>NW_023416307.1:11572500-21225000 GCF_014176215.1 Rousettus aegyptiacus | reverse complement strand
GCAGAGAAGCCAAAACTATGACGTCAGTTTTTGAAAGGAAAAAACAAAAGAGCAATTTACTTAATACTGAGTTGACTTGAAGGAGACAGGAGGCACCACTAAATCTGTCACCCCAATCTGAGGTCTGCACAAGTTTAAAGGGTTAAAGAGAACAGGGCGGCATGAAGTAATGCTGGCGGGGCAAGTTTTGATTGGAGGGTTTGGGAACTTGGCCAATCATGGTATAGAATTGAGGGGCAAGAGAAAGCACAAGGGAATCTCAGTCTGGCAGGTTTGATTGGTCCGTTCTATATTTGTCCATTTTTGATGTAGACATCAGATCTTTCTTAACTGAAGAAACTCTTGCTTTGTAAAAGGTTCCACGTGGTCACATTTCCGTTACTTGAGTTCTGTAGGCTGAAGATTCTTGGTTCCAGGGTCATCTTGGAAAAAGATGTAAAATCACTCAAAAATTGTATTAATCACCAATGTGCTTTAAGGAAGCAGACCCAGTTTTAAACTGATCAATGGGATTCATGTGCTGTTTCCATATGTTCAGAAACCTCAACTAAACTCAAATTAACTTTTGGCTTCCCTGAGTTTTAAGAACAGAGTAGTCTAAGTCCCTTGCAGGTGTAAGTCATCTTACATCCCTCTTTCAAAAAATAGCCCAAAGAATTTAACTGCTATGACTCCTCAGGAAATCTTTCTCTACTTTATTCATTCCGATTTGTATGTTCTCCTTCCTTAAGATCTATGCAAATCCGACTTGAACTCATTTTGCACTCTTTGTTGACATAGAATGTTTAAAAAAATCTCTTACAACCTGCAAAAGACAAGTTTACCTAACTTAGCTGATCTACAATATCTAACCAGGAGCAATCTAATGGAACTAAATGGCTCCTTATGATTTATCGAGACCGTTTTTAATTTTACGTTGTGGTGGTGGTAGTTGTTTACTTAGAGTTAAAGAACATCCACTTCAATTTGGAGAAGTTGCTCTGGGCCATACAGCATATCTTTGGCTTAGTTTGTAGATAATAAAAAGACTGCTGTCTCCTCTGCTCCTTCAGGTTTCCCCACAATTTATCAGAAGAAAAGGCATTCATACGGCTCCATGTTCATTTTATTTTTTTCAGCCAGCCAGTTCCTCCAATTTCCTCTCCAAAAGAACATGCAGCTGTTTATAGAATGCCTCTATTTAGAAGTCCTCCTTGGGAGGCAAAAGGAAACCTCAGGCTTCTAGTGTGCTTTGGCATTCTGCATCTTTACTTCAGATAATGCTTTGTGAATGATGATGAGAATAAATAATATACAACTATTTGTAAGGGAAAAAAGCAAAAGCAAAACTGATGCCACCACCCCTACCAAGAGGGATCAGAGTCCTGCTAAGGAGAGAGTAGTGTTCAAAGATAACCAGCCCTCTTTACAGCTGGCTCATTGGCTAGGAGCCAAGACTGCCACGATCCAGTTTAACTAACTGGGAGGGATTATTTGCAAGGGGAGATGGAGGTCACTAATCAGGGCAGCCCTCATTTGGCTATCGCAGCATTTTGAAGTGATGTTAGACATCCGAAGTGATGAAAAGCAAACAGGAATGTTCGGTAAGGGTAGCTGGTCACTGTTAGGAAAGCAGATTTCCCCACACTATTTTTCTTTGGATGAATTCAAGTGGTGAATGTTTTGCAGTGTCCAACTAATGTGATAAATGATCCAGAAAGTCACGACGCAATGCAATGTACGTTTAAAATACAAGCCAGAATTTGTCTTTTAATTAGGATGTTGCTTAAAATGAGTACAATGTTCTCTTATTATAATTATAGCCTCAGGTTAGTAAAGAGTAGCATTTCCTTCTTTGTAATCATGATCAAGCAAATGTGCATTCAATAGTCCACAAACTTTTATTGACCACCTACTATATACTAGTCTGATTCTGATTTAGAATCCTAATTCTGGCCCCATTTGCTGCATTATTTTTTAATGCAAAATGTAAAACTAAAATGTCATACTCTCAGGTCATTTCCTGAGTCAATGATCTATTATTCTGTAGGTTGGCAGCGAGAAAATCGTCCAGGCAATTTCTACTTCTATTTCAGTAATAGAGCGTCTTGGCTCTGGAAATACAGCCCTGAACAAGAGAGAAAAGGTCCCTGCTAATACGGAGGTGTCATTATACAGGGAAAAAGCAGAAAATAAACAGGGAAATAAATAATTTAAAAAATAATTGTATGTAATTATAAGTGCTATAAAAAATACCAAAACAGGATGTTGTGATAGAAACTGGCAGAGTAAGGGATAACTACTTTAGGGTGATCATGGAAGAACCATTTAGAAGAGAACATGTGAGCTTAGATCTAAGTAACGAGGAAGGCCCCAACTGTGGAAAATGTGGGGGAAGAATGGGGAAGAGAAAAACCCAAGGGATAAGCTTGGTGGGTTCAAGGAACAGAAAGCAGGACAACATGACTGTAGGCTGCGAGCTGAACAAGATGCAGGAGATGAGGTTGTAGAGGTGGGTAGGGGCTAGATAAGCAAAGTCTGGTAAAGTGCAACTGAAAAATGTTGGAAGACTTCAAGCAAGATATCAATACCATTTATGTTTTAAAGTTATCATGCTGGCTACCTTATAGGAAACAGGCAGAAGCAAGAACAGCTTAGAATAGTTGAGGCAAGAGATTGGTGGCTTAATATTGGCAGTGACATGGCGTAAAGTGAATGGATTTGAGAAGTTTTGGAGGCAGAACCTCCAAACTTGCTGAAGAATTAGATATGGGGGTGAGGGAAAGGTAGGAAACCAGGAAAGCTTTTAAGGTCGAACGACAGAATGGATGGTGGTGTCATGAGGTGGAGAACTGAATTCAGGATGGAGGGGAGAAATAGGTTTGAAATGAAGGTAGGAATCACCTCTGTTATGTGAGATATTTGTATTGGACATCTGACTGGAGATACGAAGGCTGGAGAAAGAAAGTAGGCGCAATTGGTGTGCAAAAGATATGTAAAGCTATCAGGGGACAGAAAAGTGAGAAGCCCAGGACCCGGTCATGGTACACGCTGACATCAGGGTTCCAGGGCAGTGTGTCGAGGAAAGACATGCCGCACCTAACATCCTATAAAGGGAAGCTAAACACCCTCTAATGACAGACATTAGAGAAGGAATAAAAATGCTGAAAGCTGCAGCACTCTGATATGTTTAGTTTCTGCTATGGTGAAAACAAAGATGAAAACCATTTCGTCTGAGTTAGCAAATATTATGGAAAAGTAAACAAAGATCTTTATTCCATGAGGGTATTTATGACAAGTGACTGTCTCCGCATCACTGACACCCTCGTAAGCAGTTCTTCAGGAACCGTGATTTGTTTCTGCATGGAGGTGCTCTGCCTCCTGGGGCAAGTTGGGGAGAATATATAGCACGCCTGTGTTTATTAAAGATTTGGAGAGTCTTATGCAGTAATACTGAGTCATTTCTCCATATCTTCTAGAAGTTAAGATGAGGTGGGGATCTTAACATATGTGTGTAAAATCTTTGGATCACTTGTACAGATGCAATGGTCCGACCTAGTCAGTTCTTAGTAACCAACCTTTAGTTGTCTTCTACAGGAACCACTCTCATGTTAATATGATAAGTGAGGCATGCCAACACCAACCAGGACAGAGTCCAGTGGCCCAAGAAGTGATCATGGACTTTGGAGCCAGGCCTATCTGTGTTCAAATCCTAGCTCTGCCACCTTCTGGCTTTGTGTCCTGAGACAAGTTATGCAAGTTCTCCAAGTCCCATTTTTCTCATCTGTTAAATGATGACAATAGTTCTCAAGCTCGTTGTGGAATTTAATGAGGTACCGTGTGCTCAGTGACTAACCCAGGACCTCAGCCAGTGGTTAGAAGGTACTCAGCAACAATCTATGTCCCCTCTCTATTTTCATCCCAAAAGATTTGGGCAACATGTTCTAACCCACAAAAGCCCTACGTAATCCTGATTCTAGCCCCATTTGCTACATTACTTTTTTGTGAATGTAACAATTAAAACTAAAATGTTATATTTTTAGGTCCTTTCTGAGTCAGTGATCCTTTCTGTGAGCTGGCAGAGAGAAAATTGCCTAGGCAACTTCTACTGCTATTTCAGTATGAGAAAGATTCTCAGTCAATGAGCAGCGTTCTTTCTCAGTCTGGTTAATTTTCTCAACATTGCTATGATGCTTTCTTTTTAAATGCTAGAATTTGAATCTAGTATCTAAACTCAGGAAGAACAGAGAAAGTTCCCATCAACTGCTTGCCAAATTTCCCTACTGTGCATGGGATGTTACAGTAAGTTGTCACGGAACCATTGGCATTTTTTAAAATTTAACTTATTAATTCAACCAATATATACCAACATCCTGCTAAGTGCTTGACATGGTATAGACACTGGAATGGCCATGATGAGTAAGATGGACACAATTCCTGTACTTGCTCTTACACAGGCCAAGGTTAACCACCTGTCCCACTGGCAGAGAAGGGGCTTTCCTTCCCTGCTACATTCCCAAGAAGTCTTTTCCTTAAACAAAAATGCAACTTGTTTAAGATTCCTGGAATAGCTTAGAAATATGAACTAAAGGTTATTGTCATCTTTTCCCAGACAGCTATCTCTTTAATTGAGGTAGAGAATCTGCTTCCTTTGTGTGCGTATTTTTAATTATAAAAATAACACATGCTTGCTTTACAATGTGTTAATCTTCCTTAAAATGGGAAGCTTCTCCTTCTCACTAGAGGAAAAGCTGTTAACTGCTAGAATTTGCTGTCTACACTTCTAGACTTTTTTCTAAAGAGATACAAATAGATATCTGTGCATATCCACCTCCATGCCCTGTGCACACACAATGTTTTGCTTGTTTTGTTTTTACAAAATAATATCACATTTACATACTGTTCTGTAACTTGATTTTTTTACATAGCAACTTGTCATGGCTATGTTATCATTTTAGCATATTAATCTATCTATACTTTTAGTGGGCCACATAATAGCCACAGAATAAATAAATCATACTTATTTTTAAAACCGTCCTTCTGTTGATAGAACTTCAGGTTGTTTCCCTTTTTTTTTTTTTTTTTTTGCTATTAGAGATAATTATTTAGTAAATTTCCTTGTACATGCATGTTTTCACATTTATATGAGCTTATCTGTAGAATAGAATCCCGGAAGTGGAATTGCTAGGTCAAAGGGGTTGTGCATTTTAAACTTTCATAATATAAAAATGCCTTCAAGAAAGATGACACTCAATTTAGGTTCCTGTCAGCACCGTATAAGAATGCTCACTTCCTCTCGCTCTCTCCAATACTGAGTATGATCATTCTTTAATTTTCCAATCTGATAGGCAAAAAATGAGATTTCATTTTACTTTACAGACTTCTGTTTTCCAGTCTGATATGTGACAAGGGTGGAAGTCACCATTCTCATCCTTACAAGAAAAAGCTGAAAAAGCTGAAAATCAGTGGCTTTTCTTGAATCCATCAGAGAATTGAAGTTTCAAGGTAAACCACGCCCTGAAATCTGGAGAGACAGGTGCGTCAGGAGAGATACAACAGAAGCCACTGGAGCGATAAGGGTGGGACCACTTAACTTCACTGGTAATTGCAAAGATTTGCTGAAGACTGGGTGTGGACTAGTGTAAAAGTGAGAAACACCTGGGTTCCCAATCATGGGTGGCCTCCACAATTTTGAGGTCCATGATAACCCACCAGATTATCACCATGAAGATCTAAAAAGATCTCCTCTTGATCCTGGCAGGGGGGTTGGGAGGAGAAGCAATGGTATAAAGCTCTCTTGGATTCTTCTCCATAACAAAGGCCACTCTCTGGGAGTAATACTGAGATCTTATCCCACTTGGAGGAGGGGATTTCCACCCTAGCCTCTAGCCTGTTTCACCTGAAACAAACCAAAAAACAAACAAACAATCAACAACAACAAAAACAGTTAATCAAGCACTGGGAATAGAGTATGGGGGTAAAGGGTCCTATGCTCAGGAAGGAGAGACAGAAACATTTGTGAAGGCCACACTTTCAGGCCCACGCAGGCACTGAGAACACCTCCCCTGCCCACACTTTACCACCTTACCAGTAAGCCTCTAGGGGATTACAGCTGGAAGAACTGCAAGACCCAGACTCTCTAAGTAGCAGTACAAAACCAAAAAAGGAGACAGAAGTAAGAACACTAGCAGAATTTGAAACCTCTAGAATTTGTAACTATAACAAACACTAAACATAGCCCAGCTCCAAGCCAGTTTAACATAAATCCACACACTAAAGGCCTACTTACCTCAATACCAATTACTGACACAAAATATCTGGCTTTCGACCAAAAATTACAAGACATACTAAAGAAGAAACACACTCTGAAGGTATAAAATAAGCATCAGAACCAGATTCAGATATGACACAGATGTTGGAATTATCAGACAAGGAATTTAAAATAACTATGATTAATTTGTTAAAAAATAGCACGCAAGTCCAAATGGTGTCGGCAGAGAGATGGCAACTATAAGAATCAAAAGAAATACATAAAACACCGTAATGGAAAGGAAGAATGTCATCAATAGGTTCATCTACTGGACAGTGAGGAAAAATCAATGAATTTCCAGATAGTTCAATAGAATCTTCTAGAACTGAAATTCAAAGAGAAAAATGAGTTAAAAAATACCAGAACATTCAAGAACTGTGGGACAATATCAAAAAGGCTAACATGCATGATTGGAATACCAGAAAGACAAGAGAACAAAGTAGAAGAAACATTTGTAATAATGATGTTTGAGAATTTTCCAAAATAAATTATAGGGACCAACCTCCCACAAATCCTGGAGGCTCAGAGAACACCAAACAAGAGAAATACCAAAGGAAAAAAAAAGATCAAAACCATACTAGACATTTTACTTTGCATCTCTTCATTACTAATGAAGCTTGGAATTCAGGCCATTTGTAGTTTTTCTCTAAATTGTCTGTTCATATTCTTTGACTGTCTTTCTTATGATTTACAGGTATTTTTATATATTATGCACAGTAACTCTTTGTTATGCACATGGCAGGTCTTTTCTTTCATAACTTTATCTATGGTATCTTTAGCCATACTGAAATATTAAAAATGTGATCAATTTTTCAATCTTTTAAAAATTGATTTCTAGTTTTTTATATATTGATTAAAGAAGCTACCCTTCAACGTCTCCAAACAATAAAAACATTCTTTTTTACTTTGAATACTTTTTATATTTAACATTTAGATGTTTAATGTATATTGAATTTATTATTGTATATGGTACGAGGTAAAGATATACTTTACTTTTTCTAATTAATAACAATTTTACAATACCAATTAGCAAATTGTCTACTTTTCCCTCCATTAAATGCCACTTTTATTATAAATGATACATTTTGAAAAAACCTATCCTTCATCTATCTACCCTTTTATGACAAACTATTTTGGAGTGTTCTATTTTATTTTAGTGAACTATCAATTTATTTCTGTGCTAAAATCAATTTTTTAATTACTTATCTTTATATTATGCTAGAAAGTTCTATTCGGTGAGGTAAGTTATCATTTCTCGTTCTTTTTTCAATTCTGTCTTAGCTGTTCTTACTCATTTGCCCTTCTAGGATTTTTTTGTTTTGTTTTGTTTTTACAGTGGGCATATTAGTTTCATTTAAAAAATGCTAGGGGTTTTAATTGGAATTGATTAAATTTAGATATTAATTTGAGAAAAATTCAACAGCTTTATAATCTTGAGTCTCTCCATCCAATAAAATGAACATTTCTGCCATTATTCAGATCTTTATGTCCTCTTCGGTTAAGTTTTATAATTTCCAAAAGTTTTCTTCATATGGGTCTTGCATAGTTTTTGTTAGGTTTATTCTTCTCTATGGCAGATGATCTATAGTTTTTGTTGCTATTGTAATCACAATTCTTATTTTTATTACATTTTCTAATTGGTCATTGGTGACCAGTTATAGAGAAGCTTCATTGTTCTTTGATCTGGTCACCTTAGTAAATTTTACTCTTATTAGTTCTAATATTCTTTCTAATAAATTATTTTGGATTTCCTAAGTAGATTTTTATAACGATAAGTAACAATAATTTTTATTTTTATTTCTATCATTTATATCTAATATCTTTTTCTTGCCTTATTATATTGACATTGTTAAATAGTAATGATAATTGTAGACATCCTGGATTTCTTTTTGAATTTAATGGAATTGCTTCTAATGTTTCACCATTATGAATAATATTTACTGTAGTTTTTGATATAAAGTAAAATAGTTTTCCCTCTTGTCTTAGACTGCTAACAATTTTCAAAAAATGCAGGCATTCATTTTTAATATGCTTTTACAATATTTATTAAGATAATCAATGTATCTTATATTTTAATATATAAATACAATAAATTGCTTTAAAAGATTTCCTAACATATATTAACCATTCTAGCATTTTTAGATAAATACTAGTTGGTTATAATTTTTATTCTTCCAATATATTGTGATTTGTTATTATTTTATTTAAGATTTTAATATCTAATTTATGAATCATATTGATTTAGTTGCTTTGTTTATTCTTTTTTTTTTTTCTTGAATGTGTTTTGTGCTAAGCTTAAGTATCAGATGTTATGTTGATCTTATTGATTAGATGGAAAGTTTTCTTTGTCTTTGCTCTAGAAGAGTGTAATAACTAAGGAATTATTTGCTTCTTGAAGAATTCATCTCTGGGAAGCATTACTTTTGCAGGGAAATTTTTAACTACTTTCAATTTCTTCTTTGATGGGTTATTCAAATTTTTAACCTCTTTATTTAGATTTTAGATGTATTAATTTCATTGTCAGAAATTATATGATATTTTCTTAATCTCTGCTGCATCTATAATTAACTCTTGCTTTCTTATTCCTAATATTAGTTATATGTGTTTTCACTTTTTTTTAAACCCAAATTACCCAAAGGTTTATCTTTCATTTTACTTTCCAAGGAACCAGCTTTGCATTCTAACAAATTTTCATGATAGCTTAGCTTTTGCTTCTTTTTCCTTTTAATTCATTTCTGCTTTTATTTTGCATGAACTCTCATTTTCTGTTAATTTTTCAAAATATTTATTTTTCTTCTTAGATTCTTGAAATAACATTTATTTTCAGATTTTTAAAAAAACATCTGAGTCTACCCTTAAATGTTTTTAATCTTTAAGAACTAATTTTTTTCATACTAGTCTGTTTTTGTTTAATAAATAATAAATAATCTTTTGACTCTCTCTGAGTATCTCAGTTTAGCTTATCTTAAAATTATTATCTATTTCTCAAAAAACTCTGCTTCTTTGGTGGTTAGCTCTTCAACTGTTAGTAGAATCCCTGTTCCTCTAACAGTTTAAAGGCAGATTCTGATCACAAGGGTAATGGCTGAGAAGGAGGTAGGTATGTGATTGGATGAAATTTTATTTAAGATCTATAAGTAAATTATCATCTGAATGTAGGAGCTCGTTTTACAGATGATAGCTCTAGATTATCTAGAGCCCTCATTACTTCTCTGATCCTAGGGCTTGCTCTGAGAATTTTACACGAGAGCTTCCACTTTCATCTTGAAAGCTCTATCATGGCTTGATCCTGGTGGCAAACACTATGTAACTCCACTGAGACTGAGATTCAGGTGCAGCTATTCTGTAATATTTAAATAGTGACCTGTTCCTGCTCAAGGTCTAATCTTTTTCTGAGCATCTGCTACTCTGATCTTGGGCTTTTACGGGAACTCTGTTTAAAAAAAAAAAAAAACCCTCAGCTTTAAAATATGTCTTCTTTTCATCTCTCTGGGCTTTCACTTTCCTCTATTTTGGGTGTTATATACCAATTTTATCTCATATATTTTTCAAAAATTGCTCACTGCTCTGAGCCTGCTAATGGTATCTATTCTGGCTTCTGAGCCTTTTTGTGAATTATTCTTACTTTTTATATTTCATGTGTCATTTCATTGAGATTTGGGGTAAGGTATTTAGTCAGCCATGTTGAAAGTCTTTCCATATTTTTCTATGCTCTCAAACAGATCAAATAATAGAAGAATTATCTGTATCTCAAAGGTTTACTAGAACTTGCCAGTAAACCATCCGGGTCTGGGCCGCCTCTTCATTATGATTTTAACTGTTTCATGTGCTACTTCCTGAGTTCATAGAAGTCCACCTGTCTTTTGGCCTTGGGATTCATCTTTGGATATCACCTCTCAAGAGGACCTACTTTAATTTCATGCATCTACCCCTGGGGAAGAGTTTTGTTTTATGCCCCATTTTAGTAAACCCAGTCATGGCTTCCTATGTGTCTAGAATGAGGAAATTAGTTTACCTTTTTTCCCTTTTTTCTAACTTAAGTGTTCCTTCTTGGTTCCACAGTGTATTTTTAATATATATATATATATATATATATATATATATATATATATATATATATGTTTTATATCTTTAGTGACCCTATTTTCCATACCGAAAACTGATATTTGAAAACTGACAATTGGGTTTAATTTTAAAGAAAAATATATCAAATATTTGAAATTAGTATTGTCATGGTAAATTAGATTACCAGACATGTAAAGTGAGCATTTAGTTGATAGCAGCTTTAAAAAGTAGTTTGGTTAGTCCAATCTATAAGTTATACATAATCTCATCACATGTTCTTTAATATCTGATTATTAAGTTTCTCATTCCTTTAGTAGGAACAGCCTGGAAGATTTTCTGTAGTGAAGGAGTTAATAGATTCATTCAATTCAATGCTAAGTAATTTTTTAAGGGCATAAATAGTTGAGAATAAGAGATATAGAAAACAGCAATATTATAAGCATAAAACCACTCTAGAAATGGGGCATACGGTACAGAATATTTTTTACTATAAGATTTATATTACGATACAAATCCTACATGTCCATATTAAATGGACATGTATTTATCACAGGGAAAACAATGTCACTGTTCAGAGAATGATGACAGTTTACTCTTAAGTGGGATGAGTCATGAAAACAATGAGTAAAAAAAAAATCAGAAGGGTATCATTCACCAAGAGCTGAAACTTTTATAAGGTTTAACTTTCACACTTGAGCAGTTTGTATAATTGCTTTGATCACCACCAGGGTTTCATGCAAATCTTCTAATTTTCATAGATGAGAACTTCCAGCAGTTTCTTGTCAGCCATGTGCTGCTATATGACTTACATACTGCATCTAGCCAGCACTGTGCTCAAAACGGACTGCGAGCCCTTTATCATCTCTCCCCAGATCCAGAGACACTCAGGAACCTTTGAAGATGATGATGTAGTGGAACAAAGCTTTCCCGTCAAAAAGGATCATCTTGCAAAACAAACTGATTAAGCCTCATTCTAAGCACACTCTTTCGTTGTTATTAAATTGAGATTTGTTCCTTCTCCTCACCATATTTGGGGAGATGCCACTCATTGGGGTCTTCCCAAATAATACCCAATGGAGTTACATCTCTTCTGGTAATTTAAATGACTGAGCATTAAGAGCCAGAATCTAAAGTGCCCCCAGGAGCTCACGAAATCTACCCTCTGTGGCTGCTCAGGGAATGTGGCAGGGGATTTTCTGTCTTATGAGCTAGGCATGCCTTGCATCAGGAATCAGCAGCAGGCTCCGAAATGTTCGCAGTATGTTTCAGCTGAATGTTTCCTTCTTCCTCTTCTGGAGTAGTTTTGATCTTTTTTCTCTGAATTTCAAAAATCCACACAACAGAAAATGACGAAGAGTGAGAGACAAGGCAAACAAGCAATTCCACAACGTTTCTTATGTGAGAGCCGCTTTCTGACAAGCCATTATGTTTGCGAGGTTTTCCTCTGCCACGTTACAAGGTGTGGAGATGAGCCTGTGAAGATCCCTGAAGAGGATGGATGAGGATGGAGCAATGAGGGGAAATAAATCTTATTTCAAGTCTTAACTTAGGCCCAGAAACTGTAGCTGTGCCAGTGCAGAAAAGCAGAGAATTCTTGCCCTTTTTTTTTTTAAAACCTCTGAAGTTCTGTTTTTTTACCAAACCATGAAGAACCACAACCTATCCAACATGAATCATAGGAAATCCACAGCTCTCAACATTTATTTTAAAATAACACATGTAATCATGTTATAGAGTCATAAATAGCATACATAAATCTAAAAATCCAGGCATTAAAAAAAAAAAAAATGTCATCCTCTATCCTTAATTCCAAGGAAATGTTGAGAGCTATTTATTTTTGAAAATCAGCATTATTTGGGTAGCAACCTTTGAAGGTTTGCCCTTACTGGTGAAAGACAGTGATTCATGTTGCCCTGACTAAGGCAAACACAAGACAAGCTTGCTGGTTTTCTAAGAGGTAGAGTCAGGGACACTTGTTAGCAAACACTTTTCCTTGTCAGAAGCTAATTAGCTTTGATGCATGGTTTTAATCAAATGCCTTCTAAAGAAACTGCAATATCTTTCCTACAATTTTCCTTTGCAAGAATCTATTTCTAAGGACACGTTTGATCCTAGGTTATAGTCTCTCGTTTGTGTGAGGGCTGCTGTCCTTTTGTAAATTGCCCTTCTATTGATTTCCACGGCCATGTTTGCCCTTCTGTGAGAGCGGGTCCGCACAAACGTGCTGCAGAATTTCCTGGCTCTGGAGCACGTGTGAGCACACAGAACTCTCTTTACTTTTCAGTCTTAGGATCAGTGAATTTATTAGGATGGTGCTGACATAAGAAAAAATGAAATGAAACATCTGAGTCTAACAGCTGCACAATATTTGGACTCATGTAAACTGGTCTGACATCACACGTTCTGCATGTGAGTTCCATGAGTATTCTCCATATGGTGCTAATACAATAACATGCCTACAAAGTCCCTGTGGTTTATGGCGTGATGAGCTCCAGAGCTGAGGAATCGAAGCCAGGAAGCCTACGCCATTTGCTGAATGGAGCTGGCTGGCTTTGGATAACGTCTTATTCTCACTGAGTCACTCAGGTTCAGCGGGGACAGGAAGCCATGGTGGGCATGGTATCGGCAATAAGCTTTGTGTTAAAGATTTGGTCCCCTCCCCTCTGAAGGAGTAGGAGAGAGGTCTCACAATATTATTTGTCTTATCCCTAGAAAAATAAATGTGGGAAGGTAAAGTTGCAGAAGCCAGCTTACTCCAGGAAAAGGCAGGTAGAAAGAGAGAAAGAGGATATAATGGCTCAGTACAAAATCTTGGCAAGACACAATAATCATTTGCTGGGAGGCTGGAGTCATGCCAAAGAGCACCTAGTGGACTTGATCAGATCAGAAAAACCCCACGCTTACCCGCAGCGAAAGCCGCACGTTCTCTCTTTTCTGCTAAAGACAAAGGCTAAGCCATTTGACAAATAGTTCTCTATTGCTCTGAAAGGCTTTACATGTGGCCTAGAAAATATTCTGTTCTTATTTAATTTTTAAAAGGACTCAAAGTCACTTGTCTATCTGTTGGCCAATTAACCACACAGAGGAAGATTTTGGAAAATATTTAATAGTAGTTTGGCTTTCCCTGTTTGCTCGGCATAATGCTGATTGCTTACCTTGTCATCAGTTGCTAGGATCAGAGAATACACACTACAAGTGTAGCATGATAAACAAATGTATCTAATGGATTTTCAAGATCAATAAACTTATTGAATGCAACAACTATGTGCATGCAAGAATTAGTGAATATATCAAGTTGAGGCCCTCGTATTTTAAAGCTACACCTATTGGCCGTATGTGAAAATGCATTCTAGCTCCGATGGACACTATAAATACACAAGCAGAAAAAGATCTACCAGAGCTGAATATCAAGAGTTGCAAATATGAAGACAGAGGATCTTTGGGCACAAGTGGGAATTTCCATGGTCTAAGGAAGGGATGGAAAAAAAAGTGGGGATCGGAGAAAGGAAAGGAATGAACATTCTCAGAGTGCTACAAAGCATTTCAAAATACAAAAATATCAACATTACGTAGCTACATTTTTCCTCCAATGAAACATATCTTTAATTTTCTTAAAATACATCATAAGCACAACAGAATTACATTAATAGAAAACACTTTATAAACAATTTTATTAAAATTTATTCACTCTGCAAAGTTGGAAACACCTGTGATTTTAATTGACACTTAAGTAAAATATAAGCAAAAGAAAGGTAAGCTTAATAATGAAATCATTATATAATGCATTGTGAAACCAATTTAACATTTTTATATTTTGTCCATCTACACCCTTGGTCTCCTCTGTGACAATGAACAATGTAGAGTTGGTTGTCAAAGAAAAGCAAATAGGTTTCTGAGGAATTCTGGTCTAATCTCCTGGGGTCCAAAGTGATGGCTTAGATCAACCCCACTGCTGCTGAGATCAGAGAGTCTATTTTGGAGTTCTGTCCAGGTTCTAGAGTTTTCTCTAATAGATCCAACTGGAATTAAACAAACTATACAGCGCTAATGAACTGTGTGGCCACATCTGCCTCTGCCAAGCATGCCACAGCCCTGCTGCATGCTGTTAGGTTGCCACACACTAATTATCTTTCAGGTTTTCTGCACATTCTTTTCCAAACAAGGCAGCCCTGCCAACTTGTCAACAGGGCATTACTCTCTAAAAATGAAGTTACTTTCTTTTTGCCTAAGAATGCCCACAATGACTTTCTCAGAGACCCAGGAATAGAAGCAAGATTGTACCTTTCACTGCCTCTTTATTTTAAAGGAGAAAAAAAAAATCTCTGTAAGCTAATATGTAGCTTCATTGGTGATTATAGTACTGCAAGCTTCTCTGATTTAAACCAGAGAACAAGAAATGTCACCTTCTCAGCTGGTAGGGAAGAAAAAACATGCAGGTGGATGGTGTGAAATTTAAGTAGACTTGAGAAAGAACTAATCAACGTTTGGAATTCTCCACTGGAGAAGTGTTTTGACAATTCTCTGGTAATTTCCTGTTTTGGTTTGCCTACTTCATGTTAATGCATGAGGCAGTGTACTACAGCTGAAAAAGCATGGGTTTTGAGGTCAAGTGTCCTAGTCCTGTCACTTTTGGCTAGGCTAGTCACTTACTTCTCTGAGCTTCAGGCTCTGTATCTGATAATTGAGGTAACCATACCTCACTCCATGAGTTGCTGTGAGAAGTAAAATGATAATGAATATAGAAGTGATTTATATTGCTGCCTGCTACTTGTTAGCTGTGTGACTTTGTGCAAATTACTTAATCTCCATTTCTTCATCTGTAAAATGGGGATAATAGTACTACCCATCTATTTGAGTTGTGGTGAGGATTACCTAAATTAATATATGTGAAGTGCTTAGAATAGTGCTTGGCTATTCTAAGTATATATGCTACTATATACTTAGCTCTAAATGTTTTCTGTTTCTAATTATCAGGTGATATACATATGTTATCTATTTTTTCGGTGTACTTTATGCTAATTTAAATACAGCAGAACTTATCTTTATAATTCAACTATTACTGAGTATTTCGTGCAATGCACTAAGGTGTTGCATACAAATGTAAATTAGGGGGATGGCCATTTATTTTGCAGTTGGGAAGAGCATGGCAGTGCTTCAATTCAACGATTCACTTTGATAGCACCATTATTGTTTTTAACATGATGTAAGATACAGAACTATGTAATCCGTCCTTCAAGGAGTGTTTTAAATATACGTTTATTATTCTAATGTTAATGCATGGTTATTGTAGAAAATTTTAGAAAATACTGATAAGTAATAACAAAAACAACAAAAGCAGCAATAACATAAAACCGAAATCACCTGTGTTACCGCCACCAAAAGACAGAGCTATGTATCACAATCTGCTTAAAACTGTTTTGGTCTCATGTGTGTAAGTGTACACAAAACTGGAATCATACCACTTTTTAACATTTAATAGTCGTAAACATCTTTCCATGTTACTTTTCATCTTTCCCTTATTATTATTTAAATTTCTTTTATTTCGAAATAGTTTCTGATTTAAAGAAGAGTTGCAAAAACTAGAACAGAGTTACTTAGAGACTATGCAAATATCCTGGTTAATATCTACTTAAACACGTGCCCACCCTTTAGTATACATTGGTGGATTTGCCTACAACAATGATATTGTGGTGTTTTAATGGTGATTTTCTATTTTCCTTATGCCCTCTCAGGTATTAATTGGTATTCTCCTCTAAGGAAGAGCTGTCCCTTCTCTTTCATTTATTTAATTAACAATTTATTTAACCATGTGAACTCATGGGCATTTATTTTTATTTTGTCGCTCAAATTATTTCAGCTTTGATTATTGGGAGCTCTTTAGATTTATGTGCATTTTTATATTCCCTTCAAAAAGGAGAGGGAGGCTTCCTTACATTCAAACACCACAAAATGTTCCAGGTTTGTATTTACTTTCTCTGCCTCGCCCCTGAAATTAAACAGTTCTCCAAGGATCCCTGATTCCTTTTATTGGAGAATGATATTTAGAAACCAAAACTATTGGGAGTTAGGGGTTCTCCTTGACACTGTTTCTAACCTTTCTCAGTGGACAGAGAACTGGGGTACGTGTATTCATATATATGTGTGTGTTTGTGTGTGTATGTATACTCTATCTCATACATATACACATATCTATAGTTCTATATCAATTTATCTGTATATATTTCAATTTTTTAAAATTTAACATTTAAAACATGGGTCCATATTGATACCTCCGAATGCAATTGAGCGCCAGAGAAGTCATTCTAGGCTTCCGTTTTTTTCTGTGTAACTTCTTTCTCCAATAGTGAGAAAGCTGCTCTCATTTTCTACAATATACTTAGTTTTTGGTTTAACTCATGTATACAAGATAAATAGTGTCAGCATTCCTAACCCATCTTGCTGTGAGACACAATGGAACTGCAGTGTTTGTGGTGGGTACTTTAGCTTTATCTTAAATCAAAACACTGTTTTCCAAAGTTCCTTTCTTCCCAAACCGACAGTCCAATCTGTCATTTTTTTTCTTTCATGGATCATGATTTTGTTGTCATGTCTAAAATCTCTGCCTTATTCAAGGTTAGGTGGCGGCCCTATTTATAGTTTGAGCTGGATATTTTGTTGGGAAAGGGGGGCTGTCCTGTGCATTATAGAAAGTTTAGCACTATCCCTGGCCTCTACCCACTTGATGCCTATAGCTCTTCCCACTCTCCCCAACCCCACCCTCTACTCATGACAATCAAAAATCTTCCAGACATTGCCAAATGTCCACTGAGGTTATAAAGATGACTTCCTTCAGGATTACTAGCTATACCCAAAGCAGTGCACATCATTTTCTCCTGTATTTTCTTTGAGAAATTTTATGATTTTATGTTTTATATTTCAGATCTATGATCCATTATAAGTCAGTTTTTGTATGAGGTATGAGATACAGGCTAAGGTTCTTTTTTTTTTTTTTTGCATATTCACTTTTGGTTGTTCTAGCACCATTTGTTTGAAGAGACTATCTTCTCTCTATTGAATTGTATTTACATCACTATAAAAAAATCAGTTAACTGTATTTCTGTAAGTTTATTTCTGGTCTCTCTCTTCAGTTCTATGTGTCTATTCTTCTCCTCATTACCATACTGTCTTGATTACCGTAGTATTATAGTAACACCCGAAATCAGGTAGTGAGAATCCTCCAACTTTGCTATTCTTTTTCAGAATTTTTGGCAGTTGTAGTTCTTTTGCCTTTCCATATTAATTTTTAAACCAATATGTCAATATACAAGCCTGCTGGAACTTTAATTGGAATTGCATTGAATCTCTGTAATGAATTGGTGAGACTTAACATAATAATACTGAATCTTCTAATCTGTATATATGTTCTATTTCTCCATTTATTTGGATATTCTAAGATTTATTTTTCTTTAGCAATTTGTTCTTTGTAGCATATGGATCACACAATTTTTTAATTGTTTTTTTTTTATTGGTGCTATTGTAAATGGCACTGTTATTTTAATTTTGAATTTCAATTGTTCAGTGCTAGGGAAATAACATTGATTTATGTGCAGTAACTTTGTATCCTGAGACTTTATTAAACTCATTTACTAGTTCTAAGAGCTTTTGTATAGAGTCTTTAAAAATATCTACATGGACAATTATGTTACCTGTGAATATCAATGATATGCCTTTTACTTCCATGCCTTGTCTTATTGTGATGGCTAGGTGATGTTAAATAGGAGTAGTGAAAGAAGATATCTTTTCATTCTCCCCTAACTTCGGGGAAAATCTTTCAGTCTTTTACCATTAAGTATAATTTAAGCTATGGGTTCTTTGTAGATGTCTTTTATTATAAAAAGAAATTTCTATTCCTAGTTTTCTGAAACTTTTAATCATGAATTTCATCAGGTAGAATGTCATCAAATGCCGTTTTATTTATTTATTTGTTTATTTGCATCTATTTTCTCCTTTAGACTCTTAATGGGGTATCTTATATTGATTTTCAAATGATGAACCAGTCAATTCCTGGATCAATGCCACATGGTCATGATATATTATCTCTTTTATATAAGCTAAATTAAATTTTGCAAGTAATCTGGTAAGGATCCTTTGATCTATTTTCACAAGGGATATTGCTCTGTAGTTGTCCTCTCTCATGATGTTCTTCTCTGCCGTTGGTAGTAATTAATGCTAGTGTCATAAAACGAGTTGAGAAGTGTTTCCTCCTTTTCTATTTTCTCAAAAGAGCCGTGTTGAATTGATATTCTTTCCTTAAATTTTTGGTAAAATTCAACGGTGAAATCATTTGGGCCTAGAGATTTCTTTTTGGAAAGTTTTAAAAATAATAATTACATTTATTTTATAGATATAGGACTATCAGTTTATCTATTTCTTCTTCAGTGAGCATTAGTAATTTGTGTCTTTCAAGGAATCTGTTTAAGATAAGTTGTTAAATTTCTGGGCATAGAGTTGATCATAATATGCCCTTATAATCTCGTTAATATTCGTGGGGTCTATAACGATATCCCCTCTTTTGTTCCTGACATTGGCAATTTATATCTTTTCTCTGGTGAAGTGCTCAGTTAGTGATAGTGTTGTTTGGGGCTTCTGTTTCCATAATAATTATCTGCGTGCTTCTTTTATTAATTACTAAGAAGTAATCATACATTTCTCCTTTCGGTTCCATCTCTTTGTGCCTCATATCTATTAAAGCTCTACTTTATCCCTGATAATATCCTTTGTTCTAAAGTTTAATTTGATAACATGGCTACTTCAGCTTTTTTTGGGTTAGTATTTGCATGTCATATTTTTCTCTATTCTTTTTTTCTTTTTTAAATGCCAACAGCACCTGGTAGTCCAAGGTGGTCTCCCATCAAAGTACCAACCAGGCCTGACCCTGCTTAGCTTCCAAAATCAGGTGAGATCGTCTCTTCTTTTACATTTACACAAACTGTCTCTATAATTAAGTTGAATTCACTTATTCCATTTGCCCTTTGGTTTTTTTTCCTGCCTTCTCTTGTGTTAATTGAGAATTTTTTATTATTCCATTTTATCTCCCCTATGAATTATTATTCATTCCTCTTTAAAAAATATTTTTAGTGGTTTCCATAGAGTTTACAACATATATCTTTAATTAATGAGTCTGTCTTCAAATGTATGTCTTCATGTGTTGAATAAGGACCTAGAAGCAGTATAGTCTCAGTTCCTCCCTTTCATTCTTTGTGCTATTGTTTTCATCCATTTCCCTGTTACATATGCTACGCACAGCCACTATTATTGTTTTCAAAGATGAAAAGTTTTCTTTAGAGCAATCAAAAATAAGAAAATTAATTAATTTGATTTTACCTTTATTTATTTACTTATTTCATGTTTAAGATCTCCATTTATCTATGTAGATCCAAGTTTCAGTCTGATATCATCTTTTTTCCTGCATGAAGAAATTTCTTTAACATTTCTTATGGGTAATAAAATCTTTCCATTTGTGTAAGTCTCAAAAAGTCTTTATTTTTTCTTTATAAAAGATTTTTTTTCTGGGTATAAGATTCTGAGTTGGCAGTTTTTTCTTCTTCCAACACTTGAAGATGTCACTTCAGTTTGCATTATTTCTGAGAAGTCTGTTACAACTCTTTTCTTTGTTCCTCTGTATGTAATATTACTTTTTTTCCCCCCCTCTGGCCACCTTTAATTTTTTCTCTTTGTCACCAATTTTCAGTACTTTGAATATTATGATATGCTTAGAAGTGTGTCTCTGTGTGTGTTGTTATTATCCTACTTTGTGTTCACTGAGCTGCTTGGATCTGTGATTTAGTGTCTTACGTTAAGTTTAAATAACTCTAGGTCATTATTTCTTTAGATATTTCTTGTGTCTCTTTCTCTCCCTTTACTTCTAGGATTCAAATTATGCACGTGTTAGAATGTTTATTAATTTCCTGCAGCTCTTGAATTTTGCATTTCAGTTTCAGTAATTTATATTGACCTACCTTCAAATTCACTAATTCTTACCTCATCTGCCTGAGTCTATTGATGAAACTATCTAAGGCATTCTTTATTTCTATTATCCTGATTTTCATTTCCAGCATTTTGATCTGATTTTTCTAATAGATTTTTTCTCTCTGCTGAAATTAACCATGTCTACCTTTTTCATTGAGGCCATTAATATATTAATCATAATTATTTAAATTTTTTTGTCATATAATTCTAATATCTGTATCTTATCCGTATCTGGTTCTGATGATTATTTTTCTCTTTGGAGTGTATTTTTTTTTCTTTACCTTTTCATATGCCTTCTAATTTTCTGTTGAAAGCTTGTCACCTTGTGAAGGTTAGTAGAGGCTGGAGTACATAGTTTTCGTAAGCCTTGATATTTGGGGTTCCTTTCCTTCTGTTAGATCTTTAATGTAGTGCTGGAATTTATCTAGGTCTGAGGTGCTAAGCTTATCCTCAATGCATCATAGGCTTCAAATTCCTATAGATATAGCTCGTTTAGGGTAGAAGTAAATTTACCAGAGCAATGTCTGATTCTGAATTTTAAGTGTTCTCTTTGCCTCGTACCTCAGAAAGAGGGTTTTTTGCTTGATCTTATTTCTCTTTCATCCTTCTCTCAGTAGAAGTCTATTGTTGCTTGTTACTTGAAACTTGTTAGCTTTTAGTCAGGGACAGGTGGCATGGGAGTCTATTCTCTGTCTTCTGACTAAGCCTCAGTCTAAGGTATGCTCCCTTATTTTTTCTCTTTGGTTCCTTTCACTCATTTGCAATGAGTTTTCACCAATGCTCTCAGAGGAGCAGTGCTTGGTGTAATTTCCCTGTACGAGTTAAGGCTTTTGTTTCCCTATTGCAGATAGGCTAGATGGATCCATCTGGTGTGTCTTACCCCTCCCATGAAACTGTTCTACCACTCTCTTAGGTCTTCAACATGATAGATCCAACTTAGGGCTCTTTCCAGTCTTTTCTGTGAGCATCTATTGGGGTTGTGGAGAAAGAACCTGAAAGAAGTGTAGACTCCCCTAAATTCTGTGGCCCTCAAGGGTTTCACACTTGCCTGTCAGCCTATTTTCAGTCTTTACCAACTTTTCGACTATTTTAATGGTATCTAGTGGAATCTACTCCAAATGAGTACTTTGCATTCCCTTCCTCATTGCACACGTTATACCTTCTTAGGTTTGGGGCCTGCTTTTGCTCTGCAACTTCAGTTCTCTAATTGATAAGGAAAAAACACATGAATTTGAAGTCAATCTAGTTATTTTCGTTGTAAGGGTGAGAGCAGTACTGCTTCTAGCTCTTTAAATTCTTCCCTTTCATTTTAACGGCAAAACTGTATTACATTAAATGAATATGTAATCTACTTTTTAAAACAAATCTCGATCCTTTGTTGTCGTACTTATAGAATTTTTTTTTCATTTTTTTTTTTTTTGCTATTATAAACAAGGTTGAATGACACTTATAGGTAAATCTATCTTTGATTATTTACTTTCTAGTCATTTACAACCCAATGAGCGAGAACAAAAAGACATATCAAGAACAATTAAGTAAAGATGTAACGTAGAATAAAATGAATGCCCAAAATAGCATTCTAAGATGCAAAAATGACAAGGAGGCAGTGTGTATTAGGACATATCCATATAGAATTTATAAGTGTCTATGCAGTGTACAGAAGCACATGGTGAGACTGAAAAAGTCTTGAACTAATAAATTCTGTCATAGGTGAGTTTCTTGTTCTTGTTTTAGAATAAATGACACCCACATCAGATTATCTAGCGTTTGGTTTGAAAGTAAAAATCCTAAAGGTTTGGCCGTTCCCTGAAGACCACTGATTTAGCCCGTGTGCTCCACCCAGCCCAGGAAGGGAACCAGCCTCTTCTCGCCCAAACAAGGAGTTGTTGGGACTGGGAATCATTCTCCTTATCCCTTTAGCTCTTGTGGCAGGTCAAATAATTCAAACAACATACAGCAAATTATTAGTAGAAAATAAAAATGTAATACCACAGGGAATTGATAAAAGCATGAAAATTTCAAAGACAAAGTGAGGCAAAATGAGGTATATACTTCGGTTTAGACAAAGGAGACAATGGGAGATGGGGTCTGGGATTTCAAAGGGGAAATAAGCAACTCCAGTTAGCCACGAAAGTGGCAAACAAACTCTTGCTAGGCAACTCCGAAACAATGGGACAGAAGGGAATCTAGGGAACAAATTTTTGTGTGGATCTTCCTGTCTAACATACTTAATTTGTATGTGCTCATATGAATGTGCTAAGGTGAGTATGCTAAGGTTCTTTTCCTAAAGCAGGTTTGTATATCTGAATCTCTTTAGGTAGAAAAGGGGAAGGTTAAAACAAAAACAAAAACAAAAACAAAAACAAAACCTTCTCCTGAGTTTATTGAGTTTTAATTGTTTTCATCTTAAAATAATCTGAATGCCAAGGTGGCACATTCTGGGGAGACTCGCTCCCAACCCCCAAATAGTGCTCAATGTTTGGGTGGAAAGGAAGATGCATAACAGCTGTCCTAAAAACAAAACAAAACTAACAACAACAACAAAAATAAATTGAAAAAAAAAAGAAAAGAAAAACAGAAGATGGATTTTCTTCCCCTTCTTCAGTGAAATAAACCTGACCTTCTGGTAGGGGAGCCTGTCTTGAATCATAAATGGTTTAACCGAATCACAACAGGAAGCAGCTCCAGTTACAACCCAGCTTGCTCCAGGTCCTAACGGGTGAGCAGAGCATCCCATTCCTACAACTTGTACTTCCTACCGCTCTGGGTCTACCAGGTAGTTGCCCAAAGGAGCTTTGGCAAAGGGTGCTAGACTTTGCCCAAAGGAGCTTTGGCAAAGGGTACTAGACTTTGCCTTTGCGATGTCTGCTCTCAGAACAGCCTACGAAAGAATGAATATTCGCCAAAGGAAGAAACAATAATCCAATAATCAGGAACCCTGTCTCCAAATGTAGTTAATTTCTACTTAATTGGCCAGTAACTACGTTTAAAATAAACACCAGTCGGTAATCAAAAACAGGAGGATAAAGAATGAGCAGTTGTGAAAGCAGGATAAAATTACTAGTCCAAAACAAAGTGAGGGGAAAGCGAGAGATAGTCTGCTCCAGAGAAACGTGGTTAGGAGAGAAGGGGCTGTCCAGAAGCAGCTGTGGAGCTCAAAAGATTTATATCAGCTCTTACTTGAGTTTGTTAGCCATCAATAAAACTGATTTTAATCGCCAACTAGTCTTTAATTATAAAGCATGTATTCCTTTATTAAATAAAAATTAAAAGCACATGTAAAGAGTGATTTTAAAACTGTCAAATGGAATAGGAGCTTGGTACGCCTTGGAACATATTCGGCTTGGACAGGTTTCCAGAAAATCTTTCAGCTCCCAAGGCACTTGCTGACCTCAGGTTGCAGGCAACTAGGGTAGCGGAAGGGGTGGGGGTGAGCGGCAGAGGATGTGACATCCACAGAGCTGAACTGGGTGAGGCACATCCTGCTGCCAACCAGGCCCCTGTAATCCCTGCCTTTCTGTACCACTGAAGATGGGCTAATGTGTGTGGTAGAGACTCATCCTTTGCCTGTGCTATGAAAGAGAGGGAGGGAAAAAGAGAGAGAGAGAGAGAGAGAGAGAGAGAGAGAGAGAGAGAGAGAGAGAGAGAGAGAGAGAGAGAGAGAGAGAGAAACAAGAGAGATAAGGTGAGACTGGCTTGAATCAGAAGCCCCAGGCTGTGAGCGAGCTTCAAATGAGGTTTTCCTTTTACACAGACATTTTCTAATTAAACTTTAAACCCAAACCTTTGTCTTCCCTCCAAAATGCAGGATATGCATCTCCTTTCTAGTGAGAAAAAATAATTTCTTTTTACTTGATTAGAAGCTAAAATCGATCTTTACGTCAAAGATAAAATTTACATCACTATTTAATTTTTATTGAATTCATTTGGAACCAGTGCATTTTTATCATCAAAAGGCCCTGTGAGAATCAGTTCAGAAGGACTGTGTGTGAGGGGCACAATAAGTAGCATTTCTCATCAGAACTGCTGCCTGGAGATGTTAAAATGCTTTTTTTAAATGGGGCCTAATAAGGCCACTCAGCGTTTACTGTGGTCTAAAAGCCTGAGGTAAATTAATCTTGGCACATGATAACCCTGTACAGTAAAATAATGATTCCTGGTATTTTAAAAGCAATTGCTGATCCAAAAGAGAGAGGTAGCATACCCTAGGACCAAGATTAAGACTCCACTCTCTTCTTGTCATCAAAGGCCAGCTTGTTTGTATCCAAGCAGGGCCTCAGGAGAGCCAGGCCTTGGGCTGGAGTGGCCACAGCCACAGGAGTGGCCCCCTGCACAACCGAGGCTGTGGGAATGCAGGGGGCAGTCGAGGTTTTGTTTACTAATTACATATTCTCCCTGTAAGTGGTCAGACATCAGCGGGCCTCCTGCTCAGGAACTCAAACCCAGCTGAGGCCTACGCAGGAGGGGCCGGCTTCACCCTGGGCCACCCACACACTGGCAGGTCTGTGCAAATGGAGGCCAGCGTGGATTCCTAGTCACATCTGCACAGCCAGAATGAAAGCCTGTGATTTCCATAGAATCCAGTTCTTTGAGTCAGAGCAGCAGATAAATGTTTGTTTTATTTTTCTTTTCAAGGTGATTATACATCATTTGGTTGCAAGGAAAGCCTGGGCTATCAAGGAGAGAAGAGGGTAGGGAAATTATTTGAAAAGTGTGCAGACAAGGCCTGCGAATCACCGTGGAGGAGTGACAGCTTGCCTTCCTCATCTGGGGTCCTCTTTGAGGAAAAGTAAAGGGGACCCCAGAAGGCTTCCAGGAAGACAGTTTAATTCTTAAAATAAAACAGCACTTCACTTCCATGTGTTGGGTGGGGAATTATAAAACAGGAATTGTAAAACAGGGAATTGAAAAAAAATGTAAAAATAGTCATTAAGGCCAAACGGAAGTCAGCCCAAAGCCCGGCAAGCATTCCCAGGATCCTGCTGGGATGTGTCATTTGCATATCAGAGTCTATTGTCTGCCACAGGAAGAGCTTGTTCCATCCCATTAAAGATGGCTGAATATTTTATTGACTAAAAACTTGGGGATTGAGGCGAATGGTAAAACAAGTTTGGAGCGCTGATTTTTAGTTGGGTTATGTTTTATGCATGGAATAGTGTTAAATATATTTTTTTTAATTCAAAACACTCCAGAAATTTTGCAACTTGAGGGGACAGCAACTGCAACGGTTTCATAGCAACGTTTGGACACTGTAAAGATGATTTCAGGAAATTTAATGGTCATAAATGAGAAGAAACAACTTTTATTAACTGTAACATTTTAGCAGTTGGGTGCAGAGATCAAAACCAAGAACAGGCATTCCAAATTCATACTGTGAACGCCTACAAAACATTCTTCTCTCAGCTTTCACAATGTGGAGAGGTCATCTTTTCATCCTATCAAGTAAAAATATGCCCAAATTCCCCGTATTCAGTTAGCAAAAGAGGGTGAGGGGATGGGTTCTCTTTTGGCAAACACTCTGCAGACTTATCTGGTCAAAGATCCCTGCGGTCTAGGGCTAGCGACAGAAAGGGGTGCCCTCTGCCCAGCACGGCTCGTGGGGATCAGCTTTCACAGATGCAGACAGGAGAACAAAGGGCAGGCTTTATCGGCCCGCAGCCCACAGGCCCCTGTGCAGGGGGAGCTCCATTCCAATGCCTAGCACATGGCCTCTGTGGCATAAAAGCCTTTTAATAATTCTGACTTTGAATATCAAATTGAAATGAAAAGTGCATTTTGGAAGGAGAGGCTGTGTCCACATTGACGAGCATGTTCTATGCAAACGAGTTGAGAAGGCCCTGGCTCTCGCAGGGCTCTCAACTTGATTCTCAACTTGGCTGCACATTGCATCACCTGCTTTACAGCGTCCCGATGCCTGCCTCCTCCATTACCCCCGCTTGCTCTCCAAAAGAGTATGATTTAATTGCCCTAGGGTGTGGTGTGGGGGGCACGAAAAATTAACTCTCCTCCCACATTCTAAATTCTTCTAGTTGTGCTACTAATCAAATTAACATGAAACAGGTTAATAAGAGAAATGTCAAAAAAAAAAAAAACTCTTCAACTGAGTAAATTTGAAGATCTAATTGGCTTTATTAAGCAATTCATGAATTGAGTAGTATCCCATGTAGCAACTGGAAGGACACACCACACACTGGGAATTATCCTGCTTATAGTTTTCATAATAATCTCCCTGGCGTTGTATTCTTTTCAAATGCTTTAAATGCATGTTCTCAGCTGTTGACTGCCAAACAAATGATCTCCCTAAAACTAGAATTACCAGAGAGGAACGAAGAGAATGACTGATTTACAGATTATGAACCTGGGATCTGGAACCTGGAACTGTGACCTGTGAATGTCACAGAGATTAAGCAGAAGTGTCACGCCGCATTGACGATAAACAGAGGTTCAGAGAGGTAGTGGAGAGAGACACTAATGCCTTAAATTTTTTTTTTTATCAGATCTCTCTTAAACTGAGATTATGATCAAAAGGGGAGGAGTAATTGTTAAAGACAAACACTACAAGCCCAAAATGGTGTCACTTGTGCTAAAAATCCATGATACTGTAAACCAAAATTAATTTTAGATTATAATAAAGAAAAACAAGCATTTATTTGAGCAAAAAGAGGTGTATCCAAGAAGACACAGATTTAGGTCATTCTAAATTGTCTTTAACTGAGACAAAGGGGGGGCCATCATTTATAGTGAAAGTTCTCACTCACGTTCTCAATTAGGTCCATGTTATATAAATGAGGTATTTAAATTGTACAGTTCTGACTGGACAGGGCAGGTCTCAGTCCATTGGTAGAAAGACTTAACCAGGGTTTTCCTGCAGTGGTTAACTTAGCATATACAAGGGGGTCAAGAGTTCAGTCTGAGGTTCTTCCCAGTATACAGAGTAAGTGGGGAGCCGCTGTCAGCAAATGACATCTCGGCTCTTATTATCTATGAAATTTGGACCCTTGTTTGACCACGGGGAGTCCATCACAGCAGATAAATTCCTTCTCAGGGTTCACATCAAATGAATCTTTCTTCTTGGGGTCCACATCACTAAACTTAGATTTAATACCTGATCTAATTGCAGTTTGGACCTCTCCCAGAAACACAATCTTAATTAAACAGACTGGAATTTTCCAATCCAGCACCAGTAAGTTAATCTGTCATATAGGCTTTCTCCATCCCCCTATAGAAATCTACATAATTAAAAAAAAACCTTCTCTTCTCTTCCCCCAAAGAAAAGATGCCTAGCTCCCAAATAATCCTTTTTCCCCCCTTTCACTAATAGCTCCTTTGCCCCACCCTGCTTTCTAGAAAAAAACTTCTATTTTGTACAACCCCTTTGATCCCCTTCTAATTACTAGGTAGGATGTTGCCCAATTCATGAATCGCTCAATAAATCTTCGAATTTGCTCTGTTGAATTTTGTTTTTTAACATGTCCAAAATGTATTACAGATGTACGTTCAGGGGTGCCAACAGATATGAAACCCAAAGACACGTTGGGCAGTTGAGGTTTATCTGCTACTTTTGAACAAAGGTGAAGGGCGGAGGCAGGGATCTGAGATTTCAAAGGGGAAGCAGGTAATTCACAGGAAGACAACAAATTCTTGCTGGGCAACCCGAAAACAATGGGACACAGAAGGGAATCAAGCAAACAGACTTTTGCCTGAATCCTCCCTGTCTGCCACACTTCATTTATATAGGCTAAGGTGCATATACCAAGGCCAATATGGAAAGGAGAATATGCTAAGATTACTTTCTTAAAGCAATTTTTTCTGTCTGAATTCCTTTATGCAGGAAGGGCTATGGTGGGGGAGGGGAGAGGGGTGTCAAAGGTTCTTTCTGAGCCTTTTGTTTCTTAATAACCATCCTAGAATCAATACCCCAAAAGACACATTTAGGGCAGCAAAACTTTGTTCCCCTTCAGTGGCCTGGGCTTCAGAATTTCAAAAAGCTCTCCAAGGGATTCTAATATGCAAACTTGTGAACAACCGTAGTGACTTAATATACAGCACTCAAGGCCTCTCAGAATCTAGTCCCAGTAAACATTTTAACATTTTCCTTCTCCACCTCCATGTCAGCCTGTAGATAAGCCACAGATCTTCTCACTGTGCTCTAAGTGTACTTTGCTCATTTGTATTTCCATGCTTTCATGCGTATACATTGTCTCACTCTGAGCGCCAAAGAAAGCCCAGCTCGATGTCCTCTGTGCAACCTTCCCTGACTGTCACCCCATCTTCACCAGCGAATCACTCCTTGCCCCTCAATCACAGAACACCTTGTGCATAGCTTTATTAGGGCATTTCTCACGTTACACAGAAGACATCTGCTTATAGGTCTACTTGCTCCCCCTCCCCCACAGACTGTGGACTGTAGTTTTAGCAATAAGCATAGGGATTGGCAGGGTATAGGTTCCTATGAATGCTAATTGAATGAATGGATGAATGAATGAATGAATGAATGAATGCCAATTTTCTACATTGTTGATGTTACACCACATCGAACCCAGTACTTAAATCAGGGTCACTTGGGAAACTCTGAGTCAGTAATTTGGAGATGGGAGGTCTATATCTTTGCTATTCTAAGTGGGGGTCATAGACCAGCAGTGGCCATATTATCTGAGAGCATGTAACAAATATAGAATTTACATTTTAACAAGATCCAAGGATAATTCCTATATAGTTTGAGTTGTATTTTTTAACAAGCTCCCAGGTGATCCCCATGTACCCACTATACTGACCAGCATTTGGGACCTACTGTTCCAGACTTCCATTTACTAAACGTAGTAGACCCTACGTGATTGCTTCCTGGTTGCTTCTATTCTCCCTTTTTCGTTCCTAAACAACCCTAATTTTGTTTGGATATCAGCCCTTCACCTGCCAAGCTTGTACCTCAGGGAAGCTTGACCCTGCTCTAGCCCAGAGGTGGGCCTGATTGGTCAAAGGGACATCCTATTCCTGGCCACGAATTGGTTCAGGAATGGTCATGTGACCAAATTCAGATCAATGAAATGTGAGGGTAAGTATGCTAGAGGGAATCTAGAAAAAGTTTCCTCTTTCCTAAGATAAAACCACAAATGCAGGGGGAAAATCTTCAGGACGTTGTATTGCCTAGATGTTATGTGTTGAAACTACTGTTTCTACTTTGCTACCTGCCTAAAGAGAAAAGCCAACACTGAGGAATTAGAGCAGAAAGATGGGAAGGACCTGGGTCGTATGGCATTGTTTGTTGGGCTCTTCTGTCTCTGGACTTCTTGTTATGAAAGGTAAGTTTTTGTTTTTTTTTTTAACTGCTTAAGCCACTTTTGATCCTTGCAACCCCACTCATTGATATACTGAACATCTTATCATATTCATTCAATCCATATATATATTTGAGTACCTACTAGGAGACTTTATGCTGAGTTCATAGTAAGTATTTCCCCTAACCCTCAAGTAATCTGTAAGCTGGGTATTATTATTCCCATTTATAGACATGAAAATTTAAACTTAGAGCTATTAAGTGATTTGTTAAGTGAAGTACCTAGTAAATGCTAAAGTCGGAATTTGAACCCAGGCTAATCTGACTCCAAAAGCACATGTGTTTTCCGTTCTACCATGCTTCCTAGTTTGGATAGCTCCATTATGTGAGGTTTCAGTAGATCAACAGTTCTCAACCTTTTATACTCAGAACGCCTCTATATTTTAAAAAATTATTGAGGATAGAAAAGAGTTTTTGTTCATTTAGGTTTTATCTATTGACATTTAGCACACTAAAAATTAAAACCAAGAAATTTAAGATGTTTATTTAATTCTATTAAAAATGGCATTGATTAACCTATGTAGTGCTAATATAAGTAATATATTTTCATGAAAAATAACTATATTTTCCAAAGCAAAACAAAATAGTGAAAAGAGTGATATTGTTTTCATTTTTGCAGATTTCTTTTTAGCATCTGGCTTAATAGAAGACAGCTGGATTCTATCTTATTCTACATTTAATCTGCTGTGATATATCATTTTGGTTGAAGCATACAAAGAAAATCTGGCTTTATACAGATATGCGATTGGAAAAGAGAGGAGTATTTTACAAGCCTTTTCAGATAATTGTGTATATTATTTGATACTATACCAAAACTGGTAGTCTCTTTAAGGTAAGTTGCAATGTGGAACCTAAAACCAAACCAATAAATTTTTCATCTCTAGTGCATTAAAATACATGGATCTATCTTGTACTTTGAAGTGATGTTTTACCTATGCACAGTTTTGTAACATCAGGCATTGGTCATTTGGAAAACGTCGATTCACTGAATTATGTAGATTTTCCAAATGTTGACACATTATATTATATATTATCAAAACTGTACTTATCGATATCACCATTGATACTATTAGTAAAGTCTTTGAATATTGGTAAGCTGTGAAGCTCATGGTAGCTGATACAAGTTTTCCAAAATTCTAATTTTTACTTGAATGCTTAATTTTTACAATTGGCAACAAAGCCTGTCAGTTATTTTATTTGAAGTGGCAGTCTTATTTATTCTGCCAAATATGCAAGTCTGAATAACTCTAACTTGTTTTTCAGTTATTCTTTCAAGTAAAAGTAGTGTTTCATGATAAAAGCAATTAGTTTAGCTTGTAACTAAAACAATGGCACAGGTACTTTTCCTTAGAGACTAACATGATACTTTATGTAGCAGACATTCTTTATGAATAGTTCCCATTTCATCACATAGAATATTAAAAAGATATGTACTTAAAGGCTGAGATTTAATGAAATGAATAATTTTAATGGTTTCATCAAGGACTTTTTTTAAAACATAGTTGGTATTTTATTAAAAAATAAATTTGTGCTATATGGATTATAGATTTCCTTATTCTTAACTGTTTTTAAATTTTTTTATTTATTAAAATTATTGGGGTGATATTGGTTAATAAAATCAAAAAAGTTTCAAGTGTACATTTCAACAATTTGTCATATGTATATTGCATTGTGCGTTCACCACCCAAAGTTAAATTTCCTTCTGTCATCAAATATTTGATCCCCTATACCCCTAACCACCTCCCCCTGCCCCTCTTCCATCTAGTAACCACTAGTCAACTGTCCATGTCCATGGTTCTCTGTTCGTTTGTCATGTTTGTTTGTTGCTTTCAGTTTTATATCCTTCACATTAGTGAAATCATATGGTTCTCAATCTTTTCTGTCTAGCTTATTTTGCTTAGTGTGATTATCTCGAGATCCATCCATGTTGTCGCAAATGGCAGTATTTAATCTTTTCTTATTGCTGAGTAATATTCCATTGTATATATGTACCACAGCGTCTTTATCCAATCATCTATCATACAACACTTCTGTTGCTTCCATGTCCTGGCCGCCATGAATAATGTTGCTACGAACATCGAGGCACATATAACTTTGTGGATGAATGTTTTCAGGTTTTTTGGGTAAATATCCAGAGAAGGATTCCTAGGTCATATGATAATTCTATTCTTAGTTTTTTGAGGAGCCTCCATACTGTTTTCCATAGTGGTTGTACCAATTTACATTCCCACCAGCAGGGTATGAGGGAGGGTTCCCCACGACCTTTCCAACACTTGTTATTACTTGTCCTGTTGATGACAGCCATTCTAACAGATATGCAGTGGTATCTCATTGTGATTTTCATTTGCATTTCCCTGATAGCTAGTGACGTCGAGCATGTTTTCATATGTCTGATGGCCATTTGTATGTCTTCTTGGGAAAAGTGTCTGTTCAGGTCCTCCACCCATTTTCTTTTTTTTTGGATTGTTTGTTTTGTAGTTGTTGTTGAGTTGTATGAGTTCTTTATACATTTCAGATATTATTCCCTTATCAGAGGCGTTGTTTGCAAATATATTCTCCCACCAAGGAATTTCTTAAATGAGGCTGGTAGAGTATTCTTGCTATTTCGAGTGTGTGGCAGTACTGAATGGAATAAATACCAGCACAGTTAGGTACTACCACCCCGATTCGTGCTAAGGCACCAGTGGTTTTCTCTGCTATTGCTTTTGTGTCATCAAAGCAAATGTCGACACAGTGAAAAGGTTAATGACGTCTTAATATTATTATGAAAATAGAGTTGCTCTTATGGGCCACCTGAAATGGTTTGGGGCTCTCCAAGGGTCCACAGACCAAATATGGAGAACTGCTACCATAGACAATCATTTGGTAAATGAAACCTCTTAAGTTATGAATACAAAATGATTATTGCGAGAGCCTAAAAGAGACAGAGCTCATTGTCACATCACGCTCTGGCCCTTGCATTTGAGTCAATGTCACTATTGCCTTGGTGGCTGCCAATGCATGGGGTCATTAACAGAAGAGTCTTGAGAGTGTCCAGGTGCTAAGGTGCTTGTTAGGCCTTGGACAGGAGGGCACAGGAAATTGTCTTGCCCAGCTCATGTGCTGCCAGTTACAGACACATTCATGACTTCTTTGTTTCTCTGTAGGTAATTTAATTTAACTCGTACTCAGCTTAGAAATGCACTATTTAACATGATCTAATTTCTGTTTATAATTTTTAAAATGCTCCTCGACGTGAATTTGTCTAAGCATCTTTCTCGGGATAAAATTTCTCTGATGCTGAGTAAGTATTAAATAATGAAGGTTTTGTGTCACTCTGAGGGGCACCAAGACTCCCTCTCTCAAGCAGTCTCTTTTCCCCCTAGCTTGCCAGAGGCAGGCACCTTGGCAACACAAAGCTCAAATCTGGGGGTGCCTCACTGAGCCAGTCCCTGTTTCCAGGTAAGAAAACCCATGTCCTTGAGCCAGAACAAATGTTCTAAGAGCTAGGGTTTTCCTTTCTCATGCTAGAAAGGGAAGACTGACAATGGCTTGCTTGAATCCCTACAGTGGGAAAAACTATCCAGAAAATCCAGCCTGCCAGACATCTCCATGCCAAAGATATTGTTCCTTAACTCATGAATTTTGAGAAACTTGCTCTGGCACCTCCTGAAGGGTTAAAAAAGGACTCTGTTCCTTATTAGCATGATGTTTGGGGCTGACTCAAACTAGGGGAAAGGCCAATCATGCTGCTGGCCTGCTACACTTACTGAATGAATTTCTGAAAGCATAGAAGCAAGACAGACAACCCAAAAGATTGACCTGAATTTGTTCTGGAGAATGATAGTTTCTCCCTTGCTACACTGCTGTGAAAAAAAAAAAATCATGATCTGATTTGGGCAGAGAAAGAAACTCTCAGATCATCAGAGAAATGGCTCTGAGTTTTAGCAAGTTTTTCCTAGTATTTGACCTAAAATGTTCTTTCCTTCAAAAACTCCCAGACCACCCTCCTCCCCCCATTTTTCCCTTAAACACACACACGTGAAAACAACTGTATCATACATTCCTATCCTCAAATATGTGCTGGGAACAAAAAAGTTGCAATCATCTCCCGGGCTCTGGGTCTCTGAATCTTCACAGCGAATCTACCTTCGTTCCATTCATTAGGACCAGCCCAAAGCTTTGGAAGGGAAGGAAGAAGAAGGGGTTATAAACATACTAGGGGCAATGATTTCCCACATCTGGATCAAGCTAGCCTTTCTGTGTGACATGCCTGGCCTCTATATGATCTAGCGTTTACATATAAATGTTATTCCCTGTGACCCTCCTTGCACCTCCCCATTTCCACTGCCATTTAAGACAGTTATTAAGAAACAAAAGACTCAGAAAGAACCTTTGACCCTCTTCCTTTCCTGCCTAAGAGTTTAAGATGGCAAGACCTGCTCCAGGAAGGGAATCTTAGCATATTTACCTTAGTATTAAATAGAAAGGATCCAAGCCAGCGCCTGTTAGCTAGATTCCCCAGAGTCCCATTGTTTCTGGGTTGCCTGGTAGAAATTTGTTTACCACCTGTTCAGCTCTGTCTTGGCTACCTGTAAATTGCCTCTTTCTCCTTGGAAATTCCAGACCCCTTCCCCCTTTTCTCCTTTGTCCATAGGGGCATATAAGCCTCAATTGCCCAATGTCTTTTGGGTCTCATTCTTTTGGCACCCACAAAAGTGCCTTCATATAATAAACTTTGGACATTTTCATCTGTTAATCTGTCTCCATTAATTTGATTATTAGCCCAGCTAGAAGAACTTAGAAAGTAGGAGGGAAATTATTTTCTAGCCCCCACAATTGTTACACTGAGCTTTTGCTTGGTTAGCTCTTCCTGTTATGTTGGCAGAATGCTTTCCCCCCAAGCACAGTTCTGGTACATTATTTCTGTGTCGTACTAGAAGGAGAAATGGACCCATGAGTTGGGGAAATCTCTGTCTAGTTCTACCACTAAATATTGGAAAAGTCACGTCCCTGTTTTGGTCTTCACCTGGAAAACAGGATTGGGAGACGGCTAAATTTCCACTGGTTCATAAACCTGGAGACCAGAAACACATTTTTTTGCAAGGTCCTCTTTCCTGTGTCTCCTTCTATTGTTCGTTCAAAGACAACAGTGTCTCCCCTGTGGTGAGACAAGCTTATGGGACTTGTGGGCTTGATGCGTTCTAGATTTTTTTCAATCTCCAACTGCCAACTCTCTCCCATGTCCTGTTTCCCCACTAACTTGCACTTAAGTTGCCAAAGCATCTGTGCCTTCCAAGTGGCCCACAGGGTTTCAGGGCCCTCTCAATCTTCCCAGGCTGTAGTCTGGACCTTCCACAGCCTAAAAGAGATGAGATGGCAATCGGCCATTTTAGAAGTATATCCTTTATTTAAGAGCGCGAACTGGAGGCTCACTGAAGCCAGGTGGTGGTGGCAAGCACTCCCAAGTTGGGTTAAAGGAGAGCAAATAGGTGAGGAGAAGACCCTCATTCCTCAGGTGACACATCTCAGTAACCACACTAAGAGGCTTCTGGAAACAAAGATCCCTTCCAGTTTCCCGGGGAGCAGATGGCCTAGCAGTGCTGCTTGGAGCTACCCCACGCACAGGCACCAAGGACTGACTTAGCTTCCTACTCCTGTCACCAAGAATGACAAGCTCCCACCTACACTGCGGGTGGAATGTCTGAGAACGTGGAGTTGTCGGGGAGTATAAACATTTACTCTCTGGAGGTGTAGTGTTGGTGCCACCGTAACCAAGGACAAAAATGTGGTTTCCTAAATCCCTTTATCCTGTTCTAGGGCACACACTGCAGACTAAAGAAAAAGAAAGAAGTAAATAAATAAATAAATAAATAAATAAATAAATAAATAAATAGTTATATAAATAAATAAATAAACAGAGAGAGAAAGAAGAAGCCTATGCATGTTAGTTGGCTATGCATCTGTAGAAAAGGATGGAAAAGAGACAATCTGAGTGGCTTTAGGGGAAACAAAGAAAACCAAATAGAAAAAGAATTCAAGAACACACAGAAGTGTTAATAATGTACATGAAAACACAACATAAAAGAAGATCTATTCATGTGAAAGGTAAACACTGAGAAGGAGACTCTATGTGGTGAGTAAGTTAAAATGATTATCCCCTTGTATATTTATTTCAGGAGGCTAGTAAAGTGTCTCATTTAAAACAAAAACATTAAATATATAATTTGCCAGTAAGATAAATGCTGGAACAATATATAAAAATCGAAACAAAATTCTCACCACATTTTGCTTATATATTTCCTTAAGGCACTATTTAAAAAAAAAAAAATCCAGTCACTTCCATTTAATGTACTTATTAATTTAATTAACCTATCACAGAGAAGTTAAAATAAATGGTAATTTTTGTCAAGGAGCTGACATCAAGAACTAAAAAAAAAAAAAAATATCTCAGCCAGTCACAAAGTCAGCAGTGGCCTAACTGCTTAAATATTTGAGACAAAATTATGACTTAAAATCTTAGGTCAGTCAATCATATCAAATAACCTTGAGGATATTTTCCTACATTTCCATGTTTCATAAATGGGATAATACTGTTTTATGGCTCTGTTTAAGAACACAAACTATGTAAAATGTTGCCATAACTCTAATTAAAATGTAACCTGGAGTACAGTGAGTAAAACCTTCTCATCTTTAAAAATCAGTAGTACTTTTTTTTTTAGGAAAAAAAAAGATTTTCCATAAGTTAGCCAAACCACAAGAAAAAACAGTTCAGTTGAGAGAGAGAAAAAAATGTCTTTCAGTTCTATATCCTCTTTTTAATAATGTTTTATATCTTTTACTAAGAATTCATTTGGGAAGTTTTCCTTGTCCATGATAAGTAAATTTCAGAATCCACTGAATTTAAAAAAAAAAAAAATTTTTTTCTTTACAAGGTAAGTTTCTTACAGAAAGTGTTCCTATTACCTGTCGCAGGAACGTTTGGCCTATTTAAAGGTCGCAGGTGTGTGAGAACAGATGGTACCGAGAACGGGACATATTGAGGCTGCAAGAAGACGGCCAGAAGCCAGCTTGAGGGTAATGCTGAAGAGAAACGGCGTTTTTCCTTTCTCCTACTCCAGTGCGAATAGGCAGCAGATAGTCTGTCAGAGCCATGTCCTAGAGACTTAATTTTTTTTTTTTTTAATTTTCTGTTCTTTAGTGAGAGAAGTGTCGAACACTTCAACACCCACCTTGAAATCAATGCAGCAAGTCTCCCTGAGAATGACAGGTATGGAGTGTGAGTTGTCCCTACTATCCTGGGTTTAAAAAAGAAAGGGAGGAAAGAGAGGAAGAAAGAGAGAAATGGAAAGAAAGGCAGAGGAGCTGTTTCCTCCCGGGTAGGGTGGGGACAGGTCTCACCACCCGGGATGGGTTGGTGTTCCACCTTGAAAGGCGGTCGATGGATGCCGCCACCAGTCCTGAGCCATCACTCCCGGACTCTGGGCCTCCTCCTGTGTCTGTGTACACGAATCGAGTGCGCGGGTCACTGAGAATGGCCACAGTTTTGTGTTCAGCCTGATAACGTGTGCGGGCCGCCGGGAGAATGAGTGTGACACTGGAGGATCGTCCCCAAACACTGTGAACTGACCAGTTCCATGGCAGCAGTCCCAGTAGAATGCCTTGTCTCCAGCTCTGACCCTTCACCTCCCACCCCTTGGGACCCACCCTTTAGGGTTCATTTCATAAGGGAGATTCAATCACCACAGGTCTCTGAGACACCCTGTGCCTCGGAAGTGGCATCTTGATTCCAAAGGGCTCAATCGCTCAGGCTGGAACTTCCCTCACTGAGCACCTGTGAATCAACAAAAATTAGCAAAGATTTTAACACTGTAGCCTGGACTGCTGTGCTGGAAGTCCTTCTGCCTCACCTTGCTGGAGATGGGGCAGCCCCTGCCCACGGGGAGGACAGAGTGCAGGGGTGACATTACCTGAAAGCCAGGGAGCTACTGCCTGGTGCTGGGGTCTCTGTCCAGCTTCTGATTGTCTGTCAGACACGATCCTCTAAAACCAGCTTCTGTCTACAGCCCTTCATCCAGCAGCTCGATGACCACGATCCATAGGAATCCACACTCTCTGCTCATGACAACCAAATCAAACAAAACAGGGAAGGGGAGGGTGAAATGAGAACTTTCCTGTCACTCTGGCATTTAGAGTCCTCACAAAAAAGAAGAGGTGCTAAATGCCTCATATTCAAAAGAGGATTATTAGAAACCAGAAGTGCCACCCCCAATTTTCTAAGAGGCAACAGATTAGGTTTCCACAGTCCACACCCGCCACCACCGCCTCACTGCTGGATTCAGATGGGGAGGAGCAGGACAGAGACATCTAGGTCAACGGCCTTGGGCAGAGTTCACAGTGAGAAGTGATTCCCTCTCTATCCCCCCCCCCCAGTCCCCGTCCATTCCTGCCTTGAGGCAAAAGAAACAAGGGGGGGCCTGCTAGAGGGGACAGTAGCCCCTCATTCCCCAGGTGGACATCTGCTTAGGCTGTGGACTTGCAGATCTCCCCCTTTTCCTACCTGAGCAGCAGCAGATGGTGGCAGATGATCTCCACCTGTAGAAATTGTTGGTCTTGAGTTGTCTCACCAGGATCCATCCCAGAGGGCTGCCACTGGCAAAAGAACCCACTGAGAGGCCATGGGTTCCACCAGGGCAGAGCCGAGGGGTGTCAGAAGAGGCCTCACAGAGCAGGATTTCCCACACATCAGGAAACGCTGTGGTCTCTGCTTCCCTATCCCGACAGCCTGAATGATCTTAATACGAAGTGAGAGAAATGAGCCGGCATAGAATTCTGAATTAGATACGAGAATGAGGTTTTTAATTGGACTGAAAGCAACAAAAGAGTAATGGAATCTGCCCAAGATGTGCTAAGGGAAAAGCTTTTCGGTTTTTATTTGTTGGTTTGTTTTGTTTGGTTAGAAGCAAATCAAATTTGAAGATAGTGATTGGAAAAATTAAAGCCCCACCGAGCTGGGGCTGCTGGTGAACAGTTATGTAATCACAAGCTGTGAGGGGTCCGTGGACGCTTGGCCTGGATAAGTTTCTAAATCTTTTGCCGGCCAGAGCAGCTGAATTTGATTGTAGCAGAGTATCCATTTGAAAGACGGCCATTCCCGTCGCTGGGATTCAGCTGTATGTAGACGCGTCTGGAGGAAGGTGGGATTAGAAAATCCTGGGCTCCCATCTGAGTCCTGAGGAGGAGGTGGGAGGAGGTGCTGAAATTAAACCTGAGAGAGCCACGTCCATTAAAACTGGGTAAGACTTTGGAGTTAAAGCATTACTCTAAAGTCACATTTATCTCACTGCAAACCCTGTGCTCAGGATTAAAAGTTTTTTGCTTGGCAACTGGTGCATCTAAAGCTGTGTTTGTCCAATACAGAAGCCGCTAGTCATATGCGGCTAGTTAAATATAATTAAAAATTCAATTCTTATATCATACTAGTCACATATCAAGTGCTCCCTAACAACACGTGGTTAGTGGCTACTGTATTGAATAGTGAAGATATAGAACATTTTCACCTTTGCAAAAAATTCTATTAGGTTTCTCTGCTTCAAAGAAAAAGCTATTTGTTCCGATGATGGAAGAAAAAATGGCCAAGCTGGACTCCTGAGCTATCATTTAGTATGTACAAAATTGCATATTCCGAACTTCATGGGCAAGTCCAAGGTTAAAGTGACATCATAGAGAGAGGACAAAGAGTAGACCCATTACTGCCAAGGATGTCAGGAGGCCTGAGATTACAGACGTCCATGAGGCCTGAGTTCTGCTTCGGGAACTTCGGGGCTGCTATGAGGGAGTCCTCCGGGCCAGGGGACAACCCAGTCACTTGGCAGGAGCACTGACGCCTCCGGGGAACGGACAGCAGTGCTTGGCAGAGGTGGTGGTACCCAGGGAAGGTGAGAATGCGTGGCGGGAGGAGTTCCACCATGACAATCACTCCCCTTACGGGAACTCTCAGAAACTGGGTGAGACTTTGAGAGACAAGAGCCGAGATGTACACATGACAGTATCCTATTTTTCTCACTAGGGGCAGGAGGTAAGAAGTAGCAGAAGAGGTCTGTTAGTTATCTAATGCTATGTAACTATTTACTTCAAAACTTAGTGGCCCGACACAGCAAGAGTTATTTATTACCTCTCATAGTTTCCCACAGCAGGTGACAAATTTGCGGTTCTGCCTCAGGATCGCCCATGAAGTTGCTGTCAAGGTTACAGCTGGGCCACAGTCAACCGAAGGCTTGACTGGGGCTGGAAGACCCGAGGTGGCTCACCCACTCTCCTGGGTAACTGGTGCTGGCTAGGAGTAGGAGGCCTTGTGCTTTCAACATGGACTTCTTCTCATGGGCTCTCTGAGTGCTCTTAGGACACCGTGGCTGGCTTCACCCAGAATGCGAGATTCAAGGGGCCAAGTCAGAAGCTGGAGTGCATTTTTCCGCCTAGCCTTTGAAATCACATACATTGCATCTGTTATATTCTATAGTGGCACAGACCTGCCCTGATTCAGTATGGGAGAGAGTTCTACTCAAGGACGCAAATCCTAGGAGGCAAAGTTCACTGGGTCCATCTTAGAGGTCACACAGACCCAGAACCGCATATATCAGAATATATTATCAGAAATCTGACGGTTGCAAGTGACCAAAACCCAACTCAAATTGTCTCAAGAAGAAGATCAAATTTTAAAAAATGTATCTATCAGCACAGATAACTGAAAGTCTTGATATGGTTGGTACTTAAATGATATCCCTGGGGTTCTGTCTCATTCTCAGGTCGGCTTTCCTTTTGAGGTAGCAAGATGTCTACCAGTAGCTCCAGGCCAGCAGCTGTAGAAGAGACTGCCTCATTCCTCTTTGCACCAACAAAAATCTCACTAGAGCTTCCGTTGGCTAGAACATTTATCTCTTACTCAAACACTGTGATCTCTTCCGGATGTGGTGCTCTGATAGGCCAGGCTTAACTTGCACACCCATCACTGGACTGCAGAGCTATTACCAAAAGAAGGAAGGGTAGTGCCGGGCTGGCAACATCAACCACTTTAAAAGCACATTTATGTCTGTCTGGTTTCACACCAGAAAATTTCACTCCCCCGCTTAGAATGAAGACAGGCAATACCCACCTTCCAACCCAGAAGCACATCTTTGTTTTCTGTTACCCTTTCTACAGAGCCAGAGGAAGATACTCCTCTGTGATATTTGTTTTGCACAGCCAAGACTAGAGATTTCTCCTGGATTGACATGCATCTGATATCTCTAAATCTGGATGGTCCTCCAAGGAGCTGTGGCTTTGGTTTATACTGATCACAGTACATCACTTCCAGTGTTCTCTAGTGTGTCTCTTCCAGGAGTCAGAAAGAGTTAACTTCCCAGCAAGACCTTAAAGATGTGTGATTAAAACTTTATCAAAGAGAAATATGACCTAGTATGCGGAGGGAATAATAAATATGGTAACAGCTCACTCATCTAGACCCCAGAGGGCTGATTTATGATATATTCAACCTTTTAAAACACAGACTATTCCTGGGTGGGGGAAAGTTTCTGCAGATCAGATAAAGCACTCACACAGTTGTACATTCAAATGCTAATTTGGAGATTCATTGACTCTGAATATACAAACATATAGTGCTGAACGTGTTTGATTTTTCTAGTTCTGCGTATATAATAAACAACAAACCGATTGGGGGTGTGGCAGGGAGCTGCTGGAGACAGTCACTGTGTAGTCAGCAAAGAAGAAGATATCTGATGGTTTGAGTTCCTAAGATTGTGGTGGTGTCCTGGTTCTCATTGTTATTTATTTGGAGGAGGAGGTTCTGTGCTAAGTAAGCACTTTACATATCATATCTCATTCAATCCTGACAACCTGATAAAGTCAGGGCTATTTCCCCCGTTTTATAGATGGGAAAACTGAAGCTTAAGGGTGGTGTTAAGATATTCGGAAAGGAGCGTATGTTTGCTAACACCTGTTAAATAAAGCAGGTGGGTAGATAACATCTTTCAGTAATGCTTCCTTCAAAAGTGGCTTACTAGAGACTTCTCAGGGTTTAAAGGGATAAGTGAAAAGTTTATGTACAAGATCTGTCTTATCCCATGACCAGGCACAATGAGACGACTCTGGGGAACCTTCCAGGCCTGAGATTCTGTGTTCTGGGAGGCCCGGGACTCAAAGGTCATACAACTTTATAAATGGTTCTGAGGAGATTATCTGTTGGAGCTGCCAATGTCGCTATTGCCTGCCTTCAGAGTCCCCCATCTGAGTGCAGGAGGGGAAGTCTGGGCCAGCTGTTGACCTCGCAGTCTCGTCCAAGAGCGTTTGCTAAGGATGGCCCCTGGCATCTCCGCGGTGTGTCTGATTCCTACGACTGCGTTTCTTTGGCTCACCTGGCATCTTGGCTGGCAAGACATGAGATCCACTCCCACACGGGGTGCGCGCAAGCTTCAGCTGCCCTCATCCCGCCTCAAGATTACAGAGACATAGTCAAAAAATTCTTTTCTTTGAGGAAGGTCATCCTCTTTGGACCCGAGGTCAGATGCAGGAATTACTGAGGCTCCTGCTCTCATTCCCTCCCCTGCCCTTGATTCAGCTGGTTGAGAGAAGCCATGGGCTTGAATGTTTTCTTAGTCTTGACAAGCAAATAAACCAGCAGGCCGTGGGGGGACAGGGGTTGGGGTGGCGGGGATCCAGTATGTGTTTTCTCCTCTCACAGGGCATATTAAGAGGCCCTTCTGGGTCCTTCTCAGAGGAGATGGATATGCTACTGGAAGGATAAACGTTTGTCAAGGCTGTCAGGAGTCACCGAGATTATCTGGCTTTCATAGGTAGACACCGGTGTGTGCGTGTGTGTGTGCGCGTGCACATGCATGTGCATGTGTATGTTCTTGCAGCTTTCACAACTCAATGCGGTCTCCCAAGGCCTAAAACGAAGCTGAAATCGTCCATGGCTCTTTGAATGCCCGTATCTCCAAAGGGCCCAGGAATTACATGGTTGCCTGGAACTAAGACCTGTGATGTGAAACAACTCAGTTTCTGAGCCTCGGCCATTCTCACATGCCCATTGTTCTTTCTGGCCTGAGACGAGCCCTGGCATCCACTCAGTAAACACTTATTGCACTGGGCAAGGAAGAGGCATTGAGGAAGAAAATCCAGATAGTGACACTGAAAAATAGAATTGATTACTAGAGTCAAACCTTTGCAGGAACTGAGGGCATGATGTTCTCTTTCGAAGGTATTTCTTTTATTTTCACACTTTATAATGTATAAGGATCAAATATACACCCGTAAGGGTGTGGCGTTGTTGGCTGCTGCCAGATGAAATTGCGAAGGAAAGGACGCGGATTTCTCCACCTTCCTTTTTTGCAACATTTCACCACCTCTTAGTGATTCCCCTGCCCCAGATTTTCCTGCTCTTAGGACATCCCCTCCCAAGAGGAAAGAAACAAAGCTATGTAATAAATTAATTCAAAGAGAAAGGATTAGGAATTCTGCTGTCCAGAAACAATCCATTTTAAAAGAAAACCTCTAAAGAGGGAGGCACTTTGGAAGAACAAGATTCTTTTGAGAGAGGAGAATCCAAGAGTCATCAAATCAAGGAGAACTGAATTTCCTAAATTCTCTGACCCATGAAAACAACTTTGGGGTAAAACATGGCCTTCCCCAGCCTTACTCCTGACCTGGATGCTCTAGGAGAGGGACCCAAAAGTCAGTGTCCCCGGGTCACTGTGACCAGCTGAGCTTGGGAACCCCTGGTCTAGGGAATCATGCACTCTGCACCCACACAAAGCTGAAGGTCGAGTGGAGTTGCAGAAAGTTGTGCTTCTTAAGGAAAGATAGATCTGTATTCAATTCTCGACTCTGTTACTTAATACGTGGCTTCAGCTAATCATTTAGTCTCTATGAGAGTCATCTGTAAATTGGATTAATTATCCTGTTTTGGCAGGGTTGTTGTGAGTCTTGGAAATTACGCACGTAGAGGTCTGGCGCATAGATCCTCAGATCCAAGGCTAAGTGCTCAGGCAATGAGAGTTCTTAATAGCAGTTGAATAAGAATTTGCACATGTCAAATGTTTCTGTATCATGTCAAATGAATGCTCAGAATCTTTAAAAAAATTATTTGAATGCTTTTACACCTACACAAAATTATAGAAAATAGTATAGTAACACTCCCTGTACCTATAACCTGTCTTTTATAAGGATCAACATATTGCCCTGCTAGCTTGTAATTCTGTTCAGCTTTTTAACTGGTAAGAAATGTAATGATTCCTATACTTGACATTTTTTAAATCCTCTGAGAGCTGATGCTACCTTTTTTGGGCGAAGGGAGAAAAGTACACTTAAAAAAAAAGTCTAAGTCAGCAGCCCGGTGACCAGTAAATGAGAGTGACTCTCCTCAGATGACGTGCTGACCTTACAGATGCCATCATCAATGACTCTGGCCCCAGGCCCACAAGGTATGTCCACAAACAAGCCCAGGGCCTGACTTATGATAAATGCTGTCGGTGGCATTGTAGAGTTAACTCCAGCTAAGACCGATGTGTTCCCAAAAAAGCACAGCGGAACTTGCTGGTCTGAGCACAGGAAGAGGGTGATAACTGGGAAAACCATAAAGCAGATTCGTGTCCAGCCCAACTGCATGTTTTGTGCAGAAAACTGTGTGTGAGTAGCTCCTCCTTGGAGTGAGGAAAGAGCCGGTGAGGCTGAGATCCTGGGCCTGGCGTGCGGGGTTAAAGGTCTGCTACTGGACAGTGCAAAGGACATTCGGGAATTCTTCCTTCCCGACAGACAGACCTGTGAATGTTAGCACGTTTGTACAAGGGCGATCTGCGGTCCTGGTCATTAGCATCTAAGGCTCATTGTTCTTGAATCATCAGTCTGATGTCCTAACACCCCCAGTGAGAACTCACACAGCTCCTAATGTTTTTTTTTTTTTTTTTTTTTTATTCACAAGTTAAGCACTGAGCGGAAAGCAGATCGGCCTATTAAAGAATGATCCTAGCCCAAATAAACAAAATATAAATAAGGGGGCGGGGGGGGGGGGAGCCACCGGCATAGTTTAGAACCCAGCTCTGCAGACTATTCAGAGTAGAAATCGGAATTCAGCATCGTCTAGCTCTTATTTTATGAATCCAGGGTGGGAGATGGCTCCTGAGGGCTCAGGCTTAGGCTATGTAAAAACAAGGCTCTGAGGCGCCCACTAAGATCACAAAGTCTGGGACCCAGAAAGAAAGGGCAGAGGGCCTCAAAGTCATGGCTGCTGTGCTTGGTTTGTTTTGTTCTAACCCTGCTCACTCAGGAATTCACCAGGAAACCTCTGAGGAAATTTCCCGTATGCAGACAGACACCTGGTCCTAAGGTGGCTGCAAAGCATCTGATCCCACCACTGATGACGCATGTCTCCCTGGCCTTCTAGAAGGGAGGGCTTTCCCACAGTGGAAGCGGGGCTTACTGTGAACTTAACCCAGAGTGCCGCAGGTCACATACTCACATTCCTACTGGGTCATTTGCCCGCCTGCCCAACCCCCCTCCCTGGATGTTGATAATCCTGAAACAATGCACTGTGACTAAAAAGCGATGCGACTTATCTCCCAGAGCCAGACCTGGAACTCTGACTTGTTACTTTTCAGTCACACCAGGCGCGTGACGCACTTGGAACACCTCAGAGGAGAGGTCAGAGAGGTACCACTTTTTACTTAATGGACTAAAACCTTTTAATCACAGTTAAGAGGAGGCAGGAAGAAAAGGGGGAGGAAAGAAAGGAGAGGAGAAGGAAAGGAGAGGAGAAGGAAGGGAGAGAAGGCTGGGCCCTTAGCCACTAGTCACAAATTAGCGAGAGGTCCAGCTCCCAATTTATAAACCAAAAACATTTCCTCCTTTGCTAGGACGGTTTACTTTCCTTGGGATAAGCGTTTCATTCAGTCTGAAGTGAGGAGGGTTAGGAAATAAGGTGGCTAAAAAAGAGTTTTCCTTTAAACTGTGGAAAAGTATTGGGTAGAGAATCCCTTAGCAATGTCACATTGCCCTAACAATCCCTGAAGTTCTTTATGTCTTAACTGCAGACTGAGTTACTCTTGCATTTTTTTGTTACCAAAAATGACAACATGACTTTCTCTCATGGCTTCCACTTTAAAGTTGTTTTATTCATTAGAAATCATCCTATCACAATATCTATTGTTTCCCCAACTGAAGAAAAACATTGGACAAAATGAGGGGATAGAAATTTAATCATTAACTTCTGCCCCTCCCCCAACTCTGTCAGCAGCCACAGGACCAAACACAGTTCATCTGTGCCCTACTTAGCACAATGAACATAACTATATCAAAGAATTTGCTGGGAGTAATTCAGGTAGTGGTAGCTTCTACCTGAAGTATCTGGCCAAATGCCCACAGCCACTGGCTGCCCACGGCTTCTCAGAAAATAAGTGTCTCCCAGGGATAACTTTTTGTTCTCTTCTGTGTAAGCGAAACTCATCAGTCTTGGAAACTGTTTGCTCACATTGAGTAGGTCATTCCTCTTTTGAAAGGATTTGAATAAGGAGCCAGAGAAAAGAGCTCCTCTCCCAAAGCCTGTTCAAGTGTCTCTCTCCTGAGCCACCTGGCTCCCTCAGCCTCTTACCTTTGTACAGCTGGTGCTGACATCAGGTAATTATACGCAGATCTCTTGAAAGGCAAGCAGCAAGTTAGCCGGATGGAGGGTAGTTGCAAAGCTCACTTCATTTACTTGCCCTTCCATCTAAGTGGACTTTCTAAATACTGGTAGGTGATTCACACATATCCCCAGGAGACAGGCAAATAGGATCATCCCTACATTGTCAATAAAGAACTGGGCACGAGGTGGAAGCTGGCAGTCCAGGGCCACACAGGAAGCATGTCAGCCACAGAGCCGAGCAGCACTCATGGGGCGAAGCTCGTTCCTCTGGTCCCACCTTGGGCATCTCCTCTTCCTCTGAACAGCATGCATTCTTGGGGTATCTCAAAAATTGACAAAGGGAAAAAAACATTAAACAATGCAATTTTTAAAATGCAGGACTAATTGAGTGCTCACACCTTCGCTTTCCAAAGCCTCTTGCTCTGGCCAAACTTTTGGTGCAATATTTAAATGGAAGCCTCATGAGGGCAGGGGGAGTTGGTGGTTTCTTGGCTCTTGTATCCCCAGCGCCTAGACTTGTGCTTGACTCATCATAGTAGGGGCTCAATAAATACCAGATGAACGGTGAATGGATCTTGACTACATTCTGTGAGCTTTTGGTACTAACAGATGACCCTTGCCTGGCTGCTGCCTTTGTAGGCCCTGCACTCCCTACTCATCTCAGTGATGAGGCCATTTAAATAGGCTTTGGGTTGAGCTTCTCTGTAGAAATCACAGAAGTTTGCATCTAGAATGGCCTCTATGTTACAGATGAGGAAACACAAGCATTTAGAGGTAAACCCTCGATTATCCCAATGTAATACCTGCTATATATAGACTGAACTGTGTCCCTCCAAAATTCATATGTTTAAGTCATAACCCACAGTGTGATGTTATTTGGGATGGGGCCTTCAGGTGGAGCCCTCATGTTCTCTCTCTCTCTCTCTGACATAGAAGATGACTATCTGCAAACCAAGAAGAGGATCCTTTCAGAATCTGGCTGCTGGCACCCTGATCTTGGATGTTCAGCCTCCAGAACAGTGAGAAAGCAAACAAGTTTCTGTTGTTTAAGCAACCCAACCTCTGGAATTTTGTCATGACAGACCCAGCTGACTAAGACAATAGGCTGCACTGGCTTTTCTCATACAGCTTGGTCTCAGGGTTATAGCCACACTGGTTACCCTACCCACAGGTCCTGGACAGAACATTTATGCAGAGGATTTAGAAACTGCAGAGAAAGCCATGCCCTCACTGTTGTGCCCTTAGCTCTGGAAAACTGAGTCGATACATAGATTGGTTCGAAGGGCAGATATTATTAAGACTGTAAGCCAGGCTTGGCAAAATGAGCCTTCCTAAGGAGCAGCTCTCTTAATTAAAGGGCATTTTGTTTCAGAAACAATCTCAGTGGATCATATGAATGGGAATTATAACATCATTCCTCATTCCACATGCTAGGAAGTATGTGTTTCTTTATATCTTTTTCCCCCAGGCAACTTAAGTTACTTGTGGGAAAGTTCTTATTTCCTGGACAGAAAATCTAAGGCAGGCAGATGGATGTTTCATAACCTATACAGAAAACTATATATTGCAGAATCCTGAGTGGGACAGAATTTCAGCATTTACCTCTTTCAAAATCTTATATGTTTCTTAAACACCAATATGTAGTTCATTTTTCTTTGAGGGTATTTTACAAAAAGTTTGAAAAATATATTCTATGAAAAGGAGGAGCACCTTGAACCCTTAGGATCAATTTTGTTCTTAATGTCTTACAAATTATGTAATTCAAACAAACTTTATATGCTCTAGTTACCCCCAATTCAGGATCATACTTTCTTCCCAGCTGTGGGGAGGGCACTTCTCAAATGTCACAGTCTAAGAGGGGTTGGGGCTTTGCACAGCCCTTAGAGTGAGCGTCTTTTTGCTAAGTGTTAATATCTGGAAGTTTCCACCTGTAGAGCCTGGGCCTGAGAAGAAGCCACCTGTTAGAAAAGTCCTCCTGCATCTGATGCTGCTGGTTCCTTCCTACACAGGATGACCCTGTCCCGCCATATTCTTCCACAGTCAGAAGTTTACTTAGGTCCTGGGGCTTGCTGAGATCGGAGCAGGGAACTCTGTGAAAGGCAACCAAGAATGACTTCCCTGGAGATGGTATATCTGATAGGCAAAAAGTAGAGAGCTGACAGATGAGGCTGTCTTTGGACAGACACTCCTGCAATCTCCGGTGTCTTTGGATCTGGAGGACCATGCCCAGGGTTGACTTGAGAACTGGGGGTGCTCAGGAACAGCCATCCAGCTGGAAGTGGATACCAGCTAGAAGACTTATCTTTGAAACTGTACTCTCATAGCATTTTAAGATTGAGAAAAATTAATTGTTCATTTAAAGAACTGGGAAAGATGACTAATGGGGATGAAGGGGGTCTAAATCTCACAGGACACTCCCTTAGAGTGGCACTGAAGCATGAAAGACTAGATGCAATTTCTATATAAGAAACTGAGCAGTAGAATTCTGTAAAAATTCTGAGAAATGCACATTCTTTGACAATGAAGATAAACTTACTTCATGCATTTAAGTAATCAAGACTGAAAAACATTTTCTAGTGGAAAGAGACACATGGTATCCTCTGTATATCCCAGAATACATAACGCCTAGAAAGTTCAAATGACATTTTCATATCTTCCTGGTACCGCGCCAGGAAACGAGTGGCAAGACACGTTTATATCAACAGCCATTACTAAAGTTTCCCACGCAGCTGAATCTAATTAATTAGGCCCAGCCAAACTTGCCAGCCACACCCGGGACCCAGCCGAATAACCCTTAGAGGGTTTAGAAACACCCCTTCGACAAACACTCATTTATCACTACCTACATTCACTGAATCACTTCTACAGCAGATACCACCTGATACAACTTCCTCAAAACGGAGTGTTATAAACTAAAGGTCAAAGACCTCTGCTTTATTTATTAAAGAACATCTCTCTATTCTCTTAATAATCATAGCAATGGTGCTTGACACTCTTCAAGCCACTTTACACTTGTTAATGTCTATTCCAATTTGACATAATTCGCCCAGAACCAAGGATAATGCAATTTCTTTTCCTTCAGGCCCAAATCAAAGGACTCGGTAGTTTCTACCAGCCCCGTTTATTTTCCTTGAAGTTAGTGTAAGCCTTGTTTTCCCTCAAAAGCATGTAAAATATTCCCAGAATGGGTTAGAAACTCCTCTGAGCCAGCCCCCCCATCCCCCACCTTTCTTGGAGGGCTCCGTAAAGTTATTCCAGAGCAAACTCACATCCATAGGGACCAAGGGCACCTTTGGACCCAGGGTCTCGTTCAGTGCGCATGTATTCAGTGGCCAGTCCATGCCAGGCACTGGCTCAGATACTGGGTGAACAGCACAGACACTCCGTCATGCTTACTGCTATCCCAAGGGTTACCTTCTAGTGGGGTTGGCAGGGTTAAGGAGGAACAATAAACAAATAAAAAGCAAAGTAATTTCTTACAGTGACAAGTGATAGTAAGACAGCACAAAGGATAATGGATCAGGGAAATTTTGTTGAGAGAATAACATTTGAGTTGAGACCTGAATGATAATATTGTATTAATTGTGTCATGTTCTGTTAGGTATACTATTCTTTACTTTGAAAGCAATTCCATAAAGGCAGAAACTCAAATAGAGCAAAGAGATTGATTCTGAGACCATTGTCCTCGCCTACGTTTTTTTTTTTTTTTTTTTTTTTTTTTTGAGTCGGGGGAGGTATGCAAGGAATGCAGGGAAATTGGTTCAGTCTCTAAGGAGGTCAGCACGGTAATATCCACCAAAATTTAAAATGCACCATCCTTAGACCTAACAACCCCACTTCTAGGAATTTAATCTATAGCAACGATGGCATGTATGCATGAAGATGTATACATAAGAATATTTGCCACAGCACAGCTTGTAGTAGCAGAAGACTGAGAACAACACGAAAGTTCATCACTGGGGGATTAGCTAAGTAAATGACGGAACATCCACGTGAGAGAACGCTTTGCGGTCATTCAAAAGAAGGAAGCTAGCTCCAAGATGAATTCAGTGCGGGGAAAGCAAGGTGCAAGAGCTGCGTGTTCGATATGCTATCATCCTTACGAAAATAAAGATACACATACGTATTATCTTTGGAGGGATATAGAAAAAGGATAAAAGGTTTTTGCCTCAGCAGGGGTTTGGGGAGATTAGGGAAGCTCTACATATTCTTTTGTAATGATTTCACTTTTACCTTTTGCATATCTTAGCTATTTAATAAACATGTTTTGAAAAAGAAAGCATTTCGGTAAAAATAATTATATATGTAATTTTCATACAAAGTCCTCCTCATGTGTAGTTAGTTATACATTACATGATACTATTGTAGTTATAGTTCCAGTTGGAATGAATTTTAAATGTTCAAAGTGTAAAAGCTCCTAGACTCAGTTGTGCAGTCACCTTTTTGGCTGGCTCCATGAGTGGGCATTTCTCAGCCAGGGCTTGGATACGGTTCCTATAAGGTGAGTTTAGTTAACGTTTCAGAAAAGGCATTTTCTCTCAGAATGGACATCCTTTTTGGAAGGCAATGCACTCATTTCTAAACCTTTTAAAGATCTGAACAACTGCCCTGACCAATGTTCAGATAGATAATTGAAAAAAGGTGACTTTTCTTGAAAAATACTTTCCAATGCATATGTGATATTATAATTTTCCTCCTTCTAAGTTAGAACAGACCTTGGTTTCTAAGAATGAACTAGTTCCAGCAGGAGTGTTTTTCTAAATTCTCACAGCTATTTCATGTTCCGGTCCATTTATGATTATGGACTGATAAGTCTTCAGCTACCAGTAAAATTTTAAGAAATATGATGGAAATCAAATGTTTTTCAGATGTCTGTATCGCGAGCCCAATCTCTGTGGTTTTCTTCAATGCTGTGCCAAGGAAGGACAGCAAATAATACTTACAACCGCTACTCCTCTTGGGAATAAAATCTGTCCATGTTAAATAACTCATTTATGCATATAAAAGTTTCATTTAAAAGAAAATTTGCCATCAATAATCTGAAATAGCCATGGAAATGACATTCAGTATCTATTTTTAAAATGCATTAACTATGAATCTAGTAGAATCGTGAGGAATTAATTTGCTCCTAGGCAAAATTTCCATCAGTTGCAAGGTGGATGTGAGAACCCACACAGGGACAGAGCCTGGGGAAGTGGCCTGCGGTTTGAGTGCCAGTGGGGCTGCAGGAAGGAGAAATGGCTCATTAGAAAAAGCCTCGGTAACACCCGAGAGAGCAGCTGCATGCGAAGCTGAGTCAGAGAGCACAATCTGACCAAGAAGGAGCAAAGAAGACACAACCTGCTCACCATCAACATGTGGACAGCAGCTCTGAATGCTCCATTCAAGGAGTGAATGTCATCCATTCTTGGCAGAGTCTACCTGCTCTGTGAAGCTGGGTACAGATGAAAAGTGTTTCTGAATACTCACTAGAAGGCTGTAGGGCTTGCACTCGAGCAAGAGCCCCAGGGGAGAAAGCCAGAGTCAATATTGCAGGAGCCTTTCCAGGCGGTATGGCCTGTTATCTGTGCCTACAGAATTTGATCACAGGGGAGGAAGTTATTAAAAAGTGGGTCATGGGAGAGGGCTGGGCTAACTCCTGATCAGGGTCCTTTGGCCTTGAGATCAGATTTCAGGGAAGGCTTTTGTGTGGCTCTTGATGAAACACCCTCTGGTGTGTTCTTGGAAGAGGGAGAGAAAGGGTAGCCGTGTGGGTACTGGCTAGTGGAGGTGAAAAGAGAAAAACCTGCGAGAGACAGAATAATTGAGACAGAGCTCTAGAAATTGTGACTGGAAGTGGCTGTGTCCCAGGGAGGAGTCTGCTTTAGTACAGGTAGAAAATATGTCTGAGAGTCCTGTGGAGGTATCAGGGTGACAACTGGGAATAATCTTAGATTTCGACTTATATTTTCCACCTTCTGTTTTTGAGATCCTTCTTTGGAGTCACTCAGCCTGGAATCAGATGACTTTCTTTATGAAGCATATTCTGTCTCTAAGGTCATAGTCTTTAGCATTAGTATTAATGATTCAAGCCACAGATTTATTATTTGGTATTTCTTAATTTGTCTTAGAATCACAGAGTTGGAAGGGGCAGTAGAGATCAGACCCACATATTTTATGGTTGAGGAAACTGAGGCCTAGAAGGGTTAAGTAACTTGGATAAAGCTTTCAGAAAAGCTGGGACTAGAATTTAAGGTTTTTTCTTCTAAGCAGAGTCCTGTGCTACTTGAAAAGTAACACTAATTTCCTACTTTTGCATTCTACTCACACCTCTATTTATTCACTCCGTTTCAAACTGTGTGGTCCATTTCCCTGTCCCAAAGAGAAGTGAATATGTTGATTCAGCAGGAATTTTCAGAGAGCTGAGCTGAGAGAGGGAGAGGGAGGAGAAGAGGGGGAGGAGGAGGGGAGAGGAAGAGAGAGAGAGCAAGAGCAGCAAGAGCAAGAAGGCAAACATATAAGGGCCTGCAAAGCTTAATGTGACCAAAGGAATCTTAATTGACAAATAATATCCAGATTTAATGACACTTGAGACATTATAAACTGACACCAGTTCAAACTATGAAATACAGAAAACAGGATTAACCTTTGTCTTCAAGGGAAGGCCATGCCTGCTTAAAGACAATCAGTCATCAGCTGGCTGATGTCTTGACATGGTCTGAGATTCTGCACTTAATCATCGCAGATAATATTCACACGATGCCAAGTAAAAAGAATTTGGCATTTTCCAGTTCAATAAGTCTAAACAAACCACGTAAGTTGGCATTAAGTAGATTGTGTTTTACCATAATTTTCTAGTCCCTTAATCTGTGTTGATCAAATCAACTAAATTATTGTCACTCTGGCTATGTATGAAAAAAACATAATTAAAAAACGTGGTGCCTTACCTTATATCTTTTCACGTAACACATCTCCTGATGGTAGTGAAATATCCCATTCTGCTGAGTCACAGCAATTTCCTCCGTCCTTTGCTTGGGGTGGGTCCATAGTACACAGTGACACTTTGGAGACATATGCTGCCTTATATTTTTGTGTCTGTCTTGTCTTTTCTGTTCTTAAATTACCTTATTCCTCAGGAATGGGTCCCGAATCTTTTGCTTCTTCTTCTGTACCTCTTCATTCATCACCCAACAAACCTTATTTATTGAGTATTCATAATACTTGGTTTCCTATAAAGGTACTGAAGATACAAAGATACCTTCAAGAAGCTCACAGTCTAGTAGTAAGACATACCTTTAAATAAATAATAATGACATAGTGTGGGAAGACAGACTTGGTCTGGATGGCTATTAGAAAGTCTGTCCAAGAACTACAAGCCCTGTTCTGCTTCTTCCTCCACTAGTTTATCTCTGTGCTCCTTAACTTCCATTCTTGAAAACAGTCATCACATTGACCCCCCCATCTGAAAGGTGGTTAGAGTTAGAGATGATAAAAGTCACACACCTCCTCTCCTTCATTTTACCTACCCTTTTAGATCCCTATCACTTGCTTTCACAAACAAATGTGCAGTAGCTTTAAGTCAATAAAAGGGTAAATACAGTGGCAAATACAGTGGTGTATAAACAATGATCAATAGAGAAGAGAGAAAAAATATCGGAATATAATTTACATTCATTTTTTACCCCCCAATTTGAAAGAATAATCTTAAATTTCCCTAGCTTTTAGCTTTAATGACACTGGCAGCCTCATTAGGCCTGTCTCTTGGATGGGCACCATCATACAGTAAGTGTAGTACCCTAAGGAAAAAATGAGAGGTTCCCAGAGCAGAGAAAGGCATGTGTACTCTTTGGAATATTGGAACATATCGCAGGTTATCTGTGCTTGGTTGAGTGGATTTAGAAATTATATTATCCTGAAGTTGGGTCAGCAAACTATAGCCACAGCCAATTACAGCTTGATGTCTATTTTTGTAAATAAAGTTTTATTTATACAGCCATGCTCATTGGTTTAGTATTGTCTATGGCTGCTTTTGGGCAGCAACAAAATAGTTGAGTGGTGTAGGGGTTGGAACAAGCTCCCCACCCTCCACCCCCCGCACCCCCTCCCCACTCTGCCATGTGCCACCTTGGCATGCAGATTATTTCTAACTGAAAACAATTAAAATCCAACCAACTCAGGAAAAGTTTTACTTTTATTTATTGATTTTTTACCTCCCCCTTACCTTCCTAAAGAGATTCAGATAGAAGAAACTGCTTCAGGAAGGGAACCTTAACATATTCGCCTCAGCACATATGAATTAAGTGTGGCAGATAGGAAGGATCCAAGCAAAAAATCCGTTTGTTAAATTCCCCATAGTGTCTCATTGTATCTGGGTGGCCCTGAAAGAATGTTTACCAATAGTTTGCTCTTTCTCATCTACCTGTGAATTGCCTGCTTCCCCCTCCTTAGTCCAAAATGACATATATACCTCATTTTGTCTCACTGCCTTTGCAATTTTCATGCTGATGTGAATTCCCTCTGGGTATTAAAATTTGATTTCCTTATGATAATCTGCTGCACGTCATTCGAATTATTCTACCAGTCAGAGAACTAAAGTCACAAAGGAAATCTTCCTGGGCCCCACATAGACCTTATGGCCTGAGAAACCTAAAATATTTATTAACAAGCCCTTTACAGAAAATGTTTGCCAAAACCTGCCCTAAATAGTTCAATTTTTGTCAAATTTCATTAGATGGGGACAAAGGATCGTGGCCGTGAAAATCTTTATATCGCACCTAGAGTCACTGGTTATCTCATGACAAAGTTCTTAAAATAAAGTTAGAATTAAAGATTAATTACACATTCTTATTTTATAAAAACACTAATGTTTCAAAGTTGCTGGCCTTTTATTTCTAACAACAATTAGTTGACTCTGGTGACCTAGAAGATATTTTTGAAAGAAAAAAAAAAAAAAAACAAAAACCACACAAAACAAAAAATCTCCCACACATTTAAACTGTTGTTTTAAGTTAAACTGTCTTTTCACCTTTGAACAATGTGTGAGGAATGCTTATGTATTTCATAAAAAACCTACATGGACAGAGCATTTTGAAAAAAAATAGTTTGATGTTTTCACTTTATGTGATTCTGTTTCTAATGAAAAATAAGTGTATCATGTAAAAACGTTCACATGTGTATTCTTAGAAACACTTGAGAGCAGAATTTTTGTTTCGCAGCCATCTAAATGGTTTTGATAGAATACGACGCCGTATGTTAAAAATATAAAAACCGACACTTTTCTACAAGTTTGCAAGAATGACTGATTGACATCTGGAAATATGAATATTTACTAGCTGAATTTCAACAGAAATCTTTGTCTTAAGAGGTTAAGAATGAAAACATTAGGATCATGATTTAGTAAGCTCAGTCAATGATGGACTTTTTTTCCACCTGGATATAGTATCTTTGTGATATACTATTTTCCAGCTACTATTACTATTTTTTTTATAATGAGAACAAAAAATATTTGCATACATTTAATAAAAATATAAAAACACTGCATTTCTTGTTTTTAAAATTTTTTTTTTTAACTTTAATATCATTCACCTTTTTAGTTTCATTTCTAGTTTGTGCCTGTTTTGTAACATATCATTTATTAGTGGAGAAGAATATATATGTAATTTATGAATAAATAAAATATACATACAATGGGGTGCATGCCCCTAAAGTTTTTAATGATAGGAATGTATCATCACAATGTTTAGAGACCACAGATTTGGAGTGTGAATTTGGAAATTAATAAACAGGTTAAATAGGGCTCTGCCATTCACTGGCTACATTCTCTCAATTGGAATAATTTATTATAGGCAGTATTTTTTCAACTGTAAAATTGAGCTAAGACCATTAAGGCCTTTAATATAGAGCCTTTCACATAGTAAATATTCAATAAATATCAATAAATGTTTAACAAATATCGGTTAACATTATTATTGATTCTCCATATTCTCCAGCCTTCTAGGGTCATCCTTTACTAACACAATAAAATAAGTTAATTATTCTTGTCTCATTTATTTATGGGAAGGCCAGGGTATGTCCCTGAATTTCTACAGAAAGTGCTTAAATTCTGCTGGTAGTTACATTTTCCTGGTGGTTGCTTGATGTCTCTCTTCTGGGTCAGTCGTCTGTCACTCGAAGGTTTCTGTTCCTTCTGTTCTTTCTCCACATGACCCCAAGAGAAGACATAACCTCCTTCCCAGCATTCCTAAGGCTCAAGGCTGACGTAAGGCTTTACTTAAGACTTGTAGATAACACAGAGTAAATACAGTTCAGAACAGTAAACAACTTAAAATTTAGGTATCACACAATGCCCTTCCTAAGTTCACAGACTGCTGCCCACCACTGGGAATGTCTTACTGATTCTGTACGGCGTTGCGCCTGGCCTATCTTCCTGTTGTTGCCACAATCTTTTCCCTTCAGAGAACTTTCTGTTCCCTCATTTCTTCCCTGAATTCAGGGTCCAGCCCCAGTTTCTGAGACTACAGACTACTATGTCCTGCCAAGGCCTGAGGCATAGCTGCGGTCTAAGCTTTAAACCTCTCCAGGGTGCCATTCACACTGACTAGTGAATAATGCTCCCTGGAGTTGTACACTAAGGCAGCCCTGACCCTTTCCATCAAGAATGGAGATAGATGAAAAAAACTTCATTTTCAAAATCAAGAAGCCATTAACATATCTTCCTAAATAAAAAAACCATTCACCATAGGTCTCTGTTTCTCACTAAACAATCTATTTGAATTTATTGCTTTTCTCTCCTGACTCCAAAGATATAATTCTGAGGAAGGGCTCAAGGTAAAAAATTTTGTACTTCCCTTCTCCTATGAGTCTTTACAGTGGAGCTAGGCAATAAAAATTTATTTCCCCTTCTTTCTAGATCGTTCTTTTACTTTCCCTGTAGTCAAGTCCTAAGGGTCCTGATTTCTTCCCCTTTCCATCGCCACCATTACAAATAGCAACACTACTATCATCACCATCATCACTGTCATGACCTACATGACCACCTTGATCATGAACATCACTGTCCCCACAACCATCATCACCATTGTCACCATCAGCATATCACCTTCTCCATCCACCACCATATCACCACAGCTGCCGTCACCAACATCACAGTCACCATCATGAAGGACCACTATATCACCCCAATAATCATGATCACTACCACCATAACCATCACTACCTCCTTGTTGGCTTTTCTGAGGCCCTGTGGCAACTCTATGAAAAGCTGCTAAATTTCTCTGGTTTTTTAATTTTGGAAAGTCTATAGGAATGTCTGCCAGTTGTCTGCTTCCAACTTTTTCTGCTCATTAGATACATTTTCCCCTCCCCCGCCCATTTCTGGAGAGACAGAACAAAACCCATCTCCTAGTCCTAATCTCTTGCTTCCATATAGCCCAACTGCAGGCTCTAACACCAGCCTCTTTGTACTTGGGTCTAATCCTGAGCTCTGTCAAACATATGGTCATGGCGCTGTAATATCGTTTCTACCCTTTCCATCCTGTTGTCTCTATTTGTCTCCAGAGAAAGCTACCTGCTCCATTTTCTAGCCCTGGAGAGTCCTATCATCATTCAGACAATTCCAACTCTTGTGACCCCTTGCCTTTACAGGCTTCTTTGGGCCTTTGGCCATCTTATGACAGAAAAGCCCAAAGGCACTCTGGTAAGAGACTCTCTGCCACTATGGGAGCCAGCTGGTTTCTCATCTACTCTGCTCTCTAATGTGAGGTTTCCGTTGAACCAAAACAGCAAGGATGGGATGGCCTTTAAATTGGTGGGTATATCAGAGCAATGGCAGAAGCCTTCTCATAGTGGCCCCATGACTCACCACTGTCCCCAGAGTGGAGAACACAAGCATTTTGTAGGCCTTCGCAAATAATGTCAGCCACAGAGCACAGCCTTCCTAAAGGCTTTCAATTTTCTTTTTGAATTGAATATGGTCTATTACTGGACAGGGAAGGAAAGGAAATTAGATTTTACAAAGTTGTAATAATGCTTTCCCTGTAATTAGAAGCACAATTATACTAAGAGCAAGAATCAACAATTTGATATAGTACCTGGACATCTGATGTAACAAATCAAATAAACTAACTTTGGTTCAATTATTTAGACTGAATGAAAGTGGTGTATAGCATAGGCGGTAGTGGGCTAGAAGTAAGGTTTTGTTAGAACATAGCTAGGCTCATTCACTTTACACATTGCCTATGGCCGCTTTTGTGCTGCAATGGCAGAGTTGAGTAGCTGTGAGGTTCTGTATGACCTTCCAAGTCTAAGGTATTTACTACCAGGCTCTTTATAGAAAATTTTGTGAACCCTCACTCTAAGTCACAGATATTTTTCTCTTCCTGGAGATGGCAGGAAAATTAGTTAGACTGGTCTTTCTTTGTATCACAGAAATAAAGGCTGATACCCCAGTTAAGGTATTAGAAGTAGGAAGTAGTTGAAGCAGGGCTCCTACATAACCTTCTGAATCTGAGGGTATTTGGTCCTAACCAATAACAAAGTAGCCTTCTGTCAGTTCAGTTTACTGTATTAGAGATTGGAGCCAAGACCCCATTCTAATAGTAGTCTCTTTACTTTGCTTCCTTTGGGCAAACACCTCCGCAGAGATCCCTTGGGACGAGAAGTGATTGATCCAAGGCAGAATTGGGTATACCCAGAACTGGGTATTCCTGGGTTTCTCAATCGACTACTGCCTGGTAATTCCATCAGCTATTGGTCTGCATTAATGTAGAAAGCTAGCTGAGTTTGATTGTTGGTAATGACATGATTTGACTTTATCATTTCCAAGGCCTGGCACAAGCTCAAGTTGTCCTGTGGTGTCCTGGCAAATTCTGAGGGATGAACATCCATTTCTGATGCTGTCCATTGCCAATCCCGTCTCCCTTCCCAGAACTAGCCTTTTTTTGCACTTCCATAAAGATGAGAGGTTTGTTTTAATGCTAGGAGGTAGAATAGACAGAGTTAACCTTTTGTTTTCATTGTATTTTATCATCTATGTCGTTTATATATTTTTAAAGTTGTGACTAAGAAGTAGAAGATTTTGAGTCTAAAACCAAGGAAACCGAATTATTTCACTTTGCAGGGTTTTATCCCTACTCCCAAATATTAATCTTCAATTTGGCTTCATTCTGAGACCTTGGACTCAAGCTATGTCAGCATTATTTTTGTTCAATGTTATAAATGAATTCTCCTTTAATCCTTATGTAGTCTATGAGGTTATTTATTATAAGGAAACTGAGTGTTAGAGATGATAACCTGCTCAAGTTACCTACATGGAAATAATGATGCCAGGATTTCAGCTGAAGTAATAATGTAACCAAAGTGTTTGTTCCTGCCCCCTGTACAGGCCTTTTTTTTTTTTCCAGCTCTAATAAAATTTATTTAAATGACAATAGAGAAATTTATTGTTAGTAACGTGTTTCTGCTATTCTTTTTTAAGGACTTTTTTTTTGTCTTTATTGAAATATAATAGACAATTACTTCTATTTACATTGTACAATTCAATGAGTTTTTTTTCACTTATAGTTGGCATACAATAATATACCAGTTTCAGTCGTATAGTATAGTGATCAGAGAGCCACATACCTCGCAAAGTGATCACCTCACTGAATCTAGTATCTCTCTTCCCCCCTTACATATTTATTACATTATTAACCATCTTTCCCATGCTACACTCTACATCTCCATGTCTATTCTGCAACTATCCATTTATACCTCTTAATCCCTTTGCCCTTTTTTGTTGTCCCCCCAACCCTCCTTCCATCTAGTATCCCTCTAAATATTCTCTGTATCCATCAGTTTATTTCCGCTTTGGTTGTTGTTATTGATTTTGTTCTTCAGATTCCACATGAACGTGAAATCATGCAATATTTGTCTTCCTGTATCCGACTCATTTCATTCAACGCAATACCCTCTAGGTCCGTCAAGGCAATATCTTTTTCCATCCCCTTCCTTTTAGTCTGTGTGTGTGTCTTTTAATCTGAACTGAGTTGCCCTGTCCTACCTTCTGCCGTCTCAAAGTGATTTCTTGGATTTCTCCCTAGTTGTATGGCTTGTTCATCTGGATCCCAGGCAATTTTTCCTTGCTGCTTGCTCCTTATTTCTGTCACAACTTTGATTTGGTCACCAGAGGGATGAACAAAGCCTCTATCGTCTATCATCTTTCTGGCCTCTGCCCAGGCCTTCTTAATGCCAGTCCACAGGAAGGCCAAAGTTTCACATTAAAAATAACACTACTTAGAATATAGAAGTTTCATAGACAGCAGTAAATCCAGTTTTAAGTCAGTTTATAGGATGAAACATTATTTTTGCTTCCAGAATAATTTTTAAGCAAATGGCTACCTAGGGTCTTTATGAAAATAGGTTGGAAAACTTTCCCAAGGAGTGCCCTTTAGTGGGATCCTTTGATTTAACCTTGTAAAAACAATATGTGTGACAGATAATCATTGGTTTCCCTCCCCAACAACCACTTTCATTTTTCCTAACAAAACCCCAATCTTCTTCAGGTGACTGAACTACTGAAACAGGTGACTACTTGCTTAATGGATCACTCCCCTGTCCTAGAGAGTGGATACTGGTTACTCCAAATCATTCATAGTGATTCTGTTCCTCTTGCCAGTAATTGGTTTAGACATCATGTAATGCAACTAGGACAATAACACAAAAATGGCAGTCTACTGGGGTGCTTTTAAAAAGTTTTCCTAACTCTCTAAAGAAAAAAAAGGTACTAGATTAAGATCGTTCCTTCCTACTTTTGGATGTTGCAAATGAGATGTTGTATTTGGGGCCAGAGTAGTAGTTATCTTGTAATCATGAGGGGAGAACCAAGAGAATCATACTGAATCTTTGGAAATGTTGCACCTTTAAATTAATCAGTGCTGGAATAACTTATTCTGAATTTCTGTTATGAGAGATAAAGAATTCGTTATATTAATTATATGACTTTATATATTTTAACCAAAACAATCTGATTATCCTGTGACCCTCTCCATAAGACTCTTTGGAATAATGTATAAGAGAAAAGCGAAGCAAGAAGAAGTCCCTCCCAATGAGGTTTTCTAAGAAGTTCCTGAGTACAAAAAAATAAGCTAGTTAGGTGTGGAGCTGTTCTTAATAAGGTTTGAGACTTTAACAAGGTCTCTACAAAAGACAGGTTTCTAATATTCCTTATCAACAGGGCTGAAAAAAACCCTATACCTAAGTTAAAAGAATCTACTTTATATCCTAGAGCACAGTGCCTTTGCAAGGAGGAGGAATTCCTGGGGTTCTAGGAGGTAGTTAACATGTTTTTTTAAACAGCAGTGTACTCTTTCCTATGTAAGAACAAGAGGTCACCGAAAAGAAGCTTGAATATGCAAAGTAAATCCATTATTTAACAATTTCAAATGTTAAAAATTTTCCATCCCTACATCTTTTTTTATCAATTCTCTAAAGCAATTTGATTTCTCCCCACTTTTCATGAGGACTGGGCTATCTAAATATAACACTTGTCTTTATTTAAATACATCCTGGAAGATGCCTTATTTTAAATGGTTTATCTTTAGCATGTATATGTATCAGTCTTGAAAATCTACTGGTAGTCCACTCTCTTGTAATTTCACATAAGATTTTAAAGTAACAAGCATTTGAATTTTTCATATTTGTAGTGCTCTTTTAATTACTAATTTACATCAGAACAGCTTCCTGATGATTTTTCAGTATAATTTCCATTATAATTACTACTTCTATTAGCTTCCTATTGCTACTGTTACAAATTACCACAAATTTAGTGGCATAAAACAACATGAATTATCTTACGGTTTTGGAGGTCAGAAATCCTACACTCAAGGTGCCGGCAGGTCTGTACTTCCAGAGGCTCTAGGGAAGAATGTTTCCTTACCTTTTCTAGCTTATAGAGGACACCTGCATTCCTTGGTTTGTGGCCTCATTCTCCATCTTCAAAGTCAGCAGTATATATTGCATTTTCCAGTCTCTCTGACTTCCTGCCTTCCTCTTATAAAGGCCTCTCTGATGACATTGGGCCTCCTAGGATAATCTCCGCATCTCAAGACCCTTAATTTAATCACATTGTAAAGCCTCTTATGCCATATAAGGTCACATATTCACAGGTTCCTGAGATTAGGACTTGGATATTTTAGGGGCCTACCAAATCTTTATTTAGATATCTTTATTTAGCCTATCACAGTGCCACTTCTATTATTACTACTAGCAAAACTTTGATTGTATATCATGAGGCAGGCATGCTAACTGCTCTATATTATCTCAATTAGTCCATATACCACATACTAAAATGGTGTAACTTAGGCTTGTGACTAAGCAATTGCCTCTGATTACAGTAATTCATCACAAGATCGAGTAACAATGATACAAAATCTGCATTCTTACTCCTAACAAGCACTGACTTGTATATACCTACAAGTTAATTATAAATAAGACTACATACTTACATTTTTAGAAAAAGGTAGCAATATGAGTAGAAATTTGCATTTAGAAGAGATTCAGCTACACTTATGAATAGCTGGAACTAAAGCTTGTAGTTACTGGGTTCACTTAGCTTAGTTCATTGAGACCAATGCTAATTAGATTTATGGTTGATACTCCTAAGTGCACAATTCATTTCACGCAGTTTAAGAAATTATGACTTAAACCCTTGACACCAAGATACTATGAAATGCAAACCTTCAAATGGGACCTTTGTCAGAAAAGTGGTGGTAAATAACCTCAAATCCATCACTGCTGCTCAAAACCCAATTTTCAAACTGATGGTTGCACAAGAATTTCATGTCAGCACTGGAGTCCCACATTATCATGTGGTTGAGTAGCATCTGTTTAGTGTACTCTTGCCACTCAAATCTGTTAGATGAAGTCCTTAATGTACTGTGAAACACTGTGAAGTGCAGCTGATGTATCTAAACATAAGGCCCACCAAATGACAATTTGGCACCTAAGACTTGTTAGTATTGGGAGGGTTAGAAGCTCTTGAACACTGGGTTGAGCCTCTTAGCTGATTTAAAGTTATTTTAAGACTGGATATAATTGAGATAGATGTGTTATAATTGAGTTATAAAAACCTGAATATATAGTCTAGCCCAGAGATTTCTAGCCTGTTGGCTATAAGCTCTAGCAATATACGGGAGTTACTGTCAGGAGCTCATTAATCCATATGAGCACCAAATGTCGTCTGTAGAATAAGTATATCCTACGTATCAAATGTAGATATGGTTATGATAATATGTTTCCTTAAAAGATCTCTGAATTCATAGAAGCTTTTGGTCATTTTGTGTTTTGTTAATCACTAGGCCCGTTATGTACAATTAAGTGTGAAATTCTGACATCCCCAAAGTAGTTGGGTACCTCTGCTCTAGCTTGAAGAATTTAGCAAAGTATTCATGAAACAATACTAACACACACTTCTATTCATATCAGAGTAAAGCTTTAAAAGAGCTGTCATTTGACAGTTCTATTCAGGAGTTAAGTCTCCCCAAAGACATGCTAAGTAGTTGAGCAATAAATTAAGACCAACTAATGCTGATGAAGCCTTTCAGTAACATCTTTTTCTTTCTACAATGATAAGTTTATGAGTAAGGTTAGCAAGCTAAGGTAAAAAGTACTGTTTCATTTCTTGTCTTTAACCTGCCTGCAAAGAGCACCTAAATCAATAAACTAGATGAGTCTGCTTTGAAAACCCAACACTATTTTTTTCTAAGGAAAATGTATCTGCCTCTTAATTTGTAAATAAATGTATCACCTTGTATAGCACTTAACAAAAAAATTTTTGCAATGTAGGGTCCCAAAGTTGGAACATTATTATTTGTAGTCTTTCAAACAAACAAAAACCCCTCTATTTCAAAGATGAGAACTGACCAAATGAAAGGTTATTCGTCAGACAGAAAAGCCTGAGTTACCAAAAACAAAAAAAAACATAAGTGATATGGAGTAATTAGACATTAGAAAAGTGTCATACAGAATTCTCTAAACAGATTTTGACTATTCGATCCCATTTAAGAAAAACTAGGAACATTTTGCGGTCATCTTACCTTCTTTAAATGAAGAAAAACCCTCTGATTTAAATGGACTGTGTGGTACTGTTTGGGTGTTGAATATATTCTTTTTCAGTCATTTTCAGGCCTCGTATAAAAATTCCTCTTTCGAGATCAGTATTTCAGGCCCTAAGGATTATTTTTATATCTAAAAATAAACTAAACAGGTTTCTAGCAAAAGGTAGAGTTGGGTTTTAGAACTGAGAATTATAAAGGATCCAGTATTTATAAATGTTGCATACATAAAAAACTTCCTGTATATATAGGACTGTATGATACTGAAATATCTTGGGGAGTTTGCAGACTCTCCCTAGAATCTTAACCATAGTTTAAATTAAGAGTAAGTTCCAACTTTTTGAAATAGTGCAAATCATAGCTGTGTCAGCAGGGAGAAAGATTTACTGAAATGCCTTTCAGTATGTTTTAAATCCATGGAACCATTACAAAATTTAGACTGACTCCATAGTTCTTTGCTTGGTTAAAGCAACTATATAAGAATTTCAAAATTATTACACTGGGGGGAAAGTACTGTCAGAAACATTCGCATTTACCAGTGAGATGACTAAGTTGGCTGGAAGCTAAGATGCTTGAGAGCTGACAATTCTGTAATTCCTTTATTTCCTCCAGCACTTGTTGAAGGGGACAATCTGTTCATATTTTTCACTACAGCTGTTTGTGGATATAAAACTTTTCCCTTTATCCCAAATACTTATCTGCAAAATAATATTCACTCTTCTCTGGTGACTTAACAGTCAATTGCTAGATAATGTACTCTGCTGATTCCCAGAACACAAAGTTTAAGCATTAGATTCGAGTTAGGTCTGTTCAATCACTCATTCAACCAACCAACCAGCATTTATAGATTGTCCACTATATGCTGAATTGTTATTTTAAATGGAACCAAAACGACAACCGAAAGTTTTAAAGAATTACCAGAACTTTTATTTTTGCTTAGTTTTATTAAAAAAATAAATATGTCATAAAGCTTCTTTTTTCTTTAGGGAGAAAAAAAGGAACAAGTTTCATAAAATCAAATAAGCAACGGTAAGGTGTCTTAACTTGAAAAAGATTGGGAATCACTGGTTTACAAGTTATAATTGAATGAAACAACAACTGTAACAGCCACAGTTGGCCGTTTCATGCCAATGGCAGCAAACAACAAGATCAACTAGGGCAAAATAAATAACTGTGTGGAAGCCCTGATAAGTGTTTAAACAGACTGATCCACTGAGACATCAGTATAGATATATCTTGCTTTAAACAACACAGAAGTTCCTGAAAAGTTTTGCGTAAATGAAATAACCACAAACATACTAGGAGAGCTTGGTATCTGAAGGAATTCTGTGGTGAATTCTTTCGTGAACAGCCACTTCTATTTTTGTAAATCCAGGTATTTGCTTTGCTTAAGGTGAATTATACCTGTTACCTCTCTGAACTGAGGCATCAGCATATTCACCTAACACTGCTCCAGCTGGGCCAGTGGCACAATTTCCAAGTTTGTGTTTCTATTAAATAAGTAGTGTAAAATACAGAGCCAGCAGGGAAACCCGGCTGCGTCTGGCATAGCAGGCACGGGGCGGGGAGGGGAGGACCGCCTTTAACAATATTTCCAAGTTGACCAAAGGCTTTGAGAGAATAGTTTGTGTAAAGCACAGTAACAAACCTTATCAATTTGGTTACAGGTGTACTTTCTTTCTATAAAACCTTCAGTCAGGGCCTATGTCTGAAACCCTTGAATAAAATAATACCTCTAGTTCTTAAGGCTTGGCTTTAACCAAATTAGCTGTCCAACTTCTTCAAATTGAGTGGATGATAATGGAAGAAACTGAGTTTTCCAAGGCTGAAGTTTAACAAAACGAGAATCACATATAGCTAGTTAGTGAAAAATTTTGCTGATAACAAAAATTTTCCAAATAGTTCCTTTTTTTTTTTTTCAAACTTTCTCTAAACAGAACTCCTAATTCTCAGGCTAACTGGTTGGGTGATAACATTTCAGTCTTGCTGATAAAAATAAGAATTTCTTTCCACCCACCAGAATTTCATGAACTTATCCTACACCACAGCAGTGATGCTCTCTGAGTAGGGAATAAGTATGACAGTACTAGTTCCAGTCAGTTTACCATTGTAAATATATAGAATTCTCACTTTGTTCATAGCTTCCATTTCATGTGGCCAAACTTCTACCAGGCTTAAGTCACATTTAATTAGTTAGGCTGTTCTTTTTCTTTAAAAAAATACCTCTAATAACATTGCTGCCTATATGTACAAGTGTGAATGAAGAATATGCAATCTGTAGTCTTTCCCACACTGAGTACACTAACAATTAGTAAATAATTAAAGAATAAGTGGTCATTTTAAAACCTGTGTTTTCCTTTAAAAAAATTCACTTTCTAGGGTCTTAAAAGTGCCCTAATTAATGTTCAATGCTGTTCTTCACTCTGTCCCACCCATCCAAAACCTGCTACAAATGCTGGATTGAGTTTATATCAAATAATTTATCAGTACCAAGATTTTTCAAATGGAAACAGTGTTACTGACTTCTTCATATTGGATAACAAAATAAGGGTAACTCTGGTCATCATTAAAAATGACAAAAATCTGAGGCTCAAAGAAATTATCCACGCAAGAGTCATACAGGTCACTGGTGACACTGCCAGGATTGACGGGAGGAGGTCTTCTCATGCCATGACTGCCCATCGTGTATCTGCCAGTGAGCACTTTGGCCAGAAACATAAAATGGACTCCTTTGGAGGATTTCTTAGAAAAGTTATGAGAGTAGCTTGCCTTCTTCGCAAAATAACTGCCTTGTCCAAACATTGTAGCATGCTTTCCACAGACTCGAGGGTCAAAGTTGTGCTTACAGATTCCATCTACCACATCCTGGGATGTTCCATGAAATAAATGTCTCTCATTTATTATTCTGTCACGGCCACACATTTTTCTGTTCATATATTCCTTTTTCCTAAAGCAAAGAGTGGACAGGGAATTCAGAAGAAAGAAGGTATAGGTCAATTTAAAAGATATGATTTAGTCATAAACTTCTCTTTATGGTTTCGGTGGAGAGGAAATGTTCAAGTAGCTATCAAGATCAAAATGCCATCAAAGATCATATTAAAAGTTTAAACTTATCTTTTCTACTGGAAACTAGAAAAACCCTTTTCTTTTTTTCTCCACCAACCATTCACATGCTTTTACACTTCAAAACTAGTTCTAACATCTTACCTTCTCCGTTATTTTCTTTATCTGATTCCACCAACCTGAGTGTCTCTTAATTCTGAACTTCCTCAAACCTACATGTATTCTTTTGGTACTACATTAATTTGTTGACTTGAGAGGCAGCCTAGTAAAGTGATTAAGAACAAGGCATCTGGCGCCAGACTGCCTGGTTCAAATTCTAGCACCATATCCTATTAGCTGTATATCCTGTGGCAAATTATCCAAACATTTTTGTGACTCAGTTTCCTCTCTGTAAAATGTAGGTTGCAATAATCCTACTTACAGTTCTGTTTACATGTGAGTTAATATATCAAAAAATGCAAATATATTAAGTTCTATTCAAGTCTTTACTATTACATTCTGCATTTGTCATTAGCTACATTAAGAAAAACTCTCTTGAACTTTTCATACTGCTGACTCACCTTTTATACTTCTCCCAAAGAAACTGGTTTTGGACTCTCAATATTTGTAAAATTCTATATTTAAACTCAGGCACAGTCTTATGAAAAAGATTGTAAATGATTCGATAACTTTTGTCCTCTGCAGAAACAGGCACTTGGATGAAGTCCTGAGATGGATGCATATAAACCCAAGTTTCAGGGTAAAAGTTTGCTGAGGTGACCCCATCTGGGCAGATGATCTGTGATGATGAAGTTGCTTCGAGAGGTGAAGGAGCCTGGGTGGGAACACCACCAAGTGTTCTAGAAGAGAGAGGAAGGAATGTCAATGTAAAACATTCATATGCAGTACTCTATGGCAATATCTAATATAGCTTGTATAACTTAGATGCTTGTTTAAAAATGATATAGAAAATGCTATTAAAGAAAAAAAATCTTAGAGTAAATAGTGCCCGTACACAGATATTATTAGTGTCCTCCTGGTCTCCTCTTTGTAGAGAAAACTACAGAATATATACTGCTACAAGGCAAGCAAGAGCAAATTTATAAATACCTTTACTTTTTGAATCCTAGACTCCTCTTTTGAGTATACAAAGAAACTTTATTTCAGGGGAGTAATGATAATTTATATGCATTCTTCGAACTCTGCTATACTAAATAGAAAACATATTACTAAAGCTTATGTAGGGTGAGGAGGAGACAAAGTTAAGCAGTCAGTAAAGGGGGAGCTTACAGGGAGAAGACACAAAATATTAAAAATCAAAAAGCTTAAACTTTAATTTTGTATAAAAACAAAAAATCATGGCATAGGCATTGAAAGTTGACATCTGGCATTCGCTTCATTTTCCAAGATCACATATAACCACAAAACCATCAATATTATTCAAATTGTATAGCTTTAGGTGTGACGGAGCTAATTACTTTAAGCTCTAGACACTGGAATGCATATCCTTGAACCTTTAAATTCAGGTCTATTACTATGAAGGACTCAGATAAGCAGCAGCTTTGTTCAGTTACTTATTTTTGCCTGATTAAATACTTAAGTTTAAAGCACATTTCTTGGCCATTTTCAACACAGAGCAAAAGGGAAGAAGCAGAGAGAAAGGAAATCCTGACCCCGAGACCCAGATTCAGGGTACTGTAACACTCATAAGCATGTAGTGGTCACAAGGAAGTAATAAGTCTGCCAAAATGGATTAGGAAACTGAAATTTCAAAAGAGCTTTGTGACACAGAGGTTACAACTGTGGGTGAACATGCATCTAATCACCAAGAGCATATCTTACCATGACCCTCCACATAATTATAGCCTTATGGACCAGGCATTTTACATGCAGTATCACTGTCATAACCACCCTGCGAGATGCTTTGGTTATCCCCACTTTTCAAATAAAAATACTGCTAGCATAGCTAGCAAAGACCAGAGATAAAATTTGAATCCAGGCCTCTGTAGATAGTTTCCAAATGTATACTCTTTCTATTTCCATATATTTCATAATTCATATACATATTTAACAAGGCTTGAAAGTGATAGATACAGGATTGCAACTCAGGCTTGCCTGACTGACTCCCACTAACACCACCATCACCTCACATAATCTTTTGACTTTTAAGAGATGACTTGATAAGAAGCTAAAAATTAAAGAGGCAAAACTGCCTTCTCTAACCCCAGGCCTCTTCAATTAGCTGTGTCTATGATTTATTTTGCCTAAAAGTCCCTATGTGAGACAGAGATGAAGTTCTGGGTGGATCCAGAGCTTCCAGAAAACCCTAAGTGTTTTTAAGTTCAGGGGCAGATTTAAAGGGGTGCTGGTTTCTCCAGCCCTCATGACAGAAGGCACAATAGTTCTTGTCCTCTGAAGCATTTTCACAAAGCCCTGACAGATTCCTCCAGAGCCTTCGTTCACTGGTACATTTTTCTGAAGAGAGGCCCCACTGTTTCAATCAGATTCTGGAAAGTGTGTAACTCCTTAAAAGCCATCACTATTCTGGAGGATGGCAGGAAACACAGAATATATGCTCCTTATTTTTAGCTATCCCCTCTATCCCTGCTCTGCAAAAATGTAAATCCTAGTCTGCCAGGTTTTCTAATCAGTGGCTGAAGTTACCAACAGAGGTTTCTGGGTTGAGAAAGGAAGGAAAGATTCTCCCAAGCACTCTGTTCAAAACAGGTTTTAGGCTACAACAACCATATTGAAGACCTAGCACTGACAAAAGAAGGGACTCTGATTTCTTTCTGTTATCATTTCTGCCTAAAAAACAGTTTCATAAAATGAGAGCTTCTAACGTACCCTTTCTTCTTTTAAGGGACAGGGTCTATTATTTACTCACATGCTTGAAGATAAGCCTGTGTAAATGAATCCTATCCAACCTAAGATATTAAATTAGATTTTTATTTACATGGTCAGCATCCATTCCTACCCATAGACACTTATAACAAACCAACATCCAAATTAGTCCAAACCATAAAAACACAGACATGTCTGATAAACTTTATATACTCTAATTGCCATGGGTTAATTAATATATATTATATATTCCAAGTACAGTTACGAATGGGGCTTCATTTTATGAGAATGCTGTGTCTGTATTCTGCTCATGGGTATTCTAATGTCCCTTCCTTGGTGCTTCATGGTGCTGCACTGCCTTCCTTAGGGAGGCAAAGTCGAAGGGTAAGGAGCTTATACTCAAGGACTTCTGAAGAATGGATTTTCAGAATCCAAGGTCGCCTTTTATCACTCATCTTGCCTCCCCTCTTGTCATTTTGAAAGACGTTTCCTAACTCAACTTCAATAATGAAATAAAAACAAATTCATTTTATCCTTTTGGGGGAGAAGTCAAAGAAATTGTGACCAGGCCTTCTCATGACCAAGCAGGTGACTGCACAGGATAGATGTCCTTTTAGCTGAAATGAACTCCCAAACCTCTAAATCTGAAGTTTGTTTGCTTTTGTCTACCCTCAGCTCAAGTATTCTAAGAATATTAAAGAATAAGCACCTTTTATCAGCTTCATTAAAAAGCAGCAAGCACAAGGAAAAAAGTTTGTTTTTTTTTTTTTTTTGTAACTATGAGGTTATGGATGTTTACTAAACTTACTGTTGAAATCATTTTGCAATGTATACATGTCAAGTCATTATGCTGTACACCTTAAACTAAGTATTGTATGTCAATTATATTTCAATAAAACTGGAGAGAAAAAAGCAGCAAGGAAACCCTCATTTAAAAAGAGCTAAATTTGTAGGAAATTCATGAATTAAGTCAGCCTCCTTCCCCCACCATCTTACTACCTCCCTACTCTAGCATTCCCAAGCCTTAGCCATCTCCGATTCCCTGATATTTGTGGCTTTTCTGATGCCTCTGTTTTCTTTGACCTTTTGTATTTACTAACAATTAAAAACACAACTTTTTAGCTAAGATCATAGTCTCTTTGGAATCTATTTCTGAAATTTGCTTTTCAGACTGAATCCCACCCCTCTTTCTCCCCATTAGGCCAGTCCAAATGTCCTTCAGCCCTAGTTGCCCATTCCACCCTGGTGAACTTGCTGCTTCTCTGTTCCTTTCTCATGGAAGTATCTGCATAATCTCTTTGATTTGCTAAACTCTTTATACCTGATTATCACTGTTTCAGATGACTAAAATAGTAAATTTTAAAAACAAAAGAGAGAATAGTGACTTTGTTTGTAAGCCTAAGTTATAAATAGTAAGGTCATATTTGTGGCATTAATGCTACTACAGCTAATATTATTTTTATAGTTTTTTACGGAACAAGCTGAAGTTTTTTTAAAAAAAGGGGCATTTCATAATCACTTGTCTTAGGATTGAAACAAATCAATTTTCACCATTCTATAAAACTCAGTAAAGCAGCACTAGAATGAGCATTCTTACTCTCACACAGAAGCTACATCTCATTTGATTGGCTCAGCACGCCAAGACTCCAGTCTCACTAATGAGTTCTACTGTCTCACTAGGAGAACAATATGTTCCTAACTACTGGACGCTGACACTATCTCCAGCTGTGCTAATGAAATCACAGAAATGGCATTTTTATTAGTTTCCAATTAAAAAAAAGAAAAACCCTACAACATAAAAATTTTCACACTTGGACTAAAAGAAAGCACCCATTTACCCCAAGCCAATATATATATTTCTAAAGTTGGCCTTATTACACAGTGCTTTTAGATTCTGAAAATGTCAGGGATTTTCATTTGTATTTTGTTTTTAATGTTCCCTTTGCAATCTCAGAATTAGAATCATGAAGATTTTGTCACAAGTGATCTGGGAAAAGCATAGTTTGGGTTTGAATTAAAAAAAAAAATGCTAGTAAGAATATAAAAAGAGCGTCTTCATCTCAAATTTTAGCAGTAGAGACCAACCAATATTACTCTAGACCTCCCAAGTTCATACGACCAAGTAAATCTAGTATCATTTAAAAAATATGGCTAGAGTATATAACGATTTCCCTAGAAATACTAATTTCAAAAAAAAAAGGCCATGGTAAGGGCACACCTTTTGGCATCTAAGAAGATGTGCCGGTGGGCCTATCTAGAAAGGAAAAGAAATGGCAGTTGAAAAAAATGGAAGAGCTCACCTACAATTCAAAAGGATGAGTTCGGTCTCAACCTAAAAGTATAACAGGTAATTTTGGTATTACAGGAAGATGGGCCTTACAAATGAGAATGCAGAATGCAGATTATTTGATAGGTGATTTCCTCCCATGCATATGCATTCAAGGAAGAAAAATGGAAAACATTACACCTTGAGACTCTCCCTACTTGACCTGGCAGTTTATCTGCGCTGGGAAGTAGTTCCCTAACATGAAAGGTGTCATCAGAAAACTCAATCTTCCATGAAGGAGGAGAATGCAAATTTCATCTCATTCCAGATATAATTATTTTTAATTGTGGAAAAAATGTTAACTCTACTGTGCTTTTCAGTTGAAAAAACCTAATAGGATACTCACTCTTTTAGCGTTATGTTAATTGTACCTTATCTGAATTCCATTTTTTTGAAGGATTAAACCCAAACAATAACTTAGAATTTCACATTCTAGAGGTAATAATCAAGTTAGTCTCTTAATTTAAAATCTTTTTCTCAGGCATTCAATTATACATTTATGTAAAATGAAAGTAAATATGAGACTTTCCATTGGACACTTACTGTAAATATGGAAGCAATATAAAACAGGAGCGGAAAAGGGGTCTCCTTTTTATTTCTCTCCTGAAGAATGAATTGTGGAGGATATAGTGGTTGTTCCACATCATAAATCGGACCTCTTTCAAACCACGAGAGTTGGCTTCTTCAATCAACCGAATAACAGACTATGGAGCAGTAAAAAGAAGGCAAAGAGAAAAAAAAGTAATCGCTATGAAATATAAAAACTGTTAATATAACCAGCCACAAATAGTTAACCTTGCTATTAGTAACTGAAGGGTTTCGATAAAGTACAGTGAATGAAATTAATTCCCTTTACACATAAGAATTTTTAACCTTTACTTTTTTTGGTTAAAGATGCAGAGTAGAAAGATGTTCCCTATTTAGAAGAACATAGATTTCCAACTTAAGAAATATGTAAAGCTGAGGGAACTACCCTATACTGAGGCCTTAAAAATGTCTGAGATTTTTTTATATTTCTGAAGAGGAATTTTCAAAGGAGGATTACAGATGGTAGTACATACAGTTTAAATAAATCAATTAAGTTCCAAACCTAAGAAACCTCTCAGAGGAAAAATATAGGGACAACCCAAGTATTCTGAGAATACATTTTAAACAGCCTCTCACTCTCTTTGGAAGGTATTATACACCAGTGATTAAAGAGAGTCCAAAAGTTTAATTCAATATTGTGTTTTATAGCAATTAACATACTAGGTCATTTTCTTTTGTTATTACTTTAAAAAAAACCCCTAAGGTAGATAGGTTAGTTTCCCGTTTTGTAATGCTGAAAATTAATCTGATCAAATTGAAGAAGTCAGATCTTTGGAATGTGAAATTAATCTTTTAAAGTCCATTTCAGGATGTTTAAACTTGACTCAGAATTCTCATTTAGAGGCAAAGTAAACCATCATCATTTTAAAGCCTTGCTTTGTGACTGATGAGCTATTCTTACCATCTTAGATTAAGGATGCATGTGCACATTTGATAGAATTTTAAATGACTAATTTGCCTGACCACAGCTCAATAAACATTTTCAAGTACTTCTTCCAGGGGCTTAAGAGTGACTGTTTCCCACTAGACTTCTAAAATGCTAAGTGCAACACATGACCTAATCACCATGAGCCCAGGAGCCAGATAAAGTCAAAAGTTACACCAGTGCTCATCTCATTAAAATTACTCCAAAGGCGACACTAAGTCTGAGTACTTACCACTGTAAATACTTTCTCTCCATAGTATAAGATACTGGGGAAAGCATTTTATCTCTCTGATAATAGTGGTATTCTAGTTATGGATTCTAGCAGATTAATGGAAAGAAATACATTTTCAGAAAAATCAAGAGACAAAAGTGTTACTTTTATCAACAAGGCTCAATTTTATATCCATAAGCACTTTGATTTATAGTTCTATTTAATCATTGCTGAAAAGGAAGAATGAAAGATCAGTGAAAAAGAGAAAAAAATTTAAAGGCACTTTTGGGAAAATGAACCTGTAAATACCTCAGGATACTCTCTCCATCCAAAGTGGTCCCTACAGAAGAATTTCCAGACTGTGTGGTAGATAGAGTTGACATTGCTAGATGGTGGTGTGGATAGCCTTCGCAGTTGGTCAAATTCAGTTGTTTCATACACATTCATGGCATTCAAATCTGCCCAAAATTCTTGTCCTCTAAAAAACCCAAGAAAAAATGGTTGGTTACTACTACATATGCAAAACAAAAATATCTAAACATCTCATTGGACATGAAAAATATCTAGTATAGCATGTTGTAGAATTTTCAAAATGGTCTTATTTGAAGTAAAAGGACATTACTGATTGCTTCCCAATTTCCTACATGCCCTTTCTTAATAAGACCAAAATTTCCAGGCCATGAAGTTATGGTAGGATTGATTCTATCCTATATATCACTGGCCTAAACAAATCAACATAATCCCTTCATCCCCACCACAGTGGGATGAGTCAAACCCTGGTCTCAGCCAATCAGGGAGTCAGATTTAAGATAACGCTAACACAGACAGAAACAAAAGAAACTTCCCTTGAAGCTTGTCCCTTTTTCCAGAGCCATCAGTTTACCTAAGCTAAAATAGATATACACAATACTGCTTGAAAAAAGACAGAAAAAAGAAAAAGGAAAAATAAAATGACTTTAGAGGAGGCCAGTATCACTAATCTACCCAACATCAATATTATTTCTTATCCTGTGAATGAAAAACAGAGTTGACAAAACATGAAAAGGGAAAAAGCTTGGTTTATTATGAGGTTTAGCTATGAGAATATTTTTGTCATTTTTGGTATCTGATATTATATAAAAATAAAATATATTATAAAATAACATCATAGATATACTTTCCACCCTTTCCATTGGAGATTTCTAAACATATATCTATAACACACAAGATATTCCAGATCCAGTGGCACTCAGGGTGACTGGGTTCATATGAAATTCTGACATTTGGACAGATATTTCCAATAATTATTTCTTGTTGTAGATTAGAATTTTGAAAAGGGTATTAATTTTGACCTACGGGTTTTGTGGGTTAGTGCAACACTTTCCAAATTCTGCTCTTGAAACCCTTGTTTCAAGAACTGTTAATAGGTATTCTGTGCAAAAAGCATGCTGTGGTCAAATGTTTGAGAAACCTTGGTTACACACAAAGTTAAACAATTTACTTACTGTAGCCACTCCACAGTCCCTTTAATATGCTATGGCAAATATTGAGGTGTCATGATGAGGGCTATAAAGTATTCTACTAAATCTATGACAATGCTCTTCCTTTTCCCCCCTGAATATCTATTAACATCTCAATAAATACCCCTGACAAATATCAGAGAAAGAAAATCTATTTTCTACCCACCATCTGATGTTCATAATTTGTAAATCAGCTTCTATTTTAAAAACAAACAAACAAACAAAAAAACTCAAGTTATAAACCCAACTGATGGTGAAGTACAAAACTTATAAAGAGCAGTATGGTTCTAAAATTCCTAATGAGCTCCTCAAACCCCTAATTTCTTGCTCAGAAAGAGTACCAACTAAGGATGTGGTCTTAAAGGAACACATAATTTTAATTGTAAAATGGGAATAAGACAATAAAATGTAGCTTGAAATCACATTCTGACACTGCTTTTAAAATAACTTATGGTAAAATATTGTTAATCAAAAGAAAAAATATTTCTGCGAAATCCTTAAAAAAAGAAAACAATTAAAACTGGAACTGCTATACCTGAATTAAACTTTACATCGACTTGCTTTAAACAATTTTCACTTATTTTTAGAAGAATTTGATGTTGTCGCTGAAACGAGAGATACTAACCTGTATCTCCTTCTTAAGGTCATTTTAAGTTGCTAAACAGATTTTTCTGCCTTAAGTTTCTTTCCCAGTAACTGTTCCCAATTATGAGTTAACAAATCCTCAGTATTTTCTCTGAGTTCTTAGAAGAGCAGTCATTATGTTAACATGCGTTTATAATATACACGGCCAAATGTTTTTTGCTATTAGAATATCGGATTTTATTCTGGACATCACTCTAGCAATTTTTGTTTAATCCTGTATTATTAAGACTTCGTAGATAATGATTTGCATGAGAATGACATATAAAACTGCAGCTTTTGCTACATTCTGTGCGTTTCAGTTATTTGGGCATTATGAAATTTCTATGACAAATCCTAATTTACTACACAAATGTTCTTTGGATTGATGTACTAAAGTACTGTTTTAACTCTATCTGATTTTCAATATGTTTTTCTAGACTTGACAGAGACAAAACAACAAATTTGAAAAACATGAAATTATCTTTTTATAAGATTAATTTTACCACCTGCTCTCCCTTAAACTGGGAATGTTTAAAAAATTCAAAGCCAAGAGTTTTTTTCCTCTTCAATCTGCATCAGTATAAATGCATGAAATACAGATGCCAAATGTTTAACATCCACCACTCTTCTTTATCAAACCATTGTTTTCTATTATCAGAAAGCAGTTATGAGTCATGTATGTGTGGTAATGGTGATGGTGGGCTGTATTAGGCAATACACAAAGAATTAAACAGATGTACTTCCTGGCTTCAAGAGAAATGAAAAACCAAATGTAAAACCAAAGATGCAGTACATCTGCCTATCTACACTGTTCATTCCCGGAATGAGAGGACAAAGAATAGGAATGTAGCATTATGGGAGAGGAGGTAGTTATTGGCATGCAAGAATGGATAATGGTCAGGAAAAGTAAGGGCTTTACTGTATATCAAGATAACTTTCTGTAAAAGAAAAAAAAAGGCTAAGAACAGTTTAAATAGGAAATACTACCAGTAAGTAAAGGGTTTTGTGGAAAAACAAGGAAAAAAGAGTTAAGAACTCTGCTTCCTGGAAAACGGGTGGGGACAGGGAGGGGCAGAAGCACTGCAAACAGTTGAGAAAGGAAAACTTCTAAATGGGTATGTAAGAGATGAGGAAATGTAAATCAGGGGGAAACAGGCAGATGTGAGCGATAACAGGCCATGAGCTGATACGGTAAGTCCTGAGTCTCAGAGCCTTAAATAATGGTACAAATTTAAAGTATCGAACAGATGATGATAAAGGGTCAAAGTAGTAAATACAGGATGTGTGAAAACTGAGCAACAATGTTAGAGACGGGGGGAGGGGAGCTTTATAAAAGTAGGGTGCAACAATCCCAGGAGGATGAGAGGAACCCTGTAAGGCCTAAGGGCATCCCTGTTGATGGATGGTCAGAAAAGAGTGAGCACGGGAGATAGCCACTGTGACACAGGATTCAGATTTTGCTAAATATATCATGTGGCTAAATCAATCAGTACTGATTTACCCAAGATATAACCTTATCATGATAAATCAGGAAAAAAAAAATCTCGTGAACAGATTTTTGCTATAAAGGGAAAAATGAAGTACAAAAATATTAACAATTCTGTTTCCACATGCTCCACCACCAATAAACATACCACCATACATACCAATATAAAAATCCAGATACAAAACTAATTTAAAATTCCGAAAAGGACACCCATTCTCATAATTTAGATGCTTTATAACAATTGTTCTCTTCCTACTCAACAAATATCTTGACATACCAATTAAACCAACGTTTTCAAACATACATTAGCAATACCAACACCCAACCTGTCAGAAAGTAGGCCCCCACAGCATTTTTTCTATGTATATTTCAGATACTAGATAAACAGCTATAATGACAACTAAAACTATTAAAGAAACAATTGTTGAATGAAATAGAAATTAGTAAGAACATGATCACTTTACTAAAAAATAGTACTTGGGATTATGTATTTGGAAGCTCACTAAAGAGTATAACCATTTGGGGCAATCTCTATTTATAAATTGTTTGAAACCAAGAAAGAAATGTGAAAAAGAAACAAAATAAGCTTTAAGTAGACACACTGATGAGGAACTAGGCTATACATGGAAGCAAGATGAAAAGGGCAAAACGTCAAAGAGTCAGTGGGGAGGAAAGACAGAAATGACAAATTTTGTGGCATAGTGTGAAATGTGACACAAAGGTGGTCTGGGGACAGTTCAGAGAGAGCCCACCTCTGCTGATAAAGGGGTCAAAAAACATGGTCAAGAGAGAGGTGTACCAGAGTAGATGAAATGAGAGCCAAGTCTGGCCAGCCACAAGGCAGACAATGGGAGGCAGGACACCACAATGCAAAGTGGCTGACATGTATAGAAGCTAACCAAGCAAAGCACGAGACCCAAGGGTGTAGCACACACAGTTCATGAAAGAGGTAAGGGTGTATGTGTGTGCGAGGGGAATGATAAGAGATAAGACATAACTGGATAGGTTGGATGGGGCCGGATGACAAAGAGCTTTGTATGCTGGGTTAAGAGGTAGGTGGATAGTAGGAATCACTGGTGGATTTTCAACAAAGTTAAGACTTGCCTTTTATAAAGTTCACTCCCATGGTTGTGGTATGGAGAGCTGATTTGCTTATTTTTGGTAGGGGAGGGTGGGGAAAGGTGGGGAAGGGTAGGGAGGCACTTATTTGCTATTTATTAACATGTTTATTATTTTATGCTTAGTTATCTATAGCTATTAGAATTGCATGAGACAAATAATGACAGAATTGAGGAGGCAAGAGATGCTTTTTAAGTATCTATGAGTTAGAACCTAACTGCATGGAGTATAATTATATGTGGGGCTGAAGGGAGTAGAAAGAGTCTGGGATATGTCCCATGTTTCTGGGCCTGGTGACTGGATAATGGTGCCATTAAATGAGACTGGAACTGTAGGAGGTGGAACATATTTAAGTGGGAAGATGATGCAAATAAACTACAGAACTCAGACTTCAACAAAGGTCAATTAAATATAAAGTTTTCTGGACTCTACTCTGTATAGTTTAACCAGATGGGTTAGACTTTGGAACTCTGGCTTCCTGCTTGTAAAAGTTAACTGGTTCTACAAGGACAAACCTGTGACCTCAAACTAATTAACACCTGCCCTAATCAGCTGGATTAACTAGACACAATTAATAGGCCCTCTTATTTTATTGCTATGATGTAAAATGAAAATGTCTCCCTCCCATTGAGGGTCATAATGATAAAAGATAAAGATCAAATGCAGTATGGAGAGTGTGTTAAGGCTCTTCTGCTACAGACTTGAGACAGGAATGACAGATGGGGTATGTTTGCTGCTGCTAAAGAAATTTCACAGGCACACAAAATATAGCTGGCTTTTGATACCTGGCTTTGATGTTTCCAGGAACTCATTTAGCAATGCTGGAATATCTGGCAGCTTAAATATTCCTTCAAATATGTTACAAGGTGATGAGAATCAAAGCCATAGCATACACGATACCAACATATTTGATAAAAGCAGTGTAATTATTAAACTTCAGAGGACTGACTATGTACTCTTAACTTTCTGCTTTAGAAGCATAGTAACTGTCATTTATTGTTACTAATTAAGATTTTTGCTAACACTGATTCAAATAAATAAATATTGGCGGTGACAACAAAAATTATCTATAAATATTTACATACAAAGCAGTATCTTGCAATATTTACCAGAAGTTAAAATTCTATACTTTTACACTGACTTTGGTAACAACTGGGTTTTTCCCTTTGTATCCAGAAGGAGCTAGAGACACAGGCATACCTACAAATCAAAATTGGGAGTTTACATTATTATGCATATGGCCCTCAGTAGTTATGAGTAAGCTAAGAATCAAATGTTGACTCTCAATTAAATCTGCCCACATCTAAGGAGAACCTGACCTAACCAAAGCAGGGTTGCTCTGAGGCTTACATTACTCTGTAAAACAATTAACATCAATCTTGGATCATGGATTTATCCTACAGTTCTAAATACCTCAAAAGATTTTTGGGTAGGTAAAAATATTCCCCACTTTAAGATACAATTCTTTAAAAAGGGATCACCAAAAGGCTGCTCCTTTAGTCCCTCCTGGAACATCTTACAAACAGGTGAATGAAAAGACAGCAATGAATGCTGTCTAGGATCACATTTATCTGTATGCTAAACCCCACATCTGATTTACAGATTGTTAAGACATCTAATCATGGTATTCAGGTCATTCTAGAAGTGAACACAGTAAAATAAAAATGAGAGGATAAGAGATAGACAGAAAATGGAAGGCAGGTAGGTTTCCTAAATGAAAGAGTACCCTGTTTTTAAACTTTTGTAATTCTATAGTCTCCAAAAGAATGTGAGGAACTAAATAAACACATTAACACAGTTTATTTTTTTTTTTAAAAAAAATTGCATTAAGACACAGTCATTTGTGTACAACTAAAATGTTTCCAACCTCCTACGAAATAATATACATTGAAGTCTCCTCCATCCCATGTAACCACTAAAAGCAAATGACAATATTCATTTGAGGAAAAGAACCTACTAAAATACTTTTTTGTTCGTTTTATTAAAAAACTACCAGATCAAAGCAAAGAATACAAGAAAACTTTCTAATAAGATGTGGATAAGTCTGAAATCTTTTGTAAATAAAAATTATACTTATGAGATCATAAGATCTCACTGCTATCTATTTATGGAGGCATGAGATTAAATTGTGTACCCTGAAGACACTGGAAATGTCATACAACCTTAACTTTTATCCAAGTTCAATCACATGTCTTGAGACTCCTAGAAGGTAATTTAAGTGAGACATACTTCTCAGCCACGGCCTGAAGAGGAAGTGAAACTTAATGTCTACAAAAACAGCTGAGAAAGAAAGCAAATAAGAGATTTTAAAAATGTGTATCATTGCCTTAAATTACACAGTTGTTGCTTTTTATAAAGATGAGTAAATATCCTCTTCATTAAGTAAAATATTTTTAAACTGAGGTTTCTGTCTTACCTTAAAGTCAACAATAAAAAATAACTGCCATGTACTCAAAGTACAAATACTGATCTATTCAATTTTGTGAATATAGAATTTGATAGCATTTAAAGAGAGCTGAAATATGTTTATAAAACTTTTCTAAGTAAATATTATAAAAATCGGTCATAAGTAAATGCTAAAACTGCTTGAAAGTTTTTTCAAATGAGTTCAAACAATTCAGAACTCATTTACACATAAATACTAATTATGAATAGTTATCATAAAATATATCCTCCAATAATTCCCAGTAAGATACAATCTACTAGCTTAATTTATTTCTGGGTTAATTTTTAAAATTACAAACAACTCCTTTAAAAAACGTTTTTATTCAGAACTTTCCCAATTTACCCTGGTCTTTCCCCCTAATTAGTACAGGTAAACTAATTGATAAATGCACAAATTAAAAAGATAATCACTGATGGATTATGAGAACCTAGATATGAGTAAGAAATGCCTTAGCACTAGAGATTTGAATGTATACAAACTATATAATGAATGCATCACACTCTGAAAATTTTTAAAGCAAATTTCTGAAAGGAAAAAAGACTTCCTATAGAAAACATGCTAAGATTTTTTTTCTTGCATTAGTGTCTAGGTTTTATAAACTATGACCACAAAACCTTTCAACAGGGTTTGAAGTCAGTCAACTTTTCCTAAGGGAGAGGGGATTCTACAAAGCCAAGTTTCCCTAATTCAATTTTACCAATTACTTAAGACAGTCTATGTTATTTTTTTCAGTAGCAAATTAATTATAGAACACTTTACACAATGCTTCTGAGGTGTAGCAATGTTTGGAGAAACCAAAGTCAGAGAGCAAGCAAGCAAAGTTCCTTGTTTCATATACTCTACCCTATTCAAGGATGTCTTTTCTTTTATTAACTTGGAAGGAAAACCTAGTAATTCTTCAGTGCTTATTTTTATTCTCTCAATGCCTGGAAATGAAAGAGAGAAGCCAGGTGACAGTCAGAAACCAAAGACCAACCACAGCAGGAAATTATTTAGAGTATTTTGTGCCATTTGCCCTCTCTATGCCCTGATCAGCTGCAGGAGCTGTGAAGATCACAGGGTGCAGGCAAGATTCTGAAAGCACATGCACTAATGAAAGCAAAGTTCACCCTTGAGCCCCTACCCCTGCCATTCTTCACTTACTATTATAAAAATTTAGAGCAAAGAAGTCACCCAAACTCACAGTATGGCTATATGTTAAATGAGAAGGGACAGTTTAAGAATCTCTTAATTCAAAAAGAAAAAAAAATTAATGAGATAAAAAATAATTCCAGTAAGTGTGGCCAAACTAAAAATATTTTCCAACCATTATGTGAAGTGCTATGTTTCAACATTAAGACTATACACAAATCCCTCCTTATGCTCAGAAGCAATAGCACTGAAAGAAAGAACAGCCACTTGCATAAAGAATACAAATTTCTCAACAAATCTTTCTCAGATAACTTAGTCATGGAGATTCTACCACACTCCTTACACAACATTTTGTGGCGCATGTACTCGCAAATGGTTTCTGTACAATGAAAAGGAACAATCAACTCTGGCATTCATAAGAGAGTACCCTTTTCATTGTGATGACAATGCAAAGCTTCTTTATTGGTCAAGTGTGTGTTACCAATAAGTTAACAGCACATAGCAGAGAAAGATCCAGGAGACAGACACATTTTGTTGTATGGACATTACAAATAGAAATGTTTACTTAACTCTATTCTACGTTTGTCTTAGTAACAGTAACTGATTAGGTCTGTAAGGAAAATTGGATGTTTCAGAATTTTAAACTAATATCACCATCATCTAAATTTGAATTACTGATCACAGAATTATATTTAGCACGAAACTGCAATATTGTCATTTGCACAGATCAAATATAAATCCTTATGAACTACCAAATTGAAAAAGTGGAATTTTATATAAAATCCTTTATTTTCAAAGATTTCAAAATATATTCCAGCAGAACTCACCCGTGCAATTTTAAATTAACAAAGAATTAATCTATGTTGAAAAATCTAGGTTTTCAGTTAACGTGTCAGGGATTGGGCTAGATTAGTTTTAACACTTATAGGGATTTTAAATAGAGGTGAGTCTGTGTAGTATAAATCCCGGTCCCTAGAACACACTCCCATAATCTATAAATATAAAAATAATATTTTATGTTAAAGAATCTCCTTCATTATCTGAAATGTGATTTGTTAGTTCCTAGAAAGGGTGAACTATAGAACTATTTAATTCCTTTGAACTGTCTGTGTTTATGGTGTTTCTAAGTACAGTACAACCCAAGATCTTAAGCTATTACCTAACAATATCAAACCCAGCATGAAACAGAAAATGGCTCGACCCTCAGCACTCTGGTATCTTCCAAAGATACAAAATCACTCATATTTACTTCACTTTAGTTTAAGACTCCCAGATTTATTTTAGAAGAGAAAATCTATTGCTTTCTTGCAAAACTTATCAGTGTTCACAATTTGAACTAGCCTCATAGAAAGTTGTGCCAGAATAATCAAGAGTCATCTTGTAACATAAAATGTTTTTTCTTTTTCAAAAATGGTATACACACATATTTAAGTTTTTATTCCACAAAAGGCAACTGCAACCCACAAACAGGACACTGATAATTAATAAAGGCTGTTGACATAGGTTAAGAAGACCTAAGGTCTTAATTTAAATGTGATCAAAATGATTACCATCAGACAAAGGATGCAGAATCTGGTGGTCTCAAATCAGGGGATAAGAAATAAGAAAGGCCACAGGAAAACAGTCACAATCTCAAATAGCTGGATTTTAGTAGCATTCCTTGAGTAGTCAAGGTTTGTATAGTCTACATAGTGCTTCAACCCTTAGAAATAGCCCCTACATCCAGTATAAAAGTAAGAATCACTAAGATCAGAGATACAGAGACAGAATTTATGAATTTATCTTTGCTCTATGGTAGAATGCAAATTTAGAATATAAAAATTCTAATATAACAATAGGAAATAGATTTACGGGGACAGAGTAATCAGTCAAAAGTTGCATTTTTTGCATGTCCACATATGCAGAATAAAGTTTTGAAAGTTGGAGTTATTACTTACTTTTTCCCCTATTTATTTACAATAAGTAAAAGTTTTAGAGTCAACTCAATAAGAAAATGCATAATGCACGATATATACTTTATACAAAATGCATAATACTTTGAAAGATTGCCAAATTACTTTATAAGCTAATCCCTCCAACTGTTTTTGTTTTTTGCAAGGTTCATTTTCATTAAAATAACTACATCAGGAACAGACTGACCCCAACCTGAAGCCAGGTGACAGCTGCTTCAAAAAGTCTAATCTGTTTATTGATTAAAAAAAGAAAAAAAAGAAAAAAAAAAAACAGAAAAGAAATAAATGAATGATTGCTATTGATTCCCATGATAGCTCTACACAGACCCAGTAGCTCCTCTGGATTAGTATAGACAGATGCCAATTAGTTTTATTTCATATGTAAATAGCAGCAAAAAGAGGTACAAAAAATAATTCACTGAATTGCTTTACCCTAAAGCACAAGGCACACATTTTGAAAGTCACTTCAAATACAGTTCTTGCTTATAGAGCTCTCTCTTTCTCTTAGGCAGGAATTTTAAAAATAAATTCTAACTCATCCAGCTGTGTATATTCAAGAAATACCAAAAAGTCACAAGGCATAGTAAGTTTCAGCTGTTCTCATCTCTCCAGTGTTATCAATAACACATAATGAGTTAGTTCATACATCATCACAGCTGTGTAGGCCAGAGCTAACTTAGCTAATTTAACTATTCCAGTAGAGTTCAGTTAGGAGCCTGCTCTATTTTAGATAACCCACTCTCCAAGTCATTAAAAAACAACAACGAACAACCAGCATATGCTATTTATTATCATTAATATGCACTTCTCCCATCTTCTTTCACAAGGTTCCTGTGAAGTCATCTAATACTATTGTCCCATGGACAAATTAGGAAAAAAACTTTTAAGAAGAATCAGCAATCAAAATCACTAAGACTATGATAGCACTTTAGGCTTAAGCTGTAACAAGTGAAATTCCCTCTTTATCAATACTCTTTCATTACAAAAGAGAAATTTTCTCCTCTGAGAAAAATTAACCAGGGAGTCAGAGTTTGCAACTTTGTACTTCACTATCCCATACTTTCAGAAAATTCAGAATTACAAATCATCACTGGTCATATTTTCACCTATAGATTACCTTCAAAATAAGGTCTGCAGTGTCTCTTTATGGTTGATAATAATTACAAGAATTCTTGCACACTTTACAATGGATGTAATGAGATAACCAACTGTGATCTTAGTTGCTAATGGGAGATTTGCACAACCTTCATAATTTCAATTATCCCCAACAGTATTCTATAGTTGGTAAAGCTCTTTCAAAACTGCTTAGACCACCATTTAACATCATTTGCTACTGATGAGTGCCTAAACTCTCAGAGAATTTGTTTTCTTAATCAAAACATAACATTCAATGTTTTCTTAACTTCCTATTTGAAATTTGGAAATTCTCTAAAGCCCATCCTGTATGCAAAAGAAGGCTTGGCATCTAAATATCGATGGAGTTCATAAAAAGAATAATTAAAATAATCTCATTATAATGAACCAAATAAGCAATTATTACTGAAATCCTTTTCACATCTTTTTTTTTAGTATCTAACACCTTGACTAAAGAGTTGGAAGGGATCTGTAGCCGTATCTAGCTTGACTTACTTTCCAATTTCATTCTTGAGAACAACATGAACACTGTGCAACCAATTAGATGCTAAACCTACACATTTGTAAAACAAAGTTTTATGTGCACAGTAGACCCTGAACTATGAACTTCCCCGAAGTTTCATACAATTAAGTATTATGGATATAGTATGTAATAATACTTTATCAAGTCATATAAAATACTGAACAAAGTGGAATAAACAATTGCCATTCATTATTCCTGATTCCAAAGACTGCTGGGTCTGACTTGAACACATACACAGCTGAACACACATTTCCTGGTTATATGCAATCTGCACAGATAGACCAGCTTTACAGGCCTGACCACAGAGATTAATAGCTTTAGCCAAATAATTTGGTAACCATGTGAACCTGGGCTGCTCCAGCTTGTTTGTGAATCTCTCAGCAAGGCTCAACATGCCGTTATCTGCATCTTGTTGCCAGGAAACACAACATCGCTTTGGATTACAAGGAAAACCAGGTTGCAATGACCACAGGTCAACTTCCCAAAAGCCTAATTTTTGACACTTAGATATCTACAATCTTATAACATTTCTTACTATAGTCCTAGGAGAACTTCACTTTACTGTTAATACTTTTTGCTATTTTTATCAGGGCAGGACCACTTACTGCCATTAACAATGTAGCAGCAGCAATAGTAATTACAATAATTCACTCATACTTGTTCTCTCGAGTGTCAAATAAACACACCTTCATTAAAACTGATTTGAAAACCAAGCACTTACAGCAACTACTTTATCACTGATCCAACAATGCATGCTTCATGGACCTCTTTTCTAGTCTTCAGCAAAGTAATTTTACCAAAGGATAAAATAAATACCCAATATGCTGCTGACCTAAGAGGTTCCTGGATTTTCTGGGATCAGAATCAGTCTTGCCTTGCTCATAATGGAACATGATGTGTTGGTCAATAATCCTGCTAGTTTCTTCCTGACCAATTCAAACAGACAGAAACTTAATGTACCAAGATGCTGAAGTACTCAGCAGACTGGAAATGTGCTTCATAACAGTGAAGTGGGAGGCTACTGTTCTGCAGTCTTGCAACCTGGAGATGGAAGGATTAAAGTGGCTTTGAGAGTATATAAAATTAATCACCCTTGACATACCAACTAGAATTGCTAGCTCGAAGGCAACAGAGATTTTGGACAATACCTTATTAAAAGATTTTTAAGAGAAAACATAAAACATCTTCCAATGCAGGCTTAAAAAGTTAGAAGTAATTAGCTTTATTACAGGCTCTAAGAATTTTGCTACCGAAGCAACATGGAATGCATCATATTATCAAAATAATACATTTATGATCAAGGAAACTACATTCTTTATATAATCTTACTTTTACCCCAAGGGTGTCTTGGGATAATAAATAATGCCTTTAAACTCGGGCCTTATATTGTTTCTCATCTGGTTCCATACATCTCTTTAGACGTTCCTGTCCATCTTAAAAGATGCAAAGTTCTAGTCTCATAATTAAGTTGCTAAAAAGACAGATATGTGTAGTATATAACTTAAATATTGAAATATTTTAAAAATCACTCATTACTTAATACTAAATGGGAACAAAAGAAATTTAAAAAAAGAAAAAGAAAAAGAAAAAAAGATCAGGTTTCCCCAATGCCAAAAATGCTTTGGCACTACGTTAGAATACACAGATCAACATGAAGACTAACAGAATTAGATAACTTGCAAATGGTTTACTGCCGTCATTTGCTTGCTGACTCTCCAGACACTTAAACAGTGTAAAGCAACCTATCAATGGACGAAGATGACTCCAGGTATTTTTCCTCCCTACAGACCACGCCTCTCAGTAGTGTATATCAGGTTATTCATTATTTGTGAGGCTGTCAGAATGCCCTCATGGTCTCCCGAATTAGGTAGCATGGACAAAAGTGCTCTTCTCTTTCCCATGTAATTTTAATACTTATTACTGGTCATATACAAATAATTACTGACATCACATATTTTAACTTCTATGCTACAGGAGAAACAGCTTAGAAAAATAAAGATTGTTTCTATTATACAATAATTTTTGCATTAGCAACCTTATATGTGGCAACTATCATTTTCTTCTTCATTTTTAAGTTCAGCTAAATAAGAATTTAGATGTGAAAATTTTCAGTTCCCTATCAGTGAATATTGCTTTGACATCCATAAAAAATAACTACATATATACATGTCTTGCATACAAAAACATGAGGATAACTGTTTTTTACGTACTTGATAAATAAACATACCCATTAACAAGTAAATTTTCTTTTCACTCATTGTTAAAAGACTCAGGTTTAAAAAAATACCCCGAATTGTGGAACAATTTATTGTATTTATAAGACAAACAGAATAATAAACCTAAGGAAACTAAAAAGATGAGATTTGACATGTTTGGGCATGATTCATAAACTTGGGAGAAACTTCTGAATCATTCACAGAAAAACTGTACCATTCAAAATGAAAAGAGGGCCACAGAACTCTCCTAACAATACTATTTTCCTTTTAAAAAGAAGCAGCTACTCGACATGCAAAACTTTAAAATTAGATAAGTTAGGTATCCATTACTTATAAGAATCACCATGGATTTTCTTTCAAAAAGCAAGTTCTTTTGTGTGATTAAAATTGTATCTGATTCACAACATTCAATGTATATGCAACTTCTCAGTCACATAGATACTGCAGAGTTACATCTGAATCTGTTCAAATCATAAAAACTTTGTTGTCTGGTTAGGTAAATACCCTGCATTCAACCACCATGAAAAATCAGGATAATGCACAGCCAAAAGAATAACAATGGAAAAAAAGAATAAAACCTGTTAGGTTACTACTAAATGAAAACACCTTACTAAGCTTTTAACCTCTTTAACTTCTCTATAGAATTTAATAACAACTTTAAAGAAGGTATAAATACATACCCGTACTTCATTCTCATCCTATCATTCTCTGGGTTACAGTAAAATCTTTCCAAGTGCTCCTGGGAATCATTGGATACACTCTGCCACTTCTGAGTAGTTGTCCTCTTGATCTGCCAATGATATGGCAAGACCGTGTGGTGCTTCAAACAATCCCTGCCATAAATACATGTGCCTTGCAAAAAGTCCATGCAAATTTCAATTTCATTCTCTTGGTGAGTGTGGTACTGTAGCTGGTTCACCAGCTCAAATACAAGGTCAAGGGAAGCCTCCTCACTTTTGTCCTGAAAAAGCTCAGTACTTAACTTATCACTTGTGTCCAAAATGTACTGGATTGTAAAACTGTTGTCTTGGAAAACCCCTGGAACATAATCCATGACTTTGTCTATGCAGTCAGGACTAGCAGGAACATCACTTGAAACTGGGTGCAAAAGGGCAGTCTGGAAGTGCCCTGCGGTAGATTCTGTCACTGTCCCACTGATGGTTTCTGGTGGAAAGCTGTGATCCTGGATTGGAACCACTTGTTCTGGAGCATCAGTGGAAGGATGAGATTCTGGTATTTGGCCCCCAACATCTGTCCCATCAGGAATCAAAACAGACATATTATTTTCTGCCGGTGGACACGATGGATTGATTTCCAGAGGTTTTTTCACCATAGGTTCATGTAAGCTATTCTCATCTGCATTCTGGTTTCTAGATCCAAAAACTCCATCAAGTGAGCCAGATTCTAGCAAAGTATTTAATATTGGCCTCAAAGACCTGAGGGTTCCGGTTCCCAACCTCTTCTGATCTTTTTTCTTAAAACAAGTCTTCAATGGAGTGATCTTCTCAGAGAGTCTCATCTGGCATGAAAAGTCATCAGGAGGAGAGGGAGGCTGCACTACACATTCTGACTCAGGTTCATTGGTTTCCATTTCCATGATGTGAACTAGCTCCAATTGCTGCTCCTCAGTCTAAAAATCCTACCAGGAAAGGAAAGAAGACAATCATTTACAAGCTGACAACAACTTGTCCCCTCATTGATCAAAATATTTTTTTTTGGGGGGGGGGGCCCTGTGTCTAAGTCCTTGAAATCACTCCTCTTACATTATATTTCATCTTTACAGGTCAATTTTAAATTTTATTGAGAAATCAAGGCTCCAAAACAGCCAAGGCTATTTAAAAGCCTACAGGAGATAAAGGTAAAAAGGAGCATCTTCCAATAAACTTTTGAAATTTGTGGATATAATATACAACAAATTGTTAATTCTGCTGGAATATGAATTTTTATTGTAACTCTAGAATGGGGAGGGAGTGAGGGGCAGAAATAAGTGTGTAACTGATGACAGTGCGAAAACCACATCTTCACCGCTTTGTGGTTCTCTTCATAGTTGCTTATGTATTACCTATTTCATGAAGTGACAAAAACTTTTTTTGTTGTAAAAAAAAAAAGTTTCTCAAATGAATGATAAACTTCGAAGTTAAACAGTGAGCGAATTTGGGGTGTGAGGACATACTCAGGAAATGGGTGCTTCAATTAAAATGTTATAGTGGAGAAAGCCAGGAGCCTGTTGCAGCATTTCTATTCATTTAGGTCCTCACTTAACTTCGGTCGTCCGTGACTTTAAGGGAAAAGAATATAACAAAACTAATTTTACGATAGGTTAATTGATATAAACAAAAGTTAAGTTCCTACAATAAAACATTATTTGATGAGCTGCTATATTCAGAAGATTTCAATATATTCCCCAAGGATGTTAAGGGTCTACTTTTGTAATCCCCAAAACATTACCACTACTGGAGGAGAACTACCAGGGCTTGTTTAGCAACAGAAGCTACATCGGCAACCACCACTGCACACTGTTTTGGAAACCAAACACAACTTTGCAATACAGAAAGAGCCTCCTTGTCCTTGTCATCTGAAAAACTACGTATATTTTTTAAAAAGGCAAATGAAGGCATATTATAGAAGAATAGCAAGAATATAAAACAAACCATATTTCAAATTCCTTATGTACTGAAAGAAAATTAAAAAGTGGTTTCTTCAAATCAGACCCCTTGAAAAAAACTGGAACTTAAAGTAAAAAGAAAACTTTGTAAAATGACAAATGGTGCCTCTTCCACAAACTATCACTCATTAACTAATTCTGAAAATATTCATTGAGCATTGTGTCAGGTGGAAAAGGGTTGGTGATGAGCAATTAATCCTTTTCTCTCTTGTTCAGGAGACTGAAAGAGATATCTGATGCAAGGGCTCATGACTTCATCAAGTATGCATCCCAGGTGCCCATTACAGTGCCTAGCACAATGCAAATGGTAGGTACTCCCTAATATTTTTTGGTTGAATTACTTAAGAAAAAGAACCTGTTAAGTGCCTAGTTCGATTAGTCTTTATGGGTCAACAGTAATAAAATGATAAAATTGAGTCCCCAGAAAAATGAGTATTAAATATCTAATTGAAGAGATTCTTGAATCTGCGTGTGTAAAAAGTACATAATGATCAAAATCAGAAAAAAAAGAAAAACAGTGTATGACAAGGTGTTAGCGTATACAGTAAGTACGAAAGGAAAAGGTAAAGTTCAATGTGAGCTGCCATTGTTAGGGAAAGGTTCACGAAGGAGGGACAGGACAGAAGACATAAATCAACTGGAAAGCAGCCAAGCCAGGCGTTATTATTCATCATTCAGTGCTCTTGCCTCAAGGCACAATTGGCACAGACTGTGGTATTCCCTCCCCGCCACACCAAACCCGCCTGGTGCCTTCCCCCGACGCGCGCACGGACACACGGACAGACACGCACACACACTAACCACTCCTATTACACCCCATCAAGGCAAAACAGACCCTGAACACACAGAAACACTGTAACTTTTCCAATATTGCCCGCGGTCACACTCGTAAATAAAACTGAGGAAGAGGCGAAAAAGCTGGAGGAGCGGCCAGAGTGGGAAGTCACTAGAACCTTGTTCCTCAATTAGTTTGCATAACAAAAAATAAATATTGGAAGGACACTTCCTCCGGTTCCCTGCTGAAGGCGACCTACTGCTCCACCCCTCACCTCGTGATGCCCCGGCTTCTCCAGCACTCCCAGCTCAGAGCGCGGTGCGTGGAAACCGCCCGCTCCAAACGCGGGACTCTCCCACGGGCGCGCCGCCGCGGGGCGCCGAGCCCGGGTCCGAGCAACGCCTCCTGCGGGCCGCGGCGGTTAGCGCAGCTCTGCGCCCGGGGCCGCGCCAACTCGGCGCGGCGCAGCCGAGGCGCCGCCCGGCTGGGCCAATTCCGGGAGTTCCGAGCACCCCACCCCCCGCCTCCCCCTCAGCAGGAACCGCGGCGCCCCCCAAACTCTCGGTCCAGCCTCCTTCCAACGAGCGCCCCGCGCCCAGGCTTCCCTCCACCCCAGACGCCCCTCACGGCGCCTTTCAAAGTCAATTTCTTCTTCACCTCAACCAACCTCCCTGAGAGGATCGTCCCGTGAGTCTCGGAGGATAAAGCAAAACGGACCCGCGAAGGGCCGGGGAAACGCGGCGGCAGCTCCTCGAGGAGGAAGCCGAAGACGTCTACGCCTTCAAAGTTAACCTGACAACAGCCTGCAAACTTCTGGGCTGCAGCGCGAACGCCGGGCGGCCGGAAGGCTCCCTGGCTGTCGTGCCCTTCCCTCGATCTGCGAAGTGCTCTCCTGGGGAGGCCGAACGGACGCTCCCCGCCCCCCGCGCCAGCCCTGCCCGAGGTGGAACGGGGGGACGCCGGCGACCCTGACTACACCCTTCGGTCTTACTCCGACTTGTACACCTGCCAGAGGCCCTAAGTGACTAAGAAGTATAAACCAATTCCATCCCGATACTGACGGGATCCGAAGGAATTCAGTTTAAAAAAGAAAAAAAAAGGCAGTTTCAATAATCATCACCCCAGATCTGTGAGGGGCGGCTGCGAAGCCGGCACCCCTTTCCTTGCCCGCCATCCCCGCTAAGGTCCCTTATCCGCTCCACAGAGCTCACCCGGACCCCTTTACCTGAACCGGCAGCCTGAGAGAAGCGACCACAGGAGCCGAGTCGCAGCGCTGCTGGCTCGCGGGCAGCGTCCGCGTCGGGAGGTCGCAGCACAGGGCAGGCTCGGGGGGTCTAGGGGTCGCAGGCTGGAGACGCCGCGAAAGGCGCCCGGGCCATTCCGCCGCCGCGAGCGCAGAAAGCCGCGACTGCACTCCCGATCCAGCTCGCTCGCCTGTCACCTCGAGCTCTGCTTTAAAGTGGCTTCCGGTCGCCGGCTCACAGCAGCCCGGTCCGGTCGTGGAGGCGGAGCCTGCGCGGCAGGGTGTGGGTGGGGTGAGGGGGCCGGGCGCTGTGAGTGCCGGGAAGGAGACCCGCCCGCGTGCGCGTGCGCGCGCGCGCTCGCTCGAAGACGCGCGGGCTGTGCGTGCGGCGGCCGCGGGCTCCCGCGAGGGGGCGTGCCCTTTAGAGGGCCTGCTGGGCTCCAGAGAGCCCGCGTGTACGCGCGTCTGGGAGCGCGCGGTGGTGAGGGAGGGCTGTTCGCCCTTCATGGGGCGGGCTCCACCTGCCTGCGGACAGATGGAGGGTCACTTTGTTCCGAGGAAACTCAAGCATCTGAAGGAGGATGTGAAACGGAACGACCCGTTTCTGTGCTGTTGGCTTTGTTTATTTGCCTCCTCCCAATATGCCTCCTGCCCCTGACGCCGCCGAACCCCAAGAGGTAGCAAACGGCTGCTACCACCGATGCGGCCAGGCGGTGTCGCTAGACCCGTAGCGAACGGGTCTGTCCTCCAGCGCACCCGGCTTGGTCGCCTGCCAAATGGGTCGCAGATATTCTTGTTTGACGGGTAATGTAAAGCAGCATTGCAGAAGGGAAACCTAGCTTTAGGGTTTGACTATAAAACTGCATATATATATATGTATATATGTACACACATATGTATATACGTACATATATACATATGTATTCACACACACACATATATATATAGTCACAAACACCTTAGTGACTTATCTCTCAGTACTTGTCGATCGTCCCGTTGCCTGCAGCCCTGATCAGCCCAGATACCATGTCTGTCCTCATGGAGCATGCAAAGTACCATGCACTCACCTTTAAAATATACACCCATGAAAATTTGCCCTATTTTCTGTACTGTAAAATGCCTTGGATAGTAAATCCATATATTGGATAGGTTTGCAGTGGTGGAGGAAGAAACATTACATTTATATAATCACTGTATATGGGAGGAAAAGGCCCTGATCAAAATCAAAGAAAGTTAATTATGGCTTTATCCTCAACAGCTGACAGAGAACGAAAAACATCTTGCAAAGAGATGCTCACTGCCTGTGGCCTGAAATATAAACCGACTTAATTCCATGATGTGGGGCCTTTCTGGGTTGAAAAAGCAAACTATTACCTGACCAGACATGGAAGCTGATAAAAATAGGAGCTGAGAGGTGGTAGTAATAGATATATGGTTCCAAGCCTTCTTAAAGTCTTCTAAACCAGACACAGTGACCACTAAACTCTTCTAAATCTATCCAGCAAAGAATGGATTAACTGTAGTAGTATCTGCCTATTTCAAATTGCGTTAAGGCAGGGCCATTAAACTAAGGTGGAAATGATATGGACAGGATTCAGAAGTTAATAAAAAATTTTCAGGTTTTAAAACCTTGGTCTATGTCTACTCATATATGGAACTTCCTAGAAGTAAGTATCTGAGTTTAAATTGATTTTACTATTTGATTTTTGATTATCTGTTCTATGTTCTCTTTTCATGCTTCCCTTTGAAGTATTTTTAATTCTATTTTTACCAACAATTAGATTATTTGCTATATATATTTAATGACCTAAAACACCTCTTATTTGCTCATGATTCCAGATTCTCTGGCTCAAAAATTCAGTCTGTCCATAGTGCAGGTGGCTCATCTCTGCTCCATGATGTCTTGAGCCTCATTTGGGGTGGCTCATGTGTCTGTGGCCTGGCCCAGTTTGGACCACATGTCTTAGGCCTCTGTCCTTGCTGTTAGCTGGAGTCCCTGGTTTTGCTCTGCATGGCTTCTCCACATGCAGAGCTTTCTCACAGCAGGGTAATCCCAGAATTCCAAGGGGGAGCATTCCAAGAGGACAAGCTTCAAGATGAAAGCCTTTGCTTGCATCACCCTTACTGGCCAGAGCAAGTCACACAACCAAGCTCAGAGTCTATGGCAAGAGGCCATGAATACTAGGAGGTGAGCTTCATTGGGGGGGGCATTCAGATTAAAAACAGATCACCTTAATCCAATCAGGGATTAATTAAATTACTTCCAGAGTGTAGCTCTTTAGAATTCCAACTTAAAATCTTTCCTCCTTGGGTCCTGAACTCAAAGTTTTCACCCTCCACTCCCACCCACTCCCCTTGAGAGCTTTAGCTAGTTTTCAGCCTCTTCACTACTGCTTTCAGAATGTCAGTTGCCTCAGAGGGTAAAATGGCACCAGATTCTGGACTCACCACTCTTGGATCGAGTCTCAGACTGCTAAAGCTTTAATGCTCCGGGAAAGGTATCCTCTACAATGTCCACCTTAGACGTCCTACAGAACAGGAACTAACAGATTAACTGACCAAGAGCATGGATTACTTGCTATAATTAATCAACAGGATCTGAGATGTTCTATGGACCAGTGACCACTGTGTTTCTCATTTCCCCTTTTTCTGAATAGGAGTTTTACTAACATCCTGTACTTTGTCTATCCACCAATACTTATTAAGAGTATCAAGGCAGATAACTTTTCTTTAAAAATTGGTTGTCAGAGTATGAAGATCCACACTCTTGATGGGGAGTACATTACTAGGCTTCTGGATCCTGATGCAGTAGAGCTGAACTCATTGTAGTAACTGGATGAAACTTTAGGTTTGTTTCTCTTAGGGAGAAGGTGAGTATATTCCTTATTTGAGAAGGGCAGATACTACTTGTTGCCCCTGTTAGAAATATCTTGATACTTTTGTGGGGGAAGGGAGGAGGACTGGCAATGTACCTAGCCAAAAAACTCATTTCCATAGATCTCATATAGTTCGGGTGGCTATGGGATATAGTTTAAGACATATGGTGAAGATTTCTAGGAAAACATTTGTTTTCCTAATATAGAGATGCCCTTTTCATAGCTTCTTTTTTTTTTTAATCTTACTAACATGAGGATGAAGATGGAGCCTCATGACAAAAATGAAGGTGAACATGATGTGGAAAATATGAAGATGGAATCCAAAAGCTAAGGATACTAGAACAGAAAGATATAAGGGAGTCTAGGTCATTCTTGAGATTTTGAAGCTGCTGCAGCAGTTCTAGACTGGCTACCTGGACTTACTGTTATGTCTGAAATATAAACCTCAATTTGGTTCTCTGTTATAAACTATCATAAACTATCATAAGTTATCATCTATCTAGTCTTTCTGCTTGCAGTCTCTACCAGTTAGATAGCAATATGACCTAGTATGTAAGAGATATAAGAACTCACAAAGCAATACATCAACTCCTATAGCATTTCCTGTTGATCAAATTATATGATTAAGAAACATGTTTATTAAAAAAAAAAAAAGTAGAGAGAGGAGACATAATACTCAGAGCTGAACCTTCTGAAGTCCCATTTTAATATTTTGTCATAGTTATGTTGTCTTAGTCAAAGATTTTTTGTATCGTAACATCACTATATTTTACTTATCATAAGCAGCTTTCCGTGTTACCACAGCCTTGTAAACAAATAGCTGTCGACTATTCCAAGTAAATACAACAAATTTTACTTAACTGGTTCCCTGTCATTGAACTTATCAATTCACTTTTTAAAAAATCATTTATTCACTAAGTATCTAATACATTCGAGTCACTGGATTAAATACTGTAAGTATCCATACATGAATAAGTGGCGCTCTCTCTGAATGCTCATCGAAAGGCATAAACATATGTAGCATATTCACATGTATACTTTCTATGTGTGGCCCTAAGCCATTTAGTTTTTTTTAAATATGCTTATAGGATTGAAATCTTCTAATTTCTTTTGCAAATATACCTTTTATTGGTATTTCTGTTTTCCCTGTCTTCTGGATTTGCCTTAGCATGACTGATCAGTGGAATGAACAACTTATTAATGTAAAAGCCAGGACTACTTAACTTGAAATTTCAAATGACTCTAGAGCTCCCATTTTCATCTTCATTAATGGAATACATGTTATGAAATACAAGTATCAATATCCGTTGCTTTCTGTTTTCGTAATTATTAGTACTAGTTATTTCCCCAACATCCTTCTGGTGGAAAGATAATCATTTCTGGTTACCACACCAAGAAGGAAACAGTGACTAATGTGACTCAGCACAAAAGACCTGAGATTTGAAAACAGAGGCCTTTGCTCTTAGCAATGCTGTACTGAGATTACATGGAGAACACAGCCTACTTGCATAAATGGCAGACTGATGATTCCTAATCTATGAGTGCTAAGTCCAAACTATCATGTTTCTGACTATGTATAAAGATAACTTATTTTTTAAATCAAAAGAAGTTCATATGTGCATGCATCTAATATGTCCAAAGTGAAAGTCCAGCTGTTTTCTTGCCAACTGAATGACTGTTTTAAACATACAAAATCTATTATTGAAAATTCTATCTTAATTCTGTTACTAATGGGTCAATTCTTGGAACTTAGCTAAAGGAAGATTTCCTATTTTCCTGAGAAGGAATTCTGCACTTTTTGGATTCTAGAGCAAGAAAAAATTTTGGCTGACTTCATTCACCTCAAGGAGCTTTTTAGAATTAATTTATTAATAAAATTATTTATTTATTTATTTATGTGAGTCAACCCTTTGTTGACCTCACAGATTGCAATGACCTTTCAGCTTACAATCCCTTATTACTATTTTTTTTTTTTAATTTTTTTTACACCTACAGTACCTGGTCTATCTAGATGGTTTCCATCCAAGTACTAACCAGGCCCAACCCTGCTTCGCTTCCGAAATAAAACAGGATCAGGTTTGTTCAGGGTGGCACGTCCATAGACTTTAAGTAGTCTTTAAATATGGTGTTAATGAGAGAAGATTGGAAAATTCCACTAGAGACTATGTCACAGCAACAAAAAGTAGAGAATTTAATCAGCATGAATTAAGAGTGAATTAATTCATTGCTCAGAGGTGGGTTGGTTTAGAGCATGACATGAACATGCTTTGATAAATGTAAACTTAAGATTTATATTTTCATAAAGTGATAGAATATTCACTTTGCAGACCATTTCCAAGTAGTAAAAACATTTTTCAGTTATAATCTTTTCTTGAAACTCACTTCTCTCTGCCTCTAATGAGGCAAGGTGCCTCTGTCTAGGTGAAAATACAAGGTTTAGTGGTAAACAAAACAGATAAAATATAAATAGAATGAGTCCTAAAATGTTTACTTCAAACTAAAAATGCTTCTTGAATTACAACGGGGTTATGTCCTAATAAACCCATCATAAAATGAAAACTTGTAATTTGAAAATGCACTTAATACACCTACTTACCAAACATTACTTTATCCTACCTTATATGTGCTCAGAGCACTTATATTAGCCTACAGTTGGGCAAAATCATCTTAATGTTGCTGCCCAGCATCATGAGTACTGTACCACATGTCACTAACCTGGGAAAAGATGAAAATTCAAAATTCGAAGTACACTCTCTACTGAATGCATATAGCTTTTGCGCCATCATAAAGTTAGAAAATTTTAAGTTAAACCTTTGTATATTGTGACTCTGTATTATTTATCTCAAATTCACGTTTGTAAACTGACTCATCATCTGCTGGACTGTTCTTATTGTCACAGGATAGCTAAGTGTGCTCTTAAGCCTCTTCAGTTTTAGACCTCTTGAATAATCCCCACATCTAATCTAATTGGTTTGGGGTCTATATGAAATGATTCTCCCAGAGAAATCCCAACATTTTCCAAAGCATTTATTCAGTTGATTCAGCACACATTTCTTGGGTGTGTATGTGCCAGGCACGAGTTACGCAATGATGACTAAGTCATTTTCTTATAGTGAAGTCTGTGAACTGATACCCAGATCACTTAGGAAAGTCTGCTGCAGATTCCTCAGCCCCACCCTAGACCTCCTGAATCAAAATCTCAGAGGGCAGAGGATTCTGCACTTTGAAGAAGTCCCCTAAGTACTGCTGCTTTAAGAGTTCATAGTCTTTTTTAAAACACTGGGGTGGGGTGGGAGGGAACAGAGATTTGGAAGGTGTGGCCAAATAAGAAAACAAACAAGTATATTATGGTATGGTAAGTGCTATATTAGAGGCAGATCTGCAAGAATATATAGAGAGGAGGAATTAAGCCTAACTCTATATTGTCAGAGGAGAGAATTACCAGTGGCAGATTTCTTGAAGTATCTAGAGTTACTCCTTAGAATGTTAAAAAAAAACTCAGTTGTTTCTACTTGGAGTAAATTTAATAGCAAAAAATTAAAAAATAATAAATTGGTTTTTTAAAATGTAAATTCCCGAGTAGTTAATTTTAAAAATCATTGTACAGACATCATCTGAGTTAGCAGCATTTCTACTTGTGTGAATTTATCCTAAATTTGGGTTTCATGCACAAGTTTGGTTACAAAGTTGTTTCCTGCGCAAATCAATTGTTCGTTAAGTCCCAGACCCAGTTCTGAGACAGCTTCCCTGTCCCTGCTTCTTACACTGTTATGAGACATTCTGGGCCATAAATACTTCCCATTTTTGCTGTTCAGGCTCTGCAAAGACAATACTCTATAGTAAAGACTTTCTCCAGTGGCAAAACAGAATTTAGGAATTTAAATTATCATTAGTCCTGGCTAGCCACACTGAGCAGGACCATGTATGTAGCATACTCAGTATGGTGATTTGGGCTGACTGGACATCCTAGCCATTTACTGAGCAGAGATATTCTGACACCCATCTGCCTTTCATCTGACTCCTCCACTACGCAGATAGCTCCTAGACCAGAGATTTTCAACCTGGCTTGTACATGAGAATCACTTGAGCCACTTTAAAATGTTTCTGTTCTCTACACAAGGCCAATCAAATCAGAATCTCTCAAGTGGAGCTTGTGCATTGAATAGGGACTGCATCTTATTTTTCTTTTCCTCCCAGGTTCCCAGGAGAGCAATTGACATTATCAGGTAGTTAATGACCCCATTCATTCAACGCATAGGGATACAGCAGAGAATAAAACAAATGGTCAACTCTTATCATCATTCAAATTGGGAGAGACAAACAGGTGGTATTAGGTTGTGATGAAAACTGTAAAAATAAAACATGGTAAGGGTATACAGCCATACAACTTATCAAACAAGGTTGAGAGTACTTACTTATAATTATGTCGAAACAATACAGATGAGATCAGGACTGCCCTGGATAAACCCTACTCTAGTTAAGGCATTAAAGAGTACTACTATAGGAAGGGAATGAGGGACTTTTTAAAAATGATGTGCTGTACAGAAAGGCATTTCCTAAATGGAAACATTTAAGTAGAAGCCTGAAGAAGATAAAGGTGCTAGCCATGAGGATATTAGGGAAGGGGCATTCAAGGTAGATAGTATAGCATATGTAAAGGCTCTGAGGTAGGAGTAAGCTTGGCATGATAGAGGAAAATCACAGAAGCCAGTTTGAGTGGAGTGGAATGAACAAAAGGAAGTCTGTGAAAGGGGTCAAAGGAATGACCGGAGGCCAGACTTCATGCCTTTTAGGCCTATGGTAAGGACTTTGGATTCTACCTTGAGACAAAAATCTATATGATTTACATTTTAAAAGGATAACTCTGGCTGCTGTGTGTCGAAGAGCCTTATAGGATAGCAAGAAAGCAGGAAAGATCAGTTAATAGTCTAGGCAAGATATTATGATGCCTTCGACTAGTGTGGTAACTGGCAATAGTGAAATGTGGACACATATTGAGGGTAGAGCTGAGAGGATTTGCTGGTGAACTGGATGTGGGGTACGAGGGGAACTGAAGAACCAGGGATGACCCCTCGGTTTTTAGCAAGAGCAATTAGAAGAATGAAGTTGTCATTTATTGAGATGGTGGGTGAAGATTATGGGCAACAGGCTTTTGAGAGCAAGGGCAAACAAGTATAGTTTTAGACATATTAAGATTGAGGTATATTAAATATATGGAGATGGTTAATAGGCAGTTGGATAATGAAGACTAGAGTTTAGAGAAGATGGGACTGCTTGCTATCATATCTAAGAATATCCCCATTTCTAAACCTATATGGCAAGCATATCGGTTCCTCCATTTGACATGAAGTTAATTAGGAAGGCTTAGATGTGTGTCTTTTAAAAAGAGTAATGGGCTGTATTCTGCATTTGCAGAGGAGGAAGATTTATTTTCACAAAGCCTAAAAATAAGATGTCACCCAGTGGTGTGTCTACTCATTTTGTATTTCTCCAGAAGAGGCAAACTGTAATTCCTATAAACTAAGCTAATTTACAGTTCTCTTTACCCAGCTTTGTCAATGAAGACCGCATTCAGGAAAGATGACTGAATAAAAAATGACTTTGAGGCTAAAGATGTGAAATAGTTGACATTTGTGTGTTCTGTAGGCCTGGAGAAAGAAAAATAGCCAACCCAATGAAGCATATTAAAATAGAAAATACAAAAGTGGTACAGGTCACATAAGTTTCTAGTAATACAAGCCTAAATATGGTTTTAAAACAAAAACCTATAGTGTCAATTAGAGTTCCCATTATTTATTGATTTCTCACCTTCAAACTTTAAAGCAGCTGTCTTTTATTTTCAAATGCAAAACAGATGGGAATTTACCAGGCAAATCTATGTTAAGCAAACAATTTGCAACATTATTTGCTGTATTATTTTGACTTCATCACCTAAGACTCTTATTTTTTCACTTTCTGAGGAGTTAGCCAGATTGGAAATCAAGGATCTGAATGGCTTCTTCTCAATGATCATTGTGTTTACATTGAAACCAAGATAATCTCTTCATTTCAAAGTTTTGGAGTCACCAAAGAACATTTCTTTGGTTAAAAATAACATTCTATTGACATGAAATTGATGTGACCATAAGAGAAATGGAAACTGAAACTTTTTTTTTTTATCAGACCTCAAAGTTGAAAGCCAAGAAATTTCAGCCGTATCAACAAAACCCTAGGTACAGAACTGTTGGTGGAAATAAAGGAGCTAATTGCATAGATAAGTGACCCAGAAAAGGACTTTTGATTAACAATCTCATTTTTATTCTTTCCTCTATTTTATTGAACACCAGCTACAAGTAGTTGCTGGGATTGCAATGGTGAACAAAACAGACATGATCCCTGCCTTCATATAGCATATAGAAGAAAAGAGATATTACTTAAATAACCACTCAAATCAACATAGATTATTAAGCACTTTGAAGAAAAGCTCGGTGCCATGACTGAGACCTACCTAAGCCAAGGAAGCCAGGAGAGGCTTCCTTGCTAAAGAAACATTTGGCTGAGCTCTGATAAATATGCATTAACTAGGTCACAGGGGCAGGTGGGTGGAAGCAGTTAACAGTAGTCAAGAGATAGGAACCACAAGTGCAAAGCCCAAATTATAAAGGTGTGGCATGCCTAAGAGAGCTGATGTATCTGAGAAGTAGAAAGTGAGAGAGAGAGTGGCTGGAGATGATTTGGGGGATGTATACCTTCAGGCCTACTTAAGGATTCTGAAGTAAAATAGGCAGTCATAGAAGTGCTTTAATTAGGAAAATGACATAACTGTGTATATTTTTTAAAAACTCAACTCTGTGGTAAGGGAACTTTCACTTCCAGTAATGGATTAGGTAATTCAGGTTAACACTTTTACCAAGAAAACTCACAGAAGTTGAACAAAATATTTAAAAATCACTAATGTAACAATGAAGAATTAAGGTAACAAGATCTGAGAGAAAGAAACCCAGACAGGTAAGCAGAACATTTAGAGCTCCTTTTCCCACAGATTTGACTGAGAAGCTGAACAGAACTTTTGATAGACTAATAGGGATAGGGGTATAAAATTGGAGTTCAGAGGGGAGTTACCCCAGACTTTGGGTTGGGACTCAAAGGAGTACATTAAAAGTAAGGACAAACCAGAAATGGGCCAGCCCTCCCAGCTTCAAATCCTCCCAGGGTGATCTAAGACTGCTAGTGGTCTTAACCTCTTTCCAGAAGCAAATATAAATCCTTCTTGGAGAAATATATAATTCTAGGCCTCAAACTAGTTTTTACAATTATCCAAATGCACCATCTGGTGCTCAAATAAAAATAACCAGGTAAGCATTAACAAACTGATGAGACATGTCAAATGATACAGAAGCCAGATTAAAGGTTCTTCTACTGGCCAATATAGGGGAATTCGAAAGATAAAAATAGTGATGGCCATTCATTATAATATACTGAAGGAAAAAGAATCCAGGAGTCGATGAAAATACTCAAAAAAGGAAGAATGGTCCAGGAGAGGAGGGAAAGCTCTTTTTCACAGAAGAATACCAGCTAATAAATGTAGATGGCCTGGCAGAAAATAATTTTTGTAACCACCAAAACAATTGATAATGGAAGAGATTATCAATGATTATTAATACCACTGTGGAAAATAGTATATTGGAAATTTCCTATTTGCATTGGAAAATAGGATATTCACATGGTCTTTAAGTATCTCGCCATACATTACGCATTAGTAACAAAAGCAAAGAGATAATCTGACAAGAGAAGCCTAATACACACCACTTTAACCAAGTGATCAAACTTAAAATTAACACGAATAGACATTATTCTGATATAACAGAGGAGACCAAATCATCATCAGTGTCACATTCTTATCAAAAATATATTCCTGATTCAGCACGCATCTGCTAAACTCCAATTATGGGTAAGGCAAGTGTTAGGAGCTATGGAGACTAAGACCTTAAGATATCATAACTATGTCTTCTCTGAATTCAAGTTTATAAACTAGTTGGTGAGATAAGCCATCCATGAAAATTATATTACAAGAGTTATTTGTTTGCCAAAACGAAAACGATATTTCTATCAAAGATTTTTTCAAACACCTACTTGGTTATCCAAGACTCTGGCATTCTCCTTTATGGACTATTATTAAAAGAAACAGTTACCACTTTGAAAGCAATGTTTTAGTAAAGAGAGTTTGATTTGAAAATCTTTAATATTGCCCACTGAGCTATATGTCAATGAAATTCAACCAAAACTTAGAGACTCGAATTATGGTCTGAGGGCTGAATGGGCATGGGGCACAGAAGTTTGCTAAAGGCAAATATTGCCCTGGGAGATGTGTCTTTTTAAGTGGCTGGTAGCCATTTCAATTTCAGTGTAAAGGTTTTCGATCTTTTCTTGAGCGTATATTTTGATTGGTTTAGAGAACATGAGGGCATTTGAACACCCTAAGAGTAAAAAGGACTCCCTTGAAACAATACAATGAAGAAAATGATAGAATTTCAGTCATTCTTAAGAATGTATGGGAAGGTGAGGGAATTAGTTGTGGAGTTGTTTGGTTTGGTTTGGAGAGAAGAGGACTGGGTGATTGGTTGGTTGGTTGGTTGGTTAAGGAGAGAGAGAAAGGAATAAAAGGGAGAGAAGGACATTACAGAAATTTCACCATAACTTACCATAGCTATCTAAGCCCTGGTTAGGGTGTTGGGCAGGTGGAGGAATCAAATTAGATTTGATCCAAAACTAAGCATGAGAGAATAATCAGACAAGTCCAAATAGTGGGACTTTCTAAACTTTAAAAAATATCAATGTCATGAGAAAAAAAAATAAAGCAAAACTATTCTAGATTAAAGGAAACTAAAGACTATGCCTGATCTTTATGTAGATACTGGATTTTAAAGAATGCTACAAAGGATATTATTCAGTTGGGGAAATTTGAATACATACTGAATACCAGATATAGTATTAGAACTAAAGGTCTTGAGAGTGAAAACAGAGGTACTGGGATCATGTAGAATGTCTCTATTCTTAAGAAATAGAGATACATGTTGAAATATTTAGGAGGTGAAGCACAGTATCTATAAAGCAATTTCAAATGGTTCAAGGAAAAAAAATGTGTACGTATATGCAGTCCTCACTTTGCATGGTAGAGTAGGACTCAAAAATGACTAAAATGAAGCTGTGTAAAATTATTTTAATAATCAGTGGAAAAAATTACCTCTATTCTATAACCTTTCAATGTTTTTATCAAAATATAAACTTTTATGCTTAGTTATAAATGCAGAAAAATAAAAAATAAGTAAAACAATGTTTCATTTAGTACACTGTAATTTAAAACACTAGAAACATTGAGGATTAAAGTATTTTATTTCATTGTAGAAAACCTAAAGAGCAGTTGGAACAATTCTTCTGATTGTATAACTAACTATATGGATGGAACACCTTCTCTATGCCTTTGCAACTTGTCATACTCCTTCCTATGCTTGAACCAGCTTGTATCATTTTATCCTTTGCCCTTACACTGTCATGAAATATCTCCAAAATTTTCTTTAATGTGAAGTTTTTTGCCAATGTCACTACCTCCAAGACATCTTTATCCTTTTCATCACTATCACTTTCCTCATTAACCTTGATAAGTTCACCTTTACTAAGCTCCTCTAGCACAGCTAGAGTGTTTCCAGTGGTGGCAGTGTCAATACTCTAAGGTATCTCTTCTATAACTCCATTTATGTTTGATTCTAATTTCACTTTCAGTATTCTCACTTTCAATTTTTTCCCTGCACTTTAATCTTTTTTTGGCCAATTTCCTCTTTCACATATCTATTTTTATAAAATGTGAGTTTATCACTGGGAGACAAGGAGGCAACACAATTGCAGGCTTTGCTGTCTGCGCATGAACTGAATAACAGATATGCAGTGACCAATCACTGACAGATTTGGAAAGAAATGTGATTGGTCACTGTCACTGGTTATGATGGACATTTGTTAATTATGCAGTGCTTTGAAGACTGAAGTTCAGGCAGTGAAGTTTATACTTTATGTAATTACAGTTAGTGCACCATGATAACTGAAATTTGAGTCATGTCACTAAGTACTTGCGTGTGTGTGTGTGTGTGTGTGTAGACGTGAGTGAATCTAGATAAAAGATACATAATAGGTGCCCATTGGACTATTCTTAGAGCTTCCCCTCGCCTAAGCATGTGGTATTCCTAGGTGGTGTCACATCCAAGTATTAACCAAGCCCAACCGGCTTAGCTTCTGAGATCAGACAAGATCAGGCACGTTCAGGGTGGCATGGCCATAGACCTATTCTTACAGCTTTTCTATAAATTTCAAATTTATTGTAATATAAGTTGGGAGGTGGGGAGGAAGTCATGAGGAGGCAAGATAATGCAATAAAAAATCTAGGAAAATAATAAACAATAAAAACAGATTAATAGGGAGTCTAGCGAATAGAAAAGGCTATAGAACCAAACTGGCTGGGTTGGGATCCCACTTTACTCATCAGCTGTGTGATCTTGGGCAAGTTATATAATTTCTCTGAATCAGTTTTCTCTTGAAAATGACAATAAAAATACTACCTACTTATAGGGCACTATGATGATTCAATAAGTTGCGTGTATGACACACATAAAATAATAGTGGTACATAGTAATTACTTTATAAATGTCAGCTGTTACAGGTTTGTTACAATAGAGCACACTTTAATGTGTTTAGATACTGATCAGAATCCAAAAGAGAGGTTGAAGTTAGCAGGGATAATTAATGATACATGGTTCCTAAAAGGTAGGAGGGGATGGGATCCAAGGAAGAAACAGAGACACTGGTCTTGGACTAAAGGAGGAGCATCTCTATTTTAACAAGAGGGAAAGAGAACAGGATGAGTGTGGGTGATAAACTTGCTAGGGAGGTATTACAATATAATGACTAATATTTTCTGCATAAAATAGATATTTCCTGAGAGTAAGCAGCAAGGTTAAGGATTAGAGGTTGAAGAGAGTGGGGAAGACTTGAAATGGCCTTTGCAGAGAACACGAGAGGCAACGGACTAAAGAAACATAACTGGATCGTTGGCACTGTTGAGGGCCCAGAGCTAGTGACCTTAAAATCACATCAGCCTGCCCTTTTGTGTTTCTCAGTTGTGGTGCCTAGTTGTCTGGTTTCAGGCATGGAGGATGTGGGTTGTTAAGTTCATCCAAGATTGAGGTTTTTCCAGACTGATGTAAGGAAGAGATATAGAGACAAGGGAATTTTTTTTTTGATATTGGCAAGAAGATTACTGGAAGTATGGACCATGAAATCTAGCGATGAGAAAAAGTAAAGGGGGCCACAAATAGGAGAAGGGTCCTCTGGAGGTCATGTAATCGTCCTAAAGTAAGAATTAACAAGCAAACTAGTCATTTCCTAAATTAGGGAACAGTGTTCTGTGTAAACAGGATATTGGAGCTCTTTCTGTTTTAGTTTTGGCTGATGCCCTAAAGACCACGAAGTAAACAATAGGTGCCATAATGAAAGCTATATCATCTAATGCAGAACTTGCAGAGAGAAGGTCAAACTCATATTGTGACCCTTAATCTATTCCCACCTAGAGTGTATACAAGCATTGAAGCTGAAAAATTGACAAGGAAGTTTTTGTTGGAGAATTGTTGGAGTGCCTTGGCTTTTTCTTTCCCTCATAGGTGAAAGGAGTGGTGCTCCTCTCTCCTCCCTAAACCAAGTGAGAGAGATACGTTAAGGACACTATTTGAAGAGCTTTAAATGTGCCTCCTTGAGTTTGAAACTGACCAAACTTTGGTGGTTGCGGGGCAAGGTGTATACGGCTACATTGGAAGCAAGCTACATATCCACTAGCAGTGAGGCAAGAGAAGGTATTTCTCCTGGGCCAAATGGGGGCCCATGGGAGCAGCCAGTCTGGAGCTATTTCAGATTCCATGATTGGCCAGAGGGAGTGGCCGCCAAATGGCCAGGGGCTGTGGAAGAAATTATAGGAAGCCAGTAGGAGGCAAGAGATATTGCCTCCATCGTGGGAATTTATTGGAGTGCTCCAAGGCAGGAGTCTCTCTTCAGAATTTGCAAAAATATCATCGAAGGAAAGAGTAAGCAATAGGATGCTGCCATCCCAGAGGCTGCTGTGGTGGATTGCGCCTATGCTAGTCAAGAGAAACCTTGACAGCCTCTTCTCTCCTTAATCCTATCCAGAAGATACAGAGGTAGCCAAACTGGAGGACAGGAAAGGAAGGATGCAGAGAAAAGAGAGGAAAGACAGAAGCTGCCATCTGTATTCTTCTTCCTCCCCACTTCCCACACCCCTCAGGCATTCTAGCCAGCAATGATAACAAGATGAGTGGGGAGGAGAAGAGCTTTAGCTTTGAATATGGTTCAAATTCTATTGAACATTTAAATTACTTGAGATGATTCCTGGGATGGAGCGTCCCCAGGAGAATTTTTATAACCTGAAAACAGCCAGAAAAGTTAGTTAGTAGTCTACCCTAGGGACAAGGAAAACAAAACAAAAACTAGTTTAGAGAAAGAGTAGAAGAGGGCAATTGGGAGAAAAGAAGAACTCACCTTATAATTCTGCCCTTTAGAGTACAGCTCATTTACTGTAATACTGGTTACTCTAAATTAGTGAAATAATGACAAAGTCCAGACTGTGAGGGGAGTAGCTAGCTCTGATGGAGTTGAGTAGAAGGTCATCGAGGATGAAGAGATCAACATATGAGAAATCTGGTATTGGCTCAGTCATCTTTGTGGATGATGGAAGTCTTCCACAATGCTGACAAAGGTTGGTGTAGAAAGACTACAAGACATGTGACCAAGGCCAGTGGCTGTCAAACTTTGGAGTATGTTAGAGTCACCTAGAGAGCCATTAGAAGATGCAGAGACGAAATTGTTGAAGTAGGATGGGGCCTGAATTCATGCATATTTTTACTAAGTTCCCGGGTGATCTGGAATATACAACAAAATTTGAGAACCATTGCCCAGAATTTAGTGGAGAGAAGTAACTGACTGGTTGGTAAATAACAATATCTACCAGAAGAAAGGAAGATAGGGCATTTTAGCCAAATAGGGACTTCTGGGAAGTATGTACATACGTACATATGTATGTATGTATATATGTATGTACGTATTTTGCTATCAGAGGGTATGGAAGTAGTGCTCTGGGAAGAGCAGTGGGGACAACTAGCCTCTCAACCCATTATCTGCACTACTACTATTCCTTTCTTTTCTTTTCGTGAAAAGGAATATTATGGATTGAATTATGTCTCCTCAAAAAAAAGATATGCTAAAATCCTGATCCCTAGTACCTTAGAAGGTGAACTTACTTGGAAATAGTCACACAAATTTGGAAACTGATGTTATTAGTTAAGATGAGGTCATACTGAAGTAATTCAACATAATTGGTGTCTTTAAAAAAAAATGGCCATAATGACACAGGATACGTCATGTGATGGTAAAGACAAAGATTAGGGTTAACACAACTGTAAAGCAAGAAACAGTAAAGCTTGCTGGTCGACCACCAGAAATTAGAAAGAAGCAAAGTATTACCTACAGGTTTTCAGAAGAAGCATGGCCCTGCTGATACCTTAATTTTGGGCTCCTACTCTCCAAAACTAGGAGACAATACATTTCTGTTGTTTTAAGCCACCCAATTTATGATACTTTGTTATGGTAGCCCAAGGAAGCTAATATAATAAAATAACTAATACGATGAGACATTCCTTTCATGGTGTACTGTAATTTATCTCTCTTACATCCTACCCATGTTGAGTCCCTGTCCCCTTTAAATTGAACATATAGTCTCTCTCAAAACACAGAGAAACCATGTGTAAGTCAATGGATAGCATTAGAACAAGAAAAAGTTCACTGCTCTTTGACATGCTTAAGCTGAAACACTTTGTGTTCTTGATGAAGTGGTCGGCCCCCACACTGGCTTTTGCACTTATTATTGACAGATGATTCAGTCATACAAGACTGGTAGTTTATTTGAGTAGGTGTAAGTTAAAGCTATTTTGGAAAAAGGAAAAAAAGGCCTGCAAAATATACCTGTGTGCTACTCTCACAAGAAAGCATTCCCCTGAGGAATCTTAAAACCTCCATCAAAGTGCTGAAGTGATAATGGATTCCATCTCCAAAAGTCTTCTCACCTCTTCTGATTTTCATAGCTATTCTCTTCTTCCCAATATTGAATGGAAGTCATGAGCCACAGAATGGTCCAAGAGACAACACTAACTGACCCAGGAAAGATAGTTTCTGATTTATTTAGCAAAGACTACAGAAACTCAGCGGAAGGTGCTACTCAGAGCAGGAAGAAAAAGGTATAGTATATTTCATTCAGCTTTCTCCAACCTCCCACAGTCCCTAAGAGGATGCCTCTGATGTGTCAGATCAAGGCAAACCTTGTGGTCCAGAAATACTATTTCTAGAAATGTCTCTGACAGAAAAAAACTGAAGGTCCAGATAAAGGACTAGAGTGGCTTGTAGATCCTAGAGAGGGTAGAGTCAGTGGTTGGTTACTGAGTAGAGTAGTCCAAGACTTATGTCTGTAAGAAGGGTTATATAGCACATCTCCTTTTACATCAGGACCTTGAGCAAGGACTGTCAGAAGAGATAGAGTGTGTTAAAAGGTCTTCTGGGCCAGAGACTTGTCTCAGCTTTGGCTGCACATACATAGTTCCAAAACTTTCTCTCAAGTCATAAACCAGTTTTCTGTAATATAATTTCACTTGGATGTTCTATGGCTACCTAAATTTCACCATACTCAAAACTTTAGTTCATCTCAGCTCCATCTTCCTCCCCCGAATTTGTCTCTTCTTCTTGAATTTCCTTTTCATATGCTCTCTAAACTTCTCCCAAAGATTTATCTATATTGTCTCAAATGGCTTACCTCTCTCAGGCTCTCAGTCTGTCTTCAGTATCCTTCACATCCTTGAAACTCCCTGGTTAAGGCCTCCAGTGCCCCTGGTGGTGTCCAGTCCAATCACTTGACTCCCCTCATGCTTTCTTCTCAGCAGCATTCAAGCTGCCTCTCAGCTGACTGTTCTCTTCTATTGACCTCTGGTACATTACACATCCTGATGTCCTTTCTTTCCCTGTTCTTCTTCTATCTCCTTACATTCTCCTCTTCGATCTCTAATATACAGTTCCTCTAGCATATCTTTAAATACCATCAAGATATGCTGATCCACCATATGTCTGGTAGGCTCCAGACTTAGAAACGTAATTACTAACTTGACAGCTCTCTCTCTCAGTGTCTCTCAGGCATCTCAAATAAAACATAACCTCAACCAAACTCTATTTTCTTTTAAAGACTCCTAGCTCAACCTGTCCTTGCCCAGCCAGTCTTCCCTACGCAGTAAATGGTACATGTCATGCAATTGCTCAAGCCAGAAACCTCTCCCTTTCATCTCTTACATATAATCCATCTCTAAATCCTATGGTTTCTACCTTCACAGTAAATTTCAAATGTACTTTATTCCCTTTCTACTACTTTGTTCTAAGCCAACACCTGTCCTCCAAATTGATTTCCCTGATATATCTCTTGCCACCCTAACCCCAGCCTCAATCTCTTGACCCAGAACAATCAGAGTGAACTTTTCAGGACTTCTTACTACGGCCTACAGGCCATGCATGATGTGGCTTTTGCTAGCCTCTCCAAGCTCATCTCATTCCGTTCTCACTTCACCCACACAGCTTACACCTACTGTCCTTTCAGTTCCTAGGACTAGCCCAGGTCTTTCCCACCTCAGCTTTTGCAAAAAACTGCTCTCTTTTCCTTGAACACTCTCTGCCTATTCCTTTTTTTTTTCTTTTTTTTTCAATTTTATTTTTTTTTTATTTTTTTTATTTTTTAGGTAAGGCAACACTTGGTTGACCTCACGGATTGCAAGGACCTTTTCTTTTTTTTTTTTTTTACGCCTACTGCACCTGGTCTTCCTAGGTGGTCTCCCATCTAAGTACTAACCAGGATGGACTCTGCTTAGCTTCCAAGATCAGACAGGATTGGATTTATTCAGGGTAGCATGGCCATAGACTGCCTATTCCTTTTCTGTGTATTCCTTTTCACCTAATCACACTTAGCATTAGGTACAGTGATTGGCTCATAATAGGTTCTCAGTAAGTATTTGTTGACTGAGGGCAATGAGTGAATCTAAGCAGAAAATTCAAACAACCCACTGATCAGTGAGTAGGACAAGGAAAAACTGTCCCGAAAATGCCTGGTATTCTTTTTTCTTAAGGTCTCTACAATCTCGTTGGGCAGAAAAATAACTAAAATATTGAAAGTTTATCTAGAATGAGACAATATAAATGCTTTCAGACAGAGGTAGTGTATAAATCATGAATAAATACTCACTTAGGCAGCAGTAGTATAGAAAGATGTCTAATTGCCAAGTGATTGGTATAGACTCATGGTTTCCAACATTTTTATCACCGCGAATGTGTTTCATTGCGCTTTTTCCACAAGGATCTCATATTTAAAAAATTATCTACTAAACAAACTACATTTATTATGTAATCATTTACTTTTTCATTTTTAATTACTTGAAATTCCTAATTAGACATATATAACCCCTAATTAGAGCATTTAATTAATTAGCCTGCTATGAAAATGAAAGCTAAAAAAGTAGAACCAAGTAGCTTTGTTTTCATATTGATAAAATTTTCACTGGGCTTTTTGAAATATTTAAAATATCTTGCAAACTTCCACCTGACATTACATTCAAAGCTTTAGCCTGTGTGTTTAGTAAAGGAAATAATATATATGGTTCATTTATCTTTTCTCTTCATAAGAGTCTCCCTGTGGCTCTTCACTGATTAGTAACTGGAAAGTGAATCGGATTCCTTGGGGGATAGAAACTCTTATCACTGTGGTATTTTGTTAATGAGGTAATCAAGGTTTAGAGACTCTACCAGAGCCAAAATACATTAACAGATGGCAGAGCATTCATTGCTCTATGTCATGACAGATGCCACTGTGGAATCTAACATGCCTCCTCTTTTCTCCAATGGTTGCCATGTAGCAGTAGAGAGAGAAATAGAGAGGAAAAAAAATGAAACTTTCCATTTGAAAGGAACAATGGGCTATCTTTTTATCCTGTCTTTAAGATGGGAAGTAACATTATATACTAGTCAAAGCTAATTTAAGCACTAAATCTCTATTTTTCCTTGGTACTGGTTATATGACTTTAATCATTTTAGACAGCATGAGTTTTTAAGTAATTTCCATCAAAGGAAGGAAGAACATGTAAATATTTTATATCCATAAAATGAACACTCATTCATGTGCTCTAAAAGTGTCTAAAATAACTAATACTTCTCAAACTGTCACACTTAGAGAACATTTTCTAAAATCTGACCATTACTAATAAAATTGGTGTTTCTATAGAGGTGTTCAAGACAAACAAGCAAATCATGTTACATAAGTTCTAAAGAAGAGTAATGTTAATCATATAGTTATTGAGCAACTTAACACCGGAAGTCAAGATATTTTAATTCATAATTTTGCTAACAGGTGCTGAATCTTCTATACTTTAATAGCTTTTGTGTGGGAAGCAAGCTGTAGTTTAGTTGGTGGAAATTTTATCTTACTAGACAAATGCTTGATAGATCAAGCTTTTTTGGCTCTTAATGCACCCCACGATAGATCCAAATTTTCACTTTTCCTGTCAAGCTGTTCAGAAGCATTCTCATCCTACGACCTTAAAGGACTTTACAAATGAATTTCTTCCACATTTTAGCCACAGGTGAGTCTTCTGAGATTCTATATAGCGTCTGCAAAGCTAGAATCCAAAGCTGTAGGTTCTTTTTCATGTGTGTGTGTATGTATGTGTATGTATATATATATATATATACATATGAAATATATATTTCTTTTACTGTCGTAAAATATACACATGTCGTTTAGCCATATAATTCAGTGACATTGACTACATTCATAATATTGTTCAACCAGCACCACAATCTATTCCCAAAACTTTCCATCCCCTAAACAGAAACTCTATCACTAGGTTTATTTTTTGCAACTTATTGAATAAGTATTCGTTAAATAAATAGTTCATCCACTAAAAACATATTAAGCACCCACCGTGTGTATCATCCTGTGCTCAATACTGGAGATGAACAATAGACACCTATGATGAACAAGAGGGAACAATAAAAAGTGTGGCCCATTTTTGAACATTTGTTTTTCTGTGAATGGTCAAGTAACCAATGCAAATATTAGTAGTAATATTAATACTTGCTCTTTGACCTAAGAGCTTTATGCTTGCTAATTCGTTTAATTTCTACAACCACCGTATGAGATATGTACTATTATTATTATCTTGATAATATAGGTGATGAAACTGAGGAGAAAGGTGATTAAGTAACTTGTCCAAGGTCACATGGCTAACAAGAGATGGGGCTAGGTTTCCAACCCAGGCTGACAGGTTCAGTGTGTGCAGAAGCACTATCTGTAACTATTTTTAACAAGCACATTTTATTAATGCATAATTTCCATAAAATAAAATGCACCCAACATAAGTTATGGTTTAATGAGTTTTAACCAGTGAATAGAATACAACCATAGTCAAGAAATAGCACACGTTTGTCACCTTAAAATGTTCTCTTGTATCTTTTTGCTGTTCATGCTCACTGACCTATAACCCCTAGTTTAGGCAACTACTAATGTGGTTTCTGTAACTACAGATTAGATTTTTCCCTACAAATATGATCATATAGTACGTACTCTTTTATGTCTAGTTTCTTTTGCTCAGCATAGTTTGAGATTACTGATGTTGTTGCATACATTAGTAATATTCCATTACATGAATATTGCATTATTTGTTTTTCAGTTCATCTGTTGATGAAAATGTGGATTGTTTGCTGCTTTGGCTACTATAAGTAAAGCTGTTGCAAAGCTTCATGTACAGATATATGCTGATCATGTTTTTATTTGTCTTGGGTAAATACCTATGAATGGGATTGGTGAGTTATATAAGTGTATATTTAACTTTTTAAGAAACTGCCCAATTAGTTTTTGAAGCAGCTGTAACATTTAATGTTCCCACCAGCAATGTATAACAGTTGTTCCACATCCTTGCCAACAGTTGGTATTTCGATATTTTTCATTTTAGCCTTTCCAGCGGATATGTAGTAGTGACTCATTGTGGTTTTATTTTGCACTACCCTGGAGTGTAATGAAATGAAGTATCGTTTTTTATATTTACAGGCCATTCACACATCTTTTGTGAAGTGTCTGTTCAAATTATTTGCCCCTTGTTTTATTGGATTGTTTTATCTCCGTACTATTGACTTGTAGGATTTCTTTATATGTTCTGGATACCAGCCTTTTGTCAAATATGCATTTTGAAAATATTTTTTCCAGTTTGTGGCTTATTTAATTTTGTCTAAGAGCAGAAATTTTTTATTTTAATGTTCAACTTATAATTTTTATATGGTTTGTCCTTCTTTTAGAGAAATCTTTGCCTATCTCAAGTTCAAAAAAATTTTCTCCCATGTTATCTCATCCAGTCTTGTACAATTAAGTATGGTGTTGTTTTGCAGGCCTTTGTAGCTGTTCTTGCTCGGGTTGAGGAAATTTCTACTCCAAATTTGCTGAGAAATTTTATTATATATGAAATATTTATCAAATGCTTTTTAAATATCTATTCAGATGATCATACTGAATTTTCCTTCATTTTATCAATATAGTGAATTACATTAATCAACTTTTGAATTTCAAATCAATCTTATTTCTGGAGCTAAACCACAGTGGATCATGATACAGCATCCCCCTAAATACTGCTGGATTTGATTTGCTAATGTTTTGCTAAGGATCTTTGCATCTTCATTCATGAGAGATGTTGGTCAATGGTTTTCTTATGTTTTTAACAGGTTTCAATATCAGTAATGCTGGCTTCATAAAATGAGTTATATGATTCCTTCTGCTATGTTGTGAAGTTCATATAGAATTGATAGTATTGTTTCCTTAAATATTTGATGAAATTCACCAGTAAAACCATCTGGGGCTAGAGGTAGGCTCAGATCAGGACTTCAATTTTTTTTAAATAGATACTAGGAATTCAATTTCTTTAATAGATATGGAGCTAAGCAGGTTTTCTATTTTTTCTTGAATCAATGTTGATTATATCTTTTAAGGATTTTGTTCATTTAAGTTGTCTATTAACAAATGTTCATGTTACTTTATTATGCTTTTAATATTTATAGAATCTGTAGTGATGTCTGTAGTGATTTCTAATATTTGTGTCTTCTTTCTTATTTATTGACTTAATTGACCTTTTCAAAAAAAATTAGCTTTTGACTTTATTGATTTTCTCTTTTTTCCATGTTTTATTATATTGATAACTTCCTATCCTTATTATTTTCTTCTTTGGGTCAATTTTTTTTTTTTTTTTTTTTACAGCTTAAGTTGAAAGCATTTTTAAAAAATTTATTCTAGCTGCTGTACAACATTCTATGTTTCAAGTGTACAATGTAGTGATAGAAATTTATATTCCTTACAATATGATCATCACAATAAGTCTAGTAACCTTCTGTCACTATACAGATATTATAATAGTGACTGTTTTCTCTGTGCTGTATATTACATCCCTAAGACTTATTTTTTTTTATACGTGGAGGCTTGTACTTCTTATTCTCCTTCACTCTTTTCACCCATTTATCCCATCCCATTCCCTCTGGCAACCATCACTTTGTTCTCTGTATTTTTAAGTGTTTGTGTTATGTTCTTTTTTTTTTTTTTTTAAGATTCTACATGTAAGTGAAATCATATAATATTTGTCTTTTTCTGACTTATTTTGCTTAGTATAATATCTTCAACCTCCATTCATGTCACAAATGACAAAATTTCATTCTTTTCTATGGATAAGTAATATTCCATTTTGTATATATACACCACATCTTTATCCATTTACCTATTGATGGACACCTAGTTCACTTCCTTGGCTTCTGTAAATAACGCTGCAATGAACATAGTGATGCATATAAATTTTTGAATTAGTAGTGTTTTTATTTTCTTCAGATAAACACCCAGAAGTGGAATTGTTGTTGGGTCATATGGTAGTTCTAGTTTTAATTCTTCGAGGAATTTCCATACTGTTTTCTATAGTGGCTGCACCAATTTATAATTACACTAACAGTGCAAGAGAGTCTCCTTTTCTCCATATCCTTGACAACACTTGTTATTTGTTGACTTTTTAATAATAGCTCTCCTGACAGTATGAGGTGATATCTCATTGTGGTTTTAATTTGCATTTCCCTGATTTGTGAATTGATCATCTTTTCACATATTTGTTGGCCATCTGTACATCTTCTTTGGAAAAATGTCTTCAGTTTCTCTGCCCATTTTTTAATCAGATTTTTTTTATGTTGAGTTGTATGAGTTCTTTAGATATTTTTTGGATATTAAACCCTTATCAAATATCTTCTCACATTTAGTAAGTTGTCTTTTCATTTTGTTGAGTTTTCTCTGCTATACAAAAGTTTTTTAGTTTGAGGTAACCTCATTTGTTTTTGCTTTTGTTGCTCTTACCTGAGGAGATATATCCAGAAAAAGATTGCTAAAATTGATGTCAAAATGTTTACTGCCCATGTTTTCTTCTAAGATTTTTATGGTTTCAGGTTTTGCATGTAAGTCTCTAATCCATTTTGAGTTTGTTTTTGTATGTGATTAAGAAAGTAGTCTAGCTTTTTTTATGTATTTGTGTAGTTTACCCAACACCATTTATTGAAGAGACTGTCTTGCCCCATTATATATTCCTGCTTAAACTGAAAGCTTGGATTGCCAATTTTGTAACTTTGTTCTTATATATGCTTTTAAAGGTATAAATCTCCAAGTACTGTTTTTGCTGCATCCCACGGATTTTGATTTGTTGTGCTTTCATTTTCATTCTGTTCAAGATGTTTTCTAATTTCTCTGTTTCTTCTTTGACACATATGTAGTGTAATTTCCAAATGTAGAGATTTTTCCAGATATCTTTCAATTATTTATTTCTAATTAAATTCCCTCATAGTAAGAGAATATTTCTCTGGATTATTTTGAGAATTGTCTAATAGCCCAGAGTATAATCTATCTTGATTGTTCTCTGAACACTTGAAAAAAATGTGTATTCTGTTTTTGTTGGGTGGAATAATCTATAAATGTCAATTATATCAAGTTGGTTGTTGTCCAGGTGTTCTACATCCTTACTGATTTTCTGTCTACTTTTTCAATTGCTTATTAAGATATAAAATTGAAATCTCTGGCTCAATTGCTGATTTATCTATTTTCCTTATAGTTCTATTAGTTTTCATGTATTTTAAATCTCTGTTATTAGGCATCATCAAGGATACTCTGGCTGGTCAAAACTCAAATCCTATGAGAGTACTAGAAATTGTCTTACAGTTCCCCAGTCATTATATAAACTCTTAAGATGTGCCTAATACTGTATTTATCAATCAATATAGGCTAGATTATGCTGTGATAACAAGTAATCACCAAAGCTCAGTGGCTTATAAAGACACAACAGATTTCTTTCTTGTTCATTTTACATGTCCACTGTATGTTGGCTATGACTCTATCCTATATCTTTACTTTGAGACTCAGTAATGAAGCACTTGCTGTCCAGAATACTGCTGGTCATTATGGTAGAGGAAAAAGAACATGACAAACAGTGTCCTGGCTCTTAAATCTGTCTTAAGTGTCATGTGCCACATCCATTCATACTTATTGGCTAAATCAAGTCTAATGGCCAAGGCTGACATCAATTGGATTGGGAAGACTAATCCTCCCCCAAAAGGAATACTAAATATTTATGAATAATAGTCTACCACGCTGTACTAAGTATTCATTTTCTCCTCTAAATTTTCATAACCATCTTCTAGAAATAAGTACTATTTTTGGCCCCATTTTACAGATAAAGAAATTGAGCCTCAGAGAATAACCTAGCAAAAGTCAAACAATACTCCAGCCTTATCCATGGTTTTGCTTTCCATGATTTCAAGGTGCTCATGGTAAACTGCAGTCCAAAAATGAAAAATTCCAGAAATAAACAATTCATAAGTTTTAAATTGTTTGCCATTCTGAATACCATGATGAAATCTTAGGCCATTCCACTCTCTCCCACCCAGTATGTGAATTATCCCTTTGTCCAGTATCTTCATGCTGTTTACACTACCTGCCTGTTTGTCATTTGGAAGCTCTCTCAGTTATCAGATCAACAGTCACAGTATCACAGTGTTTGTGTTCAAGTAACCCTTATTTAACTTAATAATGACCCAAAAAACCACAAGAGTAGTAACGCTGACAATTTGGATATGTCAAAGAAAAGCCATAAAGTTCTTCCTTTAAGTGAAAAGGTATGAAAGTATAGGGAAAAAAAACATAGTACATATAGTGTTCGGCACTATCAGCAGTTTCAGACATCCACTGGGGGTCTTGGAATGTATTCTCCATGGATAAGGGGCGGGGAACTACTATAATCAAATGGCAGTGCCTGTACCCTTCCTGTACCCAGCTAGTCTGACCCTAGCGTAGTTGTGCTATACTGCCACAAGAAGAGAAAGAGAAAAAGGAGTAGGGGAGTTTGCGAAGGGGTGCAGCAAAAAGAAAGAAAATGAAGGGAGACGCTAAAAATAATTGCAAACTATTTCCTATGGAAATCCAATCCCATGATCAGAAAGGGATCAGGGGAAGTGAATGCAGAAGGCCAGAGAAAGGAGAAATTCCTCTTACCTGTTCTTCACAGTTCATCCCTCATCTGTCCATTCCATACCACATGCTCTCATCTCACTCCACCCAAGAAAGCCCAGCTCCTGCCTCTTCACATTACAAAGGTCCTGACCCCATCATCTATCCTGAGGTTCCCCAAAGTCACAGTCTATTTTAATTGACTATATAGTGCAAACAAAATGAATTACTACATAAATTTAGCATTGACCAAAGATATTTCCATCTTTTATGCCTGGCATGTTACAAAAATCCCAACACTTGACAATTTTGTATTGTCATCTCTGGAAACATGTATTTTAGTGATTTGTGGCTGCCTTTTGAACAAAAACAATATCAAAAGCTTTCTGAAACAATTTTTTGAAAATTGGAGGTGAATATTAACTGATTAGCTCAACATTAGAATTACATTAAAAAAGAAAAAACTAAAAAAAATTATTAAAGTATATTAAAAAGGCTTGAAATCTAGATTATGTAAAATGCATACAAAAATCTCAAATCCTTATAAGTAAATGAGCTGGGAAAAGAAATAGGTGCTTCACTCAAGAGGAAATAACCAGGAAATAAATACATGGACCAGTACAATCTCACTAATGTAAAAGAAATGTAAATTAAAAGAACAACGAGGACCATTTTACACTTATCAAAGTGGCATACAACTCTTTAAAGGTCACTACTTGGTCATGTTTGTGGCGGGGGTGGGGGGAGTTAGTGAAATTGTTACAATCTTAAAGTATTGATGTCCCTCCTTATTGAGAATGATGCAGTAACAACATATAACAAGCTCATGTGAGTTAAAGGTCATAATAATTAGGCTTATAATTTCCTGAAATGGACTCTGAGCTTGTCCCAGCATCTTAGTGTAAGGGACTGCAGGCCTTGATAAACCTTCAAGGGAGAATTGCCTATCTCTGATGGAAAAGGTGGGAGACTGTGGGTGGGTTCCTCAGAGCCCCTTGGTCACTGGGTAAAATAAAAACCTCACATTCAGGTTTTGACCTTCAATATTACTACTTGGAATGTATTCTGAAGAAATAATCCATAAAGAAAAAAAGCTAGATAAATAAAAATTAGCTGCAGCATTAATTATTACAGAAAAGATTACAAAATAAATGCTTGGCAGTAGGGAAATAAAAATATAGTGCAGTTATTAAAATTTAAATTAGACTACAAAGCAACATGAAACATGCTTCTGAGATGGTATTCATTGAAAATGGGAGAATGTATTCATTGTGATTATTCACAAGGACTAAAAGGGACAGGGTCAAATGAAAAGTTTGCTCTACTAAAGTGACAAGATTGTGAGCAAACGTTCTCACTTAGATTTATTGCATAACATAGGTAGAATATATAAGGATTCTATTTTTAGAGAAAAGAAGAAATAGGATACTATGACCCTTTCTACTCTGCTTCTCATTGGAGGTTCCAGGATTTCATTAAAATGCAAAACTCAAAATCATTCCATTTCTGGTATATTCAGATAAATATATTATAAGCTTACCCAAAATTTGAATTGGTCAAAGAGAAAAGAAAAGAAAAAACCAGACACAGTGTCCCAAAGTGGAGTGATGGGGAAGCGAGGAAGAAGAAGGGGGGAGATGTCATTTTTTATGGCTGTCTCGGCTGAGGAAATGTTGGGTTGAACGGAAGCCTTGAAATCAGTATGGGCTCACTGATAGATGGTGATGAGATTGGGGGGAATGAACAGGGAAGGAAAAGAAGAGCCTTGTGCCCTCCAATACTTCTGGAAACAACTTAGTGTTCACACACTGAAGTTGAGGCAAAGTTGGGAGGCAGATGAAGCTCTATGATGCTCTTCCCTTTTCAGTAGCTCTCAGCCCTCAGAGATAACAGTGCAGGAAGTGTGTGTGTTTGGGTAAGGTGGGAGTGGTAGCAGAGGCAGTGGTATGAGGAGAGGAAAGTCTCAAAGATAATGAGGCTGTTGAGTGTGGGAGCCCAGAGCAGAAAATATTCTGGTGCCTGAGAGAACAGGAAGACATATATATAAATGTGTGTGTATCTCTTTTTAGATCCTTTCATTCAGGAGGCATCTCCCTGGAAACTGAAGAGATGGTAGGAGTACCCTGGGGTGCTGTCAGCCCCACTTCCGGAGAAGTGAAATGCTAGGTAAAAGAATGCCGTCAGCCAGCTGCCAGGGAGGGGCAAGGCAAGGAGAAGGGGCAGGGAGGTGAGAGGGTGCCTGACCTGACTCAGGGGCGATATAGCCAGATGTTCCCCTCTCATCCTATCAGCCTCACTGCACTAGCGCCCTTATCAGGAAGGAAAACTGTTTTGCCCTGTGGCTCTTTCCAGCTCTAGGACAGCTGCAGTGATTGTCCCCACACTCATGCTCTCACCTTTCTTACTTCTGGCCAAATCCCAAAGCCGTCAACCTCAAAGAAAGGCCATTCCTGGGACAGTACCAATGACAAGTGCAATACCTTCCTCTCCAGGGACTTCGGGAACTCTGTGCTCTGTCAAACACTCTCCTCAACCACCCTCCTCCACCCTCTGTCCTCAAAGGCCTGCCTACCAGGGGTTTGTTTCTGACCCAGAATCACTAAGGCAGAGGAAGTTCGTGGGGTTGAAAAAGCACATTATGTATTTGTAATGCTTTTTGCTATTATTTTTCATTTGAAAATGTAAAGTAATCTATCTGTAGTGTTGCTTCTGGGGTCCTATATATATCATTGTTTCTGGAGAAAGTGCTCCATATTGGGGGGAGCGGGGAAGCCCTGATAAACATTTGGAATGCAAACTTGTTAAAGAACGTTGACTTATAGCCTCTGGAAATGCCACTTATAGACTGCAAAGAGCATTTCTTGTGTACCTTACACCAGGTTGGGAAGCATGGTGCCTGTGTTTTCATAAATTTGGGACGTTGCTGCTGGTGCTACTGGATGGTTTCAGATTGTACACTTGCAGGACAGCAAATGCCATTGACTCACATAGTGAGAAAGTTCTCACTGCTCTAATTCTCTTCCCTTCTGATTACACCAAGGAAGAAGTCTCAGTTTGGAACTAATAGATCTATAATACTTTTCTAACACATGCTGATTGCTGCTATTATTCTTATTATTTTTTTTTTAACAGGTGTAGGCTCAGAGCTTTTGGCTGGTTTGGTTGATACAGAGGAAAGAATTTCAAAATGGTGGCTCCGTGGCCGGATTCGGCCTGCAAATGATTGTACTGTATCACATATATTTGAGCCATTTTAAAAAATCAGAAAATTTTGTCTAAAAATTCAGATTTCTAGTTTCTGTTGAATAATCAGAACATCTGGCAACCCTGGGCCCACTTTTTTTTTCATGGCAATAGCTGACTCTCCCCTTTGAATAGGACATACGCACTATAGTTTGTCACAGTCTCCACCACTCCTTATCGTGTTATACAGGACCCATATCATTCACTTTCATACCTTCCTAGCCTCTCTAAACATTTGAATCTCAGGCCTATTTTAGGAATTCTATGGCTAAAAAAGTTAGATCATAGTAATACTTGAAATCCAAGATGAGGATTTTGGTCTTCATTCCATAGAAAATAGAAAGCCAATAGTAGTTTTATAGAAGGGAAGCCAAGGTTTAAAGTAACACTTTCAAATGTTTCTGACTTTCATTGGAAGCTGAAAATAAGAGACTGGTGGCAGGAGGCTGATGAAGAGGTGACTTTGAAATCTCATTGCCTAGGGCAATGGCAGCTGGGGCCTCTTGTGGACCGGGTAGCTAGGAGCTGGGCCTAGGCTATGAAATGAGTGAGCCTGCCCTATGCGACTTCCAGACGTTAAGAGCAGGGTTGGGAGCCTTGGGACAAACAGGAAGCCAAACCTGGGCTGGAAATACATGGCTACCAGACAGGTGAGACCCGCTGACTCAGAGCCTAGAGGGACCTCTTGAAGCAGAGATACAGAGAGAGGAGGACCTATAAGAAGGGAACCATCCAGAAGGTCAAACTGGTTCTGTCCAGGAAGAGCAGGGTGGTGGCTGAGGGAATGGCAATAGCCGGAGAGAGGTAAGAGCCATTTAAAAGGAAGATTCAATCCGATTGGTGACTAATAGAAATGGAGGTCTGAAGAAAGAATGACAAAATGACTAAGTTTTAACTTGGGAGCCAAGAAAATAGTGGTGCTATTAACAGAGAAAAATAAGGAGCAAGACATTTTTAAGAATATGAAATATGAGGTGCCCTTAGGATGCTCAGTAGGCATCGAAAGGACTGGAGTTTAGAGACGTCTCAGCTGAAGTAAATATTAGGTTATCATCTGCAGAGAAATGAGAAATAAAGATGTAGAAAAAGGCAGAGGGAGGGAGAGAAGGAGTAAAGAGTGAATCTTAGGACATATTTATGTTTTGAGAGTACATGAAAGTATCAGGAGTAGCCTGAAATAGAGGAGAAACATTTAGCTCCATGACAGTCAAGGGGCAGGATCAGGTAGGTAAAAATTTTCAACAACCAAAGTGAATGAGGACCAAGAAACAAAAGCTGAGACAAAGGGAAGTGTTTTCTAGAGAGAAGATCTCCATATTTGTTCATTCGTCTGATAAATATTTACTGAGAACATGGCCCTTATTCAGGCCCTGAACAAACTGAGGTGGGCAAAACAGAGCCCCTGTCCTCACAGAGCTTACATTCTACTGAAGAAAATGGTCACTAACTACTGATTGAGATCAATACTACAAAGAAAAATAAAGCAGGGTAAGAGGACAGTGACAGGGTGGTCCAAAACGGTGTCTCTGAGGAGGTAGCATTTAAATGGAACCCTAAAGTGAGGACGCGGGCTGTGCAAATATCTTAGAGGAAAGTGAGGGCCAGGTCTGAGTTTGGCACATGCTTGGTGGGTGTGAAAACAGCAAGGAGGCCAGACTGGCTGGAGGGCAAGAGAAAGAGAGCCAGGGCCCGGATCATGAAAGACCACATGTGAAGGACTTCAGATGTTAGCCTGTGTGAGAGGGCCTATTGGAGCTTTGACACAAGACCGTGAGTGATACAGAATTAATTCTCCCCTCATAAATGAGGACTCTGAGGCCAGCGCACTAGGTCACCTGGTGAGGTCATGCTGCTGGTGTTAATAACGTTTTCTTAATACTTCACAGGGCACCGTATTTTATCTGATCCTCCAATAACCCACAAGGCTGGTATTATTACACAATCATACCCAGTTTACAGAGGAAGGAAAAAAAGCTATGGAGCAGGCAAATGACTTACCTAAGGTCTCACTGTTAGTGACCAGAACAAACTTATTCCCAGATTCAAGCCCCAGTCCTGCCATCTTTTCCCTGAAAAATTAGGGTCCTAAGCCCTAGCAGGTGGTAGTGGATGGGGCTGAGTGGGAAGGACATTATAACCAAATTTCACACTGGTCTGCCTCCTTATTGCTTGGTGTCATCTAAAAATAAAGGCAGTATGCAAAGGCATACATCGACTTGCTGCCAGGTTTACAAACTCTCAGGTTTTTAATGATGAAACTGTTCAAACGTACAAAATTAAAAAGAGAATAAATCCCCGCATACCCAACATCCAGATTCTCCAGTCATGATTTTGCCACACCTGCTCTATCCAGCCCCTTTTATTATTTCTCTTCTTTATTTACTGAAGTCTTTAAATGTTGTTAAGACAAATCCCAGATATCTTGTCATTTCTCCCCTTTATACTTCAGGATTCACCTCGTAAAAAACAGCCAACCTTTGTGTGTGAAGAAGTATGACTGCAGACAGCGTCACCTGGGACCTCCCTGCGCCAGGAACATGAACTCCAGCAAACACTGCAAACTGCCCAGGTGCGCTGGCAGGTCTGTATTGCACTCTGGCACCAGGTGTGGGTTCTTAATCATCCTGGCTCACAAACATTTTGGGCCTCCTCCAAACCCTCTGACACATTCAGGTATTGATTTAATCCAGTCTTGGTTTGTCAATTGCTGCTCAGTGCTGCCTTGTCTGCTTAAAGACTGTCAGGAAAGGAAGTAGCAAAGCAGCCTCAAGACGAGTACAATTCTTGGTTCACAGGTAGGACCATAACCAATTCCCTCCCTGCAGTAAGATGCAGGTCATACAATCCTGCTGCCATAAATTGGAGATACAATCACAGATTGAGAAAACTCAGAGTCTCTAGCACACATCAGCAGGAAAGGGTGGTCATTATTTTTAGCAATTACTTGTTAAATATTTGTCTGATTGATGCTGGGTGTCCACCAGCCACGTTAAGAGGCACCATTTCTGTAGCAGGAGAGAGGATGTGACAAGAGAGCCCTTTTATAGTTTACTTGGTTGAGGCTCTCTTCCTGCTACATGCCACCAGCTGTCCCCATCTGTACTACACCTGTAAAAGCCAGAGACATGAAATGTGGCATGAAACACGTCCAGCTAAAGCTTTTGTCCTGGCCTTTGGCACCGCTTCAACCAAAGCCATGTGTAGATTTCCTTTAGTCAGCCCGGCCAGCACCCTACCTTCCTGCTGATCCTAAGGAGGCATTCTTAGGAAGCTCCACAATGTCTGTCTGTCCACTGAGATTCTTCACTATTCATTCTGCTGACACTATCCAATAGATTGGACACAGGAACCACAACTTTGGATTAAGTTACCCACACTGCTGTTTCAGGGAGACCACAGCATATATGTGTCCTAAACTACTTTCAGGAAACAGGAATAATTAGACTCAAAATATGTTTTTAGAAACACCTAATAGTTTCCTCTTTTAATTCGAGTAACCAATACTTGACTACTTAGTAGCTACAGGAGGACCTCAGTCCTAGATTCTGCCACCACAGTATCTGATACCCACAGACTCACCTAATTAAATTCCTTGAAGATCACATCCCTATCTTCATGTGGTAGACAGAGACTGAGATGATCAGTGCTGTTAGTTTTCAACTCAAAAGGTAACTGATGCCATTTGACACCTAGATGCACCTCCCACACTGGAATTAAACTATCTGTGGCATCATTTATACGTAAATGTGTCTTTATGATGCTGAAACCACCACTGAAAAATTAGTTCAGTTGATTGTTTTGTATACAGAATTATTTGGCTGGATTTCTCACAGTGAAGGCACCACCTATGAAACTTACCTTATCCAGATCAAGGTGGATACTGGCGTAAGACCCAATGAAGTGCCTGGGGCACAAAATGTAAAAAGGTACTCATTCTCAGGGTCAAGCATCTGTTGGTCCTACAATTGTTCAACCCCGAGAGCAAGTGCCTCCTTGAATTTTGTACCCTGTGCTGTAGACCGGAGCCAACCAGGAACGTTATAATTACCTTGTTAAGTTAGAGTATTCCAGTCCAAATCTGGGAAATTCCAATTCAGTACATCTGGGTGTTCATTTAAAAGTTCTCTCAGGTAATCCTGACACATAACCAGATTTGGAATCCACTGATGTAGCATTTAGAATACCACAATTAGAAGGTGACATCGACTTAAAATTTAGCATGACTAGCTCCAAGTATAAATACTGGGTTCAATCCTGAGTTTCTTCCGTGTAAAAAGTACTTGGAGATCAGTTAAGATTGTGTCCTGACACAACCAACATAAAATCCTACTAACAATGGTTTAAGCAACTAGGGGTTTATTTTTCCTATAACTGGAAATCTGGAGAGAGGTTACTGCCAGCATGAGTCAACAGAATGCTAACATCAGGGTCAACATCTCTGACTCTCTTGAACTCTCCTTGGGTTTATTTGCCTCGTGGGCCCCAAATGACAGCTCTAGTTTCTGGGATCACCTACCTTCAAGATGGTGAGGGAAGAAGAAACAGCAGCTCGCTGCCAGCCTTGTCTATTCCCTTGTACTGAGAAAGTAAAAGCCTTCCCAGAAACCACCTTTTTCCAGACCTCTACTAGATCTCATTGGCCAGAACTGGATCACATGGCCTATTAAAAAGGAGGCTAGGAAATCAGGGACCAGGTTTATTGTAATGGGCTCAGATTAGCGCTTTTCGGACTTTAGCAATCACTGGAATCACCTCGAAGGCTTGTTAAAACACAAATTGCTAGGGGCTCCACCCCCAGAGATTTTGATGCAGTGGGCCTGAGTTAAAATCTGAGGATTTGTGTTAAAGTTCCCAGTTGATGTGGATGCTAGGGGTCTTTGGAAAAAACTTTGAGGAATGCTGACTTCCCACCAATAGCTCCTAACACCGGGGATACATTAAAAACACAAGGTATTTTTTAAGCTATAGGTTTCCTGGGTCCCACCTTTAAAAGTTCTGATTTAATATGTTGGTTGGCTCAGGCATTTCTTTATTGTCAAAGCTCTACAGATGATTCTAATGGTAGCCAGGGATAGGATCCACTTTTTAAGCCAATCATGATTCCTTATCTGGGAGCTGTTATCGAGATTTTATTTAGTAAGGCATAAAGGGTAATAGGCCTGCAGTAGGTTTAGATAGTGTTTTCCAAACTTGTCTGCAATTTTAAATCACTTGGGAATATTTAAAAATCTCAAAGTTCAGGTCATACCCCAGACATTAAATCACAACCTCTGGGGGTAGGATATAGGCTGCAGTAGTTTTCAAAGCTCCCAGGTGATTCTAATGTACAGACAAGTTTGGGGACCCCATGGTTAAGAGAAGATTCGCCATGAAGATGATGGCATTTGAAAGCTGTGTAAGAGGAAGGTATGACAGGGTTATTCAAATCAGAAAAGAGAAACCTGATGATTTTTTAAAATTATAGTTTCCAAGTGTGTGATTTCACAAAGAATGCTGTTGTCTATATGAACTGAAGACCAGCAAGGAGGAAATGGGGTTAACCTGGTCACAGCCCCTGGGTTCGACCCAAAGAAAAATTTCCTAGCTGCAGGTTGTTACAAGGAAATGTGGGGCGGCGAGAACGGGGTCGTGCAATCCTGTCATTTAAGAGATATAAAAATAGTATAGATTCTCATCCGTTTAGAACGTTTTAATGTCACTCTTTCTGAAAGTGAAGAGGTGAATGCAGTGACCTGTCTACATTTCTTCTTTGAAAAATTTCCACTTTATTTCTCCTCTCCTCATTTCACATCTCGACTTAAAAGACAAACCTCCACATTAACAATTCAAAGAAAACATAACCTTTACCCGCATACCTGCTTGAATGAATAAAATATCTGACAGCTAGTAACAGTTTGAGATGCCGCTAGTTCAAACTGTTTGGATCTCTAAAAGGCTAATTTGAGCTTCCAGATGACAAGCATACTCCAAATAGAGAGGGCCATCCGAATTTGATTTGAATAGATTCTTGTGCTTGAAATGTAAATGTTGCGCTCAAGGATGATATACCATCACGACTGCTACACACACACACACAGAATTGCTATTTTCACAACACCCAGAAATATTACATGTTTTTAAATATAGCTGCAATTAAAACGTGTTCTCCTCTGTATATGAAAGTGTCACTGGCTGTTGTCAGTAGTACACGCCCTCTGAGTAGTCTTTTGCAGGGCTGGTAATGGATTTACCCTGATCATATCTAACATCATTACCAATAGCATGCACCAGTCCAACTGCTGAAGTTCCAATTCAGAGGAAAAAAATAGGAGGCCATCGATGGAGCAAATCCATACTCAGTGGTTGAACATCCAAAGATTGAGGAGTGTCATCCTCAAACTTTGTTGCACATTAGCGTTGCCATGGGAAACCATGGGTGTGGAAGCTGGGCATCAGTAGTTTTTAAGATCCCCAGGTGACTCCAGGGTGCAGCAAAGTTTGAGAACCATTGCCTTACTCACCTCCATTATAGGATCTAAAATTTCTTAGAGAAAGAATTTTTCTTAGGTCTTATGTCAAAAGTAGAGGTAGGAATTAGGTAAATTTTCCTCTTTGCTGGGTGTGACAGAGATTATTTGTCTCAAATATTCACTTCACCTAATTCCTCCATCATAAGAGAATCTCTAATAATTCGCTGACTACATGGCCACTCAGAATAAAGATTACTTTTTTCAGCCTCGCAGCAGAGCATGGCCTATGTCTCAATTTTGGCCAATGGGATTAAGTGGAAGTGGCATGTGCATGTTACTGGACGATTAAAGGCAAGGTGTATTCTTCTCTCCTACCTTCTTGCTAGCTTGAATGTAAACTTAATTGAAGCTCCAACAGCCAATTGGACGATGAGGTGACATGGAAAATGGAAGGTCCATAAAACAAAGAAACAAGACAGAAGGAGCTTGGTTCCCTGTATCACAGAACTTAATGCTAGTCCTAGGATGAGTTATCTCTGGACTTCTTTATGAGTAAGAAAAATAAGCTTCTATCTTGTCGATGGCACTGTTTCTATTAATTGCTGCTGAATTTAATTCTAACAGACTCAGTGGTAGTGGTTCTCAAATTTTGGTTTATGTCAGAAACACCTACCGAGCTAATGAAGTATATTGAAGTAGGTGATTCTGATACCTAAATTTGAGAACAACTCTGCAGATATCTCTGGGAGTTAGAGAGGATGCAAAGTAAGGGTAAAACTTTAAAAATTAATAATTTATTAGACTCGTTTTGAAAAAGAGAATCTACCGAATGACATATTTTGCAGTATAGCACAGTGGTTAAAGACTTTGATTCAAGAGACAAGCAAACCTAGACTTAAATCCTGGACTTGCTACTTACCAGCCACTAGTAACTTAATTTTTCTAAGCCAATTTCCTCATTTATAAAATGGCCAGTAACAGGACCTAGTTCTGGTGATATAATGAGAAATAATTGAGGTAATCTAAGACAATAGTTAGTACAGTAACTGCCACATAACAAAGGCTCGATAAATGTTGGCTTGAAAAAAATGAGAGTAGCATTTATGATCTGGTTTTGAGTTACATTTTAGTCACTGACTATCCATTTCTACTCTGTCAATGTGGTAGATACTAACCACACATGTCACCACTGCACACTTGCTACACTTGAAAAAGACAATATAAAGTGTTTGTCAGAATGTGGAGAAATGGCACGTGTACCCATTGCTGGTGGAAATGTAAAACGAAGTAACCAGTTTGGCAGTTCCTCGAAATGTTAAACATGGAGTTATCACATGACCCAGCAATTTCCCTAGGTATGTCCCAAAAGAAATGAAAACATATATCCACGCAAAAAAACTTGTATACAAGTGTTCACTGCACCATTATTCATAATAATCAAAAAGTGAAAAATAAACAAATGTCTATCCTCTGAATGGGTAAACAAAACATTCCATACAATGTAATATTATCTGGAAAAAAAGGAAGGACATATTGATACATACTATAATACTGTAGGGACCTTAAAAACATCCTAAGTAAAAGAAGCTGGTCACAAAACACACACGCTGCATAATTCCACTAGTATGAAATACCCGGAATAGAAAATTCCATAGAGATAGAAAGTAGGTTAGTGGTTGCCTAGGGCTGGAGGTAGGGGGGATGGGAATGACTGCTAATAAGTACGAGGTTTCCTTTTGAGGTGACAAAGTGTTCTAAATTTGATAGTCATGATGACAGCACAAGTCTGTGAATGTGCAAAAGACCTATGAATTGTATACTTTAAATGGTCAAATTTATGATATGTAAATTTTATCTCAATAATAAAAATAAAACGTGACACCCCCCTCAAAAAAAAAAACTTTAAAAAACTAGCTTTGTGTGATTATAAGGGAAGTATAAAATTTACCAAGGCAACATCATGTAATGGAATGAACATTGGCCAAGAGTCAAGGCCTAGGTTGTAGACCTGCAGTCAGCACTTACTAACAGTTAAGGCCTACAACTATCCTCTATTTTCAGCTTCTTCATTTTATAAAAGGACTAAAGTTTCATTTCTAATATTTGGTGGCAGTGATGTCTTTCCTGTGGACCTGAAAGCTGTTGCATCAGATTCTCAGGAGGCTTGATTATCTAAGATGCATAAGAGCTGATGCTTCTGGCTTCAGCCGTGTACTCTCCTTACTGGTAAAAATCTGATGAAATACCTGCAGATTGCCAGGCCAATGAAACAGCCCTTCCTCAGCAGGAACTGCATAGTATATTCTTCTAGGAATCTTGCAGAGAGAAAGGGGATCATGTTCTAATTTAGCTTTGATGGAAGCATTTTGTTCAGATTATCTCCTTTCCTTTCAGACCAAAAGGGGTGTGAGAGAGATAAATAAAGCACTCTTCAAGTTATCTCTGCTCAAAATTATATTCCTTGTACTATATCAAGAACAAAACAAATAAAACAAGAAATCTCACCAATTACAGACTCATTTCGAAAATAATAATATAATTGTGGAAGGAGAAGGGATATTTGTTCCAATCCTCTCATCTCATTGATGCAAAAATCAATGACTGGAGGTTTAAGTGACTTGTTCATGGTCCCATTATTTGCTGAATTGGGATTGGAACCTTTGACTGTTGACTCCAATTCTGATGGCTCATCTTTGACCTCATATAATACCATCTTCTCAGTTGAATTTCAAAGTGAGAAAGGTAAGATTTAGCCTCGCCTTTATTTAATTTAACAATCAGTCCAATTAAATCACAAGTGAATGTTAAAGGAATTAAATCTCAGCTTTTATCTGAATCACTCCAATCAAATATAAGGCCAGTGTTTCCTAACTCTTCTGTTGAAAATTTGGTATGCTTCCTGCCTCAAAACTTGGCTACCTTCCCTTCTCTGGGCTCACATAGTTGGTGATCTCATGCTGTCTCACTATAAATACTCCCCTCCCTTCTTCATAACTCACAAGTGATCCATCAGGAAATCCTATTGATTTGACCTTCATATCCAGACTCCAGCCACTTTTCCATTATCACTGCTGCCATACTGATCCAAGCCACCATCATCTTTCCTCCCTGGATTACTGTCAGTGACCTCTTTGCTATTCCTTGAGCAAGTCAGATGTCCTCACCTCAGACTCTTTGCTCTAACTGGTTCTTTTGTTGGAAATACTTTTCCACAGTGGTAAATACTAAAATATATGTAAGTTTGTAAACCTTTATTAAGAAATCACAAATACAAAATTAGATGCAAGTCCTTGAAGGAGCCCCTGCAAGTTAGGAATCTTGAAATTTAAACTTCACTTGCTTTATAGCAAATCTACCTCTTTTCTCAGATGTCTGCTTGGCTGAATCCCTTGCCTCCTTCAAAGCTTTATTCCTACCTTATCAATGAGGCTTGCTATGACCTCTCTGTATAATACTGCAACTTGTTCTCCCATTTCTCTACTTTTTTCTCCCATAGAACTTATCTTTTAATGTACTATATAATTAATTTATTGTTATAGTTACTGCTCCTCCCCCACCACCTTGCTAGAATGTAAGCTCCAGGATCCCCTGTCCCTAGTATTGACATGGAGTAGATGTTCAGTAAACACTTACAGAAGGAATGAATTCCTAATTCTAGAATAACATTTTAAAAGCAATTGGACCTTCTAGGCCTGGCTTATGCTAGATGCTCAGTAAGCCATCATCTTGAAGAGTTAAGTAATTTTTAAAAGTTATCATTGCTATTATTCATCTAGTATTTAACATGTGCTAAGCTCTTTTCTACATTCTTTCGACAATTCCATTAGGTAGATACTATTATTATTCCATTTCACAGATGGGAACCTAGTTGAAATATGCTACCTATAGTCATATAGCTTAGAAATAACCAAATAAAATTGAACCCAGATCTGCCTCATTGCAAAGCCTGTGATTTTTTTTATTTTGTTGGTAGTAAGTGACATTAATATCCCAGTTTCTTTCTGGCATGGCTGAAGGAAGAAGTAGAAAAACCACATGCATTTGAGATTAATGCACAATTCCAATACCTACTTGCTTCGCGACCCAGGGCAAGTTTCCTGACCTCTGAGTTGGTTTTCTCATCTGTAAAATCGGCCCCACAGTCCCTAGTTTGAAGGAAAGATAAGCAAAGTAAAGGTGATAGTATCTAACATCGAGGCTTTAATATGCATCAGATAAAATATTCCCTTCAAAGGATCTGAAAGAGCTTATAATTAAACACACACATTCATAAATAGAATTCGGAGGAGGGTGTGAGCCAGTTGCTATGGGGAAGTCAGTGGCAGGGCTTTTCTGGAGCTAAGCACAAAGAGGCTGAGCTCAAATAAACAATGTAGGAGTGGGGCAGAGAAGACCAGCGTTGCATACCACAAGGGAATGAAAGAGACACTCTTCTGAAGTTACATTTTGTCTTCTCCTCCCACAAGTTGGCTTGCTCACGTCTTTCAGTAAAACCCTAGAGTAGATCTTTTTTCAACACTTCACTGAACAAGTGTCACAGGATACCTGAAGTTTCCTGGAATTGAGTCATCCCATACAATTTCAAATATCTGAAGTGCTAAATGAAATAAAAACTCCAACTTGTTATATTTCTGCCAAGATATATTTGGGAACAATAGATGAGGAAAGCCAATCTGGCAGTGTTAGGTGTAGGGAAGGTTGAGCCAAAGGTTAGGAGGTCCCCTAGGTTAAGGAGTGACAAGCTAGTACCCACAAGACTCCAGTTAATTTGGCTGACGGCCTGGAGCTTGCTTCATGCACGCTGGAGGGGCGCATATCTTATACAGACTCTGACATGGGCAGGCAGTGTTGATTCATATAATTTTATTTATTAACTTGTTTTAATTGAAAAATTAATACATACACAATAAAAAATCGACGAAAATTCAGAAAGTACACAAGAGTCTGTGAAAAGTAAGTCGTTCTAATTTTTCTCACTTCAGACTCCTATAGCCCTCTCTGCAGAGGCAACAACTGTAAATCATTTCTTCTGCATTTTTCCAGAAATACTTTTTCGTAAGCTAACACATTTGTAGCTATGTGTACATACATTCCTCCTATTAAACTTTTCACTATATACTCTCACACAGAATTTTTCTTTTTGCCATATGTATATATTACTTTTTCAAAATTAAGTAGATAATTTTGCTCAGGGTAGGAAAACATCTTTCGAACTCTGTTCCTTGGGTCATAGGAATTGTAAATTGTTTACGGAGATTCTCTCAACACATCTGGAATCTCACCTAGGCTCTATGAACTGCTTGTTGATAATGCCAGTCCAGGACAACAGGTGCTGCGATTGTGGAAACTGTGCCTGGATGTGCCTCTGAGACAGCTTATCTGTGATTATTCGTCTGTCTCTCTCTGGTACCCAGTTCTCCACACACAGTTGGATCAGTGATGGAAGCTGGGATAACTCCGATTTGCTTCTGGATTTCAGATCCCTCTGAGGTGAGTTCCTCCAAGCTCTGTTACAATAATAGATGCCCAATAATTTGGAAAATATAAAACCCTGTAATCAGGATCAAAACCAGGGAGCAAAGAAATCCCTGTTGAAGAATCATTGGGGTAATGCTTAGAATTATCAAGAAACTTTAAGATAATTGCTGTTCATAAGAGAATCTAGCAATAACTAGTTAAGCTAGTGTTTCCCATATTTTGGGCATTAAAATCCCACCTTCATAATTTTTTTGCTGTTTTCAAGTATCACTTCTGATATAATTTATTTTTTATTTCAATAGGTTCATTTCTATTTAAATTAAATATATGAAACTATTATCCACACAGCCACCAGAGTGACATTTTTAAAATATCAATCAGGTCACATCACCCCTCTGCCCAAAATATTCCAGCAGCTTTCATCTGATGTAGAATATAACTTGTCTGCAAGGATCTGTGTGATTCGTGCCCTCGACATGCCCTCCTCACCTACCTTCGCCATCTTCGTCACTTAGATTCATCCTCACTGTTTCCCCAACATGTCAAGTTCATTCCTGTCACAGAGTCTTTGTATTTTCAGGTGGCTCTCCCTGGAATGTGCCTCTTCTAGATATCTCCTTGTCTTGTACTTTAATATATTTAGGTCTCAAATATCTTTTTCTTAGAGAGGTTGAGCTGACCAACCTATCCAAAATGGTGCTTGCTCGTCATTACATGGCCCTTACCCTGCTTTACTTTGCTGCTTAGGATTTATCAGTATTGAAAATATTATTCAATTATTCAATTCTTTAATTACTTTCTATCTCCCCTGACTAGACTGTAAGCTCCAAGCAGTTAGGAGCTTTTCTTTTTAACTTACTATTGTATTTCCAGAAACTAGACTAGTGCCTCAAACACAATCAATACTTAATAAATAATTGTTGAATGAATGGACTGATAGATAAATGGAACAGATTTGATTCCCTAGGAATACACTCTATTATTTAATAAGGAATGGTTCACAAATAAATGGAATGAATGGATTAGTCAATAAGATTACAGAAAAGGCTGACTAGCATTTTTTTTTTAAAAAAAGCGTATATAGATACCACCATCATACAACTAAATATGTGTCCAGATAAATAAAAAAATAGATAATTTAGAGAAAATCATTTTTAAAAACCTAAAAATATACTGAATTTTCTTCTGATTTCTCATTGGGAAAAAACTTTCCCCACAGAAAAAATAATAAATAAAATCATCAATACATTTGAATTCACAAACACTGCAAATTTTAGAATATTTATTGCATTAGATATTATTTGTTTGCTTTTGCATTTCTCAGAAAAATGCAAATTAAAATCGCAATGAAATACCATACATATCTATTACAATGACTAAAAAAATAAAAATAAAAATAAAAACTGGCAATACCAAGGGCCAGTGAAGATGTGGAGTGACTGAAATTTTCATACAATCCTGGTAGGGCCATTTTGGAGAACAGTTTGGCAATTTCTTATGAAGTTAACTATATACTCACTACACAACATAGCTTTGAGGTGTTTACCCAGAGAAGTAAAAATTTATGTTTAAACACTTGTGTGTAAATGTTTATAGCAGCTTAATTCATTATTGACAAAAACTGGAAATAACTTACACGCCTTTCAACTGGTATGTGGATAAGCAAATGTGGAATTCCATACACTGAAGTACTACCCAACAATAAAAAAGGAACAAAGTACTGACGTACATGATAACATGGATGTATCTCACAAACCCTTTATATGCTGGTTGAAAGAGGCCAGACTTAAAGGCTATATTCTGTATGAGTTCACTTATGTAATATTCTGGAAAAGACAAATATAGGGATGGAAAACAGATGGCTGGTTGCCAGGATCCGGAGGTGGGAGAAGGGTTGACTACAAAAGGGCATGAGGAATTTTTTGGAGGTGATGGAAATATTATAAATTTTTATTTTGATGCTGGTTAGCTAACTATGCATTCATGGAAATTCCTAGAACTTCTAACTAAAAAGGGTGAATTTTACTATATGTAAAATGTACCAAGCTAAACATATATATTTTTAAAGGATAAAATTAAAATGTAAGCAAACTAGAAAATGTTTTTAAAAAGAATGACAAAATATTTATATTAATATATAGGGTACATAAAATTAATAAGAAAAACACTAGTTGCTAAATAACAAAGGAAAAAATGTTCATTTTAACTAGTAATCAGCAACTATAAATTAAAGCACATCGAGATACCATTTCCTACATTTAACCTTTTTCTCCATTGCCTATTTAAAAAGGTCAATACAGAATAGTGATAACTGTGTAAAGAGATATATATATGCTCACAGAATTTTGGTGAGAATGTAAATTGTTTCAAATCTTCCTGGGAAGCAGTCTGATAAATCTGTGTCAAGAAATTAAGACGTGTACATGCTTTTTGCTTTAGGAATTTTACCTCTGAGAATCTATTCTAAGGAAATAAACTGAGTCGTGAGAATAGTTTTATGTATAAAGATAGTTGGCGCAAATTATTTACAGTAGTAAAAAGTTAGGAGCAACCTAAGTGTCTTATATTAAGTTATTGTTTAAAAAATTATGATTTATTTATGTGAATAAATAGTATAAGGTAGTCATTGAGAATGATATTTTTGAAGAATTTTTAATGATAGAAAAGGCACCAATGAAATAATGGTAAGAATTGATAATAGTATAAAAAGTATAATCTCAACTGTGTAAAAGTTTTCGCACATAAAAAAGTTCGGGAAGACTATTAATATATTGATTATAGTTATTTGTGGTAGGTGACTTTATTTTTGTTCTTATTGGCATCTGTTTTTTCTTTTAAAATACCCCAAAAACATTAGTGTGAAAGAAACATTCTGAGGTTAAGAAGCCTCAGTGGATAGTCCTGACCTTAGATTTCAGATCACTGGTGTTACTATCCCGCAGAAACTTACTATCTTGAAAATCCACTATATATGTGAGTTTTGTCTTCCAAAACCATAAGCCATGACATTTTGAAATAAAAAACAATACTATAATGTTGGAATATGTTAGAGCTTTTCTTAGAAATTAAAGTGTAGTTCTGTTTATACTTATGTTAAAGTTCAAACTTTTAAATATGAGACTCAAGACTAAAACGTCACGGTCCGTTATCATAGCCACTAGCCACATGTGTGGCTTTTGAGCACATGAACTGTGGCCAGTCCTGAGAGGTGCTGCAAATATAAAATACACACCAGATTTTGAAGACTTTGAATTTTAAAAAAAGATTATAAAATATATTGTTAGTAATGTTTATATTGATTAAATGTCGAAATAGCATGTATATATAAATTAAATAAAATGTATATTTAAATTAATTTTACTTTTTTTCAGAAAGTAATCTCATTACCATTACCTGTTTCTTTTTATTTCCTCAATGTGGTTACTAGGAAATTTTAAGTTCCATATTTGGCTGACATGTTTCTATCAGGCGGAGATGCTTTAAGAACTGTTTTCAGTCTGGCCTTTGAGCCTCATACCTTTCCTCATGTTTGCACATAAACAAACAATATAGACCCCTCCCTCATTCCCACTGTAAGATAAAATGCCATTTTCTGCGGCACTTTTCTGCTGCTATTTCCTTGGGTTGCAGTACCTTTCTCTAATTCAAGCTTAAATTCTATTGATCTCAGGTCCAACTAAAATGTTGCCATATCAATGAAGCTTTCTGGGTTAATAGGGATCCTATTCACCTGCATGAAGTAGAAACCACAGTTAAATGCTTCAATTAGATAGGTATTTATCTCTCTAGTGTGTCCAGAGGTAGGCAGTCCAGGACTGGTGCAACAGCTCCCTGATATCGACCTCCAGGCTCTCGCCACCTTTCTGTTCCACAGTCTTTATTGTGCAGCTTCTCTATTCATGGTCATTTTATAGTCACAAGACAGCTGATGCACCTCCAGCCATAAATCTGCATTCCAGGAAGGGAGAAGAAACAGAAAGTAATAAGGAAGAAAGGAGATCTCATTAGAGTAAAGCAAACTTTCCCAGAAATCTTCAGCAGACTTTCACTTGTATTTCATTGGCCAGTTTTGTATCAATTAGATACTCAATTTTGCAAGAGAGGGAGAAAAATATAGTTCTTTTTGGTTTTGCTCTAGTTTTCGTGCTTCTTGTTGGCTTTGGTTGTTTTTTATTTTGTTTTGTTTTGTTTTGTTTTGCTGGACACATTGCTGCAAGGATATATTAGTAGAAAAAAAAAGAGACTCTTGTAGTGCCTGCCCACAGCTTTGATTTTACTGGTCAAAATTTATTTCCCTGGATGGTGCTTGATACACACTGAAAATTTTATTTTTTATTTTTGTCTTCCCTTTCCTAGTCTCTGGAGGAACTTTATTTCCCCATAAACATAGTTTTTCTTCAAGCAAAGAACACAATAGTTTATCACATTATGTGTTTTCTTAATTGCCATCACACTTCAGTATTGCCTCTGAGGCCTTTCATTTATTGTGCACAATGCCTGGAGTTTAAGAGCTTTTAAGAGGCCCAAATATTTGAAACCTGAAAAAAATGTCTTGGCTTCTGAGTGGACAAAGAAAATGATAATATAAAAAATCATTAAATATTTAGTTAAATGTGTCTATGAAATATGTAGTTACATTCAATACAGTATTCAATTTAGTATTCACAAAAGCATTATTATGTTTGAAATATGTTTGCAGATTATGGTCTCACTTTCCTAAGTATGCATAACGATTACACAGAAATCATAGCCAACCAGAAATTAAGTGATTTACTACTAGCTTTAGTGGATTTTACAGTTGTCTCCCCATATCCTTCCCAACAAGATTGTGCCCCGCCTTGTGCCCTGAGCTGCCAAGGTAGACTCCAGACACCAGGGTCCCCGAACTGGAATAAGTGGGTTGAAAAATAATGATCTCACTTCTTTTCATTAATCTCTCTTAAATGTATATATAGCTCACATTTACTTCAAAGTTTAACATTAGAAGTGTTTTGGTCTTTTTAATGAAATTCTGCTTTACTACTAACAAATACATGCCCCACACCTGTTTATGCCATGTTTGTATGCAATTATTTTTATTTTTAAAGCTAAATCATAGTATGGCTTTTTAAAAAACTGTAAGTTTAAAATATTTTTTTAAAAGATATGTAATACAATGGTAATACATACAATGGAGAAAAATATAAAATAGGAAAAAGGGTATAAGGACTGTTGAGGAGAATTACAATTTATCTATTTATTTATATTTCGCCCATTGCCCCACCCTCATTCCCTTTGGCAATCAGCTTGTTCTCTGTATCTACGGGTCTGTTTTTCTTTTATTTTGGTTATTCATTTGTTTTGCTTTTTTTTAGATTCCTCATATAATACAATATTTGTCTTTCTCTGTCTAAGTTATTTCACTTAGTATAATACCCTCTCGGTTTATTTGTGTTGTCACAAATGGCAAGATTTCATTCTTCTTTATTGCTGAGTAATAACCTATTATTTATACACATCACATCTTTATCCTTTCTTCCATCGATGGACTCCTAGGTTGCCCCCATTATTGTAAATAGTGCTGCAATGAACATGAGTGGGGGGAGGGGTGAATATCTTTTTGAATTAATGTTCTTATTTTCTTCAGATAAATACCCAAAATCAGAATTGCAGGATCATATGGCAGCTCTATTTTCAATTGTTTGAAGAACCTCCATACTGTTTTCCATAGTGGCTGCACCAATTTGCAATCCCGCCAACAGTGTATAAGGTTTCCTTTTTCTCCACATTCTCTACAACACTTATTATTTGTTGCTTGTTTTTTTTTTTAATAACCATTCTGATATGTGTGAGGTGATATGTCATTGTGGACAACGGGGTGATTCACCAGACAGAGCAGAATAATGTGAAATTTCATCACCATACTCAGGACAGTGAGCAATTTAAAACTTATGAATTGTTTATTTGTGAAATTTTTCATTTAATAATTTTAGACCATAGTTGACTGCAGGTAATTGAAACCACGGGAAGTGAAACTGGATCATGGGGGCTACTGTACCTGTAATTCTAAGAGAGACACTGAGTTGGAAATGGAGAGATCTAAGCCATTTGGGCAAGTGAAATGTGAATAAAAGTGTACTGGCCTTCTCTCCCTACCCCTTCTAGTTGTGAATAAGGAAGGAATTCACCCTGATTGCTTCTAGCAGCCGTCTCTCTCACAGCCATGAAGAGACCTAGGCTTAAGACCAAGTTCTCACTTGTAGTGTACAGAACAAAGAGACGAAAATTGTCTAAGCCCTTGAAAACATGATGACTCCACTAAATCAACAGCTCTGAAGTCTGACCTACCTCTAGACCTCCAGTTATGTGTGCTAGGGAAGCTCAGTGTTCTCTTTAGTGCCAACCTCACTAAAAATAAATGGCATAAGGTCAAGAATCACTCAGATATCATAATTTTATTCCTTAATTTATCTGAAGGAGTGAGATTCAAGTAACTTACTCAGAGCTTGCTATATGAAATGCTATAATGAAATACCCCAGACTGGGTCACTTAAACAACAGAATCTTACCTTCTCACATTTCTGGAGACTGAAAATCCAAAATCAAGATGTTGGCAAGTTTGGTTTCTTCTGAAGCCTCTCTACTTGGCTTGTAGACAACTGTCTTCTTGCTTTGTCCTCACTTGGTCTCTGTACCCCCGTGTGTCTCTATATGTCCAAATGTCCTCTTTTCATAAGGACACCAGTCAGGTCGGATTAGGGCCCACCCTAACGGCCTCATTTCAACTTAATCACCTCCTTTAAAACCCTATATTTAAATATAATCACATTCTGAGATACTGAGGGTTAGTACTTCAACATATGGCCTGGGGAGGAGGGGGACACGATTCAGTCCATAATAGTTGCACTGGATTTTCTTACCACAATGCTAGAGATCAGACTAAAACACCATGTTCCCTGACTTCCAACTGTGCTTTTTTTTTTTTATCACAATGAAAGGAATATTGAATTTCTGTGTAATATCTGTATGAATTATGATGAAAAATTTTAGAAGGAATCAAGATAGCATTTAGAAGAAAGTGGAAGTAGAGCTTCATCAACAGTAAAGCTCAATAGAATGTGAAAGATCCAAAATGCCTTTCTGACCTGTCAACTCTAGAATCCAATTACAGAGAAATGGCATTTTTATTTAATGGATCCAAAAAGGTGGAACATATCCACACAACTTTATAATAGAGGATTGGTCGGGTAAATTATGGTATATCCATCCACTTGAAATACTCTGCAGCCTTAAAAATTATAAAGTAGACAGATATTTCTTAAAATGGAAACGTAAGCATGATAAAATTTTAAAAATTAGAAAATAGATCACATAACTATATGATATGCTTTGATTTTGAAGCATACATCTATGTATGTATGCAATTACAGGCAGTATGCGCATAAAATTGTTAGTGCTGGACATTTGGATCATGGAAAATAATTCCTCTTTGATTATATTTTTTCCTAACAAATTTTAAATAAATTTGGAAAGTTTGTGTACTGAACACTGAGAAAGTTTTCCATATCTGGAAGTCAAATGTGGGGACTTCCTTTGTCTGATCAAGCCCACAGCAATCAGCAGCAAAGTAGGCAAACCTTGGGCACAAAACAGTAGACCAGTGGCTGCTCTGGTGGCTGTCCTTAATTCAACATAAAATTCTTATTTCAGGAGTAATCAAACCTGCTTTTCCTTAGGGGCTTGGCACCCTGCCTGCCCCCTGCTTTTAGCATTGTGTCAGGAAAGTTATTTTTGTGTGTTTCCTTTTTTTCTCCTTTTCCAGTCACTATGGGGAGCAAAGCCTGTCCTCCTGCTGCCCATTGTGAAGGCAGAGGCCATGAGCTGCATGAGCATGGAGAGCCCAGCTCTGGAACATAAGCATGAATGGTACATAGCCAAGACATCTGCACGTGGAGCCCACATAACTGCTAAGCACACGATAGCCCGGCCTAGCCGGGCGCACTCCTCTACATCCTGGGCAAACAATTAGTCCCAGTAGCAAGCCATTTGAGTTGTTTAGAAATATCTGTTTTCCTTGCCTGCTCCCCAGCCTGAGCACATACCCTTGCTTCTGGCAATAGCCTTATAGTGAACACATGATCAGCACATCACAGTGTACTAAGTGTTTTACCCACACCATCCATTCTGGGAGAGGGAACAGCAGAGTGGCAGGGCACAGCTTCATTTCAGGCACTGGCCAGGTGTTCAAAGAATGGCCCTGCACTTGGCTTATGCTCTGAAGCTTGTTGGAATTGTTTAATGATTGTTTTCCTCTAACTTTTGCCTCCTGGAATGTTCCCCTTGGAGAGCCGAGACTAGAAAGTGAGTCATTACACTCCTAGGGTGGTGGGAGAGTGGTACCAGAGGAGACCTGAGGTTTCCTCGGCCCTCCCGATCCCCTCTTCCCTCTCAGAGCCTTGTCCCTAACTCATCAGCTAACCAGAAGAGAGAAGCCGCAGGGCACTGGGAGGGGAGGTGGCCCACATAAGAAGGAGTGTGACTTGGAAACTGGCCAGGAGCCGCTGGCCTTCGTGGATTTTTTACCTGCTGCCTTAGGATAAGCAGGAACCCCTAGAAGTAAAAACATGTGGCTTCTTTCCTCAAACCTTGGGAAACCAAGTGAAAAAAATAGCAGAGTAATGCCAAGGAAACTGTTTCTGAAGCACAAACTAACAGTGATTTCAGATTCCAGGAAGATTCTATTTGGTTTTTTAGTACCTTCAGTGTTGCCATTTTTGCTCACAAAGAAGTGAGATAAATGGAGGCAAAGCAACAGATTAAGTAAATTCTTACGTGGGAAAAGTTTGAGTTCTTGTAAGCTTTCAGCTGTTTTTGGTCTCTTGGTTATATTGACAGATACTAGCATCTTGTTTTCATAAGTGGATGTTGCAATTTATTTCTACTTCCAATTAGCAATTACATTGTAAATGCCAAATCAGTAGTATAAAAATTAAGTACAGATTTTCCCTAAGACAACTTCACTTTTATTGGTAAATAGCATGGGGAGTAGCAAAGAAAAGATTGCTTGAAATATAATTATGCAAATAGAGCCATTGCATTGCTATATTATTCAAATGGATCTTTGTAGAAAAATAAATCTTTTGTCCTCTATAGCAAATATTTATTTAATTTCCAGTCTCTGACCTGACTTGGCACTTCACAGAGTGAAGATCATGTAATTGACACTAGTTTATTAAGTGACAGTTTTGTGTGGGATACGGTCCAGATCACCTCCTGTTCACCCATTGCTGAAAAAGGGATTTCCTACCCTAAATCATACAAGGTGACCAAACACACCTGACACTGGGCAGATAAGATCGACGTCGGTATATCAGTCAGGTATACTCACAGCCCATGGGAGGACACCATGCACCATGGAGGGCCACATGAGGGCTGCATCTGGGAGCTGAGTAAACAAGGGCTGTGGGAGGCAGGCTCTGTAGGAACAAGAGATAGGATGACCCCGGGTTCCCATGGGAGAATGTGACTGGCTTGTTTCAATAATGTTATAGGCTGGCAGGGAAGTACTAGCTATTAGGTTGGGGACCAGGTAAAATGTAGCTGATCTGGTTATTGGGGAAACCAGCCAAGTAGGGAGCATTTCTCACTGGGTAGGACTATCTGGCAAAAGCAAGAGAGCTCATGGTTAGGCCTCTGGGCCCTGCGAAGCTCAAAGATGTTAAGGCAACATATGAAATTATAGGTCTTACCCTATAGATACAAAAGAAGAATAAGACATGGTTCCTGACTGCAAAAGAGCTTGAGTTTTCTGGGCTGGGAGGGGAGTAGGGCATTGGAGTGCAGGAGTGTCAAACAATTATAAATGGTTCTGACTATAAGCACAGGTGGACCTCTGAGCATATAGGAGAAATAGGGTACAATAACTGGGACAGATAGACTTCATAACAAATATGGTGCATAGCTAGAACCTCACGGTGGTCAGGATGCATGGTTAGGGGGAGGCAAGTAGGGAGTTGTTTCAGAGGAGGAATGAGGTGAGAACATTTTTTGTTTCTGTTTAAAGAACATTCAATCCATTTATTCAATATACACTTATTGAGGGCATGGTTGGGGCACAAGCATTTCAGGATATAGGATAAAAACGAATCAGGTCTTGCCCATCGAGCTGTCTGGTCTGACTGAGGGCGAACTATGGGGCTGTGGTATCCCAGGAAGGCATTTGGCCAGGGTCTCGAACGTGGACTTTGGACATACTTTCCAATGAGTTAGACCAACCACAGAAATATACCAACAGGAGAAAAAGATGTTCGATTTCTTTTTTTTTCTTCAATGTCTAATTTTAATTATTGTAAACACTTAAATTATGCCACAATTTCAATACCTTTTTTAGCATTTTTTTTTTTTTAATATACCAGGACCTTAAAGAATTGAAAGTAGCCCTGGTATCTCTCGATTTCAGGGAGGCTCTGCTAGCCAGATGGCTCCCCATGGCCCCCATCCCGCCACAATCTGGTTGGCTCTTCTGGGCTCACCTCTGGATGCCCTTCTCTTTGTTCATGCTAAGCATTCCCATCTCAGCACCCCTGGAGCGCTCTGGGCTTGTTCTTTCCTGTGGCACAGTTGTTGCTTAATGCTCCAGCCAACTGGGCTACCTAGCATGTACGGGCAGGCACAAAAAGAAAAAGAAGCCTCTAAATTACTAAAGGGAGCTCTATGTTCTTTCCAGTACAGGGCAGTCATTTTCGGGTTGTCCAGTACAACCACGTACCCCCTACGATATTTATCGGAGATGTATTTCACCTTTTGTACTTGGCAACGAAAGCACATAGATGCATACCAACAATGTTCTCAGGTTTGTTTTAATTTCATATTCCAAATATGCTCCAAGAGAAAAGATAAAGGAGTATTCTTTGGCTCCAGGAAATTCATTATGACTTAACTTTCTCTTCCTTAATGAACGACTATGTGCTTTGTATTATTTATTTGTGACACACCAAATAGTTCAGCTGGTAAAATATAAAGAGAAAGTAACCTCCCCATATTTTCAGACATCAACAACGACGACAACAAAAGTCTTTAAAAGAGAGAAAAGAAGAAAACCTTTTCTGGATACAATTATCCCAGTTGGCAACAACAAAGCCCAAAAGTTTTGGTAAAATTCCCATGGCCAGAAATGAACTTGTCCCCAAATAAATGGCTGTACAGATGGGCCCAAAGAGTTCCAGCACAACCAGATTAATAGCTTGGTTTTTGAGGGGTAGATATACACAAACATCACATTAGCCATTCTGAGAACTGTTTGCAGATTTTTAAAGACAACTGTACTACCTTCACAATGACCCCATGGGTAATGATGTTCCCAGATCTGGACATCAGGAAATCTTTAAGTACGTACTAGATGAGTTAGAAGGAGCCATGCTGACCCTAAATGTGATTATAAGTTCAGCTGACACCTTAGTAGGAAAACAAAATATCCAAAGTCTGCTAAGTAGTCACTAAAGCATATAATGTCCTAGAACAGGGAATCATTGTACTGTACATTCTTGCAGGAGGTGTAACATTTCAGATGTGTTCTTTCAGACTGGAGATTATTTGGGAAATGAGTGTATAAGAATCATAAGATCGACAAATCACCACTTACATCTGAAACAATTCTGACTTCATCTTTGGACTGTGGTTTACTTTGGAACCCTGAGTTGCTTTTGAACCATAATGCATGCTTAAAATTGACTAAAGGGACTCTTGAATGCAGCTTGGGGAGATATTAATGCGAGATTAGAGGATACGAGACGCTGAAGTAATGCTGGCATTGCTAAAACACTAGTTTCAGTCCTGGATCTATTAGTACCGCAGCTTTGCTCCTGATCGGCTCAAGGAGCTTTTGACCAGGGTGGTTCTTGCACCTTGGCTCACTCTACCCAGGCCCAGGAGATAGTATGGTTTCTATCTTCTCTCTCGCTCATAAAAATGTATTGCCTGCAATCTGTGGTAGCTATATGAAAGAGTAATTACATGAACAAATGCCCACATAACTTCATTTTGTTTTACATTATTTATTCTGCATAACTTTATTTTCTGTTACTCTCGAGCTGCCTTATCAACTAACTTAGCCACTGTACACTGTTTGCAAGGGTCATCATAGGCCCAGACTAAGGTAAGGTAAGTCAGGCACTTCCCTTGGGCACAAAGTTTAAGAGGATGCTAAAAAACTCAGCAGTCAAGGTAAGTGACATTTTGATGCAATGTTTTAAAAACCTTATTGACAAACCATGACTTGCAGGCCAGCTGCAAATTTTTGTAAATGAAGTTTTAACGGAACCAGGGCCAGGTTTTGGGCAAGGCGAGTGAGGCAGGATCATGCAAGATCCTGTCTGTATTTATAATTTTATTGTTTATCATAAATTTTTTTGCATTAATTTTGGTTTTTAAAAATTGTCCCATATATCAAAATTGCCTTTCAACCTCCCTCTCACTCCATCATCTTGGTAGTGACCAAGTCATTCTAGATTAACAGCATCAACTGGTGTCTAGTGCACAAAGCTGGCCCTACCACATCAGTGCTTTCTTCCTTCTTAGGGGTAAGATCAGTCTCACGCCTTATTCCCCTATTGTCCTGTCTTTCCCAGCTCACAGCTAGCTTAATTCCATCACAGGTGGTCATTTTTTTATATCCATACATCTCTTCTTCTCTTGAAATGATGAAGATTAATTTTTACTTAGGGTTTAAAAAGAAAATTGATTTGGAAGTAAGAAAAGACATTGTAAAGAACTTGTATCAACAGGGTGACCTTGGGCAAATTCCTTATCTGTCTCCATTTGTAAAGCAGGTGGGTTTTTCTCATTGATCTTTAGCTTTCCTTCAGCTGTATAGTTTATGGATCAGAGGTTGTACCACCTGAACTGCTAAAGGTCTTGAAAGTACCTAAAGGTTCAGGTAATCCATTTGTAAATTAGATACTTGTATATCACACATGCACACTAACTCACATCATTTTTTAAAAATTAGAGTATAACATTTTGCTGAAATGTATTTGTTTTAAATTCAAATATCTTATTGATTTAATGGCCTTTAAGTGGCTACTTTAGAGGGTCTGATGAAAAAACAGTACAAGACTATACCTGAAGAAGCTTTCATCAGAAAAGAGCCCAGATAATAAACATAGTGTTACCCTGTGTATATGTATTTAAAGCACATAAACAGATACACTTTAAACAGTTTTTTAATTTAAAAGTGTTTATTAAATAAGTAGAAACAGCTCAAAACAACTATAAAAATTAAAGGACCTGCAGCTCTGATTCGGATACATTAAAAAATCATCTATATTCAATTCAGCTTTTAAAAAATTGCTTATCTTTAAGTCAGCAATATTTAATTTTAATATGGAAAATTTCTTGAATTTTGACAGCATGCCTGAGTAAGCATGTGCAAATTACACTCAATCACCATGGAAATGACCTTGTGACCCCTTCGTTTTATTGAGGTCAGTGTGGCCAGCAGTGACCACCTCTTCCTCCTCTATGCAAATGCTGTGAAGAAAAGAAGAAAAGTTGAAACCATTATGGGAGCTGGGGGTGGGAGTGTATGAGAAGCCGAGAAGAGCAGCGAGCCAGGAAGGCCTGCCCTGGGGAGGCCAAGGCTCTCTGAACCCGTGGTGGCTCAGCAGATAGAAAAAAGCCATTTATAAACTGTCTGCATTCCTTATGTGGGTCCAGGTAGCTGCTACCTCCTCCCCCAACTTCATTTGTATTTCCAGAAAGTGTACACTGACCAAGTTGATAGAAATATAATTAGCTTTTTCTCGGACGAGGGCTATTTAAGCTAATCTCACCTCCCTTACAGTTTTGCCCCAGCTCCAGTCCTCCCTCCCTACAGAATGAGCTGAGTGAGCTTTCACCACTCCTGTCTGGTCATGTGGTTTCTTCAAGAGGCCCCTGGGCTTATGGGATAAAGGGCAAAGCCCTTAGCTCAATAGACCAGCTCTTTGCGAGATAGTCCTTGCCTTCGGCTCTGGCTACAGATTCTACCATGCATATCACAGCTCAATAGTCCTCAACTTTTGTACTTTTTATTTCATTTTATTTTTTGTCGAGGTATAATAAGTGTACTAATTACAAGTACATGTTTTAATATAACAACACCCAGATCAATATATAAAACATTTTTCCTGCTCCATGAGTTTTCCTTATGCCACTTCTCAGTCTATACACACCTCACCCACCCACCACATTTTGCCCGTTTTTAAATTTTATATGAATACAACTATACACTACATATTATTTTGTCTGTCTCCTTTCGACGTAAATGCTTGTGAAAATCATACACGTTGTACATATATTTAGTTCATTTTTTCTTGCTTAGTAATGTGCCACTGTATATCACAATTTATATATTCATGTTCTTGTTTCTTCGTATTTCTCTAGTGGCTCTTAGCAGAGTGGAAGGTTTGAGTGAAAAGACACTTGGAAGCCTCGCTACTGCCTGAGAGGCAGTTTTCGGAGGCCTTGGGAGGATCTACTCCTGGTGTATTATTTGACCTTGAGCCCTGTAGCCTCAACAGCCTGAATTCTGAGATTAGAGGGACCTAGAGCAACCATGTCCTCAGGACGTGGTGAGAAAGCTAGCACCTGTTTATTAATTTATAATGAGAAATACAACTATCATATATTCAGGTGAATACATTCAAATATATTTTTAAATGATTTTGTAATATGTATGAAGCCTTTCTTCCAAGGAACAATGAATACATTGAAATAATGAGTTTCATGACATTCTGGTAAATAAATTGTTGAATATACAAAGGAAGAATTTGGGACAAAAGGAAGAACTAAGTCTACCCAAGGCAAACTTGTATGGGGGAAAAAAATCAGCTTTAACCATATTTCCGCTTTTTTATTTCTCAAGCAGGGCAGCCAAGTGATTAAGACTACAGGCTCTGGGGCCAGAGAACCATGGGTTCAAATAGGTGCTCGGCCCACCTCTGTGACCTTGGGCAAGTTACACCACTTCTCTAATGCCTTGGCGATGCCATCAAGAACAACAGGATGAAAATAGGAGTTCACTGAGCCTGACAGAGGCAGAGCTATTTAAACATTGCTGGCATGAAGAAAACAATTAAAAAATGTTTAAAACGCCTGTATTTTTATTGTCTTGGAACCCATAAATTGTCACTTACTTTTCTCATTTTCAGAAAATTAGATCACATTTCGGAATGACTACTAAGCCCTCAGCTTGAAGTCATGATGACAGAACAATTACCTTTAAATTCCTGAGGGACGGGTATTTCTAGAGAAGAAGCAACTATAAGAAGATTATAAAAAAGAGATCAAACATTAGTCAAAGCATGTCAAGGTGATTAAAACGTTATAAATAAACATCCCAAGGTGATTAAAGTATTTTACATAAATATATTGTGTTAGGGACACTAGTTCATACATGTATTATCTTTTTGTGCTGTTTAGAACACTGTTCCAGAAAAGTAGGGAATCTGAAGCATTATAAAAACTGAGGTCTCTTCTGGGAAGTTGCTAAGGAAATTTCATAATCTAGGGCTACTAATTCAAATTAATTCTATTCATTGTGCATAAATTAGGTCCTAATGAGGTGAGAAACTGCAGGAAAATAATTGAGGAATGAAAATATCTCCTCTGAATAAAAACCAAACAAGGGAGGCTTTTCACTCTCAATTCTATCTTGTTTCTCTTTAGCTACAGTCAGATAAAAAGAAAGCAGCTCTGACAACCGAGATGGAAAATCAAAACAAAATCTTTTATGTAATTAGCTTACACAATCCAGGCAGGACAAATAAGAACACCTGTGAATGACAGCGAATGAAGTCTTTGCAGCCACTGAAAGATAAGCCACTCGGGGGCTCTTTAGCTCAAGACCAGTCCAGCAGTAAAGGACAAGTGCCCACGAAAGGAATTGATTCCAAGCCAGAATGAAGTGAATATAAAAAATTAAGGATTGGTGTCAGAAGAACCAAATTACTTCATAATTATTTATATCTTTCAAAGGTTACTCTTGAATAACTTGTATCTATGAATATGTTCAAGCTCCACTCTTTTAATGAAAATAATAATTTTGAGAGGGGCGAGAGAGGGAGAGAAAAAAAGAGAGAGAGAGGGAAACGGAACTCTGAATATTATTTTCTTAGATTTTTTCAAAAACATGATGGACTCAACGAGACTTCCTGGAAAAGGTAAATTCCAAATTGCCGGTTCTTGGCAAGATTTTGTGTTAAATATAATGAAGGAGTGGGGCCTTGTGTCTCTCAGAATCAGAGGTTACAGTCTGGGGACCCCTTAGCTGAAATCTGCATGCAAACCCATTTTTGATTATTTACACCGGGTTTTAAAATATTTTTGAACCCTAACTCAAAAAAGAAGCTATTACATTTTTTAAAATCCCAATTTCTGGCTTCTCTCACAAATTCCGAGGTTCTAGCGACACTGGGTCAGGGTCCTGCCTACCAACAGCTGGCAGTGCCTGAGTAGTTCTGCCTCTCTGCAGTGTAACAGGGACCCTGTTTGGTCTGCCCCACCCACATGTGACCTGCTGAACCCTGGAGGCTTTTGAGGTTCTACCCTTGCCACCGGTGTTTATGTTGGTGGAGGTGTCTGAGGGGTGGAGGATTGCAGGACCTTTGAAAATCTTTTTTTAAAGCAAAATATATCTGTGACTGTTTGAAGGCAAAGAGAGAGTAATTCGGTTCTCTGGATATCGTTGCTCCCCATGATACCCGAAAGTCTCCATTCATTCTCTTGTTTCTCATGACACTCAGGAAATTCACCTCCTATTAAGCAGCAAGCTAGAGAGGGAACATTCCTGGGCCACCTGTAGAGTCGCTTCCAGTACTTAATATGAGCCTTACAGAAAATGAGCCCACAGTATACCAACTGACAACCAGCTGCACTACAGGGAGGAACATGGGGGATTTGTCACTTGTGTATCTGAGCAGTATAAATCAGGGCACACCACAAACTCAATGAATAACTCTTGTGTGAACCAGCTGCTTTCATTTTGCTAAAAGGACACTGTTTTTCAGGGTTCCAGTGCACTCGGCCAGATTTTCCCCCGGGATAATGATGAGCAAATGTTGTCTGTTAATAAAACCTGCTTATAAACCAAATTCAGAAGCTTACATGGCCGGGCAGATAATGCACGTGAGTGAAACTTGCTGGGATAGCGAAGACGGACAGCCACTCCTCTGCTTGTTACAAGTAGCTGTAGCTAATGCAGGAATCAGGGTCCGGTGGTTGCCAGGTTTCCCATTTTTCAAAAGAAGCCAGGTACCTGGAATTACATAGTGCCAAATTCAACAACAAAAAAGGCCAAATGAAACAGGCCGGACTGAGCCATAAGCACTCCGGTTTTTGGAATTTGCTGTTTCGCCAAGTAGGGAATAAAGTTCTCCTTGTGAAGGCTTTTATAAAAGGCACTGAAGGCACCTCGGTGGTCTATGACTAGCAATCGATACTCACCCCTAACTCCAACTCCAAAGGGCCTCATGACCCTCTGAAAAGAAACTAGGTTTTGTTTTTCTCTTGGATTTATTCCTAATGAGTCAATTTGTAATCTTTACCAAAAAAGAATTATATGAATGTAAAATATTTAACTCACTGAGCACCTATGTGGAAATGGTTTAATGGTATTAACTAGAGACAACATAGCTCACCTGCAAGCAGCTAAAACTGTTATGCACATTAGCATGTGTGTATGTGTGTGCCCTTTTTTTACCATAGGTAATTGATATTTAAAAATGCTTTTTTTATATCGAATCAGGTTTTAGTACTTGTTTTTTCCTTCATCGAATAACCATGAGACAGAAATGCATCCTTTGCCTAGAGCTGTTTTGTTTTGAATATGAGGAAGGAAATGAGAAAACTTTTCAGGCTTTGATCCCTGGACTGGATCACAAGGAGGCCACAGAGAGGACATGTAAATAGAACAAATGCTGAGAAACTGCAAGGCCAAAGCCAAGGCAATGGTTTAGGCCCCTCTAGCTCGATTTATTTTATATTTTATAGTAATAATGAAAGTAAAGATACTAATGGTGTTATTAGTTCTATTCTGCCTGTGTGTCTTACTTTGGGGGGAAAAAAGTGACGAAAACTTGAGCCGATTCTGATTTTTAAATCTTTATTTGTAAAGTGGAGTTTTTAGTAACTCCTTGGTTGAACTTTTGTTAACATTAATAAGTTTTACATTTCTAAAACACCTAGGTGAGTACCCGGTGCACAGAAAAACCGAAAAAGTAGTAGGTGGTATTATTGCTATTTCTTTATTTTCTCATTTATGCTTTGTAACCTTGCTGTTCTGAGCACAGCCAGTGTCAGCATCCTCTGGGCAGGTATCAAAAAGGCAGGATCTCAAACACCTCCCTAGACCAACTGCCTTAGTCCATTCCGGTTGCTGTACCAAATTACTATAGACTGGGTAGCTTGAGCATGGCTCTATAAAGTGGATTTTGTACTTCGAACTTTTCATATTTTAAATGTCATTGGAGAGTGTTCAGAAACGTGAATTCTTTTGCACTATCTATACAACATTTGTCATATCTGTGTTCCATCTGTAACATTATTCACTTAATGCATATTTTAAATTGAATAGTCTTAATTAAAAAAAAAAACACTTTAGCTTGCTCCTAGACAACTATATAATGGGTTTGATATCCTAGTTATATTTATTTCTAATATACTTTGAAATAAATAGTTAACTATCACGTTAAAAATGTCCTTCATGTACTTCTAAAAGCATCCTGGTTACTTCTATGACACACACACCATCTTTTGGGCAACACTCTCCCAGCAGATTCACTATTTATAAGAAGGCTGTGCTAAGTAAACTAATGAAAGGAAACTTTTTTTCCAATCTGAATAATCACTCTCCGTATTTTTCTATTTTGTCAATTCAAACCGAGGCTGCAAAATGTGACAAAATATTTTACTAGCCTGATAAACCTCTTTCTAACATATAACTGGGCCGGATTTCTTCCTTCCTTCTTTTTTAAATCCCACCAATGTCTATTCAGCAACCACTACAAAACTGAGGAAGATAATACCCCTTCTCTAGGTTGTGATAAGTGTAGTGGAATGTGACCAGGGTGATGGGAAAGCAATGCTCAGGACATTATGGAAGCACATAGCAGGGCACCCGGTCCAGCATGGGGTCCAAGCAAGGCTTCCTGACAAGAAGTAGAGCCTCAGCTTAAACCCAACCGGTGGGAGGCTGAAAACAGGGATATATCAGAGACAGAGCCATAGACCAAGAATGAGTAAGGCAAATCTCCCAAAGTCTGTTTCTTTATTTGTGATGTGAAATAAAAAGGATACTTACCTCATTAGGTCACTTGGAATGAAAACACCAAGGTATGTGTTTATCTGTCAGAATTATGTGTCTCCATATTCAGGGTTATATACAAAGAGAGAGGCAGTTTCATTCCAACTACTTATCTATCCAAGAGAAATAAAAACGTATGTCCACTCAAAAATTTGTACACAGGTATTGATGATAGCATCATTATTTATAATAGCCAGAAAGTGAAACAACCTAAATGTCCATCAACTGATGAAAGGATAAATAAATTATGGTATATCTATATAATGCAGTATTATGTCAATAAAAATAAATGACGTATTGATACATGCTACAACATGTATGAATCTTGAACTATTATGCTAACCGAAAGAAGCCAGAAACAAAAGGTCACATATTGTGTGATTTCATTTATATGAAATGTCCAGAACATGCAATATATATTCAATAGATTCTTATAAACCTGTAATCCATAAGGACAAAAAGTGGCCTAGTGGTGGCCTATGGCTGAAGATGAGGTAGGGATGACAAGTCATTGCTAATGGATGCTGGGTTTCTTTTAGAGGTGATGAAATATTCTAAAAATTCATTGTGGTGATGGTTGTACAACTCTGAATATACTGAAAACCATTACATTGTACACTTTAAATATTTGAATAATAGTATGTGAATCATACCTCAGTAAACCATTATTTTAAAAATGTGTAACAGCTAACAGTCTCATAGCATAATCTAGGCACAGTTCTAAGTGTTGTAATTATGTTACTATTTAATTCTTACAATACCCAGTGAGGTAGGTATGATTATGGTCCCCAGAGGCATATACACACTTAACTTCCACTCTACATTGTCCTGGGTTAGGGACCATTAAAACCTTCCGTTTTAGACTTAGAAACTTAGGTTCTGATCTTGGCCTTGTCTGTTACTAGCCAAGTGGCCCTGGGCAAGTTACTGAAGGAGATTTTGCTTATTTGTTAAATGGAGATAATAATAAGGCATACCTCATAGGATTGGTGTTTAGCACAGGGACTACCCGTAGTAAGTGGTTATTAACTGTGAGGTCCTTCTTTTATGCACTATTGTCACTGGTTTAAGAAGTGAAAAGCACTACACAAAGCAAAGCAGCAGGCAGCCTAACACCACAGAGCTGTGAACAGTCGGCTTATTATTTCTGCAAGTAAAGAATTTTGTTTTCCACATAGAATTGGCCTGGTAAACTAGTGGTCTGGCATTCTACCTTTTACATAATGTAACTTAAAGGTTTAAATGAGGATAAAAATATTTGCCACATGCACTAAGCATTTGAAGTGCTGAAAATTTGCTTTTTATTGCAAGAAAATAAGCAGAAGTGTGGGATGAAGAAAGAAATGTGTCACTTCCCCAGCACTGGCCTGCAAGGGCAGAGTGACCTTACACGAGAAGAAAAATGTCAGTAATTTCCAAACTAATCTAATTTTAAATTTTTGAATTTTTTATTTCATCTTGTAGAGACATACTTATTCTTGGAAGGAAAAAAAACCCAACAACATTAGTGATAAATGAAGTTATATGAGTTTTGCTGGCAAACTCATACTGCACAATGCTGCAGAGCTCATTTGCAAGGCAGGGAAGCGAATCAAAGTGCACAGCAGTTTTGTCATTGCCCAAAATGTTTCTTGGAGCAGTCTGTGACCAGAATTTTTTTTTTTTTTTTTGAGAGCGGGTAGTACAGTTTTATATGATGTGATTCGCTCTCTTCTTTCATCTCCTATAACATTTTCCTTCTAACATTCAAGGCGCTCACTCCCCTCCCCCGGGATTTCCACACCGTGGGAAATGTACCACCATCCATTCAGTTGTTCAGATCGTCTTTGATTCCTCCTCTTCTCTCTATGGGTGCATTTGGTAGGTTTCCTCCAAAATATATCTTCCATCTTTTCACTTCTAACTCTATTTCCACCGCTAATCCAAGCTATCTACATCATCTGTCTAGACTCCTGTAATAATCTTCTGAATGTTCCCTCTGTTTTCTCTTCTCCCACGATCAATTCTACACAGAGCAACCAGAGGGATCTTTAAAAAATACTAATGAGGTTAATTTCCTCCTTAAAACCTCTCAGTAGTCAAAATCCAAATATACAGTTGGAATAGGAAAAGGAGTTCAACATCATTAATTATCAAGGAAAGTAAAATTGAAACTACAATGAGATACTATTACACATCTCGCAAATGGACCAAAATTTAAAAAATTAAAAAGACTGACAATACCAAGTCTTACTGAGGATGCAGTGGAAGGGAATACATAATGAATTTGGAAGATTGTTGGGCAATAGTTAATAAAGCTAAACATATGCTTACTCTCTGGGTTAGTAATTCTACTCCTAGGTCATAACCAGGATAAGCGAGTGCCTGTGTCCACCAAAAGATGTTCAAGAACATTGATGCCAGCTTTATCTATCGTAGATAAAAATTAGCAACAATCTAAATGTCCATCAATAGTACAACAGATAAATGGTAATGTATATATATATATATATATATAACAAAATACAAGTAATAAAAGAAGAGTAAACTACTGGTACATGCAACAATATAGATGAATCTCTCAGACAAATGAAGTCAGACGAAATTTGTACCGTATGATTCTATTTATATGAAGTATAAGACTAGGCAAAACTAATCTTCAGTGACAGAAGGCCAGCTAATGGTTCCTGGGACTTTACCTTTGTTAGGGACTGGGGTCTCTGGGGATGGTTAGATTGAGAAATGTCATGAAGAAAACTTCTGAGATTTGGAAAAGTTCTATATCATGAACTGGGTGGTTGTTTCATGAGGGGTGTGCGTGTGTGTGTGTGTGTGCGTGTGTGTGTGTGTGTGCGTGTGTGTGGTTACCAAGTTATACACTTTCTGTGCGCCTTACATGTACATTTTACTTCAGTTTAAAAGTCAATGGCTCACCAATGCATGTACAGTATATACATGATCTCATGGTCTGGCTCCTGGGCCCCTTTCCTCATCTCATACTTTATGCTCCTTGTTCTTTATACTTTTCCCACACTGGCCCTCTGGTTTTCCTTCAAACATATCATTCCCCACCCATTATCCATATATTTTCTTCATAGCCACAATCACCATTTAAAATCATATTATATGATTACTTATTTATTTCCTGTTTTCCTCTTTTAGAATGTCGCCCACATGAGAGTAAGATCCTTGTCCATTTAAATCACTCTCTCTCCCTAGTACCTATGAATATAGTACTCGGATATTTGTTCTATGAATTCATGATATAATCTTCAAGTATTTGTAAAAAGTTACACTTCTGAGTGTTTATAATATATTAATATTCTTAACAAAGATAGCTATTATGGTCATTTTATAAATATCCTATATGGCAAATTTGTTTCTTTATATCCTCTAAAAATATTTATTAAATGTTCACTACAAGCAAGCATTAGCTAGTATTGTCTGGTGATGCAATAAGAGATTAAAGAGAGAGAATTAAAAAATACAGGAGACAAAAAAAGAAAATACATGAGACAGAAGTAGGGACTATGACCTGAAGTTGGCCTAGGAATGGAAGAAGGTTATTGCTTCATTTGAAACTGAGAGGGAAATACGGGTGGGGATATAGATAAATTTATTAGTAAGGAAGTGGAAAAATTTTGCATTCTTACTTAATGGCTTCTATTTCCTCTGAAGTAGGAAGCAAGGTCATGTGCTCGAAAAGAGAAGGGCGGGGGTAGGCTAGGGAGCTCAAGAAACAGCGATGGTTTCATGTTCTTCATGCTCAGGGCTCATGTTCTTAGTGCATGGGCACCTGCTCTGCCTCTGTCAGGTTGAAGGTTTGCAGGAAAGATGGCAAGACCAGGAGTGAGGGAGCTGTGGATTTTCATATGATGTCGATGAAATAGTAAGCAGCCTGAACGGTCAAGAAGCGAGGTGAAGGCTATGAAGCCAGGAGGAATTTGAAGAAAGATCAAGATGGCAGAGTGATCACACAGAGAAACTTCTTTCTTCTTTTCAAGCACAAATAAAAATATTTTGAGCCAAAATTTGGACAATAATAACAGGAGTGTTTTGAGAATGTGGTGGGTCAGGAGGGAAGTTGCCTTGTTCTAAATGTCTTGTCTAGGAGGACGCTAGAGATATAAATTAACTATTGAGTTGGTTAGGAAAATATAAACTTAAGTCTGTTAAAACCACTAAATGATTAGAAATGGAATGTGTAATTTTCAAACTTGTTGAAGAAAAAGAAAGGAATTAAAAAAAAACTGACAATCCAAAAGAAGGCAGAAAGGAAGGAAAAAAAATTGTCTTGATAAATTAGAAACTACAAAAAGCCAGAGATAAATTATGAGGTTCCTAATCACAAATATATATATATATATATATTTAAACTCACCTATTAAAAGACAGAACTCTCAGATTGTTTTTTTTTCAAACCTAGCTACCTATATCACCTACCAGTTATATACCTCAAACAAAATAACATAGAAAGATTACAAATAAAGGCATAGGAAAAAGATCTACCAGGAAATTAGTAACTAAAAGAAATCTGGCTTAGCAATACTAGTATCAGATAAGATAAATGTCAAATTAAAAGTATTTCTGGGAACAAAGATTTCATAGGGATTATGCAACTATTCACTGAGACAGTATAAGAACCATAAATTTGTATGCTCTTAACAACGTAGTTTTTGTGGAAGATACCAGAAATTGACTCATTCATTGTTACTCCACCCCTCTTTATATTGTGGTAAAGACTATATTTCTGAGTTTCTTTGGCTGCTAAATTCTCTGTCTAACCAGGCTTCTGATAAGCAGAGGTTTGGAAGGTGAAAGGAAGTATTATAACATGGTGACCACAGAGTCCTTCTGGAAGGAAAAGGGGTTGAGGTGCTTGGTTGTCCAGCGACAGTTGTTGCAGGGGTTCTCATATCTTCATTCTAACGTTGGAGGGGCTGAGTGACAGGCTGTGGCTGGCTGAGGTATTTCTCCTGGTTATATTGTTCACAGGCTGAGTAATATCTAAACATGGCTCCTCGGCTTCCCTGAAATTCTGTAAGCTGCCTTGTATCCTATAATAAGTCCCTTTCTACTTAAACAGGCTGAAGTGTATCACAACATGACATGGCATGTGCTATGCTGGAGGTAAACCCCAAGCACTTATTAGATTCCAACTCCGATTGGGTGGAAGTGTGAAATCCTTGTAGGCTTTCTAGAACAGGTGACAGCTGCAATACGAGCTGAAGTATGAGTGGCAATTAGCCAGGTGGAGGCCAGAGGAGTAGGAGGGCCTAGATGAAGAAGGAACAGCATGTGCAAAGGTGGAGTCCTGGAGATACAGAGCTCTAATTAGTTCGATGTGCCTAGCACAGGATCAGAAGTATGGAGCGATGAGAAAGGAGGCTGTAGCGCCTCAGGGGAAATCACAAATGGCTTGCATGCCAATTGGTAGACTGAAACTATTGTTTTTTTGTCTGCTCAGCACAGTGACTCCTTCTCCTGCCATCTTCCCCTCCCTTCTTCCCATCCCAATTAATACACACACATCACACACATTTCTTTTGGGGAGCTTCTTCTTCCGCACTCACCAAATGCTTCCCAGGGATTTTTAAAATTTACGACTGGCTCATAGAGTTGTAGATTCTCCCTATTCCCTATCCCCAAGGAGGAAGCCTATCTATGGTAGAAGAGAATTAAGTCAGACAGAAAAGAGTAACAATGAGAGATGAGAGAGAAGAGAAGAGTGAGAGAGAGAGAGAGAGAGGCAGAAAGACAGACTGACTGACAGACAGACAGAGACAGAGAGTTCTAGCAAGGACAAATCTTAGGACCCAGAGTCTGACCTCTCCACAGCTGTCCTAGTTCCCATGGCCCTTCTGTCAGGCTAATCAACACTGACCGATAACACCTACTTATAATCAAGTTGCTGATATAATTTATTTATATATATTTTAGCAAACATTTTTCTTCTCCTTTTCCTCCTCTTTTTCTCCCTTCTCCTTCCTTTCTTCTTCCTCCTCCTCCCTCTCCTTCTTCTTCATTTTTGTTCTTTTTTGGCTATTCTATACTATTCCATTGAATTTATACGTCTTTATTTGTTTACCTATTAGGGTATTTCCAATATGTCACATTGATGAATAGAATCTGGACAGGACAAAAGAAGGTGGCAGGTGGTGGCATACTGCTTGTCAGCTGAAGGGAATAGTATAGAAAATGGCATAGAGGTGAGAAAGTACACAAGATGTTTAAGGATGAAAAATCCAGTTTGGCTAGACTGAAGACTAGTAGGAACATGCAAATTTGTACTAGATTTATTGCTTAAAAAAAATGATAAGGACGTTGACAGACTTCCGGGCAGCCACTTGGAAACTCCATGCATGCCATTCTAAGAGTTACAAATTACAAGTGTCAAGAAGAATTATTACACCTATAATGATCTTAATCAGCACTGTAAGGACTTGATGCAAGGAAAACTACAGAAAGTCAACCAAATATGCTGAATAAAGATCTGCAAGGAATGGCAGGTAAGTAGGTGGAAAGACTGAATTTTATGCAACTATCGATTCTTAAACTCATAGATTTGGTTGCAGTGTGTATATGAGGTGGATGTTGGGGTGCTTCTTCCCTACTCTGGTTTACAGAGGAGAGATATTCCTGGTCTCCTGCTCCAAATTTTATAAGAATATAATCTGTTTAACAAAGGAACCACAGCGCAGGCAAGCATTATTTAATAAGTGATAGTGGAGCAATTGGTTACATGTTCAGGAAAGAAATCAATGTAAAGGTAGAAATGTAAAGATAGAAGATAAATACCATATGATTTATATGCGGAATCTAAGGAACAAAAGAAATGAACAAACTAAAACAGACTCACAGATACAGAGAAAAAAAACTGGTGATTGCTAGAGGGGTGGGGGTTTGGGGGAATGGGAGAAAAAGGTGAAGGAATGAAGAAGTACGAATTAGTAGCTACAAAACAGTAGGTCCTCTTTTTAGAGCTAACACCATACCATAGAGTACAGCATAAGGAATACAGTCAATATTATTGTAATGGCTGTGTGTAGTGCTAGATGGATACTACGGTAATTGGGGGTGGGGGTGGGGGAGGGAATCACTTTCTGTACACCTAAAACTAAAACAAACAAACAAACAAACAAAAAAACTAACAAAACAAAAACAACAACAAAAGAGTGTAGTCAAGGTGAAATTTCATATCAACTATGACTTCTTTGGAAGAAAAGAACCTTATTCTCTACAACTGAATTCAAATTAGCTTTCACTCCCCTAGACGGCATCAACAGATTTCCTATCCTATCCTGTTCTGGTACCCTCACGGCAATCCTGCGATTCTTTTCAATTCAGTTCAGGTGTTGTTGTATCAGTCACTGTTCAGTCTAAAGCTCAATCCCTTTCCAGCAGATTGTGCCCCGAGTTGTCTCCTACCCACCCCTCCAATCTCCCTGGATGCACAGGCTCCTGGAAGGGAGTGGAAGAACCTGTCCCCTTGGAAGGAAAAAAAATCAATGTAGGTCCTCTTTTTAGAGCTAACACCATACCAAATCCTATATAAATTAAAGAGAGCAGAATATAACAAATAGCATCAAAAAAGTCTAGTAGGAAAAGTGGGATTTTTAAATTAGATATCAGTAAAGAAAGGTGCAAAGGGATTTGGGATTACTTTCTAAGCTTAAAAGTGTTAGAAGAAGTTTTTAAAAAGGAAAGTCTGATGCTCAGACTTTTTAATCGTAATGATTGACCAGACAATCATTACAAATTTCTATTGGTGTATTACTTCCCCAGTTAATATATCCTCAATGTATTTACAAAAATTTTTGCCTCATTATGAAAGATAACATGTTATATAAAATGCTCATGCAGATAAATTGAAATCAGTAGAAACACACTTTCTGAACACCTAGGCCAGGTCAGGTCTGTGCTAGATACTTTGCAAACCTTCAGTTAAGGTGGACATCCCCAAATTGTCCAGGAAGAAACTGAGGGCCAGAGGCGTGAAGGGTCTTGCTTAATTACTCATCGAATGGGCACGTGCTCTTTTGCCTATCAGATATCTGTTTCCTCCCAACCCCACCCAGCTGGGTTCATAATCATACCTTGATTGCCTTCAGGTAGCCACTCCCCCATCCCTTGTGCCAGAGGACTCCCCACCCCTGGCCCAGAAGGTGGGTCCTCAAGGGTCTCAGTTATTGAAAGTGTGGTCCCATTCCTCTTGCTGGTGATTAGGTTGAGAAATGAACATCTGGCTAATCAGATGAGAGGGAGAAATCATCTAGGTGGCATTAGGGAAATAATTTCTCACTCTTATAAACAGACAGTGCCTTTCTTGCCTTTCTCGCTCTACTGTTTCATATTCCCACCGGGATTACATGAAAATTTAATCAGTTGCTACACATTTCATTGGCCTTTGGTATTGCCAGTTTGGTTTTTTTTTTTTTTTTTTTCTGGTAGTGGATATGTTTTGTTCTTATATTTTAGCCATTCTAATAGATGTGTAGAATGACTTTTGTTGTGATTTTTATTTGCATTTTTTCTGAGAAATGCAAAAACATATAATATGTTATATAATATCCTAAAGAAATGAACCATGTTTGTGAATTTAAATGTATTGATTTTTTTTGTCTTAATTTTCTACTGTTTTTTAGATTAGAAAGTTCTTTCCCAATGAGAAATCAGAAGATAATTCAGCTATATTTTTAGAGTTGTGTATGAATGTGATACTTGAAAGTGCTGCAGACATCTCATCATCATTAGAGGTGGGACAGAGACAAGTATTCGTAGGGGCAGGATCCTAATCATACTCTCCTGGAGTGGCTCTCTCTGAGACTCTATCTTATGGGAGATAATACATTTCCTTATTATTTAGTCCCATTGAGTTGAGGTGTTTCACTGCTTGCCACAAAAGTCACCGTAACAAAGCAAGTGAATGGAAGAGCTGAGGTTGGAACCCAGACACATAATTCTAAATGAGAATTTAACCTATTAGCACACCCGCAGAAAAAAGGTTCAACCTCACTAGTAATCAAAGAAGGTAAATTAAATAAGATTGAGACTCTATTTTTTAAACTACTACATGATTAAAGTTTTTTTTTTTTTTTTTAATGATAAGTACTGTCATACTTTGCTGGCATTTAAGGATGTAAATTATCGTAGCTTTTAAAAAATAACAACAGCAGGTATCACTTATTGAGCACTTATTACACAATAGACACTATGCAAGGCAAGCAGATTGATTTAACCTGAAAACAACCCAGTAAAAAAGATATCGTTATCTTCTGTTTAAAGACAAAGTTTAGAGAGGCCCATCGCATTTGCTGAGTTCTCGCAGGCCCAAAGGGTGGTTGTCTGGGGCCCTATCATTCCACAAGTGAACCAAACGTGTCAAGGAGACTAGTAAAATAGGGCACCAAAAAAGAGAAAAAATAATTTAATAGAGCTTGAAATTTGATATTCAAAAAAATAGCATTAAAGTAGTCATCACAAAAAAACATCTCTTCATTAGTCTTCCTTACAACATATTTTCAGCTGAGTGTCCTATTTGAATTATCTATTAGGGGGAGCAGGTGGTGAGGGCCCCTAAGGGTCTCACTCCAGCCCATGGAGCCAGAATTCAATCTAGACCTGACTCTAAAGTCTATGCTCATAACGAAGACTACTGGGAGCCAAGCAATTTAGTGAATTAAATCAATAGCCTCAAAAACATTCGTATTTCTTAATTATTGAATTAAATATTGTGAAAAATTATAAAAGCATTAAGAATAAATGTGTTAATGGCAGAGATTTTTATAACTGTAAAAAATCAGAAATTAATACAAATGTTTGACCATAGAGGCCTTGTTAATTAAATATGTAATGGAACTATTAAAAATAATCTTTACAAGAACTTTAAAATAAAGTGGGAAACCAATTGTATTATATCTTGTCAAGCGAAGGAAAAAAACATATGAAAGTATTTATAAAAGGTAGTCAGAACTGTAAAAACTTTTTTTAATGTGTAGAAAAAAGATAGACAAGAGACATACTGTAAAATGTTAACAGTTTAGGGCCCTGAACAAGCCTGATCTTGTCTGATCGCAAAAGCTAAATAGGATCGAGTGATTAGTGCTTGGATGGGAGACCACCTAGGAAGACCAGGTGCTAAAGATATAAAAAATAAAAATAATAATAAATAAATAAATGATAAAACTAAAATAAATAAAAAAATGATAAAAAATAAAAAAAATAAAAATAAGAGATTGTAAACTGACAAGGTCCTTGCAATCTGTGAGGTCAACCAAGGGTTGCCTCACCTAAAAAAATAATAAAAAATGTTAACAGAGACTGGTTCTTGGCATAATGGGTGATTTGCTCTAATTTCTTGTATTTTATGAAATGAGAATTTTCTCTAATGAATATTACTTTTAGAAAAAAAATTGCAATAATTTTATTTTCAAAATGGCATAAAAATCTTAGAAAATATCTTTATTTAGATAGTACAATTACAGAGGGATGAAGAGGCTTCATATGAAGATATTATAATTGTAATTCCTTAGTGTTCAAAGAAAAAGGCTGGGAGAAAACACCCACAGCTTTCCTTTACTCACAGTTTTCCAGTAGAACCTAATATCAAACATTTTACCCCACTGTCAGCTCATATGATTCAATATTTAGTTCAGGAAAAATTGTCATGGTAGATTTATTCAAGACATATATACTTAGAAAGTATCTGGATAGATTATCTATATTACTGGATCACTAACCCCCCAAATATCCAGATAAAGGAAGAATTCTCTGCAGAGTGAAGGAGCTAAATATCAGAGGAAAATGTTATTATGGAGTAAATCTACAAAGCTTATTAATATAATTTATTAAAACTTACTCCCTCTTTTTGGAAACATTCTCTTTGCTTGGTGTCTATATAATCCAATTACCTCCCCGGGGTTTTTTCTCCGATCATCTCTGGCTGTTCCTTCTGTCTCCTTTGAGGCTCTCTACTCTACATTTCTCCAAAATGTATATACCCAAGCCCTCTGCTCTTCTGCCTACACCCTCACCTGGACAACCTCATCTACTTTATTAGTTCCTGCTACTCTCCGTAGAGTAGTCATCTTCCAACAGCTCCTAAAAGCTGGTACTAAATAACTTAGAAAGAGGTTTGATATAAATATTTTCATTAGCCTTCACTTTTAAAATAACAAATGACCTCTTAGAAATGATTATCCTTTGACTACCTTTTCCACCAATCTGTCTCTCTGATCACTGATGTTTCAGTGTTAGTATAGATTGTCTCTTGCTTTCAATGTGCTTCCTTGGAAGTTGTTTCACCAGAGTCTTAATAACTGTGACTTCAACATAGTAGTTTAAAAAATTCATTTGAGAAATCCACATGTCGAAGAAGGCACCCAGGCGACACAGTCACTCCACCGCTTCCGCTTCCCGGCTGGCCGTGCCTCAATGAGGGAGCAGAGTGACACCTACTAAGTAGGATGTACATGTCCGGAATGAATTCATATGTAGATAGTATGATAATTTCCAAATTGTCCTTCCTAAGCAAACTCCACCTTGCCTTGTAAATGGTTCAGATCATGTTTGAGTCTCATTTGCATTGCATTGTCTGAGAATCAAGACATTTGTGTTTTCATCCCATCAAAAAGATTTGTTACAAGGCTCATCGGCCTCTTCTCCTTTTCCTTTCCCTCCCTCTGAGATCACTCAACTCTTTAAGGCAGTACTCTCCCGACTGCACAGAATAATTTAAGTATTGTCATGTCCTCCCAACCTCCTGCCCTTATTGTGCTTGTCAATTAGCAACGAATAATTTCAGTTCCACAAATATTTTTGAGTTCCAACTATGTACCAGGAGCTGTGCTTGGCACTATGGAGAGCAAAAAAAAAAAATGGAACAAGAATCTTCAAAAAAAGTAAATTGCAATTCTGTTCACTTCCTTTAGCTTTTGGGCCTGACCTGAGCTGTCAGTCTCTGTCTCCAAATACAGCTGCTTTGTGGTTGGAGCTCAGGGTCAAAACCCAACAGGGACTGGTGCTAGTTAATTTGTTCTTTATTGAAAGCTTTATTGCTAACCTTAACTTATTAACAAATTTAGGTGTAAAAAAAAAAGCTGAATTGAAAATTAGACATTTCAAATGTTCCACAGCTATCCCAACCTAATATTTTAAACATTCTTCTTAGATCAAACACTCCACCTTTCTTAAATCAAATACTCCACTCTCCCTTCTCATCTATCCGCCTCCTCCAGCAGTAACATGACTTAAATCCACATAAACCATTACTTTCACAGAAAGACAATTGGCTTTCTGTGGCACTAAGTGAAAAAGATTAAGATACCCCCAAGATCATAACTAGAGCATTGTTATTTGTCTCCTATTTCACAGCAAGTTAGAGAGTTTGATGATTACTATTCTTCTTCTTCATTATTATCAAATACTGACAGGTTTTAACCTTTAGACCAATTTTTTTTTTTTTTTTTTGGCTCCAAGTTACAAAGAAGAGCAGACATTATTCTGCATTCATTAAAAACAGCCTTGCAATTTCCTCTATGGATTTCATACTTAGAGCCATGTGAAAGCCGCTTATAAATAGTAAACGCACAGAGCCAGTGCCATCCATTCAAGAGCACAGAGGTTCTAAGGAGCAAAGGCGGCCTGCTCAGACCTGCGACACGCCCCCATTCCCCCAACCCCCATCCCCCATCGCAGCAGCGCCATCTGCAGTGTGTGTCTGGACCCCCTCCAAGTACTCACCACCTCCTTTAGAACTTTTATGAGCCTGCTTTTTGAAAGCACGCTCATTCCATATGCAAAGGCCTAGATACATATGCACACGAACAGCCCTATGCATGCAAAATGTGCAGATGGGCAAAGGAAAATGAAGCCAGGAGTTTGGCGCTAAGACAACTTATTAACCCCAGGAATTCCTAAAAACCCACATAGGAGTCTTATTGAAATACAGTTTTTCTTAGAACTGGTAGTAGAACTTATTTTAGATTTCAGAAACTAGTTTAATAGAAGTGTAAGAAAAACAGCTTTTAGAACTCTATTTTTTAAAATTGTTCCCTTTAAAAACAAACATCTGAAAGGCTGCAGAATTTCAACTAGCAGCACCATCACCAAATTTGATCCATAGCTTTCACCACATTTGGACCTTGATGTCCTTAGCTGGTATGGTGCGAGAAAACCAAACAGGCTTCCTTAAATTAACAAACAGCTGCCTGATTCTTTTTAAGAAGGGAAAATTGGTAGAATTTGGAGACAAGAACTATAAACTATAATAAACTATAATACATTTTCAAATACTTAATATTTCCATAATATTTATAAACACATAATAGATCTTGCAACAGGTATCCCAAGCCTTTTTATTAAGATTTATTTAGGACTAGCTTATAAAGTTAAAATGCTTAGATTTTCAGACCATATTTTGGCCTAAGGACTTCTAGAATTAGAGTCAGCATTTCTTTTTTTTTTCCTTTCCATTCATTGTTTTGTAATGAAATACAATTAACATATAATATTATATTTAGGCATAAAACAATTATTTGATATATGTATATGTTGCAAAATGATCACCACAATAAGTCTAGTTAACATGCATCACCACACACGATTAAAATTTTTTTCTTTTAAGATCTACCCTCAGCAACTTTCAGATATCAAGACAGTATTGCTAACTATTAAAGTCAGCATTTCTAAATGAAGGTATATGCTATTTATTCTATCTATTCTCCCCAAAGGAATTCTCATGGAATCAACTGAGCAGACCTCCCCGCTTGTGCGGGGCTAGACTGAAAAGGGGAGAATCTCCCGATGCTACAACACTTCATCAACTCGTCCCCTCACACCATCCATGATCCGTTACAGCTCAAGCAGTTCTTTCACAGAACAGTGAGGGCCTTGCACATACTTGTGCTCTTTTCTGTGTCTACTACAATTATCAGACTTTTCCAGACTCTAAGATCTTGGGGAGTAGAGATTGTGTTGCTCCAAGTCCCTAGCACCACCTTTTTTTCTGTCCTCAGCAGAAGTTAGATATTAAGCAATTACTCTAAGTTTTGATAAGGTGTCATGCATGCCCTCAAAGCACGTAGCAGGGAGCCAAATGTAGTGTAGGGATCAGGTAAGGCCTTCTAGAAGAGTAAAAACAAACAAACAAACAAACAAATGAAATTACAATTAGGAGGTAAGACAAACTGGACTTGATTTATTGAATGAAAGGTTTGAAAGAGCAAGCATAATGTCCAAGTTCCTTGGGCAACTGAATGTAAACTGAAACAGGAAACGAAAAAGAAAGGACTTTTTTGGCAGTGTGGGGTGAGATAGCTTTTGCATGGAATTTGAGGGTACTGCTGAGAGATCCCTTAAGAGATGTGCAAGAGGCAGTGGGACATAGAGGTATCGGGGAAGCTGTTTAGGCTCTTTGGGAGTTGTTAGCATTTGGATGTCTATAAAAGCCAAGAAGGTATATGAGATTACCCAACAAGATGGGACAGAGAGAGAAGGATGAGGACAGGGTGGAGTAGTAGAAGCCTAGAGAAAAGATGAGGGCAAGGGGGATAAGGAGAAACCTAGGAGAGGGCAACGAGGGAGCAAAGGGAAGGGAAGGCTTCAACAAGGAAGAGAGGGTCAACTGGGTCCACACTGCTTAGTCAGAACGTAGGGTTTCGCAGTGAGAAATTCTTCAGTGACCTATGTACGTTGGAAGGCAGTGAGGAGTGAAGGGTGCAGAAGCCAGATTACACTGTAGAGGCATGAAAGAGGGTCAGAGAAAGCAGGCAGCAAGACAAGTCTGACTTCTGCTGAGGACAAATGGGGCAGTTGGAGCGATTGGTAGGTTAAATCAGTGTTTCTTAAACCTGGCTGCACACTGGAATCACCTGAGTATCTTTTAAAAAATTTGATAGCTGGGTGGGCCCCACCACTAGCAATTCTGACTTAATTCTTATGAGGCACAGCCTGAGCACCATAAATTTTTTTAAAGTTCCCTCAGGTGATTCTAATGAGTAACCAGAGCTGAAAAAAATTGGGTTAGAAGAATAATTTATTTTAAAGATGAGACTGAGTTAAGCATGTATAAATAAATGCTGAAGATAAACGGGGGCAGAGGGGATGGTTATTTATGTCAGGGCTCCTGGGAGGGAGTGAGGATGAAGCGAGCAAAATAAAAGATATGACTTAGAAATAGGAGAAGCACTTATTTTATGACGGCAGGAGAAAGGGAGGAACAGAGGGGTGCGGATTGAGTCAGGGTCGAAGTTCCGCTGGCCGGATGGCGAGGAGGCAGCCTTCTAAAGTACCCCGTGTTCTCTGTGAATCAGTAAGAGGAAAGAGAGAACGGTGAGATTTACACGTGGAGAACGAAGAGGACTTGGCAATGCTGAGTGCCTGGTTTATGTTAGAGACCCTGAACTTGTAGTGTCAGCAGTATGTGAAGCTGATGGTTCGCAGCAGAACATTCAGAAATGTGAAAACAGTATTTCCTAAAGCATGAGGTTTACATTCTTCATACCATGTTGTTAAGAGGATTCAAAGTTGAAAAGCTAAGACCATGGGAATCACAGGGTTAGAGGGGCATGGCTGGAAATGAACCAATAAAATCCCTTATAAACAGTTGTAGTTTCTAAATCCAAAACAGCTGAACCAACAAAACTTACATTGATATAAAAACATATCAATAATAAAGGGAGTATCAACAGCATTCTACATATTTTAAATGAGCAAATAGTAAATTCTCTATTTTTTGCCTGTTTGCCTCCTGACAATCGTATTTGCAGTGAGATGTTTACAAATCTGTTCCCCAGACCGAGATCCACCCCCCACTTTCCACATTCAGTCTATCCCATTCTCACAGCCTTTTTGGTCTCATGACTGAGTGACTTGGTATTTGTTAGACGCAGTCTTAACATTTTGAAGTTGTGAAAAAATAGTGTGTCTAAGTGAGTCCATAAATACTTGAATTTTCCGTAAGTCCACTTCAAGTTGGTGAGTGGAATAACCGACCCTCCAGTTTGGCAAGGAACTGCGAGGTCGCCCCAGATAAAGGACTGTCAGTGCTGGAACTGAGTCCTGGGAAAAGCTGAAGGGTCAGTCACTCAAGCCCTCCCTACCCTGCAATAATCCCTAACGCCCTCATTGGTGGCAAGTGCTTGCTCTCACGTGGCCTGAAAGACTGGCAGAGAAAGGGGTCTGACTGTGCCAGGTTAGAGGCGGAAAACCAATGTGCCAAAAGAAGGCCTAAGAATTAGCTCAAGACCACAAACTCTTCTACTATCTTCCTTCGGCTCCATCCAACTTCTTAGTGTAACGAAGCGCCCACACAGGGTTAACTCCTAAAATTCCTGTTCGTTTTTCTTCACCACCCTGTTCCTTTGAGGAGGCTGTTCTGGCATGTTTTGGCTCAGAGACACTTCTTTTTTTTTTTTTTTCCTTCCCCGGTCTCACGGCTAGTGTCCTAAGGCCTCCTCCCTTCTCAAACCACATTTCTTTCCTCCTTTCATCCTCAGATAAGATAAACTAAACCAAGTACATACCTTAATTATCAGGCCAAAGTACTTCTTGATTAAAGAATTTTAACCATCTCAATACAAAATGCGTGCTTTGCTCTTTAGAAATAGAGAACACCGCCTGACTGCTTCTGCCCTTTCACAATAGAAGCCTGCCTTTATCAGGAAGAAACTCTTCTTTATTCCACCCTGTGCTTTGCTTTGAGCCAATTTCTAAATGATCAACAGATGAAAAGTCACATTCTTGAGGGAGAACAAAAAAGCAGTTTGTACAATAGACTGAAGAAATGAGTTTTATCTGTATTAAATCCTCAATCCATGTTTGTCGATTTGATGAATAAATGAAAACAAAGTAGATTTCTTTAATAACGGAAAAGTTTCTCCTTACCTTCACTCTAAGGATGTATACTGCAGCATTAGGTGTAGGGCTCTAGATCAAGGCTGTGGGATAGACAAGGGCAAGACCTTCCCCATAATAATAAGCCAAGATTAATCAGGAGCATGTGGTAAAATGATGAAAGAAAATTACAGAGCAGAGGTAAGACCAGAAGAACTTACCTCAGAATGCGTTTTTCTGCAACCACATGGTGAGTTAATTCAATCATAAAATAGAAAGGTATTAAACATTTGGATGGAGGACCAAAGGAAAGAAAAGTGGAGTGAATAAATTCTACAGATCCTGTGTGAAACAGAGTGAGTTCCTCTTTCTAAGGAGAATATGGTGGTTCATATTTTGGTTACTTTTAAGAGTTATTTACAAGTTTCGTGTGGTCCAGTCTCTGTACAGAGTCCATTCGAAAGAAACATGAGTCCGTCTTTTGAAGTCTTGAAGATTAATGCATATCTTTGTTCTTGGTGTTTTTAAAGAGCCAGGCTAGACACACAGCAATCCTCCTTGGCCAGAGCTTTTTCTCCAAAGCTCTGTATTTTTGGCGGCCACTACAAATTTCCCCTACTCACTCTGGTCCATGACTCCCCTCTCTCCCCACCCCAGCTGTAGGTGGCCATGACCATCAGGACTCCCATTCCTAATTGCCAGCTCTGCCAGGCCACTCTAGGATTCTGGAAAACTCTGTTCATTCCCCCTCCCAGTCTTCCTCACTTCCCACAGAGCCGAGTTTGTCGGGTCCTCTGGGTCGCGTGGTTCTTCTCCTCTGACTGCCATGTGAAAAAAGACCGTTGCACATTTCCACTTCGTTCTACATTCATTGGTAGTTGGATATAATTCTCTCTGGGGACAGCTCGGGTAGCTGGGGGCAGAAGAGACTCAACCTAGGGTAGAAGTGAAGTAGAGGTAAGGGATGAGGAAGGACTTGTTTTCCTGCAGGTCAGTCAGCTAGGGACAACTTTGTAAATCAAAATGTGAAACCTCAGATTTGTCTACATTAAAATTTGATATGTTGAATGACAACCTAAACAAATACTGTCTTTTCTCTATGAGGTCAGTGTTATATTATAGCCTTCATGTTCAAGTTAATTCTTCTTGACTTCCACCATCCCGATTCTGATTGTCTTGGGTCTTATAGAATGTAGTCATTTCTCCTCACCTTAAACCTTGATATAGTTGGCAGGCCAGTCTGTGTGACCTGTGCTCATAAAAGCACACGCTTTGGCCCAGTAGCTCCATTCCTAGGAGTTTATACCAAAGAAATAATCAGAGATGAAGGCAAATGTTTATACTCAATTTTGATTTACTTACAATAGTGAAAAAATAAATATGATCTAAATGTCTCCAAATCAAGAAATGGGTAAAATTTTTTGGTAAGTTATATAATGAAATAATATATATCTGTCAGAATTCTGATATCAAAGACTATTTAAAGACATAAAGTGTTTCTAATTTAGTTTTAACTAAAAAACAAGTGTGAAAATTCTATTTTAAGTATGGTATCAGTTTTTTTGTACATATATGAATATGTACATGTGTGCATACACACAATACATACACACAATTTGGTACTCATGGATAGTAGAAATATATGTATTTACTTATCTTTTATATTTTATCATGAACATATGTTTATTTTATAACCATAAGCAAATAAGTATTATTTATAAAATAAATAAAAAAGAATACTTCTTAGTAGAGTAACTGGTAAAAAAAAGGAAGCTGTAATAATCTAAATGATTAACGCTATGGGAATGATTAAATAAATAAAGGTGCATTTATATACCTCATCCCTGCTGGGGACTACTACACCTCCAGCTCCTGCCTCCTGCCTCCTGAGTGTGTGGGATGTACCTGGTTTCTCAGGCCTAGAATTACTCCCACCTGCTCCTCTCTGCCCTTTCAGGACCTGCTGCTTGTGATGATACGACTGTCGACCTCTTACCTGCTTGGAGGTGACTCCGCCGGCATTTCTTCTTTGTTTGGAGAACTCCACTTCTGCCATGCAGTCCAGTGGAGCTGTCCCTCATGCATCACTCTAGGTGTGGTCCCCAGACACCTGATTAGATACTCTCTCCCCCTGACCGCAGTGACTAGTTCAGCATAGGCAACCAGAATGCCCACTGGTAATTTTCTTCAGAAGCCATCGGGGAACCTACTATCTCCATCTCTGGGAAGAACAGCTGTACGCCAGAGTCATATGACCAGTTCTTTCAGGAAAGTATCCATATTGTCCACATTAGAGGAAATGGTGCCAACACAGATGAGTAGGGATGAGAGAAGACGAATAAGAAAGTCCTAAAGACATGGTTCGAGCCTCTAGATTCAGTAGAGGTGAAACTTTTTTTTTAACCTCAGTTAATAAGCGTCTCCCTTTCTTCCCTCCCCTCCTCTTTCCCTTTCTTCCTTATTTCCACTTTAATTTTTTTCTGTTGTTGATATTTTCTTAAGATTGTTTGAGAAAGAGCTCTGTCATTCGTAACTGAAGGAGATCTAACTCAAACAGTTACCCTCCCTTAGTTTGGTGACCTGGCTTTTGCAAAGAACCACTTGGTTTTGCACGCCGAGCAAGTCTAAACTGTTTCCTGAAAACCTCCTGACTTAGAGGGTGTGGTCTTATCCAAACCTTTTCCCACCCTTTCTGGCATTTTCTGTCCTTATTGGCTAGAAACTTCCTCCCTACCAGCATTTTCTGTCCTTATTGGCTAGAAACTTCCTCCCTACCAGCAAGAGAATGAGATCAGACATATATTATTTAACATTTACAGGCACTAAAAATGTTTTGAAAGCATTTTTAATGACATAGCAAAATACTCGTAATATATGACCTCAATTATTTTCAGTATGTAATAGCTAGTCATAGAAAATACTAGCAGGAAATATATCAAAATATAAACAGTGGTTATAATCTGAGTGATAAGATTATGGACGATTTATATATTACATTTTCTAATTTTAAAAGTGGCTATGTAATTATTTTGTGATTAGAAAATAATAAGAGTTATAAATATAAATACATAAATTGTAGTACATTCATCCAAAAGACAATTTTGTAGCCATTAGAAAGAATGTTTTGAAGACATTTCAGTGCTGTTGAAAAAATTCTCATAATAGGACAATTGGTAAGGTAGACAAAACTGTATATAGCACTGATCTCAATTATGTTAATTATAGATGTGCAAATAGATGCATAGGAAATGACTAAAGAAATTGTTTCAAATATCTTTGTTACCTCTGATAGTTATCTTTGAGTTATAAGATCATAGTTAATTTTTATTTCTTCTTTATATGTGTTTGTATTTTCCAACTTTCAGGATTAGAATTCTTTTATAACCATAATACGACAGTAAAATGTTACACTGGCGGAGAAGAGGTTTGAAAAAGCAACTGTACCTCATTCCCACTCCTTTAATATAGGGTATCTGACACCTCTCCTTTCCCAAATCAGGGCCCCAAGTCCCCTCTGTTTTTTCCAGAGAAAGTAGTAGATGGAGATCCATTTCTACTCTGGGCAGACTGAGATTTTGTAAACCTTCACCGGGTGTGACTCTTATCTTATTACAGCCAAGTTCCCCTGCTTTATCTATCTCTCAATTCAGCTATGCGTGTGCACACATGCACATACCCCCCCCCACACACACACACAATGTTTGTTTATTTAGAAATAATTAAAGCAGACGTTCTCACAAATGGAGGAGGTAAATTTGGAAATACAGCAAAAGAAAAATCGATGTTTACATAACTTATTTTGAAAGCAAACCACAAGTCCTGCACTGTGCTAAGTACTTTATGTACATTTTCTCATTTGATCTTTTCAAAATCCCAATGGAAAAAGTAACACCATTTCCCCCGATTAATAGATGGCAAAACAGAGTGTTAGAGAGAGATGAAATAACTTACCCAAATTTACACGATCAATAATAAGTGGTTGAAGTGAAATTTGAACCGAGACAATTTTGCGCTAGGGCTTATGCTGTTAACGAATATGTATTTGACAAACCGTATTAATATACACCAAGATTTTTGTATTAACTCTAATGCCTTCTTAGTTGAGAACCAGTGAAACCCTTGTCAAAGGGCAGTCAGGGAAAAGTTTCAGAAAAGTTTTCTTTGTTCATTATCTGATTCTGTACCATTTCTTGATGTTCCTTTGTATAAGATTAATAGCGAATGTACAACAGAATGAAGACTTCTTAGGATCAAAGATTTTCAAATTAATTGTAGAAAAAGCTCTACTTATCTATAATTGGTTAGAGCTCAGACTCTATTTCTGCTCCTACCAGCTCCTGTATAGATCTATGTAGAAAAAGAAGATAAGAAAGGTTGTTTTCTAAGGTGTTTGCTGTGAAGTTATGGGTACATTTTCCAGTTGCTTCTCGTTTCGTTCAGTGTTGCTGGGCTATGAAGCAATTTAAAGATCACATCTGTCTACGGCCATGCTATCCTGAACAAGCCCGATTCCCGTCTGATCTCGGAAGCTAAGCAGGGTTGGACCTGGTTAGTACTTGGATGGGAGACCACCTAGGGTCCAGGCATTGTAGGGGTAAAAAAAATAAAAAATAAAAGAGATCATAAGCTGACAAGGTCCTTGCAATCTGTGAGGTCAACCAAGAGTTGCCTGTTGTGGTGTGATTAAATTTGAGACCCACGGAGCCAATTGAGATTAATTATGAGCCTTTATTAGCTGGCTGGCGACTGACTCTCCCCACAAGAGAATCAGCCCTGAGCCTCTAGAAGGAATAGCTCAAAAAGCCCCCAAACCCCCTCTAGCAAGCAAGCAGGTTTACAGACGCAGAGGCTGGCCATTAACATATCTTAACACAGGATAACGACAAATAGTCTCTAGGAGAGGTTAATCCCTGGGGGGTTTCTCTGAGAATGAGGGGTTCTGGTGTTTCCAATTGTACAGATCTCTGGTAGAGAAAAGGACACAGACCATGAATGGCCTCTGAGTTTCTCCCCCAACTCAGGGAGCCAATTGCTGGAGTGAGGCCAGGACTGCTGCCTGGTTCGACGAGGCACTGAAGGGGGGTAGGAAGGTTCGAGGAAGAAGCCTGACCCATGTTAGTAAAAACAGGCAAAATCCCCACAAAAGCCAAATAAACCAGGGCTAGGATCAGCTTCTGACCTAGCGTCCAATCAGACAGGGCCACGGAGGCCAGACCTAAGGAAAGAATTAAAATACCACACATCGATATATGGAGTACGCATGTGAAAGCCAAGGCAATAAGAAGGTAGTGGTGCATTTTGACCAGTCTGGACAGACAGACGTAATACAGACAGACACAACAGACTACAAGTAACACAACATGCTAGTGTATCAGGCAGGTACTGGGTCAGGACCTGACGTCTCAGACCTGACCATACTAGGAAAGTTGTGCTGCGTCCAGCCTTCCACTAGTTCTTAAGGCCCACAGACAGGAACAGGTCTAAGCCGAAATTTAGACGTACCCTAGAGCTCACAGACAGGTAGATACTCAGAACCCTGAATACCTGTAATACCAGAAGTCAAGTCTGATGTCTCAGACCTTGACCGAACTAGGGAAGTATTGCTGTGTCCAGCCTTCCACTAGTTCCCCGACAGGTACCCAGAAATCTGAATACCTGTAGTGCAGTCTGACTCACCGGTGAAGCTGCTCCAGATGGCTCGTGCCCAATTGTTACAGAATTGTACCTTTTGTTCGCCTGCCCTCCTGGGTGAGTCTGCCTGGCATCTGGGGCTGAGGAACGTCTCTCAGCGGTCGTCCCCTAGACGGGGCAGGTCCTTGTCCAAGGTGGCCGGGGTCGTGAGTCTTAGAGATGCTCCCCTTTTCTTTCAGGGGAGAATCTTGCTGGGGCCTCCAAATGTTGTGGTGCGGTTGAATTTGAGATCCACGGAGCCAATTGAGATGAATTATGAGTCTTTGTTAGCTGGCCGGAGGCTGATTCTCTAGTGGGGAGAATCAGTTGCTGGCCGGCTAATAAAGGCTCATAATTCATCTCAATTGGCTCTGTGGGTCTCAAATTTAACCGTACCACAACATGCCTCACCTAAAAAAACAAACAAAAAAATAAATAAATAAAGATCACCTTTGTTTTTGCTGGTTAGGGAGCAACACTGAGTTTAAGACTTACCTGGTAAAGTTATTTCAATTTTTTCAAAATTATTGGTACTAATTCTTGAGGTATCTGGTGGCAGCCACCACACTTCTACCCCTTGACTCTGTCGTGTAGGTATGAGTGGGCAAAGCTACTCCAAGAAGCATTGAAGGATAGAGGTCGGCGGAGGGTCAGAGAAGGAACATCTGAGGAGTGGGAGGAGAACCCTCCAGTTGCATGGGAGACCAGAAAATAGCTTTTCAGTGCAGGGGATGTTCAATGGTGTTAAAAAGCAGTCAAAAGCAGAGGGGAAAATGTTGGTTAGCAATTTAGTAGGCTGTTTCTGGAGCAGATTCAGAAGAGAGGCAAGGGTAGAATTCAGGTTCCCCTATGGTTAGGAGCAAGTGGGAAGTGAGAAGCTGAGGGTGCCCCAGCAAACTTTTTTTTTTTTTGCAGTGACGGGCAGGTGGGAAGTTTAAGTATGTCGCAGAGTTGAAGAAAAGTGTGCACATGGGTGTGTGTGCCGGAAATGAGAAAACTGCGAAGGTTAATAAATTGAGCAGGAGGCAACAAACATACCAAGAGAGAAGAGAGAACTACTGTTATTGAGAGCTTGCTCTGTTCCAGGCACAGTGCTAGGGCCTCATATTATTTGTTTCATTTATTGTGCATAGCAATGTTGGGAAGAAAGTGAGGCTCAGAGAAGGTGAGTAATTTTCCCAAGATCACACAGCTATTACTCCAATAGATAAAACAGACAGATCTTTCAGACTCTAACGACCCATAAGTGTTATTCATGGAAGAAAGGGAAAAGAGCAAAGGATATTTAGTACGAAAGGTCCTAGAGGAGGTGGTTAGTGTTAGAATAAAAAATATGAGTTAGTAAGACAGAAGGGCATATTTACCCCAGAGACAAAGGAAGATGCAATTGGAAAGTACTGTAGAAAGAATTACAACTTAATTTTATTTTATTTCCGGGATAAAAATAGCCTAGGCTGGCGTCGGTGTCCAGCCAGGTTCCTAGGAAACCATCGATGATTTCATTGACCTTACATTGATAGAAGCATATCCTCCTATTTTTTAGCTTTTTATTGTGTCTGGTTTTGATCGAGTCCCAAAATAATCTTAAATCATATACTGTGCTATTGCATGTCTGTGGACTTGTATAGCTATTCCTTTTTTTTTTTTTTTACAAAGAATTTCTTTCCTTTTCTATATGTGAGATGTATGGAAATGAACACTACTAGTTAATTGGCAAACCAAATTAAATAAATACTGAGACTGAATAAATTGTTCTAGAATTTGGCCTTATGATTTTTATCTACTGAGTTATTGTTGGGACATGTGAAATAGAAGAATCTTTAAATAGAAGAATTTTTAAGTAAAAACTCTGAAAGGTGAGCAACAAATTACAACTGAGCTTTTGTATCATCTAAGCCATTCCAGTTTAAATTCATGACCTACTTTAATATTACATTCTGTTGCCATAGTGCTTAGGTTAGATGTGTAACTAAAGAAGATTGATTTTCAGTGCAAATCTTAATTTTTATTGTGCCCTGCAGTGCTGCATGGATGATGCATGTGTGATAAGTCTCATATCTAGGAGATTCCAGGGGGAGTTTTGAGGGTTAAAGTATTATCACCTCTATCAGTGGTTATTAAGATAATACATTTTCTGTAGATGTGTATCATTTTCTTAAAGAAGTAAATGACTTTATGAAAATCCTTAGGCACAAAAGAAGCAGGCTCTAGTTTGCGTGGGTTATATCATTATTTCCTAAAAAGGAAAATATTTATCTTGGAAAGCATAAGCCTCAAGCTAAAAGACAAATGCTTGTCCCTCAAATGTTTTAATGCCTCATTTGGTTTAAAATCAATTCCACAATAAAGTGCTCATTTAGAATTCTCAAGACCTTATCATTATAAAAAAATAACCCAGCACACAAACATCTCCTATCAATGGTAGGATATGTGTTTGATGGGGGGTGGGGAGGGAGAAGGGGCCTGACCAAGTCTAAAGGCCAATATTTCACAGTATTCTCTGCAAAAGGGTACATTCCTTGCTGAATGGTAAGGTGTTTTTCATTATACCTGCGGTATTGGAATTTATAATAAGAAATATATATTTGGTCTTCATCCAATTTTCCTGCACATAGCTCCAAAAATCCTTGAGATTTTCTAAGTGTGGAGAGCTGAAATGGTGTCTTTTGCTATGTTAATGAAGTGACTTTTGGAAAACCCCTAGGTAATTTAAGGATGGGGTCTGGTTGCCAGGGGAACCAACCAGTATTACTTTGGTTGAAACTTTCAGTCTCACCCCCTTACCTCCAGAGAGAGGAGAGGGGCAGGGAGTTTAATGGCCGATGATTTAATCAATCATGCCTATGTAATTGAGCCTCAATGAAAACCCCCAAAAAGGGGATTCAGAGAGCTTCCATGTTGGTAAACCAGGACACGTCCGTAAACTGGGTCCCAAAGTCCACGGAGACGAAAGCTCTTTTGTTTGGGACCTTACCTTATGTATCTCTTCATCTGGTTATTCATTGATAGCCTTTCATATCTTTTGTATTAAACTGGTAATCTAGTATGATGCAGGACAAGGCAAATTCCCTAGAGTGTGGGGAGCTCAAGCCCTGCGCTAAGAGAGAGGGCTCCTGACTAAGTGTAGGAAAGAATTCAAATGTATGCCAGAGTTAGAGTTTTTTTAAAAATGTTTATTAGAGAAGTTCAGAGAAAAGACAAGGACAGAAAAGCAAAGACAAAAAGCCAAGACAAGAAGCAAAAACAAGAAAAAAAAAGCCCAAGTGTTTGGGGAATTTAGTTTATATATCATTCTTAGTTTCTGTGAATTACAGTTTAAAGACTTTATTTACCCATTTTCCTTTGATGGTATAAGCATGCAGTGTGAAAGGATTAAAGTATGTAATAAGAAAGGGAGAGAATAAGTAGCATGAAAGACCTGTTAGCAATTCCCAGTGTTTGATCCATAGATTCTTCATGGTTTTAGCCATAGGGAGTGAATGATTTTATTTTGCATAGGGTGTGACTTAAAGACTTTGTTTTCCTGTTTTCCCTTTATGGTAGGGTAAATGGTTTGTTAGTAATCCCAGCAGAAATCTTCCTTTGTTCTGCAGGTTTCCTCCTGGTCTGGCCATAGGGTTAATCAGCATACTGGAGTCTCTGAATATAGCTTGATTTAACATTTTAGCTCTCTTGCTTCCTCCCTATATGAAGTAGACTGGTTTCCTGAGTTCTGTGAGCTGTTTAAGAAAATTAATCAAATCCAAGAAGGGGGTCATGAGAATCTTTGATCTATAGGCAGTTGGTCAAACACAGGTACAACCTGGACTTGGGTTTGGCATTTAAAGTGCGGGCAGTCTTATGGGACTGAACCCTTAACCTGTGGGATCTGACACTATTTCCAGGTTGAATAGTGTCAAAATTGATTAAATTTATGGGACACCCAGTCTGTGTTGGTCAGTGTCCAAGAAGAATTGAGTCGATTGCTTTAGTGGTATGGAAAAAACCTACAATCTTAATTTATTTTTTTCTATATTGTATGTATTTAAGTCTCTGTAAATTTAGGAGTTTAAGGAGCAGATTAAACCCCAAACATGTCTTGTTTGGCTTACACAATATTTATTGTTTGATTCTGTCTATCTAACCTAACTCAGTTTGAATGAATGCCTTTTGGTAAGTGAGTTTTTCAGTCATGTTGACCTCACCACTGTCTCATGTCCTATACCTGGCATGATTCACTCACTGCGATTACTCTAAAAGGAACTGGTTTCCTTCTGTTCTACTCTGAACAATTCTGTGGGGTTTTCTCACATTAAATGTATGGAGTTCTTCACACCAAGCTATTCTCTAATTTTTGGTGGACAACAACTGGGTGTCCCACAGTTTAACTCGATTCTGACACTAACTGCCAAAAGTTAGTAAAAACCTTACAGTTTAAGGGCTCAGTCCCATAAGACTGTCCTTCACTTCGGATGCCAATTACAAGTCCCAGGTTATCACTTGTTCTTCTGACCAACTGGCTATATAAATCGAGGGTCCCTATGACCCTCTTCTTGGGTTTGATAATTTGCAAAAACAGCTAACAGAATTCAGGAATATACTTTAGTTACTATTACTGGTTTATTTAAAAGGATACAACTGTGTAAGAAAAGGGGGCTCCAAAATAAATCTGGCAAATCCATTGACAGGAAAGTAACTTCACAAGGTGATATATCACAGATTCCTAACTGGGCAAGTCATGGTGGGTATTCACATTCCAGGCCTACAGCTTCCTTAGTAAAAGGTTAATCTTTGCCTTCGTAGAGCCCTGTCCATTGTTCTTATGCATTAAGATAATGTACCTTTGAAATACTAATCTTTTCCAATTCCCTTGGAGACATAACCAGAGCATAGTGACCCCTAAACTTCTCATTGTCATATTGTTGCTTGTATACCATCTCTATTTACTGTAAATGTTAAATGCTAAGTACCCTGTGCCCACCAATGTAAAAGAAGTATATATCACTCCATTTTACTTTTTATCCTATGCTAGAGATTTCCCCATTTGGCTTTCTCCCACTTCATCTACCACCAATGGAGTTCCTGTAACTATCCTACGGTTTTGACTTTGATTCTAAATGTATAAAGAGAACTACAAAATTGCCATTTTCTGGAGCAATTTCTTAATCCTTTGAGATCTCGATACTGGGCATATCCTCAGTTCAGCTCAAGTAAACTCTAAAATCTCTTACGAACTTTTTCTATAGATTTCTTTCATTGACACTGTACTAATTTGTGCCTTGGTTTCCTCATCTGACAAATGAGGATAAAAACACATATCACTTAGTGTTGCTGTAAGGATGAAATTCATTTATGTGAAGGGCTGAGTATATCACAAAGACTCAATAAATGTTGGTTATTATAATTATAATTATAATGATTGTTATTTGGATACTTCCAAAGGTTTAGCACAGTATCTTTCAGGTAGTAGTTGTTCAATAAGTATTTGAATGAATATGTGAACCGATGAATTAATCATACATCAGTGCCTAAAATATGTAGTTTGACAAAGTAAATTGTCTTTCAGATAGGACTTTAAAATATTATACCTAGAGACTAATATAAGTGTTTCATCTCTTCTAATGGAGTTTATTTCTATGAGATTTTCATTTCAAATGGGCTTCATAAAAGGAGCTCCCCCACCCCTATAGTAGCCCTGGATGAGCTATTTGTTATTGTTCATAAGTTCCCAGTGAAAAGCTAACAATGGTTTTCTTTATTGGCTAGGCAATTTGCAGTGTCTGCCACAAAAAGGTATATTAATTTTTAGCTTGCCAGATTTTCTTCCACTAAGATATCAACAGTGGATGAGAGAAATTTGTTATCCATATCCCTGACAGTAATAAATATCATTGCTTTAAATTCTCTCTCTTTCTCACCAATCTGATAAGTGTAAAGTGATTTAATGGAAATGTTAAGACTAAAATTCACAGATTTGAACAGGCCGGTATGGAATCAAGTCTATCTGGTTTCCTTGTAAAGTTGAACTATATTGAAACAGACAAAATACTTTGCAGATCTTTGGGGAGAATCTATTGTCTATCTTTCCTTTTGATTTTTAGACATTGTTCACTTTGCTTGTCTAATGTGCCATGGCCATACATGCCATATATAAATGACCCTTTGATCTTACTGCTCTTCAAAAGGAATTAGATAACATTCGATATAAGAAAACACTACTCCAGTACTTGAGAGGTGTTTAGTCTTCACAATCTTCATTGTAACCCTCACCAAAAAAAAAAAAAAAAAAAAGAAAAAGAAAAAGCTTTGGCTGTGAGTGAAGTGGTTGAGGATCATTTTTTGAAGAAAAAGTGATAATTTGGTGAGTTAAAAGCAGTATCTAGTTATTTTAAGAGGCATATTCAATTTTCTGAGATTCAGAGGACGCCTGTGCAGCCAACATGTTGTCTCTTATGTTTAATTTAGCATGGCTCTGGAGACCACACTACTTTAAAAACTTAGTTGAAATAAAAGTAATAAAATAGTAGTAATTTGTATATGTTTTAGACACATGTTCAATATTATCTTCATCAATGAGACCATAAATTCCTTAAAAGCAAAAGTGCCTTCTTTGTCGGACAGATGCAACCCTTAATTCTGGTGAAAAGAGCCCCGCCCAGGAGACCAGCCCTATGGGTCTCCCACTCTCAGGTTCTTCATTTGCAAGATAGGGTAATAATATGCATTGCATAGGATTTTTGAGAATATTTAATTACACAATGGACGTGAAAGGAGAAGGGATTCAACACATGTTAGCTACATCTACCTTTCTCCTCTTCCTCCTCCCTTGCCCCAGGACTGGGTACATTCACAGGGTACTAACTCTGTGGATGATTGTATGACGCAGGACTGGAAGTTTTTATTTTGGAATTCCAGACTTGGAAAGCATAAGTCTACTAGGAGCTGTGAAGTGGAATGTCAATAAAGTTTTGTTAATTAAAGAAAAGAAGTACCCACTAAACCACAAATCCCACTGTTCCAGTGGAAGCCGAAGAGTCAAGCGGCTCGCAAGGAATGCGGAAGTCTGGACTGCTCGGCCAATCATGCCGAAAGGCCTACGTAGCGACGCCTGGCTGGCCAATCCTGGGGAAGCTTGCTCCGCGCCGCGCGAGTCCCGCCTCCGCGCGCAGCGCTGACGGGTCGCCAGCGGATACGGCGGCCGTGGGGGCGGTGCCAGAGGCTTCGCGCCCTCTCGGCACTCGTAGCTCAGGCTCCACCATGGCTCCCAAAGGCGGCTCCAAGCAGCAGTCCGAGGAGGACCTGCTTCTTCAGGATTTCAGCCGCAACCTCTCGGCGAAGTCCTCCGCGCTCTTCTTTGGGAACGCCTTTATCGTGTCCGCCATCCCCATTTGTGAGTGCTGGGGGCAGGCGGGTGGGGGAGGCCGCTGGAGGGTCGGGCTGGACGAGGACGTGGCAGGGCCCGGTGGACCAGCGAGAGTAAACGCTGGGATCTTCGGCTTGCGCTGTCCCCAGCTCACCCTGAGCTCGGGAAAGCGCATAGTCCCTATGGACCTCAGTGTTCTCGTCTGGGGTAGTGGTATTACAGCAAAGTTACTGTGGCGCTTTTTAAAAGTATGCTCGTTCCTGGCCCCCAGTACCGGAGATTTATGATGCACTAGCATTGGGATGGTAGCTCCGAATCTGTATTTAAACAAGCACTGTAGTTAAGATCTGGTGCGAACATCTGCATATAGCCTACTGTCTGTTTTTTTCCCCCCCACACAGCCAACTGTCGTTTGCCTCTACGAGATCATAAACTAGTGTATTACTTATTTTGGAGAAACTAATGAATTAAAAGAGAGGGAGATTCCCATTAACCCTTGCATTGAATTACAAGTGTAGCTTTAGGTGAACCGCTTTATACTGCTGAGCATCATTTTCCAAATTTTATGAGAGATCGGACCACTGCCAAGGGCCAGTGATTTTCCTTGTTAAAATTCTTTAATTACCCTTTTAGGGCAGTTCTCACTTGGGTGGAAAAACTTTGCAGACTTAGCCAAAATTCCTGAATTTGAATTTCCCGACTTTCACACTGTTGCAGTGTTTCTGGGCGGTCAAATCCAGATTTGTTTTTTCTTTCGGCCATAATAAAACTCGTCGTGCAGTTAATGTAGTGCGAGGCCCTAGTAGTTCACTGGCCTTTCGGAACACTCCCTTGATTTCACATAATAGCCACGTCAGCACATAAACTGGTTTAGGACTGCACGTGGGATTTTGGAGTGACCTGTATTTACCATAATAGTATCTCGATGAATAAAATTTGAAGTCTGGATTGTGATTGTGTTGAACCAGAGTTCTCATTTTAGAAGAAACAGAAATAAATCTCATCGGGACTAGTAATAAAAAGGTTATGTTTTTCAAGTGTTCTGAACTGGGAAGACTTGGGGCTGTAACTTTTTACTTGATATTTCAGTTCTGAAGTTCCTCAAGCTGGACTGTATTTTACCAGGCTTAGCTATAATTATTTCAGATGGCCTTTATAACTGGGTGGTAATGTTTTGTTTCTTTTTGTACCCTCCCTCCCCCATCTTAATTCAGGGTTATATTGGCGGATATGGCATATGGATCTTATTCAGTCTGCTGTTCTGTACAGCGTGATGACCCTAGTAAGCACTTATTTGGTAGCCTTTGCCTACAAAAATGTGAAATTTGTTCTCAAACACAAGTAAGTATATTTCTCATGTGAAAGTATGTCGCATTTTTATAGAGTAGGATGTCTTAAAGACCATTTGTGTGTGTGTTGGTGTCAATTAATATTAATTTGAGGTAAATATGTCTATTTGGGGGGAAGGCATCTGAATGCTATGAAGAATTATTAACTAACTGAAGCAGAGAGAGTGATTTCTGATACTGCTGTGGAAGTAGGTTTTGAGGGTGGAATTAGGATACTTAAGCACTATCCTTAATCATGAGGTTTAATCAGGAAAACAAACCCACTAAGTAAATTAACATTTCAGAAGCAAATGGAATTCTTTCTGGAAAGAATTGTTCTAGGTTCTCCATGTTCTATTTTATATGGGAAAGAAGTATTTCTTTTTTGTTATTAAACACTGACATTTTGAATCCTAATTACATTTTTTTCTTATGAGTGTGTGAAAATGTAAAATATTACTATATTCTTTCTATTTTAAGGTCACACATTATAAAATATTTCATTATTGTAATGAGAGTTTTTGGAGAAGAAAATCCAAATCTCACAACTATACATTTATACATTATAAGCAATTGTATGCTCTAGTTTCATAAGGTTAAAATGTTGGGGGAACAGTCTAACTAAACTCAAGGAAAGATGGTAACATTATTTCAGAGTGCCAGGTATGAATTAATGTTTAATTGGAAAAGGTGCCCATTGAAATTGTTTTCATGCACACTTTGATACTTGATTTAAAATAGCAGGATATTTCTTTGCTGCCTTAATGGAGCCTTGGTGCTATATTTCTTTGGAAGTACTTTCTTAAACACAGTTGGAATTTTGCTGAGACTTGAAGTACCAGTGTGTTTGTGTGAACTTTGTCTTTTCATATCTATAGTTCACACTCTAATTTGGACACTTTTTATTTGGATTGTTGTAGCAGTCTCCATCTGGTCTCTAAAAAACAAGTTTAGAGCCCTCTCTGCCATGCACTGTATAAAGCACTTTACATAATCCTTACATCATTCATGAGAGAGTGAACTGCAGGTGTTATTTTTGTTTTATGGGATGTAGAACACATCTTATCTGCCACATTTTTGTCACTCTCTTACTTAAAACTCACCATGGCTTTCTCTTTTTTCCTAAGTGTATTAAAGCCAAGTTCTTCCAGGCCCCTGGAATATGTCATCTGCCTCCTACCAATGTGGCTTCATCTTTCAAGATTGGGCCTTAGCTCTTCTAACTTAGCCTTCATGTTATCATTTGAATGTATCTTGTGCCCTCCCTAATTTAGGATTCTCTCCCTTCCTTTTCATTCTTACATGCCTGTATTATTTTAAGACTTAGGCTTCTCTTCCAGAGAAATTCTTCCTAAATTTATTGTCTCCATGTTAGACTCTTTTTGGTGACAAGAAATGAAAACACATCAAGGTGATAGATATTATTTAAAGGGGATTTATTATTAGGAGGCTATATAACCTCCGTGAGTGAAAGTGGTCTCAGTAGCTTCTCCACTGCTATTCTGGACCCATAGGAGCTCAGGTTGTACGTAGTTGCAGTTTTGTTGTACCAGTAGAGTTATCAGTTCATCTTTGTCATCTTTCTGCTTGACAGTCCCTCTTCACCAACTGCCATTTTCAGCCTCTGCTCTTCTGGGCTGTCTTTCTTATTGAGGCATAGCCATCTGTCGGTGATAAAGCTCTTACACAGCTCATCTTGTTAATCCCTTTGGAACTCAGTCCCTTTGGGACTTAGCTTTTTTCACTTGATGTGCATATCAATTTTCATTCATCTTTATGGAATCGCAGTCATGTTCTTTTTACCTTTTCATTTCTACTTTAAGCTTGATAAGGGCAACTTTCATTTCTTATATCTCTTTCAACAGTTAATGGTACATTTAGTTCAGTAAAAATGTCAGTGAGTTACTGATAAATAGACTCAGCATGGAATTTTGTTTAAGTCATAGTTTTGGTTTAATATTAAATGTTGCCACTGACATTGAAACTCCCGCAGATTTGCAAGAAGGTTAAGGTCAAAGAGCAAGGGCGATGCTGGGTTTGGATGGGTGATGGTAGTCAAGGGAAGATGACTTCAGAGTTGACAGTTTGGATTCCATTCCCAGTTCTGCTGCTCTTAAATGTGTAACCATGGGTATATATTTTACCTTTCTAGATCAGATTCCTGAGTTGTAAAATGAGAATACTAATGGTACCTCATAGGATGGTGAGGATTAAATATAATGTGTGATAAGCATAGTGTCTGGCACACAATAAATGTTTATGTGCAGTGTTGGACAGGTTGGGGGTGAGAGAGCCCTTAGGAAATTTTTCTTAAAATGGCATGACTTAAAAATTTTTGCAAAGATGTGTTTAAGGAATTAAATAGATAGTATTTTGATTTTTTATTCTGGAAAATTTCTGACATACTGATGTAAGAAAAAAAAAACAGTTGATTTTGTAGGTTATCACAGTTGGCTGAGTGCTGGGTCACTGGAGTGCCCTCTGTCTTGTTTTGGAGCATTCAGTTCTGAGTGCGGTCTATTTTCTAAGAGCCCTAAGATGGTGGGTAGAGCATCTTCTTCATGAACTGTAATATACCTACAGTGTGGTTGTGGAATATTAAATTTGAGACCTAGAAGAAAAGTAAACGATTTGGTTTATCCTTTTCAGGAAGATTTGTCATATGGACAGATGATTGACTATTTGTCCTGAAGATACTAGGAAATAATGAATTCTTTTGAAAGTGGTTTCTTCCTTTGTCCTAGCATCCTGACAGTTAGGTGTGTGTTCCCCCAGCCCTCCCCACCTCCCCGTTTAGCTAAGAAAGGTTTCTGCTGTAAATTCTGTCCATTTCTTTTCAGTTGGCCTTGGAAAAATAAGTACTACTATGTGAAGTTGAGAAACACTTATTGAGTGCCCGATCTGCTAAACAGGTTCAGAGATGAGAGTCTCTGTTCTTCATATCAGAACTGTTATATCACATAATAAAATGAGTTGGGTTAAGTTGGATTTTTGGAGGGAAAATTACATTATTGTGTCCTAAAGTATCTCTTAAAAAAGATAGCTGTCTGCCCCCTTAGCTGCCTTTTTCTTTAGGGTTCAGAGCTTAATTTTCTGTCATTTATTTTTCTTAGACAAATAGATTTTTTTCCTTCTAGTTATCAGTTTGTGGAAAAATACATTGGTTGAAGCTGACCTAAAGTTTTCTTTTTAACAATGTTGATTCTAACTTGGATCATGACTGAGAGAGATGGTGACATAGGTAAAACCAGACAGAATTTGTGCTTATTTTGTATTCTAGAGGCTCCTCTGGTTAAAGAAAGGTTGAAAACTGTTGCTATGGATGATCTTGGGCTTTCTTCTCAGGAATCCATCCAGATTTCTCTATAGTTTTCCTTGGCACACTGACCAAAGCTAAATACAGCATGGTCACGAGGGATTGATTAATTCAATATAGAATGAATAGATTTCTGTCTGTGTTTCACATCCTGTTGCCTTTAACATATCTTAGTATTGTGCTCATGATTAGTTCTTTTTCTTTTATATTTATGGCTAATCAGTTTTTCCTGTGTTGTGAAAAATGTGTTGAATTTAAATGTCATAATCTTTGGGAAGCATTTTGTATTTTATCGTAGTTTAAATTTTATCCTCTTTCACTAGCAACCCAATGTGATAAATTCACCATATGGATTTTTTGATGAGTATACATTTAATTTTTCTTTTCTGACTTGTCACTAAAGATTCTGATCTCGTATCTTGAATACCACTTCCAGCCTTTTCTGGCTGATTCCATATTGTTTCAATCATTGTACCATTTAACGAAAAGTGGTGTGGTCTATCCCTGACCACATGGTGTTTTTTTTTTTTATTATTTTTAGTGAAATTGTTTTTTGGAGTAGAATTAAAATTATTTCTTTAAGATAGTATAGCTGTTAATTCCCCTTTGTTTTTTAAGCCTAATTTTCTCTCCTGTTATTTACTGGAATTAAAATTATATATCATTTGCTAATGCCTTACCAAATTAATCTGTTGACCAGTTAAATTATAGACTAAGACAAAATGGAATCATAATGATTCATGACTAAATTTTGCTAATAGCATTTGACTTTTATTTTCATATTACATACCTAAACTTTGGAAAATTCTTCCCTTTTAAGCAAAAAAGTACATAACTAATAAACTACACGTTGGAAGTTTCTTGACCTCTTTTTGGCTAGTAGAGTATAATAAACTTGGAACTTTCTGTCCAGTTTATTTTCTTGAAATGTAAAGTATCATACAGTTGCCAGTACAAAATATGAGTACAGAGTGTTTCCGAGAATGCTATGTTCCCTCCTGGAGTGTATGGAAACTTCTTTTCTTTTCCTTCCAGAGTAGCACAGAAGAGGGAAGATGCTGTTTCCAAAGAAGTGACTCGGAAACTTTCTGAAGCTGATAATAGAAAGATGTCTCGGAAGGAAAAAGATGAAAGGTTTGATTCCTTATTTAAAGTGTTTCTTGGTAATCACAAAAGGGGATACTTTGTGGAAAATAAGTTTCTGATTTCTGCTTAGAGAATGTGGGTGGGTATTGGAAATGTCTGAAGCAAACATTGGTATCATAGAAGACAATAATGGGAATAACTGACTTTTTGAGTTTTATTACTAGCAGATACTTTTTGGTGTGCTGTACGCAGTTCATTTATTTCTCTAACGAGCCCTAAGAGGTAGGTACTGTTGTAACATCTCAGGAAACTGAGGTACAGAAAGCTTGGGTAACTCGCCGAAAGCCGCAGCTTAGTGTGGTAAAACAGTGATAAGAACATAGGCAGTCTGGCTCGAGAGCTTGGCTTGAGAGCTTATGTTGGTAACTGTTTTGCTACAGAGCTACAGAGCTTTGTCCGGTGCTGGCTCTGCCACTTGATATCTACGTGACATTGGGTATATCACCTAACCCCTCCGGGTCTGAAGAGTTTACATTGGGTTGTATGTTAGCATTTTTAGATGGTGATATTTCTTTCCTGAACCTCCCTGTGGACATTCAGTCTGGGTTATTTGCTTTGGTTGGGAAAAAGAAAATTCTGTTTGTTTCCTGTTGCCCAATCCTGTGCTGCATTTGTTAGCCCTACCCCCACCCCAGTTTTTCCTGTTAGCTCCTCATAGAAGGCTTAATTAAGAGTCTAACATCTGAGTAGCAGAAGTCCCTGAATGATTGAGTAAACTTGTCCTGAAGAGTTGCCAGATGGTTGAATAGAGTTGATGAGTTGAAGTTGTTTTCATGGATCTTAAGTTTCAGTATCTACAAAGTGGTTTGTGAAATGGAATTTTTATCTTACTTTGCTCCAAAAATACATTGTGGGGACTTGCAATATTAAAGTGCATATAAACCAAAAGAATACAATGTTAAAAGATCAGAAATCATTTAAAAATAAGAAAAGGTAGTTGAATAGGGACCTCAGAGTTAGTTATACCAATTGAGCACTAAACTTAGAGCTTCCAAGTGTCAGGGGAAACATCTGAGGTCATACAGCTTTCAATGTCCAATGAGAAGCAGCATGCAAGTCCTTCTGAAAAGAAACTTTCCTGGCACTGGACCTTGGAAGGACTTTATCAAGTGGTTTCTTATTTAAGGGACACTGAGTAACTTAATGAACAATGTCTTTTACTACAGTGGTTTTGGAAAGGCACCAAAACATTGAAATAGTTATCTCTCATGAATCCTCTGTAAAACTAAAGGTGGCACAATATTAAAATCTTGACAAGTCCTTTTTTCAGGGAACAGCTTCAATGATTTGTGGCTACATAGCTTTCTGATTGCAAATTTTTGTATAGGGACAGAGGTTAGAGAATCTAGAATAATTTTTAAAAATACATATTAGAATAGCATTTCTTAAACTGGAGGGCACGTCATAGTTAACCCAGTTTCAGAATGCTTCTTGTAGCTCCTGTAGGGTTTAGGCATTTAATTACATAAGAGAGATAAGTGGGTCTTACACATCTGCCCACTGCAGACTTGCCTGATTTGGTCTGGTAGTTGTTCTTGATCCTGAGATGTCTCTCAGAATCTTGCATGGTATTCAGGTTGTCAGTACTAATAGATCAGAGTGGGAATTGGAAATGAACCAGATATTTTAAAGTAGGATGAAGAGGAGGTTTTATTGATAACATAAAATACGTGGTGTGAGAAGATAATAAAATTTCTTGTCATCAGTAGAAATTTATACCATTAGTATTTCACAAAATACACACTGGATGCAGTTGTGCCGACGTTTGTACTCATGATTGACCCCGATAACTGGGACTAAGACCCCTGTTAAGATCTAATAGTTTTCTCCTTCAAAGGATAAATTGGTTCCAAGAGATTTGATTTAAGAGAAGGCTTATCAGCACCTCTTTGCCTAGATGTGTATCTATCAAAGCTCCATTTACAATCATTTACAATATATGCTCCATGCTACTTTGAACCTGCTTTGCTGTCCATCCAAGGATGGAAATTAGCAGAGAAAAATCAGAAATTTATTAACATCTATCTTAGGGTGCGAGTGTTATTTCTTCCTGGTTTACCGGTGCTCTATCATTTAGTATTATCCGATTGCGAGAGTTGTTGAGTTTGGTCTCAACTTTTTTAGGTGTAGGAAGTGCTCCTTGGAAAAATGACTCCTTGCTTGGGAAGCGTTTTCCCAAATTAAATGGCCTGCCTGTGGAGCTTTGGGAGAACTATTGCTGATGAGGCCGCTTGGTCCTAAATTTTTTCATGAACTAGGATATGAGTGGACTAGTTATAAAAGCTGTCTGTTCCAACTATGTCCACATGGTCTCATTGGGAGCTGGGATAACCTGAAGGGTTGAGCTAATTCTTTCATGAAAACTGTTTGAAGATGTTCTTGATTCAAGACATGACAGGTGTTAGGGAGAAATGCTGTGATGGAGGTTGTATAATTTAATCATCCAAACATTTGGTGACTATAATGTGGCAGTTTCCAATGACTTAGCCATAGTGCTGTCCTTAGGATTGGTGGAGGGTATCTGCTGGCCCCAGAGTATTATCTTTTAGGGGTTAAAGCGTCAATGGCAGTGGCTTTCAACCTTTTTGATAGTGACCCACAGTAAAAAAAATAGATATGTATATATATTTTACTTTTTGACCAAATATACTCATACTTACACAAATGCAAATGTTTCACAAAACAGTAATTACCCTGTTGTGTGCGGCGCATGTGATATTTTTCTGTTCTTTCCTATTGTAATTTTTCTTTTTTTAAATGCTGGTCTCAACCCAACCCTGAGCATTGGATCTACTCAGTTGATTTTTATATCCCCCTAATGGGTCACAACCTTCCCTTTTAAAAACCGCTTTACAAAGTTAATTAACCAAGAGGAATAAAGGCTTCCTTATTCATAGGCACCCTGGAACTTCCTGTTGCATGTGTGAAGAGGTAAGAGAAGAGGTCGATAAAGTACTACTAAATTAATAAAATAGTGTAATGGGTCAAATGGATTAAATAAGAAGTAAATGGATTTTACAAAAGTTAAATCTTAATGATCAAGTAAATTCTTCACTCGAATTAAGTGAAGATGACTAAAATAGTCACAAACAGGTCTGCTTTTGTGAGACCACAGCTAGCTTTTGTCCTTGAGATTGTCTTGTCTTAAAGTATAATATTGAAGGCTGTAATCTGTAGGCTGGAAAGGGTCTCAAGCCAGTAAACAGCCAAGGAAGCTCTATGAGGCTGCCGATTGTTGAGTTTGTTTTAGGTGAGGACCTAGAGAAAGATGTCTGTTTGGGTTACTGATGAAACCAAGCCAATTGCAATTAATCACTCTCCAAACCCCTGACTACCTAGGGAAAAAGGTAACATACCCAGCAACTGTTTTCTTTAGCATCAATAGAGTGAAATACCACTTTCAGCATTAAAAATGGGACAGTGCCAACTAAATTTAATATTAAAAACACATTCCACCTAGAACACTGAAGGAAAAACTTACAATGAACTAGAGCCATGTGGTATTAAACAGTTTTTAATACATATTTATAAACTTGATTGATTTGTTTCCATGTCTTCAGAATCTTGTGGAAGAAAAACGAAGTTGCTGATTATGAAGCTACAACATTTTCTATCTTCTATAACAACACTTTGTTTCTCGTCTTGGTCATCGTTGCGTCCTTCTTTATATTGAAGAACTTCAACCCCACAGTGTATCCTTTTGAAGGTCAATTGTGTGTGTGTCTGTGTTTTGATTGTTTTTTAGAAGTCTAGAAACATTAGTTTGTTTTGGTTTTGTATGGGGAGTCAGTCTGTTAAACAACTCTGTGACCTTAGGCAAGTTTGTGGACATTTAAAGTAAGGGCTTTTGTTTTGATTTTAAGTTCTTTTAAATTTATAAATATGATTGTGATATGTAACAAGCAGTCTCACATATGTGATTATACATGGCTATTTTTAAAAAAATTCCAAGGAGCAAAAGCAAACTCTCCTTTGATAGCTCTTGGCTCAAGCCATGTGTCTGCTGGTATTTCGGGGCTTTGGGATTGTATGGATAGCCAGTGTATGAGGAACATTCCATAATATCTTAACAGTATTTCCGACTGCTCTTTGAGCTTTTGGGCAAGAATCAGTCTTCTCTTCTCAAGGAAATTTACTAATGAAAGTGTCATCCAGAGATGTGCAGCCAACTTTTTAACAGTTGGAGATTTTGATGTAATAAAATATCAGCCACTTTTTAACTTGTCCCTCTGGGAGCACAGGAGTGGTTTTCCCCAAGCAGTCTAGTCCTGAGGCCGAGAGAATCTGTGAACTTTCAGAACGTCCTTACTTTTAAGGCCAGCTATAGTCAAAACCCTGATGGACTGGGAGAAAAAGGAAAATAAGTCTTTTTCCTCCCCATATTCTTTGATCAGCTCTTCTGAAAGTTAAATGGAATTCAGATATTTTTGTGATTCTGTGTTCTAGGTTTCCTGTCTCAAATGTTTTCTTAAAATTGGAACACATATCCTGTGAATGTTCTTTATTCGTCATAAGTTTTCTGTCTTGTAAATCGTGTTTGAAGACAATGGGACTGCATATCATTGTCATGACATGGACTGTCAGGAGGAAAACAGTACATTCCAAAGAGATGGGCTCTTGATGTTGAAAAACTAATTTTCGGTTCTTAATTTTTCCTTAACATCTAATTCTTACAGGAACTATATTCTGTCCATAAGTGCTTCATCAGGTCTCATCGCTCTCCTGTCTACTGGCTCCAAGTAGACCACGTCAGCTTCGCCCCTGGCTTTGTATCTATGGGTGGCCTGTGGTATATGAAAAAGTAGAAGTAGCGGGGTGGTCAGGGTGGGAGACACATTTATAGTCTGGAGGTTGAGAGTTTGAAAAGCCCAACAAAATATAATTCAATATTTGTTTATTGGCTCTTTTTATTTTGAAAGACTGTGGAAATTAAATGAATTGAAAGGGAAACTCAGAGTACCAGGACGTTTATTAATTAAAAGGCCCAAAGTGTCTTGCAATGTGCTATAATCACAAGAGGAGAAAATAACTTGTTTCCTTGATTTGTCAGAGGTCACAGTAACCTGGACTGAACTGTTATTATTTATAATAGTTGCAAGAAGTTAATAAGTGGTTCTTTGTGTTCCAAGCACAATATTATAACTTTTTTTGAACCTCAAAATGCCAGAATGAATTCCCCCCCCCCTCCCACCCTGCCCTAGGGGATTGAACGTCATGTTTATGAGTCTCTGAGTTTGTGATTTGAAATAACTCAGCATTAAAAAAATTGCTTCTCCAACTTGGAGAAGGGAAACTTGTGGAAAAGTACTTTTTAAAAAAAAAAGAGAAAAGAAAGGCAGCCAAGGTAATAACCTAAAAATAGTGCCCAGGCATTTGAAAGTTGTCCTGTGGGGTTCAAGCACACACTGTTCAACTGTACAGCTTTGGCCTTGGGCAACCAGGGAGGCCAATTTGACCCTCCCATATTGGTTTGACTTTTGTTAAGAGACTGGAATCGTTTTCTTTGAGTAGGGTCTCACACCATTGGAGAATGTTCTGTAAGAGAGAGAACCTCTGTCCTAAAAATTGACTTCTAAAAGACCAAAGTAATTTTTGTGACCTTAGTTCCAAAATTCTAAGATCAATTCAAGGAATTACAGTGATTTTAGTGCTTGTCAGCATTTTTCCATTAGGACTTTCGTAAATTTGACCCGTTAGTCCATCGGTTCCTGTTGATTGTGAATAAAATATTGATTTCTGGCCTTTGGGGGTCTAGCCAAGGGTAGTCTCTTGCTGTTTTTAACCAGTGTGTGTACAGATATTATCGTTTTCTGTGTGTGCCATGATTTGAAAAAGTTTGGGAAGCTCTTCTTGAACCAATATCACTTAAAATGTTATGGAATCCCCTGTGATAGTGGTTTCATGTTTCTCTTGTTCTTTTGACCACATCTAGTCATTTCTTAGAAGTAGTACCTCAAAAGAAATATTTCTAATTCCTAATCTTAACTTTAATCTTTAATTCCCACTTCTAAATTTAAAGCAAATGTTGCAAATAATACTTGCTGTTTTATTTATGACTTTATAGAAAGGTATTCATGAGGAGTTCTTTTTTTATTTCCATTCTGTTGGATGTTTTGGTAGAACTTGGAAGGAAGACAGGAAGAGTACATTTGCTTAGTGACCCAGATCTTCATTGTCTTCAGTGGAGGCTTATATTTCATCATTGCTTCTAGAAGTTTGAAACTCTTTGCTTTTATTTGCTGCATTAATATCCATCGCTGGATAATACGGAGTGAGTCAGAAGAGATTCACTGCAAAGTAGTTAGTGTAACACATAACTAATTTTTATGTTTTAATCCCCCCCTGCCAGTTGATAAATAACTGGTCTGTAGTTTGTCTAGTGGCATGGAGTTTGTATACCAGATGCATTTCTTTACTTGACAGACTATTTTGACAAACCATCAGTGTCTATTTGTTAGAGCTGGGCCAAATATCTTTTTAAATTGCAGGTAAAAAATTGCCACTAGATGGCAGTGCCTGTATAGTGGGAGGAAAAATTGCCACTGTTCTTAAGTTCTTAGTATAATACAGTGTGGCCGAAATGGGGTGGTGAATTAGGGGCATCAGTTTATTAATGTTAAGAGAATTTCTCTTGAATTAATAAACTAAGTAATTTGTAGAAAAGCAAGCAAGCAAAATTTGATTTTGATTTGGAATCTTTCCTATAGCGCTCTTTGTTTTTAATCCTGATGTTTTCTGACTTCCTGTACTGTTAAATTTTTGTGCATAAGTTTATAAGGCATGTTCTCACAGTTCCACAGTTTTCATTCAGGATACCAGTACTTTACTCTTAGGAATTGTAGATAGAACCTTTTCCCAGTTCCTCTCCCCATCTCATAAAATAGCTATGTGGCACATAGAATTATGATGTACTGAAAACTTGCTATAGAATTTTTATCTCAAAAGACCACATCCAACACCAGTAAAATAAAGTGTTCCGTTGTCAGATTCAAAGTGGTTCCTTTTTTCACACTCCTTGTGATAAGTAGAAGCTTAGTGTTGTAACAGTTTACATTTTCCTGTTTTTAGTTTCCTCTTGTACAACTTAATAAAAACCTTGGGTTAAAATTCTTAGTAAAAATTTACAGGTTATATACTATTTACACATTCTACCTTGGAAAGTATAATTTGAAATAAGTTTTGAAGTTAACTGAAATATGAAGGTTAGATTTGTATTTAAAATTCTTGTGAAATACCTTGCTTCTTATCATTAAACTTTGCTTTTTAAAATTTATGTTTTCCCTAGACTTATTTATAAGAATCGTGAATAAATACATCATCTTTATTACGTTATTTCAGATTACACAGCATTTTAATTCCTCACACATGTAAATGTGCATTTTCATAGTTACTGATCAAATATTCGTGTTGCAATCACTGGCATAGTGCAGTTATATCACAGAGCAGAATGTCAGGCCTCTGCCTGCTGTCCTGCCCATCTTGTTTCTGTGTTTTCAGTATGCATGCTGGTTACTGCTGTTAATGGGAGACACGAAGGGTATACATAGGCATGTATGTATATAGAGAGACCCAGCCTACAGATACATGTATTGGGGCTGGAAGAGGTGGGGTTAGCACCCACCAGCAGGGGAATTAATTGTAGATTAGGAGGAGTTTTTAGGTGGTTGGTTTTGATTTTCATGGAGGTGGTTAGAGACTAACTTCTCATTGGCGTTCATGAGTTTTGATTGCATCTCTTGTGAGCTTTTCCTCAAATCAGCTTTTCCTGATTTCAAATTTGGATTCTTACCCAAGCTTTTTTAACTTAAAATTTCACACAGTTTTTCATAAAACTTTAAAGCTAAAAAAAGGAAATTGTACTTAAAAGAGCATGGAACAAAATACTTGGGTTCTAGGCCTGGTTCTGCCACCAGCTGGCAGTGTGAGTGTGGGCGAGTCCTTTCATCTTTCCAGGCCTGGTTTCCTCATTTACAGAGGAGGGATGGTCTTGAAGATGGCTGAGGTCCGTGGAAGCTCTGCTGTCTTTCTGATGACCCTTGGCACACTGTTAATGGAGATGCAGTGACAGTTTTTAAAGTGGGAAGCCAGGCACAGGGTTTCTAGTGTTCATTTCCCCTGGCTGAGATTACAGTATGTGGATGGCCGCTACCCTGGTTACTCTTAGGAATGGTATGTTCTCTCCCAAGGAATTCTTTCCAGAAAAGAAAATGAGTGCATGGAAACTTTTCTTAAGCATATAATTATGAAATGTATTTCATATTTAGTGTATCTGCCATAGCAGCTGATTCGTCTGTTAAAAAGCTAGCTGTTCCTACAGCTAAGCAATACTATTTATATTTAATTTGCAGGCTCTTTCAAATGCTTTCGAGAAGCCTTAACTTAGTGCAGAGTGTTTCTAAAACCCAGTGGGAAATGATATCTTTAATAGCTAATCATTTACTCTATCAATAAGGAAAAAAGTTTGGATTGCAGTTTAAATCTGGATCACCACTGTTTCTGTTTAGATATTCAGTGCAGCTTACTTGCCAACATAATTTTTATTTAAATGAGTCTTAATGTCTGTTTTGTGGTGATACATATGTATATATTTTTTTGCCTTACAGTGGAAGGTCAGATAAAAACAAATTGTGAGATTAAATGCACAAAATGCTTTTATTACTCTAAGCAAATTAATAAGCTAAATTGTAATTCCAAGTAGACAACTTCAGCTCATTTATACACACAGTAATTCACTGGATTGATTGAATATACAATGAACAACTAAAAAATAATCCCATTTCCATTGTCAATCTGATACTTTTGGGCAAAAACCCCAAACTGTTTCCCTAATTGAATATGGGTAGTAGTAATCAAAAAGAAAATTTGTTGGTATTTCACATTAACATTTTAAGGTTTAGAACTTAACCATGAAATATATAACTGAAAATGATGACAGAAAATAACTTTTAAAGTTGATAGTATATTTTGTAATTCTCTAAGCGATTTCTTCTATATGAGGGACCTGCTGGCTAGAAAATTAGAATTTGTACATGCTCAGGTGTTCAAATAGAGTTATAGGACCCCCACCCCCAACACACACTCCAAAAAAGAAAAAAAAAATGTTTTCTCCTTTACAAGTATACAATGTAGTCTCATAATTTTCCTCAAGTGGAATAGTCATGAGGGTAGGTAGCCAATAGTGGCCGGGCTAGATCTCGGCTTCTGAGTGCACTAAAGCTAGGCCCCTTTAATCCATGCAGTGAGCTTTCATGCGAATGGTTTAGTGCACACAATGTGATTATAGAATCAGGAAGTTCTTTAACATTTGCTTTTCATTGGATAAGTTAATTCACCCAGCATATGCTGAGTTGTGAAAAATTTCATGAAGCCCATGACTAACTTTCATGTAATAACTTACCAAAAACACCAAGCATTGTATTGTAAAATCCCAGTGCTAATTAAACAGCAAACATTTGTCTTTCTGGGTATTTTACAGGTTTACTTACAAGAACTGAGCATGTGTATATTTATTTTAAAAGCTCAAATATTTAAACTTGCAGAAGCTGTGCCTACAAGCAGTCAAAAATATAAAGCAGGTTTTCATAAAATGTCAAAAATGAACACTTCATTGCAGATGGAATACAATTTATTCAAAACTAAGCCTCCATAGCGGTGTAATCTGCCTTTTTGCAAATTACCATAATATCTCTAGTTAAAGACTAGGGTGTTCATCCTTTTACCATCTCTACATATAAATGGACATAGCATTATTAGAATCTTAATAGACGCCTTGGATAAATTGCTATACAGGGTCCTTCTTGGGGCCAGGCAACAGGGAATATTTAAAAGGTTACAGAAGCAAATACCCAGGAATTTTAGTTTTGAATAAGTGAAACAACTCTTGCTAACAGAGATGTGAAACTAGAAAAAAATGTGAAAGTGTTTCTGCTTATTCTCTCAAGCAAGGCTTCTCAGCGAACATAGCCTGCTCTTCCTAATGCAATCCGCATTGCATCTGTGGAGTTTTTTCATTTGCAAAAATATATCTGTATAGCCTTCTGTGTTACTAAATGCCTGAAGGTAATGTGTCTTTCCCCCAATATACTTTCCATTGCATTAGCGTGATGTGTGCAGAGCAAAGCAAGAACAGGCGACTCCAGTCCAAGATAAGAAAATAGAATGGATTTTCTTAGTCGTGAGTTTTCAGATGTGCTCGTAATTCAGGTGCACAGTGGTAGCGACAGCAGACACCTCAGAATCCGGGGGCACTAGAGGTTGAGCAGTAGGCTGCTAAGTGATGTAAAAGACTGGCTAGTAACACCATTCTGTACCGGTATAGACCGATATTTTAACCATGCAGCTCCCATGGCTCATGCATTGCCTTATGACCTGTAGTCCTTTTTGCTGTAGGGCTTGTTGCGTAATATGTTATCAATCTCATTTACCACGTGTGTTGTCATCTTTGGGAGAACCTGAGAGCAGAAGTACAAAGGATATGGTTAGTACTTAATAGTTGTTCTCTGTGCTCAAGCCATCAAGACTGGTATACATTTATAAACCACAACTGGAACATAAGCTCTTCATCAGACTGTAAACTCTTTGAGGTCAGGGACCTTGTTTTTTTTCACCACTGTATCTCCAGTGCCTGTAAGCGCTTGGCCCATAGTTGGTGCTCATAATTATTGGTTGACTGAATAAATGAAGGCATAAAGTACAAATGAAGGCTCATAGAAATACAGAATATCCAGAACAGCTCTGCCCAGGAGGAAACGCAGTGAAAGGCACATAATGTAATTTTAGATTTTCTAGCGGCCACATTAATAAAAGTGAAAAGAAACAGGTGAATTTAATACATGTTTTTACTCCATTGTACCCCACACATCATATCAACATGTAGTCAGTAGAGAAGATTCTTAAGATGCTTTACATTTTTTTTTAAGTACTAAGTCAAATCCAGTATACCTTTTGTACTTACGGCACACATGTATTTAAACTAGCCACCTTGCTCGTGCTCAGCCACGTGTGGCTAAAGGTTACCGTAGTGAACAGCACAGGTGTAGAGACTAGTGAGAGAGCCTTTACCACTGGTGGTCAGAACTCTGGTGAAGGATGTCCAGGGATTAGCGGGCAGCTCAGGTAGATGGGATAGCATGACAAGCGAAACGTCTGAAATGGAGTGATACGAGTGTGAAGTGAATGGGAATGGTAGGCATAGGGGGAGGAGAAGCTTGAGTAAAGAGTGTGGAAGGCCTTGAATGCCAGGTTTTGGAGTGGGGACTTTATTCTGTAGACAATGGGGGACCTCTCAGGACTCCTCAGCTGGGAGCGAACCTGTCAGACACCTGGCGGTAGTTTGAAGGATGACTGGGAAGAGATCGAAAGGGGACATATGTTAGAAATTTATTGCTGCCCTAGCCGGAGACACTAAGAGCTTTAACTAGGACAGGGGCAGGAGACATTTTGGAGGATGATGGTGATTTCAAGACTGTGTGACTAGAAAGATACCGATGTCGATTGTTGAGATTGCAATCCACAGGAGTAGTAGTTTGGAATATAAGTTTGGAATAAGATGTGTTGAGTTTAAGGTGCCTGAGCTAGCCATGTGAAAATGACTTGTAGGCAACCGGGAAGTGCAGCTGTGGAACTTGCTAGTAGCAGGAGGATGAGTTGAAGATTTGCAAGTCATTTGCACGGGTATGCTAATTGAAACCCTGGGAAAGGATGAGATCATTTAGGGCTAGCATTTATTGTGAGACTGGCGGCCAAGGGCACATATTACACCATAAGACAAGGGACAAAGCCAGACTTTTTTGCAGGAATAGTCTGACCCTGTGTGGAGACTGCGGTGAAATACAATTATGACGACCAATTCTGAGGTTTCAGTCGCGCCCTTCCTGTGCTGCAATCGTGCTGCCTGGGGTGACTTTGTCTCCACTCAAGTGCTGGCCTCAGAAACCTTAGGGTTTGGCAGAACTGTAGAGCTACTCAGCCTGGGAAACTGGTTCTGGTTAATGTTTTCCTATCTGAAGCTAAAGGGACAGTTTGATTTCCCACCAGTTCTGAGGTCTCCGAGGATCTAAAGTAATGTGTCATTTAAAGAGAGATTGCAACCATGAGATCCAAATCTAGAAACTTGGATTTGTTGGAAGTTTCGTGTCTAAAATATAGTGGGTTAGCTCTGTGAGGGAGGAAAAAAAAAAAAACAGAAGTTCATTCATTACACCAAAATAAATTTCAGAGATTTAAACATTTAAAAAAATGAAACCATAAAAATTCTTGAACATGAAAAAAATGTATCTATAGTGTTGCAAGGCCTAAATTATGAAGAGAAGCCATACATTCAGCATTTTATGTGAAAACGCCTAATTTTTTAAATGTTGACAACTATTTTAAAACATTTTCATCTACTACAGATACACAGACGCCTCACCGGCTCTCAGTGTTGCAACCTTGGCGTTCCACTGGCTGGAATAATTGGCGGGTAAGGGGTGGTTTGGCTAGTGTTGCTGGGGGCTGGGAGGGGATTAGGGAAGTCCTCCCAGGGTTGGGCCACTGTTGAGTCGGACCTTGGGGTTGGAGCAAGATTTCGGCAGCTGGGGTGGTGGACACTGCAGGCAGAGGACTAGATTCCAGGGGAGACGAGCCCCAGTAGGCGATGGGGGCCTCAGAAGGGTTTTGAGGCTCGTGGAGTAGAGAGGGAGAGGCAGTCAGTTCTCTCCACTCTTTAGGTGGAAGGGGGGAGGATGGCGGGCTGCCTGCAGCTGTGGTTTCTCCTCTCCGGTCTCCCCCAACTGCTGAGGTTCTGGTTTATATTTGCCCCTCCAGTTTATGCACACGTTAGGCACATTTCATCCCTTGGAGCGGCTGCCTTGCTGTGCCCACTAGAAATGTCTCCATTCAACTTCTGGCACTGCAGCTCTCTATCCTTACCCAATCCCAGCACTGCTGGGAACCCCCAGCCTCCCGGGTTACTTTCCTGCATTGCGGGCCCAGTCGTAGCTTCCCAGGGTAGATTCTTAGGTGCTGGGCTTGTGGGAGGTAGGAGTAGGAAGGAAGAGTGGACGGTAAGTGCCCACAGTGGCAGCTTTTCTGCTCGGACTACACCCGTTTCCTCTTACCCTTTGACATGGAGGTCCTATTTTGCTACCAGCCAGAGTCTTGCTGGGGAGGAGATGCCTTGGGAAGCTGACTGACTCAGTTTTCCTCTGAAATACACTCTCAGCTACCTGGAGTACTTCTACAGCCCAGGAGTAGCATCTCGACCATCCCAGGCATATCGACTGCCCCTAGGATGGCAGTGCACACTCTGCATTAACACGATGGGAGTCCTCAGTTCCTCCCTCTTCTCGCCAGGCTGGCAGCAAGTCCCACCTCTAGTTCCAGAACCTGCAGAACGCATCCACTTCACCACCATGGTTATTGTCCTACCTAGTCCAAGCCACCATCACCTGTCACCTGGACAACTGTCCTAGCCTTCATTCTACTTCCCACACAGCAGCCAGAGCAGTCTTAAAAATTCAAACAGCATGTTCCTCTTAAAACACTCCAAAGGGTGTGGCACACTGTAGGTTAGCGGTAAATATTTGTGGAAAGAACGAATGAATACGTGAGGTACGTATGTTGTCCTATGGCTATTATATTTCAAGCAGGTTATTAAGCAGGCTTTTATGGGAACCCAGCCACCAGGTGTAACATTGCTTGGGTCATGGAATGACGTCCCACAGAAACAAACTGTCCTGAGAAATGAGTTCGGAGAACATAGCCTATTAATGAGAGGACATTCCTGGATCCATGCGCCGTAACAGTTCTGTTGCCTCTTGGGCCTTTGTCCTTCTTCCCCTCCATCCCTCATCGTGGAGCAGGTAGCTTGTACTCTACGTTAGAGGCTTTCATGCAACTGGGAAGCCGTGACATGAGGAGGGACACTGCCCAGGGACATCTTCAGAGACCATGACAGTCCCTGGAGTTTGTTGGGAAGGGCCTTGGTACTTGCCTGAATGGCACCGAGGTTCTCAATGAGTTGTTCAGGAGTGGATGATCCCAGGAGCACAGAACTCACACCCTCGTTTCTCAGGCACCATGCTAGGAAGAGAGAACACTGGGTCAGGACATCAAAGCTCTTCTGAATGTTGATTAGCTTATAAACACCACCACGGTAGCTACCATTGTTGCCAAAATGAGGATGGACTGTGCTCCAAGATTAAAAACCTCAGCAGCACCCCTGTTGAGAGGATTTAGTGGAATCTGTGCATTTGAATTGTGGGCTTAGGTGCTCCTGTGCTTCCTACTTGAGGCCTTGCCCTAGTGACAGGGGCATCCGATCCAGCTACGCCTCCCACCCCAGGAACACATTCTCGTTCCTGAGAACACCCGACAGTGCTCACTGGCAGACGTCTGGGTTCCTAGGTCCATGCGGGCCCACAATCCCCCGTGTTGCCATCTTTTTCATGCTCCCACTTTCCCTCAGCTGTTACACAGAGTCCTCGTAGACTCCGAATGTCTGATTCCTTTGTTTCTACTTGTCAGCCCCCTTTGGCTCTCTCTTTCTTCCTCACACAAGATTCATTCTGTTGATTATCTCACTCTCACCAGTCCTCAGACCCCTCACTCCTCTCCTGCCTTCTGGCACCTTCTACCATTAAACCCTCTATCATCCCCTGTCCCTTGCTCTCAGCCCATGACTTGGCCTCCGACTCTTTGTAAACAATTAAGACCATCGTGCGGGGCATACCGTAATTCCCTGTTCTCCCGTGGACACGAGTACACATCCACATGCCCCAGTTTCAGAGGCTGCCCTGTGCTGCTCTGCCTGAGGCCAGACCATGTCCAGGATCTGTCTTGTCCTTTTATCTTTTCTTGAACTTGATTTATATTCTACCTCTCCCCTACCCCCTGCCCCGGATTTTTTATTTAGTAGTATCATCTTTTCTATCAATATAATGAGCTCAAGTGTATCCCATTCTCAAATAAGCGTCCTTTGATCTTTCATACCTGCCTAGCAACTGTCCTACCTTTCACCCCCTCAACTTTTATTATTATTGTTATTTATTATTATTATCTACAGCACTTGGTCTTTCTAAGGTAGTCTCCCATCCAAGTACTAACCAAGCCCTACCCTGCTTAGCTTCTGAGATCAGACATCGGGCTTATTCAGGGTGGCATGGCCATAGACCATGGACCGTGGCTCCACTGGGGCGTGAACCCAGGACCTTCTGCGTGTAAAGCAGACGTATTAACCACTACACTACGGAACCCTGTCTACCCCTTCTTCAACTTCTGAAAGGCCAGTTTAGATCCTTCTTCCTTACGTCCCAGTCCCCTTCTTGCCATGTGAGAAACCAAAGTCTCCAGGGACCTCCCTGTGGTTACAGTAGACGTCTCAGTTCATAGCTGCCTGGAACTAGATGTTTCTCTATGCTCATAGATGCAGTGTCTCCCTGCTAGGTGTCCCACAGGCCCTGCAAACTTCTTGCTGTTTACGACTAAGCCTGTCTGTCCTGTGTTTCCAATCTCATTTGGTGGCATCATCAACAACTTGGCCTCCCAACCCAGAAACCTGGGACTTACACTTAGGGACTATCCTTTTCCGGTCCCATGTTCCCCTTAATTGCCAAATCTAGTTGAGTATTCCTTCTAAAATGTCTCTTATCCAGCGGTTCTCAAAGTTCAGCATGCATCAGGATCACCTAGGGCTTGGGAACCACCATTTATTGGGTGCCACTCCCAAACTTTCTGACTCAGAAGCTCCAGGTGGGTCTGAGAATCTGCCTTTCTGACAAGCTCTCATGTGATGCCGATGCTGCTGATCCAGGGACCATGTTTGTTTGTTTTTAAACTGAGGTGAAATTTACATACCAAAAATTTTACCCATTTTAAGTGTACGATTCAATAATTTTTTTGTTGCTATATCAAGTGTGTAACCATTACCACTTTAAATCCAGTTTTAGAACATTTCTGTCACCCCAGTAAACTCTTCCATGCCCATGTACACTTAATCCCATTCCCACGGCCAACTCCAGGAAACCACTAATCTACTTTGTGTCCTATAGATTTGTTGTTTCCGGATGGTTCATCTAAATAGAATCATGCGATATGGGTCTATTGTGTCTGCCTTCTTTCACTTAACATATTGTGAGGTTCGTCCGTGTTATAGTATGTATCAGTGTATCGTTTCTTTTGATTGCTGAGTAGTATTTCACTGTGTGGATGTGGGGACCACATTGGAGAGTCGCTGCTCCGGTTCAGCCGTCTGCGTCCCTCCTTCAGGCCCTCATCGTCTCTCCCCTGCACAGCTCTTTGTCCTACCTCTCGTTTGGGTTGTGCCCCACCCCCACTCCTACCCAGCTTTCTCCTGAAACAAATCTGAACATGTCACTTGCCTGGCTACGTGTTCCTCGAGGCGTACCCTAGGTAACCATTGTCCTGTAAGATGAAGCTGCCATTTCCCACCCTGGCAAGCCTTGCTTTTGAGCCCACTCTCCAGCTTCTCCTCCTTGCCTGGAGCTCTGTGCCTTGGGAGCACTGAACTATCTGTAAATCCTCTCCAACCCCAAACATCACATTGTTTTTCACCTCCTCGAGCCCTTGGCCCAAGCAGTCCCCTTGGTCTGGAATGTTCTTTTGCCTCCTCCCTTCCTTTACTTCACTATCCACTTGTTGTTGGAGATTCCCCACGGAAACTGCCTTCTCCTGAAGTCCTTCCCCAAATCCCAGGCTGATCTGAGAGCCCCTACGCCAGCTGAAACCTTCTCAATTATTTTACTACAACAATGTATTAAAATGATCTATTTTTTTGACTCGCCCACCAGGCTGTGAGATGTGTTTTATTTGCAGTTGGATGCTCAGCACCCAGCTAAGTACCTGTACATAGTAAGCACTTAGTAAACATAGGCATGAATGGCTGGTGGATGGAAGAGGATCCGAGCACCTCTTCTGCCCCATTTGCTCAAGGCCCTGCTGTCAGCTAATACTTTTAAGCCGTTACCATGCTCACGCCTTTTAAGGCAGTCAGGCCTTTTAAGGCAATCTTTCCACATGGGCAAAATAATGCTTATAAAGGCAACAAGCCAAGTGCTCCAGTTCTTTTGTTTTTTGTTTTGGCTGCATTATTTCCTGCTTGACACTTAGTGCCTCAAAACTGGCACTAGTGGAAGTTCCGAGGCCAAAGCAGCATACAGGGAAAATTATTGCCCATAAACTACTTGTTATCAGCAATAGCCAGTACCCCACTCTGGGCTGCAGGGTGTATGTAGGAGAACCCACAGAGGAGCACTAGCTAGCACCAGAGGTAACACATGTAGATGATTCTAGATAATTAGCATCTAACCGAGTGTCACCAAACAGACACTACTGAATGCCTCTCTGCAAGGTGTGCATGTGGGGTCCTGTGCGGGCGTGTGAGATGGGAGCTGGCCCACAGCGGAGGACTTTACCTCCCCCACACCCTTCTAGCAGATCAAAGGTAATACGCCTGGAAATAATTTCCCTCTTGGTTTGAGAGGTCTGAGGTTAAAAACAAAACTGCTTGTTTATAAAGAAAGAAAAAAATGACAGGCAAGATAGACATCTGAGGGCACAGAGGGAGGAAAAGGAGAAACAAAGCATGTTTTAATTTATTCTCAGACTCTGTAACGAGGGTCTTTCATGTGTATCCAACATCCAGTGAACGGCTAAATCTGGTAAAGATTTCCTCTTTAGAAAGACAGTGTTCTATCTCTTTCAGAGTAAATTTAATACTTTCACATTACTACCGAAAAACCGTATTTATGACTTTGTTTCCAGAATAGGTGTTTCTCTTTGTGCCTATTACTCTGACCATCTGCCATGGCTAGGGGTTGACAGAATTTCAGGTCCAAGGCGATTCTTTGCAAAAACCTCACCATTCTCATCATCGTTACCTGAAAGCACCTACTCTTTGCTTACATATGTTATTTCCCTTGACTCAACAAGTTAGTAAGATATGTATTAAACCCATTTTACAGACGAGAATATTTATAGCAGAGTAAATAATTTGCTGATTTACTTGCATATTTCACTTGGTTAAATACTAATACTTTTTTACTGTGCTCATTAAAGCTATAGGGATACTAACTAATCACATTAAATATATTCTTTGATTTTTGTTTGTTTTCTGGAAGAAAGGATTAAAGCAACAATCATATATGTACTTTTAGGTAAATGATATCCCCTTTCCATATACCCCCAAACCCCTTCATTTCCATCTTTCTATGACCGTTAACTACCACTGTTGTTCCCCTGCCTTTCAATCTCAGAAGGGTCAAGCCTCTGAAATATTCTGTCACATTATTTTCTTTGCATAGAACTTGTCTTGAGCTTTTTATCTCATTAAGTTACTATATCTGATTTGCTTCAATTCCTACTATTTCTTAATCCTTAGGATTTTTTTTTCCCCCGGAATCTATACCTGCTTTATTCTTTCCCCATAGCTACCGCAGGAATACTTTTATCTTCATTTGTAAAGTGGAGACAATAATAGCGAATATTCCATTAACATCTGTAAGATAGGACTAGTAATAGTATACACCTCATTGGATTGTTTTGACAATTAAGGAGATAAGCTGGTGGCATAAAGTGCTTATCACAGAGCCTGGCAAATATCCCCTAGCAAGGGAACTAAAAGTCTAAATGCTTTTCTGTCCAACACCCAGCCACTAGACACATGTGGCTGTTGAACGCATGAGATGTGTTTAGCTTTAATTGAGATATGCCTTAGGTGTTTATTACATTTTGGATTTTGAAGACAGTATGAAAAACAGTTATAAAAGATCTCAATAACTTTTTAATGTTTATTACATGTCGAAATGATAATATTTTGGCTTTATTGGGTTAAATAAAATCCGTTATTAAAATTAATTTCACCTATTTCCTTTTTACTTTTTGAATATGACCACTAGAAAATTTACGATTAAATACGTGGTTCGCATGATATTTCCGTTGGACAGTGTTTTCAGTTGTTACCGGCGACCATGACCTTTCATCAACCCCACAGTGTTAGTGGACTGATTTTCATGTCTCCTCTGAAGTTTCAGGGTGAAGCTGCTCCTCTAGGACAGGCTTTTCATGTGGCAGTTACCTTGGGCCTGTCACACAGCAATGCTTCTCAGCCTCTCACCCTGCCCTACCTAAGCTTCAAGAGAGTTGAAAACCTGAGCCGGAAGAAATGGCTGTCCTACACAGTTCAGAGGCCACTCACCCCTGACACTGTGAGGATGCCTGTGTTCTCACTCACATGTTCTTGTTTAAACTGTGGTATAAGAGAGAGGGAGAGAAAATCAGAAAGTGTTTTGGCACATAGAAATTTTTCAGGGACTCTGAAAACATCACTACAGAAAGTCTTAATCAGGAGTTTATGCTCCAGAGATCAGCCTGCCCCTACAGTAGATATTTTATCATGACAGAGATGTGGATCAACAATAGAAAACTATATTTTCTGTGTTCCAGCAGAGCCCCTCTGCAGTTATTGACTTACCAACAGCTAGCTGAGGGAGTGTGCAGCCCAGACGCTCAGCAATTGGGGAGAGGTCTTTTAACTTGTTTTGCTGTTTTCTCCCTTCTTCACTCACAATTCTTTCCTTCAACCACTGGTAGCACTAGGAATAAGAATATTTAAATATTAATGTCTGGTAACGTCAAAGACAGTTCAATAAAATGTAAGAACCTCATGGTGAATTCTGGCGTCTCCTCACCTCTGACCTTTATGTTTCATGGTGACTGACAGGGGTGCCTGTGCCTTCATGCGAAGAAATTGTTCCCCTTCGTCTCACTCGTGTTTATCAGATCGAAATAGATTAACTTTAACTAATATTCACCAACAAATCCATGGGCATGCACAAAAGTTGTTAAAATCCTCACATTTGTTCAGCTATATCCAGTTTGCTAAGTGGAGGAAATGATGTTTCTTATTGCGATAGCCTGATTTTAGAATGTAGCAAAAAAAAAAAAATTTTTTTTTTATATTTCACCAAGGTCTATTATGTTTCCTTTTTGTTAAGAAAGCTGGGTGCCAAGCTCTCTGTTCAAAGGAAGTCATTATCTTACATTCTTGTTATAGTTGTAAACTATCTTCCTCTTGCCTTCAGTTTACTCCCAGTTTTGTATTCTTATGGTGCTTTATCATTAGCTTTCTCAGTTCTTTCCCAGAAGTAGATATGGTAGAACTGATAGGTAACAAGAACATTTTAAAATCTTAAGTGGATAAAGACTTTCCCAAATGCATATTACCTTTTCTATCATGAAATTTAACAGAGTAAGGAAACTCAAAATGGGAAACTCTTCTTTAAAACTTAGGAGACATGACTTACTCTTTTCTGTAGACTATAAAGTGAGCTTAATTTTCTAAACATAGAGAAATCTATTAGAACTTCTCCATGGCCTGCTTTCCGGAAGGTTCAGCTCTTACTATGAAATGGAGCAGTAGACTCTTCCGTACAAAGCAAACATTAAAGTAGCAACCCCCAAAGGAAAAGAATATTTGTGAGAATCTGTTAGTCTGTTTTAATGAAAATAATAGCAGCATCCCACTGTGTGGCAAGGTGGACTTTCTCCGTTACGGGTATTTTTGACGTAACTGCCGCCGCAGACTTTCCCTGCTCCAAAGCCGCAGAAAACCCTGCCGTTGTCGCAGACACTCCACTCACATAATTTTAATGTTTTTTAAGGATTTTTTTTAATCCTTCTAAGACAGTATTTCCAAAGAATAGGGTAACCACATTATGTTTTATTTTGATTTTCTGGAATGATTTTGCAGATGCAAAAAAGAGAAAGGGCCAGCTGCCCCCATTTGTTCGCCTCCTGGATCTCGAGGCTTATGAAGCCTGGCTCCTCACTAGAGGCTTTGCTTAGGGAGGTGGCCACGACTTCTCTCAGCCTCGGCTCTGGGAAACTCGGCTTCTTCCAGGAAGAAGGGTGGCCTGGAGGTGACAGCTGGTGCCAGTGATGCTGAGGTGGACAGTTATTACAATGAGTGCAGCCTTCCCTGGCTAGGGTACTGGGCACGTCAGGGAGTCCCTAAATTTACTTTTGCTGCCCTCACTGGGGAGAACGTCACCAGTCCTCACTTTAGTTCCATAAAATCTTTCAGGGGACCACTATCTCTAAATGTTACTCAAATAATAATAATAAAAAAGGTTGAAAACCAATAGCCAAATGCTTTTCGAACAATTGTTTTTTATTATAACTAAGAGAGTTCCTAAGGTTTTAATATATACCACACACAGAAAGAATGGTTGGTTTATTTATCAATCGATGGAACTCTATTTTTCAAATCTTATATGCAATGCATTTTTACTTTTAGGATTGAGTTACGAGTTTGTGTGCATGTGCATGTGTGTACATACACGTGCATGCACACACACGCATGTACGCACACACCATATTGATAGGCAGACTACTAAAAGCAACAAACATCAAATATTTATTGAGTCCCTCTCTCTCCACCATCAACACTGTGAATCTCGTTATTGTCTTAGTCATTGGAAAACATAAACAAATAAGGTTTTTCAAAAGGTTAGATGCATAGTATTTATTGCTTTCCTCATACTGAAGGAAACAAAAGTGTTTTGGAAATGTTAATAATAACTTTAACTGCTTTATAAGTGGGAAAATGTTAGCATAGGGAGGAGATGAGACTTAATTAAAATATTAATTAATTATGGAAGAAAACCAGTGTTTTATGTAAGAGGATTGGCAGTGTGTTTGGTTTTGCTCAATAAACTAGCTTGTTGACTCTGGGCAACAATCTTTGAATGGAAAGATGAAGTTTCCTCTTCTAACCCTATCACATTGCGTACCCCATTGCTATAGTGATTTGATTACATGTTGAAGTTTCTAACTAAGTGGAAGGCAGGAGTGGATTCTCGTTCATCTCAGCGTCACCTGTCCTGACACACTGGTTGGCATAGAGAAGGGAGCCCAGCCAATACGGTGGCGAGGGAGGGATCTGAGACACCAGAGCGCCACAGGGTTAAACAGATCTCAGCGTTTCAGATGGAGCACCCCCTCCTTCACGCAGTACGACTTTGCTCACAGTCCTGCATGAGTCCACGGTGCTGGTGGATTCCACATTGTTTCGTAATTCACCCCTTAATATGTCTGTCTCTCGAACAAGTCCCCAGGTTACTCCTTGAGGGATGAGGCTGTCCAATTTATGCCTGTATCCTCAGCACTCAGCACAGAGCCCGGTATAGAAGGAACACTCAGTAAATATTTGCCAAAGGAACAATCAAAAGAGATTTTCTCCACAGATTAGTGGTCTATTGCTTTTATGCATAACTCAAAAAATTCTCGATTTTCCTAAAGCCTCTTTTATTACTCTCTTCCAATGTTGTGACCATTATCTATATGTCCCAATTTTGCAGGTAACAATACTGGAGTGAGAATAGTCTATGAGATTGGCTCCATACTCCCCAGTTGGGTAATCTGGGATTGGAACTCAGGCAGCAACTAGAAAGCCATGGACAGAATCAGTCACATTTCATCTCTAGAACTTGTTTAGAATAATTTAGTATCCAAGATCATTGACTATTTCTGTTTAAACGTCAAAGTCTCCGGCTCAAAAGAGCAGCGGTCTTCATTAGTAAGGTCGAAATCTCTAGGTAAAGCACTGGAGCTAAAAAATGTCCTTCTGAAATTAGACCGTAATGTGCAATACCCTTAGTGTCTTAATGTGAACACCTGGAGTACTTGGACTGCCCCTCTCCCCTACTTCGATTCACTTAGCTTTGCATCTTTATTTTCCTTGGACGGAGGGGTACATATTTTTATGGTCTTTTTACAAGGCATTTTGCTAACAACAGGGAAGAGCTATCTATACATTTCGTTGTCCTTTTCATTTCTATTTAAACTTTTTATTTACAAGATACACACCAGGTCTCTTGATCAGACTTTGTTGATCTTCTGTTATGGTTCATTGCATTTATTAACAAACATTTACAGAGTCCTTATTGTGTGCCAGGCTCTGTGATGAGTTACATGAATAAGTTTCAGTGTGTGTCCTACAAGTATTCACAAATCATTGGTGACTTGAGAAGTGTTTTGTCGTTGGGGTGCCCTGCTCAGAGACTTCCTCAGAAGCCATATTTGTACTGCCTCCCTGCAGAAAATACCCGACAATGGTGCATGATGGGAGCTGCACACAGCACCTTAACCTTTTGGCCATCATCATCGGCCTAACAGGTTGTACATGACCCAAGCTTGGCCCGTCTTCTCAGGACTGAATCTGATAAAGAAAAGATCTCTTTTCCCTCAGGTAACATGTCTTTAAGGGTGTATGCCTGCAATCTACCTTGCAGTAGAAGAAAATGATACCCCCATGCAGAGAGAAAGATGAGAGATAGAGAGAATCCTGACAACATGAAATTCTTATCGATGGTTGGAGTCACCTCTGAGGTCATTTCAAGTCATCTTACCCAAGAAGTGTCTATATGTTTCCCTTCTTTGATGAAATTAGTTCAAATTGAGTTCTCTTGCTTGCAACCAGAGAATTCTAAGACTCTGTAAGAAGTATTTTCGGAATATAGAGGAAGATACAAATAGCTCAGTTTTATAAGTGAGGATGGGCTTCACAGAGGTGCAGACAACCAATGTTTGTCTTTAGAGATGAGGAGAGCTTCCACAGCAGGATGAAAAGCACATTTCTTGGGGGCAAAAAAAGGTACATTGTGTTTGGGTGGAAAACAAAATAATGATATGGGAAGGGACAAAAATGGAGAAATGGGCCCAACTTAGATCACCAGGGGATTTCCTTAAGTGCCTTTCCTGTGGGGTTTGGGCTTTGTCCTATAAGCAGTGATGGATAAGTCATTGAAAGATTTTAAGCAAGGTTATGATATGATCAGATTATGATATTGGTCACAGTGGTGGGTAATTGAGAAAAGGAGAAAAAATCAGATAGTCCAGACCAGAGGTTACTGCAACAAATCAGATTAGAAACAATGAAGATTTGGGGATGGCCTGTCGAGGGTCAAGATGTGGACTAGAGGGGTGGCTCCCCCGTTGGACAAGAGCGAGGGAGAAGTGGAGACAATCTGAGATGCTGCCTTGGCTTCTGACTGCAGTGACCAGATGGTCAGTGGAGGTGCTGTTAACCAGGAAGGAAGGGCAGGTTCTGGGGAGTGAGGATAGATTCCATTGGGCACGACTAATGCCCACTGACGGCCACTTGGGGATACCTGATAGACACGAAGAAGTAGTGGTGTTTAGCTCAACAGCGAAGTCAGAGCTGATGACACTGATTTAGAAGTCATTACTACAGTGGTAGGCCAGACGCAGCCTCCCAGAAAACCCTGGATAGCATTACTGTCTAAAAGATAGGTATATTTCACACTGGGTTAATTTATCCCTTAAATACAGTTCAATATTTACAACAAATACAAAATATTAGCATCTTTATTTTATTGGTATGACTTACCACAGCCAATGTGAAACACCAGTCATTTATTTTTTCTTGGAGGAGGGATGTTGAGGGAGACATGAAAGTTGCAAACTCCTTAATCTACTTACCTAGCTCTGTGTTAAATTTTTTTAATATGAGCATTCTCATTCACTTCTAAAGTTACCCTGATACTTGCTTTGCTTTCTCTCTCTCCTTCTCTCCTCCTCCCTCCCTCCCTCTCTTTCTCTCTCTCTCCCTCTCCCTTCCTCATCTTTTTCCTCCCTCCCTCTCTCCTTCTCTCTCTCTCCCCATTACTACTACTACTACTACAACTACTACTACTACTACTACTGCTATTATTATTATTATTGTTATTATTATTATTTTACTTTAGTTACTCAAGTGGCTTTCCTAAGTGCACATGTATTGGTCTGGAAAATACTCAGACTGATGATTTTAGGAAGCCTCAGGAGTGTGGAGCTCTACATAAGGGTGCTTTGTGATTGGCTGCCCTTCATCCATTGAGTGCCCTGTTTATTGTTAAGGATGTTTCAAAATGGATGTCGAGCTGACTTCATAGAAGTCGAAAATAGAAATATTTTCTGAGTTGCTTTTGGGCTTAGCTATCTTCAACTATTTTGTATTTCCTTTTCTTTTTTTCTTTCTCCTTTTGTTAGTGCATTTGTGAAAGTTTTTCCAGGTATCTGTAAGCTTTTCCCAGACAATGATAGAAGTTAGTCAATCATATACTCCAAATATAGGGTAGCTACTTCTCCTTTCTTTAAAAAACTGGGTTTAGGGGAGATAAACTGAGAGCCAGAAGATGTGGGTTCTATTAGCAACTTTATTATGAGTTTATGCCCTTGGATTGGGATCTCACCTCTTTGTGCTCCATTTCTACATCTGGAAAAAGGTCTACCGTCTTATAAGGATAGTCTAAGAACAAATATCCAACACACATGAAAGTACTTTCAATTTCTCAGAACGTCTCTTAAGGCAATATGCTTAATTACAACTGACTAAAAGTCACCAGTATCCATTTGTCTTTGTGAGATAAATGAAGATGAATAAAAATACTTAGCCTAGTGCTTGGCATATAGTAGATGCTCAGTAAACTTGTAATTTTCAATGCTTCCCTTCTTTATTCTCTCTTTGCCTTCATCCTTTTATTCTTTCTTCTCTAAAATGCTTTTTAATTTTTCTTTGCTAACTTATTTAGACTTGGTTCAGAACAATCTTCAGTTTTCAGAAGCAAGACCATTTTTAATATTCTAGGATAATTGTATCTGTGATAATGCAAAACTAGAAATAGGACCCTGTCACCATGCTTATATTGTATTATTTTAAAAAACAAATAAGCTAGTAGAGACAGAAAGGAAAGTGACAGACCTTGAAAGTGTCTGAGTAGGCAAGCACATGATGGTCCCGGCCACAGTGATTAAAGGGTTGGTAGTTTGGACCTAACTCCAGCTGACCTCTGCTAACTTTGTGCTGATGGAGGCAAGAGGGTTTCAGACTTCCACTTCCTCTTAGGAGCCTTTGGCTTGTCTGAATTTTGAAAATGTCTGTCTCTCTCCCCTAACTTTCCAGACTAATTTGTGATTCTAATGTTATTACACATTTTCTCAAGTTTTTAAAAACAGACATGTTATTAATAAGGAGAGATGCTTGGAGTACTCTCCAATAAATTAATCATCAAGGTGTTCTGCATGGAGGTCATTTGATGTCATTGATCTTCGATATCTTTATACTTCAGAGAAGTTAAGCTACAAGACGTGGCAGCCAGAATCGATCTCTGCGAATGCTAGCCTTGAGCCCCCATGTCAGAAGTGTCCGTGTTTCCGATTTCTGAACCTTCCCTCCTGACCCTCCACCCTCACACAGTAAAAAATGTCAACCAACCTCAAACCGTACTGAGTTACAACCGGTTTGCCCCATGTGGATTAAATTTCTTTGGCTTAAATTTTGTTTTGTCAAGAAAAGTAAAATTAGATCCTTTTATATAGAAAAGGGATTTTATATTTCATCAGTTTCAAAGGAGGAATGAAATGCCTTTTTAAACATAAGAATCAATAACAGTGCAGGGATTTGAGCCCCCGGCGAGTCCAAGGAGGTCATTGGGCATTTCCCCCAAATTCCCAGAGGAGAATTGTGAAGGGCTGACTGATGCTTGGCGAGGAGCAGAGACCTCTGGCAGGCTCAGGGCTCAGGGCTCAGGGCTCAGGGCTCAGGGCTCAGGGCAGCCTGCCAGCATACACTGCCAGGCCAAGGCCATGCTCTGCTTGAGCCGGAAGCCACAGGCTGCTACAGAGTTGTTCTATTCCATCTTCTTCCCTCCCTTTCCTCATCCTTCTCCCATCCCCAGACTCTTTTCCAGAGGTGGAGGGAAATACCTTCAGAGAAGCCCTGGAGCTTTCAGGCACCCCATTTCCGTATTTTCCTGAGATGATTCCACAGGCAAGTGGAGACCATGTCATTGCTCCAACTCCTACAGAAGGAAGAAGACGTTAAAAGTTGCTTTGCAAACTGGGATCAAAGTGCTGGGCGTTGAAGCAGGACTTGGTTAGTTATGGGAAAAGCTGGCCAGATAAAGCAGTTAAGACCAGCAGACATCTTTCTATTAAAATTTAGGTGTTTACAAATTGTGCTTTGTTTTTATAAACTAATTAAACATGTACTGTTGGTTATAAGGGAGCAGGCCATATAAACTAGCCTGAAACTGGCTTATTCATAATTTGTTGATGTCCAAAATTCACATTAATTTTTATATTCAAAGGCAAACAGTTTTTCTTGCACAGAAATTTAGCTTTTTGCTTGTCCACTCAGTGCCTAAATAGTGCCTGATATATAGCAGATTCACATAGCCTAGTACATTGTAAACACACAATAAGTGATGGCAACAATAATTGTTGTTGAATTTTGGTTATCCTTTTTTCCCCTTACGTGGCGTTTTCCTGTTTATGTGAACTTCTATTTCTTAGGAAGCAAGTTATGTCTTGAAACTGTTTTTGATAAATAAGCCTAAAAATGTTTTTCTGATGTCCAAAATTCATGTATTTATCTTATGTATATATTTTTTTCCCTCTGAAATCATGTCTGCCGACACAACCGTATATTGCCTGGCTTGTCAGTTCTTGAATTCTTCTGTCTGACTCAGTTCCAGGCACAAAATAGGAGATATAGATGTATATATCCATATTTTTTGGAAAGATAGTCATAATCTATTACAAGATGCATGCTTAGGCTCCAGCAAGCCCCCTATGAAAAATGAGTTCATTTGTGGTTTCTTCTCTTCATTCTATGTGCAATTTTTGAACACCTGCTGAGTATAGCTTATATGTCAATCACAATTCACAGCTCTGCTCTCTCTACCCTGTAGACTACACACGGGCACATTCGATTCCTCTATTGTCTCTAGAATGCATAGCTTTTATATCTCTTTGTTAATGAGAGACATTTGGGAAAGCATTTCAGTAACTCTTGTTTTCCAGATTACCATCCTCCTGTTGTTAAAAATAATCAGTAAAGTTGATTGTGAAGATTACCTATTTTATGGTAGAGCTCTGGTAGCTGAACCTCCACTTTTTCTCTTTGGAAAAGATGATACTCAGCTTGTTCACAGACTGGAGGGATCATGTTGAACTGTCTGGCTACAGAATAGGCTTCCTAGGGAGAAATCAGATTGTAAGTGGGTTTATACTGATGAGAAACAAGGCTGCTCTGTGATTTGTATGCATGAGAAATTTTCATTTTAGTGAAATTAGTACAAACCAAAAAACATGTAGAATGCCAAATAATAAGGAAAGTTATGACTGCCAATTTCATTAAGAGCAATACCAAAGGCAAAAAAATCCTTACTATTCTTCAGGAGAGTTTGGACTAAGTAAAGCCCAGAGCAAATTAGTCAAAGTGTGACTTATAGGCCATTATAAAGAAAATGTGGTTTGATTATTTTTGGGTTTCTAAAGAAATGAAACTTAGACTAATGTCTAAAAAAATAATCTGTAATTAGCATGTAATGTACAATATAGTTATTTAATAGTTTTAAAAAAAATTAGAATATTGTGTTCGATGTGTCATTAGCTGACAAATTCAGTCTATCCTCTTGCCACCAAAGAACATGCTAAAACACGATTCCTGTTAGCCTCCTGTACCCTCCCTGTTCTATTCTGAGCTGATGAGATCCGGCCCCATATCCATCTCTATAGTGACAGAATTAATCATAAAGTTCTAGTGCCATAGCGGTTGTGAAGAAAGATTGCAATAGGTCTTGCAACTTACACGTGGTAACTGGAAAGACAATACAGGCATGCCTCGGAGACACTGTGGGTTTGGTTCCAGACTACCACAATAAAGTAAGTGTCTCAAGGCAAGTCACACAGATGATTTGGTTTCCCAGTGCATATAAAAGTTATGTTTATACTATACTGTTGTCTATGAAGTGTTCAAGAACATTATGTCTAAAAAAACAGTGTACACACCTTAATTGAAAAATATTACTAAAAAATGCTAACCATGATCTGAGCCTTCAGCAGGATGGTAATCTTTTTGCTGGTGGAGGGTAACGAAGAAGATCACTGATTGCAGAGACCATAACAAACGAATATAGCAATAATGAAAAAGTTTGAAATATTGTAAGAATTGCCAAAACGTGACACAAAGTGAGAAAATGCTATGGGAAAAATGGCGCCAATAGACTTGTTTGACGCAGGGTTGCCACAAGTCTTCAATTTGTAAAAAATGCAGGATCCGTGAAGTGCGATAAAGTGCAGCAACACCTAGGAAGTCCAGGTGCTGTAGGCGTAAAAAAAATAAATAAAATAAAATAGATAAAGTGCAGCCAAATAAAATGAGGTACGCCTGTGATAAGATGCTCAGTGGCCATGTGAAAATAGAAATGAAATTACCATGATCTCCATAGCACTCCAGCGCGAGGTTCCCCAGTACATCGCCATTCCTTGGTTTATCACATGTGTCATGGCTCGAACAATTTCTGTGGAAGGCCAGACAGCATTTCATGAGTATCTCTGCTTTTCAACGTTTTGTAGTCTTTTCATCATCCTGCCCAAAGCTTAGAAGTTTAATGCAAATATTTTTTGGTTAATATAATTACTTTGACATTGGTGATAACGTAATAGTGTACTGTGATATATTGATGGTTTGGAAGCTGATGGTACTTTTGGGTAAATTGACTTTCTGTTTCCATTTGCAGCAGCAATGCTAAGTGATATTAAAACACAGTGACCACCTTAAGTTCTTTCTTTACTTTTATTGCTTTATGGTTCCTTTCTGATGAAAGAACACATGATTAACCCCTTTCAGAACTTGATACTTTGCTCACTAAAGTGAGAAGTAAGAGAAAGCATGTGTTTTGACTTTGTAGAATGTAAAGTCATTGAGGATAGAAGGCCTGCCTGCCTTTGTGTGTTGGATTTGCAGAGCCAGGCCTCACACGGAGTGGCTGTTTAATAGAGATGAATCATCAATAATGTGTTTAGCAGAAAGATAAACATATTAAATGCTGAACAAACAGCTGAAGTAACAGTGGCTCCCAGCACACAGTGGTACTCCTTGTCCTGGACCACTCTGAGCCAAGCTTTATTCGAAAACACCTATGTAATGAATTTCACTGGGGCCTGCTCATGGCCCCACCTGTTTGCTCATCACCCTCTTTCGGCTTGACATCACGTTTCCTAAACAGGACACTGAATGCCTTCCCCAGAGGGGAGGAGCTGAGCTAATCCTCCTGGCACCAGCCAGATGGGATTCAGAACCAGAGAGCATGGAGAACTTCAAGTTCAACTTTGTGAAAAGTCACAGTCACGGTTGGATTTTTTCTATAAAGCAGGTCAGCCAAACACCCAAGATGCCAGGTCATTAGACATATTCAAGGGATTGCAGAGCTCAGCTTCTCTGTGTTTCACTAATGCCTGTGGGCTAAATGTCCTTCAGAAGAATTAAATCCTGGTCTCAAAGTCAAGTTGAGGTAGATGTATCATTATTTTATTTCTCACAAGCAAGCACTGTCTAAATTGATAGGAGACAGGATTTGGAATGAGGTAGCCATGGTTAGGGTCTTGTTTGGCTTGTATAAACATTTAAAATTTCACTTGTTTTTTTTCTTTGAAAAATGAGAATGCTCTTATTCACCATTGTCTACCCAATTGAGGTAGAAGTTGGTTTATAAGCAAACTAAACTAACTCAGCAACAAAAACCATGAAGTTCATTCTTTCTTTATAAAGCAACTTGAATATACAGAGTTATATGAAACATTTTTCTTTTATTATACAAAATGGAAATGATAAACATTTCAGGAAGTTGAAAGCCATTTTTAAAATTTCTACCCCAGAAGTATTCTCTTTTTTTGGACATCGCCATCCTTGCATGAGCTCCCTTTCCTTTCACATCCTGTTTCAATCAGAGTTGAGGAGTTTATTCAACCAACAGTACTTATTAAGTAAGTCTCTGCTGTGCTGGTTGCTGGGGGTGTTGTGGTGAATCCAACATGTTGGTAAACCCGATAAGGTTAACAGAGAATAAATGGAACCTAAGACACTCCCCTGTCTCTAGTCTGTAATCAATAATATGAGCACAGAACACCGCAGTGGCTTGGCCATGTGGCAGTCACTGAGGCCTTGACAAGAGCAGTTAAGGTGGAGTGCAGGTTGCGTGTGACTCTTTCTTTCTTTCTTTCTTTCTTTCTTTCTTTCTTTCTTTCTTTCTTTCTTTCTTTCTTTCTTTCTTTTTCTTTCTTTCTTTCTCTCTCTCTCTTTCTCTCCCTCCCTCTTTTCTTTCTTTCTTTCTTTCTTTCTTTCTTTCTTTCTTTCTTTCTTTCTTTCTTTCTTTCTTTCTTTTTTTCTTCCTTTCATGATGACATTGGTTAACAAAATCCAATAAGTTTCGGCTGTATATTTTAACAATAAGGCATATATATATTTATACTGTGTGTTCCATTACCTTCCATCATTAGATTTCTTTCTGTCAATACATATTTGACCGCCTTTCCCACATCTACCTCCCCCCTCCTCCCCCATCCCCTACCCTCTGGTAACCACTAGTCTATAGTCCATGTCCATTCATTCACTTATTTAACACACATGGATTAAAAGCCTGATATTTACCAGGCACTGTGCAAGTTGCTGCATTCATCTGTGAGTAGAGCAGATACAAGCTCCTGGACTCAGAGAGTTTAAGATGAGTAGAGAAGATAGAGATGCAAACAAGTAATAATTAAAAAATGCGAAGTGTTATAAAGTAAACAAACAAGGGGCTGAGGTAGGGAATGAGAAGGAAGACCTATTTAGTAAGGTCAAGAAAGATCTCCCTGAGGAGTAATATTTAGGCATAGAAATAAAAAGCCAGGCATGGGAAGAACAGGAGATGTGCATCAGCTGGAACAGCATGTACAAAGGCCCTGAGGCAGAGCGTAGTGAGTTTCAGCAATCAGAAGGAAGCCATCGTGGCAGGAGCCTAGTAAGGAAGGAGGACAGGGGTATAAGATGAAGTTGGCAGAGGGCAAACCATGTTGTTTCTATGTTATTCAAAGTTTAATGGGAAGTCATTAGCATTATTTAGGTAAGGGAATGACAGGATGTAGTTATAGTTCAGAATGCTATATCTGTGACATGGAGAACCACAGTGAGGGGTCTAGAGGAGGTAGGAAGATCTTCAGGAAGGCATTGCAGTGTTCTAGGCAGGATACGAGGGTGGCTTGGAATAGGGAGGCATGAATGAATTCAGATATATTTTAGAGGTAGAATCCACAAGATTTGCAGATGAACCTAATGTGGCAAGTAAGGGAAAAACCAGAACCAAGGCGATCTCCCAGATACCTGGTCATTTACAGTGATGAGGGAGACTGAGGGAAGAATGGGTTTTGGTGTGTGTGTGGAGGGGGGCAGGATCAAGGGTTCCTCTTTGGACATGCAAAAAAAAAAAAAAATGATTCCCATGAAATACTAAACAGAAGATGTTATGCGGAGATAATTGAATAAATGACATAGTAAGCAACCTGGGCCTGAGGTGATTTATTTGTTACCAGTCTATCAATTATACTAAAATTCTTGGAGGTAGATGAGATTATGTAAGGGGAGTGTTCAGAGGGAAAAGAGAAGGGGTCCTAAGAGCCAGCCCAGGGGTCAGAGAGAGGACATTGCAGGGTCTGGGTCACCAGCAGCCAGCGGGGCAGGAAGGAAGTCAGACGGGGAGATGTTTGAGAATCAGGAGCAGAGAACGCTTCGCGAAGGAGCTGTGCGCACACTGGAACACGTGAACATTCAAGTCAGAAGGGCTCAAAACAGCGTCCGTTGGATTTGGCCACGGGACAGGGAGGTTACTGCAGACCACGAGGAGAGCAGATTTAGTGTCAGCGGTGTGGTGGGACCAAGGCCAGGCAGGCACAGATGGAAAAATGGGCGTGGGAAAAGAAAGCTTTACGGACACCCTGGGTAGACTCTAAAGCCTTCCTTTTCCTACGCCGTTCTTCCAAGTTTGGAAGTGAATGGAGCAGAGATACAGGGCAGTAGCAGAAGGGGTATTTAGAGTCAATCGAAGATGTAAGAATAAGCCTGTATGCTCTTGGAAGTGAACTAGGAAGAGGAGTTATTGATGATATGGGCTAGAGGGTTGGGAAAGAAAGCAAGGAGAGGGAGACTAGTTAAAGTGAGATGGAGGAGGGCAAAGCGCCTGTGGGCTGGGGAAGACACTTCCATCAAGATGGTGGGACCCAGCAGATTTGCTGAACTCGCCATCAGAAGACAGGGGAGCTCCTATTTGATGAATTCTTTTCCCAATAAACTGTTAGTCAAGTGAAAAGGGGTGGATGTGAGAAGTGAGGAAAAGGTGAGCACGAATAGTTCTGAGCGTGGAAGAGCCTATGCAAGACACTCCATGCGCAGGCGCTTGAGGTGCCGCTCATTTCTTGCTCCCTGATTCGTCTGGCTGACAGTGGAGAAGAGCTTGGTGGACTGTGGAAAGAAGAACTCTGGAAGTCCTTTTGTTCTTTGTCATCAGCAAAATAGTTATCTTTGAGAACAATCTATCATGGAAATAGTATTTTTGCAAGATTTGTAGTTTGGTTGGATTGATCACAGAATTACAATTTGAAAAAGAGCCAAGGGACAACACAAATTGTAATATACACCAAATGAACACAGCTAGCTTTCCTTTTCTTCTTATTTTTGCTTTATCAGATGAAGGCATTTCTCACCAAGTTCTGAGAAAAAAGATGTCTTTAGAACCGCATTGTAGTTATAATATCATGAATGGCCCTTGTCATTGTTTCTAAAAAATTTATTTTATTTTATTTTATTTTTTAGGCGAGGCAAGCCGTGGTCGGCCTCACAGATTGCAAGGACCTTGTCAGCTTACAATCTCTTATTTTTTACTTAATTTTTTAATTTTAATTTTTTTTTTTTTTTTTTTTTTTTTACACCTACAGCACCTGGTCTTCCTAGGTGGTCTCCCATCCAAGTACTAACCAGGCCTGACCCTGCTTAGCTTCCGAGATCAGACGGGATCGGGCTTGTTCAGGATAGCATAGCTGTAGACCTAAAAAAATTATTTTAAAAACAGAATGTATATAAAAGGAAAAAGATCATGGCTCTTAATTTTCAGTTTTATTTGTAGTAAAAGCTTTAACTCAAGAGTTCTTATCCTTGGAGGAGGCTGCAGAATGCAGGGAGAAATTGTGGGAGGGCTGAAAGGCCACTGTTGGAGACTCATGTTGCCAGAAAAAAAATTTAATTTAATGCATATTAATTTTTTTTTAATGTCAGAACAATTCCGCAAGAATTTAGATGTCTAACAGGAAATGACCATACGGACGGCCGAGGTAGGTTTTTATATGATTCTATTATCTAAAGACACTAGAGGGCAGCATTGTTCAGAAAAAAATTAACAAAGTCTAAATGCTTTTGTTTTACTTGCCTATCATGGAAACTCATTTTAAAACTCTCCTAAGTCATGGCACTGATTCCAAGTGGGAAAAGGATCTTAGGAGGACCATTTAGTGCATTGCATTCACCTGCCCCTGGTAAAGGACACACAGACAAACAAACTGATTAGGTCTGGCAACCCAGGACTGAATGTGACTTCCCTGCTTTTCCAGGAAGTCTGAGCACCATTGGTTCTCAAACCTGACTGCACGTTAAAATGCCGAGGGAGCTGTGAAAACTATACTACCCGGGCTCCACCGAAGCTCTATTAGATCGGAATCTCTGTGAGGGCGAGGCCGGCATTGGTATTTTGAAAACTCATCCTTGATGATTCCACTGGGCTCCTCTGTGCTAGTGCTCCCAAAGTGTGGCCCCTGGTCCTGCAGCATCAGCAGCACCTGGGAACTTGGTAGAGATAAAAATCCTGGGGCCTTACCCCAGAGTCACTGAATTACCATTTGTCCGGGTGCGTGGGACCCAGCAGTGTGTTTCAATGAGCCCTCCAAACAACTGGTTCCGATTAAAGTTTGAGTACCATTGCTTTGTTTCAAGGCATAATTAAAAGCTTGAATATTATTAACAATTGTACAGATTTCAAATATGCTTACAAAATGCTGAGAGTGAATACACAAAATAATAATTGTACTATACAGTGGAACTATATGTCATTCTGTTTTATATTTTCCAAGTTTCTGTAAATGTGTTATCATACTTTTAAAATATAAAAAAGAAGGAAGAAAAAAGATTCCCTAACGAGCAAAAGCACCACTTTAAAACACTAACGTGTTATAAGTTAACTCGCACATATGAGGCTTAAACAAACGAAGTCAAAAATGGTTGGCTCTGACGGCGTCCTTCATGCGGCTCAGCCTGACTGCCAGCGGATCTGTTCTTTTTCAGAAGGAGCGTGGTGGTGGCTGGGGCACCGTTAGAATGCAGGGAGTCGGTTTGGTCACAGGAGTCGTAAACCCGTTTACTACAAACCAGCTGCTTGTTATTTATCTAACTCGAGTGTTTATTTACTTATTTAGCTTTGGAAGCCTGTGTTAGTGCTGGTTTATGATTATGCCTCTGTGGCTTAGAGGTTTCCTCTTGGTTCTTTATCAGCCTTTTTTATCTTTTTGGCTATGGAGAATCCTCCCTCTCTGGACAGAGAGGCTTATCCTTTCTCACAGGAATGGAAACTCACAAGCACACATGCAGCGACACCACATTTAGCCTTAAAGGTTTGCTGACTGAGCAAAGTTTGACTCCATTTGCTTTGCAGAGCACACAACAGTGTTCAGAAGATGCTAGTTTATGTCCTGTCATTGTGACTAACTCAGGCACATCCCTTGACCTTCCTGGATCTCAGTTTCTTCAACACAAATGGGCAGATTGATATTCACTGAGTGCATAGGTAATCTTTGTAATCACTGCGAAGGTGTGTTATATTTTAACCCCCATTTTATTGATGAAGAAGTTGAGGGTCAGAAAGATAAATTACTTGGGCAAGTTCTCAGGAGATAATCTATAAGGCTTCTTCTAGCTTTGACGTTCTGTGATTGGTCATCTTGGAAGGCTTTGTGCATAGTGCACTGTGGGAGAGAAGGTGGGTTGGGGACAGAAAAATAACAGGGCATGTACTTAATTGACCCCATTGTGTATCTATGAACGTGTGATGCCTTGTGTATGGTTATATTTATCCCTTTGCTTCAATACACTGATGACTGTAGTTCATGATGTGTTTGAATGACTTGAGAGATATGAGCTATCTTTTTGCTTCCTTGAAGAAGGACCTTAAATCTGATGACTCTTTGAAAACAAAACAAAACAAAACAAAACAAAACAAAAACCAGAAAGGGCTTGTGTCTGCATCTGACCTGTTAAGCTTAGAGAAAGAAGGACGTTCACGAGGTAGTTAACAAAGAATAGCTTTCTGGATCAGGGCAGTGGGCAAAATGATTCTGTATCAGAATAGCCCAGATTCAGGAGGCCAGAAAGGGATACATGCGGAGCTCTATGTCTCCAAGGATGATGTACTGTCCTCATCCTGCAGCTGCCCCCAGAGAACCCTCGCTAAAGGGCTCACGGTCCTCAACCTCTCTGCTCGGCTGCACACTGGTTTTCCCTGACCCGAGACAGTTTGAACTGAGCCTTTTCTATTTCCCAGATGTGATTTCTGAATCTTGTTTTAAAGTATACAATAGGTTATAGAAATGGGACACTTTCAGTCTTTTACCCAAAGCCCGAAGGCCCTGAACAAAAACCGTAGTTGGTAAGTACCCCTACATTCCAAGGTGAGGTTTGAGACCACCTATGTGGGCATGGTAAAAAAGGTTTGGCCATCTTTGGTCTATCCTCCACCTTGGAAGAATAAATGGGTGGTGGTTAAGGATGAGGAACAATTTAACTGGCCTTGTTTGAGGTCTGTGGCATTCCCTCCTTCCTCCCACATGATGCCTCACATCCACTCCATCTTTCACCTTAACACGAACTGTATAAAACTCCAGACCCTAAAAATCCCGTTTGCAGAACATGCAAATTAACAGCTCCTTGTAGTAAGAGCCTGAGCTTTCTGTGACTTTGGAACAGGCAGACACAGGCTGTCCTGGGGATTCTGCTCAGGCCTCGTTCAGCTTCTGCTACAAAGGGGGAGGCTGTGTGATGCTGCGTATTTTTAGTATTACTTCTTCCTCCACCAGGCAGGGGCTCTTTAATCCTAGCAAGAGATTGACTGTTCATTTTACATTTAGATAAGAAGGACCAAGCGACTTGCCTAAGGCAATGACATAGCATTCTTATCTTTTAATACTACTTTACCTTTATTATTTCTCTGTAATCCTCTTATCACTACATCCAGTCTTTCCAACTTCTCACCTAGACCCAGTGCTGCCTGCTGACCCTCCAAGAAATAATTATGTTGAATATAGATCATAAAACTGCACCACTTCTTTCAACATCATCTAAACATGGGTCCCACAATTTCCTCCTCTCAGTTTATAGTTCCTATGTCTGCTTAGTACTCAATGGTAGTAATTAAAAGATGATTTCGGTCCTGATGAATAGAGTACAGTGCTGTCCTTGCATCTGCCAAATTCTACAGGACTCGTGAACAATGGAATGAATTCCAATTCATTTAGAGACATTCAAGATGAGAGTAAGTGAACCCCATTGCCTTAAATTCTGTCTGGAACAAGCCAACAAGTAAACAAATAAATAAATCTAAGTGAACTGAAATTTTAGGGTACAGCTGTGCAAATTTCTTAGATACCTGACTTACAACTTAATCTGTGAAGCTATAAGTTATACAATAGGTGGATTGTAGTAAACTCGTTCTCAACATTAGCATCCTGGGCTTCCTTTGACAATGTTATTGGTCAATCTTTTAAAATGGATTTTTAAAAATAATTTGGACATGAATCTTTGCCTGATGTGGGATAGCTCCCTGACATAATTAAAAAACTTTTTGAAAAAGGATTCTCTTTCCTTGTAAAATTTTTGAGGTTTTGCTCTTGTCCATTAAGGCCCACAAATTTTATCCTAGAAAATGGCTGTCTTAGTTTGTTTGGGCTACAATAACAAAAATACCTAGACATATAACAAAAATACAAAAATTCCGTAGGTAGCATAAACAACAGACTTTCCTTTTTCACAATCTCGAGGCTGGGAAGTCAGATCGAGGTGCTGACAGATTCTGTCTGGTGAGAGCTTTCTTTCTGCTTCCTAGATAGCTTCCTCTTCTGTGCCCTCACAGGCAGAAGGGATGAAGGAGCTCTCTGGGGTCTCTTGTATGTGGCCACTAATCCCATTTGTGAGGGCCCCACCCTCATGACCTACCTAGTCACTTACCAATTCCTCACCTCCTGATAGCATCACATTGAGGGTTAGGTTTCAACATATACGTTCTGGGGCACACGAACATTCAGTCTATAGCAGTAGTTTGGAATTCTCAAAGCAGGCCCTACCTGTTGCTCATCCCCATGAGCACCTGGTTTTGAATAACCTAATTTTTTTCTAGTGGATGTATGAAGGTGAATGATCTACAAAGTGTATGTAGAAATAAATTAGGAAATTAACCTACTATGTAGGTTTATTTGATAGAACCAACTTATTTTAATTTTAGAATGAGTGAAACCCTGCTTATATATCAGGAAGAGTTATGGTGGAAGGTAATTATGGTATATGATAATTAAAGCTATCAGGAACACATGGAAAGATATGATAGACATTATAGATATCCCTCATTTAACTATAATACATAAAAGATCTTTGAGAATTATTAGCTTTTTATTTTGTGATCCTCCTGAGTTTGAGGTTACAGTTTTCTCATTGAGACATCAGGATGTCTCAGAGTTCTTGATGTATTAATTAGGTTTTAGGTTATTTTTTTTAATGGAGTAAGTTATTGAAAACTCAATCGAAAGTCCTTAAATTGTTAAAAAGATTTATCGGCTTTTGTCACTGGAAATGCAGAGGTTATACTTGCTTTGGAATTGGTTGTTCTAAGTCACTGAGGACCAATATTTTCTAACTCTATGCTCTGCTCACTCGGGCTGATTTCTGTTATGGCATTAGGGTGGCTGTCAGTGACATCTGTGGCTTCCTTGTCTGTCTTTGTCCAGTGCTATTTTGCTTCAGCATTTCAAGACTCCTAACATTCACTCTGATTGGGCTGCTTTGGTCACATGAACCAGTGACTCTGGCCAAGGGAAAAAAAAAAAAAAGGGCTGATTAGCTTAATACAACCCAGAGCCCACCTTGGAACTAAAGACTGGGTCAGTTGGCAGTCTGGGGGAAGCATTGTCACCCACACGAAAATCTGGGTGCCTGAGAAGGGAGGGACGACTGCTGGGCCGACACCCAGCAGTTTCCACTGTGTTCACACTGGGCCAGGCTGGGCACACCAACAACGGAGGGGCAGGGAGAGCTAACCACTGAGTGCCTACTGTGTGCTGAGTTCGGGGCTGGGCGTTTTACCAACATGATTGCACTGAAGCTTTACAACAGCCTGATGAGGTGGTATGATTACATTTTCATTTTACATTTGGAGAAACTGAGGCTCAGAGAGATTAAAAATTTTATAAATCCAGTTTTGCATTTTCCTCTAAAACCAGCCCATCTACCAACTGCCATGCTCAAACAACATGAGCAAAATATTATTTTCCCTTTCTCTTCATCTGTATTTATATATATCATGCCCATTTTTTTTTTTTTTTTTATTTTGCTATTTGAAACACATAGAGTTAAAAGATCTCTATCTGAGGCAGTAGTCTTTGGTCATGTCAAAAAGAAATGTGTTATACAAAACACTCAGTAAGGAATAGTTTTCCAAATGTTCATTGCGATACAAAAAATAAATAAATTTAACCAAGCCCCACAAGTTCTCCATGGCACTTAATATTTCTCTATCAGTAATTAGTGAAACAATTATTTTCATACTTGGGAGCATCTGTCATTGCATTGTAGACATCTTACTCAAGACTTGAATTTCTGATCTTTTAAATTGTTGTAACGTCACCCTCATTGGTCAGAGAGACCAATGTGGAATCTTGACTCATAGCTTCTTATTCTATTATCCTGTCTGGAGCTTTTTATTTATGCAGCTGTCTGTGTGTCAGCTTCTTGGGACAGGCTTTTAACTTTATTTTTAAAAGAATCCTATCTTGTGGATGAAAGATTAAAGCAGGCAACTTGGCAGAGGATTGATAAGAGGAAAAAAATATTTATCCTAATGAGATTTTCTGCTGGCAAATCTAGTTGCATGCTGTAACAGGAAGCAATCTTTATTGCCTCTTTAAAAGTGTAGAGCTGGCCTTACTTCCTGTTCCTACCATGGGAGACGTCTGGGAGGAGATGCTATCTTAATCTTAATGATGTTAAAAACCTATGCCTCCAGCAGATGCAGCCTCCTGGCAAACCTATTTTGGCTCTGCAGCACTTGTCTGTATTTGTGAGATATCTGGAAAATAACCAAAAGGCAACTTTTAAACTTGACATAGTGGAGTGGATGATTTTCTCGGCTTTTCAACAGTGAACTACTTGATCAAGAGGAAACACTAACTGTGCCAATATTTTAAAACGAGGTACCTGCTGCCCTATATGTTAAAAGTGTCAGACAGGTGGGTAGTGGGTGAGCAACTTCACTGCAAGAGCCACTGCAGAGGCGGTGGCCAGCCGGTCCCCCGGGTCTGTCCAGGGAACCCCACGTTCTTTGCCTTGTACCTATTTTATTGTTCCACATGTTGTCTGTTTGTATCTAGATTTAATCTCTTTCTTTGAGGCTTTCTTATTTCTGAGGTTCTCCTCCATCCCTCACCCAAAGAGGGCCGTTTCCTCTTATTTTCTTCATTAGAATCTTCTGCTAAAAAAGAATTTAGCAAAGTTTTTGCATAATAAGACAGTGCTTCTTAAATATTTCTACGGCATGATTCACTCAATGCCACAAAAGCAAATGTTATTAGACAGCTTTGAGTTCAGCATGAAAATTTCTGCAGCAGATTCGTACCCTACACCATAATAAAGCATGTACTTTAAAACAATCGTGACATTTTTCTTTACGAATCATTGAGTAAAACTGATGGGAAATGTCTCCTGTTTTCCTTGAGGCTGTTCAGATCTCCTCGCCCTTCCACACACGACACACAGCCTGTGCTTCAGGAGAAACGCATGCTTGGTTGTGAGGCAGAGGGTGGCAGGAAGGGCCAGTGACTGAAATGGCATACCAAATTGTCCCTCTTGGGAACTGATCTTTAATTAGACACCAAACCCTAGTTCAACCTAATCTTTTTATGTCCTGAACTAACTGTTTACACTAACTTAGTGCTTACGCTGTACTTGGCCTGTTCTAAACACTTTTTGTATATTTAATCATTTAGTCCTCACAACAACCTTATAGGACTACTATTATTAGTCTTATTTTGTACATAAGGAAACTGAAGAACAACGAAGGTGAGTAAATTAGTTAAAGTTACCCAACTAGTTGCGTGTTGGAGCTGGGGTTTGAAAGCAGGTAATCTGGCTCTGGTCTGCTCTTACACAGAGAGAGCACTCAGCACGTTAGAAAGAGGTGGACTTGTACCCTGCCAAGCGGACCAGGAAGCCCTGATAGAGAGCACGGCAGGTTACGTTAAAGGAACAAAATGCTAACTGCAGAGCTCCTTTGGGAACCAACACAGACCATTTTCTGTTTCCTGGGATCGCACACTTCGTACAGGTGGCTGCCCCGCGTATGTGTGTGTGACTGCACGGCGTTTCTCTGTGATGCAGCAACGTGGACAGTTTCTCTTCCCTGCTTGGGGCTCATTGCCTTGCAGCTCAGCTTTTACATGCGAACCTCTTTCAGTATAGGATAGACACAGGTGTTGGAGCGAAGTGCTGTCTACCACGTAAGGCAGGAAGAGGTAAGTGCTATATAGAGGGAGAGACATTGCACTATACAGGTATAAAAGGAGGGATGCTTAACTCCAACTAAGGGGGTCAGGGCGGCTTCCTAGGGGGCAGTCTAGGCCAAGGAAACAAAGAGCAGAGCTATTCTAAACAAAGAGCAGTTCTTTAAAAAATTTTTTGCTATACTTCCCTATCAGTTTTTTTTTTAAGTTATATTTGTTGATAAATAAAATAAGTACCTGTACTACCAAACTAATATGCTATATAATATGTATAATGGTACCCAGATCTTGGCTTCAAAATATTATTCTCCATTAAAAGGAACCATGGCTTTTCGGAGAAATGGCTGATTACAAGGCCAGGGAAAGCATAGGTGAGCTTGGGACATCTTATGCTGAGGAAGCAAAAAAGTCCTCAAGAAAAAAAAAAAATGGGGGTATGCCTAAAGGACACAGAAGACATGTCAAAGGTGCTCCAAATAGCCATGTTTTGGGTAATTGTAGCAACAGAATAAATAGTGATAGTAATGAATTATAAACCACAGGATAATTGGAATCCATTAGTTCATACTGATAAATAATTGAATAAGTTAATTAAATAATTATTCAATAACTGAATGAATAAATAAATAAATAAATAAATAAATGGGGAGTAGGGAAAGCTCTTGCTTATAGTAGAAGGCCAACTGGAAAAAAAGTAGGAAGTATGATAGAAATAGAAAATCATCTTTTGGCAAATACCACAGTACCAGTTCAGGCAAGAATCATTGAAGAGTGCTAAAATTAAGTAAGCAAAGTGTGAGAGAAAAAGGATATTTTCATAGTTTAAAAGTATCTCCCCCAAAGAGACTCATTAGGTTTATACTCTCGTTCTACATACATTTTACATAGACTAAAGGAAAAATCGTAACTTTACAATGGAGAAACCTGGTAGGTGTCACGTTAACCAAGAAATCAAACTTAACATCATCAGTAATGGGAAAAATAGACATTGTGCACTGTGTGATAGGATACATCGAAAAAATGCAACATCATTTCTGTGGCACTGTTGCCAAAAATACCTGACTTGAATTTAATCGCTAGCAAACATCTGACAGCTCCAGTTTAGGGAGAGTCTACAAAATAGCTGGCCAAAAACTCTTCTAAAGTGTCAAATTCATGAAAGACAAAGAAAGACTAAAGGACCGATCCAGCTTAAAGGAGACTAGACACGTGGTGATGAACAGCATGTATGAACCGCAAGTTGAATCTGGACCAGAAAACGATATTAGTGAGACAACTGGAAAAATATGAAGAAGGCCTGTGGATTATATAACATTATTGTGTCAGTGTTTTTAATTTCCAGATTTTAATAATTATATCTTGGTCATGTATGATGTTAATACTTGGGGAAATCTGGGTAAGGGGTATATAAGAATCTTTTGTACTATTTCTGTTACTTTAAATGCCTGAAATTGTATCAGGGGATAGTTTAAAAATAGAAAAATAAAATATATGCAATAACTAGAAACTTTTAAAATAGTAAGAGAGAAAATAAATGGGAATTATATTTTCTTCTCATCCTGCAATGGATTATCTGGCACAGCTTGCTTTGGAGGTCACAGAGGGAAGAAGGCTAGCTCAGCACAACTTGTTTAGGAAAGGGCGGTATGTCTGGTGTTGGCATGTTCCTGGAAGGGTATGGTGAGAAATGGATTGGCTTCTGGTGGTGGAATCTGGGATAGGAAAATTAGTATTGACTGTGTATTTCTAAACTCCAAGGACTGTGCCTGGCCTCCAACAGCCATGAGACACTAGTTACTACTGACAACTCAACAGCACTGGTGTGTTTGTCTTTTTTGTGTGGGGTTCTTGTTTTAATCTTTAGCTTTGTCAAAGTAACACATGCACATTATTAAAGAGTCAATGATAAAAGGCTTGTAACAAAAAGCAGTAGTTCTGACTCTCTGCTTGCACAGCAGAGACCATTTGCAACATATGTAGCTGTTTATTCTGGTATGAATCTCTACATTGCTCAATAATATTTGTGCATTACTCTTTTGGTCCAGCTTTTTAAGATATTATCTACTGATATCCCGTGGAAGTGAGGGTTTTAGCTACCACTCATGGACCCTTCTGCCTTTATTCTCTTCCCAGTATATGCACATCTCAGTTTAGGGTTAAATTCGTATTCTGCATTTGCATTTTAATGAATGCAGACTTTGTGTCCACTGCTGAGCCAGGTGGTTTTCAATGATCACATTTCCTTCCTTCTATAACCTTTTTCATTTTCTTTTAGGTGACAGTCACTTTGTTAACTGTTTTTTTTGGAGCCGGAGCTAAATTTCCTATACTTTGTGCAAATGTCTCTCAACACAGTTTTCCACATGGTCGAGCTTGTGAGAAACTCCTCCCTTTTGTTTTTTCTGTCAACATCCCATCTGAGCCCGCCATCCTCCTGCCGCAACCTACACTGGTTGCTCTCTGTCCCTCCTGCGCAGCTGTCATCCTGGCACGACTCTTCCCATCGTCCTGGAAATTCCTTTCTTCCGTTTAATGAGTTGGATCCCATGGCTTCCCCTCTGTGGCTTTATTCTCTCATTTGGTAACATTTTCCAACAGTTTCTGAGGATTGCGCTTGGGAGATAGGCAAGTAAAAATGTTATTTCCTCACCCTTCGTTGGTAGCTGGCCCACCATCTTTTTGCTTAGAATTCTGAAGGCTTGCTCCATAGTATTCTGGTTCTCAATTTTGCTGTCGAAAACCTCTGGACAATCCTTATTTTCGGTCCTTCATGTGTGTACTCTATTAAGTCTCTGGAATATTTAGGATGCTTTTATCTTTTCAGTTGTAAAATTTCATTAGAATGTTTCTTTGTGTGGGTCTTCATTCATTCTCCTGGGTACTTGGTGGGAACTTTCAATCTGGAGACTCATATTCTTCAAATCTGGAAATTTTCTTGTATTGTTATTTTCAATAATTACTTCTCCTCCATTTCTTCTGTTCTTTCTCTAAAAACCTTTTAGCAAAATCGATGTTGGATTTTCTGAAAAGAACTTTAATTTTCTTATCTTTTCACTCCTATTATCCATGTTTTTTCCCCCACTTTTGAAATATATCCTCAACTTTAATGTTTAACACCTTTATTGACTTTTAAAGATTTTTAGCCATTATATTTTTAAATCTCTAATATTTTTTTCTAATTCTATGTTTTTCTTGCTCTCTTTCATCCTATTCTTCTTCCATTGATGCAATATATTCTCTTATCTCAATAGATATATTCATTATTGTTTCTTTGAAATGTTCTGTGTCTCTGCATTGCTCTTTTCTTCTAAAGCACTCACTTCTAGGTGGTAATTAGGTTTGTTCCGTTACCAAATATACTTCCAGTTTCTATGCTAACGATAAAACACTTTCCTTTTTTTTCTCCAAGTAAAGGAGAATATTGCTAATACTGAACTCTCTTTCCCTTTCTACTGTTTCCCTGTTCCCATCCCTTGCACCTACTTGGCATTAAAAAATAAAATAAAATCCAAAGAATTTTCTTGTATAAGTAAATAAATTCTGTGTTAACTGCATAAAGTTTCATAAAGTTTTCTAAAAGCATCTCCTTTAATTCTCATTAGTTTTTTGTATGATCGGCTTCACTGAAGCTAGTGACAACATAAGCTCATCTTTCAGAATTTAATACGCATAAGCAAAACATAACATAGAGATACATTTAGAAAGGATGAATGAATTCCAAACTGAGAGATTGCGGTTTTGTGGCTTATAATCTTTTCCAGTGTTTGAACATTGACAAACAGTTATTCCCCAGAGTAGAAGTGATACCTCCAAAAGTCTTCAGTTTCCTGGGGAGGGTTTGTGGCAACAGTAGTGATGAGGTATGAGGAATATCTATGTATAATTTATAGGTTTTATACAGGTGGCCAACTGACTTATTTTATAATTTGTAGAGACTTGAATCTTAAGCACACAAGGTTTTTCTAAACTTCCAATTATATTGGACATATGGCATTTTCTTATAAAGTAAACAAATTTGTTTTTTTTCATGTGTAATTTATGTTGGATTGATTTTAAAATTAGGTATTTAAGCACACGTAACTGATGTGTGGGATAAGCTTGACTCATGATACTATAATCATAGCACAACTTTATTTTTTACTCTCCCACTGGCTCTTTATATCCTGTGGGAATATAAAGGTGTCTCTTGGCACTTATAAAAACTCAGTCTGGCCCTACAGCTTTTCTGCCCGCCCTTGGGTAATAGACAATCCTGACATCATTTCAAATCATAAATACAGCTTCCATAGATCTCAATCAAAATTCCAAACTGAAATTCTTTTCCCTTTCCGAGCTGGGACCTGCTTAGACTGGAAGCCTGCAATAAGGGGCGACCTGAGGGATGGCCGGTATCTCTATTCTTCCACTTTCTGCTTCTCCTCCGGGCCCTTTTCCTACTGGCTTTGGGTGTTCAGCTCCAGTCCCCACCCTCCAGGAAGTTATCCTCTTAGAGGACGGGACCCAAGATGACCCCACACAAGAAACATTCACAGATGCCCTCCCTGTCACGCCCAGGAAAGGAAGCATTCTCCTGGCCGTACCACTAAAGTAGAGATCCAGCCCACTTCTCCACCTCTAGATTTCCCAGGCATGAGTAGGCTCCCAAACCACTATACTCCCCAGCCGTGAAGGTCACGTTTTAAACAATATGAGTAACCTCGCGACTCCCCAGCCCCAACCAGGGTTGAAGTGAAGGGGCAGCCCTCTCGCACTGCTGGGGTGGGTGGTACTCACGGTGTGGTTTTCTCCAGATATGCCCTTCTCACTAGATCCTCTCCTCCTCTCTCTCTCAACTTTTATTTCTTGAAGCAAGTGACGGGGCTCCACAGTGAGAGAACTGAGAGTGTGAGGTGGGGAGGAGAAGGGAAGCTCATCTTTACAGGAGAATGCCCACTCATAAATGGGGAAGGGTTGCAACCCCCATTGTAATAGTGGGTTCAGGCAAGGATACTCGGTGGATACTAAAAGCAGGTTGTAAGGGACCAGGCTATTCACCTGGTCTCAAAGAATCACGTCCCAGGTTACTGATTAATTACCAAGTCAAAGAGGTACCATCATGGTGGAGAAAGTTGGTAGACATCATCTTAACCAAGTGATCAACTTTAACATGACAAGTAATGGGACACAATGACCCTCCTGGGCCCTCTGAGGGCTACACTGAGAAGGACCCAACATCATCTGCATAGTCTTCTTCCAAAAATGCTCAATCTTAACCTGATCATGAGGAAACAATCAGACAAATCTAGACTGAGAAGCTGGCTTGGATTTCTTTTTTAAAAAAACGTCAGTGTCATTAAAGAGGGAAAAAAGTTAAGGAACTCTTTTAGACTAGAAGAGATTAAAAGGCCATTACAACTGAAAGCAATGTGGGATTCATGGACCCGCCTCCTCCTCACTCCTATCCCCTGAACCCCAAATAAATCCTGTAAAGGATGTTTTAGGACATGTGAATATGGCTTATATATTAGATAATAATGGTGTAGTAATGCTAAAGTTCTCGGGTGTGACGATCGTGAGATGGTTATATAGAAGAATGCCTTGTTTTCAGAAGACGGAAGAAAGTATGAGTGAAATGGCGCAGCGAGGGCGAGGGCAAAATAGAGGCAAAATACAGCACAATTCGGTCAGTCTAGGTGAAGAGTATTGTGTGATTGCTTTTCGACTTTTCCGTAAGTTTTAATTTCTCAAAATAAAGAGCTGGGGAAAGAAAGAGACATGGAACTAGCCCTTGCTCATTTCCTTTGCAAGTATACAAATGAAGATTGGGCATCTCTCTGAAATTTCGTTTCAGTTGTGTCTTGCTTGGTACCTGGCTGAATCATCAATTATATCTTATGCATCTCTATTCCCCAAATTATAAACATACATAACAATAATAGCAACCTCAAACTATGTGTACAGGGCACTACAATTTAGAAAACATTTTCATTTATATTATCTCATGCTATCTTCACAATAGTCTTGGAAGTAGCTAGGTAAAATTTCTGTTCATCCCATTTTTTCAAGTGAAAAACTGAGCAACACATAGTCTGAGCAGCTAAACCAAGTTTACATACCTAAAACTAGCACCCTCACCCTCTGATTTCAGACCTCCTATGTTTTTACTACACATATTACATACCCATACACCTTGCTACTTCATTTTGTACAGAGAGAAACTTAGGGTATTTGTTCATCCCTGCTATCCGAGAATTCCACATTAACCACAGCACAGGTGGCTCTGCTCACCGCACTGAATCAGCATGCTTGTGAACCCCACATTTATGTGAGATGCTGCTGAGCGACAGGCTGCTAAAATCTACAGTCCCACCTGCCAGGGCCAGTGAGCTGGGTGATGTTAGTCTTCGCGTCCTACTCATGTCATTGCAGATCAGCTGCATCATAATGAGAAACTTATAAAGATGAATTCCCCTGAGATTGAGTCGACATCCCCTCAGAAGACGGAGGTAAATCTTGTCACAACTCTAGCTATCTTTCAGGGAGATGATAACTCCCACGGAAGGAAGTTCACATGAGTCACAAACCCACAGCCCCAGAATACTAAGCAGCTTTCCACCTGACAGCTGGGGTGAGCAGAAGCCATCTCCGTTCTCTCTTTGTCTCTCTGTTTTTTTTTTTTTTTTCCTTAAGAAAAAAGGAAAAAGAGAAAAATACTAAACGCTGTCCTTTCTGAGCTTGGCGAGGACCATAGATATGTGGCCAGGAGTTCCAGCAGGCCCCCAGACATGGGGCCCACATTGTTTCTCCTGTGTCTTACAAAGGCCAGGAGTTGAATCTACTCTACCTTCACTGTTGACTGAAAATGAAAGGAAAAGAAAGGGAGAGAGAATAGAGGAAGTAGCTAAATTATACAGACTATGAATGAGCATATCCTTCCCCACAATCCTTCCTTCCAACCAGGACTTTGAGGAATGAGGTTGGGAATCTTCGGCTTCCAAAGAAAGCACAAAATACAGCACCAGATGATTACAAATTGTTATCTGGAATATAGTTTTCTTTAAAGTCAGCCCATCACATATTTTCTGCAGCCTTGGCAATTTTAACTTCTCACTATGCTCTAGTGGAAGTAGTTTTTCTAAAGCTCCTGTTCTGTCTATGGAACCCAGATGGGAAAAGGTAATTTGTTAACCAGGGCACTATTCCTGATAGATGCATATCAGAGGAATCCATGTTCGGAATTTCGGGACCCTGTGTTAGCTCTGGAAAATTTTGCATTGGCCTTAGAAGACTCTGCAGATCTGAGGCAGCATGTCAACAGCTAAGTGGCGAACTCTGTAATGTGCCTTTGTAGATTATTCAGTTCTGCTCTAGAAAGTAAGAGAAGCAAACAGATAAGGAAGATAAACGATACTGAGCAGAGAAACAAGTAGCTTGTGAGACAGGCAGAATTCACATAATGTTTGTGATAAAATGAAGTGGATTGGTAACCTTTGAGTCATGGTAACCATAGACAAAGCAGAGAATGTGTGTGCTGACCATAGAGAGGGAAGGATGGAAAGATGTGATATTCACAGTGCGTCCATATGCGTCTAACACCTATCATTCAAGATATACTAAATATATATGAAACGTGAAGATTCAAAGAGGTCTCAAATCAGCCACCCAGGACCTCGTTCTGTGACCCCATTCAGTGATCCCATTCTGGCCTCAAAAATTCCCTGCACAAGAAATGCAGAGTCCGCAGCTATGCTTCAGGCTAACTGGTGAGCTACAGCTAATGGCCAAGTGGATTTGTCTCTGAGGTTTTCAAATATAGAAAGTGTACCATTGACCCAGGCACCTTCTGTCTGCTCAGTTCCTTGCTCAAAACTCAACTTTGACCGCTATAACCATGCCACCATAGGGAAGGCGAAAGTGGCTGAGAGAAACAACAGATATGACTACTGCATGCCCCAAATTTAAGTAGTTGGGTCCTTCTACCTGCTTATACTCTATCCCAATTGATTTAATCACTCCCATCTCTTCCTCCTTGCTTCTCACTATGCTTTTTACTTGGTTTAATAAACCTTGTGATTTATGCATCTTAATCAGTTGTGGGAGCCTTTCTGTTCTGGGACCTCTAGGATTACTCTGCAGTAGATATGGAGACTACTATTGCATCAAGGTCATTTCCCACATGACAAATTTACCAAAGGACCATGCAAACAATAACAACGACAACAACAAAAAAGATAGCTCGACCTTTTCGAATAATGACTATGTACTAAGCAACATTCTAAGCAATTTGTATATATTATCCCAAATAACCTTCATAATAACCCTATACAGTAAATATTATTACTTGCGATCTACAGATAAGTAAACTGAGGATAAGAGAGATTAAATAACTTGCCTAAGATCCCATAGCTAGTAAGGAAGAGAAAGATGATTTGAACTAGGGTCTGTCTGACTCCAAAGTCATGCCCTGCTTATTCTGGGGGAGGCTGAGCCATTCCTCCCATATCCTTCTGGGTTAGACCTCTCTTGGACACCCTATCTAACATCTATCTGGCATACTTCTGCCCTTCTCCCAGGACTTACTTTTTTCTCTGTGCTATTAGCACCGTCTAATGTAATTTTCTTACTAATTTATTGTCTGTCTCTCCCACAAGAATGTAATTTCTGTAAGGGCAGGATGTTTGCCTAATTTATTAATTTTTGCTTCTCCTAGTGCTTGGCACATAGTAGATATTCAATGAATATCAACTGAATGAATGAGCGAATCCTATTATTGAGTTTTTTCTAGATACACATTTGAAAATAAAGTCACAGGCTCGAGTTTACCTTTTCACTGAATAGATTAACCCGGGAAAATCTATGGTTACATCAATTTTAAAAGCAATTGAGGGTTTCAGAACAAAATTTCAAGGAGAAAAAAAATGGGTTGAAGAGAATTCCATTGTTAGCTTTGTACCTTGATTCCTTCATGGCCTCAGCACAGACCCTGGCTGACCCTATGGCTTGGCACCTTCATTTGATTTTCATCTCATTATAATTTCAGGGTCTTAGACATCTTCTATGGTTACCTCTGAGAAGAGATCCAGGGAAAGGGGAGTTTTCTCTGTACATGCATTGTGTGGGGCGTTCTGGACATGGGGTTATGTTTGTTCCCCTTGCTGTGAGTGAGGTGCTGGACTTACATTTTTAATTCATTCAGAAGTCACTTTACGTGTTACCTCCATTTTCAGATGAGGATATGGAGCCTCAGCAAGGATATTTATTAACTTGTCCTTAGTAATTAGTGCAATAGGAGCAAAGCCAGGATTTGAATCTGTGTCCATCTAATGCTCCCCAGTGCACTCTGCAGAAATATTATCCCAATGAGAAGGAGACCCACAATGAATAAAAACCGGATTTTCTAAAAAGCCACACTGGAGGCTGAAAAAAACTCGAAGTGAACTCAACCATCCCCCATGTTGTTTCTTAGAGTGAATTTCCCTTTTTATGATGTGACTTGCTATTCTGTAAAGGATAAGCTGAAAAGGTCTAAAGTAGCAGTAAGATTTTTGGTAAATTCACAGTTAAAATGGAAATAAAACTGATTTGTAAAATTGGAACACTTTTTTTTTTGCGCCATAATCTTGGTAAGGTTTGGTTAATTTTCTTGCATATGAAAATTATTTTCTCCAAATTAATTTCTTGAAAACTCAGCTGTTCCAACCTTTTCAAGCCAGCAGGTTAAATTGTTCTAATGGATGTCAGAGTCCCTCAAGAGCCTCCTGGTCAGGGACATAAATAAAGTATGTGAGATAATTTTAATTTGATATAGTAATCCTCAGGAGCAACCAAACTGCTAAAGAATCATCCCTCCATTCATTTCTGTTCATGTAGGTATCCGTCAGATTCTGAGAAAGAGATCTGGCACCTGGATGCTGTTTTTGTTGCAGAGGAGGAAAAATGGGACATAGGAGTGTGCTGGGGCTGTTTGCCAGTAACCCATCCTTCTTAATGTCACTCAGAAATGTGCTGAGCCAAATTAAGTACCAGGAGGGTCATAGATGCTAGGAAACTGAAATAGGTTTTCAAGCAGAGAAAAATTAAGTTGGATCTCTTTAATTTTAGGGCTTCATTCATTCGGTCAAACACTCGTTCACTTATCCATCCATCCATCCACCCATCCACCCACCCAATAAATATTTATTGAGCTATGCTATGTGTCTGTTTCTCTGTTAGACTGGAAATAGAGTTTATAGATTGGCGTGGTCAAATATAATAGCTACTAGCCCCTCGTGGCTATTGAGCATTTGGAAATATGTCCAAATTAAAATGCGCTATAAGTGTGAAATATATAACAGATTTCAAAGATAATATGAAAAAAAGAATGTGAAAATATTTCCTTAATAATTTTTATATTAATTACATGTTTAAATAATAATTTTTCATATATGGGTTAAGTTAAAAATTATTTTTACAATTAATCTCACCTATTTCTTTTCATTTTTTAAATGTAGCTAATAGAAAATTTTAAATACATATGTGACTTGCATAATGTTTCTGTTGGACAGCACCGTTACAGACTATTTACAGAAGACTTTTTTCTTGCTATTAATATGGTTTTTGGAGACAGATTGAGGGTGTCTTACAGGGAAGATAAAATATAAAGGCAGAACAGATGATCCATTGTGGTTAGATGATATTTCTAGGTTTTAGGTCATTAAATTTTTGTTCTAAAAACTTTACTTTGGATGCTAAATATCTAGGCCCAGAGTTCTGGAATTAAAAAAAAAACACACACACACTGTAGAAAAATTGGGATGCTGCAGTGTTTGCAACTTTCTGGCATTTCCTGAGCTGTCGTTGGATATACTAGATTCTTGGATATCCGTAGAGTCTTGCTTGCATATGATGACACTAACAAAGATAGCTTAGAAAGAAGTAAATACTTATGGAAAGGGTTGTTTGACATAGTGATATTATGGGAATTAAGTGAAGCTAACTTTGATCTTGTCTCTCTTATTTGAAGTGAAATGTTTGGGTTGTTTTATGTCTGCGTTGACTTGCTAGCAGGAAAAAAAAAATATGAACTGTAATTAGGTTGGGAATAATATCTAATGACTCAGGGAGTCTATGAGATTAACTAATTTTGGAAAAAAGTTCTAAATAAAAAGGTTAATTCCAAGTATTTTTTAAACTAAATTTTAATTTAATTTAAAAATCATTATATTCTCAGATTTCCAAATTAGTGGGCTTTCTTCCTGCATTTAAAAAAAAGCTGAATAAACTAAAATAGCTCTGATGAGCACCAGAGGCCCTCAGCAGCATCCTGGCCAGAGACATAAAAATGCATATTTTTCTCTCTGTTATTCACAAATGGTACATAGTATAGGCTCCCTTCAGGCCCACAGTCATGCTCATTTTGGCACTTGGGAATGACAGAAAACCAAACCAAAAAAAACCCAACTCCTAGTGTAGGTCCAGACGCACAAATGTTCTGTCTATCCCTGTCCGGTATGACTCATTGGAATAAACTTTCTCTTATCTAATGAGCTCAAGAGAAGATTTTCAAATACACATTGGGGATCTATGGAAATGAGAGAATTAAGAATATGAGTATCATGGCGCACAAGGAGCTGCCAGTGACTACAGGGAAGAACACAGCAGCATGAGAAATAAGAAATAGAATATGTGCTGATTTTTTCTGGGATTGGAAAATATGTCATCGATGCCAGATATTGTAGCAGAGACAGATGGCATGGCAGATGCTGTGAAAGAAAAATGACTTACTACTAGGTGAACCAGAAAAGGTAAACATGAAGGACAGAGGGAAAAGTACACGAGTTCCGTTGTCCGGAACATCTTCCCATAGCTGTAAAATGTCTAATTGTAGTCCACAAGGTTGCAGATTGCAAATGAAGTGTTACCCCTTTCCTCCACTCATTGCACATTTGGAATTCTGTTGAGAGGACTCACTATTCATCTGTTGGTTTTCTAAAGAAGAAGGGAAGAGAACAACTCATTGGATATATGAGGCTAGTATATTATGAAGATGTTACTGCTAATACTTTTCTGGTGCACTGATTGCTATATGATATATTGAAACTGGATGAAACTCATTCTGGTCTATTTTAGAAATGTTCCCAATTAACATCCTTTCGTGGTGCAAATTAAATAAATAGGGTTGGCATTTTAATACATTTAAGTCAAAGTTGTTTAAAATGTGTCTTAGAAAGCTGGGCTGGGCTCTTTCATTAGGTCCCTGGGGTTTAAAATATGTACCTCAGCACAATTATAAATTAGTTCGCATTGTGGCTCCATGGGTCGTTAGGAACTGGTTGAAACCAATAAAAATGGTCTACAAATGCTACAGGTCTACTATAAGATACCCAGCCACATATACACAGTATGTGCCAATATATGTAGGTTTAATGCATAAAAATTCAGCAATATGCACTTGGCAACCACTGTTGCATTGCTTATATTAGACAGAAATGGATGTAATTGAGCCTAAAATTGCCAATGTGAGTTGCTGAAATAAGAAAAGTATGTGAATGATACTTAGAATTTTCTGGTCATTACCAAATAAGTAAATAGAATAAAAGTGGCCGAGCTATATCTAGTGATGGTTTTGTCACTACATTTGGTGAAGAATTTGAATAATTAATTAAAGGCTGTGGTGTGTTATTGACCAACAAAGAATTACTGTAGGGCTTTCAAGGGTAATTTGGATTATATATAACATTTACTTTCTGTATTGTTTTAGAAACATTAATAGCCCTCCGAAGGTAGACTGCATTGTACATATAGGACTTTCATCCACATACACAAAATTATTGCAGAAATGAATCTTAATGACAACATGGAATCCAGAAATAGCTTAGACACCTTTTTTTTTAGAGGAGCAAATGCACCCAAGGCCACCTGGCAAACCCTGTCTATGTCTTACTTTCTCCTTATTCCCTATTTCTTCTCCCTGTTGTCCAGATCAGTTCTTTCCTCTGTTATAGTGAAGTACAAAAGATGAAATGTAGAGAATGAGTTTGCAGAGACGAGTATCAAACTGTCATTTCTATCGGGCCCACCTTGGCACAAATGCGTTTGCGAAGTTTGAGGTTACACATTTAATGAAAGTTAGAGAGAAACCACAGGGAAGCTAAGCTAGTTCGATTTGGAGCAAGTCCTACACGAGGAATTGCCTGCGGTGTGCCTTGCTAAGTCATCTCTGAGGAATAAGACTCAGAGTCTGAAGAGCCGAGTAGGAGTGGATCAGCCCCGGGTGGGGAGGGTGTGGGAAGAGCAGGCTACATTGCAGCATAAAGTAGTTGATTGCTGCAGAGCCTTGTTCCTTGACCTGTTCAACAAGTGCAAATCTCTGTTGTCTGACACTCTTCATTAGATTTATGAACCTGGACAATGACTCATGATAAAATAGCTTCCTATTCTGCTATGTTGGAAGTTTCTGTAAGAAAATCAGGGAAAATATAAATGCTCTCTGATTCCAGCAGCGGCTGGACGATGTTGCAGTTCTGTTTTTAAAACAAGTCAAAGTACCCTTCTAATAAATTTCAACATGTAATCAGTGTTTATACAACAGACGCTATTAACTTATCAGTATCACGTAGTTTGGCTCCTAATTAAGAATTTCTTCCTTCTTTAGGTACGTAATGCAAATTATACAATTGTCTGTTTGAAAGACTCCTACATTATATTCCTAAAATTAAAGATAGGGGCGGAATGAGCAAAATGAGAAAAAAAAAGACTAAAAAATCCAGATGTTCTTCTATGCTGTATATGGCATAATTACAAAGGACACTTTTCCAAAAAGGAAAATAGTGACTAGGCACTTAAAATGAGAAGCAATTTCATTCTTTCACAGGCTCCACTAAATGGCATTTTATTTGACACTTTTCCTCAGTAGCTTTAACACTCCGTTATAATGTTGAGAATCGCGTAACATTATGTTATCCTTGCAATAAGCACTTCTTATACTAAAAACTTTATGATTTGCTTTATCAAACACTTATTCTTTGCTTTGATAAAAATATGCATTTTTAGGTCATTTCCATGGATAATTTCTTATTATGAATCTCTAACAGTGATATTGCTTTGTAGTAAACTCCTAATTTACTCAGAATCGAGAAAGCAGAAAACTCTAGGAGAAAATTATATATATAAATATGTATTTTAAACATTGTAATTGAGAGATAATGGCAAGGAAAATAACTTCCCTAACATTTTTTTTAAATCAGAAATAAAGCCTACTGAGAAATTCCTATGTATTTCAATTATTTATAACTTTTAGAACCCAATAGCAAAAAAAAATCTCTATGGAATTTGTTTTATTACAAGATCCTGAACTACCTTTTGAACGATCAAGGATGATTTTACCTTCAGTGTAATTTCATGTTGATTATTCTAATTCTTTGAAAATTTGTAAATCTATGTCATATCATAAACCTCAAATAACGAGAACATTCTCTTTTTCCCAAATATTTTTATTCTCATTCACCTTAGACAAGTGATAATCCGTATGATTACATACTTCAATGAACTAGAACATTCACTTTAATTTGTCCTCCCAAACTATCTCCTCTCTCCATAATCCTAGGTAGGTTCCATACATAAATGTAAATTGAAGAAAATCTGGTTTTAAGAATGTTCTGAAAGCTTCTACAAGGAGATGCTTAACCTATTGTTTTCAAATAGTTCTAACAGAAAGGAAATAAAATGTTGAAGCTCCTTGAGAATCAAAAATCGAATTGCAACAGTTTCATTTTGAATAGTGGCTCCTATAAAACCTCTGTACTTGGTACCACTTAGCATTTGTTACTACAGATTGGAAACTAATCAGATCTAGAGTCATTATAAAATAGGAAGCCCCCCAGAGGACTTACTCCCAAATGATGATAGCTGTGTTATAAACTCTTCTTCCAATTAATTTTATTGTTTTAGTTGATGGAATCACAGAAGTGAAATGAACCTGGAAAAAAGTGAGCACTGTTCCCGGCAGGAGCCACAATCCCAATGCCTGCAACAGCTTTAAAAAAGAATAATGAAAAAATAATGAAGATGCAGGATGCTAAGCATTGGTTTTGAGGGTAAATATTGAGTTGGAAAGACATCGACTGGAAAGGTTTTTATTTTTCATATTCAGTCAAATCAGTCTAAATATATTTCATTTCTTTCCGTGAGTAGAATAAATCATCAAGCTAGAATCACTAACTCCACAGTTTCTATTAAACTTCTTTACTCACCTTCCATAGGAGTGTTACTGTCAGGTCGATTTGCAAAGACAACATCCACATACTCGAGCTGCAGCCTCTGGAGGGAGCCCTTTAAGCCTGGGAATGGAAAGAGGAACAACCAAAAAGTATGAGCGCTATTAGAAAGAGTCAAGCTTGGTTACCTTCAAGAATTAGCTTAAAAAAAAAAAAAAAAAAAAAAAACAGCATTGGATTAGTTTCAGTGATGTATTAATTGACTCCTGAAACCTTTTAAAAGGCTGATTTTGTCCCCAACAAAACAGTCTTAGAATTTCAACACTCCTCCTCCACTGGAAAATACATACTTAGCAATAATCTCGCACAGAGACTCATGTGGTAGTTCCCGCAAGTAACATTTAGAATAAAAAGCCTCAGAGTTTCTTCTTGAAAAATGCAAATTAGTTAATGGGTTTATAATGGGATGGAGATATATTTATTGCACATCGAAAACATAAAAATAGTATAAATCAAAAATAAATGACTACCAACTCTATCTTAAGGTACACGTGGGTTTTAATAGAAATAAATGGGTTGGCAAACCAAGGCTTTCCTCAACAATTTACCGATTGGGACAAAGTTCAAAGAACTTGAAATATAACTGAGCTCTATCATTTCTATTATTTCTCATTCTTTTGAGGAGAAACAAAACACTAGAAGCTGTAAAGACTTAAGTAATATAAAGGAGAGAGAGAGAGCTTTTAAAAAATTCTGGAAATAATCTGCATTTCAGCCCTAACCATTTGGTCACATTCCTGTGAATAGTCAAAAAATTATTTAATTTTAGTAAAATTAATACTTTTCTGAAATAGAATGTATTGTATGTAATGTTATACAACCACAGGGATGACAATGTTCAAGAGTCATTTTATCCCATTTCCATGAAGCTCAGCATTTCCTTATCAGCCTATTTAATTCCTCAGGAAGACCGAAGTTTTTTCTCTTTTTATTATAGGCATAAAATTAATTGCATGTTAAATGAGGCTCTTATAAATTTAAATTTGGCTCATTTAAACTTGATTTTTCAAACTGCTTTATCAGCCAGCCACAATTACATTTTTGACAGGAAAATGGAGTGCTTGAATATAGTTCCGGAAATATTTTTCATTTGTTGAGAAAGGACCGTCTGCTGTGCAGCTTGTTAAAAGAAGCATTGATGAAGAGATTAGAGCAGACAGGTGTTATAAGGTCTTAAAAAACTGCGGTGACTTTCAGACTCAGGGTATTACCTGCTATCTCAAGGGGCAGCTTGAAATTAAATTTACCTTAAAACGCTATGATATGAACCACTATTTAGAAGCAATTGTATGTATGGAGGAGGTAAGGGAGGACAGGATAACCAAACAAACAAATAATAGGGTGTTACAAGTATTGAAAGGTTGTAAATCTAGCATGCTGTGTGATCTCACTTGGGTTATTTCACTTTTTTTTTTTTTTTTTTTTTTGTGACTCGGTTCTCTGATCTGCAGTGGAGATAATAGCACTTACTACCTTCGGAATTGCTGCTGCAGAGAGCAAATAAAATCCATTGTCACGCCCTTTATAAATGCAATTGTCTGTAGAAATGTGATAATTTTAACAGTGGTGTTCACATCCGGAAAGGTTCAGAATGAGAAGTGCCAAAGTAAACACCAGAGGTTTTCACCGGACTCCCCAGTTTTGGAAGGAGGCATTAAATGACAGTCTGGCCCATGCCTGGCACAGAAAACAATGCCCTTCTTTCTGATGATGGCCCTCTCCTTCTGTGTCTCTTTTAAACAGCTCAGTGTGGGCTGAGAGTAAGTAGGAGAAGAAACCGTGACTGGCTTGGCCCTGTTGTAATGCCGTGTAATCAGCCATGACAAGTCATTTACTCTTCCATGCCATAAGCAGGCACAAAATCCCAATTTGAACCTGAAATTCTGCTGGACTTGGGAAGATATAAAGATGTATGGACACGGTATTCAACCCCAGGGACCTAACAATACGTATTGAGAGCCTCTACTGGCATAAGTTTATTGTTCATTGTTTGGGTAATAATGTGTACCCAAAAATGATGGCATGGGCTTGACATAAAGGTCATTGTATTGATCATTCCTCACCTCTGAAGTAGAGATTCAAGTATATTCATGTAGGAATATAAGAAATGATGTGTTACGTCATGTTAGTGATCCACCTGTTTCTACTCTGACTTTGAAGGGAAGTGAAAGGAGGACCAAGTTGGTGAGAAGTGTCCAAATTTGGGACAAGTTATATAAGCAGAAATAAGAAAACTTGCTGGCGTGCTGGATATAGAGTGTGGAGGTAGAAGACTCAAGGTTGACTCTTAGATTTTTGGCTTAAGAAGTGAAGTGAGTGTTAGTAAGATGAGGAAGTCAAGGGAAAAGCAGATTGGTGTTGGTGGTGGGAGCCATGATAAGTGTGAACAGCACATGAATCAACTACATGGAGCTATTGGCAGCTGGAGGGACCAGTCTGGCGTTCAGGGAGAGGTCTATGTGCAGGTGAAGCTAAGGGTGTGCGACCACAGTACTAATTCAGGCTTGCCTGAATGACTTGGTCCATGTCTCCTAGCCTTTTTGGGCTTTAGTTCCTTCCTCTGTCCAAAGATGAAATGGAGCTAGATGATCCTTCTGTTTTGACCTTTCATGACAGCAAACCAAATCACGTAGTCCTGCCTTTTCCTAAGTGGATGCTTTAATCTTGCAGAAATAGCTGAATCGGTATTCAGTGTTGCAGGTTAAACTGTGTAGAAACAAGGAAATCAGTAGTTTGGAATTCCACAAGGGTTCTATTCAAATATGCTGTATTGTTTACCACACATTTATATTTACCACACATTTGATTTCTTATATAGCTTTAAAAAAATGTTGCCTTAAGTAATGTACGTGGTTTCCCTACATAATTTTCCAATACCTTTTTGGCAGATCTCTCAGTCAAGATTTAAGACATACTGCTTTTTTTTCTTTTTTCTTTTTTTTTTTAAATAAAGACTTCACTGTATTAGAATAATATATGTGGCTGCTTCTCCCATTATGAAACATGGTTATCCTGGTGGGTATACTGGGAAGGAATCCTGTGATGAATTCATTTGTTAGGAAATTTATTCTTTAATTGCAAAATCATAAATTATCTTTTTTTTTAAAAAAAAAAAAAAGTTCAGATAGTAGAGTTTAACATTTGCCATTCATTAAAAACTTCCAAGCAGAGCTTTCTCAGATTTTCTTTCTTTTTTTACTCCTCAAACAATGACAGTGAGTTTCTGTTTTGAATCACATAACTGTTGTCTGTGTGAAAAGCCAATGTAGACTTAGACACAGCTTTTGCCACTAAGAGCAAACAAACGATTTACTTATTTTTACAATATGATTTACCAAACTATTTCTATTTTTTCATGTTAGATTCTAAAGAAATTTGATCTGCTAAATTTTAACATAGGCACAAATTTGGGCTTAATGAATATTTGTAGAATGGCTAAATGAATAAATAGACTTTCAGAGCCTGGGAGGAACTTGGGATTCTAAATGAATATAATAAATCCAATAGTGAAATTTCTAAGGAGAATGTTATTTCTAATTGGATCTAAGTCAAGGACTTTGGGCTCATTGAAAAGGTCTTTCATATGAATTTTTTCAAAATTAATCTATGTATAAGTAAAGCTCATTTTACACTCTATAAACTAACTCAGGTGGCCAAGGTCATCCAGCACACAAGTGGCCAGAATTGACGTGAATTGGGCTTCCGTTTTACCTTTAAGAGCAATTCTCAAATTTAATGTGTCTATGAATCTCTAGTGTCAAATAAAATCACCTTCATTACAGAACAAGAACCCATGAAACCCAAAGATAATGATTTATAAATCATCCAAACTTTATTTTGGATCTAGAAGTCTCATGTTTCCCTTTTCTGCAAAATTCACTCAATTCCCTAATTTAGCCTGCCTACAAACATTCTTTTTGCTGACACTTTTGCACTCATGAACATTTTTTTTTATCTTTGGCTGAAATTATGAACTGCAAAATTACACCAACAATAATAACATAATAATAATTGATCTCAATTCTTCAATTTCAAAAGTTTGAAATTTTGTGTTAAAGTCTAAATTTGGGTTTGTTTGAATTTCAGCTGAACTTGTTTATCCATCATGAGAGATTAGTTCCTAAGAGAACTTCTGACTTATTTAAACCAAGAGAAAATTTAAGGTATTTCTATTGAGTTGTATGAAGCTTGAAAAAAAAACAATCTATAAAAAAGAGAAAATTCTGAAATTATGCACATACACTGGTAAATACTGAAGCAATGGAGATTTGTTAAAAAGCACAGTAGCATACATGCTACATTCCTTTTCTCTTCAATTTTATATTTCTTTGTTGATCGCCAGTTTGAGCCATATTCTGCATCTTTTTTAATCAATCAGAGTAAAAAGAAAAGACAAACAGAAATTTCTAAGCAGCACACTGATGTCCTGTTCATTCAGCTTGTTACTACAAGCTGACTTGGGTTTATTTCTGTTGACAAACTCTGTGACAGATGACACAAGTAATGGGGGTAAATACTAGAGCAGGCATGGTAACAGTTTTGAGTGGCAGGGTGGGTTTGACTTTACAATGACAAATTGGACACCAAGGCCTGAAGAGATTTTTTTTGGGTGAGGAATTTGGAAGCTTTCTCTAGTGCTAGAATGTGGTCATTTATTGTGGCTTAGTAAAGGGTATCCTTATTCATAGAACAGTGAGTAGCAGTTGCACTATTAAGTACAATAATGATGATGACAAAAATAAAATTTATTAAGTGCTTATTATGTGATAAACACTGTGCTCAATGTGAATTATCTAATTTCAATTTATATATAGTAATACAATAAGGTAGGAATATTTATAGCCCATTTTATAGTCGAGGAGGTGGAAGCTTAGTGAGGTTAAGTAATTTGCACAAATTATTACATTAACAACAGAGTTGGAACCTGAAGCAATGCTTGCCTGGTTTCAAAGCCTAAATGCCTACAAATATATTAAAAATCAGTTAGTGAGAAATACCAAACTCAAATAAAGACTTGGAAACAAATAAATATAATTGTTACTATTAAAATATGTGTGTGTGTGTGTGTGTGTGTGTGTGTGTGTGTGTGTATTAAACAACTAGTCTACATTTTAAATTAAATAATTGAATACTGGAACTATTTTTTTTTTTCCCCAGTGCAAGTCTAAGGTGGTTCAATGTAGTTATCTTTATAAGTCAGTAAATATCTCTAACTTCCAAACTAAGATGAATCTCTTCAAATTCAACATTGTCTTTCAGATTAGATTCATGGAAAGAAAAAAAATCACAATGATATGACAGCCCAGGAGAAAATATTTGCAATGCATGTAACTGACAAAGAGAGTACATCATTAATACATAAAGAGCTCCTACAAATTAACAAGACCAAGACAAACAACTCAAAAGAAAAATAGCCTAAGAATATGAAGAGTTAAATCCTCCCAAAAGAAGCACAGTTATGAAAAAAAAGCTCAAACCTATTAATAAATAGGTTTTGTGTTAAAATATCCATTAGTGTTTGACCTAACAATGCCACTTCCACTTTCTATCTCATTTGCATAAGAATGGTCATTTGCATACTTCTTTATAATACTAAAAACTAGAAATAAACCATAGGTGTATATATGTGTGTGTCTAAATTTGTTTTAGTTGAGAAAAAAGTAAAGTTTAACTTAATAAGTATAGTTTAATTTCATTGGCCTAATAAGTAAGTTGCGTAGATAGATAAGTCAGTGTGACTATAGGGAAAAGTTGGGAAGGAAATGCACCAAATTGTCAAACTGTGGAACAAGATGAGGTGAGCCAAGGAAGAATTTACTTCTTCATGTATTTTTATTTTTCAAGTGGTAGGATTAGAATGTATTTTATGTTTTTGATGACTGGTATTTCATGAATGAAATTTGTTTTAAAAAGGAGAAAAATTATCTGTCTTAATAATTAATCACAAATCTAAAGTTATAAAATCTTGGATTTCTACGAACTAGTTCACGAACTATTAGAAAGTTGTTGGAAATATATGGCAGTCCCTTTTTCACATCTTTTCCTTTATTAAAAAACTTACGTGTAAAATTTTTGCAATTTATAGATAAGCAAGATATTAAGTTCAAATTTCTTACAATGCTCATAATTTTCACAGCAAAGTAGGGTAGCAATAGTTTACTATGTAATAGTTCTTGCAGACTGTTTTATTTCCTTTTTATTTCTAAAATACCAAAAGTTTTGAGCACCATTGCAAAAACAATGGCACCATGAATCAATTACCCAGTGGTAATTTTCTTCACTTTTTTTCCTATGCATCTATAGTCTTTTTTAAAAAGTACAATGGTCTTAACATAGGCCCACACAAAAATTTGTACACAAATGTTTATAGCAGCATGATTTGTATAATAGTAAAAAAAGTGAAAGCAACACAAATGTACTAGATGACTAGATAAATGAAATGTGGTATAGTCATGTGATGAACTTTGTTTGGCAGTGGAAAGGAATTAAGTACTGACACGTGCTACAACATAGGTAAACATTAGGCTAAGTGAAAGAAGCCAGTCACAAACTATCACATGTTGGACTATCTTATTTACATGAAATGCCCAGAATTGACAAACCTATAGGGACAAAAGTAGATTCACTAATCTACTTGCTTAGGGCTGTGGGAGCATGTACCAGCGGCAAGGAAATGACGACTAGTGTGTATAAGATCTCTTTTTGGGGGTGATGAAAATGTTTTAACATTAAATTATGGTGCTTCCCCAACTCTGTATAGTCAGAACCAATGACTTGTATGCCTTAAATGGGTAAACTTTTATGGTATATAAGAAATTATATACCATATAATTATATCTCAGTAAAACTCTTAAAATCTTATAGAAACATTTTATTAATGTCAGCATAGCTGTAAATGAGAAGAGTTCACTTTTTTACGAGTTTCCATTCTTCCCTCTATATCTGTACTCCCTACACTCAATCCCAGGAAGAAACTTTGTTGATTGTGGTTCTTTTTATAGAGAATTTTTCCACTCCCGACGTGTTCTAAACCTATTTGGTTGATACCTTTCCCGAATCACCAGCCCACGGATGAAAACAAAGTGGAAGCAGCGGTACCTACCTTCGATAATATGTTTTCTTGACAACCCTCTTTCCGTCTCAGCTCTAATAAGAAAAGAAGCAAATGACTTTGAGTAGGGTGTGCTTTCTTTAAAAATCTCTCTTTCAAAAGAACAGAATAATCATTCTAGAGAATTGCTAATTTTATACCCTGTTCTTGGCAAATTCTGCACCATTGCAGGCTGAAGAGAAAAGGCTGGTGGGCTACACGCTGAGCCTCTTTTCTTTGGAGACCCCAGGAGATGAATTAACCATGACTGTCATCACGCCATAGCAATAACGACTCAGCCATGCACACTCTGTCCATATATAATTTGACACATGGCTCAACCTTCCCACCTTGTCCCAACCAATCCCAAGGAAATTTTAAAAATAAAATAAAAGGCTTGACATAAGTTTGTGAGCTTATTATAAGATTGCCAGGCTGCCGCTGCCATTAGCTCTTCTGAGAAAGGAAGCAAATTTGAAAGTGTCTTTTAACTTTCAAAAGAAATCAACAACTCTCTCTCTTTTTTTTAATGTGATCAACCAACTTTTTCTTAAATTAGGATCCTAGGAAGACCAACTTTTAACCAGGACTTTTGCCTTCTCAGATCATTCTCAAGCTCTGGCCAATTAGAAAGAAATGTGATCCTTGGGTTTTAAAATATTGATGCAATGTTTCTTCAAGATTAATACCTTTGGCAACCTCTTTTTAAGCATAGTAGTTTACTGTTTACCTTTGGTGATTTTGTATCTTTTATACGTATATTAGACAATATTGTGCATAGTACACTACTGCATAATTGTTCTTACAGATTGTCTTACTTCCTGTTTATTTCCTCATTACAGGCAAGGTTTTGAGAACCATTGCAAAAGCACCAGCAATGTCACCACGAATCAGAGCATAGACAAATTAAGTCTATATTTCTCATATGTACCAAGTTGCTTTCTTTTTATATAGACTATAATAGGAATAAAAATCAAAATTCCATCTTTCAATCTTCATATTCATCATAAACAGGCTCAAAACAGCAATAAAATACATGTGTGTGTTTGTACACACATACATTTTTATTAGAACATTCCTAAAAAACTGGCTTCTGCCTCCAATTTTGTTTTTAACTATGTATTGCCTATTGATTATAAGGAAGGGAATAAGGTTTTGGTTGTTTGTCGGGGTTGGAGGTTGTTGTCGAGATTTCATGGAAATCCCAATGATTTCCATGAAAATGTATATGGAATAGCTTGATGTTTTCTTGCATGTTTGTCAAAAAGACCAGACTTCTAAGTCCTGCTGGGTAATGTAAGTACCAGTTCAAATACAAACAGGTCCATCGGAAGCCGATTCATCCTGTGACGTTTGTTGTGCGTCTCACACCAGAGAGAGGAACTTCTCTTTCATGTGGCCCGACAGTGAGTGTTATTCTCCAATGAGAAGCTCCTTTTGATGGGCACTTTGAGAGCCCTTCTGCAGAAATGATCAGAGACTTACACTTGGGGCTGGACAAGATATTTTTATCTTTGCAATCTGCAGACGTCTCTGAGTTTCAGATTTGAGTAGCTTTTCTTCTGTGATGCTATGTGCTTATTTTCTTTTTCCAAAATTTGAACTCTGTTTTGGAAACCGTTCTAAGAATGAGATTGGTATTCGAAAATCTCTGTAAACTACTTAATGCAAGTGACTACATGCTTTGTACTACATTTCTTTGGGGGTGTCTTGCTAAAATTAAATCTTAGGCCAATTTCTACTTCCTTCCAGTGAGAAAAAAATAACCTTTTCAAATTAATTAACTTTGGTTCATTAGATGTAAAATGGTTGCCTAAAAAGATAAAAGCATGAACTACTAGTTGTTTCCTGTCAAGAAGGGAAAATAAAAGGTATTTAACTTACTTTCCGCCCCAGTAGAGTTTGGTTGTTATGACCAAGCTGGACCTCCTGTATGTTAAACAGACAAGCGCAAATAGAGACATATTATGTAAATTGCCAGTTATTGTACTGAACCATATTATTGTTATGACATTATCATTATAAAGATTTTATTGTACTTCACATTTTTAAAAATTTGGTAAAGAGGTAAAATTGTTAATTCACGTCACTGAAATATAAGGACAGAGAGGAAAGCTGGCGATTGGGGGCTTGAAGTCAGATCCCAGAAAAAGATGAATGGAAATGGTCTCTACCAGGTGGGGCGAGAGGAGGCTCAGGGCTGTGACAGCAAATAGGCGAGAGGGCGGTAGCGCAGGGAAGGTAAGTGGCAGGTGTGGAGGGTCAGAAATAGTAAAGGAGACGCATAAGTAGAAGGACGTAAAGGATGGACTGCTTTAGTATCTCAAACAGACAGCCGCCAACTAACACTCACTTAGCAGCTGACATAGCGTTAGGTGAGTGAGCATGAACTTTCCTGGGGTTAAGTGCACCATCCAAGGACCATGGACCCCGCAGTGCTGAGTTACTCCCCTTTCCAACCATCATATTCACAGGTAGAAACTGAGTATATGAAAATACGAACAATGAAGTAATTCGTAATTGTCAATACATAGGAATAAAATTTATTTGAGTGTCTTATTAAATGAAAATGTTATTTCAGGAAAACAATCATAAAATCCTTTACTCAAAGTTTTACCACCTTACGCTTAAGGGAATAAAATGTGAAAATCTTGTCAGCAAACTTATTACTTTCTCAAAACCACACCCACAGACAGGAAATGCCATTATAATTGTGGAATAAGAAATATGTCATGAGAACTGTAGTCATATAATTTAAAATTGGGAGGCAGATCACAGAGTAATTTAGTTTCTCCAGGAATGTAATTCAATTGCACTGGTCTAGAAAAAAAACAATCATTTGTGAATCAAAGCTTAAGACCAAACTTTGAGAATATTTGAAATAAGGCATTTATAATTCCATCAGCAGCAGCAGTGACGCCTCAGGGCCCTCACGTATAAAAGCCTCGTATGATTAATGATAACCAATGGGGAATGATGGTGACAATTCTGACAACTTGGCTGCAGCAAGAAAAATTTGTAGAAAATGTCAAAACCCCATCCCACAGAAGTTAATTCCCTGAAAAGTAATTTGAATCACTGTAATGCAAGGTCTACAGATATTTGCATCCAGAGATTATACACCCCAGAAGGTGCACTTTCTAGATTGATCCATCAACCTCATAAGACCTAGCATAGCAGCCATCTGCCACGGGGGAGCAAAGTCTCCTTTAGCAAACATTTTCAGAGCCTCAATAAAAGGCTGGATGGAATATTATAAAAAATGCATGCAGCCCTCTTGATTATTCAGGGCGTTTGGGCCTGCCAAAGCTGCACATTCTCTCCAGATACTACCACCATAGAATTACTTATTCTTCCAAAGTTAGGCTTTCTGTAAAGTGGTTAGTTTATATGGCTGTGTACACTAATTCAAACGGCGAGAGGAGACAGCAACCTGGCAAATTTTCGCTGACCTCGCGGAGGCATGTAGAGTGGGTGGAGAACGATCGCGTGAATGTTTTTCTTTGGTATAGCGCGGATTTAAAAATAGTCTTGCACACCTTATATCACTTTATCAGCATGGCACTTCATGAACAGCTATGCCATCCATTTTAATAGTGGGGAAATTGAGATCGAAGTGAAGTACCTTGTCCTGGACAGCACAGCTGGCCACTCGGTGGCCCTGGGACTAGAAGCCAAATATGATACTCGAAACTGACTTTATAGACTTCATGCTGTGATGATACCGTTTATCTTTTTACCAGTCTTCTGGGGCAGCTGTGAACTGATATCAGTATTCTGTAGCCTGGCGATAACTTAAATTTTTATTTGCAAGACTAAAGGGCAATTTGAGAAAGATGAATGTTAATCTACGTACTCATAGGTGTACAGTAGGTTCTGAAAGCCCTGAGGGGTGACGGCTAAATGTTCTCTGGGCGTCGAGGGGAGAAGAGCTGCTGCACTGACACGTCTCCTCCTTCCTCAGTGTACTCTGCTAGCCTCACCTCGCTGTGGATTTCACTAGACTCACCTCGGTTACGGGTTGGATCGTGTCTCTCAAAAAATATGTAAAAGTCCTGACCCCTCTTCGGTACCTCAGAATGTGAGCTGGTTTGGAAACAGTGTCACTGCAGATGTAATTAAAGTACAACGAGGTCATACTGGAAAGTGCCGAGCCCTTAATCCAATATGGCTGGTGTACTTATGAGAAGACGCACAGACATGCACGAGGGGCTGTGATGACATGTGATGACAGAGGTAGAGGTCGAAGTGCTGAATCTGCACCAAGGAGCACCAAAGGCCACCAGCAACCGCCAGGGGCTCGGAAGAGGGAACGTGGCCCTGCCCAAGCCCTGATTTTGGACTTCTGGCCTCCAGAACTATAAGAGAATAGATTTCTTTTGGTTTAAGCCATCCAGGTAGTGGCTCTTTGTTACAGCAGCAGCCCTAGGAAATTGATACAATGCCTGTTTGGGCAGTGATGGATGGACCAACGTAATGGATGGGAAGGTAACTCAGGCAAGGTGGAGGACTGGGTAAAGATCTGAATTTTTTCCATATTTAAGGTTGAATATGGCCCTTTCTTAACACTGTTATAGTCCTTGGAGTTGGGAGGAAGATAAGTGAGAAAGGGAAAGTAGTTCACCAAACTGTATTTGTCGACATCTCCGTAAATTTCCGGTTTTCTGTTTCCACGAGGCCTCTGTTCTAGCAAGCATTTATCTAAGAGTGAAGGGTAAGCGTACATAGAGTAAGAATCCATGGAGCTCTGTTTGACCCTTGTACTTTCCCCTTCCAGAGGGAATTTCAATGCTTTGTGTAAAGGCATAATAAAACCAGCCTTGAGCTATACTTTTTGAGAATGTCCATTTTTCCTAGACTGAATCGTATACAAGCTACATGTATGTGCATGGGTCCAGAGTTCTTTGCATGGTCGTCTCACGAATACTATTGACTTGTTATTTATTTGGCCATCAGTGAATATTGTTCCAGAGCAGAATAGGACCCCAAACTTGTCCAGTGGTCTCTGTTGGGCTTTGCCTGATTCTGTGTCCATGCTGGGGAAGAAGTGGCCTCTGGGGGTGACACACACAGTGAAATGGAGGGGGACCGCCGCCCTGCCCCCCAGACCTCCACAGATGTTGCAGCATCCATTATCATACTCGCTTTGGCTACAGATGGTGATAGGATGAGATGTGACCCCTCAAGGAGAGCAGAGGAAACGCTTTCTTGAATGGCCAGGGAATAGGGCTCCCAGTACACAGGCGAGACACTGGCAGATAAGAAAGCTTTAGGGTATTTATCTCGATGACTTCTTACTTCATTTCTTCGCATTCAGAGTTGTTAACAGTGAACATAAATATGCGCGTATAGTATAAATAATCAGCTTCCTGTCAGCTGGTTTCCTTCATCAAATTACCACAAATGGCAATCAGAAGCCATGCGAATGTCACTTTCTTTTATGGACAAATACTTCCTGAACCTTCCCTCCTTATCTGCTCAACCCCACAGTAATTCACTGTGACTAAGGATTAGTCAATAATTTCTGAAGCACAAGTAGTGAACTGGCTGGTCTTTATTTTCAAGCCACTGTAAATCATTTTTTAATAAAGAGTTGACTTATTTTTTGTACAAACTTTTGGCCAATTTTTTTTTCCCCTATGCTTACAGTACCTGGTCTTCCTAGGCGGTCTCCCATCCAAGTACTAACCAGGCCTGACCCTGCTTAGCTTCTGAGATCAGATATTGAGCTTGTTCAGGGTGGCATGGCCATAGACCATGGACCATGGCTCCACTGGGGCATGAACCGAGGACCTTCTGTGTGTAAAGCAAACATACTAACTGCTACACTATGGAACCACGTCCTGGCCAGTTGTAATGCAATTTTATTTTCCCTTCTCTGATATAAAATAATGAGTCTTTTTAAAGGCAATTAAGTGATTATAGTGAATGCATTACCTCCAGCCTTTCTTCTTGATGATGCTCCCCAGAATCACTTCAGCTCTGAAGGAGAGAATGGAAAAAATCTTAGGATACAGTGTCCTGGAAATGCAAGAGTCAATCTGAAACACCAGAGCCATCCCTTGTTTGAACTCTCAGTGCCTCCATGTCCCGAAAATAGAAGCCGCTCTCAGCTGGTAGCACAGTTTCCGCTATTTCTGCTCATGCCTGCAGAATCCTGCTCCAGAGTATTCCAGAAGCACCTGCCAAATCCTGACACACTGGCAGGAGACCACCTGCAGTTCTAATACTAAGAAACAGCAGTCATTTGGCAGTTTTTTGTTTTTAAACCACTGATCCCATATATAAATGTCCTGCTTGGGGTATCCAATAGGAGCCAAGGTTTCCTACTATTTACTGTGGTCTCCAATTATGACTGTGAAGGACAATGAGACCTCACATTGTTTAGATAGAATATAATGACTTCCAGGAGATCTTGCAGGATAAAAGAAGCCATGCATGGGTATCCCAGAAGCCAGAGCTGCAAATGTAGAGGCCCGCAGAGATAATATCCTGGGTTTTAGTGACAAGCATTGTCATGGAAGCAGGTGTTAGAGAAGGTGTTAGAGAAGTGAGTGACCTTCCTGCACCTAAGGCTGGGTCGTGGAGAGGTATATGGAAGACATCCCCACTGTGTCCCCCCATCTACCCAGCTCAGCTGGGACCCAAGCTCGAGGAAACTTACACTATCTTCTAGGTCTCTCCCAGTAAAACCAACTTGCGAGAAGCAGCTGGTCTCTCAGAGGCTATGTGAATGGGGACATTAACGGAATGACTACTTTGTCCGTTAGGGCCCTATAGATGGAGGTCATTGTTAATCGTTGTCTTAACTGAAAGTTCTGTCTTTGTTGGAGTGGGTTTAGGAGCCCAGCAATAAGCCACAACGCAGATAGCTGTGGAGCACACCCCAGCGCCCTCATCTTCCTCTCCACTGCCTCTCTGACAGTTGCCTTTTGCAACCTTGTGTTTCACAGTGGGAACCTGTCTCCCTTACACACTGACAAGCAACCAGTAATTAACCAGGACTGATTATCCTTCACGACAGGAGCACAAACGGAACTCTACCAGACTCGTTCATCCCTCCTCCCTTCTTTCAACCTTAGCTCCGCTTGGTGCTGAGCAGGATTCAGCGAAAGAAGAAAATAGTGAGAAAACGTAGAATGTCGAAAGGAGCAAGGCCTTATCGACTTTATTTTTCTTGGACTCAACGGGAAACATCAGGAATGTGGGCTCTGAACCTCCTTGATGGTTCTTAAATATAGATCTGCCCTTGAAAAGGAGGAAACCCACGCAAGGAAAATGCATTTCGACCGGGCAGTGACGAACCTGACCGAGCGAGGCCAGCAGTTCGATTGTACTTCTCGCCTGGAAGCGGGAAATCAGGCCTGGAGGTGGTTATGCGCCACAGTCCTGCTAGAAAATTGCAGAGCTGCTCAAGCAGCTGTCCCGCTCTTTAGTTCCTTTTAGTTCCTGGGGCTGCATCCGTGTTCACAGTGGGGGCCAAGGTGCTCCAGTGCTGCTCTGAAATGCGCTTCTTGTGCCTGAACCTGGAGGGCGTGGATCTGGAGGCCTGGCCCCAATGGCACATTCCACATGCGTTCAGATTTGGGAGCGAGCCCTATCCTAGAGCCTGCGCCTGCTCTCTGGTCGGTGGGAAGGTTTGTAGCAAGATGTGACTTCTCCAGCCAAAGAAGCGAGGCCTCTTTGCAACCCTCTCTGTCCTCAGAGTGGGGTCTGAAATGCCCTCTTGTAAAAGATACTGAATTCCTTGGCCCGTTTGGGAACCCCTCCTTTCATCTCTGATCTACCTGTAATGCTACATGGAGGGACAAGTCTGCAAATAGAAAAAGCATGCTCTGGTTCCCTGCAGAAAGGAAGGTCCAGTTTCCATCAGGGGTTGAGGTACTATGAGATTTGATTGTGGAATCGTGAGACTAGATTTTGAGCAACCACACCGTAATCTGCTCATTTATTTGCTCACTTATAGAGGCAACTGACGTTTATTGATCTCCACTGCCACCACCCTGGTCCCAGCCACCTCATGCAGGAACCAGAGGCAGGAAGGTGTGGGTGGGCAGAGGGGGCCAGAGATGGTCACTATCTCTAACTGCAGCAGTAGAGGTGGGGAGAAACAATGCCATTGGCAAGTGTGGGAAGGGTGGACCCTTCTCACTGGCATGTCAGCCATGGTTTGGACAGAGTCTCTTGGTTCTAGAAATGCCATTTGAGGGACGCAAACAGGTACCGACTTACTTTCCAGCGGCATAGACCTCAGCAGTATCAAAGAGGTTAACACCACTTTCGTAGGCGATGGTCATCAGCCGTTCAGCCACCTGCAAGAAGATGGGAAGGTCAGCCGGAAAAGCCAGGTGCTTCCCAAACCTGGGAAGCAGCTTTGAACCCTCCAGTGGTCTTCAAAACTCTGAAATTTCACTAACCAGTCCTTGTTTTTCTCAGTTGTAGAAAACAAAGACTGTAAGAAGCTTCCTCCAGCCTCTATGGGGTAAATGTATCCTTCTCCTCAGCCACCTACCTGGCACTGAGGGATTTCCTTCAGTGCTGAGGTAAGCCAGCCGTCAGGAAGGAGCATAGTGAGGCAGACAGACTTGTCGCTCACGCCACATGGGAGATCTGGTTTGCAACATTCTCTGTGGCATCATTTGTATTGTGGCCGATTCCATTGCTCTCCTTTCTCCAAGCCAATAGGTTGTGGCATCTGGGTGACTCCTGACCTAAAGGTTTGTGCTTTTTTCCCTCAAGGCTTAGCAGACTGTGCCGATGAACCACAGGTGAGACGAAGCTGTGACTGTTGTAACTCCTGCCACCCCCATCTCAGCAAAACCCCAGACACTATCACAGAGTGGCCAGCCAGCCTAATTGACATGGGATGGAGGGCGTGAGGCGCTGGCTCCTCCCTGTCAGTCTGAAAAGAGATCTCCAGGCCCCTTGTTCCTTCCTTTGCGCTGCCTGACGTAAGTGGCAAGTGTGACAAGAATGCCAGTGGGGAGAGCTATAAACAATGGCCTGAGGGATAACTACGGAGACAGAGCCAAAAACGAGACTGGAGAGGGGCCATTTTTTTCATTTTGCTGATAGACTTATTAGTCCACTGAGAAATTACACACCTCGCCAATAATTAAAATTGATTTTTCCATTATGTTTTTGATTGCGGGCTAAAGTTGCTTCATCAGCATTTCCAAGATAAACTCTTTATCTGTTGTTTTTAAAATTGGCCAACCAAGAAAATGGTTAGGCTAGCAAAATGGAGTTCCTGCAAATCCTTTAGAAAAATAGCAGCGAAAATGCTATCACTGCCTTTAATTTAGTACTATCGTGACATTTATCCTAAGTAAAGATTGAAAGTTAAGACAGGCATAGTTTTTCCCGCCGCGACTGTCCTGGGTCTAGGAAATCATTATGCTCGCAGTGTACATTGCCCTCGTGTTATATCACGTGACATACTGGTCGATTATTATTGGGAAATGAGCATAATGAATTTTATATAGAGAGAAATGTTAAGATCAAATGGAGAATCATGACTGCAGAGTTGGGCTGAGTGATTGCTGAGATGTTTCCCAATCAGAGGATTTGAAGATGTTAGCATGGAAGAATGAAATCACTGAACTAAGTCAGAAAACTAGCTTTTTCAATTTTACTATTTTTTAATTTTTAATTTTATTTTTTAAGCTTATTGGTGTAACATTGGTTAATACAATTATATAATTTTCGGGTATACATTATAATTTGATGTCTGTATATTATATTGCGTGTTTATTACCCAAAGTCCAGTGTCCTTCAGCTACCATATATTTGATCCCCTTTACTCCCTTCACCCTCCTGCTAGCTCCCTATATTTGACCCCCTTTACCCCAGAAGACCAGCTTTTTGCCTTGGGTGTACAGTTACTGGATAAATCAACTTGAGTAAGTCATGGGTCCTCTCCATAGGACAGTTTCTTCATCTGCGAAATGATGATAGTTCTGTTCAGATACCCATGGAGCCCTTATGCCCAGAGCCAGTGGACCTCCCCTTTCTTCCTCAGGATGTACTATTCTAACTGAGGCTTGGAATTCCTATAGCTCTATTACTACCTGAGGATGAAGTCGATACACAAAAGAATACAAAAAATACAGGGCCAAGAGAATCACTGGGGAATGGAGTGGGGGCCACTGGTTGAGTTGATCCTGAAGCTTGCTCTACTTCTTTCTACCTTACAAGTATGAAAGTCCAAATGACTTTTTTCCTAATTGGTTAAGCCAATTTGGGTAGAGTTTATTGTTACCTGCAGTTGAAGGAACCCTAACTACCTTACAGATGAGAAAATGCCAATAAAACTCTGAACATTAAGGGCTATAAGATGATAATACACTTTTTACCATTATTTAACCCATTTCTTATTTAGAAAAAAAAGTGCACCTTGCTGTCAGCATTAATTTAACATCATGCAAAGGAATGCTTCGTTTTCCAGGATTTGACATTCTCAGTGATCGGTATACTAGAGCAATGCGAAAGTAATAATGAAAGTGAGATATTCTGTGGCAAACTTTGGGGGTCAGGTTAGGGCTGTAATCCAAGAATTATCTCGGAGTAAATGTGGCAGCCACAAGTGCCGCGGGAGAGTATTCTCGGGGCAAACAGGAAATGGGTTAATAATGATAGTCCGATGAGTAACATCTATCTTGATTTTATGATGAATCATCTTTGGGAGGCACCTCACAGAGTTATCCAGTTTCATGTTTGAACCTTTTTGATAATGTCCCTGTCAAGTGGCTCTTCAACATATGGTTGAACTGTCCCAGTAATGGGGACGTCACCACCTGATGAGACAGCACTGACGATTGCGTCACCCAGAACATTGTGATGTGGTCATCCCAGGATCCTGTATTTGTACTGAACTCATCTTAAGCCAGAGAGAAAGCGGGAAACGCTGGGGAGGAGGATTCGTTGCTATTTGCCCGCACTGTTGCCATGATCTTGAGCCGTCTAGCTACTGGTGTGACTGGTCCGCCTGTCTCCCTTCCTTCTTGTCACTGACATTCACTCCGCAGGAACCTGAGGGAAGTCACAGCTGGTTTCCAGAAGGACAGTAGCTAATTGGTGTGCACCTGAGGTCAGAGCCGTTGCAGCCATTTATGAAAAATTTATTGTTGAGCTTTTAGAACCGTAATTTTAAAATGATTTGTTTCAGAGCCTGGCCCTTCACACTCTGACCTGGGCAAGCTGGGCTCATTGCAGTGGAGTGGCAGACACCGTAAAGGAGAGAGCAAAGGTGCAGGAGAAATTGCTGCGCTTACAGTTGGCCCCTCTGATCCAAAAGGGAAGCACCGATCCAGGCAGTAGAAGGTTAGGAACATGCTGGATACAGTGGATTGTTAACTTTAGACCTCCTTCCCTGCTTGTCCCCTATTTTGTATATATGTGTGCAGTTATTGCTCTGATAGCTGTGGACCTGCCTCTGTGCCAACTCCACTCACCCTTCCTGATGCCAGGCAGAGGGCCCTGTAGTGGACCCCGTGATAACCACCCAGGTCTTCCTTCGTAACTGGAGGACTTATTCCCATAGATGCTGGGAATGCTGACATCAGATGGCCTTCTGCTGTCAGCCCTCTCTGGAAATTGCACTTGGCTAACGAGAGTCACTTAGCCCAAGGTCAGACCTGCTTCTCAGGGCAGCCTCTGTCCAATGACTGGTCCTACAAGAAATATCAGTGCTCAGTCCTCTTGCCCCAACTTGGGACAACCTTGTAGGGCCATCTCAGCTTCGGAGCTCCCGATGGAGTCAGCTGAGATCATTGTTGAGTCTGCATCATGGCTTAGTTTCTCTATCTGCCTAATTCTGCTTCCTTCCCTGTCCTGTGTTGATCCTGAGAGCACTTCCGAATACTGTTCTGCTTGCTAATCTCTAAGACTCCAATTCTCAAGAAATCCCCCCATGTGACACATTCTCTTTGGGAACAGGCATTCAGACACATAAGAATATGCAAATAAGACTTCTCCCCTGGGTCTATTAAATAACAATGATGACCTTGGGATCTATGGAAAAGACGCTCAGTTCCCCCAAGCTTCTGCTTAGGAATGATAGAACTACCATTTCATATAGGAGGAACTGAGATTCAGGGAGGTTGGGTTGACTTGCCCAAGCCACACTGTCCTGGTTTACCCAGGCTGGAGAGGTCCCATGCTAAAACATGAAAGTCCATGCAAACTGGGACCAGTTGGTCACCCTAGGTGGAGCCAAAACAAACAAATGAACATACAAACAACAGCAATAAAATCTTTTCATAAAGTGACTCATGTTAATTCCAAACTGCTTCCTTCTCTATTTATTGAGCCTGCACATATAATAAATACATTGACAGCTTCAAGGATTAGTAGCCTAAAGGTGAAGAGTACAAGAATCCAGACAAAACTGAAAAGAATCTTTGAGTCAATCTTAACTGTTTCCTGTGATTAAAACATTATTCTTGTAAAATGCCAGGATCCCGGGAAGAATTCTCCTACTGTACAGCTCTCTCTGCATCTTCTTTGATCAGCATAATGGAAGCCAAATTAACTTACCTCATCTGAAATTTGACCTCCAAATGTCACCCATGTTCCTAGAAAAGAATAAATATTTGCACATTACTTAGAATCATTTTTTTTTCTAATACTGTGTATAATGAGAGGAAACACTTCTTTCTTTCGACGAGCCTACTTCATAGGTTGTTCGCGAAGGCATCCGAATGACGGGCACTGGGGGCTGCAGTCCAGCCTGGCCGCCTCCCCTCGCTAAGGCGGCTAGTAGGGGTCTGCAGCCCCCTAGCGGAAGGGATGCCCTTTCTTCATTCAAAGGCACCATTTATGCTAAGAGCAGCCCTGTCTTACAAAATGCTTTTCCTCCTGATACAGGACCATGAATGCTAGTGTGCAAAAAGGCACTTCTACTCCGCCCACTCTGGCTGCACACCCACCTTCGCTCTCGCAAGCCAAGAAGCCACCGGTTCTGAAAGTACCAATAAGACCTTGCCTTAGGGTTCTTCTCTTTTTTGTCTCCAACAAGGGATTCTGCTTTGTATTCGCTAATACCTTTCACAAGGAGCCCTCTCAACTGTACTTTCCATCCCCACTTGCAAGCCCCAGGACGTGACACTTAACCATCTGCTCTGTCGTGACCTGCGACTCCAGAATAAAAATCTCCATTGGTTTGGGGCTGGGAGTAGAGGCCGTAGCTGGAGCGAGAATTGGGAAGGCGGACGTTGAAGCACGACCAGCAGCCGGGTTTGCCTTCGGAAAGCAGGAGGAAAGCAGACAGTGCATGGGCGTTTGCCACTCCGGTCAATAGTCACCTCATCTGTTCCTCCTCTCCTGGATTCTTTTTTATTTTTTATGTTTTGAGCCCTAGTAGCATGCCAGGCAAAGGCATCGACCCAGATACTGGGGACGATGAGGTGATTGATCCAGTTCCTTTTCCCCACAGTCAACCATACTACGACTGAGGCAAACACAAGGCTGTAAGGCAGGGAGTGCTCTACCTAGACAGGAGGGAGGGGCACTCCAGAAAGGCTAGAATAGACGACACTTGGGTTGAATCGCAAAGGAGGTAACTGAATGAAGAAGGGAGGGACAGGCATTCAAGTACAGGTAAGAGCACAGGCAAGACAGGGAGGCAGAACTTTGGAGTGTGATGACAAGCTGTGTGGTGGGCTCTTGGGTCATTGAAGAAACATATGCAGAGAGAGGGGTGGCTGGAATAGGAGCAGCCTGGGAGCCTACGAAGAAACGCTGTTGGAAACTTAGGTGTTGCATTTCATAATCACAGTCATAGCCTCTTGTGGAATACCTTCCAAGCACCACTGGTCTACTGAGAAATCTGTATACTTTCATCTCTAATCATTTTGAAAAACCTACAAGGCAATTTTGTTATTCCTATTTCCAAGTATGAGCAACCAAATAAGTGAAATACCCAGGATTCCCCACACTGGCCTGGCTTCAGGAGGGGTGGGTGCCCTTGTCAGAGCATCTCACCGCCCTCGATAGACTATTTCCAAATTAATTATGGCACTCGGAGTTCACACTGCATAGAATGTTGATGTCAATGTACATTTTCTCTTCTTAGTCGCCAGGGACTAAAACAGAGGTAGGTTATAAGTTACTTAACTGTTACATTCTACTCCACTCTACAACCCCAGAGGTTGCAAATGGGCAGCCACGGGTACACTCACGTGCAGACTTGCTGGAGCCATATTGACTCACCTGCCTATTTAAAAATTTTTGAATAAGTTATCAGCATTTAAATAATTAGGAGATTTTTCTTTAAAATGCCTGGTTTCCAGCTTCTCTTAACAACAGAGAGCCTGTGTCCCCACAGTGCAGACATCCCTGGATCTGAGGGGCCACATGCTCTGTGGAAGGGCTGTGTCCTCCGCATTTAGTCAAAGGCTGTTCACTTGCCTTTGTGTTTCCAACACTGAAGTTAAATGCAGTTGTTATTTCTTACCACATATTTACCGCTATTTTTCTTATTGTAAAATTAAGAAAAAAATGGACTTATGCATTTCCTAAAACACAGGTGTTGAGTATTTCAAGAAAAAATCGGAGGGTATTTTTTTGGAGGATGTGAAGAATATCCAAACAAAGAATGTTCACACTGAAAAATTACATCTTAATGCACCCTAATCAAAGCAGCAATGACTGATATACAGAGAGGATGGGCGTCGAGAAACTTAATGGACTGGAGAAATGGCAGTGTTTGTTTTTGAATGAAAATAAAATAAGTGATTTGCTGTGAAATGCAGTTCTCTATTAAGTGAAAAAATGGCCAGGGCATCAAAACCTTTTTATAGATGCTTTTATAAGAGAGTTTCTTTTGAATGCAGCAGAAATTGTGTCCAGAGCATAAACAAGCATTTGCAAATTTTAGTATAACCAGAAACATTGTAGCTCAGCATGTTAAAAATATGGTTGAGAACTTTCAAGATAAGTTAAATTATTGGTGGCATTTTCTATTGTAGCAAATGAGAACGCAGATATAAATATAGCGCACTGTTAGCTGTATTTATTTGTGACATCTCGAGGGGTCAAAGAACTTTTGAACAAGGAGTGCGAGGCAGAATATCAGGAAATAGTTTGATGATGAGCAAGGTCTCAAACCACTGGATGTCGTATGCACTGTTCAGACTTCCAAGTGTTGCTACAGACTGGCTCTCACAAAAGTGAGGCTGACACTGGACTTTTCAAGCAACAGATTTCTAGATGGCAGTATTTTGTAGAAACACTAAACATTTAAGTCTATAAGTCCATTAATTTTCTCATTGATCAGGAGTCGCTTTGGGCTAAAAGGCTAAAATGAGACAAGCCATGGATTCAGTAATTAATTCTATGAATCAGCTGTCCTAAATCTTGGAGTCTGCTTGATAAATTTGCTGGCTTATTTGTGTTGTCAGGATGGAGATTTTTAAAAACTGTTCATGTTAACTAAGGGATTGGTCTTATCTCCACTTAGCAAAGATTGGCTTAAAGTTCCAAGTTTTCTGCTGACATTACAACTGATCTTCACCTTTTGAATATTTTTTCTGTAGGGACATTCATAAGTATTTGCATAAGTGTCTCATTTGCTTCCTCAAGTCCTGACAAAGAAGAATCTTTGGGAAATTCATTTGTTAAAGAATAATTTGGTCTACTTTCCCACATTGCAATCAGTGTTCAGAAATTGATAGCCTGAAATTTATTCTCTGAAACTGGGCCATTGAATACTGGGTTTCAAACTTCATGAAAACATACTAGCATTATTTAGCTTAACTTTCTTAATTTTTGATAGTACAAAGTGCTGTGATTTGAAGTAATTAAATTATAGTTCAAACTAGTATTGAAGATTAAATATGACAACATTGAAAACCAGGATTGTACACACATCTTGAAGGAGATCACCCTACTTGCAATAATTCTACCCATGTTGGGAAGAGCTTGTTTTTAGAAATATAAATCTGAAAATGAATCTGAAAATACCTACTAACCCCAGTTTAAATATTTAAGGCTGCATACCATATATCACAGTGAAAAAATAATGTGATGTGACTGACATTATGGTACAGAAGAAAAGATGTCAGTTTTCTGATTCCAAACCAAAGCAGTAATGAATTGTGAAAAAAAAATAGTAATAATTACATGTTTTTATTTTTTAGTTTAAAATTTTTAATGTAAAATAGAACATGGATATCATATATGTATATATGTACATATGTATATGTATATTTTATATATACCTACACTGTAACAATAAAAATGAAGAGTTTGAGTCCATTTCTGAAACTTTGTTACTCTCACATTCAACTTCTTTGTTAGATAGGCTACTTTCCTGGCCCTTTAGACATTTGCCACTCATTTTTTCTAGTTACTTGTTTACAAACTTCAATATTTTACTAGGGAGTAAGTTGTCTGAGGGTTTGTGTTTTATTTAATTCATCTTCTCATCTCCACAGCCCTAGAATAGAAGTGAGTCCTTAGTAGCTGGTTGATAATCATTGGTCAAATTGAATTGAATTGCCTTTTTGACAGTAATTAATCTACAGAATATCAGGATAATTCCCCACCAAACCAGCAAGATTATTTTGATTTAAAGAAACATGAGCAATGCTCATCAACGGTCTTCAGTTCTAGTCCTGAGTTGGTTGCTCCCGGTCCCTGGGTACCCACCTGGCTATACTCATCCTGGAGAAGGACTGGGGGAAGGTCCTTCTCCCTGGGTGCAAGGGCTGGGGTAGAAGGTGGCACAGTGAGGTGAGGGTCTAACAGCCACCCCCAAGGAAGAGTTGCCACTTATAAATTGGACATACTCTCTCCTGATGGAGAGGGATGGAGTGGTAAATTTCCAGACAGGGAAATTCTGCTTATATGATTTTATTCTCTACTGCCTGCCCCTCTCCACAAGATCTAAGGTGGTTTATTAGTGAATATTGTTCTCAAAAACTCTCTGTGATCACTTTCTTGATTATTGTTCTGCCTCTAATGAGAGCACACCTTTTTGAGGCCTAGGATGGTGTATGATTATTTCACTGTGAAATCTCAAATTAGGGGACTGTTATTAGAAGATAATTTTACTAAACTAGCACTTGTTATTTCTAACCTTTAAAAAGAAGAGAGAGTAAAAAGAGGACTTTGAATTGTTATTTTATTTTCTGATGAAACTGCTTCATGCACCAAGAAATATATGCTTTGAAAACCTTTGTTGGGGTCTCCTGGCATACACTTACCGTTGCATAGAAAAATGATTTGTGAAACATAAAATGAAAAACTTCCTTCTAGTAACTAAACTATGGACCTGTTTTGAATGTCACTGTCCTCTTTTCCAGTAACCTATGCAGGACCCAACATTGCATTTATGTTCATGTCTCCTTAGTCTCCTCTGACCTGTGACGGTTCCTCAGTTTTTCCTTGTTCTTCATGAACTCGACACTTTTGAAGAGTGCTGATTAAGTCTTTTGTAGACTGTCCCTCAATTTGAATGTGAATCATTTTAAGGTTATAGATTTGGTGACTTCCTTTTCTATATTGCAGTTTGACTCGCTTATGTTTTGGATATGTTTTCTTTTTGTAACTATCAAGAAGGAAACACATAAATGCAATAGCAATTTTCCTTACGCCACACTTAACTTTTCTTTGCTCTTTCATTCAACAAGTATTCATTGAGTCTACCATGTGCCAAACATTGTACTTAAAATGATCAGGATACAACGATGAGCAAAACTGGTAATTATTTCTCCTCTCATGGAGCAGATTTATGGGGAAAGATAAACAATGAGTAAAGTTAAATATATATTGTATATTTATGAATTTTAATTTCATAAATGATTAAAATATAAAATACATAATATTTATCGATGAGTGTTAAAGAGAGTCATTTTTATAAGGCAGGACTAGGGTATATGAAATGTTAGGGGAGTGGGTGTTGAGATTTTAGACAGGATGGTCAGATGAGATTAACAAAGAAAGTGTTTTTGAGAAAAGACCCAAAGAAAGTGAAGGAGCTTGCGATGCAGCTATCTGAGGAAAGAGCATTTCAGGGCATGGTGCGGGGAGGGGTGGGGTGGAAAATATAGGGGTGGAAGCACATGCTTACTTGGAATGTTCAAGGTCAGTGAGGAGGCCTGTGTGACCAGGAGATGAGAAAGTGAGGTCCAAGGGGTCATGGGGAACAGATCATGTGGGGTCACGTTGATTACAAGAAGGGCCTTAGAGAGGCCAATGAAGAGTTATGAGTAGAGAAGTAATATTATCTGACATATCTCAGAAAGGACCATGTGCTCCAGTGTTGAGGAAACACTTCTGAGGCTGAGGCTGAAGCACAACCAACAGTTAAGAGGCTGTTGTGATAATCCAGGTGAGACGTGACAGTGGTTTGGTCCTTGGTGCTGATAGTGAGGATGGTGAGAAGGGCTTGAATTTTTTATAGGCTTTGAAGGAGAGGCAATAGGGTTTGCTGAGTAAAAGAATGTAGGATGTGAAATAACATGAGACTTCAGGAACAAGCAACATCAAGGCCAGAGGCAGGAGAGAATAGGGAACCAATTCAACACATTTCACTGTGGATTTAACAACTATAAGTTTTGTGCAGAGAGAACATGTCAATTCCAGCTTAATGTAGTCAGGGTTGACCCAATGAGCGAGAGCTACTTAATCTAGAGGTGTTTAGAGTTATTTATTATAATCTGTTACATCACTGAAGATTTAAAGTTAGTGATTCAAACCCTAGATCTCATTGAACTTAGACAACACACTGGGCAAAATTAACGTGGTCACTATCTCATTTGAATAGAATTATTCCTAGAGAGAGGTGGAGCTTGAGATGGAAACACCCTCCTCTCTCCCCAAATTGCGTGGAAAGCAAGAAAAAGAGTGTAAACCCAGGACCGGTGCCGATTTAGAGGAGGGGCACCGAGCTATTGGCTACCACCTGAGACCAGGGCCACAGCTCTACCCTGCATGTGCTTCCCCGCTGAGCCATGCGCTGTTTTCTGAGAATGAAGCCCTTCCCATGTCCTTGCGCCCAAGGTCCACTTATTCTTCAGGACCCAGAACTTCAACCTCTAGTGCTGCTGGACGTAGTTCCTGAACACTTTGGGGAGTCGAAGCGAATATCTTAGGTCTCTGTTTCAATAACTCTGTGCCCTCAGAAAGTCTTGATTTCTAGTTTCCTTTATTTCTAGTTTCCTTATACATGAAATTTGGCTTTCTTTATCTCTATAATTTTGTGATTCTGTGGTTGGACTTAGAAGGGAGAAGAAGTCATGTGTTTCATTCACTCTTCTCCTACCACTTTGAGCAAGCCACTTACTACTACATCGACCACATTGCATCAAAATACATACTTTATTTTCACAAATGACTTCCTCAACAGACTGTAACTGTCCTGAGGGCAGGGACTGAGTTTAATTTGAATTTTTAATTCTAGCCACTGAAGTGGAGCCTGCACATAGTAGGTGCTTAATAATTGTTTGTTTGATCAGTAAATAAACATTTTAAAACACAGGCATTCCAGCCCCAGTAAGACGGTGCCTCTGATACGAGAGCACGTGCAGCATGTGCGGCTTCCCTCACTCATCATCCTGGATGAGTGTTTTTCAACTCTGGCCGCACCTTTGAATATCCTGGGGAGATTTTAATGGTACTGCTGATCCGGCTCCTCCAGATGAGTTTAATCAGAATCTCTGGGAACAGGACCCAGGCAGCAGAATGTTTAAATGATCCTCAGATAATTCTAATTGCAGCGAGGGTTGAGGATCACAGTTCTAGACTCTTCCCACACCGAAAATTGAGTATCTCATCCTTTTCTTTACACCCCACCTTGCCTTTCTCATTCTTTTGCATAACTATTAGCATCTCCATTTTTCAGAGGTTAGATGACTAGCCCAAAGTTCAAGTATCTAGTAAGCGGTTGAGTTTCAGCTGGCATTTAAATCTAAGCAAGCTTATTCCAGACTCCCTCCGCCCCCAACTAACTTCCCGCTCTTCTTGATGGGATAGTGTAGAACGAGCACTGTTCTTTCAACAAGACAGATAAGCTGCACAGGCACCTTAATGTTCATATTAATGCAGGATTCAAACCAAACAGAAATCTGAACCTGAGGGGAAGTCTCAGATGCCAAGCTGGGATGTACAGTCAGAGGTGAATTGGCTTCTTGCCCTTGGTGCCTCTACCGATTGAGGGGCATAGGATGGAGATACCCTCCCCTGGGGAGGCAATAGAGTGAGTGGCTGAGCAGGTAGGGGGAAATCAGGCAGCCCTGGGTTAGAATTCTGACTCCACCACTCACTAGCATGGGGAAGGAGAGTAATAGTAATAACTAGTCTGTTAGGAGGACTCAGGACATTTGTTGTTGAACGGCGTCTGCCAACATGAGTTTAATTTCCGATCTCAGATCAATGGTTCCTACACTCCAGAGTGCATTAAGAATCTTCCAGGTGCTTCACGCTGAGATTTTTGATTCCGAAGATCTGAGGCAGAATACAGGAATCTTTATATTTAACAAGCTTCTCAGGTGATTGGGAGGCAAAACACTGTTCTGAACAACTCAGTTGTGGCCATTGCAGATAAATGGGATGTGGACCTCTGTCTGGGCTCCTGGGACACAGCTCAAGACTATCTTTTACAAGTGGTTTGCTTCTATTGATGTTTTCCACAGAGCCAGACCCTTATTTTTGGATACAAGCTGCAGCCTGGTCTTTTATTTTTAGCTTCTATTGTATTGCTATTGAGCATCTGGCCCGAGTTAACAAATGTGATATTAACTTAGCCTCCTCTTTTCTACTTTTATTACCTTTTCTTGTAGGAATCAACAATACCATTCAAACTCTGGGGAGTTGCTTTCACACCTGCACTTTATAAAAGAGCTTGAATTTGTAATGCAGCTAGGCAAGAAGGTGGTAACAGCCATGTGCGATCAAAGTGAGCTCTCGGGCAGGTGAAGTGCAAGTAGTACTCCTAGTTACAGGTAACTCTGCAAGAGCTGAAGAATTTTACATGTTTTACAGGTAAGGAAGTGAGTGGTGGCGAAGTAACTTTCACAGCTGGTTACAGGTGGGGTCTCCAAGGCTGTGGTCTCTTCCATCCCCATGCTGCTTTCTGCTAATGGTGCCTCCCCGCTCCACACCCTTGAACCAATGGTACAGCCTAGTGTTCGCTCTAAATGCCTGTTACGATACCCTGCTTTCATGAATCTTCCCATGTTCTTCCCTCTGCCAAATGCCTTGCTCACTGAACCTGCCTCATGATAAACTTTACACCTATCTCTGTCCCCAAACTGCCTCTTCTGTGGATGAAAAATGGCATATATTTGACCCCGCTCCTCTGGGCCACCTCACTGCTCCCAGATTCTCCCAACTCCAACTGAGGACAGGTTTTATCCTGTCTTCTCAAGAGACCTCATACACAGAGCCATCCTGGGCTTTAAGCTCTCAAATGCTTAAGAAGCTCAGAGCCCAAGCTGAGAGCTGGGCCATAAGGAAGTATGCCTGTCATTCAAGTAATCTGGGGCAGGGTGTACCAGTGGGCAAGGCTGTGGCAGAAGGAAGCCCATCTTAGATCAGTCAAAGCTGGGGTGGGGCTGGCTAACTGTGTCTCCCAGAAAAACTTGTGGAGAGTTGGACCCTGGACCACTTTCTAAGGCCTGTGTGTCGGCTTGAGGTATTGAGGGTTAAATGAGTGAGATTGACACTGGGTTCTTTGTGATCCTTGTAGAGAATGTACAAATATTAGATATTTTCCTTCTTTCTTTGATTTAAGGTTTTATGTACTTAAGTGCCAAAAGACACTGCCAGTTTCATTTTGTTTTAAGATTTATTTTAGGGCAAATCTGCCTGAAACCATTTTGTTCTGTTTCTCCATTAACCTGTTCAGTAAAGTTTGAAGACAAGGAAATAGGATGAAGGATGGGGACAAGTTTAGAAGAGGCAGTTTTGTCTGTAAGGCAGAATTGCAAGGGTGGACATTTCTGTATAGGGGCTGTTGTGAGCATAGCATAGGAATGAAATTTCACTGCCCTAAATCATCCCTCAGAAAACAATGAGCCAGTCCCATTTAGCTGTAGAATTAATAATTCATAGTAATTTAAATCCATGGCTTAAGCTCCTTAAGTTTCCTTATGTAGGCATGATTCCTGAATAGATCGACTTAGTACCTTGAGACTGTTAAGAAAAAATTTAAATAACATAAAGCCAAAATATTCTTAGGTAATTTCATTCTGTATTTTAATTTTTTGTTCACATGACTGAAATAAATATTATTACTTTTATAATCAGAAACAAAAGTTTTTTAAAAAAAAACACCTTATTACTTCTTGGGGAAATCCATTCATAAACAGGGGTTTCAGCAAGTTAATAACTTTTCCTATTTCCTGAACATGAAAAAGAAGGAGCGTTTTTATTTTGTTAGTATTTTTTCCTAAGTCTCTTGGTCAAAATTCCTCATATTTTTTTTTTGTACTGACATTTATATATTGAAAATTTTTTCTTACAAGGAAGTTTCCTGGGTGCTTAGAACAAGCATGTATCATTAACGTGCTGTGTGCATCATGATCTTTGGAAGAACTCCTGTATGAAACGAATACAATAGTTAACACAGCACGTTAACTATTGGTTATATAACAGGTGGAATAACAGTGTTAGAATAAAAGTGGACACCTACTATGGGACCCTAGGGCTAAATGTCAGTATCTGCTTTTTTCCTGTTTTTTTTTTTTCTTAAAAACAAATTTAAAAATTTTCAATATCTTCTAAAATGGAATCTATTATTAAGATTGAAAGTTTTGTCATTGTTGTTTTCTGTAAATTCCTAGCACAGGGCCTGGAACATAGTATGTGCTCAAATAAATGTCTTTATTTCTTTTTTTGGATTTATCTTTTGTCTTTCCACAGTAAGTTATTGCGAATGAGAACTCTCTGGAAAAACACTGAAATCAAGAAGTCTGAAAGTCTACATAAACTCCTTTACGCTTTCTCTGATCTCTGAAAAATTCACATCAAATCTTTATCCTTGTTCATGGATATGTTTTTTTGATGGTTCAGTGAGTTATTCTCCCTAAATAGTAACTAAAAATAACTTTGGTGTATCTGTATGTAAAAAACAGTGGGTGCTCATAGGACTATCAGGATATGAGAGAAAATAAATTTTTATTCCATGATGAGGCAAGAAAACTTTTAGTGAAAAGATAAGGATAATGCATTGTAAAAGAGAACAAAAATATTTTACAACAGTTCTTTCACATTCTCCCTCTTCGGCTAAGAGCTTCATGATGTTTACAGTATTAAATATCACATAAAAACTCAAAATAACAATACAAAATGACTCATACTTTTTGACTAAAGTTTTTGAAGTGCAGAAAAATTAAAACTGAGGAAGTGTATAAGAGATAACTTAGGAAAAACTTAAAAATTTTTAAAGTTCCCAGCCCTATTATACTCATATTAATGCAGTTCCCATGTTTCTCTGTAGACTTATGGACTACATATAAAGATTAGCTTATTTTATCTGTGACTGATGCATACCAACTGTTAATGATTTTTAGCTTTATAAAAAATTCTGTAACTTCCTTTTCCTAATGGAAAATTTATAGCTATATTAAGCAGATGAGGTATTTTCTGCACCTCCCATAGAACTATGCAGGGAATTTTTTTTTAATGACCTGTCTTTCTCTATTTCTAACTAAGAGACAGAGACCTTCCCTTTCAATAATTATATGTAGAAATTTATCAGTTTAAAGAAAAAAATGGAACAATGCTAAATCATAAAACCATGTTTGTATATTTTTCTTTAATCTTAGGAGATCCCATTAATTAAAACCCGATATAGAGTCTTTCTCATTTGAAATGATATTTCATACTATACTGAAAAATTATGGCATGGGAGATGCCCAGGACAGCTCCTGGCAGCCTGATCTGGACACCGGTCTTCCCAGGCTTTGGCATCGAGGTGATGTCAATATAACCATATACTCCTGATTTTATGGGGATGGAATGAAATTTCCTAACTTACTAATGGAAAGTTTATTCAGAAATTTAGGTAACCAAAGTCGTCATGGAATATAAATGTAATATATCTATGTCCACAATATTTTGGATTTTTCTTCATCACAGAAGATAGGTCTTTCTGAGATATTTTCAAAACCACTAACATCTTGGGATAATTTCTGTATCCCCAGAGGCTATATAAAACCCAGTACAGCATTATCCACAGTAGGCAAGATATGTGTCTATTGACAGATGAATGATTAAAGAAAATGTGGTGCATATACATAGAATAAAATATTATTCAGCCTTAAAAAAGGAAATCCTGCCACTTCCAACAACATGAATAAACCTGGAAACATTATGCTAGGGGAAAAAAGCCAGAAAGAGAAAAATAAAACTGTATGATCTCGCTCATATATTGAATGTAAAAAAAAAAAAAAATAGTTCTTATAGAACTAGAGAATAGAACAGCGATTGCCTGGGACTGGAGAAGGAGTGCAGGAAATGGGAAACATTGTTGGAACGAACTCGATTCCTCTATAAGCTACCAGAATGACAGGAAGCTTTGGAGTGGTAAGAAGAGAGACAGTAAGAACCAGGCCAGAGGGTGAAGAGCCATTCAGAAAAGAAGACTGAATCGTTCTTGACCCCAAACTAAAGACTGCAATGCCTGGCAGGGTTTTTAGCTCTGACCAAATAAAGGATTACAGACTATTCCTTCAAGATTCTCTCTTTGGTGCTATGTCCTTTATTTAATTAGTACTATTAAATTTCTGCAAAAATTCAAGTGGCAGTACATGACTGTAGCAAAAATAGCTTAGTAGCAATAAACGAGGGTAGAATGAAAAAGAACATCAGCATTCTTGCTTTCTGGGACAAGATGGTAAGGGCCACCAGTCCTGATAGAAAAAGGTACAAGTGAGACACATCAGTTTGTTGGGGTCAGGATGGTGCTGCACCAGTGCTGTGTAGAATGGTTAATTTGATATGGAGATGTAAAAGCTCAACTGAAGGCTAGGCAGAGGAGGGTTATGAGGTTATTATAACGTTTTTATATATTTTATTAACTGTAGACAATTCTTGATTTTCCACTAACCGGTTTTCATGTCTGCCTGGCATCCACATTCCAAAGACAAACATAAAAGCATTTTCAAATTTTCAGTGTCACTGTTCCCTCTTTTAATAGAAATAATTGAGAATCCACTGTCTTCCTCACATATCTCCAGTGGAGTAACATGGCAGCCACCAATTCATCTGCATAAAATACCAACCCTTTCAAAAGTTATACCAGTATAGAAATTACATACATTACCGCACCTTGGATATTGCAAACTCCCAAATGTAAAACTCAGTTTTAAAAAATGTATGCAAGACCAGCGATGACTGTTAGGTGGAACAATAGAAAAGGCTGATGGGGTAGAAATAGAAGACCACAACACAAAGGTGCACGGAAAATAGAGCTGAACTTGCATTCAAGGGAACTTGGGTGGAAGTGTGTCTCATTCATATTCCAAATATATTAAAGATCTGGTTATCAGCCCTCAAGTGGTAAAAATCCCTCCCTCTTGCTGATCTTGTGCCATTACCTTTTTCACTGTCCCCTCTTTACCTTCCCCAGAGTATCTTGTCTGTCTTCAATTCCTCCCTTAACTGGAAAAGTTAGGATGACTGGATAACATGATTTACCTTTTAGAATATTTTCTGGCCCTTTTCTCAACTCCATTGCTTTACTCTTTCGTCATTGCACCTGCCCAGCAAAAATCCACCCCTGGATGAATCTGACTATCTGGCTGTTCATCACCTATAACCAAGAAGCTAAGCTGTGCTGGAGAAAATCACGAACTGCTAAGGTCCATGTTTGGTCTACAGTAACTGTTCACAGAGCCCACCAGCCCTTTGTTTTTTAATCATTTTTCAATATTGTTGGGATTTCGAACCTGCCCTACTTTTCTCAACCTCAGATCCTGCCTCCTCTTCTTTCATCATCAGCAGATAAGCATGCCCCTTGCTTCACAAAGACCATAAAAAACAAACAAACTGTAACCTACTCCACTTCCTGCTACCAAATCTATCAAATTCCCCATAGCACACACAATCGATGTCCCGCCCACTTCACCGAGGCGTCCAGCTGCCTGAGGACTCCCTCTAGTATGCAGACACTCCACCTCCCTCACCCTCAAGTGGGTGGGCACTCAACTCTGGCGCCGGAGTTAAGGGAACATAAACTAAGACAACACTTATCTTTCACTTTTCTCTTCCTGTCACTGTGGAAGAGCGTCCCTTCTCCTATCCAAGATTAATTTCTGCATGATTATCTGGGTCCCATTTCCTGCTCCTTCTTAGCACCTCACTCCGTCAATTATCACTTCTCATTACTGTCTCTTTTCTTTCCCTGATTCTACTTTGTTTATTAATATTAATTTTGCATCCCTGCTTCACTTCCTTTTTTCATATTTGTCTGATTTGTATTTGCCCATTTCTTTATTTTCTTTTTCTTTGTTCTTTTTCTTAAAGAACATAGCTAGGAACCAACAATTTTCTTACCCAGTCTCTAAAACTTTGTAATTTCCTACAATGATACCTATATTAGGTCTTTTGTTCTGATATTTTATGTATTCTTCTAAGGCATTTCCTTTTGAATTTCCTTTACTTGTGTTTTGCTAATTTGGTCAAACCTCATTTACCTCACAGCTCCTATAAGTATTCTGTATGACTCTTTATATATGTTCACAGTATGAGGAACTAGGCTCACAGTGGACAATTAATTGATTGCTATATTTAATCTTCTGTAAAATGAGAATATTTGAGTCACATGCAGCCTGCCTCTTCGCCTCCATTTCCAGTCTTCTCCAATTTTCTGTCTGCACTGGTGACCACCGTGACCGGAATGAGCTTCCTTAAATGCATTCGGCCAAATGACTCCTGGAGTTAAAAATTTCAGACTCCCAATCACAAAATCAATAAATTTCAAGCTTCATGGCATGGCCTCTAATATTCTTTGTAATATTTCCAAAGTCTTCTCTCATTGTTTTTTTTTTTTTTTTCCTCATATAGTTCCTTCTCTAGACCATGCCAATTTAGACTTCCTTGCTTTTCTTTTTGGAATTTGTTTATCAATTCATTTAGAAAACATTTCTTGAGATCCCATCATCCCCCAGAACCATGTCAGATGGTGGGGTCAAAATGGTAAATGATGATTATGGAGCTCCCAGTCCAGTGGAGAAGACGATTACAGTACAGGCCCTAGGAAGCTTCTACCTGGACTTGGGACCCAGATAATCATGCAGAAATTAATCTTGGATAGGAGGACGGACCCTCTTCCACAGTGACAGGAAGAGAGAAGTGAAAGATAAGTCGAGCCTGGATTTGAGTGAGGAGTTTGTAGGAAATTTGACAAAAAGAAATACCTGTGGCTTTCTTTCTGTCATTGACCTCACAGGTTCCTATGTATCCTTCAAACCCCTTTTTCCTCCAGAAGCTTCCTCCACTCCCTTGAAGAGGAGGGCGCTTCCTGTGCCATTTCTGTGTCTTTTACTTTCCTCTCTCTCTCTCCCTCTGTCACATCATTGTTAAACTGTTTTTTTTACTTGTCTACTCTTTGACTTGGCGCCTTCATACCCTAGTCATCCTTTCATACCCAGCCCAAATATCCCTTCCTCCAGGAAGCCTTCCATGACCTCCCTAACTTTAGCTTACGCCATCCTCATTTCTGTTCCCATAGCAGTTCCTATTTCTCTCAGAGCACTGGTCACACTGTAACTTATTCATTCATTTCATAAATAAGCATATATTAAGCACCTTCTCTGGTCTAAGCATGTAATCTGATAATCCAGCAGGAAATAAATCAGACTAAACAAGTTACCAACAACAAACAAATGCAGGGTGTCCTTTGGGGGCATAGAGTTCAAGGACATCATCCAGCCTGGGAAACAGGTCACACATGTGGGCTGTGAGGGCAGGCACAGGTGCACGGGTTCATCTTTTCTCCCGTTTCCCCAGCACAGCCTCTGGCACACCTTGGTGTGATCCACGAACACATGCATGAATGAGAGGAGTGCTGGATTCTATGCTTTATAGGGATGATTGGATCGGTTGCAGTTTAAGAGCGCAAAAACTAAAACACAGGTGGTATCTAAGGCAGCAAGTTGACCAGCAGGGCCAGGGCAGACAACGAGCCCTTCCAGGAAGGTGCTCAAGGGGAAGAGGGCTGCTCTGCTCCTCAACCTTGACCCTGGGAACAGTGCATCAGGTAACAAAGTCAGACAGAGGGTCCCTTCCAGAAACATGTCTCAGAACCAGATTTCCTCCACTTTTCAGCCAGCAGTTATGGATATCACTGCTGAAAGCAGCTGGGCCAAGTTGGGCTGTAGTTTCTGCTCAGTAAGGACCAAAAGTAAGGGCAGCGTAGAGCAGAAGATGGAGGTGCCATTCAGGAGGGGAGGTAGACACTATGCAGAAAGCTTGTTTCAAGTTCACCACAAGCAAAGCCAAGCCAGGACATTCCATCTTCCCGTTTCCTTCTCTTCACCCTAAAGAAATCCCCATGGTTAAACTGTCAGCTTTGATTTAGCTCTGCTCATCACCTCATCACCCATTCTCTATAACTGCATGTTGGGTAGCCTCTTCCTCCTCTCATTTTAATTATCTGTCAGATATAAAAAGCGCACTGACAATATTGTCCACTTTCCTCTCTTGGAGGTCCTCCCTTGTGCATGTTCATCATTCAGGTATTAGCTTTTACTTGTAAATGAGCCTCAGGTCTCACTGATCCTTCAAGATTATGGGAAAAACATATGGTAGAGATTATATTATAAAGACAAAGCTACATATTTACCCTGCAGAGGAAAATTTTGTCAGGCAAAGTAAAGTAGCAGGAGATAAACATGAGCTTATCCACTAAACTGAGCCTGCTTCATGTTATAGAAAAGACTGGAAATTTTTATTTTTCAACCCTGTCTATCAATGCAATAGGAAAGGCTCAGATAAGCTAAAATAGAGGGGGAGGGCTTTTAGGATCAAGGGATATCATCTTAACTCAGAGCAGAGGAACTCGGTTTGTCAGGTAAGAGCATTTTAACTTTCTTTTGGGAATCTGTATTCTGCAGTTGGAGTGGATTTAAATCCTTCTCCAGCTTCAGGGGCAGCTCTTGATGGACTGAAATGCTTCAGTGAATTGGTTCGGGATGGGTACATAAGCCAGTCAGTGCCAATGGGATACGAGGCCCGGAGCCACTGTAGCCATCGTGTCAGCCTGAGGGCAGCCTGAGAACGGAAGCCACCTCCAGTGTGCAGAGCTCACAGTCTGATCCCTGGATCAAGCAATACGCGTCCACAGTCCAGGCATGAGCCTAGAAACTCTCCTATGTGAGCTTAGAAATTTCTGTTTTTGCGTAAGCTGATGTTTTGCTTTGAGCTCGGTTTTCTGTTCACTTACTCAAGATCGCTTTTGATTGATCCACACTCCACAGATCTAAAAAGAACAGATTTTTTAAAACTCCATCCAATTAAGACCTCTATGGCATACATATGAATCTCCACATTTCCCCTCAGTGTGCTGACCCACAGCAGGTCACTCCTCAGACACATATGCCACCCTCCCAGAGGTAGCTTCCTGAAGCCCTGAACTCTCTCAGCCTGAGGTGAAGCCCCCATTTTACAAGAGGACAGCACCCCAACTGATTCCCTTGTGGTTAGCCTTGCACTTAAAGGAGCTCAGTTGCGTTGTTGATTGAAATTATAAAACTTAACATTTGAGTTTTTATGCTGCATAGAGTTTACAAAAAGAATCTTATATATGTAATCTTTATCCATATAGAGTGTTCCGAGCAAACTCTGGGTAAACAATATGAATAAACTTGCAAGTACACAAGGTGTGCTTCAGTCAGGCTGCTTCTTTGAGTTCAGGAGCCACAGTAGGACTTCATGAGGCCTCTAAGGCAGTACGCGCAGGAGGGCAAGTCGAGAGTTAGGAGTTTCATTCAGGCACCCACACACAAACAAAAGATTTGCACTTAGTTGCATTCTTAGTTTGAAATCCTACAAGGAAAGCACACCCGATCATGGGCCATGGGACACAGGTTCCAGCCTCCATTCTGACTGTGGAGCTTCAGTGGGTCACTGGCTGCCACTCTCTGGAGAGTGACACTGGGAGTCATTTGTACTCTAACATTTTCTAGTTCTGAAGTAAAGGCATTTTCACCCAGCTGACACCCTTGAGTCATGCTGAATTTGATCACTGTGCACATCACGACGGCAAGAGCTAAAAGGGGTCTTACAGGCCTGGTGCAGCCACTCACGTCTCGAGGAGGAGGCTGAGGACAGAAAGAGACATGGATGATGGCAGTGGCTGTGAGCACTTGGCAGCCGGAGGCTGATGGGGCCAGGGCCTGGGGATGCGGGCTCTGCTATCTCTACTGCTGGCCTTGGACATTTCCCTTCTTCCTGCTTCTGTTTTTCTCATCCATAAGGGGGGTGGTGACTGCAGGGACTTATTCTCCTTCTCATAACTGTTAGACCATGTTTAAAAATTATTATCAGTTCCAGCAAGTTGCTCACATCTGGCTCTTGGTGGACATTCTCTCCTCTGCTATTCTACAGCTTTGCAACCATTTGCCTCCTTTTTGAAATCCAGGTTAGCAAATGAGATCCATTTGTCCCTTTACAGCTTCACCAAGGGCAATGTGAGGTGTGTGTGTGTGTGTGTGTGTGTGTGTGCGCGCGCGCGCATGGGGTTGTCAAGGACTCTTCTGCTTTCTCTTCTCGAGTTTTTCCCTGAGCCCCAACTCTGACCATGAATGGAACATCAGGCTGCCATTCTCTCACTCGTCTGTGTCTAATATACTCTATGAGGGACAGCAAAGGGACATGGGCTTTTCCATTCATTCATTCATTCATTCATTACAGTTGCTGGTAATTCAGAGGGCAGCCAAGTTGTCAGCAATTCTTAAGAAAGATATTTATCCATGACAGTAGGAAATGAAATAGTTTCAAACAATTTTGTAAAAATGCGAATGCCTGTTTATTTTTAACGTGTATTCACCATGGCATTTATTCAGGGTAGACTTTCCAGGAAAAGTGGCAAGCCTAAAATTCTCTTGTTATATCTTTAATATTCATGCACCATTTAAACTCTGTGAGTATTTTTGTCTTAAGATAGTTTACTTGCGTTATGCAGTAAACTCTCTGAGGGAAGAAATTGTACTTTTAAAATTGTTTCTCAAGAGTCTTGGAGTCACTTTATAAATACTACTGTTGTTATGTTGTTATAATAATAAGTGAGGTGGCTAGTTTGCATTAGCTTCAGTAATAAGAATGACAACCATGAAGGGTGTCACAAAAATAATACCATCCATGTTAAATATTTAATGTCATGTTCTCGTAGTGTCAAAATATTTAGTGCAGCGAAAATGTCTCTGAGGCAGAGGGAGACGAGCCAGGAGTACATTCTGTACATATGCAACACATTAGAAAGAAACCCACACAGTTTTTTCTTACGATTCACTGCTTTTGCTCTAGAAGGTTCCTTTGGTTAGGGAAGGGCATAAGGCAAGATGGCCCAGGTGGCAGGAGCTGCATAGAAGGGAATTGAGCTCAATCTGCCTGCGCCAGAAAACTTCCCAGAACTTCCACTCCAGAGAACCCAGAAACTAGCCTTGGGCTCTGGAGACTTTCCTCTGGGAGGCTGCATTTTAGGTGGGGATGACTCAGGCAAGCTCTAGGGTCTAGTACTCAGGGCAGCAGCCACCTTGTAGATAAAAATCGTGGTGCTGGCACCTGGCTCACCAGTTCACACATTTCTATCTCCTTCCATCTGGCGAGGTCAACAGGTTCCAACTCTGCCACCGCCTCAGAAACATCAGTGCAGCCTTTTCAAAATACCTGCACCCGGGGCTGCCTTGGGAACTCTTTATTCAAAAGGTCTGGGTGGAGACCGGTTATCTGCATTTTAAAAACACCACAGATAATTCTGATGTGCAGCCAGAGTTGAGAAGAAACACTTCTTGAGAGACTCCGTGCAGGTTCTTCAAAGTGTTACATATTTTACTTTATGAAGTCATTCTTTCAAGATGAAGTGTGCGAGGGCTTCCAGAAAGAACACAGCACGTAATATTCATACAGTCAGTTTGCACTACCTAGGAATCGCAGCCTGGAGGTTTGTGTAAAGCAGGACCCCAAAGGCTTGAAGCGTTCTGTCTCTTCTTCACTGCTTAGGTCCAGACCAAACTCTGTCTGATAGCACTGCATAAAATGCCCTTCCTGGCCAGCCAACAGCCCAGGAGAACTCCTTCTGGGATGATGGTATTTTACCGAGGATCAATATGTGCCCAGCTGAAAAATGAGCATGTGACCACATATCTCCTCATCTGAGCTCTCCCTACCTGCGTACACTCTGTGTCACTTCCTAGAAATTCCTGACTGTCGACGTTACATGTACCTGTGTGATGTTTTCAAAAATGCTAGCAATGTGCATTTTGTTAGTCAGGGTCCTCCAGAGAAACAGGACCTTATAATTTCTTATAAAATTTCTTACTATTTATCTCTTTATATATAAATTATTTATTTTATATTTATACATTTCTATATAATATGTTATAAAATATATATTTATATATGGAAAGACTATATATAAATATGTATGTGCATATATAAAATAAATCATATATATAACATATATATAAAATAAATCATATATATAAATCATATATATATAATAAATCATATATATATATACACAGACACATATATATATAATAAGAAATTGGCTCACATGATTATGGAGCCGAGAAGTCCTAAAATCTGCTGTCTATAAGCTGGAGACCCAAGAGAACCTATATATAGATTAAGTCCAAGTCTGAATACCCGAGAACCAGAAGAGCTGATAGTGTAAGTTCTAGTCCGAAAGCCAGCAAGCAGGCTGAGGCTGGAGAAAAGGTGATATACTTCAGTTCGAGTCAGAAGGTTGGAAAACCCTGATGCCCCAGCTCACAGCAGTCAAACAGGAGGAGTTTCCTCTTTTCTGAAGAAAAGTCAGCCTTTTTAGTACTTTTCAGACATTCAGCTGATTGAATGAGGGCCACCCACCCACATTGGGTTAGGGAGGGCAAAGTTCTTTACACAGTCCACCAATTTAAATGTTAATCTCATCCGAAAACACCCTCAGGACACACCCAGGACAATGTTTGACCAAATATTCAGGCACACTGCGTCCCATACATTGACACATAAAATTAACCATAGCTTGCCTTTTTTTCTTGCACACATCTCATCTGGAGGGAAGCACACATGTCCCAGAGAGAATGGTGCAGGGTAGAGTCAGCCCCTGTCAAGCACCTGGAGGAGCAGCTGCCTACTGTGGTGTGTCACCTCTCATGCCATGAACCAGACAGACCTCCTGCTCCTCCTGTGAGACTCTGCTGAGCAACTCAGAAGGCGGCCGGTGCCTCCTCCTCGCTGCAGGAGTGAGGGCCCCACGGAGAAGGCCCTGAGCCAACCCGGCCTGGACTCTGAGACACCTGAGACACAGTGTACGGGTGTACGGTGTACGCAGTGGCCCCCCCCGGCCCCACCCGCTTTAGGGACAATCCTCCATGCTGGGCTTTTGTCTCCTCTCCCCACCTCCCACCTCCACAAGGCCTTCTCTGGTTCTGCATTGAAATGCTGCTGAAGAAAACCAAAGAACTGGGCTGGCTTGACCCCAGGAATTCATGAAATCTGACGTCTGCCGGATCTCCACTATTACCTAGTGTGCTTTTTGTCATTCCTTAGCAATTGGTCCATCTATTCATTCATTCATTCAATAAATATTTTTGAGCACCTACTACTTAGCAGATACTGTGATCTTCTAAAGCTACAGCAGAGGTATAGAAAGAACAGAGGTGATCTCTGTTCTCAAGGAGCATGCAATCTGGCAAACTCCATCAGGTGGGTGTCCTAAACCTGTGCAAATATCTCAGTCCTCGGTATTTGCAGGTGATCTCAATGACAATCCTGGGTTCACCATTGCTAGAAGTTCCTGCATCTTTATTTCCAGCCCAGAGCTTTCTCCAGCGCTCCCCAAGCCCTCTGGGTATCTGAAGCCGAAAGTTCACAGGCTCTGATGACCACTCCCCAACAATGCTCCGGCCTCTGCGAACCCTCCTTCCTCTTACAGCTCCCTCCTGCATTTTCTCCTGAGATTTCAGCTCACCCACCCACCTGCCCGATCCAGGAACTCGGGCATTCTCCTCTGCCCAGGGCGACTTCTTCTTCTGCAACCCAAGGTAACTAAGTCCTGTTTATTGTTTCTCCTAAATATCACCTCCTTTCTGCCCATCTTTAATACCACCATCTTGACATCTGACTCCTAATTTATCTCCCTGTCTCCAGTCTCCACCCTTCCCTCCTGTAATCTAGCCTCGGCGTCACTGCCAGAAAACAATTCTAATACATCTGACCACGTCCTACTCCTGATCCAAGTTTTTAAATGGCTTTTCACAAGCTAGAGCATTTTAAACTTTTCTTTGGCAGAAGGCTGCCCTTTGTTTTTCCTTCAAAATGTAATGTGAAACTCTAAAAAGAAATGAGCTATTAAGCCATGAAAAAATTTGGAGAACACTTAAATGCATCTTACTAAGTGAAAGAAGCCAATCTGAAAAAAGCCACATATTCTGATTCCAACTGCACGGCATTCCGGAAAAGGCAAAACTTTGGAGACAGTGGAAGGATCGGTGTTAGTCAAGGGTTAAGGGCGAGACGAACAGGAGACACACTGAGGCTTTGAAGGGCAGTGACAGTACTCCGTATAGTAAGTAGTATAATGGTGGATATGTGTCATTACGCATTTGTCTAACCCCATGGAAGGTACAACACCAAGAGTTATGCATATCTCTAATCGAAACTCTAGTTTAGGGTGACGATATTTTGGATGACAGTAATGTGTCTCGCAGGACGGTAAGCAGTGCCCCACTCTGGTGCGCGATGGATGGCGGCAGTGGGGGAAGCTGTGTGCGCCTGTGTGTGTGTGGGGGGGGGGGGCGGGGAACTTCCTGCACTTTCTGCTCAGTTTTGCTGTGAAGCTAAAACTGCTCTAAAAATAGTCATTTATTATTTATCACATTAAACATGTTTACATTGATATTTAAACATTTTGTATTTAAATTTATGTTCAATTTTTTTTTTTTAATCTACATTTACATTTAGAAAAAGTGGAGTTACCTGGATGGCAGCTGTGGCAGTGGAAGGAGAAGGGCGGAGAGCGGGGCAGCCCTGTCTGTCCCTCATCCCCGGGGTGTAGCTTGACACTCTGGGTCCTTAGGAATTGCAGCAACACCAGAGAGAGACCTAGCGGACAAGGGCTAAATGCCTTAGCAAGGCAAACAAGGGCTTTCCTGATCGGGCCTAGCTTTCCTTCCAGACTAATTTCTTATGATTTCCGAACACCTTGCATTGGCAATATTCTATACATTGCCTAGTGCTTCCCCGATCACCTCCTGCTCCGGGGTTCGGCCTCCCGGCCGTTGCTCATGTTGCTCCCTCTACTTTGACTTCTTCACCCTCTTTTTCCACCTTCTTCTCCACTTGATGACTCTCCTCAGGTCTCAGCTCCTGCAGCACCTTCCCTGGGAAGCCATCCCAAAAGCTCCAGGAGAACTTTTGTGCTTGATTCATCCACTGTGGCACTGTCAGGTACATTGTCTGTATTTACATGCTTGACTCCTACTACTCTGGGAGCAATTTGAGAGCAAGCAGGGTCCTTCCTGCTTTGATCTCGGTAACCCCCAGAACCAGCACGATGCCTGGCTTCCGAAACGTTTGCTGAGAATGAATGAACAAATGGATACATAAATTTTACTCTTCCTCTCTCAGAAGATAATCCCACTACCCACTAGACTGGGTTGATTTTCATCACTCTGATGAATTTACTCCTTTCCCGTCAGTTACTTTGACTTTGGGTCTTAACGGCAGTGGTCAGTGTATTCGGAAACCAGGCCAGCCACACCAACCCACGGGGGAGTTTGCCCACTTAATTTTCTCCGCATTTCTCTTGTTGGCAGAGCTGTATTTCTTCACATGTATCTTCAGTACATTCTCAAGATACTCCATCTATCTGCTCCCACTTACACATATTCTTAGTTTATCAAAAGGAAGTTCGGCAGGGCAAGAAATTCCCAGCCCATCCTCTGGTAGAGAAGAAAGTCAGAGTTGTTAGCTTTAACTATGAAATTTAGAGTATTTCAATAAAAGACATCTATAGTCATGTGATTGCTTGGAACATTTAATACTTAATTTTCAAAGCCTCTGTTGAACATGCGCTATGACTTTGCTGACATCCCAAGCCTACAGCAATAAACCCAGCTCCCCCTACATTGGACAACTGGGGTCTGCAGGGCCTGACATTTTGTCAAAGGCAGAGGCATTATTCCTTTCTCTGAATTTTTTGTCTCCTCTGGCTTACAGAGGGAGCTCAGAAAAATTCTTAAAGGATGTTTATTCATGATGTCAATCTTCAGCACTTGTTTTGAATAAAGCCAGTCAGCCTATAAACCTTGTTTTCTCCTATTTTCCATGCAGTGTCTTTTCAGGCTCTCAGAAAAGCTTGAAGCTCAAATCAGACATGCTACATTTGAATCAAGTCTGTTTTAAAGTTCACTAGAATACCTATAACTTACACCCAGTTTGAAAAAATTCCTGTCTGACCTCTGGAGGCTCATTTACTTGTGGCACTTCATGGACACCTCGATTTTTATAGTCTTAGGGGTCTTTGGTTAAATTGTCTATGTACTTTTCACTAAATCATTTTCTGCCATAGGTAGTGACTCTATGAGATAATTGGTCAATGATTTTTTTTTACTATATTTTCTAATTTATATTCTCTTAAATCATTACATTTCTTAATTTATATTTATAGTAGTTTCTTTCAACACTGGATACTGAATAATTATTTACCATAAAGTACATTCTCATAAAACTAAGGTTAGACTATCCCGATAGTTAATTTCCTTTAAAATAGAAGTAAATAGTAACAAGATAGACCCATAAATTAAGCAAATGGCAAATTCCCTTAGACTTATGGTGAACAACAACTGCTCTCACCTCCAAAATCAGATCATTAGGAAGAATCAGAAAAATTTAGGCATCAATAAGCTTAATGTCTTTGAAATACAATGAAAAGAGACAGAATTAGTTGTCACTATCTTTTATTCACTTACTATCACCCCTTCCCTGGTCTCCACGTCTCCATTCAACAGGGGTCAAGAAAACCTCCTCCCAACTTTCATATCTATATCTACATCTACATCTATATTTATATTTATATCTATATCTATACTTAGATCTATCTCTATCTCTGTCTCTATCTCTATCTTTATCTCCATCTCTATCATCTATATCCATATCTTCTATATCTGCATCTACATCTGCATCTACATCGACATCTATATCCATCTATATGACCACTTTGTCCCCAACATATTTAAGGTAGATTATGAAAGTACCTAAAATACACAAAAATATAGAAAAATAAGTGAATAAATTAGGCAAAGGGAAAATAAGAAGAGAAAAAGTCCAGATGATGCTGCAGGCGAGGTGAGCATAATAATGCATTCCATGGGGTCCTTCGCACTTGCTAAATGGGAGTAACACATGAGTCTCCTCCCCTAGGGTGTGTTTTAATATCAGATTTCTTTCTCTTTGATGGGCTCATGAACACAGTGGCTCCTTGGACCCGAGAGGCAGAGGGCTGTGTTGGGCAGGAAAGGCTCAGAAGGAGAAGCGAGGCCATGCTGGTTAGGAAGTCTGTTCTCACCTAAGACTAGGTCCTGATCTGCACCCCAATCGCTCCCTGGTACCCCCAATTTTACACTTCCCAGCCCACCACACATGATCCCCCAAGTACTTACCAAGACCCAAGCAAGAAACTCTGAGTCCTGATTTTCCAAGATTCCTGGAATAAAAATAAAGCAACATGTGGTCATTGTTTCTTAAAGTGAAACTATGTACATTTAACCATGAATATTATATCTCACTTTTGCTGACATTGTGCTTGACTGGAGCCGTAGTAGAGGCAGAACCCCAGACACAGGCTATGGTCTTCGGGAGTCTTCCTCTCATCTCCATTGGGCACTAGGCAGCTCAGAATGTGCTCAGACTCAGCACGAGAACAGACATCCCCACCAATTGCAGCTGTTCAGCTCTGAATGATGGTTCTTATTAATTTGTTTACAAATTGTCTTTCTCTTTCTAAAATGTAGTAAGCTCCTTGAGGGAAAGATCTGTATCTTATTCATTACCAACCAGTCATTCATTACTCATTCATTATTCAACAGCAGAGCCTGACACACAGCGGACCCTTAATAAATATTCGTTAATTTAGTAACAGATGAATTGACTTCTAAAACAGGGTATTATTACCAGTGAATGGGAATTATTAAAAGAACAAATACAAAGTCCTTTGGGCTATTTAAACTAAATTATATTATTTTTATAAAATGCTGCATAAAATTGCTACAAGAAGGTAATAGATTTTTTTATGATTTTTCTTTTCCTCATCAACACCTTTGCTTTTCTGCTCTAAACGTTTATCAGGGAAAGGAAATATATTTTCACTCTTTAAATAGAGAGAAAATTAGGCACTCCAGTCTTCATTGTAAGATATTTGTCCTTGGAGACCCAGACCTAACCCATCTTCCTGTCATCTGCATAATTACCGTCAAAGAAGAGATCGAACTCTCAGAGAAAGGAGGCCTCACAGAATTTCATAGGGGTCCAGCATGAGGAGGTAAAGCTTAAATAATTGAAACATGGTAGAAAATTGCATCCCTTCCTTTCTGACCAGATGCTCTTGTGAGAACACAATTTTCCTCCCCCTTCCCAAACAGAACAGCACACACAAACTTTTCTACCCGCAGCACGGCTCAGCTCCTCCAGGTCCTCCCTTCCACAGTTTGGCTTCTTTAGAGTCAGTAATCAGTGCTCTGGTTTTTGCATTGATTTCTTTCCCCTGTTTGTTATTCTTGTTTATAAAATGCCATCAAAGCAACACATTTAATTTCAAAGCATACTCCAAAGTGCATCACATTGCAAAGAGTTGGAAAACCCAGGTTTCTACCCTATTGTCACAACCTTGGAGAAGTCACTTCCTTCCTCTGAGGTTCAATTTCATTAGTAGGATGAGATATTAATACTGGTGCCATTTATCCAGCATCACTGTTGTGGGGCCGGGACATGATAATGTATGCATGGCAAACAGATGCAAGGCATAAGTATTTTTTGTGCTTTCTGCCTCCGCTGACCCCCTCACAGACATAATGTTAAATTTTCCCATATGAATTAGACATGTACACCTGAAAAGCAACTTTTGAATAAAGATATATGTGAAAAACATTTTGAACTATTTTACTCAATAAGAGAAAAATAATTGGACATTTTTCATGAAAATAATTTGCATCAAAATTGTTCACTTAGTAGTTTCTCCGAAAACTATAAAATATGCAACAAGATTTTTCTTTTAGTCTAAAAGTCTACTGATTTTAAAAAATAGGACTCTAGAGTAAAACCCATATAGTAAGGAGAATAAACACACACACACACACACACACACACACACACACACCAAAACAATAAAAGCAAGTATATGTAAATGTGAATAACAGTCTTTCAGGCGGAGATATTGAACATTGATGGATCAGTAAAGATCTATGGAGAGGTGACTACATTCCAGGCAATGTCCAGGTCATAGAGATACAGAGAGGAACAAGGCACAATGCTCTACCCTCTCAGTTTTCTGAGGGTCACAGAAAAGCAACCATGTCATTACAGTACATCCTCCATGGAGTTCTTTGAGTGTACACAGAAGGGGGCGCTATTCCAGGCTTGCATTCATATAACTATGTGGGTGTCATGGGAGAAAAGATCCAGGTAAGGGTTTTCAGGTTATTTTAATATCTTTTAGTAATTCTGAAAACAACAGAGAGAAGGGACTTATTGCAGGAAATGATGTAGAGCAAGACATTTTTCTCATAAACTCAGCTAGAGCCTGGTTATGTCACTGGGTACTTACTGAGCAACATCTCCACACCCCAGGTTGGGGGGACACCTGTCCTATTTTCCTATGACAGTGACTTGGGAAGATAATGATCACTCTGCTATGGCTTTGAAAGACCAAACTTGAGAAACTTGAGAATCGCAAAAACAAACCGTAAAGTAGCAAGTACTAAACATGGCCCATTTTCTCATCACTGCTGATTAAACACCCAGGCCAGCTTTTTGGAATGAAAGCCTTAGAAGATTTTTCACTATAAGACAAGTTTAGTTACAGAAAAATTTTGATATGGTGGTGAAAGGTCCCACATTTAGCCTTGGTGGTTTTATTTCCTTTAACACTTTCTCTAAATATCTTCACCCTCTAGAAGGAATAGTTACCATATTCAGGAGTTAGTAACCATTCAGTATTGGTTAGCTGGTCCTACAATAGGACTGCGTGCTGAAGTGAGAAGCTTTTCTGTATATGAGCCATATCTAAGTCCATCGCCCTTACTCTGTCCGGGGCTGAGTCTCTTCTTAAGACTCCTACCTCAGAAAGCACTCACGATGCCACTCATTTTGCATATGGAGACAGTATGAGGATCTAGTTCCCCCCAATCAGGGCATGTAATTCCAACACAATTTCTGCAGTTCCAAATGGTGCATCTGCTTCCTCCTGCCTGTGTTTATGTCTGTGCAATTCTAACTGGAGATATGGCAATTGTCCAGCTACTCTGATCCATTTAAGCTCTGTTGGATTATAAGTATCACAAAACTAGATGCATTTGATCTAATGAGTATAACATATATCATCCAAAAGCTTGTTTGTGCGGCTATACCACCAAATAATGGCCAAGTTTACACCTCATGCTGGGCTATAACAGATGCCCTGGAACCTTCTTTATCTCATCCATATGGAATTTTCATAACCATTTTATGATCCAGTGTGACGTTGTGCAAAACAACTTTATATATTTTCATTTTATTTCTTAATTCCTCAGCAATTGCACAATTGAGGCTACATAAAAATTCGGTAAGCACATCAAATTTCCAATTAGATTGAATTCCTTTCCCATTTGATTCAAAATACTAGTCTTGTTGCACTGGTTTGCCTATTTTATCTGTGTCAGATATACCAGAAGGAAGTCTCACCGTGTTCATTTTTAGTATCTGCTCCTGTTTAACTCAAAATAAAAGCTCCTCTTTCCCAGGTGAACCTGAGCTGCTCTGCTGCTAATATTAGAAATGAATGACATCAGTGTGGGGGCATGGGACGTTTAGCTTTGTCAGTCAAAGGAATCCTAAATCTTAAATCAAAGCTTCAGTAAAGAGTTATCTAGAGAAGGGATATAGCTTCTGAGAACTCAAAGTTGTGTTTCTCCTTTCTTTTTGAAAGCAGGATTATCCACTTAGTGAATACATGGCTGAACTTATTTTAGGTCAATGATTGGTTCTATGACAGAAGCATTAAATATAATTCCTAGTGTTGTTTTGTGGAGCATCCATCAGGCTCTTTTTGAGTTTAAGGCGATAATGGAGTGGTGAGAACTGAAATCAAGCATCACGTAGGCATAGCATTGCATGCCACTCTTGATTCTTGCAGTTTCTTTACAAACCAGAGATGTTAACAGCAGATTAGCAGCCCAAATGTATTGTTTTAAATTGTTTGCTTCTGAATACAGTATTTTAGACATTATTCACAGTTGTAAACTGCTCAGAAAAGAGTAGCTAGCCAAAACATGTGCCTTGCATTTGACCACGGAAGATGCATATTCCATGTGACAAAATTCCCGATTTAAAGGTTGACACAACAGGAATGACTGAAAGCACGAACAAGGGGCCTCAGTGGCTGTGTCAGGCTGGCGGAATTGAGTTTGGTTTGACCTGTTTTCATGTGGTTGGATCATCACATCACCTGCTGTCTCATTCTATTTGGACATCTATCTTATCCCTCTAAATCATACTGCTGTTCTCTGGTGCCTTACCTGGAAGTTACTAGTCCAGTCTGAGGTATAGGATTGTATTTTAAAGAAATGTACATTTCGTAACCTTTCTTGAAAAATCCAGAGCAGAAGGCATGCTCATTTGTCAGTCAGCTGCTTTTGATGGTTGCACAAGAACATGCGTTTTGACAGCCACGAACGTGACTACCAATGATAATAATGCTTTCTTACAAGGGCCCATTCGTCACTGTTGATAAAAGAATAATGACTCATTTGGAAACCACCAGGCACGTAAATGATTTAGTCATGTATTTTGATGACAGGCATTGACAAGTAGAACAATGAAATGTTTCATTCTTAACCTTTGTTGAAAGTAGCAACAGAGCAGAATAGGATTCTTTCAGATTCTTTGATTTAAAGGTTTAGTTATTTGTCAGTTGTAAATTCAAATTGACAATGTAAATTCATATTCATTCTCTTTGAACATATAAAATAGCCTATTGATCTCTGTATCATTCTCATAAAGTCTAGAGAAGTATGGCACAAGGAGATTTCCCTATAATTAATTAATTATTTCAGTAGAGATGCACTGGATTTCGACTATATACCAAACCTTGTATTAGATGTGGGGTTGGCTGAGTAACAGGTAGTTGCTGTTGTCACAGAGCTTATATCATAGAAAGGAAAACAGATGTTAAATAGTGAGTCAATTATTTGATTATAATCCTAAATAAAAGGAAAGTATGCCCTAAGTGTAAAATAGGGATGTTGGGGAAGCTGACCTGGTCTAGATGGTTAGAAAAACTTCTCTAGGGAAGCAACATTTAAAATGAGATCCAAAGGAGGAAGAGGAAGTCGTTTAATGAAAAGAGTAGGAATTAGCATTCTAAGTAAAGTGAGCAGCATGTACAAAAACTTGGAGGTTGGAAGAAGTGTGGACAATTGAAGAACTGGAAGAGTATAGGAAAGTGGAAGAAAGAGTAGAGTGCGAAATGACTCCAGGTGTGTCTGGGGAGGGGGATGTAGGAGACGGATCAAGCAGAGCCTTACTAGGTAGTGTATGTTACAGATTTTGGTTTTAATATGGAGTCATGGAAAATTATCAAGAAATTTAAGCAGAGGAAATGGGTTGAAGGGAGACAAGAATTGGAGCTAGAAGGCTATTTTGGCAATCCTGATGGGAAATGATAGTACTTTGAAATCACATTCAGTGGAGATGGGAAAACAGGGAAGATTCCAGATACTTTTAACAAGTAAAATCTATAGGACTTGGTGTTTGATTAACTGTGAGAGTGAAAGAGAAGGAGGAAACTCAGGTTGCTGACTTGGGCAGCTGAGCGAAGAGGGGTTTATTTGAGGACACAGAGGGTTTTGGATTCATTTTGGGGCACATGAGGAAACATGCATAGGATATCCTAGCTAGCTGCCTGGAGCTCAGAGTAGGGGGATGTTTTCTGGGTACCCAGGGTAACGGATGCCATGAACTGGGTCATCTGCCAAAAGAGACAGCCCTCAGTTGGAGAAAGGGCCACACACCCGACCTTGAGGAGCTCAAACATCGTAGGTGGCAGAGAAGAAGCTACAGTGGCAAAGGAAACAGAAGGAAAGAGAGGTAGAGATATCGAAGGACGCCAGGAAAGTGTGGGTGGAGAAGCCAAGGTGGAGTCGGTTCCAGCAGGGCGTGAATGTCCAGGAGCACTGAGGGCTTCCGGACATCCAGCACTGGGAGACAGAGACGTGCCCTTACTCTTCGGCCACATGAGATTGCTGTCGACCTCTGTGGCAGTCATTTCAGTGGTGCCGTGGGTGGGAGTCAGGCTGTGTGGACTGAGGAGCTGGGAGGTGCAGAAACAATGCCTGCTAGCTGTGTGTGACCTTGGGCAGGTTACTTAGTTTTTTAAAGCTGCTTTCCTCTTTCATAAATGGAGATATTAATAGCCCACTATTTTTTTCTTTATATATTGAGAAAATGCAAATGCAGCACCAGTCCCAGCACATTTCGGTGTTCAATAAATGCTAGTTGCTTTTTGCTTTTATTTCCTAGAAAAAGTAGTATCTCAAACACTGAATCTGGTGGGCGAGGGGGTTCTGGGTCAGGTACGAAGCTGGTAGGGGGACGCCTCTGTGCCTCGTAAGACACACCTCCCCGACTTTATGATCCTCCTACTTTGTGGATTTGTGCTTGAATATTGCAACCATCTTGAGTCTATCATATGCATACGGTGAGTTATTTTGCTAGAATCGTTAGAAAAGTGGGAACTAGGAGATAAAGACAGATGAGGGAGGCAAAGAAGGTGACGTTTTGTTGGCCAAGTTTGGAGAAATCATGTGGGTCTGAGGTATTTAGAACAGTTCTTCCGCAATCACCAGGAGGGGTAATAGAGATGAGACATAAAGTTGTGCGGTTGGGGTTACACAAACTTGGGTGCTTTGAGGGGGTGGGGCTTGAGAAATGCCTACCCAAGTCTCGGTATCACTTGAGTAACAGTTGCTCTGCTTTTTCTGTCTTAAGAATCCAAAGAATCAGAATAGCTGGAAATCGATAACTCAGAGTCTTATATCAGAAGAATCTAGGATCTCTATTTCAGGAGCACATAATTTGGAGGTTCATGAATTTAGGGTGAAAAAAATATATTTTTATTTTTCACCAACTTAACTGATATTTAGCACCTCTTTCAATTATGAATGGAGGCTAGAAACCACAGAAGTATTCGCATTACCTGTGATTTCGCCACCAGTAGAAATTACAGGGAATTTTCTGCACATCACAGTTGCTTCAGAGATCTCAAAAAATTATTTGTACTCACCATTTACCTTTATCACTGCTTGTAAAATGAGGCATTCTATCCATTTCTAGAGCTTGTTATTTAATATATTAATAAAGAAGTGCTTGTTTTGTGAGGCTGCAAATTTAAAGTATTTTGAACTGTGTTTCAATTTAACTGGAATCCTGTGTATTTTGTTATGTATTCAAAAGCTCTTTTTCTGAGGAGTCTGTAGGCTTCCCTGGACTGCTAGACAGATATATGCATCAAGAATCTTGGATGAAAGATAAAGGTTGTTTTAAAAAATGCTTCTTGGTGCGTCCATCTGCCACAAAGCAAGAAAATTTGCAAAGATCTTTTTAAACGGGAGGGAAGACAATTCTGTAGAGCATTTGAAAACAAAATTAAATATGCAAAACCCCACTGCTACTACGTAAATGCATATCATGTAGTCTATAGCATTGGTGCTTATTATCCCTACTTATTTGTTTAATTTTAGTAAATTAAAATATATTTCTTAAGCTCTTGATGGATTTAATTCCAGACTCTGGCCGTCGTGTTATCTCTACTTGGATGTAAGTCCTGGACTCTATGCTTTCCCATTGTGGGGATTCTCAAGGGTCTCATTTACCCACCTTCAGCAGAGAGCTGCTGTGCCTACCCTCTGGGGCAGAAAAGAGAGAAGAGGATACACTAGCCCCAAGGCTCTGGGGTTTAAGCAAGGATTGGCTTGCTAATGCACAGCATTTCTTATATAGCAATTCGTTGTAATGTGACTCATTCATTCAATCATTTCATATATTTGTGTTTGTTTTAATATAAAATACTGTTTCCTTCTTATATCTTTGAGAAAGTCTGTTGTCTTAGATATGTGTCGTTTTGATCCCATGGCTTTAGTGGGTACCCCTAGAGGTTCTCTGTTGTCCCAGTTTGAGAGGCGTGGCTATATAGGATTACCAGTCATTTACACCTTACTATGAAAGAGTTTCGAACTTTTTTCTTACATCAGTTTTGAGGGATTTGAGGGTACAATCAAGAGATAAAGCCTTTAGACTTTTAGAGAGATGGAAGGGGGTTAATGGTGGGATATGGGGAGGATGAAGGAAGCAAACCCCCAAAGGGTAAGAACACACTTTGCCCCCTTCCAGAGTTTGTCCAGGATCACACCTCTCCTCACGACAGAATGATCGTACTTTCCCACATAAATATCTTACATATACTTGATAAAGCAAAGGTCAAGTTTGGCATCCATTTTGTAATGAGAGCTATGATTAGTTTCTACTGTAATGAGCTGTGCAGTTTTCAAGGCAAGTGAAATAAACAAAGCAGCTCCTGATGTAGGAGTTCCATGCTCCACATCTTTTTAATTCCATTTACTGTGGGGGAGTTTCTTGCTTTCTCTTTAGAAAGCAAAGTCAGCAATGTGATGGAGACTGAGGCATGAGCTTGACTGAGAGGTTTATATTTAAAAAGCCACTTAATCGAAAGTAAATTATGCTTTCAGCTGCAATGCATTTGTTTGCCTTTCTCTTTCCTTGACAGAAGGATGGAAAACTAATGTCTGTTTTCTCTGTGTGTCCACATCCTTTTTATCTGCCATCCGTGTGCCATATATCACAGACGGGGTGCGTGTCCTCATTGTGGACGAGACTGTTTCTACTTCCAGACTGAGATCTACGAGGGAGGGCCTGTGTCTATTACATCTGCTCATTCCCAACACCTAGTGCTGGGTGCAGAGTAGGTGTTCAGTGGTGCTCGCTGGAGGAGCTCTAATGCTATTGCTTTGCTGTGAGTAAAGACTGCGTTGTCCTTAACTTGTTCTACTCTTGTTGGGTTGGGATACTCTGCAGTTTGCTGGAAAACGCTGGCCAGCACAGTGCAGTGGTGCAGTACAAATAGTGTAGAAGTGCCTCTGCCCCTCTTTATCAGTGAAACCTTGGGAAAGTTACTGAACCTCTATGTGCCCCATCTGGTGCTGGGGATAATAATAGAAACTACCTCATAGGAAAGTTGTGAGGATTAAATGTGTAGATTAATGCATTTAAGATAGTGCTGGGCACATGACAAATACCCTCTAAAATGCAAGCTGTTATCAGATAGACATGGGTTTGCAGCCAAGCTCTGCTACTTCCTGGTAGCCGTGGGCATCTCTTTCACCTCATATAGGTTCCTTCTTCTGAAAAATAAATTTCTACACCCTCCCTGAGTCGACAAACGTAGAAAACATTGTGGCCTTTTACTCTTCTTCCAATCAATGTAGGTGTTAGGGCTAATTTTACAAGAGGCTGGAGCTTGGGAACTTGCATGGCAAGATGCATCCTATCCCCACCCATAACCTTCTTCTTCTCCTCTGCACCTCCAGTTAACCATGTCACTGTTCCAATGCGAGGGCCAATCCTAGCCCTCTAGTATTTACAGCCTCAGAGCCTAGAACTAAGTTGAAAAAGGGAATCATGACCAAGGTCTACTTCTATATTTAGATATTATTCTTTAGTTCCAGTCAGCCCAGCTGTAGGTTACCCCATCTGAATCTTCAGTACACAACTCAAATTCAGTTACCAATCTGTGGCTCCAACCCCTTCCAAAAAAAAAGCAAAAGATTTTAACCCTCAAAGATCTCTTTGTCTCCTCCTCTCTTTTGACCTCTATAGTCAGTCAGTTAGCAAATCTTGAAGAACTCACATCTGCACTATCCCTGACTTGTATCCTGACTTCTTCATAGTCACTACCATGTCAGACCTTTATGACAAATTACTTCCTGCTACTCTTCTGTTTCTAGATTTTCCACTGTTCTTTCTCTGTTTATCTTTAATCAGCCTTTTCGCTTTAACTGTTAAGATTCAACAACCTATTCAACATCATAGTTTAATAAGGCATTAAAATGAAATAAAAAGCATGCAGATTTTAAAAAGAAATAAGTAAAACTGTCTTTCACTATAAATAATATGATTGTCTTTGTAGAAAAATCCCAAAGAATTTACCAAAAAGCTCCTTGAACTAATAAGTGAATTTAGCAAGGTTGCAGGATATAAGGACAAGATACAAAAGTCTGTTGTATTTCTAGCAATGAACGATTGAATTTGAAATTTAAAAGAATAGTACTATTTATAATAGCACCCTAAAAATGAAATATTTATTTATAAATCTTTCAAAATATAGGTACTATCTATAAATTATAAAACATTAGATAAAGAAACAAAAGAAGACCTAACTAAATGGAGAGACATACCATGTTCATGGATTTCAAGACTCAATATTGTTACAACGTTAGTTCCTAATTTGATCAATGGAGTAGTTATACTTCCAATTCAAATCCTAGCAATATGTTTTATAGATATCAAGGTGATTCCTAAATTTATATGGCAAGATGAAGGAACCAGAATATCCAAAACAACTGGAAAAAGAGCAAAGTTAAAATGACTCACACTACGTGATTTCAAGATTTAATATAAAGCTACAGTGATCAAGGCAATATGATTTTATTGAAAGCAATGAAGCAAATATAAATGGAACATAATAGACAGTAATTGGAACAGAATAGGCAGGCAGAAATAGCCCCGCCCACACAGATATGGTCAGCTGATTTTTGACAATTCAGTTGGGAAAAAAGAAGTTGTGCTGGAACAACAGTGTCTATCTATCTATCTATCTATCTATCTATCTATCTATCTATCTATCATCTATCTATCTATCTATCTATCTAAAACCTTGATATGATACAAACCTCATGCTTTATACAAAATAACTCAAATGGATCATAGACCTAAATATAAAACATAAAACTACAAAACTTCTAGAAAAAAATAGGAGAAATTCTGTAAGGCTTTAGATTTGGCGAGCGTTTTTAGGTATAGTACAAAAAGAATGATACATTATGAAAATTGAAAAATTGAACTTTGTGAAAATTTAAAACCTTTGCTCCATGATAGACACTGTTAGGAGAATGAAAAAGACAAACTTCAGAGTGGAAGAAAATACCTGCAAAACCCCAGTAAAAGATGGCAAAGTACTCAACAGAGACTTCACCAAAGAAAATAGTTGGATGGCGAATGAGCCATACGAAAAAATGCGCAACGTTATTAGGCATTAGGGAAATACAAATTAAAACCATAATGAGATAACACCACACATGTATCAGAATGGAGAAGATAAAAACAAACCCCCAAATTATCATAATGCCAAGTGCTGGCAAAGATGAAAAGCAAACGGGATCTTATACATTGCTGGTGAAAATGCAAAATGGTACAGCCCACTTAAGAAAACATTTTGACAGTTTCATATAAAGTTAAACATACGTATACCATATGACTCAGCAGTTCCATCCCTAGATATTTATCCAAGTGAATTGAAAGTTATGTTCACATAAACAACTGTAGGCAAAAATATATAGTAGTTTTATTCATAATCACCAAAAACTGGAAACCACCTAGATACTAGTATTGTTCTAGGTGCTTTCATATGTATAATTCACACCTATAAAGGCATGTAGTCTTTCCAAGTAGACACTCTTGTGCCCAGTTTATCCATGAGGAAGTGGGAACTGAGAGAGGTTTAGTAATAAGCTGGGCCCACCTTCTTAACATGCGGCAGCTAGGGAGTGGAATTTTGTCTGCTTTGGAAGTATGTGCTCCTTTCACTGTTCCACTCTGTCTTCGCATGGCCTGCCCATCCGTATGACCCAAGTTAGCTATTTTTTTAGAGGGACAGGCAGTGGGAAGGGCCCTGCATAGGTTTGGTACATTTTAAATGACAGAAAGTAAGTTTCTGCAGCTCTCGCTAGGCATCCAAGCCCACTCCTGACGTCTGTTCCAGACCCCCACCTTCCACCCCCACCCCTGACTGTAGCTTTCCACAGTTTCTTTGTGACTGATGGGATGGCAGTAGTGGGAGGTGGTGAACTGTCACTCATCTCATTCCTCTCCCGATCAGCCTTCAGACAGAAACAATAAGGGAAGAAAGTAGGCAGGAGAAAATGTACAGCTCGCATTGTTCAAACTGCAATAGAATAGATTTCATTCCATTTTTTTGCTCTTTTGAAAAGAAAAAAAAAATGAAAACGAAGTCATTTGTGTACTCTGCTGATTGGAGAAAGAATGACCGATGGGGCCGGGACAAACCGTGTTCACGACACGTTAATGGGGTGTGGAGTTACGGCCACGGAAAGGAAAATGGAAAGAAAAGTTTGGAAGGGCTGAGGGAGACTTGCCTGAAAAACGAGGTTGGATCAAAAGTGTTTTTTGGTGCCATTAGATCTAACGAATGCTTTGGAACTAGGTGAGCAAGAAACTTAGGACACAACCCGGAAAAAAATAGCTATCTCCGAAGCGAATTATTAATTCGCCCAGTACGTGTTTATGGAGCACCGACTGTTGAGATGTGCACCGTTCCAGGTTCAAGGGCTATGGCAGTGAGCAAAGTGGAACAAGTTCCTGACCTCGTGAGGCTTGCATTCTAGTGGGGTGACTTGTAGTAAACAAGTACGCACAGAAATAGCTTCAACAAATGAGAGGCTCTCTGAAAACATGAAGCTAGATAATGGCAAACCAGAGATAGTCAGGCACAGCTCCTCTGAGGAGGTGACTTCTGAGCAAGGAGCTGAAGGATAGGCAGGAACAACTTCAAGCAGATCTCCGGGAAGAAAAGTCCAGGTGGAGAAATAAGCCAGGCCTTGAGATGAGATAAGCTTGAGAGGCAGAAAGGAAGTGAGTGTGGTGAGGTCAGTGTGAGGGGAAGAGTCCAAAGTGAGGGCAGACAGAGGGAGGAGAGCCAGGACTCACAAGGCTGCTGGCCACCAGCTGAACTGCTCTCTTCCTGGGCAGAGTAGATAGAAATCATCCACAAATTTCTATGGACTGTATCCTAAGAGCTGTTTTATTTTAATAGAGCTTCAAGACAAAGAAGGTATTAATCTTCACTGAAAAAGTTTTGGAAGAGGGCTGAGACTCTGAGGATCGGGGTAGGTGGGGCTTTATTTGGTGCCGGGCCTTGTCTCCCTACAGGTTTTTGGTGTTTGGGACCTAGGGTTGCCTTGTTGCACACTCTGGGGGCACATAGTGCATAACCCCTCTTCCTCAACTGTACGATTCAGTGGTCCTGCCTCAGGCTCCCTGCTTTTCCTTTCTGCCCCCCTTTGCCTTTTAATGATATTCTCTCTCACCCCTTCTTGCATCAGATATCTCCAGTTCTCAGGCTCTGTCTCTTTTTTCTTTATCAAATTCTGTTCTCAGAAAAGTCAGAACAACTCATTCTCACTAAGGTGTAAGTGGCTAATGTGACAAAGTGCTGCCTGGAGTGGTGAAGGAGAGATTAGCTACCTGCGATTCCCAGGAATCAGGAAGAATGGCTTTTTGCATGTGCATCTGCGTGGAGTCCTTTTCTTACGTATTCTCACGCAAGACCCAGTTCTGAAGTCCCTTTCCCAAGGAAGCTCCCCAAGAAAGAGCTGGTTGTTTCTTCCACTGAGTTTACATCTCCACTCTGCACTTCCTGATTACTTTGTGCATCGTCTGGTTTATCTGTCCTCCCACAAGCTTGTAGACTTCTTGAAGACAGCTTCCAGGTCTGTTTCGTCTGCTTCCCAGGTCCTGGAACATTGCCAGGCTCACATTGATTGTCTGACCAAGGAGCTGGGGAGGGTCATAAGAGCTGTGTTGACTTTGATCATGGTAGACTATGGTCTTCATGGTGCTAAATTGAATTAATACTTTCTAGAAAACCTTCCTTCCTTAACAGTCTTGCATTCACTATAATTTTGATTTCTTCAATATTGTAAATATTGCTGAATACCAATTTAACATGCATTTCTTGGCAAATTTCCCCTTTTAAAATGCAAGTATTCCTAATAGGATTAAGTCTGTTCGTTTATACAATAAATGTTTATCATGTATCTGCTCTGTGCCGTACAGTCTGTTCCATCACCCACGCCAAAATCCGACTCTTACAAAAAACTGCTCTTTTCTTTCATACAATGAATCAAGAATCCCAAATCAAGACCTGATAATTGTACTTTTAATAATTTATCTAAAAGAAAAATTCAGGCATCTGCAATGAGGTGTGTACACAAAAATATGCATTGTAATTATTATTTATAACAGGCAAAGAAAGAAAAGTCTCTCATAATAAGGGGAGAATCAAATTGTTTTATCAGTATAATGGTGTATTATGTGACTACTTAACATTACACTAAAAAGTATTTTATTAATACAAGAAGATGTAATTTAACATTACCATGTTAAATGAAAAGAAGCAGAATATAAAATTTGTTGCCATATGATATTTGAAAAATGCATAGAAGAAAGCCTAGAAGGATATCCGCTAAAAATGAAAATAGTGGCAGTCCTTCTAGGAGGTAAGATATTGGTTGATTTTAGTTTCACACTGTATTTGTGTTTTCTAAACTTTTTGTACTAAGCACGTATTGCTTTTATGCTGGGACAAAGAAATTTACTGTACTGAAAAACCAGAACCACTTCCCGCTCGTTGCTGAGAGCAACCACAGAAGAGAATAGGATGGGAGGGGGTGGGGACAACTTCATGGGCACAAGGTGAGGTTAGAGCCTGTGTGAAGACAGGCACAGCGGCCTGCTAGCAGCCGGGGGCACTGGCCTCTGCAGGTGGGAGGGGGGAGAGTGAACACCACCAGACGGGAGGGCGTAGGTGACATGTTATGGGGCAGCTCTATCTTTCCTAGACCAAGCCTAAGATAGAATAATGACCTCCACATTGGGACAAGCAGAACAAAGGCTTTGGTCCCAGACTGGCTGCACAGCTGAGCGAGAACCACCTTACTGGGTCTGTTTCCCCACAGGTAGAGTGAGCTTCTAGCCTCAGCAGGGTTCACTTATATTTTGTCCTTTTGCAATTTAAGGCTCAGTTGTTTGTGTCGTTTATCACCAGTTAGCAATGTTAACTAACCATTTGTCACAGAAACTGAACCTTCTAGGCCTGACTGAAGTTTACGGCAGATCTCTGAGGGTTGCAGACACTCAGCTCTGACTCTTACTATGAACAAAATACCCACATACAGCTCAGGGTCCCCAGTGAGCTCTCTTGAACGTTGCTCCTGAATCTTAAGTTCATCTCTTTTATGACCGATACCTTCTTTTCTTCCTTACAAACTGACACACTCAGCAGCAAAGCCATCAAAGTGTTTCGCATGAAATAATTTCTGACCGCTAACCATCCACCCTCTACCATCAAAATAATAATAATAATAATAATTCAGGTGAAGTGGAGACAGGGAGACATAGTGTTGAAAGGCTGGAATTAGCGGCAAGGACCTTTGCTTTCAGGGCTGGGCTCCAGTGCTCACTAGCATCGGGATTAGTCATGGAGCCTTCTCAGCCTCAGCGTCTTTATCTGTGAATTGCGCATAAATGCAGTGCCTGCCTTAACCTGCTTAGGGTAGTTGTGAGGGTCAAATAAGATGAAGTGGGTGAAAAGGCTGACAGAGAGAGCTTTAGAGCTTTTTACAAATGTTAGTTATCTCGCCATGATAATAAATATCGGGATGAACAGTTTCAGGGTCTGCTGTGTATGCCGAACTAAGTGGGGGAAAACACAGTCTGTCATTTCTGTGCTCTCCTGGAGGACAGTGACCTCAGGCTCCATGGACTGACAAACAGACTTATTAGCAGAATCAAATCACTCACACTATTAAGAACTGTTGAAATGTTTTCTGTAGCCAGTGATGCTAAACAAACAAACAAACAAACAAATAAATAAATGGTTAAGACATATTCTGAACAGGAGTAAAGAAATTTATTTAAAAAGGAAGTTCTTATTTACTCTGTTCATTGAGGCCTGCACTTGAATAAGGCCAAGAAAAGAAATTAGGAAATGATTTCTATCAAAGTAATAAATAATGTCTATGTGTGTGTGAGGGGGAGGGGTGGGAGGGTTGTGGGGCAGGAAAAGTGGGATTGAGGGAAAAAATAGAAAGGAAAAATGTGTTCTGACTGAATTGAAGTTCCTTTGTGCAACTGCGAAATTTTTAAAGAATAGTTCTGACATTCTTATTTATTTATGTAACAGTATGTGTTAAACAGCCACTGTGTACAAGGGCTGACAAAGCAGCAGAAAAGACAGGCATGGCCTTGGCCGTACAGTCCTCGTAAAGTCTAGTTGGGGAGATTAAATATTACACAAATAATTATTTTATTACATTGCATTTAGCACTACAAAGGAGAAGCAATGAACATGTCTGCTATATTGTCAGAGCCTAGAGTACCACAGACCAAAGTATCCTTATTATAAAACTCCTCAAGAAGTTACTGTGAGATCCTAGAACCGTAAAGGAGTGAATTTATTCTGCGCAGAGACCAAGGGCTCAAAAGGCAGTCCTCTGGCCACCCGATTATGGCTATTTTACCTCTTAGGGTTACTAGGAGAACTTAAAATACTATTCATGAAGAAAGCTTAGCTCAGTGACCAACAGTACTTAACAAATTAACTATTGTAATTATTGTCTTATTAGGTATTATCTAATGCACATTAACTTGTGTAACTTGCAAGAGATTTTTCGGGTTAGTTCCTAGTAAGTTTAGAGTCAAACCTGTGGCCCACGGGACATCAGTTTGCACATCATTATAGGGTTTAATCCCATTCCTGGCTCCATTTTTGGTTATCGCTTTTGATTTTCTTGACTGAAATAATGCATGTTATGGATGAATGAGTAAATGAGGGATAAATGAATGAAATCTCTCACACTAAGTCAAGAAATAATTCTTTCAGCTGGACAAATGCTCAGGAGTTGGACAATCTCACCACAATTTCATAGAACAAAGAGAATTCTAAATAAGGCTAACTCATTTCCTTGACGTTTATATATTTTCAGACATAAGTAGATTTATTGATTTTCAGAGTTAACACTGACTGGATCTAAATGCTATAAATAACAAACAAACAGAAAAACAACCACTCCGACAAGAACCAATAAGTAACCAACACAGCAGGTAGGTTTAGAAAATGTGTCACAGGCCAAAACCCACTTGTGGTCCTGTCCTCCTCTGTGTGTGTCTTGCATTCTGTGGATATAACACAAAAGAAGATGCCAAGGTGGTTGTGTTATTGGATTTCCCCAGTGGCTGCTGATGCGACCAGACCCTGAGATATTCGTACACGCAGGTCATTCTTTCTTTAAGAACTCCAGTACATGCAAAGATTTTCCTGAGAAATCTCTTGCTATTGCACTGTGCATAATTATTTAGAAAGAACCATCATAACATAGAGCAAAGAAAGAACCCTAAATCTGGAAGGGAGATACAAAAATTTTATCCTTCTGAACTAGAGACCATACATCTCCATTAGCCCAGTTTGGGCTCTGATTATAACTGTTCTTTGGTGCACAGTTATTTGTGGGACCACTCCTCCTTTTACTTTAAAAAATGTCCTACTTTGGGTAATAAATTTTGTGGTCACCCTAATGCAATCCAGTTGCTAGCAATGTGACTTTTAGCCGCAGACTGGAAGGAAAATAGAACCCTTTTCTGCCGGAAACAGGAAGAGAGGCAAAGAAATTAGTCAGAAGTGAGTGTCCAGGCTCACCCCTTCCCACTTTCTGCTACTCACCCACTCGGGCAAGACTGTCCGGAGGATGAGGAGAGATTAGCCATAACCAGATGTTTTGTGTGACTCTCAGACTAATACACACCCCTGAGGCCCCAAGGCACCCAGGAGAATTCCTGCGGAGAAGCTTCACCCTCAGGTGGCTGGCAGAGCAGGACAGCATGGTGGCCTGGAAGTTTCCTAAGCTTCCTCCCACTCACTGATGCCATTTGGGGAAGAAGGAAGGGGCATGGAGACAGAGAGAGAGAGTCTTGATGGAGAGTTCGAACCTTGAAATCAAAAGAGACGGTATTAGCTTCGAATGGAATGTTTTAAGTGCCCCCTCACCTCCCATCAGCAATAACGGAGACTTTAGAGAAAAATAAGATCAGTTTTAGGAAACCAAAAAATGTTTTTTCTTCCCCCCACATGTAAGTGGTGGTGGCGGGTAAATATCATTCCACCTACACTTATATCCTCAGAGCTCAGCACAGGGCCAGGGGTGGAGTAGACCCTCAACAACTGTTTGTTAAATGGAGATTCCAACTTCAAATCATAAAAAACCCTGGACTATAATAGTATAATTTTGCAGAAATATTAAAACACTCTCTGAAATAATATCCGTAGCTATCATTACCATAACAGGGATGTAACAAAATCAACCAAGGAATTTAGAAAATCATCTTCGTCAACTACTGTGCCTTAGATAGTGCTTTATCTCCCCATAGTATCATATTACAAGCTGGTGTCTAATATTACAGGGGGTTAACCTTCCTTCATGGCACTTTACATAGGCTATTGGCAGAAGCAAGCTAACAGATAATAGTCTCTATTGATCTAACTCTGTTAAGAAAACCCCATGTTGAATAATTATGCATCATCGCCTCATCTATCTGCAAAGTAAGGGGAAATATACTCTAGATTTATCATTAAAATAGCAGGTGTTGAAGGAATGTGAATTCAATTATTGCAACCCTATTTATTTAACTCTGTATAATAATAATCACATAACTTTCCCTAAAATAAATATTTTCAATGAAAATACTGGTAGGCCGAAAGCATATGTTTATGTAGAGAGCTTGTCATGTGAAGTCTGTTTTTCTTTTCTCTTGGTATCTCTTAGATTAAAATATAAATATATTATTCTATATTTAGAAATATTAGATTTTGGTAGTACTTATATTGGTCTCATTGGATTATGAAACACTATGATTATTGCATTTCTTAATATGTTACCACCCACAACACTTTTTCTTTTCTTTTTTTAAGTCAAACTACAATTTGCTTTTCCAAATACTTTTTAAACTTGTGTAAAAAATAAAGTTGAAAATCTATGGGGAGACTCTGCCCTTTTCTCTTAATCACGCCTTGCCAAGCAGTCATTCTTTTACAAATGTAGAGAGAAACGTGTTTTGGAATGAGCTTTACATTTAATTTGGCTCATTTTGAAGAAAGTATTTTGAAAACTGGCTATACGCCTTTGTTGCTGTTTTGCAAAAAAATGCAGATTCCATTGGGTGGCTGGGGCCTTGGTGTGGTGAATTGCTCTCTGAAGGGAAAATGAGTCTAATTGTTAGACAAAGAGAACGGAAATTGGGACTCAGACCCTTCTGACAGATTAAATGAATAAACTTGGACGCTGATGGGTCGAAGCAGACTCATTTCAATGCCAAGATGTATCCATTAGCTAAAGCACCCTTAACTTGGATTCCTCCGCCTCCTTATAAAAAAAAAAAAAAAAAAAAAAGACAACCGAGACCTAATTCAGTGACTCATTAAGTACATTTTCAACATCATCTGTATCTGATGTTCTATGGTCCAATCATAGAACATCATAGAACATCAGATACAGAGCTGCCGGTGAAATCCACTTTGCAGGTGGTTCACCCAGGATTTTTCTGGTTTGTACACACATGTGTGCATAAAGCAGAACTAACATCTAAAACATGGCCAATATCTGTGGGAGGGAAGAAGAGCTAGCAGTGAAGGACACATTCTTAATAATGTTTCTGTTTTATATTCTATTTCAGCTTGAGGTTTTCTGTTTATTTACAGAATAGCCTATAATTTGATTCAAGATATTTGTAGAGAAGCAGTGACTGAGTCTGAGGTCCTCCACATTCAGATCTGGGAACTGGGCCACCTACAAATAAGAGTTATATAAATCCAGCAGAGAAGAGATTTCCTAATTAGGAAAACTGAAAGATTCATAGGGTCTTTCTGTTCAGTCATTCACAAAGGATTAATTGAGTAGCCCTTGGGTATCCATCCCTGTGTCAGGTTCTGGGGGAACATTAAGTCGACAAGAATCAGTCTATGACAGTTGTAAGTTCATGACAAAGCTATGTAGGAGGTGGGTTGGGAGCAGAGATGTGGGATGGGAGAGGTGTGGGAGGGTAGCAGAGACGTGGACCTCTGTTTGCTGGTGTTTGAAAGGAGCGTCTCAGGAAAGGAGGATCCAAGCTAAGACATAAGGAGAGAGGAGGTATTCATCAGGTAATGAAATAGGAGAAGGTGTTCCAGAGAAACCAGTTTGAGTAGAGAGACATATCTAAACAAGGAGGTACATGGTGTGGTTAATAGATGGACAGCGTGTCCAAGTAGAGTTGGGAATCTTGAAACAGGGCAAGAAAGGTCAACTGGGACTGGAGTGAGAAAGGCTTGAATGCCATGTTTAATAAATTTAAAATGTAACCCGTGGGTGACATGGAGCTATCAGAGTATTTAAGCAAAGATAAAATATCATCCAATTTGCATTTCAGAAAGATACTGACAGCAGTGTGGAGGGTGGATTGGAGGAGGCAGTGATTGGAGGAGGGAGGGAGATCAATCAGGAGATGATTTCAGTAGTCTAAAGAAGAAAGTATCAGTGTAAATTAGAGCAGCTGCCTTTGATTGACAAGAGGTCTGTAAGGGACCTGAAGTACAACAGCTGTTATCTTTGCAGCAGACTGCAGAGTTTTATAGACTAAAAACATTGCTGGTGAGCTTGATGAATGAAGGGTGACCAACCCAAGAAACATTCTCGGTAAATATAAACATTTTTCAGCATTAACGTCAAACCTTTGTAATCTTTTCTCCTCTTTTCTATGTCTCTGACAGATGACTTATTTTCCTCCCTAGGAACATTGAAAGCAAATAAAAAGCTCACATTTGAGAATCATGTGAAGAATTGATTACGCTTTAGCCTTGACTCTCGGATGCTTAGAACTGTGGCCACCCTCACAGGGAGGGGCTCCCCTTACATGGAGGTGCATGAGGAGTGTGACATGGTCTCTGTGGGGTATAGAGAAGGACAGACAGTGCTGGTAACTGAGCTCAATGATGGAGGCCAAAAACCCGAAGGAAGAGTTATGGTTGAGAAAGTGGGGCAGTAATATGATATGGTTTTTGAAGTGGTTGATTGCAGAAAGTTTTACAATTGCATGATTTTCATTTTTCTTCTTTTAGTGATGGGAATTCTATTCTTCCAGTGGTAAGACCTACTCACTTCCAAAAAAAAAATTTTTTTTTTTTAGGTGAGGCAACCCTTGGTTGACCTCACAGACTGCAAGGATCTTGTCAGCTTACAATCCCTTATTTTATTTTTTATTTATTCTTTATTTTTTACACTTACAGCACCTACTCTTCCTAGGTGGTCTCCCATCCAAGTACTAACCAGGCCCAACCCTGCTTAGCTTCCAAGATCAGACAGGATGGGGCATGTTCAGGGTAGCATGGCTGTAGACCCACTTCTTAAATTTTACTTTGTGGCCTGCCCTTTCAAGGCAAATCCTATTCAGTAAGAATGGCTTGTGACATCATTGCAAGGGTTATGTTTAGTGCCCTGTTCAGAATGCGTGTCCATCTCTAGTCAAATTGGGAATCTCTTCTGGGTGGTCATGGTTTCAGAGGCCACATCAGCAGGACTGAGAGATCTTCCTCCGGATGACTCTGCCACACCCTGTCATTACCAGCTGCTTGCTGTATAATTTAGTTTCTCCACTCCATAGTTTGTCTTCACAGGAACACTGAAAACTCCCTGAAGAGGACAACCCTGTCTTAAAGTTCTCCGCCTATAATGGGGCCTCAGCATATGCCTGGTAAGAGTTATTGCGTGGGCTCCCTGAAAATCCATATGATGGCCCAGGTTCTGCTGTCACACAGACCCCGGCCTTTCCCCACCACCTCTTTACCATACCTCCATCTGCATCTTGAAATGAAAACCTGGCTTTTTCTGCAAAGAACTTTCCCCACGGCGTTCGTGGGTGGCCATTCCATACGGTACACCTACCATGACTGAAACGCTGGGCAGACTGTGAAATCCTTGCAAACCAGAAGCCTCCAGGGTTTCTTGTATTTATTAACAAGAGGGAAAAATGCAGGCAGCTGGTGCACCTTTTTCATCCAAGAAAATAATCATGGAAAGCATAGAAATTTGTCACTCAAATGTCCCTTAGATGTCCACAGGGTCAACGTGTATGAAAGAGAGAGGCATTAAAGAGAGAGCATGGTGGGCGGGAGACTGGTGGGAAATAAAAGGCAACCCAGAACATGCAGCTAGGTCCTGGGGGGCAGGGCGACTGCTCAGCCTTAAAACAAATCAGCCATTTCTCAGTGCTACGGGCAGCGGTCTTGAAAATGGATTTTTGTGTCCCATAAGACAACCCACTAGGGTATGGGAAAGAAAATTAGAAGTGCTCATATTTGCATTTTTATGTCTTTTAAAATGTCTACTTTTTTATACTTTATATTTACTATAATATTAGCCTAGCAGTAAGTAGATGCATATCTTTAAGAAAGAAATACTTGTTTATTGTAAGTGCCTGGCTTTCCCATGCACTTAATGAAAAAGCTTTGGAGGTGGTATGAACCAGCCAGTCATTAAAGATCTTATTTCCAAAGGCTTACATTCTAGGTAGGGAGCTGAACGTATGTATATACATAAACATACACTCTGTGGTTGTTGTTCCCCAGGTACACACACACACACACACACACACACACGAGGAGCATGGTCATGGTTCTCAAAGATCAGGACAGATGTAGGAAAAAGAGTGAGTAGAATGGAAGAGAAGAACAAAGAGCATTCCTCTTCCCTCGTAATAGGATAACTCTCAGGGGGGTGAGGATGTTATTCTTGTGTGGATGGGATTCTTAATAAACCAGAGGAAAGGAGTTTTAATGTCCATGTGAAAGGAAATGGGAAGGATTCACAGACATCTTCGTTCAGGCTGTCAGTATCCAAGCCATTACAGTTCCCCAAGAGATAGGGAACATTGTTATAAAGCAGAAGAAAGGAATGAAAACTATTGATAATTTCATTTCTTTACATAGGCAGCTTGGCTTCCTATGGAAGCTGTTTTCAAGATTTTTCTTCAAATTAGTACAAACTGAATGTATAAACGGTTCAGAAGTTTGCAGAGTAAAGAAATTTAAATATGCCCAGCAGGTACCCAGGTACCTCTAGTTATCTTTACCGAGAACTTGTGTCCAGCTGTTTGCATACATTATTTCATTTATTTCTTATAAATAACAACTGAGAGTCGATATCACCCCCATTTTTCAGAGAACACTAAGTCACAGAGCATTTCAATGACTGATGCAAGATTCTTAGCTAGAAGTGTCAAAGTGAGAATCCCAGTTAAATCTGATCAACTCTGTCATGCTGCACAACTTTCAAATGCTTTGTTAAAGGACACCTAGCTTCTGACTACCCTGGTAGCCTCAAGCACGGTGGTGATTCCTACTCCTCAGCTCAATATTTTTACATGTGCAAATCAATATACCCTAGTAAATACCACCAGATCAGCAGCCAGCAGTCATCCCAAATGTTTTATTATTTTACCATATGTGTTTGATTGTGTCATTACGTCTCCTGTCCTAATTAAGATGAAAGGAATCTGAATTGAAGTAACTGGTAATGTCAATGCCAGAGCCACTAAAATAGAATCCCCATGGACCTTAAGCTTCCCAGCTCCAATGCTGCGTGTATGACCTTCCTGAATGACTACATGTCTGCTGTCCACCCCCACTTTTAGAATAATTATTTGTCATTGAAAATGTTGGAAAATGAATATTGCTGGCAAATATATACTCAGGCAGATAATGCTTACCCAGAAAACTTGGGGCAGTAGAAATTATATGTTTTATTAAATTGTATATTTGCCAGAAAGCTTTAGACCCCTCTACAATGTTCATTTGGTTCTGTAATTGATGGGAGGTCTTGGAATCAAGGTGGCTGAGAGGAGTAAGTAGAGATATTGAATATTGTATCAGGATGATCGATTATGATGTGTTGTGACTGAGCTCTGTGTTGAATAAGAACACGTCTAAGCAAATCTTGGTGAGGAATGTTTGCTTCGCTCTGATAGAAAAGATGCATTTTAAGGAGAATGAAAGTAGTTGCCCTGTTCAATATTTATATTTTGAATTTTAATTTTATAGATTTGTGGGGTTTTATATAAAATTAAAGAAAAGAACATTTCTAACTTCTTTCTAGAATTCACATAGTCTACATGTCGAAATAAGTCGATCTGAGTTAGTTCTACCTGTCTGCAAAGAGCTAGATTAGTGCTAGCTATGCATGAAAAATTATTTGGGGCCAATAAGTATGTTAGAATAACTAGATATCTTTTTAGAGAACAAAACAAAACAAAGCAAAACGAGCGTTGTTCAATGGGGACATCCTTCAGCTCTTCAAAGTCACCAAAAACGAGGTTTACATAGCCAGGTGGTTTCACCAGAACCTTCCGGGTTCACGATGTTGTTTAACCTTCTGATTGTTCATCATGAATACATTGTCCCTCACCTTTGAAATGATAATAATTTAGTTCAGTAAAATCACCATACTTGGGCAGGACAGAGTGTGTGTTTTTACCATATATGGTAATAAGGTATACCGTAGGAAGGAAGGAGGCTGTTTTTTCCTGAGTACTCAAGGCATCGGTCCCTTCACAGTCACAAGTCTATCCCTAGCTGCTGCTCTTGTAGACATCTAAGCACCATTGGTAATATTCGTACATATTTAAACATGGAAAGAGAGAACTTTCTAAAATGATATATTCTGCTTTGGGAATGTTTACCTTAAATTCAGAATCTATTGTTTTCTTAGGAGAAAGAGAAAACAACAAAAATTGCAACACTAGCTTCCTTTTGCCAACGGTTGGAACCCAAAGGTCTTCACAAATCAAAATGTCTGACTTTGAGTCTGCAAGTTACAATGTGGCCGAAAACTTACTGATTAAACACAGAAAGAGAAAAAACAAGGCATTTGTCTTGATAAATGGAAACTGAACCGTGGCGAGCATTTGTATCTGGAAAGAATGAGCACGACGCTCTTAGGGGTAAAGAGTGCAAATTCATTCCTTCAACGTTTTGAACAAAGAAGCTTAGGAAGACTAATTTAGGAAAGTTCTGCTTCATATCTGAGTGTTACATGAACTAGAATGGCAGAATACTAACAAGAGCTTGCATATAAAACAGCTCACAGATTGCCGTCTTTGGTTATTTAAGAATATTTCGATATTTGCAGTGAGCAGCTTTCAATAACACTAGATGATTGACATATAATTATTAAGTTCATTTATACCCTGGGCCATTTCCAAGTTTCATTGAATGCTGGAGCAGGAACTCCTACTGCGCTCTTTCCGGAACTCGGAGAGAACAGAATAAAGCTGGTAAACAAAAATATGCAAAACTGGAAATTAATTGGTAGTTACAAGAATTAGTGTAGAGACTGGTTGGGGCACTGTGCGTAGGGGTGACACGGAGGAAGAACAGCTTAAGAATATGTGTCAAATTCCTCTGTGTGATTTGGCCTCAAACATTCTTCTTCTTCTTTTTTTTTCCTTTCTCGCCTCACAGGGCTTGTCTTCACTCTGTTCAGTAAAGGCAAGAAGTTGACAAACGGTTGTGGAGGCAGCTTCCTCCTTTGCACAAGTCAGCTGAGGAAGAAGTTCCTCTTCACCTCTGCCCTGCCCAGAATCAACATTGTGTGATATCCCCTAGGGCCAGAACACTTCCGAAGCTTCTTAGTCCAACTTCCTTCGCCATTTCTGGTCCCTACCTTTGAAAATAGACTCCACTCCTGTAAGCTCATTTTTAGAACCTGGCAGAATCAGCATTTGTCTGATTCCAATTCCCTCACTACTGTTGAGCTCCACTCTAGAAGATTCCAGGAGAGATGGTGAGGCTAATAAAAATGGAGTGTTTATTTCCAGGTTTTTCTCACCCGGCATAAGCCAAATCTTCCCTCTGTAAAACAGCAACTGTGCGTTTGTACAGCACTGTCTCATTTGGACCTACTATATTCATAATTCTCATTTAATGGGAGTGGGGTAGGTGTTGTTCTTGTCTCATGGATGTCTATCTAATCTACACTCCAGAGATTAACTGACTTCACAGAGAAGAAATGGAGGGACAGAGTCCCGCCTCAAGCCCAAGTCATCCGATTCCTGGGCTTGTGTTCTCTCCCTGAGCTATGGTGCCACTCTCGGCTGGTGACAAAAAGGTCTTAAAGATAAGAAAAAGCCTTTTCTCTTTAGCACCTTCTTCCTGGGACTGCTGTGGTAAAGATTTTCAGCTTGGCAATTTAAGACAGGTTCCAATTTGTGCAGATGAATAGATTACTCACATATTCCTTATCTGGATCAAGCTACTTTCTTTCGAGCATCCTTTCAACTCTCCCTAGAATAAGGGAGTGGAGAGAGAAATAAAACCTCTGTTATTCTGTCACATATTGTCTGTTATTATTTAATTTATAAGTATTTATTAAGAGAATATATGTCTTCTGCTGTATCACACAAGAATGGGAAGTGTATTCCTTGCTTTGAAGAAGGTTATCTGATACCAATAGGAACTGAAGAATACTTTTTGAACTGATTTGAATAAGAAGATACTGACCAACTTGCCCTGAAGATGATGTTAATGAGGAGATACAAAGAGTTTCTTGACAAAAGTAGTATATTTGGAATAAGTATGTGGCCCATCAAAAGTGACTACTTTGAAAGATTTCACTTCAGTGTACAGATTCTAGTTTGCTTTTTTGTTTGAGAAAGAAAATATCAAACTACCGTCTGGTCATAGTGGAGTATGTAATTCAGAAAAGCAATTTAACATGAAGAGAATAAAAAAGCAGGACAGAATGAAAGCACATATGTTTGAAGGTATCAGAAGGTAAGAGGCCAGTGTAGGATCACAGAACCAAGGTGGGGAGAAGCGGGAAACCCAGAGCCCTAGCTGGGACTGGGCAGCTGCTCTGCCCCAGGGGGCTCCCGCTAATTATCAAAGGAAAGGCTGACAGGCTGAATGTTCACTTTGGACATTCTTCCCAGGCTGGGGGACAAAACATGAGGCTTGGATGATGACAGGCGGCTTGGTAAACTCCCTAAATTTGGTTTTGGATCCTGAATAACTAAACCCCAGAAACAAGTGTGAATCAGAAGTAGATTGGTTCATGGAGAGACTGCAGCCGGCTTTAAATCTTCTCAAGCCCTGAAATTGGATCTATATATGATCAGTTGCTTTCCTAACACCTGAGAAGCATGGAAAAACTCCAAGCCTGGACGGCTTTATTAGTGCATTCTATCCAATATTGCAGGGAGAAATAACAGCCACTCATCATTCTAGAAAATGGAAAAAGAATATTCCTCCTTCTTGTGAGGACAACGTGACCTTGATGTCAACACTGGACAAGGACACTATGAAAAAGGAAAATAACTGGCCAATCTCATTTTTGAACATAGAAGTTAAGATTCTAAGGAAAATATTAGCAATTAAGCCCAGTAAAATATGGAAAGAACCCATATATCATGACCCCATTGAATTCACATCAGGAGTTAAGGATGGTTTAACATTTGGTAATACAAGAGGAGAATCCTATGATTATTCCAATGAGTACGGCAACATTGTTTATATTATTATCTATACATAATGAAACAAAAACATAGCAAACTAGGAATAAAACCGAACTTCTCTAATCCGATAAAGTGCACCTCAAAAATCTTACAGCAAATATCATATTTATTGGTGAAAAGTTGAAAGCTCTCCCTTTGAGACCGGGAATAAGAAAAAGCTGCCCATTATTGTGATAATATTCAATATTGTATTGACTGAACCTGTACAGTAAACCTAGAAATAAACGTATAAGGATTAGACATGAGCAAATGAATGATAACCTGGAGCCCAGAAATAGACGAACATCTTTCTAAAACAAAAGAGTATGGAGTCTGTTGGGCTTGAAACCTCCCTTTTACAATGGGACACAAATACTAACTAGAATTTTTTTTAAAATTGTTTTAGGGGAGAATTAATTCCTTCGTTAAATACTTGTGTGCCGAGTGTCTGCTCTAAGCCCTGAAAACATAGCAATAAGTAAGGCAAAGCCTTTTTCATTCTGGTTATAGAGACAGACAATAAACAAGTAATCAGATAAATTCACCACACTATTTCGAATAATAGTACAGTGAAGTGGCTAGACGTAGGAGAGCGGCAGGAGTGAGAGGTCACTTTAGACTGGTGGCTGGGACGTCCTCTCTGAGCAGGTGAATATGAGCAGTGACCTGACTGAGAAGTCATGTCGAATAGCAAGAACGCTTCAGTCCTTTCCTCATGAGAGTAGTGGGCACAGCCTTTAATAAAAACAGCACCTATTGACAAGGTCGTTTTATTTATGGAGATCACAGCACTTTCCTTGTCAAGATCTGTAAGTTATGGGGCAACTGCCAACTACAAAGGTTGAGGTATTAGTTAATTGTTATTTTTGTGGAGCTCTTTCTCTTTTTCTGTGTGCCATGACTCTCCACTGCTCCTTTCGCCATCTAAGTCACATGCCTTTTAGGGAAAAAAAAATGCCATTCGGGCTACTTTACTCTCAGACAGCTCTGGAGAAAAAATGACTTGGTCTGCCAATGTCTGAGGCAGGTCTCGAACTCCATTCCGTTAGAGTCCACCCCTGTCCCTCCCCTACCCCACAGGTGTTAGGATGCGCCTAGAATCCTTGTCCTTTGGCTGGGAATTCTCCTCCAGCAGCTTGTAGAGCTGTTACCCCAGGACTAAGCAATTTCAAAGGAAGTTACTCAGGAGAGGTGAGTAAATGAAGCACTTTCCTCAAATTACGGAAGTTCTGTTAGCTCTCTTAAAGCAGCATAATTTGCTCCCCCCCAAATGCTTCTCTTTTCTCAGTTCTGCTGAATTTTCAGAAATTACAAAACAAAGAAATTATAAAGTAAAAAAGGAAAAATCCTGCCACCAGGACAGGGGAGCGAATGAAGATTGAATATCCCTGTACCACGTTAGGAACTTATCATATCAAGTTTAGGTTAATCTTTGATCTAGGTATGATTATCCTTATTCCGTAGATGAGAGGAAACATGTGAAGGTTAAGTCAACAGCCCAAGGCCGCAGCAGTAGAAAACTACAGAACGGAGATTTCCATCTGGGTATTCAAATTCTAGCTGAATTGTGGCAGCTGTTTCTCGCCATCCTGCCGTACTGTTTTCCTGACCTTCAGAAGTTGCTCCTTTGAAATGGCTATCCAATTTTCTATATTTCTTAAGATAAAGGTGAAAATATTCTTTTTTTTTTTTTCCAAGCCAGAGGATCACCCCACCTTAGCTGCCATGAGTATCAGACTGAACCAACATCTAAATTGCAAGTCCACCCTGATGACATTCTCCAGCTTTGGACATTTACCGATCGCTCCTGTTTTGTAAACGCTTGCGACTGGGGAGCGTGGAGAAAGCATTTTCAATACTGTAGAGAGAGCCAACGAAGAAAAATGGAGTTTCTTAGCTGCTAGGGGAAAAAGTTCAAACATCCTTTTTAAAAAAAGAGTCTAAGATAATCAAATAGGCCTTTGATGTAAAAGCTTTCATTTTATAGACATGTTAATCTGGAAGAATCATGAGCATGCTGCCTTAAAAAAAAATCTGTAGTTTTTTAAAAAGTCAAATGCTTAGACTGCTAAAATGTGCTTCTTCTCTACACAACTGACAGCCCAGCATTCCTGCCCTTCTGTTCCTGTGCACCTGCAAATTCTGCCACTGGCCTAGCCCTCCATCCTACGGTGGCCTGGGGCACATTGCCAGCTACAGCTTCTACCAGAAACCTCTGATCTCAACTAGCCCTGCTTTCTTGGGTTTGGAGAATGCCGTTTCATTTCTAGGCAGAAAAAAAGAAGAAAGTGCCCGTTCCCCACTGTGTTATTGTCTTTGCTTACATTCCATTTGGCAAGGAGCCTCGTAGTTGGTCCCAAAAAAGATTTGTCTGTGTAGGTCAGGGGTCGACAACCTTTTTCTGTAAATATTTTAGGCGGCATTGAAGGCCATATAGTCTCTGTCACAATATTCAACTCTGCTCTTATAGCACAAGAGAACCATAAACAATATGTACATCAATGGGTGTGGTTATGTTCCAATAAAATTTTATTTACCAGACAGACAGTGGGCTGGATTTGGACCACTGTCTATAGTTTGCCAAACTCTAATAGAGAATAATAATTTCTCCAAGTTTATAAACTGGTTCTCCATGTGTGGCCCTTGGATCAGCAGCATCAGCATGACCTGGGAAACTTAGAAATGCAAATTATCAAACTTTGGCATGTATCAAAATCACCCAGTAGGCTTGCTAAACATAGACCAGCAGGCCCCAACCCCAGTATTTCCAATTTAGTAGGTCTGTGGTAGGATCTGAGAATTCGTTTTTCTCAGAAATTCACAGAAGGTACGAATGCTACAGGCCCAGGACCACACTGTGAGAACCACTGAGATAAATACATGTCTTTCTATACATAGGATCTGGGGAGGGTGACATGTGGTCATAAGAATACAGTGGAGGCAGGGGCCAGAGGGGCAGGAGCAGCTGGGAGATTCAGATCTACTCGTTCCTCTAAGGGACTCCTTGCTGGGCTGAGGGTAGGATGATGGCCAAAGAAGCAGAAGGAGCCAAGGTCATGGCAAGGTGAGAAGCTTCTGGACCTGGTGCTGCCAGGAAGTTCTGCAGAGAGAAAAGCCGAAATAGGGTTGGACTGTCCCTTTTCTCTGTAGCTATAGATGGTCCTGCTGACTGCATTTGCTTGTGTCCAGGCACAGGAGAGAACGGCGGAACTTTCTGGGCCAAGTGAGGAGGGCACAGGGAGAATTTACAAAGTCCTAGCTTGCCACGAGAGGGTTATAGCACAACCAGATCCCCGTTATTCGCTGTGGTATCAGACCACGTATCTTCAGATGTGAATGACTAGACATGTAGTTGTGGAACCGCAGGCAACAGAGAAACATTTGGGGGGTGGAGGGAGGGAATGCCCCCTTCAGACCAGCCCGAGTCTCTCTGACCTTCTAAGAACAGGTGAGATTCTTACATCATTAAAATCCCCTGATGTTAAAGGACAGACTTGTTAAAGCCAGAGCTGGTGTGCAAATAGCTGGAATACTAAGTCCCTGACTCTTGTGGGCTTGTCAAGGAGTTTGCAGCCAGCTGGCGAGCAGGTGCTGGAGATGAGAGCTGGGAGTGGAGCTGCCCGCAGGATGTGAGATATGCAGGCATGCTCCGGGGGTTCTCCTGGGAGGAATGTAAATGGGCATACATTTTTCCATGGCCACTTGCTCAGATGCGCATTATGCAACTCACTCTGGCTCTACCAGGACCCTTTTTTGGTTAGGGCCCATGCCAGAACTGCCCACAAGGGCAGACTGAAGAGAATCATCTCAGAGTCGCAAAGTGTTAGGACACATGGTGCTGAAATACTGTTAGGATGTTTAAGGCTTCATGTTGGAGCCAGACTGGGAGAAGCAGGAAGTCCTGGCTGTTCTGCTCTCCGCCCCAACCACAGGGCCCTTTGCCCTGTGAAAAGTTCTCAAAATTCCAGCACTGAGCTTTCATATCCTTCTAATCTTCCTGGAACTCTGAATCCAGGTCCATTTCTGGTTCCTGTTAAAGACCTTACTCAAATTTTGTTTCAGAAGCATTTTTTTTTAGATGGGTTTAAATCCAGATATAAGGTCCTACTTCCCATGCTTTCTGCAAGCCTGCAGGGTTGTAGCACTGGTGACCATACCTGCATTTCGATTAGCAGTTGGTTACCAGGTAACGATGATGTCTTCCGTGGACTTCATGACTGAAATGACTAGACTTTTCCCAGGTACAGGCTGCAGAGAGGAACACTTTGACCATAAGTCATTTATGCCTTTTCTACAAAAGTGAAACTCAGTATCCATAGCACACATATGATTTTAAAATTAACAATTGGAACCTGAATTTAGAGCAAGTTTTTAAAAAATACAATAACAGATCTGAGATAAATTTTCATTATTACCATCTAATTTAGTCCTGATTTCAATTATTCTTCACTAAGGAAAATCTCTTAACTTTTTTCTTCTATAATGGTTTGGATTATTTTAAAAAGAAAAAAAGGTCCATATCTGGCACACATCTCCAAGGTTTTGCTTATTCATTTACTGCTTTTTTCAGGGTTCAGAATTGTTTGGTTTCTAAAACACTGATTCACCCTAATGGCTTGCAGATTTCTCCTGCTTATTAAATGAATCTACATCGTTATTAGTGAACATTTGTATTTTTCTTCCTAAATTGGTGAATTCATATCTGTCTAGAAATTTCCTTTTTAATTTTTAAATGTAGGGTAGGAGGGGTTGGGGGAGGTAGTTGGGGTTAAAGGGGTCAAATATGCCGTGACAGAAAGAAATCTAGCTAAGAGCAGTGAACACAATTTTACACACACACACACACACACACACACACACGCACGCACGCACCTTACTGTTGAATTGTACTCTGAAACATACTGGATTTCGTTAACCAATGACACCATAATGAAAATAAATAAATTGACTTCTAAAAGTATGAAAATGAGAATCTTAAGACTCGCTGTCATCTAACAACAGAGAAATAGTTAAGAATTTTAAACTGCAGGAATATGATAGAATATATGCAGCCATCGAAAATGTTTTAAAATAGTAAACAATGTAAAAACAGCACGTATGGTGTTAAAAGGCGGGCGCCTACATTTTCGGCCGGGAACATGGAGCCATCCTGGACCTCCATGCCTCTCCTCCCTTGCTCTCGGAACCCATTCCGCCCCCAGTCTACTTGGCTCTGATCTTTAGGCTCATCCGTCCTTCCAGCTCTGTGTTCACTCCCTGGGACCTGATCACCAGGTCCAGCTCCCCTGGCGTGGCCTCAGACAATCTCTAGATTCACTCTTTGGCTTTTCCCGCCTCTGGCTGCTGTAGCGCCTCCCAGCTCCACCCAGCTTCGGACGCCTGGCAGTTCAGCCCTGCATCAATCTTTCCTGCACCCAGAACCTTGACCACGTTTTCCCTGCCCAAGCCAACCTCTCAGAACACATGGATCCTTTCAATTGTAGGAAGAAAAATTTGTAGTTTCATGTCGATTATAAAGCAGCATGCTAGATCTCTTAAAAAAAAAAATAAATAAATTAAGTTCAGATCCACCAAAGTCAACAAAGAATGGAAGGGAAGCTGGGCCTTATAGTCCTGACTCTAATTCTCAAAGATTCATTCATAGATACACTTAATGAGCTAGTCACTATAGAGAAATCATTGCGTATGAGAATGGATAAACTTCTAAAAGATTCTCATGTTCTAAAAAATTCACAGAACTTACTTTGCTATGTTCAATTAAAAAGATTATTATGTAAATTAAACTCATTTTCTCATCTTATTTAGAATAATATTCTGTAAAAGTTTCCTTTACTATAACTTATTTTTGCCTTAATTTCCCTCACATAGGGTAGCTGTGCCATATTTGGCCTTTAACATAATTTTGAATCAAATTTTAAAACATGCTCTTTTGAAAACTGCATTTAAATAATCAATTTTTACTTTCAGGCAATATCATCCTATTCCTGTAGTATAAGATTCTTATACCTAAATCTTCAACTTGGAAGTTTTTCTTTTTCCTCCATCCAGCCATATTCTCCCTTTGTCTAAAGAAAAATGTGAACTTGCCCCTTCTCCAGTAATTTCTTCTCTCTAGAGCCATAGACATAAAGACCTCGAAGACATTGGTGTCCATTTGGTCCCAGTGAGTGATGTGGCCTGTGGGAGCCAGACAAGATTTTCAGGGTAGCATCTCTTTCTTTTTTTTTTTTTTTTTTTTTTTTTTTTATCATTCCTGTCACTGAGCTTCCTCCAGGCACATATTTCTCAAACATGGGTTTCCCCTTAAAGCCCATCACTTAGAAAGCCATCAGGGCCGGATAACTGGCACTATGGCATTGGCAGGGAAAAACCAAAGTCTTGTAGAAATTAAAGACATCGAGGCAAGATTTACTTGCACAAATATTACTGAGATGAAATTCATGAGGAGGCTGGTGAGGAGAAAAGCCCAATCCACACAGTTTCAGCTTCCTCGTTTCCTTTTCTTTCCCACAAGGTCAGCTACGGGAAACATTTTGAAGTACAACAAATAATGTTTGTTGCAGGTCACACTCATTCCTGTACCTTTTAGCCTCCCACTTTCCCCTACCCCTCAGGGGCCATGCTCTGTTGCTAACAGAATCAAATCTGTGTGATAAATCCATTCAAATGTACATGTCATCCCATTCCAAGGGAGATTTCAATATAACGGAAGGTTTCTGAGAACTGAAGTTAACCTAAAAGAAGAAACAATAGAATTTCTTCTGCTGCTGCACCTGTCCTAGAGTGACTATATGAAACAAGAAGCCTTTTCCAGCATTTCTCAAACCATATTCCCTGGCACCCAGGACTCTGCCTCCCACATGGGCCATTCCTGCCTCCAGAAATACCTTCGCTTTCCTTCCTTCCTTCCTTTCCACTCATTGTGTTTGACATTTCACTTTCTCATTTTTTCCTAATTCTGTCTCTTTGGCAGTCGATTTTTCCTTTTGCACTCTATTTTTCCCTCCCCCCCCCCCTTTTTCTGTCCCCAGGGAAAAATCGTTTCTACAACCTTTGGTCTGGGACCCATTGCCTCCTGAGGATTAAAGGAGGGAGGAGGGTGACAGAGCTAAATCCGGCTTTTCCCCAAATCCTTCTTTCCTACCGGGCTGCAGAGTAGAAGGACGTTCAGGCAAAGAGTTCACTTCAGAGGCATTTTCTTAAAGTTAAATATAATCATCTTAGTCACTTCGTAATACCTTGTATAAGCAAGAGAAGAAGCAAATGCTGTATCAGCTCAAGGTTTCAGCCATTTTCCAACAAGCTCCCATTCAGCCTTCCTCACCCAGTTCCTTGTTACCATTTTTAGCAAAAGGCTGGTACACTGATTTAATTACAGAACTAAAACTCTCTAACCTTGTAACTCTTGAAGCAGACCCTTCAAGTAGGATACAGACCAGTCTCCAACATTTAATATTTCCTCAAGCAAATCTACTCTGGGGTTCGTCTCTCTTGAAAACAAACCACCCAAGTACGAAACACCCTTCAAAAGACATCTTGTCTAGTTGTCAGAACAGAAAAATTCAAAGCAGCCCTGATGGTGACAGACTGTGGCGTCCCCGCCAGCGTCTGGAAACCTGGATGCCGTCAAGTGGCAGAGCTGTGAGGTTCAAAACCAGCTCCGGGGCGAAAAACTCCGTTGGAAACCACCCATCTCTGCCGTTGCCGATCGAGCTGGCAAAAGAATCAAGCTGAGAATATTTTTTTCTTTTTGGCTGGCATATTGAAATCTGTAAACCTCTTTCTGTAGAACAGAAGCTGTTGAGGGTTTCTTTTTTTTCCCTGACTTGAGCTAGAGCACATGGAAAGAGCCTGAAACCTAACTTTGCCAACTATCAGAGTGGGGTCGGTCAGAGTGATGTTATTGGAAAGAAATAAAGTGGCCCACAGGGTGACCAGCTGTCCCAGTTTGCTCAGGGCTGAGGAGTTTCCTGGACTTGGGACTTTCAGAGAAAAAACCGAGACAGTTCTAGGAAATCCAGGGTGGTTATTTGTCCTGAAAATGGGTCGAGGTGACCCAAACTATGGTGTGAAGGAGCTTAGGCTTCAGATTCACAAAAGAGTTTCCAAGCCACAAAATTTTAAGAAACCATTGTCGCCAATGATGAAAATCCCTAAAGATGATTATCCATCCATTCACTTAAAAATTTTAGTGCCAGGAAAAGTTGAAATGATAAAGGTAGGAATTCCAGCTGCTGAGTCGGCCCTCGGCCCAGTGTGAGATGAGTCTCGCGCATGGCTTGTCTCTCAGAGAGCTCTGCTGTACTGCCTACCCTACACGCCCCGCTTTGCCAATCTGATCTCCCCACACTTCCCTGTCTGCAACCTCAGCTCTCAGAAAGACCTCAGAAGAGCCTTACCGATCTGATGGCCAGTTAGCATCTTCTCAGAGGTTAATACTTAATAATATGCTTTCAGAACCAAAAAAGTTTAGATTTGGAAGGCCCCCTGAAAGGTCATCTAGCCAGCGATTCTCAGAGGCCTGCCTGGTGTCCAGCTGGCTGTGTGAGTCACCTGAGATGATTATCAGTTGTTTTAAGCTAGGTTATGCTGTGCTAACAAACAAGTGTCTCATCTTAGTGGCTTATAATGACAAAGGTTATTTTCACTCATGCTCTGTGTCCAATGCAGTTAGGTAGGGTGCTCTGCTTATCATGTTCACTCAGGGCTCCCAGAGTGGCTGATCACAGTGGCAGAGGGAAAAGGCAACAGGGGACTGTCTTACTCTGACAATGCAATACTCCAGCCAGGAGCAGACGCTGGCCCCTTCCACTCAGAACTCAGTGGCCTGAACTAGTCACACAGCCCCATCCAGCCACGAGAGGGCTATCCAATGCAATCCTATGTGGTTCCCAAGAATGACCTGGACAGGAAATGAGTACCACAAAAACCTATAAAATACAGGTTCTGAATCCAGCTTCTCGAGATTCTAATCCAGTGAATTTGGGTGGAACCTGAAAATCAAGATAAATTTTAAAACTCTCCAGGATAGTGGAGTGGGCAGCATATTGGGAAACAGCAGGTGAGGTGATCTGTCATACCCGAGGCTACACAGATACTCAGGTGAAGAATCCAATGAGGTCGGGTCTCTTGCCTCTTGATCTAGGGCCCTTTCAACTTGACTGCACTCACTGCTTCCTCAAAAAACTTTGCATTTTATCTCCCCCCACCCCCCGCCCCGCCCCAGTTAAAGGAATGACTCTTTAATAAAATGGCAAGCATCGGTGTGAGGCTAATGGGGCAATTCTTCTTTGCATCGTGGGGACCTCTTCACATGTCAAATGAGTGGATGGGCCTTTCCAGTTTTACCCAGGCCCCATCTTTTCCAGAGACAAGAAGATATTGGTGTGGGCATGAAAAGAACGCGGTAGAAGAGTCTTTACCTCCTGCTATAAGTCAACTTAGAGGCCAGTCTGCCTTGGTTGCCAATGCCTCTCAAGAGCAGGGACCAGATCTATTTTATGTGTTTGTATCTCTAGCATCTTGCATCATTTCTACACTATTTGATGTTGAATTCATGTTTCTGAAAGAAAGGAGGCAAGTAACGAAAGGGGGAGGGAAGAAAAGAAAGGAGGTTATTTTACCTGTCTCCCTAGATTTCAATCTCTTTAAGGATATATTTTATTTATCTTTGAATTTATATCTATCCTTAACTTCCCTCAATTTAGCAATGATTTCAGATAAGTGTTCTAGGATTTCGTTTGACCTGGAGACTGAGATTGAATTCTGGTTTTCTGTAAACTAGTTGTGTCGTTTTGAGGCCGAGGCCTTGGTTTTCTTCAATCTAAATCAGAAGGATTCAAATATCATTCAGGGCTTCCCAAATGAATGCTCAGTGCCAAAAAGAATGCATATCACTTCTAAAAATAAATATTGGCTACGTGTAGAATACATGATTCACAAACCAAATCAAGTCACTTTGAAGGAGAATGATGATATTTCTATATAATCCAAATCAGCCGAGACACAGAAACTGCTACGTGTTGGTTGCCTTGGTTTTCTGTTCTCTTCCCTGGCAGTGGACGAGAAGAAAGAAGATCCTGGAGGATTCGATGTATTTAGAGACCTCAGCTGATGGGAAGGTATCAGGAAGCAGAAAGTCACCTTGCTGCAACGTGACCGTTCAGTAGCTGATGTGCTTGCAGCGGCAACACCTATATCTAGAATCACGAGGCATAGAAAGGGAACTTGCTGGAAAGATGACTCAGAGCAACCGCATCTTTTTAGGCACTCAAGCTAAAACCTTGGCATTTGCTATGGTCCAAGTTTTTGTGCTCCCTCCAAATTCATATGTTGAAATCCCAGGCCCAATGTGATGGCATTAGTAGCTGGGCTTTTGAGAGATGATCAGCTCATGAGTGCTCTCATGACCTAATGAGATTAACGCCCTTATCAAAGAGACCCCAGAGAGCTCCCTCGACCCCTTCTACCAAGTGAGAATGCAATGTGAAGTCTGAGACTCAGAGGAGAGCCCTCACCTGACCATGAGAGGGCCACGATCTTGGACTTCCAGCCTCCAGAACTGTGAGAAATACGTTTTTGTTGTTTATAAGCCATCCAGTCTGTGGTATTTCATTATAGCAGCCCAAACGGACTAAGGCAGCACGAGTCCTGACTCCTCCCTTGTCTCACACCCCACCCCTGTTCCATCGGGCATTAAATCCTGTCTGCTCTACCTCCAAAATACACCCAGGAATGAATTGTTTCTTACCACCTACACTGCTACCACCCTCCCTTTAATCATTACAATAGCCTCGTGGCAGATTCCCTGCCTCTGACCTTGCTTCTTCCTTAGATGCCAGAGGGATATTGTTAAAACACAAGTCGGATCCCGTCACTGCTCTGCTCAGAACCCTCCTGTGAATTCGGATCTCCACCACCCGAAGGCCCACAGAGCTCCCTAGGGCCCGGCCCCCGCTGCCTCCCGGACCTTTGCTCTTATTCCCCACTGGTTCCTTCTGCAGTCACTTCCCTGGCGCCCTCGCTTTTCCTGAACATGACGGGCGCGCTCCTGCTCTGAGCACGTGCACAGGTCCTTCTCTCTACCTGGTGCTCTTCCCCAGACCATCGGAGGGCCGGCTCCCTCACCTCCTTCAGCTCCCGTGTCGCCTTCCCAAGGACGCCTGCCCTGGCCACCCTGATAAAAACAGTTCCCACGCCCACACCCACTTCACCTTCCTTTATTTATTTTTACGTACTTACTATCCCCTGACATAGTACACGTTTTCCTCATCTTCCCTATTATCTGTTCTCTCTCAACTAAAATGTAAGCCCTATAAGGACAGGGGTTTTTGTCGGATTTGTTTTTTGCCATATCCCAGGGCCCAGAGAAGAGCTGGCAGGTGTAACAGGAGCCCAGTAAATATTGGTTGAATGAACGAATGAATGAGTGAACGGCTAGAGGGCAGCTCACAGGCTGACAGAACCCGGCTCAGGAGTAGACAGTGGCCTGACTCCCCAGCAGGAGTGTCGCCTTCACAACGCTCCATGGAGAACTCGTGTGGAGCTCGTCTCAGGAGGGCTCAACACGAGTTATTCGGCATGTCTCCTCAAACCCTTCCTAGCAAGTGGTTGGCTGGAAATCGCACAGGAAGCATGATCCCCACGTGCGGGAGCTCCCTCAGCTCTGGGATGTTCAGCAGAAACTGTCAAAAAGCTTGAGGGGTTGGGGATATTTAACTTTCTCTCCTAGGCCCTCCTCCTTCTGTCCCTGTTCCTCTACTCCCGGCTTTGGCTGGGCTCTTGGCCCTCCTGGTTCCTGGGCTTGGAGCTACCTTAAGACAAAGGAGGACCCAACCAATAAACGTGTTCCAAGCCTCGACTATCTGCCAGGCACTGTGCTGGGCTCTAGGGACCCCAAAATGAACCAGCCAAGGGCGGTACCCTCGAGGATTCTATGTCTCCCCCACCTCTAATGCCAGAGAGATGAGGCAAATGCACACAGAAGGGAAAACGGTGAATCAGAACCCGATGTAAGCGTTGAATGGATGACGCAGTGCTGGAGAGGAGAGGAAGGGCGAGGGAGCCCAGGAGCGTGGATGCCCAGAGAAGGGGTCATGGAGGAGGCAGGGCTTAACCTGGCCCAGAAGGGCTGAGAGAAGATAGACAGACCAACCCGAAGGAGCAGGTCTTCTGGAAACATCCAAACATCTATAGTACTATATCCAAATTCAAGGGGCAAAATTCTGGGGTGAGTGAGGTCAGGGCCTCCTGCACACTCTCTCTAAGCTGGAGGCGTCTGCCTCCTTTCCAAGCCGACTGTAAGGGTGGGAGCAGCTTCTCAGAACGGCAGCTCCCATGCCCACCCCCTCAGCCCTTTGTTCCTGGGCTTTGGGGGCGCCTTAGTTGGCACACACAAACACACAGCATCCACTTCCGAGCTCTGGGACGGTCAGATTCTGAAGAGCTCGCAGCCGTCACGTCTCTCCCGGGTTTGTGAATACAACTTGGCTCCAGCAAATTTATTTTCCTCATAATCAGCTTTGCTTGCTCTTTTATTTCTGAAATGTGCTCTGAGGATAAAGCCTCTCTGCATGTCCACATGCACATTAATCATCCCCGTTCACAAAGCCAGGGGGGCTGCCTGCCCTTGCTCACCGGCACCTTCTCTAGCACCTCCCTGGAGACATTCCAGTGGAGAGACAGCGTCTCTCTCCATGCATCACTATTGGGACCAACCATTCCTGTCTGAAGAAGAGTTGAGGCAAATTTTAAAAATAGGGAGACACACCAAGAATAAACTAGCTTTCCTCAGCATATTCTATGAGCTTAGCTAGTTCTCATGTCTTTACTGGGCTTTTCTTTCTGTAATAAACGAAGAGCTATTTTCTCAGATTGACGTAGCTTGAGTTGTCTTGGCTTCCCTCCCTCCTACCACACCTGCAGGTATTTCTACTTCTGCGTGGGACCCCCTTCCATCTCATGATAGGCTCTTCTTTTCATTCACCTGATCAGCTTTCATTCCCCCTCACCTCTGAAGGAATGGAAAAAAAGGGAGTTGGGGGTGGGTGGGTGGAAGTACAAAGACCCATGGAGGCTGCTGCAAAGCTGACAGAGCATTGTCAAATCACGTCTCCTCCCTCACGCACAAAGCAGAGGCCACCAGCCTGGACGGCCTCAGTGTCCCCTAATCCAAAGTGTCCATATGGTCACAAGTGGTGGTGGACATCTGGTTTGTTTGTTTGTTCATTTTAATATTTGTTTGTTTGTTTGAGCCAACCCAGCCTCTTTCCCAAATCTTCTGCTAACAGCACCCTGATTTTCCTAGAGAACTCTCTCACTCTCAGTTCACATGGCTTGGGAGGGGCTCATCCCACGTCTAACTTAAGAGATGGGCACATGACCCTGCCCAAGCCAATTATCTCATCTTTCCCTCTGACTAGAATCATTGGTAGGGAATGGGCAAGTGACTCAATGTGGCTAGTAAGAATTCGTCCTGAGAATTTTATTCAAGTGAGAAGAGAACGCTTCCTGAGCGCCTCTATGCCTCAGAGTGGCGCCAAACAGGAAAATGCAGCGCTAAGAAATGGTGAGATTTAGGTCCTAATCCCCTCGATCCAGTTGCTCTTCAAACTAGTTCCATCCTCGGACTGTTCTGAGCCAATTTGCTTTTCTTATTTGTTCAAGCAATTTGCTTCATTCTGTAAAGCAGTGATTAACTTCTGTTAATCTAACCTTTACAACGACTTATTTGCCACAAAACAAGATTCCTACCCACATTTGGGGAAAGGGTGTCCTTCCTTCTATCCAAGAATGTTTTTGACCACTTTTATCTCCTTGGGTCCTTATTCTATTATTAGCTCCTCTCTCATCTTCGGTTTTCCTCAAGCCTCTTACATTCTTAAAAAACAAAAACAAAAACAAAAAACAAAAAACTGCCCTCGCTCAGTTGTACCCTTAGCCCTCCCATTGCCCTTGGCTGGCCCTAGATTCAACCTATTCTTCCCAGCCAAGCTTACGGAAGTGATCTGCTCTCAGAGGCTTCCCTCTTTACCTCTCATTACTCTCCCACCAACAACTCTAGCTTTTTTCCCATATAAGGCATTAAAACCGTGCTCATTGAGGTAGCTTCCCAGCCGTCCTTTCCGTCCTTTCCCGTGGTTGCCTGTTGACTCCTCTACGGGATGTTATGGTGTTGGCCATAACATCCCGTAAAGGAGTTATGTCCCCTTTCCTGATTGGCCTCTGCGGCCTTTGACTTTTGCTTTCTAGTCTTTGCTGACCTTGCATCTTCTGTCCCCCTCTTAAATGTTAACTCTGCAGCTCGTCCCCAGCTCTCCCGTCTCTCACTACTCTCTCCTTCTGGGTGTGATTTGATCTACTGCAGTGGCTTCTGCGATTGCTCACATACTGCCTCCGGCTTACTCCTGAGTTCCCTGTGGGCATTTCCACTGCCTGTGGGTACCCTGCAGACCAGATTATGGGGGCCTCGAGCTTCCAGAGCCCCACACATAGTAGATGTAATAAAGAACTCTTAAAGGAATAAATGAATGCATCCTCAGAATGTAGAATGCTGAATTTGAGCTGTACAGAAATTTCTCCCTTACCAGCAAAATTATTTTGAGCTTCTGTTCTTTTGCACGAGGGTTCACCACTACCTACTTTTTCTCCAAGTACCTACTTTGCAGCCTCCTTTTTCTTCAAATATCAATTCAAGTACTACTACTTCTGGGAAACCTTCGCTGGGCAACATATGTATGCTTGAAACTTATATAATGTTATTAACCAATTTCCTCCTCGCCCCAATAAATTTAATTTTAAAAATTGCCTTGTAAATTGTGAGAGAAGAATTTGAGGCATTAGTTCTTCATGATTATTTTGCTTTAATTGACCTATTTTAAACACGAAATTAAACTATGTCAGTGCAAAGGTCTATAAAGGGAGGCGCAAGGGAGATTTAGTGTTGAATATAGTCTTTGTATATTTATATCACAACAATGATGTTGGCTTAACCATTTTAATTTCTTTATGTTGCCTATAAAAGCTCACTTTTATTAAGCACTTACTCTGAACATCACACTAAGTACACAACTTACATTTAAAAAATCTAACCTTTCCAACAACCTAGAAGTAGGTATTATTAATACTCTCACTTTACATATAAGGAAAGTGAGGCTTAGGAAAGTTGAGTTACATGGCCAAGATCAAACAGCCATAAGTGGCCGAGCTGGGCATGGCACCCACATCTGTCTCAGTGGGACCGAAGTCCATGCCATTCACCACTGCACTCAGCCTCCTGTCTCCTGAGGGACAGGCACAGGGACAATGGTGGCTCCCAGGACTCAGTGACGCCAAGGGCTTGCTGAGGATGGAATCCTGCCTTTAAGTTCCCTACTCACTTGACCATAAAAACTGTTATTTCTGCTGCCATTTCCCCTACATAAAGCTTTTCGACTGGAACTACCTAGTGCAAAGAATTAAACCTTAATATTGATGTATCTCCTAAAAAATGACATTTGACAAATAAACACGAGCTATGTGCAAACTGTCATGAACAAATCAAGTTTCCCAAGGCAAATAAAATGTTCTCAAAGCGTAGTTTAAACTCTGAAGTAGCTCAGGAATTCATGATCAAAATTAGTGAGGAGGGGAGGCAAAAGTTAGTCCCTCGCACCACCTCAACCCCTTATTTCTCTTCCTACTTTAAGGAAGCACATTGACAGCAGAGTCACAGAATCAAAAAGGAGGTTCCTGAAAATAAACCCATCCTATCCCCTCATTTCCTGAGAAAACTGAGGCCCAGAGAGGTTAAGTGAGTTTCATAAGGCCACAGAACTGGTAGGCATCTGATTATTGCCTATCAGGTGGGTGACATTGAAGACTTAACTCATCTAACATTCACAATAACTCTGTAAGGTAGGAACTATTCTCAACCCCATTTTACAGGTGAAGAAACTGAGGGAGAGAGTGGTTGGGTGATTTGCCCAGCGAAGACAGAGCCAAGAGCCTAACGCAGGCCACTTGGCACCTCTTAACTGCTTCCTTCCTCTGGATCTTCAATGACCCACTCCACTTTCACATGAGACAGACATAGCCAGGGACCCTGTCCCTTGCCGGCCTATACAGATCAGAATTCCTTAAGACCTCCTTCTTCTGATGAATACCTGAGGTACATTAAATTCCTTTTGATTTTGCTAGCCAAAGCCTGTCACAGTGGGACCAAAAAGGCCATCGGGTCCAGGCCTCCTCCTCGGACCTGACATTCCGCTTACTGAGGCCATACACAGTCTCAGAGAGACAGAGGGAAGACGGGAATAACTTACCTTCATCACACAGCCTGATGACGTATCTCCAAAACTTAGTGTGTATTTTTTAACATAAAGTCTTTTATCAGTCCATGATAACAATTTTACGTTTTGCATTTTACGTTAAAAGGGTGAACTTACAAGGTGTTTTATAAACACTCAAAAGCACATTAGCTTTTGTAACCTTGTTTTACATTTCTTTTTAACTCTGAGGTTTCCCTAGAGCTCCAAGAGGCTTTGACTTGCACTTCTCAAAACCTCTCCAAATTATTCTTTATGGAAAATAAAAGTGAGATTAAGCTCTCCATTTAAGGATCAGCTGCAATAAGGGTGATTAATTCTGTCTGGATTTCATATAACTTGGCTCTCAGGAAATATCCAAGGTTTTTGTAGTGTTCTTTCCCTGCCCAGTTGTAATTGTTTTTCAGGAGATAAAATTGCTTTGTGGATTTTCCCTGTTTCATTGGGATGAAATAATGAAAGGAGACAGTTTTCAGCTGCTCAGCTGCTTTCAAACCTTGTGTCAGGCCTAAGCAGCTCAGGGCTCTGCCTGAGTTTTTCAAGTTAGTAAATTGCTACCTGCTCAGCTGCTGCTCTTTGTAATTGACTCACATGTTACCCTTTCTGTTAATACATATTCAGCCCACAAGCATTTATTAAATGCTCACCTTGTGGTCTCATGCCTGCCCTACAGTAGCCGAAATCTTGTAAGAGATAAGACCTAAGAGAGAACTGTGACCTAAGAGCCTTATCAAGTCATGATTTAAACAGGAATTCACAAATTGTTCTCCTCTAACACCCTTTCTCAGTCTCATCTTAGCACTCCCTAGCCCATAGTCCAGCTACACCTAATCTCTAATTTATCCCCGAAACATTGTGCTGTTTCTTTTACCTTGCGTCCTTGCAGTGTTCTTGGATTAGAGAGTCCCTGTACTTGGAGTGTCTTCCTCCACCTGGCAAACTCCTACTCGTGCTTTTGAACCCAGCTCAAAAGCCCATAAACAGTAGTTCACACTTACTGAATGTTTGCCATGTTCCAGGAGTTGTTCTGAGCCCCCCTCACTTATATTAACTCTAGTTCTCTAAGTGTACCACCCTGTCTAGCATCATCAGCCTCACCTGTGAGCTTGCTAGAAAGGCAAATTCTAGAGGCTCACCTTAGATCTGCTGAATCAGAAACTCTTGATTCATAGCAGTCTAGCTTAAGCCTTAACTCCAGGTGATTCTGATACATAGTGGTTTGTGAACCACTCATTTAATACTGACAACAGTCTTAGGAGGTAAACAATATTATTATCTTCATTTTATAGCTGAGTCCATCAAGAAATAGAGAAGTTAAATAACTTATCTAAGGCTCTTACCCACCCAATATCCTGTCGTTCAATGTGTTGCTTTCTCAGACATTTTTTTCTTCTTTGAAGAAATTCCTTTCCTCTAAATTGCTCTCTGTTCTGTGTTCCCCGATATGTTGTATTCTTGCTTGTCACATTCTATTATTATAATAAATAACCATAAGTCTCTTGTTTTCTGGAGGCCAGTGAGGCCCTCCAGGACAGGGATGATGCAAGTAATTTATCTTAAACCTCATGCATGGTCCGAGGAAGATGGTCAATGAACATTTGTTATTGAATGAAAAAAATAAAAACCAGGTTTTAGCAACATTTTGCTGCACTAAAATTAGTTTGAAACCATTTTCAGTTTTCTCTAAGAAGCAAAGATTTATATTTTACCATCTCTGTTTCATTGTGTTATGGTTGTTAAGGATAGTTTTTGTGCAAATAATGGGCTTGGACTCTGCTTATCTTGTGTGTAGAGTTAGACTGACCATCATAATTCATTTTAACACCTATTAGCTCTACTGGGTATTTGTTATCTGCAAAATACAGTCAAAACTGAGGAGTAAATTTAATTTTTTTTAACTAAAATTTATTAATATTGCAATTAATTTAAGCCTCATTTGCCCTGGTCTCTTTTTTAAATGCGAAAGATATACCTTGAGAATCCCCCTTTCGGATTGCATTTCCATATTTCAAAAGCTACTGTAGACCCTAGTCTGAAGTATCCTATTTTTTTTTCTAAATAGAATCAGATCTCAGGAAGTGAAATAACACTATCAGGATACAAGACTATCTCAAGAGGAAGAAACAACGTACTGATCTACTCAGGGTATCTGAGCAGAAAAATAGAATGGGTGGGGGGTGGGGAGGATGGGCTGGGGTGAGAGAGGGGATAGGAAACAATGTTTATCGAACTTTCCTCAAAAGCATCCTGTGGAGGCCACTGTCCATGCCACCCTTTTCAAAGAAGGAATCTAAAGCTCAAGAGGTAAATATTCATAAAGTCACAGAGCTGGTAAGTGGCAAGTCTGAGACTTGAACTCGAGCCTGCTGCTTCCCAGGAAAGGCCATACTGTTCTCTAATCAATTTCCATGACCCCTTGAAAGAGGTCGGTGGAAGAGGCACAATTTAGGGAGGGCTTTAGTGCCTCAATTCTAGAAATCAGGGACCAACCATTTGGTTTCTTTTGCACCACATTTCCCTCCCTTTCTATTGACCTGGTTCCGTCCTGTACAGAAACTGAACTAGTTTTCTGCTAGATGGGTTTTGAACGAACAGAAACCGTACCAGAACCCTCATCCGTTCAACTCCCTGTGACATTATAAATATGCCCACTTGGTGCTTAATCTTATAATCCTAGTGCTGGGCTTTTGGTATTACTGATTATTTCAGTGCTAAAAATATTTTTAGGCAGAATAATCCATTTCCCAACAATTTACAAATGATTGTACTTTACCACCAAATTTTTGGAGTTTTATTTGAAAGACCTTGTGTTTTGGTGGACTCTGCTTCTCCTCCCTGACCTTGTCCCATAGGTCTCCTTCTCTCAGTAGCTTCAACAGTGGAATGCCCGTAACTATGTGGTTTAGCCCTAACGTCCGAGGAGGATGAATGCAGGTGGTGATTGAGCTCAAGGTCAAGTTATCTTTTGCTAGTGCCAAAATGCAGCAATACTCACTGTCCTAATACAGGAGGGAGAACTTTAGCCCTAGAGAAGGAAATTGCAGCAAGAAGCACAAACTGCCCAAAGGAGTTATACTGTCCCTATTTATAAAAACTTTATTTTTCATAAAGTTCAGTAAATTTTATATCTTTCCAAAATAGAAACCACATTAATGACATTTAGTGTATCTTTGGCCTTTAAAATCTGACTTGTCTGTGAAGTATTTTAATATGTCTAATATTCAATGTGCTATGATGTGACAGTTGGAGCAACTAGACAATTGATAAAAAATATTGTTATGATTGAGTGTAAGATAAATGAATGTGAAGGTTTGAACATAAATTTTAGGTAACATGAAACTACCATTTTTTCTTTAAACTAAATGATATTTATTTAAACTTAAATTAAATTGACAGCATCACTCCTATGTGACTAGTGTATAAGGCCCAAACTTTTCTATGGATTCTGTTTTCTGAACTGTGTTAAAGAAGCTCTTTCCCTAAATTCAGGGCCCTCCCCTGCAGCAACATGTAAATCTAAAGCTTAATCTAAAGCTCAGCTCTGATGAAGGAACTAGGTTAGCAGTTCCTTCCTTTTTGCCTTTCTTCTTCACTTCGTCTCTCATTCCCTCTTAAAAAACAATATTTGTAAGTGCGCAATGCAAGCTATGCACCTGGAGTTGGAGAGTGAGAACACAGATACCCCATGACCCAGCTATTCTACTCCTATGCATCTAGGAGAATTGAATATATATGCTAATGAAAAGATATACGCAAGAATGTTCACGGGGGCTTTATTTATAATAATTTGAACTGGAAAAAACCCCTAATGTCCATCAACAATAAAATGGATACGTAAATACAGTATATGCATACAATGGAATATTATACTGGAATGAAAAAAATCAGACTTCCAATACACACAACAATATCGATGAATCTGAAACCTACAGTATTATGTGAAAGAGGCCAGACTCAAAAGTAAACATTGTGTATGATTTCATTCATTTATACAAACTTTAAGAACAGTGAAAACTATTTTATGCCAATAGTGGATATAATAATAGAAGTGGGGTCAGTGTTTGCCTTGGGGAAGGTGGTATTGGCTGGGAAGAGGTGAGGGAACTTTCCGGGGAGATGGGAATGTTCCAGATCTTGACTTGCCTGTGTGTCCCATGACTGTATACATACAAAAAAAAATTTATCAGGTTGTGCACTGAATATTTGTGACCTTTACCACATGGAAGTTATATGTCAATAAAAATACAGTCATGCACTGCATAATGATGTTTCTGTCAATGATGGACTGCACATATGATACTGGTTCTATAAAATTATAATGGAGCTGAAATATCCTATTACCTGGAGACGTCACAGACGTCGTAATGTCATAGCACGATGAATTACAATTGCCTCAAGTATTCAGTACAATACTATGCTATACAGGCTTGTAGCCTAAGAGCAATATAAGCTATACCATACAGCCTGGGTTGTAGTAGGCTATGCCATCTAGATTCGTGTAAGTACATTCTATGATGTTCACAGAACAACGAAATTGTCTAACATTGCATTTCTCCAAACATATCCCCTTCATTAAGTGACACATGACTATATTAAATAAAGAAACAAACAAGAAAGATCTATAGCAAGAAAATCTACCCATTGATGCTTTACTAAGAAGTTTGGGATTATAATAATTCCAGTATTTCCTTTATTAAGGAGCAAATTATGGTGGGGAATGGGGCCCCAATGATCACTGTTTTGTATATGGGGCATTGTGTTAGCAGCTTTATGTTCCCTTTTAATTCTCACTCCAGCCTAGGAAGTGTGCAGAATAGGTATTTATCATCTCTAATAGCAAATGTAGATTAATTAATCTGAGGTCACCTTGTGAATAAACGTCAGACTTGGAATTACATCCAGGGCACTTTGGCGCCAAAGTGGGTGCCCTTTCTACTCTACCATGCTGCTCTCCTAGGTAAACTTTATCTCGAATAAAGGCAAACAAGCAAAGATGAGCCTCTCTCCAAATGACAACCACCACCAGCAGAGCAAAGGGCAGAATTGTTTTTCATTTGAAGACATGTGCTCTAGCTGGCTTTGGGTGGATCCCCAGGTCTTCTTTCTGTACAGATGCACTCACTGAGATTTCAGGGCACAACTCCCTACCCAGGAAAACCCCTCCCAGGGTTGCTAGTTAAATTTGAATTTCAGACAAACAAAGGATAAATTTTTCAATATAAGTATGTCCAGGGTACTACATAGAAAACACATTGAAAAAGTACTCTTGATTTATCTGAGGTTCAAGTTTAACTGAGCAATTGTGATTTTATTTGCTACATTTGGCAACCCTACCCCTCTCTCATCCCATCTTTTCCGTGAAACGTCCTAGAGGCTTTCGTGTCACAATCAGAGATTAGGTGTATCTGCAATAAGTTAAGTCAAGCACACACAGGACTACAATGTTGAAAACGGCAGAGGAGGGGTTAAACGTTGAGCATCTCTCTTGCCTTCTCAAGGTTGCTGTTATGGACATTTCCACCTGGCAATTTGTTAAGAAAAATAAAAAGTCTGCTCAAAATTGTTAGCCACTAAAATGACACCAGCTACAGGTTTTGAATTATTGATTTTTGGGGGTGGGGGTGGGGGTGGGGGTTGCTTTTTAATATTCTCTAGACAGCTTTCTTTATAAATAAAGGACTCATGGTTTGGTAGTCAGAAGACTCTGAGATGCCACTTACTGGGGAGGGGACTTATTAAAGACACTAATTATTCATGCAAAGGACTTCTATGAACTACAGAAATCTCTAAAATTTTTCCATATAAATTTAAGAATCCAATCAACTTGCTCAGGTATTGCATTAGCCACAATGACACAATTATGATTTTCTGCTTCTCTTGCAGGTTTCCTGCAATACTCCAGGGACCAGGTTTTTTCCTTCTGCTAATAAAAAGTATATGCTTAATCGCAGTATTATTCTTGAGAGCTGTGTAGTTTAAATTTAAATGTAGTAGGACTTTAAAATGACATATACTATACACCACCAGAGAGGTCACAGTAAGCAAAGTAGTTTCCCTATTCGAATGTTATTAAAAGAAAGTTAAGATGCAGAGACGCTGGATTTCCCTTCTAACTGGGTAATGGTTCCAAATTATAGCTCTAAACATGGAGTCAGGTGGCAATGTAGCACGCAGTCTTTGCAGTAAATGGGAGTGTTACTCCTGTGAATTTAAGCAATGAGATGCTGGGAAATCTCAATTCCTGGGTCAAAGTTCTCCCTCAAATGACCTTAGAGGATATCATGGCTGCTGAGAGCCGGGATGTTCCATGGATGTGCTTGTAATTCCAGTGGGGGCCGTTGTACTCAATTTTACCAACCCTGCAACCTTAAGAGGCTGAGATTCTGTTCTCTATTTTCTTATTCTTTAATGGATGTTATTGAGCACCTACTAAGGACTGGCCCTCTCACAGATGCTTAGGGGTACCTAGGTAACCTTGAACAAGGCCAACAGCATCCCTATTTTTTCAGCAGAGGAGACAGAAAACAAATCAGGGACTATACAGTTTCAGATTTTCTCCCTTCACTACTCTCCAGCATTGTCTTTCTGCACTTTCAGTTTCTGCTCAGTTATTCAAAGCTTGTTCTCTTTTCATCTGTCATTTGCTTTAAACATGATGGGAGAAAAGGAGGAACATATACTCTCAAAAGATCATAAATGTTTTCAATTTTCCATCTTCGGAACTTATGAAAATGTCATATTCCATACCTTTTGTATATACCATGATATTTGTGCATCGGTTATAATAATTTTGATTCACTATTGAGGGTCAAGAACTTCTCCCTTTTATTAGCTTTTATGTCTAAGGGCCAAGTATAGAAAAAAAAATACTAAGTATTCAATAGAGAGACAAGAGAAAGGCTGAGATGAGGATACTTTTTCCTCTGGTACCAGACTTTCTAAACAGTGAGCCCACCCCACCAAGCCCAAGGGGTCTCAACCCCTTGCACTTCCTCAGAGTACACAAACAATTTAATTTGTGCAATATTTCAAAACTTGTTTGCCTGAGTTATGCCCGGTCTCCATCCATTTGGATTGTATGAGATTGTGAACTCTTGGAGGTTGAGACCTTGTCTATTTTTATTCATTTTGGAAAGGCCGAAGCTGGGGCCAAATGCTTTCCAAGATAATGAGTGATCCAGAGTGGAAATTCAAGATGAAAAGGCTCAGGTCCTTTCGGACAAAATGCTTTGATCCAAGGTCTTCCCCAAATCATAGCAGACAGAAGAGTACAATGCATGGCCCAACAGGAGCCTAGACACAAAGGAAAATGAATGTATTTGAATAAGAAAGCATGCAGTCACTATGATGACAACTGTGGAAAATGCAGGTGCATAACAGTGAACCCTGGAAAGGGGAGCAAACCTAAGAGAGGTGTTATCGAAAAGGGAGAATTTGGGAGGATTAAATGCCTTAATAATGCTACTAACACTTTGCAGGGCTAAGGGAAGTTTAGTGGCAATTAGCCTTTTCCTTAAGTCAGAGGGGAGATGAGCCTCTTGCACTCATTTGTCTCCTTTCTACTCTATATAGAGAATAGAAACCAACAGTTACTGACACTGTTCATGTACCAGGCGCCTTACGCATGGTCCATCATTAAGCATCTCAACCACCCTAGTAGGTAGGTATCATTGTCTTCATCATCTCCATTTTTCCTATTTTATAAATGGGAAATCAAGAGATTCAGCAAACTGACTGGTCCAAAGCCCTACTCTTAACTCATTTATAACACAGCCTAGATTTGGGGCAAGCCTCCTGTCTCTGGGACAACAAACACTAGAAAAATCCAGAATTTCCTCTTTCTTTTCCATGTTGCACAAGTAACTGTTTTGGGATTGGACAATCCCATCTTCTCCAATAATGAATTGTGTTTAATATTTAGCTTTGAGTTTACCTCCTTCCTGGATATCATCCATCATATGATCTCTCTTTGGCACCCCTTCCCTGACAGTAACTATAAAGATACTTCAATGAAATAGATTTTTGAATACTACCTCTTTCCTCATTCAGAGAGTCATCTTATTTCTGTGCCAAGGGGCACCTGATCTGGATTAATTTCTAATATATGTTGTCATGAGCTGAGGATCATTTGATATTCGTCAAAGGACTTGGTTTCATGCTCAGCTGAGGCCTAAGGGGAGAATTCCTGACATGAAAAACGGACCAAGCTTAACTCTAACTAAGCAGTCTTCTGGTGTTCAAATACACCTCATTCATCAGGCATACATCTCAACTGCTCAGAGAGGGAACTGTGCAAGCATGGAGTTTTCCTTATGCAATTCAGCCCAAAGGCAGATGAATGGTGCACACTGCCTCTGATACTTCCTTCAGGTGATAAATCTATGGCCTCTCAGGCATCTACCCTAGTATCTCTCTTGGAATTACAAGAGTTAAGGAGGCAGTGACTGAAAGATTTTAAGAGAGTGCTAAGTACTGTGTGAAATGAAGAGAAAATAAGAAGTATGCAAATATCAACTATTATATAAGCAAAGCACACCTAACCTACCACATCGAATTTGTAATTTGTCTCCTCTGTTTAGCTGTCGAAATGGAAATGGAGTCACGGAGTCTTGCCTTTGAGGATTCTAGTCTTCAGTCTTGGAGAACATGGGTTAATGTTGAGATTCTTCACCATTCTGTGTAGTTGCCTTGTAAATGTTCCTAACTATAATAGATACGACTACTGAAGTATAGAATTCACAGATGTCTTAATACTTATTCCTGCATTAAGCAATATACTTGATAGGATTTACTTGGATCATTTATAAATGAGTATGATAAAGTGCTAACTGAAAACATTTTTGATTAATAATATAATTGGTTTTGGATGGACATACAAAGAAGCAAAAACAAATGAACAAATAAAGAACTACCCAGAGTACTAAAACCTTCCAAGTTGAACTTGATAAAGTACAACCACTTTTCAAACAATGGCACATGAATAAGTTTTTCAAAGAGTTACACATATTTACCTAATATACACGAGTGTTATTAATTCTAAATGTGACCTGGGCTAAGTTAAATATTTTTTTCTGAGACAATGTAATTGCTTCTCTAGTTAATATAATTAATTTCACATCAGGCATCCAGGCGTTCACATCAGAGCGCTAATTACACGATTTTCACTGCTCTTTCTACGGCAGCTAAGGAGGCAATATCCTGACTCCATGTTTGAATGGCCAGAAAATCAGCTTCCACAGATCACATCTGAGACATCTCTGAGCACTCAGCTGGCCTTTCAGGGAAAACTGCTCCTATTCTCAGGATTGGTTTTTAATTACTGATAAATTTACCAACAGAAGACCTTACTATAAATAAGTTACCCAAATTTGTGTGTGAGAGTAAAATTGTAAATAGTGTTTTGTCTAGGAGCCAGTACATGCATGATTAAAAGTAATGATTTGGAGAATAAATCTCCCCCAGCCTTCATTCGATAATAATAAAGATAACCATAATGCCAAAAAAATGTAATAATGCTTAACACTGAATATTAGTTACAGAACTGTACTGCATTGTTCCAAGCACCTTTCATGTATTAACTCAATCCTCACATCAACCTATGAAGTAGATACTATTATGATCTCCAACTTTTAGATAAAGAGACTGAGCTACAGAGAGAGCTTGATTAAGGTCATGTAACTAGTAAAGATTAAAACCAGGAAATTTGTCTCCAGTAATCTTCACTGCTTCAATAACAGCAGGAATATAACAGTTTGATACTTATCAAATGTCTGACCAAGTTCACATGAACATAGGATAGGTGTTAAAACTTTCCTTTGCACTGAAGTGTTCCTTCACTCCTCTTTTCTATCCGATAGTTGGTTCTGATTACAATAATCACAGGTTAATTTAGAAAATTAAGAAAGTACAGAAGAATATAGATATGGAAAATCACCCATAATCTCATCACTATACACTTTCTAGTTTTTGATAGGTGTGTAGATAGAGAAATATATGTAGATTTACATGTAGATGTACATGTACATGTAGAAGTCGATAATAGATATCTGATATATGATAGATAGATAGATGACAGATAGACAGATAGAGGTAGATAGGGTCCATAAGAAGAGTATCTTTGTCTATTTTATTCATTATGGTATCTCAAGTTCCTAGAACAATGCTTAGCACAGGATGGGGCCTCAAGAACATTTATTGAATGAGTATAGATAAATAATTCACATATTCCAAAAAAATATTCATTGAGAGCCTTCTCTGTGCCAGGCATTGTTCTGGGTAGTGGGGCTATAGCAGTAATAAACAAAATTCCCTGCCCTCATGGAGCTCATGCGCTAGTGGAGAGTGGCTGATAACAAATAAGTAAACAAATCACATATATGTATATGTAAATATATACACACATATATGTTAAGCACACACATACATACATAAACACACATCGAGTTGTGATAATGTCAAATGGTGATGAGCTTCGTGAAGGCAAATGGATCAGAAAAGGGGATGAGGAGTGTGGGGTGGGATGGGATGGCTATCTGAAACATGGAGCTACAAGACCTCACTGAGAAGGTGCCATTTGAGATGGGACCTGAAATTGGTCAAAGGGCAGCTATGTGGATGTGTGTGGAGAGCGGGTAGGAAGATACAAGTCCAGAGGCACTGGAGCAGCAGTGGACTTGGTCTGTTTGGGGAACATCCAGGAGGCCCAGGTGGCAAGAACAGAGTGAGCAGAGGTGGAAAGAATGATGAGGGCCAGCAAGTACTGAGGAGTTGGGGGTGTCAGATCATGCAGGGTTTTGTTGGACCATTGAAAGAGGTTTGGCTCTCACTCTGAGTGGATGGGGAGTCATTGGAGGATTCTGCATAGATTAGTGATATGAAAAGACAGTGTTTCAAAGGATCCCTCTGGCTGCTGGGTTGCAAGTAGGGTGTTTTTTTAAGGGCAGCAGGCAGCAGTGAGTCCAGAGAGGAGGCCATGGTGGTAATCTAGGGGAGAGACGGAAGCTGCAGTCGGAAGGTGTGGAGGAGCTGAGAAACTGTTAAAATTTGGGCTTATTTAGAACAAAAAGCCCAAAAGATTTGCTAACAGATTAAATTTAGGGGAGGAATGAAAAGAGTCAAGGATGATTCCAAAGTTTTCACATGCAAGACTTGATAGGTGAAGGAAATGAACAGTTATTAATTGAAATGTAAGATGCTGGAGGAAAGGCAGGTTGGGTAGGTTTGGGGTAACATCGGGAGTTTGATTTTAGATATGTAAAGTTTGAGATCGAAGCAGAGATGTCAAATGGGCAGTTGCTTACAAATCTAGAGCCTGAGAGAAAAAATCAGGATAGATACAATGATGTGAATATTGAATTACGAAATTTAGGTTGTCTCATGAATAATATGCTAATCTATTATTTTCATTTAACAATATATATAATAAACGTTTCCTCATGTGGTTAAATAAAATTATATAATTAAAAAATTAATATCAATCAAATTCTTGAGGCTAAGAATAGCCTTAGAAAACCACATTTGTTATCTTGTTTAATTCTCACACAAACATCGGGGTGTAATTATTTTGATGCTCATTTACAGAAGAGAAAAACCGAGCCGTCAATGTGTGTAGAAGAACTCGTTCAATGTCACAACCAGCACGTGGAAGAATAGAATTACAAACTTGGATTTTCTAGGCTTTTTCTACTACACCACCATTGCCTCTAAGGCAACATTCCCAATTTCTCTTGAACCATGACAAATCTATAGAAAGTTTATTACAGCTAAATATTCATTAAGTGTCTCAGGATGTTGCTCAAAAATAGAATCTATAATGACGCACTCTACGTATTGCATAATATAGTGATGTGCAACTTCTATCTAATTTGATCACTTGCAGATGGCATGAATTCACATAATGGTATACACACACCACACTGATCATTTCCTCGGTGCTATATAAGCAAGTTGTTCATCATTTTCCTGGTGTCCTTGCTCATTTTTGTCCCCTTGGATCCTGGTTGAAGGTCACTGACTTTTTTAATCCCAAAGCAATGAGAACCCACTGATCTAAGCTGATGATGAAGGCAATCATTGTCAATTCACTGAGTTTCACCTTTTCGAAATCCCTTTAAAAATCAGTGGCAATAGGTTATGGGAGAGGATGGACAAGGTGTAAGGTCATTACAAATTCTCTTAGAATCATGAAAGCTTGGCCTCTGATGTCCCTTCTGAGCTATAGCCTGTAGCCTGTGATACCTTGGGTGCTGGCGAGGGAGCTGAGGAGAGGAGAAACAGGCAAAGAATAGGAAAAAGTCATAAGTTCGTAAAGAAAAGCAGATGAGTGATTGCTGACAGAATTTGTATTTTTCCCCTGCAAGCGGGTGGGGGGATTCATTTTTACTGCATACAAACAGAATGACTCAATCAATTTTTGGAAAGAGGCATGCAGGTGATGTATACTCTTCTTCACAGTAGAACTGTGATGACACATTCATGTGAAATAAGCCCAAGACTTGTTGACTTCAAAATAAATACTTTTTGACAAATCCTACAAAGCATTATCTTTTTTGAGCACTATAAGTCGTGCTGCCCTTAAAATACTCCTATGTTACACATAAGGCTTATACAGTTCTTTGTTTATAAACTTTATGAGTTCATAGCCTAAAACAATAATAATAAGCCCTATTTTTTCTTGAGGACTTTTCATCCACCAGACTACCTAAGAGGCGATTTAAATACTATCTCACTCTAACTTCATCAAAACTATGTTTTACCGATGGGATACTGAGTCATGCTTTCTTGTCCAAGCCCACACAGGTGGGAAGAGAAGGAGCTAGAAGTCTGACCCCAATAGTCGACTTAGCCCAAGCTCACTCTTCAAGAAAAATGGGGGCAGGCAAGGAGAGTGGTTGTAATTATTTCCACAGGGATATGGAGTGTTTTCTGATTTGTGTGAAAAACCGCTAGGATTTCTCAAGGAACTCCCAAGGAAATTGCAGAGAGCCAAGTTGCTGCAAGCTGCTCTGCAGTGACCAGAAGGCAACAAGAGGAGGGGTGCAGCAGGAGGTGAGAAACCGGTGACCAGGGCCTCAGCTTCTGGACTCCCGCTCTGGGCTCCCGCTCTGGGCTCCCGCTCTGGGCTCCTGCTCGGATCTCGCTGCTGTTCTTTCTTCAGGGCCCAGAGCACAATCCGTCCTTTCCTATCTCCTCCTCTCCCTGGCCTGCAGGCCCCATGGGAGAGGTGGAGCTTACATCACTCTGAATAGCTGTTGGCTGATGGAGGGGCAAAAACGACCAATCAAAATTATGTCATGACCTTGATTTTTTCCTCTTTGTTGTTGGTTTAAGTGAAAGGATAACGTAGAACAAGCAAGAAAAATTCTCAAGCCTCAGTTTGCCAAAAGTTCTAATTCTTTAAAATAAGCCCATCCCCCCGGAAGGTCTGTGGCAGCTCAAAGGATGAAAAGATTCACTGTTCCAGATCCATGCTGTCCAATACCGCGGCTACTAGCCACACGCGGCTCTTGTTCACTTGAAATAGAGCGAATGCAACTGAGAAATGGTATTCTTAATATTCTTTCATCTTAATTAATTCAAATTTAAAAATTGACCTACAATTATTTTAGGTATGTCTGGAACAACTTGGGAATGTGAATCCACTTTTTCAACTGTAAATGTCATGTCATGAAACCTAAACTTGGATTAACTATTTCTGATGAAAATTTAACATTCAAATTGAGTGTGTTTTAAGTTTAAAATATTTACCAGACTTTGAAGATTTAGTATACATAATGTAAAAAATCTCATTGATCATTATCACTGTATCTGCTATGTATATCAAAATGGGAATATTATGGATATAGTAGATTAAATAAATATATTATTAAATTAGTTTAACTAGTTTCTTTTTACACTTTTTAATATGGCTACTAGAAAATTTTAAATTACATATGTAGTTTCATTATATTTCTATTAGAAAGTGCTGCTCTAAAACGTCTTATAATTTATTAATTTAATAGTATCAAACAGTATTCTAAGCATCAAATAAACTTTGATGACCTTTTAATAAGTGAAATGGGACATAGAATAGGAAACAGTAAGAATCTAGTACTATACACAGTGCAGAGTTACTAGGTCTGTGATACATTACACTGTCATACAGAAAACTAGAAAAGGAGCCCACTAGTCTCATTAAAAATAATTAATATTTCCTTCTATAGCTCAAATATTATGACTCCCTTTTCTAGTGGTGTCTCCACTTGAAATTTCCCCTTCATTGCAGCATGAGCCTCCCTTCAGACCAGAACAAGGGTGTGTGTGTGTGTGTGTGTGTGTGTGTGTGTGTGTGTGTGAGAGAGAGAGAGAGAGAGAGAGAGAGAGAGAGAGAGAGAGAATGAGTACATGTTTATACATACGTTTGTATTTCATGACTTTGGCCATAGAGACTTTGTTTATTTCTTCTACTTCACCAACTCAAATAAAACACCCACCACATCACAACACACCCGGGGCATTCTGCCAGCTGAGTGGGCAGTTTAAGGAACTCCTTACGGTAGTAACTTGAGATGACAGAGCCAACGAGATAGAGGAATTCTTCTTGGGACCTACTGCTGACACCATAGTCCTCTCTAACTTGGTCCTTTCTCGGTAGGAGTTTATCATTTTTTGAAAATCCATCGAAATATTACTCTTTTGCCCTTCTTTTCTAAACTGGTAAAAGACATTTCTGCAGAAACTTGTACAGCCGGGAAAGGAAATTTATTTAGAACCCTAAGTGTACTTTGTAGAGCCAATGATACTAAATCCTCAAGTTAATTGCAGATTTGACTTGTGCTGCATTTTGTATTATTTGCATAAGAGAAAGGGAGCTATGAGAGTTGCTTATTTTCTAAATTTGAAAAACAGGAGTCTTCTGTGTTTACAAAAGGCAGTAAGTGAAAATCAAAGATCTTGGGCTTATTTTGTATCTGACTGCTGATGTCATCCAGCCCTTCTTTGACTCGATTGTCACATGAGCAACTGTGGCAGATGATCTCTGCCCCTGCCATGCCCAAAGGAGTAATATAAATGACTTTAAATGAGTTCTTAAAGAAATTATCATATTTTTTAAAGGAAGGTAGAATTTAAGTTATTTTTTTGTGGTTACTACCTTAGACTGACTGTTATGTCTCCTGTGGAAAATGGTTTTGCAGAATGAAAAGCTTTCATACTCACGTTCACCCCTCTATAAGTGATGTATTAAGACAGGTTTCTGTGTTTTTCTTCCTCACTGATCTCTAATTCTTCCTCACTGATCTCTAATTTTTGTAGTGTGAAACCCTAATTATTTTAGAGTAATAAAATAGTAATATAACAACCGAGGCTCTGAAGGTTCAAAATCAAGACCCCCAAAGGTGACTATAGGTGAATAGCAGACAACATGTCCAATATATGGAATGCTCTCAAACCGAATTTTTATTATAGATGCAAATTTACTCGTTGATAAAAATTAGCAATAAAATTCTAAGTTTTGGGTTATAGAGTAAATATGATTTACATTTGTACTAAAAAACATAACTACCATGAATGTGCTGAGGTATTCTAATTAACAAAGACCTTTAAGGCAGGTCAACATATGCAGAGCTAATTGTTTTTGCAAGAAGGCAAGTGGAGCACACTGAACATGAATGACAAAGCTGGCCGGGCACAGTGGACATCTCCTCTACCTCAGTCTCAACCTCTGTGACCTGCTTCTCAGAGGGCTTTCAAGGGCCACTGCATTAATGCTTGTGAGACTGAGTTAGAATCTAGGGATGTGAGTCTCGTTTCAGTGCTAGCAACTTATATGAATTAAAACAGTAGATTCTTTGATGATACACTATGTATGCACTCTGTGTAAAATGTTTAGTTGTTTCCATCCTGCATATGTTTCTTGAAAAATAATGGCAAAAGTGAGACTGTACTCCTAAAAATGTTAAATTGTACTGCAGGATCCATTTGTATAATCCATTATTAATCTTTTAATAATGAAATATGGGTCCCTACATGTTCATCTAACAGACACTGAGATAGCAATTGACTTCATTTCAAATGGATCATCCCAAGTCAGTCAGTTCAGACTGCCTTCAATCTTCCCCTCACTTGACACTATAAACAAATAATAACCAGACTCATCAGCTAGATTCTTGAATGGAAATCTCTCATTTGGATATTACATGTGAGCTGGTATTCTTCTTAAGGTCTCAGGTTTTGCCGTTTGGAAATTTGAATACAAAAGATACTGAGTCACAAGTTATAGTGCCTTTGTTTTCTGGAACTAAATAGGGATGACTATGAATTGAATATTGAATATTCAATTGAACAGTCTCCACTAGCCTCCCTGGCACTGGTCTTTTTTGCCATTGGGTAGGAAGGCTATGCTTAGTTAAACAGAATTGGTGAGGTTATCTCAATTCTCCATCTGAGATAGAAATTGTGATGTAACTTTTGGCAAAGTTGGGAAACAGGAATAAAGAACCATCTTTATTCTATCTGGGCTTTCCTTCTAATGTTCCTTAAGTTTCCTCACTTGCCTTACTCACTGCATCTTAAAGAGAGGGGGCAATTGATGTTTTTAACTCACTGTGGCCAGGTGATTCGAGGTGTAAATGTTTTAAAAGACATTAACGCAACACTTCCATGGTAAGCAGTCTCTCACATCTGCCAGTGGCCCCTGCTTCACACCTTAATAATCCTCTCCCTTTGGGTGTGGGCTGGACAAACAGAATACGTCAAAAGTGATGGGATGCCACTTCCAAGACTAGCTTCCAAAATGGCCGTGGCTTCCTTCTTCCCTCTCTCGTTCTCTTGCTTGCTCTCTCTAATGGAAGCCAGCCTCCATGTCATGAGCTGATCCACAGAGAGGCCCATGTGACAGGGAGCTGAGGGAGCCTCTGGCCAACAGCTGGCCAGAAACAGTCATATGTTGGAGCCTGCCAGCAGTCGAACGAGGTAGTTAGGAAGTGGAGTTTCCCCTAGCTGAGCCTTGAGACAAACACTGCCCATGCCAAAGCCTGTCTGTCAGCTTGTGAGATTCCCCAAGCCAGGGGACCCAGCTGAGTCATACCTGGATTCTTGATCCCTAGAAACTATGAGATAATAAATATGGTTTTAAGTCACTGAATTTTGGAGTAATTTGTAACACAGTAATAGACAACTAATAAAACCTACAACAATTATAAGGTATTCACATGTCTGGGAGATCCTTGAGGCCAGGGTCTGGGTCTGATTCATCCTTGTATGTTAGGCATCTAGCCCTCTGCCTGGCACATAGCAGACTCGAGAAATGTTTGAGAAAGAAGAGAAAGGCAAAAGGACAGAAAAAGGGAGAGAGAGGGTAAAAGAATAAAAACTCAAGCTGACAGTAGGCTAAGAATTAACAGCTGACTGCCTAAAGAATAGTCACTCAATTGACAAATTTTTTCTCCACTTCTAATTAATTTTACTTTTGGTGAACAGCTTAACAACTACTCATAGGGAGTTCTCCCCCTCAGGTGTGTGCTGGAATCATCTCAGAAGCTCTGTCAAATGTGTGAGTGTGGAATGCCAGCCCCTCCATCCTAAACTGCGGGGGTGAGCCCAGGCATCTGTGCCGCCCCAGCGGAGAAGCCCAGCCTGACCATTGGCACAAAAGCCATAGCCACAGCCAGGCTTGGTGACCTGTAGCTAACCCTCCTCTTGAGGTGGCGAGGTGCCTGTGGGGAAACCCTGAGGCAGAAGCTTGTCAGAGATCAGAGGAGACAGAGAAAGGGGCCATCTGGGTTCCCTCATGGCTGTGGCCTTTCCATGCCCAGGACTGGCCAAAGCTTTTCTCCTGTGGGTGGAGGTTTTTCCTTTTCAGGCTGCTCACCTGGGGCCTAGGCAGCCAAGAGCTTCAAGGGAATGTGGAATAAACAGTTCAGCTGAGTGTGACCCTGAGGGCAGAATTTGACCGGTGTGTGGATGTTACCAGGAGACTTGGTAAAGAAGAGACGGCCAGCAATAAAGGGTCTTCCCAGGGTCAAGTGCGGTTTCTGACACTAGAGTGTTAGATGCTGTAGGAAAGTATCTAACCTTCCTGCAAGACTTGGGGTCATAAACTCTGAGCTCCTTTTCAACTGTGTGAACGCTGCGTGGACATGAGATTATGACATAGTCACTCAAGTGTCTTTCCCTTATCTTTTCTGTTCCCTCAACCACCTGTCCCTCCCATGACTACCTCTTTGAGAAGCTGCGATACTTCTGGTCTCTGAGTGACTGTGGCACTGCAGAAGGTGCACGTCCAACTTCAGAGGAGACGGGAGGGGGCTCAGGGCACAAATAACAGCTTTGGGAGGATCCGTGATCAGGCGCAGTTCACACCCCTCGGTTTGTGGCCAACAAAAGTCTCTGAAGAGGGAAGAAAGAGAACCAGAGGAACCCTCGGGAGAAGCGTTATGGGCCGATACTCTAGATAGGTCGGGGACAGTGAATCAGAGGGCAGGGAGGCAGCAATGTCCCCCTAGCCCAGTCCTTGGGTCTCACTGTGGACTTGAGCAGAAATGGCTGGTAGGAAGCCTGGGCAGATCAGCCTGAGCAGCCTCATGGGGCTCCTCAGGGCCCCAGTGCAGTGCCTGGAGCCCAGAATGTCCCTGCGCCCTAGAGATAGCAGCTGACAGCCCATGGAGGCCTCCATGGTGGGACCCGGAGGGGCGGGGCATGCGTGGATGGGACGGGAGACCAAAGGCGAGCAAAGGCAGCCCAGCCCAAGCCCCACGCTGGTCTGGGAGCAGAGGCGGAGCCCCCGAACACCAGCAGGGAGAGACTCTAAATTGCCTGAGATTGTTTCACATGGCAAATGGAATGAAGGGCAAAGAGATAAAATTAATCACAGATACTGAGAAGAAAAGAAAGTCACAGGCCTCACATAGCTCATTTGATGAGTGAGACCCAGGCACCTCGGAGCCTCCCATGTGTCAGGAGGGCAGATTAGAGAAGCTACGGAGGGAGGGGAGTGGTTGCGGAACCCACAACCCCAGGCCCTTCCACGTTTAAACAGGCTGGAAGAAATTCTCTGTGTGGTCCAGATGTCTGTACTACCAGTTGAATCCCAAATGAGGACTCAAAGGTAAAAGGAAACCAAGGGGCAGTGAACACTAGGATAGTAAGTGCTAAATTAGAGATACACCGCTTCGCATCAGGCGGATGCTGCCTGACCTACAGCGGGACAGAAAGCCTGCATCTGTTCATGCCCGTCTCCATCACCTCTGTGGCCTCTTCCTTAGAAGCCCATGAATTCCCTTGATGTGGAACCTTCCTTTATTACAGACTGTCTTAGCCCTGACTCTTTTTCAGGAGGGTGTTGCTTGCTTTCTTGGCTTACCTTCCTCAACTCACAAGCTGAGCTCTGTTGCCAATGAGGAGAATAACAAAAACATTGTTGTGTCTGCTCTGAGATTTCTTGAAAAACTTCGGGGATTTTTCTTACAAAAACTTCCAGCTTAGTTCAGGTTTTCATTTCCTTTCCATTCCGGGTAATTGAAAAATAAGTTGTTCCCCCACGCCACCACCCAATTATGTTTGTCTGATTCCGTTCGTTCACTCAGTGCGTTCTCTGGCACCCACACACATCACACAGAAGCTTTCTCACAGTGCTCCAGCTGCTGGGTCTCTGCCTCCGGCTCCCCTAGCTTGGTGAGGGCAGAAGCTACATCTGTCAACACCTCCCCTCACACCTACCCCAGTGCCGGGGACAGGGCAGATAGTAGGAATTCTCTCATTCAACCGGATCTTACTGAATTTTTACATAGAATTTGTGATGCAAAGTCTCTGGCACTACATGCATAATGCTTTCCTGGAAATTTTGGTGAATCAACACATGTATCTTCATGGACTTATGTCTTAACTTCTAAAAGGCTTTATTTTTACTTCTTGTTTATCTCCAGGAGGCAATAGCTATGAAGCAATTCAGAATTCCCATTTTCCTCACTGAAACTTCCAAGTAAAATGCTCTATAAATAAAAATCTAAATGTATTAAGAACATTCCTTTTCCAAGAATTTTTCCCCATTAAAAAAAATCACCTTTCTTAACTGACCCATTTTGATCAATTCAGATTTACCTCACTTATTTAAAACAAACGAAAAAAAGTTGCACTCAGGTATGCTCAGCACTGAACCAAAGTTTAATTATCCTGACATGGTCACTGTCCACTAAGGATTTTTAGAATAAAATGATTGCAGACACAAGTAGCAATAATATAAAAACAACAAGATAAGCACCCGAATGTCGATAAATGTAAAACAGAACACTGCGCTCAAAATTTTGAAAATAGTTTGAAAAGATGAACAAAATTCTGAATGATCCCTGTTTTAAACTAAAAAGAACATTTAGAAATTATTTTAGCCAACATCAGTAGGGCTTAGTATATAATAAGGAGACAAAGAAATTATAGAGAGGAGAAAAGAACTCAGAAGGAAATGAAAATTAAAGAAAAACAATGACAAGAAGCTGGAGAATTTGAAGGCGAGATAGTGGGCTAAGAGGTCACCGACAATTGTATCCATGCTACTTATGATCTTTTCTTCATTAGAAGGCACTTGTGAAACAAACAGGTGTTGAAATAAGGTACTTTTCTTTGACTTCCTGTGAAATGTTCATGGGAATCTTAATGGGTTGGGTCCCATATGTTGCTGGACCAGAGACAGGAAGAGTAGTGTCTGTTACAATTCCACCATTGGCTAGAACATGACATGAATTTACTCCTGCAAGACTTTTGTACTTCTGTTTTTCTTCCACTTGCCCTCAAATAACCTCACAAGAACAAATTAGATATTGCCTCTAGAACCGATTGCCATTACTATTAGTCAATGTAGTTCAATCAAGAGTTAAGGAGCTGCATGACCAAGCACAAGTTATTGGCTTTCTTTTGTCTCAATTTCCTCATTGGTAAAATGGGGAAAATATCAGCAACTGCATAGGATTATTGGGATGTGAGGCTTAGATGAGAAAGTAGATATAAAGTGCTCAGAGCAATGTCCTACATATAGAGTGCTCCATACACATAAGCGGCCTCATTATCACCACTATTTTTCGCCCTATTGTCATCAACATCATCATCGTTATCACCATACTGTGCACATGTTGAGACTGCAAACTCCTCTGTTGCCTACATGGGGCCGAGTAGGTAACAAAAATGAGAAAATCAGTCAGGTATATAACAGGGAGTGACGGAAACTGTGGCTACATCATGCGTTACAGAATGTGTGCTTATCTAGTATAAACGGTGCAATTTAAAAATTTAAATCGCTTTGCTTGCCAAAACGAAACAGATCTTAAATCTGGATTCTTTCTTATCAGATGCCTGTTTATGGCCTATGGAGTTATATAAATAACAATATCATCAACATCTTAATAGTAAACACCTTGTATGGAACTCATTATGGGTCGAGAAAGCCATTTAGTATAGGCTGAAAACATCTAGTAAAAGTCATTCTGCCTTCAGTTTGAAGCATCATAATAGAGTCAGGGGTTTAGAGGGGGAAGGCAGTGAGGGGCTGGAAGAAAGAGGTGAAGGGTTAAAGAAGTACAAGTTAGTAGTTGGTAGACTGTCACAGGGATGGCGAGTATGGCATAGGGAATGTAGCCAGCAGTAAGGTAATGGCTAGGTGCAGAGGCAGAGGGAAGATAGAGTAATTGGGGGCATGGTTTCACAAACCTATAAATGTCTAAACAATGTCTTCAATACTTGAAACAAGAAAGAAAGAAAGAAAGAAAGAAAGAAAGAAAGAAAGAAAGAAAGAAAGAAAGGAAAGAAGAAAGAAGGAAGGAAGGAAGGAAGAAGGAAGGAAGGAAGGAAGGAAGGAAGGAAGGAAGAAGGAAGAAGAGAAGGAAGTAAGGAAGGAAGGACGAAGGAAGGAAGAAGGAAGGACAGAGAAGAGAAGAAATAACGAAAATAAAAGAAAAGCAAAGACAAAGAAAGAAAGAAAGAAAGAAAGAAAGAAAGAAAGAAAGAAAGAAAGAAAGAAAGATGGATGGATGATAGAGAGATAGAGTCAGGGGTCTGACTTAGTCCAGAGGAGAGTTTGGAAGATTCAAGGGAATGGAAAGACTCTCCACAAATACTAATTTTTAAGCCTCAGAGGAGGCCGCATCCTAGGTATATGCCTCGTAGGGAATCACATCCATTTGCATGACTTCAACAACAATATTGAATTTATGCTGATGACTCTCAGAGTTATTTCTTCTGATCCAAGCACTCCTCTGAGTTCAGACACAAGTATGTAACTGTCTGTCTTCTAATTCTGCTTGTCATACAGATTTCTCAAACATTACATGTCCAAAATAGAGCTCATTTTTTTTCTCAAATCCTTATCCTCAACTCAGTAAATGAGTCCACCCTCCTTCCAATGACTCAAGCCAGAAAGCAGGGAAGAGCCCTGTTTCTGTCTCTCATGCCCAAAACACCAGCAAGAAATGTGAGTTCCATCTCCAACATACGTCTCAGCTCTAGCCACTGCCCCGAATCTCCGCTGCCGCCACCCTAACCTGATCACTCGCATCTCTCGCCTGGACCGCTGTAATTGCCCTATCTCTGCTCTACTCCTCCTGTACCCTTCCACGTCACGCTCTCGAGCCAAGTTCTTTCCTAACTCCTGGCCTTCGCATATGCTCTTCCCACTGTCGGGTGCCCTTCCACCCACTCTTACCTCTCTCCTCAGTCTTAGACCCCTGTTTAAACATCACAGCATCAAAGAGCCCACCCCGATCGCTCTATCTCACGAAATAAGTTTCCTTTCGTGACTTTTTATCTCAGCCCCGGGTTTCTTTCTTTTGTTTTATTCCTTTTGTAGCTTTTATCACTCCTCACATTCTTTTATTCATGTGTTCATTTCTTTTTATTTGCTTGTATCTTGAAGACCAGGGCCCTTGTGTCCTGTTCTCCTTGTCTCCCCAGTGTCTAGAACAATGTCTTTAGTAGGTAAATGGTCCATAGTACTACCTGAATTTAAAAAAAAAAAAAAAAAAAAAAGAATGAAGAATGGGTCAGGATTCTCCTAACCAATCCTTCTGTTTCTGGTTTCATTGCTTCTGCCCAGTCACACCCATACCGCACACATTTTGAGAGTTTCCCATGGAAATCTCACAGAAGCACCAAGTTAGTTTAAAGTATACGAAGATGTGAATCGTGAGAAAATGTAAAGGTCACAACTTCGAAGAGCTAGAAAATCACGTTTGGAAGAAAAGCACCACTCCAAAAGGGTGGAGAAGCTCTCTCAATTGGCTATTATGCGCGTCTGTGAAAAGACTTGAAGACTGGAAGTTTGCAGATTCTTTAAGTGCTGTTTCCACTAACCTCACAGGGGCAATAAAATGTTACAATGGATGTATTTCTGTACATAATATGCTAACTGGCGGATGAGCGTATTATAAAATGTAACCTAATGACCCCAATTCTACTGATTCTCATCAGTGACAAATCCAGACAGAGGTGTCTTCTCAGAGTCTTGAGAAGCCTGCAGGAGGCTCAGGCCCAAGACCCTCTCCTTTTCCTCAAGCAGCAGTAAACAGTGCTCCAACTCGCCTCTCATGGCCGACTCTCGGGTTGGAAAATGCATTTTCAGCTAAGTCAGATGAGATCTGTGATCTCATTTCTCCTGGGACTATTTCAGTGCTGGGTGCACTGTTTCTTTTGTCTCTTCAGTTTCCCTTGTTGCATTCCAGATATTGGATCATACATTTTACTTGATCCTTGAGGCCGAGTGTTTAAAAAATGTTCTCATTGTTTTCTAAATTTATTAAAATTTGTGTTATTTTTTAACTTTCTGAGTAAAGCTTTAATAAATACATATTTTCTACTTCAGATTATTTTCTTTAAATATTTATGCCACATAGACTCTGAAAAGAAAATATCATTTAGGTTATTCTCTCTCTCTCTTTCTCTCTTATCTCAGGAAGAGAGCTGGGTTTATTTCATCACTCTGATCACTCATAAGCTTAAGACGGCAGCCTCCTGAGAAGAACAGTATAGGTAGGCAAAATGTCTGAAAATCATCTGCCGAAAATTTATCTGCTAAATTGATACGAGGGCTATGACTGATAAAAACATACGTATCATAATATTAATCGGCTTCTGCAGTTTTCCTAGACACGTTCAGATTTGATTACTTAATTTTTTATCATTATGATAGCTAGCATTGGATGATCACTTATTATGAATAAGATGACTTACACCTATGATTCATTGAATCCTCACACCAACTGTGAGGTTTATTATACCTGTTTTGTGTTTTTTTTTTTTTAGGAAAAAAATGATGCTTAGTAAGATTTCTTTTGATTGTAAAGAATTTAATGAGACAATGTCACGATTGGAGCTGAAATCTTGGTCAACTACAAATTCTATGCCTTTTCCTACCGTGCACCACGCTTAGTGAAGTGTAGCTGGAGAGATGATTTTCCTGCTAATTTATTTCTTCATGGACTTTAATGGGACCATAACTCATCACAGACTGCACATACATCAGAGCTTCATACACTACAAATTGCACTTCTTCCTCTGAGTTTCTCTCCTACCATTTCAAAAATAATGAAATATGGAGCTTAAAAGGTAGTTGATCTGCTTTATTTTTGCTCCAGTGTCTGCTATAAGAGCCTTATGCTAATAACTACTCCAGACCATATAATTAACCGCTCGAACATGGAAAATGTATGTCTCAGACCATGACAGGCCCAAATACATTGCTGTTATTTCAGGTAGGGTAAATGCCTAATATTCATTTAATTTAAAATTGTACACCTCCCATTTGTTCCTTCAAAACAATGAGATGGCTCCAAAAATTAGGCCTAGCCAAACTGGATCTGTTTAAACCCAGGTAGTGCTATGGTGCATTGCACAGCACCAGGCAGCCCGTCGATTTATTCTCCTTTCCCTTTTCTTCTATTTTCTCTTTTCCTTCACTCCTTTCATAGGGAGGCTAGAATCGATCATTATTCTTTATTCAAATTAGGGTTGGTAGAGAATATTCCCACCCTGTACTTCCAGATCAGTTGGTGAAGAGCTCCAGCCTCGAGCTCTCCCCAAGTGCCCCAACCACCGCAGTCCTGGCTACTGCCTTGTCCCTCTATCTGCCCCCACTGCTCAGCAACTAAATGGCTAAAGCCCTGCTCCAGCATGAGGGCTAGGTCATCATCCCTGTTTCTAGCAGAGTTTGTTTCAGCAGAAATGTAACAATACGACTTTCGCGTTTTCATTACCTGAGCCCAGGAATCTTGACTGGAACATGCTCAGACGAAAACATTTTTGTTTCACAGACCATAATAGAACATGTGAACAATGGAGATACCAAGCCACAAATCCACAAATCTGCTTTCAAGTTTCATAATCTCGAATTCCTGAGTTTCAGTGAACTTGAGTTTTTCCTTGTATAAACATTACATGAACAAAGGTAGAATATTTTCTTTATTTTCAATTACATGATAAACTTAGAGAATTAAGGACCATAATAAAAAAGTAACCAAATTAGAATGCAGCTTTAAAACTGGTACACTTATTTCTATCTAAAACATCAATCCCTTTCTTTAGCCTCCAAACAAACATTATTAACGTAGTGATTAGTTGTTCCCTTTGTCAAGAGAAAAAGAATTACTGAGCCTTCTGAATCCAATCTACTGCCTGCTGAACACAGCATGCAATCACAGTACAAATGAATAAAACAAATTATGCTATTTATTTATTTACACTTCATATTTCAGAAAAGATTTTAAGCGATTTATTATTTATTATGGGGGGACTGCCTAGGAACAATTTGATTTTAGTATGTTTAGCCTACTTAGAATGTGAGCCCTGAGAGGAAGGGGTGCCCAAGATGCAGATTTTCCATTTCACCATAGAGGATGAAGAGTATTGGAGGGTGACCAGCAAAATAAGGTGGGGGCAGCAAAAATTCAAACCCAAAATAGCTTTTTGTTTACTATTCAATAGTTGTGTGATCTTGTAAGTTTTATTTATCCTTTAATGACCCATGGCACACCATCATCCCTATTAATTGACACTGTGTTTCTGTTTCTTTCTTGAACAAGTATTAGGCGTATTGTGCTGGATTCAGATGTGATCGTCCTTTTGATTCAATGGAATAATGGGATACACTTCTGGTGGAGGGAGGATCTTTTAAGGAATCGAGGGTATTATTGTCAATTAACAAAGGAAGAGGCCAGGTCTCAGAATATGGACAGCTACCCTTGGACAGGAAGGAGTAGGCAGGCCTCTCTGTTCTGGAACTCACACGTTGGGTCTAGAATTAAAGGAGAACAGAGGGCCAGATCTGGAGATATGCCATGATGGGCTCTTAGAGCCTCAGAGCATAAACTTGCAACATGATCCTATTTCACTGTATATTATTCTCTGTTTATTTCTTTCATCTTGATTTTTTTTTTCTCTAAGCCAATATTTCTCAAAGCATAGTCCATGGGTCAGATTAGAATCATCCAGAAGTATCCCAGATATACTAAATCAGAATCTTTGGGATTAGGGCCCTGTTATCTGATATCTATTTCCAATAGAAATTCACTGCCCTGGTCTTTGGTAAAGACTTGTTTAAATATTCCCATCTTGTTACCTGTGTTGCTAAGCCAGGTGCAGGTATACCTGTGGTTACACATGGGGCAGGAATGTTAAGAGGGAACACTGAGCATCTAAGACCTGCCTGTAGGGTTGGGCTGTCCATGGCTGCTAGTAAAAGCTTCCAGAAGGAGAAAGTGGCTCTAGGCAGGGAAGCAGAGGACAAAGAATTATAGCAGGGAATTTGAGAAGTCCTCTTTATAAGTTGATTATCACCCCCATTTCCAACCTTAGAGTGTAGAGTTTGATTTTTGTTAAGGGAAATGATTCTTTTCCTTATAATTCTAATATTATTTGTGGTTCAAATAAATGACCTCTTTAGGAAGTTAACCAGAAAGAGCTAAACTCACATGACAATGATATAGATTTCTCTAATAAAAAAGGAGTTTTGAGTGGATGTCTTCAGGTCATTCTGGGAAGAGGAGTCTTATTGATGATCAAAGATCAGATGGATTCAAGGCATTAAGGTATGAGCAAATTATTGAGTAAGAAAGTAATACTGCAGTATCTCACCCAGGGCATTAACTATTAAAAATATCAAGAAGAAGCTGAACATGTCAAAACAAATCTTCATATTCCAGTAAGAAAAGACAGTATACATTTTTCCACTTAGAAGTTCTTTGTTTTCTTTGACTTCTTGGTATTTCTTGATTTATATATTTAAGAAAATTAGCTGTTATGGTGTTACTATAAATAAATAGCCTTTTCATGTAGTCACTGGTAATCATTCCCTGGGCTTATTACATTCTCCTATCCTAAAGATGCTCATGCCTAAGCCACAGTGATTTTGATGCCATCAGAACCAGCATCAAAGTCAATCAGCCAAGCGGAACCAAGGAGGGCAGGTCTCAGCCAGGGCAAGAATCACCTGGGCCTTTACCGGCAAGCCCCATGCCCTTTCTCCCGCAAGCTGAGGACACTGAAAAGGCCCCGACCTATGAGGCCAATTTGCTGGACAAAGCTTCTCTGTACCAAGGAAAGCTGGCCGCACCCTCCCCTTGGACCCCAGGTATCTGGGAAGACTTTGCGGGATCATCATAAACTCCCACATGGCTCCTCACCTGCTCATAGCCATCATGTAGGCAATCTGTAGCCAGAAGCTGTTCTGATCTAAGACCTACAGATGGAGCGGATCAGCAGCATCCTCATCACCTGAGAGCTTGCTAGGAATGCAGAGTCTGGGCCTTTCCCCAGACATACTGAACCAGCAACCACATTTTAACAAGAATCCTCAGGTGGTTCATGTGCCTGTTACATTTTAAAGAAGATGTTTTAAAGCTATGGCAGGGAGCTCTGTAGTTGGAGCCCATTTTATGCAGAAAGATCTAAGTTCACAACCGGGAAGGTATAGTTTGAGTGAGGCAGTGGAGACAGGGAGGCCAACGTTTATAATAATGAAGGGGTCTGTGCAGATTAGGTTGCATTTTAAAAATTTCTTCCTCAAAATCTATGCAAATTGCACCAACTCTAATAATTCATGATCTGTCTTTGGGAAAAGACTCTATGTATCTGACTCCGTGGCTTCCATCCATGTGATCAAGAGGAACGCTCCTTGTGCAGCTCAGGGTGGCGAGAACATCTTGAAGAAAACTGAACCTGGAGGCCCAGACCCCTAGACAGACTTCCCTCCTGCTGGGGGTGGAGCAGGGGTGGCTCCACCGTGGGCATGGGATAAAACTTTCCCCATATACACTAGGAAGTTGATGGCTGTGACCCATTACTTTGTCATAAAATCTATTTTAAAGGTCACATATTTAACCAGGACAAAATAGCATGAAATGGAATAGAACAGAAAGTAGAGTCAATTCCATATGTAAGAATAAATTTTGTTTTGTGAAACTTTGGTTTATGATATGTGTGTATATATATGGATTACAAAGGAAAATGTATTTTTCCTAAGGTTATAATCAAAGCATTTGAGAATCACTGGATTACATTTCTCTGCAGCAGGAAAAAAAAATAAGTTTTATCGTTTATTAAGATGCAGCACTCTGCAGCATCTTAAGATAGGCCACGGAGAAGCTAAAGCACAATCTCATCCTGACAAAGCTTAAGGACTGGTTGGGCTGTGAGAACAACACAGGTAAGAGGATTGGAAGGTAGGGCAGCATATGAATTGGTCCTCAGTGACATGGGGCAAGCTTTAAATGTAGTACAAATTCAGAGAAAGACAGTGGGTTAAGGTGATGAGAACTGAGCTTACCACCATGCTTTTTCTTGGTACTCATGCCAAACTTAGTATGCAGTCTGAAAGGCTTATGTGCCTGAATAGTGCTTGATCTGTTGTCTAGATCTGGTTTCGATTTTGTAAGTTACCTTCTTTGAGAGTTGACAACTTTCTACCAGATTTCAACCCTATGAATTATCCATGAATGTAGGTATATTACTCTAAAAGAAACCGACATGTATATCTATAAATATGTACCTATAAATGGATAGTGACTTTATATTACAATTTTTTTCAGATTTCTTATAGAGTTATTGAATTTAGAAGTGCATTTTGAATGATTACATTTACTGTAAAAACATGATTCATTTTCCAGACCAGTGTATTGCATAAAGGAAGTGTCTCTTTTCATTGACAATCATTTGATTAAAAAACCAAGATTTCTCTATCATGCACCTTAATTTGCGGGGAGAGAGAGCTGGGCAGTGTTAGGGAAGGCTAATACTCTTAGTAAACAATGACAATAACAAAAGTGAACTATCCTGCTATCTTGGCAGCAAAGATGGCCCATAAAGAAATAGTCATAAAGGTCTGGGCAGGCACCCAAACTGTAAAATCCATTCCCTCTGCTCACCCTCACTGACCTGGCCCATCAGTCGAGATCATTGCAGGTGCCCTGAAGATGCAGGTGGTAATTCTGCCTGCAGAACCCCTGCATCGGCTGTTTATTTTAGATAGCCTTATCCAATGAGGTGGCAGGGAGGACGTACTAACTGGAAATGGGAAGGAGGTACTTGGAACTCTCAGGAAAGGAGCTTGCCCTAGGGGACGGTGAACTGTGGTGGTGTGCAAAGTTTCCCATGCTCTGAAAGAAGGACCATGGGGGCTGGTATTTAACAGAACAGTTTTTCTCCCTTTCCGAAGAAATCCTGAATCACTGCTGAGAACTTCAGGGATTTAAATTTTTTACCTTGTTTGGAAGTCAGTTTCCATTAAATTTTTTTCCTTTTACTTGAGCTGAATGCTAGTTTAAATGGACTTTTCCGCCGGGCCCACGTGAAGGATATTGTGGAGGTGAGCTGATATTCAGTCAACATGATAGGTATGATTCTTTTTCAGATCTCTCAGAAATGCTTCCATTACCAATATTGAGAAATAATGCTTCCTCCATTTTTTTGGATACAAATCATGATAATACACAGAACTTTACCTTCAGAAATTGTCTCTACCTCCATAATCATACTTGATGCTTATAATAACCTCAAGATAGAAGTTGAGTAGATATTAATATCCACCATTACAAATGAGAGAATGAGTCACAGACACTTGCAAGGAGATTCCCTCATCTCACTAGACAGCAGAAAAGGCAGGAACGAAGCAGCGTCACCTTTTTCTAGGTCCCCACACAGAGGGAGGACAAGTGGTCATGAAATGGGGAGAGAGGCTTGCTGTCCCTGGGTTGCCTGTGAGCTTTCTACCCTCCACCAAGGTCCTGGGTACGAAGGCAGGAGAAAGCACCCACACTGGGCAAGTCTGTGATGACTCCTTGGGGCACTCAGTAGCATACGCCTTGCTGCCTGTCTGAGTAGATGGTCAGTAGACAATGGACACAGGTGTTACTGTAACTAAAACAGGCCGGTTTTTTTGCTGGAGTGAAGGAGGCAAAGTTGTAGGGAGAGGCCACGATAACACAGGCACTGGAGCCACAGATCTGAAGATCAAATCATGTCCCAGCCACTCATTACCTATGAGGCTTTGGGCAGATACGTCACCTCTCTGAGCCTGAACTCCTCTTCTATAAAACAGAATAGTAGTCACCATTTGGGGTTATTGTAAAAATCAGCAATTTGCACGTAGCAGGTGCTTAAATAATTAGAGGAAAGGTGTTATTACTATTATCTTGGGCCCCAATTAGGTCAGAGTGTACTATGGCTCTGCAAAGGGGATTTTGCAGAGCCATAGTACACTCTGACCTAATTGGGGCCCAAGACAAAGACAAGGCAAAAGAAGAAAGTGGAGAAGAAAGAAAGTGAAAAACAAGTTTAACTTATTCAGCACTCCAACTCCAATAAGAAATGCTCTAATCTTTCTAAGATTGAAAATGCTCTAAAGCCACCAGGCGCCTATGCTTCAATACAGCAACTTCCTCTCCCCACCCACCACCGACTCTGGTGTCTCCAGATGATAATTTATTTCCAACTTATCTCGCTTATTATAATGAAACTTTATTTCTAGAGGAGGCATCTGATCTCTTACGGCAGAAAAAAAAACAATCTGAATAACTTCTGTGCATCTAAATACCATTTAAATTATGTTAGATATATTGAAATTGGTAGCAAAGGCAAAAAAAGGAGCTTATAATGGTGACAATAATAGTAATTTAAGATACTGATTTTTACTTGCCTACTGACTCTGTCACACCATAATAGCATTCTCACTGGCTCTTGAGCCTAGTCCTTACACTATCGGTGGCCACCAACATATTCTAAAATGTTATCTGCGTTTATCTCAAAAAAATTTAGTTTTGAAATTGTGGTCCTTGGATATCGTCATGTGAATCTTGCTTATAGATCTGGATCTGATGGAGCTGTGATGTATCAACTCGCTGAACACACAACTGGTTGCCTCGACTGTCTGGGCAGCCCTGGTGTATATCCTTCCTTCTCACTTCTCGGATTTCTTTCCCAAGGTACAGCACTTGTTTAAAAGAGAGAAAAATCTCCAAGAGAAGACTAAGCTATGATCTCGCCTAGAATTTCAAAAAAAAAAAAAAAAAAAAAAAGTCTCCTTGTCTATCACTGGAAATTTTAGGATCATATATATATATAAATAAAGTCTCCTAACTTTTCATCACTATAAACACCGGCAACCAAATTTCCTTAATTTGTACCATCCTCAACATGCAAAATCCATGGATAATCCGAATTAAGTCCCAAATTCTCTTCCAGTTGCTTTCCAGAGTATGTAGAAGAGCTTAAATTTTTTTTGCTTGCTGCTCCCATAGATTATGAAACTAATTCAATAACAGCCAAGATTTTACACATGGTTAGCAGTGTTGTTACTCTTAAATACATTATGGATTATAAAAATTAAATTAGACAAATACAATTTCTTGGATCATAACCAATGTTTCTGATACTTTACTTCCAAGTTGATAACCACAAATCAGCCTCATAAAAATGACATCTCACAGTAAAATATAAATACACAATGTTGGCCAAAGTGATGTCGAACTATGATTTTCATATCTGTATAATGAAAAAATGAACAAACAAACAGCTTTATTGTATCCTACTTCAATAGATCATACTTCATTTTTTTAAAAAAAAAAAGCATTTATGCTCTTATCTAAGTACAATTCTGATTCATTAGCTAATGTTTTATAATTGGCTAACATAAAATACCACATAACAGGTGAAATGCTCACAGTATAAAACAAAAATGGAAGCGCTTCCTTGAGCTATATTGGTGTTAGCTGAAAATGACATGTTCCAAAGCCTGAAAATCCTAACTCAATTATTCCTTCTCTAGAGGCCCCCAAAATGTCTGGATATTGATCAATTAATAATTTATGTTTAACAAATAATTTTGAGACTGTCCTATGTACTGGACAATGTGCTAGGAACAAATAGTGCTGTAGCCTTCAACTGCTAGGAACTCACAGTCTGTGGAAGATCAGACCTGTGGACATGCATAATTTAACATCGTGTGAGGATAATGGAGGTGTCACATGGTAAGTGTTGTAATCCATGAGTGTATAAAGTAAGGTGGTAACTCAAAGCTACTCTCCTTGGTAGAGGCCCAGGTAAAGACAGTCGTGACACAGGTAAGGGGGAGAGGTGTGTAAACTCACAGAGAGAAGGGGCGGGGGGCAGACCTCATGATATAGAGAAGAGTTTCCAGGTCAAAGAAGAATAAAAGAAGAGAGCATTCTGGGATGAGATGAAGGAGCAGCAAGGGAAAAGCCATGGGGGTGCAGAAAAGAAGAGGGTGTCAGGGAATTGACTAGCACCCAAAGGGGAGACTTCAGACAACAGCAGGAGTGAGTTTGTGGAGAGCTTCGCCAGTCAGCTAGAGCCGCCGGGTTTTGTTTTTCTACATTTTAAGTAAGGAATGTGACTGGATTTTTTCCTGGAAGTAGATTCTAGCAATTTAGCAGCAGGTTCTAGCATGGATCTGGAAGAGAGGGCAAGGCTGGAGTCAGGGAAATGATCAGGAAGAAAGTGCATGATCTTACAGATAAGCAAGTCTGGAAGTTGGAGGAATCCAGACAGAATTCCAGGCTAAGCTCATGTGAAAGTGCACATGATCCACAGTGAGCTCTGACGTGCTTAGTGCAGAGAGCCTCGAGTCCCAGAAAAGCATGGGAGCAGGGGTCGAGTTGTGAAGAAGGAGGTCCGAATGGGAAGCTAGGGACCATGATTTCTGACTATGGTTAACTTCTGTTTATAAAAGAAAAAGCCAAAGTTAAATAATAATAAAAAAATAACCCAAAGGAAAAGTAGGATTAAATTCACATTTCTTGGGCAGCTTTTAGGTGCCATGTACTGTGCCACTGGGCCACATTGTACACCTTTTCTCTCTTAACCTTCACAATACCTTTGATGTGTAGGAACTGGTTACTTTCACAGATGCAGAAACTGCGGCTCCAATAAAATAACTTGTCCAAAGCTTCACAATTCACAAGGGTAAAGCAGAGTCTTGTTCCCAGGTCTGTGGGACTTTGAACTCATGTTGCAAGAGATCCAAAGGAAGGAGAAGGCCCTCCCATGGTCACTGGTGTTGAGGCGCCCACAGCACCATTCTATCAACATGCCACTCATTGGATGCATCCGCGGGGCAGCGAAGACTGTTTATTGACGGTAGCTAGTCCACTTGGCTCTGTGTCCCTATTTCCCTGACCCTGTGCTGCCACAATTGATAATATTCTTTTTCTTCTAAGATAAAGAGAGGAACGCACTCACTACACCAGACAAAAATTCCAGACGGATCGAGAACTTAAATGTAAAACAATGAAACCTAAAAGTTTAGATGAAAATTTGGGATTAAAAAAAAATTATCTAGAAGGGCTTTCAAAGCATGATACAAACTCCAAAGCCTGACATATTTAAAAATCAAGCCTCTTGGTATGATCATGGTCTGAGTACCAAATGGAAATCACTGCATTTGCAAGGAGAATGGTAGTTTACTGAATATGGAGGCTTCAGCCCGATTTGGGAGGTGGAAATATTCTCTACTGCAAATGCAGTGACACTCTCTGTGGAAAACCTGCGCTTCTACAGAAATGACAAATGATGGTTGGAACTAACGCACACTCTAGGGGGCGCATTACCATCCTACAAACCAATTCCCAGTAGTAAATGCAAGGCACAGTTATATGAGTAAATACAGTGCAATTGAGCGGGTTAAAGGAACAGAATATAAAGGATTCTACTTAATGAAAAGAAATTGGATTACTAAACTTAGTGAAAACTGGTGAAGAAGTGGGTTCCTTACGTTAAGCAAGAAAATTTTGCATCAAACTACTTATGCAAGCTTGACCTTTTTACTCACATATAAAATTTCATTAGTGTTTCCTATTTTAAAATATACCATTCAAATAAAGGAATGTCCACAATCTCTAATTAAAAATCCAAAGATAAAGCCCAGAACAACCTTCGAAAAAAACCCCTCATTTTAAAAAAAGTAAAATTTGTCAAGAGATGTAACTGATCAATATTATGCTGAGTTCGAGTGCATATTTACATGTGGTAAATTACAGAAAGGCTGCAGGGAAGTCCTCTTGCATTCTAGCCTTGGATCCCTGAGCACAGGCACATTCTGGCAGGACCAGGAAGAATCTCCAGATCACAGCTGATTTCTATGTGGTTGTAGATACTCCCTTCTTTCAAAGGTTATCTGGTTCATCCCAGAGGGGCTCAGAATATAAGACCTGGGAAAATTTGACCTCCTGCTGCCAAAACTTGGTCCAGGGGGTATTCACCAATACTAGGGGTTCCCAGATGTTGAGATGTCAAGTATAAGTAAACATTCTAAAAAAATTTAGAGAAGATACATAAGGTTACTAACTTTTATTTTGCCACGTTAGGACAAACAAGCAAACAAAATGCCTACCGCTATCTGCTATCATCAGGGTTTTGTAAATTCAAAGAAGCCTTTACTATCACAAAAAGTAAAAGAAAATACTCTCTCTAAATTTTACCTTAAAAAAATCGTGTGTGTAAAATTAGTGTCTACATGTAAAAACATTTTTAAAAATTTTCTTAAGAAGGATAAAGGAGTATTTTTTTACATTGAATAGTTAACTTTAAAGAAAATCTCATGTCATTGCTCTAATTTTTCTCATCCTGCCTTACTGTTGGAAGTCTTCTTGAACCAGCATGGAATCTCTCGTGGGCAGTTGAGTCCTACTGATGTGTACCATTTCTTCCCTTTCCTCACCCTGATTCTTCTCTCACTGCCTCTGGACACTGTACCCACATGGCTCTGTGTTGGCCATTATTAGATCATGGATCATCTACGGGACAATGGGGCTAGGTGTTCAGAAAGGAATCTAAGGATAGTTTTAAAGAATGGCCTGGGAAATATTTGTTTGCAAAGCCAAGCCATCACTTCAAGGCTTCTAGGAGCAGGTTTCTAGTGCCTGAGTGTTGACAGTGAAGCCACTCTCTAGCAGGGCCCTGGGGCCAGAGCCACATCCACCACCTGCAAGAACCTCTTCCTGGGCTAAAGTGATGGCTGGCTGTTCTCAGGAAGAGAAGGCACTTTCGTCTCTTTGTTCTTTTCTTTAAAAACAGCTTTAATGAGAGATAAGGGGCACACTCTATAACAGGGACACCAAAATAGTCAGCTAGAAGCAGGAATGCCATGGGTTTTCTCCAAAGTTTGAAAAGCCCAGAAGCTGTGAGAAGGCTTGTGATGTGCCCTGGAAGGGCAGAAGTAAGCGAGCCAACATCTACCAAAAGTGCTAAAGGACTGATAAGAAGACTCAGAAACCACAGACGATGATGCTGCGAACACCAGTTCACTCAGCAAAGGTTTTCTCTGTGTCAGGCATAGTCTTAGGGGAGATACGTAAGGATGGTCATTGCTTGTGGCCGGAGATGTATGTGGCTTGTGACAACCAGGAGCAAAACTGCTCAGTGCTCCTTTTGAGCCCATCTTTTTCCATTAAAGATAATGTTCTCAAATGAAAATGTCAGAGGAAACGGCTCAAAGTGGAACTGAGACCTATCATTGGGGGCGAGAATGAAACAGCCCTTGAGGTGTATTTAAAAACCCTGTTGGAAGACTTCTCAGTTACCATTTATGAGTTTAGAGATCCAGACTCTAGAACCAGTCAAAGGCCTGGGAGAAATCTTCATGAACAGAAGTACCTAAAAGGTAGGGACAGGCAAATGCTGCCCTTTTTTAAATGGGGGAAAAAACGGGCCCTGGAAACTTAATATTGATAAGTCATGCTTATTCCTGGACCAGAGACATGCTCTTAGCAGAGAAAAAGGTGATAATTTATAATTAGTCACCAGCATGGATGAGCCACACAAAACTAGTCCTATTTTCTCACTTTCCATTGTTTTACTATGAAAGTGTGGCAGATGGGAAATAGTTCACAAGAAAGCAAGTTTTCAAATTTTTCTGTAATTATCTCGGAGTCTCATTTGCAGAATACTTAATCTAATTACATTTGGGGACAGTCAATTAAATTTCATAATTTCAAAGTCGTTCTGCAATTGAAACTTGGTCTCATTCAGGATTCCTTCCTCTAATTCACCTTCTTTCCCCACCAGAGCTGATTATAAGTGGGTTTATGCAAATGGCAATGCTGGATGAGGAAAGGCATTTACTTCTACATCTTAATTTAGCCTGGTTTGGACCCCCTTGAAATGAGGAATTGAAGATAATCAAAGGACAGTTGCCTCTATGCCCACATCTAAGAGTCTCTGGTCTGGTCCTTCCACTGTTTTCTGTTGGAGGGTCCATGCCACCCTCTCCTCTGATGTTCCCACTTTGTGAAAGTAAGACATTACCTTTCAGCTCTCTTTCTCTTTCTCATTTTACTTAGGATGGTGGGAGAGTTCAGCTGCTCTCCCACTTTCCTCTCGGGCTACAGAAGGCTCTGCATGATCCCTTTATGGACCTCTCATAGCCCTTTCTATTCTAGTACCATCTCCATCTCACTCCTTTGGTGCATAAGGCACATCTGCAAGGTGGCTTCCTTCCAGTACTCCATCTGGGCGGCAAGTCCCGTGTTCCCTCTCCTCTTGGATCACTATATGTACAGTCCCATCCTCTTCCTGACTTGACCTATGGCTGTAAGCAGGGGACCTACTTCCTACTCCCAGCCTCTAATTCTCTTGCTTGCTTCCCACTCTCTCTTTCTCCTTCCCAGCTCAGAATGTCTTTATTTCATATTCATACAAGGGAGAGGGAGGGAAGAGGGAAGAAGATGGAGAGTAACTCTGTCTGATTTCAGGGCATTTTAAATATTTCCCCCTGCCTTTCGACTTTCTGATCTTTAAAGTCAAGAATTGCATGGTTTCACATCTTGCTCAAGGTATTAGAGAGCTTGACTTGACTGGTTGAATGCAAGGTAGTCACCAGCAAAAAGAATGTGCAGCTAAAGCAAATTTGTTTAAACTTCACCATAGCTTCCTACTTGGTAAACAACAAGATATAGGAGATTTGGGAAATACAGAAGGCAGACTCATTTCTCATTTAGATACTGGATGTCTAGATATACTAAACTGGTAGATTAGAGAAATGATATAAATATCAAACACCTCCATTCCAATAAGGCAAAGACTCACCAGATGGACTGTGGTATCATGTGGTTTTATAGCTGACTGAACAGCTTACTTGAAGCTTATTGAATTATAGATCAATTTCTCCCTGGGAGGAGATCGTTAATGCTGTGCAACAGTTTCATATTGTACTGCATTCTGTTCAACCACTTCATTAACGATTTTGCTAAGAACAGAACATGTGATTATTAAATTTGTAGTTGGCCCATAGCTAGGAAGGACAGATAAGCTGCAATGATGGTCCAAGACTTAAAATGATGCAACTTAGCTCGATAATAATTATATCTTACAGTTCGATTTAATATAATAATGACATAAATACAGGATAAAGGTGACACAGTTAAATAGTAAAAGGGCATCAACTTCGTATGCTAGAAGACTTAACTATAATAGCAATATGGGCTAACAATGACAGATGACAATTAGGAAATCTAGTGGGGTGGAGGCTGCACTGATAGATCAGTGTCCGCAAGAAGTATTTATCTGATACAAAGTAGTTTGTCTTAGGAAACTATGTCTTTCATCAGTTCAACCTCCACGTGTTATAGTTCCTCTTCAAAAGCATTTCACAGCTCTTCGCTGCTCCAGAACAAAGCTCAAAATCCATTTTTATGGTGTACCTTGCCCTTCATGATCCGCTCCACCACCCAGCCTCATTTACCATTGTTCATGTTTCCTACTTGCCGCCCCATTCCAAGCCATAGGCAACTCCTTCTACGTGCTTTTTTGTGCTCTTGTTTCTTTGTCCAGGTTGTTCTTGCCTAAATTTTCATCTCTGCTATGAGGTATGGGAAAGTGTGGGTGGGAAGGATTGTGGGGTGGGGGTAGTGTGGGGAGCAGGAGGATCCTATGAAGTGAGGAGCGAAGCAACATGAGAGCATAGATGAAAATGGCAGGCAAAGGCCAGAGTTATGCAGAATAGAGAGTACCAAACGCTGATGGATGCCAAAGGGAGACTTTGGACCATGGTAGAGAGTCAAATATTTGAAGCGAGAGAGATAAGTGGGAATGAAGGAAGCCACCGACCTGAGATGCTTGTCTTCTTTATCTCAATCATCTCCCAAAACTTTTTTGATCTTTATCTTCTCTCTCATGATTCTTCATTGGATATTTTTCTGTTAGATTCTATATGGCCCAGATTTTCAATTATTTGTTTATATTTCTAATTCTCATACTAGACTGGATACTTGCTTGATGATGAACCTCTTACCTACATGTATAATCCCAGGATCTAGTTCATAGTACTACATCTGTATCAGTACCACAGCATCTGCACTCAGTACACTACACTACACACACACACACACACACACACACACACACACACACACATAAAGATACAGATATAGATATATAGAGATATAGGTAGATAGATATTTACTTATACACATATATGTATATATGTTTAATAAATTAATGGTATTTCTAACTTGTTTGTGAAAATCATATTTCTCAAAGTATCATGCTAATATTAACATATAGAAATTAGTGCTTCCTGACCTATCTCATCATGAGAGAATCATTTTAAAAATATATTATTGAGTAGAAAATGTTTTCAATCCATGTTTTGAGCTAGTTCTATCTACCCAAAGGCAAGATATTTAGATCACATGGCATTGCCATGTGTATTTCTGACTACTTAGGGCTGATTTAAGTAAATTATAAGTCTTCCAGTGAGAAGGAAATACAGTACCTGATTTTAACACAAAACCATTCCACTGTCCTTCAAATCTTGAATCTGTGAGTAGGCTGAACTCTACCATGGAAACGTGCTATTTTATTGTTGCTCTTACATTTGTCTTCACTAGATTTTTAAAATATGCTTAATTAGGTGGACTAAACTTCGAAACCTGTTGTACTTACTTAGACACAAAGAGGTTCACAGGCCAGCATTCTTGTCATTTGTTTCTTATCCACTTTGCTTTTCAGAGCATCGAGTCTAAACTACAACATTATAAATGTTCTTTCTACTCTTAAAGCTAATAAGCTTTAGTCATTCATTTATTCTACAAATATTTATCGAGCACCCACTATGTATTAGGCACTATTCAAGGCACTGATAAGACATCGGGTAATAGACATGCTGACATCCTGCCTTTCAGGGCCTTATGTTCTAGTGGGGAAGAGAGAAAAACAAACAAACATATAATATTATACCAGCTAGTGACAAATACTATAAAGAAAAATAAATGGGGTGAGGAGATGGAGAATAACAGATTATCGTCACTTCTTATCTGTTAACACTGACAAAGGCACTTTGTTTAAATATGGCAACATTTATCTGAGACAGATCATCCAACAACATGGCTGAAAGTACCAATAAAGTATACATTTCTTTTCAAAAAAAAGAAAAAGAAAATAAACGTGATTACTATTTCAGATAGTGTCCCCAGACAAGACCTCAGGAAGGAGGCAGTATCTGAGCAGAAATCTGAATGAAGTGAGGGATGAAGCCATGTTAATTGCTGGGATGAGAGCATTCCAGGTAAAAGAAATAGCAAGTGCAATAGAAAGAAAGAAAGAACGAAAGAACGAAAGAACGAAAGAACGAAAGAACGAAAGAAAGGGAAAGGAAAGGAAAGGAAAGGAAAGGAAAGGAAAGGAAAGGAAAGGAAAGGAAAGGAAAGGAAAGGAAAGGAAAGGAAAGGAAAGGAAAGGAAAGGAAAGGAAAGGAAAGGAAAGGAAAGGAAAGGAAAGGAAAGGAAAGAAAGAAAAGAATAAAGTAAGGAAGAGAGAGCAGTGTAAAGCCAGATGCGTATAGATAGCAAGGAATTTGATGGGACCGATAAACCCAATAGGCATCAGTGTCTTTCTTCATTTCATTTGCAGTAGGAAGAGCTTCCTGGTCAGCAAGTCTGCCAGCCCAAGTTTCTGCCCTTTGGGAGGATTGTCCTGTGAATGGTACCATAATGACAGCAAGTCCTCATCTGCTGGTGTCAGCAAATAAGGCAGATCCATCTGTCTTTTCATAGTTTGCATTCTGGTCTAGGATTTCCTCGAGGACCTGACACTTCTGTTGTATTGGCTTGAATCAACAGAAACCCCTATTTATCAGGCCTAGAGCTTTTCTGTTAATATAATTTATGAGAACCTTAGGTGCCTGACATTTTCCTTCCTAGGAACTCAGTTTATTAAACTAAAATCTAAGATGAGAGTGTGTCAGAGCTGCTAATTCATTGCATCGTGAAAGAAGAAGGGCAGAATGGCCATTTCTGTTTACCTCAGGGCCCTGTCCTCTACCTGATCTTTCATTCAGGACTCGTTTTATGCCTGGATGAGTTCACCTGCTGTGAGGTTAGAGTGCTGTCCCACATGGGGCAGTATGTACTCTGGGTCACTGACCAATGCTTGGTGGGGCCCCTCCCGAACCATTCACAGTGTGATCTACATTGGTGAAGAGGCCAATTCCACTTCCTGTAATGGCCAAATAAGCTCCAATCAGAATGATTCTTCTGAAGATAACAACTGTAAACTCTGGACAAAATATTAAAAGCGATAACCTAAAGGCACTGAAGAACACCCCAAAGAAGGTACATTCTAGAGAATGTTGAGAGAAACAATCAGGTACATGGTCTTTCTGGGTCTGCCTAGGATGTAAGAATCTGACTGCTTATAACCTGGGCCATTACTCAGCTGAGTAATTACAGTAAACGATCTTGAGGAATTATGTAAGGGCTGCCTGAGTGACAAAGAACAGACTGGTTAACTGCATAACATAAAAGAAGCAGATTCCCTAAGCTCAGTGTTCTTATCCTGTAATGCAGCCCATTGTGTGTGCATCCCTCTGGGCCCATGGAGTAATCCATGTGGGACTTGGAGACAAGATGAATTAATACTAGCATGTTGTTATTCATGATGCTTATTGTGCTGTGAGTAATAAAGCCCTTGTTTATGACCCATGAAACACTGACAGGCTTATTTATTGGCTCCTAAGTAAGGTAAAATCAAATCCCAGACCTGGACAAAGGGGAATCAACACTTGAAAGATAGGAATGGCACTGGATGGATTTCCCATTTTCATTACTTTTGGCCTGACAGCAGTTCTCAGTCGACGTCATGTGGAGCGGCTAAGACTCTGACAGAAAACTTGCAGTCTTTCTCACTTAAAAAATTAGAGGGCAGAGTTTGGGACAAGCACGGCCACTAGAAAGTGAGAAACAAATCACAGAAATAAAAGAGCCAGAGGAAAGGACTATAAATTTCTGTGTCTTAATTCTGTCCAATCTCTGGCCGATCTCTGAACCAAGCATTTATAAGTTGAATCTCAAAAGGCTGAGGAGCGACTAAAATTTCAGAAATGAGATTGCAGCTGCTGCCCAAGAGACAGAATTTGTACTTCGAATCCAATTAAGTTAATTGCCTGTGATAAAAAACAACAGAATTTTTTGGAGAAATATAATAGCATTCAGTCTCTGCAACACAATATTTACAATGTCTAAAATATAATCCAAAATTACTCAACACACAAAGAAACAGGAAAATATGAACTGTTCTCTAGATAAAAATCAACCAATAGAGAATGGCACTGAAATGACCCAGATGTTGGAATTAGCAGACAAGAATTTTAAAGCAGCAGTTATAACTCTGCTGATGGATGAAAAGGAAAATGTGCTCACAATGAATAAAAGAAAATTTCAGCCAATGAATAGAAGCTACATATTTTCTAAAAGATGGAAATTCCAAAATTAAATAATACAATGTGTAGGAAAACATTTATTAGATGCGCTTAATATCATAGTGGTGATAACCAAAGAAAAACTCAATAAACTTGGAGCTAGATGAATAGAAATTTCCAAATTAAACTTAAAGAAAAAAAATCATTTTAAAAAATGATCAGACCCTAAAGAATTGGGGGGACAATATTCAAAGGTCTAACATATATGTAATTGAATATTAGAAAGAAGGTACTTTAAAAAGTAATGGCTAAAAATTCCCCCGATTTGGTTAAGATACAAATTTACAGATCCAAGAAAGTCAGCAAACCTTAAGCAGGATAAATAAAGAATACCATTTATAAGCACATGATAGCCAAACTGCTAAAATACACACACACACACACACACACACACACACACACACACACACACACACACACAAAACCCTAAAGATATAGAGAAAAACTTGAATGCAACTAAACAGATAGCACATTATTGACAGGGTAATGATGACTTAAATCAACTAATTTCTCAGTAGAAACTGTAAAGACCAGAGACCAGTAGAACAACATCTACAAATTACCTAAGGAAAAAAAATTAATCCAGAATTTTATATCCTGCAAAAACAAAGATAAAATAAAAACATTTTTCAGATTAAAAACCTAAGAAAATTTATCACTAGCAGATCTTTAGTATAAGAAATGCTAAAGGAGGGTCTGTATGTAGAAAGAAAATAATGCCAGACAGAAAATCTTCAGGAAGGAATGAAGAGCATTGGAAATGACAAATATATGGGTAAATACAAAAGGTAATTTTTTTCTCTTAATTTCTTTAAAGTACCTTTTACTCTATAAAGTAAAAATCATAACATTGTCTTGAGGGTTTAAAACATCTGTAAGCTAAAGGGTGCAGGGTGGCAATAAATGGATTTATATGTTTGCAAATTTCTACATTCCATATGCAGCGTTGAAATACTCTGAGTAGACCATAAAAAGAAAAGGATGCATGTTGTACTCCCTAGAGCAAACGTTTAAAAAATGCAAAGTGGTATAGCTAAAAGGGCAATAGATAAACCAAAATGCATTTTTATGCAATTTAAAATTGCCAAAATAAGACAGTAAGGAAAAACAAAAGATTTTAAAAGCAGAAAGACAAATAGAAAGCATAACCCAAACATAAATTCAATGTTGCCAACAATTACGTTAAATGTTAATAGACTAGACATTCCAACCAAAAGCCAGAGGATGGTAGAATGGATAGAAAAGCAAGATCCAAAGTTATGCCATCTTCAGGAGATGCACTTTATTTATAGAGGTAGGTTGAAAGTAAATAAGTGGAAAAAGGTATACCATGCCAACAGTAAGAAGAAAGCTGGAGTGGCTATATTAACATCGAATAAAGTGGACTTTAAGACAGAGTATTATCAGAAATAACATTTTATAATGATATAAAGGTTAATTCATCAGGAGGACAGAACAATCATAAATATACACATTCTAATAATAGAACTCCAAAATATATAAAACAACAATTAAAAAAAATAGAGCAATAAACAATTTCACTTTCATGAACTAATAGGACAACAAGACCAAAATAATAATAATAATAATAAATCGGTTAAATACATTATAGTGTATGTACCTCAAAGTCCACTGATCAAAAAGGTGACACTGTGTAATTGTCCATTGTGGACATCTTCGGAATTTCACATATGGAAATAAGTGTTCAGAATAAATTAGACATGTCCATTAAGCTGCTAACCATGCTTCTAGTCCCTTTCCATTCGTGACCTTGCAGAGGAAGCACTGAAGAAGTCACGATTTTTATCATGAGACTCCCATTCCCCACTATTACCACTATTACCACCTTTATGCACTGAAAATTGCTGGGACCAGAATGGGCACCTCCCTATAGGCATTCAAATGTCTATACACTTGCCAGTGTCCTATGACATATGGTGCCGAGGGCTCTGCCTGAACAGAGATAATGCTCATTAGCAGGACCAATCTGATACTCGCTCAGAAATTTTAGCTAGGAGATTCTAAGAAAATGAGCTTGTTAGCAGGTAGTGCTGGAGTCAAGAAGATGTATAGAAATGTCATGGCAAAAAGAGGTATGAGTTATGAATAATCAGATCCAATGTGACGGGTGATAAAATACAGGAAAGGAGACAAGAGTAAGCAAGTCAGACGTGTGGGAGAAGGGAGCAGGCGCCCAGAAGTAGCTGAGCGACAATGGCAGAGAAATACCCAATGGCAAATGATGAACCAACTCCTGCTTCTGAGATTTCTAGAGCTGCCTGGGATTCACCTCAGGGAAGAAGTGGCTATTCTGTGGTTACTTTTCTTGGAGCCCCATGAGACTCTTGTCATTTGCTGTCCATCAAATTATGGGTATCCTTTAATAAGCCCCCACTTACCTGAGGCAATGCAAGGGGGCCTCTGTTTTGTGCAATTAAAAAATCTAACTAGGTCAAAGTTATTAATAAAAGTCAGCTCTGTTCAGTGCTCACCAACAAACTGCTAAAAAAAAAAAAAAAAAACACAACAACAAAGATACAGAGAAAAACTTGAATGAGCCAAAGACACATGACACATATTTTAGGTTTTCATGTTCTGCTGAAAGCTTACAGTTTTTAATGTAGAAATATCATATTTTTAAAAAGAAACTTTGCATTTCATATACAATTATTTTTTAATGTAGAACGAGTATTCAAAGGAAAGCAAGAGAAGTTGTTTAATTTCTAATTATTTCTGAAATGTTTTAAATAATCTAATTCTTTCTAGCTCTATGAGTTACATTTATTTTGAAAGAGACTTGGAAGAGACATATTTCTCAATAAAACATAACAAAAACAGTGGGATGGATATTGTAGTTTATAAATGAGAATGGACACTAATTCGAACTAGACCCATAACTTGCTATAGAATAAATATAATAAATTATCAAAAACAACCAATAGAATTTAAGAGCTTGGGCACTAGAGCCAGACAAAACCGGATTTGAGTCTCAGTTTATCCACTTATCTACCTAAAAGAAATCAGAACAGTTATTCTGAGCCTCAGTTTCCTCATTCGTAAGACGAGAATAACAGTATCCACCTTGTATCATTTTTGTGAGGATGAAACGAGACAATACACATAAAGTGCTTCACATCACATCTAGCACATAACGAATTCTCAATAAACGAAAGTCGTTGTCCCTTGTACTAGTGGACACATCCAACAACTAAAGCCAGTGCCATGATTTCAGGAATTTCACCTTCATAAATCCATGTTTGGAGAAGAAAGGAGAAAGAAGAAATGAAGATATGTAAGAGTTTGAAGAAAGCCTCAGTACGATTGCAGTGGGGTCAATAGAGAACAAGCTCCTTTGGGCTCACACTCTCAAGAACAGGATTCCAGAAGCGGCTGGACTAATCCTCTTAGGACAGAGACTGCTGTTGCCTTTATATGCCTTGAACATGGTAGAGATCCTGGCCCAATAAATGCCAGTTGATATTGTAATAAAGATCCTTTGAAAAATAGCTGACTGTGAGTGTTTGAGAGAAAGTACCAAAGTGAGCAAAGCGCCATTAAATAGAGATGGCCTCTGACCACTGGCTCCCACTTAGAACCAGTTCTGAACTTGAGAACTGTCAGCCACGTCAGTGCGTGACATCAAATTATGATCCTCGGCAAAAAGTAGGTGCTCAATATTATCTATTGAATGAATAAATGCATGAACAAATGAGGCATCCTCTGAAAAACCTGTTCATCAAAATCATTAAAATGTCACTGATTCATGGGAAACATATGGACATCATTTTCCTGAAGATAGATGGAAATTATAAAACATGGTCTTAATGATAATCGCTTTGTACATATCTATCATGTTTCCTAATTAAAGTGCATTGCAATATAGACTAATTTAGAAAATACAGCTTGGCCTACCAAAAGCTCGAGAGAGACAAACTATTGCCAAGGACAGGATGAATTTGAATTATTTAAATGAAAGTACTTGTCTATCCATTCAGCTCAAAAAGATGCCGACACAGCAACATCTAGATTATGGCTTCAATTTTTTTAATTATTATTAATTCTGACTCACATTTCTGAAAGCAAACCCAATTCTTCATATATTTTTTGTAAAACATATGTGTTATTCCAAGGAAATGAGAGCAAATGTAAAAAAAAAACACAAATTCTTACCATTCTCGAAAATTGTTCTATGTGATATTCCTTGGCTTTAAGAACTAGTAATAATGCAGAGTAAAAAAATTTTTTTAAAAAAAGTGCTTTACATGTTTGAAATGCTGTAAAAATCATGAGAACTTTGCTTCTCAGCGGTACCTGATATTAAGCCCTTTCCATAATGATTCTCTTGTTGGTTGTTTCAAAAGCAGCATGAGATGAAGAAAAGGCAGCCTTGGGCTAGAAATACAAATTCCTGTAATTATAAAAGTATGGAAAGGTTGTTCGGGACCAAGAAAAGTCAAGTTCTGCCCAGGCTGTAACAACAGGAACAAGATACAGAGTTGCCACATGTAATGTTCCTAGTGCACTTCTCCCAATAGTTGGCAATAAGCCATTACCATGGCAACTTAACCTTCCAGCGCACAAAAGAAACACCTCAAATTCTTTCTTCAGAATGACACAGATCTCGCACAGGATCAAGGCATTTGTTTAAAAAATATTTCTCCAAGGCTATTTTTAATGGCTGGAAGATAGATTTGGGGGTGGGGGTACAATATACAGACAGAAAAACCAAGTACATAAATGATTGTTACATATTTTTACAGTTTTAAATGGTTTGAAGTTGTACCGTTATGACGTATATAAGTACAAATCTGTGTACATTGGTTCGAGGAGAAGTTTAATAAATATAAGTATTGTTTCCCCACTCGCACCCACTAATACCAATGGAGTAGAAATGATTCAATTCTATGCTGCATTGAAAGGCACTTCCAACCCACTCCAGTCATTGATCCGTAATATCTACCATTTTACCTAAAGAATTTTCTTGGCAACCAGTCACTAATATGCATGCAGCAGTGTGAAGTGGGCAGGGGGAGAACACATTGCCTATGTGAGTCCCAAATCATGAAAAATTCAGAAGCATTTTGGAGTCCAATGTGGAGAGTAAGTCCCCCAGAGAGTCGAGGGACCTGTTGATTCAGTCACCAAACCAAGGCTCACGAAGAGGCGAGACTAGAGGTGCAGATTCCTCCTTTCGGGAAAATAATTTGAAATGTGGGCTTCCTCGTGCCACATCGGTGGCATCATTTTTAATGATCAAAAGAACCGATATCTCATAATCCGAGCATTTTATATATAGCATAAAGCTCTTCGGATATGTCAACTTAAAAAAACCCCGTGAGGCTCAGAAAGCAGGCTCAGGAAGTGAGCAGCAGGGGGACCTTAGAAGCCATTCGGCCAATCTGGTAAGTGTTCTTTACTGTCTTGTTTCTAGGTGAAATTATCTTGGAAACCTGTGGTTCTGTTAAATATTGAAATGCTCTGCAGGGGTGGGTAAAGGAGTAAGAATGAAAATTCTTGTGTGAACCTTTGAGATCACTCTCAGGCCCGGAGTGTTTTAGTGTTCGGCCCTTCTGTACACATATTTTGAGTTCAGTCACATCAAACATTCATTTAATATGCTCAAATTCAACAAAAGGCACTGGGTCAGAAAAGTGAAAGGAAGCGAAATAATTTAAGCTGTCCTGTTTGTGATTTCCTTCATTTGAGGAATATTCTGGAATGACCAGAATGAGGGAGAGCGCCATTTCCTCTGTTGACACAGAGCAACCACTTCCCTGGGCTTAAGCAATCTTGAAGTTCATGGCCCTAAACACAGCTGACTACCTCACCTGGTGTTCTACAGCACTGGAGGAAACGGGAGGCTGGGAGCTGGCATGTTGGCCTCCCACGTGGAGCCTTCCTGAAGGGTTTTCAAGGGTAATTTTGCCCACATCTGGTTTTCTCCTTACCATTGACTTTGGAACATAACTGATACGTAAGATGCGTCTCCACTATTTTTAATTCTAGGATGTGTCAGAAGACTTTGACTTTCTGGAACCAGAATTTCTGGTTTCTATAAAATGCTGTTTTCGCTACCTGAAATTTAAAATGAAATTCAAAAAATATCCAGCTTATAAATAGAGTGAGGCTCAAAAGTTTATTTGCAAGCTGGCTGTTTGGAACTCAAAATGCATTTTGCTATAAAAACAATGTTATAAATGGTGTAAAAGGTATGTGACAGGTTCCCAGAATAGCCCACAGCATCTTTGTTCTGAAATTTATATATTTGCGAAGGAAAAACAGAAGGAAAAAAGGAAATAAGGGTACAGAGAAGGAAGTATAGTATAGTGGCTAAGAGGGGTCAAGCCAGGCTGTCTGTTTAAACACCATCAATATTCATTAGCTTCAGGCCTTGTCTGAGTTCATCTCCCTGTTTCTCTGTCTGATCATCCGTAAAATGGGGCTAAGGGAGTATTTCCCTCAGAGGTTGTTCTTTAGCAGTTCTGGCCCCTGGATTCCAAGCACGTGGCAGGATTATTATTGCTGCTCTTTCTAAGTTAGGTATGACCACCTGACTTATGAGGCCAATGACAGTGAGCAGAGGCGACAGGCCGCTCTTCTGGGCAGAAGCTCTATGAGCCAGTGTGCCCTTCGCCACACTATCCTTATTAGTCAGCAAACAGCAATGGACAATATCCCACAGGTGGCTGCTTACTAGCCTGGGTCCCAGAGTAAGGACAGTATGGAGTGAACCCCCAGCTGGCCCATGAAGAAATGCAGCGTGAGTGAGAAATAAACCCTGTGCTCGAGGCGCCGACACCGGGGTTCTGACAGACAATGTGGGCCAGGGGAGCTTTTCACACCACCCGGCGGGCTGCAGGCATCACCGCAGGTCCGCCTGTATCTTTCTAAATCGCTCCTTTGCCCTTTGCAACTTATCTTTTGATTTCAAAGGTCTTGGCTATCCTTTGACCTCTTAGAAAAGAACATAACTTTATGTCTTGACCATGTGTTGTTGCTGTTGTTGATTTTGTATTTGTCTTTGAAGCAGTAGCAAGGTATGAAGGGGGAGAAAGCCCTAGATGGGCAATGAGAAGGTGGAGATTGTTTTATAGGTTTACTGGCTCTGCCGTGTAAATCATCCGTGTGGCCCCTGAACAAAGCATTAGTATTTGGGGCCTCAGTTTCCTTGTCTGTCACACAGGGAACTTGAATTAGACCCCAGAAGGCTAAGTAGTATCCCGTGATGAGTTAGTTGTACTTAGCCCTGAGATAGGTTTTATTCGGTCCCCATAGAGGTGGATTTTCCTCCTTTTAGTTCAACCACGACAACATAAAAATCTATTTGTCAACATTAGGATTCAAAACAATTCACATAAAAATCCAGCTTATTTGCTTGCTTGCTTTTCTACATCCATATTTATTGAGTGCTCCCTGTGCACCATACACGCTTCTAAACATTGAGTTGACAGTTGCACATAAAATAAGCAAAAAAAAAAAAAAAAAAAAATCTACGCCCTCTTGGAGTTGATATTCTAGAGGATTTCCAGCTTCTCTGGAAAATTTGGAAGATCTGGGAACACAGGGCCCATGTTTCAACACAGCAAGGATTCCCAAGAAGCTGAGGAGCAGCTGTACCTTTAGACTAAGCATTGGGTCCCACCTCTGCAGGCTTGGGGAAGGGCCAGCCAAGTGCTCACCTTACCTTCCTGGCCCCTGAAGGCATCTGAGATTGTGATGCTTGAACTAAGTGACCTCTCAGAGTCCTTTCTTCCCAACAGCCGTGATTCTAAAAGTATGCAACATAAAATGAAAACCGAGTATTTTCAAGTGTGTTACAGAAAATCTACATCTTAATACTGTTACAAATTGTATAAGCTGAGCTGTGGATGTATGTAAAAAAAAGAAATCGGTCTCTGCTCTCTCTCTCTCTCTTTCTCTCTCTATCTCTCTCTCTCTCTCAGCCCCACTATCTTCTCACTTGACTGAACTCTTCAAGAAAGAAAGAAACAAAGAAAGAAACAAACAAAGAAAGAAACAAAGAAAGAAACAAACAAAGAAACAAAGAAAGAAACGAAGAAAGAAACAAAGAAAGAAACAAATAAGGAAAGGCAGACCCAGCACAGTTAGGTCTTCTTTGCATCCATCGTGTTCCTTCCCTCCCTCTGTTGCAGCTCTCCTCTCAGGCTTTTCATCCTGGAGATGCAGATTCACTTTGGAAATGACCAGGGATGCTTATACTTTGGGTATCCTACATTTTTAACCACCTGTCTAAAATCTTAGTTCAGCTGTTGGATGGAAATGAGCATATCACTTTAACAAGATGCTGGAAAGCCCACTGTTTGCACTGCAATGTTATTTACTAACTGCATCATTGTTCTCTCTTTGCAGTGAATACAAGAAGGCATGTGGGTGCAGAGTAATGGTTATGTGTTTCAGCGCCAATGGGAAAAAATATGTGGGCTGGTAGAGACTAAAAAATTATTTGCGAGGTTATTGTAAGTCATCTGTCCTGCAGCCATTCTTTTTCACTTCTCCTTTCTTTCCTTGTTCTTTTGCTCTTTCTTTTCTCTTCCTTAGGTGGGATTGTAGATGAGTCACCTTTTGAGTCATTTTCTTACTAAGTAGCAGGGTTAATGGTATCAAGATAGGGAAAAAGTTACACAGAACACTAAAGCTATCACCGCACGTACTAATGGATAGATACACATATATCTACACCCACAGTGCACACACATATATTCCATTACTCAAATGAAAGACAATTAAAGGTCAGTGTCCTCCGTAAAAAAAAAATTTCATCTAAAGCTGAGACATAGTAAGCCAAGTTTCCGCCAGAGCAAAATTTTATAATCGAGCTATAAAAGCTTGAAAATATCAGAACACGTAAAAACCCTGACACAATCCTAATTACACTGTCACCAGACACAGTATTAAAATGTACATATAAATGTTCCTTTTGAATCTTATGAATTAGTCCTGTAGATGGGTCTAGAATTACATTTAGAACATCTGACATGCCTATCCCATCTCTGCGCAGAATAATTATTCTAGGTTCCAGATCAAAGTAGGTTCTTTTCAGTCCAGTTTCTAGAACTATCTCCCTGAGGATGAAAAACAATGCCAGATATTAATGGAAATGATCATTTTAAAAAATGTCAGAGACTAACATTTATCGCGAACTCGTTATGGTCTAGGCCCTGTGCTCAGCTCGCTACCTGCCTCACCTTGTGTATTCATCGCGACTGCCCTGTGACCTGGCGCGTCTGCAGGTTATTCTCCACTTGCCCCCTCATGACGACTCTCCATCTTTCCTCACCCTGCTCTATGCCCTGGGCACTGACCTTTACGGGCTCGGAGTAATAAAATACTAGCATTTCCTTTTTATAGATTGAAAAAAAATCGAGGCTTTGAAATGTTATGTGACTTGTCTAAGAGAGCATAGCTAGAAAGTGCTAGTCCAGACGCGAGCTGAGCTCTCATCCCGTGCTCGCACCCCACACAGCGCACGTGCGGTCTGTAGCAGGATCCCCACTGTGTGGGTTTTCTGCAGAGGAGTCAGGCGAAGAATCTGGACTTCCAGCCCAAGAAGAGGGGCTGGCTTTATTCCGCTACTGTTGAGCTGGGCTATGTTGGATTTCTAAAGCCGCTTGGCTTCTCCGTGCCTCATTTCATCATTAATAAAATGAGGGAAATACACTTATTTTACTTATTACTCAGGAGTCTCGTCAGAATAAAAGTGAGACAACAGCTGTGAAAGGACCGTAAAAAGATCTGAGCACTATCTTTTTATGGTCCTTTCACAGCGCTATGTAAATGTAAGTTATTTTTCCTTGAGATATACAATTTGTAACAGTATTCGGATGTAGATCTCTCTACATGTATTTGTGTGTGTGTGTGTGTGTGTGCGCGCATGTGTGTACACATGTACGTGGAATATATGTCTCATTCATCCTATAGGTTAACACACCATTGTTCTTTGACGATACAACCCTTCGTTAGGTGGTCTACTGCTATTTTCCCACAGTTCAAACTTGTATATTTTCTAACTATTAGGATCCCACATTTCTAGGCAACCATTTTAAAAGTAAGAAAATTTTATTCGGCATTGATAATTCTCTGATAAGTCTCATTCCCATAGACGCACCAATAACTTTAGGGAATATGATAATATAGACATGAAGCTGTATTTTATAAAATGATTTTATCCCATATAAATAGGTAATGAGAAAACTTTTTTGCTAAATTGAGCTCCTTTATGCTATAGTTGGGATACAAAATACACATTAGTCATGGTTGAGATAAAAAAAATAAAATAAAATAAAAGCTTCTGTAAGGGACAGTGAAAAGATGGCTCCTGCCCCTTTGCAACAGCTGGGAGGTAGGCAGATATTCAGCAATATTCTGGGACACTGGCTTGGAACGGGAATCGGTGCTCGAATCCACAAAGCCTCAGATCACGAGGAATTCCAGGACACCTCAGCGAGCAAGGTGCGTGCTGCTGTGGAGGGGGTGGCCGTGTGGGCTCCCACAGAACCTCAGTAATTCGGCTGGTGTTGCACTGTCTGGCAAAGCTAGAGCCTCCAAATGCGCCCTGGTCACCAGCCCACTCTGCTTACAGGTCCATTGATGGTGACCTCCTCCCGCATCGACAAGGCTGGCTGGCCACAGCCCCAGGAGGTAACAATGGGCACTCCTACAGCGCCACTAAGAGAAGCCTCACCTTCCTTCGGCTGTCATTTTGGCTCATTCTCCAATATTAGGAATATCATTTAATTGTATGATGACTCCATTTTCCTGTCGACAAAGTATGTACCGGCCTCCTGCTCCTTGTGTGCAATATTCCTGAAGACTTTTTTTTAGAAACCAAAGAAAATACTGCCACAGAAAGATGAAGGGTGTTGAGAGTTTTAAATAGGATCAATTTAAGCACTTAGCACTGTGCCCGTACATAGTAAAAACCCAATGAATGTTAACTTCCCACTGTGCATTTTCGACACAACACAACATATTATATAAATTTACTTATATTTTTGGGTTTTTTTTTTTACCCTAATCATCCGCTCTTCTCCATCACTGCTCTGAACTGTGCGTAGTATATAGTAAGTGCTCAACAAATGTTGAATGAAAGAAGGAAGGAAGGAAGGAAAAATATAAAATAGAGTTCCCACCCTTTAGGAGTTCACTACTGAGTTGGCAGATAAGACAATTACCCACCAAATAACGGGAAGTGTGCCTGGCAGAAAGTAAGGGGCATGTGAGCTATATCCATGGAGGGAAGAAAGACAGAATCTTTTTGATCAGATGGGAAAAGAAGGCTACGTGGATAAGGGCGAGGGGTAGGGGAGTGAAGCTTAAATCATTATCCCTCCAGTAAGGCAATGCTCAAAAAAAAAAAAAAAAAATGTGACTGCACACTCTGGTCCCTCAAACATTCAATGTTTTCCCTCCATTTTCCTGGGTTCAGCTTGGTAGGTAGCTGTATTCATTTCCTATTGCTGCTATAAAAAATTACCACCAACTTAGTGCCTTGAAACAACACAAACTCATTCTCTTACAGTTCAGGGGGTCAGAAGTCCCAAACCAGTTTCAATGAGCTAAAGTCAAGATGCAGACAGAATCGGTTTCTTCTGGAGGCCCTAGAATCCATTTCCTCACCTCTTTCAGTTTCCACAGCGTTTCTTTTTTTGTTATTATTATTAGTTTCAAGTATACAGTACATTGGTTAGACATTTTTGTAGTTTATGAACCCATCCCCCCAATTGCTCTATACTTCCTCTGCCTCTACACATAGCCATTACATTACTGCTAACTGCATTCACTGTGCCGTGCTCCCCATCCTCGTGACCATCTCTCAACTACCAATTTGTACTTCTTTAACCCTTCACCCCTTTCTTCCAGCCCCCTACTCCCCTCCCTACTGGCCATCACCCAATTGTCCTCTTTATTTGTGGGTCTGTTTTTGATTAGTTCTTTCTGTTCCTCAGATTCCACATATCAGTGAAATCATATGGTATTTATCTTTCTCTGTCTAACTTATTTCACTCAGCATAATACCTTCTAGCTCCATCCATGTCGTTACAAATAACAGCATTTTATTTTTCTTTATGGCCAAGTAATATTCCATTGTATATATGAACCATAACTTCTTTATCCGATCATCTGTTGGGCATTTAGGTTGCTTCCATATCTTGGCTATTGTAAACATCAGTCCACAGCTATTTCATTCCTTAGCTTTCCACCCTGTCGTCCGTCTCCAAAGCCAGCAGCTTAACATCTTCGAATCTCACATTGCTTCTGCCAACACATCACCTTGTCTGTCTTCTGTGGTCAAATCCCTCTGCTGCCCTCTTACAAGTATACTTGTGATTACATAGAAGACCCGGCTGGATCATGCAGAATAACCTCCCCATCTCCAGATCCTTAACTTAACCATACCCGCCAAGTTTGTTTTTTGGAGGATTTTGTTAGTCTTGTTGTTGTTATTTTGCTATGTAAGATAGCATTCACAGGCTCCAGGCATTTGAACATGGATTTCTTTGGGGGCTGTTTTTCCATGTACCACAGTAGCCAATAAAATAAGGGAGAGAGGAAGTACCTACCAAACACTCAGATTTTTTCTAGTTCATCTTAATACTGAATCCAGCAAATGGGTCAGTGAATTAAGACACATACCCTCATTATACTGTGTCTGCCATTAATCAGAATTTGCTTAAATTCTTCCACTGATTTCATTTGAATGTATGAGGTTCAGCTAATGTTTACTGCTGATGCTGTGGAAGTGTAGGATGGTCAATATTTCCAAAGAAATAGAAATGTGGAGCAAAAGAAAAAAAAATCAGTCAGTGATATCGGATAGGGTGAGGGGCTAAGACAGGGTCGCAAGGAGAGGAATGTTCACCAAGCGGGCAACCACTTCAGAGCTCATTCTGGCTGGAGCCAGGTTTGCGGCTGTTTCTGTCAGAAAGGGCAGCTGGTGACACTTCCCTCTCCTGGAGAGAAATTTCCACAAACCATGGGGAAAAGACCAAATGATTGGTCAACCTGCACCTTCTGAGCTTGCAATAATAATCCTATTTATTTATAGTCGAGTTCGGGCCCTTCTAATTCACAGAAATCTATGCTCATTATTATGAGATATTTGACATTTCCACAACTGGTTTTTGTACAGACCTACTTTGGGAAAATTTGATTGGTTTTTAGCATATTAAAAGTCTCCCTTCTGGTACTCCTGGTAGTTCACTTTTCATGTGATTTAAAACCTCTGGGAACTTGTTTTCAAGGTACAGATGTAGCCTTATTTTCTGTTTTAAGTTTAATATCCATATCTTCTACAAGAGGTGATATTCTACATAAATGTGGTCACAAAGCCTGTCACCTACTTTACTCAACGAAGACATCCACACTGCCAGCTGTTACATGAAACCATGTTAATAAGGCAGTTGTCCATGTCACTAAGCTCAGCCCGTTCTAATAGCATCATGTCTCCATAGTTACTAATGCACTTCGAGGGGGTGAGGGCAACACAGAGCAGTTTAAAATTATAGATAACACAAGAAGAGTAAGCAGCATGAATAAAACGTGTGATGGGCGGGGTTCTGCAAAGTGGATTGCTGTATGAGTGAGGGCAGGGAGCCTTGGCTTCGGAATGGATGACTACAACCAGGCTGCAGAGGTTCGAGTCCCCAGCTCTCTGCCCGGGGAGCCCTTTAAATGGTTTTCAAAAAAAGGAGGAGGGAGGGACTCAAGTGCACAACTGCATTGTTTATGGTCAATAAATGGAGCTAAATAAACGTGTGGGTGTAAGAAGTCGCAGTCATGCCTCTGAATCCCTTTGGCCTGTACACGGGCGTCTGACTCGCTTCTGAAGAAGTGTCTTTTCTTCTCTCTTTCACAGACCAGTCACCTTCCTCAGGCACTCCCCCTACCATGTCACGCAGCGCTGAAGGATATGTTTGCCGTCTTTCTGGCCAAGCCCCAATTCTTCACCTGGGAGCTCGGGGCACCTCTGTGCATGCAGGCCTGTCACACTCCTTGGGGCTGTACACTATCCAGGCTGGGCCCCTCACTACCCCGTGTGGCTCACCTGTTCTCCCCACTTTATTTGTCCATTGCCCATCCTTCAGTAGGAGGACGCAAGCCGCATCTTCTTGACACCATCTTGATAACTTTCTAGTTAAAATTGACCTTTCCCTTCCCAACCTTCTCGCAACATTTACTATGGCCTTAACTTGTCGAATTATGAACAGTGATCAGTTTAACTTTTCTCACTCACTGCTTTCAACTCTACTCCTTGAACCTCCTCCATTTTCCACTGGGTGATGGCTCCATTGAGGTATATTGGCTCAATCCCATACCCTTCAGTCACTTTTCTAAAGAATCAGCCCTATTAATATGTCAACCTTGTATTTAATTCATATCTCTCTTCTCTGCTCATTCCTGACCCCACCCTAGTCAAGGCTTGTTGGCACGTGAGAATTGAAGAGGACGGGGCCTTCTACTCCTCGGATGCCTCTTCCCTCTCTTCCTTGCATGCTTGCGCTGGTCCAAAAGAACAAGGGGAAAAGAGAAAGATGTCTCCTTGCTGCTCTGCTTGTGGAGAGCTCCGATTCTCCATGTCCGGGGCCTAACTGCTGCCTTGCCTTCTTTTCTTGGAGCTCAGAAAGTGGTGCTCTTTATGAGATTAGCCTATCAACTCTCTGCAGATGGCTTCTTACCAACTCCTCTGTACTACGCAGAAATCTGTAACCTGGAATCTTATCTCTTTGGCCTCGGTTTCCTTGGCCTGCTGGCCCAACTGGGATCCTGCTTTAAAACCCCTTTATGCTTCTTCATGCCCTTGCCTGAGTCACACCAGCCGTCTCTCCCTGGACTCCTCCTCTATACCCTGGCAGTTGCCAGGGGCTTGATAACTATCAGGATGGCATCCATTGCTATCCTGGATTTTGAGGATGGCAGGCAGTTATGGCAGGTTTATGAACCATTCTTCTGGAGTCTCCCTTTTAGCTTTGGGATGGGAAGAGGAATTCCCCAGTCTGTCGTAGGGGGTCAGTGAGAGGAGGAAGAGCACCGCAGTGCTCCATAAGGAGATCTCTCGTTCTCTCCCCAGTCAGCCTCTCTATATTAATTTGCAGGAGTGGGTGGTAGAGATGGTGCCAGGGCTGAAATTTCACTCTCAATGCATCCTGCGGGAGGTGGCTGGCCACTGTACTTGGCAGTTGTCTGTACAGCACTCGTCTTATTCCCTGAATGGTAGGGATTATCGCATTAAGCACTTAGCTTTCTGTCTAGATCCTAGAATAATGAAGCCCCAGTCTTCTGCTTCTGCATTCTCTGGCTTCTGATACTTAATAATCAGATTGGGTCACAAAGATGGCAGGAAGCTTGGGGGATGCTTCTTGTCCCACCTTTTGTGGCCCCAGGTCAGCTACCTTGTCTTTCTCTGATGCTAACCACCAGGGTTGGATTCGTGGTTTATAACATTTGATTTAATATATTGTTATAATTCTCCTGAGCCATCGATTTCATATTTCTTACATTGTTCTCAACTCATTGAAGCACGTAAATCTAGTCTCCCCAATAAGGGAAAAGTTAAGATGCTCCTAAAACAATAAGTAGAATTCAGTATTTCTTTTGCTTCGTGTACAGACCCTACCAGAGTGCTCTGCACATAATACATAAAGACTAAATAAAGATTTGTTGATTTGAATGGGGGACAACAGGAGCTACAGACGCCAGCAGCCCGTGTTGTGGCGATCTCTGGCGGCTGTCCACGGCCATGCAGAACTAGAGAGGCCAAGACCTCTGTGGTAAAGAGGACTACACCGCAGCCTCATTTTGGCCCAAGGCTGTGTGTACATAATACTCACGATTAAGTTCAGTCACCAAACTCAAACAATCGAAAATCAAAATCCAGATTCCCGACATCAGGGAACTAAAACACCCATGTGATTGAATGCTTGCCTTTTATTTGTTAAAACAAGATTTATTGTTTGCAACTCAGTATACTGTCAGAGAGTATTAGGTAAGGCAAGGAAAAAGTAAATTGCTTATGGTCCTGAAGAACTGTTTGTTTTCCAGTTTTAAAATCTGAGAGGGGTTGGTGGATTTTTTTGTTTACTCTTTGGAAGGGAAAAAATAAGAAAAAAATAAGGAATGGGTCTCTAACTAGAACAGAAAAGTAACTTTTAGTAAAAATCTGAAAGCTAATGCTAATAAATCCTCAAGATATATGTGTGTTCCATTTTTTTTAATGTTGCTACCTTGTATTTCCTAAATTCTAACATTCCAGCAATTGAAAATATACCATCCACTTAATAATAGCTGTTCAGAACAAAGAAACAACCACAATAATTCTTGATGTTGATCATAAGATGCTTTCTAACACTACCATGACAGAATTAAAATGTTGAAATGTTAAGATAAGTGCTGTGCTAAGCCTTTTTTCATCATTTTTAATCCTCTTAACAACCTGTAAGATAGATATTGTCATCATCTACATTTTACAGATGTAAAGCTCGGCCAGCATCAAAGACAGGATAAGTGACAGAGCTGGATTCAGGCTCAAGTACATCCACTCCAGTGAACAGCCCCAGATTAGAAACTCCATATGTAAGAGGCCCTCATCTTTATCATCATGGGCTGGTCTACCCGAGATCTGACCATTTCTTACCACTTCCATCCCTGTCTCCCCAATTCAAGCTACCTTCATTTTCACGAAGATGACTGTGGCATCCTCCTGATTGGTCTCTTGTCTTGCACTTGTAACCCTACAGTGCAAGATACCTGGGCAAGTCTTATGCCAGATCTCGTCATTCCTCAGCTCAAAATCCTGCAATGGCTCCATCTCACCCAGAAGTAAACCCAAAGTCCTCACCGAGACCCAGGAGGCCCTCCCGATCCGGCTCCTGGCTGCCTCTCTGCCTCCCCAGTACATTCCAACCTCACTGGGCTGTTCTCAGAGGCAGCAAATGTCCTCAAGGGCTTCACACTTGCTGTTTCATTGTCTGTATTAATCTTCCCCCAGATACTCAACAGGACCTCTCCCTCACCTTCTTCCAGTCCGTGATCAAAAGTTATCAAAAAACATCCCTGTCTGCCCTCTTTAAATAATGCCCTCTCTGTCCCCTTGCCCTGCTTATCTTCATAGCAGGTCCGATATGCTAAACACGTATTTGTTTCTCTTACTCCCTGTTCTACAATGTAAACTTTTCAAAGGCAAAGACTCTATTTTGTTCCTGCCTTTATCCTCAGCACCCAGAACAGTGCCTGTCACAGAGTGGGTGTTCAATGAATGTTTATGGACCAAATCCATCCATTCCAGATCATATCAGCCTTAACGGTTAAGAATCCATGTACTACATGAGGATGATACTCTACTAAAAACCATTTCTTCTGCATAACCCCTAGTCCACTCTGAATTATCACAATTAAATATGAAAAAGCTTTGATGCCAATAGTTCAATAACGAGACACACTTGTCTTCTAACTCCTGCTATATCGTGGTTAGAACAGCGCACGATATTTTAGTGATCATGATGCGGTCCATCAATGGCCTCGCTGAGAGGGCGTCACTTTGCCTTATCTGCACATCTGCACTTTCGTGGGCCTCAGCTCTCCCTCAGAGGGGTGGCGACAGCACCGGGACAGCTTCAGAGTCCTCGACTTTATCTCTGTACTCAGTTCTGCACGACCGAACTCAGCTTCAAGTTTAATAAAATCCTCTCTCATTCTAAACTGGAGACCATTTAATCATTCTTTTGAGAAATAAGTATGCCAGCAAAAGGAACCTTTTAACCAAATAAATAATTTATTTGTGTGTGTATGAAGGCAGAACAAGAAATGATGAACATTTTTCAAATAAACTATGTTCCCTATTTCCATAAAAATAACTTCTGCTATTCTTTAAAGAAATGCCGATAGTCTCCGCATGGCTAAGCCTGGGGACTCATGTCTGTAGCACAAAGCCTCTTGTCCTCTCCCTTATTCCTCTTACCTTCATTGGCTGGTTTCCCATCTTGAAACAGCGCCTGGATTGTATCCTTCCTGCCCTCCTTGTCCACATTCCAAAAGGGACAAGAAGCGGTTAAGGATCTTATGCCACAAACTCAAGCGTGCAAGAAATATAGCATGTAAATTTTTTCTATAAAATTAACTTAATTTCATTTCAGGGACCCCCTTCTGCCAAGCTGACAGGAAATTTAACTTTCAGATGGTACTGGATTCTTCCTCGCTCTCTCCAGGCTGCTGGAGCTGGGCTAATAAGGTCCCAGTGTCTAACACTCCCAAGGCAGAGGTCTTCTCCCCCATCATCAGTCATCTGTCCGCTGGTAACCCAGATGGCCTCTGTCTTAGAACACATGGTCTTTGACTCTGCTACTTTGAAGCCATTTGGGGAGCCTCATAGATCTTGGGAGAGGTAGGACACCCTAGCCTGGGAATCCAGTCTCTCTGATACCAGGGCCATTCCCTCCAAGACCTATCATGTTCAGTAGCTGCAAGTCTCACGGGGTCCATTCAGCAGACTCTCAGCAGAAGCCAGAAAGGGCCTCTTCTTTTAAACCTGACTCGCTTCAACAGACTTAGGATTTTGGAAACAAAAAACGCACTTTCTGCAAATAAGAAAGCATAAGCTACTTGCTTGAATTAAAAAAAAAAAAAAGACAGTGAGAGATGTAGGGAAAAACCATAAAGATATTAATACATATCTTTAAATGGTCTCACCACATCTGCCCCGTTGCAACCAAACAAGGTCGCTTCTCTGTTCACACATTTCAGAAGAAAATGTAGCTCAGCGTGGGCTGGAGTGAGTGGACCTGGACTTGGAGTTTCAAGTAACCTTGCTACGTATGTGCTTGGGGGAATCCAGACCCTAGTCTGCTGCAGCCAATGAGAAAAGGACAGGGTGACTGGTTACGCCATAAGGAGGAGACTCAACCAGCTCCATCTACACATCATGTTCTGTTCAAAACCTAAGTCACTGAAAGAGTCTTAGAATTGTTACATTACTTTTTTAGTTGACCTATGTGAACCCGTGAATATTATTTATCAATATAAATAATTTGCCCCCAAACTATAGTTTGCATACAGATATTCCCTTTCTATGACTAAATCTATTTACTACCAAAATGAATATGGTAGTTTTATAAACCACTTTGCTTTCATTGCCCCCTTTTTGGTAAGTGGTCAAATGATAACTCAGGAATCACCACGTCCTGCAGGCCCACATTTTTGGCAAAACAAACAAACAAACAAACAAACAAACAAACAAACAAAACCAGAGACTTGAGCAGTCCACAGTCCGTAGACAATCCCCCACCTCCCAGGCCCCTGCATGCAGCTGCCCATTTCTCTTCTGGAACCACACTGTGTGTGGCCAGCAGATGGTCCTCAAGGGCACACGTACACTTCAGTGTCTGAATAGCAAGACAAACATTACAAACATCCTAATTCCTGTCTTTACCCTGACATTTTCGTTTTCTTTTTTCTTGTAATCCATGCAATTTGGGAAACCACTTTACATTCTTTTCTGGAACAAGGCTGGTCGTAAGTTGATCTAATGGAAACCACGGGAGACAGCTAAGATAGTTCAGGCTCTTCGGTAGCCAACATCAAAAGCAGACAGGATTTCTGCTTCCAAAGCAAATAAGACCCATCATGAACGTGAAGAGGACAAGCCTGGTAGAGAATGAAGCCTACACTGGAAGCCACGGCAGTTACACTGTAATACAATCCTATGGTAGCCTTTGAAGCATATGAAAACTGAGCCATTCATCCATCTCACAAACCTTCGCTCATCACATACGACATGCCAGACACTGTGTTAGGACAGAGACAATTAAAATATGAATATTTTAAAGCCAAAATGTTAAAAAAAAAATCTACTGCATGATGTTACCATATGCTCAAAAAGCCTCATTTATTCTTGTCCTCTTGTTATTGATGTTAATGACAATTAGAACGGATCAGAATTGGTAGTATTGCATGCAATCTTCCCAACAACCCTGTCAAGAATTACCAGGTCCATCTTACAGATACTGGGGCACAGAGAAGTTAAGTTATTTGCTAGTAAAGACAAAGCTGAGTAAACGAACGCCGTAGAACCCTTAGCTACTATGCCGTGCTCCCACAGAGCCATGCATGACTACCCTATGTTTCGTGTTTGTACCTTTTTTATGTTTGCACCTAAACACACACACACACACACACAAATACAGACACAGGCAGACAGATAGACAGACAGACACACACACACACACACACACACCCCTTGCTGGACCAAATATGTATGATGTATGCTTGCCCAAAAAAATCATCTTCAAAATATCTAGTACCTCCTTGAGCTATGTGTAAATTTACCTATCAACACTTGAAGAGGCACTTATCTCCCTCCCTGATGCAAGAAATAAACAATGGCTGCCGAACTTTAATCAGCCCGTGGATTCCGAGATTGGCTCTGAGCTCCCCAGGACACAATCTTTATCTCGACGTGCTGCTCCAGTCCTGTCTCTGCCCTGGTTTTCTGGCCAGAGTAAGGACGAAGAACACCAAGCACATGGACCATTCCACTGCCTCATTCTAACGAGGGGGAAAAAAGAGCCTTGCCCAGAAATGTCATTGCAATGTTAGATTTCTTTCAGTCCTGAGTCACTATTGGCATAAACATATGCTGATCATTATTTAAAAAGTGAGCAAGAAGTTGTCTGAACTTAGAATTAAAACCAAAAGTCTAATATTTTGGATTGTACAATATGTCATTAGGTTCTGTTTTGTGCCTCAGGTATTGTAACTGAAAATGGACATAACACTGTTTGCTACCCCTTTTCAGAGTTTTTTTTTTTTTTAAGCATAAAAAATAATATTAATTAAGCTCTTTCAATTCCTTGGTTTAAATGTCTACATAAGCAATCAACATACTAAGATTTTTTTTTTAGCGACAAGGAATATCATTCACACATTCTTATAATCAGCACATCTTTTGTCAAATACTATCTCCAAGGTACTTCCATCTCAAAATAAGTATAGACGAGGCTAATCTCTTTAGCAGGAATAACTGACATGAAAAAAAATATAAACTAACATTTCATGAATGTTTCTATTTATGAAACTAATCATTGTTAAAGTAAGGTCAAATACTTTGATCATGGTATTGTCACATGGTAGTATTGCCTTCTTGCGAAGAAATGAAACTGCAGTATGCTTATTAAACTCAACACATTTGCTTTGTTAGTGGCCATCAGCGACCTGTAATCAGCCAGTTCATTAGTGAAACAGACATACAGACTTCAACTTGTTTATTTTTCTTTTCTGTTGTCAACATTAATCAATGTTATTGCTGTTGGATTTGCATTAGGTCTAAGGAAAACGTCTCCTCTGAGTTGGAATACAGTCCCTGCTGGCAATAACTTGGTGGACAGCAAGGATAAGTCAGGCTTTTCCCCTTCCTGCCCTCAATGTACTTCTAGAGTGGCTTGGTGTTTCCCGTTGGCTCTAAATACACTGTTCTGTCCATTTATAGATAATGGAACAGACTTGAAAATGCATGTGGAGCTGATTAGTCCTGCGAAGGATTCTACAGCAACTTTCCTTGTATTTAGAAATACATCCTCCACCATTGCATTCTAGCCCACGTATTGCACCCCAGTTCCCTAGTTCAGGATGGTGATGGTAGCACAGTCCACAGCCAGCAAGGTCCCATAGGGGTCATTTCCTCATTCCCCTTACCCAAGCTTTTCTTTCCTTACAGCCTCCAGGAAGAGACTGAATTATAGGCCACGGTTGAGTTTTAACCCTTGACTCTCCTGATTTCTGAATTCCCAGTGAACCCCTTTTTGAACTTACTTTGATCTCCAGCCACTAATATTTCTCTCCAAGCTTGAGGTAATCTGGTACTTCTTGCTTGCATGCCAAAAGAGTGTGTAGATTTAAATGATCTGGCATCAAGAATATAATCATTGAAGCCCAATATTCTCGGCAGTGGTAGAGGAGCTGTGGGTCTTTGGAAGGAAATGGAAAGAGCTGAATAACAGCCAGCTTCCTCAATTGGTAAGTGAGACAAAGCTGCACAGAGGAATACTGCATGAGATTTGAAACATCTGAGAATTTTTGTTAGAATATGTACATACTCATGAATAAGAACAAATTCCTTTGTTTTTTTTCTTTTTTTCTTTTTCTCTTTTTTCTTTTCTTTTTGGTGATCGCAATAAAATGACTGGCCAAACTAATGGCTTTAAAAAAATGATACTTGATAGCGGTTTGGAAAAAGAATTTTACATCCCTGGGAGAAACACCTTCTTTCCTCTCCCACAACACTGTTATGATGTTAATGAGGCAAGAACAGCATGAATTTTACGAAAGAGTCAAGTTCCATCATATGATGCACACAGAGCTTCACTGATGCAAAGTGGGCTGCTGTGGCTCCCAGCACCTCAGGTACTGGGGAGGGGGCGATGCTGAATCTCACTAATAACAGTCACGGAATTTGGAAGTAGGTATACTTGTTGAGCCACAGGAATTTTAACTACATCTTGAGCTTTATGATTATCCATAGATTTTCTATGAATGTCCACCTCCAAATCTTCTAATTTGTAATTAGGACTTGAAAGCATAAAAAATAAAAAATAAAAAAGGGATATTCCTAGTAGGTGCTACATTGAGGGGTCTAAGGAGCAGAGCAGATTCAAGAAATACAGAGCTGCTGTTGTAGTTATTGCCAAGGCCAAGATAAAACTGTTTAAGCTTTTTCACACTGGAGCTACACACTGTAAATAAGAAATTTTATTCTGATTCGAACCTAAGCTGTAGCCTTACATAAAGAAATCCCCAGTGTCCTGCATTTTCAAAGGCTTCATTATTTCCTTGAATAAGTCTTAGATGCTAGAGAAAGTGATGAGGATGTAACATTTGATACTTTGGGAGTCCTTTAACTCTCCCCTCTCTTTTAAAAATATATTTGCATGATATGCATGCTAGGCTGTATAATGGTCCTTGAAAGACATTCATGTCCTATTGCGAAACTTGTGAATATTATTATCTTACATAGTAAAGAGAACTTTGCAGATGTGGTCAAGGTAAAGATTTGAGATGGGGTGATTACCCTGGATCATTAGGGTGGCCCTAACATTATCACAGCAATCCTTACATGGGGAAGACAAGGGGATTGAAGTGAGCAAAAGATGTGAAGACAGAATCAGAAGTTGGAAATGGTGGAAGGAGCCACCAGCTAAGAAATGCAAATGGCCTCTAGAAGCTTGATAAGGGAAGGAAACGAATCTCTACCCTGAAGCTTCCAGAAGGAACACAGTCCTGCCAACACCTTGGTTTTGGACTTCTGATTTCTGGAAGTGGGAGAGAATAAATTTGTGTTGTTTTAAGACACTAACTTTGTGGTAGTTGGTTACAGCAGCAATAGGAAACTAAGTCCAGTGTGAGATGTCCAGCTTCGCCTCCTAAGAATACTCGCTGTATCTTCTTTTATATCACCTTGTATTTAAAGTAGGACAGCGGAAGTTCCTGCCGAAGCCCTCAGGAAACCACCAGTGGAATCCGGAGTCCTCAGCAAGTATACACTTGCTTCTCTGGTTAAGACATGAGCTGGGCTTTTATGGACTAAGAGAGCTGAGCCTTCTGAGTTCCAAAAGATTTCTTCTGGAGAAATTACATTTGAGTGAAACTAAAACCTTAAACTTCTTCCTTGAAAATGAAAGATAAGCAAGCCATTATTGAGTGGGAAGTTAGACCATAGATTTCCCAATACTCACTTTGTATTTGAGTCTCTTTATTTTTTTCTCTTCATTTATTTTCTCTTCATTAAAGCTCCACATATATGATTTCCATAGAGATGAAAACCCTCTGAAACAGAACTAATACTTCTTCCAAGCTTTTCCAATCTTTTCAATAAATGAAAACCCTCTAGAATCCAGAAGTACTTGTCAAGATAGAGGCAGGAAATGGAGTAGCAGCAAGTCAAAAGGTTTATTTTTGCCAGATGCCTCAGAGGAATTCCTCGCTGGTTCTTGAGTTGAGAGATAAGTAGCATTCATTAAAGCCATATTGTTTACACAGTTGTTTTTTTATAACAAACTTGTTGCTCTAGTCTCAGGTCAAAGACACTAACAATAAAAACTCAGTAACATAAAAACAAGTTTAAAATGGAAGCTAATTTCAAAGAGATGTGAAAGATGCTTTATTGGCATCTCTTCTTCAGGAAGAAGCTCACTTTCCTTATATATCAGCTCTGTTAAACAAAGTGGGCCTTCCAAGAGATACAAACTCATCCTGAATAATGTTGTGCTTGGAATTCCCTGAAGCTGAGTTTTTTCAGGGCCACTCCCCTGGAAAATGGTAATTTCCAACATGGAAAACTCTTCCAGTCATGTACAGTTGCCTTTATATTTAAACCCTCTAGATTAAAAGAAAAGAAAAACTTGTCTATGAGTATGTTTTAAAGGCAAATTAATCATATTATAAGCTTTTAGTTTTATATGGATATTCCATTGAAATCGATATGATTCTTCACCCCAAGAGACTTTCGTTGTCACCATTATGACCTTTAGAACTGATGATCTTATGAGATACTGTGTATCAGCATAGTCATCCTCCATGATTCTAAAATAGGTTAAATGTTCTTTCACAGCAATTTTTTTCAAAGATTGGCTCAAAATATTAATTCTGATTTTTTTCTCTTTATACAGTAAACACGACCATGAATTGCAAACAAGGGGACAAGCATGTTGCTGTTATTAGGCAATCTTACTATTTTGTATTAAAAAGTGGAAGGAGATCATATATGTGGAGCTTTAATGAAGAGAAAATAAATGAAGAGAAAAAAAATAAAGAGACTCAAATACAAAGTGAGTATTGGGAAATCTGTGGTCTAACTCAAGTCCTTTACTTGACATTGTATCCAGCTCTGGATGTAGTCATCCTATAGAAAGTTTAAATGAGAGTCATAATTACAACTGGGAATCAGAAAATGAAATCTAAGAGGAAAGGACTGGAACCATCCTAGAAATAAGGAGGCTGAGTCATAAGTAATGGCTTTCAAGTACCAGAAGCCTTATGAAACAGGAAATTATAGCTAGTTCATCTTCAGTTACAATCAAGGACAGGCAAAGAAGTTCCCATCATCTCGAAAGGAGCTGAGTTCATTGCAAGAGGGAATTTGGTCCTGGTGAAAAGTTTTCTTCACTCTTGACTGGTTAGCTGTGGAATAGTCAGGCCAGGCGCACAGGTGGTGGAACCAGAATGAGAACGCATCCTCTCACTCACGTCACAGGGCCTTGGGATCCTCTGCATGTCACTATTGGCCTCCCTTGCCTCACTACTATGCCCTTACTTTCTTGTCCCTCAATCTTTGGTCTTCGCTTTCCAATCTGACTTTACTGCTGGAGCCGAGACAGTAGAGAATTCTAAAGAGCCCCATCTGATTGCGTCCTCTGAGAATTTCAAAGCTTAATGAATGATTCTAATTCTTAAAAAGAAGGGCCAAATATTTTTCACGACTGCCATGAAAGGAGATTACACAGTATTTCTTCAGGGGCCTTTATAAGTAGCTACTGCACAGTGCAAATTGGAAAAACAGGACAGCTTTCTCATGAGGGCTGGCCAGAGGCCCACGCGAGTGCTCTCCGAGTCCTCCCTAGTTGTTGATTCCAAGGAAAAACAGTCACTGCTGGGCTTCTGTTTCGGTTTTCAACCTGGGTAACTGAAAATCAACCTGCAATGAGGATTTTCAATTGCATCTTGATTCTGTGCCTCAGGAGCAAGATTTCAAAGTAATCTCCAAAAATACGAAAGAGATTAAAATACGCGCAGCACTGAGTGTCCAGGATTGACATGTCACGCTGTCCGATCATCCGTGCCCATGGTTTTATAGATCTCTTTCTCAAAAGATCGCTCTTTACAGATTGCGATGCTAATCACACTATCATCTGGAAATTAAATTAATTTATGTCCAGCTTCAGAACACATGCAAGTAGACAGCTCCCATGAGGGCACTTTGGGGTTCTCATACTCTACGGGAGATGAAGAAAGCTGGTCTGGCTCTCTCAGTGCACAGCATGGCTTTGCTGTTTCTAAACATAAAAGCTTAAACTGCAAACTGTGCCTATGTGTAGATGGGAATTATCCCTTCTAGAAGCATTTCATGCATCGTGTTTCTTTCCTATATTGAAAAATGAGATGTAATCAAGAAGCTGCAATGTAGAAGCTAAAGGGGTATAAGGAATTCTGCTTTTGGAGTCAAGAACCTGAGATTGGCCTTGACCCTCCCATCAGCTCCTTGAGTACCTCTGACCAAGGAACTGGCTGTCCTATATAAAATAATATGACTGAACTAAATGGCATCTAAAGTTCCCTCACTGCTAACATCTACTGCTAACTTGCTCATTTCTAGTGACCACAAAGGATTAATCGTTCTCAATATTAGAGTGGAAATCTGGAAAACATTTGCCTTAAATTCCTCAGCCTCTACCACTCTATCCCCTAATTCTGAAAAGAGTGGAAAACTGGTGACAGTGATGTTTTTTAAGCAGACGACGTGATTAATTTGCAACATTGAGTCATTTTTTATTATGTCTACTAAGTCACTACCACGATGGCTTTGAAATTCTTGTAGGAAAAGTTTGAATCAATGCTTATGAAATGGATTCTTCTCATAAAGGGATTTTCTCTCCTAAAAGGAGCTTTGAAGAATGCTCAAAGAAACCAGGAGTCCTATATTTTAATCAGATTCCCTGGACCCAAACCTTATACTACTCATGAATCAATACACAAATGGTAGACTAAATCTGATGAGATGAATTTAAAAAATAAGTCAAATTTATTAACCTGATTTTTTTCTTTTGAATCAAATGTGTTTTTTTTCTCTTTTTCTCAGAACATTTCTCAAATTATCACAAGTTGAAATATTTGCAGGAATTTTTTTTTTAAAGGTTATCTGTAAAATGAGTACACGTCTAAAAGGGGGTTGTTGAGCGGACTTGAGGTTAGAGACTCTCTCTGTAGAGACTCCAAAGAAGATTGCAACTAGGACACAAGCTGTTTCAGGAAATACCAGTGATGGCTTCCTTCACTTGCACACGCGTGAGAGCACGCGCGCACACACACACACACATACACACACACACACTTCCAGAGCTATGGCACTGGAACAGCGTTTGCCTAATGACTTCCGGGAGGCTCCCTCCCCTCCTACCATTTCTCACCATCCCATGAATGCCAGACTTCTGACTGGTGCCTTGCAGAGGTGGAATACACTCTACGAGACTGAATCAGCAACTAATTTTCAGGAAGGTTTCTCCACCTCCCCATTCTCAGTATTTTGCTTTAAAGAAGAGAGGAAAGCCCACATCCATGGGAGTCGGCGGGAATGGCAATTGTATGTATTCTTTAACTAAAAAATCAATCAATAAATAACCATAATGACATTTTAAATAACCAAGCTGCTCTCTTCTCTGGACTAAAATCAAATATTTCTATTTGAAACACAGCCTCAGAGCTGGCTCTTCTCTTCCTCCACTTCAGCCCACCTATTTCCTCCCACTTTTTCCCATACGGAGGCTCACATGCACACGCGCACACACACACACTCGCAAACACACACACACACACACCACACACACACACACACACACACACACACACACACACTTGGTGCCTTTTACGTAATCGGCTGACAAGATTGATCTCGTTTCAATTGCTTTGATTCAAAATCTGCCCACCATTCGTGGGAGGTAAAGAACAGCGGATGAGACGTGCACTTTAATAAAGAGGCTGGGAAAGGAACGGCATGGGGAAGGCATCTGGTGTGAGTCTTTGCTATGTAGTCTTGATTCTATGTAGGAAAATAGAGAGTCTTATGGAATTCAGTATAAATTCTCTTATTTCGAGCTTACGACTCTTAGGTTTTTCTTGGAACAACTGCCAGATTATAAGCTTTTCTTAAGAGAACTTTAAAACCAGACACCTTGATCAAATTTCCACGATGGTCTCACCACTGCTGATATTTACCTTATGTCTAAATCTCTTACCTTGACCTCCAAGGTGCCATAGTCTGACCCCACTTTACCGCTAAAACACACTCGCTCACCACTTTCCTGAATGAACCCTTTGCACTATTCCACTATTTATTATCGCTCCGTACACAGACATGCTACTTCTGCCTCTGCCGTCTGCTGTCCTCCTCTCTGCTCTTCCTGGTATTTCTCCTTCTTTAATGCCAAGCTCCACCCACCTTTCTTGCGAAATGTCTCCGACTCCCACAGCCCCAGGGAATGAGGTCTCCTCAAACTACAGCAACGGTTCTTTGTTTTGCTTAACATATGCGGCCCTTTTGTGTAGAAAACTAGTCAGGCTATACTGTAAACACTCAAGAGAGGACTCTCATCCTTTGTATTTCCAACACTTAACAGAGCATCTGACATGTATAGTAATTTTCCAAGCATTTATTGAGTAGCTATTATGTGCCAGGTCAGGTTAGACTCTAAGTTACAGAGATAAATAAAATCCAGACCTCATGCTACTCATGGACTAATGGAGATGACAGAGACACAAACAGATAATAGCAACACTGTGCAACTAATCATTTCTGTAACAGCAGTAAGAACCAGAGGCAGTGAAGGCATTAAAGAGCAAGTATTTAATGTTGTATGGGATGGAGCCAAGGAAGGTTTCGCAGAGAAGATTATGTTAGAGCTGGGTCTTGGAGGATGACTAGAAGTTTGTCTGATTGATCAAGAGAAGTAGAATTCCAGAGCAGAAGGACTGGCAAGAAAAATAATACAGAGACATAAAAATAGGAGGTTTGGGGTATCGTGAGCAGTTTTCTCTCAAGGAGGTACTTCTGATAAAGCATGAGGTCGGAGGTAAGATGAGAAAACAAATGGTAATGATGGAAGCCAGGCTGCAGAGGACTTCAGGTGCCATGTCAGGTAGCTTGGATTTTATCTCCTGAGCTACTGAATGGCATTGAAAGAATTTGAGGATAATGCTATAATCTGATGGTATCTAATGCATGCTAAAAAATAATGATGACAATGACCAGATTGTCCTTCAGTGGAAAAATGGTTAAAAAAAATACCTGTGAACACCCATACCATAGAATACTCTCAGCAATAAAAAGGAAGAAATTATTGATACACAACAATTTCAATGACTCTTAAGAGAATTATGCTAAGTGAAAAAAAGCCTACCCTAAAATATTTTTTTAAACTGTATGATTTTATTTATATAATGTTCTTGAAACCACGGAATTATAGAGCTGGATCACAGATCAGTGGTTGCCCAGGATTAGGGACCTAGGAGGAGTACATGGATGTGGCTAAAAAAGGGTAGTTTGAGAGAGTCCTGTGGTGATTTCTTCATGGTGGTGGTAATTACACAAGTTGTACAGTTAATAAAATTGCATAGATATATAAACACATACACACACATGAATATATGTGTAACTGGTAAAATCTGAATAAATTCTGTAGATTGTACCAATATCTATTTACTAGTTTTGATGTTGTACTTATGTAAGATGTTACCACTGGAAAAAAACCGAATTAAGGATTTACAGAAACTCCCTGTATGTGCATGTGTGTGTGTGTGTACTCCTGAATCTATAATTATTTCAAAAAAAAAGTTTAATGATGACAAAAATGGTGGTGCAGTAAACCTAAAAACTGGAAAAAGAAATTTTTAAATGGAATTTAAAGATTATTGCTCAGACTATATTTCTCCTTGTAAAGAATGCTCGTGAGAATTTCGAAGCAAGTTTTATGTAACTATGTAGCACGAGATTGTATTGCATGGATGTATATGTTACAGATAAAATTTTCCTCAATGAAATTTTTCTCAATGAAATGGTTCTCAAAATTCAAATTTTTCTGGAGCTAAAAAAACAATTTCAGAAAGGGAAGGAGGAGCTTATTGGTATAATTGTGCTCAATTCCAAATGACAAAAGCTCTGAGACCATGTCAAACACAAGTAGCTGGATCATTTAAAAAAGTTATAAATAAATAAATAACACCCAACTAACCAAAATTCTGCCTTAACTTCTGTTCTGAGTGATTTGGTTTTCTTAGGATGAAAGGTTCATATCTGTGCTTACATCTATCATGTATGGTTGCAGATTGTACATCAAATTCTAACACAATGTGATGAACTGTGAGATTAAAAACATATGCAAAATCGACATAAAGAAACTCACATGCATTAACAAGCACAAGTGTAAAAACTAGAAGAAATACAATAGTGTTATGTGATTTACATGGAGGATAGTCCCCAGGATGAGTGTTAGGCGGAATCTTGTTCTCTTGGGCTGACAGTATCATTTGAGTAGCAAGTTGTTCTAATGGACATTTTTTCATCCTCAGCCTTGAAACAATAGCTAATTTCATGCAAGATTCTTGCACAATGGTAGTGTGGGTCTAATAGTGGCATTGAGCATTTTATTCTTGTAGAAATCAGGTGCTTCACACAAGCGCGTATTAACTCTTTCCAAAATTCCGAGTTCATGAGTTCTTGATAGATGAATGGTAATCATAGACTAAGATATGAGCTGGACTTTAAAAATCATAAGGCATTATAGGAATATATGGCATTCTACTCATTTATCAGAGTCATACATAAGTCCTCAATGGCCAGGTAGCACCCTACAGCAAGGTTGGAATCTGAAAGAAGTCCCTGGGATGGAAAAACGGTTTGCAGATATGGGCACAATTACTACGTCACAACATGTAACCATAATCCTGGAACTGAAGCAGAGATGACAGCCTCGAAATGGATGAACTAAGATGGCCCAGGCATGACTATCACCACCCCAAATACAGCCTTCATAGGAATGTCCCACAATAGATTACTACTTATTAGTCTCCTGATTCATGGTCTGTTTTCCCAACCTGAATATAAGCCCCAAGTCTTGCCTGGTTTCTACACCTCTGTGTACATAATTCCAGTAGGGTTCCTGGTACAGAATAGGTACCCAGTCAATATTCCTTGACTAAATGAATAATACCTCTATAACACTGTTTTTTGACAACTGATGAGTGTTAGATACTTTTCAAATCCTAATGAAAGCTGCATACCTTCTCCTCAGGAAAAAATGCACAGAAAAAATAATTTTGATCTTCTATAGGGTTCATGGATCCCAGATGAAGCTATGCCTATGAAAATCATTTTCAAGGATGACACTATTATTATAAACACAATTAGCTATTGACTTTCCATTCTAGATCCTTTAGGTATTCTGATCTCTTACCCAAGCCAGTTACCTCCCCAACTCTTTGGCATTTTTTATTCTTTGCTATTTTTTATTGTTGATTAATAGTCCAAACATGCACATTAAATTTATTGACATCAATGTCAAAGAAAAAGATTATTCAGCTAAAAAATATTTCTATTATTTCTTTTATTCCTCCCACCTCTGTCTTTCTCTCTCCAGCACTAAGCAGTCTTAGTGTATGTACATTTGGCATAATCTCATATCTCTTTCCTGAAAATTACTCTGAGTAAAATTTGAAGAAGAGAGGGGTTAAGTCACACCTACACACAAAACCACATGCCTATCATAGACAGAACGGCTCAGAATAAGAGGAGGAGTAGAAATGGGGTATCTTGTTTAGTCACCATAAACAACAAATAGTACATTGACTTCAAAGTATACTGAAGACCGCAGATGGCTAACTTTTTGTCACAATAGTGCTGTCCTTAGTTACCAGTAATGAGAGATGCCCAAGTGAATCTTACTTGCACACTGAGCTTTTGGTAAAGAAAAACATTTATCATCCCATCTGAGCTAACCTGTAAGTATTACCAAAAAATCCTCGATGGAAATCTCCTGCCCTCTAAAGCCTTCATATGACCAAACTCTTCCAGTACAATGGTCCATAACAACTATGAAACTCTATCACCAGAAATGAAAGGAGTTACTTTTTATTTCTTCTGGTTTTAAAAAAAAGAAGATCATGGTTCTACTCCAATGCTGGAGAACACAATTCAAATCACCTCTGTGATCTGCCCCAGCCCTGAGTGTCCTGTTCCTAGAGGCCCTGCCAAGAAGCAGGAGCTCCCCTCCATCTCAGCAGCTGACCTGCATGCAGGTCGCACTGTGTCCACAGGGCAGGGTCTGGGTGAGTGCCACAGAAGTAGCAATAGAAAATGCCAATGCACTCAAGACTGCGTCTCAGTTAGCAAACTGTCATTGTGGGGCCCCACTCTCCGTCATGGGAGTATCAAGAAAAACAGAGATACTCACACTGCTGACACTTCGAGGGGTCGCCTGGAGTCAGGCTGCTTGTACTGTACTGAGGTCAGGGCAAAGAGCTTTAGCCATGGTTTTCAGTGCCCTCATCGACCCCCGCCCCCCGCCCCAGCTTTCTTTCTTAATGGCTCATAAATACATCAAAACAACAGTGCTTGGAGTTTTGGCAATGAGAAGCGTTCCTGTAACTCTGCAAAGAAACTTTTTCATGGACGAGTTTTATAGAAATTGGTTTAAATGCTTATTTTAAAAGCCCCACATTAAAAAAAAAAAATCTTGTGTGTGCATCGTTTTAATTGCATTAAGTTCCTTCTATCCTAAAACCTGGTTCCTAAGAAAGAGGCTGGATAGTTAAATGTAAATCATTGACAAAATCAAATCTGCGAATTAGAGTAACCAAAGCTTTTGGAAGGAGCTTCATTACCTTTTGTCCTCTACATCTGCAAACACTTTTAGAGATTAGAAACATAGTAGTTTCAAAGAAATAAAGCCAGGAAAGCTCAGTAGAAAGCAAATAGGAGGCAGGAGTCACGTAATTGAAAGATAAAATTTTCCGCTTATCAAATTTAAGTCATTCCTTGTTAAAGAGAACATCAACTATTACCAGGAAGATTTCCAACGACAGAAAACAGCAGAGAGGAAGAGTAAGCTTAACATTTTATAAGGAAACTAGTAGTATCACCACAATTGACTTTTTCTCGATATTTCACGACAAGGTTTACATCTATTTCTAGCAGTACTTTAGATTTAAATAAGTCAGCGTTCAATCTAATTTCCCATTTGGGGGGTTTCTTTCTGCTACAAAACTTCCTCCAAACTTCTCCTAGCCTTCGTCATCTCTGTCTTTCAAAAACTAAATATGAATGCAGTACTAGATAGGAAACTATTTTTAATAGTATAATCACAGAAACTACAGTCTGTACCATAAAATAGGACAACCACACTTGCTGTTGAAGAGCTACGCTGATCTCAATACCAGTTTCCACAGTTGCATTATTCTCTGCAGACTGGAATTCCTACAGCTCTAAGGTGTTCCTAACACTTTAGAATATACAAAACGGGCAGCATTTAAAGGAAAAAAAAAATCCTGCACACACGCAACACAACACAACACAACACAACAACCTTGGGTTTTCCACCCTCCCCAGGAGCTATTTTCGAGACACCTGAGAATTCTAAATTAAGCAACCCACCGACGAGTAAGTCACTTTTCAAACCCGAACTGTCTCCACTGCACCTGGATAGAACACGGAAACCCCGAGCAGAGGGAATCTCGCATCCATACCTATATTTCATGCCAGTCTGTTTTGCGGTGGACTCTTTGAGAGAAATGTGATGCTGAGGGGTGAACGTCCCCAGGCTACGCGCGATGATAGCGACCGTGCGGAATTTGGCCCGGGCTGCGTTCACCACATTGGGGGCGGTGGAGCTCTGTTTGCTCAGAAGTCGGTCCTCACCATTCCGGCTTTTCAAATTGTGCTCTGTGCAGGCTATGGAGACTTGCATTGCTTCCCCGGGCAGCTCGCGGTCCCTTTCAGAACCCCAAAGCACAGGCAGTCACGAGAGGTTGAGCAGTTGGGAGGGTTTCTGCTCGTCTTTTAACCCCTCCTTGCCCCCCCCCCCTCCTTCCTGAGGATGCCGTCAGAGGAGTCCTCGCCGCGACTTCAAAGCCGGGCAAGTGGCAGGAGTGGCTGCGGTGCAGGACAGAGCCCCGAGCACTGACAGAAGTAAACAGCCAGCCCCGAAGTTGTCACATCAGCTGGAGCGCGGATCAGGCTAGCAGATCTTCCTGGGCAGTAATCTCGGCTGATTAAACGGCCAAATCCATGTAGTCGGGAGGCTTCTGCAGACACCTAGGGATGAGCATTCGTGCCGACTACACGCAGCCCTGCCGGAAGCCCATCCTCCGTGTCTGAATGCGGGCTCGCCTCTGGGCTATGGCTCAAATCCACGCAGGCATACCGCAAGATGCGCCGCCAGCACCCTCTGGACCACAGGCAGGATGCTCAACTGGCACGCGGAGCATCCCAAGAAGCAGCTAATTGCAAGCCCTTCCCCGGAGACCGGCAGTCTCCATCCGCTGAAGCTGTCAGCTCCCTCCCTGCCCCACTCCGGGAGGTAGTAGGGGCTCCTCAAGACCCCTCCCCACTCATCTTCAGGCAAAAGCCTGGGTCGCTGAGCTCGCAGGGACACAGGTTTGCAACTGCACGGAGGAGCAGCCAGTTAGTTCCCTTAAAGAGATCCTTGCCTTTGTGTGCAACGGGAAGGCAAGAGCCACTTTTACAGACTCTTACCGTAGCAGAATCTGGAGGGCTGCTCGGAAAGAGGGCTCTGCCCAGACTCAGACCAAATCCTGCTACAGCAGAACAGTTGGAAGGGGTGGTGGGGAGGCAGAGTGGGGGTGCTTCTGTCCCTGGAACGTGCCAGTGAATAAACACGTGAATACTCTGCGACTGGCTGGCTCGCTACAACACAGCCTAAAATCCCTATTGTCAGCCTTGCCAGTGTTCATTTTCCCTTTGCACGTTATTTCTTAAGCAGATAAGTTTGAAGTTTCCTGAAAAGCCACAGTGCAGACTTTTTAGGGTTGAATCGGCTAACTTGCTACAAAATTTACACTGGCTCACAAAGGAGGACCAAGGATAGGGGAGGAGGCAGAGCCCAGCACCACCCAGAAAGAGGCTGTACTAGGGGAGCAGCAAGTCCACATCGCCCTCTAGAAAGGTCCAGGTCAGGCGGTTGGAAACATGTACACTGACTGCTGGTCATCGGCAGCCAGCTGGTGAGGACAAACACTATCCTCAAATCAGGGGTGGGCAGCAAGATGAGAAGAAGGAACATTGCCTGGTTCAGTGTCAGGTACAAAGCAGCTGCTCAATAAATGTAGTTAAATCAACTGGCCAATAACAATTTATCTCTCCATTCGAAATGCATGGAAGCCGGACTCCTTGTTACATAGATGTTATTGTTACAATAAATTTGTGGCTTCCGCAAGATCTGTTCTCTAACTGTGGGTCCCAACAGGCACTGCTGTGAAGCAAAAAGGAACAGCGTTCAAATAAAAAAATATTTGCGAGTGCCATCTCTGCACTAGGCAATAGAGAGAAATTTAGAGGGAAAAAAAATGAAGCACTGTCCTCCTCAAAGACCTGGCAATCTGGGTGGGAAGGACAAAGCATTTTCTTAAAGGAACAAATTAACAATGTCAGAAGCACAGTAGTGGTCGAATGAGCTGTACAGACATAAATGCACTAGAATTTATCAGGGAGGTGATCATAGGAAGCTGGAGAAAGTTTTTCATTTATTAATTCCCCACACTTCTACTTAGACTCTATTTAGTACCTGGCTTTGCTGTTGCTGGAGTTTAAAAAAAACTTAGGCAGAGGCTAGACCTCAAGGAGCTCATGAATGCCCAGGCAGCCCTCACGGAAAGATGGGACTTTGTCTGGGGCATAAATTTGATTAGCGAGAGAGGAGGGAGGCTGTCTTCTCATATGTTGGCGAGGTGTGGGGAGAACACATACTCTGGCTGTGTCTACGCGATAAAAAAATAAAATAAAATAACAGGTCTGACCACTTCTTCCCAGCCAAATTAAGTTGTGGGAATGGAATTTTCAAGTAGAATATGTGCCTGTTTTGAATTTTATTATAAATATGAATCTTAACATTTTATTGGGTTTAAATTATATTATGGAATTTCATCTTCTACCCTCCATGCGGTTCCCACTCCTTACTTTTAAAAATATACTGCCTAATGTTCAGTGGTTGGGTAGTAACTTTAGGATGGAATGAGGGTTGTGGAAAGGGACACGAGATGCTTCAGCTCCAGTGAAAGTGTTCTTTAAGTATATCTTTGTTCCCTGGAATGAACGACAGTGGGAGGAGAGGAAGTCGATCATTAGAACCTTTATTTTTTCACACTAAGTTGGCTCATCGGAAATGATCAATGTGAATCAGGAAAAGAGTCAAAGTGAGAAGAGGAAGAAGTGGGAGGAATCAGAAGGAGCGGCTCTGAAAAAGGGGAAAATAAAGCAGCCGGGGAGGTAAGACGGAGCACAGTGATCATCGCAGGGCTAGAAGGGTCAGGAGCCCCGGGCCCAGGGGTGGGGGGTGGGGTGAGGGGAGTGGGGGTAAGGGGAGGCAGGGAGGATGGTCGGGGAGTGGCTGTGGCCTGGAGTGTGAGAGCTGTCAATTCTGCAGGGAGGAAGGGAAATATCGACGGTGCAGGAGATCTGGACACTGTTAGCCGAGATGGCTTTCAGGTTTGCCAAGAACTCGCAGGGCAATGCCTGAAAACGTAACAGAAAACAGAACAGGGAAGAGGTTATCAGAATAAAACATGCATGGCAGAGTGCCTCTGAGTCGCCTTTTTATCCCCTACAGGACCAAGCAGAGTCCCTTGTGCATAGCAGGCCCTTTCTCTATAAATAATTGAGAGAGGGAGATAAGGAAGCAAAGGAAGGAATGAAAGGAGGAGTATGAGAGAATAGGGCCTATTCTTGGATAAGCCTGATTCCTTAAAACAAGGAAAGAAAGAAAAATAGAAAACCCTGCACATTCTAGTTTCACACAGCTTGCTCACTTAAAAGGAGTGAATAATTGCCCCACATTTATGTCTGCATCTCTCATGTATAGGCAAGTGTTCCAGCCTTTAGTACATGTCTCAAAAAGAATCAAAGAACCGAGGCCAGAGGTATGCTCACAGCGCAAACCTCTTTCTTGCTGCCCACAGTGCACCTTCTCAGATCCGGCACCACAGGGGCTTTCTGACAGCCAGCCAGCAGCGTGGTGACTTACCCCAGCTGTGCTCACCTTTCCCAGCATTAATGGAGCAGTAGGTCTCAGGAGCCCGGAAATTAGATAATAGTTGGCTGTGAGAACGCTCTCCTTCCTAATAAGTTTGTGCTAACAGGCCACACGCTAATTAAGCCGGGGAAATTCGATTTGGAATATGCATCCTTTCACTGTCACACAATAGAATTTGGAGGAGTTCTCACTATTACTATTTCAGTTTCGAATAAGACCTACAAATAATGATTTAGATTATAGATGGATATAGATATAGAGATATCGAGATAGAGATAGAGATGATATAGAGATATCGAGGTATAGATACAGATACAGATATAGATATAGATATAGATATAGATATAGATATATAGAGATAGAGATAGAGATGCAGATGCAGATATAGATATTGTTATGGGCCCCCCAAGTTCATGTGTTGAAGTCCTAACCCTCAGTAAGTATCTTGGAATGTGACTGTATCAGACATAGAGTCTGTGAAGAGGTAACTGAGATAAAATGAAGTCATTAGGGTGGGGGCCCTATTTCAATATGACTGGTGTCCTTATAAGAAGATTAGGACAAAGACACATAGAGGGAGGGTCATGTGAAGACACAGGGAGAACACAGCCACCAGCAAGCCGAGGAGAGAGGCCGTGGAAAAAAAATCAACCCTGCTGATACCTTGAGCTTAGAATTCTAGCCTCCAGAATTGTGAAAAAAATAAATTTCTGTTGTTCCAGCCACCCGATCTGTGGTATTTTGTTATGGCAGCCCTAACAAACTAATACAGATATCAATATTGCTTGTTTTTGTTTTAATTCTTATATTTTTAGTCAAGAGAAAAGAACGTGTTCCTATTAAACGACAATGAATGTCATTATCATGCCACTCTATATACACCTCCTAAGCCAATACTAAAAGATGTGCTCTAAAATGAGATCCAAAAACAACTCATTTATTCCTCTCCACAAAGTCAAAAAGCCTCTGCATGGTGATGCTTGATACAAAAGCTGTGGTTTTCAAGGTAGTTCTAGTACTTTTCTTTGTTCTCAATAATCTCCTTAATCTGCCAATCCGCCCTTTTAAGGGCTTGCTTTATACTGGGCATTCAGAATCAGCAACTTTGGAATGTCGCCAGGCAGTACAGATAGGCTGGGACCAGCAAAGGCCTGGGGTCCAATGACTGAGGTGTCCTTGCCGCTCTCTATTCTTCTTTTCTCTCACCTGAGATATGAGGGCGATACATATTTATTTCCAAGGTCCTCTCTGGTTCTATTGTTCCGTGAGGTGTTTTTTGTTGTTGTTGTTTTGTTTTGTTTGTTTGTTTGTTTGTTTTTTTCAGAGAGATGTAGAGGTTACGAGATTACATAGTGCCAAATTATCACTTACCCCACAATTTTGCCTTGGTCTCGGATGGTCTCTGTTCATTACCTGATATTTGGAATTCTTCGGAAATCATGTCAAAGGGTCATCAATCGGTCATGGTGACAGAGCTGATAAGGAACCGATCACAGGCTACTTAACTTGCACCCTATCTTCTCGTGCTCAGCGTCGAGTCTTCATGGTAACGTGGAAGGACACCAGGGTGTAGAGTCTGTTGAAACTGGGCATGAATCCCAGCTCAGCTTTGCCTCTTCCTTCCGGCGTGCCATCGAGCAGTGTTCTCAACCTCCCTGCACCTCAGCATCCTCTGAGGGAAAGCTAGTGCAAGAACATACCTCCCTGGATAATTGTAGGAATTGCATAAAATTGTGCTTAGATGAAGTAGGCACTTGATAACTTACAAGTAACCACCCCAGTTTATTAAAAGCAGGGCCATTAGGAAGTCTTTAGCCTCCTCTCAAGCTCGCCAGGAGACTTCGGCAAGTGCTAATAGCAGTAACACTTACACAGCACTTTCTACATCCTAGAAACTCTTAAGAAGACTTTACATTTATTAACTCACTTAATCCTCATAAAATCACATGGGAGGTGCTATGTTATCAACTCCATCCTATAGATGAAGAAACATACAACACAGAGAAGTTAAATAAGTTGCCCAAGGTGACACAGGCAAGAAGCTGCAGGTTTAGGATTTACCTCTGGGCAGATTGCTTTCTTAACCACCGTGCATGCTAATCCTGATTGCAAGAACTTCCTTGTTAGAGGGCTTTAAATAATGCCATTTTATGAGTATAAATAAGAGAAGCCCTATTCTCACTATGAGTAAAGGAAAAAAATTCAATGTTAAAAGTCTAAAAATCTCAGAACAATTAAATCATCCATTCTTGGTAGCTTTTGAGTTTCAAATACTTTATAATACTTTATTCCTATTTCTCAAGAAAAATTTTTCTTCCAATTACCTGGAAAATTTTTGATTGATTCAATTTCTTACAAGTAAAGTCAACCAAATGCTCTTTGCTGAATCCACTTAGAATTTACAATTTATATTCTACTGGAAACCACAGCCAGCCAGATCCAGGAAACATTTAATTATGCAGCCAGGAAAAATCAGATTCATTCAAAACAAAAAAGAATCTGCTAATATCCAAAGAATTTTAAACATGCAAGTGTACAGATGGCAAGCCACTTTCCATGCCTATTATTTGTGATTAAAAGAGGAATTAATTGTTAGAGTGAGAGTCTGCTATTTATCAGAAATTCTTAACATGTGGTTTTGGAGAACAATTTATTATATTCTGACAAATTGAACCAGCCATGAAAATTAGAATGGGCCCACATTTACATAGGCATAGGCTTCGGAATGACAGAGAAAGAAAAGCCGAGAGGTCAAGTTGGAAATACTCAAGGCTCCACTGAACTGAAGAGACTTCTAGATGTCAGCTCTTCTGCTTCTCTGGAAGAAGTTTCACCAGAGAACCCCGACCAGGAAGCTCTTAAGGACAGGCTCAATACAAGTATCCTTACACCGCTAGCCACATGTCCAAAACCAAAACATAATTAAAGAGTAGTTAAGCTTTTCAATTAACATTTAAATTATATCAACATCCACTGATAAATATTTCCTTAATTCAAAACTTCTGATACATCAGATGTATCAACAAAGACCTCCAATATTTATCTATCACTTTATACATTCGGGGCAAGGTGCCATAGTGCTATAGGAAGCAGGTGTGGAAAATTAAGAAATTCACAATTCAGATTATTTTGTTCAGGTCTCTTCATGGTAGGTAATTTCTCACTAAATTGTCTCAAAACTGAACAAAGAGCTGGGAGAAAACAGGGACACATGGTCTGTATACTTTTTATATATATATAAATATCATTAGTTCTGCCTAAATTATTAATCATAAGTATAATTTCTGCCATTGCCTTATAATAAAACAAGCTGGTCAGAAATACTCACTTTAGAGCTTATCTCATAAAGAATTCGTTTTCAGAGATAATTAGAATTATTATATTTCATCCAATTTGAGATACCATTTAACCATAAGACACATCATTATTTTGTATACCACTAAAATAAAAACTGTGGTCAATTAATTATGACGTGATGTCTTTTTCTCCCTTAAACTTTTTATTTTGAAATTTATGGAAAGAATTTTTTAAACTTAGACCAAAATTTCACTCACATACATACATGAAAATATAAGAAGAATAAATTGGTTAAAGTATTCCCAAAATGTGTTCACATTCAGAATTCGATGTCTTTGGATGCTTTACTCAGTCATCAGTGTTCACATCTATCCACACAGTCACCCTTGTATTGGTAATGCAGCATTTTAAAAAATTCAACAACTGTCTCTGACACCCTCTCTGAGAGTTGTGATGCACACGGACAGGCATTGACAACCACATTGTGATGGACTAGCTGTCAGCAACTAGAAATTATGTTGCAGTTTCAGCAAAGGAAAATTATGTGAATTGATAAACTATGATGATTCTAAGATAGTATATTATAAACTCTTATTTCATGGCAATTTAAATCTAAAATGCTGTGGAAGGAAGGAAAGAAGGGAGGGAGGGCAGTGGGAGGGAGAAAAGGATTTTTGAGTCTCCACTATGTGCCAAGCATTGTGTAAAAGGCTTCTATGTCCATTATCTCATTCCAGAGGAAAGGGAGGAGGAAAAACCAGTTTTGTTAAACAGTTTTGTTAAAACTAGCTTTGTTAATTGGGCTCTCAACTAAGTCCATAGGTAAAGTCACGATGTTTATTCATCTTCACTCTTACAAAACTGAGCAGTAAATTAAACTCTGGAAGAGCTTTCCATATAAAGTCACCCTTGTCTAATGGGGTTGAGAAAAATAGTCTGAAAGTCTTTCCAAAAATACATTACTGGGTTAAAATTTACTTGTTGCACTTCAAATTTGCTGGTCTTAAGAGTGAGAAAAGACATTATCATACATGTCACTCTATCTCATCATATCTAATATATTTTTATAAAAGCTGTACTCTCTCATCTCTTTATTCTCTTCATTTTCAAAGGGGAGGTGTTGTAAAAAGAGCAGATCTAAGATCCTATGAGATTTCTTCTCATTTAAGTCTTTCACTTTGGTAGGCTTTCATTATATTTAAAACAAAATTCATTGGGGGATATGAGGATCAAGCTTGTGCACTATCAAGTACCGTGTTGTCTGAAGTTTCTGTAATGCAAATGTGTTACTCTTGTAAGTAAAGTAAAATAAATTCTAAAGTTATTTTTTTCCACTAGAAACTTATCACAAACTCATCTGAAAGGAAATAGGAATACATGCAAGCAAGAAGGAAAAAAAGTCACAAAATAATTTAGACTTTCGATGTTTAACGTTTTCATCAGTATCTTCTTGGTTTTCCTGTTTTTCACTTTCCATGCATAGTTTAACGGTTGTTGTTGATACTCCTGTTGTTGTTTAATACAGTTGAATAATTTTCAAGGTGTGTATTAGTTACCTCATTTTATAATTTTGCACATGTTCATTTGTCTTTTCATTTTCATACACATTCTATTCTTAAGTCAATTAGTTGTCAATGCCATGCATTGATCACCACATCAGTATGTCTTTTTCATTATTCAGTTAACAAGTGTTCTGTACCCCGATGAGGTAAAGAGGTGGAGGACTCAGCCCCTCCTCACAGGGCTCTTTTCCTGGCATTCACCAATCACTAGTTGCCTACCCTATATGTCACAAGTGGTATAGCTGATACCTACTCTAGAGGAAGAGTGGGAGATCACTGGGGGTTAGGGGCAGTTAGAGAAACTGTGGTGGTATCAGAAAAGATCTGATCTACGGCCATGCCACCCTGAATGTGCCCAGTGTCATTTGATCTCGGAAGCTAAGCAGGGTTGGGTCTCCCTTGGATGGAAAACCACCTAGGAATACCAGGTGCTATAGGCATTTAAAAAAAAAAAAATCCGAGCATTAGGGACAGGAAAGAACTGGGGAGGCGGGGAGGGCGGGGCGGAGGAGAGGGAGATACACCAGTAGAGAAAGCAGCTTTAGCGAAGGTAGGGAGGTTGAGGGGCCTATTGGAGAATGATGAACAAAGCACTTTAGAAGGAACCTAATTTGAAAAAAGATGTAGGCAAGAAATGATGCAAAACAAATGTATGTAAATCAACTGGAGCTTGTTGCAGGCAGCCTGGAATAAAAGTCTGGGTGAAGACTCCCCTCTTTGGGAGGGTTGGGTGAGGTTGATGGAAGAAGGTTCATCAAGGATTTTGGTCCAGGGTGTGAGGAGTGTAAACAGTATTTTTGGAAGCTACATTTGGAAGCCAATAGGATGGTTTGGAGGTATAAGAGAAGAGATTCAATGCAGGAAGACCAGTAGGAAACTGCTGGAATCAGCCGGCCACCAGGGAAAGCTTGCTGATGGAAGAATGATACTTCTTACTGCCAGTTCTAATAGAAAGATGACGGGGAAATGCTTACGATGCACCATGAGTGGGAAAAAAAATCAGTTCACAAAATAATGTGTACAATATGAGCCTATTTTGACAGAAGGAAAAATTGTCTATCTCTGCAGAGAAATGGATATACCCAACTACATTAGGTATATTGGTTATATTTGATATATCCAAATATTATCCATAGTTACCTGTGGGTGTTAGAATTATGAGTAATTTTTATTTCTTTCATTTTGATAGTATATGATTTTCTGCTGTGAGTACATATTACTTTTGTATTATGGAATAAAAAAAAATGATACCTAGAAAAATAGAAATAATACTGAAGCAATGAGGAGTCTGTAGGTGTACTTATCATGGAGAGAAGACCAATGACTTTTTTCTTTTTATTTCACAGCACTCGATACTGTGGGATAGACGTCACTAAGCAAACGCAGTTTACTTTCAACAAACAAGTATCCAGAAGCAGATTACCCAGGATGTGACCATTAAGCTTTCCTGACTAATATGGAGAATAATTTAGCAAATCGAATCACCGTTTATTTGTTTCTCTATAGATCTGATATGGATTCCTGCTGGGTAGGCAGGCAAGAAGTGGTCTGGCCGACCAAAGACAGAAACAATTAAGCATAGAATATTAAAGAAATGTTTGGTAATAATGACTATGAACTCTATCAACCTAAGCTTGATTGATCCTCTCTAGAATTGGCCTCAACTCTAGAATAGGCCTTTACTGAATGGAAGAGAACCTATATAAGTCCATAGTTAATCAAATTAATGCCAGCTGAGCTCCTTAGGAGAAAAGGACAGGTTTTAATCCATCACATGGCTGTGCAGAGAGGTGCTTTATTAATTCCCGTTGACTGAATAAATTAATTTATACCAAACTCTGGGATAGCACCAGACTGAGTGAACGTCTAATCACTGTGCTGAAATTCTGAGACATCACTAAAAGCTGTGGTTTGTCCCCCGTGTTCCATATTCACCCTTCACCCTACCTCCTACTTGTTTTTTACAGAGTTCCATGGTGATTCAATCAGAGAAGGGAGCAATACGATGTGGTATTTCTGTGTAGATGTTAGGAAATATTGGCAAAGGGGTAGGAATGAGGAGGGGACTGGGAAAAGGAAATGAATTTTAGCCAAACTCAAATGCAGAGAACGATTTGAAGAGAAACTCAAAACATGGACCTACTCTGTTGACTGAACTCCACCAGGAGATGGTTAGTCGGTTTGGGGAAAGATCAGTGTATAAAGTTTCCTAGGGCTGTCGTCACAATTTACCACAAACTTGGTGGCTCAGAACAACAGAAATTTATTCTCTTCAATGATATTAGAGGCCAGAAATCTGAGAGTAAGGTGTCCAGAGGGCTGTGCTTCCTCCAAACGCTGAGGGACATTTCAGTCCTTGCCTCTTCCAGCTTTTGGTGGCTGTCAGCATTCCTTGTGACTCATCACTCCAATCTTTGACTCCGTTTCCAAATGGCCTTCTTTTTTATGTCTCTTATAAGGATATTTGTTTTTGGACTTAGGGCCTAACAAAGTAATCCAGGATGATCTCATCTTAAGATCTTTAACTTCATTACATCTGCAAAGATACTTTTTTCAAATTAGGTCCCATTCACAGGTTTCATGAATTAGGATGTGGACATATCTTTTGCAGGGCTACCATTCAATGACTACAGTCAGTTTGGGGAAAGTATGGATTAAAAGGGAGGAGGATTGGGAAAGATGCAAGAGGAGAAGGCAGTGAACTAGACATGGTTTCCTGTCTGATGAGAGAGCAAAACTGAAGACAGAACTAAGCAGGCCAAGACCATGTAGGGGTGTAACCTCACCCAGAGTGCAGGTTTTGAGCAGCTCTCATCTGAGAGTGGTTTTTTCAATGAGGTGGGAAGAACAAGAGGAGCAAGAATAATTTTTATAAGCCAAATAAGGGAAGGTGGGCCTGCCCATATCCCGCTCAGAGGCTCTTTGCCCAGGGACAACAATACTGGCTCAGGTACAGAGATCGCACATGAAAGGATCCATGTTAAGGATCGTCAATCACCACACCCACGGTGTGAATGGAATAGTCCATTAAATCAGAGGGCCTCTCCGAAAGGAACGTGGGCCAAGGGTGGTGAGAACGTGGCACGTGGACTACTTGGGAGGTAAAAGTAACAATGACACAAGTAGAGTGGCAATGAAAGAAGTGGGTTGGAAGCTATGAGGCATGCAAGGTATGCAGAGAAAAGCAAGGCACTGATAAAAACCCAAGAAATGGCTGGTTATTATTTTTACCATTTTCCTGATCAAGAGTACTCCCCTCCTCCAGGCCCAGACAGAAAAGGTTGAAAATCACATGATATCACATATGTGGGACATAAACCTAAAAAGCAACAAATGAACAGGACAAACAAGCAGAGACTCTTGTACATGGACAATGGACAAGTGGTTACCAGAAGGGAGGGGGACAATAAAATGTTAAAAAAATTATGGATATATAGTATGGAAAAAAATAAACTGGCATTTAAAAAAAAAAAAGAGTACCCCCAACTTTTTAATGAATACCTTCTATTTCGGTAAAAGCTTAAATTATCGTGTTAGCAGAGGTGTTTGTTGGAATCTGGTAATCATAGCAACATGTGGTTCAGGACTAGAGCAGCTCAAGATTCGACTGGAACCCAAGTTCCTGACTCAGTTAAAAGAACAGAGAACTCCAGTCATAGGACTCGTGCCAAAGTCAAGGAGCAGGGAATGATACTAAATCCAAAGGACTGAGCATGTCTCATTAAAAAGGAAGCTTAAAAACTAGATAACTTAATATAGTTTTCAAGTGAAGAATGGTCACTGAGGTCCAAGTGGACCAGTCTCTAAAATGGAAGGATAATTCGGAAAATTTTTAACAAGAGTACTTTTCGTTGCCCATAATGACAACAGAATGACAAGTGTTCTGGGTTTAACACATTAAACTGCATTGTGGAGAAACTGGAACCCTCATGCATTGCTGGTGAGAATGTCAAATACTACAACTACTATGGAAAATAGTTTGGTAGTTTCTTAAAAAGTTGAATACAAATATCCCATATGACCAGGGAATTTCAATTCTAGGTATAAAAATACATGGCCACATAAAGACACGTACAAGAATGTTCATAACAGCATTATTTATAATAACTAAAACCAGAGAATTATCCAAATGTTCATCACATGGCAAGTAGATAAACAAAATGTGTTATATTTATGTAAATCTATTCAGCAGTTAAAAGGATGGAACATGCAACAACTTGAATTGTTCTCAAAAACATTATGCTAAGTGAAAAAAAGCTACGCCTTATATAATGCTACTTGTGACAGGTCTAGAAAGGCACATTTATAGACAGCAGATCAGTGGTTGCCCAGGACTGGAAATAGGAACAAGCATTAACTACAAACAAGCATGAGGAAACATTTTGATGTTATGGGCATGTTCTTGAACTGAATTTGATTTTGCTTGTACTATACATTTGCTAAAATCATTGAGTGACACATTTGTTTGAGATGAATTTCATGATATATAAATTAGATCTCAATAAAGCTGTTTTTAAAAAGCAAAATAAAACAAAGCATGACTTTGCCGAGAGAAGGGTTTGTTTTCTTTCGTTTTTTGAAGCCCAGATTTCCCTTTCCATATCAGAAGCAAAGATTGGAGGTCTGAGCATAGCATTATTACAAACCGTAGCGATAGAAGTCAGAGGTCTGGGAAGTCTCTGAGAAGACTTTCAAGACAGGACAGAGCACAATGGGTTTAGTTGCTGTGGCGTTCCCCCATCTGCACTTCCTCCATCTCTGCGCTAAGATGCTAGAAACCCTAACTAGGCTGAGGGAGAGATCAAGGCATCCCAAAGAAGCTTTGCACTGGCACAACACCGGGTCTGGGGTGGCATGCAGGGCTGGCAGAGCAGCAGTAGCTGAGGGTGATGTTAGAGGCAGCCTCCACGGAGCCACCCACATTGTCGTATGAGGCAACAGAGCAGCCAAGGACCATCGGGGCCTCTGGGGCGCAAAGTAGGTCACAGAGCGCAAAGCTGGATACTGAGGCAGCACAAGGTTTGCAGTCAAGGATACTGGGCACAGTGGAATGCCCCCAAAACCAGGTAGGACAGCTCTGGGGCACACAGGCACCAGGTTGAGAAGGGCCAACACGGAGGAGAGCAACAAGAACTTGGAGAAAGGCATAAAGACCAGATCTGATGGGGAGCTGGAACTTTGAACTAGCTAAGTGTTTACTCAAAGCTCCTATTCGGGAAATGGTTGTATTACCTTAAATGGCAAGTTGCGGGCTTCCCCCTGCCTTAGCAGGACTAGGGGCTTTAGAGCCGGATGAGGAAAGCCAATAAAAACTCCTTCTCTGAACACTGATGGACATTTGCAGAATGTGGAATGCTCCCAGAAAGCTGAGGCTAAAATGCAGTTGCCTTAGCCCTCAGACCTCCCAGGCTGGTATGCCAGAAAGAATGTTCCATGTCCACCAGTAGCCAGCTCTTCTAGGCTTAAAGGGGCCTCACTTTATCAGATTAGAAAGTCTCCTTACCTCTATCGGAGGGTGACTCAGGTCTTCTTCAGGGCATTTGAGCAGACAAACAAGGTACCCAAAGATAATGGCTGAGGTACTGTCTTTTTATTACTGGAATTTTCTCACTTTGAGCATCAGGCAAACCCCCTAGCTACGAGAGACCTTCCCCGGGTGTTGAAATGGTTTGCTTTTGCAGTAAGCACACTGAATCAGTCACTAGATCCCAAGAGCTTTCTTTAGCTTATACCCCCGTTGTTTCCAGGTTCATTTACAGATCAATTAATCCATTTGTAACTCTTTAAGTGACATTTTAAAGTGAGCTATCATTAAATAATATCCAATAGGAAGCAGAGTCCTTCCACTTCCCTGCTAGTCATATGGCCTGAGTGCATGAACTGATGTTGTGTTCCTCATCAAGAGGGGGCTTCTCCATTCCACAGCCAACGCCATTATTTGGGCCCAGTGCTCATTCACTCAACAGCATGACACATTATTTATAGCAACGTGGTTGTTTGTTATAAAAGTTTCCATGTGGGGGAGGAGGAGAGAGGATATTTGGACACCTAACATTTTTGGCTTGGGGCTTTTTTAATTGAGTAGGAGTGAGTTAATGTTACATGTAGGTAAATGAGAAAATATGTTTCTTCCAGCAAATGATTGCCTGATTTTAATTTTCCTGTAATCATCCATTATTGTTAACTATCTCCTAAAATTCAAAAGTCTGTCATGTAGAAGAGGGAGGACATTAGGGGGTATTGTCACATAGGAGAGAAACAGGACCAAGGAAAACTGGCAGCTGCACCTGCTGACAATGCGGGCTGTTCGACAACATATCAGGCTGCCCACCTGAAGATCTGGTAAGCTTGCTGTCCCTGGAAGTCCTCAAATTGTGGCCACAGAGCCAGATGTCAGTACATGACAGAGAAAAGAGAGGGTTTACTTCTCTGGATGGTAGTTGTGTTCAATGGGCTGTTAAGGTGAAAAGAACCTGAAACGGTTTTGTTCTTTTGGCATGTCCAACATGCCTTCCCCCTTCTTCTGATAAGAGCATCCTACTGTTATCATTGGGGGTGATCCAAATCCATCATTTCCCCTTTGGCGATGAGGGGACCTCAGTTATTTTCCACCAACGCAGTAAAGAATTGCAGATCAGTAAAATTTAGGAAAAGTAAGATTTATTAAAGTATGTTTCAAGAGAGAAACAGGCTATGCCAGAGATGGCCGCAGTCCCTCAGGGTTCTGGGAGTATACCTTATATTGTGGCCGTGAGGGGCAGTGCTAGATAATTAGCATGCGAGGCCATTTTGATTGACATTTTGATAGAACTCCTCATTTACTGTGCATGCTGTTACCCAGAATGCAGTCTATTATAATTAGAGTAACAAACTTCTAGGCATATGTACGATATTATAAGGATGGTACAATGAGACTGAGGTCAAGCAAGGACAGTGTTTGTACTAACTGCAGAGGTGTTTGTAGCTGGCCTACACCACGTGGCTATTTTGTGGCTTTCACTTCCTCGTAATGTTAATTTTTAACCACAAAATGGGTGTTTCAGGGAGGTCTCTGGGTTAGGCCTTCAGTCCCTTGTCCCTCATGTCTGCCTACCTGCCTAACACTACGTGCCAGGTGGGATAGACCCCCGACTCCCAAGCTCCTGGTGTAGGTGTATGACCCAGGCCAGTTAAAGAGAGTTCCATCACCCAGGTCACAGTAATTGACTCAGGATGATCATGTGACCTGAATCAATTCAATAATACTCAATCCTGGAATTTATTAGGAAAAAAAAAAAAAACCTCTTTCTTCTGAACTGGTAGTTAAGCCTAAAGTCGCCTAGGCCTGTTACAAGGAAAGGACCTACTTGAGATTGAAGTGGAAGATCATTAGGGAGACCATATTTTCTAGTGACCCCATCTACTCATGACCTCCCTTAGCAGGTGGTATCTGCCATTTCCTACTCTGGTGCTTTATTCACCATGTTACGGTGACTCGGCTACTTGGTGTCTGCTTCCACTGCTTCCAGAACTGTAGACTGACTAACTGTGAACCTCCCAGTTAAGTTCTCCAAGAGAAGGAAGCTGACCACATCGGCCAGTAGCCATCCATGTGGTAACCACAAATAAACTACGGCTCTCATACTTCTGTGGCCACCACAGAAAGCTATCTGTATGTCAGACACTGTTACTGACTGAATACTTGTGTTTCCCCCAAATTTATATGTTGAAGCACAAACTGCCAATGTGACAGTATTTGGAGGTGGGGCCTTTGGGAGGTAATTAGGTTTAGATGAGGTCATGAGGGTGGGGACCCCCATGATGAGATTAGAGTCCTTATAAGAAGAGGAAGAGACCAGAGCTTCAAACTTCTTTTTTTAGGTAATGATGTTCTAAATGTAGAAGCTGTTTCATAATGTGACTCTGTGCATGGACCAGATCTCTCCCTCTCCCCCAGACAATTTCCAAGGTCATTTCCAATTTTAGTTTTCTAAAATTCCTTTTTCTATTTTTTAGTTTTCTTTCAATTGTTTTGTTTGTATTTTTATTAGTGTTGAGATATTTCCCAGAAAGATTGACAAAGGAAGTTACCAAGCAGAGAGCCTTTTCTCATCTACTACCCAACACCTGTTCACCAAGGGCCTGGACACCAGTTTTTCACAAGGAGAAGGAGATTTTAAAACAAAACAAAATCTGGGACACCCCAGGCTTGCCGCCTGATACGATCTGGTAGTTCAGTCAGGCCCCAGAAGGAAAAGGTTGGTATACTCATGAGCCATACAGACTACTGACAAGGGACTGTCCCTTAGGGGAGTATATCTGTAAGCCACAGTGCCTTGGGCCTTATAGCAGCTGAATCTGTTACCATCCGTAGGCCAGAAGAAACAGTTTGAAGGAATAGTTCCCAAAACTCAGAGACAGAGGGAGCTGAATGATAAGGGGCACCTGACAGAAACTGTGACCTTCAGTGGAGGGATATGGCCAGCCCACAGGGATGGTGCTCAGGGAATAAACACCCTGATTACCTACCCTCCCATCTCCCACCAATTGGCTGAATCCAACCAGAAGCCAGAGGCTCTAGGTGCATAGAGCGCCACCATGGGTACAAAATAGAGTAGAAAAGGGTAAGGTGTAGATCTTCACAGGTAAATGGAAACTATTCAACACACATTGGGTGAGGAGTACTTAAGCTACATTTTTTTAGCGTAGGCAGGGATATCTCAACATATCAGTCCACTGATTAATAGGTTGATTCAGTGCTGCTTTAGGGACACTGAAAACAGAAGATAATGCCTAACCAGATAGTGAGCATCCACTTGTATTGATGAGGCTAGTTTGCCCTGCCTGAGGATATCATGAAATGAGAAACTGCCCTCTCCATGAAATGCGCAGTGACCTATAGAGATGGTCTGGAGGGATCTGTTTAAAATGTCACCAGCCATAAATGCTGGGCCACACCATCCTTTAGGTATTTCCTAAGAGACAGTTGAATAGAATACTTTCATTTTTTTCCAGTCAAATACCTAATGTTAATCAAAATGTGAAGAAATATTGTGTTTAAATGTAAGTGAAAAATATTATGGAGAACAAAGGTCAGATTTCTGGGAGCATTGCCTTGCTTTAAGATTAAAACAGGAATACAACTGGTGCTCAAAACATAATGCATTTTAATTTTTTAATTTAAAATTTATCCTCTAAAACCTAAAGACACAAATAGTTTTGCTGAAATTATTCAAACTCAGCAGTCCAACTAAAGCTGCCTTTTTTCTACCTTTTTTCTAGGAAGAATCTAATATGGGAGAGAAATCACATTACTCTTCCATTTATTAAATAAATATCTACTGACCATCTACCACATGCTGGGCACTGTCCTAGGTGCTGGGAATGGAAGGAACATTTCAAGACAAACAAGACCCATCTTTCCCTTACGCAGCTTAAAGTCTAATAAGAGAGACAGAAGTAAAAATAGCCAGGTGCAATACAGAACAGAATGAAATACATGCTAACGAAGCTAAGTCCGACAGACAAAGACAAATTCCCTATGATTTCACTTCTATGTGAAATCTAAAAAACAAAAACAAACAAACGAAATAAACAAACAAAACAGAAATAAACTCAGATGTAGAGAACAAACTGATAATCGTCAGATGGGAGGAGGGTTGAGAGGATGAGTGAAAAAGGTGAAAAGATTAAAAAGCACAAATTGGCAGTTACAAAATAGGCACAGGGGGGTAAAGTAGAACATAGGGAATATAGTCCATAATATTGTAATAACTATGTATAGTGCCAGATGGGTACTAGACTTATGCAGAGACCGCTTTGTAAGTGACTTAAATGTTTAACCACTATGCTGTACACCTGAAACTATTATAATACTGAATGTCACTGAAATAGAAATTTTTAAAAAATTAAAGTTAATGCATAAATCATAAAAAAAGGAAGAAGAAACCATTCAGGTAGTTTAGGGGTGGGGGAGTGCCAAGCAGAAATTGTAGAAATCAGGGAAGGCTGCCTGGAGGAGGCGATGTTCGCTCTGGGCTTTGAAAAATAAACATGGTATCGTTTGAGGACACAGGACCCCATTGTTAGACACGACAAGGACACCTCAAGTCACAGTCGCGTGTTAACAGAGACATGGATGCGTGAAGTATTGGGCAAACGTAGGCCAGAGGAGGCTGAATGGTACAGCTGACCGACGTGGTGAAAGAGGATATTAGATGAAAATGCAGCAGGGAAAAGGTGTTAAGTCAAATCACGAAGAACCTTAAATGTCAGTTTACCTAACTCTATTCAGGAAGCAGTAGGGACTCTGATGGGCGCCACATCTGGTTCGGATGTAGTTAAATGTATTTTTGTGGTTTTATTTTGAGCATCATGGTCTATAGCAGCTCTATCTTACTGCCTCATGTTTGTGCCCAATTTGTTTCTGTGAGAGTAAAATTTGTAGTGCAGTCATCCTTAATGTCTCACGTTAAATCACTTCAACCAAATGATATTAATGGTTTCAAACTGTAAATAAGGTCTGGCTCACAGCACCTCGTGGATGATGGAAATAGTTCAATACCAACCGGATGAAGGAGCTTAGAATGAAAGTGGTTTGTTGGAACAAAGTAGCCTATAAATAGTCATGCTGGGACAGATAGGCCACGTTGCTAAAAGGCCCTCCAACTAATCGGCTGAATGTTCCATAAATCAGTGTGAGTAGAGAGAGGAGGCCCTCACGTCACCCACACAATCGACTCAGTAGGAGAAAGAGAGAACATGCTAATTAATCTACACGTCCTGCCATTATAAGTCACAGCAGTTTCATTTCTATCGGGGTAATTGGTATTAACAATGAAAGAAAAAAATCATTCCACTTTCTTTATAAGCTATATTACCTCACCCCAAAGGCCAAATCGGGAAAAGCTTTGGACTTTGATATTAAAGAAGACCAGAGGATGGAAAGGAGGTTGTGGGAAATCAGATCAACCGTTGCAAAGTTAACTCCCTAACTGAGACGGAAAGGAAGCCGAAGTCCCCAGCTCTTAGCAATTCATATTTCATCTGCTTTAGGGCTCAGTTAAGAAAATAGAGCCAAATGAAAGGTCACATTTTCAGCAGTGAGCCTTTGTAACGAAATATCAAAGACTGGGATGCCCTCGTGCGGAGTCCGCACCGAGACGTGCCATCGGCCTGGGACGAACGGCAAACAGTCCTTGATGAGAAGCGGCTGAGCTCTGCAAACAAGGCTCTTGGTCTGAGCAGTGGCCACTGAGCAGCTGCGGAGACAAGTCTGGGGACTCTTTCTGCCTCAGCGTGAGTGAGCCAAGTGACATCCAAACATAGCCATCCTCTGCTTCCCTCAAAAAATGCTCCCTTTGGGGAACAGAGCATTTGACAAGGGATCAAATGAAGTAAATGGCCCCAACCCTTCGGCCAGTGCCTGACCTTGAGGTGACACCGGTTCTAGATGGACTGTGGTGTGGTCCTGCTGAAGGCAGGCAGCAGAATAAGGTCTCATGGTCAGAATATTTCAAATAAATTCTTCACATAAACTACATTTAGCCCCTCCTTGCTTTTTATTTGTAACATTTTATGTTTTTCAAAGAAATAATGACAGTTGTTTGTCAAACATCTTTTTAAACACCTCTTGTTACATAAAAATCATAATTTCACTGACTGCACATCAATGTTCAGAAGCAGGGAAAAGGGTAACGTAGTTGCCTTTTGTTTCTTCTTTAGAATCCTCAGTTTCTCAGGCCCACACCTAAACCATCACAGGGCCAGGGCGTGAGTCTCCGTGGTTGGCTTAGACCAGTAGGCTCAAATTTGAGCAGGCATTGAAATCAGCTAGAAGGCTTTTTAAAACAGATTGTGGGTCTTCTTTCCCGGAATTATTAATTCAGTAAGTCCAGAGTGAGGCCTACAGATTTATATTTCTAACAAGCTACCAGGTCGATGCAATGAGTTTCACACGTTGAGTTTGCAGCTCAGACAAATCAAGTTTCACCCTTAGCTATGCAGAAGACCCAGATCCTCCCTTAAACACGTGGCTGCTCAGGGAAAGGGGAACAAGATCAGGGTTCTGTTAACAAGGGAAGTGCAAGAGTGTGGCTTTTGAATGGCAACTATCAGAGTCTTCTGGGTTGGAGGCCACTAAAACCTGAACTTCTTCACAAAGAAGCAGTCTTTTGTAGTCTTTGATTCTGGCTTCTTGCTCACCTGGTTAATAGCACTTGATTCTGCTGCTCCCACAAGCCCAAGGCTAGAATTTAGGTAGAGATGTGCTGGAGAAAGTCGATGGCCCATCGGCATGGATGGAGCCCAGAGGTCCTCATGGGAGGGTGAGGTTACCAATGCACACGGGCAAGGAGCTCCAGCTTTGCCTCTCTTTCTAGATCAGTGCCCTGGGAAAAGTACTTCCATTTTCTGAGATAAAATGATAAACAAACAAACAAAAAAACACTCAACTGATGTTCTTGAATTGCTTCTTTAAATCTGAATAATGCAGACAGTGTAAATATAAGTCTGATGCAGCAACCTACTTTTTATGTGTCTTTTGTATATATACAGTAACCCAAGTATTTGACTACAGTTATGCTATGGGCCAAGTATTACTGCTCTATCAGTGCTCTGTGAGAACATGAACCATTCAAAAATTTGGCCTTTTCCTGCCTGGTCGTCACAAGACAAGTTTTGTTCCCTGCACAGTTTTGATTTGTATTAGCTTAGGATTTAGGCTGCGTTCAGAAGGAATAGGGCTATTTGAAGGAATTCAGATGTGAAGTTTCTGATGAATTAACTTTCTTGTTCAGATAACTCAGCAGGCAGGACATGAAAGGTTATAAAACAATGTGTATGGAAACTGGTTACTCTCTCTTACCGTAAGTTCTCATCCAAGCTCCTGCGCCAAGACTGGGGTCTTTCCTGAGCACTATGGGGATTAGGGTGGGGAGGATTTTCAGTTACATGTCTTGGGAACTCAGCTTTTCACAGCCATCTCGTAACCAGGGCCCTGGGTGTTTTTTCCCATATATTCGAAGTGAGCCAAGAAGCACTTCGATCTATGTGCTAATTCAGGAGAACAGGCACTTTGAAGACCACCCCAGTGACTCATTTTTGAGGGAAGAGAAAATAAATTGTACACCCTACTAGTACTGTCTTTCAACCAAAGCATTTCAGCAGCTTGAAAATAGAATGCTGTCAGAGACAAATCCATTAGCCATGCCTTTCTTCTGTAGATCTGGGCAGTATTTGAAATGCCAAAACAATAAACAATAAAAGTGTTGGCTTATCAACCATACACAGTACTGCTCTACTTTCTAGCCAGAGGGAAAATAGGAGAAAATATACCGATGAGAAGTGAAAGGAAAGATACCACTTTCAATCCAGTGATTTCATTCTGGTATAAATAACATTAAGCATTGTGCCAGGTGACAGATCCATACGTGTGTTTCTCCATGCCTGGACACCTGTTTCCTGCGTAGAAGATGCTGACGCAATGCCCAGGAGAGTGTCCTTGGCAATATGGCTCAATGATGCCCTCCACAGTGGGAGCCAGGAGCTTCTCATCTGCCATGTCCAGTGTGTCAGAACTTTCCATTTCCTGCAGGTCATCACAGCCTAGGAAAAAGGCCCGACTCTGCAGCAACGAGGTAGCTAGAACTGCCACAAAAGAAGGACAGGGCAGGGGTACATGCAGGAGTCAAGACTGGAAGTCGCAGCTTCCTTTTTAGGGGCTGCAGGAGAAATACAAGCTCTCTGTCTCCAACACTGCTTGGACGAACAAGGATTTTGACAGACACTCAGCAGGGTTTTACCTACAAGGTAATTAGATTAGGAAAATTTTTTTTAAATCTTTGCAGACAGGTTTAAAATATAGTTAGCAGCCTAAATTTCAATTTCACAGAATATCTAAGGAGCGCACCTATGAAAATTTTGAGCTCTTTTTTGCTGTTTGAATATACATTTATATTTTAGAATATATCAATAGATTTTTTTCTATCTATGTAAATCCACCCATTGAGTGGGTAGGAATCCTCTTACTACATCATTCTCTGAGGCCACCCATTCTTGGGAGAAGACCCAGGCACAGACCTAGGAATTTAGCCAGATGGGCAAAAGCCATCAACCGTCCTGGGAATACTGACAGCTACTCTGTCCAGGGGCAAATATGTTTCCATATTTCTACCAGTATCATAACATATGCCTAAATGTTCAATAAAATTGCTATACTCTTAGAACTCCTTCCTTCCTACTTTCCTTCCTTCCTTCCTTCCTTCCTTCCTTCCTTCCTTCCTTCCTTCCTTCCTTCCTTCCTTCTTTCTTACCTTTCTCTTCTGAAGCACGTAAGGGTGGATCAGAACATATCGTCACTTTAACTTAGATATGGCAAATCACAAATGCAAATTAGAGGGCTTGCCATTGCCCTGGCCCAGCCTTCTCTCTATCATTTTATAGTACATAAATTTAATCATTTATAGTTGGAAGGCAAAAATTATAAACATACACAAACATCATTAAAGAAAACATTAGAAAATGCATCAAATTTCATTAAGAATGATTTGTTCAAATACACCCATTGGGAAAGGTTGAATAATATTTATTTCAGGTGACTCCATTTTAAAGCAGACAACTGTTACCTTGGATACACCTGTCCAAGTTGGAAGCTTGATCCTAAGGAATGAAACTGGGCTTGAAGGTAGAGACAAGCTCAGCTTTAAATTAGAAGGCTGTGTGATGTTGGGGAGCTAGCACAAGGCAGCAGCTATAGGTAGGTACAGAAGAGAAAACCTACAATCACACAGACTGCAGCCAGGAGTCAGCTGTTGTGCCACCAAAAAGAGAGTAGAGAACAGAGCACCAGGAAACCAACCAGGTCAAACCAAGAGAGAACAAAGAAATGTGAGCCAAGAAACAGGGAAGTCAAGACAGTGTCTAGTGTGGCCCCCGAGGCTTGTATGGATTGTCGTGAGTCTCTCCCAAGGTTGCTCGAGCTTGTGTCAGGAATAGCTCCTCCCTTAAAGTGATTTAAAGACTCTAATTTACAAATAGGTTGCATTTTATGAACAACATGAATCTTAGAATTAATCACTTTTCTCACTTTTCTCTGGTCACCAGGAAACTCAAAGCTCGATTTGTTGCCTACTTGCAAGTACAGAGAACTTTTGTTGTGTATTTCTTTATACTAACTTTAGCCCTGGTGTTAATCTGCCCAATCCTTATTATCTTCACCCCACCCAGAATCCTTCATATATTTCTTCTAATTACCTTAAATATTAGTAATGATGACAAGTAGTCAATTAAGAATAATTACTTGCAGGTGATTTGTATTCCAGAACTTTTGCTTAAGGTCATTGTTTGGAACACAGAATGTATTTTATCATAGAAAATACCATAAGCCTCTATCTCACACAAGCCTACTTAAATATATTGTAAGCATGCTCAAGTATTCTCTTTGTTGGCCATGTCTCCTAGCATCAGGTTTTTACCTGGTGTCTAGTAAGTTATTCATCAGTAATTCAAACTCTTGAATGAGCTGGACCTCTAATTTGAGTTTCTACCTTTCAAAAAAGCTCTCCCTCTGGAAACCTTCAAACCTCTTACTGATGCATCAAAGAATGATGTTGAAATGAAGTGGGCTCAAAAAAAACTTGTGGAGATAAAAGAAAATATTAAATAGAGCTTCTTCATACATTCACAAAACCACTTGTCAATTTCTAACAAGATAACTGTCCTTAAAGAACATTCTAGTTAAATGGCACATAGGTATTAATCTAAAGATGATTCAGGTGTTGAGAGAGTCCTGACTGTGACATTTATCACCCATTCATCTCTAGGGTGTGTTGGCATCTAGAGCTAAGAGGGCAGAACTTCCTTTCTCATAAGGCCACCCATTTATAGAAGAGTAAAAGACCCAGGAATGTGGCCAGAGAGTAAAAGCCATCAACTCTTCTGAAATGCTGACAGTTACTCTGATCAGGGATAAAAAAGAGAATGGCTTCTCACCAATTGTAAATACCCCACCATATACTCTGGAACATCACAAGTTGCAAAGTGGGTGCACAGAAAGTTTGTTGAATGAATAAATGTTATTAGCTGGAACTTTGAGATCTGAGAGCAAAGGATGATATGTCACACAATAGAAGGAGAAGGAAGAGAAGGAGGAGAAAATAATGAAATCCCTTTTCCCTGAACAGAAGCTGGCTTTGGGCAAGTTTATAGACTAGGCTTTGAGATAGAATGAATTTGGATCCTGACTCCAACACTTACAAGCTCTTTAAACTTGCTTTCCTCCCAATTAAAAAGAACAGTCCCTGTTGCATTCTAGGGCCAATTGCTTCCCTGATGCCTTGGATTCCTTCTACTCCTTTCTCGAAGTTTCTGATCTTGCCTCGGTCTTACATTGGCAGTTTCATCCTCCAAACTAGATCATTCCTGACGGCATTCAAAACTGCTATAAAACTTCCCATCTTAACAAAGATCTCCCAGACCCCAGATCCCTTCAGCCACCAAGCTATTCATTCATGGACAGTAGAATCCTCTAAAAGTTGCCAGTCACTCCCCAAGTTTTCCCTGGTTCCGCTCCGCTTTTATCAAGGTCATTAATGATCTTCATCTTGCCAAATCCTGTGGTCAATTTTCAGCTCATCCTACTGAGATCTTAACTAAAGCAGATTCCCCCAAAGGCTGTGATCTCCTTTCCATTGCATGGAGCCAGTGCTGAAAGATGCCTGCTGAGAACTAGAGACTACTTTTCCCAGCAACACTTACCGGCCCCACAATCACTTTCAGCCATGGCAATCCCTTGCCAGTGAACAGGGACTAGAATATATAAGGTCTTATAAAGCATGAAAAGGAGTTTGGATTTTATTCTAAGATTGATAGACAATCATGAGACCATTTTTAGCCAGGTCTTTTTCCTCCTTGAACTTGGAAAGCTCATTCCTGGGTGGGTCCTCTGCACTTACTCCTACTTATTTCCTCTTACTATAAATGTTTGTATGGCCGGCTACTTATCTTTCCAGGTCTATGGTAAAAGAAATCTCTGCTAACTTACCCATCCAAATAACACACTTTCCTTTATCCTTTCTCTGATGTATTTTTCCCCCTAGCACTTATAATTGAATGACACTATTTCACATTCACTTGTTGTCAGACATCAAAATACATCAGAATTACTTAGGCACTTATTAAAATACAGATTTCTGTCCCAAATCCCCAGGAATTCAAGAAGTCTGGGAAGGTGCCTGGTAATCTGCATTTAACCAGGTGACTCTGATCCACAAGTAGGTAACTCAAATAGGTACATGAACTCCTGTAGTCAAAGAAGGGCTGCTACCCCTACACTTTATTTCCAGGAGGTAAACGATGCATTTTTAAAGAGAAGAAATCTCTCTTAAGGGAGGCCTTATCACATGGGACTTCACCTGGCTTAACTAGAGGAAAAGGGCCACTCAGCTGGGCAGCTTATTTCTCCAGAACATTTTTGAATTATTCCAACTGCACGAAACCAGTCCTAAAGCCCTAGAGTCAATGTGTAACTTTGAGTATGCCACTTTACTTCTGTGGGCCTCTGTTGTCACTTCTATAAAATAAGATTGTATTGAACTAAGGGTTATCTTTGATCCTTCTCAGTCCTAGAAAGTCTTAACTACAGGAATTCATTCTATAGTGCTTATACCTTTAAGCAACAATATGCAATAAGAGGCAAACGCTTAGAAACAGAGGGGTTTATTACAAAAGGAAAATGCTATTTCAGGTCCCCAGAACTTCCCATGGTACCAGTCAAAGAAAAGAACTTTCAAGAGCTGAGTCTTGTGCAACTGCCAGGGAGTCTGAACATTGGACCATAACATTTCTGTGCTTGCAAATGCTGAGAACCTGGGCATTTGCTACTGCATCACAAAAAGAACAGGGAAGGGAGCCACCCCAACAGAAGAATTAAAGTAGAAATGCTAGGTTGCAGTCAGTAAGCTTCACAAATGCTCAAAACTCTAGCTGCAAAACACAGAGGAAGAGACAGCATTGCTCTATTGATTTCAACTTGTCAAATAGTGCAATTCTTGTCAAGGCATTCAAGGGAAAGAAATTAATGGGGCGGGGAGAGTCTCCTCAAGATGACAGCGTCATGACAATGTGGGTGGGAGAAATAAAAGAACCGAGAAATGGCCGTTACTTCATTTAATCTGAAAATATTTGTTGGCCTGAGTAATGTGCTAGGACTGGAGATAGGAAAGATGGTCAGAAAAATAGTTCCTGTCCTCAAGGCACTGAGAACTGTAAACAGGCAATAGCAGTACAGTTAGTGGTGACCCAAAGGAAGCTGCAGGTCCACTCTGCTCGGACAGGGCCAGAGCAGGCTTCCCAGGTGGTGCTTGAATTAGGACTTGAAGGATGACTAAGAGTTTGCCAGGAGTATAAGAGAAAAAAATACCTACAAGGTGCAGAACATAACACAGTAAAATACTAAAGGTGTTACTGTGTTAGTATTTTCTCTTAGCCATCAAGATTAGCCCTGAATACAAATTGGCTTTGTGACTTCCTTTGGCCAATAGAAAGCAAGCGAAGTGATGGTGTGTCAGTTCCAAGCCTAGCCTTCCTGAGGCTTTGCGCACTTTCATCACTATCTGAGGCCTCTACGACCACCACGTGAACAAGCCCCAGCTAGCATTCTGAAGGATGAACAACCACAAGGAAGAGAGCCATTCTAAATCCGTCAGCCCCAGCCAGTCTGCCAACCAACCTCAAAGCATAACTGAGATCAGCCTGACTTGGGCAATATCACTAGTTTTTCTCTTAATCAACCATAGTCTTATGAACAATAATAAATGGTTGTTGTCTTAAGCTACTAAATTTTGGAATGGTTTCTTATGCATCTAGAGATAACTGAAAAAGCTTCTTTCAGCTTAAGTTTATAATTTTATTAAACAAGGCTAAGAAAAAGGATTACGTTCTAATTTAAGGTAGAAATTGTCCTCTCACGATTTCCACTAATTCTTTTAAACCATCATGGCTTCATTTAGTGTCTTTGAACAATGCAGTTCTTATGCTCTAAACCAGCATCACAGATAGACCAAAACAAGACTGCAGAGGAAACAATTTTTTTCTTTTTATTGCTTCTGTTCATCAATGCTTACCACATTTATCACCATCCCTGTCTGTTTCTGATCAAACACAACAAATAAAACAAGTTATCTTCAAAACGCAACCTTCTAGAAGAGACTAATGAAAAAATAGGGAAAAAATGATATTATTTTTCTGTACAATATATATAAATGACTAAACATAAATTGTTGGGTTTCCTTTATTGCCTCTGTTGATTTTTAGTTTAGACGTGGCCTGGTTTTGATTGTCTCCAAAGCCTCCACTCCTACTTCCTGACTTTGAGTACAAATATACACCACAAATTTTCCATGACTGCATTAGGCTGAGCCCAAGTGGCCCATCGAGACAATTCGATCATTTGAGTGCCAACTACTGAGACTCACTTAGGGGATTCAGGTACATCTACATATCCAAAGATAGAGCCTTATGGTCTCTCTGTTTATGCATCCTACTGCATCTTTAATTTCTTATCTCTACAGAAATCAGAAAATACTATTTTCCTCTTCAAGAAGAAAAAGTAAAATAAAAATAATACTTTAAGTCTCTTTTTGTCCGAGCTTGATTAATATAACCTATCAGTTATAATTTAGTATGGACAAGGAGCCTACCACAAAGAGAATGTACATTATGATCTTAAAAAGTGTGGTAATTCAGTTTTGTGTTGCAAAATTCCTTTCTCTGGGCTGAAATAAAAAATAAGAATATTTACAACCCAGTGAATTAAATGAAGAGCTTTGTTAGCTGACCTGTCAGTCTGTGGGCAAAGTTGTAAAGAAGATAAAATTCAATCACATTCTGCCCTTGTTCACAAGCTCAAAATACTCTGTTATTTTTCCTGTCATTCAGCTTTCAGGTAAAGGTGGTACATAGGACACAGCATCTAATTTTGCTTTTTCTAAAATTCTACTAAACTATGGATAAGAGACTTTTTTCTTTAAAAAAATATATAAAACACATATTATAAAATCGCATGGAAGCAGATAAACACACACGCGCTCTCACACATGCATGCATGTAAAACTGGTGAAATCTGAGTAAGGTCAGTGCGTTATATCAATGTCAGTTTCCTGATTCTGACGTTGTACTATAGTTACGCAGGATGTTACAGTTAGGGGAAGCTGAGTAAAGGGTACATGAGATTTCTCTAAATTATTTCTTATAATTATATGTGAATCTAGAATGGTCTCAATATAATAAATATAATTTAAGAAAATAAATCTGCAAAAATAGAAAGAAAAAGAATGGATGATGTCAGTAAGATTTTGGAAGCTGTCAAGCAGATGGGTATGAAACAACTGTCTTCGCTGATTTCAGAAGCCAAATTCTAAGACACCAGTAAGGAAAGTTGAGAAGCAAATTTATTTAACCACAGCATCTCCAAAAGTTTTGAGAACTGGTAGTAACAGACCCCTCTGGAAATGGAGTGAAGAGAGGGGTGAAGGCTAATGAGAGCAGGATCTAAAAAAAGATTTTTTAGGAACACTGAGTTCTCTAGTGTCGTTCCCTGCCTCTGAAATTCTATATATGGCCAGAGACTGGAGCTATGTTCTCTGGAAATGGTAAGGCAAAGAATCTCTGTACTGGGGAATCCTATAGCAGATGAATGAGGGAGAACCAAACTGAAAATGGCAAAACAAGACTAGTAAATAGATGGAGAGGACCACTGTAGACCCCTCTACCATTTTCACCTTCTTGACTCTCAGACCTCAGGAAGCCCTTGGAAACTAGAAGAATAATTTTGGGGAAATCTGACTATCACTGGAGGAAATACTTAAAGATATTGACATTGGGAGTGTATCAACCAGTTTCAGTCAGGAAATTAGAGCCACTGTAAGTATTAGGAGACCGTGGGGTTTACTCTGGGAATTAGAGTTTGTACAAATCTGGGAGGAGCTATGAAAATGGGAATCTGGAGGAGGGGAATCAGAAGATCAGAAATAGTCACTATTCACTGTAGTAGATGAAATAGTGGACCCCCAAAACATCCACATCCTATGCCCCAGAATGTTACTTTACATAGCAATGGGAACTTTGTAGATTTGATGAAGTTAGGCATCTTGAGATAAGAGATTATCCTGGATTATCTGGACAGGCCCAACACCATCACAGCAGTCCTTATGGGAGGGAGTCAGGAGGATTAAAAGGAGATCTGAAGACAGACCAGAGGTTGTAATGATGTGCTTTGAAGATATAGGAACTGGGAGGCAAAGAATATAGTTGACCTCTAGAAGCTGGAAGAGGCGAGGAAATGAATTTCTCCCCTCAGAGCTCTAGAAAAAGACACCTTACTTTTAGACTTTTGACATCCAGAACTATAAGAGAATAGATTTGTCTTGTTTTAAACCACTGTGTTTGTTGTAATTCGTTACAGCAGCTATAGAAACGAATATACTCACAACAGTTTAAAACATCTGGGAAGTTTTCAGAAAGAGTGCATGTTTGGCCACCCAAATGGAATAATGAATGGGGAGCAGTGGCAAGTTTGTGGAGTCTACAGCCTCTGTGGGAACTGTAGTCAGGCACTTGATGGCTTGGGGCCATTCTTGGTCAGTGGGGTCAGTAGTTGGGATGAGGGGCTGGAGCCCACAGAACTATCTGCCTATGTCTATACGTCATTGTTTCTGATCACTGTGACCTCTGAGAGTAAAGGCTCTTACTTCACCTCCCTTTCCAGACCTTATGCAAGTTTCCTTCTTAGCCCAAGCTAATTACACAGGAAATCGGCGGGGGAGGGGAGGGTGTCTAGAGAAGGTAATTGCCAGTCTTAAACAGGAGCAGTAATGCCAACAGAACAAAATACGTTCAAGTTCTGGGGTTTTTCCTGCAAAGAACTCAACAGCTCATCCCTCAGCAAAGCTCAAAGTCACCAGCCCCATCCATATGCTTGGAGCTTCCAATCAAAGTTTTAGTGTCCTAAAACATACAAACAATTGAAGATCATCAAACATCCGGGAAAGCTTTGAACATAAAAAAATATATCTTAAAACACAAAAATCAATATCAAAACAAAAAAAGCAACTTAAAAGAAATAGAGACTATGCGCTGAGAAGAAAATATTACACAAAAATAACAATTGAAATCACTGGTTATTTAGAGGGTTAAGAAAAAAATATTGCATCTGTGAAATAGTAGGAATAGAATGCTTTAAACAATAAACATCCAGAAAACAAAAAAGGAGTCTTAGAAACTTATAACGTTATTTGCAGTGAAAAACTAATGAAATAATTGAAGAGTAAATTTGAAGACATTTTTTCAGAAAGAAGAGATTAAAGAGAAAAGAGATGGAAAGTAGGAGAGAAAATATAAGGCCATTAGAGAAGCAGAGCAGAAAGTTCATCATCAGAATAACAAGAGCACCACAAAGAGAACAGAGTAAATGTCAGGAAAAAAATTAACACAATAAATTACGAACATTTCCTATAACTGGGGACATGAGTTTCCAGATTGAAAGGAGCCAGCCCATGGAGCACACAGGACACAAATCAGCTCATACCAAGTAACTTCATCGCAAAGTTTCAGAATACTGTAGCCAAAGAAGAGATTCTATAAACATCTAGAAGTTTAAAATGAATGTCAACGGTAGGCGAAATGCAACGGTTTATATAGCAGAATTGTTTCATACTTCTTCATAGAAGCATTGGAAAGTAGAAGTCTACAGAATAATATCTTAACAATTATGAAGGTAAATTATTTTCAGCATATAACTCTATTTAGACTATCTACCAATCAAGAGGAGAACAAAAAAGACATTTTCAAACACACAAGGTTTAAAACATTAACCTCCCAAGCATCTTTTCTAAAACACTGTTAGACTCATTCCACCAACATGAGGGAGTAATCCAAGAAAAAGGAAAACACTGAATACCCCCAAAAGAGGAGATCCAGCACAGGAGCATGTTGAAGGGACTCTCTCTGGCGAAAGGAAGGGAGATGCTAGAATGGCAGCAATGAACAGGCAAGGGAGTCAACCAGCCCGATGGGGGCAGTGTGACTTAGGAGATACACGCTCTCCCCAAAATAGTTTTCCAACCTGTCTATGCTCTGAAGAGTGAGCACCACCAAGAAGTAATCCAAGAAAGGAGCACACTTGGACCAGGAAGCAGGAAATCCAACTCAAGAAAGAAAGAGAGAGAGAAGAGAAGAGAAGAGAAGAGAAGAGAAGAGAAGAGAAGAGAAGAGAAGAGAAGAGAAGAGAAGAGAAGGGAAGAAAGGCAGGCAAAAAGAGAGAGCAAGGAGGTTAAAAAGGAGAAAGATAAAGGAGGCTAGCTCTCTCAAAATGTCAAAATGTTTTACAACTAAAACTGCCTTTCTTTAGCTGGACTGTAACTCCATAACACCAAGGCTTGTGTTAAATCCAAAGTTAGGCAAACAAATTTTAGAGAACCAGAAAGTCATAAAATATGTCTATTGTGGGAAATATTTTTAGACAATGAAACATGTCTGCTGTTATGCACCGAAGCTGTAAATGACCTCATTAGTGTGTGTGTTTCTCGTTCACCCTCCCCCCACCTCCACCCCTCTACCCCGGCCCCAATACATTTTTTTCTGCAGCTATTGAAGTTTAAAAAGGACCTCTAGCTCAGAAGCTTTGTTTTCCCTCATCCCTTCAAAGTCATCGTTATCCCCTTTCTAAACAAACACCTTCACATGAGGACAGAAGAAGTTCCTATTGGGTTGGACTGCAAAAGATACAAAGGTGAATGAGACACAAACTTTGCTTTTATGAAAACTACATCCTATGGAGGAGACTGATAAATGAACAAACACAAGAAGAAGACATGTGCTTTCCAATTATGATAAATACCTTGAAAGGAATAAACGGTGGGATGTGCTAGAACTCAGACAAGGCGCTTTGAGGCTGCAAATGCCTGTGGAGAACATTCCAGAGGCTCCAGCCCAGAGCCAGGGATCAGAATGGACAAGTAAGAGGTCACGATCACGGCAGAGGAATGGTGGTTCGGGAGGGAAACCTAGGCAAGGGGGAGAGGAAGGCAGCTTGGGAGGGAAGAGGATCAGGACAAGATTAATCTACTTTACAGTTTTGCTAAGGGCTGACTTCACTAGCTGACTGCTAAGAAGCTCCTGATAACAAAAGAAGCAAAATGAATTTCCTAATGGTCCCTTAGAAGTACAAACCACTACCTTTAAATTCATCTGTTTATCTTTACATTAAGCTTGAGAAAAAAGGCAAGAAAAAGAAGCATTTCTCTAACAAGCACAAAATATCCAGGAAAAAAAAAACAGAATGGTTACACATTTGTGTATAAGTTCAATATGTATTTCACATGCAATACTGTGTGTATCTTTGACTGCTAGGGAGAACTGAATATTAGATATAGTCTTTAGTCTTTTATAATTCTCACAACCAAAATTTGATTAAAATACCTGTTCCTCAATTATCTTATCTCTAAAATGGGAGTAATGATCTGCTCTCTTCCTTTCCCCAAATTGTTCAAACTTAAGGAATCTTTAATTAATTTTCTGCCTGCCCAAGTCAGGGTTTTATGTGACATGAAAGCAAAGTATTATTGTAGACATTTTTCATAGTAACTGTGTTGTCATCTAGCTAGTTTATAACCTGACCATTCATGCATAATTTCATATCTTAACATACTGTTCATTTTTCATAATTTTAGATCACAGGCAAGGATGTGCCAATTTGCCAAATCAATGACACAAAAAGCAATGACATTTGGAAAAATTACTCATGTTTTTCTAGCGTCGACCACTGGAAACTGATGAGTAACCACCAATTTTCAGTCTAAACAATCTGAAAGAGGTAAAACTGTAACTAAAAATCAAATTCTGAATCTGAAAGGTCTTAGGTAACTGTAGGGTCACTTAAATCCTACCAAACCCTCAATCAGGGTCTGGGACTTAAAAAACCTTTCATTACATTTTGCTATTTGCCATTCTTTAGGGGCCGAGCAGTGCCTTTGAAGATCTTTCTGGACTGTCTCCCAAATCCTGCCTTTGTTTGCCCCATCATGGTCTTCAGCTCACCTTCTTAGGTGTGCCACTGACCTCGATCCTCCCAGACCTACAGTGTCATTCACTCGGTCAGTCAGTCTGTCGTTTCCTTATTTATTCTACGGATATCTAATAAATCTCTACTCCGGACTGGGCACTGATCTAGGAAATGGGAATACAGTGGAATAAGACAGAAGGTGATATAGAAAGTAATGGGAATGGAAAAACTGAAGACTGGAATACAGCTTTAGATTGAGTAGTCGTGGGAGGCCTCTCTGAGGAGGTGACGTCTGATCTGAGACATTGAATGATGAGAAGAAAACAGCCACTTAGGGGAGGTAGATAAAGCATTACAGGCAGAGCTAGACACAAAAAATTTTCAATCTCCAAATTCATCGTTTTTACAAGTTACAAGACAGCATGGGGTATGTGTGTGTGTGTGTGTGTGTGTGTGTGTGTGTGTGTGTGTGTTGTACATGTATGTTAAAAGTCCAGAAGGCTGTTCCAGAAAATAAGAACATTTTTAGGGTAAATGGTAAAAATATGGGTAACTTTTATTCTCTCTTTACATTTCTTGCAGTTTCTAACTATTCTGTAATTTACATTAATCACATGTATAATAAAAAAGCAATTATTCTGAAAAATTTCATTTTCTTTCTTAAGAACAATAAAATATAAATTCAGAGAGAAAATGACCATTTATATCCATTTAGTAAACCTCGCTTGTTTAGACTTTTTAAATTTAAAATCTGGGCTAATTCCAGACACATCGGACTAAAGTTTGCCTCGCTATCATCTATGAGAATGAATTATCTGGAAGTAATTCAAAGAAGTAATTAGTCCAGTGGAGGACTAAAATCAATAAACTGTTTTAAGCTTTTCTCTTCCAGGCTTCCTATTCAGGCACTCAGTTTCACGAGGCATCCCAGAGATAGAACTTTGCAGAAGCTGAATGGCAGCTAGCACCCAGAGCTACTGTTCTCTCACTAAATGAGAGAGTTTTCCAGGACAATGAATCTTTTTCAGATGAGCTGGAAAGGACTTGGCATAAGAAACACTTGATCACCTGGCTGATGGGCAGAATCACTTGGGAACTGTCATTGCTCTCATTATTGTTCTTGTTGTTTATTGTTATTATTATAATACAGAGTCCCAGGCCTCACTCCAGAGTCTGATTCAGAGTGTCTAGGATGAAGTCCACAAATCTGTGTTTGAATCATCCTGAGAGAGCGGTTTAGGAGCCAGTGCTCTAGACTAGTGGTCCTAAAACTTTAGAGCGTGTATACCTCTTGGGCCCTAATTAAATAAGCAACATCCTGGCCCCACCACCTGTATTCTGATTCAGTATTCTTGGACCCAGAAATTTCTATTTCCGACAAGCAACTATTTTGAAGAGAACCCACAGATAGCCCTTTTAGAAACCTTAACCCTGAACCTTAGCCCATCCCATCTCTGCCTCATGCCACCAAACTGATGGTGATCTGTACTTTGCAGTAATCTTTTAGCCAAAAATTGAGAAGTAAAAGACTTCACGTTAATATTTCTTCAGGATATGCCACGGTAGGCATCCACCATGGCCTCATTTCTTTTCATAGGCTCCAGGCAGACCTCTCAAAAAGGCCACTCACGTTCTACTTCCCCATCCTCTTGTGTATTTAACCAGGTCACTCCAGCAGTTCTCCCTTCTCTTTCCCACAGTGGAATTTTTCCCTTTTTTACTGGGTCTTTCCTATAAACATACATACCCATTTTGCCACAGTTGATCACACCGTCCTCCTCGTCTGGCTTCCAGAACACACTAGTCTCTTGGTTTTCCTCCTCCGTCATCGGCTGTTCCTTCCACTCTCCTTTGCTGGTTCCTCCTCCTCTCCTCAATCTAGATCCGATGCTCTCCTGTGTCCACACTCACTGTCTCAGGGATCCATTCAGGCTCAGGATTATCAATATCATCTGTGAGACGACACCTCCCTCATTCCTCTCTCCAGCTCATTTTTCTTCCCTAAACTCCAGACTTAATACCTACCTATTGGCCTACTTGACATCTCTGCTTGGATGTCTAATGGTCATCTCCCTGAGATGGTCATCAAACTGAGCTCCTGCTCCTGCTCCTGCTCCAACTCCACCCCTTCTACAGTCTTCCTTTCTCTGGGAAATACAATGCTACCCTTCCAGCATCACAGGCTTAAAACCCTAGAGTCATCCTTAAGGCCTCTCCTTTGCTCATTCCTCTCATCTATGCAATTAGCAAATCCTCGGGCTTTTTCTTCAAAAGAGATCCAGTGTGTGAGCACTCTTGATCACCTCCACTAGCCACCTCCTTCTTTCCCTGGCCCTAGCCACCTCCTTCTTTCCCTGGATTACAGCAGAAGCTTCCCAAGCACTCTCCCCACTTTTGCCAGTCCTCATTTGATTCTTAACCCGGTGTGCTAGGTCACTCCTCTACACATGCCTCACTCTGAGGGAAAGCAAAAGCCCAAGGCCCTACCTGTTTTGCCTCTGCCACACCGCTAATATTTCTTCCTACCCACTTTCTCCCTCCAGCCTCCCCTGCCACCTTGCTTCTTTTCAGTTTACCAGTTCCACTCCTGCTTAGGAGCTGTTCTTTCTGCCCAGGCCTCTGTGAGGCTCACTCTCTGTTTCTTTCAGGTCTTTATTCAAGTGGCATCCTTCTCAGTGAGAATTTCCTGACAGCCATTACTGCTGTAGCCCCCTGGTCTTCCATAGCCTCCTCCTTGATTTTATTTTCCTCCTTAGCATTTTCCACTATCTAATACATTACATATTTAAATTAATATTATTATTATTTTCTCTACTGTGCCACTCACGGAAGTTCCACAAAGGCAGAGATACTTAACTGTTTGTTCGCTCCTGTCTGTTTCCAAAATGGTTCCTAAAAGAGTACCTGATAGATTTTAGTGCAGAATTATTATTTTTCAATGAATGTAGGAGTTGAACCTTGAGATTTCAGACCCTAAAGAGTACAGGCCAGCCTCTAGAAGAGTTGACCCTCCCAGGTTTAACAGCCTATGAGGCCTCTTATTTCAAAGAAGGAAAATCAGAAAGGAAATTAGAAAAAGAAAGAAAAATTGGAAGAAAATATTTTCTCTATAGTTTCTGTGTTTTTCTGAAAATCAAATACTTTTACATTGTGATTTTATTTTTAGAATAATGACTAAGATATTTCAGTATTTGTTTATTACTACCTGTCCTTAATTCTCCTCAAATGGTTTGTAAAACTGTGGTAATTGTTAGATTTTATTTTTAAAAGTCATAGTTATAGATTAAAATTCTTGTACACTTAGGAAAAACACTACAATTTCACTTCAACATGAAAAATCAGCTTCTATTTCTGCCTCCTGGGACATGCACAGAGACAGGAAAAATAATTTATGCCTTCTTCCCATGAAGACTTGTGTTCGTCGATAAACTGTAGAATTTCTTGGCCGAGTCCTTGCCCTCTTAGTCAAGCCCAAAGTCTAGAATGGCTACAGGCCCTGTTGAGAAGTTGTGTTTATTTTTGCTGAAGAAGAAACAAGAAACTCGTTGGCCTCTTTGCATGAAGCATCGCAATAGGAGGGAAAAGCCAGTCTACAAAGATCTAGCTTCCTGGGGCTTTGAGATCCAAAATGGAAGTCCTGGTTAAGTGTTCACTATTTTCTTGTTAAAAGATAAATTAACATTTACCTGAGTTAAGAATAGTTTATCTGTTTTTAGCTTCGTTTGCATATATTCACCACCCATGTAAATCAAATATACATTTGCATTTAACCAGTGGGGTGAAGGTGTGGACAAGGAGAGAGGCTAGGAGGCAAATTATCTAATTTCATAGTTGCAGGTAAATTTTGTTTACTGTTAACTTCTAAGTAATACCATTGACAGGTTTCTACATGCTGTCACCTAGAATTTATAACTAGACTATTAGCTAAAAGTCATTTCCTTCCTTCCTTTCTTTCCTACTTTTATTGTTCATATGACAGCACAATAGTTATGATCTAATATTTAGACTTTCAACACTTCCTTTCCTTTTTACTCCATTAGCAAATGGTTTTTCATAATCTTATTAGGTACAATTTCTTCTCTAACAGTTAATTGTAGGAAAAAACTTTTTTCTTGCTAAATAATACATCTTTTAAACAACCTCCAAATGAACATTGTGGTCGTAAGCTTTCCAGACTTCAGCAGATTTACTTCTGAAGTCTTCAGAACAGAGCTTTCTATATGTAATTTCTTTGTAAGTACGTCATCCAATAAAACAGCAATGAACACATGATGAAGTTTAAACGGTCCCTTAAATGATTTACTGATCCGAACTTTAAGTCAAGGAATTCATTAAGATTGCCCCTCTAACAAGACAAATAGGTAAAGAAAACAGCTTGGGGTCATGAAGGGACATGATGATGGTGGTGGTGGTGTTTTAATGTGTTTGTCTGTATGACCGTTTATATATCACTACCTATGTCCAAAAAATAACTCAGCTCAGAGATTACAGAATTATTACCAAATTACCTACTTTGAATATCAAATGAATACAGATACTTCAATTAATTTTTTTACAATATCAGTAATGTATTGGACTAAATCAAAAGTTCTTTTGCTCTTTAAGTAAATATAAGAAAGTCAAGTGGTGTTAAAAACTATGTGAAAGTGACAAAAGCATATTTAGTGATTTTTAGAACTCATAAGGGTGTTTCCCAAAATAGGAAGGAATGCTTTTAGATTCTGGAACTCCTCAGGTTAACTCCTACATTAAAATCCACATCTTATGATAATACAAAGCATTGTCTGGGGGGAAACAGTAAACAGGAACATTTACTTAGACCAGCATTTGGCAATATGCCAACACCACATTCAATCCTTTTACTCTTCTGCTATTTAAGCACCTGTAGAAAGCAAACAATCAGGAAACAAAACCATATAAAAAGTGTTTCCTCATTGTACAATAGCTTTTGGAGCCCAGGCCTACAAAGGTCTCTGAGCAGCTAGGAAATGATTGACTATTTGTCTCTAATATATATTTTTTTCTTCCAGCTTCCTCCATCTTGGTAATAGCATCGTTTTGCATTCAGTTGCTTAAGCAAACTCTGTAGCACTCACTCTCACTCAGAGAACAACAACAACAACAACGACAACAACAACAACAAAGATGGGCTCTAGAAATAAAAACAGAATAGGAGAAAAGAAAACCTCGTTAGAAAATTTCGAAGATAAAAATGAGAGCATCACCCAGAAAAATAAAAAGACAAATAGATGCTAAATAGAAAAGGCAATAAAAATAGTAGACAAATAGTTCAGGAGATCTCACATTTCAATTACAAAGCTTCTAAAAAGAAAGAATAGAAAACAAAAAATGAAGGGGAGGAAATCGACAATAAAATAATTTAGGAAAAATGTCCAGGAAAGGAAAATATGAGTGTCCAGACTAAAAAGGCCCACAAAGTGCCCAAAACAGTGGCCGAAGATAGATTCTCACCATGGCACATTCAATATGAAATTTCAGTTTACTAGAGTAAAAGAGTAGATCTTAAAGCTTCCAGAGAGAAAACAAAAACAAGTTATATACAAAAGATCAAGAATCGAAATAGCTCTGGAATGTTCAATAGCAAACTGGAAGGTAGAGACAATGGGGCAGTGCCTTTGAAGTTCTGAGAGCAAGGGATTTTGCTCCACTGCTTACACTTCAGGGTGAATCCGGGCTGTCCTTCCCATCAGTGCAGTCAACATAATCCCGCCACATCTTTAGACTCTAACCATAGAAAGAAAATCTGTCTTGTTCCCATTTAACAGGGGCACCAAGCCTCTCCCTCAGAGAGACTGTGTCCAGGGCCCCTCGGAATCTCTCCTCACAGAAGAGTGGAAGAGTCGTCATGGGGTACAGCCCTCTCCCTGAACTCTGTGCCGGCACAAGGCCTTCTCAGAGTAGCCCTGGGCTCAGGCACACTGTGGGATTCACAGGTGAGCTTCCCAGGAGTCATGACATGAGGAAGTGACCAGCTGGCAGGCGGCGTATGGGCATGGACAGAAAACTTGTCCAAGTGGAAGGAAAAGGGTGATGGTCGGAAGTGGAGGAAAATTCTGAGGATGTGATTATGGGGGCGGCATTAATGAAGCGCTGAGGCTTTTCTCTGGCCTATCCCACACGGACCCATGCCTGGATCTGGGAGAGGAAAGGCCTGGAACCCAACCTGAATGAACTGTTGTACTAAAAAGCCTGTAAGCCATTGGAGACCCTCCAACAGAGGGCAGCACTAAGAGGGGAGAGGCACCGCCCCGCTTCCCACCTCCTGGCCAAGCACATCAGTGCTTGTTTCCGGTGCGACAGGACGGACCCCGAAGAGGCCGGGTAGAGAGAAGGAAGAAACAGCATGTGCTGTGTGAAGGCAGGTGAGGCTTGTTTACGACCGAACATGGCACACACTCCAGGGGCTTCCAGAAATGCTTAAGAAGAACATCACAGACACTGGGGACCTCCAGCAGTCAGATGAGGCCAAGTCATCAAATACTGCTGTCGGTGTCAAAGGGCTGGAGACAAGGGATGTATAGCTTTCTGTAATCCACAATGCCCAAGGTTTAGCCACCTACTACGTCCCAACCAGCACTGGCTTCTTTCTTTTCCCTACCCCTGTCCCCCGAGGCCTGTACAGCACCTGAGGGTGGGGTTGGTGTCTGCTTCCTCACTAGTACCAGGGACTGCCAAGGGGCCTGTGCTCAATAAAGATGTAAGGGATGAAAAAAAAAATGAGTAAACAGAGGAGCAGAATGAAACCACTTCGGTACAATAAATTATTGTGCAAAATCTGAAGAGAGGGGACATTCCTCATGGTTGATTTTAATTTATGCAACAAGATGGTAAGTTTAAAATTGTGTCCTATCTGCTCTCTCTTCCACATCTCCAAAATGCTATTGCTAAATGTGCAGTTGGTTCCCACATCAGTTGGTGACTTAACTCTTACAGACCTTGGACCATTGACGTGACTGACATAAGGGGCGAGAGCAGCAAAAAGCCATGTTTCTGAAAGGCTCGGTTCAGGGAGGTTCCGCCTTAAGCCCAACTTGCTGGAAAAGCTCTAAAATGGGATGGCAGCCTGGAAGGGGAAGAACTGACCACAAGCCAGCTGATGGGGGCCCTGCTCCCACTATGAAGAGAAGAATCATTTGGTATCATAGTCACCAGGGTTCATGTTCAAGCATTTCTATATACCAACCATGTGAGCAGTAGCAAATCTACTTCTCTGGGTCCCCTCCTTTCCTAAAATTGGACGATAATACCCATCTTACCTACATCACCTATTGTCAAAGCAACAAAAAAATCATATGCTAAGTGATATGTTAGATACAGAGATAGAGATAGAGATAGAGATAGAGATAGAGATAGAGATAGAGATATTTCTCATTCTAAGCAAAGATTATCATGATAAAAGACAATTCTTATTGAAATCAGAAAGACTTTTCCAGTCTGAGAATTGTCACGCCTGTCTGCATGCTGGGTATGGACAGATTCCAAGCACATTTTTCCCCTCTCAGTCAAACTTTTAGGGCCTATTAAATACCTCTGAGAACAATGTCCTTTGCCATTTTCCTCAAAATTAGTTATATTCTTGCAAATGGCCAGTCATTTCAGCACTAAATCTAAACAGGTTCATGTTGTAAAAGAATAAAAAAGACCTTTATCTTTGCTTGAGCTACTGCTCTGTGGATTAACGGCCTAAACTTGTTCACACAAATGGAGAATTTTTTTAAACAATATTGTAACCAAGCAGTACTCAGGTTTTGGGAACCATTAAAAATTATTGACTGGAATAACCCAAAAGTTTTTGATCATCCCTTCAGCTGTTTTTATCTAGAGTTAGAATTCATTGTTTATGTGCTTTTATTTTCATGCAATGCCTGCCAGGCTCTGGGCTCTTCTCTTTTAATGTTTATCCTTTATGTCTGTGTCAAATACTGCACCATGGTTTGATTTGCCCCAAAGTCAAACACTCTTTTGATCACTCTGCGCAGAATTAATCAAAACTGACAGGACTATTAATGGTGCTTATCACTTACACAAGAGAGAGGAAGAGCACCGAGCACTCAGGGCTTGCCTGCAAGGTGTTTTCTGATTCTGGAATGAAAGAATCACCCACCCACAGAACATGGAAGGTTGTTTGTAAGCTTTTGGAGATAGAGCTTTTCACCACCAGGCCCTGGAGTCCCTGTTCCAGGCCATGGAGGCACCAGATCCCTAAAGAATGAATGTCTGATGGGACACTATGACCATTCTGTCTCAGAGCCACAATCATGGGGACTTGTCATCCCCCAAAGGGAGGAGCAGACATGTTAAATGATGAGCTCCCTTTTTTTTTTTTTTTTATCAATAATAAATACCAAAGCAGGTCCAGGACTTGTGCGTTTTTTGAATGATGAGTGAGCTCTACGCTCTCTATATCCCTGGCACCCAATTAAGGAAAGAGTTGCTGGTTTTCTTTGTTCACACCAAACTATGGTAGAATTTCAGTGACTTTTAAAAAGAACACAAATCTTTTCAGGAAAGATATACTCATCAGGACCATTTCTTACTACTCAAGTCTGTAGAAAGTCATTTTTAAAACTAAGAAAATGAAATTTTTTGCATATTTTACTCAATTTTCTTATTGCATAACTCCAAACATAATATGATATGAAGCATTAAGCCATATAAGCTTTGTTGTTGTTCATGTTTTAAACATATACAGGATAGAGAAGCCAACGTAATTAATAATCATGTCACCCAAATTAATACTACAATCTCTGGGTTGCAACTTTTGCAGATTCATCAAAATTGGGACCAAATTCTTGTTATCCTTGCTGACTCTAAGCAATATCTTTGTAATTTCTCTGAACATCGAAATCCTTGTGTAATCTGTTGGACTTGCAGAAATGCTGCTGCATCATTACCTTGGGTTTGAAAACTGTTTTCATGCCTTTGGCAGACTTAAGCCACCTGGCCTTGACACTCTGATCTGATCTCCACAGCTTGCATTGCCATTGTCAACAAATGGTTATGATTACACTATTCTGGTTCCATTCAGGTTGAAAATAAATTAAGCCCCTGCATAAATAAGCATCTGACCCTGCAGTTTTTGTCATGCAAAGCCTGCAATCACTTTGTGTTGGGGTTGCCAATGGAAAGAGCTCAGGCTTTGAAGACAAACAGATCTTGGCTTAAACCCCTGCTCTACCACCTCCCACCTGGGAGACCCTGAGCAATTTCCTCAGTTTCTCTGAGAGTCAATTTCCTCTGTTAAAAAAAGGATAACAACGCCTTGCCCAAGGATAAGGAAGATGAAAAGGAGATAATCAGACAAAAACCCAGTGCCTGACACTAAGCAGACACTGGGCATTTGTTACTCTCTCTCCCGTCCCGCTCCTCCAAAGGGACTAATTACTGTGCCACATTTAGGATCAGCGTCTGCACTAGATCATCTTCTGAACAACAGTGTAATCATGTTATTCATTCTAGTTTTGCCCCCAAACCCAAAAACCAGATACACAAATACATCTGGTTTAAATCCAATCGTATCCTCATTCCTAGAACTGTTCATGAAACATTTACTTAGAAAACACTTGATGAATGAAGAAAAGTTAGCACAAGCCCCAGGACACCCAAAGTTGCTTAGAAACATGGCATGTCTTTTCATGCCGGCTTTCAGTAACAGTCTATATTCGCCTGTAGTTTTCACCATCGAAGACCTTTAATCTTCATTCCCTATCCTCTGTCTTCCCCATAGATACTAGAAACATCTATGATTGCATCAACAACCAACCAGAACCTCTGATCTCCATCAAGTAGTTAATCAAGGTCCAACCTAATATAAATCAGATTTTATTTCATTGGCAGTTACTGCCTAAACTAAGATTCTCAGAATAATCATTAGACCCCAATAGGCCTCTCGAGGACCTCCAAAGGACAAGAGACCCCATTTATAGCCATATATAATGCGTGAGGCTTTTCTAGAACCAGAAGCAAAACCTCAAAATGTATGAGGTTGAGCCATACGAAATTGTCATTTTTTGTAGATCAAAATGGCCAAACGGCAGCATTTTTATATAGTTCAATCTAGTACCTCACTGAGCACCAGCAAATGAACCCCAAGTGTTTTTCTTTCACGAAGAAGGAAAGTGATCGTTTCATTTTTCTCTTCGAAAAATCTCCCATGGCCACCTGCTCTGCACAAACCCCTTGGGCCAGCGCTGCAGACCATTCGGCCTCCAGCCCAGACTCTCTCCGGATTCCCCTCTTTCTACCTCCCGAGAAGCCCACGCTGCCACCTCAGTGGCTGGTCCTTGAGCACAGGCACACCACAGTGCACTCTCTCACCTCAGGGCCTGCTGCATCTATGTGAAACGGCCTTTCTGTCTCTGTTGGTTTGCAAATTTGTCCCCATATACGAGGGCAAGGAGAGATCAAAGAAAAAGGCAGACTGGTAGGTGGCAGTTTCAATAAGCAAGGGACTTACATACCAGGCTTGTCGTGGGCAGTTGCAAGACAAGCATATCTCTGCACCCACCCTCTAGAATCTTAAAAGTTTATATAGAAGACTTAACTGGGTTCAGTCATATATGTAGTTCAGATGGTCTAAACATTTTATTCTTGCAAGGCTGCATCCTCGAAACAGCCCCTACTGTGGAAGTGGTGGGCGTATCCTACATCCCATGGGCAGAGGAGGGAGTGGGGAGCCTCTGACTACCCCAGTCCAGCTCACAGGTCAATGGTCCATCATAGTCTCTCAATTCCTCCCCCAATAGGCTCTACCACCTGTCAAATGTTTGCCGGTCTTTCAAGATGCAACTGAAAAGATAGGGCCTCTCCTCAACTTCTCCTAGTTCTCTCTGCCCCACCCTCACACCCCCTCAGAATGTACCACTGTCACCTCAGTGCTCCCATCGCCCCTGCCTGACCTCCACTTTGGCACTTAATACAACATGTCCTATGTTATGTGGACACCGAGGTTTAACTACCGACAGACTTCAAGCCTTATCAGAGAAGATACTCGCTTTATCCATTTCGCGTCCCTTATGCTGAACACAGCACCTGGCACATATCAGGTGGTCATTAAATGTTTATTGAATCGAGTACTGACTGTGGGCTACAGACCAACCTTCCATGACTTCTGCCTTGTTCAATATCAAGGTCAAGGACATAAGTGTTGTTTAACCCCTATCTCTGCCATTCACTATCTGAGCTATATTTGCAATTTGCCTATTCTCTATGGCCTTCCCCTCCTCATCTCAAAGGCAGGCTAATAGCTCCCTATTTCTCAATGTAGCTATAAAGATTAAACGCGATAACATAGGAAACATGCTTGCTGTAGTGCCTGTCATAGAGTTAGAATTCAGAAATGAGAACAAGGATGACTATTACTCTTAAAGTAATGAGGATTGCCTCTCAAACAGTGAACCGATAGGTGATGGATTTAAAGAAAGACTAACATCAGAAACAGATAGAAGAACAGTCGTTTTCAAAGAAGCCTTTACACCCTGAAACCCTGGAGTTTTAAGATCCTGCTAATGGTGGGTGACAGCCTAATGTGTTTGGTACACACATACCAATCCCACTCTCCTCGGGTGACAAGAATAAATTTTTCAGCCTTAATTTCTCACATCCACGGGGACAATATGGCTGGATCCGAGCTTTTAAGAAATTAGAGTTTGGCTTCAATGGATCTGCGAGTGCTTATTAAATCATTCCATTCTGCTGCCATTCCCAAATACAGCAGGAGTGGTTCCCTGGGTGTTTTCAGCCTGTGGTTGGGCCCAGAATAATATAGATGGATGCCATGCCCTGAGGTCGCCGCGGCAGGTAGCTGCAGGCTTTGTGCTGACAAAAATCTCTCCATTTTCCAACAATGGGGGTGATGACAGGAAGTTTGGAAACTTTGATTTTTAATTAGGTTTCCTTTTTATTTTTTTTGATCTTGGGTGGGAATCAGTAAGGGGTGCTGTTTATTATGTTTTACTAGATACCCCCAGAACAAAGGCAGATAGCACAGATGGCAAGAATTCTCCCCCAAAAGCCTTATCCTAAGAGGAGGAAAGTGGAACACGCCCCATCTCCCCCACAAACGGTGCAGAGATGTGGGAAGTTAGCAGCCTTGGCAGGATCTTCCAACCGGTTAGACATGAGACATGTATTTTATTTGAGTACTAATATAGGCACAAGGTTGCAGGAGAGCTCCCTCTCTCTCATCCCATACTTAGCCCCTCACCAAATCTGACAAATCTGACTGGTTTTAGTTGCTAAGTAGCTTGGAAAGCTGATGATAACCCTCATCCCACTGGTTCCCCGTTTGCCCCGCTAAATCCATTCTTCAAACGTCAGTCAGAGTGCTTTTACTTTGAAACATGATGCTCCATTTCTTAAAAGCCTTCCACAGATATAGTCATAACTCTACTCTATCTGCAAGACCCCACGGTCTAACCCTGGTCTACCTCTGCTGTTCCCTCAGCCGGGAGGGCTCACCTCCCATCTGAGCTGACCCCTCAGCGAGCAGCCCAGTCACTGCTTCCAGGTCCTCCCTGATTAGGTCAGACAGCTTTTAAAATAAACTCTATGAGTAACAAGCATCACCACTTGTCCTGGTGGTGGGTGCAAATTTACCATCATTTGTCTTATTCTTTCTCCCACTGCATCCCCCAACTAGAGAGTTCTACTGTTTCTGCTGCACTGCAGCTGTCTCTGAAGCTTGGCCTAGCACCTAAACATAGTCAGGGCTTCATAATTAGCTATTTGATTGTTGAACGATTGAAAGAGAAACAGAATTGTATTTTTCATTCATTTAAAAAAAATCTACCACACTTCTTTCATTTTCAAGCCTTTCAGAAGGATCGACAAAATGAAAGCATGCCTGAGAAAGAGATTTTTCTCCACTCACATGTGAGTGGTCCAGGTAAAGAGTGGGCCCCGTCTTCCACAGCACTGCAGAGGCCTCTGTTCTCACATCACTTCCTGTCCTATGTCTACTTTTGTGGGATAAATTACCACCAGATTTGGAGCCAGGGAGATACTTAATTCTCAAGAACTAGCATGATTGGGGGTCATGATGTTCCTTTACAAGGTGTCCTTTCGCCCCTGAACCTCCCTTCCTCTGAGTACTGCTGGGTCCCTGGAACCCGGAGGCCAAAGCTCCCTGTGCAGGGACATTCAGCAGCACCGCCCTCTCTGGCCTGATTTCCCTCCTCGTTTTGATCTGAGAGCCCGGCCGCTTCCTCTGGTTCCAGCCCAGGCCGTCTTTGGATCATCTTCCTCTGAACATGTCCTACCGAGCCTACATGAGCCTACCTGAGCTACAGCTCCACTGCTACTCCACTGGGCAGCCTGCCATGTGCTTGGACACCATCTGGGATTGTCACACAGACACAAACGTAGCCCTGAGTTTCCTGGAGTCATTCATTTCCTTTTGAGTAATTACACAGACTTGCGAGAAGCATTAAGGTAAGCAACTCTGTTGGCCATAGGAAAGTAAAGTAACTTATTTTTCCATTAGTGCATCTGTTTTGAGCTTCATGGGGGCCTAACATGATATCAAAAGGAAACTGCCCTTTGAATGTCTTTTCCACAATAGTGCTTAAGTGATCACCCTGTATGTTTATATTAGCATATCACCTCAAGTTATGAAGCTGAGGGAGTGATTTCAGAATTAAGTCAATTACTAGGCCTGAAAGACATCTTCTGACAATATCCAGAAGAATCAATCACTGATTACACAGAAAACCAACCCATTACATTGACCATATGTGTAAAAATAATGCGTGTTTGCATATTCCAAATATTAATCATTGCAGATAATGACTCAACAAACCGGAAAGTGTAATTTGCTGGCAATCATCAGGCAGTAAGCAAGCTTCGAAGACAACTTCTAATCAGTAATTCATTTGTGCTCTTTTCCTCGTTCTCCCCTTTGATCTGCAGCCCTCAGAATGAAGTGCTGAAAAGTACAAGTTCAGACGCCGCAACGTGATTCTTACCCCTGAGCAATCTGCGCCATTGTCCTCCCTCACGGCCCGCTCTCACACTGAGGACCATCTCAGATCTCTCCTTGTTTGACACCAAATCCAGCCTGACAGTTCAGATTTTCATGATCATTCAGAGGATTTTTTTCTTTTCTTTTCAAAAAAAAAAATCTTTGAAATCACAGCGTTGCATTTTGTTCGACCCTGCTTCCTGGACCAAACCTTATGGAAAATCATACTTTGAAACAAGCACCCACTTGTTCTCCACCCCCACATCCTCTCTGAGCAGGTAAAAAAAATAAAGGGAAATTGAAAATGGAAGGAAAGTTTCCGGAAGGGCACCATATAGCCAAGGGGGACTGCACGACAATTCCAGCTGCCGGCACCCGCCTGGGGTCAGTGCACAGCCAACGCATGGGGCCCTGTGGGGAACAGGAAAAGCGCAGTGTCTGGGATCAGAGACATGGCTGTCGGTCTCAGCGCTGCCACTTGCTCCTGTGATTGTGGGACGATCTCTGGATTCGGTATGGTGGTGCATGCGGTGCCTGGCTGCTCCTAGCGTGGTGCCTGGCGCATAAGGTGATCAATAACTGCCTTTCGATGAGTGGAAGAACAAATGATGTGAGCGTTTCGTAAATATTGGGCATTATAGCTTCTGGTTTCCTTAGTGCAGGCTGGAGAAACAAGCTTCATCTCCTCTAGCCCTCTGACTTCCAGAAAGCACACACAGAACCTGGGGGGAATTGTCCAAATTTTCTGTATTACAAATACAACCCTGCTCACCGTCCAGGAGAGGGAGGGGAAGGAAGATCATGATCCAGAGCAGTATGAAAACTAAAAATCAAATCTGCGCATATTCAAATCTACTCTGAATTCTATTCTGGATCCAGAGCACCAGACAAAATGTGTGCAATGTGAAATGAAGGAACGACTGGCTTCGTAGAGCAGGACGAAATTCTACAACAATGCAAAAGAAAGCAGAGGCATTACAGCAAGCTGTCCTCCTGAGCAGAACCCTCAGCTCACCGACGGGGGCTCAGCGTGCCGCTGCCTTCCAAGTCAATAATCCAATACGACTTGACAGTTGCTTAGTGAGCATCCATGATGAGTTCAGACCATCGCAGATGTCCTGCAGGGGAGAGGGAAACCGGTGCAAACTCCTGATGATTCAGCAGTTTTGAAGAAAAAACAGCGAGATAATGTTGTTAAGATATTTTTTCAAGAAATTTTTTTATAATGAGGAATACAGAGTCCAATGGTGTGAAAGAGTCCAAAGGTGCGAAATTAGCTCATTTTTATTTCTATCACCTGCTCTAAGCCACAACTTATCTTTCTGCCATTTTTAAATATGGCGTACTATGAAGTGAATGGCATGATCAAGATGCTGGATGTATTCAACCTTGGCAGGGGAATAAACTCTTTGAAAAGAACTTACCAGGCTTACTGACACACTGATCATGAGTTCCCCACACAACATGCTTCCTTATGCCTCTGTGTTGTGGTGGAACTTTCCAGAGCTTTTATGTTCTGTTTCCACATGTCACCTGGTATGGGATGTCTATATACCCACATTCCAGAAAGCATCTGTGTCAGCACGAACTGAAATGCATACAGCCTATATTTTGTTTAAAATATAAAAACCATAATATTTATGATTGATAATCAGGAAACATTTGCATAATCTACTTTATCCTCAAAGGATCTACTCTTATATTAAGGTTATTGAGGTTATTGATAAGAATGTTGGCTTATTAATTAGCATAAGCATTGACATATGAGTAGCACCTCAGTGTACGCTCCCCAAAGGAAAGTATTCTACATCACTCTGAATAAACCCTAAACACAATATCCATTAACATAAGTGTGGTCTATTTTCCAGCCACAGTACCTTTGCACATGCTATTTGCACTGCCTGGGATGCCCATCCCAATCCAATTCCAATTCGACTTCCACATTCCTTCCAGAAGCCTTCCCTGGCTCTTGCCTCTCTTTCTATCAAGCTAACCTGTGTCTTCTCTGTATACCATTTATACCATGCACATTTTGAACACACTTCTCACCGCTAACTGTAAATATATACAAATTTACTTCTTCATTTGACTTTCTTAAAATAAAGTTTAAAAAACATAGAATCTATTCCTCCTTTAGCACTAAATACATGAATAACAGTGAACAGTTACCCATGAAGGCAGGGCTGTTGTGCATTTTTGTTACTGTATACTATTGAAAACTGTACGTCTGAAGTAAACATTCCAGAGCTGATATGTCTCGTTAAGTCTCGTTAGTTGTCACTTCCAATTGATAATAAATAGTAAGGTTGGTTTCACTATAGAACCTTTGGTTTCCTTTGAGCATATAGCATGTCCCTAAATAATAAGAGTGCTAGCTAATTAGTGCCCATTGTGGTAACAGGGCAGGTGGTCAGGATATAAGCTCCTGGGACAGAATTAACATTTAGTTCTGTTTGCTCACAGCATGGAATTCAGTCCATCGTCAGCATGGGGCAAGCATTCCTCTCCTCCTTATGACATAAACACTCATAACATACTCAGAGTACAACACAGGAACACCTCCCTGAGTGTCAGAAATGTTCTTAACCAAGCGTGTTAATGACTCAGAAGGGGCATTCGGAAGTTTGAAAGCTCTTAATGAACGTGCTTTATGCTCCCCACACCCACCCCACTCTTAGTCTCTCAAGACATTGTTATTTTTATCTCCACATTGCTACAGCTACACTTCAGAGAAAGTCAAGCTGAGACAGAGGCACAGCCCTGTTCACAAGATGGGAAAAAAGTCGTGGAAAGCAGGGTTGTGAAAAAGAGAGGACATCAAAAGGGTAGGGAGGCATTGATAGAGGAGTTCGAAACACTCTTCATAGAGCAGAACTGTCACAATGGTCAAGTAGGCCCACAGGCAACCCTAAGGAATGCAAAGCCACGATGCTCAACCCAATTCTCTGGCTTGGGGTGCAGGAGGAAACACTCCCAGGCCTGACAAAGAACTGAACAAGGATTCAGGATGTTAGGTCTAAGGAAACCGGGTTTTGCCGACTGGTATTAGATAAAAATCTCAGAGGCCACCGTATATTCTAACCTAAACCAAAACTCCAAGGCAAAGCTAATTGTCCTGCTTATTTCATATCCAACTCTTGGTCTGTGTTATTTTAGAACCTCAGAACTAAAGGAGCAATTTTCAAGACCAAAAGAAGCTAACAAGTTTTGGAATTTCTTTTTCTCTTGTGGCTCTTCTTGGTACCAGTTTTAACTTGATTTCACCCAAATAAAATTGCCTGATTTGCTCTCATTCTCTTCTTAGTAAGCGGACATGTTTCCGGTTGTCAAACATTCCTATAGTTAGGCTGAATCACCCTGTGAACGGCACCCCTGCGGTTGTGTGATGGGAAGACTTGCTTGAATAAAACCAAGAGAGTTCTCTAAGCATTTCCCTTCAGTGTGTGTCTCTTTAGCCCTTTTCTCATGGGCACAACTAACGTGGGCTCTATTCTTCCACCAATCTTAAAAGATCATGTTTCACGTGGCAGCATCAAATGTATTAGATTTGTATTGTCCATCTTTAATTTTTTATTTCCGAAATCAGTATGTGTCACTTGAGGTCCCAAAAGAAAACAGTTGACACACTCAAATTAGTCAGGTTTATTTGCTTAGGTGTAGAAGAATCATAAGAGACACTACAGTAACTCAGGGAGAGCAGCAGCAGAGGGGACGGAGTGGTTGCCAGAATCAGGCTGGAGAGAGTCACATGGGGAAGGCTGTCATGAGTTCATTGCCAAGAACTGACGACTTCTGATCAAAGGATACAGGCGGCCTAAGGTAATCGTGTGCAAGAGAAGAGTCAATACCCCAACCTCACTTTCCTCCCCCACTGCTGGGGCTTCCCACTGGCCAAACCAGATGATAAAGGCTTTCACATGAGCCACACACGTGGTCTGCCTCCTGGGGCTGCGAGCTGCACGTGGTCTGCCTCCTGAGGCAGTGAGCCGGGGTGGAAAAGTGGAGAGAGCAGTTCTGGAGAAGCAAACAAAAGAACTGGCAAAGAATAGGAGCTTTCTTTTTTTAAAAAAAAAAATAAAATAAAATTGAATATTTTATTTTACTTAAAACATCTATAAATTTACCACTTGAATTTCTTAATTTCAAGTTCCTTCTAGGGACAATGTCAGGTTCTGCAAACTTCTTTTAATATGCTCCTTGAAAAATCAATGGAAAAATGGAAATTCCTGAGGATTTTCCTTGTGTGAGTCCTTTGTTTTTGTCAACACATTTTTTTTCCATCTTTTGGCCAAAAAATAAAATGTAAAAAGATTGAAATCTAAGAATATCAGAGCAAAGCTTTGCTTGTTTACATAGCCAAACAGAAAATACTTGGATAAAACCACAACCCTCTTTCCTCTCCCATCTTTTCACAAACATTTATTGAGCAGCTACTATGCCCCAAGTTCCCTGTAATACATTGAGATGCAACCTTACCTGTGCTGGATTAATCAAAAAGATGGCAGAGAGGTAGGTAGATAGTTTTTATTTGTGTTTGGCTCAAAACAAAGGGTAGTTCAGAAGGTAGGACCGGCTTCAGCCTTGGCCTGATTTGGGTCTTACGGATGTTTCTGGGCTCCTCCTCTCAGCTCTTCCTCTTCACAGTGCTTGTATGGGACCTTGGGAAGTTTCTTTTTGTGTTAGGATGTTGGTTATAGGAATCCAAGGCTCATACTTTCTCACCAGCAAACTCAGAAGAGAAGCAATATCTGGGTTTACTCTGAATGGACAGGCTTAAGTCACTCTTGAACCAATCACTAGAGCCGGGAAAATGAGATACTGTAATTAACTTAAGTCAATGACAGCCAACCATTCTGGTTGAGTGTGGAGCCAATCCAACCCCAACATTCTGACAATGGAGGAGGGATAGATCCCAAGGGACAATCTGAGGGCTGTTGGCAAAGAAAGGGGGAATGAATGCCAGGAAATCACAGAATAAAGACATGTGCAAAAATGTTTCAGAAGCTAAAAAGGGAGTAACAAACTCCCAAAATGGGTTGGATGACATTGTACCTGATTCTTGAAGGAAAAATAGGATAGGATGGGATGTGGTAATGCAGCGGAGGGGAGAAGGCGATCCTGGAAATATAACTGCATGTGCCTCAGGGCATCGGATCTGTTATCGTCCCATTTTGGAGATGACACATCAGGCTTAGGGAGAGCAAGCAGTTTGCCTCAGTCTCAACAAGCTGGCAGACATCTAACTGTTCAACAAATAACAGCTAATTACTCTCTTTAATGTGTGTTTGTACTTTATAAGTGACTATGTTTAGAAACGGCCTAAATTTTTGAAGTTTATGTTTTTGAAGTTTATGTTTCTGTGCTGTCATGAGAAATGCATCAACTTCAATAAAAGGAGAATAACATTTTATGTAGAGCTAAGCTTTTTATGTTTAACACAGAATGAGGGGGAAAAATTAGCATCTACAGGTCCTAGTGGAAGAAACAGGCAGGAAGGTAACTGGAAGTAGTTTACAGTTCTACTGGGAATGGACGGGCACTGGGCGAGGAGGTGGGAAGAAGAGAGACTTTCAAATACTCTGGGAAGTTGCCTGGGAAAACCAGCAAGAGCCAAGCAAGGAAGGTGAAGCTGTGAATTTCATGGAACTCCCCAGGACTAAGCTTTTGATTAATGAGCGGACCCAGGTCACATACTAATTGTGGTCAAATATACTTCTTTAGCATATTTATACATACTTTCCTGAAATACATAACATTTTTAAATTATTAATTGTTTTAATAATTCCTCTTGGTTTAATATTTTGTCAAATCCTATGTCTCTCAAAAGACTCATTCAATACAGCATTATGATCAGATTCCGGAAGAAGCATGTTTGGTGGTTTATTTTGTAAAGGAACATAGCAGTGATTCCCCTGCCTCCTGTCCAAAAAAAAAGTGACTTTAGCTTATGTCGGTTCGTCCACTGAAAGTCTTGCATTGCCTGTACATTTCGGAGAGAGATGTTTCCTCACCTGTCCGTGAAAAGTATAAAACACATGCCACTGTGAATTTTAAACTAACAGCTACTAGCGAGAAAGAAGCATTTCTTTTACTGAACTTAATGAGCACATCCATTTAGCCACAGCTTCATTTTATGGATGTCCTAGAAACCTAAACAGTAGAAAGACAGAGAAGAGAGGATGCAAAAGATAAGAAAGAGAAAGAAGTTTATCACAATTTACCAACACGTGAGCACCAGCCCCAGCATCGTCATCTCTGAACCCCCTTGCAATAAAACGCAGGGTTCGGCGATGTGGCATAGTACATACCAACCAAAACAAGCGTTCTGTCCTTTCTAGGGGAACATGGAGCTCCTGACCCACCATCTGTTGGTTCTTCTGCCAGTTTCGATGGATCACCGCTTACTCACACATCCTCTCTCTGGGACAGAGGAAAGCTTGTGTCCCTGAGATGGCTGTCTGGATTTAGGTGAGTAGCTTGCATCATGGAATGGGTTAGTGGGCCACACAGGAATTCGGGTAGCTCTTGACTCCTTAGCCCTGTGATCCCCCCACCTGAGCTCCGATGATTCCACTCCTACCCAAGTGGTATTGCAAGGCCACAGTTCCCAGTCAGAAACCGAGGCTGAGACTGCATCAGATAAAGGAATGAGATGATCATTCGGCATGGGCAAAGGCAGCGCCTGCACTTTGGGAGAGCAAGAGAAGTATATTCTGAGATTTGGGATTCAAGGGGCCAGTCCTGGGGCGGGGCAAGTTTCAGAGCCAAGGGCCTTGCTCAGCCGGCTCAGCCACAGCTGGCAGAGGCCCCCACCTGCCAAAGCCTGGTGAAGTTCTGGTGCTCACTAGGACTCATTCTCCCCTAGCGGGCAGGGAGTTCTCTGAAGAGAAGTAGGTCACAACTGTCAGTCTGATATTCTTTCAAATCACTAGAAAAAGAATAAACTGAGTCTACCTCCAGGAAAACAGCTTGTCTTCCAGGGCCTCGGGTTGTAGTAGAAGAGAAAAATGCAAAAGAATAATTAAAATTGAGACATCCTTAAAGTTTGTTTTTACATTTTCAAACATACAACTGGGTATAAGAAGGGAGCTTTAAAAATAGGCTGAAACATTGAAGTAACAACTGAAACTGAATTGGCAGGATCAAGGAGAAGGACCACCAGTTAGTAAGGAGGCATCCACTGAGGCCAGCTGTTGGCAATTGAGGCTCACTGGTCGGCAAGAAAACAGATTTTTTTTCTTCCACAATGGTCAGGTGCTGCAAGTGTATGGATGCAGAGAAGAGACTATTTAGATATTTCCAAAGCTGGAAATTTAGAACTTGGGATTTCCAAGGCCAGAACCAAAGGGTGGGAAAATAGAAAAAATTTTCAGCCCAGAAGTTGCAGAGATGGACGGTGTGCTTGGCTGGCCAGGGTAGAAAGAGAAGCCTGGTCATTGCTGATAATTGGAGATGATGCAGTGTGAGGGTGGTTGTGGAGGCAGTAGGGGCATGGGCCTACCGTGCTGGTGGGAAAGGCGTCTGTAGGAGGGAAAATGTGTCTCGGAGCCTAGAACATCAGAAGGCTCTCAACCCTGAGAACTGGGAAAGTCACACAAGCCATGGAAAAGGCTCGCCAAGTAGGTGAAGTGTCAACGAAAGTCATTGAGATAACTACTGGGGACTCATTGGGGAGTGTCAGTAAGACCTCCAAGACCGTAGTCAGAAGTCCTGGGATTTACTGCCACTTCTGTCCGTGTGACCTTGAGCTTTACCCTCATGCTCCCTGGGTTTTTATTTCCCTCTTGTAAGAATAGAAATATTAAGTACTATGAAGATTAAATAATATGCATGAGAACTCCTGCCACATGGCCAGCCTCCCTCAATATTGACTGCATCTGGAGGCTGGTGTGTCAGGCATGAGCACAGGAGGCAACAGGGCCAGTGGCATGAGGTGAGATGGCCTGATCAGTATGGGAAAGGAGAGAAAGAAGTGGGCTGGGGAGAGGAAAGACATTTTGACGGACTTCCCAGTTTTAGTTTGAGCTAAACTTACTACCTTCAGGTAGAGGCAAAAAGGAGATGCCCCAAGAGATATTATGGTCATGCTAGTCTGCAAAGGTGGACAGTTTTATTTCACTTGATTGATGAAGACTGTTTAAAAATCCAGCCAACTTTGTTCTCACAGACCTGTGTTCTTGAACCCATCCCTCCCTGCCCACTCTAGGCACTGACTCCATCAATCATCTCCCCCCGCCAGCATCTTCCATCTCTTCTACTCCAACTTCTCTTTGGCCTCCAAACACCCTGAAGCTCTATAGGGTCTCAGTTCACTTCCTCATAAACAACACTTGGGACAGGAACAGAGTTGGACAGAATACAAGATTATCTCTAGGTAGAAAAGGCACCCGAAGCTGCAGCAAACTGACCCCAGCTGGGTCTGAGAGCTGGGATCAAACTGTTAAGAAAGTCAGAGTGGGAGGTGGTTGCAGAGAGGAGGCAGGAGCATAAAAGCAAAAGAAATAACCATCTTTCTCACCTACTTCTACTTTAAGTTATCTCTCCGTATTGCACAAACCTTCAACTGACTTGATTTCTTTGGGGGACAAGACATGCTACATATAAATAAACACATTACAATTGTGTAATAGCTAACACATATATAACATTAACTAAGTGCCAAGATTTGTACTACATTTAAAGGCTAGATTTTAAATTTCTACTATATCAGTTATATATACTAACTTTTTAAAAGTGCACAACAATCCCCTGAGGTATGTCTAATTATTACCCTCATTACAGATGAGAGAATTGAAAGGCACGAAGTTAAATAATTTGCTCAAAATATTTAGTAAAGGGCAGAAATGGTGGCCAAACCCAGGAAGTCTTGATCAATAGCATTTTATAGAGCCTGACACCTATTTTTTTTTCTTATTTCAACCTCATAAGAACCCTGAAAGGTCCAGGTGGTATCTCTAATTATGTTCATTACCACTTAACAGATAAGGAAATTAAGTCTGGGAGATAGAGTGATTGCTTGAGGCCACAGTTAAGAAATGGCAGAGTCAGGAACCCAGGGTCTCTACTACAAGTCCCTGCCACTCGTCAGACAGAGATGAGGTGAGAGAAGCTGGCATTTGAGGCTATGTTGGGCAAACAGCAGGGCAAACACCAGAAAGGGCACAAAGCCAGACTGGCTGGCTATTAGGTGAGGTCCCCTAAGAAACAGCATAAGCTCAGCCAAGTCAGGTTCAATGCTAAGGGTTTCTCTGGTGGTGTACACAAACACTGCCATTGTTTGAAATCGTTAGTTCAGGAGTTCTGGAGTGCCTCTATTCTTAAAGGCAGTAATTGTTGGGTGTGACAATTCCAATAGGGATCCTGGGTCTGGGCCCTAATAGAACCACCATTCTGAACCCAGTAGACCCAACGACTTTTTCTGCATCTTCATCCTCTGGGACTCTGTCCCTTAAGATTTAACTTCCACCCCTAATTTCAGATCCCTAATTTGGGCTGCCTCCTCTTAACTCTCCCTGGCTTTTCTACCCCTGCCCGCCTACCCACCCTACCCCCCCACTGTAGGCATTCCTCAAAGACTCATTTCTTTTAGCTTTGTGTGCACTTCTCAGATTGTCTTATCCCACTCATGACTTTCAATATTTAGTTTTTTAAAAAGTATATTTTAAATAAGTTATTGCAGAGTAAAAAAAAAAAAAATTGTATTAAAGTCCAGAACTAAAATTCTTTTTAAAGATGGAACTATCTTAGGAAGAGAACTTATTGGGCCACTTGGGTATAAAAAAGACAAGACCAAGGGCAAATCTGATAGGATGAGACAGAATATAAGAAGGACTAAGCTGATTTTCTTTAAAAAAAAAAAAAAAAAAAAGGAGGGATTTGGGAAATGAGAGTGGAGGGGAAGTGTTCCCAAGAGGAGAATTAGAGATGAGTGGTATGAACTGAGGCTGAGTTGGCAGAATGGCTGAGGGACTGTAAAAAGTGGAATGTCAGCTTTAAGTTATTTGCATATCTGAAATATAAAGCCCCCAATCTCCTCTGATAGTCAATAAATTCTGCTCTCAACAAAGGACTTGTGTGAGCCTGATTTTATGAACTCTCAAAATAAGGCAAACGCTGATTCGATATCTGGATAAATGAAGTACACAATAGGAGCAGTGTCCACAAGATTTTAGACAATCCACCCACTAAACTCACTTAATGAGAGCTTTCTAAATTCTTAGATATCTTGTGAATACTGGATTTTCTGTGAGCGAGAAAATAGGGAGCTGAAATTCTTCTTGTATAGATCTTAAGAAACATGGAGAGCCTACCTCACAATAATACAATTAAAGAGTTAATAATGTTGCTCATGGTAAACACTTTTAATAATACCAAAAATGTAAAAGGAAGGAATATAAATTAACTGTAATCCCACCCCCAATACAATCGTTATTAACACTTTCATATATATAAACTCTCCAATCTCTCCTAATAAAATTTTCCACATAATTCAATAATCTTTCATACATTCCAATCTGTCTCCTTAATTCTAGATCTAACTTTTCAAATGTTTGTTGATTGAATATCAAACTTGGTATGTCCTAAATTGAATTTAACATCCTCACTCCCAAACAGAATCCCCCCAGTCTATCCATCCCCCGCCCTCCCCCCACTTCTGCCTTTCATTTTAGTTAAAGACAAGACCATTTTTTGAGTCATCAAGCCTTGATTGGAGCCATCTTTGACCCCTCTTTCCATTTCTACCCCAAAAAGTCAATTAGGCATCAAGTTCAATGAGTTAAAACTCTGTGATGTTTCTCTGATTCAACTGTTCTTTATGTACCCACTAACTTGACTCTATTCCTTCATTCATACCCTTATCTCTCCTTTACTAGACTTCCAAGATGGCCTCCTTGCCTCCCAACTTTTTCTTTCTAGCCAGCACAGCACATTACTGCTTGATTGATAGTCTCCAAGTAGAACTTTATCAAATCTCTTTATCACTAGAGACTTACAATGGCTCCCACTGAAGGAAGTACCAACTCCCTCTTACCAGGCTTTCAGGATTTCCCTAAGTATAATCTTTTCTCCATCAAGTTAGATTACTATATTACTCCCTCAAACATAGTTCATATTTTTCCCTTCTAAACTTTGTCTCTCTGACTCTCCATCTTTTGATAGTTTGCCCATCTATTACAGTATGAATTGTGTTTTCACAACATTTCACAACATTCACATATTGAAGTCCTAACACTCAGTACCTCAGAATGTGGCTGTATTTGGAGACAAGGCCTTTAAAGAGGTAATTAAGGTAAAATAAGGTCATATGGATGGGTCCTAATCCAATATTACTAATGTCCTAATAGGAAGAGGAAATATAATGCAGACCGAGGGATGACCATGTAAGGATATGGCAAGAAAGCAACTATTATAAGTCTAGGAGGGTGGCCTTAGAAGAAACCAAACTCTTAGACTTCTCACCTCCAGAACTGTGAGAAAATAAATTATTGTTGTTATTTTCTGTTGGTACTTTCTTGTGGCTGCCCTAGCAAACTAACACATTGTCCTTTACAATCCATCTTTGTTTCCAACTTCTCCAGGTGACATTTTCTCTTCTCTCTCCTTGGGATCTTTATGATGCTCTACTATTGTTTATTTGCTTATTCGTTCTCCTTTGTAGGGTCTGGGATTCTACCTTGTCCCTCACAATAGACTATGTTTTATTCATCTCTATAGTTGTCATTGTGCCTAACTCAGAGACTTGCAAATGTCAGGTATTCAAAAAGTACATACCGGATTGTACTAAAAGGAATTCTGTTGCAGAATATTTAAGTATTACTGTATTCAAAAAAAGAGAGAGAGAAAAGAATAAAAACGAATCATTATAAGCAATAACAAAAATGTCATGCATTTTCTAGAAACTCCCCAGGTACTAAGCATTTTCCTCTGACATTGAAAATACAAGGAAAGTAAGTTATTAGGTGAACCAACAGGAAAGCCTATTATTTTGAAAACTGAGAGAGGTAAATACCTCCCTTTTTACACTGTAACATGTTTTAGGTGCATGGCTAGTCAGTGCGGCACAATGGAACAAGTGACTGATTTACAAGTCAGACTAATCTGATTCCATGCCTGGTTCGCCATTTACTAGCTTGATGACCATTCTCAGAGTACTTCACCTCTCCAATTCTGTCTCCTTATCCATAAAATGGAAACATCCATAAGGACTGTATATTGCTGTGAGGATTAAATTAGAAATAAGATTAGAGAACCTAGTTTAGAATCTCAGCTTTCCACCATTTATCAGCTGAGTGACCTCTGACAAGTTAGTTAATCCCTCTAAGCCTAAATTTTCTCAACTATAAAAGGAGGAGGATGATAATAATAGTTCTAAGCTAAGGCTGATTACTTGGGTAACTAAAACAGTAAATGTTTAATATATGTCAAGTAATATAATAAGTCAATGCAAAAGTGCCTAACGCAGAGCCTACCAGAATGAGAATATCCAAAAAGTAGTATTTTTATTATTATTACTCTCACCAAGAGGACGTCAATCAAAAATACAACTACTATCATGAGGGGGAAGTAGTCTTTTATTATATGCAGTCAGTTATGAAGTTTTTAAGGGAGGATTCCAGTATTCGAAGCAATTTAATCTTCTCCTGAATGAAACTAATTTTGAGCTGGAGGACTGACAAAGCAATATGTAATCTCATCCATTTTCGTCTACTCTATTGATCCCTTTGGTGTCTGTGGTTACTGCCCTCTTTGAGCATGCAGAACTCTATATTGTAGAATTATTTCATGCAATGATGGGCAGAGAGATAGAGTTCTTGGTGAAACTGGCTCAGTTATATGACACTTAACTTTCTGAGGAACCCCCAAATGGGTTGCTTTTGCAACCTAAAGCAAACGTATGTGGCTGGGTCCTTCAACGTGAAGGCACAAGAGCAACCTGCCAGAAAAAATTCCAAGGGGATCCAAAACAGGGACTAACAAATGATATTAAAAATTTATCTTTTATTTTACAAAGGTCTGTATCTCCTTTTCTGGAATGGGGAAGAAAGGAATAAATAGACTATAATTTTTTTCAGCAGTTAGTATTTATGTATGGTTTTTGATATTAGCACTTTTTAAAAACTCTCTTTTTAAAGTTCCACTATTTTGAAAACTCTATTGTGTCAGGTATGTAATAAGAGCTTAATAAATATTTCTTGAACTTTAATTAATCAATAAATGAACATCTATTTCATTGACTTCAGTAAAGTAAAACCTTAGACAATATTGGTAGTTCTCAACCAGAATGGGACAGCAGGAGTTCGCCACCTTATTTGGTTAAAAAAAAGTAACTAATGAGAAAATTTGCACTTAGTTAAAAACATTCATTCTGTATCTACAATGTGCCAAGTGCATAGGTTTTCAGAAAACAAAGATAAACTTGATTATCTATCCTCTCGAGATTGAATAGATAAATCCTGCCCCAATTCAATGGGCTCTCGAGGAAAAGAGGAGTCTAGAAGGGTTCTGCTCCCTTCCTACCACTTTCCTCCATGAAACAAGGTAAGAAGAGGAAAGCCAGACTTCTGGCCTTCTCTTTCATGTTACACATCCTCCTCCCTACTAGTTCTTGGCAGAATAGCCTCTCCACTTTGTGGAGCTGAATTTCTGGGGCAAAATTTCAGAGTCATAAAACACTGGAGAAAGATGTCATATTAGAGGACTTCTTGCCTTGTGATTCTCAACCCCACTGGGAGCATATCAGCTCACCTGGGATATTTATTTTGTGTCTGTGATGATGATTAGACAGATTTTGGTTGGATGTGATGGGTGAAAAATGCTCATAGCACTATCCCTAGTTAAGAATTACTGATTAGTCTAAGGTTTTAATACAGTCTACAGGAACTCACAGAACTCGCCTAAGATCATAGTAGGACCTCAAATCCAGGTCTTCTTACTCCAACTACCAGGCTTTCTCTAGCCCTGGAATCCCAAGATGAGCTCTGCGATGTCTGGAGACTCTTCTGGAATGGTATATAACTGTGGGTATTTGTGCATACATATATTTTACTGGGGAGGGGGATCCATAGCTCTTTACATGTTCTCAGAAAGATCAAGCACTCCCAAAATTTGCAAATCATAAGTTCAAATTTGCTTTGTTTACTTTACAGGCAAGCCTACAAAATGTCTGGGTTGAGTGAGGCAAGACCAGCCGTATTTGACTGGGGTTTAAAACGTTCACATCATGTGATTTGAAAAATGCGGTATGAGCCATTCTCTATAAGAGCCACTCAAGTACTCCTGGATGTTTGCCTGAAATTACTTGTGTGTTGATGGATTTTGCCCTATTCAAGTACAGATGCCCCTGGAGAAATAAAACAAGTCATTATCACACACAATGGAGATGAAGTCATCATATTGCTTCCAAAGTGCTGTGGAGGAGCTACAAGCAGATTTGAAGGATGTCAAGGGAGCAGCAGGACCACAAAGATCCCGCACACTGAGGAATGGGGACAGCTGCACAGACAAAAGGACAGGAAAATAGGAGATGGGTGGATCTCAAAAACTCAAAGCATCCCTGTTTTCCTTTAATGACATCCTGAAGGCTATAAATTCAAACCCACTGTAAGAAATCAGAAGCCTCATGAGAGAGATGATCATTTGGCCAAGACCAGTATAAGCCCTGTGGCATCCTCCATCAAGCAAATATACAGGTAAGTAAAAAATATAATAAGTCATGTGACAGCCAGAGAAGCATCATGTTGCTCTAAAAGATTCCACTCGCAGACCTGAGGAGGACTTGGACAACTAGCATCTGTCAGAGTTATCTAGAAGATGGCACGTCTTTTAGAAATGAGAGCTCACTGACAGATGCCCCCTCATTGGCAGCCCAAGCCATGTAGCTTCCCTCTGCCTCTTTACACCCCTGCATTGGTGGCTCCATGCCTTATGTTCTCACTGGGCTGCTGTGAGACACAGAGAGCCAACGGAAGCAACCATATTTGCTAAATATCAACTCCTGTGGCCCTTCTAGACCTCACCCACACCTGACATTTAGGGGCAGCTAGCCACATTTAAGAAACAGACCTTAAAAAGAATTTGACAGAGATGTGGGTTCCTGGTTTCCTCTGACTATATGCTGATACTATATGGTGATACTTTGACTAATGCTAAAACAATCAATGTGTCAGGGAAGGGCCCATCCCACTTCTTAGGAAGCATTCCACTCTCTGCTGGAAGAATGTTATTTTCTTGGGTGCCAAAGATCCTGCTGCCTAGTTACCCATCCTACAGCTTTCGCACAGCTAAAGAGCTCCTCCTGCTGCATTCTCATCAAGGAACTAGCTGCAGAAATCACCTCCTCCTTATAAGCCCTTCATATAGTATACTGTCAGCCATATAATGCTTCTAATTCCTACCTGGGAACAAGTCACTAAGAATCAATTCTTACTTGAAGGGAGCCAAGATAATATATACCAAGTATTTAGTTCCTAAAATTATATTCATTAAAATCGGGGACAAGAAGGCTAGAGCAATACCTTTGTTCCCAAATGAACTATATATTGTTAGTCAGGGTTCTCCAGAAAAACAGAAGTAATAGGCCAGTGCAATATATAGGGAGAGATTTATTATAAGGAATTATGTGATTATGGAGACTGAGAAGTCCTACAATTTATTATCTGAAAGCTGGTGGAGAGCTAGTGGTACAGTTCTAGTCCAAATCTGAAAGCCTGAGAAGCAAGAGAGTCAATGGTACAAGTCCCAGCCTGAGGACAGAAGAGTGATGTCTCATTTCAAGCAGTCAGGCAGAAAGCAAATTCTCCCTTCTGCATTTTTGTTCTATTCAAGCCGTCCACTGATTGGATGCTGTCCCCTCGTTTTGCTTTCTCATTCTTCCAATTCAGTATGCTAAACTCTTCTGGAAGCACACAGACATACCCAGAAATAATGTTTAACCAAATATCTGGGAGTGCCTCGGCTTGTCAAGATAACACATAAAATTAGCCACCACATATAACTCGTTGTACTTTTTTTCGGTTTCATAGAGTGTTAACGGTGAAGCAGACTTTAGAGTTAAAGCTCTCATTTAAAGATGGAGAAACTGGGGTCCCCAGAGAGGTTAAGAGACTTGAGTCAGTCTCAGAGACAATGATGGTAGAGCTGGAAGGAAAACCCGAATGGAGTATGCCATTTTCTTTCTTACCAACTGCTGGGTAATAACTGTTTTTATTGCTCAAATAGTTCATCACTCCTTTCTGGTGTGTTTCACCTCATTTATTAATTGGTTAAAACTAGCAAGAGTCCCACTTCCACAGGACAAATTTTTTTCATCTTTTTTTCTTCTCTTCTTCTCATTGCTTACTATGTCTCCCATCAATCTTTCACCTCAAAAACACCTTGGCCAACTCATCTGCCATCTTGATAACAGTTGTGTTGTGCCTACTGTGAAATCAGGGGCGCACTTCTTAAGACATGGTAGATGTGCTATAAGAAAAGTGCTAAGTCCATTTCTACCAAGCAGACAGATTTTGTGGCAGGGCCCCCTACTCCTCTTAGAAGTTGACAGTGTGGGTTCAGGCATCTGACATCCTTTTCCTTCAGAGAAAGAGGCTTCGCTGGACAATACGGATGCTTTCGATAAGCCTTACATATCTTTCCCCAGCAACAAAATGTTTAAGGCATATCAGTCTATGAAATACCCGAAGCACTTTCTGAAAGAATCTGCCTAATGACAGCAAGAACATTTGCATTCAGAGGTGTTGGTGAAGTGGTTTAGGGCTCCAAAGCGAGGTTGGACCCACTCTAGTTTGAAAAGCATCAAATGCCCTCTGCTCTTCCCATCGCTGGGGGAAAAAAAAAAAACAGGCTCAGAAAGTATTCCCAGCCTCTGATACTGTCCTGAGAACTTTTCAGATCCTACCCCAGTCTTTTGGTGTGAAAATCTTATTTCCTGGTCTTCCTATGACTTCATGACAACTACCTTAGTTTACCTAAAAGGCCTCTATTTCCCTTAGTACCATTTGCCACTGACCACTGGCCTAGATATAAGTAACCAATCATGTCACCATCTTCAGTTCCCTTTTTTTAAATTTCCTTTTTAAAAATGCTATTTGAATTATGTAACAGAACAATGCTTTAAAATTCTGTTATGAAACTCCACTGTCCCTCTGCTTATCACACCCCACCAAAGGGAATTAGAGTGTGTTTGCTCATAGTGTCTGGTTTAATAACCGTTTCAGATGAATGCAGATACCAAGAAAATTGCCAGGTTTATGTGTGAATCCACTGGGCATCAAATGCTTATCTTGTTTCAAGTTCAAGGATTTTTCTCAAAATTTCTTTGAATCATATATATATTTAAATTATGGGTACAAAGCATATTGACAAGAATTGCAAAACCCAGTCTACTGTGTCCAGGTTGTGCTGAAATACATTTGAAAAGTGTTTGTGATAAGATGTCTTATTAAAGAAACTTCTTGCCTGGCACTCACTTGACATTGTCAAATACATTCTACTCCCAGAAATCTCCTGTGACTTGGTCAGACTGAATAAATACAAAGATCCCAGGGCAGCCTGTGGTTTGTGAGGAAAGTTTACAAAATGGAACCCATCAAGAGACTGGGCATTTTTTTCATTGATTTCAAAAGGAATTTTCAAAAGCTGACTGTCAGAGAAGACAACTGGTTCTGTGCTGAAGGACCGCAGGCTCAGTAGTGTTCCAGTTCCCTGAAGGGTGGACGGAAAATGAAGAGCCCTTGCAATAAACACTCAGAGCACTAGAGCACATCCACATTGGACTCTTCCTTGTGGTTTGGTTTATTTGAAGCACGACATGTTCAACAAACATGAAAAACTATCTTCAGGGAGGGCATATTTCATATTCCTATCCTTTATTGGGGCTAATGATATAAAATTGCATAAAATAAGTATTACTACTAAATGAAAAGTATAAATCTTTTTCCCGCTTGCTCTCTCTTTTCCCTTGAGATCCTTCCAAGCGCTCTGCTTTATACTCTCTGCTAATTTCTCCATAGCCAAAGGACCTCTGGGGAGAAATTTAGATTTAAAATGTAGTCATATGGATTAGGATTCTTCAAGAAAGCTACTATCCAATGACATTTATAGGGGAGAGAAACCAATGTAAATCATTTATTCCTACAATGATGTTCCTGGAAGGGGTGTCATAGGTCAAAATGATGTAAGTGGAAACTGATTTAAGTGTCTGTGTGTGTGTGTGCATTAAATTTCTGATGATGATCTGATGCTCAGGTTCTAGAGAAATAGCCCTTAGCAACATATTTAGCCAACTATAAATTTTTATCCCAGTATAGATCATACAAAAGGAAAGACAATGTAATTAGGTAAGCACAGAAACTCTGAGCAGATAACCTGCAATAACCTTTGAACCATGACTCAGCATGTATCCTAGCAGCCATGTTTCACCCCTCAGAGAGCAGTGTGTGGAAGTCCTCTCTCCACCCCAGTTTACAGAAGAGATTTAACTGATCAGAAAATACAGTGTGCTTAGGTCTGAGAGAAACAGGAAGCTGGGGCCTTGTGAACGCAGAAAGGAGCCATTCTCAGGATGAGCAGCCTTCAGCAGTAGGGGTGTGGCAGAGGTCTCTTTGGAAATTTGATTGATCAGGACCCTGTGCTTAAAACAAACTTAGAACAGAAACTGAAGGAAAAAGCCAACTAGACATATTCAAATATTCCATGTGACAGGAACAGCTCGAGCAGGGAAATCCAAACTGAATGAAAACAGAAACTGTCCTTTTAGTCATTGCTGACTACGGGGCTTTGCCAGTTCCTTCCCGAAGAGAGACAGAACACCATTGTTTGTTGTATATAATTACCTAAAATCACTCCATTATATAGAGTGGGTTCAAGCATGTTCAACTAATTCTTTTGCCATCTTTCTAAGGTCCCAGTACAACCACTGTAAATGCAGATGTTGGGGGTGAATGATTTTTATTTGTCACTTGTCCAGTGCACTCAAGATTCTGACTCTGAAAGTGAGCTCACTAGGGAAGTATCATTCCTTACAGGTGTTGCTTTAAGGTGTTATTTATGTCTTGGGGTACCATGAGACACAGAATATAAAGATTTTAGTGTAGGTAGATCGATTTAACAATGTAGCATAATAATGAATCATGCAAGTTGATTCATATGATATAGTGTGCAAATGTTGCATAAAACACTCATTCCTTGCCTTATTTCTACTAGAAAAAAAAATGACAGGTGAAAAGTGACCTTCATCAGAGTCATGGAATTAAGAAGTGCTTCTTTCAACAAGACTGTCATAGAAATGTGGAAAAAGTAACCAGGGTACCTTGATTACTAAGACACTGATCTAGAAATTGTTGTTTACCTGCCTTCCCCTTCTCAATCAAATTTCTATGGAGTAAATGTCTATCTATATTAGAGATCAAGTTTTTGGTGATTCGGCTGGCCTCAAAAGAGAACTGCTTACTGTTTTCTTAGGCTAAATTCTCATCAGCATCACTAGTTTCATGTGTATGTTGACAGTATAAAAGGCAAGTATATTTCTAAGATTTCATTATTTAACACATTTTGATATATGCTTGTTGTAGTGCCTGAAATACAGTAGGCACTAAGTTTATATTTATTTATTAAATGAATAAATTAATGACTAGATATGGCAGGTACCTTGCAAGAGTCTGTAAAGGATGTTTACATGAATAAGATAAGAATTACTATATATTAGAGACTCTAAGGTACACTTTTTAAAAATATATTTTCATATCTCATAACTAGAATGCTTCTTACAGTCAATAGTCTTTTAAAATTATAATAGGCAGTGCATCTCTTTCTTAACAGTACACAAATTAGTGGTAATTCTTACAATTGATGGTATCTTTGATTAGATGAATATCTATGTCACATATCTAACTGAAAGAACGTGGCTTGTGTACAAATCCTGGACTTTCCAATATAGAAGAAAGCTTAGAGGAAATTTTGTCCAACCTCTCTCATTTAATAGACTTCAAAACTGAGATCCTAAGAGGTCATGACCCAAATAATTCAGCTGTTCCACAGAAATGGTAGAGCTAGAGTTCTGTTTTCCTGACTCTTGGCTGAATATATCACAGCACATCACTTTGCACCATAAAAATTCCATCAATAATACCAATCTGCACTTTTTTTTTTTGGTTAAAAAACTATTTTGTTTTAAATATGCTGTTTGCTTTTACCAATCATATCAGATCTTATACATTTCAATGAGTTTTCTTCAAAGTAAGCACCTTCAAAAATTATACACTTTTTTTCTATTGATGCATCATAGCACAACACACCTCTAGGGTTTGTTTGATGTCATCTTCAGAGAAAGTTTATCTGTTAGAAAAGAAAATCGACCTTGCTTAGAACAGTAGTGCTATTACTTCCTAAAGGGCATTACGGAAATTAACAGAAATGATTTGCTCGTAACCATGATTACGTTGCCATTGCCATTTAGTGGGTATGGGTCAGCAACAAGCTTGTGCCTAAGTTTTGTGAATGAAAGCCCACATCTTTTCCATCCTGTACTCCTTTGGTCTCTGCAAAGGTCCTCACAGGCCACCCCCTGCAGATGCTCCAGCCCAGGTGAACACCTCAGCCCACCTGTCCACACCCTCTAGACACGAGAGCTATAGAAGAAGCTGTGCGGGCCCTTCCAGCAGGGACCTCTAGAATTCTAGGTATGCAGGGAGGGTGGTCCAGAAACAGGGAGCAACTGGACGGGCCCGTTGCTTGGGTCCCAAGGACTCTATGCCCTGTTGGGGTTAGAGTAGGGTCATGAATTGCCTGGGGCCATGCAAGTCACACTGTCCTGCAGGGACAACCCAGCATAACCAAGAAGTAGCCACATCTTGAGTGACTCTCAAATATCCTGCCAAACTAAACACTACAAATACAAGCTGGTACACAGAAATCCTAAGAAGTCTTTATAAGAAGTTACACGAAAAGCCCAAGCTACTAGAAGAAATTTATTAGGAAGACAGAAGCTTAAATGGAATAAAGATATTGTCATAAGATTATTGACCGATTTATTCACTCTGCACATTCTCTTTACGAATTTCAACTATACATTTAGTCAAAAAGGGTGTCTGTGCAGTAGTGCAGTTAGCCCAAAAGAAAAGAAACTACTGGCAAATAATTAAGAGATGAGATTTGAAAGCCCTTTAACAGATTTAAAACCACATAAGAATTAGAAGGATCTCGCTGAATTTCATTAATTAGGGTTATTTTTAAATATGCCATATTATTGACTACTTATATACATATAATTTAAATTTTTTCTAGAACAATGATAAGTATAACACATTGACATTATTATTTGGGGATTACCTGTCACTTTTCAACCTTAATCTGTTATTGCCCCTCTAGTTCCATCGCACAATTTCTGTGCAGGTTCTTACATTACTATTTGTTTTCAAATGCATCCTCTGCTCTCCCTTGGCCCATCAAAGACTAAGACCTACAGGACCTTCGTATGTACTAAAGCTGAGTGCCTCCACAGGCCATGGGACTTCAAGGCAGGGAATAGGTGCCACCTCATCTCTACTATGTCCCATGCCATGACACTGTGAATTATTTTGACACAATACCTAAAGCCCAGCATATTACTTGCAATATTACATTTCTCATTGCTTCTGCAATTTACCCTGGCATATTACCTCTACCTCGAGTAAGGCCATTTCCCTCTTTCTCTTATAATACGTGCATGTTCACTGGACATTTGCATATGGGAAGAAATAAGGGAAGTAAACTCCAGCCAGAAGCTGAGTGAGTCCCACACCTTAGTTCCCAACATCACCGTAGGCTTTCCTTTGCATGTGAGCACAACCTAAGAATCCCTCACACACTTTTACCGAACCACTCAGTGATCCAGAGGAGAGGGAAGGCTTTGTGAGAACGGAGGAAACAAATCCCCAATTCGGTAAGATTCGAAATGGTACAGTGGTCCCCCCTTATCCACAGGGATATGTTCTAAGACTCCCAGTAAGTGCCTGAAACCATGAATAGTACTGACCCCTATATATGCTATGATTTTTCCTACAATACATACCTATGATCAAGTTTAATTTCTCAATTAAGAACAGTAAGAGATTAACAACAATAACTAATAAAATAGAAAATTATAACAATATATCGTAATAAACGTTATGTAAATGTGGTTTCTCTCTCAAAATATCTTATTGTATTGTATGTACAGCGTGGATACACTGAACAAAGGGATGATTCATGTCTTGAGAGGGACAGAGTGAACAACACAAGATTTCAAAACGCTACTCAAGGTGCTGTGCAATTTAAAACTCACAAATTGTTTATTTTTGAAATTTTCCATTCAATATTTTTAGGCTATGATTAATCACTGGTAACAAACTGTGCAAAGTGAAACCATGGAAAAAAGGGGAACTATTGTATTCATTCAAAAGTGAGAACTAATCATTTACATTTGAAAACTAAACAAGGACAGTTCAGAAGTACAAAAGGGAATTAAACCCTAAACATAACAGCAATATTAGGGAAAAATATAAGTAAAAACATTAAGTATAAGAAAACATTGGCTCAGAAGAGGAAAGGGGAAGGCAACATAAATGATCTGTAAAGGAGTTATGATGTTTGTCAGTAAACTTCACGCTAGATTTTGGCAGTTAGGCGAGCTAATACCTGAAACAAAAAGGCCTGCTGATTGCGGAGACTGCTACCTCTTCATTCTCTGTGCTACTCATCTAAGCTCTGCCTCTCCTCTTAAATCTCCTGGCTGAGCACAGAACAAGACTCTTGGCGCATGTCTACGACCTGTATGTACCACCAACCACACACAGTAGCACATGCCTGTGTCCATCAGTGACCAGCAAATTCATCTGTCTGTCTGTCTGTCTGTCTGTGCTTATAGTCCAGTTTACAACATAAAGCTTTGATCACGTGTTTGCTTTCATTTAGATCTCCTTTCACATCAAAAGGGTTTTAGACATCATAACCAGGAACAAAAGTATAAACAGCAGTACAGCTTTTCAATTCTTTCTACTTAAGCATTTGTAATCTATTTCGATTCAGGTAAAATTCATTTTCCCTTCTGCTGGGCTAGCTACAAAGAGAGATGAAATATCTTAAAACAAAAATTCAATGGCATAAAAAGAAAATAACATTTTAGTGGGAAATATATTATGAAAGGAGACATGAGTCCTAGATCTAATGCCATCACTGGAGACTGTGTGACCCAAATCATGCTAAACATCTTGCTGAATTTGGGATAAGAACCTGGAATAATATTTTTGTCCCTTAAAAAAGACATCCTAACTCCTTTATGGACCTTTTATGCTACACTCACCCTTTTTGGGGGGCAAATAAACAACTTGTATACCAGGCATCATTCTAGATGCCAGGAAAACAAGATAAATAAGAACATGATCACCCCACCCCTGCCTCCACATACCTTCAAGTCTAGTGAGAGAGATGGTCATGCATACAAATAATTACAAACAGAGGCATATGCTGAGGAGTGGAGCCAATGGGACACAGGTGGGAAAATGATCAATTCTCCAGAGAGCTACCTCATTAGTGACACTTAAATCTTCCCTGCTTGGATACAGGATGACATGAGGATCGAATGGGATACTATATGTGAAAGCGCTTTGAAAAGTATAATGCTCTCTTCTCTTCTGGAGCACTCAATTTATGTTTTCTGTCTTTGTTATCTGGTCACATCTAAACTTCAGTGTTGGGCAAACTGTCGAGAGCTAAGGGGAGATATAGCAAGCCATAAGTTATATTAAACTACTTTGCGAGATTAATTCACTGTAGCTAGGTAATTGATTCTGAAAAGCAGCCCTTCCTGCAGCCAGTGGGTTAAGAATCAGAAAGATCTGAGGATATTACACAAGACTTGGCAGGCTCCACTCCCAGCATTGACTCTTGTACATTAGTATGCATCAGCATCAAACTCTTCAGTTGGAAGAACAGGATAACAAGTGATGGATCGCCTTGTAGATCACAAGGTTGGATGCACACTAAATGAATCTTTGTACCATGGCATCCAGGCAACATTTGGCCTTGATTTATAATTCTGTACAAAGTTTGCCATTACTACAAAAGGGTAATGAAATAACAAGATAAAGTTAAATTAAAAGTACTTCTTCATCTAAATGGTTCTACCCAGCAAAAAGTTATGGCTAGATTTGAACCGACATGAATGAAGATAAAATTCATATTTCTCTTTCCGTAATCGCAGGGTTCAGCTGGTGCCAGGAATCTACTTATTGTGGTAATTTAATTACCAAGACCTAATCATGCTTCTCATTGACTTGAAAAATAACTGGGCACGCAGAATAGCATGCATCAAAATGCTCTTGGTTGAGATACATTGTGACACCTTCTTCATAACAGAGTTTTATTTGTAAGTTACTGCATCGACCCCCCTACCAGGTAGTAATTTGATACTTATGATCATTATTCCCACACTTTCACTGTGAGATTACCAGGGCAGTTGATAAGAATCCCACTATTTGACTTATTTTAAGGTAAGGGGATGCTGTAGAATTTTTAAATGCCATAGTTCATTTGGAAACCTGAAAAAAAGCCCACTAAATCAAAGACAATCTTACAAATGTTGGGTCTGAGATTCTTACCTTGAGTTGATCTTTTGATGTAGGACTATCCTATTGCATGATGGAGATGGTCCATAAGTTTACTGCTCAATATAGTAGCCACTAGCCTTATGCAGCTATTAAGCAGTTGAAATGTGCTAGTGCTACTGAGAAACTAAATTTTAATTTAATTTAAATTAATTTAATTTAATTTAATGCTAATTAACTTTAATTAACCACGTCACTAGCAACTACCACATAGGATAGGACAATAGGAAGCCCATTTTCAAATACATCTAGAATTCAGTATCAAAAGCAGTTTTCTAAACTACCTAAGTATAATCTTCTGCAATTTGCTGCTAACTTCAGAGTACCTGAATTTTGTGATTTCTATAACTGAGTGTGTAGAATGGCTTTCCTTGTTTTTCTGATCTTATTTTTATCTTAAATAAGTATCAATAGAAATTTCAGCTTCCTTTAGTTTAAAGTTAAAGCAGATAATCAAATGAAGTAGACAAAGAGTTGTTTTTATTCATTCGGAGCCACAGAGTGGTCAGGCTCCCAGGCTGTTCAAAGGTTAAGCTTTTTGGGGTGTGTGTGTGTGTGTGTGTGTGTGTGTGTGTGTGTGTGTGTCTGTGTGTGTTCAACCCAAAGGTAATAGTTACTAAAGATGTTACAATGCTGGCTGACAAATAACCTTACTTTGAGTCACCAGCAGGGATGATCTGAAGAAATTTCACAAACACTACATGTCTATGAGAGATGCTGGCCACCACCTTTTCCTTTTTAAGCAAGAGATCCATGTCTTAACATCTGTGATTCTCTCCAATCTGACTCTGAATTGCTGAATAAGACAACTGTCCTCTCCAGATAGTCAGGATGGAAAAGATTAAAGACAGCTGACGGGATGGGTTTTTTTGTTTTTTTGAGAGTCATTAGCCTTATTAGTGTCTAGTATATTTTGCATGTAGCAAGTGGCCAAAATTATTAGTTGATTGGCTGCATAATTGATAAACCTAAAATTGGAAGAAATAGCAGATTCACCTGATGCACAAAACTATACAGTTATAGTACTATTACTACTATTTGCTCTTTCTTGCTTCAAAATCCAATATAAATATAGCTTAAATATGCAACCTATTCAATTTGGCTTCAAGTAATGTTTGGAAAACCACTCTATAACTTCAGATAATGAAAGCACTTCAGATGTGAGTTTTTTTAAGCCTTCTTTTATGTGCCCCACATTGAAAATCAGGTATCCTAAGCACAGTGTTTTGAATGTGTATTCTGAGATTTAGTGACTTTTTGGAATGATTTCAATATCTAAATTAAAAAAAGAAAACAACTCGAAATCATGTCAAATCTAAGAAAATTATGAGTTGTTTTTTTTTTTTAATGTAAGCAGTCAAAGGACATGGTTATTTTCATAGATAAAAGTAGAAATACCTTGCTAATAATTCTTCAGTTATTTTCATCCAGGCTCTCATTTATAGACATTCTGTAGATTAATCATTTTATGAAAAGTGTGAAGCCATGATGCTCTTCTTATGTGAACAGACTTTCACAGATAATGCAAAAACCCATATATGGGTAGAATTAAAACATTTTCAAAGTGTATAGATGGAGATTTATATTCAAAAGAAAAATAAAAACAAATACCAAAATACTACGTAGATCTAAAATCAACGTGAAATGGAATTGTAGTGAAAAAAAAAAAACCTCCCTTCTACTGAAGACTAACACACCCATGTTAAAAGGTTGAAAGTCAAATAACATTCTCTCTTGATATCAGTCCTCTGGGTGTGCGGGGGAGGTTGGGGATGGAGTTGGTGTGTGTGTGTGTGTGTGTGTGTGTGTGTGTGTGTGTGTGTGTGTGTGTTTGAGAGAGAAAGAGAGAGAGAGAAAGGGCAAATTACTCCATCTTTCACTTTGGTCATCAATGAAAGGGCCATTAAAACTAATGTGAAACAAGAAAGACAAACATGTAGCAAAGGTCACAGGGCTTTTAAAGGGAAGTAGAAGGTAAGTGATGGAGGCAATGGAGGGAATGCAGGCAACTCAAGGGAGTTGGTGAGCTTTCCCCTGGCCAGCCTGGTACCCACAGGGCCCTTTAATGCCTGCTGAAGAGGAAACACAGGCCAGCCTCAGAGGAAAGTCTTGAGCTGCTCTAAAGTAATGTATCTGAGGTTACTCTGAGTTAATAAATTGTAGTGAAGAGATCATTGCCTCAGGAAAGTAGTAGTTTAAGGAGTTGCTTTAGAGTCAGACGAGGGAGAAAAGACTTGACAGTACAGTGGCTCTCTCTGAGGTTTCTTTTCATGGGAATGAGAATGTAAATGATTTAAGTGATTCAGTGGAGGCACCTTAGAGACACAAGAGCCTAAAGCAACAGCAGCTGCTGTGGAGTCCTGCCCTTCTGCCTCCTTCCTGATGCCAGAGTGTCCTACCTTAGGGCCCAATTAGATCAATGAGCATGTTCCCTTCTACAGAATCTCTAATGTACATGTGTAAGTGAAAACTAGAATACAGAAAACAAAGCTATGCCAGAATACATCCTGCTCACTGAACCTCCCAAAGTCGCTCAATGCATGCTGTCTTCTCCTTTCCATTATGCTGCCATTACTCTTATCTTCACGCCCTCTCACTTACATTATTACAATAGCTTTCTATCAGTTTCCTATGTACCGCTCTTTCAAAGATAGCTTTATAGGATGTAAATTGGATGTTGCCACTTCTTACCTAAGAATCCAGCAGCAGCTCTCCACGACAAGTTTTTCCAATGATCTATTTCTTTCCTGCCTCCTCATCTCTTCTTCCAGCACTCTCCTCACCAGAAGGTTTGCAGGGAGGCAAGGAGCAAGAGGAGAAGAAGGAGGAGGGCGGGGAAGAGCAGCAGCTACCTGCTCCTGAGTTCCTATTATGTTGTTATGTGTTTTATAGTTGTATGTTTTTTCATCTTCTCCATAACCCCATAGAATAGGTATTGTTATTTCCATTTTACGTATGTGAGTGTGCCGAAGGGATAAATAGTGTAGGTCACCCACTTAGCCTTAGAATGATCATTTATTAACTACTAATTTGTACTTCTTTAACCCTTCACCACTTTCTTCCATCCCTACCAATCCCTCCCCTCTGGCCATCACCAGATTGTTGAGAACAATCTTTAATCCAGGTCTGTCTCTCTCCAAAATATTTTTATATGACAATCATCTCTGGTCCTTCAGACATGCTATTCCCTCTACATCGAATGCTCTCCCAGACTTGGACCAATTGAAGAACTCTTATTCATCCTTCAAAACCCTATGCATAAACCGCCAATTCTTCAAAGTCAACCCTGACTCTCAAGAGATCATTCATCACTTGCCCTACTACATTATAACTTTGTTTTAAATAGTAATATTGCACATATCATACTAGATTTTAATGATCTGGTTGACACGTCTCTCTCACCTACTGGACTGTTCTTGGAGCTGTGTAAAGCCAGGAACCACGACTGTTGTTCAATGGGTGGCATACTGCCCAGGACACAATTGGTGCTCAATCTCTTTTTGCTGATTTGAACAATTCTCTTGTGCAAAGAGTAAACTGATAGATCAAAAGCCTTTGATTAAATTCTCAACTAGAACTTAGCAAACCATCTATATGACTGTTAGCAGATTGTTTAACTTCTTTGGATCTCAGAATATGTTTTTGTAAAATTATTTGGAGGTAAAGAGGTGATATTAAATTATCCCCAATATCTCTGCAGACTATGAAATTCTGTGCACTTACTCTCTGCATACACAGTATGTGTGGAGGGAGAAATACTATAATCAGATGCAAAATGAAATGTGGCATTTGTATAATTGTGCTTACTGAGTAGTTGATGGAACTTGACTGTAGTTATTGGGGTAATGGTGGGGGTGGCTAACCACCTTACAAATAAACCACTTTATGGGTTTTTAATGTGTTACTTATTAAAAATGCATTACTTTCCAGACTAAATTAAATAGCATTTAAAGCCAACGTTTCCCTTCTTACCGTTAGTTAAATGAGATTTCTGCTTATTTTAGTCATGTGATTAAGTAGCACAAGTTACCAGAGATATAGACTAACAGAGGAAAATGTCCCTTTATACATAAAAAGTCAGAGCATTTAAGAGCAGAAGAAGAACCAAAAACCAGATCCAAAGCTCAAGGAATAGAGACAGCATATAGCTGGCTAAGGGTACGGTAGCCTCATTCCCAATACCCAGGTAATTGACTAACTGGAATGTTATCACCATGAGTTCATTACCTCGCCAGCTTATGATACATTCGTCCCCTCCATATGTGGTCATTAGACAATGTGGTGGGCATACGCAGGTTGCCTCACCACAATCTACTCCCCTCTTCTTGCGCCAAGAGTGTTCTGCTTCTCTGTTCTCAGCCAGGTAGTTTAGGAGGAGTCGAGCATGAAGCTACAGAGGTTTATTCAGTGAGCCATTCCCTGGCTATACTATGTAAAATTGCAACCATGCCCTGCCACATGCACTCCTCTTCCTTCCATACTCTGTGTTTCTACAGAGGACTTATCAGTTCTGAAATGTTACACGCTCTATTTATTTAGTTAATTTATTGCTTACCTTACCCCAACTAGAATGAAATCTTCAAGAAAGCAGAGAATTCAGTCTGTTTTGTTCAATGCTGAGTCCCAAATGCCTGGAATAGTGTATAATACGGCTGATAACTCAGTAATAGCTCTTGAACGAAAGATTTAACTAACGACCTGTTTCCTGTGAGAACAATGCCGTCCACGATTAGGAATGAGGACACGATGGGTGCTTTTAGCAGAGAGGAATTAGGAAGTGAGTGGTGGGGAGACGAGATAGAGAGTCTGGAGGAACAATGCCCTGTGTCTGATATTCCAGCAGATTGTCTGCCCGTGAACTACATGTATGTTAGGGAAGAAATAAGCTAAATAGTTCAACAACAGCAATAAAATAGATTGTATACGAAAACAGCAAAGACTAATTAGTGGTCATACAAAATAACTTCATAAAAAGATTGCCACCAGTGAATTATAAAATGTGGATTAGTAAATTTGGCCACATGAACCTAATCCTCCATCTCCTAAGAGAATGTATTTTTGTATTACTCAACAATTTAAAGGGTCATGAACTGTAACCAGGAAAATATTTAACCCATGCAGCACTTCCAGAAACCAAGAATTCGTGAACATGGAGTCAGAAATGGAAGGTCCTTGGAGAGGAAATGGTTGGAGGAAGGAGCAGAAAGCAGATAGCTGGACTCTGTCCTTTGCCTCTGAGTCTCACCCAGGCTCCTTCAGGCAATGAAACCTCCCGAGTGGAATGCAACCCTAATGTTGCCATTGCTCATTCCCACTACCACTGGGTGGGACAGGTGGGGGGCTGGCCCAGGAGGGAGAGTGGAGCCAGACCCAAGGAAGAAGCCCCATGAAGATCTAAGATGCCACCAAGATGCCACCCTGCAACCACCGATCACCTGCTAAAGTTCCTTTGTTGTAGGCCAGATCATTTCTGGGAAAGTCTGACCCATACCAAGAAGAAAAAGGTCCAATCAGCATTCACAATCATACACAATTACTGAGTAGAGAGAAAATCTTCTAGTGTATTTAGGATGATGGGTCATCCAGGAATCCCATTAGGAGGGCTGACTCTCCAGATTTGTCTCCCATCTTTTGCAAAATGACATCCGAATAATGTAATGAGATGATGCCCCTCTTATAATGAGATGGAAATGGAAAATGATCAGAAAAGAGTAAACAACAGAGGGCTAGCCAATGGGATTGATGGGCAAGGAGTAGGAAGGGGAAGAGCTTGTGGAGGGAAGGGGTGGAGAAGGAGGGGCCCATGGCTCCGTAATGTGGGAATGTGACCACCACATGCAGGGGGACGTGAGGAACATGCACAGGCAAAAGCCCTGAGTGTCTCGTTCTGGTCATTTTAACTCAAGATCCCAATACGGATCTCAGTGAATTTTATGGAGGAAAGTCCAGCGAACAGAGTGAAGTAAATCAGCGAATGAGAAGTGAAACGAGATGGATGTCTGAGGAGAAACAAATATAAATGGACCTATGACATTATGAAAAGTGTGGCAGACAACTTTGAAGTATCTTAAAATCCAAGATTTAACGACCTATTTCCCGTGAGAACGATGCTGTCCATGATTACGAATGAGGACACGATGGGTGCTTTTAGCAGAGAGGAATTAGGAAGTGAGTGGCGGAGAGACGAGACTGAGAGTCGGGCGGAACAATGCCCCGTGTCTGATATTCCAGCAGACTGTCTGCCCGTGAACTACGAAGGCTTATTTGTTATACTCTCGCTTAATAATTCATTTATTTGGCAAATAGTTACTGAGTTTTACACTAGATACCAGGTTCTGGGGATTCAGCAATTAACCGTATGGATGGAATCCTTGCCCTTCTGGAGTTCATGCTCCAGGGGTAGAGACAGACAATACAGAAATAAACAAATAAAAGTGCTAAGAGGAAAAACAGGGGTAACGAAGGGAAGCACTAATGTGATAAATCTTAGGAAGAAGTTACGAAGGTTGGTAAGGATTCACCTTTTGAGAATTTATGCATAGAGGTGCCGTCTTACACAATGATCGTCCCAGGAAGCAATCATAGCTCCTTTTTAAAGCCATAACCATCTTCTAAACACACGTGTTATCGCCACGTGCTGAATTATAGAGCGCTGTAAAATTTCGAAAGGAGACTGAATCAATGACCTGTTACAGACCCTTCAAATGCTAAAGCAAGAGCTTAGATACTTAATGAGCTGTACATTCTACACCCACACGCCACAATTGTCAGAGCTTCTATCTCATTCTGCCTTAACAAATTAAAAGGAATATCATGGAAGGAAAAAATACACTTAAGACAATTGGGTCAAAACTCCTTTGTCTATAAATATTACATCTAACCCCCTCAGAGCCTGTTTCCCTGGCTGCTGGGGCATCTCAGCTACTCCCACCTCTCCCACACTGGGTGCACCAGAACCTGTTTCCGGAATCCGCGCTCGTCCAGTGGGGAGCCAGTTCGTAATAGGCCTCTCCCTTTGGCTGCTTCTCCAGCCTCTTGGAGTGGTTCCCTGGCCCACCTCCACCTGACTTCAGGGCTGGATAGTCTGAGGTAACTGTAACCTTGGCCCTCGCTACTTTCCCACCCTGCCTGTCTGTCTGAGCCTTACTCCGGTTTCTGGGGACTCTCAACACCGCCCCCTCCCCCACCAGTGCACGTGGGTCAGCGAAGATGACAGCACAGACGACTGAACTTCTGTAGGTCAGTTAAGTCAGTAAGTCTTCGAGATCCACCTCAGCTTTGGACCTAAAGTTCGGGATGAAAATGTGGTGGCCCTTGTTGGGTAACGCAGTCTCCAACACAGAACTGCTGGCAGTAACCAGGAGACCTTAGGACCAGCATTTGTGCAGCTTTACAGCGCCACCTCGCAACTCAAAGCAGGCGTTGCAAGTAGTCACAGCCCTCTTTCCCACTGAACTATCATACTACGTGAATTTAACTGAAGTTGGTAATTGTCCTGGGGAGTATATTTTAAAAATAGCTCTACTCTTAGGAGGTATTGAGGGGTAAAGGGCCATAACATATGTAAAGGCGTAGAAAAATACAGTGGAGGTCGGGGCGCTGCAGGGAGCAAGCCTGTAAGAACATGAGCCAAGTTAAAGCAAATGGGGCCAAATGTTAACAACACATTAAAGAATAACATGTTGTTTTTACTATTCTTGTAACTTTTCTGTATATTTGAAATTATTTTCAAATAAAAAGATTTAAAAAAAAAAAGATCTGATCTGGTTTTAAGAATAGATAGGTTATCTATCAATTGGCCTCCCACCATTAAAGGTTCGTGTCTTTGGATATGAAATATTTTGCAGACACTCTCAGGCCCCTAACTTAAATTGGACAGCTTTGCTTTCCCCTGTTTGAATGAAGGGTTCTACTGCTTCTTCATAATTGTTTGAAATACACTGTCCGAGAACATATCTTTTTCTGAACATTGATACAACACAAGATGTATAATTGAAATATCAGGAAGCATCGGTTGATAACCAGTGAAAAACAGGCAAAGGGGTCACTGGATAGAGGCTAAAGTGCTAAGGGTGGAGAGTCCACGATAAGCGAAAATGGGCCCTGGATACAGAGGAGAAAGGGAACCATCATTCTTCCACCTCCTAATTTGGTGCTGAGCCAGACCTGCTGGGTTATGGTTATAAGAATATTCCTGGGTTCTGAACCGCCTCCTTCTTGAAGGCCATCATAACACACACCTTCCGGCCTCACAGCTGTGCAAAATGCGCCTGCATCTAAGATTAGACAAAAGACATTAACAGCACATTCTCGAAAAGATGGCCAAGTGGGGGAGACGTCTGCCTATCTTTTCTCCACCAGCCCCCTGCAGAGGCCTGTGGTGTGGTTCAGAATGCCCTGTGCTCGGAAACTCTGGGACATATAGGAAATGTGCTCTATCAGATATCAAATAGGTTTAGGTTGTAATAACATGCCTGCTCTACGATCTGGGCTTCTCAGAATCTAGAGAGTATAACTGTGCCCATAGCTTCTTTTTTTCCCCCTTTCACTATAGAAAATTTCCCATGAGGTATTAAAAGAAAAGCTTCTGAATTTTCACAATCAAGGTAAATACATCCATTCAAATTTAAGTTCTGGTCCAGGATGGTCGTCGGGGTAAAGATTTCTGCTGGCTGAGGTTATGGGTCCCGAAGCGCCATTTCCTTTGTGAAATAGCGCATCCTAGCGGCACTCACAGACACTGCATGGAAATTCAGGAATAGTTTTTTCTTGATTTTATTTTATCAAGAGCGGCTCCTTAGCAAAAAAAATAGGTTACGAAATGTGGATTTTCTTTTTTCAGATATGAAACCGTTGTGAACAACTTCTACGCGCTCATCTAAGCCAGTGTTGTTTTCGAGCCCTGAATATCCAATGTTTTCATCAGGCTACACAAACAAAACAGCTTCTCCCCCTGGAAAACCACAAGCGGGAATTTCAAAATAGAAAGAAAATAAAATTCAAACCCAAGTGGCACTAGTCTCTCACTCTTGCTTAAATTTTAGAGCACTTCCTATCTAAACTGACATTTTTAAAACGTACTTGTTTTAGAACTTCTGTTCCAGTCAATAGGGCAAAAACATTCTGCCCTCCTCTGAATAGGCCTCTTTCACTAAGCCTTCTGGGCCCTTTACCAGCAGTTGTTTCAGGTTTCAAGTAATCACATAGGTTTTGAGTCTGAACCACCCGGGTGTCACCCTGTCCCTCCAGAAATGGTGCCAGGAGAGCCACAGCCAGAGAGCTCAGAGCAAATTAGCACAGACTCCCAACTGATCAAAATTAGGCCAGTTTAAAATAAATAAATCATGTAGGGTTTTTTTTGGTTTTTGTTTTTGTTTTTGTTTTTTTTTTAATGTACAAACTACAACCCTCTGCGCAGGTAACATTTTTTCTAGGCTTTTTATTTTCACGGTCATGGCCACAGCTACTTTCCAAGCAAATCTGAGTGTGCCAAGTGTTCCAAGGAAAAAGCAGGTCATGGGAAGACATCAAGAAAAGATTTTTGGAGGAGAGGGGTTGTGAAGAGGGAGGGTGTCTGCAAGGATGACCGTGAGTTTAATTTAGAAACAAAAATAAGTTTCAGTTTCTGCACCCTATCACAGAAATTATGAAAAGCAGAAAAGGCAAGAGGAGAAGACTCTTTCTTGGGTCACTCTACGCCCCTTCGCACAAATAGTATTATCCTGTGAGGAACAGCTTGCTACTTTCATTTTACAGATAAGGAAGCGGAGGATCAGAGAAAAGGAGAGGGAAGAAGCTGGTCTTTAAATCCTCCAGCTAGAACACGGCATTCTCACTCTGACAGAACCCAGGGAGAAGGTTTCAGAATGAAAAACTAGTTCCTACTTATCTTAAGAATCTTTATTTAGAGATCAATGAAAACTCTTGTCAGTTAAGGCTTGCTTCCACTTTGCCCAGATGTCTGAGAAAAGCTAGTGGGTGAGTGAGGTTTCTTCACAGCTTTCCTGTCCTCTTCTTTAGTTCCTTCCCTCCTGTGTCCCTGCACAGACACCGTGTAGCACTAAGCCGGGTTCTGACACCCAAGCTTTTCTCTTGATCGAGTCTAGAACCTTCCTTCCCTCTTCTTTTTTTTAGGTCAGGCCCGCCCAATGTCCTGTTTCCATCCTGGTCTGCTGCCCATTAGCTTAGACTCCACTTCGACAGAACTGATGCCTCTAGTCAAAGAAATTCTCAGACACTGTGGCAAGCTGATGGGAGAGGAGCTGCAAGACACAAGTGGGAGTTTTCACTCTTTTCACTTCATTCTGTCTCAGATATTTCTGTTCTAGACACAATGCTAGGCCCTAGAAATACACAGATTGATAAAAGATGATTTTATCTTCACATTACACCATTTGGATTGTAGTTTATTCTAACACACCATTTTAATTAAATAGAAGGCCACGTGTAAGGTAAAAAGAAAAAGAAAAAAAAACACTTTCTCAATAGATCCTAAGGATATATTCTTATAGAAAAAAAAAAAAAGATGTATAAAGGCGAGTGAGGAAGGAAGGATGATATGCTCAGAATCGTAGAAGAATCATGGTGTAGGTGTTTATTTGCTCCCTCTCTCTACATGACTATACACATTTTCTTTGAAATCTGAAAGATAACTAAATGATGGATTCCTAGGATTGGTTAAGATGGAGGTTGGAGCAAGAAAACTCAGTTTTTTAGGCTCCCACTCTGGCTGGCAGCGAATATGTGACTTCGTTTAATTCTTACAACAGTATTGTGAGGTGAGTTGAATTAGGCCCATTTTACAGATGAAGAAACTAAAGCTCGGCCAGGTTAAACAGCACATCATGTCTAAGATACAGGAGAAAATATGGGGTTAGAGCACTATTAAAGGGGGAAGCGAGATTCCTTTTTGCTCTTTGGTGTCTTTCTTTTCGTCCCCCAAACTTCTGAATGGATGTACCCCAATCAGGCAATACACATGCATTGAGCACTTTCTAAGCACAAAGCATGGGAAGATTACAAAATATTATAAGCTCTGGTCCTTCTCCTCAAGGTGACAACAGCATAATTTGGAGAATAAGACACTCATACACATACACAACTAATAATCCAAATTCTATATGGAGCAAAGATAGGTCCTACCATGAGAGAGAAGGGAGAGACTGTGGGATGAATTCGCCTAGGCTGGAGAGATGTGAACGAACATTCTAGGCAAGGGAAGTAATGATGAGTGAAACTTGGTGTTTTGGGGCAGGGATGGAGTGCCAGTGTGCAAAGCAGTGGGCGGAAGCAGGTTCCAGGGCAGAGCCACAGAAGAGCACCTGGAAAAGTGGACCAGAGCAGGATGGTGAATGCGGCGATGTCACAGGACTTGGAGCATCATTCCCAGGCGGCTGTGTGCTAGGCGTGTGTGTGAGTGCACGCGCGTGCATGTGTGTTGCCACGAGGTGGGATGGGTTGGGGGGGCTGGGAATAAATATGGAGAGTGTGGAGAAAACATTGGAGTGGGGCCCATGGGACAGCGGTCCAGGCTCCAGCTTTGTACCTTTAGGCTGGTCACCCAACATCTCCGAGCCTCGCTTTTCTTCAGCTGTTAAACCAGAAATCGGAGCAGATTATCTCCAAGGTCTCGTATACTAATTCTGAGACTTCCCCTGCATCTCCTTTCCTTCTTTTATTACCTTCTCCCCACCTTCAGCTCAAGGATATAAAAGATCATATGTTTAATTGGCAAAAATGTAGTGTTTTTTTTAAACAATCATTTCATTCCATGAACCTGGACAAGCCCTGTCACTACAATAGAAAATAGTATTTGTGTCATCATTATCAGAGAATTTTAAAGCATATATGATCTCAAACTGATCAATGTGGTTTCTGTTAAACCAAAATCATCTCTTCTACCATCCACCCACTTGCTTTTGATGAATTATTATTTGACGCAATGACCCTCATTAATTTTAGGGGCTCCATAGGAAAGAGCCATAGGAACCTCACTGCTGTGTTTACTATAAGGATTTTTTTTTTAGGATATTACTAATTACACAAAGAGGAAGAACCATGAGAGAAATTTCTCTTTGATCTCCAGATCGGGAAGAGGTGTGCCACTGCTGAGCACACCTGGCTCTTCCCTGCTTCACGGACTGTGACTCCCGAGGGAAACAGAGCTCTTTGCAACAGTCACAGTCCTTTTTGTGCTGCTAGAAGGCACAGAGCCAAATCCAGCTCCAAGTGCACGGCTTACACATGGCATGCTCACTTCCTCGGGCGATCTTCCCTTCCTGCTCTTAATCTTTCTTGACCTCATTTTTTTCCTTCTATATTTATTTTTATATTCTGGATTACATGCATTTGGGCACTCTGGACACAAGAAGGTTTAAAAATAAATACATACAAACAAATAAATACATAACTTGTATAATTATACCAGGGTTGAGCAAACTTCCACCTACTGGCCAAATCCAGGCTGCCACTTGTTTTTGTATGGTCTGCAAGATAAGATTGGCTTTTATGTTTTTTAACGGTTAAGGAGAAAAGAAAGAAGACTGTGCTATGAGAAAATTATACGAGACTCAAATTTCAGCGTCCATAAACAAAGTTTTATTGGAACACAGCCACGCTTATTGTCAATAACTGCAACAGCAGAGCTCAGCGTTATGACAGAGGTGGAAATGGCCCATGAGCCTAAAATATTTACCATCTGGCCTTTCACAGGAAAGGTTTGCCGACCCCTGGATTAGACCTTCATTTTACATCTGTTTGAGTTCATCCCGGCTAATGTTAGTTTTATAAAATTGCTTCAAAGCTGGGTGTTTGCTAAACATCCTTACTCAGTCTAGCTATTTTTTGTACTTTGTGCGTAAAACTACTTCTCAATGTAGTTTAACCTTGACCCAAGCTCAGGCCTACTATCTAGCTCAACGTTATGTAATAAAGATGATTAACTTTCAGCCTCTGAAGGACCCTGTTGGGTGACTATTTTATAGTCACTAATAAAATAAATCCACAAAAAAAAAACTTCTATTTTTGCTGAAAATTCTAAGCCAACAGAAGGATCTACATAGCAACTTGGCACTTTTTACACTACGTTCAACCAATTTCCTCCAGTTTCTTTTCAGTTGATACATGTGTTTGCATATTTACTGGTTTTTTTTTTTTTTTCCTTCCTGGTCACCCTGAGTTAGAAATATAACCAAGTCTCCATGGAAACACAGCATAATGCTCTCTCACAGATGATCGAGGGACCCGAGCAGCTGGTATTGGGCTGAAGGCTGCGATGGCATCCGACCAAATTAGGAAGAGAAAACAGCTTACCGGGCTCTTTCAGGCTCTCAGAATCCTAAAACTCAGCATGGAAACCTACACAGACTGTGAATTGCTGAGAACTGTTTTATTCTTTCTTTCCCTTCTGAGGACATTTTATCTTATCCATTTCTATGTTTCAGCTACAGGTTTGAGGGGGAAGGTGGAAATCAAGATAAACAAGCAAGAATATAAAAGTCACCTTCTCACCTAACCCCAACTATATTTACAAGAAGTCAAGGTCAAAAGCTAAGTTGCAGAGGAACCAAGAGAACCTGGATTCTCTTCTCAAAAATCTTTCCCTATCGATATCAAAAAGAATGTTTCAAGTAATTTTAATTGATAAGAGCCTTGGAAGAAGAATAGACAAAGTACTATGGAAATTTGGAGAGAGGAGACTTGCTTTGAGTTGAGGGGTAGGGTAACAAAGGGATGCATCAGAAAGAGGCGGCAAGTTCATCATAATGCAAGGCCTTGGCTATTTCCTGGGCCAATTATCAATTGAAATGCACTTTTTTCTCCTCAAATTCTGATCAGAAATCAAGATAGGGAAATCAAGGCGAATAATCTCTTAAGTCTCATTTCTTACCAGAGTGTGAACTAGTGGCGCATAGGCTGGCCCAGGAGCCTGTCTTCTGAGAGGGACCTGGTATCCTCAAGGTCACAGAGCCTTGCTCTCCATGGCATTATGAAGAGTCACCTGAGAACTGTACTTTCGAACTGTGGAGAGGATGGAGAACCCAGGCTGGGTGGTGAGTACTCCCCTCAAGCAGGTGGGCTCTAGGCCTCCAACTTCAACCAGGACACCTTTGCTTTTACTTGTTTGAAGAAAGTATTCCTCTGCTTCATCATCATTTGAAAAACACTGCCTGGAATATACCTTCGTTTGAACATCAGCACACATCACAAGATGTGTAACTGATATTCAAACCAGGGCTTTTGAAAGAAAGAGGCCTGCCCTCTGAAGGTTTATAGAAGAGTTCATGGTAATACCACCCCATGACAAAGATGCAAAGGCAGATTTATTTATTCAACAAATGAAACAGTCCATCCTTACCCGGGCTACATTCCACCACTGCCACTGCTGAGGGTCAAGGAAGGCATGGAGAAAAGAGTGAGAGGACATGGAGAGGTCGAGAGAGAAGCCCCTTCCTTGGGGGACAGAGTCGGGACAGGTGGGTGGAGAACAATAACATCCCTTCCTCCGTCCCAGTCTATGGAGCCACAGGGTCTCTTGCAAGGGTGGTAAAATTCTTAGGCTCCACTTCTAAAGCATGATGGGGTAGGATGTCCTATGTTTATATGCCCTATAAACCTAGAAAAGTTCATTCCTCTTCTGCATGAGCCTTTTATTGCATAAAGAGTCTGTGGTAAATACTTAGATCTCCAGAGAGAAGCCATCTCATTGCAAATTGCTTTATTAATCAAATTAGCTGATAAACTAGAGTACTAGCCACTACATTAAAACCGACCTTTAAATTACAGAAAAATGAGATCATTGGGAACATCTTATCCATGCGAAAATAATCTTATGCTGTGAAGTAGAAGTTTTGACTTGATCCAAAACAACTAGATTTTACAAATATTTTTTTTTTCAGTTTTCGGTTTTCAGCATCCTGTCTTTCTGAACAGCTTTTGCTCAGCTTCCCAGATGTCTAAACCTGCAGGCGTTTGTCACAGAAGCACTTGTGCAGGTGCCGCCGGGTGATTTAGCTAAGCACGAGCATGTCTTATAGAGATTTGACTAATAATTGCTCTGAAAGAGAAAGATGCTTCCCATCTCAGAGCAATTTATAAAGATTACACACTCAACCCCATACCAGAAAAAAAAAATATATTTCTCCCTTTTGTTAATCTTTCACAGAATAAATGATGGTATTGGAAGGTTAGAGAATAACCAGTAATTTATCTTGTACTACATTGATAAAAAGTGCTGTCATTTCAAGGAGAACAAGCTCAGCTTCATGAACTAGTTTATGAGCCATTGGCACAGACCACATGATTCAGGCTTACAAAAAAAATATAACAGCCCTGAAGCCTAAGCGGCTAAAAAATTCTACTTTTAATTTATAAATTTCTTTAAGAATAGAGTCCCCATTCCTCACTATCACCCATTAAATTACCTACCTATTTAAAGTCAAAAATATTTCCACTGGCAGCCTGTGCATAGGAGCTTCCACCGGTCAGGTGAGCTCAACTATCTCTTACAGAAATGTTTGAGCAAAAAGGAAATAGACAATTTAAAGCTTGAAAAAATAAGGCAGCCCAAGAAGAGGGCTCGCTGCATTCATTTTACTTTTCCCCTTTCTATACGCGTATGTTTTGCGATTTCGATCCTTCTTTCTTTAATAACGAGAACCTTCAACTTCAGTGCAGTGCCCAGGTTGGAGGATATTACAATCAGGAAGTACCTGTAAGCCATGCCGGTTTCTGCTCTGGTGGTTTCCTGCAACGAAATTCCATGGACACGTAAAAACTTCTCCAAACATTTCCATTCTGCTGCTCCACTGGGCCTGACAGGCCAGCAGGCTGCCCGAGGCGGAGGCTTGGTCACTGCTATGTGCCGTCTACACTTCAGAGCTGATTCACTGGATTTGGGCAGACCCAGCTTGGAAGTGGGGATATCGGCACAGGCAGGTTTATACAGATGCATGTTTCAAAACATGAGGGGAAGCAAAGCTAATTTCACAGTAGTTGGCTCTAAGACTGGCTGTATCGTGCTATGATTAACTTGAGTTATCTGGCTTTGGTATGTCCCTAAAAAGGATCCGCTTATTTTCCTTACATGTCCCTTATGGTCTTTGTGAGAGCAGGCTCCTGAGTCCCTCTGGCAGAGCGGCTAGCTATGCGTTTCTACTGAAGCCTGTGAAAAAAGAAGCCTGCCAAAGGCCAATCACTTTTCTCGTCCCTTTAAAGTCCACAAAGTCCAACTTGCGCAATTATGTGTTGGCCTTGGGAAAAAAAATAATACGGGCGCTCTTTCCCATGTCTTTCTATTTAGGTAAAGGGAAATATTTTGATGGGATATGGGCCAAATGTTCTGTTCTCATAAGGACCATAAGGCCTTGAGGATGATTTATGAGTGTGTAATGAGACCTCTCTAAATTATCAAATAGTTCATAATTAAATAATTTATTTTACATGATTCGTTTGGGCAAAAGCCTCATTAACATTTTTCTTCTTCAGATGTTGCTGTCAAATGATAGGAAATATCAATAAGGTGGTTGTAAGAAAGCAAAGGCCCCACACCAATATGTTCAATTAATTTTTAACAAAGGTGCAAAAGCAATTCAATAGAACTGGCTTTTCAACAGGTGGTGCCAGAGCTGTTGGACATCTATAAGCAAAAACAAACAAAAACAAATGAACCCTCGATTTACACCTCACATTTATGCAAAACTTAACTCAAAATAGATGACACATTTCAATGTAAAATGTAAAACTATAAAATTCCTAGGTAAAACCGTCAAAGAAAATTTTCAGGACCTGGGGACAAGTGAAGAGTTCTTAGACTTGATACCAAAAACACTGTCCATAAAAAGAAAAATTTATAAATTGGATCTCATAAATATTCAAAGCTTTTGCTCTGTGGAAGACCATCTAAAGAAGATGAAAAAACAAATTACAGACTGAGAGAAAATATGTGCATACCATGTATGCAACAAAAAGTTATAACTAGAACATGCAAAGAACTCTCAAACCTCAGCCATAAAAACAAACCGTCCTATTAGCAAATGGACAAAGGCCAATCAAAGATATGAACAAACATTTCACTGAAGAGGATATACAGATGGCAAATAAGCACAGCAGAGATAATCAACGTCATTAGCCATTAGGGAAATGCAAATTAAATCCACAATAAGATATCTGTCAGAATAGCTAAAATAAACATGGCAATAACACCAAATGCTGGCGAGGATTCGGAGAAAACGGATCATTCATAAATTCCTGGTGGGCAGTCAAAATGTACTGCCACTCCCCCCAAAAAGCATGGCAGTTCTTCTAAAACGGAACATAACAAACTTCCCATATGACTCAGCGATTGTACTCTTCTTGGGTGTTTACCGCAGAGAAGTGAAATCTGTGTTCACACAAAAAGCTGCACGCGAATGTTCACAGTAGGTTAATTTGTAATAGCCAAGGAAGAAACAGAGTGAACTGGGAGAGCAGTCAGGAAAAACGGGACCTGAGCCCTCTTTGGTGCACCGTGCATGGTCTTTTTTCACTCTCTAGATGCCAGGCCCAGAAGAGGAGAGAGGAAGAAAAAGCCAATATTTGTCTGAAACTGCATTTTCTTTTCATAACCTTCTCAAAGCTGATCATTGTCATAAAGGTCCCAGTTTAGAGGTAGGGAGTAGAAACTGTATTTATGAGGGAACTATTTGTACCTCTGGCTGTCAATATAAGTTAAGATCGGTTTTAAACTAAACATGTAAGACTGTAAGAAATGCCTCTGAACAGCTGAGGGGTTCAGTTAATGCCTATTTTGTGGTCTTTCTGTGTCTCAGGAATGATAATCATCACATGCTGTGCAGAATCTGTAAGTTTTATGTCATCCCAGGGTCTACAGAGTGCGGGGAAAAGTAACAAGGTCATCTGATGAGAGAGGTATTTCCGGCCTACTTTCTTCTGAGGGTTTATAAGAGGTGCTGGGACTCAAAAGTCACAAATAGAAGTTCACATAGCTCTGGGTGGTAAGCAGGATTTACCTACACCTGTTTTGCATTCATAACTAACCATGTGACTTTGGGCAGTTCCGACCTTTCTGACCCCTTGGTTTTTATATTGGGCCAGACTTAAGAAATCTCTGATTTCTTTAGGTCTGCTGTTCTATGAATCTTAAAAACTTCTCGAACTACACATTCTATAGAGGCAAGGACCCTCCCTGATCTGAGTGATGAAACTTGGATTCATTGAATTATTAGCTAGTTCTCTAAGATACCAGGCCAAGGAGAGTGCTGTAATTATTCTTAGAACACACCAGTCATGTTTTTGCCTCACTTTAAATTTTTCTTGGCTGAAAAAGAGACTTGTTAAACACCATATTGTGGATTTATGGACATATCAGAGCCATTTAAAAATTCTCTTGGCCTATAAGTGAAAACTGAGGATGGAGCTGGTGAGGTTGGAAGAATAAGACTACGTTTCCGTGGCTGGAGTGAAGGAGTGATTGTTCTGCCCAAATGAGTTTGGACAAGGGACACCACGCCACACAGCAGAGCTTGTCTTCCTATTCTGATCACTTATAGGATGTCACCCTTTTTCTTGCGTCTGCTCTGCAGGTGATGCTGCGACAGGTGAGAAGTCACCTGACTGAGACTTCTGCCTCCATCCCTGTGGGAACCATCAGAGGGGGTCCTCCTCTTGTCATTGCCATCTTCCCTTCACCTTTGCCAGAGCTACCTCAGGGTCTAGTTGGACAAGAGGAGGCCACAGTTAAGTATGTGTATGTTGTATCGACATAACACAGTGAAGAAAATATCACCTTTACCCTTGAGAAGCTCACAGTAAAGTGGACAAGACAGACCCATAAAGGTTACACAGCAGTGCCCCATGAGCTACGATGGAGGTGCACAGTAAGGTGATGCTGAAATCCATTCTCGGGGTGGAGCTGAGGAAGTTTTAACTCTTTACTCTGCTGCTTGTATATTATATACTCTTGCATTGTAACATAAAACAACCTCTCCCCAGTGTGTAATTGTCATATTTCTAATGTATACATAGACGTATACATTGTAGCCTTGCTTTAGAAATAACAAAGCATATTTAGGGTGGCCAGACCTTCCTTGGCCCTTGGGATTTCACTGGCATTCTGCATAAATCTCACACTGACCCACATTGTCACCCAGACATTATCTTTGAGTAGAGCTTTGGCATTTGCAGAAAAAGTTCCCTCACTACTTTGGGTGTGACTCTCTTGCTATTTCTGCAAAAAGTCCCAAAAGATGCCAATATGTCATCTTCAGTCTTAAGCTAATGTGAAGAAAATGGCCAGTGGGATCTAGATGTGCAAATGTTCACTCTGTGGACAAAAATACCTTGAAAGATGGCAGTTGGGGGCACAAAGTGCCTTGGAGAAGCAATAGGTAAGGAGGAAGGAGGTGGAAGATGGGGCCCTAGTCCTCTTATACAGGCCTTGCACTCGCTTTTTAAGTAATGTTGGATCATGGAAGGCTCAAGGTCAGGATACTATTGTGGTCATGCCCTGTTAAGTCATCGCTGAAGTAATGCTTCAAGGATGATGAGAACACCTCGGTGTCTTATCTCAGTCTGCATTCGCCTGGCTTAGAAGAATTTCCATGGAATGGGGGTGGAGTATGGTGGAAAGAGAATGGGCTGTGAAATCAGGAAGACTTAGGTTCAAATCCTACCCTTACAACACTGCGAGAACTTTCTGAGTCCCAATTTCTTCCTCTGGAAAATATACCTCACCATATTATCTCATAGTTTTGTTGTGAAGATTTAGGAAACGTGGTATTTGGTATACCCAACACAGAATGAATAGCCCAATAAATGGTGGTTATTGTTATAATATCTGCTGCATTGCATGACTCCAAGGACTGCCAATAACATCAGTCCATGTGGATGGCACCCCTAGTGTTGCAGTGCATGGCCATCACGGCTGTATGTGCCAGACCTGGGCAGACTCAGCAAGCAACAATTTTCAGGTGACTTCAATGTATGGGTTGCATGACTGCAAAATGGATGGGATAGCTTTAAATATGACTTTCCCCTTCCTAGAGAGAAGTGAAGGATTATCTAGATAAAGTTGATTTGTTTGTCATCTGGCAAGAAAGCCATCCATCGCTCCTTAAACATCTACTCAGAAAGCAGATTCGAAAGTTGCAAAGAATCCCACACCTTCGCAGTCACTGCTCCATGTGCCCTGCCATGGGGCTCATCCATCTTCTTCCAGACATTATTCTTTTAGGGTCTGGACAAGGCTGAGAGGCTGGGGCACAGAGTGGCATCAGATAAAGTAAATCTCAGCTACAAAAGCAATGCCTAAAAATGTATAGTTTCAGTTTTGTGATCCAATGCACTGCTGAGAGGTCTTACTGTGATCTTTCCATCTGAATCAACTTAACCTCTTCATCGACTCACCAAAAAAATCTAGAATACTAACTAGTACTGTAACAAATGTTATAACTCAACTGGTTAATTCTCTTGTTTTACAAATAAGGCAGGAAATATCCAGGTAAATTGGCAACATCGAGATTCAGTTATTGGTCACCCAAATAAATTTAACTTAGAAAAAGAGTCAGTGATTGTAAAGACTGAAATAAAGTACAAATTTCCAGGAGCAAGAGCTTAGAGGGCAGACAGGGTTTTAAATCCTTATTTGACAACATTCTACTAGGTGATATGAGTACTCTCTGAGTTTTTAATTTCTTTCTCAAAAAAATGGGGAAAACAATGCTATCCCCACAGAAATAAATAAGCTAAGATAGTCTATATATTTTAAATCTCCAGAAATGACACTTCTCTGATATTATTGTAAATGTTTAATCATTGATTAAAGTTCCAAGACAATACTGTTGAAAAAGTGTGTTTCTGTCATGGAAGATAAATTCACTTTGCTCACTCTGTGATAGAATGTTCTCTTCAGCTGGACAAATTATAAAGTTTAGAGTACTACTGTCCCATCAATATTTTGAGAATTTGTGTTCTGCATGGTTTGCTTTTCTAACATCTCTAAGGATTATTCCAAGATAAACTTCAACTTGAAGCAATTTCAGCATTTGGCATTTTCCCAAACAGATTCGAATGTTAGTTCATATAAACTGACAACTGAATTTTTTAGAGGTCACCTTTTTAGCGAACAACTCTTGGAATACAACCAAGAATAAACAAATGAGCAAATAAGAGATCACAAGGCTCATGTTTCAAACCTCCTGAGGGAGTACCTCAATTCATAAACCATTTACTCTTTCTTCCTTATAATTCAAGCAAGGTGTATTTTCTTATTTCCATTCCTCAGCAGCGTAAAGACAGCAAATGAGATGAAAAAGACTATTAGAGGCAGACCTACTATGAGCACCAAGAAAAATTTATAACAAGCTGAATGATACAGAAAAAGTAATGGCAGGGGTGGCAAAACTTTAAAAATAAAATATCGAAATGAGTTCTCTAATTTTCAAGGAAAATAACTCTACATGCCTTAATAGTCCCTAAGGACATAGCACAATAACTGACATTTATTAAGATAGAGTTGTCAAGTTGTTTCTTCAGGTTTAAGTTTCAACTGAGGTCATTTTCTGCTATTTTTAAATTGATCATAGATGCTTAGGAAATCTTTTGAATAGAAAAGAATTGATATTGTACACTGTAGATAAGGGGTTTGCAAACTACAGCCTAGGGACAAATATAACTCTTTTTGTATGTGTGTAACTTTATAAATAAAGTTTTTTTTTGGAAAAAAAGCAGCTATAATGCAATATACAGATGATGTATTTTAGAATTGTACACTTAATACCTATATAATCTTATTGACCAATATCACCTGATAATTTGTTTAAAAAAGAAAGCCACGTCAATATGATTCATTCAAGCAATAAAAATTATTTGAAGTAAAAAAAAATTAGAAAGTTTCAGAGAAAAATCTCATGAGTTAAAGTTTTTATTCTCTGACAATGTCAAGTGAAAAAGGCCTAATTGTGAATTTATTCTGAATTTAGAAATATTATCTTGCCCATATCACAAACTTTTTCCCCATTACCAGGAACTTGGTGGGTTAGCCGATTCCTGGCCTAAGAAAAGGTCGGCTTTGTTCTTGAGCCACAGAACGTACAGTTTTTCCCCTGCCCCTTTCCCGCCTGCCTCCTTGCTGGCTCACATTCCCACAAACCTCTGGACAGCCTTGTAAAACTTCAGTTGAGATGGTGCATTTTGTGTCTTCCCCAGTCCTGTCAGAACTAATTATTCCTTTATCTCTGTTTCCATAGCACATCATTCACACTTCTAATATTATATCAATAAAACAACATTGTAGTCTTATCTTCCCTGAAAAAACTGCAGGATTATTCATGGCAAGAAGGCTGTCTTATGCATCCCCGTATCTCCAGAACTAGAACATAATAGATGATCAAACCTCTCAAATGAATTTCTGTTTTGTTTTCTAGTTTGACTTAGAAATTGTTTCAATGTTACATATATGATAATAAAAGACTGTCCTTGAATTCTGAATATTACCTTTATTGGAAATTCCTTTAACTGAAAATACTTTAAAAACACATTTAAACTTAATACTCCTGTGCCATGTATTTTGGATAAATAGCCATCTGGAGCCTAAAATAGTGTAAACAGATTTAAGCATTTAATATTTTGTTCAACAAGCAACTGGTGTTTGGATAGTCACATCATTCAATTTGCTAAGCTTGGACAGAAAGAGCATCTTCCTAATGTGTCCCACTTGTGGAATTGTTTATGCCGCCTGTCACCTCCTTAGTCTCAGAGGTAATTAAAGAATTCAACAGCCCTTTGGGACGGCTTGTTTCTTACTTAATGTTCATCGGTGTAATCAAATTGAATATGAAGGTTAAGTTATAAAATGCACTTTGGGCTTTAATTTTTTAAGTGAAGTATTTCAAATGGGAGAGATTGTAACAAAAAAAAAAGTCTCTTGAATGCAAATTCATACTTTCTTAACCAATTTTTCCTCAAATTCCTCACCATTTCACACAAAAATGTACATGTGTCTAGTTGGAGGATGGCGAGCCAGAGAAGGAATGCCAGAACATGGTAAATGATATGTGGTTTTATTTAACAGTGTTGCATTCAAACTCATGCTGTATTCTGCTGCTGGGAACAGAGTGACTGGCTTGTCTGCCTTCGAGAGTCCCGTAGGTGTATTATAGAGAAACCTGTGTAATGGTTACATCGTTTGAATGAACATACTGTCATAGCAACCCCTCTTAAAAACACACGCCTGGCCAGTTCTAATTTAACAGACCGAATTAGTGAGCGCTCTTGGCTCTCAATGAGGCTGATTCCATCGGCCTGATCCTGCCTCATGCGCTACCAGCCTGTGCCTGTGGCGCCAGAGCCTGCGCTGTTGCCATGGTGAAAGATGACCGGGGCACCGCAGCGACTGCGTCTCAGGACCAAGTGGAGGAGGAATAAAGCCTGCGCTGCAGGGAGGCTCCCGGAACATCTATCCATAAGTGATTCTTTAGACAATTAAAAAAACAAAACAAAACAAAACTCTGAGGGGTTCAAAACAAGAGCTGAGCATTCATGGATTTACATAAGCAAGGTTGCGTTCCAAGTCCCTGCCAAGCTAATATCGGATCACCATCTACACATTTCCCACGGGTCGTCAGCCTTCTCAGTGAAACAGAAAAATGGGTTTCAAGTAGAGAAGCCAAAAGAGGTTGACCCACTATGTGGCTAAGGCCAGGTTGGCGGGTTAGGCTTTGAAGTAGGAGAATAACACTAGCTTCGTCCCTACTAAAAAAACAGCCAGACTCTCCCTCAGCACCCCCTTGACTCTGCTCTGACCGCCACTCTGAGGCAGAAACTGGTCAGCTGTTCACATGCCTGTTTCTCTCTCTTCCCAGGCACACGTTTGGACTACAATGCCCAGTCTCCCTTGCAGTTTGGCCAATGTCACTTCTGACCCAGGCACCACTTACAGGCCTGGCCCGTAAAGTACCCTTCACACGAGCCCCCACAGTCTCTTCTCCTGTCTCATGGATCCATGTTAACATTCAGCCATCTCCCACCTTAGAAAACAAAAGTTGAAGATGACAGAATTTCCATCTGCTTGGATTCCACCTCACTGGAACTTCCTACCCTTGATTGGACTTACATGAGTAGAAAGTAAATTCTCTAATGTCAAATCACTGAGGTTTCAGTATTTAGCATCTACAGTTTACCTTTAATAAAATCAATGAAATTTACTTTGTAGAGGGCATTTGCCTACAACCTAATCATAACATGCATTCAGGTGGCGTCCCTGGACCGGGAATCAGAACCAGACATCCGGTCTGGAGCCCAGTTTAATTTCCTGGTATCGGAAGAAATATTTGTCAAGTTTCTCTTTGCAATTAGGTTGCAATGTGTGTACCAATGCACACAAAACTCCTAAGTTCTCTTGCCTTGGAAAGGAGATTTTTCTCCAAAACTGGAAGACTGGTACCTGGTGACATTTTCCAGAGCTAGGGAGGCTGTTGGGGAAAGGAAGCATTGTCTCAACTGTCATCTCCAGAGAAATATGAGCAAGTGCGCCTCAGAACTGCTATTTCCTCCTCTCACAGAGCAAAAGCACATAATACAACCGTGAGAATCTCTGACAGGACATTAGCACATGCCATTTAGTGACAACCACAGCTAAAATCAGAAAGGCCAGGGCAGCTGCTGCTGTGGAATCTTGTGCCTACTCGGAGCTCATATGAGAGGGAGGGGGCAAAAGACTCTGACTTATACATAAGATCTGAAATTGAGTTAAATTCATCTAATAGAGGATGACTCTGGGGGTGAGGGGGAGGTCTCCAGGGCCTTTGTTCTTACCTAGCTCTTTTGATGGAAACGGTTTCCATGGGAGAGAAGCCTGAGGAAATATTGAAATTCGCAGTCCACTGTATTACACAGCCCATTCTCTCCATCTGAGTGACTTCCTCCCCATCACAGCTGCTCCCTGAATCCTCCAGCCCTTTGCTAGACACACATAGGCCAAACTGCGATGGCCTTGAAAGGGGAAAGAAAGCTGTGACTCCCTTAGCCCACATTAAGGAACCTTAAACTGTGGTGAAAAGTGAAAAGTGAAATTACTAAAGTGAAATCTCAGTAGCAATCTACAATCAACCCAAACTAAGGGGGGAAAATATTCTGTGGGAGCAACAGGTGACATCTGCAGCCCAACTATCCAGGTTCAAGCACTGTTTTTAGCACCTACTAGAATCTGACCTTGGGAGGATCTTTTCTAAGCTTCAGTTTCCTCCCATAAAGTGGAAATAATAATAATAATAATAATAATAATAATAATAATAACAACAACCAACAACAACAATAATAACAACAATAACAATAACAATAAAAAACAACCCTATTGATTTTGAGAAAGGACTAAATTGAAAAATTTAAAGATAGTGCCAGATATATATAATACAATAAGTGTTCAATATTAGGAAAAGAAGGCAGATTGACGTCACAGTCTTGACAACACCCCCAAGAAACACTGTCCAGAGTCTGGGAAAGAAGTAGGGCTATACTCACCCCCATATGTACTAGAAAATAAGATTAGGGTAACCATGTCCTAGACTGAATTTGAGACAATATCTCAAGACAGATGATAATAAAAATAATAATATAGTGGCTTATAGCATACCAAGGATTTTCGCATATACTATTGGATCTAATTTTTAAAATTCTAGAAGATAGATAATGCAGATGTTTTCATTTTTACCATATGGATGAAGAAATTGAAGCTCAGAGATGGAATGTGATTTGTGGAAATCAACACAGCTAGCCAGCAACAGCCAGACTTTAAACCCAGGCCTCTCTATTCCAGAGGATTCAGAAGGATCCTCCCCACATGGAGAGCAGACATGTCAGACATTTGATCCTTGTTTATCAGAAAGGATTTTAAATGAGGGCATAAATGAAAATCTTAGAAAGACAGGGTTCTAAGTAAAGCAAGAAAGAAAGCAGCATGTGAAGACCGTTCTCTTAGGGTTGGGTCGTTTTCTCAGCTTTAGAGTGCTCATGGAAAGAACTCAGAAAAATGTAAAAAGTAGATGTAAAATAACAGACGAGCGCTGATGGGACTTTAAAGGGGAATGGTAATAATTGCATTTGCTGAAAGGACCTTTCTATGTTCTCAGTACTGTGTTAGCAACTTTATACATACCTCATTCAATCTTCCCAACTGTATGAACATGTGATATTGTTATTCCCATTTCACAAGTAAGGAGATTGAGGTCCACATAGATAGTGACTGGTGGGCAGTGCACGGTGGAAGGACTCAGACTAGGTTGGCCTGACATCGGAACTTATATTAACCTTCCCTCAGTCTGTAGTCCCAGAGGCTTACAGAGAAGGCAAAATGTACAATGTCTCTCACTGGCTAAAACTAGAAGTACACAAAAAGTTGAAGGGGCAAATGGAAAAAAATTAATAAACTAAAATGTATTAAATATATCTCGGTTGTATAAAATGAAACTATCTATAACTAAAGCTAAATTTTAAAATCACAGTGTGATGTTACCCAGTCCTGGGAGAAGCAGAGTATTAAATTTATGGGAACCGAACTGAAAAGGCTAAGCTCGGACAAGAAGATGAATAGCTATAACTCAAAATGGAAACCTGAGATATACTTGAGCCCTTTCATAGAGAGGCAGCCCAGGGAATGGGTAAAGAAAAAAATTTAATCTTAATGAGTAAAGAAGAAAAAGTAATCAACAGTAGACATGAAGTGAACAAGCAGAGCCATACCCTTGATCACCAAAGGATGTAGGATGTAACAAGTCCACGAGGCTGTTGTATGGATTAAACGGAATGGACATAAAAAGCCGTGTGCAGATGGCATGATGCTTTATAGGTGCTTGATAAATCTGAGGCGTTGAAATAAATAGTGCTTTGTGCACCTCCTGTAGGACTTTTTTAGATTTGAGTTCCACCTCTACTCATATTTAATGAATATTTTCCTTTAAGTTGACTCGCTTATTTTAAAACTTAGCCTTGTCCTATGCCATAATAACCATGAATTCATAGGTTTGAGGTATAAGTTATACATTTCTTCCTAATAATCATGGAAATAAATATAAAATTATTGAGAGATTTAATGTTCACATGCCCCTTCCAATATCATCTCATGTAACTTCACAATCTCTATAAAGGGCAGTGAGCAGGAAATCAAACTCTACCCCTTTGCTCTAGATTATGATATTTTTAGACCTGGTAGGCTCAGAGCTGGAAAGAGCCCAAGAGATCATCTTGACTAGTCTTCTCATTTTACAGGCAAACACTGAGTCCTAGAGAACTTTAAAACCTTACTGTGGTCACAGAGCAAAATGAGATTCGAATCATGGCTCCAACCCCCTTAACTGATGCTCCTAGAACTCTAGCTTGACCCTTGGAAGGTAGAGGACTTCAGGAGAAAAGGAACCGAAGCTTCTGTCTGTCTACACTCCACCAACATCCAGCTAGGAATGTGGGCAAGTCCGAAGACCAAAACGGTAACACTGCCTTCAGAAGGAACTAGACACACAGACATGGCCCAACTAACAGAAATACAAAACTCAGAAACTGCCTTTATTTTCCCAAAATATATCCTAAAGCAGTTACAGGGATGGAGACTGAAGCAAGCCCCTGGCTACCACTGTGGGGGTGCAGATGCCTGCCCAGGGATATCTGCTTTCAGCTCATCACCCTCTGGGGTACAGCTGCACAGGGCAACGACAGCCTTGTGGTCTTTAACACAAAGGACACCTTCACCAGCTTTAGGGACCAGATCAACCCACCTCTCCCCAGAGACTGCTGTTAGCATGCTGAGAACTTTCTCTGGCCACCTAATTCCTGTCCGACTGATGTTCACCCTCTCGCCCTTCACCCAGTCCTTCAATAATCTAAGATTTGCACTAACTTTCAAAACAACAGGACAATAAGCTAGGAAGCAATCTTTCTAGCTTATGTCTAAAGTCAAAGTAAACTACACAAAAATGTCCTTGTCCTCTAACATCTCTGGAAAGATACTTCTACGTAACTTCTCATACAAATGTTCTGAGTTATAGCCTAAAGAAAGCATGCCTGCTATAAGAAATGTGTATCGTCTTTTAGAAAAGGAAGTGCTTTCTCTTTAATAAGAAAAGAATCTAATCAATAGTCATTTATAAGAAAAAAATCGGCTTACAAATTTAGAGTTACACCATTGTAGCGCATTTCCGTCCCTCTGTACTGTTTCTGGTACCATTTTTCTGATGCTGCTCACTGTGTTCTAGGTCAGCAGAGGAGAGGAAAGGGGATGAGGGCTGAAACTGATCAAGTATTCAATGTAGGCCAGACGTTTTCCATCGCTTCGTGGAATCCCCACAGCAGTCTTCTGAGCGAGGCGTTCTTACACTCATTTGCAGAATCAGACTAGAGTCAGTAGACTCCTGAAAGGGGAGTCGTCCTTAATTTTGGCAGATCCAATAATAGTCTCATGATGATAACAAGAGCATAAATCGCGTCTCAGAACTATGCTTAGGGCCTTTATATGATAACACAGCATATGTCGGGCCCTATTCCAGGTGCTTTACTTATTTAAGTCATTTGATCCCATAATGACTCTACAGCATTGGCACTCTTATTACCTACCTTTAATAACAAGAAAAACTAAGTCACATACTGGTTAGTGGCAGAGCCAGGGCTTGAATCCAGCAGCCTGGCCCTAACGCCTGAGCCAACTGCCTGCGTTAGGTAAGGGGCCTGCCCAGAGCCTCCGGCTGATAGGTGGTGCTGCTGGCGTGCAGCCTGCAGACCTGGGGACTCCAGAGGCGTGTTTTTCATCACCAGGCTCCACCAATGCTTCTCTGTGCCAAAGCCAACACCTGCATTTGGTGCCCTGAACTCCATCTTCTTCCTTTCTGAGAACTTTGTTTCAATATTTCTGTTACACAATCTCTCTCCTCTAGACTCCTCCCCTCTGCCCATAAAGGTCTGCAGATCAGGTTTCTTCGGAATTTTCCTGTGCTCCTGCTTCAGACATCAACTATCGCCCTCTCTGCTCCCCTCCAGTGCCTCTGGAGAGCAGCCCGGACACCAGTGCCTCCAAGCCTGGACTCTGCCTGACTCCCAAGTCTTTGACATGATCTCCTCTCCTCCCACTCTCCCGGCCACACTCCCAGCTCCAGCCCAGCTCGCAGGAACCTCCCCAGGATGCTTGCAGGCGCCTTGTGAACAGCAGCTGCTCTCCATTTGCATTTCATGATTTCATACACCTCTGCCTGTGCTCACACTCGTCCCTCCACATGGATTGCCTTCCCCAAACCCCGTCTCTTGCTCAAGTCCTGCACGTGTTTCAACTCCAATCATTCCAGCTGGGAGCACTCACTCCTTCCTTCCAGCTTTGTCGTGAACTTTGTTATAGCATGTCTTATTTAAGTGCATGTCTTATCTCCTCCAGGCTGTACCTAACTCGAGGGCAGGATTCTTGTCTAATTCATCTTTGTGTCAACTACAGGGCCCTGAACAGAGAGGTGTTCACTCAGCGTTTGCTGAATGCTCATGCACTGACCTCAGTCAGGCTTGATTCTCAACACCAGATCTTACTGCATGTTTAGGTTGTAAGCTTGTGGATCATCCACTATCCTTCCAGTAGGAATCGAAAGCACCAAAACTCACATTGAAGAACCACTTGTCCACACACAGAATCACATTTGACCCTCTGGAAGCAAGCAGAAATAAATGACTTCTAGGAAATCAGGGAGTCTTTATAGCAGAGAAGAAATAGTAGCAATGAAGCTCAGTGTAACTATGTCTGGTTAAGAAGAAACATTTTTTAAGATGGTAGAAATCATTCCTGAAATGCTATAGCTAAATGTTCATTCATATGTTGATCTGTCCTACTAAATGTCCCCAGCCATTTTAATTTAACAGGTTCAGTCAACTATGGTTTGGAATGTTCATACTGATAGTATTTAAAAGCTCTGTGTATTCTATCCCCAAGTCACTTTTCCCTAGGAGGACGGTGATGATCCAAATCCCTAAAATCCCTTCGTAAAAATACATTATGGTCTCTCATAAATATTAATTGAGCACAGCAGGATCCTCAGCTGTCTGGTGTCAGGTGAAGTGCACATTTTTGCCAGATATTTTAAGAGTCATCCTATCCTTAATTATCTTCGAAAAAGCCTTAAATGCACTATGCACAATATGGAGTCACTTCTCAACCTGTATGTATTTCAGAGAGTTTGAAAACAAAGTACATTACCCTTTTCAAACCACGTGTACATTATCTAATTTAATTTTTATAACAGTCCTTTATAGTGCTATTACTCCTCTTTTGCAGGTGAAAAAAATGGAGTCTCAGAAAGTTTAATTAAGTTTCCCAGTAATTTGTTTAACTATAAAACGCAATGCTATAGATTCCATATAAATACTGTATAGTCTAGAGAAAGCTATGAGATGGGAGCTCTCAAATATTGCCAGTGGGAAGGTACACTGAGGAAATGTTTCCAGAAGCAACAGCATTAAGAATAAATATGTATATGTATATATGTATATGTAATATTATACATATAATATTTACCCTTTAATTCCACTTCTATAAATAGAGCCTAAAAATATAACCAAAGATACAATTTTTTAAACATTTGACATAAAGATGTTTATTATAATATCATTTATAATGATGATAAATAGCAAACAAAATAAGAATAGCTAGGCAATAATATAGTCATACGATATAGTCCTTAGAAACAAATTTTTAAGTCATTCTTAAAATAATAAAATAAATTGGCATAATATTTAGTGAAAAAAGGTAAAAAGCAAAATATATAGTGCGATTCCAATTCAAAAGGCTAGGGAGAAGCATATCAAAATATTAGCACTGGTTGCCTTTTCTTCTTTATGTTTGTTTTTAAAATTTTCTACCAAGTTCAGATGTTGCCTTTGTAATCTTAAAAAAAAAAAAAGTTATTTAATAACAACAAAAATATTTTTGAAAGTCATATCCACAGTGACAGGAACTCAAAGCCAGCCCTTTGCCTCCAACTCCAGTACGCAGGCCCCTGCACCACCCTCTATCACCATGCAGAGGAATGAGCCATCGTATAAAATAAATTAGCCTCACAGGGTCATCAGAAAACTCTGTGAAATGGCCAATCAATCAGTATGAAGCTAATTATATTAGATTGTGTCACATGTAGTCTGATGCAGACACGACCCCAGAAGGGGGATCAGAACCACTTTCCAAGAGATCGATGTACATTCTATGCCCTGTTTTCTTAGGATGACTGGATCTTTATCTCAAATGCTTTCTTCCAATCAGTTAATAATACCCTTTGTTTCAAATATAGGTTATCATTGAATCTGGGCATAAGACAATGCTCAAATCCCTTATGAACTAGAAGTAACCTGCCATAAAATACTTTCATTCCCTATTCTCAGAAATGAAATTGAAGCTACAGCTTTCTAGCAATTCCCTATTGATGGCCACTAACCAGTGATCCATAGTATTCCAGCACATAGCAAACATATAACGTCTTCGAGCACTCTTCAATCTGTTTCGTATTCTGTTCTGTAAGTTTTCACGGATAGGTACATTTGTTCATATTTTATGTTAATCATATTTATCCTCCTCATATATGTCTCTAATGGAGGGATCACTCTTGGGACATGCTGTTGAAAGAAAGGACAATTGGAAGTTCAGGAAAACTTTCTGTAACTTTTTCACAGGCAAATGAAAGGAAAGCAGGTGGCTTGGGGACTTGCACACGCTATTGCTTATATTGTAATTTGTAGGCATTGCACCATCGGTCATTGTCATTGTTCCCAGCAACCTCAAGGACTCAACTGATGTAGGTAGTTCCAACACTAGAGTGTAAAAAGGAAAGGAGCTAGAGATGAGAAAAATTACCTTTTTCTGAGATACACACATACAGAGTTCTGGAGGAAATCTAATTTATAAATTGGCTTTGTTTCAATCACACACACTAGTGTCATGTTGTAAATATAAAGGGGGAGGAGACATTTTTAATTTTTGATAACATAAGACAGACATGACTTTCACTGTTTTTTAGCACACTCACTAAACAAGGGATACACATGGCTATTGCGAAGCAATGATTAATAACACTACCACACATATTGCCATGGAAACTGTTAATTGTGACTACAAGACAAGTTGTTACTGCTTGAGTAAAGCAGAAAAGAGTAGCAATTTTTTCCCAAAAGTTGCCAGCTACACCTTGTTATCTTAATTAATATTCCCCTCTGACCTAATAAATGTTATTTCAATGTCAGATAATAGAGCAGGAATTGTATGGTCCTGTGTTAGACTCCCTTAAGGAAAGTTTCTGTCTTAGACTAAGTAAAAGAATGTGTTATGGAAGGAATCATTATCAAGGCTTTCCTTTGCCTCTTAACTCTTTTTCCAGAAGCTCTCTAACGATAGATAGCTTGAAGATTTATAGATATGAGCTACATTCTCAACACTGACAGCTCATCTGAGCTTTCTTTGAGATCATTCTCCTTGGTCCTTCCTCCACGTACACTAAGTAATAGCTTACAAGAGCTTCAGACAAATCACTCTGGCCATAAATAGTAAATGTATTTCACAGAACATTTCACAGAAACTTCATCTCGTTCTACCTTTTAAATGTTGGTTTTTTAAACCAGTGACTTACATTTGGAACTACCTATTTTACTCCTGCCTTAGAAAGGAAAAATGGAAGTTTGGGCTTTTTGAAGTTTGTAGTCCAACAAGTTTTTAGTCTATAGGCATCAGTGAATTCAATTGCTAAATAAGTGTTCCTATAGTGTCCCTTTGGGATTTGAAATACAAAAACGAGGGCAGCTCAGAAAACACTGGCTCACTTTGATAAATAAAATACATTCCAGGATTTCTATGCTACCACGCAATCTCTTCAGAAGTTTTCCATACTTTGACTATTTTGTTGGAACCATCTTTCATTTCTAATGGATTTTTCTTATTATTTAATGCAAATAGTTATTTGAGGCTTTGTTTTCACAGTAATTTTCCTTGCAAAATTATCTTTAATTCCTAAGATATTTTTATAGCAATTACAGGGAATAAGCATGCTTAAATTTCGAAACTCCAGAGACTTTTACTCAGTAAATTTTACCATATATCATTGAGATGTGTGAAATTATTCCTCCTCTGCATTATTCGAAGCTAAGGTTGAGGGGGAAAAAAAATCAGAGAAAATCTATAGAGATTTGTCTCACGTTACCTTTTTTTTTTTTTTTAAGTGCCCTTTTCTCTTGATATTGTCTGTCTTAGGCAGGGGGCTCAGACCCCTTTACAGGTAGTTGATGTGTTCTACTCTGCATCCTATTGCCTAAGTTATTCAACAAGTTCACACTGCCCAATGATATAGTTTTTAAAGAGACAAAACCCATTTCCCTCTCTCACTCCCAAGTTCTCAAGGTAAAGGAAGGGCAGGAAGATTGCAGTCTTTTTTGTTGTCGTTTCGGAAGGGGGCATTTTCCTGCAATCTTTGAACTCTGGTTTTTATTTTAACACAAATCTGGATTCCATACTCCTTCCTGTTATCTCTTGAGTGTCTTACTGCCTCCTCACAGGGATGTTTTTCTGAATAACAACGCGGAGGGCATTATTTGCCATTTTCCCCAAGTTCCTGCTCTTTGTGGTTACACAATCAGAAGTGTCAATCATCTGTAAGGTAATTAGAGCGCTTCAGATCTCTAGCAGCACGGTGGGAAAAGAAAATCAACGCATCCATTCTCGAGATCAGATGGGTCTCCGACGGCCCGGCAGAGCGGACGGAGGCTTACCTGTGAGGCATGCCGGTGGTGTAGGCGGTGGTGTGCTCGCTGGACAAGTCGCAGAGTTTTAGGTACCAGTTCATCTCCACTTCACGCACCAGCGCCAGTTGCCGCGCCCTGAGCTGGCTTTGCCCTGAGGGACTGAGGCTGCTGTCTTTCCCATTTTCCGAGGCTTTCTTGGGAGATTTGTCTTTGCCCACTGCGGAGAGCCCAGATTGTTTTCGTAACTTGGTGGTCTCTTCGATCTGACTCCCCGCCGCCCCGGTCCGGGCTGACAGCATCCTGGAGGCTCCTGTCTGTATTTCAGAGGGGACTCCAAGTCACTGTCACCGAAGTAATTTGAATTGATTTTTCTGCTTTTGCCTGCCTCGTCTTCCCTGTCCTCCCCTATCCCCTTAACCTTATCCTGCCACAAAGCTGTAACTGAGCCGGGTCTGCGGCTGGGGAGGAAAGGATACCTCTAACTTTCCTGAGGTAGAGCTAATGCCGGCCATCACCGTGATACCACGGAACATGGAAATTTTAAAAACAACCCCCAACGACTTCTGCAAAGTATGGCCCTCCGCTTCATTTCACAGTGATGACTCTGGACCTTAGATCATTAGGGTTTGGTAAATTATATTTGATCATCATGTTAAAGTTATTTTTTTTAAAAAAAAAAGACATCTAGAATCTCATTTGTCATTCTTAATTATCGTCCCTTCGATTTTAAAGTTTTCATGTGAATTTCTTCAGATAAGTTTAATAATATCAGTGAATGCAAGGAGAGGCTTATTCCTTTTTTGTGTACACCTTAAAATAATATTTTATTTGTTTTTTAATTCTTTGGGAGAGGGAGGCTTTTTGAAGGTCAGTGAACCGCATGTCAAACATTTTTCCATTCCGAATGAGAGACTGGTAAGCCCACCAATTCAGTAATTGATCTTCTCAATACTTCTGATGGAGGGAAGCATGAGAATCATTTTGCAACTGAGGAGACTGAGGCTGAAGCTGGGATGAAAAAAAGATAGAATGAAGAGGTGGTAAGAGCCTAGGTGTACATGGGCTTGCACGAGGCATCTATGCCCACTGCACATCAACACTAGCTCTGAAAATGCAAAGAAGCTTCAACTAGTGGCCTTTATGGTTAAGATGCATGGAACTGACCCATACCTGCCCACCAAGCTCACCTCTGTCCCAGCTCAGGGGACAATGATGTCAGTGCCCACTTGGGTGTCTACCACAAAGTTATTTGGTGACCCCATCCTAAGCCCCAGGCATCCCCTTAATCAACCTCAGTCCCTCCTGTATCAACTGCCTCACTGTAAGGAACTCAGGAAGGTTTATGAATTTCTCTGTACATCTAAGACCATAAATTAAAAGTCATAGAGGTGTAGTGAGGGAGGTCTTATAGACTCTGAGACTGGAAGAGAGAAAGGAGGAAAGAAGAGACTTTTCCTAAAGAGCCAGCAAGCTTTTCTGGAAAGCAAATAGATATCTTTGAGGATCCCTATGGCTGCTAATTAATCAAAACAAAGAAGGAGGGAACATCAAATCATACCATGTGGACCCTTCGATATTCTGGTAGAAGCTGTTTAACATTAGTATCCAGGGTGGTCTGGGATTAGAATCATGACCACCAAACAACGTGCAACCTGAAACATTTATCAAAGGGCAACCACCAGGTCTGTCCTACCTGAAGCTGGGGAGGCTTAGGAACTTTCAGCACCAGTGGCTGCAGCCTTTCCAGCTCTTATCTCTCTGCACTCCCTCCCTTGAGTCATTGAAGAGGCCTGGCAACATAGTATCCATAGCAACAGGCTTCCCAAAGTATAGACTAGGGAAAACAGTCTCTCTTTGATGCTGTAGGCGCTATGTAAACAGAGGGCACTGCAGGGGAACTTGGGAAGGGAGCTTTTTTTTTAGCCAAGGGGCTTCAGACTGCCCTCTGCCTGCTTTTTTCAGGAGGCAGTTTTGTTGTGTTTGGGAGCTTTGCTCTGGAATCAGACTGTTAAGTTCGAATTCCAACTTTGTCACTTACTGCTCTGATCTTAGGCGAATTGCTTAAGCCTCCTATTCTTTAGTTTCCTCATCTATAAAAATGTGGAAACTAAACATTGTGGCAGTTTTAAAACATGGCCCTCAAATTTTTTTGCCATTCCTTGCATCGACAAGTGAAGCCTATTTCTCTTGCCCTTGGGTGGGCTTCTGACTGCTTCGGTCAGTAAAAGATGGTAGAAGCGAAGCTATGTCAGAAAGGCCATGCGGCTTTCAGCTGCCGCTCTTCGGACCTTCACTCTGGGGGAAGTCAGCTCTCATAGCAGGACTCTGACCGCCTTGAAGAGTCACATTTGGTGCTCTGACCAGTGGCCCCAGAGGAGTTCCCAAAAGATGGCCAACTCTGTGAGCAAGCCAGCGTGGGCACCTGGGCACTGTCCTTCCTTTAGATGACTACAGTCCCAGCCAACATCTGACTGTAACTGCAGGAGGCATTCCAAGTGAGAACAGCCCCCCACACCCTTCCCACATTCCTAACCCACAAAATTCTGACCTAAATAAAACAGTTGATTTATTACCACCATTAAGTTTTGAGGTTATTTATTTTGTAGCAGTAGTAACCAGAACATGACTCAAAGCCTTATTATAAACATTTAACAAAAGTTATAGGAAATACTTAGGACAGTGTCAAGAGTATCTCAACATATAATAAGTATCAATACTTATTCTCCAGGTTAGAAACTATTGCAGCACTAGAATTCAAACATTCTGCTTACATTTTCCTTTTAAATTTTTGAAAAACTAATTACCAACTTAAAGATTTAAAAATATACATTTTTCATCATAAATTTAAATTGCAAAGGGTGAGATACTCCAGTATATTGTATTATTGCTTTAAAAATAAAGTTGTTACAACACTGTGTTAAATGTATCCAATGGAATTTAAATCCCATAGCTATTTGATATCTATCATCATCCATTTAAAAAATTCATGAACACACTCTTCTTTAGCAGCTGAAAATTTTACATTCTTCCTTTTTCTTCCTGAACTTGTTTTTTCAGTCCATCTTACACTGAGAAGTTTATTCTGACTTAAAATATTTGTATGCTTGAAAATATTTTACAGATGTCCATATTAAATAATTCTTTGCAACAAAAATATGAATATAAAATAAAAATTTAACATTTTTAATAAGACACTGTTATAAAATGTCTCAGGTGTTACCATGACAATTGTTATTGCACATAACTGATCAAAATTAGATTTTCTAAATTTTGAAAAATTATTGTTTACCATAAAAAGTAAAATTTTATTGAAATCTTTTAATGACATGGATGGAGCTGAGATTTTTTTTTCCTGAATTAGGTCATGTATCCAGAGTAATATTATTTATTGGTAGACAGAGACAAGAGTCAGTATCAATTCTATTCCCTTTTGTTTTTTCATTTTTGAAGATATGTTTTCTGAGAAATCTTGTTATATAGATGAGTTAATGGAAAAGGAAGACTTTTTATTGTAGTAAAATTATTCAGTTCTTTAAGTGTCTACTCAGATATATATAAAAATCACAATGATGCATCATTTAAAAATTACATATTAAGATTTATCTACTGGCAATTCTGAGATAGGGAGTTTTAGAAAGCAGTAACAGAGGAGTGATATGATCGGGTTTATATACTTTTTAAAAATCATTCTTGCTACTGTTCTAGAACAATCTGTAGAGGTCAAAGGTAGCAGAAGGGAGAGCAGTCTGAAGGCTGCTGCAACAATCTAGGAGGAGTGATGGTGGCTTAGATCATGGGAGGTGAACAGTAGAGGCAAAATAATAATAATAATAATTTAATTTTTAAAAAGTGGTCAAAACCTATGTACATATTTTGAAGGTGGAAAGGACAGAATTTCCTGGTAGGTTGATACCAGGAAAGCAGAATAAAAGAATAAGAAGTAATAAGAATGACACAGGATTCTGGCCTGAGCCACTTGCTAAAACTAAGAAGATGCAGAAGGATCAAGTTTGCTGGGTGCGATCGATGTATTCCGAGGGTTAATTTTGTATTTACTCACATATTCACCATTGTCAATTCTCTTGATTTCTTCCTGAGAATTCATGTTTCCATCCATTATCATTTGCTACAGTCTGAAGAACTTCCCTGAATATTCTTAAAGGTATACTAGCAAACAAATTCTCTTTTACCTAAAAATACCTTTATTTCACCTTTATTCTTAAAGGCTTTTTCTCTGAGTTCTTTTTCTTCCATCACTTTCCAGATATTTTTTCACTGTCATCTGGCATCCATGTTTCCTGATGAGAAGTCAGTGACCAGTCAAGTCATCTTCTCTTGTATTCAGTATGTTGGGTTTTGCTGGATGTTTTCAATATTTTCTCTTTATTTTTGGTTCTGATCAGTTTCACTATGTGTGCTCAGGTTTTCTCTGTATTCATACTGCTCAAGTTTAGCTGAGCTACTTGAATCCATAAATTACTATCTTTCACCAGATTTGGGAAAGTTTTGGTCACTACTTTTAGACTCTCTCCTGTCCTCTGGGACTCCAATAACATATACATTAGATTTTTCATATTGTTCTTTATGTCTTGAGGCTTTGTTCATTTTTTTTTTCCATTCTTATTTCTCTATTTTTTTTGGATTGTATACTTTTATTGAACTCTCACGAAGCTCACTTTATTATCTCTATTCTGCCAAGTGCATCCAGTAACATTTTAATGACAGATAATATACTATTCATTCAGTTCTGGAATTTTTATTTGGCTATTTTCTAATTTTATCACTCTCATGAGATTTCTTCTTCTTCTTCTTCTTTAACAGTACAGGTATTTATTGAGAAAAAATCTGCATATAAGTGACCTGCACAGTTCAAACTGTGTTGTTCTAGGGTCAACTGTACATTTAGTTGTAAACACCAGCTTTACCGTGGTAATACACTTGACATATCTGAAACCAAGGTAAAGAAATATAGCAATGTAGGGTTTCTTTTTAGAGATAAGTTGTATAAAGGTACTTGTTTACAACTTGTTTACAAACAGTGACAGATACTATGCCCTAATGGTGAAAACTTCATTGTTTCTCCCCCTTCAGATTAAATTCTACATATAGAAGTAGCGTCTCTGTATAAGTTTAAAAGGTATCTGTTCAGAGTATGCAGTAGGTATATCATCTCAAATATTCGAAATATAAACTCCAGGTTCTCTACATATGACACTAGAATTTAAACTGATAGCATTTGTTTTACCTCTAATGTGTACTTGGGTTTTTTCCTCTCCTTCCCCCACATAATCACCACCAATTGTTTGTAGCTCAGTTCAAATAGAATTCTACCATATTGGAAACCTTCAGTGAAAGCTATTGTGACCCTTTGTTTAGTTCTTTTGTCTTTCCACGCTCCGCAGTCAGTGCTTTCTTACTGTTAAGGTTTTTATGAAGCATTTATATTTTTACCATTTTTTAATATTTTCTTTTGTTCCCAGAGTCTTACATATGACTGTGTAGAATTAAATGTGTATTTGAATGGGAATAAGATGCATTGTCCAGCATCAGGTATACGAGGGATAGTATATCCAGTCATTTATGGTAAGCTAAAATATTTCTAAATATTATTAGATATGTTAACTTCTGCTTGGCATTTTTATTCACTTTAGAACTACCTGATGAGATTTCTTATTGTTTCATTCATTGCAAGGGTATTTTCCTTTAACTCAATAAGTGTAGTTATAATAGCTGATTTTAAGGATTTTAATCCTTATCTAGTCTTTTTTCTCTCTAATCATTCCACAGTTCTATCCAGTCTACATACCTGACAGATAAATTTCTCTTAAACAAACAAACAAACAAAAAAAAAAAAAAAGGAGAAGGGAGAGAAATATGCTCTAATTATATCTTTCCTTTCCCTTACATCATAGGATAACGTCAAAACTCATCAAATTGATTTTAAAGATCAATCACTATCTGTCTTTGGTCTACTTTTTAAATTTCTATCAAGCTGCTTCTCTGCACAATGTATGTGTTCTAATTAAGTTGTTTTACTTCTAGTTTGATCACTGTTCCCCTAAAGTGCCTGCTATATCATACCACCATATTTTTATCACTTTTTTCCCTTCCTCCCCATGGTTATGCTTTCTACCTTCCCATTTTTCAATTTCTTCATTGAAATCGTAGGCATAAGGCCGCTCCCTTCACCCCCAGCCCCTGCCCCCATCCCTTACAGCCTGAAGGGATCACTAATCTTTTCATACCTATTGTCTGAACTAATTAGGGTACATTGTTACACCGATCTGAGACAACTTTAGTGCTGTCTTAGACTATTTTGTTCCCTTTAATGTATGTCCTGCCCCTTTCACGTGCCCTTAGTCCCTCTCCTTAGCAGCAGCCCCTTTGCAGGCCCCAGTGGCTGTGTAACTTGCTCCATGTTTAGCAGCTTTGCAAGACTCAAAACCATAACCTGTTTCACAGCCTTTCACCAATTGCCAGCTCAAGGACCACCACCCAGAGACTTCGAGAAGAGTGCTCTCCAGCACCAATAATCTCTATTCTATCCGGGAGCAAACTCTCTGTGCACTGAGTATTTCTTCAGAAGTCACTCTCACTTTATGACAATAATAAACATCACACTGCCTATTTATTATTTGCTCTACTAAAGCATTGGATTTTTTTTTTTCTTAACTGCCTGTGCAAGATTGGTTTCTACTTTCCTGTTAAGTAGCTAATCATGAATTACTATTGGTCATCGTCTTCATTTTAAGTACTTAACACTGTGTGGTTAGTCACTTTGTATTCCTACAGCATTTCTGCTGATTTAGTATGCTACACACTTCTTCTAGAATGTCATCACTGAGAGTAAAAGCAGTTCCTCTTGATAGCTTTTAGAAGATTGCTATTTATAAAGCATGGAACAAGCCTCTCTGGAAATATTTAAGTGCTTGGCAAACAAAGAAAACACACTGAAGCCATCAATGAAATGGATGCTGAAGGCTATGCCATCCCTGCAATCACTGCTCTAAGAAAACATCAGAAAAAAATAGTATCTCGTATGAGCCTTTAGCAGCCTCTTACCTAACCTAGAGACTTAGAAACCATCTACATTTTCTCCATCTTCTCCCCTCGGAAGGAGAAGAGCTGAACATGGTCCTAAAAAGGAAAAGTGGAGTGTGCAGCATGTCGGGTAATTATATTTTTGTTTTTAAAGGAAGGCAAGTTCTGAAGATGGTCAGGCAACCAGGATCAATGACATTTTGTGACCTTACTGGAAACATTTGAGATATCAGACCAACAATAAGTCTGTCCCAACCATTGCCCTTTATTACTATAATTTACTCAAACTTCTTTCTTTAAAGACCACTTGAAAGACCACTCGTTACTAGACTTGGAAGGTAATTCCAGTCTAAAATAACTATTTGGGGGGTCCAGTCTCTAAGTCATTCCTCTCTTGTAGGAATGTTGCTGCTGTGATGACTTTGGTCAGGATCCTGAGTCATTTTGCCATGGAGGCCACACAGGCCGCCCAGCCACCTGTGGGCATTCTGCCTTTCACCGTGGAGCTGATTTAGTCCAGTGTCGGAGCAGCTTGTGAGTAAAGAATAACAACACAGAGAATCACAGAATCATAGCACCTGTAGTGTGTAATTAGCTAGCCAGGCCCCTTAACTTTACAGACAGGTAAAGTGACTCCAGGAGGGCTTAAGAGACTTGCCCACGATTACCTAATTTTAAAGCAGTGGAGGAAGTGAGAGAAAGAACCTAATAGTTATTGAAACATATTTAGTTCTTACCATACACAATACTCTCGGGGCTTTATGTACATTCCCCTCGTCCTCCAAACCATCCCCACATGTGGGTTTATCGCTACCATTGTCCAGATAAGGACAACGAGGGTGACAGGTTTTCAGTAACTTGCCAGGAACAATTTAATGGCTGGGCTGGAGTCCATACCTTGGCCTCTCTCCCCCACAGCCTCCCCATCTTCTTTAAACTACACAGTACCCACTCCCTGTTGCAAAGATAGAACGAAAATCTGAAAGGAGTTATACTACAGCTTTAACTTGAAAACTTCTCAAGTAGATACTGGCTGGGAGATATAGAAAGTGGGCCTTTCCCATAATCTCTTAACCATAAAATATTTCTAGTTGTGGCCTTTGAGGAAAATCTTAGCACACTTCACGGCCCTAAACAGTAGAATGTGTTACAAAAACTCCAAGCTTGCAATAGTTCTTCTGTTGTTACGATGGAATAGGAAGGAAAAAGAAAATAGAAGTCTCCTTCACTGTCCAAATAAAATGTAGCTAACTTCTGCCAAAGCAGTTATTCCTGGAATGTCTAATTATTAAATTGGAGGCTGTTATCAAAAAGTCAAGCATTTCGTACTCTTCATTCTGGCAAGATACCCTTTGGAAGCTCAATTCGGCAAGAGGAGGAAAAAAATCCTTCTGAGGATTGTGCAAAATTCAGTTTTATTTGAAAGAAAATCCTGCCATCTCCTTGGCAAGAGCTGTATAGCATGCATAGTAAATAAAATAGGATGACTCAAACAGCCCCAATTTTCTCCTGGGGCCTCCGGGCTTTCTCTTGGGCGTGGGCCTTCCCCAGCTCAGTTTCAAAGCATATGCCAGGGAGAAAACACATCAGAGAGGTACAGGGCTCTCCGTTTCTCTGACTCCAATGTTCCCATTGAATGTTCCCATTTCTATTATTATTTATAGTTAACATTTATTGAGCACTAACCACTTGTTGTGTGTTATAAGTACTTGGCATGCATTTTCTTTTTTAAATGCCACATCAACTCACTAAAGTAGGTAGCACTATTATCTCCATTTTATAATTGAGGAAATTGAGGCTTAAAAGGTTAAGTAACTTGCTTGAGAGAAAAATCTCTGTTTTGTGCCTTTTGGTGAATCAGAGTGAAGCCATCTCTTTAGGACTCTTGGGAGAGAAGAGACAGGAAGAAAGGAAGCCAACATTTTTAGCATCTATTGTGTACCCAACGAGCTTAGTTTATATAAACAACCCTATTTTCTATAAGAGTCAAGTAAGAGAGAGATTAAGTAACCAGACCACAGCTAGTAGATGGTTGAGGGAAGATTTGACACAGATTACTAGTTCTAAACACCCCTTTCTACATGTTCAGTCCATGTGTGGATGGTTTAAACCCTGGCTCTGTGATACTAGATAGGACCTTGGGCAACTCCCTGAACTCCAGTTACCCCACTTTGAAAGAGGGATAATAATCCCTCCTTAAAAGTAAATTGAAGGTCAACTAAGAGAATGTGTGGGAATCCTTACCACATTCACTTTTCGATACACACACCTCCCTCCCTGGTTTCTGTGGACCTGGTTGACGCTACTGTTCTCATTTTAAGTCTCATCACACACACTTTCCTCTCCCGATAGCAAATTTTCCAGTAATACTGTCCTGCGTATGGTTTCCTAAGTATACCATGTTGTTTTAGGAAATAATACAGTATATTTAAAAATACTGCTCTCTCTTTCTCTTCCCTACCCTTCCCACTGCACAGTCACCTGTGGAAGTCCTATTTATCCTCCAAAATGCATCTCAGCTGTCACCTCTTCTAGGAAGCTTTCCCTGATCCATCCATAAAGAATTGCCAGCTCATCTACATTGCATGTGTTTCTATTGCTACACATGTCACAGTAAAATAATCTAGGTATTTGCATGCTGGCCTGCCCTACTAAACCTTGAGCTCCTGGAGAAATGGTCCTATTCATCACTGCCCCAGAGCCTAGCACAGAGCCATCTGCTCCAAAGGAGCTTAATGAATGTTTTTTCAATTAAGTAGGACAGAATAAAATGAACAACTGTTCAGTGGCGGATTACCTGAATAATAGACAAAGTGCCCTTGAAGAAACAGCCTCTGGCAGTCAGCCAGGCAAACTAAACCTATGGTTTCCATCACAGTAACAATACAAAGTAGATCAACAGCATGGCAGGAGGTGACTGAGCTGATTTGGTCAGAGATGACAGGATGGGGTGCCAACTGAACATAAGCCATTTTGAGAGCTAGTTTTGTTATGCAAACAGCTCATGTAATTCAGGTTGTAGTTAACGAGCGTTATGAACCGTAAGAGCAAGAAAGTCATCTCTATCCTGTCCTTAGGTCTCACCAGAAATTTTCTTAGATAAATAGTTCTGAGTTTAATCTTTAAACTTTAATAAGAATAGAATGAGAAAGTTGAATTGGACCCAAAGAAGAAAAATAAAAATTATTAAGGTTGAGAAAATAGGAGGGATAAGAAAATATTATAGATGTTTACTAAATAATTTCATTTGTAGAAATTAACCTTAAGAAATTAACTAAGAATTTTTACAAAATGTTTTCTACAAGAAAGTTCATAGGCAAGTTGTTTTAAATTGTTGGGGAAAAACACTGAAATTAACAAGTGATCAAAATAGAAGAGATAATTAAACATCTGTACATTGATAGTTAAGATACAGAAACATAAACATGAAATTATGTTTATTGAAACAATTATATTATAGTACATATAATATCATTCAATTTTATAAATTTATGTATGTATAAATATGCATGGGAAAATGTCTGAAAGAAAATATAGTCAAATGTTGGCAGTAATTATCTCTGAGAGTTTGAGTTACAGATATTTATATTTTTTATTTTGTTTCTCTGTATTTTCTCTGTTTTCTAAAATCACCATGTGTTGCTATGTAATTTTTTAAAATTAAAGTAAAAAAATGGTACAACATGACAAACAGACTCATGGACACAGATAGTTTAATGATTACCAGGGGGAAGGGGAAGTTGGGAAGGATAGATAAGGGTAAAAAGAGTCAAATACACGGTGACCAAAGGAAATTTAACTTTGAGTGGTGAACACACAATGCAATATACATATGACATCTTATTGAATTGTACACTGGAAATCTATATAAATATATTAACCAATGTCGCCTTAAAAAATTTAATTAAAAAAACAATGGTATGAATTGGCATGATTCAGCACCAGATGTAACCAGGAAACCTCTACAAACTTGGCTTCCCAGGAGTATGAAATAAGTATACAGGTGACTTAGACAAAGGCCAAGTGGGCTGGAATGAAGACATGGAGATTTTGCAATGCCAGGTTGAGGAGTTTAATCTTTATAAGCAGTATGGAACATCAAATCTTCTTTATTCAGAAGAATGACTTGAACACAATTGTTATTTAGAAAAATAATGCATGAGTGGAATTGGGCTTGGTAGCTAATTCTGCTTAATGGAAAGAGAAGCTCAAGTTTCCAATTACAGAGTTTGAAGCCTCAGACACAGGGCAGACAGTGATGGCTCAGACAGGTCTAGAGAAAAGACAAGGAAGGTGAAAACAAGCTGGACTCAACTGTGCTCTAGCAACTGGGCAACTTTAACTATTTACTCTTGGAAATGTGCATATTTTTTTCAGAGGAAAGACTTTTAAAAAAGTATTCATACATGTGAAGTTTAAACAAGTCTTTTAAGGTTCATATTTCCTAGACCAGTATTAGATTTCAGAGACCAAACTGAACAGAAGATAAGTTTAGAGAAAGACTAATCTGGGTCTTTGAAAAAAGACCTATCAAGAAATCAGAAGAAACTATATAGAAAGTAATTTTTTAAAGCCTGAGCATCTAAAGCTAAAGACATTAAAGGACCACAAAACTTGAAAAGGAACAAAGGAAATGAGAAGCATAATAATTTTTTAATCTCTTCATTGATACTTTAATACAATTCTTGACTAACTTATCTTTTGCTCTTTTCAAAGAGCTGACTTGTTTTATTCCTTTAATGTATTCATAATCATTGATAATTTCAGATAAGCTCTTTTTGTTCATTCTAAACTGAATTTTCATGTTTTTAAAGAGAACTGAATTGAATGTTGATGTGACAATTCATTGACTTCATGATCTCTAGTCCAGGCTAGACTGTTGGTACCATGAAACATCATTCTGTATAAACACTAACCTCAAAAGGCATGTTATTGATTAAAGGATGTAAGACTAGCCTGTATCCTGAGTATTTAGAAAAGAGTTAAGTGTTCTAACACAAGAGCCTTTCCATTTGTAAGAACAATGAGAAAGTTTACTCTAAAGAGAAGTAATTGCTTGGTGTTCTGTTGGAAAGACATTCTATATTATATCATGTGAGCAAATGACTCACCTACCACCCAAAGCTATGAGGACAGACTGATTTAAAATTTAACATAAGTCTGAATTCATTTCCTCTTTAACTTTTAAAGGAAGAAAGAAGCCTAAAGACCCACACAGATTTTTAATCTTTGATTGTGTATACCACTCAACCTTCTTTACACAAGCCAAGCAGATGTTTTGGGGGAAAAGATCTAGTCATCTGGATTCAAATAGAGCCATTTTCTTAAATGACAGCAGAGGGCCCAGCCAACATATGTCATCAAAATGTTGGTTCCCAACTGAGATGTCCAAGAGAAGATCTGAAAAGCATTACTCCCAAATGATGGAGAGAAATGTCTTAAGTCCTTTTTACATCCTAGAAAGTCTGAGCACGGGGCAGATGGCAGAGTGTGTGGTTCATGTGATCCAGAAGCTAATCTTTTTTTTGAAGCCATGCCTTAACTGACATGACCACGGTGAGGACAGCGGGGTGGCACAGGTCTGTGGAGTGAGGGGCACCCTTACACAGACTCCAATATACTGGGAAGGCACAGTTCTCCACGCAAAGCTCTTTTAATTTTATTTCCAGCTTTGTTGATGTATAATTGACAAATAAAATTGTATATATTTAAGGTGATATTTTGACATGTATATACGTTGTGAAATGAATACCCTAATCAAGCTAATTAATAGATCTATCACCTCACATAGTTACCATGTGTGTGTGTTGCGAACACTTAAGATATACTCTCATAGCACATTTCAAGTAAACGATACAGTTTTGTTAACTATAGACACCAGGCTGCATGTTAGATCCCCAGAACTTATTCGGCTTGCATAATTAAAACTTTGTACCCTTTGACAAATATCTCTTCATTGCCCATACCCCCCTGCCCCTGGCAACCACAACTCTAAACTCTGCTTCTGAGTTTGACTTTTTCAGATCCCATAGATAAGTGATATCAGGTAGTATTTGTCTTTCTGTGGGAAAACACTTTTTAGCTGAATCACTTCTGAACAAAACTCCTCCTCCCATCTCTATCATACATTCTTTATTTTTCTATATTTTTGTAGATTAAGAGGCCATTCTATTGTGCTTATATGGTCAGTAATGTCATAAAATGACAATATTAACCCATGTAAATGCTTCTTATTTACAAAACACTTTCACAAAAACTCCGTAGTTGAATAGAGTACAGATGATATTATTGCTATGTGACAAATAAAAAAGGGTCAGAACCCATTAAGCCTAAGATCCCATTCAGCCAGGATAGAGGCCCAGATCCCTTGACTGCAAATTCCCTGTTCTTGCAATATCCGCCAGACTGCCCACCTTGCTGGGTGGGGTCCTGTCATAACACTGAGCCTCTCAGTTGTGTCCAACACCAGCCTCTAGTTGTAGCTTCACAGCATAGGCAGCTGTCCCCAGGGGCCTTAGAGTACGTTTGAGGCAGCTGAAACATCACAGATACGAAACATCTCTGCAGAGTGAGAATTCACAGTTTGCATCTTTGTAGCTCACCTATAAGACTCACACGCAAAGACTTGTGTCCTCCTTTGCTATGCTTGCACATTGGAGAGGAATTAACTCTTACTTTTTTTTTTTTATCTCCTAAGGGGATCCAGCAGCCTCCTTAAGATAGAGCGGTCTATTCTAGAAGTCCCACTCTAGCCATGGGCTAACATATATAACATCTCCACAATAATAATGATTGTTCTAAGTATTGCTATTAATAATACAATTATTGTCTGGCAAACAGCAAGCACTCGATAACATTTAACGATGTTACATGATGCAGTTTTACATGCATCACCTCGACAACCTTACAAGATATGAACATTATCCCCATTTTATAGGTAAGAAATTGAGTCTGTGGGAGACTAGATAACTTTATTGAAGTCACAGAGGCAGTAAATGACTATCAAAATTCAAAACCATGTCTGTCTCACTCCAGACCCTGGAATGCCATTATGAGGTTCAAAATAGACTGTGTAAGTCGCTGAGTTCTGATGGAACAGTCCTTCTTTATAATACTCAAAAGGCACAGAGTGCTGTAACTCTCCCCAGTGACGATTTCACTTTCCACAAACTGCATCTTTTTTCTATGAGCTGCATCCCTGACTCCTGCCTAGAAACTTCCAATTTTAATTTGCCATTTATTCCTCAGGCCCAGGGAAGTCACTTAAGTCAATGCATTTCTCAGGCCGTCTACTGAGCTACTGTTGGCTAGCGCTTATCAGAAGTGCCTTTCTGAGATTCCTGGCTCCCTCATGACACACTGGAGTTAACGGATCCTCTGTGTAAACCACAGATGCTGAAATTGGTCCTCCTTAAGACATACTCAGACCGGACCACGTCTGTGCTCATCACCTCAGCTTGTGTAAGATTCCACAGATTCTCACAACTTCCTTTAGGCATTCAAGGTCCAGAGCCACTCAAGAGTGCAGAGGCTAACCCCATAAGGTCTTGTAAGGGTCTATGCACAGACTAAAAAAAACATAGGGTTTAAGAACTCATACCCAGCACATTTCCTTCATACCGACATCTACACTTGTGTACTGACCAATTCTCCACCTGCTTTTGTGTCCCTCCCCTACCCTTTCCCCATTCTGCTCTATGTTGATGAAGGCCGACACCTGCAAATTACAGTTCTCAGGCTCCCTTCCTACTGAATTCCATCTGAGTTCAGCCAAAGAAAACCTAGCATTGTAGATGGAGTGGGGAAAGACATGGGAATGGAAGAAAGGAAGAGGCCAGGATATTTCTTCCCCTCTTTCTGTTTTGGGCAATGTCCCCAGCAGCATTACCTCATCTCCAGGATTTCAGCACCCATCAGACAGCCCCTCCCTCTGTATTCCCGTGTCTCACTGAGCAACCCCCCACCTTTGTTCCAGCTCCCATCAAGTAGCCTTGCCTCTTGGACTTTCTCCATTTGTCACTTGAGCCTAAAGGTAGCAGCTTCCTGCCATTGTTACTATTTGTCACTTGAGCCTAAAAATGGTAGCTTCCTGCCATTGCTACTATTTGTCAATTAAGTCTAAGGGTGGTAGCTTCCTGCCATTGCTACTATTTGTCACTTGAGCCTAAAGGTGGTAGTTTCCTGTCATTGTTAATCTCTGAGCACCTCCTGTCTCCTGTTTGGCCATACAGCTCTTCTAAAAACTTTGTAACCACTTCCACATATTAAATTCCTTCTATTGAACTACCTGGTGAGGGTGCTGCTTTTCTGGTTAGAGACTGACTAATACAACCTACTGTCCCACTCATCTGGAGATGGGAAGGAGGGGCAGAAATGCTGAGAAGCCCTTGTATGGGGTGGGGAGTGGTTTGGAGTGGCCACAGGAGAAGAGCCTTGTGCCATGAGGGGCCAGTGAGTTCAGCCTGGGACCCAAAGTTTATTTCCTGACCACTTCTGGCACTTGTACATCTTTTCCACATTGGGGATCTCAGTTTAGACACTTAGAGACTCTAGATTCTCCACTGTCCCAAGGCAACAGTCAACATTGGGCCTGTCTGCCTCTTTAGGGCTCAGTCTCCAAGTCTGAGTTCAGTTCTGTATCATCCCGTGGTTTCCTCTTATAGGGGAGAAAAAACGTTTTCCCTCTACATGCCTGGATTCAGCCTGGTACCTTACTCAGCAAGACATAGTTCTGGTTTTCTGGCTGAAACACTGACACTCTTGCTGCAGCTTGAGTCCCAAGACTACCATTGTTTCCCCTAACCCCTGTCCTTTTGGAGGGTATGCAGAAACCCTTTGTCATTTATGATGTATCCACTAGTGTGTTCACCACCCTGCCCCCACTAAGAATCTGGATGTCATGACAGACCACTCCTTTTGATTCAGGTGCAGCTGGACACCACAGCACAGTTCAACATTTCTAACACTGGTCCCACCAAAAATAATCAGGTGTTCTCTCCTGAATGCAGGAAGAGGGTGGGTTTCTGCCAAGTCGCCCAAAGAAGGGCAATAGAGAAAGACCACGTGGTCATGTAAGCAAAGCAACTGGGTAAACATGTCTATATTCATGGAGTTTCAATTTTATTCAAAAACTTAGAGAAACAATGAGATGAGTAATAATTTCGTAAAAATGAACATGGCTATTTCAGAGAAGAATACAAATTGGCATGTGTTTTTAAGACAAAATGAGAGAATTCAAAGTTATGGCAATGACCTGCTTTCAGATAGGTCCTTCATTCCCTCAGAGGTATGAATTATTTCCTCTCTGCTTGCAGGGGTCCAGGATGGAGGCAGTGAGAACTGTCAGGGGGCACTCCAGCCCCACACCCTCTTTCACTTTGAGGGATTTCAACTATGCATTTCCTCTCACCCTAAGACATATTTCACACCACTTGCTACAACCAAAACTTATAGGGGGGGAAAAGAAGGGCATCGGGTAAATAAATGATTCAGGAAAACTTCTCACAGGAAGGACTTGTTTCTCTCTCACACAGAGAAAATAGAAAATTCCTAAGAGGAAGGCACAGGGTGTGGAATTAGGGGAAATTAGTCTTCTTCTATTAGGGGCCTGAAAAAAAGCCAAGGAAGAGCCAAGAAAATAAATGCTCAAGGTTTACAAATGGACTGTTCCAACTTATCAAGGGGAGAGTACATTTCAAGGTCTATGCTGTTGACATTTTGAGTCAGTCAACTCTTTGTTGCAAGAAGGCTGTCCTATGCTCTTTGAAATGCCTATCCCAGACTCTACCTGTTAGATATGAATAGCACTCGATACCCAATTATCACAATCAAAAATGTCTCTAGATATTGTCAATGTGCCCAGGGTTGAGAACCCCTGAGTTAGGGTAAGGGAATTGTAGCTTAACTAATAATAAACATTTGTTTCCTTGTAGTATCCTCTGTGTTAGATATATCACCTGGACTCACAGAGGATGCTATGGCCATAGTAGGTGGGGCACAATTCGGGGGGTAAGGATTTAGACCTCTATGCTGGCCACCATCCTCAGGACCAATACTACCTGTCATTGAGTACCACGGTGAAAGGCAGGATTCCTCCCAGTGTCACCAGGGTCTCGTACAGCTGCACGGGATGGGCACGGCACAATTCCAGGAGGCACGATTCACATAGACTATGATGTGGATGGTGCTCCCTGGAGTTGTGCAAAGCAGCAGCCTTGGATGTTCCCAATGTTCCGGCCATCTGTCTCCTGTCTAGGAGACAGAATCTTAGGAAGAAGAATGAATAAAACTAGTAAACAAGATATATGGGTCAGGAAATCATGAATCACTGTCTCAGCTTTAAAGTGGGATACCACTTCCAGATGGCATCACATTCGCAAAGATTAAAACGGAGCTTCAAATCTAAAAAGTCTGTAACAAAAATTTATTTTGCATTTCTGTTTCGTTGTCAGGATTCTATTGGATTATTTTAAAACCGAGGAGAAACTGAAGCCCAGTGGCGTGAGCTTGGAATTGTTCACGAGAAGATCTAGATTTGAATCCTGTTCACACCATCTGAGGGCCCTAGTGGTAAATTGGAAATGGTAGTAATTATTCCTGCCCTAGAGAGCGTGAAGATTAACAAAGAAGTGAGACAACTGTGTATGCATATTGTAAAAGCTAAGCACAATACAAATACTGCTCGATTTGACAAGTAGCTGATGTCGCTTAATAGCTATTAAAAATTTTAGACTTTTTTCAAAATGTCAGAGCCAACTTCTACAGGGAATCCAATTTTAATGTTTTTTGAAATCCTCTTACCCATGTAATTTTAAACACTGTTGTTTATATTTTATATTAATTCATGTTTACAAGTCATAAAGCTTCTCTTATTGATAGGGGACTGAACAAATAGTCTGATGGACATTGAAAGAAAATGACACTTTATAGAAGCCTTTTCAAAATTCACCCAAAGGAAAATGCAATTAATTGTCTGCTCTTATCCTAAGAATACGTTTCTTTCTAATTATAAAAAGCGATATGTGCTCATTTTGAAAGATTAAAGAAAATAAAGACGACAATAACAACCATTTTGATTTTTCCTTTATATCCATTTCTTTTAACTTCAAAATTCTTAGAAGCAGAATTATGAAATCAAAGGGTCTGAATTGAAGGGACTAAAAATACCATAAAAATAATTATATCAATGTTCACACCTTTTAATGATGTGCATTTCTCAGAATTCCCTAACCAGAATTGAGTGTGCTCATTTTAACATGCTTGCTCTCTTAATTTGCATATGTCTGATACCTGATTTTATTAGCTCTTAGTATCTCCTTTTATTTATTCTTTATATATTTGACTCTGCTCATTTTTTATGGTGCCTTAGTGTTTTTAATTGATTCGTATAAAATTTTTATATGTAAAGGTTATTAATCATTTATTTCTCATATTTAGGTAAAGAGATTCCCTGACTATTATTTTTTTCCTTTAGTATTATGTAGGTTTTTTTTTTTTTAACATTAAGTAGTTTTTAATTTCTGTGTAATCGAAACTACTGGCATTTTTCTTGTAATTTCTTCTACTAATTTTGAATTAAGAATAAAACTATTTTTATATGATCACTTACATGATCTGTAGGTCCACTTTTTTATAATCACCTAAAGTTCACATTGGCTTATTGCACCAAGGAAGGGAGGGTCCCAAAGCAAACAAGCAAAATTTTTGGGCTGGAGTACAAAAACAGGCTTTTCCAATCCAAAGCAGAAACAGCAATCTTGAAGACAGAGTCCTCTTAATTTTTCAAGAGCCCATACATTTCATGAGATAAGAGCCTGTTAGACTTGGAACACAGATTTCAAACTCTGAACCAGAGCGAGATCTTATACCGTCAAGAGTGGAAATAAGACTTCGCTCTAGACTGGGAGGAGTTTGGAATCGAACACAAGCGCCATCAGGATGGAAGACTAGGTAAGTTTGTGAGGAGCGAACTTTCCGAGGCTTCCACCTCTTGCGCGCAGGACTGCTGGGGACAGTCACAGTAGGGTAAATGGGAGCATCGGGGGTTTAAGAATAGCGCCCTCCATCAGTGCCTGATGGAGTGAGTGAGAGAGAGATTCGGATGCTGTTCGCCCTTGAGAGACGTGCGTGCGGAAAGCAATAGGGTATCAAAGCCCAGCGCTGCGGGGACGAGGGCGATGGTCTGGGCAGCCCAAGCTGGGGGCCATCTGCAGTGAGGCCCGTCCACATCGGCAGGGAGCGAAATCTGCTCACGGACGAGTCACTGTGTCCGAGAGGACAGAGCACAGCTTCCTCAGCCAAGACATCTGGAGTGAATGCCATGGACATAGATGCAGCCACCTGCAACACCTGCAACCACTGGGCAAGCTATACCTTGGTGGAGCAGACAGAAGGAATTCACATCTGAGATCCACGCCTATGCTAAGGCCACGCCTGACCCCCGCAGGGAGTTGGATTAGCCCAGTGTGGAAGAAATGGAGAGGAAAGAAAAGCTCTAAGAGTTGAGGTTATATGAGAAGCGATTGGATTACCTGGAATTAGCCAGATTACATTTTCTATTCCCAAAGAAAACAGGGGCTCGTGGACCATATTAATTATTAGAATTAATACTGCATAATTATATATAAATATAGATAATATAAATAAACAAAATATGTAAAATAAATATAATATGTATCATAAATACATGTAATATGTGATTAATACACATACCTCTTTTCCCACTCATCGAGATATCACCTTCATTATATAGTAAATACACATACATGTATTGTATATAGTGATGTCTATTTCTAGACAGTTTGGTTCCATTCATCTGCCTATTAGCTTAGGATGATACCAAATAGAATTAGGTCCAGAAACTCATGCTCGCTTAGTCTTGCAGCTTTCATTTTAATCATACTCAAATAATAAATTTTCCTGCAGTCTTCTCCCTAGAAGCTGCCCAATCTTTAAATCATATCATCTCTTTTAGGCAGGGGTCCCCAACCCCAGGGCTGCAGACTGGTACAGATCTGTGACCTGTTAGGAACTGGGCCATACAGCAGGAAGTGGTTGACGAAGCTTCATCTGGCGCTCCCCAGTGCCAGCATCACCGCCTCAGCTCCACCTCAGATCATCGGGCATTAGATATAAATACAGAGAATGTAAATTCTCCTAGGAGCACCAGTTCCTGGTGCCAAAAAGTTTGGGGACCACTGTTTTAAGGTATCCTCCAATAATGCATCACGTCATCTTTGTGTTCCTCAGCATATCTATTCACTGAGAACGTTCAGGGATGTGCTGAAACCAGCTCTTACCAGATCACGAGCATCAATTGTGTGTATCTCTTCCCAACTCTGCATTCAGTGACTTCACTTTGATATTTTGAAATAGACCACAGTGAGAGTATATACACCACTGAAATCAGCAAATACTACAAATCCAGACTTCTTTTTCAGAGAATCAGTTTATCAGCATACCGCAGGCTAGATTGCCTCTGAAAGTCCCTCCAGGCCCGAGACTCTTCAACATGACTGACTATCACACAACAAATAGACTAAAAGCCCAAAATGAATGGGACCATTATCCAGTGACTTAGTTGTATTGCATCAACACCTAAATAAAAAATGTAAATTGAAAACATGCAACCTAAGGAATCTTTTCTACAGTCTTTTTTTTCTCCTGTCTTTGATTGATATGATTCTTAAAGATTACTAAAAATGAAATTATCTGCATTAAAATCAGGTGGAAAAGAAAGATACAGCTTTAACCTTGGAGGATGTGACACTTTAGAGGGTGAAGGAAGAATAAACAACATTTTCTTGTATCAATCTGTGTCCCAGGGGGTCTTGGGTTATTAAATATAACTGCTCAAACAAATGGTACTTCTCCTGGGAGAACTGGTTCTTGTTCTGCCACCCCCAGGACAAGCTGCACAAAGCCCACTAATCAAATAGCCTGCACCGAATTAAAATCCTCTCCTGACTCCTCTGGAAAAGCATACTTAGCCCTCCATTAGAATCACCCCAGTCAGCCTTGTCTATCTGAAAATTGACACCAACTAAAGGCAGCTCTGTGCTGCGGACCTGTAGGCCGGCAGATCCAAACACTGCCCCTGGGTCCATCGTGGGCAGATGTTGGTCTTTCAGTTTCAAGCATTCCTTGCTCAAAACAGCCCTCTGTTGAGGCAATGCTCTGGCCAGCCCCCCTTCATCCAGTCTCTACTGGACCATGAATGCTCCCCAGATTCAGCTCTAACATCATAGACTAGTAAATCCAGAAAGAGTCTCAGGGATATTTCAAAAAGAATTCAATGTTCCTTTTACAGATGAGGATCAGAGAAAGAGGGATGCTTGCCCAAAGTGACAAGTAAAATGACCGCAGAGCCCTGGCTGAGGTAGAACTGGAACTCAGGACAGCCATGTCCCTGTCTAGGGCAATTTCTACTGACATTCTGCCCTTCTCTCTTTCACTGTCTCTTTGGAGGTGGGAGAGAGAAATGGCACCCTTGGAGGAAAGGAGGCAGGATCTTCATTACACGTACACCATAGCGACCCCTGGTTTCAGGGATCCTTAAATCCTTGGGAATGTCAAAGTTCCCCAGATGCTTGACTAACGGACAGAGATTTCATTGAATTTATTTGTGATACAACTATCCTATTTAATTGGTTCGGTCATATTTTTTTAATTTTTCTGATGCATCCTCAATATAATAACTGAATTACAAAGCGCCGAGGAGAGAAGTTAATCAAAATATTCTAGAGCCTCCTTTTAGAAATAATACAAGGACAAATAAATAAGAAGACTTACTTCATTCACTTAATTAGATAAACCTCTCAATAAATTCTTCCATTATACCACTAACAGACAACAGAATCCTATTTAATTTTCAAAGTGAAGAATAAATAGTTTCTAAATAAAACAGACCTTAAGAAATTATTTTAGCCTCAAGCTGACTTTAAAAAGAAAAAAAAATATTACATTACTTAATGTTTTTTTAAATTCTTTTTAGAGCACAAATCATGGATTGTAAAAATAGTTTTTAATGTGTTGCAATACAAACATTTTAATAAAAAAAAAATAGAGGGCCTATGCTTTCATTTATTTATTACCTGACTTATACTTAGATGGTTCCCACTGTCTGCATGGGATAAGCTAGTTCATTTTTATATCATATACAGAATTGCCAAGTTGCAAGGCTAAATGATATGTGCATCAGAAGTCCCAGAGGCTGGCTCCCCTAACTTGCAGATGAGAGAAGGGAGGTCCTGGGGCATACCAAGGTCATCGAGCCACAGACAGAATGTGCATCTCCTGACTCCCCAGAATGTATGCTCCTGACTATACTCACAGAGCATCTTTTAGTACTAATTTTGTGGGTTTTCATTAGATATATGAAAATTGTAATAGTACTATTTCTAATAAATGTTTGCTCTTCATACTTATACAATCTGAATGTATACCTGTGTCACATCAGAATATTTATACTTTGTCAATGATTCTCCCCATTGGTTCTTAAAATATCACAGTTGTCATAGGGCAGAGGGAAAAGAGCTTAGGTTTAGGACTCAGAAGGAATGCAGAGTTTGAACCCCAATCTGATCCGTATAGGATAGTAATGTTGGTTACCTTATTTGATCTGCTTAAGCCTGTGAGCCTCAATTTCCTCATCTCAAAATGGAACGATTAATGCCTACTTTGGTAAGATTAATGCAAAGCCCCTGATGCAGTGTTTGGATTTCGGGGGTAGGGGTGGGGGGGTGCTAAGGAGAGAATTTCTTTTAACATTTGAAATCTACCATATTTCAGGTCTGTCTAAATTTATTAATTTATTCATCTATAAAATATTTATTATATACCTTCTATAGCCAAACATTGTTTTAGATTCTGGAGATACCATAGTGAACCAGATAGGTAATACCCTGAGGGCATCAGCCCGCAGGTGCTACTGTCCCTGAAATTACTCTCAGTGAAGATGGTTTTACGTGTGTTAGAAAAACTGCAAACTAGATTCAGCGGCTACTAAGGGTACAAACTGCTTCTGCCAGGGTAAAGAAGCATTGTTGGGATGACACTCTGGGAATCAGAAGTCGAGCAGGAAAGAAGTCCTCCCTCCTCCAAACTCTAGGCTCTCTCTAGCGCCCCCTATTGGTGGAGTGAGTCTAAGTGAGAGCCAGCTATCAAAGCAGAAATACGATTTGCAGTCCCAGACTCAACATTACAAAGCAGAGTGAAGGGTAGATTTGGATCTTAAAGACAATATTTGAATAACTGACACAGATACATCCTGAAGAAGCTAATCATTTGGTTTCCTTTAATGTCAAGGCAAGGTGAATGGGCTTCAGTCTTTCTATGCAAATTTCTACTGCTTAGAAATAAAAACCATTTATTGTGAAACACCAACTACTCAAAACAAGGTACACCTGGACGGTTTATTTTGTTTTTCCAAGGGAACATCTGTCTATGAGTCTGCTTATTCTGAAGCATTTTAATATTGCAATAAATGTAATCGAATGACATGCAGGGAGAGGAGAGAGAGTGAGGGATTCAGAAGGTAAGAGAGACATAGGGAAAGAATTGGGGATGAAATTTGGAAAATAGCAGCTAAGAAGAACTTTGGGAGGAGAAGCAAAGTCTCTATGGAGGATTTTTCTTAAGTTTTACTAAAACTTAAGGAACAAGTGCAAACACTAGCCTAATCCATCTCTCTACAAAATCTTCAAAAAAATTTGCATCACTCAGAAATGTTTTGTGGACCTGGGTTTTATTATAATTATCAACATCATCATCATCATCATTATCAGAATAGGTAACATATACATTAGTATAGGAGACAAAAGGACAAGCAAGCACATTATAATAATTAAGTCTCATATCCACCCCTACCTTCCAAGGTAAAGAATAAATATAATGGCAGATGTACTGTGTCAGGGCTCATTCTCAGAAAACACAACTCACATGATTAGAAGAAGGAGCATCAGTCAACTCACATGATTAGAACAAAGATCCACTGGGAAGACGCACGAAACAGAACCTGGGCTGAGTTTCCAGCAACACCTCCAAAAGCCCCAATACAGAATTAGGCCACTAATAAAGCATCTGCTGCTCACAGAGTCAGGGAATTACTGACTGCTTAATGCTCCACATTTGTCACAATGTTCACCAAGCGGGGCTAGACAATGGCACCTCTGCTACAATTGCCTTAGGGAAACCAAATTGCCCTCCTCCGTGCTCACCAGCACAAATGGCAAGAGCGGCTTCCAAAACTCTGTATTCTACTATTGCCTTCTAAATATTAAATTTCAAGCAGAACTGCAAGGGCAAGAGAACCTATGCAATGTTTAGCCTTCCTGCTTTTGAAAGGCATTGGAATGGGTGCCTAGTGAGCCTCTCCGCAGGACCCACTGTGGTAGAAATCCTCTGCATGATAGCGAAACATGTGCAAGTCTCTAGAAATCAAAATTGTATGGTACAAGCAGAAGTTTAGAAATATAGGGCAAAGGGACAAAGTTAGAATCTAGAAAGACGCTCCTTAATATATGAACATTTAGTAAAAGATAAATATGGCATTTTGAAGCAGTGGAGAAAATATAACTGTACTCTGACAAGCATTTTTTTTAATATGTCACTGTGTTCTTTTTTCTCTTCCTTATATTTGAACTTCTCCCAATTCAGCTAAAGACTGAGAATTGTTTGAGCAAAAATGCAAAGTGAAAGAAGGATTCAGTGTTAGGCAGAGGACTTATAAATGAGGACATTTTAGCCCACCTCAGAAAAGAGAGTAAGGAAAGGAGAAAGAGATGGGGTGGGGAAAGGGGAGGGAGGAAGGGGGAGGGAGAGAGGGAGGAAAAGGAGGGGACATGGGAACAGAAAGGATCGTGGAGAGGAGAAAAAGTCGTGAAAGCCAGGATTTATTGAGAATTAATTCCATTATCCTAAAGATTGCTTTATAAACCAAGGCTTGACTGGCTGAGTTTATAATTTCCAAAATCCAAAGGTAAAGAAAATTCAGGGGTTAATACTCACCTAAGGAGGAGGTGAAAGTGTTTCCGACTAAGAGAGGAGGAGGAAAGAAGCCAAGGAACAGTATTAGATGCTCTCAGGGTCAGTAAAGTGGAGGATAGGGTCAGAAGGAATTCCCGAGGGGGGCTGTTCCCTTGGCATAGCCAGGGGACACTGAAAGCTTCTCAGAGGACCCCCACATTCAGCAGATGCCGCATCTGGAAGAGCCCAAGAAAAATGACTGAAAGCAGCTTCTTCGTGGCATGCAAACTGTAGAACACCGCAGAGAATGCAATGTGGGGTTCCTGAACCCCCAGAAGAGGTTATGGAAAGATAACTCAAAACTATGACTAGTGAGAATCAGCATTAGGAAGCTTGAGGGAAATGCAATGAATGGCGCACTTTCATTTTTTACTCTATACGTCTGTAGCATTTGAATATTTTTTTTACAGCGAATGTATATGTTATTACTTGTATAATTAAAGGTACATTTTTTATTTTAAGAGAAAAATCAGTAAATAAATGGTGAATTTAAAATCATACATAATCCCAGCTTCCAGAAATAATCATTGTTCACATCCAATGTAGAGTTCCAGTATCATCTAGAAATATACTTTTATATAAAATTACAATTATACTGTCATATTGTTTTATAATCTATTTTTTTAACGATATGACATATCATGAACACTTTCACACATAATTAGAATCCTGATAATTATATTGTCACCTTTGGGTTCAAACTTTTAATAAAGTCTTGAATATCCACACTTTTTCTCATACAGCACTACATTAAATAACTGTTAAAATAGCTGTGCGGATAGCATATCACTATATTTCGAATCATAATTTATTTCACTGACTTCCTATTCTTGTAGTTGAAAGATTTGGTGGGGAGAGTGAGCAAATTAAAGCAATGCTGAAGGGTAAGTCCTTTCATACATCCATAACTATTTCCTACGAATAAATTTCTGTAAGTGGAATTATTAAGTTAGAACCAGGAAAAATCTTATACTATTTAATACAGATTGTCAAGTTTCTTTATGGAAAAGTTTGAACCAATTCTCACCTACACCAATATGAGAAAGCTCATTTCTGCATTTTATACTGAGAATTAACATTTTAATCCTACAATGGGACCCATGAAAACAATGCCTCATTGATGCTTCAGTTTTCATGTATTAATGATTTTAAGTATCTTTATTTTTTCCTATATTCACTCGCAGTTGGTATTTCTTCTTTTGTGAATTTCCTTTTCATATCCTTGTCTTCATTTCATTTTTGGAGTTGGAAGGATTTATCATTCAGGCACTTACAAAAGAATCATATAATGGATAAGCAAAAGCTCTGGTTTCAAGGAAAGTACACGTTTCTCACATCAATCCTGTAAAAAACACTGTAACGTTAAATGTGAATTCAGTAAAACTTTCTTCAGGAACCAGAGAAAACATGATCCAGGCACACTGCTTTACAACGATTTAATGGCACAAGTCTAGTATTTAGTGTTTTTTAAAGCCAATGGCATAAGCATCATCTCATGTAATCTTCTAACTCTACAAGTAGGTACTATTAGGACACTCTTGTAGCAGATGAGGAAATTTAGACAAAGAAAGGATAAAATTCAAGGATAGTAGGTTATGTGACCAAGGTATTTTCTATGTCCTTAAATCATTCGAACTGTCTCTTTTACTGACCAAACTTTTAGCGTTCTTCCAATTACTGCATGCATCGTCCTGTTCCCCTGGCTAGAACATAACCCTGCCCCCCGTGAGACCCATGTCTTCATTCTTCCCCTGCTTCTCCTCATCCCTCCATTTTCTTCTCCCCTCACTGGCAAATATACTTCACTGTTGGGGCCATAGCAAGTAATGGGCAACCACTTGGTAATTTTTCAAACTGATCAATGGAATTCTAATTCTTGCCATTAACAGGCCAAAAGGATCTTATGAATCACCTAGTCTGAGCCCATATTTTATACCCCACTCTGCCAGACAAATGGCCACATGTCATGAATGTGCAAACAGAGGCTCAATACTTCTCTCCTTTTTACTACCCTTGTATTTCTCTGGGAGTGCTAGTCAGCTCAACTTGCCAGTTGGCAAATTTTGACATCATAGGTCCTAAAGCTTTCCAGAGAGTCAGCTGAAGATAGAGTCCCTCTGTATCTTGGTTACACTGACCTAAAACATCATCCTCTAGTTCAGCAGGCACCTGATACTGTATAGTGATAGGGACAGTGACATTATTAAGTGATCAGGCTTTTAAATCTGAGAAACCTCACATGGTCCCATATTACCCGGCTTTTAAAATGCAACATTAATGCATTAAGGTCAAGTTATGTATCTATTACTGGCCTTAACATTAGAAGTCTGAACGGAGGTTATAAGTTGAAAATAGAGTAACTTGTTCTTATGGATATTTCATTTGTTTGAAGTAGAAAGTAAAGAATGCAAAAAGATCATGGAAAAATGTCACTATTTTTTTCCTATGCTTCAAGGCTTACATAGTTTTCCAGTTTGCATCATGATGAGTTGCATTAAAATACAGGCAAGAAATACGGAAGACATTTTACATGGCCATCAGAGTTCATGATAAGTCATTCATCAATCATTCATCCTGTCTTCTCTTGGGTACTGCAAAATCACCAGATGTTTATCCATACCTAGTCAGTACAGCGGGCAATTGCAGGAACTCAAAAGGAGTAAAGTACTGACGCGGAACAATAGCACCTCCTAATACGATCCATTTTGTTAATTAAATCACAAAAGTCATTTGAGGCCCTGTCATAAGCTGGTGCTGGGAGGGAATGCTCCTCCCCTACTCCTGACCCTTCCATGTTGAGAACACTCAGCTAGTATAACACCCGTGGCCTCTCTGCCCTGCTTACTCACCCCTGAGGGGAAGTGGAGTGACAGCTGCATTCGGACACTATATCTGTCGTTTTCTGTGCCAGTGAACTGCCCATAGGTGCGGGAGTTTTCTCTTTCCCATGATGCAAGTTTCTCATGGTGTGGGGAGACCTATCTCAGTCCTACACAGCCTGTGTCAGGGTGATTAAGTTGACATCATTTTGGGGATTGGATTTCAGAAACCCATTGGACTCTCACAATAAGTTATATTCCCAACACAGTGTTTAGCCTAATATAAACAGCATTTTGGCCTCCTATTTGCTGCTGTTCAACTTATATCTTAATTTGTCATAAACCCAGAAAGAAGAGGAGGATATAATTTGTTCGATGCATTTTAAGAGCTGCAATATTTCATGGGCTGGGAATTGAAAATTCCCGTGGTAAAAAATCAAGCAAAGGTATAGAGTTGGAGAGGGCAAAATATTCACGCAGAGAGGCTTTTGGCAGAGCCAGGAAATGTGGTCATGAGCCTTGAGCTTTAATAGGTAAGCAAGGCATTTTGATCCTAGTACTTTGTAAAGGTCTATATTAAACCAACTTTAGCTGCTGTGGCCTGGCCAATGGATGGGAGGCTCTAAGCCAGCAACATGCTATGTTGACCTTGATGGGTTACCACAACTCATTATGGCTTTGTCTAAAGGCTAAAGACTGTTTGTCCAGTTGCAAGTCATTTCAGATTCTACAGTGGTGCTTAAGTACCTGTTAATATAGCATTTATTACAGAAGGGGGCCATGTTTGAGGAAGTTTCAATATAGTCGCAACCATGGACTAAAATACAACCTGATGCCAGTGCTGCTTAGGAACTTGAAAATGAACAAAAATTTGTCATGTGTGGTTCTCTCTGTTTCTTTGATTACACAAATCAAAAAAAACACTAGCCTCCTAGTACCGTAGCCACCCGATACCGTACAGTGATATTTGGAATGCATTTATCGAGCACTTATCATGTGTCAGGGCCCCCAGCAGGAATACGAAATACAGAGATGAACAAGACAGAGCTCCCTGAGCTTATGGTGCCCCCTCCTGAGGGCCATCACAACACGAGATGCTGAGCCCTACAGCCGGAGGCGTGCAGTGCGACTAACTGCAAAGGTACCGAATGAACGTGGACTTAGTGGGGAGAGGTTGCTCAGAAGGCTTCCCTGGAGAAGTGATATCTTACCTGGGTCCTCAAGGACTGGAAGGAGACAGCTGGCAAGAGGGGGGCAGAGACAGAAAGATTACTCAGCAAGAAGGAGCCACCTTTTTCTCTGAGGAGATGAATGCAGGGAATTGCAAATAATCTAGCTGGAGGGAAGGGAGGTCACAGAGGAGTGTCAGGAGAGAAAGATAAACAGGGAACAAGAAAAGAACTGGAAGGATTTTAGCCAGGAAGTGACTACATTATTTGCACATCTTAGAGAGAGGACTCTGACCACAGGGACACAGGATGAGGGCTGCGAGTGCCTGACTGGTGAATAAGAGGAAAGGACTGATTTGAGCACCACACTGCGGACAAGAATTAGTGAGTGACTGTGCTGTGCGTGGGGCTTTCAAGGAGGACGGAGGTGACAGCTGAACGAAATAGATATGCTGATGATAATTCTTAGGTTTCTGATTCCATAAACTGTGAGGCACAAAAACGCCACTGACTACCGCAGAAAGTAGAGGAGGGCTCATTGCCCCCACTGGGGTTTTAAATGCTCAGTCCTTGGGGTTGGGACTAAACAGACATATTATTAGACAATGGCTAATAATAATAATGATAATAATAATAATTTTATCATTATTATTATTATAGCTAACAGTTCAATTCTCTCTGTTAAAATAACTAGTGTAACTAGCTGCTAGTGTTGAAATCCTAAACTCAAGGAGATGTTTTTAGGGAGTGGGGCTTTTGGGACATGATATAAAAGCAGAGCCCTGGGAATGGGATTAGTGCCCTTATAAAAAAGAAACCCCAGAGAGATGCTCTCCGCCGTGTGGAAGCAGACCCTCCCCAGACACTGAATCTGCCTGTGCCATGATACGGACTCCAGAATTGTAACAAATAAATGGTTTTTGTTTATAAGCCACTCAGTCTGTGGTATTTTGTTACAGCAGCCTGAACAGAGTAATACACTAGCTAAGTTATTGAATGTTTACTACATGCCAGGCCTTGTGCTTAGAGAAGTAACTTACCTAGGATTAAACAGCAAGATAGTGTACTACTGATCCCAAACCATGTTATTCTAAACTCTTTGCTTTTAGAAATTTTGCTCTTCTATATCCAACCAGTTACTATGGCACCAAAGTAACTCATTGTGTCTTTGTCTTCTCCAACTAAGGACCTCATTGAGAATGTTTGCTACCCTATCAGTCTGCTTCATATTGTAAGGAGATGTACCTTTAAGCAGAAGTTAATAAAGCAAAAGCAAGTAATAATAATAATAACCTAATAAGGAAGTAGTAAGTAATTTGTGCATTGCCTCAGAAACTCTTATGTTTGACCTATAAATTAATATACTCCAGCCCCCAAAAAGTGGGGCACCATGGACAGAAGCTTCGAAGAAAAAGGTAGAAATCAACTTTGGTGTCTTTGGAAGAAAAAAAATAAAAAGCATTTGCTAATTTGGCTGTAACTCCAAATCTTAGCATATCATCAGGTCTATAAGTAACCCAAGAAGATTTGTGTCTTTCTGTTTTACATATCATTTGTACCAAGCAATGATTTCTGTGTTAGTCCATCATTTTTTAGAGAATAGGAATAGCATCTGCATCCCACATCCATTTTCATTCTCCTGACACCACCTAGAACATAACTCTCTTTTCTAGCAGCACTTGCAGAAGAATCACTATACAAAATACAGAAGGGAGAAAAGGTCTGTGCTTATTTGCAGATATTTAAACTTTAAATGGAAAAGAAGCAGCAGGAAATTTTTCATTCATGTTTTTCAATTACTAGTGAGTTCTGGCAACCACTCTGAGGAAATCAGTTTCTACTCAGGGGGCTTTATCAGTTTAAATTGATTCTTTATTTATCAGAATTTCAAAAGGCAGTAAAAGCCAGAACAAAATAATGGAAGTGATGCTAGCTGCTCAAATTGTATCTTTCTAATGTGTTCCCTTTTCTTTGAACATGCACTTCAAATAAGCAACTGTCATATGTCTAAACTATGTCAGGAAATCTGATGTGACAGCGTCCAATTAGCCACAGATTGTCAAGAATTCTGCTCTCGGTCCCAGTCGTTACGACCTCTTGTCTAGATCAGAGTAATTACTTCTAAATTGATATCCTAGCTCTTAAAATTACCTCCCTATAGTCTTCTCCCCTAAAAGCAGCCCATGCATTCTCCTTGCTGTACAGCGTTACATTGTTGAGGATATCTTAATTTATTTATCCATTCTCCTTGATGGGCATTTGGGTGGCTTCTTGCTAGGGTAATCACTCAAATCATGGTTTTGATAAGCTTACAGACATAGTTTCGTTAGCAAATCCTGGGAGTGAATTTGCTGGGTCATAGGATATATATATATATGCTCAGCTTCAGTAGATATTGCAAATAGTTTTCCAGAGTGGTAATTAACATGACATTTTTATTTTGTTTACCCCATTTCCTGTTCCAATCAGCCTTTTACACACATTCTGTTTTTCTCTTAGATTTTTTTTATGTTTAACAATAAATAAAAATGTAAAAAAATAGATAATAGTTCTGAAAAAAGGAAAGATTCTTTATCACTGAGGATAAAGAATAATGTGTTCCAAACCTCACAGGCATTTCCGCTCCGAAGTGTGCTGAATGATGGTGCCTTGGTGGGAAAATGGACAGCCACATACCACAACATTTTGCAGTAAACACACTAAATCGTCCTGGAAAGTTTGTTTATAAAATAAGTCATATGACAGTGATATCTTATGAGTAACTTGCGCTTGTCTTTGTCATTGATCGCTCCACCCTATTAGCAAAAATAACTGACTTTCGATCATTATCTCGAAGTTTGTTCTACTTCATGTCCAGCTCTGCCATGTGTTTCAAGATGACAGAGGTTTAAATCAGTACGGTTTCCTTTGATCATATGGATTTGAAAACTTTGTTTCTTTGCCCCTGTTGTTCTTGTCATGACCATTTCGGATTCTGCTCTCAGTATTTCCTCTTTCGTGGAGGCTTCTTCCTTGAGAGGTACACTCGTTTAACGGTTTTAAGAGTTCCTAAGGCCTAGTACCTAGACCAGCTATTATCAGACCTTCCCACAGTCTATTTATATTCATCCATGAACTGAAGCTGCAAAGGACTCTCGCAGCTTGCACCGAAGACAGCAGCAACATAAAATGAAAGGAACTTGAGACATTGTATGAATCTGGGTCCCCACAGGAAACAGCTCAGAAGAGAGTTAAAGAAAGGCAATTGACATGAGTGGACAAAGTTGAAGGGTCTAACAAAAGATAGTGAAGCAACTGGGACTAACGACACTGAGAAATTGTCCTTACGTTCAGGTCTAAAAGGAAAAGAGAATTGATCAGCAAATGTGGCACTTGGTGGGAGCTACAGTCATGGGAGAGGGGCCACAGGTAGAGGCTAAAACAGCAAACACCTGACCTCTCCTCTCTCTCCCAGTGGCGCCTCTCATTGGCAAAACCCACTGGAAGCCACAGGATAAGGGGGTTTATGTGATGCAGTCTATAAGGGCACAGAGCAGTGTGCGGAAAGCAGAGATTGGGTGGGGCAGGGCAAGTATGGATTATCCAGCAGCATCCCTGGGTCCCTGCCTGGAAGGCGGCCACCCAGGTGAGTAGAGAGCAGTCTGACCAATACATACATTACTCTTAGTGTGTGTTAAGTGTTAATCTGTTAAATCTCTAAGAGTTATGGGTTGTTTGGTCCAGCAGTTAACCTACTCTAACTAATACATCCAGTCTATTTAAATTTTCACATTATGCCTTTTATATCCAAATTGTTTTTCTAAAACTATCAGGGAAAATATATAATGATCCACATCAAACATAAATGATTCACTTTTCGCAAAGTCATTTCACATAAATTGTTAATAATTCTACCTTGAGATTACAAATAATTACTCTGCCTTTAGATGGTACAAAGAGCTGATTTTTACAATGACAGCTCAAAATGGAGGAGATTGGTGGGAGGGGGAGGGTTAAATTTTGCATTTATTCTTCAAAATTAGAACATAAGCAGAAAATATCATGGGGGGAAAAGGTCAAATGAATACCATTAAACGTTGCGCACTCCCATTTCAACCCACCTCCTTCCTTCCAGTCCTGCTCTGCCTCCTGTTCCTTAACTGAAGTGCCCATTGCTCTCGAACGAGCCCTTGCTTTCTTGGAAAGCCACTGTTTCTCCAACAGGCTCTTTTCACTGTCCCTCTTCTCCATCCCTGCCATGCTCCAGGCCTCCTCAATTTATTGAAACATCACCTTTGGGCCTTGCTAGGTGAGTGATTAGCTACCTTGATAACTGTATTCATTCATCCATTCACTTATGGAAATAAAATCAGTGGGCACCAACTAAATGCAAGGTATATTCTAGATGTTAAGACTAAAAATATATATTTTTCAAGGTCCCTTTGCAGAATAAATCATAATGTAGCAATAGAGACAAGACTTGGAAACAGATATAAGGCATAAAATGGCCAGTGACATAAAAGAGGCACAGATCAAATCCTATAGGGCTTTAGAAAAAAGGAAAGGAAGCTGGCACATACTATGCTCTAAACACTAGACTAGGTAGAATGCATACCTTAGCTTACCTGTCTTGCATATGGCTAATTTTTTCTTGTCTGTCAGGAATCCATTCAAGCGTCGCCTCACTCAAGAATCCTTCTTTGACACTTAGCCCGCTCTTCCTCTATGCTCCCACAATTATAGCTTTATCACATCATAAAATAATTGAGAGTTTATTACCTATATCCTGAATTACAGAAGTACCCAGAAGTGGGGGATGAAACTTTGTCTTCGTACATCTTCCACGCCTGACTCTAAATCTGGTGCACATCAAGCCTTCAGTAATGGATGGGTAGAAGGAAAGAAGGAAGGAAGGAGGGTACTATTAGAGCATTAGAGGAAAACAAGAATCATGTGAGCCACATGAAATCAGAATAATAGAAGGTAGGCTCCAGGAATTGCAAAAGTCCAGTTGGATTGTGTTAAAAGGATGTGGGCAGGAATGTGGCAGGTGACAAACGTTGAAAATAGAAGATGGAAAACTGCAGGGTTTTGAATGTCAAGCTAAGATAGCTCAACTTATGCTATAGATAGTGGAGAGCCACAGCAAACTGATGAACAGGGAAGAGATGAGGTCAGAGCTGTTGTTTAAGGAGACTAATCTGACACTTAGAATATCTTTCCCTTTTTGATAATATATTCCGTTTCTATGAGGAATTTTCTTCATCTTAACACAAAGGAATTAATCTCATAGTGTAGATTTGAATGGCCCTGATAAACATTCTTTTTTCTAAAGTAGCTCAAACCTGCAAGTGTCTAGGTCAGCCTTGAGTAAAGGGCTGCTTTGCAATTTTTTTTTCTTTCAAGCAATTAGTCTTTGTGCTACTCCCTGAAAATAATGAGGCAACATCCTGAAATTAATCTGAGCTGTTCCCCAAGGCCCAGGATGTAGTTACCAGCAAATGTTTACCCACAGCAGGGACTCTCACTTCAATATGAGATTCTCTTATAAGGCAAAATGTGCTGATAGAGATTCCAGTAATTTTTTTCAATAGAAATAATTTTTAAATGACACATTCATCCAAAGAGAAATTATATTACAATGTTCTGAGAAATGTTTTAATACTTGATAAGTTACTAATTACAAAGAATAAATCAATACTGAAAATTAGATCATCATCCTTTGACAATCACACATTATTCGATTTATCTCCCGTAAGCCAGTTTCTATGACAATGCATGTGTACCAAATCAAGTGATAACTTCACATCATTTTAGATAAAAGTTGCATCTTAAAATTGTAAAGTTGTACAGGTAAACATTAAAGTTAAACCTGCAAGTTCAATTGATATTTTGTTTATAATAACATTTATTATCTCTAATTTCCCAAACCTATTGCTGATCAAAAATATAATTACAAACAACAAAAGTCTATTAAGACAGTGTTATTGAGCCATGTGGTATAAAAGTAGATAATGGAGACTTTGATATTGCCCAGAGAGCCTTCTGTAATTATCTTTTCAGATACTGTATTTTTCATATTAAACTTTCAGCAAAGAAATGGATTGCTCTGATATTAAACTATTTTGAATATAAAGCAAGCCACTAGACTTGAGCCAGCTTTCACCTGTTTTTTTATTCCCAAGATGATTCATTGAGAATATGCAAGCAATATGTATAAATGAACAAGAAAATGACTCAGCAGGAAATTGACTCAGTGTCTCATTTTTCTATTGTTTGATGCTTTGACAAACCATCATCTCTTTGTCAAACTCCATCCCTGTGGGTTGAGCGAAGAGACAAAGAAAACAATTTCTCTCTCTTCATGCTGTAATGTAGGCTCTTCTCTAAGAATCCTAGGGCTGTGATGAAAGAACTATAGTTGTTTTGTGAGATAATGGATGAATAGATGCTTTCCCAGAAAGGATCAGGGTACCATTAGTCCTACAACAAAGGAGCTTACTGGGAGCTTTGCAGGACCTTGGTGTAAACTTCTTATTTAAATTACAGAAAGCTCATCCCCTTTGTCTGGTTGGGAATGATCATTCTTTAAAAATCAATCAATAAATTCCCAACAGACCTATTCTACTAAACTAGTCATCATGATTTCTGCTCCCACAAGCCTGCATGAATCACTACCCAGTTTGGTTAATTGTTATTGACAAACATTATTAAATTCTCTCTCTCAAAAAAAAAAAAAAAAAAAAAAGAGCTTTATGATCCTGTTGGTTTTCTAGAATCAAGTATCCACATAGGTATTTGGTTTTTCAGCATTTCCACAAATACTTTTTTTTTCACACATTTATTTCATATGCACATAAATGCATATAGGTCATTTTTAAAGATTCAGATCTGGATGAAAATATTTTTATAGCAGTCCTATTAACTCTGGAAAACTCAAGGGCAAATATCTATCATTTAATTTATCCTAAAAATATACTGCATTCTGACAGTGCTGCCGCGGGGGCGAAGTGAAATCCGGTGTCTCCCCAGCAGCACAGGTGTGGTCGGTCATCGTGCAGTGTTGTGTGGTGTGTAATCCCTCGGCTCTTCCCTGCTGATGCAGCAAAGACTTACAGGTGGTCAAGATTTATTGAAAGTACATTTTAGAAAGAGACGGGCTGTGCTAAGGAAGGCTGTAGCCCTGTTGAATTCGAGAGGCGAAGAGATAAGATAGTACATGCCAAGAGAGGAGCATTTTCTGCAAAAACAGCTGTAACACAAAGGTAGGAGGGTCTGTTTATATTTGGGCCATGATGGGAGGTCCCAGGTGATAAGCCTGGGAGGTCACCGTGACTGACAGTTGGCTGCTATATAATACTTTGCCTACTTCCACCATCGCCCCATCTTCAACATATCCAAATGCTCCCCATTGACCCTATTCCTTCTCTAAAATCCCTCACCTCTGTCACTGGCACCACCATTCTCATCCATTATCCCCAACCTTATCTTTTATTGTAACCTGTGTACCCTCTACCTTCACACAGGCCCATTTGCTCACCAACTTCCAGTCTCAGTTTACCATCACAAGTTAAATTTGCCTTATAGTGTTCACGAATCATTCGATGCAGGACACTTCGAAATCCAATCTGTCAGCAAATTATGTGGCTTCTAAGTGTAAAAATAATATCCAGAATGGAACTTCTTTGTACCACCTCCAACACGTCTATCCTGATCCAAGCTTCTTTCCTTATTTTAGATTATTGCATTGGTCTTCTAACTAGTTTCCCTGGTTCTACTCTCGTCCCTCACCTAACCCCACTCCTATGGTCTACTTGCAACATGGCAGATAGAATAATCCTTTAAACCTGAAGTCAGATCATGACTCTCTTCTGTCAGGTTCCCCACAGTTCCCCTTTCCACTCAGTGTAAAGCCATCGTCCTTCAATAGCCAATAAGGCCAAATGTGATCAGACCCTCTCTGCTTCTTACTCCCCCTCCCACAACTCTTCCTTTTTCTCTTTCCAGCCACACTGACCTTTGTTGTTCTTCCAAAATGCCAAGCACACCCCTGCCTCGGGGCTTAGAAGTCGATGTTCCCTCTCTTTGAAATGCTCTTCCCCTAGATAATGCATGGATTTACTTCCTTTTAAGTATTTGTTCAAATGTCTCCCGGTGAGGCCCTCCCTGACCACAGTGTGAAATTACAGTAAAATACCTGCCCAGCCCCCCACTCCCTGTCTCAGTCCCTGCCTTTCTTTTTCTCTGTACCATTATCACCCTTTAAAGTAACATAATTTATGTGTTTATCTTGTTTCTTGCCTATTTCCTCTTGCTGAAATGTTAGCTGAGTTAGGTATGGATTTGTTCTGTTTTGTACATTGACATATTCCCAGGTCCTAGAACAGTGTCTAGCACATATAATATTGTGCTCGATAAATATTTGATTAATTAATTAATTAATTAATTAGATTGTAAGTACTGTGAGGGCAGTGGTCTTTTTGCAGTGTTTAACACAGAGGTGGATTCATAGTATTACTTAGTAAATTTTTATTGAACTACATTTAAACCAATTTCATTAAAACAAATATAACTCTAATTTTAATTTTTTTAAATGAGAAAATAAAATTACTATGCTCTAAAGAAACATTAAAATAGATTTTACTTTTAAAATGTTTACTATTTTCCATCATTCTTAGTAGAAGGAGCATTCTATAAATTTTGTGTATATATAAGTGGAAACTTCTCTTTTTTTTGAGCACCTACTATATGCCTAGCACTAGGAATACAAAAGTGAAAAGTCTCAGGTCCCATTGAAGAAGAGAGCTCTGGGCCACAGAAGATGGTTTATAGTCTAGGCCTAGGGCAGCTCTTTCTGCAATAATAGAAGTTTTATATATCTCTGTTAGCCAGTATGGTAGTTCCTAGTCACTTGAAATATGACTAATGTGACTAAGGGACTGAATTTTTAATTTTATTTAATTTTAATCAATTTAAATTTTAAAAGCTACATGTAAATATGGGCTATTGTACTGGACAGAGCAGCTCTAGTTCAAAGAAATAAAGCGCCCCTAGAGTGGTAAACACTGATAAGGTTTTATTTTTACGTCCCATCATAATGTATTCAAGGACTGCTTAAGGATGGATCTAGAAAGGGAGGGACCTCTGTGTATATATGTATGTCTGTATGATTCTGTGACTATGTATCAGTTTACCTATGTTTAGCAGAGAGGGGGAAAAAAAGATTTCTTAGGTGTCTGACACAACATAAGAGCTCAGAAATCTTCATTTTCTTGTCATTTATTAGTAGATCCTTTCCCAGCATGAATTGGAAGACTGTTTAGAAATCTCAGCATTAGGGTCAAAAGGACCACACTTGGAGAGGGAAGATAGATAAATAAGAAACAAGATGAAAAAACATACCACCACCACTCCTTACTCCTCGAAAAAAAATCCTAAGGCAGCAAGGAAAAAGTCTGGCTGTACTGACTTTCAGCTCTCTCACTCCAGCTGGTTCCTTCATTCTGAGATTGATTTGGAAGATTAAATTGCCAGTGTTTTCCACCATCCCATCATTTCTCTGTAACCCTGCAGGTCACCCTGCAGTAAGCATTAAACTAGAATATCAAACTATAGCCCTACTCTCTTACAAATAACATTTCACTAAGTGTACATGTTCAGCTGTCTGGTTTCTTCTTAACTTCTAATAAGTGATGAGGTTCCCCCCTTAGCATTCCCCAATACTTCTCTGGGTGCTATCTTTATATTGTGTACCCAGGGACCCCCCCACCTCCAGCTCGCCAACCACTTTTCAGTCCTGTATATCAAAGCCCTGCTGTGGCCACAGACAGAGGAATAGAAACTGCAATACTACCTTACTAACATCTAATCACTAAAAAATTTAAAAATTATTTAAAAAGTAAGTTTAAAGACAAAATAAAATAATTTTTAAAGATAAGAAAAAATATTCTTAAGAAAAAATTTAATAATTGGTAATAACAAAATAAGTATAATTCATTAATAAATAATAAATCATAATGAAGTAACAACTTTTTATCTAGGGTAAGGTCTTTACATCCAAAACCAACGCCTTTAATTCTCAAACCTTACTTCTACTACCTCTTGGAAAAATTTTGAAAACAATGTTTCAGAAAGGATTTCAAATGTACTTTCCTTTTGGTAATTAGGGCCAGATCATGAGGTTTTTTCTGTGCCAAGCAAAAGAAAAGATATCCATCTGGAGAAAAGAAACTCATGAGATTGGTAAGAAGGAAGCTATGATGTAAGATTTTTGAATGACACATTAAATTACAGTAAACATATACCATACTGGCAGCTAGCATTCCCTACCTCAAGTTGTATTATAAATTTGTAAATCCTTCCTCCCATTCTTTCACCCTGAGTCGATAGAAGAAGAATAAAGAGAGGAAGAAATGAAGTCTTTCTAGAACTACTGTCAGATAGGGAAGGAAAAACCGGGTTACCCCAGGGTGATGATAGATGCTAATCTGTGAATCTCTTCACACACCCTCTAAAAAAAAGCCATACATATATTTTTAAGTACATAAAACCACACATGACCCATGACTTCAGCATCATAAAAGGTCTGAAAATATTCTGACTTCAAAGGACTTGCAAGTCCTTTGAAAAAACTAGCCATTAAATCCCAGCAAGGCAGCTCTGGACCTCCCTCCACCTCCCTGGGCATGTGGAAAATGAGGGTAACTTGGGAGAACAGAGTAAGGGGGAGCAGAGAACCTAAGGTTGAGGAAGAGCAGACAAAACCATTCTTAGAAAGAAAACATTTGTCCTCCATTAAAACAGATCCAAAACCCTGGCCGAGACAGCGCTGGCTATAGGGAAGGTGACAGTTTCAGGAAGGAACCACTTCAGTGGGACCGAAGGTATACAGAGAGGGTGAAGTGCCTTTCTGAGATATGGTGGACAGATAAAGAAAGGGAAAATTAAGAATCCTTGTGAAACAAGAGTGAATTGTACAACCAAAGGCACATTAAGCCCTCCCTTACCACAAAAGTCATGTCATAAATAAACTGCTCTTCACCACACTAACAGAGGCGGGCAGTCTTCATATAGGAGCTTGTAAGACACCTCAAACCCTCATCCTTTTCTGTAAAAATAACCAAAAATAGAATTGTGCCTTGATATAAGTTTACCATAGGAATAAAACAGACAATGAAATCAAAACATTCCACCAGATTAAAATTCCCCTCCAACACACACACACACACACACACACACACACACACACACACACACAATTAAGCAGAAGAATACTGGAACACAGCACTTAAAATAAATATTCTAGCACTCAAATTAAATATTCTCAGTAAAGTACTTGGAGATATGCAAAAATCTCTTAAATTAGGTATTTAAAAATTAAAAACATAAATAGAGGGGGAAAAATGGCCCAGATGATAGAGGCTTCGTTCATCCTTCTGGCAACCAAATCAAAGTTGTGACAGAAATACTGGGCAAACAGCAAGCAAAGCCACCTGGGATCTAGATGAACAGAAGTATTACAACTAGGGGGAGAAATAATTAATCAACCTGCAATGGTAGAAGGTCGGAGGGGGCAAGACGCGAGGCTGCCCAGTTCCGAGGGGCTGAGTGAAACAGAGGCCGCAGCAGTGGCAGCTGCAGACGCCTCTCAAAGGGGCCATGTCCTCAAGTGGACTTTCATGGAGACAGACCTGCTTGCTCTGAGCACCAGTGCTGGTTGGCTGCATGGGGCGGGGAGGATGCAGGGGCACCAGGGACTTACAGGGAGACACTGAGTTGTTGGAGTGAGGGCCAGAGGTGAGGCTCGCTCAGGACAGAAGAGCTGGTGGTATCCATTGTTCCTCTGTTAAGCCCTCCCAGCGTGTGGACGCGGCACCGCCATAGCCCAGACATCATCAGTCTGGATAACAGAGGACGGCACACCCAGAGGATTCTCTGAAACTCCTCCTTCCCCAACTCACGGCCCCACCCAAGCCACATCCAGGTATATCCTCTGTGAGTCAGGTGCTCCTGACATTGGTGGCAGCTGACTGCAATTTCTGGTGTGGCCTCTTGAGCACAGCATCTGTGGATTGCTTGCTGAATCTTAACAGGTGGTCATGGAGGGGCGTAGGCTAGAGCTAAACTTGGCCTGCTGCTGAACCCCTCTCAGGACTGGGCCACTGGACACCTACTACACAAAGCCACGCTAATAAGACTAGAAGACTTAGAAACTTTGCTTAGTACATAGAAACAGACACAGAAAGGCAGCCCAAATGGGAAGACAAAGAAGTAGAAACCTTATGAGAGGACAGAACAGAGGTCTAGAAATAATGGAGTCAAGTAATCTAATAGGTGCAGAGTTTAAAATACTGGTTAAAAAAGATGCTCAATGAACTTAGAGGAAGTGTAGATGAATTCAGTGAGAACTTGAACAAAGAGATAAAAAACTTAAAAATGGAAAAGGAAATTATAAAAGGGAACCAGTCAGAAGTGAAGAACACATTATCTGAGATAAAAATTATATTAAATGGAATAAACAGAGTGAATAAAAAGGGGATCAAATGTCCTATATAGAGGATGGGGAAGCCAAGGACACTCAATCAGAACGGCAAGAAAAAAGGTGCCAAGTATACAACAATTTAAGGAGCCTAATGGACACAATCAAATGTAAAAAAATATACATGTCATAGGGGTACCTGAAGAAAAACAAGACATTGAAGAGCTATTTGAAGAAATAATGATGGAAAATTTCCCTAACCTGGTGAAGGAAATAGACATACAACCCCAGGAAGCTCAGAGAGTCCCAAGAAAGAGGAACCCAAAAAAGCCCACACCAAGACACATCGTAATTAAAATGCCAAAGGTTAAATGCAAAGAGAGAATCTAAAAAGCAACAAGAGAAAAGCAATTACCTACAAGGGAACACCCATAAGACTGGCAACTGATTTCTCAAAAGAAATTATGCAGGACAGAAGGGCTTGGCACAAAATATTCAATGAAAACCCAGGATCTATAACCAAGAATATTTTATCCAGCAAAGCTATCATTTAGAGTCAAAGACAGATAAAGAATTTCCCAGACAAAAATAAGCTAAAGGAATTTATCAACACCAGGCTAGTATTACAGGAAATGTTAGAGGGACTTCTTTAAGAAGAAAAATCATGTATCAAAAACATGAATAAAGAACAATAAACACTACATTCCTATCAACAAGTACCTCAAATGGAAAAGAATTAAGTCCTCCCACCAAAAGATAGAGTGGCTGAATGGATAAGAAAACGAGACCCCTACATATGCTGCCTACAAGAGACCCACACCAGATGAAAAAACACACAGACTAAAAGAAAGGGGATAGGAAAAGATATTGCCTTGATGGACCTAGAGGGTATTGTGCTCAAGGAAATAAGTTAGATAAATACAAATATTATATGATTTCACATACATGTGGAATCTAAAGAACAAAATAAACAACAACAACAACAATAGAAATAAACTCATAGATACAGAGAATACTTTCAGGGCTACTAGATGGGAGAGAGTTTGGAGGATGGTGAAAAAGTGCAAAGGGATTAGGAGTGCAAATGGATAGTTACAAAATAGACAGGGAGATATAAAATGTACCATAAGGAAAATAGTTAATAATGTAATAAACCTGTGAGGGGGAAGAAGGGTACTAGATCTAGTGGCGTGATCACTTTGTGGGTTATACAGATCTCTAATCACTATGCTATACAACTGAAACAAAGATATTGTATGCCAACTATAACTGAAAAAAAAAACCTCATTGTATCATACAGCATAAATATGAGCAATTGTCTATTATATTCCAATAAAGCCAGGGGTAAAAAAACTGCTCTAAAAAAAATAATAAATGGATATACAACTGGAAGAAATTTTAGAAGTTTATTTTACTCAGGAAAGAAACTAAAGAAAAAAAGAAAATCATTTCAGATATTAAGTGAAAAGTTACAAGACATACAGAAATGAATATGTTATAATGAGAATTTAATAAGGGGCATTGACTAAAGGTAGGAAAACAACTAAGAGAATAAGGATATGATAAAGAAAAAGGCAAAAATGATCAGAGAGAAAGTGGATAAAATGGCAGACAGACAAAGGAAGTCAAATACTTTAAGGTACTTGAAGAAAAAAAATAAAATGGAATTAACATCAAAACTGTAAACCAGAAAATGTTTCAAAATCAACGATCTGAATCTATATAGAGAAAAAATATGTACCGTACTTTGGAAAATTAACTTGGAATAGCTAACTCCGGGTATACTGATATTCCATATGCCTGAAAGAATATAGAAATGTAATTCTCTGTACATATTAAAAAAAGATGTCAGAGTAACCTCTGATAATTCAGTGTTCTGAAATATTGTCGTATTCTTTTTCATCACAAGTTCAAACTTAGAGTTTGTGAATATATATTTTCCAACCTTCACATAGGCAATCAATCTCTCCATTGTCATCCAATTGCCAATTTAGAATATCATAATATCTGGTCATATCACCACTTTCATCAATTTCTTTCTTTTTTAAAAACTTACTTACTTATTTATTTATTCTATTTTATTTTTTTATGCCTATAGCACCTGGTCTTCCTACGTGGTCTCCCATCCAAGTACTAACCAGGCCCGACCCTGCTTAGCTTCCGAGATCAGATGGGACCACGCATGTTCAGGGTGGGATGGCCATAAACATTTTTTGTCAATTTCTACTTTCATTCCATTATGGGTAGTAAAGTTAAGTGTCTTAAAACAGTACATTAACTAGAAAACAAGGGGAAAAAACGACAGAGAGAAAAGCAACTTGTAAAAATTTGATTGCCAAAAAAACAGGGTCTATAAAGAAAATAATCTCAAAACTCACATCTAATTCATGGGATTACATTTTTTTCTTTTCCTCTATGTCTTAGGTGTCTAATACAACAACTTCTAGTCGCACATGACAATTGAAACCTGAAAAGTAGCTGGCCAAATTAAACTATCTCACTAATAATTTTATATTATGATTATGGTCACATGTTAAAATATTATTTGGAGTTTAACAAAATATGTTAACTTTCATTTCATCTTTTCCTTTTTCTTTTTTAATTTGGTTACTAGAAAACTTTAAATTACCTGTGTGACTCACATATTTCGACTAGACAGCACTGTTCTATACTAAGGCAAAATGGTGTCTAATATTTCCTAATACCTCCATTTCTAGGGAAGAAAGATATTTTGATTTCCCATCTAGATTTCTTCCACTTATAAGTAGGTACCAATCTTCTATACTACCACCACTTCCTTCCCTATGTATCAGGTTTTAAAGATACGAAGACCAGCAAGATTCATTCCCTACCCTGTTCCTTCTACATTTGTATTTGCAGCTTTGAAATATTGCGTATACTTTACAATATCAGAAATACTATGTAAATGCCACTTTTTATAATTATTTCAAATTCTCCTATTGCTCAGTAACACAAATAAGCTTAATTATCATTCACATTAATAAATCTTGACTATCGATAATTTAATGACCCATCCTTAGAAATAATTATAGGGGTTTATATTTTCTTAATAATCGATTCTTCCTATATCATCTATTCTTAAGTTGAAATATGTCACTGTCTGAATTTAAAATAATCCATAAAGTTAGCATCCCAATATACTAGCTATCTTGTGAAATTCTCAGGCTCATTTCAGTATGTTAGCTTATAGAGCAGTAGAGGAAAGAAACCAAATGAGTTCCTTATACCATTTATCAATCGACCAACCAGTATTTCCTGATCACCTACTCTGTGCCTCACCCGGTGCTCCAGTGTGTAGTGCCTAGTGCAATGTCAACATGCAAACCACTGGATCAAAACCTCAAGCCAAAAATTAAAGCAGCAACCTAAGCGACGTAGAAGAGTCTGAAATCACCTCTACACAGGCTTGAAGTGACACCTGCGGAGGCAGGAATGAGCAGAGGAATTAGCAACAGCAGCAATATCGCCATCCCTATCTGTCGCTGCAACTTACCCCAGCCTCACCTGAGCACCTTACTATTTGCTGCAATTCCCACAAACACAACTTGTGTTTCTTTATAAACTAGCACCAAGCACAGTAATTTGAAATACCTGAGGTCAATAATAGAACCCTAGAACTCTTGAAGCAGCGCCTGATAAGGACGACCCACCTGCTCCGACAATTCCTGCTGCCAGAAGTGCTGCAGTAGCTTCTAACGTTGGGCTTGTTCTCTTCCTGCCCTGTGAGGCATACCAGAGCTGCTACCAGACTTGGAGACAGTGGAACAGGTATGATGGCCCAGAGTGGTGCTGGGCAAAACACCCTTCCTTTCACTAATCTCCTTGATCCCATGAATCATGGTTTTCATCCAGCGGAATCCCCGAAAGTTAAACCTGAAAAGGAAATATTTTTTGTAAAGCTTTTGTCAGTGGACAGATTTTCTTTTTTGGAGGCGGGGAAACGGGGGAGGTCAGTAAAGCAGCTGGGGTTGGCGCTGAGAGCATTTTGCCAAAATATCAGGAGGCACTTCACTTGCCTGAGCATGTTACTATTTCATAAACTATACTGCACACTTCAAGGCTTCACATACAGCTCATATTCATTATTGATTGGTTTGGGTTGGGAAGTACCTTTTAGGATGTTGTCTTCCTGTATGTATGTGTGTATGTGTGTGTGTGTGTATATATATATTCATGTGATGTAATCTCCCTTAACTGCCAATTATCTCTTTTCACAAAAATATTCCTATAATCCTACATTTTCAATTCTCTCCAGCACACAGGACACTTACTAACCTCTCAAGATATCTTCCCCATTCACTGGAACTCCCTGGTGCCATATGACTCTCCTTTCCCTCCAGTTTACCTTTCTATATGTTTCCCTCATTTTCTTCTGGATGTTAATTATAATGATAAAAATTATGTAAATACATGAAAATAGTTATAAGACTATATCAAATCAGCACATAAAATTTGTATAGACTATATATGACTCCAATTTAATAATTTTTCTGCCATGAAAATGTTGAGATTAATTGAAAAATAATTGCTTCCTACCATTCTCACATATAATCATGAATAAGAGCCCTCCTCCTTTCGATTCCCTAGCCATTAAAGAGAAAAATACTTCTTTTTCTGTCCCTTATCACATTTTTTGTCAATTTCTTCTCCATAAAAAATAACTATTCCCAAATCTCTTTCTTCCCAGTTTTACCCAAACTTTCACCTATCTAAAAGCACCTCAATATTTTTTCCTCTTAACATATTCTGTAGCTATAGTATCTAATTCTATATCTTCTACTCGATAAATACATATTTTTAAATTTTATTCCCTCTTATTTCAACAATCCAGAGGGGCCTTCTGTGAATATGCCCCTTCTACCTTTGCCTAGTCATCAAATTATCCTCATCTTGCTTTTTCTCTTTTGCACTTTCTTTCCCAAATGGCTTTCCTTTGGTGAGAAAGTTTAAATTGTGCAGTGCCCACTCCAGACATTGCTACTTGGATTAATTTTTTTAAGCCACTTGGATTAATTTTAACCTCTTCCATTCTGATTTTGCTGAGAAGTGACCATAAAGGCTGCATGCTAACTTCTTGGAAGCTGGTCTGGCTTTTGCCTGAGGTTCATGGCATCCCGAAATTTACAAACAATTTATCTTTTTATTCTTGGGAACAAAGAATTGAAGTTTTTCTTCTTTTTTCCTCCAATAATATTTTTAAGTAAATGTCTTGGCAGATTAGATTAAACTAGATTAGAGTTCTTCTCTGTGTCTCTTTAATTAATTAGTTTAGTTTAGCTTGGTTTTTCATTTATTATGTACTTATTCAGTTCCACTAGTGCTAGACACTATAAATACAACAGTGAACCAGCTAGGCACTGCAATGGCAAGGTGAAGAAACAGAAAAATAGCCAAGGGATGCACAAAATGTTAAAAAAAAAAAAAAAAAAAAAAACAGTGATGGATAGACAAAGGGGCCATGAGGTACAAAAGAGAGGCACCTCGCCCTGCAGGATTTAACAGTCAAACTGAGGCGGGAAGGGTGACATAAAAACAGGGAATGAATGCTGCAGGCAGAGAGAATGGTATGTGTGAAGACTTGACATAAAAGAGATCAGGAAACATTATAGGAACGAAAAGCTCAGTACGTGTGGAAGATAGAGTAAGAGTGTGTGTGGCACAGGGAAGAGAAGACTGGAAAGCCAGAAGGTGCTAGAATATGAAGGGCTTCATGGTCCTAGGATAGATAGTTGGTTTCCAAATTTACACAGGTGGCAATATGAATGAGCCTACACATTTTCCAAGTAAATATAGCACTATCTTTTTAAAGGTATAACAGCAATACATTTCAAGAGCTAGAAACGTGTTCACCTGCTTTGCATCAATAATTCTATCCCTGAGAATTTATCTGAACAAACTGTTCTTTTCAAAGGAAAAAGCTATGTATGCCCCAGACTGTTCATCACAAAATTATTTATGATATTAAAGAACTTACATGCTCAGTGATAATAAATTATGGTATACTGACTTGAATGGGACATTTTCCCTCATTAAAAAATTATAATTACAGAAATTACACAGCAGCGTGTATGATACTAAGTGAAACAAGCCATATACAAAGTTGTTTCCATAGTGTAATTAAAACGACCTATAAATTATATGAACATTTGGATAAGTATCAACAGGGGAAATTTTTAAATGAACACAGGATAACAATGGGAAGTGTGGGATCTGTGGTGATTTTCTTTCATTCGTTGATTTCCATTATGAAATTGACAGTGTTGTACAATGTATACTTTTTCTCCCCCAGAAAATTGCTCTAAATCCTAACTTTCTTTTGATCAACCAAAACAAGAATTAAAATACCTTTCCTCCTTCCACTTCATTGTCTTTCTCTGCTCTGAACGACATTTTCAAAATAGTAGAAAAGTCGTCCTCTTCTGTATACTGGAGCTGCTGGCCAACCAAACCTAGTATCTTCTTCAAAGGTGGGTATCAAATGAGACTTCTTCAAACCCGACTTGAATTCCTGGATCAGTCATAAGTAGAGGTTAATGATGCCCAAATAAAATTACTGTCAGATTAGGCCCAGCTTGTCTCCTGAATACCTCCTAGGCCAGGCCTCCCATGAGGGCTCTCCCTAGGGAGGGAAAGTTGCATCATGCAGAGGAACATTAAGAAGCTTGGGTTGGGTACAGATAGACCATTGAGACTGTTGACAGTTATGGGTGGAAAGGAATTATATAGTTCTAATTTTGGGAGAAAAAATATCAAAAAATTTTAAAATATTGAATGTTATTAATATCTAAAATATACAGGTACATTTAGGCTGGAGCAAAGTGCTGGAAAAAGTTTTAGCTCTGGATAGCATAAAGATGAGCAATTTGGGTTTCAGTCAAATCAGGCTGGGAGACATGCAGAATGCCACAATGATGCCTCGTGTTACTGTTCCACATTCAAGACAAGGAACTGGCTTCTCAGACGCCCTGGACCGCATGAAAGAAGTCTCATGCAAAATATCAAAAATCAGAACGTCCTCAGAATGTTGTCTCAGCACCAACACTTAAAGTCAGAAAGTGCTGAAGAAATCTTTTCAAAGACTCCTCAGGCTTCAAGTTAAAGTGGAGTAAGAACGCACGACTCCCTCTCTCTCTCTCACTGATTACTATTAAATTCCCTGAACAGAGAACATAAAGCAACCACCAGACTACTCTGAAAATTAAATAAGAACAGACATACTAGACAGGGAAATCAAAATACCCCTGACAGTGTGAGTTATTTTAAAAATAGAACAAACTTACTTCTCACCGCGATTTCAATCACAGTAGATATGCCAAATTACTTTATTAATGAAAGCGTAGGTTTTTATTAAAATATATATACTGGCTTTTTCATTTAACCTTGCTAGGAAGATAACCTTCAAAAGTTCTGATGACAGGTGAAGAACAAAGTAAGTGATTCCATTTACAAAATATATAGTATGACAAGCTCTAGTTTTCATTTTATGTTATGAGAGATTGAATAGTGAAAACTTCTGTGTTAAATAACAAACATACTCCACAATAATGAAACTATCAGCAAAAAGTTTTCTCACCCCTCTTTCCTTTGCTTCAGTGTAAGAATGGAAAGGAATTAGAAGGTCCAGGAAAGAGGTGAGTAGGGACTAACTGCAACCCTTTCCTGTTGCAAACAGCATCACAGTTTATCCAACACTCTAAAGATATTTCAAATATAAAGCATGAAATATGAGCAAAGGAGAACAGTTGTATCGGTAAAGATTTAATTGTGTAAGTAGTTGCTAAAAATTTTATAGTATACATTTATGATTACCATGCAGCATCATGGAAATGCTTACTAGATAATGTTAAATGCCCAATATAAAATTGTGTCTATGCTATGGTCACACCTATGCCAAAATTATGGTTGCATTTATATAAAGAACTGAGAAAGAATATAGAAAAATTTTTAAAAGCTGCTTTGTTATGGTAATAAAATAGTAGATTTAATTTCTGGCAATCTTTTCACATCTAAAGAGTATCTGTGTGTTTGTGTACATGCGTGCCACACACACTTCACACCCAGAAATCTAACCCACGTTTGCCCTTCTCACAATGGATTGTTAGCAAATTCAGATTATCAGTCACGGATCCCATTTCATGACATGACAATTTGGGGGCGAGGGGAGTAGGGCAGAAGCATTCCAGATGAAGGAGTCTTGCTAGGAACATTAGCTCAGAAATAAATTAGTGTTCCCACACTGTATTTTCACTTGAGGAGAGTTTAGTGTCATAATTCACAATGAAGCTGCAACACTACATACTTCTGCATCAGCGCTTGCTTCTTAAACCTTAATGTACACATGAATCACAGCTCTTGTTAAAATGCAGATTCTGATACAGCAGACCTGGGATGCAGCCTGAGATCTCACATTTCTAACAGGCCTATAGGTCATACTGATGCTGCTGGTCCATAGACCACTACTCTTTGATGAGTGATGCTCTGTATCATGCAAAACCTTTTGTCTTTTTCTTTTCTGAGCTACAGAAGTGAGAAAGGACCTGCTAGAGACCAAAATTGTCTTGTTTCTAAGCAATCCTAGAATGTCTACCTTGGAGAAACTGAGACCCAGGAACAGGAAGTCAAATAAATGGTGTCAGAGTCAGGGCTGGCATCACAACTACAGCTCCAGACTCTGACTTCCACACCCAAAACTCCTTCACCCCTGCCACCCGTGAATGATGTAAAAAAGAAGACAAAAATAATAGTTTCTCTCTCACATTTTGCTGATATGGGCTCCAAAATAGACTCATTTGTGGGATGGTTCTGGAATGAATGGGAAACAGTTACTTTCTAATAACAAGTGCATGGTTTTTGGCATCAAGCTTGCCCAGCAACTGACAGGTCTGTTCTTCTTTCTCTTCTTTGCCTTCAATGCCCAGTTCAGCCCATAAAAAAAAAAAAAAAAAGAAAAGAAAAGAAAAGAAATCCTAGAACCAAGCATTTCTTTCTGCTGCCCATTTCAGTAAGATGAATTTGAAAGAAATGACCAGTGTTAAAACTTTTAACAAAGCACCTTGATAAAGGGTTACAGTGAGTGTGTGCCATATCTCAGTAGACTCTGCTTGTCACTACTTGCCACATAATTGTCATGTTTCAGTCAATTACAGAGCTTCACACTTGCAATTTACAGATCTGGATGAGTAGCTGAGTAGTTCTTTTGAAAAGAGCCTTGTAAAAATTTCTTTTGTGCTTAGCGATAATATATAATGACATAAAAGTGGGTTTTGAGTTTAAAATAGCCATTTCATTTTGTAGAAATTGTCCCTTTCTTGTGTATCGTACATTAGCCTCGTTCATTGTGACTTCAGCCACCCTTGTGGGAGCTGCTCTTGCCTCAGAGGTGAGGAAAGGCATTCTGCTTCATCACAAAGGATTAAAAAAGTGACATCATGCCATGCTCTTTCATTAGGAGTATAGAAAATGTCAAGTAGAAAACCATGAAAGATTTTGACTAGAAGACATTATTTTGAATCTGTGTTCTACCATTTAGAGCAGAAAAGATTTTGTAAAGCTCATTAAGAGTTCAAGGAACTTTTTTCACAGACACTGTGTTCTTTAACTTCCTCTTTGAGGTGAAACGTTGCCCTCAGCTCACTTTGCTGACTTTGTCACTGGTTCAAACACAAATCCCTGAGAATTCTCCTCTCCAAGGCTTCCCAGTTTCCCAGTCTCCTTTTTTGCACCTTTTCAAACATCTCCCCCTGGGGTATAAATTCATATTTTCAGAACACAATCCCATAATATGTATCAGAAGCATGAAAAATGTGTATACCTTTTGACCACATGGTTTTATTTTGTAATGTTTATCTCACGGACACAAGAGAGATCCACACAATCATGATGCATACAGATATTGGGTAGTTTTATTTATAACTGTAAAAAAATAGAACTAACTAAATGTACACTATAGGGAATTTTTAAATCAATTATGATCTATTAACATGGTGAACTACAAAGAAGCCATTTAAATCATATTTTAGAAAATATTTGCTCACAAAGGAAAAGCTCACAATACGCTTAAAGTGAAGGTAACAGATAATAAAGCAGCATATAAAATTGAACTCTAAATTTATAAAATTTACCTATATAGCTCTTTCATCCATATATGTCCATTAAAAGCACTAGAAGAAACTACTGTAAAGTGAAATCAAAACTAGAAAGGAAGAAAGACTCCTTTTTCCCACTATTTTAACAAACTAACTGTTCTCATGTTTTTATGGTCATTTCCAGTCCAGACTGACACCTATACAGTGCTTTTTGGTGGTAGATTGTGAGTGATTTTAATCTTCTTCTTTATACTTTTTTATATTTTCCTGTTTTTTTGGTGTTTACATACCCATTCAAATCAAACTTGCCCAGCAACTGACAATATCTTTTATTTCTTTTGTAAACAGAAAAAAATGCTACGGCAAAAAAAAAGTCCCCTTGTTTTTTTACAACTCCTCCACACATGCACATTCAACTCCAATAGCCACGTTCAACTCCAGCGGTCCCCTCATACCCCCACACATACACACACACATTTTTACTACCTCAGGATCATTAGTATTACCAGTCCCCTGAGTACCACCAACCCTCCACGCAAGCCATTTCCTTCAGCTCATCCCCACCAAAGGATTTCCAGCACACATTTGTTGGTAAAGTATAATCTCTACCTGACCCTAGGGATTCCCAAAAGAGAGGTTCCCATAGCTGCTTCCCAGGTGAAATTGCAGGCCCACGACTCAGTCTCCCCAGGCCAACGAGGCCTTCACAAGTGAGCTAGTGGATGACACACACCGTTGGCCCCTGACTCAGTGACATCTCAGTCTGTAGAATATGGGACTGACCTTGGTGTTCTAAAATGTGGATAGTCCACAGGTTCCCAGGAGAATCTCTGCCCAGACATGCTTCAGAGTCTGGCTTCATCCAAACGTAATGGCACTCTGGGTGACAGACCACCAACAGCCTGAGAACTCATCTCTTGAGCTGCAAGGATTTAGTCATGACCTCCTTGGAATTATTTGGAACTATTCTTCACTCATTTTTGCTCTCCCTTCCTTACCAAAAGGCAACCGTTTCTAAGCAATTAGCCCTCTTGTTGCCAAGGGCGACCCTTGCTCAAAGACGTGTTTATCACCAAAGCTGATTTGTCTTAACCCTCCAGGCAAAACTTGTGCTAGGGACCATAAAAAAGAAATCATTAAAATAGATTAAGTTACAAAAACTAGCATTTTTATAGCATTTTACATTTTACAAATTGTTTTCACATACATTATTCTTCCTCTAGGTCAGGAACTAGATTCAGCGGTTGAAGAGGCTTTGCTTTGTACAGCGGCATCTGGTATTCAGCATTTTTGTAATTCCCAGGATGACAATATACTTTACCAGGGCCACAGTGATTATGTTCTCCAAATATATTCATCAAAGATGAGGCAGGAAATAGGAAAAACAACATCGGTGCTCTTATGCAGAGGGTTCCTATTAAGCACACAGTGATGGGTGTTTGACCACTCATCTTGCCCTCATAACACCATACAGGACTGGTTTTCTTTTGTTCACTTTACAAAAAAAAGTTCACATGGCTAGCACATGCTAATGTGCAGAAACCAAAGCCCATGTCCTTTCTGAGGCTCCGTGATAGAGAAAAAGGATATAGACCACGTCCAGGAAGGTGGGTCCTAAATCCGGCCTCTTTGCTGTCTAGCCCCTTCTTCATCTCTTTGGACTGCCAGGTTCTCATCCCCAAACAGGGAACTTCAGACTAAATGGATTTTTTGAAGTCTGTGAGTCTGAAGGAGACAGTGATGTCATGTTCTGGGTGAGCCCTTCCAAGGCTCAAATTCATGATAACTTAATCATGCACTGTCAGAGGAAGGAAGCAGGCGCAATTGTTTTGTTAACTACCTAGGCAAGATTGTTTCTTCAATAATACTTTAAACCTAATTACCATTTCCACAGGACTCTGATTTCGGGAACCCCTGATCAAAACAAAAGATACCAGATGGATGTTGCTATGAATGGCCATGGGTATAATATCTGGTGAGTCCGCACCCGGGCTCCTAGATCTGCATCTGTGAGCTGTAGGTTTTCAGCGCCATTCCCCACACTCCTTGATCCTTGCTGTTCTCCAAGGGCGCTGGTGAAGGTCAGGATCCCTTCCAGGAACAACAGCACATTCTGTCTAGACACGACTGTCCCGTGCCTTCAAGCAAAGGAAAACACCTGAGCCCCTAAAGGTTACAATAACCATCTTATTAACAAAGGACCAAAGAGTATTTAAATGCTGTTATATGGTTTCCAGGAAAAGCTCAAACTCCTATCAACTGCAGATGAGCGTATCTGTGTGCCTCTGAAAAGTGTGAGCATTGTGGCAACTAAAGTGAACTCACGCTTGGTTACAGTCTCTTGGTCAGGCAAACTTGTCAGATATTACTTGGCTTTTATTGCCTTCTAGTTCATTCCCTTAGCTTTATAATCATTTTGAATCCTAGGTACTACTCACACTATACATGAGATGAATGGGTACACTAACCTACTTCCTTTTATTTCCCATGCAGAACTCTCCTAAACAGTTGAGAAATGAACACAACGCCTAGTTAGATGTGTTTAAATTGCTGTTTTTACTTTACGGTATATATAGATACACACATACAAACGTGTATACCAGCTTTTTATATGTATGTCTCCAACAGTTAAAAATATACTATTTGTATTGAATTTTGTGACATGAAATTAGGGCTTGCCTGTATCTTTATCATGAGAAGGAAGCCTAAAAATAAGTCAGTTTTCATAAATCTATTGTTATGTGAGGTACACGTTATTGATGAGAGGCCTCGGGGTGTGTAAGAAGCAGGGTTTTTTTTGTTCGTTATGTTTTTAACACGTAGATACTAACACTTGTTACAGAACAGCGCCCTGGGTGTCTAGAGAAAGCCCTCAATTATAGCCAAGGAAACAGACACTCAGGCACTATAGGCATAAACATTTTAAACAGCTGGATTGAGAAAGCCACAGTTACTATCTCTTTTGCTTCATCTATTTCCAGGAAAACAAGTTGACAGCCTGATTAATCCCCTGCCTGTAAATCAGTTGACTTGCTAAGCAGCAAACTTACCATACACATCCTGAAACATCCTTTCTCCATGGATACATCACATGTCACATAGCTACAATGTGCTGTAGCTGTAAAAAAAATTGTGAAGATGGTAAGCAATTGACTAGAGTTGGGAACTGTTACTATCACAGTCTGCTAGAGAATAAATATCTATTTTAAAACAAAATTTAAGACTCCCTGGCCAGCTTGACTCGCATGATACATTTAACCTGCCCTCTGCTCCAATCTTGTCCTCTTTCTATTTCTGCACTGAAGGAATTGACCATGCCAACCCCCAGGCCACTTAAAAATATGTTCACAGCTCTGCTGGGATATAATTTACATGCCACAAAATTCACCTATGTAGAGTGTATGATTCAATAGGTTTTAGCATATTTACAGACTTGTGCAGCCCTCATCATAATCTAATTTTAAAACGTTTCCATCATCCCAAAAGGAAACTTCATTTTCCATTCCTCATTCACCACAAGCCCTAAGCAATCAGTCATCTACTTTCTGTCTCTGTAGATTTGCCTACCCCAAATATTTCATACAATATGGAATCATACAATATGGAATCTTTTGTGTCTGGCTTTTTTCACGTAGCATAATGTTTTGAGGTATATCTATGTTGTAGGATGTGTTAGATTTCATTTTTAAAATATCAATAAGATATTTTTTATACACTAAAAAATTCAGTCATTTAAAATGTACATTTCAATGGGTTTTAGTATCCTTACAGAGTTGTGCGACCATCACCACAATCTGTTTTTTGAACATTTTATCACCCCCAAAAGAAACGCGTACCTATTAGCAGCACTCCCATTGTCCTCCGCCCCAGCATCCCTAGCCCTAGACGACCACTAATCTACTTTTCTGCTGCTAAAGATTTCCCTATTCTGGACATTTATAAATGGAACCATATGATATGTGATCATTTTTATTACCTTCCTGTAGTTAGCATAATGTTTCTAAGGTTCATCCAAGTTTTAATATGTATCAGTACTTTATTCTTTTTTATTGCCAAATAATTTCATTGTATGGATACACAACCCTTTATTTATCACTCATCAGCTGATGAACATTGCTGCTGCTAACTCTCTCATACAAGCCTTCGTGTGGACTCACGTTTTTAATTCTCTGCGTAGATACCTAGAAGTGGAATTGCTGAATCGTACAGTCACTATGTGCCTAACACTTTGAAAAAGTGCCAAACTCTTTTCTAAGGTATGGATGTACCATTTTACATTCCCACTACCAATGTGTGACAGTTCTAATACCTCCATGTTCTTGCCAATACTTGTTATTATCAGTCTCTTTCATTACAGCCATTCTGGTGGGTACGAAGTGGTATCTCACTGTGGTTTTGACTTGTATGTCTCTGATGACTAACTTATATGTTTCCTTTATATATCTTCAAATTTTAACTCTTACTTGTAGATTTATGATCCATTTTGAGTTGATTTGTTCTGTATGATATAAGGTAAGGTCTAAGTTCATGCTGTTACTTTTTAATATTATAAATAACCAACAATTCCTGCACCATTTATTGGAAAGACTGTCATTTCCCCATTGAATCATCACAGCACCCTTGTTGAAAATCAGTTGACTGTAAATAAAAAGGTTTTTATTTCATTAGTCTCTAGGTCTGTCCTTATGCCAGCAATTTCTATGTTTACTACTACAGTTTTATAGTAATTTTTGAATTAAGAAATGTAAGTCCTCCAACTTTTCCTTTTTCAAGATTGTTTTAACTATTCTGGGTCCTTTCCATTTCTGTATAAATTTTAGGATCGGCTCATTAATTTCTGAGGCAGGGAGGTGAAATTGGTTGGAACTTTGATAGGGGTTGTGTTAAATCTGCAGATCAATCTGGGGAATGCTGCCATATTAACAGTATTAAGTTCATGTATCAGAGGACTCTGGTCTTCTGCATCTACCTTAAAATAAAACCCACACACAACAGACCTTACAAGATCTGTCTTGATCCTTCCGGCCCCTGGCTAACTAACTAGCTTTCTCTTTCTGCAGCATTCCCCTTCAACTGCCCACCCAAAGTACACTACTAGTCACACAAACCTGCCTTCAGTCCCTGAAACACAGGATGCTCTCTTTTATGTCCAGGTCTTTCCCCGCTCGCACATCTACCACATGCCTTGTGTGTCAGCAGCTTCCTCCCTTATGCCCATCCCCCGATTCACTTCTTTCCTTTCATAGCTCAGCTTGTATCTCTGAGACTCGTATCCTGAGAGACACAATCTCTCACAGTTTACTTTCCTTACCTTTCTTTGTGCTTATGCGGTAGATAGACTTCAGGTTATTCGATAAAGAACAGATTGGTCAAGACTTCAAACTGGTTGAAATGCCTTGATTGAAATGAATGCCACTGGTTCCTATTTCAGGCAGCATGACAAATTTTGGCAGTTTGACAACTGTTCATATGTCTTTAAACGTTTTTTATCGCTTTTCGTAAAAGTTGTAGGATTTTTTTTTCCTAGTGGTTTTTCCCAGACTATTCTAGCTGTTCATACTCTTTATTCGGGTTGTCATTGGCTGAATAATGACCTTTCAAGATGAGCATGTCTTAATCTCCAGAACCTGGAAATATGTTATATGGCAAAAGAGACTTTGCAGGTGTGATTAAGGATTTTGAGAGGCAGAGATTATCCAAGGAGGCCCAATGATATAATCACAAATGTCCTCATAAGAGGAAAAGAGGGAGAAATATTATCCTGAAGTAAAGGTAATGTGACAAAAACAGTAATTGGCATGCTTTCCAGAAGCTGGAAAAGGCAAGAGCCTCCAGAAGGAACCAGCCCTGGTTTCAGGTTCTGATCTCCAGAACTGTAAGAGAATACACTTGTGCTGTTTTAAGCCACTAAATGTGTGGGAATTTGTTACAACGGCAATAAAGACAATAGTAATGGCTTGGAAATAACCTAATATCCATTAAAAAAAAACGACTGGGAAACAACCTGAATATCCAATAAGCAGGCTTAGTTGGAAACAACCTAAATGCCCCATGATGGAATTGGTTATATAACTTCTGATAATTTTCAAAAGAATAGGTGTGGTCTGATCATTTCTTTACTGTATTAAAAGTGATCTGGAAGGATATGAGTCAAATTAAAAGGTATAGGCTATGGGTATTCTTTACGCAATTTTTTTTTTTTTTTACCTGCATAAGTGAGCATAAGGCTGAATTGTTTTTGTAATAATAAGGGAGAAAAGGCAATAAAATAAAAACTTAAGCAATGAAAGAAATAAGAAAACAAAGGAAAAAATCAGAGTTTTTAAGAGCTCGATTGGATTTAGTTTCTTAATTTCTAATTTGTATCCATGCAGCTTTTCCTGTAGTATTTGTTCAGTGTCATTTTTAATAGCTTTTCTATCTTCTAATTGGTTGAAAATGAGTACTTTTAATCTCCAGTTCATATTTTTTTTATACCTCTACTACAGGAAAGGGTATTTATGTGCCATAAGTGCCTCCCTAGAGATTATCATTTAGATGGTGAGAATCAACAAAACGAAGTAAAATAATTAGAAAATGAGGTGTATGCAATAAAATGTTGAATTATAGAACTAGGATTTTAAGAGAATGACAATGTGGTGTTTCACAAATCTATACACATGGCTTTGCACGTGCTTAAATTATATATCCGCACCAGGGTACTCCAACTGTTAGTTCAAACCATACCAATTAGGAACAATAGTAATAACAATGATAATAGTATTAACAACAATAATGGTGTTATATTCCACCGTATATTTGTCTCATCATTTACCAACACTTACAAATGCAGTAAATACTATTTAATGTTTATTTCTACTTTCTACATAAAGAAGCTGGAACTCAGAGTGTTCAACGATATTTGATTACTGTGGCTTAATTGCCAAAGTCACTTCTGAATGAATCAGAAGCACTTTCGAACCTGGCTAAAATAACTTATCTGGTACTTCAAATGTAGTTTAGTGAAACAAGCTAATAAATTTGCTTGGCTCATAGTCATGCTCTCCCGAAGTTTGTTGAATAACAAAATGTTATTCCACAACTGGCTTGAACCAATTGTAATTCCTTAGAAACCATCATTATGAAAAGATCTGGCATAAAAATTTTCTTATTTGATTTAGTGAGATATCTATAGAAACTCAAATTAGGCTACAATATTCCTTTGTTCCTTGGTTCATTCACTCAAAGTATGGTTGAGAGATCATTAAAATAAGCCAGATTTGCAATTTCAATAACTTCCTCTAGAATGCACCATTTCCCTATTTTCCTCCCAGAACTTGGCAGTCTAAATAATATGTGTTTAATTTAACTAAATATCTAAATACTATCTCTCAGATGCCTGAAATACAGTTGCTCTTCTAAGTCATTCCTACCACCCCAGACACTACCAGTCTTACTAATAGTGTTAATTTTCACCATCTGTGAAGAAAGGATTTGCAGAGTGAACCTCAGACTAGTGCCTATGGAGTTAAAAATGTGCGGAGCCTGAACTAAGGGGACTTTATAGCAACCAGAGGCAGAGCTATTCCCCCAAGAGGGTATCTTTGAAATTCACACTACTTTTCAGGTTTTGCCTGAGTACTCTGGAGGAAATATAAATACTAGTCTGCCTCGTAAACAAATATTTTCTGAAATTTTGGGAGAAATTCTTTCAAAGCAAAGGAGAGAGCTTAATAAAAATTTTACTGCCCCTCAGGTCGTAGCGCCTCTCCCCACCCCTAGGACATGTGGATACTGTCCCAGCGCAGCAAATACATAGAGGGAAGACTCTGATGCTACTTCCGCTATGTCATTCTTACTTCATTTTAAATATCCATTTTATTTCCATAATCAGGAGGAATTCTGAGGCTCTTTCCCCAGCTGTGTTTCGTAATATATTTATTTGGTTTGATTTGGTGTGAAATCTCTCTTCTACCTTTCTCATCTCCCTCGTCGCTTTCCCAAATTTTTAATTTTTCTTTTCCAAATAAAACTTCATTACTTTTCATCATAGATGGAATATGAGAGCATTCGATACATATACCTTGAAGTGACATGAAAAGTAGCAAAGAAATGACAAAGAAGGACTGAGAAAAGCCGATGAAGAAATAAAATCCCTTAATTTTTTTTCAAAGTGATCAGTTGGATGTAAGCAGTGTTTTATGCCTTGTTTTCAATTCACTCCTTGTCGACAGTCCTACTTCCTATCCCACAGCTCAAACAGATATGGATAATCTTCTAAGAAATTCTTCTTCCAATTAAATGGATAAAGTAAAAGAAGAATATTAATTTATTTTATCAACTTTTTCTGAAAAACGTGCCCAATGCAATAATAAAGAAACCATCATTAAAAAGAGTTGAGTGTTTAAAAAATGTCTTATACTGTTTATCATAATAGATACGTTGCTCCCTGCCCCATTCCAAAAGATAAAATAGAAAACAAAAGTTAATTTAAAACAATTCACTGGTAGTTATGTCATTAGCATGTTGTTCTTGAGGTCAGCGAATTTTTTTGTTTTTTTACAAAGTCATTTATCACCCAGAATGTAAACACCAGAATCAAGTTATGACAAAATTTCCCCCTTTTCTTTTAAGACATATAATCATAAGTACAGGTCTTGGGCAGAAACATCTGAATTTTAACAAGTGTTATTTTGAGCTGGCAGGAGGAAAATGTGAAAAACTTCAAAATGGTCCAGTAAGATTTCTGGGTGTCCTGTCCGAGGCATCTTTCTGGGTTATGTCTGTCTTTCATTGTCTTTGAACTATTTTACAGCTTCGTCAATGTAGGAAACGGACAGCAGTGTAAACGATTGCCATCCGTGATGGCAACGAGTTTTGCCAGGTGGGGGTAAAATCGGTATTCTTATCCCTCCAAGAAGTCAGTTTTACATTTATTGAGCAAATTCATTTCAGCGTTCTTGGTTGTCCACATGCGTGTCCGCTCTTCGAATTCTCTCACACTGGTTATACATCATCTTGGTCCCCCATTAATTAATGAATCAAATAAAATCACTGAAATTTAAAATTTTATATTTGTATGAGAATCACAATTTTTAGCTTTTTATCAAAACTATCTTTTAAACAGATCTAAGAGGACAGTATAGGGAATATAGTCAATAATATAATAACTATGTATAGTGTCAAGTGGGTACTAGACTAGTCCCTTTGTAAATTATATAAACATCTAACCACTGTGCTGTACACCTGAAACTAATATAATATTGAATATGAACTCTAATTGAAAAATAAAAAAATTTTTAAAAATTTAAAAAAATAATAAAAAATAAACAGATCCCAAACATCTAACTATACCCATTTACCAAAAGGGAATGTTGAACTTTTTTCAAAAAAAATAGAAAATATTAAATCGAAAATCACCCCTCAGAGAGAATCTCCAGTGTCAAATCACACATTCCACCACCCTGCCATTTCTTACTTTGTTTCATTTTTGCTTTTAATAATTTAATTTCAAAAATAATTAACCCACAAAATATAAATAATACATGTATAAAGCAAAGAGTGATGATTTCTCCCTAAACCTCTTGATATGGCTTCCCAGCAGCAACCAGTGTTAATAGTTCACCATTCCCATTTTTATCTGAATAAAATAAACAAACTGAAATTTATGTACGTAGAGACTATTTGGAAAAGGAATCACAGGAAGGTAATAGGGAGGGGGAAGGGTAATTTCGCCTTGGTGTTGGGAGGGCGTCTGGTCACTCGATATAAAATCGGGAACCAGGACTCCTGCAGGCCTCCCGTGGGCTCCTCGCAGGCCTGTGTGCGGACACGTGCCTGAGCTGCTCTCTGCCTCCGGAACTGCTGCAGGCCCACCTCCCCCTCACTCGCCCTCCCTGAGGCTCCACTCCTGGGGCATTGGTGGTGGTGGTTGTTTCCTGAATGGGTTCTGGAACTTAATTCTTGTTTTTCAGACAACCTCCAAAGCCCAGTTAGAGTCGCTCTGCCCTAGGGGCCAGCCTGGGCACGCTTTGAGAACATGACCTGCTGCTTTGCCTTCAGGAAAAGGGGGTAAGTAAATATAGGTAAAGCCAGATGAGGAAGCAGCCCTGCTGGCAGCTAGGCCGTTATGTTCCCCAGTGAATATAAACAGAAACAATGTCTAAACAGAGCCACTCCATGACCATATTTGGAATGAGACAGCGATAAGGCCACTGTGCAACCACAAAAATGATTCAACACCCCCCTCTTCTGTCTAACAGGAGAGACTGCTGCTCCTGTCCCTTACCGAGGAATGCATGCGCCCATCCCACAGCCGGCCTCCTACCTGATGGATAAACACTACCCAGTTAGTTACACAATCACAGAACTGCTGCTGTTTCCTCAAACACTAGCACCACAACTGGCCTCCACCACTCAAACCCACCTCGAATCCAGCACGCACTCACATCCTACGAGCCTCTCCCAGCTGCAGTTTTGCTACAGCAAGAAAAATAAACCTAATTTCTTTTCACAACAACAGGTGTGTTCCTGATGGTCTTTTGTTGGTGGGCTTTAACAGGGAACATCTGAATATTAAATTTCATTCTGATCTTCTAGGGACCCTTTAAAATACCTCTCTCTGCATGCTTTGTACTCTTCCACTTCAAATAGTTTTATCGCAATGCACTTCCAATGTATTTGCTACTTTAATTTAGCATCAAACATATAAAGCAAGTAAAATAAGTATTTTTGTCCCAACATTTACTGAAGTTGAGACTTGTGCAAGTTCATTCAGGGAGTTGTGACTAATGCCATGTAGGGCTATGAGTTCTCCAGCCCTGAGAATACTCCAACACAGGGAGAGAAAAGGGCCAAAAGTTTACATTTATCGCCTCAAAAAATACACTGGGGGGCGCAGACACACCTACAGGGACATTCCATTGAGCTGCATGGGTTCAGGAACAGCAGCCCAGACACCTGAGTAATGGGCAATCCTGCATTAAGCTGCAGCCAAGTAAGCAACTCCTACATCCCCTAGATCTGCACAGACATCATTAGGGACAGACTGATGAGACAATCAAAACTGGAGGTAGCACAAGACCTGCTCAAGTCCCAACTCTGCTATGGAGTGAGTTGTTAATTGCTGCTCCAAGGGGATCCCTGACTCCTTTAAACACTCCACCAGTCAGTCCCCTTCTCTGCCTGCCACTGCCGCTGGAGTCACCTTATTCCCAGCTCTTCACTCTGCCACCTCCGTAATCCCCCACCCCCAACTTCGCTAATGGAGTTGAAGCCACAAGTGCCACCTCTAGGCTTCAGAATAGCACAACCTCATCAGAAAGTGATCTAAGAACCTGCAGCTACACTGTCTCTATAGGCATCACCAGCAACTTTGTGAGATGTGAAGTCAGCAGATACCCCAGCTGGTCATTGCTTCCTCCAAAGCGCTGTTAAGCTCACCACTGAAGAATGTCTTCAAGTTCTAACTTCAGACACAAGCTCTGTCCGGAACCATCTCCTTCCCCAAGATAACTAAGGCACTGGCACATGGCTGGGGTTCGCCTTCCTAGTAAATGCCCTTCGAGGAGGTCCCAAGTGGCCTTTCTTACACTGCTCACCATATGGGACTATTTCAACCACCAGAGAAGTTTAACAGCAGTTAACACGTGAGAAAAGTATTCATCCTTGATCCCAGAAATTTTCATGTCTCCTATGCAAATGTGACTACTACTATCCCAGCAAATTTTGAACACCTCGTCCCAAGGATATAGATTAGAACCTAAGTCTCATTTAGCTGCAAAGTTCTTGCTTTTTCTACTGAACCCGCCAGCAGAAGAGCAACAAATAACTACTTCAAAAGAGGCTCCTGCTAGAGATCATGCCTAGACTGACCTGGCATTGACCCACGCGGACCTGGCACTAGCAAAAGACATATTCAATTTCTACTGCCCTGATCTGCACTTCAAATAGCATGAAGACATGTAAATGTAAGGAAGGTAGATTTTCAATTCTCTTAATATAAAATATAGCAAAATAAATTGCTTTTCAGTGCATATACATTAAATAGAATCTCATCAAGCAGATTTCTATTTAGGTAGTTATTTGCAAACATGAGAAATAACATGTTCTATGAGTTGTCACCAGATGGATCAAACATTTGTACAACTTTCAGCTGAATGGAACCCTAAGTCACTACACTATGTGTGTGTGTGTGTGTGCGCGCGTGCGTGCACATGTGCATGTGAACCTAATTTAAAATGTAAGTGTTTCACTTCCCCAAGAAGGGTTGTTGGTTTATAAAAAGCCTTCTGGGCATCAAGTATAAACACATTTTTTTGAGAAAAGTCCATCTTTCGTTTCCAGAACTGGTGTAATGAGAGAACAGAGTAAGTCAATTCATGCTATTTAGATGTCTTCTCAGAGGTATGTTCTGTTGATTTTACATGGAGTTTATGTCTCATCTTCCTAATGAGCTACTAGACTCAGTTTCTGAGGACTAGGCCTGGGCTTTTACGCCCTTTACAGTCCTCTTAGGTAGCCATAGGAGAGGCTGACATTTAATGAGCATCTACTATGTGCTGAGTACCTCTAGTAGCTCACCTGATTTTTTCCAGTAACTCCAAGCACAAACATTGCTATAATTTTAAGTAAACTGAGGCACAGACATTTAGGTAAAGACACTTTAGCCAAGACGACAAAGCTAGATAATAGCAAAGTTGATGCTTGAGCTATTATGTGAATCTGTGGTACACCCAAGCACTATACTACAGTGTAATATACTATACCACACCACACCACACACCACACCACACAATGCCTCACTCCAGCACAGCATGAAAAACAAACAGGTGATGTTTACTAAAACCTAATGGTACAGATTACTGCAGAGTGAGAAGTTAATTCAGTTATAAAGCACCAGCATTCCTTCCATTTTTGAAGAACATCCCTATTTAACAATTCAAAAAGCCACAGAGCAAATGTAGAACAGTCCAAAAAACACAACACGAGATCTCATCACCAAAGGACGAAGACAGCCTAACAATCATGCGATGAGAGTTAGGACCACATACTTGACACGCGTGCTGAGAAAATAAATACTTGTTGAATGAATGAGTGATCAAAACTAAGGGACAAATTTTGCTCTATTCGGCATTGTGAAGTCACTTCAGTTACTCCTAAACTAGAAACAGTAACGTAAAGCATAAACTATTGAAAAAACTAAGGTATATGATACAGTGATCCTTTTTTTCCCTCACCCACAAAAATCTCAGCACTATGTGGTGCCCCTCAGTCTGGGGATGTGAGCACAGGAGACTTAAGTAGATGCCGCTGTGCAGCCAAGTTGGAAGACTTCGGCAGCTGTTCTTGGCCCGGGGGGACTAAGGCTGTGGCGTTCTGGTACAATTTGGCTGATTTTCTCAGCTTTAAAGACTGAACTAGTAAAAAGTATTTGGAAATCCAAATGATGAAGGAAAATGAAAAATCAAATAAATCCAGCCTGCCAGGAGGTCCTGTGCTGAGAAGACTGGCAAACCCTTCATCCCCACCCTGCGTGCGTTTTCTCTTTAAATATCACGGTTGCTGCAAAACTTTAATACGATAAAGGTCAGAAGGCTCTTCCCTGACTCTGCAAATGAACAGCAGTTCGACTCCTCAGAGACCCAGATTTGGGGTTATTAAGAACGCAGTTCCTTGAAGGGCGCTTAACATACTTAGCCAGGTCTGCACAGAGAGGATTAACATAAAAACAGGCCAAAAATGAAGGAAGAGGGCAAAGGGGGCTTGTAAAATCCAACCACCATCTGCCACTTCAAATCTGGCAGCACTCAGGTAGTTTAATTTGCAGGAGTTTTCCCTCTGGTTTCTAGAAAACCACTGCTTAGGCAAAGGTGGAGTAGGGCATCTGGCAGTTTTATGTGTAAAGCGGACTTTGAGTGGAGATAAATGAACACACTGAAAAAAACAAAATGGGAAGACCACAAATGTGTGCCTGGATCACAGAAAACTGGGACAACTAGATTAGCGTTTAGCAATGGAGCTGGTCCAGTCGCCGTGGGATTTATTCCATCTTCACGAGTTAAAAAAAAAAAAAATTAAAAGTTATCTTTGCTCAAAACGTAAAGGAAGAGTAACTTTCCCGTTGATGTCTTTTGTAACGTTAGGTTTACAGAACTGATCACTTTCCTCAATTCATAGCGTGCTATCATTGGTGGCACTTGCGAGGCTGTCACATTCTATTTCAATTTGTTTTATTTCAATTATCTTTATTCCCCAACCTTAATCTCAATCTCTTCCTAGGTATAAACACCCACTCTAATGTATGTATGTATGTATGTATGTATGTATGTATGTATGTATGTATGTATATTTCAAGTATAGTTGACGTTATTTTATATTAGTTTCAGGTATACAGCATAGTGGTTAGACATCTATATAACTTACAAAGTGATCCCCCCAATAAGTCTAGGACCCACCTAGCACTATACATAGTTATTACAATATTACTGACTATATTCTCTATGCTATACTTTACATCCCTATGACTAGTCAGTAACTACCAATTTATACTTAATCCCTTCATCTTTTTCACCCATCCACTCAACTTCCCTCCCACCTAGCAACCATTAGTTTGTTCCCAGTATCCATAAGTCTGTCTTGTTTGTTCATTTACTTTGCTCTTTAGATTCCACATGTAAGTGAAATCATCTTTCTCTGGCTTATTTCACTTAGTATAAGACTCTAGGTCCTCTATGTTGTTGCAACATATTTAAAGTTTGATCTTTCAACCTCTCATACATATTTAGATATATGGGTATCTATGATGTGTAAATCCTGTTTATATCAAGCCTTTGCCTGCTGCATAGCATCCCATTAAATGTATGTACTACATTTTATTCAAATGCTCAGCCTAGAGATGGACGCCTATGTTATTTATGACCTTTATCTGTTAGAACATAATACTGCCATGAGCATTCTGTCTTTCTGAGGACATCTTTTTGCAAAACTATGCAAGTGGTTCTCTGGATGTTGCCATTTCTCAAGGCACTGAATTGAGAGAGAGAGAGAGAGAGAGAGAGAGAGAGAGCGAGCGCGTGCATATTCTTCGTTTCACTCTGCACTGCCAGGATAGCTCGCTGAAATAGCTTTTGCTTATGAGGATTCTCGTGTCCCCACATCTTTGGCAAGTATTTGATGCTATCTGAGTTCATAATTTTTGCCAACTGGATTGTTAGAAAATGGAGTCATTTTATTTTAACCCATTTCCTATTTGCCCTGAGAATATTCGCCAGCAGCACTTGTGGCTGCAGTGTTTGCCACAAAATATCTCGTTTGTATTATTATTTTTGCATCACTCTGGTAGATCGATAACCTTTGGAAATGAATGACATCATTCTGTTTACAGTATTCTGTTTTTAGTAGTGATATTTTCATTTACAAAATATAGCCATTCTTGATTGCTGAAAATGTTAAAGCCTAGAACACGTAGCATTCCTATGTAGGACGTTAACATAGTTCTCCAACAGCTGTTAGCCAAAGATGCTTTTGATGAATCTGGTTTATGCATACATTTCTGTGACATTACGATTAAAGACAAGTTCTGCTTAAAAGTAACTCCAAGAACAGTTTTTATATTTTATATTTTAATTCAGATTTGCTTCAGCCTCAAAGACCATGTTTACGTATAATTAAATTAACACTGGCAATGAGCGAGTGTTAATTTCTGTTTTATTTAAACAGAAAATTGGTTAAATTGTATATTGATACTTAATAATTATACAATTTTTCCTTGCTATTAATTACTTAACAAGTTTTCTGACTTCTCTTGAAAGTTTCCAGCATCCAGAATAAAGTGTTGAAACCCCAATTTCCCACTTCCGCTGACCTAGCCCAAAAGCAACTACTTTAGACGGTTTAGTTTTTATATATATACATATTTTTTCAAATGAAATTATTAAGTTATAGATGAGTTTTTTTCATATCAGCATATACAGCTTTATAGTCTTTTTAACAGCTACATGAATAATAGATTATGTATCAACCGTATTTTGTTTGACCATTCTCCAGATGAGTGAGCTTTTTTCTACTACAATAATCCTCACATTACTCAAGGACCTGTGGGTCATAAATCATGATATAAACTTAAGGTGGATACATACTTAAAGTCAGCTTAGTATATCATTTTCCTTTGTAAAGAGAATTGTGAAATGTCCCAATAAAAACCAAAAAATACACTTTTCATTAAATATGTGTAACTAATTTTTAAAAAACATAACTTCTCCAGCATCCATAGGGAAAACAGTCCAGGAAGAAAGGAAATACAGAAGAGTAGTGAAGAAGAAAGGAAAGAGACAGATAAAATTTTTATTCTTTCTGAAGCTCAGTGGGACAAGTATAATTCATACACCTGTCAACCTATTTTCTAAAACAAACCTTAGGTTTTAAAAGTTCAAACACATGAATAAATTGACCAAGTTTAAGAATTCCTTATAATATGGAAGCAGAAACTTCCCTTAGATCCCGTATTTTCCTAATTTTCAATGAAAAAAAATAGCTCTATGGACTGAAAAAAATAGCTTTGTGGATTTTAGGAACCAAAAGTTGAATTTCATAGAATAATACCATTGGTTCTGCAATTCCCTAAATTCTAGAATACTGTTACAAAATACTTTGCAAAGAACAAATTTGTCTACATTCATGGTCCAGTTCAAATCAAGCCAAGGCAATCAGGTGGGGAATAGTTTATTCTCTCCTCTCCTGCAGTCCTAGTCACCACACCTGGAATCCTTCTAAGACTGTAGTTATCAAGAATGTATAGTATCAAGTGATCAAGAAGCAACTGAGGATCTGAATTTAACTGTTAGTCTGGAAAATTCAAAAACAAGACAAAGTCACAGATAGTTTGATTTTTCAGTCCTCTTTTTAAAGTATTATTTATTTAACCAGCTTGTATATAGAACTTTCCATAGCCCAGGCTCTGTTTTAAGGGCTTTGTGTTCTACCTGTTCCTCATGTGTAAACCAGTGATACTAATACCTACTTCATGGAGCTGTCATGAGGTTATGTAACTGGTTCAAGGCCACGACGTATCTAATGCCATGCTTCATTCATCTCCTTTACAATTGGTTCCATTTCTGCTTCCCTTCACTACTGGTTCATTCACACCCCCAATTTATTGTAAAGAATGATGGAGATGTGTCTTACAAGTTTTATTTAATATCCTTTGACTCAACTGCAAGTTTTTTAGCCCCTGTCCTTAGCAAGCACTCGGTTCAAATGTATGATATAGAAAAAATATTTTTAAATATTTAAATCTTGGTGTAAAATCTCATCATAAATCCAAAGACTAAATGAAGAAAAAACTAGGAAATATTTCGATAATTTTGAAAAATCATGAAACTTCTTTCCTTTAACTCTTATCTGACAACAAAATTTGATATTTGGAATAGAAAAGGGATTTTGCTCAGACTAGAGGTGATTTAGATCCATTGTAAACTAGTTTGTGTTTTTCTAAATAAACTTCTCTGGTTATGACAACTATTAACCACATGTTAATTAGTGATAGAAATCCAGTATTAAAAATTTAAGAAGCAAACTAGCCAAAGATAAAACAATGGTTGTCAAAATATGTCATTACATATAGGCCCCCACAATCACTCCTCTGTGCGCACCTGTCAGTAGCCACCGATGGCCTTCTATGGAAGGGCCTGAGCTGTGTCTCCCACAGGCAGATGATGTGTGGTTTTGCCCCCCTCTAACTCAGGACCCTAGGTGTGTGGCTTTCAGCTACAGATTTACAGTTAAACAAGTTAAATAACATGCAGCGCATGCCACCTGACAAGGTGAGGCGCCCAGGTTGTATAGACAGGCTCAGTTTCAAAGACCTGGTCCAACAAGGGCATCACGCCAAACCACAAGGCTTTCTGCGAGGCAACTGCTTTTCTGTAGTTTTTTCACTTTTCTTGGGCTTTCAGGGAACTCATGCTTCCTTGCTAAGTATCAAAAGTTTTGCTTTATCAAGACTTTTCCTTTCCCATATCCCCCCAAGCTCTGAAAACCACTTTTAATCCATTAATTTCACTTAAGAGCCCTATTCCTAGTTTCTTCAGCTAATGGTTTAAACAAAATTATGGTCTAATTAAGGTATTCTTGGGTCTTCTACTCAAAGAAGGATCTACTTTGGGGGAAAAGTCTCTTTCTTACTGTGAAAGTAGCATGTGGATGAATGAAGCATGGCATTAGATACGTTGTGGCCTTGAACCAGTTACATAACCTCATGACAGCTCTATGAAGTAGGTATTAGTTGTGGGGAGTTTAGAAAAATCGAACAAAAAGGGAAGGACATTTAGAATCCCGTCCAATCTCATTATCCTGAGCTAATATTCCAATAATGTACTAGTGAATATTCTTACAATTTTTCCATATGCATATCTAAAAATAGATTAAAATATAAAGCAAAATCAAAGCATCTGAGAACCATGTTATGATTCTGTTCAAGTGTCATGATATGATTTGAGAATGGAGTGGGCATTCGAATGTTGTTTGAATAAACTGTTAAATGAACCAACTTTTGAAGGCATTAAACATCTTTTTGTTGAATGTTTAAAAAGTTAAATTCTGCTTTCCAAAAAGACCTCTAAAGATTAAAGAATCAGTCTGCACAATCTGACACAAATTAACTTGAAAGAGGAAAAGGCCTTACAAGTGGTGGTTCTCTCTATGCTAAAAGGACTCTGGCCTTGCTGCTTCCAAGAAGGAAGCAGGATAGGTTTCTTAGTTTTAAATTAAACTTCATGAGGAGGCCCCAAATGGGACTTCAGTGACCCAAGACATAGACATGATTAATGGGAGGAGGTGCTTGCTCTCAAGTATGGTGGTGGGTGGAGGGTAGGGGGATGGGAAGTGGGAGTCTATCCCTGACCAGTAGGATCTACAAAGCTGAAAAACAGTCTGAGGGAGAGAGAAGTGCTCCCAGGTTCAGAGTTCTCTGTGTAGCTCCACTTTTACCAGCTGTGCAATCTTTCCAACTCTGGAGCTAAATTTAGTTGCCCTTTGGGATAAAATACAACTTTTTCCCCAGGTCCTTACCATTTCTCAGCTTCTAGAAATCTGAATGAACTAGAGATAAGCCTCAGACAACCTTGAGGCCAATAGTATTTCTTCCCCCACTAAACTTCTTTATAGGCAGAAGTTATTAAAAAATAAAATTAACTAGTTTGTTTCTATGCCTTTCCCTCTTCATTCCTTCCCAATGCCAACATAACGAGCACTTCAATAGCTATAAAGTCAGGCAGTAAGAAGAGACAGAACACAGGGCATAAATAATTAGGCTTGCATATCTAAGGAATGGATATGAATCAAAAAACATTTGAAACTTAAAATTATAATTGGACTAAGTCACCCTGTATGAGCTCCAACAGCCTGTACCCACCAATTTATACATACTAATTTTGTTTTTCCTAGAAACCACAGGCTCCAGAAGAGTGATAAGTGATAACTGCTTTAAAAAAAAAAAAAAAAAGAAGAAGAAGAAGAAGAAGAAGAAGAAGAAAAACTGACTTCACGGTTTTTTTTAGACATGTTTGCAAGTGTGTTTCAAATTGAGACAGGCTGACTTCTAGTGCTAAAGAATGAAAAGGAAAAGGAACCAATTAAAATAGGAACTCTTTCCCAGAATGAATCAGAAACTAAGCTGGTAAAGTTTTGTGCTTTAATCTAGGGGTGGAGAGGAGGGGAAGTTGGAGATTTGGGGAGTGCCTAACTCTTGTGCAAAGAGGACTCTCAGGTAAATCTTAACATTATTTCTGAACTATTAGCTCAGTTCCATTGCCTAAACTAAAAAAACTGAACTAAGATTTTCCCCACTTTGTTGCTCAAATTCTCAACACTTGCAGCATCACTTTGATCATTTAACTTCAATTGTAAATTGCATCATCTGTGGACCCCTGCTTTCAGGTTTGGTTTTTTGGGGTCCTAGTGCCAAATTCCTACCCATCACAGAAGTCATGGCTGGAATCTACCAGCCCTGTAACCTGGTGCCCCAGGTGACCTGCATTTGAGCCTACCAGGTAAAATGAAGACCTCCTCTGTCATGACTCTCGAGTGCTGAAAGGACCCAGAGTCAAGTGGACCTGGGGATCACATTGCAGACGATTCCTTTAGTAACTGCCCGTCTGTCCGGAGAGGCACACCACCAGGCATCAGCTCTGCGGACACTCCCTGTGAGCAGGCCTGACTAGCTGGACTGTCGCGGCCCTGGGAGAGGAAGTAAAAGCAGCAAAGCCCACCTTCCACATGATGCCATCTCTTCTGTCTTCTGTGGAAAGATGCAAAGCGACACTCGAACCTTCTGGATGAAAACTACTAAGCGATACTAAGAACTGAGTCCACCGCCTAGCTCTCTCTTCCCCTTCCTCCTCTGTCCTCCCTTCCCTCCTCCCATCCTATCGCCCATCCTCAGTATTCGTGCTCCTCTCTGCATATTTTCTGTTACCACTCGACCACTTTCTGCTGCTTGTTCATAACCTCATCTTGCACAGAGCCAACACAGCCTCTCGGGATCCAACTCTAATTTACCTTAAATTCCCACACCCCTACATAACTCAGTCTTTCAGAATCTCCCAGTTTAAAACTCCCAAGGCAGGAAATAATAATCAGCTCCATCTAGGAGGAGCCATTTACGCCAGGCCATCTTGTGTCAGGTCACTGGCCAGCCTATGAACAGGCTGCCTTTGTCTGTTCCTGTCAGTTGTACCCAGAAGTGTATAGGGCCATACAAAACAAATACATTCTACTGAAGCAACAGCAACAGCAACAGCAGGCAGAGCGAGCAATGTGTACACATGACTCTCACTGGCTGAAAAACCGGTAGATGCCAGCACCGCACTGGGTATTATACCTAAAATAAAATGTCTTTAGTCCTCACAACAATCCTAGTAGGTAGGTACTATTTTCATATTATTTTAAGTGAGAGGAAAGGTTCAGAAAGAGTAACTTGTTCAAGATTACACTTATGAAGCAACTGGTCACTTAGGAAACTGGAGAAACGGCCTCAAGGAATCTGACCCTCTGTCCCTTGTTGCTTCTGCTCTGCTGCTGACCTGCTTGCTATGTACAGACTCCCTTCGACCTTCCTTACCTAACACCTGTAAATATGAATGCGAGTCCAACTCCCCTTTTGAGCAATGATACTGATGATTTATGAAAACTAAGAATTCGATGACCAAAAGGCAAGCAATTAAAAACACATAAAGCATAAAACATAACATTGATTAAGCATTTGAAAGCACCTGTTATAGGTCAAGCACTATTATGGGTATTGCTGGGACACAAAATCAAGACCTCTCCTCTCTCACAAAGTTTGTAACTGAGTATCGGAAATAAGCAAGCGAACGACTGCAAAGCAAGGCAGAATGGAATAAATGCTCTAAGACAAATGCACATATGTGCGGCAGGAACGTAGAGGAGAAAGCAAATGCTCTGACTTAAAGGAACTGAGAGGAAGGCTTCTAGGAGAGGTCACTTGAACTGGGCCTTAAAGCATGAGCTGGCTTCACATACCATTTGGTGGTCACCTTGCCTAGGGAGGTAGAGCACAGCCTGGACACACACACACAGGGCAGAAAGATGCCTAAAGTTTGAGGACTGGCTGGAAGATAGTCTTAGAAGATGACGCTGGAAAATTCATTATGTGTCAGGTAAAGCAGTCTGGGCATTATTCCATGGACATAGGAGATAATGAATGTGTTTTCGGCAGATGAATAAGGTGACCAAAACTTCGTATGAGTCCACGATCTGTGTTTTGAAACAAAGATACTAGCTTGGAGAAGAAACTGGGGCAGAGAAAAATCCCTTGGCTGCCGCTGCAATGAGACAGAACGGTGACACTGGAGGGCCTGGACTGCGGTGGAAGCTGGAGAGGGAAAGAAGCGGACTGAAGAAGTATCTTGGAAGAAGGAGCAGTCATTTAAAAACAATTCAGATAATCGTGTAGAGGGCTGGGTATAGTGAGGGACCCAGAGGAGTCCAACATGACATGGTCTGCAGTCTTCGACCCTTGTTCTTGGAACCTAGCACAACGCCAGGCACAGAACAGGTGCTTGTGCAATATATACTGCCATAAATAAACTCACATTTGCTCGGAGGATAATAAACGTCAAGTTACGTACATCTTCCCATTACTGAATAAATGCAAAATGTTTAAAGTAAATGATGATGGATAATAAACCTCTCGCTCTTTTAACATTAAACCACAAAATAAAGGCAACCTATGGCTGCCTCACATTCGCCGGGCCACTCGGCAGCATATTAGCACTCAAAAATACACCTTGCCTGATAAACACCATTATTCTTCACTTTTCTAAGTAATGAACTAAACAGTGTTTCTGTGCTACAACAAAAGCTGAAAACCTTTCAATCCCCATTGAGATTTAATTGCCTAACCTTCTTTTCTAAAACTTTTATCTTTGTGAAAAAGAGTAGACAAGATGCCCAGAGAAAAACTAAAGAGAACAATTTTTAAAGAAAATCTGAATGGCCAAGTGGCCAGTCTAACCAGAAAAGAACCTTGAAAACTGCTCAGACTGCCTCAAGCCAGGACTATTACCTCACTACTTGGAATTTTGGGACTTTCTACCTCTTGGACAGGGAGAACCTTGACCACCCAACCTCATGAAAAGATTGAAGAAATTCCAAATAATAATGGCATGCTATTCTCCAAGCATTCAAATTTCAATTTACAATTCAAACAGAATTTGCCAAAGAACCAGATTGTCTAACCAGAGTTAAAAATAAATAATTTTTATAAATAGTGCTGCGCTTAGGGCTGTAACACAAGACTAAAAGTTACACATATAGAAAAATATAAATGGTTTCCCATTTGGTGATTTCAAGTGTGGAAGCAAGGGGGCAGGCCAGGTTACCTGTCTGAGCTTAGCCTCCTCACTTATGGCTCTGATGCTTGGAATTCTACTATTGGATATTTTTCCTTTGAAATAAGTCTTGTCCTCTTGAAGGTGTTTTTAAAAAGCATTCCATTTTCACATGATGAACCAGGCTATAAAAGTTTAAAGACAAACAAACAAACAAACCATCGACTCTGCCTTTGAAAAGTTTAGTTTGGTTGAAGATAAACAAATAAAACAGAAATAAATATAAATATAAATAGTCATGGAATTCCTCGACAGGTGGTGGGGCTTGGAAATGAATGAATGCTCCATCCTACAGACACCAGCATGGACTACGAAGTTTTCACAGAAGAGATCCTCCCCAGCACTGAAAGCTGATTTAATGTTTGCAGAGTGGGGCTTGGCACTCCAGGCAGGGGGAGCCCTAGGGGCAAAGGAGAGAAGTAAAACAGCCAGGGATAAGAGGGACCCACAACAGAGTCCACTTGGCTGCAGAAGATAAAGTTAGGCCAGACTGGCAGGCAGTTAGGCTGTGGAGGGTCTTAAAAGCCATGCTAAAGGCTTTTCTCAAACATATAGCATGTCACTTGAACCATAAAAAGGCATGGAAGTTTATGTGACTGACTAGATTGACTATAGCTTATCACAGAGACCTTGTTTATGAGGGAAAAGGGCTGGTGCCACTTCCTTATGGCTGGACTATCACAAAGTTTCTGCATCTTTTGCCTTGTGCAGCACACACTCCCAACTAGACTCAATTCAATCCCATAGCTGAATGACAGTCTCCCACAGTTTTGCACCAACTCTCCAGTTCTACCCAAACAGGCCAAGCTCATCAAAGCTTTTTCACTTCTGACTGCTAGCCTCCGCCCACCTGGACTATTCTACACTTTCCACCTCTCCGTAACCTACTGCCTGCCAAGACCAGCTCTAATCTGGGGGTGACGAAAAGGATCTGAACATCATGTGAGCTTGTGTCCTCCCTCACCTCTTAACATGTTATGGGAAGTACTGTCTGAATATTTTGTTCTGCAATTACTCACATGCTGACGTCATATCTATTAATGCGGCAGTCCCCAACCTTATTGGCACCAGGGACTGGTGCTCCTATGAGAATCTAATGCCTGACGATCTGAGGTGGAGCTGAGGCAGTGATGCCAGACAGGCTAGCACTGGGGATTAGCTGCAAATATAGATGAAACTATGCCAGCTTGCCTGCCACTCTCCTCCTGCCATGCAGTCCAGTTCCAAACGGGCCCTCTTTCCCCAACTACAAGGAGACAAAACTTTCATTACTGCACACGGCTAGAATCAGAATAAAGATACTCAATATTTTTACTTTTCAAGTACAAGTTTAGAAATTAGGAGACAGGAGGCAGTTCTGTTCTCTGTTAGGCTTAATATCATGAGGCACAAATTTCATAAAGATGCATTCATAGCCATTGTATAGTTGAAAGCAAGTCATCCCATCCCACCTGCAAAATCTGGAGATCTGGCATAAAATTTAACTGAATTTTTCCAGCTAATTGAGCACAATGGGATTATTAATCCACATAATTTGTTTCATATGCACTGCCATCTGTTTTAAATAAGACCATGCTTACACTAGTATTTTACAGATAAAGCATAGTCTCATACATAATGTATTTTCCATACATCTTTCACTTGACCACAGAGGTAATATTATTCCTACATACACTTAACTGTTGCCCAGATTGCTCAAGGTAACACAGCTATGTGGCGTCAGAAATAAATCAAGTTTATTGGATTTCAGACTGATATTATACCAGAATCAAGAACAAACATTATTTCTAATGTTCATTCCCCAAATTACACCTAATAACTAAACTAGGAATCTTACTCTATGCCATTAATATGCCAATTTCAGGATTCTTATTCTCGTTTCTTAGAGAAAATTATTTTTTACAATGGTTCTCTCTTGAGATTCAGGATAAAGAAGTCACACAAAGGTAAACTATATTCAAGATAGCTATGTTCTGTAAGCTTGAAGTTCAATTTATTCCCAAACTAATGTGAGAGGTGCCGACTCCCTCTCTCTGCCTTAATGAATTCTAAAAACACATTCAAGGGATGGGCATCACTGTCTACTTAACAGAATGATTTATGTGTGTGTGGTATGTGATTGTTTTACAAAGAGAAATCAATATACTAATGAATGTTAGTGCATTTGGCACAGTGTAAATTGAGTAAATTTAAATAGTCACTCCTATTATATAGGTCTAAAAGGTGTGATAATTTTAAGCCTCGGTAGTTACCTGACAAAGTGAATGAAAGCATACATCAAACTTGAATCTAAGCACGTTCTGTATGTGTATACTTTGTGTAATTTATGGTATAACTGTTTCTGCACTCTTAGGAAGATGCACTGAGATTTTTAAATATCTATACTTCTGTAAAATATGCTAACTCTTAAATGTCAAAACCAAGAAAGACAACTCTTTCATTATCAAGGACAAGAGTATCGTAGACTTATCATTAGAAATTAAGCCAACTAAATTAATGAGGGCAGGGGGAACCCCTCAGACATCATGGTTCTCAAACTGTCCCCTAAGGCACTCCGAGCCACTACAGCAAAATGACATAGACACAAAGGTGTACTAGCTTGTAGGTAGGTCAATTTCAACATATGATCATGCTACATGCCTTTCAGTGATGTCATATCTTTGCAAAGCTGCATTTTCAGTGGCTGCTGTGATAAAAAGTACTGTGCAAAACCCAGCATGGAACAGAAAATGAGGGTGGTAATGTTCAAGCTATCCCAAAGTTGTACGGTGCCCAACAGATGCATACATACCATTAGTAATTAACTCATTTAAGAATATATATTTTTTTCAACATATGTTCAAAGAGCTTTTTTATGTTTTTCAAAGAGCTACTACAATGTTAGGACATAAATATTTTTTAAGTTATTTGAACATTACTATCATTTAATCATTGAAACTGCTATTCGAGATACTTATTTTGGCCTAGAGTAAACATAAAAAAATTACTAAAAAAACTGTGAAAGTTTGGGAGCTGAGAAAGTTTGGGAACCTCTGTAATAATTCACATCAGATACATTAAGAATCTGACCAGAAAAGAAAAATAAAAGTTTAAAAAAAATTTCTCAAAATGTTTCCAGTTCAACGATAAATTCTTAAGTTTTTCTTTAAGCAGAAATCCAACAGAAAACAGACTAGGCAGCAGAAAAACACTCGTTAAGTAAAAAAAATTCCAAGATATCTCACTTAATTTAAAATCTCTGGGTACTTGACTTTTGAAAAAATCACCCTATATGCTACATCATTTATTCAATCATTAAGGAAAAGTACTATTTTAATTCTTGAATCTAAGTTGTAGGAATATGGAGGGGGCATTAGTTGTATATGCTTGAAAATTTTTAAGGAGTGTTGAACACACAAATTCACTGTATAATTCTTAGCACTTTTCTTAAAAAAAAAAAACAACAAAAAACACACAACTCTATAGAGTACTTCCATTCATTAAATTACATCCTCACTATCCACATAGTGAAAGAAGTTGCTTTCCAAAAGCATCAAAATTTTCTCACCTAGCTATTTTTAGTCCACTGAAACTTTTTTATTTAGAGCAAATATCAATCATCCTGATGCAATGAGGTAAAGCTACATTGCTCTGGTGCATTCTTCATTCTTTAATGTAGCCACATTAAGTAAAAAATTTTTAAATAATTTTCTTTATATTTCTCTATATTTTTTAGAAAAGAATGTTGGCAGTTTACAGATTGCCTAAAAGAACAGTAACATAAAAACTGAATATGGAATAGCATTCTAAAAATGAAAAAAAAAAAAAAAGCATTTAATTAGACTTTGACACAGTACTTGGGTAACAGTGAGTTTAAAGTGGGATTCCTAGTATTTTCTAGTATCTAACGTATATAAACTTATTAGAATAACAATTTAAAAAATACTACTTCGCTATGGTATAAAATATAGCTTTTGATAACAGTATTTTTTTAAAAAGGATAATAGATTTTTGAGAGTTCAAGATAAAAAAGTAATAATCGTTTTGAGCCATGTTAAAACAATTAAAACTTTTCGAAACACAGTTAAACTGAATAGTCTTCTTAAATAGCCATCCAGACCAGACAGATCATCGATCTGGAAGGAAACACAGCAGAGCAATGTAGCTTTCCAAAAGTAATTCCTGAATTCAGTTTCTGAACATGGTTATTTCCTCTCATCTTTACAATGATTAACTCGTAATAAAAACATTTAATTTGATGAGTTTTGATCACCTCCGATAACACGGTCCCAAAATAATAAAAAGGATCCAACTTTTGTATCAATTAATAAAGGTAAATTTATGTTTTAAGAAATTGAGATCTGATCAAATATAAATGAATGTGCAAGCGTGTGCGTATCTATTTATATGTGTGACTTTAATTTTGGAAAAACAAATTCCCATCTCTTTAAGCTAATCATTTAAATAAAAATCTACCCAATATTTGATGTCGATTATGTATACTGTTAAGTAAAATGCTGTCACTCCCTGATACATGTAAGAGAAAGAGATTTAAGTTTATTGTCCAGAAACCTGACAGTACATGCAATTTCTTATTTTCCACATCTTGATAGTGTCTGTCCTCTTCGCAACTGCTTCTCTTTCTCATGAACATTAAAAGCTTAATGACACATTATGAAAGTTATCGTTTCCTTCTTTATGAAGTATATTGAAGACAAAAGGCATTAAACTCTTTTCACATTAATTTAGCAAAGCTGCTTTATGCCAACATTACAACATACAATGGCAACATGAACAATTAGATTTCACAACTATACTACTCCAATTAATAAAATATTTCTTTATAAAAATTCTGTCCAAAAGTTTACATTCACATCTTCTTTTAATACCTTAAGGTTGTAACAACATCATAGCAGATTCAAAGACAGAAAATTACTTACCTTAAACATGTATATTCTCCAAAAGTATACACTCCACTCCAATTACTCCAGGTTCAGGCTTCCTGGAACTCAAGAATTTTGGAGCAACTGAACTTCATACACCCAAGAAATAGCCAAACTCCCCCCAAAGTTAAGGTCTTGCTAATTAAGACCTTAACAAGGTCAAAAGATGCCACAGGATTCACCAGTGAACAAAGACGCTAATGGTTAGGTAAATTAAGATGGAGTTGCTCAAAAGATTCTCATTCAGGGAACTTAGGTTACAGATAGGTAATCTCTAGCTCTCTAGAGAATTACCCAAATGACGCAGCTCCAGAAGGATTTCTGAGTGGGTACGTAACAGCTGTTTCATGATCTGGTTCCACTCAGATTTGAAGAGGTGGCTGCAACATAGGGGAGGATTTTTCCTCTTGGACGAAAAGCAAAAGGAGTAGGAAGAAGTTGAAAGAGATGCCCATAAATTGTTGCAAAGACCTCAGCAGGGTTAACATTTATGTCAGCAGCTCTAATTACCACCAAACAGGCCTTGGGAGTGTCTGAGCCACAACATAGTATGTGTACAATCAATTCCGGAGACTGGTCCCTAGCTCTGAATTAATTTAGCTATGACATCTATGGCGAGACAGTATCTATGGCCTTCTCTTCTCATCGATAGGTTTGACCAAGATTTTAAACCATAACCAGACAGGGCAGGTATGCCTCTCATTAACAATTTATTTCAGCTGAGATTTAAAACTGTCAAGATTCAAATTTAATTGATTTCAAATTTAATTGATCTGTGAGATCCAGTCACTATGCTGACTTAACTCCTCAGGTAGTAGTAATAGGCATCCAGGGTTAAGAACCACTGACAAAAAAGCTAGAGTTGGATAAAACACCCAGGTCTCTTAATATATGACTAGGGATGGAAGCTGGCATTTTGGTACTCTGAGGGATTCCAAACCTCTTCACTTGTCATTAAATGCAATGCTCAGGAAAATAAGATCCAAGGATGCCATCATTACTATTGTCAAAGCCTGCCAGTGTTGAAGAAGATACCGGGTTCCCTAAACCACCTCAGTAGGAACACTGAAAGACAAGGATGGAGACACCCAACTCGTATTCAGTTCCCTACTACAGTCTTAATTTGGGCCAATAAAAGGAGGATCCAGTGAGGTGAAAGCGAAGGTGTGTCCTCACTACGTTCCAGTGAGAATTCAGGAGAGAGGGGGAAGAGACCAGTGGAGGGGAGCAGTGTGGAAGGAAGAAAGAAGGGTACAGCACTGGGACTATGTCTCAGAGGAATTTCTGATAGTTCAGAAAATAATCACTAACGTATTGTCAGTAAAGAGAGGATTAACACTTTGGAAGTACATTTATCCCTGATGGTCAATTACACACTGATAACTTCCTGTTAAACCTTGCCTTGAAAGGCCTCAGAGAATTACTTCTTCAACGTAGCTAACTAAAAGCCTAGATTCTAGTTTCACCTCTGGCAACAATTAGTTGTATATAAATGATTATGAGAGATTTTTCACTAGTTTCAAAGCCAAAGCATATTCTGTAAACTTTCCAAAAACACACAGTAAAGAGATTGTCACTGGGTACATGTAGATGGATATTTTCCAAGTGACCTTGCTGATCTATACCGCAGCTTCAGAAGAAGGGTAATATTTAATTTTACAATGTATTTTGATGTTTATATTTGGCGCTTATCAGATGTTAAAAGAATTTTCTAAAAAAAAACTATTCCATTTCTTCATTCTGTTTCCTGCTATAATTTGTTATTTATAAAATAAGAATTTAGGGCTGGATTTGATGTTGTAAATTTAACCTGCCTCATCTTACAGCTAAAGAAACAGAAACGACTTGACCGAATTCACATAGCTTTTTAATGACAGGACAAAGTACTATCTAATCTGAATGTCTTCTTTCTCTAGAGGTTTGATTCAAATTATCTGGTAAAATAGGCTATCAGGGGATAAGTCCAAACACAGCGAGGAACAAACTTACGATTCCTGTGTGGCTACATGCATGCCCCTCTTTCAGGAGGAAGGGGCAACTGCGAGATGGGAAAACAATAGAAAACTATCTCCCAGATATATCTAAAGATTTCCTCTCAGAAGTTACGCCAGGCTCTGTTACTTCTGACATGGCTGACAATCAGAGATGGAATCATTAAGGTGGGAATTGGTATTTGGTTCTTAAAAATAATTTTGAGCTTGCCAATCTTAGGAACAAAAGATGCTTTCCCTGATCTGCTGTCCTTCTACAGGTACGAAGAAACAAAATATATTTACAGAGAGGTATCTCAGGTGGGTAGTGGATGATGGGGCTATAATTATGGTCTACCAAGGATATTTAATTCTGAAACTCATTAGGTAACCATTACTAAACTGAGCTTCTTCCTTAAGTATAAAATGGATTGCAATCTTATCATTTCTCAACTGCTGAAATGAAGTACTATGAAGGTATAGTATAGAGTAATACTGTATGGCACAAAGCAGAAAGTGCTTTGCAAAGGAAGAGAGGGTACTAAGGACTAAGAAATTTCTGAATTCCAGAAATTTTATTTTATTTTTTACTATATCATGTAAAGGTATGTTTCAGAGAAAATATTTTTCCAGTATTAAGTAGGGCCATATAAAAAAGGGTTTAATGAGCAAATATCAGGAAAATGTGAGGCTAAAAAAATGTAACAATTGTTTTTAACTTCAAAATTTCTCAGAGCTTTGACTATAATGTGTATCATGAATCTCCAAGATGGAAAGACAAGTGAGCAGCATTTTCCAAGCTTATAAGACCTAACCCTTTTTACATGGACCATCTTAGTGAGCAATGTTCTACAGAGGAAAAAAAAAACACACTGTTACTACCTATTCTTTCTATATTCCTATTATTTACTTAAATACAAAACCATGAGACACTTGCTAGAAAAGGAATTTTTTTCACACATAAAGATAAATGTTTGTAAATCTTTTCTAGGTTGTCTATTCCAGCTTTAAATAACATGATTCCAAATCTGTTAAGGCCAGATCACTAACATATATCCTCTTTCCAAAAGGCCACTATGAATACCTTATCATCAGGACAGAGAATAAACCCTTCAAGTTTTATAAAAGTCATTTGACTCTTTTGTCTCAAGTAAGGACATCTGTTACACAGACAGAAACTCTTCCCTTGATGGTCCAGCAACACAGTTTTCTTGTCCTCTGGGCCAGCCAGAATGAAAGGAAGACATCTGTCATGCATAATTTTATTGTTTATCTAACACTGAATCCTAAACAAAATTTTGAACCTAATACAAGATTTTGAAAATAAGAAGCAACAACCTGAAATAGAAATGGTATAAGAAAAACATGAACACCTGAAACTAATATGTTTTATGTCAATTACACCTCAATAAAAAAAATGGAAAAAAAATGGTAATGTTCTTAAACAGTAACAGCAGCTAAAATATTGAGTGGGAAGTGGTTATAGAATTTAAGTCTAACACTGTCTATTTTTATAGTGCTTATACGAATGTTTTAAAGGATCGAGTAGAAATTGGGGAAATGGCAACAAATCCTATAGCAGTTCTTGTCTTACAGCTGGTAGGTGGATTATAAGGTTTGGCAATAGCTTGCATGGCACAAGATTGGTCACAGTCTTCTGCTCGAGCAGTGGGTAATAAACCTGTGTATAGATTACATCTAAGAGTTCATTTTATAACTCTTTACTAGATGATATAAACCGTGGGCATGCATTTGTAAGCTGTGGTTATGCACAATGGTTTTCGTGGTCTAAAAGTTTCCCCTCTGACCATTTAAATGATATTAAAATGCTCAAACTTTATAATCTCTTCTAGGGAGAGAGCAGAAGAGTTTTATACAAGGCTGTGGGAGCTGTCAACATAAGGTGGGAAGGATAAAGCCTCTTACTTATAAGGGTGACAATCAGCAATATCACATCTACGTGCGACGCGAGTTGAAAACATTTTAAACTGAAACCACTCATAGTTTCTCCCATAGCTTTGATTATGATAAAATTCCAAAGTATTTCAAGAAATTCCTGGTGCTTCCCATCTTAAGGTAGCTTACATTTCATAGCGCCAGTGTAATCAGAAAAGTGGCTGGAACGGCCCACCAATAACCTTACCTGATATGTTCATCCATCCCCCAACCTCTGGAGGAATAAGGTTACTTACAGAGAAACTCAGTTTCTCTAAAAGGTTTACATACTAAGTCACAGCGGTTAAAAAAAGGGGGGGGGGAGGGGGGTTTCTAACAGTTCTTACAAACTGGCAAGGGAACAGAAGCCCATTACTATCCCCAAACTCACCCACCTTCACACATCGTCATTAACAGAGACATCAAGAGCAACAGTGATTATACACATAAAGAACAAGTGAGGCAAAGGCAAAGCAGTGTCAAACTGTCTGAGTGTAGGCAATGATGCTTTGATTATACCCGTACGAACTCTTCGGTCCCTTTTAGGTATCTCCAGCTCAGCCCTCAGGCCACAGAGCTTTGCTGTAGAGAATGCAGATGTGATGTAGCTGCTCCAGGGCTCTTCACAGCACTGCACGTCAATACTGGGAATGGTTTCTAATCAATTTAAACTGCACACAGTACTTAAGAGAACAAGAAGTTTATTACTCCCACTCAGTGGTTCCTGGGGGCTTTGATGTTAAGTCATACATAATTCGAGAAATACCAGGAATCTTCTTAATCTCAGTGACCATCTTTAACACCACCTGTTACAAAACAAAGATTATAAATAAAAGAGCCAGGATCTACTGCATGTCCAACAGACCAAGAGGGCTTATATTTGCAATTTGAAATTTAAATGTGATCTACTGTCCTCTATGTAAATGGGATGGTCTCTAATTAATTATATGTACTGAACCTATTTCTCTCTAAAGATTTAAGTGACAAACTCAGTCCCGCTCAAAGTGCCAGTCTACAAGTTATGTTTGTTACTGATCATCGCAAGTGTTCAGAAACATTTACAGCAATTTGGCACTGCTATGGCATCCAAACACATGATTTCATGTGTTTAAGCCAATGCTTCACAAACTATCCATGGCTAAAACATAATTCTGAGTCTACCAAGGTGGCACATAATGCACTAGAATAAGCAATCACTGACGAGTGTATAGGAGAAGCCTTGGTTACTTGACTGCACAGAGATTTGGCAAGTTTGAGCCAAAAAGAAAACAGACTCTAAGCTACATTTCCCAGCCTAACTATGCACTATAACCAAAACCTTGCGTTAGAGCACTGGTCCAATGTATAAAAACTGTGATTTTCATTTGATATTAAGCAAATAGCTCCTTTAGAAAATGTTGGTGGAGAGATAATACGAGAGAAAGATGGTGATCAAAAATGGAATTGCTAATGTCAGAGCCGTAAGCAGTTCATGGAATTCTGGCTATAATACCATCAATTCTCATCCTTATTTCTAACAAACTCTTCTTCATTCTTAGGGTTTCCTTCTTTACTTAGAAAATATTATTTATAAAATAGAGGTTGGTTGGCAAAATCAGATAAAATTATAGATTAGAGCTGGTTACTCTCCATATAGTAATCAGATATCTAGAGGGATACAATAAATTTAAGGCCTTTTTCTACTACAGTATACTAAATAATCAATTAAGTGGAGAGTTAAAAAAAAGAGCCTATCTCATGAACAGAAAACCAGCCCCAGGAATATCGACATTGTCATAGCCTATTCCAATCACCATATTATAAAATGTATGAGGTACTGAAAATGTAAATTAGAAAAAAATATGTAGAAGTTACCTCTACTGGGATTTCATTGCCAGGTGTTGCAGGTATACCAGTCATGAAATCACTAGTGATAAAGGTTCGAATAACCACAGATCTCTGGCATGAAGGCTGCTTCTGAAGTGGGTCCCGATCAAAATGTAATGGTGTCAAAATCACCGGCATCTGGCTGATCTTCCCAGCATACCCTAGAGAATAGAAGTTAACATGTAGAACCTATCACCACCCACGGAAAAGCACTCTCAGTTCACTCAAATCCTGGTTATTCATGGTAATTATATTCTATACTACAAACAATGAATTAGCAAATACTGAACCACTGCCTCTAGAAGAAAGGGTTCCTGGTGCTTAATAATGTGGACAGCACTATGTTGGGGAAACAAGGGTGGGGGGTGGGGGTGGGAGGGAGCATTTTAAACAGTGAAATGGCCAAAAAAAAAAAAAGGGCACAAAAATACAAAAAAGATGGCATTAGACACACTACAGAAAGGATGCTTGTCTACAGTAAGAGAGAGAACTAAAACAAGAAGTAGAGTACGGTCCTGTTCAACCTTAGCTGGGGGTATGCAAGTTGGGCAACTCAAATTTCCTGCCACTTTACACATGTCCACAGATGACCAAAGGGTGAATTACATTTCATATGGAAGGCAATACATAGAACTAACCATGGAAATGAAAACACCTAAAAATGAAAAGTTGCATTCTACTGGAAATCATAACGCCAAGCTTCCAAATTCCAGTTGGAGCATGCAGTGACAAACGGAATAAGCAACTTACCGGACTCCCTGAGAATGTTCTGGGCCTCAAAGTCAGCTTGACGTAAAGTACTGAGCACCCCTGTTGTCAAGAAAGTGGGAGTAACATCTGTAGGAGGCTCTTTAACTGGTGGGCCAAATATATAGACGACTCTAGAAAGCGGAAGGTGAAAATTATAGAGAAATTACATTTTAGTATGAAAAGCGAGGCACGCAGAGATAACATTCTTTCCATTTACTTAGGCCTCCTTTCCACTCACTCCAAATCCTCAAATGGGTAGGTTAGGATATAAAATTATAGATGGGTCTACGTTCTATGTATCTTCCTCAAAGTGTATTCTCTGGAATACTAGTATCTCAGAATGTGCAAAGATGTGTGTGATTACCACAATCCTCTTTTCATATAATATACTGGGTTGAAGAGTATCCCCAAAACTTCATACCTATCTGGAATCTCTGGGTGAAAATAGGGTCTTTGCAGACCCTATTTAATCAATTTAAGATAAAGTCATAACTGATCAGGGTCAGTTAAACCAATGACTGGGTGTCCTTCTAAGAAAAAAAATTTGGAAACACAAACGCAGAGGGAAAAGGGCATGTAAAGATGGAGACAGAGACTAGAGACATACTGCCCTAAGCCAACGACTGTCAGCAAACACCAGAAACTAGATGAGGCAAGAAAGGACCCTTCCCTAGAGACTTCAAAGAGAACATGGTGACACCTGTTGACACCTTGAGTTCAGAGATTTGGCCTCTAGAACTGTAATTTCTGCTGTTTGAAGCCTGCCAGTTTGTTGTAATTTGTTATGGTAGCCCTAGGAAATTAATACACCTAAGCCCGGGGAAACACTGAGTTGAACAGATAAGTAAGTTGTTTTCTGACAAAATTTCAGATATTGTAATATGTTAAATGCACAGGTAACCTCCAAGAAGAGACTACAGTGAAATTCCCAAACTTATTTGATCACTCGATCTTTTTTTTTTCACTTTGGGAAACACTGATCCCAAAGAGAGTTTCTCATTTCCACTTTATTAAAAATGTCACCAAAATGGACACCAAGACTTGGTATCCTACTATTTCTTTCCAAAAATAAAAACTGTCAACTACTTTAAGTAAATATCTGTTTGAAAGATATGAAGATACCTCACTGTTAATTAAAGTAGAGACTGCAACACAGCTTGAGGAAATTAGAATAAAAAAATTCAAGGGGAATCTTATCACTGATTTGGAGGCTGTTTCACAACCTTCACCCAAAAGATTAAAGGCCAGCAGGGTAGAGTTATGAGTGCCATCTAGCTTGCCCTACTCCAACTCCAGCCAGCAGGCAACCGTCCCTTTTTCTTTAGCCCTCTATGTCTTTAGCAAAGAAATAAATCTCCCTTGACAATTACCATGGTGAAGTTTAATGACGTTTTCCTTTTTTTTCTTAATATGTACTTGGAATAAAACAGCATCAGATCAAAACCAACACCATCACCAACTATTCCATTGCCTCCTTCCAAACATTCTGTAGAAGAAGGGTTTTGTCCCACAGAAAGTAAGGCACTAAACAATATAGTTCCTAGAGCTCAAATGATCCTTAGAGGAAGCAGCAGCTAGGCAAGAGAATGCCATGGACTTATTTTTGTCTTATCTCTTACAAATAAGAGTGGTCATAAAATATACAGAGATAAGTAGTCTCCCACATTGTATAGAACAGTAAAATTTGGAGTAGTCCTTTGTACAAAGACCCCATCATGTAAATTATGAAAAAAACTGGGAAAAATGGAAAACAATGTTAAAATATATTCCAATTCCTAAAAATGAGCTTGGCAAAGAAATCTAAAATTCATCAAGACACTTAAAAGGGCTTGCCAGGTTCATATTTTTAAATGTAGTTTTTTGTTACAGTTTAACTGTTAGAGTTTATTTTTCTCTTTTTGGGGGTGAGAGAAAGGTCTGGTAAAGGAGAGAGAGAAACAAAGAAAAAAGAAAAGATGGGCAGGGAAGCCAGCATAACAAGAGACAGAGATTAAGTTTCAGCAAAGATGAGTGCCTTTTGGCAAAAGAAAAACAGATGAAACTAAAAATGTTATAAAATGAAAAATATACTACTTATATAGTGAAAACAGTGGAGTCAAACTTAGTGAATATTCTGTATGATCAATAATACCTTATTTAAGTATTAACATTATTCAGAAGATGAATTACCACTATTTAACCAAAACAATTATCTCAATTACAAATTAACCATTATTTAAGAATAATTCATTTTTTTTCAGTGTAGTAACAGTGCTTCTGTATCTGGGGGCCTCAGGTTCAAGTAAGCCTTTTAATGGGCACATTCCCATCAGTAAAAACATGGCTTCCCTGTGGCTCTCTGTCCTAAAAGCCACACCAGCTGGCAGTTAGAAAACTATACCCACCCCGGTGGTGAACACCAACTGGTAGGTTTCTAATTTCTGCGGCAAACTTGAATAAACTGAAACATCAAGTAATTCTTTTTTGTTAACTACCTAATATCCACACACACACACACAAAACTAGAAAAGAGTGACTATGAAATAAGAATATTAATGAGCAATCTGGTATTAAACAAGTTGAAATTTTTGAACTATATATGGGATAATGCAAATAAGTATTACACATAGATTATAAATCAGCTGTTGATATAGCCAACCTAAGAAATTAATATGCAAAGTAAAGGAAAAGTGAATCTGAAAAACTAAATGCAAAATAAATTATACATATAGTTATTTTAATGATATTTGGTATACCTACTTCTTTTCTTTGATTTCCCCTGTGAGTATTATCAAATTAACCAAGTCCCTATTGGTAATTCTATAATATTTAGATATTTTTTCAATTCTTTTGGAATAAAACATGTTACGATCAAACCAATAGCTAGTATAAGCTGCTAATTTGGAAGACATGTTTTAAAACTGCATTTAGTATTGTATATTAAAATAAAAACCTTTTGTATGTTTCCTTTAAATAAATAAACAAAAATTTAATATGCAAATGATTGCATTGTGCAAAAGGAATAAAACACAAGATATTATTAAATGTCTGCTCAAAACTGTGACCCAAGTGCACATCTGTATCTACACTTCAGCCTTTTGGTCTTTCACTAGTGGAAAGACCTTAAAAAATAGATCCTTCCAAAACACCTCACCCCCACACCTACTGCAGAACGCACCTGTTAATGTTGTGACACATGCGAGGTATAAGCCTAGCCAGGAAAATAAGAGATTCCCAGTCAGGCTCATCTTTGCTGGAGATTCCACAGACGTAACTGTAGGAACGACAGTCTCCCTGAAAATAAAAATGTAACCAATAATTGTTAGTGGTTTTATCGAAGTCAAAGATGGATTGGAAAACATTTCATACATGGCGACATCATTAATAGTATTTTTTTGTTTTTTGAACAAAGGTTTGTTTAAATAAAAGTATACATCAGTACTTCTCTAATTATATAAATAAATCCTATTTAAATCTCATATAAATTCTACCTAAATCAGTTCAGACATAAAGAAAGTGCTATGCAGGGACGAAGCAATTGAGGAGATGGTTTTATGAACATTATAGATGTCTAACCAATGTACTGTATACTTGAAACTAATTTAAATAAATATTTTTTTTTTTTTTAAAGAAAGAAAGTGTCATGGTAATTTCAAGAATTTATTCAACACATGCCAGAGGCCCACTGGGATTTCATTCCAAATACTTGCTCAACTGAGGACGACTAGTGTGCTTAATTTGGCAGACGAGATCTGCACATGATTAGGTGAATGAAGAATTCTTAAGTTGGAGATAATTTCAAAAATATTCAGTTGATTTTTTAAAAAATAAGCTTAAAATCTTAATTTAAAAACAAGTAAATAAAACTGGTAATATTATTCCTTTATCCCATTTAACCCAAGTAATTTGCTTTTTTAAAAAAAATCGAATTAAACTAAAAAGCAATTTAAATAGATTCATTAGATAACTATCCAATATCTGGTATACTGAAAAAACAAGAATTCAGACTATATGAATGCTAATTTGATAATATCTATCAGAATTTATCATTTTAATCCAGGAAATGATCTTACAGAAGCACATAAGTAACTGCTTAAAGAAATAAAACATTATTTGCTGAAATGTCTATAATAGTGAAATACTAAAAACGGTTTAAATGTCTACAGGTAGGGGAATAATTGAAGTATGATATAATCACATGTGGAAAATAAGGCAGCAGTTAAGAATAATCTATTGGTGTGAAAAGATACTAAGTTCATAATGTTTGGTTAAAAAGAAAGGTGATGATGTACATCTAATTCCCTTTTATTTTCTTTTTAAAATAAATGTATCTGGAAGAACACAAACAACACAAATGGTGAGCAAGAATAGAAAAATTATTTTTAAATGTACTGCATTTTTTTCTTACAATTATGATTTGTTTTGGTATTTAGAAAATAAACTTTATTGCTTTACTAACCACGAATTCAATTGCAAAACTTTATTGCTTTACTAACCACGAATTGCTTCCACACCCTCCAAAGGGCTTAGAGACTAAAGTTAAATATCTAATAACTAAAAATACTTTCATTTTGATGGCAAGAGTAGGGAAACTAAGTAAGATTCACTTTTCAGCCACTTATCCAACAAATTTAGGAAAAAGAGTATACTTGTTAAGTTTTAGGTGAATAATCTCTAAATAAAACAGTTCATTTTTTTCCCATACATAATTCTACTCTAAGAGGCCATTATATACACATTAACCCAATAATTGGCACTCATACCATTTTGAGTTAAATTTTAACATCTTTTCTAGTTTTCATTTAGCTACAAACTAAACAAGAAACCTTCCTCTTCCCTAACCTCCCAAGCTTCCCCCCAAAAAAACTTATGTGAGAATCATAAAGGAGAAATTAATAAAATCTAATTATGAATAGCATTTTAAAAGTGAAAACTATATTATCCTCGCATGCTTTTACAATCGGAAAGATGCAACAATAAATACAAAAAGTGTTAGCTGTACACTATCACAGCTAAAACAGAGAGGACATGTTGAAGAAACAGCACTGGTTTAAGGGATACACAAACTGAGAAAAAGACCTAAGTGGTGTAACATATTCATCTGGGGACCTTCCGCAGTTAGAGACTTGTAAAGTCATAGTATATTTCATACAAAGAAGTATAATGTGGATATGACCACTTGGTACCACCAAGCTACTCTTCAAGGCAGAAACAAGCAAGCCAACCCCATAGCAAACTACTCTTTTAAGTTTTACTTTTAGAGATGACAGATGTTCCAAAACTACAAAATCTCTGACCGAATATACAGTTCTTATAATATTATTCACTCCATAAACATTCCATAAAACACTGCCTTTTAACTTTTCTAAAGTTGGTATATATACTTTCATATTTCATTTTCCCATGTCATTTTCTAGACTTGATATATATACTTTCATATTTCATTTCCCATGTCATTTCCCATGACCTGTATGTTACAGGTCAATGATCTCACACAACTCACCTGCACACCTACAGTTTTAATTGGCAGCAGGAAGGCATTCAGTGAATGCAGACTTGTAATTTGCATCAGTTTCTCCTGATCCTCTTCTGTCGTGCAGGCTTTGACTCTTTGTAACAGAGTATGTGGCTGAGAAAACCAAAGACAGAGATTCCTTACCATTTCAAGAAATAAGATACTCATTCTTTTGGCATGTATCCACACTTATTGGTTTATAGCAAGAAATCCTATCTGGTATTTCTCTTTGACTTGAGTGCGCTACACAGCATACCAGAATTTCACTCCTAAGAGGTAGGGCTATGAGATGTCAAATATCAGGATAAGAAATACAGATTTTATGTTCATACATCTAGGCTTTAATCCTCTGTCACCAGCAAGGGGCATATCTCACATGAGTCAAACCTTCTCATTATGTCTAATAAAACTTGTTGCTATAAAGTCAATTTTGTCTGGAATTAATCCACCTACTTCCTCTTTTAGATTATTTGTCTGGTATATGTTTTTCCATTCTTTTACTTTCATCCCTTCTATACCTAGGTAAAGAAACTATAGTTAGTTTTACTTTGAAATCTAGTTTAACAATTAATGTCCTAACTAGAGATGATAGTCTTTTTAAATAATTGTGAGTTAATGACATGGTTAGATTTCATGCTACCATTTTATTCAGTAATTTCTATTTCAGTAATTTCTATTCTTATGTTTCTTTCTCCTTTCTTACCTTCTTCTGAACTAATGACTTCTCCCAACTCATTTATTTCCCTTTTATTGGTTTTGAGGTTAAACCTTCTATTTCTCTTCTTTTAGCAGTTCCCCTGTGTTAACATGGATATTTAATAAGAGACTCAATCGCTCTGAGCTCTGGCAAACAATACGAGCATCTTTAAAGGCCTAACTCCAATCAATCCCCTTGCGCTTTTACATGCTATTTTAGCTATATATTATTATATATTTAAAATAAACACCAAAAATTACAGACCACTATTTACAGACCATGTTTGCTTCAATTTTATCCATTTACCATTCTTTCTCCTGTCTCAGATCTTTCTCTAGGAATCCTTTCACTTCTCCTAAAATCATTCTTTAAAACAGTGGTTCTCAAACTCAGCTGCACACCCTCAAATTACTTGGTATTTTCAGGTTCCACCCCAGATTAAATTAAAAAATTCTAGGGAGAAGGGAACCAAGCATAGTATACTTCAACCCGCACCCCCCAGATGATTCTAATACACACCAAGGGTTGAGAACCACTGCATTGGTTCCTTAAATAATAGATTGATGACAGCAAATTTTGTTTATCTAAAAATGTTTTTATTTTGCCCTGGTTATTAGAAGCTAGTTTCTGTTCACTCTTGTTCACAATTATTTTCTCTCGGCACTCTGAAGTCTTTCCTTTGTAGCGTAATCAATCTTTTCTCTGCAGCTGCTTTGTCTTTGGCAATCTGCAATTTTGCTAGGTGTCAAATTCTTTTCCTTTATTCTTATGGAGATGTGTTATGTTTCCTGAATCTGAGGCATGGTGTCTTTAACCAATGTGGAGGAATTTAAATACTTTTGTCTATTATCTCCTTCTGGACACATATTAATAAGTTGACTTTTTCATTCTATCCCTATTTTCTCTTTGCTGCTTTGATCAGTTTTCTGGATAATTTAACATCTGTCTTCAAGTTCACTCATTCTTTCTTTAGCTGTTTTTAATTTTCATTTCTAGAACTAAATATTTTTTCAAAGCTGCCCAATCACTTTGATAGTCTCTTATCATATACCTTACTCTTATTATCAATTGCTTCTATTGATATGTATTTTATATTGTCTATCTGCTAATTCCAGTATCTGAAGTGTTTCAGAATTTTGTTCTGCTAGTTTCCACTAGCTCTCATTCATGATGCCTTACTTCTATGTTTTGAAATTTTTACTCTAAGCTCATATTTATTGGAACTGTATCTATGGAAATTCTCTGAGGCCTGGCAAAAGATACTCTAAAGAGGATTTACATTGCTTCTTGCCTGGTATCTAGAAAGCACCAAGGTCCACTTTAAATCTCAGATTTCTTAGCTTGAGGTTTTTCAGGCCACACAGATTATTTAGGCACCAAATCTACAAAAGGACTGAAACACTTTTCCATTCATTTTCAAATTGGAGTTAAAATAATTTTCCTTACTTTCTTGCAACATATATAAAGTATTTTAGAATACTCTTTCATATCTAGCATTTTTAAGGATTCGAGGTATCCAAACTGCTGTATGGCTGGAAAGAGAAGCCTGCATTTAAATGTCTCTGTAGCCTATTTTCTTCATAGTCATTGCAAAGTCTAAATTACTCTAAATTTTCAAATAATGAAACCCTAATAATTTCATTGTGAATACTGAAGTACAACAGAAATCCATTTAATTCCTTATCTTGATTAGCTGTATCTGTTGAGCTCCTATAATATATAAGTATAATGTAAATTATTACCTTTTTAACACTTGCAGAAAAATCGGCTACTATTTTCAAAATATTGTTGGTTTCAGGAAAGTCCTTACAAATATAAGGTTCTTCAGCACATATTACTCTGATTGCCAAGCCAGGACCTAAAGAGAAGAGTAACAATGGTCTTTAGTATAAATTTTATATTTAATATAAAAATGTTGCTATCCTCAAATATAAACTCTTTCTAAAAATTAAAATCCAAGTGCCATTTTAAGTTTTTTCCAGTTTGAGATAATTGACACATCACCATTGCAAGTTTTGTAAACTGTTTAATTTTAAATGTAGCTATTAGTTTCATCCATCTCATTATTACGTGTTTCAATTCTCTTTATCAATAATTTAATTTCAATCTTGTTTTTGATAGTCCATGTATTAAGCGTCACAAAATTTTCCAGTAAATATTTTTAATTCACAATATATGTGCCAATATATTTAAAATTTTTAATAAGGGAATTTTCAAACATACACAAAAGTAAAGAGGACAGTATAATAAACCATCTTATCATTGATAGCCCAGATTCAATTACCAATTTAATTTTAAGAAGAAGAGTATACTGCTTAAAAAAAAAATATCACACATACAATGCAAGAGTGTTTAATTCCAAAAGATGTGAACTGGTATTTCTATTTCACCAAATACTTGAAAAAATAAACACACAAGATGGGCATGAATCTAAGAAAATGAATTCTGTTGCTTTACTATAGAAACAGAAAAGGTATCCCTTAAGATGCCTGCTTAAAGATAAAAACTTAGTCACGTCCATCAATTCCTCAGTTTCATTTCTTACCTTTAGAGTAAATAGCTTATTTAAGATGAGTAGTATGCCTAGTTTTATTTTTTAAGCAAAAAAATCTCTTTTCTAATGAAATCTTACATAACAGAAAATCAACATAAAATAGACTAAAACAGTCAAATGAATCTACCTGAAATGTGAACCGAGAACAGAGGACCACTTAGCCTCCTTCCATTACATTCATACACAATCCTTTGCCAATACATAGATTAAGAACTGAACATTTAAATTATTAGATGTGAAGTTTATTGACACAAATAGTGGTAATCAACACATGAGTGATACTCTGTAACACTGTTTTTGGTGGTAATATGGTAGTTAAGAGTACAAGCTCTGAAGTGAAATTTTTGGGGTTTGAGTCCTGGCTCGAAACCTCATCTGCATAACTTTTGGCAATGTAGCTTCTGTCCCTGAATCTCCTCATATGTAAAACCGAATAATAGTAGTTACTATTGTGAAGATCAAATAAGACAATATGTGTAAAATATTTAGCAGAATGCTTAGCACATACAAATCACTCAAGAAATGTGAACTATTACCGTTTTTTAATTTAATTAGACCATTCTCTCAATTTATCAACTAATGATGAGAGCTAGAAACAGGTGCAAGACTTGCTCAAACTCAAGAACTCATAATAAAAACAGGTTAAAACTCTCAGTCCTAACTTTAAACGAGTATCACCTCTAATTATTTTTCTACTTGACAGCAAACGACTACTTAAACTATTTTTTACTTGTTCATGAATTATTTACATACACCTTTGTGCAAAGATGTGGTTCATCCATTCAGACAAGTCAGCTATAAGAAAGGATTTCAGAGAATCAAGTTTTAACTCTGTTTTCCATGGAATACATCATGGTTATCATAGGAAAAAAATACAAATCCCAGCTTGACACTAAGAATTGTGTGGCAATGTTATTAAAATATGTCTATGTGTTGGTTTTCTTGTCTGATGGCAACATTATATGCCAGACTCAGAGGAATGGTGTCGTATTTAAATATAGATACAACAGGAAATGAGTAATAAAATGGAGTATATACAATAGGTACTAAAAAGAATTTGCTCATTCCCTCCCCATCCTTTCCTTTCTCTCAAGTTACATATTCTCTGAAATAAATTATTTCAAAATTATCTGAACTAACTTTTCTTCAACATGAAGGTCTAATGACAAATCAAAGAGAATACAATTCAAATTAGAATTACCTGGAAACGGATGTCTGGAAACTAACTCTTCTGGAAGTCCAAGTTCTCTGCCTAAAATTCTTACTTCATCTTTATGAAAATCTTTCAGAGGTTCTATCACTTTTCCCTACAGGGGGAAAAAGCCAGTTAATACAAACGAGTAACCAAAATGACATGGAAAACAAAGTAACCAATTATTGGCTTTTCATGTTGATTTTTTCTTTAGATTTAAAAATCATTTTCAAAACTTCAACCATCTCTGATATAGTTCTCATTAGAATACAAGGCAATTTTAAAATATTCTAGTGTTTCAAAATTAAAACTTTCCAAATGATACCATAAAGAATGTGAAAAGACAACCCACAGAAGGCAAATCATTATCTTATAATGGACTTATAATCAGAACATATAAAGAACACTTACAATAAAAGATAAATAAACCAACTGAAAAACAAGCAAAACATTTGAACTGATATTTCTCCAAAGAAGATGTACAAATGGCCACTAAGCACATGAAAAAATGTTCAACATCATTAGCTATCAGGGAAATGCAAATCGAAACCACAATAAGATACCACTACATATCCATTAAGATTCCCCAAATAAAGACAGATAATTCACACCCATTATCATAGCTACTATCACAACAACAAAAATAACAAGTATTGGCAAGGTGTGGAGAAGTGGACCCCTTGTGCAATGTTGGCGAGAAGGTACTGTGGTGTAGCCGTCATGGAAACATTAATGAAGTCCCTTGAAAAATTAAAAATAGAACTATCATATGACCCAGCAATCCTACTTCTTGGTACATATCCAAAAGAAATGAAAGCAGGGTCTCCAAGAGATATTTGGAAACCCATGTTCACAGTGGCACAGGTCACAACAGCCAAAAGGGGAAGCAATCGACAGGTCCATGACAGATAAATGGATAAACAAATGTGTACATACATACAAAAGAATATCATACGGCTTTAAACAGGAAAAAAATCTTGTCATATGCTACAACATGGATGAACCTTGAGGACCTATGCCGAGCGATATAAGACAGTCACAAAAAGACAAATATTGTATGATTTCACTTATATGAGGTATCTGGAGCAGTTAAATTTATAGAAACAGAAAGCAGAATGGTAGCTACCAGGGATGGGGAGAGGGGAAAAAGGGTATAGAGAGTTTCAGTTTTGCAAGATGTAAAGTTATAGAAATCTGTTTTACAATGATGCAAATACACTTAACACTACTGAGCTGTACACACTTAAAAACAGTTAAAGGAGGGAAGAAAAGAGCTTTATGGGAAAGTTCACAAAGATTTTACCTCTTCTCTCAACTTTCTGATAAGCTCTGTGTCGTTGTGATGCGTTTTGATGAGTTCAGCTTTGCTACTTGCAGCAAGGGATGCACTTTCGATTAGATCAGGGCGTAAAGTACCTTGGGCAAGGAAAACCTCCTCGGGTTTCAGGTTCATTTCTCCAATTACTTCATTGGCAATCTATAACCAACAGGAGTAAAACAGCTTTTTAAAAGATGAATCGTTAAAAAACACAGCAAAATTTTATATCAACTTTCAGCTAAATTCCTCAAAGTCCTTATGTGATACTGACAGTATGAAATCTACCAACTTCCAAAATAAATTCCTTTAAGAACATATGTTCTTGAAAGAACATGCTTTAACATCATTCAACAAAAATATGCATACATTCCCTTTGAGCCTAAAAACCAGTTACTGAAATACCCAAAAAACTAAAGTCGAATATAAACTAAAAATAACTATTCTTTGTTAAAATAATAAATAACCTGACAAAAGTATACATTTTTTAAAAATATGAAACAGTTCCTACTGGTGAGCATAATAACAATATAAAGTAAAACTCTCAGCCTAAAAAAATAAAAAAGGATCAAAATTAGCAAATTTGAGTTATTTGACATAATAAGAAAAAACGAATATGAAAATTCACACCAAAAATACTACACATTGAGGATATTAAAAAGGTACCTTAACAAAAGTATCCCCAATGATTTTTCTTTTCTCCTCAGGACTTGTAGTCATATTTAATGTTTTGCTAATTCTTTTTCGTGGGGTTCTGTCTTCATCTGATATTGGCAGAGTTGTCGTTCCATTATAGAAAGAATGAGCAGCATTTATCACTGGGGAAGAGATGAGGCATATGTTTTAAACTAATAGAAGATTTTTTAAAACTCATAATTACAAATACAGAAAGAAAACCTAGATGGATCCTTTGATCTCCTATTAATTTGTCCCAGAACTACCAATAAACAAACCTAGTTTAATAGAGTCCAGACACAGACACTCGTTTAAGTGTTCCTCCGCGAATTCTGTGACATTTAATGATCCAGGCTCGTGATATCATAAATTATGCTGGCTGCGCTCCCTCTATTCAGTGTCCCAACAGAGTAATAAACAAAAGCCACAGCAAGCATGGCCCCAAGGGAATCCAAAGCATGGCCCCAAGGGACCAAAGCTCTTAGAATTGCGCATTGCGGTCTCTTTAAAAATTGACATATATGAAAATATATTTAGTGGTCTTCGACTGTCCACATTTAAGGACAAGGTACTCAAAAACTGACTAACATCTCTATTTGGTAATAGGCTGAACAACTGATGGACTTCACTGTAAGATGACACAGCAGCTGCCTATTTCACTGGGGGACCACCAATGAATCTATAGGTCTGTCTCTTAAGCAGTTCAGTTACTCCAGAGACAATGCCTCCAGTCTCCCACCTATCAGCATGCTGGTAAGTTGAACAAAGGAAGTGTCTGGAAGAAGGGAGTCACCATTCAGATTTTTATTTAATACTACTGTTTTCGAAGTAAAATCTTACTTCCATCCTCAACTGTGCCTGGTATTGATATACCCAAGCCTAACCTTTTTGTTTAGCTTCTCTAGAGGATAAATCCAGTTTTCTGATGGGCAAGGATATCAGCAGTCTGTTCCTGTGTTGAGGAAAAGGATCTGCTTTCCACATTTTCAACCAATCCACATTAAACATTTTAGGGTCATCCAGAGAACCAAACCCCACAAGGAAGCCAACGCTTCCAACTCCTGAGCCTCCCCAGAAGTCTTGCTTTTCGCTGGCTTGCTCCCCTCACTCCCACTCCAAGATTTTAGAGTCCTCCACTTTACTCTCAGTTACCAGGGACAGATGCAGGTTTTCATGGGGTTGAAACTTTTATAATTTGAAGGCCCCTTAGTAGAAAAATAATAACAAATTAGGTATTTAAAAAATCTCCAGTTAAAACTAGGATGGCTAACACAAACTTAACTATACAAAGAAGGGATTACAAATCACATACACACTGGTGTACCTCATTTTATTGTACTTCACAGATGTTGCATTTTTTGCAAATTTGAAGGCAAGACCCTACACCAGCACAGAGATTACGACTCGCTTTATTGCAGTGGTCTGAAACCGAACCCACAATCTCTTTGAGGTATGCCTGTACCACTAAAACCTAACCTAAATGTATACCTACTTCAACTTTTTTTTCTTAGCCTAATCTCAAAATGCCCACAACCACACACCGCCCAACAGAGAGCCAGTTAAGAGTGGAAAAACCAAGTGAACTTAATTAATTATAAATTATCAAAATATCTTAATTGCATATTTCATAAAAATATATGACCATGTGAAGACGCTACTAGGATCCCTCCCAGGATTTTAGAAAAGGTGTGGCTAGTGAGGGGTTGTGAAAACTTAAACTTTATTAGTTTACCAGTGATAATTCACATTACCCGTATGCTTTCTACCTTCCGACATTTTGCTGAAACTATTAGACTGCTATCACCTCCTCTATTCTTTGTCCTCGTGGCATTATACTTGTTTTATGCCTGTATTATTATTACTCTAGTGACGTTTCAAAAGGAGAAAGAAATAGACTCATCTGCACTTCGTGTTTAACTACAAGCCTTCATTTTACATTCAACCTTTTGGCATCGATTTCAATTAATTCAATAATATATATAGTTTGCATCATTAAACTACCTACTTGATTTCACTATAACTACTGATTATATCTAGTTCTTAAAAACTGTAAGAGTTCCACAAATGTAAATGTAGTTAAGCACTAGTGGCACTAAAAAAAAAGTACTACAGACTCTTTCCTCTTCTCTGTATAGATCTGTTTGTAAAATAATCTCCACCTCTGTACCTGTCATAGGAAGGCTTGGATATTCTCGTGCATAAGTAATATTACAGGTAGGTAAAGGTAACTTACAAAGAGAGAATAAATAGAAGAGAACAGATTGATAGCTGGAAAATAATAAGTTACTGATCTATACATAGCATTAAAAGTAATCAATAGTTTTAAAATTTATACTGGGACCCCTCCTGAACTAGATGTAATTATAATATAAAAATAAAAAATATTTTCAACTGTGAACTTATTGGGAAAACTGTACTCGGTTAAGGAAATGTGCTCACTTAAACCATAAGGCTAGATTTGGCTAAGTAAGTCCTGACAAGCAAATTAACTTTTCTGGGATTCATCAATACCTTTGACCTGAATTCCAAGCTTTTTGAGGGCCTCTTCTACAGACTGGCTTTCTCGTTTTCTCATAAAGCCATTATCGATGTGCACAGCAATGACCTGATCTTGGTTCAAAGCACGATTCAGCAAAGCTGTGCAAACTGTTGAGTCCACCCCACCACTGAGTAAAACCTACAGGATGAAATGAAAAGAAAAATCAAATTCAGTACTATAAGCAAAAAGAAAATAAAAACTATCGGCTTAAATTGTTAACCTAAAAAACACTGTATCAAAGAAATGAATGGTAACTAAAAAAGCACTCTGCAACAGTACAACTCGCAAAGCATATGATCATCCATTCGACATTGAAGGGCTATGATGAGGAAGCCAGCTCTGAGTTCTAATATTATTGACATAAATTTTTAGACTTTCAGCTGTAAATTGCTTACCAAAACTTTTGATGTGCCTACTCTCTCTTTGATCTCTCGAATGCACTCAAGTTCTCTGTTCTGCACCGTAAAGGTTCCACTGCACCCAGCTATATCGTAGAGGAAGTTCTTCAGTATTACTTTCCCATTTTCTGTAAGGCCAACTTCAGGGTGGAACTGTGCTCCGTATAATTTTTTAGATTCATTTGCTATACCTTTATAAAGAAAATAACCACAAATTAAATTTTCATGTTGAAAAGTCTCAATTAGTACCTACGATAATTCCTCACAATTTTTTCCCCTATAAATGTGAACACTGATACAAATTAGTTGGATTTTTAGCAACAGCAAAAATAAAAATAAAAACTACTGCCATGATCTTTCTTTATGACGGTCTTCCCTTATGTAGCAATTAATGAAGTATACCACAGTGAAATAAGTTCTACAGAGATTATTTCATAGTACCTTCACTTCTCCATCCAGATTACTTCATATGTCTTGACTGTTTAATAAAATGATAACTCAATTTGGGTTCTTGGATAGACATGGCTTTCACATGCAATATGCAGCTACCAATTTTCTACATAACGACCTCATATATTAGACCAGTCAAAATATTCTTAGTGTTTCTTTCTTGAATACGATTAACCACAAATATAACTTCACTGACTTGACTAAATGTGTTTCTGACAATTACTGATTATCTATTAAGCAGCAGATGTTAAGCTTGATGTTTTATGTGTGCATGTTTATGGTTCTGAGATATCAAAAAACTTGCTTGGACTCACAGTTAAGTAGTTAAAACAGGCCTGGAAGGCTCCCATACTCAAACTCGTTCTATTATATCAGGGAACCTCACATTTACTTTACTTGGCTTCTAGGACATACACTCTCTTGGTTCACTTCTTATTTCACTGTCTGCTCCTTCTGAGTCTTCATTGGTTCCTCCTCATCTTATCCATAGCTACATACAGAAAATGAAAGCTGTCCAGTACTTAGCCCTTAAATGTCTTCTCTATACGTTGAGAGATCTCAAACTCTCATAACCTTAAATTCTACCCTTGTTGGTACACACCCAAATTTGTACCTTCGGCCCAGTTTTCTCCTCTTCAGTCCAGACTCATATATACAACTGTCTATTCATACCTTTATTTCAATGTTTAACAAGGCATCTTGAATTTAGTATGCAAACCCAAACTTCTGGATTTTTTCTCAGCAGGTAAACAGAAACTTCATGTTTCTGGTTGCTCAGGCTAAAAAACTTGGGAGTTAAGACATTATTTTTCTTTTTCTTCCCCACTCCACATGCAATACAACAGCAAATCTTTTATCTCTCCCTCTAAAATACATCAGAATCCAATCTAACTTCCGGTTTCCAGTCTGGCATATAAAAAGCGAGACGACACCTCTCTGTCCTAACAAGAAGTAAAAAGCTGACTACTGCCCTTGGAGAGACTGACAGGTGAATACAGAGAACCATGACTTACTAGAGCGGAAACCCATGAATGCAAACCTCCAGAGGAACCATTGCCAAAGTGGAGAAATCTGAACTGTAAATGATGAATTACTGAAGTCTCAATATGGACAAATTTGAGAGGTAAAAACTTCAGAAGGGCCGAGTCATTGGGGGACCCCCACATTTTGTGACTTTTATGTCCAGGAGCTCGATCAAGTTCTCACAGTGAATATTAGAGAAAAATCCCTTCATGTTTCCAGCAGGGAGAGGAGAAAAGGAACCAATTTGACATATACAGATCATTGTGTTCTTCTTAAATAGATCTTCTTCTAAGGTCTACTCTGAGGAGAAACTATATAATCAGCCTAACCTGCTAGGGTTTTAAAAGAGCCTAACTGACCTGGGAGAAGGGATATACCCAACTCCAGCCCATTCCAGTCATCCTGTCCCATCTAACAAGGAGGAAAAAAAATGAGGACTTCTAAAGTCCTCAGCCCAGGTGAAGAGGCTCCCTAAGAGACTGAGACCTACTCATAAGATTATAGAATACTACCCCCTACCCCTAGCATGTTACCATCATATATTAAGGCCTATTTTCAGCAGTTTCTTTTACCTAGTACATCATGTCTGGCTACTAAGAAAAAAATTACAAGACATACTAAAAGGCAAAACAGAATTCGAAGAGATAGAGCAAGCAACAGAACTAGACTCAGATATTACAGGAATGTTGCAATTATCGGATTTAGCATTTTAAAAAGCTATTATTAAGAAGCTAACAACTCTAATGGATAAAGTATAGAATGCAAAAACAGATGGGAAATGTAAACAGCAATAGAAATTCCAACGAAGGACCAAAAAGAAATGCCAAGATCAAAAACACTGTAATAGAATGTAGAATGTCTTTAATGGGCTTATTAGTAGAATGAACATGGATGAGAAAATAATCTCTGAGCTACAGAATATCTCAATAGAAATGGCCAAAACTGAAAATCAAGGAGAAAAAAAAAAAATACTCAAGAACTGTAGGACAAGTTAAAAAGACGTAAGACACATAATGGGAATTCCAGAAGAAAGAGACAAAAGAACAGAAATAATATTTAAAACAACGATAAATAAGAATTTCTCCAAATTAATGTCCAACACCATGCCACAGCTCCAGGAAGCTCAGAAAACACTGAGCATGATAAATACCAAACAAACAAACAAAAAACCACCCCACAGTTAGCCTTATCATTTTCAAACTACAGAAAAGCAAACATGAAGGAAAAACCTTGAAAGAAGCCAGAGGAAAATAACACCTTATATATAGAGCAAAGATAAGAATTACATCCAACTTCTCCTCAGAAACCATGGAAGCAGAAGAGAGGGGGGGTGAAATGTTGATAGAAATACATTCTCAAGTGCACATGAAACATTCTCCAGGATAATCATACGTAAGCCACAAAACAAGTCACAATAATTCTAAGAACACTAATATATTAAGCATCTTTTCCAACTACAACGATAAATTAGGAATCAATTCCAAGAAGAAAACTAGAAAATTCACAGATACATGTAGATTAAACAACATGATCCTGAAAAACCAATGAGTCAAAGAAATCAAGAGAGAAATTTTTAAAATCTTGAGAAAAATAAAAATGAAAACAACAACCAAAACTATGGGATGCAGCAAATGCAATGCTAAGAGGGAAGTTTACAGCAATTAACACCTACATTGAGAAAAAGTAAAGCTCTCAAATAAACAACCTACCTTGATACCTCAAGGAACTAGAAAAAGAACAAGTGAAGCCTAAAGTTACTAGGAGAATGGAAATTACAAAGATCAGAAGAAAAACAAATGGAAGAGAGACTAAAAATATAATTAAAAAGGCCAATTACTGTAAGAGCTAGTCTTCTGAAAGGACCAAGAAAAAAGAGAGTACTCAACTAAAATTTAAAATGAAAAAGGAGACATAACAACTGATACCAAGAAATACAAAAAAATCCTAAGAGACTAGTATAAACAGTTACACACCAACAAATTGGACAACCTAGAATAGATAAATTTCTAAATGAATCAAGAATAGAAATTTTGAAAAGTCCAATTATTAGTAAGGAGATTGAACTGGTAATCAAAACCTCCCATCGACCCACCCACCCCCTGCCCCAAAACCATATGGTTTCATTAGTGAATTCTACCAAACATTTAAAGAAGACTATCAATCCTTATCCAATCCTTCCCCCCACCAAAAAAAAAAAAAAAAAAACAGAAAATAAGGGAACACTTACAAACTCATTGCATAAGGTTACTACCCTTATATCAAAGCCAGACAAGGATACTGCAAGAAAAGAAAATTATAGGCCAATATCCCTGATAAACAGATGCAAAAATACTCAACAAAATATTAATAAACTGAATTCAACAATACATTAAAAGGATCATACACCATGATCAAGTGTGATTTATCTCAGAGATGTAAGGATGGGTCAATATATGCAAATCAATCAATGGGATACACCACATTAACAAAATAAAAGATAAAAATCATATGATCATCTCAATAGATGCAGAAAAAACATCAGACAAAATCCAACACTTGAAATCACAGTTAACAAATCACAGTTAATAATAAATGGTAAAAAGCTCAAAGTTTTTCTATGATCATAAAGAAGACAAGGATGCCTACTCTGGCCACTTTTATTCAACAGTACTGGAAGTCCTAGCCACAGCAATCAGGCAAGAAAAAGAAAAGTCTTCCAAAACTGAAAAGAAGGGAAACTGTCTCTATTTGCAAATGGCATATTATATACAACAAAGGAGCCAAGAATATATAATGGGGAAAGGATAGTCTTTTCAATAAATGATATTGGGAAAATGGACATGCCATGCAAAAAGAATAAAACTGGATCCCTATCTTAGACCATACACAAAATTCAACTCACAGTAGATTAAAGACTTGGACGTAAAACTTGAAATCATAAACAGCTAGAAGAAAACATAGAAAAAAAAATTTCATGACATTTGTCTTGACAATATTTTTTTGGATTTGACACCAAAAGCAAAGACAACAAAAACAAAAATAAACGAGAGACTAACTACATCCAACTCAAAGGTTCTGCAGAGCAAAGAAAACCAACAAAATGAAAAGACAACCTATGGAATGGGATAAAATGATTGCAAACAATATACCCAATGAGAGGTTAACATCCAAAATATACAAAGAATTCATATAAATCAAAGGCAAAAAAAAAAAAAACCCATTAAAAAATGGGCAAACGACCTGAATATCCATTTTTCCAAAGAAGAGCTACAAGTGGCCAACAGGTAGATAAAAAGGTGCTCAATATCACTAATCTTCAGGGAAATGCAAATCAAACCCACAGTGACATATCACACCACATCTGTTAGAATATTTATTCTCAAAAAGACAAGATAACAAATACTGGCAAAGATGCAGAGAAAAGGGAATCCTTGTACACTGTTCGGGGGAATATAAACTGTTATAGCCACCATGGAAATAGTATGGAGGTTCCACAAAAAAATTAAAAATAGAACTACTCTATAATCCAGCAATCCTACCTCTGGGTATATATCCAAAAGAAATGAAATCATCTCAAAGAGATCTATATGTTCACTGCAGCATTAATCACAATAGCAAAGACATGGAAACAAACTTAAGTGGCCACTGGTGGATGAATGGATAAAGAAAATGTGACACACACATTGGATTATTCAGCCTTCAATAGAAGAAAAAAATCCTGTCATTTGCAGCAATATAGATGAACTTAGAGTACATTATGCTAAATGAAATAACCCAAAGACAAATAAATACTGCATAGTATTGCTTCTATGTAGAATCTTAAAAAAATAAAAAATAAAAAGCCGAACTCAGAAAGAGAAAGCAGAAAGTGACTGCCAGGGGCTGGAGGCTGAGGGCTAAAAAAGGGTTGGTAAAAGGGTACGAACTTTCAGTTCTAAGACGAATAAAGTCTAAGAAGCTAATGTATAACATGGTAACTAGAGTTAACAACACTGTACTGGCTAACTGAAATTTGCTAAGAGAGTAGTACTTAAATGTGCAATATTGTGATTCCTAGAAAATAATTTGGTTTTCGTCCATAGTACCTGGTTCACAGCTCCAAATACCCTTGGAATTTCCTAAGTGATGAGAGCTTAAAGGTGTCTCTTACGTTAAAGTGACTTCTGAAATGCACGTAAGGATGTGAGACAACCATGTGATTGGGTTGAAACTTGAAACTTTCAGTCCTAGCCCCTTGACCTCCAGGGAGGGGTGAGGAGGATGGAGGTTGAATCAATCCCCAGTGGACAATGATTTAACCAATCATGCCTATGTAATGAAGCCTCCATAAAAACCAAAAAGCATGGGGTTCAGAAAGCTTCCAAGCTGGTGAACATGTGGAGATCTAGGGACAGTGTCTGGAGAGGGCATGAAAGCTCTGTGTACTTTCCCCACACCTTGCCTTATGCATCTCTTGCTTCTGGCTCTTCCTAGGTTATAACTAATAAATTGGTGATCTAGTAAGTAAAATGTTTCTTTGAGCTCTGTGAGTTGCTCTAGAAAATAATCGAACCAAAGTTTAGCGTTGTGGGAACCTCTAATTTATAGTCAGTTGGTCAGAAGTACAGGTAACAACCCAGAATTACAAATGGCATCTGAAGTTCAATCCACAGCCAATCCACAGCCAATCCATTAACCTAGGCTTGTAAATGGTAACAATCTTGTGTGACTGAGCCTCAATCTATAGAATCTATGCTATGTTTAGATAGTGTTAGAATTTAGTTGAATTCTCAGACACCTCGCTAGTGTACAAGAATCGCTTGCTGGTGTAGGAAACATACCCCCTCCCCCCACAATATACTCCCACATACATTGGGAATTATTCTGAGAACACCAAAAAAACAGCAAAACAGTGCTTGGAGGGAAACTTAAAGCTTAATTCATATATTAAAATAGAAGATTTAAAATCAATCATCTAGGCTTTCACTTCAGGAAATGAGAAAAAGTGGGGCAAATTAAATCCAAAGAAATAATAAAAATTAAAGCAGAAATCAATGAGGTCAAAAACAGGCAATCAGTGGAGGAAAGAAAATCAACAAAAGCCAAACCCCGTTCTTTTGGAAAGATCAATAAAATTAACAAGCCTCTAATCAGGCTAAATGGAAAAAAAAAAAAAAAAAAGGACACAAATTACTAATTTTAGAAATGAAAGAGGGAATATCATTACAGATTCCATGGACATTAAAGTTATAATAAAAGAATACTGCGAACAACTCTGTCCACAAATTTTATAACCTAGCTAATACGGACCAATTCTTTGAAAGACACAATTTACCAAAACTCTGACAAGAAGAAATAGATACTCTGAATAGGCCTAGGTTTATAAAAGAAATTACACAATCCTATCGATACATGCAGAAAAAGTATCTGAAAAAATCCAACACTCATTCATGATAAACATTCACTAAACTAAGACCAGAAGGGAACTTCTTCAACTTGTTTAAAAATTATCTTCTAAAAACATTCAACTAACATCATACTTAACAGTGAGAAACTTAAAATGTCCGTACTAAGGTCAGGAACAAGGCAAGGATGTTCCCTATCACTACTGCTTTTCAACATCGTACTAAAAGTCCTAGCTAATGCAAAAAGACAAGGAAATAAATAGCATACAAATTGGGAAAGACAAATAAACTGTATTTGTTCACAGGTGACATGATTATCTATACAAAAATTCCTGAAAAAAATCAACAAAAAAACTCCTAGAATAAGTGATTAGGTAGGGTAATGGAATACAGGTTAACACCAAAAGTTCATTGTGTTCCTATATACCATCAATGAACAAGTGGAAATTGATATTTAAAATGTCATTAACATTAGCACCCTGAAAAAAAAAAATGAAATACTTAGGTATAAATCTAACAAAATATGTAGAAGATCTCTATGAGAATCCAATCACTCCTGACCCCTCCCATCTCTGCCACACTGTTCCTTACACCACTCTTTCCTGATTATCACCACAGGTTCCTCGCTTCTTCTACATTTGACCTTCTTTTCTCCTCACTGTAGCCAGATTAATCCTCAAATTAGAGTACATCTCTCCTTTATTCAAAATCCCACCTCACTATGAGTAAAGACATTTTCATAATGGCCTCAAGGGTACTGTGCTCTGGTACCCAACAATCTCTCTGGCCTCAACTTCTACCACTCTCCCCTGTGTTTACTCCACTCCAACCATGTAGTCTCCTTGCTGTTCAACCATGGTCACATCTCAGAAACTGTGTACTGCTCTTTCCTTCTCCCTCAAATATCCAGAAGAGTCAGTACTTACTTCCTTAATGTCTAATGTCATCTTAAGGAACTACTCTCCCTGAATATCTGATACAAAACATTAACGACCCTAGTTACACAAACTCTACAACCCTCCTCTCTTCCCCTATTTCTCCAATGTACTTAATAAATACTGACATCTGATATATTCTGTATTTGTTTGTATACTGTCTGTCCCATCCCTTCCTCCAACCAGGATGTTATACAAAGATTTTGTCCATTTTGTTCATTACTGTATCCTTGGCACCTAAAACTGTGCCTGACACACAGTAGGTACTCAAATATTTGTTGAATGAATAAAAATACATAGGCCATCCACCACTGTTAATCTTTTATATGAAGTCAGAATATTTCAATATGAAAATCACTCTTGATCATTCTCATGCTAATATATAAGTCTGTGAAGTAACTGACAGATTACTCAATTCGGTTTACTCATGACAAATCTTTTTCTCAATTTGTTATTTACATACAGCATTTCAAACAAAAAGAACTTTATTGATAAACCCACTTTTTTCTTCTACTGATTTCTAGGACCAATGGTGATTATTTATGTTACAGTTTATTCACGTAAGCAAATGTTTATAAACTGTCAGAAAATTGATTCCTCTTCCTCCAAAAAGGAGAGATCAAAAATGATTTTAGAGCGCAGAATGGCAAACTTTCTACAGAGAGCTAGACAGTAAAAATTTTAGGCTCTGTGAAACACAGTCTCCCTCTTTTATTATAACCCTTTAATGTAAAAATTGTTTTTAGTTCCTGGACATACAAAAACAGGCTACTGGCTAGATTTGATCCACAGGTAATTATTTGCCTACCCTGGTTCAAAGAAATGTCCTGAGTGCTTAGTCTAGTATTTTATAGACACCCAAGAAACATGACTATGTACACCTAAGAAAGGCACTTAAAAAGGCAATAATGAATATAGCATGTTAGAAAGATGGACAATTCTCAAATTTTTCCTGAGCTGTAAAAGTATAGCTGCTATGTTTTATGTCTGAAAAACTTATGTTAGGATAAATATTTTTTAAAATACTTCAGAGCAAACTAGTACGTGACTTCTAGATAATCCTTCTAATATTAAATTTCCTTCGCAAATTAATGGTTAATCCTATGACATTTATATCTTTTAAAAAAATAAGAAAAATCAAAAACAGTACTTCATACAGAAACATATTCTTAAACTCTTTAGATAAATTTTTAAAAATGAAATCTGAATTTCACCTGCCACGATGTTCCCAGAACGCGCCACAGCCTTGAATCCATCGGCTACTTTGTCTACACTATCTCCATGGGTAAGCAAAACAATTTCTTCTTTCTGAAGGCCCCTAAACATACAAAAAGCAAAACACAACACACAAATACCTTAATTACAGACATGATTAAGAGGTTCTTTTGCTTGACTTTATTCAGCTTTGAGATATAACTGACATATAACATTGTGTAAGTTTAAGCTATACAACATGATGATGTGATTGTGTGTGTGTGTGTGTGTGTGTATACATACATATCTCAATAAGGTTAATTAACATACCCATCATTTCACATAGTTAACCATTTTGTGTCTGGTGAGAACATTAAAGATTGCTATACGCATTCCCGAATGTTTATTATAGCAGTACTCAAAATAGCCAAGATACAGAAACAACCCAAATGCCCATCGACAAATGAAAGGATAAAAAAGATGTGGTACATATACAGTATGGAATATTATTTGGCCATGAGAAAGGAAGATATCCTCCCATTTGCAACAACATGGATGAACCTTGAGCACATTATGCTAAGTGAGATAAGTCAGAGAAAGACAAGGACTGCATAATATCACTTATATATAGAATCTAAAACAGTTAAACCTATAAAACAGTGAAATAGTGGTTCCAAGGGACTGGGACATGGGGGACAGGGTGGGTAAGAGTAATGGTGCTTAAGGGTATAAACGTAGTAAGCCACAGGATCTAATGTACAGTAGTATAGTGAATATAGACAATAATATTATACTCTATGTAATGTGATAAATAGCATTATATCAGTATTCATATTACAGTATATAAATGTTTAAAGTAATATGTTGTATACCATAAATTTATACCTATTACACATCAGATTTACTCAATTTAAAAAAAATTCTGATCTGTCCAATTTGGAGAGAACTACTCATTAAGAATTAATTTAGGTACAAATCAATGGACTCTTTAAAGATTTATGTTAATAAAATAAACTTATAATTAGCACAGTTAAAAGAAATGATAATAAAAACTACAAGTGTTCGTTAACTGACATCAGCCTACATTTTACAGATGTAATGCAATTAGAGGGAAATGTGGTTTTAAAATAAAAATTCAGGTCATAAAGAAGCAAGTAAGTAATCAATAGTCCATCAAAATGGGCTTTACCAAAAACACAGAAAAATCCCAAAAAGGAAACAAGTGACTAAAATATAAGTTTTCTGGTCTTTCAGAAAACTGAATGAAAACTCAGTGATTTTTTTTTTTTTGTAAAGCAGAAGATAAATAATTCTAGGAAGTCAGTGAACAGCTCATTCACTAACTTTTACATAAATTAAAGCTATAGCACCTAATCTACTAACATGCAGCAATAAAATCAATCAATACATTCACCATAATAAAAAAGATAGTAATTCCAAGTATTCTCAATGTAGAAAAGTGAGAAAAAAGGAAACAACACATATTAAGTAGAAAAAAGGAAACAACACATATTAAGTAATAAGTCCAATAAATGGTACCTTGCTAAATACCCAGTAAGAATGTGGTGAGGGAAAAGTATACAAATGCATTTGGCAATGCAGGGCAGTTTAAAACGGTTTCCATTTGCTGTATCTGGCACATTCATGTTTAGAACCACATTCCACCAAAGAGTGAAAAGGGAAAACTGCAAATGTTGGCATTATAACATACAATCCCACGTAGGTGTCCAAAACTGCAGAGGTGCTTTTAAATTATGTTACAAGTGCTTTCCTTATGCTCAGTTAGCATCACCACCAAACTCTGCTGTCTTGACACCCAATTGGAAGACAAATAAAATACTATGACAATTATATCTTTGGCCAGTGGCCTAAATTTTGTCTTAAGGAGTCTGGAATCTCCAATTTTGAAGCATATAATCCCAACTTTAGTTACTCTACTACCATTCTTATTCATCTAAAAATATCTATAATACCTGAACAACGAGCATGTGTTATCCACACTAATACTGAAGACTCCATCTTCTCTAACACTTGTTTTGTGCACAGTACCTCCAAATACTTTATTCATCATCTGTTCAAAGAAAAAATAAATTGATGTAAACATAAATTAAAAGAAAATTATCCATTCTCTTATGCTAATTCAATGATTTATATTTCTTGTTTTCAGGATATGAATAAAATTTGCTTCTATATACTCAGTAAACCTTGTGTACCTCTGCCTCCCCTAATTTGCAGTTCTTATTTAGACAACAGCTGAATGATCAAGATAACCAATGCTGTTGGAACGCTACACAATTTAAAAGTCCATAAAGTCTTAATTAAAGACTTTTTTTTTAAGCCAATGGCTTGCAGTAAAGTTTAAAGCTATCTCACCTGTTGAGGCAGCTTTCACACTTATTTTTGGTTCCACACTATGTTACTTAAGGTTGAAAGTGCAAGGAATTGAACAATCAGCTAAGTGTGTGTTTGTGGGAGGAGGGGATAACTTTCTGATAATAAAACGATTTGGCATCTTACTAAATTTTTGTTTTATTATTCTATTTTGGCTTAAAGAGGGAAATAACAAAATTCAAGAAAAGTGTCACCTCTCGTGGGAAGAGAGAAGAATGTGAAGAAAAATATAAAGGAGGTGGGGTTAAATCGGTAACAGAAATGAAAGGAGAAGGATGCAAATAATTTTTTCTTCTAAAGCAAAGAATTATTTTTCCTTCTTTCTTCCTAATTAATTAATAGGAATTAACAGGAAGAATTAAAAGGAAATAATTAGAAAGGCTCTGACAAGAGCATCTAGTTAATGGGAAAATACAGTACATAAGATGTTGAACTTACTAAAATTTCAGGATGCCATGGAGGACAAAGGTACACACTAGAGACCTTAGGTGCTTAAACTACCCAAAGAATAGTCACTAAGAAGTGGCAGTTCTTTACTAACAGCATATTAGCTAGATGGTATCATCTAGATCAATATTTTATGAAAAAAGACAATTTCTGCCCAAAAGACCATCATTAGCCTATTCCATTATCCTACTACGAAAGCTAGGATGGCATAAAGGTAAAATTTTCTGCACATTTAACATGAGCAGGCCTGGCTCTGGCTACCACAAGATCCCTACTGAATGACAGAAAAATTTAGCCTCACAATTACATAGAGAACATAATGGAGAAACAGTCAGCCAAGATCACTTAAATTAAGGAAGCATTTTCCAGACCTATTTAACTATAAGTGGGTGCTTATAAAAAAAATCCTGAGACTCTTCCTTACAGAATGTTATCATGCCTCTCAATATACTAAAAACCATTTAACTTATTATAAGTTGCACTATATAATTAATATTGACTACTGTGGCAAGGGAGATCAATAAATTATGTAAATATATTATATTCTGAGGCAAAGGTACATTTAAAAAGTCAGCCAATTCCTAACATTTAACTTGATCAAGATGTAGGCTCTAAGAAAATATATTCGTTAGAATACTAAGTGGGAAAATCTAAAAATAAGTTATTACCCAAGTCAAATTCATAATTACCATTTGGCTTTTCAGAGAACATTAACAGGAGAAAAAGAGCCTTATACTCTAAAAATCCTTGTCTGCCTAAAGAAAATATCCATTATTGTAAATTCAGTACTTTGTACTTCACATAATTTTTAGTGATCAGTATTTCCTCTAAATCAAAGTGGTAACCATAACAAACAATTTGCAAAAAATGAAATCTTGCTAAAGGTGTTTTATAGACCAGCGATTTTTAACATCCTGCTTTTATATAAGAAATAAAAATAAAAATATTTGCATTCTTATGTGAACATTGATTTATATTTTTTCCCTTCACTGAGAGCTCCAGAGTCAGCTACAAGAAAATACACTGGTCTGTTCACTTTCTACTTTTTTCAGCTTCCCTTTGTGCAATAGTCACATTAAAGCACAGTAGTTTCAACCAGATTGTTATTTTTAAATGACTCTGTTTTGCCCATTTACAAAAATTTAAATTATCCTCAATCCAAAGACTTAAAACAACTCAATCATTGGGAGAAAAAATACAAAATCTTTATTATTAAGCCTGTAATGTAATTTAATGTTAAGAAATTAAAAATTAACAGCTACTTTTCAATAATCAAATAGAGAGGACCAGAATATAATGAGGAAATTAATAAGCTGATATTTTAATTAACACCAATTCCATTTTGGTCCATTAAGATCTCACAATTATATTAATTCCACTTGTACTGTGTCTGTCATCCCTTCCAAACAGGGGGCACAGGGAAAAATGTCAAGACAATTCACAAACAAGTGAATCCACAGTCACTATATTTATTTGGTTATTCTTATCATAGCAGAAAATTCTGAGTTAAAAAAAAAAAAAGAATTACATTGCTTCTGACATTAGAAAAGGCAAAATATTATAAAATGTCAATTAATAATGTTATGTTACTTAAGGAAGACTTTCTCAGTTAACTCAATTTTCAGATGATCTGGTTAAATAAGACACACTATCAAAAATTATCTCAACTAGAAAGTCATTTTGCTTATAACCACCAAGGACAATGTTTCTTAGATGTATTTATGTGAATTCCCAACTCCTTAGTAAACAGATCTTACTAAATAAATCATTATTTGACAAGTGAGAATTCAGCATGTAACTAGCTCAGTGTTATCTTTCTATCACCTTATCCAATAATCACATCCTACTTCTTTGGTAAACCTATGCTACTTAAAAATAAAGTAAGCAAAAGAGGTATTAAAACAGTCAAAATGGGTTTCTAAACATTCAACTCACAGAAGAATAGCTTATCTCAAGACCACAACTAGTTATCTATTTATTCTTGCTTTTGATACAACTCCAAAGTACAAATAATTATTAATTAGCATTACAGTGGAGACACCTGTAGACACCATCATAACCACATGATCAAAATTAACATCATTTGTCATGGCACAAATCAACATCATGTGTCTCCTAATGAGATGCTGAGAAGACCACAGCATCACTTTTGTGGTACTCCTGCCAAAAATATATGACCTGGATGTAACAATGAGGAAACATAAACCAAAATTGAGAGATACACTAAAAAATAACTAGAATGTACTTTAAAAAACAAACAAAAAAAAACTGTCTAGGTCATGAAAGAGAAAGAAAGACTGAGGAATGTGTCCAAACTAAAGGAGCCTAAAAAGTCAAGACAAGGAAATAGAATGCATAGTCCTGGACTGGATCCAGGACTTGCAAGGGATGTTAATGAGACGATGAATTATGAATAGAACCTATAGATTAGATGCCAACACTGAATCAACGTTGACTTTGTGATTTTAATAGCTGTACTGTGATTATGTAGGAAAGAGTCCTAGTACTTAGGAAATACAAAAAGTAAAAGGACATGTCTTATTTTCAAATGCTTAAAAATGTCAACAATTGGGAAATTAAGAAGTATACAGAAGCTCTGTGTACTATTTCTGCTACCTTTATGTATATTTGAATGTTTGAGTTGTTTGTTTTAATGGAGTGTTTTGTTGTATGTGGAAATATATTACTTTTCTGGAAATAGATTCTCACTCATATTAGTTTTGCTATACTTAGAGTAGCAACTCATAAACAGTTATAATATGTACAAATTACCTCAAACAACTAAATATCTTAAATACTCTAAATATCAGTAAGATAGGTGTCCCAAACAAAATAAAATTAAGTCAATTCTTAAGTCAAATTCACTGATGTACCTGCATGCCATAGCAAATTCCAAGAACAGGCTTGCCAATAGTGAATATTGCTGGATCAAACCAGGGAGCATCTTCTGCATATACAGAATTAGGTCCTCCAGAGATGATAATAGCACTGTGGATTTAAGGAAGAAGAGTCAGTGAAGAACCTCTGATTTCTAATTTTTATACAAACTCTACAGATTCCAAGATTTTATATTTTCAGTATATTACAGAATATCAAGATTCTATCACAGCTAATTAATATCTTCCCACACAGCTTAATTATTCTACTTTATTACAATGTGTGGAAGTATCAATTCAACATTCACTTGTTAATAAGCACAAACTTCCAAATATATAAATACCAATGTTTTTATTGATGAAGGTTAGCAATGAATTTGTTTTCTTTTCCTCATCAAGAGGAGGTAAGAGAATTCTAAAGGGAGATGGAAAAAATATAGGTCCTTCAGAAAGTCAAGGAGTAAAAAGCAGGTCACAAAAGGACAACTGAAGGTATCATGAAGGGTCCTGGATGACTCAGGGTAAAATACTCTACAACAAAAAATAGTGAAATGTGAAAAATTACCTAATTTTGCTTGTTTAAAACCTGCCCAACACCCCCTACACAGTTTTACCTGATACTCATATGCCCCATAGGCCCTGCTCCCAGAACCCATGTCAATATTACAATTTTGCTATGTTACAATTTACAGAGGATTCTATGGCTTAACTTGGAAGCTGCAAACTGAGGCCTATGTTCCTCACCTGGCCACTGATATATCTAATTTGACCCTCTGCATTCACTCAAAAAAACTTAGAACATCTTAATACTATTATGAATTTTACATAAAAATTCAAATTCCTGGATTTTCTTTAGGAAAGGAAGGGGAAAAAAATCTGGCAACACTGAGCCATCACTCTCAGAACATGGCTACAAATAATTGGAATCACAGAGACGTGCACCACTATAGGCCTTAGGTTCCACTTATATAATACAGACATGCTTATGCCCTTTACTCAATTTAAAGTACCCTCAGGCTCATTTAAGCATGAGTTTGTAGGAATCCTGATCTATCTATATTTCTAAAGGAAAATGCATCCCAAGATCCAACCAAAATCTACTTACAAAATTAGATTACAACTCACTTTATAATTAGTGGCTGCCTGCCATGTAAAAATATACAAACTAAAACATTCAGAACAATAATATAACAAAGATCAAATTCATAAAAATTACTCAGCAAGCTAAGGCATTTTTATATGATAAACATTAACATCTTTTAAACTAACAACTTTAAAGGGTTGTGGGGTTAGCCCTAAGGGTAGCTATGTAACCTGCCTAGCTCCTAGCTCCCTAAAAATGCAGAAACTAAAATTCGATAAAACATACTTAATAATCATGACCTCTAGAATTTCAGTATGCTGTATATAGTTTTGTAAAGGCTAATAACCACCATGGGACTGCCCAGCATCCCTCATTAACCTGATAAGCAACTCAAGGCTATAAGATTCTTAATACTGGAAAAGGCAAGTCTTAGTCAAGGATAAAACTCAAGCAGTACTTAAACCAATTATGAAAATTCTTATCTTAATAAGTCTTGAGAAGAGCTAATCACTCATTCTGAGTCTTCTATTTCTATTATTTTGAAACTAACTTGCAATTACAAGGTCAATAAGCGTTAAACTATTCCAGACGCAAATTTTTTGTTATCAGGAAGATCAAGGTTCTAAAAACAGGTAGATTTAAGATGTCTCTTATGTCATAAAACTAACGTTTATTCTAGAAAAATGGTGTTCAAATAGACATCTCAACAGAGAGGACTATAGTAATAAAAGCCACAATGCTATAGTTCCTATTCTCCTACAAAGAAAAGCTCTAGGCACAAGTAGGGCCCAGGAACTGTTTACAATCAGGTGATTAAACACACACACAAACACACACACACACACACACACACACACACACACCCCCAATTAGACCTCTATTGCCAAGTATTTGTCCACCCTATTTTAAAATAATTATCTGGAATAGTTTGCTAGGGATTTTTGTTGGTTTGTTTTCGATGGGAGGAATGAAGAAGCTTGGATTTGACAGAGAGCCATTCAGATTTCTCACAAAAGTTTTTTGATTCTCCTAAAACTGGTTCTCGCTGGCATGTGGAGACAAGTGACTTGATGAACTCAAGCCTCTCATCTTCCTCTAAAAGTCCAGTTTAAAAAAGATAGCTGTTTTAATCTGTATCCTAGGACTAGAACAGAGTTAAATTTGCTTATCTGACTTCCCATTCACTCTATTTCACAATCACAGGATAACATATACATGTTATAGTCTTTAACAAAGACATTAATTCCATGAGAAAACGTATAGTACTAACTATAAATAGTTGTTAAAGGAAAAAACTATATACAAGTTGGTTATCGTTTTGACTATTCTAAGAGTACAAGCTGTGGCATTAGCCCTTATATTGGGCTTACAAAATCTTATTTTAGAATTAGTTTCTTGGGATAGGAAGCAAAAGAGACTTGCTGTACACAGAATTCTCATTTAGGAATTCCAGTCACTAAATAGTCCTTCGATCAAATGTTCTGGGATTAGTGAATGAATGAATGACCAAAATAGCCATGTTTTAGTCTGACCCAGAAAGCCTATACAACATAACATTCAAATTATAAGTTTTTATAACTGTGCAATCAAAATTAAGGTAATTTTTTTAACTGAAAAACAAATTGTTCCTTTAAATTTTTAAAAATCAGAACTATGGGAAATTTCTTGTAAAACCATTCCATGTCTTATATTCATAAAAAAATGCAGTGCCCAAGCAAAATAATAATAAAATATCCCACAATGTAAACTCAATCTCCTCAGAAAAATGAAAGTGAAAAGTCTACCGGAATCCTTGCTCTTTTATAGCAAACGCTGGTGTTTCCAAGGGGAAGATTTCAGACTGCACGAACAGCTCCCGCACTCTCCGGTCAATGACTTTCCCGTACTGCGCACCAGCATCCAGAATGACAACAGCTCCTTCGTAGCGGTGACAGCCATCCTTCAGGTCTCCTCCAGCATTCTCCAGCTGCGAAGATTAATACAAATATCCTAATTATGAAAAGTCGAGCTACTTTAAAAAGCAACAGTCACTGTCAGCCAAAACACACAGAAACAAAAACTGTTAGGACTTTCTTAGCTGCCAATTAAAAACGCTTCTTTTAAAGTGAAGATTTTATACATATCCATGTACCAGCATACATAAACTTTAATAAAAGCTACCATTTGACGACGCGATACAGTCACTTTACATATAATGCATCTTATGTGCATTATCTAATACTATGGTAAGCACCAACCCAGTTGCACCAAAATAGTCCTGGTTTATGCCTGTTATACTGGCATTATTACTAATAGTGCCTCTTTCAAATCTCAAAAGCATCCCATTTGGATCATAAATTATATGGTCACCTTATCTAATATTCACGACATTCCTATGAGGGATATACTGATGAGAAACTGTAAAGTTTGCTGTCAAAGCATAAGCATTTCCAAATTTACTTTATTAGAATTCTTTGTATTAACTGAGTAAAATGATATATATAGAATCTAACTCATAAAACTAAAATTTTATTTTTGTTAAATTTATCTGGGTGACATTGGTTGATAACAGTATATAGGTTCCGAGTGTACAATTCTGTAATACGTCATCTGTATATTGCATTGAGTGTTCACCACCCAAAGTCAAATCTCCTCCTGTCACCACGTTTGACCCTCTTCACTCTTTTCTACCTCCTCACCTCCTTTCCCTCTGGCAACCACTAAACTGTTGTCTGTGTCTATGAGTTTTTGTTTGTTGCTTTCAGTTTTGTATACCATATGAGTGAAATCATGTGGTTCTCGACTTTTTCCATCCAACTTATTTCACTTAGCATATTCTTAAGATCCATCCATGTTGTCACAAATGGCAGTATTTCATCTTTTCTCATGGCTAAGCAATATTCCATTGTATACATGTACCACATCATCTTTATCCAATCATCTATCGAAGGACATTTTGGTTGTTTCCGTGTCTTGACCACTGTGAAAATCCTGTAATTAACATACAGGTATATGTTTTTCAAAATAAATGTTTTTAAATTGGGGGGGTGGGGGGGAGGTGCGGTCTAGATACCCAGACAGTGATTGCTGGATTACATGGTAATTCTATTCTTAATTTTTTTTGAGAAACTTCCATACTGTTTTCCATAACGACTGTACCAATTTACATTCCCACCAGCAATATATGAAGGGTTCCTTTTTCCCCACGACCTTTCTGACATCTGTTATTGTCTTGTTGATGATAGCCATTCAAACAGGTGTGAGGTGGTCTCTCATTGTGGTTCTGATTTGCATTTTGCTAATAGCTAGTGAAGGTGAACATCCTTCCATGTGTCTGTTGGCCATTTGTACGTCTTGGGAGAAGTGTCTGTTCAGGTCCTCTACTCATTTTTAAATGGATTGGTTTTTTGTTGTTGATTTTATGAGTTCTTTATATATTTTGGATATTGGCCTATAATCAGAGGTATTCTTTGCAAATAACAATCTTCTTCCATTCAGTTGATTGCCTATTTGCTTTGTTGATGGTTTCTTCTGCTGTGCAAAACTTTTTAGTTTGCCTTTACTTTTATGTCTTTACTGCCCTTGTGTTTGAGGTCAAATTCATAAAATCCTAAGACCACGGTCCATGAGTTTATTACTCATGTTTTCATCTATGCATTTTATTGTTTTAGGTCTTATATTTAGGTCTTTGATCCATTTTGAGTTAATTTTTATGTATGGCATGTGGCTTTCCAATTTTCCCAGCACCATTTATTGAAGAGGATTTTTCTTGTCTCCATTGTATGCTTTTGCATCCATTGTCAAAAATTATTTGTCCATATATAAGTGGGTGTGTTTCTGGGTTCTCAGTTCCATTCCATTGGTCTGTGTGTGTTTTTCTGCCAATACCATGCTGTTTTGATTATTGTTGCTTTGTAGTATAATCTGAAGTCAAGGAGTCTGATACTTCTAGCCTTGTTCTTTTTTCTCAGTATTGCTCGGGCTATTTGGGGTCTTTTGTGGTTCTATACAAATCTGATTTTTTGTTCAATTTCTTTAAAAAGTGTCATTGGGATTTTGACAGCAATTGCATTAAATCTGTATATTGCTTTGGGTAATACGGCCATTTTAACTATGTTGATTCTTGCAATCCATGAACACAGGCTATCTTTCCATTTCCTTGTGTATTCTTCAACTTATTTTAATAAGGTCTTATAGGTTTCAGTTTATAAGTCTTTCGCATTCTTTAAGTTTATTCCTAACACTATTCTTTTTTGTTGCAAATGCAAAGGAACTATTTTTTTTTTATTTTTTTTTCTGGTTTTTCATTGTTGGTATATAGGAATGCAATAGATTTTTGTACACTGACATTGTATACTGCAACTTTACTGTATTTGTTTATTGTTTCTCATAGTTTTTTGGCAGAGTCTTTAGGGTTTTCTATATAAAGAATTATGTCTGCAAAAAGTGACAATCGGACTTCTTAATTTCCAGTTTGGATGTCTTTTATTTCTTTCTCTTGCCTGATTACTCTGAATAGGACTTCCAGTAATATGTTGAATAACAACATTAAAACTTTTTAAAGCTTTTAAAATCTTATCTCTGTCAAGTGTACACTGATGACAGTTTTCTGAAAAGCAATTTGGAAAAAAGTAAAATTTTTAACTATGTATGCTGAAATATTTACCTGGAACTGGCTTCATAATAATGCAAGAGTATGGATGAAACAAGAGTGTCTATTTACTAAAATCATTAAACCTGGGTGAGAGGTACACTGTGTTCATTTTAGTGTAGTCTCTATGATGTTTTGGATATTCTACTTTTAAAAAAAGCTTTAAAAATGTGTCTGTACCCTAGAAATCCACTTGGAGGAAGCATATATAATGTGGTCCCATTTTTAAATATTTTGTGTAAAAGTGAAAGAATGTTTGTGTACATATATGAAAACAAAAGTATGGACTGATATACACCAAAATATCAACTGAAGTTTTATGAGTGATAGAACTACAGGTGATCTTAAGTTTGTTTCTTTATACTCTTCAATATACTATAAATGTTTCAATAAACATTTCTGGAGTTTTTTCCCCTTCCAAGTTGTAAAATTTGCACATAAAAAAGAGCTTAATTCAGTCCCTTAGGCATTGTGTAACCCTTTATAGCCCTCTTCCCTTTCCATTGATGTGAAAAAATAAATGCAGATCTCACAATACTTCTGCTGCAGTAATAAAATAGCAACAATCACAACCACTACAGAGGAGGATTTAACAAAAGGGACCAACCACAGGCCAGAATTACTCAGATTACAAATATGAAGGTTTTAATCATATAAGTATTGAACAATGTAAAAGAATAAAATCGCAGAAAGAAGTAGAAGTTTACAGAATATATTAGTGCAAGGAATGCTAAAACTTTTTCCTTTCAGCCCTTTGCCCTTAGTCTTAAATGTACTCGTACACACACACAGACACACAGCCCCTCCCCGCCCACACACAAATTCCCCTTTAAGGAATATACCTAGGATCTCTTAATCTTAAACTATTTTCTTGTAAAGAATAAAGTGTTTTTGAAAGACTACTTGTTATTATGTAAATTTTTGAAAGACTATGTTATTATGTAAATTTCTCAAATTCAGTCCTAATATCACTTTCACATATTTTCCAAATCCAAATACCCTCCCTCCCTTTCCTCCCTTTCCTTCCTTCCTTCCTCCCTTTCCTTCCTTCCTTCCTTCTTTCTCTTTCTCTCTCTCTTTTTATCTCTCTCTTTCTTTCTTTCTAATTACAGGCATCTTTGCTTGACTCTGGTATGAGCGAACTTCAGTTACCATGGTTTATACCAAGGTTTAGTTAACAAGACCAGTCCCCAAGATCATGGCTCAAATTTCAGTTGCCATATACTAACTGTGAGTAGATAAAATACAAACTTCAATGCCAGTTCTTCAACCCACAAATTATCATGTAAAAGACAGATGAGCATCTCGATCAGTGACCAATCATGTCCCTTCTTTCAAAGTCTGTTGGTTTTTGGTCACTGCACAATCAACAGAGAAGAGCGCAGCTGTTGCCTCCTTGACACCCAGTGATAAAGCCACATGATATTTTACACATATGGATAATCCAAAAAGGGAACCTACCAACGAAGATGAAAGTGCAGCAAAGAAATGAAAAGTCATGCGCTGGAAGTGAAATTCGAATCCAATGTAAATGAAGTGACAGAAAAAATAGTTGACTGTGGCAACAATGTTGACGCTGCTGTGGTTTGAGTGCCTTTAGATGTGCAGGCAGAGTAACTTAGCAAATGAGAACTTATCAATATCAATGAAGAAAGTCACTGTGATGAAAAGAATGAAAAGGCTGTCCCAGAGGAAGTGAATCCAGGAAAATACTTCAAATTAGAGAAACTACTGGAGATATTTCATGACATTCAAAGTGCAAAGAATAAAATATTGAAAACCATCAAGTCATAGAAAAGATGTGAAGGGAAACAATGTTTAAACTATTTGTGATACATTTTTACAAAGAAATAAAACAAGTTTCAATGTTTCTAATGTTTTAAGTTATCCTATACTAAATAGTAGTTTTACTATTTTATTTCTCTATCCTTTTATAATTAACTGTAAGTTATTGTTTTAATAAAATTTTTAAAGGTCACAAAATCATAATTTTTCCACTGATTATTAAAATTATTTTGCGGTTTCAGCTGACATGATCATTTTTACAGTTGTTTTGCTATTCTGCAGTGAGAACTGACTATTTCTTTAAATCAACTACTTTTTACTTAAACAAGTCTATTTTAAAAGAAAATTCTTTACTGTTTTCTTAGCAATTTTAAAAAGTGTTCAATCAGATTATATGAAAGGTCATTGAGGAAACACTGTGAATTCTTCCCTTACTTCTACCTCAGCTATCAAACTGCCTATTCAGCACAAAGCTTCAACAAGAAAGCAAAAAGTCACTAATAATAAAATCAAAAGCTCCTTTCCCTCAAAACTTTCAATTTATTTACTCTTACTTCACATAGTTATAAAGTTTGATAACTAGACTTCCAAACCCTCAACAGATGAGAAAAAAAAAATACCCTAATGAGAAAAGAAGCTAGCTGTTAGTAACATCAATAGCAGAGACAAATGAAATTTAACAGCACAAGACACAAAAATCTATTCGTGTTATAAAATCTATTAAAAAGTTAAGACAAAGCCATTTGATGACTGGAGGTCATCAAAATAAAATAAATGATATTCACAAAGATATCTTCTAAGATATCAAGACAACAATATTAAGGAAAAACTAAACCATATTCAGCCCAATATTTAAGAATAAGGCAAAAGAATCTGGCAGATTCAGAGAAGATGGAGATAGCATCATTTGTGGATCTTCCTGCATCCCCACACATATCCCTGAACAACTAGACAGCAAAACCAAAACCCAAGACATTTACCATGTAACTAAATGACAAGTTATCCCCCTAATAACCTCGAAATATAAGCTGGTGGGAACAAATTACCACAGTCACGAACCCTGGTATTATAGCATCTGTGTAGGAAGCAAACTGGCCTCATTAGGAACTTGAGGAAAAGTGAATTCCAAAATTACAAATGGGCACCAGCTAGAAAGTACAAGGGCCACCTGGAGAACAGCAGCTGCACTGGGAGGAGGTGTGCCCACGTCAACGGTGCACAGGTGGAAAAAGTCTCAAGGTAAGTCCACAGGGAGCATAAGAGTTTAATCCTCACGAACCTTCAAAGCTAACAGGCCAGGGCTTCCTTCCAGGACAGGGCTCACAATGAGAAGCAACTGCTGGGAGCAAAATCAAAATTAAGTAGGACAAGGAAGAAGGAAAATAGAAGAGTGGAAGGGGTGGGATCAGAGTCAGGAATCCTCAGAAAACAAGCTGCATGTTAACAGAAGGGGATGCTCTATAAAGTTATGTTATCTGAACCAAGAGTCTTTCTAAAAATTCAGGAAAATTAAATTCACATTAAAAAGAAACAAGGGTACAGAAGTTAAATCCCATACAAAGTTATTAAAAGTAAAAAAAAAAAAAAAAAAAAGAGGGAATAAGAAATAGAATAACATCTCCACAAGAGAACAAGACAGAAAGACACTCAACAGATCAAAACTAGAATGCACTATTTCCAAATGAGCTAAAAGATATTAAGAAAATTATATGAAAGAATATGAATCAAAATTAGACTACGAACCCAAAATAACCAATCTGAAGACATAATCTTAACAAAATTGTTGGACTTAAAAAAAACTTTGACTAGTTTGGATAAAAAGTGCATATAACTTATAATTCACTCGACTTCGTATTTGTTGCGTGAAGTTATCTGTGTTTAACAATAGAAAGATTTCTTAAATAAAGCAAAGAAGGGAACTAACATAGTTTTGCACCTATTATTTCAGGTGCTTTATGCATTCTTAACAATATGTATTTCTATTTTATAGATGAAAATAAGAATCAGATACTATGTTATTTGCCTGGGAACATATTGGCAAAAGCAAGACTAAAATATAGGTCTTTCCAAACTCCAAAACAATTGGAAGGATAGTGGGTAAACAAATGTATTTTTAGAAGGCTACCTTCAAAGTTATTTTATTTTTTAATATTTTGATACTAAAAAGCAGCTTTAGAAAGTTTGCTTATGTGAGTAAAATAATGTTCTGATGTCTGAGAATGTGTTACTGTACTATATAAATCATTTTGAAAACTGAATTTCATCAATATAAAACTTACTCGGGTAGTTACCCTTCAAAAACGCCTTTCACTTTAGAAGCCTTTAATTGTCAAAACACAATTAAAAGTTTTAAGATTAAAAGAGATTTTAAAAACACCTTCCGCACATACATTTTAGTGATCTGAGGTACTCAGTTACCCAGAATAATCCTTTCATTACCAAAAGGCTACTGAAAGTTTGACCATATTTACCTACCTAAACTTACCACACCCTAAATAAACTCTGGAAAAACAGCACATTTTCTTCACGAAATTATCCACCATCTCAGGTACTTTAGAAATGTCAACTTCACAGAGGGTTTTTCATAAGAGATCATCTCATACCCAATGTTAAAGTTTGAACCTACCACTAGAGAGTTAAATCCCAGAGTTAAGACTCTAGCTCTTGTCTTTGTATGCTTGCTCTACCCTCTTCTATTTTGAAAAATTTTAAACCTACAGAAAAAGTTGAAAATGTAATAAAATGACAACACCGCCTTCCACCTAGATTCAGCATTAGTAACATTTTGCCACATTTGCTTCTTTCTCTCTCTCTATACATATACTCCCCCACTCTTCAAACTACAAGAAAGCAAATTGTAGGTACTTCATTCTCCAAAAATCTTCTCAGCATGCACCTCTTGCAAATAGGGATATTCTCCCTACTAACTACAATACCATTATTACACTCAAGGGATTTAACACTGATAGTATCCACAAACGAATTTCCCAAAATATTACATATAATGTCTTTTAAAAAAATTCCAGAATCCTATCAAGAACCATATACAATGTTGTGTCATTGTCTCCTTTAATCTAGAACTACTTACTTTACCTTTTTATGGTCTTTCATGATGCTGACATTTTTTAAAAGTTCAGACACCCTTCTGTTGAATATCCTACAACCAGGATTTGTTTGTTGCCTTATGATTAGATCTAGAAATATTTTTCAGTAATAATTTTACATTGGTGATGTTATCATGCTTCCTCCTGACGTGATAACAATAAGGACAAAATGTTAATTTGTTCTACTCCTAGTAATACTGACTTTAATCACTTGGTTAACATGCCTGTGTGCTTAAAAGGAAAAAATCTGTTTCAAGTCCTTTCCCTGCTTAAAACTCTCTAGTGAATTCGCCTTATAATAAAGTTCAATACAGTCCGAAATAATTTTCAAACTCTATGAGGCCTTGGCCTACTTTTTAGCTTAAACTGCTCTTTAAACTCTCCATGGTCCCAGGAGTGGTGTGCTGTCCTCCTGCAGAAAAATCCCAGCAAGGATTAATCAATCTTAAATATGCCAACTGAAAAAAAGTCAGACATCTCTGAAATCACACTGTATTTTAAATTTCCCATTAGCTCAATGATACCACTGTCATTGCCATGGTCACAATTATGTACAATTTGTCATAAAATCCCTTAAGAGAAAACTATTCCCAGAGCTCCGCAGGAAATTTCTCTTAGAGTAGAAAAATGACCAAGGATTCAGGCAAAGAAATACAGGTGAGCTTGGTTAAAAGTCATCTAGAATAGACATGTTAGAGTTTTATGTAAACTCAATATCTATGTTATTCCTCTAAGTATTTCATGAACAGTTGAGTACGATCCCCGAAAAGTGTAGTGGATCGTTTTTCCTAGTGGTATGTGATAGACAAGTGGAACTCCTTAACATTCAGTCACCAAAACACTGAAAAACCATTCAACAGACTGAGTTCTGGTTATTACCTGAAAAACTTCCATTGACATCTTCTGGTAAGATCAAGGAAGTGCTAACATCAAAACTTGCAGAATGAATTGTCAATGGTTTGGGAAAAAATCCCAAAAGTAACTGAGCACTCTCAAGAAATGCTGAATCACCAAAATTCTTGATGGCCTAGAAGATATATGGGAAAAAAAAAGACCTGGACAACTAACTCAAATCAAAAGGTAATTTAGAAGAGTCAGACTGAACATGGAGAAGGTTTAGAAATGTCAAAATTAATTTATTTCAGACATATACACAGATAGCCTTTATCTGCGAATAAGTGGTATATGATTCTAAAAAGAAGTCCTAAGTCTTATATATAAAAATTCTAGGTGTAATTATTGAATATAGGTGATAGTTACACAATTGTTCATTTTATGTAACAACTGTATAAAATGCCTTTAGGAAATGGTGTTATACCTGAGACAAATCTAGAAGTCATGATATAACCCTTGATGCATTAATATACAACACTAGATATACATTGAGTTGTATAAGCAATGCTTACCAACTAGCAATTGTCTCATGTTGCTTAAATTATAATCACTAAATTTTGCTCTATTTTTCTTACAATTTCAATACATTTGTAGATATTAGACACTGTAAAAAATTTTGAGCATTCAGTTTATCTGAGTTCATTCTTTTCTATCTCCTTCAATCTGAACATGCAATCTATAAGGTTCTATTGAAATTCCTTCCATTTAAATTACTGTTGTTTTCAGTGTTCAATAAGTTTGGGAAATATAAGCCCCTATGACATACAGTGTTGTCTTAGCTTTTTATTTTAGTTTGTTAATGACTTCATACATGGAGAAAACTCTTTCCGTATAGAGATGCTAAGCTAGTAGGTACCCATCACTCCTACTTTGTTTCTACACAATAAATAGGACCAAACCACCACAATCTCTCTATCATTTCTTACTTTATTATTTTTCTCCTCTACTAAATCAATTTGTACTTCTAATTAGAACTTCTAATTGTTTTGAATAACTGTGTATCTTAAGTCTTCAAAGTCATTCCAAATTCTCTTCTACCCTTATCTATAAATAAGGTGCCAACAGCACCTTTCTTTCAAGTTCAAGTGGGCACCACTCCCTGAGCATAATGAACAGTTTGAATGTACTATCTAAATCAGTGAATTAAAAAAGTAGTTTAGCTTGGACTCAGACATTCCTTTTAGCATCCAAAGACAGCCAGAGAGCCCCAAACAGAAGCCCTAATCATGGAAGCGGCTAAGGAATTTCATCTTCTCAGATAAAGTAAATATAGTTATGCAAACACCAGGTAAAAAGATAAAACCACAACCTTTTATTATCTTTCTCTTCTAACTTGAGGGAAAATAAAAATTTAATCCAGTGTATCAATTTCTAATCCCAATATTTAAACCTTTTGTAGTAAATAATTATTTTCCCCTTGGATTTCATTTATATTAAAAGAGGTCTTACCAGAAAGTTACGGGTATGTTATCTGGTTGACAAACTACACTTATGCAGCCAGTTCTAAATTAAATAAATAAGAAAATTTGGCACTGTTGGCTAAAATAAAGTATACTACTCTTTACATCATGATTTTTAAATCTTTACAAGTTTTATTATAATAGTTTTTCCATTCAATGGTGAGCATTAGCCAACTGAAGAACGAAGTTCTCTATAGGTAAATCTAAACAGCTATCAATCTGCCCAAATCAACCTGCTTATTTCTAAAAGCTGTCAGTGTACACACCTAAAGACAACATGCAGTAACGACTGATCATACTATTAAAACACTGGAGGGAAAAGTTCTGAACTATGTTCAGTCTGATTATCTCTTCAGTTACCTCACAGGTTTTTTTCTTTATGTTGACCTTTAGTTTCCTGACTGAACTCTGCATTCTTATTGTGACTGAGATCTATCCTTTTTAACAGAAAATATTTCTTTTGAAAGTGACATCAATTGTGCACATGTGTGTAGCTTGTTAACATGAAAAAGGACCAAAGATTCTTTGCAAAGAAGCAAACAAAGAAACAAATAATACAGATCTATCTCCGCACTTCAAGGCCCCACTTCATCTTGCCACACTATCGTGGTACACTAAAGATGACTTCAAGATGACATTCTTCATGCAGAGATGAAAGATAATCAAAGAGCTATCTCTTCCTAAATATACTACTGAGTTTGTGAACACTCAATTTTGCCTCATATAATCACTACTCCTAAAATACTTTTAAGTAATTTTAGCTTAGAAAAGACCTATATTCTTTTCTTTATTTTTTAAATAGGGAACACTTCATGAATTTGTGTCATTCTTACATTCTAATCTTTCCTGTATCATTTCAATTCTAATACATGTGCTCCTGAAGGCAAATATTATTCATTTTTTTCTTAAGGAAAAAAAATTGCAAAGTTTAAGCAGTAGAACATAACAATTTCACAGGGATAAGTACATAGTCTATTTTTCAAAACCCTACTATTATACTTAATACACCCAGTCGCCTTTCTACATGTGGCCCTTTCTACTGTAGCAACTACACGTTGTTGCAAATAATAATGAAATAAAACTTGAAAAGACTTTTAAAAAAATTAGTGAAACTAATTGGAAGGCATGTATTTTGCCTTTCCAGTAGGAACTCTACCACAAGTAACCATCAGTTAATGAGAGAAAATCCTTTATTATAAAAGAATTCCAGAAATAATATAATTAGAATATCACCATTTTGCAATCCCTAATAAAATAATGAATCTAAGCTACTGTGGTCCACAAAAGGACCAGTGCCAGTCTGCAAACTGTTTAATACCAGTTCATAATCTAAAAAACAAAGGTACATAATTTTTACATAAGCATTCATAAACGTCTATAATAAGTTGATAGAGTAATTTTATTTCTGTTGACTCTACAATAAAATTTGAGAGCTTTGATTTTTTTTTAGTTTTTTTTTAAATGTAACTGGTCTAAAAAATTATTGTAGTTTACAAAATAACAGTCATTAGTAGAATAAAATCTGCAAAAAAAAAAAAAATTTAATGGGATTTTTACTGCAGATCTGTGAGAAGCCCTGAACTAGAGCACTGGCTATTAAAATTGTTGCATGACACACCAATGAGAAACTTGGTAATGGATGGGTAAGTTGGGAACACCAAAATCTACTGACCAATGTTAACATTCAAAAACAGAGACTAGAAGTACATAACTTACTCTGAAGCACTAAGTAAACATATGAAGACTAGACCATGTGTTTATAACTGATGAGCCACATGATAGGGACATTATACTATTTGCTCTACTTGTGCATATGTTTTTAATTTTCCGTATGTAACAGACTATGTTATTGACCCTAATTCTTCACTATCCCTATATACATGCCTTCTGTCATGTGACTTTGCAGTTTGTTCTGGTATAGGCAGAATATATTTCTTCACTCCTAATACTTGGCTCAACCATGAGACTTGCTTTGGCCAATACGATGTGGGCAGAAGTGAGAGTATGCCAAGGCTTAAGCCATCTCAGTGATTCCACTTGCCTCCTGTGCTTCTACCATCATCCTGTAAGTACCATGAGCCTGCTAGTTCCAGGAGAAGGGTGAGAGCCATGGAGCTCAGCAATGCTGAACTGACCCACAAATTCATAAGCAAGAAATTACAATCATACGCCTTTATGAAAGTGTTTCTAATACCACCTCAGTGAAGTTTTTTTAAAGTAGTCTAATACCAAAGAATCTATGTGTAGGTTCTGAATTAATAGCATGTTATGATTCTGCTTTCCCTAGCCATAGATAACAGAAATATATAAGAATGTAGGGCAAAATTATACAAACTAGCTATGATCATGCTTAGTTCTATGATCTTATTTTCAAGACACATTACAGTGATGCTTTAGAGATTAAAATATAAATGCATACTCATCCCCTTTTTAAGGGGTAACTAATGAAGGAAAGAGAAACTAGAGGCACTATTAATTACCTCTAGAGAGCTAGGCTAGGTGAACCCAAGATGTGCTACACTAGACAGGTTAATGCACCTCACAAACAGAAGTCTCCTTATAAAACACCTAAAAATAGCCTTATATGAAATACTGCATGAATACCAAGGTTGCATTTTTTAAAAACTCAACCTTGTTAGATCTGCAGTACTTCCAAATCTCTTTATTTTTCAGCTTTACTGTAAAATTACTTTTATATATAAAATTCAGATTGCTACTATCAAACAGTTTCATTTCTACTGGTACATGTTTTTATGTTCATAAAGCCAATCTAAAAGTAGCCTGTTTGCTCACAAAGCACATAGTATTGCTCTTAAAATATAGCTGAACAAAGTACTTTTAAAAATATCCATAAGTTATTATAAAATTATAAGATATTATAATACGATTTTTTAAGTGTGTTGTACTATAACAAGATTTATCTCTTGCAGGCACTGAGTAGCCTATTATTACAGCCTAAACATTCGAAATTGTAGGAAATGGAACAATACCAAAACCTAACAGGGGCTTTCCTCTGATCAAGCAATTCCACTCCTAGGTATTTATCTAAGAGAAATGAAAACCTCAATCCACAAAAACTATAAACAATCCAAATGGCCATCAACATATGAATGTATAAATAAGTTCCACTACATCCATATAGTGAAATATTGTGCAAAACCAAAAATGAACAAACTACTGATACACACAAAAACATGGATAAATCTCAAAAACATTATGCTGAAAGAAAACAGAATCATTGTACAATTCCATTTATATAAAGTTCAAAAACAGACAAAACTAATGTATGGTTATAGAAAGCAGAACAGTGGTTGTTATTGGAGAAATAAGAGAAATTAACTGCCAAGGAGCATGAAGGAACCTCGAGAGTGATAGCAATGTTCTATATTTTGATTAGGGTAGTGGTTACATGGGTATATACATTTGTCTAAACTTAAATTGTACACTTAAAGTTTATCTGTGCACTTCACTACATGGACATTTCACCTCAGTAAAAACAAGCAAAACAAAAGACCTATTAGACCTTTTTCAAGCTACCATTTCTCTCCACAAACTGAAAGACAATGCTACAATAAGCACTTGTTACCCTACACCTTCAGGGACACTGAGTGGTCAAACTCTGCCATGGTGTCAATAATAAAGCCAATACTTATTAAAATCCAAAAGCCACTCTGTTACAAAATCAAAAATCAGGTTTTATATATATATATATGTGTGTGTGTGTGTATATAATCTATCTGCTTAAATGGATGAATGAATCATCTATGAAAAGTTTATACTTTTATCCTTAAAAATTTTCAGATTAACTCAAGCTATATCTACCCAAAGTATACCAATTACCTTCAAAAGAGTTATCTTATCAGTCTAACGCTGTATTATGCCTTATTTCACCTAATCAGATGTTGAATTTGGAAGCAACATGCCACAGTTCATTCCAAAAATATGAAAATTGTCCACCAAAATGTAACTTAGGTATCACACAAAATACTGGTCACATAAAGCAAGTATAGTAAAAAGTGAAAGGTATCCCAACCCATTCTATGAAGCCAGAACCATCCTGATACCAAAACCAAAAAGTCTCTAGAAAACTACAAGCCATTATCACTTACAAATACAGATGCAAAACTCCACAAAACTGTTAAGAAACCAAATCCAGCAACATATAACTCTCATCCATGAACAACTGAGATTTATTCCAGGAATGAAAGTTTGATTTAACATCCAAAAACTAATTAATCTAATAATATACTAGATCAGTAAAGGACAAGGACCTGAATATATGAAGAAAAAGCACTTGTCAAAATCCAACATCTTTTCATAATAAAAACACTCAATAAACTTGGAACAGGAGGGAACTCCTCAACCTGATAAATGGCATCTGTTAAAAAAAAAGAAAAGAAAAGAAAAAAGAAAAAGAAAAAAAACCCACAGCTTTCATCATTAATGGCAAAAAACTAAATGCTTTCCTCTTAAAATCAGGAACAAAGATTTCTGCCTTTGCCACTTCCATTCAAAATTGTAGTAGAGGGTATTAGCTAGGGCAATTAAGCAAGAAATGAAATAAAAAGCATCAGAATGGAAAAGAAAAAAATGTCTCTTTGCAAATGGCATGATCTTTTATAAAGAAAATGCTAAGGCTTCTACTAAAATATTAGTAAGTAGATAAATAAGTTTAGTAAGGTTGCAAGATATAAGATAAATATACAAAACTCAATCGTATCTCTATACACTTGCAATAAACTATCCTAATATGTAATTAAGATAATTCCATCTACAATAGCACCAAAAAGAATAAAACAGTTTAACTAAGGAAATACAAAACTTATACTTGAAAAGCTATGTAACACTGTTGAAAGATTAAAGACTTAAATAGGAAAACATCCTAAATAGGTCAGAAAACTTAATATGAAGATAGTACTACTCCCTACATTCATCCGCAGATCCAACACAATCTCTATCAAAATCCTAGCTGGTTTCTTGGCAGAAATTGATAAGCTTATCCTAAAATTCACACAGAAATTTACAGGGCCCAGAATAGCCCAAACAAACTTGGGCGGGGTGGGGGGAGGATTCCCACCTCCCTATTTCAAAACTTACTACACAAAACTACAAAATCAAGACAATGTAATAATAGTATAAAGATATACAGATAAATAGAACAGAACTGAAGAGTCTAAAAATAGTCAACTGATTTCCTACAAGGGTGCCAAAGTCATTCAAGAAGGAAAGAATAGTCTTTTCAAAAAAATGGTACTAGGACACCTGGATAGCCACAAACAAAAGAATAATGCTGGTTTTATACCAAAATTAGCTCCAAATGGATCGAAGGCCTAAATATAAAAGCTAAAACTATAAAACTTTTAAAAGAAAAAAGGCAATTATACAAGTCTTCATGATCTTGAATTAGAAAACATTTCTTAGATGACGCCAAAAACACAAGTGACAAAAGAAAAAGCTGAACTGCATCAAAATTAAAAGCTTTCATGCATCAGCAGATATCTTTAGGAAAGTGAAAAAACCCACAGAATGGCAGACAATATCTCCAAATCCTATCTCATAAGAGGCTTGTCACTAGAATGAAGAACTTTATAACTTAATAAAAAGACAAATACCCACCGTCAAAATGAGCAAAAGATATGAATATACTTCTCCAAATAAAATATATGAATGGCCAATAAGCACATGAAAAGATGCTCAACATCTGTAATTAAATAAATGAAATCGAAACCACAGTGAGATACCACTTCATACCCTATAACGGCTTATAATAATCAAAACGAGTGTTGGCAAGGATGTGAAGAAACTGGAATCTCATACATTTGCTAACAGAAATGTAAAATACTGCAGTCACTTTGGAAAACAAGTCTGTTTTCCAGTTCATCAAGAGGTTAAACACAGAATCACTAGTGACCCAGCAATTCCCCTCCTAAGTATATACCCAACGGAAGTGAAAACTTATGTCTGCCCAAAAACTTATGCAGGAATATTCACAGCAACATTATCTATAATATCCAAAGAGTATAAACAACCCAATGTACATTAACTGATGAATGGATAAAAGGTGGTATTATCCATACAGTGGAATATTATTTGGCAATAAAAATAAGGGACTTACACATGCTATAAGATGGATGAACTTTGAAAGTATGCTAAGTAAAAGAAACTTACAAAAGACTACATGTTGTAAGATTTTGTCATACAAAATGTCCAAACTAAGCAAATCAACAGAGACAGTAAACAGATAAGAAGTTGCCTTGGGTTGGGAAAGACAGCTGGGGAGAAAAGAGGACTGACTGCTAAATGTACAGGATTTCTTTTGGAGGTGAAAAGGATGTTCTAAAATGACTATGGTGGTGGTTGTACAAATCTATAAATAAACTAAGAACCACTGAATTGTGCCCTTTAAATGAGCAAGTTTTATGTACTTCAATAAAGCTATTATAAAAATAAGTAGTTAAGAAAAATGAATAGTAGAATCCAGGTGGTATGCACAGATTAGACTGAAATTTAATTTGAAATGTTCATAAAATGTGGGATGGGGAGAATCACAGCATAAAAAAGTTTCAGTATCATCAGTAATATATCAAAACAATGTTATATCTACAAGTATTTTTTTTCATCTAAAGCTTCCCATATTAGGGATTGTTCATCCAAAATGCATGCAAAGCAGAATTTCAGAATTCTGGGGTCCTAGATTTACATTCATAATGAAACTCAGAGGATAAAAGTTACTAAAACTAATTCTCCTCATTAAAGACAAGGTGAGGGTGATTTAAATTTACAGAGATCTCCATGAGTCTGAGAGATTAAAAGGTTTGGGAAATATCCTCTGCAAATTTTATGGCAGATTATTTTTCCTTTTGGTTAGTTTCAATATTGCTGGTTCTCGACTTTTAGAAAATAAGTAATTTGACAATTTTTAAGAATTTCAGAATAACTCTCTTAGCACAGTTATTAACTTAGAAAAATTATTCTAATGTGTACATATTAGGCTTGAATTTTAGCCAAATTTTAACTACATGTCATTAGAGAAATCTAGATCCAAAATCAGGATACTATGCGCTCGATAGCTGGGAGTGACCATACAGCCCTGTTTTCTGAGAACTATTCTAATTTATACCTGTTATTCCCATCCCATCCAGCTTAAAATGTCTCATATTTTTCATTTTTAAACATATTATTATGAATAACTGCATTAAACTAAGACAGGATGGGTTTGTTATACCTCACTTTATACTTACACTTTCTGCCATGCTTTGTCTAGCATTGTGTGGCATGCAGGAGCAGCGAACAGATTTCTCACTTTAACTTCTGGTTCAATCTGAAAGCCAATCACTAATAGCCCATCTCCTTTTCCTGAAAAAATGAACTACACCTACACACAGACAACTAGAAGTAGCTGCCTCTATCCGGTCTTGAATGCTGATGGGAGAAACATTTGAAGTTGATGCCCCTGCCAGCCACTCGGTGCACCTCCCGATTGTGCCACAGCCATTCCTCAGCATGCAAGATGCGCAAAACCTCCAGGTCACCATCGGCTGGGCCAGTGGGAAATGGAAGGTGTTTGTGAAATACATGCAGGAAAGAGACACTGTGTGTTTCTGTGCATACTGTACAAAGACACTAATCTACACACCCACGCTACAGGAGTTGTGCCATTGAATTACCGTATTGAGTAAATCCACAATTATTTATAATGTTTGGTAATATCTAATTTTACAGCAATGAGAAATTTATATTATTTGTAGCAGTTCTTTTTATTATCAAGAGCCCCAGGGTAGACAAAGAGACTATATAGTCATACTACTATAACGAAACACCTTATTCCTTAACACATTATAGTAGACTATAATTGGGAATGTGTAGCCATAACTACATAAAACATCTCCTGGGTCCTCAAAACCATCAACCCAAAGCCATGGTCAGAATCCCCCAACCAGCAAACGAATTAATATCAAACTATTATTAGAGTAAAGCTGTTTTTTTGAACCACTGTGATCCTTGAGCAAATACAGAAACATCTCTATTTCATAATAAGCATGAAAAAAAAGGAATATATGCTACACAGATTCAAAATTCTATGAAACAATTACTTTGATTCACAATGTGTTTCATGTTTCAGAAGTATGAATTGACCCTGAGGATTTCATTCATTCTAAGCATCTTAAGAGTTTAGGTTAAGTTTGGTTTAGTCATGAAAACAGTGTAAGCGGCATAACAGAGGAAACTTTTATGGTTAGGGATAGCAAATAATCATTCACTACTTCAAACAGCATCTTTTGAAACATAATTCATTAAATAGCCTTAATAAAATATCAGACATATTTGAACAAGTACAGGACAAGTCTCTACATATTTTTTAATTCTTAAAAGACAATTATTTTCCTTAAGTGACAAGTTGGCCCATGCTGAAGGCAAGGTCATCTGAGGTTCCTGGAAGAATTTCAAAACCTTCTAAGTCTAAGAACAGAAAACAATAAAAACCATTCCTTTTGTCTATAATAGCTCTTCCATTCTAAATGAATATCTTAACAGAACAAAACCTGAAGCACAAAAGGAAAAAAAAAACCTATCTTTGACCTTTTAAAAGAATTTATTACAGGGTTATCATAAAAGGATAGTTTAATTTTCAATGCATTGCATCTTTCCATTCGATTCAAAAACTTAAATTTAAAACACCAAATTTAAATTTCTAACAGAGCAATAAATATTTCTAAGATAATCTTAATCCAAGTATGAAATACCCTAGTCAACGTCTTAAGTGAAGGTGGAGGGGTAAGTCTCACCTCTACTACAACCAAAAGAGTCTGAGGCTTAAACAGGGCCAAAAAGTGGAAAACTTGACAAGTAGCCCGAAGAACATTACTCTGATAATACTGTCTTAATAAAACTGTAAGTTATGTCTAATACTTGACATTCATACAATATACAACACTGAATAGCTGTAAAGAAATTTTAAAGAATAGCTGACTGCCTATGCTCTTGTTTATATTAAATAAGATCTTAACCAAATAACATCATATCAGCTCCTTAAATAAGAAAACAAAAATCTCTGCCTTGGATGGTTAGCCAAAATAGGCCTGAAGAAAAAGAAAAACTAGGTTCTAATCCCAGCTACGTCTTTTTCAGTATAAGAAGCTAGAATACATAAAGATATTTTCCAGTTCTAAAATTATACTCTGTAGGTAAAACTAATGAAAACAGTCCAAAAACTTTTCCAGATTTTAGGTCTCTCCCTAATTTCTATCATGTAGAAAAAAAAGTCATTTTAGAAAATCTTGATAAAAAATTGAAATGTACCAGAACAGGAATCAAAATCAGCTTTGTTCACTTTAATTTGTAAACTAAGATTTACACACAACTGTCAGAGGCACAATAGATGTACCAAGTAAGCTTGTATTTCACTCCAGGGGGAAAGGTGGTTCAGTGGTAAGCTACAAAAAATAGATGCCTACTCAGATTTCCAGGTGGATGTCTTAGGAATATCTTATTTCACCTACTTTATCATGCACACTCCCCATACTTCAACATCTCTTTACCTGAAATGTTTCCTATGATCAATGACATATGGTTTAATTGCAGGTGTTTTTATTTCCCTTTAGGAGTACATGAAATAATAATAGATTTGATGAAATAAATTATTTCTCTGTACTTCTCTTGAACATACTTCCAGTTTGGTCCACATCTAATTGCCAGTACAGTCAAAAAAAAAACAAACTCTTGATTATGCTATAAAATATAAACGACCCTGAAATAAAAATAAACTAATCAACAATTCACCTGAGTCTCAAATATATCAAACTGAATGAGATCCTCTAAAATTCAAGTGGAAAACAAACAAAAAAAAACACCAGCTAGGAAATAACTCATTTCCTCTACCAAGACAAAGCTGAATCTTTCAAATGAGCTAGTTGTAAGGCTCAAAATTAAAAAGAAAAATGTTCTGCAAGTTAGCAGGAAAGAGCCGTACACTGAGGTTTACCTTCTCAGGTTTGAGTGTCTCCATTCACCTATATAATCCTGAGAAAAAGCTCCAAGTAGTCTTAGCATCAGTTGCCTCAGTTTAAAAGAGGATATCAGCTACCTTACAATCTTCACTCACTTGTTCAACAAATACTTTTTGAATGTTTACTAAATACTAAGCAAGCACTCACGAAGAGCACCCACTAAGTAAGATGCGCCACTTCGCACCACCTTTGTTAAGGGAATACTACCTGACTTACACCACCAATTCCCATCTGACGTTTGAAATTCCACACACCTGAATGCAATTTAATGAAGTAATTTCTTAAAGCCAAGCCCTCAATAGCAAATAGGAGGCACACCTTGCTCAAATAAATCGCAATTCAAAATCGTGCGGTTTCCCGCTGACAAACTGTGTGAGGGTCTATGAGAACTCTAGGCCAACGAAAATTGGAACAGAAATGAAAGCAAAGATGTTCACAATTCAGAAGCGAGACGAAAGACGGTCTAAGGAAAAAGTGAGCTGGAGGTGACGAGAACCGCCGCAGCGGCCCAAACGTGCTCTCCCTACTCCGCACATCAACTTAGCAACTTTTCCAGCACCCCGGGACTCCCGATTCCTCAGCCCTCCTGCGTGGTGGCAGCGGCTAGCGTCGGGGACAGGGCTCCCATAGCGGGAGCCGGTACCGCCGCAAACGAAGAGATAAAATAAGGAGCGACGTGGATGCGAGCGGGGTTCGAAACCTTCTTTCCATCAAAGGATGGGGGAGGGGAGCGGAGTGAGTGACCCTCGGGCCACCAGCCCTGACCCCGGGCAGGGGCGGGCTGCAGTCACGCGGCCTCGCCCAGGACCAGCCCCGCCGCCGAGGACCCCCAGGCCAGCGTGGGGGAACCCCGCGGGCCTCCCCGAGGGCTGGAGACGGGGTGGCGGGAAGACGAGAGGATGGCCCAGCTCGATCCGCGCACGCGAGGCCTCGACCCTGCCTTGACTTCGGCGGGTCCCCGGAAGCTCCACAAAAGGACCCCAGCCTCCAGAAGTGACGGGGTAAGGGCTGGGTAAGTCCGCCTTCCCCCTGCCAACACACCCCCCGCCCCCGATCGCCTCCCTACCCCCCACCCACGAGCCGCGCTCCGGGGGCTCCGCGCCCCACGGCGGCGCGGGGGAGGCCAGGACCAGCGGCCAGCCGCAGGGAGCTGACGCCTTCCCCGACGCCCGGAGCTTGGCGGGCTCAGGAACCCCGACACGCAGACAAACTCAACAAAGCACCTGCCGCTCCCGAGGAGAAAACATGCCACAGGCCCGACCCGTGGCTCTCCGACACGCCGCTGCTGCGGCCGCAGGGTTCGGCTGGGGGAAGGGGGCGGGGGAGGCTCCGCGCGGTGGCCCTCGGGCCCGGGGCCTCGCCTCCGTCCGAAGGCGGCGAGGCAGGGACCCTCACGCCAGAGACTGACCTTGGAGTCTCCGTTGCACAGAGCCATCAGGGTCGGGGCTGCGGTGGCCAGAGTGTGCGACGGGGCGGGAGGGGGCCGGCGGGGTCGACGCCGCGGGCCGCGGCCGAGGGGGAGGCCTGGCTGAGGAACGAGAGAGCGCGGAGAGCAGCCGGCCGCCTGCGAAGCGCCGAATCCAGCAGCGGCGGCGAAGCGCGGGCCCCAGCGCCGCGGGAGAGACCAGCAGCGCACACGCTGCCACCGCCTCCCGCTTCCGCCCCGGCCGGCCACTGGGAGGAGCCAAAGCCCGTTCGGCAAGACAGCGGGGCCGCGGACACCCCCTCCCGACACACACACGCGCGCACACACACTGACGGCTGCCGAAAAGCCCGTTTCAGGAGGTGGGGCTTTCCGCGTCCGTGCCCTCCTCCGGGTCCACCCAGCCGCCCCGGCCCGCTCGCGGCAGAAGAAACCCGCCCGGGTCCCCAGCCTGCCCGCCCCCGGGAGGAGGGGCCTGCGGCTCCCGGCCTCGCCCCCGATCCCCGCCCCCGGCTCCGCGCGTCTCGCCCCGACACCCGGCAGCCGGCCCCAGGAGGAGCGGTCGGTGGAGCGCGCCTCACCCGCTCCGCTAAGGCCAGCCCGGGACGAAGACCCGAGCAGCAGTCGCCTTGCAGTTCGCCCGCTCGCCTGCAGCTTTCGACCACTGTGAGGCTGGCGGCGCGGAGTTGGATACTTTAGAGCTGGGCCTCCCTCGGAGAACGCAGCCCATGGCGCAGTCTCAGGTTTAGGGACGTGCGGGGAGGCCAAGGCTGCTTGGAAGAGTTTCCTGGCGGCGTGTCAAGGGATGTCAAAATGAGCCGTGATCACTGGTTCCGCAAAGGTTATACAGCGGATGCACAATTTGCGAAAGAAAAAAATTGGGGGGCGACAATCGGGTGGAAACTAGGCCAAAGGACTGGTCCTGAAGCTCAGTTTGCGCAGCAAACTGTGTTTTTATTGGGACTGCAGTCCTTTCAGCTACTCCTTGGCACCCGTCAAAATGAGATATTACTTTGACTTTGGTCACGTGAGGGCCTACAAGGCGTTGGGGAATAAATAAAAACACTTGGAACCACTTCCAGTTAACAAAGCCTTTTAACAAATACTCAGTTGTTATAATACAGCCAAATTTGCTTAGCTCATGCTGTGTCAGGCTCTAGTCCAGGTATTAAGGAGCCAAAGTGACTTTGACTTTCCAAAACTCATTTTGTTCTAACCAATTTCATGCAAGTGGTGAGGTAGGATTGATATTCTTACCCACTTTTTACTAATGAGGGAATTGAGGCTCAGTGACATAATGTGCCTCTGCTCTCCGTATAGATATGGGGCACCTGTTCAAGGAAATGATAGTTCGATAGTAAAATATTTACAGGAACGAAAGGCCCAAAGCTCTAGTGGGCCTTTTGACTCAAAGAAAGCATTTCACTTACCCTATTTGGAGCTGAAAAATAGATATTTGAACTTTGTAAAGCCATGGATACTGGGTTCTCTTGGTAGGTCTGTATAAACAATCCAAAGAACAGCAGTAACCAATAGGAGAGCTTCAACTTGCGTCAACATCCACCCAGAATGTAATGGAATGTGATGTACCGGCAGGCACTAAGGATTGGCTAAATCCCATCTATATTAGATAATGCCTAGTTTAAAAGTATTCCAGTGGTCACTCATGTTTATGGCTAAGAATATCAGCATGTACCAGAATCCTTACATCTTATGACTGTATTGACTCCCTCCCTTTTTCTTGAAACTGGATTTCCGTTACAATACATCATAGGAGCATCTTTTCGCCTCAAGGATTGATTGTTCTTGGTCACCTTTTTTTGCCCGTTTCCTGTATTTATACTACAGGAGGAGACTTAAGTGTCGGGGGCTGTTTTGACTAAGATGGCTGCCAGGCCGAAAATGGCTGCTCAGCAGGGCTTCCCGCCAAGGCCACGTAAGCCTCCCGGATGTATCTGCCTCGCTTCCTGCCGAAGGGACTTTCCGCGGGTCTTTTCGCCCGGCCCCTTTGTGTTACACAGTATATCCTGAATGCCTCTGGCCAATCAGCCCCGCTAACGCAACATCACCCAATCACGCCCTATGTAAGCCTGCAGCGAGCCTTAATAAACGAGACTTGATCAGAAAGCCTGTCTTGTCTCCATTCTTTGCGTCGTCTTGTCTCCCTCCCCTCCCCGTTCTGTCTTAGGGTCCCTGATGACTGTCCCGCAGGCTGGGACAACTGGCGCCCAACGTGGGGCCCGACGCTGCGGAGAGACGGAGAGCGAGAGATCGTCCTGAAAAATAGACTGCAGTCCCCGAAAAAGAAAATTGAAAAAGTGGTCGCCGCGAGAGTGCCTGCCTCGTGAAGACGGCCAATGAGGTAAGAGGGCAATTTCTAAGAGACAAGATAAGGGGTTGTAACCCCCGGGCCAGAGCCCCAAAGAGAAAAAAAGGGTGTCCGTTTATAGAGACACAATTCAAGGCGCAAAGAAATAGGTTTTATATTTTAGGCTAAAAAATGGGGCAAGAGATAAGTGCGCAAGAAAAATTTATCGGAAGTCTCAAAGAATCACTCCGATCAAGGAGAGTAAAGGTTAAGAAAAAAGATCTAGTAAAATTTTTTAACTTCCTCAAGGATGTGTGCCCCTGGCTTCCCCAAGAAGGAACGATAGACGAAAAGAGATGGAAAAGGTTTGGAGATGCTCTTAATGATTACTATAGAACTTTTGGTCCTGATAAACTCCCCATAACTGCTATTAACTATTGGAACTGCATCAATGATCTCCTATACGTCCAGGGACATACTCCAGATGTAGATCAAGTACTTAGAGAAAGCACCTCCTTTTTAGAAAAAGAGCATCAATGTAATACTCCTCCCCTAAAACCCCAACCCCAGAAAAATCCTCCGTCCCCCTGTCCAACCAATGAAGATTCGGTGTCTATAACTATGCCCCTAGATGAGGAGGCACCACAAGGGCCGGGGGCCTCGGGTCCACCGCCAAAGTCTATTTATCCCTCTCTGCGACCCCTCAATTCGAGAGCTTCTCCTCCTCATGACCATTTAAACCCCGAGGAGGAGGCAGAACTAGACAAGGAGGCCACCAAGTATCATAATCCTGATTGGCCAGCCGTGGGCTTCGGTCCCCCTTTGCTCCCTCCTCCTTACCATCTTCAGATGCCGGCTTTTGATGGCGGACCCCACGCCTCGGCACTTCTTCTGCCTCATCCGATAGTTAACAATTTAGTAGTTAATGACCCTCCAGCCCCCGAAGACCTGTCGCAACAGGTTCAAAAACTACGTAAAACTGTTCAGCTCCAAAAAGAGCCTAATGCCTTAGTAAAAGAACTCTATAAATTAGACCTGGACTTTAAGTCCGCCATTTCCAAGACCCCGCCCAAAACGAAAACTCTCAAGAAATCTGCAGGCATAGGCCTTTTCCCTGTTCTTGAACGGCCAGCTATTAAAATAGAGAGAGAAAACAGTGATGAAGAGAGAGGGGACCCCCCTGCTCGCGAGTACAAACGCCTTGACTTCAAAACCCTAAAAGAACTAAAATTGGCAGTCTCGCAGTTCGGTCCGGTTGCCCCCTTCACGCTCTCCATTTTAGAGGCGTTAGATGACCTTTGGCTCACCACCAATGACTGGCAACATCTTGCCCGGGCCACCTTAACAGAGGGAGATTTTGTTTTATGGAAGTCAGAATTTTCTGAAGTATGTAAAGACACTGCCCCTCGCAATTTAGGGGGGGCAGGCGGCGACAGTGCCAAGTGGACCTATGAAAAACTTAGAGGGCATAGACCTGATGATACTAACGAAGCTCAACTTGAGTATCCTGCTGGTCTTTTTGTCCAGATACATCATGCAGCCGCTAAGGTTTGGAAAAGGCTCCCTCAAAAGGGGGCATCCCTAGCAAGTATTAGACAGGGACCTGAAGAGCCCTATTCAGAGTTTGTTAGCCGCCTTACCAGCGAAGCCAAAAGGCTTCTGGGCAGTGCCGAAACTGATAAGTGATTTTCTCAAACAATTGGCTTTTGAAAATGCAAACTTCACCTGCCAGGCAGCAATCCCCCCTCACAAAAGAGGGGGGAGTCTTTCGGACTACATCCATCTCTGTTCAGAAATAGGCTCCAGTCATCAGTTAGGCTTAATTGTTAAACTCTTCCAATCCCGCTTTCGCCGGAGATTGTTGGCTGTGCCTGCACCAGGGGACGCTGATCCCCCTAGCCTTGCCCCCCCTCCCTGAGAAGGATTTCAATGCTACCACCTTGTGTTGCGCTAGCTCACCCTTTTTAGTACAGCCCCTATATTTTACTAATGTTACCTGCTTCGCTTCCTACTCATTTAACAGGACAGATAAAGTTGACCTAGGAGATGTTTCCTTTGCTAACTGTACCACTTTTGTAAATGTGTCCACACCCCTCTGTGCTTCCAATAGCTCAGTTTTTATTTGCGGGAATAATCATGCTTATACCTCCTTACCGCAAAATTGGACTGGCTCATGTGTACTAGGATATCTGCTCCCTGATATGACTATGGTTCCTGGCGATGAGCCAGTCCCCATCCTTTCTCTTGACCACGTTGCTGGCAGATCCAAACAAGCGGTTGGTTTCGTCCCCTTATTGATAGGCCTAGGCGTCTCTGGAGCAGTTGCCTCTGGTGCCGCAGGCCTAGGACACTCCATAGTCCAGTATCAAAAATCTCAAGACAGTTAATTACTGATGTCCAGGCGATCTCCGAGACCATCCAAGATTTACAAGACCAAGTTGATTCCTTAGCTGAGGTCGTATTACAAAACAGAATAGGCCTAGACCTACTTAGAGCAGAACAGGGCGGCATTTGCTTGGCCCTAGGAGAAAAATGTTTTTATGCCAATAAATCAGGAATTGTCCAAGATAAAATAAAACAACTACAAGAAGATTTAGAAAGGCAACGAAAAGAAATAACCTCTAACTCCTTTTGGTCTGGGATGGGTGGGATGTTGCCCTATTTGCTTCCCCTACTTGGCCCGCTACTTGGCTTGTTGATTCCGCTTTCATTAGGGCCAGTTTTATTCCAGAAGCTCATGACCTTCATTCGCCAACAGATAGAGGCCTTACAAGCAAAACCTATACAGGTTCATTATACTCGCCTAGAGATGCTTGAGAGAGGCGATGCCTATATCCACTTAGGAGAGGACTGACCACCATGTCCCTCCTTTAAATAAAGATGTCAACAGCAAGACCCCCCAAGTAGAGGCTGGTAGTCAAAGACAGGTAAGAATTCTCTAAGACTGAGACCAACCTAAGACAGGGCATGACTGCATGACACTCATGTACCAATGACGGGTAAGGCTCATGTCTGTAGAGAGTCGCCTAAGACAGGCACAGTCTATCTGCTCCAAAGCTGTGAAAGTTTTGGCCCCTTCCATTTAATAAAGAAAAAAGGGGGACCTGTCGGGGGCTGTTTTGACTAAGATGGCTGCCAGGCCGAAAATGGCTGCTCAGCAGGGCTTCCCGCCAAGGCCACGTAAGCCTCCCGGATGTATCTGCCTCGCTTCCTGCCGAAGGGACTTTCCGCGGGTCTTTTCGCCCGGCCCCTTTGTGTTACACAGTATATCCTGAATGCCTCTGGCCAATCAGCCCGCTAACGCAACATCACCCAATCACGCCCTATGTAAGCCTGCAGCGAGCCTTAATAAACGAGACTTGATCAGAAAGCCTGTCTTGTCTCCATTCTTTGCGTCGTCTTGTCTCCCTCCCCTCCCCGTTCTGTCTTAGGGTCCCTGTTGACTGTCCCGCGGGCCGGGACACTTAAGTGTTGGTTTTCTTCAGTATTTCTTTCAGTATAACACTCTTATCCTTTCACCTGTGTTTCCATGGGGGCACTTCTTTAAAAATATAGACTTGTTTAAAAATACCCCTAATGGGTTCTATGTCCTGAGCCGATTATGTCTGGAGCTCAGAAGAGAGCTCCAGATCCATATTACTCTACACATCCCCAATTAGATGTTCTATGACATATTGGGTCCCAAATTCAACAAGTGCAAAACAGAAGTCCCCAAATTTTTGTGGCCAATCTCACTGGCACTGTGATATTAGAAGGAGAACATTCATTTTCACACATAAGCTGTAGCTTTTTCATAGATGCCCTTTATCAACTTGAGAAAGTTTCCTTATATTCCAATTTTGCTGAGAATTTTTATCAGGAATAGATCGTGTCGAAAGCTTTTTCTCTGTTGAAATTATGTATGTTTTTTTTTTCAGTTTGCTTATGTGTTAAGTTACACTGATCAATTTTGGAATGTTAAACCAGCCCTCCATTCCTGGAATAAACTAAAACTAATCATAATGTATTTTTCCTTATGTATTGGATTGGATTTGATAAAATTTTGGTTTTAAATTTTTGTATTTATGTTCATGAGGAATACCAGTTCATAGTTTTATTGTAATATTTTTGACTGATTTTAGTATCAGGGTAATGCTGGCCTCAAAGAATAAAGTTATAAGTGTGTGTAGAATTATTATATCTAGAAGAGTTGGTATAGAATTGGTTTTATTTCTCCATTAAATATTTGGTAGAATTCACCAATGAGGCCCTCTGAACCTGAAGTTTTCATTGTAATAAGGTTTTTAACTATAAAATCCATTTTTAAAAATAGATATAGGGCTCTTCAGGTTATCTGGTTTTTCTTGATTGAGCTTTGGCAATTTGTGTCTTTCAAGGAATTTGTCAGTTTCATGTAAGCTGTGAAATTCATAGGCATAATGTTATTCCTAATATTCTCATGTTATCCTTTTAGTATCTAGAATCTATAGGGATGTCAACTTTTTCATTCCTAATATTGGTAATTTGTATTGTCTCTATTTTTTCTCAGCAACCTGGCTAGAACTTGACCAATTTTAAAAAATAGCTCTTAGTTTTATTTTCTCTGTTGTTTTTCTCCTTTCTATTACATTGGTTTCCACTTTGATCTTTATTATATCCTTTCTTCTTGCTTTGTCTTCAATTTTCTCTTTTCTTAGTTTCTTAAGTTGGAATCTGAGATCATTGATTTGAGACCTTTCTTCTTTTGTAGTATATGAATTTACACCTATAAATTTCCCCCAGAGTCCTGCTTTAACAATATCCCACAATTTCTTTATGTCATTTTTTTTTATTTGATTCTAAATAGTGTCAAATTTTGCTTTTAATTTTTTCTTTGACCTACGGGTTATCTAAAAGCATATAATTTAGTTTCTAAGTATTTGAAGATTTTCCAGAGATCTTTATGTCATTGGTTACTAATTTAATTCCACTGTGGTCGGAATCCTCTAAATATTTTGAGATTTGTTTTACGCCTTAGAATATAGTTTATCTTGGTGAATGTTCTGCTGTTATGTGTAGTGTTCTAAAATGCAAGTAGGTTAAATTGGTTGATAGTATTGTTCAAGACTATTATATTCTTACTAGTTTTCTTTTCATTTGTTATATCAGGCATTGAGAGAGGGGTGCTAAAATTTCCAACTATAATTGTGATTTTATCAATTTCTTCTTATAGTTCTATCTGCTTCATGTATTTTGAAGTTCTGTTAATAGGGTCATGAATATTTAAAACTGCTTGTTTTTTTTTTTGTCTGATCTGTCAACTTCTGTCTTTTAATTGGAGTATTTAGACCATTTACTTCCATATGATTATTGATATGGTTAGGTTTATGTGTATGACCTGGAGATTCTCAAGGCAGTAGGCTGGGGCAGTTGAAGGGTTCATCTCTTTTGTTGCCTGTTTCTCAGGTCACTGTCTGATGCATGATATCTAGTATTTTGAAACCATTCTTTTATATATTTTGTATGAGGTTTTTAAAGTTGTTTCAAGGAGGAGCGTAAATTCAGTACTTGTTACTCCATCTTTGGCAGAAGTAGAAGTCTGGAAACCTATTTTAATGATTAATTGAAGCATCTTAAAGCTATAAAGTCTTTATCTGCCTTATACATACATATTTTTGTTAAGAATGAAGATTACTGTGAATTCAGAACAACCTGGGCAACATAGAATGCTGATTCTTATAGAGGTAATTGTGTTGTTTCTGGGACCGACACATTTTTCACAAAACATTTGATAAAATCCACAGAAATTTCCAGATTTGTTGTGTATCATATCACAAAATATTTACTTCAGATATAAACCGTGGTCATCTTCAGCCTTCGAAATGTTTAATATTTTAAATTTCCCAATAATCAAATAACTCTTAATCTTATCAAAAATATTAGACATCAACTTAAAATGTGAAAACAAGTACATAGTTTTTCAAAATCCTTTTAGGATGGTATGTGTTTTTTTAAATTTTGAAAACAACTGCTCTAAAATAAAATTTAATCATGTATCCCTTCTTAATGGCTTCCCATTGCTCTCAGGATAAACTCTAAACTTCCAATGTTGCATACTTGGCACATGCGGATTTGGCCAGCTCCTGTTGACCTATAGCTTGTTCTCTTACCGCTGCCCCTTCCCTCTACTCCCTAGCCATATTAAACTGCTTTAGTTCCTTAAACATGATATTTTCTCTCTTGCCTTGAGCCTTTTGCACCTAAATATCTTCTGTCTAGATTAGTTCTTTTTCCTTCCCTACAACTCTGAAGTTCTTGGATAGATGTCTCTTGCTCTTTTGTGTTCCCATAACCCTTTTCCTTCATTAATACTCGCCACCCTCTACTGTATTTACCTGTCCACTTGTCTCTGTCCTGGAAAGCCCTGGAACCGCTATCATCCCAGTAGCAATGAGCAAACATAGCATCCAGATACTGATTTCTAAATACCTACCTCCAACAAGATGAACCAGGGCTTCTTAGAAAAATGGCTGATTTCAAGACTGAGGCAGGAACAAAGTGACCAGGAACGTCTTTTCATGCCAGTAAATAAGGAAGTGCTCAGAGAATAATAGGGACATGTCAGAGAGACGCAAGATTCAGTTCGAGAGGATTTTTACTGGCCAAATCTTGGACAGTATATCAAAATAAATAGAGATGGTAAACAGATTACATCAACTGATTAAATTAGGAGCCATCTGTTTATAATTGCATAAGTAAATGAATGATTAAATGGAGAGAAACCCCTTCCTTATAATAAAATTTCAATTAATAAAGGTCAAAGGGATAATTAAATTAGAAAATAATCATTTTGCAACCATCACAGAAATAAAAAATTCAGACAAGAAACATCAATATGTGTTAAAGACATGAGTGATATCTAGATAAGAACGGTTTTTATTTACATTGTCTCAAAGCCTCTTCCTACAGAAGAATAATTAATTACTCAAGGAAAAAGAGTAACTTTACACTGGAGAAACCTGAAGACACTTCCTTATTCAAGTGATCAAAGTTAACATCAACAGTAATGGAACAAATCAACGTCATGTGTCATCTGATGGATATAGAGAGCCGAGCACAGTATTACTCAGTGGTGTCTTGCCAAAAGTGTGTAATATAATCATGAGTAAATATCAGGCAAACTCAGCCACAATATAACGGGTTTGTAATTACTTCAGTTTTCTATTGCTTTGTAACAAACACCCTAAAAACTAGTGGCTTAAAACAACGCTTTTTATTTTACTGCAATTTAGACAAGGTTCAGCAGGTGCAGCTCTTCTCTGCCCTAATGTGTCATCTAATGTGTCAGCCTAGAGCCTGGCTCCACTAAGCCTCAGCTCGAGTGGCTCAAACACTGGGAGCTAGAATCAGCTGAAGGCTTTTCCACTCACATCTCTTGATATCTGAGCTAGGAGACTCAAACAGCTAGCTGAGGGCTAGAATAGCTGCAGCCCGTCTAGCATCTCTACCTCTGTGTGGTCTCTTCATCACAACTTCAGGGTAACAGGATTTCCTTTATGTCAGCTCAGGACTCCAAAGGAGACAGAGTAGAGAGCAGAGAGTGAGAACGAGAGTGAGCATGCCAGGTAAAAGCTATATGGCCTTTTCTAACCTAGCCTTGGAAGTCACACAGGTTTACTTCTTTGCATCCTACTCATGGACAGGTCTGTCTAGATGCATTGCAATGGTTGAAGGAGAATAAAGAGACATGACAATTGAGTGAAATACATGCTCCTGGATTGAAACTTTTGCTATAAAGGATATATTTGAGACAGTTGGCAAAACTTAAATGCCATCCCTAAGTGACAGGTATATGGGATCTCTTTGTACTGTTACTGCAACTTTGCTCTAAGTTTGAAATTGTTTCAAAATTAAAAAAAAAAATAGTCTACCACAAAAGCTTATGATTTAAAAATCTTACAGTTTATACTTTCATAAAGCAATAGATGTTTATATAATAAAAATAATCACCCAATTTCCATATCTAATATGTTCATATGTTTTAACATCATATTTTATTAAATCAGAATACCACTGAATGTTATCATTATTATATTTTTATTAAATATCCTTCTATGCCCTCTGTCTCAACTATGCTCTCAAATTTTGGTCACCTTTTCTTAGAGGCAAACTGACCAATCCTGTCCCTCTTCCATCTCTAGGATAAAGAGTATATCACTTTTGGTATCTTGCCTTTGAAAAGTTTCTGAAACTGGTGACCAAAAAAACCCTAATAATAATAGTAGTGGTGGTGGTAGTAATAGTAAACCTTACATAGCATTTTATGTGCCAAGTATGATTTTAAATTCTTTATGTATATGAACTCACTTAATCCTCACAACAGTCCTATGAGATGTATACTATTATTATCCCCTTGTCGCTCTTTTATGATTGAGAAAACTGGAAGAGAAATTAACTAGCATAAGGTAATATAGCCAGTAAACCACAGAACTGAGATTTAAACCAGGCCAACTGGCTCTAGCCTTTTTATTGTTTATTAAACATTCAAAATATACTTTGCCAAACAATCTTTAAAGCCACAAGTATTACTGGGAACAATTTAAAGTAGAGCAATGGCCCTGTTGCCACTGTTTCTTCCATCTGTTTGCAGTGCTATGATTTTGATGGATTTTTGAATTGTTTTATCCTTGATAAAATGTATGGCACAAATTGTGGTTAAAAGTACATAACATAAAATTTACCATCTTAATTAAGTGTACAATTCAATAGTGCTAAGTATATTCACGTCGTACAACAGATCTTCATAACTTTCCTTTCATAGCGTTGAAACTATGCCCATTGAATAATGACTCTCCATTTCCTCCTCTTCTCAGACTTTGGTAACCAGCATTCCATTTTCTGTTTCTATGAATGTGACTAATTTAGACACCTCATGTAAGTGAAATGATACAGCATTTGTCTTTTCATGAGACTAGCTTATTTCACTTAGCATAATGTACTCAAAGTTCATTCATGTTATAGCATGTGACAGGATTTCCTTCCTTTTTAAGGCTGAATTATATATATTTAAGGCTGAAATATTATTATGTATAACATATAATATGTTATATTATATATAAAATATATAATATATATAAAATATATATATTTTATATATTATATATAAAATATATATATATATAAAATATATTATATATAAAATATAGTATTTCAAAAGACTAAAATAGAATATTATAATAATATATGATATATGTCAATTTTATTATATATAGATCACATTTTGTTCATTCACCTATCAGTAGACATTTGGGTTGCTTCCACCTCTTGGCTATTGTGAGTAATGCTGCTATTGGAGCGTTCATATATTAAAAACATGTTAAGGTATAAACTAGCTTATAATGAAAGTGAAGAAAATGAAGCTCTCTAGGTTTTGAAACGCAGTATACTTTCTGTTCTTGTATAAGTAATGATAACACTTTATATAGAATTTTTAAATTAGGAATTTAAACTGTTTTCATATATTAAAAATTGTAAGGCCAGTGCTCCCAGAAAAGGCCCCAAGGCTTGCCCAGGGGCAGGTCCCCGCCCCTAGCTCCCACCTGCTAGCCACCTGAGGCCCATGGACCAATCCGCGGGTGCCAGGACTACACTCGTGGTGCCAAACCGCTGCACCAATGAAAGAGCCCCATGCTATGCTTTTGCCTTTTTTGAATCTTCCCCTTCCTGGACGCGACCCTTAAAACCCTGCCCCGACTCCCCTGGGTGCGACTTCTCTAGCCCCTTTCCTTGGACCATGAACCTCCCCCGGACCCCCTTGCCTTTCAATAAAGGACGCCTGTTATTCCCGAGTCAGACTCTGTCTGTTGAGCAGCTGAACCTTACAAAAATCACTTATCTTTATATAATATCTATGAATTTAGTATTCTGGCAATAGGCATCATAATACTTATACAAGTACAGGGCTCAATTTGTAACTGTAGAAGAGGAAGAAACTTTACCCTCAAGGTTCTTTTGACTGGTCTAATAATAATCAAATAGATATGAGACGGGTTAATAAGAGAAAACAACAAAGTTTAATACATGTATATGTGTGGGAACCCAACGTACATGAGAGAGTCAGAGACCCCACATGCACGAGAGGTTCAGAAATAAAGAGAAAATGGGTTTATGAGACATCCTGAGCGAAGAATGAAGAAATGCACTTTGAGGCTTCAGTAGGTCACTGCAGGGAGAGCAAATGTTCAGTAATTATTAGTTTGCCCTGCTATATTGATAGGTAAAAATTCATTTCTGGTTTTAACTCATCCTATGCTAGGCTCCTAATTTAAATTATTCCAGATAATTAAGGGGAGACCAGAAGTTTCTCTTGAGTCCACAGGGTCTCAGTTGCCTTTAGCTCAAAATAATCCACATACCACTGAGGCACATCTTGGAGTGCTTGTTTTGAATCTCTATATAACCAATAGCTTGATGTTTTTAAATTTCAACATCTTCTTAGAAATCAGCTCTACTTTCAGAGCCTCAATTCAACCAAGATACCACAAATTTGCAGTAGGTAGAAGAAAGCAGCATGGCCCATTGTTGCTTAGGGACTGTTACAAAACTAGATGCTTTTTCTGAAAGGAGAGATTTCACAAAGTCTACCTTTCCAAACTTCTATTTTATCTAAGATTTATTTCCCTAGTATTAGGTGCCCAAAGTAAAAGTCCTTTTCTGGGAACAACAACTTGTCGAAAAAGATAAGTAACCAACCGGTCAATCACCATTTCAAAAGATTATTTTAAAAATGTGGAAGTGCATTGTAAAGATACCCAAGGGAATTTCAAGGTTGGACAACATGTATTGAAGAAAAAAACACAGGCCAGAAATGGTGTCTAGATAACTGCTCTTCCCCTTGTGGGTTTGGCTGAGACATGCCTATAATAAAAGACAGATTAACAGGAAGAAAAAAAAAGTTTAATAACATGTATACAAGGGAGAAACCCAGGGAAACTGAGTAACTCATGAAACTACCACTTTAAATGCCACCTTAAGCTGAAGACAGGAGAGGAGGTTGGAGGTAGGAAGAGTCAGTTATGGAAGGTTACCAAAAAGAGCACAGTAAACAAGGGTAAAGTTGTTAGTCATTGCCTTTTGTATTGATAAGAGTTTCTAGAGATAAGGTCTGGCTCATTTCTGGTACAACAAGGGAAACACCTTTGGTAACTGGAGATTTCCCTTATAAATATAAGTGCTTTTTACAAAGGGCAACTTGGTTTTCAAGCTTCAACCCTGTCTGCTGTTTCTTAAAATTAACGAGCCTAAAATAATCCTTACTCCAAAGAGACATATTTTTTTGGGTGACAAATTATGTTCCTCTACAGCTTCTAGGCCACAGATCTGTACAGCCTGTCACTGTACTAAATACTGTAGGCAGTTGTAACACGGTGGTTAGCACTTGTGTAATGCATTGCACTATCACGTTATGACTGCTATGATGTCACTAGGTTATAGAAAATTTTCAGCTCCATTATGATTTTATGAGACCACCATCACATATGCAGTCCGTGGTTGACAAATGTCGTTATGTGGTACGTGACTGTACTCATTTCTCTACTTCCCGGCCCCCCATTCACATATTCGTTACCTCTCTTCAACTTTCTACATCCTTTGGCCAATTAAGCACATCACCTTTTGCCTGTCCTACTATCCGTCATTCTTGTATTTCTCTCCTTTTAATTGGCTATAATATATGCATGAAAAGAGTGGCTGTGGGTGGTAGTGTTTCTTGTCTTTTAACTTGCTTACATAGAATAAAATAATATATAAGCACTTTGTAAATGATAAAGCACTATACAAAATATTAGGTTTTTTAAAGAATATATTCTAATGCCTAGCATTTTGTGGATACCTAATATATGGTTGTCAAATGATTTAGTAAAACATTATGTATTCTGTCCTTATTTTTAAAACCACATACCCTGAAACATGTTGAGATGAGGACATTTTTACAGCAAAGAATAAGTATGTTAATCTCTAAAACATATGGAGCACATTATAAGAAAATTAAAAACACCAATACCCCAGTTAAGACAGGGGAAGATAAAACTGACAAATTAAGCAGTACAAATAGTTAATAAACAATATATTACTTGAAATATTTTGGTGTCATTTTCCCAACCTTCTGAAATCTCATATCATGACAAAAGAAAAAAGTTTTAATTTTAAAAATATGGCAATATTGGAAAACCAGGTAGGATGTCATAAGCAGAAAAAAATTTTGCTGGTAGGAGTGCAAATTGGCACAACCAATTTAGAAAGTGTTTTGGCAATTTCTTATAAAGTTAGATATATACACACAGGCTTAGCAATTCTATCCCAGGTCATTGCCCAAGATTAATGAAAATGTGTGTTTAGACAATAACCTGTACACAGGTGTTTATAATGATTTCATTCATAATTGCCAAAGACTGGGAATAATCCAGATCCCCTTGAACTGGTGAATGGATAAACAAATGTTGGTACATCCATACAATGAAATGCTACTCAGCCAAAGGGGGGAAAAAAAAAGGAGGAGGAGATGGTACAGAGGGGGAGAATTATCAATACAGGTGACAACATGGATAAATCTTAACATACTATGCTCAATGAAAAAAGCTAGACTTAAAAGACTAAGACATATTAGAAGAGGCAAGACTATAGGGAGAAAAAACAGATCACTGGTTGCCAGGGGCCAAGAGGGGATGGGTGAAGAGACTGACTTTAACTGAACATGAGGGAATTTTTTTGAATGATGAAACTTACATCTTGATTGGGGGGGGGGGGGGTGGTGATATAACTATTTGTCAAAATGGTTTGTATTTTTTGAAACTCGTAAAAACGGAGATTATAGGAATTCATAGTACTGTTACAAGATACAACTGAGTGCAGAAAAGACCAAAATAAAATCTGAGGCAGATGTGTTATCATGTAATTGAAATAAAAACATTTTCTGGGTTAAAAAAAAACTCATAAAAATATACATTAAATTTTACTTTATATAAGTGATACCTCAATAAACCTGACTCTCCTACCCCCTAAAAAAGCAATTAAAAATTCTGAGGAATATATAGAAGACATAATTCAGATGATAGTGAACCAGAAAACCAGCCAGGAAACCTCTAACCACACATAGGTTTAGGAAAAGGCCACTAGATGGTGGTATTCATTTTTGTAATAGAGCCCAGGCAAAGTCTTAAAGACTAAAGATCATAGGACTGACAGTGGAGCAGTGTTTTGGAAAATTCCTTGTAAATTCATAGTTGTAATTTATGCTGTCAAGCCTTGAGCTGTATTGGTTTCTAAGTTTTTGCTAAGGCAGCTCTCCCAGGCTTCCACTGATTCTGAGAGGCCATCAATAACCTTCCAGTAAAATTCTCTCTCTTTATGCATTTGTTTTTGTTTTTGTTTTCTGAAACAGACTGGATAGCAGAACTAAAAATTGCTGTTAACCAATTGTTTTTTATTGTTTTGTTTTTCTTCTTACTTTTAATTACAGAGAATTTTAAACATGTGCAAAAGAAACAGAATGGTATAATCAACTCCTAATATCAATCACCAAGCATCAACAGTCATTGACAATCTACCATTCTTAATTTATCAAAACTTCACCACATGACACCTATGCGGATAGTTTTTTACAGTTCCTTTTTTAATAAGATAAAATTTACATATTTTGAAAGCACTTTTTAAAAAAGCAGTTTTAGGATCACAGCACAATTGAGCAGAAAGTACAGAGATTTCCCATAATCCCTGCCCCCACCATCTTCAGTCATGCACAGCCTCCTCCATTATCAACGTCCCCCGACAGAGTGATACATTTGTGACAACTGATGAACCTACATTGATGCATCATTATCACCCAGAGTTCATAGTTCACATTAAGGTGAACTCTTGTTGTACATGCTATTGGTTTGGATAAATATGTAATGATGTGTAACTGCCATTTTAGTTATTAAAGTATCATACAGAATAATTTCATTCCCCTAAACAGCCCCCATGTGCTACTTATTCATCCCTCCTTGCCCCTAACCCCTGGAGAAATGCACAAATTTTAACTGTACACTTCCAAGGTTTTTTTGAAGGACCTAGTTTGGAAGTTTCCAATAACGTAGAACAAAAAGAAAAAGGCAAGTTATGAGAGAAAATTAAAAGAGATAAATCCAGGAAACAAACTAAAAGTTTACTAAGATTTCCAGGAGGAGTTAATGAAGAAGAAAGAAAGGAAAAATCAAATATATCGTAGAAGAAAATTTTCCTAAATTCAAGAAAAATTTGGAACTTTGTTCAAAAGGGCCTAATAAATGTTGAATAAGATTAAAAAAAAACATACATACACATACCTTCTGTACATCTTGGGGAAAATACTGAACTCCAAGAATAAAGGAAAATTTCTCAAGCTTCCAAATGGATTGATATTAATAACAATAATACAATAATATGCTGCAAGTAAGTTTCTTTGATGTAATCAGTATCTTATTTTGAGATCCTCAGCCTCAAGTCACAGGAGAAAGAAAGAAAATTTAAAGAATATATATCATAAATATGAACATATGCTTTTATCATTAAAAGAATACAAATTAAAATAATATCACATGTTTCTACTTATCATATTAGTGTAAACTGACAATTTTAGAATACAAAGCATTGATGGGGGCAAGTAAATGCAAATAATCACTTAAACAGATAATAAATTGGTATAAAACTTTTTGAAGGGCTATTTGATAATATTATCATATTTTAAATATACATATTCACCCAGAAAATTCACTTCTAAAATGTGTGTGTGTGTGTGTGTGTGCGTGCGTGCGTGTGTGTGTGTGTGAATGTATTGGCAGTGGGAAATATTGGGAAAACCAGTGAATTAGAAAGAACCTAAATGTTCATCAGTATCATCAGTATGAGACTGGTTGGTAAATTTTAGCAAACTGTATACAATTTACTCTGATAGGCCAGGTATGGACCCTATGATCAGCTTATGGTTGTTCAGGTGTAGGCAATGGAAGATGGGAATGTAGGGGGTGGGACAATTTAAGGCAAGAAGGGATCATGGCTACCACCAGAAGGGTTTTGTGTTTGGCTGTTTCACCAGCTTCACCAGAACACATCAATTAGGGAAGACCAGTTTCCCAAAGGAAAGGGAGAATGATATTAACAGACATGAGTAAGAGACACTGAGTATGCAAAAAGAACAGCTGTTCATTGACAGTGCTGGCTGAAGTTCCTGCAGTACCAATCTTGTTTTCATAGTGGTAGCGACAGTTCAATATTTGCTGACTTACACTGAGGGCCTGGTGGGGGAACACTCCCAAATTTGTAGAGGAGTGTCTCAGTCTGTCCCACAAGAAAATAACCGTGAGGTTTTCTGAGGAAAGAGCAATTTAGGTATGGCTTAACATTGAAGATTTGTCTCTGCTCCATATGGTGTCAACAAGGCTAGCTGAACATGCAGCTGGAAGAATCACTTACAAGATATTGCATACAGGGCTATTGCTGTTGACTGGGACTCAGTATTGAGTTATAGACCTTTGTTCCTTTCCTGACAATCTTTCTTTCAGCACATAGGACTCATTTCCAGGAATGGCTATCTCAAGAAACAAAAGTGGAAACTACCATTTTCTTAAGACCTGTGCCTGCAAATTAATCCAGCATCACCTAAGTTACATTCTATTGGTCAGTCGTAACCTAGATTCAAGGGAAGGGTAACTGACCACACCTCTCAAAGCAAGGAATGATAAAACGTTTGGAAGCTATGTTGCAAAACTGCCACATCAAGCTCAGGGAAAACAATTTCAGTTTTTTATAGATCCTCTAAAAAGCCTTAAGAGTTTCGGTGTGAACTATACATTATGTATGACCAGCTGGCTTACTATGTATAATATCTGGCGTCACATTATATTGCTACCTACACCATAGTTAAATCAAGATTGCACCATATTCTATGCTAGAATTTCCTAACCCATCCCACAATCTGTTTTGGTCAAAATTCAGCTCCTCTAAAAGAGAACTTAATCAAGAGGGATTTGCTGTCTTATCACTTGAATGTCAGCTTTGGATAGCCATGTAGTCACATTTAAGCTCTGGCAGATGGTGAAGAAATGCATAAAGAATGAGGACAATCATAAATATCACAAGAGACATTTGAAAACAATTTTTTATTGATTTTTGTTTGTTTGTTTAACCTACACCTAACCAGGAGAACATATATCAAGAATCAGTTTGATCAACCTTAGCTGAATAACCATAAGGGTTAGCACAGGGTCTATACAAAAATTGACTAATCGTTTTATTTTTCTTGATGAGTACAAGATATATTGGCTATTGTATGACCTGTAAATAGTTGAGGGCAATTGTATTATTCTGGATGAGTTTAGACAGCAAGTTTATATTAGTCTGTTGAATTTCCTAATCTGTGTTGTTATTTGCCTCATAGTCAATATGATCACATGTTTTGGTTTTGAAACTTCAGTGTAGACTCCTGTGTCCTGGATGACTCCTGGTAAATTAACTGGACTTCTAAAAATGATGAGTCACTGAAAAATTTGTTTTGCATACTAGGAAAAGGAGGGTGATCTGTCCAAACTAAGGTCATGGTTGATGTGATAAGTGCATAAGGGCCATCTGGCTGTACAAGAATAGCTCTGAGGGTTTACACTAAGGAGAGAAAATTATTATATGAATTTAGTGGGTCTGGGTGGACTTAAATAAATTTTGTTATAGTTTCCAAATATCTGAGACAATAATTGGCCTACAGCTTATTTCATTAGTTTATGTTCCCTTTTATCCTTGATGTCTCTAGAGTTTCTTTGAGGCTCTAGGAAGCATCGGGAACTATATCATTATCAGAATCTAGAGATATAGAGTAGATATGCTGTGGTTAGTAATATTAACTATATTACTAATATTAACTATATTACTACATTATATTACTATATTACTACATTATAATATTAACTATAATAGTAACCTATAGGATTTAGGGGCCAGATGACAAATATGACAGACTTGGTAATTTGAAAGTTTTATAGTATCCTAATATTTTCCCACTGGCACCCTGGAATCGCACCATTTCCTTTATGCACTTTCTCAATTAAAAAAACAAAAACAAAAACAAAAAATTTGTAAATTATTATATGTAATTTGTTAAATAATAGAAGAAAATTCCCCTGAACTGGAGAAAAATTTTTATCTTCAGATTGGAATAAGTCCTGGATTCCCAATGTGATGGGATACTCCTCCCTTTAAAAGTTGGAGTTTACTCTCTTTCCTTTGAGTGTAGGTTGGATTTAGTAACTTGCTTCTGATGAATAGAATATGATGGAAGTGACAGATGACTTTTGAGACTGTGTCATAAAAGCCCTGTAACTTTTTCCTTGCTTTGTTTCTTAGATCACTTACTCTGGGGAAGCCAGCTGCCATGTCAGAAAGACTTAAACAGCTCTACAGGCTCATATGGCAGGAAACTAAGGCCTTTAGTCATGTAGCTCTCCTCCAAAACCGTATTTCAAATGAATTAATTTATAGTACAAATAATGCTGTTGGTTCCCTAAGTTTATTTTCTCATATTTCAATGATAAATACACATTGAGTTGACACGAAACAAAATTTTAATATTTGGCTCTTACAAAACCTTTTATAGTAGCTCAAAAATACAGCGATGTAATAAGTTTTATAATTCCAAACCACTCAACAAAGTGGATAAGGTTACCAGTTACACTACACTTCTTTCCAACACATTGGAAATATGGACTACAGAAAAACCTAGCACCTCCCAGCACAGCTGGGAAGGGCACCCTCTTCACTATTTAGTCATGCCTTCCTTTTTCTACCCTTTCTGGGACACAAAGCACCCCAGCCTGCGGATTAGAAGTTTTTTAAATTTCCATTCTTCTCTTCCCAGTTTCTGCCGGGCTCACGAAAGCAGCGGCATCGTACACTCAGCGTGGAGTTTGAGAATTGCACTTCCTCAACCTAATGACCAGCCCTCGCGCGGCCACTGCAGCTTCAGAGGCTGGACAAGGCAGTAACACTGATGCCGACGCAGGATTGGCCCAGCAAGCCCTCACGTGGCCGCTTGGGCCCAATGACCTAGGCCCACGCTTTCCAGGCTGCCGCATGCGCTCACAGAGCCCGAGCGCTCCCGGCGCCCCGCCCTGGCCGCACTGTGCGCTTGCGTCAATCCTCCCATGAGGTCCGGGCCGCCAGAGTTGCGGGATCCTGTCAAGAGGAGTTTTCCAACTCGGCCACGAGATTGTGTCCTGATTGGCTTGCTCTGGAGGCGGGGACAGGACTCTTTTGAGACAAGGACCACTTCCGGAAGCGCGAGGCAGGAAGTTATCTATATCTCTGGAGCCCCGTGCAGAAAGTGCTACCTGTCCCACTAGTGGCGGCGAGAGCTGAAGGTTGGTCGGGAGACTGACCGTTCGGTCTCGCCGCAGTTAGGCGCCGATTTCCATCGCAGCACCACGGCTCCCTCCTACAGCCCCGAGCCCGGCGCGGTTGCCCAGGGGGCTCCTTCAGGCTCCTTGACGCCGCTCCAAGGGACACCTACCTGGGCATCGCCAGGGCCTCCAGTCAAGGGACTGACACTTGGCTTCAGCACTCCTGGCCGCAGTAAGAAGTCCCCTTGTCACCCCGCGCCCTGCCCCCCTGCCTATACCATCGAGATCCTGGTCCAGATCAACAGCCTTGGACCTGGAACTAGACCGATCAGAGACTCTCAGCCCTGGCCCCTCTCAGACGGGGGTCTGCATCGTCTCTGATATGTCACCCACCATCTCACACAAGGACAACAGTCGGCAGCGACGGCCAGGGACTTTCAACCATTCTCTGGATATGAAGAGTGGCCCTCTGCCGCCAGGTGCCTGGGATGACAGTCATCTGGACTTGGTAGGAGGAGAAGGGGACAGAGAAGCTCTTCTGCAGGATATTGGTGATTTCTCAAAAGCCCAACGGAGCTACCGGGCTGAATTAAGCAGCATTTTTCTGTTGCTTTTTCTTTACGTGCTTCAAGGCATTCCACTGGGCCTGGCAGGAAGCATCCCACTCATTTTACAGAGCAAAAATGTTAGCTATACAGATCAGGCTTTCTTCAGTTTTGTCTTTTGGCCTTTCAGTCTCAAATTGCTCTGGGCCCCATTGGTTGATGCGGTTTACTTTAGGAACTTCGGCCGCCGCAAATCCTGGCTTGTCCCTACACAGTATATACTGGGACTTTTCATGATATATCTGTCCACTCAGGTGGACAGTTTGCTCGGGAATACTGATGGCAGAACCCCCGATGTGGTTGCTCTCACTGTGACATTCTTTTTGTTTGAATTCCTGGCTGCCACTCAGGACATCGCTGTGGATGGATGGGCGTTAACAATGTTATCCCGAGAAAACGTGGGTTATGCCTCTACTTGCAATTCAGTGGGCCAAACAGCGGGCTACTTTTTGGGCAATGTTTTGTTTTTGGCCCTTGAATCTGCCGACTTTTGTAACAAATACTTGCGGTTTCAGCCTCAACCCAGGGGAATCGTTACCCTTGCAGGTAGGGTATTTAAACTATTAAACAGTTGGGTTTATTTTACGTTTATGAGTCCTTTTGACAGAGTGTGTGACTTTGAAAAAAAGCTCATTATTTAATGTACTAGAGATTTTTTTATTGGGTGATGACCTGAGGTAAGTTTTCTTTTCCACTAAAATGAGCTTCAGTCAGAATGACTGCATTGGAGTAATCATAATTGATCAGTACTCTGCAGTGAGCAAGAAGAAGTAACCCAACCATTAACATGTGGAATGACAAACAAAACTAAGGCTAGGGATCTGTTGGTTCTTACCTAATACACAGATGCATATTTTTTAAAAGTCTGGCTAGTATGAAGACAGGAATCCAACCTGACAACTGTTGCTCACATTTTCCTTTTTTCTTTCCTTGGATAGAGATTTCTAGCTCCATGCTTTCTGGTCCATTCTATACCAAGAGTCCTTATTTTGCCCTTTGCAAAAGGGTTAATTCATTAAAACATTAACTAATTGGCTAAGTGACAGTTGTAAAGGCCTGCTATAAAGCAGAGTCCAACCCACAGGGAATGAGAGAGAGGTACATTTTAGGGGAACTCAGAGTTGCCAGTTAACTGCTTGTGGGAGTCAGGCTTCACAATACAAATATTTGACCTTTTTGAGTTATAAGATTACATGAAATGGATAAGTAGAATTCCAGAACGCACAACAATGGATGAAAATACACTAAAACAAAATACAAAAATGTACAAGACAGGGCCTATGGTCAAAGTGCCTACGCCAATAAACTCTGGGGACTTGGTTTAAGAAATGTTGTGACCAAATTAGTAAGATTTCCTTTAATTGCTGTGAGAAAGAGTTTGAAGTTTATCCAGTAAGAAATTGGGTGTAAGTTCTACAAACTCTCCCCTTTTCTGCATTAGTAAATACATGCCTCTGTAAGGTTTTCTGAGAGATTTTTTTTTAACTTTCCTAAAAACTAGGAAACAGAAGTGAAATTACCAATATCAGGAATAACCAACATCAGGAATATTGTAGAATTTTTCTTTCTGGTAGTGATGATGAATTTACAGAGCTACACCCTCCCATCTTTCCAGTACTAGGCTGAGGATTCCCCCCAGGGTGAATGTCAGGGGTAGGTGTGTGGTGAGGGAAGTGTAAGAGTTATAATATTTGAGGAAGAAGGAGGGATTCACGACTGAATTACTCATCTTCTGAAATCTTAAGACAATCCTAGTATACCCCTACACCCTGTAGTGGACCCCTTTTTTACCTTCTCAAACTGCTAGTGAGCCATTACTACTGATGTAATGATAAGTATACTTTTCATCAGTTGATCTGAAGCCAAATATGGTTGAGAGATCATTGCTTTACACTAGATAGATTTGTCTCTGAATCTTCTGGGGTTCCAATCCTGCTTTTTGGATAAATGTATGCCTAGAAATAATTTGTGGATGCATCAAATTAGCACCGTGTTGCTTTTCGTGTCTTGCTTTTCATTATGTACTGGGACTGTTCATATCACCAAGAAGGACTAATGAGATGATCCGTTACTTAACGTAGGAAAGTCTCAGTAGAGAAATCAAAATTTAAGAAGCCGTGGAAACTAAATTACCAACAAGGTAAAGAGTGACTGACAAAACATCATTCCAGAGGATGCAGTACTCCCTTAAGCCACAACTGTTCCCCAATGAGATCAAAATTGTGCCGTGGAAGTTTTATTTACATTGATTTGTTGTTTTGAATAGCTGTGGAATTCAAAACTGTGGAATATGAACTTTGTTCTCCAGGAAATTGTAAAAATTACTTTTTAATTCAGCTTTTTGTATCAGTACTGGACTGTTGTTTTTGGTTCAGACAATTTAGTTAAGGGTTGAAGAGTTCCTGCATTTTTATTTGTCTCTTTATGACTGCACATATCACATTTATAACCTTGTACCTTTGGAACTTAGTGTAACTAAGAAAAAGCAGAGGAATTTAAAGGGCAAAAATAATCATGAAGGAAATAAAATTGCTAAGTAATGAAAAAAGAGCCAAATATTGAGGAAGATGCTTAGAAAATCAGAATATTAAAAGTAGGCATAATTATTTTGTAAAATTCTAAAATCTGTTCAGTGTTTAACATCATGATGATAGAATATAGTGAGAGAATAGTTTTCGTTATCTAGAAAGCAGTAATCTAAATAGTATATACAGAACGGTAAAGATAGAATGAGAATAGAATCTCTTAGAAACAAAACCTTGACTATGCTGAGATTGGCTTTTTGGTACCTTCAAGGATCCAGGACAGTACCGAACTCAGAAGTAGGCTTTTTTTTTTAATCCTTGCCATATTTAGTTTTCAAATACTTTTAGTAACAAAAAGAGATGACTTTTTAAGCTGCAAGAACTGATTACAGTAACCTAGAAGAACAGAGATGAAAACCTAAAGTTTTATGATTTGGAAAAATCATATATTTCAATTCCTTCATTCTTACAGATGAAGAAACTGCAGCCAAGTAGCTAGTTAGAGGTAGAGCTATACCTACAGCTTAGGTTTCCTGATTCCTTAAATATAGTAATGTATAATGTAACATAATAAAATATAGTATGTGCTGATTGGGCTTTCCTACCGGAAAGAAGTAGCACTTTGACTGACTGCTGATGTCTAAAAACTATCAGCCCACTCCTGGAGTATCTAATGCCCAGAAGTGACAGATTAAAATTTTTCTGTTTTGTTATTCACTTACTCATCATTGAGTGCCTATTTGGTGCTAGCCATGTGATAGTGTTGTAATTTGATGAATGAGACTGTGACCTCTGCTCCCAAGGAATTTATAGTCTAGAGTGGAGGTTTGTAAACCAAAATGATGGAGAGGGTAAATGGATAATGTGATGAGTCAAGTGAGTTGGTGAAAGACCATAGGGATTGGAAGGGACAGTGATGACCTGAAAACCCATGCTCATCTAAAGGCAAGGATCTGCAACTCCAATAAATTGTCTGGTGACAATAGTCTCCCAGAATTACTAGATTGGATGAGTATTCAAGAGAAGCTGGAAATTTCTTTGTGTTTTTTCCCCTAATTTTAAAAACATTAATTAGACTCATAAAATATGTCTTTTGGCCAAGTCCAACCTTTGAACTGGTAGTTGAGGCCCACTTTTTTAGAAGCACTGGTAACAATAATGAATAGAAGTGATTGGAATAGGGAGTGGGAAATTGGGTTTGGGGGCAGGAAGCAGGATAGTCTGATACCAGAGGAGAGAGATAAACATATTAGAATTAATGAATCAGTTTGTTTATAGATAAGCATACCTATATAGGGGTCAATCAGAGAATAAAGAAATGTTGTTTTGAAAAAACTGGTGCTGTAAGCGTGAAGCTAATCAAATTGGTGATGTTACTAGTAAACACTATGTATTTGTAAAACATTTATGCTTTAAACTAGGAAGAGAGCTGGACCAATTAATTCTTAGTGACACATTTCTTTCTCTTGTTTTCAAAAGCAGTATTCGTTAATATATATTTACCTGACCCGAAATGCTATTTAGAATTTGGGTAGAACTGACCCATTTTTAGATAGATCAGTTATTCTTGTATGGGCTATAATATATTCTTAAGCATCTATATCTAGGCTGAAAACATTCTCCTATTCTCAAAAGAAAACTGTAGAGATGGAAAATAGATCATAGTTGCCAGGGGTTGTGAGTGAGGGAAAAGGTACTATAAACGGATAGCCTGAGGGAGGTTGGGGAGTGATGGAACTCTTCTGAGTCTTGATCATTGTTGTGGTAATTTGAAATTTATACGTGTGTTAAAATTCATAGACGTGTACACTAAAAAATATTTAGTTTTACTGTATAATAATTTTAAAAGATTTCTAAAAATTAAAAAAAAAACTAATCTATTACCTTCAAAGCTAATCTCTGGGTAAATATGATATGAAATCCTTGAGTTTAGCTCTCTTTTTGCCTTGAATGGAACAAGTTTGCAAATCTGGTGGTTCTTACATCTCAGTATAGACAAATAGAACAAATTTGAACTTATTCTCGAATGTAGTGAAGTGAGATAGGTGGAGGAATACTGAAGCTAGTAGAATCAAGAGGGATTAGGTATTGGCCATTAAAAACTGGAGCCTGCACCCCAGAAGGAAGGTCTTAAAGCCATTTTTCTTTTTTAAAACAAAGTAAAGGAGAAATGGTGCTATGTGCTTTCTTTGTCCAGTAAAGAATTATGGAATTGCTTTTGTGTGGAAAGTCAATTTACAAAATACATTGAAAATTATTTGATTTTATTTGGCACATTTTACTCTGATTTTCACTTCTAACTTTATGGAAATTTATTGAGGCTAATTGAGTTAGCCTTTACTATGTAAATGTATCAATGAAAGAATCATAGAGCCTCAGTAATTACAAGCATCTATATCTCCTATCTTCATTTATACTGTTTCAAAAAACACTACAAATTTAGGAAAGCAAAATGTACCTAAGTAGTGAAGGAGATATTGTTCCTAGGAAATTAAAAATGAAAATTAAAAACCCCTGATTTCACCTGTTCTTTTAAGCTAGCTAGTTATTTATTTATTTGTTTATTTATTTATTTATTAGGCGAGGCAACCTTTGCCTAAAATCTGCAGACTCACAGATTGCAAGGACTTCGTCAGTTTACAATCCTTATTTTTTATTTTTTACGCCTACAGCACCTGGTTTTCCTAGGTGGTCTCCCATCCAAGTACTAACTAGGCCCAACCCTGCTTAGCTTCTGATATTCACCTGTTCTTTTAGACATAATTTTGGATAAATCTGGCATTTTGTATATGTTCTTTAATCTCATTCTTTTTTATTATTTCATATTTTTAAATTTTAAATGTGTATATTTTACATTGTACACAATATATTAGTATAGGAATCACAAATAGTTAATTTACATGTGAGTGTGAATGCTAAAACATTTTTAAGGATGGGATGCATATTCCAAAAGCAAGATGTCGGTTACATACCACTATCTCTATTTCTTGGTTTGGTGTCACCTAAGATTTTTTATTTTCATTCTTTTCCCTCACTTTTGAATGTATTTCTTACTTGCTGAAGTCCAGTGGTTATCAGTTAAAGCTACAGAATAGGTAATTTCAACGTACATAAAAGATTTCCATTTTTTTATATTTTATATTTCAGATCTACATATCTCATTCCTAGCAGTCTTAAAACATTTACATTCTTAAATTTCCCATTCATTTTTTAAAAAAACTTTATTTTAAAATAATTATAGACTCATAAGACATTGCAAAGAAATGTTTAGTGAAGTTCTATGCACCCTCCCCTCAGCCTCCTCTCTTAACATTAGATAATTATAGTACAATATCATAACCAAAAACTTCACATTGATACAATCCATAGAGTTTATTCAGAGGTCACCAATTAATACATGCACTAATTTGTGTGTTTGCACATATTTGTGTAGGTAGTTTTGTGCTATTTCATCGCATGAAGCCTTGCATAACTACTCTCACCTGTGGTTATCAAAATACTCATATGTACCATCAACACAAGACTCCTTTGTTTTGCATTTTTATAGCTATATCCATTTCTTCCTCTCTGCCCTTAACCCCTGGCAGCCACTAATTTGTTTTCCATCTTTATAATTATGTTATTTCAGAAATGTTACCTACAAGAAATTATGTAGTATGCATTCTTTGGAGATTGGCCCTTTTCATTCAGCATAATTTCTTTGAGGTTCATTGAAGTTGTCGCCATGTAGCAATGATTTTCCTTTTTATTGCTGAGATGTATTCCATTTGTTAGACATATCACAGTTTATTTCATCATTTATTGAAGGACATTTAGATCGTTTCCAGGTTTTGGCAATTGCTGTGTGAAAAATAAGTCTTCGTTTCTCTGAGATAAATGCTCAAGAATGCAAATGCTTGTTATGGTAAGTCCATTTTTAGTATTGAAAGAAAACTGCCAAACTTTTTTTCCAAGGGGGTACTCCCTTTTATCTCTCTACCAGCAATATATGTATGAGTAATCCATTTTCTCTGTATCATTGCCGGCATTCGGTGTTACTGTTTTTCATTTTAGCTATTCTGATGTACCCTGCATCTTCATGAGATAATTTGGAATGTACATTGTCAACCGTTTTTATAAAAGTTTGAATTAGCTCACAAAAAGTGATTTAGAAGTGTCAGGATACAGGGTTTACAAAAGCTAAATGCAAGACCCTCATCATAGCATCAGAGTAGGGAGGTGTGTGTGTGTGTGTGTGTGTGTGTGTGTGTGTGTGTGTGTGTGTTTAATTAAAAAGTGATATAGGCCCAGGGTTAGCATGAGATGGGAGCACAGAATCTATTCGCCTCTCTGCCTCAGTCGTGCACAGTTGTGCATCCTGAGCTGAATTTAAGCTTAGTGTTTTGGGACAACATGGCCTTTAAGTAAGATAGCTGCTTAACGTGGTGCTTGATTGAAGAAAACAATCTCTTCTAGCTTGGAGGAAAACCTGACATTGTTGAAGTTAATGAAAAGATATGTAATCTCAAACATGGCTTCTTCCTAAGATGTTAAGAAAACTAAAGCATTAGGAAGATTTCAAAACTAGCTTTGTATTTACTTCATTTTTACATTATATGCTATCTTTTAAAGAACTTAATCCCCTAATAAGATATGGCAGTATTGTATTATCAGAACAGCATTTTGCAAGAGTGCTCGACAACAGCATGGGTATTTTGAACTAATCCTTAAGAGAGAGATTTGTGGAATAAAAGAAAAGTCCCTTTCTGCTAAGACTTAGTTGGTTACCCTGGGCCAGACACATAACATTTCTATTTTAGTTTCTTCCATTGTGAAAGTGGGAACATTGGACTGGATAATGGGTGTCTAAAGTCCCTTCGTGATCTTAACTTGTGAATTATATGTGCCAAAAGCAAGAAGGTGAAAGGAAGGCCTGACAGTTATTTAGAACAGAAACTAAGTTCATTTTTCTGCCACAGACTTCTGAAAGACCGAAGTTAATTTTCATAGTGTGAGAATTAGGGGGAGAGAGAACCTGGTCTGAGCCAAGAATGGTTTTATCAAACAATGCTTCTTAATTTTTCTGTCTCTTCTGATAGTGGAAGAGAGTGAACATAAACCACAAAGGGACTTGGGGCCTAGTCCAAACCTTGAAATCCTGACTTTTTTTTTTAGCCTAACATTTTATCTTAAAAATTCTTGGAAATTTGGCTTTCTCCATAACATTTTTAAAATCAGAATGTTTCCCTGTAAGTTGAGTATAGTGAACTCTTTAGAAAAGGTGCACCATGTTTATTTTTCAATGGGTTTGCATACCCTTTAACATACTACCTTATGGGGAGAGGGAGGTGGGGAAGGGGAATGTAAGTAGCCAGTTTAAAGAAGTATGTTCAAGTATCTGTTCCTGACTTCACAGTCGGAGCTAAACTATATGCCTTCTCTGGTGTATGTGGTCAATGAAAGCACCTATTTTCTTTAAGTGTTTGAACATCTTGGTAGTATAGTGGAAAACAGTCTTGCTTTAAAATCGATCTGAGTTTTTGGCACTTTCTGACCTATGATCCTGTTTCATGTTATATAGCGTAGGAACAACGATGTTTGTCTTGGAGAGTGACTTTGAGATTTATTGCACTGTCTTGCATAATAGACACCTAGGAGCTAGTTATTATATCCTTCTTGGTTGCTTGTGAATTATTACATGCTCTTAATTTTTGTATTCATGGGAGCACTAGCTAAGATCTAGTAGCCACTCCTGAAGACTTAGTTTGTATTATAGGCCTTGCTCAAAAATCAAGTGTATGAAACTTGGATGTCAGTTTTGATGTCTCGATTGTATATATCATAATGTTTTTGTAGATAAAAATACATAAATCAGAATTAACCAAAATATTAATAAAGAAATGTTTAGATTACTTTTGGTAGTATCTTTACAGTTAGTATATCAGGCTGTATATGTTCTAGCATCAAAGCAGTGTTAATAAACAATAGCAAATCATCTAATGGTCAGTATTTATAGTAATTATGTTCATTAAACTTAAAGTATTTTCTTCTCTTTCTGAGATATTAGCTGCATTGTTTTGTTCAAGTGAACTACAGAAAGACTGACTTAAGGCTTTGAATGATTCATTGTTACTATTTCCTTCTTTCATGTGTACTGTTTTATCCTCAAAGCATGAAGAAATTACAAATAATCCTATCTGCAAACAACACCAAAACCTGTTTAACTTGTTTTTTTTTTTTTTTCCTTCTGGTATTAATATCAAGGTGTTTAAATTCTAGATGAAGATTTTGTTTATTAAAATTGGAAATATACTAAGCAAATTTTTAAAAGCTTTGCTTAGAGAACTGGAACTCTGAAAAACTTTTAATTTTCACTTAACATTTATATAGACTATTCATTTCTGATGACAGTGATAATAATATATATATATTTTTTTAGGATTTCTTAAACATTTGATTTAAACCAAATGATGAACAAAAACTTTCTGAATAGGAATAATATTGTAGATGAAATTCTGTAAACAAGTCATTATCACATTTCACAGATGAAATTAAGAATGTAAAAATAAAGAACATTAGCCTGACTTATAAGAATAGTTGTAAGTTGTTCATTCCTTTTAAATAGAGACTTCAAAAGACCATATTAACATAAACTAGAAAATGTGTTGTAATGTTATTTTGGTAAACTTTTAAGCATAACGAATATATTACTGTATTTTAAAATGGTTAGCTTTGTGTTTAAGAATGTTTTGTGTTTTTCTTCGGATATCTAAAATTAAGTATAAATTTCCCATTTTGGAGAGAAGAATTCACTCCAGAATACAAATTTCCACATATGCTTAAAAGTGTTTTGCTTCTTTAATTTGTGTAATTTGCATAGCCCTGTTTTGGGTTAAGCTTGTGGAGACTAAATAATTAGCCAAGTTTAATAAATTCTTATTTCATCATTACTTTTTGAAAAAAAAATATTTGTGCAAGCAATGTGAAATAGTGGAGAGAATATGAAACTCAAATTCAGATTTAAGTTCAAGTTCTACCTCTTGATAATTTGACCTTTGGCAAAGATTTAAATATTCTGGGCTTCTTTTCCTAATGCCTACATAGTAATCCCTGCTTTCCCTGTCTCACATGTTTGCTATGAAAATCAAATGAGATAACATATTAAAAAATGAGCATTTAAATACTAAGGTGAAAATTGGTCCAAACGAATAACACTAATTCCTCCATTATCAGTGAGGTTCAAGCTGTAGTGATCACCTTCAGCTAGAACAGCTGCAGAACAAGACTGAATACCAAGAAAAAGCTCTGACGGAAGAATGCTCTACTTGTTTTTGAAAAAAGGTGATGAGGCTTTATAAACAGTGCTACATGCGTGATAAAATGAAAAGTAAACACATAGAAAAATGAGCACAATTCTAGAATGTTAGAGCTAGAAAGCATCTGGGATTTTCTAGCCAAGTCCTCTTATTTTATGGATGAGGTATCCAATAAATTTTGTAGTAGTAACCTAAGATGCATTTCTCAGAGTGGTTAAGGAGATACAGGTTTTGTAAGTGTATAAGGCATAAAAATTACAATTTTATCACTGACTTATAATGTAACTTGAAGCATAACATCTCTAAGCCTTTTTCTTTCTAAATTGGGGCTAGTAATAACCTAATCTATTGGGTTGTAGTAAAAGAAATGATATATGTAAAATGCTTAGCACACTTACAGCATGTGATATACACTCAATAAATGGTGCCTTTATTATTTTTTTAACTGTTACACAGAATCTTCCAGAACATTGTTCACTCCCTTTGCTTAATTTGTTCAAAATAATGGCTAATAACCCAGCTATCTTTCACTGAAACAACCCAAACAGTAATCTTTATGTGTCTCCCTGTGCACCTACAAGTATGAGGATATTACTTCTGTATCTCAGTTTCGAAAAGGTTATTCTTAAACAGTTTTAAACATTAGGAAGTTTCAAAATAGAAGTTGGAAAATCTAATGTAAATGATCATCTATCTGTTGTCTAAGTTGTCATAATTTAATAAAGAACTAAAATGGCTTAGATGCTTAAGCAGTATGACTGATGAATTTTGTGGGATATGAATATCATCTCCCCCCAACCCCCAGCACTTTTCTTGAATAAAATGACTGGATAGACTTTAGTTTCATTCAACCCACTAAACATCTGTGACCCTTTTCTTTTTCCTTGTTAAGTATCACTGTCTATTTTGAGTCTATGTAATGTATGTTTAACAGCCAGGACTGTCTTGTTTATCTTATACGCTTGGTATGCACAGTGCCTTGAACATGATAGGCATGTTAAGTGTTAATTTTTTTTTAACAGGTTTTAGTTGAGGAAAAGTTGTATAGAGATTTATAGAATCAATTAAATTATATCATTTTAAAAGTTAATTATAGATTTTAACATTTTTAATTTCAGATTTCCTTTTTTTCTGGGGAACTGTATTTTTGATAACAACAACTTTAGTTGCCTTTCTGAAAAAAGAAAACAAAGAATTATCGGTAGAAAAAGAAGAAACCCAAGGGATCACAGATACTTACAAACTGCTTTTTGCAATTATAAAAATGCCAGCAGTTCTGACATTTTGCCTTCTGATTCTGACTGCAAAGGTAAGATATTTATCAAGTAAATTTACCATTCCATTATAATTACCAATATCATGGAATACTTCTATTGCCTTTTTATAAGTCCCTTCCCATTACTATTAGGATTTAACAAAAAATAGTAGTTTTGGTTTATGAAAGGTGTTTTAAAAAGGATGATGATACAAATATAATTTCAAAATAAACTACATGTCTTGAGATCTTAAAAAGAATTTTGCTAATTTGAAGTAATTCTAATAAATGTAAAATTTTTAATGAACGATATTAGTGCACGGTATGGAAGTGAATGCCTTGAAAAATAAATAGCTCTCTACTGTTATAATAAGCATACATTGAACCTCAGAGGTACTAAAATTATTTACTTAGGATGTGATTTCTAAGATATAGAAATGTGTGAGTATTAGAAGTCAATTTAAAAATCAATTGAACTTTTTAAGTGCTAGAATTAAATATACCATCAAATAAATGGAGATTCTGGTAGCTTTTGTTTTATTTTGTATGTGTTCTGTAGTAAGATGTCCTAATTTTATAGTTATAAAACATTTTAAGACATGTTAAAAGAAAGGTAGGTATACTTCTTAATAGTGAGCTATTGTTAGTGTTGGAATTAATATTCCTAAAATCTAAAATCAATTATAGGCGTTTCCTATTATATATTTAAACATGTCTATATAAACACTTTACAGCTGTCTTTTTATAAGCCCGAAGTAAAAATCGTAGCCTCAATGTTTTGAAATAATGAGATTTTCTTCCTCCGATGATAAGAGTAGGTTAAATTTTAAGGAAACATTAGGAAGGTTTAAATTTAAGGAACTTCAAATTCAACTTTAGGAAATGCTGAAATGTTCAAGGAAGGTAATATCATTTAATTACATAATTTAGAGATAACCTTTGGTAACATTTTTGGTATATTTCCCCAGTCCCCATTCCCTCTCTATGTGCAAGTATATGTATGTGTGTGTGGGTATACATATACTTTATAAATATAACTAATAAGTTAGTTATACTCAACAAATTAGTATTAATAATATCATACTGAATATAATTTTTATCTTGTTTTTTATCTTATTCTATATTCCTATATCATTAAATGGTATTTGAAAATACTTTTTAATAGCTACATAATTGTCACAGTATAAATTTTCACAATTTGCTCAATCATTTTTCTGTTGCTTACTTTTTTTGATTATAAAAATGCACTAATGAATATTTCTGTGCATAAGACTTTCTTTGATGTTCTGAATATGTCCTTCTAATAGATTCTTTTTTAAAAGATTTTTATTATAACATAGCTAACATACAATATTGTATTAGTTTCAAGCGTATGACATAGTTATTCAGTATTTATATACCTAAAGAAGTAATCACCATGATAAGTGCAACCATCTGACACCATACAACACTATCAATATATTATTGCATATATTCCCCCATTACTTATTTGTTTTATACTGGAAGTTCCAACCTCTTAGTTCCCTTCTCTCTCTTCCCCTTTTTGATTTTTCAAATACAGTTGATAGTCTATATTATTTTATATTAGTTTCAAGTGTACAGCTTAGTGATCAGACATTTATATAATTTACAAAGTGATCCCCCGGGCTAGTTTAGTATCCACCTGGCACTATACATAGCTATTACCATATTATTGACTACATTCTCTATGCTTTATTTTACATCCCCATTACTATTTCAGAATTACCAGTTTGTCCCTCTAATCTCAACCATCAGCTTGTTCCCTGCATCTATGAGTCTGTTTTAGTTTTATTTTGTTCTTTAGATTCCACATGTAAGTGAGATTATATGGTATTTGTCCTTTTCTGTCTGGCTCATTTTACTTAGCATAATACCTTCTAGGCCTATCCATGTTGTCACAAATGATAAGATTCCATTCTTTTTATGGCTGAGTTGTATTCCATTGCATATATGTACCTCCTCTTTTTTATTCAGTCATTTATTGATGGGCAATTAGGTTGCTTCCATAGCTTGGGTATAGTAAATAATAGTGAAATGAATATAGGGGTGCATACATCTTTTTGAATTAGTGTTTTGGATTTTTTTCAGATAAATACCCAGAATTGGAATTCCTGGGTCATATGGTACTTCTATTTTTAATTTTTAAAATTTTCTGTATCAGCTGCACCAATTTGCAATCCTACCAACAGTGCACGAAGGTTCCCATTTCTCCACATCTTTGTCAATACTTGTTGATTTATTGATGATAGCCATTCTGGTAGGGGTAAGATGATATCTCATTGTGGTTTTAATTTACATTTCTCTGATGATGAGTGATGTTGAGCATCTTTTCATATATCTGTTGGTCATCTGTATATCCTCTTTGGAGAAATGTCTATTCAGGTCCTCTGCTCATTTTTTAATTAGTTTTTTTGGTGTTAAGTTGCATGAGTTCTGTATGAATTTTGGATATTAACCCTTTTTGGATGTATCATTGGCAAATATCTTTTATCATTCAGTAGGTTGTCTTTCTGTTTTATTGAAATATCACAGAAGTAATATTGTGACATCTTCAAGGGAATTACATCAGGAGCCATATCATGTCCCTTCATTCCATTAACTGTTGTAACTTTGATTACTCTGTTATCCGATTATAAAGTTACTTTTCTTTTATAATTAAAAACCAATTTATGGGGAGATACTTTGATACTATCTAAATATCTTATCTCAAACTTTTATTCACTACTTTTAGCATCTTTACTTTTTTTAGTCGTTTTTAAGAATGAATCTAGCTGTACTTTTTCTTCCTCCTCATTTTATTGAACCTCTCAGATGTATTTTTTTCAGAATTACTTTGAAATGTTAGATGACTTTTGGAAATTTTAATATAGATATAGTCAGTCAGAAATCATCGAAAATGTGTATATGTGTGGTAGTGATGTTTCATTTTAACCAGATTTGGAGTCAATTAAAGCTTTTTCTTTTAGACTTTAAACATACAAATCAGTAAGTTTGGATTTGGACCCGTTTATTATAAGAGATTGAACTTTTTGAAATGGAAATTTAGTTGTAATTAGAGCTATCTATAGTTCCTAAGAGTGCTGAATTTTCAATTGTTTTCACTGACTGCTGTTAGTAGCCCATAGGGTAAAGTGTACTTTTGTAACTTGAATGTTGTGCCAGATATAATAATACGATATTTACTTATAACTGGTATAGGTCAATAAAGACATTAAGGTTCTTGAAGAACTGACATATGCTTGGAGGAAAATATTTCACAAATCACAAATTAAAATATTTTTTTGTTTTTATATTGCAGATTGGGTTTTCAGCAGCAGATGCAGTAACAGGACTGAAATTGGTAGAAGAAGGAGTGCCCAAAGAACATTTAGCCTTATTGGCAGTTCCAATGGTTCCCTTGCAAATAATATTGCCTCTGATTATCAGCAAATACACTGCAGGGCCCCAGCCACTAAACATATTTTACAAAGCCATGCCTTACAGGTAAAAGCAAAATAAAACCTTATTAAATAAGAATGGTTAAATGAGGAACATTCATAAATATCACAAATATAGGGTATATATGGAAAAAGGCTTGAAAAGCATCTTTCACTTCAATATCATTCATATGCACTTTTAGCTCTTTTTAACCTCCTAACAGGTATTAGATAAAGGCCTCTTTCATATGGTAGCTACAGATTTTTGTTTCTGTTGTTTTTTTAACCCAAAATAGAAGTCAACTCCGTGTTTCTTTCTTTTTCCATAGATTATTGCTTGGATTAGAGTATGCTCTACTGGTATGGTGGACTCCTAAAGTAAAATATCAAGGGGGATTCCCTATATATTACTATATCATAGTGCTACTGAGTTACGCATTACACCAGGTAAGTTTGTGGTGGTTTTCTCAGGAAGGAAACTATTCTTTGTAAAATAAGACCTTTTTTTGTGGTTGCCTTAAAATAATGATAATAAGATTTAAACATGACTGACAATGAAGAAATTTTTGACAGTGGACTTTAAATCTTATAACTTTTGATTTAATGAGTTCTATTTGTGGAGAGTTCATTCATTTTACTTTTTGTTTGTTTATTCATTCAACGAGTATTTTTTGCATTTCAGAATTCATTCTAAAGCTAGTAATTCTACCTTTGCTAAGTATTTCTCAGTCCATCCCTAGATTTGGGTTCTTTCTTCTATTCCTGATATTGTTTCTCTGAAAGTATTGAGGAATAAAGTGGACTACTGAGTTAGAGGTCCCAGGTGTTTGGTTTAGATCTTGTATCGAAAGTTATGACTTTTTGTGATTTTGGAAGCTGTGTATTAATCTGTTTTTTAAAAAATTTATGTATTAAATATGTTCGTAATCCATAAAAGAAGTGATCCCCACTGTACCCTAGCCTCACCTAAGTTGTAGAATGGGGTTTTGTTCTGGGAGCAGGTGATTCAAGTAAATGGTAGATGCCCAGCAGTAACCTTTGGGATGCAACTGCAGTTATTGCTAATGTATATTTCAAGGTCACTTTGGATTTTTCTAGGGAACCTAGCTTAAATTTCAAAAATTTTGAGTTATCTTTATCATCTGCTCACTTTGTTTTTAACTGAAACTCAAAAATATGCCCACCAAGTAATCTCAATAATTTTTTGCATACAAGTATATCATTTACGAGAACTCCATAGTAAATCAGGTCAGACTAAGTGAATGTAAATCATTGAGGCAAGGCTGTCAAATATATTTTTTTCCTGTTTCGCACATACTTAGTTAATACTAGGCACAAAATAAAAGTTAAAAGAAGTGCTTTAGCTTAGTAAATGCTTCACTATCTGTGTAAATAAAAGAAAACTATGATGTAGTAGTCCAAAAATCATTTGTTTATTTTTGGATTTCACTAGAGAATTTCCCAAAGTGTACTCACTGAATCTCAGACAACCAGATGCTTTGTGAGAAAAAATGTACAAGGCCAAGTACATTTGAGAAATGATACATGACATAATCCCTCTTTATGTAGGATCTTAATCATTCTTCCAATGAATTTAAAGTGGACACCTATTCCATGCCAGAAACAACTCTAAGTACTAAAATGTAATGGTGAATAAATCATGCCCAAATCCCTGCCCTTAATGACTATATTTCCTAAAGGCTTTCAGAAGGCATACAGTGAAAGGGACCTGTTTAATTTTGTGTCACTTAGTGTTACTCAGTCTTATTTGATACTGGAATGTCCCGTGGAGCAGTATTTGAAGGAATGCTGTTTTGGAAACATGGTTTGTTTCCATGTTCCTAAATGGCGGGTTAATTCTTGTCTCTAAGCACTTTTACCTTTAAGGAGATTTTTCGCTGCAGTTTGTCACATAAATTTTGAAATATTATTTTTCTTCTATATATGTAAGAAGAAAATAATATATGTAAATAATTATAGAGTCATATCCCCTTGAATATATTTGAGTGCTTAAATGTATTGTATATACATACATATACATATATAAAAAGGTATACACACATATATGGTATATTTAGGTACAGTATAAATATGAGGTTTTGCTTTATTGCTATATGCATCATTCAAGACCACCTCATCTGTCATTTTCTCATTTGAGCCTTCCTTGACTACTTATGGTAGAATTAATCTCTCATTTATTTAGGCCCCCATAGCACAATGAGTATACTTCTATTTAGAATAGTTACTATGTTTCATCATAATAATTGATTCCTTATTTTCTCAGCCTAGAATAAATGTTGAAAGGCAGAGAGATTCTTCTTAGTGTTCTTTATATTGCCATCATCTGGCTTAAAGCCTGGCCAATAGGAAATATTCAATAAATGTTTGTTGACTTGGGTTTAATAAGGGTCATGAAAATTAATTTTCAAATGTATAATTTCAAATTTCTTAATTCAGAGTGTAGCTTTTAATAGTCTAATTATACTACAGATGTTTTACATTTTTCTTGTAGGTTACATTGTACAGCATGTATGTTTCTGTAATGGCTTTCAATGCAAAGGTTAGTGATCCACTTATTGGAGGAACATATATGACCCTTTTAAACACGGTGTCCAACTTGGGAGGAAACTGGCCTTCGACAGTAGCTCTTTGGCTAGTAGACCCCCTCACAGTGAAAGAGTGTGTAGGAGCATCAGACCAGAATTGTGGAACACCTGATGCTGTTAAGGTAAGTATTTTGTCATTCTAGATAACATTAAGCTAATGTTAAAATATTAATTTCCTTGTTTTGCTCCAGAAGTAATATATCTTTTTTAAAAATCATATCTGCCCATAGTTTCTCATATAGAAATCTACTTATTTTTTTTTTCTTTTCTATCGTAACTGAGGGTTGTAATACACTAAAATCAAGAGTAGCTCACTGAAAGCGCTTCTCAGCAAGAGAGGAGCAATCTTTTTTCCACTGTCTTACACATTGGTTCTTAATAAATGCATTATTATTAGTTAAGTTTTATAATGATAGCAAAAGAGAAATTTTACTGACTGTTCATACAATAATTGTAGGTAAAACCAGATGGTTAGAAATTTGTTGATAAATTATTTTAAAGTAACATTAGCCTACTTATGGAGGAGATTCATTGCCTATTTCTTCACATCTCCAAATTTAAAGAGCTGTATCATGAAAATGAGTATTGTTTACAGCACAAGCTGAAATTGCTTTGAATCATGTTAGTAGCATTAGAGAGATTAAGATACATTAACATGTTTTGCAATTTGAAGTAAATGAAATGTTTTAACAAAAATATTTTGATTAATTTTTTAAATTACAAAGTAGAAACATTTAAATTGCTGAATACTTCCATTTTGAAATTGTGGAATATTTATTATAATTTTATTTTTACAGCTTTGCAAAAAACTCGGTGGCTCATGTATTACAGCACTGGATGGTTATTATGTGGAGTCCATTATTTGTGTGTTTATTGGATTTGTTTGGTGGTTCTTTCTTGGTCCAAAATTTAAAAAGTTACAGGATGAAGGACCATCTTCATGGAAGTGCAAAAGAAGCAATTAATACATTCACTACTAGATATTCTAAGAAAGGTAACTATAGTTTAGTTTTAATTCAGAGACTATGATTATCAGTGCATAGGAGTATAAAATATTGTTTTAAACAAGGAAATTATTAATATAAAATGCCAAATGGTTAAAAAATAGAGACCTCTCCATATATTCGATAATTCCTTGCCTTGTTGATGTATTTAAAGTTTACTTAAGGTCAGGAAATGGATTCTAAAACATTTCTTGTCTTGTTATTTGATTTATATCTTTTTAATTTACTAACAAAAGTATGTTTTAAACTGCAATGCAGTGGTCATGGGTGGTAACCATGCAGTCAAGTATTGTTATCAGTTCCTATCATTGAGCTGTATTTAAAATTTTGATAAAATATATTAAATGGAACAGAGCTTGATATTTGGGTACTAATTACAGCTAGTCTGACCTGTTGGAAGTTAAATCTTATTTTGGATTGCAAATTGGTTAAATTCTATGTAGAATTTACTGAGAAGAGAATTTAGGCTACTGACCGAAATGCCATTTTAGTTGTTATTTTTCTGACCACAACCACATTGTACTAATGAATCTGTGTTTAAAAGACTATTTTAAATGTATTTCCTGCTTTTGTAAGCATTAAAAGATTTATAAGAAGATTATTCAAACTATTTTTTATAAAACGAAAGCTATGATTTTTAATTTATTGATTCCCCTCTCCATCCTTTTTTGGAAGACATTTTGATTCCTTGTTAATGTTGACCCTAAAGCTTATGTATGTTTATTGTCATAAGTGCTTCATGGCACAGAGACATCTCATGAGGTGATCAAATTTACTGTTGTATGTATGTTCATGGCAAAGTTTTGAAAATAAAAATTAAATGTTTTTCTTTAAGTAGTTATTTTTTATTACCAAGAGGGGGGAAAAACAGTAAAGCTTTCAGATTAAGTAAAATTTAAGTGAATAATACCATAATTAAAAAAAATGCTTTAAGGAGACAAAAACATTTTGTGCCTTTGACAAATTAAATTGTGGTGGAAGAACGTTTCTTCATTAAGCACTTTACTAGTGAGAAAAGATCTCACAATTTTTTTATACCTAATCAGGTACTGTATTTCCACTTACTAGAACACAATCTTCTGTTTGTAAACTATAGTTTCCAGTAGAGAATTGCTATCCCAGAAGAGTTAAGCCAAATTTCAGTATGTTAGCAATTTCCAACATATTACGTATACCTGGTAATAAAGTTCTCTGTATATTTTGTGTTGTATATTACTCCATTTGAAGAAAAAGATGAAGTAGAGTCTTGATAATTTTATCTTTGTGGGAAAATATATACTAATTCCAGATTTTGTTAATTTTATAACATAGGTTGAATTTTAGAGTGGGTTTTTTTAATAAATAATGGAGGATAAAATGGGTGGGAGAAAATGGCACTCAGCATTTGAAGAAAGATAGAGGCAATGGATTCTAGAGCTCATGCATTGCCATTGGAAAGCTTGTGTTGGGAATCGATGTCAGATCCTGAAGAATCACCTGGAAAATCATCCTACAGGCAAAGAGGCTTCACCAAACAATAGACTACAGCACTTTGTCACATGGATTGTCCAGTATCAAGTATTATTATCAACGTGTTTACTTGAATAAAGAAAAAAACCACTTAATTCTCATATGTGAAATGTATTTTGATTTTTAATTTTTGGATTAGGTAGCTCACATTGCCGTAATTACATTTTATTTCTTCTCCATTCATATTATTACAAATTATACATACTTTCAAAAATACTATTAAGTCTATGAATTTTTTTAATCTTAGTAATCTTTCTGTTCTCTAGTTTTTTTTAGTCTACAAATCTTTAATGACTGAAGTTTTAAAATATATTTTAAGCTTTTAACTATAAGGTGAGAAAGCCACGAATTGCATTTGCTCTGTAAGTGAACAATTACTTTTAATTGTAGTCATTTGGTTATTTGGATACATACTTGTAATGCGTGCCCAAAATGATTTGATAGCTATGTGCAACTATATTGCATACATTGATTGCTGATGGCATCTGTACTTAAATCTAAAGATCTATGTTGTAAATCAATAGTACTAGAAAATACAACTTATTTTTGTGTGTGAGTATTTTTCTTTACTGATTGATCTTGATAAACTCTACCCTCAAGTATAACCATTAACTCTTCCAATTAATGTATATATTTACTGGCTAATATCAAATATGAACATATCTCTATAGCAATATTTCCATTTGCACATTGGTTGAAACTTGTATACATCTGAGTTTGAAAAAATTCTTATAAGATTAAAGGTCCCTCCTTTGCAAATATTTTAATTTTGTCTCATCAATCATAAAAAATTATTCAACACTTAAAATAGATTCCTCTAATTTTTTTTTATACCGAACTATTGTAATCTAAACCTGCAATCTAAACTTATTGTTTGATTTAATCCCTTTGTTACAAGGGATTTTATCCTAAACAGATGTCAATGGGGACTTGAAAGCCCTGAATTGCTTGCAAAACTTTGGATATGTAGTTTTTTGTCTTTCTGGAAAGAGCTCTTAAAATCTTAAATGGGTTGTGATCCAAAAAAGTGTAAAAGCCATGACCATATTGAAGATGGGCTGTAAATTGTAAACATAAATTTGAAGTAATAGTTGTAAAGCTAATTGTTTAAAGCATCCTGAAAACAATGTTAAAAGAAAAATCTATGATGAAAACTGGAAAATATTGCATTTGTAGCAGTGAACTTGAAGCTCGAAGAGATTAGAGCTGATAAGATATTACTGGTAGAAGAGGGACATAAAGGTGAATTTTATCCCACAAAAAGTATCTTAGTCATTTAATCTTTTTTTCTTATGAATAATTTCTATTTTGCCTTGTTAACAGAAACCCAAAAATGTATGTTGTTTTATATTAAATGGTGGAGATCATTATTTAATATAACACAGGACTGACTAGATTTGTTTTTGCATTTTGGAGGATCATATCTTTTCATATAGTTGAAAGAATGAGTTAAACTATTTAACATAGACCTTGCTAAAAGTAAAGAACCAACTTATTGGGAACATCCCATGCAGATTTCCAAAATATATTTTACCTTAGTATTAGAGAAAGAAAGTAAACTTTAAAAAATAATTCCCTTAGAACTAAATTGACATATTTAATATCCATTTTAGTTACAGAGATGAGGGTGATATAATGCATTGTAACTACTGAGACTTTTTTTAAACCAATGTCTTTGGTAGATGGGAAGGCATAATTTGATTTTCTGTTAGAAAACTTAAATTGTCTATTATAGACCATGTTTTTGTCCACTTCAGCTTAATCTCTGCCTTATTCGACAGTGCCAGATTTTTTAAATAATCACTATTTAGTTTGGGATTGAGAGCCTTTCCATTTTGTACCTGTCAAAACCACTATTAGAGTCTTCCATTTTACTTTTCTAAGTTGTTAGTAAAGTGGAATGGGCATGCAGAGCTAATAATCTTTACAAGGATTCTGTTTTGGTAGACGCAGTCCTGTATCAGGACAGAAGAGTTAAATAAACAGGACTCATGCCCTGTCTTTTAAGTAAACAGAAACTTTTATTTGATTGTTGGGTTATAAAGATTGCTTTTAAGAATTTTTTTTAAATTGGGGGAGCAGTGGACATTTTGTAGGAGAAAACAGTTATACGTAGAATGAAAATTTTATAATTAATCATAATTCATCTTTTAAAACAACTTTGCCAAATGTATAATGAAAAAGATTATATTAAAATATCAGCAATATTAATCGTATAGTTTATATAAAGTCTCAAAGCACTGAGAAAAAGGTTGCTCCATTTTAATAATTTTTTATTATCAAAGATGTTTTTCTAACAATTTTGTGTGCAAACTTATGATTTAATAGCACTATATAATCATAAGTCTCTAAAATTTAGTACCCTAGTTGGTTATAATTAGTCACTATTATAAAGTAGAAATACTAGGGCCTATTATCGTCGACAGAATGACCTTAAATGTGGGGGAAAGTTTACATTTTATAGACCTATGGCATGCATCTGTAAAATTAGGAAAGTATAAAATGAGGGACAAAATTGAATATGTTAAAAAGTTATTTTAGTATATTTAATAAATTGATAGATTACCACTGTCATGTTATATCTGTGTATCTATGCTGTCGGCCTCAGATATTGCCTTTGCAAGAGATAGTGTAAAATTGAAAAAAAAAAGTGTCTCATTGTTGAGGGCTTTATGAAATCATTGCACTCATGTACAGTTTTTAATTAAAAATGCATAGTGCAAAATCATTTGTTGGTATTTTTGAAAAATCTAGCATTAGCTTTGATAGCTTAAGCATTATTTAAGTATTTTGGTATATGTGAAATGTTCATTTGGTTAACTTATTAAAAGGTGTACATTAAAAGTTCATATTTATGCACTGTTTAAATATTTGGAGATATTTCAAATAAATTCTCCATATGTTTACATAAGGAATTATTTAAATGTTCAAAACGAGTGTTTCACAGTTGAGCTCTAAAAAAAATAAAACATTAATGAAATATTCTTGTTTTTAGTAATAGGTGAATTTACCTTCAAATCATTCATGTTAAAATTATACTAGATTGGCATTATATAATTAAAAGCAAATACAGTAATTTCAAATCATGTATACTTACCACCAAACCTTTTTTTTTTCTTTTCTTATGAAGCCAGGCTGAATTGATTGTATCTTCTACTAGTAACCTGGGCAAAAGGGAGAATAAGTGGAGGCACAACACTTTTCCTACGAGAAGAGATGATGTGTGGATAGCTTGAGATTATAAAGAATTTCACCGAGAAACTATTACAAAATTTCTTATTTTTAAAATTTTATTTATTTATTTAGTGAAGAAATTATTTAATTTTTTCCCCCTGTCTACCTCCCCCACCCCCTCAAAATTTCTTATTTTAAAAACATATTTGTATATTGGCTTCAGGTGTTACAATTTTGAAGAATTTCTTTAAAGGACAGTTTGGGTCTATAGAGGAAATATTTTGTTTCTTCACAGTTAGAGCTTTGTGAGCCAGTTAACTGAAGCTTGGGACCTGTGCTGAAAGAGAAGATTCAAATTTAATTTGTGACTGAATCGATAGCGAGAAACCATCCAGAGTGGTTTAGTTTGCTAGGGTTGCTGTAACAAAATAATAGAGACTGGGTGGCTTAAATAATGGAAATTTGTTTTCTCACAGTTCTAGAAGTCCAGGGTCAAGGTGGAAGTAGGTTTAGGATCTCCCAAGGTTTCTCCTTGGTTTGGAGACTCCCACATTTTTGCTGTGTCTTCATATGACCCTTTCTCTGTGCACACACATCCCTGGTGTGTCTTCCTCTTAGAAGGACACCAGTTCTATTGAATTAAGGCCCTACCCTGTGACTTCATTTAACCTTAATTACTTCCTTAAAAGCCATATCTCCAAATGTAGTCACATTGGGGTGTAAGGCTTCAACATATGAATTTCAGAGGTGGGGCACAATTCAGTCCATAACAGATAATTTGCTTCCCCAATATGTACATTTCAAAGGGGAATGAGACCTGGAACCATGGAGATACCTCTGGGGTATAAATCTGGAGACGTAAATTTTGTCTTCCCTCCTAAAACATATTTACATACCAAAGGGTAAGAGCCCAGGATCCTTCCCGCCCCTACCCCCCCCCCCCAAAAAAAAATATTGGTTTACATTAAGGAGATAAGATTCCTCTTCCTTTCTGTGGGAGAGAGGAGGGTTTGTGTACAGCTGTCCCATGTAGACACCAATTCCTGCTTTTGGGTTCCTCATCTACAGTACAAACCCCAGTATATGTAGGCTCTTATCAGTCTTATTAGCTGTTATAGGTCTAGTTCGCATCAGTCACCACACAAGTGAGAATTGACAAACCAGTGTGTTTATTATAAGTAATTAATAATTAAATCTATCTCTGCTCCAGAAACTTTGTGTGAACTTTCAGTACAATGTGAATAACTATACCTTGATGGATATATTTTATCCAGTGTTTCTTGAAATCATATTCTGTTTAATTCATATTTTTGGGTATATTATGATTAGAGGCTTAGAATAATGAAAACTAGGAATTTTCAACCAAGAGTTCAGTCTCAAGTGATTATGTCTCTTTTTCATATTTTCTCCTGGCCTAATTGGGGCACATTATCCGGATAGTTTAAGGTGATTTAAAAAAAAAAAAAAAAAGTCCACTCCTGTGAGTAAATTTAAATCTAGCATTTCAGTAGTGAGGTGTGAGTTGATGTAAAAATTGGAAGGTTTATGTGAAGAAATCAGACCCTGTAAGTCAGGAAATGAAAATTATTACAAAAATAAAATCAACTCTGGGTTTTCAAAAAAAAATGGTGAAAACATTTAAGAATAATACTTTTATAGTTTTTTGAACATTTTTGTTTATTAGGTTAATACCTTGTGACAAAAAAAGTAGAAGGTTTGTTTGTTTGTTTTTTTAGTTTATTTCTTTCCAGTCCTCAGAATTTAAAAATTGTTGATCAGATACTGCCTGCACTGTATGTGTATATAGTCAGAGTATGCACAAGCTAAGTTTTTGCTGGTTATAAGAAGTAATTTATTGGTGATTACCTTTTTCATTGACAATTTCTAATCAAATGAAATCAAAGGAGAGTAAATGGGGTCTAAACTAGAATGGTAGCATTGGAAAAGGAAAAGAGGAAATGGATTCCAGAGACTGTGAAAGTGAATTACAAGGACAACCAGTTGCTATAGGAAGCAAGTATATGATCTTTTAAGTGTAGATGATTGTAGGAAATGTGTGTGGAGGAGTAGCTTTGAAAGAGAAGGCAATTTTAGTGAGAAGGTGGTATTATGAGTAGGAAATCGGGACGGTTCAAAAAAATTTATTAAGGAGTTGAATAAAACAGTAATGAAGCCAATAAGGGCGTAAAGGACAAAAGGGAGCAATATGTAGGATAAAGTTCTGCAGAAGGTAGGACGAAGATAATAGTGACCTTTTAAAAAAATTAGCATTTATTATGTAAAAAAATTAATGGTACACTCTTCATTATTCCAGTCATGATAAAAATAAGAACAAAATTTGAGAGTTGGAATTTTGTTATATAAACTTTTATTTCTCCTGGTGAATATCAAAGTATTTTTTTGAGGTGCTAATTGCCTCTCAGTCTAGAATTGTGCTACAGCCTTCTGATGGTTCTTCCTTACTCTCAGTTCTTTCGAATTAGGGCTACACTCCTTACTACAAATATAGTTCTTCTAAAGTGCAATCAGAAATTATGAACTCTCTATAGAACAAATTACTTCCCCTAAGTGATAAAATCAATAATCTTCATGTTCATGTCACATACTCCATTACACTGTCCATCACGTAGCTCCCATACCAGTCACAGTAAGAGATTCCAGATTTCAGGAACACCGTGTATATACAGCCTCCAAATTCAAGATGATGCCCTATGAGCATCTTCTCTTAAAATTAGCAATAGGCTTTCATTCCCTCCCTTGTCCACAGAACCACAGTCAGTTTCAATAGAAGAAAACAAAGGCTCTGTCCTGGATGGTTAACCAAGACCATGACACTCCAGTAGTGACATTATTTCAGGGTCATAAAATAACGGCCAGCATTTATTTAGTGCTTTCTTTATTCTATGCATTGTTCTAAACCCTTTAAATAAATTAGCTCATTTAATCATGAGAATTCATAATCTTAAAAGGTAGGTATCATTTCATTTGTAATTCCCATTTAACAAGACAGAGACATGAAGAAGGGAAATGATTTATCCAAGTTAAGACTGCTAGGAAGTAGCAAATTTAGATTCTAACTGAGGTCATCTACCCCTAGAGACCACACTCTTAATTAAATCAGTTAGCTGCCAAAGCTGTGCTCGCAGTACCAACTCACCCACTCCACTTCACAGCTCAACATCATTCTATGTCGAACCTCTTGCACCATTTCTATTAACCCTCAAAGAGTGAAAAAAGTCCTCATAGAATAATTAGAGCTCCTCATCCTTAAACCAATATTCCAGTCCTGTTTATGTCCCTTGGATCGTGTCATCTCTTACACTTCAAATACTTTTTGTTTTAAAGGTGAGCTTTTATTGAAGATAATTATTTGCAAGGGATAAGAGTTTTAGCCAGAAGAGGCATATCATCCTTTGAAAACAGAGAAAAGATTATGAGAGAACATTTATAATCTGTTAATGGAGAAGGGAGAGAAGCTGAAATTAAGTTTTCTAGGTATTTTGATATAAGTAAATAAAAGGTCAAAAAGAAATTGAAGTGTTAGAAAATTCAAATGAAAAGACCGGGTATGGGACCAAGAGATTCTAGGACTTTAGATCTCTAAGGAATTTCTACAGTGATGAGACACACGAGAGCATACCCAGTGTTATTTCCAATTCCTGAGGAATTAGCTGTTTTACTTTCTATTTTCTACTCAAAACTTACCAAGAAGTAATAACTTCGATCTGGAAGTTTCCTGGTTGTACTTTGTATTGTTATAGACAAAGCAAATCTCTGTTTGTTTTGGCAACAAAAGAGCTCAACTAAAATAAATATCCTACCACAAAGGCTAAAATAAGGGATATATGTTAATATATTTCAGATTTTGTCCGTATATCACTGTAATGACCTGCCAGAAATTCCTTACATAGATTTAATTGCCAGATTAATGCCCTGAAGTAAAAGTAAACTGCATGTAAGTTTAATAATGCTAAGACTGTAGTGATACTCCCGGGAGGCAAACATTTCAGTTTTACTATCCACTTTTATAAATTAGGCTTATTACATGACAGAGTGAAATGGAAGAGCAATGGACTATAAACAGGACAATACTGTAAGAATATTTAGTTCCTAACTTAGTGATATAAAGACTACAAGCTACATTACTGGCATATATTTATAAATTATCATTATTATGTTGGTTAATCTCTTATAGTCTTTAATTCTTACTTTGACTCAATGAATTTACTATTTTTTTCTGCAAAATGTAACTGGAAAGATTAAAAATTCCTTGACATGTCTGTCTATTTTAGAGGCTCATAATTTACTCAGCAGAAAAGGGCCATGAAAGTAAGAGGAGGCAAAGAGTAACTTTGTTTAGGAGAATGCTCTGGAAAGGAGGTTTTATCTTTTATATGCTTCCCACATCCCTTCTGAGGGCAAATGGCATGTACAGAGCCCCAGGATTAGTAAATCAACTCTAGCTTTTTTTTAAAGCTCAAGTGGCCATTTTTTGACCACTTAACCTTGTCATACTGACTCTAGCTGATTGTGCTGGTGAGTGAGTCCTTGACTGAAAGATATCCAATTTAGAGATTATCTGTCAGTCCAGTAGGTGGCTTGGCATGAAAACTTTGCTCGATAAGGATGATAATGCCTGGATAAATCAGTTATTTTTTTTTTAGGAAGTCATGTGGGAGAGATACAAAGTGTGTGTTGGTAGTGAAAGGAGAATAAGAACTATACAGCAAGGTGCAGATTGAGTTGCTGGAGATAGATTAATAATAATATTCATAGGGATCGATGAACTTCTACTCTTAAGGGGACAGTGTTGGTGGCTAAATTCAGTAGAGCTATAATAGATCTTGAATGTAGCCCAAATTACGTTCTAGATCTAAGATCTAGCTATATTGCAATTTCTGATCATTGCCTGATAATGTGCTTGAGGTTTCAGGGACCCTAATTTCTACATGTCGTTACACTATCCAAACTCTCCCCTCCACATATTAAAAAAAAAAAAAATCAAGGTATAATTTGCATATAGTAAAATGCAAAAATCAGTTGGAATAGTATACAAAAACTTAGCTCCAATATAGTTCTGTTTGCTCTTCCCTCCTTTGTGCTATTATTGCCATACAAGTTTTATCTTTATATAAGCCGATCCATACAGTTTTATGATTCTTGCTTTATAAAGTTGTATTTTAAATCATATAGGAGAAGAAAAGATTTATAAACAAAAATATATTTATACAGTATTTTATATTTTCCTACGTAGTTAGCTTTACTGGTACCCTTTAATTCTTTATGTGAATTCATGTTACTAGCTCTGCTCTCCCTAAAAGCTATGCGACTGAATTGGTCTGGAAGGAAATGGAAGGGAAGAAGATGCGGACAAAACAGAGGAGGAGGGAGGATGGGTGGAGATTTTGCCATATAGAGAATTGCAAAGCGTATCTCTCAGCTAATATTTAACAAGATTCTCCTATTTATCAGGAACTGAACTATACCTGGCACAGACTGGCTATTCAGTCTTAGACACAGACATAGTAAAGGACGCAGTCCCTGACCTGCAGGCTAATGAAGAAGGAAGGAAGCAAAAAGAAAGCCTATCTGTCAATCCATAAAAATACGAGTTAAATTTTATTGGGTGTATGGTGAGGACCTACTTGAGATAGAGTGTTCAGAAAAGACCTCTGTGGATATGATATTTAACCAGATCTTTCAGACTGATAGTGGTGGACTGGCGGGGAGAGCAAAAGGGAAGAGGGATCAGGGCATTCTAGGCAGAGGAAATAGTAAATGCAAAGCCTCTAAGGCAAGGATGCACTTGGCATGTGTGAAGAGCAGAGGGGTCAGTGTGCTCAGTATGCTGGAGGCATAATGAATGAAGAAGGGAGTAGGAAAGAAAAGCTTGGAGAGATAGCTAGGGCCTAGATTATGCAGCACCTCGTACATGAGCCTGAGTTGACGTTACCTGAAGCGTAATGGAAAGCCACTAAAGCAGAGGTAATAAACTGAAAGTCTCTAGTCTCTGCCTTGAGACATATTCTATGCTCAGCACAGTGTTTTGCTAACTTCATTTTCATTTCAAAACATGGTGATTTCATATAAAAAGTCTAGATTTTCAGCTTCTCATGAAAAAAAAGCTGAAGATCTCTCTATAGTGGACTCCAACTGCTTGGTGCAGTTTGGTTGTAATTAATCGTTGCGGTTTTGCAAGTGCAAAGGAGGCAGAGTGGGACTGCAATTGAGGCTATTTTCAAGGGAGTGATTGTAATGCTAAACCATGGGGTCTTTGCTGGATAAATGGTGTAGATTAATTCAGAACATAGCCTCTCCATTTCCTTATGGTCAGCAGCCATAAGGAAGGCAGTAAACGAAGGGCTCTCGGCAGCAGTGGCTCCCAAGGATGTTATCTGCTCCTGTAACCAAGCAGCACATCTTGTTCCCATCAGCCTGAGAAGGCGGCTGTTTGCCCAATTAGATAACCCCTCCCTCTGCCTGTGCATGTAAAACATTGCTTGCTCTTGGCCAGCAGAAGCTTTTGCAGCTCTGACTAGCTGCCATCTGAGTTTCCCTGCTTCGTGAGTAATAAACAGCATGGCTCACCCTTCTGGTCCTCCTGATGTTTTTTGTTTGTTTGTTTTTTGTTTTTTGTTTTCAGAATATCCCAAGCCTGGGTGTAAGTTCTGGGCGTGGGGCTCCTGTATTATGGATGGGAACTGAAGATGAGAGGAGGGGGCTGATGAACGGGACATGGTTCAGTGGATTAGTCATTTTAATGAGTTCAAAGAATTATTGCTATGAGGGGCATTTTCACAAGTGAACCAGAAGAACGGGAGATTGTGGTGTGAGAGTAGGGTGTTAGGGCTATGATTATGGATGTACTAATTCATGGTGAAGACAAGATCCAGAGTGTAACCATGGGATTGGGTGACTAAGGTGGGGTAGAGGAAAATCATTGGGCATGAGACAGTCAACCGACTGAGAGATCAGAATAATGACAGGAATTGAGATGAAGGAAAGATTTTAAGTCAGATGCTAAAGTCTTTAGTGAATAGGAGAAAGTGACCAGGAGATCAATCATAAGACAGCCTTTTTGATCACTCCTGCCAGACCTGAAGAGGGAGAGGGGGAGGGTAATAATTGGGGGAGCAAAGAGGTTATGACCTCTCCTCCTGATCCTAAAGTACTTAGGTGTTTTAGACATCTCAGACTGCTATCGCAAATTACCATAGACTGGGTAGTTTAAACAACAGATGTTTATATGTCACAATTTTGGAGGCTGAGAAGTCCAAGATCAAGATGCCAGCACATTTGGTTTCTGCTGGGAGCCCCTTCCTGTTTTGCATACTGCTACCTTTTCCATGTGCTCACATGGTAGAAGGAGATGCCTCTCTAATCTTTCTTCTTCTTATAAAGACACTAATCCCATTATAGGGGCTCCACTCTCATGACCTCACCTAATCAACCTCCAAAGAACTCATCTCCTAAATACCATCACACTGAGAGTTAGAATTTGAACATTTGAATTTTGGGGGGAACATAAACATTTAGTCTGTAACAATGGGTATATTAGAAAAAGGGAATGGTTGACTTTGAAAATGGAAATCAAGGCTAGAAATGGGTGTTTCATGAGGGGTCCCCATTAAATACTCAAGAGAAGAGCAGTGAATCGAAGTATGGCTTTTTGTGTATAATCCCTCTACTTGCATAAGCAGCATATCTAGTGAGTCCTCAAAGGTAAGTAAAAAGGAGTAGAGTCCCTTAGTGGAGCTATCTCAGGAGAATATTAAATCTCTGATTAATCTGAGGAAATCCTGGGGCAGGTGCTACACTTCCCACATCAGTGATTAGAGGAATGATGCTGACCTATTACTGAGGATGCTTTGAAAAATCTGGAGGACTTAGAGACCCCCAGGTGGCTGATAATAGGGGTATAGAAAAAAGAATTTGGGATGGAAAGTAGGAAAAATGGACTGAGTTGGCTTTAAGCTGAACAGTGAGAATAAGTGCAGAAATAGGTAAAAGATAAAGGACATTGAAAAGCAAAAGAAGCAGAATTGGGCATATAGTTAATTGCCCATGAAGAAATTGTTTTTCCATTTATTAACTAAAAATATTCACAATTAATATACAGAGCTTATGGTTTATTTAAAATAGTGATTAAAGATTTTGGTTGTAGCATGTCTTTTTAATTGGATTTTTCTCATCATTTTGGTGACACCTTCACTGGAAACTTATAGGGATTTATGTGATTTAGCCAATTGGCTTTATGGGAGGCATCGTTGTGATTAAGAGCACAGACTGAGCTAACTGGCTGAGTTGCATCTCAGCACAACATCCCAACTCACCACTTCTTGGCTGGGTGACATTGGCTACTGGCGTACCTCCTTTTTAAAATCGGGATTAATAATATTGTTTACCTCATAAAGTTGCTTTGAGGATCAAAGGAGTTAATATGTGAAAAGTATTCAGTGCCTGGTACATAGTAAGCAAGATCTAAATATTAGCTATTGTTATTTACTTTCTGTTAGCAACAGTACTGAGGCAAAATATTCCATGAAAGGACTACTCATTATATGTGTTAGGAAAATAATATACTCCATGTCGACTTTTAAAGATAATATATGCATACGGTAAAAAAAAGAAAAAAATCCAACAGTATACCTGCATTGCCCAATATGGCAGCCACTGGCCATAAGTGACTATGTAATTTAACTAAAATTAATAAAATTAAAAATTTAGTTCCTCAGTGGCACTCGCTGTATTTCAGGCACACAAAAGCCACATGTGACTATTAACTATGAAACTGGACAGTGCAGATATATAGAACATTTCCATCACTGTAACATTTTAAAATGTTCTGTTAGAGCTGACAGTGAAACCTCCCTCCCATTCCTAGTCCCAATCCCTCTTCCTAGGGACTGTCACTGTTATAGGTTTCCCGCAGACCTTTTCATGGTTCCGACACACACGCGCACATTTTTACACAAATTTTACCATATCATTTGCATTGTCCTGTGCCTCATTTTTGTTTTAAAATATACTAACTGTACTGCGTTTTTTTAAATTGAGATGTAATTGGCATATAACACTATTAGAGATATACAACAATGATTTGATGTATGTATATACTGCAAAATGATTACCATGGATTAATAGCCACGTATTGATTTCTAGGATAAATTCTCTACATTTTAATCAATTAACAGTTCAAAGATTTAGAGCACCCGATATAGGTTTACAAAACTGTGAAAGCTTTAAAGCACAATTCAAAAATAACATGCATTTTGTTGTACTTGGGAGGAGGTGGAAGAAAGAACTACTTCGATTTCCTTTCTTGCATGGCACAAGTGGCATTCACACCACGGCTGGGTCAACGGAAGTCACAAACTGATCGTCTTCCCACCAGCACGCTGAGCACTCCTTCAGTCCCCATTCCTGCCCTACAGGGATCTCCCACGCTGTGGGAACACCCTACAAAATGTTGAAGGGTCATCGTTAACATGTCTCAGGACAGGTTGTGAGGTCTGCCAACAGGCGACGCAAGGAGCGAATGGCGGTCGGGCCTACCTCCAGGTGGCGTAGAAGGGGACCCTTACCAGCTGGCGCGGCGCCCCCTACAGCCGGAGGACTGCCAGTGACTCCTGCCGGCCCCGCGAGGAGGAGCGCGGCGCCCCCTACAGCCGGAGGACCGCCAGTGACTCCCGCCGGCCCCGCGAGGAGCGCGGGGCCTCCTGCCGCCCGCCCGAGCAGCGCGGCGCCCCCTACAGCCGGAGGACCGCCAGTGACTCCCGCCGGCCCCGCGAGGAGCGCGGCGCCTCCTGCCGCCCGCCCAAGCAGCGCAGCGCCCTCTGCTGCCCGCTCGAGCAGCTCCGCGCCCCCTACAGCCGGAGGACTGCCAGTGACTCCTGCCGGCCCCGCGAGGAGGAGCGCGGCGCCCCCTACAGCCGGAGGACCGCCAGTGACTCCCGCCGGCCCCGCGAGGAGCGCGGCGCGGACTCGCGAGAGGCCGGGAACATGGCGGGGCGGCCTGCGGTCCCGGCCTCGCCATCCGCCGACCGAGACAGAGCGGCGCCCAACATGGTGGCACGGATCTCGCAGTGGGCGGACGACCACCTGCGCCTCGTCCGGGTACCGCAGCCCCGCCGGCTGGGCAGGGTGGGGGCGCACGGCCGCCTGGGGCGAGCCTGAAGGCGACGAGCCCCAGAATGGGGGGCTGTCGGCGCCGGGAGGGGCGCAGGGCCGCGGCGCCGGAGTCCGGTGCGGGGCGGCGAGGGGCGTGCGGCCGGGCGGGCTCGCTGCGCGGAGCGGGGCGGGCGCCGCGAGCCGGGGAGACCAGCAGCGCCTCACGCCTCCCGGGCTGTGCTGGGCCCCGCGACTCACAGAGCGGGACGCAGCCCGGCTATGGGCGCCGGCGGGTCCCTTAGAGGAGTTGGGGGCGGGGAACGGGGGACGGGGGGCGGGCACGTAGGTCCTGGGGAGAAAGGAGTTTTGTGTTTTTGTTTGTTTGTTTGCCTTTTAATTTTAAGAGAATTGAGAGGTCATTGGAGTTCGAGCAAGGGAGGGACACCTTAGATGACCAGGCACGAGAGGACTGTGGCCAAGATCCCCCAGTGGTGGTGTGGATGGTTTGGGTGTGAGGTATAAAGAGAGGAATCAAGGGGGCTGCCTGTTGTGGGATGGTGGTGAAAGTTGCTGATATGGGGGAGTTGGAGTAAATAATTTGTCGGAGAAATCTAGAGAACTTTTTGGACATGTGAACTTGACGTATTAGACTTCTAAACGAAGACGTGGGAACTTGGAGATGGTCGTTAGACTCCTAAAGGTAGTAGATGTTCTGGGTAACTGGTTATAGGAGTCTCGGGTTGAAGGGACATGAGAACTGGACATGTATCTTTGAGAATGAATCTTAAGTAGTTTTTAAAGCTTGGGTGACATCTTGGAGCGAGTCAAAAAAGCTGCAGGAGTCCCTAGTTTTGAACTGAAACCTGGGGCACTCTTTAACATTTAGAATTTGGGGACTGAAAAGGAGGATGTCAGCAAAGACTAGGAAGGAATAGTGAGGGAGGAGGAGGAAAACCAGGTGTCCTAGAAGCCAAGTGAAGAAAATATTTTCAGAAGGAATGATTAATTTTGTTGAATTCTGCTGAGAAATTGAGTAAGATCGTTAGCTTCGCAAATATTCTGCACAAGAAGCTCAAGGCAGGACCATGTCTGTTTTCACTCACTAGTGCAGCTCTAGTTCATAAAGTAGTGCCCACCACTTAGTGCTAGATAAATATTTGCAGCGTTAATGAATAGTAGACATATATATGTTAATTGGAAAGCCTGTAGTTCTAACAGGTGAGCAGGAAGAGATGCATGGTTTATTTCAAATTGAAAAATGACTTCAGCAGAATTGGGCAAGGGAACAGTGTTTAAGTAGCACATGGTTATATTATTTCAAATAACCCATCAGAGAATGCACCCTTGTGTATGTTTTCAACTTCATTTCTTATATACGTAGTTGTATTTATTGAAGGAAAGCGTGTCAGATTATCACTGTTGGTGAGGGAGTTGCAGGGTTCTTATTTTTTAATTAAAATCCTTTAGGTCTGTTTCAGTGTAAATGAAAAACTGTAAAAACAGCCAAATTTTTCCAACTGTTTATTCACATATATTTCTCAAGGTGCTATATTTTAAAGTGTTGGTGATAAAGTTTTCTACCAAATACTTAAATTCCCACTGTAGACTTAGGGTTCTGTGAGTTACTGTGGACATTGCACAAGAAGAGTAAGACCAATTCATGCTTTCAAGGAACTTATGGTTATTAAATACAATCAACAGAAAACAGTACAATATTATATGAATAATTACCATCCATGCCAGATTGTTTGGGATAAAAAGGGGAAGATTAATGGGTAGGCAGGCAGTTAAGAAAGCTTTTTGGAAAAAGTGGGCTGTTAATTAAAGGATATGCCTTATTTGGATAGTCGGTATAAGAAAAGTGGTCTTCCCCCCCCCCCTTTTTATTAATACTTTTATTATTGTGAATAATAATTAGTGAGAATTAATCGTTAAATCTCTTTCTGAAGAGCATCAGCACCGTAATGGCCATAGCTGGAATAGTGTTACTTCTAAGAAGTGTTCGACTGGTAAGTTAAAAAATAAGGCATTATGATAAGCAATAGACAGTTAATTTTTTTCTCACTTCAGACAGTTTTAATCTCAAGCAGTGTATCATTTTGTTATTCATATTAGAAGCATTTTAGAAGCATTTTAGAACAATGAACATATATTAGAAGAATTTTATAACAAATGAACATATTTAAGATCTTGGTTTGAAAGTAACATATCCACAGGATTTTATGAAAAGTAAATTGCACAGCCTCTATTTCCATAATTACTTTCTTCATGTTTTAAAAGGAATCTAAAAAGGATTTAGTTCACTAGAATGGTGTAAACACTAAATTTTGCATTTCGGATGTTGAAGAATATCTCAAAACTGTTTTCCATAGTGGTTTTAGATTCAGATCACAGGTGAATTATGTCCGTTTTCACTGAGTAATTTATGCTTTTTCAGATTTGCAGGAGTATTTAAGATTTACTGTTCAATGAATAAAGCAAGATGTACAGAGTAAAAAGAAATAATAATAATGCTTTCAGTTAGCATGTTTTTTGCCCTGTGAATAATGTTTTAATAATAGACATGTGGAAATTCATTTGATATTTCGAGATTTACAAGTATTTTTGTAATATAACTGATATTTGCCATAGGATGTAGTTTTAGTGTCATGTCGCAGTCTGGCATGGATTTATTGCTTCTGTGTATATTTATTTTCTACATTTATTATTTTATATTGAACTGTTGCCTTTTCCTCCTGACGCCATGTCAGCACTTTTATCTTTTTTTTAAAAAAAATTTTTTTTTGGTACCTTGAACTCATTTGTAACCTCATATATAATATAATAGGTTCTTTCTTATAACACCTTCATGATTTTGTAAGCCATTTATTTTTAGCCATGATTATGAATGAAGTTTGTTCCTCTAGTACATTAATGTGAAGACATAGGTGTAAAATATTGACTAACTTCAGAGCATTAGGTGTTAGATATTTAATTAAGTTCCTAATGTGGGCCTTTGGGGGGGGGCAGCTTTTTCTACTATAAGAGAAAAAATAAGAAAAAAAATCTTGTCGAATAAGAGTTTTAATTTAATTTGACTCAGCTTTGTTTACATTCTCCAAACAGTACCTAGATGACTAGATTGTACATCTACAGAATAGGATAGTGACTATTTAACTAGACTTGTGTGGTGCCAGGTACAGATCTATATTCACTACACTCACTGCTTTTTGATGAATTGCGTCATATTTTGAGGACATGAGCTTTTAGAAGTTAGGAGTCTGTTTAATGTTCTCTGTGTCGTAGCCTGAGATAGTAAAATAGTGACTAAAATCTCTAAATGATGTTCCTATAAACACTTTTGATTAAATTATATTAAAATATTAATATGAAATTGTGAACCAAGTAAAAATTTTCAATGGTTATGTCTTGTTAAATGTTTAGATAACAATTCAACATACTTTTAAACTGAAAATAACAATAAAATGTATTTTTCTCCTTGTGAATCGGCAGACATCAAAATTTGTAAGTTCTTCAGACATTCCAATAGAATTTATAAGGAAGAATGTTAAATTACGTGGACGATTACGCCGAATAACTGAGAATGGTTTAGAAATTGAACATATTCCCATTACTTTACCTATTATATCTTCATGGAAAAGTAAGTAAGGTGCAAGAATAAGGCTAAATAACTATTTTAGTGCTCCTTTTTTTAAAAGTTACTTTTAAAATAGCAAAAAAATATTTTAATTTTAATAACTCCAAACTCTTGGCCTCACATACAAGAAAGTATTTAATTTAGTTTTGATTTCCTTTCTTCCTATCTCTTTTTTTCCCCAACCACTCAGTATCTCCTTCAGACATTCAAGCATTCATTCTACAAACATTGAGCATCTATTATGTTCTAGGCCCTATACTAGCTGTATAGTGAGTGCCGAATGAAACAAACAAGACCACTCTACCTCTTGGAGCTTACAGGAGGAAGACAGACAACACACAAATGATAATTATCATAAGGGCTATAAAGAAAAGGAGCAAGGTACGAGGATCTGAATTATTGGAGGTCATGTGACGGGGGAACCTATATCTATAAAGTAGTCAGAGACAGCCTCATTGAGGAGTTGGTATTTCATCAGATACTTAAAGAATGAGAGAACGTGGGCAGGAATGAGCTTGGCTCTTGATAAGCCATATGACAGACAGCTCTTGTGGCAGGGGCATAGGAAAGAAGGGTACCAGAGTCACCAAAGGAAATCGGAGAGCTGGGCGGGGACTGGGCTGTCCTGCTGCAGTTCCCATTTCTCACTGTGTCGTGTGAAAGACCCCAGGTACACAGACCTTCCGGCCTACCTGTGTTCTCATGCCCCTGGTCATACTTCTTTGCTCCTGTTGAACTCTGACTCTTTAGTATCCGATTCAAATGTCAGCTCTTAAGTGACTTTCCCTAACTCCCAAGCAGAATGAGCCTCTTTACTATACCCCACAGCAATTCTACACACTGCAATTACAGTACTTAAACTTTTTCCTATAATTATGTATTTAGGTTTACATCCTCCCACCAAACTGTGAGCCCCCTTGTGGCTACCTCGGTATTCACAGTTTCTAGAAAAATAATTTTTAGACAGTGGAGATTTGGTAAAATTTGTCAAATGAATTAATTTAGTTATATTTAAAGATCTTCATATTTGTTAATTTAGTGAAGGAAGGAGTTCTTGTGTTTTAACCGTGGAATGAATATTACTGTCTCCAATGAGATATGATTAGGATACAAATCAGTTTTGTATCATGCACTATTTTTTTAAAAACCCTGATATCATTTAGTCACCACATTTCCTACCCACCAGATGGAGCAGAAATATTAACAATATTCCTCTCATGTCTGCAGTTTTTCCAGGTGCCAGTGGTCTGTCCCTTACCTGACATGCTCTGTCCCTACTCCTGCCCTGCTTTGTTCATTCCGCAGAACCCAAGTCTTACTTTCCTTAGAGTGCTCCACTGCACCTGAGCTCATGCAGCTGTCCTCTCATAACCTTTTAGCATGGCCTGTGGTATCCTGCATAGAAGATTTGGCGAAGGCCTGGGGATTCAATCACAGAAACAAAGCTGAAATTAGAAACTATAAAATTTAAACATAACATCTGCTTTTTCAAAAAAGCTCGTGTTTTGGTGAAAATATATCAAAGGTGTTATTTACCTTGTTCAGCAGATTTGTTCCTGGAAGTTGTCTTTGAAGAATCTTATTGACCACATCCTATTTTAAATGCTCAATGGGGAATTTGCTAATTTTAAAGAAATCCAATGACCTTTTGTCAAGTGAAGACTTAGGAAATTATTAAGATAGATAGTATTAAATTAGATTTGTTTTTGGTCCCAAAAGCTTGGTCTCAAAGACCAGAGGATGATTTACTGGAAGGCAGTTGGTGCTGATGACGTAAAAGGACTGGAGAACTCAGAGTCCTCAGGTCTCTCTTAACTCATTATGTACCAATGATAAGAGTTTAATGTTTATTGTATGTTTTGCCTAACTTTAATTTGTATATTTACTATATCCCAGATTTTTGCTAAGGGCATAATCTTCCTACTTACACCTTTTGATACTTTTCTAATTGAAGCCAGTGTCCTAAAGAAAACGTTTTTTATTATCAAATAATATTGTAGCAGTGTTCTTGGATATGTTCTTGAACTCAAGTATTACTTTTTTCCTAGAGATTAGATGAATTTAACTTTATATCTTCAATTACTTGTATAAGAACCCAACAAATGTTAAAAGTATACTTTCTTTAAAAAAAAATACTTAAAAAATTTTTTTGTCAGCCGTATCTCTTTTTGGAAAGTTAAAGACTTTTTCCAAGATAAAATCCTGTTCTTAAATGGTTAAAATTTTATCAAGGGTTTGGGTGAACAACTTTAATACTGAGTTACTTTGAATATAAATTAATAAAATTCTGTCTAGAAGTCAGTTTTAGAAAATGTATAAAAAAGTAATAAATCAATATTTATTAAGATGAGAAGATATCTCAGTAAGTTAAGTGGAAAAGCAGTTTATACAGTTTTATTGGTTGTAAGAGCCATATTAAACTGCATATCTATAGCTTTATGTGTATACATATGATAAATATGTAGAAATAAATCTGGAAAGTTTAAAAAAGTAAATTGGTTAAACCCCACATCCTGTTCTGGAGCTTACTGAAATGGATTTTTGAAATTATTCCATCTATTATATACTTGATTGTTTTAAAAGAAATAGGTGGACTAATATCTAGAGAATCCTGGGTATTTATAAATAAAAATAATATATTTGTTTTTTTTTGAGGGCCAAGTGATTTTGGAATCTACTTTCGCGAAGTAGTATTAAAGGTAAACTTTTTTCTATGTAACCTTTTTTAGAGGAGCCATATGGTTTTTTGCTGGTTAAGCTGGCTGGAGTAGAACTCACTGAAACTGGGAAGGTGTGGTTACAGAAAGAGCTAAAACCTTCCCAAATACTATGGTTCCAACTTCTTGGAAAGGAGAATTCAGCACTCTTTTGCTATCTTTTGGTGAATAAGGTGAGTAGTGTGAAGAAATAATGAGCAATGTCGTCTTCTTTTTATTTATATATAAACGTCATTAATTAGAATCTTGAATACATAGTGAGACTGAATATTTTTTTGTCTTTAAAATGCCACTCATAGTGATTATAGAGAACCATGTTTCATATATAAATTTTATTTTAAAATTTAAGCGATATATGTTTATTATTGAATAAATAGAAAATTAAGAAAAAGGAAACAAACAGAATTATTGATGAGTCTGGACATTGCCGACATTGCTGATTTAAGGAGAATCTTTATACTTTTTTTTTATGTGTGAGTATATGATATCAAACCATTTGTTGAATGACACTCGTCAACTGGAAACTAGAAAGAGCAAGGGTATTTTCTGAAGGTGAATATTGCCCAATCTTTGAACTCTAAAGTTGGACATATTTAAGTACTGCTTGTGATCAGCAGTCAGTCATCTGAGTTTTCTTACCTTTATGATTGGCTGTGGCCGTTGTGTAACTGGGAAGGCTCAAATCTCCGTCCATGGCCCTGGTGTTACCATGTCACTGTCCTGAGTCCTTCCTCTAGATTTCTGGGGGGTGATTACTGAAAAAAGAACATATAAAAATTAAATAGTCGAAATGTTATTATGACGGGATTAAGAGCAGTTTTTCTTATTTTTAAAGTCCCTAATTATATGACAAACAAGAATAATCTGAAGGGAAAAAACCTTACATTAACGTGATTAGAATTATAATCATTTTAATTCTTAAACATTTTTTGAATTATTAATAGCTTAATGAAATCCATACATTTTTGCGAGTCCAAATCATACTCAGTTATTTTAAAATAAGAATTACTCAACACCGATTTGTTGACGCATCTTACATTTAAAAGTAAGTTGATAATACAAAGTTATATAAAAGATGCCAAAGGCCTTACAAAATATTATCTTCTCTTTTAAGTTGAGGAGTATACTTTATCTGTCCTCAAAACCACATTATGACTCGAGTGACTGTGTTTATTCCCATTTACAGGTGAGATTCAGGGTGACCAAACAGAAGAGCCTGTATTCAAACCCAGCTCTTCCTGGGCCCTTGAGCTCATAGTTAGTCTTATGTGTTTTACCTTATATTGCTTCCTAGAGGGTGACCAAACTATGCTCTGTATATATTGTGGTAATTTACATCTGTTGAGTTTTACTAGTGTGAGGTCAAATTTTAACTTTTCTGATTTTAGTTTAAGGGAATGAGCTCTTAAAATGTAAAAGATTAAGAGAAATATGATAAACCTTAAAATGTAAAAGATTAAGAAAAATATGATAAACCTTTAAAACAATATTAACTCCTTAGTATCATATACCAAAGTTATTGCATTTACAGGAGTAAAATCTTACTGTTTCTTTAGATAGTCCAAGAAGATATCTCGTATTTTAAAACAGGAGTTTTCACATTTTTAGAATTTAACTATAACTTACTTGCCTAATGAAGCTAGGAATTTATTAATGCATTGTTAAAATTAATCTTTTTAGGTTAAAATTCCATGAAGATTATAGAAATAGTTACACAGAATTTCCTTTAATTAGTGGGGGGAAATCCCCAGTTACCCGGTGTCCTTAGGAAGTGAGGCGTTCCACAGACGAAATTTCCCAAAGGACTGAGCTTCAAGGCCAGGCCCATTTTTATGCTAATTATTTTGTGGAAAGCCTTTTAAAAATTCATTTACATGCAAGTGCCTTCCTAAACACTGGAATTCTGAACCTAATTTAATGGTTCAGTGATAATTCAGTTCTGTTTTGCATTTGCGCACTTCTTAGTTTCTTTTGCTATGGCCTCCTGTCATTGTGCCTATCTCCTGTGCTCCAGTCCCCTTCCAAACGACAGCAAAGAAACCAAAAAATGCTTTATGTATGCTCTGCTGCTTGTTTGCTTCTTTGGGTTAGGAGACTGATGAACCAGTGGAGAACAATATGTCATAGACGTGACAGTTGACTTTGAGCCAAGGATCTCTCCTAGTAATGAAATTCTTGGATTTAGCATTAGCTGTTTTAAGTTCTTGAGGACCCTTTTGCTTTATACTTTTGGCTTTTCCCTGGAAAACTAAAGTTGCTGAATGACTGATTTTAAAGTAAATAGATGTTATTGGTTATACTAGCGATATTCTTAAATAATTGATTTGTGTTATTTTTCATTCAAGGGTAAGTATTTTAGTGTGAATCTGAATGAAGAAATTTTGAGAAGAGGCCTTGGCAGAACTGTTGATGTTCCAGGGTTAAATTACAATTCTAAAATATATTGGAAAATTCACAGAAACTTACTTAAAGCTGAACTAACAGCCTTAAAAAAAAAAGAAGGAATATGGAAGGAAGAATCTAAAAAAGAAAGTTATTTGGAAAGACTGAAAGACTCCTGGAGAGAAATATGGAAAAAAGTCAGTTAATAAAAAAAAATTGGATAAGATTTCAACCTGGAAAAAGAAAGTTATGACAAGTTTAGAAGTATTTATGAAGCATGGAAAGACAACTACTTAATACTGAAGTTCAGAGAACTTGAGTTGCATGCACTTTCGTAGAAAAGGGTAAAATATTCCAAGAAGTCTGGAGGTGACCTACTCTGAAAAGAGTAAAATATGTAAATATATAGATATTTTTCATTGAGTCAAAATGGAAATTTCGTGAAGTGATTAAAATTGTATTCTAATGGTATTTAAATATTTAAGAAACGATTGTTACAGATGTAATATCAGAATAATTTAACAAATTGTGATTAATGTAATATGTTTTTAGGAAAAGTAAAACACTATAAAAAGTTACCAGATTGAAGGATATATACATGTAGTACTGTTTTTGAAGAGGGAGATTAACTATTGGCCGTTGTGTCATTTTACTTACTTGGGTATCTGTATTTTTTTGTTTAAAGAGAAAATTAATTTTTTTCAGTTTTATCAACTTTGATTATTTATAATAAAAAGACTTTATACTTCATGTGTGAGGCTATTCTTTTCTCCTGATGCTTACTAACTAACTACTTGTGAATTTGGGGCAGTGCTACAAGGGAACCTCACTCAGACCATTCCTAGTAGTGAAGAATGGCCAATTCCTATTTGTTGTCACAAGAGGGAGATAATCCCCAAGACAAAAGACTGTGTGCTGAGGATGGCAACATAGGCAATAGAAAGAATAGGGATGCCTTATGACATTTTTGAGCCCTTAAAGTGGCCAATCCCCGAAAGAGCTTGCCTCTCAATTTTTCATGTGACATATTAAATTTGTTGTTTTTTTAAAAATCACTTTGAGTTGGTTTGAAGATTGAATGTAAACACATACTTGCTGCTAAAATCATCCTGACAGTACAAAGCTTTTTTTTTACAACATTGGCAATAATTCCTTAACAGCCACAATATCTACAGAAGTTCTTCTTAATGAATTTTGATACTGATAAAAGTAAGAGGTATCATCTGGTCCAAATAGTTGACCCCTGTTATAATCAATAGTACAGACTAAGAAGTTTACTGCTGCTGCCTGACTCCTGGTTAAAACATAACAAAGTGGATTTCCCGACAAAAATTTTCCAAAAATTCTTTTTTGCGTGTGATTTTATTTCCTCACCTTTGAGGTAGGATAGGATGTTACAGCCTAGTTTTTATTCCCTGGGACTAATGCCTTGATGTTTTTTGTTTTAAGGAGATGTTTTATTTTTATTTACAGAGTAGTTAACAGAGTACATTTAAATTAGTTTTGTGATAAGCCCTTGAGCCATTTTCTTTACCAGGTTGCCTCCAAGTGATATCTCATTATAGTTTTGTTAGCCTCGACCAGCTCAGTCAGTGCACCTTTGTCTTTCCAGTTAACCTGTATGAAGGTGAGGCTGGTACAGGTCTTTCTGTGGACTAGATTACCTGGTCTAACCTTTTCCTTGATGATGTAGTGGGAAACTCTGATTTTATGGACAAAGTGGGCATGAGGAAAAATAGATAAATGGGACACCTGTCACCTGCAGTCACCACTTGCTGGATATTCTCATTTTCCACTTAGGTAGTGACAGGATTAATACCTACTTGAAGGTGAGGAAGAATCCCATTTACTAGCAGCTTCCTTCTGGGCCAACAACCTCTGCTTTTCTGGCTTCTGCCTCTGGTCTCTATTGTAGACCAGTTTGCTCGATTGCTCAAGGACAATGTGAACTAGATGATTACAGAGGCTAGATTCGTGTAGTTGGAGATGATATTTATAACGACCATCTGCGATGGCAAGGACACGTGAGTTTTTGTTTGTGAAGGTGACTGGACTTAATCACGCCACTCCTGGGGGTGTGTGTGTGTGTTTTGGGGGGGGGGGGCGATTGCATTAGTAACTCTGCTTCAACCCTGCTACTTTTCATGGTGTTGGTTCAACTTACAGGAAATTCATCTATTTTTTTTAAATTTATTTATTTTAATTAGTTTAAAATATACAGTACATTGGTTAGATATCTATATAGTTCATAAAATGATCCCCCCGATTGTACCCACCCTCCCCTGCTCCTCCACCTAGCCAATGTATTAATGTAAACTACTTTTTCTCTTGCTGCTTTTAATATTCTTTCTTTGTATTTAACCTTTGACATTTTAATTATGATGTGTCTTGGTGTGGGCCTCTTTGGATCCCTGATTTTTGGAATTCTCTGAGCTTCCTGGGGTTTTATGTCTTTTTCTTTCACCAGGTTAGGAAGTTTTCCATCATTATTTCTTCAAACAGCTGTTCAACATCTTGATTTTCTTCAGGTACGCCGATCAGACAGATATTTAGACCCTTAATAGTGTCCCATATGCTTCTTAAATTATTTTTATAGTCTGTCATCTTATTTCTTGCCATTCTGATTGCATGTCCTTGGCTTTCCTGTCCTCTAGATAGGGCATTTGATCCTTTTCTTTATTCATTTTGTTTATTCCTTTTAATATACTTCTCATCTCTGATAATGTGTTCTTCATTTCAGACTGGTTCCCTTTTATAATTTCCATTTCCATTTTTGTGTTTTTTATCTCCTTGTTGAAGTTCTCACTGAATTTATCTACACTTCCCAAAAGTTCATTGAGCATCTTTATAACCAGTGTTTTGAACTCTGCATCTGTTAGATTGCTTGACTCCATTGTATCTGGATCTCTGTTCTGTTCTCATGGCTTCTGCTTCTTTGTCTCCCCATTTTGGCTGCCTTTCAGTGTCTGTTTCTATGTGCTAAGCAAAGCTCTGAAGTGTCCTGGTCTTATTATTGTGGATTTGTGAAATAACTGTCGCATGGTACAGTCCTGAGAGCGGTTCAGCTACAGACCAAATTTTTTTTTTTTTTTTGAGTGTTGGAATTATTTTAAATTAAGTTTATTTGGGTAACATTGGTTAATACAATTATGTAAATTTTCAGGAGTGCATTATAGTCTGACATCTATATATTCTATTGTGTGATTACCACCCCAAATCCAGTTTTCTTCAGCTACCATATATTCAATCCCCTTTACCCACTTCACACCCCTTAACCCCCTATATTTGATCTCCTTTACCCCGTCCACCTCCCCCCTTCTTCCCCACTCCCTACCCTCTGGTAATCACTAGTCCATTATCCATGTCCCTAAGTCTCTGTTTGTTACAGGCCAAATTTAGCCCAAGCCTCTACCCCTTTGGGGCCTCTTGTTAAGATTCAGCAAGCAATCCACAGATGCTATGCTTATAGTTGCCTCAAAAGGCCACACCAGAAAACAGCTGCCTCCAGTGTGAGTCTAGGTGCTGCTCAGCAGGGAGCACCTGATTCGCTGAGGATACACCTGGATGTGGATTGGATGGGGCTGTGAGTTGGGGGAGGTGGGGTTTCAGGGAACCTTCTGGGTGGAGCGACCTCCATTATCCAGTCTGATGACCTCATGGCAGTGATGGTGCTATGTTTGCGCAATGGGATGGGGCAGGGCTCAACATGGAACAATGGAGACCTCGGGCACTTCTGTACAGAGCTAGTCTCCCCTTGGCCCTCACTCTAATAGTGTCTCCCTGTAAGTCCCTGGTTCCCACTGCATAGAGCCGAATCGGCACTGGTGCTCAGAGCGAGCAGGTCCATCACCGAGAAAATTCACTCGTGGACGCGGCCCATTTAAGAGGCTTCTGCCACTGGCGCAGCCTCCATCCCACTCAGCTGCTGGAGACCTTGCAGCTCCACATCCTCGTCCCGTCCTATCTTCTGCCATTGCAGGGTGATTTCTTGGCTTTCTCCTTAGTTGTATGGCTTGTTCATTCTAGGCAATTTTTCCTTGCTGCTGCTCCTTGTTTCCTTCACAACTTTGATTTGGTCGCTAGAGGGATGAACAGAACCTCTATCATCTACGCCATGGGAATATAGGCTGTCCACAAGGCAATTCCTCTTTCTTCCCTCTTTTTGTCAGGCTTCTTTCTTCTTGTCCCAGGAAAATGAGGTGCTGGCAGGTCCAGTAGCTTAGCAAATGTCAGAAAAGAGATAATTACTATTTCCCAACATAGTGAAAACAAGATTATGTGGCATCTGAGGCAGGCAGATAGTATTGGGCCCAGAGTTTCATCCTCTTCTGAATTTCTCTAGCGTCATTTGTTTCCTCACCTGGAGAAGTTTGCGTCTTTGAGATAAGAGTTTCTACTTGGGGGTAACCTAACGCTGTATGCTGTTAAGGGCTTATTGTTGATACGGTCTGTCCCAAAAATCAGTGGTTGTATATGGCATTGATTTGATGACAGTGGCTTTTCATAAAGAGACAACAAGGTTCTAGAAGCCAAGAAACAGCTGCACTTCCAAAGTCTCGGCACCAGTGGAATAATTTTTGCCAAAGCCACCACTCAGAGGGATGGCAGGGATGCTGAGGAGCGGCAGCCGCTGGGATAGTTGGGTGGGAGATGGTTTCCCAGCTCTTCTTTGTGGTGTGGAGAAGAAAGAATTTTCTTCGACCCTCTTAGGATGCCTGGCTGGGCCTGAAAATTAAACTGACAGACTGATTAAAAGCAAACAAATTTATTAAATATAAGTTCTATGTGATACAAGAGGCTTCTTAAGGAAATAAAAACCCAAAGAAACAGACCTGAGTATTTTGTGCTAGGTTTGATGAAGAGTACACAGGGTAGCTTAAGGGGTGAAGTAATTGTAGTGACCTGGGGGTAAACTGGCAAGGCCTGTTTGTTAGGATTCCTCTTGGCGTCCCTCTGACGTTGGAGATAAGGATGCTTCTTTCCTCCAGCTATAGGGAGGGTGTTATGACTTGTTTCAGGGAAGAAGGACCAGGGGAGGAAGAGATCAGCGTGACCTTCCTGCTTCAGCCATTTTCTCAAACTCCTTCAGCTTAAATAAAATATTCACTATGCCATGATGCCATATTTTGGGGGTAGTGTGTCCTGAACCTGATTAGTGATTTGAGTTTCTCTAATACCATTACTGAGGCGGCTATTTCAATGAAGGCAAATCACAGGAAGAAAGTAATGCACATTTATGAAAATACTGGAGAAAATAAAGAACCCAAGATTAAAAATTAAAACATTAACAGAAATTTCAAAATAAAATAGTGAAAAAGCTTAGAAATGAGTCAGCTATACTTCTTTTTTTGAGATGGCCATTGAGCTCGTTCATTTAACTTCCATTCAAATTACATCAAACTACCAAAATATTAAAACAGAAAAAAAATGGCGTCAGTGATGGAAAATGGGACGGTGCCTTAATTGGCTAGATATTTGGAAGTTTTTCAGCCTGTGATGAAGTGGAATTGGATTGAGATTCTGACGATTCTGGGGTTCAGTATTCTTTAGGAAAGAAGGTGGGGTTCATATAGGAAGTAAGTTCATGGCCTAGTTTGGGATCTCTGAGTGATAAGAATTCCTTTTGGTCCAGTCCAGTGATAGTTCTCATGATCTGGAAGCCTAAGGCCAAATGTCAACATGCCCAGTATAAAATGTGGAGGGAAAATAGCACATGTCTTATCCTACTGGATGGGGAAAATGGTGACTCCCATCCCTGGCAGTGTATGAATTTCCTGGTCAGTCAATATGGGTGCTGCCCATTCTGCTCCCTGGGAGACTGCCCGTATCCTCCACAGTCTCTTTAAAAGTAGGCACTGGAGAGGATCTACCTTTGAGGGCTGGACAAATTTAGAAGCTCCTTTCCATTGATGTGGATTCATGGCCAAAGGGTTGAGCAGTCACGGGCCTTATTTTTTCTTCCAGAGATCTAATCCTGTTTGGTTTTGATATCTTCTACCTTACTGGGCAGAAAGGGTGCATTTGGGGTCCTGTTGACCACACTTGTTTCTGTTCTGAACATTATGCTCAGAATGCTTTGCTGCTTTTGCGTTTTTAAAGGACATATTGAAGCTGTGTTTTTTAACTATAGGCATGAACTATTAAGGACATGCGAAATCAATTTAATGGGTTGCCTGCCACCAGCAATAAAAAAGAAAAAGAGAACAGAAGAGTATAAAATATACTGGAGTGTATTGCACATAGCAAAGGTAAGTGTTGTTTTGTTGATTTTTTAAAAATAAATATATTCGAATGTGTGTACTGGCTTGCAATGCAAAAGTATATGGGTTACTGAAAGTCACTATAGAACATCCCATTTTTAGCACACTCTTTTGAAGAAACCCGATGAATAGATTTCTATACCTAAAGTGAAGACAAGTAATTCAGACATAATTTTTTTTTTTTTTTATTTGGGTTTTGGGATCATTCCATTTTCTGTTTTGGTTATCAAAACACAGCTCGTAGGCAATTTAGCAATAAAATTGAGTAATAGTACCCTCTTCTGTCCTTCCACAACACTGTACACATACCTATCTTAGCACTTGTCACATTATATTGATCTACTTACATGTGTTCCCTCTGTCCAAGGGATAGTGGGTCCTGTAACTTAAACCATTACTTAATAACTTTTCAATCATTCTGATCCCTCCACGGCATTTAGCCCAGTTTCTTGTAACTGGAAACTATTTGCCTGCACATCTTAGGATCCTACACTATGAAGATTAATTTGTCTTAAATAGTCTGAAAGAACATTTTTAAAATTGTCAAATTTGAAAATGATATTTACATTGGGCAAATCAAGCCCCCTAAGTACATATTTAGTTTAAACATGCAAATAAATGAAACAAAAACTAACATGGGTTTTCAAATGCAGTTTTCCCTTTTACTATGTTTGTGTGGGAAAACCTAATGATTTTTCAGGTTAAAAAAAGATAGGTATTAGAAATGAGGAGTGCATATTCCATTAGGATTCCAAACAGTATGGACATAGAATTTCCTTGTGGTATAGATAGCCTTTCTCCCTCCTACTCCCCACCCTCCAGCTTTCAAAGCTTTAGAATTTACATTCTGTCTTACCTAGTTTCTTTCTTAATTTTCTTTCAACAATATCTGTCTTACCTAGTTTCTTTCTTCATTTTCTTTCAACAATACGATTTGCTCATTTGCCTAAAACTTTTGTTCAGTGTCTATAAAAACAATTGCTGTACTGAATGACTGGTCTGCAATTAGATAGGTTATGAAGAGATGCTATTCTTTTAATTACATTATGGGATTCTGAAGGGATTTTTAATGGTAGTATGGGTGGGGAACCCAGTATAATCCATACCAGACATATGTAATTTCAGAGTTTCAAAATGATTTCTTAGGCTGAAGAAAGTACTTCAATTACATGTCTGTCCCACCGAGCAGGCTCAGACCATCTTGAAAGTTGTAGATATTAGCTCTGGGCAGAGGGGCTGGGGGGAGGGTTGCTTCTGGAAACAAAGCACATAGCAGAGTTATGAAGCTCTTGGAAGAAGGAAAAGGGGCTCTGTCCTTCTGACACTATTGTTTTCTCTAAAATGCTTCATTCCCCACCTCCTAACTACCCAGGAAAGAAAACAATAAAACAAATTAGAAAAAATTAGAAAATGAAAAAAGTTCACTTTAATTAGCATACTTGGTGCCTTTTATTGATTATTTATTTTTTCCCAGTTTATTTATTTAACATTTTATTTCTGCCTTTTAAATAGTATCCATTCTGTTCTGAGAAATGAAAATCTCTTGAGAAGCATAACTGGCATATAAAAAAATTGTAGTTAAATTGAAGAACTTAACCTAGGTAGGCACATCTTTGTCCAGCATTCATGGGATGAATTGTTTTGCCAAGGTATTAAAGTAGGTAACCTAGAGTTTAGGATTCTGATATCTAGTCCCAACTCATTCCTGAGCTAGACAATTTAACCTGCACTTTTTCCTTATTTGAAAGGTGCAGTTGCTTGTAACATGTTTTACATTTCCATGTAAAAGGAGAAACAATTATGTGGACAGAAAAGGGGCCACATACTAAATCTGACAAGCTCAGAGGAGGCTAGTATGGGGGGCCCTGCAAACTTACAGACCTAAAGTAACCACAGGGGATGATCTGAACGTAAAAATTCCTAACTACAAGTGGCTCATGGCGTGTAGTCACATCCTAGCCTGTAGCTTCCTTGACAAAGGTCAATCTTGACCTTAAGTGAGCCTGTCTATTGTCTTCTTGCATATAAGATAACATACCTTTGAAATGGTAGAGTCATCTTCTTTTCTAGACTCCTCAGGGCACAATCTCTGCACTAGAACGCAAAAATCCCTCATTGTTATCTTATTCCCTGCATACCATCTCTATGTGCTGTAGATGTTAATTATTAACTATCCTTTACCCACCAATGTAAAAGAAGTATGTATCTCTCTGTTTTACTTTTTATCCAATCCCAGAGATTCCCCCCACTTTGCTTTCTCCTTTCCCCTTAATCTACTACTAATGGATTTCATGTACGCTCCTTACTTCTCCTCCTTTTACTCTAATGTAAAAATAAGCTGCAAAACTGTTCTTTGGAGCACTTTCTCAATCCATTGAGATTTTGCTTCCTGACAATGGTCAGTTTGGCTCAAATAAACTCATGAAAATTTGCTAAAGGTGCAGATGTTTCTTATGTCAACATTTACTTGACATAGTTGACAGGATTCCAAAGAAGCCCCTGGCCCCCCCACCCCCCAAGGACCACCTTGCAGACCTGGACCCATGGCCAGGTACCAGTTGGGGCCCATTGTGACACACTGGCTCCTGCTTTGCATCAAATGAACTTGGGTGAGTTTTTCTTGGAATTCTAGACTTCCCTGTTTTAAGGTAGAAGGCACTGACTTTATTTCAGCTGTTTTTAGGTAAAAAAAAATTTCGAGGTGGCACTAAAAGATAAGGGCTGAGATAACTCAGGAACGGGAGAAAAAAAATGGGTGGCTGGTTTTTAATTTTGGCTTTTCAATTGGAATGCTTACTGGGAGTCTGAAGAATACCTCTTGCTAGATAAATGAGAGTCTGAACTCTTTCAGCTCTGAAGTTAAGAGGCATTTACTTCCTCCAGATCAAATTTTGGGAGTGCTTAGGTCACTTAGAATCCATGGGGAGGTGTCTGAAGGTACCCCTCAAGACAAGCAGTACACCATAGGGAATTCCAACAGAACTGTAATTAAATAATTGACTCATCCAGGGACATGCACAGAAAGGCTGGAAACCTAGTGCTCTGAGTCCTCAGAGTTGCATTAACAGCTGGAGAGAGAAACCGAGACACATAAGGGGGTTGGAGCAACTCAGGAGATGACAGCCCCTTGGAGCTCAACCCATAAGCAGCACACTTCAGCCTACTATACAATGTCCCTTAAAATTTTTTCAGTCTCCATGGATCTCAAAAGAAAACTAAAATTAACATGAGAAATCATGTCTCCAAGGCCAACAAGCTCCCAGCCCTCCAACCTCATTTCATAATACTGCTGCAGATGTACAATTTGTAGGGAGTCTTTACTTGTAAGTACTCACAACATGGGAATATTAACTAGAAGTGATATCAACTAGAGATGCTTGAGATAGAGTTCTTTTGACACTTAAAATATTTTTGCTAGCTCAATAGAAAAAAAAAAAGCCTGCTCGAAAATCAAACTGAATGAATGGGAGCCTTATGTCAATTGGCAGATAGAAGACTCTAAAATGGAGCATGGAGACTTTCTTCTCTCCAGGAAATTAATAAGAAAATCTTAGAGACTGTCTCCGAACTAAGGAAGGCTTCCAGAGGTGCTCAGTGCCAATTCCCCACTTTTCCCTCTTCTCCAAATGCCCCACTGTATCCTTTACTTTGTTGTTGTCCAAGGACTGTACACAAGTTATCCTACCCTAGTCGTCGTCGTCGTTCTCACTACTCTAATACACTACGACTCCTAAGAATAATACTCAGTAAAACAGGCATCAGCAATCATCATCCTTAACAGCCTCACTATCATCCTACTACTCCTCATAATACCTCATACCGCCTATCCTCCTTCATTTCTTCTTCTTCTCTCTCCTCTCTCCTCTCTAGATCTCTCATCTCCTTCTCCTCTCTCTCTCTCTCTCTCTCTCCTTCTCCTATGCCCCCTCCACAAATTCTAGCAGTTCCCTTTGGAGAAAAGCTGATCTCAAGCGGAAGGGAACCAGCAATTGTATACATTTCTTGGACTAACAGAATTAAGTAATCCACCTCCAGGACCCTGAAGGGTTCACAAAGGAATTGGATTTAACTGTTAGAACATATGATCTTGGCTATTCTGACTTATTCCAATTAATACTCCTATTGATTTCTGAGAACAATGCAACAGAATGGCTAAATAAAGTTCCCTGGGAAACTCTAGTCTATGACTTTTTAAAACAGACAAATTGGGAAAAATGCAAGGAATCAGCCCACTGGCTTTACCAAGCCATACATGAGATTTTTCCCTGGAAAATAGACCAGATCAAGATTCAGCGATGGAAAAGAAAGACTGATGAGTCAGTGCTTGACTTCTTTGAACATTTCAAAAAAACTGTTAAACAATACTCAGGTCTGTCTCACACAGTTTTAAGAATCGTCAAAATGATCCCTTACAAAATTTGGCATTTTGAGAAAGACTAGATGGAGAGTTTATAACTGATTAGACAACAAAATTAAATTGGTCGATCACACATACTAATGAACTGGCAATTCTGGCTAATCAACTATCTAAAACTATTCAAAAGAGAGAAAAAGACAAAGCTGCCAAAATTGTGAACTTATAGCTCCAGCAATTAAGCAATCAGTTCAGACCTCCCCAAGGATTTTTTAGACAAGGGAAACAGGAATCTGTTTTTACTGTAAAAAGTCAGGTCACCATAAAAAAGATTGTAGAAAAGTGAAATGGGATTTAGAAAAAGATAAGAAACAGAAACCAGCCTAGGGCTACTTCAAAGACTATGAGAGGCCATTTCCTCTTCTCCTTACTAATACTTTAGGAGAAATTGAAATTATCATAAAAGGGGAAACTACTCCCTTATAGATACTGGGGTTGCTTTATCTGTTTTTAATCTTTTCCAAGTTGCCCTCTCCCTTGGACTAAGCTTCTGTACAAATGATAGGGACATCTTAGCCACTAATGTGTGTTTTAAATCAGAACCTATTCCCTTCCAGTTATGGGCCAACATGTATTTTTACTAGTCGAATCTACCCCAATTCACCTGATAGGGCAAGATTTTCTTGAAACCAATGACACCCACATATCCTTTACCCAGGAGGGTATAATAACACTTAGAGGTAAATGAATTAGATACTGAACCAATTGAGAAAATAATGATTTAAAAGGAACCTCCACAAGAAGAAACTAATCTTGAGACTGAACTTTTGTTACAGGATATTTTGATGCAACTTTTGGCTCTTTCCAGTGCAGATATTGGTAAGATTAAGTCAGCTATGCCTATTAAAATAACTATTGACAATACTTAGCCTCTACCTAATATTTGCCAATATTTTTTAAGGCCTGATACATTAGTTGGAATTAAGCCCTTTATACAAGATTACTTAAAAAGAGGGTTTGTAATTCCATGTATGAGCCCCTGTAATTCTCCTATTCTTCCAGTAAATAAACCCAATGAGAAAGGATGGTGATTTGCACAGGATCTCATAGCTATACATAAAAGTTCTCCCCAGACATCCTGTGATTCCAAATCCACATACCCTATTATCAGCTATTTATGTGGACTGTCAATATTTTTCAGTGATAGATTTATGTAGTGCTTTTTTTTCAGCATTACTTTAAATAAAGACAGTAAATACCTCTTTGCTTTCACCTGGGAAGATCAGGCGTTTACTTAGACAGTAATGTTCCAGGCATATACAAAGAATCACATCTATTTCTCTCAGCTATTAAAGGTTGATTTGACTAATGTTGAATTTCCCAGAAGTTCCACTGTAATCCAGTATGTAGATGATTTGCTTTTATGCTCTAGGACATATTAGGCTCCCAAGATGGCACTAGTTACCTATTAAGACATCCATAAATGGACATAGGGCCTCAAAGGACAAGCTTTGAATCTGTTTACCCCAAGTAAACTACTTCGGCTATCTAATATCTAAAGATGGGCTACTAAGTAACCCGGAAAGACTCAGAGGAATCCTATCCTTTCCTTTTCTAAAAACAAACAAATAAACAGCTTAGAGATTTCCTGAATCTGACTGGATACTGTCACAACTGGGTTCCAAATTTTTTATTAATGGCCCAGCCTCTATATACCATATAAAATCAGATTGACCTGAGCCAAATCAGTGGAACCCTGAAGGGAAACAAGCTGAAAAAGTTCTACAGGAATAGCTGAAGAAGCTCCAGGTCTGGGACACATTATTTATAAACTTTCTTCCTTTTTATGCACTAAAATAAAGGACATGCTTTATGAGTTTTAACTCAAAGACAGACATCATCATAGACCTATCTCCTAAGGGATATTACAGTCTGCAATTAGATCCAGTAGCCAAAGGGCTCCCTCCCTGTATGATAGTCATCTCGTCTACAGCTATGTTATGCAAGCAAGCAGAAGAAATAGTTATGGGCTCTCCTTTATGTTCCTCATTCTGTTGAATCTCCACTGAACTCTCATCATACTTAACATTTCTCTCAGTCAACTGTTTTTGTATGAAGTACTCTTGCTTTCTGTGCCTAATATTACCTTAACTCGATGTACCAGTTGTAACCCAGCAACTTTGCTACCTTCTTTGCAGGATGAAGACATCTGCAACTGTGTTTTGCTTACTGACCACCTTCTTGTACCTAGGAACAATTTATAGGAACCTCCTGTTGATAATGCTGGTTTACAGATGGATCTTATGTGAAAGATGAGCAGAGATATTACTGACCTGGATATGCAATAACTTCTGTGGTGGACAAAATTGAATTTTCAATTTACCTGACTGAAATAAGATATGTCCAACAAGGTGAGTTGATTGTGCTAACTTGAGCTTGTCAATCAGCCAAGGATCAAATAGCCAATATTTACACTGATAGTCATTATATCTTTGGTGTAGCTCACGACTTTGGAATGTTCTAGAAACAACGAGGCTTCTTAACTTTCTCAGGGTGGCTCATAAAGGATAGAAGACAGCTTGCAGAGTTATTCGATGTCATACAGTAACCGAAACAATTGGCAATTATCAAAATTCCAGGATACTCTAAAGCTTCCACCATGGGAATGAAAGGAAAAAATTTAGCTAACACCTGCAGCTAGACACACAGCAATAAGGAGCCAAATTATCCAGATCTGACAACATTTCTTCTTCCTATTAAAAATCAATTTAAAAAACCTCTGTTATAGTTGCAGCCGGCAGCTGCAGAAGAAGAAAAGGAGGATATGGCAATGAAAAGGGGGAACCTTTGACCCAGACAAACAGATACAGCTTGAATCCAATCAGAAACCAACCTTCCCTATAGAGACTCAATTGCCTGTATGTCAGCATGCGCATGACCTAACATTGGGGTCTTGAAAAGATGATTTCGTGGAGTAAACAATATTACTGGGAACTTACTCTTACTATAGCTCATACAGTATACAGCAGATATTCTATCTGTCCAAAGTGTTGCCCTGGAAAATCACTCTATGGGTCCCAAGGACATTTCCCACTTCCTTTAGGTCCATTTGATGCCCCCTCAAGGATACAAATATGTGTTAGTTATGATTTGTATGCTGTCTCACTCGGTTGAGGCATTCCCGTGTAGGAGAGCAACAGCCTGAATGGTAGGCAAATTATTATTATTGGAAAAAATAATCCCCAATTGGGATATTTCCTCTGAGTTACACTGTGACTGAGGGACTCCTTTCATTGGGCAAATAATGGAATCCATTTGTAATATTCGGCCTCTTCTACAGCATTTTCACTGCGCTTATTACTCCAGTCCTCCGGATCAGTAGAATGTACAAATGGTGCAATTAAAACTCAACTAGGTAAAATTTCAGAAGCTTTTAATTTCCCTTGGCGGAAAGCTCTCCCTATAGTTCTTCTCTACCTGAGATCTACTTCTTTTGGTAAACAGCCTTTTTCCTTACAGTTACTGGTCACCCAGTGCATCTGGGTGAAATCACATATGAACCAATCTTACTAAAAGGAGATATGCCGCATGACAAACAAGGACTTATTAGCAAGCTTAAAGAAATTGATAAATGAGTAACTGATTCATTCACAGTGTGCTCCCAGCAGATAGAGACTTCAAGGACCATGACTTACAACAAGAGATTTTGTCCATTGGAAAAGGAAGCAATTAAAGACTCTCCAACCTCACTGGAAAGGACCTTATCAGGTATTACCAGCTAATCCATGGGCAGCCAAACTTAAAGGAGCTAACTCATGGATTCACATTTCTCATTTAAAAAGGGCACCCAACAGCAAATGGACATCTGTCCCTGTCTGACACTTGCCTTTGTCTACAGCGGACATCAAAGACTCCTCGAGGATGAGAAGTCACCGACATCAGTGGTAGACAGCTCTTCCAAGACATCGGAAGGCCTGTATCCCCACATAATTGATCTTTAACTTAAAAAACAAAAAAACAAAAAAACATTTGTTTGATTGTCTTTACCTGTCGGCTAGTAATATTAGTCATAATAATAGTTATACTTGTTCTTTGGGCTTTTCTCAAACTTTATTCTTATATAACCCACTGTTAATAATTGCTAAAGGTGTATAAGATAACTTTTATATTATCAATAATACTCTTTTTATGGTTTCTCTTTTGAAATTTAGAAGGAATGTTACTGCAGAAGAAAGGAAAGGGATGTGTGTGTGTGTTTGAGAGATGTTAAAAGGAAGGAGTTTGTCCTAATATGCTGGTTATTTCTGAATGAGTAAAAAGAAACAATGTGAGAAAGACTGGGGAAGTTGTAGAAAGTGAAAAAGGAATTTTACGAAAGGAATTTTATGTATAAATGCTAGAACCTAGTTATTGGAACATGCTTATTTCTAACTCAACCATGTTACTAACCATGTTAATAACATAATAACTATGTTAATTCAGATGCAAGCTGAATGGCCCTTTGTAACAACTGCTGAGGCACAGGACATTTACTTATGAAACCTTTACTGTCCTCCTAGCCTCTGGAAATTTTTAGATGCTAATTATAATTCACACCATTGTGTTCTTACAGTCTTAGCCCTGATTAAACCTTGAAGTTATAGTTCCCAATTACACAACTAGCAGGAATCAGATTGATGATAAATGACACTTGAGTGCTTCCAATGAGAAATAGATGGGCCATATTAAAACAACAAAACGACAACAACAACAACAACAGCAACATCAGTAAGTAGGAACCCATCACATGATCAGATTGTGAAAACTGAAGAGGTGTATGTTGTGCCCTCAGACTATAGTAAATGTTATACTAGATGAAAAATCCAGAAAAGTGAGACAGCAAAACTTGGATCATGATATCTCATCGGTTCGAAATGATCCAGTTTTTTTTTTTCTTTAATGAAGGCCTACAAGACCTGACTGTCTCCTATTATCTGTCTTTGCCTTTCCCTTTTTTGAAAAATTCAGCCTTGACTTCCATTCAAGATTACCGTCTTGCCCCATCCCCAGTGGTACACCATTATAGCAAGACAGATGATGGCGCCATGATTTCCTAGGAACAAGTCTCCAAAGCACCATGGGACCACAGTATCACCAAGAAGTTGGCCATTAATGCATTCTTGGGATTGATTTCTGGTCAAAATGGGGAACTGTGGATGAAAAGGGACCACATACTAAACCTGACAAGCTCAGGGGAGGCCAGCATGGTGGGCCTTGAAAACTCTGAGACCAAAAGTAACCACAGAGGATGATCTGAACATAAACATTCCTAACTAAAAGTGGGTGATGGCAGATAGTTTCATCCTAGGCCTTTAGCTTCCTTGACAAAGGTCAATCTTAACTTTAAGTTAGCCAATTGTCTTTCTGCATCTAAGATAACATACCTTTGAAATGTCAAAGTAATCTTCTTTTCCAGACTCCTCAGGGCACCAGAACACGAGACAGAATCTCTGATAGTTATCTTGCTCCCTGCATACCGTATCTATGTGCTGTAAATGTTAATTATTAAGTATCCTGTACCCACTGGTATAACAGAAATATGCATTTTTCCATTTTACTTTTTATTCAATCTCCCCCCCACCCCCCGCATTTTGCTTTCTCCTGCCCCCTTAATCTACCACCAATGGATTTCATGTGATGCTCCTTACTTCCCCTCCTTTTATTCTAATGTGTGAAATAAGCTGCAAAGCTGTCGTTCTCTGGAGCATTTTATCAATGTATTGAGATTTTGCTTTCTGGCAATTGTCGATTTGGCTAAATAAACTCATAACAATTCTCTACAGACATTTTGTACATCAACAATTATAAAGGCTTGTTATAGGAAAACATAAATAACACATTTAAAAATTGATCATGTAAAAATGTTGCTATCTATTGGTAAGAAGATTAGCTTTAGTTTTTTTCCCCTCCATTGGCCAAATGCATTTCAATGAGTAGACTTTATTAGTACTTAAAAGCTTTAAATAGGTTGCCAATAATAGTAAAAATAATTGGTACTTTTGAGAGCTCAGTTTGTATTAGGAATTTTGCTAAGAGCTTCACATGTATTGGTCATATTTAATTTCATTATTTTGGAAGCATTCATTTATTCTATTTATCAAGATTATAGCACAGCAATAATGTGTTCATTTATGGGTTAAGTTTTTAGTGAATTTTTACATTCCTGAATAGATACAAGACTGCCAAAATATTGATAATTGTTGAAACTGTGACTAATACATAGGGCTTCATGATATAATTCTACTTTTGTGGACCTATGGAAATTTCTGTGATAAAAATTGAAAACACAAAACAAAACAAAACAAAACTCTCCAACTGGGGAGGAAAAGATTGTTGACTCTTAAATTGGTTTCCTCCACCCCAAACCTTCCAAATGGACTTGGGAAGTTTCTCATACAAACAAATAAACAAACAAACAAACAAAAACAAAAACTCTGTCATGTCCATATGAATTTGTACAAAGGTGTTAATGTCTTTCTTTGGTGGCCAGTTCAGGAGGAGGCACTGTAGGAAACACCTGCTCTTCTTATCTGCCAGAATCCCTTCCTACTCTCCTATAGGGAACAAATCCTCCACATGTTATCTTCTGGAAGTTCTGGGGCGGCTATTCATACTACCCCATCTCCCTGGCTATAGGGGTGGGTGTGTAATCAGGGACTGACTACACATATACTCTACTCGTTGCTGACCAGATAAATTGATCTGTGGATGATTACACGACCTGAACCAGCTCAATTAAAATCCTTTCCTACAATCTTATTTACAGATGATAAAAGCAAGAAGGCCTCTCTTCCCTCTGGGATCAGGAGCCGAGACGATGGAAGCCTGGAGCTGTCCCTGGTAATGCTTTCCCCACTCCTACCAGGCTATAGAGGAAGCTCACATGTAACAGGAGAGAATAAGATCGAAACTTTGGGAAAAGTGGAGAAAGCAAAAGTGAGAGTGAGTGTGAGAGAGAAATGATGATTCTGAATTTCTAGATCTAGTCATTTCTGAAGCCCTTATCCTTTCCTCTATCTTAAGGTGGGAATTAGTCATTGTTGTTTTTTTTTTTTAAATTTTTTCCCCCTCAAGCTAGTTTGATTTGAGATTTTGTTATTTGTATCTAAAAGTTTTAACCAGTACAGTGAGTAGGGCCATAAGGACAGCTTCTGCTCTGTACTTCAGTACTATCGATATTCCAGCTAAGACAGAATCTAGATCAGTGTCTGTACATGGCAAGTACTAAGGAATATGTGTTGAAAGAGGGGTAACTCCTCCTTCATAATCATTAAGCTCTTTGATCACTCTCTTGACTTCTTGGTGCATCGATTGAAACAGGGATAATATTCATCTTCGCTTTCTTGCTTCATGGATATAACTTAAAGATTGTTGTTGATTAAATCTGAATATCTTAAATATGGCTATTTTTTTTTTTTGCAGTTGAAAGCACTATTTTTGTACCGCTATAAAAATCTGTTTCCAACACAGATTTCTAGTGTAGTTTCCTAAGAAACTCCTTCCCATGTATAGCACAGCGGGCCCACCACAAGGTGCATCAATCATCTCACTGTGGATCAGGCAGCTTTTACAGGATTTTCTGTGATCCTGGTGTCAGTGCACATTCTGTATCAAGGCAGAGGTGATATGTAGAAATCTGGCAGCTATTTAGGAGGGAGGCCAGGCGGTGCTGTGCTGTGCCGGTATAATTAATGAGAGTCATCGCTCTGGAAGTGAGAGGAGAGTGGGGGTTGGGAAGGATGTCTTTCACCAGTCAATGGCATTTAAGAAAAACCGGTGCTTTCATAGCCCTTTGACTGATGGGAGGAGGTTAAGTCAAAGGACCACCGTAAAGGGCTTTCTTTAACTCACTGTGTGGATGGAGGTCTCCAATATGAGGAAACGGAGGATTCAACCCTTGACTTTTCAGCTGGGCTGATTTCAACATTGAATTGAGCTACCAGTAGGAAGGAGTTCCTTACATTGGAAAAGTGGTAAATCGTTACCAAAAGGTTATAGTTTACATGAGCAAGAGACCATTTAAAAAAGATACTTTATTACCTTATAGGACATATAGCTCAAATAAGTGTTAACCTAGATCCCATTTTCTCCAGTACCCCTGTAACCAGTGAAGTAAAGGGGTATTATTTGTTTTGTTTTTCTGTTGACTTTTTGGTAACCATGGAAAGGCTTGTGTAACCTAGAGAGGCTGTTTACTACCCACTGTCTAATCCCTTTGTTATTATTCCTGCTGATTGTCACAAGCAGAAAAAATAGTTCTGTTCTGCTTCTAAAAACAGCGATGTAACAGTATTTTCTTGGTGTTAGTTAATTTTTCTCTGATTAATGGTATAAAAAGGGCTCAGAGGGAAAAGCTACATTAAGAGTTTTATGGATATATGCATATGTCCTAAACACTTTAAAACCATGCTTAAGTATGATTCTCACCAGCTTCAGATTGGTTATCTGTGCTGAGGAAGAGAGATAGAGAAAGGATTTTAGCTGTATCTATGATATTTTATTTAAAAAAGAAGGGGTAGGGGAGGCAAGAGTATTACATGAGTGTTTGATTTTGGTAGGTCTGAAATACTGCATAACTAAAAAGTTTTAAAGTCCACAAAAACATGGACATTAAAACTATCAAGATAAAGAATGCATACCAAACAGGAGTTCTTGTTATGAATTTTGTGTTTGAGTTTATTTCAACATGTACCTCTGTGGTTGGTTTTTTCAGATATGAGAAAGACAAACACAGAAGGTTGTGGGGGATACATTCTGAAGTTGTGCGAGGGATTGTTTCTGTCCCCCTCTTTTGGCCCTCCTATTCACCATGGAGATTTCCAGCAAAACAAATCTCCAAAAAGCTCACATCTATAAAATTAAAGCAATTTGGGGGTAGAAGGGTTATCTTTTTAATTTCTGATCAATTTGTGTAAGCATGTAAAAAAAAAATTGAGGGAGGTGTCTTTCTATGGCACCAAAATACCTAATGTGTCTTTTGCCAAACTGATTTCTTCCTGGTATCCTGGCAGGAAGAAATTGAAGCGACTATCTGGTGGCTTTTCCTTTTTCTCTGAGAGTCCAGGATTACTTTCAGGATAAAGTTTCTTCTTGCCCATGGTGCTTTGCTGTGACATTGTAATTGCCTCTGTTGAATTGAATAATACAAATGGGTTGTTTCTATGGTATCAGCTAAGTGGGATGAAAAGGTGAAACCCTAGATCTTATGCTGAAGAGGTCACAGTGTTTACCCCTCACCCCCAACACACACACACACACACACACACACACACACACGCACGCACTTACGCATACACACACGCACACGTACACACGCGCAAACTAACTGTCCATCAAAGTGTACCAGCAGCCGGGCCCCCCTCTTCAAGCTCTGGCACTCATTTGTAACTTCCTGAACAAATTCACGCGTGAAAAAGAAAATGACTTTAGTTTATGTTGTCACTAAGCCCAGAAAATCCCTGCCAACCCCATGCTGCCAGCTTTTCCAGGATCTTCTTATTGGTGGAGAATTTTAAACTGAAGGTGAGCGAGGAGCAATGTCCCGCACGCAGTCCCTCCCAGGCAGGCTTTGAACTAACAATAGGGCAGGTTGAATGAAGGCTGATACATGTAAATCCTGGAATCCCGACGCCGGATTACACCGCGGCTGCCCGGGCCGGTGGTGGTCCGCGTTCCAGCACCTGCACCAACCCGCTTGCTTACCATGTCGGTACGCTCAATCGATTTCGTCGTTTCATGACCATTTGAGTGTCTACAGTGCGCAAAATTTCCTCTGCCATGACTGGGCTCTAACTCACCGCAGATTGGCCGCTCGAGTCCGCCAGCCCCTAAATTAATCTGATTGAATAGCTGAAGCTTAACATTTAGAAGAATCTGGAAGAAGAGACTAGACATCGAGTGGGGAATCAAAGTAGAGTGTTTCCTACATTCCCCCTTTCTCAGTCTTAGCTGCACGTTATTCAAAGCAAATGTCTTTGGTCATAACAGCAAAACATAGCCTATATTCTCGGATTGGTAAAAAATGGGAGGGGCGATACGATGGGCGGTTCAGAATTTTAAGATGTGGTGCTGACACTTTTTACTCTGCTGCTAGCTGAGCACAGTTCCCATTCTCTCTGCCCTCACCTCCAACTTCGTTTCGCCCAACTCCCTTGCCCTCCCACCACCAAGGCTCTCTGGGACACATCGCCAAACTGAGTATCGAAGGGGATCCCTGGGTTTGGGAACCTTTGAAATTCGAGGGGGAAAAAGACTTCATTCCGGTGCTTCCGGCTTTGGCCTGCCGGAGAGCCCCGCAAGGGGGTATAGGCCTAGGGGTCCGGGTCTAACCCTCGGCCCCCTACCCTCAGCGGGTTGGGGCTCGTGGAGGCGGCGGGAGCTCCAGTCCACTCGCCCAAGCTCCAGTTCCTGATTTCTGCGGGAGCTTCGGGGCTGGTAGGGAGGGGGCTGTAGAGTGAGCGTGAGGATTTGAATGAGAAAGCAGGTTGTGGCGACTGCGCCCCGCTCTTCCCAGCTTGTCTTGGGGGGGTTTCCGTGGCTGGTGGGGACAACTGCTTTTCTAGGGGAACTTTTCTGTCCCTCTACAGGATTTTGGAGTTGGAGTCACAGGAACCAATAACTCATCGCCCCGGTCCTTTGGAGATTGCTCCTCTGCCGAAGACTCCGAAGAATCCTTCATCTACTGAACACTCAAAGTTGGGCAGGTCAGTGCTTCTCGGGGAACGAGGAGGTACAAGAAAGAAAACGAGGACTGGCCCGCTAGTCCAGGTGTGCAAGGGAGCAGGTGGCTCGAGTTCCTCTCTCTGCAGTCCGGACCCGGACACGCTCTTTAGGATTGTGTTGTTTGTGGGGATCCCGCAAGCCCCTGTGCAGAGTACTGAACAGAAGCGGGTCTTGGGGGTCTTATAATTCGGAAGGATGTGGGTGTGTGAGCCTGCGCCATAACTTAATTCTCAGGTCTCGTGGGTGGGTGGGGTTTAATCCAGTGGACCCACGCGGGGTCCCCGGACGCGTCTCTGACCACCAGACGCCCCGAAGAGAGCAGGTTCGCCTTTCTCAGCAAGGGAGTGCGGTATCTATTACACTTGGGGAGTCTCACGGTTCTTCCTGCGCTCGGTGACCCCACTCAGGACCCTGTCGGAGCGGGTGCTCTCAGTTCGAGGAGGATTTACTCCATTGCCTTTTCCTGGAATAAACCGAGGGCACCCGAGCGGCGCGCGGCGGGTGAAGCAGGTCCCGCTCCGAGCCTGCGCGGGGTTCCCATGGCGACAGGGCCGCGAGTCCGAGACGCCACCCCGCGCGCCCCAAAGCTCTGCTCCCTGTGGAGCGTCTGCGCCGCCCTCTCTCCTCCTCACCCGGACTTTTTCTTTATTGTTTGTAACTGGGAATCAGTTTATAATCTCATTTTTTGACTGTAGGAGTTCAGCATTAAAACAATAACCAACTAAACTGAAAAAGATCCCCCTTCTTCCCCCTTCCCCCAACACCCCGCGCGCCGACATAGCCATTTTGATTATAGACGGAAGAAAGTGATGAGAAATTGTTCATTGGGACAGTAATTGAGGTCCCCCCCACCCCCGGCCCCCAGCCTTGGAAGTGGAGACAAATAAAATATGTTGACTTCCTGGTGAGGATTTCAAAAAATTCAGTCAGTCAGGTACTTGCTCTTGAGCATTAGGAGGAGGGGGGGACGTACCTCCTTTCTGCCGGTGGAGAGCGGGGTTTATGCAAACTAACAGCACCCATATTTCCTCATGGCATGCTTATTAGAAGGAGATGCGCTTCAAAATGGACCAAAGTAAAATACCAGTGAAAAGAAACAAAGGCTACCCCCAAAGAGGTGATTTTTCATTGTAGGGGTTAATCTTCTAAATCTTCAGGGAATGTTTAAAGAAGCTGTGAGCAAACCAGTCAGATTTCTCAAGCCTTCTCTTAAGAGAGTCATTTTCTTTTTCTTAAAATTGAGTCTTGACAGCTCCACCCCCCTTTAAAAATCCCATTTGTTTACACACAGGTTAGCATTTGGCAAGGGTACACATCTTAAGGGGTATGTAGAAAGAGCTTCTCATTGCTCATTTTTCTTAGGTTGCATCAGTGTTTGGCAGCATGATTGATATACCTAGTTACTATTAAATAAACATTGGTTAGAATTAACGTGACTGCTAGTAAAAGTTTAAAATGGAGTTACTCTTCCTGGGATAAAGTGTGGCATAAAAACACCGATGAAGTAATATATGAGCACTGTCTTGCTCTAACCTATTTTTAAATAATTTGCCTTCAAGAATAGCAAATGTGTATTAGTGGTAGAAGTTTTCAGACAATATCCTTCCACCATCAGCAAATGAAGTCAACATAATATTACTTTTCAGATGATTAGCAAATAACATGCTGTTAAAGTTATTTCTCCCACCCCATTCATTATAAATGCCTAGACATTATGCAATCTATCTAGATCAAATGTTAAAAAGATGTTCTGTTAAATTTTTTTCCCTTTTCTCACAATTAAAAAATAGAAAACCTCTTCTAATTTTCAGGTTCAGATACTTTGTGACCCTATTTGGTGGTTTGTAACTAGCTCCAATTCCCTAATTCTCAGTGACATGTATTTCTACTGGTTCTAGGAAGTAACATACAGTTTAGCAAATCATGGAATAATGAGATTGGGAGTGCTTAGGGGGAGGCTGGGGACAGGCAGTGGGAATGAGACAAAGGGAGTGAAGGTTGATGGGCAGAACCAGGATTTATAGCTGTACCAGAGTCTTCACAAAAGCTGTTAAAGTCATTGCTTCTGTTTGATACATTTTCCCACATCATCAACATCCATTAAATTTATTTTTAGAATCAGTCTTCTAAATAATTATAGACTTATAAAAATAATATGATAAAGGTGCTTTATCTTGGGGTGCCATAATGTACTAGGAAAACTTAAATATTTTCTACTTAATTTATTCATTTAGTCAGCAGATATTTATTGAAAACTAATTATGGATAAGGCAAGATAAATCCAGATTCCTGCCCTCAGTGAACTAAGAGTTATGAGTTCTGAAATAATTCTAATGCTTTTTGGGTTTTCAGGGTGAAGATATTACCTATGGTTCTCTTAAGGAGAACAGTTGATTTAGTGCCAAGCAATCAGACTTCTAGATTCAGAAACAAATGCTGAAATTTTGATTGAAAAAATCCTCAACCTTATTTTTGAATATTCTAGATAAGAATCTCTCTCTATATGGTAAAAAGCAATATGTGCACCTATCTTCTTGCATTTGCATAGTACAGACTCAGCCCTAAAACTTACAGTCTTGCCAAGTGCTGCTCTTGAGTTTGGGAGGAACAGAGAAACCCTGAAATTCTCAGGTTTCTTAGGTGGAGATAAGGTGAGTGATTCAGTAGTCCTTTGTTCTGGCTCTGTGTTTCAAGACATAATAAACCTCCTGCAGCTCCCTTCTAAGAATAGTGTTGGTCTAGTCTGCATGCTTAAAGGATCAGGACTACTTCTCTGAGCAAAAAAAAAAAGGGAGGGGGGCATATACAATTATAATGGATAAAAGGAATTCAATAGAACATTTAAACATTTTAGCACTTGAGCTGGAATAATTTCAGGCATTTTTAGTGAGTTTGGACTCTATTGAAATCCATTACAACCATGACAAACCTGGCCTAATACTGACCAAGGTTGACAAACCTTTCCTCTTGTCAAGTTAGGGAGACTAGTCTCCTTTACCATCTCACGATTATCAGCTCAGGGAAGCTTGCTGAAGAGCATCCCCATTTGGTTATTGCTCTTTGTCTAGGGAAATCAGACTCAGCTGTGAATCGTAGACCAAGTGGTGCAGAACAATGCCTCCCCGGCCTGGGAAGCGTGTTCTCTCTTCTCACTCATGGGGGCTTATTCCAGGCTGGCTTTGCTCACAAGGAAAATCATTTAGACACAGTTCAGTGGACACTCACTCACATCTCTTTGACACCCGTGACCATTTTTGTTTAAGGAGAAATCCAGTACTGCTGTGGTAGGGTGTGCGGAATTTGAAGTGCGTTTTAAGAACCCCGTGAAGAAGTTTACACAGCTTTATGTTATTATCATCAAGGTCTGTCTGCTGCGCTTCAAAGGAAAAGGATGGATACAGAAGGGACAACTAAGAAAACTTTTATAGAAAAGTTAAAAAACGTTCTCACCAACTCTGCATTTTGGATGCACTAAACTACATGCCTGTTTAAAACTGTCATAAAATTACAGTGGAGAATGAGACCTCTACCGTGTTTGTTATATAAATCAGGAAACCAGGTTCCAAGGTTGCTAAATGACTTTCTTAAAGTCACATAGCTGATAAATGGCAGAATGAGGATGAAAATGCCAAAATTCTGATTTGTAATGATCCTGTTGTTTCCAGGAAGTCTAGGGCAGGCAGATAGGAAATTCTTGCTCTAGACTTGGTATTTATAGCCATATGAAATTGCTATAGCTGTAGATATAAAATGATCAAACATTTGCAATGTTATATGATTTAATCTAACTTCACTGAGTGGAATCGACAGTGGGTACCTTCTGATTATATAATTGGTTATAAGCCTGTGCGTGTCATGAGAATGTATATGGTGCACATGCATAAATGCAAAGTGTCTTTCTCAGTATCAGTTTTGGCATGATTATAATTTAATAAAGAGTAACAGGTTTTCTGGTTACTGCCCAGTAACTGTCCAGTTACTCTCCAGTTATACAAGGAGTTCTGGAAGAAAAGGAGGAAATGAACGTTAATTCATTTCACCATGTTCTTAGGCATTTACTTTATGTCACTTAAAACTCATAATAATCAAGAGATGTGAGAATTATTATCCCATGTTACTGATGAGGCTCAGAGAGGTTAGTTTCTTTTTAAAGTCACCATTCTATTCAAATGTACAGACAGGTAAGTGTTTCCAATCAGCTTTTTGGTGAGTAGAGAAGCTGCATTTCTTATTTGGAGGTTAGGAGGTTATAAATTCAGGCCTGGTTCCAGAAAAGCATTCAAGGCTTTGTTTATAAACTGCGTTGGCTATTTGTTTGGAAGAGTGTGGTGTTTAGGTTCTCATCTGCAGATACTTATCCACATCAAAGTGGGCCACGTATCAATGCAGAATTGTTGTCAAATTGCTGTCAAATTGCAGTGGTCTAAGAGAGTCCCTCATGATTTTTATGTGTTTTCTGGCATTCCAAGACTTAGATATTGGTTTTATCTTACATAAACTTTGCTCACTTATTTTTCTTGAAAAAGTATTGAGAGACTTACTGCTGGATAGAACCAGATTGCGTCTTCCTATAATTTTTTCTAATTGGAGACCAGAATCACCTTGGACAGTTGCTGAAAATTTCTAAGCTTATGCCAGAAGCTGGAGCTTTGCTGCTCCTAAAACTGCTCTGCTGTGATGTTGGGAAATTGAAGTTGGACTGTATTGAGCTAGTTTCAGATTTGCAGTATTTTTGAACTGGTTGATGCAGGAAGAAACTAAGGCTCAGGAATGTCCACACTCACACAGCCAAGTTGAGACTTGAACCTTGACATTGCCTGCAAATGCCTGGCCTGGTGTTCTTAGTAGCCACATCACAATTTGAAAGCATGCCGGACTCCACTTCGGAATTTAGCCTCAGCTTTAGTCACTGCGCAGGACTCCAGAAGCCTCTCTGGGTTTTCCTCATCATGAGTTTGTTTTCTGTGGCATCCTACTAGCAGCTTCTTTTCTCAATGGCCAACTCTTCTGAATATAGCAAGGGACTTAGGAACCTGTCCGGTCATTCAGGATTTCATGCATTACCTAGTAAACTGCTACTGGAAAGCAGAAGAATCTAGTTTAATGCCAGCATATGTGAGTTACTGATTAACTGATCTAAGGCAATCATGGTTTCTCTTTCGTCTGCCTTCACTTCCTTGTTTCTAATTTATAAGAACCAAACATTTGAATTCAGCTTCCCACGTCCCTCTTCTCTCCCTCTTCAGTTTAATTGAAGAGGCCACAGGACCTCAGAATAGGTTTCCATGGAGTGCTAGTGGAACCTCTGCAAAACTATCCCTGGTGGGAACTTTGAAGATCTGTGTGGTGTTTTCAGGGGTCAGAATCCTGGACCAGAAGTTAAGTGAGTTGATTTACTATGTGATCATATGAAATTTAATTCTTTAGACCTCCTATTACTTTTTCTTTTTTTTTTTGCCAAAAAACTCATTTTTTTCCCCTATTTTTAAATATTTATTTATTTATTTTAGGCGAGGCAAATCTTGTTTGACCTCACAGATTGCAAGGACCTTGTCAGCTTATAATCTCTTATTTTTTATCTTTTACACCTACAGCACCTGGTCTTCCTAGGTGGTCTCCCATCCAAGCACTAAACAGGCCCAACTCTGCTTAGCTTCCAAGATCAGATGGGATCAGGCTTGTTCAGGGCGGCATGACTGTAGACCCAAACAACTCTTTTTTAACTTTAATGTGGGAGATATTGAAAATATATTTATTTTTTAAAGATTTCTTTATAGAAAAGAGTAAGGCATTCGAATAAGAAGTTAGGATTATATAAAGACCCTTTGATTTTCATTTCAATTTAGACTATTGGTTCCATACAACCATTTGTGTAAAAGAAAAAAAAAAAAGGGAGGGTTTCTTGTATGCATATAGAGTATTTCTGGAACGATGTACAAGAAACTAATAATGTTGGTTTCTGGGAGACAGAGACCAGAGATAAACTATTCATTGTATATCCTTTTGTGCCTTTTGAACTTTGGAGCTTCAACTTAATAAATAAAATCAAAGAAAAACAAAGAATATATGGGTTTTAATAATGAAGAAATAAGTAAGTAACCAGCTACTGGTTCCTAAGTAGTTGAAGGAGGAGACCAGGAAGCAATTATAAAAAAGGAAAAGCAATTCTCTTTCTTATTATCTTTTTAAGTGTCACCGAAGTTCACATTTAGTATTTTTCTTTTTCACTTTCAGCGATTTTTAAAAGCAGTATTCTTTAAACTTTTCTGGATTTTTATAACAGGGCTGGAGGTTTTTTCAATTTTTCATAATTTTCTTCCCTCTCATAAAGCATCAGTGATTGGCTGCAGCCTAGACTCAGTGAACCAATGGGAATCAGATTCGTTCAACTCCTGAGCAACTAACCCCACCTTATGCTGGCAGTGTGTTTATAATAGAGTGAAGGCTAGAAATTTTTTTTTCTTCCACAATGTTTTTCCTCCTATAGAGAAATCCCTGTAATGTGATTATTCTTTTATTTTCCTGAGCAGTGCCTAAACGTGAGTGCCAGAGGAATCTTTTCTTCTCAAATTGAAAAAGAAAGAGAAAGCTTGTATACAAATGTTTTATTCTTAACCACAGCTTTTCTTGTTTTCAATAGATTGTGAATTGGAAGTATTTTTCTGTTTACTGGGTAAATCATTAAAATACAGTCTTAGGAGAGAGTAAACACAAACTGTGTCCCAACTTCTTTTTCACTCTTCATAAGAGAGAAATGTGAAATCTATTATTTAGCAGCCAGGGTTAAGTCAAAAGCAAAAACTCAAGTTGGGACCAGTTCTTAGTACATTCTTGAAAATTTCTCATCTGAAATTTGGTAAAGAAAATATAAAAAAGCATATAGTTTCCTTCCAGAATTCTTCTTATTGCTCTATTGCTTTTTATTTGTTGGAAGAGAATAACCAAATAGATATTCTCATGCTTAATTTTTTGAAAGCTTAAAAGGTCATTTGGTGAGTCCTCTCTCTCACGCCTTTGTCCCTGAGCCATCCAGTTCTTTCTCTAATAGACCAATAGTGTTGTTATTAGTCTCATATATTTTTCAGAGATATACATATATATGTGTGTGTATATATATATATACATATACATATATATGTTTATGTATATATATATAAACAAATATATATATAAATATATATATAAACAAATATATATATAAACAAATATATATATATATAAACAAATACGTCTACATACCATTTTCTTCCTTTAAAAATCAAATGGTAGTGTACCATCCACACGATTCTGTATTTTTTCGTGTAACAATATATCTCATATATGATTCCATATTAGTAAGCTTCTTTATTTTATTTTTTCCTTTATTTTTTAAAAGCAGTTTTAGGTTCACAGCAAACTCGAGGGGGAAGATACAGAGCTTTCCCATGCATTTCTTGCGCCCACACGTACATAGCCTCCTATTATCACTCTCTCCTACCAGAGTTACCATTTGTTACAATTGATGAACCTACATTAACACATCATAATCACCCAAACGCCCTGGTTTACATGACAGTTCACTCTTGGTGGTGTACATTCTATAGGTTTGGACAAATGTGTAATGAAACATACCCATCATTACGGTATCACACAGAGTATTTTTACTGCCCTAAAAATCCTGTGTTCTGCCTGTTTATCGCTCCCATACCCTTCAGCCCCCGGCAACCACTGACCTTTCACGGTCTCCATAGTTTTGCCGTTTCCAGAATGTCATGTAGTTGGAATCGCACAGTGTCTAGCTTTTTCAGATTGACTTTTTTCACTTAGTAATATGCATTTAAAGTTCCTCAATGTCTTTTTATGGCTTGATAGGTCATTTCTTTTTAGCTCTGAATAATATTCCATTGTCAGGTTGTACCACAGTTTGTTTATCCCTTCACCTACTGAAGGACATCTTGATTGCTTCCAGGTTTTGGCAGTTATGAATCAGGCTGCTGCAAACATCCATGTGCAGGTTTTTGTATGCACAAAAGTTTTTAACTCCTTTGGTAAATATCAAGGAGCACGACTGTCGGATTGTATGGTTGAGAGTATGTTTAATTTTGTAAGAAATGGTCAAACTATCTCCCAAAATGTCTACCATTTTACATTCCTACCAGCAATGAGAGTTATTGCTGCTCCACATTTGGTGTTGCCAAGGTTCTGGATTTTGGTCATTCTATTAGGTATATAGTGGTACCTCATTTTAATTTGCATAACATATGATGTGGAGCATCTTTTCATATGCTTATTTGCATCTGTGTATCTTTTTTGATAAGATAGACACCTTAAGGTCTTTAACCTATTTTGTTGTTGGATTGTTTGTTTTCATATTGTTGAGTTTTACAAGTTCTTTGTATATTTTTCAAATATTTTCTCCTAGTCTGTGGCTTGCTCTCTCATTCTCTTGACATTGTCTTTCACAGAGCAGAAGTTAAAAAAAATTTTTTTAATAGAACAAAACAAATGTTTGCAGTCTCTGCTGTATTTTAATTCAGTCATGCACAATTTCAAAAACATATAACATACACATGCAAAATACTCAAATATCAGGAATTAAAAGGGTGTAAAACAAGGGGCTTACAGGATTGAAAGACTATTTTAGGCTTCAGAGCAAAACAAAACCAATCAAATTTTGAAAATATCTTTGTTCAAAACACAAAGATATTTTGTTTCCTTTTAAAGGACTACTTCAGGGACAAGAACTAACCTGCTTGTGTTGCCTGAGGCAAGGCCTGGCTGGCTTCTCTTCCTTTTGAAGACCTTTTACAAAATACAGATGCCAGCATTCACTGGTCTTGATTTTTACTTCCTCCTCCCCCATTCCTGCCATCCGAAAGCTCAGCACCCTGGGCCCACCCTGAGGACAGGAGCTAGAGAATGTGGTCAAACTTGGTGACTAGCTCCTGTCGCTTTGCCGAGATGATCTTCCGTAGGTGTCTTTCTTGAGCTCGCTAGCCACCAACCCGCTCAGCTTCCACCACCAACTTTAGCACCAGCTCCCTGACTTGTGCATCTAGATTCTGCATTTCCCTTACTTCATCTCACAGGTCAACCTGGACTGTAGCAGTGCAGTCTAACTGATCAAGGCCTTGTGCTCCATCTCTAGGCTCTTCTTGCCACTGTTGAGGGTGGACACATATTCTGGGACTGCTTGTACCTACTGATGGTCTCATCAAAGTGATGGTACAGACCTATTATTCTTTTGCTGACCAGGGTCAAGATCTGCTCTGTGATGCAGGCACACGAAGTGTTAAATTTTAATAAAGTCCAGTTTATCAATTTTCTCTTTCAAGGATAGTGCCTATCTGAAAAGTCATCGCCATTTTCAAGGTCATCTAGGTTTTCTCCAATGTTATCTTCTAGGAGTTTTATAGTTTTGCATTTTACATTAGAATCTATGATTCATTTTGAGTTAAATTTTGTGAAGCGTGTAAGATCTGTATCTAGATTCATTTTTTTTTTTTTTTGCATGTGGATGTCCAGTTGTTCCAGCACCACTTGTTGAAAAGACTATCTTTGCTCCATGTAATTGCCTTTGCTCCTTTGTCAGAGATCAGTTGATTGCATTTATGTGGGTCTATTTTTGGGCTCTGTATTCTGTTTTATTGATCTATTTATTCTTTCTCCAATATCACACTCTCTTGATTGCTGTAGCTTTAGAATAAGTCTTGAAGTTGGCTAGTGTCAGTCTTCCAAATTTGTTCTCCTCCTTCAATATTGTGTTGTTTACTTGGGGTTCTTTTAATTTTTTTAATGGCTATGTATTTTCCACTGTATGGATATTCTAAAATTTAACCAGATTAGTGGACAATTCAAGTACTTCTTATCTTTTCAAAACAATGGTACAATGAATAACTTTATATATTTGCCATTTTGCACATGTTCAAGTACAGTTATACAGTGTACTTTCAGAAGTGAGAATGCTAGGTCAAAGGTAAGTACACTTGCAATTTTGATAAATATTGACAAATTGGCCTTCATAGAATTGGCAGAATTTTTATTTCTATCAGAAATGTATTAAACTGATGATTTCTCTATACTCTCAGCAAGTTCGTCATCAAGCTTTTTGATTTTTGCTAATCTAATAGGTAAAAAATTAGTACCTTTGTATAGATGAAATGCTTTTCTTATTCACTTATGGGTGACTTTACAAATTCCATTTTGAGTAGAGCCTCAGAGTAGAAGGTGTCATTTTATTCTTTCCAGTATAAATAAAAAGATCAACTTTGAAGAAGCAGCAAATGAATAAGTTTTTGACCACTGCCTGGTAAGGAACAGAGTCAGCACACTTACTTTTTAAAAATAATATGCATTTAGTTGCCTTTCATAGTTCCTTCCAAATCTCAACATTTCACTTCCCCTACTTAACCTTGCTTTGTAGTTAGAAAGTAGAGAAAGTGTTGACTGGAGGTTTAATTACCCAGTCAAGACAGATCTCTTGAGAGCTTGTTTGGAGGTTCTAGCAGGGGAGCGCAGCTACTTGTATACCCTTGACCAAAGAACGGTCCTCTCCTCTATCAGGGAAGGTCGTCCTCTTCCACTGAGCACACAGCTTTGGGAGGGACGCACATGGAGTCGTGAGGAAGGAAGGGGACACCCGCCTAGCCAGCCAGATCAGCTGAATCAACCCTGGCAATCAATGGAGTGACAGATGTCACAGCCAGATCACCCTCACATCCAAGACAGATTTTTTTTTGTTGGAGCTGCATTGCTCAATGCTGGGTGGAAGGCGTAGAGAAAGCAGGTAAAGATCAGAATCCAACACATTCACTGTGATAAAGCTTGCTTCTCTCACTGGTGAGTGGGAAAGTGGACATAAGGGAAAAAGTGAGATGAACTCGGGAGATCTGCCCTTCTCTTGGAGTGTGCTCTTTCTGAGACTAAATTTTGGCATTCTTATATATGAAAGAATTGGGCGAAGAGCTATTTTGAGGTCCATTTCTAATTAAAAAGTTTGGAAATCACTAATTTAGAAACGATTAGTATGAATCAAGAATTTTTTTGAATGTTAGGCCTACACATAATTTGATGAAATTAGAATTGTAAAAAAAAAAGTCTCCTGTTAGTGTGTCATCCAGAAGTCTTCAAATGTGATCAAAGACTAGATTTCAAGATTGATATCTGCTGAGAGTTAAAATCTAATTACCAAGCAGTCATTCCTTCGGGTGTTATTTTTTTCAACCCAGTCTGCATTGTGTGCTCACTTTTACAAAGAAGGAATATAGAAAATAGTGATAAGAATATGCCAATCTTGATATGACTATCGGAATGGATTATAAATTGGAAAGACCGCATTTCATTCCTGACTCGACAATACCTTAGGCGTGCTCACTCTTTCGTGCTCTCTGTCTGTCTGTCTTTTATAGTCTTTCTCTTATGTTCATTGTTTACTAAGAAGCAAAATGACACACATCTTACTAGTGCAATCTTTGGAGTTAGATTTTTTTAGTTCAAATCCCAGCAATGTCACTTGATAGCTGTGGACCTTAGGTAATTACTTAACCGATTTGTGCTTCAGTTTCTCTATTTGTACAGTGGGGATAGTAAGGATCATGGTAAGGATTAACAGGTCCTGATGTGCCTATCAGAAGGCAAGGCTCCATGGCTTTAAATGTGAATTCCCAGGGTTGAATTCTGTTTGTAGCAATAGTTTACCAACATTCTTGCTAAAATAATTTTAAAATGCTGGATACAATAGAAAAATCATTTTCTTAAATGCAATGAACCAGTAATAAAAATAATGAATATTTAAGCCAAAAGCTGAGTGAAAAGGGATCTATTGAGCAATGAAGCTGGCTTTTGCCTTGAGGACATTTGCCAAACCAGCTAAGCTTGAACTTCTGTTTTCATGACCTGGGGGTGTAAGAGAGGCAAGGTAAGACATCTGAGAGGGTATTTATCCTTCAGTCATAAAGCTGGGACTTCAGAAAGCTTTCCATCAAAGTAAGGGGGAATTAGAATACAAACAAAAAAACTATCATTTATTCTTTTCAACCCTAGAGGACTACAAGGAAAATCACCTATCAAAACATTGCTACTGAGTAGATGCCTAATTATTTGGTCCTGAGAATTTAATCCTAAACTAACTCTAATATAACTGTGCATCTTGAATCAGAATAATTAGGTGGACAGAAAAACTTTAAGAGGAAAATTTGATTTAAAGCGTTCCTAAATTGAAAGTGTCCCTGGTACTAGGCAGAAAGCAAAATTTCTCCTTCTGTTGGAGGAGTCTTTCATCTAACTCTTTGGAGAATCCCCACCCATGAGATTAGAAGGAAAATGAGCATCTCATAGTAAAAAAAAAAAAAAGTCACTAAATACAAAATGTGAGCTGAGAGTAAGAAACTATAAAGATTGACTAAGCCAATTTGAAAAGGAACCAAATAAAAATATAATAATTAACAACTCAGTGTATGAATTTAACAGCATATTAATCCAAGTGAAACAGGGAAGTAGTCAACTGAATGATAGGTCTGAAGAAAATTTTTAGATGACAGCACTGAGTGGCAGAACAGTGAAAAACTCTAAGGGTTAATCAGTGTGGAAGATAAAGTATTCAGAGTCTACATAAGTTTAATTACAGTCTTAGAATGACAAGAGAGACAATGCAAAGAGGCTACATATAAAGGGATAATATCAAGGAATTTTCAAGGACCAATAAAAAGCATCACTTCACATATTCATGAAGTCATATGAGTCAGGATAAGTAAAAAGAAATCCACACATAGACACAGTATAATAAAACTGCAAAACACAAAAGATAAAGAGAAGATCTTCAGCACGGTCAGAGAGAAGAGGCAGTTTATCTTTAAAAACATGGCAAATATTCCTGACAGTACAATAATAGAAGTTGGAGGGCAGTAGAATATTATCTTTTGTGCACTGACAGAAATTAATTATTAGTTTAGTATTCTCATTTCCGTTTTAAAAATCTTTTAAAAACAAGGACAAAATAAAGAGTTTTCAGACTTAAAAAATCCTGGAGAGTTTGTTCTAGCAGATTCTCACTAAAAGGATATACAGTTGACCATTGACTAAAATGGGTCCACTTAGCACACGGATTTTTTTTTTTCAGTAAATGTGGTGGTAACTGCAGGTTTGGAATCTGAGGATTCACCCAACCCTGGATGGCAAATAGTATTTTTAAGTTCCCAATATGGTTTCTATCTGCAATTTATTGAATCTGCAAATATGAAAGGGCCAACTGTAGAGTCAAAAGTTATAAGTGGATTTTCAAGTGTATGGAGGTCTATTACTGTGCTATTCAAGGCTCAACTGTAGTTCAGGAAGAGGAAAATTATTCCTAGATGGAAGGTTTCAGAAACAGGAAGTAATGAAGAGCAAAGAAAAGGAAAAATTTTAAGTTAAAGCATATAATGACCATATAAAATAATAATGATGATGTTTTCACAGTGAGAACTAGATAAAATAAGTGACATAAGTTGTATAAGGAAAGGCAGTATCTTCTAAAGTTCTTGCATAGTGTAAGAGGATGTTAAAACATATTGATTAAATTTAGATTTTTATAAGTGCATATTAAAATATCTAAGGCAACCACTAATATTAGTAAAAAGTGAATAATTTTCTAGCCAATGGAGAAAATCGAAATGAGAAAAATAACCTTGAAGTTGAGGAAACTGAGAAGAGTATAGAATAAGCAAGACAAATAGTAATAATAAGATGCAGAAAGAAATCCACATGTATCAGTAATTATAATAAATCTAAACGTACCCAAGATTGTTAGGGTGGGTGAAAAATGAATATTCAGCTACATGCCATTTATGAGAGACATGTCTAAAATATAAGGGTACAGAAAGGTTAAAAGTAAAATAATAAGTGAGTGATCAAAAATTGAAAGAAAGCTGACAATATTCACATTAGACAAAATAAACTTTAAATGCAAAAAAAAAATTTTTAGAGATGAAGAGGGGCATACTGGTTAAAAAGTTGCAACTGAAATATATGAAACTTGTATGCATCTAAGAGCATGACTTCGATATATATAGTAAGCAAAAACTGAGAGAACTATGAGAAACACATTCCTAGTGAGATTTTAATATAACTCCTTAGTTCTTGATAAAGTGGGAAAAAGATCAATTATACATATAAGATTCTAACCATTCAATTAATAAGATTGAGCTGATAGACATGCGAAGATTACTACATCTCAAAACTGCAGAGTACACATTATTTTCAAACACAGAACATTTATAAAACATGACCTCAAACTAAGTCATCAAGCAAGTCTTAACAATTATCAAATGATTGGTGTCATACAAACTAGATCTGTAAACACCATGCCTTAAGCCAGATAACTAAAAAAGCCAAACAAACAAACTAGAAACTTGGGGTTTAGTGGTGTATCTTGTGAGCTTTAAGAAATGAACAAAGTACCCTCTTATTTCTTTCCCTTTGTGTACATAGCTGGAGGGGCCTAGCTATGGAATTAGGCTGTTTGCAGAGCCCTTTAACAACCAGTTTGGCAACGCCTGGAAACCTGTGGGAAGTGGGGGAGGGAACTTGGGAAGGGGAGGACAGTGACTTGCCAGCTGGGGAGCAGACTGGGGACCCATAGACCCAGGTTTCTAAATTACTTTAGAAACTGTCAGCCTGGGCCTGGGCCAGAGGAAGAGGCGCTGTGGCCCCTTCCATCCAATTTCTTCACTGTGTAATTTTCTTAATTTGTCTTAAAATTAGTGGAGAAATGCGAGAAGGAGCAGCTTTCTTTGAAATCTTAGCTTTTAACTGGATTTACAGATGCTCCTTGATTTACGATGGTGTTATGTCCAGATATACCCATCGTAAGTTGAAAATATTTTAAGTAGAAAATGCATTTAATACACCTAACCTATCATGCATCATAGCTTAGCGAGCCTGCTTTAAACATGCTAAGAACCTACAGTTGGGCAAAATCATCTAACACAAAGCCTATTTTGTACAGAATGTTGAATAAAGTAATTTATTGAAAGTGAAAAACAGAATGGTTGTGTGGGTATCCCTTTCACACCACTGTGAAATCGGAAAATAGTTAAGTCAAATGATCATGAGTTGGGGACTGTCTGTGGTTTGAATTCTCAACCTTTAGGGATAACTGAATACAGAAATTCCCAAATGTGTTGTGCTAGAGGCTGTGAGGTGCGGGACAGTTTTGGGACCTTTTTTCTTAGGTTTTCCTGTTTCTAAGCTTTTAATGTTTTATATATATTACTATCAGAGACTATAATGTCTTTCGTTTCTCAGCAAGGCTTAAAAAGAAGGAAATCAGCATTTCTTCTTATAGGTTAAATGCTATAGTACTAATGAGAATTAAATCTGGTTTCTCAAGACTATTTTATAATTAAAGATGGATGGACTGGAATATTGAGGAAGGGTTGCCCATAGTACTTATTAATACAATCTGCAGTATTAAAGTTGGAAGTTCTGAGAGAGCCTCTTTTGAACTCATGCTTAATAATGCATTACTCATATGGCTATTGTAATGGTCATTAAAAAGAAAGATATAAAGGGAAAAGCTGTACAAACCATTAAGTTGTTTACAAACAATACATTATTAAGAAAGAATGTAAAGGCATGGGAGTCTTTGTTTTTATGGAAGAGGGGTGCCAGAGGAGGGTGAGCCGCAGTGGTCTGGTCGTACTTATAACAGATAAAGAGGTAGAGATAGTAGTCAACATGTAATAGATAAATCCCTCTGCATATATATATATGTATGTATGTATGTAATTTTTCCCTCCCCTCCCCTCCCACAAAATTTTCTTTTAAAGATTTTTCCAGTTTTTTCTTTAGTGTTAGAATTTCTATTTCCTTATATGGACTTGAATAATTTATCTTCCATTAAGCCATTTAAGTGACTTGAACAGATTTGTAATTGTTTGTAAAACTTATGTTGAAGCAGTGATATAGATTTGCCTCTTGTGTAAAAACAGCTAAGGGAATTCCATATATGAAGATAAGATTTCAGGTTTTATTCTGCTTAAATACTTTTAAGGGGTTGAGAGAATACTTTACTACCAGAACTAAGGACTTGAATGCACCGTATCCTTTGGGAAAGCCCCAGTAAATATAGAGTCACACACACACACACACACACACACACACACACACACGACATACACACACACACACACACACACACACACATATATATATTTTAGCATTTTACTTTATTATTAATTTCAAGTATATAGTGCATTGGTTAGATATTGAAATGATCCCCCTGATTACTCTTCCCTCTGGCCCTACACATAACCATTACATTCCTGCTGACTGCATCCCCGATGCCATGCTTCCTATCCCCATAACCATCTATCAACTACTAATTTGTACTTCTTTAACCCTCCAACCCTTTCTCTCAGCCCCTCTGCCCTTCCGGCCATCACCAGATTGTCCTCTATATTTTGAGTCTGTTTTCAATTAGTTTTTTCTTTTTGTTTCTTAGATTCCGCATATAAGTGAAATCATGTGGTATTTATCTTTCTCTGTTTGACTTATTTCACTCAGCATGATAACCTCTAGGTCCATCCATCTCATTACAAGTGATAGGATTTTTTTTTTATGACTGAGTAATATTCCGTTGTATATATGAACCATAACTTCTTACTTCTTTATTCAGTCATCTGTTAATGGGCATTTAGGTTGCTTCCATATCTTAGCTATTGGGATGCATAGATCTTTATGAATTATTGCATTGGTTTTCTTTGGATAAATACCCAGAAGTGCAATTGCTGGGTCAAAAGGTACATTCATTTTTAACTTTGTGAGAAGTCCTTCAGACTATTTTTCATAGTGGCTATACCAATTTGCAATCTCACCGACAGTGTATAAGTCTTCTTTTTCTCCACATCCTCTCCAACACTTGTTTTTTTTTTTTTCTTTTCTTTTCTTTTTTTAATGACAATAGCATTCTGACAGGAGTAATTATAGAGTCATATTTTGAAACTCAGGACCAGCTAAAAAATCTTGCCCATGGTCCCCCAGCAAATCAGCTATTAGAGCTGAAACCCGAATGGAGAGCTCATAGCTACCCAGTGGGTTCTCTTAACTGGCTCTGCTGACACATATCATCACTGGTTGCAAGTGACAAAAAACCCAACTCAATGTGGCTTAAACAAAAGGAAATATATTGGCTCGTTTAACTAAAAAAGGCAGCAATAGCTTTAGCTTCAGGTGTGACTTAAATGATATCAACAGGACTTAGATTCTATATTCCTCTGGGTTGGATTCATTTCACACAGATTTTCCCTGTAGTGACAAGCTGGCTGCCAGGAACTCTAGGTTTTGAGGCTTCACAACTATACAGCCTCACAACTCAAGTCCGATAGAAAAAAAAGTTTCTTTTCTTACAGTTCAAAGAGAAATCCATGCCTGACTCTCAGTGATCTGAAAAGGGCCATGTACCCACCTGGATCAGGAGATGGAGCTCACACTGCCTACATCTCATGGGCAGAAAGTGGGAGAAAGTAGCCCATGGATGTCTACCTTTTTAGGGGCCTTTAGTCAAATTAAATGAGTTTTGGTATGAAGAGGAATTTTCCACTCAAATGGCTAACCTTGTAATCAGTTCTTTGTTCTGCTTCTGTAGACATTCTTGCCTCATAGGCCGAAGGGCAGAGTGATCTAGAGATCAACTGAAGACTCTCCCTCCCCTTTGATTGTTCTGTGTAGATAACAGATGTATTGCCTAAGCTCCTGTCTGAAAATCTCAGGCTCTGTAACTAACTGTAACCCATAGCAACTCCTGTGGTCTATAACCGCCTGAGGACAAATCAACCAATCAGCCCATGCCAACTGTAACAGCATGGATAAACCCTATAAAAAGCAAGCTTGCCCCTGAGCTCAGGGTCCAGATCTTCAGAGCGCTAGCTCTTCTGGGACCACTGGCATAATAAACCTGAGTTCTCCAACTCTCTTAGTGGAGCTTGGTTTCATGCTGGTCTAATTGTTGCAACATTTCTGCAACAGGTGTGAGGATTTCTTTTTCCTTTGTAGAGTGTTAAAAGCATTGACAAACGTTTATTACTCAAAACAGTTCTTGCTTTTCTTAGTTAATGATGTCATCCTGGAATTTCGTGGCGTCCTACTGCTACTGTTTTCTGACTGTTGTATAGTTTGACATTGGCAATTTTAATCTTGTACCTATAGAGAAAAATGGCAAAAATTAGAAATGTAGAATGATTATAGAAGTTACTAATCATTTCTAAAATGAGCTTGGATACCTTTAAACTTTTAAAATATTTTTTTAAGTCCATCTAATGCTTGAATCACCTCCGAATGTCTACGTGGCTTCTTTAGAGTGGTTTTTAGAGTGTGCAAACTTTGAGTAGAGTCGATTACAATTTCTTTTTCGAATTACATTTATTCTGTAACAGTATATTTATTGATATGTATTTATTCATATATATTTATTTAAATACATTTATTGACTAGAGTGTTAACATATCACTAAGTTATTAAATGAAATAAATAGACTACAAAATAGTAGAATCTGATATTATATAGACATCTCAGGAGGTGGAGTGAGCATTTTATAAGCCTCAAAAGAAAGTTAAAAAAATCAGTTTTTAAACACCGTTGCTTTTGCCTGAATATTGACCAAATAACTTAGAACTGAGTACAATGGGAGTATGTCTCTAATGGAATTTAAATGGTCATTTTTTGAAAAATCAATGAAAAAATATTTTTGGTAGATATTTTCGCCCCTTGTGACCATGAAATACTCAAGAGGTCCCTGCTTTGGACTGCTGAGATGGGTTTCCTGTCAGCTCTATCTGGAAGCTAGCCAGATAGTGGTATCTGCAGGTTACACAGCCTCCCGGGCCTCAGTTTTCTTCTGGCTACACTGTGAGAGGTTTGGCTTAGCTGATTTCTAAGGTCCCTTTCAGTTGCCCGCTTTTAGTGAGCACTGGGTCCCTGGCACATCTAAATCTGGTCGAATGCAAAATTGGTTTTTTACACAGCTCTTTCTTTCCCTACCCCAATCCCACTAACTACATCATCTCCACCTCCATCATCTCTAAAATTTTGAAACCATTAGCTCTGATTCTGGAGCCAGAGTGAGCGCTTCCTTCCTTCAGTCTGGGCACATAGTGAAGGTGTCACTGATGTTTATTGTGGGCCTGTAGTGTGTGCATGTCTCAGGTCTGTCAGAGACAGCTGGTAGTCTGCTCCTACCAGATGCCAGGGGAGGTAAGAGAAACAAGCAATTAATGAAAATAAGGAGGCACACAGCTTGAAGGTCATAGGGTTCAATTATTTACATATCTTTGTGCTTTAGCTCAACTATTTACATTCTCTGAGTTTCCTCTTCCTACGAAAATCTTCCTACAGAAGATTTCTTCAAAGAATGGAGATGATGTACATAAAGAGTGGTTCTGACCTTTGGCTGCATTTTGGAATCACCTGTGGAGCTTTAAAATCCACTGATGCCCAAGTCCCACCCCCAGAGATTCTGATATAATTGGTCAAGGGTGTGGCCTGGGAGCAGGGATTATAAGGCTTCCCAAGTGATTAATTCTAATGTTTAGTCAAGGTTGAGACCCACTGAGTAAAGCCTTTTCATAGTTTCTGACACATAGTAGGTACTCAAGAGTAGGTACTAAATAATTACTAGATAGGATTATGATAGCTCAGTGAAGGAGAGATTTTTAGGTTAAGTGGAGAGAGAGATTCCTGGGAGCATTTCAGAAAGGAAGTGGCATTTTACCCAGCCCTTCAAGAAAAGGGCAGTGATCACAACAGTGTGGGTAAAAAGATCTGGAAATTGGAAAGCCTGGTCTATTGATGTGAACCAGTGCTCAAGTGTCTTAACATTATATGCTTCTCTGTGGATTTGTGTCTTTGTCCTTAAAGAGGTATAGGTCCCACTCTTATTGGATGTATCTGAGGGTGTTACCTATGTTCATTATCTATTTACTATATAACAAGTTACCCCAAATATTACTGTCTTAAAACAACAATAATTATTTACTATCTTTTACTGTTTTTGTGGCTTAGAAGTACAGATGGTGGTACAAAGGGCATAGCTTGTTTCTCCTCCACTACATCTGGGGCCTCATCTGGAAGCTGGAGGCTAGAATCGTCAGCAGGGTCACTCATCACATGTCTATGGTTGATGCTGGTTGTTGGTTGAGGACTTAGCTGGGGCTATCAGCTGGGACACTCGCACCTGGGCTTTCTTAAAGCTTGGTGGCTGAGTTCCCAGGGCAAGCATCCTGAGAAAGACTGGGAGCCAGGCAGAAGTCGTATCCATTTTATTACCTAGTCTTGGAAGGCTCATAGCATCAATTCCAACTGATTCTGTTAGAAACATGTAACCGAGTCCAACCTATATTCAAAGGAAAGCAAATTAAATTCTTCTACTGTTTGAAAGGGAGAAATGTCTGAGAATGTGTATGGCATATTTAGAAACCACCACATTGTGTAACACTTTAATTCCTTGCAGCCTGTTGTGGCTAGAACCTTGGGTCTGGAATCTGAAGATTTCAAGTTCCATCGCTACATTTTTTCTAGCATTATGGGTGACTCACTGACTCTAACATGTCCTCTTCTTTTTCATCAGTTAAAAGGAAACCAAATGAGAGTCAGGTATGTGTATGTGTTTTACTATGTACAAATGCACATTATTCTTTCTTCTTCTTCTGATTCCACTAACCTTCTTTTTTGGACTGAGAATGAACCGAGTGCAAAATAAAGAATGATACGTGAAACAATTAGATCAAGTTAGTAAGAAAAAATGGTCATGAATACAGAAGGACTTTTTAAAAAAAATTCCATGTTACTTAAAATACTTCTAATATAAATCACAGCTACACATTTTATAGGAAACAGTTATTGCTATTATTGAAAATTATTTCCAATTCTTGGAAAAAAGTTATTAAAATATAGATGTTTTAACAATTGCGTACATGTATGTGTATGCGTGTATATATACATATAGTACATTTATATATGTAAATGCATAGAAAATAACTGGAATGATACACACCAAACAAAAGTGGTCATTCCAGGAAAGGGGGCATGAAGTAAGAGAAGAGGGGACTTCTAATTTAGAAAAAAGTTGAATTTCACTAGTTTGAGCTTTTTTTTTTTTTTTTTTTTTACATTAAAGAGCATATATAACTGCATTATTTATATAACTAAAAATGCGTTTTAAAAGAAGAGACCTTTGTTATATGCAGTGTTGGGTGGAGAGAGGGCAGATGGGGTAGGTTGTCTCCATAATAAGCCATTTTCTGCTATATTTTACAATTGAGTCCATAGGTGACTTTCTTTAGTGATAGGACTCATCTTCAGCCTGCGGGTGTAGGAGAAGCAGCCAGACTTAGCCTAGAGGAGATTAGGCTGGAAGAACTGGGACTCAGGCCTGGAGCCAGAGGAAGGGTTAGATTAGGTTGGAGTTAGTTAGATTAGATCACTGTCGGGAGGGTTAAGAATGAGCCTTAGGGAGCCAGGGAGAAGCTCTGGCAAAAGCTTTCAGAGCCTGGAGCCTTCACCATTTGTTCCGTGATGGCGCAGACAAAGCTCCCACAATTTTTACCAGGTGGCTGACTTCATCCTGGAGTACCTTTACAAAACTCTAGGTTGCTTTAATGGGACAGATGACAAATCGTTTCCCACCTGTGGGTTTTCTGTCATGCCAGCCTTGCTTGATTTTTCCTGGCTTTATTCTGTGACCAGGAAATAAGTTGGAATTCTGAAAAGTTGCTTTAGCCAAATCCTGTGAACAAAGGGGGCCTTGTTCAGGGTGATGCGCATCAGCTTTTGGAGGAGTGGAAGGCATCAGCTTGGATCTCTGCTTTTCGAGTCCTTGCTCCAGTTAACATTCTGTTTTTCTGTGGAGGCACAAGACCTGTGGAAGAGCAGGCTGTGCTTCTTGTTCACCATGCTTGAGGCCCAGGCCTGACTCTAGTCACACCAGTAAGTTCCACGTGGGCAAATCCAGGCCCCAGTGGTCCCAAATGGACACTGTAAAGACTCCACAAGAGAGAGGCAAGCTTTGTTACTGTGTTTGGTTTCTCCAGGGCTTACCCAGAGGCTGTTATAATTTCTAAGATTTTCATGGATTGCGTAGTCCATCAGAGGGGTACAGACACAAGTCAGGAGCTGGGAGTGATAGTCACTGTTCTGTTAGTCACCTTCCCTCCTGTTACTGAAATGTCCTGAAGAGTGACCAGTATGTACTGGTGTGGGTCCTGGCTGACCATGGCTGAGGCCTGGAGCACTTAAACCTGTCTTGAAGCTTGCTGCCTGTTCGACTTATTTTCCCTGCAGACAGCAGTAACTATTTGTTAGAAATAGCAGGTGGTATTTGAAAAAGATACTACTTTAGTATGTTAAGTGACATTCTACCCCTGGGAGGACTTATGGGACATTTCTTAGGGGGATTCCAGCTCCATGCCCAGAGCAGTCGTAGGCTGGATGTGCTGCCCCGTAATGCCAGGTAACTAATGGCATTATGCTACCGGTGTGTGCGTGTGGCTGCCATTTTCTTCATTTTTGTCTTCTCTTTCCCTTGACAGGGGGCAATCTGGTTTTGATGCTGTGACAGAAATTTTCTGACAATGAGTTACTGGGACTCGGGGAAAAGAAACGTTGTGCGGTACTGCAGGCATTTTCTGGTGGACAACGGTGCATTTCACGGTAAGCCGCCTTCTGTATTTATGTACCTGAATCTTTTATTTGTTTCTGACAGCACTTTTATTCTAGCATTCTGGATACAAATATAATATAATTGCTGGGTTCAAACAAGAGCTTGAGCTAACTCGTTTATGGATTAGTACCTAGAAGCCCCATCGGGCTCCTGTGCCAACTGCCCCGCCTCAACAACCGTAACGAAATTCCCACTTTCCACCTTACAAGTTAGTTTATGTCAGTGCCTTTTTTCTTCTAGATTGTCAACTCCAGTAATACCCCTTCCTGATGTTTGGAATTTGGGGGAGCTAGACCTATAGTAAGTGTTCAGTTAATATTTGTGGATCATCAGTGAGCACTTACTACCGGCATGGTGTGTGCCTTCTGTGAGGCCACATGTAAAAACAGAACAGAGCAGTTCACAGCACTTCACCATCACTATCAAGGCGGATTACTGCAGCCATAAGTCAGTAAGTCAGTCAGAGGGTAGTCAGTATTAGTCATTTTCATGGCACACCAAGACTAATTGCCTTTACCCTGCTGGTGTGTTTATTTTGTGTTACACAATCAGGGATAAGCTCTGTCAATCCTGCTATCAGGGTACCCTTGAGTGAGATTTATTTAAGAGTCAAAGATATATGTGTTGCCAGAATTTCTGGAGTAATCGCCATCAAAAGCTGGTGGAATTACAGCAGGAAGAGAGAGATTTCACAGGGAGCGGAGCGCTGTTTGACCGAATCCCATAATCTAAGCTGCTTTCGACTTTCTAAATTTGGTGTTTCTTCCCCAGTTTGGTGATGGGCCGATGTTTTTATTGCTTTAAATTAAGGTTAAGATAACAAACTTAACCTCAACTAAAGCATTTTAGAGTTTACAATGTTTTTTCACATTCATTATTTCTCCTCACTCTAGAACTTTCCTAGGTAGAGAATGACTTTATTTTATAGGTCAAGAAAGGGAAGCAGAGATGAAATTACCAGCCCGAGTTGACATAGCTAATTATTAGCAAGGTCAGAACTGAAATTCTTGCCTCCACCTTTCCAGGCTGGCTCTCGTGGCATTGCAGGGGTGAAGTGCCCTTAGCAAAGGATATGTGGGAATTATGACAGCACTATGGCACCGAGTTCTACTTTGTATGTCTCTGAACCTCATCTCATCTAAGGGCCTTGCTCATTGCTTCATCTCTCACATACAGTGTTTACTGTGTGGTATTTTCTGTTAGAATTTTATTTGTATTAAAGATGATAAATACGGTAATTGAAGAAACACAGGCATTAGTAAAACTAGCTTTATATTTTCAGGTTTCATTTTGTGCCAGTTTTTAAGTTTAAATTTAAATGCCACCATAGATTATTTTAGAATGCCTTCGTCCAGAGATCTCAAAGGCTGTAGCAATTTAAAAACCATTCCTATGTATTTTTATAGTTGTATTATCACTTAGCTTATTACTTACTATATTGTAGATACTTCTCCTGAGGGCTCGATGGTAATTGCCCTATTGAATCCTTTCACTACCTTTGCCATCATTTTTATTCATCCCATTTTGTGGATGGGGAAACAGGTTTGTGGGAGGTTGTGAAGTGGTGTTAGACAGAACTCCAAAACCCTGCTATTATCTTCCAGGCTGTCATCTCCATTTCAGTAGAGAAATTAACACTCTGAGAGGCTTAAGTTCTGTTCAACAGTGATTACTCTGCTATTAGCTAGCAGTGTGTAATCTTGAACAAGCTATATAAATCCTGCAGGATCTCGGTTCTCTCCTCTGTGTAATGAGTGTGCTGGTCTTGATGATTTTTGGGATTCTTTCTAGTCATAATCTGAGATTCCATCAAAGTGGCTCTGAGAATTACTGTATTTTGTGAGCTACCTTTTCACTAAACACGGGATACACAAGAGGGCAGTAGAATACTTAAAATATGAACTGGTTACTTCCATTCAAGAATTACTCTTTTTGAAAGGAGGTAGGAATATCACATCTGCCTAAGACTAACATGATTAAAGCCCATTAGAATTATGATTCTATTCATTTATAATGAAGCAGTAGCTTTAAGTACTTCTGATAGTTTAAATAGAATTTTGGATGTTTACACCTAAAGATAATGTATTTCAGGAAAGAATGATGCCTCTGTGCTTCCTCTTTACCGCTGCAGAAAATACATGTCATTAAGATAGGAACTTACTTAACTTAATGGAGAATTGTGAGGATTCTTCGTATGTTTCAAACCAAGGGAGCTCTAGAGAAAATATCTTTCTCTAGATAGAGGATTTCAGAACATTTTCTCTAGATAGAGGATTTCAGAACATTTTTGAGAGATGTTGAGTTAGAAATGTCAGATATTTTTGGAGGGGCTTCTGGAACAAAGGGTGGGTTTTGCATACTAGCTTGGCTTCTCCTGTCTAACTCTCCCTTTATTACCAAATCAATTAAAACAAAATGAAACAAAACCTCTTCCATTATAAACAGAAAACAACCATTTTCTGTGCAAGACAATGGACTTGTAGAATATACAGACTTGGATGTGCAAATTGTGCTAGGCAAACTCTTTACATACAGATATAAGCAGAATTCCCATGAGAAAAGAACCACATTAAAATGAGGGCTATGTAGGCTAAAATGGTCTAAAAGGAACAATAAAAATGTGACATATGTATGCCATTTTACAGTTCATAAAACATATTCATAACCTCAGTGTAGAGGTAGTATGATTCTCATTGGAAACCATTTAGGAAATTACCCACAATCCCACAACCCCAAAAGGAACACTGTTAATTGTTTCTGTCCAGTCTTTTATCTATTTCATCTTCTTAATCCTGGTGTAGGAATGGAATATTTGGAAAAACTAGGAAATGGTGGATATTGGTCAACAGAAAGGAGCTGGTTGAGTTGACTTCATTCAATGTTCAGTGATGAAAGGGAACCCAGTTAGGAAGTTTAAAAAGCTGTTTTTATATTTTCCACTTGCCTGTCCTTTGCCCAGATTTTTAGGGGATCTATTGAATCTTAAGGGTTTATATACATATCAAAGAAGCTAATTGCTGGAGTTTTTCTTCTACTTGGCTTTTATTTAGTCTCCTGATATGTTTGAAATAGAGAAAAAACTTGGGTGAAGAATCATTTGTGTAGTATGAATATTGCTTTAATGGCTTATACTTTCATGAAACTTATGAAAGTATTCTTATTTGAAAATTACCTATCCCCTCAGCTGTTTCTCTTGGTTGCAATGAAGTGAAGCATTTTTTTTTTTTTTTTTTGACATGAGACACAGATTCTTAAACCAAGAGTCAGTGTATTTTCAATTAGTATGTACAATTTCTTATGCACATAGCTCTTCCAAACATTTGAGTTTTTTAATAGAATATGCTTGCAGGTGATTTAATTTTTGCTTTTATGCATTGCAAGTTATAACTTTGATGCTGGAAAAATTTATTAATTGCTTTTCTATAAGCTATTATGGTATCATAACTTCTTGTATTGAAATTTATTTCTGTTGCTATAATATTGTTATGGGTGTTAAATAAAAATTCAACCAAGTAAATTTCAAAGATCTAATGGGCTTTAATGAACAAGTCATGAATTGGGCAGCATCCCATCTAGCAAGCAGAAAAGAGCTCAGAGGGCTATAGAAAGGGAAAGGTTTTTAAAGGCAGAGAGAGAGGGGGTGGGACAAGGAACTCATAAATGAAAAAATGGATTTTTTGGGGGGGCAGGGCAAGGCCACCTACCTTTGGACAGTGGGTCTGGTAGGAGGATTACTTCATTGGTGACTACCAGGAAATTCCAGACTGGCTAGTTAGGATTACATTCTGTGTGTGTGTCCCTTCTGACCCTGGAGAGACCAAATAACAAGCAAGCTTTAGGACAAGTGTCATTATATTCAAAAACGAAAAGTAGAGAAGTTCCCCTTTCACCCTCGCTGGAAAAAGAGAGAAGAATACCAGATCCTGCCTGGTAAATATGAAAGGAGAGTGAAATTATACAGAAGTGAATTATGGTTCTCATTAATTTAAGCCACTCTATTAGGAAGTTATGACTTCAGCAGCCTTCCTGCTTTGCAGGTTTGGGGGCATTACTATATTTTATATTAGAATGTCACTTCTTCACCAAGCAAAGCCTAGCTTTTTCAGCCAATATAAATATAACTATATAAATATCTTCTTCTAGGTCCAGAAAATAGCAGGGCACATAGAATCCTATTAATGCAAAGATAGCTGAGATTTTTGTGAGCATCATTAAGATAAAAAGTATTAACTCTTGGAGAGGAATAGTGCATGGAAAAAATTCCAAAGGAAGTTGAGAGAAAGGATTAAAAGAAAGAAGATAGGCTTTAAGAGAGAAAATGTACTAGGGTCATTTAAATTTGATAAATTATTTCTGGAAGCAGCTTTGCCCAGTAGATTTCTCTTTAGTGCCACCCTCAAGCCTGCCCACCCTGCCAGTGATGGCTACCAGGCAGAAAGCTTTGAGGGCAGGTGTCCTTTCAGGCTTGTGATGTTCAAGTACATCTTACAAATATGCCAGAGGCAGTGAAGGCTTAGCAAGGCCTGACCAGGTGTCCTTATTCATTAACATTTTGGTTCAGGGTGACTTCATTTCCCCAAAGGTACTGATGTTGGTTTTGTTCATTGTGCTTGCTTCTTGCAAGGTTGTATAACCGAATTGGTCAGAACCAAGTAATGATCCAGATTCATAAAAATCTGTGTTGAGACGTTTCTGCCTATTTTTCCTGTCGAGAATCTTATTTTATGGGGAAATTTTGCTGAATATATCACGCTTTCTATGTCAAGGTCATTCATCCTGTAATGATGTGTAGCAAAATGGCAAATTGAAGATCTATATACCTGGGAAGCCCAGGTAGGTGAGAAGTAACAATGTTCAGTCTTTGAAGCTGTACCTTTAGTTGTTGTCTGAATCAAATCTATCATGTTAAGGGAGATTCTTGACTGGCCTTTGCCTTAAACCCTCACATTCTTTCTCTTAAACCTGTGACAATTGGGAGTCCAGACAAGCAGAAAGGCCCTTGATGGTTTTATCTCTTTATGCTTGGGAATACCAATTTTCTAATTACTAAATTAGAAAGAAGAAACACGTCTAATAACACTCAAGTTTTCCTTCAGACTTTCAGACTTCTTAGGTTTTTAAGTGGTTGCTTATGAGAATTATTTCCCATTAGGCCCGTGTAACAAATTTAAGCCATTGTTCTTTAAGCTGCATTTCCATAATTGTAATTAATTTTCCTCTGCTCTCTCATTTTCCCGATTGTCTTTTCCTACTCTGTGCCTAATGTATGCAGAGAGATTGATTGCAGGATAAAATGTCTTTCCACGAAATTTAGGGTTCTTCCAGGGCAACATAATTATTTAATTAGTTATACGAAAGATCCAGATTTCTTTCTTGGACCACAGTAATAATTACTAATGATTATATTTGTTATCAAAAAAAACCCTCCTGTCTCCCATCTATCAAAACAAAGATGAAAAATTCCAGTTTGTCTCTTTATACTGTGTAAGTGAAAATTCATCCCAATAGACCTATGATAGTTTATGTTTTCTTAGGGCTCATTCCTTTAAGCAAGTATGTATGGGGTTATTAGAAGTGCAAACTGTTGGTTTCAAAGGGATGTTTAGATTTTTAATTTAAAGCCCACAGCCTAGAGTGTGTTTTACCCACCCCTACAACCTCAACTCTCATCAACGTGCTGATAATTCTCAACGGGTTGTCCCTGGCTTGGACCACCCCTCTGCGCTCCATGCCCTGATGTCCATTCTCCTAGTGGCAGCTCCACTGATGCCTTCCAGCTCTTTGGACTCAACATGTCTGGATGGAGCAGGCAGGACTCCCACTTGCCCCTTGCACCTGGCTGCCTCACGGGCCCTATCTCATCCTTTCCCTCCCTCTTTGCACCCCAGCTACTCTGACCTTTGTGTTTTTTGCCCACAAAACTTACCCCTTCTTCACTTAGCCAGCTTTCAACTCATCCTTTGGACCTGAGTAAAGGTGCCTTCTGCAGAGAAACCTTTTCTGACTTCCCAGACTAGGTCAGGTCTCATTGCATTATTGCACTTAATTTTATGATAACCAATTTAATATCTGTTCCCTACCCCCTTCTATTCTAAGTTCCATGAGACAGAGCCTGTTCTGACTTCTATCATAGTAGAGTGCATTGCATACAATAGGTGCTCGATAAAATATTGCCAAATGAATTTACTCATTTAATAGGGGAAAGAAGAACCACTTACCATTTCATTATTTTTGCACTGTTAGGTTTGTGCTGTGGAGTGCATCATTTCTCTGGCTTCAAACCATCTTCTTTCTTTCACTCATGCTTTTGCCTCGAACAAAAGAATACCCATAAACCATTCCTTTCTGAGATTGAGAAGGAAAAGGCCACTTCTGCTGAGAATCCTAGTGTGCTTTAGAAAAGATTGTAACAAATGTATAATGCCTCAAAATGAAAAGGACAAACTTATTTCTTGAAAAGAATTTTTTAGAAGTTTTAAATTCATTCAATAATACTTTCTGGAATTTTCGTGTTGGTTGTATATGTGTTTATTTTATTTTACTCTGAAAATGGAGGTTCTACTCATTAAGATAATACTAATTAAAAAAAATAACACTAATAGTAAAAGCTGTTTAATTGAAGTATTTTTCATACTATTAAAGTTCTCTGCTGCTTATATCTGAAAATCTCCAGTCACAGAGGTGTTGTCTACAGGTTAATTTTTACCCCAGAGAGCATAAAATAGATCTGCAAAAACAAAAGGACCAGTTTTCTCGGTAAGAGAGGAGGAAAGGAGGTCTGGGAATACATGAGGAGAATAATCAAACAGCATAGGGCTTCTTTAAAAGTTGAGAAGGTGAACTTTTATTTCAGATGTACAAACAAGGAAAATGGTCAGCATCTAGGCCTTTCATCTAAGAATCTCAAGCAATATGAAAGTACAGTCCTGACTTCTACGTAGCAGAGTCACTCTGAGAAATAACACCTACCTGGATAGGATAAACGTAGAATCTGTGAAGACATTTTTTGTTCAATTTTATTTTTCCCATATTCATCTTTTGGTCAAAAGATGTGACCGGCATACAGTAGTGTTCTCCGAATTTCTCATGTTTGAATGTAGAAGATGAGGACTATGCCCAATTAAAAGGAAGGACAGTCAACACATTTATTATTGTGTCTTATTTTTACTCCTAGCCAACTTGAAGTTGAACATCAATGCATATCTACAAATAACCATTCTTTGAAATTATACTAATGTTAGAATTTCAAGGTATTGTGCTTTTAAGCTAGCAGAAGCTTACATCCAGATGTGGAGATTTGTAATTAATTAACTCTTTAAGCCAGTGGTTTCCAGAGTTGGCTGCATATTGGAATCACTGGGGATATATATAGCTGCTCAGATGTTCCGATGTCATTGGTCTGGGGTGTAACCAGGGTCTGGGGGATTTTTTAGAACTCCCCTGGTAGTTCCAGTGGGTTGAAAACCCAAGACTTAAGGTGACAAATGCATAGTCTCTCAATGGAACTATAGAATTTATGAAGTTGATAATGGTTATATTCTGTGATTGTTCATTTTATACTTACTCTTGAAGGTATGGGAAGAGGGGGCATCTAATGAGAAGGATATGGATACAAATGATGTATTTGAATCTAGAAGAAATAGGAAATGTAGAAGAGTCACATATGCTTGGGATTTTGTGGATGGTGATTTTCTTAGAAATTTATTTTCATTTTAGTTTGTCTGATGGTAACCATGTATAGCCTCACTCTAGAAAAGTTGGAGAGTCCAGAAAAGACTAAAGAAACAGGAAAAACATCTATTATCTCAGTATTTGTTTTAAGTCTGCACTTCTTAAAAATGATTTAAAAGTTAAAGACTTGTGATTCTACTCTGGTTATACATTAGAATCTGCTGGGTTGCTTTAAAATACGGATGGTTGGGCTCTACTCAAGCCCAGGTAAATCACTTCTGTGGGGCGGGACCCAGCTTTCTTCACTAATTCATTTATTCACTCCTTCCTTATCTCTAACTTTATATATCTCTATATACTTATCTTCAGGCAATTTTGATGCAGTGGGAGGCATGAGAATCACTGGACTAAAGTTGCTGATTGACTAAAATATTGATCTGGTCAGTAAACTAAATTAAGTTATTGGTTTACTGATTTAATACAGTATGTAATTATTCACTAGTTTGGGCAAAAGTCATATGTGAAAATCATGATTTTTGTGCAGAGGAGTATTAGGGCAAGTGATATGTTTACCTTCATGTAGTTATTTTTTCTTTCCTGTCCAATTTATTTCATGTTCCTTTAATATCATTCTTTCTTAGTGCCCTTAAAATGCAATTTGTCTTAACTTTACAACCAATATATGTTACATGATATAAAGATAGTATATCTTTGAGTATTAACTGACTTCACAATGTTATCTATGGCCTCCTGCTGGTAAACAGAAATACTTTGGGGAGGTCCTTAACAACAGACAACAAAGAATGTATTAATAGTGCTTTATTTTGATTAATCCATAATGAGGGCAACACAGTTCACAGCAGGATAATTTAAAGAATTGATACAGAAATAAATACTGTTGATATAAGAAACATTTAAACCTGTAGAGAATTTTTATGTGTTTATTTGGGTCAAACTGACAACATATTTGGGAAGAAGATTTCAGATTCTCTGGAGAATAACCATTTTGCAGCTTTTTTAATGCATCTGAAATTAAGGAGGGGACGGAAGGAAGATTACATGGAGGTGGGAGAAAGTGAGGCCGGAATAGGATTACAGGATAGTTCACAAGATAATATACTCCTTTGAGGGTGGTTACAGCTTATTTCAAAGGTGTATCAACCTAGATGCATAGAAAAAATGGACAGGGCTTACTTAAGGGCGATAAACCCTTTCCTAAGGAAGTTATAGGCCTGGGGTGTGACTTCCCACCATGACCTGCCCAGCTAGGAATTTATGATCAGACTACCCTGTGAAGTGACTTTCCATAGAATCCTTTTTTTTTTTTTTTTTTCATCTACAATATGAAACTACTTGAAGTATATCAGATGTAACCTTGAGTATTTTTAGAATTGTTTGCCTATCCACCTTGGAAGATTAAGGGGCATCTAGAGACTTAGAGAAACACACACATTTTTGAAGGCAAGCTTTGTTAGCCCCTGTGGACCTCTATTCTACCTCCACCACTCTACACGGGAGAAAACTGATGCTCAGGATCCCTGTGTTATTCCTTAGACGTTTCAGAGTTGTGAAGGAGAAATCTTGTCTTCTCAGATCACTCTGTTAGCATGATACTTCCTTTTATGCACATAGAGCCATATGGGGGACACAAAAGAATTTGAGGCTTGCTGTTAAGATAACTAAATTTAGACTTTCTCAGGAGGACTTGGTGGGTTTTGTATTCAAACATTCTTGAGGCTCCATCAGGAAATGTTAGAGTTGTTATTGGAACTGGCAATCCTGGTTGCTTTACCAGAATTATTCTTTTTAAGCCTTTCGACAAGACCATTTTACAAATTAGACTTGGGTCCACAATTGGCCACAAGTCACATTGTTTGATTATGGTGTTCAAACCCAGGTTTGTCAGACTTTAAAATCCAAAGTCTTCTCACTATTGTGACACAATGGTGTGTTATTCAAAGTTTTAGAGCAACTGAGGGAGTGGGTTTGAAGGTGTTAAAAGAGCTTTAAGACCCCTTAGAGGCCATTAGAAGATGCCACAGAGGTACCATGATGAGTTGCCCTCAGACTGAGAAGGGGGGCTTAGGGAACTGAGCTAGGGGGTTGAGAGCTGGTATATTCTGGAGTGGTAACCCTTGGAACTTGTTAGAAATTTGGACTCATAGCCCAACAGAATTGGAATCTTCATTTTAGCAAGATCCCCAGGTGATTTATATATACTAAAATATGAGCAGCACTGGTCTAAGAGACCTACTAGGCTTGGGTATGAGTCCTTTGAGTGAGGGATTAGTCTCTGTTCTCCAAGGAAGAGAGATGGGGTGATAGAGAAGAGAACTGTTTCTCACCAACCAATGTATTTAGAGGGCAGACATTTGTGTGTGAGGGGTACAACTAATGACAAAGACCCCAAATGGTATGCCAGTGCTAAGATTCCCAAGTAGGAGACATGAGGGTTACAAATGCCAGATACTTTTCTTTGTACAATAGGCTTAAAATTTTGACCCTCCTATATCTAAAATATAAGATATAGTTAAGGATATAAGCAGTACCCTGGTCTGCAATGAAGCATAGCAGATCTGAGCTAGAAAGGACTTAAGAAGCCATCTGACTGAGGAATTTGAGAAGAATGCATAGCTGGGCTTCAGGACATTTGTAAAATCTCTGAAAACATTGCACTAGACACTATGTATATATGAATATACATTTGTGTCTCTCCTATGAGCAAAGTCCTTAGCTTTCATCATTTTCAAAGTAATTCGTTTTTTCTCTTTGCCCCTTCTAAACATTATAAACCACTCTCCTTTTATAGATGAGAAGGTAAGTGGAGCATATTCATATCATCTAGCTAGTGGCTGTGTTAATTCTAAAAGCCAACATTCTGCCATTCCAACTCTACTGGCCTTTATGATCTAAGCTAAGTATTATGAAATGCTAAGTGGATTTTCTGTGGAATTAATCTTGCAAATCTCTGCATTTTCTGATTATTGGAAATGGTTAGATCTTTATAGCATTGGAATATTATGCCGTAAAAGAAATTTTACACAAAAGTGTTTCCAGGTCTTCCTATTATTGAGCAGGTGAGTTGAAAGTATTCATGCAGAGCTGCTAGAGGGCTGAAGGCCTCCGGCATCAGCTCTGATTTCCTCATCATTGAGGGCAACAGGGCTTTGTGAGATGGGAGGGCTCTCCTACCTGGTGGCATCCAATGGACTTTTCTGGTGTCTTCATAGCTATAAATGATCATTAACTCTCTGGGGAGCCAGATGCTGAACTTTACAAATAAAGTTATATAATCCATGTAGCATTTAGATCAAGTAGTGATTTTACTGTCTGGTAAAGTGTTGACTCCAAGAATTCAAAGGACGTTTAGAACATTTTTCATTTCTAGGAATAAAGCTTTTAAAGCTGTTGCTCTGTAAAACCAGAGATGAATGGCCTTCAGTTATAGCAGTTAATTCTTTAAAGTGGCACCTCTTTGCATCCCTATCAGAAAATAACAGAATGTCCAGATCCTTGTGAATTATGTCAGTCAATGTCAGGAGAATGGTTGTTTTGCAAGGACAAACATTTAGTCTCAATATCTCAACTTGCAGCCTGTGTTTGACGCCGTCTTTTAGATGCCTATTTTAGCTCCCGAGAGCCCATCCGAGAACTAATATTTTTATATGCCTCTTATTTTCATCTTTAATTATATTTTTTGAACCCCTATCCCTTGCCATTCCTCCTATATTATATAAATCGGCATAGATGTTTAATATCTGGTAACTGTAGGTACCATGTTTCTGATACTAGTAATGTAAAATTTTTTCTTAGCTAGATAGTAAGTTCTGCATAAATCATAGTACTAAATTATTTCTAAGTTGGATTAATTTATAGAAAGCGATAAAATGTTATTGGTTTCTCATTTTATCATCTTTAGCATTCATGAAAGAACAATTCTTTCTTCTTTTCTCTAAGGTCTTTAACAAAATTAGCCTTTGTAACCATTTTTGTGCTAGTTGACTGTGAATGAGGAGGACTAATGAAGCAGAAAATTAAAATACTTTTGATGTTTTCATTTTAATACTAATCATTAATCTACACTTCAAAGTTATTTCTCAATGATAAATTTATTGCTTTAAAAAGCATTTCTGTCTTTCGTAGTTTTTTTTTCTAAATTTAGAGCTTTGTCAGATTTTTAAAAATTTTTGCTCTTTGTATAACTTGTCAAGGCACGAGAATTTTGGCAGCTAAAATCAACTTGGTTATTGGTATATGGCTTAAGTTATATAGGCTCTCAGGCATTTCACTGCCTATGTGAACAGATTCTTTTTTTTTAATTTAAGAAACAGAACATCTCAAATAGATTTCACCTTTAAAAGAGTATGTATTTGCCACAAGTTTTTTAGAGTGGTTATGCTGTAATATTCATGCTTATTTTTGAAGTAAAAAGCTCCAGAGTTTTTGTGTAGAATTTTCAGGCCTAGAAAAGACTTCCATGACCTCAAGACATTATTTAATATAGTCAGTTTGTGAGATCCCTTCTAGAACAAAAGCTCGGAAAGGGGACATGACTTTAGGGCCTGGGAGCTGCCCAGTAAGAATTTGATGAATGAATTTGTAGCATCCCACATTCTATCACTGAGGACCCTGAGTCCTTGGAAGGTTAAATAAATGGTGGGCCGAAAGTGAGTCTGACTGAACCCCCAGTAAGTGGTGAGAACCAAGGCCCTGGGTAGTGTGCAGTGCATACCATGCCATACTGTGGGCCCATGTTCCCAAGATTCCTTGATTGCTTTCTAAACAGAGGCAGCTCACTGATTCCCACACACTGGCTTAACTATCAATTATTTGTCCCTGCCTCAGGTCCTTATTTCCCAGGTGAGTTTGAACATGTGATGTTGCTCCCTTTTCTTGTTCTTGCCTTAAATATTTGTTGACCTAGATTCGGTACTGAGGGTTCAGCAATTAACAAAGTAGAAGTGGCCCCTCTCTGTACAGAGCTTATAACCTTGCTTTTCTTTGCTGTTACCTCTTCTTCCCTTTCTACTCCCCCAGAGCTCACATGGGACCTCTATGTTCAATTAGCTTTTTCTTTGGAAATAATTTTATCCTCACAGAAAAGTTGAAAGAATAAGAATACCACCAAGAACCTCATATATCATTTACCGAAATTTATTTACTGTTAGCCTTTATCTCATTTGATTATCATGTACTCGCACACATGCTGTCTCCACGCACACACACACACACACACACTCACATACGCATGCACACACGCACACACACACACTCATTTTTTTCCTTAATGATTTGAGAATAAGTTGCATGCCTCATGGTTCTTTGCCCTTAAATACCTCAGTGTGCGTTTCCTAAGATTAAGAATATTTTCTTATATAACCACTGCACAGTTATCAACTTAAGTAAATTTGACATTGATGGGTCCTTTAATTTTTTTTAAGATCTTTTATTTTTGAAAGACTTCTTTTTCAGCTGGTATCTTCTATAAGGAAACAGACCTGGGAAGAAGATAGTAACCAAGATGGAGAAAATTCTAGGGCTTCATAAGACCTACCAAGTTCTTAGGGTTAGGGCTGCTTCATGGATATGCCCGGTGCAGGGTTTAGAAAGGTCCTGTTCTTGGTTTAATGATTTGCTAATGTTATCTTGAATTTATTTTTGGGGAGAAAAAGCCCCATATTTTCATTTTGTACTGGACCTGGAGATTATGTTACTGGTTGTGCTCATAGTACTGAGGTACTGGGCTGGGAAATTTGCAATCTTTCATTGTAGGTACTATTATAACTGGGGAAACTGAGGCTTAGAGGGGTTTAAATAACCTGGTTTGGTTTGCTGAGCTACCTGATAGAACTAAGATTTTAATTTTGATTTCACATCTGATGTCTGTCATGTTACTTTTAACTACTCCATAACCCCAGCTCTCTGCCACTGTGTTTAATTTTCCCTAGATTTGGAATTGACCTGTCCTTTCTCTTTTTTTCCTAAGGAACTCTGCCTTCTAGGTACCAGAGGCTGACTCTCTCATCTTAAATTCCTGGGGTAAAGTGTTAACCAGAAGGCCATTTTGAAAACTTTAATAACTTGATAATTTTCATCTCAAGGGAACGTCCCCTGAGTAGTTTCCATCTTAATCTTCTCCCTAATTACAGAGAAAAGGCTGCCTATGGTCATTCTCTCATTTACCTGTAGCATATATCACAGTGCCAGCAACTGGTTTTCTTTATGCTCTATCATCCTTTGCGGTCTTGGTCCTGCTTTACTCCCAGTGTCTTCTTGGGAACTGGAGGACGATCTAGAATCTGAGCTTCTCTTTTCTGGCGGGTCTTCTTGCTCTCAGGCCTTCTTGGCACTCACTGCTGTCCTGATGTATTCCTGGGGACATATTGATGAACAAGACATTCACCGTTCCTGCTTTTGAGGAGTTTACACTATGGTCCTCCCTGAGGCTATGTTTCATTTACCTGTTAAGATGTCTTTTAGGCAGAATGAAAAATTAGCACATCGGGATTGTGTTGAGGAAAATCATATAAGGACAAAGGTTAACCTTTTTCTCGTTTAGAAAAAAAAAAAAAAACAACGCAGCTCACTGCCAGCGTTAATTTAACATCACGCATAGGAATGCTATGAATTCTAGGATTTGACATTTTCAGAATCGAGAATTACTATATTTTGTAAATAGAAATACTGCTACTAAAAACAGAATGCTAGAAATAGAATGATGTCATTTGTTTCCAAAGATGATCGATATACTAGAGCAATGTGAAAATAATAATATAAGTGAGACATTTTATGGCAAACTTTGGGGATAAGGTTAGGACTGTCATCCGTGAGTTATCTCGGGGTAAAGGCTGCAGCCGCAAGCGGCGCCAGTGAGTATCCTTGGGGCAAATGGATTAAAGAAATGAAGTTATTTGACTTGGAGAAGCAACACTGCAAAAGTATTTACCTATGTTAAAAAATGCACTGTCAAAGTTTTGAACAGCCACTTTCTATTTCATCAAGAAAGAGACAAAGGAGTTGATTTTTCATTTCTGGTGAGTGATTTAGTTTAGGAACTTAGACTGTTGTGATAGTACTGTGCACTGTGACATACTGAAAATTGGTACCTGAGAAGTCAGTACAATCGCTTTCCTTTGTTTTCTTCTGGAAAAGAAGGGTGATATGTCTCTGCCTAGGTCATTTAAGGTAGCCATTTCCCTAAAGGTCATATTTTGTTACTAAAATGTTCTCCCCAGACCGTATGGGATTAGATTTTCTTCAGAGGAATACATCTCCTTTCCTGTCCTTAGGGACACTATGGCCACCCAGCTCTCCTGGAGACCTACTTCTTGTTCTCAGGAGAGTTCCTGGTCAGCCATGGCATGGCAACAGCGGGGCTGGGGGTCACCTTTCTCAGCGGAAGGAGCTTTGGAGTTTGGCCCCTCCTCAGCCAGGCCGTGGCTTTGGCTGGCCAGTGGGAGATTTGCCAGAGATGTGGCTGCTGGCTGTCCCTTTGATCTAAGATTTTGTGGCTGCTGACTTTGGATTAAAGGGATCAGAGTTGCTTTCAACTCTCTTGGCACTCAGAAGAGCTTTGTTTAGGGGAGAGGTTGTTTAGCAATCTAGAACTCATCTCCTGTGTCCCACACTCCTTTTTCCTTATGGTTAACTTTCTGTTTGCATTTCTCATGGGACTAGTTTGTATGAGTTGTGTTTTGGGGTTCAGTGCTACCAGATGAGTGGTTTGCGTTATGATGACTGTGTGTGCCTCCCATGCGAATGCACATATCGTAATCCCTATTTGACTGACCGTAAGCCAAGCCATGCCTGGGTAGATATTGTTTACCTTTAATTAAACCCAGACATGGCAGATTTAAACATGCAAAAGTGTTCTTTATTACAATATCAGAGATATGCAAGCATGGTTCGAATATAAGCCTTTGGCCGGAGTGCTGGAGAGAACAAGCGCTTAGAGGTTATTCTGGACTTTTCCATTCCAGCTGTCCAGTTCCTCCTTCTGAAGCCGGGGGGGGGTGTAAAGGGGCTTCTCTGTTCTAGGGTTCAAGTGCCTTCTGATTGCTATGGGGGAGGGGGATTTGACTATGTCACTGCTGAAGTTCTGAGAATTTAATTAAAGTTTCAGCCCTCAGAGTAGATATTTGTTTTCATACATGTCACTGTCAACAACCATTAGAAATTCCAATATGCCTACCTGTCTCTGGTTAATTCCTCTCTGTTAATGTTATAATTAACACTGATCAGATCTGATGGTAGGTAACCAAACAGTGGAGGCTGACTTACAAAGTCTGGGCACCTTTATTTATATCTGGATATGAGTTCATGAAACCTGAACGTCAACTGAATTTCACATGTCCCGAGTCTCTGCCAAAAACAGTATGTGGCTGCTGGCTGCGAGCTCCTGGGTTTCTCACAGGGCCTGTGAATAAAATCTTGCCCCTGAGGTCTCGGTGGCTTTCATGGATAGCTCAAGCCTAAATCAAGCTCTGAGCCTACCAAGGATTTTACTTTAAATTATATTGACAGCTTCATCAAAATGACATGATGGGCCTATAAATTTTCATTCTAACCTATAAAATTTCAAGTGACATGACTAATAAATAGTCAAGTCTTTCCAAAAAATAATGAGAAATTTTTTATTTTAAAGCCAAAGTCTTGACGGGGGGATGAATAAATCATCAAGGATTCATCATTTCAAAGAAGCAGTTGGGCTAAAGGGCGGCTCATCTCTGTCCTGTGGAACATAGCAAAATTAAAGATGGGTAATACTCCATTTGTTTTAGAATTCATATGCTTAAAAATGTGTAGTGATTACTGTCCACTGATGCGTTAAACATTAGGGACGTCCAAACTGATTTATTTGACAAGTGTGTGTGATCTATAGGACTTGTTCTATATCATTATGACATATAGTTATCTCTCTCCAATAAGGAAAAAACAACAATGGTAAGCCTGAAGTCTAAATAAAACCATGTCTGCCATTCTCAGCATTAAGTTAGTAGGCATTGGGTAGACACCTGCAACCCTTCATGTCTTCGTCTGTGTTCAGCTGAAATTTTTGTAGTACGCTAAGATTTTAATTTTAAGTTTTTGGTTATACTTGGTTGTTTAGCAATGAATTTCTGCTGACAAAAATATGTTAAGCATGTTTGTATGGTGTGGGGAAAGAGCACTGTGTTTGGATTAGAAAGCCTAGTTTCAGGTAATTTTTCTCCATGTGTTAGCTTTGAGATCTTGGGCAGGTCATGATGAGTTGCTGAGGCTCAGCTTACTTCCTTTGTCACTTATTGGGGTGACATTGGTTAATAAAATTATGTCAGTTTCATGTGTACACTTCTATAATACATTATCTGTTTATTGCATTTTGCGTTCACCACCCAAAGTCAAATCTCTTTCCATCACCACATACTTGACCCACTTTAGCCTTTTCTATCCCTCCCTTCCATCTTTCCCTCTGGTAACCACTATACTGTTGTCTGCGTCTGCGAGTTTTGTTTGTTTGTCTTGTTCATTTGTTGCTTTCGGTTTTATATCCCAAATATGAATGAAATCATATGGTTCTTGACTTTTTCCACCTGACTTATTTCTCTTAGCATGATATTCTCATGATCCATCCATGTTGTCACAAATGGTAGTGTTTCATCTTTTTTTATAACTGATTACTCCTTAACGTTTCCTGTGAAAATGAACTCACGGTAGCTTTCCTCAGGGTTTGTTTCTCAGGGGTTAATCCAAAAGTTCCATCAATTTTCTTAGTCCTGACAGGGGTTTCTGAACTTCATATAATAGCAATTTCCTTAAATGCATTGATGGTAAATAAGCCATACTATGCTGGCCTTGTTTTAAATTGATATATGATCCCCGCTCTTTTTAATCCATTTAACTCCAAATTTGCAATGACTGCAGCAGCTTTAGTCTAGTGAGTTGAGTCCATTGTAAATAAAAACTGAGAGCAGATTCCTGGTGCTATCTCAGAGATTATTAATAGACACTCAGAGGCTAATGTCTCTAACCCTTCAGTTATCTATCTTTGTGATTGGCACAGTCCAAGTTAAGGGATGGTGCTGCCTCTACTTCTGAGTCAGATGTTGCTCAGGATGCCTAGCTGAGTACAGATGGCTCTGAGTGGTCAGAAGATTTCGATGGAGGACTGGTGCCCAGTGTCCGAGGAATGAACTGGAACAGCTTGGGGCTCAGCAGCGGGGCTGAGACAGGACGATGCCTCAGTGATAGGTACCCTTTGTTTTATGGAAGCAAATGTGCTTGTTCATCCTGAGAACATCTCCCTGGAGCATCCACTTGGGAGTTTGCCTACTCTTTGGGTTTGTTTGTACATGTAGGATTCTTGTTGGGTTTTCATGTATTTGTGTAGTTACATTAGTGATTTTGCTATCTGACATAGTGAGGATTTGGGGTTTCCTGTGTAATTGGAGTGTCCAGTGAAATGTCCTAAAAGAAATGAGCTCTAGCAGCTCTTATTATTGTTCTATGAGCCTTTCAGGTGAAAAAGCATATTGCAGGATGCAGGTAACATATTGACAGTCTCTCTACTACCTTATCTAGTGAAGAGCAGGGGCCCTAAAGCTAGACCGTGGGGATTCAAAGCCCAGGTCTATTACTCATTGGCTGTGCCAGCTCAGGGAAGTTATTTAACTTTTCTCTGCTTCAGTTTCCACATATTAAACTAGAGAAAGAATTATACCTAATTCATTCCTAGGGGCATTGTAGGGATTAAGTAAGTCAGGTACAACGGTGGGAGCAGTGTCTGGAACATAGGGAGTGCATCATAAAATGTCAGTAATCCTCAGTTTCCCATTGTTACAGTACATCAGGGGGAAGGGATTATCTTTTCCCTAGTTGAGTGTTACTAAACTGGCTATACTTTAAAGAATAATGTTATTTTCTTTATAAGTAAAAGACATGCTGGTTAAAAAAAAAATGTAGTTAAATTTAAGAAGAAAAATTAAAGCACCTAGAGATATCCATTGTTAATCTTTTTCACATATTTTCCTATGCCTTGTTCTGTTTCTATATACATATATTTTGCATAATTAAAATCATATTGTATATTTTGTTTATATATTTTTTTCACATGGTATGCCAAACGATCTCTAGGTAATTGCGATATCTTTCTTAAAAACATTGTTAAATGGCTAGATCGTATTCCAAACTATGGATCTGTGTTTTATTTAATCATTCCCTTGTGGACAGGCGTTTAGATTGCTGGCAGGTAACTAACACTAAGGAAACATTCTTGTACATAGATTTTCATATTTCTGATGATCGCATTATGATAGCTGTCTAACAGTAGTGATTATGGACCAAAATAAGTGTAAACATCCTTACAAATCTTGCTGTGTCTTGCCTGGTGACTTTTCACTAAGTTTGTTACCCTTTATGCTCAAAAATTGTTGTCATTTACCATCAGTCTCGAAAGTCCCTGTGAAATCCATCCCTCACCAAGTTACCTAGGCGCTCGGAGCCCAGGGCTGGAGGACAGACAGGGTCCGGAAGGGCGCGGCTGGGTGCCACCCACAGCTGTCGCTGTGAAGGTTCTGCTGCTCCCACTTGTTTTTGTGCTGCTGTGCATTTTGTGAAGAAAGCTGAATATGCTTTAAAATCTGTATGGTAATTTGGGATTATGGCTTTACAGGCTGTTTTTTCTTACTAAGCATTTCTGTGTTTCTATGCCAGAGGCACATCTTCTAGCATTCTTGGGAATAGTTTCTCACTTGGAAAAACAAAGACTTCTGAAGTTAGAGCTGAAATCTTGCATCTGGTTCCCATGACCTGAAGCATGGAGCTCATGGGAGGGCCCGGACATGGAGTCGACTTGGATTTGTTCCTGGTTCTAGCAGAACTGTGCGGTCTTGGTCATCTTGTCCAGCTTGATTATTTTCTTCCCTTTAAAATAGGGCTTTCATATGTTTCCTTGCAAAATGTTTGTGGCGGTTAGCGAAGGTAATGTTTGTGTAGTGGTGTTCGGTAGATGGTAGCTTTTGTAACGATCCTCTCATGAAATGCCGTGGCTCCCGTATTGGTGTCAGTAGGCTTTCTGATTGGATTTGGGGATCTCAGGGCAAGTGCCATGCTTTTGCCCTTAGTTGGTCTCAATTCAGAGTTATGCAGCTGTTAGGTTGAGGTATGGGGAGAGTGTAGTGTAGAAACTCTTCAGCATGAGATTTGATTAAATGGGATTATATCAAACCAGTGATTGGAGTGGATAGTCACTTAACTTTCAGCTATTGAATAGTTATTTGTCCTAGTACTGGGGTTGGCCTAGATGAGCTCCTTTACTATTCAGAAATACCCCCATGAGGTGGGTACTACAGTCCCCAGATGAGAATATTTAGGCTTAGAGAGGCCCCCTCAGCTGGGTTGTCAGATTTAACAAATAAAAAATACAGGAAATATTGCATGGGACATTTTAAACAACAAATTATTTGTTGTTTATCTGAAATTCAAATTTACGTGTCCTGGCCACTTTAACTGTAACTTTCACAGGACCACACAGTAAGTAAAGGAGAAAACTGGGACTTCCTAGAACTTTGCCCCATCTGACTTTGAAACCCATGCTTTGACTTGTTATTCTGAGATGTTTCTTTAAGAAATCAGAAGTAGAACACAGTGTGAAAGATGAGGAAAACTATGTCAAATGGATTTTAAAGTCCTTCATTCATTGTAAATTTAGAAGCTGAACTCAGAGGCATTTTTCTCTTTTACCTGATTGATGAAAGTTATTTCCATATTAGGTCTAATGCTTAAAAATGGAAACAGCTAATGAGGCTTTATATGATAGCCACTATATGCCAAGTACTGAGCTAGAACAACTTTGGAAAAAGCTCAGCCTTTTCAAATGAGAGTTTCAGGTAAGAAATGAAAAGATTTTAAAGCTGTACAGATGAGGTAACCTGTCAGGGGATGTGCCACTGCCCCCAGAAGCCCATTTGACATTGTATATAACTTTCGCTGGGAGAGTACTAGGGAGTAATCAACGGTGATGTGTTATTTATCCAGTGCCCCTGCCGACCTTAGAATAGGTATGTAAGTTTTACGATTCGTTTCCATTGGCTGCATAGAAGGTTATTTGGTGCTACTAAATAATTGGATATTTAGTAAGGGGTAGATATTTCTAGGCTCTTAAAAAATCCATGAGTGTTTCTTGGTTGAACGCGTACTCACAGGCCATGCTGGGTCTTGAAAAGCTTGCCCACCTGCCCTGCAGAGCTGCCGAGTGCTCACCTTGGGGCTGTGGCTTGGCCCTCAAAGGTTCCCATTCTGGATAAACCTGAGCAACTGTTCATCCCTGTGGTGTTGGCTCCATATCTGACCTACACACTAGTCTTTCTAGGGAGGAGCCAGGGGAAATCTGAGGGTGAGAAGGTGAGAGGGATAAAGAACTTGTGGGGAGGAGATGACTCTCTGTGGATGAGGAGGGTGAGAGGCAGTTTGCTCCCTTCCCCTCTCTGTTCTCGTGTTGGCATCACAAGACTTTGGCAGGGGATCTTTAGAAGGAAAAAGGAAGAGAGGTGTTCTAAGCCTTCCACGGGAGCACTTTGACTTCCATCTCTTTTCTGGATTGAGTGAATAATTGATTCAAAGATGTGTTTTGCTTTTCAGACAGCTTTGGTTCTGGGAAGCCAAAGGAAGTAGAAATCCATTATTTGGCATCAATTGTGTGCGATGGGAATACCACTGTCTTTTTGTATAAGATTATCTGGGAGTATTAATCATTTTAACAGGAGTGGGTATTTCTGAGACCTTAAGTTTTGGGGTGCCATACTATGTTCAAAGTACTAGTTAGTTCAGATTAAACAATGAAGTCTATTGCTTTTCTGGCTTGTGGTAAAGAATTTCAAGACTAATAACAGTTGTATAATAATAATATAAAATAGTTGTGATGATAAGCATTTTGTGTATTAAAGGAATACATTCAATACCACTTTGAAGTGAGAACTATTATGCCTATTGTACAAATAAGGAAACCAAGGAGCAGAGAGTTTAAGTAACTTGCCCAGGGCCACACAGCTGGTCTGTGGCAGAGTCAGGATTTGAACCTGGGCAGAAGGGCTCCAAACTTCTTAACCATTATTTTGTGTAGTTGTGTATACATGTATTTCAGATAAAATCTTGCAAGAAGGATATTCTGATTTTGTGTACCCCACACACGTGATGTTGAAATTCAAATTTCTCAAGAGTATTTAAGAGTAAATAGTGGAGTTTGCAAGTTGGGAAAGAAGTGACTAGAAATTGGGGTAGAGCTTGGCACCTTAGAGGAGTGGGGTGGGGTGGTAATCTGGGCTGGGTGACCCTGATGGGAATGAGGTAAAGTGGTTGACACTGGCGTGTACAGAATGGGATGTGCTGGGCATCTCAGGGGCCACGGCGGAAGCTGAGGAGAAGAAAATGGCAAGAAGGGTTGATGTTAGAGAATTCTGGGAGTAAAGGGGTTAGTTAATGCTCATGATGCAGAGAGACCTAGTTACAACTCAATGCAAGACGACAGTAAATTGCTTGTGAAGTATCTGCCTATATACCTACTCTACAAAGAAGCTGATTAAAACATGCAAATAATGCTTATATATATTTTAGAGAAAATTGTACTCTACTAATATACTTGTTCATTCACTAAAAAAATTGACTTCTTCAGACCCACTTATGCTACTTAACCTTGCTCACAGGGAAGTGATTTTTTACCTGAGAGGAGCTCTCACTGCCCAAGTGCTTTGAAACTGTAACCTCATTCATTCTAAGTTGGAAACATTCCAGTCTTTCCTGTGATCATTGCTATGTTTGTGTGTGGAATAAGGACAAAAATCAAGGAAAAGCTTCAACACTCTCAATAAATATGTGGTTAACGTGACTGGCACAAAAGTAGTAACAGCATAGAGAGCCACACATGGCTAATTTTTTAATGGATTGCTTTTGCCTCAAATGGAGTGATGTTTCCTTCCGAGAGTGTGTGTTTCTGTGTGCGTGCGTGTGTGTGCTTCTGTGTGTGTGTGTGTGTGTGTGTGTGTGCATGTTCATTTTCTGCATTCAGCCTGCGTCACTACCATGGCAATCAGTGTTTTCTCAATGGCCTCTGTAGGTGAGGAGGGTTTCTTTGATGGTTAAAGTCCTACACTTCCCAGACATTAAATGTGCATAATGCCTTGAGGGCTTTAAGCGCTGAACTAAGCATGCATGTCTCATACCCAGAGTAGCCACCGTGCCTGCATTCCCACAATAGCGGCAGCCCTGAGCAGATGCTTCCAGTGTTCTTATCTGGCTGTGCTTTTCACTTTGGGACAAAGTTCTATAATCATATCTCATGGATTTATTTTCTCCACACTATAAAGCCTGAATTGTGAAGATCTCATCATGCTATACAGGCAGCATGAGCCAAGTTCTTGAGGCTGCTAAAGATTTCTTTGCCTTTTTTTTTTTTTCTTTTCCTTTTTGGAGATGTGTATCAGAAAAAGGCTTTGCCTTTAGAGAGGAATTTTACTGCTCTTGCCAATAATGTGTAACAATATTAAATTTCATGGCAGACCTTGAAGTGTATAAAAACTTAAGTCCAGAAAAAGGTAAGAATCATACTACTAATTTTAAGGTAAGTGTAATAGTTCTAGTAAAAGATGATAAATATTTCTTATTTTGTTTCATGTTAAGTTAAAAATTTATCTGACTCTTGACAACATATTTGAGAGTGTTACATTTTGATAAGAGATGAAAAGGTAACAGTATTTTTGACTCGGCAAAAGAATGTTTTATCTTACCAATATGTACTTTTATAATGGTATAATTTGCATGCTGCTGAATTGGAAGTGCATTATTGTAATAAAGTGGTCAGTGACAAAACCATTGTATTCTTAGGTTCAAGTCAAGGATATAGACGTGCTTAAAAATTTTATTTGTCTGACACTTATAAACAGTGGGTTTTAATTTAAACATCGTCAAGTCTTATTCAGTTTGAATAATGATGAATATAGCTATATTTTAACTTTTTACAATAATCTGGACAGAATGATTCCCAGTTTGTATCAAAAGTAGTCATGTTTTATAATTATAATTATTTTTATAATTGTATATCATATGTTTATAATTAGCTTTCTCAAATGAAATAGCATGGTATTCAGCATTGATAAAATGGAGGCAGAATCCATGTATCATGTTCTTAGAGCCTGTCTGTTAGCTCCAGTAGCATGAGGGAAATAATTCAAAGTATGAGTTGGGAGGTCAGAATTTAAAGTATATGGAGATTGTTCTTGAATTATAAGAAATGTTCCTGCCTGGTTAGACGGAATGAATGACATGTCAAGAAATGTCTGCTAAACTTATCTTCAAACTGAAATTGGTCTGTCATTTCAGATTATTCATGCGCATCTACTAAGATGTAACTTTGTCATGTCAGTGTTGGATCTGAGAGGCTGCCTTGAGATTGTTGCTAGTTTATGGTATCAACTTCAATGTGTCATGTTCACAATAGCAGCATGGAGATGCTTGCTTTTTATTCAAAATATAAATTAGACCATGGTTAAGATTTCTGGAGTACAACTGACTTTTCTAAGCCTCGGAAGGACCTTTATACAGAAATAGGGTAGAATTTGGTTTACTTGAAATGCAGTTTGTCAGAAGGATTTTTCATTTAGAGTTTTATCTTTTAACATGTTTAGAAACTCTTTTGTATGCTGAATGTAGGAGGAAATTGACTTGCATAGCATGCTATTAGGATTGTCTTGCTTTGTACATCATGGAAGTAAAAATGAAAATGACTTCTATTACTTTCACCATATAAAGTAATCTTTAAGATTATATTAAAGTTAAAATTAAGCTTTAATTATTAAACATGAAAATTTGAATGAATTTTTCTAGTCATATAAGCTTTTTAAAGTTGACAGATGTAAGGTGTCTTGTTTCAAGGTAGATGTCTTCACATACAGATGGTCTTCCTAGAGATTTTTTAAAAATGAGCATATATTTCACATTTTACTTAATAGATTTTCAATGATTTATTTTAATGGTTTATTTTACTGAGTGAAAAAATTTCCTTTACTGACTGTTCATCTTGGTATTAAAATAGTATTAGTGGGTAGCTAGACTATTTTAAAAAAATTCTGAATTCAAGATCAGTTTTAAATGGAATATCTTAAATTATACAAGTAACTCCATTTCAGAGTGTATAAAATAAATAGATTTTGAATTCTTATGAAATCTGAGTGATATTATTAAACAGTAATGTTAGTGAAAGTGATTTCAATTGATGAGGATACGAAGTTGAAAAATGTTCATTCATAACCAGGAAGACCAAAGAGAAGAAACCTGAGTTTTGATGGTATGTCCTTAGTCTTAAAACTGTGTATTAAGTATAAAACTCATGTCTTCTCCTACATTTTGTATTTATAAATATACTTAAGAAATGATTATTGTTATTAGCCTCAAAATTTATTATGTATTAAACTTCCCAGTTAGAAGTCATCTTAGTGACACTCAGAACAATACTAAATATGTAAGGGACTTGAACTGCAGCATAAAATCGGAGATCAGAGTAAGCTGTATGTATTTAAGGCAAGTGTTTTTATAATCTCGTTATGCCCATGAACCCCAACTTCCTTTTCTAGTAACAATAGATAATACTACTTCCTTGCTTACTTCACAAGGTTGTCATAAGAATTACTGGTATAATGTCTCAGAAAGCATTTGGAAGATGGAAAAAGGACTACAGACATGTAAAATAATATAATCATAGAAATAAGGATAATGCACATTTCATCTACTTTAATTGAAAAGAAATTATATTAGTTTTGGAGTGCAAATTAAAAGCACTTTAGTCTAGAACCTTGGTAGCATCTGCTACTAATTCTCCCCTTGGCTCAGTGTAGCCTACATGCCAGCAATGTGCATGCTGTGTATGAATGCCTTATGGAAGGGCTGTTGTCAATGTAGGGCTGAGTCCGAAATTACTAGAGCAGGGAGAAATCACAGCAATTTTACTCTTTTTTTAAGGAGAAAAAACATAGACTGCGCAATTTTCTGCAAGACATGGAGTAGATCCATGGCTGGGATCAAGTCTTTTTGCTCCTAGAAGATGCTAAACATTTAGATACTTGTTATATCATTTGAATTCTTTGTACAAGGTCATTTTTAGGGAGGGGAAAATCGAGAATTACTTGTGGAATCCGTAATCGCTAATAATTGGCACAATCAAGGACATATTGAATGCTTTATATACATACAAGGTGCTGATTGGGGATATAAAGATGAATAAAAGTATTAACCTCTTTTTCAGTAAGTCGCGGCATAGCGCAAAGAAATGCTTATATATCACTGTAATTATGGCGACACTGTAATAAAGGAGCATTCTAGTGGTCTTTTGAGGGTGAAGACGTCAGCAAAGGATTTCTGGAGGTGACATTTGAACTGAGACTTGATTTATAAAAAGGATTATATCAGGTATATAAGCAAAGATTGAAGATGAAGAAGTAGGCAAGGGCCACGTGTTATAATAAAGACCTCGTAATCCAGGTTAAGAAATTTGGACATTATTTTTAAAAAGCAGCAGAAAGTTTTAAGCTGGGGAGAGATTAATCCGATTTGAATTTCAGAAAGATCTCTCTGACGATCGAGAGACCGAGGGGAGCAATGAGGCTGGAACAAGGGAGACCAGAAACCCGTTGCAATAGGTGAACATGCAATGGTCTCAGCTCAGGTTTCCTAGTTTAGATAGATCATTCATGAGGAAACATTGCTCTCTCTAGTTCACATTGACGTCCTTTGCCCCTGGTCATAGCTGCCTTAGAACTCACACCGCTTCTTCCTCTGCATGTACTTTTTATCTGTCACTGACTCGTGGTAAGGATAAATCAGCTACAAGTTGGTAATTGCCTGATATGAAATTTAACATTTCTGCTCTTACTAAGTTTGTGACTTCTTGTCTATTAAACAGGATTGTGCCTAATTATGAGTATCTCTGTTCCTCTTTTACAAAAAATTATTTCCCTAAGAATCTCAGAGAAACCCAACTCAACCTTTTTTAGGGTACAGGACATTGATTTGAATGTTGTCATGTTGTTTTCATAGTCAGTCCAAATGGGACGTTAGAGTAGGGAGGTCAGCAGACATTTCTTGGTATTTAACTTTGTTAAAAATGGCTATTTCTCTATTTATGAAGATGATGCTGATAATACTGTGTACTTTATTCTATTCCACCAATCGATTGTTCTAGGTCTGACCTGCCTAATAGGACAAATTCTCCATCATTGTTCTTATTCAAAACTTTTTGACTTTTTTTTTTTTTAATGCATTTCCTATACCAGGTGAATTTTTGAAATAGCTTTCTTGGTCCAAAAAGTAATCCTTTTTGGGATTTCTGACTGGAATTGCATTGCATTCATAGAATAATTGAACACAACCACCGACTTGAAGACACTGAGTCTTCTGTGTCAGCGACATAGTAGAATTCACCATTGAGTAAATGAAAAAGTAAGGAATTTGAAGAAAGGAGGGCAAACTTGAAATTGTGCCCAGAAGACAAGAATAAATGAGTATAGGATAAAGAAAGAGCACAATAACACAATGGCATAGAAAAAGCACACATATTAGTCAGATAAAGAAATTTTAAAAATAAGGAAAAATCAGTCTTCTGTGTCAGTAAAGTCTTAGAGTTTTCTTCATGTATGTTTATTCTCAAAATTTTAGTTGTTATTGTGAATAGATTTTTTTCAGTTACATTTTCTTATTTTTAACAACAGTTGAAAACTTAAACACAGCACAAGAACTAGTACAGAAAAAATGGTTCCCCCTCTTAGCCCTCTTCACTTCTTTCTTAAATAAACTACTTTTTGTAGCATTTTAGTGTTTCTTCCATATCTCTAAATGATGTACTTATACTCCTACCTATTGACTTTTTAAAAAAAAAATTTTTTTTTTGATATTATCTATTGATTTCCTTCTATGGTAGATGAGGAATTAGCTCACTTATACCACCACCCCACATCTCTTTCTGTTACTCTATTGGTTACTTTTGTAACTTTAACCATTAGTTTACACTTATGTTTCTTGCTTTGCAAATAGAAATACTCTATCTAGTGACCATGGCACCCCCTTTACCAATCCTTTGTCTCATCATCCTTTCTAATTTCTATCACGTATAATAATTTTTTTCATTTTTTTCTGTATTTATAATTACTCCTTCCATGTTTTGATCATGGAAGGTTGATTTAAAAGGATTAATATGAATATGCGAAGTTTACATACTATGACTACATAAAATTACATTATTGTGATTATATAAATGCTCACCAGAACAAAATAATCACCTAAGTTAAATAAGGATACTGCTTCAGAAAATGGTGTCTGAGGAAAAGGATGGATTTTGAAGATTGCTATACCAGGTGATAGCATCGAATTCATTAGAAAAAAATTGAGTACCTGATAATAATTTTGACAACTAACAATCTTCATCATAACTCAACAAGGTACGTGTAGTTGTTACCTCCATTTTTAGGACGAGGAATTTGAGGCACAGGGAGTGAAAATAACTTGCTCTGGGTCATACTGTAATTGGTAGAGCTAACACTGGAATTGGTCAGCCAACTTGGAACCTGGATTCACAGTCCCTTCATGATATTGTCACTTTCTTGGGAGTGGTTAGTAAGGGACATAGGCAGGAAACAATCGATTGCCTTCTCTGCAAAAAATTCTTTACCATCCCTGTAAGGATATCTCAGTTTAACTTCTCTTGCTTTCTGCATATGCCTTTCCCCAGCCTACAGGTTGACCTGGTGTTCCCTTGAGTAAATAGATCTGCAAATGAGAACTTTCTGAGTGAGAGAAAGAAAGAAGAGTGGTGTGTGTGGTGGATCAGGCAGGTTTTGGTGCAAGGAAGCAGTGGGGTAAGAAGGGTTACGGTGGGACCAGATCACACAAGATTCTGATATGTCCCTGAGGAATTGGGGGTGGGTCCAGTCAAGGAGGGGAGAAGACAGTAAATTTTGCAGTGGAAGATGATATAACATTGGTATTTAAAGAAAAAATCGTGGTGTTTTAGAAAAAAAAAGAGTGGTATTTTAGGGAAAGAGTGCTGTGAAGAATTGATTCAACAGCAAAAGATAAAGTGTCCTGCAATCTACTTGAGAAATTGGTTCAGGCATATCAAGGCCATGAACCCTCATCGTTGAGTTTTTGACAAATGATCCGTTACTCTCTCTAATTACTTGTCAACAAAACAAGCTGCCATGAGTGAGCTAGAGTTACTTCCGCTGTGTCTTTGAAGAAAGGTGAATGATTGTTTCTATTGATCTGTTTAAAGAATAAGTAAGTCATGGCTGTAGACTTGTATAACATAACATTTTCGTCTAATCCAGTGACCTGTTGCTTCTTGCTTTTTTTTTTTTTTTTTAAATCGATATCAGTATCATCCGTTTTACCAGGGAGAGTTTGAACAGATAAAACTTGAGAGAATATACAAGCTGAGGTCTGAGGCACCTCCCACCAAATGTAGATACAAAATTAGGAGAATAGAAAAGAAGATGAAATAAAAGCTCTAAAAGGATTATTTTGCTACCCTCCCACTCTTTTATAGTTTCTCTTTGCACATTTTCCCCTGATGTCTAAATTTGTCATCATCATTTACCCTTTTGTTTTTCTTTGTTTCATTTTGGATGTCCAAAGTTTTACCTGATGATTTTTTTTTTTTTAATAAATAAGCACTATTGATTTATATTAAATACTAAATGAAATTTCTTCTTTCCTTTCTCACTCCTCAGATATAGCCATGGTTGATGTTTTGGCATGTTTGTTCGGATCCTTCCAGGAGTGTATGTCCACGTGTATGTATGTGTGCACACATATACAGAAAGGAGTCACATCAATAGTGAAGGTCTCATAGGATCTTAAATTTTTAGGTGATCAACAAGGAGAATGAAAAATATAAATTGTGCGAATCATTCCATAACCTCGCCTTCCTATTTCTACTTGTTGAGCTCCAGTATGAACGTGAGATAGGACCTCAGCTATTATTTATTTAGCTATTATTATTTAGTTACTAAGTGCAGCTTTCTCCTGATATTGAGGTTTTAAGGTTATTTTATACTATTCTTTCATTTTTGTATCTATTTTTTATTTATGCATTTTCCCCCCAGGTTCTCATTGATGTTCTGAAAAATGGAAAGGCCAGAAAATCTACTAGAAAAATGAGAGGAGGCAGGCATGGGAGCGTGAAAAACATGAATATACAAATTTTGATAATGGGAGTGGAGAAGAGAGATTGTGTCTCAAGTTTCTCATTTAACACTTCATTTTCATCTTATTTAAAGAATTTGGCTGGCCAGTCCATTTCTTATTTGATCACGGTGAAAATTTATTTCATATTCTCTCAGTATTTACTTACTCTTTCTGTCTCAAATTTATGCCCTTTTGTCTTGAAGAAGTGGCGACTGGCAGCAAGATATACACTGAGGTCAAAGGAAGAACAAAATGAGTGAGGAATGAAGCCATTCCGTTCTTAAGCTGTGTTTCTTTTCCCATTCTAGGTACTCACTCAACTGTTGGTTGTGATTTCTCTTCCACAAAGTCTTCCTTTTTTGCTTTTCCACTTCCTTGCCTAGAAATAAGATTTAGAATGTATTTGATTTATAAAGCCACACATGAGTCCATGAAGATAAGAATCAGCGGTGGGCATTACTCTGGCTCTGACATGAATTAGCCATAAGACCTCGGAGCCTACCCTTTGTGTTGGGCTGGGGATTTTCCTAAGATGCTTTCCATGGCTTTTCTTATTCTAAGCTCTGAGAAGTATCTATAAGAACAAAAACAAAGCAACACAAATATTGGCAGGCCTGGCAGAAGCCCTGAGGATCGTGGAGAGCAACAAACTGATGAAAGTTCTGAAGCGGTAGCCCGTGAGTGCAAACAGTGTTTATTAGGCCCTGGCTAACATTCTCTTTGTAATCACCAGGTGGATATGACTCTTATTGGAAGAGAGTGTTATGAGTGGTTGGAATATTGGCATGTGATGATGACTATTAAGAAAATGGGAAAGAGGTTCCTTTAGAGACAGGTCAAGATGAAAGAGCTGGACATATTGTTTCTTAGTTGAGCCATCCAGCTTTATAATTCTGTGGTTTCTAGGTATTATTTGTTTTTTCCTTATTTTTAAAAATTTTTTTTATTTGAGTAATATATGTGTTTTTTTTCCATGCCATTGTTTTATTGTGCTATTTCTTTATCCTATACTCATTTATTCTTGTCTTCTGGGCACAATTCTAAGTTTACCCTCCTTTCTTCAATTTCTTTAGTTTTTCATTTTCTCGTAAATCCGTAATTTACTTTCTTATTCTTTTATTCCTGTATCTGAGACCTTCCTCATTCTCACATGCAACCTGTTTTCTGCTTTTTATTTGATCATTTCTTTGTTTCTTTGTACCCCAAAATGAGAAAAGAGGGACACTGGCTGCAGGGTGAGCCCCGAGGTTCTAATCTAGGATTTCTTCAGTGCTTCAGCACAGTGGGGTGAATATGGGATGCGGTATAAAATAGCAGCGAAAGACAAACAGAAGTTCTAATAGCGGCTAAGCTTTGGAAGCAACCACTTAGGCCAATTTCTCTGGCACTCATTTACAAAGCATGGATTCTGTGCATTTTGAAGAGTTGTGAGGATCAAATGAGAAGATGTGTATAACAGATCTTGCCCAGTGCTTGGTACATAGGCCTTCAGTAAAAGTTACCTCTTTCCCCTAATAATACATGCTTGTTCATTCCAGTGCCTTCCACACGCACCTCGTCTCTGTCCATCCCTTCCTTTCTCTCGGGGTTGACAACCTGTAGCAGTTTTTTATTTGTATTTCTCCTCTCACCTTCCTTGTGTACTTAACCTTTTTCTAACTACTATATAACCAAACCAAAAATAAATTAAGCACATGATAAAGCTGTGAAAAGAAAAACCTAAGAAAGCAGTACGTTAAATCCTTAGCTGATTTTAATTAGTGAAACCACTTATAACTTAGACTACACAAGTGCAGAAACAGATTACCCACTCAATTCTGATAATCACAGCTCTTCCACATTACTCAGTATCCCCTGAGAAGAATTAAGATTTGATTATTTGCGCCGACTTCTTCCATGCAAAGCCTTTCAAATACGTGTTACTCTGCTTTTAGTCATTGAGACCAATTGACTAAATTAAGCACACTGCCACCTTACTAAAGATAACTTCTAAATGTTATGTGTTTAAGATCTTCCACAGAGCAAATGGAGAGGATGTTTTAAATACAAAGAAGAGGACTAGGAGTTTGTTTAACAGTACTTTCAAAAATTTAAAAAAAAAAAATGAGTTTTTTTTTCCTCACCTGATTGGCAAATGATATCTAGTATCAGCAGAGGTGTGGGAAAATGGGCAGTTTTATACATGGCTTGTGGGAGTCTGAATTAGTATTTCTGGAGGGCAGTTTGATGTAGACAAGCCCTTGGGCTCAGTAGTTTTACTTCCAGAAACTAGTCCTATAAAAGTACTTGCACATTTGCACAAAGATATAGCAATAGGAACGTTTATTGTAGTATTTTTTTTTTGTAATAGCAAGATACACTAGTGGATAATTGATTTTTTAAAAAAACCAATAGCACATATCATGGTGACAATGTAGTTATTATTCACAGTTGTGTGAAGATCTATGTTGATTGACATGAAAAAATGCCCATGGTTAAATTCAGTGGAAAATATCATATTCCCATTTTTCCCCTTTTTAATATAGCCCCATTTTGCTTAATGCCTAAATATATGTGCATAAAAGGTAAAATAAGATCAGAAGTTTATGCCTCAAAATAGTAATACTGGTTATCTTTGGCTATGGGATTATGTGTAATTTATTTTCATATTTCTTCAAACATTTATAATTACCATAGACAACATTTATAATTTGAAAAAAAAACACATTTATTTAAAAATCAGGTTATATAAAGAACTACTATTTACTTGCTCACAGCTTTGCTCTGATTATGCCAGTACTATCCTGAGACCCCTGAGATGTTCCAGCCTCTGTTTGCTACGGTCGGGTGTGTTACTGGCAGGTCTAATTGCTTTCTCTTGTTCTCTCCAAGTCCTTTATAGTCAGTGTTGTACACAGTTTCTTTCCTGATCTTCATCTTTGCTGCCTCTTCTTCCATGGATTTGCTAGCTTACTATCTAACCATTCAGAACAATTTATTCTTTCTTGAAGTAGCCCTTGCTTATCTTGTTATACCCTCTGTCTGAAATATGATGATCTCTTCTGCCTCATCAGCCTGGCAAATTCATCCTTTTCATCTCTGCTATAGTTGGATGCAAACAAAACTGGACCTGGACATGAGCTGCATTAGTTAAGGTAATGTTAGCTGCTGTAACAGATAAAGCTCTATATCTTAGTGGATTAGTGCAAGTTTCTCGCTGCTTTCACAGTCAAGTGCAGGTGTCCTTGGTTGGATGGCTTTCTTCCAGGTGTTGATTTAGGGTCTCAGGCTCCTTTTTTCTTGCAGTTCTGCTATTGTCAACATGTGACTCACAAGGTTACTTACCCCAGGGGTGTCTCCTTTCTAGCCAACTGAAGGGAATCACATGTAGGAAATTTTTATGAGAAAGTTTTAAGGGGCAAAGTTTGAATTATTCTGTCCAGAGCCCAAGCACCATGGTCATACTTAACTGCAAAGGAATTTGGGAAGTGTAGTCTGGTGTGTGTCCTGGAGGAAGAGAAAGTGACTTTTGGTAAACACATAATAATATCTGCCTATTAGGTAGAAATTCAAATCCTACCTCCACCCTGAGCTGCGGGATGATTTAAAGAAAGTTCTTTAATTTATTTGAGCCTCAGTTTTCTTATTTATAAAATGAAGAAAATAAGACCTACCCACTACAGAGGATTGGTATGAGGCTTAAATTTTGAGTCTTCATACATGAAATGGCTTCATAGCTTCATTATTTCTAAACCGTTACACAAATAAATACAATGTCAAAATTCATTGACACAGATCTCACTGTTTCACCTTTTTAAAAATATGTACCTGGCTCATGGATTAGATGAGGAATTGGCAAACTTACATCCTACAGGCCAAACCTGGCCAGACACCTGTTTTTGTAAATAAAGCTTTATTAGAACACTCATGTTCAATAGTTTATATATTTTCTAAGGCTGTTTTTGCACTACACTTAAAGTTGAGTGATTGTCACAGAGACTAGAGGCCCACAAAGCCCAAAACATTTACTCTTTGTCTCTTTACAGAGATTTGCCAACCTTTGGACTAAATCATGAATGTCTGAGGTCTTATTCATTTGATATTTAGGACAGTGTCTGAGATGTAGCAGATGCTCAGCGAATTTTTACTGAGGGGCTGATTTTTTTTTTTTTTGAGCCCTGTAATTTAGAAATCATGGGTGTAGAAAGGAATTCCAGTAGGAAGGATACCTTTTCATTATAATGTGTGAGCACCATAGGTTCCTTTGCACTCTTTGAATCACCAAATAACCAAGATAATCAGGCTCCCTGAGTTCAGTCCCAGCTGAATCCCTCTACTGTGCTGCCTTTGCCTGATTTTGTTCTGAACATAAGCAAATGTCCCTTCTCATCATTCATTACAGTTGGTACAGTCATCAAATTGTTTATGATATATTATATTCAATTCATTATGGTTGGCAAATAAGAAGTGGATGATCACTGCAGAGAGTAAAAAGCAGAGTAAAGGACAGTTGACTATGGCATGCTTGGATATTACATGTGTACTGTCTCGTTAATGTCAGCTTATTGTTATGTAGCCTGAGTTTTGCTAGTTTGAAGACATAACAAACAGCCTGTCCAATGGTGGTGCAAACTTGATAGTCACTCTTTTCCTCTAATGATTGGCAAGTAAAAAGTTTATGTAAGCCAATCAGTACAAATTCAGTATTTAGCATGTGGAGACATTAAGCTAGATGATGAAGGGGAAGTTTGGGGAGATGACATTTATTGACTGCCTAGCAGTTGTTTTGCGCCATGCATTGTGCTAGATGTTGAGGATAGTAGGATAAATAATAAGCCACAGTCCTTGCTTGAGGCACCTGCAGCTTAGTGGGAGAAGATATAAAAGGAATAGACAGATCCCTCCTTATCTTTGAAAGATAGGGAGAATTTTGTTGACAGATAATATTTTTACAGAAATTAATATCTGGAGAAACAGTTTCTTCCACTGGGATAATCAGAAGGTTGGATACTTGGCTGGCTTATGGAAAGTAGAAGAGAGGGACAGAAGATGAAAGAGGGAAAAAAAAAAGAGAGCAAAGGATTTTAGCAATTAGTTAATGACAGAACTGGGTCAAGATTTACTTCTCCATGCATATTCTTAGTTGCCCAAATCTAACCAAAGGCAGTTGTCTAACTAGATTAAATCACGTTATAAAAGAGGTGTTTTTACAGCTATGTTTAGCAATACATTTTTGTACCTTTCGCTTTTGTTTCGAGCAGTTCAATTTTAAAAGGCTGCAAAACCACAGGGTTTGTCCATAGAAAACCTTTGTAGAATTTAGCCATTGAGAATACCAGAGGATGTTACTGTAAGAAATTTTCAGAACAGGGACAGAGGCTGAGTACACTTGGCATCCCCAGAATCCACAACAATGTCCTACATGGTATCAGTGCTTAATTATAGTTTATTGGTACATTATTGGGAGTTTTGCAATTGGAACCAAAGATTTAGTACCCCTTTTAATTATTAAAAAAAAAAAAGAGAGAGAGAGAGAGAACCAGAAACAAAGAAGGCAAAGATCAATGAATGTTTCAGAGTTCTCATTGAAGCTGGAGGTATCCGATCATAATTCATTCTCTGTTCTCTCTCCTTATTTTGCTAGTCTCAGGGTTATGACAGAAAAAAAATATTGATTTTAGATCATGGCAGTAGCTCCTAATTCTAGTGACTGTCCCCATCATAAGCTTGCCCCAAGCAATATCTTCAAGGTCTTTTACTGAACTATACAGGTGCTGGACCCCCAGCAGGATCTGGATAGCTCCAACTTAGGTCAGTTGTTGGGATTTCCCTGTAGATTCTGCTATTTCACTAAGGGGACAATACTCCCCTGTTCTTCAATGCACCAGTTCTCCATGTGGCGTTATGTTTGAAAGCTGTAGGCAGGTGGGGGTTAGGGTTGTATGGAATGTTCTGCAGAGCACATCAGACCTTCGCTATTTGGTAAATTTCCTATGAAATTCAATTACCTATGAAGTCACTCTAGGGATGCCACTCATCCTAAGGTACATAGGAAAAAGGAAAATTATCAATTTATGTTTTCCAACAAGGGATTTTTTTTTAAAAGGAGCATGCTGATTTTCTTTCAATAATGTAAAATTCAAATGCACAGAAGATGAGGTAAAACTCAAGAGATTGATATGGAGAAATCAGTAGAAGAATTATTTTAGGACTCTCTCTTTCTTTTCCCTACTCTTGCAGTAGTTGAAATAATTTAGCTAAGATTCAGGTACAGCTGTAGTTAAATCACTTCTAATATTAGGGTATTAGAAGGAGTATATGTTTCTCAGTGCTATTTTCCTTTGTAGAGCCCTGCACTCTTTAGTATAATGCTGAGCACACAGCTGGACTCCAAGGGCCATTAACTATTGAACAGTCCTTATTGTGTAACACCTGCTGTAGCTGGCAGGAAATAGCCTCGGAGTCGGTCTACTGCTGCAATCTCGATTTCAAATGCCTTTGGTTTCTGCAGCCTTCTTATGAATTTCAGCATTTGCTCTGACAGTCGGCTTGGTGAGAGAATAGGTTATTAAAAGAGCCTGTTGACTTTTGAAAAAGATATAGATTCCCCAAAGAAGGTGTGTTCAGATGGCCACGGGCCTGCAGTTCTAGGAAAAGTATGGCTTTCAATTGTGTTCAGCCTTGTAAGAAACCAAGGGTCACTCTACAGAGTGGGTACCACCTTTATAATCTAGGTATGAATGCCGTTTGAAAAAATCCATTCATTCTAGAAGACATCTGGCTCCCCCATTCATAGATACAGATAATGAGTTTGAGGATAGAAAGGAATTCCAATTTTTAAGTAAGAGAAATTATATAGTAGGCACTTGACATTCAAATGTCAAATGAAGCAGAAGATTCTTTTCTGTAATGATTGATGATTGAAGAAGATTAGGAATGAATGAACACCTCAACCCTAGCAGGTGATTAGGAGCAGTAAAGGAATATTCTGCAGTTTTGAGCTCAAGAAGGCTCCTTGTTGAGACATCATCCCTTATCCTAGGAATAAGACTAGGACAGACTAGGAACTCGGTTGACCTGTGCCCAGCATTCTTCATGGTCTTCAGCTGCATTGCTTCTTGATGCTTCAACAAAGCTGGGAAGGCTTGGTTCCCAGTGCTTGATGGGTTTTGATGGGCTCCACTCATCTCCAAATGGTAGTGACGGGATAGCTAGGGAGATAAGCTTCGGTTTTGTCTTTGGGGATGTGATACTACTTTTCTGTCTGAGCTTTAACTCATGACAAGTAGATAAATTGGTTCTGTGGTCTGCTGGGTAATTAGGTTTCTAAGTAAGATTAACTTCTAAATTACTTCTGAAGGAGAAACTGTAATATCGAACTATGATTGTTTTTGGCAGGCAGCCAGGGAGAAAGCACAATTAAATGTGTGACTACTTTTTTCCAAATATGAAAGGCATAGTTCTTGATAGGGTTATTTAACAACTGAATCAAGACCGGCTGAAGTCGTTACATCAAAGGTGAATAGAGATTAGCTAGAGAAACAAATGTCTTTAAAAGCAGATTTTATTTTAGAGCTCAGGGGACTATGGTCTCCCAGGAGCCATGGGAGGAAAACTTTTCAAGGAGAAGGGTATGATCAGCGGTGTCAAATGCCATTGAGGAGTCAAGTACAATAAATACTGAGAAGTGGCCATTGGATTTGGCACATGAAGGTCATGGGTATGCTAGACCAGCACAGTTTCAGTGGAGAGGTGGCAACAAAAACCTGGTTAGAATGCATTACCGAGAAAGTAGGAGGGAAAGAATTGGCGGGAGACAAGTGTTTCTGAGGAGTTTTTCCCTAAGTATATGTAGAGACATGGAGTGGTCACTAGACAGATGGGGTAAGGGGTAGACTTTTTTAAGGGACCTTTATAGTATATTTGAAGAATGTTATATTTAAAAATATATTTAACATTTATATTTAAAAATCGGTCGTGTTCCTGTGTTTTGTGCTAACCAACGGAGTGTTGGTGCAGGATTTGGAGACTAGGAACTCACCTGGGTGCGGGACAGAAGGGCCAAGGAATTGCATGTGTAAGCAAGGCTGCAGAGCCGACGCCGGGTTAAGAGGGCCATGAAAAAAGCAAACAAACCAAACCTGGGGTGGTAGTCTAGTGGAGAGTTTGAGTATAGATTTTAGGGGTTACACAATTAGTGGTAATTGTATAATCTGAGGTCTAGGGTCAGACCACTGAAATGGAAGGGTAAGGTGGTGGGGGACAAGGTTATTGAAAGTGAGGAGGTCTGGGAACAAAAATGCCAAAAAGTGCTGGGTGTTATCAACCAATATTAAGTCGATGTCACCAGGAATCATGGCAAAAGTAGAAGAGGAGCTTAGCACAGAAATCATTAATGAACGAGAGAGAGCTTGCCTGAGAGGGTGGTATACAACTGTAGCGAGGTGAGGGAGCAGTTGTTAAAAGCGGAGGTATATGCTTTGTTTTTAGGTGTGAGGGGGGAGCAGGGGTTTGAAAGCAGCAGTGAGGAGGACACAAGTAAATGAGATAAAGCACTTAAAGACCTTCCTGCATGTGATAAGCACTCAATAAATGGTAGATGATATCTAGTACTAAATGTTTGGTGAATAAATGATCTCAAAAATGTAATGCTATGTTCGAAGTGGGCTCAAAAAATGTAAATTTGTTCAGCGGGGTCCCAAACTGAAAACAAAACAAAACTCTCTCCCTTCACTAACCTGAAGGGGAATTCTGGTCTCCTATAACAGAATATGGATTTGTTCCACTGATTGCATGGAACTCTGGTGGATGATAATTTTAGTCTAGCCACCTATGCCATGCTGGATTCTTCATATGCATTAGATAAATGACGAGTGCAAATGTAGATTATTAGCAAGCTATAAATTGATGAGATATAAGAAGTTTAATGTGGTGATTTTTAGTTTAAATGTACATTCAGTTTGAGGGATCTAGCAACATGAATGATTGAAGTTAACTGGCTCCCCATTGCCAAAACTCTCCTGGAATGGTTCGAAAAATGAGAGATAGGGTTAGCTATAAAGTCAAATAAATGATAACATCCAGCTTGGACTTTGCTCTGTCACCCTGATCGTTTAGAATGATTTGATCAGTATGTTCCCTGAAGAAGTCAAATTAATAAGCTTCTTCTGCATGGTTACCTGCATGGGTCCGAAGGCTATGAGGCATAACTCATATATTTTTAGAGATTCCTGGAGGGAAGAAAGCTTAGGAAGTTAGGACTTGCAAAATGGAAGCCAATGGAGACCTATGTTTCCTTTTAGTTTATCCTAGGTAAGAATTGATCATGTCTGAGAATCAACTTAGAATTAGCACTTCAGTGAAGGTAATTGGAATAGCTATTCTGCCTTTCACTAAAAGTGGAAGAAAGCAGGGATTTCTTATATTAATGTTTCATGTGAGAAAGTAATTTCATACTGCAACAAAGTAATGCAGAAGTGAATAAGAATGGAGTCTGCTTACTTAACATTTTAGTTACTTGCTGAAGGACTTTATGCTTCTGAGGATTTTTCATATTAAAATATTCTTACTAATTTAAAAACTTATGATATGCTTTTCATTGGAAATTGAATAATACAGAAGTATGTGAAATGAATGTACAAGTCCTGCTTTGAGCTGAACTCCCCCACTCTCTGCTTGCCATTTATCCCACCCATTGTAGGAGGTCCCGATCGACAGTTTGGGGCATGCATTTCCTAACTTTGCCCCGTGTACATGTAAACATACCTTATCTTGACAGTGTATTTTATTATATATTCTGTTTGATTACAAGTTTCAATTTTCCTTTCTCACTCTCCATTTATATATATATATATATATTTATATATATATATAAATATATATATATATATACACACACACACACACACATATTCATGTTGTTATATCCATATCTGCCTCATTCTTTTAAACGATGATATTGTTTTCAATATCATGGACTCACCATATTTTAAGACTAGTTCCTCACTGAAGACCGTTTAAGTTTTTTGCTCTTAACAATGATGTTGTAATAGACAGTCATTTACAAATATATGCCTTTATATCCTTGTGCATTCTGAACTCTAGTAGGAGTCAAAGTTGCAGGCTCAGAGAATAAGAACATTTTGATAGTTCTTGCTAAATTTACCCAGTCTGTAAGAATGCCTGTTTACCCACTATAATTCTCCCAGTTCTGACATGCGTGTTTTTTCCCCACACTGCCAAGCAATTCCCTGTTATCAGCTGGGTGTCCTACATTGCAGCTCGATTCAGACACTACCTACGAGCATCAGGTATCACAGGTTAAGGGCTCCATTGCCCAAGACTGTCCTGAGGTTAAGATGCCAATCACAAGCCCCAACTGGCTGTAAGTCAGAGGTTCCCATAACCCCTTCCTTGGATTCCATTAATTTGCTCACAGAACTGAATAAAACATTTACTTACTAGATTACCTGTTTATTACAAAAGATTGCAACTCAGGAACAGCCAGATGGAAGAGATACATAGGACAAGGTATGGGGAAAAGAGTGAGGAGTTTCCGTGCTCTCTCCGTTTGTACCACTCTCCCCAAATCCCCAAGCGTTCCCCAACCCAGAAGCTCGCTGAGCCCTGTCCTCTTGGCTGTTTATGGAGGCTCCTTTACATAACCATGGTTGATTAAATCGTGCCTGTTGGTGATTCAACTCAACTGCTAGCCCTTCTCCCTTCCCTGGAGGTCAGGGCGCTCCACTGGCAGCCAGCCCCCATGCTTAGTTTATCAAGGGGCTGTCCAAAAGTTACCTCATTAATATCACAGAATGCAGCTCGATCACTCTCAACACTTAGGAAATTGCAAGGATTTCAGGAGCTATGTGCCAGGAACAGGGAGGAAGGCCAAATATATATTTCTTAATATAAATCACAATATCAGATTAATATTCTAGCCAGCACTGGATGATGTCAGCCTTTTAAATCTAGCCAGCAATGGATTGTTATTGTTTTAATCTGCATTTCTCGAATCATTAACATTGTTGAACACCTTTTCATGTTTACTGGTAATTTTCTCTTCTAGAATATTGTCTATGCCCTGTTACCATTTTTACATTGGTTTATCTTTTTCTTATTGACTTGTAATAGCTCATTGAATATAAGGCACATACAGTGTTTGTCACATATGTTGCAAATATATTCACCCACTTTCTTTTAATTTCTGAGTTCGTTCGTAGTATGTTTTGCCATTTCTTCTGTAGTTTAGCAAAAATATCCCAGTTTGGTGACTTAAGGCTAATTCCAGGCTCTCAAATAATATTTGATTTGAGTTGCCTCCAGTCCCCTGTCCATAGTACCCACCCTGTCAGGTCTGCCAATGGTTAATGCCTCTGGAAGGCTCTCCAAGATGATGGGAGCCCTCTGAGTGCTTGTTTGTGGCATTATGAGATTATTCTATCACTTAGGGCAATGGGTTTTGGTAGCAGGAGCATGCATTTAGGAGCATGCATTTCAAAGTTCTTGATTTGTTTTTTCTCTCCCTGCTGTATACTAATCATGTGATGTTTGCTGAATTCTACTTTTGAAACAAGAATTATATATGTCATATCTCATGGGACTGTTGTGATCATCACATAATATAATGAAAGTAAAATGTTATAAGCTGCAAAGGGCTCTGTATATATTTTTATCATTTACATGTTGGTTTGTTTTTTTTCCTGACTAGTAAGGAAAGTTGTAAAAGTGTGACATTCTCCTCTCCCATGCCTCCCTATGTCACACACTCTGAGTCTCATTAATTCTACTTTTTAATTGATTTGGAATTATTCTCTGTCCCACTATAACCATCCTAGCCAAATCCAAGCTGGACGAAAGGTAGGTCAGTTGAGTAGCTGACCTGGATAGTATGTGGTATGGGAATGCTAAAATGACTAGAAATATGAGATGGAGAAAACAGGTTGGAAGTCATTAGCGGGTAGAGAAGTGAGGCCCCGTCTCCCCGTCCCCGACAGCAGGGCTGCTCCGAACCGCAGCACAGGGTGTGCGCCGTGCCACTTACGGTCTGCATGACCAGCACGCCATATGCAGTAGCTCTGCCTGAGGGATCTGTGCTTGTCAGATGGTCCTCAGGGCTCCTTGTAAGGAGGACAAGGTCTTCTGTGTGGCATGAATTTTTCCCGTTGATCAGGGTATTATTTAGGGGCCCAAACAGGAGCACGTAAGGCAACAGAAGACAGGCTTCTTTGTCTCACCTTCCTCAAACAGTTTCAGACATGTCTCAAAATCAGTGTTGAACAAATAGTTCGAGTTGAAGAGGACCCGAAGTTATATGCCAACACATCTTAGTTTTGCCCTTGTCTAAGTCACTCCTTATGTACTTGGGAGACCCCACTCCTGTCCTCAAAACCATCCTCCAAGCCTCAGCCAGGCCGATCTTTACAAAAGGCCAAACTTGTCATGTCACCTCCCTGCTTAAAAGTCCTCAGTGGATTTCTGTTGCTCTTAGGATGAAAACCAAGACCCTCAATGTGGCCTGGGAGATCTTATGATGTTGGCCCTGCTTCCCCTCCCACGACACTGTCACAGAGTTCCTACATGTGTCGATCCTTTGGAATAGACTGATCCCCTGGCATTTTCCCTGGCTAACTCCTGCTCAGCCTTAAAAGCCATCTTCACGGGAAGCCTTCCTTGTCAGCCCAGGCTGCATCAGGTTCTCAGTCATTTGCTTTCTCTCTCTCGACTTCTCTTTTTGCAGCACCTAGGACACATATCATGAAATTCTTTGTTATCTAATTTGTTTCTTGTTGATCACTCCTGCTTACCGAGGACAGGCATCCATTTGTCACATTCATTATTGTATCCTTAGCACCTAGAAATACACCTTGTACACAACAGACACTATTTACTTGCTAAAAGATAGAATGGATGACAATATAACTAATTGTGGCGCTTCTGGAAACTTAAATGTGAGCAGCGTTTCTCCCTGCTGCAGGCTGGACATTTGCCAGGGAAGTGGTGCCTTTGTACCTCCTTTGCAGGGAGAACACTTAGACCAGAGGCCCGTGGGCACGCCTGGGCTATAAATGGTCCCACCTAGCCTAAAGCTGCCTTTTTTATGACTTTGTTTCCCTTTCCAGGCCTCCAACATCTTACATTGCTGCTTCTTCTGCCTGTCTTGTTTGTTTCTTTGTTCTTAATCTGATCTGATGGATGTAAGAGGTTTGAAGATAGGCAGCAGGAAATTTTTGGTACCACCACCTTTGCTCCCTGGGGTTGGGGAAGAGTTTAAATTCCCAAGCTATGACCCTATTGATATAGTCTTAGTACTCCTAGGGCTAGGGTGTTATAAGATGACAGTATTGCTGATTAAATTATGATTTTTCTGTCATTTGATCCGAGAGTCAAATTTTCGACTCTTTAGAGCATTCCATTTGGAAATGTATCAATTCTTTTACTGCCTTTGGTTTAAAGTTGAAGATATAAATTGCTTCTTCCCAGAACCCTGCCAAAATCCCTCTAGTATGCACAGCGGGGACAGTCAATACCATGGAAAGAAAGTAAAACAGGTTAAGTGCTCAGGATTTGAAAATCTAGCTTTGCCGCAGGCTCAGAAATTCTTAGTATTGAATAAGATATTCCGTCGACGCTTAACGCTGCTTGGTGAGTAGAAAAAGAATTAACATTCACTTCGTCTTATCTTCAGACAGATGGTTTTCCTTTTCTCTTCAGGAGTTTTACTATTTTAAAATTTATTTCTTTTTTAAAGAGACTTTTGAAGTTCTCAGTTAGTTTTAGAGTGAGGGTGCAGGATAGATTTGTGTTTGCTAGTCATCGCTTAGAACCTTTTCCATATCAAAGACCTTTTGGACATTGCTTTACCAGGAGCCTTCGGACTGTATTTTTTTCCTCAAGTTCTATGTACCTCTTTTCTTTCTCTCTGATCTCCTAAATTGTCTGCTTTGTTGATCTACAGAGAAAGTGTTATTTCCTGTTTATTGTGTCCTTTGATCTATCTAAAAGATTCTGCAAGTTTGGGAGAAAGAGGCTTAGGATATGTGCTTTGGCTTGATGGTGCTGTCCCCAGGAACATTCTTATTAAAGTACTTTTGAATGAAGCAGTCAAGCATCTTTCATCTTGGGACTGTTAAAGTGTATGTAGGGAGTTATTTAAATTGTTTGGAGCACAAATGCTTGTTGTTATGCTAGGTGGGAGAGCACATTCATTTCCCTTATTGACTCTGAGGTGAAGAATCCATGCATTTTTTATTAGCTAAGCTTTTATATCCTCAGCCTGCTGAATAGCAAAAGCAATTGGCGTTGGCCCTGCGTGAAACTGCATTTATGTGAAATTGTTTCACTCTCTGGGAAGAAAGTTGGAAATCAAGAATGAAGGTGATGGTTAACTTTGCACAGCTGCAACCAGTCTTGGCTTCATATTATCAGTATTTGTTCTGGTGATGAATTCTATTCAATATGAGTCACTCAGGCCAGTCCATATCCAAGAGGTGGGGAATTGGACTTGATCCCTCAATGACAGGAGTGTCAATGAATTTGTGGATATATTTTAAACCTCTACAGGTATATATCGTAATGTCCCCTGTACTCCATTGCTTCACTGAGCTGTTTTATCAAAAGCCAATCCAGCAAAACCCGTGTCAAAGGCTATCAGAGGCACAATGAATTCACAGGTTTACATTGTGTTAGTGGAGTGTCAAGTGCATGAGTTTGGGGCAGGAGGCAGGCCATGTGGGAGATGAGGCTGGCTAGTTAGGAGGGGAGGCTGCTCCAGGAAGGACTAGGTTTAGGCTTTCTACTTAGACCTGTGTTTTCCAAATTGTGGTATCTTTACCCTCTAGGTCATTTGAAAGAGTGTCAGGATAAAAGGGGGCTGTTCTTAGAAGGCCAGTTTTACTTAAGGAATTTTGGGAGACTTATTATGAAGTTGGGGATACCATTTCACTTTTTAAAGATAAAAAAAGTCTTCAAGGATTTGAGCATGGGTGTTAGGAGGTTAGAGATTCATTGAGAAGATCACTATTGTTGTCAGTACTGAAAAGGGGAGAGGGTGAGGTAGCTCAGTGACAGCAGCTAGCCTCAAGATGTCATTTAAAAGGTATGAGGACTGAGCAGTGAGGGGACACAGGGGAGAGATCTAGAAGGGAGAATGGTGGAGTCAGTAGTGACAAAGTGGCTTGGACCGGCGGGTGGCCGGCCGATGATGCCACCCATTTATGAGACTGAAACCAGGAGCAGGGACAATGTGTAGGCAGGTATATTGACCGTTTCTTTTTATTTTCTGTATTCTGATGCTTTCACATGTGGGGCTTTACCCTGGGGGACTGCCCCACCCAGGGTTAGCTAATTCCTAGAGATAACTCACTGTAAGAGCACTTTTCATATATAAAAACCAATCAATTCAGATTTTTATCCCCAGCTGCCTTTGTTAAAATCAATCTCTCATACATAAGTCACTGTTCATCTGCCCTAATCACCCAGCAGCCAGGTGCCAGACAACTAGGGAGAGCCCCTAAGACCATGAGCCTGCTAAAATTATTTGAACTGGCCAATCTTAAGCCTGCTTACCCCCTGCCTCACATGCTCCTTCCTGTGGAAACCACATTAAAGATTCTTGCCTTCATGTCACACCCACCCACACCTGATCTCTCCACCTCCTGACCAACCCTAGTATTCCCCTGGTGCTCCCTTGTGTGGCCCACCCCCTACATTTCAACTTCTTGTGTCTAGGGAACTGAGAGTATACAAAACTTATTCTTTCATGACAGTCTTATCTATGTCTGCATGTCTTACCATACTGGGATTCTAAAACAAATCCCAGACACATTTAAAGCAGTGGAGCCAATAGAGAATTTGGTTTTATATTTGCTGAGTTTGAAGTGCCTGGGGTATTGGAATATCTGGACGGAGATGTCTAGGAGCAATCAGATATAAGGATTTGGGGCTTTAAAGGAGAGGTCTCAATATTTCCTTCCCACTCTGTAGCCAGGCTTACAGTGGGAAATAGGTGAGATCATGTAGAAGGGGCTTTGAAAATTATGAAATGCTATTTCAATAAAAAGCATTCTTATCACTTCCTTTTAGAGGCTAGGACTGTACACTGTTGACATACCTGTACCTCACTGAGAATAAGTGAAAAATGAATTTTGCTTCATCCCCTTGTTTGCCGATCTTTATTTAGACAAAAACTTGTGCAGAAGTCCCCCTGGCTGAATGTAGCTGCTACTTTACTGGCTTGGTTTTGATTTTAAAAAGGGCATCCTGTCCTAGCAACAGAAAAGGTGAATATTATAAGTGAATATTTTCCTTTGTTTTGATCTAGAGATAGTAATTGGAGGTATGAAATAATACGAATAAACCAAACAAGATTTAGCATAAAATCAAAATTTGAATTTCCTTTCTTGGAAATTCTTTTCCTCCTTTGGTACTTTTAGACTTGTTAAATTCACCTCTAGTGTTTCTCAGATTGGAAATTAAATAGCTCTGGGCCCCAGAGATCACATGTAGTGATTAGCACTGTGACTCTGAGGAATGGGACTGTGTAACTCCACCGCTCACGTCCCTTCATCTTTCTGTAGCTTTGTGTTTGTCCGCTTTGGTGTTATAAGGTGCTGCCTCCGTGACTATGCCTGTGTGTTGACATCATCGACTCTATTCCAGTGACTCTGGTTTTTCTTCGGGATTCAAAACAGAAAGCTTATAAGCCATGTATGGGAACCAATTCAGGATGTGACCTCAATTTGATTTTCTTTTCTCGGACTGATAACAATCAGACACTAGGCAGGCTCTTCGATGTGCAGCATGCCACTGGTCAGGTGGGACTAGTCAACAAAGAGAAAAGAAAAATCACTCACGTAAATAGAACTTAGTACCTGACTGCCACTTATTCCTTGATTCTTCAGTCATATATTTATTTGTTCACGCATTCAACAAATACTATCTGAGAATGTCCTCCATTCCAAGTTCTGTTATATGTATTGGGGAGATGCAATGATGAGCAAAACTAGACATGATTCCTGCCCTCACGGAGCTTCTGTGCTACCAGCATCATGTCGGTAGGCCTAATGAAATGGCAATGCAGAACATAAATCATAGAATACTTCTGAGCATTTCAAGATTAATTTCATGGAAGGTACATTACAATGCCAGGGCATTTTGGAGGATTAATGCTAACTGACACATGGACATTTTATCATTGATTGATGATAGCAAATTACTCCTAAATGAATAACCATTTATTGTCTTTCACAGTTTCTCTGAGTCAAGAATTCAGGAATTTCTTGCCTGGGTGGCTCTGGCTTGGGGTGTCTCATGAGAATGCAGTCAGGCATTAGCTGACACTGCAGTCATCTGAAGGTTTGATTGGGGTTGGAGGGTCACTCGTGTGGTTCTTAGGCTTTAACTGAGGGGAGGCCTCTGTTCTCTTGATGTGGCCATCTCATCTCTACAGGGTTGCTTGCGTCTTCTCCTGACATTGTGACTGGCTAACCCCAGAGTGGAATGATCTCAGAAACCAAGTTGGGAGGCCCAGGGCCCTTGGACATTACATGTCACTTATGCCATACTCTATAGACTGCCTGATTCAATGTGGGAAGAAACTACACAAATACATAAATATCAAGAGTCAGGGCTGTCTGACTACTTGGTAGGGTGGGCTGTCTTGGAGCCTGGCTTCCACAGGTATGGTTTCAGTGTTAAGTTCAGGTATATATAACATGCAATCTAAATAACAGTGCCTGAAACAAGATAAGAATTTATTTTCTTACATATGAAAATCCTAGGATAGGCATTCCGGGACTGAGGTGGCAACTCTTCATTTCTAATTTTAAGGTTTCCTCTATCTTTCTGTTCTACCATTGTTAGGACTTTTCTGGTTAGTGAACTGTGTGATACAAGCAAGAAAAATGGGGGAAAAAGCTAGGTTCCTTGTTCAAGTCACCCTTGTGATTATAAGATGGCTGTTGCAGTTCTAGCCATCAAATTTACATTCCGATAGCAGAAGGATCAAGAATAAAAGGACATCCGTGAACTGAATCACGTCTCCTTTAAAAATAGCTTTCATAGAAATTAAGTCCTAAACTTATGCTTATATCACATTGGCCATAATTTAGTCACATGACCACCCATGTGTGCAAAGGAGGCTGGGAAGTATTTTTAAGCTAGGTACCTGGCCATAGTGTGTTTGTGTAAGTAATGAGCAGTGTCTGCCAGAGGCTTAAAAAAAAAAATCTCATGCTCTTTTGCTTCTTGTTGTAGACTGACTGTAGACTATTACCACCTTGTTTTCAGTAACAAACAGAACCTGCAAACGTGTGTTTTTGATCACCAGCCATTATTTTGAGGCAAACACAACAAAATTAAGCCAAAATACATAGAACCATTTTACCAGAAGTTGTTTTCCTTATATATATATAGAAATTCAAATACTATAAAGTTCCCGTAAATGAGCCGCTCTCCATGTGAATTTTCTACCGTTGCCTAGTTAAGTGCCTGACATCATCTAAAGGGACAGAGAACACGAGTGCATTCTATCTTGTATGTTGTGATTGGATTAGCTCATTATCATAGCTTTCTTTGCTTGTTTGCCCACAGCCTTATCTCCTTGAACCAGAAAATAGGAATATTTGGTCTTAGTTCTACATTTACTTCTAATTCCTGCTTATTTAAAAAGCCTACACATAAATTTAATGTTTCGAAGAGATGAGGGAAAGGCAAAATTCTCTACTAATTAGCGTGGAAGACAGACAGTTAATTAGAATAAGTTGTTTGATTAATCACAAGGGCTTTTAGATCAGTGATTTCTAAACTATTTTCCCATAAAACAAAATTTGGTGAGCAAAACTAAATTAGTTAAAATTTGGTTCATGGAGCTTTTCCCAACTCCTGCTATACAAGCCGTAGACAAATCCAGGTCAATGAAAGTACATTCCATGAAAAAAAATTTGTATCTATTTCCACTTGAATGTAGACCATGGACAAAGGAACACTTATTCTAAAAGGAAGAACAGTATTAATGGGGAAAATATAAATGGCTGAACATACTTGGATGATCGTTGATGTTCTGGCTGGTCGTCTACTGTGTAATTGTCACTGGTGTGTCACTGGAGCTAAGTGTGCGCATACTCCTTGAAGCACCCGGGCTGTGTTCCTCAAAGAGCTCTGTGACCTGCTGATGCTGTGCCCACTAACGCACTGAGAGTCTCTCCTGGCTTCAGCGGGGAGTCTGTGATCCTTGATTTGGAAACGCACTTCACCTCGGTGCCACGGGGCTGTTCTACTGTATGTCATTTAATGTAGAAGTCTTGGGGTGCCATTTATTTATACATTTGTCTTTTTTAAATTGGCTATCAGTGTAGAGAGCTTTGACATTTCTGCAGAGTGGAGTCTCAGGCTTCTTTCAATAAAAGTGATGGAGAGCCAGTGTGAAAGAGCCTGCTTTACCCTGAGTAAAAGTTTTTTATTTATTTATTTATTTTATTTTTTGCTTTCTGCTTTCACAGTGCCAAAGAATGCCATGATTTTTTTTTTTTTTTTAAATCCAAGGTAACATCTGGGCCTTGGGAAGTAGTTCAGTATGGTTGCTGGAATCCTATTCCACCACTTCTTAGTTCTGTGACCTTGGGGAAGTTACTTAGCTTATTTACGCCTCTGCTGTAATGTAGGGATAATGATAGTCCTCCTCATAGTGTTATAAAATGACTCCAAGCATGCCAAGCACTGTGAATAGTGCACTGGGAGGACATTTTAAGTGCTCGATAAACTTTAGCTGTTCTTTTTTATTATTGTATTGCTACTTTTGCTCTTCTTATAACTGGAAAAATTACATTTGATATATTTTTTAGTATGCCACTCTTCAGCAGCTGGTGAGTCTTTGAATTAGTGCTTTCATTAAGATTTTTGGCTGATCTTAACAGGATTAACTTCTGACCTACTGTTTAATAACTTCTTTGCCAGAACAGCAGTTAGGTTTTTTTGAGGGTTTAGTATGAATTTTCAATTGGCAGGATTCAGGTATTCTACACTTGTTTTGATGAGGGTCTCCTCCCCCAGTTTTGATCAGAAAATGGATCAAGCATAGCTAGGGAATTTTGGGGTTTATTATACAGATAGAAATACACAGTAGCATGACATTTATGACCATTTAAGTCTAAAAAAAGATCTATAAAGACAGGTTATAGGAAACACTGAATTGAATTCTCAAGATTTTTAGGTTAAAAATGATAAATGTCAGAGTCAGTGAAAGAATCCAAAAGATGTTTCTTTTTGCAGTTTATTTTTAGATTGAAAATCAGTTTAAAAAATGTATTCCAGGAGCTGCACCTGCTTTAGAGCAAGAATAGCTGTAGAAAGCTAAGTTCATTCTAAATGCAGAGCCAGGAAGGTCCGCATTGCAATACCTAACTTGCACTCTGCCTGTCCTGAACCAGCTTACTATTCAGTTATATTTCGAAGAAGCGTAGAGAGCCCCCAATCTTAGGAGATTTAGAAACATTTCATGAAATTAGCAAAGCATCTGCTACCAGGTGCTACTTTATGAATTCATTTGTTGACATTTTCTTTGAGAGTTTCAGGAAAGGATCTACACCATTCAGGAAGAAATGTTAGAGACCACGCTAAAAGAGCAGCAGGGTGATATTCTCTTTAGGCAATTCTGAAATGCAGCATTGTTAAATAATGGGAGCTCCCTGGTGAATTAGTCTCTCGTCCTAATGATTTAATTAGATAGTCATGGAGATTTTGGATTATTAGTCTAATAATTTATTATGCTAGGGTGACGAAGAATGAGTTTTCATGTAATGTTTAGAGATCTTGCATAAAATGTGCCCTTTTGAAGGGAAATGGTCCATCTGTTTAAGTTTTGCCAGCAGGCAGCATTACACCTTAGCAACAGATACTTACTTCCCTGGGACCATGGACTGGTAAATGACCACAAACACCTCCTCAATGCAATCTGTCCTATTCCAACTCTTAACCAGGGTGGTGTTTGTAAAGATGATTCCTGGTCATGGGTCACTCTTGGTTTTAAAACCTTCAGTGACTCCCAGAGTCCTTAAAGGAAGTCCAAACTGTTTTTTGCATCTTTTCTCTCTAGTTCTTATTTTTATTTCACCCCAGCATTTTATTACCCAGATATGTTGGAAATTGTCATCTCAAGGAACCCAGGCTGGCCAAGCTTCACCGGATTGGAGCTCGGAGCATAAACAGTCCTCAATGCTCATCTCTGATCTCCGTGGCTTTCCCTGCCGTCTGCCTCATTTTCTTTCTCTGCATACTTCCTTTCCCTCTTTTGGAGTGATGGGAAAAACCACTCGATAAGTCCCTGGTTTAGATCACTCTTCTGCAGGTGATCAGCAGAGATAGAGTTTAGTTTCTCAGGCCCTACTGCTAGTTTCTGGGAATGTGAATCTGATAGACTCCCTGGAGGTCCTTTGAACCTTATGGTCACATAGGTAGTACTGACTATGAAAGCAAGCTGCCATTTTTACAGGTTAGAATGTTTAAAATAGTCCCAGATAAAATCACAGAGAACTCTTCGGATTTTTCAATCTTTGATCTCTGTGCACCCCTTCTCATTTCTCTGAGATGTCTTCAAATAGACTTGGGTTTTTGTCGTTGGTACTAAGGGCTGATTGTCATCTACATGGTTTATTTATGAGAAGCTTAATGCAACCAACTACTTACCTTTCCAACCAAGTGTATATCTTGTGGATTTTTTCATTCATTCATTTGTTTAATAAATATTTATTATCTAGATTGTTTAAGGTGTTATAGAGAAGAGTGAAATGTAATCATATGTAGTTTCAACTCTATTTTTTGAGGAAAAATAATGTTATATATTTAAGCTGCATTTACTTGCTTGTCAGGGTTATAATCCTTTTATTTATTACTATATTCCCCCAGATCTTGTTCCAATATTATGCAGGCAGTCAAACCCTTTAATCATTTGCCTGCCAGATGCCTCTGATTTAGTCAGATGTTTTACTCATTCTAGCTATGTGCAGGAGAATAGACATGTTGGAAAAATAGGAATTTTCCAACAGCAATGTTGTATGACATCATGAATTTGACATTTATTAAATAACAAGAGATAGACTTGGTCTAATCTAGGAAGCCGAAGGCTTTAAGATTATAAACATGACAACTGCAGCTTGCCCACATCATTTCTAGAGTTGGAGGTAGCTCAAAGTTCAAAACTTCACAAATAAACATTTATATGCATAGAGAAAAACCAGAAAAATCATAGCCTTAGTCCAAAATGAAGTTATAACTGGCTGCTTCAGGAAAAGAAGGATGAGTTTTAATGGTGAAGTCAGCTCTTCTGCATGTCTGAAGTATAGGTAGCAGAGCCCACTGGAAATAGAGTTTTCCCTCTCTCTTCTTTCAGGCTTAAATTTAGCTCATCATTGGAACTGGTACTGGTGGAAGACTTGTGCATGGCTGGAGAGATAGCATTGTATTTTTAAAGTTCAGTAATAGGAATTATTGAAGGGGTTCTATCACTAGAGTATTTATTAGGGAGCTAGTAGATTAAAAGCAAGAGACCCCTACAGAGAGACCTGTATATGAACCTATTTGTTAAATATTCTCCTATAGTGAAGGAGAGAGAGCACACATGGGGGAGCGAGCAAGCTGTACCATGGTAACCAATGGGAAATAAATAAGGAGATGAAAGTGGAACCCACTAACAAATGCCATCAGAGATATACTGAAGCTCAGAATGATCTTTATGGTGAAGCTTTAATTCTAGAATCAGTTTAAAATTCTTGACCGTTGAGCCCTTTAACTCTTTTGTGCCCTGGTTATTGCTCTCAGGAGTGTCAGGGGAGCTTTTCATGAGAAGGTCTTATGTTAATAATTTCATAAAAGCCCTATTAAGAGCTCAATTTCAGTACATTTTGAGATAGAATATTATCTCTGCAGTTGGTAATTTGAAAGATTACTTTAAATCCACTGAATAAACATACCCAAGTAGGTGAGAGATTCTTTGTTTGGTTATGGAAATGTACCAATGATGTATGCTAATTATGCCAAAGGTACTCTCCTAATCTTCAGTATTAACTACAGGTCTGTTTTGTCCTTTTTTATGGAAAGGTGCAAGAATTGGTAAATATAACTTCTGTCTGATAAAATACATATGATAAGATATGGGACTGTTTACAAGACATATTTTCCACAGCAGAAGACCTAAAGTGCTAACTGAATGTAGGTGATATTCCCATTTGAAGGAAAAAAGTATTAACTTTGATTCCAGTCCTTAATGACAGTGACAGTTTCTCATTCTAAGGACTTTTCTCATCTGATTAGGACAGTTCCTAATATATTTTTTTTCAGTAATGCTGGCCTGGTCAAGTTTGCAACTTTCTCCTACACCCTTTTTATGTGATGTTGTGTCCAGGGGCTGGCTGGTTGAAGTTAAAGATATAGTCTTTTCTGGAACCAACTAGCCCACCAATTGATGAACCACAGACCTAGGGCTCATTAGTCCTAAACAGTTTTATTTTTTAATACAATTTTTACATTCAAGTATATTTTACAATTTTAAGACTACATATTTGGTTCCAAAAGTCCTAGACCTTTATAAAGTTGGAAAGAAAAAGTTGCTTGAATTTTTGACAGTTAAAGGTAAAATTTAAGTTGTTCTGCGTATAACATATAAACTAAAGCTAGACAAATTGCATAGGGCAATCTATCACTGGTGAATGATTCCCCCTCTAATTTTCAGGCCATCATGGGCTGATAATTTTGTAGAATGTAATGCAAATCAATTACTACTAATAAAAACCAAGACAAAATAAAAAAGATAAGCTCTGAATTCTGTTTAGATTTAACAATAAAATTAATCTGCCAAATATTATAAAAGTTTCTTTTTCCAGATTTTTTTACTTATCTCACTTTGGATCCCCCCAACCAGTCTGCAGACTGGGATGGGTCCTGGGATTATACTTTGAGACACCAAATGTAATTATTTAGTTGAAGCTGAAAAAGTTCAATCATACTCAGAGGCACCCATTTATAAACTTTCTCAGAATTGTATCTTGACTTAAGCTTGTTATATTAATTTCACTTTTTGTTTATTTATTTATTTTATATTAACGCTGCTGCCTAACAACAATAACTTCTCTTTTTTGAACCATGCCTCGATCAACTTAATCTTATCCTGGCGAAGTCTGAGGATCTGCTCTGTCTGGGGGCGGGGGGGGGGGGGGTCGGGTCTCAATCAGATTAGGTATTCCAATTTTCTCTGAATGGTTGGTGTAGGTAGGGACACGTGACCCAATTGTGGCCAATGAGGTGTGATTTGAAATCAGAGCACTTCCGAGAAGTTTTCTTTTAAAAAAAGATACTGAAATGACACTAGGACATGTTGCCTGGAGCTGCTACCGCTATCTGGCCACCTATCAGTTTAGGAATAAACTTGGACTTTTAATGAATTCTTTTTATTAAAATAAATGTTTATTTTTAAATTACAGTTGACCTACAATATTGTATCAGTTTCAGGTGTACAACATAGTAATTAGGCATTTATACATCTTTCGAAGCGATCACCGCCATAAATCTAGTACCCATGTGACACCGTACATAGTTATTACAATATCATTGACTATACTCCTTAAGCTATATGTCACACCTCCCATGACTATTTTGTAACTACCAGTTTGTACTTCTTAATCCCTTCCCCCTTTTCACCCATTTTCCCAAACCCAGCTGGCGATCATCAACATATTCTCTGTATCTATGAGTTAGTTTCTGTTTTGTTTGTACATTTGTTTTGTTCTTTAGATTTCATATAAAAGCAAAGTCATATGGCATTTGTCTTTGACTTATTTCACTAAGGGGAATACCCTCTAGGTTCAGCCATGTCGTTGCAGATGGCAAGATTTCATTCTTTTTTATGGCTGAGTAATATTCCATTGTATATATGTACCACTTCTTCTTTTTTCATATATCCCTGATGGACGCCTAGGTTGCCTCTACATCTTGGCTATTATAACTAATGCTGCAAAGAACATATGGATGCACATGTTCCTTTGAAGTAATGTTTGGGATTCTCTGTATAAATACCCAGAAGTGGGATTACTGGGTCCTTCTTGGTCTCTAGTTATAGCTTTTGTTTTAAAGTCTATCTTGTCTGATGTAAGTGTTATTACCCCAGCTGTTTTTGTTGTTGTTTCCATTTTCATGAAATATCTTTTTCCATCCCTTTACTTTAGGTCAACGTGTGTCTTTCAATCTGAAGTGAATCTCTTGTAGGGAGCATATGTAAGGATCTTGTTTTCTTATTCATTCAGCCACCCTATATCTTTTGATTGGAACATTTAATCCATTTACTTTTAAAGTCATTGTCGATAGATATGTAGTTATTGCCATTTTATTCATATTTTTAATGTTTTCCTTCTTAAAGAAGTTGGCGTAACATTTTTTGTAATACTGGTTTGGTGGTAATGAACTTTTTTTTAGCTTTTCCTTGTCTGGGAAATTCTTTATCTGTCCTTAGATTCTAAATGATAGCTTTGCTGGGTAGAGTAATCTTGGTTGTAGGTCATTGCTTTAAATATTTTATACTAATCCCTTCTGTCCTGCAAAGTTTCTGTTGATAAATCAGCCGACAGTCTTATGGAAGCTCCCTTGTAGGTAACTAATTGCTTTTCTCGTGTGACTTCTAAGATTCTCTTTTTATCTTTAGACTTTGGTGTGGGCCTGTTCGGGTTCATCTTGTTTGGGACTCTGTGCTTCCTGGGCTTGTATGTCTATTTCCTTCACCAGATTAGGGAAGTTTTCCATCATTATTTATTCAAATACATTTTCAGTTCCTTGCTCTCTTTCTTCTCCTTCTGGTACCTTATAATGTAAATGTTGCTTGATATCTCAGAGGCCCCTTAAACTGTCCTCATTTTTTAAGATTTTTTTTTCTTGTTGCTGTTCTAATAGGGTATTTCTGTTACGTTATCTTCTAAATTGCTGATTCAGTTCTCTGCTTCATGTAATCTACTGTTGATTCCCTCTAGTGTATTTTTCATTTCAGTTATTGTATTCTTTGTTCCTGACAATTTTTTTTTTATGTTTTCCATCTCTATGTTAAAGTTCTTACTGAGTTCATCTACTCTTCCCCTAAGTTTGTTGAGCATTCTTATAACCAGTGTTTTGAACTCTGCATCTGGTGAATTGCTTGTCTCCATCTTATTTAGTTCATTTTTTTTGAGCTTGGTTCTGTTCTTTCATTTGGGACATGTTTCTTTGACTCCCCATTTTGGCTGTCTCCCTGTGTTTGTTTCTATGTATTAGGTAGAAGGGCTATGTCTCTCAGTCTTAGTAGGGTGACCTTATGTAGTAGATGTCCTGTGGGGCCTAGTGGCCCAGTTTACCTAGTCATTTGTGCCAGATGCTGCAGGTGTGCCTTTTGGATTGTGTGTGCCCTCCTGTTGAAGTTAGGCCTTGTTTTTTTTTTTTTTTTTTTTTTTCCTGCACATTAGTGGGAGGGATTGATGCTTGAACAGATTGATTGTGAGGACTGGCTATGACTACATTGAAGGAGGTTTTGTGCAGGGGCTGACCCTATGGAGCAGAATTCACTTTAACAGGGCTCTGATATCTACACTATCTTCCCTTTGGGTGTGTTGTCCTCAGAATTCGGCCCTCCTGGCAGCCCCCCCCCCCGCCCCCGCCCTGCCAGACCAAGTTCAGCTGCAGTCTGTGCCCTGCCTGGGGTCGCTTGGCATGAGCCACCAAGCAGTCTACAGATGGCCACCACCTGAACTGGGCTTGGAAGTATCTTGAGAAGTCAGGCCACCAAATGAGGCTGACTGCTGCTAGTTTCAGGCTTGGGCCACTCAGCAAAAGGTATGAGGCAAGTCAAGGCTAGATGCTGCTTTTTTAGGGTGTGTGAACCGCTGAGAGATTTTAGAACAGTCCATAGCATAAGCTGAGACAGGCCATTTGTATGGAAAAGCCATTGGAAGCAGCTTGAATGGACCCACAAGTCGGGTGGGTGCAGAATCTTAGGGAATCACCTGGGCAGGGTGACTGGTGTTAAGCAGGTTGATGGAGACTCAGATATGGCAGCTCCCTGCATATACATGCTTGGAGGGCTCAACAAAGGAACAATGGCTTCTGCCAGCACTTCTGTCTGGAAGAAAGCTGCCCCTCCAGCCCTTGCCCTGAAACCAGACAATTCAGTTCCTCTCCCTATGTCCCTGAAACTGTTCAAGCTGCTGCCCCAGTGCTGGAGCTTGAAGTAGATGAGGTCATCAGTGAGTAAGTTTGTGTGTGGGCCCTTTAAGAAGAACGTCTGGGCCTCCAGCCAGTTTCTGTCTCACTCAGTCACAATCTCCACTGGTTTTCACAGTCATAAATTGTAGGGACTTCTCTCCTGGGCACTGGAACCTTGGGTTGGGGAGTCTGGTGTAGGGCCGGGACCCCTTGCTCCTCCGGGGGGACCTCTGCAGCAGAGATAATCACCACACACAGGTGTGGGGCCAGCCCATTCTGCATCTATGCCCCTTCTACCAGTCTCGAGGTGGCTTCTTTTATATGACCTTAGTTGTAGGGCTTCTGTTCAGCTAGATTTCAGGAGATTCTCAATGATAGTTGTTCTGTAGTTTAGTTGTAATATTGATGTGGTAGTAGGAGGAGGTGAGGACTTATTCTGCCATCTTGATTGGAAGCCTAATAAATTCTTGAACTGCTTAGTAAACTAACCATGTTACCACCTTTCAAACTTTATATGGAGAATAAAAAAAAATCTAATTATTTAAGCATTTTGTAGTTGGTTTTTCTCTTACTTATAGCCAATGCATCTAAACAGTAATTTAGGATCCGTTCAATACATCTATTTTAATAGGTTCAATTTTTAATGAAAAAGCAATGATTGATTAGATTCATAAAAATCAGCTTTTTCATGCAGTGTTCTGCCCATGGCATGACTTTCTATCAGGTGTCAACTCCCAGATTTGCAGGCAAAAATCTTCCAAGGAATAACACAGATCTCTGTACGATTTGCTTTGCAAATCAAATATTTGAGCAGCACCACGTGTCAAAAAAAAACTAAGTGTACTGCAGCTATACACTGTTTTTGCTTTGAGATATAGGGCATTTCTCACTTTTGGTGTGGGATAGACTAAAATCAAATCTGAATCTTTTGTTTTGAATATTGGAGGAAAGTGCACGATGTACATAATACTCTCAGAGCAGGCCGTAAGATTTACGTTATCAATGACCGCTGGAAGCTCCCACCGAAGGGCTGCACATTCTGCTCCCGGCCTTTAAAGTTTACTGAAATGCCCAGATGGAGGAAGATAGAAGCTGCAAGGCTTGAGAAATACCTAGCGCTGTAAAGAGAACTATTACGAAGTATTTTGGGAGTTGAAGTGTGTGAGAATTCGGTGGAAAGGAAAAAGGAGATGGAGGCTAAGTGGGGTCATGCAAGTGTAGCTGGCAACAGAGCTGGAAAATCTTGATTTTATATATTAAACAAATGGCACTTTAGGACCCTGACATATTGTGTGTTGGATTGTGTTATAAGCACTATATTAATTCATTTTTTTCCTGAATGCAGCAGTTATTATTATCATGCCCTGCTGTATATGAAGGAGGTGAACCCAGAGAAGTTAACTTTCCCGAGGTCAACAGCTACCATTGTTTATGCTCTAACCATTGAACTATACTCTCTCTGGAATATTTCATCTTTACAGACAAGTACAGAGACTAGTGTAAGAATCAGCCAGATATCTAACACTCCACTCTATTACTTAAAGGGATACATTGCAGATATTGTTGGTCTCTGCTCCTACCCCCTTTTCATTCTCTGATCTTTCTTTCTCTGGCATGAGGGTTGGTTCAGTTTTTGGCAGAGAAGCTTCGTCTATTTTCTCATGCCTCCTGGGCCCTGCTTACTTAAGCAGCAGTTCTGAAAGGCACTGGAAATAGTTTTCTTCAGCCTCCTTTTTGAAGCCTGGAGCTACACCTCAGCTCTGCATCTTGGACAGTGAAGCTCCTCTGGCCCCCATTCAAGGGCGGATCCTTTCAGTCCTTTATTTAGTCTTGCAAGTGCTCAGCAATGTCCCACTGCCCACTGTTAGTACCAGTGACCTTCCCCACAGCTTCAGCCCCGCTCATCACAGTGAGCCTTTTGGGAAAACGAGGAGGTCGATACCAGTACTGACTTTGTGATTTTGGGAAAAGGAAGCTTATCTTCTTCAGTGCTACCCTGGACAGTGCTTACTCTATATTTGCTGGTCATCAATAGGTGGCGCAGTTGAGCACTGTGTTTTAATTAGGCTTACAGCGCAGGCACGCCATACTACCACAGGACATTGTGTTTCTTCGTTGTAACAGCGGGCCTCTTTGACTTACCATACATCTGTCTTTTGGTCGTGCACAACCAATTTTTTCTGACCTGTTTTGATTCTAATAAATTGTTGATCGTTTTAGAAGGATGTGTGAAAATTTTTTAACATTTAAGTTAATTTGATATTGAAATGTAACTTTTCCTGCCACCCTCGGGTGACAATCAGTGAGTAGGGTTATAGGTCTGCTTTAGGCTTAGTTATTTATCCTGTTAGAACAACTCATAGGGATTTAGAGAAGACATGGATTCTAGTCCATAACCTCCTAAATGTATGTTTACCTTAAGTTAAAAAAAAAAAAAAAAAAGATGCAGTCAGGAATGCATTGGCATGGAGTCTTCTGTTATAATTTATCCTTTGTTTATTCAACAATGGTTTATTTACTGAGGGTTTAGTGGTAGATATGGGTGGATATAGCAGTAATAAAAACAGATAAAAATTCTTAACCTCGTGGAATTTACATTCTAGTGGGAGAGACAGACAATAAATAAAGCAACTAAGATTATGAGATTTAAAGTATATAGTCTCTTAGGGCATTTACATTTTTTGACTATGGTCTATTTGAAAAGATGGGCATCTGAACAGCAAGCAGACAACGCTTGGTACCTTTACCAGTGGGAGCTACAGACCACTCTTTACCTTCAAGGGAGACCCTCTTCTTGTTCTTCCATATTTCCTGCCCTTCTCCCCATCAGCCCCATAAACAGAACCGACTGTTGTACAAAGGAAGTGCTTATGAGTTCTTTACACTTAAGAAGGGGGAAATGCTGAGTCTTGAAATATTTTATGATTGCCTGATGCCAACATTGGCAAAGTTAGCAGGAGTGAAAGCGATTTTCTTTTCTGGGAAAGAATTTCGATGTACGTGTGCCTAAGTGGGATAGGGCAAGGTGGTCAGCCTAGGGGTCCGGCAAGTATAAAAGGGGCCTTTTCCTAATATAAAAAAATCCAAATGGGAATTACTTCCCTAATGTGATTGTGGTGAGCGTTCATGATATTAATATTAGAGATCACATGAAGACTGTCCTCTTTAGTTCACTAATAAAAGTCTCCCAGAAATCAGATAACGTTTTAAGAAAATCTTCCTTCCTTTCTCCCTCTCTCCTCCTCCCTCTTCCCTCTCTCTCCCCCAATAACCTGCACCAAGAATTTTCTCTTTTTTGTAAGATCTTTGAGCAACACCATTAAAACTCTTTTGTGGTAGAGCATTTTAAAGTTCCTGCATGGGCATGGCTTTATAGAGACAGAGTTAAATTGACTTAGGCCTAGTCATCTCAGAATACAGAAGACAGAAAATCGTATTTTAAAGACTGCATTTTGGACTGAGAAATTTTTAATCCCCAATGATAAACTGCTTTACAGCCGATTTGTTCATGGACAAATGACTCTAGAAAGTAATAGATACTTGATCTAGTTGCCCAGAATAGTTCCAAATTCTGGATTAAAGTGTGGTAATTGATTTAAAGGAGACATGGCTTTTTGTTGCGATAGAGATATAGGGAAGAGTGTTTGCTAAGGTGGGTTGGAATAGGGTACTTTATGATTACAATTGGCTAGTTCACTGGGGGTTCCACTTGTAGCTTTTTGGTAGCTGGAATAGTTCTGCCACTGAGAACAACTCTTTTCCAACACAGTAATTACCATTTGCTGATATGGCCCTCTCAAGCCACAGCCACCGTCTGACAAGTCTGATGAATTCTGTGAAACTACTGAAAGCTGCTTGAGATGCGTCAAACTCATCTCAAGAGTGGTTTAACCTTGGACCCCTACATTTCAAGAACAGAAGGAATGGTACATTGGTTGGAAATGTGATTTCAGTTAAATGAACCTTGTTTATTTTTATGTTCCTGAGTCGAATACTTAAAAACAAAACGGAGTACTTCTGGTCGCTTGTTCATCTAGGATGGACTCATTGAAATGGCCAGTAGTGGTAATTGTTCCTAAATGCCGATGATACTTTTGAATTACTCATCAAAAGTTTCTCTCGTCAAGAAGATGTAGGCCTAGTTGGTGTTTTCTCTCTCTCAGACTGGGACTGGGGATAAACTGTTGAAGGACTTGCGCTTGTTCCGCTAGAGGAAACCAATTTCTGATTACAGTACTTATCAGCAATTGGAGTGCTAAATCAGTTGCAAAAGTTCAAAATAGCACACAGACTGGGACGTAATTGCCCCGTGAATAGATCTTTAGAGAAGCAATCTCACGGAACGAAGTTCTCTGTGTGTTATGTGCTGCCGCTAAGTCGGCTCTGACTCCTGGTGACCCTTGGGAGTGAGTGATGTCTGCAGTGTCCTGTCCTCAGCAGCCCTGCTCAGTTCCTGTACACTTGTCGTGGCTGTGGCTTCTTTATGAAGTCCATTCACCTAGGAGCTGGTCTTCCTCTTTTTCTGCTGCCTTCTCATTTCCCCATCATTAGGGCCTTTTCCAAAGAACCCCACCTTCTCATGTTGTATCTCAAGCAGGACAGCCTCAGTTTTCTCATTTTTGCCTCTTGGAATATTGCTCGGGACCTACCTGTTCATCTTTTTGGCAATCCAGGGTATCCTTAGAGCTCTCCTTCAACACCATGTTTCAAATAAATATTTTTTTTCCTCTCAACCTTCTTCGCTGTCCAACTTTTGCATCTGTACATAGTATTTGGGAATATGAGGGTGTGAATGATCTTAGCCTAGGTCTCTAATGATTCAGCTGCTCTTGGCGACCTTTCCCAATTCTTTCATTGCTGCCCTTCTGAGTCTCGACCTTCTCTTGAGTTCTTGGCTGCAGTCTCTGTTTTAAAATTGGTATCTGAATGCAGTAAGCAAAACCTTATGCAATCTCAATGTCTTCATTGTTTATGTTAAAATCGTGTGTTTTTCTTTTGTCGTCACGATTTTTGTCTTGATGTTCAGATATAGCCCTGCCTCAGCACTTTCCTCTTTCACTTTCATCAGACGTTGTTTCAGATCGTTGCCACTTTCTGCCAGTAAGATGGTGTCATCTCGTCATTGGTATTTCTTTCACCGATTTTCACTCCTCCTTCCTCTGAGTCTAGCCCAGTTTTTTGTATGATATGTCTGTGTAAAGATTAAAAAAATAGGGAGATAAAATGAGGATAGGGAGTAAAATGATGAGACTCTATTATGTTGTTCTATATGTTGTGGTTCAGGGCAGGGAGAACAGACATCCTGGGAAGGATGTGTATCTCCTGAGTGTTGACGTGTAATGCTGCTTCAGTGCTTTCTTTTGAACTGGAGTCCTATTGCTTCAAGGGCATGCAGTGTGTTTACACACAGCATATTTTGAATTTGGCAACAATCCTAGCATTATAGGGGGCTGATGCAGCCATTTTTAAGGCTGCCGGGGAATTGAATGGAGCCCAGTGATCACTAAGAAGAGGAGCAAGAGGGACAGGCTAGAATGAAATCATGTAGACCTGGAGTGGGGAGTTTGGGATACTTCCTGTGGGAGGCCTTCAGATTGTTTTGAAAAGTCTAATTGACCTTTTAAAAAATACCACATTAGCTATAACATGAAGCAGGGGGGCCAGCTGGAATGCTCAGACATCCAGGAGCGAGATGATGGTGGGGTTTGAATCGTGGAGTCACCTTACTGATGGAGAGGAATGGTAGATTCGGGTTGTGCTTTAGATGGAGACTCAATGGTTTATGAAGGGTGAAGAAAGGAAATGATGATGACTTCTTGGTTTTGGGTTTAAACAATTAAGGGCTGGTGAAGTCATATACTGAGATGGAGAAATTGGGGTAGGAGAAAATTTAGGATTTCTGTGATGTTTATATGGTATTAATTTTTTTTTTAAAGGGAAGCTTATGAAATTAGGGCTAGAGTTTGGATGAGGACAAATGATTTTTGAAAAACAAACCTGAGGGGATTTCCCCAGGCATTTTCTTTACCACATGGAGATCTATTTTTGTTTTATAGTATGGATTCTTTTTTCCACAAAAACACCTGCCGCCAGAATAAGGAGTCTGCTCATTAAATGCCATACACCTTGATTTCCAATGAGCTGTGGCTGGAAGGTGCCAGGTTGGCTTCACCTCAGCAGGTGGTCTCTCTGAAACAGCCCCTGGGAGACCATCGTTGGCCTGAGAGTCCCAAGGCTTGCTGGGTGAGGGGCACTTATTCCTAGGGAAAATGTGATCTCTTCCTTCATTTGCTGTATTTGACTCCTAGACGGAGAGCCTTAAAGGCACACAGAAGTAGAACCTGTGTGGACAAAATCAGGACAGTTTGCATGAAATCAGTTAAGCTTTCTTGACTTTTCTTTCTTTCTTTTTTTTGACAAAAAAGGATTAACTTCATAAACAGTTGATCAAGAAAACAAGGGTTTGAATGTAAGAATTAGGAACTGCTGGGGACACATGGGTTTGTTGGAGTATAGAACAGACATTGTGTTTTAAAATGCAATTAAATACAATAAAAATGCAATTAAATTAAGTGTGGATGGTGTGCACAGCGACTTTAAGAAATGACTAAGACAATAGAAACCTCAACAAATACTTTTTCTACTGTAGTGTGTATAGCACACTGTGTAAGCATCCCGTAGAGGTATCTTGCTTTTCAAAGAGATGACCCTGGAATGGGGTGTGGGTGAGGTCAGATAAAATGCCAATTGATCATTAAGGCTCAAAACTTAAGAAAGCATCTTTATCCTATTTAGTGGCTCTGTACAGGTTAGAACGGATCTGAAATTGCAAGGTATTGAGCAGCCTGCAAGGGGACAAGAGGTTATAGAGAAGCGATTGGTAATGATACTTGAACATTGGAATTTCATATTTTTTAACTAGTGCTTTCACTGGGATATTTCGTATTTTTTTAAGTAGGGAGTGATACCTTGTCCTAATGTCCTAATATGCAACTGAGTAGTAAGCCTTTACTTCTTTGATTTAAGTGACTCTTAATTAAGCGCTGTGCTTGGGAAGCTGCTTGGTTCCCGCTGACCGTGTACGAAGCGGGTAAGGTGCGATGGTGCCCAGGGCTGTGGTTTCCAAACTTAAACATGCTTCTGAATTACCTGGGAGAGTTTTAAAATGCAGATTCTCAAGCAACAAGGATGTCTGGAGTTGTGGTCTAGCGTCTGTATCTAAAGAAAGCTGAGATTGGGGACCAATTGCTGCCTTACGAGAAGTTAGATTTGTCTAAGTACGGCACTCAGCGTCTGCCTCCTGACAGTCATGGATACTTCTATTTGATCTAACCATCAATCAAACAATAAGCTAGAACTTTTAAATTAGTGTGTGGTATGGTAAACTTTTTATTTTTTAAAATGTGCTTAGCAGAGACACTTTGTGCTCTGATATGACAGTTCTTATACAACTAAGAGAAGATTTCACTGGCTTTAGGGAAGTTGAAGCCTTACTCACATAGCCAAATAAACTGCCCTTGCTCAGTGTCACCCAAGAAACAACCAAGATTAGGAGTGAGCGATAAGTGAGACTGGATTTCTAGTTAAGAATAAACGTTAAGGAATAAATTTTTAATGTGGTGAACAGAATATTTATAATTCATTTAAAATAATCATAGGTACCATCTACATACTCTAAATGAGGAGAAAAATGTACACAGACCTAGAATTAGAACAACTTAAAAAGTGCACCAAGTGCTTGTAATTATGGTCTGCAAGGGTCAGCCTCCAATTCTGTCTCCTCTGGAGTTCACCTGATCTGCAACTACCCACCCCCCTCCCTGCCCCCCAGTGGCCTTATTTTTTGCGTCCCACCCCCTACCATCACTATGATACATAAAGCTTCCAAAAAGCCAAACCTGGTATATTATAGACTCCTAGTATTTTGTAAAAAGGGTCTTAGGAACCAGAAAACCTGTTTCCTTATTTTATAGATTAGAAAATTGGAGTCGAGGCTGTTTAAAAGATTTAGTTAGTCATCAGTCAGTTACTGGCCTAGATAGGACCTAAAGGCAGACATTCCAAGTGGTAAAATGAAGAAAATTGCCCTGGGATTCAGGGCACCTAGTTTCCAACCTGGCTCTGCCATTTACTAGTTTTATGGGCTCAGCCAAGTTCTTCACTTTCCTGAGGAGTCTATTTTATATGCTCTGCAATGAGAGGCAATTAATTATTTCACTAACTTCACAGAGATCTTAAGAAGAATGATTCATATAATATATGTCAATAGTCTTAAGTCTAGGTACACACAGTAGAATATCTGGGAGGAGTAACGACAAACCAACAAATAAAACAGATACCCCGCCCAGCACCCCCTGAGAGATGTCGATTAATTGCACTCTGATGGAGCTTGGTGATCAATACTTTAAAGAATGTCCCTAAGTGATTTTAATGTACATCTAGGGTGGAGAACCATGAAGAACTTTGTTAGACGACAATGTTTTCTGTAAATTAAGGCCACTATTTATTATGGCTTGGGAATTTTGCCCAAATATTCAGTCAAATATCATATCACTGAATAAATGATGGAACAAAGTCTATGGTCTTTACACACACACACACACACACACACACACACACACATTTTATTATTTAAAATAAATTTTATTTTATTGAAGTAGAGTTGACATACAATATTATATTAATTTCACATGTATAACAGTGATTTGACATGTATATACCTTATGATGTAATCACCACACTCTCTAGTAACCATCTGTCACTGTGAAAAGTTATTACAATGTTATCAACAATGTTCCCTGTGCCGTATACTTCATCTCTGTGGCTTGTTTATTTTATAATTGGAATTTTGTACCCCTTATTCCCCTTTACCTTTTTTACCCATCCTGCACCCACTCCCCTCTTGCAACCATCAGTTTGTTCTGTTTCTGTGAGTTTGTTTTTGATTTGTTTTGTTTTTGTTTTAAATATATATATATATATATTTTGTAACAAACCATATTGGGGAATGGTGATGACATGGTCGTTTTTGGTCTTATGTTGAAGTAGAAGATTCTTTACTCATTAGATGAAACTAAATTTAAAATTAATTTAAAATTAATTCATATCCCCAATAAGATAGCATTAAATAAAACCAACAAAGTTATATTGTTATGAATTCTTATTTGTATTTATTTCCTAGGGCTAAGAATCGTGGAACAGAAACAATTGTTGAATATAATAGGTCCCATTAAGAAAGCAAGTGTTATGTGGAAGGCTTTAGTAAAATAAAAAATAAAGTTTTTACATTTTTAAAAATTACAGAGTAATTCCTTTCATCTTTTCATTGACATAAATCCTCCATACGTATTTATCAACTTTGCAAACATATTGACTATGTACCTGTAGGTTTGCAAACAAGTTCCAAAATGTTACCTCTGACCAATTAGTTTCTAAAGCCTTTCAAATAATCTCAGCTTCGCCACAGGAGTGATCTAAGAAATGGAATTAAAAAATCAATGAACTTCACATTGTTTGCTCTTCACTAGGAAGAATCATGACTTAATAAGAATGGAGCTTGCCATGGTTGTTTGTTAAAGCACATTTATTCATAAGCTGCTGTTATTTGACTTTAAAGCCTGACTACGGGTAAGGAAGAGCTTTTCAAGTGAAACCATGCCCTGTAAAGAGCAATTATATTTTACATAAAGACCATTAAAAAACATTTGAGTCTGTAGTAAGTTATCTAGATGCTAATCAGTTTTTTTTTCTTTAATGTTATTTTAAAAGGCTTTTGCGTGAACTAGGATTTTGTCTTCTTGAAAGATAATATTTATGAAAGCTAGATCACCTATTTTATAGACTCGCAGGACTTAAAATGCGTGTTTAGGTCGAGGGAAGTGAGATATTCAGTGAGTCTCAATGACCTTCTGAAGGTCATACAGCCGGTTGGTGACAGAGCCCAAACCAGAACTCTTTGGTCCCCCTCTTGCCCCCAAACCTGTGGACTGACTCATCCAGCTGTATCACCTGTCAACAAGGCATTTCAGCCTTCACTGTGTCCCAAATCTGGTTTTGGTCTGTGCTGAGAATTAAACACACCCTTTACTTCTTCTCTGGTGATTTTAGGAAATCTCTCCTTTTTATCCTTTGAGAGAAACATTACCTGCATTATTTGGCACTTTTCCACAGAGAAATGAAATTGTTTTCAGAAGCTAATCCCTTCCAGTCACTCAGATTTACCTTAATCTGTGGAAGCTGGCAAGAAATCAGTTCACATTTTTTCAGTATCTTTCTCCTGAAAAGATTCTCTTGCAGAGGATGTGGACTTTTGTTTTTGCCTGCTAATACACAGTTCGGTGATCAATGTCTCAGAATAGATGTGTTCACAAAAGAGCGCAAGTGATATTCTTGTATGGCCTTAACACAGGCATGGCTGTGACTACCCTATATGTGAGAAACTGTCTTAAGGTGACCTTTAGACCAGAGAATGAACAGGGCACCAGGTGTGCTTATTACCATTGGAGGTGATTTTGCTTCTTGGCCTGTTAAAGAATAGAGCTAAGTAATATGCAGGTATATGTACACACACACAAACATATAAATACACATTCACAAATATGTACACATGTATATGTGCATGTGTGTATATTTCTGTTTACTGTCTGTGTTTGTTTCCCCTGCTCGTTTTTATTGATTTACTTTTGCACATGTGGGCTACTAAAAGAGGTCACTCCCTTCTTTATGATTCTCACCTATACAGGTAACCGGTTTCATTGTGTTCTGGGTTATCCTTCTTGTGTTTCTTTTTGCAATCATAAACAAATATTTGTATATTTTAAAAATTTCTCATCACTTCTTACACAAATGTAGATTACTATATATATGCTATTTACACCTTAGCTTTTCCACTTACTAACATCTCCTCAAAGTTACTCCATATCAGCTCACAGAGATCTTCTTTATTATCTTTTATAGTTACATAGTAGTATGTACGTATATTTTATTTTATTCAGCTGGTATCCTATTTGAGATCATTTTTACCCTAAGTGGCAGTAGAAGAGTTTAATGGGAAGTGGGGTGGGGGAGGAGACAAAAAACAAGTGAACACAATCATTATAGGAACCTCAAAAACATGCATAGTGAGAGAAACCAGACAAAAAAAGCCTGCATAATGTATGATTTTCATTTCCATGAACTACCTAGACAAAGCTCGTCTGTAGAGGCAGAAGGTAGGATATTGGCTGTCCAGGGCTGTGGGTGAAATGAGGAATAACTGCAAATGAGCATGAGGTTTCTTCTTGGGATGATGGAAGTGTTTTAAAATTAGATCACACAACTCCAAATGTATTAAAGTCATTGAGCTATACATTTAAAGCAGGTGAGTTTTAATGTATGTAAATTATACCTTGATAAAGCTGTGATAAAAGTCAGTATCATGTGGCATGTGTGAAATTCCTAACAGAATGGGATTATCTCCGATTCAACAAGGCTGAAAAAAAATTAAACTCTCTTAGATGTCACATATACATTGTGGAAGTGTCGACAATCCCGCTCACGCCATGATATGTACTTTATGTTAAGATACTTCACGTCAGAAGTACATTTTTATAGCATATCTACTTGAGATATTTACAAAACTGATCACCCCTATGGAAATTTACTTATTTTAAACTGATCAAGGCTGAAACAATTGATTTAATCCTTTTAAAGAGTTGAATTCTATGGGACTTTACAGATCATTTTGTTATGCCTTTCATTTTACAGATGAGACTGTTAAGAGTTTTAAAACTCTAATTATGTAATAAAGTTAGAATATAGTTCTCTACTCATCTGTTCTGCTCTTTAAATATTTATGCTATGCTGTTAGGCAGGCATTAAAGTGCTGTTAGGCAGTCTATTAAGACTATAGAAACATGGAAAGCTGTTTATAATACAAATGAAATAAAGCAGAGGGCCAAATGGCTTAAATAGCATGATTGCAACCAGTATATGAAATTTGTGTACATATTGAGATCTGGAGCCTAATATACAAAAATAGTGTGTGTCTTATGTAATGGTTTGATGGGCATTTCTCCCTTAATGTTTTTGAACGTTGCTCTATTGTATCTGAATAAACGTATTTTCTAAAAACATTACGGCTACTATAGGGAGAATGATGTAGGATCAAAAGGAATGTGCTCACGTTGGTAGCTGCCTGAATTTGTAACTTACATCTGCAGACTTTACTCAGACACGTACTGGCCCTGGAAATGAGAGTGATGAGGTTACATCATTCTAAACCACTGGAACTCTTCTTGTTTATCTGCCTCTGGAAATTTTTTGTTGTTGTTGTTCTCTCGTTTATCGTCCTGTCTTATGGAATCTACCAATCTGGCATGGCTGGAGAATGACTTTTATGGGGCAGTAACTCCTGTTATCTATCTCCACTAAAGGCAGAACATGAAGAAATTGGCTTATACTGACACTTGTGATTTAGAGGACACTGGAAGAATATTTTGTCTCCAACACTGGTGATCATTACCTACGGGGATGAGTTACAAAGGATGATTGAGGGTGCTCCTTCTCTGGTTAGCCTTACAGTTCAATGGGCTGTTAACCGTCAGGTGTGAGGAAGGAAGAAGTGGGATAGATGACTCTGAGGACTCCGTTGGACTTGATTTTTCAATTTCACTCTAACCAAATGGCCTTTCTATATGATTGGGGAGCATCATGGAGAAAGCATAAAACAGCTACATAAACGATTTAAGCAGCATTTTGTTTAAGAGCCAGCTCTGCCAGGTACACTTTAATCATATGGGCTTGTGCACTGCAATGGATGATGCTAGAGTCTTAGCCCATGGCTGAGTTGCTTGGATAAATCTGAAGCTAGTGAATATTTAGTGTATCGTGTAAACATAGTCTCCCTCTGAGGGACTGGATCTCACTTTCTAAAACGTTTGGGTTTCTCTGGATGATGGTTGCTAGGCGGTAGGTGATATTTATTAACTCAAGTAACGATCACACTTTTTGTATCGCTGTGCTTTTCCTCTTAAATTGTTGAGATATAGCCGTAACAATTTCATTTCAGGGAAAAGAAATAGGACTGTGAAAAGGAAAGTAAATAAAGAAGGAGGAGTGCGAACAAAGCATGGGACACTGTCAGATGTGTGGACAATGTACAAATTTATAGTCCTTGCTTTAGATCTGTCCTAGTACAGTCAATTCAACTTTGATCTTGCCACGCTTTTGCTCAGAAATATCTAGTGAATCTCTCATTGCCAATGGATTAAAATCTTATACCAGCATTCTTAATCCTCTATGGCCTAGTCTTATCTGGCCCACGGAATCATATATCCTATCGATTCACTTTGAGTCCCTCTTGTAAAGATGGAGGCCCATCTTTCCCTCCTCCAGCCTTCACCGATGCTGATTTATTATCATACGTCTCCCCGTGCCAGCCCACTGTATTCTCCTTTTCCTGTGGCCTCCCACAGTGTGTCTCTCTTTACTTCTGACTTGGCATTTATTTTTAAATACTTCAATAATAAAACTACCATTTGTAGTGTTTAATATGCCAGACACTGTTTTCAGTACTCTACTTGAATCAACTTATTCAATTAACAATAATTCAAGAGGTAAATAATAATATCCCCACTTTACAGATAAGCAAATGGAGGCACAGAGGGATTAAATGACTTGCCCAACATCATACAGTTAGTAAGTGGCAAACCTGCAGTTCTACTCCAGGCTTTCAGGATCTAGAGTTGTTAACTACAGCTCTAAACTACCATTAATAAAATATCTTTTTAAGTGTTTCATTCTCTTAAAAAATTTATCCTCTTTGAGGTAAAGACAAAGTCTCCTTGTTGTATGCTTTACTTCATTAAACAGCCCTGTGCCTAGAACAAGGAGTTGCTCTGTGAACATGTGCTTATTGAAGTTCTAATAGGTATTTTTGGCTTGGTTAGTTTGACCTGATGATTTTATCTTGATACACAGACACACTCTCTTCTGTTCTCCCTCCAGTTACTGGTGTGAGATGATCAGTGTGGCTGTCAGGAATTCAAATCAGTGGCTTTCATTGCCTAAATGAATGGTTGCCCAGTAGTGGATAAGTTTACTAACATGTGTGAAACTAAATGTCAAATTTTGTTCTATGCTTCAAAGTAAACATTTTAAGTTTGTGTGTTTGTTTTCCTAAGCGCTATTTTTATTATTTGGCAAATTAATATGTCAGATAAAATGAGTAAGAGCAAGCTATAGTTCACCTTCTTTGCAATATAAAAATCCCAAAACATACTTAATTTTATGCATTTCTTCCTTACTTTGGGGGTGGGGGAGAGATTGTTATTGGAAGACAAGGTTCTTCATGGAGGAAATAGTGAAAGTTGGTTATGTTGAGGTTACCTCTAATGGGTGCCCTGCACATACAATGTTAAACTTTGGGATCAAATTATTTTTCCTAGCAAAGACAAGATACTTAACCAAAAAACCTCAACTCTAATGTTGTTGTAGTCTATTTACTATGTCTTTGATCTGTTCTAACAGCATACTGCTTGATATGGTAGATATTCAGAGCCAGATGTTTACAGTGTTCTAATGGTATATATGTGCCTCTGTGTTTGTTGATGAAATAGGCTGTATTGCATAAGTCACAGAATCAAGAGGAAAATGGAATAACTTGTCAGCCTCAGGAAGAATAGCCGTGACAGCTATGGCATTTTGGGGTGGCCAACAAGGAGCATCTCTTAAGTCTTGGCCATTGAAATGACTCAGTTCCGTTTTCATTCAGTGTTCTGCTCAGGATTGGTGTTCTTTGGATGGGAGGCAGATTTGCTCTAAGCTTAAGTCAGGTGCCCATTTCTTAGTTGGGGTGATCGATAGTCTGCCAAAGGCACATGAAATGGGAAAAGAATATTTCCAGTTACCAGAGATGGGGAAACGGGCAACACCAATAGATGGCCTCTTCCAACAGGGCACATCTCAAAGCAGAGAAAATTTAAATAACTTTGACTTGGACAACAAGTGACTTGGATATTACCTGAATTTTATCACCAAGTTATTCCTCTAGATGAAAAATTCTAGCAGTTTGATGCATTAACCCATGTTTTATGTCTAGATCTTTATCACTGTATTAGTCCCCTTTTTTAGGATAAACCTTCCTTTTAGTTCAACCAAGGTTTTGTTTGGCAATTCCCTCAAAGGTGTGTCACTAGATCCTATCTCTAAAAGTTACAACTTTCAGCTTTAGCTTCAGAATATCCTAAGTGTAGAATGGGAACTTGACAGGTTAAGTAGTCCACTCAAGCTCATATATAAATATTATTGAATATATTGGTTAAAACTCAATATAGCAAGTAGCAGAAAACTTAAATTGAAGCCATTTGAGCAGAAACTAAATAGGTCAGGGATGTATCTCTAGTTTCATGAGGAGCTTGATGTAGGGCTCAGGTAGCATGACCAGGACTCTTTCTTCCCTTCCCATTTATCAGCTCTAAGTTTGATTCCATTTCAAGTAGACTCACTCTTCATGGACCTGAAATGGCAGCTGGAAGCTCTGAGTTGCAGAGTTTAGCTACAGAGGGGCTTAAGGAAATCTATTTTTCCAGGAGTCTTCAGTCAAATGCCCATTTCTAAACCAATTACTTTAACCACAGAGATAGGATACCCTAGAGGTGAAGGGTAGATCCATTTTAAACGATTTCACATGGCCGAAAATGGAGGGAAAGGTGAATTACCCAAAGAATAACCAGAATGCTGGGAAGTAAAAAAAAAAAAAAAGAAAAAGATTTTATGTTCAGTTGTGAAACTTGTTTTTTTTTTTTTTTTTGGATTACATTAAACCTGATGATATTTAGCTATTTTCAAATGTACACAGAAATGTAATAATATGAACCCATATTTAGCCATCATCCAACATCAACAATTGTTGAAACATTTTGCCAATTATGTTTCTATCAATTGCATTTTAAAGCATTATCAAAAGATATTTTTATAGCTAGCTATGTAAAAACTCACAACATCTAACAGGAAGTCTGAGACCTTGCTTTATGAACATAAATTTGCATATGAAATGATCATCAGTCTCAAACCAAAAAACATTGTGTTGCCAGTTAGAACAAAAGAAGGCTCTGGGCAACGGGGAATGCATTGTTTGCCTGGCAGTACAATTTTATTTTAGTAAGTAAGGTTTTTTTCCTGCCTTGAGCCTGATGAATCAATTCCTTAACATATCTTTTCTGAGTACCTGTGGCAAATTTGTGTTCTGCTCCTGGGAATCTTTAGCGGTCAATTTATCTGGCAGTAAGGCTTCAGAACACCAGTTTACATGTGCATTGTGTGATAGCTGAATGTGCTCTATTCTCTTTTGCAGTTGAAAGATGCATGGGTGTAATGCAGTCCGGGACGCAGATGATCAAACTGAAGCGCGGGGCCAAAGGGCTTGTCCGGCTCTTTTACCTGGATGAGCACCGGACCTGCCTCCGATGGAGACCCTCTAGGAAGAACGAGAAGGCAAAAAGTGAGACCGACCTTTGAATTCTTTGCTTGGCCTGACACAGTAACCCATAGGTTATACTGGATGGGTTCTTTGGAAGCTTTGGATCTGTGGAACTTTCATATTTTTTTCCAGTTTAGGGGTTAGTTGTTAAAGGATGTGGAAAGACAGAAATAGTAATGACTTGTTTTGCTTTTATAATTCTTTGGGGAATTTAAATTGATAAAAACTTTCTTGTCCATGAATGTTGTAGATGTTAGTAATTCCCCTGTGTTAGAAACATAATCTTTTTCTTTTTCAGTTGGGATGTGAGGTTAATAGCCTGAGGCCTATTAGGGATATTACAAATCCAATGGACTTTAAAGTGTATTGCCATATTTCGAGTACAGTTAACTGATTAATGAGTTAACAAAATCGTATGAATGATATCAAGTAAAATAGCTGCGATTTGACGCCTCATCAAGCCTGTGTCCTACACCTTCTATACTCAGCACCAAGCCCGTGTGGAGCCCCCGTAATGCCTCTCTCACCTCTTCCGACCATCCCGTTTTTTCACAGGAACCTCTTTGTCTGGGGTTTCTTCACCTGTTTGGTGGTGAAGTCTCCTAACCAATCTTCATTTTGCTAGTTTTTTCTGTTTTTATCAGTTAAGATGCTTTCCTGTTTAAGTAAGAGGAGACATTGACCAAATAAATAAGTTTATTATCTCATATAACAAGAAACTCAGAGATTGGCAGTCTCCAGGCATGGGACATTGAGTCTCTGGTTGTTTTTTTCCCAAGTGCTCTTGGCTCTGTCCCTTATGCATTGACATCACAACATGGCTTCAGCTGTTCTGAGCCTCACAACTTAATGACCGTGACAAGACAAAAAGGGACCTTCTTTTCTGGTACTTCTTTTTTTTAGGAGGGAAGAACCCCTTTCCAGACCCTTCCTTCAAAGCACATCACCTCAACACTCCTTGGTTAGAACTGGGTTGCATTTTCATACCTAAGTTGATCATAACAAATGGGAGAGGGGCCACCCCAGTGGCTGAAACCCACTGAAATTTGCCCTGGGGCCGGGCGTGTGCTGATTTACCTGCATGTTGTGTGGGGAGTTAGTTGGTACCAGAAGAAAATTGGGACTGTGCCATTTAGGCAGACAGGAGAAGTGGATGGTGTATGTGGGCATTCAGTAGGATATGCAGTACTTCTGATTCATGCTTAGAAATTAGCAAGCAAATGAAAAATACTATTTTAATCCAAAATAATCATCCCTGCCAGTGCTTTTCTGATGCAAACCATTAGTGCTGCTCTTCTACCTAAATAATGCTAATCTCTGGTCTGTTATTCTAGGCTCTCCATAATCTAGCTCCTCCCTACCTGTCTAGCTTTATCTCCCGTTACCCTCCTTTTTGAGCTTTCTAGCATAAATAGCCTATCCAGCATCCCTGGGGTGGGCCTTATGTTTCTGTGTCCTTACGCCTCTTCCCCTGGGCTGCTATCTTGTTCCTCTTCGCCTCTCTAAGCCTTGCTCTACCTTCACCATCAAAGCATTTTCGCTATTAATACCGATCACTTTTAACTGTGCGATCCGGTTATCGCTACATTTCTTTTCCTTTCAATTTCTAACTTCTCATGCATATTATGAAACACCAAAGTTGGCTCTAGGTCTTAGTATGTTCTCTTCACGTAAATATGTGAACTATGGATTTGACACATTCATTAGCTCCCTTTCTACCAGTCTTCTTGTCCTGGTGGCATATTTATCATTTTATCATCAATTTCAGCCCATCCTCACTCAATGCCTGGGAAGGCATTGTCCAGACTGCCCGGAAAGGTAAAATCTTATATAGAGAAGTTCTCTAGCAGAACGTGATAGGGCTTGTAGTTCATATTTGAACTTAAAACCATAACTCATAGACAAGGAATTTGTTCATGCTCATTTAAAAAAGTTTAAAACGATTTTGCTTTGCTTTTTTCTTAAGCCATTACCTTCATCTGCCATGTATTCTGCTTTCCTCATAGTCCTTATTGACTCCATTTACAAAGTCACCGAAGGCCGGCAGTCTGAAATATTCTACAGACAGGCTGAGGGGAGCTTTGACCCCAGCTGCTGCTTTACCATCTACCATGGGAACCACATGGAGTCCCTGGACCTCATCACCTCCAACCCTGAGGAGGCCCGCACCTGGATCACAGGCCTCAAGTACCTGATGGCCGGCATCAGTGATGAAGACTCCCTTGCCAAAAGGCAGAGGACCCACGACCAATATCCTTTCTAAAACTTTTTTTTTTTGAGCTCTGTGTGTGTGTGGGGGGAGGGATCAGACTATTTTTCCCCATAATTTTTTTCTCTACCCCTAGGCTCCTCTGTTCCCTCCTCACTCTCACCCTAAGTAAATGAATGCATGAAACACATAGAAACAAGCTTGTATGAACTCAGGAGCAGTCTTCTGGAGAGACTGAATTTCGCTCCACAAGCTGAGAGATGTCCAAACGTAGTTTCCTAAGAGAGAGATGGTAATCAGGAAAACATTCACTCATATTAGAGAAAATCCTGCTTTGTTATAGTCAGTTTAGTTTAACAAATACTGTTAAAATTTTAATGATGCACCAGGTACTAAGCTCCTTACTACTTTCCTTCTCTCTTTTTAGCGTACTGTTTGGAAACTGAACTGATTGATACACGAGGGGAAGTTACTTTTTACTTAATAACATCTATCCTCTCTAATTGCTCAAAACACTGGAGACTGAGTCTCCTTCTTGATTAAACCCATTCCTGTGGTCCTGCAGTGTTGACAAGATAAATGATTAATGCGCTTGGTCTGAAAGGCACCTCTCCTGCTGGGATGGAGCTGGGCTTGTGACATGGCGTTTCTGGCCTCATTTCTTCCCTGACTTGTAAAGTGAGGGTATTAAGCTGCTTTGGTTTCCTTCTGCACCTTTGGTATGGCTTTAAAATACACATGCCCCCATTCATTTAGGAAATAGTACTACCACCTTGCTGTCATGGGAATGTGTACCCTAAGTTTTTTCCCAGAGCGGTGACAAATTTGTGCTACTGTGACTCTAATCCCTCACCTGGGGTATCGTTGGAGCAGAGTGGAAATATTCAGCCCAGGAAAGGGTTTCGACAGTGTAAACGTCTGAGTTGATTAGCCATGGCGTTTTCATCAATATTCTCAGCATGCAGATAAATGCAACTGGGATTCATAAGTGATCAAGACACAAACATAGGAACTAACTTTTTGTGCTTTATTCTGTTTGCTTTCTTCTTAACTCATCATTAGGTGAAGTCCTCTTCCCCACTCAGCCAAAATTCTTAAAAAGTCTTTTGCTTATTCATTCATCTGTAGATGGATACTTAGGTTGCTTCTATGTTTTAGCTATTATGAATAATGCTGCTATGAACATGGCTGTACAAATATCTCTGTGAGACCCTACTTTTAATCCTTTTGGGTATATACCCAGAAGTAGAATTGTTGGATCATCTGTTAATTCTATTTATAATTTTTTGAGGAACTGCCATATTGTTTTCTGCAGTGCCGTACCATTTTACATTCCCACCAACGGTACACAAGGGTCCCAATCTTTCCACGTTCTTGCCATCACTTGTTTTCTGTTCTTTCGATTCTAACCATCTTGATGGGTGTGAGGTGGTAGGTATGTCATTATGGTTTTGACTGCATTTCCCCAATATTAATGGTATTGAGCATCTTTTCATGTGCTTGATAGCCATTTATATAACTTCTTTGGAGAAATGTTTATTCAAGTCCTGTGCCCATGTTTGAATCGTTGTTTTTTGTTTGTTTGTTTGTTTTTTTTGTCATTAAGTTTTAAGAGTTCTCTATAGATTTATCTATGACAGATTTGAATCCCTTTTCAGATAAATAATTTGAAAATATTTTCTTCCATTCTGTGGGCTGTCTTTTTACTCAGTTGATACTGTCCTTTGGTGCATAAAATTTAATTTTCATTAAGTTCAATTTTTCTATTTCTTTTCATTACCTTTGCTTTTGGTATTATATTCAAGAAATTATTGCCAAATCCAGTGTCATAAAACTTTTGTCCTGTATTTTGTTCCAAAAGTTTTATTCTTTTAGATCTTACATTTAGGTCCTTGATCCATTTCGAGTTAATTTTTGTATATGGTGTTAGGTAAGGGTCCAGCTTCATTCTTTTGAATATTGATATCCAATTTTTTCAGCATCATTTGTTGAAAAGAGTGTTCTTTTCCAGTTTAATGGTCTTGGCACCCTTGTCAAAAATCACTGACCATAGATATAAGGGTTTATTTCTGGGTTATTTTATTCCATTGGTTTACATGTTTGTCTTTATGCCAATACCACAGTTTTGATTACTGTCAATTTGTAGTAAGTTTTGAAATCAGGAACTGCTAGTCCTCCATTTTTGTTCTACTTTTTCAAGATTGTTTTGGCTGTTCATGGTCCCTCGAGGTGTCATGAATTTTAGGATGGGTTTTCTATTTCTGCAAACAACGTCATTGGGATTTTGATAAGGATTCTATTGAATTCGTAGATTGCTTTGGGTAGTAATGGCATTTTAACAATACTGCCTTCAATCTGTGAATGTGGGATGTGTTTCTATTTATTTATATCATTTTAAATTTCTTTAGCAATGTTTTGTAGTTGTACAACTCTTTTCAGCTCCTTGGTTAAGTTAATTCTTAAGTATTTTATTCTTTTTAATGCTATCGTAAATGGAATTGTTTCGTTATTTCTTTTTCGGATTGTTCGTTTATAAAAATGCAACTGATTTATGTGCTGCTTTTTACCCTAGTACTTTCCTAAATTCATTTATTAAAAAGTTTTAACAACTTTTTCTTTTATGGAGTGAGTCTTTAGGGTTTTCTACATATGAGGTTATGTTATGGCAAACAGATAATTTTATTTCTCCCTTTCTAATTTAGATGCTTTTTATTTCTTTTTCTTGCCTAATTGTTCTGGCTAGAACTTTGGTACTATGCTGAATAGAAGTAGTGAAAGTAGGCATCTTTGCTGTGTTCCTAATCTTAGAGGAAAAGCTTTCAGTCTTTTACTATTGAACGATGTTTGCTCTGGATTTTTTATATATGCTTTATTATGTTGAGGTGGTTTTCTTCTCTTCTATTTTGGTGAGTGGTTTTATCATGAAGGGTGATATATTTTAGCAAATGCTTTTATTGCATCAATTGAGATGTTCATGTGGCTTTTCCCTTTGTTATGTTAATGTCATTTATTACATTGATTGATGTTTGCATGTTGAACCAGCTTTGTATTCCAGGAATAAATTCTACTTGGTCATGGTGTATAATCCTTTTAATATGCTGCTGAATTGTTGAGAATTTTTTCTTTTTTTTTAATCAATGATCATAAGAGATATTGGTCAGTAGTTTTCTGTGATGTCTTTGGCTTTGCTATCAGATTGATGCTGGCCTCACAAAATGAGTTAGGAAGTGTTCCTTTCTTTTCAATTTTTCTTTGGAAAAATTTAAGAAAGATTGGTATTAGTTCTTTAATTGTTTGGTAGAATTCACCAGTGAAGCCATCAAGTCCAGAACTTTTCTTTGTTGAGAGATTATTCATTCTATCTCCATACTAACTATAGATCTATTCAGATTTTCTATTTCTTTGTTATTAGATTTGGTAGGTTTCCTGTTTCTAGGAATTTGTCCATTTCATCTATATTATGCAGTTTGTTGGCATATGCTTGTTCATAGTACTCTCATAACCTTTTTTTATTTCTGTAGTAATTTTCTCATTTTCATTTCTGATTTTAGTAATGTGAGTCTTCTCTACTTTTTTCTTAGTCCATCTAGCTTAAGGTTTGTCAATTTTGTTGATCTTTTTGAAGAATGATGAACTTTTGGTTTTATTGATTTTTTCTATTGTTTTTCTGTTCTCTATTTCATTTATCTTTGGACTAATCTTTCTTATTTTCTTCCTCCTGCTAGTTTTGGGTTTGGTTTGTTTTTCTTTTTCTAGTTTCTTAGTTTGTAAAGTTAGATTGTTGATTTGAGATCTTCTTTTCTAATGTAGCATTTATAGCCATAAATTTAATTTCCCCCTTAACACTACTTTCACTGCATCTCATAAGTTTTGGTATGTTGTATTTTCATTTTCACTCACCTGTAAGTATTTTCTAATTCCTTGTGCTTTGCTTTGATCTATTGATTGTTTAAGGGTGTCAATTAATTTTCACAATTTTGTGAATTTTCCAGATTTTCTTTTGTTATTGATTTCAAACTTTATCCCATGGTGATCAGAGAAGATACTTTGTATGTTATCTATCTTTTTAAATTTAGAGTCTTAAATATGTGGCCTAAAATATGGTCTAGTCTGGAAAACATGTCACGTGCACTTGAGTAGAATTTGTACGTTGTTGTGTAGATTGACCGTATGGGTCTGTTAGATCTGGTTGGTTTATCGTCATCTTGTTTAAGTCCTCTCTTTCTCTACATCTGTCTAGTTGTTCTGTCCATTATTGTGTGTGGAGTATTGAAGCCTTCAACTATTATTGCAGAACTATTTCTTTTTTCAATTTTGTCAGTTTTTGCTTTATATATTTTGATGGTATATCATTAGATGCATAAATGTTTGCAATTATCATAACTTACTGTATCAAACCTTTTATTAATATATACTGCTCTTCTAACTTTTTCATTTAAAGTCTATTTTGTCTGATATTAGTATAACCACTCCGGCTCTCTTTCGGTCACTATTTGCGCAGAATATCTTTTTCCATCTTTTCGCTTTCAACCTGTTTGTCTGGATCTCAAGTGAGTCCCTTATAGACAACATATAATTGGCTCATGTGCTTTTATTCATGCCAATCTCTGTCTTTTGTTCAGAGAGTTTATTCCATTAATATTTAAAGCATTTACTGATAAGGAGAGATTTTCTTCTGTCATAATGCTCTTTTTTTTCTACATGCCTTACAGCTTTCTTTTGTCCCTCATTTTCTGCATTCCTGACTTTTGTGTTTAGTTGATTTTTTTTTTTTTTGCAGTGAAATGTTCAATTTTTTTCTCATTTCTTTTTGTGTATATTCTATGGCTATTTTCTTTATGGTTATCATGGAGACTGCATTTAATATCTGAAAATTATAATACTCTAGTTTTAATATACTAGCTTAAGCAATAGTGTTTCGAATGTGATTTGTTTGTCCATGTTTACTGGCAGTAGAAAGTTTTCATATTTGAATTAACTAGGTTGAAAACTGAGTGATTTCATATTCTGAAAATATGCTATTTGGAAAGCAAGTACATCCCAGAACTACACAGAGGAACAGTTCAAAAAACACAAAAGCAGTTATATTTGTGTCAGTGAAGAAAGAAAAGGAAAGAGGAAATTAATGAATGATAAAGAGAAACCTGATGTCAAAAATAGAGAATGTTATTTGAGTCAGGAAACCATTCTCATATAGATTTGCTGTAACTTGATAGGGTTTTAGATAATATCTTAATGCTAGAATGACCTTCTTAATTGGACATACATTCAGTTACATTAATCGGGAGAGCAAATTTGGAATGTTCATTATTATTCGATTTCAATTAGGCCTGAAAATTTCAACTGTGAACAAATGATGAGAATAATGAATCTTAAATGGCTGTAGAAAAAAAATCCATCTAGTGTAAAGCATAATTCAAGCTATTTCTGCAGCATGAACATGTTAAATTGGAGGTACATACAGAAACAATATACTGTTGTGGTTAAAGACTCAGACTGGTGCTGAGTTCGAGCCCCAAATCTGCCATGTACTGTGCAACTTTGGGTGAGTTAAACTTCATTGCCTCAGAGTTTTTATTTGTAACATGGAAATGATATTAGCGATAGTGCCTACCCTATGCAGGTGTGTGAAGATCAGATGAGTCTATGTACAAAAAGTGCTTAGACCCTTTATAAATAATAGCTGCTATCATTATTGCTTAAGAGAGGTAAGGATTAGAAAATCTTTTGCTTTCTTATTCAGGTAGATTAAGGTCTGAAATTTCAGCAGCCCCAGTATGCAAAAATGATAGTATTGGCACCTAGTTTCAGCATTTTTCTCCATCAGATCCTTCTTCTACTTTGTTCCCCACATTATCTCTTGACCCCACAAAAGAAATTATTACCTCTAGAAGGCTGTAGGGAGTCCCTTATGGATGCTGTAAACTGAAGCCCTGTGCCTTCCCTATAAATGAGGGACCCCGCAAACTGAAGCCTGTAGGGCAAATTCGGCCCACCATTTATTTTTACATGGGCTGCGAGCTAAGAATGGGTTTTCAATGGTTGGAAAAAATCAAAGGACCAACAACATTTTGTAACATATGAAAATTATATGAAATTCAAATGTCAGTGTCCATAAATAAAGTGTTGTCGTAACATAAGCATGCCAGTTCATTTATATATTTCTATTTAAGAATGAGAGAGTTGAGTAGTTGCAAATGGAACCAAATGGCCTGCAAAGCCTAAAATCTTTATTACTAGTCTCTTGATCCCAAAAGTTTGTCTACCCCTACACTAAACACCATTCATTGCTTTACATTTTTCTATAATTTCTTGATAGAAATACAGGTCATAACTTTTCATTCAGTTTTTACTCTCGCAGTTTTTCTTTGTAGCATGACTGTTTTATTCTTAAATTTATCATGTGTATGGCGATGAATCACTAATCCAGGGCTTCCTTGGACACTCATGTTGTAAGTAGGAAGAACAACTTTAAGATATCTGGATACTTTAACCTGCAATTGTATCTTATACATGTGTACTGTTACTAGGAGAGAATGGTTTTCCTTTCACAGAGTCTTAGAGTCAAAGCGGACTTCAAGGCCATCTGGGTGTACTCACTGACATTATAGACAAAGAAATAGAAGCCCAAAGGAATGCATAAGTAACCCACTGTCACAGGGTTAGGTCCAAAGAATCAGAACTAGTGGGTATTTCTTGATCTGATTCTACCTCTCTTTCTGTCTTACCAACCCTGTATCCCCTAAACCAACTGTCAAGGCCAATTCGTGTGTCAACACTGAAGGTGGTACAGACACAGGCCCTTCCTCAAGGGTCTGTATCTGCAGAATATTCTTACTTAGGGTGTGCTTGACCCTGCCTTTTCTCTGGGGAAGTCCTTGAGAGGCTTTGGTGAAGAAGTATAGAACAAAAGGATGACAATATTTCTGTCATCGGACTCATTTCATCATGTCTTTGAACATTGGCTAAATATTTGTGGGGCACAGAGTAGTGTCCATAGTCAAAAAGAAATAGAGCTCATGGAATGGGCACTGTGGGCCCAGAAAACAAACAAACAAAAATGAGATTCGGTTACTTATTAGTGATTGGCCCAAATATTCCACTCTTGGTTCTTCAGTCATTTTTCTGCAAGTCACCCTTTACCTTCCTGGTGTCATATGTAATGAGATCCTGCCTGAACTCTATGAGGAAAAATCGAAAAACCGAAAGAACTGGGTTGGTTAATTTCAAATGTTAAAAGGGAACAAAATATGAAACAAGGTGTTTACAATCAGAAATTCACTTCTATTTAACTTTGGAAGAAATAAGACTTTAACTTTCTGGTTACTTTTACTTTCTAAGGTACAATCTCCTACAATTATTAATTTGAATCACCTTAGAAATGTAAATGTGCTGTTATCACTGAGAGGTTAGTTAATATTTCAACTTAAAATGAAAATCTCAGTTTGATGTCGCCTGCTCGATAAGCAGATATTCTCCATTGACCCTTTCTTCTGACCTACTCCCATTTTCTCATTTCTCAATGTTAAACCTATGCCTTTTGCGTACTTTGAGTCTGATTTCATCACCTTCATTTCTTTCTTCCTCATTATCCTTCACATTTTGAAACTCAGTTTGCTTTTCTAATTGTGTATACACACAATTTCTGCCTTTTTAAATTTAACTCTCAATAACTATGAATCATCCATTTTTAAAACATGCCCTGCTAAAACTTGGAATTTTTCAACTCACCCATTTATGACCATTTATTCTCCACTATGTAAAACAGTACAATACTCATTCTCCTGAGGGTCTTTTAAAATCTCAGTTCACCTGATGCAAATCCTTTGTATATAAACTCAGTTTCACAGCCTCAGTCACCCAGTGTTATCCTTGAGCTGTGAGGGCAGCCTGTAGCATGTAAGGCTTACAGTCTGTATCACTGCCCTTGATTTACAAGTTTGGAGCTATTAGATAAGACCCATCAAAGCTAGTCTAGAAACAGGCCTTCTGTGAAGGAGGAGAGAGTGCTAGGCTAGGTTGCATGAGATCTGGGTTTGACACCTGGGTCCCTTATTAAGCCTTACCAAATTTCTCCCTCTCTTCCAGTTTATATCCTCATGTGAACAATAAGATTAAACTAGGTATTCTAACCTTCTAACTGTAGGAGTGGGACTGAGAAAAGGGAACTGGAAAGATTGTGTAGTGCGGTGGGGTATTGTGACGATAATGAGATACTACATGAAAGGCCATAGAGGGAGAAGTCGAGGCCTAGGTTTGGTATATTTGGAGTTTCGCCACATCGTAGAGATACTTTAACAGAATGGATAAAAACGTTTGAGTTGAAGAACCTCTCAAAAGAATACGGTTTAACTCATTTCACAGTGGAGGGAATCACTTCTATGTGCTGCTCCTTTCATTCCTCTCGTCGTTGTTGTTACTCTTGGTAGCTCACTAAGAGCCTGTGGATTGCAGGGCCTCCTCAAAAAATTTCTTCTCAAGTTCGGTGATGATGATCAACACTCTTGTGAGTATTCTGTGAGAGAGCAGTTTTTACTTTGTGAAAACACAAGTGCTTTTCTTGACGTTTCTGCATGTGGGTGAAGCAGACCTTTGAGGAAGCTGATAAGAATGGCGACGGCTTATTGAATATTGAAGAGATATACCAATTGATGCATAAACTAAATGTCAATCTACCCCGAAGAAAAGTCAGACAAATGTTTCAGGTAGGTTTTCACAATTGCGCTGGCCTTATGTGAAATACACATTAGAGGTTATTATTGTACTTAGATATTTCAAAAGGCTATTTTGTTTTGTTGGAAACTAATATTTTCTTTGTATTACTTTATTTTTCTTTGCTGAAGACAGGCATTTTGTTCGAGGGAAAAGAAACATTCTAAATTTACCATGAGTCCACAATTTCATTTCCTAAAATGCTTTTTTGTTGTCGTAGCTGTTTTTAGAGAGTAATTCCAAACACTTTACCGACAAATAATGGAGTAAATGTGATCAAGTTTCTTAGGATGTTGACATCTGATTTCCCTGCCTCACAGGTTGTTGTGAGGATAAGAATAAAGACTAACATGAAAAAAATAGCACTTGTTGAAATCCTCAAGAGCTCTCTTTTGTTTCAGAGGAGTTTAAGATTCAGAATACACAAGTCTTACCTTTTAGGGAGCTCTCCAGAAGTTCATTCAGCTGCTTGTTGGTGTTAGGTGAGATGCTCTTTCCCCGTTGACAAGTCCTTGAGGAAAGTCCTTAGGCCCAAATTTACTCCTGTCTGGGACTGTACTTAGTTCTCTGTCTAAGGTGCAGAAGTCAGCTCTGTTACATTTAAGTTGGTACAAAGACAATGTTAGATTATTAGTAATTACTAGTATATTAATTTAGGAAAGGCTCTAATTTGGAGGTAAGAGATATGCACAATCCATGCTCTACAATGATTTTCTAAGTGGTTGGGTAGGTGACATTTTGTAAAATAAATATATAGAGTGATAGTTCATGATTTTTAATGTTTTGTACTTTCTTTGTTTTCTAAGTGCTTGTCCTTGAAGGGGGTAAGGGCAGAAACAGCATGAGGGGTGAGTGGTGATGATGAATGGAAGATGGAGGCCGGCTTCCATCTGTGACCTCTTGCAACGGTCCTGTCCTTGGAAGCTCTTGGCTGGAGATGGTTTGCATTGTGGGGAACTTGGTCCCATTGTACTGGGGAACAAATGAGAGAAAGGAAAGAAGAGGAGGGAATGAGATAATGCTATGGAAGGAACCCCAGAGATGGAGTGAGGGGCTTTGGATGGGAAATGAGTTGTTACAAATGGAGTGAATTGTCCTTTAAACTATATGAAAAGGCTTGCCACATTCCCGGCACTCTCCGTGCCATCTCGTTTTTGTCTTGTTGTGAGCTGCACCTCCCAGTCTGATCCTTTTCGTAGGAGGTGTTCGTAGCACTGAAGAGGTAGCTGCTGACTAAACCAGAGATGCCGAGCTTAAAGAGGAGGGCAAAGTTTATACCTGTAAAAGTAATGTTTTCCTTGGTAATTTTTGAAAGTAAGATAAAGCTGAATTGTAAGATATTAAATTATTTTTACTTCTATATTTTTCCCCTTAAGACACCTTTTATCTCTAATACACCAAGACTTTTAGAGGGTGAACCGGAAAATGTTTATGTCAAATGTCTATGGGTTCACAGTAAATCCTTTAGAGAAGTTTTAAGAAAATATTAAGAGTCTCTTTTTATGACCTTCAATTCAAAGACTTACCAAGCCAGAAGTGCGTGGAGAAGCAGTTGGGCCTGTTGTGTGTAGAACATGTCTGCTTGGGTCTTGCTTCTAGCAGGGTTCTGCAAGTGTTCATGGCAGGGGTGATAGGACCAAGGATCTTAGCATTATTTCAAGAAAATTCTCTTTAAAATTTTTTTTGAATGAATTTCTGCAAAAGACATTAAAGCCTTCCTAGAATTTTTTTTTTTTTTTTTTTTTTTTTGCCTTTTTGTTGCAGTGCAAGATTCAATTGATTTTTTAAAAAAATAATCTTAAGGAAGATAGGGATAGCTTCTTTTGAAGTCTTTGATGCTATGGTTTAAACCTCAGAGTTTTACTACTCTTAATTGTTCAGGCAGTTACAGGGAAGTCTTGAAAAATGTTTCATTTCCGTGTCAGGATTAGATATTTTGAAACAAAGTTGTGGCAGAAATGTGAACATTAGATCTAGCTCCAAGGTTCATTAGGATGCAAAGATTCTACAACCGAGAGCCTCAAACGCCAAAACTGCTGATATTGTACAGACCCATCTGTCTCTATTTTTAAAATGACAGAAGGCAACAGCAATCAGCCTCACGAAGAAACTACGTATGATTTAAATATTGATCAAAGTGTTTGTTAATAATTGACCCAAAGTTAGCAACGTTTAAGAAAAGGTTTTTATGCACTTTGATTCTCAAACCTGTGTTTAAAACCACATAAAACAGCTGCGACTACTTCACAAATCCCACGAATTTCAAAATGCCATTGTTTCCCTGTCAGTTTTTGTTCAGTTACCACTGTGTCCACTTAGAATGAAGATCATGTAAATGGGTTTGCTGCTCATTATATATTTGAAAATAACAGTTTCAAAAATAACAGTTTTAACAGTGTTAAAAAATTTTAGCCAATTAGAAGGAAGATACATGGCGGAAGATTCTCACTCAATAGTTGCTAGAAATAAATAATTTCAACTACAAATCAGTTTAGATGGATTTTTCAGACTTAAATGGAGGAAAACCAGGGAGGGAACAATGATACTGATGGCTATAAGAACACTGAACTACCTACACAAAATTAGGAGAGATTCTGCTACAGTTAAAAGTTACATTTGATTGAAATGCAGTTCAGAGGATGATGAGAGAGACTGATATTTTCACCATAGGTTAAATATATCTTCTCTCTTTTGTTCATGATTAGTCTTATTCAAGATTTCTTTTTCATTAGTTTCTTCAAAACAGCAGCTTTTGGTTGACTCACTCGCATTTGATTTATATCCATTTGTTTTCTATCTCTTGCTTTCTGCTCTCATTTATAATTTATTTCTTTCTATTTTTTTTTTTAGCTTAAATTCTTTCCTAGATTTTTGAGTTGAATTATTAGCTTACTTGTTTTTAATCAACCTTGTTTTCTAATAAACTGAAAACTTCGGGTTTCCTCTACTGCTTTAACTTCGTCACACAAGTTTAAATATGTAATGCATGTATTCACTTTCCTATTTAGAAGATATTATGTTGTTTTCATGCACGATTTTTTTTTTAGAAAAGCTTTCTTTGTTTTATGAATTTACGATGATCCGTAAAATAAGGTCAATTCTTCATAATTTACAACTTTACTTGCAGCCTAATATATAGTCCATTTTAAAGTTGATCCATGTGTGCTTGAAAAGAATGTGTGTTTACCATTTGTGAAATGTATACTAGCCTTTTTATAGTAAATATTATTTCCCAGTACTGAATTTCCTATTTCAGACTTTAAAACTGCCTTGTTTTTTCTATGCCACTTTCAGGAAGCTGATACAGATGAGAATCAGGGAACTTTGACATTTGAAGAGTTCTGTGTTTTTTACAAAATGATGTCGTTGAGACGAGACCTTTATTTGTTGCTCTTGAGCTACAGTGACAAGAAAGATCACCTAACTGTGGAAGAACTGGCCCAGTTTTTGAAGGTGGAGCAAAAGGTAGTATTAGATTGTTGAATGTTTACTTAGAAAAAATTGTGAAAGATACAATGGGTTTCTCTTGGGTTTGGATGTAGATATACTTTAAATTTAGGATAGAGGCATAAATATCACTATTCCACAGAAATCTTAAAAAAATTTTTTTTTCAGAAGTCTTACCTTTGAGTTATTTAAAATGTTTCCTGCAGCTTTTAAAGAGAAAGTGATAAATTGAACACATACATTTTTTATCTTAAATATGTTGAATGTGGCTATGTGTATTTTTTCACAAAGTTGAATGGTAACTCATGTGTTCCATTTTAGATACAATGGTAATGTTTTCTTTATATTAGTTATATTTCTAGGTATTTATTAACTATGATGTAATTCTTAACTAGCAAAATAGTTATTTATTGATAATTCTGATGGGAAATTGCAATTTGGTCATATGAAAGGCTAAGTAAATTAAGTCCTGATTAACAAAGGGAATCCCAAAATGTATTTAAAATAAGACCTTTAATTTTAATACTATGTAGGACGAATTGCGATAAGGTAAGTTTTGTCCTATTGCTTTTTAAATATTGCCTTAGATTCTGTTTCTCATTAAAGTAAAATTTCCCCCCAGCTTTATTGAGGTATACTTGATGAATAAAAATTATATATATTTAAGGTGTACAACATGAGGTTTCGATATATGTATGTACTATGAAATGATTACCACAGTCAAGCAATTTAACATATCTGTCAACTCATATGGTTGCAATTTATTTTTGTGTGGCAAGAACACTCAAGATCAACTCTTAGCCAATTTCAAGTATGTGATACAGTAACATTAACTAGAGTCACTATGCTGTACATTAGATCTCCAGATTCATTCCCTATAATTGAACCTTTGTATCTTTGACCAACATTCTTCCCACTCTCCCTCCCTCCTACCCACTCCCTGTTCCATGAAAACCAACATTCTACTCTCTGCTTTTATGATTTTGACATTTTTGCATTCCACGTTTAGTGAGATCATGCAGTATTTATCTTTCTGTGTCTGACATTTCACTTAGCACAGTTCCTCTTGGTTTTAAACATGTTGTGGCAAATGACAGGAATGATTTAATCAAGCGTGCCTACATAATGGAACCTCTATAAAAACCTCAAAACCATGGGGTTTGGAGAGCTTCCTGGTTGGTGAACACATAGAAGTGCTGGGTGGGAGGTGCTCTGAGAAGGCAAGGGAACTCCGAACAACTCCCCTTACCTTGCTCTGTGCATTTATTCCACTTTATAATAAACCACTAATAAAGAGTAAGTAAGGTATCTTTCTGAATTCCGAGTCATTCTAGTGAATTATAGAAATTGAATCATGGGAACTGATAAAGATTTTCTCTTTGACTAAACTCTAGATAGGCTCTTCTGAGTCCTTTTTCAACCAGACCCTGGCCTCGGGCCTTGTCCAGTGCTGCTAAATCAGTTTAACCAGAATCCCCATCTGATCACTTTTGATATCCGATAAAGATTCCTCATTCTCCACTATCTCTCAGGTGATATTTGGTTGCCCGGCCTGCCTTTAGCAAGAATTCTGTTAGATCAGTTTATCTGGAATGCTTCTTCTCCCTACCCTACTCCTTGGCTATAAATCCCCACTGGTCCATCCTGTATTAGGAATCGAACCAGTTGTATACTGAGTTCTCTTCTCCCCTATTGCAGTATGTAGTTAATGATTCAAATCTATTTTTACTGCTTTAACTCTTGTCCAGTTCTTTTTTTTTTTTTTTTGACAGAACCCCAAAATTTGTGGTCAGCCAAGCAGAAATGGGGATAGCCCAAACCCCTATTTTGTGGCTGGCATCTGACTTGGGGGCAATCTGGAGGCCTGAGCCCTTAACCTTGGGGGTCTAATGTCAACCCTGGGTAGTTCATGTACCCAGTTAGTGTCAAAGAATCAGAGATTTGGTTGGTGTCAGAAAAAAAGACACTAGACCTGGTAATATTTTACTTTATCTCATTACCACAGTCACATACATTTTGGGAAAAACAGATTCAGATTTTATGAATTTCGTCATTGCTTTTTTAAGGATTAAGCTGGATAGTGTTAGCAAAATGTTTTATCTAACTCTGTCATTGTAATTAGCTTGATAATTTGGCAGAGATTCTCCATGACCAAAGTTAGCTATTAGACAGGTAGAAAATAGGAAAGAGGTAAGAGATTTTTTTTTTTTTTTTGCCTAAAGAATGTGCTCTTTCTACATTTCTACTCTTCTGTTTCCTGCCATTATCGCTACTTCCCCATTCTCACAGGAGGACCCCTTCCTAGTACAGTGGAAAGAACATTAGACCAGGAACATCGAAGACCTGCATTCCACACCCTGTAAGCTTTAGTGGTTGGAGAATCATGGGCAGGCCAATCAGCATTGTTTCTAAGCCTCGGCTTCCTCATTTGCACAAAGGAAAACTGATGTCTACCTTTCCTATCGCACATTGTCAAATCAAAGTTGGATTGTAATAATGAAAGGGGAAGCCCTTTGACAGAGATATTCAGAAGCACAACAGTGTGAAAATTTTTAAATGTATAAAGCTACCGATTTCAAATTTATTTGACTAGCAGGATTAACCCAATCCATTTGAATAGCAGTAGTGGATGTCACTTGCTAATAGGCATATGCACCTTCCCTCCTTTTGGTTATATTGGCATTTACCCAGTAAATTTTAGTTAAGAAAAACAGAAGGCAATGTTTCTTGACAGCAGCATTTTGTGACATCTGCCCCTGGCAGATGATTACCTGTATCCAGTTTAATTTTCTAAATTAGCTAGAAACTGCATATGAGCATAACCTGAAAGAAATTTTAAAAATTATGATACATCAAGAGACATAAACCGTAAAGGAAAATATTAATGTCCTAAAACTTTAAGTTTATATGTGGCCCAATGTAGCCAACACCATACAAATTAATATTAAGTACAAACTAGGAAAATATTTGCAACATATAAAAAAGAGACATCATGGATTTCCTTAATATGGATATTGTTCTTGTGTGCTATTAAGGAAAAAAATGAATACCCAACAGAAAAGTGAGCAAAACATTTGAAGCATGAAAGAGTTTTTAAAAAGTCAATAAATCTGTGAAAAATGTTCATGGTCCATTAGTAATTTAAAAATATGAAAACCAAGAGACTTACCTATCAAATTAGTAAAGGTTAAAAAAATTATTACTAAACATGATGTTCATTTCTTATATTTCTGTTGAGGTTGTGGAATGGTATAATCTTTCTATAGGACAGTTTTATTTATCAGATGTTATATAATTTATTATACTTTTACCAATTCATTTTATTTCTAGTAATTTATCCTAAGAAAATAATTGCGTGTAGAAAAAAAGTTATAAGGTCATTCATTTCAGCATTTTTTAAAATACAGAAAAATTCAATGTGATCTAAATGTGCGGCAAGAGAGTTATTTATTAATCAAGAATTTTGTGGGGTTTGGACTTTTGAAATAGGATGTTCACGAAGGAACAAATCTGAGCCAATTTGACAATCCATATGGCAGTATGTAATTCATTCTTTTCTGATGGCATAAGGTTGGTATAGACACCAGAGTATTCAGCTTTTATAGATTTACTCAGTTGTGAAGTGAAATATCACTGCTGGCCACATATGCTGTCAGAGATTATGTGAAATCAAACATTGGCCCACAGATCAGATTTTCATTTCACTGAAGCTCTCTGAAAATTGATTTTATGTCTTTGACAGGTCCAAGTGCCGTTTGATTAGGACTTTCATCCTTAAAATGTGGATGTGTTAAGGGAAACTTTCACTCTTTTATGAAACTCTCATTCTTTTATGTCTGCGAAGAAATGCCAGTTAAGCAATAAGCCAGCAAGAAGCCAGCTGGCTGAGGTTTCTCTTGTATTTGCAGATAACGATCGCAGAAATCCATCAGTCTGTGGTTCCAAAGTACTAGGGCTGTTTGAGGCTTTTTGTTTCTTCCCCTCTCTCCCTTATTTGCCAAAAACAACTTACATCTCCTCCAGAGTTCCTATCCATTTCTTGGCACAGGGGCTGAATGTGTTTTGTGTTTAATCCTTTTCAGACTTTGGTTCAGAAGTGATCATTTGATTGAATTCTTCTAACCCCCTTGACAACCTTTCTTAGCAAGCCTCTACCCTCTCGTTATCTTTTTGTTTCTTATGGATTGAGAAGAGTGGAAGAGAAGACAGGAATATTGAAACACCCTTATAGTTCATTAAGAGCAAATGCTACCTCCATAGATAAATATAAAGCATATTTCTATTTATGCAGTGCTTTCGGCTGAAACACGCTTGGAGATGGTTAATCCTAGGAGATTTTTCAGAGCTTTTCTGATCCTATGCTAGAGGGGCTTCTTATTGTAACTTTGTTTTTCTGATCTATACATTATCTCTCTGTGATCTACCAGTTGCCCCCTTTTCTTCTTTATTCTGAGAGAGAATAAGTTTTTGTTGTTTTAAGTCACCAAGTTTGTGATAATGTGTTACAGTAGCCCTAGGAGATTAACACACGATCTCAAGGAAAAATTTCCTAAAAACACTTGTATCAGAAGTCTCCAAATAAAATAGTTCAGCCAGAGAATTCCATAGTGAAGCCCACAAGTCATTAAACCTTGTTCAAGAATACAAAACTTCCAACCAATTTTTTTTTATTGCCTAGTTTTTAAAAGCCAGTTACTATAAGAAACAGAAAGCAAGACAAATAGAATCAAGAAAGCTGGAGGAATTGGAGGCAATGCAGGGAGAAAGAAAAATTTAGAATTGACATTAATACATCAGAATGATAGATAAAATTGTGGCCACAAAGCAGGAGAAGGTGCTAAGAGAAAAGATTCAGAGGAAGAAAAGAGCAGAGAACTAAATTTAATAAATGGTGTAGAACACAGAAGTTGAGAAAATTGCCAAGAAGGTAGTACAAACAAGAAATAAATGGAAAATGGAAAGAAAAGATAAGGAAATTAGTCGATTGATCCAGATGGTCCACTATCTGAATAACAGGAGTTACAGAAAACGATAAGAAGAAATAAAAAAGAGGAAATTATCAAAAAAAGTAATACAAGAAATGATTAGCACCAAAAGATAGGAAGGGCTCACTGAGTGCCAAGCACAGTGAATGTAAAAAGATTGCAGAGACAAGTAATAGTGAAATTTTGCAATGCCAAGGATAAAGCGAACCCTTAAAAGCTTGCATAAAGAGAAAAAATAACCAAATTAATGAACAAAAATAGGCCCTATAAAAAGGATTGAAATCAGAATGGCATCGGACTTCTCAACAGCAAATGTGGAAGACTAAATACACAGAAGCAATGATTTCTGGCCTAGAAATTCTTCTACCTGGCTGAACCATTAACCAGATGTATGTGTGGAATGAAAAAACACAACACACACAAACACATACAAGAAATGCATAATTTACTTCTTGAATGCTCTTTGACAGTGACAGATGAAGTCAGGGCAAAAGCTGAAAAAAGTTCCAGAACTCATCCAACCTGAAGGAGGAGGACTTTTCAAGAGGGAAAAATGCTATTTATGGATTGATTACCTGTTACCTTTGGATGAGTGAAAAATAATGCTGAGAGACCATTAGAGTCATAGGGAAGAAGCTGTGATAGGGTCATTTAAAATTAACCAAATAGATAAGAAGCACAGCAATTAAATCAGAAAAATATGTAAAAGAAGAAAATCATGTTATACAACAGACCCAATGTTCGATCTTTGCATAGATAAAAACAATTTACACACTGGAGAATAATTTAGTAAAAATTAAGTTATAACCATATTGGGAGGATGGATAGAGAGAGAAAGTTAATTTTGCTGGCCCCAAAGAGCTGTCTTTATCTAATACATAAAAAATTAATAGATAATATTTAAGGCATATAAAGTAAAAAATAACATCATTTGCATAATTATTAGGAATATAAAGACTCCTTCCACAAAACATACCTAGAAATGTTGGCATTTTTGCCTATGGATTGTGATTCTGATTATTAGGCGTGGGCATTCTGCTTTTAGTCATAAGTATCTTAGTTTTGACTTATTTAATTATGGATATGTTACTTTAACAAAAGTAAATTAAAAAGCTAAGCAATATTAAAATTCTCTGAAAATTCTATTAAGATTTTGTGTTTGGAAATCATGACTGTAACAATTATAATTATTTACTCCCTCCAACTGTTGAGAAGTTTACACTCGCTTGAAAAGCTTTGCTAGAAGACTTGCAAAGAAGTGTGGGAATAAAACACTGGTGTCAGAACACAAGTATTTTGGTTTCTACAACTCGTCCATCTGAAGTAGATTGACCTTTAATATGAGGGCTATTTAGTCTTTTCTCTTAGGGATGAGATTAAAGAACTATAATAAACGAGGAACAAAGAATGGAGTTCAACCTGGAATAATCAAAGAAGTCAAATTATAGTAACTGATTTGAAAGTTGCAAAAAATTCAGGAGTTCCTGCTATATTGAAAAACCAGTTTCAAAGAAAGCAGTATTTCTGTATAAATAAAGAAAAACACCCAGAGAATAGATACAATATAAAAGAAAAGCTTGGACTTGAAGTCAGAAGGTTGAAATTTGAACCTTGGCTCTGCTTCTTACTGGTTTTGTGACTTGGATTAAAATAGTTAACCTTAGTATCAGTTTTCCTTTCTACATAATGGGGATAAAAATACTACCTTTACAAGACTGTTATAAGAACTATTTAAGATTGTGGGTATAAAAGCTCTTTATAAACTGCACAACACTGACCACGTTATTCAAAGTAAAGAACCGTTATTAAAATCAAGTTTTATATAAATCAAGTTTACATAAATCAAGTTTTCCTTAAGTTCTTGGTTTAGAGCCGATAGCCTTGAACAGTAAGAATATTGGAGACAGCAAGTGACTCAGAGATAGATAGCAAATAAAACTCCTAAGTGACCTCCATGGGAAATAGGGAGTAAGTGTTTCTGTTTTACCTTACCAGCTATGTCAAATGGGAAGCAAAACGTGGGGGAAAAGGACAATAACGAGCATTAACCGATATTGGACCTTCATTCATTCAGTGAAACCCCAATATAACTTTTTAGGTAAAGTCTAAAAAAATTCAACTGTGTAAAATGTAGGATTTTACTGTGGAGAGGTTAATTAAATAAGAACAGGAATGGGGGAAGGATAGGAGCTGATCGACTCATATTTCAATTGTCATTATGAGGTTTTACTGTATTTGACTGAGTTAATCCTAAAGACTTGAATTTTGGGCAGAACGTGGATTATTTCCCATTAATTCTTTCATAGTACCTAGAAAACTGTGACTTCCCAGAATGCCTGCTAATAATTTCACCAATTTAATGAACACTTTTCAAATAGGATGCATTTTGTTAGCACATCTTGCTTTGTATCTTGGACTAGTATCGTGTTCTTACTCGTCTGCAATTAGCTCCATCCCAGGATAAGTTTTTTGTTGTTCGTTTAGATCTCATGGGCTCCTGGCAGACTGCCTGAGTCTAGTTCAAGGCCCCTACATCTCTGAACAAATGGCCTCATAAACCAAATAATTGCAATGTGAACTCAGTCTTCCCATGGCACATATAATTTTTATCAGTTTGGTTCTTTTTATTTTGTGAGAAAATATCTTTTGGATTGCATGCAATAAACCTCTGTAGCTTATAGCAGACAAATTACGGATCTGCTCAAAGCCTGACTGGATCAGTAGAGGTGCTCGTTGGTAGCATGGTTTAATTTATGGTATTTTCAGGTGGTATCTGGGAGTGTAGGACTCTGAATAAAGTAAGAATTATAAATTTCACTCAAATGGATTTTTGATCAAAATATGACATCCTTTATACTACTGTTTTAATTCAAGAAATGATTCCTGAAGAGTTTACTTTTCCCAGTGACACCAAGTACGTGATGTTCACGCAGCAACCTTGAGGCTAGCTCAGTAATGCTGGCATGTCCATGAGCCACACGTCATTCTTACAAATATCAATTCATTTAATCCTCACATCTGCCTTATATGGTAGCCACAGAGAAGGTGAATGACTTATTTAAGGTCACACTGTCAGTAATAGGAGCTGACTGCGCTGGCCACAAGCAGGCCAGCTCCAGAGTTCTCTTGCTATGACAGCTGCTTCATGTCGCTTTTGGTTTTTATTTTTTCTTCCTAACCTCTGTGTTCTTGAATCAGCATGGCAGACTGCTCTCATGCTTCAGAGGAAGGATGTATAGTTACACACACACACACACAGGTGGGTTTACCTAGAACACCTGTTTTGGTAGGGAATCATTTTCTTTTAACATGTATTTATGATTAGCAACCTTCAGTGTTTGTGTAGAAAACATTAGTTTTGGAGATAGCTAATAGCTTATAGTGAGTGGATTTTTGGCAATGCAGTTGCATTGATTATTGATTTTATTTTTTATTGCTTCATAGAGCATATTTAGTAGTTGAAGTGCTGTTTTCTGAAATCTAATCTGTTTTGCTGATTAAATCTGAAAAGTGCAAGGAAGATTGATCATGATCATTTTTCAAAGATAAAGTGGTTGTGACACTATTAAGCTTAAACACTGTTTAGTTAACCATTTTGCTCTGTGTCAAGAATGCTTGAAAAATCAGTATGCTGATTTTTAGTGTAGAGAAACATGAAATTTCAGGTACTCTACTAATGCTCTGTTTTGTTTTGTTTTGTTTTAGATGAATAATGTGACAACAGACTATTGTCTTGACATCATAAAGAAATTTGAAGTTTCAGAAGAAAATAAGGCAAAAAGTGTTCTTGGTATAGAAGGTAAAAAACCAATATTCTTAATTTCTCATTTTTCAATTCAGTTCATTAAGTTAAACTATAGCAAAATTTTTAGGAGAAAAAAATCAGAGCTATCCATGGAATAACTGATGATTCAAATAACCCCTGACCGCCCACAAGCACACACATATTTTTTCCTGCAAAGCAGATACCATGATATTGTCACTTCTCCTACTTTTGCAATGACGATACGCATTTTTGACTCATACCAAGTCAACTTGATGCTACTATGTATGAAAGATACAAAGAGATATTTGGACTTTTCTCAAATGGCTAATTTTTGGAAATAGTACTAACCCGATCATTTTATAAAGGGAAATCCAATTCTCAAATAAATAATGTATGAAACTAGTGACTTGAAAGGAAACATACTTCTTAAAATTGGTGAATAACTAATTTTGCTTAGTTGGTAGCCGTGGAGAGGTTTGTTGGAACCACAAATTTTTTTAATACAACTATCTCATTTTATGATTGAGGAAAGTGAGGCTCAAAGAAATTAAATTATTTGTCCACAGTTCTATATTCAGAATCTAGGTCTTAGGATCTTAACTAGAAATAATATATGAATATAGCTGCATGAATGGCTAAATTATATGCATTTAAAATATATAGGGAAAAATGTCAGGCTTCGACTTAAGAGGAGAATCTTGCAAGCAGAACATATAGATATTCTTAACGAAAGACTGGGGTGCCCTGTTGCCCTCAAGACCATCCAAAGCCATGGTGTATCTCATCATCTTGGATTGTTGGCCTCTTATTTCCCCCACTTCTAGGCTCAGTGTGGGCCAGGGGAGTTTGTGTTTACTTCTTGAGGTAGAGGATAATTAAAACAAAGAGGAATAATTTAAAATTTATATTATTAAAAACCATTTTAAAAACAACCAGAGAAAATAAACTAATTTGGACTAATTACTAAGAAATGGATCTTTTCCTTGGTATGACCCTAAAAGATGGAATTAAACATGATTAAGTTACAGCCATCAAGAAGGGCATGAGGAAATTCTCCAGCCTCAGAGGATAATTATGGATACAGTTTTAGCACATGATTCTTGAAGACTTGAAACAATTTACCCTAATAACCATCCCACTTAGGTATTTGTGGGTCATTCATGTATTTATTCATATATTAGTGAATGCCTCTTCTACCCAGGCATTTGAAAAAAATGACAGAGTTTTCTACATAACCTTTAAGCACTATTTCTTTTATTAAGTGTGCTAGCCATTAATAGCTTCTTCCCAAACCAGTTTCATAGTTTCCAAATCACACCCTGAATTCTGGCCGAGGCTAACTTTTGACCTGCTCTCTCAGCTATGGCACTGACAACATTATTTTTCAAATCAACTTAGCCTATCAGATTGTTGGTTGATCATTATACCACTTAGTATAAATAATGCTTTAACTCTGCATCAGTCACTGATTAGGTCACACTGTATAATCGTAGCTTGAGCTCAGTAATTACTGAATGGCTTTGCAGGAAGTCCTTTTCCCCCATTCAGTCAAAATTCTTAAAAAGTCTTTTTCTGTAGGTTACGTTTAAACTACCACTCCCCAAAGTCATATGAAGCTATCCATTTGACCCGGAGCAAGTCTCCCATTGCCCCAATGTTCCCTCCCAAGGCTGTTCTGAGGGTAACTCAGATAATCCCTGCGAACACACGTTGAGCTCTTTTGTCCCTGTTACATATACTTTAAAGCTATAGCACTTCCTTCTCTCTTTCTTCCAAAGGCTTCACGAACTTCATGCGTAGTCCTGCTTGTGACGTATTTAACCCACTGCATCATGAAGTGTACCAGGACATGGATCAGCCCCTGTGCAACTACTACATTGCTTCCTCTCACAACACATACCTGACTGGAGACCAGCTCCTTTCTCAGTCCAAAGTGGACATGTACGCTCGGGTGCTACAAGAGGGCTGTCGCTGCGTGGAAGGTATGTGCCCTGTCTGAGCTCCGGTTTGCGTTGGTGAACGTGTCCTTCAGATGGTCACTCAAGTCTGGTATAAGTAGTGGAGAAAAAAATGCACTCACACTAACCAGAACCATTTTTGTACTCATCGTAAAGTCATTCTTAACTCATGATCCTCTCTGGTTCCTCCTTCTTGTTGAATCAGGAAGGAGAGATGAGCTTGCAGTTGGGAAGCATACCTTTGGTTGCTGCAAAATTGTAATGAAAATGGCAGTTTTCCTAGGAAGATATATTTGCCTTAATAGTAGCAAAAATAGTTCAGGGTAACTATTTGTTTTCATGGTACTTCATAGCCTATCAATCAGCCAACATTTATTAAACTTTCCTTGGGTTCCTGGGGGTAAGGACACAGATGTAATAATACATGGTGTCTGTCTTCAAGGAGCTCACGGTCTAGATAAGGGTGGAAATTAGAATCAGTAGTACTGGATGATAATTCCAACAGTTGAGTGGTAGACATGGTAGAGAAGTGACATGAAGGGTAAGCTGTGGGGTTAAATGTAATGACAAATCAGGTGGGCTGGGAAGATAGACTCAGATCAGTCATAAAGGTTCTGAGTGCTGTAGTGAGGAATTCCAATGTTAGCTTTGGGTAGCAAGGGTTTTACTAGCTACAGAATACTTATAGTGGGATGATCACACTTGTAGTTTAGAAACATTGCTTGGGCAGCAGTAGGAGAAAAATATTTTTCATCTGTGTTTGGGAGGGGAGGGGAGGGGAGGGGAGAGGATGTTAGAGCAAAGAGAATGATGGGGTGGCTACTGCATTGATTCAAAGGAAGGATTATAAAAGCTTGGGCTAAGTGAGAAAGACAGTTAAACAGATATTAAAGACATAAATTTAACAGGACCTGGTAAGGAAAATAGGACGTAAGGAATAAAGTAGAGCTGGAATGAATGAATGGCATCACCACATACTATTGGGAATCAGAGAAGAGCAGTAATTAGTTCAGTTTTCCATCTGTTGACTTTATAATGACTTTTCGACATATATGTGGACATTTTTGTTTATTAATTGATAGTGATATTGGAATTTAATGAAGGATCTGAGCAAGATAGAGTCCATAATTCTGAGCTTTGTATGTGGTAGTTAAAATCACAAAAGTGTATGAGATTACCTAGAGAGAGGAGCGGAAAAGTGAACGAGGCCTGTGGATGTAAGCAATCCAACATTTAGAAGGTAGGAACAGCAAGAGGAATGAACATGGCCAACTAGTGCAAGTGGTCACAGGGACTAAGGGTTGAAAGTATCAGAAAGGAATGGTCAAAAGTGTCCCATGCAACAGAAGAGTAAAGTAAGGTAAAGACTGAGTATCCAATCTTGTTTTTGACAGTGGAAGTTAGTGGTGTCCTTTGCTGTATAGTTTTGGTGGCATGTTAGGCACAGGAAGGTGGAGGTTGGTGGTCTGCTGTGGGTTAGTGTCTCAGAATTTTCACACATTAGAAGAAGATTTGGCGATACAGGGTTGAGAAGATTTTGAGACTTGGAAGAGGGGGAAATGGGGCACAGGTTTGTTTTTAGACAGGATAAGGAGAAAAGAGATTTTAAATGGGTTCATGCCTGATGGTCTCTCTTTTTTCAGAGAGGTAGGAGAAAGCACCATCCACTAAGTGCAAAGAGGGTGTAGGTTGGCTTGGGGGCTTAAGAAGATCAGCAACTTTTAGAAAAGTCACCAGGTAATGGGAAAGGAGTCGACAGGATAAGTTGGTGAAGGTTGAGCTAATTTCAAAAAATAGTCTTTAACCAGAGGGAACAGGAGAGGAGGGAGGTAGATAAGGGTAAAAGGGGTCAAATATTTGGTGACAGAAGGAAATCTGTGGGTGGTGAACGCAATGCAATTTATATATATATGTGTGTGTGTGTGTGTGCATATGTATATATGTATGTACGTATGTATGTATGTGTATATATGACATACTGTCGAATTTTATACTTGAAACTTACCGGATTTTGTTGATCAATGTCACCCCAATAATTTTAATAATAAATAAGTAAATAAATAACTAGTTTTTAAAAAGTCTTTTTGTGATAAAAAATCTGTATGCTTAGACTCCTCCCACTTCATCTCTAACAGATTAGTTCGAGAAGCAGTGAAGGCAGATTGTAGAGTTGATTGAAGGTTCTGGATTTCTAGGTCATATAAAATGTCTCGAGGTGTTGGTGTTAGCTCTTTTAATAATTGACAGTAGGTCCATGGGTCTAGGAAAGGAAGTGAAGTGAATAAGGGGCCACAAGGTGAGGCTAAGAGACTAGAAGACTCAAAGAAATAGAAATGTGGAGAAAGTTGTCGTCAGGTAGGATTTGGGATGTGCTACAATAGGTGGTGACTATTTCTGGGACCTGTCATGGGTGAGCATGATTGACGTGGAGCGAAGCAAGGGATTGTGGGTCTTGAGGAGGTCAAGACCAGGAGGTTGAGTACACTACCCACATGGAATTTTAGCTCACAAAGAATGCTGACAGGGGGATTAAAAATGAATAAATTAAAAGATGAAAAGCTGGAGATTAAAAACCATAAAGCAGATACATTTAAGTACAAAAAGAATGCTATAGAAAAGTCATTTGTAATATGCCAGAAAGGTACTGCTGTATTAAAGTGAGGGGGATTTTTTTTTTTTTAAATGAGTATAGAATAATTATTTAAAAGTAGCAATAAAAGACTAGAGAATGCCTTCTGGTTCCATGATTTATACAAAAAAAAAAAGCATCTGTGGAGAAAAGAAGTAGAGACCTCCACCAAGGTAAGCTGGTTGTTAACCGAGATAAGGAGGTTGAGAAAGAATTCCAAAAAGAGTCTGATGATCAAAGGGAATTTGTTTATGATGGAATGGAGCCCATGCTGCAAAGGGGAATTGCTTTATGACAGGGTAAACTGGGAGTCGGCAGTGGATGACAGGTTGTTCTTGGTGTGGTAGAAAAATAAAGGGAAAAGAATAGAGCAGTAGCGGGGTAAGGTTAAGCCTGGTAACTGGATGAGCTTTCCTTTGTCATATATATGGTTTCTCTCTCGAAGATTTTTCTGCTATAAAAGTTTAAGATGTAATGTTATAGCAATAGTAGTAATAAAAGTAGTAGTAATGTTATAAAAATAAATTAACATTTTAAAAATGGACAGTCATTATAACTATCTGCATACAGAACCATTAGGGTCACTACAAATTTAGCTCTCTGGTAATTAATGCTTTAAACCATGACATTTTGCCATGGACTCAGAGAACACCCACTGATAATAGTGATTGACAATTGAGTACTTAAGCAACTAAATAATGAAGATGCTTATAAAATATTAACCTAAATAAAAAGTTTTCAAGCAACAGAAGGTCTTAAGGTGGCATTCTGTTCTCAGCCATTATTAAACCCTTCGTTCACTCAGCACTCAACCAGTTTTACATGTCTAACATTCATAGAGATACCTGGGGCACACACTGTCATAGGAGTCACGGTGATAGTTGTCTCTCATTTTAGATGGTGACATTTTCGTGGAAGCCAAGCATGGAAAATGACTGTTAGTGAATCCATGAAGTGAACTCAACTCTAGACAGTCTGACAATTTTGTTACTTCTGTGTCCTGTACGCCATTTTTTTTTTTTGCTTTTTAGGTCCTTTGTTACCTAGTTTCCTCTTTTTTTGATTTCTCTATCCAAAATCAGTGTCTTACCTAAGCTTAATCATGTTCCCATGATCAATTACTTATAATGAATCAAAACTTCTAATTTTCCAACTCTGTTTAGGATATTAAGAAGGAAAGTTATCTAATTAAGATAATTTATAGTAAGGTGCAAATGACTTTTAGTCTTAGCTTTTTCAGAGGTCTTTTAATTTTAAAATGAGAGCTTTTAGAAATTGTGTGCAGTAATGATCTTGAACATGAGCCTTCTCTTAAACATTTTTTTTCTTCCTGTGTGCCAGCCATCAAAGTACTGTAATAGAAAGAAGCCACTTTGCCCTTGTCTAAAAGGTTACTTGCTTCAGATATTTACACAAACTGAGAATATGCACAGCTATGGTATAATTTTAAAGGGCATTCAGTCTCGTAAATATCTCCCTCACTAGCTTGCATCAGCAGATTCCTCCTCTATTATTTGGCTTGAAATTCTTACCATTGGAATAATCTTTGGACAGTGAAAGTCAAGCTACTGTCTCAGAAAAGTTTTTGTTTGAGGAGAAGAATTATATTTATCTGGTAGACTTGGCCAGCTTTATACTTGATCTATTTCCTGTTTGAAATTGTTGTCATCTTGGCTTTGAATGTACTATACACAGGATCAGGGAGACCACCACAGCTTCAGCCTCTTTTGTGGGCTGGTTTCTGGCTAAGTACTTTCCATACATTCTCACTTAATTCTTATAACACTAAGGGAGATGGAATAATCTCCTTAAGAAAACTCCTCAATTTGGAGTGGAGTAAGTGGCTCAAGGTCTCATAGCTAGGACATTTTGAAACTGTGATTTGAACCCAAGTTGTCTGACTTACCTACTTTGCTGTTTTCCTGAAAGCCTGTGTGCTTTTAAAGGAGCAGGTGTTGAAAGACATGACTGGCCTTCAGGGGGATCAAATGACAGACATCAGGGCGTATAAGAGAAAACTGGAGCAAGCAAAGTGTTCAGCACAGAGGGGAGGTAGGCTCTAAAAGGAGGAATTTGCTTGTCTCACGATTAGGTCTAGCATCCAGATATTTAGATATTCCTGAAGACTTAGAATTTGATGACATGATCTTTTGTGTTCTCATGACAGTTTCTGTCAGCTCCGTGATTTGAAGACCCGAGTTCACATTTGAAGCTTGGGCTTAGAGACACCGATGTATATATAGTCAGTTGTACTTTATCTACCTTGGGTCTAGATGAAGTTGTTTTAATTCTTAGACACCTGCACTAGGATTTGAAGAACGTGATTTATAGAATGTGGCAGGTTATGAATTGAAAATTTCAGGTCCCCTAGATATTTTTCTGAAGCAGTTTTTGCCAAATATACCTCTTCAAGGTGGAGAGTAATGATTCTAGACAGTTTCTTCACGGTATTGTGACCCAAAGAATCTCTCCACTTTCAAGCTTCTATTTTGATAATGTTGTGTTTTCCATCTTCATTGGTTCAGCTTCGGGAATGTCCGAGGTCAGGATATATATGGTGTCTTTAGGAAGACTAATAAGTCTTTTTTGGTGAAGTGGGCTTGTCAGAAAATCAAATTGATAACATTTTTTTTTTTTTTACATGATTTTTCAGCCTGAGTTGCTTAATAAATATGGATGTTCTGTCCAGGGGATTTTCACTCTCATTACAGAAGTGATGTTGCATTGCTGTTATAATCGGTTTACAACCTTTCCTGTTATCACCGGGAGTGCTATCAGGGTGGAACATTTTTAAGTTTCATTATGAAAAGCTGTCATGTTAGCTGCTTGACTGGCCTTCAGAACTGACCGACTCCGTCAGAGTGTTTTGGGGGGCCTCTGCTATGTGACCTGACTGAAAAATGGGCTGTTTTGTGTTTATGAGAACGGATTAGAGGATGTCAATCTTGCCAACATTCCCATGACAGCATGAGATCTTAAAGGAACCGCCACCGACATTTGAACATGGCTATGAATGCCATATGCTAGGATGTCAGCACCATTTGGGAGTGTTGTTATCCTCGTTTAACAGACCTAAAAAGCAAACATTAGAAGAACCATCCTTGATGGATATTCTGCCTGTATTATAAACATTAGCAAAGGAGCACCTTCTTTTATCACCAATGTAGTTTTAAGCTCTATTTTTATGTGTTCACGATAATCAGGTCAGGTGTGGCATTGCCTTGTCTACGTCATGTTTGTTTTTTTGTTTTGGTTTTGTTTTTTGTTTTTGAAAACATTAGTTCATTTATGAGGAACCCTGTTATGTCTTTTCTCCTCAGGGGATAAATTGTTAAAATTATATATTTTAAAACATCTGTTCCTTCTTGCAACACCTATATCCAAAGACAAATTAAAGAATGACAAGTATATGTCAAAGGATCAATGGGGCTTCTCTTCTGAGAAGATGTCTTTCATACATTTGACCTCATTTGCAGGTCCAAAGGGACGGTGCAACACTGCATAATAGTATCCCAGAACCTTTGGTCACACCAACAGCATCTTTATCCTTAAACTTTGTTTTCAGTATTCCTATGGTATTACCTTTGAAAGTTCTTTTTCCTATTATCTTCTCTAATTTTATTCCCTAAGGATATTTTAATATCTGATGCTTAATTAATTAATATAGGTAACTATATTAGGGAACAGATAGGAGATATATCTGACTATCCTCTATCTATGTATCTATCTATCAATATCGGTATAAGATATATATATATATATATAAAATATGTATTACATATATAAAATATGCTGTTAAGGCCATCAACTGATTGAGTGAGGCCCACTGCTCGTATTATGGAGAATAATCTGCTCATATTCCAGAGACTTACCCAAAGCTTACTGATTTAAATGTTAATTACATTTAAAATATCTTTATAGCAACATCTAGACTGATGTTCGACCAAAAAAACTGGGCACCCTAGCCCAGCCAAGTTGACACATAATGATAACCGTCAAATCATATTATGGTTATGGTGAACAGTTTGAGAGTTTTAGAATGAAATGGGGATACTGTTGCCTGGGGTAATACACACAACACACGTATGGAAAAGATGCTATTAAAATAGAGAATAGGTGTGGTCTTGAACTGCGTGGCTCTAATTAAAAGGCAGAGTTTTGATCAACATTCCATCAGCTAAATCCAGCCTGCAGGACTATTCGTTTGACCCATATTATAATTTAAAAAATAAATGTATTACCAATAATTAATAATTGGGGAAATTCACTACGATGAGATCTAGATTTTTTATTTTTCTCAGATCTGGCCACCAGAGTCCTTATTCCAACTCGGCAATGATCGATTGACAGTGAGAAGTAGTTGCTTCATTTAGACACACGTTCGCTGTTGTCCCGCTGCTCTCAGTTATGTTACCTGCGAGGCTCTTGTTTGTATTTGAGTTTGTGACCCCCTCCCATAGGAAGGACATGTCATGAGTGCTGGCAAGTTTCCGTGGGGGAGCCCACCTAAGTCTGGATTGGGATTTAGATAACAGAGTGGAAGTGGACATTTTAATTGAGCTTAAATGAAAGAAGCATAAGGTAGGACTGTACTTGAGAAAACTTGCCTAACTGAACAAGTCTGTGAGTTTATGTATAGAAGAGAATAAGGTTGACTTGTCAGGCAGGAGCTAGGGTATTAATTAAAACAATACTAATTTTGTTTGTTTGTTTGTTTTGTGTTTTAAGAGTCAAACCTGAAATCTCTTGCCTTAGAACAACTGAAGTTTATTTATTGCTTCTGTGAAATTCAAAATAGTCGTTCTTATTGGGTGACTCTTTCAAGCAGTGACTTAGGGGTCTAGGCTTCTTTCCATCTTGTGACAGAGCTATCTTCAACACATGACTTCTCAAGTCACAGCAGAAGAGAGAGCATGGATGACTGTGTAGAGCAAGTGCTTATAGAGCAGACGTGGGGTGGTGCATTATTTCCGCCCACATTTCGATGGCCATGTCCTACTGCAAGAGAAGCCTGGCCAGTGTAGCCCAGCTGTGTGCCAAGGTGAAAGAGAAAATGGGCTGAGTGAATGGCAAGCCAGTCTCTAGCACCAGAGATAGAGACCTTGGGGGTAAACAAGCAGGAGCTGCTGTAGGATATTTATTAAGAAACATAGCATAGATCTACTAAGTATATGCTATGTGTTGAATACTGTGTTAAGCACTGATTAGGCTTTTGAGCAAAGGAACAATGTGGTTTTAGCAGTGTTTGAGGAATTAGTCTGATGACAGGGTGCAAAAACAAGAGAAGGCAAACTCAGTTAGGGAGGGTCATGAGGAAGTGAATGTCTTTCTCGAGCCGGGAGCCAATAAGATTGTCTCCATACATAAAAATATTAATTTTAGCAATAACAATACAAGTTACTATGGGCTATGCAGTATTATAATCAACTTTACATATACTTAATTATTACTCAAACTTATGATACAGGTGTTATTATTATTTTCCTTTTATTGATAAGGAAAATACCACTTTAAATGATTCAATTATTTGTCCTTATTTATATAAATCTTGGCAGGGCCTGAGGATTTGAACTTAAGTTCATGTTATTTTATAACTACTGTAGAATTAATAAACCTAATGGAAACATAATGGGTTTAAGTAGTAATGAAAAACCTTGTTATTGATTTGAGAGGGTCACTGCGATGTATTAAAAAACCTTAGTAAACTAAAGAAGTGAAATTAAAAAAAACAACCTGTTAGGAAATACCACTATCCTTGGCCCACTTGATTGGATTAGATCAAATTGTAATGAGAGTTCTTGGTAAAATGCTAAGCTGCTTGGAAATATGACGTCTTTGTTGACTATGCACACTCCAAATCAAAGTATTTATTATCCTTAATTTCTTATTCTGATAAATATGTCAGAACACCCATTTCTGCCTGACACCTTTGTCATGATTATAATATGTATAATCTCAAATAATAAAATACTATTTGCCTGCTGTTTGCAGAAACATTAGTAAACACCAGAAACTTTGTTCTGTTTTTGGCAGTTGACTGTTGGGATGGCCCAGATGGAGAGCCAGTTGTACACCACGGTTATACTCTGACTTCAAAAATTCTCTTCAGAGACGTCGTGGAGACCATCAACAAGCATGCCTTTGTGAAGAACGAGTAAGTGCAGCAGCTCCTGGGAGCTGAGCGAGGCCAGCACGTCGTCACGTGGCTGCAGAGGCACGCGCTCTCCCTCGGAGTCTGTGTCCTTTCTGCCACCCTGGCTTTCCCTCTCCAACAAAACATTATAAACAAGTAATATGGGCTCCATGTACATACTTCCTGATGCTCCCCTTGTTCCTTACCCTATTCAGTCTCCAGTCGTTGCCTCAAAGTCTGGTATTACAAAGACTGAGCTCAAAATTTCTAAGCTCCAGGGATACAAATTATCTGTAAAGTCTAGAAATGTAGGTTACTATACATAGTAACTTATTGGTACTGTGTTATAATACAGTAAAATAATAATATCCAGGTTTCCAGACTTGCCAGGTGTCCTAGAAATACCAGTGTCTAGCATTCTTATGTTACCTAACCTCTCCTTGGTATTTGATAACGTTGACTATTTTCTTCCCCATACTTGTGTTTTATTTTTTTATTTTTATTTTTTATTTTTAGTTTCCGTCAGAACTTTCTCTCCTCCACTGCTGTCCAACCCTTGGTCTACAATTTTGGTTGACTAATTATATGTCCAGATCTTTCCTCCTAAGTTTCAGTGGGTATATAGAAAAAAATCTTAGTAAAAATTCATCCGAGAATCCCATAGGTACCTCAAAATCAACAAATGCCATTGTTCATTCAGGTATTTATGTAGATATTTAATGGTGCCTACTCTAAGCCAAGCGTATTGTAATAGGTGCAGGAAACCACAACACCGAATAAAAGATAAAACTCCTAACATCATGGAGTTTATATCCCAAACTGAACTCAACATCTCATTCTGGCGAATCTCCTCTTACTCTACTTTTTGTTGTTGTTGTTGTTGTTGTTGTTATTATTATTATTATTATTATTATTATTATTATTATTATTAGAGCTAGCATGTCTTACCAGTAGCTTCAGCCAGAAACTAGGAGTCATTCTAGATATAGCCAATTCGTGTCAGCTCTACTTCCTGAATTATCTTTTAACTCCATTGCCTTCTCTTCGTTTTCACCTTCCCGTTGTTTCATCCTCCATACTGCTGCAGTATTTCTCTTTATGAAAATATAAGCATGACGTTGTAAGTCTTGTCTCGAAGTCCTTCATGTCTTTCATGCCCTTCAGGACCTGGCTCCTTCTCTTCCAGCGCCCTTTTCCTCCATTGCCCCACAGAAACTTAGGCTTCTGTCTTCCTTAACTGTCTTTTGGATTTCCCAGTGATCTCAGGTTTTTTCACAGCTCCCTATCCTTGTATATGTTATTTTCTCTGCCCAGAACACCCTTCTCTATAATTCTACCTGCCTAATTTTGCTCATCCTACAAGACTACTTAAGCATTGTCCCTCTGGCAAACTTAACTGATCCCACCAGTTGATTTAAATGTTTTTATTTTTCTGTTCTTAGCACCCTGAGCATATTTCTATCATATCATACAGCACCCCTTACAGTTGTTGGTTGCTTGCCTTCTTTTAAGTCTTTAAGACTAAGAACTCATTGAAAATATGGGGTTGTGTCTTATTTATTTTTTATTGCCTAGCACATTCCTGGAATATACCAGACATTCAAGAATGATTTTTGAAATAAAAAAAGCAAATTAAAATGACAACTGCATAAAATTGATTTGATAGAAGCTTGTAGCCTTTAAAAGTTTTAATTTTGATCTTTTCTTCAATTAATCAGAAGGTTAAAATGCTCTTCTAATGAAAGACACTCACTGCATAGCAGGTTTACTTTAAAGTGTCTTCTACTTGGAAGAATCTTGAGCACTGATTTCTGATGTATCTTTACTACCTTGATTGCTGCTAGTCTTAGCCAACTTGAAGAAGTGATTTTTCCCCTTCTTTTCCAATATGTGAAATAGAATATTGAGAAGATCTACTACCTATGTACCTCTGAGGAGCCTCTGGTAACTCAATAGTCCTTACTGCAAGTTTGGGAATCCTTAGGAGAAAAAGCATTTCAAATTATAACAGTTAATAAGGTTGTTAGAACAGCTATGAGAACCTAATGCCCGATGATCTGAGGTGGAGCTGAGGCGGTGATACTAGCTCTGGGAAGTGGCTGCAAATACAGATGAAGCTTCGCTCACTTGCCTGCTGCTCACATCCTGCTGTGTGGCCCTTGGCGGGGGTGGGGGTGGGGGTGATGGTTGGGGAATTCCTGTTTAGAAGTTAAATCTTTTTCTTTTCTTGAACTTTGGTTGCATCTCTACAGCAGGAATTTTTCAACCTTGACACTGTTGACATTTGGGGCCAGATAACTGTTGTAGAGAACTGTCTTGTGCATGTAGGATGGTTAGGAGCATCCTATATTGTAACCACCAAAAATGTCTTAAGACATTGGCAAATGTCCCTTTGTGTGTGTATCGAAGGGGCATGTGCAACACAACTGCCCCCATCCCCTGTAGTAAAATACTGCTCTACATCAAGCACATTTGACACTAATAGAGTTTTTGTAAACAGATCAATACTTTTAAAATTCACTGTTAGAACTCCCGATATGATTGTAAAGAGAACTAAGGATTGCTAGTTTGTTGTTTTTCTTTTTTTCTGACACTGTGGATAAAACCCATGTGAGGACACAAGAGCAAACAGATTATAGTCAGATAACCAAACCAACTTCAGTCACAAAGGTTCATCTCTTCTTATATTACCTCTGGAGTCAAGTTTATGTAATCAGGATAGAATAAGTTCAGGAGGTCACAGCCTATATTGTGGAGTTTATGTTTGTTACACAAGCCCAGAAATAATTTTTTTCTCCATTTGAATATTGGCTTGTAACTCTGGAAAAAAATATATTGCCTATTACTTCAGAAGATTGATGGAAAACTAGAAAAAAAAATAAACCTGAATTTAAAGTAATTTCTCATTCCAGGGGAAAAACAAAGTTAGAAGAGGAGTAATGTCATGTAATTAGTCCTGGTTCCCTTTCCGCCCTGGCCATGAACTCCTCGCACTGTCTTTGGGAAGCACTTTACCCAGGTCTCGCATTCTCTACTCAGAAACCTGAGTGCGGGTGGAGAGTGAACATTTGACCCCTCAACCCCTGCACAAAACCTAAGACTAGTATATAATTCTATACAAATGATTTCGAAATGCCTGACATCAGATGCTACAAAACACAAAATTCCATTATGTTATTTGATCCTTAATAGTAATTTTCAAGCTGGGACTGATTATATATTTTTGAGTAAATATCTACATTTAATAATACTCAGTGGTCTCTTAGATGTTTCTAGACTTTTGAATAAAAATGAGACAAAATTACATTATGAGTTTTAGTTCTTTAGGCTTTTTATCTCTCTTAAAATTTTATTTTTTCTTTAAAGGAGATATTGTGTGTACCATTTTTCTTTCTGTGATACAAAATGGCAAACTAAGTCATCCCACATGAATTGGTATGTTGTTCAGCCATTATGCCTGGCAAAATATATTTGCTCAAAGGAGAGGTTTTTTGTTTATTTGCTTTTGTTCTTTTTTAAAATGCATATCTCATTTTTCTTCACTTCAAAGCATGTTAATCATCACCACTCTCACAAGTGCTGTTCCTAGGATTGCAAGAACATAATGACTACAGAATGATTTTTGAAACTCCCTGTGAGTTTCCTTTACTCGATACCTTTACAATATGTTTCTGTACTCACAGGTTCCCAGTCATACTGTCTATTGAGAATCACTGCAGTGTCCAGCAGCAAAGGAAGATTGCTCAGTATCTGAAAGGAATACTCCGGGACAAACTGGACCTCTCATCTATAGACACGGGAGACACCAAGCAGCTTCCAAGCCCTCAAAGTCTGAAAGGAAAAATCCTAGTGAAGGTAATTACCTGAAGGAACACAGTGAAAGGCATTGATGACCAACTAAGCCCTCCCTCCCATAAGGACTAAACACTGGTTTATCAGGAGGGTAATAATTAGAGTCCCTATATGAAGGGTTGTCTAGATTTGTGTATGTACCTTGCTACAATTTATTTATAGTCATAACTTCAAAAAAGCTTGTTATTAACTGACCACGTATTCTGGGATTTGTTTTTATGTAGTGAAAATGTCACTACTGTAAGCCAAATGTTTACTGTTTCAGCCTGTCATAGTTGATACAAGAGAAATATATGTATAGGAGTGTGGAGTATGGGGGAGGAGAAGGCTCCTGTGTCCATATCTGAAAGCATTTCTTTCAGATTCTTCTCTCTCATTTTGAGCTCCAGTAAGTGTCTGTCAAAAAAAAGAAAAAGTCTTCACGGTTGGTCAGCCTTGGTTATGTAAGTGAGAACAGCTCGCTTCAAAGACGAGCAGAGGCACAGATGGAGTAACCCCCCCCCCCGCCCCGCCCCGCCCCAGACTTGCATGTGTGCAAAGGAGCAGGCGGTGACTAGAATGACATTTCATAAACAGATTTTCTGAGGGGGGGGGGGGAAACTTACTACCTGCAATGAATATTATTAATACAAGGGAGAGTCAGAAAAAGAGTTTCTTGAGATTTCAGAAAACTGACTTTGTGATTTTACTTAATTCCAGTGTGTTTGTGTGTTTGGACTAAAAGCATCTTGGATAGTTGGATTGTTTTGAGTTAAAAACCTAAGGAAGAGCAGTAGCATAATATATTCAAACTGGGTTATATTTTACCTAAAAGAGGTGTGTACAAAAAACAAACAAACATAGGAAGCACAAAAAAGTCAAAGAAGCAGTTTATCATAGTGAGACATTAAGGGGAGGGGCAGTAAATAGGAAAGATGTATTCATTTTTGGAATTTTTCTAACAGTTAAATGAGAATTATAGACAATCCATCAAAGAGGTGTTGGTGGGCATTTATACATATGAAAGCATTTTGAATAAAAGCTCCAAACAATGTAAGAGATAACAATTTTCTTGAAGTCTTGCTAAAATAAACTCTTGTCAATACTGATTGCTGGGTTAGAAAGCTATTAAGAGATAACAATTTTCTTGAAGTCTTGCTAAAATAAATTCTCGTGATTACTGATTGCTGGGTTAGAAAGCCGTGATGTTTTTCGCCTTGTAAATGTTTCCATGTTTCCCTAATCATCTTTAGTCAGCAGTCAGAAGGTTAAATGCAGAATAAGTCCATTCAATTGAAATTCTTCCATTTTGGACAGTGGAACTTCAGGTAGATACCAGTATGAACTAATTGAGACCTTTCTGCATAACTGGACTCTGGTCATTTGACACAGAATGTCTCATGTCTGACGAGTCAGAAGCTCTGAGACATGTATATATGGATAGATGGATAGATGTAGATATTTATAGATATAGGTTTATAGATATAGACAGATACAGACATAGACATCGATATATATGTATATGTGTGTGTGTATAATATCCTAAAAAGTAAGCAAAAAGTTGCTTTTGGACAAAAATAACACACTTACAATTTTCCATAGACTGTTGAAAGAGCCCTTAACTATCTGGTCGAAAGTTCCTGCTTTCACAGGAAGCAGGAAGCTATGTATGGGGCCACATAGCATGAAGCTGAGAGGTCGCTATGGTTCCAGTTTCTATTGATGTGTTCGTATACCATGAATGAATTAACCTATTTCTTGAGTGTAACTCTTGCATGAAATAGTATGCAGATCAAAAAGGGACCCTTAGAAGCCACCTGGGTCTACACTGGACCATGGTTAAACTCTTGATTACTTAAGATTCTACCTTGTTTATTCTGTAATTTTCCTTAAGAGTAACAACACTGTCGATAAGAAGGATCATGAAACAGTGTTTTGTTGTATTGCTCTACTTCCTATCTGCCTGGGTAAAGTATATTTTGAGAACAAGGAATGTGGAAAAACTTGGCAGAAAACATGGCCCTTGTGACTTTTAATTAGATGTAAGGACTGAGAATGAGGGCACCTTGCGGATGCTCTAAGGCAGCTCTCTCTCTCTTTACTCCCTCACCCACTGCCACACTTGGATAAAGGGGACACAAAGCTCAGTGCCAGTGCCCTACCTGCTCAGTATTACTTGCTCATAATGGTACACTTTCCTTTTTGTCCTGTGGCAGCAGAACCATTTGTATCACTTGGAGACTCTTATTCCATACTTGGTGATACTAGTTCTCATGTTTGTTAGTTTGATTCTGCTGAACGTTTAAAAAATACATTGGCTTGGATGCTATTTCAAAAGAGGAAAGTGCTATCACTACATTTAAAATGTCTCGTGTACAGATGCATCTTGGTGTCTGCCGTTGTGCCCAAAACAAAGCTGACTTTGAATAAACAGTTTGTTATAAATAAATAAAAAGAAGTTGATAAATCTTAGTATCTATTAGTGCTTGAATCTTTCTGGTCACCACTTAGTTGAGTACCTTATTTCTGGTGCTGCTATAGGATCAAGCTAACCTACCAATGCTCCTACAATAAAGAAAAATAAATTCATTTCATAGGAGTCTTCTCTATGAATGAGACAATATATAATAACAAATGCCTTAGTTCTGAGCTACCTTGTTATTAATGATACACAGGAGGAAATGAAGAAATGCCATATTTACTTAGAATCATATATATGTATGTACAATTTATATACCTATGTCTATATTGATCCTTGTGGACGAGGAAGAAAAAAAATGTAGTTTCCACTGTGCTAATAACCCATACGAATAAGCAATATACTAGTACAAAGGCAAATTAAATTTCACTGTTTTAATCATGTAAATGTCTCTTGCAAGAAAATGTTCGTGTCCAAACCCCAAGAGTTTGGATTCTTAGTGCAGGTTTTATTTCCATTACATAAATGATTTAAACAGCTCGCAACTATCTCTGTGCTGAGGACCTGAGGTACAGGAAGACGGGGAGGGAGACTTCTCTGCAAACCTGACCGAGCTGGTGGGCCTGCAGAGGGAGGAAGTGGGCGGGGGCGGGCGGGGAGCTCCACAGTGCTGAAGAGGGGCCAATAATGGTGTGGAGAGCAGGAGTACTAGGAGTCACTGGAATTTGAGTTAAGAAAAGATCACTCCAGATTGTAGTTTGGGATGGTACTTAAATTTATCATTATTTTTGTCTGCTCATACATATGAACATCGTTCCATGTGTAAAGAATTCCCCCATCCCTGTGTTTTTAGAAATCCCCGTAGAGATGCCAAAAATGCTAGACATTTGCTTTTGCAGCCTCTCTTAGAGCGAGGGTGTGAGTGCATGGTGTAGTGGTAGGACCAAGCAGAATCCATCCCAGCGAAGGGTGGTGGAAGAGGTGGCAGCTACGTTTAGGGCCCAAGGGCAGCATGTCTGGCAGCTGTTCCTGGTGTCTGATGTGTGGATAATGAACTTGAGAGCCATGAGGCCTGTGCTTAGCCGCGCTGGAAATGGTGTCGTCAGTGTTTTACTTCTGCCCTGTGATTTTGTTTGGTGATCATACTAGTTATCTGTAGCTGTGTGACAAATTACTCCTAAATTTATCATCTTCAAGCAACATTTATTGCCTCACGGTTTCCGTAGGTCAGGAATCTGGGTGTGGCTTAGCTGGGTCTCCCACAAGGCTGCAGTTGAGGTGTCAGGCAGGGCTGCCATCATCTGAAGGCTGGCCTGGGTGAGGATCCACTTCCACTTTAGTGGTTGTTGGCAGGTTTCCACTTCCACTTTAGTGGTTGTTGGCAGGTTTCCACTTCCACTTTAGTGGTTGTTGGCAGGTTTCCATTCCTTACAGGCTATTGGTCAGAGCCCTTTCTCAGTTACTGCAGTGTGGGCTTCTCCATTGCACAGCTCGCAATATCTGAGTGAGAGAGTGAGGGAAAAAAGAGAGTTCTCTAAGAGAGGAAGGGGTTTGGGGGGAGGTGTGGCAAGCAAGAAGGAGGCCACGGTCTTTTTGTGGTCAAATCTCAGAAGTGGTACCCTACCACTTTTGCTGTATTTCATTTGTTAGACGTGGGTCCCTAGGTTCAGGCAACACTCAAAGGGGAGAAATTAGAGAAGGGCGTAAATACCAAGAAGCAGAAACCACTGAGGGTATTTTAGAGGCTGCCTACCACAGTGTCCTTGGCCACTTAGCTTCAGCACCTGGTTCTCACTCCACCCCTAGCCTTCCCTAGGAGATTCTGGGAGCCATTAAATTTACTATTATTCCTTTCTGCTAGCAAATAACACACCTTGCTGATACAGGTGGTTAGCTACCCTAGAAGCCCTTCTTAGACCCCTGGGCTTTGCCTTCTGCTACTGCTTTTTATTTACTTTTACTTTTCTGAATATAAATTGAGAAGTGTAGGAAAGGAGAAAATAACTATCATAATACTGTCACCTAGCAATACCTGCTCTTAATAATTGGCCACATTTCATGCCAGAGTTTTTCTCTGAGTTTTCATACATCACAGAGGTTATGTCATGTGTATAATTCTATAACTTGAGTTTCTTGCCTTTTTATTATAAGAAGTTTCTCTTGTCGAAAAGCTCCTGACTCCTGAAGTGAGTAGTTGTGAGGGGCATGCTCCCACTGGGCAGAAGTCTCATTGTACTGTCTGTGAAAGAGGGGCTTGTACATGCAGATGGACATTGCATGTACGTGGTAAGGGCACCTGTACCTGCTCAGGACAACGTGTTGCTCTTAAGGGCCTGGGGTTGGGTGATGCTTGTTCTGTTGAGTCATAGAGTCTCGAAAAGAAGCCTGGTTTTCGTTCACAACTATTGCATCCCTAATTAATTATATTTAATTGACAGTAGTAAAACAGCTTTTTCTTGAAAGTCTCTTCTCCCTTGTTTTGCCCGTAATTTGAACTATCTGCTTTCTAGTCAGTCTGAAGTAATGATTGGCTAAGGGATAACACATTTTTATTTTTCACATTTGAAAAATTATTTTTAGTTGTGGTAAGATACAAATAACAAATTTCCATACCATTTTAACTATTTTAAGTGTTCATTTCATCAGTGTTAACTACGTTCACATTGCCATGTAACCAGTCCCCAGAATTCTTTCATCTTGCCAAAACAAAGTCCATACCCATTGCTCAACTCCCCATCCTCCCTTCCCCACAGCCCTGGTGATTGCTATTCTACTTTCCGTCTTTGTGAATTTGACTACTCTGGGTACCTCATATAGATAGAGTCATACTGTACTTGTCATTTTTTGGCTAGGTTATTTTACTTAGCATGATGTCCTCAAAGTTCATGCATACTGTAGCATGTGCCATAATTTTCTTTTTATGGCTGAACAATATGCCATCGTATACGTGTACTACATTTTATTTATTCATCTCTTGGTGGACAGTTGGGTTGCTTCCAACTTTTGGCTATTATGAATTTATTTTCTTTTTTAAATTGAGTGTTTTCTTCCATGTCAGGGTAAGAAGCTGCCTTATCACCTTGGAGATGATGCAGAGGAAGGGGAAGTTTCTGATGAAGACAGTGCAGATGAAATTGAAGACGAGTGCAAATTCAAGCTCCATTATGTAAGTTATAGGCTTGGCCATAATTTTTACCCTCAGTGTGCTCCAGCCAAAATTGCCATTGTTGGAATCCTCATAAATACAGTGGCTAAAATATAAAAAAGATATCTGTTGAAAATTACTTAGTGTGCTGTTCCACAGATACCCAAATATTTTTTGGGTGAATGAGTTAAGGATTCTTGTATCTGAGTTGAAAGGAATGTTAGTAATGAACCCATCTGACCCTATCTCCAGGGACAAATCTCCATCCTAATACAACTTGGGCAAAACTCAAATTGCAGTTGGAAATTTCACTGTCTGCTTCACTAGGATGCCCATCTCCGCCTTAAGAAAATGTATTTTGGACTAGAGGATTTCCAGGCTCTTTCAGACATGGGACTATTAGCTTACTCTTTAATTAGCAACATTTTAATAAAATGGCTTTAGAATAGTTTGTTACCTGCATGATGTTTCAGACCCCTGTCTCACATCAGATCCCTGTCATAGCCTCTATAGAAGAGCACCATTTAGACAGGTAATCCAAGGGAAATGCAAACTGAGGGAATGTAAGGCGTAAAGAGACACTGTCCACCACCACTTTCTAGAACTCGTGTGATTGCTAGGATCACATGACAACCTGAGAATAGCATTTGCTCATGTTAGTTTGTTATAGGGTTTACAATTTCGTTTCTTCAAAAAGGTGGTATTCCTTAGATATCTGGACTATTATTCTGCCCTCTAAAAAACAAAGAAATTTAGTATCAATTCTTCTAATTTACATCATTGCCCTTAATTCAATTAATACGTTGTTAAAAACAGTCTGTTCTCTTCTAGATAATAGTAAGTCTGCTGCCTTCTTATAGGTACTAAAGGGAACAGCATCCTTTTCAAAGGGGGCAAGAACTTAATGACAGCTGAAGTCTCAGTAGACACTTCTTTCTTGGCTTGAATGCACTTTAAGGGGGATGAAGTAGAGAAAATTTAGCTTGGAGTGAAAAGGAAAAATTGCCATCTGTATTAATCTTTGATCTTTTCACAGTTTATCTTAGCTCAATTAACTGCCACTAATAGGGTATCGTTATAGAAAATTAATCTAAATAGATTTATGGAAGTGAAAATATAGTTAATACTTTAAATAGTATCCTTTTTGCTCTTTCAGATATTTTCTATTTTTGTATTTAATGACATGATTATGGGTAATTTAGCTCAAATTTTTTTTAGATTTATTTTATAAACCACATTTTTGTCTCTGCTTTTCATTACGTTTGCATCTTGTTTCCCAGATCTCTTGGTTGCTAGCCTCAAAGTAGTCTATCATTTAAAAACAAAGAACAGACAAGTTCAATTAAGTTACATGGTTAAGGAATGCTGTTTTTAGTGAAAATGAGTGGTGGAAATTTAACTACTGCCACAATGTAATTATTTATTGTTCTGAGTAAAACCCATGTTGTCTGGTTTCTAAATCCACCCACTTATATATTTTTTCCTCTAATGTCAGTGAACTTTCTGACTTTCTAAGGTAAATATCTATAATTATAAAATAGAATTAGCTATAGTTTTATAGAAACAAATCTATAGTTTTGATTTGTAAAACTATAACAATGCTATAGTTTTATAGTAACTTCACCTGTGAAAATATCCAACTTAGTTCCTCTCCCCTCTCTCTTACCTGGTTTCTAGGAACCCTTACAGGTGTTTCAACATGATTCCATAAAGATAGTCATAATATTTTTTTTTGAATTCTTTGATTTGGGCCTAAGTGAAAGTGGGGAGCTCCCTAATTTGTGAAATTTTACAGGTATCTTTTTATTAGACTTTAAGAGAAAAAAATACATAAAGATACCAACATTCTAGTGGAATTCTATAAAGTTTTCACTCCACCTTTTCAAATCTTTTTTCTCTATTTTTGAACTCTTCTAAGAAAAGGAAATGCTGTATTTAGAAAGCCAAAATGTTATCCTATAATCAATCAATGTATAGTCCTATTATCAGCAACAGGCTCAACTGCATTACCTGAGTGGCAAATGTAAATTAAACCAAATGCTTGATCATATTTCTGCAAAAGAGGATGTACTGTGAATTGCTTATGAGAAACCAATAATTACCTTAGAGAAAGTTATTAACCTCAGTTTTAACTCAACAGAACGTGGTTAGATTTATATCTGACTTATTGCAATAAATAAAGATTTTAGCTTAGCGCTCATGAACACTGGAATACTAACTTGCATGAGGCTTATAATTCATTGCACATTCAACCAATTTTTTTTCAGAGTCTCCTATTGTAGATGTGGCCATCATTTTGTAGGTGTTGGGGGATACAACACAGACAAAAATTTTTGCCTTCATAGAGTTTATACATTAATGGGAGAAGGGGAGGATAGATAAGAAATGAAACAAATAAGTAACATCTATAGGGTACTAGGCAGTGGTAAGTGCTAAAGGAAAAGAAAAAAGGGAAGAAGTATAGAAAGTGTGTGTATGTGAAGGGTCTGTTTATTTTATAAACCAGATTTTTATAAACCAAAAGTTTTAGGTGGGTTAACCAGGAAATGTCTCACAGAGAACGTAACATGTGAGCAAACACCTGAAAGAAGTGAAGAATGAGCCATGCCGATATCTGGGGAAGAATGTTGCAGGTGCAGGGAACGGCGAAAGCCAAGGTCAGAAGCAGGATTTGTGGCTCACTGTGCAGCACCACCCTGGTGTTGGAAGCAGAGCGGGAGGCAAGAGCGTCTCACAGGTCTTCTTACTCCTCCTGGTCTGCTGCTATTTCTAACTAAGGGATTCAAACCACACTGAAAATGTTTTGCTCGTGTAATAAATGCTTTCTGTTGAGTTAATTAAATCCTTTAAGCTTCTGCTTCATACTATTTCGTGGCTTCAGCCACAGAGAAAATCTGGCTCATGATGTATAAGCCACAGGGTTTAAAACTTGTGTGTTCAGTGACCCAAGAATCATCCAGCTCAAAGACACAGGGGCCAATTTCCTTTCAACCACAGTACAGTTCTCTAACAGGTTTGATTCCATGAGGCCAACTTAGAATTATTCATTTTTATGGGGTCTTCTAATGTCAGTGTGTCTTCCAGACTTTCCACCCCCATATTTCAACTTCATTGACTTTTTTTCCTCTTCTCCTGAGTAATATCAGTATCTTTTTTCTTGAGCTCTCTGAATTTATTTACCCAGACTCATAGGCAAAATATAAGCTGTCTCTCTCCTACATGTAGCCCATCTCATAAGCTTTCCAACAAGGTTTAAATGAGCCCTAATCTAGGAACATGTAACAACTTTTTTTATTATACTAGTATCCCCAAACCATTATTTAATCTGTGTGTCTATCTCACACTAAACATTTATTGTTTTCCTCTCTTCTCATTCTCTTAGCTATAAATTCATCTTTTCTCCTGTGATTTGTTTTATGATTTGAATCATTTTGAGAAAGGTTATGGACCTTGTTGGTGTATGAGTTGTCAGCACTCACAGAAGGGATGAGTCACCTCATGAGGTTGTGAGGCCTCGCTTCTGAAAGTGCTCGCTCGGAGAGTCAATGCCCACATAATAGATGTTCTGTTGCATCCTGGCAACCAGGTGACCTGTATGATTCCTGGAAGATTCCAGTAGTTTCTAGTACCTGATACACTCCTGCCGTTCTGCCAAAGAGTTAATTTAAGATCTAACATGGTGTATGTATTATAGTCACACACTGCAGAGCAATATTTCTGTCGACCATGGACCACATATACAAAGGTGGTTCCATAAGATTATAATGGAGCTGAAAACTCCCTGTCACCTAGTGACGTTGTAGCCATGATAAGGTCACAGCAAAAAGCATTACTTATGCGTTCGTGGTGATGATGGTATAAACAAACCTACTTTGCTGACAGTCTTATACACATACCATCACCTACAGCACACGCTCATGGTAATAAATGACTGTTACTGGTTTATGTATGTACTATACTTCTTATTATTATTTTAGAGTGTACACTTTATACTTATGAAAAGAAATTTGCTTTCGAACAGTATGCCATGTTATGCTGGCAGCAGCCTCATACATGTCCTGTTTACCAGGTCTCTTGATTACCTCGTTTTCTCTTGCGCTTGATTTAATTATGTTGTTTGGCACAGTAACATGCTGGACAGACTTGTAGCCTAGGAGCAGTAGGTATATACCGTGTAGCCTAGGCGTGTGGTAGGCTATGCCATCTAGGCTTGTGTGAATACGCTCTCTGATGCCCAAACAATGATGAAATCACCTAACAACACATTTACATTACCTTTTGCTACTTTTCTGACATTTTACTGTCATTTTTATACCTTGGCTAAAACCAGTTTTAGAATACCTAACATTTATTGAACTCTTACTAAGCACCAGCAGTGTGCTAAGGACTTTACTTACAATATTTCATTTTATTCCCATAACCATGGGGATGGGGTAGGAATCATTGCTTCTAATATTTTGCAGATTAGGAAAATAGGGTTTGAGGAATGAAATGACTTGTTCAAGATCATGGCTACATGAACTTTCTAGAGTTAACCGCTATACTCTATCATTTATTAGAGTTTGATTTAATTAAGTAAATCTTGATTTTTTGTTGTTGTTAAAAAAAACTCATTTCTTGTTACACAAGTAGGATCACATGAAGCTTTCTAGAAGATCACTAGAACTACCATAAATCTTCCCAGTCAATGTGATTAATTCAGATTAGGGAAAAATATATGGGCCGTGCTTAATTGCAGAGGTAATTAATTGTGTCTTTTGTGTCTTTTGGGGAGATCTAGCTATTGGGACACAATTACACTGGAAGCAAATAATGAGTTACAAATTTAAACTGTTATACGATATGGTATTAAGTAAGTAGGTAGAATGTGAATTCAGAGGAAAGAGAGCTCAGGGTAGGCTGGAATACCGAGAATGGGTCAGAGAGAGGTGTAGCAGTTGTCAAACACACAGGCTCTCTGGAGCTGGACTGCTTGGGTTCATAGCTGGCTTTGCCACTTCCTGACTGTGTGACATTGATGACTTCAACTTGAGTTTCTTTATCCTCTTTTTTCCAAATGGACATTATACTAACACTTCAAAATGTTACTGAGGTTCTTTCTCTGCCTGCCACCTTCATAAGTTGCATTCACTCTCCTGAGAAAAGGCCATCCCCAGTTGGTTTTGAACTGTGTTAGAATTGTTTTCTCCTGGCTGAAGTTGACAGCTGACCTAGAGAAGGAACAGATCTTCAATCCTAGGGCTCTCCCATGACATTGCACGAGTATATTGTGTGACAAGCAATAAAATCTTGAGGATCCTTAAGTGCACAATTCCCTCCTAAGCTTCCTGAGGATCACTACTATTTAATTAAAAGAGCTGTTGCTTTTTGAAAGCATTTTGAGACAAATAGAAAAGATAAGGATTCTAAATTTTGTCTGATTCTTACTGAGAACCAACCAAATCAATAAACTCTATTATAAGAATAAGTGATTTCTCCCAGTAGGAAACACAAATCACTCTTATCCTCTGCTTGGTTACATAAATTTGACTCTTTATGTACTAAGGGAATGAAATAATTATTTAACTTAAAAATAATTATTATTAAACGTAAAAAAAAAGTTTTGTCATGAGGTCTATGTAAGTTCATACCTTGTAAAGAACTCAGAACAATGCCTGGTATGTGGCTTGTGCTCAGTAAATGTTAGATATCATCAGTAATGAGAATAGCCATGGCAGCATGATTATCGCTAATAAAACTCCTGAGCTGGTCCCGGAACAGAGAAAGGTGTTTTAAGGGAGCTAAAGGATCAGGCAGGAGATAGGAGATGATGGGAGTAAATGGCTGAGTAGCAGCTGATCTTCAGCCCAAGACCTTCAGGTTATGGATTGGAAAGCTCTAATGCACTCACGAAGTAGAGCTAATATATTATCCTTCCTGCCTCTCACCTGGAGAGAAAAAAGACGTTTGGGGGATGATGAGATATTCCAGCGTTCGTCTGTTTGATTATTTGTTTGCTTAAAGCAAAGATCCTCAGCTTTGGCAGCACGATGGAATGACAGAGGAGCTTTCAAAACTCCCAGTGCCCAATCCCAGCCCAGATAGTTACACATAAATGGCCCGGGTGTGGCCTGGGATTTTTGGAACACTCCTCTGATGATTCCAATGTGCAGCACAGTGATTCCACTGTCTGAGAGGGTCCCCATTTACAGGTCCACCTCTCCACCCCAATACCTCCCCTTTCCTGCTGCTTCCCAGCCTGGAGTGGTGGCCATGATTCTGGGCAGCCCTTCGCTTTCCCAATGATCCTTTCATTTTACGCTGGAGACATAACAAGAATGTATTTGTGTGTTCGACTTATTCATGTGTAGTAGACATTCCTAGATCATATGTGCCTCTCAGAGAAGGGAATTAGAAACGGTGCTTACTTCTCTGGTGGAAACTACTCCTGATCATATTAAAGAGATGCCCTGCTCCCACCCTCAACCCCTCTGCAACATCCTCTCCCACTGGCTCAGAGAACAAAAGAGCAAGGTGCATAAGGCTTTCAGCTGTGGTCCCTGATTCAGCTGCATGGTGGCTGACAGGTTGTAAGGTCGACTGTCTGTTTCAGCTTTCTTTCTCTAGTGCTATTGGGTTCCAGGACCAAATGATAATATATTAATGGAACTTAAGCCATTCATTTATCTGTTTCCCCATGGCTGCTAATTTTCCTGTGCTGTAAATCACAAAGAAGAAAAAGATCAACAGGCAGAAATATCATTCCTTCAGCAACAATTCCTAGTGTTTAGAGGCTGTGAAGTGAATAATTGTAGCCTTTGTATTAAGCATTCCTTATTTCACCAGCACCAGCCGGCCTGGCTTTGTATTTTTGTCTTGCTGTGCCGACATTGAAAGTGTTTGGGCATAATGGCCACAGTTCGTCTCCTCACTGTCTCTCACTCTATGCACCCTGAGCCAGGGACAGAAACTGATGTGTATCTGGGGCATTCTGTGTGACCTGGGCACACCAGGTGCTCCTACATGTTTTTTTTTTCCTTTTTGTCCTCCCAACAAATGTGCTTCCCTGCCATGCTCTGGGTCATTTGATCAAGTGCATTGGGAGTTTGAGAACTGGAATTCTTTTCTTGGATTCCCGTTTGACTTTAAGTGAAATTTGTTATTTTCCCCAGAAGGATCGTGGGCGTGTAGTTCCCAGGTGTCATATAGGAGTAATGATTGTTTAACATATGAGCCTGCTCATGATTAACTTGACCTAAGAATTAATCCTTTTTCTATAACAGTGTAAAAGAGATGGCTGCAGCATTGCATGGTGAAATAGACGTAGAATTTTGTATTGAAAGTCTTCAGCTCAAGTCCCAATTCGGCCACTTCATAGTCATACATGTTTGGATGAGTTGTTGAATCTTTCTGCCTCTGTATCATTTTGAGTACAATATGAGTCTCTAATCCTAGTGCTACCTTAAAGGATTTGGGGCAGCTCAAAGGAAGCATCATTACATGCCAGTGCTTTGTGAGCCTTAGCCCAATGTAGTCTTAGTTGCTTTTTCTATATTTCTCTGTGCTCTTTTCCCCTTGTCCATGTGGTTACTAGTTCTCCTTGATACTTTACTCATGTTAGAATGCTATAACTGTACTCTTTGCCAGATTATCACTTCTTATTCATTGTTGTAGGATGATTTATTGGCACCAAAAGATTTGTCAAAAAAAAAAATTGTCCAAGTTCTACCCTCTGGTATCTGTGAATGTGACTTTATTTGGAAAAGGGTCTTTGCAGATGTTGCAAAGTATCTCAAGATGAGATCACCTGGATTGACTGGGTAGGCCTTAAAAATCCAGTGACAAGTGTTCTCATAAGAAGGGGAAAAGATACAGACAGAAGGGTGGGACACACAGGAGAAGACTGTGTGAAGACAGAGGCGGAGACTGGAGTTATTCTGCCACAAACCAAGAAATGCTTAGAGCCCCCAAAACTGAAGGAAGCAAGGAAGGATCTTTCCCTAGGGCCTTCGGGAGGGAGTATAGCCCTGCTAACACCTTGATTTCATACCCTGGCCTTTAGAACTGTAAGAGAATAAATTTCTGTTGTTTTAAGTGACCCGGTTCATAGTAGTTTGTTATAGCAGCCACAGGAAACTAATACACTCATCTTTTATGGCTCAGCTCAGGTGTCTTTTGTTCCTGGAAGTCTCTCCTCTATGCCCAAGTCTGGGAAGGCTGCCTCCTTCCATGTGCCCATGCTGTCTCTTACATCTGTCACTCTACTTGCCCCTGCTTATAATTATCCTTTGATGTGGCTGTTGCCATGGCAATGAGGATTCTGTGACAATGGAGTTGTGCCTTATTAATGTTTCTCACCTGGTATAATAGCAGCTCTATACATGTTTCTTTTGTGCAAAATGAATTTTGCTCTCAAACTCTCTCTCCTTTATTAAGTCCCTCACCAGCACATTGGCCTAGGCTCTTAGTGCTTGTAGGAGAAATCATCGTGTCTGGCTTTTCATCTATAGATACCTTTCCTCTTTCTGCACATGCTGCCCTGTTAATATTTCTAAAATAGTATTCAGGCACTTGTCTACCCAGTGATTCTCAGTAGTTCCGCACCTCTTGCTTTCAAGTGCTTTCACCACCTGGTCCCAAAGTATGTTTCCAGCTTTGCCTGCCACCTCCCTCCTCTGTGAACTTCTGCACCAGGAAAACTAATTTCTGAGTATAGAACATGCTCTACTAGTGTAAAACCTTTGTTAGAACTATGGATGACAGGAAAGCCCTCTTTCCTTCATTGTTTAAGTCTTAATTTCCATGCAGAGATTTCCATAATGTAATGTTCTACTCAGTGAAGAAAGTGATGTGTTTTAAACAGCACAATTTTTCTCAAATTTACCTATATAGGTATATGAAACTTCATCTCCTAAAACTCTTTCTTGCCTTCCCTCTATTAAAAGCATAAAGTAGCATAGTGAGACGGGCTTAGGAGCCCTGAGTATGAATTCTGCATCAATTCTGCGTCAATTACTTGCTAGCTTTGTAACTTTGAACAACTTATTTAATTTCTCTAAGCATCAGATTCTGCATCTCTGAAGTGGAAATGGCAGTAAGACTTTATAAGGTTTTGAGGATTGAATGCAGTCATAGTAATCATTACTTAATGGGATTGGTGTGTGTGGGTGGGAAGAACCAAAATGGTACAATGAGCTTGACTTATCGACTTATTAATTGAGAAAGAATTAAATTATAAAAGCAGTGTTGGCTTGAATGAGGGGTGTGTTCTAATTGATTCTGTGTTTCTTAGGGGAAGTCATTTCCACTGCTTAATTCTTTGCAGAATAACGGAACCACTGAGCATCAGGTGGAATCCTTCATAAGGAAAAAACTGGAGTCATTGTTAAAAGAATCTCAAATTCGAGACAAAGAAGATCCTGATAGTTTCACAGTGAGGGCACTACTGAAGGCCACGCATGAAGGCTTAAATGCACACCTGAAGCAGGTATATGATTCCCCTTTGTACTTGCCCTTTGACAAGAAAAAGAAAGCATATCATACTTCATTTCTGATCATTTGTCATTTGTAAAATTCTTCTCCAGTTTCTTCCATATCTATGAAAATCTATTGCGAAATAATATGGGAAATAGTTAAAGTTAGATGGGTGGGTGAGAATGACAGGGGAAAGCCTGCTGACCCTGGATTGATCTTCCCATGCATGCTCAGGTGAGCGAAGAAGCTCAAGGCCTCTGCGTATGGCATCCTCCCTCATCTCCATGTTCGGTCAGCCTCCGCGCCCCATCGATAGCACTTCCCAGTGTGTCTCCCATCTGTCTGCTTCTCTCTCCGTGGCTGTGTCCCAGTCCAGGCCAGTGTCAACTCTCACCTAGACTTCTCTTGCCCTCTTCAGTCTACTCTCCACTCTGAAATCAGTATGGTTCTTTAAAAACGCAAATCTGATCATGTCACTCTACCGTTCGAAATTCTTTGGTGGCTTCCTATTATACTTGGGGAAAATTACACTCTTTGAGCAGCCTTTGGAGGGCCTGTACCATTGCATCCTTGCCTACCTCTCCAGCCTCAGGTCTCTTCAGTTTCCCTGTCGCACCACCTTCTGCTATTGCCATACCAGCCATGACTGTCTGTACGCCTTGGTCTTCCTCACATCACGTTTCCTCTGCCCGAAACATTCCATTCCTACCTCTGTTCTGGTTAAGCCCTATGTCATCGAATGTGATGTTCTAAATGAGTCCTGCCTTGCCCCCTGGGTTGTGTTAGCTATCTCCTTTACATTATATCTTTTCTGAGGTTTTTAAAACACAATTGCAATTACTTTTGCTATATCTGGCGGTAGACTAGACTATATAGATTCTGTGGACACAGGAAGCATGTCATTCTTGATAACCATTGTCATGTTCTGACTTGTTAGTGCTTGGGATGTAATGAGACCTTCATAAATAGTTGTTGAATGAATGAATGGTTTGGGCTTTGCCTGACTTTTTTACTCTGCTTTCCAATAAAAATCTCATAAATGGGCAAGGAGAAGGGGTAGTGGTTTATCGGTGTTATCATTGCAGGACACCGAGGGCATTTATTCTGGACCAGGGGAGATCTATGTGGTCACCAGCTCAGCTAATAGCAGCCTTCTCTGCTATTAGCGCCTGGCCTCCATGGCTCAGGGCTTCCTAGGCAGAAGGAAGATCATATGGGGTGACCATGCTTTGGTCTAAGTGACCACTTAGCATTGGTGATTTCTCTCTAGACCCTAAAGAGGTTCAGCCATTCAACCACAAGGTTTTCTCAGGTCTATTCACTTTCCAAATATAGGGTGTCTAATTCAAAATGGTTTAAGTAATGAAGAAAGATGTTGGGTTAGGTAAGTGGCAAGTTTATTTGTAGAGTGGCTTTCAGGGTCGGCTTAATCCAGAGGGTCAGCAGAGACCTATCTGTCTGCTCTAACTACCACATGATTAGTCTAGTTCCCCTTCCCTTGGTGGTTGCAGGGTGACTGCCTGTTTCTTAGTCCATGTCCAGAGAGGGCGAGATGGCGTGCATGTCCCATCTAACAAATAAGAGTTTGTGCTGAGCTCTGGTTGGGTAGCCATGGTCTTAGGTACATGTCCTTCTTGGAACAATAATTTGGCAAGGGTATAGAATAATATTGACTTGTTAATGTCAATGAGAAATTACCCCTGGAACTGACAGCAAGGTCAGTTACTCTGAAACTGCATGTTCTAGGGGATAGAATGAAATATTGGGGAGGCAACCAAAATGTCAATTACAGCATTACTGCCGTTAGTTTATCATAAAATTTTGAATTTTCTTAAAACTTTCTACAAATAGTTTCTTCTTCTCTTCCGTTCTCCTCCAGTCACTTATTTTCAAGTCTGTAAAATCAAAGTTAGTCCAGCTTGATTTCTACTGCTTGTCCTCAGTGAACTCTCATTAGCTAATTTGGGCCAATCATTTCCACTTATACTTTTGAAGAAGTCTTTCTTCCATCCTAACCATTCCAGTTGGGAAAGGCAACAGCAGGTCTCAGAGATTTGGGAAGAAACAAACTCATCTTTCTTTTGCTATTTGTGGAAGAGATCCTAATGATAATTTCTCCATCAGTTAAAATGATAAGGGACCTCAAATTTCAGAGATGTAGTGGAACAAAGCTCATTCTCCTTATGTTTTACTTTCTCTTAAATCTGGGCGATTACGAGAATATATTAGACTTGTATAAAGTAAGGGAAGCCTGTACGTTACTAAACTGGACTGGAAAGTGTTGAGGTTTTTAATACTGCTGTTGTATTTATTTTAAAAATATGGTTTGGATCCAATGGGCAAGCAAACACAAGTTACTGTTGAGACAAGTACATCTGTGTCAGATACAAGTGCATATTGAAATCCAAGGATGAGCATTTTCTGTGCGGTTCAGGGAAGCATGTCACTCTGACTTTCTTCCTGGATCATTATTTAGCAATGCAGTACTGTGTTCTATTTCTGCTCTCTTTTCCTTGGAGAGCCCTGAAGAAAAATAAAGATCAAGTTCTCATCCTTCAAGCTAGAAGAACTTAGTAGACATAAGAAAGAGGCCTGCCTGCTTTAGAGTTCTTGAATCCACTCCTTTCTGTACTTACCAGTGGTGGCTTTCTGGATAGCCATAATTATTCCCAAACTGGAATTTTCCAACTCTCCTACTGTCCTGCCCCCTCCAGTCTCTCATTTACACCGCTACCACAGTGATATTTCAAAAATGCGCATCCGATGATGTCATTCTCCTCCATTTGAAGGACCTTAATAGTTTGGAGGGTGAAGTTCAAATGTTAAGATATAGCCAAAAAGATTCTTTGTCCATGCTCTGGCCCTAGCTCTGACTCGTTGACCAATGCGCAGATGCACAGGTACACACATACACACCCAACTTTCTTTGTCTCCTTGTTTTTAGCACTTGGCCTTTGTGTTTGCTGTTTCCTTGGGCACTTCATCATCTCATGTAGATAATGTCTTACCTATCTTCTAGCTTCAGCTTGTGCATCATGTTCCTTGAAAGTCTTCCTTGATTTCCGAGTCTGGGTAGGTGGCCTCCCTGTGCTCTCCCACAGTGCTCTGACCTTTTCCCATCATAGTCCCATTACGATGTGTTGTAATCATTCATGTTTGCCATCAGGCTACAAGCCCAGCGGGCAGAGAATCTGTGTCTCTCTTGCTTGCCTGTCACCTTTGTGCATATGCCACGTTCTTAGCACAGTCTTCGATACATGAATTCAACAAAAGATGTGGTGCTGATCCTCAAGGAGAGCTCAAGATAGAGAAGGAGATTTTATATTACCCTTCCCTCTAAAGAGCAGGTGGGTAGGGGAAGGAGGTGAGCCCCAAGGAGACTTAGAGCTACACAGAATCCCTGTTTGATTACCAATAGCTTTGTAACTTTGTACATATTATTTAACATCACTATATTTCAGGGTTTTTGTTTGTAAAATTGGAATTTTAATCATAAGAATATATATCATGCACTTAACAATCTTTGGGGCACAGGTAGGTGCCTACTAAACAGGATGACCATATATTTCAACTTGCATGGGACAGCCCTGTTTTATACCTATTATCCCAGTGTAATTATTAAAAGTGCCCCACTTCACTCTTTAGAGGGTCCTGTTTGGGGCAGTAAATGACATGATCCCCCTACCAATAGATGGGCTGTTAGAAGTAGAAAGGAACTCAGAGTTAGTTGGTTCACTCCTCTCTCATTTCACAGACAAGAAAACTAAAGTTTAAGATGAGGGACTTGCTAAAGGACATGTAGCTACTTGGTGATAAAACCAGGTCTCTTAAATTGGAGAACAGTCTTACTTCTGTGACAACCAGGGTTTTTGAACAGTTAATAATCAGCTTTAATATATCTGCAAAGGCAGTCAATATATATAAACATTCAACTAAAATTACCCTGTTTCCCCCCCACACACACACACACACTACCCCTTCAGCGTTTTCTGAACTGCCTCTTTCCCCAACCAATTCTCAGATTTTCTCACTCTCCACCCCAAATTGCATTTTTGATTAGTCTCTGTGGATATATGTAGATGCCCTCCCTGGCCTTTTGACTTTAAGTGGTTTTGCTTACCCACATTTATTCCATTTATGTGGTTATCTCTGTTTCTTCTCTGTTTAGCTGGAAGTCTTGGGAGAGGGTGGCCAACTGGTCTTTCCTTAAACCATGACATTAGTAGTGAACCACCTAGTACATATTCTTAGGGATGAATAAGAATCTAAACCCTTTAGTAGGATGGCTTTTCTGTCACCTAATGAGAGAGAGGCTTGAACAAGGAGATCTCTAGGCAAGAAAATTAACTAATGTGAAGAAAAATTCAGAGGCTTACCAAACCACACAGGAAATTATTTCAATGAACAGGTAAGTTTTGCTGTGGTTTACTTAAACAAAAACAGTGTTAATTACCTTCCTCATAGATATATTTGGATTTTATTTAATTTTAATGTTTTACATTTCCATATAGCAGTATTTGATCAATGCGATTACTTTTTTTTTTTTTAAATGCAGCAGAATTGGCTCTTAGTGACTTGGCCATTTTTCAAAATTAAATCTAATTGTAATTGAAGATAATTTTATCCCCACTCACAGATTCAAAAGAAATACATTCTGCATTGTGGAGAGCCTTGTGAACAAGCACCGGGTGGGCCTGCACAGCTGGGCGTTGTTGAGAGGCCTTGACCCCAGCTTTGAGAAGCTGCGGGCAGTTCTTGTCTCCTGGGTGGTGCCCCAGCCTTGCCATGCCAGTGTCCCCCTCTCTCGAGGCATCCTCCCATCTTTGGGGTAGTGGAAGGGTGGACTAAGAGGAAGTGAGCAGGACCTTTTGCTTCCTACCTAGAGGCAGAGGGAGAGAAGTTCCCCCTGCTACTCCACCAGAACAAAGGGAAAACCAAAAGCAAAGAAGCAAAATAGTTACATTATGCTTTGTTTACTCAGAATCCAGAGGTGAAGGAAAGTGGAAAGAAATCACATGGACGATCCCTCATGACCAATTTTGGAAAGCATAAGGTATGAATTAAGAGTGATAAATGTGCATTATTTAATTAAATTAAGTCTAGAAGGTAACAGGAGAATATCATCATGACCTTGAAAATCTCTTATATAGGACCTCGGAAAAGGAAAAGGTTGATTATTAAACTACTCTGAAATTTAGGAATTCCTGTTCATCGAAATTATCAAAAAATAAGTAGCATACTGGGAAAGAATATTTCAATACATGTATTCAACAAAAGTCTTGTATTCTGAATATATAAAGAATTTCTATAAATCAACAAAAAAGACAAGTATCCTAAATTAAAAAAAAAAAGTAGGGAAGACAATAGGCTTCAGGGGCTCTTCACAAAAGAAGATAACCAAGTGGCTAATATGGAAAAGGTGCTCACCCTTATCAGTCATTTAGAAAATGCAAATTAAAACGATAATGAGATTCCGTACACATCTACCACCATATTAAACATAAAAGACTGACAATACCAAGTGTTAGTGAGTTTGTTGAGCAACTTGAACTCATACACTGCTAATGGAATCGTGCAATTGCAATAGTACAAATAGGAAATAGTTTAAATGTCTATTAACAATAGAATTAATAAAACATTGAGGTATATTTAAATAAGGGAAAATTTACCAGCAATGAAACTGACAAAATTGCAACTATTTACGATAATATGATCTTTATAATTATGACATTGAACAAAAGAAGCCAGACCCAAGAGAGTACATATGGTTAGCTACCTTTGTGGAAAAAGTAATGACTGAATGGGAGAATCAGAAAGCTTTGGAGGGGGCGGGGGAATAATATTCCATTTTCTCATTTGGGTGGTTTCATTTGTGGAAAGTCATCATGCTATTCACTTATAATTGTCATACTTTTCTAAATGTATATTACTCTTAAATAAGAAGGTAAAATATGTTTTATAAGTAATCTGTTTTTGGATGGTGAAATTTATGCATAAGGTTTTTGTAAGGCCTTTTCTTGTACTTTAAGGGATATGGTATATGGTATTTCCTGCCCCATCAGTAGGATAATTTATTATAAGGCTGGAAAAATAGCGATTATAGTAAAAAGCTAAACAACCAAAATGTTCACCAATAAAGACTGGTTATGTGAACCATGATTAATTCACATAATAGACAATTATGCAGCCACTAAAAAATGATCGCTCTACAGTGCTCAACATGCAAAACATTAAGTAAAAGAGTAAGATGAAAACTTGATTATTTGGTACGTTAACCACGATAAGATGTGTCAAAATTGTATGTGAAGAAAATATGTCATCATTTCTCCAAGTATTATCTGATGCTGGTGATTCATTTTTTATTTCTTTTTGCATTTTATGTTAATAAATAAACCTTAAAAAAGACAGATTTATTATTGTAACACCTCAAATTACTAATTATATGTAGAATTAGAGAATATTTTATTTCTCGATTACACCTCCCGATTTAAATTAAAATTATTTTCCAAAGTAAACCTTTTAGGCAGTACTTTAGCTACTATAGAACTAGCATTTATAATGCCTCATGTCAAAAGGATAAATGTCCACAAGACTATTTATAGATTATTTCATAAATATTAATAGTATTTTTAATTGAAAGTTAATATTACGTAGCGTACAGAGTGACATTCCATGTCATCTCATTTAATCATGACAACAATAATAATTTTTTAAAATAGATGTTATTCTCCTGCCTTTTAAAAAACACAATAGGAAGCTAAAGAGGTTAGGTAGTACCCGTGTGGTGAGAAGCCGAGCTAGAACGTGAATGAGGTCATCAGGTGCTAGGGTTCCCAGATCATACACACTGAGGTTTGCGAGGCATGAATAACACTGGAGAAGGTTTCAGAGTAAATTGGCACCTCGCCGTGAGTGCAATAGAGTTATGTGTATATGTGCCACTGGTGTCGCTTGTATTTTACTTGTCGGGTATGAGAAGATGACATGGTCTTGTGGTGATGTGGGCATGGAGTTCCTTTCCTTTTTGGAAGCCGTATTCTTCAGATGTACAGAGTCCTCTGTCCTAAGTTCTCACCTGTGTGGAAGCTGTATTTCTGGTGGCAGATTTTCTGCAATTACCAGGGTCCCTCCCCATCATTTGAAGTATGTATTGAAGTATGTGTTGCCAAATATTGGGGTTATCTCCAGTGCGGTGGGGATGAAAATGTTTTTATGTCTAAAAGCTAATCAGTCCCGAAGGCCCCAGATTAGGCCTGCAGCCTTTCAACCTGAATCCTGTGGGTAATAGTTTTCATTCGGCTGCTGGAAATTAAAATGGATCAGACCTCAAAAGAGCAGTTTGATGTAGATGGTTATTTCAGTGCATACTAATCAAAAGCAGGAAAGGTAGTTATTCATTCAAGAAATTATGACTTGATTGTTTGAATCAAATCTACCTTTTATAGGTCAATAGGAATAGTGAGCTTCCAATAAAGAGGACATTTTATTTCTTAGAATTATTTAAATAGACGTTACAACTTTGACACTATTCCTCATAGAGATCTTTGATATATAACCTAATAAGGTCTTTTTAAGACCTACATTTTGTGTGGCTTAGAAGTCAGTTTTCGATCATGAAACCCTCAGTCTTGCCTCAGTGTTACGATTGAGCCATAGACGTGCTTGTTATTAATGCTGAGACAAGCTGAAATATTTATCATTTTTCCCCTTCAACTTATTATGTGTGTGTGTGTGTGTGTGTGCGCGCGCGCGTGTGTGTGTGTGTGAATTTTAAAGCCCAGTTCATTCTCTGTATGTTGTAGATGTACCTGGTGTAGTGAGTTTTTAAATTAATGTGATTTTTCTCACAGAAAACCACAAAGTCACGGCCTAAATCTTATAGTATTGATGACGAGGAGGACACACAGCAGAATCCTGGCAAGGAGACTGGCCAGCTATATCGGTAAGAAAGCATCTCCATGATTCTTGCTCAGACAGCTTGAGCTTCTCTATCTCCATTAGCCTGGCTATTTTAGTTATATGTGCCTAGACAATCGGAAGACAAGGTAAAGTGCTTATTGCAGTGGGACCCATAAAGATCAGCCCGGTGTGAGATGTTCGTACACGTAGGTGACTTAGACTGCGCCTGCTGCATAATGAACTCTTAAGTGCTGGCTGTAGCAGTTCTCAGATTGAAGGCATCTTCAGAGACGAGAGAGTGACTCGTACAGAGGGCTCTTGTAGGAGACTAAAGGAGAGACAGATGATAAGCACATGTTATGGGCCGGGGATCTGAAATGATCCAGGCTTCAAAATCTTATTCCTCCAACTTGACTGTGGGGCAACGTATTTTCATTTGTATCTGTTTCTTAGGATCATTGTAAGGGTTAAAGGAATTAAACTACTTAGCCTGATAAGCCCTCCCCCAATTAACTAAGTGCTCAAAAATATTAGCTGCTGTTTTCTTTGTTATTGCCAATAGAATTTGGGGTGAGTGAAATAACCATATTTTTAGAACCCAAATTGTGACTCATGATCGGATGTAGAATTTTCTCGCAGTTTATGTATTTATATAGTAAGTCTCGCAAAGGAATGTAAATTGTATCATGACAGACACATGTACCTGCACACATGTGTGCCTGTGTGTGTGTGTGTGCACAGACACACACACACGCGCACACACACACATTCCCCCCACCCATATCCCTGTGTTTTTATTGAGAGACTGAAATTAAAAGAAATTGGAAGCATAGTGGTCCTACAGGAATGGTAATGTATACTGTTCAATTAAATTTTATATTAGAATGTCCATATATAAAATAGTAACTAATTATTAAGACCAAAGGGATGTGTGTGGTACCCTACCTTAGGATATAGAAAATTTAATTTGTAGTTTCAGTAAAGAATATAAAAGGAACAGGAGATCCTTCCAGGAGATCTCTGATGTGAATGTTCTCAAATATTAAGTTTGAGAGAGCCTCAACTCTGAATTATACAGCCAGGTAAGGGCCAGAATTTTAAGAAAGCCATGATAATCTTAATGTGTGCAAACAAGATATCACTACAGGTATTACATGAAGTCATGTTGCTATACTGCCCTTGGATTCGAGATTTGCCCAGAATAGGTATCGGGGCCTAAGCATCTATGATGGTGTCCTTTTGGGACTTCAATAAACTAATCCACTCCCAGGGTAAGGATTACAAAGAGCTAACTTCACGCAAAATTTCTCTATATTCCAAGGTGTCTTGGAGTTTTACTTGCAATTTATAGGCATGACCTTGCATCGATTTATAATCATTAGCCCTCGCAACACCAGATTTTCGCCAGTGGCTATAGAATTTCCTAATTATATGATAAAGGAAGAACATGAACTCTTTTCTTCCCATTTATTTTATACCTGTCTATATTCTTGTCTTCTTTCTTGGAAAAATGAATTGTTGGTGCATTTTAGCTTTAATTCTTTTATTGAATATATGTGTGTGTGTGTGTGTGTGTTTGTGTGTATGTATGTGTGTCTGTCTATCTATCTATCTATCTATCTATCTATCTATCTATCTATCTATATATCTGTATGTATCATGAAGGTAAAGAACTTTTCTAATTTGTTCACTATTTTATCTCCAATAGGTGCTCAATAAATATTCATTGAGTCAATAAATCTATATCATCATTATCTAATTTCAGAACCATTTTATCACATTAAAAAGAAATTACCATGAGCAGCCACTCCCCTTCCTTTTCTCTCTAGTCTCTGGCACCAACTAATCTACTTCCTGTCTCTATAGATTTGCCTTTTCTGGACATTATATGTAAATGAAATCACACAATATTTGTATCTTCTAAATACATGAGAAGAGACTGTGATTCTTGCTAAGTGGTGAATGAAACCATGAGTAGGATATTGTGGTGGAAAGAATGCTGAACTAGGAATCACACTTGGGTTCTACCCTTGGCTCCTTTAGGAGCAGGGAGGGGAGGTGGACTAACCAAAAGCCCAGACTCCTTCCAGCTCCAAAATGTCATGAGTCCCGGGTGTGTATTTCACAGGTTGGGTCGCCGAAGGAAGACCATGAAGCTCTGCCGAGAGCTGTCCGATTTGGTGGTGTATACAAACTCCGTGGCAGCACAGGACATTGTGGATGACGGTAAGGACTGAGTGTTTTTTTCTTCTGGATAAACATTCTTGAACTTCTTTGTTGATTGCTAATTAATCTTTTGCTAATCATATCATCAGCATACATTTCTGGAACTGGGTATAATCCAACTTGAGTTGTCGGGAAACTGATTGCCAGTGCAATGCTTCTAGCTCACAGGGAGGGCTCTATTGATTACTGCGGATGCCTGATTGTCTGGAGGTCAGAGAAATAAATTTCCTGCAGGGCAGAGGAGGACTTTATTATTATATAAAAGACAAATTCATCAGACGGAGGTCTTCCTTAGTGCTTGAACTGTGGAGACCAGACCTGGTTTGATGGCCAGGTAAATAGATTGCCATTCCCAGTGGGAATGACCAGAAGAAGAAATGAACTGGCTTAAATATCACTTTGGAATGCCCCATAATTACTTATTGGAAATTTTTACTTTAATGAAAAAAATTAACCAAAAAAGCAGAAATTTCAGAAGCACTGACTTTTTCACTGATTGTTACCTATCAGTTACCATATATCGAGTTGAGAAATTCTAGTCACAATTGGTATTACCCTGGGCTGTCCTGTTAGTTGCCCTTTTTTACCTTCGTCCTCTTCCTTTCTCATTTCTATTTTGTTCAGTTAATGTTTATAGAAATACACTGTAGTCATGTGGCTTTTCTAGCTACTTTGAATTTTAGTAGAAGTTATATGTATATCAGAATCTCCCATTTTCTCAATAAGTCTTAATGAAGGAAAAACAATATAGTGTCCTCACAAACCTCCAGGATTTTCCATCAGATCTGCCCCTCCCCCCCCCTCACTCCACGAGTATGTGTTTTTCTGTCTGCAGACTTTCTTCCCTTTGGCGGTGGTTTCTTCTTCAAATGGTGATGAGTATAAACATTTTTAATTAATTTCACATGTGAGAACATGATAAACTGTAGAAGTCTTAGCAAGTAAACAACACATTCTTAGAATAACTGTCCACAGCTAGAAAATAAACCCAAGGAGTGGTTTGGTATATTTGCTTTAAAGAAGTATAATTGCTAATAAATGTATTAGGAAATCATAATTCTTTTAGCCTAATGGAAAATAATATTGAGTATTATTTAGCTCTTGAACTTCAGCTGTTTTTGTCTTTTGTGGAGTTTTTTTTTTTAGCCTTAAATGAACAATAGAAAATAAATGCATGGCTTATTTTAATGCAAAGTAACTCAACTTCATTAATATATTAATTGATATGTGCCTAATTAACAGGGTTATCTTAATGACAGTGATATGCATATTTACATGGAGAGACAGAGCAAACAATGCTACTGATTACAGTGCTGCTCTATCTGAATGTGGCTTTTCAAAAAGACTGTATTTCTTATCAAAATCCTCAAATAAGATCATTTTTAGTATACTTGAGATATGCAAAATACGTCAATAAGTTATGTAAATAAAATATATAAGGAAAGAATTTATATGAAGCGAATCATCAGATTAAAAATAAATTTTCTAATTTCTTGCCTCTCACTTATATTTAAGACTATTCCAAGTTCCAGCTCTACAGTGTAACTGTTAGGCATTTGGCCAGCGTTTAATATCTAAGGCTGTTCAATTCTGAAGACAACAGGGGCCCTGGGAGACTGTGTGCTCTAATAAACATGCACAGTCTTGATATAATTCAGGTCATTTGGCCCGGCTAGGCTAGTTCTATTCCTTGGTTTCATGGGCCATATCCCACAGTCTGGGTTCAGACATACTCAGCTTGTCACAGCACACCAGTACACATTGGAATGAAAGTGAGGTTCTGGGCAAGTTTGGGTCTTCATCTAGCCTGACCTCTTCCAGCAGGTCTGAAAGACATATGGGATGTTGTTTTGGGAATGGGGTGTGGATGTTTGCTGAAGGCATGGGATTGTTGAGGTTATTATGCACACGATGAAAAAGGTGAGATTGGGAGAAAATGGTAGGATGTTAAATACCTGGAAGTTGACTCTATCATGACCCCAGTCTTGTACTTCCTTTGCCCTGGATTGACCTCTTCTGAGGATGGTCCAAGCAGAAAATTTAATATAAGCTTCTTGTTCTTTTACGTCCCTTTATTTTTTTCTGTTGTTTACAAACATAGGTTAGGTGGATGATTGTTCTTGTTTCTGAAGCTTTATTTTTATAATGCTCTTTTGAACTTTTTATTATTATTTCTTTCTCTTAAACAGGTTTTGACTGATTCCATAGTTCTATTAAAATTAACTTTAAAACTAAATTTTTCTTGTTTGGAATTGGTTTTCTTTATTTCCTTGGACCCTGAATGCTAGTAGTTAATATGTGTTTCTCATGTTTGCTTTTTAGATGAATGCCTTCAATGAATGTCTCCCTGTTATCAGAACTAAGTTACCTAGATACTTTTATTTATCCATGACTGTCTATATCTTTGGCAAAGACATTCTTTCTGTGTGAATTATGCACCTAAAAATAATTTTCCTGCCCACTCTGTTTATACTAGCCAGATAGACATAAATTAGTGAGATGGTTGAACTCTTGGGAAATGTGAGACCGCTAAATAGACAGTTATCTTAGCACAGCTCTGATTTGGCCTCAGAATGGCAAAAGAGTCTCAAGAATGGGATTATGGGCCTTTTTTTGGTCAAGAGCTGCCTCCTCATGGGTTGGATTCACTCTTTTGCTCTGCCTTTTACTATGAGTATAAACTGACTTGTGTTATAAGTGCTTCTGTGAGTGGTGTTTTCTTTATTGTAGTTCTCACTTGTTTTTTTTCTTTCTTGAAAACTGCCAGGAACTACAGGAAATGTGTTATCATTCAGTGAAACAAGAGCACATCAGGTGGTTCAGCAGAAATCAGAACAGTTCATGATTTATAACCAAAAGCAGCTCACGAGGATTTACCCCTCCGCTTATCGCATTGATTCCAGTAACTTCAACCCTCTGCCCTACTGGAATGCAGGTTGCCAGTTAGGTGCGTATATCTCCCTTGGGAAGGAGTGGTTCTCTATAGTCTTGAGTCTATGCCGATGTCTCGCCTAATTCTTTCAAACTTTGAACTTGCACAGTGGCACTGAACTACCAGTCTGAAGGGCGAATGATGCAGTTAAATCGAGCCAAATTCAAGACAAACGGCAATTGTGGCTACGTCCTCAAACCCCAGCAAATGTGCAAAGGTGTGTGTTACTTTCATAGTCATATACCTGAAAGCAGGTGACCGACCTCTTTTGAAGGAGTTCTCTGGAAAGTGTGATACCCTGGTGTTTTGCAACTTGATTTAAAAAAAAGGGGTAGGTTAAGGTGTTGGAATGTGAATTAAAACTCTTGTCACACTATAATATTTAGGATGTTCTCTCCTGAGGTTACGCATGGGAAGAGGGATAGAGGCAGCAATGGCTTGTCATCTGAAATCCAGTGCCACAGCACGGTAGTCATTGGGCAGTACTTATCAATTAGACTGTGTTCTAAGGTTCTGAGCCCTACCTTTCGGAAACCCTTAAGAAACATGAGTCAGAAATCTGACAAAATTAAAATACCACCTGAAACAATTTTATCAAGCCTTTTAGTCAGTGTGGTCCAATTACAAAACAGCGCTAACAAAAAAGAAAAGCTAATGTAGTGTTAGATCAAAAAACACGTTCTTTTGGTTCTGCTCATTAAAATTCTTTTGAAATTTTCCAAATTGGATTTTTAATAATTGAGGCAAAAATGTGTTGACAGATGGGTCTTCAGGATTTTGTGCTTTGCGTGTTTTCTTGCTTTGCTATTTACTTAATTTCAGACCTTCTTTCTGTTTATTATATTCACTGTATACCTGAGATAGCTTAGGTTAGAAATTATTCGGATCTGACATAACTGCTTACCTTTTCTATACTACTGACATTCAAAAAAATGTTCCTCTTCTTCCATTCTACAGTTGATACTCGCATTGCAGACACTTGCTTTAAATTGGCCCATTCCTCTGCCTTTGGGAAAATAAATTCTAACAAAAACCTCAGCTATAGAAATGCCAGCTGGCATTGGCTTCAAGCAGAAGTCACACTGATAGTTGTGCGATAATTTTTTTGTTCTGAGAAACACTGTAGTAACTCAGAATTCATTGTTTCTTTGTTCTACAAGCTTAAGCTGTATATGTGTGGGTACATGCACACATGTGTTTTTCCATGCCACCAGCCTTAGATTTTAATGTCTGCTTTACTTGGCTTAGGTACTTTCAACCCGTTCACTGGAGATCCACTTCCTGCCAACCCCAAAAAGCAGCTCATCCTAAAAGTGATCAGTGGACAACAACTCCCCAAACCTCCAGACTCCATGTTTGGAGACCGAGGAGAGGTAAGCCAAATATGACCAAGTGGGTAATTATGTGATTATTTTTTTATGTTTACATTTCATCTAAAAATGTCAATTCTCTCTCTTTCTCTTTGTGTGTGTGTGTGTGTGTGTGTGTGTGCGCGCGTGCGCGGTGTGCATGTGTGTGTGTACATGGGCATGCGCACGCATAAGTTAGCATTGACCTCAGCTCACCAGATATTAACCAGCTTATTGGCAGAGCACAAACACATCCTTCTGGATTGCAGTGTATCATCTATTTTGGAGACATGAGTGCATGTAATTTAATTCATTATGGCACTGGCAATGCTGACGTTGGGATGCAAATAACAATTTCGTTAATACAGACATTGCATAGGGGTATGTCTTAACTTTCTATCCACATTCCTCATCCTTTCTGACCCTCATCTCTGTTGCACGCCAGCCATCTGCTCCTGGCCACAGGCTGACTCTTGTCATCACTTGCACCTCTGTAGCATGATTTAAAAATGTCTCCCTCTGTGACCATAGCTTCCTCTCTTTCCAGAGCTTTTCTTTCATTTTTCCCATTACACCTGATCTTGGCCTCAGGTTTCCTCCTGCCTCTCAGCCCCTCCTATGTTCATGTCCTTCCTCTCAGGAATGGCCCACCGCTTCAGACTCTTTGCCACTCACTCCCACCTGTTAAACCATCATTTCCAGGTCTTCTAGCTCTATAGTTTGGCACCACCATAAACTCTTTGTCTCAACTTTCAAGTGACCTGCAGTGTTGTGTTGCCATCCCAGCCTCATTTTATCAGCCTACTGTATATTTCCAGCCGTCTCTCTCCTCAGACATTTATTCTCATCACTTTCTTTCTCATCTTCAACAGATGGCACCATAGCCTACTCCTCAGAAAGTAGGAGCCTCAGATGGGACCATTTCTTCCATCTCTATTGCCTCCAGCCTAATCCAAGCCACCATCATCTCATATCCGTCTGCAGTAGCCTCCCAGCTGACTGGTCACCCTGCTTCCATTCTGTTCTCCTGTTAACAGCAAGAGTAATTCATTTGGGCAGTACCAAAAAATTGATCCTCACCTTTTCCTCTTTTCTTTTCTCTTCCTTCATTGTCTACACAGGAAGACTCACTTCCTATATTTTCTCCCAAACTTTTTATTTTGAAACATTTTGAACCTCAGAAAAGTTTCAAGAATAGTAAAATGAACACCATATTTCCAGCACCTAGATTCACCAATTATTAAGTTTTGTGACATTTGCTTTCTTTTCCTTTTATATGTATATATACACATGAAAGAGAGAGAGAAAACGTCAAAATTTAATAATTATATATACACACATATATGTATTTATGCATTTTTTTGTAGTCATTTGATGGTAAGTTGTTGACATGATGAGCCTTGACCCTAACTATTCAACATTTACCTCTTAAGAACAAGGACATTCTCTTGTATAACCAAATATAATAATGACACTCATGGTATTTAATATTGGTACAGTAGTATTATCTAATATAAAAATCTACATGAGATTTTCCCCAATTGTTTCAAAAGTGTCCTTATGGCTTCCTTTTTTCTTTTTATATTCAGGACCCAATCAAGGATCATACATCACTTTTAGTTGTCATTTCTCTTTGGTCTTTAAAAATCTAGAACAATTCTCCAGCTTTTTTGTTCTGTTTTCATGATACTGACACTTAAAAAAATATATCTGAAACAGTTATTTCTAGAATGTCCTACAATTTGGATTTACCTGATTATTTTTTCATGACTAGAATCAGAATAAATATATTCGGCAGGACTGTTACATGTTGTGTTTTTCTCAGTGCCTCACATCAGTAGCCATACAATGTCATTTACCCTGTGATAAATAGTACTATATGGATAAGGGGGTTTCTTCCAGATGTTTTTCATTGTATGGGTATCTCTTTACCTTTGTAAGTAATACATAGTCTGATAGGGACTGTTTTTCTTTTGTAATGAAAATAACATCCAACCTCCTTATCCTGGCTTATAAAGTTCTTTATCAGGAAATTGTAACTTTCTTTGAGCTATGGAACCCTTTGGTATCCGATGAGGCCCATGGACCCCTTTTCAAAATAATATTTTTAAATAGATAAAATACAATAGATGGGGCTACATGGGAAACCAATTATATTGAAATTTACTTATCAAAATATTAAAAACAGGCAAATATGTATGTATATGTATATGTATATGTATATGTATATGTATATGTATAGCAGGATCTGTAATTAGGTCTAATAACTTAGAATTTTAAGTTGTGATGAGTATAGATGCCACATGGCAATCTCTGTAACAATAATAATATGACACGAAAACATCTATGATTTCTATCAGTCACAAAATTACAGTACTAATACTCCTATACTGTGCTTTAGTCAAGGCTAATGAAAATAAGGATAAAGATTTTTCCTCCATCCAGGCTCTTTGAAATCTCAGCCCATGATCTCTCATATTCATATTTCTGAGAATGAAATCACAATTTTTCTTGCTCCAGTCAGAAAGTTGTCCTCTTTAATTTTCACCTTTTTTATTTTCACTCTCCACATCTGATCGGTTACCATCTCTTAGGTCTTCTGCCTCCCAAATCTCTCCCCAGTCTTGCTACCACTGTCGAATTCCATTCTTTTAGCTTCTCATGTGCGTTCCAGGAGGACGAAGCAGACACTGTTATCTCAGGTTCACAAATGAGGAAGCTGAAGCACAGATACTCACACAATGTGTTAAAAGTCAGCACAGGAGCCAAGCTTTGAAATGTGAAGTTGCTTTTCAAGCTTGTGGCCTTGAGTTCCTTAAATACAGAAATCACATTCGTTAGCTGTCAAAAAATCCAAGATCTGCCTCCATTGGTACAGTTTTACCAAAGGGTTCTATTCAAAGGGAAAACTTTTAGCATAAAATAAATAATTAAAATGAGTCATATGTAACTATGGTTCATCTAGTAAACAAAAAATATGTGTGTCCACCTATTATCTTACCATGTTATTCCTTCGTACCTCTAGTTCTTATTCCCTGAAGGTCCCCACAAAACTCCACGAAATTCTCTTTACTCTTCAAGCTTCTGAAAATATGTTTTCTGAGATTTCATAACTGTTTTTTTTTTAGGTTTTTAGAACTTCATTGCTCATTACCTAGAACTTAAACCGCAAAGGAGAGATTACAGATGGCCAAAAAATCAGTATTCCTTCCCCCAGTGGAAGGGTAATGTGGGGGAGGTGGGAGGAAGACTAAACACTCATCATTTTTATTTTGATTACTTTTTAAACTTTTTAATTTTTTAATATTTTAAAATTTACATTATAGTATACTATTGATTTAACTAAATTAAAATTCACAAATCAAATGTGGATAGCTTGATTAATTACTATGCAATTTAGTTCAAAGACAGAACTCCCAGAAAGCTTCTGACCACCCTTCCAGTCAATGCTAATACCCCCTCATCAAATACCAACCCTATCATGATGGATTAATTTGTCTGTGCTCAAACTTTATGTGCTCTTTTGTGTCTGGCTTGCTCAACATTATGTCTATGTAGCAGAACTTTGTTCTTTTTCATTGTTGTATAGTATTCATTAATGAATATTCTACAGTTTATCCATCCTACTCATGATAGACATTTAAGTTTTTTCTAGTGTATGACTATTATGGATACAGCTGCTCTGAGTATTTACACATGGACAAAAGCTCTCATTTTTGTTGAATATACCCTGAAATGAAGTTGTAGATCATTGGGTAAAGTTTGTGTAACATTAATAGATGTTGGTGAACAAAAATTTAATAATTTCTCTTATCCCTGCCTCATCTGAATCTGTTGCACCTGCCACAGATTTGCTTTCTTGGTACGCACCTAAGAAAATGAGTTGCTGTTGAATGTGGACATTTGGGGCAATATTCTCATTAATTAACATGTGTAGAAATGTATCGATTGTAATAATACACTTTGTTTATATAGATCATCGATCCTTTTGTTGAAGTTGAAATTATTGGATTGCCAGTAGATTGTTGTAAAGATCAAACCCGTGTGGTGGATGACAATGGTAAGATGATGCTCTGTGTTCATGTCAAATCAGTATGCTTTAGAAATATAATTTACACTGAAAAAGAAAAATGCGTCTACATGGAAGAGAAATTCCTAAGGTCCATAACTACCATCTGAGTTTATGTTAAGATCTATTCGACATGTAAAACTTAGTGGGATTGATACATAATATGTTTTGAGGGATAAAGGCTCTCAAGATTTTTGCTTTTAAAGCAAATTTTTTCCTAGTGAAAAGAATGAATGCTGTTTTATAGGGCTGTATTAAAACTCCGCTTAGGTAAATGCGTCCATTATATTTTTATATTATTTTTTCATTATGTGAGTTGCCTCAAAACTCTTATTTGCAAAGCCTACATTTGGATGATTTCTCATTTTTTTTTCTTGAGCATGTAAAACTCTAAAGGCAAACGCAGCATGCTCTGGCTAGAGCATTCTTGTATTTTGGCTATATGTAAAAAGAAAGCTTTCTTTATTCAACCTTCATGTCTTTCTCTTAGTAATCTAAAATGTGTTTTTTCACTCATTGAACAAAAATTATTGTATACCTGTTTTTCTCAAGACCTAGTCATTAAATCTCTCAAGTAAATCTAAACCACAGTTCTCAAAATGTTTGAGAAATTAGAAATTCACGGACTCTAAGAAGAGTTATTCTAAGTGCTATTTTAAGGAAAGGAACTTGGGGGTCCAAGAGTAGTACAGCCCTGTTACTGAGAAAATAACATGCTTAAAGAAAGTAAACTTCTTACATTATATTTTCCTACCAGTTTTTAAATAGAGTGTTTTTTTCCCTTAAAAGTAATGGAGAGATCAGCACTAAGCCAACAAAAAGATAATTTCTTCTTTTGTTGAGAAGGGGCATTTTGATGACTTTTGTTCTGTAATCATCTCATATAACAGGGTTAAATGCTGATGCCCCATAAATGCATACATTTAATAAAACTTATTTTCATTTTTAGAAAGAAAAATCTTATAGAATAGTTAAATTTTTATCAATTTAAATAATTGTTTTATCTGAAGAATTTTATCAAGAAAAAAATGTATTTTGGCTTTTAGAATTTGAATCTAATTAATACCTTTCTGTTTATTTTCAGTAGTTATGAAAATATATCATCTTTCATGTATTAAGGTCTTGCTTCATGAGAAGTCACTGGAAATTAATAGTGCATAATCTAATTAGGCTTTGTCACTAATTATGTGACCTTAGGCACATTATTTTCTTTAAACATCAGTTTTCTCAACTATAAAATGAGTTAAATAATACTTATATTTCCTACTTTAAAAAATGACCATGTGTTACTCGCATAATTTTTAAAAGCTTATATAGTTTTAAAAATCAGCAATATACAATTTTTCTTAATTAGAAAAAAATGAAAACAAAACTGGCTCTGTCACCTTTAGAGGATTGCTATAAGAATTAGCATCAAAATATGCACAGCACCTTATAAAATGTTTGCTGGTGATTATTACAGCAGCATAGTCTTTGGTGGGAGAGAAGCGAAATTATATTGGCAGGGGATGTGGTAGGGATCATTCTTTATCAGATGTATTTGCTAACACATTCTTAGATCACTACTCTTTCATTGTCTAAAAGAGCTTTCTCTACAATGCAATTTGACATCAAAGATTATTAGCATTGATGTAATCATTTACAGGCAATTTTCTTAGCAATTATTTTCCAGCAATGTGGTAAATTCCAAGATTTTTTTTTTTTTTTTGGTAAGTCATTCTGGAGTGGTTTGGTTATCTGCACGAGTTTAATAACTATTGTGAGCAATCTTCACTATCTGCTTTGCAAATGTTGCAGCCAATTCATTTTAGCCAAGTCCTTAGCTTTTCTGATCTTTCTTTTCCTGTTTCTTGGAGGATTTAACCCGATGTGGGAAGAAACCCTGACATTTACAGTACACATGCCAGAAATAGCTTTGGTTCGGTTCCTTGTATGGGATCACGATCCTATTGGGCGAGACTTTGTTGGGCAAAGAACTGTAACCTTCAGCAGCTTACTGCCTGGTAAGTATGGGTTGGCTTTTTCTTTCTAGACTGACCATTTCATTTTCTTTGGAAGATTTAATATATGACATATGATATACACAATATATAACAATTATGATATATAAAATGTGTTATATGATAATGTGAGTGTCAACATACATCGCGAAACATAGAAAACTATAGTGAAGCCAGATACTTAATTCACTTGCACCTGTGGGAAAGTCAAATGCAAGTTCAACTGAAAGAAAACTACTTTCTCTACTTTTATCAGGCTACCGACATGTCTATTTGGAAGGACTGACAGAAGCATCCATATTTGTCCACATAACAATCAATGAAATCTATGGGAAGGTAAGAAAGATTACAGGGTTTAAGGCCACGTGCAACAATAATATGGTTCTTAAAAAAGTTATTTATTGACTAATTACATCAAAGGACTGTATATGTTGACAAGCTGTTCTTTAGCAGGAAGGAAACTTTGGGAAGCCTGATGAGGCGAGCCTAGTGTGCCAGCCTGCCTTCAGGTCCCAATCCCCATGTGCTCCTTCCCCAAGGGTGTGTCTTTATTCCTTCCACCCAGGGTGTCTCTCTGGGGTTATGAGGAAACTGTTCTCTGAGATGGTTATTTTGTTTGGCTAAAACATTAAAGATATAGTTAAACATTGAATTTTAATTCTTAAAAAGTCTCAGCTGGCTGCAGTGGAAAATATAGTATCTCAGATATTCGATGAATTAATTACTTGTACTAACCAAGCTATAATCCTACCCAGTTCTAGGCAGGGTGCTTTCATTTGATGCCATTGTATTTAACTAAAAACCTAAAACTCGTGAATGAATTTAAAGCTATCACCAGACTTAAAAGAAAGAGATCACGAAAAGGTTATTCTAGTTCTCTCCTGATGCTGCCCTCTGTACTGTAGAACTCACTTGCGGTTTATAAATCAGCCGGCCGTCTTCTGGTCATGCCAAGTAATTGGGGACTTGGCCACAGGAATGAATTTTTAGGACCAGATGTGTGTTGGAGGGACTGTGAGAGCATTGAATAAGGGCTAGGAATGATCCACGCTCATCTCCAGAAAGTCTATAGCCTAGAACTTCTCCCGCAGAGGCATATATGTTCTCTGTGCCTCAGCTTCCTCCTCTGCAAATGTGGGGTAAAAATAGTACCTCCCTCATAAATACATAAGTAGATGTTATCTTTGGAAATCTGTCTGGCCCATAGTAAATGCTCAAAACTGTTGGCTAATGATATTATTGTGACTAGAAGCCAATTGCTAAAGAATGGACCAATTCAGCCTAAATTAGGGGTAAACATTTCTCACAGTTGCTGAGGGTAATGAAGCTTTATTCCACGACTTGCTATGTCTAGTCCTGGGTTTCTGTTTGGCTGCTTGTTGAGACCTTTTTTCTGGCCTAAATGCTCATAAATATAAATAATTGAAAAGCAGTTCTTGAATTTCAAGGAAGCCAGGTTAACTAAGTCATTTCTCTAGCATTTGTCATGCTTGAGGGAAACAATAAAATTCAGAAGTTGTTTAAAACTCGATCCAGAAATAAATTTAAAATATGAAAAAGAAAGTGTTCCATAGGACTCCTCTCTCAAATGTCCTCTTATAAGTCATGCTATTTATTACTTTCGAGGTCTGCGTGGGTCGGGATGCATAAGCCAAAAAGTGGTTGGTGGTGGGGTAGTGGATCGGTGGCTAAAAATCACCAAAACTGGAAGAAACGGTTTTTAGAACATAAGCGTTTTTCTTTTCTTGCTTTTGCTACGCCACCTTCTTAAACGAGCCCAAATTGTGTTTTGTTTGTTTTTTCACTTGCAGTGGAGCCCTTTAATACTCAACCCCAGTTATACTATATTGCACTTTCTAGGAGCTACAAAGGTAGTTTCTCAGTGTGGTGCTTTGTCCTTGCTGGCATATCTTGTTTTAAATGGTTACGGCGGCATGCTGTCTCATGTCATTCCATTTTTCTGCTTACCACCTTGAAACATGCATCTGTTGCTTTAAGGCGGCCGAAGTTCTTAACAGTCTATTCACTGCAGAAAGTTTTCCTACCACCTTGTCATCTCTGGGTAGAAAACTTCTGGGAAAACTTAGTTGTGAAACTGGAAGGCTGCCATCCTCACAAAGTAAGGTTGGGAAGACGTGCATGACGTTGTGCTAACATATTGTGAGCTGCTGCTTTCTTGGTCTGAATATGATCCAATGGCTGTAAAATTTCATTTTGTATCCATTGTTCATGGAGCTCTCATTTAAAAGGCAAGTTGTTGACACAGTGGCATTTGTTTAACTTGTGGTTGATCCTTTTGTATCTTTAGAACAGACAGCTCCAAGGTCTGAAGGGACTGTTCAATAAGAATCCCAGGCACGGTTCTTCAGAAAACAATCCCCATTATGTTCGGAAAAGGTCAATTGGAGATAAAATTCTGCGACGCACAGTCAGCGCTCCAGCCAAAGGCGGGAAAAAGAGCAAAATGGGCTCCCAAGAAATGGTAGAGATAAAGGATTCTGTGTCTGAGGCTGCAAGAGATCCAGAAGGTGTCCTGAGGAGGACCACACGGAGTTTGCAAGTGCGCCCTGTCTCTATGCCTGTTGACAAAAGTTTTCTGGGGGCTTTGTCACTGCCTGTCTCTGAAACAGCAAAAGTCACTGAAGGAAAAGAAAACTCTCTGGGTAAGATGCTTTCAGTTTCTCTAAAAATAAACCCCTATAAGCTCCATTTTGGTCTCTGATTATCATTATGATATGGTTGACATTTCGTAGTCAAAGTAAAACATACTGAAAAATAAATAATTATTGATGTTATCTTTTAGACCAGATTTTAAACTTTGAGGGGAGGGTGGTAAAGGGCTGTTTCTTAGTCACCTAAAGTCTTAAAATCACATTGACATCTGAAATGGACAGGCAGGGGTAAGAGGAACCATCAGGGGTGATGGGCGGAGCCTGTGGGTCTCTAAGGTAGGATGGAGGGAGGGGGAGGTGAAACTTGCAAACTATGAGCAGATATCTTGGTTTTCTAAGTGGGTACCACACTTACTGATTGTTCTAAGGTTGAGCAGAATTATATTGATTTTTCTGAAGTTGAATATAGTTCTATTTCTCTCCCTGCCATATAATACAATTCTGCGATTGGAAATGTTTATGGAGAAAGAGGAAAACCCAGATGTTAAAAAGCAAGCCACTGGCTTCTCTTGAGAAATCTTTGCTTCCTCAAGAGGTAGCTTAGGCAATGTTTTCCTGTGGTCACATTTCCCTGATCGCTGGATGTTGGCAGGGAAGGAAGCATGTCTGTGCTCCAGTTATAGGTTCCTCAAGCACAGGGACCCATCTTTTTTCCTAATTTGAACGTAATGCTTCACTCATAACAAGAACTTAATCAAGAGTGATGCATGTTGTGCAGTGTGCCAAAGAAGTCTTGACTTGTGCCAGTGAATCTTCCTTCTCCTGTCTTATTCTAGGTAATTTAAGCACCAAAACGGTGTCCATTTGATGTCTCCGCAACAAATCTGTTTTAATTAAATCAGAATCATCTCAGACAAGGAGATTGTGATACCTGCTTACTTTAGCAAAATTCTCCTTTTAACATACAATCTAATTTCAATGATCTATTTTCTCACAAACACCATTTTGTTTATATTGATTTTCATTGTAAGATATTCTAGGGAGACGAACCAATTTTTGAATGATTTGAAGAGAAAGAGGGAGTTTAAGAGTTTGAAATTTTGCTAAGAGCAATATCAGAAGAGATGAAATATGTGGTTTAAAGATTTTTTCAAAACTCCATTTTGGGAGAAAATAAAGCTGTATTCAATAGAAATCAGTAATTATGTTATTATTGCCAAAATTAAGATGTTAATACCATAAGGTGAGTTAGAAAGCAATATCGAGGTGATTTTTCTTTCCTTCCTCTAAAAAATAATTATATAAGTTAGTTATTGATAGATAGACAGACAGACTTGTGGTAAATATGGAGTAATATATAACCATGGAATGATTCAAATTATAATATAGAAAAAACTGTTAAGTGGATAAAATGCTGAATACAAACTTCTATGCATGCATAGTTTTGTTCCTCTACAAAAAGACAGTGGCTGTCTCTGAGCAGTAATGTCATAGAATAGTTAAATTTTTTCCTTATAATTTTTGAGTTTATCAAAATTTTATGATGAATTTTTTAGTTAAGCAAATTTTTCTTTCTTATATATAATAACTGAAAATATTTAAACACTATTAAAATAATCTGATCAAGGATACTTGAATGCTTAGGACTGGCTGAGCGCTAGTCTAAGCATGCTAGGGGTACCCAAGTTACTGTGAATTGTGTTTTTATAAATTTCCTCACTGTGCTTGATATTTTACTGCCTCTTTTCGGGGAGAATGCATATTAAAAACAAAAATATGATTAACAGTAAATTACATATTAGCAATGGCATAGAATTGGTGACCCATTCTTTATTCTTACATTTCAGTCAAAAGAGATTGATATTTTAGTACATTTGTTGCACCTTCCAATTTGTTTTAGAAGTTAATTAAATTAGATCTTTTGCCAAACTGTTTTTATTTTTTTAGTGTGATTTGTGCTTTTACTAATGTGTGCCTAACTTTGAAAGCTTGAGTATCTTGCTTACAGGTGCCACAATGCTTTGTTTAACAGAGCTGTCTTGTTCTGTTTTTATTGCCATGCTTCTGTGTAGTACAAATCTGAATAGGAAACAACGTAAGGTAATCTTCACGGTAAAAGTATGGTAACTCATTGACATTTTTTTTTTGATAATGAATATTACATCCTTAACTGATGTAATAGATTTTCAAAGGGAAGCTTCAGTGAAATTTTTATAAGTATATTTCACCATTTATTCATCACACGGATACTTTGTTGCAAATCTATATAATCCATAATTATGCTGTCACAATGTAACTGATTTACATTCTCCATTTGTCTGTCTGAAGACAAACATGAGTGTTTACAGCTCCTACATAAACCTCAATGTCACCTAAAATGTTGTTTGTTTCATTCAGCAGAAGATAAAGATGGCAGCAGAAATGGGGAGGCAAATATAAAAGACCAACATTTTCCAAATTTCAATGAAAAGATATCCTCTTCCTCCAGTGCTCTTCTCCACGAAGACTTCAGCCAAAAGGACTTTGGGATTTCTACAGCCAACATGTCAATCATTGAACAGTTGGGAGTGCCAGGTCCTAAGGGTGGGAGAACCAAATTCAACATGTTAGGTGATTGCCAGGAACACCACTGCCCCAATAGATCCTTCTCGCCAAGGCAGCATTTGACTCTTAATCCTGCAGTTAACCTAACATATGATCTGTATGGTATGAAAAACAAGGAAAACAGGAATGCTGGTGGCTTTGTGGAAGGGAAAAGCACATTGTCAGGAGGCATCTTTTCTCAAAGCAATCTGGAGATTAAGAACTTGGACGGTAATTGTGGTAAGAGCAGGGCTGCAACTTCCTTTTCTTTGTCCGATGTCTCTATGCTCTGTTCTGACATACCTGATTTACATTCTACGGAGATTCTGCAGGACAGTGAAATTTCCCATCTTATCGACAATGTCACTTTAACCAATGAGGATGATCCAGGCAGCTCTATCTCAGCACTGATTGGTCAGTTTGGTGAGACCAGTGATCAGGCTAACCGCACAGTTGTTTCTCATCTTCATAGCACTAGTGTAATGTCAGGCCATCCTCCCTTACCCACTATGGACATAAAAACGCCCTTCAAGCATGGCTTCTCCAAAGGAAAACCCAAGTCATTCTTACTATGCTCATCTCCTGAGCCAATTGCATTCTCGAGTCCTGAGACCTCTGAATGCTCAACACACAAAGTTGTTCGTGAAACTACCTGCACTCCCACTGTCTTTAAAACCACACCAGGTGATGACCTTTCTGATAAGGCCAAGACGGCGGCCATGAAAAGTAACCTGCCTCATTTCTCTAATCCTTCTCGCTGCTGGGTACCTAAAAGTCCCAATGGAAAAGATCAGGAAATTCTGAGGAACCACAGCCCTGACTCTTCCACTAACTTGACACTGGGAGATGTAATAGCTGACCCCACTCTCTGTTTAAATTCTGGGGAGAGCAGTCTCATGGAAATGGATGGAGACTCAGAAAATCTGTCAACCTATGAATATATGAAAGAAGGCACAAGTCACCTTGCATCTTCTTCAAAACTGAAGTACAGTCAGGATGTGGTGGAACGTATTCAAAGAAACTTGAGAAATGGCTACTATAAAGAGACTCTCTACCCTTCTGTCTCTAATGTATTCAACAATGTTCAAGATGTCAAAAATCAGAGTATTTCTTGTCTAGTTCATCAGGGTGCTGGTTTTATGCATAAGCATTTCTCAAATTCAGATGCAAAAATGAACCAAACCTGTGTGCCCTGGTCTTGTGCTCAAGACGTGCATGCTCCCGCACCCAGGCAGTCGCCGCACCCTCCTCTGCCTGTTCTGAAGCTGCCCAGTCCTTGCAAATCCAAAAGTCTCGGAGACTTAACATCAGAGGACATCGCCTGCAATTTTGAAAGCAAGTACCAGTGTATCAGTAAGAGTTTTGTTACAACCGGCGTCAGAGACAGGAAAGCTGTGACTATGAAGACAAAGTCGTTAGAGCCTATGGATGCCCTGACCCAGCAGCTGCGGAAGCTTGTGTCCTTTGACCAGGAAGACGGCTGCCAAATGATGTATTCAAAGCAGGATGCCAGTCAGTTCCCCAGGGCACTGGTCAGAAAGTTGTCATCCAGAAGTCAGAGCAGAGTGCGCAATATTGCCAGTCGTGCCAAGGAGAAGCAGGAAGCCAACAAGCAAAAAGGTGCAAACCCCAGCAACACGGGAGGAGTGATTCTTCGAAACAAACCCTCAGCGCCCCCGTCCGCAGGGAACCGGCACTCCACCGGCTCCTACATTGCGGGCTACCTGAGCAGCGCAGAAGACTACGGCGAGGAGGGCCGTGGCATCCCCGAGGGCGAATGCGGAGCCCTGCGCGCTGGCCACGCCGACCAGATTTGTTCGGATAATTCCGTTTTGCAGACAGAGCCAAGCAGTGATGATAAACCAGAAATTTATTTTCTTTTGAGACTGTGAATTACATAAAGCTGCATTTTCAATGTTTACAAAGTATTCCGTAGAATTGTCAGAGCTTTCAGTTTTTAGTAAATGTGGTCCTTGGCTTTGAAATGATTTTAACATGTATTTTTAAACTTGTATTTTGGTCTCCCTTTGACTCCATGTGTTTGTCCTGTTTATGCGTTTGTATATCAATTTGGGCGACATTTCTCATGTGCCTATGATCTTTCTTCCCTGAGGTGTAAACCCTTCCGGTATGAAATACGTGCATGCCCTAGATGTGAAATTTCTCAGCAGCTTGGGTTACAGTGTAAATTTGTTTCACTCAGATCCTCTTTACTCTGTATCCTCAGATCATAGTCACAAATGTTGTCATTTTTACTCTCTAACTCTTGAGTTAATTAAGAGACTTTTCAAAGGACAAAGGGATGAATTCTTTTTTTTAAAGCCATTATCATCTTTTCTATTTTTCCTTCTTTGTTGAGAAACCAGATGCATTTTTATACCTCAGTTAAAAGATTAAAATAGTTACCTTATCCTTTAGGATCTCTGCCCTACCCAAAATGAGAGTTTAAAGGAGATCGGTAGCTGCTTCCCCCGGACCTTTTCATTTTAGAGTAGGCTATGAGAGCCCGAGGAATAAAGGAAACTTCTGTATATAAGAACAAGATTGTTTTACATAAATTTTGTTACATATTTTTGCTAAAGGCTTTGTATGTAACAAGAACACAGTTGCCAAGCTATTTGTTGTACTTTTGAATTTTCTGATTAAATTATAGGCTACAAATAATGGCTTTCAGAATGAGGGACTTCCATCAGATGCTAACAATCATAGTAGCAGAAATTGAAAACTTCCCCTAAAGCAAAAAAATAAAAAAACTTTCTCATAATCAAATGAATAGTTAATTAAAAGAAACCTTTTTTTTTTTCTTCAGGGAGCCAAATAACTGTATTTTAATACCAACATACATTATTTTCACTGTGAATCCATTTTTTATTGCATGTTCAGATGTCCCTCTTTGCTTTTTTGTAACATTAACTGCAATGATGTTCTTCTTGAAATTCACAAAAATATAATTAAAGCAGATTTTTAAATACTTGGTGAGGTTCTTTCAATCAAAGTTCATATGATGACTGTTGAGTAAGTAATCCAAAGCCCTTGGAAATATTTTTCGTTTCTTCTCTTTACTGCAGAAAGGATAAATTTTACAGGGGACAGTTTTAAGCAACAATTTATGTTTCTGAGTGTTTTCATTATGGTTTAAAAGGCATGTTGGTAAGGTGAGTTGAAAAGAAGCAAAATATAATGAGTTTCTTTGTATTTGGGGTTAATATTGCTAGTTTAAAAATATTCATTCCCAAATCTTGCCTTGGAGGGAGGGTAGACAGGGAAAGGCAGGCCAGATGCTATATTTGGTACATCAGACTACCTGAAGCTTTGTTTTGTGGGGGAAGAGTGGGGAAGGAAGCAATCAGACCCTGGTTACCCTGAGTCCTCAGCTCCAAGCTTCCCCCAATGCTGAGGGTCTTCCTTTCTTTGAGCAAGCCCTGGGATGCTGCTTGGTGTAAGAATTCAATGGTGAAAGGGATAATTACCGATTTTCATCCCCATAATGAACCTGAGACATTTTTGTCTTCTTGGGAGTTCTGAATCTACAAAGGTTTATCCTGAGACCTTGGCTTGTTTTTAAAGTATACTTATCTTAAAAGAGATTAGCATGGAAAGATCTTTTCTAGAGGGAGCATTTGAGATCTTGCTCCCTGGCATATGCCATCAGTTTGGCTCAAATAAACTCTTACAAAATTTTTTTTAAAAAGAAAAGAAAAAATTGGCACGATATAAAGTTATTGAAATTCACTTTCAAAGAGAGAATTTAGCTGCCTTATGTAGTTTGACAAAATCTGTCAAAATCCAGGAGTTTACATTTGGATGTCAGTCCTGTCTCTAAGTGATCTAGTAGTAACTTAAACCTTTGATGCCAAGTGATGGGTTATCAGACCAACCCTCCGGTGCCCAGGTGTTTCTGTTGGCCATACATATAGTATTCTTCCACTGGTAGGACTTAGGAAGAGAAGAGAAAACGACTTCAGAACTACAATTTAGGGATTGCCTAATAAGGAAGAGGAAGCAATAGATCTTAAATTCTACAACTTTCAGTGTTCAGGTTAAACTCCCAATCAGGGTTTCTTTCACTCATTAGAAGAATGGATTAGAAACTTGCTCACAAGGAAATCACATGGTAAGAGAGATCTCTAGCAAGGTATTAACAGGGCCTTCCCCCCCCCCCCCACATTTGAGAGCTAATGAGTCCAGGAAGTCCACAGTATCTACAAAGTCTGACTAGAGTAAGCCCTATGGAGTTTCAAAGTTTTCTCATCTGACTCCTTTCTTAGAGAATAGATAGAATATACCAAGACTGAGCACTTACAGGTGGCTGAGAGTTGCCTGCTGCAGTGGCAATGACCACAGAGGACAGAGTTAAGTTTCTTAATATAAATCTGATCAAGCGATCTTTCCCACTTAAAAGGTTTTAATGGATCCCTATCACTTTTGAAATAAGTTTTCATAGCCTTGCATACAAGATCTTTTATTTGGTGCCCTTGTCTGTTTCTATAACCTGGTTTTCCTCTGTCTTAGAATGTTCTTTCCTTTTTCCCCCACTACATTTTCCAAGATGTATCCTGGAAGATTCTTTCCTCTAGAGAGCCTTCTCTGATTGTCATCTCCTTTTCCCTGGTTGCTTGAACTCATCAAGAATCACACAATTCCATTTGGAGGTCTCCAATTCCACTTCATTGTATCATTCTGTTCTCATGTCTGCCTCATCCACCAGACTTCCACCCCTCTGAGGGCAGTAATTATGCCTTGTGCCTTTCCCCTAGTTCAAGGCCTGGTACCAGTTTGCACTGAGTAGCAGTCGATAGTTGATGAAAAAGAGAACTTAGGCAAAATATGAGAGAAAACATTTGTCTAATGCCTGTTGTGTGCATGGAAGGAGGAGGAGACACAGAATCTTATTTCACGTAGTTTGTATGGTCATGACTGAGTTTATCTGTTTCCTTTAATTCTCTCATTTCCCTGTTTCTATCAAGCCCATTCTTTTCTCTCCTCCTTTAATTTAGTATCTATTTAGTCATTACTATGAGTAAGAGTAGCTGATTTTCATAAAGCATTCTGCACTTTAAAAAGACTTTTATATATAGTGGGTCACATTTGGTCCTTGCGAAACTTTTGTGAAAAGATGAGATTATGATTATCTTCATTTCGTAATTCTTAAAATGAATTCCAGTGAACCCATGATTTGCCCAAGGTCATGGGGGCTGGGAAATAGCCAAGCAAGGCTAATCTATCTCCTTGGTCTTCCTTTCTCTTATATACCATTGCCTTCCCTGAAGACTTTAATAAATATTTAGTTAGAATCTATTCTGGGCTAGCCACTCAGCTGGGTGTTAGGATTATGACAACAGGAACTTGTCTTTAGGCAGCCACCAGCTGGTAGAGATGCTGAGATATAAGATGTTGGTTTTGTTCCAGATGTCTAAATAATTAGAACATACTACATATAGCGGTTGAAATATATAAGAAAAGAGAATTAGCTATTGCTGTACATATGACATCCATAAATGCCCCACTTTTTAAAAATTTATAAACTTTATTTTTTAGAGCAGTTTTAGGTTTACAGCAAAATTGAGCAGGAGGTACAAAGATATCCCATATACCACTGTCACCCAGTCTCTCCCCTGACACACACACAGAGCTCTCCACTATCTACATCACCCACTACAGTGGATATATTTATTACAATTGATGGACCTACTGACATATCATTATCACCCAAAGGCCATAGTTTACATTAGGGTTCACTCTTGGTGTTGTACATTCTACGGGTTTTGACAAATATAGAAGATGTATCAACCATCGTAGTGTCATACGGAATAGTCACTGCTCCCCAATCCTTTCTGCTCTGCCCATTCATCCCTATTACCTCCTCTCCAAGCCCTGGAAACCACTTATATTTTTATTGTCTCCATAGTTTCGCCTTTTTTCCAGAATGTCTTATTCTTGAATTAAACAGCCTTTCATATTGGCTTCTTTCACTTAGTAATATGCATTTAAATTTCTTTCATGTCTTTTCATGGCATAATAGCTCATTTCTTTTTAGTGCTAAATAATATTCTGTTGTCTCATGTACTAGTTTATTTATTCATTCACCTACTGCAGGACATTTTAGTTGCTTCCAAGTTCTGGTAATTATGAATAAAGCTGCTATAAATATCCATGCGCAGGTTTTTGTATAGACATGTTTTCAGTTCATTTTAGTAAATACCGAAGAGCACAATTACTGGATTTTATGGCAAGCACGTGCTTAGTTTTGTACGAATCTGCCAAACTGTCTTGTAAAGTGGCTGTACCATTCTGCATTCAAACCGGCAATGAATGAGAGTTCTTGTTGCTTCCACCTCCTCACTAACTTTGTTCTTTTTTTCCTCAATCAAAAGCCCCCGAGTTGATGTACATAAAATAACTTACCGGGATTTTGATTGAGGTCGTGTTGAATCTATAAAGGCGGGAAGAACTGACATCTTGACAATATTGAGTCAGTCTATCCATGAACTTGTAATATCTCTCCACTTATTTTATTCTCCTTAGATATTTCTCATCAAAATTTTATAGTTTTCTTCATAGATTTGTACATATTTTGTTAGGTTTATACTTGAGTATTTTATTTTGGGGGTGCTAATATAAATGGCAATGTGTTTTTAATTTCCAATTCCACTAGGTTATTCCTGGTATAAGGAAAGTAATTGACTTCTGTATATTAACTTCGTATCCTGCAACCTTACTATAATCACTATTTAGTTCCAGGAGGGGTTTTTTTTTTTTTTTTTTTGGTCAATTATTTTAGATTTTCTACATAGACAATCATGTCATCTACAAATAAAGCTTGTTTTATTTTTTTCCTTTCTAATCTGAATACATTTTATTTCTGTTAGTATTTCCTTTCCTTGTCTTCTTATATTAGGACTTCTGGTATGATATTGAAAAGCATTGGCAAGAGTGAACATTGCTGCCTAATTCCTGATTTTAGCAGTAAAGCTTCAAGTTTCTCACATTGAGTGTGATGTTAGTTGTTAGTTTTTTTGTACATGTTCTTTATCAAGTTGAACATGTTTCCCTATATTTCTAGTTTTCTGAAGAGTTTTTATCATAAACATGTGCTGAATTTTGTCAAATATGCTTTCTGCATCTGTTAATATGACTATGATTTTTCTTCTTTCGACTGCTGATGTGATGGATTACAGTAGTTGATTTTTGAATGTTGAACCAGCCTTGCAAACCTGAGATAAATCCTACTTGGTCATAATGTACAATTTTGATTACACACTGTTGGGTTTGATTTGCTAATATTTTAAGTATTTTTATACCAATGTTCATGAGAGATTGATTAATTTGTCTATAGTTTTCTAATAATGTCTGTGTCTGGTTTTGGTATTAGGGTGATACTGGCCTTGTAGAATGAATTAGGAAGTATTCCCTCTGCTTCTGTCTTCTGGAAGAGATTGTAGAGAATTAGTATAATTTTTTTCCTTAACTATTTGGTATTACTGCCAGTGAATCCATTTGGTTCTGGTGCTTTCTTTGGAAGGTTATTAATTATTGAATTTTTAAAGTGAGTATAGACTTCTTTGATCCATAGGTTATTTAGAAGTGTGGTGTTTAATCTCCAAGTATTTCGAGATTTTCTAGCTTTCTTTTTGTTATTGATTTCTAGTTTAATTGCACTGTGATTTGAGAGCAAACATTGTATGATAGATTTTTTTTTAAGTTTATTTAGATGTGTTCTGTGGCTCAGAATGTGGTCTGTTTTGGTGAGTGACCATGTGAGCTTGAGTAGAATGTATAATCTCATGTTGGATAAGTAATCAATAAATATCAATTATATCTAGTTGATTGATGTTATTGTTGAGTTCAACTATGTCCTTACTGATTTTCTGCCCAGTGTATCTAACCATTACTGATAGAGGCATGTTAATATCTCCAACTATAATAGTGTATTCATCATTTTCAGTTTTTTTGCCTCATGTACTTTGACACTCTGTTGTTAGGTGCATAGACATTAAGGATTGTTAGGTCTTGGAGTATCGACTCCTTTATCATTACGCATCCCTGATAACTTTCCTTGCTTTGAGTCTGCTCTGTTTGAAAATAATTTAGCTACTCTTGCTTTTTTTGACTAGTATTAACATGATATACCTTCATCTATTTTCTTATGTCTACATGTGTTTTTAAATTTAAAGAGGGATCCTTATAGACAGCATAGAGTTGGGTCTGGCTTTTTGACCTACTCTGCCAATTCCTTTTAATTGGGTTATTTAGATAATTGACATGTAAAATGACTACTGATATAGTTGAATTAATATCTACCATATTTGTCACTGTTTCCTATTTGTTGCACTTATTCTTTGTTTCTGTTTTTCTCTTCCACTTTTTTTTTTTTTTACCTTTTGTAGTATTGTGGTTTTAATTGGGCATTTCATATGGTTCCACTTTCTCTTGTTTATTTTTTAAAAATTTTTAAATCTTTAAGTTCAGAAATTATTTTCTCAGTTGTGTCCAGTCTTCTAATGAACCTATTAAAAGCATTTTTTGATTTTTAGCATTTCTTTTTGGTTCTTAGAGTTTCCATCTCCCTGCTTACATGTTCTGTTTTTTTGCATGTTGTCTATTTTTTCCATTAAAGCCCTTAGCATGGTAATCATAATTTTTTCAAATTCTGATAAGTCCAACATTCCTGCCATATCTGTCTGACTCTGGTTCTGCTGTTTGTTTATGTCTCTTCAAACAGTGTGTTTTGGCTTTTAGTATGCCTTTTAATTTTTGGTTAAAAAGTGAACATGATGTACTGGGTAAAAGGAACTGCAGTATATAGGCCTTTGGTAATATAATGAGTGTGTGTTGTGGAGAAAGCAGTGTATAGTCCTATGATTAGGTCTCTGTGTGTGTGTGCACGCCCCTGGACTGTGAGCTTCACCGGTACTTCTCAGTATTTCCTCCTACTTTAGTGGGACAGGATGATTAGATGGGGATGGAGTTGGGTATTTTCTTTTCCCCAGGTTGCTTAGGCTCTGATAAAACCCCAGCAGATAATGTTCTGTTAAATTAGTTTCTCGTAGAGTAGAGCTTGTTAAGAACAGAATCCTCTGGCATATTTCAATATGGTTCATTTTCTCCTCCTCCTGCTGGATAATTGGGGGGATTTTTCTCCATTATTTACTGCGAGGACCTAGTAGAGCTCTTGGAGATAAAATTCACAGAAGTGTGGGAGTACCCCCTATGACTGGGTACCCCTGTAGTTTTTAACTCTTAGACTTGTTCATATTGGGCCTTCATCAATTCATCAATTACAATTCAGGTTTTTCTACGCTGGTACTGGTTCCCGTGGACTTGTCTGCTCATGGATTTCTGTTCTCCTAAGTTGCAATTTTTTGTATTTACCTGTGTATCTCTCCAGTTTAAGCGGCAGCTGTTTGCCCTGTAACCTCATCTAAGAAGAGTTGTCGATTTTTCAGTTTGTTCAGCTTTATACTTATTGGGATGAACTGATGAATTCTAAGCTCCTTACATGTCAGACTAGAAACCGAGAATCCTGAATCGCCCACTTTTTTGGAAAAAATAGCTGACATCTTAGCTCAGTATTATAGAAAAAGTACCTACAGCGAAGTCTAACATGCTACCATTTTATTGGGGTGGGGCAGGGTGGGCACATTCCTAGGGAAGCAAGAATAAGGATAAAGGCAATTGAGGCAGAAAAAAGAGAGAAAATTCAAGGGGATGAGCTCCTGAGATGGCCACACCTTCCCAACACAATTAGCCAGATACTTAGATTTGCAGCATGTCTCCAGAGAAGCCACATGGAAACACTGCGTCTGAGAGCAGCCCATTGCAGGGAAGGAAGAGTGAGAAATGCATTTCCTGGTATTCTTCACTCTACTTACTTTCAGTAGTGAAGTCCACCCTACGAGGCATTAACTTCCTGTGTGTCCAAGTTGTATTATGCAGCCTCTCAAGGCAGCTCCTGGGGCAGCCAGAGCCTCTGTCCTGCAGTGCAGCAGCCTCTCCACATCAGTTGGGACTATATATAGGGACCTTCTGTGTACAGTGGCAGTGGCTGGGACTTAACCACTGTGAGGTATTTCAGATAGCCAGAAGCATTGCAAGTGGCTGCTGTGTAGGTTGAACAAAGAAGGTACAGAGAATGATGGATCTGGGGTGACACATAAACTGGGTTTCCTATACAACATTCCTGCACCAATCAGATTTACTTGCATCCTGTTATAATCTCCTACATCTTATATGAGAACAAAATGCTTTCTCTCCTTCCTTAAGAAAGGAGGTGCAAGGCCAATCCTTCCAAGTAGCCAGTTTCAATCTCTTAAACAAGATTAAAAGAGGATCAGCAAACCAAGCCACAGTCTTCTTTGCTGCAGCTGGTCCTAGGGTCACAGCTGATATGCATCAACCCCCTTGTCTGCCACCCATTTTAGTTTCTCTCACCCTCAGTTAGCATCTTAGCTGTTCTAGGTTGCTTGCCCAGTACGTTGGCACAGTTCCTCATCCCCAATATAGGTGAACCTTCAGTTGTTTTCCTTTCTCGGGCAGTAGTTGCTTTGAGTGTCCATTTACAACTCTCATTGGGCACAGAATCACCTCTGACATAAGGAGTCCAAAGTAGTTCAACTTCCAGTTAAGTGAAATATTTAATGTGTTTTCTAGGAAGCAAAGCTCCCCTGGGAATCAAGATCTCTAACCAGCAGACACAAATTTGCTGGGACATAAAGTATGAATTCTCCAAGTGGGTCATTGAGAGTGATGGTGAGAGGGACTGATCCTAATTCCACCCCTTGATTTCTGGAGTCCTTTGCCTTTGGATCCATGTATAGAATCTGAGCCTGCAACATGGCCACTTTGTTCATTAGCCCATTATGCAAGCAGTGGATTGACCAAAGAGAGAAGCTGGCTGATCATCTTATTTACCTGACTGTTGAGAACCTCCTGTGGCTATGTCTATATTTTCAGGTCATCCCGAGAGAGACTGTATTATGACAGTGATTCATTTCTATAGAACCCCAATATAACTTACCGAACTGCCTTTGAATTGGTGCCAGTTTCTTCTTTCTCCATCAGTTGGTTATAGTGAAATTCCCATGAGGCAAATTGCAATTACTTAGTGTACCATAGTCAGGCTCTCAGGCTTTACTTCAGAGGGTGTGTCCCTTCCTGTTCCAGATCACTGGACCCCTAAACCTTTCACTGATGTTGCAGGCTGCTTAATCATCAAGGACTTACTGCCTGCCCTCTGACACATATGTTTAATTAGGGCATTCAAATTACTTGACCTGTTCTCCTTATTAGGTTCAATTAGTAAAATGTCAATCAGTATACAAGGCTAGCATGTTGCACTGTGGGATATCAAGATGATTGAGATCACTACAGAATAGACTATGACAGACAGCAGGAAAATTAACACAGGCCTTGGGCAAGAGAGTGAAGATTTACTGCTGGTTTTGCAATATAAAGAGGAGCTGCTTTTGATCTTCTCTATTAATGAGAATCAAAAATAAGGCATTTAGCAAGATGATTGCCTCAAATAATGTGCCAGAGGTTGAGCTAATTTGCTTCAATAAAATTCATATCTAAGCACTACTTAAGTTTATGATAGTCCATTGGAACCCACCATGATTTGTATAATTTTTTGCAGAGGCCGGATAAGTGAAGTGACTAGGTATATTATAGGAATTACCATCTCTGAATCTTTTAAGTCACTGTTGGTGCAAATTTCTGTAATTACTACTGGGAGGTGATATTGCTTCTGTTTGACCATTTTGGGCTGAAGGGGCGATGCATTGCATCTTTCTATCATAACGTTCTTCAATTCATAGGTCAGGAAACCAAAGGCCAACTTCTAAGTATGCCAGAGACTAGAGAAATAGCCACAGAGTGAGTCCTTGGATCTACTGAATCAATTGTGAGATAGATTTGATCCCAAACATCATTTACATTCTGGTGTCTACAAGCCTCCATTTTAACTAGAGGACCAGGGTGGTGTTTTGAGTTCCCCAATATCAGTGTCAGCTGTGACCTCGTTCTAATCATCTTCAAGTTGTCTGGGCATTCCCTTTTCTTCGAGGCACAATAACTCTGGCAATTACGAGGAAGGTTAGAGAAATATTTGCCATGCATTCAGTGTCATGTGGGGATGCAGATTTCATTTCAATCAATGGGCTCTGGATCTATGAAGTGACTTAAATCTAGTAACTGAAAATTGCAATTTTACATCATAGCATCTTGACATCAGCCTTACACTCATCAATTTTCAATTCTTTTCAGTTGTGCAAATCAAGCAAAACCTCAGTTCAGTGGTTCTCAAACTTTGGCATGCATCCAATCACTTAGAGAGCTAGTTAAGACAATTGATAGGCTACATCACGAGAATTTCTGCATCGGGAGGTCTGGAGAGGGGCTTGAGAATTTTCATTTCAAACAAGTTCCTAGGTGATACTAAAGCTGCTGCTCTCAGGACCACACTTTGACAAGCACTGCTCTGAATGGTTGTCTGTCTATGTTACTTTTGGGAAAACTACCATCGATTAGCTCTAATAACAGATCACTTTGCATTTTGGACCAAGGCACTTTGATTGCTGTTCTGGCCATACTGCTTACTGTCATAATTATATCCACCTGGCCTCTGCTTTTTCAGAAGCCCAATGCTATGCCAGGGGCTTCCACAGCCAACCCTGGTCCGAAGAGGACAGCCAACAGTGAATCTCTCAACAATGTTGATACCTCCATCATCAGTGTATTTCTTAGTGAAGAAATTCTTACCTCCTGGAGAATATAATGAGGTGGTGGCTTTGCCTGTCTTCTTTCTAATTTTCCTTTTTCTTAGTCCTTTTGACCCCTTCCTTATTACTCTGCCAAGTAAGTTCCAACAAATCTACCTCAACTTACTGAGCTATTGTAAATTCAGGGTGAGAGGCATCCTAGCTAACTATTAGGACTGGTAGACATTAAGTTTTATTGGGAAGTTATTGAAACTTGCTAGACATTAAATTCCAAGTTATAGATAAGTCGTTCATTTTAATGAATTCTTTCCTATTCAGTCTTAAGTTCCAGTTCTCTGATCTAACACCCTCAAGCTTTGCCCCCACTGCTGTTTCTCTGGATCTTGCTTGATGTATCCATAATCTGGTCTTACCATCTGCCTTAGAGCCATCTATAGCTTTCATTGGATGCCTAAAAATGACAATTAGTTGCCCAGAACCTATCAAGGATTTCAATACCATCATACTATAATTACCATTAACCCCATATTGATTAATTGCAGTGGCAACTTGCTATCCCAAGGCTTATCCTAAACCTCCACCTTAGTCAACCATAGGAAAGAGCATTAGTAATTTTGATGCCACAGCATGTCAGCCATTATCACTACCCTACTTCTGCTACAGATTCCTTCAGACCAGCTTTCTTAGAGAAGACAGTCTAAGGGGATAGAGATACAGCTTTAGAGATACAGTTTTATTGAGATACAGTCCCAGGTAAATGAGAATAAAGGGAAAAAGAAAGGCAAGCAAAGAAGGGGGAAAATGACAAGGAGAACTACCAAGCCAGTCATGGCTTTAGAACTAACAGCTGGTTCCCCGTCTTCTGAGACATTTCCAAAGAGGCCAAATGAAATGATTGTATTTCAGAACAGTCTGTTAGGGGAAAGAATGACAGACAAAATATTGGCTGTCTTCTGTATCATCTGCCTTTCATTATTGAAATCTGCTTCCTTAGGGTGTTAACTTTCCCATCTTTCTGGTTGTATTACTCAGCCTTTTCCAGCTACCCTCCACGGATCCCATTTGGCAAGCGTTCAGACATGGCGATCTCTTCTTGTCAGTCGGAACTGTGCAAGAGAACTCCCAGGTCATTGGTGGTGGTAGTGGCCATAGGAGTAGAGATGTAATAAGTGGTTCAGGTCTGATCTGTTGCTGGGCCCGCTCTGGCTGGGAAGTGAGGGAGACAGCTGTCATCATCCTGGTGGTGGCGGTGGCAAGGCTAAGCAGCAATAGTGCATAAATCAGGTCCAGCTCAGCCAGTTAGCATATTTTTCAGGTCATGTTAACACCTCAAAGGCCTACTGAGAAGCAGCTTCAACACTTACTTGAAATTTAAGACAAAAAAAGGTTTAGCCAAATTCCTTGACCTTAGGAAGCTTACAAAATATTTCATGAAACATGAATAGCTAATAGTAACACAATGAGATAAATGCAAACATAGAGTAATCAGCACAGAAAGCAGCAGCCAGCTCAGTTGAGGGTGGTGTGGGGGCGGGGGAGACTAGTCAGGGACAATTTCTTGGAGGCAGGAGCAGCTTCATAGGCATACAACCAAGAGCGTAGGGTCCCATGCTCTGAAGTGCCCATGCTTGGGGTTTAATGTTTTGTGGCCTTTTTTGAAATTCTTAATAGTTTTATCTTTGAATGTATGTTTTGTAAATGAAGTCCAATGGGACAATGGAGCGCATAGAGCATATGCCAGGCCTTAGGGCCTTCGCTCAGTAAGTCTCACCTTCTGCTGCTTCCCTGTCTCCCCAGGAGAGGTTCTCAGCAGCCCATTCTCAATGCACTAGAGCCATGGGGCAGAGAAGTAGGCAAGGGAGGCCCCCATACTGTCATTACCCTCCATCCCAAGCAGAGAACAAGGAGCAGGAGCGAGGAGTGTTGAGGTACTTGTACCCTGCAGTGAATCAGGGTAGGGCAAGGTGGCAATCATCCCCACCCTGGGCTGGCAGCGCCACAGGCATATTTGGCAGGCAACTGGGTGGAGACCTCTCTCTTATCCTAAATTCAGGTACCAGGTGTGTCCCTGTGTAGAGGCTATGATCCCCTGGGTTGGGGTGGCAGTCAATCTTGAATTTCCCACCTACCTTTGCATTTTGCCCTGGGCCCATAAAATCATGTGGCCATCCCTGCCTGGAAGTGATGATGCTAGAACTGACTCTTGAAGGATATATAGAAAATTTCCAGGTGAAAAGGGTAGAGAGTGAGCTGAAAGGGTCTCTTAAGAAATGGGAATAAATGTATGAAGCACAATTTCCCCATATATGCAGAAGATATTTTTTTTCCCCTTGTCATGCACATCTTAGTGGATGGTGGTTTTGTTTACTGGGATGGGGAGAAGGTATGGGTGAGTCAGGGGAGAGGTTCTTCCTGGCCATGATAATCTGAGATACCTCTTAGACATCCATTTGGAGAGATCAAGCTGACAGAGCCTGGAGTGTCAGGCAGAGGTCAGGGCTGGAAATAGGTTTGGAAATCTCCGGCACAAGTGGCTTAAAGTTTGGGGATCAGATGAGGTTGCTCAGGTGGAGGATGTAGCAAGGGGATCCTGGACACCGTCATTTTAGATGATGAGCAGAAAAGCAGGATCCAGAAAAGGAGATGAGCATGCAATAAAGAAGGAAGAAACTCGGGAGTGTGACATGGATAAAAAAAAAGATGAAAGCATTTTAAGAAGGACATCTGCACATAGTTTAAAACATTTTAATAAATGTTGCAAAGTCAAGGTATTTCACATAAAAATGTGCTCTCCAGCTTCCAATTCTCCCATCCACTCACTCTTATCTCCTTGATTACTAAGACTCATCAGTCCTCATTTAGCATGATGTTTGCATCATCAAATGTCTGCAGGAGAGAACTATTTCTCTGTGCACAATTCTCTCCATCAAAGCTAGCAAAACAAAAGATGGCCTGGAAGAGCCATGTTTTGAAAAGCAAAGTTGGAGATAGAGTATTTCTTTATATGAAGAATAGAGTATGTGTTTTAATAAGGAAACAAAGCCTCTTCAAAACAAAACAAAAACAAACCAACAACAAAAAACAGCTTCGCCTATTTTACTCAATTATAATTCATTAACTCGTTGGCTTCTGTGGACTTTTGAATTGATTCTACCCTACATTCATTTGCAGATTCAGTTCCCAGAACAAATATTTCACAAATGGTTTCATCATGTTATTTTTCCAACTCAATTAACCTCAGTGAGTCCTGACTGTTGGTGACCATATTTTCTAAACATAGAATATATGAACTGAGGATGTTTTTCAAATCTAAATTCACACTTAGGGGCATTTGACCTCTGTTCTCTGCTGTTTCTCCTCCCAGTCACCAATTTGGAGCCAATGATTCCTGTGATAAAGCTTGACTTTGCCAGTTCGAATCAAATTCTACCTGAAAGACCATTTTCTAATCATTCCACATGTAGGAAATCCTCTTGGGAACAAGGCAGGTCTGTGTGGCAGTAATGGTTCACTCTAATCCCCTTGAGAACCCTTGACTCTTGGGGAGCCACTGTCAGCCTCAGCGACAAGGTGATGGGTGCAGGTTCTACATCCTGATGTCTAATGCTTCTCATCACCTCTCCCGTACCCTCGACTCCTCTTTCAGCTCTTTACCTGTCACCTATGCTCTAGTCCATCACCTCCTGGTGACGGAAAGATCCTTTTTCTGGGTACTGATTATATGAAGGTATAAAAGTATTGTAAATCAGAACTTTCATCTCCCAGAAGAAGGGAAAACTAAGCTGTTTAATTAAGTCTTTTTATTTTTGGAAAGTTAAAGCAGTGTGGCCTTGTGGTTAAAGGCTTCACCTCTGGGCTAAACTGCAAGTAGTCAAATTCCATTTTTGCCATTTATATTTTACTATTTTCTGTAAAATGGGAATAATAGTAGATCCACCTCATATATTGTGAGGATTATGTGAATTAACATGTAAATCTTTAATTGGTTGGCATATAGTAAATTCTCAAATTTTTGCTGTTATACTATAGCACTATTATCATTATATGCTATACTATTGCATCTTCTTTCCATTATTTGTTGTGTAACCACTAGGTTTATCAGTTTCTTTTTTTCTCTGGAATGCAATTCCAATTTTTTCACAGAATTTTCAGACTTACGTACAATTCTCTGTATCTACCCTTTTCTACGTATAGAGATAAATTTATATTTGTAATTTATAGACACATACATACTTCTTAAAAGAAATAGAATATCTAGGTTCCTCTATAAAGAAATACATATTTATATTTTTATTATATAATAAAATTATATAATAAATTAACAGAGAAAGGAAATTACTCATATATGTCAACATTCTTCTCTTGAATTGTTTCCAGTCACATTTTCCCTAATAAACCAACCTCTTCTTCAATCCATTCTTTACTCTGAATTCCTTTGACATTTATGCATTGGATAAGTTATCATTTTTGCATTGTTCTTCAGGCTGTTTTTTAAATTCTTTTTTTACATGTCTTTTCTTATTTCCATTTTGCTTTTCACAGTGAAACCACAGCTTGCTCTGAATACAGTACAATTTTAGGGGCATAATCAATATTCTGGATACTTTTCACATTTACTCCCTCCGTGTAGCTTCCACCTCCAATTGCTATTCCAGTGCATGTTCGTGTAATTTACTTTAAATAATGTTTTTAACTTTTTTTATTTCTCAACTTTTCATTTTAAGATAATTTAAGACTTATAAAACAGTTGAAAAAATAGCACAAAGAATTCCTGCATAGCCTTTACCCAGCTTCTCCAAAAGTTAACATCTCACATAACCACAGTACGATTGCCAGAAACAGAAAGTTAGTATTGCTGCAGCACTATTAACTAATCTATAGTCTTCATTCAAATTTTATCAGTTATCCCACTAATGACCTTTTTCTGGACCACATTCCAATCGAGGATCTCACACTGCATTTGGTTGACATGTCTTCTTGGTCTCCACCAATCTATGAAAGTTCCTGAGTCTTTCATGGCCTTGACTTTTGAAGAGTACTTGCCAGTTATTTTGTAAAATGTCCCCCTGTTTTAGTCTGATTGTGTGTGTGTGTGTGTGTGTGTGTGTGTGTGTGAGAGAGAGAGAGAGAGAGAGAGAGAGAGAGAGAGAGAGAGAGAGAGAGAGAGAGAGAGAAATTAAATTCAGATTATGCATTGTTCGCAAAAATTCCACATCCCTGATACAATGCTGCTTCCACTGGGCGTTGGGAGACCTTTTCCACTGGAAAAGAAGATTTGTCAGAATTTAGAAGCTCACTGTTCCCAGCTTCATCGGGGTCTCCCCACATACCTCCGTGTAAGCATACAGGATTCCATTCTTTCCCAATTTTGCCCTCGCTTTAGCAGTACACATTCTGTGAGACTTGGAGCTCAGTTTGCATTGTAATTTGGTTAATCGAAAGATGAGATTCTGCTTTTGATTTTCAACAATCGCAGCCTTGCAGCTACAGGTGAGTAGGGGTCATTAGGGGAACATATAGATGTTTTCAGGTCATTTCTTGGTGCCTGAGCTGGGAATTTGAATCCACGAGCTTATCCTTTTTTCCCACCACTTTGTTCAACAGCATCAGGGGCAATCAGCCAACCTCACCATATTCGTTAGGTTTACAATTATGTTTGAAAGTATCATATATATAGTCGCTCAGCTCCTTACTTCTTCTAAGTGTTTGATTTGTGCATGTCTGTTGACAAATCATGCCATGAATTTTCAGTGCTCTCTTTATTACTGGATAGAGTTATTAGCATCTTTAAATCTAATCTGATTAGAGAGCCTCTTCCAGAAATCCCAGAATCAATTCGGAAAACTCACCCTTAAAATTTGTATCTCTACAACCACTTTCAGTACTGAAATCGCTGTATTAATCAGGGTTCTCCAGGGAAATAAAACTAATAGTGTGTGTGTGTGTGTGTGTGTGTGTGTGTGTGTGTGTGTGTGTGAGAGAACTGGCTCATGTGATTATGGAGGCTGAGTTCAGACCTAGGAGAGCCAATGGTATAGCTCTCTGACGTTTGAGCCCAAAGGCAGGAAGAGATTCATGTCCCAGCTCAAAGATAGTAAGGCAGAGAGAAAGAATTTTTTCTTACTCAGTCTTTTTATTCTACTCAGGCCTTTGACACATTGAATGATGACTGCCCATGTTGAGGAGGGCAATCTGCTTTATCCAGGCCACCAATTCAAATGTTAATCTCATCTAGAAACACCCTCACAAATATACCCATAAATCATACTTAACCAAATATATGGGTACCCCTTGGCCCAGCCAGGTTGAGGCATATAATTAATCATTGCACCTTTTCAGCACATCCAATCAGGAGGCACCTGATGCCATTTGTCTCATTACTGTTGACGTTAACTTGGATCACTTGGGTAAAGCAGAGTCTTCCAAGTTTTTCCACTGTAAAATTACTATTTTCTTCTTTGTATTTGGCATGTATCTTGGAGATATTCAAGACTATAAATATTCTGTTTTTCATCACACTTTCACCTGCTAATTTTAGCATCTATTAATAATTCTTGACTGGAATAGTTATTATCGTAATGTTACCAAGCGATGATTTTTATATTGCCTTTATTCCTTCTATATTTATTAATTAGAATTCCACTCTCCCATTTATTTATTCAATTATTTATATCAACATGGACTCATAAATATAAATATATACATAATATTCTGGGTTATAATTCATTACTCTCATTATTTTGTTTCTCAACTTGTCCTAGATTTGGGTATTAGGAGTCTCCTTTTAAATCATATTTAAATAACTTTAATCTATGAATTCTCATGTTCTTTTATGTAAGATTAGCATAAATAAGGTTTTTCTATGATTATAGCATTATGGATTTCTTTGCATAGAAATCTCGTAAGAACATTTTACTCTTAAAACCATTTAAGATTCTACATTAGATAATGGAAACTTAATAGCCACCACAGATAAAAAACAAAACAATAGCAACCACAATGACCCCTTCCTGCCCCAAGTTAGTCTACTCTTCCAGAGCAATAGCTGTTCGTGGGTATTGTGTCGAAATGTTAGAAAGTCTCACCAGCTAGAGACGCTATTTCAAGTAAAATGTGAAGAAACATGAAATATTGACATTTTCAAGTAACTTCTATTGATTTGATTTTATAAATAACAAATATATAGCATTTAGTGCTTTTATACTTTTTATAACTCATTTTAATCACAAAATCTTTTAAGTAAAAGAGGCTTAACATAACATCTATAGTAACTGGTTTATTGTTTATTGTTTTTTGTTTTTTACTTCAAGTGCAGAAATTTTAGCTATCTCATCCTAAAATGAATTTATTGAAAGTATACAGGTTAACTCATAGAATTGAGGGAACAACTGAGGAATCCAGCTCAAAAAAAGACGTGTCAGAGGGGCTGCAGGAATCTATTAAGAAGGACTGAGTGGACCCTTAGAAGAGCCTCGACCTCCCTGAAGATAGTCTTTGTGTGATCCCCTTCAAAGTCTAACTATCAAAGGCAGACCATGTATTGTACCTTGATTGACAATCCCCAAAGACTGGATCCACTTGCGCAGGGATAGTGTCTTGGTTTGGGTTTCTCCAGAATCTGACTGAGACAAGTGTTTAAGAGCAAGTGGTTCATTTGGGAGTTGATCTGAGGAAGGTTTATTTGGGAATGGGGAAGAGACATAGTCCATGCTCCCATGATTATCACTGCAGGGAAGGGTGGCAGGGAGTCACTGGTCATGGCACACAACACTTCTGGTCTCATTTCATTTCAAGTCATAGGGCCATGCTTGCTTTGGTGGTGGAGTTCTGTGCTCCTATGTGTCCAGAAGTAGAGAACGGAATATTGGCAGCCAGAAGTACTAAGTACTCTTAAGAGTTCATTTTTCTCCAAGAGAAAATCTGGAGGTAGGTAATTCCAGGGTTATTTCAGTGGCTCAATAATTATTGAAGACTCAAATGCTTCCTGTCTTTCCAGTCTGGCTTTTCTGATATGTCAGAGATACTTTTGTCGCAAGATAACTATAGCATCTCCAAACATCACACCTTCTCATGTCAACATCCAAAAGCAGGAAGAGTGAGATGGGGTGGAGTGGGACCTTGCTCTCTCTCAATCCCCCCTCTCTCTCTTAATTAGGAAAGAAAATCTTTTCTCGAGATTTCCCATTATGCCTCCCTAGTCAGAATTGGGTCATGTGACTACCCCTAGCTTCAAGGGAGAATGATGAAGTAAACATCTGACATTTTCAGCCTCTCTCATGAGATGCAAGCTCTGCCAACTTAGAAAAAGGGGTAGAAAAATGACTACCGGAGTTTGAAGTCAACGGATACCATATGTCTGCCACAGAAGGCAACAACATTCTCAATGTCAAAGTATAGAAATATCAATATTTGCCCCAGATCACCATATTGTTGAAACACAACTCTCACAACTCCCACTGTGTGGGATTCTGAATCATAATTGCTGATGGTAGAGTTGTACTTAATCACAACCTCCTATTCCTGAGAAAACTGGATGTTTCCTGAGATCCAGTATCAAGCAACCTCCTGAAAACAAGTCCGCTTGGCTAATTGGATGAGAAATAATAGCTCTTGTTTGATAGTTCAGAGCAATTTAAAAGAGGATTCCACTATATGGAGTTTTTCAGAACTCATAATCAAAATAGTGGACTACAAATGAGTAGGAAAATAGGGCTTGATTATAAAAATTTTCCCTCCTGAGAAACAAACTAAATTTGACTTGTTTTTCAAAGAATCAACTTTTCTGACTCTAGGCAGATAAATGAACAAAACTAAAAAGCCTGTTACTATGTATTTTAGAATCATGCATATTATACTGGCCTTAAATAACAGTTGAATAATGGTAGAAAAGGCAGCAGAGACTCCTGTTTCAAATGACAATAGTCTAACAGTTTCCAATTAAATTGCTTATAACAGCAAAAGAAAAAAGGAGGTAATACCATTAAAAAGCTAAAACGTAAAAACAATTATAATAATCTGAAAAGAAATTCACTTAGTCTAGAGCAAATAGAACTGGACTGAGGGAACAAAATCCCATTTAGTTTTTTCCTCTGGAAACAGAAATAGCATAAAAAACAGTAGCAATATACTTTAAAATGCACCTCTCAGCCTCAGGAAGCCAGAGTCTACAACAGTCAAGACAGAAACATCTGCTTCTCTAAGAAAGCTAAAAGAATTCTTTTTCAATCTCTAATTCTAGGCTATTTCAGAGATCTCAACGGACAAATAAAGATCCTTTCTTCTCTCAAAAGCCAAGGGCATGGCGTTGGCTTCAATGATCATCTGGCAGCAGATCCTTGTTTGGTAACTCTGGGCCTGCTATATTCAAGGAGAGTGTTCCCCCCAAAGGCAGCCTGTCTAGTAATCAATCAGCAAAGCCTTAGAATTATAATTCATACTGGCTTCTTTTCGTTTGAGGACAAGATATCTAAATTCTTGGTGGTATATTGGTGGCAATGAACTGTTCATACACCTTTTTCCCCAGGCACATGCTAAGCAGGTTCAGAAACCAAACCAAAACAAAACAAAACAAAACACAACCTTAACAATTTAAAGCATTCTCTCTTCACTCCATTCTGATCCAGGAAGAAGTTTTGAGAGTTGTTTACCACTAAAAGTGTTTCAATTGTTTGGAATTAAAAAGTCTAGGACTAGTACATTGTCACCTGTAGAGGCACCAACAATCCAGGATACTTAATAGATGGATAGTAAACAGTATTTGAACCCAACATTCAGTCTAGCAAAAGGCCAGCTAAGATACCTTCGAGTTTATAAAGTCTGAAGTTTGGGCCAAACCAAGGCCCCCCTTCATCTGAGAGCTGGTGGGGAGGGGATCTGCTCTTTCTCAGGAGGCTGACTTATCTCTGATGAGGTTTATAGGCCCAGCTCCAAAGTCAGGAGTCCCATCTACTCTTTCTAGGGGAAAGGAGAGATGTACATAGGGAGGGTGACACTTTAAGTGAGGGCTGAGGAGCTCAGCGGTTCTTCAATCAAGTGTGTGGGGAGATTTCTACTACTACTAAACACAAAGGAAGTGTACCCCCAACCTCATAAAGAATCTGGAGCCATCAGTGTTCAGATGGGGACTGCAAAGGGCATACTGGAAGGGGAGTGACCTACAGCATGTATGGTTATAACAGAGGGAAAGCTGGTGGTGGAGAGCAATCATCAACTGTGTAAGCTGCTGGCCCTGAGATACTAGAGACTGGGAAGTGTAGGCAGTTTGAATGGAGAAACCTTAGTACCTTTTCACCCACAAAGGTGGTTGAGGAAGGATAGTGGCCTTTGTAAAAACTGAGAAGTTTCCATGGAAGGGGGCATAGCAGGATGGGTCTGTTTTCTTCTCCATTTCTCATTGGTGGAGAAACACATAACACACCAGAGACGCCTACCGGACTTCTGGGCGGTGTGGGAGTGCTCATCACTGGAGGCTGTCACATCCTAAACAAGGACATCTATGAGGGACTCTTTCCTTCTGTTCCTCTTCTCCTGTACTTCCCAGAATGTTCTGCCTAAGAACCATGTAGATGGCATTTGGTGAAGTGAATGGATGATTCACTCCACAAAATAAAAGAAACATCTTTCGTGTTCCAAGGAAACTTAGGGAAGATAGAGCTGGAATCAGAGCAGAGGTTTCTCTGCTGTGTCTGAGATGGTGGCTGTGTGGGTGTGCGAAGAGTTAAGAACTAAGGTCTTACCTCAGTAAGAAGTCAACTCTAGGGAAATGCACTGTTTTATATATTCTTTTGGCCTCTTTGTGTCTGATGTCTCTACTTTACTGCCTTATCCCTTCCATGAGAAGCTGATAACACGGGGGTTTCAGAAACATGAGTTTTTTACCTAGGCAAAGATCATATAGCTTGAGAGACCAGATATAATTTAAACTGTTACTTAAATTATGGTTCTTTTATTTTTCCTTGCCAGCCTGTTATAGCTAGAGAATGGAGATTATGAAAGGCGTGATGCTATCATTGGACATGAGCCTACTATGGAACAGGTTTATGTACACAAAATACCATATTAATTCTCACAAAATTCAGGAGATAGATATGATTACCTCCATTTTCCAAATGGAGGACTTGAAGCTTGATAAGGTTAAATGGTGTGCCAAGGTCAAGAGTGGTTTGACCACGGTGAAGAGCTTGGATTCAGATTTGGTTCAGCCCTACTCCAAAGCCCTGTCAAGTTCTGTTCTTTACCAGACTACCTCCTAGAATATGTGTGTTTTGTATGTGCATGTGAAAAGAATTTTTCTTTTCTGAGTAGAATGGCACTACTTATATGGCTAGAGGCTAGACGCTTTTCTCCCGCAGGCCTTCACCTTGGCAACTTTAGGACAAAATGGCATGGCTGATTCTCACCTCTCATTTGAAGGCTTGAATAAGGCTTAAAGCTGAAATTGTCTTGTTAAATTTTTTTGTAGCCATTTTTATCAAATGAAGCACTTTCACAATGCATTATTCTTCTGAATGTATTCATATGTGAAACACTGAGTGAATTCAGTGGGAGACTAAAAGGATTTGTGGACCTTCACCAGAAGTGTTGATTTATATGCACATATTTTTCCAAGTGAGATTTGTAAATTATAATATTTTATCCAATCTCTTTCTTCTTAGTCATGCAAAATATTCTGGAAACAACTCATTTCATCGCATCAAAGAGCAAAGAAGAAGCTGGAGGTGATAGTACCAGGTCTGTTATGTCGAGGTTGGAGTATGGGAGAATGAAATAACCTTTAGTGAAAATTAAAATCCAAATGGCTACAGATGATGAAGTTGATATGGTGCCATTTAGCTTTTTTTGATGATTGCACTTTTCAGAACCTCCCATAGTCAACAGTGGCAGCAGGGGTCGGGGGAGGCGCGGGCGGGGCGGTGAGAGAACCTTTTGAAAATGTTAGTTCTCAGAGGCCTTACCATTACAGGAAAAAATCAGATTCTAGCCATTCTTGCCTCTGTTGGTTAAGGAGATCAGAGTTTCATTTGCTTGATCATGTTGTGTCGTGCTCATGAACATATTTATCAAGTTGATTCTCAGTAATTTGTATTGTTTCTTACTATAGACACTGACAACTTACATAAGTGAAAACATCAACATTCTTTTGGGTTTGTATGGGTCTCTGGATCTACTGATCTTGCAAAGTTGTGCTAGGTCCTTACACTGTTGAGGATGCATGAGGGAGCTCCTATTTCTCAGTTAATGCTTTCTCAGTTAATATCTCAGATGATATCTGAGAGCTATGAAAGCCAGAAAACTATCTTAGGAATTCTGAAACAAATTTGTCATTTCCTTTTATTATGTAATCTGAAGAGATTATTAATACTAATATTCAAGGGGCTATGCAGCCCAGAAACTAAAGAAACAAGAAACTAAAAGAAGGAAAGCTATTTTTGGTTCTTGATGAGCCAATGACAGGAGAATTGTTCTATACTTATGCATATTTTTGTCCATTTCTGATCATTTTTTAACCTCTCTGCTCACTTTACCTCCATTTTTAGTATAAAATCTAGTTTCTCCTCAGAATATGCTACCTTTTTATGGGTTGGGTGCTGGGTTGAGAATGGCAGATGCCATGCAGAAAGCCTTGTTAGAGCAGTTAAAGGGGCTAGAAATTTTCTGTTCCTAGAATTGTTTTCTAAGAATTGCCAGGCTGGATAGTTTCTTTACATATGGCTTCCTTCTCTGGGGTCCCCAGGCCATTGGTTATACTTGAACGCATTTTACCTTGCTCGATTTCTCCTCACTGCCCCATTACGGTTGTGAAATATTTTCCTGAAGGGGGAATAATTACTTAAATAAATGTGAAACACTCTGTAGCTGCCTCTTCATGTTTATTCGTCTGGAATGAGCCTATTTCTATTCAGAATATGCATAACCCCAAAATGAAGGGTTTACATGCTCTCATGCCTCAGATTTATAAATGTCCATACGTTGTAACTGCTCCTCTTCCAGAAGAGTTGAAATGATATATGGATGCCCCAATGTTACATTTTTCAAGACATAGAAGATTTTTGGGTTTCAGTTCCTTCTAATAAACACTTAGGAGTGTTCCAAGCTGAAGACAGCTGTTAATCCTCATGAAATGGTTTAGTCTTTCTTCTCTTAGGTTATATTAGCTCTTTCTTACCATTCTGAAAAAAGACATAGTTGTTTTGTTTTGTTTTATTTTGTTTTGTTTTGTTTTGTTTCTAAGTGTCTCTACGATAGCTCTAGAGTACACTAGAAAAATTTTAGCTCCCTGACCATTTCATCCTAGTTCTTTATTGGTGATAGCAGAAACTCTAATGCTGGCGGTGAAAAAATCTAGCCTTGCTTTTAAAATCAGGCCTACAAAGGGATTAAATAACATAGAGAACATTAAAACCAAAATAATATAGAAGAGAAAATGTTAATGAATGAACAAATAGGGGTAATGAAAGAGGCAAATAAATTTTGCTTCAACTGATCAGATGAGGCTCACCCAAATTATGGAGAGTAATCCACTTTATTCACACTCTACTAATTTAAATGTTAATCACATCTGAAATGTATCTTCACAGTAACATCCAGTAGTACTTGGTCAAATATCTGGTTAGCATTATCTAAGCAAATTGACACATAAAATTAACCATCACAACAATATTTATTGTTTTTACCCATTTCCACCATATCCTGTCTGTAACAGTGGGTGGCTTTGAAGACTGATTTTTATTATTTTCAGGATATACACCATGTTACATGAGCCAAAAGCCCAACTTATGACGGTATTCTTAGGTGTTAATTTTACCACCCCTAACATATTTTCAGTCTTTCTGGTGTGCTATATGATAATACTCAGACTATCTAGTTTTATATGATTACGTAGCACGAAACACTGTCTTATCTGTAGGGTTGCTGTTTCACTAAAAACAATAATGCTAATAACATTTATAGTTAGAGAAGCATTTGCGTGAAAACAGGAGGTATCTATCATACTTTTTGAAAAATTTTCAAACATTTGAAAAACCAACTTATATGAAAGCTTAGGTACTCAAAACATTTGAATTTCTAAAACACTGAGCCTCTGGAAAATGAAATTCCTCAAAATTGGTTTCCATCTCATTATGACTAAGACTTTTCTAACAGATAAATTATTAGTAAAAATTGTTATATAAATTTGTCAAAGTGATTTATTAGTTAAAATTTCTTATATGATAATGGTGTACCCTATTCCAACTATAATTTCAAATATAACTTTTATGATTGAAAAATAGCTACATTTGTATGACCATACCCTTATAATTGCATTTCATTATGTGCAAAATTATCTTACATAAGCACAATAGACACTCATGAAGTAGAAACAGTATGAACTATGCTACGTGTAATTATTTTATTTCTATTTTTTCATCTTTATAAATTCTTTGTTGAATTCTATACTTAATGGGCAAAATTAATCATCTATTCTTCACCACACAAACAATAGGAAGTTATACAGACTGAACTCTTTGATTTATACATAATTTCAGCAGACTCAAAACCTAGAAAATTTCATCTACTGGAACTTGATAAGTAGTACTACCCATAGAAATTCTGATCAATATGTTAATCTCATCAAAAGGTATTTTCTATTCATGAGCTATGCCACCTATAGATTAAAAAAAAAAAAAAGATGCTATTCTAAGAATTTTAAATAAAGAAATGGTAACAGTCACAAAACCTAGTATTTGTTAAGGGCAGTGCTTTAAAATTGTGATTCAACCATAGTGCTTTGAAATGGCACCTATAGAATATTTCAAAAGCTGATCTGCATGCATACTATAAATTAATCAAGGAACTCATATAACAGCCTCTTCAAGTAAAAGCTTTAAAGTTTAAATTTCTCCTCAATGACATTCCCCAATTAGGTTTAGCACCAGGAATCATTACTGTCTTATCAGCAATTCTAACATTACTTAGTGATTTTCAATTTAAGATTTCTGGTTCTATTTTATACCATCACTTGTGCTCAAAAAAAACTTGAAATATCAAAACATCCAGTTCCTTGAGAAATAAAATGAAACAAAATGTATTTGCCTTTTTCATTACCCTACAATATTAGGATTACATCTTGTAATCTTGATTTTATTTCCAACAATTCTGTTCTTCTTACCAAGCCGTTTTATTAAGAACTGCATATAAGAAACAATAATGAAAAAAAAAACACACACACAGAGAAAAACAAGAACCCTAAAATAACCACATACGCAAAAACATAATAATAAAAAAGAACTACATAATTCATTATATTCTAGCAATGATTAGTCTAATTACTTAAAAATAACTAAAGCTAATTCATAGCCACTGAGGACAAACTTGATCTCTCATATTTATGTCTCTTATTTATTGGGACTATGAACTTGTTAGGGATGCTATACCAGACATTTACCCCAATTTTTCAAATCTTAGTAATGCTACAAATAGCAGTCCTACTATGAGAAGGAAGAGTTATTGCTGGTTTCCATTATGAAATCAAAACCTCACTTGTACATTTCCTACCCTGGGGAATATCTATTTCACTTATCCCTGTACTACATTAGTAGTCAACCATAGCACTTGCCATGCAGCTTACAGCAAATGTGATAGCTGGCCATCTGTTAATTCACCTATAGAGGAGGAAGATTAGCTCTATTGTCAATTATCCTATTGATATTCTCAATTTAATTTATTAACGGTTTTAGAGTTAGCAGTTGCCCACATGTTTTTATTCTCCTAGGAAGCATATCAAGACCCACCAAATATATACCTACCATATAGGAAAACCAAGCCCTTGGCCATTAGCAGAAGCAGTATTGATCCTATTACCTGTTAATTATTTCAGGATTGATTATATGGTTCCATTTCAACTAATCAATCCTATGAAAATGAGGATTATTAACCAACACAGTAAAAATATACTAATGATGATAAGACATTTCGCAGGAGTGTATTTTCCAAAGTTGTTGCACATCAGTTTTATAAAATGACTTTGATACGAAAAAATCCTCTTCATTCTGTCAGAAGCATTTTTCTTTACAGGATTTTTCTGAGCTTTCTAAAACTTAACGCCTACGCCCAACCTTGCCAGATGCTGACTAACAACAGGTATTTGCCTTCTACATCCCTTATTTAACAAGAATTCTTTCAGCTTCTGGCATTCTTACTATTTGAACACACCACTGTCTAACAGAAGGAAGTCACAAACAACTGTTACAGCTGGTGTTTATCACCATTGCTCTAGGAGGTTACATTATTATAAGTTTCAGAATATTATGAAAAAGAGCCACTATTTCTTTCAGCATTTAGGGATCAAGATTCTTTAAAGAAAGAGGATGTCGTGGATTACATGAAATCATTAATACAGTACTCCTAATCATAGACTTTCTGCATCAACTCGAATTTCACTTCGTATCTGCTCGGTGCTTTGACTTTGAAGCAGCCGCCTGATACTGACCTTTTGTAGATGTCATATGACTATTGTTTCACATGTTAATTTATTGATGAGGATCCTATTTTTCAAGTATGAATGGTAGAACTGACTTCAAATTAGCTACTTTTTACATAAATCCTAGAAGAGTTTAATATGATCATTAGTAGTTAATATACTATTGACTTCTCTATTAGTAATTATCACAATGTCATGACCACAATTAAATGTATTCACAGAAAATCAAGTCTACAGTCTGGACTTGACCATGGGATCTGCTTGCCCATCGTTTTCAATAAAATTCTTCATAGAGAAGATTACATTCTTATTATTTGACTTGGAAATTATGCTGTTTTGACCATGCCCTTGGGCTTTCCACATAATTGACCTATGAACTATGCTTATTATAGTGTGTATTCTTATTCCACTATTATTCGACCACCCAAATGGATCAAAAAAGGTACTTGAAGGAACAGAATGAGCCTATGTAGGAAGTTTTGCTTTCCTTTTTAAATTCTTTCATCATTGTCTCAATATCTACCACACCAATACACCATTTTAAAAACCGTCCCTGACATGAAGAAAGTACCCTGCCATAGCAATTCTTCTAGCTAGCCCTAGTCCCCTACAGTTCTACTCTGGGCAAGACTTGTCTCTGACTGCACATGTTTTGACTGGTTCTTTGCTGAAGAAGTCAGTGAATCGAAGGAGAGCCCTCAACCCATCACATGAATGGACAAGAAACACTCCGGTAGCAGGTGGGTATTAGCCTGCATTAGGCCTCTTCTTGAGCTCCTTACTTTTCTCCAAGCTTGATGAATCATCCTCTTCACAGGTTCTTCTACCCCAAGTTATTCCATCAGCAGCAAGACCTTATTCCCTTATCTTACTTATTCCTCAGCCCTGCTCAGGGAAGGGGGAACCTAATTGTTATTGGCTCTACTGATTTATTTCACTTAGTGCACACAGTTTAGTGATACCTAGAAATCAAAGCCCTTTAGAACTCCAGGTCAAGAGGACCAATACAAAACTAACCAGTTCATTTTACAACTTAACCAAACATTCCAATTATCAAATATGACTTTCATTCTTTTGGAGTCTAATATCACACAGTGAGATAACTACAGGCAGAACTGTAAGAACGTTCCAGTACAGGAGGTGACTGTAGGTGACTGCCAGTTTGGGGCACCAAGGACCCTAAATCATTCAACCCACCCTGACTCTCTTAGCTCTCCTTTTCTTGTTTCATTTAAAACCAGACATTTGCTTAGGTGTATTGGTGTGGTAGCTTGGGCTAGACGAGATGGCGTGGACCATTTGCTTAGTGCTCTCAGCCCCTCCCCTCTGCCCTTTTTTGCCCTGTCATTTCAGTTGACTATCATCTTCCTCCTTCCAACCTCCTCTCAAGGAAGCTGGTAAGAGTTGACGTCAGTCACGTGTACCTTAGCATGAACTGAAGTCCTTGGTTATCTTTTGTTTTCTTGGGGTCAGTTTGGAATCCTACCACTTGGTAGTGTGTGAAAGTGGAGGACAGTTGGTTCAGCTGGGCTCAAATTTGTCCCAATTCCTAAAACACCTTAAGCAGCCATTCTTATTGTGTGGTCCCTGGACTAGCAGTAGATGCACAGTCTATCTGAGAACTTCTTAGAAATGCTCACATCTCACTCACACCCAGAAATTCAGGAGGAGGAGAGGCAGCAGTCCAGAATCGCCCTCTGGTTTGAGAACCACTGCCACAGAAACCACCCCTCTAGGCCATAAAAGCAAGGCAGGCTCAGTGGCTGCAACAGAGTCTATTGTACGAAGGTATGATGTGTGGATATTTTGTTGTAATCATGTGAACAAAGCACTGGACCAGTCCCAGGGATTCATATTTGTGATTACGTAGACCCAGGGATTAATTTTTGTGATGAATATTACTCTGTAATGGGATTTTGTGCATTTAAGAGAGTAAGATTTACTAACGGAATTAAGAACACAAACAAGGAAAAAGCTCATCTGTCTGTGAACCTGAATTTGCATTTAAACAATGAATAGGCTAATTACAACTCCAATCCCTTCAAGGCTTCTTATTTCCTTTTCAACTGGTGTTATTCTTTTGTCTTTAGAAGTAATGAAACTTTATTTTAAAATGCTTTCAGACTCACCAGACCAACATTTGTCTTTGAATAGAGAAAATTTGTACGATTTTATATAAAATTTTGAGAATCCTTGAACCTAGTGTTAGGTTGGTGGGGGCCAGGGTGGGCAGGGAGGGCAGGGGGCAGGGTAGCGGGGCGTGGAAGGGTCAGCTGAATGCCTACCTGGAGACTGACTACCCAGCTTGATATCGGAATCCAGACCTTCCAGTCCTGACATGGAACTGATAAGGGCCCACCCTAAAGCCCTGGCGCCACCACCCTAGTCCAGATGCTCAACTAACATTCAATTAACACTCCCCCGTTCAATTAACACTCCCCCATTCTACACCCTCCTCCCACATAACCCCATAAAAACTACACCCCCCCTCCCAGGGCGTGACTTCTCTGTTCCCTCTCCTTTCCGGACCAGTGAACCTCGCCCGGAGCGCTCTTCCAATAAAGGCTTGCTTTTAAAACTTCTCTTGGGCATGTCACACATTTACCTTACACCTAGCATCAGAGAGCAGAAACCACCAATAATAAGGAGGAAGGAAGTCTAAAGGAAGGAAGAGAGAAACTCACAGGACTAAAGGCATAATTTAGAAAGAAAGATCCAAGTGGAGGGGGTGGAGGGTAGGAGAGAGATGAGGGAGGATAAAGGAGATGCTAAATTACAGTGGAAAAAAAAATACTACATGTCTCTTTTTCTAAAATTTTTAATTGATAGACATTTATATAATTTTTTACTTGTTTTACATTTTAAAATCGAAATACCGAAGTAAGTCCAACAGGTGTGACATGAGAGGAGGAAGGCGAAGAGCGGAGGAAAGTGATGGAGGGACAATATCAACCCCCAAAGTAAGAACTTTGTTGTTCCAATGCCTCAGTGCACAAAGCACTTCTTTCTCCCATTGTATAAAGAAGGAAACTGAGGTCGGCAATGTGTCAGGTGCCTAGCAAGTGAGGGAACCTTCCTGTGGAGGTAAATGGAGACCGACCGAATGAGAACGAGCAAAGTCTATTTATTTAGCATGGTATAACAAGGAAGTCAGCCACGGTCACTTGCATTTTGGGAGAGACTAGAAAGCTGGCAGAGGAGTGGAAAAGTTTTATCATGGGAAAAAGGGAAGGCCTCAAGTATGCCCGAATGGAGGCTGTTGGTACGAGGACACTCTAGGCAAGTATCTGATGTGACTGGACGGGGTGTGTATCTGGCTTCTTCTAATTGGTCCTGAGTTAGAGGCGGGGACAAAAACTAGGGAAGCCACCAGTTATGAATCAAGTCCTGGCCTTTTGGGGCTGATTGTTACTGGGGTTATTGTTTGGCTTCCTGGATTTTGCTAGGTATCATGTCTGACTTCCTCCAAATCTGACTTACTTAGAGAACTGGCTAGCTTCCTGGCCTGGCTACTGTGGATAATGGATTGTTTTCCTGGGCTGGTTGCTGCAGGTTGTGGGTCAGAGCTCTATTTTATATATTGTCAAGCCACGGTCTGTTTGTATATTTAGTCTCTTATTACTGAGTCCTTTTTGATTTTAGTTTAAAAAGATTAGAGTTTTGACCTATGCCCTCCACTTTGCTATCTTGCCCAGTGGCGCCCTGGAGAGTTTTAGAGCAGCTTCTCTCTGGGGCATACAGATCTAAGAGCTAGTGCCACATTAGCATTTTAGTGGAAGTTAGTGTGGGAAAATTCTTTTTGCGTCTTGAATGCTAAGCCTGTGCCTACATTGGCATGCAAGGAATGAACAAATTTTGTTCCTGTTTGTATGATGGAGGCTGACGAACTCAGCTCAACTTGTCTCCCAATGAGCTGTGTGAGCCCCAGGGTCTGAGGTTGCTATGCAAATGAAGGACGACTTGTGTCAGTGGGGTGACAAGCTGCCCCTCAAAGTTTCCTGGATGGAAGATTCTTTACACTTACCTAGCTCTCATCTCCCCTCCTGTCAACCAGGAGGCATTGCTGGTGCAACAGGTAACAGGTAACTGGAGCAATCAGAATCCCAAAGCCTCATTTTATGGAAATTCTTCCCCTTCCAGATGCTCGGAAATAAAGCCGAAGAGATCCTGAAGCCACAGGCCAGGCTGCCTTGGGCTGATACTAGTCTCTACGGGAAGGTGAGAGGAAGAGAGGGAGATCTTTGCAGAGGAGCTGGTGCTTTGTTCTGAAGCCAGCTAGCTCCCTTACCTAGCGGTGATGGCAATTGACAATGTGTGATTTGGGGGAGGCCCCACTAACCTGGCACGGTGCCCCAAATGTCTGCAATTTGAAAAGCCGTTGGTATCCTCTGACTTGGTGCTCCTTTGACTAATAATGCATCCGAATTGCTTTAAGACGCAAAGTTACGCTCTTTTGAAGGGTCAGAGCAGAGAATGGTGTCCTCAGAACAGGGCGGCTTGCTGCACAGCCATTGATGAGCTGCCTAGTAGGACTCTTGCCATCGATGTGACCCGGAATTGAAGCTTAGCATCCGAAAGGGGGGGGGGGGTTCTCTAAAAGCCCCCTGCACGCTGTATAGCCCATTCCAGCTCTCAGCTTTCCCGTGCTTTTCTTCCTGCTCACACTAGCCTCCTTTCTATCCTCAAACGGGCCAACTTCTCTCACACACAGGGCCTCCCAGTGTGCTGTTCTCTCCGCCTTAGGTGCTTCTCGGCTCCTTCACTTGGCGTGACCCTATTCATCCTTCCTGGGCGTGCCCCGCCTCTCTCCGGGTATGTTCCTATGTTTTTTTTTTTTTAATTCTTCTTGATGCATAACAGAGCAAAGTTTCCGTAGTTTAGGGTAGGGGGCCTCAAACCTTGCACCAAGAGAGAGTTCTTGACTGAGCACAGGAAGGAATTCAAGCTCACGCCAGAGCTGGAGTCAGAAAGAAAGTTTATTAAAGAAGGGCTAAAGCTCCATAAACAGAGTGTGGCCTCCTCCTAGAGACCAAGAGTGAGAGGGCCGGGAGGGACAGGGACAGAGACAGAGAGAAAGGACAATGAGAGGACCGAGAAAAAGACCAAGGCAGAAAAGGCAAAGACAAAAGAGCCTCGAGTGTTTAGGGAATTGTATTTATTAGTATTTAGACTTTGTTTACCCATTTTTCTTTAATGGTATGGGTATACAGTGTGAAAAATAAAGAGTATGTGGCAGGAGAGAAATGGGTATGTGATGAGAAAGCCTGCTGGCAATTCCCAGCCTTTGATCCACAAGTTCCCCAGGGTTGTAGCCATAGAGAATGAATGATTGTGCTTGTTTTTGTGTAAGGCATGGCTTAAAAAGACTCTGTTTTCCCTTTACTCTGTGGGTAGATGGTGTGTTAGTAATTCCAGCTGGAATCTTCTTCTTTTCCGTAGGTTCCCCCTCAGACTGGCAGCAATGCCACTGCAGACTTGCGATATACAGCTTGATGTAGTATTTAGTTCTCTTGCCTCCTCCCTACAGTGTTCCGGCACTGCTCTGTTTTTCCTTTGAAATACTTGTGTAGGGGAGAAAAGAGTTTTTCTCGACCCTCTTAGGATCCCTGGCTGGGTCTGAAAATTAAACTGACAAAGACAGATTGACAGGAGAAAAACATACAAATTTATTTATGTTTTTTGCGCGTGTGTGTGTGACATAGGAGCTTTCACACACACGAAAAATGAAAATCTGAAGAAATGGTTAAAGCCGAATGTTTTTATGCTAGGTGTGATGAAGAGTAGAAAGCCATGGGAAGATGAGCTAGGAAAAAGTCAGCCAAGTGCAGTCAGTCAACTGGGGGAAGTTAGCAAGGCCTTCATGAGTTTAGATTTCTCTCTGTCCCCAAAGACAGAATGAGATAGACAGAGATAGAATGAGATAGGGAGAACGTGCCCTTCCTCAGGTATAGCGTGGGCACCTCTCACATGAGGCTTTTATGGCCTGCTTCAGAGGAAAGCCCAACAGTTCTTGCTACACATGCCACTTTTCAAATTCCTTCAGCTTTAAATATTCATTATGTCAATGTGTTATATTTTGGGGTTCGTGTCCTGAACCCTGTCACTTTATTGTAATTCAAATGGCATACTTTCACGTGATTTTTTGTTGTTGTTGTTTAATGTCTGCCACACCCACTAGACTGTAAGCTTCCTGGGGACAAGGACCATCTTGGCCTCCACTGCTGAATCCCACCCCAGTGCCTCGCATAGTATTGTGCCTGACAAAGTAGACACACAACACATTTTCGTCGAATGAATGAAAAGCACAATACACTGCTCTCTTCTGCTAAGTCTGGTTCCCATGGGCTAATCTAATTGCTGGGGTTTCTCGTCTCTGTTCCAACACACACTACTCCCCCAAACTGGTATGCTTTCTGCCTGAAAAATAGTAACCTGCATCTTTCTTGCAGACACCTAATAAATTGTGTGTCCCCAGTTCCGCTCAGTCTCTTCCTGGCACTCACCTCTGTCCCTATCACACCTTCATTCCCTATCCCGTCCTTTGTCTTCATTCTCTAGAGGGGAGGAGGATTTGGAACACCAAGGTTCTCCTCTTTTGTCATTCAAAAAGGAGAGCAATGTATCATATTGCAAACACTGAGGGAGGACTGCTCAGCTCAGGGTACAATCGCCCTCGGCTCTGAGCAAGACAATTGTTTCTATGTACAACCTTCATTTATGTGTTCTGTCAACTGCAGAAAAAAAAAAACAAAAACCGACTGTCTCATTGCTTTGAGCGCAGGTCTTGTGAGGGCCGTCCCTCAGGCTAATAGGTGTGCTGTTTCCAGTTTTTTTGTAGCAACTACTGTGAGACTGCTACTGCAAAGCTCCAGGATGGGTCCTTTTACACAGAATATGATGTTAATGACTCCCCCTGGAGTTTGCGATGCTTATAGAGTGCTGTTGTGCATTCTTATTGATACATCATTCCAGCTCTTGCTTATGGATAAAAAAATAAATTCAAACATTACTCCATGGCTTTTAGGATGAAGTTGTCTGAGTCTGGGCCTTTAAGTGAAATAAGCAGTGACTTTATCGCATGACAAGCACAAAATATCTCATGGGAAAGTCTTAATTTTTCAAGTCAATAAATCCAAAAACCAGCAATCAGACTGAAATGGTTATATTAAGAAGAAGAAGAAGAAAAAAACCCTCTAAATTTCACATAGTCAATTTGTTAAGTCTGTAAGGATTTTAAGACTCACTTTTGATTTTAGCGTCTGAGCATGTGTGTTTCTTTTTTCCTCCAGACAAGGTACAACATTTTGAGTTCATATGAGATTCAGATCATGTATGACTGACCCTGGGTCTAACAGGATGAGGATGGTGGTAAGGGAGAGAGAAAAACAATGGATTCTTCTGCTGTTTTTTTGTTGGAAGTATTTTCCACAGGTACACAAAATGCCGTATATTAAACACATGGATGATCAGTTATGTCCTGAGATGGAAAGGGCTCAAAGGTATGAATAAGATAACTTGAGATTCAGCCATATCCTTTCAGGAATAGATCATGGACAGGGATTATCAGTTGGGAGCCTCTTAGACTAATTTTAGGAAAAGGTTATAAGCACTAGCCCAAGGAAGTGCTATACAACAAAGGTTCCCGGGGGCTGTGAGGGTACATGATGGACACTTTTGATTGGCTACTTACTGGCCATCCCAATGCACTTCTATTAACTACCTCCTGCTGTAGCAGCTGAGAAAAGCCAAATGTTCACATTTCCAGCCTTCTTTGCAGCTACAGTTATCTACATAACCTGGTTCTGTCCAGTGAGATAAGAAAAAGTCATCTGGGAAGTATTTTACTACCTGAAAAAAGGACAGAAGACCACCATGAGGTTCTTCTTGACCTTCCTCCTCCTATTATGCAGCTGTCCACGCATCCTGGTTTTGGACGTGCTCATGTAGACCTTATGCTGCATTTACAATGACCATCTTGTGATCATGTGAGGAAGGTGATGAAAACTAAGAGATGTGACGCAGGGTCCTTCCTTATGCTGCTTTCGAGCCATTTTTCAAACTCCCCATATCTAGATTTAAGTTCTTTATAGCTTCAGATACTCAGTGTTTTCTTATTGTTGTTACTACATAAAGCCAAAATCATTCTTAATTGATACTGGACATAATATAGTTGTCACTAGTCTAGGGAAGCAATGTGGACTGATGAGGAAAAAAAACCATGTTTTGTTTGGAATTAGACAGACTCGGCACCATAATTTATTAGGGATTTAACCTGATCAAGGTAATAAACATCTTGGAACATGAATTTGCTCATGTGTTAAATGAGGAAATTGAACAAATGAATGCTAAGATCATACCATGAAAATTAAAAAAAAAAAAGTTCCCTAATATACTAAAAGGGAGGTGGTCAAAATTCAGTGTAGAGACAACCAGAGGAGGTATATACTCTCAGTGTTCCATAGATTGGGTTTAGTTGCCTCAGAAATAACCCAGCATTATATATTTTTAAAGAGCAAATAAGGAATTTACCCATGGCAGCTCTGTTCTTGCCAAGAGCTTACCTCAGAGCCTGACACCCTCTGCAGCATGTCAAAGGGGTTTTCTTGTTGCTTTAAAATATAATTAGCAGCTGCATCTTACCATCACTTTCTGCTCTGAGGACCTGGTCTCTGTGGAGCCTCTGCAGCATCTGAAGCTTCGGCTGGATGGATGCCATGGCAACAGCTACACTCTTATCACCAAGGATGTGCTTGTTTTTCTAAGAGCCAGGCATTGGCCTTCCAATGTAGGGGAAAATAAGCTTTCTCTTTGCTAAATCCTACCACACAGCTCTCTAGCCTCACTTTTAGCCAGTGGTTTTCCAACAACTAGACTTCCTCAAATTGGACAGCCACACAAACTCTGTGATGTTAAGCTAGAACTTTCTGCATTGGTACTTATGTAGGTAGGCATAAATGTAGAATGCCTTGAATCTAGCAAAGTGCCACTTCCGAAGGGAAAGAAAGAAATTCGATAGTATACACCCCTTCTTTAAAATGTAGGTTTCTTTGGAGACCATTGGCCAAATTCTCATCTGCCTTTTCTAAACAAAATGAGCTCCGCCAAGAAATAAGCACTTTAAGTAAAGTGTCAGATTCAGGGAGATTTTCAGCTGTTTGAAAGTGCTTGGAAACTATAATGTATGTGTCACCTTTTTTTCCCAGAGGGGTTTGACCACCGTCTGACCACCATGGTGGCTCATTGTGTTCAGCTCTGACTTTCATCGGCCTCACCTATTATCCCTTCCCTAGCAAGCTGGGACACCAGGGCTTGAAGAATCAAGAAAACAGATGAAAGCCAAGGTCGGGGCCCATAGCTGTGCAGAACAACCAACGTTCCTCGAATTTTTTCTCTTACTAAAACGGAGGCTCTGGAAGATGTGTATGTTTTCTTTTCTGTGAAGGATTTGATTATAATAGTATCTTTGATTTAGGGAAATAAAGGGCATGTCTTATTTGATTTTTCATACCAAGTGCCTAGCGTTATGGGTGAGAAAGTAATGGGGATAATCAGTTTGAGCCTAAATTGAATTTATTTCTGGCATTTGGAGCTTTCTGAGAAAATCTAGATTACTGAGGGAACGGGACTACCAGGAATCTATTTGCATGTTGCAATAAGAAACCTAATGGAGAACTTCTCCTGAGAGATGAGGAGTCAAGACAAGCTATGCCCAAATTTATGGTCTCGGTCAACAAAGTAGAAGAGTGGCTTTGAGAGTGGAATGGTATTCATACCTCATTTATCCTCTGGATGGCCAAAGCTTTGGCATACGGCAAGAGCTATAAGTGAAGAAAGAAAATAAGGTAGAAAGAACAACTGTTTTCACACAAAGACCTCTGATGGGAGCAATACATTTGGCCTACTTTAGCGCTAAGTGGATTTTGTCACACTTGAGGGAGGGCGTGGAGAGTTAAATGGCACTGCAGGCTCAGCAGCAGCAGTAGTAGAAGAAGTAGCCCAAGAAGGGCCACTGTCTGGAGACGAAGCCTTCAGTAGTCTCAAGGCAGGGCCTAAGTAACCGTGCAGGCACAGGGAGTTAATCACGAGAAAATCTGGGACTTCCCATGAGGACTCCCACAAACGTGGGAAGGCAATTTCAAGGGTGCCGGAGGTCCAGTCACAATGGGCCAGCACCGAAAAACCATCACTCATTTAGTTAGGAGTTTTAGGCTGGGAAGCCTTGAGACCAAGCATTGTACAGGTATCCAATTCTAATATACCATGGTAAGTGCCGCGATAGAAGGAATATCAGGACAGCAGAGACATACTCCAATTAGACTGTGAAGGTGAAGGGAAGCTTCTGAGAACAAGTGAATGAATCTGTGAGTTGGCCTGGGAAAACACGTAGGAATTAGTTAAGCAAAAAGGGTCAGAAAGGGCATCTGGGCAGAAGGAAGAAGATGTGTCAGGATGGAGGGGCAAGAGACATGGTGTGAACAAGGATAACAAGTAGCTCCATAATGGTAGAGCGTGGACTTCCTGTAGGAGAGTCCAGTGATGGCAGGTGATATAAGAAGATGTTGACCATGTAGGCAGATGACAAATTGGGAAGGGCCTTGGGTGGCATGTCAAGGGGTTCGGGTTTAATCTTGAAGGATGAGGCGAGAATTTTTCAGAGAACTACTTCTAGCTATAGCATGTGGGCAAACCATCTAGAGACTCAAAGACTCATTACGAGGATCTCGTAGCAAGCGTAGCAAAAATTATGAGAACCTGAACTAACTAGTTGCAATATTGCAGGTGTTTCTTCAGAGAAGGTCCAACTGTAAGGATGTATTGCACCTTCCACACATGTGAGGGGTATCGCGATGCTCTCGGAATACAGAGGCTATCCTTGGAGCCAGACAGCCTTGGATTCAAATCCCAGGATCTCTATTGACCGAGCAAGTTTCCTTCAGTAAGATACACATGCTGGCTGTCTGAGTCTAAAGTTTATTCCTTTATAAAATGGTGATAATGCTACCAGCCTCAAAATGCTGTGATGGTTGAATAAAACATGAGGTATGTAAATTATCTCTCACATGTAGATTAAGATGTGTAACTTCTTATCTTGTTCTTCTCACAGGGAACGTACAAAAACTTGCCATGCTTTGGTTACCTAAATCCAAGTACTAATTATTATTTTTATACCAATTCCCTCCCCATTTAAATACTACTATGGAGACATGATTGTCTCAAGAAGCTCAGGAAAGAAGTAGAAGCAATAAGCAGTTGGCATTCTCCATGTGAGTTTTATGCCTATGTGAATATAAATTTGATAAATCAAAGAGACATGTCTTTCAAAAATGTGCTTTTTAGTAACCCTTATCATCATAATTTTAAAGAAGGTGAAAATATGAAAAAAACAATTGAAACAAAGGGATGCATCTGAAAATTCTTGGAGATAGAGCACACTGATTGACTTTTTGGATATTTTTAACCAGGTACATCAATTTAGCACACATTATATCAGCAGTCTCATTTCGTATTCATAAACAGGATGGAGAATTGAGATCCTGCTGATAATGGAATAAGGAGTACTTTCAGTTCTAACAAGTTCAAAACTGAATTCTCATAAAAAAAATTATCCAAGTTGTTCCTGATGGAGGAACATAAAAGAATAAAAACTGTACTTTCAGCCGTAGAAGCATCAGCCCTGGAGGGCTTATTAAAACACAGAATGCTGGAGTCCAGACCTAGTTTCTAATTTAGGTCTGGGTGGGGCCCATAGATTTGCATTTCTAACAAGTGCCCAAGCGGTACCTATGTTAGCTAGTTCAGGCTGCCATAACAAAATACCAAAGACTGAGTGGCTTAAACCAGAGTTTATTTTCTCACATTTCTTGAGGCTAAGACATCCAAGGTCAAGGTGCTGATTTAGTCGCTGGCAAGGACTCTCTTTCTGTCTTGCAGGCAGCTCCATTCTTCCTGTATCTTCACATGGGGGAGAGAGAATACACAAGCAAGCTCTCTGCTGTGTCTTCTTATAAGGGCACCAATCCCACCACGAGGGCCTACCCTTATGATCTTATCTATCCTCCATTACCTCAGAGAGGCCCTATCTTCAAATATCATCACATTTAGGGGCAAGGCTCCCACATATGAATTTTGGAAGGACACACATTTAGTTCATAATATTCTGCCCCAGGATTCCCCCAAATTCATGCCCTTCTCGCATGCAACATACATTCATTCACTCCCTCCCAAAAACCCCCGAAGTTTTAACTCATTCCAGAATCAGTTCTAAAGTTTAAGGTCCAAAGTCTTGTTTAAACGTCATCTAAATCAGGTGAGACTCGGGGTACAATTTAATCCGAGGCAAAATCCCTCTGCAACTGCGAAACTGTGAAACCAAAGTTATGTACTTCCCAAATCTAACAGTGGGACAGGCATAGGACAGTCATTCTCATTTCAAAAGGGAGAAATTAGAAGGAAAAAAGGGATGATGGGTCCCAAACAAGACAAAAACTTGACAAGATGAATTCCATGAGACCTTAAGTCTTTAGAATAATCCTCTTTGGTCCGATGTTCTGCCCTCTCGGCCCACTGTGGTGGCAGTGCCACCCCCGGAGTCCAGCCACCCCTTTGGCTCCACAGGTCACCACACCTCTGAAGCTAAGGAGGAAGCAGCCCTAAGTCTTGGGCCAGTGGTGGGAGTGGTAGCTTGGATGATCTCTGAATCTCCTTTAGGGTCATGCTTTCCTTTTCTTGAAGAATAAAGCATCTTTGCAGCTGGGTAGCTCTATTCCTATTGTTTAGTCTTATTAAATCCTTGAAGTCTGACGGTCTTCTTTTATGCTGTCCTCCCTCACCTCTTTTTGAATTGTCCTCTTTAGTCCAAGCTGGTAATATTTCTGTTGGTATAATCTCATTTTCATTCCTGACTTCTGTGACTGATTAAGTCCATGATCTCTTTATCAAATGATAAAGAACTGCACCTGTGGTATTCTTTTCAGAACAAGGTTTCTCATTTTTTGCAATATGAATAGGCTGAGAATATTCAAAATTTCCAAGATCTGGTTCCTTTTTGCTTAACGATTCCTTCCTTAATTCACCTCTCCCTTACATTTTACTGTAAGCAGTCAGGAGGAGCCAAGCCACCCCCTCGACACTTTGTTTAGATATCTCCTCGGCTCTAGATTCAACTTCATTGTTTATAAGTTCTACCTTCCACCAAAAAAACTAGAACACAGTTTGGCCAAGCCAAGTTCTTTCCCACTTTATAACAAGGATTTCCTATTGCCTTTTCTCTGTTTGTTTTCCAATCACCTGTTCCTCATTTCTGTCTAGATCTCCCCAGAATGGTCTTTATTGTCCATGTGTCTACCTATATGCTGTCAACATAAGAATGTCCAAACCTGTAGAAAATTTTTATGTGTATGTGAGTTTCAGCCAAATTGATGACATGCCAGGAAGCAACATCTCAAATGCACTGGGAGATGACAGTTTTGCAGTTCTTTTTATACATTTGGAATAAAAAAGGAACATATGGAAGATGACATGAAGGTGGGAGAAAGCAAGGTGGAGAAATCTCTGTGGTCGGATTACGGGATAGTTAACAAGATGACGTTCTCCCTTGAAAATGGTTACGACTTCAGGGGTCTGAAAAAGAGGGTTGCTCGGTGATTTTAAATGTGTGTTAGAGATGCACAAGAACAACGGCCAGAGCTTTCTTAAAGCAAAGAAAGCTTTTTATAGGCCTGGGTCATAATTGTCCACTATGACCTGCATTTAGGAATTTGTGGTCATATCACCCTGTGAGGTTGCTTTCAGTCAGATTTATTACAGGGACCCTTTTTCAACCACAGTTCTATTTATAGCAATTCAACATAGGAATTTTGGAAGGACACAAACCTTAAGTCTATAACAATGGTTGCTGGTCTGGAGACCACACTGAGAGTCACAGAACTTAGTAGGTTAACTGTTACATATTGTTACAGAATACTTAATCTGTAGCTAAATAGTCTTATGACTCTAAGAATATAATATATATATCACCACAGGCTGCTCCAAGCCCTCTGATTTGTATTATTCTTCAACTTGACCATGCTGAGTTGTGCTCTGTGTCCTTTACATAAAACCCTATTCTGGCCCTTCTCTGGCCTTACCAACCCCATAGGCAAGGAATCCATGAAGCCATGTGATATGCCACCATAGAGTCTGAGTCTCTCTTCTAGACCCATTCCTTGGGTTCCTGGAATGATGGAATTCCCTATCCGGAAGGCCCTGAGTCTATTTCTTGAGTCTTTTCCCAGGATGGGGGTGATAGAGAGAGAAAGGAGCAGGTCTCCACGAGGCCAGGGATGGGATTCTGAAGATCCTGAGAATTCCTGCAGGTTCTACCTTTGAACATGATTTCCATGTTATCATGAAAGTATATTTGTGAAGACGGAGAACAGAATATTTCTAAATTTCTTTTCTTTCCGTCTGTTTTATAACTTTAAGCATTTATACAGATGGCGCAGGGAAATCCTTTTGTGCCCTGGGCTCCACAAATGTTATGGCAGGACTCTCTTAACTACTAATACAATAGTCAGGAAAGGTTACCTGAGGTCTTGTAACTTATGAAACACTAATGTGTTTTTATATGCTCTATGCCAATGCTGAGGTGGGAGGTCAGAGTCTGACATCACTTGCAAATTAAGCTATAGAAAAATAAAATATTAATATTTCCTAAGTAGCTAATTTTGGGGGGGATCGAGATGATTTCTCATTATATGTATGTATTTGTCTGCTAGGACTGCCGTCACAAAATACTGCAGACTGGCTGGTTTAAACAGCATAAATTTACTTCTCACAGGTTCCTGAGGCTGGGAGTCCAAGATCAAGGTGTTGCTGGTTTGGTTTTACCTGAGGCCCCATCTTGGCTTGCAAGTGGCTACCTCCTCGCTGGGTCTTCACACGGTTTCGCCTCTGTGTGCATACATCCCTGGCGTCTCTCCCTTTTCTTACATGGGCACCAGTCCTATCGGATTAGCACCTCCTCCTCGTGACTTCATCTAACCTTAATTCACACTTTAAAGGCCCTATCTCCAAATGTAATCAACATTCTGAGGTACTGGGGGTTAGGACTTCGACATGAAAGCTGGGGGACAAATTCAGCCCAGTTCAGTATGCTATCATCTGGTGTGCACGAAGCTCCTGAGCTCGTCTGGAGGCCGAGTCTGTTGCTGGAAAGACTTAGCTGTTAGTGCTACCTCTTTCTGGAGACTTAAGTGGCTTGATGATTATCTTAGAGCTGACGATTTGTTATTTGCTTTGTTTTTGAACAAGATGCTCTGTCTGCCTGGACTGGGACCATGGCTGCTCTCCCCCTTCCCATATCTTGAGGTTCCCCACCCCCAATCCCTGCAGTCTCTTCCTGGTTATGAGGCAAGGCAGCTAGAGTCAGAAGAAGGGAAAAAGTTTCTTTAAGTCAGCATCTTTTCCTCTCTGCATACCTGTTTAAGCATCTTCACATTTTAGAAGAGGTTATTAAAGAGCGAACCCCTTAAAAACCTTTTGCTTTGAAGAGAAAAAAGATTAAGGAAGTTCCCTGATAAGAGTCTTTTAGTGACATTTGAGAAGACTGACAGAGTTTGGAGGAATGTTCTTTTTTCAGGGACATACTTTATTCCTGGTCATCCTATTTAGGATGTTAAGGCAGTACTTGGAGCAACCGCATGTACAAGGCAAGCAGAAAAGACTGATGCTCCTGCTGAACAGCTCCGGAATGATGACTCCTTGATAACTCTGGGAAACCAAGACCTTCAGCCATTTCTAGAGGGTGAGTTTCAGCTGTGATTGTCAGGGTATCGCCGTCTTAAATTGCAGCAGGGGTATTGGCCCCTTTTGTGTTCTGATTCCTTTGGTGTTCTGGTCAGATACTCAGGGGATGTTTTATCATTGCTGTTTGGCCAGTCTTATCACTCCCCTGAGTCTGGGTCTTGATTTGCAAAGTCTCACAGCTAACGTGTTGCAGAGGCAGGGCTAGTACTCAGGTGCTGCCCACTGCACCGCGCCCGCCGTCGACTAGAGGGAGCTCCAGAGCTGCCCCACTGCAAGTCTCACTAGTTGCTGCAATGAGATCTAGAGACACGGTTCTCCAGTCCACTTCATTGATTGAGAAGTGTGCACTCACACTGTTTATGAGAATCCTAAATTCCCACAGAGATTACATGCACCTCTAGGCTGACAGACTTAAATCTCAGCTGTATGGAATACGGTAAATTAACCTGTTCTGGGCCTCTGATATTTCCCTTGCCTCTGAATTGATTGTGGCACCTGATTTAAGAAGTTATGGAATCCTGTCTCTTACTGACACCTGAATGTCCCTAGCAGAGCCTTGCTTACATTGCAAATCATCATGGATATCAGAAATGTTGAAATAAACAAGAGTCATGGAATAGGATGATTTGATGAAGGGAATATTTAAAGCCCTGTAAGTCTGTAGTATCACCTGGTGCTTGTGGGTCAAACTGTGTACCCTTTACAAAAAACTTTTTCGAGTTGAAGTCCGAACCCGCAGTGTGATGGTATTTGGAGATGGGGCCTTTGGGAAGTAATTAGAGTAAGAACTGAAATGTTAATGTATTTCTCCCAGTCATAAAGTAAGACTTTTATAGTGTTGATCTTTATTCCTCATGATAGGTTTTAGAGGTGACTGAGCATGAAATCTTTATTTTTATCAACCGATAATTGGTAAACAGAATCTTTTGGGATCGTTTTAGGCCCAATGCACTGGCTACATAGTCTTGTAACCCATGGACCTCGGTCACCATTATTAGTCTCATAGAAGAGAGGGTGCGGAGGGGACAGAGTCACAAGTGGGCCTGGAGGAAATCTGGGGGATGTTCTCGCAATCATTATCAGTCAGCTGAGTGGTCACTGGTACCCTAGGATGGGTACCTATGTTCTGAGGAAGGAAAAAAGGAAAGGATAGCACCGCCCGCCCCCACCCCGATGTAACGGTGCTATCAGCCTCTCATCAGGAGCAGGAAGTTGCTGTGCTGCCTGGAGCCGACCAAAGCAGTAAGGGGCAGGCGGTGCATCGGAGAGAGTGGCGCAGGCGAATCTGACGGCTGTGGGACCGAGTCTGGCCTCGGCCACCAGTTAACTTATGAGTTAGAATAAGCCACTTTTTCGTGTCGATAATAGCACTTCCCTTGCTGGATGGTTCTGAGGGATGGTGATATGTCAGAGAGTTCCTAATTGACCTTTTATCTCCACAGGCACCGTGTGTGCCTTACCATCACCCTCTCTTGTCTGGGCTATTGCTGCCCCCTAACTAACTGCCATACCTGCTTTACTCTCTTCTCTCTTCAGCCCATCGTCCTCTCAGAAGCCAGTATATCTTAAAACATAAATCAGGTCAATTTCCTCTGCTTAAAACCTCTTAATTCCATGGTCATATAATTGAATCCAAATTCATAATCGTGGTTTATAAGGTTCTGCCAAATCCAGGTGTGCCTAGATTTTTTAACCTTATCATCTTCTTGTGTTTAGCTCTGCCTTCTTCTCACTTCTTCAAATACGAGAAATCTTTTCTGCCTCAGGGCCTTTGCTTATATATTATACCCTCTGCCTTAAATGTTCTTACCTCTTCTCTTTACTTAGCTTATTTTCTTCTCATCTTTCAGTTCACAGACAGGACTTTCTGAATTACCTTTCTGCCATTTTTCTTCACAGCATTCAGTATAAGTTATCATTATTTTGTTTTCCTTGTTTTTTAAAAATTCATTTTCCCAGATAAAATGGAATCTGCATTTAGGACGAGGACCGTGTCGGTCTTGTTTACCATTTATTCTCAGTGTCTAGCACAGTGCCTGACATAATAGGCACTGTACAAATGCTACTTGAATAAATGAATACATGGAAAAAATGGATTTTCCAACACTTAAGTTGAAGATTTAACTCTTTAAAATAGAAAATTTAACCATAGGTTTTGCAACCATTTTCCCCCTTGGTATTGAGTCGAGACTGACGTTGCCACATGAGCATATACCCATACGTTGCTTTTCGTTTTTCGCCTATAGCCATGAAGACTAGAAAAAAAGATCTTTATACATAGCTAAATACTAAAAACTACACACACGCACACATGTGTATAAAATACATATAACTTCACATCATTGCTTAAAGAGGTTATATATACACATACATATGTGTGTGTATATAATCTCTTTAAACAAGGTCGTAGTCTAAAAAGTAGTACATAAACTAGAGGAAGGGCCCATTTTAAATATAAACAAATGATTTCAACACAAAAAGATTTTCCAAACAATGTAGTTCAAAATATTTACTTAAAAGAAGTAAATTTATTATAATCATAATGATTATAGCAAAGGCATAGACATTGTATTTTCTCTGTTATTTATACTGTCTGGTTTTCAAAAGTAGTTAAGGCTTAGTTCAAACCACATGGAAGCAGGTATTAATGAAGGTAATTGTGTGACCTTATGTATTAATATCTGGAGGAAAATGCCTTTGGGATTACATTTTCAAAAAGGCTGTTGCATAGGATTCATTGATGACACAGACGATAAAGTTGCAGATTCATAGAGGAGCTAACATGTAGAACCAAGTCTAAAAGATGACTTTGCCAGATGGGTGTGGGTGTTGGCAGTGGAAGTGACCTTGGTGGTGATTGTGCTGGTGGCGGTGGCAGGGGAGATGACACTGGTGGTGATGGCGATGGCAGCTGTGGTGCTGATGGATGGATTTAAGGGCGATGGCATGGATTATAGTGGTGGTGCTAATAGCACTGGTGCTGGTAGTGGTGATGCTTCTGCTCATTTAGTCAGACCACATAGAAGTATGAAGAAAAAGAGTGTGTCAGGGAACTACAGATCGTTCAAAATAACTGGTGCTGAAGAGCATGGTATGGGTAAACGTGAAGGGAAAGAGACAGGCGGCAACAGTACTATGCTAAGATGTTTGTACTTTATTCCACAAGAAAACGGTCTAACAAAGGTTTTATGCAGTAGATGGAAGAATGGGATTTGGGTTAGAGAGGTCATTCTGGCAACAAGGGAGTTATGAGTTGCAGTGGAAACAGTGCTTTAATTGGTCACAGGGCAATTTCTTCTTAATTCTGAACTGTCTTAGCCCCCAATTCTTTTTTTTTGTTGTTTTTAAGAACTCTTCATTGAGGTATGATTGACATGTAAAAAGCACATATTTAATGCATACAACTCAATGAGTTCGAAAACATGTATATGCTCATGAAACTATCACTATTATCAAAGCCATGGACACATCTGTAGCCTTCCAAAGTTTCCTCCCCCCTTGATTGTTATTATTATTATTATTATTATTATTATTATTATTGTTATTATTTTGTGGTGAGAAAATTTAACATAAGATCTACCATCTTAAAAACTCTTAAGTGTACAATACAGTATTGTCAGCTATAGACACTATGCTGTAGAGCAGATCTCCACAACTTACTTGCCTTGTGTAATGGAAATTTTATACCCTATTACCATCACCTCCCTAATTCTCCTCCCCCACCCAGCCCTGACAATCACCATTCTACTTATATAATATTTATCTCTTTGGCTTATTTTACTCAGCATAAGGCCCTCTAGGTCCATGTTGTCACGCATGGCAGGATTTCCTTCTGTTTAAGGCTCAGTAATATTCTGTTGTATGTATATACCATACCTTCTCTATGCTTTCATCTGTCCATGGATATTTATGTTGTTTCCAACTCTCGGCTGTTGCGAATAATGCTGTGATGAACGTGGGAGTGCAGGTAGCTCTTCCAGATACTGATTTCGATTCCTTTGACTAAATACCCAGAACTGAAATTCCTAGATCATATGATAGTCCTATTTTTAATTATTTAAGGAACCTCTATTCTGTTTTTCATAGTAGCTGTACCAATTTACATTCTCGCCAACAGTGTATCAAAGTACCCTTATCTCCACATCCTTGCCAACACTTAAATCATTTTTTTTTCTGTTTTCTTTTAGTTCTTTTTCATTTTTGATAATAATAACCATTCTAACATATGTAAGGTGATACCTCATTGTGGTTTTGATTTTCGTTTTCCTAATGGTTAGTGATGTTGAACATTTTTCATACAGCTATCGGCCATTCATGTGTCTTCTTTAGTGAAATGTCTGTTCAAGTCCTTTCCAAATATTTTAATCAGGTGTTTTTTTTTTTTTTGCTATTAAAAAAAAACAACATTTGCAAACTATATTTCTAATAAACAATATGTGCAAACTATATTTCTATATATTTTAGACATTATATATTTTAGATATTATATATATATGATGTCTATATATTATATATTTTAGACATTAACCTTTATTAGAAATATAGTTTGCAAATATTTTCTCCCATTCTGTAGGTTGCCTTTTCATTTTGTTGATGGTTTCCCTTTCTGTACAGAAGCTTTGTGGTCTGCTATAGTCTTACTTGTTTATTTTTGGTTTTGGTGCCTGCGCTTTTGGTGTCAAATCCAAAAAAAGCATTGTCAAGGCTGATGTTAAGGAGCTTATCCCCTATGTTTTCTTCTAGGAATTTAATAGCTTCAGGTCTTAAATTTAAATCTTTAATTCATTTTGAGTTGATTTTTGTGTGTAGTGTAAGAGATGGGTCCAATTTCAAACTTTTGCATGTGGATATCCAGTTTTCCCAATACCATTTATTGAAGAATATTCTTTCCTTGTTTTGTGTTCTTGGTACCCTGTTGAAGATTAGTTGATCATGTATGTGTGAGTTTATTTCTGGGTTTGCTACTGTGTTCCAATGGTCTAACTGTCTGTTTTATGTCAGTACTATACTGTTTTGATTACTATAGCTTTTTACTATAATTTGAAATCAGGAATGTGGTGACTCCAGCTTTGTTCGTCATTTCCAAGATTGCTTTGATTATCTGAGTCTTTTGTGGTTCCATATGAATTTTAGAATTGTTTTTTCTCTTTCTATAAAAAATGATATTGGAATTTTGATAGGGATTTCATAGAATCTGTAGATTACTTTGGGTAGTATGGACATTTTAACAATATTAATTCTTACAATCTGTAAACACAGGATATCTTTCTACTTACTTGTATTCTTCAATTTCTTTCATTAATGTTTTATGGTTTTCAGTGTGTAGACTTTTTACCGCCTTGGTTAAATTTCTTTCTAAGTAGTTTATTTTATTTCATTTTTTGATACTATTATAAATGGAATTGTTTTCTTAATTTCTTTTTTTCAGAGAGTTTGTTGTTAGTATATAAAAATGCAACTCATTTTTGTACATTGATTTTTGTATCCTGAAACTTTACTAAATTTGTTGATTAGTTCTAACAGTTTTTTGTTGGAGTCTTTAGGAATGTATATATATATTATCTCATCTACAAACAGAATTATTTTTATCAAGTCCTGATTCTTATTCTAAGAAAGCACAGGCAAAAAAAAGTTAATTTAAAATTGTAGAAAAACAAATAAAATTTCCAGCTTTGTCAAATCCTTCTTGCCTACTTTTTTAGTCCAGGAATACCTGTTTTCCACCTATGAGTCTGGGCTGGGCACTCCCTCATTTTTTTCTCTTTTCCAGTCCAGACTATTCCAGATCTAACATATATGTCTTTTTATAACTCCTTAGTTCTTTTTCTAACTCATCATTGTCTAGCAGTCATGATACTTAAAAACGATGGTTGAGGGTATAGTTTTACTCCAAAAAACATAACATCTGTTTTGAACTATATCATTCCACCTATAGCTGAAACTTAATCTTCGATAATGCAAGACTAGTCAGTAATGGAATTTTCTGAGATAAATTCAAGACCTCCCCTTTTCTTCCTAGGATATGATTTAAATTCTGTGGGTGTGGCTTATCTGGGCCACTCTATAGGTGGATATGAGGCATTATATTCTTAGCTGGCATCTGCTGTTGATGGAAACCATCCTTTTTTCTAATCAGCTTTTATCTTTGGGCATCTACTAATGGGGCCAAACATCTCAAATGTTTCTAGTCAATACCAGTGGCTGTGCTCCTTCATATGACTATGAGACTCTCGTGGGCCTGCCTCTTCTGCATCATGTAAGTATCACATGGGAAAAAAAGCTGGACACCAGGTGAGGGTATGTAGGAAGTGTTCATTTGACTGACCTGGCCCATTGCCTCTATTTGCCATTCATTGATGCATGTTACTTTCCCTTGCTGTGAATGGTATTGTAGAGACCCTGAAAGCTTACCCATAAGTCTTTCCAGGTACACAGGAGGATTACAGTTAGGCAAGGTTGTGGGGTTAGTTCAGGCTATGGGCTGTGAATGAAAATGGCATGTTACTTCTGGGCCAAAGAATTTCATTGCTGAGTGCAAGACACTCTAGTACTCTTTTTCCTGTTGCAATGGCTGAGAAGGCCATGTGTGTTTCCAGCAGAAAAGCAATAGAAATAGTTGGGCCTCTCTCAGCCCGAGTCCCCCATATGTGGTATGGCACAGAGCCCTTCACTGATCTGCCTTTCTCATGGACCATGAGCAAGAAATAGATGTTTGTGGCATTATTCCTCAGCACTGTGGGGCTCTTGGTTACTTCAGGTCACTACCTTATCCTGATGAACACCAATGGCATGAGGGTTTCTGCAGGGCTCCAGATAAAAAATGGCCACCTTATTCTTTCCGCTCTAGATGCTCAGGGATTCTTTAAAGAAAAGTGCACCATCCTTTGGCTTCAACTAGAGTAGTGGTCCCCAAACTTTTTGGCACCAGGGACCGGTGCTCATTATGAGAATCTAATGCCCGATGACCTGAAGTGGAGCTGAGGCGGTGATGCCAGTGCTGGGGAGCAGCTGCAAATACCCTTGAACTAGGGTATATAGCCCAAATGTCATATAATCATGGGCTCTCCATTAGTAATAGTGCTTCTTCCTGACTTTTTTCATTGCCCTCTCACTGATATTTGATCGTTCACGTAATTGAGATATTCCTGTAATAATGAATTAGTGTCAGTTCATGTGCTATTTTAAATAGACCAGAAGAGAGAAATGTTATGCTGCTTTCACTGTTGTCGGCACACAAAATGTGGCTAAATAAGAGTTAATCAGCTTTGACAGTTTCAGAGGAATTTTGGGAGTCATGTGAGTAATATCTTAAAGAAAAAAAACACTAGAAGTGAAGAAATTTAGAAATGAAGAAGGAAAACAACGTCGAGTCATGTTCTGCGGTGGGTGTTTTATTATCTTCTCATAAACGACAACTTTTCAGACTTACAACAGCCCTGTGAAGTAGGCATACTGTTATCCCTGATTGTAGAGATAAAGAACTCAAAGCTCAGAAAAGCCAACTGACTTGCCTAAAGCTGAATATTTTATCAGTGGCAGAATCAGGATCTAAACCCAAGCCCCATTAATCCTGAAGGCCAAGCTATAAACACTAGATAACTGAATAGACAAACTAGAAAATTCTTTTGAAGTCACAGGCACATAAAGGATGTCAGTAGGATCGAAACCACACAATTAATATAACACACTTTCCGTTATTATGACATGTCCATGAAGGAACTATTTTAAATGGAGACAATAAACAGAAAAACAACTTAGCTTTCAGTATTTTTACCATTATTTTAGACCAAAAGCCAGAATACTATGCTTATATTGCTAATATTTCTTGGACAATTATTTTATCCTATCAAATTGCATGTTGAATAATATCGTCAGAATGAATAAAATAAATCATCCTAGCACATAGTGGTTTCAATAAGTACCAGTTGATTAAGTGAAAGAGTTCTGATAATAAGAGTTTTAGAAAAAAAAACACCCAGACACTCAAGTATAGACACAAGAGAGTTAAAAAATATATTTGATAGAAAAACTTGAATTAAGAATAACCATTAATAACTAGAAGAAATGTTTTATAATATATCCAAAAATATTATGTATCTTTAGATCATTGTAAAATAGAACTAAGTTAACCTTTAATATCAGTCTGAGAGTCAAATGTAGAGAGAATGAGAAGAGAGGAAGAGAGGCATGCTACTGTTTTGAAAAGAGATTTATTTTAGTGGATTATTTATATTAATAAACAATAGTTTCGGTCCAGCAAACTAATCCTCATAGAATGTTTTCATTCTACTTTGATTTTTAGTGCTTTTTACAGTAAAGTAGTTTAACAAAATGAATGCTTTTATTCTTAGTGCCACTTGAGACTATTAAATTATTATTGTAGTGTAGAAATTACACTGTTTCTGTGGCCCCATCATTTGGGTCACTGAAAAATGAGATGAGCCTATTATTGTAATTTAATATTTTATTTCTTTACAATGTGTATAAAATTTCTAAACCCATGACTTGGGTCATAGTTACGTTCTTTGCTCTATAAATTAGCAGCATTTTTCTTATATGGTGATTTAAGACTCAGTGAATAACTTCTGAAAAAGATACATGAGTTTATGGTACTTAAACACTTTCCTATATGGGAGAAAATAATTCTTATTTATGTAAATGTTCAAGCAAATGAAAGGACCCGAGGAAATGTTTAGAGTAACCTCTTGATCTTGCCATCTAAGGTGAGAATCAAGATGCTTGTTACCATTTAGTGTCAAGATATGACCTTTCCTCTTTGCCCCTGGGCCACCGTCTCGCTTCATTGCCAAAATTGATAGGAAATAATTTTGCAGAAAATGACTTCATTCTAGTTTATAAACAAACCAACAGAAACCTGACATTTTCTGTACATAAAATAAAGTGTATTAAGTACTCAGTAAGAATATATTCTGTGTGTGTGCCAAAGAATTTTTTTTCTCGAAGAATTTTTATCATGGATACAGCTAATGTTCTCTGTAAGACAGTAAAAAATCCTAACACTCTGACAGCGAGAATCAGGGCCGGTCAGATCAAAGGACATTTTTCAAGGTCATTGGAGGCACCTTAGAAACAGCCACAGCCCCACTGCCTGCCTAATTAGGTTGCCCATGAACATTCAATTTAGCATATTGAATTTCTATTATGAGGAAAGGGCAGTGTTTGATGTATGTCTGCGTTAGCAGGAAAGGTCGATTGGGGTCAAGAAAAAATCTTTAGGGTTTATAAATATATTGGTGTCATCTAGTCCCCTACTCTTTATATGCGGCTGAGGAAGCTGAGGTCCTTAGAAGTTAACTGACCTCCCCAAGGTCACACTGCTGCTATGACAGGCAAAGCTTCCTAAATTTCAATCCAACTGTATTTCCATTCCATCACCTTTCTCCCCAGATGTCTGCTTTTGCTTACTTTGCTCAGCAAACAGATGGCCCTCCTCACCTCTCATTTAACTGAATGATTATACCATCGTAGACCTTAGACATGCTATGTTCATTGCAAGAATGAACTTGACTCTCTCCAATCTTCCTCCAGGTATAAGCATTTTGATATTCAGCTACCAAGAATAGTTCATGAGAGTATGATGGCTACACTTCACATTGGTCAGTTACATACTTTAAGTGTCTCACTTCCCTTCCGGGCAGGGCACAGAGCTAGGATGTTGAACACAGCTGGTTTTCCAGGCACTAAGATGAAATGTGGGAATGGAGTGGTCTTGGCTGAGGCCAAGAGGGTGGCAAGTAGGGAGCTAAGCATGGAATTGCTCTTTAGAACCAAAGCATCTGGATAAAGCAACAAGCCCTACGAGGGCTAGACAAGATGAAAGTGAGGGGTCTGGGCCCCTCTGTTCTTCTCCATTTCCTGCCTCCATAACTTTTCTGGCACCCGAGGGCCTGGTTGGATGTATGCCACATGCCTCACTTTAGGTCTTTGTGGTAGTTGAACAGAGGGCTATCATTAAATAGATTTGGTGTCCAGCTAGAGGAATTATATTTTAGGACACATTATGAGACCTTTAGGGAAAAAAAGCCTTCTAAATATTTCCTAAAAGCAAGCTAAAACAGACATACATACATACAAACAAACAAACAAACAAAAAACAACCCTTACAATTGTTTCCAGTATTTTCAGTGCCAAAGAAGACTTACCTCAGAAAAAATACCAATTCCACCAGGTTGGATAATGAAATGGCTACTTGACTTATAGTCACTGCATCTAAGGATCTCTTCTGACTACATTTCTGATAAATCTAAATTTACCAAAGATGACATATTTTAGAACCAGGTGTTATACTTTGATTTGAATTTTTAAAAAATTTTTTAATTCACCCAAAATTTTCAGGGAGCAAGAAAATAATTCAAAAATTGAAGGAATACAGCAGTCATTAAATACTCCATTGCTTTGAAGATTCTCTTCAAAACTTATGCTTAAGAAGCTCTTCCAAAAGCTCGGTTAAGTGAGAGAGAGTGATTTCCAAGGCAGTAGTCAAAGGATGTTTTTCTGGCACGCACGTTAGTTTCTGGTCAAAAATGCATTGATAGAATAGGTTCCCGTTGTGAAATTTTTATTGTAGGTTCACATCAGTAAAGATCCAGAAGAAACAAATGGCAAAAATACTGCTATACTTGCAAAACTCAGCTCTAAAGGTGTAAATATTTATATAAACTTAAAAAAAATAATTAATTATTTTTTTATACATGTTTATATTTGAGAATGTAGAGAAAAAGACCATAATATTGCACTTGTTTTAACCTGGTCTCTGTTCTGCATTAGTGAAAGTTATATATTTTCATCTCTAAAAAAGACTTAAAAATAAAATTAAAGGCAACAATGATGACCCTGACAAATCATGTATTAAGTGCAAAAAACCCCCCACAACACGCACACGTACACATATCCCAACCCTGAACAACAAAAAGGCTGTGATTTGAGTGAATTTAGTAAGTGAAAAGATTCAGTACTGAAAATAATTATGCTTATAGGTAGCCTCCAGAACAAAACATGAAAATATTCACTAGCGAGTGACTTCGAAGATTGATACAGGTTGAACAAAAATAAGAAAAATTTGCCTTTGGCCCTACCAAAATGGTAAGACAGATTTCTTTCTTTCTATAATCAAAGCCATTTAGTACTTTCTAGTGGACTATCACTCTCTATCCAACGTCTAAAAAAAGAACAGCAATGTCACAAAGTAAGGCGTGTGCAACACAAGTTTATGAGGCTGATTCAAGACTTTGAGTGCGTAGAAGGCGCCATCTAGAGAGAGTCCCTGAAGCACTTAGGGCCAGAATCTTGTGCCCTTTCGCCCCTGGCCGGGTGGCGAATTGACAGGGGGCACAACCTGTTCTGCCGGACATCATTGTATACCAAGCTCAAACCTGATTTTCAAGTTCCTTTCTGTGAGCCCTGTACCAAGTGAAATGTATGTGAAATGGGGATAATTTAATATTAAAAATATTGGAGTACAAATTAGTAGATGGTCACAGGGATGGGGAGCACGGCATAGGGAATGCAGTCAGCATTAATATAATGGCTACGCGGAGAGCCAGGGGAGAGAAAGAGCAATTAGGGGGAATCATCTTATAAACTGTGTAAATGTCTAACTGATGGACTGTATACTTGAAACTAATAAGAAAATAAAATTAAAAAAAAAAAAAACATTGGAATTGCTAGGTTAGTACTCACTGCCATGGCATGGTGTTTTAGTTAGTTCAGGCTGCGATAACAAAGTACTACAGAGTGGATAGCTTATCAACAGCAGACATTTATTTCTCACAGTTCTGCAGGCTGGAAGTCCAAGGTCAGTGTGCCAGCATGGTCAGAGCCCTCTTCAGGGTTATAGACTACTGACTTCTTATATTCTCACTGGCCAAAGAGCAGAGAGGGAGCAAGCTCTCTCATGATTCTTGTAAGGGAACTAGTCCTATTTATGAAGGCTCTACCTTCACGACCTCATCTAATTATCACACCCCAAAGCCCCTGTCTCCTAATACTATCACATTGTGGGGGAGGGTTCCAATAGATGAATTTTGGGGAGACACAAACATTTTAGTCCATAACACATGGTATATAGACTCAGTGACAATATATAACATGGCAAGTTATAGAGAACATACCAAGCCTCTCTTCCCAAAATAAGAGCTCCCCGAGGAGCCAATGGCTCAAATGTGTGCCTCTCTCCAGGACCTTTTATTTGACTGTCCTTTCATTGGTCCCACTATTTTAGAGTGGTTCCTCTTCATATCAGAGCAACATATCCAGAGACTCTGCATGTGGGGATGAAGTGGACATCAGCCTTGGCCCATAGTTTTGTGCCAGTCTTGGTATCCAATCATAAATTAGTCCCTAAGGGGGCATGAGAACATTCCAGTAATTTGTTCTGACAAAAGCTGGATTAAACATTTCCAGGTCATTTGGTACTCCATTTGGCTCAATTAGACACACCCGATCCCACAAGCATCTGGCTCGTTGTATTTTGGAGAGCAAATCAGTATGAGAGAGAAAGTCACCAAGGCAACTCCATGTGGCAAAAGGACAAGAAGTCATAAACACAGGACTCCTCCCAGACTGACTTTGGGACAGACAGTGTTTATGTACCATTTGATGCAGTCAATTCATTAGATTCTCTTAGATGGGTATATTCTCTTAAATAAACAGAACATAGGTTTGTTTATTTTTCTTTTTAATATAGGCTTCACACTACCATTATTAATATAAGCACTTCTATAAAGATGTCAGAGCTCATTTTTTTAAATTTCAAATCTCAAATTTGCATTGTCTCTGCTATGTTATATTTGGAGGTATCGTGTGATTCATCACACAGCATGTGTTATGGGATTCCTTGGCATTTCATATATCTCAGCAGCTTCTAATGGTTTGCATAAGCATCATACCTGGCTTGCATTAAATGAAATAGTTCAGTCATTTTAAATGCAGAGTAGTCCCTACTGAATTTCTGTCTTTTAAAATTTGTTTTGCTTTTAAGTTAGTGGTTTCATTATTATTTTTTAAGTTCATTTTACTTAGGATTTAGGACCATTTCCCCCTGCAACATTAGTTTCAAGCTTTCTTTTTGCCTTTTATTATTTTCCTGAAGAATTTTTGGACATAATGGTGATGGCTGAAGGAAGCTAATGAACTAGATACATTTTCCCCTATTTACTTCAATCGAACAGCTTTACCTCATAGCATACAAGCAGCTGAAGTATTTTCCAAATTGTTCTCGGGTTTGAATTACCTAACAAAGTTCTATATGTATTTTAAAAGGGGGATTAAACCCAACAATTACCACAGCGGGTCGACCTTAAACATCAAGTTAGGATTCTTGCTGAGAAGTTAACAAATAGAATAAATCAGTTCAGCGTTTGATTAATAAAGATCAACTTTCCCTTTGTGGAAATGCTAAAGCTGTGCTTGTTGCATTTCTTTTCCTACTCTTTGAACATTTCCATGAGATAGTATTTCAGTGGCTATTATCTAAAGCTACCTAGGTTAAGCACATGTGTAATGCTCCAAAGTCGCAAGGAAATTTAGCAGTTATTAATCCAGTTGATCATTAAATAAAGTGTTATAGAACTTTTCCAAAATTGGAGAATGCCTCTAAATCCAGGGTTAGAAGTTATTGCTATTGTTTTCCTTGCAATGAGATGGCTATTTTAGGGTTTTTTTGTCCATTTTTTCACACTCAAATAAAATGCTAAGAAATACTCTTGTATTGTCTACCTTGCTTCCAGCTTTCTGCCAGACGTGAAATTTAAAGATCTGAATAGTCCTGCAACTCAAGATGGCAGAGTTCACTTGGTGATAGATATAGTAGAAAGGTTTTGCTCTTTGTTCTCAAGTCTTTGGTAGAAATGCAGTGGCTGTTCTACCAGAGAACAGCAGTTAATAGGAGGTACTCTGATTCCTTTTTAGACTTTCTTCAGAGCAGATATTTTGGATACATGTGTCTGTCAATAATAATTTTTTAAATGCATTCAAGACAATGAGAATTGAGCTTTTTTTCTCCTGTAGAAAAAGTATATAGAGAGCAAGTCAACACAATCTAACAGAGAACTTTGAGCAAGATATTTGGTAGATATTACATTTTCTCCTTCCTCAATGTATTTATCTTCTGGAAAAGAAGCACATAGATCTTCTTGTAACTTGCTTACAAACAATGGTTATAGTCTTTTAACTTCCTTTCATTCCCCAAGGAAGGGGAAAATGATTACGTAGTCACCTTAGATTGTCCTAGGGTTTTTGAAGGTCTGTACTATCATTCTACTTCTTGATTTTATCATTTGGTAACCAATGTCTGAGACATTCTTTGATGCATATACTATCTATTTGATGTGTTAAGGCATAAGACGGATAGTTAATGATTTTATGCCTTGCTGACATTGTATGAATAATAAGACGATATTCCCAAGCCCAATAAATGCAGAATTTCTATGCAAGAATACTTTCATCCCAACAGTCTGGGGATTACTATTTACAGATTTCAAATTGGTCGCAAGTTTGTTCAATATATCTGACTTGTTGTGGCTGTCACTCATTTTTCAGTCTTAGGATTGTTTATCTTGTATTATCTTTTCTTATTACAACTAATAAGATTCTTCTAATTGAGTCTAATCTGAAGTGAAGTCTAAAAACTGAGGCAAGTAGCAGTTTGATTTGAAGCTGATGTTATGGCCCCCGTAAGTCTTAACCTGAACACTATATATTATTGTTGGGTAGCACCATTTTCCTTCCATAAATTAGGTACTACATTAATTATAGTCTCTTGTATGTCATTCTATGTCTTTCATTTGCAAAGCACTGACCGTGAAATTACTCAGCTTACCTAAATTGACACAATGGTTTCTTAATCCAATGCTACAGTTTTTCAGTACTTATCACTTTAACTATTTTGTGATTTAGAGTGTAATTTAGAATGTTGTTCATTTAAGCATAGAATGCTTACTAGGAGGTCAGGCCCCTGCAGCTTATAAATTTAGGCATTTAAGTCACAGTTGTAATATGTCCTTGAATTCCATATTCTTCCACCTTCTAGGGCAACATACTTAAAACTGTGTTGTATTCCTGATAGACAATCATCTTTCCTCTTCTAGAGCATCTACAAAGTCAACAATCTTATTACCTCCCAAGGCTGACGTCAAGGGACAGGATGCTACAAAAAATGTAGAAAAGTGGGTGTAGGGGTTGATGGAGTGAGCATATGTTAAGTAAAGAAAATTGTGCTTAAAGACTGAGATTTCAGAGTTTAAACTTTGAGCAATATAATTAATCTGGATATTCACAGAAGTCAGGCCACGCTGTGTGGGCAATTGAAGTGGAATGGAGTCTAATAAGATGACTGAAGTTTAGGAACTCCTGGAGATGGGAACCTCCCTGTTGGATAAGTCTCCCATATGGGCTCAGGCTGTTCAGATGATGGCAGAAGTAGTGGAGGAAGAAAGCTATCAAAGAGTCAATGTATATTGGAAAAATCTTGAAGGTCAGTAATCGTTATTAAAAAAAAAAGGAGGGAAAGAAGGTCAGCAAAATTACCACTTTAGGTACTATTAGAATGATTTCATATTTCTCAGTCACGTATCTTTCCTAACTCAGAATGATTACTATGATTCTGTTTTCTGACCATCCTTCTCCTATACGTACTCTAAGAACTGAAGACTTCTCAAAGAACAACCAGACCTGTAATACTACTAGAAAAAATTCATGATGTACCTTTTCCATATAGACTTGGCAGCAAAACAGTTGCATGGTGAGGGCTGATTCTCTCAGATGTTCTATACACTCAGCCCCAGCAAAAAGAAAAGAAAAGAAAAGAAAACTAAACTAAAAAAATGACAACAACAAAGAAGACCCACAAAAACAAAAATACCCTTTCTTACAGAGAGATGGACTTATCTTAGTTCCCACAAGGCAGTGAACATTTTTAAAGACTCTATTGTTTGAGGAAAAAAATCATGGAATAGTGGGAAAGCTCCATGTTTTGTGATGGAATAATTTTGAAAATAAAGTTGGTCAATTACATGATTTATACCCTAACAGGGACTTGTTTACCTTGTGTCTAATTCATGGCGCCTGATGTTCTCCAAATCTTGGACCAAGTGTGTCAAGAACGGTGTTTGTTTTGGTGCTATCCTTAAAGTTCCATCTTCTGCAAAAACTGGGGCTTTGTTTGATTTCTATAACACTTTATTCAAGTGTCAGGGTGTTCTCTCCTTATAAGGAAATCTTACATGTGTTTTAAACATAGAAAAATTGATATTCTTAAACTGTGGAATATCAAAGCTAGGGTACCTGCATCTGCCTGAAGTTAAATTTCCAAGGAGAATTGCATATGAGACCCTCAGAAGAAGCAATAGTGCTCCCCAAATATTCTGTGTGCTCCCATACTTTTCCTGGCCTGCTTGCAGGGAGATTGAAGCCATAGACCTGGTTTTGGTCAGTAAGAAGAGGGTTATGTGTTTCTTTTAATCAGAGGTGATTAAGAGGAGGGAGGAGCTTTTTGCATGCTCTCTTGCTCTGTTACCCCCATTTAGAAACCACGATGGAGGGAGCCTGTGTCTCTAACTCACCATGGGAAGGAAAAGTTCCATCGGGGCATTGCTTGTCCTCATTGGACTTTAAACATGCAAATAAATAAATTGCTGTCATGTAAAGCCACTGAGATTTGGTGTTTATAGAATAGTCCAACTTAACCTGATTAATAAACCACCCAACCAGAAGATTGCCAAAAGCCCAAGAGGGTTATGATTTGGACTTCTTTATGTCTTCTTTAATATCTGGTTTCTTTTAGTCCAAGCCATCAAGAAGACATCCTGACTACTAAAGATTTGATAAGGAAATTGCATATTTTTTACTAAAATGAAAATTTTGGTTTATAAGCTTCAGTTATCATGTGATCTTATTACCTTGGAGCAGAATCAGCTATCAGAAAGATGAGAAATTTAATTTTTGAGGAAGTAGCAGAGAAATGGAATAGATAATTAAGTTGAAGCTACATGACTAAAACATTGCAGAGGCTTCTCTTGCCTGTAAAAATGACCAGTCTGTTTTTATTTTTAGTAAAAAACTGGAGATATGAAACAGAGATCCTTACCTATCCTCAGTTGTACTCTTCTTTGTGGTGACAAGGATGTACTTTACTAGTCTGGCTCTTCTCCCAGTGGAATGAGGATGCTCTCTGTCTCTTCCTGAGGATTCAGGCCGTCATGATTAAGGATGCTATGCAGACATACACCCTCACTTTCCCCTCCGACAAACATCACAACATTTGTTTATTCCTTGCATCCATCTGTTGTAATATGGAGTGTTTACTCATTTCCCTAACTGAAAGTAAGCTCCTTGGGAGCAAATTCTTTCTTCTGTCCTGTTTGTTCCATGTAGCGCGGTGCCAGGCACATGGTAGGCACCCACATAATATTCGCTGAGCCAATGGTGGCTTCCAATTCCAGCCCTTGGGCCAGCCTTTCTTTGTTCTTTTTAAAGTCATACATGGCTTTCTAAAGGAGAGAGATATCATGACACCTAGAGACATTTTTCACCATTTACTAATTTAATGGAATACAAACAAAAACAGTTCCAATATTTGTTTCCTTTGATGATGAGCAGATTTTCCATTCACAGAATTAATTTGACCATGATCACTTTGAAGGGAGTCCTAGAAAACAAATTCTTTACCACGACCAGTATACATATCTACTACTTCGTAAGTGCCAGACATTGTTCTAAACTTCTTATTAGAATGATCTCATTTAATCTTTGCTATATCTCTGTAATACAGGTACTGCTGTTATTTTCAATTTCCAGACTGGGAAATTTGCACAGAGAGGTTATGTAATTTGCTTATGGTAACCCAGGATTCAAGCCTGAGTGGTTAGGCTCCAAGATCAGTGGATGGAAGGTGTCTGTCTCAGACATTCTTGGAATTGAGGTAGTTCTTAAATATCTTCTGTAAACATCAGTGCCAAAGTGCTTTCATGTTTCTTCTTGAACACTTTCAAAGACAAACAACTCACTACTTTGTAAAGTGGACCTCCCCATCTTCTAATAAATTCTGGATTTTTGAAAAGTTTTTCCTAATATTGAATTAAAACCTTTACACTCTATGTTCCTATTTCTTCCCTTTGACTCATGAAACAATTTAAATCCTTCCCTCACCTGACAGTCCTGACACAGGACACCATCTACCGTGAGCCCCAAGTTTCTTATTTTTCAGACTGCTCATCCCTAGCATCCCAATTATTGACCTTTTAAGACATGGTTTCACATGTAATCACCCTGGCCTTTCTCTTCAGAAGGTATGCCATGTTCTGCAATTTGTCTTTCATCTCAAAGCTCTTGAATTAAACCTCTTCTCTGAACCACACAGATCATAATACTCTGTCCACTCTCTTCAAAGTTCCTTGCCTTTGGCTTTGGTAATAATATTGGAGTGTATTTCTTCTACTTGCTAATATGATGACTTAGTTATGCTCTCTTAGGCTTCGGGAAGCAAAGATAACCAGGCTCAGGACATAAGAATTTGTAGCAAGTTCACATGGAGAAGTAAGGGAGCCTTAGGCCACGGGGAGGCCATGGTAGCAGCTCTGGGGCACCCCAGGAATTCCAGTGGGTGTCTTCTCAGAAGTAGGTGCCTGCATTCTCTCTCTGCTCCAGGCCACCGTGAGGGCTCAGCAAGTTCCCAACTTTACATCTGTTGCTCCTGCCTCCTGGCTCCCTGCTGTTCTCTCCTCCTCCAGGTTTCTATCATTTCAGGATTTTTCTTTCTACTCCTCCATGTATTTTTTCGGGTTCACTTTAAAGACATTTAGACTAAAAAAGTATGTAGGCTGCTCTCTCCACCCTCTACCCTGGATTTCAAAGTAAATGCCACACAAAGTTTTTAAGGTAAATATAAATAAATAAGTCTAGAAAAAGTTCTGATTCCACCCTCTACCCCCATCTCTGCCCATGATAATTACTTTAATGCGTCATCAAAAAAAAAAAAAAAAAAAAAAAAAAAAAAAAGAGTCACTTCTTTCCAAAATAATTTTTGGGGGAACTCTGGTGATTGAACATGAACTTTGCCTGTTTGGTAAGCAGAATATTTTTATCCCTTCTACCAACTGCTATTTTTTTTTTTTTTTTTTTTTAATGCTGGGCTCTCTGAGCTATGAGATCTGATCAGCTCAATTAGGTCATCAATGGTCCTGTTCAGCAGAGTCCCTGAGCCAGGCGCTCTTCAGTCAGCCACGCCTCCTTGGTCCAACCATCTGTAAGTAGGACTGCAGGGTTACATGGTACTGAACAGCTAACTGGGCAGGTGTGGCTAGCATCTTAGAGGGGGCGATGGGCTGGCAGACAGATTGCATGGCTCTTCATACATCTATCTGTATGAACCCCTGGAGGACCTCCTCGCTGCCACATGCTACACCACAATTAATTCCTTCACTTTGAAATGTGATGCACTCAGCGAAGTCCAAATGAGCTCATGCCACCAACCTTTCCCGGGGACTCTGGTCTCCACAGACCAGGGCTCCAGCGAGCCATGTGGCCCTGGCCAGGTCATTCTGGGGTTTGCAGGTGACAGGAGAGAGGGAGAAGCCATTCACCTACAGAAGACCTTCTTGGCTCAACTTGCGTGTGGGGAACCTTCGGGGGTGCTGGAATTTCTACAACTTTATGTTGATTAAGAATTTCAATGATATAGATTTAGATGCATCTATTGCTCTAATGTTGTCCTTGTTTTTCCAAGGAGGTAATATTTGTGTATAGAAATAGCCCATGAATTCTCCATGGAGACACAGGCAGACCCTGGAGAGCCATCTGCCGGACCCTAATCTACCCTGGTGCTCTCTCATGCTTATCTGAGGATCCCTTTGGTGGTCACATTGGAGCTGTCCTGAACTCTCCTGCTTGGCCCTGGAGCCTTCCCTTCTCCTCGCTCTATGCCTGTGACAGCTGATGTTTGTCGCAGGGCAGCCTGTCAAGTTGCCCAGTGGCAGAGAGCTTGTTCCCAACGATGCATAGAGGCTGGAAGATTGGGGAGAAAAAGTGGGTTGTTTTCATTTTTACATGCAGGAGTAATTGCATGGAAAGGCGATGCCCTGGGCATTTTCCCCAGGATGGGCAGATGTCACTGCTGATGGAGAAGAAGTACAGTCTCTCCTACCCTCCCCACCTCCATTTTCCTGGTGAAGCCCAAGGCAGTAAAATCAAAGCAAGCATTATTCCTTTTTACTTTGAAAATGCTCTTGAGTTTGAATTATAGATTCAAATGGCTCTTAAAGAGAACGCCCGAGGGGCTCCAAGTGCTACCAGATGCAGGGGAGCTGGGGAAGCTGCTCTGAGAGAGAACAAACACCTCGAGAGGCTCTTTTCTCTTTTTTTATACAGTGGGAAACCAGCCACGCACATCTCCAGCTCAAGGTTTTCCTCACCTTCTTAAAACTGGCTTTTGTATTTAGTTGGATTCCCTGCCCAGGGCTGACTCAGCTATCTCATTCAGCCTTCTGGACAGCTGAATCCCATTTTTGGGATACATCCAGGTCCCTGGTGTTCAGCCAGGTTATTCACATCTATGGCTTGTATCCTGCAACATCTTGGGCCTTGGAGACACCTGATCCAGGGCTTAGGGAAGGCTGGAGAGGCTACTGGTCTAGAAAAGCCTTTGAGGAGATAGGGAGAATGGGGAAGAGAAGTAGAGAGGGAGAAGACAGAACCTGCCAGAAATTAAGTGCAGACAGTTTGCTCCTCAGAGTGTCTGAGGCTGTTTGGAGCTGGAGAGGGGTCTCGGCTCTGCCGCCCATTCCCAGAGAAGCTAAACTAAAGTGACACTCTCTCCTGAGCTCCTTTCAGTCTTGGAGTAGTAGTTCAGAATGTCTCACTTACCCTCAGCATCCACTGGACATCTGTCTGTCCACTTACCACACTCCCACTTAACAAGTAAATGTGGATCTTCTACTCCCTGCTGATGCTATGCCGCAGGCTGGATGAAAAGCCGAACAAGACACGGGAGCTATTATCCAGGATGAAGCCCTCACTCATGACTCATCTCCAGAACCCATTCGGAGGCTGTTAGTAGTTCAGCATCCCCAGTTCCATCCCAGACCCGTTGAGCCTGAATCTCCAGGCATGAAGCAGATTTTAAAATCTCTGCTGTAAAAGTCCCCAGGTGATTTTTGACATTCGCTTGGGTTCGAAGTGGGAGGCCATCACAGTCAGGAGGTGACAGATAAGCTAGTAGATAAATTGCAAGTGTTATTTGACCCCCCTGCCCCAAACAAAGTTCTCTAGAAGTTCGGTTCATTCTGGAAGAGTGGAGAAAGGTAACCAGAGGAGGTGACATGGAGTAGATTCTTGAAGGACAAGTGGTTTTCCAAGCGAGATATTGATGCGGCGAGATTCCAGTCCCCACAAACAGCACTCACAAAAGCTTGGAGGGAAGGGTGGGTAGTTCAGTGTTGAGGGAGAATGGAGGTACCCCTGGGATGCACAAGCAATTGGGGCATACAAGAAGTAGTGCACGTTTTAGGGGAAAGTCGACTTAGAATCGAGTTTAGGGTTTCTATAAGATGCCCCAGAAGGGTATTCAAGAGAAAACATGAAATGCGTTTGAAATCCAGAAAAGCTGTCTGACTGGGGACATAATTTCAGGAACAAAAGCACATGCTCAGAGAGGAAGCTGCTGGACTTGTGTTTAGCAGCCTGTGGGAGCAGCTGTGAGAGCTGCAGAGTAGGCTCAGGCTCTGGCTGGGACCCCAGAGGTCACCCTGGGCACCCCAGGCCTCTAACACTCTAGACAGAACCCAGGAACCTTCTTTCCACACAGCGTTTAGAAGACCCTCCCATCCAGACAGAGTCCTCTTGAGGATGACTCTGCAGCAGTTTCAAGTGGTAGGGTGAGATACCTCTTAAAGGACACCCTCGGGTATCTTCAGCTGGTTGGGGCCATGGACATGGTGAGGCTATCGACAGCCATTCTTCCAGGAAAGACCTAGTGCCAGAGCACAGTGTCACTCGCTCGTTTATTTATTTGGCAAACACTAGTGAGCTGTATGCCAGGCACTGTGCTTGGGTTGGTGCATATGGGGTTGAGTAAGACACAGTTTGCTGGGTGTGTGTCTACTTCCACCATCGATGGTATTTTTTAAGCCCTGTGTCCTCTCCTTCATTTTTATTTCCTCTCTGAGTAAAACAGGGTAAATATCCAGTCACTTCTTACTAAAAAAAAAAAAAAAAAAAAAAAAAAATGAGCAAAGGAAATCAGAAGAATCCTTTTTTACTTACTCTATTCTTCAACAAAAAGTTTTAATGTATTTAGGGTAGAAGTTATTCCCCAGGAGAGCTCTACTTGAGAACAATTGGTTGAATCAAGTCCCCAGTTCTGAATTACCTTTTTAAATAACAAAAGCTTTCAGTGAATAATGATGATGATGATGATGATGATGATGATAATAATAATAATAATTAATAATAATATGCTCTGGAAGATGCCTTGTGTTAAAATTGGGGGAAAAAAAAATCTCAGCCTTTTTTAATGCTATGTCCAGTCTCTATACACAATCCTGTCAGCTTCATGCTGTTTTTAGTCAATTTCACAGTAGGGAAGAGAGAAAGACAGATGGCTTAAGAGAAACAAATTCAAAGCAGGTAACACAATTGCTAAAAGCGTTCCCTGAAAAGGACAATTTTTAGTGGTAGCTAAACATATGGAAATAAAAAAAAAAAAAACCCAGTAGAAGTATAGGTGCATATATGGGGGTGGGGGAAGGGCGGGGTTGCCAGGCGATGGCTGTGCAAGGTACAGCTCCCAGGGAGGGTTGTGAGGCTGCAGTTTGAAGAGCACGGGGGAACTCTAGGCAACCAATTAATTTTAAGATTGCAGAGTGCAAACCAGCGTGGCTCTCCTTTTCTGGAGGAGTGCATTGCCCAGTCAGCCTTCCCACTGGGTGCCTTGGCGTCAGGGTGGGGTCTGTGAGCAATGGGACCTAGCACCTTGCTGTACCTTCAGCACCCCAAACGGGTCTCCATGAATGTGTGTTGAATGGATAGTTTGCATGCATTTTATTAATATGAACAGTCACAAATGTTCTAGGGCAATGATGGTCCTGGAAGTTCTGATTATTGTCCCAGCGTTCGGGCTATTATTAGCATAGAACCCAGGAGGAACTTAATTGAATTATTTTCCCTCATTTCCTTGTCAAGTTGTTTTAAAAGGGGAGGGAGGTATTTCAGTTAGTGAGAACCAACCCTTGATTCTCATCACCATTAGGTATGCCTTGGACTTGGCAAAGGAACTTCACTAAAAGAAGAGTGTTGGAGGGGGGGGAAGACTTGTCACCTCACAGTTCAGCCTACACACTGGGGCAGAGGCAGCTGTTTGTAAATGACAAAGGACCACATTAAAATCTGAGATGCAGCATGGCGGGGTGAACGGCAAAGGGGACACTAGGTAGCAATATAAGGGGACGAGATGTCTGGTGGGGGGGATCATTTTCCTTGACACCGTGCCTCAGAAAGGAAATGAGGCAGGAGATGTTAAAACTGTTGAAAAATGGAAACAGCATTCTTTCGTGGCCGCGGAACATCTGGAACGGCCCTGCTGTTCGGGGTCCCTTTCTGACCCGCATTGTAAATATGACGTATGGCGCGTCCCCCAACCAACATGTGCCACTCTTTTAAAGCCTATTGAAATACCTTTCAAGTATTTATTGTACAATAATATCAATAAAAACAATTCTAAGGGGAAAAACTAATTCATAATCTTATTCCACTAATAAACCAATTGTTTTTATTTACCACGTTCCTCTCCAGCTTTTCCCCATGTAAGTGTGTCCAGGGACAGCTCCTGACCGGTCTGACTGGTCGTCTGGATCATGAGTGACAGTGCTGGCTGCACTGTCCCCGTATGCCTCCCTTCCCCGTCGGTAAGAATGCGGTACGTTCCTGGTGTTCTTCCCAGAGGACAAAGTGTTCGTGGCTGCCATATGGTTCCCGCTTTCTTTATTTTATAAGATCCTGGCAACCTACCATCTCCGGCCTTGTCTGGGCCTTCCTTTTTTTTTTTTTATCTGATGAAGCCGTTCATTAAGATATAAAACTTTGTTTTTCCTCTGGGTAAATGTGGTGTGGGGTGTGGAAGGTCCTTGTTCCTAGTATATACACGGGATATTCTTTCCAATTTTCTTATACTTTGATTTATTCTATGTCAATATCCATTCTATTCGACCTACATGGCTGCAAAAATCAGTCTATAACATCCTAAGTGCAAACATCTTGCTTTGTTTAATCATTTTCCTATTTTTGAATAGTTTTATCACCATCCCAAATAATGTGGAAGTAAACATTTATAGTTTGCTATCCTTTCTTTGGATTATGTTTCTTAATTAATTAACCTGACTTCACAAGGTTAAATCCCATGAATTGGATTATGAATTAGGGAATTCAAGTTTCTTTTGACTTTTACCAAGATGCGATGGTAGCTCAGACATATCTATAGCTTACTGGAGTGGGACAGACCCTTTTAATGGTTCTCTTATTTTCATTCTGTGAGATAAGGGGTGCTATTCCCCATGGTTAAGGACATGTGTGTCACGGCAGAGAGGTGGCTGTCCCTGAGCTGGATCCTCGTTTGGGGCTTTTTGTTGAGGTTCAGTGAAAACAGGTGAGTGCATGGAGAATATTGTGTGACTGAAAAATAAGGCACCCTATTATGTTTTAGGTTAGCACATTCGAGTCTTTACATGTGATATTTACTATAGTCTCTGAATTGGCTAGACCATCTTTCTGCCTGTGCTTTTGTTTTCAAGAAATTTGGGGAGAAAAATTTCTACTTTCCCTCCAGATATAGTACAAAGTGGTGTCATTTGCTTGAATAGCATGTTAAATTAACTGAGCAAAACCTAGGCAGAGAAATCTCGGTTCCTCGGGTGGACGCAGTGCGAGCTCATTTCAGGCGGTGCCGAGGGAGCGTGTGGGGCCGTGGGAGGTTAAGGCAGCAGCAGGCAATGGAGCTGAGAAGAGCAGTGCAGACAGAGATTCCAGCAAACCCCGAGGGGAGGAGAGGTGTTGGCAAAGCCGAGAAGTCGTTGTGCAGGAAGCTAGACACCTCTGCAAAAGAGCGGCATCTAAGCCTGGTGACAGAATGCCTGGGAACTCAGTCACTCTTGTCTGTTCCACCTGGAGGGAGATTGGTCATCGGAATGCCCCGAGCCAGAGGCAGCCTCATTTTGAAGGCACTCTACACACAAAAGAGTCACCTTTTGCCCCTTCCCTCTACTTTTCTCCTCCTCCGAAATGCCTAAAGGTCTATATTTGGCAAATATTCGTTGAGCACTTACTAAGCGCTAGGCATTGTGCTAGGTGATATAGTTAGAAAGATGAAAACTACATTACTGTATACTCAGAAAGCTCACATTTTGGTGGAAGAGCTGCTAAAATATCTTAATAGTATGCAATGTCAATGAAATTGTGCCACACACACACACACACACACACAGGGTGATGTAGAAACCCAGAATAGAAAGTAACTCACTCCTCGGAGTTAGTTATAGGCAACTTCGTGCACACAGCAGATGAGGCCTGAGCTGGGACTTGCAGGCTAAGTAGGAGTTGACCAGGCAGAGAACAGAGGGAAAGATGTGATAGGCAGGTAGCAACATAGTGACAGCAGAGAAGCATGAAGTATGTATGATCAGGACACGGTGTCACCATGAAAAACGAACGAAAACAACCTAAATGCTCTAGGGAACACCTAAGAGCATTACTAAATGTTCATACAGGAGACCATTCTGTAACCTTTTTAAGTGATGTTTAACAAAGAGATTTTCATGTCATGGGGGAAGTGCTTACGCTATGTAGTGTGACGAGAAAAATAAGGGAATGTGTTGTCTATATGGAATGAATTCATCTTTTATGCACAAAAAGGGCTAGAAGAAAAATGTACGTATTCTTGCTTTTGCTACCTCATGTTTTTTGAACTCAACTTTTTATGAGTTTATGTTGTTTTGGTAGAAAAATATGAAGTAAGAAAATTAAAGGTAGTGTATGGCAGTTTCCCGAATGAAGCCTAGCGTGGCCGGAGGTGAGGTCTGGGGAGGGAAATGAGGCCGGTGGGTCGTTATGTGCTGTGGTCACTTATCCTGTAGGTAATCAGGAATTACAGTAACCCCAGTTTGATGCTGAATACTGACGAGCCCTGTTAAAATAGAAAAATGACTCAAGGGGTAAAACATTAAGCCTTTACCATATGTCAGTTCTTTGCCTTGGGTTACAGTGGAGTCGCATGATGCGGGGTCCATGGACACCATGGACCTGGGTTTCTACGGATGCTGTTGCCTTTCGATGGGCCACACACAGCAATTTTTCCCTCTGGAGTTGGAACAAGTTACTGCTACTTCTGCTGAACACAGGAGAGGTACTGGCTTGCGTTTATATAGGTGCATATTTCCTATTTTGTTTTTCTACCAATGTATGATTCAATTTGCCCAAGTTAAATATGCATCCATCCATGTAGCAATGGTTTATCTGGCAAAGAGCTGAGTACTAATGGATAGGGATGCAGGACTTCTCGGTTTCTAAGGGGACAAAAGGGCAAAGGCTTAAGATGTTTTTTTGCCATTATGGAGTGCTATCGTGGAACATCCTGGAAATCTGGGAGTCAGTGGGGAGACATTCATTGTTGGGGTTGAAAGTCCTAGGCGTAAAGGTGGAGCAAACCTAAGTTCACATGTTACCTACTTCTGAGGTTTTTCTGGGGTTCAAATGAAAACTGGAACAGAGCCATATTGTTATCTGACATCAGCATGTCTAACCTGCTAGATTTTATTCAAGCCCGTTTGGAGGTGAGTGGGGGGCGGGGAAGAGATTGGAGGGTAGGTGGGACTCAAAGACCATAAATTTTGACGTAGATAAGAGTGTGTATTCTTTGTTTACACGAAGCCTTTTATGACCTGAGGCCAGCAGGATATAGTCAGTCTCCGAGGACCATGCTGCCGCTGCTCTTCCGCACTTCCGTCCCATTAAAAGCAGCTGCCGAAGAGACGATGGGTCACATTTCCTCACTTCCGTCCCCTGTCCTCAATGTGTGGGCACAAGCTACCCTGAGAGAAAAGTTTCATTGCAAAGCAGAGAGAGGGAGAGGTCTGAAATGTGCTGACGGTTTAAGGACCATGACAGGCTTCAGATGCTCCAGTGAGGAGCTTCCCTGGGATTAGCGTGGAGTTGCACGAAGCATGCCACTGCCGGGAGCTGGTCAAGGTCCGATTCTGCAAGGAAAAATGACCCACCTACTACGACCCAATTAAATTGGCCAAAGTTTGAATCTGAAAAAAGTGAACTCAAAAAGTCCAAGGGACTTAATCAAAGGCTCTGAGCAGCAGAACTGGAGCTACAACTTTTCCCAGGTCCCCCTCGACCGTATGTGAGATGCCACTCTATCTTACTTCGCCGTTGTTCCATTTTTTTCCCATTAGCAACATGATATTATCCTCCACTTTTACACTTTTAATACAGTAGCATAAATATAGGTTAACATTTTTTTTTATCGAGTTTAGATTCCAAGAAAGCTGGCGATGCCCTTTCTTTTCGAGACTGTAGCTACTGCAGACGCACCGGGCAGGCTGCGGCTGAGATGTGAAAAGTGCATTTCCCCAGACAGAATGCATAACGAAGGCGGAGATTTCCAAGACCTAGACTCCCAGACTCAGACTGATCTCCCCTCTCTCCTTGAAATATGGAAGCGAACTAACAAGATTTGAAAAAATGGAAATAAATATTCATCATTTTCCTTCTTCCATTCTGGGTCCTACAGAGAAAGACGTGGTACCCTTTGCACTGGCTCTCACATAGTGAAGTGTGTATACGAGAGAGAGAGAGTGTGAGAGCATCTATATGTATATGTGTGTGCATTAGAGTGTGACTGTGATTGTGTGTAAGAGGGTATGTGAGTACATGAGTGTGCACGAATGTGTGTATGAGTGTTTGAGCATATTTAAGTCCATGTTATACATAGATATGTGTGTGTGAGAGTATGTGTGAATGTGTACGCATTTGTGTACAAATAGGGGCTGAGATATTTATTTCTTTTGAAAGCAAGTCAAACGTCTGTAGCATGTTATGACACACACACCTATGCTTCTTGTTCTTCAGGTAGAAAATTGGTTATATAGAAATGATTTATGTTTATCAAATTATTTTAAAATTCAGTCTGATTCATTCGTTTTCAGTTCAGCGAGACCCATGCTATGGAAATGATTTTTGTAAACATCTCTCAGGCTAAGAGGCTTTTGTTCAGGCTCCGTGGAGAATCAGCAGGGCAATGGTCTGAGAAGTTTTGCCCTCGGAATCAATTTATGTGACAACGTTAGCATAATTTCTTCTGTGATAATTTCTTATGCAGAGAAAGACACTTGAGGCAGTGGTTCCAGATGAGAGATTTTTTTGTAAATTGTGAGCATTCAGGCTGATTCCCTTCCTGGCAATCTTGGGCTCTGTCTCAGTGACAGTGGAAGCAAAGTTTTCCTGAATGTATTGGCTTTTATATGAACTTCTTTAAGTGGCAAAGAGTTGGCAGGCTGCTTCCTGGAGTTTTCCTTTCCCATTCTTGTTTATCTATCATCTGCTCCTTTTTCCGCCTTTACAACACGTGCACATGAGTACACACACACACACACACACTCTCTCTCTCTCTCTCTCTCTCTCTCTCTCTCTCTCTCTCTCTCTCAAGCATTCACGGATTCCTAGATTCTTATTTCACCTCCACTGGGTGCTGGGGAGGGAGCCTCTTGGGCAATGCTAGCAATGACCTGGAGGAGGGGGAAAAAGAAAAAAAAACGAATACTTTCCCAACAAAAATCACAATTCTCATCACGTTTAAAGTTAATCTTTTTAGAATCATTCTATTTTACTTAAAAATAACTTTTCACAAGGAAAAATGCTTTTGGCTATGTTTCTAACTCTAAAAGGGTCTATATTGGCATTTTATACTTGTTGGTTTGTTCACTTATTCAGTTAATATTTCTTAAACCTCTTCTAAGTGTCAGGCACTATTCCAATCGGTGGAAACAGAATGAAAACAGACAGAAATGCCCACCTTTCCAATGGTTGTCAGTGAATTAGAATAAGAGCAGTGAGGTTGTCCTCAGGGGGCAAATTATCGGTAAGTTGGGGGTGGGGGGAGATCAGAGACTAATGTGGTTCGCATGTTAAGTGCACAAACACTATTTTCTTTTTAACAAAGCATAGTTCCTTATTTTAACAAATCACAATCTTGAAGAATGAGGAAGAACAAAGACGAGAGAGCAGACTGAGAACGCATCCTCATGGTTTCCGGCCTCTATAGACTAGTGTTAAAAGATAAACTGAGGCATATGAAAAATTGTAAGAGTTTATCTGTCTGAGAAGAAATTGATTAGAATCAGGCAGCATCCAATCCAGCAGATCTCAAGAAGCTGTACAAAAGAAAAGATTTTTACAGGCAGGAGGGAGCAGGAGCTAGGAAGTTGTACTAGGCGAAAAAGCAGATTGGTTATCGCAAGGTTACTTTTCTTCAAGGAATGGCTGGGGTTTGTGGGACATGACCTAACTAGTGCCAATCAAGCAATTCTGATTGTTTTAAGCTTCCTTATTGGAGAGAGCCCAGGGACTGTCATTAAGTCTCATTTTGCTTGTGACTCCATTTTGGGCCTGTTGTCTTGTTTTTAACGCTAGCCTGGCCACCTTGGGAGGGCCACTTTTTACCCTCTCAGTACCCTCATTTGTAAAAGGGGTTAGTCTTTAACCACAAGATATAACTAGTGTGGAGTTTAGCGAATGTGCTCTCAGGTGAAAACACTGCGCTCACTGAAAAGTGCTCTAGAGAATACATTTTTAAGTTTGGGAGGAATTGGGTAGAGTTGGGGAAGGAGGGGAGGTGTGGGGAGTCCAGGACCGAAGTGGAGACACAGGACAAATGAGATGACCCGGGGAAGGGCAGGGCCATGGAAATGGCGGCACGTGACCTCTTAGTGCTGGATGGGGGTACAGCCGAGAGCGCCTCTCTGGGGAGGCAACGTCCTCCTACTCTGTGCAATATGGTGAAGTTTCGGCTCCTGGACAGACCCTTAGGAGACCCCCTCTGTTGTCTAAGCTCATTAATTAGCCATGCAATCCTGGTAAGTCACTGCACTATTCTGAGGCTCCAAATTCAAAGCAATTTGCAGGAAAACAGCCTCGGAAGCTTGGGCCACTGGCGAGTCGGAGGTGGGCGGTAAGCGGGCACCCACCCGCCTAGAGCAGGGGGCTGCTTCCTCTCGAGACACTGGAAACAGCCCCTCACAGGAGTCCACTTGGCCTTTTTAGGGGGAGTTGAAAGTTTTAGTGGAGTCCAATTTGATATGTTTTTAAAAGGACATGAAAAGTAATGTGCTTTACCAAAGGTATATGTATCAGAGTATAAAATTAGAGAGTGGCAGGGGGTCCTAGGGACCCCCTAGTCCAAGTTCCAGATTTTGTAGGAAAGGGAGCAGGCTGGCACGGACCTACCCCTGGAAGGGCTGGCTCCACACCCACCGCGACTGCCCGTATAGTCTATGATTAGTGCATATCTTTTATCTATAAAGTCGAATTTATATCTAAGTCTGTTTATCAAAAGGACTATGAATTTAATCATGATGTTGGAGGTTTACAGTACTAGTTCCACGAACTGTCGATGTGTGTCTGTGTGTGGGGGGATGCACATACATGTGTATGCTTGCGTGTGTGTACAGGCATGGGTGCGTGCGCACGTGAATGTGTATGCGTGAGTTTTGTTTATCCATCTTCATTAGGTAATCCGGTTCTCTGTAATTCCAGTTTAGGGAAAAGAGCAGACATTCTTCTACAGGGGCAGTAAAACACTAGAAAGTGACTCAACCGCTAGGTAACCAGTAAATCTCTTTGGCTTAATCATAATCTTATTTTAGTATTTGACTTAGTTTCATTCATTTTTAAATTTCAGTCTCAAACTCCCCCTGGAGGTCACACCTATCTATGGTTTTCCTGGCCCATGAAAGTGTTGAAAGTGTGTGCATGCGCGTGTGCATGCGCATGTTTGTGTGTGGCGGGTGGGGCGTGGTCTGTCCTTTATAAGACCCCCTCTTCTCTTCTGGGCCAAGTGCTTTTGGTGCTTTGGGACAGAGGGAGGGAGCAGCAAAGGACGAAGGTGTCACTTCCTCCCCAGGGTTTGTAGTCCTCGCCCCCTCCACCCCTCCCCCTACCCCCATACTCTCTAGCTCCTCCGAAGACCAGCAGCCCACTGCGTCCTGTGCTGGGTTCCCTACCTGGCTTACGGGCATCAGGTGCAGAAATGGCCAGACAGTCGGAGCTCGGCTACCAACTACGATGACCACCTCATCTGTGGGGAGACCTGGCACCCTGGCCACAGATGTTGGAGGAGCGTGGGCCGCTCACTGCTGCCCCCTCCTCAGCCTGGACCTCACATCTTAAGTTCTCTGCTGGGGGCAGATCAGAAAGTCAGGGACTAAGCAGACATGGACCAGGGAACCAACTGTGCTCTTCTCTTTCTTGCTGTCACCCCATCTTAATGAGAGATTCACTTGACTTTGGGGAGAGTGAAGCCGACCCTTTCTCCATGGACGCTGCCCTTCCCCAGATGCCAGACTCCCTCCCTCTCCTTGTATAATCTGAGTTGGGGGTAGGACATCCTTGGAGGTCGGGTTGGCTCTGGGGACTCTCTGTGAAGCCACGGGCCCTGCTCCCAGCTCTGGCCGCAGGCCGTTGTTGTCAGCTATCTGAACAAAGAAAGGGTCTTCAATGGCATTGTTTTTGGCTTTGGGCCTTTGCCACAACTCTGGAACGCCACAGAAAAATTCCACTTGATGTTCCGTAATACAGCCAGCAAGCTCTGCTCTCTGCCAACGAGCTCAAATCATGACCCCTGGTGGCTCAGAAACAGAAGCGCAGTCCAGAATCCCACTGAAGTTGCCGGCGCACAGTTCAGAGGGACAGATTTTAGTCTTAACGAGCAAATATGTCTAATTTTCTTTCAACTTTCTATAACTCTAAAAAGAGCTAAATGTTTCTTTAAGAGGTTTCTTTGTGTTTTTAATCCTGAAGAGAAATTTTCAGAAATAAGATTTTCAGCATAAGTTTAACTAGTAAAATGGTAACTCAACATTTGTTTGATTATTTAAATTAATTATTCAAAAAGTCTGTATCGAGGGAAACTGAGACTTGCCCAGGGTCATCCAGCTGGATTAGTCAGTGGCCAGGATGGGCCAGATTCTAAGGCTCCTGACCCAGAAAGCTCCCCACCACCCTTGGGCACACAGACACCCTGCGGTATATCCTAAAGCCTGTGCAAACCATCCTGACCTCCAGCCCCCCCCCCCCCATTTAGTGGTTTAACTGCCTGGTGGGTGTACCCCAAACTGTGCTTGAGCCTAATAGATCTCCATGGTAAGCACAAGGCACCAGGTGGTATTCCGTAAAGTTCATGTAATGGTAGGTTAATTATTTGGTGCAAATATCTGCCTGGAACACTTAAGACGGTTATTAAAATACTCCTTTGCGATGGTGCAAAATTCCTGAAATGATGCAGAAGTACAGAGATGATGGATCCGGTGGAGAGCAACAGAAAACATCCTTGTGCTCAGGAGTGGTTAAAAAGCGAAGCCCTTTCACTACTCACTGACGGAGAGGAGATTGTTTCTGACTTTCTGCACCCATGGGGTGTAACTGCGAGATCGCTTTCCATGTGTATGGTGTTGGGGCAGACACCGACTTGTGTCTATTGGAGGAAATAATTTTCCTAACTGCATCTTCATGGAATATAAGTAATAATTTTGTGCAAGGCCATCTCGGTGTTTTTAAGTTCTAAAACTACATGAATGCCCTGCTTTGTGCAGTCCCTAAATAATTCTTCCCTGGAGAGAGATATGGCCTTGTGAATGGCTTGCGTAGGCTTCCTTCCGGGACACCTTCCTCTGCTTTGCTGGGTTGATGTTCAAGACTCCAAGGCTGTAGGTGCACTCTCTGACTGAGTGTTTGTGTGTTGGTCAGCAGCTGCCGTCTGCAATCACCGCACTGTGCTTCTTCTACAGAGAGACCAGAGTCCGATTTGGTCAGGCGCAAGCCCTGGTCTTTCAAAAGAGGCCCGTCTTAGTCTGCTTGTGCTGCCGTAACAAAACACCACAGACTGGGTGGCTTAAACAACAGAAATCTATTTTTTCACAGTTCTGGCAGCTAGAAGTTCATAGTGGATTGAATGTTTGTGACACTCCCAAAGTCCTATGTTGAAATCCTAATCCCATGTGCTGGTATTTGGAGGCGAGGCCTTTTGGAGGAAATTAGGTTATGAGGGTGGAGCCCTCAGGTATGGAATTAGCACTCTTAGAAGAAGAAGTCACAGAGCTAGCTAGCTCTCTTCCCACCATGTGAGGACCCAGTAAGGAGTCAGCAGTCTGCAACCAGCCTAGAAGACAGTCCTCGCCTGACCTTGCTGGCACCCTGATCTCAACCTTCCAGCCTCTGGAGATAAATTTCTCTTGTTTATACAACGTCCAGTACTTTGTTATAATAGCCCAAAGCGATTAAGATAAAGGCCAAGGTCAAATTCAGATCCTGGTAAGAGCTCTCTTCCTGGCTTTCAGACAGATGTCCCCTTGCTGTGTCTTCATATGACCTATCCCTTCTGCGTGCACAAGGAAAGACACACACACACACACACACACACACACACACACACAGACACACACACACACAGGAAGCGAGAGAGGGGGGCACACTCTGGAATCTCTTCTTCTTTTAAGGGGTCTACATTTATGACCTCATTTTACCTTAATTACATCCCTAAAGGTCTTATCTACATACACCATCATGCCGAGGGTAGGGCTTCAACATATGAATTTTTGAGGTGCACAGTTCAGTCCATAAAAGGATCCATGTGGAGCATCCGTAGGAATTGATATTTGCCTCTGCCTTGTGGGCTCCGGCCCTGATGTTTTCACAGCTCACGTGACTGAATCCATTCTGGGATTCACTTCCTGGACTTCCACAACAGGCTCCGTCCACGAATAAACGAGTTCCTCGCCCGTTTCCTTCCCGCATGCATTGCTTCATTAATCCTCTCAGTTCCGTCTCCTAGTTCCTGTCCCTGGTGTCAGACTTGCCTGCCATGGGGATCATGCTATAGAAGCATTAATCCATATCAGCCATTTCTGCTTTTACTTTATACAAGGTAGACTGTCAGGGTCTATGTCAATGACCCAATCTTGGAAGAAAACTTAAACTTGAAGTCCTCAGGGCCTCAGAATTTAGATCTTGCCATTCGGCGAATATTATTATGTGAAGTACTATGCTAGGATGGAGAAAGAAGCAATCTCTATTCTCAGAAGCCAGCTCAGGCCTCTGGTAGGGGTGATGGCTTTGTTTGTGGAGTATAGATTTGAAGTACCCAGGGGCCTCATAGGTAGGGGTTCTCAGAGTCTGTGTCTTCACTGAGCCTGGTGCTCTGGAAAGAGACTTTTTCTTCTCAACTTCTGCTTCTTTGGTACCAACTCTTATCTGAAAGCCTTTCTCCTGACTGGCTGGTTCTCGGATCACCCCAAAATCCATCCCCCCGAGTGCCTTGGAGGGCTTCTCCTCGGAACATCACTCTTACCCACCACATCCACTCCGGTTTTGGCTCATAAACATGATTATTTTGTCACAACCTCTGCTGTCCTGCCCTGACCCAGCCTAGCCCTCCTGTTCTGTGTGTTCAGGCAGGGCTTGGCTTGCCTGTGCCTGGGCTGGTTCTGCTTTAGGATGGACAGCCGACTGTCCCTTGTTGACCCCTAACAACCCCTTTACTGAAACGCTACGGAGTCTTTAGCTCTTCTAGGTACAGACTCCTCCTGGGCACATTTAGAATCTGAGGAAGCAAGGAGGGAACATCAGGACATCGCCATGACAAAGCCTTTTTGGAAAGTAGACTCAGTAAAAATAATAAACACATGATAAGAAATCAAGACATGGGACTTGGGGGCCTTGGGGGCCCTTTCCCAAGGGGGAGACAGTACAGAGAGAGACAAGGCCAAGTGTTTCAGGAGATGCAGCTTGCCCTCTTCATCATTTTGTCAGACTTGGACCAGAGAATCCCTTATTTCTCATAAGGTAGGCAGTAATTAAATTACAAGAAAAATAATAGCAATAGTAACAGCTGATGTTTACTGAGAACTAACTGCGTGCCAGGCACTAAGTGCACTGTGTGTTACTTCATCTAATCCTCCCAGCAGTGCTATGCGGAACACACTGTTATTCCTTTTTACATGATGAAGACATGAACTTAGGCAGGTCACATGACCTGTCCAGGTGTTTCACACCTTGGCAGTGGTGGACGTGGGCTCCAAACCTAGCCCCCCAGCATGGGGGCTGCTGTGTGTACTGGGCTGAATTGTGTCTCCTCAAAATTCATGTCCATCTAGAACCTCAGAATGTGGTCTTTTTGGAATAGGGTCTTTGCAGAAGTCATTAGTTAAGATGAAGTCAACCTAGATTGGGGTGGGCCCTAAATCCAGGGACTGGTATCCTTATGACAAAGCCGTATGAAGACGCAGAGACACACAGAGAAGGCCATGCGAAGACTGAGGCAGAGATGGAATGACTATGTCTTCAAGTCAAGAAATACCAAGGATTGCTGGCAACCACCTGAAGCTAGAAGGTTTTGAAACAGATTTCTTTCTCAGAGTCTCAAGAAGAAACAAACTTTGCTGATCCCTTGGTTTCAGGCATCTAGTTTCCTCAATGAGAAAATAAATTTTTGTTTTAAGCCATCCATATGTTATACTTTGTTATAGTTCTCTTAGGAAACTAATGCACTATACTGTGGTGGATTGGTTAATTTCCCGTCATATCCTACTAGTTAAAAAGATATTGGTTTTCCAAGTACTCTCGTTCTTCCTTCATTTCAAATGTTATGGATGTGTTGATTTGGCAAGGCTTATTGTAACCTAGATTTCATTTCCTCCCCTTTACAAATTCCCTGGTTTATTTATGTGTAGGTGTGCCATCTAGTGCCCTAAAATGAGAAATGCATATAATTTTTAGAAATGGCCAAAAGTATGATCTGAGCAATCTCTCTATCTGTTCCCTGAAGGATGAGAGAAAATCTTGCAGTAGAATCCTCCCTAAAGATCTATTTTAAAGATCATGAGATCACTCAGATTTTTTCTCAAAATCATATCTAGATATTAAAAGATAAGCAAAAGTAAAATATTAGTCTTAAGTCAAATTTAAGGCAGAATTGAGCTTTTTTGGTTGTGCTATCTGTACAATTCAGAGTATATGGAGCAAGTTGCATTAAAAAGCATGAATCTTGTGGGAATGTTTCACAGTTTTATTGTAGCTTAAAGACTACCCAGTTTTCTTTCTTACTTCTTTCTTTCTTTCTCTTTCCTTCCTTCCTTCCTTCCTTCCTTCCTTCCTTCCTTCCTTCCTTCCTTCCTTCCTTCCTTCCTTTCTTCCTTCGGTCCTTTCTTTTTTTCTTTCTTTTAACAAAGAATCAGCACAATTCTGTAATATGAATATTTTTATCCTATTTATAGAGATGAAGAAATTGAGCCACATTAACTTGCCCCAAACCACATAGTTAAAGAATCGCATCACTGGAACTCAGTCCCAGGCTATCTAAGACTTTTTTGGCCTCTTGTCTTTGTCACATAATGCTACTAATATAAATGGCTACTGAGTGAGTCACTGTGACACTGTTTGGTCCCAAATGCCCAGTCCCTGGTAAGGAGCATATATCTCCACTGAAACATGTCCATATGAGAGGAAAAAATGTCTTACACTTTTTTTTTTTGGCAGAAAAATACTCATGAAAAGCAAAGATCATGCACTTTTATTTTCTCGAAAAAAGTGAAAAGTGAATTTTAAGGCTCCAATAATAAATGCCTAAATAAATTCTCAAAATAAGAACTTAGAGGAAAAAAATAGAAATAATTAAAAGAACCATTTATGTTGATAGTTTTGATTGAATGGGTGATAAACTATTCTTACTGATTTGTGAGTGCACTGATTACTTACATCTTTCGGGGACTTATTGTTTAGCTATATCTTGTGAAAAGGGGTAGGGGAGACTATATTTGAATGTTTTCCTTAATTAAAAAGAATTCCAAGGTGTATTATTAAGATATTTTAGAATTTAATATTTACAGAAATTTCTGAGTAAAATGAGTCATGGAAAATTTATTTTAGTATTTCAAGTACTTCCTTTTAGAACAAGTTAACATTTCACCCAGTTATGATACATATTCATATGAAATTGACATAAATCAGCCCAGTCAGAAGCTGAGAGAATAATAATTTTCCAACACTATCAGCCTCCTTGAAATTTGGAGTTCTTTCCTTAGAATGCAAATTTTGTCTAATTTCAAAAAAAATTTAACTTCAAAGGTTCTGGGGCAATACTGGAGTTAGGACATGAGAGGAGGTGATGGGTATCTACTCTTTTAAGTAGTAAAAATGGTTCTTGTTGACCTTTAACCCCATGATCTGAACATATTTCTTTGATTATTTTACAGTTAATTCACTATCCAGGAAGCTATAATTCAATACCTGATAGAGCTGAACTTGGCTGGCCGAAAAAAAAATTTTTAATTTTTCATTTTCTTATCCTCTTACCAAAAATATAAGGTACCAATTCTTCACGATTGGTATGCCTGTCTTTAAAATATCTTTCAGATGTTAAGCTGAAATGAATTTGTTATTTTGCTTTTTTTTCTTTCCAAGCAAGAAGTTGTGTTCTTTGTAGAAATTGTAAGATGGTTCTAAAAATCATATGAAATTGTAAGGGACCCAGATTAGCCAAAATAATCTCAATAAAGAAGAACAAAGTTGGAGGATTTATGCTTCCTGGCTTCAAACTTACTATGAAACATTGGTTGTCAAGATAGGGCAGTCCTGGAACAAGGAGAGAGAAACAGATCACTGGAATCGAATCGAGAGTCCAGAAATAAACCCATGCATCTATGATCACCTGAGTTTTAAGAAAGATGCCAATGTGGAGAGAAAAGTCTTTGGCACTGAAAGAACTGGAGACTCACATGAAAAATAATGGTGTTGAACTATTTCCTCATGCCATATAAAAAAAATAACTCAAAATAGATCAAAGACCTACATATAAGAGCTAAAACTACAAAATTTTTAGAAGAAACAGGAGTAAAACTCATGACCTTGGATTTGACAAATAATTCTTAGATATGATACCAAAACACAAGCAACCGAAGAAGAAGTAGATATGACTTTATCAAAATTAAAAATTTTTGAGCTTTCAAGGACACCATCAATAAAGTGAAAAGATAGTCTCCATAATGGGAGAACATACCTTGCAAATTATATCTCTGATAACAATCTAGTATCCAGAATATATAAAGAACTCTTAAAATTCAATAAAAAAACAAATAACCTGAGTTAAAAATGGTCCAAGGATCTGAATAGGCATTTTTCTAAGGAAAATATATAAATGGCCAAAAAGAACATGAAAAGGTACTCAACATCATTAGCCATTAAGGAAATACATATTAAAAGCACAATGAGATACCACTTCCCACCCACTAGAATGGCTAGAATGGTTTAGCAGTTTCTCAAATGATTTAATGTAGAGTTACCATATGACCCAGAAATTACACTTTCAGGTATATACTCAAAAGAAATGAAAACATATGTCTACAGAAAAACTTGCGCATGAGTGTTTACTTCAGCAATATTCTTAATAACCAAAAGGTGGAAACAACCCAAATGTCCATCAACTGCTGAATGAATAAACAAAAAATGATACATGCATACAATGAAATATTATTTAGCCATAAAAAATGAAGTACTAATATGTGCTATGACATGTATGAATGATAAAAACTTTATAAGTGATTGAAGCCAGTCACAGGAGACCACATATTATATAACTCTATTCATATAAAATATTCAGAACAGGAAATCTATAGAGGCAGAAAGTAGATTAGTGGGGTGCTGGGGCGGGGAGTGGACTGGGAGGTAAAGGCTGGTTGCTAAAGGAAATGAGGTTTATTTTAGAGCTGAGAAAAATGTTCTGAAGTTGACCATGGTGCTGATTGCACATATCTGTGAATACTCTAAAAGCCATTCAAGTCTACACTCTAAATGGATGAATTGTATGATACCTAAGCTATTATGTCAAAGCTTTTAGAAAATGTACATTGATATTAGTAATTTCAGTAATTTAATCATATCTATATTTTCTCTATCATCTATCTATCATTCTATCAATATATCTATCTTCTATCTATCTATATCTATCATCAATCTGTCTATAACGTCTTAAAGGATTTGATATTATTATAGGGAAAATAATTGACAAACAATATGAACAGATTCTGTAACATTTAATCTATGTAAATAGGATACTTTTACCATACAAAAATAGAGTGAAAGTGGATTGTACTACTTTCCACATGGCCTTTTTGCAATGATAAATGAAAGGTTCCTCAAAATCCTCCTGGGCTAGTCCTCCGGGCAGGTCCCCCATCACCTCATGCCTGGAATGTGACAATTCTCACTGTGCTATCCTCCCCCTCAAACATCACCACTCAATTAATCTTCGCGAGACTCTGCTTTCTTTCTCTTGCCGTGCCAGTGTATTTTTTTTTCCTATAAACTTTCCAAGCTTTTTCTCTAGAGCCCTACTTGGAGTCCAAATGAGTCCTTTAGAGGCCCCGGGACTAAGGACATAATGGTGCTACACATCCCTCATCACTCATTTTACCTAGTTCAAAATAAAGCATCGCTCATCCGTAAATGACACAAGTTACATCTCTGTTGAAATGAAAATAGCTCCTTTTGAGAATTTTGGTTCGCAAAGTCTCAAATAAACTTGGCAAATTTTAATATTACTCCTTTTCTGGGGCCTGTGCTTTGCTCATGCCCTACACAGTGCTTAATTTGCTGCTTTGTTCGTGCACCTTGATTTACCACACTGATTTTCTCCTGTGGCCTCACTCATAACCCTTCTCCCTTCCCACTTTGCTTCTCTTCCCTCAGCCTCACTCTCGCCCTTACTAATGTCCCTCTGTCTCCATGACAAATTTGTGTTTGGCTCTCACCTGGAATGGCCACTGCCTCTCTCCCACAAGCCAAATACCCCCAAATACCCTTAATCTAAGGTTTGACCCAAATCATGCCTCCTCCAAGGACAGAAACACTTTTTTTAAACCCCACTTTGGCTGTGCCAGATCGACACGTGTTTGTTTTGTTCACCAATAGCACAAAACTTGGAGAAACCAGGTGCTTTTCTGTAATGCAACTCAAGATCTTTTTAAAAATAGTTCATTTTAGAGAACTTATGATGTGAAGGACATAAACATTGGAAATATTGCTTGGCAGAACCCCCCCTAAAATCAAAAAGATTTTCTTCTACAACTCTCCCTGGTGATGCACGCCTTGATAGAGCAATATTTTTTTTAGATCGATAGAACTTGGCAGAGCTTTCTGGAGGAAATATTGTTGAATTATGTACAATGAATAGTTTTTTCATTGAAATTCATGTCTAACTGATCTGATATCTCAATTCGCTCAGACACTTTAGCATACATCAATGAAACACATTGGCATACAACAACAACAAAATATTTTTAATCTGGCATTTTTTACCAGAAACACATTACTGCTCCATTAAACGGAAAAGCCAGTTATTTCACATTCACAACAGACTTTTAAATCATACAGCATCAAAAATTATTTAAAAAAAATAAAAATGATTGGCGTATAAGACTCTGATTGCTCTTTCACTATATGTTTTAGCTTAGGAATTTTCTGATTTTGGAGAAGTGCCTTTTTTCTTTTTTCCCCATCATTTCTTTTCACAGACACAAGAAGTTTTTGGTGGGGAGGAGAGAAGTTACTCATACTTAAGAAATTTTGATATGACATTCCTGCCCTTCCACTTTTTTCTTCGTGATTGGACTTTAAGTTTTTTTAAACCCCACTTTGGCCGTGGGCATGTTACATGATGCCAGGAATTGATCAGCAGTTGCTGATGAAGAAAAGAAAAGAAAAGAGAAAAGAAAACTTATTCTGTCTTGTTTGATGCTTACAGTAAAAATTAGTAGGCACCAAGCTATTTGTCATTTGGAGGTGCCAGTTAACCCATGGCCATGTGCTACAAGGTCTCTAATCTATTTTAATATATTCCTTAACCAACACATGCTGAGTCCCATGTGAAATTAGTATGTACTAGTTAATTCAAGTTTTAAATCTAGGAGCAGAGCTTTGTTCCACTGGAGAACCCACACTGCAGGGGCAAATCAGCCAGTATAACATAGTAGTCTCGAACCAGATGTGGCTACCTTAAGCTATATTTGTATCTTGATCATATCAAGGCTATGGTGATTAGATAGTCAGCTAGAATTAGGTGTCAGAACTGTGTTATTGATAAAACCTGTTGACTATATAATGCATGTAAGAAATGAGCTCTCCTTTGTGAAATTTGTTGTCAGCATATGAAGATTGGTTATACCTCTTGCACAAAGGAACATAGTATAAAAACCTGGGGAGACTTGCAATCTGTTCTTAGAGAAGACACACCAGGCTCAATCCCCAAATTGTCCTGTGTGCTATTGGTTTAACAGGATGCTGTTTGCGTGGCGATGCCTAATTGGCTAACAGAATCTTGCCTCTGAAATGTTGTCATCTGCCTCAAGTGAACTTACCAGAAACCTAAAGAGATCTAAGGGCTAGAACTGCTCTGAACTTATGTACAGTTTATAAGAGCCGTATTGTGCTCCTTGCTAATGAATGTTTCGTCGACGCATACCTGCATGCAGGCCAGCTTTGGTTCTGTTACAACCTAAATAGCAAGAATATGGGGCATCAGCTCACCCTCATCTACCTCAAACTGCTCTATACATTATTGCTGTCTACCAAAAAGGAGAGTTGAACATGACTACGTCAGCTAAGGTTAGTTAGTAATGGTATGTAAACTGGTCCCAAATGCATTCGTTGAGGGAATATGTAACAAGATCTTGTCAATCTATGTTGCTTGTTTGCTAGACTGGATTGCATTCTGCATAACTGAATTACATAGCATCCTAGATGATGAAAGTCTTACGGAAAAAAAGAAAAGATAAAGCCTAGTAAGGAGAACCAGGTGTGAGGCAGGAGAGTTGGGTTCTGTGGTCTCGTAGATTATTGTAAGAATTTTATATTTTTCTCTGAGAGAAGTAGGAAATCAAAGCAGCGTTTGAGCCGGGGAGAGGTACTCTAATTCATATTAGAATTATTCTGATTGTTGTATTGAAAATAGTCCTGGGGAGCTGGATCGGAGGCAGGTTCACTAATTACCTCTTGCAGGAATCCAGGAGAGATATGACAGTCACCTAGGCAGTGGTTGCATCTAGATCTATTTTCTAGTTAGGGCTTACAGGATTTGCTGATGGTCTGGATAGGAAGTATGTGAGAGGAGGTGAGCCAACAATGACCCTAGGCTTTTGGCCTGAGCATCTGGAAAATGCAATTGCCATTAGCGGAGAAATAGAAGACTGTGGATGAAGTAGTTTTAAAGGAAATAAATATAGGAATGCCTTAAAATTTATAAATTGCTATAAAAATGTCAGCCTACAGAGTTTGGCATGTTTATAAAGTCTATGTAATTCAGCATGTGTTTAATACAGAGTGTCGCTTTCTGTCCAACTTACTCCTATGTGCATTTCATGGTTTTTAATGATCACACCACGCACCACACAAGAAATCTGCTTTCATTTGTCATCTGAATGCTTCCTGTCTCTTCCCAACTTCCTGCCCTGCCATGGCACTGGAATCACAAAGTTTGCCTTTGTTGACTAGTGAGAAAGCTTGCCATCTGCTTGGTTTATGAAATCACTTGAAAAACAAAATGCGGTTTCTGTCACCAGTTTGCCTCTAATAGTCATCAGTAACACAAGATGTTTATTGAGATTGAGGTGCCTCGGGTCTGATCTGCCAGGCTCCGATTCAATTTCAGATTTCTCTTTCTTGGAGACTTTATAGCAAAACCTTTCGGTGCTAAAAGGATACATGATATGTTACGCATTAGTGTAATGAGGTGGCATGTGCCCTCCAGCTACTAAGAAAGGGAAACGAGTAAAACTCCTCAAAATACCATATTCTTGTTTACTCACAAAACGAATAACACACTTTCCTTCCAGTCATGGTGATGTAATAGGGACCGGATTCAATCTCCAAAAATATTCGGTAAAACACTCAATTAAAAAAAGAAAGTCAGACAAAAAATGTATCAGACAAAAATTTCCTTGCGTTTGGCTAAAACACAGCACAGGGCTGTCATCCTTGAGAAAAGGACAATGCAATAACAAGGTGAGCTCTACAATTGACCCAACTTACTGCCCAAAGGCAGTTTCCAGGCCACAGAGCCCAGGAGTCTGGCCGAGATGAAGAGATAGAAATTAGAAATCTGGAAGAACAGGTACCTAGAATTTTGGGGGCAGAATACCAGAGAAGAGAGCTCCATGCAGAGTGCTTGAGACAGGCAGACTGGTCCTTTCTAGTTTTTGGCTCAGTCTCGATCTGCACATGTGAAACGAGAAAGTTTCTGCGGTCAGTGAGAGAGACCCTCCAGCAGCAATAGGTTGAACATTTTCCGGAATTCATACTAGGCTGAAAATAGTTCAGATTCCTATTAGCCAGACTGGGGAGGCCTTGTAAGACCCGGGCATTGAGTAGAATTTGAAGAAGAAAGTTAGCGCTTACCGATAATTTTACCGATAAAGTTACCGATAATTTCTCCTGACCCATCCTGTTGACCTCTGAAGGCAAGTTTCAAAAGGATAAAACTGCTCCCGAGTAACATAACTGCATGCTAGAAAAAAAGCCCAATATGCTTTTAAGTGATATGACAAAATCCAGTACCCCAAAATGTAAAATTCACAGTATTTAGCCTTCAATCCAAGTTACCAGGCATACTAAAAATCCCAGGGCTGCAGTAACAAAGGAACACAAATGAGATGGCTTAAAACAACAAATTGATTCACTCACAGCTCTGGAGCCTCAGGTAGGAAATCAAGGTGTGGTCAAGGCTGCCCTCCCTCTGAGACTCTGTGTAGACGCCTTCCTTGCCTCCACCTAGCTTCTGGTGGTGGCTGACAATCTTTGCTGTTCCTTGGCTTGTAGTCGTGTTACTCTAGTCTCTGCCTCTGTCATTGCATGGTGTTCTCTCTGTGTCCCTGCATTGTGACCTTAACTAATTACATCTGCAACAACCCTATTTCTAAGCAAGGTCACATCCTGAGGTACCAGGGGTGAGGACTTCAACATATCTTTTTGGGGGACAAAGTTCAACCCATAACCAGGCATGCAAAATAAGAGGAAAATAAACCTGTAAACAGGAGAAAAATCTATCAGTATAAAGTGCCGAGATGATAAAATTAGCAGATACAGATGCTATAACAACTATAATAAAAATACTCCATATGCTCCATTTTGCATAGTTATTATTAAAATGTGTTCCTTTGGATTAATTATTTAATCTCTGCAACAGCATAAAGGACAGAGATAAATATATAATCATAAAGCACTTCGTAAAAAATCTTTGTGAATGCAAGTCATGGAAATTTTCAGAACTTCTTCCTCATCCCTAAAATGAGAATAACAACACTTATAAATAAGTTGTGATGATTAAATACAATTTTTATAAATTGCTTGGTATATAATCAACTCTTAATAAATAGCAGCAATTACCATTGTTAATAAAACTGGAAGCAATGACAAAAGCAATCGTAGGTCAAATTATTACAGACCCATGATGAATGACACCGAACATGATGTAATTATAATGATTTAATTTATTGATTTTGGGAAGAACTTTACTAATTCAGACAAGTCGGGATGGGGAAGTAGTCATATCTGAGTGAGCACTGTTAATTACAGAGTATTTTGGAAGAAATGATTTTCGATTTACTTTTAACTACATGCAGTAATTAGAACCAGACTACAAAGTTTTGCCTTGTACACATCCTTAAGGGACTGGCTTTAACGATTATGTAAAACGATCTTCTGTTAACATAACCAGGCTTTCAGTTGCCATAAAATAGTTTCTTTTCATAAGCAGCTTTTCTTTAGTAGCAATATAATTTCTGTCGGAATAATTTAACCAGCCATGGGGCAATTTCTTCCAGATCCAGGCCCATCCCGAGACACCAGCAGAGGGCTTTCGCCTTGGCTGTGGGAGCGCGTGGGGAGCCCCTGTGACTGTCTAGCCTCTGGTGACACCACTTCTTTCCTGTTCTTCCCCCGCCCGTGGTAGTGGCTGCTTCCTGCAGCTACTAAGCTCTGGGTTATTTCGTCGTGCTATTTTTTGCTATTTCAGTGTTTCAACAACCATATACCCAAGTCCCTGAGTTAAATCTTTTCTGTTTTATTTATTTTATTTATTTTTTAAAATTAAATTTGTTGGGGTGACACTGGTTAATACAATTATGTAATTTTCAGGTGTACATTTAGAATTAGATATCTGTATATTCTATTGTGTGTTTAAAGTCTAATTTCCTGCAGCTACTATATATTTGATCCGCTTTATCCACTTTACCTTCCCCCTACTGCCCTATATTTGACCCCCTTTACCCTATCTACCTCTCCGCACCCTCTTCCACCTCCTACGCTCTGGCAACCACTAATCTATATTCTATGTCCATGAGTCTCTGTTTGTTTGTCCTGTTCACTGTTGCTTTTAGGTTTATATTCCGCACATAAGTGATATCATGTGATTTTCAACTTTTTCTGTCTGGCTCATTATCTCGAGGTCCATCCACATTGTCACAAATGACAGTATTTCGTCTCTTCTTATGGCTGAGTGATATTCCATTGTATATATGTACCACAGCTTCTTTAGCCACTAATCTATTGTAGGATACTTCTGTTGCTTCCATGTCCTGGCCACTGTGAATAATGCTGCTATGAACATCGGTGTGCAAATATCTTTTTGCATATGGGTTTTCAAGTCTTTGGGGTAAATACCCAGTAGAGGGATTACTGGATCATATCGTAAACCAACTCTTAGTTCTTTGAGGAACTTCCATACTGTTTTCCATGGGGGCTGTACCAACTTGCAGTCTCACCAGCAGTGTATGAGGGGTCCTTTTTCTCCGCATCCTCTCCAGCATTTGTTATTACTTGTCCTGTTGATTATAGCTATTCTAACAGGTATGAGATGATATCTCATTGTGGTTTTGATTTGCATTTCCCTAATAGCTAGCGATGTTGAGCATCTTTTCAAATATTTGTTGGCTATTTGTATGTCCTCTAGGGAGAAGTATCTGTTCAGGTCCTCTGCCCATGTTTTGATTGGATCATTTGCTTTTTTGTTGTTCCTGAGTTGTATGAGTTCTTATATATTTTTGATATTAGGCCCTTATCAGAGGCGTTGCTCATCAGTATATTTTCCTATTCAGATGGTTGTCTCTTTACCTTGTTGATGGTTTCTTTTGCTGAGCAGAAACTTTTTAGTTTGATGTAGTCCAATTCATTTATTTTTGCTTTTACTTCCCTTGCCTTTGAGGTCAAATTCATAAAATCCTCTTTACGTCCAAGGTCCTTGATTTAGTTCCTATGTTTTCTTCTATGTATTTTATTGTTTCAGGTTTTATATTCAGGTACTTAATCCATTTTAAGTTAATTTTGGTGTGTGGTGATAGACAACAGTCTAGTTTCATTCTTTTGCAGGTGACTTTCCAGTTTTCTCCATACCATTTATTGAAGAGGCTTTCCTTTCTCCACTGTATGTTTTTGGCTTTTTTGTTGAAAATTATTTGCCCATATAAATATGAGTTTACTTCTGGACTCTCAATTCTGTTCCACTGGTCCGTGTGTCTGTTTTTCTGCCAATACCATGCCATTTTGATTACTGTCGCTTTGTAGTATAATTTGAAGTCAGGCTGAGCGATCCCTCTAGCCTCGCTCTTTTTTCTCAGGATGGCTTTGGCAATTTGGACTATTTTGTGCTTCCAGGCAAATCTGCTGATTTTTTGTTCTATTTCTTTGGAAAAAGCCGCTGGTTATCCCTTCTGTTTTAAATACCTAGCGTAATAATTCTCTTGACTACACCCCAGCTAAAACCATACACCAGGAGAAACAGCTGAAACTAACCAGAGAGATATCAAAGTAGAGCAGAGAGTCAGTAACTAGAGGAAAGGGCTGGGGCTGTGTGGGAGGAAGTAATTGGGAGTGGATTTCTAGAGGGCAAGCCAACTGATTCAGCTGATGCCTTTAGCTTTGACAGGGTGCATTTTCATAATAGCTCTCCTACTAGCATTTCCTGTTCTCTGGCTGAGTGACTTTGCAGAAGTCTCATCCACTATTTAGGACATGGGTTTTCAATTTGCAAAAATGTAAGGTTTAGTATCTAGATGACTTCTATGCTTCTTTTTAGCTGTAAGTTTCTCTTGAACTAGTTGACAGTTTTGTCCAGGGCCAGTTCAGAGAAGCCATCATGCTTTTTTCCATGGGCTAAGCGAAGACACGATTAAGAAAGCAGAATGATTCAGCCTCATGGCATGAACTATCTCCCGGACAGGTGACAGAAAAGTTTTGTAGTGTCCCTGACAGGTTCAGGTAAGACAAATTAGCCAGAGGAAGCAGCACATGCCAGACTCAGCAAAAAGTGCTGCCACATGGCAAACCCCATGTTGCAGGGCAGTAAGTTCCATGTCAGTGTGATTGTGTTTGAAAGGCAATTATTCCAAAAGTGTGGCCACAGATGAAATTATAACCAGAAGACGATTTAGTTAATGGAATGGTATAAAAGTGGGCGCTGAATTGGATTACTGAATGTGGTGTAATCAAAATGACTATGGGTTTGTCTTCCCATATGTAAAATGTATTGCCTTTTCTGAATAAATCTACAAGGAGGAATAAAATCAAACTGTTTATTTGCCACTTTTCAAAGAACCAGCCTTCTTTTTATTTTGAGTCTGTTGTTTTAAGAGGCAGCTAGGTCTTCTCCATCTTAATGTGGTTAACATGGGAGAAATCTCTGCATTCGTTCCTCTGAGCTGCTGGGAAGTGTGAGCACCGTAGACTGCCGTGAGCTTTTGACAAAATCTGCTTTGTATTGTGATGTGATGTGAGGTGACCTAATATCAAAGCCTTACACCCTCAGCAGGTAAAGATGATGCTAGTGGAAACTGAGGTCTGGGACTCTGAACAGCATCATTTTTAATTAGCCTGAGGGTAGCTCAGCTGCCTGGCTGTCAGTTAATGCAAAAGAGTTAGCATTTGCTGGAGAATGAATACCTGTGACAGTGATCCTCTCGTGGGTATCGGTTAATTGTAAGGTGAATCATTTCTGTGTAGGTCAGGTGTTGCAGGTGTTTAACATCCGAGGGCCAAATTATTTTCTGGTCCTCATATAAACATTTAGAGGACTCGAAAGTGTTCTTTCAAGGCCACCTTGAGTGGGGCCGAAACAACTACCGTCCATTTTCAGCTTGCACCACCAACCAGACCACCCACCCGTACGCATGGTCGATGCTGCTTCTAAGCGATTCCCCCAACAGCCGTAGATTTGAGCAGAGGGAATGGCAGAGCGGTTGACAAGGGGGCCTGAGGTACCCGTTTATGCAGTTTGCTTGTGCCCTCTGATCTTGCTTGTCTTTGATCCCAGATAGACCATTTCCATCTTGTGAGGAATCTCTACTGGGCCCACTCAATGTTATGACTCAGTGGGTCTGATAGGACCAAGCTCATGCTAAACAGTTCTTGGTGCTTGTTTGCTTGGTGCCCCATGGCCAAGCACTGCATCTCTCCCTGAGCTCAGGGGCGGGCAGGGACTCTTCTCTGCATATGGCATGGCCTTGTTCCAGCCCACGAAGGCCTGTGTTGTCACCCTCCACTCAGTCTTAGCATACACTCCACACGTCATCTTTTCCCATCACTGATATCTCTCTAACGCCATTGGGTCTGCTGGCTCAGTGGCCTAGGTGGCAGGTACCACCACCGCCTGGACCTGCAGCAGACCTCTTTTCTCACCTTGACATCACTCAAGGCCGGCCGTCTTTTGTGTCATCTGGTATAGAAGCTGGAGCAGCACTCTCAAGTGTGTAGTAGGCTGCCTTCAGAACTAGAAAGCATTGGGCTTTCCACTTGGTCTTCCACTTTGGAGAGGATTTGCTGGCATGCTTCTTGCCACTGGACTCCAAAGTTTTTACTGATGTAGCCCCGTGAGTCTTTGTAAGGCTTGTCTTTGACCTTCTGGAGTGACTGTATCTTACCAAGCCTCCAGCATGGTAGACTTCTCACTAACCAGCACAATTAGCATAATGTTATATATGTAATGAATCAATGTGATTCACTGTAGGATGTCTAGATAGTTCAGATATCATTGGATTATATGAGTAAATCATTAGCATGACCAGTAGAAGGAGAGGTAACATAGCTCTCGACCAAATCGTGACTGTATTGTGCCGCCTGTTCCATGTGAATGCAAACTGTTTCTGATCCTCTTTTCTGATTAGAATAGAAAAGAACGTATGTGTCAAATCGATGGTCACATAACATGTACCTGAGGCTGTGTTAATCTGCTCTAGAAAAACCCCACGCCTGGCACAGTGGCCGCAGTCGGGGCTGCTATCTGGTCACTCTAGAATACGTGGTTTCTGCATGGGCCAGACTAGAGAACTAAATGAAAATGTGATGGGGATCACCACCCCTGTATCCTTTAGATCCTTAAGGGTGACATGGATTCCTGCCACCTCCCAATCATCTGGATGTGATATATTTTTTAATTTGGGAGTAGGCAGTTTCAGAGGCTTCAATTTGACCTCTCCCACCATGATATCCCTTACTTCACAGGCTGAAGAGCCAGGCAGGAGTTACAAATATTGACTAAGGGATTGACTAAGCGTGCCAATGCCAATCATAAACTCAGGAACTAGGTAAATGCTCACTTGGGGGTTCACAGACTCAGTGGGCTCTATTCTACCAAAATCTCCTCCCCAAAAGAGGGCCAGGATGAAGCTTCGCATACCGAGGCATCAATGTCAACTCAGACCCTGTGACCCAGAGTCCTGACCAGCATTTTTTAAATGAAATGAATCATGACCAGCTGTATCACTTCTCTGGCCTTTGCTTCTGAGTGTCAAATGGAAACATCTATGGTGAATGATTCTGATCCTTAAATGATCCTTTCCCAATTGTCTGGTGGGGAAACAAAGCTGGAAAAGGAGCAGGCTCAGCATTCCACAATTGCAGTTATGTGTGTATGCTCTATCACAGGTGCCTGGTGGTGTCCTTGTGTGATGGTGCATGTCCGAGGAGACTCGAGATACTCAAGGACTAATATATCCTATTTCTATGACAAAATGAAACCATTTACCTTTGTTTATCCTTAACATTGTGTACAATCACTAACTTTACTCAGAGTTGCCTTTATGTGTGGGGAAAGCGTAAAGCTGATTTACTCTTCCTGCTGAATATAATTTTGGGGGACCCTGAGAAGATTGTCCGCTTCTCCTACATTCTCTTCCCCCACACCATTGACCGATATCTGAATTCCCACCATTATAGCATCAACTTTGGCTTCAGATTTTATCTCTAAATAAAATGTAAATCTCTCTTGGGAAACGTAACACCTTGGAATGAGGAAATCATTAGCAATATCACATTTGCATAGATCTCTACAGTTTATAAATCACTTTCACACATACGATGCTTAACTTACACAATAGCATAAATGACAGCAACTCCAGGTTGATAGCAGCAGCCAGGCTAAAGAACTGTTGTATGCTTGACAGCATTTTCTAAATGTATGCAAATCACTTCACTTGAAATCATCTACACCATAAAAAGTCATAAAATTTACATACATAAAATTATTTAATTTACAAGCATAATTCTGTGTGATTCTTTTGACATTTCTATAATTATTATTATTTCCATTCTACAGGTAAGGAAACTGAGAAACTGATGTTTAATGGTTCTTGAATAGTTATTGGAGGACAAATGGCCAAGGGTGTCTGGAGGCTGGGGTTTGACAGCTTGGAGCTGGGAAGGGAGGATGCAGGTGCAGGTTGTCTTACAGAGGTGGGGGACCAGGGAGGAGAAGGAAGTGTCAGTAAGAGAACAGAATGGGCAGCTGGCTTGTTACCTGCATATTTTGGTTCTTTTGGGTTTCTGTCGTGTGTGTAAGGATATGTAAGAATGTGAGGTGGGGCTGTGTCCTTAAAGGACTGTTTCCCCTGGCCTACTCTATTCTATCTTTGACTTTCAATAGGAGATTATTAGGGACCTTGGAGAAGAAGTTCATACTATTACCTACTACTATGAGGAAGATGAGTTTTTTCAATGCATATAAACTATGATAATCCAAACCAAGTGAACCTGAGCTTGAAGCTTAGAGTCTTCTGGGACAACTCAAGGAGTGTGGCCTCCTCCCTGGCCTAGATGACCCTTTGCTATTATGGGAGTGGAAGAAGCTCATCTTTCCTGTACCATAGCTGTGAGTTGGCAGAAGGAAGGGCCATGGTACTAGGAGCTCTATGCACTAACGTATCTTGGTGTAGGTATTTTTAAATGCCTGGGCCTGCACCAAGCTGTGCACTGAAAGGACCAGAAGCAAGTTTTTATTGCCACTTTCTGAGACCTGAAGTGTGAGCCCTTCCCTGTCTCTGAGGGACACTTTATGCCTTTCCCTCCATCTCCTGGCTCCTGATGTTTCTGTCCTAGTTTCGCTTTGCAGGTCTGTCTCTCCCTTGGCATGTGACCAGTCCCTAGCTACGACTTAGCTCCCACCTGTGATGGGTAAGAGAAAATGAAAACAATTGGAAGAGGAGAGGTTGGTGCAGAGGAGAGTGAGGTGAGAAGGGGCAGAGGAAAGATTTCGAGCTGGGTCATTGTTTAAGACCCAGCTTAAGTGTCACCTTCTCTCTAGAGTCATCTGTGATGATGACACCCCTCCTAATAACTTCATAAATGGTCACTTGCACCTTTCGCAGGGGACACTTGTCACATTCCACCTTATTTTATGGTTGCTTATATACAGATAAGAGTTTCTTTTCTGGATTGTCAGCTGTCCTGGGAAAACTTTCCATTTTCAAAATAAATAAATACATAAATTCATTTTCACATGTATCTCACATAGCACACAGCACTTATAATAGTAAATGCTTGTTGAAACAACCAACCCAGGAAATGTGAGTTGGTGTCAGCCCATGGCTTGTGTCTCACACAGAGCCCTCCCCATGGAAAGAGCAGCCAGAGACGCGGGTGGAGCCGAGGCTGGGACCTTCCTAGGGAAGAAGGGAGTTCTTTTGTAGATGTGCCAACGAAGTCTCCATCAGAGGTAATTCAACCTGAGAAGGCAGCCAGTAAGCAACTTAGAGCGAGGCATAATTATAAATGCATATGTATATTTAGATGTTTATTTATTTGATGCATCAAATTAAAATTTTCACAATAACTCTAAACTCACAGTGTAAGTCCAACAGAAGGCCGAATTGAAATTCTATAAATGACTGACACTTATCCAATTTCTAAATGCATACTAACATTTAAATCCATGTTTGGCTCAGGCCCCCAGCTTCATTCTGTAGCATTTAATAATCACTCCCAGGCATCCTGTACCAGACACTTATTTGTTCGTTTCTTCCTGCCAGTGCCCTGGGCATTATCCCTATGGCATATGTACTGGTTAATAGAGACGGGCTGCACTGAAGTTAGAAAGGTGGTGAATGATCCAGCAAACCCTGGTGTCCTTAATGTCGTGATGGTAATCTTTATGGAATCTTTGCAATTGAAATTGAATAGAAAGTACGACCCGGACCCATGAATTACAGAAATGGATTTGGCCAAGGAAAAATAAAAACAAAGCTCCTTTAGGAGGTCATGCTTACAATTTTCTGCAATTTAAAAATATTAGTAACAAAGCTGGCGTCAGCTATAGTTTTTGTCGTTTGGGTTTTCAAGTGTAATTGTAAGAATAAACCAGAAGTTTGCGATTTACTCACTAGAGGGGGTTAGATACTAAAGAGCCACTTCTCAAGCATTGAGCTGACTGTAAGGCACTATCTAACCAAGACTTAGCGAAGCTGGATACCAGACTTCCTGTGGCAAAGCTATCTTTTTATAGATTAAAAATAAATAAATAAAAAAAGAAAAAAGAAAAAAGAATTCTTTACTAGTGTAGTCAATAAATCAGAATAATCTTTAAATTGATATTCTAATTTAAACATAAATGTTTGCTACAGGAAAACAGCAAAGTAATAAAAATACCCTAAAATATGAGGAACATTTAATTTACCTATAATGTCTACATCCAAACCCAAATGTGATTAATAACAGATTTAACCATATGGACCTGCTGCGAGTTGAACATTCTCAGGCAACAAAAAACACAATTTCATATGGTTTAAGTTAACATTTTGGTATCTTTATTTTCTTTCCTATGCATATATAGTGATAACAATTTCCTTTTTTACTTGATATTACATAGAGACTGTATTAACAGCTGTGTATGAATATATTACTTATTAGTTTATGTGTAGACTCCGTGTATTGTGTGGATTAAAGTTATTGTCAAAGGTTGGAAAGACAATTTTCAAGGAAATGAATTCTTTACCAAAATTTTACCTGAAATTGCTGTCTTCCTTAACTCTAATTTTTAAAAGTGGCTTAAGAGCAATAAAAACAGCAACCATCAGCAGGTATCAGGAGAGAACCACTTGTGTTAAGCACTATGTACAACAGAGAATCAAAACAATGGTTCTTGATTTCAAGGAGGTTGGAATCAAGTTGGGGAAATGAGATTAATAGTATTATGGAAGTAAATGAAAAGGAAATACGCAAGATTCCAGTGGAAGGTGGCCTACTATTCAGTTATAGATTCTGTGTTGTAGAAGCTCAGAGAAAAAAAGAAATTGGGATTGGTTGAAATTTTCCAACAGGCTCGCTGGAAGAAGCAGGATTTAGAATGCACCTTACCTCAGTACTGTGTACCCAGGGTCCAGGGTAAGTCTTGGACTGTAGCTATTTTTTTTAAAAATGCCAGCACCTCTGTTCTTTGTATGTAAACATGGTGATACTGGCTTCTGAACAAAGGATGTGTCATTAAAGATATTTTCCAGTAGTTTAAGGAGGCCATTCAACTTTGTATGGGGTTTTCCTACTATCTTTTATTAGAGGCATATTTAGATTCTGGAACACTGCCTAGGACCGTAGGTCAGAGTAAAGGTCACTGACTTTTGTTGCAATTGAACTTTTAACTTTGGCGTCATAAGCAAGGAATGAACTACTCTTTCATAGATAATGTACAAAATGTGCTGAGCAAAAGAGTATCTTGCCTAGACATGAAGATGAAATTATGTGAAATATGAGACTATATATATAATTTCTCTTTTCTTTCCTTGTAAAATTCAGAATTAAAAAAAAAAAACAGTAGATAATTTTTAGGGGTTGGGAAGATGTATTGTGATGGATTGTTCCTCCCTCCGTATTTTCCTTAAAAATTCTAACTGCAAATCCTGTTCTGAATGAAATAGAAAAGCAGAATGAGAATTACAATGCAATGCAAAGTTAAACAGACATCCAAAATGCCTTACAGATTTTGAATCTATATTCTGATTTTAATTTGTAAATGCCATGTGATTGGAGCTGGCTTTAGGCCATGCATCCTATTAAGCTGGAAACCTCAGGCCAGGCAGAACATTGCTAGAGGTCACTAGACCCTCCAGTTCCACCACCACAGAGGTCTGTCTCATGGACTCAGCTCTTTTGGATGGGACCGAGGTAAAGAATTGGTAATAGATGGATTTAAATTTTGTGACTCGGTAATCACATTTCCCAGCTTTAAGGGCCATACAAAATACCTAACCAGCTTTATACAAGATACGAAGTCTGGCTACAGTTTCCTGTATTGTACACCAAACACTAAAGTAGCTTAGACATTTAAACATTAGTGTTAACCATGACACTAGGAACCAGGATCTCCTATTAGGTTAAATTAATTGCTAATTAATTAATTGCAGCAAAGATAGAAAACAAGAGTATCCAAACTTTCTGAAATGTTGATGGTGCTATTGTTGCAGAAAGAACCCTACTTTGAGAGTCGGGTTCTTGTGAGACAGTGGCTACTAATTAGCGCTCTGTGCTTTGTGAGTGACTTTCCATTTCTGGCCTCACTTTCCTTATCTATAAAATGGGGTTGGTTGGATGAACTGATCTAGGATCTTTTCTTGCTCTGAAACTGCATGCTTCACATGTAATAGCTTGTTCAATATATTTTAGGCATAGGAGTCGTTCTGAAACTGTATTGGCTTTTGAAAAAAGGGTAGGTTGTCACGTATTTCATCTATAATTTTCACCCAGAAATTGTGCCACTAAAAACTTATCAAATTTTTAACAATTTATAACTTTGACTTAAAAGTAGTTAATGATATTCTGCTTTTCAGGTTGGTTTTAGTGAATGCAACTGAAAGTGTTACATACCTGTCTTGTCTGTATCATATTGTGTTGATTTGAAAAAATTTCTGAGTGAAATTGGTGGGAATGCTGGTGTGAACTATTTTAGGTTGGAGATGCAGTGAAAATTGAAAAATAGGAAGTAGGGAGTTGACTTTTTTTACCTTTTATTTGGATTATGTGTTTGGACATAGGACTTTCTCAGCAGGCAGCACACAGTAATGGGGGAAATAAAAAATTATCACTAAGCCAACATCCTGATGCATTCACATGACCTATCTACAAGTGCATGTTTTTAGTTTCAGCCTAAATAAGTAATAGCAAGCAGAATTCTTCATTTGATGTCTGTTCATCAGAGGGATGTCACATTTCTCTGACCAGAAGCATCATGGACTAAATTTTTTCGACTTAAGAATCATGGTGTTTATGGTAGGTGCATGTGTATGGAGGAGAGAAGCTAAATAAATATTTAATATCAGACTTCAGCAGATGTCAATTATCTCAGAATTGCTCTACATCTGTTTCTGTTCTTATCAAACTTATACTCCAGCTTTTACTTTTTTTTGTCATGGTGATTTTCCTTCTTTGGATTTTACCTGAGTAGACAAGCATGAAATGAATTTCTCATTGCATTTTATTAACGTCAGAAATCTTTGCAGCTCAATATCACTGATTAGTAACAGTCCCCACTCTCGGGACTGGTAGTGGCTGCTTCACTGACCTCCCAGGACCCCTTTATCCCACCAGCTGCCCTGAAGGTTGCGTGCTGCCAGTTCACAGCTGAGTCCTTCCTCAGGCTTTGCTCTTGGCCAAAGAAGATGCTCTTGCTGCAGGTCCCATATTCTCTCTATTGCAGTCCGATCCAAAGTCAGTGTGGAGGTACCAAGGGCTGGCCCTGGACTTGGGTCTGCGTGGCTCCATGTGGGTTCTTACAGGAAGCTCTGAGGCTGACTGAGACATCGGTCACAGCCGAATCACAGTTCAACCTTTCCCTCCGCCCAGTCTCACATCCCCTTTTACCTCAGTTCCCCCACACCCCCAGCCCCCACTCCCCAGGAAGCCTCCCGCATGCTAGTCTCAGAGCCTGTTTCCAGGGAACTGACCAAAGACAGGACTGTTTAATGGTATGAATGTCACTAGCGTCCTCACTGAATCTTAGTAAGATAAACTCTTCTGGAAAAGTTAATGTTGGCTGTCTGGAACCATCACATTAAATTTAGGGTTCATATTTTTCACTCTAGTGTCTAGTAGCCTTTTTCTCCCCAAACAATAAATGGATGTGATTTTATGATTCTGGAGTAAAAAGGATTCCTTTTACTTATTGTGTGTCTTCTTAAAACCTCATTCCCTCTTTTGATATTTTGGAGCAGTCTTTAAAAGTTTACAAGATACTGCTCAGTATGATAACCATGGCCTCTTTGAATAGTATTTTTTTTATGATTTATCCACTAGCCTCTTTCATCGTTATTAGAATAAAAAATTAAAATCCTCGATATTGGTTTCATAAGAAATAATTAATATAGCTGAACGCATATATAATTGGATTATTTATCTTATGATTATTTATTTCTTTATTGTTGTGACTCAAATCGCAACCATGAAAACAACTAAAATTTGAAAGAGATAGCTTAAACTGGTGCTAATTCATACAAGTCCTTATGTCCAAACCCTATACTTTGTATGAAAAGTTTATTTTTCTAAATATTTAAGGTTTCTTTCTGGGTCATAATTCACCTTAGTAACCTTTTTCTGCTTTTTAACCAAGCCAAAAGGGACATTCAACTGAGATTGGGTTTTTAATATTATGATCTTAAGAGAATATTGGATTTTTAGTACTATGATCTCTTGCTAGATTTAGACATTAGCAAAGAATAAAGTGGACTGTATATCAAAATGACCAGGTATTAAGTCTAGGTTTGGTATCATGGGCTTCAGTATAAATGATGCCATATAGGGCCTATTGTTATCCCTTTAACAATACTCATTTCCTTGTTCCTTGATCTTTATAAATAAGGTCAGATATGCAATCCCTGCCAATCATGCTCTGTTTTTGTCTTGCCGCTTCTAATAAACACTCTATAAAACTTGCTCCTGCCCAAAATTTCTCAGGAAAAGTCCCACTGCTTGTAAGGCACTGTAGTCCCCAGCCATGGATTGTTTTCCCTTGAATAAAGGACATGAAACTCGTTACTACATTATTTTAATTTTGTCATTGAACCATGCTTTTGCATAAAATTATCCATTTCATTGTCTTTTAAAAATCCTACTTCTCAATAGATATGAGCAACAAAAGTTATGCTTTTTCCGTCTCTCAATCCCACGTTACCAGCACAGCACCTTGCACAAGGTAGACGTTTACAGAATGTGGTGGGATGGTTTCTGTAGATCAGTATTGTCATTCTTTTTAGTATTATCCTGCATGTGTTAAGGTGATATCATAATACAATAAGGAATATATGTTTGGTCTTCTTCTCTGGTTCAGGGCACAGAGGTCCTAAAACTCTTAGAGTTTCCTAAGTGATAGTGGTGAGGAGAGCACCTTTAGTTATGTGTAACAAGTCTCACTCATACCTGAGTTTATGCTAATGAGGTAACTGTTGGAGGATGAAGCTGGTTGCTAGAGAAGCCAATCATGTGATTACTAGGTTGAGACTTTCAGCCCCACCCCCTGATCTCTGGGTTGGAGAGAGGCACTGAAGATTGAGTTGATCATCAATAGCCAGTGATTTAATCAATCATGCCTATGTAACAAAGTAATGACATCCAGAAAAATCCTAAACAAGGAGTTTGGAGAGCTTCTGAGTTCGTGAGGATGGTGCACCTGGTGAGACATGGACACTCCACGTTGTCCTCAAAGCCCTCAAAACCTGGCCCTATGCATCTCTTCCATTTGGTTTTTCCTTGATTGTATGCTTTATAATAAACCAGTAATAGTAAGAAAACTGTTTTCCTGAGTTCTGTGACCTGTTCTAGAAAACTATAAGACTAGAGAAGTGGGTTGTGGGACCTTCAATTTATAGCCAGTTGGTCAGAATTACAGGAAGCCTGGACTTGTGATTGGTGTCTGAAGTGAGGGTAGTCCTGTGGGACTGAACTCTCAACTTCTGGGGTCTGCAGAAGCGCCCGGTAGTTAGCGCCTAAATTCAGCTGTACAAGAGGAGAGTTAGAGAATTAGCTGATGTGAGGCCAAGAACCCCACACGTTTGGTGTCAGAGCTGTTCTGTGAGTAGAAACATATACTCTTAGTTAGTAATAGCTTCGTTGATTGAGCGCCAGCTATTCTACCAGTGCTCACCACGTATTGTTTCTAATTCCAATCGTCTTTACGATACTGTTCTTGGCACCATTTTACAGATGAGAAAAACAAGACTTACTCAGCAGAGGTCATAGTTCTAATAAACTGGATTTTCAGTTCTCTCTGACTCCCAATCCCTGCCTTCCTACATTCCCCCATCCGTATGGGTTACTACTAAATGCCTCTATCACTATATAAAATCTACTATGGACAATTTGTTCAATAAGTATATACCGAGTGCCTCCTGTGGTGCCATTATTCTACAGGATGTTATGTGCGAGAACACGCAGAAGGAGAACAATAATACTAGGAACAATATTTTTTAAATCTTAACGATATTTTTAGTGTCTTCCTTTTACAGAGCAGGAGAGTGAGGCACAGGATTGCTATGTAACTTGCCCAAGGCTACATAGCTAATAAGTAGCAGAGCCTTTATTGAAACCCAGTACATCTGACTTCAAAGCTTAACTGCCTCTTCTAAATATGTAATCCCTTATATCAATGTGTTTTCAATCTAATTTGGAAACAAAACAGACATACATGATAGAGCTACAGAATAATGATATCATACTGCCCATAAAAAGTTTGAAAGAAAAAACTGTAAACTTCTTATGCAAAGGATTCAAAATACAAAAATATCTTCATGGATCTTACATACTATTTTCACAAGCTAAAAATTGTTTCAATAGCTAATAAATATCAGTCCAGTTACTTGGTTTAACTAAAAATTTTTGTTCAGTAAAATTTTTTATGTCATCTTTTGGTTGAAATTCTCTAAATAAAAGAAACTTCCATTATGACTGTTCCTGTCATTACTAATCTCAAAAATAAAAGGACTAAGAAGATCACACATGGGCTTCTGAATAGAATATAATTTCTTTGGTGAAATGCGATTGGCTCATTTAGACATAGTTCTGCCCAAAATAACCTAGATGAGCTGGATGGAATTTATTACATTACTAATGCTCTAAAGGCAGATTTCCCAGTAATAACTTACCCATAAAACTCTACTTTAACAAAAGGCTACTTGATAGCATAGAAAAAACCAGAATGTTTTTTATAGCTAGAGATTTCCAAATCATAAGTACTTCCATTTCTGCAAGCAGATATGTATTTATGAGGCACCCTGCATTTTATCACCTCTGCAATGGAATATAGCATTTTATCATGATTTCATTCTATCTCTACCCTTACTTTTTACTGGTGGTAGACTCTTTAGCAGATTGCAAGCAACCCATTAGTGAAAAGAACTTCAGCATTCAGAAAGGAAGGAAGGGAAAAATATTGTATAGGAGTTGTCGAAACTGGTTATTTTTGAGTAATATGATGTCCATTGCTAAACTAAATCCAATAGTTAATTTCAGACCAAAGTCAATATGGGCAGTTGGGGAGATGGTTGCCTAGTAATTTAATTTATCCACTGATGGTATTAAAATTTTATTTTTTGTCCCTTATAGAAGTAAACATTCAGTTGGGCTTGGAAAATTCCAGATTTCTGACATTTTGTATGTGGAACAAGACTCATCATTTTTAAGTCAGCCTTTTTTTCTTTTTTCCTTTCCTTTTTTTTTTTTTAAGAAGAATATGGAATTAACTAATAATATGTCTTGAAAATGTCTAAAGGTCAAATTAAAATGTTATGCTTTTGATCACGGTTGCTGTTTTGTCTCTCTCTCTTCCTTGTTAGAATGGGATATAGAGAAAGCCAAGATGTGATTTGACATTAATTTTATAAGAATAATAATTTTGTTATTTGTGTAAAGTTGTAAGCTTTTTATTTTTAAATTCAAGCAATTCAAAATTTCACAAAGAAGAAACCTTAAAAATGAATCAGTAAAGAAGCTTTTTGGTGGCCGTGAAGTTGCAGAGATCCTGGCTGGGTGGAAAATGTCGGATCTCATTGTCCTCCCAGCCCTTCGCCCCTTCCCTGAAGGTCCTCAGTAAAGTGGTTTGATTCCCCCACTACCAAAAAAATGAATTAGAAAAGGAACACAGGTTAGGTTAACTCACATAGGCGAAAAGAGTTTGAAAGTATAAGGCATGAAATAAGCATTAAGTAATACATAGCTTTTATTTTAGAAATAGTGCTTAAAAATCTAGTTGGTGAGCCATCAAATTTCATTATAGTAAGACATACGTGGTTTCAAATAAAATTTGTAAATGATCTCATAGTAAAAATTATTTTCAGATTCTTCTAGTTCTTGTTTTTTGAAAGAAATATTGCTTTGTATTAAAACAAATTCTTTCATATTAATTAATATTATTAATTGATTATTATTAAGCACCCATGAACAAAAGTAACTAGGACATGGTGGCAGAGACTGGCTAGGTACTCAAACTTATTTTCACTTCTTGGAAACACAGCTAGACTCTGTTTCCTTCCTTGGCATCAGATACAGACATGGCATTGAGTTCAGACCAATGGAATGTGAGCAGAGTGCCACACGCCACCTTAAGAGAGAGCCCAAAGGGTCGCCCATGCATTTCTCTAAAGGCTCTTTCTCTTTCTTTGTCTCACAGAAAGAGCTAGTGGAAGACTTCAAAGCCCTAGAGGTTAATTTGGCTACTGGATGGATGAAACTAGTTCCCTGAATGCCTGAGAGCACCCCACCTCCAACCCATATTGCATTATGACAGGAGCAATCAACCTTTGGCGTGTTAAGTTGCAGAGACAGTAAGATTGTTTTTTACAGCTCTTTTTTTTTACTTTAAGACAAGATTTTTCAACCTTGCTCTGTTGACTTATTAGACTAGATAAATCTTTGTTGCAGGGGGCTGCTCATTGTAGAATGTTTAGCAGTATCCTTGGCCTCTACTCGCTGGATGTCAATAGCACCTCTTCTTCCAGTCATGACAATCAAAAATGTCTCCAGACATTCTAAATGTGCCATTGAGGGCTTGCATCCTCCAGTTTACTGAAAATTGGCCAGGAGACCGATAAGACAACAACAACAAAAAATAGAGAATCTGTTTATTTACTGCTAGATATGAATGTGCTAGAATCCCCATTCCTGACAATGGATCTCTTGGAATCTTATTTTCCTTATGTTTTGCTGAGAAATGCATATCATGCTGTCTACAAGCAAAGTGTTACATCTTCTGTGTAAAATATCTACTTATTGAAGACTAGCATGCATTTTTGTTGCCTCGGTTTTACCTGTAAACTGTGGAGCTATTTAACTTAAAGCCTGAAAAACAGTTTTGTGGATTATAAATTTCTATGATATGGTCGTATTTTCTGATCATTGGTTTTTTAATATGGTTGTGCTACAATATACTTGGTTGATTTAGGTCATACATTTACTGAATTCACAGAAATTATTCTATAATTTTAGAGTATCATTTGTTTGGAAAACATATATTATCTCCATGTTTTTGATATTTGATAATGAAAAAAAACCTTTATTTCTGAAAAAGAATTGTATTTAGTGACTATTTTAGATAGTGATATAGCATCCATCTATGTGTAAATTATTTCATACAGGGAAAAGTTCTGATCTGTACCTATGGTTCTTATTGAAAACAAAACTGGATGTGCATTTCTGTGATGTTATGAATACATTTCTACTTTATTTTGAAACATTTGCAAAACTAAATACTGTAACACTGTATAACGTTAAAAATATTAAGGGACTGCTTAGTGTTAGAAGCAGACTATGCCCCACAATTCTAAAACAGCAGCATGTGTTGTTGCTTGTATAAAGCCTAGTGATAAGTTTTAGACTAACTTCCATGGTACCGTATTGGCATTAGCACCTAGCATTGTATCCTGCTGTATAAGAAACAATCTTAGACATTTATCAATTGTTGATACAAATATTAGTCCTCTAACCACTTTTTTAATTGTTTTAAAATTTTGAAATTCAAGTATACCTGACATAACTTAAAATAAAGACTAGACTCTATCACACACACACACACACACAAAAACCAAAAAAAAAAAAAAAAAGCCAAAGGCCCAATATAGTAATGTTTCTGTTCTTAAAAGTTTTACTCAGAGAATCCCCTACAATTTTATATAATGAGTACCTGGAAAAAAAAAAAAACTGTTTAAAGTCAAATGTCTGAAAGGCAAACAACACATTTACAAGTTTTTAAGAGTTTTGTTATACAAGGGAACTAAACAGAAGATTAAATTCTTCAATTACATTGCATTTAGTAGCATGTTATAAAGATGTTTTTGCAGCAAATTTTACATCTTCATATTTTTCCTTCACAATTTAACTCACATTTGACCAGCTCAAGTCCAGAGAAGTGTTGACTGAATTTAAAATGTTATCACTTAAGGCACAAAGAATGACTTACATCTGTGTAACCATTTTATATGACCCATACTTTCTGTTTCTATAATAAAGTATATTGTAGTTTTCCATTTCCTATTCACTTTTAATAAATAGGAAAAAATACTATGATAATTGAATAAATGCCTCTGTTCAGCCAAAGATGGCAACATAGCCAAAATGGAACTGGTGACATTTAAAAGGCTTCGCTATGGGAACTGAATGAGAGATATTTGTCTGCTGATGTATGAAGTCGGATTTTACTTTGGTACTCTTTTCTTTTATGCCTAGTTTCTTAATCCCTCCCCCTATGGTTAGTTTCTCTCATGCTCTAATCATTCTCACTTTTTCATCTCAATCTCTGGAGAAGGCAGTATGGCGTATGGGCTATTTATCTGATTTCAGGCTCAGGTTTCTGCCCCTGACATCTGATCTTTCATACCCGACGCCCCACATGTTTAAGTCACTTTTTTCCCACTCTGTGTCCCAAGTGAACACTTCCTGAATGACTCTTCCTTGGGTTCCTGCTTGTTAGGGAGGAACATTACAGAGAGTTAGATGCCGATAGTCCAAGAATAAAGGACGCAGACTCCTTGATCTTTCAGGAGCTTGCAATCCTGTCGTGGAAGAGGATGCAGACGTAAGTAATACTTAGAAGAATTCCATGAAAGCTGGGTACACTGGAGTGACTGTAAGTTCCAAGTAGAAACACTGGGGTTGGAGTGTATTAAATCCAAGGGCATTCCAATGCAGACGGTTAAAAGAGTACCTCGATCGGAGCCAGTGGCATGTACCTGATGAAGGTTCTCTTCTAAAATCCAACCACAGACATGGTCTTAAGTAATTATACCTGTGATTGGGGCACAAAACAATGTTGTAATTAAATTCATTTATCCGAACTCTTGGGAATAGTTAGTTTTGCTGAATTGATGGATTCAATAACTCAGTCCTTGATTTAATCATCTTCTCATGTTCGTAAAACAAAGTGATAAAAACCAAAGATCCTGGAGTCAGACCACTTTGTGTTGGGATTCCAAATCTGCCATGTACCACCAGTATGATTTTCACCATGTAATTTAACTCATTTGCTTCAGTTTTTTAAATCTATAAAACTGGGAAAAGTAACTGTATTTGATAGGATATTGTGAGAATTAAATGAGTTAATGCATCTCATGTATCTAAAACAATGCCTGGCTCCTGCTTAGTGAAGCTCTTGATAATTGTTATCATTGATTAATATTTAGTTGTGATATCTTATAGAATTAATTTATTCTCTCAAGCACTATACCATAGGTATTGATAATTTTATCTTTATAAAAACCACTTTTGTAATTATGATACTTTCTTTGGTATGGTACTCAGTCCCAATCAATCCCTCCATCTTTTTGCTCTGTCATTAACATGTGACTAGATTTCTGTCATTATCATGTGATTTTAGAGCTGCCATTCCTCGGAATTATCTTAGAGTTCTAAAGAGGAAAGAGCCTTTGATGAACTATCTTTCTTTATTTAATTTTTTTAAAACTCTGTTATTACAGGTTCTGGATGTTCATTTTATTTCCTTTCTATACTGGCAAATAAGTTATTCTGATTTTAAAAAATAAGAATATATACACTTTCCACAAAACACTGCAGACCTCTCAAATTCCTCTGCTGTTTACATACTTTTTTCATATTTTTTTGGTCATGCACAGTTTTGATTTCCTCAGCACCTTGAGTATGAGGGATGGATGGCAAACACCTGGAATCTTATAACTTAGGCTAAAAGGTCTCAGGAGACATGAACAGGTACGTAGATACCATAAAACAATCGTATTGTCATGAGTTTCACCACCTCACTCACCATGTAGTAGCCCCTTAATGGTCAACACAATTTAACAACTTTATATGGGCGACATAAAGATCATCCTTTTCTCCTTGACATAAAAATAACCACATCCTTAGGAAATAATTTTGAAAAAAAAAAGATAGAATTTAGACATAATTATTTATCACAGAGACAGTCACTATGGAAGGCTTTAAGTTTATGAAGGGTTATTATGCAGAGAGTGGGGGCCAGTTGTTCTCCATCTCGAAAGAATCCCTTAGAGAGGGCTAACCTTCAGCATGATGTAATTGAGTTGGGTGTGAAGAGGAATTCCTGATGGCAGAAGTAAAATATTGAAAAGAATCTCTTAGAGGAATATCTTAAAATCTGAAAGAACTTCAAAAGAAGAGAGTCCTGGAATACTCTCTACATTGGAAATCTATAAAAGCCATGTGCTTTTATGAAATGTTAGGTTACATATCTACATTCTTCATTGATTGCATGTTCATGGTGGTATGTCGTGTATGTATTTTCTACAGATGGTATATAATTTGTACTTTGTTTTCTCACAAAGTTCTAGTTATGCCACCTATGGAGGTAGAATTGTGTTGACTTTGAGATCAGCAATACCTGGGCAGGGACACCTGGCTCTGCTGTTTTGATTCCAAGATCTACTACTGTGTGGTGTTTGACAAATCGTTTAATTTCTCTGAGATTTGGTCTTCTATATAAAGGAGGATAATTAAGGAATAAACCAGTCAGTGTATCTGGGTCACAAATACAATGCTAGCATATAGTAGTTAATACATATTAGTTTAAAATGTATTTAAGAATATATACTTTTATTTACATATAAATATGTTAAGTAGGAGTATTTTGTAGAAGAATATCCAACACATAGGAAACAAAAGTTCCTGCACAGATACTTAAGTACATAGTATCTTAACATTAAAATCTTTGTCCTACAAAAAAGTGTCACTACATAATTTATTTTAAAAGCAAAATACTACCTGGAAATTTAAAAATTCTCTCAAATAATTTCTTGGTCAAAGAAAAAATTGAAAGTAAAATGTCAGACTATGTAGAAATCATCATTAATTAAAATATTACATGTTAGAATCCATGAGATTTATCCAAAACTATGCTCAGAGGAACAATACATCACCTTAAATGTTTTTATAAACGACCAAGAATAAATGAATTAAGCATCATATTTTAAAAATTAGACAAAGAGGGGAGTGATGTCAGAAATGTGGCGGAATGAGAGACATCTCCCCTTGAAACAACAATAATCTGAATATCTAAAACTCAATAGAAAATACCCAAACTGCATACCAGCACATCTGAGCATGGGATCTGCGCATAAGAGCTACCACAGGAATGAGGTGGAGCTTGGAATTCAAGAAGTCAACAGAACATCCAATTATCTTAACCCAAAAAGGCCTTTGCCACGATACATTGTGTTAAAATTATCAAAAATCAACGACAAAGACAGAGTTTTTCAGGGCAGCCAGGGAAAAGGAGACTGTAACCTACAGAGGAAAACCCATTAGATTATTGTCGGACTTCTCAGCACAAACCTTACAAGCCAGAAAGGAGTGGAATCAAACATTCAAACTATTAAATGAAAGGAACTACCAACCACGAATAATATATCCCACTAAGCTCTCCTTTAAATGTGAAGGAGAAATAAAGGCTTTTCCAGACATACAAAAATTGAGGGAAAATTAGACAAAGAACAAGAAGATGAACCTAAGAAAAGTTGAAGGAAAGAATTAATAAATTAATTCAAAGTTCAAAGATTAAATTATTAAGAATTTGAAGACACTCACAGCAGAACATTAAAACAAGCATGGGGTTCTTCTTGATACGGGGTCATAAATGACTGTGCAGATTGCACACCCAAGAAGCTGGCCCTGGAAGGAACTCTTAGGACTCTCTAAAATGCACATAGCTTAGTGATTTCACTTACTAGCTCCCTCCAATTCCTCTTCCCATATCATGAAAGTTATGTTGTGATATATATATATCACGATACTAATATTTCATGCTTGGATACATGAAGGTAAACCCACAAGACTAAGAACAAACAGTCAAAAATGGGAAAAGTCAGAGTACGGAAGCCAAGAGAAGAGAGAATTTCAAGAAGAGAAAGTAATCAACAGAACCTAGTAACACTAAGAAGCCATCAATAAGATCAAGACTGAAAATTTTCCATTGACTTTAGCAATATGGAAAAGTCACATGATCTTAGATCCTAGTAATATTAGAAATAAGTTGTTTCGGTGGGAAAATGCAAACCGAAGCCAAATCAGAAGCACATTGAAGAATGAGTGGGAGTAGAAAAATGACCTCCTGCAACCCCCTTTTACTTATGCTGTGGCCTGAGGATCAATAGATATGGTCCCTCTAAGACAGCCCTCGGAAATGACTGTAGGTACATGTGTGCGCATATACTGGGGGATATCTTGTTCTTAGTAGATGTTGCTTCTCATTCCTCTTTATCCCTGCTTATCATTATTTAATGACAATAACTACCACGTAGTGCGAGCCTGCTACATATTAGCTGGTGCTGAACACTATATCCACTTATCTCTAATTTTACAACCCTGCATCCTATTTCTTCCATTTTCCAAACAAAGAAATAGACGTGACTTATGTAAGTTCACACAGCTGTTACCAAAGCTGGCATTTAAACTTGATCCCAACTCCCTGGTTCTCCACTACACAGTGCTGCCTTCTGTTTTGAGCCACCCTTTCCTTTCTGTGACATGCAAGGAGGAGTCCCAAGGAAGAAGATCAGGTAGTCAGTCTGTAATTCTTGTTGCCTCTTATTCATCTGTCTCAATACATTCCACACTTGGTACATCTTAGATTGGAAAGAACTTACTCAATATTTTCTACTGCAATTGCTGAACATTTTGATTGAACTTTGAACTCATAAATTCCTCCACACAGCAACTCAGTCAACAAAAGTTGATAATTCAAGAAAGTCCCATCTGACCCATCAAAACCATGTTAGTCACACCCATCATAAATGCATCACTCTACTCTCTGGCCTCATTGATAGTCTCCCTTCTTGATGCAAAATCAAGCACCACCCTGGTCTGAATCCCCATAATCTCTTGTCTGGATTAGTACAATAGCCTCCTCACAAGTCTTTCTGCTTCTATCTTTGCTCCCAATCACAGCAGCCAGAACGATACTTTTAAAATATAAGCGAGATTATGTTAATTCTCTCTGTAAAATCTTCCATTGGCTTCCTGTTTCACTAAGAGAAAAAACAACACTGTAACAGTGGCTGATAAAGGCCTCCTCACTCACCTTTCTGACCTCCTCTCTTACTGCTCCTCCCTTGCTCACCCTGCTGGAGCCCTACTAACACCTTGCTCTTCTTTAATCCTGTCAAGAAAAGCCAGCCTCAGGATCAACCTAATATTAATGTTAGTTGACTCTACTTTTTCTTTTCTTGTAGCACCTGTCATCTTTCCAAATGTAAGTATGGGAGGGCAGAGGTCTTTGCCCAGTGATGTTTTCCAAGTGCCTAGAATGGCGTCAAGTGTGTAGTAAGTGCTTAGTAAATACTTTTTTCAAAAACAAAAATTTTAATTTTGTTACTATTTTGCCTGGAGTTTCTTCCAATTCTGTTCTGTCTCCCTTCCATTTTTTTTGGGGGGGGGTGGATCTGGAGGTTATTCTCTAGAAATTTCTTGTTTTAGGAATGAATTTGAACTTAAAAAAATTGAGATATAATTCATATACCACACCATTCACTGCTTTAAAGTGTATGATTCAGTGATGATTTGAGTATATTCACAAAGTTGTGCAATCATTACCACTAATTCCAGAACATTTTCACCACTCTCAAAAGACACTCCATACCCCTTAGCAGTTACTCCCCATTCCCATCTTCCCCCACTCATAAGGAACCACTAATTTATTTTCTGTCTCTATAGATTTGCCTGTGCAGGATATTTCATATAAATGGAATGATACAATACATTATGGCTTCTTTCGCTTAGCACAATATTTTCAAGGTTCAGCCATGTTGTATTATGTACCAAAACTTCATTCTTTTTCATGACTGAATAATATTACATTGTATGGATATACCACATTTAGTTTATCCATTTATCAGTTTATGGACATTTGGTTGTTTCCACTTTTTGATTTTTGTCAATAATACTACTATGAACATTTGTGTACAGTTTTTGTTTGAACAACTGTTTTTAATTCTCTTGGATATATACCTAAGAATGAAATTGCTGAGTCATAAGATAATTCTAGATCTAATATTTTGAGGAACTGCAAAACTATTTTTCAAAATGGCCGTATCATTTTACACTCTTCCCAAAACTGTATAAGGGTTCTTACTTCTCCACATCTTCGTCAACACTTATTATTGTCTGTCTTTATTATAGCTATCGTAGTAGGAGTACAGTGATATCTCATTGTGGTTTTGATTTGCATTTCCCTAGTGACTAATGATTCGAGTATGTTTTAATGTACCTATTGACTACTTGTATACCTTCTTTAATCCATTTTTTAATTAGGTTATTTGCCTTTTTATTTTTAAGTTTTAATAGTGTGTATATGTATATATGTTCCGAATACTAAATCATTATCAGACAAATGATTTGAAAATATTTTTTCCTATTCCATAGATTTTATTTTCTTGATGGTTTTCTTTGATGTACAAAAGTTTTAAATTTCAATAAAGGCCAATTTGTCTATTTTTTTTCTTTGAATGCTTATAATTTTGGTGCTATATCTAAGAAATCATTGCCTGATTCACCCCCATGTTTTCTTCTGATTTTATCATTTTAGCTCTTACAGTTAGGTCTTTGATGCATTTTGAGTTAATTTTTGTATATGCTGTGAGATAGAGGTTCACTTTCATCGTTTGGCATGCGGGAAACTAGTTGTTGCAGCATCATTTGTTGAAAAGTCTGTTCTTTCCTTAACATATTGTCTTGACATTCCTCTGGAAAATGAGCTGATCATAAGTGTATGAGTTTATTTCCAGACTTTCAGTTCTATTCCACTGATCTATATGTTTATCTTTATGCCTGTACCTACCACACATTCTTAGTTACTGTGGCTTTCTAGAAAGTTTTGAAATCAATAAGTATGAATCCTCCAAATTCGTTTTTCATTTTCAAGATTGTTTTGATTATTCAAGGTCCCTAGCAATTCTATATGAATTGTAAGTTTAGGTTTTCCATTTCTGCCAAAAAAAAAAACAAAAAACCATCAGTATTTAGAAAGGAGTATATTGAATCTGTAGTTGCTTTGGGTAATATTGCCATCTTAACAGTATTAAGTGTTTCAATCTGTGAACCCAAAATGTCTGCATTTATTTAGATCTTTAATTTCATTTAGCGATGTTTTATTAGTCTTCAGTTACAAGTCTTACTCATCTTTGGTTAAATTTATTCCTAAGTATTTTATTCTTTCTATTGTTATTGCAAATGTATTATCTTAATTTAATTTTAAAGCTGTTTATTGTCAGTGTGTAGAAATACAACTGATGTTTGTGTGTTCATCTTGTATCTTGCAACTTTGCTGAATTTGATTATTAGCGCTAAAAGGAGTGTGTGTGTGTGCATGTGTGTGTGTGCGTGTGTGTGTGTGTTCTTTAGGATTTCCTATATATAAGATGATGTCATCTGCAATAAAGATAATTTATGTCTTCTTTTCCAATTTGGATAACTTTTACTTCATGTTCTGACTAAATCTCTTGGCTACAACCTCCACTACAATATTGAATCAAAAAATGAGAGTGAACATCCTTATCTTAATCATGATGTTAGGGTAGGAAGCATCCAATATCACCATTAAGTATGATGTTAGCTCTGGTTTTTTGTTGGTTCCCTTTATGAGGTTAATGAAATTCTCCTTTATTTCTCATTTGCTGAATTTTTTTTATCTTAAAATGGTGTTGAAGTTTGTCAAATGCTTTTTCTGCATCTACTGGGATGATCATGTGGTTTTTGCTTTATATTCTATTAATATGGAGTATTCCATTAATTGGTATTTGAATGTTATGCTGACTTTGCATTCCTGGGATGAATCCCACTTGGTCATGGTATATAACTCTTTTTACAAGTCGCTAGATTTGGTCTATTAGTTATTGTTGAAATGTTTGTACCTATTTTTATTAGAGAAATTAGTCTGTTGTTTTCTTATAATATCTTTGATTTTGGTATTAGGTAGGGTTGTACTGGCCTCATTTGAATGAGTTGGGAAGATTTCCCTTCTCTTCTATTTTTGGGAAGAGTTTTTGAACTATCGATATTAACTCTTTAAAAGTTTGGTGGAATTCCCTAGTGAAGCCATCGGTTCTAGGGTTTTTCTTTGTGGAAAATTTTTTGATTATGACTTTTAATCTCCTTACTTGTTATAAGTCTATTCGAATTTCCTATTTCTTTTTGAGTCAGTTTTGATAGTTTATGTCTTTATAGGAATTTGTCCATTTAATCTTCTATTTTCAGATCTATCTATTATAATTCTAGACACAGATGGTAACAAATATTTGAAAACTAAAGAATTCTGATCTATCTTAAATAAGGAGCCAAAGATTTGCTTTTTTAAGGTTAAGTACTCTAGAAGAATCTAATGTCACTTTGATAATAAGGGATTTGTGGGCTAAATTTTCAAGAAAGTATACAAAGTAGAAATAGAAAATGTACCTAAATGTTATGTCAGAAGAGGAAGATTATAAAATGGTCAAAGATAGGCCATGGGTTTATGAGTTCAAAGTGAAACCAGTCTGTAAACGAATAAAACATTTTTTTTCTGGAATAAATATAAAACTTTAAAAAAATATTTACTGATGGTATCCCAAGGAAATGAGATTCTAGACTGAAACTTTTTCTGAGGTCTGGGAAATTCCTGTTCATTGAATTAGTTTTTTATTCTCCTCTCTCTTTGGCTATAGAAAAATAAAAAAAAAAAAAAAAAAAAAAAACATGAGTTATAAAGTAATCCCTCATCAAAATCCAAATTGATAGCAATAATGTTAATAATAATCCATTTTATATCAAAAAGAAAGCTCAAAATAATTGAAATGAAAATAAATATTTAAAATGAGGAAAACTTTTCATACTTTTCCCTCATCCATTTAGGCAAATTATTTTACCCTCACATATATGTATGTTGGTTCTTTGGAGGGTACCTCACTGTTTCTTTGAAATCTCTCTCTCTATTTTATACATTGCTAATATAAACAACCAGCTTATGACTGCTCTCTGAAAATTCTAGGTGATATCACAGTCTTTTATTGTTTTAGTTTCTAGTACATTTATGTTAAAATTTTTTTTGGAATGCTTCAGAGGAAGGGTCACCATTTAATTTATTTTACCTTTTGTATCTGTAATATAATAAAGAACTGTCTATATTCCACATAGCTTTTTCATTTCATTTTTATGACAGTTCTCCTGTGGGTAGATATTGTTTTCCTCATTTTAAAATTAAAGAAACTGATACTCAGGTTCAACAACTTGACTTTCATTACAGAAAGAGCAGAGTTAGAATTTGAAGCCAGGTCTCTCCAACACTAAAGTCCTTTCTTTCCAATATTCACCCTCCTCCTCTTATAGATCTTGTCTAATCGCGGTGCCATTTTCTCTCTGTACACCCCTTCACTAAACATTTTCTTCATGTGGTCTGACAGCATTGGTTGAATTAAAAATCTGTGTGCCTCTGGGTTAGGATAACTCGGCCTATGCAATTGTTTAGGTCATGTAGCACATCGTTTCCTCCATTGTAGCAAGATAAGAAGAGCCAGAGGAGCTCTGCTTTCCATACCTTATATTACCCTGGAGACAATTGGCAGTCAGGAGAGGGGCAGCTGCCACGCTCTTCAGATATTTCTCTATTTATAAAGTTCAAAGAGACGCTGGATAACAATAACTAAGAGGTAAGCCTGTCCTTGACCAACCCACCCAACAACAGGAAGAATGGCTGAAAAAGGTAAGATTTAAGGCACCAAACTTTCTTGGAAAAAAAGACCCAGGCTCCCTGGTTTATTTTATGTTTCCCAGTATTTGGCGTTTCTCAATAATTCTGAAGAATATGGTATTTCTGCTAATGGTGCATTAACAATATATGTTATTGTGACCACAAAAGGTGGCATTAGATGTACAATTTATGGACCATTCTACACATTATGAGTAGTTTTAAAAGGATCACACAAAAGAGCTGGGTTTATTCATGCTTGTTTTGAAAGATGAGTTAGAAGTCAGTTATTCTCCAGTGTTGTACTAGATTTGAGGTATTAGATTTGAGGTATTGTAGCATGCGAGACCAGAATTAAGGACACTCGAATTCTGTGTCAGATCTGCTAATGGCCATATGGGTTTGGCAAAGTCCCTCAATTTCTCTGAGACTGTTTTCTGACTCTAAAATGAAAATGAATAAAATGAGCTTAGTCGTCTCTAATGTGCTTTACATCTGAATTTCTTTGTTTCCCAGTTTTAAAATGATTTTTATATTTAAGAAAAATTATTGACTCTAATGTGACAAAATGGGCTGAATATATACTGTTTCCAAGAAACAGTTTTTAAGTGCTTACAGGAATTGCTTTTAATCCTGACAACAATCTCATGAGATACACAGAATTGTCATCGTTCCCGTTTTACAGATAAAGAAACTGAAGCAGAGCAAAAATTTGCAACTTGCCTGCACCACACACTAGAAAGAAGTAGCACCAGGTTTTGAACTGGGACAATCTTGTTCCAGAGCGCAGTACCCGTAAGAATACTTCCAGGTGTCACTACTTGGGCATGCTCAGGACTAACAGAGAAAAAAGCATTTTGAAATGACTCTTTGTATTTAAAAAGACGTTTTGTGCTTATTTATGCTATTAATATAAGAGGCATATGCAAAGTATGTTGTGTTCCTATACGTTCATATTTCAAATCAATGCTAATATTTTGGTAAAACAGTATTAGTGTTAAAAGAACACAAATGCAGATGTGCTTTGAGTGTTAAAATGTACAATTGTGTTGTTTTACAAGCAATAATAACGAGATCTATGTGTATTTTAAGGCTTTACATGTAAAATTTAGAATTGTGTTAAAATATGCTTGTATAAAATATAAGTGCTCAATCACAATGTCAATAATAATTTTTAAGTTCTTTGAAATTGGGAAAAATACTAAACACGTATATAAACAGTTCAAAAAAAATCACTGTCATGTACTTCCACCATACTGGCACCTTAATTCATAAAAAGGCTTTCATCCAAATGAGAGTAAAGGGTATATTGTAATGTTTGCTTTATCCTTAAAGCAATACGACGTGGCAGGTAAAGGGAAGTTTTTTCTTTTAGCGATTAACGCTTTGTTCAAGGTCACAGTGAGACTGAGAAACAAGGAAAGCTCAATGAATTTGTGAGAGTTAAAGAAAGACTCCAACATTTTTAGAAAATAGATTTAAACTATTAAAATTCATTTTAACTTCAGAAATTTTGCTTTTATGACAGTGTCTTCTAACTTTAAGTTTATTGTTTCCAGATGATTTTATTTTAGTAGCATTAAAAAATACTTCCACATTTTGAAGTGATGAAAATTGTGATAAAATGATATTACGAGGACTATGCCTTCTCTTTGTTAGCTAATAGCATAAGATCTATTTGTGCTTTTCAATTAAGAATATATCTCAGACCTTAACATGGGGGCATTAATTCTATACAATGTCTTTCTGAGCTGTTTTGAATCCTTTTGTGTGATGTGTGTGTGTTTGAAAGAATAAGATTGAGATGCAGTGAATATTTTTAAAAGATACTTTTACAAAGTGCTTTTTACAGGTAAGGATACAAATAGGAGACACCGGAGGTATCAGTGTGCTAGTGTGTGTGTGTGTGTGTGTGTGTGTGTGTGTGTGTGTGTGTGTGTGTGTGCGCGCGTGCGCGCGCGTTGGATCAATGTTGGTTGCTATACCCAACAAGTTAAAAAAAAAATAGGACGTCTTTTCTCTAGTCAAGAATGATTATATAAAATATAATGCCTTCTTTTTTACTATGATATTTAAAATTAAAGTTAGCTATCTTTAAAGTTAGTTATCAATGCCAAGAACAATTCCCAACACCTTTCCTTATGCTGTGATAATTATTTAGTTTAGTAGGAATTACGTCAGAGTCATTTTTAATTGTTTCTATATAAACAGCTGCTCTCTGTGTCATTGAACATTCATGAATGGGTACTGTCTACACTAAACACACACACACGCGCGCTAGTTAGAGTTTACAAAGCCTTGGCACATAAGTAAGATCATTAGATCCTCCTAACTGCTCCAGGAGAAGATACCCCAGGTTTAATTATTCACATTTTATAAACAGGAAAGTTCAAGCTCAGAATTGCCCAGAGTCACGTAACTATAAAAGGAAGACCTGTGGTTTGAACACAGGTCACTCTTCAAAACACCGGCTGAGTCATATGTATAGTTCGTGGAAAAGAAAATAATAATTATGCATGAGTATTACTTGAGAGTGTATTTTTCCCCTTGATATTAACAGACTCTTCTTATTTTCTGGACTCAGAAAATTTAATGCCAAAATGACCTATCAAATCTGTTTTCTTTTGTTTATTTTTAAACAGAGTCTACATCATCACACCTTCTGGTCCCTGTTCTTCTCTTGGTTGGCTGGATTGTGGGCTGCATCATTATGGTTTATGTTGTCTTCTCTTAGAAAGGTGAAGTTTTCAGTAATTGAATATGTTTATTCATAAAAAACATACATTAGTCCAGAAATAATCTTTCATGTTTTACTAATGAAGCATTTCACCATGCAGGCAAGAAGACTTCAGACTGACATCATTTAGAAGAATTAAGAAATGCTTGAACAGGACAGATTCTTAAATATTTCTCATGTAAATTAATATTTGACATCACTTTATAAACTTGGATTTGTAAACTGGTACTTTGGTGTGTATAAGAATCTCTTTAGGAAGTTGTTTAAAATTCTGGGTACAAAGAAGTACTGTAAGATATTATAGATGAATTTCTCTATAACCTGGGAATAGGAAAAATGTTTTTAATTATGACTAAAAATGTGTAAACAATAGGGAAAAAGTTTGGTAAATTAAATTACATTAAAAAATTTTGCCCCCCCCCACCATAGAAATACATGAGCTACAGATAAGAAAAGAGAGTTTACAGAAAACAAAATATAAATGTAAACTTGACCCTTAACCTCTTGCTCATAACAAGAGAACTATAATTAAAACTGTACTGAAGAACAATTTCTCACCTCTAAGATGGGAGAAAATGAAGACATTTGACAATATTTGTGTTGGTAAGGCTGTGGTGAAATAAGCACTCTCATGCACTATTCTTAGGAATTCAAAATGATACATCATGTTTTAGGGGTGTTTTGCAATCTGTATCTACAAAAATTATATACGTATTTAACTTCTGACCCAGCTATCCCTCTTCTAATGATATTGCAATTCCTACAGATACTCTGGTAAAAACACAAAATGGCATATGCACAGTTCTATTCATTATGGCATAATTTGTCAGAGAAAAACCTAGAAACAAGTCAAATTTCCCGTAATAGGGTACTGACTGAATCAGCTGTGGTCTGTCTACACAGTGTGGTTTTATGTGGCTGTAATAAGAATGAAGGGGGCCTTTGTATACTGATGTGAAGTCATCTCCAGGTCAAAGTGTTGAGTAAAAAAAGCCAGGTACAGAACAATGTGTGCTACTTTTTGCATAAGAACAGAGAGGCTATACCATTGCACACACATACTCGTTTATGTTAAAATATTAAAGCGGGAGCCACAAATGGAAGCTAGATACTTCTGAGTGTGCCCTGTTTTATAGTTTTCAATACCTTATAAATTAAAAAGACAACAGAAGAAAAAGAGCAAGCCACTCCCCCCAATTTAAAACAAATTGAAACAAATAAACCTGAGTATATCAAGTTGGTGTCATAACTCACAGAGAAAAATTATTTCAAATGACTTTAAAACACAGTATTTTTGACTCTACATCTCTCATGGGATGAAAATTTTAACCATACTCATTAGTCTTTTTGTTAGCAATATTGGTATTGTTAGTTTGAAATTCATATCATCAGCAAAAAGAAGTGAAGTAAATACCTGATAATCTCGAATTCTAATTACAAACAACAGTATGAACTCATGATTTTGTGGCATTTTCTTGTTCCAGAAAGTAAGGAAGCTGCGAAGGCTACTATGGGCAAAGGTGTGATCATCTGAACATCAAAAATAATAAGGGCTACAAAGGAATAAATACATCGAAAATATAAATACCCATGAATCCATAATAATAAAAAAATAAAAATGAACAAATAAAATCCTTATTGTTACATTTGGAGGTTGCTAAGGAAGCAATTTATTATTGCCAAATTCGACTAAAAAAAAAAATGGAAAGAATTTTTTTTTTTCCTTGAATAAACCACTTCCAGATAACCTGAGAATTTCATTTCTAACAAATGTTCAGGTGGTGTTGATGCTACTGGCTTAGGATCCATATTTTGAGAACCACTGCTCTAGAAGTGCTATTGTCTGAACATTCATGTCCCCCACACCCCCGCCATAATTCATTTGTTGAGCTCTCCAAAGATGATGGTATTAGCAGGGAGGGGAACATTGGGGGGCGATGAGGTCATGAGTGTGGAGCACTCATCAATGAGATCGGTGCGCTTATAAAAGAGACCCCAGAGAGCCATTCCACCTGGTGAGGATACAGGAAGGCTGAAGCCTGGAAGGGGCGTCCCACTGGAGTCTGACCACAGGCACCCCGATCCTGGGCTTACAGCCTCCAGAACCATGAGCAACGAATAGTTACTGTTTATCAGCCACCCAGCCTGGTATTTTATTAGAGCAGCCTGAATGAACTAAGATAAGAAGGGACCGATATCTTCTTCATAACTACAGTATCCTTTTCTGTTCAATTAATTTTTTTTTATAGAAACTAATTTCCTTATCAAAAAAATTAGAGAAAGCCTTGGCTTTATTTGATTTTTTAAAAATCTTATAAACGTGGTTAAACATTTCGAAAAGTCTTTTTGAAAAGTTCTATTTAAAGCAATTTTTACGAAATTTTAACAGAAAATGTCCACAAATCAGTATCAACTATTTTCATCATTGACTTCACTTAATTTTAATTGTCTCCTGACTTGAGGAGAACTAACTCACCTTGAATCAGAGGCCTGCTGGAGTAAGCGCCTGCAGGCTTGAGAAAGCTGATTGTCAATTTTTCAGGAATTTTGTGTTCGTTGACGCCTCACTGGTAGCTGGCCATAGTGGTAGGGTCTATAGCATGGAAATCAACAAGTCTCACGAATCAGAGCGTCTTCCCCCTGGAAGCCTGTTCCTCACTTACCAGCACACTCCTCACCTAAACCCTCTTGATTGGCCTGATCGTAGGCTTTTTAGGGCTTCAAGACCGCCTACTTCTTTTTTTTCCTTCTAATCTGTTTGAGTTCATTAAAAAGATGGTCTTTCCTTTCATTTGACCTTTATTCTGTGCTGCAGACTTTAATGAGAAACCCATGAAAGCTATAGATTATTCTGGAAACACGCATTCACACAGAAATCAGCGACTGAGTTTTTCTCTCGCTTCTTTCTGCAGCCGCCATTGTGGCAACACCTGTCAGCTTCCTTGCTTCTGTAAACTTCGGGGTCCTGGCCTTTAGGAAGAGTTAGAAAAGAAGATTGTGGCCGCCTATGTCTTACGTTTATCGGAACAACTTCCTTTAGTCTGGAGCATTTTTCTCCGCGTGTGCTGATCCTTTTCTTGAGCTCCTCGAAGCTACGGGACACCTCATTTCTTGTTCAAATGTGTGCTCAGAAGCTTCTTGGAACACAAAAAGCTTCAGTGTTCCTATAAATCTTTACATTCTACTTTTGACAAAGACTTCCTTATTTTAAAAGCTCAATATTCTTTTCTCCAGCACTTTAAAACAGACTGGAATGTTGTTTTTAAGCAGCAATAGAAATGAACTTTCCTATAATAAGTACTTTAATTCCATGTTTCTACATCCAACCTGATCATTTTCTCAGAGAACAAAGAAAGCTCAGTGCAGTGAAAGAACAAAAGTTGGGGAAGTCAGATTGTTTAATCCTAACTTGGGAGTCCTTTGAGTAGCCAATTAATCTCTCTAACCTTAGTTTTCTCAAATTATCAAAGACAAATAATAATATTTCCATGTGCAGACGGCAGTGTTTCCTAAACCTACCTGATCTGAATCAATTGAGTCATTTATTTTAAATACAGATTCTCAAGCTCTTTCTCTGGAGAGGGCATTTCAGTAGGTCTGGAGAAGGCCTATTAAAAATTCTCCAGGTGATGTTTATTATCACAAAAGTTTGGAAAACACACTTACAATGCATGCGTATGTGTAGGCGAAACACAGACACCGTGATAAATATAGACACCGATCCATGACGGCTTTGATTGGTATGCCCCAACTACTTTCCTGTTTATTGCTGCACAAAAAATTAGCACTTTATTATATTTGTTATATGACATTATAGTATATTTTAATTATACAAATATAATAATACATAATATTATTTGACCACTAATATTTTCATATATGTGAGCTTTATTTTCCCCATTAAAATTCAAGTTCTTTATGGGTGAATCCAATTTCTCATCTTTCTGTTTTGTAGAATGTAGTCCAGAATAGACAACTAATAAATATATATCAAATGGGTGATTGTTTCCCCTTGCCGTATTCTTGAATACACAATGCTGATGTTCTAACTTTGATCTTTAAAGATGTCACTGGAACAATTTTAGCTGGATTGGAATTCTTGAAGAAGTGATTAGTAACCTGTGAACAATTGGTTTAGGAGGTAATCGCGTATAGATTTCACAAGACACAGAATCTTATTTGTTTTTCAGTTTCCAAAATCTTCGGCTGACATTCTATCAAAGTGCAGATATAATTATTTGAGATTATAATAAGGTAACTGTTTCTTAAATTTTTTTTTATTGCTTAATGCTCAGCAACACAACAGTCTCACTTTATGCCCCTTCTCCATCCTAAGAGGCATACTGTGTTAGGGCTGAGAAATATTACTTTCGCTAAATTTTGGATTAGGACATAAAATATAAAAACCTTTTGAAGAAGCTTTTTATTGCTCTTTGAGCCTGGGAAAAGTGACATATTCCAATGAGATTTGAAATGTCTACGGAAAATCCTCATGAAGTACCAACCCTAGTAGAGCTAAAATTCCCTAGAGGATAGGGACCTAGCAAAGACATCTATGTTCATAAGCAGAAGTAACGTTTTCAAGTAAGATCTATCTATAGGTCTTGTAATAAAAGAATTTCTCTTTTGTGTGGAAATTATTTCCTATTCGTATGTGCTCAAAACCCTTATTTTTCTTGCTATTTCTTCAACATCCCTTTCCCCCTTTTCTTTTTTAGACAAGCAGAAGAGTTTCCCTTAAAAAAATAAATGTACATTAGCCTCAGATTTGTTTAGAGGAAAGAAAAGAACCCTATAAGCAAAGGAAGAATATTTTAAGTTGGTAATTTCCCAGAGAATGAGATGGTTGAATGTTTTACTTATTCAACTCTCTTTCTAAAGTGATTTCTTGGTTTCAAAAGTAAGATAGGTTTGCAATTTGTATTAAATTATCTGAACAAATTATGAGTGGGGAGAGAGCTGAAGTTTTTTTGGGGGAAAGTTGAGGAATATTTCAGGGTTTAAGACTTTGGTCATTACCCTAGATTTAAGTCCATTTTCAGTCATTTTCTTGGGCTGGGTGCACTTATAAATTCAAAAGCTAAAATGACACAAATATATATATCTGGCAAAGGTCTTTTTTGGAACTTAGGCTTGTGAATATTAAAGGAAATAGGATATTGATTGGAGTCTTGATGCTGAATGAAACAGGTTCATGGAGAAACCATTTTGAGTTATATAGGTTATCTGCTCTGAAAATTGGTCCAGAAATGAAGAGAAAATAGAAGTAGATTTTTAGTGGTTTGCATACTGATGTGCTCACAGCCACTAAACTGGCACTTTATGTACATTTTCTCTCATTCCTGTATTCTGAAGGAATGCGTCCATACTCAGGATAGGACGCATTTTAAATTAGAAAATGTAATCCCTTAGTATAACAAACATGGCAATTTCATCCGGATGTTGTGGACATCGGGCATATTTCTCACATTTTGTGCTAAAGGTAGAGACTCGCCTTTGAGCCTGACAGTGGACGGCTAGGTTGCTTTGGAGTCAAAGTACGGTTGCCTCTTTGAGCGTGTGAACAGATTCATCCAATTTCGTTTTTCCCTTTGCTTTCTGTTCTTGTCTTTTTATTAACCTTCTCTGTCATGGTATATATCACCAACATGTCTTTTCTGGTCTCAGTAGCCTGTGTGGAGTAATGGAATCACTTTACTATCAGGAATTCAGAGTTTCCTGGTTTTTGACTCCCTCCTGATGAGGACAGGAGGCTCTCACATGGGCTTATACATATGTCTGCTCCTTCTTAATAAATATCACTTGTCCTCTGCAGGACCCAGCAGTTTCTCCCAGTCACTGTGGAAGGATCCCCGTTTCTCCTCATGTCTCCCATCGGAGCCCTCGTCAGACCTGTATAAGGGTCTGCGGTCAAGTTGCTGTTCGTGGAGTTCTACAGCAGACTGTGCTTTAATGTGCCTCAGAGCTCAATTCAATAGTTCTTCCCATTTTTATTCTCAGCTTAACCTCTCTCTCCCTAGGACCCAGACATCCATCTAGGGCAGGGCCACATAGTCTAAGTGGCACCTGCCACACTGAATTCACTATCACTGTGTCAAGTTCCACAAGCCTGGCACCTTCTTTGACAAAGATGAGTTCTCCTGGGAAGCTACTAGGGTTTACGCGGCGGGTGTTCATTTATTTGCCCCATCAGGACACCAAACATGCTGAGAACTGTTTGGGTCTCACTGCTACTCAAGTAATGTATCTGGATTCTCAGAGTCCTTTGATACAAGTAAGTGGCATCAGAAATAATTTAAAACAAAACACTAGTCTCAACCCTCCAGAATGATTTCAAAATCAGTGGGTTGGTCAATAGTTTGCAGATCACTGTTTTAGAATTAAGTGTTTTCAGACATCACGATCTTGTTAAGAGCTTCTTTGACATACCTCCTCCACCCTGCCTCATACCTCCAAACACACACACACACACACACACACACACACACACACACACACACACACACGAGTTCTTCGTTTTTCCTAAGTGAGAACTTTTCCCTTTTGCATTCTTTTTTTAGATGGTAAGTCTTTTCAATGTAAGATGGGTAACAATGTAGAATTCACTAGACACGACAGGAAAATGTCCCATGGATATATGATGTTGAATGGTGAATAAATGCCTGAACATTATCTTTAACAACCTCATGCGATATATCAAGTGTGTGAAGCTCTTAGTGCAGTGTGTAGCACTTAGTAAATGCTCAACTAACGTAAGAGATTATTTTAGTCATTATTACTATCACAACTCTCCTCATTATTTCTTACATATTTCCTTATTTATTCTATCCAACAACTCTGTGCAGTAGATATCATCATCAGCTCCATGTTGAAGATATAGAAACCGGAGTACAGAGAAGCTAAGACTTGTTCGTGAATATATAGTTCATGATTGATTTGACCAGGACTTGGTCCCGTGTCCTCTGATTCCAAATGACAGGATTTCTTTTCAACTATACCATAAGATTCACCACATTTCAGGGGAAGGAAATCTTTAACCTATCTAAAAGGATTGGCAACTACATTTGTTTCTTTTTGGCAATACTTTATTTTCATGCTTCCTGGTCTCCACAATTAAATCCTGCAGAAAGACCTTCATTATTACCTTTCTTTAACCTTTTGGTTTTCCATTATTTCAGTCCCATTCTATGCATTGTTGTCAAGATCTTAGGTTTCTAATAGTCCTTAACCTAAAGGGGTCTTCACACCATAGAACTTAAGGTTCTAAACCAGATATATTTGGGCCACCTTTCATGTCTAGCTCTTAGCCAGTTTTTCACATTCTGTTCCAGAAAAGAACTACTCTTGGCCCTAACACACTCTACCCTCTTTCCCAACACATGAATTGAGACAACTATCTACTTCCAACTTCTCAATTTTGGCTCAATGTGAGCCTCCTTAAAGAGCAAAGTGATGTGAAACTTCAAGCCTTTCTTTATATCTGCAGATATGGAGTGAGCATTTAGGGTTTTCACGCTGTAAATACTGTACAAAGATATTCACACGATTCACATGTAAAACGATAATCCCCAGATGTCAAGTGTTTTTAGGTGCTTGCATAGTTCTCACTAATAACAATAACATGTGAGGAAGACCCTACCATTAAATGATGTGTATGTATAAAAGCCCTCTTTTCCCTAAAAATTTCAAACAATATAGAGGAAAGTAGAAAGCTTAGATTCCTTTCACCTGTTTTCAATTCTCCTCCCTGCCTCAGTGGTAACCACCATTAACAACTTTGTGAGTATCAGTCAAGTCATTTTAAGGCATTTACAAAACAATTTGCATGTTAGAGTTGTGAGAATGCTTTCTTATACTACATTACTTCACTTGATTCTAATGGAAGTTCAGTGTACCCAGATGTGTAAAATGAGGCCTATCAAAATCTCACAGGTGGTCACCAGCTCGGCAGGACTTACTTTCTTAACCGAGGGCTCCGAAGCATGTGCCAGGTATTGTTGTGAGCATTGCACATGTGTTAGCTCATTTAATCTTTGTGACGGCCCCCGTAACTAGATGGGATTATCATGCCTGTGTAAAGACGAGGAAACAGGTTCAGAGAGGTTAAGTAACAAGCTTTAGTCATAGTTTGTCAATGTCAGAACTTGAACTCAGGCAGTGTCCTTGTGAGCCTGGAGCTAGATCGCCATGCTATGTTGTAAAGTGTTCAGCTGTAATTCCATCGTGCAGGGTGTGTGTTTAAGCCTGATGGTAAGGGAGAGAACACTATAATCTTACAATAAATAATTTAGATCTTATGCTGTTGCCCATATCTATATTGCTTACATTTTTATATCCCATTACACTATATCGTCATGTGGGTAAAACGCTCCGAACAGCTGTGCTCGGTGTGAGATTCTCGACAATCCTCTTCCTCCTCTCCTTACACTTCTTCATCTTCTAAATAAGGCTGAGGCTGATTTTACTACCAGTTTTGATTGCGTGTCCACTGAAGGTGCAAGACAGTTAAAATGATGTGGGGGCTTGGACAGTCTGGCTAGGGTTTTGTGTGGAACATGTCTCTAGAAAGTGAGGATTTAAAAATGTTTCCAGTTCAGAGATTTTGTTTCACAGTCCTGGGATTCAGATACAATGCAGAAATACTCACAAAAGTGAATTCTTTTTTTTTTTTTTTTAAAGTCCACAAATTATTTATACTACACAGGTCTTTGGTCTGGTAAGTAAGACTTTTTTTTTAAAAAATCCACATCTACACAAATTCGCCTAAGAGAAATAAATAAATAAATAAATAAATCGATGGACATTTCAGTGGTGACTCTCATCCAGAAATTCAAAGAGGTTTAAAAACTAGCAGCAGCAGTGACAACTCATTAACCTTTATAAATTTATGGCCACAGATAGTGACGAGAAAAACTTCTGAGGGAAAAAAAGGTGTATGTTATGTAAACATGCCAGGTGAGAGAATGAAAGGCAGTCAAAGCAGAAAGCACGGGTTTGTGGAACAATATCTCTGAAGAGAGCAGACCCAAGGTCAAGTGTGGGCAGAGCTTAATGTTAACACTTTTAAACTGTATCTGAGTTTTCTTTGATATCACTTTAAGACATTTAGCTACTGAGAAGCATTTAATACTCATCCCCTGAAATAAGTTTGCTTAATGGTCATCAACTGGAATTTCTGTTTTAAAGAGAAGGCCATCTCCCAGGTAGTGGAAGCATTAGTGCCCTTCTGATCATCTTAGCCTAAGAAAAGAGTAAAGGGAGAGTCTTGACTCAATGCTTGGCCCTAAAAAACTTTTGTGATTCCTCTGCTCCTAGGATAGATGGTGCATGACAGCTTATAGGAGAAGGATTTGCAGAATGATGAGAACATCAAGGCTCAGTAATCATCGATCATGTTGCAGTCATGTTGCATAATTTCTGACAAAACTGCTCGGAGTTCATTGTGCTGTGTTTTTGTTTGTTTGTTTGTTTGTTTGTTTTTTAATGTCTGGCCCCCTCCATTATTTGATAAAATGTTGTAACAAAAGTTTGGGTTTTTTTTTTCCTAGCAAGGAAAAATGTTTTTTGTTTGTTTGTTTGTGTTGTTTTTGCTTTTTACAACCAGACCAAAGACCTATGTAGTATAAAATGTTTTTGCAAATAAGTGTCCGAAACCACATTGGCAGTTGGTGCTTTCTAGTTACAGGCTGGTTTCTCTCAAGTCAGTGTACTTTGTATTTCCAAAGCCTACCTGTAAAGCACCTTTCTAACCCATCTCTTTTCACCCCTCCAAATCTTATTTCATTGTTGTTCCCACTAAGTTCTATCTGAAGGATTTTAATAATTTAGTAAAGAAAATAAAGTTTGTGTGGGTGTAGGGTTCTGTGTGCGTAACCTGAAAAATAAATTTGACAAAGAATTTCTCTTCCTTTTAAAACTATTTCAAGTCTCTGGGTATTTCTTACTCCACTAGTTCTCAAAATTTGGTCCCTAGACAAGTTGCATCAGCATCACCTGGAAACCTGTTAGGAATGCAAATACTTGAACTTGAACTTCAGCTCTGTGAAATCAGAAACTTTGGGGGAAAACAGCAATTGATGTTTTAAGAAGTCCTCTAGGTGATTCTGATGTTCATGTGTTCATGTCTGGGAATTACTATCTCCAAGCCATCTCTATTACTTTTTTCTAAAATATCATCTCGGCTTGGCCATGTGTCAATAAAAAATCTGTCATGGTCTGTTTCTTGAAATCACTGGCTTTCTTTTTAAAGTAAAGACTACAGAACAGTTTTTGCTCTCTTTCTGAGTCTGGCTCTAATTTACTTGTGGTGAACACTGTGTTAGTACATTTATTGATAATTCATGAGTCACACAGGCGAGAGATGCAAAATCAACGCAGGAAAATAGAGAATAGTGTCAACTGTGTGAACAAACGGAAAGTTTGCTCCTTTCTGCTCAAATCCATTAAAATTCATATTAATAGAATATTATGCGGTAAAACAGAACATGTCTGTCTACAACATTTGTTTTACACACTGTAGTCAATAAGACTTAAAAAATCTATTTAAAGTCTATTCTCAAAAAAAGGATTTGTAAATAGTGACCCTGATTCTGATTGCTGTCAAAATTGCATATATATATATGTGTGCATATACATACATACATACATATATATACATATATGTGTGTATATATATACATACACATATATATACATACACACACACACACACACACACACATATATATATATAAACTTTAGTGAATAAAATGTATAGTAGTAAAATTCTTTGAGTTAGACTTTAGGAACTCCAAGTAGGGTTTGTAATAAGATTGAAAAACTTACACAGGCTTTGAGATCTTTCTACAATGACTTAACTTTAGTTCCTCATCTGATTTCATTTAGCGTTAAGAAATATATGCAAGAGCAAATCTAAGACAGCTGCCACTTGAAAAGAAATCAAAGCATGGAGAGGCAGAGGAACTAGCTTGAGATATACTTTTTTGATCTAAGATCACCACTATACAGGACTCTTGGGCTTTTGGATAAAAAGCTATAAGTAAAGCAAGTGTTACTGATTTCCTTTCATCTAATGAAGGTTTAGAAAAGAAAATGACATTTCTGCTTTTCTTTTTATTATTCCAATAGAAGACATTGGCTTTCTGGTTAGCATATATTTCCCCCTCCTCTTCACCTCAAAAATTAAAAAAATAGACATTTATTTATTTTTAGCTTTTGAATATATTTGTTTTGTTGGGCTTCTGCAAACTATACCATAAAGTTAAATAAAATTTAGATATAGGCTGTCTTTTATTATTTTTCTTCAAACAAGATTATCTGTATGTTTTAAAACTCATGTGTTTATGTTCTCATGATGGCAAAATTCTCTATATCCTGGTATTTTCAAACATGAAGTAGATAAAATTCTAAAAGTTTACCTAAGAAGTTGGTCAATTGTAGAGCAGAAAACTGGATCATTTATTTCTGAAGCATATCTTCCTTCCTCTGTTCCTTCTTCCTACTCTTTACTCGCTTCCTTCCTCTGTTCCATGGGTTATAACTCACATACCTCCTAGGCCTCGGTGAAGGAAAGAGTGAAACTGAGCAGGAGAGACTGATGATTTGCAAACCAATGTTCCCTCTGAGGCAAGAAGCAGCTACTCAGCTGGAGTAGAATTTTGGCTTATATGAATTTAATCTTATCAGATTTTATAATTTTTCAAAAAAGCTGAAAATATCTACTTTTAAAATGTGAAAGCTCTGTATTTAAAGTGCTGCCTATTTATATATATATATTTTAAATGGTATGAGGGTCATATCTATGGTTATGTCATCAGAGCTAGCACTTAATCACCCTTTTCTTGCTGGATACAGGGATGATGGGTACAAAATGAAGCTTTTCTCTGAGGTCTTGGGACATGAGACAGTACTCTCTGGGACATCTTTTTCTGGGGTTACTGTCTAGATGCCCACTGGTAGATGACTCTTGCACAGAAGACCTGGTGTGACATTCTCTGCAGAGGCTGAACTCGTATAGCTTAAAGTCTTTAGCAAAGCTTCACACAGGCATTGGATACTATCCAATATATATATGTTTATGGCAGATAGATAGATAGATAGATAGATAGATAGATAGATAGATAGAATAAGAGAAAATAGTTGAAAACCATATATTTGATATAGGCTTAAGATCAAAAATATATAGGGAACTCCTATAACTAGCAAAAAACCTACAAATAACCCAATTAAAAAATGGGCAAAGAAACTAAGTAGACATTTCTCCAAGGAAGATATACAGATGACTCACAGAAATATGAAAAGTTGCTCAACATCACTAATCTCAGGGAAATGCTATCAAAACCACAATTAAATAATTGCTTCGCATCTGTTAGCATAGTTATTATGTTTTCTTTTTTTTTTAAAGGTAAATGTTGATGAGAATGTGGAGAAAATGCAACATTTGTCGTCTATCGATGGGAATATAAACTGGTACATGGACTATGGAAAACAGTATGGAACTGCCTCAAAAAAATTAGAAATAGAACTAGTATACGATCCAGCAGTCCCATTTCTGGGTATATATTCAAAGGAAATAAAATCACTATCTCTAGGAAATATCTGTACTCCTATGTTTATTGCAGTGTTATCACAATAGCCAGGACATAGAAGCAACCTAAAAATCCATGGACAGGTAAATGGATAAAGATGTGGTCTACACATACAACGGAATATTATTCAGTCTTAAAAAAGAAGGAAATCCTGCCTCCCATGACAACATGGATAAACTGGGATACATTATGCTAAGAGAAATAAGTCAGACACAGAGGGACAAATACTGCATGATAACACTCATATGAGGAATCTAAAATAGGTGACTCATAGAAGCAGAGAGTAGAATAATAGTTGCCAGGGGCTGAGGAAAGGGGAATTGGGGAGGAATTAATTAGTCAGAGGGTACAAATTTCAGTTACATAAGGTCAATAAGTCCTAAAGATTTGTTGTACAACGTGGTCCCTATAGTTTACAATACTGTATTGTACTTAAAAAATTGCTGACAGGGTAGATCTTATATTGAGTGTTCTCACCACGCATTAAAAAATAATAATAAAGTCAGAGGAGGTGATGGATATGTTTATGGCATAGATTTTGCTTAAGGTTGTACAGATGTGTACTTATCACTAAACTCATCAAGTTGTATATATTAAATACATACGACTTTTTGTAAGTCAGTCATACTTCTATAAAGTGGTTTAAAAATCATCTGAATCAAATTATTATTATAACTAGTAGTAGTAAACAATGGATCGAAATTATGTAATTATTAGCTTGAATTACTCGAGCCTGCAATGTTCACCTATTTTGACTTACGAAAATGGCAATTTAACATGGTAACATATTATGAATTTTGAAAATAATTATGAAACCTAAAAAATGAAGTTTTATTTAAAGAGAAAAAATATATACATTGACTGGAACAGAAAGAACCTATATGAAAGCTTCTGGGGATTCTGAATCTATTTGAAGATTGTTCCATATTCTAGGGATCAAAGTTGTCAGGCTAAAGTCAATTTAACAAAGATTTATTGTGCATCTTCCATGTGCCACAGTTCTAGGAACTTGGAATATATCAGTGGATAAATGTCTTTTTAATTAAAAATTCCCGCTCTCATGGAAGGCAATTTACATTGTAAAGGGGAGAAACACACTATTTGGGTTTCATCAGTTTCTACTGGTGTCCATTTTCTGCTCCAGGATCTAGTCCAGTGTACCCCAGTGACCCCAGCTGTCACATCTGAATCTCCTCTGACATGTGAAAGTTTCTCAGTTTTGTCTTGTGTTTCATGATCTTGCTACTTTTGAGGAATACTAGTCAGGCATTTTGTAGACTCTCTATTAACTCGAATCTCTCTGATATTTTCTCATAATTGCACTAAAATTATAGATTTGTGGGATGAACAACACCACAGAAATGATGGACCTTTCTCATCATATCCTACCAGTGGGTACATAAGAGCAACATGGCTTGTCCGCAGTGATGCAACTGTGATCACTTGGTCGAGGTGATGTCATCTGGATTTCTCCAATGTGAAGTTGCTATTTCCCTCTTTACATGTACTATTCCTTAGGAGCAAGTCACTAAGTCCGGCCTGCACTTAAGGGGTGAGAAATTAAGCTTCACCTCTTAGAGGGAGGAATATAAAAAAATTTGTGGACATATGATAAGATTGCTACAGTAATTAATAAACATTTTGGGAGAGATACTTCGAAGCTACACCAATACCCTATTTCTTCTTAAAGTTCAGCATCAATCTTTGTGGATCTTGCCTGTAGAAATTATTTTTGTGGTGTTTTAATGCTGAATTTGTACCTTCCTCATTTTCCCACATTTATTAATTGGATTTTTTATTTTGTAAGGCGGATTTGTCTTTTCTCACCATTCAGGGGTATAGATCAACAAAGTCAAAAGAGTTGCTGATTACAAAATGAGTCATGATATCAGTCCATTGATTAGAGATGTAAATGTAATTTCCTTTTAAATCATCCCATGGGTTCAATTTAGCAGTATTTGACTATGATAATCACATGAGTTTCTGTAGGTACTTTTCTATTTAATTTAGCAGCTATCATTGGACTATGGGGGAATCAACATGAATACAGACTGCTAACAGATAAAGCTTAGGTAGAATTTTACTCAACTGGCATTTTAAGGCTCCTAAAATTACTAAGTCAGATAGTAGTTGATGGGTTCCTTATAAGCCCAAGGGGATGTCAAATACCTTCCAGAGGGGTGTGTGTGTGTGTGTGTGTGTGTATGTGTGTGTGTGTGTGAAATAAGTCATGTCAGTGCATCTAACAGGAAATTCTGCCATATTGGGCAAAAGTGAATAGTACCTTTCCAGGTTTGTTTTTCTTGAGCCCAATTATACCAACACTTAAGAATATAAGAATTTCTATACCATCTGGCAGCCCAATACTCCCATTTCAGAAAGGTGAAAAGACAGTGCCATGGGAACTGGTGAACAGGTTTTCAAATAGAATGAAGCTTTAATAAATCTCTGTGAGGCATTAAGTTGCATCTCTTTTTGTTTAATTTAGAGGTTACGATTCATGATTCAAGCTAAATATGTTGTTAATGATACATTAAAGGCCTATAGACATTGCTTTGGTATATGGAATACTCACTTTCTGCTTTACATCAAACAATGTATATGAGAAAATGATGAAGACAATTCTCTTCGAATAAGTTAATATATGTGTAAGGCCATGGCTATCTGCCTTTCAAAAATGTGGGCCAATGCTGTGTTAGTTTGCAAATGTATAAAAATGAAGAGGCAACCATCAGTTCTGTGCTATGCTGCAGATCTGTTAAGATGTGACCTTGGGATTTCTACTGTTACTTTAATGAGCTGGTTGAGTGAGTAAAACTGCATGGGGCTTTATTTAAGAATCTATTTTTTATTTGTTGCCCATATTTCCAGCTTGCATTAACTAGGTCGATAAAATAAACCAGTAGACCAAATAGAATAACTACGGATTCAAATGAAGTTCTGATGCAGAATTTTAATGATTTAGTTTTATGAAATGTTAGTAATTGTTGCATGGCAAAAAGGGCTTCATGGTCAAATAAACTGGGAAAAGCTGAATTTAGTAAAGTTGAACAGATTTCTTCACTGTAAGTTTATTCAGATTTTTTTTTTTATGATAATACAAGTTTTGAATTTTTAAGAAAGGGATGTGTGTGTGTGTGTGTGTGTGTGTGTGTGTATACATGTATATATATATATACATATATGTATCATTGGAGAAAGATGAATACCTCAGGTCCGGCACCTGATTGAGTCATTAGCTGTCTGCGTGATTTTATTCTTGTTACTTAGCCTTTCTGGACCTTATTTTCTTCCTCTGTTACATTAAGAGACTGAACTAGAATGACTTTTCAGGTTTTTTGCAGCTCTAAGACCTAGGTCTTTGTTTTGTGGAAGGATATCATTAACCTTGTAGATATCAACCACAAAATGTATACTAAGTATCATTGGCTTTTCTTAATGATACACTATGGACCTTCAAAGGATGAATTTATCTAAGTCCTTCTTTCAGCTGTAAATCATTATTTTAGAATAACAAATGCTTACTGAGCTTACTTTTTCCACTACTTGGCACAAAACAATTCATGTACTTTGGTGTTTTCTAGTTCTTATTTCTAGGATTGGGGTAAGTCTGTGCCAAGAAGTTGTCTTAAAGCATCTCTCATCTGAATTTAAACATCTGAGGATCCTTGGGCCTTCCCTAAGTCACCTTGAAATCAGTTCCCTTTGGCTCCCTAGATCAGTCAATGTCTCACCTTAGTTAAGTCTTTCCAAATAATTTGCCTTCCCAGTTCTGCGGAACCGACTGAACAATGTCATTCTCTTTGAGGTCCAAGGCCGAAATAGCACATGGCCTCAAACAGACATAGGCTGTGGTCCCCTCAGTGTGGACCAGTAGCTCAGTCACTTGTGCTACAATATGAGGTCCTCCGTTAGAACACAATAGTATTATTTTCCGGGGTGATAAATGTTTGTTTTGTTGTCATTCTAATGGTGAAGCCACAAGATGGCATTCTTTTTTGTGCATTTTTCTCTTTTGCTTAACCGTCTTCTGGGACATAAGTATCTTTGAGGAATTCTTCATTCTTTGTAGTTTATGAGAATAACTAAAGATGAAATAAGTTGATATTTTCTTGCAAATATCAACTGAAATGGATGACCCATTGTAGTTGAGAAGAAAAGTAACTATAAAACAATGTTTTAGGTATTTATAGAAATTGCCTCAAAAATAAAATTCAGAAGAATGTCACACCAACAAACAAACAAACAAACAAAAACCCCTCAACTTTCTTAAGAAGAAAAAATAGAGAAATTGTTGAAAAAGATTCTCCATAATGTTGTATGTTTGGTAAAACTTAACATTTTTAAGAAAAATGGGATGAATAAAACAAAGGTATTGATTTTCTTCCTTTGGAAAAAAACATGTATATATTTATGGTTTTGAGAGTACCGGTTTGTGGTAGACCAAGGAACATGGATGTTTAGCAGATGACTGTGATATAGCTGCAAACATCCTGCTTCCTTCTAAGTGGGAGCCAAGAATATGGTCTAGTTTATGGCTTCTGGTTCCTTCTTTTCTATACTCACCCCACCCATCCCCTATCCTAAGGAAAACAACAATGCATATAATCAAAAGCAAATATTTCTTCTGCTGTTGTTTGCTGGGTCAATTCATAATAATTAAAAAAGAATTGTGAGTTGTAATTAAATAAAAGGGAAAATTATATTAATAAAATGCTTTTCTTCTGCATTTCTCACACACTGATTAAATTGTCTGGGCCGATATGTGGGGTAATCATGACTTTCAAGCCTTCTCAGAATAGCCTGCCTATGTTCTCCTTTGTCCTAGAACAATGTCCTAAACTCCTGGCATGCCAGCATGCTGTTTCATTAGGAAAGCATGCTTGGCTTCTCATAGGAGTGAATGTAATGAGTCTCCTCCTGGGAGTACCGACCCCCAAGAGTGTTCTGGAAATGGGTAACTTGTGGCCAGATCTAAGTGATGTGGCATTTCTGGGAACCAATCCATTATTCTTTGTCTCTGTGTAATATTCAGCCACGTGTAGTTTCCTTGTATACTCTTCTCAATATCTCTTCCTCGATTTGTGCACAGAACAGCTATCTTGGGCTTTCTTTTTGGTTAACAAGTTGAATAGGCTGTAGTAAGGTGGATAGGTGGGCAAGTTCCAAGAGACCTTAGAGGTAGGGCTAACTTGTGGTAAAACTGTGAAGTGGTTGAATAGGGGAAGAGTAGGAGGAGCAGGACTTATTTTCAGTTCCTTTTTAGAATTGCCGCCTGCTACTTTCTTCAAATCTCTCTCCTTCTCTCTCTCTCTCTCTCTCTCTCTCTCTCTCTCACACACACACACACACACACTCACTTGATTTCTCACTCTATCTTTGCCTCTCTATGACCTTTTTTGAATCCCATTTTTGTCGTCTACTGACAATCAGTCCTTCCTAAGATTTTATTTTTCCTCTCTGATATCCACTGATAATTATAAAGAGTATGCCCCCTTTCTGTGTTATTTGCATCTTATATAGGACTCAAAACCGAAAGCCTAAAGAATTCTATCAAAGCAGAGAAAAAAGATTATAGTAGAAGAACTATTAGTATAAGACTTTGTACTTTGTGATAAGAGGCCTAGATTTGGTAAGACAAAGAATCATCATTAATAGCAAATCATTGCAGATCAAAGTGACAGTCACACAAATTTGCTGCAATAAATTTTACTTAGAATTTTGTCAATACTACTTTTGTCTGGAAACATTAGGTAGGTATAGATAACAGTCTTAAAAAAATCCTACTCTTCTTTCCTCCAATATATATAAATGCTTTTTGTCTTCAAATTTGCTCTTGTTACTTCAAAACAAGCATCGTATTTAGAGAGCATTTAGATAGGAGAGCTTTAAAGAATTACCAATTGGTGATGGACCTGTTCTCACTTTTCAGACCCTTAACTGTCTTCCAAGACTAAGTTCTGGCTCAGATCTTTGGCTTGTTAGCCAAGGATGTTTAGTAAGATTCTATGTTATGTCTGCTAACCAAAGTAACTGGTTTCATGATCCCAAACATGTTAAAACAGGTTCCCACTGCAAGAGGGGAGCCAGCGGTCCTCCGTGGCATCCCTCTGTCACTGCAGTGAGCTGTTCACAGGGAACAGGCCGTGCCTGGGTCATCACATAATCAGCGTTTCTCCCATGGCCACAGTCCAAAGGACACTGTGCCTCTCTCCACAGAGAGTCTGGAAAGGATCCAGAGAGAGGCAAATGCAAGGTCAAGGGATTAGGGAGACTTCCAGAGAAGATGGGTTAAGAATGAGGTCCAGAAAGACCAGGGCTACAAGGGGATGTGAAGGAGCGTGTAACGGTTGCCAGGTAAAGAGAAGTTTGTGTATTAAATTCCTGAATGGAGAACAGAGAGGCTGTTTCCTGAAATCTTAAGGAGGTCATTTTAAGGTAAGTTAAAGAGATAGCATGAGGCTTCATCTCCACTCTATATGCTGATGAGCCTCCGCAGAGTTATGGTGGCATCTGAAAAGATGTAGCTGTTCCCTTTAGAAGTTAGTCATTTCAAATTGGAATTAGAGACCATGCAAGCAGTTTAAGACTATATGGCATAAGATAATTGAGACCCTGGCATTTAAGACTCCACACTATTTCCAGATAGAGAAACATGGCCTTTTGGCAGGTAAAGCTCGTGCTCATGAGCTGATAAAAACGATCGCAGTGCAGGCTCAGTTGCCTCCCCAGGTGACAGGAACAGCTGTTGCAAAATCCCAGACCTCGATTCCTGCCAGACCACAGGCTACTGAGCCCAGAAAACAAAATCATGACTCATGATCAACATTCACTGTCCCTGAGGTGGAAACTGTGACTCATGCACACGCACACTTGTGCTCACACGCACGCACGTACACACACAGTGCTGTGGCTACTTGGACTCAGTTACCTGCTGTCCATGCCCTGGTGAGGAGGCTACCCCGCCTGTTCTTGACAGGATCCAGGGATGTTTGGAAACCCTCTCCTTTCTCAACACTGGAAAAAATCTGGGTGCCTTGGTCCCGTAAGGAGAGTGCATGCTCTAAAATAACCTGATTTAACCTCCTTTTATTCCTTCTTTGCCTGATTGTCCTGGGACCGTATTTAGGGAAGATGCACATTTTGAGTGTGCTTTTTTCCTTAAGAGGAAGTTGGGAATCTTTCTGAATCTCTTTTTCTGATCCCATTGTTATGTGGCAGCCTTCAGAATCCTATGACTATGATCAGAAAAGTGGATTCCTTCCAGCTCTCTGATTCTCTGCTTGAGACTTGGGAAGATAAGGCCCAATTTCTGGACCTGACTGTTGAGATTAGGGTCCTGAAAATTGTAGAAAATTTTAGAAATTCAGACTAGTCAGTGTTAAATATTAGAACTATTCAAACTAGAACTTGGGACGGATGTAGGTTCAAATACTTTCCATGTCCAGGCAGGTTCCATGGATAAGAGAAACAGACTGTGAGTCTGATTGGTGGTATAGACAGGAATTGGTGAGCTCCTGGGACCAGGTCTTGTGTAAAGGGAAGGAGGAAGCTGCAGTTCAGCACCAGCTGATCGTTGCCATGTGAGGAGGTGGCCAAGTTTGCTAGCTAGCTCTTCCACTTTACTTCAGGAGAAGCCAGAAATCCAACTTAGTAAATGACATTCCTGAGTTTTAAGTATCAGCCACTCATTCAAGTTGTAAAAAATAAAAAAAAATAAAAAAACAATAACCAGATCACTCTGTCGTTCCAATGAAACATATCTACAGATGACAACATGAGCTACCAATTTTTGACCTATGGTACAGGAAAACATTACAGTATAAGTATTTTTATTAATGCTTTAAAAATGGGAGTTTCTAAAACTGCACTCCTACCAGCTGAGAAGAGTGAACACCTACTTACACCCACCTCCAAGGTTCTGAAGATACAGCATGTTGCCACTGAAAGGGTAAATATTCTTTGAGGATTCTTTTTTTGTTGTTCCTTAAAAATCCATGCTAAGTTTGCATTTTTGTCTATAATACATTTGTGTTTACTTTATATAAAATTTCATTCTGGATTGCTTACTTTTGTGCCTAGTATATAACAGATCTTCAACAAATATTTGTATAAAGTAAATGATGAGAGTACAGTTGTTACTTCTGGAGGACACACCCTGTTGGTTCTGTTAGTTCTGTTGCTTTCTGTACTCCAGTGTGAGGAACGAATTCTAGGCTATAAAGTAACATGGTCACTCGGTTAGTAGGCTAGGGAGTTGGCGACATTGCATCTTCAGGCAGCGTTACACTACCTGGAGCTACTTACCAAATTCAAACCATGAAAGATTTCAGTGCGGTCCTGGGATTGTTACTCTCATCATTTGAGTTCATTTCAGTTCCCAGCCTCCCTTGTCTCCTTATACCATTCCCCCTATCCATTTATGAAGCACTCACTATCTTCCAGAGAAGGAGGTGAAGAAATACATGGACACATCATAATTCAACATGAAAAGTGAAATCAGAGGTGCAGTGGTGGAATCTGGGGCCTTGGATATGTCAAGGTTATGCTCTCTGACCTACACATTCCTTTCTTTTCTCTTTGGGGATTCAGTCTTACCAACATTACCCTTGTTTTAATTATCTATTACTGCATAAACTTTGTGGTATGAAACAACAACATAAAGTTATTATTCCCCAGCTCAGGATGTCTTATATATCTCAATCTCCCTTTCTATTTCTGAACCTCTCATGCATGTGGGGTCTCTGACTCTCTCATGTATGCGGTTTTCCCATACATATGTATGCATTAAATTTGGTTATCTTCTCTTGAAAATAAACATTATTATTACTTCTGGCTCTGTGAGCTGACTGGTCTAAGTTAGGTTGTTTTTGCTCAAGGCCTGTGCTTTTGCAATCACTTAGTGACTAAGTCTGGAGTCATCTCAAAGGCCCCCTCGACAATGACTGTGACTAGAGTCATTTCAAAACCTTTCTCACATATGTGTCTGATAATTGATAGTCACCGTGGCAGAAACCTTGGTGGGGACCTATGTGTTACCTCTCCACTTGGCTTGGGCTTCCTTAAACTATGGCTGCTTGATAGTAAGGTCAAACATCTCAAGAGAAAAAGAGAACAGGTGGAGGCTATATTGCTGTTTCCCACTTAGCTTCAGAAATCCAATAATTTTGCTTCTGCTGTATTCTCTTAGTCAAGGCAGTCACAAAGGCCTGCCTTCTTTTAAGGGAACAGGACATAGAACCACCTCTTGATGGGAAGACTATCCAAGAATTTACAGACACGTTTTAAAACCACTAAAATTTCAGTCCTCTTGTTGTGATGATCTGAAGTGTCTTCAGAAAGAAATGTGGCAGCAGCTTCTTCATCATCACGATTAAATTCTCTTGCTGACGATCCCTTCCTCCTAGCTTAGCAGAGCTATGGAGATTGTCTTAGAAATGAAAGTTTGGAAGGAACCTGATCCTAGTCCCATAACTGGACTACACACGTAAATCATTGAAATCATAGAGTGTTTGTTTGAAGCTACAGTAAAAACGGTAAAGCTTCCTTGAGCATCTAGTAACATAAATATTTGAGAAGAGAAAATGATTTAACTCACAGGACTTTTGAAATATTAGTTTTACATTAAAACAAATTGTAGCCTGACTTTTAAAAAATAAAAATAATGCTCAAGGAAATTCTCACTTGCATGAGGTCCGTCGTGAGGCTCCCAGGCTCTCAGTGTGTGCTTTCAGTTTCCTTGTCTGTGACGTTAGGTGTTCTTTTGGAAGAGTTGATGAAGCACCAACTCTCGCATTTTATTGTCCAAAGCCAAGATTAGAGTGTCACCTTAGTGGAGGATTTGCACTTAGGCATTACGATTCTAAGACATGTGCTTTATTCTTCATAATTCTGTCTTCCAGGACATCAGAGCAGGAAAACATTGGCCGTTACTGCTGTGGAGTCTCGATTATCCAGGCCCAGCTGTGAGTCTTACATGCCCTTGCATTTCTTAGTTTTTTCCTTCCGCCGAACTCAGCATTTTTATTTTTGGATAGTACTAGATTGTGGTAGCTAGTGTTTATGGACTGTTGTTATTTGCTTATTTGTTTTATTTATTAAGCCTTCTTTTCTACCTTTTTCCTTGTATAACAAAAGAATTTTCCTTTTGGGAAAAACCGGCCTGACTTGGTGCAGTCCTGGCCTCACTATCAGTCATGCTCACTCATTCCTGCCACTCTCTGGAAACTCCTGCTCCCTCCTGGACCACAGTTTAAAACATGAACACAAAACTGAGCCAAATCAAGAAACCTGACTTGTGTTAGTTTCCTATGCTGCTGTTACAGATGACCACAAACTTAGTGACTTACATGAACGAAAATGTATTCTTTTACAGTTCTAGAAGCCAGAGTCCAAAATTGGTGTTGGCAGGGCCGATTCCACCCTGAGGCTCTAGGGGACTATCTGTTTCGTTGGCTTTCCCAGCTTCTAAGGACCACCTGCGTTTCTTGGCTCGTGGCTCCTTCCATCCTCAAAGCACTTCAATCCAATTCCTGCTTCTATCATCACATGGCCTTCTCCTGGATCCTGGCTCTTTCTGATCCCTCTTACAAGGACCCTTGCGAGTCACTGGGTCCACCTGGATAATCCAGGATAATCTTCCCATCTCAAGCTCCTTAATTTAATCGTTTCTGCAAAGTCCCTTTTACCATGTAAATAACATTCACAGACGACAGAGATTAGAATGTGAATATTTTGGGCGGAGAGCAGTCATTTTTCTGTATCTTATACCACACTTCTGGGAAAAGTGATCCATCCCAAAGTGAACATGTGATTTAAAGAGGAAAATTAAAGCCTTCCCTGGGATTATTATTAGAATGGGAGGAGAAGTTACTTTTCCTGGGAGTGGCTGATCTTGAAGAAAATTATGTTGAGGCTGCTGACAACTGTCTTGCTGGTTACATGGAGGAAGGTCATCTGCAGCAGGAGGGAATGAAGCCAAGTGATAGGGAATGGTAGCCAAGAATGTGGAAACAAAGGGCAGTGATAATAATATTCAAGCACCTGCATCCAGCTACACACTTGAAATCAGACTTAACCCTGATTTCCCAGGTTTAGGAACCAATAAGTTCTCTGTTTGCCTGAGCTACTTTGAACTGAAGATCTACAATAATGAATCGCCACATATATTATTTTAAACAATGAGGAGGGGAATGAGGTAAGCGCCAACTCAATTATTTTTCTGCTCCTTCTAAGGAGTATGATAACTATACTTGAATGCAAATGAGGTTGAAACTGTCAAAATAAGTCTTTATAACATCATTAAGTTTTGGTTTCTTATCGCTATTCTACCAAAGTACAACAGAGAATTAGAAGCTAACTATATTAAAAAACACGAATGTGACCCTAAGGGGTAAGTTATTAAAATAATGAATTAAAAAAAAATTTTTTTTGCCGTTGTTTTCTTATTTCCAAAAGCAAAGAAAAGGATATTTCCTTTTAATAAGAAGCCTGTTCTTACAGGCTCCCTTGCCTGGTGGGAGGCATGTGGATTGTGTTAGCAACTTTTGTCCTTCAGGCCTGGAAATTTTTGTTTTGAAAGGTTAGGCTAATCAAGAAATTATCATGGGCCTGCCCTGAGAGGAAGCAGTTTATGGAGCCTGATGTTTAAAGAGAGAGTTCACTCTCAAAGGGAAGGCATGGATTGGTGGATGACACTGATTGCTTCTTTCAAGAAACAGAGATTCTTTCCCCTCCTCTTGAATCTGGGTTTGTTTCAACCCATAGAATATGGAGGAAGTGATGCCTCGCCAGTTTCAGGCCCAGCTCCTTAGAGGACTCTTGGCTTTTCTTTACTTTTTCTTGGAATACTTCCTTTTAGGATACAAACACCATAGAAGAAGCATGGACTAGACTACTAACTGGTAAGAGGCCATGTAGAGAGGCCCTGGAGGAAAAGGAAAGCCTATCTTGGATTTTCTATCTCTAGCAGTTCTCCTAGCCGAAAGCAATTTCATGAATGTCCCAATCGTGAGCAAGTATCTGGTTGTATTTTAAGCTTTTAAGCTTCGAGGTTATTTGTTACCTGCAAAAGTTAACTAGTAGACAGCTAAAGATTGGTGTTGAGTAACACGGGGGCTTGCATCTTGTTCTAACTCCATGATGCACTTTTCTTCAATGCATCCCATAAGTGGCAGAACTTCATATTGGAGAATGTGGTGTGGTAATTAGGAAACCTAACACAAGGTGCCAGTCAGCAGGAGCTGTGGGGAAGGTCTCTATGGTCACATTTGTCACAGAGGGTGGAGAAATTGAATGGATTGCACCTTTGGGAAAATTCGTTAATAAGACATGTCTCTTCACCTTTCCTCTCTCCTGTCTGTCTGGAATTCAGATGTCATGAGTAGAGCTTAAGCAGTCATCTAGGACAATGAGACAATTCTGTGGATGAAAACTGTGCACTAAAGTGACAGAGCAGAAAATTGGAAAGATCCTGAGAATTCAATGACTTTGCGGAGCTGACAGATCTGGATTTGTTACATTCAGATTTCCTTCACTTGATAGAATAACCATTTTTATTTAAGCCAATATAAGTCTCAATTACATACCATGAAAGGAATTTTCTAAGTGATACATTTCATAAAATGACTGAGGTTACATTTCTCACAGACATTAGTGGGTTCAGAAATTAACACATTTGAGAAAAATAAAGAAATGTGATATTTCCACTACTTTGTTTCATGAAGCAGATCATTAACAAGTATTTAGAAAATAATAGCCTAGGAGACCATAGAGATACTATAACTAATTGGGTTTCTCTTATACACTGAAGACATTGTGAGAAAAGCCTGAGATTTAAATGGATGTAAATCTGGGTTTGAATCCTAGCTCCTTGAACAGGAGATATTATCTCTCCAAACTTCATATTCCTCTGTAAGAAAACAACGTGAAGACACATCACTGAGTTTTGGGGATGATTTAATGAGGTATCTGAGAAAACATGGAGTGCACTCCCTGGCATAGGGAGTCCTCAGTAAATGACAATGTTCTAGATGGTTTGTAATGGAGAGAGGGGGAAATTATACAGAAAGAAAAAAGTAAAAGCAAAGGGATGCCAGTCACAACAGAGAAGGGAAGGTTCAACTGATGTTATGAGAATAATTTTCAGAGCTGTACAGATCATCTTCCCAAGGAGCAGAGATACTATATATAGCAAGGAGCTACTATGTACAGAAAGGAGATAACTACAGTTAGTAGATTATTAAACCAGTTATCAAACCAAACACCCAGCTATATCCTTAGGATCTAAAAACCAAACCAAACCTCAGACCTGAGCAGTGGTAAAGAAAACAAGCTAGTATGAATAAAGACTTCATTTTCAGTTAGTCCTTCAGCAAGTCTTGACTGAGCACTCCAGTATTCCAAGCACTGGGAATATAGTGAAGAGCAAGACAGATCAAGACTATGCCCTGGAGAAGCTTTTATTCTACTGGCAGAGGTACAAAATATGCATGTAGATTAGAGAGCATACCATCGGATGTAAAGGAGTACGTTGAGAAATCACTAACCAGGTGAAGAGACAGAGAAGGATGAGTTTGGAGAGATATTTTTAAAAATAGCCTTCTTAGGTCCCAAATAGTATCTAAGAGAATTTAAATAAACTATTTGTAAGTATAAACTAAAATTTGCTTGACTACTTTATTTTTAAAAGATCATGAGTTTTGTCTAAAAAGTCATGGAGAGATACTGAGCAATTATTATTTTTTTTTTCCTGTGAAAGAATTGACAAAACGATTCCTGAATATTTACTTGTTCTAGCTCTTAGTGAGTGCTGTTGGCCTGGTTATATATTCTCTCCCAGCATCCTTTTTCCTTAACTGTAGATATGAGGCCATAATATTCACTTTACAAGGTTCGTGGGAAAGCCAAATTAAAAGATTAAGGTATGTGAAGTGCCTAACACAGTTTTAATGCTCAAGGAATATTCATTTCTTTCTCTTTTCTTGGGGTCAAATTTAACAAAAAGAAAATGATTCAAAAGAAAGCAAGACAGATCATTTGTGGAAAGACAAGAATTCTTGACTGTTGGGGTGATGACTTTGAAATTGAGCTCTTGCTGGCATTTGTGGATTACTGAGGCATTCGGAGAGGCAAGGCACATGTGTAACCTTTAATTAAGATGAAGACAATGGGTTGGGTCTAGTCATTCTTTCTCATTCTTTCTAGATCTGTGGTTCTGAATTTGTTTTCTGCCCTTTCTTTTTCAGGCTAGAAGTCAGAGCTTCCTAGATGTGAGTTCACTGATTTTGCAGGTCCGTCTGCATTACAGTCATCTGAGAAGTCATTATAAAAATAGATCCTCTGGTCTCAGCTCTAGATATTTTGATTTAGTAGATTGGGGGTGAGGCCCGGAAATATCACAGAGCCAGAACTGTATCAAATTCCATTTTAGGTTATTCATTTACTTATAATGAAAATGGTTATTTTTCTTTGAGTCCCATGTGTAATCTTTGCTAGTCATTTGCCTTGTATCTGTAAAGGGGAAATAATAAAAAGTGACACCAATGTTTTTCTAACATTTTCCTTATGTAACTTTTTACATCCATTTCAATATATTTACTATTTATTCAAAGACAGAATAAATCCCAAGAACAAATTTAAATTTTCATTTTTATCTTCAAGTGGATTGTGTACAAGCCAGTAGGCACTTTTCTAAACCTTTTTCTTTCATGAATTTTAACTTAGAAAATAATAAAAACACTACTTTTAGCTAGATATTTAAAATTCATGTTGAAAGACCCTAAAAAGGTGAACTTTCAGCAATAACTGCCATTGGTCCAATTTTGTAAATAACTGGAAAAAAATAAAGTTGGATCTTTGCCTCATACTGTACACTTGTATAAATTCTAAATGGATCAAATACTTAAATTAAAAAAAATGAAATCACACAATTACTAAAAGAATACATGGATGTAATATTTAAATAAGAAAGGTCTTTCATTCAAATTTCAGATATCATAAAAGAATAAGTAAAAACCAAAAATTCTGCATGGCTAAAATATAAAAAATAAAACCCACTAGAAATATGTTAAAAAACAAACAATAAACTGAGAAAAATATCTTCAGTTATATTACAAATGAGAATATCTTTGATATACAGAGAGCTCCTTTAAATGAAATGTGTATAGATAGATAGATAGATAGATAGATATAGATATATATTAATAAGCAAAGTATAGGAACAGATACAGAAAAAAGAAATAGGAAATTTATGGAAAGATATTTAAAATTTCTCATAATAAAATAAATGCAAGTTAAAAGTACATTGAGATACCATTTTTCACCTAGTGGATTGGTAAAACCTAAGTTTACTTTCAGGCTTATTCATCTATTGCTAGTGGGAAGGTAAGTTAGTATACCTCATGTGGAGAACAATTTGACACTACCATCTGACCGGCAAACCCATTTCTGGATATTTATCCTACAGACATTCCTTTCCTATTGCAAGATGAGGTGTGTATGAGGCTTTTTGTTGGAGCACTTTGTTAAAACAGTCCAAGTGTCTATTAAGAGTGGATTAGTGAAATATCTTATGTATTTTTAAAGGATGGTATAATTTGCTATTGTAAACACGTGTGTGCCATTCACAGATAATAATAATAAAAAAAAGCCTCCAAGGTATGTGGCTTGGAAAAAAAGCAAGACAAAAGAGTGCATGTTTGTATTACCTTGTATTTGAATTAGAAATCGTTGAAATAAATATGAAATGTAAAATGGTCGAGGATGAGAGAGAGAGTTTGATTCAGGGATGACCAAGCATGAAACTTTGTTTGTTTTGCAGTCATCATATGTCTAATAATTTTATTTGAAAGAAAAATATCTGACAATAGTTTTTAACATGAGTTCTAACAATGGGGCAGGAAACTATATTTCGCTGTATTCCTTTTTATAATGTTTTTCTTTATGAACCAGATAACTCTATTCTCTATCTAAGATATAAAATAAAATTTAAAAGCCTCTATGAAGAAGCAAGAATGAGCAGATCTCATGTGGATAATTAGTGTTTTAAATTAAAAAAAAAACATATTGTTTAGACTGAAGTAAAGAAAACTATAGACTGTCCCACACTAAACACAAAGGGGGAACTCCCCAAGAAAATTGTGTAATAAACATAAACCTTCAGATATAATTTTCCAGAGTGAGAGTGGACCAGCCATGAGCGATAAGTTTAAAATTTTTTTCCTTTTTTTTTTTTCCCCCTGAGGAAGGGAAATCTATTCAGTGAAATGTTATTATAAAGAGACTAAAAACACTCAAAAAAGGTGTTACTAGTCCTCAATTGTGTATTTTGGCTGCAAGTAACAACAACGACAACAACAAAAAACCTCTTTTTATAGTGCTATAACCAGGAAGTGGGTCTCTGACATTGGTTCAGAGACGCAATGATGTCACAAAATTGCTTCAAAAGCCCCAGATACGAACATACCTGTTCAGAAATAACAGAGAGAGGAATATGGGTGCCAGACATTGGTTTTATAAGAGAGAGAGAGAAAAAAAAAGAAAAAAAAAAAACCAAAAAACCAAAAAACCAAAACGGTAACTTTGCTCCAATCCCCAAGCACTCTTTTCTTTTGCCTCATTGGCCTGTGTCACGTGGCCATTTCTAAATTCAAGGGGTATGGGCTGGGATCGTGAGTGTTAAGGTCTGCCAGCTTCTGTGGCAGGAGCAGGAAAGGACAAGAACGCTGGAAAGGCAAGCTGGGTTAGCTAGCCTTCAGTCGTCCCCCCTTATTTGTGGTTTTGTTTTCCCACGGTTTTAGTTAACTGCAGTCCGAAGACATTAAATGGAAAATTCTGGAAATAAACAATTGAAAAGTTTTAAATTGCATGCTGCTAGAGTAGCATGATAAAATCTTGCCCAGGCGGTGAACCATCCTTTGTCCAGCGTTTTCACATTGTATACTCCCCCCACTCTTAGTTAGTAAACATCTTGGTTTTCAAGTCGACTTGTGAGATATCGCACTGCTTGTGTTCAACAAACCCTTATTTTACTTAACAATGGTCCCTAAAGAGGGATGGCAATTCAGATATGCCAAAGAGAAGTCACAGAGTGCTTCCTGGAAACGAAAAGGAGAGTATAGTACAATGAGATATTTCGAGAGAAAAAGACCACATTCACATAACTTTTATTCCAGTATATTATGATGATTGTTCTATTTTATTATTAGGTATTATTTGTTATTATTGTTAGTCCCTTACTGTGCCTGATTTATAAATTAAACTATCATCGTAATGCATCGGAGAAAATATAATACCTGCAGGGTTCAGTACGAGCTGCAGTTTCGGGCATCCCCTGGGGGTCTTGGAACATACCCCCAAGCACAAGGGGGACTACTGTAGTGTCTGGCCAGCGGTGCATGGTAGGCCACTTGGTGATGAACATACTCTATACACAGCCTCTTACTTGATCCCAGGGTAGGTTAACTAATCTCCAACTGGAGGCTTACTTGACTGATTCCCCTGTACTGGAATAAGAGATTTCTTTGAATTTCCTGGGACTGTACCCTTTAGGAACTACCCAACTATCAATATAGTGCCCTTTAAAATAACACTGTTTAACCCCCCTGCTCTTATTACTATATGATGTTTTTAATTAAAAAAAAATGGCTATCAGTGATTGCTTTCATAACCTTTTGAGAAAGTCTGTTCACTGAATATTCTAATGATCATAGTGGCACATTCTTTAAGAAACCTCCTGATAATAGATAAATCTGTCTAGCTTGGGTTATTTAAATTATTTCAGTACCTTACACAGATTGAAAGGCAATTCTGATCATTTGACTATTAAAAATTTGCATATGACCTTTCAGCCCAGTCAAATAATAAGTGTAAGCCAAGCCTTGTAAAATGGAAGCAAATACTCTTAATCGGGAAAAACAATTTTAATACGATGTTTATCTGCCATTATGCTAAAGCGTATCTTCTCTCCAACAGGTTTATATGACACTGAAGAATGCTTTAAAATCCGAAGTTGATAATTTTTCAGTGACCAACTGTTTTAAAAAACACACTATACCTAATATTGCACAGCCATTCAACAAATTGATATTTCTAATAACCTGGTGCAGATGGCATTCCGATGTCATAATTGCCATGGCAGACTCTCTGATGATTTCTTGGTAAAATTCCTTCCAGCTCAATCTCACGTTCTGTGATTTTATAGTTGTTCATGTTTAAATACAAGCTATGGTTTATTGAAGCTTTGAATCTGCCATTTTTTAAAAATTTTAAAGCCCTCATTTCAGATGAGAAAGTGCCTCCCCTCAACTATTTACTCCTTGCCTTCTGAACCTTGATATTACCTAAAAGAGGGAACATTTTACCATCATTAGAGAATCCTTTGACTGTAGATTCCCCTGGAAGAGGTGATACCTAACCTTAACGGGGAAAAGCACTGTTCATTCTGGTGATGGGGAAGGGATAAGGCTCAGGAGTGGGAAAAAGAAAAAGGGAAGAGACCTTGGTGCAGTAGTCTTCATTCATTCAAATGTACATTTCTTAAGGGAAGAATAGTCACCATTCTAGAGCCCACACGGTTTATTCGTTCACTCATTGAACAAACTTTTATTGAGCAATGCTACATGAAAGACACTAATATAAAAAGAAATGTCAGTGTTGGAGATGAGACTAGAGAGGACTTGGGGTCAATGGTTTTACAACATTTTTAGGGCCACAGGAGACATAATTTAATAACATTTACACAGATGTCTCATACCTAAAGCAGATGTAGACTTAGTTGAGTGTATGTGTTGGACTTAGACCCTTACCGATCTTGTTCTCCTCACTCTCTGAAGTCCCAACAGGGTGTAACTTGAACATTTTTGCTTGAGAGATTGAAATGAGTGCCCACACTGAATAGCATCTCTTTTGTAGAGCTGCCACTTAGAGCTCGGCTGTTTCACATTAACACCTAATGCTTATTTAGTGGCCTGATCACAGACGCTGACATCCAGCCAAAGGATTCTCGTAGTGGCTGTGATGGTGCATGGGGGCAAATGGAATGGGTATGGGAGGCATTCTATCTGGCATCAGGGCTGCCAATTGAAAGGTTTACAGGAGCATGTGCAGGCAGAGTACTTAAATGAAATGACATGGTAAAGAGCAAAGTGAACTGTGCTACACATGCTCCATCCAAATGAGACAGCAGCTCTTCATCTCTGGCTCACTGCTGCCCAGATGTTCATATTTTCCAAGAGCTTCCAGAAATCTATATGTTTATAATAATAACTAATTCAAATCTAAAACACTTTGGGAAACAAAAAAGGCATGTCAGTGAGCTGGCTGTCAGTTTGAAATTTCTGATCTAGACCTTTCTGATTTTAGACCTTCCCTGAGTGACTCATTTACCAAGGTTATGTTGTTGTTTTTTTACATTCATTCCATATAACTGAGGTTGGCCTTATAGATCAATATGCACAATAGAGGAGAAATCGAGAGAGAAATAATAAAGAAATCCAAAATAAGCACCATTCTGTTCAATGCACTGATTATAGTAACAGTGCAAGTAATACTGTGCACGATGTTACATTCATTAATGATGGGGTTAGTCACTTAGTACATCACCTCTGGTAAGTTACTTACCCTGTTTCAATTTCTTCATCTGTAAAAAGGGGATGCATTAATATCCACCTTAAAAAGTTGTTGGGAGACATAAATGAGATAACGCATGTAAAATACTATGCAGAATTAATGATATTTGCTGTTGAGGTTTTGAGGAGGGCCCAGAACAACACACCCCTCTTCACTGCCTTAGATTTGAACCAGTTGAAACACAATCAAGTTGTTCCATGGAGAACAAAAATATTGCCATTATCAATAATAAGGACTGGGTTTTAAGACACAACTTCGTTTGACTAATGAAATGGACTTTCTAACTCTCTACCTTTTCTTCTTGGCCTTGAAACAATCTACCTGAAAGGACTTCCTTCAGAGGAACAGACACTTAACCCAAAATTCCAACTGCCCTTGGTCCAGTTGAAGACGAAAGAGAGAAGAGGCTTAGTGTTTTTGTTCACTTCCACTTTTGATCTAACTAACCCCACTTCACCGAGAAATGTTGATCGATAGCTGTTGGCCACTGATAGCACTCCACCTCCAGGGAGAAGAGTAAAGGGTGGGATGGAGGCCAGGAGTACTGAGGAGAACACTATCCAAGGAAAGAAAAATAAGGAATGGGGAAGAAACACTTTCGCTAAAATTTAGTAAGTGCTCAATAAGTGGTATACATTATTGTTGTTGTTATTTTTATTATAGATAGGCAGAACCCTAACAATCTTCAGCTTGACAGTCTTTTGAAGAATTGCAAGATAAGCCCTGCCCAATTATAATCAATATATCCTCAAACTGGAATTTTACAAACTGTGCTCTATAGGATGCTGAAAGAAGAGCTGGGAAAAATGGACTCCAGCTCAAATAATTTTGGAAAAATGTGGATTAAAGAAAAAAGTAGATTTCTTCAGCACAGAATATTTTACAGTTTTCTATATGCTAAAATGCATTTGACATGCTGGTAAATTCATATGTAATAAATGCCTCTATTTCAAATTCATTTGTGCTAGTATATTTTTCTCCAACATATTTATTAGCATTCCACGAACAATGTTCTGTGAATGATGGTTAGAGAAAGGCTAATTTAGATTAATTTTAAGTCAACCAATTTATCCAAATACTTGGGGGAAACAATATTAACTACTTTGTACACAATGACTTACTACTCACTTAAATCTAACAAAATAAACACATGGAAAGCAAAGCAAAGTACATTTTACAAAGTGCTCCCTTCTTAAAAAATATTACTTTTTTTGGGTTTTGACCCAGAAAGGCAAATAAAAGTTGTTAAGCTAATACTCTCTGCAACAAAGTTTTATTCTTTTGTTCAGTTTAGGTCACCAGCGGCCTTCGGCATCACCATCCAGAGCCTCTGCAGTGTGAGGAGCACGCTGTCTGCATTTGGTCCATGGCATACACCTTTTGGAAGGAGGAAAGAGTTGAATTTTAGGGCCCATCACATTTAGGTTTCTAATAAAACTAAAAGATTCTTAAACACTGGTTTTGACTTAGCAGTTTACTGTGTTCTTTCTAAAGTTTTCTTTATGATTATAAAAAAAAAATGAGAACCATCTGCTTCTAATTCCTTTATAATTCTTGTTCCCTAGTGTTGAATTGATTCATTCATTTAAAAATTAAATTATGAATATTTCTGGTTTCATTCAGCCAGTTTATTCTGGCGTTGGACTTGGTAGGTATTGAGGTATATAACTGGTTTCTAAAACCACGGACAACCGTTCTTGTCGTATATTTGTATGACATTGTGTTTCGGCCTTGGTGGTCTTGTTAATAAAGAACACAGCAACTAATATTTGTGAGATGTGTTCTAACCACATTGTTTCATTTGGTCTTCACAAATGTCTTCTGAAATACATGCCATTATTTTGCCCATTTCATAGGCGGGAACTGGCACTTATAGAAAGGCTATATGGTTTCTGATGCCACCATTCGTAGGAAGCATTAGCTTGATGGTAACTGAGGCTGCCCACACCATAGTCTGTCGGTCAACAACCATGTCCAATTTAAGAGTACTTGGAGATAGAGTTCCTAGAACCCATCTGGTTCTTCAGGGTCTTTGCAGAGTCATAAATTTGTGTAAATCCAAACATAGTTGGTTTATTGTTCACATGAATGAGTCTATACTTATTACTCGCAGGGCTCTCTCAAAAATTTAAAAACTGCAATATTTAACTATTCTGGGAGAGAAAGATTAATAGGAAAAAGGAATTAGCTAATGCTTTTTAACTAGGCCAGCATGAGTGGCTGAATCAAAAAGGAAATGACTAGTTCAGCTATGGTTGGGATGCAACATGGATGGGAATGCAGATTGTGTTCCAGGAGCTATAAGTGGAAATGGATACGATGCATGGCAAAAATCCATGTTGCTTAGAAATTCTGCTGTTTGCAACACCATGAATGGACCTGGAGGGCACTATGTTAAGTGAGATAAGTCAGACAGATAAAGACAAATACTGTGTGATATTGCTGATATGTCAAATCTAAAAAAACAAACTTGTAAAAGCAGAGAGTAAAATGGTGGTTACTGGGAGCGAGGAGGTGGTGGGGGAGTGGAAGAGATGCTGTTTAAGAGTATGTACTTGCAACTAGGAGACGAATAAGTCCTGGACATCTAATACACAGTACAGTAATTATAGACAACAAAACCATATCATTAACATTAAACTTGCCAAGAGACTAGATCTTAATTGTTCCCAACACTAGAAGAAATAATAATTAGTTGACATTAGCTAATACTACAATAGCAATCATGCTGAAATGTACACAAATCAATATGTGTACACCTTAAACTCACTCAAATGTACACGAATCAATATGCGTACACCTTAAACTCACTCAATGTTTTATGTCAAATATATTTCAATAAAAATACATGAAAAAGAAATCTATGCCGCTCAGGAACATCATGAATACTTTACAACCGAGGCCATGGTGAAATGAAAGCAGCAGAAATGCTAAGGCCTCAGATATCTGAAAACTCCTTTCAAAATGTTTGCCATGAAGCATGATTTATTGTGCCTGGGCACCTTCGTGGATGTGCCAAGATTTACGCTTTATCTGATTTGAATGCTCAAAGGGCACATGATCCCAACTGAGGATAAACTACCTTTTCAAATGCAGAACTATTCCTTCTTTCATTTGGATATGTTGGGGTTTTTGTTTTTCCTTCTTTTTGTTGTTACAGCTTGAGAAATGTTCTATCATGTGAAACAGATCATATCCCGTGAAATCATTTGAAAGTATATTGAAGCCACATTGCAAGTTGGCATGGTGTGTTGCTTACTTTGGGGGCTGGGAAGGATTATAGGTCATGATTTTAACAATCGAATACTCTGGGATGAATATCAAATTTACTTTATGCTCCCCTTTTCTCCTTTCCTTCCTTCGACCCCTGCCCCACTGAGCACAAAGGTTTTCAAGAAACCTTTTCTTGAGTTTTTACCAAAGCTACTACATGGGAGACTTACATGCCTGAAAGAGTCCCTTCCTCCACAGGACGTACAGTCGCATGCAGTATCTCATGTACACTTCAAATACTTGTCACATGAAGGAAGACCATGGCAAGGGCTCTGATGGAGAGATGAAACTTGGTGGTACCCGGAGCAGGTAAAGTTTGAGTTGCTCTTAGGGTATTAGAGAAGGTATTACAGAACAAGAGGCATCTGGGCAAGGTTTTGACTGTTAGAAGAAAAAGCATTAGGTAGGAATTTCAAGCTTAAAAGTAGTTTAATTAAAAAAGGAGTATGGGATTTGCGGGTAGTTAAAGGTACAGCCATGGTTAAAGGCACGCAAATCTATTTGAAAAAAACACAATAAAATACAGACACATTTATTTCAGACTGTCTATGGATTGCTTAGTTTTCAATGCCTGGGTTAAAAATCAAAAAGCATGAGCCACAGTCAACAAAACCCATCCATCACTCAGAGCTTCAAATATGCTTTTTTATTGCCTTTTTCTTGAAACATGAGTAGATAATCAGATACCCAAGGAACCTTAACATAAAAGATAAAGACTAAAAAACACACAAAAAATAGATAACTTGAAAAAAACCAAAGTTTGCAGAAACACAAAAACATCAAAGAGAAAACTACCTTTAATTTCCTTGGACAGATAAGAAAAGATTTTGAATCCTTGAAACATGAGCAATGTGTTGTTATAAACAGAACATTAAAACAAAACAAAAAAGAACTCTTATAAATAAAAAAATTTATGCAGATACAAGAAAATAAGATTAATTCTGTAAAGTTAAGAAAAGTTTCATTGACGTACTTATAAATATCCCACTTCTGATTTTCTCACTGCTGATACTCTGTTAAGTCTCATATTTTGGCATGTTCAATAAGGGAAAAGTTTAGAGACAGCAGAAAACGAAAAACTGAAAGTCAGAACTTCTCAGTAATTTTAGGCTATAAAATCTCTCTTCCAAGGACAAGGTTCGACTATTTTCAGTTCTCTAAACCTGTACTTATTCCTCTCTGATGCATGGCTTGTAGAAGTTCCTCTTATCTAAACACTCCTTGTGCTGAATCCATTGTCCTCTCCTTCATCATCACCTCCCACAAAACACAATAAAAATTTTCTTTGCACCAAACACAAGTTATAACCGAATTCGAGGGTAGGTTTTATGAAGGCAGAAATTGTACTAGTTCTGTTTACCACTCTGTCTTAGGACAGTGTCTGGCCCACTCTAGAAGCAAAATAAATATTTGTTGCATTTATGGAAAAATTAATAATTGCTCAATACCTTTTAAAATAGTTCCTAAAATAATGCTTTCTAATGAATTGGAGCTGGAAGAAATGTGGTGGTTGGAGGCTGATGAAATATAAGACCAACATATGTTCATTCTCACTCATCGATAGTTCATATCTTCTTTATATCATCGCCACAGCTACACTCTCATCCAGCTTACCTGGACTTCTGCAACATCCTCCTAATCCTCTGCCAGTGTTTCCCAACCATTTCCACAGAATGGTACCCATTGTACACAGTATTTGTATTTACTTTGGTATCAAAGGAGAAGCTTACTTATGGCTAAGAGACAACCGGATGGAAATCCTGGCCACCTCAGTTTCTTCCTAGCTGCCCCCAAAACTGAAGAGATCAATCTCAATGCATCTGCATGTACAGATGGCGCGTCTGTCTTGGCACACTGCACAGGAAGCTCTGCACTGGATTCTTCCCAGTATATTAACATTGTGAGCATTTATTCGTCTTATATTACCAATTTTTAGCACTGTGTCCATCATATACTAAGTACCTAGTATGTGTTGTTGAATTGATACAAACCAATTTCTAGAGCTGATAACCCAAAACACGGATTAGTCATGTGAAAAGCAAAAATTTGGGGGATCAGTAATAAGGCTTTTTTTTTCTATGGACGGGCTTTCAAGATCCATTTTCTCCCTCACCAAAAGGCACCTTTTCAGTCTAATCTGGCATTCTGCTTGTGAGATTCCCAGTATGCCACTTAAGGCTCCTGAAACCTACTGTGTTTTTACATTTCTCTTTCCTTTCTTCCTCGATCTCCTCCCCTCAGGATGTACTTCATCTCATTTTTGGCCTGAGGAAATCTGCTAATATTTTACAACTCAACTAAATGTCATCTCCTCACTTAAGTCTTCTCGGGCGCCTGTCTTCTTTTAATGTTTTTCCAAAGTTCTCAGCTAATAGTCTGCAGTGGAGATTAAAAAAAAAAAATTCATTAACAGGTAAGAATTCTTAAGAAAGAAATTGCCTTTGTTTAGGGTAAGTTTTGATAATCCCCCAAAAGGGTAACAGAGGACCAAAAGATCTAGCAATAAAAGAAGTGGCCCAGTCGCTGTGCATAAGCAATGAATAGGAGTTCGTGAGTACTGTGAGACAAGGGAATGCAAGGAGAAATAGCTGAGTATCATGGCAGAGAAACCTAACGAGTAAGAATAGGGGCATCAGAATTCCAATTAGAGTGTTTGTGCCATTACGATATACATCCTTGTCTGTATTTCTACAGCTTTCAGTGGAGTATGCCACATATCTAAAAGCCTCACGACAGTGAGGTTTTTATTATTTATATTTGGGAGGCACATCTGGTTTGAAAATGATGGAAGTGAAGGCACACACACACACAAGGCAGAATGAAAAATAAGTTGGTAGAGTAGAATGTGGAGGGTAAAGGTATTTATGAGTTACAGGACAAAAAAAAGGAATTTAAGTCAAACTTCTCTCAACCACAGGGAATGGCCACGCCTTAGCTGCTCTCTGGGTTTAACCTCTGTTAGAGCAGTTGTCATAAACTGCTTTGTATTATAAATAATATAAGTGATGGGTATAGTCTCTGGGGGGCAGGATTAAATTAAAACACGGCTGTCTCTGCTGCGATCATGGATATGGAATGGGGACTTGGACAATTCGTAGAAGAAGATGGATTTTGGGCAAAAAGGAAAAAAAAAAAAAGAAAAGTAGGAATCTGTGACAAACAATTCCCCCTCCCCCCCATATAAATCAGCAGTAATTGTTAATATTACCTCTCGGACTCTTACTCCTGTGTTGTCCATTGTAGTGTTTGTTATCTGAGAGATCCTGTATGGGTCTGACCACCTCAATGCTATGCCATCATGTTATATTTCTAAGCACTCCCTTTGCATCAAACACAAGTTTACAAATGGGCTCAAGGGTAGGTTTTATGAGGGCAGAAATTGTACCTGTTCAGTTTACTACTGTGTCTTGGGGCCACACCTGGCCCACTATATAAGCAAAATACATATTTGTTAAATTAATGAAAAAAATTAATAGTTGCTCAATAAATTTTAAAATATTTTCTTGAGTAATGCATATTGATGAATTGGAGCTAGATAGAAGAAATGTGGTGGTTGGAGGTTGATGAGAAATAAGACGGAAAAATACAGAATGTGGTGAAATATATAACCGATTATCATGGTCTCTTTTCTGGGTGCCAACTAACCTCACTTGATACACAAGTTATCTTACCTTTGTTTGGTTGAGTCTCCAACTAATTTACAAATGAGATTCAATATTTGCCAACAAATTGAGTTGGGTCCACTATCTTATTTTCCATATCATTGGAATTCTATCCCCTTTGTGCCTTTTAGCAAACTAGAAATGCATATGAAAGTATGGCCTGAGTTGCGCTGTTAGAAGCTACTCCTAAAGGCTCTGGGAAAAAAGCGTCTATGAAGCGTGTCCTTGCCTGTCACTGTGCATTCCCTGGGTCTTCAAAATCATAATCTGCCTCACAGAGCTGAAACTTATGGCCGAGTTTCAACAGTTAAATATCTTCCCGTTTCTGGGCAATATTAATTTCCTCTGTGAATTAAAAACATGTTTGTCAATTTCACATGCATGAATCTTGGAAAATACAGTTCTAGGAGGCATTAAAATTACTTACAAGACTAAACGCTTTTATTTTTGTGAGCAATTAATGTAATTAAAATACTCGGTTACATCTGATGGCCTCATTTTCTGAATTCTGTAGTGATCAGAGTAGAATATTGAACAAATATCGGATTACTTTTGCCTTCTGAATTCTTATTTGCTCTTTCTGAATAATTTTGTGTTATATAATTTGCAGCTGTTCTCTTGTTGCCCTGTGTATTATTAGTATTTACTGCATGATGGCTGTCTTAGTTTCCCAGGGTTGCTGTAGCAAAGTACCACAAGCGGAGGGGCTTAAACAACAGAAATTTATTGTCTACAGTTTTGGGGGATGGAAGTCCAAGATCAGGATGTTGGCAAGGTCAGTTCCTTCTGAGGGCTCTGCAGAAGAATTTGTTCCATGTCTCTCTAATCATTTCTGGTGGTTTACTGGCAAATATTGGTGTTCTTTGGCTTATAGAAGCATCACCCTTATCTCTGCCTTCATCTTTGCATGGCATTCTCCCTGTGTGGTGTGTCTGTTTGAGTCCACATTTCCCCTTATTTTATGAACACCAGTCATATTGGATTTGGGCCCACCCTAATGAACTCATCTTAACTTGATAACCTGCAAAGACCCTATTTCCAAATAGATACTGTGGATTAGGGCTTTGAGATCTTTGGTGAGGACACAATGTAACCCATAACAGTGGCAAATCATCGTCAGGCGTTGGTATAAGGCAAGGTGAGGAAGAAATTTCTCTGAAGTGCTGAACTGGGCCCTGAAGGGACAAAGTACAAGCCCTGCCAGGGAGAAACAGACTCTCCGCAGGCCAGGGGAATAGAGATTTATTGTGATTCCTTTGGCTGTATGTAACACCTGAGCCGAACACAAATGAAAGAGTTTTTTTGAAAGAGGTAAAATTAAGGAAAAAAAATCTGGACTTCAGTCCCAGCTCTGCCATTTTTTTCAGCTAAGTGCACCTGTATAAGCAAATCAGCCTCTGATAAGGCTTTTTTTTCCTTGTCTGTAAATGGAAGCTCTAACAACTTGAGGCTTAAATAAGACATTGTATGTAAAGTACCCAGAGCTGTACTTGTAATTCAGCTGAGCTCAAAAACAGAATTTCCTTTCTCTCCCACTCCCTTATTCATTCTCTTTCCATCTATCCTTTAAGTCTTAAGATTGCCCATAATGCTGACTTTAAATAAGTGAAGATTTTAAAACATCATATAATTTTAAGATAATTGATTGAAAGGTGAGCTGCATGTGTATCGTAAAAATCGAAGGATTTTGAATAGTTCTTCTGTCTCCCATTCTGACTGTAGGGTTTGGCATTTGAGTTAAGGCATTTAGTCTTTTTAGAATACTTTTCTCTGACCTGATAATTGTCATGTAACACATTAGCATCCAAGCACTCTTGGCAGGAGGGGCTATATATTGGATGAAGCAGTAGGTTCTTGAGGGAATGTGTAAGAAAGATCAGTTTGTTACTCTTAAAATGCTTGTGAGCCATTCACCTGGTATTTATTCAGTTCCTACTCTGTGTCAAGTATTGTGATTGGTGCTGGGTATCTGACTTTGACAAGCTTGCCTTTTCTTCCCATGGGAAGACTGTGCTTCTGTGGTAGGCAGGTGTCTGCATAGGCATAGTATTATACGTGAGGGCCAGGTAAGGCAAGGAGGAGGGTACTAAGGAAAGGATGCTATTAAAGCTATGGGTGAAAGGGTAAAGCTCCAAGAACTCTCTTCACATATGTCTTAGAAGTGGTCGTAATGCAAGAAATAAAAGGTAAACTCTCCTTCTTAAACAATAACTGTTGTGATAAAGTAAAGGTAAATATTTTTTGTTGTGGTTGTGCTGTTAAGAATCCACGTCAAAACAAAGCATGCTGAAAAATTTCTAGGCAGCTTTGCACAGGATCATGAAGGCAGCCATATTGTCTATTGGACACAAGAAAGGAAGTCCTATTCAGGAAATTAGAAGAGAACTTTGAATCTAGGCACTATGGGCTTAATTCAATGATAAATTTACAAAGCATAGGCTCACCTTAGGCTCTTGTTCCTATTGTTCACAGTAACGTACTATTCCTCTTATTTAGTCATGTTGAGACCTCACAAGTGTTTCGGTGAAATAGTGTTGGAGCTGGAACAGACTTGAGATAGCATCTAGACCAAGTCCTCAGTTTAGAAGAGAAATTGAAGCATGTAGAGGTTAAGTAAATTGCCCAGGTCACAGCCTCCTTCATGACAAGTTTTTTTACTTCCAGATCTATTCACTTTCATTTTGGAGTTGTTCATAAGAAGCAGCAATAAGATCATTTTAATTTTCTAATTGTCAATTTCCCTACATGTATTTACAAACAGAACAAGAATTTTATGCTTTCTTTTCCCAACTTCTATCAAAATCAAGTTATTGGTTCTTGCTGAGATACTCTGTGATTTAAGCTTGGATTATTTGAAACAGAATTTATTAGCTAGGAAAACTTGAATTCTTTCCTTCATTTTGCAATGTTCCTTGTCATTGTGACATGATTTTTACTAATTTCAACCGTTCCTCTAGATATTCTTACCATTTGACTTCAATTTTCATTAACTAGCAGGTGTTGGGCAGCTGCTCTGCTCATTTTGGGTTCATCCTAAATTTTCAATTCTTCCTTTATCATCAGGGCTGTTTTGCATAGGCTATCTTAATGACTTGGCCTAATTCCAAATTATGAAATAGGTTTGTAATTAGTTAAATGTTTGCCAAAGCCAATTGATTTCATTATAAACCATGGTTTTAAAATGATCAGGGAGATTACTTCATGGATTGTATAAATGTCTAACTTTTAAAAATTTTAAATAAAAAAGTTGTATTTGTTTACAAAAAAATGAAATTAACTATAAAATAAAATAAAATAAAACAAAAAGCTTTTCCTAATTTTTACTACTGGCCTTATGTAACAACTTTATTTGTAATCTTGCATTTAAAAAAAAGTTATCTCATAATGATCAAGGCTGGGAAGGCCAAGTAATTCGAAGTTTGTTCTTCATGGTACATAAGCCACAATCATTCAGGCAAAAGGATTAGTATGTTAGTTTTACATTTCTTAATAAACCTGGTGTTTTGCAGGCATCAATTGCATAAAAATTCAGTTTTCTTAGTGTCGAGAAAGTAGCCGTCTCTATCTTCCTTCTGTAGATCCAAGTGGTAAAGAAGCTTATTAGTCACCAGGTCAACCTGCGGTGATAGACATTTTGGAAGACTGTATTGCCACAGATGCTTTTTTTAGAGCGTTGCATAGCATGTTGGTAAGCCTTTTAAAAATTTTGTGGGTTGATGAAGGCTTCGCCAGCTCAGATTATCTGCACTGACCCCTAGATGACTTATATAGAAAGAGCTAGAATCCTGAGAAGCGAGCGGTATGAGAGGGTAAAACTATCTGTGCGCCTGGCTGGCCTGAGTCTGGGTGTATAGGTCATACCTTTAGAAGGAGTACTGTTTTTTTTTCCCCACAAACCTCTCAGTAGTATCTCTAGCTGAATTGATCCTTCCGAGTAATAGGAAAGATATATATTTTAACAACAATTCTCTCTGGGGAGTTCATGGAAGTCAACATGAAATATTGATTGAGGAAGCTGACCAAACTTTTGTAGGAAGGGTTCAACCCACTGAATTTCTTTGGATCAGAGACTAATTAACCTAATAACTCATGTAATTTTTCAGGTGTCTACTTTCCATTTTCTCTTACCTCAACTATTATAAATGTTTCTGCATAAAATTAAATTCCCTTGCAAATCTCTGGACCTTTTTAAATACCTCAAATTTACACCCCCAATCATGTTCTGAGAGCACATAGGAGCTATTAAGGCTGGCTAACCCACACTGCTTAAGTAGCTCTGGGTCTCTTCATCAGGTTAGGGCACCCTTTCTGCCAATCCTTATCCCAGCTCCTCTGACTTCCCAAGTGAATGTTGGGACTCTTGTGGTCACTGTGTTTCAATAGAGTGTTTAGACGTAGATTCCACGTTGTAGGGGCTCTGCATGGTGGAACCCACTGAGCCGTACTGAAATCCATTCTGGAAGAATCTGGAGATTGGTTCTTTGGAGGATTGATGTTTCAATGGGCCCTAGAGGCATAGTGTTAAGGTTTATAAAATACCTTAGATTAAAAAAAGTTATTGTAGAATTACACGTAAATTATATTTCAGTAGAATCTGAGTACATTTTAACATGTTTGATAGGAAGTAGGGTAGAGGTTCTAAAATCAGAATATTCAAAGTCTAAAAAGCTCTTAAAATTCCTGGTTTCTCAGAGTGCCAAAATCATCAAAGATATAAAATTTCAAATTAGAGATCCACGTAATACTAGATGTAGCGGATGGCTCAGAAATCTTTTAGTTCAACTCCCTGCTCTCCAGCTTTTAGTGTTTTGCTTGCTTATTTTCTCGCAGATAAGGAAACAGAGCCCAGATTGGGTAATTCTCTCAAATCCACACAGCCAGTTAAGGGCACAGCTTGACTGAGAACACAAGTCTTCTGCCTCTTGGCCCAGATGATGTTTAAGGTGGTTCATTATTGCACCCAATAGTGTATGGGTATATCTTGAAAAACCCAATTAAATTCTGGTTTGGAACTAAATTAGGAGGTAATTTCAGCATTTTACCAAGAATTTCAAATGAATTTTCATCTTTCAACTTTCATAAAATTGGCCTAATGTTGTAGAATAGGGGCTATTCTGAATTCTTCCTATCTGGCATGTTACAGACTGCACTTCAGAGCATATTTCACTGAACCAGAGGGGATCAGGAATTTAAGGCACAACAGATTATAACCAATCTGTTTAGGGCTATTGCTTTTCAGAACAGTCAAAATGGCTGCTGTGGAAGAGACTTTAAATACTCATGAATATTCACAAGATCCCTGCAATTCCTAGTCTTGCATATGACTAATTCTAGTCAATGAAATGTGAATGAAAATTTTGGTTCTCGCTTCTAGGCCTGGGCGACAGTGTATTCTATATTACTTCCCCAGGTGTTCTCTATATATCTACCTCTCCCCGCCTACTCCATGTGGTGGGAAGCTTAGAATGCCAAGGCGATGGGTAAAAATGTTTAAAGGAGCTGGGTAACAGTCATGAGTTAGGGAAGAGACACCTGGGAAAACTTCCCAGCTGCACTGGATGTCAAAGGAAGGAGGACAAAATTTTGATTGTGCTCTTCAATTTGGGGAGTGTTTGTTACAGTAGCTAGCATTGATTACCTGGGCACTTCCAATTGCCTTTTAAATTTTATTTAGCTCCTAATTTTACTATGATGGCCTGGTAACTAATGAGAAAGTAGCTACAGAGGACATTGAATTTTTTATTTTCGTAAAATTCTCTTTTGTGATGTGAATTCCTGAATAGGATTGACTTTCAGACTGTCACACAATTTGTTATGTATAACGTCTAAAATTTAAGGCCCCAGTTTTTCTTCTCAATATGTATTATTCCCATATCGATGGCACCGTACCTGAGGTTGTATCATTCATATACAAATACTTAAACCTTTGTTTCTTCCTTCCGGAGGCTGATGACTTTATAATGACTCCTTGTGTCTGTTAGCACAGAGACTAAGCTGCTGTAACAAAGAGACCCCACCTCTTCCCAATAAAACACTCAGACTCAAACAACATAGAATCTTACTTCTTTCTTATTTTAACAGTCCAGAACAGGCCCAAAGTGAGCTTGCCCAGGGACCGCGGTTCTATCCATCTTGTTACTTTTCCATCCCAAATGTGAAACTAGCACATTTGTATGTTCCAGTCTGGAGTGCAAGCAATCTCCTTCTTAGTATGACCCCGAAGTTGTACACAATGCTCCTAGCCACATTCTATTTGCTGAAATATAATCACATATCTACCTATGACTAGTAAGTATAGCCTCTTACTCAGTTGTCATGTGCTCAGTCAAAACTCAGGACTTCTGTTATGGAAAGGAAGAGGAAAATGCATACTGGGACACAAAGTTTTACCTGACTAACCACACTGGGACCTTTGAACATACTTCGGCATCAGAAAGGATCAATTTGTTGTATTTTGAACTATTCTATAGTAAATATCCTTGCAAATGAGTTGGATTGACAGCACCGAAGTGATAATCAATACATTTATTATCAAATAGAAACCTTATATTTTCCCATTGTCAAGGAACTAAAGGCATGGATAATGCACTTTCCTGTGTTATGTTTTTAAAGTGCCATTCTGTGAGCCTCCACTGTATTTATCCTAGGATTTAGGAAGTCCTGGAGGCAGGAGACTAACCAAAATATTTCCTACTGACCAATCAGAATGGGTGGCAACTGTAAACACATAGCATACCTATATAGGCGCCTACCTGCTGAGTACCAGCCTTGTCCAGGGGTGGAGCATGCTCAATAGGAGTTTGTTCAGAGCCTCACAGAAAATGAAGTATCGTAAGGCAACTGAGAATTGTGATTCAAAAGTCTGGTTTGAGGAAAGGGAGATTCTGAGCTCGGTGCATTTTCTGTCACTCAGAATGTCGCTATGAGTTCAAATTTGAGGCCTAGGTCAAGAGGCGTGCAATAACAAGGCAAATAAGCTATATACACATATATAGTCATTGATTTGCTAGCATATATATGTGTGTGAATATATATATAAATACACACATTTATTATATATGTATATATGCACACACATATTTTATATATTCTATACTATATAGCATCATGTATTATATATATATAGTATATATTAAATATATATTCTGCCCCCCTCAAATAAAAATCTTTGTAGGATGTTGTTATGTAATAACATGGTAAATGACACAATGGAAAAATCCCCTGCTGGAATCTTTGGCAGTGACAAAAGACAGAGCCCTCAGGTTGGATGGCAATGCCCTCAGTGCCTGGCATCAGCACTCTGAGAGCTGTGTCACTGGAGATGGGTAGCTGTGGCTGGCTGCCCCTTTGATGAAGACCAGCAGCAGGAGACTCCTTTGTAGGCATTGGAGCATAGTGGCTGCATTAGGAACTAGCATTAATAGGAGGAGTCTTCTGAAAACTGGAGCCAGAGACGAGGGAATTCTTAAGTGGTCAAAAGTATTGCACTTGGTTTTACATGGAATATGTGTGTGACCCCCATAGGACCCTGAAAAAATTTGGAAAAAAGTTAAGAGAATTGGGAATTTGTTCTGGCACAATGATGAGAGGTAAGACAGAGTGAGACTCTGGTAACATTTACTGTGATACTTTCTCTACCAGCTCTCCCTGATTTATAAGTATGGACTTCATCGTTAATGTCCTTGATCTATTTTATCTATTTATCTTGATCCAATTGATCTCGAAGCCTTATCTGGTAGAGCTCCAAGCCTTGCAGCCCCACCACCCTTGGCCTTTGTCTTTTGCAGGGATTCCCAGAAGAGGGAAGAGCTCCAGGATAGCACACTTTCTGTTTAGAGAACAGCAGTCTTGAGGCCGAGATTAAATGCGCCTCTTCACTAACGTATCCCATTTCCTTCAACTCCACTGTTTCTCTTATGTTGCCTTTGCCTCACTTTGAGTACCATTTGCTGTTTCTGATTCGAGTCTTCATGACAGAGTGAGAGCCACACTATCAAGCAAGTCTCCTCTGTTCTAGCCTTTTGTCACAATTTCTATTATGTCTGTTTTTCATTAGCCATTCCACTCAAGAAATGGTTTGGGGTGTATCAAAGATATTTTAACAGGTTATGTTTTGTGATAGAAGGATTACAGACAATGGTATAAACTCAGCTCATGGTCCCCAAACAGAATAAAATTTGAGTGCTGCAATGTGCTGGGTACCAAGCCCTGAAGGTACAATGGCAGAGGAAATAGATATGAATTCTCGTGCTGTTTACTAGGTCCCTAATTTCATGTTAGCACAACCCCCTGTGAGGCACGCAGTCAGGCTTTAAAATTTCCAGTGCACTTGAAAATTTTACACTTTTTAGTTTTGAATTCTAGATTCCCACTGTTTGGCCCTAAACTATTTTGAAAAGTACATTTCCTTCTGGTTAGTTTCAGACAACTCAGCTGGCTCCTTGAAGGACTTTCTCAGCAACCGACATTGACTCAGTTTTTTCTTGTCTCTTGGAATTCTCATTCTGCTCTTTTCCCTCAGAAAAAAAATCTGTCTTTAAAATCTAGCTTAATGATGCATTTTCCTAAAGCATTTGCAAATATTTGCAAATGGATGGAGTCTACACATTTGAACTCCTTCATCATTTCTATCATGATTAAATTCTATACTGCAGTTACTCTCATTTAAATGAACCCCCTCAAAGGAGCATATGCTCACAACACGTTGCCATGGTGTGAACTGGAACGAGGTGCTCCTTCCTCGAGGTGCTTTACTTTCATCTGTTGGAAAGTTATAACATGTTAGAGTAAGCAACCTATAGCCATGTGTGGGAAAAGTTACAAATACACAAATCTACTATATCTGAGACATATAAGAACTCCCCTCATTTGTGTGTTACTTTAGATGGACACCTTGATTTTGCTTACTAGATTGTGAGTTACTTTGTTCAAGGCCGGCGGTGTGTTTGTAGATGCTGAGCAGCTAGCTCTCGTAGAAAAATCAGGCAGCCAACCAACCAACCAATCAACCAGCCAACCTTGATTTGTAATGTTGGATGATTTCAAACCACGACTCTGACATGTTATCAAACTAGCTTGCAAAATTCTTGAAAATTTGAAAATCGGCTCTCATAAGCAGGTAAGAGTTGGCTCTAGCACATCACAGGCTGGGCTCTATTTGTTCATTTTGTTTTCTACAGACGTCAATAAGTATTGACAAAGTCCTGAGCAATGCAACTATAAAACTTACAGGTGTTACACATTAAAAAAATCAGAAACATTCTTGATGTTGCTACCAAGGACAACATGCACTTGCCAATGTGACTATCTCTTTATTTTTAATGTTTGAGCACTGGGGTAATAAGTCTTTTTATGATGGACTCCTGAGGCTGACTACAGAAGTTCCTGAGACATAGCAATTCATTAACTTGTCTAAAGCAAAAATAATACCTATAAATAAACTTTCAGGAAAATGCAATGTGCCGAGTGCAGTAAAATCTCAAGGCTGCTTTATGATTAGTGTTTCCATAGTCCTGGGTTTCTACTTTCTCAAAGCCTTGGCTAAACAATTTATATTTTAGCTACTTTAGTGAATAAAGTCATAAATATTTTCTTGACATATTAGTGCTCATACAAGAACGATCTTCTCAGTTAATTAGTTTGCATGCTGAGATGAAAAGTGGGTGATACCGAAGGCTTGTTAAGTGTCAAATAACTAACCTCTGGAAGATGAATTATATTTATTTTATAAAGGCCAGTGCTTTAGTCTATGTGCGAGGGAATCAATTACGACTCCTCATATTTGTTTAGAATAATGACAACTCATATTTAGTTACCTCAAATTGATGTTGTATCCATATACTTCACTATTTAATAACAGAATAGTAAATATTTTTGATCAAATATTATAGTAGCATATTTTTTCCATTAGAAGATAATATCTAAGCTTAGCATAATTTTCAAAAAGTTTAAGTAATTCTAAAGTATTATATAATGGATGTTTATTTATATTGTATATTTTCTATAGCTGCTGTAACAAATTACTAAAAACGTTGTAGCTTAAAAAACACGAATTTACTTTTTGACAGTTCTGGAGGTCAGAAATCTGACAAGGGTCTCCTAGGGCCAAAATTAATGTATCTGCAGGGCAGTGTTCCATCTGGAGATTCTGGGGAAAAATCCGTTTCCTTGCCTTCTCTGGCTTGTAGAGGCTGTCTGCACTCCTTGCCATCTTCACAATCAGTCACAGCTGGTGGAGTTTTTATACGGCATCTCTCTAGCCTCTTCTGCTTCTCTCTTCATTTTTAAGGACCCCAGTGATTACATTGGGCCCACCTGGATAACCCAGGATACTCTCACCTTAAGGTCAGCTGATCTGCAACCTTAACTTCATTTTCAACCTTCAATTCCCCTTTGCCACGCACCCTAACATGGTCACAGGTTCTGAGAATTAGGATCCGACGTCTTTGGAGGGGGGTGCATCATCCTACCTAATGCATACCTAAATGACAAAAATTATCTACATTTTTACACTTTACTTCTGAGCAAACTAAGTTTCAAAGGCATTAAATAGCTTTCCCAAAGTCTCTGGGCAATGTCATTTTCTGAGCAAAGTGAAGATACTGTTTTTCCCCAAATTACCATCCCTCTAAAAACTTCAATTTTGTTCTCAGTGTGTTCTTGCTTTTACTTTTTTTACTTTTGAAGAAATTCTCTACTATTTAAAGAATTGTATGTTTTGTGCCTTTTCTGTTGCAAGAGTATCTCGTGAGAAAAATGACTCAGAAGGAATCATGTAAGTGACTCACCTAGAACAACATGAAAGACAATGTGGTACAAACTAAAAACAAAATTCTAGTCTCTTATCCAAAAGCCCTTATGTTTTTAAAGATCCACAAGCTTAATTAGTGTCAAGGAAAAGTCAGAGAGGTAACAGTCAAGGTATTAGATTTCAATGCAGTTGAAAATACAATGTTTTTTTTGCCCCTGGTACAGCATCCTTCCCAGAGAGGGCACGTGATCATGACCATTTTGAGGAGGAGGAAACTGAGGTTTAGAGGAGCCACATGCTAGCTGGTAGCCAAGCTTTGATCCCACTTGTTTGTGCGTCTATCTGGCTCTCTCTGTATTCAGGTTTTTCCTTGACACCATGCCCTCGTTTCTGTGCATGAAGATATCTTTCTCCATCTCCAAGGAGTTTGGTTTGCAAAACATTCCATCTGCCTGCCTTCTGGTTTGAGGAGGCCTTGATCCTAACTCTGATTTCAATTCTGAGACAATGGAAATGCATAAAATTAGTTATTTGTTCCATGCAGTGATTTAGCCATAGGACTGGAATAAGAGTAGAATTCTAAATTTTCAGGAATAAGACAAATGTTATCCTGATCACACAACTTCTAATAAATGTAAGAAATGCACAATGAAAAAACTTTGAGAATCACATAAATACTTGAATAAATAAGGAACATTTTTCTTGGCACAAGACATGTCAAAGAGCCAACTGTGAGCAGTTTCAGGGCACATACCCCTCCTTTGCTATCTTTCCAGAGCTAGCATTGCTACATAGAGTAATTGTGGAGTTTCTTACTCTTTTGCTCTCTAATTTTGTATATGAGGTACACTTAGCCAAAATATATCCTTGCCTCCTTCTCTAATTGTTAAAATCCCAACCATAGGGTCAAATGAAACTTAAGTGCTACTTTCTCTAGAATGTCTTTGGCATGTTAGTAAAAAAAAAATTCCCCTAAATTATGATTTTTTCCCCCAGATCTATTGGCACATCACGCATTCAGTTGTATTTATTTGTGTATTTTAAATGTCTCTATTATATTAAAAGTCCAGCTGTTTTAATTTATTTTTGTCTTCTAGTGGGTCCAGTAGAAGATAATCTTCTAATAGGTCCTTTAATGTGATATAGTACATTGTACATAAAAGGTGCCCGATGTTTCGTCGATGAATAAGTAAATGAACGCAGTGAACAAGTGTAGTGCCAGGCAAAGAATATTACTTAATCTTGTTTTTCTTTTTTTTTCTTTATTTTTTAGCAATTTTTATTTTTGCTTCTAATATAGTACCTTGAATGTAGATGTTCAGTGTTTACTAATTGTTTAAAATACTTAATGGTCTTTTAAAAATAACAAAAGATGTGAATAAAAATAGTTGTAAAATATATTGTTTTGAGTTCATTTTTCTTAAAAGACATATGATTTGGGAATTATGAGCTACAAATGAGTCGATCTTAACAGTTTTAAAATGCATTTTATAGAGATGTAGTGAGCTTTGATAGTAAATTTATGTAGATTTTGGACTTCAACATACTTTGGTGTGATCCCTGGCCTTGTCATTTGCTGTATGAATTTGGACAAATCAGTTAACCTCTGTGAAACTCATATTCAGCATCCGTAAAATCAGGGGTATGAACATTAACTTACAAGTTAGTAATATTAAGTGGAAACTATAAAAATAACCTAGATTCTGTGCCTCACTCATAATAGCAAATAAGCACTATTTCTCATCCTTCCCACCCTCTTTCATTAATAATTTGTAATTTCCTTAAACAGTAAATCTAACTAAAATGCATAATGTCCTTATTTTCATTACACAAAATTAAAGTTTACATGCACAATGTAATCTCGACTGTGATGTTTTGCAAAGCATTTAAGAAGTATCTAGCATTACCAGTGTTTTGGACTTCTGTTCCCTTTCTCTTTTAGGAATAGTACTTTCTTCTTTTGAGAAACTATCTTCCAACTCTGTAGAGGATCAATAATCATAATTTCTACACCCTCCCCACTTCCCCATGCACTATCCACAGGGGTAGGCATGTTACCAAAATAAGCCAATCAGGTTTTCTGTAGGATTTGTCAAATGTGAACTGCAGTTAAAGCCTCTCTTTCCCCTGGGAAGAAAGCAGAGTATCTTTGAGCCTGGGTGTAGTTCACTATCGTGGCTTTCTTTTGGACAAAGCCAGCCTGCAACAATGACGTCAATGCACAGAAGAAAAGCCCAATTACTCATACATGCCCCCGTTTCATAGTGTGATTCAACTAAATCTCCAGTTCTGGCTAACTCAGCATAAGTTTGATTTTCACATTTGCAACCAAGTCAAATAAAATATAAGCAGTGAGTCACCTGAGATTAGCTGGATCTTTCTGCCTCCTCCCTGGATAGCCTCTCAATCTTAGTATCTAAGCCCCAGGTGCCTACCAGGTGAAGCACTTAGGTCTAATCACTGTATAATTTACTGGCTTCTGTTTCTCACTATAGGCTGTATCCTTAATCTTGGTCAGGGTTTGGCAAATACCAGGGTTTTGTTTGGCGAGGAGACCAGGTGGGAAAGTGTGGCCATATCAGTTAATCCTTTAACATCTTCAGAAAAACAAAATCAAAACCAAAAAAAACCTCTACAGGACATGCTTTGTTCTCAAAGAGCCAGTTTAAGGTCCATCCACCAAATTCTCCTGCTATGTGTAAAGCAGTGTGTGTCAAAACAACCTTGTAAAACTGAGATCCGACCTGTTATGAGTTGGGGGAGGGAGATCCTGTACCAGAGTCTTGGGTCCAAGTTGCCTGAGGTACTAAACTGAATAGCTTCTTAAATAAATGAACACATCTTAAATTCAAAAGAGCTGTTTCTCTTGTTTGGTCAATTTCCCCATCATTTCTCTCCCTTGCATCTTTTCTCCCTTATTTTCCAAATAACATTTTTAGATGACTTTTAAAATGTAATGAGAAATATTTATAGAAATATTTTAAATGCAGAGGGGGAAAGGAAATAAGAATCACCTATAATACCACCACTCAGAGACATTCCCTATTATTTTTTTTAAACTTCTTAAAAATTAAGTTTATTGGGGTAACATTGGTTAATACAACTATATAATTTTCAGGTGTACATTATAATTTGACATCTGTATATTCTGTTATGTGTTTATTACCCAAAGTCCAGTTTCCTTCAGCTACTGTATATTTGATCCTCTTTACCCACTTCATTCTTCCCCTACCCTCCTATATTTGATCCCCTTTACCACGTCTACCTCCTCGTTCTTCCCTTATTCCCTACCTCTGGTAACCACTAGTCTATCATCCATGTCCATGAGTCTCTGTTTGTTTGTCCTGTTCACTTGTTGCTTTTATGTTTATATTCTGCATATACGTGATATCACGTGATTTTCAACTTTTTCTGTCTGGCTTATTTTGCTTAACATGATTATCCCGAGGTCCATCCATGTTGTCACAAATGGCAGTATTTCATCTCTTCTTATGGCTGAGTAATATTCCATTGCATATATGTACCACAGCTTCTTTAGCCAATCATCTATCCTAGGATACTTCTGTTGCTTCCATGTCCTGGCCACTGTGAATAATGCTGCTATGAACATCAGTGTGCAAATATCTTTTCGGATATGAGTTTTCAAATCTTTGGGTAAATACCCAGTAGAGGGATTGCCGAACCGTATGATAGACCAATTCTTAGGTTTTGAGGAACCTCCATACTGTTTTCCATAGGGGCTGTACCAATCTGCAGCCTCACCAGCAGTGTATGAGGGTTCCTTTTTCTTCGCATCCTCTCCAGCATTCATTATTACTTGTCTTGTTGATTATAGCTATTCTAACAAGTATGAAATGGTATCTCATTGTGGTTTTGATTTGCATTTCCCTAATAGCTAGCAATGTTGAGCATCTTTTCAAATGTTTGTTGGCCATTTGTATATCCTCTAGGGAGAAGTGTCTGTTCAGGTCTTCTGCCCATTTTTTGATTGGACATTTGTTTTTTTGTTGTTATTGAGTTGTATGAGTTCTTTGTGTATTTTGGACATTAGGCCCTTATTGGAGGCATTGCTTGCAAATATATTTTCCCATTCAGATGGTTGTCTCTTTACCTCGTTGATGATTTCTTTTGCTGAGCAGAAGCTTTTTAGTTTGATGTAGTCCCATTCATTTATTTTTGCTTTTACTTTCCTTGTTTTTGAGGTCAAATTCATAAAATCCTCTTTAAGTTCAAGGTCCTTGAGTTTAGTTCCTATGTTTTCTTCTATGCATTTTATTGTTTCAGGTTTTATACTCAGGTCCTTTATTCATTTTGAGTTAATTTTGGTGTGTGGTGATAGACAATAGTCTAGTTTCATTCTTTTGCAGGTGGCTTTCCAGGGTTCCCAGCACCATTTATTGAAGAGGCTTTCCTTTCTCCACTGTACGTTTTTGGCATTTTTGTTGAAAATTATTTGCCCATGTAAATATAGATTTACTTCTGGACTCTCAATTCTCTTCCACTGGTCCATGTGTCTGTTTTTCTGCTAATACCATGCAGTTTTGATTACTGTTGCTTTATAGTATAATTTGAAGTTGGGCAGAGTGATGCCTCTAGCCTCGTTCTTTTTTCTCAGAATGACTTTGGCAATTTAGGGTTTTTGTGCTTTCACAGAAATCTGATGATATTTTGTTCTATTTCTTTAAAAAATGGCGATGGGATTTTGATGGGGATTGCATTAAATCTGTATAATGCTTTAGGTAATATGGTCATTTTAACTATGGTGAGTCTATGATTTCTTTTAATATGGTCTTGTAGTTTTCATTATATAGGTCCTTCACCTGTTTCATTAAATTTATTCCTAGGTATTTTATTCTTTTTGTTGCAATTGCAAAAGGAATTATTTTTTCCACTTCTTTTTCTGACATTTCATTATTAGAGTATAGGAATGCTACAGATTTTTGGACATTGATTTTATATCCGGAAACTTTATTGTATTTGCTTATTGTTTCTAATAGTGTTCTTATGGAGTATTTAGGGTTTTCTACATAGAGAATCATGTCATCTGCAAATAGTGACAGTTTGACTTCTTTTTTTCCTATTTGGATGCCTTTTTTAATCTTTCTCTTGTCTGATTGCACTCGCTAGGACCCCCAATGTTATATTGAATAACAGTGGTGATAGTGGACAGCCTTGCCTTGTTCCTGATCTTCAAGAGAAGGTTTTTAGTTTTTCACCATTAAGTATAATGTTGGCTAAAGGTTTGTCATAGATGGCCTTTATAATGTTAAGGTACTTTCCTTTTATACCAATTTTGTTAAGTGTTATAATCATAAATGGATGTTGTATATTGTCAAGGGCTTTTTCTGCATCTGTTGATATGATCATATAATTCTTATGTTTTAATTTGTTTATGTGGTGTATCACATTAATCGATGTTGAACCATCCCTATGCCCCTGGGATGATGCCCACTTGATCGTGGTGTATAATCTTCTTAATATGTTGCTGTATTCGGTTTGCTAGTATCTTATTTAGGATTTTTGCATCTGTGTTCATGAGAGATATTGGTCTGTAGTTTTCTTTTTTTGTGTTATCTTTACCAGGTTTTGGTATCAGAGTAATATTGGCCTTATAAAATGATTTGGAAAGTGTTGTCTCCTCTTCAATCTTTGGGAAGAGTTTGAGGAGAATACATATTAAATCTTTGAATGTTTGGTAGAATTCACTGGTGAAGCCATCTGGTCTTGGACTTTTACTTTTTGGTAGGTTTTTGATGATCGTTTTGATTTCCATCCTGCAGATTGGTCTATTTAGATTTTCCAATTCTTCTTGTTTCAGTCTAGGAAGATTGTAATTTTCTAAGTACTGGTTCATTTCTTCTAGGTTATTAAATTTGGTATTACCTACTTTTTCATAGTATTCTTGTATGATCCTTTGTATTTCTGCGATGTCAGTCATAATCTCCTCTCTTTTCCCTCGTTGTTTATTTGTGTCCTTTCTCTTTTTTCTTTAGTGAGTCTAGCCAGATTGATTTTATTAATCTTCTCAAAGAACCAGCTCTTTGTTGCATTGTTTTTTCTGCATATTTTTTCTATTATTTTTTCTTTGTTGTTGTTTTCAATTTCATTTATTTCTTTCCTAATTTTGATTATTTCTTTCCTTTCTGCCAACTTTAGGCTTCATTTGTTCTTCCTTTTCTAGTTTTTTAAGATGAAGTATTAGGTTGTTTATTTGGGCTCATTCTTGTTTTTGGAAATAGGCCTGTAATGCCATGAACTTTCCTCTTATGACCACTTTTGCCGTGTCCCAAAAGTTTTGATATGGTGTGCTATCATTATCATTCATTTCTATATATCTCTTGATCTCTCTTTTTATTTCTTCTGTGACCCAGTTATTCTTCAGTAGCATGTTGTTTAATCTCCATGTATTTGTAGTTCTTCCTGATTTCTTTTTGCAGTTGATCTCTAGTTTCAAAGCACTATGATCAAAGAATTTGGTTGGTATGATTTCAACCCTCTTATATTTGTTGAGGCTATCTCTGTGTCCCAGTATGTGGTTGATTCTTGAGAATGTTCTGTGTGCACTAGAGAAGACTGTATATGCAACTGTTTTGGGATGGAAGGCTCTATAAATGTCAATTATGTCCAGTTGGTTTATGTGTCATTTAAAGATGTCATTTCCTTATTGATTTTCCGTTTGGATGATCCGTCCATATCTGACAGTGGGGTATTCAGGTCCCCTATTACAATAGTGTTTTGGTCTGTTTCCCCCTTCAGTTCTGTTAGTAATTGCTTTATATATTTCAAGGCTCCTTGATTCGGAGCATAGATATTAATGTGTCATGTCTTCTTGGTGCATGATTCTCTTTATCATTATGAAATGTCCCTCAGTATCTTTCTTTACCTTTTTTATTTTGAAGTCTATTTCATTCGATATTAGTTCTGCTACTCCCACTTTTCTCTGAATGCCATTTGCTTGAAATATCATTTTCCACCCTGTCACTTGGAGTCTATATTTGTATTTGGAGCAGCATATGGTTAGGTTTTGTTTTTTGATCCATTCTGCAACTCTGTGCCTTTTTATTGGTGAGTTCTGTCCATTTACATTTAGGGTGATTATTGAAATATGAGGTCTTCTTATAGCCATTTTATCTTTTGCTTTCTGGTAGCTTGGTGTTTCCATTGTTTCCTTGTCTTTATGTTTCTGTCTTCTTTATTTTAGTTGGCTTTTGTGGATTTTGCCTCTGTTTCTTCTTGTTTTATGCTATATACTTCAGTTCTGAACCTTCTGTGTATCATTACTGTTAGGAATATATAAAGGATAGTTAAATATATACAGTCATCTATTTTCTTCTGCGTGTGCCTTATTTCCATTCTCCTTCGTGAATTTGGATCTTTGAATACTCCCCTTTTCAGTCATTGTTATCTCAATTTGTCCCTATGTATGCTGAACATTCATTACTATCTTGCTATAGCAATTCTGTTCTTATTATTTAAGCTTATAATGCCCTTTTCTTAGTAAGGGTCGCACTCCTCTGCTTCTGTTTGCCTGATAGCCGCTCTACTAATTATTATTATTATTTTTTTTTCATTTTGTTTTAGGTGAGCTGACCGCTTTCAGTATTTCCTGTAGTGCAGGCCTCGTAGTGGAGAATTCCTTCAATTTTTGTATGTCTGAAAAGGTCTTAATTTCTCTTTCATATCTAAAGGAGAGCTTAGCTGGATACATTATTCTAGGCTGGTAGTTCCTTTTGCTTACTAGTTTAAATATTTGATTCCATTTCTTTCTGGCTTGTAAGTTTTGCACTGAGAACTCCGAAGTTAGTCTAATGAGTTTTCTTTAGAAGTTACTGTTTTCTTCTCCTTGGCTGCCCTGAGAATTCTGTCTTTGTTGTTGATTTTTGACCATTTTAATACAATATGTTTTGGTGAAGGTCTATTGGGGTTGAGATAATTGGGTGTCCTGTTGACTTCTTGAATTCCAAGCTCCAGCTCATTCCTTAGATTTGGGAAATTTTCATCTGCTATTTGTCTGAAAAAGCTTTCTAATCCCTGTTCCTTTTCCTCACCTTCAATAATGCTCATTATTCTTGTTTCCTCTCCTGATGGTATCTGCTAGTTCTTGTATTTCTCTTTCATTATTTTTCATTCTTTGGTTTCTTTCTTCCTTCTGATTTATTTTTAGATTTCTGTCTTTGATATCACTGATACTTTCCTCCATTTGGTTAACTCTATTCTCCAAACTTGCTATTTCATATTTCGACTCTTGCAGTGTGTTCTTCATCTCCAGAAGTTCTATTTGGTTCTATTTGGTTCTATTTTGAGGGTTTCAATCTCATTGCTCTGCTTATCTAGTTGTTTTTTCAATTCCTGAAATTATTGATTTGAGTTGTTTTGGATCTTATTCAGTTTTTTCAGAAGTACCATCCTGAATTCTCTGTCATTTAAGTCACATATTTCTATCTCTGTAAGCTTATTTTCTGGAGATTTTTCTCTTTCTTTCTGAGATGTCTTGTCATCTTGGTTGTTCATGGTGTTTAATGGACTATTTCTCCACCTGGGCATTAATGGAAATGTACTCTGCTTTTTTTCTAGAAAGATGATTTATTTTATAAAGGTCTCTCTTTAGTCTGCTGAAGAGAAGGCGCTTTTCTTTTGGTTTCCAGTAGGTGGTATCTATGCCTCTTGGATCCCTGGTTTATATAAAGCCTTAATATACCTTTTAATTTTCCTATAGATATTTAATCATGCTCACTACCCTCAGTTTCAGTTCCTGTCAGTGCTAGTGACAGTTTCAGTAGCATTTGCTCAGATTCCCCTTGAGCTGCATGGCATTTCTTCTCAGAGGGTATGCAAGGAGGGGCTTTCTGGGGTGGGAGCTGGGGGCTGTGGCTCAGCCTCAGTTTTGCAACCGTGGCTGGTAAAAATCGACTGTTGTTTCTCTGCTATCCTGCTTTTCTGCTTTCTGCCCTAATGACTGGGCCCTGCTGCTGGCTGTGTGGAGCTTACAGCACTTCCGGGTAGGGCTGATCAGGAAACTCGCCACACCTTACAGTCCATTCCCCCACCCTCCCTCACCCCCCCCCCCCCCCCCCCCCCCCCCCGCCACACACACAGGAAGCTTCGGTGGCTGCGAGAAGCAGTTTCTTTATTTTTCCCAGTCCACCACCCAACTTCCAAGTTCTGACCTGTGCTAGCTCTTATGCACAGATCCCATGCCCAGATGTGCTGGTGTGCAGTTTGGGCATTTTTTGTTGAGTTTTAGATGTTCAGCTTATTGTTTCAAGGGGAGAGATCTGGAGACATCTCTCACACCATCATGTTTCTCCAAACTTCTCTTCCCTATTAATTTTTGGCATATATTCTTCTCTTTTTCTGTGCAATAATATTTTAACATGACTGATATCATAATGCATATCCAACAGTGCATCTTTCTCATATTTTAGTTGAACAAATCTAAATGTTTTCTATTTAGTTTTTTCTATTTCTTTGATGTTAGAGATAAAACTGCCATAAAAATCTTAGCAGTGATGATCAGATCAGAAATGACATCAAGTGCATTTATGGGAGTAGAATCTGATGCTAATATGGCTGATATCTGAAAAAAAAAAATTCATCTCTGGGGAAAAAGGAAATCCAGAACTATAAAAATTAGTAACGGCTGGACTTCCAGTCTTTCTACACTGCCTAAGTTGAAAGTCCATCATTTCCTGTGCTCGTTTTTTCTGTCAGGTTTCCCTTGAACAACCTGGAAAATCTGCTTTGTCAAACAACAGAATAGAAGCACAGTAGTTTGAGTATGAGTTGAAAATGACAGTAGTGTTTCTCACTGTTTCAGAGGAAATGCAAAATACAAAGATGTTGAAATTAAGACATTATTAAAGAAAAGAGTAGAATGCAATAAACATGTGCCACTTTGACACCAGTCACATGTGGCTCCTCTCCACCTGATCAACCAAAAGTTCCTTAGTCTAGGGACAGTGCACAAAGACACTTTTGGTTTCTGCCTAAGTCATATGATTATGCCTGTGACTGACCACAGAATTTGGCAACCTTTTCATTCAAGTTTTGAAAGGATCCAAATCAGATCTTTGGAAGAATGGGGTGGTATCTTTTAAAGAATGAGATGGAGAAAACAAGAAAAGATTGGTAAAATAGTTTATATCATGCATTTTTAAAAGATTCAATTTGGCCAGCAGGAAGTATAAGAAACAGGAATAAAAGCTGAATTTGGCCTTAACATTTTTCAAGAGATAAATGCTGCGGAGATTTACATGGAAGTGAAGAAGGCCAGAACAGGACTGACCAGGTGTAAAAGCAATAGTATTAAAAAATTGGTTTTATTTTGTATTTTTGAGACTGGAATCCTGATAAAACTCTGATTTTCCATCTTTGATAGGGTGGAGACTTATTTCCAAGGTATCTTCTATGTTGAGAACTCCATCTGTGACAACTGGAATGATTAGGCTTTTGAGAAAACTAAGAGAACAGCACAGACCCTGCTTAAATAAACTTTGGTTCTTTTCTTTGAACTATAATGTGGTCAAATTAGACTTAGGTATTTACAAGGGGATTTTGAAATTATCTTACCCAGTGGTTCTTAACTGGGGCACAGAGTGTGAGTAAGATAGCATTGGAACACATTTTCTTTCTCTTGCTGAGAAATGCTGATAGCATCTAATTCTCTTTTATTTCAGGTAGGGAAAGCAAAAGCCCAAGAAAACAGGTCAAATGCCCAAGGGCACTTTGTCATTAATGATATGATAGGACTAAAACAAGAAAGGAAGCAGGATAGCATTCTTCCTACCTTGCACCTGGAAGCCACATGGCCATTACAGCATGGAGGCACACACCTTACCAATGGTGTTGCTGAGAACTTCCTATCCTCATCCCTGAATTACATTTGCTCCCAACCCTTTGCATCTCCGCTTTTAAACTCTTTCCTTGACCAAGAGTCAGCCATGGTGAAACTGGATTTATGTGTGAGACTAGATAGGCCTTACCTGGTGGAACAAGTCTAAACGACCAGGAGTTGTTGAGAGAGACCATAAGGCCCCATACAATTCAACACCAGTGCTATGTATGATGATGTCCTCATATATAAGGGGTGAGGAGGTATTGGTCTTCTGATTTTGGTGTGTACATTAGCCTTAGAAAGTCTGATATTTCTAGAGATAGGTGCCCAGGTGCTGGAAAGGTTTTTTTTATTTTTTCCCTTCTCTAAAAAATTTTACCCAAGCCCCTCGATAAGGATGGGAACCTGACATTTCAAAGAGCTAGCAGCAGGAAGTCTAGAGCCTTTTGGTAATTTATATTGGTCACTTTTCATTTTTTCAGCTGCTCTGACAGGATATAAATTAAACAATTCAAAGATAGTTTTTCTCTTCAGAGCTGAATGTGCCTATTGCTCCAACTACTGTTATTTAGGAATGTTTTCACTTTACTTAAAGAAAATATAGGCATAAGTATGTTTTAAATTATCCATGATAATGGTGGTAGTGGTGGTAAAGGGGGAAAGGATAAGAATGTCTGCAGTTAGTTTGAAACCATATTTTCAATATTCATACTAACTTTAGGAAGGAGTTGTGGAAACGAGTCCATTAAAATCTCAAGTTAAATAAGATGGTCATATGCCAGCATGTTCATAATTGCACTATGTGTAATCGCCCCAAACTGGAAACTTATCAAGTGCCTGTCAACAGCGGAATAGATGAATCGTAGTATGGTCACACATTAGACTATCATTCAGTAATGAGAATGAAGGATCCACAATCGAATATGAAAATATCAATGAATCTCACAAATGTAATACTGAAAGAAGCCAGCCGCAAAAGGATGCATGCTGATTGATTCTATTTACATAAAAGACAAAAACAGGTGAAACTAGTGTATGATATTAGAAATCAGGTCAATAGATGTCCTTGGAGGAGTGAGGTAATGGTTGGGAGAAGGGGCTTCTGGGATCTGGGAGGCAATGTTTTGTTTCTTCTAAGTGTTGGTTATATGGTTATATTCAGTTGGAGAAAATTCATTAAGTTGTACACTTATGCTTTATGAAATTTTTGTATATATGTTGTATTTCAATAACATTTTTTAAGAAAGGCAAATGGACATTTTCTAGAAGCAGGAAAACCAACAAACAGGAAAAATACAACATCCTCACTTTCATCTTTTGTTGAGAAAAATAAAGACTTTGAAAGTGTACCTCTTTTTAAAATATGAATCAAGTAATGGACTAAAGTAGTCAACAGGATAGGAAAAGAGAAGAATATAAAAGCCTCAAGAGATGAGTTCCTATCAGGGACCTAAACGGTCCCCTCCCAGATTGCGGAGAGTTAGAATTTGAGAAGCAGGTCTATCTGAGGTGGTGGTGTGGAAGCCTCTCATTTGTATTCAGAAATGCACTTTTCAGGGTGAAGGGTTAAAGAAGTAGGACTTAGTAGTTAAAATATGGTCACGGATGGGGATTAGGAGTAGCGAAAGTAGTCAGTAGTATTGTAATGACTGTGTGTAGAGCCAGATGGGTGCTAGAGTAATTGGTGGAATCGTGTCATTGCTCCAACTGTACTGTATACTTGGAACTCATAACCAGTGTACTGTATACTTGGAACTCATAATAAAATAAAAATTTTAAAAATGCACTTTCCAAAGCTAGACAGCTGACACAGCAGGCTTAGTGAGTAACGGCCCCACATTTCAATTTATTATCAAAATATTTCCATCAGATGACAAATCTGAAAAGATAAGGAGATGCAGAGCTACATCGATGCAGGCTTGCCCCTTTATTACAGCCACCTCAGGGACAGGTTTAATTTTGAAAATCCTGCTTATAAACTACAAGTCATGTATCTTTAGACAACTGTCCAATGGCAATTTTTAACCCAAGGTTTGTACTTAAAACTTTTCATCAATATGATTTATAAGTTTAAAAAGTCTCAAAATGTTTATCTGTATATCACTTTACAGATCTTGGTTCGTAACCATTTATCTCGGTCTGAAATGTCAATATTCAATGATTACCTATAATAATAATTACTTAGTCATAAATGTAGTTAATAATTAAATATAAAAATTATTATTTATACATTACTACAAATCTCTTAAAAAGACCAAGTTTTGAGAGCGAGAGCAAGAAACTGCTTAGAAAATTTCAGGGAGCCTTAAGAATCCGAGTATCAGTCAAAGCCAAGTATAACAAAAAAACAGTTGTAGACATTTTAGCCCTAAGTACTTAAAAGAAAATGATCTCAGAATGAATAACTGATGACAGGCAAAGTTAGTTTAAACTACATAAGTCCCAATGTCCCGGTATGTATAAGAATTCTTTGGAAGAGACTTGAAGAATAAATGTTGCAAATAAAAGTAAAAACAAGGACTTTAGCAATGTGCCTTTAACTCTCATGCCTCAGTTCTGCTGGTGCCTTTCTCCTCTTCATTTTCCTCTGGATTAGAAACCCTGCTCTATGTAGTGGTGAACACTGATTTTAAAAGACAACATCAAACTGGCAGATCACGTGAGAAACAGAAATGAATGGTAATACTCTCTTTACAAATTAAGCATTATTTACACAGTGAGAAATGATTGATTTGATAAGACATTAGAGCCCCTCCTCCCTCCATGTCTTTTCCAGAATAAACTTCATTTTCATTATGATGCTCTCATCTCTGTTAATTGTCCCCATGTAATAGAGTGGCTTCTGTGGCCCATTCTCTTCGCAGAGTTCCCCATTTCTGCGGTGTTAACAAGTCTAGCCAAGGGCTGCACCAGTTCTTCTGAAGATCACCAAATTCGGCATTTTGTTTCTGGATTCATGTATGAATTTTTGAGGCAATGAAAGGCTTCGGAAAACTCAGGGGAGTTCTGCAAAGTTCCAATAATTCTAAGAAACAAACAAACAAAAGTCACCATCAGCATCTGATATGCATGTCCATACCATGTGGGAGCTCTACAGAACTTCTTTATGTAGGCCCAGCGAGTGAATTTGGAATTTATAGTTTAAAAGAAAAAAAAAAGAAAAGAAATTGGTAGAATGAGATCATTCCTAATTAACAGAATTTGTATGTGGAAAGGTAACAAAGTGTAGAAGTTAAGAGAACAGATTTTGAAGACAGACTATATGGTTTGAACCCTGGTTATGAGTTGCATTCATTTAGCCTCTCGGTGCCTCAGTTTCCTTTCCTGTAAAATGCATATAGTAATAGTACCTGCATTTTAAGGTTGTCATGGGGAGTTAATTTATAAAATAAATGTGTTTGCAAGATAAATGCATAATTCATATTTGGAATTGTAGTTAAACTAAGAAGAATTTGACCAAAGAATAAAATCATGATTTTTCACTATATCTTGAAAGGGCTCACAAAATAATTTAAATATAATGGACTTTAAATAGATATTTGTTGATTTAACAAGGAAGATAATTCTTTTCTTCCCCCCCCCCCCCAGAAAAAAAAGAACTCCATAAATATCAGAAACTTGATTTGGCCTGAATAACTGGAAAGGGCTGGCAACATGACAATTTCTTCTTATCTCTGACCCCAATGGGCAAAAACAACACTGACCAATCTACTATCGGCACCAAGCAGCATTTGAAGGAAGACAAGTCAGTACAATGATGCAGAGGTGATGTTTTCCCATCATCCCCGAACCAGCTCCTTCCCTTCTCTTCCCACTGGGACCACCTGCCACACCCACCTTGGGTTAAGAGGAGGTGGCTGCGAGGCAAGCGGACTGGAATAGTGGGAAGACTAGGAATGAGTTACACAGAGTATGTTTTAAGTTATGAAGATCCGCACACACAGCGGATGTGCTAACGTATACATCTTCCCACTTCTCTCTCCTCGAACCTGTTCTCCACACAGCATTATTAACATTTAAATCAAATTCCATAAATCTCTTACTTAAAACATTCCAGGGGCTTGAAGGAAAGCCATCCACCCCACCGTGACCTCCAATGTCCCGAGGACTCCAGTCTACCTTTCCGGCCACCTCACGATACGTTTCTTTTCCCGTTTCTCATTATAGGCTCAAACTATACTGAACTACTTTCCATTTCTCAAACCAGCCAAGTTCACTCCCTCTTCAGAGCCTGCTGCTCCTGCTGAGCCCACACCCTGCTAAGTGACTCCTCAGTGACTACACGGCTAGCTCCTTCTCAGCCTTCATGTCTCCACTTACACCTCCTCAGAGGCCTGACGCTGTCTAAATTGACTCCTCTCACCTGTACTAGCCCCGTCACAGCACTCACCACAGTTTACAATGACCTGCTCTCCTTTACTTCCTGACATATCCACTACAGCGGAATCTCTACGAAGGCAAAATACTATGTGTACTTGCTCCCTGCTGCACCCCAAAGCCTAGCACAGTGCTTTGCGTATTGCAGGACTCATTGCTCACTGGAGGAATAAATCTGTCGCTTGATCACAGTGATTACATGTACAGGAGTGATAAGGCATTATAAAGAGAAACACTGCTTAGTATTTTTGTTGTTTATTTGCTACTATGAACTCACTAGGACAGAAAGAAAGCTTTTCCTTTCCCAATCCCCATTCTAGGAAAGAAAGACCCATGCTGAACTTCTCAAAGTCTGACTTTCTAATGTGTCATCCATTACCACATCGGCTACCTCTCAATACCGCCCCCCCCCCCCCACCACCTGTCCTTCAGAGAGGATGTAAACATTTTTGGTTTTCAGGACTCCTAGTGGAGTCTTAAAAGAAATCTGTCTGGGATAGAGGTGAGGGTTGAGAACGGGTGGAGGCCAAAGCTGGGGAATTTACATCTGTTAGTCTACCTGGGAGGGAGAAGACTGGCCCACATCCCCAAGCCTGAGGAGGGGCCCCGTAATGGCGTGTGAATGACCAAGACACGCCTCCCTCCTCTCTGATCGGAGGGTGCGTGGCTGTCGGGGAGCCTGATCATCAAAGGTCAGGGTGGCCACAGCAGAGTGGAGACGGAGGCTTGTTGGTAATTTCTAGGCTTCCATGAGGCCTCTGGGTTCTTGTATAGCCCCAGAAAGGAGTGCGCTGAAAACTGCTGAAACTAAATTTCTCACATCCTGGCTTCGGGTGGGAGCTTAGAGTATGAATTAATTTGATGTAAATGTAATAATAAGTGTGTCATTTCCTACATCTGAAAGTTCAGAACAATTCACTTGATACATGGTCAAACATGACTGTATATGTAGGAATAAAAAGATTTAGACATCAGGGCTCCATATGGGTTTTCAGTCTTTTAGGTTCTAGGCCCACAGACTCTGAGTCAGAGAGCTCTGGCCCATTTACTCCGATCTCCTCCCACTTTAAGAAGCCCTGTACACGAACTGAGAGACAACTGTCAGGATGGCCTGACAAGGCCTCCAAGTAAGGAGGCATTGACTTGAAGAGCTGTCGTTGTTGTTGTTTTTAATTTTATTAATTTTTTAAAAGAATTATGTCTTAGGTATAATCATATGAGGACAAGAACTTCAGTAAAAATGTTCAAACCCAGGACTTAATTCTACATTTCTCTTAAACATATTAAGGAAATTAAAAAGAAGAAAAAACTATGCCTCAAAAGAAGTCTTTACAAAACACTACTAGGAGTTAGCAATGTGACAATACTCAACCTAATGCACACTTAACTCTCCAGCTCCATACCACCTCCTCTCTCTGCAGCCAAAGGCTTCACTTAGATCATTTAATTCTGAATAATTAGGTCAACAACATATCTGGGGTTCATTTATTTACCTAGGACTCTAGCTATTGCTTGGTTGTTTATAACATCAAATCTTTGAACAGATGACATAAATAATCTGTTTCGAAACGTGTATACATTATTAATAAAAAAATGAATCCATTCTCTAAGAGTGGGATCATACTTCATTAACATTACATAGAAACCTTACATGAATTTCATGCTATATGAAAACTATATAGTTTTTGTATTTGTGTTTATAATAACAGAAGAGGCTTTTACTGATTATTTCTTAAAATGGTTTAGTTGAACTTTTTACTTTATCCCATAAACGATGTTATTGTACTGCTGCTGTTTATTCCCTTGGCAAATAATGGCTCATATGAAAAACATCTATAGGTGAATGGTGGGGGGAGGAGGAAATGGAAGACAGTGGTCAAAAAGGCATAAACTTTTGGTTTGGATGTCAGCTGAACCTACTGTGGTAATCATTTCATAATATATGCAAATCAAACAATCAAGCTGTATGCCTTAAACTTATGTAGTGATATATGTCAATTATTTCTCAATAAAACTGGAAAACATCAAAACAAAAAACACCTAAGAGAGATGGAATTGGACATCATGTGACCAAGAGTGGACTTTGTATCCTATAACTGACCCGATTACTCCGGTCTGCAATTAACTGGATTTTTGAATTACTGAATAAACATTTTTGCAATTAATGGGTCCTCTGACTTGGCTACAAGGTTAACTAGAACCATTCATGAATAAACTCTCCAATCATTACCATTAACTAATGTTCATGATTCTTTTAAAGTTCACATCAATCAGCATGTTTCACTAAAAATTTATAAAGAAATAAATGCCTAAATAGATTTCTATGTATGAGCTAAAGATTAATAAAAGCTAACAGGACTTCTATAAGACTCACCAAAATCCACTCTAATATTTACAAAAATATCAGAAACAAATGCTAAATGGAGATAAATGGAGAAAACATTGGTATTTCAAAGAGGGTTTAGCTTAAGTATGCTAAATCATGGAATTCTAAGGAACAAAATAGCTATATTACTTGAAAATGTCCACATAAAACACTACAATTTTTTTCATAAGTATTAGTAATCAAGCTATGGAAAATATTTCTCATATTATTAGTGGTGTTAGTTTTATAAAGTGCCCCTTTTCTGACTGGAAAATAGTATCCAGCAAGTGAAGCATCTAAATTAGCCCCATTACTATTTAAGTAGCATACACACTGGTAACATTCTGTCCATTAGGACTTGCTTTAACAAATTACCAGACCCTAACATGTTTCATAGACATATTCCATATAAACAACTTTACAAATTATAGTAAATATAATTTTACAGATAATAGTAAATATTATCCTAACACTCATTCCCTGAAATGACTGTGGATGGCTAACAAAAGCAGGATTTCTAAAAAGAAGTCATTTAAATTGTGAATTCAATTTCTACAATATCAAGGGAAAATGTTTTTGTTTTAAATATTAAACTTTTATAAGTTTATTTAAAAGTATCTAAGACTTTAGTTAGCAAGAATAGGATAATTATAGCTTAGACCTAACAAATGGTTTTATTGATTCAGCTTTATATAAAGAATAATTTGCCTTTTGTTTTTTGTACTGTGGCTGTTTAAGCATAAGACTACCAAAACTTCCTCTGTTTCAGAAATTTCTACATCAACCACTCTACACAATTTTTCAATAGCAACTCAATGTCTCTTAGTTTTCAAGGTTCTTTAAAAAATATGTTTTACTTTGTACAGCCAGGAAGCAGCCTGTTTCCAAAACTAAATGTAACCTCAACCTTTTGCCAAGGAAATCCCTTTACCTCCAGAGAAAATAATTTCCTTGACAAAAGGTTGGCAAAATTTACCCTTAAAAAAAAAAAAAAAAACCATCAACACATACTCTTCTTATTATGAATGAAAAATAATCATAAAGACATCTTTTGGGCCAGAACAAAGAAAATAAAAGTTGAAAATAATTTCACACATTTATAATAAAATGATAAATATTTTTACAAATACAAAATTCTATGTATTTATAAAAAATTGGTAGTTTAAAATTCATAGTAGAAAACAGTTACATATCACTTAACCAGTGATCAGTTATTGACATTCTGAACTATTCAAACATAAGCAATGAACAGTCAGAAGCCCACAAGGAATGTTGCAAAGTCCGTATACTTTATTCATATAAGTTCTTATTCTGTTCATACCTTTCTTATCTAAAACCAATTCTAATACTAATTTTCAAACACGAATATGTAATAGAGACTTTGAATGCATTTTACCATTAATCTTCCTAGCAACTCTCATAACATTTTAATCCTCATTTTACATATCAAGAAATTGAGACACAGACGCTAAGTAACAGCTCGTAAATGGCAAAATCATGGTTGAAACTCATGTGTTTCTTATTTCAAAACTTACATCCATTTTTTCCCATACAAGTGTAAGGAGATATTTTTTTTCTGTGCATATTAAAATGGAGGGATGGGACGGCCACAAGTAACAGAAAAGAGAACCAAAGACAAAACAAACAAACAGGCACAATAAAATGTCCAAATGAAAAGTCAAAAAGCACCACCATTGGTGGCTCTTTAGTGTAGGAATAAGTAGCTCCCCACACTCCAGGTTTTGAGAATTTCACTAGACTAATAAACAGCGAAACCAGAACAATTAGTCATAACAATAATTTGCGTCACCAAAAAAATAAAATAAAAAGATTAGGTTTTGTTCAGGATAGGCAGGAAGGTTGAAAATGTATTTTAAACAGAGCGATTTTAATCCAGTGGTTAAGATAAAAATGTTACTACTCAAGAGACAAGTTTCAGCTATCAAAAAATTAATTAATTTGCAACCCCCATTCTCTGAGGATGACAGATGTACCAATATTACAATAATATTACTTAAATTCACTTAGGTTTCTATGAATATATGCGCTATTTCATCAAGATATGCAGAGCAGAGTTTTGAAAAATTAGATTGTTTGTGTAAGCTTATAATTGCTCCCTGTTATCCTCAGATATGAATTCTTATACTTTAACTTCCAAAGATGAAAGACAACTTTTAAGAACTGAAACTAAAAGTTACTTGGATAAACCATTATGTCAATTGATCCAGTGACTTCTGTTGCTCATCACCTAAAAAGTAGTTAATTTGGATATCCTAGCAAGACTAAATTTAGCTTGAATTATACACACAATGGGCACACAATAAATAGTTGTTGAGTGAATGAATTTTGAAAGAACCATTCAGGTAAATACTGAATTATGATGACAATGAAACTAGAACAAGATGAGTAAATTACTTAATTTTTAAATGTGCTATTTTATTGTTTCACAATTGAATGTGGTTTTTCCCTAGGAGTGAATGATGCAGGCACTATGCTTATGTTTATTTAGCAAGGCCATTTAAAATTTAGCTCATAAGTTCTTTTGTTCTCGAACTCTGTTTTCCAACTATCCTATACAATTTTAAATGTTTTTCAGACATTTTTGCCTTAGAAGGTTGTTGTTGATCAGCAAATCAGTGATGAAGTGTTATAGTATTAGGAATTTAGTTCTAAAATAGATACATAGGATTTAGGATTTAACATTCAAATATTGGTTAGAGTGATTCTCTTTCAATCCAATATTCTCTTAGATTTTATGATTTGGGAAGGACTTTAGATATCTTCTAACTTAACCTTCCATTCTGCAGAGCATTTTTCTCCACTGTCCTTGAGGGGTTGTACTCTGACCTCTGCCTCAAGGTATTCTCTCCCTGGAGTTTTGGGGATAACCTTATTCCCTGTCAGACAATCTCTTACTACTAGGAAGTTTCCCTTTATGTGGAATGGATATCTTTCTTTGGAACAGCTACTCATTGGACTTAGGCCTAAACCTTTCACAGTTTGTTAGAAATGTGTTTGTCCTAGTTTTAAATAGAGCCACTGTTGTGAGGTGATATTTATGTTGGGATCCATCAAGAACTGAGCCTAAGTTACATATATTCTGAAAACAGGAGCACTCAAGGCTATGCTTGTGCAAACAAGACATTTATCCTGATGTGTTCTGATGATCCTAACTGTAACCCTCAAAAGAAAAAAAAAAATACTAGATGTCCAAATGTTATAGAATCAGAGTTAGAAAAGGCCAGTTTCCAAACATAGAAGTAATGGAGCCAATACTGAAGCACCTTGACTGCTCTACCAACCCACGCACCTGAAATTGCCTGGACTGTGGACATCTGTTTTAATGGAGTTGACTGCATATTCTGGCCTGTAGGTCCCACACCACACCTAGGAACAGGGATACAAAAAGAAAAACAGTGTGCTTGGGTTTAATCGAGGATTACTTGTTTGGGGAGGCAAGGGGAAAAGCAAACTTCCTATTTGTAAAAGTTAAATTGGGATTCTGCATTCCTCAACTATTTACTCTTCAAATGATGTTCAATGATAGGCAGCCAGGATCATAATTATCATTAATATGATCTGACAGTCTATTATACACAGTGAAATTTAGTCAAGTCAAAAAATTTGCCACAACTGATTTAAACAAGAAAACTCAGCACGCAATATCTAACTTACTATAAAATTGTAACTCAAAATGATTTTATATCTATCAATCAAGAAAGATATAATACCTGGGCAAAGTTCAAGAAGAATAGTTGCTTGTGATTTAGGTCAAGTCCAGGAAGTAATTTTTCTTCACCATTCTTTTTAACATAATTTTGATAGGCCTAGACAGTTAATGAAACAGAAATATGATGTTTATCATTTTCAAATTATGTATATATATAAATATATGCAAAAGACCATGTAAGCAAGTAATTAACCTTTTGTATCAGAATCATCATAATAATATATTTACATATGGTAACCTACAACTATTTCATGGATTAGAAAGAAAATGAATTTATTTATAAATGCTCTGAAAAGAACAGGATACTGATTAACAGATGACAAGAGCCTAGCACAGGTCAATGGTCAATAAATGTCAGTTGAATGAATAGATGACTTAAATAAGTAATGAAAGACTTATTTAAAGGTAGTTCTATTGATAGATGGATATGTTCAGCTTGTTGGAAGAATGGATTGCCAAGGGAGTCTGTCATTGCTATATTTAGCTTAATTACTACTCTTAGCAAAATATACTCAGTCCAGACTTTGTTTGAGTGATTCTTGCCAAAAGTCAAGGGATTCTCTTAAGATCCCTTAAAGGCCTAGTATCCTATGATTCTAAAAATAAGGATGAGCGATTATTTTGGCACCCTGAAGACAGGGCAAAACAAACCGAACCTTAGTTACATTAGGATGAAGGAATTTAGACTACTTGAACATCAGAAAATGTTCTCAATTCTTAAGAATTTATAGATACAATGGAAAAATGTAGTATTCCTCTGCTAGATATACTTAAGGGATTAACAACAAACTTTTTCAGATATGTCACTTCCAATTTAATATAAAGGTAAGTGATCAATTCGATAAACAGAAGATATGTTTCCTTTCTTTCTACTTGTCATTAACATAGATTTATTGACTCTTTACTATGTAAAGATGCTGGGGAAACGGGGGATACTTGCTCCCTTTTAGGGAGCTCACAATCCAGCAGGGGACAGGGCCTTAGGTGTTACAATTTTATGTACAATAAAATATTTGATGATTATAATTTGCTTAGTTATAATAATCCTGTACTTGCTCTAGGTAAGGATCTCCATGGAAGCATCGGGAACCCAGATTTTTATAGCAGTGATTCTCAATCTGTCTACGTATTAGAATAACCACGGGATTATTAAGAGTGCCAATGCCTTCCAAGCTTCCAGGAAAGATAGAGCGACAGGGAATGAATTTACCCTCCCACTGAAAAAACCAAATGATGGACGAAATATAGGAAACAATGGCTTGCATGATGCTGGACATCAGGAAAAAGGAGAGTGACCTCTGTGAGATGGTAAACAAATAAGATGAGCCCTGATTACCCCAGCTTATTGCCTGAGCTTATCCAGCCTACATCATAGACAAAGGAAACTTGAGTTGAGAAGGAGTTGAGTTCAGGGAAACCAAAGACAGGGTACTGAAGAGGAGAAAGCTACACAGATAGAGGATCTCAAGAGATCAGATGATCGAGTATTCAGCTGAGTATGTGAGTACCAAAGCTAGGGAAGGAAGCACGCATAGGATTAGAGATAAAAATGCCTGGTGCTTACACCTGACAAAAATAAAAGACCTCGAGATTCACACAGTAGGATCTTGCCCCAACAGTGAAGAATAACTATTCTCTTTAGACTGAGCACTCTCCTAGTCTCACTGAATGAGCTGTAAGAGCAAGATCAAAACAGACCAAACCATTTCTGAGAAATTTAACTGTATCCTAGAATAAAGATCAAGAATATTTATAGGAAAACAAAAATCAAAAATATCCAGCACCCAAAGAGGTAAAATGCACACTGTCAGGCATCCAGTAAAAAAATTACCAAGCATTCGAAGAAGCAACGATCTCCTAGGACTTGGCTGGGATTCATTCTTTTGAAAACTCTGCAGCCAGCTTAATCTCCAAAGTCTCACACTCTGATCATCCATGTTCACTGCCAAGTGACAGGCCCCACCAGTCATCTCTCCCACACTGCTCTGATGCTTCCTCGTTCCAGACCCAACCACTGATCCTCTCCTCCACTCCTCTAACCCAAACAGTTCTGTGGTAAACAAATAACGCTACATTCTCATCCACTCCATGGAACACTCAATCCGTCCCCTTAGAGAAGCCTGGTTCTATCCTGGGAACACCCTGTCACCTGTATTTTCTCAAGTAGATTCTGCTGGTTCGCCCACATCTGGACTACCTCATTGTGGGAAGCAGCACACAAAAATCACCCTCACTCTTCATTGTTGCTTCCAAGAATGGAATTCCTCCATTCTGTGAAAATCCCTACTTTTTCTTGTGTGTATGGCATCTACTAGATCATCTAAGAAACCTTATTTATGGAGGGTTTGCAGCTATATCTTCAGCACTAAGAATAGTGTCAAATGCGTAAGTATCTGTTGAAAGCAATAATGAATGGGAGGCTAAATGAGATTCTAAGGGATGCTCCGTGATAAACTCCTCTGGTTATAAGAGTTTGGATGACTAAAAAGCCACATGCTTAAATCCTATCACTTAGTCCCTCACTGTACCATTGTAACTGGACTGAGGTTTAATACTGTGCCCGTGGACTACGCTGGTTATGACTCCTGAACACTTCTTCACCTGTTGTGAAACCAAGGGTCCTGTTCCGCCCATTGACTAATGACTCTGAAACAATCTTTTTTATGGGGCATCTTTTGGAATGAATTTATTTCAGAGATTATTTCTTAGAAAAACGTTGCCTCCTCTGTGAACTGGCACATCTCCACATTTCTGCTGATAGAGCACTCCGTGTTTCATCTGCTCAGCTCCTTAGGCTCAGCTCAATCACAACTGCACAGTCTCTGCTCATTAGCACAGTTACAATCCCCTTTCTCTTCATATTTTCCATTTCCATCATTTATTGCTGATATTATATATGTCCTTTGCAAAAGACTTTAAACGAATGATTAACTACGACAAATACATGCACAACCACTAAAATAGGAAGAGAATATCATTACTCACTCTGTATGCTTGGCCAATACCTCCATTATCAGCGATGTTTTCTCCCAGTGTATTAATCCCATTGAGCTGTTAAAAAAACAAAACAAAACATAGGTTTAAAGACCCCTAACGGTATTATGATTGTTAAGAAAGCATCAATAATTCACTTAAGATTGAACATATCTAAAACGTTTCAAGAGAATGCCGATGACATACATGCTGTCCACCTGCCAGATCCCAGGAGAAGTTTCCATACTGGTACACCATGCACTGGGACTGCTCTTTAAAATTATTTGCAGACTGTTGAGTCCACCAGTCAACGAGGTCTCCATCCTTGTTAAAATTTCTGCCTGTAATATGTTTATTTAGGTGAAATGAGAACTCATCATATCAACAATTACAATAAGATACCTTTAATTCTAAGTGTGAGAACTGAAATATCACTGTGTGAGAGAACATTAAATTGCACGAATAATGAGAGGAACTATTATCCTGTCTTGTCCAGATGGAACCTGGACTGCCAGGGCTTTCTTTGATTAAATGCTTTAGTATTTATTAATCCAGATATTTCACCTACTGGGCTCTTGATATCTAGGCTGGGGCCACCAGACAAACACTCCTGAATTCATGCCATCTTTCTGTGAGATGGCTTTCACCCGAACCACATTTGTTTAATTTGACATTCTGAGATTGTAAAAGGTCAGTATTTTTATTCTGGCATTCATTTCATATCTCCCCCATGACACATTGTGGACTCAGTTTACCTCTACTTCAGCGAAAAGAAAAAGTCACCTTCCTTCCTGGAGTTTCCTGCTAACCTTCAATATGTGGATCGTTTTTTTTTTGTTTGTTTGTTTGTTTTTGGAGCTACGGTGGCATTTACATACGTCATATGTTTAACACTGATAACTATCTTTTTAATAGTTATCTATGATGTAAGAAAAGGGCTATGAAAAACAAACTCACATCGCGGTTCCACCAATTCCTAGCTCTGTAACTTTGAGCAAGTCTTTTATGTGCCTCTATTTTTTTCCATTAAAAAAATGAAAATGGCATTAGCACCTACCTGTGAGAATTACTGTACAGTTAATTAAGTTAATTATACAGTAAGTAAGTCCTTTTCAAAATTATCCTCTTCGCACCTCCTTTTCTTTCTCTAAAGTTAGATCTAGTTAAGGCTTAATTAGTTTCGCCCTCTCGTTCTCTTCCTATTTTCTTTCCACTTGGAACCCAATCTTTGCCATAGCTTCAACTATCAACTCTTTACATATCTCCTGTCTTTACTTATAGTCTCAAATTTAATTGACACTAAATCTACTTTGCCCAATCAAAAATCTGTTTTGCAGCATATAAACATTTGCGTGCCTACTGTTTGCAAGTATAAGATAAAAAAAAAAAAAAAAAAAGAACGAGTCCCTGACAACAAGCAGTTGTAAGAGCCTTATGGCTTACGGACACCTTACTGTTTCATTTTATGTCTAACTTCAAGACATGGACTCTACCCTCTAAAAGTCTGGAGAGATAAGACATAAACAACCATGAAATTAGACCAAATATTATCATTGGTGTTTTCTCAAAGTGAATACGTGTTTCATTCCATCAGAGTGTAAAGCACACACTGCTTAACTCACTATTAGAAATCTACGGTCTTCTTCAGCAACACTTTAAAAGGAGCACTAACAGTCTCGTGATTATTAAGCCAATGATACGTGGATGAATAAATGTGTTTTTATATTGATAAATTATAAGTTTTAATCAGGTTTATTAGGCTATATTTCAGTCAAAGGACTGTCAACGACACCTTACCACTGTCATCGAAGCCATGAGTGATTTCGTGTCCGATGACCATACCGATGCCCCCATAGTTCAATGAGTTAGACTGCTGGGCACTGAAGAAAGGGGGCTGCAGAATGCCAGCCGGGAAGACTAAAAGGAAAGAAGATGGTTAAGGATTATATGTGGCATTATTTTGTAACAGCAGGGCTGGAGTTGGCTTCTTGCCTGCCAAGCTGTTTTCCAGTGTGTCTGTTTCACTTAATTACATACGAAAATATTTTGTGATCCAAACAAATGCAGGTCTTTTCTTATTGATGACAACAAAGAGTTCATCCCAGAGCAGCAACACAGCCCATGATTTATAATCACAATGCACTTGACAATCTCTATTAAGATGGCTTTCTGCTATAAGGAGTTGAGAGCAAGGGGAAATTATCATCTTCGTTCAGAAGGTCTTTCTTCCATTGTAAATATTTGGGAGAAACAGTTAATAAATAACACAAGTGTTACTTGTAATGTTGTCTCTAACGTTTTATCTGCCTACCATAGCTTATTTGATAAAAAGAGCCACTCCATTGAAGATATCCACCAATCACATAACTGTATTTTATTTTCATCAAGGCATTGACTGTTTATTTCTTTATTTATGATAGGTGTCCTTCTTTTTCTTGACTGCATCACCCCCTGCACCTCTACTATTTGCCCTTTGAGAGCAGAGATTTGTATGTCTGTACATATGTTTGTTTTTGAGTTCATTTATTTTTTCAGTTCATTATCTCTGGCATCTAAAACTAGAATGGTGCCTAGAACATTCTGGGTGCTTAGCAAAGGTGTTGCATAAATTAATAACTGATGATAAATAAATGAATAAATGAATTTACTATAGTGTTCTAAAGACTTTAGGAAATAGATAACATTTTTTTAAGTCTACTCTGGCATGTACATTAACTTGCTAACTTTCTACACTTAGATGTATTATTAACTTTTTAAATTTCGTGTGTCAGACATCAAACTCTTCATTTTCTCCCTTAACCATTACTCTCTTGACTTTATTATTTCTGTTAATGACATCTGAAGGGTCTCAATTCACCCAAAGTGAACGCTGTTTACTTATTTTAGATGTTTCCTTTCTTTTACAATGTCTTATACAGTCTACTTAGGATTGGTCTTCCCACTTCCTGTCTCACCCAACTATAATCTAACCTAAATCTGATCTATCCTGCAGCCAGACTGAAGTGCAAGTCTGGTCATTACCACTCCCTGCTATAGAACCTTGGATGGCTTATTATTGCTCTCTAACTAAACACAGAATCTTTTTCCTGGCCTGATTCCAGGGTGTTCTCCTACTTTTCTGCCTCCCTCATGAACTCCCCTTCTCTCATAATGTTCATAATTTAGTAATTTTATCTTTGATGTTTAAAATTCATATCCAGTGAATAACTGAAACATTATGTTCTATAATAAGAAAATATCATTAGTATAACATCTCTTATATGTAAAGCCCTGGGCCACTGCTCTGTGGAATACCAGCAATATAAGGGCTTTCATTTAAGAAATTTAAGATCTAGTTAACAGAGTAGCAAATGTTTCTTTGTCTTTCAGGTAGGGCAAATAGCCTTGCAAGTGTTTCAGAGATAAATATTAGATATTCAAAGAGTAGGCTTCAAAAATATGCTAGGCAATTTTAGTGCTCTCCAGACCTTTAAAAAATCTGTAAAGTTGCCACATTCAAAATGACAAAATAATAATAATAAAATAAATACTTTGGTGAATTTTAATGAAAGTTATACCTCACATGTAGCTAGCTGCCTGAGCTATCGACAGTGCCAAGAAATTATTTTTAGTTTAAAGTATAAAAATTATGTGCAGTACTTTAACTTAAAGTGAACACTATCTCCCACACTATGTACTTTGATTAAAATCCACCCATTATTTAAATGCTCTTATGAAACGTGCCAGCAAGACTAAACATTAACTGTAAAGATCCTGCTGCTTTAATTATACCCGACATGCCATTCTTCAGGCAAGTGATAAGATTTTTATGGCTCATATTAAATACCAGTCTTCAAGTTCAGTTTTGCAAATTATAATTTCTCCTTTTACTCTGTCAGCTAAATCTCTACAATGAGCATTTTCTTCATTGGCCCTATGGCTGTTACTAGTAGACTTCACAACTGTTGATAAAAACCTACTGCTCAGCTGTGCTTTTTTATGTTCATGGATGTCAACAAGTTAGTTACTTAAATAAGTCATTGGCCCATCAAATGAAAGATGTGTTTCTCCCTGTCCCCACCCCCTCACTTCCTTGGTTTATTTTTTGTTTGTTTGTTTAAGGCTGCAAGCAATTCAATTATAGAACCTTTGATATAAATGTCAAGGTTGCAATTAGGTAAAATTATTTTTTTGGTAGAAAAAAATTGAACATTATTTTTATATTAAATGGAATAGCAATATGTTAGAAGTATTTACTCTTAATTTTCAAATCTGAAAATAAGACTCCTATGAATGACTAAGACGACTTTAGAAAATTTAATTATCTCAGGGTTGTCATAGATGGACCCAGGCTGAATATACTAAATACAAATAATCCATGGATTTTCTAAAGTTGAAAAAAAGTTCTGATTGTTAATGAAAAAGGAAAATGCAGAAGTAGTAAGACTTCTCTTATGACTTGATCAATTCCTTGGAAAGGCTTTAAGGTTTAATGAGATAATTGGATAGTGCCTGGAATTTACAGGGAAACATTTTACAAAATATTTGAGTGAAACTTTCCTAACTGCATGAAAGGTTTCTAGAGCTCCGTGGAGTAAATACACAAGGAATAGGAACCAGTAAATTAAACGCTTTCCAATGTATCTTCTCCTGGAAGGCGACTTTTTTTATTGATGTGAAGTGGTAGAGGTATATAAAACGTGGAATGTAGCCTACATGCATGAGTTATGACAAAAAGTGTTGGGAACTGAATTAAAAAGTAGAAATTATTAATATGAATAACTCTTTATATGATAATAAAACAAGTTCTTCTTACCAGGACATAAAAAGACCAACCCGATGAGAAATGTTATGCAATCTTATTTAGGGTATTTGTGTGAGGGTGGGAGGGTCATTTATGAGACATGTGCTATTCCATACCAGTTCTAATTCTGTAATGCATATGATACCAAATCCATTAAGACAGTGCTGCAAAAGTTATATATGTATGCGCGCGCGCACACACACACACACACACACACACACTCACACTCACACATACACACTTTTACCAAGAAGAAACATAGAGATCTGGATCTTCAATTATTTTTAGTTAAGACAATGCCCACTTTGAAGATTTAAAAATGAATTGTCAAAAAGAAAACATCACATGTCAAAGATTTCTCCTCTAGCATGACACTTTCCCTTTCTCTGAACTGCTATTCTTAGCAGACAAGCATATGAAAAGAAGTTAAGAATTTATTGAATTTCGAATTTCCATCAGGTAAATTTGTCTTAAGAATATTTAAAAGCTCTTTCTTATATATTAAGAATGCTTATTACAGCCAATTCTTGATTATTCAGAGGATAATTGTCTGCTTTGAGAAATCTTAGGGCACTTTTATCTTCTTTTACTTTGCTGTGTGCTTATTCAGTCTGAGTGTATTAAATACAAAATGAGAACATCCTCAGTTCTTTTCTGATCAGGGAATCTCTGATGTGGACCAATTTTGAGCCATCTCCAGGGCTGTAGGTAGTTCAGAGCCAAATAAGGTCCTGCCTTGACTTGAACACATGTGTGGAACTGCTCTAGGGAAGGCATGAAGGAGCAAACACATCAGAGTGGTCTAACAGAGAGTCCGTCTGGCTCTTCTTGTTGGGATGACTCAGCATCAGGTCTGATAGGATCCAGGGATCACTCTGAGCTGGATTAAAATGAAGCTATATTCCTTAGTCTGGCCTACTGCAGAACCACAAAGTCTAGGCTGCCTTGCAATTTCATTAAAAGTTAATTATTCTATTTAAGTCCAAATCTGGAATAAACTAGATCTTACACAGACAGAACTACTGAATATCACAAGGAGATCTTCAAAGTAAAGTGTCCACTGTGATAAAGACACTTCTAAGACAAGGTCTAAATGGTTTCTAAGTCTACATTACAACGGATAGACTGCACAGTTCTTGAGTTGATCATTAAACAGTATCTCGTCCTGAGTTTAAGTAATCATTTCACTGGCTGTAAAATGTATCAACCTACACTTTAAGCTAATTGATTTTAACTGGGTGCACATGCCTTAGTTATTAGCTACGTGTTATATAAAGACAACCTTTTTCTGATATGATTCATATTCATGTCACAGACCAAAATGAATTCCAGATGGATTAAAGATTTACTAAAAAAAAAAAAAAAAACCCATAAAAATACTAGAAGAAATTGTAGATTACTTCTTAATTTAACTTAATTTTTAATTTAACTCAGATTTAAAAGCAGTGAGGTAAGGTATATTCTGACTTTAAAATAAAATAAAGGTTATAATTTTAAGTTATTTTTTAACCAATGGTAAAAATCTTGCAGGATTTGAAATCATTTTTAATCTAATTAGCAACAGAATTCAAGAAAAATAATGCTTAGAGGAGAGTATGAGATACAAAAATAGTAGTTGATAAAAATGCTAAAATGATCTTTCTAGATTCTTGACTACACTTAGAAATAAAAGGCTGGACAGAGTATGCCTGGAGAAGCTGGCTCTACTGTTTCGAATACTTCTATTAATATTGAATCAGTTGGGTGCCTTTCTACATACTAAAAGCCTTAGGAAAAAAATGGCCCATTTATGTGATACTTAAGAGAGAGTTTAAAGATGTCAAAGTCTTCTCAGGAAGAGGAAAAATATATATATCTTAGTTATATTAAGCCATTTAGCTATTCATTACATCATTTGTTTATGTATTAATTTCTATACATATTTTTGTCATATTATTAGTGAACATATGAAAATTTTTTCTTTATTGGTCAAAAGTGATTAAGTAAATATAATTTCATATGGTGCAACCTAATATAATTGACTTTTCAACTTTCTGAGCCCCTTGGAATCTTCTAGAAAAAATGATGATACAGAACAGGACCATTTCCACCAGAGTTAGCACACAGAACTGCCAAGAAAATTAAATCTTTGAAAAGTTGCTTCTTGGAACCTTAAACCACATTAAAATGCTGATGCTTAGAAGTCCTAAAGTCAATACAACTTCATAGATAAAAGGGACTTTTAAAAAGCATTTAGAAATAAGATAAACCATTAGCTACAAATGATTTATTGTAAAAAAAAAAACTAATGTGATTTGTACTCATTTAAAATTTGCAATTATAGTGAAAAGAGGTACATACATTTATGTACATGGAGTATATTCAATACATTAGTAACTCAACCTATATTTCCCTTTTATGGGAAATATAAACACATCATGCAATTCACTATAGGTTAGAAATAATAAAGGAATATTAAAGAATTATTTAGAAATAGATCTTACCTATCTGATTTCTGCCTGCGGAATAAAATGCATTGACTACAGCTGCTCCACTTATCCACCTATAGAAAACATAAGAACTTGTTATAAATGATACTGCATTATATGATTCAATCCGCTCACCACAACAAAAGCATCATTACTATCCCTATATAGATCTTAAACTTTCTGTTTGAAATATGATCAACAAATTAAAATTAGCTCAGTAGGTAAGGAAGCTCCTTTGAAGGCATTTGTACTTCTTGACAAACAGAATATATACAGGTCTATAATCTGTTATTTCATTTGCATGAATTTTTATGGAGACATTGGACAGTACGAAACCCATTCAAATGTATCTCTTTGGAAAATGCAATGGATTAAGATTATACTGAAATGTGTTCAGCTTTATGTTCCTGATACTAGGTAACTATGACCAACAATTCTGGAGCAGTTGGCAGAATATTGAAATAGAAGTAGTTAAAATTTCAGATTCAAGTATATTTAAAATTTTTTAAATTCCTAGTTTACAAAGAGCGTTTTTGGGGTAGTTAACTTCAGGTGGCCTGCCTCCAATTATTATTATTTAAAATTATTTTTTAAAAAGAGATATTCAAAATAATTGCACAAAAGTATATCTTTGTATGATAACTGCAAAATGAAATCCAGGTGATTCTTAAATAGATTTGTCTGTTTGTATGCAGTAACTTAGGCTCTGTATAGAATCTACAGATCTTATAAAATAAAACTTCTGACTTCAGAAGACACTACTTTAGTTGAGGAGAGGAGAAAGATGGATAAATAACTATAATACAAAACATAATTTTAAAATTAAAAAAAAATCTCCTAGACAATAATTCAAGAGCATCAAGTTAAAGAATGGGTGCCAATGTTTCCATGTCTTTTTTGCTCAGATGTTATTAGGCCTGCATATCAATAATCATAATCAAACAATTTTGTGCACAAGGATTAATATTACCATCTTAATAGACTATTTTATATATATATTAATGTATCTTTATATATTAATTGAAAAATGGACGCTGACTTTAGATAACCGCCTGAATGTCAGCACACATGTATACACTTAAGACAATCGTATATTATCTAATGGCTTCATTGTAGTTATTCCACTTTAAGGGAATTAGGTGTGGCAATTATTATCCTACTCATGGAAGGAGTTTACAGTAATTAGTCCAATGAGGTTAAATCAGCGCTGTTTCCAGACTCTGCTTTGCGAGATAAGCAGTACAAAGTCAGCTGCCCAAATCAGCATTTTAGCTACACTTTCAGTTAACTATCGTGGGATGTCAGACATGAGTCCTATTTTGAGCTCTAAAAATAACAGAGAGGACCATATATTACAAGTGTCCAATAAATTCTAATTAAGTATGGGTTTTATCTCCAATAACATGACTAAGACATTTATATAACGGATTTTGGCCTTAAAAAAAAAAATCCAGATTACATTTCTGTGAATTTTTCTTTAGGAAGAAAATAAGTTTGAAGATGGAGAATGTTGGCGGGGGGAAGTTGACATGTATTTCTTCTTTAGTTTGATGCTGTTGTTTTAAATAGAGAGAGAAAAAAAAACATTTTCAAACAGGATGGTGTGACTATCAGTCCTCCCTAATTTCATCTCATCGAGTCATCAATATTTTAATTTTTTGAAGGCTTATGATTGCAAGCATATAATTTTATTTATTTTAATTAAATGTCACTTGCTTCCTACATGATTTGTGGTGCCCCACAACAAAAACATGTATAAATAAATCAGAAACTGTTTAAAACAAGTATATTTTGCTTGTGTGACAAAGGTATTATGAAACAAAATATTTATATAAATAAATAAAAATCATGATCAGTAAAAATGATGTATCAGGTCTATGTTTGTAAATATTCGTACAGTTGTTATGACTCAGGTTCCAGTATGGTTGTAAGTTGTCCAGCAGGAGGGACAAAATGGAAAGTGAACTCAAATTACTGAGAAAAAACACTGTTTCTTGTGGTGACTTTAGAAAGGTACTTCTGATGTGTCTTCAACATTTTGATAGCAAATATGGCAGTAGACTTTATGCGCTAACAGCTCATAATTATTTTAATTGTTATAAACGTTCATTTAACATATTTACATGTCTCAGTCATTTTAAGTTTCAGTTTCTCAATTGTGAATTTCTGATGCAGTGATACTATACTCTGCATAGGCTTTTATGGGTAATCACATATAATATGCAAATTATTTGGTTCTGGATTCAGGCACACGGCTAGTAATAAAATACAAATGGTGCCAATCCAAAAATATTTTTTAAATAAATATACTGCAGAGAAAAAGAACTAAAATATTTCAAACAGCGACAGATCTTAAAATTAGGACATAGATGAATGAAGCTTATATTACCATCTCATGTTTATTGCTTTTGTAAAAATAAATGTCATATCTTTTCTTTTGATGCATTTCTGCTTTTCTGTTACATCACTTTGAAAAGTTTAAGATTGCATTTTGATTAATGTTTGTAACTTTCCAACAGGGAGGGTTTTACATATTAAAATGTCCACTGTGAATTATACCGTCAAGAAAATAGGTAGCTATTAAGACCATGGAACACTCAAATAAAATTAGAATTATGGTGGTTAGGATCACAGAGCACTAGTGTAATCTTTAGTGTCCTCGAATCACTCCTGGGAAATTTACCCAGATTCAACTGCACAAGACATATTGTCCCTGGGAATGATCAGAACTTGAAGTACTGTCATTTGATTATTACATCTTAAATAAAGTAAAAATAACAGCTACAGGTTTAATGTCTAATATTTGTGGTCAAATTGCTAAATTAGTATTTCAAAGAAGATTTTTCAAATTAAATGGTGATGTAACAAAAACTGTAAGTTCTTTTGATTTGAATGCAGCCTCAAAGTTTCAGGAGACGCTTCCATTTATGGAATACAGACAAATTTGACCTTGAATAGCAATACAGAAAAGAGACAATGCACAGAAGAAGGGAAAACCAAATGGTGGTGATTCTTGCCCTAAATAATGGCTAGTGTGGGCTGCCTGAAGATACCTTTAAAGTGTGGAGGTCAGACCCTAGCAGCCACTTAAGCAGGTATCACACCTGAGACAGGAGGCAAATAACACCCTGTTCTCTGATTTCTCTCCCTGCCTCTGTGTTCTGTATGTGTAGGAGTAAGGATATGTATGGTGCAGTATTAAGCCAAGAGTGAGAAAGCAAGAAGCAAGAAAACTTTATTTTTAATTTCGGAGATGTAATTCTGTCAGGTAAACTTGTGCTTTGGGGTTTTCAACAGTGGAACAAAGAAGGGCCACTCTATGCAGTGGGGCCCTCAAAGCTGAACTAACAAGCTAGATGGGAAATATAACTGAAATATCTGGAGAGAGGAACCAGGTGTTTCTCCTCTATCTTTTATTACCCTGAAGAACCTAAGTGATGATAAAATGAAAGTACACAAACATAATTTTTACAGCTGGGAAGAGATGCAGACGTCAACAGCCTGATCCTATAGTCTTTTGGATATAATAAATCCACTGGATTGCAAAAGCACCTGGAACCAAACTTCTGGTTCATTCACTCATGTGTAACTTTAAAACTTAAAACAACAAGATAGTTAATGCCCTTTTCCCTAAGAGTGCTGTTTCTCAGCATCTAGTGGTATCGAAGCAACTCCTTCAAAATCATCAATACAATATAGTGGTTGTCTCTGTCTTCCTCAAGTACTCTTTGAAAGGCGAATTTCTCATTTTGTAATCGCAAGAACCACCATAATCCTTTACTTTTATTATTATTCTCTCATCAAGATGTCAGTTTCCTATATACCTTCACTCATTTTTCAAACCACCCATATAAGATAGATGACACCTCCAATTTTCAGGAGTAGAAACTAAGGTACCATACGGTTATCAAATTCTTTCTCCTGTTATACTTATTAACTAAGTGATGCAACTGGGAAAGGGAAGGAAACTAAGGAGAAGGAGGACTCTCATTCCTATCAAATCTCTTACTTCTAAGCTATCGATCTGAATCATACACAAAATTTCATTACAAATACTGAATGCTATTTTCTTGCCAAATTCTTTAAAAATGAAAGTGCTCATTTTTAAATTGCTTCTGTAGGGGAGAAAAAAATTTCCCTCTACCCTTTATAGGATTTTTTCGGTTGGCCTAATAATTAAATTAACATAAAACAGATTAACAGAAAAAAAATTTAATTACGTATGCACAGAAGCCTCACATAGAGAGGGGCTCAGAAATAGGCAGTTGAGGGTCACATGCCCTCCTGAGCTAAGGAGAAGAGATTAGAGACCTGGGGCTTCAAAAAGAAGGAATTCAATTCAAAGGAAAATGGTAAGAACAAATGTTTGGTAAAAAAATGTTTGCCATGCCAGAGACAATGGGACACAGAGAGGAATTTAAACAAACAGTCTGTGGAGAACTTTCCCCAGTTTACCACAACTAGCCCTTACTCTTTGTGGTTACCTCTGGTGTTATCTATCTTCCTTGACCAGGCTTTCTATTTAAGTATTTTTAGGTCATTAAGAGAGAGGGGGAAAAAGCTTTTTCTGAGTCTTTTGGGCCTTGATTGTCTTCAACTCAAAATAATCTCTATGAAAGTGGCACATTCTGGGGTGGCTTGTTCTGAACCCCTTCACTTCACACTTAGGGCTCCCTCTTACTCTAAGAAGTTTTAGGATGCTGGCCTCTACATAACCCTGACAATAATAACATCATAATCAGACAGTAACGACAACAACAACAAATCAACAACAACAATAACTACTATTTAATCAGCACCTACGTTATGTGGCAGGCAAGTATTACAACATACAACGCAATGATCCCACAAGGCAAAAGTAGATGTTACTATCTTCAGTTTATAAAAGAATCATTGAGGCAAGAGGCTGTCTAAGTAGGTTGTCTAAGTTCACATGGCTAATAAGTTTCAGAGTAGAAATCTTAACTCATGCTACCCGTTCCCTCTACTCCCCGTCTCCCACCTTCCCCACCACTGCTCCCTGACCCCACAGCACAAGTTCTTTCCACTGTTCTACAGGTGCATTTTTTTTTTTTTTACCCAAAGGCAAAAGCATGGACTAAAGGGCCTCATTAAACAGTTCACTGTTGTTGCATAAGAGCTGTTAATATAACAGGCATCCTCAGTGAATCATCTTACTGTCTAAGGGGTGAGAGCCACGGCTCCTATTCTGACATTAAATTGGGAGAATCCACTTCTGCTTCAAAAAAAAAAAAAAAAGATAACAGAAATCACTACTCTGATTTCCTCCCTAGAAGTCATCAGTTGGTTGTGCGTGGTTCTAAGTTCAGCAACAAGCACAATCTTTTGAGTCTTCATGTATGTGTGCACCCCCACGTATGTGTTATACCAAATTCAGAGAAATTCCCAATTTGAGAGATATATGGGTGCGTGGATCATTTCTGTCAGAATTTCCTTTTGGTGGCTTTTTCTCTTGATTTAGAAGAATCTCAGGGTCTTTCGGGGAAGCACTGAAACCTCTTCCTTCTCATATAACCCCTAAGCAATGATATAATTCAACATTTTAAGTCTACATCTGTCTAGCTCATTAGATGGGAACTCCATGAAGGTAGAGATAGTCCAGGTTTTCTCTTTTTAAAACTGTGGTAAGAACATCCACTAGGAGATCTATCCTCTTAACACAATTTAAGTGTACAATATATTATTGTTAGCTACAGGCGCAATGCTGTACATCAGATCTCTAGAACTTATTCATCTTGCTTAACTGAAACTTTAGGACTGTTGATTAATAATTTTCCACCCCCAGCCCCTGATAATAATGAATAATGATTCCATTCTTTGATTTTATGAATGTGACTATTTTACATACTATATATATATATATATATATATATATATATCTGTGTGTGTGTATATATATACACACACACAGATATGTATATATACACACACATATATATGTATATAGACAGATAGATAGATAAATAGATAGATAGATAGATAGGTAGAATCATGCTATATTTGTCTTTCTCTGTCTGGCTTATTTCACTTAGTATAAGTGAATCCATGTTGTTGTATATCACACAAATTCCTTCATTTTAAAAGCTGAATAGGATTCTACTGTAGGCATTATCACATTTTCTTTACCCATTCATCTGCTGGTGGAAACTGGTTGTTTCCACATTTAGCTATTATGAATGGTGGTGCGATGGAAGTGGGAGTGCTAACATCGCTGAGACCCTGATTTCAGCTCTTCTCCATATATACCCAGAAGTGAGACACTGCGGACTTATATGGTAAGTTTCTGAGGACCTTCCATACTGCTTTCCATAGCTGCTACTCTTGGCATTCCCATGATGAGTACTAGGGTTCCAATTTGTCCACATACTCGCCAACACTGTTGTCATTTTTTTTTTTTTTTGATAATAGTCATCCTGATAGGAATGATGTGATATCTCATTGTGGTTCTGATTTGCATTTCCCTGATAATTAGTGATATTGAGCATCTTTTCACATACGTGGTGGCCATTTGTAAGTCTTCTTTGAAGAAATGTCTATTCAAGTCCTCAGTCCACTTTTAAATTGGGTTATTACTTTTTTTGTTATTGAATTGTAGGAATTCCTTATATATTTTGGAGATTAGCCCCTTATCAGATATATGATTTACAAATATTTTCTCCTTTTCCATCAGTTGCCTTTTCATTCTGATGATTGTTTCCTTTACTGTGCAGAAACTTTTTAGTTTGATGTAGTCTTCATTGTTAATTTCATGTTTTGTTTGTAATTGTATCTCTAGGACTTAGAACAGTGTTTGGGAACATGATAGTCACTCAATATGTATCTGGGTCTAAGCATATCAATGGGTCCTTCAGGCTCCAAGAGTGCTGGCCCTTCTCATCCTGGGACCGTGGCAGGGTGGAAGGTACAGGTTAACGTGAGGCACTCCGATTATGTGACCTATAGAGAGCAATGGCAACTGGAAGCCATGAGCCATCTAGACATTACCCTCTCAAGAGGGTAAACTTGTATAAAATTTCCAGAATTCCTTTGCAAAGTTCTCCCAGTTTAAAACTTCAACCTTTAAATTATTTATCTTCCCTCCCTACTTCCCTTTCTCCTCTGAACATAAAACAAAACAAAACCCTCCTAGAGTGCTAATTAAAAAGCAGAAATATTTTTACTGATAAAATGTGTTTTGCTTATAACCCCAAAACACACTGGAAAACTGCAAAATCTGTTGGTTTAATGGAAGTATAAGAGATGAAAATCTAAAATTTTCATCTATTACAACATGTGCAGAAGATGAGCGTACACCGTGGCAGATACTGCCACGGCAAGTTAGTCATTTGTCTAAGTTTAGTCTAACTGTCTGTTATTTTGTCTTTCTGGCTGAGTCGTACTTGGTGAGCCAAATAATCTTTCGTACAAACTTTCCCCATCAATCTATACCCATAGAGATTCGTTCGTGTCCGACATCTCCAGCACTCTGAGCATCTATCCTGGGCAGGCCCTATTAATGCTCTACCTCCGTGCCATCTCCTTTACTCACATGTCTTACATAAGTATTCTTCTTTTGACAATCGAGTTCATTGATACAGGAATAAATTAGAAAGAAGATTTATTCTAGAAACATCAGTGAAGGGGAAAATCAGAAGGAATATTTTAGAAAGCGCTGAGGTACTTCCCTACCTCTCAAGATTATGTCCTTTTTCTCTTAATGTGGAGAAGCCAAGGAAGAAACGTCCTAGTTCCCACCAAAACCTCGCAGTTAGGGCCCTAGAATTTTAATACTGGAAAGAATGTTATAGACATTATACAGTCTGAATCAATGCGCTCATTTTATAAATAAGAAAATTTAATGGCTTTTAAAAGGCCACAGGTAGTAACTGGCAAAACTGGGACCCTGCAAGAATGTTACTGACTCAATGCAGGGGCAAAACTACAATGTTGCTTCACAGGGTACCAACCTCCCTGACACTTTTGGTGATGCTGGCCTTTCAGGGAGAACCACATAAAGCCACAGCTGTTAGGCTGCCAGCCTCCACAGTCCACTCACTTCAGGGGCTTCTCACTATCCAATTAGAAAAAAAAAGTAGGCTTAAAGCATTGAAAGGAAAGAAACATGAACCAGGCATTTTGTTTTGTTTTTAGTGAACCTTCTGTTCACCTCAACATTAATTTAAATGCTGACGTGCTGTTTCCAAGGAATGTTTTACTAATAAGTAAAAGTTTAATTGTGGTTTAAAAAACTGCTGTCTTAGCACTTTGTTTCCTTGTAATAGTACCAACCAACTCTGCCCTTCATCAGACTTAATTGCTACTCACCTGCCTCTAGGGTCACATCTCAGTCATTTCTTTATCCACTACGGCGTTTAGCATTGTGCTTTGCGTGCTTCGTAGCTGCTCAATAAAATGTTTATCAAATTGGCCACTATCAGTGTCAGTGTGTTTTTATTTTGATGTACAACAGCAGAAAAGATTCAGCAATGAAATAAGTCTTTATAGTTTATAAATAGAACCTCCACAGCTCAATGGTCATGACTTACAATGACTGGCACTACCTATTCCAGTTATGTTATAGAAAGTTTTATTCTGAGAAACTAACAAAACAACATCAAGTTTAAAAACAAGAAAAGGAATTCGCTTTGTTTTGTTTTTGTACATTTATTTTTTCTCTTTAGAGATTTACGTCTGCTCTATGGACTGTAAGTGAATAATCATGTTACTAGAAGTAAATCATTATAGATACACGGTCATGCTCCACATAATGCTTTAATCAATGACAGACTGCATGTACAGCCATGGTCCCATAAGATTATCGTAGAGCTGAAAAGTTCCTATGGCCTAGTGACATCATAGCCCTGGTAATGTCATGGTATAAGGCATTACTCATGTTTGTGGTGATGCTGGTGTAAGCAAACCTACTGCTCTGCTAGTCATATAAAAGCACAGCACATACAATTATGTTATAGTGCATAACACTTGATAATAAATGACTATATTACTGGTTTAGTGGTTATGGTATTTACTATATTCTACTTTTAATCATTATTTTACGAGTGTCTTCTCTCTACTTAAAAACGAAGTTTGCTGTAATAGTATGCCATGTCACACTGGCAACAGCCTTGAACATCTCATGTTTACTGCCTCTCTTGATTGCATCATTTCCTCTTGTGCTTGATTTAATCTAGTGCTTTTTTATACAGTAACACTCCGTGTAGCCTTGGAGCCTAGGAGCAATACACTGTATCAAATAGCCTAGTTGTGTAGTAGATTATGCCATCTAGTTTGTGTGAGTACATTCTCTGATGTTCGCACAATGCTGAATTCACCTCACAACACCTTTATCACAACAAATTCTGTCATTAAGTGGTGCATCGCTATATATCTAAGTAATTTTTCCAATGAATATTAAATTCTCAATTTAGCACTATTACTATCTAATATGAGGTGTCTGAAATTCTTTATAATCTGGCAGCAAATCCCCAAAGAACATAATGTTTGCGATGATTTCATTAACACATGCGAGGCATTAGAAACCACATAAGCCAAGAGCTTTTAAAATTTAAATCCCTGTCCTTTGAGGTTGCCAGCTGCTTCAATGGGCAGAAAGAGACCCCTTTAGCCAAATAACTAACTCAGATATATCACATGCAGACAGCCCGACTTCCTCAATGTTTTGAATTTGTTAAACACAGAGCAGCACAGATTATGTTGCCTATCTTCACTAACCATGATGGCGAAATGCTTAAATATGACAATCTTTACTTTAGTGGCTGAGTTAACGCTATGAGTATTATTCCAAATTGTCTGTTTTATCATTTATTCATTCCATAAACATTGAGGAAGGGTCTACGATCTGTTCATCATTGTTCAAGCTCTGCTGACACAAGTACATGGTTTCTGCTTTCGACAAGCATTAGTCCAGAGAAATATAATAAAATGTACTGGTGTTGTGATTGACGTGTGTAAGGTATAGCATAGGCACAGGGTGAAGAGAAAAACGCAATGGGATACTATGAGGAAGGAGGTAACACTGAGTTGTGTCAAGCCACGTGTAGGTTTCTGTTAGATGAACAAGAGCAGAAAAGGTGGTGCAAGGTAAGAGACGAGAAGGGGAAAAGACAGAGCAATGACTTGGAAGTCTTCCTGTGGCTGTAGCTTTGAGGCAATGCTGGGGGGAGGGGGCAGGGCAAATCGACAGGAATTCTGGGGAGCCAGTGGGAAGTGTGCAGAGCCTTGCAACAGAGATACACTGAAAGGTTTTCATGGGAAAATAACATGGCTCAATTTGTGCCTTTAAAATTTCTCTAAGGCAGTAGTAGGAAGAATAAGCTGATGGAATGTGAGATGGTCAGTGATAAAACCAGGAATAATATTCCAAGAACTCTGGCAAACAATGAGAAATGTTTGAATTAAGGCAGCGAAAATGGAGAAGGTATGATGGAGACCGCTCACCCCCAATGCCTATGTAATATTTAATTAACGGCTAGTGAATACAAACTTTTTTTTTTTTATGAGAATTTAAAGTAGATATTACATTGATGTCAGAAATGAGAGAAAGGGGTCAAACTAGGATGATAAGATGAATCCCTAAGATGTCTCGGTAGTAGTAAGACAGAAGTTATTGAAAATATGGGAAAATATGGAGATATTGGGATAAAGGTGACTAATTTTTTGTACAAAATGGCAAATGTGTTTGTAGTGTTACCGGAAGACCTACATGAAGGTGTTTCGTAGGCAGCTAGACATTTGAGTCTGGAGCCCAGCAAATGAACCTGGGCCAGATACAAACATTCAGTGGTCACAACAATGGTAGAAGATGCTAAGAAGTGTACGAATTTTCCCAATGAGAGCATTTGTGATAAAAAAAGAAAAGGTCCAGAAGTTTACTCTCTGGTCAACTGACTGAATTTATTTAAATTAATTGTTCCCTTAAAACATCATCATTTCTCTATGATACCCTACAATACGACCCTACTATCATCAGTAGTTTTTCTCATCTCTATCCAATCAATTGTGGGTGTGGAGACCTATTTCTCCTGAAAAACCTCCAGAGTGAAGACTTGAGTATCTGAAAATATAATTCTCTGAAAGATAATTATAGCTATGTGAATAAGTAGAAGCAATATATATTATCTGCCTGAACATGGGCAGCGAGGACTTGAACTTGATGCTACACACAAAAAAGGAAAGAAATGTAGTGACTTTATTAGTTAAGCAGATACAAAACAAGTCAGGAACTTTCACTATAAGAAATCTCAATAAAATATGAGAAAGTTTTATTATGTTGTGCCTATAGGGCAAAATCCTAATGATTTGATGCAATCACTATCAAAAGTGCTTCCAATACTTTCAAAGACAAAAAATAAAATTTAAGCCCAAATTGCCAAATGAAAGGCATTATCTTATAAAAAATATTCCACAAAAGTAAATATGAACAGATATGAGTCAATACAAAAATGAACTGACATTAACTCAAGGGTTCTCACTTGGAGGCAGGGGTGGTAGTGATACTTAAAAAGAATATCAGTAGAGTAAGTCCTCACTTGACGTCACAAATAGGTTCCTGGAACTGTGGTGAAATGACAGAACCAGTTTTACCTTGCCTAACTGATGTAAACTAGAGTTAAAAGTTCCTACTTAATATAAGCATCTCATCAACACTATAACGAAACAACATTGAACAAAACAACATTATTCAAGGACCTGCTATCCCTGGGTCCCCACCCACAGCCAGGTACATCACAGTCTAGGGTAAAGTTGGGTAATCAGTACTATTTCTGTTGCTCCTCCAATGACCCTAATGTACAGTCAGAATTTTGGACCCTTGTACTCAGTATATAGGCATTAAATGGGGAAGAAAAACAAACTAGCCTGGTATGGCAGAGAAGACCTCAGAAGTTATATTGCACTTGTGTTTGACTATCAGAAGCTCAAGGAAAGGACCCAAAAAGTACTACTGAGCTATGCATGCCACTGACCAAATGTTAATTCAGATATTGTATACAAATTTGGCTTTCAATTATCTACCATAAAGAGAAAAGGGCTCAGAGAAAATCAACACGTATGATAAAGGGAATGAAAAGTGCAAACTACATTACAAAATGATTATAGAACTGGGACTACATCGACTTCAAAAGAAAAGATCAAGCAATATTTCAACAACTGTTTTTAAAACTATAAAAAAATATTCTGGTATCATATGAATGCAGATTATGTTAACTATTTTCAGAAAGACTATTTGACAATATTTGTAGATAATTTACATAGTGCTAACAAATATTAAATGTAAATTATATATATTTTAAAGAAATGAAAATATTCAGACTTCTAAGAAACTTCTCAGATTATAAATTTAACCCTCAAAATATCCTTTTTGATAACTTTGTGGGTTTCTAGAAAAAGGGTTTACTAACCGATTATAATGCCAACCATATGCACCCATTCTCTTCTTCTTTTCTCGCTGGGACACTAAACATCCTCTGACATTTGTGGCCCCATTTTTAGCACCAGACAACACAATATTTGCCCCAGTATAAACCCAGAGGTCAGCAAGAGAAATCAGTGTCTCTTTTGGGATAACTGTATAAGGACTGAAATGTATCGGTATTTCCATTTAGAATTTTGTCCAACCCATACTTGGTATACTTAGAACAGTCTTAGCATCAAACAGTCCCACTGCACTTTGTATTTTTTTGGCACAGTATTTCCCCACGGGTGGTGCAGTTTATTACATTATGTCTTTCCTACTTTCAGGGCCCTGGGCGGGCCACCCCCAAACATCCCACAATGGCATATCAATTACTTTGAATTAAAGTTACTTGACAAGCAGCTGGTGCAAGAAGGGCACACTGATCCTCCCTTGTCTCCCTAAATGCAGGAAATAAGTCTCTCCTGTGAAAGATGCCCTCTTTGCTCTAGGAGGCTGAGAGAGACACCATTATCCCTAGAGTTAAGGAATTCAAGGCCAAAAAGCTTGTATAAACAGAAATGATTTCTTTACTAATTGACAACCCAAGTCCAAACTTTGCTTAGACTCTTCCCTAATGAGCATACAAATCTAACTTTCTTTGTCCTATCAATTCTTCACTGATTTATTGTTTCTTTGTCTAAAAAGTATAAAAATCTGGATGTTTCATCATTTCTCAGGGTATCATTTATAATCTCCTGTGTGCACGTATTAAACTGCCTTTTCTTCTGTTAATCGGGTCATATATCAATGTTATTACTAGTCCAGCCATAAAAACTCAAAAAGAGTGAAGTGGGAAACTTGTCCTCCTCCTCCACACTACCTTCTGCTGTGACAATGTTATGTAACACAATCAAAGTTCATCTTTGATTCTCCCAGTACTCCAGGATGCCTGAACTTAGTGTTCAAAAATTTTAGTTTAATAAACAAATAAATGGAAGAGTAAATGAATGCTTAAATAAACCAAGCACCTCATTGGCATGTTATTCTGTCAGCTACCACACAAATCAAGTTAGCATATTTATTTTTCACTTGTTCACTCATTAATTCAATTTTAACTGAAAACCTTCTATGTATTCATCAGTGTGGTGGATGTGGTGGATAGTCAAAAGCAATAGACCCTCTTCTCTAGGAGCTGAATGCCTAGTGAGAAGTCAACACAAGCAATTCTAGGGATTTAAGTTCGCAAATACATGTGTTGATAAATGTGTTAGATGCCTCCAATTAATTGAAAAATAAACACTAAACTCATAGTTAATGTGAAGTACTAATGCCACCTATAAGCAAAGATTAAGCATTTGCAGGCTATGAATGAGAGTAATTCCTGGTATCTTATATTTGACTACCACTAGGGTAAGAGAAGTGTTACGTGGAACATCTAGGAAGGGCAGGAGGTGTAGAATGACCGACTGATAGAAAACAGGTGGAGTTGTAAGCAGAAGAAAATTCAAAGTATAGCAAGTAAGGCCTCAGAGAAGGCTTGAAGAAGCTATGGGTTATTTAGATTAAGGTGTTCTTGAGGAAAACAGAGGGGACACATAATAAAATGAGAAGAAATCAAAGAGATGAGGTTGTGTGAGGACATACATTAATAAAAAAATTATTACATTTGGTTAAATCTCTGACCCATCCTTAGTATAATATTCTTAGATGTTATTAAAAGTACTTTATAGAAGGAGGACAATTATATTTTTTAAAACTAAGTTCTAAGTCAGGCTCTTTCTCTTAATCCAACAAGGAAGAGGGGAAAAAATCCCTCTTCTGAATGAACATATTAGAAACGGGAATATACATACTCATCCTTGTCCACTTTTTCTCGAAGCTTCTTTAGTTGTTTATTTTGGCCAAACTTCAAATTTTGAATTATGTTCTCAAAATATTCATCTTCTTTGTAGTTCAACTATATGATATAAAAGGTTTTGAAAAAAATATTAAAACCAATAAAACTTTTTCTAAAAAACATAGGGAATATTTTCTTAAATTCTATCAATTAATAAAGTTAATAGAATATTAACACTTATCAAAGAACGATTTAGTTCCAGTCAGCCTAGTTCTATATTACAGGTCACTGCTGGCCGAGCTGAATCATTAAAAAGTCTATTCTTTTGTAATTAATCAAATGAAACCAAGTGTCGGGCAAGGCTTACTATATTGATATTAATCCTCACGTACCAGGTATGATAATAGAACCTACTTTGTTTTTCATATGTACCTACTATGTACCAAGCACTGTTCTAGAAACTTTAAATGTAGATTGCGCTCTTTCGATAATCATAAAGATGGACTGTTATCACCATTTAAAAATTGAGAAAACTGAGGCACAGACAAGTGCACTTGCCCAAGATACTGGGTGGTAGAGCTGGGATTTGAACCCACACAGTTCAGCTTTGAATCTATGGTCTTAGTGACTAGGCTTCTGCCACAAGGGCCCGCAGTACAACATGCCGCGGCCAGCCATTTAAAGAAATAGTTAAGCCTACAGATGGAAAAGGAGAAGAGGACACTGTGGCTTGCAAAGCCCCACGTTAGACTACTAATCAGTGGATGGGGAATTACTGTCATCCTCGCTCTATGCAAGGGCCACCATGTCATCGCCGGGGTCTCAAGTAGTTGTAGTGATCACAAGGTCACCAACAGGGCCATCAGCTGAGTCCAATATCAGTATTGCAGTGACTTTAACCAAGTCTCTTCTCTTTTCATTGTTACATTACCAGAGGAGAATAAAATAGTCTCTGATTCTCAAACGACAGATTTTTTGTTTGTTTTTTTTTTTTTTTCAATAAAGAATGCGCGACCTGGATTATCCAGTGGAGGAATAATTAGAAGGTGGAAGGAAACGAAGATTTTACTTTTCGGGCCTGCAGAAGATGAGGCCGGCACAGTGCTGGGCAGCACTTTGATGTCCACCCTTGGTACGCTCTACAGGACACAACGTTTTTCTTACTGTTCTTTAAATGGAATACGTGGAAACCAAAACAACAAAAAACAAATCAAAACCAGGAAAATGAAACAAAAGGCTAAAACTAAAACAAACATAGATCTGTCTTTAGCGTTAAAGGCTTTATATAATAAGCCCTATGGTTTTTGTTTACTTCACATAATTTCTAGTATCTCATAGCTAGAAATGATGTTGCACCAGCCCCAAGTGTCATTAGCCCAGAGTCTTTATAGAGACTTACCTCATGGTATTCATCATTCAGTTTTTTATCATCTGAAACAATGTCATCAGGATAGCCGATTCTTTCTTTAATTGCTAAGGCCTATGAAAATTATAATATTGAATGTGAGAATGATTATGTAACTTTCAAATGCAAACATTATAATCTGCCCATGAATATCAACTGAATAACTTGATCCATACTATTTACAAAGAGAAGCTGACAACATTGAAACAGAGATCTTTGCAGTAGCTTCTTTTTGAGATTCAGAATAAACAAAAAAAATTGGTCTGAAATTCAGCTTCTAATGCCCTATTTCACAGGCTACAGCTTTCTCAAGAAAGTCAAAACAAGAGCTGACAAGTCATTGTTTCACATATATTGTACTTTCATGAACTTTTTCTTCTATTACAGGAGGTTTAATATTTAAAGCTTCCATTCTAGTAGGTTACAATCATCTTCCACTTTACTAATTTGGCTGAAAGAACAGACATGGGCTTACAGGTTTAGTGCTACTATTTTTCCTGAATATTGGCTCTTGAAAGTTTTATGTTCTCTTCGATCTCCAAAACTGTGTACCTATCTTCTCAAAGTTAAATAAATGACATTAATTAAACAAGTGGAAAACAAGAGTTTTCCTTGTTATATCAGCTCATATGTATGACCTGCTTAATGCCATTTCTAATTTTTATGTCTATTTTTAAGCTTCCTTATTTTTATTTCATGATTACCACTTGTTTACTACTTGCTATTTCTATTTTTTTGCTTTCTCATTTTTCTCAAAGGTATTCGACTTTTGATTCTACCATATCACACTGCTCTTTAAATTTAAATTTTCATGGAGAATTAAGCCTGAGTCTCTGAGTTATTTGGTTTGTCATCAAATGGATGTGGTTTTGTTATAAACATGTTTCATAAGCCCAGGATTTCCCAGTGGATCGGATAGGATATGTATCATGAAGTCAGTTAGTTTGCGTCCATTTTCTTATAGGCTTCATGAAGTCAGTTAGTTTGAGTCCATTTTCTTATAGGTTTCCACACCATTGGTTCATTACAAATCAGCCCCCCCTTTCAATGGCACTTTATTTTCTAAACTCTCAAGTGTGATGTATAGTGCCATAAAATCACGTCCCAGGAGCATGTAACCTAGATTAGTGTGGGGTCAGGGAAGCCTTCCTACAGGAAGTGTTTCCTAACTTCTTTTCGTCATGGGACTCTCTTGTGTGGAACAACTTGGCAGGTCCAGTGTTCCGCGACACCACCTTGGGAAATGATGATCTAGAACACTCCGATTAGCTACATCAAACAGATCCATGTCTTGGATAGATAGACATAAAAGGAGCAAATCTAGCCAGAATTTCTGAGGACTTAAGCAGAGTGATGAAAAGGTAGCTATACTGGGGGGCCTAAATTCTAGACCTAACCCACCTAGGGCTCTGTGAGAGTTTCTAAAAGATAGTTCCTCCATGTGGTTTAATCCTGAAACAGATCCAAACTACAGCTTGATTCTCTCATGATAATAGGCTTTGAACTCCTTCTTTATCAGTTCAAAGAATACTCTGTTCTTTCTGCAACCCTAACTACAGAGGAATAATTAGGTTGCATGTGAATATTGCTCATAAAGCACGTACGGTTTTCACTGGACATGTTGTTCCTTCAAGTTTTATATAGTTATCAAGACAAATGAGCACAGTAAACTTAAACATAGCATTTCCTTAGAAATCTCACCTTTATTCTTATGTGAGATATTAAAAGTCTCAATAGAAGGTGTACAATGGGTGCAGATAGGAATAATTACAAGAAGGCTCCTTCAATATCCCTCTAATTATAGCACCTTATAATATAATACTCAAATAACGCACCCCCTAATATTTGCTTGAATAGAAATGTAGTATTTTTTCTCTCTAGGTGATATATAAAAAGCTAACTGGGCATGTTTAAAAAGATTTAGCTAGAAATTTGCATTAAAAATTGAGGGCAAATTTTTATCATTGGTAGAGCCTTTTCAGGTATCTTTCATAAAAGGAAGAAAAACATGAACTGCTGATAGTATCTTTCCATTCTTTCCTGTTCACATCAGATTCTCCTCTCGTTTTCTGAAATCTTCCATAAAAAAAGGAAAGTTGAAGCTTTTTCAGAGTTTTGAACTGAACATGGCAAGTAGGAGCTGATCGTAAAGAGATAATAGAAAATGAAAACTATATAAAAAAAATTGAAAAATGCTCCTAGAAACATAATATCTTAAAAGAGCTTGTTTTTATTTTATGTAATTCTTGATTATATTTTTTCTAAACTTTCTTAAAAGTTACTATTTCCTTTGACATTTTTCTTTGATAGGCAGCCCTGTCTTGCTTTTTACCTTTTCTTCAGCTCTCTTTTTTGTTTCAGCATCCATCCACGTGAGGTCATCTAAGGTCTGAATAAAGACTTCCCGGATCTGTGCGATCAAATCCTCAACCTCAAAGCAATAGAAGACAAGTTTCGGCCATTAATTATTATTATTTATTTTTGGAAAACACATTTAAAAAATAGAGCTGTAAGCTATCTTTATGTGACTCAATATGTTAATAATGTTAATAAACGTAAATTTATACCCAAACTGTGACCTTAACACATGAATATATGTGGGTAATTATATTTTTAAACCAATATTGCTACTATCGACACTAATGGTTAAACGGGTCTTAATATATACTTTTAAAAATCATGCTTAGATTGTAATAGTTTCCATTATCACAAAAGAAAAACTAACATAAAATATTAGCGTCATTACCTTTTGTAATTTGTTTAAACATTAAGTGGCATTTTAATAGATTATTTCGCCATTTCTTTACATTCCATTGTTTTCATTTCAGTAACAATGAAAAATGGAATACATTTCTCACAGAAATAAACCCGGGTTTACTTTCTAGGTTTTTAAGAAAACACTAATCCTTGGTCAATTTTGCGAATAGGAGAATTTATAAATGACTATGTCAACAGAACACGTGACTCGGTACTCTGAATCTACTGCTATTGGAAAACGGATGGTTGGTTTTAAACTAAACAATATTAGGATCAGAAACATAAGCAGATCCTCGGGGGAGGGAAGAGGAAGTTTACTGGGAAATAATGGCAAACTGTCATTCAAAGATTCTCTGACAATTAATAAAATTTCAACCAAATTATAGACTATTGGAATTGTCCACCAATACGAATAACTGATAGTGTACTGTGCTGAAAACATTACCACATGTTTACTCTCTCCAGCAAATGCTGCTTCTACATAAAGCCTTCCCACAGCATTTTCCATGTTCCCATTGACATAGTTTGCACAACGTCTCCAAGTTGCGGTTTCTGATGTTGTGCCATAAAGGGCCTGTGGGAGAGAAAAAGGAAACGGCGTGAGATCAGGAGAAAGCTGCAGCATGGTAAGAGCACAAATTTCACAGGACTCTATTCTTTACGTCTCCTAAGTTTTTGCAATATTCACTGCTTCTCCTCACAAGGCACGTTGTCCTTGCCTATGATAAAATGTAATCCGATCAAACTGTTTCTTTACATATGATCTGAAAACAAGGTATATTTTCACTACCTGTCCCAGGAGAACTTCTCTGGCTGTTACAAGTTAAGATCCTTTTAGACAGCTTTAGAAAACAACAACAACAGAACCCCAAAACAAACAAAAAATAACACTGTTACCACTGCATTAACATAAATGTGAAAAAATGTTCGATCAACGTAACAGGGGAGAAATCGGGCATACGAGAAAACATATTCCTGTTTTGTTTTTTTTTTTAATGTTTTAGCTGAAATTCCAGTGCCTAGAAGAACTATATGTATATAAATTTAAGTACCAACAAGGGGACTGACTTAGGTAAGGGAAATTAGCAAAACACCATTTTTACATTCTTCAATTTTAAAAATGTGTCTACATTTTCTTTTAAAGGGTAAAAAAAATATAAATCAATCTTAGTTATTTCCTTTCCATGACACCAAATATATCTGCCAGAATTTATCCTTTCTCAATACTCCCTGCCCTCTCCTCTCACAACAGAATTAGATGATGATTGTTTAAATATAGGTACAGCCTAATAAAAGGCATTAAGGTTGTCTCCAGGTAGGTGTGTTCTCAGTGGCTGTCCACATCAGTGTAGTCCATCTATGTATATGTCTAGTGTGCTATGAGCACCTGAAAAGTCAAGTTAATTGAGATAGCCCTTCAATTATTTTTAACAGCAAAAAAAACCAAGCCAGTATCTTTTATGAGCTGCTCACACAACCAAATGCATATGCTTCCAGGGTATTTCAATCATGATGCTGCCGTAATCATAGGATGGCAAAGCCCATGAAAACTGGCTTTTTCTAGGTACCATAGCCTATAACATGGGCAAAATAACCAACATTTGGAAAATAACCAACATTTGGCATTTTGTCTTTTGGCAAAGTTCACCACATTTAAGCAGTGTACATGGCACCTTCATAACCATGTATCTCTTTATGCTTTAAGTCTTAAGAAAAGAGAGATTGTTTCTTCACCTTGCGGAAAGCATTTCTGGACTCCTTGTAGGTTCTGCTGAGGCTGCTTACAAGATCCATTATGAACCGCCAGGACATTAAATTTTGAAGATCTCTGTATAAAAAAACCCACCACCCAGCAACAGAAAAGATGAGGCTGCAAAGCTTCTAAAGACTGATATTAAATGTAAACTCTGAGGACATGGGCACTCTGACATACCTACCTGGCAGAATATTTTGTAAGAATGAGCTTAATTTTGGTTAAATATTCTGGAGCATAAACAACCACATCTTCCTCATTTGTAATATTAATATTCACAGTTGACATAATTTCATTTGTGAAATTTGACCAGCTGAATGGCTGGAAAAGAGCAGGCACAAAATATTCAATAATTATACATTTCTCTTCCCGATTCCAACACTTAATTATGGTTATGGGGTCAGATGGGGTTAGGGTGTCAGTTGCATCACAATATAATTATTACAATCATCAGCTTGATACTTGTTTGAGATTTTCTCTCAATTGTTTCAACTAGTTGTAAATAAAAATTAGTTTTGCAGTATGATTATTTTGATAGTAGAATTAAACCAACCACTTCAGAACAAAAGCAAAGCCTATAAGCATAGAGAATATATAGCTAGAAATTAGGCTCAATGTTATTTTCTTGGTCTAACCAATATAAAAAAAAAGAAACGTTTAGCTTTAAAAATAAAACTTCCTTGGTTTATGCAAAAATTTAAGTGGGTATAAAGTGTTTATCTTTTAAAAGTCAATATTAATGAACAAATAATTCGAATACAGTAATACATCTCAGTAGATATTCTGCTGTAAATGAAAACATACTATAGTTAAAGTAGAGGTACAGATATGTTATCGATACACCACAGGTGGTCCAATGAAGCCAAACAAAACACATTTCAAACTATAAGTAGTGGGTCCATAGCCATAAAGTGTTTACAGTCAGAGCTAGGAATCTTGTCTATTATATTTTAAATGGGAATTGTGACTATTCAACCATCAGTGGACATTCTTGAAAATCTTGCTGAAATGCCACACTTCAGTGTTTGATGATGTTTAAGATCACCAATATTTTAGGCTCTATGATTATATATCTACATCGCTTACTAAGTATGAAGTGATATGTAAGTTTCTTGATTTTCTTTGGTGGTCTGGACCATTCTTGCAAACATATTTATTAAGCGCTTATTATATTAAAAATTCTATGAGAAATTCTTAACTCAATAGGTTATGCTTTTTAAAAGTTCTTGCTTATTAGTGCCAAAGAGAATCCATCACTGAATGTGGTAGTTTGTAGATTTTCCCATGCATGTTGCTTTACTTCCCAATTGTATGCATCAACTATTACACGAGTATAGTATACGTGAACAGCCCCCCAAAGAGATAATTAGATATTAGCTAATGAATTACAGCTAAGCAAAAAAGATGTCAATGGCTGTTTATAAATGAAATTGATGAGACAGGTTTTTCTTATTTCTTGTGTTTTATTTCTCCATCACTGCTCTGAACACTTCCATAGAAAGCCTTGATGAGAACACAGCAAGTTCTATGAATAAATTATTCTTTAGAATGTTAAAGAATTTTAAAGAATAAAAGCATTCTAGTGCTTTTATTATTTGATTGTCCAAGTCTGATGGCTATAAAATAGTCTTCCAAAAAATTTTTCAGTTTTAATGTTTTCCAAAAATCCTTTTCTATGTTGGTTCCTCCAAACATTGAATAGCTGCCTTGAGAAAACTTTTACCTTTGAGGTTCCTTCCAACTAAATATAAATATAATAATTTCAAATATTTTTTTCCAGGTCTTGTCATGAAGTCAAATGGTTGGTGTCATCTAAGTTCATTTGATGTTCAATTTATTTCAGTGAATAAATCATTATATTTTAACAAACTGCATTTCAATGTTGTAATTTTTAGAAATGGCTCAATAAGAGAATAAATAAAGCTTGCTGCTTACCTTCCCATTGATCTCTAGTGAAAAGTTTCTTTGGACCTCAGCTAATGTCATTTTCTTATAAAGAAGCATTGGATCATTTCGATCTTCAGGTTTATCTGTAGCCTGTGGATTTAATTTTTGATCATAATTTTAGAACTAAGAATTCTTTAGAAAAATATAACTATATTTGAGGAAAAAATATGAGATAGGTACAATATAATTTTATTTAAGTTCTATTCTGCTTATTTTGTAATTTATTTTGTCATATCAAAAAGAAAAGAGATATTAAAGAGACTTTAAGTATGTTCAGTAATAATTATCAAGATTTGGCTGTGGTGCAGAGTACAAAATTTTTAAAAAATCTTTTTATATTTGAGAACTGCTAAACCACATTAGTGATATTTGCAGGCTGCTTCTTTCTATGGCTAATGGCCAGCTCAGCTGTGTCATAATAACTTCTTTGAATATAGTCATTTCCAATTTATCATTCAAATATTTTGTCTCCCACCCCCACCACTACTATTTGGCGTCTCAGTTAAAATCTAGACAGGGAAAAAATAAGCCCACAATGGGTTTTACAAGAATTTAAAGCAAGACAGAGAAAATTTTTAGTACATAGCAAAGGTAAATTGTGTGTTATCTGAGGACAGTGTTAGCACCTTCTAATATTGTGACTGCCTAACCAGTTTAGTGCTCTATACTCAATAGCACCTGGTTTTATTTTTTTCACTGAATCAAAAAGGACAACTGCAGAAGCAACTCCCCAACTAGTGGTTGAAATGAGCAAAAGCAATTTTAAGTGAGAAGAGACAGAGGTAGAAGTTTAAAATGGGAATTATTTCTCAGTGACAACAGCTCCAATTTCCCCATTAGGTCACTTATTTATTCATTTATTTAGAAAATTACTTATTGAACATCTCCTGCATGCAATATAAACTGGACACTGTTAGAGATACATAGGTGATTCACAGATGACTAAGGTACACTGCAGTCTCAGAGTGTAAGAGAAAGGAGAAAATATAGACACAAATAATTCTAAGGTGAGATACAACTACCCACATAGCTGAGGGTGATCAAAGGAGAACATAGTCTGGGAAGGTGCTAGTGGCAAAAACCTGAGCAATAAAATGTTCTCCTCTAATAACTATTTTCAACACAGAACCACATGTAACCCATCAAACTGCCATTCATCCGGCTGCAGCTCCAACCAAAGTCTTGCTGTGATTGGAGATTTTTGGTTTCATGTAGCGTCAGGAAAGCTAAAACTGCCCTCTAAGATCTTAAGGTTTTCAAAGGTTCTGATGAGAGTGGCGAGCGGATGGGGATTTAGGAGGGTAGGTTGTTGTCTGCAATGTCAGAGAGATCTCTGTGGCTGCTAGACTAAAACTGACCAGAGCTTCAATGAATAATCTGGATGCTGCTTCAACAGAGTACACTGGCTTGAGACTGCAGACTCAGTAAGTAAGACAAGAAAGTGACAACTCAGAATCCAAGGGCTCATCTGCAACCATTGGAAATTCATGAATACACTCCTTGGGCTTTGCTGATAAACTCTTCCTGTAGGATCTCTCCTGAGCTGAGCAGCCTGACAGTCTGAGCTCATTGACATTGTGTAGTCCTGTGGCCATTCAGGGGATGATACTTCTAAGCAAAGGGATAGAGACAATCTTTGTGATCACTATAAACTTTTAAAAAAGTAAAACTGGAAGTATCAAGACTAAAACAGCTTTACTGAACAGTTAGCAATCAAATGTGCTCTGAGTTTCAAGGACATCTCAACGACAGTTGACTGTAAATGGAATTTTGATGTAATCCACTTATAATAGGTAATTAAGTATATCTAGTTTAATATTTGTCAGACTTAGTATGTCTCCTGAATGTCAAAAACCCAGTTTACTATAAAATTCCATAGTTTCAAAGGTCCTCGTAAAGTCAATGATCCATTACTGAGCTATGCATTTTTATCCCTTGGTTAAGGAGTTGTTCCTTTTACCCTTTAAAATATGATAGAGAGAAGAAAGAAAAAAAAAAGTGGTTAACATTATTCAGTGTATCATAGGTAATGTGTTTTACATTGGCAATTTCTTTTTCCAATTCCATAACTTTATTCATTTCCAAAGAAATCTGGTTTTCATCTACAGGCAATCCTCTTTCCTGACGAATCAATTTGGCCACAGAAATCATAAAATTCACATATGCTGTACAAGCCTGTAAGAAATAAATAACAATAAATTACTGGTGAACCTTCTAAATACTCTTCATAGTGCTTTAAGTTAAAAATTTATTTTCAATTCAATATTAATTTTTGGTAACAGATAAAACAGTAAAATAAAAACCCTTTCTAAATCCTAAAAGAAATGACCTGTACAGATTCTTAAAAAAGGTCAACATGTCTTTGAACAAGAACAAAACAATAAAGTACAGCTTTAAAAGTACTGAGTAATTTATAACTGTGGTTATAGAGATTTTGCAATTTTCAGTTTTTAGTGCTAAGTAATTCATAACTGGTTATGGAGATTTTGTAATTTTCAGTTTTTAATCAAGTTATTTTAAGTTACCTTAATAAGAATGAAGTTGCAAAACACGTGATCAGCAATAACCTAATATTTTTTTCTTAAATACTAATATATTCCTTTACCAAATTTCTTTTTCTTAGGTTTTCCTGCTCATACATATGTTTTTTCACCTATCCTTAAAGAAGTAGCCACAAACTCATAGAAATTTATCAGAATATCTTTATATCTGTCTCCTCTGGCCATGCAGTTTTTTTGTTTTTGTTTCTTTTTAATGAGTCTGTGTTCTCATGAGTTCCTCCAACACAAACAGGTGGGTGTCAGTTAATTCCATAGTTGGGTCCCATGAATATAAAATTTCTCTGTAAGATACCATATTTGGATATCAGCTTTTTCTAAGAATGCAAATTCAAATTGTTTTCATTTTTATCTTCACATACATTTTAACTTTCTGAAGGTATGCTATAAACTAGTTACATTATGAACCTTTTACAGAATATACAAATGCCTTATTCAAGTTTAGAGTGGCATCAACTCCAGGAAATTGAATGCCAATTACATAAATCTCAACCCATTGCCATTTAGCCATTATTATCTATCAATGGTTAAAATAAATTATGATACCATCTCACCAAAATTCACTCAAAACTTAAGCTCCCAACACCAGCTTAACAATGAACAATCATAATTAGGAAAGTCATGTCACACAAGTTTGGGATAGATGGACACTTCTGTGCTTCTAAGACTTGTTCACAGGATAAATACAAACGAACGCAAATAAAGACTCATGGACATGAACAATAGACTAGTGGTTACCAGGGGGTAGATGGGATAAAAGGGGTCAAATATGTGGTGACAGAAAGAAATCTAACTATAAGTAGTGAAAACACAATGCAATAAAAATAGTAATAGTGAAAAACTAAATACAAAGGAAGGCCATACAGTGCTTAACACTTTCACAATTTCAAGAGTGTGATATCCCTACTGATCAGTTACTGTTTACATTCACTACAAGTGCAAAGATATCTGAATTTACGGTGACTCATTAAGAGGATCAAACATAAAACTAATAAGAAGATGGAAGTATTTTATCTAGCAAGAATCTAAGAAAATCTACAGTGTGATTATCAATTTGAAAGTCAAGAGGACAGCTTTAAGTAAGGTTTAGGTATTGGCATTCTATGACCTTTACTAAATGCTAAGTAAACAGTTGCCTGGGGAGAAGGCTCTCTCTTTCATGGATACCCAGCAATGCTGGGGCTGTCTGGTTAGCATCTCTATCTATGAATCTGCTACTCAACAGAACAAACTATTTTTTAGCTGGGAGTCTGTATTAAAAATCTAATCACTAAGGTAACAGGATAATGGAATGTTTTTAGATATATTCTTGTCAACTCCATTCTTTTCCTTTTAAAGGTAATCAGAAATCTTGTTTCACTTTGAAGTAAACAAATCTGTCTGAGTTCATACCTTATGAGACCAACTGTTATAAAATAGAAGCATGTAATGTTTTGAATTAACTGTATTTCAAATCATATAAATTCATCTGCATTCAGCAGGGAATTACTACTGACTATGAAGGAAATGGTAATTTGAATTTTCCAATATTAACTTAATAAGATTTTTTTTTTACACGGTGGGATGCTTTTTTGTTAGTCAGGTGAGAGAACAGTAACAAGAATGCTCTCTCGCACTTTGTGATTCAGTAAACTGGTTCCACTCCAGTATCTTCATCCTTATAGATAAATCTAAAGTCTATGGAACTTGGCATGAGACAAGAATGGAGGACACTTTTGGTTTGCTAAGCTGGTCAAGCTTCCCAGAAAACTGGAAGCACAAGCTTCTGGGATGCTTAAATGTTTAATACAGCCACATGGAACACACTACTTCCTTTAATGAGCTCCATTACCTGGCAACTATGCTAATGCGACAGGTTAAAACATATGTCTGAGCATCCTGATAACCTTTTCCAGCTTCCGCATTTATGTCGTAGCTGTCAGAACCCAGGCTTACTGCTGCAGTTCAATACTTTCTTCAAGATGTGATTCTACCTTGAGGTTTTAATTTTCTTCCTTGAGATACTTCTACCTATGTAAAATGCCACCTTACGGTAACTGTCATGATTTGGGGGAAAAGGTAAACACATATTTTAACATTTAAATAGTTTGGCCGGAATGTTTTTAAAGTTGAAATTTAATTTTTCTATTTTGTCACTAAGAGAACATTAGTTATTAGGACAAGGGCCAGAGTTACCTATCTTTTTTGAATCAAAGCAGACTAGTCGAATCCTTGATACAGTGAATCATTTATGTGAGAAAACAATCCACCAAAATATCGATGTAGCTCTCCCTTTAAAAATAAAACACTGTAAATCTCAGTTATTATAACAGCAGGTTCGAAGATGATAATTGGATTTAAATGGTCGAGTAAAATCTATAACAGTAGTTTTGTGAGTTTTTAAAGTACACAATATCAATGAGAAGATATGTACCACTACCCACCATCATGAACTATTATTCTCATTAGAAGTATCTTCATTTTGCAGGACCAAGCAATGGTACCTATATATTAGTTCTGTCCAGAAGTTGGGCTCCTCCCACTTGAACAATAGCTGATATTTGTTGGAGTTGCCAAAGAGGAAGAGAACTATTTCATTTGACTATCATCCTTCAAACTTTAGTATCTTTAACGAGTGACAGCAAGACCTAGGGAAGAACTGATAGCTCGGCAGTCAGAATGGCTAATATTTGTGAACCTTAATGTGCCAACAACCTGTCGATCAGGAGTTTCATTTCCAAAGATTCTGTTCTGGGACACCCAGTTCTTAACAATTTTCTGCCTTCCCCTTTTTTGGGGAAGAAAACTGACATAATATGAAGCATGAAGTGACTGAGAAGTCATGGAACTATACTCTTCCTAGCTAGTGATGCTGGAGGATATTCAATAGTGTTACACAGAAAGTTTTTTGGAGGAACATACAGAAGACATTAAGCAAGGAAGAAATGTTTCCTGTCAAAAATACTTGGAATTTTTTCCCCACTTTAAGCAGTGTGTCAGGGAGCAGGCAGCTGCCAGCACAGAGAGAGACCTGAGCAGGGGAAATACTGGACACAAGAGGATCCACTGTGGACCAGCATGGAGACTGTTTGGAGCATTCACCAGGTTATACGGAGGAGAACCTGCAGATTCATATGAGCATTTATTGTGTAATTTCTAAGGTTTCTTGCATGTTTAGGAAGCTGCACGTGGTTCTTTTTATAAACTTGGTTCAGCCAATCTCAAAAAAATTCCCTTATCATAGTTACTAAGTCCCAAGTTAAAGAGCTCCTTTATGTTTTATTAAATACAGATACCTGGACCTTGTAAACCCTCCTGACCATTAGTCACCTGGTGCCCAAAAAGGACAAAATAAGGACAGCAGTTTCCCTTGCAAGACTTGTTTTAACGAGTCAACCAAGCAGCAGTCAGTCAGAGTGATCTTTTAAAAAAGCAAATATAATTACATCTAAATTATCCACCCACCCCAATCATTCACTTTATATCATAGCACCCTGTTTTAATTCCTTTATAACGGTACTCTCTCCATTTATATTATTTCCTGAAATAATCTACTTGTTTCTTTATTGTCTATCTCCTACTATTATAGTATGTGTTCCATGTGAAAAAGGACCCTTTCTGCCTTGTTTCCTTGGTAACCCTAATGCATAGGAAAGTATCTGTCACATAGTAGCAACTCAATGAATATGTGTGTCTGGGCTTGTGTTTTGGGTAAGTGGGCAAAGTCCTCTCTAGGTTTTGCTTGGTTCCAGCTCGTACCTGCTCATTGGCAGGACTGTGAACCTCAGCTGTGCTCTCACCGGGGCAGGCATAGCTCAGAGGAGTTTCCTGGTCTGTGTTTTCTCTTACTCAGACACATAACTCCTGGGTCTTTTCTTTCCAGCTTCTGACCATCCTGACCATGTTCTAAGTCCTCTATCCTTATCCCTAAAGTGCCTTCATTTTTTAGGAACCCCCAGTTTTTCAAAGAGCTCTAAATTTCTTCACGACTCTGGCATCCTTCTCCCTTGCCATGCCCCATGGCATTATATTCTAGCTTCTACTTTCCAACTCCTGCCTGACCCCCTCAGGCTCTCACCTGCTAGACCAGCGGTTTTCTCATGTTTCTTTTAGCCCTGAAATTCTCTGTTCAAGTAAGTATTTTGTTGTTGTATACACGAGTAAAATAAATTACGATGGACTTTCCTAAAGTATGTATACATGAAGGTGTGGCTATAAAAGTTCTACCTGTGGTTCTACTACTATTTTGCTAGTGTTCTAAGGCAAACCTCTTAACCTCAGATTTCTCACCCATAAACTCTATAAACATAATATATTACTGACTCTAGATCTGATCACCATTCTGTTACTTGACTACAAATACAGTATTTACCAGTCCATGGAGTGCACACTGTGGCAGGGATTGCTAAATGTCGCTGATACCCAAACTCCCTTTCTTCTTTTCAGTAATAGAACCTCCCTCCTCATCGACCCAACTTTAATGAGGCACATTTTTTGGCCACCCAGCTTAAGACTACATTTCCTAGTTTCCTTCATATTTATTTGTGGCCACATAGCAATGTTCTAACCAATAGAACGTATACAACTTCTCCATCACTTATATAAAAAAATGTATCATTTGTCGACCAATTTCCCTCTCCCTCTCCCCACCCCACCCGTGGCCTGAGATGAGAACAAAGCACTGGTGAACAAACTTTGACCGGTTAGTCTAATATAAAACACCAGAGGAGGTGGATGTCAGAACAACTAGGTCGAAGAAAGCTTTGGTCCTAGCCATTCCCATAGAGCAGAGCTTGCCACCTCGCCCAGACTGCCTGCCTACTCTTGGACTATAACAGGAAATGGAAGTAAACTTCTCTCTCATTTGATCTACAGTATTTTCAGGTCTCTCTGTTACTGGAGCGTAGCCAGGACCCAACTAATTCACAAACTTAAACACCTTGGGCACCAGAAAGTCAACATGAATCAATGAATCATATGGATGATGACTGCGAAATCTAGAGAACAAATACCTTTCCTAAAGGGGGCAAACACCACAAAGCTCCACATGGCCATGCAGGCCTAGGGTTTCCAGTTCTACTAGTTTATCAAGAAATCTGGATTCTCAAGTGAAATCTTCAAACTTTTTAGAATATTGGAAACTAATCCAAATTACAATAGAAACAAAAGCCTGCAGGTTAAAGGGGCCTCTGTATCAGACTCAAGCCTATGACTGCCAATTTGTGACCTGTTCTGCATTATGAGATAGCACTGAATATGAAATGCACAACAATGCAATCATCTTAACAACAGCTTTTTGGAAAAACGGCAACAAAAAAGAAACTTTACCATATCAAATGTACGGTATTTTCACATCAAAAACATTAAAAAAACAGAAAAAAAATGTATATTTTTAGAATTGGAAAAATGTGGTACGCTTTATAGGACACAATCTTAAATATGAAAAACATCCCAGTTGAAGATGATGAAAATGTAGTAGAATGAGCCAAAATTCCTCAATCATCCTCAACTCTGCAATAGGAAGCAGCTGGAGAGCTTGTAAAGCCAATAGTTGCAACCCACACAGTAACTAGAGTATAATAAACTCAAGTATCTCACATTTCTTTGATTGTGGCCTTCTATAATACATCTTTTTCTTCATTTCAATACTATGTAGCCACTCAAAAAGATACTTTATAGTAAATTTATTCCATGTTTTTGAACTTAATTATGCAAAATAAATGCTTAGCATAAAAATATTTAGTTAATAATTTTAACGAGGCAGTAATTTCAGCCACATCACTATACTGTGATCCATTAGCTCATCAAAGGTAAACTTAGCTTACTTCTGTGCTCCAAAATAATTATGAAGAAAACATTTACAGATCCAACACCTTCTCCAAATATCTGATAACACATCCCATTGCTGAGCTGCCTTCTGTTGTTCCTTCACAACAGATAAGCAGGAGCACACAAACCTCAGCTTCAAGGAGGTAAGGCTGGGAGACCCTTGGCTAGCTGATCAACATTTGGATCAGCACAGCGAAGGTTCGCCTTGAACCAGATGCCCCTACCTAGGGAGTCCTCTGAAAGTCGAAGCAGAAGGCCCCGGAAGCATGCTACAGAGTATGATGTGTCTCATACTAGACCATTCCTTGGTCCTCATCGGTACCACCCTCAACCATGATTAACCTGTTCATTTTTCAAATGATCCAATTTATAGCAGAATTAAAGCATTTCAAATGGACTTTTCAAAATGGATCATATGACAAGTACTAAAAATCAAGACATAAATAAGGAATTTCAGGTTTCCCTGTTTTTTAAAATACCTTCATTCATTCTGCTGAGAATATTCATTCTATCAAAGGGAGCTCACCATCATTTTTGATTTTAAGTATGTGTCCAGAGTGAAGAACATACAGAGTTTAAGTTTATCCTTGGTCTTAGTCTTTTTCACTATTTATAAGTTTACACCAAATGAGTCTGTAGTTTTATTTTTATTTTACTTTACTTTTACCTCTTTATATATTCCAGTGCATTCATAGTAGTCTCTGGAAGGGAGGCCAAGTCGAGCTTGGTCAATCTATAAAAAATATACACAAGAAAATAAACCATTTAGCTGACACAGAACAGGTGGACAAAACACAAGCATGCTTCTTTCTGAGTGAATACACAGTCAGGAAATGGTTTCCACACTATTTCTAAGCATTAGACTGATGGGTAGTCAGATAATCTGAAAGACTGTGCTGTATATATTTGAGGAAATCCAAAGAAAACTTGAAAAGAAAATGTACTGGGGAGGATTTTTAATGCAGCACAGAAGGTGCAAGTGAACAAAAACATGTAAGAATCTAGGACTGGGGAGTTTCTAAATTACACATTTATCGGAGATTCCAGCTTCCTGAGATTCTAATATGCTCCCCTGGGGGACATTCTCTTCTAACTCTACTCTTAATTGGGATGTGAAAAAATAAAAGATGGAAAACCTCTATGGTAATGCTACAACTTTTTAGCTAGTGGAATCTCACGAGAGAATTTTTTTTCTGGAGAACCGCTACCCTATGGGAGATGAAGAAGACGTCTCCTCACTTCTCTCCAAAGCTGCTCTGCTCAGGACTTCATCAGACCCAGTTGCCAGCTGAGTGTGCAAAAAAGGAAACTCAGGTCTGCTATCCTGTGTCTAGTCCACCTCAAAGCCAGTGAGAGCTCCCCGGACACACCCGCAGCTCTGTACTATTGCTTCCCGTGCACTGCACGGGAAGAAGATGGGTAGATCGGCGAACCAGAGAATTTGTGGGTTAAAGTGAGAATCCTGGCACAAAGAGCCAGGATGATACGAAAGAAACGTCGCCCAGAGGAATGGCATGGAAAGAGCCAGAAGATATCTCTACCAGAAGGGTACTGCTCCTTCTCCAACCTCCTGACCCTCCTTAAAAAAAAAAAAAAAAAACTGTCATGATCATGATGATCAGGACGCTGGCATTCGGAAGCTCAAGGAGAGGACTTAGGAAGGGAGAGAAAGCGGTCCAGTGAAGAAGAGAGCTAGATTCAAGGCCTTGTGATTTTAATAAAAATGGCAATGAGGACTTATTCAATAGTGATATAAATATGATTCTATGACCTGCAACTTTAGGTTTAGTTTCTTTTACAGGAGACCATGGAAAAGCATTATGAATTTTTTGGTTCATTCCAAACATACTCGTTTAGTATTGATCTTGTTCTAAGTGACACTTTTGGTAAACCTAAATGAATCGCTTACATTTTTGAAAATAACCTAACAAAGCCATTTTAAAAGAATGGCATTTTATTTACCTTAACTGAGAAAAAAGTACAGACATTCTTTAGGGAGAAGCAAATTGTGTTTGAAATGCCTTTTTTATGTTCTTTTTGGCCACGATTAGGAATTTCTGGTTTCCAGACCTGTACTACTTATGTAAACCAGACCATGTTCCTTTCATGAACATACAAAGAAATTTGGTGCTTTTTCTAAGTAGGAGGGGCCTGAAGTCTTTCATTTCTTATCACTTATTTTATAAAGGGAGAGTTATCTAAAATGAAGCAGGAAGGAGAGATGAATGTCTACAACACATCATTAAGAAAATAACTTTCAAAATTGAAAATCCAGATATCAGGAATAGAACATTAATTTATTATTACCTTGTTCATTCACTTCAAATGAGAATATGCATTATTTGTAAATATCAATAATAATGTGTGCAGTTTTATTACAATTTAAAAATAACTTTGGCTGACAGCCACAAGCACTTACATGAATTATATGGTTCACAGAGCTCTTATCGTCAGTGCCAACGAAAAAATTAATAATGACTTTTTTCCCATATTTAGAATTCAGCTGTGCAATAGATTTCTCAGCTGTCCAAGAGGCACCTAAAGCAATGAAAGGTGAAGTTTACCTTTAGAAGTTTTAGTGCATTAATATGATAGTATAATGTAATAACAGATTTTATTTGAAATTATTTTTTTTAAGAAAAAAGGTAAACTGCCTTACCATACGTTTGCTCCCAGTTTTCCGTTACTACTGGCCACTCATATATATCTTGTAGAAGTTTGAGCAGTGGCGTTCCACCTCTGCTCTCAATAACAGCTTTTGAAAACAATGAAAATAAATTTATTAAGAAGTCTATGCATATTTTTGGCACACTCTTAATAAAATAAAATTAAGAACACTTACATTCATTTATACAAGATCTGTACAATGTTTTTGCTTTCTGCACTGCTACTATATCTTCAGTTTTGGGTTCCTGAAGGACTTCTGAAAGAGGGCATTTAATAAAATACATCAATATAATTGCTCATTTGCAGCTGTAATTAACATTTTCAGCACAGGTTCAGTAAGAAACTTGTTTCTTTGTACGTATGTTCACTCCCTCCCCAAGCCAAAACCCTACAGGAAAAACCAAATCCCTTACCTGATCATAATTCCTAGTACAGAACTGGGGGTTAGTTTCATTAGCCAAGTTACATGAAAGTGTTTTTGACTAGATTATCTTTTTTATGTGTGAATGGTGATGTGTGCCGCTCTGCCATAGATAAGTTACTTTTCTTTGAAATCGAGATTAAAAAGAAAACAAATAATAATACGCAGGAATTTGGAATTTAATATGATAGTCCTCTTGATGGCTGAAAAATAATTATCTTTGTGTGATTGTACTGTTCATGCTCCGTATGAATTGAATAAATTGTTCTACTTGCTTGGTTGCTGGAAAATAGCAAAACTTGTTTTTCTACAAAATAACTTTTAGAAGAGGAGAGAGGATGGCAGATAGCAGAGTGTTAGACAAGACTTTCTCTACTTCCCAGGGAAAGTGTCTTAGCTGGATTAGAAAAAAATATACCTATTCTAGGAAGGCAAGTCTTAGTAATGTCTGATAGGGATTTCGACACATGCCTGGGATGGGAAGGCCGTGTAGGTGGTGTCTAGTGGCATCCTTAATTTCTTCTTCTGTATAATGGAATAAAGATGCTATCCCTAGGGATGATAGGGTTTAATTGTTTGTGTAATTAGAAATGAAAGCAGGAATGCTAAGAAATACCAACATATCCATTTCCGTGTCCACCACCCTCCAATTGACTGGGTGGTGGTCCACAAAACTTAGACGGATTATTGACTTCAGGCTTGTGCACTATTCCCTGTAATGGCTAAGATTTGTAGCCTAAAAAATGGATATAGTAAGAGAAAAATCATTGATACAAAATCTACTAACCTTTCAAAATGACTTCCAGTTCATCTCTTAAAATGTCAAAATTACTGTAACGGGAGCTGGTCTCAGGAATGACATTGCGTTTCAGCCAACCTCCACAGGCGTACTTGAAAAAGTCTGAACAAGGCTCAACAGTGGTATCCATATTCTGGATGAGTCGAGCAGCTGAAAGACCAGAGAGAGGATGAGATAAAACAAAGAATGTGTTTCTTAAGTCGTTTGGAAAGGGAAAAAAGGAGGCATGTTGTTTCTTCCCCTCATGAGCATGTCAACTGGCCTGATGCTCCTTTTTCTGACTTAAGTTATTGTCAATTTGAGATGGAATGATATATATTATATATATATAGTCCTATTTTACTATAGTTGGTTGATTTTATTCTTGAGAAATCTAGGTCCTTCCCTCCTATCTCTTTCCCCTTCCCCCAAATAACTGAGGTCCTTGCTAGTTCACATATCAGTTGAAAAAAAGAATATAGGTCTGCCTTGGCCATCCTGGGCCTGAGGTTAACACAGGTCATTCACTCTTCACTTTGATAACTTTAGCTGCTGACTCTGCTCTTCAAAGGGTTGTGACTTTTGAACATCTCTGAATATCCAAGAAATGAGGGATTGTTAACAGATTTTACCATTTCAGTAAAGATCTGAAGCTAGTTATTACATCTTAGACCTTGTTTACAACATTTTTGCAATTCAAATTTGACATGGAATTTGCATTTGTTTATGTAGAGTCTGTCATTAAAAAATTGTCTGTAAGCTTTTTCATGTCCACTCTTTTATCTTTAAGGACTTCGGAAGAAAATGCAAATCAACCAACACGTAGCACTTACAATACACGAAACACCGACTGTGCTAGGTGCCGCGACTGATAAGACGATGTATCAAATATGAGTTATTGCCACTGAAAGGGAGCATATTTCGTACGGGAGGCCAATGTCCACAATTCCTACAGCTGGAACAGTGAGGAAACTCCCACTGCTCTCCCCACTTTCTCATACAACTCGAACTGCTTTGCAAGGAAAACAAAAGAGCAATTGAGAATTCGTCTGTGTCAAGAGAGTGTAAGTTCTCAAATGAGCTTTTGAAAATACTTCACTTTCTGAATAAATAAATTATTTAATTAAAAACTTCAGAAAACTGCTGAGCCGTGTGGAATTTTTCAACTTGGAATGGCAGATCTCTTTTCCAGCTGAGCCTCGAGCCTCCACTTCAAACCACCTCTGGACCCATTTGTTTGGCTGCCATCTCAGGCTCCATCTCTTTAATACTAAACTCTCTGGGTTGCCTCCAAACTTGTTCTCTCTGGACTTTTATACTTTGATATAGAGCACAATTGTTATCATGGCCTCCGGGTTTGAAACCTTAGCTAAAACTTTTTTTCTCCCTTGCCATTGGGCTTATCAGTAACTCCTTTGTTTCTCTTCTGTACTCTTCCTACCATCAGTGTCAACCTAGTTTACTTCTTCATTCATTGTCTTTTGATTAGAAGTCACCCAACTACTCGTCTTGCTAGTACAATCTCTCTACTTTTATATATTCTGCACATCTTTTGCAGATTAAACTTTCCAAAACACTCTTTCACACTGGCCATTCCCTTGTTCAAATATGTTGGGGACTTGACATGGTCAAGGTTAAATTACAACTCTTTAACTTGGTTTCTAAATCTTTACTAGACCAATCAGAGGTCTCCACCTGCCTTTTTTCTCTCTACATTTTCATACAAACTCTCTACTCCAACTAGATGGGCTTGTGCTACAAGTACTCCTGTGTTTTACCCTATGCCTTTGCTTCTGCTCCGCCACCACTCCCCCGGCCCCACTCAGCCTTTTAACCCCTCTCACTCTCTCCAAATTCTACCCACTTTTCAAAGTTCAGCTTATGTCCCATTTCCTCCCTGAAGCTTCCATTACTCCAAACTTCAGGGACTATTTCTTTCCCTGAACTGAAAGCTCATTGCCTCTCTCAATCTTTAATGCTTAGTTGAGGCCACTTTGGGTTTCCTCTAATGGATACCTACTCTACTTTCCTAACCATTCTTTTGATGGACTTGACCTCTTCATATTCCCATCACCTATCACCTCAGTAAAAGGTGTGAGAATATGTTTATGTGCAACAACGTTCCTGAATCACCCATGAGTCCTCTAACTCTTTGCTCCTACACGCTCTCCTCCCTTGCTCCTGCAGGTCAGACCAGTCCTCATTTCACGACCTCCAGGGTCCATCTCATCCTTTCGATTTCCACCACCTCCGTTCTCTTTCAGGCCCTCCCTCCTCCTCTCAGGCTCTATTCTCGCCCTTTCGCCCTAGATATGACCCTAGGCCTCTCCCCACCCTACCCGCCCTATATGCCAGTCAGATTAATGGTGTCATAACATTATGGCATGCCATTTTCCACCTCAAGGTTTTCAATATCACCTTTTGCATTCATACCGAAGCCCAGGGTCCACAGAATATTCTAACCCTAATGCATCTAGTGAAGCTTCTCTCTCACTCCTTTCTCACATGAGCCATCTGCCCCAACTAAATGAATGTTTTAAGTTTCTGCTGTGAAACACCTTATAATTTTCTGCGTCTGCAACTTTGACCGTGTTACCTTAACTGCTACTAAAATATTTTTTTTCCACATTTAAAAATTTCAGGCAATTTTTAAGGCTCAGTTCCAATCTTCCTTATTCATGAAGGATTGTCCTTACAAAGCTCCTATCAGCTGGCATCATATACACTTTGTTGTTGTTGTTGTTGTTGTTGTTATTGTTGGAAAAATCTTTATCTCCTCCACTGGACCGTGGTTCTGGTAAAGGGAATGTATATTCCAGCTCTCTCACAGACCCTAAATTGTGCTCAATCCTGACTTGTCAGAAGAACCTTTAACTTGTTATCCTAGGTAAAAATTAGGAAATTTATCTACAAAAGGTGGAATGAAAAAGAAATTCCCTTGAACTTTGAAGGAAATAAAGATATGATGACAGGGAAAGTGAAAATAAAGATCTAAATACATAGAAGATGATCATGTACAGTGAAAAACCAGAAAATTGGAGCCTGAAAGAAAAGCTCACTAAAGACATTCTTAGCATACATTTTTAACCATTTTATGTAACTCTTACTTTTCAAAATAGTTTAAAAATTTTAAGCTGAATATTATAAAGGCTCCTACCATTTGGGGAGCACTTTTATTTTCTTCTTCTCTCTGGAGAAATGGATAGTTCATGTCCCAACACCCCAGAATAATAAACTCCTAGTTGGGAGAGCAGTGATGAAAAAATAGAATAAACAAAAATCAGGAACAAGTCTTATTGCCTATTTGGAAACATCACGTGACCTTTCATGCACACTGAACCAAAAGGAGGAGTGGCGCTTGCAGAGCTATGTTCGTGAGTGCAAATCTACTGTCACACATTGCATCTGTACTTTCCACATCTCCCACAAGGACAAAAAGATGCTCCTTCTCTTAGGCTGAATTCCTCACTAGATACCCAACACAGTTAAAGCAATTCCATCTGGGCAACAAATCAAAGATGCAGCATTTAAACAACTTGTGAGGGATATGCAGACAAGAGATAGGAAGAGGCAACTTTGCAAATTCCTTCCTGTGCCACTTTTTAAATTTCCCTATGACCAGAGAACTCATCTGAGCATGGGCACTTCCAGACACTTCAAAGAGAGCTCTCTGTCCTCATGAATGTTTTAGGGCCATGGGCCAAAGCAAGTCATGGGCTAACACTTTTATGCTGGGTCTTTGATCAACCTTCCTTTAATCTCTTATCGTGGGTTTGATTCTGGTTTTGCACCCTATCCTCCGGACCTCCTCTGTGCTGACTTTTCTTTGAAGTCAGCAGTGGACTTGTGAGTAGAAGGGCCGTAGGAAACAGACGCATAACTGTCAAACTGGTTATAATTGTTTTTATATTTTGTACTTTGTTTGGAATTACTCAACCTTTCTACATTGCCACACCTGGGCTCTTCAGTTATTTCCTCATCTGTGGGCCTGTGGCTTCTGAGTAAACAAATGTGGTTTAGAAACAAAATTATTTATCTTAACAAGTAGATATAAAAACTGATGTAGTAAAAGGCATGGCATTGACATGGAATGCTGTTGACCAGATATTTGTAAAGTGAAAGAAAAAATACAATATGATTTTTAAAAATCTGTATAAAAGGACAGAAAGTCTAAGGGGCATTTATGGCAGTTATATCTGAGTGGAGGGATTATAAGTGTGTTTAATTTTGTATTATTTGCTTATGTTTATTTTCTGATTTGTATGAGATGAACGTGCATTGTTTTTGCAATCAGAAAAAAGTTTATTTTTAATTTAAGGAAATAAAGACAAGAAAAGTAATCTTCTATTAATAATGAGCTTATTTCTTATGAATGACAATTCTGAATGTTCTAAACCGATAATAAATGACATACCATTATTTTCCAAACTAATCTTCTTGTAACATTCTCTCAACTTATTTGACTACAGGAATTAAAAACAAGTTCAACTACTATCTGGGAAGTCATTAATTACTGTATTCATTACCAAGGGCCTATCGTGTGGATATGGATTAGGAGGTGCCGTATAAGCTGGGAAAATGTTTGGGGTGCTTAAATCAGGCAGACCTGTTTTGAATCCCTGAGCATCAGCACATTTTAGTTTATAGCAGTCACGCCTTACCCACGGTTTTGCTTTCTGTGGTTTCAGTTACCTGCAGTCAACTGCGGTCCAAATATTAAATGGAAAATTTCAGAAATAAATAATTCACAAGTTTTAAATTGTACACTGTTCCGAGTAGTATGAAGAAATCCCACACTATCCTGCTGCATCTCATCCAGATGTGAATCCTCCCTTTGTCCAGTGCATCCAGGCTGTATTTGCTACCTGTCTGGTAGGCACTTGGTAGCTGTTTCGATTATCAGATTGACAGTTGCAGTACCACAGTGCTTGTATTCAAGTCACCCTTATTTTACTGAATAATGGCCTCAAAGCACAAAAATAGTGATACTGGCAATTCATATACATCAAAGAAAAGCAGTAAAGTTCTTCCTGTAAGTCAAATGGTATGTCTATATAGGAAATAGCATGGTGTCTACAGGATTCAATACTTATTCTCGATTTCAGGTACCCACTGGAAGTCTTAGAACATATCCCCCCTGGATAAGAGAGAGCAACTGTACAAGATTAAGAAATGTCCCTAAGATTAAGCAGCTAGTAAACAATGGCACACCAGGACTTTCATTTAGGTAACTGCAGCTCCGAACTCATCCTCTTTCCTCCATACTTTGGATACAGCAGATGGGAACATATGAGAAGCGTATTTCTTCTTTCTTATTCTTTCCCAATCACCTCTTATTTTCCTCTGGCCCTGACTCTTCTTTACTTCCTCTTCTCCCTGCCTTTCTCAGAGCCATAGCTTCCCTCCTTTCCCAATGTCAACCTTATCACTAGCAATTAGTGCTGGGTCAAAGGCAAGAGAAAACATCAAGACTTTGGAAGGTCTATAGTGGCCAGAAAGAAGGAAAGGGAAAAAACACGAATTCTTCACAGTGGGGCAAGCAGACAGGAAAGTGGCATGGAAGCTATCTGTCCTCAAAGGCACATCCAGTAGTGTGTCTTATTGAGGTGTACGTGGAAGCAGGGTTCTGCCTAATCTACCTTTGGATAGAAGACACTGGATTATTGAGAGGGAAAAATCTCAGTGATGTTTTTAGAGCAGTGCTTTTCAACCCAGGCTAACCATGTGAACCATCTTAGAAGCCTTTTAATTATACAGATGCCCGGGATCTACCCCTAATCAGTTAAATCAGAATCTTTGAGGTGGTCCAGGCTGTTTTTTTTTTTTTTTTTTAAGGCTTCCTAAGTGGTTCTAATGTGCACTCAGGGGAGAACTGTCAGATCAGATAACAGAGAAACATGGAAAATGAGGACAAGTGAATCCAACCTCAGAAAGTAAAGATGGTCCTATATGAATGAGGCATATTTCTTCTTGCCTTTCCGGAACGTAAGTGTGAATGGGCTCTCATCATGACAACCCGTATTTCTAAGTGCACTTCAGTCTCTATGAGTCCTTGGCACAGTATTTACTACAGGGAGCCACATGTGTCCCTGTGTAAGCAAGCCACTTCTCCCAGGCCTCCACTCTACTATACTAACTTTGGCCTCTACGACCTCTTGCTGCAGACTCCATGCATGACCCTGCTGGTGCTGGAGCTGTTCGATGCATGGAAAATGCTTCTTTTCCATCTTTCATTGTCTTAGAGGGGTCCCAGGAGGGCTTCTCGTATCTCGAGGTGAAGAGATCTTTGAAATTTTACCTCCATGCCTCTCTCTCCCAAGAGCCACAAAGACCAACAGGCCCAGTCTGGGGGAGATTACAACAGCAAACACTTCATTACCTTCAGAATCACTTCTCTTCTCTGATGGCCAAGGCTTTGTTCAAGGAACATTTGTGTTGAGCTTGACTTACTGTTCTTTTAAGATGAGCTCTCTCTGTCTCAGGAGGCTCCTGGGCCTTGCAGGCAGTAGACTTAAACATAACCACTCCACCGGTTTCCAGAACATGATTAGACACAGTGGAATTTCAGCCACACACTGGAACCCTGCTACATGTCTACCTCAAGAGAAGACAATCTTGGGTTTGCCTTTAAATACCAATGGCACCCGTGCCATAAGATACCCCCCCTTTCCTATCTATTTGCACTGTTTTTCAGCCAAATCAGTAGTTTGCTAACTGAAAATGGGATTTTTGGTGCTGCACTGTGGAGAGGAGACTGTTGTTCTATGACATGATCACTGCTGGACCCACAAGCTAGATCTTGGACAAAACAGAGATCACTTCCCATAAATGTCCTCAGAGGCTGTCTGTGTGACCCTCACCCTGTGGCCCACAGCGTGCTAGCTCCTGAGACAGGCTGCTGCCCTATGCTAAGCAAGCACGTAAGGTGGTTTCCCTTCATCTGATGCCAGTTGCACCATAACCCTACCCATCCTGCCCTGCTCTGTATAGTTCTTTAGCACCTGCCACACAGCACAGACAATATCCACTTCATCATGCCACCGCCCAAGACGTGCCTCACATATAAGTTCCCCCAATACACTCTTAATGTAATGCTGGAATTGTCAGCATCTTTTTTTGGTCTATCCTACCCTCCGCTTACAGAGGCATCTTCTCAGGGCTCTTCCCCAGGTCTGTGTGTATGAATATGTACACGACAAGTGTCTCAATGTTCATACGTGTACATTCCCTAGAGGCTAGTTTTCCAGGCGCACACGCACGTGCGTGCATGTGTATGTGTCTGTGTTTGAAAGAAATTTCTGCATGTGTAAAGAGTTTCTGAGGAAACTGTCAGTAAAATAAAGGAAACTTGAAATAAATAAGATTGATACAGCAGCAAATGAATAAACTGGAGAGCACAAAGCTTTGAGCTAGAGCACCTTTTTGTGGGTTTAATTTTATTCAACACTGGTCCCTACTTAAGGTCACTGATGCCTTCCCATGAGAATGTAATGGAATTCCTGGGAATTACAAAACAAATACAGTCGATTTTCATTATTCAGTGGAATTTTGTTCTAAAGTGGCCACTAACACTGAATTAGCAAGTATTGAATCATTGACCCTTGGGGGAACACAAGGTTAGGTTCCTATGAGCTCCTGATCACATGACATTTTCATCAACTGATCAACACATAATCATGTTTTATGTGTGATTCTGTTTTATTTAAAAATATTTAATGTATATCACTAATTAACTAACATCGAACTCGCAACCAATAGCACTGCAACTTACACCTGAACAAATCTCATCTCATACTTGTCTTTTCTCTGTAAGGCACACCACGGCCTTCTTATTCTTGGCCACGCCAGATCACCCTTCAGTACTATGCTTGGTGACCATTTTAAACAAAGAAATCATCAACAGAAAGCACAAAAAGTGTGGAAAATGTGGCACTACAGAGACCAAGAGACGGAATCACATTTACAGGCTCCGTGTGGTGCCTCAGCTGGGTTTGCGTGTGTACAGCGACTCAAGTCTTGTACCAATCTGAGTGTGTCTGCACCGCAACTATTAAACTTAGGATCCCAAACAAATTTTAGCTGACAGGTGAATTAGCAAATAGGGAATTCACAACTATAATTAGGATCTTCTATAGTTTTGTCCATTTTTAGTTTGAGGTTTTTTGAAATATTCAGGAAAACATACAATACAGACAGCAAAATTAAGTGGAAATGGGATGCAAACAATTTTTCTCAATTAACACTGTATTTTAAAAACTCTTGGCCCCAGTATGTTTTAGTGTCAAATATCTGAAATGAGATAGGCAGCTCTTTACAACACATACAGCACATACTTGGCTCCATGGCTAAATTTCTGCACTGACTATTCTTGCTCCACTCAGAAGGATGGTCTAGGGCAGGGGTCCTCAACCCCTGGGCCACGAACCAGTGGGTGGCCAGTGAGGAACCAGGCTGCATAGCAGGAGGTGAGCAGCAGGCGAGTGGGCTAAGCTTCATCTGTGTTTGTAGCCGCTCCCTAGCGCTAGCATCACCATCTCGGTTCTACCTCCGATCGTCAGCCATTAGAGTCTCACAGGAGCACCGGTCCCTGGCACCAAAAAGGTTAAGCACCTCTGGTCTAGGAAACGGTATATAAGCAAAACTGTCTTCAGCTTGTTGTCTCCAACTTGACCTAAGCCCTTGGCTTTTCGACCACAATCATATAACATTTTCATTTCGGTATCTTAAAATCACTATAATCAGTCTGACTTATGACTGTTTTGAAAGGGTGTAGGAAAGGGCAGAGAAAAGTTGGGAACCCCAGGAGCAAATGCTCTTGCGAAGCCCTTAGGGCATGTTATTTCTGATCCAATCCTCTGTCCTAAATGTTTGCTTTATTAACAGACACTAAGCCTGATATTTCTGACTAGGCAAGTTTTGAAAATTTAAAAATGTCCTTTGACAACATTCTGAAAGTATTTCTTACCTCATTCTCCTGCTGCCACCCTCCTCCCACCATCCCCCAACTAAAATTAAGGCAAAGTCAGAACATTTTGAAAGAACACAAGGAAAATGCAATGTAATCACAACGGGTCACAAAGGACTCCATTCAAGAGGCAGTAATGTGGAAACTAGAATCTGGGGGACCATTACTAAAGAGAAAATGACTGAAAATTAGCAAGCACACAGACTAATGCTAATAAGAACCAAATGGTTTTCATTGCAAACATTCTGGATTCTTCTACAATCCAGTCCTCACATTTAAATGAAATCCTTCTCCCCAAATCACTTTTTGTGATAACTCTGTCGAAGAAAGGTTGGGAGTGAGACAGGGTAATACCCGATGCTGAATGTGATCTGGACTGCAAGTTTTTCATTTAATTCCGACACTCTCTGTCAACTTCTGGTTAAGTTCCAACTAAGCCAAGGTCAAGTGTTAGACCTATCTAACTGGTCAGCATGAAGAAAAGCCATCGCTATACAACTGTTCAGAAACTGTGGATTTACACAAGTAAATCTGAGGGAAATTTTCAAGCACAGTGAATTAACTCTGTAGAGTTGCAGCTCTCAAGAAAGGAGACTCATTTTTTGTGTTCTAGCTGGAGAAAAAAATAGTTTATAATTATATTTCTTATATACGTGTGACCAATTCATCTTAAATGCATAGGCATACACACACAAAGGCACAGGCCTATAAATAGTTAACTTAGAATCCATTCGCTATCAGAGTTACATATGGAATGTTAGCTATAGCAGTGGGCCCCAACCTTTCTGGCACCAGGGACCAGTGCTCCTATGAGAACCTAATGCCTGATGATCTGAAGTGGAGCTGAGGCGGTGATGCTAGTGCCAAGGAGCAGCTGCAAATGCAGATGAAGCTTCGCTCCCTTTCCTCCCACTCACCTCTTGCTGTGTGGCCTGGTTCCTAACAGACCACAGACCGGTACCAGTCTGCAGCCCAGGGGTCGGGGACCCCTGAACTAGAGGATTTTTTATTTGGGTTTAGCCAAAGAGATTTACGTAATCATAACAATAATGAAGTTAATGTTTGACATGTATCAGTCATGCTAGGTGCTTTTTCTCAATTTTTTAACATTTAACTCTATATGTAACTATATTTATGTACCCATTTTTGATGTAGAAATTGAGGGTAAGGAAGGAAGTCGCACCTATAATCACACGGTTATTAAGTAGCAAAGTTGACTTCAAGCAGCCTGGTGGCTAGAGTCTTAGCTCTTCACTATGATGCTGGTTTTAATTCTTTTTCTTCCTTATCATTGCTCTATAAAATAGGACATATTACCTCTATTTTAAGGAAATCTAGCTATAGGCTGATTACAGGCTCAAGGTCACCAATATGAATTTAGATTGTGCCCAGGTCTGATTTTAAGTTGATGTTTTTTCTACAGTATCATTCTGCTGTAACTCCAAATAACAAGAGGGAGAAAATCCAAATTAAATTATACAGAAACCACTGTTTTTATTGTTGTTGTTTTGGATCTTTTTTTGATGTTCAATTAAAATTTTAATTGGTCCATAACATGAATAGAGCTACATGAATTTTTCACCTCACTTGGCTCTAGATTTTAGAAGTTGTTGAGATAATCACAGAACTCCAAAGTCTAATGGACCCACAATAATAATCCTTAGCTGGCTCTTCCCAAATGAGTGAAATTCTTAAGCCTTATTTCATAGCCTTTTTAAATAAATGGCCCACAGCCGAGTGGGAAGGACAATCGTTTTCCAGTAGGGATTTCTCCAATTTTCACAACCAAAAACATCTTCTGCTAATAAATGAAAGCCCCGAAACTGTGTTACAGTTGAATTGAAGTGCCATAAGTCTAAAAATAATTTTTCTTTTTCAGGTCCAATTTGCATTTTAAATCCTAAAAGATTCTTTGCTACTAAAAAGCTATTAGAGGTTACACTGCAACTTAAATATAATATATCACTTAAAATTAGTTATGAGGGCCGTGTGCTGATTATAATGTTAATGAGCAATCATGGTTTTTTTTTTTTTTGTAAGGAAGTATATAGAAGGTCACGAAAAGGCTACATTGTTCCCTTAGTAACTCTCTCAGGTAGATCCCAAGGTTCCCGGACACTGGCAGGTGTCTCTGAAGAAGAAACAATGAAATGACATATTCATGTTTCTCCCATTTAAACACTTTGTTGTTTTAGATCATGTTGTTGAACAAGAATAATCAGACTGATTTCAATAATGTGTAATTACTAAGAGCAACTCAAAAACCTTTTGCCTTTACATCAGTTTTGGTTAGGAAGTGGTTCAAACAGGTCAGAGCAGGAGGATAAACTGGGTTAACGGTGCTTCTCAAATGCTGCCTAAAATGAAGTCGAAAATGTATAAAGGCTCTTCTCTAGTGAGCGCTGTTAATTTAGTATATATTAATAAACCATGAGTTTAGTTGACACAAGGTAGTGTTTGTTTCCATTTTCTAAAGAATAAATATCTCCTTTCTATTATAGAAGGTCCAGAGGATTATTCTAAATCACTGGCCTCCTCCAAAAAGATTTTCACCTGTGGAGCATGAAAAGACTGAAACTTTTCATTTCACTTTGACAAATATTTTTGAGTATCCCTCTATGTTTGACATTATTCGGAACCAAATATACCATCATGGGAAAAAAACGGACATAATCCCTGCCCTCACAGAGCTTGCAGATTTTCTTCTGAAACAAGGCTATTTCTTTCATAATGTACATAAGCTCCTATAATGGAACTATATATCTAGATATGAAGGGTTGTTATACACAGTTCTTATTTTCAATTCCAAAAATTAGCCAATATTCACCTGACAAGTAAAGTACCTGTTTTATATGGAAGCTAGAGACAAGGAGTCACTCTCAGTGAGTTTACGCTTGCATGTGGGAGCTGACCAGGAATTTGAATGAGCACGCTACAAATGAAGCCACCAGAGAGAGAGAAGCCTTAGAGGGTGATGGTTGAAGAGTCACGACACTTGCTAAATAGTGCAGTTTAAGAGAAGGAAAGCTTAAGGGCTTCATTAAAGGAGACCAGAAATGAGTTATTGAGAAGGGAGAAAGAAGCTCCAAGAGAAATGGAGATGGAAGAGAAAGGCCAGACTAATGGAGATTTTAGTCCTAGAGAGCTGGAAATGCTTACCTGAGTGGGACATTAGTTGAAAATAATCTTTGAAACAGGAAAAGAGTGGAAAAGAGAACTACATATAGAAAACGTTTCCTTGCTGACCTAGTTCTAGCTTAGGACAGTAGATTTCACAAGATAAATTAAACAATTGAGAAGAGAATAATTGACTTTACTGCCAGCAAAGGAGATGAATCAGACAGAAAAGGGCTAAAGTTAGGAGCCTTGACAGAGAAATAGAGAACTGAGAGATCTGACTTACATAAATGGGGCAAAGCCAGATTGATGACACTTGCTGCTGTATGTTGTACCAGGTGCCCTGAAAAATCGCTTTGCTTTGAAAACAACCGTTATGTGACCTCGAGATAAGGAATCTGACCATAAATATAAAGAATGAATAAAATATTTATTTAATAGACCAATCTTTATTGACAATTTGTTATGTGCCACGTACCTTGCTAGTTGCTCTAAACAAAATGGTGAATAAGATAGAAATAGTCAAAACTTATTTTATAGTGGGAAAAACTAGACATTGGATAACTGACTATAGGTGAGATGTGAGTTTATGTGCAGTGGATATGGTGGGCTAGGAGTAAAGAAGGAATTAGCTAGGCCGAGGTGGAGGGTAGAAACAGCAATCCATTCATTCATTTATTCATTCAGCCATTTAACAGATATTTGAGTCGGGTACTGAGCTCTATTCCAGGCAGAGAAGGTGAGTAATGGCTTTGACAAAAGAGGCAACCGAAAGAGGGCTGGAGTGTAGAGTGGCTCTCTATGAGTGTGGAGAGGTAGGCCGTCCTCTGAAGGAAGAATACAGGATAAATAAAGGATGAAGACCTAGGTTCTCAAGGTTTCAGCACCCCAGATGAAGCCGGGCCTATCTTTGATTGGTGGAAGCAACTGTGTGGGAACTAATAAGCAGGGGCTTGGCCTTTGTCACTTTGTCCGGTGAAATGGAGGGATCTGATCATAGGAAAGAGGACTTACTCTTGCCAAGGGTGAAGGAAACAGCCCACCTCGTCCTAGAGGTCCTCAACACGGCCATCTCCCAGGAACAGCTCTCCCTTTATTCTCGATCTATATTTACGGCTGGTCGCAAAGTTCAAAATCATCTCATAACACATGACCTGTCAAGTCGGCTTAGGCTTTCATGAGCCTTAGCTTGGACTAGTTCTCTCCATGAATCCAGACAGAGTTCTTGTGGGCTGTACATGCTAAGCTGCCCTTGACTTCTGTGAGGTTCACACATCATAGCATCATTTATATGACCACATGTTCAGGTGATAGACGGAGCCTTAGACCACCAACAGTGCAATGAGTTATCAGTACAAGATGTGTAATTTCTGAGAAATAACTCAAAGTATATTTCTAAGTAACCCACAGAGTATAAAAGCAAGGATAATTGTAACCCTCCACCCAAAGCAAGGATTCTAATTTCAACACTTTGCACAGTGACAGATCCATAATGGACATTCCAAAATAATCCTTCATTCTCAGTTAGTTAAGTCTTTTTATAGTAACAGATCACCGTCTGTTATTTAAATGCTTTAAAAACCACACATGCCCTTTATCGGAATCGTAGAATATTTTGATACTGGTTTCTTTTTCCTGTTTCTACATTTGAATTAAAAATGATTTTGTTGTTCATTTAAAGTCAGGCATTATCTGAAAAATTTTGAACTTTCACACATAATTAGATTTTCTTTTATTAAACAAAACAAGACAACTGATTCTTCACTCCTACGTTTTTAATATTAATAGGTGTTGTGGCTGGTAGTTGAGGGAAAAGCAGGATCCTTGGCTTTCTGTGTTGGCATACAAAATTAATAAGCTGTTCCTTCCTCTGTAAATGAAGAAGCATTTTTCTTCCATATAAAATGTTTGTCATTTACATAAACTGGGCTCAGGTAGAAGTAGTTTTGAGCTAGTCCAATGAGACTGTATCTTATTTTACAAGGGATCAGAAACAGAGGGAGCTCCTAGCTAAAAGCAATGGAAAGAAGCTATATAGAATGAGGACCAGCAGGCAGCGTCCAGAACTGGGAAATGAGCCAAAAATGAGATCTCAGGGGACAAGGTAGGAATCCACTTACTAGAGGCAGTCACCAGGTGCGAAACTGACTGGATGTGGGGCCAGAGCCATGGACCTTGGTCTTAGTGAGTGTCTGGACCTGCAATGGGGCTGATCCTGCAACACGGGCCCTGCATGAAACTAAACCAGTCTAACTTTTCAAATCTTCCCACTTCTTTTCTTTGTTTAAATTTTACTACCATAGTTGAAATACATCACATGACGTTTCATAGCATCTGTTGCTACTATCTTATGTTCTCTTTATCTACAGCAACTAGAACAGTGCTCAATAAATATCTGGAGAAGACAGGACTCATGATGCTGGGGAAATCCCCAAACCGCCTGGTTTAACGCCATTTCAGATTATGGCCTTCAACTTCGACGAGGCCATCGGTTCTATGTGGCCCTGGTTTGCCTTCACTTCCACTCCTCCCACTGCCTCTTTTAAGGATTCAATAGTCTCCTCACTTTTTCTGCCAGCTTACTCCCAGGAGCAGAGTTTGCCGGTGACTTTACTGAGAAAACTGAAGTAACTGGACAATGAGCCATGTGGCTCCCTACCCTTCCCAGCCTTTACACTTAGTATTTGCATCCAAACCATCACCGCGTCGTTCCCCTGGCAACAGAGGAAGACGACGTCCTCCTCCATCTTAGAGTAGCCTTTCCTCCGGGCATACCCTTTCTTATATCTATCTCCCAGGAACAAGATCGACATGTTTCCCACATTCCACCTGCATCTCACGCCTCTTCCTCTCTGCGTTCATTTCCCAGTCAACCTCTCCGCTGCATTTCACTGCACTTTATTGATTTTCCTTCCACTTCCCTGATTCCTCCTTTTCGGTCTCCTTTGGAAATCTTTGTTTCCTTCCTAGGGCATCTCAACCACACCGTCCATATGCTGACGACTCCCACATCCTGATCTCCAACCTTGGCTTCCCTGACCTTTGACACATGGAAGACTTAGTGAAGAAGGGCCAGGTTGAAACCCCTGAAACAGACGCCTCACAGAGTCCCCAGCTTCACTTTGCCTTGCCCTATAGCTTAATGATTGTCCCCACCTGCTTGGAACGTCCCCTGCCATAGAAAATTGCCCTGAGACTAATGATTAATACCTTTATGCTTACTGATCACAATCCTTCTGATCTAGCATTCTTTCCAGATGACCCCCATCTTTGTTCCTGGGTTGCTGACGCCACCAGAGGACCATGCTGCCAGAGGAATGGCTCCGCAAAGCATGACAGACCCTCAGAACTGCCCCGTAGCACCTGGAGTAGTTCCCAGATTTTCCCTTAAGTACCCTAAGCTGGACTGAGAAAATAAAGCAGTTTTTTTTTGGGGGGGGGGGGTGGGTGAGGCAATCCTTGGTTGACCTCACAGATTGCAAGAACCTTATCAGCATACAATCCTTTATTTTTTATTTTTTGTTTCTTATGCCTACAGCACCTGGTTTTCTTGGGTGGTCCCCCATCCAAGTACTAACCAGGTTCGATCCTGCTTAGCTTCCGAGATCAGATGGGATCGGGCTTGTTCAGGGTGGCACGACCGTAGACAATAAGGTAGTTTTTTGAAGGTCTTAACTTGCTGCCTTCTCAGATCACTGGTGCTCTGACAATAAACACTTATTCGAAATATCCCAACTGCTGTGTCCATCTATTAGCTGAGAGGTGCAGGCAGCATAAGCCCCGGACTCAGCCGCCCTCCGGTTTCATTAGCAGTATCTCAGATCTACCCTGTTTCAAAGGGAATTTTTCACTGCACTGGCCCCAGCCCATCACCAAACCAGCTTTTGCTCTGTGTTCCCTGGCTCAGTGAGTAGCAACACTTCACCACCCAGTTTCTAGTCCAGAAACTTGAGTTATACTTTACTCACTTCTGTTCTACTACCTCACATATTTAGACAAACACTATGTCTTATGAATTCTACCTCCTAAATATTTCCTAAATCCATCCATTCTCTCCACCCTGTTACCATTCAAAACCAGACAACCGTTAGCACTCATCTAGTGGGCAGTAGCCTAACTTTCTGCCTGCAGTCAGCCTTTGGTTATAGTCAGTGACCCTTCTCAACAATTCCCATCAGTTCATGCCTCGTTTAAAGTCCCTTCTGGAACTTCCCACTGCTATTGGTAGAAGTTCCAAACACCTTAACATGGAAGATCCAACTCCTGCTTGTCTCATGTCAATGGTTCAACACTCCCCCTTCTCACTCCCACCCTCACATCCTTAGACACACCCTCTACGACTCAGCCCTGTAACTACACTTTCAGCTTCTCAATCTTGCCAAGCTCTCCCTCACACCTAGGACATGGAAATATTCCTTTGTAGGGAGGGAAATATTTGCCTCCACTTCATCAGGTCTGAGCTAGGTAGCAGGCGAACTTGAGAATGCTACACTCTGCTTAAAATTCTTTAGGTGCTCCTGTAACACATTTATTCCTTTTCTATGGACTTTAGGAGGAATGACAGTCCTCACAGCATATGACCTAGGCCCTGTTTACTTGTGCAGTCCCATATCTTGCTGGTTTGGTGCATCCCGTTACACCCCAGTCACCTGGAAGCACTCGCAGGTCCTGAACTCGCCATCTTGCGTCCAGTCCATGCACGTGCTGTCTGTCCTCTGCTCCTCTGGTCTGGAAATCCCTGGCTCTCCTTCAGAACTTAGTGGGCAACACTTCCTCTTGAGAATGCTCTCCTGGCCCCGTAACGATCGCTCTAGTTGCCCACTCCCATGACCGATCTGGTTTAGGTGCTCCTTTCTCAGAGTGCCTGGTGCACGCTCTGTCAGAGCACTCTCGAAACCATACGGCAATTTTGTTTATTGATCTGTCATGCTAACCAGACTATCATTTTTCTGAGGGCAGGGGGTAATAATGTATATCTCAGTTTACATTCCCATTGACTCGAAAAGTACTCGACATTTAGAACGTGCTCGATGAATGTTTTTGAAAAAAAATGAATAAATTAATGAATGAATGAGGAAAGAGGTTCTGAAGTCTATGAAAACATTCATGACTGCATTGTACTGGGAAAATTCAAGAGGATATTCCAGGTTCACCTTCTCTATTATTAGCAGAAAAACAGGCCCCGTGTCTCGCCAGCTCTGACTTAGTTTTCATTGAGTAGCACAGTCTGAAATGGCACCTTTTGAAGCAGTCAGTTGGTTGACAATACCTTCTTTTAAAAATGCAAATGTCCAGGTAATTCGTATATACCTTAGTGTTGATGTATTTACCTAAACTGCATTTCCTCTTAACATCTAACAAAGACCACTCCACTGAAGGAACGGGAACTTTGTGTGTCAGGGAGCAGAGAAGGTCTGGCATGGGTATATTTTAAAAGTTTCTCCAAGTATCCTAATAAGCAGCTATAATTGAGAATCACTATTTTTCGGTGCTTCTCAGACTTCATTGTGCACACTATTCTTTGGGGGACTTTACTAAAAATCCAGCTGCAGATTCAATACAACTCAGATGGAGCCTGAGAATGTGCATTTTTGCAAGTTCCCAGCTGATACTGATACTGATGCTGTTGGTCCATGGACCACATTTTTAAATGCATGGATCTAGTTATTCTTCTCTTGTTCCAGGCCTCTGGCTTATTTACTTTTAGGGGTTACTCAGTGGTAAAGGAAGGGCTAACAGTGAGAGTCCGCAAGGATAAGCATAGAGTAGCTACTGCTCAAATCTAGATGTGCCTGTTGATAGGGTTTGCTTCACAGGAAATATGGATCCAAAGTGTTCATTTCTGATTGTGCTCATTTTAACTGATTCATAGGCTGAACTGTCATCACCTGTGCTAAAATAGAGCACAAGGGTCAAGGACAATGTTAATAAGGGTGACATATTTTTATCTGAGACTATCTAAAATGTACTAATCTCTTTCTCCTCCTTTCCCTCTCTCTTTCGTCCATACCTTTTTCTCTAAAAATATACTGACTGCTTTTTGAGTCTCGATAAATAGCTTTAAACAGTGCATTTGTAACATTCAAGAAAGAAGACGTTAAATGGAATATACGTTTTGCATTATACCTATGGTGCACCTCCCTGAAGGATGAGTAACATGAAATGGGCTGTCATTACTCTTTGCTGTTTCTCTGTAAAATGAGACACTTTCAATTCCAATTTTGTAGATAAGGAAAATGAAATGCAGAAAGCTAAACCGACTTAATTAAGATCACATACTAACAACACAGGATGTGGCCAAAACTAACATCTTAGTTTTCCTCTGCTAAGTTGGCTTAGTAGAAAAAGAAACTGTAATCTTTAAAAGATAGTGCCTTCGTTATTCGTAACACTCGCATCTCTTTGAAATAAAGTTCATTATTTAACAGTATTTTTCTTCCATGTATCTATTGCTAGAATTTATCTATATTCTACTCATCCAGTTATTAACTTACATTGTTCATAAAAGAATTCAAAATGGCCTTACAGGAATACATAAAATAAATTAACTCATATACATTCCATGAGAAGGAAAAAAACAGACAGGAATAATGCTAATGAAGCAAATATATACAAAGAGGTAGGTCCTAGAAATTACAGGTTAAAAACAAATTTGAGTTTTGATTTACTAGTAGTCAGGGTGAAAAGGGAAACATTTCACAGATTCCGTATGAACAACTAACAATTTTTCCAGAAGTAGGATTATCCCTGGTACTGTTCTCTGGTAGACCTGGCATTCTGACTCAGACTCAGAGAAGGCTGGTCCACCTGGCCCTACAACCCCCATCCGTCTCCGACTTCCTCTGAAAGTGAAACCCTGGGGCACGCGCATAATGTTTCAAATAGCTAATTCTGAAATAACTTTAACTTCCTAGTTGATTTACTATTCTCTGTAGATTTTTCATCAGCATAACCTTAATATAATTAAATAATAGGTACTCACTCAAAGTGAGAAGCTTGAGTTATTTAGTAAAGACTTGGGACACTGAAAACTATACATATTGTGAAAATGGGAATCAATGGACTCGACATTTAATAACATATAATCTAAATATAAATAATTATTTATAAGTAGACATTAGAGATGGAAAAGAGGGATGAGAGTGGTTTTATTGTTTTTAAACCATTTTATTGAGTTATGATTTGCATACCATAAATAACCTAATGATTTTGTAATAAATTTATACAGTTGTGCGACCATCGCCATAATCCAATTTTAGAATGCTCTGGAAAGTTCCATTGTGCCCATTTGTAGCAATCCTTTCTCCACCCCCAGCCCTAAGCAACAGCTATTTTGTTTTCTGCTTCTACAATTTTGCCTTTTTTGGAAATTTCATATAGACAGAATTATATAATATGTAGTCTTTTGTGTCTGGCTTCTTAGCATAACAGGTTTGAGATTCATCCACATTGCTGCATGTATCATAGTTTGTTCCTTTTTATTGTTGTGTAGTACTCTTATTTATAGCCATACCATATTTTATTTATTCACCTGTTGATGTACATCAGAGTTGCTCCCATGTTTTTGCTACTATGAATAATTCTGTAATGAACGATGACAGAATAAAAGACCTTGTGAGGATATGTGTTTTCATGTCTCTGAGGTAAGTACCTGGGAGTGGAATTGCTGGGTTATATGAAAAGCATATGTTTAATTTTCATACTAATTGTCAAACCATGTTCCAAAATGGTTTTTACATTTTGAGCTAGGATGTATTGAAATAGTTTACATTCCATCAGCAAATGTACGATGGTTCCAGTTTCTCATATCCTCACTAATACTTGGTATTGTCTATCATTTTTATGATAGCCCTTCTAGTGGGTATAGGGTTCAGGGAGTTTGAACAAAAAGAATTTTTTTCCAATTTTCCATCAGCCAGAAATAGGATCAAAACTAGCTTCAACCCCACCCCACTCCTGCCCCGCACCAGGCTCCCCATAGCTCCTTTTCTGAATGGGCTCAGAGAATGAAATTTTTCAAGATTCAAAGGCTGTGCAACTTTACTTTTATGATCTTTTAAATTCTCTGTTTTTTTCTAAATTTCCCTTAAATAATCTATACATTTTTATCAATTTGAGCTTCATATTATGTTAAAGGCTTACTGGAAAGCACCTTGGATTTGGTGATGAGCAGGACAAAGCAAGGTTCTGTCAAGTGCAGAGGGGCCGATTTCCCATACCCCTCACTCCAAAATGTTCAAAGTCAAGTTGGGATCCTCATCTCAGCCTAAATTCCTATTTATATCCACTCTCCCTTACACGTCGGTAATTTCTGCAGCTGTAAAACAAACTTTTAGATTCCGAATAAGCTCACAAGGCATTACTAATTTTCTTTCCTTTTAACCGCTTAATTCAACTTATCTATGTTTTCCATACCTTGACCATGCAGTTAAAAAAAAAGATGCTGTACTACTGTTTAAAAACTGCCCAGAAGATAAGAAAAATATGTTATGCATGTGTGTATGTATCACATAAGTGACTCTCTTTCTTGGAAAGGATTTGATTGACAGATGCTAATTTTGACTGGAGAATTTTTTAAGCAAATATTGCTATACAATTGTCAGAAGAATGGTGTCAGGGAGGCTGCTGCAAGCAAATTGCCACATGCCACATTTAAATTAACAAAGGTATGCTTCAGCAGTTTTTCCACTCAGATACCTACTGCATTCTTATTCCCTGAAGGATTTTTTCCAAACTTAATTACGTAATAAAATAGCCTCATCTCCTACTCTGAAAGGTTGTAACTTTGCTGGCAGCCCTCAAGAGTCAGTCTGCAGTACTTCCTGTACTTTTCTAGTGCCATTTTTCTTCACAGAGGCTTCTGAGGTGTTAATAGGCAACAAAGAAGAGACCGTGGCACAGAGAGGCAGAAATTTCCCTGTTGCTGTCAAGAGGAGGCCAGTTAGTGCCAAGATACTTTGCTTGGGGCCTTATTAGGATCGGGCCCTTGCAGGAAAGACTAGATATTTGGAAGTTTCATTTATTTCAAGGTTCATAGCTCAAGCCACACAAAACTGATAATAAATCAGAATGTGAATATATTTGTCACGCTGAATATATCTTTCGGGTGAGCAGGATACCTCTTTCTTTGTATTAATAATTAAATACTCATCAAAAGTTTAGTTGGTTAGTGGAAAATTAAAGGAAATTAAAATAAATTAAATCTCTGAGGGGTTTCATCCAGGTCTTGATGCTCTGTAGAGCCAACACTGCAGGTAGCCTGGTTCTCTCTTGTGAAGTGTATTGCTCAAATATCTGGGCTTCTCTACCCCCTGGAGAGTTCGAGACTACACTGCTAATATTTGGTCCTTTAGACGCCTCGATTCCATGTTGCATTTGGTACTAACTGGTTCCTGGGTCTAAGCGATGATTTTTTCTCCTCCTTCTCAGTCTGGATTAAATATTTCAACTCTCTGAGAGTCATATTGTATCTTTTAGCTTCAAATTCTAGCAGGAGGGGAGGCAATCTGCTCTCATATACTGCACGTACAGGCAGGCATAGGGTATTAAAAATTTGACAGACTCCCAGTCTTCTTTGAGGCAACATGGAGAAGTCATGAATATAGGCTCTGGAGCCAAGATGCCTCCTGGGCTAGAATCCTAAAACAAGTTTTTTAATCTGTAAAAAGAGAGTATAATGGTACCTACCTCACGAGGTCGTTAAGGGATCAAACGTGTTAGGACACGTTAACTGCTTAAAACAGTGCCAGACACTCAAGGGAGTGTAAGCTGTTATTATTCTATTTCATTATCTTCTGTTTTTATTTTATTATATGTTATTATTCTATTATTATTCTCTTGTATGTTATTATATTTCTCTATTAATCTATTTAATACTCCTTTCCTATATCTGTATCTTACACACCTTAATTTAGTAATAAAACAGCAATTTGGCAGGAAACTGTGTGTGTGTGTGTGTGTGTGTGTGTGTGTGTGTTTTAATTCTTCAAAAATAGTCTTAAAGGAACTATAAAAGGTGCATTATTGGTTCTCTATTGCCACTATAGCAAATCACCATAAACTTAGTGGCTTAAAACAACACAAGTCTATTATCTTATAGTTCTGGAGGTCAGAAGTCTAAAAAGGGCCAACAAGGCTGTGTTCCTTCTGGATGCTCTGGGGAGAGCCATTTCTTTCTCTTTCCAGCTTCTAGAGGCTAACACATCCCTTGCCTCATGGCCACATCACTGCTTCCTTTGCTTCTGTTATCACATCTCTTTCTCTGATCATGACCCTTCTGCTCCCTTCTCCTTATAATATATATATATATATATGACTACACAACACCACCTAGATAATTCAGGATAATCCCATGTAGAGATCCTTAATTTAATTACATTTGCAAAGTCTCTTCTGTCTATCAGGTGACATATTCACAGGATCCAGGGATAGGGTATGGACATCTTTAGGGAGGCATTATTTTGCCTACCACAAAGGGAAAAGCACTGGATGATCTCTTGAGATCATTTCAGCCAGTGGTACCCAAACAGGTGATTATGCTGTACCAGGGGACACCTGACAATGTCTGGAGACATTTTTGGTTGTTACAACTAGGAGGAGGGTGTTACAAGGCATCTAGGGGTAGAAGCCAAGGATGGGGCTACACATCCAGTAATGCACCAGACAGCCACCTCTCCCCAGGAAAGAATGATCCAGCCCAAAATGTCAATAATGATGAGGCTGGGAACCCATGATGGAAAGCATATGAGAGTCCTTGAAATCTTCTGAATTAGGAAGGTTGTAATGCAACAGGAGCCAGTTTCAGGATTTACATTCACACAGAGAAGTTTGAGAAATCACATACAAACTCTACCTCCATGTTTTAACAATTTTATATGGTAAATAAGAGATGAATACTGCTCATACTTTAATAGTAGGGTTTTGTACACTGCCTTAACTGGTTACTTGTTAAGTAGTGTTTGTTTTAAGTCTCTTGTAATCTTTTGTACTGCTGCATTTCATATATAGATAAGTTAGTTCAAGGTGTTTATTAAAAAATCATTTTATGTATATTATGAATATTTAAATTCATAGATGCTCAGATTTAAGTGCCTAATGCCAATTTCAAGGTGACCCATAGGCTTCTGCAATATTTTATTTTTGCCTTGGTATGGCCTGATTTCTATCCCTTGACTTTACAGGATCAAAATGAGAAGTATAATTACCATGATATTCCCTTCCACAGGGAGAAAAATTTCCTTAGAACCAGCTTTCACTTAAAGGAAACACCTTGGGTATAAGTTTCCAATTCTGAAGAATTTCTGTGCTCAGGTTCAATTCTCCCATTCTTTTAAAGTTCATTTATAGAATTGCTAGTAGGAGACATTATATGTTTTTCAACATCTTTTTTTTTCCATTCTTCCTTTTCCTTTCCATCCATTCCACTCTTCTCATTCTCTCCCTGTCTTTATTACTTTCTTTAGGTCCACAAGTTCCCCTAGAGTTTCTTTAATTTGCAGCAACTTCTGAAAGCATTAGTTGTATTTTCTGTGGCAGAAAAGATTTCTTAAACAGCAGAGGACTGCATATGTGTGCTTAGGTGTCAAGACGGTATCCATAAGGATGAGTGTCAACCTTATTTTCTTCACTCAGGAAGAATAATAACTATGAGTTATGAAAGTATTCTAACAGATGCTGAACCAACAGAGCAGAATGAAGAAAACAAAAAACTATTCAGAAACTTTGTTTACCACTGAAGCTATTTCTACTGTATACATTTCTCTGCCAAGATACAGTTAAGGGAGAAAACAAAAAGAGAAAAAGAGTAAGAGAGAGAGAAGAGACTGTGTGAAAAAGAACCTATAGATTATGATATTTAAGAGACATGCCAAGTATTTTTTGAGGGCTTAGAAACCTGGAGATAATAAGAGGTCAATACATAAATGGAAGTTTCTCAAGACAGGATAGGTGTGAGCATAGTACTAGGGTGGGCAGCTGGTAGAGAGAAAGGAGGGGGAGGACCTGGGGATAGAGCAAATGGTAACCTTGACAATGTGGGCACATAACAACTCTGGCACAGGGACACTGAACATCTTCCAGCCAAGGCCCCTATACAACCATTTCCCTGGGGAATAAACTTCTTTTGTTTCTGGGAAAGCCCACGATGGGAAAGTGCCTGCTATTATATTGCTGATATTCCAATCAGGTCTCCTTCAAGACATGTCAGAGGTACAGCTAGTGCACTTGAGATTCAGGGGGAAAATCATCATCCTCCTCCACATTATCATCATCATCATCATCATCATCATCATCATCATCATCATCCTCCTCCTCCTCCTCATCCTCCTCATCATCCAAAAACAATACAGAAAAGCAAAGGACACATATTTGGAATATTAGACTATAACCTAAAATCCCAAGGATATTTTGCCATCATTATTTTGCAAAGTTCAGTTCATAACAAAAAATACAGTTAAAAATATCTAAGAGAAAATGTTTAAAAACCATTTGGGACAAGTTCGTTCTTGGAAGGAAGTTTAGAATCTCTTGTCAAATGGCATTAATACTGCACTCATATCCAGGTGCTGTGCCCAGCTATACTCTTCTTTTCCTTGTCTAAATGCCTTTTTTTTTTCACCATATTCTAATGGACGTGACTTCTGTAGCTCCGTACACTTCTCTCTTCCCTTCTCTGACTTTTCTTTTCCTTCTACTCTAGGTTTTGATGTCCTCTTAAGTTCAGCCATTATGTCTTTTCTTTTCTCCTTTTGGGAACTCGAAATTTCCCAAGGCTTCAGCTTTTACCCTTGGGCTGACAGATCCTAAACCTACCCCTTGAGAGATTCTGAAATACTGCATCTCTACCTTCTCATGTCTATCCCCACTCGGATGTTGCCCATGGTTTACACTCAACACGTTCAAATCCATACTAGTCACACCTCTCCCTAATGCGAACCTACCTCTTAACTTCTCATTTTTGTGCATTGCCGCTATTCTCCTGCATCCATAGGTTTTAAAAGTTGGTATTATTTTCAAATTATTCATATCCTTCAATTAGCAAGTCAATTATTTTGAGCCACTCAGTTCTCCCTGCTCATTGTCCCACAGCTCTCTCATCCTACCACAGGCTGACCTCAGCTCACACCTGAATTATAGCAACAGACCCTACCTACCTACTCTCCCCGGCTTATCACCTCTCATTCAATCCACTCAACCTACCATTCCCAAAATCATCTTTCAACTTTTGTTTTATTGAGTGATCTCTTCAGGACAGTATCTATTTCTTTGTTATTACGACATTAAAGCTAAACATGAATTTTCGGTGTTCTCAATAATGTGCCCCTATCTATCAAGTTTACAATTTTACTGCTTCTCAATATGATTTATTCCTATTGTTCTTAGTCCGTATTTGAAATTCCCTCTTCTGTTCCACCACTTCTAAATCCTAGCTCTGCTTCAAGGTCCCTCCCAAGTCTCAACTTCTCTACGTAGCCTAAGTGATGACATGTCACTCCCTTCCTAGTTTTTATCCCTCTAATGATTTGCATGGAGAAATTTTATATTAATACTGAATGATATGATTCTCATTATTTCCTATATAACGATTTTTTTTCTCCAATTACATGGCAAGCTACATAAAGCTGGCAAAAAAGTTCTCTATCACCCTACCATGAACACCAGGGCTGAATAGGGGGAATTCTTTTCCAGAATAAACAAGTCAATTAATCTACTACTTAAATATATTTTTATTTTCCTTGACTATAAATAAGTGATCCATAACAAAAAAGCATAAAGCAAATTTAGACATATATCTATTAGCATTTGATTTTTAAATGTTATACATCAATTATAAAACTATTAAATTGAAAAACCATCTTCTTACCTGATTTTATGCAGTCTGATGACTTGCAAATACCATCTAGAAAAAGGAGGGTAATGCATAAATATTTGCAATACATTTTCTAATTTCTCTGTTTTTTGTTCTTCTAAAAACTGCCGATTAATTAATTCCTTAAACCAATTACTAAACCTGAGCATTACACATCATTGCCAATAGTTGGGAAAAAATATAGAGAAATAAAATAGGCAAATCCTAAGTTTAAAATTTTTATTATGAAGAAAAGTGTATTTATTACATCATCTCTACTCACTAAGCCCTAGATCTTTTAAATTAAAATGATCAGTTGTGTTAGTCTGCTAATCATGTTTTTTTTTTTTTTTTTTTTTGCCATTAAGGAACTAATCTTTTCTAATCCTTATTGTGAAAAACTTCTAAGACTCAAATTTGACCTCTTAAATTCCTGTGAAGCCCTTTAGAATTTCAATGACACAGCAAAATTTGACTAATTGAAGTTGGCCAAAAAATTGTGTATACTTTAATCAAATAAAATTATACATTAGAATCCTCATAAAGTAAGCATAAGTGCACTAAGTATACTCGGCAATTAATAACTTAGCTCAAACATAAAAGACATTGTACTTTAGTCAAAGTTAACTGTTTTGACATATTGATGTCACACTTTCCAAATGAATCTTTGTAGCACTATCTTTAATTGTCTTTCTCCTTACCACATTTGTTTGGTAGATGGGAAAGGCTTCACTCTCTTGTTCAGTTATGTGTGCACAGGTGTAGGAGGAACTCACCGTCATAGGTGGCATAGAGTCCTATCATTGTCACAGCAATGATGGTGAGGAGCAGGACAAGGACAGAGAGACTGATCTCCAGCGGCGTCCATCGCTGTTTCTTCTTTGGCTTTGGAGTGTTGATGTCAGTTATATCCATCTGACTTTCTGATCTGCCCATCACCTAAAATCTGCAAAAAAATTAAGTTTTTTAAAAAGTCTAATAAATTATATATATATAATTTTCCAAATGCTAGATGCAGCTGAATAAAGGTAAAAGGTTAATTTATATTAAATAAGAAATAAAAAAAATTTTTGTTGAAAGTCAAATTTTTGATTCTGACCGAGAAGAATATAGAGCCAGATGAATTTGACAGGTCCTGGTCACAACGTTTTGCTTTTGTTTTATATACCACAGAAGATCCCAGCAAAATTAGACAAGTAGACTCAGTTAAATACTCACGTAAGATTCCTTCAGCAGTTTATAAGCAAATAATTGCTGTATCATCATTAAGGAAAGTTTAAACTCACCGTTTTGAACTTCAGACAAGGTCAAAGGTGAATTTTATATCTTGTTCCGGTGGTTTCCTTTATAAGCTTAGAAATGAATGACTAACACTTTGGGGTTTTGACTAAGCAATAATATGAAATATAAATATAAATATAAATATAAATGAACAAACACTTGTGATGGTTTAATTTACTCTTAAAAACTACTTTTGATTTTGCAGTTCAAAATTATGACTACTGCTGATAAGAGTATCTAGCAACTTGTTAACATTCTGAAAATGGTCACTCATAGGACCAAAAGTCAGTGATTTACCTCCAGGGATGAAAGATATTAATTATGTTCTCTTTGTGCAATTGAAGAAGAAAAAAATATATGATTTAAAAACTTCTAGCAGGTCAGGGTAACAATAGTTAAGATGTTTAACTTGTATGTACATTAATATTAATACTTCTACTAATAATAGCTGACATTTGAGTACTTCTCATGTGTCAGTCACAGTTCTTTGTGCTTCACAACTAATAATTCATTTAATCTTTGTAAGGTGAATATTAATATTTCAATTCTATGTCTTAGGAAACTGGGGTACAGAAAAGTCAGGTAATTTGCCCAAAGCTACACAACTAGTAAATGTGCTTTATAAAAAATATATTTGGTCACGGTTTGAAATAAAATTGTATGATGATATAATAAAAGCCACTTTAGATCTTACTGCATAAATTTAGGAGGGGAATTTAGGGGATATAAATCTAAATATTAAATTTCATTGTTTCTTTTAGAGGCCTATTGATTCTCTGTGGGCCATCCACCAAGCACAGACAACTTCAATTTTTCTGCAAGACTGTAGAAAAAACCATTATAAACTAACAGATTGGCTTTTTATAGCTTGATACAAATTAAGCATATAATTTAGTTCCTAGATGAAGTGACTGCTCAGAAATGCTCTAACAGTTAAAGATCTGTATTGAATACACAAAATTCCCAGCGGGTGTGTTTTGTGGAAACTGAGGCACTGGATAAAGTAGAAACAGAGTCTATATCTGAAGTGTGGCCGAGGAGATCCAGCAGATAACTAGGAATTTAATCTCCCTGGTGAGTTATTAATAAGTGAACCACAACCAGACTTTAAAGTTCTGGATACAAAGTCTTAAGTATGCTGCCCCCTTGATTACATGAGGCTATAACCAAGGGCAGACTATCAAATAAAAATATTTTATTAGACCATGAAAACCGTGTCTGCTCAATAACAGTGGAATGTAATGTACCTGAATGTTAAAATGTCTTCCTTAATGGTTACGTAACTCGTGTTGGCTTAGTCTCACAACCCCTGGGGTTATGATATGGAATTGCATTGATTGTAGTCCTTGTAGTTTTAATAGGGGTAGTGGTTGGGGAAAGAAAAGATGGGAACAAATTTAAGACTTGGACAACATACAGAGAGATAAATAATAAAAGGAATAATTTTCCTAGTTCCCCCAGAAAAAGTAGAGACTGACCTAAAAACACCTATTAATCACATTTGTACAAATATTTCCTTTTCTTGAGTATTTCTTCTCCTGCTCTAACAATATTTCAGAAGACAATCTAAAGAAACATTGCCCTGGGATAATACAAGCCAATTCTCTTTTTAGTTCTTTCCTAGAAACAACCATCAGTTTCTACAGTAAAACTTAGGACCAGGAAGTAGGGCAACCTTGGGGTTAAATTAAAGGTGCTCTTAAGCATCACTAGGCTTTTGCAGGAAAACTTCTGGGCTCTTAATGGTTCTGCACCTAAGGCTGCAGAAATTGGTATAAGGCAATGAAGTCGGTGACTAAAGCTGTTTAGTCCTTTTACCTATGTCAAACAATAATCATCTTTGCATCATCTGCAAAACTATCTACATCCTTAATATATTTCACCTGAACTGTGATACCTTAGAAAGCTTAAATCAAAACTAGACACTTCCACAGAAGAAGAGAATAGAGAATTAGGAGAGCTAAACCAAAAGAATCTTGCAAACTTCAGCTTGAAAACATCACTGAAAGAATAAATGATTATTTTTGCTTAAGCAGAAGCTGAATTTCAAAGCAATATAAAGCAGCAATGCTTACACCAGTTGAGTATACACATAACTTTATCGCACAGTCAAGTCAAAGAACCTACAGCATAACTAGTTTGCTAAAAGGAAGTTTATAAACCTAAACAATTTTCATCTTCACAGCAGATTACTACTACATTAACATTTCGAGGAGTGCCTCAGGTACCCTATGCAATTAGTTTGTATTATGGAAACTGAGGCACAGGAAGCAGGAGAAACAGGTTTTATATTTAGCCTGGAGCTGGAGAAGCTGAGGAGGCAGGTATTCAAGAGAAATCATCTTGTTTTCTCCTTTGTAAATGTTTGCTGGGCGGATAATATGGAGTTCTGGACACAGTGTTCCAACCACATTACTCCCAGATGCAGTATAGCCGGACAAGGAAAAGTCACAGCACCGAATCCTAGAAACTATCAGACAATTGTTTTAAAGTGCTAGAACCCCGCAACAAGCAGCAGAATTGAAGAAGCTACAAGTCTTCACAGCTTGTTTTCAGATTAGGAGTCGCAAAATGCTGACACTGTAAATCAGGTACTACTTTTCAGTTTAATAAAATTATCATTTGCATCATATGGGGGTGGGGGTTGGAGGGGGTGGACAGACATGACCAAGTGGCTAAAGAGGAATGTTAGGCTGCAATTACCCTTATTGTCAAATAATGCAAATAGACTAAGAACGATTAAGTAAGCAAACTTTCATCTACAAAAGAACACTCTACCCTTACTCCTGCCAAACAACCCTTGTGCGATTTAAGTGTGCTAACTGTATAAATTATATAATAGGAAACAGAGTCTAAGCAAGATGAAGAGGTTCAAGATAATGGAAAGATCTTCATGCTAGGGAAAGTAAAAATAAAAGAGAGTTGCAAATGAGAAAATCTGACAGAAATCAATATGAAAACAAATCGGCTTAAAATAAAATAAAATAAAATAAAATAAAATAAAATAAAATAAAATAAAATAAAATAAAATAAAATAAAAAGCTGTGTCTGTACAGCGGAATGGCAAACTTCCACCCCCAAATCAGCCCCGCTGCTATTAGGTAGCACTGATGTTGGTAATAAAACCTAACTCCCCCAGGCAGGGGCTTGCAGGGAGCTATGGAAATGAACCTGATGAGTCGCCCTGACTGCACTTCACAGCCCTCCTCCAGGTCACCCTCTCGGCCCCTTTCCTTCACTCTCCAGGTCCGGGTTACGGCTCCTTCACCGGGCACGCCTCCCTTGCCCACGGCCTCGGGGTCCCGGGGTCCCGGGGTTCCGGGGTCCCAGGCTCCCGGATCGCGCCAGACCTGAGCCGCTGACCTTGCGCGGCGCGCCTGCGGGGCAGCCGCTCCCCCCGGCCGCCTTTGCTCTCCTCGCGCGCGTCCCACCGGCTCCCACCCCCCGGGCTCTCGCGCCCTTTGGACCCTTCTCCCCCTGCTGCCAGGCGCCAGCCAGCTCGTTCTCCCGGGACTCACCAGTGAGATTCAGGAGAAGTTGGAGGCTGCTGAGCAGACACATCCCGACCAATGAGCGCGCGGGGCCGGGAGCCCCGCAGAGCGCCGGTCGGTCCGTGCGTCCGCTCCGGCGCGCCCCGAGCGGCGCGGGCTCCGGGGGGCGGGCGTCGGCGCCGAGCCGAGGCCGGACTCCGGGAAGGTGACGAGCCCGCCCCGGCCCGGGCCCGGGGGCGGCGGGAACCCCGGGCATCCCTCCGACCCGCACCCGGAGAGACTCACCGTGGCCTCTCAGCAGATCCCGCGCCGGGAGTTGGGCGGCTGCTCCCGCCTGCTCTCGGTCAAGCTTCGCCACTTGCTCATCTCCGCGCCCCGCGCGTCTCGGCGCTCTCGCCTCCCCCCCGCCTCCCGCCTCGCCGCTGCAGGACCAGCGAGAGGAGCAGTTCTCTGGGTGACCTGAAGGTTTCCGCTAGGTCTCCCCAATCCTGTCACATCAAGCGTGGGGGACGTGCGTGTATGTGAATCCCCCCCACCCACGTGCCCCACCTCACCCTTTCCAAAAGGGCTTTGCCAAACATTCTTGGAATTGCTTAGCTTCGGGGATTTCAAGAAAACAATACATTGCCTCTTGGAGATTCAGGAGTGCAGATGATGGTTCTATTTCTTTTCATATTGGACTTTCTTTTTCTCACATTCTTCTTTCGCTCTCTTTCTTGCTCCTTTTCCTCCCTATATCCACGCTTCCTTCCTTTCTCATTTTTCCCCTCTTCCTTTTTGTTTTCTGGTTTGTATTTTTTGTTGTTGTTGTTGTTCTTCTTTTTTTTTTTTTTTTTGGTTTTTCTTTTTCTTCTTCGCCTCTCCCCCTCCCTCTCCCCGCCCCTCCCTCTCCCCTCTTTCCTTGCCGTCTCTTTTTTCTTCTCTTCCTTTCTTTTCCTTGGTCAGTGTAGTATGATGTCAAGAGCTACATTCTGTACTGAAACTCCACTCCCACCTTCTGACTCCAGGGAATCTTGTAATGAGTGTACGTGAGGGCTTGGGGATGGGGAATGAGAGTCAGAGGAAAATAAGCTAAAGTGTGTCTGCTCTATCTACTAAAAGTAGCTGCAATGTGTCTGAACCCTTGTCATCTTAATGCAGCCAAGCAGCACACCGTTTCCAGTAATTCCTTCTCAAGGAATTGCTTGTGATTCTTTCTCAAGGGGCGCGGGGGCGGGGGCGGAGGGGTGGGGAGCGGGCGGACTTTTAGCACAAGGGCTATTCCTTTATAAAATCTGCCTTAAACAGCTATGCGTCAAGGAGCTCAGAACTGAAACTCCTCTGATTTTTTTGCTTCCCTAAATTTTAGTACAATTATTCAATGTCTAGTATATAAGTAGGTTTAATGTTATCCTTTTCCTGCTTTGAATCACATGTAATTGCAAATATATCTAAATGCAGACACACACACACACACACACACACACACACACACACACACACACACCCCCCTTGGGGAATTCATACTGAAATACAGGTGGGTTTTCCTGACCCTGCAATTATCTATTTTTAACAACAAAATGACTCACTGCCTCTGAGTAGAGACCCTTTGCACTGATAAATTGTATACTCTTTCCATGGTAGAGAAACCTGAAAACTAAGGAGTAAAAAAGTGATACTTGCTAGTGAAATAGTAAATAGAATGCAATGGAGAGACATTAAAAGAAGTTAAAGCAAGTATTAAATTAGATTAATATAGAGAAGTCTAATGTGTAAACATTAAAAGAATTCTCTCTACATCTCTATGCTTTACTCTTTCTTGGTGTGTGTTGCAGATGCTGCTTAATCATCATAGGAATCCTAAAATATGGGTGTAATTACCACACAAAAGAGCATAAGGAGCTTGGCTAAGTTAAAAACACTGGTAAGTGTCTCAACTGGAATTCGAACCCAGTTCATTTTGATTCAAATGCTGAGTTACTGTTATCCTCATTTTATAGAAAGGATTGGAGCATAGAAAAGTGATTTACTAAAATACATTCTGTGAGAAATCTAGACTTCTAACACTCTAGTACTTAATTTTTATTACCCTTCAACTAAATTACCAAAATGTTATTTTAAACTTACTTAATCAGCAATGAAATATAGTAAACTAGAAAAAAGTCTTCTTTCTTTCTTTTTTCTTCCCCCATGTAGCCAGTCCTCAATTTCTTCATAAGGAGGCCTGCGCATTAAAAATTTAATACATTTTTTCTCATTAACATAATAATAAATGTTGGTGGTGGGGGTGAATGCCTAGGCCAAAATAATTACTAAATTTGCATATCAACAGGAAATGCAATAAACTCATATGCCTGGTGTTAACGTTTCAATTTAAACTTTTCAAGCTAGGTTCTGTTTTCCAATTTGCACAAAAATTTTAACCAGAAAAAGTTCCTTTGGAAGGTAATAACATATTCTCGCAGTTCAGGAATAGCTTATTATCAGGAGAAAATAAATGGTTTGATTTATTTGTAGTGCCTCTATACTTAGAGCTGAAAGTTAAAAACAAAGATAATTCATTTAAATTTTTTAAATTAAAGATTTGTTAATTAAAACTTTTAGGCTATTTGGTTATGAGTTCTGTAGACCCCAGAGAAGAATTCATTTGGCATGAACCCTGAGAAGGAATTTATCTGCTCACATGGATTCCCTGTGCTCAATGGAGGGCCGAAATTTTATGGATAATAAGAGCCTACTGGCCATTTACTCTTGGACTCCTCACTTACTCTGTATACTGGGAAGAACCTCAGACTAAACTCTTGGCTTCTAACACTGTGCTACACTTGCCTATGCTAAGGCAGCCACTACAGGGAAACCCTGGTTTTGACTTTTGACCAATGGACTGAGGCCTGCCCTGTCCAATCAGAACTATGCAAATTATATCTTCATTTGAATCAATATTGACCAATCAGAACTGCATGATTTAGACCTATCAGAATCGTATAATTTGAAAGCCTCATTTACATGAAACAGACAAAAATGGGAATTGGGGACAGGAAAATTCTCTATAAAAAGTGACGTCTTTGCCTCAGCGGAGCACAATTAAGGTTGTGTCTCCTAGGCTGCAACTCTTTTCATGCAAATAAATGCTTTTATTCCTTATTACAGTCTAAAATTAATTTTAGCTTACAGTTTTATCTCGTTGCAAGAGAAAAAAAAACTGTGGGAAGATGATTCAAACAATTACTTTTAGCGAGGGTATTTTACAGGGGAAAATGGATATACAATACACAGAAGGACTAAAAAATGCATAAAGTTAATTTTAGACTCTGACTTCCAGCCGAAGTCTTAATCTCATTGAAGTTGACCAGAAATTTAAGGGTTTCATCAAGAATGCTAAATCTCTTTCTAGAAGAAGGTTATGCAAGTTCGAGAAGATTTTTTTTTTTAACAGATTAAATAAAGAGCCCCTGATAAGGACACTCAGAAAACTGAGGTTTACAGAGATTGTCCAAGTCATACAGTTTTTTTGAGTTGTAGGGATGGAGAATAAAATAGTCCTCTTGGCTGTCATGCATTAATTATTAAGAGTGGAATGCATTGGTTTTGGCAGAATGCAGAGTAGATACTTAAAAGCTGCCTTTGTATGCAACGCGTATGAATGACTGATTAAGTATTTTCTAAAGGCTCTTTAAATACACAACTGACCCAGCAAGAAAGTGAAGGAAAACCTTAGAAATCCTAAACATGAGAAGCCAGGAATCCAGAAAGATACATGAGTGCTGAAGATGGCACTGCTCTTGGGCATCTACCCATCTCAGGAGGCCTCACCAAACCTAGGTGACCTAGAACTTCAATTTTCATGGGACTTGCAAATGGCAGGGACTTTTTACAAAGCTTAGCACAAAGTAAGGTGAAAAGTCAGATTACAGATTGCTACATAAAGTTGAGACCACTGAATCAAGAAACATCTGCAGTGAAAAGGTGAACCAGAAAAAAGAAAGAACAAAACTCGAACCCCTTTTCCCACTCTCTCCGTACTATTACCAGAACTCCGAAATGTTAGGTAGCTAGTCAGACATGAAGGACAGGAACAAAGGAATAGGGATCCAGCCTAGAGACTGCCCAAAGAACACCCTATTGGCAGTTAGAGAACCCCTCCTGCATCCCTACGGATAAAGGAAAGGTGGGTCATAGTCTTAGCTGGCCTAATCTGGCCACAGATGCCTACACAAAAGAGCATTATAATACTATGTTTATGCCTAAAGTTCATGAATCTAATTATAAAAGACTCAATTCTGGGTAAGCACATGCACACTAGGCAGTTATACAGCAGCCAGGTTTCAATCAAAATGACCTCACTTGCTAATTAGCTAAGAATGCCTTTGTAACTAACCCATGGCTGCATTGCTGCCCCCAAATATAACACAGCCCTCTCTCTCCCCCGGGGGTTACAGCTCTCCATCTTCCTTGGCTGTAACCCAGACCCTGCTTAGGGATACGCATCCTCATTTCCACGAAGCTAGTTGGTTTAGACTTGACTTGTCTTCTACCTCATACTGTGCTTTGAATAAATGAATATTTCTCATATTCGCTGAGTCAAAATTCATTTCTTTGGCAGTGTAAAGGACCTAGAGGTGTGTTATCGGAACTCCGATCGCTCCAACGGTAACAGTTTTTCCCGGTGCTGTGAACTTGGGACAGTACCCCACCACTACGCCCCCCACACGCCTCCACCAGCATAAAGATATTTGCTTTTTTCTGATTTGACTCAGACAGGTTAAAGGTATAACAAAAAGCTTCTGGTGAAAAGTCATGATCAAGCCAGACTTCCAATGTTTTTTTTTTCTCTAGGATGCAGGATTTATGCTAATTGTATAGCCTGAAAATTCCCAAGATAAAAATAGTGAAATGATACCAGCTAGACTACGCCAAACAAAAATGGAGAGAATTATTACCACCTAACTCTCACTAAAGGAATGTCTTGAGAATTAATTTATAAAATGAAATGATACTACATAGAAGATCTGATATGCAAGAAAAAATGATAAGCAAAGAATATAGTAACAACATAGGTAAATCTAAGCAAATATTGACTAAAAGAAGTATGGGAATAAAAAATACTGGACAGTGGTGGTGTGTAACTTGAGATAGTATCAATTTGAGTTAAAACATTCTAAAGTGCTTGCTTCTGTTGTTGGTGAAGGGGTTCAAAATAAGCCTCCCCAATATGTGATACTTTGGTGTTATTCTGAACTGAAGACAGTTGAGACCCTTTAGGCTCATGGGATTTTATCTCTCCCTTAAAAAATTTAAATTGGAGGACTTGCCCAAAAGAAGAAGCATTACCAGAGAGAACTTTTTATGACCTATGCATAGGGCAAGGCAAGCATCTAATACCTGAACATCTGCTCTTTTTATTGTCCTTCTAATGACCTTTCTCTCCTCTGAAGCCCCAAGGTGCCTTGGTTTATCCTTAGTTCAGAACATCATGTATGCCTGTGGAAGAGAGACTATACTATGATGTGACCACTGCCAGCTAGACCAGGAGCTAGACCAGGGCTAAACGAAGGCTGCTTTCCATAAATCCCCTTGGTGACCATCTGACCAACCTCTTCCCTCTGCCCTGCTGTGACCTGGTTCCTGAATGGGCAGTTGCCCTGTCCCAGGCAAGCATGTAAGGCATTTTCCCTCATCTGGGACAGATCACGCTCTAGTACCCCTATACATCCTACACTGTTCTTTATAATTCTTTAGCACCTGCAGCTTAGAGATGTGGCTCATATGTATACTCCCTTAATAAACTCTTGATATAATGCTAGAATTGTTAGTCTCTTTCTTTGGTCTTTTGGCCTCAGGAAATTTTATAAACAATACCTTATTTTCCCTTTATCTCTCATGCTCTCATGTATGTGGGGTTTCTGACTCTGTCATATATGGGGGTTCCCATACATAGGTATGTAATTAAATTTGGTTATTTTCTTTTATTAATCTGTCTCATGTTGATCTGATTATTAGATCAGTTGGAGGAACCTAGAGGGATAGGGGGAAGTTTCTTTATTCCCTACATTAGGATGGAGAATAATGATATTAAGTTTAGATTTTATTAATTATAATTTTTTTTGTAATTGTAAAAGGATAACTATGTAAAATTACTAGTGTAATCACTAAAAGAATCAAAATATAGTGCATAAGGTCAAAGTTGTAAAGAAAAAAACTAGAATTAAATAAAAAGCATCTAAAGGAAGATAAAGATGAGAAAAAATAAAATGTTAGATAAGGACAGACAGAAAGTACAAAATAAGATTGTAGAAGTAAATCCAAATATATTAATTGCAATAAATATAATTAGACCTAATTTTCAATTTTGAAGAATAAGATTTGTAATACAATAAACAAAATCCAGCTATCTTCTATTTAAGAAACTTACCTAAAACATAAGACTATAACTTGGTTGAAAGCAAAATTATGGGAAAATATATATCAAACAAATATTAACCAAAGGAGAGCTGGTGTAGCAATATTGTAATCAGACAAAGTAGAATTAAATTTTACCAAAAAAGAGAGTAATCAGTTCAGCAGAATGATTTACATTTAAAACTTATGAATTGCTTATTTCTAGAATTTTCCATTTAATATTCTCAGCCCACATTTGACTGTAGGTAACTGAAACCATGGAGAGTAAAACCTCAAATAATAAGATCTTTAAAATTTACTCAGTTGAATTTTGTCTTTTAACAAATAACACATGAATCAAAGATTGAATCGTAATGAAAATAAAAAATCCCTATAATTGAATGGCAACGAAAATATTGTATATCGATATCAATTGAAGTATCTAGAGGGAAAGTTATAGTCTTAAATGCTTTTACTTTAGAAGAAAAAGCTGAAAATTAATGATGTGAACATTTAATTTAAGAAGTTAAAAAAAGAACAACAGAAAATCCTAAGAAAGTAAAATAAAAGAAATAATTACCTTAAAATAATAACTTCATGGAAAATACATAATAGGGAAAATCAACAAATTCAAAGTTGGATCTTTGCAAAGACAAAATTGACAAGACTAATTAAGATGGATGAGTGGGAGGTTGTAATAAAATACAATGAGGCATGAATAAAAGAAGGAACCACAGAAAAAGCAGAAATTAAAAGATAATGAGAATGTTTTGGGCTGCTAGGTCTAATATATATTTTTTAAAAATGAGAAGAAATGAACAGATTATAAAGAAAATACAACTAACAAAAACTGGTTCAAGAAGAAACAAAGAACCAAATAATCCTATAATCAAGTCGATTTAACTAACAAGTATGAATCTTTTCATAAGGGAAGGAAAAAAACAGGCCTAGATTTTTTTTTAAGGCAAATTCTACCTTAAACCAAAGGAATGGACAGTCCATTATCACACGAATTTGTCTAAAGAATAAAATGGATATTTCTTAATTCATTTAACAAGGTTAATATAATCTTGACACTAATAACAAAAAGTGTATCTAAAGGGAAAATTAAGATCAAACTCATTCATGAATTTTGAAGAAAAAAGCTAAAACAAAATATTAGCAAACTAAATGCAGGCAAAGCATAAAAATGGCTCAAAAAACTAGGAATACAAGTTTAGTTGAACATCAAGTATTATATTTAGAGGGCTTAGGTAATATGATTACAAAAGAAACAAAGAAAGAAATAGAGAGTGGAGGGAGGAAAAGGAGATAGAAAGGGAGGTAGAGAAGAGAAAAGAGAAAAAAAGGAAAGAATTAAGCAAATAATGACAAAACTGTCATTGTTTGAAAATAGTGTGATCATCCATACTGGAAAACCAAAGCAATCTAATAAAAAATTATTGGTATTTATAAAACAGTACTATGATTGTTGACTATAAAATCTGTATTAGAAAGTTAATTGCATTTTTATACAATAGAAAATGTTAGAGAATGTAATCTTAAAAAGACCTACCTGCAGAAATAAATACATATATGTATAGATAATGATATAAATACAAATATAGATATAGAAAGATGTTTCCTAGATAAATCCCATAAAAGATATGTAAGTCATAAATCTTCACAGAAAGTTACTGAAGAAGACCAGGTAAATTGAGGGACAAATTAAGTACTTGGATTTGAATATTCAATATAATAAAAATAGCAGTTTTCCTTAATCTATAGATTAAATTAAATGCCAGTCAAATGCCCAGTAGGTTTTTTTTTTTCTTAGAAATACGATAAGCTGATTATAAAATGTTTACGAAAGAGCAAAGAAAAAATTATAGCCAGGACAATTCTGAAAAGGAACAAAGTAGAAGGGATTTAATCTACCATATAAGAAGACTTAGGAAGTAATTTTAATAGTAATTTACTAATTAAGAATATTTTGTCGATTAAAAGAAAATAGATTAATGGAATATAATAAGGATTCAAAAAGTAGACTCTTGCATAAAAGAAAACTTGATACATGCAGAGGTGATATTACAGATAGGGAAAGGATTTAATTTTTTTTTAAATTATGATACAAATTGCAGATGGAAAAAATCGCATTTCTACATCATACAAAAAATTAATTTTATATGAATTAAGAATTTAAATGTGATAAGCAAAACTTTCTTGCAATGCTAAAAGTGTTAAAAGTATATAGAAGAGAATACCTTTATAATTTTGTGGTAAGTAGTGATTTCAAAGTCCCAGTTCAAAAAATAGATTTATAAATTTAATCACAAATTAAATTGTATTTCTGTATGCCAAAAAACTTCAAAAAGAACATAAAATACAAGCTATGCACTAGGGAAATACATCTCCAACACATAAAAATGGAAAAGTATTAGAATATATAAAGAACTGCAAATAAGAGCCAAACAATTCCCCAAAATGAAAAAGACATAAACAGGCATTAAAACAGATCAAATAGTAATAACTAGGCATATAAGAAGACATACAATCTCATTAATTAATAAAATGCCAATTAAAACTCCAAGATAAAACCAAGTTTTACTCACCTGACTTCTTCTACACTACTGGTAAGAGTTTTAATTTATACCATTTTCCAGGCGGGGAAAAAAATGTCCTTGCAAAGGGCAAAAGAGATTATTGGCTACCTTTTCAATGGAATTTTAGGCATTGGTAGAAAAGGTGGGAAAAACTTGCTCTAGCACAAAGGTAAGAAAACTTGTTCTGTAGTGGGCCAAATAGTTAATGTTTTTGTCCACACATGTTTCTGTTGAATTTTTTTTTTTCGCAACTACTTAAAAATGTAAAAAAAAAAAAAAAAAAAAAAAAAAAAAAAAAAAAAAAAAAAAAAATTGTAGCTTGAGGGCTCTGCAAAAACAGGCTGTTGACCACTTCTGGATCTGGTCAGCTGGCTGTAGTTTGCAGATCTCCAGCTAGAGTATATACCTTGGGCTGACTTTCTATTGACCATGCTGTTTTAAGCTCTGAAAAGGTAGAACTTTTTCTGGCAGTAATACTATTAAAAAGATAACCCCGGACATTACATTTTTTTGGTCTAAGCCAGTACGAGTTTTGACAGGCCAACTATACTTTAGCTAACAGCTTTGGAAAACATTTGCGTTATGTAGAGAAGTTAAAGAAGAATATGATTTCAATCCAGCAATTCTACCTTCAGATACGCTAAAAAAAAAAAAAAAACCTACACATGTGCAACTGGAGATGTGTACAAGACTTCAAAGTAACATTGTCTATAATAATAATTAAAAAACTAGAAACAACACTAAGGTTCATTGATAGACTAATGGATACAATATTGTAATATTTTCATGAAATGAAATACTAGAATACTGCACAGAATGCAAAATTACCAACTGCAGCTAAACGAGTCAGTATGGATCACTCAAAAATAGTGTTGAGTAAAAAAGTAAACAATCCTTTGCAAAACTGTATAGATACAAAGAAAAGATCAGATGAGTATGGAATCAGGGAAGCCATAGTTTAGTGGGTAAGAGAAATGCAAACAAGCATTTACAATAGAACATGGTAGTTTTCATAATCAAGTTATTTACAAAGTTCATTTGAAATAGGTGACAGGGCAACTGTTGTCATTGTGCATATCTAAATACTTCATCTTCCAACATATATTTCACTTGATTTGAGGGATTTGCCAGGTAAAGGAGAGGACAGGAGGAATTAAGACAGAAAGGACATAGAGAACGCTGCATGTTGTATGAGATACATTGCAGTATTTTGATGACTTCAAGCAGTTTAATATTGCTCAAGCAAATGAAAAGCGTGGGACAGTGAAGAGATGGCAAGTTGTTTCTTGAGAGGACACTGAGGAGGTAAGAACCAGGCAATAAAGAAATTATTTACATTTTGTTGCATTCAATAAAAAGTCATGGCGGGCTTTGTGCAAGGGAGCGATGAGGTCAGAGTTTTACATGAGGAAGTCTGTGCTGTGTTAATAGTAATGGGAAACATGGACAGAGGAGAGAGCAATGTAGGCAGAGAGATCTGTTAGAAAACTACTGTGAGTCTGAAGGTGGCTGTGCTCTTGATGGCCATAGTCAACAAGGGCTGAGACCACTGATCAACTCTCTCTGCCAGTCAGGCCAATATTGAAAAGTGGGTGATCCTAAAAATATAAAATGCATTTTTTTTTAATCTGAGAAATGGTACCTAACAGACTTCTCTATTGTGATTAATTTGTATGGTCAAGAATAAAAATTTTCTAATGATCGAAAATATTAAAATTGAGTAAATTACCCAGTGAATTTCTCTTTCTCTTCTAACAGATGTCAACAATAATAATTTATATTCAGATTAAATAGTTTAATTTTATTTTAACGAATCGAGCAGCTAATCAAGAAAGGCCAACTTGCCTACCGTGTGTTTAGAACACGAGCAACCTATTTTGTTTTGGCTTTTTTTTTTTTCCAATTAAAAATTAAAAGAAAAAAGAACTTGTACAATAAGAGATGTTCTAAAAATAAATAAATCACCGGAGGCAATTAAAAGAGAGATTTCTGAGGTATAATTACCAGGATTTAGTGATCTTTTAATATTGAAGGTAAAAAGAAAAGAAGGAATTTAGAATGACTCCTACAGTTTGGGGCAACTTGATGTGTCTGTCATTTCACTGAGACAGGGAACACTTGGTGGTGGTGAGGTATGGATAGGACGTAAGACGCCTTGTTGAAACTAGCATTCTTGTCATATGATAGAACATAACAATGAGATATTTGTTGCTTCTGACAATCTGGCAAAACATCTAAATATTTGTTATATGCCAAATGTAATAATTAACTGTGATGATGGGACAAATAAGACTCAGAAACATGTGACTTCAAGTTTCACTCACCAAGCAATTTTTGATTGAGTATAACTGACTGACTGAAAATTAAATTTTAAAACATGGAATAATAGAGTGTATCCTCTGAAAAAAGTGTTTTTTGTGCTCTGACATTGCAGGGCAGAAAAGTCCCTACGGGGACAGGCTGCACTTACCCCACACACGAGGACATGACTAAGCTCAGTTACAAAGATGTACACATCCACCCACATCCTCAAGATGATTGCACGTCTCATCTCATCAACATTCTAAAATTCTTTTATTGTTAACATATAGAGAAAGGAGAAGGAGGAGTGGTTTTACAGCATGACTTGCTGGACACTTGGCATTCAACCAGCCTGGAACCAATTCTGGCCTCGGGGGAGGGCTGCCTATACCAGGCTCTTCAAGGATGCCCATTACCATATACCAAGAAACACTCCCATTAGACCTCTCTAATGCAATTCCTGTGGACATCTGTGGCCCGGACTTGGGTAAGCGCAGGAAGTTGAGTCCTATACAGTAGCAGCCACAGGAAGAACCCAGACTGAGGACAACTGCTCAGCCTTGGCACAGTTTACCTTTAAATCTCTGGTTCTTTCTGACTCTGACCTTGGGCAGGGATGCTGATTACAAATAGTCAAACTAAGACAAGCAGGATAAAGAAAAGAAATGTGGATTCTAAGCAACCTCTGAGTAGGAAAGTTTGCATTTGCCTTGATATAATCATATTCTAAATGTAATTGATTCTCAACTTCTCTTGGATCTGTAATGATTCCAGGAAAGATGCCAAGTGAAATAGAAATACCTTGATTTTAGACTCTTATATTTTCTGCTTTATACCTTAGCAATCCATTTGCAAAGGTAAAGCTTATCTTTAACCCCATCATCCTTAATCCTTTTCATTGGTCATTCTTACTAATGCAGATTACTGTATTCACGTACATTCTTTAAGGCCAAAGAAAAATTCGTTAAAATGTAACCTGATCTGCACATTCAAATGTATATACATAGTGGCTTTTAGTGTATATTTTTATTATAACATTTAAAATGCCTGAATGCTAAATCCTAAGGAACACTAACTGCTCACTTTTACAAGATACTTTTTAATGTAAAAAATCTTTTCAAGTATAGTGATTTGTAAATGCTATTCCACGATAATTTGTTCAATACACATAAAGGCTTTGTAATGTTTAAAAGTAGGCCAGAAAAATTAAAGACGTGAAAGTATTAATAGGATCCATTTGACTAGGGCAAAATTCTATGCAATCGAAAGACAGCTCCGTAAACATTGAATAATGTGGTCTGTCTTGTTTGAGTTCTTATCAAAATAATTGTATCATTATAGAAGAGTCATTGTCTGTTCTCCTAGTCCACCTGTGATATCTGATGGTTTTTGGTATAGGGAAAATAACTTCTTCCTGTTCCCTCTGGTTATCCCCATTTCCTGCTGCTTCTGTAGCTGAGTGGGGAGGCAGGTCCCAATAAAGTATTTCTGCTGGGATTGCCTGACATCACAAAAATAAGGGATAGATTCAGTCACATTCTTGTTAAATTGAGCCAGTATCAGGATATCAACATAGCTGAAGGTAGTGGAGCCTCTTTAGTTAAACTAACGGCGTTGCTTTTTATTCATTTGAAACTCAATGAGTTTCTGCTAGGAATTCAGGGTCAGATTAATTTCTCCAGTAACTCTTTGAAGTAGATGTTAATAAAAGCAAAAAAGGTTTTTCCACAAAGTGTAATTTTTCTCCTCCTCTGTTATCCCCCAATAAATCACTAAGGCACAATTTCACATTCCAGTAGGGAATGATTAATATTATTCCAAGGTGCCTCAGAGAAAAGGGGTCAGGTTAGGACTCTTCAATTACAGGGATGCTCATCTTCCCTCCAAATCAGTCCCTTGCGGGCTCTGCCTTATCCTGGGTCTGGACAAACATCTCTTTACTCTGAGTTGTTCTGTCTAATCCTCTTACCCCTCTTCTTTAACATATGTATTTCTCGAACTTTAGTTCTCAGCTTCCACAACACTGTGCTATCACTGTCTAACACTGGCCTCTGTTGTCCTCTATTTCCCCCACGTGTCTATTAAATATGGATGAAAAAGAGGTTGTATGAAAAGTAACCTCACAGGGTGATCTGATCATAAATTCCTAACTGGGCAGGTCATGGTAGGTAGTCACACCCCAGGCACATAACTTCTTTAGCACAAGACTCATCTTTGTCTTAAGCCAGCCCTGTCCATTGTTTCTGTGTGTTGAGGTTAACACACCGTTGAGTGTCCCCTTGCGGACCCCACCTTCTAAAGTGTTTCCACTTTCAAGAGAGCGCATAATTTTAACTCTCCTATAATCTGATCCCCGCCTCACTTTCTCCTACCTTCATGTAAACGTTTTTACATTCCCTACTTCATCTCAAAAGCATAAAAGAAACTGCAAATTGTTGTTCATGAAGCATTTTTTCTCAGTCTGCTGAGATCTTGCCTCCAGGCATATCCTCTGTTTGACTCAAGTAAATTCTTATAAAAATCCTCTAAAGGTTTGGACATCCTTACGTCAACATAAATAAAGCATCTTTCTTCTCCTTTCGTCTCGCTCTCATTTTTTCCGTGATTGTTTCTACCCATTCTCACTATTTCAGCTGTGATCTCATGGCACACAGCTACCAAACCTATATCCACGAGTCCAATGTATTTCCTGAAAAGTGGACCCACTTTTCTCTCCATTTTCAGGACCCTTCACATACCCACGCTCCTGTGAACCCATAAACTTTATGGAACCAGCATTGCCGTAGTTCATCTGCGCTTACACATCCAAGTGGTTTTTAATGACTTATTACTTCCCCATGCAGTAAATTTCCAAGTCCTAAAATTTTTATCTGCACAGGATCTCTTGAATCCTTTCCCTACATTCCACTTCTTATGCCCAAATTAACCAGCACAAACACTCTTCTCTTATTTTTCCTAGATTATTATACTAACATTTTAACCATTATCCTTACAAAAACACAATTTCTCCTTTTTTTTATCCCAAGGTTACCACAGACTCAAAGGGTCTGCTCTACTGTGTGCATGTAAGCCAAACAAGACATGAACAGGAAATTGCAGCAAAGAAAGTAAAGGATTATTTAAGGAATTGGTGCCAGTGACCAACCAAGCCTGGTGAACACAGGTGAGCTAGTGCTCTCAAAAACCTGGCTCCCCAATAACCTCTAGAGACGAGGTTACATAAGGGAAAAATCATTAATCATGGTTACTATGGGAGTTGGGGTTGTGGGCTCCATTAATTGGTAGAGGCTAAAGGAGGGGACAGTTGATCATGGCATTAGGTCAGGATGTCAGCCATGGCATTGTTCTGTCTGGTTTCCAGGGGATGTGGTCTGTGAGGCCATTCCACTTCCATGAGTCCAGAGCTGAAACATAACTGAGGTCCAGGTGTTATCTTTGTTTGACTAAAACATTATTCAAGTTTGAGGTTAGGTCATTGTATCCTGGTCATGCTCCATATACTTGAAACTTTAGTCTTAAGTGAGTTTGTTGCTGACCAGAACCTAATGTCCTAAGAGCTTAATGATTAAAAGGAATGGACATACAGTATATGTCCAGGTAGAAGAATCTGGTGGAAAGAACGCAAGTGAGTCATAGTTCTGTCAATCAGGTTAAGCAAAGCTAGCTTGGATTAAAGCCAAATGCACACTAAAGAAATGAAATTCACGTGTGGTTATACCAATTCATTGTTCACTTTATTTCCTAGTTGATTGAAACAGAAGTTTGGATTAGGTCACTCCTCAGCTGTCCAAAAACTTTCAATAACTTCTTAGTGTTAAAAAATTCTGTTGTCCTAAATGTCATACATGCTAAGCTGAACTTAGCGAAACTTGTTCTGTTAAATGTGTGATAGGCTTGTTGGAATAGGAAATGTGGTTATAAGATAGAGACTTCAAAAAAATTAGCTGATTAACACCAATGATGCTATGTCAGACAAGCCTACAATATCCAAGTTTCAGAGCGCTAAAACTCTTAATTTTAATTTCTATTCTCTTTTTTCTCCTGTGCCTAGTTACTTTTGATTGAGTGCTGAAGAGTGTATACAAAAATTTGTGACAAGCCTGATATGTTACCTTCTTCCTCAAGGATTTATGTTTGTTTCTTGTAGGTGACTAGGGACTAACACTCTTAAATTCAAAGAACTAATGATTAGACTGATATCTGAATTTTCAATATAAAGAATAGATGCCCAAAAAGTCAGTGGAAAGATCATTTTCAAAATTAAAAAATCTATATGTTCAAGAGTGAAGATAAACTAAAGGAATTTGTTATCAGCAGATCCAAAGCAAAAGAAATATTAAAATATGTCTTCTTACAAAGTTGGAAGAATCACACTACCTGATATCAAACTATAGTATAGGGCTATAGTAATCAAAACAGCATAGTACTAGCTTAAAAATACATACATAAATCAATGGAACAGAATAGAGAGCCCGGAAATAAACCCATGCCTATATGATCCATTAATCTATAACAGAGGAGGCAAGAATATATAGTAGGGTAAAGACAATCTCTTTAATAAATAATGTTGGGAAAACTGGACAAATGCATACAAAAAATATGAAGCTAGACCACTTTCTTATACCACATATAAGAATATACTCAAAATAAATTAAAAACTTAAATGTAAGACCCAAAACCATAAAACTTCTGTAAGAAAACATAGGCAGTAAACTCTTTGACATTGCTCTTAGCAATGTTTTTGTTTATATATCTCCTCGGGCAAGGGAAACAAAAGAAAAAATAAACAAATGCGACCACAACAAACTAAAAAGTTTTTGCACAACAAAGGAAACCATCAACAAGATGAAAAGACAACCTACCAAATGGGAGAAGATATTCACCAATGACACATCTGATAAGTAGTTAATATCTAAAATTTATAAAGAACTCATACGGCACCAGAAAAACAAACAATCCAATTAAAAATGGGCAGAGGACCTGAACAGACATTTCTCCAAAGAGGATATACAGACAGCCAATAGACATATGAAAGATACTCAATAATCAGAGAAACGCAAATTAAAATCACAATGAGATGTCACCTCAAACCTGGCAGACTGGCTATCAACAACAAATCTGCAAAGAACAACTATAGGTGAGGACATTGAAGAAAAGGGAACCCTTGTGCATTGCTCATAGGATTGCAAATTGCTGTAAACACTACAGAAAACAGTTTGGAGGTTCCTCAAAAAACTAAAAATAAAACTGCTTTATGACTCAGCAGTTCTACTCCTTGATATTTATCCAAAGAAATTTAAAATACTAATTCAAAAGTATATGTGCATCTCTATGTTCATTGCAGCATTATTTACAATAACCAAGATATGGAAGCAACCTAAGAGTCCATCAATAGATGACTGGATAAAGAAGAAGTGGTACAATGGAATATTATGTATGCAATGTGATATTACTTGGCCTTAAAAAAAAAAAAGAATGAAATCTTACCATTTGCTACAATATGGATCAACCTAGAAGGTATTATGCTAAGTGAAATAAATCAGGTGGAGAAAGACAAATACCATACGATTTCACTTACACCTGGATCTAAAGTACAAAACAAACAAACAGAAACGAACTAATAGACACAGAGAACAAACTGATGATTGTCAGATGAAATGGGGGTGAGGGTCTGGGTAAAAAAGATGAAGGGATTAAAAAGTACAAATTGGCAGTTACAAAATAGTCACAGGGATGTAAAATACAGAGTAGGGAAGATAATCAATAATTTGTAATAACTACATATGGTGTCAGCTTGGCACTAGACTACTAGGGGCAATCGTGTCTTAAATTATGTAAATATCTAACCACTATGTTGTACACCTGAAACTAATATAGTATTGAATGTCAACTGTAATTTAAAAAAAATAAAAGTGTGTTCTTTTTGCAGGTGGAAGAGGATGTAGGTGAAAGCTCAGGAAGGAATAATGAGGAAAATGAAGGTAACACTAAATGAATATTAACTACATAAAAATTAAATGTACAAAAGAATTACAGTATATGAAAGGATGCCATCTAGCACCATTTCCAGTCAACATTGAACAAAATATCCTGACTATGGCGATAGGAAGAAAAAGAAATAAAGTTGGTTTAACGTTTGGAAAGGAGCAAATAAAACTGCTGTTATTTGCAAATAAAATGATATGTGCCTAACAAATCTAAAAGAGCCTACAGTGAATTGTTAGAATTAATAAATAAGTTTGGTAAAGTTGGGATACATAAAAGTCAACATAAAAAAAAACTTTATTTCTATGTACCTGTAACAAATGGGAGTTTACATTGAGATACTGTCATTTATAATAAAGAATGTGTATTTGGTCTTTATCCATTTCTTGATGCAGAGCTCCTAAAACCCTTGATTATGATCCCGATAAAGATGTCTTTATTATGTTAATGAGGTGACTTTTAGAAAGCCCACTTGGTCTGCTAAGGCTGGGGGGCTGGTTACCAGAGGAAACAACCATGTGATTAAAGGGTTGAACCACACTCCCCCTACCTCCCCCACCTCTGAGGAGGGAAAAGGGGGGTTTGGAGAGCTTCCTGGTTGGTGAACACAAGATCTGAGGAGAGCAGTATTCGAAAAATGCATAGAAGTCTGCACCCTTTCCCTAAGCCTTTCTCAATGCATTTCTTCCATCTGGCAATCCCTCCATTATATCTTTTTGTAATAAACTGGTAATCAAGTGCATAAACTGATTCCTGAGTTCTGTGAACCGCTCTAGCAAATTAATCAAACCCAAGGAGAGGGTGGTGGTAACATCTGACTTATAGCCAGTTGGTTATAAATACACATGACATAAGGTCTTGCTATTGGCATCTGAAGTGAAGGGCAGGCTATGGGACCAAGCCCTTAACTTATGGAATCTAATGCTCTGTCCAGGTAGGTCGTGTCATAATTGAGTTGAATTATAGGACAACTCTCTGGCGTTGGGGAATCGTTGGTGTGGCACGGTGCGGGAGACTCACACATCAGAATCGATGTCAGAATCTTAGTAATAAATGATTGTTATAGCAATGACTTTGTATCCCAGAACAAAACTGAATGAAGAATGCCTGATACTTTTTGTACAGCTGCTTTTAACTTGGCGGATCTGTTTTACATTGTACATGCAAACTATCCTTTTCTAAGGCAAACCCTAAACAAAGTTCTGAAACTGCAGCATTAGTTCCCCTCTCTACCCTGTCCCCATTTTGCTCATTCTTAGTGTCAACGGGTCATCAGGATTTTCCCTTCATTACAACCAATGTACTTGCTCTCTGGGAAGGATCTGAGGGCTCTACAATCTGGAAATTAGAGTTGAAAAGAATCAGATTATCTTGTTCAAAGACTCTTATTTTACCAATGAGTAAACTAAATACCAAAGAGGCCAACATACTTGCCCTAAATTACCTGCACTAAGTTAAAAATGCTTGTTGAAAGTTAGTAAACCATTGTAACCATAAGTATTTTACTTAACACATTAAGAAAGCTTCTGGCTAAAGAGAAAGATCTTTAATAAGGAGTTTCAACTTTCAGTCAGCTCACAGGGACATTTGCAGATTAAAGAGGCTGTGTTCCATGTAAGAAATTATATAATTTTGCTGTAATTTCTCAGAGCATTATTCTTATACCCAGCCTCCCAAAGGGCAGGTATGAAGGTCTATTCCTGAAGTCAGTAACCTATGACATAATAACCCAAAATAATTTTGGGTGGCATGTATTTGTGGTCACTTTCTAACCTTGTCATTATTATACAAGAGAGTGATCAAGTGATTCACAATTCCTGCTTTCAGGTCCAGTTGCCTCCTGACCAAATCTATTCAACAACTTCTTTACTGAAATCTCATATTATTAAATTTTTTAAATTTTATTTTTGTGCTTATTATACTGCTTGTGAATTATGACAATTTTTGCCTTTTTCATACATATGTACATATGTAATTTGTTTTGTTATTTTTGTACCGAATTGACTACATAGAATTTTAATTTACCTAGAATTTAATAATTATATAAATAGCTTTTATATTATTTATTTTTTTAAGTTATATATATATATAATTGTTTAATATACTTTTGAGTTGAACTTGCTAGTAATTTATCTCAGATGCTGGCATCTTCATTCACAAATGAAGTAGGCTGTAATTTCTGTTTTCTATGTGTGGCAGGCAGTGTAATGATTAATTGTTTGTCTTCCAGAACGAAGTTATCTGGGTTTCATCCCAGTACCACCATTGACTAATTGTGGGATCTTGGAGAAGTTACTTAACCTTTCTGTGTCTGTTTTTTTATCCGTAAAGGGTGATAACAAGAGTATCTATCTCACAAGCATTTTGTGAAAATTAAATGGATTTATATTCAAAGCACACTTACAATAGTGTTGTTATACAGAAAGCTCTTTATCAACACAAGGCATTTTAATGTTATTCTGGCCAGGTTTTGGTATCAATATGCTAACTTCATAAAATATACTTGGAAATGATGCTTCTTTTGTTATAATCTTGAAACACTTAAAAGGCAGAAGAATTAATCATTCCTTGAGGATTCGAAATAACTTAGTTATGAAATCATCTGGAACCTGTATCCATTAAGGAAACTAGTGCTTTGACAAGTTTACATTATCTTCCTCTTCTTGGAGTAGTTTTAGAAATAAGTGTTTTATTTGAAAATTACACAGTATTTGCAAAATATTAATATTTTTCAAATGTATCTTTACGAAGTTTTTGTTTTCAAGCTTTTCTTCCCGATGAGTCATAAAAGGTATTTGTTCATGTTTTGGCATTTTCAGAATCAGGTTATGCTTTTGTTTATCAATTTACTCTTTATTTGTTTATTTTCCATTTAATTCTGATTTCATTTCAAAAATTACTTTCTCTGAGTTTTAATTTTTCTAACTTATTAAGTTAAATGCTTAGTTCGCTCTTTGTTGCAATGCTGGCAAACTGCTGTAAGAGTATTAAAAAAGAGCTAAGAGATGAGTCTTTATTTTTTTTAATATTAGCATGCTATATATTTTATTTGTTGTTATTTCATTCCCATTAATTTATATATTCATTCACAGATATTTATTTAGCACTGGACATTGTCCAGGGTTCCGTTGATGGGGCAGGGCAGTGAACAATAAATCGGACATTTTCGTTGCCTTCGAGAGGAAAAAATGCAGCAATTAAACGTCCTTTGAGGAGAAGATGCTCTTCCCCTTTTGAGGGGTTTCAACTGATAGAATTCTGGTCATAACATAACACTTCTGGTCAATTATGACTAGAATTCTTCATTAAAAGTTTTGATAATTGAAACTTAAATACACACATGTATTATTATTATTATTATTTATAGTGGTTTATATAAGTGTTTTGAAAATCAGCCACCTACCAATGCATTGTAGAATAAATGGTAAATACATTGGTAGTTAAGTAAACTTGGCCTGGGCTTTCTGAGGTGAGGTAGTGAGAAAAAAAGTGTAAACTTTTTCTTCTAAAAAAAATTAAAAATTAAAAATAAGTTTAAAACATCAACAATTACAGACAAGAACGAAAAGAAATTTTAGTACAACAGCAGGAGTTAAACAAATAGATATATAATGAAGCCAGGAAAAGAGAGGCAGAATATGACAGGCATTAGGAAGCTTCCCTCCTCCATCCGTCCTGTAAGACATAGAGGAAAGGAAATGGATTACGTCCTCAAAAAGGCTACTGGTCTCCACCCCTTCTCTCCTCCCTTCTCCTCCCATGCACAGTCACCCCAGTTTGAAGAAAAATGAAAGAATGAAATCAGCTGGGAAAAAAAACATGTCATATACTTTAGGAGTATGAAATTATAAGGGTTCATAATGAGCCACCCCAAGATGTGCCTCAGTGGAATGTGGATTATTTTGAGCTAAAGACAACCCAGACCCCACGGGCACAAGAGAAACTTGTTCCCCTCACTTCCTCTTCACTGTCTATAAGAATTTAAATTAGGAGCCAGAAATGACTTTTTATTTACCTGCATGGTAGGTGATTATTGAAAATGTGCTCTCCCTACAGTTACCTTCTGAAGCTTGAGGGTATATTACCTCTTCCCTAGCTCAGAATGTCTTATGTACCCATTTTTCCTTTTCGTCTCTGAACCTCTTATGCATGTGGGGTCTCTGGCTCTCTCATGTATGCAGAGTTCTCATACATAGGTATGTATTAAATTTGGTTATTTTTTTTTCTTGTTAATTGATCTCATGTCTATTTGATTATCAGACCAACCAAAAGAAATTTGAGGGTGGAGGAAAGTTTCTCCTCTCCCACAGCTGGTGCTGTGAGCAGGATAACTCGCTGTCTGGAACCCCACATTTCCCCATGAGGCTGCTGCAGATGAGATCCTGGGGTGTCTGACACAGGCTAGCAGAAAGTACCACACACCCCCAGATCTCTGTCTGCAGGATCCAGTGAAAGTGAAGTGGCAAGAATCTTTTTCTCTCTTCTAAATTTAAATTGGCAGGAAAATATTTGTGGCTTAGCGACTTGGTTATCATGGATTTCATTAGTTCTGTTTTTCTGTTTCTCTGCCTGGTGTCTCTCCTTGTAGCTTATTATATGTCCTGAGAGCTTGGCCTTTATGATCAGTGAGAATACTTTGGTATCCTCCACTAGAAGGTGCACTTACCAGGGTGCATCAGTTGTCCAGTCGGAAAAACTGGGGTTCCAAGCTTTGGACAAGCTTGAAAAGGCTCTTGTCCCTCTTTGTCTATTGTGCCAACTCTCAGGGAAGTTTGTCATAAGGGGCCCCATAAGGGGCCTTTGTTGTCTCAACCTTTGTTGCTTGTTAATACTGGAAAAATCCTATTCCAATAGTGTCTGCAACACATCCTTAATGCCTGTACAACAAATGACTTTTTTTCTGATTATTTCCTCACTTCCTTGGTTAAGCCATAACAGACTTATTGGTTTGAGTCAGTACATATCCTACAGTCAAGGCCCAAAAATGAATTCTTTTAATTGGAAAAACTTCTATTGGAAAAAAAAAAAAATGTTCTTTTCTTAGCGAGTTCTCATATTGTTATAATAGCTGGTCATTAATATTCCCTTAATAAGATGAAAGGACAGAACTTTGAATAAAGATCAATATGTACTCAAACCCCTTCCTATTTGCTTTCAGATATTTGCAGATATTGTAAAAATTAGGACATCGAAAATACAATTGTCCTGTACTTAAAAATAACTTAGGGCTGAATAAAATAAATATTGTGCGGTTAAAACAACAGTTTTAGTACAGTACTACCAAAGGCTGATTGGGCCAAATTCAACCCCTGAGGTTAACCCCCAGCCCCCCAAAGTTAAAGAGCTCCAAACAAGTCTGTTCTATTTACCCCAGTGTGAAGAAATTTAAAAGACTGGAAAGAAGAGGTTACAATGAGAAACCTGCCCAACAATTTCTTGGGGCAACAGTCAGGTTGGTTAAATCAAGTTAAAGATTGATAACAGGACCCAGGGGCCTTGGTTTGACCCCTCCCTGAAGACTCAAAGCCTTTTTACTAAAGAATGCGTAAAATGGTCAGGGGATAGAAGAGAGAAATTTCCAGGACTCCTTGATATGGGAATTCATGAACTGTGGTACCAAAACCCATTTGTGAAGCCCTGACTCAGACTACATTAGATTAAAAGAATATAGAAGTGTAAGGATTGATAAGAGTATAAAAATTGAAATGTTTAAGCTAGCTTTATGTTAAAAAGAGTTATGTCAACTTTAATTTAATGTAGGGAGGATAGAGAATTAAAAATGTTAATCATCCACATTCAGAGACCGCAATGTGCTGATCAGCCCTGCAGCCAGGCCAGGAGGAAGGACACCTGCAGAACAAAGGAAGATTTCTGCTGGGATTGCTAACGACCCATTCCCCACACCTGTGAAGGGGAAACAGGATCCATGAGTCATTCCCTATGGCTAAAACCAAGGGGGAACCTAGGTTATGAAAGGCTAGGAACTGCCAGTAGGCCTTTCACTCTACATATTCTTACCTTTTCACACTCTTCTCTTCCTCACTGAAAACCAAAAGAAAGAACTTATAGCCTCCATATTATGTCCATATTACAGGAAACAACAAAATCTTTTAAATGATAACTTGCAGAATGATATAGAAACTGAATTCCCTGAACACTCACTATCTTTCCAAGTCTCTCTTGGTCCCTCTCTCTCACTCTCTGTCTCTGAGAGGAGACCCTACTCTGTCTGTGAGTGTTACTTCTAATAAACTTTCCTTTTGACTCTAACTTTGGCGTGTGTGCTGAGTGTGTGTTGAATTCTTCCTACACTCTTCACCAAGAGACCCTCATCTTCTCTCTGTACAAGGCGAGGTCTCCTACTCATTTGGGGGAAATTTGCCCAGTTCTGCGTCAAATCAATTGCATCTCTTTTCCCTGATTGTACTGTGGAAACAGACATTGTGATTCGCTGGAGAACTGGGACATGGAGGCTATAAGTTCTTTCTTTTGGTTTTCAGATGGAAAGACTCTAGAAGGTTATAAACTTTGTGCCCTCTCAGATTCATGGACGTATTTAATACTGCCAGAAACCTTTACTGTTTGTCTCAGCCAAAAACTGTCAAGATATTTGAAAGGATTTATTAACTTTTTGATAAAAAAATTTGGCAAAATTGAAATTTTGAGCTCTGCACACCAAGCTAAAAACTATATACCCAGAGGGAAAGAAGAAAATTAGGGATTATGTAGTAAGGCAGGCAGGTCAAACTATGATGTCACTTAAGTTACATCTCAATTCTTTGGAGGAATTGAAAACAACTGTCTTTATCTTACAAATCTTTGCAAAACCAGAAATGCAGCTCTAGAAGTCCACCTTACTTTATCATCCCCAATTCCTAAGACTGAAGAACAAAAAAGGAAATGAGGGTTTTTGTTTTTGTTTTTGTTTTTCTCTAAAGCACACACTGCTGTTCTACCTCTAAGGCTTCTTGCCAAGAACAAATACAAATCTTAATTGTTTTCTCCACAAATGTTAATAAGAAAAGCTTTAGTCGTATACCCAGGTAACCTTAATTTATTCCATCTGCCAGAAACACAGTTTGGATCAATCTGTTCTTTTACAATGTCATACCCATTTTATGGCAGAAAATTTAAAAACGAAGACTAAGAGGTCTCCACTTGTGCCTGTCTGTATGTTCATGTGTGCTGGGTGGTGTTTTCTACCTTTGCATGGTATTGTTAGTTTATAAAAAGAGCTCTGTTAAGATGGCTTAAACAAGCAAACACTTATATGAGAATTTCTCAAAAATAGAACAGAAACTAACCTAAATGCTCTTCAGAATCATATGATCTAGGAGAATGGTCGATATTAAAGTTGGTTTAAGTTTGGTTTGGTTAAATAGGTATGTCTGTAGTCAGCATTAAATAATATTTTTATTCTTTTTGGTAAATTGAAACTTTAAAGTTTTGCTAGCTAAATTAAATGGCAGATATTCATCGAATGACTAGACCATTTCCAAATAAGACAAAATAATGTAACATTAATTTACTGAACATAGATTTATCTACCTTTTGTTTCTTATTATAGAGGAAATAAGATATTTGGCTTTATTAGTAAACATGTCTTGTGCCACATTTAAAAAATTGTGCTATGAGAAAACATATATTTCTAGAAGTTATAACATGTTTACAAATTTATTAATCTAAAGAATACTGGTATAGCAGAGTTCACAATCACTTCTTAGTTTTCACTAGAAATTAATATCTTTAAAGGTTAACAATTTTAATATATGCAATTAAAGCTATCAAATTAATAGTAATAGGGAAAACAACTTTGTTTACATAAAAAATAGAATATGTTTTGGTTAAAAAAAAAGGCATGATAGATATATGGAGATGTAGTTTTGAGGAAAAGGAAAGTAATTTTGTCCTAAAGACTGATTGTTTCAGAATAAGACGACAAAAATCTGAATGTAAAAATGAATCTTGAGAAAGGAAATCTTACATGCAGTCAATCTGAATAAGACAAATAAATTTAATTAAGTAGGTGAATTTAAATATCAAAAGTAAGCTGATGCACAATTAGAGTTTGGTTTTCTCCATCTGCTAAAAGGACAAAATTTTCTTGGACTATTGGTCTACTACTGATACTGTGAAAAAGCTTTCTACCTTGAAAGTAGATTCTGTGTTTTATCAAGATAAATTTCTGTTTTATGTTGTCTTAATCAGGTCCTTGATTACTTGAGAAAACAATCTTCTCAATAGTAAGAACTAAATTTTGCTAACAATTATGTTGACTTCTGTATCATCCTTGAAATCTTTTATTGTCATTTTGGTTAAATGGGTAATTAACATTATTTCATAATAACTTAGGACCATATTTAGCCAAATGTCCAAACTTTTTGATATATTTTGACAAACCTCCCAAAATTCAGATTATAAATAGAGTTTTGACCTGGGAGTAAATTTGAGATATTCCAGAAAGGCCCCTGGAATACCTCACAAGTTTTGTTCTTTCTCTTTACAAAAGAGAAATATTATACTTATTGGGCTCATTTGATATGTTAAATTGCATGGGAAGCTTTGTAAAATAAGTGATGATAATTTTCTAGGATATATTGTATGGATAAACAATGGCTATAAATTAAATGAAGAGTCAGGGCTATGGGAAACCCAAGATGGCTGCTTGGTTCTTTACTGCTGCCTGGCAAACTTCATTTTTTACAGTTTTTGCTTCCTTCATCCACCATAGTACATTTTAGCTAGACTACTGCCACTTAGTTTGGGTTATCAATACGTTTTTGTTGTTGTGTACGTGTTTTCTGGATGGGTTACAGCCTTTCCCTAGGCTGACGCCTCTCAGTGGCAAAGAAATTGTTAGAAAATGTATTTCCCACTTGGGTATACTTTCTACGACGCCTAGTGATTGAGGCACCTACTTCACTGAGCAAATCATTCAAACCTTGATGGATAGCCTTGCAAATTTCTTGGAATTATCACTGACACTACCACTCTCAATTATCATGCAAAGTCGAGAGAACTGAGGGATAAGCCTTTTTTCTTTTTTCTTTTTTTTTTTGGCTTATAGAATCCAAGAAGTCTGACAGTCTTCCTTCATGTGATCCAATCCCTGTCCTTTTTAGTGCAGGCTAGCAGTGTTTCTATTGGTATAACATTCTCAAAAGGCTTATTAGTCTTCCATGCAATAGACAGAAGTTCATGCCATCAGACAAAAAAAACTCCTCTACGGAGTGTTCTTTGATAACTTCCCCTCTATTACTGGCTTCTATTGAGATGGTTGATTTGCTACATGAGTTACATGTGCTACATACCTGATCTCTGCAACATAAGGTGATCCAGAATCCCTGGTCCTGTCTCTAAAGCGTGCTATCTAGACAGGCTGAGAATTTTCCAAATCATCAAGTTCTGGATCCTATTTAATATTTTTTTTCCTCAGTTTATTTATTTTCTCTCACATTTTATTTTAGCAAGGATAAACAAGGATAAAACTTCCACACTTTGCTTGGAAGTACCCTCAGATAAATATTCGAGTTCATCACTTGTAAGTTCTGCGCTGTGTGTGTGTGTGCGCGCGAGCGCAAAATGGGACTTTACCGAAAATTAAAAAGAAAAAAATCCTTGGGCAAACCAAGGATTACAAAAAGGAATGTAAACTCATGGCAAAACAAACAAAAAATAGAACAAAAATGATGGGAAGATGGCTGTCAGGATGGAAGGCGGTAAGTGAGAACTAGAAAAGGGGCAGAAAAATTTTTTTCTTTTTCTTTCCATTTCTTTAAAAAAATAAACAACACAAGAAAACACATAACCAAAATTTGTTCCCAAGTAGGAACAAAAATAGGGTGGACTTTATCACTCTGTTTTTTATTTTCTCTTCCAAAGGCAAATATAAACAAACAAATAAATATTTTTCCTTATACTTCACCAGAAGCACCTTTGAGCTTCATATTTCTACTAACATCATGATGATGTAGATATTCTCTAAGATGATATAAGCTCCCTACTTCCCTCTGATCCCTCACCAGAATGAAGAGGATAACCATCTCTTCAAGGCAATCTAGACTTTTTCTACGAAGTACTCTTAAATTCTTCCTTCTAGCCTCTATCCATTTCTCAATTCCAAAGCCACTTCCACATTTTGAACATTTGTTACAGTAGCATCTTTCTTTCCAGTGCCAAAATCTGATTACTTTCCTAATACTGCTATAATAAATGGCCACAAATTGAGTAGCTTTAAAAAAAACAAATTTATTCTTTCATAGACTAGGAAGCCACAGGAGTCCAAAATCAACTATCAGCAGGGTTGGTTCTTTCTGGAGTTCAAAGGAAAAACTCTCCCATGCCTCTCTCCTAGCTTCTGGCAGTTGCTGGAAATCCTTGGCATTCCTTGGCTTATAGACACATTACTCCAACTTCTGCATCCATCTTTACATGGCCTACATCTCTGTGTTTCTCTTTCCCCTTTTCTGTCTCATGGGATTTAGGACGCACTCTAATCCGGCATGGATTTATCTCAGTTCTTAGCTTAATTACATCTGCGAAAGCCCCTATTTTCAAATAAGGTTATATTCTGAGGTTCCAGGTGGACATGAGTTTTCAGAGGACACTGTTCAAGCAAGCCATTACACACATGAGAGACTTAGCCATAGAAAAATAAGAACATGAATTGCATATTTAAAAAAAAAGATAAAAAATAAAATAACAAAGCAGCAGAAAGAAGTGAGAAATTTTAGGGCCAAGGGAAAAAACAGGTGTTTAATACAGAACTAATGCATAAATTAGAATTAGTAGGGATTAGAATAGCCTTGTTAAAACCAAGTTTCTGAAATGGAGGAATGTTTTTGGGATAATCGCAGTGATTTGGTATGAAAGAGACAGAGATTAAAGCAATTAAAAGTCATGTAATAGATATGGAGAACAATTCCACATAAAGGTCTTCAGCATCTACAAATAAGATAGCACTAAAATAGAAAAAAGTATTACAGATAGAAAAATGAATAGTTTTATAAGAAAAAAGAACTGAAACTTCAGATTAAAGGTGCACCAAGTTCTAGGAAAAACTGATACAGGGTGTTCATTATCAAGGGATAGTCTAAAGAATTTCAGGGACAAATAATTCTGTAATGATGTAGGTATTAAAGGCTGTGTTTGGGAAACTTTAGACTTCCTCTGATTTTACATTGAGACAATCTCTATTGAGGAAAGAGTTAATAAAAAGTATTATGCAAGCCTTGTCATGTAAGAGGGTATCTTTAAACAAATGCAAAAATCTTAGGAAATAATCTCACTACATCCCATTTCTCCAACCAGTTACGATGAAAAAACTGAGCAACCAACCAACCAAAAATATGTTCTGAATTACTTAAGGACTATTATTACTCAAGGAAAAAATAACAAAAACAGATAGATTTGACCTTAGGTAGGACAGCAAAAATGAGTGAAATGTCCTACGTGAGGTAAGTTTCTCATTTATTTATGAACTGATCTTTCTTTGTGGTTCTTCTCTAAGAGCAAGACCCAAAGAAATCAGAAAAAGGGGTCTTCACAAGCTGAAGATTGTGTGTTAAGGGGTAATCCCAGAAAAGAGAAAACCAGAGAAGGGGATTTTTAATTCTATACAGAACCCGGCACAGGCCTTGGCCTAACTCCTCATCTATGCATACATAGTTCTGACCTTAACCAATGCATACCAAGGTCTTCAAAATAGAACTGATCTTTGAACCATATGCACAAGTCTCAATTTCAACTCAGAAATAATGCCCCCCCCCAAACACACACTCCAGAATAATGTTTATGCAGAAAGACACGAATAAAGGCTTTAAAAGAATTGAACTGAAAATGGACTACACAAAAAATTCTCATACTAACCAATGAACTATAAATCCTTGAGCCAGACCTAAAAGACATTTGCAAAGGCAGGCTCAGCGAACTGAACTGTAATTTGAATTACCACTCACAGAAATATATCAGATCTTATTGTTTAAATCATATCAGTTTTTTTTTTTTTCAGAGAATTACAATAGGACCCATAGTCTCTATGATATAACTTTCACAATGTCCAGGATACAATAAAATTTTAAATGATAAATATATCTTAAAAAAAAAAATACTTACTGATAGATAGGCTCATGAGTGAATGATAAGTTGGTAACCTTGAAAATAAGTCAACAGAAATTCTTCCAACCTGAAGATTAGAGAAAAAAGAGATTGAAGAAAACAACAGCAACAAAACTCAGCTCTCTGGGAAGCATGAGATAATGTCAAAAGGTATAACATACATGAATAGAGTCCCAGAGAGTCAGTGCAAGAGGTATAGAAACACAAAAATATGAAGAAGAAAATATAGCTGAAACTTCTCAAATTTGATAGAAGACATTAAATTATAGATTCAAGATCAGTAAGCCCCAGACAGGATAAACTTGAAGAATACCATGGAAAGCAGGGGAAATAAGAAAATACTTTGGAATAAATTGTAATGAAAAGACAAGAAACATATCAAAATTTATAAGATACAGCTAAGCTATGCTTAGAGGGAAAGTTACTTTTTAAATGCTGATACTAGAAAAGAAGAAATATCTCAAATTAATGTCTAACATTCCACCTTAATAAGATAAAAAAAAGAAAGAAAGAAGAAAGAAAAATAAACCCATATGTATAGAAGAGAGAAAATAGTAAAGATTTACATTTTCATTTAAAAGACCTTTTGGTAAAAAAGAAATCTACCAAATTTGCAGAAAATGTAGTAGTAGTAGTACTCTCTGAAAAAAGTCAATCAAATGGTTTCATAGATAATTCCAACCTTGTTTAAAATATTTTGGTGAACAGGGAAGGAAAGAAAGCTTCCAACTTGTATTTACTAGTTCAGAAGAAAACTGATACCAAAATTTGACCTGCCCCCAATTACAAACTAATCTCATTCATAATATTGATACAAATATCTTTTAAAAATATGTAATAGTATTAACTGGTCAATTAAGAAATACTACTTCCTGGCCAGGAGGGTCTCATCTCAAGAATGCAAAGATATTCACACGTATTAGAAAATTAACATAATTTCTCAAAATATGAGGCTAAAAGTAGAAAAAGGAGCATTTTATTTCCAATAGGTATTAAAGATATTTGACAAACATCCTGCATACCGAAACTACTTAATGATGAAACACTATAAACATTCAAATTAAAATTGGGAGAAAGGCAAGGATTCCCAGTTGTAACACTATTATTAATACTATTCACGACACAAAAGCTAATACGAATTAAACAAAGGAAATAAATAAAGAACATAGATATTGGAAGGAAAAACAGAAATGGAAAACAGGGAGAAAATTATCATTTGCAGTCAAGATAATTGTCTACCTAAAAAATTTTTAAACAATCAAAAACCCTTCTTATAATTAATAAAATAAATTTTATCAACATGGCTAGTTGCAAAATTAATATACAAAAGTAAGAACCTTTGTTAATAGTAAACAATAATATGTTAGAAAAATAAAGGAAGAAAAGATCCCTTTTATAATGATTATAACAAGACACTTCATGAGATATTTATAGAATTTGTAGGATTTTTATTACTACCTTTTGAAAACTCTAGTAAGATTATAAAGAAAATAATACCTTGTTTATAGATAGGTAAAAAATGATCAACTAATGCTAAATTAAGTTATCAATTTGTGGCTCAATCCCATTAAAATACCAGAAGGTTTTAAGGGGAATTAGACCAATGTTACCAGAGTAAATTTGTGAAAATAAACATATAAGTATAACAGGGACAATTTTGGAAAAGAAGAGAAGACCAGTCTACCGGATAATAAAATACATAATCAAGTTAAAATACCTAAAAGAGTTTGGTAATATAGAGGAAATAGACCTAGGGATCCAGTAGTAAAGGTCAATAATAAATGCAACTATTTATGGGAAATCAGTATATTATGAAGGTGGCATATCAAATCAGTGGAGAAAAAATAGATTTGTAAATAATATAAATATCTGCATTTAATATAAATTGGAAACTAGCAGTTTGGAAAAAATAAAGCCAATTCTTACCTTAATATAGAAATAATTTCTAGGTACATCAAAAATTTAATAATAGAATTATAAAATTACTAGAAGAAAACTTGGGTGAACTTATATATAATCTTGTTATGAGGAGGCCTTTCTAGGTAGGATACAATACACCAAAGCCATAAAGGAAAAAGTTAATAAATAAATAAAAATAAAATAGACTATATGAAGACTCTAAGCATAATTTTGTAAAAAAAAGAAAGAAAGAAAGAAAGAAAGAAAGAAAGAAAGAAAGAAAGAAAGAAAGAAAGAAAGGAAGGAAGGAAGGAAGGAAGGAAGGAAGGAAGGAAGGAAGGAAGGAAGAAAAGCAAAAAACCAAAAGATCAACTTGAAAAAGTACTTGTGACAGATATAACCTACAAATGATAAGTTTTCTAAATTTTCATATGGTTTACACAAATATCAATGTAAAAGAAAATAGAGTAGAAAAATATGCAAAGGTGTTAAATACTTAATAGAAAAAGAAGTGTAAATGGCCGAAAAACGTGAAAAGATATTCCCTTTCATTCATAAATAAATGGTCGACAAAAGCAAAAAAGGTGATCTTTTTAAACTTTCAGAGTAACAAAAATAAAAAGATTAAATAACATTCAATGTCTGGGAAGGCATGAAGAAATAGAGACTCGTACACTATTGATGGGAAAATAAAATACACAACCTCTTCGAAAGGTAATTTGGTAAGTTATTCAAATCAAAAAATGTGAAGATTCAAACACTCTTTGGTATATAATGCAATTTGTGTAAAACTTGTGTGTGTGTGTGTGTGTGTGTGTGTGTGTGTGTATGCGCGCGCGCGCATGCATGCACGTACGACTCCTTGAAGGGTTAACTCGTTGGTTAACTCTGAGGGGGAAACATTGCAAAAAGTGGGAAGAGAGTTTCTTTTCATTATGTATAGATGTTTCTGTCGCCCAATTTTTTTTTTAACTATAGGTCTATATCACTTAAATAAAAGCAATTAGCCAGCAAAACAAACAAACAAACAGATTGGTAGAAGTAACTACTTATAGAAATTCTCAGAAACTAGTTTGCATCAATTATTGTGAACTTATGTGACAGAAGAATTTAAAAGAGGAGTTGGGAAAAGCTCTCTATTCCTGAGTGTTTGTGCACATTATCTCAGTGAAGATGGAAGCTAGCATGGTCATGAAAACAGCCAACTTAATTTGAGTAATTTCTCTAAACCCCTGATTGAAGTACTCTTTTGTTAAAACAGTCTTTCAGAGCTAAATAAAGTTCTTGTAAAATTACAAAGTCCAAATTCAAGAAAATTAAAAGAAGTTGTTCAGTGAAGTTTAGAAGCATTTGGAGTTTCATCTCTTCCTTCATCCCATCATTAAGAGAGTAATGCTACTGATAATCTCCTTTTCTCTCTCACTAAAAAAGACCATACTTGTAGTAACTTAAATTGATAGCCAGGCTTTGGAACCTTGGCATTTAAGGTGTGGTACTTGAGAATTAAAATTTTTTCATGTTATTTTCCTTTTTCTTCGTCTATTAAGATTGAACTCTCTTCATTCTTTTAATTCGTTTCTCTAAGCTACTGAATTGTGCACTTCTATTTAAATAGAGACCCTGGAGTTTGAAGACAATTTCTGAAAGGGCTGTAAGTAGGTTAATACACCTAAAATACCCTGCAAGATGATCTGAACTACAATTTCAAAGGTGAAAGTGACAATTGCTTGCCTTGATTGCTTTTTCTTATTAGCTTTATTTGTCTTATGGCAAAATCCTTCTTTTCGCTAAATGCAAAATTTATAGATATAAAATTTCATTCTTTTAAAGATACAAAACAGCTTTGTATTTTAATAACTGCAACATAGCCTTCTGCTCCCCTTCCATGTAATCCCTTTTTAAAATTTCTGCGATAGAAATAGTGAAGAAAGCAAAGGAATTGTGACCTTTAGAGGATTGTGGTTTTTATATGATCTTTACCCTGGAATCAAGTTTAAGGTCTTCACTTCCACTGTATTTAATATTGCCTGCCTATACACACTGTATCACATTACCTGCTTTTATATTTTTATAGTACTTAGCACTGTCTGATAACATTTTTTTTTTTTGGCATAATTGTATGTTATCTGTCTTGTTCACAGAATTAGAGGAAAATTTCTCATGAAGCCAGTGATGTTTAAGCTTCAGAGCTCCTCTCTTGCCCAGGGCCCCTGTGGGTACTGGGAGTTTCTGGGAGCTGTGGAGCTTTCATGTTGAAAGGGAAGGACGGCCTGCAATCAGGAAGCCTTAGCATGTAAGCATGTCTACTAATTTGCCTATGGATACCTCAGAAGAAAACGTCCTGAATCTCCAAGGCCTAGAAAGTAGTTGGAATTTCTTCTCTTATTCTAAATAAATATTCACTTTTGTGTCTAATTTTGTTTTCATAATTGTGTAGTTTTTTTTTCTTAGAGAAGGTCTAGCAAATTATGTTAACTTCATGCTGTATGCATCCAGCGTACGTCACTGGCTAGAACATGGGTCCTGTGAGAAGGCACTGTCTGCCACTTTCGCTTTTGTAACCCCCAAACCTAGAACAGTGCCAGCACATTGGGGATGCTTCATAAATCTTTGCCGAATAAATGTTGAGATGTGGGAGATCAAGGAGTATGACATTCCAGGCGAGACCACTGATATGAGAACAGACTTGTTTTGTTCCAGGAACCATAGAAAATTTGGTGTGGTCGGAGCATGTGGAATGACAAGGAGAGGAGAAAAGAGAGATGCTTAGAAACATTCAGGGCTCAGAAAATTCTAAATGCATTGGAACATTCGAAGCATATAAACATGGCTGGCTTTAAATAGATGTCCTTGGTTGCTACGCAGAAAATGGATTGGAGGGAGGGGCGATAGGGAAGGTAGATCTGCCGGGGCATGAGTGGTGACTTGGCCAAGAGTCGTGATCATAGAATGAAGTGAGGGATTCAGGATGAATATGAGAGAGTAAATCAATAGCATATTTTGATGCACTAGATGTGGAATCAAAGTGAGAGGAATCGATGATGGTTCTTGGAATTTTGTGCTGAGTAAGGCTTTCCTTATTAAACTGCTGCCAGAAGAGGGTTTCCACACATTCCCACCACAAAGTCCGGCAAGCCTCCTTGTACTCACATCCTCTGCCTTATTCTGTTGCTACTATGAATGGTTTTTTTTTACTTCTACCTACACTTAACTCTTCCTCTTGACACTGGGTCTGCCCCATCCTCACAGGCTTCCTCCAGGATCTGGGTTCTGTGATTCTCTCTTCTTTTGCATCATCAATATTTTCTTCTTTATTAGATCATCCACTTCATCACACAAACCTGACTTTATCTTCCCTCACCACCAGCCCTTCCAGCTACCACCCATTCCTCCCACAACAAACACGGCTACAGCTGTGTGTACTCACTCTCCACTTCCTTTCCCCCATTCTCCCTTGATCCCACTCTAATTGGTCTAATTATCCCCTACTATTTCACCACAATGGTTCTTACCAAGATTATCAATGACCCATGTTGCAAAATTCAATGATCATTTCCCAATATTCAGTTCACTTGACCTACCAGCAGCATTTAACATAGTTGATCACTCCCTCCTGGAAACAGTTTCTTCACTAGGCTTCTAGGACACCCGTTTCTTGTGGTTTTCTTCTCTCACTCATTGAGTCTTTTCAGTTTCTTTCATTGGTTTTTCCACTTCTGTCTGAGCTCTGAACATTGCAGTTCTCCTGGGTTCAGTCCTCTGACCTCTTCTCTGCCTACCCCATTCTGTATGATTTCATTCCATTTCAAGGTTTATGTACCACCTGCAATGATGTCTGCCAGCAAAAGAGTAGAGCGTTAAATGTTATCAACTCTGAAGCCTGACTACCTGGCTTTGAAACTTGCCTTCACCACTTCCTAGCTCTTTAAACACAGGCAAATTATTAAACTTCTCTGTACCTTAATTTCCTGACCTGTACAGTAGAGAGAATTATAGTACCTATCTATCAATTTTTGTGAGAATTTATCTTGATTAAATTTAACCTGCAAAACATAAACTACTTTAAGTATTTACAACAAAGGGAACTTAATGCATTTGAATAGTAACATAAGTGATTAGAGGAGCTGAGAAACCAACCAAGGGATGTTGAGGAAATCTGATTATTAGTAATGACAATAAGTCACTACCGTTATCTGGAGAAATTAAAGCAAGATTTACGGTAAAACTATAACACTCAGTGTGGAACTGACATGAGAATATATATATAGTTCAAGTCGACATAATAGAGAGTCCAAAAATAGTCCCTCATACCCATGGTCAATTGAATTTTGAAAAAGATGCCAACACAATTCAATGGGGAAACTAAATTATTTGCAAGAAATTGTGTTGGAAAAATTGTATATACATTTGAAAAAAAGGTAACTACTCACCATATAAAAAAACTAACTTGAAATAAATCACAAAGCTAACTCTGAAAGCTAAAACTATAGAACAGGAAGAAAATATAGGAAAAAGTTTTTGCAATCTTGGAGTAGGCAATATATTTTAGACCAAAAAAAAAAAAAATGCAAAACATAGGAGAAATCTGATGAATTAGACTTCAAAAAAATTAAAAGTTCTGTTCTTCAATATACATTGCTTTTCTGAAGAAAAGGCAAGCCACAGACAGGGAGAAAATATTTGTTATGCATACATCTGACAAGGAGTAATATCCAGAATATAGTAAGAATTCTTACAATTCAATAATGCAAAGGCAAACAATATTCAGCAATAAAAAGAAATGAACTACTGATACACGAGACATGGATAGAATCACAAAAATATTACTCTGAGTGTAAGAAGGTAGTCCAAAAGATGACATAGTATATCACCTTGTGTATATGAAACTGTAGAAGAGACAAATCCAAGCTAAAGGGACAGAAAGCAGATAAGTTGTTCCTTGGGGTCTGTGGTGACTGAGTAATTGACTGGGACGGGGCACAAGGGAAATTTGGGGGGTGATGGAAAACAGTCCATATTTGATTGCAATGCTGATTATACAATTATATACATTTGTCAAAACTCATCAAACTGAATGCTTTTAAGTGGTACATTTTCTTGTTTGTAATTATGCCTCAATAAAGTTGATTTTAAAAATTAAAAAGAATATAACAAGCCCAAACATAAATTATTGATTTTTCCTGAAAACCTGCTGCTCTCACAATACCGCTATCGCAGTACCTGAGAAATCTATTTTTCCAGTTGCTCAGGCCATAAGTATTGGAGTCTTTCTTGACTCTTCTCTTTCACTCACATCTTACCTCCGATTCATTAGCCAATGTCATCGGTTTTACCTTCAAAATACATGTGGTTGGTGGGAATGTAAATTGATGTAATCACTATGGAAAATGGTATGGAGGTTTCTCAAAAATTCAAAAATAGAACTACCATATGATCCAGGAATTCCACTTCTAAGTATTTATTTGAAGAAAACAAAAACAATAATTTGAAAAGCTACTTGCATCCCTATGTTCATTAAAGCATTATTTATAATAGCCAAGATATGGAAACACCCTAAGTGTCTATTGATGGATGAATAGAAAACACAAATGTGAAATATAAATTTATACATATATGCACGTGGGATATACATATATACAAATATTATTCAGCTATATAAAAGACCTCAAGAGCATTACGGTAAATGAAATAGACAGGGAAAGACAAATATCATATGATCTCTCTTATATATGGAATCTAAAAACAAACAATAACAACAAAAACCCAAGCTTCTAGATACAGTGAACAGATTGGTGGTTATAAGAGGCTGGGCATGGTAGGTAAGAGAAATGGATAATTTTTTTTTTTTTAGTCTAAATAAATTGAATAAAATATTTAATGTAAAAAAATACATTCTGAATATGATTCCTTTTCTACCACAACTAAACTGGTTCAAGAGACCATCATTTTGCCTGGATTATCTCAGCAGCCTCCTGAGCAGTCTGTTTTCTTCTATTTTTGCCCCTGTCCCCTCCCTGCCACAGTTTTTCTCAGCAATCGACCATGTCATCCATGGCACTGTTCTGCTCCGAACTCCCCACCGGTAACTCGTCTCATTCAGAATAAAAGACGACTTTCTTAAAACGGCCCTCATCATCTGTCTGTCCCCTATTACCTCTCTCACCCCATCCTTTCCACTCTCCCCAGTGGTCCCCTGCTGAACCTGCTGAGTGATCCTCAAACACACCAAGGCCACTTCCACGTCAGGGGCCTCCGTGCTGGCCCACTTCTGCACGGGAGTACCTGGTCCCACGTGACTGCCCCGCTATGCTGCTCACGTTTCCTAGCTTCTCCTCACGGGCTGCCTTCTCAGAGAAGCCTTCACCAACCAGTCCATCTGAAATAGTATCCCAACAATCTCTGTTCCTTTTCCTTGCTTTATTTTTATTCTCAGCCCTTATAACTCCCAGACATGCATTTATTTGTTTAATTGCTTTTTGGGAAGGGGGTCTTTTCTCACATGGAATATAAGAGTTAGAAACTCGTTTTGTTTCCTATCACATCTCTAGCACCTGGAATGGTATACACAATAAATATTTATTATTTTATTATTCATATAAAATGTAATTTATGTTATTTTACATTTATATATTTAATATATATTAAATATTAATTTTATTATATATTATATATTCTATATAATACATATCAAATCATATGTATGTCATACATAATACATTCACATTCTATATAACATGTTAATGTATTAAAATATAATACAATAATTATATATTATATATTTATATAATATATATAAAACATAAATTATAATTAATATTAAATAAGCACTCAATAGACATTATTGAATGAATAAATGATTTTATTATGGAGGCATTATACACACACACACATTTTACATATTCTCCCTTTTTGGCGTGGAAGTTTTATTTTTCCTACATTACGATTCCCTAAAAAATCATCCGCCTCCATTGTTTCTTTGAATGTCTTCATCAGAGTCAGCGAATGCATGGTATGAGGACTGTCACATTTCCTGCCTGAGTGGATGGTAAACATGCATAATCCCTTCTGTTTCTTTCCTACTGAGCCAGTATACTTTGTCATTCTGCTCAACACAGAACTCCAGGCAGTCACCTCTAATTGATTGGCTTGGGCAGGAAATATGACACCTGTTTGTGATCCTGGATGTAAATTTAAACTTTCTTCGGTTGTTGTTTTAGGCTTGATTTCCAAACTGACCAAGGACATAGACCTGTAGGGTAAATGGAAATTACATGCTCTTTAAAGTTCTTCCAGCTTTGCTAGGAAGGACAGAAGAGGCGGAGATACATTAAGTAATGACTGCTGCATTTTTTATTAAGGCCCTAGGGGGTCGGTTTAAAAATAAAACTTCCAGTTGTCCTTCATCTGTACCCTAACAAAATCCCAACTTAATTGAGTTATATTCCTCCTTTACCTCCTAAAGCATAATCAACCACAGATCTCAAAGGCATGCACAGAAAACTCGACAAATTGTTCACTTCCTTGGCAATAACAGGGCCTTTTACAAGCACTACTCCGTACCTCTTCTGAAGTGAGACAGATTGCACAAGGCCAGAGAAACATCACTTCCAATCCTTTTTTTCTAAAAGCAAATTGATAATTTTGGTCCTTATTTTTAATAAGGTTTTTGGATGTAAAGTAAGACATTTATCATTACCAGGACATCCCCACCAGGATAGGAAAAGCATAGCTGGAGGGGAAAATAGATCTCAGAAAACGGCCCATGCAGATTCTGCCATGTGTCTGGGACACAGGAATTTACCAGTGGTAAGTTTCTCTGATGTTTGGACAACACACTGGCTTGAATCCTTTTTATCTTCCTCTTTACCGATCTGTGGTCACGTAGTGCTGATAGTCGTTAGATAGATAATGTATTCCTATATTAACTCTCCTCCAAAGACCAGTTCCTCAAAACTTGAATCTTACTGTTGAGAGGAAGACGTGATTTCTTCGACGGAATTTTGGGGTCCTCCTTTTTCTTGTGGACATTCTAGAAATCTGCAGCCTGATTCTTTAAGGCAATTGGCCAAGTTTTCTCTTTACGTTAATTGAGATACTACTCTAATTTATAATCTGTCCATATCTTTGGTTTAAGGAATATCTCCAGTGTCAGTGTTATTAAATTCCATATCACTTCAAGCTTATTCTAGCCCGAGGGAAGAAAGTTACATGAGACAAACATTTCATTAACATTTTAATTCGTTTTTTGGTGGCTACTGACCCCTGATGGACTGGGTTTTAAGAACAAAGGTATATCTGTTCATTGTATTCACTACAAACTGAATGCTTTTTTGAAGTGCTCACAATTGTTCCTGGTTGCATTTTCTTATTAGTTTAATCTGCTTTTTCAGCCTGGGAGAATTGATAGAATGTTTTAACAACAAAAGGAAAGAATGCCTGGTAGATAAATGTTGTCTTTTAACATTGAAGTGTCTCTTATTTTATCTTAAACTTAAAAAAAAAAAAAAAAAGTCTGAATAGTCTATATTCTCATCTAACCATGAGTTTTAATTTCAACCAAAAGGTTGAATGGGTATTTATATCAATAGGCATTTTAATTTGCTGTATTAGAATTTCATTATAATAAAGCTGCTTGTTACATAGTTTTTACCATAGTTCAAATGGATAAAAATAAATGTTGAAATATATAACTTTCAAATAAGAAAAAGCTTAATATAATAGATTTAACCTTGATGGTGGGCACTATTGTCTCTTCTAACATGAGCAATAAACATGTTTAGGAATCTCGCTGTACTTGCTTCTTAACACATGTTTATCGATAGACGGTAAAAAAGCAATGATATCTAAAATCATTTTACTTAAGCCAAACTATTGTTCCAAAATTTTGAGACAGTCAGAATTCACTCAGAATAATTGTTCCTTCCACTTTCAACATATGAGATTCGAGAAAGTTATTTATTGCTCTGATGCTGTCTTACCTTCTATAAAATGTGGATAGCCTTTTTCCAAGGATGTAAATCACATATGAAGATAGGAATATATTATCTGGTACACTGAATTGTTCTCCTTGCTAATGATGTGCCAACTACACTTGTTTCCTTTCTTTTACTGATTCCTATCTTTAGACTTCACCTGGGCTGTCTTCCCTACTCTCAGATCTTAAATGATTGGCTCCATTTCAACATTCAGGTCTCATTTCATCAGAGAGTTAACCACCTAGTCTAACTCTCAGCCCTAATTAGTTACAAGTTACCATATCACCCAGTTTTATGGTCCTCTTGGCTTTTATCGCTAGACACTATTACCTCGTTTTCTGTTTACTTGTGTATTTTCTGTCTCTTCTTTACAGAATTGAAGCTCTTGGAAGGTTAGGGCATTGTCTGTTTTACTTTTCACTGAATTTCCCAAGCTTAGAACAGGGTCTGACACATAATAAGCAATCAAATGAACAAATAGTTGGTGGTCATCTTCTCTTTCCTTTAGCTGAGTCCCAAAAGAAGAGCAGAATCACCTCTCCAGCGTGGTATTTACCGATACATAAATAGATTGCTAGAAATTACAAAATAGATAACTGAAAACAAGGAAATAAAGCATATCTCCTTTTATTTGATGGGCTGATGAAAAGTGAAAATATGTCAAGATAAAAGATTTATTTCATTCATTCACTCAATAAACCTTTTGAGCACTTATTGTGTGTGAAAAATTAGGGTAGTAGCTGAAGTTAAGATGCATTAGGAGAGAGTTCATTTTTTAAAAAGCTCTTAATCTAATTGGCACAGTAAGCCATTTGTGCATTTAAGCTGTTGCCTTTAAGCCATCTATGCCTTTAATGTTGCTAAAATGCTAAATTTCTATATAAACCCAAAGTCAAGTGATCCTGTGGAAGGAAATCTAGGGCAAACAATCCTTTATAGCAGTGGCATTTGAGCTGGACCTAAAAGGTTGAATGGAGTTTTTCAGGGTAGAGAAAGGAGAAAGGGCATTCAGGAAAGCACCTAGAATGAGCAAAGGCCCAGAAGGGTTCTGGTCCCCTGTGTGTGTTCAGACAGGTGAGGTGATGGGGAGGAATCGGCCAATAGCTTCAAGTCTGAATTAGCACAGAGGGAGTGTTAGGACTAGAAAGGTAAATTGGAACCATGAAGAACCATAAAGACTTTAGACTTAGACTTTAAATTGTAGGCAATGGAGAGTGTGAGCAGATCTGTATTTATAACAGTTCAACTTGATGACTGTGTAGAAGAGGAAAAGATTGCGTAGAAGAGAGGAGAGAGACAGGAGATACTGAGACGCTAGAGCGGGAATCCTTCATAGTAGTCCAGCCACTAACTCAAGAAGCCCTGAATTAAGGAAGTTCAGGAGTACAATTGGAAGGGAGATGGATTTGAGGGAAATTCGCTACAGTAGTATTGCTAAATCAAAAATGATCCTGGAAATGGCTAAGTATATTGATAAACAATAGAAATACAAAGAGGAGAACCAGACTTCAAGTGTTAAGATGTTGAAATTGAGGTGTCTGCACAACACTTAAGTTCATAGATCTACTAGGTAGTCTAATATTTGAATGTGTGTTAAAGTTCGAGTTACTATCTGAGTACTCAGATGGACAAAATAAAGTAGTGAGTCCGTTGTAAATTCTTCTTTAGTTTGGAGATAAAGAAAGAAAGAGGTAGAAAACATCAACATGCCCCTGTATATTTGTGTTTTGACAACCTTACCCAGAATCACACGCAGATATTAGGATGACTAATTACAGGTTGCTGCTTAAGAGGCTTATTTTAGTTACCTGGAATCAGGACTCTGATTCTTCCTTTGACCTTGAGCATACCGATGACAACAATAATTCGATACTTAATAATCATTTATTAATTGCTTACTGTAGCCAGGCATGGGGATGGGCCCTCTCCATGGATTAACTCATTGATAAGTGAAAATAACTCACTTTATGAGGTAGATACTACTGGTCTCTCCATTTTACAGAAGAGGAAATGGGAGCAGAGAGGGTAAGGCATTTGCCCAGGTAACACAGCCCATCAGCGGTGGAAGTGGGATTTACACCCTGGCACCTTGGCTCCTGAACGACTGTTCACCTTTCACACACATCCAATAGCATATTTCTCATGTCAGACAGTGTGGCATCAGGTATGTCCCTGTGCCCCTACATGGAATATATTTTGGGGTGACACATTCTTAACCTTTGCAATTCTTTTAACCATGCGAGTCTTCTGACAGATGGGCTAAAGGGCCTCGGGGAACACATACTAAGCTTGGGATAGGGCCAAGGGCAAAAACAGACAGACAGACAGACAGACAGACACTCTTCCCTCTTAGGCATTCAAATCTTTGCAGCAGCAGTTTCCCCAGAGAGAAGCGTGGGGCATGTGCACAGTAGACCGAATCGATGTAGGTGACACTAAAATGTCCATGGCCGCACTGGCCAGTGGAGCAGAATTTGCACTTCCTTTCCCCATGGATTGCCACTATCTCCATGGTTTAAAAAATCTGATACCTGGTGTCTGTTCATCTGTATTAAAATCTGACACCACTTGACATGTACTTTGTCTCTACTTTTGCCTACAGATTTCCCCCAATTCCTCATTGACTACACCCTGGGGCCAGGTTTCAGGAGGACAAATCACAACTCTATCACAGTTCATCTCTGGCCGCAGTGCAGGCAGGCAGCTGAGCAGACGTTTTCTGTCAGTGCCTCCCCGTTTTATTTGTCCTCTCCGATGGCAAGCATCTGGTCGCAATTGCTGGCTGCACACCCGGTGCTATATTTCTTCTCGGAGCCAGGAGCAGAGATATGAGTGTCACAGACATTCTGCTCCATTTTTCGGGAAGCTGCACCTCTCATCATCTGCCCCTCAGGCCATACCTAACAAACCCAATCTTCTTTCTGCCAGACAGCCTTCAAATCTGTAGAGACAGTTATATTCAGTGGGTCTAGTTTCTCTAAGTTGAGAAATCTCACCTTTTCAGCTCTTTCTCAAGTAGCATGGTTTTGAGTGGATTCATAGTTTTTCCTGCGTTTCCAAAGATATTTGTTGCAGTTCCCTTCTACTTCTTAACAGCATAACACCCAATCGGGTCAATATCAGTACCCAAAGTTTCAATAAAATGGCCACATGTTAATATTATCAATTATAACAGAAAACAGCAAAATTATATTAGTATGTAAGACTAAGATTGAATAATATTAATATCATCTTTCCTTTGCAACTTTATTGGCTTCTCCTCAAACTATCAGCCTTATTTATTATACTCATATAAACAACATGATGATTGCATACACCAAATTAAGTGTGGGGTGCTGAGGGATTTAGAACAGTATAAAATGAAATGCTAACAGCATAGGATATAATAGTGTAGGGAAGTTTTCAAGGACCCGAGCAAATTTAAACAGTTAATAATTATTTACTTATGTATGTATGTATTTATTTATGTATTTTAATTTTAGGCGAGGCAACCTTTGGTTGACCTCACAGATTGCAAGGACTTATCAGTTTACAATCCCTTATTTTTTACTTTTTATGCCTACAGCACCTGGTCTTCCTAGGTGGTCTCTCATCTAAGTACTAACCAGGCCCGATCCTGCTTAGCTTCCGAGATCAGCAGGGATCGGACTTGTTCAGGGTGGTATGGATGTAGACAATGATAATTTAAAAAAATAAAACTGAACTATTCACAGCCATAAGCCCGTGTAGTATAATCTCCCCCTAATTCATGTACTATATATCCTTGTATATACATGTGTCAAAAATCCATCAGTGTGTCTCCAGCCACCACAGACACCAATTCCTGTTGTATAAGGAATCTCAGTTCTCAGTTTCTAGCAGTGACAGTCAGCACCCCCAATTCATGCTCAGTGATGGTGCAACATTGTTGTTTTTAACACAGAAAACCACAGAGCTTTTGTATTCCTCAGAGCCCCAGTTCTTGTTTTCTGAGTTGCTTTCCGGAACATCTTTGCGTTCTCATCTCAGTGTGCTCTGAAGCTGTAAACTCACCGTCCAGCACACTTACTCCCGCAGGTAAACGAGCGGCTGCACTGCCTTTGCAGGGGAGTTTCACTTTCTTGGCCCTCTCTGTCTCTGCTCCTCAGCGAAGTCCTCACTTCATAAGTTCATTGAGGCGGTTCCCTGAAGATAGATCAGTTATTTTTCTTTTCTGTAGCACTGTTCTCTTTCCTGGGAGTCTTCAGAATGTGAAGCCTGAGTGCTGAGAGGTTTTCTAGAGTCCACATTCTGTGATGCTGGCCTTTTCTGTCAGCGGTCTTCAGCGAATATCTCTTAGGAGTAGCCCAGTGTAATGTACTTTATGGCTGTAGTTTAACTCATTTATTCTCATTTTTAATCCGAAGCATTTTCTTTAAAAAACAAAACCTTATCGAGAAACTCAAAATATTAAATATTTAAAATTGAGGGGCAGACTTGAATGTTGGGGGCTAAAGTCTTTACTTGGCTCCTCCCCTGATCTGTAACACTCCATGGAAAGGTCCTTACAAACATTCTTTGAAGAGGGGCGTCTTAGCAAGCACCCTCTCAAGCTAACATAATGTCTGCTTTCCTTCCTTTTTTCTGTCTTCTTTCGTTCCTTCCCCCTACTCCTTTTCTTTCTCTCTTTTGCCCATAAATTCCCACTTTTACTTTAATTCTAAAACTTACTCTCCAGCTTATTCTGAAAACATTTTTTTCTTGTCTTTCTCTTTTTGTTAACCAACTCTTTTTCTTTGACCTTCTTCCACAAAAACACTGATTTTACAGAATTCAGAATGTTGTAACCATGTAAATCCTCACTTCTTTAAAATGACTTTTTCTCATCTTTTTTCTTGATCCAAACTGGCATTGGGCTTACTTGCTTCTTTTCCTTCCTTATCCTTCAGCATACTGCACGGCCACTCCCTTAATCATTAAGTTCTTAGGTCTTAGAAACAAAGCCTCTGGTCTGTTGACCACAGAAACAGTTTCAGTAGTCAAACTAAAGATAACATCTTGCAACTCCACACCCATGAAGGCGGGACTGACCCTACCAGCATCCCCTTTGAAATCAGATAGGACTATGCCATGACTGACATCAGGACACAATGATTAACTGCCTTCTCCCTTAGCCCCAACCAATCAGTAGATCCCACGACCTCAACTCCCTAAGCTACTAATGAGTTTTCTCCTATATGAACCTATCCCCTAGAGGCCATCGATGTTTGAGCGCTCACTCACCTGTGTCTCCAGGCTTGGTGCCATTACTTTAAATTCCCCTCTCTTTTCTTTGGGGCAAACTCCTGTCTGCGTCTCTTTTGGCTATTGACACATGCAGGCAAAACAAACCCCATGAGTTAGGTAACATTTCCCTGTACTATTTTAATTTTTTAAATAAATGTTTACTGAACGTTGTTATGTTCTCAGTACTAGAGAAACAAACAAAAATTCTTGCCCTCATGAAGCTCCCACTGGATGGGGCAAAATAGATGGTAGGCACAATAAATTATTTATTAGAAGTTCATAACGAGTAGAGAGAAAAGTGAATTCAGAAGGTGAATATGGAGTGAGGCGAGGGTTGTTTTAGTTTTAAATTGTGCGCCTTGAAGGATTTGAGCAGTGGCAGAATGTGAGGGAGCAGCATTCCAGGTGGGAATGTGCTCAGGAGCAAAGGCCCCCCACCCTCCGCCACCCAGGAGTCCATACATTTGGCATGTTGGAGAAAAAGCAAAGAAGGCAGAGCGGATGGAGGCGTGTGAACAAAGCCCAGAGCAGGAGATGAGTTCAGAGACAGAGAGAAATCAACCTTGCAGGGCTTTATAAACTATTGTGAGGACCTTGGCTCTTGCTGAATGAGAATGGGAGTCGCTGGAGAGTTATGATGATGACATGCTCTGGTTTATGCCTTTCAAGGATCACTTGGCTGCTGGAGGTGAAGAGACTGTCGTAGGGCAAAGGTGGAAGTAGGGAGGCCAATTAAGAGGCTATTACTTGAGAAAATCCTGACTCTTCAGTTTATCTCAACAGATACACTATTGGCCTCTTTCTGTTTCCCACCAGCTGGGGTAGGTGTTGGGGAGATGATGGTTAACAAGGCTCAGTAATTTTTTTTTTATTAGTCTTTCTACACAGTGATGTTCTGCTAGTTTACAGATCTGTACACATTCAGCAACTTTGTAATTCATTTATCCTGTGTTCCCACTTCTAGGGAAACATGGATATTTATATTTTTCTATTTTTATTTTAAGAAATCTTTGAATATATTCAACTAAAAAAAAAATCTACCCATATCTCTTGGACAGTCTAATTTCCTGATATCTGACTATGGTGGCTTAATGAGATTGCAAAAGATTATCTGCTGAAATCCAGTTGCCTACACGTGGTTAAAAGGTTGGTAAACTTATCTCATTAAAAAAACATCAATTTTCTACTCTGACACCCTTGGTGTAGTGGAACCATTGCAAGAGATGAGGTCATTAGACTGAAGTTTACAGCTTCATCAATTATTCATTTTATGACTTTGAACTTAACCTACATAATCCTTAGCCTCTTTGACACTTAGCTTCATCCCCTGTCAAATGAATATGGGGAAAACTCTTGCCCTGTCTTCCTTTAGAAGCTGTGCTGTGGGAAGAAGTGAGCTGAAGCAATACGAGTCCATGTTTTGTAAAAGTGCTCAGTGCAAGACGGCTCTCATTCTGAGCCAAACATGGCCAAATCTCTGAGTGAAATGATTTTTGGAACCTCCCAACTTCTTGATGATTCTGTGTCCAAACTAACTTTTCTTAAATTCTTCTTATATGCAGGACACCCCCAATTTGATTGTGACATCAGAAAGGTAGGCTGGTCTAGGTTTTCACTTCTTGCTTGTAATAAGGTTGAATGGGTCCCTGAGTGAGGACCAGCCTTTTCTGGTCATGTTCTCAAGATCTCTGAAAGTCCAGAAAAATCCCTGAAAGAAACATTAAAACTGTTAACAGGTTCTGCAGAGATCCTAAAATCTCCCTTCACGGTCTTATCCTTATAATCACCGTTTGCCTTGATGGGAATGTGAGTGAGGTTATTGGTTGTGCACCGGTCAACAAGAACATGTCCCAGCAAACGCAGTCTTTACAGCAGTGTGATTCCTACATCTTTATTTTAAAAAAACCCCAAAAACTAATTAATTAACCTAATGTTTATTAGGCTCTCTTGGGAACATAGGACCATGCAGTACCAGAGGTGGCACTAGGATTTCTGTGATGCTGGTTTATGAGTGATTAGCTATTAACAAATTTCTTTGTCAGGTATCAGTGAAGAAAAAGAAACTATTGGAAATATCGCATTGTACCATTTCATGAAAGGAATGAATGTATTTGTTGGAAAGAGTCACAAAGTCCTGTAAGTACTGATTCATGTAATTAAATTATGATACTTATTAAAAGTCTGCTTAGAGGAATCTGTGTTGATTATTAAGTTGAAAATACGTTTTAAAATAATATAAACAATACATTAAGATAAGGAATGCTTAGACTATGTATTTTATAGGCTTAATTGTGTCTCTCCCCAAATTCATGTGTCACATCCATAATCTCCAGTACTTCTGACTGTATTTAGAGATAGTCTTTATAGAGGTGATTAAGTTAAAATGAGGCTATTGGGGTGGGCCCTAATCCAATCTTAATGGTGTCTTTATAAAAAGAGGAAATTTGAGCACACAGAGAGACACAAGGGGGATGTGTACACAGAAAGGGCAGCGAGGAGGCGGCCATCTGCAAGCCAAGGAGGAAGACCTCAAAAGAAACCAACTCTGCCAGCACCTTGCTCTCGGACTTCCACCCTCCAGATTCTGTTGTTTAAGTCCCCCAGGCTGTGGTATTTTGTTATGACAGGCAGTGCAAACTGATACAATCTAGCAAGGAAAAGCAACAACTTGCATCATAGAAATGGAAGAGGACTTTAGGAATATTAAAGATAACAGATGGAATAAAATTGAAGGGAATGGAAAAAAAAAAATCCTAGATTTTTCTTTACTTGCTCTGCTCACTAAAAAACACGGTGTTGAAACCCACTGCCCCAGGACATATCAATACATAAAGAGAAAATGTAATTAAAATGATATCTTGATTACTAACTTAAAAAATAGCTACATAAAATAATGAAGATTAGTAACTGTAACCCTCCAATTTCACATTCAAAAAAACTTTCCTTAGAAAAGTTAAACAAGTTGCTCAGTGTCACTCAGCAAGTAAACACAGAACAAATGCCAGACTTCATCTTCTGACTTTAGGTTCAGTGTTGCTTCTCTGCTGGTCTTAACCGCACTGCAGCTTTACTCCGAGGAGCATGACGGCTCACTCCTATTTACTGTGGAGTTGTATGTACTTTTTGTTCATTGTTGGAATCATTTTCACTGAAACAACAACAAAAGAAGCAGCGAATCTTATCAAAGTAGTTTTACTAAGTATGGGTGACTTTCTGAAGGGCTTTGACATAAAAGTCAGATGATAGGAATAATTTTCACCTGCAAAAATTTGCTTAAACTGTTCATATTAATGGACTTCTTTTTACTTGTTGCAGAAGCGAACACGGTTAAATCCACTTTACTTTTACCCTCTGCTTTCCTTCCTTACAAAGCAATCATTGTGAACCTTTGAAACAATTACTTAAATATATATGTGTGGGGGCAGAGGATCTGCAAAGCAAACCACATAGTTCAGCTAAATATAGCCTTTGTTAGGAGAAATAAATTGTGAGCAAGTAAAAATTAAGACATAGAATAAATACACTGTGGACCATAACATGGGAATAATGTCTACTGTTCTCAGAGAATTTTCAGAATGGAACCATTGTTCATCAATCCTGACTGACCCAGTGATGTATAGCTCTTAAAAGAAATCACCACTACAAAGAACAAATGAAGGTGTCATTCTAATTTATAATGTGGTTCTTAAAAATGTAAAAACACTCTAAACGAATCAAGCTTGAATGACTTTGGAGTACAACCAAGAAAAAAGAGTTTAAGAGTTTTATGAGGGACCCAACCACACTTACCTACAAATAAATAGTAATTGACATAGCCTTTCTGGTCAAGGATAACATTACTTAATTACATTACTGTCTATAGATAAGTGTACATGAATTATCCAATGAGCATCCCATATCCTTTTATACTTAACAGTATTCCCAGGCAGTGGTAAATCCCCATTTTGTAAATCATGTTATTCTTTGCAATAATGCTTTTTTCCTTCAGAACCTGTGTCCTGTCTGAAGTTGAATCTGTTGCTTAAAATTTTAAATTTAGTTCAAATATAAATTTTCCTCATCTTGATGTGCGTATGTACATGAACTTGTACATGTGAGCATTAATACTTCTTGGTATTTTGCTGTGTCTTCATGTGGATATTTGTGCTTGATTTAGCCATATGGGTCTTTTGGAGCTTTTCATTGATATCATATATACGAAATATTGGCAGAGAAACACAAAATCAAAACTCCGATAACCCATATCTTTGAAAATAAACGTGTTCAGTTTGGGCAGCACGGAGTATCCTAGGCCACAGGCCATCCAGGCTACTTTGGCCAGGTTAGCCCGCACACACGTGTGCATCTTCTTATTAACAACGTTAACTGTGCAGCTAGTAGTTACTAGTAGCTAATCGAGCAATACAATCTGAACTTTTTTAAAATTTAATTTATTATTAGTTTCAAGTATGCAGTACATTGGTTAAACATTTATATAGTTTGTGAAACAACTCCCCTGATTGCTCTTTCTCTCCTCTGGATCCACACCTAGCCATTACATTACTGCTGCCTGCATTCCCTATGCCATGCTCCCCATCCCCAGCCATCTATCAGCTACTAATTTGTACTTCTTTAACCCTTCACCGCTTTCTCCCAATCCTCCAAACCCATCCCCTCTGTTCATCACCAGACTCTCCTCTATATCTGTGAGTCTGTTTTCAATTAGTTTATTCTTTTGTTCCTTAGAATTTGCACATAAGTGAAATTATACGTTATTTATCTTTCTCTGTGTGACTTATTTCCCTCAGCAAAATAACCCCTAAGTCCATCCATGTAGTTGTGAATGGTAGGCCTTCATTTTTTTAATGGCTAAGTAATATTCTATTGTATATGTGAACCTTAACTTCTTTATCCAGGCATCTGTTGTTGATGGGCATTTAGGTTGCTTCCATATATTGGCTATTATAAATTGCGCTGCCATGAACATAGGAGTGCATAGATCTTTACAAATTATTGTTTGGTTTTCTTTTGATAGATACCTAACAGTTCAATCACTAGGTCAAAAGGTATACCCATTATAAGTTTTTTGAGAAATCTCCAGACTGTTTTCTTTAGTGGCTGTACCAATTTGCATTCTCACCAATAGTGTATGACAGTTGGTTCCCTTTTCTCCACATCTTCACCAACTTATTTTTCTTTGATTTATTGATGATAGCCATTCTGACAGGTGTGGGGTGATGTCTCATTGTGATTTTAATTTGCATTTCTCTGATGATTAGTGACTTTGAGCATTTTTTTCATATGTCTATTGGCCTTTTATATGTCCTCTTTGGAGAAATATCTATTCAGGTCTTCAGCCCATTTTTAATTAGATTGTTTTTTTTTGTTGTTGAGTTGTATGAGTTCTTTATATATTTCAGGTATTAACCCCTTATCAGATGTATCATAAGCGAATAATTTCTCCCATTCAGTCAGTTGTCTTTTCATTTTGTTGATGATTTCTTTACTGTGCAAAAACTTTTTAGTTTGATGTAGTTCCATTTGTTTATTTTTTCTTTTGTTTTCCTTGCTTGAGGAGATATGTCTGAAATAAATTACTAGTGGCAATATTGGAGAGATTACTACCTATGTCTTCTTCTAGAAGTTTTATGATTTCAGGTCTCTCATTTAAGTCTTTAATCCATCTTGAGTCTACTCTTGTATACAGTGTAAGAAGGTGGTTCAGTTTCTCTTTTCTTTCTTTCTTTCTTTCTTCTTTCTTTCTTTCGTTCTTCTTTCTTTCCCTCTTTCTTTCTTTCTTTCTTCTCTTTCTTTCTTTCTTCTCTTCTTTCTTTCTTTCTTTCTTTCTTTCTTTCTTTCTTTCTTTCTTTCTTTCTTTCTTTCTTTCTTTCTTTTACATGTATCTGTCCAATTTTCCCAATACCAGTTATTGAAGATGCCGTCTTTATCCCTTTATATATTTTTGCCTCCTTTGTTATATATTAAGTGAGCATATAATCATGGGTTATTTCTATTTTTATGCCTGTACCATGCTATTTTGATTACTGTAGCCCTGTAGTATAATTTGATAACAGGTAGTGTGATGCCTCCAACTTTTATCTTTTTTCTCAAGATCATTGTGGCTATTTGGGGTCATTTGTGGTTCTATATAAATTTTAGATTTATTTGGTCTAGCTCTCTGAAAAATGCCATTGGTATTTTGATAGAAATTGTATTGAATTTATAGATTGCTTTGGGTAGTATGGCCATTTTAATGACATTGATTCCTCTTACCTATGAGCATGGTATATGCTTCCATTTATTTGTATCTTCTCCAATTTCTTTTTTAAATGACATAACTTTCTAAGAACAGATCTTTTACTTCCTTGGTTAATTTGATTTCCAGGTATTTTATTGTTTTTGATGCAATTGCAAATGGGGTTGTTTTCTTAATTTCTCTTTCTGAAAGTTCATCATTGGTGTATAAAAATGCCAAACAGCTTGAACTTTTAAATTTAAATGTGTAGGATGTGCTTCCTACCTAAGTACAGTGCTCTAAAGCTTTGTATTATTCCATCAGGAAATATTTATTGAGCCTCCCACTATAAATAGGTTCTGGGTACTCAATGGTGAATAAAGCATCTTTCTTTTCCTCATGGGTTTATATTTTAATGTGAAACTGAGAAAACAAATAGGAAGGAAATAAAATACAATTAATAATTGCGATTTTTAATGAACTCTACGAAGCAAAGACAAAGGGTGCAGTGTTTGGATTTTATGTTTTGTGGAAGGCTTTTATGCTAAAAAGTAACAGGATACAACTTACATCTTAAGAAATCTCTCACTGGCTCTCTACAGTGGAGAGAATGGTTTAGAGGCAAAAGACTGCAAGAAAGATAAAGTCAGAAAATTGGTTAGTAATTTGGGCACATGTTGCAGGGCACCTGGTACTGAGGAACTGGAAAGGTGATTAGATGTGTTGCAGGAAGACATCAAGTTAGCTCCTGGGCATCTGGCTTGAGGATCCAGGTAGATAGGAAGCCATTTATCAAGGTGAGAGAGATTCAGGGAATGGTTTTATTGCACTGGATACATTAGGTTTGAGATTTCTGTGATATGTGAGGTCAAATGTGAAATGCCACGAAGAAAGGTACAGATTAAGATTCATTGGCAAATTCCTGGGAATGATGAATGCACTAAGGGAAAGGAAAAGGATAGAAAGGCCAAAGAGTAAGAAGAAAAGTAGCTTGCAAGCATGTTGTTTCGAGGATAAGGGAGTACTGGATGGCATCCAGTGCTGTCGAGATATGTGAGATGAAGATGAAAAGAGATCTTTGAACCTGGGACTTTCCTTCGATTCCTCACTTACAGCGTGGCTAACCATAGTCCTTACGTCAGCAGGGGTTTTGTAACAATTTAATGACTTTATACACAGAAAGCCCTTGTCCTTGATGTGTTTCATCTAACAAATCTTTATTGTGAGTACACTGTGTGGTGGGCACAGGATTAGGTGCTGGGATTTGGTATGACCAAAATCTCTGCTCAAAAGGACAGAGAGAGAAGTCAGATAATAAACAACGAGCAGGTGATAAGCATTATGAAGAAAATCAAATCACCATTAAAAGGACGAGGAGAGCACGGGGTGGGCAAATCATTTTAAATACTATAGCCAGTGTGGGAAAAAGCAAAAACTACAGATATCTGGGGTGAAGAGCAGCCCTGGCAGGGGAAAGAGGCAGAAAATTCCTGGCATTTGAAAGACAGGGAGGCCTTTGTGCTGGAGCAGCCTGGGTTAGGGGACAAGAAATATGATCGAAGTCATATGTTTTGTTACGACCAATATTTGTTTTGACAACAAGGACATCCAAAATGACTTTGACCAGGTTCAGTGAGGTAGTGAGTGTCTATGCAGACTGAAGGAAGTAAGAAGAGATGACGGAGGTGAGAAAGAGGAGAAAAGTTCAGCTGTGAAGGAGAGCACAGTACTTATCACCTTCTAATTTCTTATAGCAACTAAAAGTGAGGAGAGCAGGAATGAAGATTTGAAGACAGATAAGAGTGTTCTGTTTCGTGTTTTTTCTTTAGTGAGATACTAGAACATGTTCCCATGCTGATGAAAACAAGCTGGTAGGAAGGGAGAGGCTTGTGATTGAGGTCAGGGGTGTACACTTGAATGAACGGCATCCTTGGAAGGTGAGGGAATGGAGTCCAGGCACAGGTGGAATCCAGGCGTTGGCCTTTCACAAGAGGCAGAGTGGGAGGGAGGAGGAGAGGCTGAGTTATACGGGGAGTTTGAAGATGAGATGCTAAAAAGGGTGTGGATGCTTACCCCAGAAAGTGCCTAAGCATGATGTATGAGGTGTTACCAGCAGCTGACAGTGAGGGAAGGATGAGGAGGGTTTGAAGAAAGAGGGAAGGTCTGCAGAGCTTTTCTATGGGAGGTGGGAGACAATATTTTAGCATAACCTGAAAGAAATTAAGAAGTTGCAGGGTCCTAAATGAATACCATTTTGAGGTTTCAGATCACGAGTTTAAAATAAAACACGTCAATATAGTTTGCTTTACTTTCTTTGACACTCCCAAACCAGCTCGTACCCATAGTTATTCACGTGTCACTCTGAAAGTAATGATGAGGGGGTGAGGGTGGGGACTTATCCCATAAGAAAAACAAAGCAAGATGAAACAAAAAGATTTCAAAATAGAAGAAAAGCAAAAACTTTTAAATGGTTTATTTTGTTCTCATAGAACATGGTATGCATACCATTTATCCATATCCTCTGTGGGGATTCAGAATAAGCCACCCCCAAAATGTGCCTCAGTCGTGTGCAGAGTATTTTGACCTAAAGGCAACCAAGATCCTGTGCACTCAGGAGAAACTTCTGCCCTCACTCGACTACCTATAAGAATTTGAATTAGGGGCTGTGCCCATAGGGCAGGGTAAACTTCTAATTACTAAACATTGGTTCTTCTCACCATCCTGCAATGACCCTTTGAAGCCCCTAAGACACCTTACCTCATCTTTAGATCACAAAGTCATATATACCCCATTTTCTCTCATTTATGAGAGGGCCCTCTGACTCATATATACACACACATATATGTGTATATATTAATTTAATTACATATATATGTAATTAAATACTGTTATTTTCTCTTGTTAGTCTGTCTCACATCATTTGATTAGACCAGCTGAAAGAAACTTGAGGGTAGAGGAAAGTTTCTTCTTCCTTTACTATTTAATCAAAAGTTGGCTTTGTTCTTTATGGGTAACTTGAAGAATATTACCATACCTATTGTGGCGATAATAACATTCTCTTTAAAACACACACACACACACACACACACACACACACACACAAAACTACAATCTAGTTGTTGTTTCTTGGCATTCCAGCAATGAGAACTCCAGTAATAATGAAGATATTTAACACCAAGTGTGGAGTTGTGAGAGCTTTTCAGGGCTATTAGAATCAGAGAAAGTTCAAGATACTTTAAGGTAGTTTTGTCCTAATTTTGTCACGTATATAGATAAGAAATGCTTATTAATTCTCAGACTAACCAGCACTTCTCATTTCCACATAATTCCATACAGCAAAGAGTTCACAACTTTTTCTGTTGTTTTCAAAAGAGATATAGGAGAATCATGTCGAGATAAAAGAAGCTCAAAATATGGTGAGACTCTTTCTCCTGGCTGAAAAGGAAAAGGACATTGAACTCATAAATTAGCAACAATTAGGCCTTTGCACTATGTCACTAGATTCCATTAGATGTGTATCTTTATTACTTACTCACAGGCTCATTCGTCACTACTGGCAAATTTATTAGACATATTACTCAGAGTTATAAAGAATAGCACCTTTTATTATTATTATTATTGCTATTCTTAAGGGATGAAAATTCTCTTTTTTTCATTTTGTGCCACATGGAGCAAATCCAAGTGGTAACATAAGTTGATCCAAAGGAAGTTTTGAGCACAGTTCAGAACTGAGGAGCAAGAGTGAAGATGAGAAATAGGTCTATGTTTTACTTAGTGATTAGAATAATCCATTTCAGTTATCTTCCAAAAAATATCCTAAGCACAACCATTCTATTGCCTTCATTGTTGCTTGCTTTGCACAGTCCATCAAAGTTCCTCCACAAGATTCTGTCAACTTAAGCTTAAAATTGTAAGAAAAATTGAAATAAATATAGTATATATTCTGGTTACATGTTTATTGCCACGGTTTACTATTATGGAGAGATACTAACACATATTAAGGAACTATTATGTTTTATAAACTTTAAGTAGAATAATTTCTCTAAATCCTATGTATTTTCATTTTACAGAAAGAGAAACTGATGTTCATAGAAGTTAAATGAGTTGCTTAAGGTGACGTTATATTGTGGAATCAGGATTCAGAGCCATGGCAAATGGCTGTGTTTTATCTACCATACTACGTGGATGACTTTTATTTGATAATTTTCGCTGGTTTAATTTTTCATGCACCCGGGTTCCTCCTAGTCTAGTTCCATAATTTGTGAGAGTTGCTTTTTTTATCATTTGGATATTCTATGGGCTGCAATGACAACTAAAATGTCCTTGAGGCAGAAATGTCCTCTTGTGTGTTCAGTCTCGTGGAAACCAGTACCTACCCCGCATGGCTGAGACCCAGCGGTTGACTCTGCCACACTTCAGAGCAGTTGACAAATTGCTCACAGCTGTCTGGGGTTAAAGAACTCATCTCTGAGAAATGACACTTTCTCACTTGCTTTTTAAAGGGACAAGTCTGCCTCCTTTTCTTCTATGCTTCTAATGATCATTGTACTTTGAAATGGCCCCTCAACTTACTGTTTTGTCTCACTAGTATCTCTACTCTTGCATTCTTCTCAGACTTACCTTCCCCCTTTTAACAGTGACAGCGTCTTCTCATTCTATCGAACACTTTTCAGATGACACAAAAGAAGAGATATCATTGCATTTCTATTAAAACAATATACTCTACCACTTGGAAATGCTTCTCTATTATTACATTTAATTGGAATTGGTGGCTTATTAGCACTGACAGAAGAAAATGACTTCTGCATTCAACATGAAAATGTATTATGAACTGCTTAATATAGCTAGATGATTTAGCTAATGGCTAAGGTTAACTGATGTCAGTGGTTTTCAGAGTGGTGCTATCAGCAATCAAAAAGAAATCTAGCTTATACATGAAAATATTTTTAGTAAATAGACAAAAGAGAGTTTTGAAGGTTGCCAGCTCTAATGAACAAACATACATGATCCTAATTTTATTTTCACTCAAGTGCTTGCACCAACCTTGGAATGCTACTCATGTGAATATCAGTTGACTAAAATAATATTAAACGCTTACTAAATACTAACTTCTTATTTTGATGTTATATTTTTTTAGATTCCCCAAAGCTACTGCTTCTACAGGAGCCCAAATTTCTTTTTCCTTAGAGTTGGTTATTATGAAGTATCTAGTTTTTAATTTACTTATGTTGTATAAAGGCCATTAAATGGCAAAAAATTATAATTTATCTGGCCAACAACTGAGTACATTTTAAGAAACTAATTGTCTGTCAAGAAGCCACATGACAATAATTAGACTATTCCATGTCACATTGTGAATTTCTAAAATATTCAACTTGTTTCAAATAGGTGCTAAAAAATAAATGCGTCGTTTGGATTACATCAGACATTTTCATCTTTTTTTTTCTCTCTCTCTGAAGAAACTTTTAAGAGGCCAAGGATTACTACAGAAATAAAGTTTAAAATATTTAGCAGAGCATAGTAATTGTAACCGAGCTAGTACAGTATAATTCTTGGTGAAATAACCTAACTTACATTTGTGAAGAGGTCACACTACGGCTGTGCACTTAAAATATAATGCCAGCCACTTATGAGATTTAAGATTTTATAGTAGTCCCATTAAAAAAAAAAAACATGTGAAATTAATGTTAATATTTTTATTTAACCTAGTATGTCAAAAATAGTACCATTTCAACATGTCACCAATATTTTAAAACAGTAATAAAATATTTTTTATTTATACTAAATTTTTGAAGTTCAGTGATTATTTTACACTTACAGCACCTCTCCATTTGGACTGACCATATTTCAAGGACTAAATCCCATATATTGCTAGTGACTACCATATTGGACAGCTCAGGGTTATTCTAATAGTGGAGATAAGCTGGTAAAAGTAAGTGAGAACAGTTATTCAGAGCTCATCCTGTATTACACAACATTTCCAATACATATAATTCTGTTTTATTCTCTCCTATAAGTATTTCTCAAACAATTGCTAAATTCAAGACCACATTCTGCAAGGGCTGCCATAACAAAATACCACAGACCTATGACTTAAACTTATTTTCTCAGGGTTCTAGAGGCTGGGAAGTCTAAGATCAAGGTGTCGGTTGATTCAGTTCCTGTTGAGAGCGTGTGGAGAGAGAGAGAGAGAGCTCTCTAGTGTCTATTCTTCATCTTAAAAAGACACAAGTCCTATTGGATCAGGCCCACCCTTATGACCCCACTTAATCTTAATAACATATTATTTGGACCACTTCAGAAATCTACCATCCCTTCTTTCTTCCCTGGACAAGGCTTTTCCTTTCCTGCTCTGTGCCCCGCCCCCACAAGAAAATGTCTAAAAAAGGGGGGAAAAAGGGCTCATATGTCTGTATGGTGATGGGAAAAATCAGGTTATTATGGATCGAATTGTGCCCCACCCCTATCCTCAAATTCATATGTTGAAACCCTAAACTCCAATGTGACTGTATTTAGAAAAGGACCTTTAAGGATGTAATTAAGGTTACATGAGGTCATAAGGGTGATCCCTAATCAGATAGGACTTGTGTCCCATTAAGAAGAGGAAGAGACACCAAAGAGCTCTCTCCTTCCACATGCTCATGGAGTGGAAGCCATGTGGGGACACAGTGAGAAGTCAGCCAGGAAGAGAGCTCTCACCAGGAACTAAATCAAGCGACACCTTGCCCTCGGACTTCCAGCCTTCAGAACTGCGAGAAAATAAATTTAATTCATCTGTCTGTGGTATTTTGTTATAGCAGCCCTAGAAGATTAATACAAGGGCTTATGAAATTAGGTGTCAAAATTGATCGGTAGGAACAGTTTACGTAGGTTTACTTGTCTGGAGTGATCGAGGGGCGTGGTGGCAATGAGGTCAACAATGTCCTGGAAATGCTGATGAACAGGCTAATGCTCACTTTCCTCAGAATTCTTTCCTCTGTATGTAGATATTCTTTCAATAGCAACAGGCATCAGATTTTCTCAGGAAGGAGAAAAAAAGGAAGGTGGGAAGCCAGGAAGGCAAGAAGGAAGGAGAGAAGCAAGGAAGGAAGAAGGTATAGCTATTAAAAGAAAGGGGAAGTGGAAGATAGGGAAAGCTTGATTTTTCATATATGGTGACTTAGACAAAAGATGTATGACAGCAACGACGTATGTCTCCTGCATATATTAGGCATGCTAAATGCTATATGACTGGAAACCGAGAGTCTTGGTACATACCCAGCCAACTCTAACTACCCTTAATGGAAAGCATTTATATGTACTAAATCTCAGTTTAATAGTTTATTGTTTACCTTATGCCACAACTTGGGCCAGTTTATTAACTCCTTATAAGAAGCTCGTAAGTGAGTCATTAGTATTCCATTTGGCAGACGAAACTTAAAGATGTATAAAAATTTTTTCGGTGTCACAGTATTCAGCGATGGAGCCAGGACTGAAATCCAGGTCTGTCTGACTTGAAGTCTTAAGTGTTAGGCACTAGGCAATGCATTCTCCCGGGAGGAAATGCAGAAGTGAAGACTGTGCTTTTAATATAAGACTTCTTCAAATAAAGTGGCAACACTTAGCATCCTACTTATAGAAAACTGAGTGTTTTTGACATGCTTATTTGAATGATTGTGATATTAAGTGGTTTGCTTTTGGGGGAAAATACAATCTAAAAGAATTACAATTAAAGATTAATTGTAGTAAAAATGTGTGGTATGTTTCGAGACCAGAAAACAAGTAAAATAATTAAACCTGGAAGTAAGGAATCTTCTCCTGGATCCCTTTCGGGTTTAGCTGTTTATCATATGACATGTGGAACATTATTTTAATACTGAGTGAAATAATTTACCCACTTATCAAATAAGTTTTATGTTTAAATTATGTCTTTTTCAGAAATCATATTCTGGAAGACAATGTTGCTAAATTTTTATTTTTTAAAATTGTCTTTAATGATCTGTCCTAAAATTATTTTTGGATCCTTTTAAATTCATTTTTTGTTTCTCCAAAGGACATAGTTACTGAGTTTCCATGTACTTTATCTGAATTTCTTTTGAGGATTTACCTCAGCTCTGCCAAGATTTAATTTTCACATCCTGATTGTCTAAGCAAACTAAGAGAGAGCATGGCCCATCTCCTGATTCCCCTGAAAAGAAATATCCATGTTGGTCTCAGTCCATTTATGATATGTCGTTAAAGGAAAAGAAGAAGCTGGTTATTAAAGATAGTTTGAGCAGAGTACTATAAATTCTTTAGATTTTGAGCGGCAGCCTATGGGAACAAATACACTACATCGATGATTTTTGTGTTTCCCAAGTCTCATCGCTACATTTATCTGTCTGCTCAAACCTAATCATAACAATACCAAGGGACAGAAGTAAATTGACAAGGAAAGTAACGGCCCCCACTCACCCTTAGCTGTTACTTCAGGGTTACAAATAAATATTGAAGCACTAACTATGGAAACAAATTAACAAAATCCTCTCCCGCTTAAGTGGAGATAAAGCATAATTTTTTTTTTTCCCCCTTGACCAGCATTTCCTAAAGAGTGTTTCATGGACGAGAAGTAATAATTGCTTCCTTTTCAGGCTCATAAACTGTAGACATACAGCTTACCTCACCCCTCCCTGAGAGATTTCACAATCAGCGGTTCTAAGAAGGCCTGCAGTGAGGAAACCACTTTAATAATGTTTAGCCTGAGTTTTTGAATTTCCTTGGGGCAGAGAACATTTTTGGAATTCAACCAACAATATTTCTAGAACATGCCTAGGGGAATGCTGCTCTAACTTTATCTTTCCCACTCTCTTTTAGGAATATTAATCACAATACAAAATTAATTTAAACAAATATTTTTCTTTTCACGCAGGTGACCTTTGGTCAAAGTGACTGGGAAGTAGTTGGCAGAATTTGACTTTCCAAAGAACTTTGCTTAATTCCAAAATGATCAAATCAGTAAAGGAATGTGTCCATACAAACAATATTTTTTTGTAAACACTTGGATAGAAAGATAAAGCTGGGCGCCTGGTCAGAGGCCAGATTACCTAGAGCCTTATAAATAATATGACTATTCATCCTGAGCAGAATTACAACCATTGTTCCCGTGTAATTATTAGTAATGTTCTTTTTTTACTCTCGAAAATGTCCTAGTATGGACAGTAAATTTCACGGTCACTCTACTTATATGCCATTCTAAAAAATTTGATGAGTCTGTCATATGCACAATATTCTGATAGTCTCTGGGGTGGGGATGGGGTGGCATGCTGAGGCCAGGGTAAGAATTGACTTAAATGTTGAGGCCTCAAAAAAATATGGTGGGAAATTACTGAGAATATTGTTAGATTAAACCCGCTGTCCAAACAAAAAGAGCCAAATGATAATTAAGAGAATGAAGTAGCAGTTCAGATAAATTAAGAACTTCATTAAAGAGCTAACAGATAGGGTGGGGGTAGAAAAGCCTTTGAAGCCAAGACTCTTATGTTTGTCAATATACTTTGAAACATCTAAACACAAAATTTATGAACAAACTCTCGTTTGTATTTATAAACTTGCATTAGAAAGTAAATGATTTAAGCTTCACCTTCTGATCCCCAAGACTCCACGTTTATTCAGGTGATGGAGATTTGCATGAACATTTCAGAGTCTTTGTCTTGGGATTTCTGGAATGCAGTGTCCTGGCTACCAAAGGAGGTTCATGAGATGAGTTCTTTGCCCAGAGTGAGGCTTGTCCGTGCGTTAGGTTCCTGAAGCCTTTAGAAGGATCATTTTGTCATGAGTCAACTCCTCCATTTTCCTGAAAAATTTTCCTCTTCTCTAGGAGATCTCAGCCTTGCCTTTTGGTTTAATTAAAACTATACCAAAAATAAATAAACATTAGAGGAACTCTCACACTTTGGATATTTTTCTTTATTGTACCATGTTCAAATAGAGTCATAAAAATATCTAGGGCTATGGAAGTTTTCCAAAATTAATTTGTGAAAGGTTTACTATGGGCATGCTGTACTTTCTTTTCAGCTCATGATGAAGGCCAATAAAAGGGCTTATTTAATGTCAAAAAGTCATGCATGATGAAGACCATGACTTTAGTTCTTCAAGTAAATACAGACTGGTCCTGGAGATGATACAAGATGTTCCAAAACTTTCCCTGGGGCAGAGGTTATCTCCTGGGAAATTTGAGCTGACAGCTCAGTTGGTTATCTAGATGAGTGGTTTTATTTGTCAAATTCTTAGTGTTAGCTATCGGTCACCCTCAAGGTCATGAAGACTATGTGGTTAGACCGAAATGACGTCTTATAAAATGGAAGTTTAAAAAGCCTGCTCACATCACAAAGACAAAGGGAGATTTCATTCTCCCCCCACTTTTTTTTTACAACACGGCTGGCAAAGATTATAAAGGTGTACCCCTACATCAGAACTCTAATTTCAATGAATGTGAGAAATGCAGGCAATAGTAAAAATCAACCAAACAGAATTGAATTGAGGGGAATTCTTGGACACCTTGCTTGCTTCTGAGAATTGCTTGCTGGTGTGGGAAAGCCTCCACACGCAGGTTCGAATTGGATCTGGGACCCCTTTTCAACCTTAAACTGCTCTTAAAACATGAGAGTTTAAATACAGAAAATATATGGCGAATTCAGTTTCATGTATTCCTCATACCTCTCTCCCACCTTTGACGATAGGTAAAAGAAAGTCTGCCTCCCTCAGCTCAACATTCAGAGATTTTCATTCCATAATCCGGCGCACAACTAGGTTCTCGATCTAACTTCTTTCCATTTACTAGTGTGTCAACACACCTGCGCTTACACGTTCCTCTGTTCTCTGTCCCTTTCTGTCTCTCCCTAAAGCCCTAGATTTAATGCCACCTTCCCTGTTTTCCTTCTCCACTCCAATGATATTAGTTTTTCCCAATGGTCATCCCATGCAGCATTGTCTAGATGCTTGTAGTGTGGGGTTTGAACTCACTACTCTGTAGTTAGTAGAATACATATCGGTGGCCTTGTCTTTTTATGATGCCTGGAACAAAGAGGCTGCTTCATAAATATATTTTGATTGAACTAAAATAAAATGGTAAGAAATCCATTCAAGAATAAAATAGTAAAATATATTACCAAGCATTTTTCTGTCATCATCATTATCAAACAAACAAGGTCATGTATCTATATTTAAGGTGATAAAAACTGATTAAAATAAGGCCGTGCAGTAACTGTAACAATATTGGTGTTTAATATTTTCTCTTTTTCTTTGAAGAAAACGTGCAGGAAACTAGAACTGATGCTCAAATAGCTGTATGAGGAGTTCTTGGGCTGACTCAAGTTCATGGTGTTTGTCGGGTGAAAGTCTTTTCCAGTAGATGAGGAACTGGACTTTCCGTGAGACTGACGTCAACCCCATGTGAAAGTCTGAGCTAGGGGACAGGTATTCTCATTTCTTATTCCTCTGAGGTTTATTTGCTCCAGAATATTTAGAATGGCCATGTAGCTTGCTATTAAAGTGTTTATTTCAAGGATTGGTTTTTCTGCTTATTTAAAAGTTTTGATAGTTTTCATGAATAATGCTCTTTAATGGACAGAAATATTTCCCACAACAGTTCATCTCCCCTGTCTCTTTGTGCATAAAGAGGATTATAGGTAGATTGTAATCTTTGCCTTGTTTAGACCCTTGACGCCCTTTGTCCCTTTTAATATTTAGAAATACATAAACTGATATCACACAATTGAAGTTAGACCCACGTAGCATTTGACTAAAGCTACCATGACATTTTTGAGAAAAAAATATGTTTTTTAATGAAACAAGTTAAAATATACATATCGTGAATTCAATTCCATGTTCTTTTGATTAACAGAGAATTATATGAGGTGTTTCTTGCCAATTTGTACTCATTTACTCATTATTTATAGTACTAGTTATTATCTTTTTCAGATACAATTTCATTCCCAGTGGCACTGAAAACATATTTTGAATAAATCTTGGTGAGAATAAAGGCATAAATGCTGGAACGTTGTTTATTTAAACAGCTGTCTTCATTTGGAAACTAGTGTACTACAGCAGCTTTGTTTTTCATAGTATTCTATCGGTTTTATAGTAGTGATTCTTTCAAACCATGGATCTACTAAAGTTTCAAGACTTAGCGGGCAGGTTTTGGGATATGTTCAAGAAGATATAGGAGCAAGTTAATGAAGTTTTAGTCAATCAATTATTCTTTTACACTCAAGAAATTCATTCTTGACCCACCCAAGTGTGTAAGCTGTTCTGCTGAAATACATTCATATTTGTATATTCAAAGTAGAAAGATCTAAGAATTAAATGCTCACATTATTTCAAATATAATTACTTGGGAATTTTTTTTTCAAAATAATGTTTGTATTTATTTGAAACATTTACATTGAGTCAAAACTTACTAGGATAAACAAACAATAAAAGACGTGCTGGATCATCAGCTTTAATTATCTCAAGGATAATAATTAGTGGCAAATTTCAATTTAGAACGTAGGCATCCGAAACTACAGTTCACTTGTCGCTGGGTTATATCATGCTAGAGTCAGAAAACTTCTGAAAAACTGCCATTATCATTAAATCATCTATGTGATGGTGGCCTTGTTGCCAGATAATGAAATGGCTCTCTGTGTTGGTGGATTGGACCCAATCTGATTAACTATAGGTAACTGCTATCATCCAACTCTCCCAGGAAAAGACTGAGATCACTTCCATAAGAAAATATAATCTTCTAATAATTGTTTAAATAATCAGGATACTTTCAAAGCACACTTCTGATTTATTTCTCATTTAGGTAATCTTAGATTTATTTCTAGTTGATGCGACATATTCAAAACTATTTCTCGCCAAGTTTAATAGATATTTGTTGAATTTGCTGAATGAATGTATTTTATTTATCTCTGTTGTCTCCCAAGCACCTCACTCAGGTCCTTGAATAGGACGGGTAATATGTCACCAATGGCGAATTGAGTCGGTGTGGGGCTCACCCGCTTCTTTCTCTTCTTCCCTCTCCTGCTTTCTTTCCCTCCTTGTCTTTCTCCTTCTTCACCCTCTTCTTTAAAATAATAAATTATTTTCCAAAATAAATCTGCTAATTACTCTACAATGTAGTTTCTTGTAATTTTCCTAACAGTTTCACAGGGTTACTACATGACATGTTGGGTGATTTTTAGAAAATGAAGCTTTAGATATAAATATTTATATAAATTATAATGTTATATCATACAATTATATAATCTTTATATAAATCTATAGAGTTAAGATTTTGATTCTGAAACTCTATTATAGTATTATTGATAGAAATCAGTTATCTGGTCAATTTTTAGCTCATTTGGCTACTTCGTACTACCAGCTAAGTAAATAGTCCTGTTGAGACCAGTTAATCTTTCTCTACATAGCCAGAGACCTAGGGAGGAGAATGTAGAGAACTATTTTCTGCTTAGCCAGTGGAGATTGGTGTAGGCATTACTCTATATCACATAGCACAGACTGATGATAACAGGAGCTGCTAGAAGTGCTTTACTTGTATAGGATCCTAGATAGGTCTAGAGACAAATAACTTGTGAAAATCTCACAAGAGTGAAGCAGACATTTGCATCTGTACAAACTCACAGTCAAGATACAAAATAAATTAATATATAGATGTGGTTCGAATGACTAAACAGGGATTAAAAAGCCCTGTCCACTAGATAGTTTGGAATATGAATTTTTTTAGACTATACTCTCAATATGTACTATTTGCAGAGCTTTTTAAAATCAACTTTGGCCTTGAGGATTCTACAGGCAATAATATTTTATATGTTCACAGTGCTTTATACTCTATATATCACATCCCTACTTACTTTCTTCTTTAATCTTAAACAAAACCATATGAAGAGAGGTGATATTTTCAGAGGTGAAAAAGAACATACAGATATGAAATTTACATGTTTCACTAAATGACCTCTAGGAATTTTGACTATTTGGTATCACGGGACCTCAAGAATTTGGGGGCTATTGTGAGATACACACATACACACATATATATCCTTTACATGTGAAAAAGTTCTTATTTATCAGTCATAAAAAGAACACATTTAAGGTACGTTCTCCCCAGACAGGCAGATTGATATAGTGGGAAAAGTATAAATTTGAAGTTTTGAATCTGCTTCTATCACATATTAACAATGTGATCTTGGGTTAGTTATTAATCTCACCAAGTCTCATTTTCTTAGCCTATAATCATAACAATTATTCTATACGGTTACTGTTAAGACTACATGAATCATGTAGATAAGGTGCCTGGGATGCAATAGGCATCATTAAAATCAATTTCCTACCAAAATTACTCTGTACCAATTCATCTAGACTATCTTTCCCAATCTCCTCCCTAACAAATGACACCTTTTGAGAGATAATCAGCTAACAATACTGCCTATAGCCTTTTGGAAATAGAAAAGCAACTGGTTCACCCCAAAATCAAACCTGGAGCTCTGATCTCATGAGCAAACAGCAATAAAAGCTAATCAGTTACAGACTTGGCATGGCTCATCATTTGGGTCCTTGAGGGAAATCTTGGGACTCATTTATTTTCCTCATGTCTGTGAGAAAGTATGCTGAGAACTCTCTAAACATTTAGATTTACTGTTATTCCAGTATAATTGTGCCTCAGTTCACTCACCTAGTACAAATAGAACAAACTTAAGTCACTAAACAAGTTGAACAACTAACTATAGAACACACTAGATTCTATCTAGAGTCTTACTGGTTAAAATCTCTCACACTGAGGTAGAGGTTTGGTTGTAGAAAGAGCTGACATAAATTTAAGAAAGTTTAATAGAAAATTCTTCCCTATAATTTATTGATGCCCATGTGGAGTAATGAATGCGTAAAGTTCCAACCTTTAGTGCAAATTTAACAGTGGTATTACTGAGTGATAGAATTATGAGTGATTTCTTCATCTATGCTTCTTTGTTTTTCTCTGCATTTTCTTCAATGAAAATATGTGATTTTGTTTGTTGCTTTTGGTTTTATATCCCACATATGAGTAAAATAATATGATACAGATAACAGAATGGTAGTTACCAGAAGGGAAAGGAGTTGGGGGGTGGATGAAGAGGGTAAAGGGGGTCAAACAAATGGTGACAGATTTAGACCAGATTTGCGGTGGTGAGCACACAACGATGTATACAGATGTTATACTATAAAGTTGTATACCTGAAACTTATGTTATTAATCAATGTTACCCCCCAAATTTTTTTAAAAATTTGAAAAATACATGATGAGGTAAAGGCAGTCGTTTAATCGGTCTGTCCTTCGATCAATACATGTGGGAAAGAAATGCTGTTTTGAGAATTCTTTTGGAATAGAATGAAAATACCTTCAGTGACCTAGAAGCTGCTTTTGATAGAGAGCAAGTACTTTTTGTTCATCTATTTTCTGAGGTTTTTCTGCTCACAAGTTAGGTTTTCTTTTCCTGAAGCAGCTCTTTCTGCCCATCCATGGATCTCATCAGCACAATCTGTAGGATTTGTATGCAGCTGGCTTTCCCCGTTTTTACTTTTGAATGAGTAGCTTATTTCTTCCCAGCAGTCTTTTTTTTTTTCTGATTGACCCAAAATGGGTGCAGATGTGGTAAGCACATGCTAAAAGTTGTTGAGTATTATTTTCACCCTGAAGAAAGGCCTGACGTAAGCGGTTTCAGATTGTGTGAATTTCTGATTTTGCTGTGGCCTTCCGACAGAGCCTTCCAACTGGTTCTGTTGCCAGTGATAACAGAAATCTGGGAGAGACCTTGGGGGTAAACCACAGGTTTATTTAGTTTTCAAGAATTGATGGCCTCATGTGTTCCTTGGTGTGTAATCTTGTGAAATGCAGAGGTGTAAAATAATGTTTAATTTTCAAAATTGGTACAAGGGGCTAAATCATAGTTTATGGCACTTTCCCTATATTTTTCCCTACATTTTTCTGTGCATACTTGTAGTAACCAACTTCCGTTCTTTGCTTACTTACACTAAAGATAGTTACATTGTGTCAATTCTAAGTTCTGAATTTTTGTTTGGTTCTTTCTAATACCATTCTGTTAATAGCATGGCGTATTGAAGAGCCATTAAACTAGGGATGAAAAATCTACATTTTCCCTTTTGTTTTGTTAAAGAAATAAACGCCTCAAATATAATTGCTAAACAAGGACAATATTATCTTCTACCTAGCTCTTATGCATGTTTGCTAATCATATTACTCATAAATTGTTTTCAATACTTATGTAAAATGTGTTTTTAGATAGAATTAGTTTGAATGTTTGATCTGGTGCGTACGCTATTCATTCCAGAGGTTCTCAGAGGAAAAGTTTTCATGTTTCCACAGATAAATTTCTTTACCTGTGGAAACTTATGACTTCTTTCTTGATGGGAGATAGTGAAGGAATTGATTGAATGAGTTTCCTTATATCTCTAAACATCCAAGGACTAGATTAATATACTCATTCATTCACTTATTTAACAAAAATGTATTGAGTGCCCACCGCATACCAAATACTTTGCCAGGGATCAGGAATATAATAACCAATCTCGAGAAATACAGTTTCTGCTGTCATTTTGTCTGCAGGTTGGTAGGGAGATGGACAAATAAGCAATTGCCTTAAAAGCACATTGGAGGAACACATGACCTAGATTTGGGAGTCAGGAAAGGGATTCTGAGAGGAAAGGAGATTTAAAAAATGGGTAGAAGTTTTACAAGTCTTATGTGTCAAAAAAAGAGAAAGTGACAGTGAGCATGCTGTTGTATATGAAGGGAGAGAGATAATAGATAGATAGAGACAGAATGCCAGTAAGCTAAAGAGCTAACGGTTTAAGTCTACACTTGGAATGAATTAAAATAACAATAAAGGCTGGTGGAAACTCATTCCATGATCATCGTTAGCCTCTTACAAGCTTACTGGTCAGTTCCAAGTTTGCTTTCTTGGAACACATGAAGAGAATTTAACAAATTTCCCCTTAGGGGAAGGAGAAAGTTAATAGACCACTAAAATGGCCTAATTACCTCCCAGGATTCTATTACTCAGAGTTAAAAGCTAGAGAGTATACTCAATGCAATTCCAAAAGACCAAAGTCTTCCAGAAAACACTAGGGTTTGTTAAATGCACTGAAGCTTTACTTTCTTAAAAAACTCACACCTTAGTTTCAGGCAAAAAAAAAAAAAAAAAGGAACAAGTCATGTTGACTGTTTTTCATCCTTAGGCACAGTCTTTAATGTATTAGATTGCTTGGTTTTGCTGTTGCAAGGATTAAATTCATTTTGTAGGAGGAAAATCAGATGATATTTTTGAAGTACATCTAAAATTTCTTGCCTGCTCCAAGTGAATGAATCATGTTGAGTTCATATGAGGGAGCCATGTTCTAAGCTAAATTCCTAATCCCTAGATGACCCTTCTTGATTCTTGGACCTATTTTTCTAATTTTTTATTTGGACTTTTATGCAATGTCTTTTCTCATATGTCTCAGAGCCCAAGTGGACCTCTTGGTGGAACTGGTTCTGGATGCCATGATGCACCCTTACCCTTTTGTGGAAAGATCCAATCCAGTTTCAAAACACTCCGGTTAAGGAAAGTTTTAAAGTTCTGTAAGACTTTTAAGATGCTTACATTTAATACAAGGACAGAGGCATGGATTTATTCAAAAGATAATGCCTTCAAATGGTCCTTCAAACTTGGGATTTATTTATTCATTCAAGAGATATTCACCAAACATCTATTACACAACACTGTTCTATGTATTGCAGTGTAACCCTAGATATACCTGGATCTTACTCAGAACTTCGTAAGACAAATTCCACTGATCTTTTAAACATGGCAGAGACAATCTGAATCTTAGCTCTGCCACTCAGTTGCTTCATGACCTTGGATAGACCTCTTCTCGCTGAGCTGCAGTTCTCACATTCCTTGACTGTGCCTGGCAATATCTACTGTCACCGGATGATTGGGAAAGACTGGATGTGACAAGCTAAGTGGAGCAGGGAGCTGCTTTATGAGCTCTGGTCTCTCCCTGTTCACCTACCAGGTCAGGCAAGCCAGCGGGCAGCCTAAGATGTTCCCCTCAGGAGCCATTTCATGAATTACTCTTATATCAGGCCTGACCTTTAACATGAATTCCTCCGGAAGCCTTCCTTGACATCTTCTGGATTAGACACTTCTGAGATGCATCGCTACAGTTCCCTGAACTACCTCTAATATAGCCTTTAATATGATTTATCATGATAGAAGTTTATCATCTGTCTCCCTCCTAGAGTCTAAGCTTCAGGAGGGCAGGTTATGACTGTTCTGCTTTTTGGTGTTGCTCCAATGTTTAGCAGAGTTTATTTTTCATTGCTGAATAAATGAATGAATGTATGTCTCTATCCTTACAGGTCTGCTAAAACATTTGTGATGAGAAGGAAGCATATTTACTTTGTCTCTATCTTGGTTGCTGTGCACTTATACCATGCGATTTCATTTAGGCCTCATGACCATACTAAGTGGCAGAAGTTACAGGAACTTTGATTTCTGCTTGGTGATTAAAATGAGGTTCAGAGAGTAAAGTCATTTGTGTTTGCATGGCTAGAAATCGAGAGGACTTGAATTAGAACCAAACTCAGTTTCATGCCAAATCCTTTGTTCTATCCATTAAATCACAGTGTTTCTTCGCACTGAGAATCTATTCTGGAACTTACAGCAATGGCAATTGGGTTAAGAATCCTCTGGAATTTGATTTTTGTGTCTTTCCATATAGTTTATTTTTCATTTCTATCTGCTGCTCTGCTCTTATCAAATAAAAATAAACAGCAGCTGTTACTAGTGCCGTTGATTGGGGTTTCTGTTTCAAAATGAAATCTTGGGCATCTGTTTGCCCCTGTTACATTACTGTGAAAAAATCTATTTAAAAAAATGTTTAGTTATTTTTTAAAGGTAATGCATGCATATGGTAAAAGTGTAAATAGTACAAAAAAGGTATTTCTTTTTTTAACATGTGGTAGCATACTGTGTTTATTTTTGTGTATTTTGCTTTTGTCACTGTATAATACATCTTTAAGGTTATTCCATATTGGTACATAAAATACATTTTTCATTATTTTAATGATTACATATAATATCATTTTATTTGTAACACATAAATGGTAGGTTTAATAATATGATAACTGCAGAAAAAGTCATCTAACATCAGAAGTTAAAATGTTTACCTGGCGAGCAGAAGAATAAATATTATTTTAAGAAATATAGGTTAAATCAAGCAATGTAACTAGTAAAAACAGAATTTCCATATAATAGGAAAATACAGCCTACTTTTTATATTAAAAGTAATAAAAGCTTTAAAAAAAGTTTCATTCCTTTTTTTGTCAAATAATTTGTGGCCAAGTATCACTTAGAATCAGTGTTTTAGAGCTAAGAGTAAGTTTAGGGATCATTTAGTACAGTGGTTTTAAAGATTTGTGGGTGTGAGTTTTTCTTGGAGAGCGAGCTTACACAGAGGCATAATAATGTCTTGTTTATCGAGCACCTAGTTTGAGTCTGGAATATTATGAGCATTTTACATTATTATTGTATTGCTTATAACAACCTTAGAGATAGGTACCATTATCATATTTATTCACGAGTAAGAAAAAGAAATGCAAACTGTCTAATTCTAAATCCTGTGCTCACAGCCATAATATACTATTTTGTTTACTATATGTAACATGACTAAATTCTAGAAATGGTCCCAGAGCCTGCCTACTTAGCCCCAATTTTCAACCCAGAAGATCCCTGAAGGTGGTTCTCCAAACCTTTAGGATTTTTCAGAACATGTTTTAAAATCCCCACAGAGTTCATACCCATGGTTAATGATCAGCCACTATTCACTAATATAGCTGTAGCAATTGTTAAAATATTAAAATACTTCTGAGTATTTGGTAAATAATCTTGTGGGATCAAGTTAGTCTTTGAGACATGCTAGCTGTTATGGTCTGAATTGTGTAATCTCCAAAATTTATATTTTGAAGTCCCAGTCCCTAGGACGTCAGAATATACCTACATTTGGAGATAAGATCTTTGAAGAGGTGATTTGATTGAAATGAGGCAGTTACAGTGGGACTCTAATCCCATTTGACTCAAGTCCTTATAAGAAAAGGAGGAGACACTGGAGCTTGCTCACCCTCCGTACCTGCACAGAGGAAAGGCCATGCGAGGACACAGAGGAAGACTTGCTATCACAGGCCAAGGAGAGAGGTCTCAGAAGAAACCAAATGTGTTGGCACCTGGATCTTGCATGTTCAGCCTCCAGAACTATGGTACCTGGTCTGTGGTACTTTGCTAACGGCAGCCTGCACAGACTAATACACAGGTCCTCCTTATAACCTGGAAACTAAAGAGTTAATGCCCAGCACACGACAGAGTTCCCCGCTCAGGGGACTTGCTCTGGTTGGCTGCTCCATGTAACTGTTCCCTATTAATGGACATTTTGCTTGTTTCCAACAAACTATGCTGCAATAAATTTTCTCGTACGTATGTCTACTTGTTTATCTGGGGATACATTTTAGTATGTAAGTTTCTAGAAATGGTTAACTTAGAAAATATGTGTATTTTACCTTTGTCCATAATTTTTTAAAAAAATCATTTGGACAAAGCTACATTTGTGGAAGATACTAGTATATTGGTTGAGCTCATTCTGGCTTCTTAACATTAATAGCTACCTTGCTTTTGAAGGAAAAACAAGTTTCGAAGTAGAAAATATTTCAAATGCATTAGAGAGAAGAAGTTCTAAATATTCTATCACCTGATAAATGAAGCCCAAAGCCACAAAAGACAGAAATGTCTAAGCAACCCTAACAATGGCTCTGGGTGTGAGCAAGGCTGTAAAGCTTCGCTGCAGAGAATAGAGGCTTACAATAATGCCTTTCCCTCAGGCGTCCTTTGCCTACAAAACATCCATGATGACAGTTTATATTATGTTCATTCCTTCAGGAATAATAACTGTGCCTCTATGTGGAAGTTTTCTCATTCCAAAGAAGCAGGATCATCCATCATATCAATGTGATATGGTTTTGCCAGATGCCAGATGAATTAGCAAATGGTATTCAATATATGCATTCGTCAATTCTGACTAGCGTTTTAAATAAAACCATAAGGACATATCCTTGGAAAATACTTATGGACCTTAAAAATTGTCCAGGCAGATATATGGTTCGCTTAGTCACTTAAAAATTTTAGAATTAAAATAGCGTTTGTCAAAAGCTAGCTCTCTTAAATATAAATTGAAAAAGGCAAGAGGCAGAAATTCTTACACTTGAGCATGCATTAGAATCACCTGAAGGTTTGTCAAAACGCAGATTACTGGAAATCTTGGACTCAGTGAGTCTAGAATGAGACCATGGTTCCGCATTTCTAACGAGTTTTCAGGTGATACAAATGCTCCTGGTCTGGGAAGCATACTTTGAGGATCGCTGTTCTTGACAAGTCTTTTACAAAATTAAGGCGCATGTGAATCACCTAAGTGTCTTTTTTAAAATGCAGTTTGGTTCCAGGAGTGGCTCCAGACTCTGCATTTTGACAAGCTTCTGGGTGGTGCCCGTGGAACCTCTGGGCATCAAAGTTCTTATACAATGTATAGCACATTTTAGTTGACTAACAATTTGGGGCTTTCCTGATTAAAAGACAAAGGTGATTAAAGAAATGTACGGACTTCACCCACTTCCTTCCAGTTTCTCTGTCACTATAAATGGACACTTTGAAACTGATTGCCAGGCTTTTCAATATAACTCAGGAAACTCAGTCAATATGTACCACTCTTCCCATCTCCTTGTTTTGCTGAAGACTAGTTTGATAGATTTTCAACTACATGCCAACAAATAGAAACTGGGTACAGAACATTTTTGGATAGTGAGAGCACATGGGTGCAGAAATCAAAATTTAGAGTAAATAAGTAATTTACATAAAACACAAAGCCAAGGTCAGGAGAGGCAATAGTGGAAGTGGATTCCAAAGGCTGTGAATGGGAAGGGAAAAGAATCCTTGATGATCTAGTGATGGTGACACCCTTCTAGGAATAAGGTGTGGCTTTGCTAGAGGCTGGTGGACTAGAATGAGGCAATTAACCATATACCTAACTTCTCTAGTGCAAAGTTTTATATTAAAAAAATTAGAAGCCTCTCGGTTTCAATGTCTTGAGGAAAGACTTCAACCTTCAGCCAACAGATTCCAGGATCTCATCCTCTGTCCCATACTGCACATGATAGTTGACATCAGCTCGTGATAGGGTCATTCTGTTCTGAGAAACTGAATCACAGAGTGGAAAAGAATCAAGAATTATCCAAGGCTTTTTCTCCTTGGAGACTGTGATTCAGTACTAATAAAACTCACAAAATATAAGATTATAACCCATCTCTAAGATAACATTTGCTAGATATCAGAATACTTGCATCCAAAATATGAGGATCCTCTGACTAGTAGTTTGAAGACATCTCTGAATCTGAATGAAAAGTTCAATGAACATGGAATCAATTAGAGCTGGGGGAGATGAGAAGTTTTGTGAGACATTTCACCCAAATATGGAAGAATCTTCTATTAAATATTGCAACTTTTAGCTCCAGATTTTCTGAGCTGGCTTTAGATTCAAGTATTTTATCTCTTGTACTCAGGTCTCTTATTCAGATACGTGTCACAAATTTTGATTTGGAAAATGTGGTTGGCATAACTAGAGAGTTTACCTTCCCTGGGAGTGGGATCTCTTTGTCCTTGGAAAGTTTCTCTGTTCCCTGAAGAGGGCAGAAAGCCTGTGATGGACTTTGTCTGCTCAGCTCTCCCAGTTCTGGACTCTGTGCTGATGGCCCCACTCTCCTCGAGTGCCTTGAGGCATTCTCCTTCAGCATCAAACACTTGGTAGCTTTTCTGACCCTCACAATGTACATGAGCCACAATTTTTGTAGGTTCAGAAAGGTTTGCCTGTAGTGTTGCGAAGAATAAAATATAGACTTTGTTTTTTAAATATATGTATTACTTTTAAACACCGTGGGTAAATCTCTTAAATCTTTTTGACTTAAACAGACCAGTAAGACTTATTAGACTCAAGACTGCTCCCAAAGTCTCAGAATTTCTGTAGCTCCCCTGTCTGTTTATCTTTTCTCAAACTGTAACCATCTCTATACAGATGTTAATATGTTCATGCCTAATATTTTCCTAATTGTATAATAAAATATAATTATTTATTGTTTATTCATTCATTAATGGATCATTTATTCAGCAATTTATTGAACCCCTACTATGTTCTTCTGTACCCACAGTGTTAGAGTCAAGGGACATGAAAACCGATGAGGCACGGCCCCATCCTAAAGGAACTAACGGTCTGTGGAAAATAGGCATTCGTTTTTTCATTCATTCATTTTGGGAATTTTTTTTTTCAATTCCTACCATGTTCCAGTCACTGTCTTACACATGTAGGAACTTACATTTTAATGGCAGTGGCAGGAAGAGAAGAAACAGACAATAAATAGACAAACAAATGAGATCACATTGTTATAAAATGGTAAAAAATAAGATCCCCAAAACCGTAAAGCAGGATAATGGGACTGGAATGTGAGAAAGACATTTCTTACCAGGCGCTAACAGCAATAAGACTTGAATGATCAGAAACACCAGGTCATGTGATGATGTGGAGGAAGAGCATTCTCGGCAGAAAGAATCAGAGGTATAAAAGTCCTAAGTTCAGAAGAAGTCATCTATTCCAGGAAGAGAAAGAAGTCCAAGGATTCTCATAACAATGGAAAGAGACAAGTGATAAAAGATAAGACTGTATAAATTGCTTTGAAAGAATGGGCATGTGTAACGAAGTGGAAAGGTAGGGGCTGTAGGGCTCTGTCATGGGAGTTTTCAGAGAGAAGGCAAAGGGTCTTTAAGTGTAGGAGCCTGCACATCATGCCTGTAGGGTGCTTGTGAGACTCTTGCTAAGGAGATTGGAGCTAATGAACGGGAAGGGATGTGGGTGGGAACGTTGAGAGGGTGGTTGGGGAGATGCTGCCTGAAGGCTTCTTATAATTTTATCTATCGCCATAGATAAAACTGTCCAAAAATAATTTATATGCCTACAGATAACATTTTTAACACATTTCCACAATGAGATATACTTTGGCCCAGTCCTTTTCTGTGTGATCACAAATTCCACTTTAGTAAAGGCTGCATTAACGAGATCTTCATATAGTCATACCCTTTGTCAAGGAAATTGAGACCTATGCGAAAAGCAGCTTTTTCCTTATCAAGTTCATCTATTCTTTTATGTGTCTTTTAAAAGTATATTTATGTGTGTTTTATGTATTTTTTTTCCTTTTAAATGGAGATATTAGGGATAGGGAATAATCATGATTTAGTCATCTTGATTGGTCCTTCCTGATAAGGACTGTGGGTTTTCTAGAAATGCTATTTACATTGTGGCGAGAAATGATTTAATAATTATTTAACAGCACTTAAAAATAAAAGGAATTTTGTACAATATGAGCTGAAACATCAGAAGTATTCTTATGAAAGTAGGTGTGTGTGTGCGTGTGTGTGCGTGTGTGAGTGAGAGAGAGAAAGGAGGGTGGAGAGAGGAGGGGGGGGAGGAGAGAGAGAGAGAGAGAGAGAGAGAGAGAGAGAGAGAGAGAGAGAGAGAGAGAGAGATTAATCTGATATTTTACAAGTGGTCTTGGTATGTCCATGGATTTGAGCAGCCCCATTACCCTAGGATCCTACTGTTTCTCTTTTTTAAATCTTCAGCCCATCTGGGGCTTTATGGGTAATAAATGAAATGTATCACCCTACATTTCATTTATTATTTAGTAGCATTTCATGTATTGTTTAGTATTATACCTAAGCCATCTGATATTTAAACTTCTCTTTCATATTCTGAGAAAAATGTGATTCTAGATTTTAAATTCCTGCTTACGTCTGTCCTTGCTTTTATAAGTAGAATCAACAACAAAGCTAGTGTTGTCTGTTGCTAGCTCTGAAAAACATAGTAAAGGCATTATGAGATAGGTTTTATAATTACTTAAAAATGCATTTATCTATGCTTCTTTGCTTCCCTAGGCAGTCCCCCTAGAAGTTTGTTTTTAACTAAGAGGATTTCAAAGCTTGATATTTTCAAGAATTGCAGTAGTGTTTGTGTGCTTTAAAAGTGAATGACATTCTTATGCATAAGCTAAGGTTATGCATATAATATTTTCTCTCATGTTTTATCTATTAATAGAAAGATTAGAATAATAACAGCTTAAATTGAACTCAGATAGCATCCTTTTACCAAGTTTTTAAAAACCATAGTTCTTGTTCTATCTTTTCTGTACACATTTGAATTACCTTTAAAATTCTAAATGCACCATGCTCCTCAGAGGCTTCCTTCATGGAGGATGAAGCATTTTGCACTTAACCCTGCTTAGTGGCTGAAGTTGTTCAAAGCAATTTGTCCAAGGTTGCACCTGAATTAATGCAGTGAGTGGATTATATATTTTATTACTTTTTAAAATTCAAGATGCAATACAATCTTTTCAGTTCTTCAGGGCCAGAATTAAAGTATAAGTGGAGTAAATGATGTGACATGTATTCGAGAAAAGATGCTGAGACACACTCCTTTCCATTCCTCTTCCCTTTTTTCTCTCCTTGAGAACCAAAATTTCTCTATTAGAAAGATTCCAAGTCTAGAATTATGGAAACAGAATGCAAATACCTATGTAAGGGGTTAAATGCAGAGAAATGATCCATTTATGACTCCTTTGTGAAAATGTTTCCTTCTCCATTTCTGGACTGCCATGTGCATCTCTCTTGCAGTTAGCTTCCCTTACAATGTTTTGTTTGGTTCTCTCCCTTGCCAGAATGTGAGCTCTTCAATGGCTGTGATGAAGCTTCTTTTATTCTTTGGACCTGATATAGTTATTCAATAAATGTAGAATAAATGCATTTTCATGTTGCTTTTGTATGTTTCCTGATGTGTTTATCTCCTATATTTAAAGAGAAACATTACTAGTTTGTTTTCCAATTTGATAGCTTTAATTCAAAAAATTTGTTAGTCGTCACTATTTTTTTAACTGAGTCCACATCATCTTTATAAACCGGAAACTGCCTGTGTAGAGTCTGATATTGTAGCCGTCACTGTCCACCTGTTCTCTGTTCAGCACCACCCCATTCGCCTTCCCCATCTCATTCAGAACAGGTAGCTAATCACTATTCCATGATGGACAGAGGAAGAGCAGCTACCAGTTTTTTTAAAAACCCGACTCCTAACTCCTTTATTTACCAGATTCGACTTCCCTCTTCCTTTACAAGTGACCCTTTCTTCAACATGCTCGTTTACGTCTCCTTCATTCTGCATCCTATGACAGGTTGCTCCATCACGTGTCTCTTCTTTTCCACGTCTTCGAACGCTTCAGTGACTCCTTCCTCTCAGCATGCAACTATACCGAAATATCTTTAAATAAAACTCTCTCGATCACGGATGCTCCTAAATCTCTATTCTTTCTCCAACTTCATTCAGTAACATAATAATCATTACTTGTAATCTTAATCTCACTTTTCATTTACTCCTAACCTATTGAATTGCCCATGATCATTGCCAAAGACAATGTTCATTTTAGTCCTTAATCTTACTTATAACCTCTCTTGCATTCAACTATTGGCCATAGTCAAATTTTTGAAACTTTCTGATGATTTCTCCCCGCACCTCATCTCTTCCTGATTTTCCACTCATGTCTCTAGCCAGTCTCTTGAGCCTACTCTCTGACCTCTCTTTTTCCACATGCTGCTTAAATATTCATATTTTCTAAGATTCTGCTCTTGGCTTCTCTTCTCACTTGACACTGTCTCCAAAGTTAATTTTTTCATATACACAACATCCACTACCAATTGTGCTGAAAGACTCTCAAATATCTATGTTCCATCCAGATAAAATTCTGCATCCCCAGGTGCCCAGTCTGAAATTGGCAGTCATCTCGATTTTTTCCTTTCTCTCAGTCCTATATCTAATAGTTTCCAACCTATTAGGGGATGAAAGCTGAAGCTGAATAGCTTCCTTCTCCCTGTTTTCTCCAGAAGGGTGGACTGGATTAAGAGAAGTGCTCTGTACCCCCTTATGGGAGGGACCCTGCCAGAGACTGATCAGGTAGAGCAGCATTATGAGGAGAATGTACATGGGGGAGGTATTTTCAGGATGTGTTCTTTCCTCAAGAGACTAGTGAAGCTTCCGAGGGAGTCCTACCATATCAGCCAGGTGCCTCCTCTCCTGTCCTCTCCCCTCCACTCTTTCCCTCTCCATAGCTATGGTCTCTCTCTATATTGGAGAGAGCTTTACATTTTTGGATGGACTAGACATAGGAAGTCTTTCATTCTGCTTTTATTATAGAATCTTAAGACCGAAACTCCTTTGTAAAGGAGTTTCTCTTGGAAACAAGTAATTTAAAAACCTCTCTATTGGATTTTTGAGTCATTATTCTCAGATAGAAATAAAAGGGATCATTTTTACCTTGCTTTGTTCTCTGTGTATTTATTTTCCTCTGGGAACCATGGAAAGAGGAAGGTAGCCAAAACATGATTTAATTATTCATGGACCTCTAGTCAATGTAATTTTAATGTCAGTATCTTTCTTCTTTCACCAGCAGCTACTAACTGTTTTGATTCTACCTTCAAACTATTTCAAGAGTCTGTCTCTCTAGTTTGATTGCAAAAATGACCATAATTCTTTGCATCCTTTATATCAAGAAGCACAGTCTACTTTACGATCCCTTGCATCTGGGCTGACCTTTCCACTTGCTTTGGTCATACAATGAGGCAACTGCATGTGCAATCTGAAAACTGGGCCTCGATAAGCTCTGCACATTTCTTCTTGATGTCTCAGAGTTCCGCCTCCACCACATGAACAATTCCTGGTCAGCCTCCTGGAGGACAAGAAATGGCAAGGATCAGAGAGAAGCTGTCACAGTGGAGCCATGTTAGATCAGCTAACTCTCAGCTGACCGACTAGCTGACCACAAACAAATGCATGAACCAGCCAGATGAGATTGATTGAGCCTGGATGATATCAGGCCAATCCCAACTAAGCTCAGACTAAACTGATGACCTGCAGAATCATTAACTAATTCAGGGTTTCTCAACCTCAGCACCATTGACAATTTGAACTAAATAATTTTTGCAGGAGCTTTCCTGTGCACTGTTGGATATTTAGCAGCAACCCTGGCTTCTACTTATTGATGCTAGTAGTATTAGTCTGCAGCGCAACAACTGAAAATATCTCCTCACTGTCAAATGTCCCCTGATGGTGGTGGCAGGGGACGAAACCACTCTCCCCCTCCATTTAAGAACAAATGAGCTAAAAATGGTTGTGGCTTTAAACCTCTAAGTTTTGAGGTGGTTTATAGAAAAAGTAGCTAATATAGTTTCTTTCTAGCTTTACTGCCATTATCTTAAGTCAGCTCCTTATAACTTTGTTTTGCCTAAAATATTGCCAGTAGCCTAATCAGGCTTCCTACTTCCTGTGGATTGTTTCTTTAATCCATCCCACACATTTCCACCAGTGGTTAAATAAATAAGCATACAAACACAAGTCTGATCGTATCATGTCACACTTAAATAAACTTTACTGGTATCTCATCGCCTTCATGGTAAAATTCTAAACTCCTGACATTTGAGGTCCTCTGACGTCTAGTGTCTCTGCTACAAATCTGATTTCTCACCTTTCCCATGTACAACTTGTTTTTCAGTGTTATCAAAATATTTGATGTTATGGAATGTGTGTTATCTTTTCATGCTTTTGTACCTGAGAGCTAAATTCAAGTAATTCAGATCCTGTTTTCTACCATCCTAAATTCTGAAGGATTTTATATTTTAGAGAGTTTAGAGCTAATTGCTTCCTGGTAGGCTCTTACTTTTTTTTTCAACAAACCTCACATTGTGCTCAAATATACATATACCTGCGTAATTGCATACACACATACACATACATAGAAAGTCTGATGAGATTAAAACTCAAATTTCAGTGTTTCAAAGTTTTGAGGAAATTTGTGGGACCCAAAAAGTATTTTGTTAACTTTATTTATTTATTTATTTTTTAATTTATTTTTTTAAATGGTGATGTTGGTTAATGAAATCCAATAAGTTTCAGCTGTACATTTTATTTTGTTAACTTTAAAGCTCTCAAAAATATACCCAAGTATAGCAGATATTTGTTTTATTGGCATTCATCATGCTAGTTTAACTTGATTTGGTAAAAGCAACCAAAATTCTTTTTAGAAAATTACTTTTCCTCCATTGTGTTCAAGATTAGTAGAGCCATCAACCAAGGGATCTTGCCCTTTACTAGCAAGGAGATGAAAATGTGACTTAAACTAGGCCAATCAGCATCTCCTCCAGGATGCTGACTGCTTAGCAGAATGAAACAAAATGCTAAATATTTGTTGGAGCCTCCTCATTTTATGGTGACCGATTACCTCTGTACCCTGGTCTAGTACATGATGCCTTAATTCCTATTAGTTTTCAAGCTTTGTGCAGGTTTTTCTTTGGTTCCGGAGCTACCTGAGATCTTTTCAATAGATTACTTTTAAGCTTTTTTCTTTGGAGTTCTTTTTTGTTACTTGCAACCAAATGACTCTAATTAGTACCTCATAATACCTAATGTATTATTCTTACAATAGAAAAACAATCAAAATGTAATTAAAGCAAGAATGAACAACTTTAGCCAGTATGTCTTTTATGACCTTAGATGCATTAACAAAGCTTCTATTGCTTTTCAAAGGAAAGTTTGTTTTTATCTCTTTGAAGTACAGTGAAAACACAAATTTATCATAAAACTTCATGCCAAGCTAACAAAGTCCTTTCCTGGTCCAAGGAAAAGTTGGATTGCCATGAAACCAGTAATTTGATAGTGTAGACATCAATGGATCCAGAAGTCCCTATGAAATGCAGATGTTTGGAATGTATTACATTCCTATTATTTAAGTCAATATACATAAGTTAAATATGATTATCTGGTGTTTTGTATGAAATTTTTCATTGAGTCCTTTGGAATAATGGCAATAATATCATTTTTTTTAAAGGCTTGGAAAGGTAGTACTGATATTCATTAAAAAGAATGAAGACCTAGTATTGGTTTTTTCTTTGACTATTATACTATGGTTGACATCTATGGCTTTTTGAAAGAGGAAATGGTAGTTTAATCCTCTTTCTAATAAATGAACATAGCCCTTAATACATTTTTTTTTCCAATTGAAAAAAGTTCCTTGGAAATCTGTTCTCAATAATATGAAATTGCTCTAATTAGTTATTACATTTATTTAAAAATAATATTGAATTAATTTGCAGATATTATAATATTTTAATAATTTGACCAAATCAGTGTGGATTTCCACCAAAGCAGTTTATTTAATGAGAGTTTATTATATCTTTGCCATAAATATTTTTTCTAGGTGCTCCAAATATTTATAGACTTTATTAGTATGAACCAGAAGTGGGAATCAGGTATTTTAGAGGTTTTCTGTGTTATAAGTTATTTCTGTTTTTTATTCATACGTATAAGCAGAAGCAATGTTTTGAGTTTCTCTGGCCCACAATCGGATTCCATTAGATTTGCTTAGGTTTTTGAAAGACATGTAGATATCCCCTTGAGGCAGTTATTAATGCTATTCACCTAATATTTCTTATTATCTACTGTCCTAGGTACATAGGATTATACTTCCCATTCCCACTGTGGATGAGTGAGGCTAGGTGTTCAGTTTTGGTTAATGAGTTGTGAGCAGATATAATGTGTGCTACTTAAAGGGCAATCATTTAATAGCCAATGTGAGACCTTTTAGAATTCTCTCTTTTCTCTCTGGTACATTTGAGATGGTAGGTCCTCCATCAGTGACTATGAGATGGCAGGTGGTCTCTGAGCGAACAGTGTGAGTAGAGCAGGTGGATATGAGGATGAAACAAGAACAAAAACTTTATTGTTTTAAACCAATAAGATTTTGTTGTTATTGCAGCACAATATGGCTTCTCCTGACTGATATACCTATATCAATTCTTTTGGCATTTTCTACCTTTTCTCCTGATGTTAAACTGTGTTGGATAAGCAAGAAGAAAACCTGAAGCCCCCATTGCCTCTCTTGCTAATATCTCGGCTTTCTATAGATATTTTAAAAGCACATACAGCCTTTCTGCCTTCCTTTCTACCCACCTCTATAAGCTCATAAATCTCCTGAAAGCTTGAAAACTCCACTTCTAAAAGGTAGAATGGAAATAAAAAAGTCTGCCCTCACTCTCCACAATTTTTTTTTTACCTTTGAAAATTCTTTCTTTTGACCTAACAAAGTTTCTTATACCAACGTGTTTTATATTTTCTTGCAAAAGAAAAGAATAGTATTTGTCACCTTTTCTGACTCCCAGATTTAATAAATACGCCTTCCCTCTCCTTCAGTCTTTATATTTCTCTCTATCACTGTGGGTTTGATCTTGATGCCTGACATGTCCTCATGCTAGAAAAGGTGAAAGTGAAATGGGGATGGATAGAGACACCACACACACTTTCCCTAACATTTTCTACTTCCAGGAAGAATCATACTCTGCTTTTTTTAAAGGCTTTTAATATTGGCACTCACCTTAACACTGTTCTGATTGCATTTATGAGATTTCGAGTGCAATAATAGGTTTCATGATTCCAAAGGGGTTGTATATCTACAAGTTGACAGGAGGGGCAAAGAAAGCGTTCTCTTCTAGCCCTTCCATTCAGCTTGAGCTAAGTGGCCCAACAGAGATGAATAAAAATATGGGAGAAGAGAACAAAGAAGATTATGGGCCCAAGGCAGTGAACGAAGAACAAAAGTCTACAGTTTAATAGTTTTTACTGGCCACACTGGTAGAACTGAGATGTTTTCATTTTGAAAGTCCAGTTTGATTTTCAAAACACATTGATTAAAAAAAAAAAAACATTGATTCTGGGGAAAAGTAAATTTCTTCAGGATGCATTTCTTTCTCTTTATAGTTTTTCTAAATTTAACCTATTCCTTTTAGAGAGAACCAGGCTTCTTAATATTTTTTATGGAAAAGGTTGGTATATAAATTTAATCAAATATTTCATGTATCTGTGATTGACTGGTTTAACTACTGGGAGTGTTCTAGTAAAAAATATTCTAAGATTCTGGTTTGACCTAGTGGTAACTGAATAGCCATGACAGGTAGGAACTTGGGTGTTCTAAATTTGTCATCTTTATTCTAGAACTATCCGAGGAATAATCTCTTATATTCTTGTATATCAAGAAAGAAAAGGGGCTATATTCTCAGAATACAATTGTCTGTTTTTAGCTTTAACATTTCCAGAGATAGTGTTAAATTGGACGTTTCGGTCTCTAATAAGATTTTTTTAGTCCAGAACTCCTGAAAACTAAGCTGGAAAGCAACATCATGTAGTTGATTGTTTTTAAGCTTTTTCAAGAGTTTTTGTTATTGCTGTTTGTTTGTTTTTACTGAAATTGCACACACACTGAAATCTGTTCTTGAGAGTTTACTCTTGGTACTTGTTACAAAACAGAAAAAAGTGGAACTATTTTGTTGAAAGAGGAAAAAATGACCTAAGACCCAAATTCTTTAGATCCCTACCTCCTGCCTTTTGGCAAACTTGAGGATTCACCAAGTTTTATCTAATGTAATTCCAAATTCCAGAAGTGACATTTGAACCAAGAGACTTTGGATTTGGATCTCTTGTTTCCTAGCATGTAACCTTGGACAAGTTGTTGGCCCATTTAAACACTGTTTTCTTTATTTGTTAAATGAAGGTAACAGCTCTTAACCTGCAAAGCTGTAAGATTGAACTGAGGAAGCAGAACACAGTACATGCTCAACAAAGATTATTTCTATTTCCTACTCTGCCTGAAGGTAACTCTACCATAAGACATCAAATTCTTTGTTAACAGTGGTTACAAGTAATTTTTGGTCGTTATCCTTCAAATATTTGTAGACTGCTATAGAATTTTCTTCAGCTTTTCTTTGCTGCCCAAATTTGCCCTGATTTTGTCTTTTTTTCCTCTTTTATTTGTATAGGTAGTGAAACAATAGATAAAATATCTTCTTTATTTTATGTTTGTCAAATTCTCATTAATGGTAATACCTTACTTTTACTAATTTAAATAACCAATACTACAGTTTTAGAACTGTACTGATGGATAGTATTTAGCTTGTTTATTCATTTAATAAATGGTAGTTAATATATTTTCTACAATAACCTAAAGTGTATTTTGGTAATTCTCCTCTTTCAAAATAATGTGCTTAGACGTCTTTTAAAATGTGTGTATATATATATATATTTACACACACACACACACACACACACACACACACACACTACTTCCATGAGTTTTCGTGGTTATACACTGTTATATAATGTTTACATATGCTCCTGATGTGATGAAAAGATCAGTAAAAATATGAAATTATAACTTAAAGTACTTTTTTCTACAGAAAACTAGCTCAATGAACAACAAGGTGCTTTTTGCAAAGCTTGTCACTTTTCCCCCTCAACTCTTTAGACTTAACTGTTACAAGATACTTTTTGTTTTTTCACAGTTTCTTTTATTTTAGCCTATTCTAGGCACTTCTGCATAGTCATTAACTATTGCAGGTTATTTAATACTAGATATCATTGTGGTTTTTCAGTATTTATTTGAGTCTATGCTTAGATGTTAAGAAATTCAGAAAATAGATTCAGTGAAGAATGTGAACAGTTCCTAGACTGACCTTAAAAAAAAAATCACCATCTTATTTTTAAATAGACTTACCAAACAGTGGTTTTTATGGGATCAATCCTCAAAAAAGTTCCAACTATTTAAAAGTAGGAATAGACTGAGACAGAATTTATTACAAATAACTAAAAAATTTTACTTCTATCTTTTTCATTATAGGCAATAGATTATTTTAATCGGCCTAATAAAAGCACAATTTTTGACATTTTTCTTTTGTTGTATCTCATCAAGGGAGGCATATACATGAAGATTTGGAGTGACTACTGGCTACGGTGATTATAATGTGAAATAAAATACCTCCTCTATATATTGCATAAGTAAGAGGAATTTAACAAAAAGGCCAGCTTCTAAAATGACCAAGGAAAATAGGATGAGAAGAAAAAACTTAGTTTAGCATGAAATCATGAGATTACAAAGGTCTAAAATGAATAATTTTTAGCAACCAAAATTAAGTTTACATTCCCAACCCATTAGCTAAATTAGAAAGGAACTTGACATTATAATATGAGGAGCTGCATGAAGAGTTTAGACACCTAACTTTTTTTGAGTAGATATTTAGATAAAAGAAAATGAATGAGCATGTTTCACAGAAAATTATTTTCCCGGTGACATAGAATTTAATGGAAGAAATGTATTTTCTAGAAAAATAGACTAAAGAAAAACAGCTGGAATTTGTACAGGTTATAAATGAAGTGCCTGAAGGTGGCCGTAACGTAGTTTGTGAAATGTTTCCAAAGTTACTAACAGGTCTCCACATCTTTGAACTAAAACACACTGAGTTTATTAAGAAAACTTCAAAGGAGATCCAAACTAGCACAGCATTTCCGGGCCACGTGATCCAGTGACTTAAACTCCAGTCATCACGTCCCCAACAAAATGGAGCTGAGGTTCTTAGGTAGGCCAAGATTCCCCCTCTCAATGCTGAGGACTGCTTTTGAAAGGTCCTGTGATGAGGCCCAAGGGAATTTCAATCTGAGAATCACAAAAAATGTTTTTCCCACTTAAATAAAATTCAAAGATTTTATAATATGAACACTCAGGCTTATCACTGCTTTGCTTCAATAACTTATTTTGTATAGTATGGTAAAAAAAAATTGTCTGTGTGGAATGAAAAGGGAATGTGAGCATGCATGTGTGTATAATACTATTTGCAGGAAACTCGTATTAGTAATTACAGCCTTTTTTCACTCCCTCAGCAGTGTTGTAGAGATGAGTCACTTAGACGTATGTTTTGATGTTGCTTAATCAAGGAGCATGCTGTTTATGAAGTTATCCTGAAAGGAAAAAAGTCTTGTGGTTGAGGCTTCCACTTAGCTGAAACGCATATTGGTATTTATTTTACTATCAGATTGGAAAACATCTGAAAAATTCTCTCTCTGTAATTTTAAAGTTATCTTCAGTTCACGAGCAATTTTTTCTTTACTTTCTTTATTTTTAGGATTTAAATAAGTAATATTTAAATATATTTTTTAAAACCCTTGGTCTTCAAATTAGGTGACCAGTTTGACCAAAAAAGAAAAACAAATCCCTTTCAAGCTTGTGATTTTCACTAGTACTTTTAGTATTTAGGAATTTCGATCCTCTGTGGGTTTTAACGGCTTAATATGAGACTATCTAATGAGTGAATTTTAGATACTTTTTTAGATTAGAAAAAATTAAATCAATTTTACATTAAGAAACTGTGGAATGTCATAAATGCCAGAAAGACAAAAGTCTTCTGCAAGATATGGATCTCACAGCCCTATAAGTAAGATGTTTTGAGCAGGCATAACTAATATATAAGTATTTACTTATTTATGTACCAAACTTATAAAATAATCTGAGAGTATGACATAAAAATAAAACAAAATTTTCTTATGCCTGAAGGAATGGATGCAATCACCACAGATTAGAAAATAAAGATGAATTTAATGTAGGAGTTTCTGCTCCAGCTCTGGGGAGCCTCTCTAAGGCAGGGGGACACTTGCAGCACAGTTACATGGTGTTTCTAAGAAGTGAAACATGGTGGGAGAGTGATAGGTGCTCCCCTGCCCATAGACGGCCCTCAATACTCACACCCGTCAGAATCACTTGGGTGTTTTTAAAAATACCGATACCTGGACTGTAACCCAGGGATTTGGTTTACAATTAGTCTGGTGGGAGAGGGACTAGATATTTATACTGTAAAATCTTTCCAGAAGTTAGTGTACAGCCAGGGTTGAAAACCACGACCCTAAACCCAGGGTAGCTCTATTATCTTCGTGTGGGCTCCAGTGGGTTCCAGGCAGGAAGTGGCAGCAGTGCCTAGTGGGACAGTGCTGTGGCTGAGAGGGCACCACAGAGGCAATGACATTTCTGGTCACATATGACTTCAGTACCCTGGAAAGATGTTCATTTGAATTGAGAGAAGTAATAGCCATGCCCTCCATGATGGTGCCCAGCATCATCCGCGCATCAGAAGATGAGGGCCCAGCTGGCTTAAGAGCTCTGGTAAATCCTCAAGAGAATGTTTCAGGGGCTGAGATCCTGAGAGAGCAGGCAGGAACAAGGACTATCTATTGCAAGTTAAATTAATGTCATTCCTATGTCATTAAGTCTTCCACAGCCTGAGAACGCCTAGGGAAACTCAGGTTACACCATTAATATTGAAACAATAACTAACTTTTACAGAGAGTTTCACAATTTACAAAGCTCTTTTGTATATATTATGTTACTTGATCCACACTTCATCCTTGGGAAGTGGTAGGGTAAATACTTTTAGTTCTATTTTATAAAGGAAAACAATGATGTTCAGATACATTAAATATTTGCCTGAGGTCATACAGTATTAAATGGCAGTGCCAGAATGCCAATTTAGGTCTCTCAGCTCTCAACTTTTTTCTCCTTTTCATCATACCTTGATTTGGTAGGAAGTGCTTGGTGATGCACAGATGGGGAATCCTATGAATTTATGTAGTTATTGATTTATTTAGAATGGAGTCAGTCTCACTTGGGGCTTGCTATTTTGTTCTTTACCACAGCCAGAGCAAACACTCAGCCATATTAGTTGTTAACATGCCGAAATGTTTCCTGTTCATTTAGTAAGTAGTTATTGTCCTGAGCCCCTAATCCTTCTACCATCACAACTGCTATCACCCCAATTCTTCCCCTAGTATTCCTTAGAACCCCCAATGATCCAACAACCAAAGGTTTAATACCTGGTACAAGAAGGGCACCCTTGGCCTTGGTTCAGTGTTGAAAACCAGAACGATTGCCTGGGCTTTTAAATTTTGGTTGTTAAATATTAGAAACATTACCCTTCCTCATAGGCATTCACTTTTAAATCCAGGTATTTTATAAGTTAATACTATTTATAATAATAGGGTATAGAAAATGGATCAGCAAAGCATTAAACCATCCATCCTTTCATCCAATGTCCCTTCAATCTGTCATCAAGAGTTTTACATTCTACCTCCTTAATATATTTCCTCTCTGTCACCTCTTCCACTCCAGCCATCACTGCCTTAATTCAGATTTTCATCACCTTTCACTTAGACTTTGCTATGTAGTCTCTGTCCCTTATCTAATTTTACTCCTGCTGGTTCTCACACTGCCTTCAGACCTTTAGCTGTAAAATTCACATCTGATGGTGAGGAGGCATGAGAAGTACACAAATAAGGAAGGGGCATGAGAACTACACAAACCGATAAGTTGTATTCAGAGCATACAATGTGCTGCTGCCCGACCACCAGAAGCCTATAGAACAAAGGAAGATTCCTGCTGAGATTACTAGCAAACTACTTATCCATACTGTGAAAGGAGGACAGGAAAACAGAGCCTTTAAGTGGTACCCTACAAAATAAGACCAACCATTCATTTCCTTTGGCCAAATCATGTGGAACCTATAGAACAAAGCCTGAGATTACTAGCATGGCTTCCATGCTGCATACCTATACTATCAAAGGAAAACAGGTAAATAAAGTCTTTAAACTGCAACTCATAGAAACTAATAATCACATATAAACTGAATTCCTTGAACACTCGGGGTCTGCCTGTATCTCATTCTCTATCTCTAAGAGAAGACCATGCTCTGTCTGTGGAGTGTTATTCTGCCAGAGGTCAGCTCCAGCCAAGTCAGAGGCTGAAGGAAACGTGGAGTCAGCAAAGGAAAAAAGACGAGGAGAGAGCCGAAATGCAAGGCGGCTCTCCGATTTATTTTTTTCTCTCTTTCCTCTTTTTTCTTCCAGAAATGTAAAGGTACAGGGTTTTTAAGCCCCAAATCCCATTCTTCATTCTGTCTAAACACAAAGGTCTATTTTTCTTCTACTCATTACCTGTCGACCCGCAGGTTGGGTATGTAAGCGGGAGTACAGAAGCAGAAAGCTTATTGTTAGAATGTTATGTTCCTATGGGTGACAGCCCATGTTCCATGGACATAGCCACAAACTTATATTTAATATTTAACCTATAATGTTTTACATTTTCTTACCCTTATGACCTATAATATTACTTTTCTATGGTTAATGTGTGAGGCAAAGCAGAGCAAAGTGAGAGACAGACGTTTTCCTCTTATGTCTCATAATCATAAAGGCTGTATTTTATTTTCCTATAATGTTGATTTAGCTGTCTTCTAAGACTATTATGCTGATTCTTGGTAAGAAGGCAACTAGGAGTGTGGTGGGGCATTCGAATCCAAGACGCACTGAGCCAATTGAGATTAATTATGAGCCTTTATTAGCTGGCCGGCGACTGATTCCCCCCACTAGAGAATCAGCTCCAAGCTTTCAGAGGAGATAGCTTATAAAGCCTAAAACCACATCAAACAAGCAAGCAGGTTTACGGAAGCAGAAGTTAGCCATTAGGACATCTTTGCACAGGACACCCTGGTTATACATTAAGCAGATTATAGAAGCAGAAGTTGGCTGTTATCGTCTGGTGCAAAAATGTTGTTTCTGGGGGACTCTTAAATCTTATAGCAAACAGAGCCTGATAGCCAGTTCTGTTATCTGCATCCTGGCAGTGATGTTGTTTGCTATTTGTTTTTTTTCTTTCTCGGGAGCTGGCACTTGAAGATATCACACCGTTCCCTGTCTTGCCCTAGTGACTAATTTACTGGAGAATTTTTCACTCTTATAGGAAGGCCCTGCCTGGCAAGTCTCATCATAAAAGGTAGATCATAATATCGTACTCGTTTCCCATTTACATCCACCATTCTAACTCTATCTATAGAGGCTCCCGTATCAGGTAAAGTAGGTAAGGGAGGGGGGGTGTAATTTTCTCATAGACTTTTTTCTCAGAGGGGACCTTCCACTTAAGCGTTGACACAATGGCCTGTTCAGGAAACAAATCTTGCTTTCTCCTTTCAGCAAGTTGTTTGATTAATTCCTCATTACTCATATTTTTTCATGCCCCATTCTCAGAAAAAATTGCCTTTTCCTCTAACACTTTCCTCCACTCCCAAGGAGGGAACAGTAATCAAAAGCAGTGCATAAATTCCCAGTATAGACAATACAGAGGAAAGCAACAAGCGCAGATGACTCTGGCATCGCTTGCTTTGCAAGCAGCGCTTCACTCCGGCTGTGACTGTGTCAAACAGCTCGAGGTCTGTGGCCTGCAGGATTATTCCTTCTCTAATAAACTTCCTTTTGTCTCTAACTCTGGTGTGCCCTTGAATTCTTTTTGTGTGCAGTCAAGGATCCTAACCCTCTCTTGGTGCAGGACTTGAGTCCCCACTTGGGGGCCAGGAATTTGCCTGTCCTACGTCAATGATGTTCCTACACTTTTAGACTCTAGTAAACGTGGTCTTTTATTGAAAAGATGTTCCCAACTTCCTTGAGATATAATTAACATATAAATCATATAAGTTTGAGGTGTATAATGTGATGATTTAATGCACATAACATTGCAAAATGAATATCAGAGTAAAGTGAGTTAACAACTCCAATCAGGTCACCTAATTATCATTTTTTGTAGTGATAATATTTAAGATTTACTCTCTTAGCAACTTTCAAGTATACAGTATTGTATTATAGTCACCACGTTGCACATAGATCCACCAAACTTATTCAGCTTATAATTAGAAGTTTGTACTCTGACCGACATCTCGCCATTTCCTTCTCCTCCACGCCCCTGTCAACCACCATTCTACTCTGTCTATGAGTTCACGGGATTTTGTTTAATTTTTGATTCGATATACAAGGCCCTCTACTCTGGCTCATGCTCTCCTCTTTAGCTTCATTGTTCACCGAGGTCCTCTCTTCTTGTTTCTTATGCTCACGTAACAACAAAATACGTGGAGGTCTCCAAATGTTCCATAACGCTGTTTCCCATCAATGTGCCTTGACTCAACCTTTCCTTCCTGAGGACTACCAGCACACTCTCTAGGATTACTTTAAGCCTCATCTCCATTGACCAGCATCCTGACTCCACGTGGCCCCACCCTATTGTCAGTCTCTCTCTTCTTTATGAGCCAGTTTTACTCCACATAGACTTCTTCTGTAGCGCCTTCCAAGCTTTATTACACTTACTCGTGTCAACTAAAGGTCATTGTTGCCAATTGAATGCCAACAGGAGTCCCAATTCAGGGAGCGGTGAGGGGAGAGAGATTGTATTCAGGGCAAACAGTGCAACTGTAGAACAGCACGGCTGTAGAACAGCACACTGTGAGGCGGCCCTGGGTAAGGTAGTCCCAATGCAAGGCTCTGGTGTTACACCTTTGGTGTCATAGCTCCAAAACCATGAGAGAGCTCTGCTTCTGTGTTATGGCTCAGCTGATATTGTAGCTCCAGCAGCTCCAGGAAAACACAATCTTTGACAGAAACTAAAAGTGCACTTCTTGAGCCAGAGGGGAGTTGACTTATATAGAAGGAAGTCCCCACCCCTGGGCCCTGATTGGTCTGTCCTCATGCAAATTGGTCCAAAAAGCATTGTCCTGATTGGCTGAAATGAGGTTGCTCTGATTGGTTCCGAAGATGCTTCTAATAATAGAGCAGCACAGCTCTGACTGAGCAGGGGAAGTCTCAGTCCTATTGATTGAAACATGATTCTAGAAACTTGTATAAGAATTGGCTCAGACAGCAGAAACGCAGTGCAGGCAGGCAGTTCATTGTTTCAGAAGCTGCAGGTAGTTTAGTGCAGGCTTTTTCCTGAAGCACAGCTGTGTGAGAGGCCCCCGTTTAGCAACTAACTGCTGCTAGGCTCAGTTTATAAATTTGAGCCCAATTTGCTTCCAAGGGCCCTCCTCAACAGGTGTGTTCATTCTCAGGGTCAACACTTGTTTTTGTGGCCCTCTCTTCTAAATTGCATGTGCTCCTTGAGAGTATGAATCATGTCTTATCAGTCTTATCACCAGCACCTAAAACAGTATTTGACATACAAGGAATTCGATAAGTGCTTACTAAATAAATGCCTCAATTTATTAATTCCTATACATGATTCAGGGGTTCTTTCTCAGATGTAGCTTAGAGCTTCTGAATTTAAAAAAAAAAAAAATTCAGGTTAAAAGGTCTAACAAAAGATTTCTGGAGTTTCTGTTTCAAATCTATGAAATAATAATGACATATTTATAAATGTCAGCTGACAGACACTGTTAAGTGTTTCTCAAAGCAGTAGGAGTTCAGAATCCAGACACAACTACCATACCATAAAAAACATTACCTACATACTGCAATTAATAGTTTATTTGGAGCTGGGTAATCTCTGCAAGAATGTAGACATCGTTTTCAATCAGGAAAGGACTGAGTTTTTCTGACAAGTTTCTCTTTCATGTGAATAAGAATTTTAAGCATCGCTTAGTACTTAAATAGTTAGAAACACATTAATTTCCACCATTATTTGAATCTACGCCTGTGTCATAACCAATCTATTCCCTCCCCCACTTCCTCCCACCCCCAAGTTCTAGGCTGTAAGGACAATAGCTAAATGGAATTGAAAAATAGGCTCCATTTACAAAGATTCTGTAAAAAGCTAGTATGAGGGAAAAAAGAAAAACAAACATTTTTGTATCTCTTAAATGAGGTGGTAAATTCCTATTTAGGGATGAAGAGGAAATTCAGTTTATAAGTGCTTGACTATGCATGTAAATTACAAGCATTTACCATTTGGTTTCGACTATTCTTAATTGCTAAGATGTTAACTAAGAGACATTTCAATAATGTCTTCATTATTTATTCTATCATAGCCTTGAAAGAAACAGGCTATCCTATAGCATGAACCCTTTTTAAGTGAGCTAATATGTGTGGAATGCTTTCCATAATGGATTTCAGGGTTAAGGTCGATACTCCAGATTGCTTTTGAAGAAGACGAAATAAGTACATTTAGTATTTTATCCACAGTATATGCAATCAAGATGTGATCATTTCCAACCCTTCCACAGTATACACTGAAATGATCATATAACTTCTCTTATCTCAAAGTGCAAACAGGCAATTTACATGCCAAGTGATGTATAAAGCCAAGTGAAATAGAACATGCATGCAAGAAGTGCGTGCATATAAACACTTAAAACTTAATAGCATAATATGACTTTTAACGTCTTGTCAGAACAATGAAGAAGCATTAAATAAGAATAAAGAAGAAACAAATACATATTTACCTTTTGAATGAAAAATCACAATCATATTTTCTATAATTTCTAAGAAATTCCACATAATTTTGAGGAATTTAGAATATTATAATATACCCTTTACTGTACCGAGCTACTTGGTGGACAAAGCAATTGATGAGGTTAGGGAATGGGAGACTAAAAGACCAAAACTTGACTGTTTGCCAACAGACAAATGGGCAGATGCTAGGGGTAAGGGTAGTTAGCTTCATTAGAAATTTGGGCAAGGTGAGGGTGATTTTAGTTTATAGGATTCTTGTTTGATATTATGACTGTATTTCCTGTACTAATTTATTTGCCTGCTCAAAGCTGACCCACACCCTCCTGATTGGTACTTTGGTTTCAGACTCTCTCTCAAATGTAGCCTAAGGCTTCTGAATTTTAAAAAAAAAAAAAATCAGGTTAAAAGAGCTGACGAATTTTTTTTTTTTTTTTTGCTTTATGATTTGATTTATATAGTGCATTGGAATTAAATCACATTTATTCATAATCTCATGAGCAATGTTAATTAAAAAAAATAAAGTTATAAGAAATTGGGACTATTTTGAAAATTACAGAATGTATGCAGGTATATATTTTTCAATTATTTTCTCCTCCTTTCAAAATTCCTGTCCAGGCTTTAGATCAGGTTATTGCTTGTTTCTCCCCCACCTAATAAAATATGAAGATCCTCTTCTTGTTCTTAAAGATCCTTTCTTCTCCACTTAGAGTTTGATAATACCACATGGAACCAATATACTAAGTTTTAAGAGGCAGATGTTTACCCACTCCCACTACCCTTGAATTGTTATTGAGAAAACTGACATCTTTGCTATGAGAGAGAAAATTTTCACAAAAGCTACACCTTATAGTGCCTATTCAGTTTTAATTTAAAAAGCTTGAATTTCCAAGGAAAGAACAAGATTTTTTTTTTTTTTACTAACAATTATAATAACTCCAACTATACTATATCACATATCTCAAATTGTGTTTTCTAGATACACAGCAGGTTGGGCATAGCACAAAGTTAGGAGTCTTGGTCCTGATTCTGATGCTTTCTTGAATGCTGCATAATCCTAGGTAAACTCTCCAAGCCTCAGTTTTCTCATTTGTAAAATAGGAGTGAAAATACACACCCCATTTCCCTTTAGGGCAATTGAGAAGGTGACTTGAGCTGTGCCGTCCATAAAAGCATTTTGACACATGAGGATATTGCAGTTCCACTCAAGAACCAGCAGGAGGCATGGTCCAGAGCCTGGTCATTTCGCAGTGTCTTTGCACTCTTGTTATCTCACACTCACTGTTTCTTACAAAGTTTGAACCAGAAGCCGTTTTTGTCAAGTTTTCACAAGTGCAGGAGCCTCATTCTATCCTCTGGCTTTGAGGAGCAAGTATTTCTGTTGCCTTCTTACCTGAGTCACTGTGTGGTCTCTTTACTCTGCCTTGTCTAAACCCTTGGGTGCTATTGCCTGCTTCTGGCTTTGTTCCTGCTCTTTGCTTTGCATTTCTGCCCCATAAAAATGTTGATCTTGTTTTGAGATGCACTGTGTTTTTCTGATCTCTGTGTTACCAATTTACACACGTCTCTGGAGTACAGAATGTGCGTCGGAGTCTGAATTTATGCAACCTACGTGACTGGAAGGCTCTGTTGGTGCAAGTGTTTTATTAACTGTAAAATTCAATCAAGTGTAAGTGATTGTACGGATGTGTTTAAGAAAGAAAACCAAAGGTATATCTTTTTCTGAACTCTCTCTGGCATCACTGAGGACGTTTGACTGTTCAATGATTAAGTCACTTCTAGAATAGCAAAGATCGGCAGCGCTTGAAGTGTGGTTCATGAACAGTGTTGGTCAGGGCAAGATAAGTTTAGAAAGTGAGAGTAAGCTCTGGTAAACCTTGAAAGCATTTAGACTAAGTGATTTTACCTTTGTTGTATCTAAGAATTTAAAGAATTAGCTTATATAGTTGTGTCTTTTTAATTTCATTCTTCATGTGCTTTACAAAATATCCATTTGCAATGGATTAGAAATGAAAACTAGATTCTTTATCACAGATATTTTGAGAAGTACTGTTATTTATACTTATTATATTTCATCAAATATAAGATTCTATCAATTTAATTCATGCTATTATTTTATATGTCACAAAAGGAGGAAACAATGCTGACAATTAAGCTAAAAACCCTGTATAACACTTAGATTTTTAATTTTATATTTCCTGAAAGAGTTCTTTTAGACTTTTATGTAATTTTAAAAACGTACAGTTTACTTGTGTTCAGGTATAAATAGGAAAATATTAATGTAATAAGCTAATGAGGTATTTCTTAAACTTCATCGCATTCGAAGTCCAATGTTTCTGACTCGATCTTCAACTTAGTGCTGTTGATGTCTGTGTTGGTCCACACAATATCGCCCAACACAAAGTGTCCAGCACTTTCATCAAATGTGTTGAGGACATGGCATTTATTTAAAGATTTCTCAATATAATTCACAAGTCTTCCTCGTTCCCCAAATTATTGACCTTACTAGAAAAGTGTTAGTGAACAATCATATGTACTTCAGAAACAAGCCATATTGTAACTTTTTATACTCATATCATCCTTTCTTAGGTCCTATAAAGCAATGATCCCTGACCTTTTTGGCACCAAGGACTGGTGCTCCTATGAGAATCTAATGCCTGATGATCTGAAGTGGAGCGAGGCGGTGACGCTAGTGCTGGGGAGTGGCTGCAGATATAGATGAAGCTTCAGCTTGCTTGCCAGCTGCTCACTTCTTTCTGTGCAGCCAGGTTCTTATGGGCCATGGGGGTCAGTGGCCCGGAGTTTGGGGACCTCTACTATAAAGCACTTGATTGTTGCTTTGCAAGAAAAAATGGAATTGTGACTATTCCTTCAAAGATAGATATGTGCTTCTTTGTTATCAAATGTATACCCAACTGCAGACACAATAATCTTTTTGCTTTAAAGCTGAGTTAGTGATCTTTTAGAAGACATTTAAAAAGGCAACTAAATTCAACACATGTAGTATTAACCAGGCATTTAACTACACTGAAGAGATGAAAATATGAAAGCTAGGACTGAGCTCTAGATTATTTAGGCAAGGTCAGGCTGACTGTGGTTGTGATTTACAATCACATTGTAAAATGCATCCTAACATCAAAGACGTTAAAATGTGAAAAGTGACTTTAAATTGATGAAATATGGTAATATTGAATTAATAACTTTTAAGAGTGAGCTGTCATTTTACCTGAATAATTTAGAGACATGTAGGTTCTTGATTAATATATATTCCTAGGAGAAGCACTAATCTTATTTAATGCAGTGGAATTAAATTCATTGAATTTAATGGTGTATCTGTATGAGGTATGTGTATAGAGACTGCAGCATCCCATTCACTAATTCAACTAGCCCGCTACAGAGTTTGCTAAATGTCAATGATTTATTGAACTATTCTCTAGGTGGAGTGTATCCAGCACTCCATAACACTTAATGTGTGTAAGGCAGAACTCATAGAAACCTTTTAAGTTAGGTAACCATTAGTGTTCCCACTTGTAAGACTAGGCAACAAGCACACAAAGAGGTTAGTGAATTGTGGAGCCAGGAGTTATACCCGTGTTTGGCCCAAGAGTCCAAAGTCTGAGCTTTTAACATGAGCTAAAACTGCTTCTTGACAAGTGAAGTTATTTTGGCTACACTTTTGGTTTTCAAAAGATCCCATAGTTGATTTAAAAAATAATTCCCTAAAACTTTCCAGATTATGAAAGCATATAATGGGGGGAAAAAACAACAACTCTGAATTTAAACAAACAAACCAATTGGGCTGGTCGAGGTCTTGAGTATGAGTAAAACCAGCTGAAAAAAATTTGGCCCTATCAGTCTTTATCAAGTCTTAGTAATAAATACCCTTGGCAAACAAACATAATCAGAAAAAAAAAAATTACTTTCCAGTACTACCGAAAGGAGAAAATGTTGGCAGAAACTACGGAAATGTGATGACTAGTAGTTATTCAGTTGAAGAGAATATAAACTGGGACTTACATAGACTTTGGATGCCAAACAAAACTATTACGATGAAATTCTAGGAGACCAAATGTAAACCAAAACTGTTCAGGCTACAATCTTTGCCCACTATTGTATGTAGACACAAAGATGAAATTGAATTACTACTGAAGACAAAGCAAGTGATGACACCAGCTATTTCTCTGAATGAAACTTTAATGAAAATGTAACCGAGTTATTAAAACTTAATTGTCTGAGGTAGATGCATTTTCTCTTGTTACAGTATTTAAATAGTAGATTTTTCCTTACCCAAAATACAGAGCATAAAAATACCCATTGGCCAAATATGAATCTTAGGCTTTTCTGAATATCTTTATTAAGAAATACAATGTAACTGCAAATTGGTATAGCTACTATGGAAAACAATGTGGAGGTTTCTCAAAAAACTAAGAATTGATCTACCATATATTCCAGCAATCCCTTTACTAGGTATTTACCAGAGAGACTTGAAAACAGTTATCTGAAAAGATATTTGCATACCAATGTTCATAACAACATTATTTACAATGGCCAGGACATGGAAGCAACCAAAGTGTCCTACAATAGATGACTGGATAAAGATGTGGTGCATATGTACAATAGGATATTGCTCAGCCATAAGAAGAGATGAAATACTGCTCCTTGCGACAACATGGGTGGATCTTGAGATAATTATACTAAGTGAAATTAGCCAGACAGAAAAAGTTGAAAACCACATGTTATCACTTTTTTGTGAGATAGAAATCTAAAAGCAACAAACAAACATGACAAACAGATTCATGGACGTGGGCAGTAAACTAGTGATTACCAGAAGGGAGGGGAGAGGTAGATGGGGTAAAAGGAGTCAAGTACATGGCGACAGAAAGAAATCTAACTATGGACGATGAACACACAGTGCAATATATGTAATACATATGACTTACTGTTGAATCGTACAGTTGAAACTTATTGGATTTTGTTAACCAATGTCGTCATTAAAAAAAAAGAAATGTCATGCATAAAATATTTAAACAACAGAGAATTTTACATGTCATAAAAGGATGCTGTTCTATTCACAGAGAATTTAGTATCCATGAATTAAGCAGCTTTCCAGATCACTCTTTGATCGAGCAGTTGAGGTCGAAGAAACTGAAGTGTAGGTAATGTCCAGGTAAAGAAGAAAAAAAAAATGAATAGAAAAACAATATTTGGAATAAACATGTAAATCAAAAATCAAAGATTTTATTTTACCAAATTATTTAAACTAAGATACACTTTATTCGCTTATATCAATACTGCTTTTTAAAATCCCTGCATCATTTAGGGGGGGAAAAAAAACTCCATGAGATATTAAAAGTTAATCTCTTCTATCTAAAAGATAAAATTAAAACTTTTATTAGTATTTTAAATATATAGAATGCTTAAAAGGGACAAACTTTCAGTTATAAGATAAATAGGTCCTGAGGATGTAATGTACAGCATGGTGACTCTAGTAAACAGTATTGTATTGTATATTTGAAAGTTGCCAGGTGAGAAAATCTTAGAAGTTCTCCTCACTGGAAAAAAATTTTGTAACTATGTGTGGAGATGGATGTTAACTAAACTTATTTTGTTAATCATTTCATAATATAATACATATATCAAATTGTTACATTGTATACCTAAAGCTAATATAATGTTACATGTCAATTATGTCTCAATTAAAATAATTTTTCTAAAAATTAGAACTTCAAGGGATTAAAAATTATATCATAATATTTATATACATACTATGAATCATATTTAAATAAAAAATTTAAGACATTATTCTTTATTAATTTTTGAAACTTGGATTGGCCCAAGAGCCTGTACTTGGTCAATATGTGAAGGCGTAGGGGCCTTCCTGTCAGAAGGATGAGTTCCACCTCATGACGGTTAATTTTGGGTTTCAACTTGGCTGGGTCAAGTTACCAGATATTTGGTCAAACTCCATTCTGGATGTTTCTGTGAAGGTACATTTTGGATGAGGTTAGCATTTAAATTGCTGAACTTTCAGTAAAGCAGATTATCCCCATCATGTGGTAGGCCTCGTCCAATTTGTAAGTTCTTATGAGAACAGAGACTGACACTAGCTTCCCCTACCCCATTTATGCTCACTCGCAACCAGCAAGAGGGGATTCTGCCAGCCAAATTCCTTTAGATTCAAACTGCAACTCTTCCCTGGGTTTCCAGCCTGGAGGAATATCTTGTGGAGTTTGGGTTTAATGAACCTACACAACTATGTGAGTTATATCCTTAACTGTATATAGAAAGAGCTTCTGGTGTTGGTGATGTTCTGTTTCTTGATCTGGATCCTATTACACGGGTATGTTTATTGAGCTTTGTACTTTTCTCTATGTTCACTAAACTTCATAAAAAAGTTAACAAAAAACTGCTTCAAACATGGCAATTTATCCTTAGTAAAAGCATAAATGAGGCTAATTGGTATATAAACCAATTGGTATACCAATTAGCCTCATTAGCCCACAATTGAACAATAGTGGGCATTGTTCTCAATTAGTCTAATGTTCATAATTGAACATTAGGAATAACTACTTTATAACCATCAAGGGAATAGGCTGGGACCTTAGACTGCTTAGGAATTTTGCATGGATGTTCATGAGGGATATAGTATTCAGTTTTCCTACAGTGTCTTTTCAGATTTTTGTTTTAGGTTAGGGCTGGCACCATAGAATGAGTTGGGAAGTATTTCTTCCTTCTTGATTTTTAAAAAATATTTGCTTTAAAATTGGTAATATATCTTCCTTAGATATTTGGTAGAATTCACTTTGGTGGGAAGGCTTTTAACAATAAATTTAGTTCTTAAATAGTGGGCTATTCTATTATCTCCTTCTTGAGTAAAATTTGGTAGACATTTCATTATATTTTTCCGCTTGCATCTGTTAAATTTATTAGCATGACATGTTGTTCATAACATCCCTTTATTACTCTTTTAGTATCTATAGGTTGCATAGTGATGTCACCACTCTCATTTCTGATATTGACAATTACTATTTTCACTTTATTTTTTCTATTCAGTCTGGCTAGGGGTTCATCAGTTTTACTGAATCTTGTAAGGAACTTGTTTTTTATTTCATTGATTTTATATATTGCTTTTTGTATTTTATTGATTTTTGCTTTATATCCTTTCTTGTGATTAATTTGAGTTTAATTTACTTTCCTTTTTCTGGTTTCTTAATGTAGAAATTAAAATTATTAATTTGAAAAATTTTTTTCAAAAATAGCCATTGCTGCTATAATTTTCCCCTAAGTACTGCTTCAGCTGCAGTCCACATTTTCAATTAGTTCAAAGTATCTTATGATTTTTAAAAATTTCTTCTTCGACTCCTGGGTTATTTAAAAGTATGTTATTTAATTCCCACATTTTGGGGATTTTTAAGATAGTTTTCTCTTATTAATCCCAATTTCACAGGGATTATACAGTGTATTTTGTATTACATCAGTCATTTCATGTTTAATAAAACTTGTTTTATGACCCTGAATCTGGTTTATTTTTGGTAAATGCTTAATGTGCATTTGAAAAAAAATGTTCATTTTGCTGTTTTAGGTGGAATGTTGTTTAGTTTCTGTCTACTTATTCTATCGATTATTAAGAATAGTATCTTGAAATCTACAGCTATAATTGTGGATTTGTCTATTTTTCTTTGCATATTTATTAGTTTTTGCTTCATGTAATTTGCGGCTCTATTATTAGGTATAAAAACTTTAGAATTCTATGTCTTTTGAATGAATCAAGCCCTTTGTCATTTATTAAATGGACCTCTTTATTCCTGATAATATTCTTTGCTCTAAAATCTACATTATCTGATATTAATATTAATGATTAATATTAGTGTGATATATCTTTTCTCACCTCTATTTTTTGGTTTATTTGTTTTTTAAATTAAAAGTGAGTACAAACTCAAATTATGCAGAATAAAGAAAATAATCAAAGCAAAAGTTAATAAAATACAGCAAAACAATAGAGAAAATTAATGAAATCAAATTCTGGTTCTTTATGAAGATCAATAAAACTGATAAACCTCTAGCCAGACTGACTTCTAGGCAGCATATGTTTATTTTTTAAAAATCCAATTTCTGCCCTTTAATTGAAATATTAAGATCATTACTAATGAGTGTAATTATATACTTGAGTGTAAATCTACTATCTTATCATTTGTTTATTTTTCTGTACGTTTTTTGTTCCTTACTGTTTTTTATGTCTTATTTTGGATTATTGCTTTTTATTATTTCTTCTTATCTCTTTTATTCATTTATTAGTTATAGCTGTCTTGTGTGTGTGTGTATGTGTATGGTTAAGGTTGACTTATGATTTACAGTTTACATGTTTAACTTACCACAGTTTGCCCTAAGTAATATAACACTGCATGTATAGTATAAGAACCTCACAACAGTATACTTCCATATCTCTCCTCCTGGCCTTTGTGATATTGTTATCATACATTTTACTTTTATTAATTATAGATCTCATAATATTTGGTTATTCTTTTTTTTTAAGTCTATTATCTTTTAAACACATTTAAATAATAATATATTTAATTATTATGAGTAATTATATATACTTATGTAATTACTATTTCTGATGTTTTTTCATTCCTTTGCATGAACTCATATTTTCATCCAGTGTGATTTTCCTTTTGTTTAAAAGACTTTCTTTAATATTTCTTAGAGTAAAAGATCTACTAAAGATGCACTCTTCTAGTTTGTGTATCTCTGAAAAAGTACTTATTTTACCTTTGTCTTGAAAAACATTTTTCCTGAGTAAAAAATTCTAAGTCAACAGGTTTTTTAAAAACTTCAATCTCTGTTCTATAGTCTATAGTTGTCTTCTTAATTCTTACCACACCAAATCTAATTTCTGTGCTTAAATTTTAAGGCTCATTCTATTAATTTAGCTGTTCGTCCCACATACTTAGTTATTCTCAAATTCAGGCATGCTATTCTCTTTCCTAATTCTGTTTATTTTTCTCCCCCCTTTTTTCCCTGTAACTTTACTCCCATTTTAGTTCCTGTGTCCTGTGTCCTTAATCCTTCAAGTCCCATAAAAAGTCTAAAGCCTACTTGTCACCTTACCTTCTCTGAGAGGCCTTTCCTTCCAAGTTATTTCAGTTTCTCTTTATCACTATCTATTTTTATAGCTCTTGAACTATCAGAATTATAATTCGTCAGTAGATATGTCTTTTTCATTGTTGTTCTTGGTCTTATCTTGCCCAGCTTATGCAAGCTCTTTGAGAACACTAAATAATTTTTTCTGTTTATGTCCTCTGCACTATCCCCTCCCTATACCTCTTCCCCCAATCAGTTTTATAGGTGTTTTTTAAGGACTTATTGAATGAGACTTGAAAAATCACTGAACTAGGTAACTATATATTACCTTCAGGAAAGTAAAAGTAATTTATTATCGGGGTCAGAAGTTGACTAGAAAGGCCAATTTCCCCAACTCTATCTCCAGCAGAAGATTTGCATTCCAAATAGAAACATTGACACCATTAGGGGAAATATTGCTATTTCAAAAACTGTGGTATAGTTTTTGGATTTCATGATTTTCATAATGGTCAAAGAGATCAAGTAACTAGATTTGTTTTCCAGGAGGGACTGTGGTACTCATTTGGTCAGAACATTTTTTACACGTAGATGAAAACAGGTTAATTGTTGTTCTTGTGCCATATGGTTTATGTTAGACTCCTATAGGTCCCCAACCAAATTAGTTTCACAAAAAGGAATATAGAAATCTGAAATATCCACACCTTTATTGCATTCTCAATTTCCAGGTTCAGAAACAGTACTTTTTTTAGCTATGGGTGTTCTACATTGTATATGCACTCACGCCAAGGCTTCATATAATAAACATATGTCTCAATGAATAAATAAGAATACAATTACAGTTGACCTTGAAATAACATGTGTTTGAACTGTGTGGGTCCACTTAAAAGAATTCACACATAAGTGGACCTGGGTAGTTCAAACCTCTGTTGTTCCAGGGTCCACTTTATTTTCCATGGGGGGCTTGGAATCGTGGATGTGGAGGGCTGACTGTAATTATATGTGGAGGTAGGCTCCCCTAAGCCCCATCATTTTCAAGGGTCAAATATATAATAAAATAACCATTATGAGTTTTCTGAGCATCATCTTAGTTTTCTAGCTATAATGTCCATGAAAAAAGACCTTCTATTAACAATCAAAATATTTATGAATATGTTAAAATTGATTATAAATGTCAGTTGGCAGATGTAGACATTTTTGCCCCCAATATAGAATTAACAATCAGTTCTGATTTATATCAATAGTTTTCTGATTCAAGTCACATACATAGGACATCCACTCAACGATTATGTTAGCAATCCTAACAGAATGACTCATTATGTTAAAAAATACTAGGTTTATGTCAATTTATTTAAGCTATTTTTAATATATAAATACTGTACTTATAATGAGAGACATACGTTCTCCCTCTGCATGAGGCTAGTTGTGTTAAAAATTGAACAAGGTAAGAACACAGCCGATTTTTTTTTGTTGTTGGAAATAAGAGGATTTTATTCAAATTTGTCCAGGAAGCTGTATAATTATATTCAGACTTTATTTGGAAAATACCTCTGTAGACAGCATACAGTTAGTGTTTAAATAGCCCAAGCTGATCCACTGAAAAGTAGTTAAACATGTTTGGGAAATCTTTCATACTAAATCCCTTTCTTGGAGATTCTTAGTGATCATTTGTATATTAAGGATTTTAGATATTTATAAGAATGCAAGCTTATTTTAAAAACCTGTTTTATGGTATTTAACTTTGCATCTCCCAAATATCTGAGTGGCTGTAGACTACCACTCTATTTCTAGGACTTACTTTGGGAAACCTTGAGCTAGCATATTTATTGGGATATTTACTTCCCATTAAATGGATACCAGGAACTAACTCTCTTGTAGTTTCTGATCTGAACAGTGTGTGTTTATTTGACACTCGAACACATGAGAAATATGCAAATAAGTAAATGTGGGTCTTACAGTCTATGGCACGTGTTTAACATGCATCCTGTCGAGACAATTAGTCATTCTGCTAAATTTGTCAAATTACTTGCTCTACTACACACTCCTCGAAGTGTCTGACTCATCTCTTTTCTCTCAGAACTCATGCTCACAACTGCGGCAGGCTCTCAATAGCTATATATATGTATATATTTGCATGACTCTAATTCTTAGCAGAGTTGAATAGATCAGAATTAGACATCTGACCCAATGCAGACTCATCCATTTCTTATAGGAGTGGGGAATTTGAGCTTCTAGGAGGGACAGTTAGTCTCTGTGTGGGGCTGGACCTGCATCATGAAAACAGTATGCTATGTGAATGGAGTAGAGAAAGCCAGTGTTGAGAGGAAGGGTGGAGAGGGCTCTTATTAGGTTCCTAAAGTTTTTCACTTCCTGATCCCTGATATTTTTTGTTTTCCAGCTGCATTACTCTCCTTAGGTTTTAGAAGATACTGACTATGTATTTATCTGCCTATGTGTCCATCTATCTAAATGTCTATCATCTATCTACCTAATTATCTATCATCTAACTACTTCTCTATCTATAATTTTCTATATATAAATTGATGGTTCATTTATTCATACATATTTTTGATTCAACTAACTCAAGTTTAATATTTCTTAACCACCCTCAAACCGGGATGTCACATAACTCAAACACTATTCCTCTTATGTCTCAGTTTATAAATTCAAATCAATCCAACATTTTCCGAAATTTTTACATTTATTCAATTCTCATTAATTTTTCCAAATATTTTGTATGCCACTCTTTAGGAAAGATCCGTAACTACTATTAGCTTCCTGGGATGTGACCAGAGTAAATGTACCTGAGATCATATTTATATTTTGTTCTTGAAGTGGAAGATAGGGCTAGAGTAGCTATAATGCTTTGCCAGAAATTCTGTGTTAAGGCAGGTGCAAGAAGATTAAGATATCAGATTTTACCTTACCTGCAAACTAAAATATTAATTTGTCATCATTTTATGGGTGCTAGCAGAATGCACAAAATTCCTGGGTCTGAGAGATTTTACTACAGCAATATCAATAGCTAGAGTATCAAAATTATTTTGCACCAGTTTTTCTGAGCCCCAATTCCCACACGATAACATGAAATGTGTGAGGTGACACCTGAATACACAGTGGGTTACATCATCAGGGAAAAATGATGAGCTTAGAGAAATCTATTATGAGCAATAAGTATGCCTGTTTTTTTGCTATTCTGGGAAACACTATCCTTATCTTCCAAGTCTGTTTACTGTACAAATATCCATGATCTGTAAACAAGGTAGTCTTTGTGCAATGAATGTGCAGAATCATAAAAGACCTATGAATAATCGTCTTCAACACAAGAGAATTACGGGTTGGAATTCCTCCTTTGAAATAAAGTCTTACAGAATAAATAAACAGATCAATGGGCCAAAAATAGATTCTCCCCTATATAAAGATATAACTGATTTTTACTGCCTGAACTAAAAAAAATTATTTTCTATTGTTTCTGCAGTGCAATTCTGACAGTGACTACCTGGAGTTAGTGCAAACTTCACAAGTTAAGGCACAGTTCTCCATTTCACAAGGCTTTACTCATTTTAGGTACCAGCTGTAAACTCCAGGATTCTCAGGCTCCCTGTATTTCTGACCAAGTATAAATGTGTGGATGTTGTGGTGCAATCAAATTTAAGACCCACAGAGGCCAATTGAGATGAATTGTGAGCCTTTATTAGCCGGCTGATGACTCTCTACTACACAGGGTTAGAGGAGATCAGCCTGAGCCTGGTGGGGGGGGGGGTGTTAGCTTAAAAAGCCCCCAAACCCCCTCCAACAAGCTAGCAAGTTTACAGAAGTAGAAGTTGGCCATTAGCATATCTTTGCACAGAATAACTACACCCTTAACATTAGCATAAATTGACCATTACCATATCTTTGCACAGGATAACTCCTAGAACTACACCCTGGTTAAACATTAAGCAAGGAAGCAGATTATAGAAGCAGAAGTTGGCCATTTGAAAATTTTCCTCCCTTAACATGGGTTCCCATGATATCTGCAGGTTCAATAATTCAATGGAATGATTCAGAACTTGGAAACCCTGAGCTAGCATATTTATTGGGAACTCAGAAAAATATGACACCTATGATTACAGTTTTATTATAAAAGATACAAATGAGGACCAGCCAAAGGGAGAGACGTATAGGGCAAGGTTTGAAAGGGTCTTAAAAGTGAAGCTTCTATGTCTTTGGGACATGTCATTCTCTCGGCACATCAATGTCTGACAAGCAACCAAAAGAGCTCACCCAAGCTTCAGGTGCTCAGTTTTTGTTAGATAGGAATGGTTGATAGAATCACTGGCCACTCCTCCCTTTCTCAGAGGTCAGGCAATGAAATTGATATCGTGTGGCTCAAAGCCACAACTCTAATCACATGGTTTCTGGCATGACCAGCTCCTAACCTGAAATTAACCACGGCTCCTACATGAATCACCTCATCGGCATAACTCAGGTGTGGTCAGTGGGTTCACCGTAAATACTACTCAGGAAATTTCCTCTAACTCAGGAAATTTCAAGGATTTAAAGGCTCCTCACAGGAACCAGAGATAAAGATCAGATAAATTCTTCATTATATTTCATACTTATTTTCTCAGATATATGCACCAGAAATACTGTAAAGTAAAAAAAAAATTAAAGAAAAATAAGGACTATAGATTGGAATTGCAATAAATCAATAAATTGCCTGGTAAAGGAGACATGATTTTGTAATAATTTATTTTTCTAACCTGGACAATGATGTCTTCTATTATTCAATTTTTTATTTTTGCTATTTTTTTGCTATTTGCTATATTTTGCTATTTGTTTGCTTGTCTAATCAAGATTTTCAGGCATTTTGCATTTTTACTGTTATAGTGAATTATATTGTCATTTGATTCTCCTATTGTTATTAGCACAGAAAGTCACTATTAACTGAGTTCTATGTGCAGCCATTTCAATAAGTTAATGATTCCTAACAATTTTTAAGGAATTCTTTTGTTTGTTTCTTATTTTTATTCATAGTCAGAATTTCAGGAACAATATTAAATGATAATGGATGAGAGTGAGCCTCTTTGTTTTCTTTGAGACTTTTATGGGCATCTCATCAAAGTTTAGTTATTTCAATTACCGAGCTTTGCTCTCATTTATTTTACATCTTGGGACTCTGCGTAACATTTCAATTAATGATTTATGCTCCAGGGCCCATGTTTCTCAACAGAAGCACCATTGGTATTATGGGCAGATTATTCTGTATTGTGCTGGACTGTTCCACACACAGCAGGACATCAGTATCCCGATTTCACATACGAAGTAACAGGGGTCCTCTTCCGGTAATGGTGACAACCCCAAAAGTTTCAACATATCCCATAAGGGGTAGTACTACCATTATTGAAAAATACCTGCTTTAGAAAACGTAAAAAGGCCAATCCATTTCTAGGTCTAAGAAAAAATTTTCTTACAATAACATCACTACATGGTATGGAGAAAAATGGATTTTGAAGGAATAGGAAATATTATGAAGTTTATTATTCCACTAACAATATATTGAAAGTTCAGGCATTCAGAGTTTCAGATTTCTGGAAACCGAAAAGAATATGAACCTTTAGGGAAACAGCTTTGTCCAGACATGTATTATCCTGCACTAGCCAGCTGTGCGCCATTCTGAGAGTCCAGAGTATAATCATTTCTGTTGCCTCGATCCTTTCTTACCAGCCTTGTTTGACTATCCACTTTGGGAGGAAGCTCTGTGGCCCTGGTACTCTGAAGGTACATTCAGGTGCACCATGGTTTCAGAGGCAAAACGAATTGAGGAATGGAGTTTCCAACAGTTACAATTCACCTCCAAAGTGAATGCACTTCCATTGTCCCTGAGATAAGGACTGTTAGGAGGGAATAATCCTGGTTCAAGAGGTGAAATCTGCCATAATATCAATTCGTTATGTTTTTATCAACTTAATTACATAATTGGGTAAACACTGGTTTCTTGTAAAAAATTGGCATATGTATTTTTATTTTATTTTATTTTTTAATTTATTTTATTATTCATCTTCTGGAGCTGCTGTGACCTCCCACCTTTGTTTTTATATTTCATTTTAATAGTGTAGGGAGAAAAAAATTTCTTTTTCCTCTACCCACCTTAGATTCGTTTACCAGTGTCCTGCAAATAAGACTGACACAAAGCAGATTGGCGAGAGAAAAACTAACAAAAGTTAATGAACAGGTGCATTGAACATACACATGGAGTACATGAGTAACTTAAAGGGATGGCTAAAAATTAGGCTTATACAGCATCTTTACAAAAGAAAAATACATTTGTAAGGAAGCGACATGACAAAGGTAAAAGACTGAGTTTCTAGAGTGGCAAATAATGCAAGGTAAGTATATGGCGATATTAATGGACGACAAAGGGTAGTTGGTAAAATCTGTTATATAGATTCTTCTGGTGCTGGTCCAGGATGAAAAAGGTTTAGAGTTATTTCCAGTCATTAACTCTGTCCTTTCTGGTAAAGATGGATGCAGGAACAACTTTACAAATTTACGTCGTGCTTTAAGGCAAATAGGGGAGAGCAAAGGGCTTTTCTTATATCTGCTTCATCTCAATTAACTTCAGCTCAAAATAACCCTTGTGCCAAAGTGGTATATTTTGAGATAGTATTTTCTGCTACTCTTCAACAGGAAGTTGGGAGAATAACCCAAGTGCCTATGTCATCATATTCAAGGAAAACACACTTTGTCTGCTTTTCTGCTTCAGTGGCCAGAGAGACTTATTTATTCATTCATACAAGAGTTATTGGTCAAGTACTTACTGTGTGTGTGGAGCATTTTTCTAGGAGCTGGATTCATGCCTTGCGTATTGATTACACAACAATTAATTTACTAAGAGAGTGAAACAGCCTTCTTTGTGTGTTGATTTTTAAAAATACATTTATTCAACATTCAGACTAAGGCAATGCCCAGTGGAATAGCTCATACTAATGAATAAAGGCAAGTTATTATAAGTTTTGCAGTTGAAACTGACAGCACTGATTTTTACCATAGGCTTAGAGATACACTGAGTAAACATAAGAATTATTATGCTGGTATCATTGCTAATCTATTTAAAGCATATTATTGTTAAAATGTATTTAACGTGCTAGAAAATTATGTCTTTGCTAGGACAGGCATATCTGCAATGTCCAAATGATATTGAATCTGTGTGCTTAGGTCTAAGTTAACCATTTGAAATTTATCTTTAAACAAAGCACATCGGTTGGCATCTTTAGTAAATTCAATTTTTTTTTTTCATGTAGCATAAGGACTCTGACTTCCAAGACCTCTACCAGAAAGCTAAAGCCAGATTATTTTTCTCCATTGATGTTTTCCCCCTAAGAATTACATTTAAACTTTTTGTTGGGTATTTTTTCTGGCTCTGCTTAAATGTTTAGTCCTTAATAATAATTTTAAAATTGTATTTTGGTTTTAATTGATATCTGTTTTGTTAGTAGTCGTGCTCACCTGCCTTCTTTTAATTTTTCTCATCCTTGTATTGCTTATTGATTCTACCTGTTCTTATTGATAGATCTAGTGAATCAGTGTTGATTCTAAAAATGTCTTGTTTTTGTTCCACCTGGAGACATCAGACCTGAATTTTGTGCTCTCAAACATGTAGAAGCGCAAGGGAAAATATTAAGAGACAGTGTTAGCAGAGTGCTTATGAGCCAGCAGCTCTGGACCTCAACTCCCTGGGGTAAAATCACTGTTCTCGGTGACGGTGAGCTGGTTTCTGTGTTTGAATTTCTGCACCTGAAAAATACAATTCATAGTAAAACTCAGCTCATAGATTTCTTGGGAGGATTAAATTTGTTAAAATATATGAAGTGTTGAGAACAGTGGCTGACCCATAGTAAATGCTATGTAAATGTTTATTATATAGCTTTAAATCCAACTTTATGGTTTTTCCTCAATGTACTTGGACTTATTTCCCTGTATCTTGACTTGTATCTCACGCAGTCATTCTGTGTGCCAAGACAATTTAGTTAAAAAGTTAGAGTTTTGTTAAGAAAGGGAAACTTCTATGGAACTAACTGAATACATTTTAGAATCTCACGGTGTAGGAATTACTAGAGAAACTTTTTTTAAATGTCGCACATATTTTCTTTCTCATAAAAGTTCAGGAATGAACCCTCCATTACAGAAATCTAACTTCTTTACAAAGATGTGTTTCCCCCCCAACTGTTCCTTGTGAGTGATTCCTGTGGGATTCTACCTTTCCTCACCTCTGCATCAGGTCAACACCTACCTAGTTCATGGCTAGATGTCCGATACATACTGTTACTAGACTGGCTGTGAATTTCTCTAGTACTGTGTATTCCAGTGACTTCCTACAGGGCCATTAGCACTAGTATGCTAATGAGTTGTTCTGTGAGACCCTTAAATACCTATATTCTGTAAGAGGATGCACAGAAAATGTTTTCAGTAATACAGTACATTAGACATTTATATAGTTCATAAAACAATCCACCCCCCCCCCCCAATTGTGCCTTCCCTCCCCTGGCCCTCCACCTAGCCATCATATTAATGCTAACTTCATTCCCTCTGCCATGCTCCTCATCCCCGTGACAAACTATTAATTACTAATTTGTACTTCTTTAACCCTAAAAGACAAAATCTAAGGGAGAAAATTTTAGAACAAAAATAGGTTCTTAGGAATACTGGAGACAGTTCAATTCCATTACTTACTTGTGTTTTTTGAAGGGCATACCACTGCCAAGATATGAAATAACCAGGAGGACTATTGCAGAGGTGATGACAAACTTTTCCAGTAATAGCTACAAATGATATCATTCTCTTTCAAACAAAGCTTTGCAATATTTTTTTAAGGGAGGTCTTGTAACATTTCAATATCTAGAAAAATATAAACAGGGAGACATCTACACTAGTGACTGTTTATACCCTAGGGACTGGAGAAGACTGAACTCTATCTATGTAGGCAGTTTAAGGTGAGATGTTTCACATGTGGAAGGACTGTTAAGGTTTCTGATGAAAAAAACTCATTAAAATAGTGACATGTAATTAGAGCTTTAAAAATTAATATATGTTCATCTAGTTAAAAATAAGAAACATTTAAAATTATAAAAGAACAAAGAATTTAATCAAAATAATTTGGGATAATAAGATTTTCAAAGGGAAGAATATAAGATCACAGTAGATTTTACAAGAAAACTAAAAAATTTCACAATAAAAGGTTGTGTTAGCGCTGTTTTAATCAGTGACAACATTTATATTCTTATATTACTTAATATTTTTGAGCTATTTGATGCTAATTCCTGTTTCCAAAGAGTTAAAAGAAGCATATCTAACTCAGCTTTGAACATTTGAAGTTTTATCATCAATAAATAAGAGCTAAATTTTCCAAAGGCTTTGCATTCATGTTTTTTGGGGGGCGGAGGGAAGAGGAAATATAGCTTTGATTATACTCAGGCAGAAAAGATTGTACAGATTAGGTGAAATAGAATCTAAATAATAAAATTTTTTTTCCATGTAAAGACTGCCGCCAAAATTATGTAAAATTGGGAAGGCTTCATAATGTACTTATCCCTGCTGGGTGGGGCTGAGGCAATAGGATTATTGGCTCCACATTTACTGAGCAGGTTCTGGTTTTCACCCTCAATGAGCACATGTCTCTCAATGGTCAAGACCATGTCGATAGGAGACAGTTATGGGAGGCATAACCAGCTGTACAGCCTTGGTTTGCTCCGTTAGCCCTTGTCTTTCAGCCCACAGGACTCATGAAAATACCTGTGCATGAAAGAGCAAAAAGGGGGCAGAAAGCCGAGCTTTGCAGCTTTTTCACTGAGAACTCTGCCTTCATAGGAGTACAATAAGTTTTTGAATTGAATCATAATTTAAATATAACGAACAAGACACACACACACACGTACATCCATTTGGTTTATGTTCTTTTAAATAGCTACTCTATTAAATTACTGATTTCGCTGTAACAATATTATTAATTTATTTAAATCTTTTAGCCTCCAGTTTAATCATGCAAAATCTGTTTTACTTTTCTTATTAATTTATATAACTTTTTAAATCTATATTTCTTAACTTATATTTGTGCAGTTCATTTAGTTTTCTTTCATAACTTTCATTTTCACTCCATCTGATCTATTTTTATTCTGGTTTCTTATTTGCCTTTTTTGCTAGTAGTACCTTTTTTTAATTTACTTCATTTAAAAAATTACTAGGTAATGTATCATATACATTTCCTTTAAATTTTTTTTATTACTCTTCTAGAGTATTAAATTACAGGCAGGACACATGGCCCGTGCTAAAAGTGGGTGCTAGAAAATTAATTTGTGCCTCTAGAAGGAAGGCTGATAACCTTTTCCTATGCCTTCCCAGCTCTTTTAATGCAGCCAACCTTCTGCTTAGTTTAAATTGACAAAAAAAATTTGGTGAGTGAATTCAATTGTAAACTGCGAGTTTCACTTATAAAAAGTATTCAATTCAGCCTTAGTCACATGTATGTAAATTATCACATGTATGTAAATTCAGGCCTTGCTGTCTGTATTAGTAGTGAAATTTTCCTATGAATTCTGTCCAATGGCTTCATGTAATTATATTATTCTGTAATGAGGGTTTGTTGGAATATATTTTGAATTTTGCTTTCATGTCTCTTTTATTTAATATTTATTGAGATATAATTAACATAAAACATTATATTAGTTTCAAAAGTATAACACCATGACTTGATATTTGCATATTGCTAAATGGTGACTGCAATAAGTCTAGTTAACATCTGTCATCACACAGTTACAAATTATTCTTTTTCTTGTGATGGGAATCATTCGTTTATTTTAGAACCAAAGGACCAAAGCACAAAATCATGAGGAAAACTGGAGAGGGCATCCTCCCCTGCTTTCTATCAACCAAATACCCAACAAAAAGGAAAAAGAATTCACCACTGAGCCACACATTTCCTTCTGACTGTTAAATCAAATAATATATAGTTTCTTCTAATTGAGGTTATATTTATCCCTTTATAATCGAGCCTTTAACTTCTATGTACAACACAGAATAAATGTGCCCATGTGGCCATAGGAGAGCTCACAGGTATTGACAGAAGAAGATCTGAACAAAGCTCAAAGCAAAAGTACAAAATAAATGTAGAAACTACACATGAAGAATTGGAATATGGTTGGGATCTAATGAGAACTGATCCCAAATTTTTATCCATTCATATATAATAATTTCTGCAGATGTTAGTTAATGGTTTTTACTTCTGCATTTTTCACAAGCCCTGGAATTCATCTGATTTGGAAGCAAACATTTCAATAGTTCCCAGAGAATTTCTGGCCTCCCATCTCCAGGAAGTTATGGAAGTCTCCTGAGGAATCCTGTTCTTGTAATAGTCATGATCTACTTTGCAAATTCCAAAAAGTTTAATTAGGGTCAGCAGCAGCTACTATTTATTTGTTGCCCACTCAGTACCAGACACTGTGTTAAGCACTTTACATAAATCATGTCACTTATGTCTTATAACAACCCTATGAAATAGATATTGTTATCCTCATTTAAAAATGAGAACACTGAAGCTTAGTTAACTTTCCTCAAGTTCACAGCCAGTAAGTGGCAGAGCTGGGGCTGGAATCCAGGTCTTAAAGTCTACGTTCTTCTTATCCACTAGTTGACGCTGCTTCAGCCGGATTCTTTTTTATTTTTTATTATTAAGTTTATTGAGGTAACAATGGTTAATACGATTATATAATTTTAAGGTGTACATTTTCATTTGACATCTATATATTCTATTGTGTGATTACCACCCAAAGTCCAGTTTCCTTCAGCTACTATATATTTGATCTCCTTTACCCACTTCACCCTCCCCTAGACCCTATATTTGACTTCCTTTACTCTGTCTACCTCCCCTTCCTCCCCCACTCCACTAGTAACTACTAGTCTACAGTCCATGTCCATGAGTCTCTGTTTGTTTGTCCTGTTTATTTGTTGCTTTTAAGGTTTATACCACATATAAAAGTGATATTATGTGATTTTCAACTTTTTCTGTCTCATCTAGATTCTGAATATTTATTTAAACTCTGAGAAGAGCAGACATACAAAATTGTCAAATGTTTAAGTGAACCTTGAATTGATTGGATATAAGCAGGTGCATTTGGAAAAATTTCTTCATTATCATTATCGTTATAATCTTATCAGCACCATTTAAAATTTAGTGATACAGGCACCATATTAAGATTTATGGGCAAGAACAGCATAAAATCCATAGCTACCTACTGCAAAAGATATAACTTATCAAGTAATAAAGTAAAAAATTACAACCTGTAAAAGTTACACCCAATGTAATATATTAATGTTGCACAAATCACAAGAGGTTAAATGTCCACATTCATAACTTTTCTTTAAGATTCCAGGCCTGCTTTGGCTTAAGTATCCTCGGGGTTCTATCTCCCTTTCTTTGACCTTTTCCTTACCCTCTTGTTGTCAGTCCCTTTCTCTCTATTTTAATGAAAATTTGCTCGAGAAATATTTCTTAAAAAAAAAATTTAAATGTTAATATAAATCTAATTAAAATCACTAATTTTATAAACATAATGAAAACATTTTCCATGTTAAAATCTTGGATTAAAAGACAGGGTAGAAGATTCTGTTAGCCCTGGTTTTCATGTAGTAATTTACCAAATTCCAGGATACATTTTTTTTTTAATCGCTAAAAGAGGAAATTATATCTTTTATTTAGGTCCTCGTTTCTTCCAATCTGTGCATGAACTTCAACTTTGATTCACTCTTCCTGCTTGTCCACTCTCTTTCCACAAACCCATTCCTTTGATCTCATATTCCTCATGTCTAATTAGGATGGTTTCTACTTATTCTCCACTGGAAGGTTGACCTCAGAGGCTTCCTGGCAAGTAGCATAATCCACTTTTGTTCATCAACCATTTATTGAAGGCTTCTATATGCCAGGCAGCATGTTGAGGGCTGGGATATTAACACAGGAAAAGATACGTGTCCTTTCCAAGGGCACTTACAAGTCAGTGGATGAGCTATTCCTACTCAACTCCTATTTCCTGTTTTCTACACTTCATCTAAATCAAATTGTACAATACTATGTTTCCTTTGAGGTATTTTTATTGAGTTTAATATCAAGAAATCTTTTATCTCAATTACAGATCTTTCCTGCTCTCTTCCGTTTTCTCTTGTTAAACTTGGAGATATTAGTTGAGAGCAGTGAATGTCTGAATATTTTGAACTTTCCTCTACCACAGCCCTCTGTGGTTTTCCCCTGAAATTTCCTTCTCATGAACATCTCCTCCTTTCATCAACATCCTAATTCAACCTCTTCAGTGTGCTCTGTAATTGCTTCAGTTTTAGCTGGCATCCAACTTAGGTTATCTTCTTTAATGGAAGGAAACAAGTGATAGTTGACATTCTATAGGGGGAAGGTTGCTGCTTTTCTGCCTTGAGGGCAGAAGAATATCTCTTATTAGTGGGCAAGTGATAGTTAAGTGTGAAGTTCCTGGACTCAGGTTACATAGGTTCAAATCCTGATACCGACCATGCCCAGCTGTGACCTTGGGCCAGTTATTTCAACTCTCTGAATTTCACTATCTTATTCTATTAAATTAGGTTAATAGTAGTGCCTACCTGTGGGGTTGTTGGGAGGATTGAGTGGGATCCAACATGTAGCAGATTTAGAGGACCACAGGTAAGATGCTAAATAACATTATCTATTATTCATCCATTTTCCATTTAGGAAAAAAAAAAGTGCAGCTCGCTGCCAGCATTAATTTAATTTTATATAAACATATTCTTTGAGACTGAAGCAAATCTAACTGGTTTTTAATGCAAAAATAAAATATAAAAACCTTCTAGGAGTTCTTTCTAAACAGAACTATCTTTAATTCCAATGTAATAGAAACGTATACATAAATCGGATTCATCAAATAAATCTTTGGCTAACAACTGTTCGAGAATGATGTTAATATCACGCATAGGAATTCTATGTTTTCTAGAATTTGACATTTTCAGCAATTGAGAATTATTATATTTTGTAAATGGAAATACCATTACTAAAACCAAAATGCTACAAGTAGAATGATGTCATTGGTTTCCAAAGACTATTGATATGCTAGAGAAATGCTAAAATAATAATAAAAGTGGGATATTTCATGGCAAACTTTGAGGGTAAGCTTAGGGCTGTAATCCGCATGTTATCACGGGGTAAATTCTGTAGCCACTAGGTTGCTAGTGAGTATTCTCAGGGCGAATGAGTAATGAGTTAAAAATAATTTTTATTTTTTCATGGCCTCAATGCGGATTGATGTAAAATTGGTCTAGTATTTAAAATTTACTATGGTCCCATGTATCAAGATCTCCAAATAATTATAACAGAAAAATAAGTTCTAATAATTTGATCTAATATTTTCATTTGGGAAATATGTCCTAAGGAAATAATCTAAGATTCAGACAGATTTGGACACAGAAATATTCATTACATCAATTATTTGAAAGACCATAAAGCCACCTCTAGATGTACCTTTTGCTTAGATATTAGTACATATTAGTGTGCTAGTAAATATTATCTTAAACTCATATATATTAATTACATATAATTAGAAAACTTTTCATGAATAATTTCAACGAATGTCCATTATTTCATTTACAAATATACCATTATTTACTATTTATTTAATAGACATTCATTAAAACCCTTTACATAAATGTTCTCTAATGGTTGAGAAATGCTCATAACGAGTGAAAGAGCAGGTTAAAAATTGTATATATAACACAGGCACAATTCTTAAAAACAATATACATAGAAGGAGAGAAATAGATCAAATTAATTTTAGCAGTTAACTCAGAGGTAAGACTAAGGGTGCTGTCTATATCTGTATATAAACCAATTTTATTTTTGTGCATTGATCTTATCAATTTGTAATCTCCATGAAAAAAATATTTTTTAATTGACATGATTAATCTGGTAGTTTTATAAAATGCCCTTTAAAAATAAAATCTAGTGGAAATTTTAATTATTGTAAGCCCTTTAGGGAATTTTTAAATATTTGAGGGAGGACACTGCCTGTTTTTAATAATCCTCCTTAGTCAAATGCTTTGTTCTCTGTGAACATTTGTTATGTGATTGTTGACAAATCAACAGACTGGTTGGCAATCTTTAGACTTTAAAATTTTAGTAATCAAGCAGAGAAAATGGAAAAATTGCAAGTGTTCTTAATGATATATACAAATATTTTTCTGGTTCTTTTTCTTTTTTATTTTTTTTTATGAAGCTATTAGGCCTGATAAAAATCAGCACACTACATGTTGTATATTTTTATAGACCTAGAAGCAGATGTAAGGGAAATGAGAGAAGACATGAAGGACTGAGGGAGAGAAATGTGAAGAAGAGGCCATCAGAAGCTAGAGTAAAAGCCTTGAGGATGATCATTGGCAGCATCTGGGACAGTTGGGAACTCTGCAATTTCTACAGAACGTATTCTTGAAGAGTTAAAGGGGCTAGATTCCTGCTGTTGGACCTAGAAAGAAGAGGCGAAGAGGTGATGCTTACTTGGCCTACCCCTGCACAACTTCTCAATAATAAACTCATCAGCCTTTTCACCACCACCTGCCTGAGAAGGTTCTGGAGCAGGCTAAAATGGGTAGAGTCAGGAGATGGTTAAGAAGCCACAAAGCCATTGCTGGTTATTATTTCACCAGGAGCTCAGAGCCCTAATTCTGTTTCTCTCCTTCCTTTCAGGAATCGAGACTGTCATATTCAGAGGGCGTTTTTCTTGGGACCATCCCAGTTCTAACATGAAAGTGAAACCACAGCTCTCCCTTCAAGTTCCCTCATCCAGCATTCTCCTTTCTTGTGCTTGGGCTTCAAACCCTCACCTAGAAGTGGTGAGAATATAAACAAAAAAAAGCAGAGTAGTCAGAAAAAACACCACTTTGGGTAGGAAAATTCACAAAAAAGATTCTCAGCAAAGATGGCAGAGTTCTCTAAAAACTTTGGTGTGGTTTGAATCTTTTGCCCTATTCGTGAAGACATCTTTGCTTTTAAAGTAAATTTTACCCCTGTTTTTTGTTTATTATCATCTGCTGTAGAATATCTTATAGTGGAAAAAGGCTGTCATTTATATCATTCCATTTAATCTTCACAAGAACCCCATAAATTAATATTCTATTTTTAGAGATGAAGAAACCAAAACTTACAGAGTAAATGATTTTTCCAACTGGTAACCAAAAAGCAACTCAAATATACATCCTCTGACGGTTGGTTGTTCATCCATTTGATCCTGTCATTGACGTGTACTATCATGTCATTTGTCCTACTTGACAAAATCTTGTGACTGACTTTATTCACACTAAAGTGTGTTTCAAGTTATCTATAACTTCTTTAGGGTATCTTGGTACTTAGTAGTTAATGCTTACAACATCCAGATGTCTAGGCACTTGTTGCTTGGGTTCAGGATATTATTCTAATCTATTTGCATGATCCTAACGTGGCAGACTGTTGGCAATATTCCACACTTCAGGGTTTTTTAAATATAAATTTTCACAAATACATAGTTTTCCCAATACTTCACTTTTGGTAATAAAAGAAAAATATATATTATTTTAGGCTCAGAAGCAAAGAGTAAGAAGGTTGTGGGCAAAAAAAAAAAAAAAAAAATACATTGTCACAATTCTTCAAATCTTACATAGGCCCAGTAAACAACTTTAAGTTCTGTTTGTAACTCCGAAGACCTCCTTTACTCTGATAATAACTTGGTGTCAGAATCTAAAAACATAGAGCTGCAGAGTGTTGACATATTGTGAAGAGGGGTCAAATTAGCATTTCTTCCTGAGGATTTTCTCTGGCCTTTCCTGTTATGGCTCTGGCACTCAAAGAAAGGCAGGACTGTGTTATTCCTTAGACCTGACTAAGGAAGAACTTGGCTCTCCTGCTCTCAGCGAATGGTAACCTTACTTGATGGCAAAAGTAAAAAGGGGTTGAAAATTCCCAACTTTGGCAGGATTTAAATTTTTTTTCCCACCTACGTTGGCTTATTCAGTACAATACAACAAATCTTAGAAAGTTGTAAAAAAGTATTAGTAAAAGTGTATCATTTTGATTTTCACTGAAACACATTTTTATAAGATTTCATGGTTTTGAGTCAAACATTTATTGAGAACCGACTCTGTATAAGGCACTATGAGAGGTTAAAAAGGTGACTTATTCAATCACGTTCCTCTGGCAAGTCTTCCCTACATGTACTTAAGACCATGTAAGGTGATCAACAACCTATGTGCTTTAATGGTAGCCAATATTTGCCCCGATTATGGCAGTTATTCCAAAAATATTTTTGAAGGTCATCTAAGTACAGACAATGTGGTAGGTCTTAAGATACAGTATTTCCCATACTAAGTTCAAGTCTGAGATTTAAACAAAATACATGAATCAAAATGATATTGGCTAGCTCTACTAAACAAAAAAGGAAGGTGTAGATCAGGGACAGGAGCTAGGAATCCAGGTGGCAAGAAATGGTGGAGTCTCTTTTAATTCATGTAAAATTAAATACCTCTACAGGTTTTATATCTCTGTATTTTGACTCCAGATTTAAAGTCCTTCAAGAGAGAATCCAATTGGCTTAGCTTGAGTTATAAGCCTACCACTTGACTAGAGGCACCTGGACAGATGATCTCAGCACACACATCAATGAAGTGAGAATTCACCCAAAGGCATGAGACTATGTCACCAAATCAAGAAGAACAAATGCAGACAACCCAAATCCAGCAAAGACATACTATACCTGGTATTACTACATAAAGGCTATGTTGTAGGGGAGAAAACAGTTTTCCTTCTACCCTTCTAAGTTCTTCTGGCTGGTCTAATAATCAAATCAATGTGAGACAGATTAACAGAAGAAAATAGTCAAAGTTATTACGTAGATGCATATGGGGGGGTCCCTAAGAATATGGGACCCAAGGAGAAATCAGGCAGTTGAAGCTTATATGTTGTTTTGGACAAAGGAGAGAAAGGCAGGAGTCTGACACTTCAAAGGGAAAGTAGGCAATTAACAGGTAATGAGAAATAGCAAACATTTGGCAAACAAATTCTTGCCAGACCACCCAGAAATAATGGGACACAGAGGGAATTCTAACAAACAGACTTTCCAGATTCCTCTCTGTCTGTCACACTTAGTTCATTTTATGATGCTATGGTGACAGCTCCTTTCCTTTAAGGTTTTGTTATCTGAATTCCATTGGGCGGGTAAAGGGGAAGGGTAAAAGACTCTTACTGAGTCTTTTGTGTTTTTTAAAAATAACTAACTAAAAATAATCAATATCCCCAAAAGACGTATTTTGGAGGTGGCAAACTCTGCTTTCCATCAATGTCTAGATTCTGGAACTTAAAAGGGAAACCTTACTTTGGGTTTTCTCCAAGGAGAATTAACCTCTGTTAGCTACCCAACTACTCTCATTTGTCCCTGGTCTTCATTCAAGAGGAATTTGGAAATAAATGCCCACAAACCCATTCCTGATATACAGTTCTAAATAAGGTAAACTAATGGGTAAGACATAGAAGTCTTAAGCAGTTAACATTTTTGGCTCTATGATTATCTAAGGGTTCATTTGTTTTTTATCTGTACATCTATGCCAAATTATGCACTTTTGTAAGTAAATTTTTTATCTTTCTTTATAATTCAGGAAAGTGAGTTTCTTACCTTAGAGTCCTCTTTCTTTTAGGCACTATGTTAGCCACATTATTGAATATCTTTAAGCCTCAATTTTCTCACTTGTACAATAAGAGCTAAATTAGTCTAAGCTAATGGTTCTTTCTGGTCTAAATATTTATGATATTCAAACATATAGGTTCTTATTTTCCTTTCAGAAACCTTAGCTTTCAGTCAGTTTGGCCCAAGTGAAGAAAGTAGGTCAGTTTTAAGACGAGTGCTTACTCTTTTTCTTTCACTGTTCTATCTTTTTTTTCTTGTTTCTTCATGCCCATTTCCACATTCCCCTTTTCCCTCCGCTTAGTGAGCTAAATAGTGTAAAAAGTGACTGACAGATTTTTTAGGCTAGTAAATCTTGAGAACACAAACACTGAATCCTGAGTCCCACTTTTATGCAAATTGCTCAAATTTCACTGTAGATGTAGCTACTTTTTCCAGGGCCCATAATGGTGGTTTGGGTTTCAGCTATGAGAAAATGGACTCCTCAGTATAAGCCAGTGAATCTGATGCTCTCAAGATTTGGATAGCCTGCCTCTCTCAGTTCGGAGGATTCAGTCATTAATTCCTCAGCATGAAGGGGAATTCCAGAGCTGTTCACATTAAAAGTATAACTCAAATCTGATTATATGACACATTATGATTCTTTTGACTACATAGGCAAATGAAAATTCCAGACTGTATTACATTCATCTTTTTATGATTCATAAAAATTTTTATTTCTTCTAAATTCAAATATAAATGATGTTTAAAAGTTTCTAAGTGGGTTCTGATTGTCCCTAGACATTCTCTATTCCTCATTTTTCTGTCTTGAGAAAGAATGGCAAACCCCTGCTCCTTTATCCTTAAAATACCTCTCAGGTCTTTATTTTTCACTTACTCTATCACTGAGTAGTTAATTAGATTTCTCCACCCAATACTAAGATTCTGACATCTAAAATAAGATTATTTTCCAAGAGAGCTCTGAGGATCTCTGGCGCTTGGTAGAATTTCCCCAGATTGGTATTTTATAATAATTGTTATGCTTGATCACAAATTATGAATGTAATGATTTCTCTAGCTTCACTGAGCATCAGTGAATTTTAAAAAATTACTTGTTTAAACACACTGGTAACCAATATCTGTATTGAATTGCCTTTGTTTATAGTGTAAGATTCTAACACACTCAGGAGGACCAAAAACAATCCCATCATTATAAAGATTTTGTAACCACGGATACTGTTGGGCTTGGCTTGAGAGAAGTATTTATAATAGTTATTGAGAACCTATTTAAAAAAAAATGAAAAACTCTTTATACTGAAATGATTTCAAACTTTAAAAAGTAGAAAAAATAAAAATAATTAGAGGAACACTAGTGTATCCTTTTCCCACAGATTTACCTGTTACCATTTTACCCTATTTGCTTTATCATTTGTCACTTGTTCTCTCATTATCTATTCCTTGCCACAGTCTTTAGCTGCTTGCTCTTTCTAATCCCCTCCCTAACCTTAAGCAATAGCATTCATATGTTAGATATATGGGAACTGAGGCCTTAAGACATGAAGAGATAAAGTAGACATCTGTTATTTTTGCCTCTTCTCCTTATAGGTATATCCTAATTTTCCTAATTTCCTGATTTGGGGAACTCTTACTTTCTATTCAAGTGGTTCAGATAGTTGGATCTTCCTGGCTCTAGGGGTGGGTTCCTATTCCAGGCTTAGCAAATGAGGGCAGTGTCTCCCCTTGCTACAGAGATTGGTTCAGAGATGGACATATGACCAAACTCAGGTAAATCAGAACCAAACAGCATTAGTCTTGGGTCCTTTTTTCTGGAATAACTGGAAAACCAATTTTCCTTCACTTGGTTAAGCTTTACAATGTAAGTTTGAAATTCTTAGAGATCTTTTTTTTCTACCACAAGAGAGATATTGTGAGGTTGAGAATAAAGCCAACAGAGAGGAAGAGAGGACTAATACAAAGAGCCATAGATTCCTGGAGTCAATATTTACAAAATAAGGACTCATTCATGTGAGCCAACAATATCCCCTTTTGCTCAAACCAGGTTGATGTGGCATTCTGTCACTTGCCACTGAAAATATTCTGACTAATCAAAAAGCTACATTATTTTCAAAGGTTACAAGACTATTCAGTGTCGGGAGCTAGGATTTGAATTAAGTTCTGTCTTAAATCAAACTTCTCTCTTTTTAAAGTAGAGACTATACCTTTTGGTGCTGAGAGCTGAAGAATAAGGAGGAGAGAATTGCATACTTGCAACTTTTTAAGAAGCTTATTTCAGTAAATCAGTTCATTTTTTAATATGTCTGGTACATATGTCTGTGCAGAATACCAATTCACTACTGTGGCAACAGAAGGAAGCAGAAATCAGAGTAACTCCCTGTGTAATGGTTATAAATTAATGGAAGATGAAAGACGTAAAAGTCATAAAAAATAAAACAGGCAAAAAGACAAACTGAGAAGTTTGATCATTTTGAAATGAATAAAAAATTTCAGTCTCAAGCAAAATATGAAAGGTCATATCCTACCCACCAATCATTACCCATTTCTGTGTATCCAACATTATCCATAGAGTAACTGGCTTCAGATTCTTCAGGAAGTCATCTTTGGTTCTCTCTTGCCTCCACGGTTCTCTCTGTTTCTAAAATATTATTTTGTCTTTTATATTTTCTCAGGCATGGACATTTTTATCTTAAGCCTACAATAACATATTTGCTATACCTCTGCTTTAAAGCAGGGAGAACTTTGTCACTTAAGGATGTACTAAATTAGTGTTTTTAAAACATGAACCACCATTAATGAGTACATCATAGAATTAATTTAGTAACTCATGTTCAGTATCTCTTTTTAAATAGAATAGCATACAATACAATACAATAAATACAAAACAATACAATATAATACAAGAATTGCAAAGGTAGGTGTTATAACACAACAATTTTTTTTATATAAATATAGATACAAGCACTGATATAGGCATTAAAGTAGGTCTAGAAATACAATGTGAATGTGTGTGCACATGTGTATGTATGTGTGTACTGAGTTATATAAAATATATTTCTTACAGTGGGTTATGAACAAAAAAGTTTGAAAGCCAATGAACTGGACAGAGCAGTAACCAGCAATCAATCAAAAAAAAAAAAACCATATTAGCACAGTATCATAAATTGTACAGATTTGCTGTAGGAATCATCACTATAAAACATAAATTTGCTTTTGCATTATCCTTGCTGGGAAAATTAGAGCGAATACAAATTTCCATCTGTTATAGCACATTCTAAGCACACAGGTGGTATTTCCTGTGAAATAATCCTTATCTATCATTGGTCTCTGAGCATTGTCAATCTCTTCTTTCTGCCCAGTGACAGTACTACTTCTATTCAGACTCTTGTACAAAATTAATCTGCTCCACAAAACTGTGAGGAACTTCACCTTGGAGAAAGTTAGCTTATACCTCATTTGATTAAAATATTTTAAATTTATTACTAAAACATCATATGCTTATAGTATAAAATTTAGAAAATACAGAGAAAAAGAAAGGCGTAAAGATAGAAAGAGAGAAAAGGAAAATCATTTATACTGACCTGAAAGTATCTGTTATTAATATTTTGGTAGCTTGAAATAACTGCTAGATGGACACAATTTTCATTTTGAGATGTTGAAGGGGAATTATAATAATCTCCCCAAATTTTCACAATTAAGCTTTAAATAAATATAACTGATGTAGGCACAAATCTTTGATAATTAAACAATTAATGATTATCGCTCCTGAGTTTTAAATACAAGGAAAACAGGGATTAAACCAAGAAGACCTGTGACTAAAGGACATTTATAAGAATTGCTGTAACTTACTAGTTTCATTAATAGTCTGTGCCAATTTTGCTTTAATTCAGAAAATCTGATGAGTGTCACAATAATGTATTAGTTTGGCAAAAATATGATATACACAGTGGTTAAGCCTGTTGAGAAAGGATTGACAAATTCATGGAAACAAAACACGTGGGAAATAATTAGATCAAATCCTTTAGAGAAAAACAGAATGGATCTGTTACTCTAGTTCAAGTTTCAACATTTCTCCCACTATTTTTTCCAAATAAATGATAAAGCTAGCAAAAATAACAAGAGTTTTGCTAAGATGCCGATATATTTTTCTTTTTCAACTTAAACATCATGGGGAGTAAACCCAAGGTTATGAACATTAACTTTCATGGCCTGGTTGACGGTCTCATCCCTGTCTTATCCCCACATTTCTGGGCCAGATTTTGGAGCTGTTGTTTATGTTAAATGGTACTTTGCCCTCAGGCAGGGAACTGATGGGTTTTAGGAATAGAATGAGGATTTTCCCCACTGAGAATGAGTAAAGGAAAAGGAAGTTTGCTTTTGTTAAAGAAAAAAAAAAATCGGTCTAGAAGTTGGAATAAAAAAATAAATAAAACTTTTTTAGATAGCTATACTCTTTGATGAAGAAACCAAGGCAATGTTTGAAGTTAGCGACTTAGCAGTTTTTATTCAGTTGCCTTTCAGAAACAGTAATGTCTGTGAGCAGTGGTATCCTGTGGTCTCTGTGGTCTTTTCTGAAAGTCTTTTCTTATCATGGGTGATGAAAACTTGCGATAGGAATTTAATAAAACTCTCAGTGTTTAAGAAATTAAGATTCCATCCTGGGCTTCCTTAAGGGGGAAAAGAGAAAAAAATTAACTACACACTTCAGTAAATATAACCCTTAGAGAACTGAAAAATGACCAAAGAAATGAAAAGAAAATTATATTATATTCCACTAGGAAAGGTCTGTAAAAGATAAGGCAGAGCCAGCTTTTGGTTCAATTTCTACTGAAACTAGCAAAAGCCAAAAAGGCAAAAAAGTTAACCATCTTAGACGACCAATAAGTATCCTACACTTATTGTCCACCTTGTTTTCTATGGACTTTGAATGTAATACATTGCATTTCTTCTCAGGCAAGTCAATTGCCTTGATAGTCCCTACCTGGTCAACCTCTTCCCATAGAAAGAATGGAAGGCAGCATCTGGTAAGCTGAACTGTTTGAAATTGCTGGTAATAAGAAGTAGGCACCTTAGACATGTTATTGCTTTAATCCTTACAATTCTGCTTTGAAGTTGGCACTACTATTCACAGGAAGCTGGTGAGAAAGGTCAGAGGGCTGATAACATTTGGCTAAATTAGGGTCACTTGACTAGTCTGTGCTGGACTTGGGGTTCAGATGATGCACAGACTCTGAAATCGGTGATAGTGTATCAGAAAACAGTTATAAAGACAGTCCCGAAATGTTTTCTTGGAGGTCCAAAATTAAAAGCGATTCACTTAGTATGTTAAAGTGGAAAGAAGAATCTACTCTCTTTGGAAACAAAAAAGGTGATAAAAATGAGAGAAAGCTAAATATTGAAGATCAGAATTAATTACTGCAATGAAGGACAGAGTCTACTGTGCATCTAGGACAAAATAGAAGCAATAATTTGCCTCTTAATGAAGAATAGCAAGGTGTAATATATAAATGCAATGATACTTCAGATTACAAAAGGAAATGCAGAAGCTCAGAAGAGCATAGACTGTTTTTTTGTTTGTTTGTTTGTTTGTTTGTTTGTTTGTTTGTTTTTAAGGTCTTAGAACTCTATCGGAGACAGTGTTAAACCTTTAATGATGTTTAACAAATGAGACCTAAATTATGATTCCAGGACATTATTTTTGTCAGCTGTAGGAAATAAATGCATGAAATAAATATTCTGAGGTCATTTATCAATGTGCAGATGTACTCATGTCATGCTTTATGCAACTTCAAATGTCTGCTCTGCTCTTTAAATTAGAGAAATGTATTGTCAATTGATTTATTATGGGGGTTTCTTCACTCTGAGATTTAGGTCTATAAATACATTGAAAAAACATGTTTTTCTGTCTTTGAGTGAGCCTATTATATAAATAAATAATCATCAGTTGTTTAAATTTTTTTTTAAAGAAATATTCACTGAAATATTTTACTCTATCTCTGCATAATTGACCCAGGCCACTTAGTTGAGTAAAATGTGTTCAGTTAATCACTCAAGAGATGGTATCTTCCACTTGGAATGATCTAGAAGTGAGGTTAACCAGGCTCTCTGTTTTACTCATGGGCTCCACATGTACAGTGACAAAATGTTGGACAAAAAAAAATTTGTTACTTTCCTAATATATAATGGCTCAATCTTTTTTAAAAAAATGTTATCCCCTTTATACATACACTGAGAATCTAATATAAACATCTGAGGTTAAACAAAATAATGTTTATAAAAGTACCTCTCAACATATGAACAAGTTATTACACCATTAAACAGTAAACTCTTAAATGTTGATTAAAATAAGATTAACAATTTAAATTCCACAAATAAAAAACTGTTAAGGAAATACAGGTAAATCTTAAATAGCAGTACATTGTTTTTGTTTGTTTGTTTTGTTTTACATTTTTTTTTTCAAAGTCTTTTTCCATCTATTTTCCAAAGTTTTAATCACCTGCTGGTTCCCTGAGAAAGGTACCAGGGTTGGTTCAATGAATAACCTGGACAAGAAAGAAATTTTGAAACTAAAGTCAGTCTTAGATAAATTATGATAATAGACAGGGCTGGCCTGGGATTAGTGTCATTTGCCTTACAGCAAAATTTAAGGGTGTACAAAAAAAATCTCAATAATTAAAATAATATTTTAATGCAATATTTTAAAAATAAATAAGAATTGACCCCCAAACCTATGATGAGCAGAAAGAATATAGCTTTCCAACAGAGATAGGCTGTTGCTCGTTTGCTTTAATACTCTGCATTGTTATACAACTGGAACGTTCGTTGCCAATCAGCTCACAGTTCCCGGGTAGGTGGTTAGAGAAGGTTGACAGTGGTGTGTGAATGGTGCTTTATTGTATAACTGGTATTAACTTTTCCCACTTGGTTCTAATTTAGGAGGATTTTTTGATATATGTGTACACACGCACACGCGCGCGCACACACACTTTATTTTATTTTATTTTTTTTTTGCCTTACCTCCAACATGTCTCTGACCAGCACTGAAAATGAAGTGAGTCCCAGCAGCTAGTTCAGAATTCATCAGCATGTACCTTTGGGTTTGAAGATGAGTGTGTTTAATGTTCTAGGAATTTATTTCAGACAAAGCTAGAAATGACCTCATGGGGAATCTAAAGGAATTAAAACAAGTTCTAGTTTTCCTATCCATATTTAGAAAGATGACCAAGTAGGTCCTAGAGCAAATAAAACCTGAAACATTACTCAAGACAAAAATGATAAAACTGAAGCTGTCCTACTTTGGGCACATCACGAGTAGGCAGGTTCTTTGGAAAAGAAAATTATGCTGGGAAAAATAGAAGGCAGCAGGAAATGAGGAAGACCAACTACTGGATGGAATTCCATAGAAGCCACAGTCATAAGTCTATAAGAGCTGAGCACGGCCGTTCAGGACAAGATATTGTGGACATCGCTCATTCATAGGGTCACCAGGCTAACTTAATGGCATGTGACACACACACAAGGTCAATCTTAGCACTACTCTAAGCAAAAAGACGTATGTTTAATTTGTAGCATAGAGCGTGACATGGTTCAGTTACCCAATATGTGTAACCTGACCTTTCAAGTTCCCACAGGAGAAGAAAAATACCATGGTTTTAGTTGTTAACTAGAAAGTATAGTATTAATAAATAGTAATAACTCGAATTTCTTAAGAACACTTGAAGGCCTTAAATTATTGCACTTTGTAACCTCAAAAATTATTATTATTATTATTATTATTGTTTTCTGGGTCTTTTATATTTTCTTTCAAGGCTATGAAGACTTGTTCCCCCATCTTAAGTATAATCAATAATTCATTTCCCAGCTTCTTTCTCCTGCAGGCAAAAATTACAAGATGTAGCATTTATGTTTCCGTGAGATTCCGCTTTATCTCAATGTGTGAAAGTCCTTGAGGTCATGTTCAGTGTCTTAAACATCCTAATTTTTTCCATAAATGCATATTAAATTAAATGCTGTGAATCTGGATTGTAGCAACAGCTTGACTACCAATTTTTGCCTTATTTTTGTGCAGGATTCAAGGAATGGTGGCTTTCATCCGCCTGCCTAATTTCAGCCTACAGCAGCACAATGCTGCATGTGAGGATAATCAAAAGTACCTCGAAAGTGCTAGTCCCTCAGAAACTAAACCTGTACCCGCTGTGTGGGATCCCAGGGAGAAGTTCAAAAGGTTTTTAGGCAAAATAACAGTTTTCTGTTAGAAGCATTCAAAGTATTCTGAATACCTCTCCAACTTCTTGTGAGGATCTATTTCCTGCATACAATGTCAACATTACAGAAAGGTAGAAATTTGTGTATTCTAGAAAAACTCAGAAAGAGAGGGTAACAGCAAGATTTAATACAGTTTCCTGAGTAGAAGATTAGAGGGGAATTTGCCATTCAGATAGCTTGAAGCTCTCTTATGAATGAATTCTAAGTTTCTAGTATTTCTTATTTTTCTCTCGGTTTGCCAAATTTACCCATGCTGTTAAAAAAAATTAATAACCTTAAATAATAATAATATTGGCAGGAATTTAGAATTTAATTATTAGGCTGGTAGATCATAAGGGTATGAGAGCTTTCACGGCACACCAGATAAGCAACAATTTTAAGTAGGTATAGACTTAGAAAGAAACATGTTAACATATAATACTTAGATCAAGTAACATAGAATGTTTTCAATACAGTGTACTCACCTTTGGTTTTAAGGGCAACCCAAGGAAATAGGTCTAAAGGAAATTGCTGAGGATACACAATGATGATTATTTTTACACAACCCCCAAAATATGCAACTAGCCTCTGGAAAAACAAAAGTCAACCATATGATGCTTCTTAAAACCTACTGAGATGTTATATGTATGGTAGGCATTTAATGCTTTCGAAGTTAGATTTTGATGTTGATTATGCTTATATGCAAACCTCGTATATATAATCCATATGTTATATGGTTTTGAGTTCTGTTCAGTAGAGAAATACATGCATATATATATTTTCCAGATCAAAATAATTTTTTTCTTTTTACTATGTAGTCATTAATAATCTCACTACATTTGAAATGTATTCATTAATTTACTAGGTATATTATAAATAATAAACTCCTTACTGTTGTTTTTGCAAGGGATTAAAAATCTGAATTGAAATATTATTCTGTCTGCTCACCAAAAAAAATAACTACAAATCTTATAAAATAGTGTTAGTTAAACAGGATATAAATTTGGCCATGTATTATTGATTTTACGGAGGTAATCTTAAAGAGTATAAAGCCAGCTTATTCTAAAATGTAAAGTTATTTGAGGAAACATTTTTGATGCCTTGAGCACAGAACAAATTGACCTGAATTTTGAAAGCCATGGAGCCTAGTTTAAAAGTGAAAGTACAGCTGATATTGCTGCCATTCTAAAGGGAAAAAGAATTTTAGTCGCATTTTTCAGCTGAAATCCATTGATTGAAATGGAAGAAGGATATGTGAGAGAGACTAGAGTAGCTAAGGATCAGTCTCATTGTCTTTCGGTCTGGAGAGTAATAGGTCAAAAAACTTAATGTACAGTATCTGAAAATAAAACCTAGGACTTTGAGATCCTTTCAGTGTATCCAGCTAGAGATGCCATGTCATTAACCCAGAGGAAGAGAGATGGTCAGGCTTACTCAGGCCAGTGTACTGCTTAATGAGAGAGCAGAAATCTTAGGCTTTCCCATGTTATTAAAGGAGTCTGTGAAAATATTGACATTTAGTTTGGTATTCAGCTGCTGTTGAGAAGTTGTCAACTCCCCAGATCAATTGGAATCATGTTAAAAATACTTTGGTATGTGTGCTTGGTTAACTGCAGGTGTTTGGCTGTGAAAGTTGAGGAAGTACAAACATGCAGCTAGAACATTGTGGTGATATGACTGGTTCACAGTGATTTGAATGGAAGCTGAGAAAAAACATCGTTTATTACCAATTCACTTCCTTTTCGGAAGTGTCTCCGTGATGCCAAACATCTGGTTGAAAAACAAAAAGCCTTAGAGAATTCTTTGCAGTAATTATTTTCCTCATGCAGCCAATCTTTCACTTATTTAAGAAATATTTATTGGGTGTTTATTATAGACAAGGTCGTAATGCCAAAGAGCTTAGAAGGGGAGAAAGTTATACACACACACACTAATAGTATCATAGAAAGCAGAAAAAAATTGGAGAGTGCCATGAGACGTAAGTAAACTATTACACATGAGTAAATTACTGGTCCATAACTGGGAGATTCAGGGACCCCTTTTGGACGAGATGGCATTGAGTTGAACTTTAAACTGGATATTTTCACTCTAACTGGAGTTTAGGTTACTTAACAATTTTGGTTGCAAAATGCAAAAATAATAAAAAAAATACAACTAAAATTTGAAGTAGGAGACTGGGGAGGGCAAAATTTATTAGAGCATGATGGGCTCACTGAAACCACATGACTGGGGTACAGTAGGGACATTTGCTGTAACATTGGAAAGGAGAGTGGTGTGCTCATTCCAGAGTGTGAGAAGAGGTTGGCTTATAAAGCCAGTATTCATTAAACAATGAAGTAAGTAGCCATTGAAGTAGTAAAAGCAAGGGAAGATAAGCAGGGCTGGGATTATGATGGTGAGAGTGAAATTATAGGAGCACGTATGTATTTGAGATCTGCCAGTTCTAGAATTAACTATTTAGAATCTAATTTGATTGTGAATATTGATGATTTTTGTAGTGCCATAAACCAAATTAGAATGTACATGAGAAGGAACATGTGTGATGAAATATAGTTAATTTGGTGCATATTGAGCTTGAAGTGTAGATAGGCTATCCAAGTAGCAATGTGGAGCAGGTTTTTGGGTTAGTTCTGGAGTGATGTCAGGATGGGAGATAGACTTAAGGTTTATTTGCCATGAATTCTTCTAGCCCTATGGATCTCTGAAGCTTATTTGAGGTAATCTAGAATCTTTCATGCCAGAAATGATCAAAAGCTAAAGCTATTTATTTATGGAGAACAAGGCTAAAATCAGTTTTTTGAGAATTCATTGCCCTGTTAGTTTAGTGTGCTTAATAAAACAAGTGTAATTTTGCACTTATTACTGTGGCTTGGAAAAATAAAAGAAGCCTGTGATGTTACAATGATTGTGATTTCTGATCTACATGTCCTCAGTTTAACTTCCAAATACAAAGGCATTTTCACAAACTACAAGAGTGTAAACATTTGGGAGGCTTAGTTACCAAGAGCATAAAAACAAGTAAGTTTCACCAAATATTACCCAATATTTCATTTTAATAACTCTGATCTCTCTGCTTCCATCTTCCCATGATCCTTTCTGTGTCTTTGTGGACAACAATCTTAAGGCAAGCAGCTTGTGCGTTCCTCAGTAATGAGTGAACCCAATACATAAGTAACTCTCTTCTCTTTTTCTGTACGTAAATTCTAAGACAAACTAATTTTGGATAAATGTTTTAATTCTTTTTTTTTTCTTGACAAATCTCATCATTAAAAATTCAGAGAACTACCTCAGTGTTTAGGAAATGTTTCTCCTCTAATCAAAAACAAAGGGTCTGACAGAAAGGTAATTATTTATTTTTGGTTTACTTAATTCCTTACTCATACACATGTTGTTTAGTAAAAGATCAAAAGAACTCTGAACCTTTTGTCTTGAGAATAGGAAGTTCTATTTTGCCAAGCGTTAAGTGCCAAGAGTTTCAAGTTTTACTTATTAAGTTACAATTCATATTTGAGGAAACTTGGCAAAAACCTGGCAACATGTCATCATTGGAAAACAAAAGCAGCTTATGAATGATAGATTTCTTGGTATCTAACAAGATAATCAAAAGGACAATAAAGTAAATATAGATGAGGACTAGGTTCTTCATGACTGACAGCTGAGCCATCAGTCTCTGAAAAAAACTTTGCAAATTGGGGAAAATGATTATTTTTTTGAAAATTATTCTTTAAATGTAACATTTCATCACAACTATACAATCATAACCACAATCGCTTACATTTCTTAAATGCCAGGTGCTTTGATAAGGGCTTTTTAAACAATGTAATTTAATCTTCTCAACAGCAGTGGGAGGTAGGTGCTATTGTTTTATTATTCATTTCGCTGTTGAAAAGACAGAGCGAGAGAGCTGTTAAGTAACTTCTCTCAGTTTACAAAGCTAGAAAGAAGTAGGTCTGGGATTTGGGCCTGAGGATCTGACATTAGGACCAGGCTCAAATCTAGTTATTATGATGCATTCTACTAAAATATAAATGTATATCTTCTAAGAAAGAATACAAAGAATGATGATCAGTTAAACCTCTCTCTGGTAAAATGCTTTTTGATATCCTTTCAATTTGGTGTGGAAAATTTAATAAATAAATTATGGTAATTTTTTTAATACCAACTTATCTTCTTACCTGTGATTTTCATTCTTTTCTGGGTTCCTAACTGCTTCAGCAATTAAACAAAAGCTAAAGATATTCTTTCTATTTCAAAAAAATCCAAAAATACGTGCACATAAACCATTGCTTAGAGTTTCAGAAGATTCGTAGTTTCCATATAACTTGTTCTGTAGCATCTTCTTTCTAGAAAACAAAATTTGGTTAATTACCAAGCTGGGGGGTCCCCTTACCCTTTCACATACTTAGATGTTAGTAATTAGATCAGTAAAGCTGTAATTAATGAATGAATCTTGCTATTTTCTAGACATAAAGAAAACTCATTGACTCATTGGCTTGTTTGTCATGTTTGTTGCTTTTAGATTTATATCTCACATGTGAGTGAAATCATGGTTTTCAGTTTCTTCTGTCTGACTAATTTCGCTTAGCACGATTATCTCGAAATCTGTCTGTGTTGCAAAAGGCAGACTACATTAAACTAAAAAGCTTCGGCACAGCAAAAGAAACCATCAACAAGACAAAGAGGCAACCATCCAAATGGGAGAATATATTTGTAAGCAACGCCTCCGATTAAGGCTCTAATATCCAAAATATCCAAAGAACTCCTTCAACTCAAAAACTACAAAAGAACACGCAATTCAATTAAAAATTGGGCAAAGGATCTGAACAGACACTTCTCCCAAGAAGACATGCAAATGCATGACTTTATAAAGTTTAAGTTTACTTGTGTCAGTTAGCCCTTGCTTAGTCTAGTTCCATCCATGTAGGTCTTAGATTCACCCCAGCACTCCCGAGGCTGAGATGCCAAATCTTAGAAGTGAGGAGCTACCAACTTGACAAGATATTGGTAATTTTCTTTGCTCCATCAAATGGGTTAGTTTCCAAAGATTATATAGCACTTAGGGCATATTTATTAAGTCTGTCTTTTATACACAAAATCATGATCTTTCTAAATTGCTACCATCATGATGGCCTGATTTTTTTTTTTTTGAGAATCTTCTATGAAATTGGAAAAATAATAATGGTTATCTATAGAATTATTAGTGAGGATTAAATGAGTTAATGCATATGAAGTACCTAGAACAGTGTCTGGCACTATCGAAATGCTGGTGGTGGTTGCTCCTAACACTATTGATAGTACTTTTACAGCCTTAGCTTGAGCTCAGTCGAGAACGACATGTGGCAAGTTCTCAGCCACAGTTAGTAGCCTACAGTGTATAAAAGCTAGTTTAGAGGGAAAATTAAAACATATTTATTCAATAATTTTTATTGCATCCACTATGTGCCAGGCATGGCGTTATTTGCTGACAGCTTCCTATGACCTAATAAAGTCAGAGAAGCTTTGTTCGAAAAATATCTGGAGAGGTCACAAAGGTAAGTCCAGAATTTAATGTAAAGCATGCTTAGAAATATGTCCTTGGTCAGTGGAGTGAATGACAATTCCTTGTATACCATGGCTTAAGCAAGGGTCCCCTTCCCAGCTGAACTCCTGCCCTTCTAACCAACAACACTTACTCTTCATTCTCTTCTCTGCTTGAGGAGAGAGTATTCTCTCCTCATAGTGCACTGTTTCATCTTATTTCTTCTCTGGGCTTCCCATGGACAACTACAATGCCTCACTTATCTAGATGAGTTTAATCATATCCCAGCTATGGTGAATGGTTATGTTGTGCTCTCCTTATCCAATTTATAGAATTCACGTCTGTGAGTTCTGTTTGTCAATTCAGCCTAATGGATTTATTTGTTGTTTAAGTTGTGCCAAGTATTGAGGTAAAAAGGTGATTTCAGAGCTGTTTTTGTTCTTGAGGAGCTTTATAGTTCTGTATGGGGGAGACAGACCCCAAAGTCGGGCATTTTAATATGTCAAGGCGAGTCTGAGTTCACAGGATGCGATGGCACACAGCCATGTTACAACTTTCCCTCCTTCCCTCAATTTCTCATTACAGCACATACCACCCATTATGTGAAAACCTGGTGTTCCAGACTCACAGTCAGTAGGAGTTATGCTCAGTTGTATACTCTGAATTTTTTCCAGTACTGGTAATGGATCGTATTGAATCATCTATTTACATTTTCTTGGCCAGTTTATTTTGACATATGACATGTATTTACTGATAGAGAAAACACATGGTGTTTGTGAGTGTGGTGCAACCATGTTTTTCCTTTGCAAGTAGAAGCAAGAGAGAGCTCATTTAGGTTTTACTGGCTTAATAAAATCTAACGTTCCAATGGAGCATGTGTAGGTAAAAGATCAGTAGAAAAGGGCCACCAAGAGAATCCTGGGGAACGCCGGGAATGCTGGCAGAGGCACTAAAGACAAATCAGGCTAGAAGCAGCACTCAGAGAGGTGGGAGGAAAATGAAGAGAGTATATTTTGACTAAAACATCATACCTCGGTGTTCTTAAATGGGTTTAAAGTAGTACGCTCTGCTTTACCCTTTGTGTGTATGTATACATGTGTGCATGTACATGTGCAGGATGGGAGGGATATAGTAACATCTGTAGTATTTGAGGCAAAGAAAAACAAGGGGCACGTTATTAATTTGGACCCCTTTACATGTTTATTGCCAGATTTATCCGGACTAAGCATCTATACCTTCGTTAATCTTTAACGCTTGCATTTTTTAAATCAGTCCAGATCTGGGTTCAATGTATATTCAATATTGTGCAGGGATTGCTTTCAATTCATTGATTTTGAATTGCTCATCTAGTTTTAGAATAACTATTACTTCCTTATACTTACTGTGTCTGCAATTTTGGTTAATTTTACCAGAGTAAGAGTATCTAGTTATGACTTTGTGAGACCACATATTAGACATGCTGATGTTAGGATACATAACAGTAACATAACAGCACATAATCCAATTTCTTATATGATGCTTTAGTCAAAATATACTCTTCATTTCCCTCCCACCTCTCTGAGTGCTGCTTCTAGCCTGATTTTTCTTTGGTTCCTCTGCCAGCATCTCCAGCGTCCCCCAGGATTCTCTTTGTGGCCCTTTTCTACTGATCTTTTACCTACTCATGCTCCATTGGTCATTTCATTCACTGTCATGACTTTTAATAACACCCATAAGCTACTGAACCCCCAATCTGTATCTCCAGTCTGGATCTTCTTGGCTTCCTAAAAAAAGTCACCAAGATTTCCCATTGGTGCTAAAAGCCCTACTTGACTCTGTTGAAATCAATCATTTGCTTCTCCTCAAACCTTTCATGATGCAGCATCATTCCTCTGGAAACAAACCAAAGTCACCCTGATGCTCTTTCTCCTTTACCCTCCATATGAAGTCCTATCATTCAAGCCCCTAATGGACTCCTTTGGTTATCTCTACTTTCTGGACACTCCTTTAATCAAAGCCTTTTTCATTTCTCACCTGCATGAATGAAAGTTCCTCCCAACCTGTCTTCTGCTGTCTACATTGTCACCAGTGCAATCTCTCAAAAACATGCATCCTTCACTTTGACTCAACCCCACTGCCTGCAGGATGAAGTTCAAACTCTTCAGCAGGACCTACAAAGCCTTCCACAATATGGTCAAGCAAGCAGCATCATCTCCTGGATCAGGTTTCTTTACGATGCTCCCAAATAAGTCCTTCACTCCAGACCCTTTACCTTCCCCAAATAGTTTCTGCCTTTTGTTGGTTTGTTTTGTTTACGCTGTTTATTCTGTATGGAACACCCTCTCTCTCTTCCCTCTTCTCTGCCTAGAAAATTCTTCATCTTTCAGGGCCCATCTCAGATCTCACCTGCTTAAGACGCCTTCTCTACCTACCGTTCCTACCCAGTGTGGACTGCTCCCTGCATTGTGCTTCCACTGTACTCTGTACTTACCTTGAGTATGTGCAACACCCATCGCTAGTGTTATAATAATTTTTTTCAATTCACAAAGCTCCATGAAACTCCAAGTTATCTGACTTTTTATTACCGAACACAGTGTCTGTCATATTGAAGACTCTCTCAATTATGAACCAAATGAGTAAACTTTATAGTAATAATTAAAGAAATGTATTGTGTGTTTTTTTTCTCTCGCACCAATACTCAACTATATCAATCATTGTGTAGTCCATCTTTGGGCTTCTTCATTCTTCTTTAAGATTGAGCTTCACCTTTCTTTCATGTATTGGCTTTTAGTATTGCAGAGCATTAGCACGTGGTGTGTTTATAGTTTCCTGGTGGTTTAATGCATTAATATTTTAAGTTCTTTGAATTTAATAGTCTATCTTCCTCTAATCTAACCTGTCAGTGAGACAGTGCTGAGTGCTTCTCAATGCTCCTAGATCTGAAATGCTTGAGCTGTTCAATCCTTATTGGAACCATCGTAAAAGCAGAAGTGGCTTTTTGTTACTCTAACTTTCCGTTAATTTAAGAAATGACTTTGAATCACATTCACCTGCCTGAGTAGTTGCCACATCTTCGTTTTTTATAACTCAAATCCATAAATAAAGATCAGGACACCTAATTTTTTTCGAATCATCCTAAACTCTCATGAGACTCTTTTTCCAGCTAGAATGAGATTTTCCTTGCAAGTATGATTCTCACTCCACCAACTTCTCCCTTGTTATGGAAAATTCATATTCATTGAAGGGACTTCATGTGTTCTATCATTATTTTCAAACCTAGATATTATCAGATACACACTTTCTGTTCACAAAGAAGCTTGGCACTTTCCTCTGAATGCAATGGGAGAAAATACCTTTCTAAACAAAAACATAAAGCAACTTTTTTTTTTTACATATTCTAATAAAGAATGTAGTCCCAAAATATATTTCATTTTGTAGTAAGTCAAACTCTAATTCATAAATTTTTAAAATTACCCCTTCCTGCTGTGGACACGGATTTCTAGTGTGTGTGTGTGTGTGTGTGTGTGTGTGTGTGTGTGTGTGTGTGTGTAGACACTAATTAATGACAAAGAGAGCAGGGAGAACAAATCATAACAAAAAATTTCTTTTAATAATAATTCATATATCCATGTCTCCTTCTTTCCTTTTAATGGTTTCTACCTTTCCTATTAATACATAAATGTGTCTTTCCTAAATCATCTTATTACATGGAAAGCAAAAGCTGTGAAATACAAACACACTTTCAAGTTAATAGCAATAATCTAAAATATATTGAATACTTACCATGTACTAGGCACTCTAGTAAACACTTTAGATGAATTATCTCATTTTGGTCATAAATCAGACTCAAAATGGAAAAACTAAGTGAAATGCTTAAAAGCAAAGTAAAAGCAATACATTTATGAAACACGGAAACACCTTGAACAATTTCTTTTTTCCTTATATAAGCACAGCCTTCACTTTGCATTTGATCCTCAGTTATCACAGACAAATTAATCTCACTTCCTCTTCTTGCTTCAGTTTTAGTCAGAGAGCATTAAATAAATATTTAGTATTTCTGGCATACGAGTCCATAATCAGGCATTCTTACTGTGTATCATGTGCCACATACACTCAGGGAAATTGTGACCTAGAGAAACAAGGACTCATTTACCCATCCTACTTGTTAACTGTTTTAATCCTGTAAAACAAGCAGTATTAAATTAGTGCTTTGTTAGTTGCAGTCAGTCCAAAGTAGCGAGTTCATTATTGTTAATTTTTCAGTAGTAAAAAATAACAAAGAAAAAAAAAGATGATGCAAAAATGTCTTCTCTTAAAAAATTTGAGAAATCGAAGTGATCTGGCACCTCTCGGGCAAAGGTGATTTTACAGAGTTGGAAGTGAAACCCAGTGAGATTCAATATTCTGTAGAAAGTCACACAACCAGTTAGTAATGGGTGAGGCTGGAACCCGGGTCTTCTGTTTCTTGTGTAACTCTTGACACAGAGAATACCTTTTTCTAGAATTGCTCCCTTTCCTTTTGATTTCCCTCTGTCATTGATTTTATTTTATTTATATATTTTTGTAACGACATCATACTTTTTATTTTTATTTCCTTCTACTTCAAGTTTATCTTGCTAGTTTCTCTATACCCTCTTGTTTTTTGACTTTTGCTTTTTTGGTTTATGAAAGATTTTATTTCTTCTCCAGAAGATTTTTACTTTCATTATTTGAATATTTTTGAATTACCTCTTTCTTCTATTTTCACTCAGATATTATGAAACGTAATTAGAAATTTTAAGGTGTTGAATGTCAATTGTCCAAAATCAAACCAGCCAAATGACGACAACCAAAACCAACAATAAAGAAAAACACTGTTTAGCAAGGTATGTTCATCTTAGGTTTGAATCTTTTTTTTTTTTTTTTTGTAGTACAGCTGTTGCTGCTAAATCCTATATATTGGAATTTGGATGATTTTCATTTTGGAAGATAGTAATAAACCTGAGACTAGAATAATTATTTCACAGAAATGTTTTTAAAAGTACATATTTGCATAAAAGAGAAAATAAATAATATTATTGGTTATTTATTGCTTTAATTCACAACTTAGCAGTTAACTACCACACAATTTTATTTATTTTCTGGCTATCCTTTTTTTCTTTTTTTTCTGACTAGAGTGCAACAGGACACTACTGTGCCTAGTACAGATGCTAATTTAAGTTTTAAATGCGAACGTATTAAAAAAGACACATCTACTAAAATAAATCATATTTCTTTTCTTGTCTAAATCACGTTTCAAAATCAAGTTCAAATAAACGAGCACAGCCTGACCCATATACCCCCTTAACTGAAGAAGTCTAAAGCGTTTCCAAACACAAGAGCTGAGAAATGTTAAGATTTCCTTTATACTTCTCTTATTTCCCAATGGTGATCTTCTTTGACCTACACTTGTGACCTGCACACGTGAGGCCTGAGATGCAATGCAGAAAGGTAGGGATAGGAGAAGGACAAAGGGAGGATTGGGAGAACTGTTATGAGCTCAGGCACCTCAGCATTTTAGTAACTACCATCATCACTGTTAAAATACAATGATTTCTTTAAGCTGCCCTTGAAAAATAAAAACACGCAAAACCGAGGCATTTAAAATTACTTTTGCTGTGTATGCATGTGTGTTTGATTATTTTGTTTGGCCCAAAGAGGATTAAATGGACCAAAGGAATGTTCACTCATCCTATCCAAATTAACTATTTTGCAGGAAAGTGTCACTTCTGATCACTGTTCTAGTTAAACATGTGCACAGAGCACATAATTGTTGTCTGGATTGATCTGAACACTTCCCCAAATTTCTGGCAGGAGTTGTGACCAGAATATAACATCCATGAGAAATTAGCCTTGGCCACAACATGCTCAGTGCAGAAAGGAATTCAGTCAGTGGGTTTAGTGAAAATGAGGAGGTGGCTCTAAAAGAAATGTCAGGTATCTACTTCATCTTTATAGTTCTTTCAGTGTAGTCCTTTCAATACCAGGAAGAGGAATCCCCACAATATCTGGCTGAGAAAATCAGCAGAGATTCCACCTGACCAGATGAGACACAAGACTGCTGGAAAACCAGACATCCTCTTAAAGGGCCTGCACACAGACTAGCTTGCAGGCACTCACCCTGCATTCCAGCAGAGGTTACAGTGACTTGGGAGGTGCCAGAGACATACAGAGAAAGACTGAGTTGCATGGCTACAGGGAGAGGGTTAGAGGGTAGGCCACCATTATCCTTGTGTTGAGCCCTCCTACTATGTAGCCTACAGGTGGGTACCATTTTTCCTGTGTTGAGCCCCCTTCTCATCACAGCCAAATCTGTCTGCATTGGCCTAGTGAACTCCACTCGCTTCACTACAGTGATTCCCTGGGACCCTGCTCCACCCAACACATGCACTGCAGAAGGCACTTTTGGCAGTCTGGAAACCAGCCCTACCTCATGCACCGCAGGAGGCTCTTTCATAGCAAATAGTGAGCCTCCACTCACATACTGCTGGAGGAAATTTCAGTTGTGGGCAGTCGGCTCCAACCCACATGGCAGCTTTTCTTGGATAACTCTCAGGAGTCTATGGGCCTGAGGCAGGTAGAAGATGGCCTCGGTGTGTCCCGAGATTTTTGGGAGGGGCCCTAGGCTCAGCACTGGTGCCAAACCTGAATCTGCATTAACCTGATGAACACTACTTGCCCCACCCTGGTGATACCTGGGACCCTACCTCACCCAACTTGAGTAGTGGCTGAGATTCTTTCAGTGGCTGATTACTATAGGTGACCTGCAAGGGGTATCAGGCCTTGGGGTACCCTGGGCCTTTTCCTTAGATGCTTCATACCAAGGACTGGTGGCAGCTGGCCTCAGTTCTGTGTCGCCTCTCCCACACATCTCCAGATCCAGCACAGACAGAAAACAATTGCAGATAGCTTTGAGACTCCTATCAGGTAGCCCTGAGACGATTATAGGCAGCAGCTGATCTTGGCCTACACAGAAGCCTCTCTCAAGAGGCCCCAGAACCAACACGCACAGTGGCCAGCTTCAGATCACAACAGAGTACTACCCGGTTAGCTCATAAGTAGCACACTCGAAGAGTGGTCTTGACAGGCACAGGAGCCCACTAGGGAGAACTCTGCTCTGTGAGATCAGCCCCTACACAGCAGCCCATATACTGTGGGCATGTCCAATCCTCATAAGCATGAAAGTCAGTCCCACCCACTGACATGCCAACAGCAAAACAGCAATCAAAGCCCAACTAAAACAGAAGGGGACACACACCCACACAAAGAACCCTCCAGGAGCACACAGTGCAGGTTATAAGGGAGATTGTGCCACTGAACCCCATAAGGCCACCCACTGAAGACTGACAGACGTAGGAGGTTTACCTAATCATATAAATGAACAGAGAGGCAACCAAAATAAAGAAACAAAGAACTATGTCTTAAATTAAAGAACAGATGAAAACTATAGAAAAAAAATCTAATGGAGACAGAGTTCAAACACTGGTTATAAGGATGCTCAATGAATTTAGGGAAAGAATAGATGATCTCAGTGAGAACTTCGACAAAAAGAATGTAAGCATAAAAAAGGACATAGAAACCATGAAAAAGAACCAGTCACAAACAAATAATATAAAAATTGAAATGAAAAACACACTAGAAGGAATCAACACCAGATTAGATGAAGCCGAAGAGTGAATCAGCAATTTGGAAAACAAGGTAGGAGCAAACACCCAATTGGAGCAACAAAAAAAGAGAATCGAAAAAATGAGGATAATTTAAAGGACCTCTAGGACAACATCAAGTGTAACAATATTTGCATCATAGGAGTACCAGAAAGAGAAGAGAGAGAGCAAGGGGTAGAAAGCCTATTTGAAGAAAAAATGACTCAAAACTTCCTTAACCTGGTGAAAGAAATAGACATACAAGTCCCGGAAGTGCAGAGAATCTCAAACAAGATGTACCAAAAGAGGCCCACACCAATATGCATTATAATTAAAATGGAAAAGGTTAAAAGCAAAAAGAGAATTCTAAAAGCATTAAGAGAAAGGCAACTAGTTACTGAAAGGGAACTCCCATAAGACTGTTAGCTGATTGTAAATAGAAACTTTCCAGACCAAAAGGGACTGGCAGGAAATATTCAAAGTGATAAAAAGCAAGGACCTACAATCAAGACTATTCTACCAGCAAGGCTATCATTTAAAATTGAAACAGAGATAAACAGCTTCTTAGACAAGGAAAAACTAAAGGAATTAAGCATTGCAAAACCAGTATTGCAAGAAATGTTAAAGGGACTTCTTTAAGAAGAAGGGGGGAGGGAGGAATAAAGGAACATAAATATAAATAACAAAATGGCAATAACTACATATTTATCAACAATTTCTTTAAATGTAAATGGATTAAATGTTTCAGTCAAAAGACATAGGGTAGCTGAATGGATAAAAAAACAAGACTCATACATGTGCGTCTGCAATACACCTACTTCAGATCGAAAGACATACATAGAATGAAAATAAAAAGATGGAAAAAATATTTAATGCCAATGGAAAACAGAAAAAGTTGGTATAAGAATACTTATATCAGACAAAATAAACTTTAAACAAAGACTATAATAAGAGAAAAGGAGGACATTAGATAATGATAAAAGGATCGATCCATCAAGAGGATATAACCATAGTAAATATCTATGCACCCAACATAGAAGCACCTAAATACATAAAGCAAATATTGACCAACATAAAAGAAGAGATAGACAGTAATACAATCATGGCAGGGGACTTTAACACTCCCCATTGATACCAATGGACTGATCTTCCAAACAGAAAATTGAGAAGGAAACCATGGCTTTAAAGGAACACTAGACCATACAGCTTTAGTTGATATTTTTATAGCATTTCACCCCCCAAAAATGGAATATATATTCTTCTCAAATGCACATGGAACATTTTCCAAGATAGACCACTGATGAGGTCACAAAAAAAGTCCCAATAAACTTAAAATGATTGAAATCATATCAAACATCTCTGACAACAATGGTATAAAACTAGAAATCAATTATAAGAAAAAATTTGAAAAACACAAAAACATCCCACTAAATAATAAATGAGTTAACAATGAGATCGAGAAAGAAATCAAGAGATACCTCGAGACAAATGAAAATGAAAATACAACCCCAAATCTAAGGGACACGAAAAAGAGGTCCTAAGAGGGAAACTCATATAAACACAGGCCTACCTCAAGAAACAAGAAATATCTCATGTAAAAAATCTAATCCTAAACTTAAAGGAACTAGGAAAACAAAACAAACAAACAAACAAACCAAGAACTAGTGTTTTGAAAAGATAAACAAAATTGAAAAACCTTTAACCAGACTCAAGGAAAAAATAGAGAGGGCCGAAATAAATAAAACCAAAAATAAAAACGGAGAAGTGACAACTAACACCACAGAAATACAAAAGATTATAAGAAAATACTAGAACCAATTATATTCAAACAAATTGGACAATCTGAAAGAAATGGATAAATTCTTAGAAATATCCAATCTTCCAAGACTGAATCAAGAAGAAACAGAAAATCTAAACTGACTGCTTACTGCTGATGCAATTAAATCAGTGTTTTAAAAACTCTCATAAAAACAAAAGCCCTGGACCAGATAACTTCCAAATGAATTTTACCCCTAAATTCAAAAGTATTAAAGCATTCGAAAGAATTAAAATTTATTCTTCTTAGAGCACTCCAAAAAATTTAAGAGAAGGAAAGACTCCCAAGATTATTTTAAGAGGCCGCCATTATCCCAAAAGCAAAGACCCAAAATAAATAAGTCATAACCTGATATCCCTGATGAATATAGATGCAAAAATCCTCTACAAAACATTAGTAAACTGGATTCAGCAATACGTTAAAAAGATAAAACATCATGATCGAGTGGGATTTATTCCTGAGATGCAAGATTGGTTCAATATCCACAAAACAATAAATGTGATACACTGCATAAACAAAATGAAAGATAAAAGCCATATGATTATATCAATAGATGCATAAAAAGAATTTGAGAAAATCCAGTATTCATTTATGAAAAAACTCTTAGCAAAGTGGAAATAGAGGGAATATAGCTCAACATAAGAAAGGCCGTATATAATAAACCCATAGGTAACATCATACTCAATGGGAAAAAGCTACAAGTGTTCTCCTTAAGACAAGAAACAAGACAAGGATGTCCACTTTTACCACTTTTATTCAACATGGCATTGGAAGTCCTAACCACAGCAATCAGATAAGAAAAAGAAATAAAAGTCATCCAAATTGGAAAGGAAGAAGTAAAACTGTCATTATTTGCAGATGACATGTTACTATATAGAAAGAACTCCAAAATTCCACCATAAAACTATTAGGACTGATCATGAATTTAGTAAAGTAGAAGGATACAAAATTAATATTCAGAAATCAGTTACATTTTTATACACCAATCATGAACTATCGGAAAGAGAAATTCAGAAAAAAAAAATCCTAGTTAGTATTGCATCAAAAAAAAAAAAAAAAAACAAAACACCTAGAAATAAATTTAGTCAAGGAGGTAAAATACCTGTACTTAGAAAATTATAACACATTGAAGAAGATACAAATAAATGGAAGCATATACTGTGCTCATAGATAGGAAGAATTAACATTATTAAAATGTCCAAACTACCCAAAGCATTCTACAGATTCAATATAATCCTAATAAAAATATCAATAGCATTTTTTCACAGAACATGAAAAAATAATCCTAAAATTTATATAGAACCATAAAAGACCCCAAACAGCCACAGAAATCTTAAGAAAGAAGAACAAAGTTGGCAATATCATACTACCTGATATCAAATTATACTATAAGTCCATAGTAATCAAAACAGCATGGCACTGGCATAAAAACAGACACAAAGATCAATGGAACAGAATAGAGTCCAGAAATAAACCTATGCCATATGGTCATTTAATCTGACAAAGGAAGCAAGAATATACAATGGAGTTAGACAGTCTATTTAATAAATGGTGTAAAAACTGACAGATACATGCAAAAAAATGACACCGGACACCTTCTTACTTCATACAGAAGAATAAACACGAAAATAGATTAAAGATTTCAATGTAAGCCTGCAAACCTTAAAACTCCTAGAAGAAAACATAGGCCATAAACTTTCTCATATTGCTCTTAGTAATATATATATATTTTTTCTGATATATCCTCCAGGCAAGGGGGAAAAAAGAAAAAATAAACAAATGGGAATACATCAAACTAAAGAGTTTTTGCATAGTGAAGGAAGCCATCAAGAAAACGAAAAGACAATCTACTGAATGAGAGAAGATACTTGCCAATGATACATCTGACAAGGTGTTAATATCCAAAATTTATACAGAACTCATACAACTCAATTCCAAAAAACCAAACAATCCAATTAAAAAATGGGCAGAGGACCTGAATAGACATTTCTCCAAAGAAATATAGATGGCCTATAGAAATATGAAAAGATGCTCAATACTACTAATCATTAGAAAAATGAACATTAAAACCACATGTGGTATCATGTCAAACCTGTCAGAAAGGGTATCATCGATAAATCAGAAAACAAGTGTTGATAAGGATATGGAGAAAAGGGAACCTTTGTGCACTGTTGGTGGGATTACAAATTGGTGCAGCCACTAGAGAAAACAGTATGGAAGTTCCTCAAAGAATTAAAAATAGAACTACCTTGTTACCTGGCAATTCCACTTCTGGGTTTTTGTCCGAAGAAACCCTAAACACTAACTTGAAAAGATACATGCACCCCTATATTCACTGCAACATGATTTACAATAGCCAAGATGAAAGAAACCTAAGTGCCCATCAAGAGATGATTGGATAAAAAAGTGGTGATAATATATACAATGAAATATTACTCAGTCATAATAAGGTGAAATTTTACCATGTGTGACAACACTGATGTACCTAAAGGGTATTATGCTAAGTGAAATAAGTCAGACAAAGGTAAATATTTTATGATCTCACTTATATATGGAATCTAAATACCAAAAAACAAAACAAAAAAAACCCACTCAGAAAGAGACTCACTGATACAGAGAACAAGCTGAGGGTTGCCAGATGAGAGGGGTGTTGGGTGGCTGGGCATAAAAGGTGAAGAGATTTAGAAATACAAATTGTTATATGTTACCAAATTGTCAAGGGAATGTAAAGTACTGCATAGAGAATGTAGTGAATAATATTGTGAAACTATAGTGCCAGGTGAATATTAGACTAATCAGGGTGATCACTTCATAAATTATATAAATGCTGTACACCTGTACCTAATATAAAATAATATTGACTGTCAACTAAAATAAAAAAGAATAGCAATGTTCTAACAATAACAAAAAACAAAAACAGATGTAGTTTCTGAGAAAAGCATTTAATTTGAAAAGCAAGAGTAGTTTCCCTTATTCTTAAATTCATGTTTCTTTTCCCTTTTGAACTGATTAGTTAGATTTTTCTCATTTAAAAATAACAGTTATTTCTACATTGCTACATAGATTTTAGAGGTACTGAAAACCTTTACTAAAATAAAAGAAATTTTTTAAAAAAATTGATTTTAATGACTATTAATAATCCCTGAACAGAAATCTCCTTGAAGACAGAGACTCTTGATAATATCTTTGAGCTGTTTTCAGCATCTAGCAAACTATGTTATAGGAGTTAAATTAAGGTTTGTTGAATAAATGAATCAAGGTAGGAGAGTAGGGGAGTCCATTTGTGACCAGCAGACCTTGGCTATAACTATTGCTACCAATGGAGAATTAACAGCATGAAAGGTATCTAAGCATTAAGTGAGAAATGGTATGAAAATGCCTTTTAATTTAGGAATGAGACTCCTGCTAGTCACTTGAGCACAAATTTGTCTATAAGAACATTTCCTTGGATAATGGTTTGTTAACATTCATTCCATTTAGGAGGTTTTATATTTTATAATACTTAGGTTTTATATTTTATAATACTTAGGGATACCCAGTTAGAATTTCTACCTTTTTGATATGTTAGCTTAATAAAGGAAGTATGTCTAAATTAATTGGAAAAGATAAAGCACATACAAAGTAGAAAATGAAGAAATATGAACAATAGCAGGAAAAATCTGTAATTGAGATAAATAATTTTTTGATATCAAACTCAATAAAACCTATTTCAAAGGAAACACAGTATTGTGTAACACTCTATCAGATACCCTTCTATCTTCTCTGCTGAGTCCAGCTCCAAATCCTCTGTAACGTCTCCCAAGATTTTCTACTCCTCCCTCAGTTTGCTCTATTTATCCCATTTCTCAATGAAGCCAGCCCTGAGTTTGAGTACAAGTCCATATTTGCAAGTATATGCCAAGAAAATAAAGACATTGCAGAAACAAAGAAATATGAAGGCCCTCAATAATATCCACAGCTAGAGCTATAAGCATGGCTAGACTGTGAGAAAGAATAAAAATATTCTATCTTGAGCAATTCTCCAAACACAGCTCAGGCAGAATTTAAGAAAAGCTGTAAGCCAAGTAGCTTCTTACTTGGGAGGTGTAAAATCCGGAAGCAGGTCTACTGTGAAACAACTTCAGAAAAGAGATGACCAAATACTCAAGGACCTAATGGCAGAAGTATAGAATGTCAGTCTGTTTGACTTTTCATCCCAGAGTGAACACAAAGAAGCAGGAAAAATAAACCAACTCCCAGAAACAGTGGATATGCTGTTGTACTACCAACTACGCTCTCAGCCTGGCTTACTGGATGTAAAGATTAGACTCCCCCAAAATTCTGAGAGAAACAGCAGGAGAAATCTCTTTGACCACAATATATAATTCCCCACCCTCTCTCCTTTGGTCCTCAGGAAAATGAATGGGAACATATGCCATCTTGTTTGTGAAGGGGAAGTCTAAAGGGAATCAAGAAGATGTCTCCTATACTATTTTAGGGAAAGTAGAAGATAGATCAAAGGTAAGGAAGTCACATGAAGGAAAAGATCATGTTGGTTTCATTCATTATTCTAGGGCCAATATCTCTGGCAGTGTCTGGCATAGAAGGGGCTCGATAAGGATTTGATGAAGAAATTGTTATTACAGGAGACAGGAGTATAGACTTTGAAGTCAGAAAGATGGTTAAGAGGCCTAGATATGCAATTTTTGAGCTCCGTGTTCTTGGACAAGTTACAAAATGCATTGCATCCACATATCTAAAGCTCAGGTAATAGTAACACTCATTTTGTTATGGTGATCAAAAGACATGATGTATTTAAGGTGTTCAGTACATGACTCTGCAGACTATTCTTCCTTTGGTTTCCCAGCTTGGCTCTCCAGTATGCCATTTCCTCCTCTTACCTCTTCAGGCCTATGGAATGGTACGAGTTCTTCACTGTGGCTGATCTCTGAGTTCCTCAGCATCCCTTATCAGTTTTCTTAATCCTGACCATGACTCTGTAAGTACTAATTACATTAATGTTTCTTGAGTCTTCTGAATTGGATTTTGTTTCCTAATAGGATTTTGAGTGATACAGGGCCTAGAAAAGAGTAATAATTAAAAAGGACTAACTTGTGATGGCATCGTTGGTGGAAACAATTGTATTGATAGTAGCCATAGCAGTAGGAATCATAGCACAACAATAATAGTGGCGACTGTTACTGTTACTATTTATTACAAGCGAAAAGACTCAAACTATAAAATAAAACCATAAAAAAACCTAAAATAAATATCGTATTCCATCAGATGGGAGGCAACTTTAAAATACAACAGTATTGCATCAGGAAAATTAAAAAATACATGTATTTTTAATATAAAATATACATTTGATAGAAAATGATTAGTTAATTAAGCACTAAGAGAAGATATAATGGAGAAAATTAATATCGTTACAAAATATAACAATGAGTTTTAAGCCAGAACACATATTGACAAACTAGAAAATGAAATTAATTACTTGAGAAATTAATTTTAAAAATACCAAGGAAATTTTTTAAAAGATGAGTTTAGGTAAAATACATTAGAATCAAAAAGATGAACAGTTGATTTTCTGAAAAACAGAACAGAAAAAAAATTCAAAAAAATGTTAGAATAAAGATACTTTAATGAGATGACATGGTTCTATAATTTAGAAAGTCTTGGTCTGTGCGTGTGTGTGTGTGTGTGTGTGTGTGTGTGTGTTTGAAAGAGAGAGAGAGTGAGAGAGACAGAGAGAGAGTGAGAGAGGGCATGCATGAGTGAGCAGGCGGGCAGACATCCTGGTGAATTACTGATCTTCGGTGATTTAAAAGGATGATACATAATCCATGTAGAAGAAGCATATCACTAAGAAGGGGAAAAAAAAGTTTATATCAAATTTCTACTCAGCAATTATGGATAAGAGAAAATAATAGGACAATATATTAACAAATTTTGAATGTAAAATTGTGAACCAAGAATTAAATATTCAATAAATTTTTCCACATGTTAGAGTTTAAAAAGTAGACTCAAATATATTATTCAAAAGTCTATATGTGACTGACTAGAAAAATTTATTTGATGATATACTAACCACACACAAAAATACATTAAAATAAGGAATTCTCAAATGAGCAAGGCAAGAGAGTAAATGAATGACTACTTGTGAGTGCAACATGAGAAAACCAATTTAATTTCTTTAAATTTCATGGTAAGAAACAATAAATATATATTTACTTTCAAGTTTATAAGTGGAGAGATGTATTTAACGTTGTAAAAGTGACCACTAATTGAAGATATTAGAGTCTATACCGGGCAGATTACTGTGAGAATGCTTACAGATGTGGGGTAGGGGTTGAAGCTGTCAATAACGCAGCCACAGGGGGAGGGAAAAACAAATGAAACACAGATCATATAGCAAACTTCAGAAAACAAAGGAAGCAAAAATAAGATGAAGAATGTAAAACCAATAATGTTTGTTTAATAATAATTACAAATGAAATAGTCATCTTTTACAACAAAATGATTCACATTCAAAAAACTAAACTTAATTACATTTATCTATAAAGAAGTTATCAAAAATAAATGTTTACGAAAGCTTGAAATAAAAGAACGACCCAGACAAAATCCAACAGAAGACTAGCAAGAATCATGTTGGGTTTAAGAACATGCTTACGATGTGTCTTGATGTCATGTTCTTCATATTTCTTCTGCTTGGTGTTCATTGAGCTTCTTGAATCTGGGGTTTGCGGTTTTCATCAAATTTGGAAAAATTCGGTCATAATTTTATCAAATATTTTGTTCTCTCTTTTGTTCCAGGACTAAAATACACACATGTTAAGCTGTATAATATTGACCCATCTGACACCATACCATAGTCATTACAATATTATTGACTATATTCCCTATGCTGTACATTATATGCCCATCGCATGCCCATTGAGTTTTGATTGGATGCTGGATACTGTTTTCTTTCCATCTCCTGTACTAAATATCATTTTTAAAAATATACCATTAGGTGTTGGATTTTTTTTTTTTTTTTTTTTTGCAATCCTTTAAATATTTGGGCTTTTTAAACATTTTTTCTGGGACTCAGTAAGTTACTTGGACACAATTTGATGCTTTAAAATCTTGCTTTAAGATTTGTCAGAGCAGGTCCTAGACAGCGTTCAGCCTAGGGCTAATTTATCCTCACCACTGAGACAATGCCCTCATGCGAACTGACGAATGCTGTGTATTAGGAGGTGCTTCCACTCTGGCTCTGGCTGGTAGGAGCAGAACTGAGCCTGGCTCTGTATGAGCTCTGGGGATTGTTCTGCTTATTACTGTCCAGTGGTTCTTTCCTCAGCCTTAGGCTGTTCCCTTATTCATGGGCAAATTAACACTAAGTCAAAAACTTGAGGGGATCTATACTCATATCTCCCAGGCTCTCTCTGTGCAGCTCTTTTCTCTCTGGTCTTCTGCCTTGCAAATTCTATTCATATTGGCTTTCTTGAACAACAAACTGTTTCTTTATCTCAGCAAGACTGCTGGGCACGGGTTTGTCATTTTTCTGATACTGTCCAGAAACTTCCTGTAAGTCGGAACACTCATAGGTCTAAAGTCACTTGTTTTCCTTCTTCTTTTATAAATCATTGTCTTGTGTTGTCTGTTGTTCAATGTCTGAAAATTATTATTTCATGTATTTTATATGGTTTTCTAGTTGTGCAGCGTGGGAGACAAATCCCCATTCTTGTTACTCCATTCTGTATAGAAGCAGATGTCTTGCTAAAATCAGACAAACCTGAATTCAAGACAAAAAGCATTAAAATGGAGATTTACCTTTTCATTGACTGTTATTATAACCCACAATGAAAATATAATATAATTATACTTTTTGCACAAATTTATTCTTTTGCCTGCTCCACAAATTTTGACTTTGTGGGAAAGTACTGCATGCCAGCACTTTTGTCTTACTGGACAATTTAAAAAGAGAGTTGATGTTTCTGCTCTCAAAAGGCTTCTAATGGAATGCAAAAAGATATTAATAAAATAATACCCTCAAAAAAAATGACCAATAATGAATGCTAGAGAGAGAAGTAAAGTAGGGTGACATAATAAGTGTCAATCGTACCAGAGATTTCTCGGACACTGCTATTTCAGCTAAGATCTGAATAACAAGAAGGAAACCTCCATGCACAAAACAGGAAGAGGAGCATTCCAAAAAGGGGTAAAAGCTAGGCTAGCACAGGCATCTCACATGTGAATGAGCTTGTCCTGTCTGAGAAAGAGCGAGAAAGCCAGTGTGGCTGGAGGGTATTAAGGAAAAGGGAGGATAAGGTCATTGAGAGATGAGCTCGAGCTATGTTTATACATCCTGTAAACAGAGTTTCAAATGTAGATTTACTTTAAGAGGGGTTTGAATGGAAAGCCTTTAGGAGATTTTAAGCAGAGGAACAGGAGACTTCATTCTGATTTCTGTATGATAATCAAGAATGGAATGAGATTATTTGAGAGTTAATTTCAGTAATCTAGGCAAGACATAACTGATTTGGACTAAAATGGTATTATTAGTGGAGAAAGTGAGAAATGGATAGATTTGGATTCGATGATCCAGAGGAGTCTAATGAAAAAGAGAAGTAAGACTATAAATGCTTTTATATAGCATATATATTTATAAAAATAACTGTATGGTATAGAAATAGACTGACATTAATGAAAAAGACCAGAGATGCCATGAAATAAACCCATATGTATAAGAACTTAGTGTGATAAATATGACATCTAAAGTCAGGTGTGGGGGGGAATTCATTATTCAAAAATGATGGTGATATAATAACTGAGTAGTTATTTAGAAAAATAAAACATCCAAAATAAATTCCAAGTTGATCAAATATTTGTAGAAAATTCAGTCCTTAAATTATTAGAATGCATAAGTCAAAATTTGTATAATATCTTGTTGAGAAAGTTTTTTCTAAGTTCCAAGCATACTGCACCAAAAAAAGGGGCAGGGGGAACGGGGTAAGAGAGAAAGAAGGATAGAAAACTTTTGACCTGCAGAAATACAATAAATGAGTTTGAAGATAACCTCAGGGACCAGGAAAAACATTTTCAACATATATGACAGAGAGTTAATTTTACTAATCCTAATAAATAGATAAAAATAAATTTAAAAATATACATATCATGATAGGAGAAAAAGCAAGAATTGAAAGGCATTCAGATAGGAAAGTAAAAATGACGAATGAATATTTGAACTGCTATTCCACCTTATCAGTAATCAAAGAAATGAAAATAGTAATGAGTATTCCGAAGAGTGAAACACATGCCAAAACTTAGTAATTATTAAGTTTTGCAAAACTAAGGAAACTTATTTGAAATACAAATTCGAGCAACTTTTCTGACAGCATTTAAAATATTTATCGAGATGTAAAACATCTTTTGAGTGTATCAATCCAACTATTATGGATAAAACCTAGAAAATAAACCTGCAAGTACATCAACACTCATAAATGAGAAGGGTGTGTGGTTTTACTCTGGTGTGCTCGGTAGGTTTTGATATTGGTGTTCTGATACAGTCAAAGAATTCAGATTTCCTTCTTTATGTTCTGAAGCATCTTAGTAAAAAATTAGAAACAACCAAAATGTTTAAAGAGAAGCAAATGAAAGCTACATTATCATTAAAATCAATGACGTGAATCTTTATTGATGTTGAATGAAAAAAAAAACAGGTTAGGAAAACAGCACGTATTGTGCATTTATGTGAAACTGCATTATAATTCTCTGTGTGTGGGTGTATGTCCATGAAGAGAAAAATGTCGGGAAACATGTTCATTTAATAGTTTGCAGTTTTTTGAAGTTGGAATGAATTTAATTTCTTCTTTGTACTTTTTTTTTTTTACAAATACTATGTATTACTTTCATAAAATAGTAAAGTATTTAGATTTAAGGAAAAAGAGGTATATTAATGTAACTTCATTTTTAAGTGGAATATACAGAAAAGAATTATGAATAAGGCCTTTACATCAAAACATTAGGAGGTCACCAGAGTCTAGAATAGTTTTCAGAAGAATGGAGAAAAGAAGCCAAAATATAGGATTTTAAGTAAAGAATAAATAAAGAGGCAGAAGAGATGAATTTGGAAATTATCAGACTGTTTTTACTTTCCTCCTATTCCATTATTTTCTTTGTATTGACTGCTTCAGCTTTCTCATCTCCTTTCTGCATTTTCCACATTTTAATATTAATCTCCTGTCCTTACCTTAGAGATGGCAGCTTGTGGTATGATATCTAGCTCTTGTTTCTCTGTTCACAAAGAGGCGTGCAGGCATAGGAAATGTTTCCTGTGCAGGTTAAAAATGCACAAACAAGGTCTTGAATAGAAACACCATGCACTGGAGCATGAAATAGACTCATTTAAATTCTACCTCGCTTTCCTTTTCAAAACCGAGCCCTAGGTCTTTAACACTGTTATCCTTCCTATTACTTCGTTGTTGTTGATTTCTCCAGTTGCTCACTGTTCTCTCTATGACCTACAGGCTTTCACTCGTCTTTTATACTTAACCCCATCTGTTTTTGTTCTTTCTTTCTTTCTTTCTTTCTTTCTTTCTTTCTTTCTTTCTTTCTTTCTTTCTTTCTTTCTTTCTTTCTTTCTTTCTTTCTTTTTTTTCTGTTTGCTTTCCTTCTTTTTTGCGACTAGGTAACATAATAAAACTGGATGCCTGGAGTTGTTCTTCTGAACGCAAAGAGTATTACGTAGAATAGGGTAATTAATTTTTATGTGTAGTAAACACACTCATCAAAAAAAAAAAAAAAAAACAAACGAAGAATGAACTAAAGAAACAAGACCACACAGAGTTGATACCAACTGATAAACAAATAAATGGCATCCAGTGGGAACCAGGCCAAGTAATGAATGAGCTGTGTTTATACTTTCATATTTTATTTTTTTAAAGATGCTTAGAAGAATTACCATTTTGGGGGGAGAGGAATGCTTTTGTATTGTATAGTAGTAACTCTTCATTTTTATTTATAGTAAATCCTTGTACATTGTCTGTTTCCTCCCTTATTTCCTCCAAGTCCTGCTGACTCTCTCGTTCCAGGTGATGCTATGGATCATTCCGCCATCCCCACTCACTAGGTCTACAACACAAGCCTCCCCATAGCCCTTCCCCCTAAAACCCACTCTACACACAGCAGCTAGAGTTAGCTTTAAAAATATTAATATAATTACAGCAATCTTCAGCTTAAAGCCCTGAAATGGCGTTCAGTGTTACTTAGGAGAAATTTAAAATTGTTAAATTTATATTTTAAATTATTAAAATTGTTAACATGGCCTTTGAGTTCTGACATGACCTGGCCTGGGTCAGCTTCTGTGGCTACTTCTCAACACTTCACCCCTTACTCACTGACCTCCAGAATCATTGACTCTTTGGCCTTCCTTTAAGGTCTAGATGGGAAGTACAAGGAAGAAGTACTTTCTACTTCAGTGCCTGCATGTATGCTGATCTCTCTACCTGTGATCCTCTTCTTTCCTCTCTTCACTTGGCCAAACACTGTTCCCTCAAGTCTCACTTATTTCCCCAGGAAGGCTTTCCCTGATACCTGTAGTAGGTACTGTGGTTCTCTTGCTTATTGCCTCTCTCAACTTCCTTTGATGTGGCCACTTGAACTGAGTTGCTGAAAAGCTTAGAACTGCATTATCCATATTCCCTTGCTACCTGAGTTCTCAATGTGATGTACGTTTATCAAATAGAAGCCCTCAAGGAAGGCTTCAGAACTGAGCTAACTGGAGAGAAAAGCAGGCCTCCCTTTCAAAAGGGCAGATCTCAGCAGAGGGGTTGTGGTTTTGGGATCAGCAGCAAGAATTCAGCTCTATGATTCTGTCATAAGTGATAGCTCCTCTCATGATTCAGTTCTTGTGGTGAGTCTCATTCTAGATTCTGAGGCTTTACTACTCATTCTGAAAGCCATTTAATAGTCTGCAATAAATACCTTTCTGTTAAAGCTGCCTAACATAGATTCTGCTAATTGCAGCTTACATGGCCCATCCTCAATCTAAATCAGGTCCCTCTCTTACAGACTTTTATTACTCATGACATTTCTTTCAGAGTACTTGTTCTCATTTGTGATCACATATTTACTCATGTGTTTGTCTGCCTCTATTGCTAGATCCTCAGCTTCACGAGAATATAGTATGTGCTTAACACAAAATTGAAGAAATTAATAAAAAAAGCAAAATATATGAAGATTCCTCTATATTTACTACTTGATTATCTGCTTTCCTTAGGTTCCATACTGTAGATATACTAGCTGTTTCGATATAACTACTGTTAGTTAGTGACTGTCCTTGTTATTTATCTACTTACATCCAAAGTAATCTTGTATTGCTCCGCCTCAGCATTATGGACCAAACTAGATGTTTCTTCTTGAATCTGATCTCATCACACTGACTATGGTTAAACTAAGTCTCCCTAACAACCATGCAGTATAAAAGAATGTATACTGCAGAGAATGGGTGTAAATAGTTCCACACAAGAAATCTGGTATGAGATTGGATAATTAGAATAATGTGTCTCTGCTATACAGTCTTTTTTGGGTTTTCGCATATCTAATCAGAAGAAGGAAAAAAGGTTAGTGACAGAGAAGAGCAGAATTATTATTGAAACATGTGTTTTCCTCTGTTGTGTCATGTGCCTTTTATATTGGACAAATTTGGACAGATGTTTTATGTTGAAGGATGAAACATTTAGATTTAGAAAATTGTCCATTATGTTTGTACCATATGAAGAAGAGCAGTGGATAGACACTGTGAAATAGAATAAAATAAGAGGGAAAAAGACAGCTAAATCATGGAAAGAATGAGCTAGAGGCACAGAAAGCTTATCTTTTATGATCGACATTTTATAAGTGTTCCCATATGCAGATCTAACTCATCTTTTGGTGACCTCTGAAGGCAGCAGCCCACTCCTCTTACTGGATTCCTTTATCAGTGATTGAAATTATCCACCCAGGAACCCAGACATCAACCTCGATTCTTCCCAATTCCTCAACGATGTCACAGAGTCATCTTCTCCATCCAATTTGATCGAGAACTACATTCTAAAAATTTCCCTTTTCTTCATCTCTTTTTTTTTTTTGCTCTACTTTTTGTCAGTATTATTAAAACAGCCTCCTAATTGGTTTTCCATCACTTCAACTTAAAACGAGAATGATGTGTCTAAATCTAAATAGCATGCTACTGCCCTGCTTAAAATCTTTTAGTGGCCTCCCTTTTCAGTCAAACAAGATACTTTATGACCCCTTCTCATGCATTACCACTCCCCCTCCCACATACTCTTTGCTCCACCTTCACTGAAATACTTAAAATTACCAGAGTGCACTGGTTACCTCCCTACACCCCACCCTCAGGTGTCTGCACACACTGCTCTGCATCTCTGATAGCCTCTTCCCATAATCTTTGCTTGGCTAACTCCAATTCACTTTAATAAGGTTTTGTTTAGACATCACCTCTTCTTAAAACTTTTCCCCAAACCTTAGTGTCTGGATTATCATTTAGCCTCATATTTCCCTAAATATTCTATCAGCACCCTAATTTATCATCCTCCTAAATTTATTTCTTTACCTGTCTATATCCATTAGGATTAGGTTTGGCCTAATATTAAAAAAATAATGATAACAACAGTGGCTTGAACAAATTAGAGGCATATTTTTACCTTATGTAAAGGAAATCCAGAGGTGAGCAGTTCTGGGTTGGTTTGGCCACTTCAAGATCATCAGGCTCCTAGGACTCTTCTGTTTTTCTGAAATGATGTAGTTAGCACATGGTTCCATCCATAATGTTGCCATCTATCCAAGAGAACTCCAGCAATCACATCTACATATCAGAGCAGAAAGGAAGAGAAACAATAGATAAAAGTATATTTCACATTTTTTTCCCTTCTAAGTCACTTTCTTAGAGGCCTCACCCAACATCTTAGCTTACTTTTTATTGGCTACCCCTAGCAACAGAGGTGACTGGGAAATGTCTTTTAATTGATCACCTTGACTCTTGCCTTTACACTGTATTTCTGCTAGAAAGAAGGAAAGGAGGGATATTGAGTAGACAACCAGCAACCACTGCTACCCTGGACTGTCTTCTCATCAAGGGCAGGGACCATCACTTTGTATCACTGTCAAGCCTGAGCACCTTACCACACACTGAGTCAATAAGTATTTGCTGAGGTTAATATTCATGTGGTTTAAAGGTAAAACGTATAATATTTTTTAAAATAAATTTATTTATATAAATTAGATTCAAGGATATAGTATATTGGTTAGATATCTATAATGTTCATAAAACAATCCCCCCAATTGCTTCCTCCCTCCCCTGGCCCTCCACTTAACCATCATATTAATGCTGACTGCATTCCCTCTGCCGTGCTCCCTGTGCTCAACTATCAACAACTAATTTGTACATCTTTAACCCTTCACCCCTTTCTCCCAGCCTCCCAACCCCTCTCCCCTCTGTCTGTCACCAAACTGTCCACTATATTTGTGAGTCTGTTTTTGATTAGTTTGTTCTTTTTGTTCCTTAGATACCACATATAAGTGAAATCATGTGGTATTTACTTTTTTCTGTCTGACTTATTTCACTCAACATAATAACCTCTAGGACCATCCATGTCATTGCAAATGGTAGAATTTCATTTTTTTTAATGGCCGAGTAATATTCCATTATATATATGAACCATAATTTCTTTATCCAATCCTCTGTTGATGGGCATTTAGGTTGCTTCCATATCTTGGCTATTGTAAATTGTGCTGCCATGAATATTGGAGTGCATAGATCTTTATGAATTATTATTTTGATTTTCTTTAGATAAATACCCAGAAGTGCACTTGCTGGGTCAAAAGGTATATCCATTTTTAATTTTTTGAGAAAATTCCATACTGTTTTCCATAGTGGCTATACCAATTTGCAATCCCAGCAACAATGTATGAAGGTTCCCTTTTCTCCACATCGTCACCAACACTTGCTGTTTTTTGATTTATTGATTATAGTCATTCTGACAGGTGTGAGGTAATATCTAATTGTGGTTTTAATTTGCATTTTTCTGATGATTAGTGACCTCGAACATCTTTTCATATGTCTGTTAGCCATCTGTACTTCCTCTTTGGAGAAGTATCTGTTCAGGTCTTCTGCCCATTTTTTAATTGGATTGTTCGTTTTTTGTTGTTGAGTTGTATAAGTTCTTTATAAATTTTGGATATTAACCCCTTATCAGATGTATCATTAGTGAATATCTTCTCACAAATAGCCAGCTGTCTTTTTGTTTTGTTGATGGTTTCCTTTGCTGTACAAAAAAAAAAGTATAATATTGAGCATGCCAACAGACTAGTTTTTGGTTCCTCATATGTGAAGTAGAGTTCAGTTTATTTTTCAAATTGTGTAATTTTTTTTTTTATTTTGTAAATAAAATCTTATCTAGGACTGAGTATGTATAAAGCAATAGAAGTGGAATGCTTGGGTCAGAGCCAAACAGCCTGCACCCTGACTTGGGCTCCCTTCCAGATTCCCTGGGAGGAGTCTCAGGATATCTCCTTAGAACTCCAGGACTCCACAAATCACACTTTGAAAACAGCTGTACTCGTAATCCTACCAGCCCAAAGTCTCAGAGTCGAATAAAATCAAAGCACTGTCATATCATCAAGAAATAATCAACCCAATCAGTTATCAATAAAAATTAAACTGATTTCTTTTGTCCTTGACAATGACATCTATTCTCGGAACATTGAAATGCTGTCAAAATGTTGAAGAAAGGAAGAATGGCATTGTAATGATGAATGCAAAATAAAACTTGGTGGTTTATATGGAAAACTGAAAAGTGAATGAACAACTCTTTTCCATTTCAATTGTGCCTGTCCTTCAAGGTGTAGTCGACACCCTAGTTCATCCATAAACTCTTTACTGATATCCCCTGGCTGCCCACTTCCAACTTGATGTAAGGACTGGGTGGGACTTGACTGCTGAATGCGGATCTTGGAGTCAAGGCAAGATATAATTTATAGTCTTGAGGAGATGAAGCTGGGATGAAACTAGTCAAGCAAACAATGGAGCCCAATTATTCTTCAGACAGTCAGAGATAAAAATAAAGCACAAGGCAATAAGGTAAATTGAAATAATAGCATATAGCCAATCAATTAAGAAGGAAATGTAAGTGAGAGAATAAAGACTGGCTGGAAGGCAGAGACTTTTTATGAGATACTTGAGACTACCACTGTAATAGCTGCAAGTTATTGTAACTCTAATAGATGCTAGTACATTGATATGAATTTTATGTACATTATTCTTAATCCCCATAGCAACCTTCAAAGAATGCTCTTATTACCTCCATTTTATCAATTCAGCAATTGGCTTAATAAAGATAAGTAAATTCCTTCTATCTCCAGTAAGAAAGAAAGAACTATGCAACTGTCCTTCAGCATATCTGACTCTAGTGCTACTCCATGGCCTTTGCAACACCAAGAAGGCGCTGCAATGGCTAAATTACAGTGCTCTCAGATAGGATCCTCCTCTTTGGTCAGTTTGGCTCATGGCTCTTCAGAGAGATGCTTAAGACTGTTTCTGTAAATACACCCTTCAGGGTGCGGACTGCAAAGCTTGATATTTAATGATAATTGTTTTTATTTACTCTCACTCTAGGAACTCAGAAGTCTGTACAAACATTGACTCATAAGCTGTTAGATAAGGGGTGCTAAACAATATTGAAATTTATTATTTCCTTAGCCAAGTGTGTCTCCTTCCTTGATCATGGCCAGAATATACCATTACATACCTATTGAAAGAGGCTTCTTTCATTGCTCAGAAAGGGCCCTGTCTAAGTGGGCAAGGACTCTCCTGGGACCCCTGTGGAGAATATATTAGGAATTTAAATAGGAATTAATTAAGAAAAAAAAGATGCTGAAAAAATCCTTTTCCACTGTTCCCATGTAGTTACCTCTTTTTCATTTTAAAAGTTCCTGATTCCTCACTGCCTAGATTTCCACCCATTTGTCACTGGAAACCAGGTTAAACCCAGCAGTGACTTAATCTCTGAACCATCTTTGCTACAATTAATTTATTGGTCATTGATTGACTGAAAGTTCAACTTCTTCCTTGTAGACTATTTCTGGAAAGTTCACCAATGAATCACGCATCCTCAAACAAACGGCCATTGGAGATAAATGTTACCGAAGTAGACACAGTTGTGCTTTTTCTTGAAGTTGGTAGGAAGTTGCATAAAGCTTCCCACAGCTGTGCCGGAGTGCTTCTGGAGGGGTCCAAGGCTCTAGCATTCCAAACTGTCTTAAGTGTTCTTCTGGTTTGACCTCCCTTCTTGGAGTCCTCCCTCCAGCATCTCTCTTTCCTTCCGATGAGTCCCTTTCACAGCTATCAGGGCTCCAAGGCTTTCAAGAGTAAGAGGGCACGTGAAATAAGACACAACTATCTCAAGATTATGTAATTAAATAATTCGATCAATTACTTATGTGATTTAAAATGAATAATATACTCTCGTTTGAATTATTCAAATGTTTTAAATTCGTTTTTTTTTTTTTATATAACTTTATATGAATCTTTGGCTCAAGTTATTCTGGATAAGTAGAGATCGCCTAAAATTTTAAAACATAATAGGTCCAACGTATAAGAATTTAATTTTGAAATCCTAAACTAAGTGACTCTCAAGCCACTCTCAGGAATATATGGAGGAAGAAAAAAAAAGTGCTCATTGTGGTTTTGAATAGTCCGGCCAGTCCTCACTGGATTGTGTTAGCACTTTTTGTGCATAATTAACTAATATTCTTCTGTGCCTGTAATGATTTAAGATTTTAGAAATGATTTTTTTTTTTGGTTATTCTTATACTCTTAGCACCATAATGGGCATATTCATGGCACTTACTCAAACTATAGTTTGAGATTGGTTTTAAAAAATATATTTTTATAAATATGATATTGATGGGTTAAATAAATACCAACTTCTTTTACTATTAATAATAATAGTTGATATATTTTCGTGGAGCACTAAAAGAAGGACTTTGTTTTGTGATGAACTTTCTCAAATATAACCAAATAAAGGGCTATTTTAAAAGCCTCAAACACATTACATGCATCTGTTTCTGAAATGTCCTGAAAAGCCCGCAGTCTGGGTTTTTTAAATGGGGCTCCTCTTAAAAAAAGAAAACAAATAAACAAACACAAATGACAAGAGTTCAAAATTGGCTACGAATAAGCCATGGCAGAATAAATTTAAAATGTGGCTCCCTGCCATCTTAACAATGCGGTTACAGTAAATGAATAGTGCTGGGCCCCATCCTTTAACTATTTCTTGGCCGATGGCTTTTCTAAGGAATACATTTTCCTAGAGAAATCCTAAGAACATTTGTTTCCTTGAAAGGATATGTGTTTTTGCTGGTGAATGTTGATTTAGGAAGAAGATGAAAGAAACGTGGAGGACAAAAGGGCCAGGCAGTTAATGTAAGGGAAGGGAGTAGGGAGGGGTTTGTGTTTGTTGATTAGGTCCTCCTCCTTTCGGCTAAGTTTTAACGTCTAACATAACTTTTACTCTTTTAGGTGATATTATTGCTCATTTTAGGAAGAAATCGCTAAAAGCTTAAGTTCATTGCCTAAATTATTTTTTTTTAGCAAAAAGTCTATAATTCAGTAGCTTGAAGTGTGTTTACAGTATAGTACAACCATTTCCACTATCTAATTTCACAATATTTTCATCATCCCTCCCAATAACCTCTGTACCTCTTAGCAGTCACTTCCAGTTCCCTTACACTGTCCTCTGAAAACTACTACTACTTCTGTCTTTATAGCTTTGCCTGTTCTGAACATTTTACATAAACAGAATTATGCAATATTTAGCCTTTGGTGTTGGGTTTGTTGCACTTGTATAATGTTTCCAAAGTTGATCCCTGTTTTAGCATGTATCAAGTTTATTCTTTTTGAGTAGGAGTCCCTTGTATAAATAATCCTATGGATATCTTGTTATTCATTATATTTGATGGGCACTTACTTAGATTGTTTCTAGTTTTTAATTCTTTTTATGGCTGAATAATATTTCATTGTATGGATATACCACATTTAATTTATTCATAAGTTGATGGGCATTTGTGTTTTTTCCACTTTTTGTTTATTATGAATTGTGCTGTTTTGTATATCTGTATATATATATTTTTTATGAACATATGTTCTCAGTTCTTTTAAATATATGAAATTTTTATGTTTTATGGTAAACTTCATGTTTAATCTTTCGAGGAACTGCAAAACTGTTTCTACAGCAGCTGCACCATTTACATCCCCAACAGTAATGGATGATAGTTCCAATGTCTCTATACATGCATAAATATTTTCTTTTTAAGAAAATTATAGCCATCCTAATGGGTGTGAGGTGGTATCTCATTGTGGTATTGATTTGCATGTTCTTAATAATGATGTTGGGAATATTGCCATGTGCTTATTGGTGTGTGTGTGTGTGTATATATATATCTTCTTTGGAGAAAAGTTTATTGAAATTCTTTGCCCATCTTCAAATTTGGTTCCTTGTTTTTCCTTCATTGAGTTGTAAGTTTCTTCATATACTTTAGATGCTAGATCCTTATCAGATATATTATTTATATTTTTCTCCCATTGTGTAGACAATCTTTTCACTATCCTGATTCTTATGTTTTGATGCACAGGTCTTGAATTTTGTTGAAGTCCAATCATTTATTTTTAAAGAAATTAATAATGAAAAAAAAGCATTTTATATTTACCCATGTATTAAACATCCTAGTTTTTTTTTTCATTTTTATAGGTAGAATTAAATTCCTATCTGTTAATGTTTTACTCCAATTTTAAGATCTTCTTTAATATTTTTTATTGTGCAGTTTGCCAGTGACAAAATCCTTCAGGTTTTATCTGATAATGTAGTAGAAGGAGGTAAAATAATTAGTGTTACAATTTAAAAATCTCCATACTGTATTCATTCAGCTTATATAACAAGTGTGTTTTAATATATTATCAGACAATGAGAATTTTTTAAAAAGTACATAACTTACGTTTTTCTCCTTAAGTAAATTTTCCCCTTATACTAGTATGTAACTCATTACAAAGAAAAAAAGGTAACAACATTTTATGTTTGATATCTTATTTTTTCCCAAATTAGAGATTTTTTGTTCTTCTATGCACTAAATATTAGCTATTCCTTGGAAACTCACTGAATATATTCTGAATAAGAAACTCACTGAGACATTTCTGAAAGTCACAAATAAAATCAAAACAAAGGAAAAAAGATTCAAAGAAAATTAGCTCAAGAGTTATATTTTTATGACTACATGTATGGAAAGGTTTCAACATAGTACATATTTGCTAATTTAATGTCCTTTATTGTCAATTTTTTTTCAGATATATTCAGTGAGAATTATAAAAATATGAAATGATGTTGATAATATAAAGTTGCTTTTTGTTCACAAATGTGTAACTTCAAACAGTAAGAGCAGCTGTACAGAAAAAAAATGTTGAAAGCAGGATAAACATATTATAGGCTCCCCTAGATTCTTGAGAATTATTCATGATGCTATTTAACTTCATTAGCATATCACAAGGATTCTTTATCTTGTCTGGGGGAAGAAGGAGGAGAGCAATTCAGTATTTATCATTTGAGCTATTTACGATCTTAGGTGAACAGCATGTATTTTACAAAGTGAACTGTGTGTTTTGGCAGACTGAGATTTTTCATATAGATGATGAAAAAAAGTAATTTTTAAAGTGATCTTAATCCATATGGGCAACCCACCCATACACTACAATTTAAAGGAAGGAATTCTATTTATCGTGAGGTTGAAGGTATGTTTTTTCCTTCCTCTATTACAATTGGATGATTTATTTTGTGTGTGTGTGTTTCCTGCAGTATAGCAGCACTTGCCATGGATTCAGAATACATAATTTTGAATTTGCATTTGTCATTTACTAGTGATAATCCTGAGTCAGTCATTTAAAAATTTCTAAACCTGAGATTGCTCACATCAAAAATAGTAACACAGTTATTACTCTACGTATTACATAAGATTGATGTGCGATCAAAATAAGGTAATGTTTACAAAAGCAGTTTACAAACTTTAAAGCTCTATACGAATATATCATTATTACCTCAATCACCATGGCAACATTCTCTACCGATGCACTTAGGAAAAAAAACCATCCTTTCTCCCATGAGACTTCCTATTATGTGTGAATGAGCCACATTGCTATCCCCTTCCATAAAAACTGAAGAAGGAAAAGTGGAAGAAAGTCTGGTTTAATATTTTTAACATGTGCTCTAGTTAATGGATGAGGACATGCGAGTTTTTAATAAAAAGTTCAGCAATGACTCAGGAACACAGCTTCCCATTACATCTTTACCACAGTCTAGCTCAGGCCATTGTCTTTTTGCCTAAGAGATGCCTAGTAGGCATATCTGATCGTTTTATCTCAGGTATTTGCACCTCCTGGTCTGTTCACCACTCTAGCTTGTTTTAGAAAGCTCATCCTAACTTGTCTTTCTTACTTCTGAAACCTCCTGAATAAAAATTACTCAGTCAAGATATCCAGGATTAATGTAAAATGTCATATAAAATTTATAGTCTGAAAAATTGAAGAATATTGTAAATGATTCCTTACTATCTGCCACTTTCCAAAGTCTTACTCTTTGCTAACAATGTATTTCATACTAATGCCATTTGAGTTATGCATTATTGTATTAGCTCCAAGTGAGAAAATTAAAGCATGACTGAATCGAATCACAGAAACTAGAACATACATCTAGTAAGCAGTCGCTAAAAATGCTAGATTCCTGAGCTCTACCATAGACTTTCTTTATATTTATGTTTTAATTATCATAATTCTTGATATTTTTTCCTGAATATAAAAGCCATGTTTTCTGCAAGCAAACAAATAATCAAATTCCTTCACCATTAATAAATATTTGGTTGTGTTTCTATCTAGTTGTTATTGGTAAGTGTAGATTTTTTAAAATTCGTTATTAAATTTATTATTTTTATGATATCTTATTATATCCATTTGATATTACACTATGACTATTTTCCCATATCATTAACTATATACTTTAAGGAATTTCATGAGTGCATATATAGTATGTCACTATGTAGTATTCAATTTATTTAGTTGGTTTCGTCAAACATTTATATTTTAAGACTTTCATGACATACCCTCAAATTATTCTCACTTATTGTTTCTTAATATAGGCCTTACCCAAACCGGATATCATATATTTTTTCTGACTACATTGCCTTAATAGATTTAAAAAATTTATGTGAACTATTTTAATATCTTCATAAATTATCTTCCCTTTCTATACTTACTATCAATAAATTCTCTGAGTAGCAACTTATAAATACTAAACTATGAAATATTTTTAACATGTGTTTTATTTAGATATGACTTACATAAAGACATAACTTACCATTAAACTCACCATTTTAAATATACAATTTAGCGGTTTTTAGTATTTTCACGGACTATACAACTACCACCACTAACTAATTCAAGAGCATTTTAATCAAAAGTGTTTCATACCCATTAGCAGTCACTCCCCATCTCCTATTCCCCTGGTTCCCTGTCAATGACAAATCTGTTTTCTGTCTTTATGGTTTGGCCTATTTTGAACATTTCATGTAAATGGAATCATACGCTGTGTGGCTATACAGGAAAAGGTTAGCATATCAGATTAGGTTACTCAAGCTTTGTACACTCCCAAGAAAGGCCTGTTTTCAGGACTGGCCCTTGGTCAGCTCATGGGTACCGAGGTCTGAGCCCTTGAAATGTTTAACTTGGTAAGAATATTTTTGTATACCTGAGACCTTAGGCCATGCTGTATTGGTTTGCCTAGAAAGCTTATGCTAGCAATGTGATTTATGGTGAATACCTATTTTTTCTGGGGTCTGGAGCCTGAGTATCTGGAGCCTATGTGACTGACTCACAGTGAAAATCTTGGACACCAAGGCTGTGTCAGCTTCCCTGGTTGGCACTACTTTGCATATGTTGTTATACACTGTTGTGTGTGAGAATTAAGTGTATCCCATGTGACGTCATCAGGAGAGTACACCTGGAAGCTTACATTTGATCCCTTCCAGACTTCTCTTTTTGCTTATTTTAATCTATATCCTTTTGCTATAGTACTCCACCACCAAGAGTATGACAGTTCTGGTTTCTGTGAGTTTTTCTAGTGAATCATCAAGCCTGAGGGTGGTCTTAGGCCGACACAGTGGCTTTTTGAGTTTGGCTTTTTTCACTTGGCATAATGCTTTTGCATGTATCAGTACTTTATTCCTTTTTACTGTTAAATAATAAATGCCCCATTTATATTTAAAACCTTAAGTTCAAAATGAACTCATTTTAATATTCTGAGTCTTCCTTTCTTTGTGTTTGCATTTACCTTGAAAGATTCCAAGTCAATAGTAAGTGTGTCTCCAACAGACACCACCTTGTTCCATCCATTTCTTGGAGCCTAACTGATTTGAACTTATATTATTAGCATGCTTGCTGTTGTTATAGCGGATATGATTGGCTCTTTTGTTATGCTGTTTTATGCTTAATAGATTTCTAAAAGTTTTTGTTGCTGCTTCCTTTGTTTGATATATTACTTTATTTAATTTCTTCATTCTGATAATTTAGAAGAAATATATGCTATATATTTCTATGATAAGTATATACCCACATTTCTAATTTAGTAGATCTAAAAACTCAAACAGTATATATTGTTTCCTTGTACATATCTGTAGAGGTTATAATTTGACAACTTTTATATAACCATAACTTTTTAGCTAGATAGGTATAAACTTTTTGAGTTAATGTTGGTAATTTATATTTTTTTCCCCAAATTAAACAACCTCTTAATATTTCCTTCTGTATTTTATATATTTGCAGGGCTTTCTTTTCTTGATTAGACTTGCTTAGTGGACTATCGTATTGCTTTTACTCTTGTTTTATTATAAAAATCTTATTCCTAGGTTTATTTATAAAGTCTACAGTTTTTCTTTTAAAAATATATTATATTAATTATATTCTACTTTTATCTTGATGCACAATGACCTATTGTTGCCATTTTCTAAATATCTGATATTTAAAGTTTTAAATTTCCCCTTTGGCCAAAGAACTATAGAAGATAATATAGAAGATTAAAAGTTCTTAAATTTTCACTTAATTAGCTTTTTAAAAACATCTTTTTATTAGTTAGTAGTTTATTTTCTATGGTTGGAATATGAGATCTGCTCAATTTCTACTTTGTGGAACATAAAAAATTTTCAACATTTTAAGATCTGAAAATACTGTGTATTCTGTTTGTAGGTTGGAGTCTGTTTTTCTTTCTAACAATCTATATTAACTCAGATAGACTAAGAGTGTTGGCAAAAAAAAACAACAATGGTAGTGGCTTAACTGAAATAATAAAGTTTATTTCTTGTTCCTGCTAGCAGTCTAGTGTGTCTGTGATTGGTCTGGAGATCTGCTCTAAGAAATGATTGAGGGAACCCACTTGCTTTCCCCTTCCTTGGGCACTTGAGCACTACTAAAAGGGTAGCAGCCTACAAATTGTTGTCTGTCTGCAAGAAAATAAGAAGTTTGTGAAAGAATATAAATAAACTGCATTACTTATCACATGGTTAAGTTCAGTTTATGCATTATTCATAGTAAGACTTTCTCAATAAAAGAAACAGTGCTTGCCTGAGAGCCTTTGAGTATTCTGTTGTATTCTCTACATCTTACTGGAAGATTAGAGGAAAGAGACAGCAGACAGAATTGTCAGAAGACTTCTTTCAGTAGTAGCCGGGTGGCACGTATCATTCTACCCACATTTCCTTAGTCAGAATTTACATGACCTCATGCAACTGTGAGGGAAACTAGAAAAATAGAGGATAGCTGAGTGCTCAGGAGGAAAAAATGGATTTTTGTGAAAAGAGTCTCTGCCCCAATAGGAATATTTGTAGCATTTCTTGTCCTCGATCACATTATTAACAATATGTATGTGTGTGTGTGTGTGTGTGTGTAGTATATATATGCACACATATATGTACATATATACATATATGTAGTATATGCATGTATACATATATGTGCACATATATACATATATACACATATATGTACATATATATACACATATATACTACACACACACACACACACACACATACACATATATATATGTAATTTCTTCACATCCAGGAAATAAAGGTTACTTTCAATCAATACTTATTTTAACCCATTTTCCATTTGCCCTGAGAATATTTGCCAGCAGTACTTGTGGCTGCAGCATCCATCCCAAGATAACCTGTGGATTACAGTCCTAAACTTACCCCTAAAGTTTGCCATATACTTTCCATGCTTTTTGGAGAATTACATCAAAACAGGACTAATGCAGTTAGGACAAGTTGTTTGAACAGAAAACAGATGCCAAATGATCTATAAAACAGAGACTGGAAAGGGGATGACTATAGCTAGATTCTCTGGTGGATTTATGGCACTGAAATGGTGTGACAGGAAGGAGGCGACAATGTTGTCAGCATTCCACAATGATAGTGTGATTGAAGTAGACAACAGAAATGGAGAGAAAACTAAGAAGCCACGTGTCATTGTGCATTATAATGAGAATATGGGAACAGTAGACTCAGCTGATCAGATGCTCCTTATCCACTTGAGAGGAAAGGGCACGAGTTTTGGCAGCAAAGTCTTCGAGGTCGTTCGTACTCTGATGGTGTCACATCTCTTCGTCTGTCTGGAAGACATTTCCCCAAGAGAGTACATTAAGAAAACAGAATCCAAATGCTTGCTGCAAAGTTTACTGCTCACACAATGACAAGGATGGCAAGAAGATTGAGAGAGAAACGTGATAATTTTGTGTGGGATGTGATGTTCTGCTTTGTGTTGCTCTGTGCTTTGAAATTTCTCATATGAAAAAAAAACTATTCAATACCGATCGTCATATACATTTCTGTTACATTAAGATTAGAGATGAGTTCTGTTTAGAAATAACTCTAAGAACAGTTTTTATATTTTATTTTCACATTAAACACCAGTCAGATTTTCTTCCGTCTCAAAGAGCGTGTTTATGTAAAATTAACGCTGGCAGCAAGCTGGACTTTTTTTTTTTCCTAAATGGGAAATGGGGTAACACACAATATTGGGCTTTGTTCTTTCTGTTTTCTTCATCTAACCTATAAATAAAGAATCTCATTTTCTCAGTTTACTTGTACTTTTAAAAAGACGTTATTAAATTGCTTCCTGTCAACAATAAATAACAATTATAGCAGTGCCCACCTTGCCTTGAAGACCGGTTCCCATTGTGATCTTTTGTCACACTGTTGCTATTAGTACCTTTCAGAAACATGATGAACATAAAATCTCATGGTTGGCCAATATTATTTTCTCAAAGTCATCATTTTGTCAAAGCTTTCTGAATAACACACAACATTTTTTTTAACTTCTAATCTCACTCCGATTTGTGTCTTTAGTCCTACTCTACATAAAAGTTTTTAGAGTTAGGGGGGTTAAAAATAATATTTCTTGATTTTTTTTCTATAGGGCTATTTTTCTTTCACTCATTCAGGCAAATGGTTTATTTTTTCCCCCCTTTTAATGACCCATTCTGAGTCTGCACAGCAAACTGAAGAATAGATTTTTAAATTAATGATTCTTAAAGATCCACCACAAGTAGCTTCAAGCATATAAATAAACATTTTATAGAATGTACCGTAAACTCAGCTTAAAGTCAGAAATATAAACATAAAAACTAGTGGGTCATAAAAATCTGAGGAAGAATACATATCAGCCTTGAAAGGGTGCATAATTTCTCAGTTCAGTTCAAGAAATCGTACATTTAACTTTTGTTTGATTTCCTATTTAAGCATGTAATTGTCGTCATTTGCCTAATCTGCTTTTCTGCAGTGTAGTATGTTTTAAATTGGTTTGCTAAGTTTGAGTAGCTTTGCCAACAATGCAAATTTTTGATTTGTGGCAGAAGAATGTGTATGGTAGAGGCTTCTAGAAGATGCTGTGAAGTCGCATACGTACATATTCGGAAAACCATAAGAAAGTCAAAATAACCATTCCTGAGCATTTGAAATGCGGACACCTGAGTGCTCTGTATTGTATATTTTCAAAGAGGTCAATCATTTCGTTCTTTCTTTTTTTTTTTTTTTGGAAAATTTGACCAGGATACCTATATTTGGGTGCCAATCACTGGCTCTTTGCTGTTACTAATTATTAATCCTAACATCAGAAATAATCAGGCTTTTAAATGTCACATTAGACCTATCTGATAATATAAGTATGTTATTTTGAAGCAATTGGGACTATTTCAAAGTTATAATTACAAGGACTCAGTTTCCACTGGTTTATCACTGCGACCCTCGTGTACCACCAATGTATGTTTTACTACCTTGCATTTATTCTTGCTGTCCATATTGTTCATTGTTTAGATGTAGCAATGATAGATTACTCTTTCATGGAACTTGAGTTCATTTTCTATGGGCAGGAACTTTCTCAACTTTTAGCCCTCTTTAACAATCAATACCTTCTTTCTCATAAATTCCAGTCTTTGGTAGCCATGCATTTTTGCATTTTCAAGCTCGTTTCAGAAACCTGATTAGAAGGCAATTCTCTATATTTGGTCAAATTTCTGAACCGCCAAGGGATAATCAGAACTTAGTCCTCTACTCCTACGGTGAAGATTATAATGGCAGTCTTGGTATCTAGCATGTTTAATATCAGAAATATTTTTATATTTTTGTTTATATTCAATATTAGTGCATCTGCAAATGTTTTTGTTTATTTTTTCTAGGCCTTTTCTTTAATTTTCATAAATCTATGTTTGAAAAGAGTTGAAAATATCTATAACTTTAATACTAAAAAGTGGAGCATTGCAGTGTTCTGTCATTTCTAATTAACTATTTGTTTTTATCTACAGCAAGACCCAGTTAGCATCTAATTTCAAGATGGCTTATTTACTCCAATTATATCATCCAATAGTGGCTAGCATAGAATTTATTACGTGGTCAATGTAAAATTAACTATGCTTCTAAACTCACTTGTGGGTGAAGGGCAGCAGTCAGGAATATCGAATGGCTTCGTTGAGAACTGGCAACAGAATTTCCATAATGCGTAAGGAATAGGGGACTCTATTTCTTAGGCAGCATCAAGCGTTCTGGGTTGGGGTGGGAGGTGACATGGTGGCCACAGGGTACAACAGCATGGAAGTTGGCAATGCAGGATCCCGTTTCAACTCCATGAGCCTGGAATTCGACTATGACCTGAGGAAGCAGGACAAGAGTGTCACCGAGCATACTTTCTGCTTCCACAATCATTTGGTTTACGACAGACTCCTGAAATGTATCTTTTCCAAAGGTGCATATCTCTCAATCCAGTTCTAAATTATGACAACTGCTCTATATTAAACTAGTTAATTAGCAAAATCATGGAGCAACCCATGTACTCATTATTATATATCTTGACCCATGGTAATAATCACTGAGAGTTCTCCTGTGAAAGGACTCAGACTTTCTAAATTGCTTCACCCGCAAAGGTTAATGATAATTCCCTTCCCTCCACAGGCAGTTGGCACCTTTGGATACTTTTGATTTTCTAACTTTACTGCATCTGTGATCCTGCCGAGCACTTTGAATTTATATTTCCTTAAAGATCTACACTCAATATTAGATGCATTTTTCCTGAGCTTTGTGACTTATTCTTTTATTAAGGTTAATTCTTGGGGGCATAAATACACACACACACACACACACACACACACACACACGCACGCACGCACGCACACACCAGTTCCCTCAGATATGTCTCTGTAATTCCCCTTTCTCCTTTCTCTCATTGCTGGCCTCATCTCTTAAGTCTTGAAATGTTTACCCATTTTCTGCCTTTCAGAAACTTAAATCCATTTTCTAGTTGCCAATCCCATTCTTAAAACACAACTCTGAAATATTTGCCAGTTCATATCAAAAAGAGAGCTTAATTGATTTCACCCAAAGTTTCTGTCTCCTTTTTTTCTCCCTCTCTTACCCGACACAGATATCTTTGCCCTCTGGCTTTCTTTCTCCATTCCAACAACCCAAGAGACCCCATTCCAACTGCCCCTTCCCCCTCCATTAAATCTTCAAGGTATCAATGTGACAAAGAGCTCTCGTGTGTTAACCTACAAGGGTGATGAACTGAAGTGACCAACCATTGAGAGACATGTGTGAAGAAAGATGAAAAGTCTGCACATAGCCTCATTGGACAGGAATTCTAAGGTCAGTAGTTGAAGTTTGCTATGGGCATGGGATACCTAAGTGAAGGGAAGAGGTGTGCATTTGGAGTCTTCCTACTCTGCCTGAGGACCACTCACTGTGGGAGTGTCCAGTCTGAGTGCCTTGAGAACGATGAAGTGTTATGTGACATAACATATATTATTTAAATTATACAGCCTCTTTTGTAATACATAGTGTCTATTTCTTGGTCAATTGGAAGATCTCAGTGATGATACTTTGGGTCTAAGTATTGTAGCTTTCATCTTCTTTTAAATTGTATCAGCAACATAACAAATAACTGGAACAGAATCTGGCCACTTGTGGAGGAGGATGCATCTGACAGCTGACTAATAGTTGGTTATTTCCTAACATCGAGTTACTGTGACTCTAGGAAAAATTCAGAGATGGATTTTTATCATTATCCCAAAGGTAGTGGTTATCTGCAGATCAGGGGTTGGCAACCTTTTTTTAAAAATTTAAAAAATTTTAATTATTATTATTATTATTTTTGATAAGGGACCAGAGAGTAAATATTTTAGACTTTGTCGGCCACTTATTAAATCTTAGTTGCATATTATTCTTTTTTAAAAAACATCCTTTAAAATGGAAAAACTATTCTTAGTGTATAAGTTATTGTGCATAAGAGTTAGGCGGCTTTACAGTTTGTCAACTTCTGCTTTAGATCGCAAAACAAGAGAGAAACTGACATACATAGATCTTTATGAGCTTGCTCTTCTAGACAAGAATATACTAAAATGGACTAACGTTAGAAGTTTCAATTACAGCATTAAAATATATCACAAGATAATACAATAGGAAATATACAGTTTTCTTATGGTTAATAAAGACTTGATTTTGTCCTCATCATAAATAGTATAAGAAGAATAAATTTTTTAAAAATAAAAAATAATCTACTTAAAAATATTCCTATCTGGATAAGTTCTAGGAGAGTAAGAGTTTTAAAATACAATGTGAAAATGATCACTTTTAATCTAAACCAACTTACTCTTTACTCAAAACTCACTGTATTCATACTTACATTATCTTATTATAGAAATACACTTGCAACAAAAATAAATTTCTTAATAATTCCATTCTGGTCATAACAAACATCTAGCACATATCAAATTAACACTGAAAATGCTGACGGACGGTGATGAGAATTGGATACCATAAAGAAATATTTTCGTTATAGATGTCAGAGAATGTCTTTTTAACTAGAGAAAACGATGGATGCTTTCAGAAATATCATGATTAGTTGTCACCCATCCATTCATTAGATATGACCTAAACAAATAGAAAGATTGATTATAGCTGATTTTGATATGATGTTCAACCGCTCATAATTGTGAATAGAAAGATTCACTATTGGTACATCATATATTAACTGAATACAGGTGACCAATTGGAAAATAGCCCACTCTTAAGTTGCCACTTTTCTGAAATTCTGTCTCTTCATACACGGTGATGATTACTGATTCTGAAACCAAAAAAAGAAAAATTGGTTTAAGTCTTCTCAATTCTGAGAAGGTATTTTTTATATTATTAGAATGTTCATATGTTCATGGTAGGAGAGAACTATAATTTTTGCCATGTCATAGAAGTTAGTCTAAGGAGACATTTATAACTGTCTCTTTTTGGTGTTGGAGGACTTTATTAATCATGTATGTGATTTATTATTTCTGTTTCATTCTTTTCACCTATACAATTAAACAATTTATATTTAACTTGAGTGAAGATTCAATATGAGTGACAAATACATATTTTAGAAAACCATTTTTAAAACTCCTGAACAGAAAGTTTCTATTACCTTTTTGTGCTCCAAAGGAAACCCAATGTACTCATATTTCAAAAGCCTTTTGGTACAAACTAGTGTTTTCAGCAAGTGGAGAAAAATCAATTGCATATTCTCTTTTCTAAGGGATTTCTTCACTTAATCCTTTCACTATTATTAGTGTATTTTCAATTTATGAATTGTTCTATTTGTGAAAAATTACTCTGGACCAAATACTAAAGAAAGCATTTAATATGGAAAGGTAAATGAGTTTCAGTCTCATTAATTTTCTGTTTTCTTTTTCCTGGAAAAATGTAGTTTCATTCAACAAATTTTAATTACTCACCAATTGGATGTAAAGCCTTATTTTGTAATAGGCTTATTATGGGATAGTAAGATGGATCAGGGATGGTTCTTGTTTTGAAAATGCTCAGGTTTAGTAAGTACAGCAATCAAGATATCCAAAACAGTATTAAAATAAGCAGGACTATCACTTGAAATATTATAAACAAAACAAAATTGTGTCTATCATGATTGTTCAGTGGAGATCTTGACCCCGTTGTACAGTGATTGAACAGCTGTTGTTTAAATGTGTTCACCACAGCTTTCTTGTTACATATGTGATAATAAGAAAACTTACTCTTAAAATTAACCGCTGATATATGAAGAACAGACAGGCGCACAGGTATATACAGAGTAAGAAAGTCGTAAAATATAAATAGAGTGCCAAGCAATACGAAGTCAATTATGAAAATGGAAAGTTAATAGAAGTCCTTTAAACACACACCACATTTCTAAGGTAAATCATTCAATCTTTGAAGATTTGTAAATGCTCTAGGGCTTTTATGCAGTTTATTTACATAGATAAAGGGATTTGCGATAGCATTTTATTCTCTATTATTTAGAAATGATTTTCTATTCTGTGGAATGTGCAAGGTATGATTATACATTTTGGGAGCAATTAAAGCTTTCCCTTGTTATTACAGTGACTACTTCTAGACAGAACCATAAACAAACAGCCTAGTCCTCTGTGGGTGACAAGAATGTACATGTTTGATTAATGGTTGGCACCGACGACACCTGGAATTGAAACAGTTGGAGTCATACCTCAGGAAATGCTTCAAGGACACGAGGAAGCACCATCTGAAGCAACACAGATGCTGATAACAGAGAACTAGTTACATCCAGGATGAAAACTGTGAATAAAGGAAGCAACTGAATTTAAATAGAAACCAGAGGGCAGAAAGCAGAGCAAGAAAGGGCTAAAAACGCACAAAAGCAGCGGGCCTGGCAAGCAACACCTGCTCTCATGAATCACGCTGCAGTTCTGCCTCTTTCCCTTCCTCTTAGGCTCTCTCTGGCTGGCTCCTCTTCAGTTTCATCCTCCTCCAAATGAGGGTCCTCCAGCCATTCTCTCCTTTTAACTGAAGCATCTCTGTGGCTTACTCATTTAGGCTTTCTTCGTTCTTCATTTTTTGTTTTTTGTTTTTTCCATTCTTTTGTTCTGGAGAATGAGATCCATATTTCTAAAATTAAATAGAATATATATGAATTTGTTTTAAAAAACTAGATATGTATTTCTGCGTAGTGGTATTTATATTGATAACATTTTAGTTATTCAAATTCATTTATGAAGAGAATCTATTACTGGGTGCTCAATGGGGCCACCATAGTCATGCAGGATTTCCAAGGGAATGGAGGTCACAGTTCTTCATCAAATCTTAAGTGCTTGTGTCTTTCATGAGTTTATTCGTATCTAAATTGGAGCTGGTACTGTGTTTTTTGAGGGTGGAAATTTACCTCACTGAGAACTGAGCTTCTGGAATGACTACTTATGAAGAAAATGCTTTATATCTATTAAAAAAGTTTTAATAGTCATTAAAAAAGTTTTTTTGCTCTTTTGATATGTTTCCCAAATTATTGCTCTGAAGTGGCTTGGACAGGTATTTCTAGTCCTCAAGGAAGATTTGTATCAAAAGACAGAAAAGCTCATGGTTCTGTTAATGATGGTTGCTGAAGAAAGAGACAAATGTAAAGTTATTTTACATGACCATCAGCTAAGCCAGTGATTCAAGGACAGGAGAAAAGACTTAAAGTATATTTCTTTGGAAAATAAAGACAGAAGTATTCAGATAGACTTAAACTATACTTTTACTAATAGACACACAATTATAAATATTCATGTTGCTCCTGAGTAGATACACAATATAGATATGATCTCTTGTCAGCCCTGTGAGTAAAAACTGTGGCTTCTCTTTACAGTGGAGTTAGGAAGAGACTAGACAGTGTTAGCAAAGCTTGTCAGGTGAAAAAGCCCTTTGCCAAACAAAGGCTTTTTGGAAAGAGAGTTAAAGCTCATAGTTAATAAAGACTTCTGGAATCAAGGAGGTGAGCAAGTTTCAGGAAGACCCACAGTGACTTATTTCTACTCAAGATTAGGGTTACTTTGTGCTAATTTATTGATAACAGTGAAAATTTTCTGATTTATGTAAGTACTTTTTAGAACAATTCTGTTACCTATATTTAACTATATAAATCATATATAAATCATTGGTTTAAATCATGATTCATTTTCTTAGTTAACCATAGAAGGTCATGTTCACTGAGTGAATTATTATTCACTTGTAACAACATAATTTAACTGTAGTTACTATACCAAAGGGAAAAAATCACCTTCCAACTCTCCAAGCATTAATTGTATAAAACCCAATTATTTGTTCATTTTCTATGATTTTAATATATATTTTTATATATTTAAACATTTTTTGGAGTTATAATTGACATATATAGTTTGTTTGTTATTAACTTAACAAATATATATTTGAGTTTATGCCCTAGGCATTGGGGATACAAAAATAAACAGGAAAAAATTTCTTTCTCTATCAAGAAGGGGAGATAAAAATCAAATCATAATTAATTCTAAGAAAGGAAATCATAAAGAATACATAATTCTGCTTTGGATGGTCAGAAAAGGGGGTTGATATTTCAGAAATGGAATGCAATAATATGAAATTAAAAAATTGTAAGCAAGGGCCCATACAGGTCAGATTTGCAATTTAGAAAGACGTCACTGTTTACAGTGTGGATAACAGATTAGAGGATGACAAGAGTAAAAGCAGGAATATCTTCTGTAGTTTTTCAGGCCCTTGATAATAATTACCTAGCCTAAGGTGGTAAGATTAGGTAATAATAGAAATGAAGAGATTTAAGAATATTTGGGAATAAATCAAGATGATTTAGTAATTTATTAGATGTGAGGGGTGAGGAATAGAGAAGACTCAAGAATGACATTCGGATCTTGAGCACCTGAGCAGATGGTCAATCAAGGATATCTGGTAGGTAGTTGGATCTATATTCTGAGACCAAAAATATAGACAACAGAGTCACCAGCTCTATAGTTCTGTCTCTGACAGGAATTAATAACCTAGAAAGTAGCACGAGTGTTTTTAATGATTGCTAACAGAAGATGGTAAATTAACAGAATTCCCCAGGCTTTAAAACTAGCTTTTCACTTCCGTTAGTTTCCAAGAAAACTTTTTATATAAACAATTGATTAATTTTATAAATTTACTTAAAATAAATCATTTAAAATTATAAAATTATGAAAACTATTTTTAGATCTTAAATGGTAATATAAAGTATATAAAAGCCACACTTTTCTTATTACTTTTCTTGTTTTATATTTATTTAAACCTGACATTGTAAAGCGATGCATATTGTCAACCTTGGGCAATTTGATTATGACAGATATTTTAGATAGAAAATCAGCAAATGTTTATATTAAAACCGCTTGTGGTCTCCACTGATTTAGGCTCAAGAGAGTTCCATTATAATTAAATATCAGCAGTTCATTTAGTTCATTGAAGAGAGCTATGACATAGCTATTTTAACTTGCTCTGGTTGAAAAGTTGCTTGGGCCAGTGATGAGCAAATAATAGTTTATGAACTTTCAAATAAGATGACTTAATTAATTTTAGTTTATGCTATTTACAAGAAGCCTTTTCCTGACATTTTACTCTAATTCATCTTCAGTTTGCTCATGATTTCCCAGTGTTTGTCTTCGACCCATATTTATTTTCTGAACTCAAGACAAATTGGGTGGGTGATGTTCTGAGATATGATTTAAAGTTTTTTTCCTCAACGTTTTCTTATAAAGTTTGCTCTGCTACTAATTCAGTCCCAATAATTCATTACCTCAGGGGAGGAATGATGCAACAGAAAGCAGAAGTAAATCTTGGGGCTTTGCAATTTCAACAGTCTATCTCTCAAGAGAGTATAAGAAAGAACTTAGAACATAAAAAATAGGTTTGGAAGGATATATGATTAGTTAAAGGGCACAGATTTTCCATTCTGGAGACTAGATTAAGTGTCTCTTGGCTGGGAAAGAAAATGAGTCAGAGGAGAAGCAAAGAAAGCTGAGATATTGATGGATCTCTGAGAAAGGTCTCTGTGCCCTCCTCTCTCCCCATCACCCCATCACGGAATCCAGGACCAAGTCCCAAGGCAGGGCCTGCAATCCTAGAGCAGAAGGAATCTGTTCCCCAGACCATTTTCAGACTTATATCGCTGTGCATTGACTTAATAAAAAGCAACGTTAATTAAAACAAGGAGGTATTGACTCAAGGACTGACTTATATACATCACCGACGCAGAATAGAGAGCCCCAGTGTTTTATGCGGACACTTGGTGAATGACAACAGTGATGCTGCACAACCCGTGAGGAGAGGACAGTCTTTGCAGTAAAACTACAGAGTCAATTAAAATATCATTATTGGAAAAATTAAGACTTTACTCCTATCATAAACCAAAATATCAATTCCAGGTAAATTATTACTTAGATATGAAAGTTAAAGAATAAAGCCTTCTAATATAGTTATCCTATATTAGAAGATACTATAGGATAACTCCTTCATGACCTTAAACTTAGAGCCAGAGAGGATTTCTTAAATGGCATAAAAAGCACTACACATAAAGAAAAATAGTACAGCCTCCATTCTGAAAATGGCCTTGGCACCCTCTTCAAAAGGTCTTTAGGTGCTTCTCGGCTTTTCCAGTGTCTGGGGCACACATCTAGCAATCACTGTGGGTAAGGACACCCTCCAGAAACAGCACTGCAGCAGTTATTGATATGGATGCTTTGAAGACCCCTAGAGATGTCTTCCTGCTCAGTAGTGAAGGCTGACTTTGCAGGTTCGGGGACAGAGGTAAGTATTTCAAATCTTTAAGGGCCAAATCTCAAAGCCACATGGAAAGAGAATTTAAGGAAGGGAAGCCTAATTTTCTAAGCTCCAGGAGTCCTGAACCATTGTAACTCAATCATAATTTTTTCGAGAAAGAGAATTTATAAACGGTGTCTTTCTTAAATGGGCTAAATTTGAAGTCCAGTGAATGAAATTTGACAAAAATCCATTAGATGAAGTCAGGATTATTTAATGTTGCATTGGAAGTTCTCGTCAGGGAGAAGGAAAAGGAGGAGAAGAAGGGAAGAGAGACAGGGGGAGGGGGAGGAGGAGGAGGAGGAGAAGAAATAAAGGTAAGACATTTGGAATTTCAGGTAGTGCAATTTTATCTACACAAAATCCAAACTAATCTATAACTAAATTACTAAAATTGATATGTGAGTTTTTTAAGGTTGGTAGATACAAAAGTCAATATTGGCAAAAATCAATTATATTCCTAATGCGGCAGCAAATACTTAAATTTGAAAAACAGTAGTCACAGAGCATTAAAAGCATGAATATTTAGAAGTAAATCTCACAAGTTATGTCCAAGACATCTATCCATAAAACTATATAAATAAATTAACAAAGGTCTAAATAAATGAGGGACTATATATCTGTAGGAAATGAAATCACCCCTATATTCATTGCAATACTATTTATGATAAGCAAGACATTAAAACAACCTAAGAGTTTATTGACAGATGACTGGATAAAGAAGTTGTTGTATACACACACACACACACACACACACACACATACTCACATACATAACCATATACACATATCCATACATATATATTCAAATATACATATTTGAAAAGTCATATATATCTAAATATTATTCAGCCACGAAAAGGAGGAAATCCTTCCATTTGTGACAACGTTGGTAAAACTTAAGTGCATTAGGCTAAGTGAAACAAGTGAGACAGAGAAAGACAAATACTGTATGATCTCTCTTATATGTTGAGTCTTAAGAAACTGAACTCATAGGAACAGAGAGAGTAGATTGGTAGTTGCCAGTACAGGAGTCGGGGAGTGGGAGAAATGGGTGAAGGGGGTCAAAGGGTACAGATTTCAGTTATAAGATGAATAAGTCCTGGGAATCTAATGTGCAGCATGGTGACTATAGTGGGCGACACTATACTGTGCACTTGAAAGTTGCTAAGAGAGTAGATCTTAAAGACTCCCCCCCCCCACACACACACATGCACACATTCACGCACACAGAGGTAACTGTGAGGTGATGAATGTGTTAACTAACCTTGTTTTGGTAAGTGTTTTGCAATATATATGTAAATTAAAAGATCACCTTGTACACCTTAAATGACGTTATATGTTAATTACATCTCAATAAAGCTGGAACAATAAGATTTGTCCCTTAAAGATCTGAAATACTTGCTCCTCGACCTTGCCCTTTGCAGGTCCTTCAACCTGCAAAGTCAGCCTTCACTAGAGGGAATGATTAAATCCAGAGATTTTCAAAGAATCTGCACCAATAGCTGCTGCGGTGTTGCTTGCTGGAAGACATCCTTAGCCACAGTGATTGCTAAAGGTGTGCCCGATGGAACGGAAAGCCTGAGAAGCAGCTAACGGCCCTTCGTAGAGTGTGTCAAGGCCATTAGAGGATGTGTGGCTGTATCATTAGTTGCTAGACATGTGTGAATCTCTGTCTGTCGCACTTACAATTAGCTTTAAGCGTGTTCTCCAGAAAGTTCCCATTGCCGACTGATTAAAAGCCCACTTGGCTGTCTGTGCGATACTACCGCTTCTTAATTTTTTTTCAGCTTGTTTTGTCAAGCTGCTTTGAGGTTTCTGAAAAGGTTTTCTGACATTCCATTCTTGCTTTTGGTACATGACCCTCAGAGTTCGCTGTGAAATTTTAAAATGTTTGGTATCTGTAAGTCCTTAGGAAGCTAATGGCAGGGATTAAATTGACCAGTTCCGAATGTAAATTCTGAGCCCAATTCGAAATCTGACATTTTGCTGTCTTTTGGAAACTTCCTTTCTTTTGTTACTCTATTTTCATTTTGCTTTAAACAAACAAACAAAAAAACTCAAAGCAAATTAGTGATGGAGTGGTGTCCTCCTAGGAAGGAGACTCCCCACAGAATACAAACTCCGGCAACATCAAACGTGGCATCTGAAACCGCAGAAACCGTGGATGCTGCTAAGGGTCGAGGTGGGAGGTCTGGCTCTCCAAAGCCTGCACAGTGTTCCCCTCCCGCTCACTGTTTCATACATCAGCACAAACCGAGAGCCAAGAAGATTTAGGTTTCTATTTTCAGCGTATAATTTGGTGCCTTGAGGTGATATTGAACTATTTATATAACAAACATCTAGACATTAAACCAATACAACTTTTTGGTGGTGGTGGTTGCTATGCTGTTAATGCTGGGGGGGGGGGGCGTGGAAAAAAAAAGCACACCGTACATTGAATTTTCCAAAATGTAACTTTATACCAACAACCAAATAACATCAAACAACATTCCCTGACCTCACATTTTTATCATGGTATTATTTCAGAATAGAGGATGAGGTAAACACAAACTGCTTCCCCCTTGGGGTTTACACCCTTAGGATCGTGTTCCATTGGTCAACTTGCAGGAGCTACCTGAAGACATCCGAAGGAAAGACACTCAAAGTATACAAGCTAATTCCTAGGTCAGGGATAGAGGGAATGTGGCAACTTTGAATACAGTAGAGTATCTGTCTTTAGTTTTCCTAGGGAAGGTGGGAGAAAGATGGGAAAGAAGATGGTTACTGAAATCATATACTAAAAACTAACTTTAAAAAAGTTTATTTGTTTTCCCCGCCAAAATCAGTCACCTGGGTATTGATTTGGGAGATACAAAGGAGTGTCTTTTACCAAAATATGGTCCCTGAGAAGTGCTGACAGCATGGACCAAAGCAGAACACAGACCAGCCTTTGGAGTCTGAGCAGGACACGAGACCAGCTGCCTCTTGAGCAGAGCATTGCAGCTTCCAGGCATCGCCTCTGTGGTCAGGGCAGAAAAAGCAAGAGATCTGCTCCCACGTGCATGTGAAGTATCTGGTGCACAGTAAGGAAAGTCAACCCAGAAAATTACTGTTTGTTTCTGCTCTTCTGTTTTCGTTTTCACTCCTACGCCAATATGACCTGGAAAATGCAGCTTACATAAAAACTGAAATTCTCTTTTGACAAAAAGCAAACACACTCTTCATGTTTCCCTTGGCTCATATTCCCTCATAATTTTCCATCTTCTTAGATGTTTCTTATATCCGAAACATCTCCCTGCTTCTCTGTCCCCCACACCTTGTATAGTCACATCAGTTAAGTCATAGGAGTCATGTGAAACTTAATCCAAAGTCACGTCATTTATCACTTTTTCCAACCTACACATTACACATTTCCTCTGCCCTGTCACCCAGATGCAGTTTGGCCCTAAACTGCCAATATAGCTTCCTACCGGCAGCCATGGTCCCCTTCGGTCTGTCCTCTGGAAGCTACCGGACATACGTCTACAGAGTCCAAACCAGATTATGTCATTTCTTTAACTTAAAATTGTTTACGGTTGTACAAAGAATACACTAGAATTCTTAACCTGGGAGTGGGGGAATAAAGAGATGCAAGGAGGGCCTTCACAGAGGTCTGTGAACCCTCTGATGCTATACTCAAAAAGTTGTTTGATGAGCATGAAGTATGTTTTTCATAAGAAGAGTGACAATAGATTTCAACAGATGATCCAAAAGTCTGTGCTGTGACATGGCTTCCTCCCTGTCTCCCAAAATAAAACTCATCAACATGTCAGATATGGTCCTTTGCAATCCAGTCAACAACAGCAATGTAGCGCATGAGCGGCGGAATATCATAGAACGCCCAGGAGATTGCAAAATGTTAGCGTCAGACAGTCATGGGGTTCAACTCTGGTTTGGCCATCTGGCTGGCTGGTCTTGGAAATGCATCCTTTCTAAGCTTTATTTGGCCTCTCTGGTAAATGGGATATATTCCTCTTCTCATAGGACTATTTTAGATATTAAATTTAATAATAATATAAAGTAACTAGGAAATAACAGGCACACAGTAAATTGTAGCTTCTTCACTATAATTAAGTCTTTAGACATCCAAAGATGATATTTGTAAAAACACTACCCTAAATATATCTAGTGATAAATCCGTCTTTTACCAATTGGAGTTACTTTTGTTTCAAGTTATAAAAAGTCCACATCGAATTGGCTAAATCATTTAAGGGAACATATTAGCTTGTGCAGCTCAAGAAGTTCAGAGGCAGAGTACGCTTCAGGTGCAATTTGTTCAGGACTCTATAACTATAATTTTCTCTCTCAGCTCTGTCCTCTAAGCAACAGCCTCTTCCTCAGACTGATTTTCCTCATGGTGACAAAGTGACTGCAGCAAGTATGGTTCTCACAACCATACCTCGCACCGTTCAGAACACAGAGAGCATGTGTGTCCTGGAATTCCCCGCCACAGTCTGAGATTCCCTCACTTGCCCACACCTCAGCCAACCTCTACAGCTGAGGTTCCAACTTTAGTCTCAAGCATCTATTGAGCCACTTGCATCTCCAAAGGGAGTCGGGCCATAGTGAAGGGCAATAGTTATAACGCTAGCAGTCAAGATGACACAGTCAACAACTAATCTGAGCACACCCCAGCCTAACAAGAACAGATGCCAGTTGGCAACGACTAGTCCTTGGCTGATACTGTGAGCCGAGTCTCAGCTCTGCCTGTGGGAATGGTGAAGGCGAGGATGGTTTGCTGAGGTGACCTCTCTGGGATCCACCAGGCATAGCTACTCAGGAATGAGCTAATCCTCATTGTCCTTCAGATGAAACTTGGTAGCTAGAAAATCAGGATTCGATTTGCGCTAACTGCTAATAAGCTTCACCTTGAAAACAAGGTATGTACAAATAGAGGAGGGGTGGGGAAAGCAGCTGTTAGGTTTCTTGTTGTCTATAAAGAAAGAAGTCATTGGGGAGAAAGAATACTGATTCTGATTCTAAAATGTTTGTAAAAAATTCTATTTAAAAACTTTGGGTTAGTCATTCATACTACTCACACACAGAAACACTTAGAAATGCATTATTTGATCTTAAATCATTTTGAGCCATTTTCAAAAGTAGCAATCCTGAATTAGTTTTTATTCTACAGTAGAAAGACAAATTAACAAATTCTGTTTGCTGTTCTCCAGTTTTGTTTCACATTAAATAATTTACAAGCCACGCCTCAAACCCAACCCAGGAATCCAAACTATCACAAAACAAAGCCTCACATTATGAAGAAACATAACTGGGCAACTTTGTTTCTCCTGTGCCTCCAAGTTCTGCTTTCCTCAGCTGTGGGTCTGGAAGCTGCCCAGGTGCCAACGGGGTGGGGGAGACGCGACACGGGCTTGGCATGTGAACCTCACCACAGTCAAGGGGACGTCAAAGCAATAATGTAAGTAAACTGGAATGTGGGGGAGAGGGGCTGCTGTTCTTCCATTTTATGTAGTATTTTCTTCTGAAAAATCAAATTAAAAAGATACCGTCTGTTCAGTTTAGCTGCTTGGGAAACCCTTAGTTCATCTGAACACACAAAAGGGCATTCACTTTCTCCCAGAGGTGAGTGCAAATCTGTTACTGGTGTGTTTGTAGCCAGAGGATGTAATTACCCTGGAGGAGATCCATAAAAAGAATATCTTTCTTGAATTTCACATTAAATGTATTAGGGGCACATGGCATTGTCTCATTTCACTCACTCATTCATTCACTTGTTCATTTCATTCAAAAAATGTCTATTGAGCATCCTGAGTGTCAGGCAGTGTTCTAAAGCCCTGAGGATACAGAATACAGTCAAAAAGACTAAGTCCTTGCTCTCTTGGAATCTGTATCCCAATGCTAGGTAGACCAAAAAAAATTTTTTTTAAATGTTAAACAAAAACAAAATATATCGGGTGGTGGTAAGTGAGATAAAAAAATATCAACAGAGTTCACAGAGTGATGGGGTGGTTGGTTGATATGTGTAGGGGGTCGGGAAAGACCTCAGAGTTGAGTAGAATCCTGAATGCAGTGAAAGGACAAGCCCCAAAATAACGGGGCTGGAGTGTTACAGGCCATAAAGAGATGGCATGGTCAACCCGCACAGATAAGCCTCCCAGTAGCCCTGTGACGAGGGTGAGATGGGTAATTTACCCTCCAATTGAGACATGAGGACACTACGACTCAGAGAACTGTGTGGCAGACCCAGGAATACGCCTCGTGCCTTTGAACTCCTGGTCCTTTGCTCTAGAAAGAACAAGTGGAAGACAAGCGCACCGTGCACTTCCCGAGCTCTCCAGACTTGCTTTTTGATTGCAACACTTCCTTCAAATGAAATGTGATGTGGAATCTCATTGTGACATAGATAAAAATGGAACTTCTCTGCAAGAAGTGGGCAGGAAGTCTGCCTATGTCTCACCCATACACCTGCTGCATCCCCCAGAGACCTTTCCTCTGAGGAATCTCTGCAGTGCCCATGAATTCCTCAAACATCTTATCCTATAACCCTCAATGCCTAAGGGAAGGGAGGAGAAAGGAGAGCAACTAGTGAAGGATACAGAAGGAAAAGCAGAGACGCAAGGAAAATTTTGACAAGTCCATCATCTGCATCTGCTTCTACAGACCGGTAAAACCAGCCTTTTCTTTCTTTCAAGATCCAAATAAGAGTCTCCTCATTTTTGAGAGGAGGGGGCATTTGATATCTATTACTACAAAACAAATGATTCCCAAAATTTAGTGGTTTACAAGAACAAATGTATTATCTCTCCGTTTCCGTGAGTCAGGAATCCGGGTGCAGCTTAGCCGTCCCCTCTGGCTCAAGGCTACCAGGGGGCTACGATGGAGGTGCTGTCATGGCATTTGGGCCGCAGTCCTCTCAGGGCTCAGCTGGAGAGAGATTCACTTCCAAGCTCACTCATGTGGTTGTTGTGCTAATTAGTAATTTTTCATGGGTCATTGGACTGGAGGCCTCAGTTTCTTCTTGGCTGTTGGCGGGGACCCTTCAATGTCTTGTCGCCTGGGTCTCTCCCTCGGGCAGCTTATGCCATAGGGCAGCTGGTTTTGCTCAGAGAAAGAGAGCAGAGAGTGGCCAAGATGAAGTCGGAGCCTTTGTGTAACCTAATCTCTGAAGCGACATCCACCCACTACTGCTTATTTTATTCATTGGGAGGGAATCACTGGGCCCAGCCCACACTCAAGAAGAGAGGATTATGCAAAGCCATGAACACCAGCAGGTGGGGGTCCGTGGAGATATTTTAGAGGCCGCCTGCCACAGGGAGGTTAACATAAAAGTGGAAGCTACATAAAGTCACATAACCCTTAACGTGCTGAAGCTATGTAATGCACCTTCAATCTTTTTAGGACATTTTTCCGCCTTCCCAACAACCAAAAAAGACACATGTGGGTGTTTCTTTCACCAATTGCTTTTAAAATGAAGTCCTTGGTTCATATCTCACCTACTTTTTAAAAATTAATTAATTTTTTATGATGACATTGGTTAATGAAATCTGACATTTCAGCTGTACATTTTAACAGTAAGGCCTGTATGTATTTACACTGGGCGTTCACTTCCCATAGTTAGATTTCTTTCTGTCGCCACATATTTGACCCTTTTACCCCGTGTTACCTACCTAACCTACTTTTATTCTAGTGTTAAGAAATAAAATTTCTTTTTGAAAGGAATCTATTTAGGATTTTCTTGATTACATGATTAATTGCAATTCTACTTTGATACAGACAGAAACATCATGTATAGATATTATTAAAATCCTTGACACCTTTTCTGGATGTGCAAGAAAAGCCTCAGGATATTGCCTCCCAAAAGTGCTCACAAGCTAACTTGGTGGCCAAGATGAAAAAATACCCTGGCCTGATCCTATGTTTGATAATCTACACCATCAACTAGTTTTTCTGAAGTTATCTATAGAATGATAAAGTTGAGTGTATTGAAGGAGTTTGTTCACCTGTCTGTATTCTTCACTAAACTATAAGCTTCTCAAGAGCCACCCTTGTGCCCACAGCACCCAACACACATAAGTTTTCTGCAAGATATGCAGAATGAGTGATGCAGCTGTGGCTCCAAACGAATCACAGGAAAATGGGCAAAACAGCCACATTTCGCTAATTAAAAAAATACCAAGTCTTTATGTAATAACGTAATTTGAGAAAGAATTAAAGAAAACCGGTAACAGTTCCAAAGGATCCTGGACATCAGCCATCAGCTCCTCTAGTTGGTCTAAAAGCACAGATGAATTCTTCAGTGAATATAGTCAGAAGTCATTCTAATGAGTGACATGTGTTCTGTGAGTTGGCGCTTGGAATGGAATGTGAAGACATCGGGAAGATGGAACAGAGAGCCTTCCATCCAAATGCAGCAGAAGGATTTTTAAACAACTCTGTTTAGTTCACTGCTCATGTTACGGGCATTTGGATGGAACCTCAAGGTTAGGTTCCCTCTAGAGACCAGGCTTTCGACATGTTGGAAGTTGGCAAGGGGAAGGAGCTGCAGGGGAGAACTAAGGAATTGAAAAAGAGGCTAGAGCAAATGTGTCAGTCCAACCAGTACCAAATTTTCTGCTTTTCCCTCCCTCTTTCGGAGCATTGCTGAGGGGTAAGCAAAGGGGACCATACCTGGCATTAGCTTGTCAAGTCCCAGGTCCTATTTATCATCCTGTGGTTCCATCACTTTTCTATCCCTTTCCGGTATTCTCTCTGCCTTTATTTTAAATACAAGGTTATGAGGGCACGAATTACTGAGCTAGCAGGGGTGACCATTAGTGGTTCTGCTTTCCCATCACCACTGATCCTTTTGCTCCTGCCATGACCCTCTGCCACAGATAGGGTTTACTCTCAGGCACCCTGGCAGCTATCGAGATTAGGGCTACAAGGCGGGTTTGCTTGTTTGTTGGTTGGTTGGTTTAAACAGCAATGTTTTACAAAAAATTTTTGAAGCAATCAGATGCAATACCCTGTAATGACACTTCTTATGTAAAGGTTTCCATGAACAACTGCCAACTGATTTAAACGATTCCCCTCTTTTTGCTCTTCCTGCCCTGGGTGCCTTCTCCCCAGCACCCATCACAGCACACCACCCTCATCGATTTACCTGTTTCTCTCCCCAGTAGGCTGTGAACTCTTAGGACCCTAGAGTATTAGATGTGCTAGGTGCTGCTAAACATTTAATATTATTTGATTAAAACAATAAGTGAATGAAAAATTAGGATTTAATGAAGGGCACCATTCTTTTTTTCATTCTAAATCTGTCAATCCACTAAATTGAGTGAGGAAGAATGGGATAAAAATTTCTAGATAGTTCTTACTTAAATGAAACATTAGGAAGCAAGTTCTTCCAACGCCAGCACGCTATTAACAGGCAGATTTTGTAGGAATGCAAAGGGTTAAAATCTGTCATTTTGAAACCTGTGGAATCTGTTGGTGTGTACTTTGATGAGATGTTAATTGGGTAGAGATTGAATGCAAACTGACTTCTGCGATGCAGTGTGACTCTATTTATTATTCGATAGAGGGGATATTATAGTATTTACAGGAAGAAGACCTAGGTGCAAGGCATGACTCTCCCACCTGGAGTCATGTAATCTTGGTCAGACCACTTAACTGTGTCTGAGTTTTTCCATTTGCATAATGGAGATGATAATAATAATAATAATAATAATAATAATAATAATGAAGAAGAAGAAGAAGAAGAAGAAGAAGAAGAAGAAGAAGAAGAAGAAGAAGAAGAAGAAGAAGAAGAAGGAGAAGAAGAAATAAGATCAATGAACAGAACCCTTGCTTTTCCCTTGTGAAGCAATTATTGTGAGGATTAAGGTGATGAAGACTGTGTAACTACTTCCTCAACTATAAAGTACCCTTTGCGGAGCTAACAGAGGAACAAGGATTGACTGACCACATGTTAACATTTTTTGTTTTAGGAGAGGAACTTCCCAAAATTATAAGGCCTTTGTAAATCAGAAAAGCACTCAAGTTTGAGCACTCCTTTCACACATGAATATGCTTTATGTTTATTTAATATCTCAAGACATTGGGGGAGAAAAAAGTTTGAGTAAACACACCAAGTGGACTCTTATCTCTGGGGCCATTACTGAGTTTTAGCTTCTGAGAGGCTCTTAAGATCTTATGAAAACTGAAAGCCACTTGAGTAGAGAGGAATTATTTTAAACAAATAATCCAAGATTACTGCCAACATTCTTTAAAAAGACATTACATATTTCTATATCAGTAGGTGTATCCGCTTCCATATTCTATATGCTAATCCTCCATGGCAAAACTTCACAGCTAAGTGTAGAGGCAGCCTACTGAACACATGTATCCTCTCTTGCTGGGGTCGCACTCCATCTCCAAGGGATGAGACATCTCCTGGAACAGAACCGGAAACTCTACACTCTTTCTTAGGCCTTTTTCTATTGTCTTACCTTAGACTCATTGCAAACAGCTTCTCTGAAAAGGAGAAGCAGGAATGGGCTTTCCAGGAGGAGAGAGATCTGTAACTCAAGGCAGGTGGAGGGCGGGGTGGGGGGGGGGGAGGTGGCATATGCTGTGAGTATATTTTGAATATTTGTAGGCAATTTAGCATCATCTTTTTTCTTTCTTTCTTTTTTTTTTTTTTTTTTACTTTTCCTCTCTGAAATAGGGTGAATAATAAGAAATGGGTGTTACTCATGAACATTCCACTATTAAAATGAAAGCTTAGGGGTATGGTTGATGGACAAAATGGATAAAGGGAGTCAAAAGGTCCAAACTTCCAGTGACAAAATAAATATCATACAGAGGGTTGTAATGTGCAAACTAGTGACTATAGTTCATAATACTGTATTGCATATTTGAAAGTTGCTAAGAGTAGATTTTAAAAGTGCTCATTCCAAGAATAAATTTTGTACCTGTGTACCATGATGGACAAACTAGACTTATTGTGTGGATCATTTTGCAATATAAATAAATGTTGAATCATTATATTTTACAACTGAAACTAAATTAATGTAATATATCAATTATACCTCAAAAAAAAATGAGAGCCTAGCACCAATTCTTCCTTCAGATAAAAGCAGCAAGCGACCAGGCTCCCCATTTTTCCAAATCAACTGTTACACGTTCTGACAGCACCACATCTCTCTCCTTCATATTGTTTAGCACGGTAGTGATTCTATAGCTGCATGTATAATTCCTTTATTTAATAAACGGCACAGGCTCCGGAACCCAACTACAGGGATTAAAATTCTAACTCTACTTCTTACTAGCGGACCGACCAAACAACTTAATAGCACTGTACTGCAAAATGGGGACATCTATAAAATGGCAACGCCCTCCACACAGTAAATGCTTAGTAGAAGTTAATAACTGTTTTGTTTTGACTTGGAGAGCTTCAAGTTTTATGAGAGTGGGTAGGTCACTACCTAACATCCATCACAGTGGCAACCAAAAATTCTTTTAGTAGTAAACGTTGTTAAATTAAATGAATGAACAACTTAATCTGGAAGATTCCATCTAAGTTTATGTTTATTCCATTTTTGCATAAAGTAGTTAGCAAAATTAATATGGACGGTTATAGTGGAGGTCGATTCTGGACACTTGACATTTGACTTCAATTACTTCTTAGATTAATACGATTCAAAATAAATGCTAAACACTGTAGATGTTAAATACCATAGACTAAAGATAGTATTTCAAAGTACTCATATGTATTTGTTAAATTTTGTGTTATCGCTAAATAAAACATTTGTTTTTTTTTTTTGATGGAGAATTAAAGCCAGTAGAATATGTTTTTGATATCAATCAATACATGATATCTCCAGGATCTAGTACTAAAAATTTATGAAAACTTTTAGGATCTTCTTTCTTAGTAGCTTTCAGATATACAACACAGGACTGTTAACTATGTTGAAGCGTTAAAGGTTATATAGCAGCACATGGTTCAAATTGGCCTTGCCAAAAACAGGCTTTGATGACTTCCCTACAAAGAGCTTTCTAGGATAACAACAGAAAAGGCTATATTCGTTATCATCAAATAAAAACTTATGAGGTGATTTTTTAAAAATCCTTAGTTATAGCATCATCTTGAAGAGAAATAGCTCTCAGATGTGAAGGCTGAGAGAAAATAAATCAGTATACTGAGATTACTGCACACGATTCAAAAAAAAAAAAGTGAGCTCTCAAAGGACCTACCAAAAGATTATATTATTTTAAAGCTTTCCCTGAAAGTATCTCCTTTACATGATGCCATTTCTGAAAGCAAAGGATGAGTAAAAGCACCTTCATGTTATAGTGAAAAAAAAAGTGGTAGGCAGTTGGAAGATCTGGCTTTCTTATGGTGTAACAATAGGGGGTGGGAGCACTTCTTTGAAAATAGTTTTTTCTATCTCTTTGATGATTCTTAAATTTCTTAACCCATTTCACATTTGCCCCAAGAATATTCACTGGCGGTGCATGTAGCTGCAGTGTTTGCCCTGAGATAATCTGTGGATCACAGTCCTAACTTTACCCCCAAAGTTTGCCATGGAATATCATCTCACTTTTGTTATTATTTTTGCATCGCTCTAGTATATCAATAGTCTTTGGAAATCAATGATATCATTCTATTTATAGCATTCTGCATTAGTAGTGGCATTTCCATTTACAAAATATAATAATTCTTGATCGCTAAAAATGTCAAATCCTAGAAAACACAGAATTCCTACTGTGATGTTAACATCGTTCTTGAACAGTTGTTAGCCGAAGATTCATTTGATGAATCTGATTTATGTATACATTTCTGTTACATAAAGTTAGAGACAAGTTCTGTTTAGAAGTAACTCTTAGGACAGTTTTTATATTTTATTTTCGCTTTGAAAACCAGTCAGATTTGCTTTAGCCTCAAAGAGCTTGTTTATGTAAAATTAAATTAACGCTGGCAGTGAGCTGCACTTTTTTTTTTTTCTAAACGGGAAATGGGTTAAAAGAGATGAAGTCTATTTACTCAATAATTGAAATGACAGCTTAAAATGAAAATACTCTTACTGACTTCCAGTTAATGTGTTGATGACCGACGTGGACAATTTCTGAATAGATTTTGATAGTAGACAAAAAATAGGAAAGCATTTTGGTGCAATAAAATAGATTCAATATTAGAAAAGGGAGGTTGTTGACCTCAGAGACAAATGTCAACATAACAATTTTGGCCAACACAACCTCTGATTAAACCTGAAGATAAAGCCAAAAATGTTCTCTGAAAATAAACTCTTTGTTGGAAAAGACCTTTTTTCCTTGATTTTCTTAGCGTTTCCTCCCGCTCTATTATTTTTAATCTACATTATGGGAAATAAAACACAATATTGTTATGGCTCATCAAAGAAAGTTCAGCTCTTTTGCTCCTACTGTTTTTGGCAAAGATGAGAGAACTTCAATAACACAAATATTTTCATTGCATTATTGAAAGCAACAGATAGAAATGACAAGTCATAAATGTGTATTTACTTAATTAATAAATACATGAATGGATGGATGAGTAAAAGACTGAGGAAGGAGGAAGCAAACAAATATACAGTTTTGGGAAGGCATAGCTTTCCACATAGGCAGTCACAGAAAGAAGAGCCTTAATTTGCAGAGAGGATTTGGCACAGAAAGGCTAAAATGTAAGCATTATTTTATTTCATAGTTTTCTTTGGAGCATTGGTGGTTTGTACTGGCATAAAGAGCTTGACTTGTACTGATAGTTTTCCAGTTTCCAGATCAAGTCTAGAAATAATTTCCTATTTAACCCAATGAACTAATGAATGATTAAGAGGATGCCAAAGCTTAGGCACTGTGCTAAAACCACATTCTGAAAGGTCACCTATTATTTCTTGATTGACAAGTTTATTCATCTTTACTTAATTCCTACCTTTCTTAACCTTTTTGTAAGAATTAACACTCTTTACTACCCTGTCACTAAAGACACCTCCTGTAGTTTCTGCATCACTTCTCTCTCCTGCTCTTTTCCTATCGATGGCTTCTTTATCTAGGCTGTCCCCTAATGGTGTGTGTGGCTTCAGTTTTAGTCTTCTATTTTGCTCTCTTCCATCCCTTGTTGCTACCATTGGCGCCAACATGTTCAATAAATTCCTCTAGATTAAAGGCCATATTTTATATCCTTGATCTGCCTCCTGAACTCCTATCCCACATTTCCAACACTAGGATGAACATTTCCGCCTGGAGATTGCACTGGTGACTCACATTTAATAACGCAATTCATTATTTTCTATGAATTGGCTATTCCATTTGACTTCCTTTGCATTTGAAATGTTACTTGCAGGAGATATGCTAGTGAGTAGTAAAATGACTTGCATCAGGAGTGACCTGAAAATGGAAACTAAACTGGTGCTTGGGGGTTAATCCCCAAACAAGTGAAGACAAGAAGCCTATATCTTTGTGATACTGGAAGTTCTAGAAGAAGTCTCAGCTTTCCAGTCTTGTTGTACTTAGATTTTTTTTTTTTTTTTTGGTTTTGTTTTGGAGTTTTTTGGGTTGTGGGCAAATTATCAAGTCAAGGGCACAAGTAGTAAGGTGAGGCTTCTGTCATAGGAACAAACTAAAGTGAAAGACATCAGGGTTTAGGTCAATATAAGTTACTTAGCTTCTCTGAACACCACTCTTCTTATCAGATAAGAGTAATGGTGCAACACTTAACCTGAAGTTTTTGTAGGTATTAAAAATAATACACATCAAACATCTGACAGATAATAGTGCTCAATGTTACACTCATTATTAACATGATGACTATTACTTGATTTTCCTGGTTTGAGCATGAGTTGTTTTTGGTTGTTTTCTTTAACCAACAGCCCCATGTCCAGTTGGAAACTAATTCTGATTGCTCCTCAAGCTCTTTGTACATTTCCACGGACTCCATTTCAAGGCAGGTCTTAAAATGCTCCAGCAGAAGCCTTCCAGTGATAGAGCTACCTAAAGATTTTCTACGATATGTTATTCTCAGTATGGCACAAAGAACTATGTCAATGTGGCCACATCCTAATTCTCCAGTCTGGCATAATTTGTCAGCTCACTGTTTTGTGAACTCTCTTTACTTCTGTCTCTATGCCTTTTATCATATTTTTCCTTTACCAATATCTTTTCCCTTCCTCTTTAGCTCTCAGATCCTAGATGCTTTTTAAGTATCAGCTTAAATTACTTCTTCAAAAATCTTTACCAAATCACTGTAGCTCTCCAGTTTCTGAGCCTGAATTTATAGCATTTAATGTCTAAAGCACTTAGTTGGCCATTAATCACATACATAAGCCTTGTCAGTTTGTAGCTCATATTATTAATTAATAATTCTACCAGCATTTGTGTCTGTCATGCCAACTATTTTAAGTCACCAACATTGTTGACTCTTTCTTTGATTTAGGGACCAGTGATGAACATGCTCAATAAACTTTGGGGTCAATATTAAACACTTGCCTTTGCTATTCATTAAATATGCCTATTTTAACAGCCTAATACGTACTAGGCATATCACTGGCTATGGAACATAGAATGAATCAGATACAAGCTCAAGATCTCACAGTCTAATGAGAAAGATAGACAAGCAAATAATTAATTACAAATATGCAGAAATCCTATAAAGGCACATGCGCAAAACCTATGGTATCACATAGAATACTTAACCTTGCTTTGGTAGGAAGGGAAGGCCAGGGGAATCTTCTCAGAGTAACTAATACTGGAGTTGCAGTGAAAAGATGAGCATGGGAGGCTGTCAGGAAGAGCTTTATATAAGAAATAGGGAACAAGAAAACATGCAAAGACATGGATCCGTGAAAACAATTTATATGACTGATGCACGCATAAGGTACACAGTAGTGGGGCCAGAGAGAAGACTGAAGAGAAGGTTCTAAAACCAAATTATGAAGAAACTACATGCTAAGAGTATTGGTCATTATCTAGGGGGCAATGTTTCATAGGAAGAAAGCTACAGAGGATCTTAGATTGTGGAGGGAAATTATTAATTAATTCGTGTTTGGGGGAAAATCACTTGGAGAAAGGAGGGTGTGAGAGAGCCTGGCAACAAAAAACCTGAAAGAAATCTATTTTAATAGTCTAACAGGAGACCTCTGCATTAGTAGTACAAATAAGCCATCAGATTCAAGAGATATTTAGTGGCAGATTAAGTTGTGGGATATTTGGGTATAGATCAAGTTATGGGAAAATTCAGAATTATCAAAGTTTTCTAACCTGCAGGTAAACAATGATATCATTAACCAAGAAAGGGAAGAGAACACTTACAGTCCAGTGTTTGCTTTGTAATATGCTTCTCTTCCACTTCTTTTAAAAGGCTATATGTAAACAGAGAAGCCAAAGCCATCTGGGTGAAAAGGTGGTACTTCACATTTTAGTCACATCAATTCTTGGGAACAACAGGAAGCAATATCAGTTAGGGAAAATGTATTAAGCAAAAAAAATTTATGAGAATGACTTAGTATACACAGCAATTTATGATGACATTATATTTTGGTAGTTCCAATTTTCAGTTCCCTATTTTTAATTGAGATCAAGGAATTTTATGAAATAGAAAGCAAACTTTTGGGAAAACTTCACAAATTGCTTTACTATCATTATGTCACATGATTATATATTCTTACATATTGAGTTCATCCAGTTATTCTTAGGGAAAGACCATTTAAGCAACAATCCATGATTAAAAAAGTAATTATGAGTAATTCTTGACACTAAGTAAGAAAAATGTCCAATTTAATACTTCAGAAACTATGGAAGTTGGTAGAGTTTTAGTTTGCATAGTATTAGAACTATATAACCAAGCAATTTAAAACCTAAAAAAGAGTTAAGAGCGGTCTAGTTTGGGCTTTTTATTTAATAGATGAGGAAACTGAGAATTATGGATATTAAGTGAAAAATACAGGGGCAAAAAACTGGGTTTAAAACCACTGTCTAATCCAATGAAAGTTTCTTCACTATCAATTTGGCATAGTTGAAAGGGAAAATTATTTAACTCAAAAGAAATATATTTCAGTGCCAGCTCTGACACTAGCTGTGTGGTCAAGGGCAAACCATTTAATTATTGTGACATTCAGTTTCCTTATCTGTAAAACAGAAATCATATTTTTTTATTTCACAAGATCGTCATGAGGAACAAATGCAATGATGTATGTAAAAATTCTGTGTAAATTATAAAACATTCAAAAACACAACAGATTATATTTGCAAAGTAAATTTTTGGCTACAATTAATGAAACAACCTAGCATTTATTGAGAGCTGCTCTTTGCCAGGATCTTTTTTGTACTCATTTCATTCTTACATTGACCCTTGAGTAGATGCTATTTTCTAGTTTTACAGATGAAAAAGATAAGGAAGCTCAGAGAGACAAAATTACCTTCTCTGGATCACACAGGAAGCAAGTAGGGGAATGAGGATTTGAAGCTAGGTCTGCTTGGTAATAACTTTGCCAGTGGACTTTTCACTACTACCTAATGTTTGTGGCAGTCTTGACAAAGAAAACCACTCCCCACTTTTGAGATAGCTTAAGATGAAGAAGAATGAGGGCTGAGAGACAGAGAGAGAGCCTAATGGACTAGAGTGCTATTGTGGATTCTACTCCAGGCAATAATGGATAATCCAGGTGAGGCAGGATTATACAGCAAAAGTTTTTATAATTCATGGTCAGAAGCAGGATTAGAGATAGACTCAAAGGCTCCCAGAAAAAATAGTTTGATCTCTTTGGTGGGGTTAATAATTGGTGCCCCTTCAAACTTTTATTCCTTAAGTATTTGCCCAACAATGTAAAGTCCTGCAGCTGAGAAGGGAGAAAGGTGATCCCAGGCAGTGAGGATAAATCTCTCTTCCCCTGTCAGAAAAAATTAAAAGTTGGTTCCAAGTCTGTACACTTCTTTCAGTCAAAGAAAAACACGGAAATTAGCCAGAGCAATTTATATTGAACTTGTTTGAGGCATAGGGATGTGTGTGAGTGCAGCAGGGAGGGAAGGTATCAATTAAAGTTTCTCCTTTTAAAGGTACCTTACTTTGCTCTCCAGGAGAGGAGTTTGGATAAATAAATTATATTTTAGTATTCTATTGATAATTCACCATCTCTCATAGACTAGTACTCCAACAATCCTTTTTGTACCCTTAATCCAGCTCATATCGAAAATTTAAAGTTTGATCCAAACTATATAATAAGGAGACTCTGAGGGTTTCTGAGTAGAATGAAATGGAAGATTATTTTAAAGTGAAACACAAGGCAGGTTAGAACAGAGAGGAATGCAAGTTAGAGCCATTTGTAGAGAACTGATCAGAGCCAATAACTAGGAAAATTTAAAACTGAAAAAAAAATCAAACATACAAGTCTCCCAAATTTTAGACCTAGTTCTTCTTTTTATAAACAACGTGGTTTTAGGCAAACATCTAAAACCTGAGGATATTTATTTAGTGTTTTTTTTTTCATGTGTACGGTCTTTTCATATATATCTGTACTTACATATAAACATATGCCTAGTCTTTACTACATGATAAATACACACACACATCAGCTTTCTTCAGTCATATATGTTTATTACACACACACACACACACACACACACACACACACACACACATAAATCAGCTTTCTTCAGTCATATATGTTTATTATGTAGCAAGGTCTACGTATCTTATCCATAACTCATTTGTTCCTTATAACAACTCTATTAGCTAGTATTGTTATATTCTATTTTGCATATGAGGCAACTCAAGTACAAAAACCAGTATTAACCTTTCCATTATGATACTTAGTCAATTTACAAAGTCACTGAGAAGATTAAGTGGAACAATTTACCTTTTCTGTAAGATAATTTATCTTAATACCTTTACCTATCACTTTCAACATTTTTAGTATCATAGACTCCTTTGAGGATCTGGTGAAACTTTCGGCATTATACCAGCAAAATATACAGATATAGATAATGTAAAAATTTGTATGCCATTTCTGAGACTTCACAGATCCAGAAGTCCATTCATGAGCACCAGGTTTTAAAAATCCTGACTTAAATGTAGTTGGATCGCCTAAAACTCAGTCTCTTCCAATTGAAAATATGGTGACCCACTTCCCAGTTCTCAAAGCTGAAAGACATAACATATATTTAGGGATGAAATCCCTACTACTTTGGTTTCCTTACTTATGAGTTACTTAGAAGGCCTCCTTCAAATTTCCTTAAACACTTTTTTTTCAATTATAGTCGACATATATTATATTAGTTTCAAGTGTACAACATGGTGATTAGACATTTATATAACTTACAAAATGTTCACCTCAATTAATCTAGTACCCCTCTTCTACCACCAAGTTTCCTTTAAAAGTGTATATTAAGGGTTGGAAATTGAGTAGGGAAAAAAAGAGTTTGGCTGAAGTCTTTGGTCTTTCTGGAATCCAAAATATTCAAAAACTAGTTTGAAGGAGTTGGTGACATTTAGCCATCCTGAGTTCCAAGAATCAAATCTTGTCAGCTTTCACTGATTTTCTTATTGACCTCAGTTATCTCTATGTCCCTTGTTCATCAAAGCACACTGAGAGAGTCAAAAGATGGTGCCATTAAGTACCATTAAGGAACATCATTCTTCCAATTTGTACATTTTGGTACTTTTTCTGACACAAAAATCCTGACAGAGGTTGACCAAATAGCTTGAAACCCTACTGTGATTCAAATCAACAAGTTCAACAGAAAAACTACTGAGCAATTAACTGTGGCTTGTAATAGCTGTTCATATTCTTCTCAGTAGACACAACAACAAATCATATTGTTTACCACTGATTGCTAAGACCAGAATGCAGGAAAGAAAAAGCATTGTCAGCTGTGTTTTGGCTTCCAGTTATTTGTTTTTCTGAAAGAGAAGCAATTTTAAATAAAATCCTTACCCATTTTTTCTAGTTCATATTGATAGATTCAATTATAATTAATGAGCAACTAATGAACAATTGTGTAACTTAGCAGTATTTTAAATTTTCTCTACTTGATTTAAGAGCAGCTGCACAGATACTGACAAAATTATTTCATGATTTTAAAAACATATCTCTCTGTAAAAAGTTATGGTAGAAATAAGAAATGCCAAAAATCTTTATTAGCCCAAAAAGTACTATCAAGGGAGGGTATAATCTAAATTTAAAAAAAATTGATGTAAGCTTATGAACTTAGCGATAGAGAATCAGTGTGTGTGTGTGTGTGTGTGTGTGTGTGTGTGTGTGTGTGTTTAAACTGTTTAATGAATTAACCAAGCCCAGTTCTTTACTGTATGAGACAATTTTTTCTATTAAATATCCAATCATCTGGTCCAATTTGTTCTACTAATTTCAATTCTATTTCTGAATTAGGGGTGTACTCAACTTGAAAGGAGATTCATAAAGAATATATAAACATTGATATCTATGAATCAGGGAAAGTGTAGAGAGACAAATTAGCTCAACTATTACTTAGTGGAAATTAACAGGTCTTGTTCCGATTAAATTTTTCAAGGAAACGCTGTGAATTTAGTAATTTCCATAACGTACCTCCTAATTGGCCAAGACTATTTATTGGACATTGATGGTCAATGAGATGATACATAGAAATACTTTTGTCCATTGAGAGAAAAGCCTATGCAACATTGAGTTGGTGGTATAATTAGGATACTTATTTGAATATAGGTATTTTTCATACACATGAATGTGATAAAAACAAAGAATGGCTCAAAGAATGTCTCCAATTCTCTAATATATTAGTGCTCTTTTTGCTTACACTCATGGAACACACTTGATTTGTTCATTCATCCATCCATTCATTTATCCATTCAATACATATTTTTAATTAATATGCTTTAAAATCCACAAACTTTTCTTTAAAGGGACAGATAGTAAGTATTTTAGACTTCGCAGGTATTAGGTCTCTATCACAAATACTTACTAAACAAATATAGCTGTAGTATGAAGGTAGCCACATGACATACTTAAGTAATTGGGCATGGCTGTGTTTCAATAAAACTTTATTTACAACTAGCTGCCTGCTGGCCATAGTTTGCAAATCTTGCTTTGAACCGTGTAACTTGTGGTCAACAAGTTCACTATCTCCTTGGACAAAACAGAGGACTCAGTCCAGTTTCTTCCAACTCTACAAAAAATGACTGCTCAACTTAAATGCTTGTACTTTTATTTTACATTCCCTGAAAATTAGGCATTTCAAAGTAACACAGAAAAGTTATTTTCTACATTAAATAAATAGGCCATTTAACCCAAATATTGTTCTATATACTGAAATTCTGCTTAGCGTATTGTTTAAGCTGAACGAAGACAGAATTCTGTTTCGAAGAAAATAAACAATAAATTTAAAGAACAATTAAAAGACTATGAACATCAATAGTACTAAATAGCACCCCATAAAATGTTTATTCCATTATCAAATTTAGAGTATCAAAGATCCTCTTGGGAAAAGAGATAGATAACAGTACATTGGGGAAAACTTTCAACTCATAAAGTAAAGAAATTATTTGGAGGTACAACTCGTAATAAAATGAGAATATTTTGAAAAGATTATTTTTTTAACATGTCTAACAAAGTGCTCTTCTTTTTCCACATTCCTGCCATAATTTTATGTAAAACTAGCTCCCTCTAGTGATGACAATCATATTTTTTTTATAAGCAAGCAAGAACCTTTCTTGACTATGTATATAAAACCTTGAAATATACACTTGAGATGGACTTTTATGACAAATAATATAATAACATCTAATAATCTAATAACCTAACAATCTAATAACATCTTAAGTCATCCTTTAAGAATCTTTCTTAGCTTAACATCATTTCAAAAACATGGTCAGATGGGGTATGACCTTGGTGTCTTCTAATTCAGTTTGTTCTGTTTGCTCCTAGGAAAGGCAGGCCCAGACAACTGAATCAATTCTCTCACATTCAATAGGAATCAGCTTTTATTTAAAAAAATTCAATTAAGAAGTTCATGATTTGATGTAAAGATATGAATTTTTAAAATGCCAATTTTGATACCTAAACATAAATATAGTTATTCTAACTTGCATTTATAACATCCGATTGCTTTCTTTGTTACTGTGGATGAAAACTTAAATGTGTAACTTTAGCAATGTAAAAGATTGGACAGCTGTTGATAAATGGACTCCTCACTGGACCCCCTGAAGTGTGGCTGTGGTTGGTCTGATGTAGATCAACAGTTGGTTATTTTTCTGCAGAAAAGAGCCAAATAGCAAATATTTTCCGCTTTATAGGCCAGATGGCCACTCGCAACTATTCAGCTCTGCTATTGTAATGTGCAAATGGCCATAGATGACACAGAGATGAATGAGTGTGGCTGAGTTCTGTCAAGTTCTGCAAAGTTGACACAAGTGGAGCCATTTTAAAATAAAGCCAGAGCATCCATTCCAGAGGCACTGCTTTGCACATGTTGCTCCTTGAACCTTTGAAATGTTTGAACTTGGAAAAATAACCTTTGCACTGGGCAAAACTAATATTGTCTTACAAACAACTATTTGCAAAGCTAACAGGAAAGCAGCTCTCTGACCAGAATGACTGATGATTATGAACTCCCTTTCTGAAGCGACTGGCCATGTATAGCAAAGGAGTAACTCAGTTTGTTAGCACCCATAGTCATTTCTTTTTTCTATTCATGTAATTATTCCCTTCTTCTTCTCATTAAAAACCCCTTGGCTTCACCCTGTAATTGGGACACTATTTGGGTCTCTGTCAGAATCTGTGCTTTCCAGATGGCAATTCCTTTTGATCCCAAATAAACACTTGTTGCCTCTTATTTGGAGTATTTTTTTTAAGATTAATAACTCTTACATAGATAAAATAAACATGTGTATTTATTCTACTTATATGAGGAAATAGGCAGATGCTACAAATAGTTCAAAGGAAAAATCAAGCACCAATTTATACGGAGATGTGGAGTAAATGAATCGAGGTGAAAAATGGAAGCAAAGCTTTATTTTTTTCCCACAAAGCAATGAGGAGTCAATCAATACTCTACTGGACAAGACAGAGCTTGCATGTTTCCCAGTCATCTACACTTACAGAGAGTTGCAAAATTGCAAAATAACTCAAAGAAAGTGAAAGGCTGATAACTCAGAAAAGATGTGCAGTATGTAGATAATGTATAGTTTTCAACTGAGCACAATATTTTTTGACAGGTTTAAAAATTTTTATAAACACTGAAATTTAAATTTTACATCATTTTCACATGTCACGAAGTATTATAGTTCTTTTGTGTTTTTTTTTCTATTAAAAGATGTAAAAACCATTCTTAGTTTACAGCTAATACAGAAACAAGTAGTGAGCTGGATGTGAGCCATAGATGGTAGTTTGCTGACCTCTGGATCTCTGATGTAGAGACTGCGTTTTCTCCACTAGAAAAAGATGAAGTATGTTATAAAGCAAGTAAAAATACAAAGATAATTTTGAATGAGCCATCTCTCTGATCCCTTTAGGAACAATTTCTAGGCACCATAACATGCTTCAAAGGCAGGCTGATAATATTCATCACTAATTTTCAAAACTTTTTGTCTGTAGGCATGTATGGTGTATTTGTGTGTATAGGTAGGTGTATAACTGAAAAGACTAGAAAGGAGTTAGTTATAAGCTTCCTGAGTTTTAATAAAGAAAAAAAGAGATAAAATATATTCACAATTAAGAAAAAAACATAACTATGAAAACTATGAAAATGTTTAATAGAATTCTACATTCAATTTTATAAGAAAAGATTTGAAATTCCAGAGGAAATAGCTCATTCTTAAAACTATTAATTATAAAAATTGATGTAAGAATACATGGAAAATTTGGTAGCCTGATTAACACAGAAAATATTGAAAGAGTAAATGAAGTTTTAACACTGAAAAGGACACTAGGATTAGATAATTCTACAGGTGGACTCTAAATAACTTCAAGAAAAGATTACTTCAAATTAATTTAAACTATTTCAGATGCTAGAAAAAGATGAAAATATCTTCAAGTAACTATGAGGCTAATATAATGTTAATACTAAAATGTAACAAAAATAGAATGGAAAAAAAATATTGTCTAATGTCAGTTGACATTATATCAGTCTAATGGCATGGTATAAGTAAAAAACTAAGAAATTTAAAACTACAATTCAGCAAAATGTTGAATAAATAAGACAACACTGAACAAGTGGGCTTAATAAAAAGACAGTTTAATATTAGAAAATATATTATATTAAAACAAAACCATATACTTTTAATATTTCTGAAAAATATTTTCTACATTAAATGAGACTAAAAAGAACTTTCTAAATATAAAGAACATAAACTCAAACATAAAGTATCATTCTAAAGGTTGATATGCTAAAACTTTTCTTTTATACAAAAATTAAGGTTGCTTCCTTTTAATATTAATTATTCAATAGCATTTTGAAGATTTTTATAAATGTATATCAAAAAATTAAAAATAACCATAAATATTAGAAAAACAATATAAACTCATCCTTTTTATGATAAAGTATGATGGATTTATTTAGGAAATTCATGAGAATATGTAAAATTGAAACTCCAAGAATTAATAAAATAATCAAGTAAACAGACTGGACATCAAAAAAATTTACAGAAACCAATAGGTGTTCTCTATATTAACAATAGACAGATGAGGAGTCACACATTCCATGTACTCCAATGCAGGGAAATCCTATAAAATATGTAGAAACAAACTTAGCAAGATGTAAGAATACATATAGAGTTGTAGGGGACGCTAAAATGTTATAAAGGGAAAGGAGAAATAGATGTTCAATATTCTCTTTGTAACTTATAAAACAAGTAGATAGAAAATCAAGAAAGTTATAAAAAAAGTTGAAAATTGTATCAAAAAACTTGACCCAATTGAAACATATAAAACAGTTCCCCCAAACAGAGCAGAATACACAATCTTTTCAAGTGCATATGGAACACTCAACAAGATTGAGCCTACAGTGGTGCATGACACAAGTGACAATTTAGGACTGAAATCATACAGAGTATGTTCTCTGATTATAATGAATTTAAATTAGAAATCAATAAAAATACATCTTAAAAATATTCAAATATGACCACTTGCTTCCAAATAATGCAGAAAAGTCACAAGAGAAGGTAATGAAAATGTCATGTAGTGATAGCTACATAAGTTAAGTACATATGCTACATACATATGTTAAAATATTAAATTATTTATATTTTAAAATATAAATTATAATTCAATAAACTTGATTTTTAAGAATTCTGATAGAGGAAGACAAATTTGTCTGTCATTTCTGTAAAAGTTATGATTTTAAGCTTGTGTATAAGATGAAAATTTGATATGCTTAACATGTATTTTGTAATACATATGGCACTTGTATATTTGTATACTTTCTGTGAAAAGACTAAGAAAAATAGGTAGAAACATGATTAGAACTTCACACATATAATAAGGCCCTTAAACATATAAAAAAGTTGATCAATCTCACTCAGAAAGATACAAGATAAAGATACACTGTTTCCTACCTACCACTTTAACCTATCACACTGGCAAAAATAAAATGTAGGATAATATGTTCTGTCTGTGAGGCTGTAGGTATTCTCATTTACTGCTGGCAAAAATTAAACACATATAAACTTTTTGGGAAGAAATCTGACAATGTCTAACAAAACTACATATGCATTTATTTATGTTTTGATCCAGAAATTTCACTTCTAGGAATTTACCCTAAGGATACTCACTTCAACAATAAGAAAAATCTATTTGTTTTGAAGTTCTCCATTGCAGTTTTATATGTAATTGAAAAATATTAAAAAGACTCTAACTGCCATACATAAGAGTGCTGTTGAATAAACTTTGATGTATTCATACAATGGCATACTATGCAACTATAACAAGGAATGAGAAAGATCTCTATTGAACTAATTTAGAGTAATTTCCAAAAATATTGTTAAAAATGCAAAGTCCAAGAGTATCTATAGCTGCTAAATTTGTTTAAGAAAGACAGAAATAATAATAATGCATGTACTTACTGATTTAGGCAAAATGAAATATATGAACCATAATCAAGAAACTAATGAAACTGGTTCCCCACAGGATATAAGTGAGAGAGAGTGTAAAGGATGGGAAGAAAAAATGGGGTAGTGACATTTCTCTGAATATAACTCTGTGCATAGATTTGACTTTAGAGTCATGCTATGCTTTACAAACTCAAAACAAAAACTAAAACAAAAACAAAAGCAAAACCCTAAATTGATAAAATAAGAAAAGGAGGAAAACCAAAATATAGAATACATACAGAACAACGAAGTCTAATTCTATTTTAAATGAATAACATAACTACACTGAAGAGAGGGGGGGTGGGGAAAGAGTTAATCTAAGTAATATTTGGAAACAGTAATTTGATTATATAACTTCAAACTAAAGATAAAAAGAAGTATCTATATTGAATTACAATTATTAGGTTTGTTTTTCAGTGTTACAAGTTAAGAATTCTGAAATTACTTAAGTACATTGTACGATTGAGCAAATAAATATATATAATGGGATTGAGGTTTCTCAATATTAGAGGAAAGGGGGAAGGCTAAAATGAACCCTTTTCATTGAATTAGAATTTGAGTCATTAAAAAAAAATCATGTTTTTTAACATATCTGTGTAGCTTTATATATTATAGGTGTGTGTGTGTTTGTGTGTGTGTGTGTGCGTGCGTGTGTGCGCACACGTGTGCATGTGCATGTGTATTTACTACTCTGCTGAAAAGACCTAGGTAAAATGACAGAGTAGCACTGAGATAACTTAATGACTTCCTCTTGATTTCTAAACACCATTCTCCACTAAAAGGAGCTCTTTAGAGAAATGGCTGAGTCCAGGGTATATTTAGTAAAACACAACAGAAGCCTGGACACATCTTTTTGTGCCAGAAAGTAAGGAATAAGGTAATTTAAAAAATGGCAATATGTCAAAAGGACAGAAAAGCCAGTTTAAAGGGGTTCCCACAGTCTAGGATGAGACAAGTTGAGCGAAAAATGATTATAAAAAATCATAACTATTTAACAGCATAGGAATCTATGAGTTCATACAAATATAAACAAATAAAATCTATAATTTGAGGGAAAAGAAAAACTCTTCCATAGAGTAGAATGCCAACCAGTAAATGTAAAAGTAATGACAGAATTAGAAAATCATCATGTCAAACATCACAATAAATAATTGATTCAAGCAAGAATCATCATTGCATGCTAAATAGTGAGGGAAAATTAGATGATAAATAGGAAATTTACATGGTCACAAGAACTTATTTCATAAACTAATAATTACAAATAGAAAAATAAGGACTACAGTAGAGAAATTTGGAAGATACGACCTTAACCAAAAAATCGATATTAGCATTACCAGACATGAGACAGCTATCATGAATCTCCTGATTGGATGGGTTCAGAAGGACACAATACAATCTCTCCAGTACTCTTGGCAAAAATGCATGGCCTAAATATAATCATAAGGACACATTAGACAGCTCAAATTAAAGAGTAAGCTACAAAATACTTGCTTTTGCTCTTCATTCTTCAAAGGCATCAATGTCAAGAAAAACAAAGACTGAGAAACAGTTTCAGACTGAAGGAGACTAAAGAGACATGGAAATCTAAGACCCTAAATTGGATTTTGAATCACAAAATTATTGTTTATTTTGCTAATAAATGCACTCATAAAATCATAAAAACTTAATAAGGTCTATGGATTAGATAACAGTACTGTATCAATAATTTCCTGTTTTGGAGACTCGTATCAAGGTAAAGAGATATTCTTACTTGCAGGAAATGAGGCATTAAGTGTACAATTTACTCTCAAAAAGGACAGAAAAATGTCATATATGTATGTGTACCTATATATACACATACATACATGTATACAGAGAGAGAGAGGAGAGAGGATGAGGAAGCAAGTGTAGTAAGGTTAATATTTGAGTCTGAGTGAAATTATACAGCATCTTTTTGGATGACATGTTTTTTATAAGTATGAAAACATTGTTTTAAAAAAGTTTTTTAAATTCTTTTTCAAATCAGTTGGAATTTCTCAGCTGCAAATTAGCAGATACCCTGACTAAAGTATAGTCCAAACAATAGATTTTTTTAAATCTCATAAACCAAAAATTCCAGAGGAAGAGGAGGTCCAGTCCAAGGGTTTGACAATCTAGGATCCAGTTTCTTCCAATTTTCTATTCTATCAGCAACATTCCCATTTTGGCTCTCACAAATCTAGACAATTCCACAATGTCTCCAACAGATTTCCTCTACATGTCTTTGGTGAGGATTTTGTCATACATCTGTGCTGAAAGCAATCACTTCCACAGAGAAGGTAATTATCACTATTAGCTGAGACTAAAATTGATGCTTAAGGCTAAGGAGGCAGGCATGAAACACCTGACTTTCCAATATCAGCATTCTATTAGCAAGAAAGAAGGGGGAGGATAGGTAGGATTAGATAGATCTCCTTGAAGACTCCTTGGTTCATCTATAAAGTGTAATATTCATTGTTATGCTTATCCTGTATCAACCCTCAGCAGTTTGTTCTGGCGTTTCTTAGCATTGAAACCGATCAATTACACACCAAATGAAGCAGTTGTCTTTCAATTAAGAGCAGGCTATATAAATTATAATATCCTTTTCTGGAGGTCTGGTTTTGTTGTGCAAGGGCTGGTGACTGTTTATTTGCTTGCTTGCTTGTCTTGCTAATGACAAAGGATTTAATACATTAAAGTCAAATACTGCACAATTCTACTCTGCCCTGGTCTATTTTAATAAATTGTGGTTTTACCTCAAATTAGTAAGTCTAAGGTGCTGTGAGAGGAACAGTGTTGGATGGGTGAGGAGTAGGAAAGTTTTGCTAAGGAGGTGACATCTAAAGGATGAGTAAAAGTTGGGAGACTTGGATGATCAGTAGCTGTAAATGTCGATTGCTGAGACTGAGCATGGACAGTTAGAGAAATTAACAGGACTAGGTGTTAGTGATTATAGAGCTCATCAAGGCCACAATAGGAGGGTGGTAGACAAAGGGATTTAAACTTTTTATTGGGGGGGGGGCGGGGGGGAGAGAGAGTGAGGATATCACTGATATGTTTAGGGTAGAACTATGACCGATTTGTGCTTAATAGAAATATTCTGGTTTTAGTGGGGGAAATGAAATTAATAAAGGGAGATGTCTTAGCCAGTTCAGGATGCTATAACCAAAAATGTCATATACTAAGTGGCTTAAATAATAGGCATTTATTTCTCACAGTTCTGGAGGCTAGGAAGTCCAAGATCAAGGTGCCAACAGATTTAGTTTCTGGTGAGAGCCTGCTTCTTGGCTTGCAGATAGCTGCCTCCTGGCTATGTCCTCAAAAGGTTGAAGAGATTGAGCTGGTGTCTCTTCTTCTTCTTATAAGGACAATAATCCCATCATGAAATCCAACCCCCATGATCTCATCTAAACCCAATTACTGCCCAAAGTTCTTACCTCGACATATTATTTACATTGGGGTGAGAGCTTCAACATGAGACACAATTCAGTTCACAGCAGGGGACAAGAAAAGAAGACAGGACATCCGTTTGGAAACTATATTCAGGTGAGAACCACAGCAGCCCAAACTAATGAAAAAGCTGTAGTAATGAAGAGCAAGAAGGACTCACAACAAGTTGACAAGAGTAGACTGTCAGGGTAAGATGCAGTTTTGAGCACCTTTTAAAGACCGAAAGGTTTTGAATATTTTAAATACTAAGATGAAATTTTAAATAACAAAAAGAGAGGTTTAAGGTAAAAGAGAGTTCTACAATGGCTCACTGGAGGTCAATGGAAGAGATTACTGGTGGGTTGGTAGTGAGTGAGTCTAGGCCCTGGAGACAGCAGTGTCAAAAAGGAATAAAAGGATAACAGGGGTTGCAGCTTAGCTTGTAGGTGTGATAATGAGTGGTTATTCATTCATTCTATAAATATTTTTAAAGCATTTATGATACTGCTGTAGAAGCTGGAGATATATCAGGGAACAAGAATACTTTCTGGGACCCAAGCTGGCAAACTAATAGGGACAGACAGACGTTAAACAAAATAAGTAAGAAAAATACATAGTACGTTAGACGGTATAAGAGCTCAGGAGAAAAATAAGTCAGGGAAATGCAAAGGGCTTGCAATTTGAAATAAAGTCATGAAAGGCCTCTTTGAAATGGGACAATAGTGTAAAGATATAAACAAAGTAAGTGAGAAAATTATGAAGTTATCTACAGGAAGGAAATTCCAGGCAGAAAGAACAACTAGTGCAAAAGCCCTGAGAGGGGAGAATTCCTGGCTAATTTATGAAAAAGTAAGGAGAGCAGTATGGAGTCAGTGAGAAGAGTGGTAGAGTTACTCTCAGAGAAGTAATGAGTGTGAGGGCTACAGATCAAATGGGCCTTGTAACGACTGGAGTTTTCATAGAATGAATTGAAGCCTTAAGCAGAATCATTCTGATTGCTGTGTTTGTTGATAACGGACAACAAGGGTTGAGAATGGGAGCATCTGACGGATCTTGCAAAAATCCAGGTGAGAGATGATAGTTTAGGTGGTAGCAACAGAGGCAGCAAGGAGAGGTCAGATTCTGATAATGGATTCTCCTTTTTGGTATTTAGGATGTTAAATAATTTTCTCAAAAATCTGATAAAGCTGTAACAGGGCATTAAGATGCAGGTAGAATGGAAAAGCTTTAAAATTGGAATTACAAAGAGAGGGAAAGTTGACTAGAGAAAAAATGAAAGACTTGAGAACAATATTGGGGTTTGAGACACTGAATTATGACTGAAGATGTTCATTTTGTAGTTATCATCAAAATCATTCCACATAGTTTATTTGCGGCTCTTTCTTCAGGGAAATTCTAATTAGTTGAAATTCAAATTTAATTCAGAATTCATTAAAATTACACTAGAAAGAGACTGAATTTTTACAGTGTATAATGAAAAAGATTTCTCTCCTCATTACTAATTCAACCAGTTAGTAAAGGCTTATGCTTAACCTACTGAAGAAAATACTAAAAGATGTCACCATGTGTCTGTAAGTGTGTGTCTAAGTGTGTCTACAATGTCTCTGTGCTTATTTTTCATTCAGGTGTTATTGGCAGGACTTGGAAACTGTTAGCAATTAGTTATAATCACTCCATAAGTTCTTTATCACTCCAATTGCATAGTACAAGTGCTAGGATACAGTAATTAACTAAGATCCCTGACATCTCTGAGCTTCAACTTAGTAGCAAAAATAGGCAATTTAATAGTGAAGATAAGTAGTTAAAACAAGTTGAATGTCATGAAAGGGCAAGTATATGGCCTATAGGAGTAAGTAGCAGGGCCTGTAACCTAACAGAAGGATTCAGAAAGGTCTTACTGAGCCAAAGAAATTTATGCTGACACTCAAAAAATAAACAGGGGTTAATCAGACATAGCTAATATTGTAGAAAATGTATGATTCTTTTCTGCTATAATGCAGGGCTCATATTTAGGAGATGAGTACAACTACAGCTATGCTGATTATTAAAATGTTGAAATCACAGGATCACAGTCCCTTATCTAAAATGTCTAAATCAAAAAATTCCGAAAATCAGAGATGTTATGTAAATTATCTGGCAGCAAAGAATCAGTTGAACAGATATGTGACTATTTATAATCTTTATTTTTTCCACTTAGGGTGAATATTATTTATTTTCTTGCAAAATGGTAATAAGTCTGATACTGGATACTGTTTCCAGATACTGCTGTGAATATGCACAATATATATCATATTATCTTCCATTATTTAATATTTTTGTTATGGGAAATTTCAAAGTTATTTAAAAAGGAATGTAATTTATAATAAACTGTCAGGTGCACATTACCCAACTTTAAAGTAATTCGTGGTCAATTTTATTTAATTTATACCATGACCTACTTCCTCCCTATCATATTGTTTTGAAGGAAATCTAAGTCATCATGCTAACAGTAATTCCTTGATATTACCACATGGCCAATTGTTTCAAAAATTTCATACTTTTAATCTTTTATAATTTATTTATTAGAGTCAAGGTCCAAACAAAGTACACATAGTTATTGCTGGCTGATTTGTCTGAACTCTTTTTTAGACAATAATGTTCTCTTTTTTGTTTTTGGTTTTGTTTTTTACCATGCTGGTATTTATTGAAGAATCTAAACAATTGTCTTACAGAGTGTCCCACAGCCTAAGTCCTGCTGATCACATCTTTATTGTAAGGTGTAACATGTTCCTTGGACCTATGTATATTATAAAAATTTGTAGTCGACTATGGAAGCCATAGTATCTGAATATAGAAGCCATAGATTTTTGTAAAATCTGAAAAATTCTCAATTCTGAAACATATCTGGCTCCAAAGAGTTTAGACTAAGGATTATGGGCCTACACTTGTACACACTGACAAATTACTCCTGCTCTGAGGCCCTGGAAACCTACCTGTTCCCCGTGGTTTCCAGGATATCCAACTATGCGGTAAATGGTCAATGGCTGTGCCAGAAAGGGACCTCCAAGACCCAGCAGATCTTAGGCTCACTTCTGTTCTGATACTCAGTGACTCTGAAACACTGGTTGTCATATTTTCAGTACACCAGTGAAATCTTTTCAGACATATATTCTTCTTTTACTTCCTCTTTTTTTTTTTAACATCTTTATCAAGATATATTTTACACACCATAAAATTCACCATTTAAAGTGTATGTTGTACAACAATCTAACTTTAAAACATTTTTATCACCTCCAAAAGAAATTCTATAGCTACTTCCTACCTCCACCCCTAAAACCTAAGCAACCACTAATATACTATCCTGTCTCTGTAGGTTTGCCTCATCTGGACATAACATAGAAATGAAATCATATGACATGTGGTCTTTTATGGCTGGCTTCTTTAACATGGTATTTTCAAGGTTCATCCATGCAATAGCGTCTTTGGTTCTTTGTTCCCTTTAATTGTTGAATAAATAGCCCATTGTATGGATATCGCGCATTTTTAAAATCCATTTATCAGTTGTTGAATATTTAGGTTGTTTCTACTTGCTGAATATTAAAATTAATGCTGCTGTAAACATTCATGTACAATTTTAGTTGTTAATTTATGTTTCCAATTTTCTTGGGTATATATATTTAAGAACAGGTTTGCTTGGATGTGTGATGAATATGTTTAAGATTTTGTGAAACTGCCAAACTGTTTTCCAAAGTGGCTTCACCATTTTACAATTTACAATCAAAGTAGTCATAATTTCTTTAAACCTCCATCAAATGAGGCCTACAGCAAGGAAAACACCTGACTAAAAATGAACCTATCTCTTTTGCTACCTGGGCTTGCACTCTTGTTTCAATGCATCATAGTATCTAAATCTTGCATTGTTGGGCTTTTCTATTAGAATTCAATATTATTCTTCTATCCTCAACCTATATGAGAAACTACCACATTTTAAAGTTTTATTTTTACAAATAGTTCTCATGTTAATTAATTTGCAAGATTTCATGTCTAAACACAATTTTATCATTACAGTGTTTAAATATATGGAAATAGATGATTGGTTACATCATAAACATGTACATATAACTTCAATCATATGAAAATTGCACTGAGGCATGAATGATATTTTGAATATCTAATCTAATTAGTTTCTTTTTATAAATTACACATACTCAGATAAAAATGATTAAATACTTAGTTTCTAAAAAAAACCTGTGAGAAAATCCAAACCTTGTTTTAAGGTAACTTCATTTTCTCATTAATCTTTTCTTAGAAAAGCTATTATCTTTTATCACCCTTTTCTTCACTCGATAATATTGATTTAGCTCACACCATAAGCTCTGTATCACTTATACCAATTAGTTTAATGCAATTTGACTTTAGAAAAAGTCTAGTTTTAAATAATATACAATAGGGATATAATAACATATAAAACATATTGTAGCACCTATAATATATTATAAAGTATTCAGGGAAATTACAATACTTCTTAAAAGAGATTCAAATAAATCTCAGTAATAAGCTAATAAAAGAAAAAACCTTTTTGGTTACACTGAACTAAAAAAGTGGTAAAATTAAATTATATGTTAAAACTTCTGGCATTATAATTTATTAAAAATATACAATGTATCGCTGTAAAAATTTTAAGCCTCCATACATTTATATTCAATGAAACCCACCAAAATGTCACAGATCTTGGTTAGCTACAATTGGAAATTGTCCCAATGGCATAATTTACTTACATTGCTCACAATATTAAAGTAGCATTTTCCTATATTCTTAAAATGGATTAACTCTTATCTATTGGAAATAAAAGAAACTTTGAAAAGTAATCTTTATATACATACATTTTTTAAAGAAGTAAAGCAGGTAGAAAGGAAAAAGGAAAGAATTGAAGAGAAAGAGAAGAGAAAGAGAATAAATATTAAGTGAATAATTTATTAGATTTTTAAATAGTTACATTATTTGGTCAATATGTAATTTTTATAATGAATGTACATGTATGTGATGCTAAAAGAATGGATAAATTAAAGGGCATAACTTCTTTCAAACAGAAAGCCCCATATTAAAGCCATGCTTTTCCACTTCATACTAACTTTAAGCCAACTCTCAATTATTTATACTGATGGAATATAGTGAGCAAAAAGTAAGTAAAGTTCTTATTTAAGACGGGTTTTTTGTTGGTGTTTTTTGTTTTACCTTAGTCATTAGTTTCAAAGTCGTCTACACCAAATACTTTGCCTGGACTGTTAAAATCGCAGAATATGCTGATAAATGTTTGACTTCATATTTCTCTACTTTCCATGAAGTGATAGAGGTGTTTATGAGGCGGTGAGATGGAGGAGTGAACAGGTAACAGGAGTAATAGAATTTGCTAATCAGGCCTTAAGTAATAAAAGCTTGATTGCATTTGAAAACTGATGTGATCCTGCAGAAATGGGAGAGCTGTTTTATTTATTTTTTAAAATTTTGAACTGGAAAATACAAAAAGATTCTCTCTGGTAGTTTTTATATTGATATTTATTTTTAGCTTTATTTTTTTTCCCTAAAAACACAAACTTTTCTGCTGATATTTTTTAAAAAGCTTAGTATATGTAATACACACGAGTATAGAAATATATTGCCCTTTAGGGCATTTGGTCAGCCTATTATGGATTCAATTATCTGTGATTTTGTTTCTTTTAGTTATGTTAAAGAAGGGTACTGGTTTATGGCATCTCCTGTCTTCACGTTAATTCCAAATTGACAGAATACTTTATTTAGGACAGTCGATCAAGTCAGCTTGATTACTGACAAAAGACATTCAAAAAAGAAATGTTAAGACAGAATTTTTATTTCAAAGAGTAAATAAGAAATGGGAAGATACTCAGAAAAAGAGTAGTTTTATATTAGAATATGTCTCCCATTCAATTCTCATATCTGGTTTAGAGACATTTTCTTTTTCTCTCTCTCCACATCTCCCCTCCCCCCCCACCCCCATCCCCTTCACACACACTCCCTCCTTATCTTCATAGAGCCTTTGCATAGTTTTATTTTTAATGATTTTTTTTGGTAAAGTATGAAAATTTGAGGAGCAATCAGTCACACACCATTTCATTTTGAAAATGGTGGACTCATCCACATTCTGGAAGGCTTTTCATAAATGATAGAAAGTTCATGGGCAAATAGTGCTTAAATGCCCATTTTAGTATATCAATGAAAATAAGACTGCTTTAAAAAAATTAACAACAGGTAGTGGCAATGTGAATGGTTCCCTATTTGTGGATGTCATCCTCTAAATTTTCCAGTAGTAATTCCGGACTGCCAACCATCTGCTATAAGACTAAAATTAAAAAAGAGGAATAAAAGTGAATAGAAGGAAAGTTTTAAAAAGGGAGCATAGGGAAATCTTTCTGTGAGAGAAAAGTCTGAAAACATAGTTCATTGAAATCACCTCCAGAAAGGGTGTAAATTAATCTTTAGAAAACTCCATTGAGAAATAAAAATGAAACTTCCCAAGTTTTTGCTTATCACCTAAAATTCAACACATACAAATATTAATCCATCGTCTTTCTCTCAATAATAAGTGAATGAAATGAGCCAGTAACCTTGTCAAGTGAACAAGAAATCTGGAAGGAATTCTAGATTCATCATTTCTCCTCATTTTTCCCGTTTCTAATGATTCTATTGATCTCCTGCCCATTCTACTTCCTTAGTGCTGCTTGTATCTGCCCCAGCTGCTTTATTCCCATCGTTTTTGTGCAGGCTCTCATCATTATCTGCCTGGATTATTGCAATTTCCTTCTAAGATGGCTTACCTAACTATAGTCTCTGTACCTTGAAATCTCTTTGTCACATGATCAGCAAAGTAACCTTTTTAAAAAACAGAAATGAGATCGTATGATTATTCTGATTAAAATATCAGCTAAACTCCTTGCAAAGCATGTAAGTCCTCCGATATTTGGCCTTCTTTCTCTTTCCAATTTCATTCTCCATTGCTCCCTACTCCCACATGCCCTATGTTATCACAGTAAACTATTTACAGTATCCTCCTTTCAAAAATGTTCTTTCATGTTTATATGAATTTGTATATACTGTTCTTTTTACTTAGAATCTTCTTCTTCTAATCTCTCCTAGTTAATTCACACTTATTCTGCAAGACCCAGTCAAGCAGTTTCCTCCTCTTGGAACACTGTCCTGGACCTTCCTATACTACATACTCTTTTGTTCCACCACTGTACATTGAGCAAATGTGTTATATTCCTTGTCATAATGAATTCTAATGACTTGTTTATATATTTATCTCTCTTTCTAGAATATGGCTTTTAGGAGGAAAAAATGGATCTTGATGGTCTAGTTGCATTTTTGGGAGGAACACTCTTTCATCCTAGGCACAATATGCCCAGAATAGATTCCAGCAGGACTGGTATTTGTAGAAGGAAACTAAACTAAAAATGTCATAAGTAACTCAAAAGAGAACTGATGTTAACTATGAATGGCCACCTATCTTTCTTTACCCTCTTCTACAGTAGCAGATTAAGCATTCCTTATGCTTTCTTGCCATGAATTAAAGATTCGTCTGGATGTTTTAGCTAAGAGGTACCTTCAGTTTTCAAGCTCAGGAAAAACACGCACACATACATACTTAGTTAAAAGTGGTAAGTTGACATTTCTTAGAGTTATTAAATATGTTTTAAAATTTTGCATAATGTAACTCTATTTTCAAAGCATCTTTGGCTTTGAGAAATCTTTTATTCAAAGTATTTTTTCTGGACTCTCTACGGAAGCATTTAATGGAAGCATTTATCCTGTGATTAGCCCTGTTCTTCAGACCAGGTATTATAACACATCAAAATTCATCTCCTCTCCTGAGTATAAGTAAGAAAGACATAATAAACCCATAAAAAGAGTCAAACATTTGGGCAAGTAAAAAAATTCAAGGTTTATTAGCATCCTTTATAAGCTTTACAAACCTGCATCTACTTGAACTTTGTCTGGGAGTATTTAAAAAAAAATCTCATTTTGATAACCTTGGAAAATAATGTTATTCTTTCTGTAGGTTTTCTTGTTGAAATAGCATAGGAGAATAGGTAACATAGTAAATTACAAAATTTCCTAAATATCTCCTGATATTTCAGATTTGCTCCAGGAATTTCACTTTCATGGCAGTTCTGCATTAACTATCTGCGAAATCCCCTTGCTGCCATATTTCCCTCCATCCACTCCTTGTTCCTGACTTCCCGCCCTCTGCTCCTCACATTCGCAGACCGTGACCCTCCCTACTGAACAGAGCTCCCAGGGACGTGCTTCAGTTCCTTGCTCTGATTGTTTCTCATAAAAAGAGCAGCTTTTCTGTAATTCAGGTGAATAAAATTCCCATTCTGTTAAATATCATAATGCAGAATATGATTGAATATGTAAGAAAAAAAATAAACGAGTGAAATTCACTGTTGAAAAATCACTTTGGATTGAAATATTGAAGGGAGAGGAGAGGAGAGGAGAGGAAGAGGGATGTGAACAGCTAAGATAAGTGGAGAAGAGCCATTCTAGTGAGATGAGTTTACGATAATACCACATGAATCAGGAATGAATGTGAAGTTTCCTGAATGTGGAGTTGGACAAACAATTCTGGTGAATTGGAGAATTTGAGAAAGATGGTCATAGTAGACAAAACTGAAAAGTTAGTTGTAACTCTAGAATGCCCAAGACACTTAAAGTTCTTAGACATTTCTTGATTCTATGATTCTTTAGGTCATGAACAGTCATTGTATGTGTTTTGTTTTCTAAGTGACACAATGGAGATGATGTGATAAAAAGGAATTAAAGAAGGAACACATAAGAGAGAAATATCCTAAAAATAAGGGATGCTGACTCAGACATAAAATAATGAAAGACAGCTGGGAGGTATGGATGAAAATGGGAAAGAAATAGCTTCTGTCTTTTTATTCTTTCTACTCACACTGATGGTTTCACCATGAAATCATTCAACAGGCTCATTTGGTAAACAGAATATTAATAATTATTATTTAAATCATTAATTCTTATAAGGACCCAAATAATTAAAGGACAAATTTGTCTATTTTTTTTCTTTACTGGCATTCCCATTCTTAACCTAAAGAAGAAACAAGAATGATCTGATGATTAATTGTGCATATATTTTTTTACATTTTAAAGATTTTTGATATAGAAAAGTTGATGAAATTTTGACATTAATCTAAGCCACTTTTATTCAATACAAAATCATTTGTAATAAACATCATTTGTAATGTATTAAATAATATTTTGTTTCATTGAGTATTTGTGTAATGTCTGAGAATATTCACTATATTTTAAAATTTAAAGTTACATATTTCAATACTCTGGGAATTTTGGCAAAATAATAAATCATTATTTTCTATATCTTTCAGTTCTGCTAAGTCATTCTAAAACAGGCCAGTCCAAGTATAGGAGATATTCTCAATATACATATGCAATTCAGTAACAATCTTACTACGACAAGTGTTAAATACATTTCAAATATTTTGAGAAAAAATCTTAAAAGGATTTCTTTCATTTATTCCAGTGTTTCCCTATAAGCTCATTGGTTTAATGACCAACAGTGCAGTAATTAAGCATCACTTCAGTGTCACACAAAAATGAAATATTTTGCTTTCAACTAGAAAGCACTTCATAACTCAGTCAGATGTGGGTGTGTGCACAGATGCAAGCATAAGTAAAGAGGAGACAGATTACAGAGAATTTTAGATTCCTTTTCAAATTAATGTCATTAAGTCCACTTATAAAAATAAAATATGCAGTACCAGGAGGTATTATGCTCAGCTGGTCACAGGAGAGTGCTAGAGCACTATTAAATTACCTGCTCTAAAATGACTGAAAGAAAGAAATCATGGGCTGGAGAATGACTTAATGTGCTTGAGTGAGCTTTGCCTTGCATGGTTGATTGAAAGAAATAACAGCACATGCTGGTAGATATTATAGTAGAATACCAAATCTACTTCATAATATCTCCAGATGTTAAGAACAAAATGATAAAGTGTGAAAGGACTATCTTATGCTATAATTATTTTAATCTTCACATTGCTATTATAAAAGATTTCAATTTTGTCAAATTACTTTCTGCATTTTAAAATTCCCTTTCAGCCAGCTCTTAGCATTTCTCCTAAATTGTTCTACATTTGTTGCAGGCAGCATTCTTTAGAGCCTGTGGGAATGCAATATGTGGACATGATCACATGTAACAAGCCTGTTCTTTCTTGAAATAAAAGCTAAATGAGCAGAGATGTGATTCCGAGTCCTTGATAATGTGAATACTCTGTAGTCAAGTCTTTAACAGAATTTCAATAACTTTATGCATCACAATTCATTTTATGACTTAAAAGACGAAGAATATATGATCCTTATTTTCTAGACAAAAACACTAAATCATCTCATAATCCAAAAGAATTCATGTCAGTAACTGCAAGAACTACAAGCCAGACTTTTGGACATCTAGTTCTGCTAGGAAAATAATGCTCCTTCATTCACTTTAATCAGTTTTATAAAGATCTCTTTATGACATAAAACTTCATCAGATTTATAAGAATCACTTTATAATATTAAATTTATAGTTGAGAGGGCTAAGCATGATAATTCACTAAGCACAAGAGACTGACTATTGGAAAGATACTGTAATTATGTTGGGCTCCTTATGGACATTTTGAAGTATTCAGGGAAGCTATAGATACACTGAGCTAGAGCAATTCAAATAAACACTGTGCCTACATACAGTTTCTGGGTGGTGAGTTACGGACTCCAGAGCAAGGTCTTCAGCTACCGGTACTGTCCCTGTGACACACGGATTGGGGTAGTCTGGAGCAGTTTCTATAGAATTCTGAGTTCATTACCAGGCCCAGCCACATCTCCTACCTTTGTCCAATGCTTATGTCAAGTTATCTCAACTGAATGGCACACTTATTAGACTACAGATTTGAGGAAAAAGAAATATTAAACATCTAGTATTTAAGAGGCTTAAAATAAAATATAAGAGCAACTAAATTTGTGAACATGTTCATCCAAAAAAAAAACATATTAAATGATTTTTTTTCCCAATCAGCTGCATTGGAATCTATAGAAAGAGCATAAGATGATATTTTGAGTATCACGCAGTTCTTACTATTTACCTGACAGTAGACATTATGACCCAAAACATAGCCTTTTTAACGATGTGGAAAATTATTTATTGGACTATTAATTTGTATGCAAGAATAGCTTAGAAGCATTGAAAATGCAAGATGTGAAGGGGGCATGCAGGCTGGCTGGTACAAAAGGCATCTTGGTGCTAACATGCATGGGTTGCACTTCAATGGCCGGTAGGGCCTCCCCAGTGTTTCGGTCTGGCATGAGACCTTGAGACTAGATAGCCTCAAATTGAACATTTTACCAACTCAGGGAGATAGGGACTCAAATTTAAATTGTAGATTTGAAAAAAAAGGAAAGAAAAATGTTTCATTTTTTTCTTGCACACCTGAATTTTGGTCAAGGGGGGTTTAACTTTTTTTATCACTCTATTAACCTCTATAAATGACTAAACTGAGCAACCTAGACCATCATCTATGCAAGGGGCAAGCTGCCCGTAGGGCTCTAGAAGACACAAAAGTCCTATATCTACCTTTTTAGAATCCACAATCATTTCCTACGAAAATACTCTGCTGGTTCTGTCCATTGCATAAGGGGGCAATGTCAGAGTGACAGGAAACTTTAGTAAGAGATATTGGAAATCAAGAAATGGATTTGGAGAACAAGAGCATGAGGATGGCTCTTCTAGTTATAGATTCCAGCCCTGCTGTGAAGAAAAGAATAGGAAACACCCGTTCTCGGGCTGGAGAGACCTTAGTTGCCTCTCCGCAAAGGGCAACAGCACTGAATTTCACTCGAGAGGATGTAGACCAGAGAAACCAGCACGATGCTTAATTAAATTGGGTCTCACTCCTTTTCTAGGACCCAGTACCTCATGCAGCCCACTTGCACCCCTCCAGCTCTTGTTACTGAGGACCCCAATCTACCTTAGCTGTGCCTGAAATAGTCAATGTTCTAAAACTATTTTTTCTCATCCATAATCTTTCCCCAACTCCACACCCACACATCACCAAAACTACAATTTCTGCAGTACATCTCAAGTAGGTTATTAAAAAAAAAAAGATGAATAAACTAGTCTATAGTATGGGAATGGCTACCAAGAGTACTTGGTAAACAAAAGGAGTTTTTATGGTTGATATTTCAGGGAGTATGGTTACTCTGAGCAGAGAAAGTGGGAGTGTACAAGTGGTAGCCATGGCTACACACCCAAGAGTTTTTGCCTTTGGACATTAAAACAAATTTCTGTTCTACAAAATCTCTTATTACTCATCTCACCAATTTAACTAGAAGAAGGTATCGGAAAGCCCTGGTTTTTGCTCCTCTTTCTCTTTCCAGGGAGGCCTTACTTAAACGGAACACCCTAGGTGGTGCAGCTTAAACACATGGATTTTGGAAGGCAAAGGGTATCTAGAGATCTTCAGAGATACTTCAGAATAGCCTCCCTTTTGTCTAGTTCCCTTCTTTGCTCCCAGATTATATGAGCAAAATGTTTTGGCAAAGTAAAACCTTTTAGTTAACTGTTTTTTTAAGTTAACTGTTTGCCATTTATTTTCAGAGTTATTATAGAACAAAATATAAAGAAAATAGTTATGATGGATAAATTTCAAGTTTATCTGGTTGCGGTACTAAACTTTCTTTACATGATCAGGTCTTGATTTGTTCATATTAAATGGCTTTCCTATCAAAGCCTCAAAAAGTTAAAACATAATCATGGATTGTGATTCTAAATCCACTGGTAAGTTGGCTGATTGCATCCCAAAAATAAGAATTAAGATACAGGAAAAGTTGCTGTTCCAGGAGCAATACAGATAATCATCACTGAAGCACTTGGTTCTAAATGTGACTCTAATCAGCAGCAGAGGAGTCTGGGAGCCGTCAGCAATAAGACTCATGCCACTGGTTTAAGATGTACTAAATCTCTCTAGACTGGAGACACAGAAACTGAGGTGGTTAAGAATGCTTCGTCCATGCGTGGTTCGCCACAGAAACTGGGATGAAATGAAGCTTGTAGAAAGATGCACAAATTGAAGACTTGGGGAAACACATAGAAACATGGGCAACGGCATTAGTTTGGGGAGTGGTACTACATTTAGAAAATATCCCCTGAGTATGAATTTTTTAAATCCTGAAAAAGTTCTAATTATCAAAGTTCTCATATTATGACATTCATAAAACTTTTCTCTAGTATCGGTTTCTAGTCCATTACAAAATGTGATGGTGGGATCTTGCTACATCCATTCTGGTTTCTGGTTTTTGATTTACAGTATACCACCAGCCCAGTTTCCTCATTTCACTCTCTTAAAGTATTCCTTCTGTTAAACTCTGATGCTTTTCAGTATAATTCACCTTTTATTTGGACCTTCTACAGGAGTATATAAATGACTATCTCCTATATCAACAACAGTATCAACATTCAAGACTCAGCCTCCCAATACTCTGAAAGCTGGAACTCTTTACACAAGGATAGGCTTTTGTGTTGCTATTCTTTCAAAAAAAAATTTTTTTTTGAGCCTTATAAAATCTTAGTTAAAATTAACATCTGGATAGCATGTGCTTTTCTTGAATTATTTCCATACCTAACAAAATTTCGTTAGTCAATATATTTTTTTCCAATTATCCATATAACATTCTAGGACAAAAATGGCAGCCTGTACTCATGAAAAACTATATTTCTGTAGTGTTGGAAACCACTATGACTGCCTGTCTTCTTCTCACCCATATTCAGTTATTTACCAAGAAAGCTCTACAATTTCTCCTCCATTCACTTAACACTAACAGTGCCTAACATGAGCTCTCACCATCACTCACCTGAACTTGTCACTCCTGACTAGTTTCCCTACTTCTAGTTTCATAGACTTTTAAATCCACATATTCTGTTTACCTTTCTAAATTACATATTTATCAATGCTTATTTCCACTCTTAAATATTCACCAGCTTCTGGTTGTCTACAAGACTTAAAACATACCTCTTATTGTGGCACAAAAAATCATCTTATAGTCTAGCCCTAACCAACTCATTTTTCTTAAGGCCTCTTTGATGTGACCTAGTCCAGCCACATTGAAATACTTGTATTCCAATTTGGTATTTCATGACTTTGTTTAACTTACCTTCTCTCTCTGAGAACCCAATATCCCTCTTTTCTTCTTATTAAGCAGGACTCATCAAGGTCCAGATTAAACAGCACATACTCTGGGGAGCCTAATGGGTCCTATCCCCTCTTCCCTCTTCCTTCTCTTGCCCAAATCAAGTCACCCTTCATGTTTCCTTGGCTCTTTGTTTAGATCTCTCACAGCATTCACCATATCACATCAGTTATATTTCCTACATCCTTTTCCTCCACTAGACCCGCTTCTGAAGATAATGTAACATGTCTTATTTCTATTTGAAGATTTAATATTTAAATGGTTCTTAACCTGTTCAGGATGCACTATGTATTAATGAAATGAATTAAAAATAAATTAATTAACATAAAACTTAATGCCTTGATTGCGATAGCATTTACCCCTTACCCTTTTCACATTCATATTTAACCAAATTGAGGAGGATTTTTATGAATACAGAGATTAGGACTTCTCATGATCCTCAACTGAAACAACAATCTTCTTAGCAGCAATCTAGAACTGTCCACCCCCATACATACATACATACATACACACGTACCATAACACACACACACACACACACACACACACACACACACACAAAATCATTCTACAGACAGGCAAAACAAAGCAACAGATTTATAATAGGTCTTCACTAAAGAGTGCCAGACTTATACAGTATTTCTGGAATCATTTATATTCTTCACTGCTTTGTGTCAATTTTTCATGTTGTTTGCTTTTAAAAAACCTTGAATTGGTATGTCCATGGTAACCGGAATTGTGTACAAAGTCTAAGAAAATGTTACTGATTCTCTCCTTGAATTTCAAGCAGCACTTCTCTATGATGCTAAATGCCTAAACTACTAGATTTTCTCCCTATGAAAGTCTCTTTTAAAGGGGACTTTTTAACATGGAAATTATTTCTTATAAAACAGCAAAAATAACATAAAGGAGATTTCACATTCACAGTGAATAATCTATTACCTGCAATCACAAGCTTCAGCATCAAATTTGTTAAAAAATACCTCCTTTAGATTGTCAATACTTTTAGTCAAATTATCCCATTTAATTGCACTATCTTATAAAAAAAAAAGGAAGGGGCCTTGATTTATAAAGGAGGAATGGGGATTCTCTCGATAGTCTATTATATGACCTTTCAATCTTAAGTAGACTAGCCTCAATAACAAGGGCTGCAAGAATAAAGCAGTATGTGTGTGTACGTATATATATTATACAATGCAGTCTCAAAATTTATCACAATAGCATATGATGTCAAATCCACTAGCCACTATACAAAAAGTAATTATGAGTCTGTTTATTATAAACATTAAAATTAAACATTCTCAAAAATCTGGGGCCTATCTGAAAACAAAAGCAGCATAATGGTAATCAAGAAATGAATCTACTAAAAAAATGATTTATTGCAGATAGAGTTAGTTAAATATGCTCCACATCTGCTTTTACTAATTTTTCCGAGAAATTATTCCTGGAGAAGGAAGGGGTTGGACTTGTGATATTTGCTACTGGTCACTTGGGATGGCCAGAGATGCTAGGTATATTTTAAAAGACTGCTAGTTTTTAAAGACTAAATGAAATTTCCACCAGCCTCATAATTTCTCCAGGTTAAAGAGATACTACACACATAAAATTATAATATTTAAAACATACAATATGATGATTTGATATAATTATAGATTGCGAAATGATTACCATAATCAAATTAATTAATATATGCATCACCCCATAGTCACCTTGTGTGTGTGTGTTGTATGGTAAGAATGCTTAATGTCTAGTCTTAGTAACTTTCAAATATACAATATAGTACTATTAAATATAGTCACTATGCTGTATATTAAATCCCTAGAACTTATTCTTCTTATAACTGGAAGTTTAAACTCTTTGACTAACATCGCCCCATTTCCCCTTACTCCCAGCCTCTGGCAAGCACCATTCTATTCTCTGTTTATGAGTTTGACATTTTTTCTTTTCTTCACTTAAATATTCCATATGTAAGTAAGATCATATAGTATGTGTCTTTCTCTGTCTGACTTATTTCACTTAGCCCAATGTCCTCCAGGTTTATCATATTCTTGCAATTGGTAAAATTTTCTTCTTTTTCTTTTTATTTTTTTTAGCTGAATAATATCCCATTAAATATACAGTATATGACATTTTTATCCATTCATTCACTAATGGACAATTATGTTGTTCTCATATCTTGGCTATTGTGAATAATGCTACTAGCTGTATATTTGAAAACAATTAAAATGTATCCTTGTTATTAGAAACACATGGAATTTGTGTTTTGCTTTAGAATCTTAATTTATAAAGCCATCAAATTAGAGGTCCTCTCATGGAAGGTGAGTTTGATTGGTGATGAGAAAACTTGCTATAACATCTACATTCCTGTGATAATTTATAGTCCATGAAAAATAGGTCATCAGCCCTTTGATTTTCTCAAGGAAGAATACTATTTAAAATGGCGGTCATTGTTAATATTATCAAAACAGCTTTCAAATAATGTTAAATAAAATTGTACCATTTCACAGATGGAGAGACTTATCTCAGGCTAAGAAATTACACGTCATTAATAAAATTTGCAGTGGAATGATAGTCTGCAACCTAGCTGCCTAATTTTCTTCCCTCCCTTCCTTCCTCCCACTCCCTTTCTCCCTTCCTTCCTTCCTTCCTTCCATCTTTCCTCCCTTCCTTCCTTCCTTCCTTCCTTCCTTCCTTCCTTCCTTCCTTCCTTCCTTCCTTCCTTCCTCCTTTCTTCAACCCTGTAGCACAAACAAAAATGCAGTAGATACACAATTAAACTCTCTTAAAAGTTGGGCTGGCTCTGCCTTTGGAGGATCTATGTGAAGGAGAGCGAGATCTGGGCCCTGCTAACTCGGGTCAGCCAGCACAGTAGGGCTGGAAACTTCACTCACAACCCCAGTGGTGGGAAATGTGGTAGACCTTCTCTGGTGCACCGAGAGTGGAGCCAAGATAGGAAAGCTGACATTCCCCCAGTACAACAAATTACAACAGAATGTGCTGTAACTTGATGCTGAAAGCAAACTGATTAAAGAATTCATCAATTCGATGTACGAAGATCATTTCCTTTCATAAAAGAAGCCCAGTTTTGTAATTAAAAAAAAAAAGAAGGGACAGGGTGGGTAGAGAGAGAGAGGTTGCCTTTGCCATCACGAGCCAGTATATTATCTAATTTTCTCTAGTGTTATTCACATTAAATATCAATTCTTCATTATCTATTTTAATATAGTCAGATTCCATGTATTATTTGAAAAAAAATCATTTTCTACTTCTGACTTGCACATGGAGTACAGAAGACATGGCAGATTCCTAGCAGAGCAGAATCTTCAGGAAAGAAGTCACCCCACCAGCTAAAAATATCTCCTTTCAAAATTTTGTCACAAATAAGATGCAAAGTTCCAGAGTTAAATGAAGCAACACAGAGGACTTAACTAGAAATAAAACCAAACAGCTCCTGCAACCTTGAGGTCATCATTGAACATTCTGATGTGCTACCTTAGTGCTCACAGTGTGCCAGGGTGGCCGGGCATCAATAATATGTCCAGGACGAGTTCTAAAACATGCTCCCTACAAAACCTGTGCTAAAGGCACATTATAGTCTCACCGGGTTCAATCTCATTGGGTCTGTTGCCAATTCTTCCAAACCTGCCTCCCTAATCTCAGTTGTATCTTCTCTGCAGCTCCTCCTCATGCACCATTTCCTCGCCTGTGATCCACAAGGCCTTCACCAGAGTGGAGAAATGAGAAGAGATCTTCTCTGAGGAGAAACAGACATAGGTATGACTTATGCCTCTGTTTCATCTTGGTTGTATGACTTTGGGCAAGTCATCTGTTGAGCCTCTAAAATCAGAAGCCTTAATTCATGTTTTCTCATTTAATCCTTACAACAACCCCACAAGGCAGGTGTTTTTCCAGATTCGGTGGGTGGGAAGGAGGCCAAGGATGCACTGAGAAATTTTACAACTTCATCAATTTATTTAACCAGGCAGAACTAGGCTGTAAACTCAGTACTATAAGACTTCAAAATCTGCTGTTTCTGATATCCAAAAGCTTCACACTTTGTCAAACTACCTTCAAGTTTGACCTTAATTTTCTCTGCAAAAGTGTGCTGATGCTGCAATTTCCCATACAGTGGAAGTGCTATAAGTATTAAATAGTAAACAACATGATGTTAAAATAGCAAGCACAAATACTCAATAGAAGCTACCTTTCCTTTCTTTATTCATCCTAAATCTTCTCTTCTCACGCCTGTAGTTTATCTAATCCATTTTAAACACCATTGCAAGATTAATCATCTATCATCTCATATCAGTCTTCTCATCCAAGGTCTTCAATGTCTTCCCACTGACTGGAGGATCATGTTCAAGCTCTTTCCTCCAGCATTCAGAGCCCTCCAAATGCCAGCCCTACTGTGCCGGCTGACCTGAGCCAGCAGGGCCCAGATCTCACCCTCCTTCACCTAGATTCTTCAAAGGCAGACCCCAGCCTGACTTTTAAGCTCCAAACGACACATGGAGAATTATTACCCACCATTCTTCTCAAAAAAACGACAGAGTCTCCTTGCCTTATTGCTTATGCTACTCCATTGTGTTCAGTGGCCTACACCTGCTTCCACAATCCACATCATGGCTTTCTCTCCTCTCATGGAGCTTTCCAATATCTTTTTATCAAAAAAGCTCCCATAACCTCTCCATGCTCTGAATTGCCCAGCCATTTAGGGTAGCTCTCTCTTTGGACACATTTCCCATTGTGTCTTATTTCCTATAGGTGCTCTGTATCTCCTACATTAGTTTACATTCTTTGAGGGCTGGTTCTACTTAGGATTCCTTTATAGTTTTTTATATGAAGAATGGATGATTTTTTTAAAAGTCAGTTTGCTTGCATTTCTGCACACTAGTACTTATCCTGCAACTTAAGAATGAAAATGTAGTAAAATGTGTTTCCATACTTTATGAAACATATTACATACATATAAACTTATTGTGAAATAAATGGCTAATATTTTGACTTTATTGTGCTACAAATGTTGAAAAGCTCAACTGTGGTATGTTCCACTACACGCTGTCTATTAGGACCAGTTTTCTCATCCACTGCCCTGATGCTGACACTGTATCTTTTGGTTTGTTTTTGATCTACATAACACAGATGTCTTTTCTACAGCCAAGAAAACTTCTTAATTATTTATTTTTTTTCTGATTCATATCCCAAAAAGAAAAAAATCCCCAAGCCAATCTCAAGCCTGGAATATTTTCAGGGAATTTTTTAGAATGTTCACTCCGGATGGCACTAGAGATTTAATTAACTGGGGGAAAAAAAAAACATCCCACCTTAGCTGTGCATTAAAGGAAGGAGAGACTAGAAACTCAGTCATTATGCTTTTTAATGCTCTGAACTTCCCAGACATTTATCGTGTGGCCCCTGAAAGATCCCTGCACTTTCTTTAAGAAAAAGCAATGATACTAAATTCCAGTCTCTTGGGATTGGAACTGAGTCCTAATTGTTACGTGTTTCAAAAGTTGTGCGTGGAGAACTTTTCTGCCTTTTGACAAAACTTAAAATCAATTCCCCAAGTCATGGGGGCATTCATATATGGAATTATATGGTATTTGCTGACAGTGCATTTCACAGCCGATGAGATGATATAAGACAAGGCATGAAAAAAGGTAAATCCACAAGCAAGCGGTAAAAAACTTTCCATTTGAGGACTTAGAAAGGACGAGCAGGACCTTAGGCTAGGTAGACGGATACTTAGCAAATGGTCAACTAAGTACAAAGAACAGAGAGTCTAGATTTTGGGGTCCTACAAATAAACAATTGAGTGTAGTAAAACTGAGGCACCCATTCCTTTTACCAGTAGTACGGGCGGGAAAATGGACACAGTTTCAAAAGGTTTATATGCATTCATAGACAAAAGTGTTGAAATTGGTCGCCAGGAGAAAAGACGTTCAGAACAAAACTGGGCTTCTGGGTGTGACAGCTACACTCGATATTAATGAATGCTTAAAAAAATGTCAGGCACTTTCATTTACATGTGTTAGCTCAGACCATCCTCACAATAAATACTGGAGGTAAGTAAACATTATTATCTTCATTTTCTAGAGGAGGAAACAGAAGCACAGAAAGGTCAGTGACTCTCCCAAGGCCACGTCTCTAGTTAGCAGAGCCAGAATTAAACCCTAGGCAACTTGCTCCTGATCCCACACTTTACACTTAGGATTGCACGTCCATGAAATAAGTCAGAAGTGGTTAAGATATTGAAGTGGTCAAGCTAAACAGACCACAGGTCTGAACCTTAAGGTAAACCTTATGTGTCCATAGACATCAGACTTCTTTCTTTTAAGAAAAAAATAATTCAAAATTGATTTAAAAATTGGTAGTAAGGCCAGTTTTTTTTTTCTATATTTTCCAAATTTTCTGCAGTGGAGACTACATTTAATTTTATAGACAAAGAAACAATGTTTTTCCTTAGCTCAAATACTATGAGTACTAAAAAAATATTTTGGCCTTCTTTTCGACTTCAAATAGCATATGAATCATACAATTGCAATATACATCTAATTCAAATTCTGATTATCGGGGATCATAGGAGGCCTTTTTATGTATGGAGAAATTAAAATTTTAAAAGACAAAATAAAAATGGACATCCAAATAAATCTATTCTGGTTTACCAATCTTAAAATTGAGGTATTAAAATAGACGATGGTAATATTTGAACATTATGATATAAAAATATGAAGCATTTTTTTATACACACGCAATTACTTTTAAATAAAGTTTTAAACTCCTATCTTTTTCACAAAACCGATACATGAAAACTTTACTTGCAAGAGATGAAAAATAAAAAAGGAAGATATTAGAACTCAGGTCTCCTTACTCCTAATCCACTACATCACTTATAAAGCATTGAAATACAAGAGCATTTATAAAGTGTCATAACTATCCGAAATGATGTTTGAAGAAAAATGCGTAGAGAACAACAAAATGGCTGAGTCAGTTTTTTGAGAGGATGTACACACTCTATGAGGCAGGAAGGTGTATACACATGGACCTTCCCACATACTCATACGAGAAAACACAAGAAAACATGAGCTTGAGGGAGAGACTCAAAATGTAATGACTCTCAGGCCTTTTTACTTCCTACTTCTTCTCGATAAACATTTGAGAAGTAAAAGAACAAGTTGTATTTTTCTCTTTGCATCAAGTTTATTTCAACTTCTTATAAGAATGTCTTAAATTAAGTAATATATGTCATTCAGCTTGAAATAAGAGCTTCCTCATTAGCCAAGGTCTCCATAGAGTTACAAGGAAAAATTGGTAAAGGCAGAAACTCTTCTACCTCTTGGGGTTTTGTACACACGAGCATTATAAGGCCATGTAATATCTCAAGACTAGCGCTAAAGAACAAAACTTAGTATGTATTTAGCCTTGCTGACGTAGAAACAGCTTTCACAAACCCCTTTTAGTTCCGCTGTATTGCATGATAGTAGTGACCTTCATTCATAATAGTTACAGGGCTACTGTGAGAAAAGATGGAAGAAGGGAACCTGAAAATTCCACATTTTCCTAAAGGTCACTGTTCTTTTTTTTTTTTCTCTCAAGAGTTTCTCCATAGAACTTGTGATTCCTTAATATGAACTGACTAATGTATACGTGTACTTTCTCTTTCACATTAAGGTGAAATGATGCTCTTGGTGCAAGGGATACGGGGACAGGTGCACTGCTCCCTCACACTTGAGCCACATCACTAGACAGGAATCTGCCAAAGTTATAAAGACCGTGCAGGAATGTCAAGAATTCCAGCTCTACCTAAACGTGCCTCTGCCACAAGGAACTTGCAGGAAACACAAGGTATGAGAAATGATGTTGTTTGTTACATATGAACATAAGAGAAGATGAATGCAAAACCAAACGCTGAGGTCACTTTAATAGATACTCTGCCGTAACCATTGATAAAAGATGCAAGATGTTGCAGAGCAGAGGCCACATTCTTCAGGGGAACAAAGATGCAAGGAGTATAATGCCACAGAGGTTCAAAATATTAACTCACGCTTACTCTGATTCTTTTAAATTCAGCTTTTCATTCCCTCAGTCCCTGGCCCATTTTGAAGCCCCTGCAATACAGTCACCTCTTTGAACAAATGATATTAAGGTTATTTTTGAACCACTGAGCAGAACCTAGTCTGGTTGCATTTTATGTTTTATTATATAAGGCCAATTTATAGAATTATGGTTATATTATACACTTTCCTCTGATGAGCCATCATTTGCTAATCTATTCTGATTATAGAGTAATCACATTTTCTGCTTCTACTCCAAATGATTAGTGCTGGCTTTGTAACACAATACAATGCCATGATCGCCTTAAAATGACATTCATTATCAATCAAGGATGGTCATGTGCCTGGATGACTCTATTCCAAAAGCACAAATAATCTATCAAGATTTGCCAAGGGGTACTTTTGCTTCCTCTACTGTTGGAATTATTTACTTTTAAAGTTTTCAGAAGCATGCAATTTCCTTCATTTTAATAAAGATCATTTATTCTCCCTCATGAGCTACCATTTTATAAATAACTTTCCTTTATGGTGAAAAATGAATCTAACACAGCTTATCTCCTTATTCTGTACTGAGCATTATGTGTAATTTATGTCTCTAAATGATTGAATAATGGAAAAGAGCCTCATCCGTGGACAGAATGATCAAGAGCTAGCGTTGAGCATGTGCTTACATATACTACTGAAAGGATAAAGGGGCAGATATAAGATGACCATTATTATAATTGTCTGTAATGTGAGTTAAAATGTAAAAAAAAAACAAACAAACAAAAAACCAAACAAAAAACCCCCACAACTTTCCTAATTAAGTAAATTACGGTCTCAAAGGACTGTAATTTTCAAATGACAGACTGAAGCCACATTGTAGATATAGATGCGATTTCTGGCAAATAACAAGTGACTTTCCAGGCAAACTATCCTGTTTCAGGGAAGAGGGCGTGTGATGTTCTCTTCAAGAAAGTCTTTTAGTTAATAACTTAAAGACAAATAAGAATGAGGGCTCTAAGCTTCTTAGGCTTTCTAAAATCATATACTCTTTGAAGGGGAAAAAAACTAAGGTGTTCTTTTGTAAAGAAGTGAGCAGAAATAACATAATAAAAATATTTGCATAATTTTGGTTAAGAAAAAAATTAGAAGCTGAATAAAACCACATCTTTAAAGTAATCTGTGAAAACAGCATTTGAAATGAAACTTCTGCTAGCTATTTTGTTTTTAGTTATCATTTTATTTTGTTGTTCTTCATAGTTTCTCATAAAAAGTTATTTTTAGAGAAATAATTTGAACTCTAATCACATTGTGCTCTCTTGAAATAGAAAATAAAGGAGAATATTAATTGTGATAGTAAAAATAATAATTATTTTATTATGTTTTATATAATTAAAGTTAGCATTTTTATAAGCTCAATAGTAAAGAAATTGAATAATGGCGGTAAGCCATTTGTGAAGTAAAAATCTCTGTTGAATAATATGTGCTTTAAAATATATGAAGCACTACAGGAGGCTAATTACAAAACTTCTTTGAAAATAGTTGTATTACTCATTACAAATGCAGGTTATGCTAGAATTTTGAGAAGTTCTGTTCAAAAGACTTAACACTCACTATCATTCCAATCCCACCAGCACTAAGATAACTTTTGCATTTGCTGAAAATAAAAATACTAACTCTTGCCAGCTCTCACTAAAACAAGAGATCCACCAGGATTGGAACAGGACACAGCTGTCATGAGCACGCCACACATTTACTGATGTATCAAGTACGCAGCTATTTAACTTTCTTTTTCTCTATACGGACTTGCTTTCTATTTTGAGTCCTCATCTCTACCTGAAAGTAGGAAAATTAATCTAGTCACACTTGTAAGTAAACTATTAAAATTTACTCAGTCGTTTGTGTTTGACACTTAGTCAAAGAGAATTTTTCTGTGAGGCTGATCCTTGGCTGTGCGTTCAATGTGCAAAATTAATGGGGAGAGCTACTCATTTATGTCTTAAGCTTTCTCACCTGGTGTCCAGCACCCTACCTGCCTGCCACTTCCCAGAACCATTTCACCTTCTAGGGTTCAGTATCAAAATAGTTGGCTGTTTGACTAGCTCTTTAGGAGATGTGGCCCCCCTGAGGCTGCACTCAGGCCCATACCTATGCCCCCATGGAGCCAGGTCTACTTTATCACCCATTAAGAAAAAGAAAAACATGAAGAAAGCAGGGTGCTCATCCCTTTAACACTAAGGTCCACGCATTATTCTATTATTCTTTATTTTAGTTCTGAAGAGGAGGATGGGGCAGCCTCCTCCTATACATATGCCAGCTTCAAGCTCTTTCCCTTAGAGACATCTTCTCTGCCTTCCCAGCTCACAGGACTCTTACATACTTGAAGGACAATGGAAAAACTGGTTCTTCCAGATCTTGTCTTCATTCAAATCTTTCCTGGACTTCATTTTGATTTTATAAGCCAATAGTGTGGCTTCCTTTAGTTTCTGAACCTGCACTCCTTCCAAGAAATAGAGGCTCCTATTTATGTGCTCAGATGAGGAGGGTAATCAGGAGAAGACAAAGGGAAACGACAGAATGTCGCCCACCTGTATCTCACAGCAGTGGCTGCCTACAAGACATGCCAGCTACTTATACAGTGTACTGACCTTTTTTCCTAGCTGTTTATGAGTCAGTACTCCTCAAAGGCAGCCAGATAAGGACTCAGACACCAAGTCGCCGATAGTTAAAGAACACACTGAACTTAGTTCCCTAAATGGAAGGAGCCCCCTAAAAAACATTTTTATAACAAGTCTTACTTAAACTACGAGCAGGAGGATTTTCACTGGAAATGGTCCCACCCCATCATCCCATGCGCTGGTTCTGGTTTATGCTGCAGGTACAGTTCCAAATGCTGGCAAGTGAGGAAGCAAAGAAATGAACTAGTGACTGAACTTCAGGTCCTGGAGAAGGCTTAGATGGGCTACGGTGCATGTGTAGGGAGGTTAGAAGCAGGCAGGGCCTCACTTAGCTAGGTACAGAAAACAAGATTGATGCCATAACTATGTCTTTATCTCTTTCCATTTCACTGATGAGAGAAAGGACGTCTTAGGATAGATGGATGGCTAGGTATGTAGAGAGGGAGGGAAGAAAGGAGGGTGACAGATAGATATGTACATACATATGTATATACATACATATGTACATATATACATGCATGCATACACACATACATACATATGTACGTACGTACATACATACATACATGAAGGCCCAGAATGAATGCGTTTTTTGATAGCTACTCAGTGTGAACACATACCCCTAAATCATATTTAAACTCACAAATGAAAGAGAAACATGTTTCCACCACTAATCCAACTATCTCTTGTATAAGATACTCTCATCGTCTCCTAAAAAGAGGAGATCTAAAATTTCATAAGTCACTGTTTCTATCTGGTAGTAATGTCTATTCCTCTTTCAGTAAAACCACAATCCCCCTTTGATATCTTTCAACTTAAAGATGATTTATTTTACAACTACAAATGCACCTTATATTAAATAGGAAAAGGGAAGATGGGAAAGACTAGTTAATAAAGTAAGAAGATATGCGTATAACTACTTTAATCCTCATTTTTGTGTCTGATTACTTGGTTGCAGTTTGTAATTATAACCTTGTTTTTCAATATCTACTCCATGTTCTCTTTTCCGTCTGCCAGGCTCATAGTTGGACATTGCTCTTAATGAATCATACCTTCGCTGCTAAAGGAACTTAGATCTTAGTTGTCTTCTCTGTATGGTTATAGTCTTCACTTAACTTCTACTTCTAGCATGGATGTACTAAAAGGCACTCCACGAATGATAGGTTCTTGCACTAGATTTCTTCACTTCCATTGTGAAGCACAAATATTATTTCTTTTTGATAGAATCAGGATTAAGATTCCCAGCTATGACAGTAAACTCCTTCTTTGCTTGTTGGTAAGGAGGGATTAGAAGCTTGGTGTGGTCAGATGGCAGTCTTAACACACAGTTCAATAGAATCAATATCACGTTTCTTCATGTAAGGTTATATTATCTGTTAACTAGCACCTCTAAGTCAACAGAATCCAAAGTTGTGGAACAAGAAGTAGAAATTCTTTAAAAGATTCATGATGATAAACAAGAGAGGAACCACAATCACTTCTACCCTTTGGTTTTACATCCATGATTTCTGGCTAAGAAATACCTCCATATACTGGCAGCTCGTTGAGAGCACATACTGTATCTTGTAGGAAGGAACCCATACTTAAAAGTGTTATTACCCAGATAACTCCATCACTGAGTCTTTAATAGGGCATTCACTGCTGCATGATAAGGTAAATATTAAGACAGTGAATGCTTTGTTAAAGTGTGGGATACCCTGGCGGCAAATATGGCATTTAAAAGTCTGTGGATTATTCTAAAATTTATATGAAAAGACACTGGCCATAGGATAGTCAAATCAATCTTGAAAAAGGACAAAGTAGAAGGGGCCACTCTGCTTGATATTAAGACTTATTATACAGTTACAGTACTCAAAACAGTGCGATATTGTCTGAAGGATAGACAGATAGATAAATGGAACAGCATGGAGAATTCAGAAATAGACCTGCACAGATGTGCCCAGCTGATTTCAGAAAAGAGCACGAAGCAATTACATGGAAGAATAGCCTTTTAAACACATGGTACTGAAACAACTGGACATCCGCAAGCCAAAAAAAAAAAAAAAAAAGAACCTCAACTTCAACCTTACACATTATATAAAAATTAACTCGAAGTTGATCATATGCTTAAATGTACAATAAAACTAAAAAACTTGTAGGAAAAAACCTTTGGGATCTAGGCAGAGTTTTAAAAATTGACACCTAAAGCATGATCCATAAAAGGAAAAAGTAATCAATTGTACATCATCAAAATTAAAAACTTTTGCTCTGTGAAACTTCCTGTTAAAAGAATAAAAATAAAAAAATTATATTCTGAAAGAAGTATTTGCCAACGACATATCTGACAAAGGTCTAGTATCTGGAAATCTCAAAATATAAATATATAGAACTTTCAAAACTCAGCAAACCAATTAGAAAATGGCAAAAAAAATACATCTCATTAAAGAGGATATACGAATTGTAAGTAGGCACATGAAAAGATACTCAACATCACTAGCCATTAGAAAAATGCAAATTAAAACGGAGACATCACTATACATTTCTCAGAATGGCTAAAAAAAAATAATAATAACACCATCAAATGCAATGGAGAATGGAGAGAAATTAGATCACTTAGTCATTTCTAGTAGAACTTAACATGATACAGCCACTCTGGAAAACAGTCTGGTAGTTTTCTATAAAATTAAACATGTGATTCTCATGTGACCCAGCAATTACACTTTTTTGGCACTTATCACAAAGAAATGAAAATGTATGTGCATCCAACTCACACAGGAATGTTCGCGGTCCTGAACTGGAAGCAATCCAGATATCTTTCAATAGGTAACTGTTCAACAAATTGTGATGCATCTATGCCAGAGAATATTACTCAGCAATAAAAAGGAATGAACTATAGATACGTGCAACGACTTGAATGAATTGCCATGGAATTACACTGAGTGCAGAGAGCTAGTTCCAAAAGGTCAAATGATATGTCATTTCATTTATGTTACATTTTAAAAATAAAATTACAGAAATGAAGAAGAGATTAGTGTTGCCAGGAGTCAGAGATACAGGTACAGTGGAGAGGTAGCTGTATCTATAAAAGGGCAACATAAGGTATCTTTGTGCTGTATCCTGACTACATCAACCAATGTCCATATCCTAGTTGTGATGGTACTGATGTGATGGCAAGAGCACGGCTGGCATGAAAAGCAAATCTATATCTAGAATAAATATCTACTCCAGGGAAGCCAAATTGCTCTTTTCTCCATAAAAGAGGGGTAAAATGCAATCAACCTGGTACTCCTAGGGGAATGGTACCATATTGGAGATTCAATACTAGATTCTGCTGTAGGCGGATTAGGCACATGGCAGAGATATATCCCAATTAGCTTTGATGAAAGGAAACTCCTATTGTCAAAGCCATGCATAAACTCCATCCCTTCATGTAAACTGTCTATTTATGAGCCCATTGAGAAAGCACTGCAATTTATAAGCAAGCACTGACTCTCATCCAGGTAATGGGTCCTTTGTCCACATGATTACTGAGAACCCCTTTTCAGCGGGTACCCTTTGCTATCTTGCTTTCTTTTTGTTAGTATTTACCTTTAAAAAAAATCTTCTCTGTGTCATTTCTCTTCTTTGAGTCACTTCCATAATTATCCGATTGGAATTCTTTTATTTTCACCTTGTTTAGACTGAATCTGACATTCTCAACTTTTAATAAGGAAACCTTACTCATTCACATTATAGTGAATTAGTAAAAGGAAATAAAAAACTAAGCTAATATGGTTTGTGCACCATGTCCAAAATAACATTTTTGTAGGAGCCTGAAAATTATGCCTAAACGCTTACAAACAATCTAATGACTGGAGTATATCTTAAGATAAAGTTATTTTAAAAATGCTAGTTACTAGGACAGTTGCCTATAGTTACATACATATATATGTATACAAACATACATATATATGTATTTATGTATATATATGGTTACTATAGTATTTAAATAATATATTGCATATATTAAAAATATTACAAGATAAATATGGCTTCACATTTGAGTTATCTTTGGGGTTTTCTAACATCATTCACAAATTCATCTTCATCATCAAATAATGAGTCAAAAAGCAGGCAGAGCAATATTACTAAACTCATTTTATGAATGAGAAACATGAGATAAGTAAGCAGTTGGAGGTTTGTATATGAGGCTCAAGAGTGAGGTCTGGGCTGAACCTTAATACTGGAAGTGTCATAAAAATGATATTTAAAGTCATAAAATTGGAAAGGATTCAAAAAGAATCAACTAGGAAAAAAACAAGGAAAGCCAAAGAACTAATCTTTGGGACATTGCAAAATTTAGGTATCAAAGTTGCTGAAAAGCAACAGGCAATGGAAGCTGAGAAGGGGCATCTAGACAGTCACACCAGTCTCCTGAAAGGCATGTGCAGAAAGTGTTTCAAGGGGGAGAGAGCAACTTTGTGAAGTGTTATGGTCAGGCTTGCAAATTAACCAGTAGATTTAGGAATGTGGAAGACTCCGACAATAAAGAAAGAAAAAACCTGTTTTCTCTCTACCAAATAATTTCCCAAAGAAGATACATACATAGAAACTAGATTGCCTACATATTCTTTGAGGAAAGCTAGTTACTTTATTTCAGATTATGACAAATAGAGATGTAATAATGATAATAAAAGTAACAACTCTGGATTGAGTATTTACTCTGTGTCTGGCACTGTGTTAGGCATTTGGAAGATATTAACCTTGTTGCATAAAGGTTATTATTCATTAGTTTGCAGCTGAAGAAATTACCTGCTGGTTTGTCTATGAAGAAACTGAGGTTAGAGAAATTAAATGATTTCTCCAAGTCATTCAGTTAATAAATATTTGAATTTAGCTTTCTTTGATCAAAAAGTCTACACATTCCATTATACCACAATTATGTATTTATAAAGATATGCTTCTAGTCCTCTGTATGTGTCAAAACAATTATTCAAAGAAAATGAAGAGGATGAGAAGAGAGAATCTTAAAGAGAAAAATTTATATTAGAAAACTCAAATCCAGCAAGGAAGCCTATCTCTGAACCAATTAGAATTGGTTACTGTTTAAAAAACCTGGACATTTTAAAGAAAAAAAAAAGGTACATTTAAAACTAACTCAGGTATCTCTCTATAACATCATTAGGAGATCTGGTCCAGTTAATGAAAGGAAGACAATCTTGTTTTCACGGACATACACATACTGCTCCAAAATTCTTGGATTAAGGATGCCAGATATTCTAGCAATCATTGTCAGAGCTTCTATCAATAACTCAATATGCCTTTTTCTACCATGCACCTATTTGTTCAGGGATAGAACTGGAACTGAGTTCATTGAGTTAGTAATCTCTGTCTGTGTCTCTGTCTCCCTCTCTCTCCACCTCTATATACACTATAGAGATTATTAAATATAGGGAGAGGATAATCAAAATATATTTAAAATATTCTAAATATCTATTTAGATAGAATATTGACAGAAACATTAAGAGAGATATGCAGCATTTAAAGCCGTTTTACATGGCTGAGATTCTTACAGGTACAGTAGTAAGAGTCTCATTCTAATCTTGCTACAAATTCACTGAGTATTAATATTTTTCAGTGTATTTGTTTTTCTTGGCAGTCACTTACTGTAGGAATTTTACTATTTAATAACAAATACAACCTCACTCATGAACAAATCAATCTGGTAAAAACATCTGCTCAGAGCATTTTTTCCAGCTGCAAATTCTATAGTGTTAAAATTCATATGGATGATATAGATATGACTTACCAACCTTTCTTTTAGTTATTCCTGTAAGTGTGCTTTTAATTTATTATTTATCTGAGTGGCTACCAGCAAGCAATTATTTAGTGGTATTATAAATGTGAAACTAAAAAAAAATATGAAATGAAAATATAAGCTTTAGAACATTATGTTCAACTGCATCAAAATTTCATTGTAAATTACATTATAAAGACAAATGTTCATTCTTGGCCTATACAAAATATACAAAGTATTTCAATAATATGAAAAGCCAAAATAAGTAATTTAAGATTATAATTATAAATCTGATGCTGGCAGTGTTTCTAAAATAAAAAAAAAATCATTTGATTGTTCATTACATGCTGTAAACTTCATAGATATTTCATTCACTTATTCTGCAGATAATGTATTCAGATTCTACTATGGACCTGGCATTATGCTAGTCACTGAGTGCATCAGAGAAAAAAGAACAGGAAATCTACATTCTTGAGGATGTTTAATTCGCAAAACAACTTGTGTCTTCTGTACTATAATCTCCATTTTCTAAATGAGAAAACTCAAGCATAGAGAAATTAATCAATGTGTCCAAGTCTGTACATCTAGTGATGGAGCAAACAGAAATCTGAATATAGATTTCTCCAAAATTCATTCTCTTTTCCACTGTGCCGCAAGTTGCTCCTCATTATATACCAACTGCCTAAAATTAAAAAAAGATTTATAGATCTGCTTTTTATTCCCCCGGAATAAGCCACAAGTTTAATAAAATATCGATGAAAATAACAGTGGGCTTTTCTGGAGTTAGACGAGTTGATTAATAAATTCAAATCAAAAGCAAGCAAGAATAGCCAGGAAATCCCTAAATAGCAAGTATAAGGCGAGCCAACGAGGCATTCCAGACTCAGAAACATAAATTTTCTGCAGTTAAAACAGCATGGTAGTTGTGATTAAATAGACCTATGAAAAAGGACAGAAAATTCAAAAATAGATGTAATTGCATATGTATCTATCACATGGAATTCATTAACAGTTTAGGGAGATACAATTCACAAACCATAAAATTCACCCATGTAAAGTTTACATTTAAATGATTTATGGTATTTTCACGGAATTGAAAAACCATCACTACCTCCTAATTTTAGAATATTTTATCACTCCTAAAGGAAGTCCTGTACCCATTATCAGTCACTTAGCACTACTCTCCAGCTCACCTCAGCTCCAGTAGATCAGACTACCATTAATTTACTTTTTAGTCTCTATAGATTTGCCTCTTCTAGACGGTTTGTATAAAATAAAAAGATCCAATATGTGGTCTTTTGTGACTGACTTCTTTCACTTAGCATGATGTTTTCAAGGCTCATGCATGCCATAACATGTATCAGTATTTCATTCTTTTTTATTGTTGAATCATTTTATATTTTATGGATACGTCATATTTGTTTATCCATTCATCACTTGCTAGACATTTGAATTGTTTTAATTTGGGGCTGTTGTGAAGAGAACTTCTGTGAAAATTCATGCACAAGATTTTGTTTTGTGTTTCTTTTGAATATATACTTAGAAACGGAAGTGCTTGTTCACATGTCACTCTATATTTAATATTTTGAGGAACCAGCAAACTATTTTCAAAAATGACAAATATTTTACATTCTCATCAGCAGTGAATGAGGCTTCTAATTTGTCTATATCCCCATCAACCCTGTTATTGTTAATCTTTTTTGTTATAAACATCCTGGTAAATGTGAAGTGATATCTCAAGGTTTAGATTTGCTTTTCCCTAACGACTAAAGATATTAAGCATATTTTCATGTACTTATTGGTCATTTGTATATCTTTTGAATAGAAACACCTATTCAAATCCATTGCTCATTTTTAAATGGGTTATTTATATTTCTGTTGTTGAGTTGTAGGAGATATATATATATATATATATATATATATATATATATATATATATATATATTGGAAAAAGAGTCCCTTATCAGAGAAATATGTGATTTGCAAATATTTTATCCCATTCTGTAACATGTTCTTTCACTTCTGATGGTAATGTTTGCAGCACAAAAGTTTTTAATTTTGATAAAATCCAATTTCTCTATTTCTTTTTTTTTTTTTGTCTTTTGTTGCTTTGTCTTTGGTGTCATATTCAAAAAACCACAGCCTAATCCCAGATATTGAAAGTATACTTCTATGTTTTCTTCTAAGAGTTTTATAGTTTTAGTTCTCTCATCTGTCTATAACACATTTTGAGTTAATTTTTGTGTGCAGTGAGAGGTAGAGGTCCAATCTTATTCTTTTACGTATAGATATTCAGTTGTCCCAGTACCATTTTTTGAAAAGACTATGTTTTTCCCCACTGTATGGTCTGGGCATTCATGTTGAAAATCAGTTGGCTGTAAGTGTAAGGACTTCTGTCTATTCCATTAACACGCACATCTATCAGTATGCTCATTCTATTCTCTATTAACTACTCCAGTTTTGTAGTAAGTTCTGAAAGCAGGAACATGCTTCTTTCAAGACTATTTTGGCCATTCTATGTCTTTCAAATTTCCCTATGAATTTCAAGATCAGATTCTCGAGTTATACAAAAAAAAAAAAAAGCCAGCTATTATTTTCATAGAGATTACATTAAATCTATAGATTATTTTGGAGAGCACTGCCATATTAACAATATTGTCAACCAGTCCATAACCATGAGATGTCTTTCTATTTATTTAGGTTTTCTTTAATTAAGCTTATTCCTAATTATTTTATTATTTTTGATGCTGTTATAAATAGAATTATTTTTGTAAATTCATTTTCAAGTTCTTTAATGTAAACATCTAGAAATAAAATTGATTTTTGTAAATTAATCACAAGATCCTATAACTATACTGAAATTGTTTATTCATCTTGATGAATTTTTGTGGACTCCTTTCCAATCTGGACAATTAAGCAAAAAAAAAAAAGTATCCAGTATAATGTTAAATTGAAGTGGAGATAGGAGACATTCTCATTTTTTTTGGTATGTTGGCTTGTTCCTAATTGTTGCCTTCAGTCTACTACTAATAGCTGTTTTTCTGAGACATCTTTATAACATTGTATAAAATTGCTATCTATTTTTAGTTTGTTGAGTGTTTTTATTATGAAAGAGTATTATTATACATGGAAGCAACCAAAGTGTCCTATGATGGATGATTGGCTAAAGAAGCTGTGGTACATATATACAATGGAATATTACTTAGTCATAAGAAGAGATGAAATACTGTCATTGGCAACAACATAAATGGACTTTGAAATAATCATACTAAGTAAAATAAGCCAGACAGAAAAGGTCATTTGTTATCCCTAGGTTTATATCCCATATATAAGTGGGATATAATGAACAAAATGAGGTAACAAATGAACAAAATGAACAGGACAAACAGAGGCTCATGGACATGGATGATGGACTAGTCCTTGCCAGGGTGAGAGGGGCATGGGAAAAAAATGTTAAATAAATAAATAAATAGATAGATAGATAGATAGATAGATAGATAAATAGAAGTTTAAAAAAGGGGAAAAAAATAAAGAGTATCACATTTTGTCAAATGCTTTTTCTCTGTAATGATTGATACAAATACATATTTCTGTTCTTTATTCTATTAATAGAGTATATGATATCAATTGATTTTGGGCTGTTAATCCAATCTTGTATTCCTCGGCATGGTATATAATCCTTTTTGTTTGTGGCTGGATTGGTTTACTAACACACTGTTGAATTGTTCAGTTTTTCCTTTATTTCTGTGTTTTTGCTTCATGTATTTTAGATCTCTGTTGTTAAGTATATATGTTTATAATTGTTATTTTCTTAACAGATTGACTCATTGTTATAAAATGTCTCTTTATCTCTAGTAACAAGTTTTGTTTTAAATCTATTTTTTCTGATTTTGGTATAACTACAGCTTTTTTATGGATGAAATTTGCATGTTATAATTTTTCTGTAATTTTATTTTCATCTTATTTGTACCTTTGAATCTAAAGTGTATCTTCTATAGACAACACATAATTGAATCTTAGTTTTTTATCCATACTGATAATTTCTGCCTTTTGATTGTATTGAATAATGCATTCACATTTACTATTATTATTGATAGGACTGGATTTAACTTTGCTATTTTCCTTTGTTTACAATATTTTTGTTCCTCTGTTATTTGTTCCTGTTCTTTTTTGTCTTTTTTTAATTTTGAAAATATTGTTTAGTGTAATCTTTTAATTCCGTTAATAATTTTTAAATTGTATTTTAAAAATTATTTTCTAAGCAATTGCTGAGGCTTATAATATATACTTTAACTTATCAAAACCCACCTTAAATTTATACTAGTTTAATTCTAGTGAGATATATAAACTTTACTTCTGTATAGCTCTATCTCCTATTTTATATGTATGTGTGGTGTTAGTTTTATACAGATTACGTCTATACTTGTGACAAATCCAAGAATATATTGTTAAAATTATTATATTATGCAAATTTGTACCTTTTCAAGAGGCGGTCAGAAGAACATATTAACATATATATATATAAATGTTATATTAATCTTCTTATTTCTGTTTTTTTTTTTTAATTTGTTTCAGTGGATTTGAATCATCATCTAGTTTCTGATACAATTTGTTTCCACCAACTTCTTTTGTGTTGTTATTGTCAAACATACCACATTTTGACATGTTATAGGCCAAACAATACAATTTTATATATGCATTTCGATATAATTGCTTTTTGATTTATTTAAGTGAAAAAAAGGAGAAGAGATATGCAATTATACTGTCTTTTCTAATTAACTACATGATCACCTTTACTGGCACATTTTGTTTTCTCTAGATCAAATTATCGTCTAAGGTCACTTGCTTTCAGTCTGGTGGACTTCCCTTAGTGTTTCTTATAAAGCAGCTGTACTACTGATGAATTCTCTCAGCTTTGTTTATCTAAAAATGTCTTTATTTTGTGTTCATTTTTAAAAGATAGTTTTGCTGGATATAAGATTTTTAGTAGGCAATTTTTCTTTCAGAACATGGTTTCGATGAGAAGTCAGTGTTAATTTGTGTCCTCTTGTATGTGATGAGACCATTTTGCTGTTTTCAAAATTCTTTCTTTGTTCTATTTTTCAACATTTTGACTAAAATGTGCCTGGGTATGGATCTTTTTGTGTTTATCCTATTTTGTAATTATTGGAGTTTGTCAAACCTCTCATATATATGTGTTTTATATCAGATTAGGAAGTTATCAGCCATTATTTTGTCAAATACTTTTTCTGCCCCATTCTCTTACTTCTGTCTTTCTGGTATTCTCATTACAAACATCTTGATACATTTCTCTGAGGTTCTCTTTATTTTTCCTCTCTGTTTTTCATGTTCCGTAATCTTTATCAATCTCTCCTCAAGTTCATGGATTCTTTCTTTTGTAAGCTTAAATCTACTGTTGAGCCCTTTAGTGATCTCTTCATTTAGTTATTGTATTTTTGAACTGTAGAACTTTCATTTCATTCTTTTCTATAATTTCTACTATTAAATGTGATATTTAACATGGTCTCCTTTAGTTTTTAAACATTTTTATATAGCTTCTTTAAAGTCTTTTGTCTAGTTAGTTCAATATTTAGGCCTCTTCATTCCTTTATGGCTTGATTTTGTTCCTGAGCATTGGTTGCACTTTCCTGTTTCTTTGCATGGTTTATAATCTTTTGCCCAACTAGATACTTTTGTATTGTAGCCACTTTGAATACTGATTGCCTTCCCCCTGCCTCCATGTTTGTTGATGTTGTTTGTTTATTTTTGCACTGAGTGACTTGGCTAGACTAATGTAATGTGTATTTTCTATAAGGTATTCAATCTGTGACATCACTCTTAAAAAGGCATAACCTGGGGCGCTTACGCAGTCCTCCCCAGCACTAGGGATAGCTGTGGTTTTACTTTGGTGTCTTTGACTGTGTCTTTCTCTGATCTCCCCATTAAGTTTCTGGTTGGTCTTTCTCTATTGGTATGACATGCCACTCTTAATTTCCATAATGGCTAGCTATTTATTCCTTTGTTTTTAACAACTGTTGGATAAGCTGTTACACTGTCTGATCTAATTAAAGTTGGGCCCATTGACAGGGGCAGGTTATTGTCAGGAAATTTCTTTTTATAGGAGAATTCCAGCTAATAAATTACAGATGTAGAATGGCACCACTCTAATAAATGGATTTATGCAATGAATGTCAAAGGCTGCTAAAATCATAAAGTGACAACTAGTTATTATATATCTCTGGATTGAAGAACATAACTTTCATCTTTGAAGAATTATTGTAAAAGGAGAAAAGTCTTATTAAACCTCTAGATCAAACTAAAAAGTTTTTGGAAATATAAAGAGAAACTTGTTAACTGACACCACAGGAATACATTAAAAGAAAATAAATAACAGCAACTCCACAGAACAGATCATTTCCTTTCTTCAACAAATAAATCGTAGAGGAAAAAAACATAGAGAAAGAATAACTTAGAGATTATTAAGTACTTAAGAGACCTATATCAATTGTAACTTTCATTTTATATAGATCCTGATTCTACTAAGCTGTAAAATAAAATGAAACAAAAAATTTTTGAACTCTAATAAAGTACTGTATATCATGTAATTATATTTAATTACCTTTAGGTATAATAATATTATAGTGACCTATGTCTTTAAAAGTATTCTTACCTTTAGAGATATATATTAAAATATTTACAGATAAAATGGTAAGATGTTTGGCACATTCTTCAAATGATCCAGGGACAGGGAATGTGTAGGATAAAAATGAAACAAAATTGGTCATGAGTTGATAGTTGTTGAAACTGGCAAAGGATTCTTGGTTTTGTTATATAGTATTTTGAAATTTTCCATAATAAAGTTAAAAAATAAGCAACAAATATTTATTAATTACCAACAATGTACTCATCCCTGTGTTAAGCAATGTGAAATAAATGAACTATATCTATTATGATTTTTGATCACAAGAAACTTTTTATTTAATCCAGGTGACAAAATTAGAAGTCATAAAACAATAAGAATAAATGGAATTAAAAATTACAATATTTGGTACAAATTGTAGGTATCCAGAGTAGAATTAAATTCCTGAGGCCTGGAGTAGTTATGGGAAACTTTATAGAAGAGAATGGATTCTCTGGCATTTTAAAGGCTGAAACAAATCTGAACAAATAAAAGAAACAGAGAAGAGCTTAGGCAATTTACTAGATTCTGTAAAGATTAATAAACAAAAATCTCCTCTTAGTATTTTGGTTGGGATATACTTCCTAATGCTACATCCTTAGGCTCACAAAAGTAAACTAAGATAATCTGAGGACTTAGAAGTTCTCCCTTGAATTCATATCTGAATATTAAACTATGCAAATTTCCTTGAGAACACAGTCTTCCTGTCATCATACTTTTAAAGGTCATCTGTTGTTCTCTTGAAGAGACACTATCTCTTCTCAGTAAAAAACAAACAGAAACACATATTTCAAATAAAATTGAGGATAAAAGTCTTTCCAAGAAAATGCTTTCTTTTCCAAAGAAATCATTGAGCATATCATCCAGGAGTTGAATTAATCCTCATACTCACAGCAGGTACATACAAAAGTAGCATAGAATAGAAAAAAAGTTTGTCCAATTCATAGAGAATGTATATTAATAGTAACTAATAATGACCCCATTAGAATTCCATCAGATTAGATAAGTATTTGGGGGGGGGGCGCGCTTAAGCATAATTACTCTAAGTATCAAGTTATTCCCTTGCTAAAAAAAAAGTCTATATGCTTATCAATATACATATAGTAGAACAGATTACAAGGTGCTAAGTAATTTACCTAAATCCTCAGTTATGAAGTAATAAAGTAAAGAATAGTTGTAAAACATGTTAAACCAGTAAGGAAATAAGATTATTATTTAAAGAGTATGTCACAAAATTCTATTTTATATGTCTCAAATTCTATTTTAATTTTCATCTACTTTATAACACATTTTTACAAGCATGTAGTTAAACAAGAAATGGTTTCACTTGATAAACTAGGCTACTCTTGAATGTACTGCAAAGCCATAGTGTAGACCCTTAGCTGCCCACTTAGCAATCAGGCCATTCTTCCTGCTAAAGAACCATGGATTTGTTCAGTATTGAGTTGTCATCTGCTTCCAGGGGGGTTAATTCTTCTCTAATCCCAAGGGGTCTATTTCAATTAATTTAGAGCAGTGGATCTCAAAGTAATGTCAACAGTCAATATTCAATGCTATCAAAATAATCAAATATCAGTATCATGTGATATTTTGAAAATATTATCTTCACAAAAATACTAATGCACTAATTATCTTTTTTACTGTGTTGACATTTGAACTGTTGGTGAAAAAGAAATGGAGGGTATAACTGCCAGCACCTCAGGACAAAAGGCAAGGGCCCAAATTGTTCACTGGTAAGCACAGAAAGTACCAAAAAAAAAAAAAAAAAAAAAAAAAAAAAAAAAAAAAAAAAAAAAAAAAAGGAAAAAGAAAAAAATCCCATTTTACTTAAGAATTTTCTTCATGAAGTAGTTAAAATTATTAATTTTCTTGAATCTTGACTCGAATATCTGTCATTTTAACATTCTTTGTGACAAAATAAATCCATTAATATGTAATGGGTTTATTGCTATTCACATAAATCATTTCTGCTGCATTGTGAAGTGCAATGATAGGTTCATGGAAAAGCATTTGGTAATTTATTTGAGAGCTAAATTAGCCACTTTTTTCATGGAACAGCATTATAACTTGAAAGGTGACTCATAAGACTTAGATATTTAGCAGACAATTTTTCAATAATAAACCAAACGGGCCTCTAGCTTCAAGGAAATCAGTTATTAATATTTGTTGTCAATTACTAATTTGAACTTTCAAGTGAAAATTCAAATATTAGAAAGCATATCCTCCACCATGAGCATGCAGAGTCTCATGAAATATTTTTTGAAAATATAGCTTTCAAGATAAAATACATTACATTAACATGTAATGGGTTTATTGTTATTTTAAAATCAATTAGTAAACAGATATTTTAAAATTCTATCAATTTCAATTTCTAATATGGTAAATGTTGATAGATATACCACATTAACAAAGACTTTGAGAGGGTATAATGGAGTCTGAAGACTAAAATTTGAGAACCACTGATCTAGAACAATCATGATAATTCTATTCCTTTATAAGTGATTGGTTTAGGAATGGGCATATGACTTATTTGTTCAAAACGTTCTGCTTTAACATACTTGGAAGAAATCTTCTTTTGCTTTAAAAGGGACACAAAAAAATGAGTTCCCCTTCTGATGCTTTATTGCTGTATGAGAATGTGTTTTTGGTGCTGCTGCAGTAATTGTATGACCAGGAGAGAACAAGTCTGAGGACAGGCGCCAACAGGAAGAGAATGGCAGAGCACAAAGACTAAAGAACCCAGGATCCTTCGAGACTTAGTTAAGTATCAAACCCAAACAACCTCCTGACTTCTTTTTATGTAAAAATAGCAAACCCACTTATTGTCCATGACATTTTGAGAACAGTTATTTTTTTTTTTTTAATTTGCAACAAAATCATCCTAAATGACATGGACTGTTTTGTTATGTATCTTCTTTTAGTGTTTTCTGTTGTAACTGCTTGTTTTTAGTCACATGTTTGGAATATGCCTAATATCTATGTTAATAGCTAAAAAATTATGATTTAATGATGGATAAAATGGTTTCATTGGTATTGTATAGCAAGATGCACATTAATCATTTGTATAAATAATAAAACTTTTTTGTTTGATTCCATATTCAAAGATAACTTTGTGTTAATAATTTAGTTTCCATGTAAGTCTGCTTACATGGATAGACTGCACAGAACACAAATGAATATCAAAGTTTATATGACATTGGTATAAGCAAAAAAAGATATATATTCCAGGTACATCTTTTTCTTTTTTTGCACTGTGGCCTTAGCCTTAATTTCAATTATAATTTTATGATAATGTAATTTCAGAATTATTTAATCTGCTTTAATATTTGACTTTAATAACATAGATACAAGTATGTTAGAACGGTATAAATAGTTGGAGGGCTTTATCTGCCAATTTATGATCATTGAACGTCATATTTTAAGAACCTATAGCTAAGGCAATTTCTTAACCTTGGCTCTACCTAGGTTTTGGGCCAGTAATTCTTTGTTGCAAGTGGTTGTCCCAGGTATTGTAGGATGTTAGGCTGGATTCCTGACTCTACCCACCCAGTTGCAACAACCAAAAACATCTGCAAACATCACCAAGTGTCTTCTGGGGTGCAAAACTGCCCTTTCCTCCATTGAGAACCACTAGTCTATAAGACAATCAAAAACTTATTTTTCTGACTTTGCCACTTACAGCATAACTCAGAATTATGTTAATTTTGACTATCTTTATTCTATTCCTTAAAAAGTATTGCTAAGGTTGTCCACTTTTCCAGCCCCTTATTATCCCAGCTTCATGGGGCCCCTCAGCCTTAGGAAAGAGAAGGCTTAATTAGCATAATCTAGAAAGGAGACAGAAGGGAAGAAGATAAAATGACACCTACATTTTTTTTTTCATTGTGGTATTAGCTATTTTTAAATGTCTTCACAGAAAGAGTAGTTATATTTAATTATAAATGTAAGTTAATGATCACGATTCCTAGTCTACATGTGTTACAACTGTGGTGATCCTATCTATCTTGCTCAGAATTATGCCCCCAGAGTCTAGCAGTGTTTCCATTTTTATTAGACATTCAATATACATCTGATGAATCCATGAATAAAGTTCTCATTACCTTATCATAATAGCAACCTTGCCAATTACTAGTGTTAGTTTAAAAATTCAATCTTCTTATAGATGGAAATCATTTAATAATGCATACTGAATATTTTCATATAACAACTTCTACTGGGTACCATCATTACTATCAAAAGATCCAATCTAAAAGAGGTGATGAGCACCAAATAACCAAACGTAAAGCAGTGCATTATCAAATTAGTTTAAATATAAGTATGAAATCCTATGGGAACAAAGAGATGATTTAAAGATTAGAATATTGAAAAAAATGAGGTGGTAATTAGATTGGGCCTACAAAGAGAGGACTTTCACAGTGTGAACAAAGGCTTTGAGCTAGTGATGTAAGAACATCCAAACATATAGAAAAATTTATAAGAATTTATTTGAGCCAAATTTTTGAGGACATGCCTGGAAGCAAGATCTCAAAAAAAAAAAAAAAATTTCAGAAAATGCTTTGGAGAATTACAGTTTTCAGTTCATTTTATACATTTAGAATTAAAGGAGAAAACACATGGAAGTTACATGAAATCCATTGGCGGTAGATTAAGGAGGCTAGAGAACACAAAGCAAGGAATCTCTAGAATTGGACAAAGCAAAATGGAGAGACACTTCTTTTACATTGGTGGGTACAAGATAGTTAATGTTTAATGTTGACAGTGAATAGAGATGGTATGTGACAATGAGGAGTTCTATGGTCTCGTGCTCTGGTGACCTTGTGCTTGAGAGCTGGAATGTAGGTTTAAACAACATTTTCAATTGTAGAGACTATTATTTAAGGCAACATTCTTAAAGCTAACCCTTTTCTTTAAATGTACTTCTTTTGCTTGTTCATGCAATTCCAACTATAAACCCCCATCTGAGCCAATATAAACACACCTGGCAATTCAGAAACTGCCTGAAACTCCAGACACCTGAAAAAGCCTAACCTCCAATTCTAATTCTCTGTTTCTCTCTCCTTGCAAAACAGAGAGAAAAAAAAAGTTTTGGTAAAAGACTCCAAATAATTAAAATAATTTAATAGATAGCTTTGTCTCAGTGCCACTAACAGAATATGACTGTTTTTACAAACCAAAGAAATATAGAATATATATTAGTTTCTATTTCAAAGATGTCCTCAGTAGTATACCGACACATCTTTAAAAAGGGCTCCGGGAAAATGAAAGCCTATTTCTGTGTTTGCCAGTTTCTGTGGTGTAAGTATGATCTCAAACTCCCACTATGACTAATCTCAAACTACCAGGGCTCTGTGCACTAATTGCAGGTGAATCTCTATTATTTTCACCATTCCTTGTCCCTTCTCTGCTTTGTTCTCACAACGATCACTTCAATTCAGTCATTACTGTTCTTATTGAATATTGCAACTACCCCACTGGAAATTCAGTCCCCGAACCCTCCATCTATTCTCAGAAATGCAACCAGAAATATCTTTCTAAAATGCAAAGGTTCTGCATCGGTGTGCTTTAATGCCTTCAGACAAAGGCCAAAATCTTACCGCGGCCTCAAATGGTCCTTTCTGGTTCGGTTCATATCTGTAGTTGACCTAGTCATGCTGGTTATCTTAATGATCCTTGAAAGTTTTTCCTCATGTCTCTGTGCATTTGAGTACCTTTCAGTTCCTTTGTCACTGGAACTTTTGTTATCATTACTTAATATTCCCAAAACACCTTTTCTTTTCCCTCATTATTGGGAGTTCAATTATGTTCTGTTGGAGAACCTCTCTTTCGAGCTTCTAACATACTTGTGTGATTGCACTCAAATTCCATATTGCAATAATTTGTTCATGTGTGTACCTCCTCAACAGGCCAAGAGCTTCATGTGGAAAGAGGCCATGTTTATTTTTCAGTTGTAATGGAGCATAACTGAAATTTTAATGTCCTGTCTATAAACTGCAACTATTGACAATTTTGAGACTCTATAGTGTGTTCCTTTGTAAAATGAAGGTAGCAGGATTAAGTATAAAATAAATATTTTAGAATACTTCAAATTCTGCTATTCTGCAACAACTTTATGCCTTTCTTGATAATTCCTTTAGGAAATAAAAAAGTGAAAATGCACATTAGATTTGTAGATGGCCATAAGCTAAGAACAACAGATATCATCTGGGGCTTATGCTTAAATTCAAAACAACCTTAATAAAGAGGAGTCATGAGAAATAAAATTTATCAGGAACAAATTTAGTATGGCATCTGAGTTAAAAAAACTATTACACAAATAGAAGAAGGAAATAAAGGAATCATACCAAGATATGTATGTATCAAAACATGGCATTTAAAAAAGTAAACATAAAACAGCATTTGCATAAACAAGAATATGACAAATAATCCATCATGTTTTGATTAATTCAACAAACATTTCTTGACAGCCTACTCTATGCAAAGCACCAACTACATACTGACCATTTATGAGTTGGTATTGAGGAAGAAATATTTCTCTTTAATACGCTTGTAACGGATCATACAACAGTCCTTTAAGAATACTTATAGATGTTGAAAATGAGGAAATGGTAACAAACCATATAATAAGAAATGGTCATGTGTTCACCTTAGTTTTGTGTCAAAATTTAACTTTTAAATGGGACATAAAGAATTTGAAGAAAGTTCAAAAGAAGTCATAGGGAATCTTCAGTATTGATTTAAAAGTTGGGGGGGGGGGCGAGAATTGGTATTATTTAACATAATAAATAGCTCCTTCCTCATCAATGGTCTTGGGTTTTTCCTATGACCACAGTCAAGTAAATTAGGTGTATTTCAGAACAGAAGAAAATTTTCAATTGAGATATTTTTGATAAAAGGAACTTACTTTTATGTATCCTTTTCATAAACCAAGACCAAATATCTAGGGGAAGAGATATTTTTAAAGGACCTTTAAAAATATACATTTAAAATTAGAGCCAACTTTCTAATCACAAAAGTCAAAGGTCACCTGAAAAATAAAATTTTCTTTTTCTTCAGATTCAAAAATAGTTCTCTGAGATTCTAAACAAGCAAATGAATCAACAAATTTGTCATGTTTTCATGTAACCTTTAAAATATAGTTTATGTTAGACTGTTATCATCTGCATTATACATATATAACTATATATAATGTATATGGACAATATCTACAAAAGGGCTGTGACTTGTTTTTTGCAATATTTCTTTATATAAAAATCCAAGTGTTGATTTTATTTAACCAAGTGAAAACAAATATTTAAAAATGTTTTTAATGGTATAGATTTGCTTACTTTGTATCAAGAATTTTTTTAAAAAAAAGAACATGAAATTTAATTTACTTAACCTAATAACTACTCCATTGTTCTTGCTTAACTCTTGTTATAATATGTTTCATTCTTTACAACATATTGCAAACATTCTTGAACCTAACATCTAGCATTCATGGTATGAAAATTTACCCAGCATCCTTTTTCATCTCCTTCCTCCTTCCCTCTCTGACTACAGTAGCTTCCATTTTCCTGCTCCGAAGGAAAAATTTTCAATATTAATCATAAGAAGCAGTATTTTGCCTCTCTTTTGAACACACACACAAAAATATTAAAGTCTTCTAACATTTCCCTCAGAAATCAGATCTTTAGTACTGTTGTTTTCAAACATATATTTTTACTTCTGTGATTTCTGTTACAAATAATTCTGCATTATTTATTATTTGAAACTTAATTATTATTATTTTATAAACAGAGGGATAAGATTCTCAAATGTTCCAAATTAGAAGCAGATGATTCAAGCCCATGGCTAAAGAAGCATATTGATATTATTTTATTTAGCAGAAAACAACAGATGTTTTCTCAAAAGATACATATGAAGATTTCGGAACCAGTTTTTAATTGTATTAGTGAAAGGAGAAGGATGCAGAGTTTATATGAACAATATACATTCTTATTCTTGTATATCTTAAAAATTGCTTTTTCATGAGAAAAACAATAATCATGTTGGGTTATTTTGTGAAAGCCGTATGTATAAGCATAATGTATATGCAAAAAGAATTAATGGCAATGTGAAATTCAAAATGTTCTCTAGGTAGCCATTGTCTGAAGAGTAGAGTACTGTGTGAGAGTGTGTGTGTGTGTGTGTGTGCGTGTGTGTGAGAGAGAGAGAGAGAGAGAGAGAGAGAGAGAGAGAGAGAGAGAGAGAGAGAGATTTTTGCCAAGAAGTCATGAGACCAAATGATTATTTAGGTATTTCCCAACAACAGGAAGTTGAGAACTATTCATTTGCTGGCCCAGTCATACACACCAAATCTGTTTTATTTTTGAATATATCTACAGCAGATGCCAAAATGCTCAGTTTTTTTCCCCCTAATATTGTGATAAGCATTAAATTATAGTAGTAATTCATATGCAAACATCTCAATCATCTGTTGTAGCAAGTGGCCATTTTCTCTTCTGCAATTGGCCTATTCATGTATCATAATGGAAATACCCAGAGTTAGGAAATTTTAAACTCTCATCCTATCACTGTGATAGTGGTTACAGCAGAAGAGGATGTTTTATTTGGAGTGGGAAGTTCCAAGACTTGGAGGATGTTTCTGATTTGCAACTGTCTATAGACAATAAAAGATAAATGAAGGTGGAGATAATGGAATTATAAATGAGGCATGTATGTGAAGAACATTTCATTGTTGAAGAATATTTCATAATATTTATTAGATATGAAGAGTTGAAAGAAAATGGAGTTAAAGACAATGCTAAGTTTAGTCCTGGTCTGATTTTACCTTCATTACTTTCCCCTTGCTCACTCAGACTGAGCCATGTCACCCTCCTTGCCATTATACAAAAACACCCGGAGCATTCTTGATCGGTGTCTTTGAACTTGTCATTCATTCTTCTCTTCCCCTAGATATTTCCATAGCTTGTTCCTTCTCTCTGTCAAGTGTTTGTTCAAAGGTTAACTTCCCAGTGAGGACTTCCCTCTATTTAATATTGCAGCCATCCCTAACCTCCAACATGGTGGAAGAAATCTGAAGGAGTTATGAGAAATATGAGAGAATAAGGGGACGAGTTCTGTTTTGAAGACATTAAACACATTATTCCAAAGACAGAAAAATGAATCTGTAGGAAAGAGATAAAATTGTACATTTTTAAGAGTCCTCTAAATAATGTCTAGTTGGCATTGTGAGTTTCAAAAGATGTTCAGTTAAGTTTCTTTTCTTCTTTCTCATCTGGCACCCCCTCTTTTTGTCCTTTCCTACCTCTTTTCTTCCTTCTTTCATGTAATATAAACTGTGACTGACATGTAGCCCAAAAACGTCAAAGAAAACTCCCCTTACTTCTTGACTATAGTCCAATTAAGATTTTAGCAACTCAAACAAGAAAAATGTTCATCATAATAACCTATTAAGATGAAGTGTTTCCAAAATTTTGGAGTCCAAATATGACTCCAAAAATAATTCTGAAACTTCAAGTTATGGTGACAAAACTCTGGACAATGTTTGATTCCATCTGGCCACAAAAGTTTATCCTCTTTTATGAAATTGCTAAAATCAAAGTCATGACTGCCTTTAACGAGATATGCTCAGTATAGGCTGTGCTAAGCAAGCAAGTAAATTCCAGAATCTCAGTTTCTTAACTTAGTGTCTATCTCCTGCTTTCACAAAGTATAGTATGGGTCACAAGCATCTTCTGATTTACTTCCTGAGATGACTCAGATCTAGGCTTCTTCTAGTTGGGTTTGCCATCTCAGAGCCCTTGTTCCTCACTCTGTGGATGAGTGAGAGTAAGAGTAGAGGGACTTTTAAAACTCAGGCAGTATACATCTTTCAATTCATATTCCAATGCCCATAACTAATCACATGACCTCATCTAAATGCAAGTGGTCTGGGAAAGGTTGTCTTCCTGTGTGCCCAAGGGAAATACAAAATGGTTTGGTGATCACATAGCACTGAACTGCCACAAACTGAAAACACATATTTGAGTGGCTAATAGACTATATAAGTCAACATTGAAGAACTCACAATTAAAATATCTGACTTCTCATTTTTAAAAAATTCATGCTATTATAATAGGAGATAGAGTATGGGACGTCAAGATAAAGAAACTATGCCTCATTATCATTGATAAAATGACTATAGGCCACTTACATATACAGGTAAATAGAAATAGTCAATAAGATAATTTATTTTGTCTCTAGGCTAATCATGCACCAAAATTGCAACTGTTAGGGCTTTCTCCTCTCAGAATATCTGAGAATGCTTTGCAAAATAGGACAAATATTGAACAAAAGTGCACAAAGGTCCACTTTCATCTTGCTCAAAAATAATACATCTACTGATTTTTCTCAGTAGTAAATTATGGAGGCCTATACTTCAAAATAACCTTTTCTTCCAGCTACATTTGTATATATATGGAGAGAGACAGAGACAGAGACAGAGACAGACAGAGAGACAGAGAGACAGAGAGATCTATAGATATCTACATCTATATCTGTAGATTGAGATATATCAGGGAATTGTAGAAAACTTGTATCTGCTTATTTGCTAAGAAATGAAAAGTCATAATCTCTATGGCTCAAACAAAAACAACAGCAAAAACAAGAAAATTAAGAGCCAATGTCTCTCAGAACAATAATTTTTTAACAAGGAGTTAGCAGGCATAAAGTTACTTCCCTTATGAAAAACCAATTTCTCTTCTGCCCTCTGCAAAAGATGTCTGGGTTACAATTTAAAGCACTAATTGCTTGAGTTTAGACATGCCTGGATTTTAAAAGTGTCAGAAAGTCAAAATAAGAGGACAGGTAAGGAAAGTCTTGTTAGCATAAACTAGCAATTGGGTTCGGTGCTGCAGATATTTTCTATTAAATGAAAGGATGAAAAGAGAAAATAACCCAGGGGAATGCTGAGTTAAAAGCTGGTAGCAGCAGGAAAGCTTAGACCAAAGCAGTCATTAAAAATCCTTTGGGGTTGGTTTCTTTAAAAGAGCGTACCCACCTACCTCATGGTTATAGATATATTTTTTGGCTTAGTTCTTATGCAGAGAGAGCCAGTCATCGCTGACCTGACATGTTCACTCAAAGTGCACTTTTCTATGAGACCTTAATATGCTGAACATGGAAAGTTGCTGCATACACAGGAAGAAGGCTCCATAATCAAAGATCTGGCAGAATACCTTTTCCTTCCTGTGCTTGATCCCACAAACATTTGTGCTGAACTGTTTTTCTTACCCACCTCCTCCCCTTTGTTGTTTTCTTTCTTTCTGGTGTGCTCGGTTTCTGAGCAAACAACCCCCAGGCAACCCAGTAGCTGCTCCATCTTTTACAGCTTCCCCCCAGCCCTGCGGGGAAACTAAGACAAGTGACAAGCCTGGAAAAGGCATCCTGTTAGAGTTGGGAGGCAGAAGGGCAGTTTTGGTGGGGAGAACCTCTGTCTCTAAGCATTGAAAATTGGTAACTTTTAGGATTCATATTGCATTTTAAATTTATCTTGATTTTATAAGTAATATGCTCATAAAAATTAAAACAAATATAGAATGTTAATTCTCCTGAATCTTCTCCCAGTGTAAATACTTTGACATGTAGTCTCTTTACAGTATCATCTTATGCATATGTAATCATATATACACACATACATACATCTGTGCATTCAAGTTTTGTAAATCGAGCTATAGTTTACATAAAATAGAATGCACATATTTTAAGTGTACAATTTAATGTTTAAACAAATTCACCTGAGTCGCCAACGCCAATATCTAATGAAGATACAGGATATATCTATCCCCCAGAAAGTTTCCTCATGCTCTTTTCTAGTCAATTCCAGTAGCGCCTCCTCCTCACCACCTCAGAGTTAACTAATATAGAGGTATCAAACATCATAGATCAGTTTTTCCTTTTCTTAAACTTTATGTACTTTTTATGATTTCCTTTGTTTTAATATAATGCTTTTTGATTTCTACCTTGTCACATGTATCAGTAGTTTATTCCTTTTTTTTGGCCAAGTAGTATTTCACTTTGTATGAATCCACAAATTTTTAAAGATCTTCCTATTGTTAGGTAATTAGGTAGCCATGAGAGACATGAATGACACAGGAGGGAAGGCCCAGTTCTGTAACCATAAGAATGGCAACACTAATGGCCTCACCCAAAAGGCCACCCCTAGGACCTCCCCCTAAACACTTATTTTTCAAATAACAATACCCCTATATCTTGGAGTACAAAGAAATAAATGACCATACATTAGCAGCCAGTTTAGACCAGCCATAAACGCTTGAGCAGTGAGGAGTACTCTGACCTTTCACCTTGGCCTCATTATACCATCATTATAATATTAAATATATGCCCAGAAGCTTATGAATCTAATTATAACATACTGAATTCCGGGAAGGAACATGCACAGATGACAATAGGATATATAACAGCCAACTGTCAATCACAGTGATGTCATCATCAATCAGCTATCACCACCCTTGTAATCTCCCATGGCGGCCCAGAAATGACAGACCTTCTCTACGAGGCTACAGCCATCTCTGCTGTAGCTCATTTCTCTCTTGAAAGGTACTTCAATAACTCTCAGTTTTCCTAAATGTCACTGATCTGTAATTCTTTACTGAGTCAGGGTAAAGGACTAAGGTGCCCGAGTACCATCTGGACAACGACGCGTTCAGATCGCCCCAATGAAACACCGTGCAGCTCCTCCTGTGAATTTCTTCTCATTTTTCCATTCAGAATTACATTCTGGACATGTTTTCCTAAATGTCCCTTTGACTCACCTGATTCTTTCATAAGGCTGTACAGTCTTCCTTCGCATGCATGGGCTATATATTATAAACTTGATCCCCTATTTATAATTATACTTTCAATATTTATTTAAAAAATATTTTGAATAGTTTTGTGAATTAAAGTAATGCTTGCAAACAGTTGCAGAAATTACCATGGTGAAGAAGTATCTAACATAAAATATAGAATGTCTATGTGAAAAGCATCATCCTCTCCAGCTCTGCAAGCCCATTACCAAGATGTGTCCACATTTTAAGATAAGGTGGTTGTTAATAAGACTATTACTTTGAATAAGAATACATATTTAAATGCTAGTTTTATCAACTTTAGAAATATCTCTTGATTCTGATATGAAAGATAAAAAAATTAGTATTTCTGTTCTACTCTTACACCTTTCTCCTCCTCTATATTTATGTTTTGCTTGTTATATTTACATTCATTCGCATTTTTGCATTATAAACATTTTTACATTGTTTTACAACAATTAGTTCTACTCATTTTGTCTAGAATTTTTCTATAACTGTACAGACATATAAAAGTATTTAAAATCTATAATGATATAAATTGTATTCACTCAAGAAGCAAGTAGTATGAATAAGACAAAAAAAGAAATAAATGGAATCTTATGTCAATAAACCCCTACTGCTTAAAGGTGAATATTCCAAGTACTGAAGAGTAAAGTAATCTACTTTATCTACTTTTTATCAGTTTTTTTTCATAAATGTCCACATTATAATAAATTAGAATTTATATTTTATGTTAACTTTTTTTTCTTTTTCATTTATATGGGACTGTCTCAATGCAGATTATTTTTTTCTTGCCAGTCACATAATGATTACTTGGAGGTTTTGCATTTCAAAATATCAATTTGCCCACACATTGGATCACTGGGAGTAGAGTGATAAGGACCAGAGGTCTCCATTTTATCTCTAAATGACTTCAAGACTTTTCCCCTTTATTCATTGTTTTAAAATTTCCAGGGTCTACCTGTGTTTAGGCTTCATTTATTTGTCCTGTCTTCATTTATTTGTCTACCACTGGGTGAACTATTTATTTCTATCCACACATGACTTTGTTTTTCTTTATTTATAGCGCTGTTTCTTCTCCTTCGCTTTGCCACCAGCCTTTGGTGCTCCTTTAAGTGGATGGTGGAGCATCCGAATTGATTCCCCATTATGTTTACTTTATATTTCCAGTCTTTCTGTTTTGTGTCTATATTCTGAGCAATTTTTCCTATTTATCTTCCAGATTCAGTTTTAAGTTGCGCCATTGTTTCATTCAACTCATTCATTTTCCTTTTAAATTTCAGCAACTATATTTTAAATTTCAATGTATTTCTTATTACATCATTATACTTATTACAAAGAGATGTTATAATATTAAAAGTTATTTGGACTTACTACATTTCAGGCATATTTTAAGTGTTTTATATGTAATAATTCACTTATGCTCACCACAATCCTGAAAAAAGTTTCCATTAATAATCTCATTTCACAGATTGGGAAACAGATACACAAAGTTAAATGTCATTTCCAAGAATGCAGGCAGTGACCATGCTTTTAACATAGTTAAAAGGTGAATATTCCAAGGTGAATATTCCAAACAATGCAGGGGTTATGGGAACTGACCACCACACAGTCAAAATCCAGGTATAACTTTTGACTTCCCAGAACTTAACTACTAATAGCCTACTGTTGACTAGAAGCCTTACTGATAACATAGTCGATTAATACATATTTTGTATATTATATGAATTATATACTATATTCTTACCATATAGTAAGCTAGAGAAAAAAAATGTTATTAAGAAAATGTTAAGAAGAAAAAAATACATTTATAGCATTTATTGAAAAAAATCCACATATAAATGGACCCATGTGATTCAAATCCGTGTTGTTTAAGAGTCGACTATGCTAGGCTGAGTCCCCTCTTTTTGCTTATTGTTGCAGTATCTTTGCAAATCTCCCTAAAAATACTAATTCAATTATTTTAGTAGGGGTTTTGTTGTTGTTGTTGTTATCTTAATTACCTCTTTTCCTTCAAGACAGAACTCTTTTTATGTTTCTATTACCTCTTCTCTAATCTGTTCATTAAGTTGAATGCATTAATGTGAATACATCATTTATTGCTCATAAAATAAAATGCAGAATCTCCTACCTAGACCTGTGGGTTCCTATAGGACCGGCCCCTATATCCCTTCATCTTATCTCTTTCCCCTTTCTGTGTGTGATGCTGTTGCCCTACTGGCCTTCACTTTTCTTTTCGACTCCCCTAAACTCTTGCTCTCTGTATGGAAATTGTGTCTGTTGTTCTCTCTCCCGGGGATTCCTCTTCCCCTGCTTCTTTGCTTGGCTGGCTTTTTGTCATCCTTTAAGTTTCTGCTCAAAGGTCAGCTTCTCAGAAAAGGTTACCTCAAACTCCCTATCCAAAGTGAACCCCACCTCAACATCGTGTTTCACTCACTGATAGTACTCACCAAAGTCCATGATGAGCATTCTCATTTCTATATGTACGATTGTGTTTTAATTAAGGACAATATCTTATGCTAGTTGCCTTTGGGATCTATCCCATTGATCAACGGTAAAAAACAAATAGGTGACATTTACAAAACTCCAAGGTGTATATGTCTGTTCATATGAAAAAAAAAGCCAATTTAAAGTCACATAGTGTGGTGTTATTAATGGCCCTTAGCTGGGCAACCTTCTGAGAAGTACGATTTTGATTAGAATGTAATTTACTTTTCTGTAGATACTGGAGAAAGGGTTGACTCATCGGAGAATACAGGAAAGGAGATGCGGGGGGCAGGTTGATGGAGAGAGCAGCCGCTAAGTGAACTGTACAAATTGGAAATACAAACCTTGAGAAAATTCTGCAGTAAATATACATAAATATGGCAAAAGTACAGTCTTTGAAGGCACAGTTAGAAGCCATGGCTGTTTCTAAAAACAATTTTAAGGCTAATAGGTAAGCCAAATAATTTAATATCTAACATAGCCAATGAACTTCATATATTCTAAGCTAAAATAGCTTCATAATATAGGGCAATAATATTGGCAACTACCCAAAGACATCAAGAAATTAAATAAAAAGACTCCAAGCCTTCTCTTTTACATAGCCACTAATTAGTTCATGAGATAATTTTTTTTTTCTAAATTTCTAAAACTTAATTTCTCATCCTAATGAATGATTTCAAGTATAAAGCTAATGTCATTTAAAAAAATACTGCCCAGACACTCTCTTTTTAAAGGTTATTAGAAACCCCACTTCAGCCAAAGTAGTCAGGGTAGAGGTCCCTTCCCTCGTCTGGAAGGAAGTAGGAGATTTATTCCTGAGACAAATTGAGGGTATGGATTTGGGTTTAGCAGACCAACCTCAGGCAAAGGGGAGTAGCCAGATTGAGAATAGCGGGATTCATTGAATAGTTGCAGGTTAAACATTAAGTCGCTCCCTCTCCCTCCAGTTCCCTTCCTTGCCTGGCTCAAAGAACACAGGCAATTAAGCTTAACACACACACACACACTCACTCACTCACTCACTCACTCACTCACTCACTCAGAAACAGCAGATCACTGGAAGAGTCATCTCTAGAGAAACTTCATAGGTTCAAACACAAGACCCACAGATTTGTATATTTTCCAAAGAGAACAAAGCCTAGAAGAGAAACTCAAGAGAACAACACTTAAAAAATTGACAGAAAAAAAATAAAATAAAATTCAAGGAAAAAAAAAAACAAAGAAGGGAGGGGGAGAGAGGGACAGAGGTAGGAAGGTAAAAGGGAAGAAAGGAGGGAGAGAGAGAGAGGAAGGAAAAGAGGGTGGAGGAAGGAAGGAAGGAAGGAAGGAAGGAAGGAAGGAAGGAAGGAAGGAAGGAAGGAAAAAATGAAAGGAGGCCCTTATTGAGGAGACATGTCAGTTTAATTCATGACTTCCGAGCATATTTGCAAGGAAGGACCAAGGAAGGAGCTCTCGAGACAAACCAAGCCAGAGAGGCAGCAAAAGCACTAGGAAAGTAAAGCATGTTGATACATAAACCACAAAAAGATGACACTGTCCAACGCCAAATGTTGAGGAGAGGTTAAACCAAATGAGAACGAAAGCAGGCCCATGGAATGTCAGCACCCTCGGGTGTGTATTTGCTTTGTCTTGTAACCTTTTCAAGAGCATTTTCCTTATAGTAATGTTGGGGAAGGCAGATTGTGGGTGGGAGAATGTGTGAAAAATGAGACTAATCAGGGGAGTAATAGGCAGTTCTTTCAATATATTTAGCTATGAAGAAGATGAGAGATGGTGGGGTGCTGGAGGAGCTGGAAGAGGTGGAGTGTTTGAATAAGTAAGATTTGTTTGTTTGTTTAGTTGGTTGCGTTTGCTATATTATTTTTAAGGAAGAGGCTTGTGGCCATCTAGGTCCTCACTGAAAGAAGCAAGGAGAAAAAGAGTTTACAGAAAAAATAGAGAGAGAGATCAAGTAATTAACGAAGTTGGGTTTGGAAGGAGACAGAACCAGAGCTCTGATGTTCTTCCTAGACAAGAGGAGGGACCCTCTTCCAATTACACAGGAATCGAAGATAAAAGGAAGAATTAACAGCCACAGTATGTTTGGACTTTGAGCAGGAAGGCAAAGGAGATCTTTTCTCAAGTTTCTGTTTTCTCTGTTAAATAAATGGTGAAGTCATATGTGGAGAACCAGAAACAGCCTGGAAGAAGACTCAGAGGTTTCAGAACAGTGAAGATGGAGAAGAGAAGCAGGAATTGTTGATAGAGAACTGGTAAAATTGCCAGTGTTTCAGATTAGAGGTTTGACTTTATTGTGTCCTGAATAAGTTTTGTTGTGTGATATTTCCACAGTCCAGTCAGAGTATCAAAAAAGGTGGGTAGTTTGGTGAATATTTCACCAGACAGGTGCAAGGGCAGGAGAATGAGGTAAGGGTTTTGAGATGTTCACAAGTGGAGCAGAAATAAAGAACCATCGATTCAAACTTTATAGAGAAGGAAATGAGTGCAGAATAGACCTGATAAGAAAATAATAACAAGGTCAGTGGCTCATGGTCAAAATGAGATAGGAGAGTTGCCATATTTAAAGTAAATTAAATAGAAAATAAGGATTTTAGGAAACGGTACCTTCACACATCTAGAGATCATCTTTGATTCTTCCTTTTACTCCCCTATCTACTCCATAAGCAAATGATTTTAGTTCCACAACTAAAGTACTTTTCTAAGCTTGTCCACTTTTCTCCTGCCATCTGCTCACACCCTTGTCTAATGTACAATTAGGCGTCTGTGACATCTGCTAACAGGCGTCTGGCTCCCACTCTTGTCTCTCTGGTCTTTTCATAATGTCGTCTCTACATAGTGGTTAGAGTGACATGCTCTGAGTTCAGCGCTCCCTCAAGTACTCTCGATCACGCTTTAAATAAAATCTAAATTCCTTACCAAAGCCTCCAAAACTAGCTATTCTGTCTCTGCAGATCCTTCTGATTTTTGTCTCCTATCACATTTAGTACTGATGAGTAAGTCAATGACCTGAGAGACCAGGATACTGGATGGGTCATTCATCTGGCACTGAAGTCACATGGAACATGACTGAGGCATGATGCAATGAAAAGCTCCCCCAAAACAAACTTTCAACTGTTTGAGAATTCATTTTAATAAAATGATTAAATGAATTAGAAAAGGAATAGGAACATACTATACTATAAACCATTTAGAAATATAAACTACAACTTACTCATATTTGTAGCACCAGAAGTTAGCACATTACCTGGTAGAGCAGGCACCTAGTGAATTTTTATTTTTGCTTGAATAAATGCATGAACATATAAACAGAAAGGTTTAATAAACTAGATGTATTAAACTCTGTTGTTTTTACTTGCCATGCACCTGCCTATTCCTTTTGATTTTGCTTTGGGAAATAACCCAGTCTTCATTTCATAAAATCTCACTAGAATTGTCATCCAAGAAGTTCCACTCACTCTCAAAATGTGGCTCAGTCTAAGCCAATCACCTTCAGGGAATTTCAATCTTGATCAGAATGATATTGAGACAGGAAAACTGTTGGAGCTGGTTCATGTCAGTGGTCACACACCAAGAAGATTTTCATTAATTCCTGCTCCCTAAATCCCCAGGACACCTGCTTCCTTTCCTTTTAGAGAAATGGTTTTTCAACCTTTTCTTCACTATTGTGAGTTGCATCATTGATTTCAAATAATTTTTTTTTGTCATAAAGTTAGGCAGAGTTTTTTCCTCTTGCTTGTAATGAAAAAAAACACTAACTTAAAAATTGGAAATCTAATACAATTAGGAGAAGACATATTTATTTACATAACTATTGGGTACTGCTATGTGCAAAACAATAGCAAATACTAAACAAAAATTTAAAATTCTTTTCCTTCAAGCAACTTAAAAGTTTTTTTAAAAAATGTAACAACTTAAAGATTTTTTTAAAGAAATAAAAAAGATATTAAATAACTTTTATTCAAGATAAAATGAGATTAGTGGCCTAAGAGACACAGATAAGATGTCTAAGAATTTAAGGAAAGAGGTCTGTCCAGTTGGGGCAATTATGGAAGGACCAACATTTGGCCTACACTTAGGATTTGGGCAGGCTGACTCGGGAATGGCATCCAGACCAACACAAACAGTATGCGGAGGTGAAAAGCATCAAGAATGTGTGATGGTCAGTGAGCAGATCAATCTGCTACAGCACAGGGTTGTAGGCAATACGGAGCTAAAAACAATATTTGTGCAGAGATGTTTGGAAAATCAAGGCCTGTAAATTCATATATGACATACTGGAGCAAGGAGAAAAGCAAATTAAAAAGACAAATTACAAGGTATTGTGATAGTCCAATCAAGGTATAATTAGTACCCGAATGAAGAAAATTTCAAGTATTTTCTAAGTGATGAGGGAAGAAAGGTAAGAATCAAAAAAGGCGGTGAGGCTTTGAACTGAATAAGATGCTGAAATTGATATGACAGATTACACAGCTCTATGTTCAAACCTTCATTTTTCTGCTTTCCCTCTGAGTTTTTCTGCCTTCTCTCTTGAGTTTCAGTCGGTCATCTCCAGCTGCCCACACAACATCTTCACTTGTTTTACCATAAACTACCATGCTTAAAAGCAAATGTCTCCCTTTATCTTCTACCCCATAAGTCACCTCTCTTTCTTTCTTCCCAAACTTAGGAACATCTCTGTCTCTTACTGTCCTTCCTTCAACTCCCATCCATCTCTATATCACATCAGTTAGAAAAGACCCTTATTCACTCATGCCTGGTTTACTGCAGCCACTTCCTGATGAAACTCCCTGTTCTCATGTCTCCCCCACAACATAGCAGGACATTAATAAAATCTGCTTAAGGTTGATGAATTAATCCATCAAGTACAATGCAGCTTTTACTGCCCTTTGGACCTGCTGAGAACACTTAAAAAATACTACTACTCCCATGCTCAATAAATTGTCATGGATCCTACTTGCTCCAAATTTTGGTGGGTATAAACCACTCATTCTATTCTTTTTGACTTCTCAAGGTCCACAATGTTATTTGCATGTTCATGTGTGTACATGGGGAGTGTGAGTGTGAGCATGTGCACACACTAAGAATAGACCCAAAGGAGTTAGACAGGGGATAGAAGACCGGGGCTTCTCTGAGGGGAAGACCATATTCTCCAATTAGATATCAGCATTTTACCTTTCGATTCTGAGGAACTGGAGTGGGGTAAGAAGAAAATTGAAAAGGCAGATGCTATATTTGTATCTACTACAGGGAGCTCTGAGAGGTTAAAATTCTCTGCTTATCTGTTAATGCATTTGACTCCTTGTTCAGAGGTTTCCATCACTTGAACTCATTCATATAATGTCCAGCTTTAATCTGTTTGACTCTAAAAGGAAAACCCTGTGTATCAGGAGATGCTTAAAAAAAAAATACTGATTCAATAAGTAACTGCAGGTAGTTTGACATCTGAAAATCATCAAAACGCTAGATAAAAACTAGATTCATTTTGGTAGAAAAGAGATAGCCAAGGTTAGTTTAATACAATTTTAGTATATAGTTAATTTTTATTTAGAGATAGATTATCTAAGAACAAAAAGAAATAATCTCAGTGTCTCTGTTCTCAGTTGAATACTCTATAAAAATATTTCTTAAATGTGGTATAACCACCTTTCACGACTGTCTTTAAGGGAACAATGTCTTCATTTGATGGTATTGCTGAGGTGCAGTCCTATATGAAGTCAGGCTGAGGCAGAGAGGATGGAAAGAGAGTCATAGATTTCTCCGCTCACAGGCCGGGTCACTGGCATCTTGCTGCAGTTCAGTGCATTCAGGGCAATGTTCCTAAATTTAATGATTCACAAGAACACAGATTTATGGGTATTTCACACTGGCACTGTTTGCAGTAGGCGTAGGAGCATAGGAAGACAAATGTGTTTGTTCTAAGATAAAGAGTTTAACTGAATACATTAATTTAGTAATTAAGAGTTGATGTATTCTCTTTTATATTTAGCACAGATAGTCTAGTCCACTTAGAGATATATGTTTTACAAAGTCTTGCAATGATTCTTAATAAGCACAGGTTTGAGCCTGTGGTTCATTACTCAAATGTCTCCATTGCTGGCAGTTTCTGACTTCATCATTATTAAAAACTTGGCACTGTTTCAAACATCTGGGTTGTTTTAAAGTGAAAATAAAAGCCACAATGGAAATTGTGAGCAAAGCCATTTTTTCATATTAAAAGAAATGTAGCAGATATTTTACCAGGGCATCTGTTATTTTCATTCTGCTTTTTGAGTCTTATCTTTTATCTAATCATCAAAACATAATTCATCAAAACTACAAAGCTGGACTTCAGTGCAATGGTATTTCTTCCTAAAGAAAAAGAAATAGTTCACTGTGGCTGTGATAAACTTGATCTACAGTGCTTTCGTATATAAATTTTTGTTTCCTAATAATAATGTTACTATATATACATCCCCTTTTTTAGTCAAAAGTCCATAATGCTAATATTCATTTATTATTCAAGTATTTATTGTGTATCTACTACATGCCAGCAGTACTGAAATTAAATGTTTAGCATAAATAGATCCCAGTCTTCAAAACTATATGTATCATGTATTATTGAATTTATTGACTCAGTTATGAGCAAACAGGAAGATTAACTTATTCTTTTGTGTTTGTATGTATATTTATACATATATACATATATGTATATATAATATATATACATATATTTTATATATAATATATATCATATATTATATATACATAGTATATATACACATTAATATATATTAATGTAATATATATATATTATATACATAGGCTTTAGCTACTAGTGGCCTTTCTATGTTGAGGGCACTCAACTGCTAACATCAAGGATAAATACAAGGAGACAGACTTTTGTAAATCACACAAAGATAATTGTTATATTCATAAGTTCCATAAGGAATGACATTTGGGTTGCTGTAAAACCCAACTTACAGGAAACAAGTGTCAGGCAGAACGTAAGACAGGCAGCAGGAACCAGAGTGCTGAGCCAGATGTGTGTTTTAGAAGAACCTTAGATGAAGTATTAGGAAGCAATGTGGATGATGGATTTAAAGGAGATTGACAGCAGGGAAAAAGATAGATAGCGAAAGGTCTATTGACATAAATGGTGAGTAGAAGGAAAGACAAAATCCAGACTATTGGGTAATTCCTATAGTAACCCGTGTAGTGACTTGGGCAAATATTTGTTGAAAAAGTGAATGAAGGAGAAAATCAATTAATTAATGAATACATCAATGAATTAATGACACAATTTCCATCAAGGACGTTACACAATTAGAAGAAAGAAGATAGAATTGCTGATTGTTTTAGGGATGAAAATGAATGATATAGATATCTTAAACAAAATTTTTAAAAAAGTATTTTTAAATTTTCTTACATACAATGTAAATCACCTAAAACGGCCTCTTCCCTACCCTCCCTTTTTTAAGCCATGGAGTAAAGTAGTTAGGGACTCCTGTGACTGTACACAAGATATTCAAAAATTTGAAATTATATAGGTAAAATTTAGTTTTCTTGCTAATTCTTTTACTTGTATTTGTGAAATTTTTGATTTAATGCCTGAGACTACTGAATTTCATATATAGTCAGATCCTAAAATTATATTTAATCCAAACTTGCAGTTATAATGCTCATTTCCTAAAAGGTGTAATTGGCCATAACCTTATGCTAATGTAAATGCCTGTCATCATGACCTATGAGGCAACCTTAATTTTGAGCCATGTCCCTTGAGTTTGACTGCCTTAGAATCCTTCGTGTGTTGAATGAGTATTTTGCTTTCATTAGGTATTCGCTTTTATCACTAATTTATAACCAAAAAATCCATCATGTTCTAAAGCCCAGAAAAAGTAAAAATATAACACAAACCCCTGTGGCTAGTGAGTGAAGGAATGAAGGACAAAACTATTTAGCCTTTTTCTTATTCCAGTACCAAGGACTGCCATTGTGCTCATGACATTATAGATTGGAATAAAATTAGAATAATTTAAAAATAAATACTTAATTATCACACTTCAAAGCTGCTCAAGAATCTGGCCTGATTTCAGACATGAAAATGCTTGTACTTTATTAATATTGCATCATACAAATGAGCATTTATTATGCATAGCACTTTATAGCTTTGCTCTTTTGGAAAATTTTTAAACCTCCCTTAAAGTTATTTACTTAAGGCACATGACATTTTCTGCCCTTTCTTTTTAGTAAAAGATTGTTTGATCCAAGATAATGAGAAGTATCCCCCTGAGAACTGAAGCATCATTTTCCCCCCAGATAGAGGCATACATAAGAGGCACATTTCAAGACTACATTACTTGATCAAATAGCTTGTGCATGGTGGATATTTGTCGGCTGTTTTTTAGTAGATTTGTTGATTAACTGAAATATAAATGGAATACTTGTACAACTTTAGGTAAGATTAATGAAGTGAAATATGGTTGGTGACAAATATATATAAACTGAAAATGAGCAACCATAGATTCTCAAGTTTTGAAACTTTCACTTTTAGATACCAAAATCTTAAAGATTTAATTTGAATTCATAATGAGGAATAATGCTTGAGATGGTACCTAAGAGAACTACTTAATTTTATTCTTTAAGTGAATATGTATATGATTATTTCCTTGCTACAACTCTTTTAAATCAAATCCTGATTAATTCTGATTAATTTTAATTGAGCACCAAGATGAGCAGAATATGCACAAAACATATTATAAACTGTCTATTAATAAAATTTAATTTTCAGTTGGAAAAAAACTGTCCTAGAGGGGTAAAGTAATTTCTCCTATATTTATTGCAAATTCATTTAAACTAGAACAGAGGTCACAAATATTTACTAATCAATAGTAACTATGATGCATAATTATACATGTCAACTTGCCCTGGACCGCAGTGCCCAGATATTTGGCCAAACATTATTCTGAATGTTTCTATGAGGGTGTTTTTAGATGAGATTTACACTTAAATTGGTGAACTTTGAGTAAAGCAGATTGCCCTCTGTAACATGAGTGGGCCTCATTTAATCAGTTGAAGGCATGAATAATACAAAAATAGCATACCCAAGAAAGAAGGAATTCTCAAGAAGACTGCCTTCAGAATTCATCTGCGATATTGGCTCTTCATGGTTCTATGATAGACTGTCTTCAGACTTAAATTGCTACTCTTTCCCAAGCATCTAGTTTGCTAGCGTACCACATTTCGACTCTCCAAGCCTCCAACAGCATAGGAATCAATCCGTAAAATAAATATTCATATATATAATTGATTCGATTTCTCTGGACATCCTCATTCCTAGCCAAGTAAACTTGGATAAGTCTTTTTAATTACTCTGCACTTTAGTTTCCTTACCTGTTACTCTATATACACAATTCAAGATGTTTTCATATATATTATATTGGTTGTTATTAAAACAGCCCAGGAGAGACAGACTAAGAGGTTTGTATTTTTACATTAAAAATGGAGAAAATAGGTCCTAAAGACCGTAAAATAATTTTTCCAAAGTTAGCGTCCTCAAAATAGACTCAAGGTCTTCTGAACATTGATACAAACAAGGTGTGAAGGTGAATTGGAAAGCAGCCAAGACTCAAGCACCAGAAGTCTAGTTCCAATGAGCTCCAGGCTCATTTTTGCTATTAGATTATGAACTTCTTAGAAATCTTTTTAAAATTGTGTAGCCTGAAGGTCCTGGCACACACTAGATACACAATAAATGTCTGAGGAGTGAATGAAGAATGAATGAATGGATGGATGAAAAATGAATATCCTACCTGTGTAACCATGGGAAATTCACTTAAACTTTCTGAGATTCAGTTTCTTCAGAGAAGATTAGATGATTTTAAAGCTCAGTAAGTCTGTAATTGGACCATCACTGGGGTCATTTCTGCCTCTAAAGTTCAGTGGCTCATCTTGAATATTATTCTAATGTTAAAATTACTTTGTAAATTTAAATATAAAGCAATTTTGTTAACAAGTTTTATTATGACTTCTAAATTTAGTAGTCTTATTTCTGTCCTTACCATTAAATGCTCAATGACTCATCTGTATGTTCATAACTATACTTTAAATCAAATAATGAATATATTCATGTATGAGTTGAGGGAATATTTTTCTTTACTTATTCGTTGAAATAATGTTTCAAAAATTTTATTCAGGATTACAGAAATAAATTTTAAATAAATGAGTATAAAAACTATACTTAGTTTCAATATTAGGAAACTCCAGTTTCAATTTCTGGTCAACCAGAATCAAGACAATCAGACTGAGTGACAGATTCATATCATACTTTTTAATATCCTCCATTTTTGGAGCAAGATATTCAATATCCTTTATAGATAACTCTTTCAAAATATGTTTTGACAATAAGATATTAAACCTAACCCTGGAAAAATGTTCTCTAAGGTTTTCTTCAACTTGAAAATTTATTAGACTATGCTTATCTAACTAAGCTATGAAGATTTCGATTGATTAATAGTAATAGCAATTCTATTCATCTTAAGTCTATACAGGAAAAAAAGTTTAAATCAAAGTCTTTATAAAAAGTATAGTAAACTATTGCTGATTGAAGTTGTGTAATGGTAACCTCAAGTGCTGAGAATCTACAAGTACATTCAAAAAGCCCTTTATCAGGTAAAGTACTCCTAACACATAGTATAAGAATAAGTTATTTCAGGCACTTATTCAGAGCCCATTTATACCTACTTTACATGCAATTAAATATGTTTGGCTATCTGATTTTCCAGTTCTGAAATAAATTAGAAGAAAAAATATAGAAAGAAGAAGATGACAAGGAGAGATGGATGTGTACACTGAGAAGTGAAATCAGACATTTTGACAATAAAAGCAAAAACTAAACACAATCCATTCAATTGTCCTCAGAGTTACTATATTATAGTACAGTTACCTGGTTGATGTTCATAATTATGATGCAGAGATGTAAGTATAACTATATTATATAAACAATATGTATATTTCTTTTTATAAATGTTTCTGTCAAATATGGTTGCAATAAATAAAGTTTTTACTTAAAATGCTTAACTTTTAATTACTTCAGAAATTTCCTTTGTAGAATCTAATTATCCAAGGAGTCATTTATTTAGCTGGAAAAATATATTTTTATATAAACCCAAGCCTTTGAAAATTCACCCCTTGAGAATTTTAAAAACCAAGGCCTAGTATATTATTCAGTAGAATGTTGAGTTGGGTAGTATTCCATCATGTGTTAAATTACTGAGTGAAGGTTATAGATTTTGTACGACCACAAGACCCTCCATGGCTAGAATAAGGTTAAATTTTATTATGAGAAGTAATTTCTAAGCTTTTGTCCCCACTGAGAACTCAATAAATTATTGTTGAGTGTACAAATATACACTCCTACTAAAGTTTCCTGTGGTTATAACATTGGGCCCCTGAAGGCTGGCTATGAATGATTTTGGTTAGCACAAATTCTTACTGTTTAAAACAATGCAGAAAGCATATCTTAATAACAGTAGGAGCTACAGACATAATACAGAACATAGACAAAAATTCAAAAGTATTTCCGATGAGCTTCTCCAAGTTTAAGAGTCTCCTTCTTTACTATAGCTCTGTCAAGCATCCCGAGTGCCTTGACAATCCCACAGAATAGCCATCCCTAACCTTTCAGTTTCTACCCCTCCTCATTCCTTAGAAATTCTCCTCTGCCTTAGCTATTCACTGCTAAGGTCATATTCTTGAACTATTAATATTCATTACCACTTTTTCAAATGTTCCCTTTTTCTAATCACAACTTTATTTTTTTTCCTAAGTTACTTGCTTAAATATACCCATGATTACATTATTTTTAATGTCAATGCATTATATGACCCATTAACATCTCTAATTTCTCACTATCCATTAGCCAGCCTCCTCTAGTCACTTTCCAACCCATTCATCTGCCGTCTATATCCTTGTACCCAGAGGCTCAGCTCTGCAGGAGAAAATTCCCCAGCTGAACAGACTAATAGCACTATTAATTTATCATCTCCAGCCTTAACTGGGCCTTGAAATAGCTGTAATAGTAAGTTTCCCTCATAATCTTACTTTCCTAGTATCTCAGTTACCTAATACTACCTAAAAAGAAATACAAAATCTGTGAATCAATTGGGGGTTCTCCCATACAGGCCGGACCCAGCTGGGGCAGCTCAGCTGTAGCAACTCTGCTCCACATGTCTCTCATCTTCCTCCTACAACCAACGAGCTATCCTAGACATGTTCTTAAGAAAGTAGTAACAAAACAAGAAACCGAGCATCAATCTGCAAGGCCTTTGAGTATCTAAGCTCAAAACTGGCATATACTCACAGCCAGCTCATTCTATTGGCCAAGCAAGTCTTACAGTCATACCCAAAGTTAGAGAAGGGAGCTATATTATCTGCCTCTTCTGTGGAAGTAACTGCAAAGTTACATGACAAAGAGTGTGAATACAGGAAGAGTAAGGAATTTTAGATATTAATTCAACCTACTATGATTACTCCCTGTAATTGCTATTTTATAATGTCTTTAAGCTCCTGAAAAAAAACACCATCCCATGCCAGTTCTATCTTTTAGCAACAACATGTTATCTAACTTCATTGGGAAAAATAGAAGCTATTTAATAGAAAAATCTCTTGATTTCCCTAATATGCAGAACCTTCTGCCTCCCCATTCATCTATTCTTTTACTCTCCTATTATACTTAAGGAATCATTCTTTCTATTCCCATTTGCTTTGGATCTCACTCATCTCACCTGCTCATGGACTTTGCTCAATTAATTATCTTCTCTGTCTTATCTAACATTTATTCTTCCTTTTAGCATTCAACCACCTATACCCTCTCTGTATGCCTCTTCATAGCTAATTATCTTGAAAGAAATATCTAAATATATTGACTCTACACCTTCATCTCTGTTATTTACATAAGGATGATTTGGGTCTAAACAACAATGAAAGGTATGATCCCACTATTAGAAAGTCCAAGGGTAGAGGGAGGTGGTTATTCTATGCATGAAATAGGCTACAACTTAGTATCTCTGAAATTCTTTGAGCTCTTCCTTCTTCGATGTATTGTCTTTGACCTTTGTAAACTTCCTTCTTGGTCATAAGATAGCTTTCAGCATCAACTAGGAAAATATGCTTCCTCATTCACTTCCATAACGGAAGATGGAGACATAGGGGTATAGCTCAAGGTAGAGCGTTTGACTATCTAAGGGAAGATGGAGGGCCTCTCTAACAACCAAATGATAACAAATCTTCTCTCCAGTTTCATTAGACAACTAAGACCACATGCTCAATCTTGAACCATTAACAGTCACCAAAGGAATGTTATACACTGATCGGCTTAAGTCTGAATTCCTAAATCATTAGAGATAAGTAAAGAACATGGATTATCATAAATTGTTTTGAATAATTTTATCTGGAGCTGAAGATGCAGCCAGAAGCTCTTAATTTATATAAGCTGTTGGGAGTGATGAAAGAACATGTTAGATGGGAACAAAATCAAAGCTTAAAAGGTGAGTATGCTGGTTGGGCCACCATATATGCTCACGGTACATTTACTCCTGGTTTCTGCCCCCACTGATCTCTCCTGTTTTCTTTCTAAGGTTCATTTACTAAATCCAAACATCAGAACTTAGTCCTTATCTTTCTATAATTCTTAGCAACATTTGACATAGTTAACAATATTACCATTATCATGAGTCTATTCTTTCAGTTTATGTGAAAGTCTACTAGTTTTATTTCCATCCTCTGATCACTTCAATTTCCTTATTAGCTCTTCCTGACCTCAAAAGCTTGTAATTCTCTAAGACTTAGGCCTAAGGGTCTCAATCTTTTTATTCTACAGCCTTCTCCTAGATTTTGATCTCGTATATATACTTATGATTTATTTAACATCTAGTTCTCCTACCTGAAGCTCCATAAAGGCAGAATCAGGTCTATTTGAGAATACATGAATAAAAATAACAAGTTTAGCACATATTTTTATTTAAAAACATAAAGATAATAACATTACTATAATGTTTTTTAATCTTAGACTTCTAGTTCTGGCTCTAACAGAGTAGTTTGCTTGAAGCAAATTAACACTTCTACAATACAACTAGATATAAAACAAACAACAAAATCTGTTTGAAAAAGGCAAGATTTGAAGAGAACCAGCATGTGGGAGGCCAAGATCAGAGAAAGAAGAGACTCTCAAGAGAGGCGAATTGAAACAACAAATTTGAAAAGGGAAAATATATTAATTTTGATTTTTTTTTGTTATTTGCACATAAAGCTACAACTGTTTACTCATGAAGTTCTCTGAAGCTATTATACATGGCATAACTAGATGTTGCTCCATTTTATTTTAAGATCATTTCTGTATTTTCTTTTTTATATTTATCAAAACCTTAGATCTTATTGATTGGCTTTACATATGATGTTTTTAGATTAATAAAGTCATAATTATAATGAAGTTTCACTTTCTGGAGAAATATGTTTTGTAAGCCAACTTATATAATAAATTTAAAGGACCCTTTAAAAAAAGAGAGAGAGGTGAACTGACATTTTTTAAGCTACCTTTTAAGCTACATTTGCTAATTTTAGGCATAAGACAGGAGGCTGAGAAACCAGGCAGAGGAACTGTAGCTAAGAGAAAATTCAGTAAACGTTTGGACAATTTCACAGAACTAAAGAGATATTTGAGGAGTTTACTACTTATACAAAACAATTCTCTGATTCTTCAACACCAGTTGGTGTCCGACAATTCAATTTCTGACAGTAACTATCTGGAGTTAATTTAGACCCCACAGATTAGGGGTTTAGTCTCAACACTGGCCACACTTCAAAGGCCAGCCACAAACATGGTTCCCAGGCTACTCATATATCCGTCCAGCTAGCTACAAATTCATGGCCTCTTGTAACTCCACTCTAGGTTCAATCATTCACTATAATGACTCATAGAACTCAAAGAAAACACTTAACTTACATTTTCTGTTTTATTATAAAGACTACAACTCAGGAAGAAATGGAAGCCAAATGGAAGAATGGCATTGTCAAGATAAGGAGGGGAGAGGGGAAACAGAGCTTGCATGCACTCTTCAGGTATGCCACTCTCCCAGTCCCTCAAAGTGTTCTCCAACCCAGAAACTCTCTGAACCCCATCGTTTAGAGGTCATCTACGGTATATACTCTCGAATGACTTGCTTACTTTTCCCTAGATTTGGAGATGCAACTTTTTGGAAGGAACCTGGAAATTTTTAGCCATTGAATTTACGTAGTAATACCATGTAGTAATACCATCAGCATTCACATGATGTCTAGGGCCTTTGAGAAAACACATCATTAAACCAAAGTGAATAAAGCAATATATGTCCACAAAAGATATTAATTATTTATAAAGGTATTTACTAATATTCAATAATGTACATCCTCCAGCAGGTTAAACATAAATGGATTTGTATACTTAGGAGGATCGCAAGGAGTAATTCATTTCCAAAGCTGAGATCTGAGTAGCAGAAAGTTTTTTTTTAATATCTGAGGATCTAAAATTATAAATGAGAAGATAGGGCCCAAATGTAAAATAATAAAGCTTACCAAAGCATTAATTTATGAATTAAAAGCATCAATATCCACTTCCAGAAAAATTATAGAAAAGCTAAATGCACTGGATAAAATATAATAACATCCTTTAACATCTTTTTTTTTTTTTTGTGAGCTCACAAAAAAAGTAAAAATATCCCAAAGAATCAATGAAAAACAACTCCCTGGGGAATTAACCATCACTGGCCTATGTTCAAATTTACAGCAATCATCTGATTAGTAAAATTTAACTAGCAGAGGGTCTAATACAAAACATATTTTAGGACCAACGATATACTCTTAGAGCTCCAGGCAGAAACAAATGCAAAGCCTCTCAGAAGAGGTAGTCCCTTAACCCAGGTAAAAAAGATCACTATCTATAATATTCTGCTGGAAATGAGCACATCCTCATCCTCCAATGACAACGAAAAACCCGAAGGAAGTATTGTCTTCGGAAACAATGTGCTACACTTATTAGCTGTTCTTTAGTTGTTTTTGTTGATGTTACTTTCAATTTTCAATTTCACTCACTGTTCATTTTTCTCATTGTTCAGGCAAAATCTTTCCACATGCCTTTTTTTCTATACGACCATACTCTCGGGTCTTAATGTGGTTGTAGGTACAATGGGAAGTATGGAAGGACATAGAGATATGGTCTGTCTTTTGGAAATCCAGGCTTATTCAATAATCTATCAACTAAGGATATATTTTAACTAATAGGGTAAAACTTAAGCAAGTAAATATTTCCAGAGAAAAAACAGTCTCTAAATAGCTTATGGCAATATTTCAAAGGCCTTTTTTCCTATGGTTATGTCACAGAATTATTACAGATTCCATGTAAACTCTTGTACTTTCTTTATGCATATATAAATAAAATGACAATGAATTAGATGTCTCAGGATCCTGAAGGACTATAGAAATTGGAATTTTATTCAGTCATCAGAGGGGTAAATTGCTTTTCACATAGTGTGAGTTCAGAGTGTATTTTATGTATTCAGTTTCCACAAACATCAAAAATCCCTATAAGGAATTTTATTTACCAAAATGTCTGAACTCCGACAGATTGTCAATCTTCTACAAAATAGTTTTACCGATTGAAATTTTTCTTAAGAAATGGTATATGCAAAACCTTCACAGTCATCTACTCCTATCAATAACAAAGATAAGTGCTGGGAACCACAGCCCTGCATGTTACCTGAAGCAAAAGAAAGCTTTGTATCTGTCAGAGCACGAGATGCATGCTTTGTGGTGATGTCCCTTTGCCTTATGTGAATGTTGTTTACCTCGTGATTCTAAAGTTCACCCCTAAAAACATTCCAGAGTATTCCAAAAGGCAAATTCAGGAAGAGTTCTGTCTCCTTTAGCAACTTCCCTGGAGAGAATGAATCTATTTACAGAACAGCCAGCCACCTTAGTATACTTCAGAGGTATGTGCGACAGAAATCCAAAATTTAAAATCCATTTGCTGGTCACAGTGCTGGGCACTGAGGGGATCAAGAGTAAGACATTGTCATTGCTCTCAGGGAACACACAGATAATAACATAAAGAGAACACTGTGAACCTTTGCTTCAGAATAATGCTGATTGATTTTTCTTTTGGCTTCTCTCCAGTTTCTGCAAGTGCATTGCTTGGAAGAATAGTCATGCTTTGCGTTCTGTATCATAGCAGTAGCTTGGGGCAAAAAGTGCTTTTACAAAGTATTGTTATTCAATGAAAAGTGTAGGCTAACTCTAGGACAATTCACTTCACCCTGGAAGGTTGGAAGAAGGTAGGAATAATATCAAGTCTCTTATTACTCATTATCATGATTATATAACCCCATCTATTTTAATACATCAAGTGTAGCTATAGTTTCTTACATTCAATAGATGGAATCTCAGAAATGCTTCTCCTGCATTCCACATACTTCTCATATCCCAGGCCGTAATTCTAGAACCATGTTCTCATGACTCCTGACCAAGCCAAGTCCATAATGGTCCCATCCTTTCTGAGCACCTACAGAATTCGCAGTCTGACTACCCACTCCCCAAACTCCAGTATTGTTGCCCTATGTGGATCTCTCTAGTCACGGTAACCTCTGTGAGAACAGGTACCAGGTCTTTATAACTCCTCTGCACCTAGCAAGGTTCGGAGAAAAAATGGATCCCCAAGAATGCTAATTGAATTTAATCTGGTAACAGTTTCTAAATTATACATAGTAAGGAGAAAACATTAAATTTTATCAGGAAAAAAATGTTTTTCCAGGTTGTGCAATAACCTTAAGAGTAAGGGCATCTGATTCATTTTTTTTCTTCCTAAGCACTGGGCACGGTGCCAAACAAGAGAGACTAAATACAAGTTTATTTGTTGGCCCATGGACACACGATAAGTAACAGAGTAGAACGTTGTTAAAGATGTGTGAATGAGCACGTATCTGAAATCATTCTAGATTTACAGGGCAAATGGTAGTCTCAGTTTGCTCGGCTAAGTAAATCTATACCTGAAGAATCCTGTACACCTTGTACGGTGGTCAATATCTACTCTACAAGAGTAAGTAATGAGAAATTCTGTTTATTTAGTTTATTATTATCTTATACATCATCACAGTTTTTACGTACGGTGGGCATACAGATAACATTAGAGATCACACTAGCGAAACAGAAATCTGCTCAAGAGACTAGTCATTTCTGCACCAAATGATAGTAGTGTTTACTCTCAAAATGTAAAAAGAAAGCATAGGGATAAGGTTGAGCAGGAAAAGAGAATTCTGATTGTGTTGGAAGTTTTTCATATTGATTCAATTTTACCAACAAAGTAAGCAAGAGTGTAGTTATAGTTACCAGTGAGTCACTCTTTACTGACTTAACTTGAATCTTTTTTATATTGTGACATTGACATGATAAGGGCCACAGAAGGTAAACCGATGCCTCCAACAGGCATTTTACTTTCTGTTCCAATTTTCTAATCATGTTCTTACAAAATCCATATTTGTTTTCATTAATATTTCATGTTTTGACTTCTCTGATAGCCCTTATCTATTATCTAAAAGTTTGTTCTTACATCAGAATAATTAAAGAAAATGTGATAATTTACAAGATATGTTATTAGTGTGTTTTAGAACATCAGAAAATCTTTACTTCAAAACTTTTATACCCAGCATCTTTTTTTTTTTTTCAGGGAAAATATTCTTTACAAGGATGTCGATGTAACATGAAATAATCTGAGGAGGTATAGCTCACTGACACTCTAAATATTAGCCCTTTAAGAAAGATTTTACTCATTCTTAAATAATGTCTAAGATAAGATTTTTGCTGTGCTAATGCTTCCCAGATTGAAACCCTACCTAACTCCACCATTCAGATTTTCAGCCTATAGATTTCTCATCCTTTAATGTATGCAATATTAGCTAGAGGTATTAACTCTGATTCAGATTGTGACACTCTTTGCTCAAAACACCAGTAGTTTCCCATCTCACCCAGAATAAAAGCAAAAGTCTTTATCAATTCTCCACCAAGACCGTGGAGTCTTTTTACCCATGATCTCTTTCTGATCTCATTTCCTGCCTCTCTCCCCTGTGCCTACTTCTCTCCAGCATCTTGTTTTTGGAATATGCCTATCCCGCTCTCATCTCACCTTTGCATTCACCACTTCCTCTTCCTGAAATGATCTTTGCCCAGAAACATGGAAATTTTTCTCCCTCATTTTCTTCATGGTTCTGCTCAACTTACAACTTCTCATCCTGTTCACAGTATAAATGAGCAACACCCCTGCCAGCACTCTCTTTCCTCTTCTCTGCTTTATTTCCCTCCGTAGTACTTAGAACTAAGTGATTTCATAATACAGTTGCCTGTCTATTGTTTATCATCTTTCTTCCGCACTAAAACATAAGCTCCCCCAAAACAAGGACCTTTTGTCTATTTTGTTCACTGTTATGCCTTCAGTACTTGTAAGAGTGCCTGGATATAGCTGAAACTCAATATTTTTTGGATGAATAAATTCATTTTTATAAACAGAAACACTTATTAATACTTATGAAACTCTAACATGCAGTCGTAGCATGACATTTCTCTCTGAAATCAGTTCCCTACAAATTATATCTACATTAAGTATAACCCAGTTATCTGTCATTAAAGAATTAAACCACTCTAAAACAATAAGAGTACAAATAGAGGCCAATTTGTCATATGTCTAAATATTTAAGAGTCATTGAACAAGTTAAAAATGTTAATATATAATATGCTTTTCTCCTTCATAAATATGCCTCATAATGGCAAAATCTTCTGGCTGGGTTTTTAGGAAATTATTTTGAAATCAGTATTGAAAACTCATTTTTATGTCTTTTTTTCTTTTGGGGTGTGTGTGTGTGTGTGCATGCACATGTGTGTGTGTGTGTGAGAGAGAGAGAGAGAGAGAGAAAGAGAGAGAGAGAGAGAGAGGGAGAAAGAGAGAGAGAGAGAGAGAGAGAGAGAGAGAGCGAGTGAGCATGTGAGCCTGCAAGGGGAGGGAGGGAGAGAAGGAGGAAGGGAAAGAGAGAGAGTTTTGTCTGATTTTACCGAGAATCAAAAGGTGAAAGTTTGAGATGTGGACTTTTTGAAGATGGCCTGATAACCTCTTCTATGAAAGCAGTAGCCAAATTGGTGTGAATAGAACCACATGCTGAGTACCTTTTCATGTTGGCCCAACAGCCTTAATTGTTATTCACTGTGCATGGAAATTTAACAGAGAACTGATATTAAAAGTACTTTCGATGTAGTCCAGCAGCTTTCAATGCTCTTCTGCCAAAATAAACACCCTAAAATGACTGATAGAAACCAATACGTAAGTGGAAAGAATGGCAAAGACATTTAATTCATATGAGAGAGAATTATTAGTTCTTTTGGGAAATAAAATAGAGAGAAGATGACCTAACCACAAAGGACCCAATAATCCAATTGCAAAAATAAGACATAAAGATATGAATAATTCACCCAAAAATGTAATTCCAGGCACATTATAAATAAGGCATATCAGTGTGCTACACGTTGTATTTACAAATCTTGAAATACATATAAAAACTAGAACTCAAAATATCAGCTTTACCAGGGATGGTAATAATAGAAATAATTTTATATCATTTATTTTGTGCCACGCATTGTTCTGAGTGTTTTTCATATGTGAGCTCGTTTAATTCTAAAAGCAATCACATGAGAAAGGCACTATTATTATCCTCAGTAAAGACAAGGAAAATGAGCTGCTTAAAGTTCAAGTCACTTGCCTGTTGTGGTGGAGTTGGGATTTGAATTAAGGCAGAGTTCCTTCCCTTAACTACTGCTACTTTATATAGCATTTGACCTGAAAAAACATAAACATAACTAAATAATAGTACCTTACTTGTAAAAAGTGATTTATGATGCACAAAATGTCACTCTATATTCATTAACTTATTGCAGCCTTACAACTACTCTATGAGTTACACATGACCATGTTAATCCTGTTACATGTACAAAAAATTAAAGTCTTTGCTTTTTAGATAAGCAAAGGTAAGTAAAAAATTCCACATGTGAAGGAAAAATAAAGAATGGTTGGGAACATGCACACGGCTCCCAACCACAACTGATAACTTTTCAGAGCCAGTTCATTATAAATTTTCAACTAGAAAATATTATCTGACAAGTATTTCTCATGGGTGCATACATTTCTCTAATTTTGCAAGGGCACTATCCTATGAATAAAACTATTCTTCTATAAAGTAAAACACTTGTATTCTTAGTCTGAAGGATTCCCTGAAGCAGTGTGTATAATTTATACTTTCAACCAAAATAGAGTCACCTGAATAAAAGGGATGTCTGCCCCACAGATAAATTCGACTTTCTATCTTAGATTAAGCAAGTCAATTGAAGCTTTAATATGAGAATTTTCGAATTGCAAGAGTTATAAATGTCATTATTCAATAACAAAAACTAATACTGATTCCATGCTTCCTCTTTGTGAGGCTCTGTGCTCAGCACTTTTATTGCATAACCTGATTCAATCCTCAGGACAATGTGAGATGAGAAACATTGGCTGTCCCCATTTAATAGATAAAGAAACCGACTCTTAGAGATGTTAAGTAATTTCCCGGAGGTCACACACTTAGTACATATTATGGGTGCTAAGACCCAAATCTCTCTACCTAATAGGCCATGCTATCCCATGATCTCCTTAAAAAGTATTTGAGGTTATTTGCTGTGCAATGAAGTGGAAAAAAATAACCATAGAAGTTATAAACTTATAATTTTTAAAAATGATCATTGAGTTCTTGTAATTAGAAAGAAGAAAGTATGAATATGTGGTGATCACTTTTTGTGTAGCTATATTTAGGTAAATAATGTGGCATGGGCATTTTTTAGGTCACAAATAAATATTGTTAACTACACATAGTAAAGCATTAATAAGAGTGAAGTAAGGGGACCTGAGCTATAGGTTGCAATGTTAAATTCAACAGGGGATTAAGAACTTGTATTGAAATGGCTAGACCAAGAGTCTGGAGTGAAGAAAGTTGTTTCCGGTGTAGACTTGTGCTGCCTTTGGCCTCAAGTTTCATTCCCTTTCTTTATGAAATAGCAAACTACATTAGTGTTGGGAAACATGTCCTTTGGATACAGTTTGGTGGGACAGTCCATTAAGATGCTTTGCTCCCTTCCCAGGGCAAAGTGGCCCATGATTCACACCAGACCAACTGCACATTTGAAAGCTCTGAAGTTGATTTGTGTCCCGCCCCTCCAAAAAAAAAAAAAAAAAGTCTATTTGTTTCTGCTGTAGTTACTGTAGTTTTTGTCCTCATAAAGCTTGGTTCTTAACTATTCTCCATTGTTTAAACTCTCTCATAGTCAAACTATTTTTTTCTGATTAATTAAAATTAGTTTAATGCTGCTTAATTACATTTCTATTAAATAAGTTTAATTCTAGTTAATTCTGTTAAACTAGAATCAATTTCTGTTGCCTTCAACCAAAGAATCTTAACAGATCATTAATTTTAGCAAGACAGAACTTGTGGGATAAGAGGAATTGATAAAACTTAGGATTATGGTGAGGATGAAATCAGGGTAAGAAAGAAAAAGCTGGTAAAAAAGGTAACAGGTAAATTTGATACAGATAGAGTTGAGATCATTGGAACAGGCTAGTGGGAGGCCTTATAGGTGTATGTTAGATAACTGTTATTCATATTCTTGTCTTTATGTTGGACGATGTGTTCTTGGGTGTTTATTTCATAATAAGTAGAAAAAGATGTAGAGTAATAATGCAAAGATGTCATGAAACAAGAATTGTGATCATTCTAATTTGGTGCACTTCAGATAAAAAATATTTTTTGAAGAGGTAAAATTTTTAAAGAAAATTTTAAATCAGGAAAATAGAAATATATTTTGGTGTTCCTACTAACTCCTCCAAGGACTTTTCAAGACAAATAATAACTGCCGCTAAAGGAGAAAAACTTGAAAGGAGTTTATTCCAAAAGCTGCTTGATAATCAAGATAATCAAAATAATTTAACAGTGGAAACTTGGAAAATAAATATTGAATTAAATTAGATTCATTGAGCTTCCTTTCTGATCTTTCTCTTCTTCCAGGGCATGATCCTTTAATTCAATAATGAAATGCATTTTATCAATCATTTCAATAGAGTCATCACCAAAAATCTCATGTTCTTCACTTTATTTAATTAGTTTTAAACTTAGTGTTATCCTTTTAGAAGCCTAACTGGCTATTTTAGGGAAAAAAAAGACAATATGCAAATAATGATTCTGATGGAAAGAAACAGTGAGAACTTGTTGATCCCTATCTGAATAGGCTCCAAGTAACAAAAACTGTGAAATGAAAGGACAAAGGCAGCCAAAGGGCAAATTTCTTTGTAGGCTAACACTGTTGAACGTTCATCATAATTCCTATCAAGGTATTCACTAAAATTCTAGGAAAAAATATATTGCATCAACTTTAAAAACTTGCACTGTCCAGCAAATATGCAGGTATAATAGTCATAGAATGCCTAGATCATAAATAGTACAAATAGTCAGTAAAAGAAAAGAAATATTGTATAAAGAATTTAAATTCCAATAATTTTACACATATTTGTACATATCTATATGTGATTACTTATAGACCAATTAAATGTAAGCTTTAAATCAGACTTAGAAGCTTTAGAGTTGATAAGGATTAGCATGCTCTATTAGTCTGACTCATTTCCTTATTTTATGACAATAATGTATATGAAAACTCTCTGTGGACTCTATAGTTTTGCTAGTATTTCAAAAGATGTGAATTCTAAGGTGCCTAAGAGTTATGTAACTTGCTACATCACACAGCTATTTAGTGATCAGCCTCAAAATGAAACAGGTCTCCTAATAGTCAGATGCTCTTCTGACAAATATTTATGAAACACCAACTGTATACCAAGAAATACAGTTATAGTAAAGAAAGACAAGATCCCCAGAAGATAGTAAGCAAAGAATAATAACAAAAATAAGTAATTTAAATAATAACAAATATTTTTAAAATGTTAAAATTGAAGAAAATGGTAGAGAGTAGCCTAATGAAAATGGGGATATTAAATAGGGTATTCACGGAAGGGGTCTCTGAGAGTTTCACACTAGAATATGAATCATGAAGAGGAGTCAGCTATAAGAAACTGTGTTGTGAATAAGGAAAATGCCAAAGGCAAAACCATGGATCTCTTTTCACTGTGAGATAAAGTGTAAAATAACATCCCAGAAGGATCTTAATTTTAACCCTCCATTTGATCCTAAATCAAGTTCTTTATATTACTCCATATTATTTACACTTGGCTTAGTTTTTCATGAAATTATTCCCAAAGGGAATAATCACATGTATATTTAACATATGTACACAGAATTTTACACTTTTATAATAGGATTTCAAACAATTATTTTAATATTTATATACAGTAGACAAAGTAGCTATTATTGGGAGATATCTATGGTGGAATGAAATGAACAACAGTTTTGAAATTAGGGTTTAAAGTCTGGTTCTGCCATTTGTCAATTTTAATCCTTGGGCATATAACTTAAACTCTCTGAAGCTAGGTTTCTTCATTGGTTAAAGGAAGATAAGTGTACCTTTATAATAGGTTGCATATATTAGTTCATTTTCAACCTATATTGAATTCATTTAATTAGTAATGATGGAAATAGGAGGCCAAATGCTGAATAGACTCAATTCAGCCAAAACCTTCCATACTCACCATTTTCATTTCATCCTATAATTAATCTTCAATTTCATAATTTCATAATACAAACTCATTTGTTAGGGGGAAAAAAAAGAGTTGAGAAGGATTTATATGCACTGATTAATTTTTCAAATATATGGCTATAAAAGGTAAATTGCTTTCCTGCTTCCTTATTATGCTAACCAATGCTTATCATTTCATACATATGTCAAACACTAACTGAAGAAGGAAGGTAAAGAACAGTGGCTCACTTTGAAATACCTTTGAGAACTGAAAATTAAACTGAACATAAGATAATCGGGGGTGGAGGGAAGCTCACTCTCTCTTCATTTTAAACCAAGAGCTCACAAAAGACAGCAATTCAAACCTCCCACCTGCTTGGCAATTTGAGAAAGACCAACTTACTAATTTGCTTTTTTGGTTAATTCTAACATCTGAGAAGTAAGCATCTGTTTATTTGTTTTCATTCAGTAATCTTGTGTTTATAATATTTCCCACATAATGAACCCACCAACCACTCAAAACAAGTTTGATGTGTATTTTTAATAAAGCTAATTAGGCTTCAGGCATTTTGGAAGGCTTCTCTGCACAGCACATTAGCAGTTAGGTAATTTCTCTAGGGAAGAGTGGGAGGAGCCCTGGGTCTTTTAAAATTCGAAATAGATTTTATTATTATCATGTCTTTTTCCTTAACAAAGTTAACTTCTTTAAGTGCCATTGAGAAAAAGCTAGGGTCCTTTTAAAAACAAATGCTGGTTCCATGATAATGAGCTCAGGGTCATAGGTCCCTGGCCAGAAACCATATTTCTGACCAACTGCTTGACAAATATATGTTAATACATGTAATGGGGAACTGCCCAAATGTGAAGAGAAGGAGGTAAAGCCCGCAGGTCACAGAACACGCAAAAGTGAATTTAAGATGCCCACCCCCTTGATTGTTCAGGCAGCCCATTGACATATTGGAGATGGGACCAAATTTCTATGACTCCTGAACACTTGACACTCAAGAAATCTTCCAAGCTTTGAAGAACTCATTCTTTGTCACACAGTTTTGTTACTAGTCCATTGTTTCTATCTCTCTTTTTAAGGTCATTGAAATGTTGCAGTGAGATAATGGTACTCTGGTTGCCTCAAATTATTAATGTGCCTCTAATATGTCTCTTCATCAGAACAGGCGTTAGCTATTAGAGAATAAAGGCTTTTATTAGTGCTTTCCAGCAGGAACCAAAGATTCCTAGGATGTTAGAGGTTTATAAAGCTGGAGACTGCATACTTGCAACATTCCATTTTATATCTACATCTACATGATTTTTTAAATATTATTGTAATTGTTCTTGAATGTAGAGCGATTAGCTAAGAAAGCCAGTCCAAAATTAGTTCAAGTGTAAAGAATTCACCAATGTAAAGTAGATGAAATTTTATAACTTTAGTAACATATAATTATACCAACAAATAACTGTCAAAATCTTAGACAGGGGTTTTCAGCTAGAAATCAGTTTTTCATTTATTGTCTGTATGAATTCAGTAACATTTGTTGAAAAGTTTTCTTCAAGAGACTATTCTGTTGCTTCTCCCACTCTAACTTAAAAGTTATTTAGTTACAAAGGAACTACAGTAGTTTAATAGAAAATATAAAGATCAATCTCCAATGAATCCATGAAGAATTATCATAAATTTTGAATAAATACTATGAATTTACTGTAATAAAAACTACGAATTTACTCTAATAAAAATAAGATTCAGTTATCCTTTCACCATTTACTGAAGATTTAATATATGCAATGTCCTTCCATAAATGTATTCAATACATTAATGAATAAAAGAATCTGTGACTGAGAGAGAGAGCTAAATAATAAGAATGTCAGATGGTGTGAAGTGCAATGCAAATAAGAAAAATAAGAACAGGATATGGGAATTGGGAGTGTTTCAGTATAAAATTTCTCATTTTAGATGGCTGGTCAAGGTATGCCTCATAGGGGAGGTAACTTGTGAGACAGACTTAAAGGAAGTTAGGAGCAAATCGTGCTGGCTTAAGAGCTATCCAGGAAAGGGAAGGCAAATGTAAGGTTCCCTAAACAGGGTAGTTTTGAAAAATATCGAAGGATTAATGTGGCTACAGCGGATTCAGCAAAAGAAAACATAGGAAGAGATGAGGACAAAGAGGTGATTCAGGGTGGGGGTAGGGGAGACAGAAGGGCTCCCCATTTCACTTTTACTCTTAGTGAAATGGGGAGCCACTGGAGGGTTTTGAGCAAAGGAGTGATATAATCCAACATACTTTTGAAAGTACTTTCTAGCTGCGGTGTTGAGAATAGATTACAGCAAAGGAGGGATAGAAGCATGGTGACCTGTTGGGAGCTATTACATCAATCAAGGTGACAGTAGCTGGAACCAGACAAGATGTAAAAGGTACATGCTTCCATGACACCCACTTCGATCTTTTTAAGCCTCAAGGACATTTTTCCCCCTATATAACAGGATTTATTGTGCTCAATTCACACTTAAAAGGAGAGAAAAGAGGAAAAGAAGGGCTGCAGTGGATCATTTATTCTACTTCTTGACTCTGTATAAATTAGATCTAGAGTACAAGAGCTCTTGCTGGAGCAAAACCCTCCTGAGGGCAAAGGCTGAAGTCTGAATTTCAAAATTTTGAGAAAAAGGTGAATTCTATATAAAGAAACTTGGCAAAGGATCTTACTTCGACTATAATATACATATATGCACAATATGCTTCTGTAACTTCTTGACATACAAAGCAGGTTCTCAGCTTCCAGTAAACATGCTTTTAACTAGAAGGTCTTTGCCTGCTTTACCAGATCAACTAATAGTGCCGGTGAAATGTAATGAGTGCTACAGGATGCTCATGCAAATGCAGCAGATCACCTAACCCAGTCTAGGTAAGTCAGGCCATTTAAACTGAGACCTACAGGGTAAGAAAGTAAAATGTGTGAGTTGAGGGATTTCTGGATTGTATTCCAGGCAAAGGAAAATGTGTGTACAAAGGTCTGTAGTCAAGAGGAACCATGTTTCAGTCAAGGCACTGAAAGAAGTTTGTTGTGGCAACAGCGAAGGATACAGGGGTTAGGAAAGGGATGTGAAGCTTGAGATTCCCAGGATATTTCCAAATGACAACATCCATTAGACAGCTCAACACATAGTTGTAGTAGAGGTCACTTAGCTGAAGACAGGGATTTGGGAATCTTTAGTATAGGTACGGTAATTATTCTATTCACCAATCTAAAATTACTTGCTCACATTAGAAATGCAAAAAATGTATTGTGCATTAGAATAGTAATGTTTTAAATAGTAAGTGCAAAAGTGTACTTTGAACAATCGATATTTCCTATTTAAATATCGTAATACTTATTCGTGATGGCTACAAACTGATGAGCCATGTAGATATCAGGGTTTGAGATTTCCAGACAGAAAAAAAAAGAGCAAGGAAGCCAGAGAGGCTGAAGCAAAGTGAGCATGGCAAGGGGAAACAGTAAGATATAAAGTCAGCTAGGTAAGGTGGTGGTGGGGAGTAATCTCAGAGTCCTTTCTAAGGACTTTGGGTTTTACTCTGAGTGACACAGGAAAACCATAGTGAGGCTTTGACCCAAGGAGTGACACATTTGATTTACAATCTCCTGTGTGAAGAATAGGCATAGTGAACAAAAGTGGAAACAAGAAGCCTGGTTAGGAAGCCACTGCAATAACCCAGTCAAAAGATGATCCGGTCAGTGATGGAGTTGATGAAGCTTGCCATTTACTCTAGAAAAAGAAGCACATGAAATAAAAGTACTTGATTTGTTAAAATGATTACTATAGATAATAGTAATACAGTTAATTTTTGTTATTTTGCCATTCTGAGTAGTGTGATGGAGCCTCAAGGTGTCTTGCTTTGTCCCACCCTGGTCATAAATTGTCCCTTTGTCTAGTGTAGCCATACTGTCCACACTACCCACCCATTAGTCACTTCGTAGTGTCTAGGTTATATCAGACCCACTGTCACAGCATCACAGTGCTTGTGTTCAACAAACCTTTACTTTACTTAACAATGGCCCCAAAGTGCAAGAGTAGCGATGCTGGCAATTCAGATATGCCAAAGGGAGGCTGGAAAGCACTTCCTTTAAGTGAAAAGGTGACTATAGTATAATAAGGAATTTTGAGAGAGGGAGGCACTACATTCCTATAACTTTTATTGTAGTATATTGTAACAATTGTTCTATTTTACTGTTAGTTATCATTGTTAATCTCTTACTGTGCCCAATCTATAAATTAAACTTTATCATAGGTATATATGTATAGTAAGACATACATCATTCTTGGAAATGGCAAGTTAAGTAAAACAACATAAAACAAAACCAATTTACCATAGTTTAATTGCTATGAACAAGAAATAAGTACGATATTTCTGGTCACAAAAATATCACCAATCTTCTAAATAAAGACCCCAAACACTTTTAATATTAAACTCTGAAATAAATACGAGTTACATATACTTTTAAGAAAGATTAATGCCTTTGCATTTTCTCTCCTTCTCTCAACATGGTGGCCTCAGTAAAAAAAAGAAAGGGAAGACTATCTTCCTAATAGACTTTATGACTGAGGATGGAGGGACTGATGGAGGAAGCATCTATGTCCCCAAACCAGTTACCTGGGCTGATGGGACAGATGACCTAGAAGGAGACGTTTCAATCACTTGTCACAGAAATGATGACGTGTGCGTAGGGCACCTGCACTTGACCATTGCATCCTGCCACTGCTCCACAGGATGCTCAGGAACTGAATATTGACAGGAGTTGTCTTCCCAAGTCGTCACCCTACACCGCTTATCCAGGGAACCTGCCCTATGATGTGACAGAAGGCTCCATGAAGGAATTCTTTAGAGGAGTAAATATCAGTGCAGTGGGAAAATAAGTGGGAAAATCATGGTTTACCACGCGAACCTAGCAATCCAGAGAGGTTGAAAGGTTTTGGTTCTGCTGAATTTGAGGAGCTGGATTCCTTGTTCAATACTCTGAGCCTCAATGAGGAGTCTTTAGGTAACAAGAATTCCAGTGGATATTGCTGATCGAGCACAGGATAAAGCCAGGGATAATCTTTTGGCCAAGATAGAAATCAGAATTCTGATAAAACATACAGACTGAGGGTCTATCTTGCCACAGACAGCTTTGGTAACTACCCTCCTAGAAGAAATGCTACAGTTTTAGAGGCAAGTATCTAGATTGTTATGGTTCAGACCATGATGGGTATCAGGATGGTTATCATGATGGCCCACACTGGGATCGCTATGATGATAGAGGCAGCAGAGACTATGGTAGAGGCAGTTGGCAGAGAGTATTTGGTAATGGGTACTACAGGGATGATGACTATAGAGGACGCAAAGACCACTATGAAGATAGATATGACACACACAATGATAGGTCATGGAGCTCCAGAGATGATTATTCTCAGTATGATTATGGGGATGATGGTAGAGGTTCCTCCCCAAACCCAAAATGACTCTAAAGCCTCAGGGTACCCCAAAGGACAATGATTCCTTTGCTAGCACCTCTCAGTCCAGCCTCTCTAGAGAGGCTGCTGAAGAACAAGAAGTAGAGAAACAGCTATAGAAGAAACAGGAGAAACTGTAGCTTCAGCTGGATGAGCCAAAACCAGAATGACAGCCTCTGGAGAGACACCCAAGGTGGCAAAGTGAAGAAATTCAGGAATGTAACAGTCAAGGACAGGAACTGAGTCATCACAGACTGAGACCTCAGCCACATCTGGTAGAAAAGCATGAAGGAGAGAGAGTGAGAAGTCTCTGGGAAATGAAACACTCAGTAAAGAGGGAGACCATCACTCTCCAATTTCTAAGCTCCAAAATCTGAACAGACTCTAAAGGTAATGCTGGCCCCTCCATGAAGAGAACGCTTGGGTGAAGCCAAGTTCTAATCCTCCAGCTCCATGTCAGAGCTGAGACACAGAGCAGCAATCCCCTGCAAGTGACGGGGGAGGGGAGTACCAGCTCAAACATTTGAGGAAAGACCAGCAAGGAAAGAGGAAAATAAAGTGAATGGGGTGAGTATCCTAAAAGGCCAAAGTGGGAACTCCAACCATGGTCCAGGAGATGGAGGGAACAAAGACTGGAAGGAATCAGATAGGAAAGATGGCAAAAAAGATCAAGATTCCCAATCTGCACCTGAGCCCAAAAAATCTGAAGAAAATCCAGCCTCCAAGTTCAGTTCTGCAAGCAAGTATACTGCTCTCTCTGATGATGGTAAAGATGAAAATGGGGGAGATTACATGGAATAAACCTCTACATCCTTTGCTTGCTCTGAGTTTCCTTCTACCCTGGAACATTCGAGAGCAAATCAAACCTCTATCCAGACGAGACAAAATAAAACGCGCCATCTCCTGGAGATCTTTCTTAATGCTTAAAAAAAAAAAAAATGAAATTATTTTGCATGCTGCTGTAGTCTTTAAAGTATGGAGCTAAGTGGAGAATTGCTAATGTAGCCAGAGAGAAAGAGATGTATTTTAACAGAAAAGTTGTGGTGCATTTTTGTGATACATGCAGTTGCCTGTGTGATTAGTGCCTAGGGGTCTCCATTTAGCAAAATGGCGATGACGGTGATGAGATGTCCGGAATCTGGTTCAGCAGTAGGGCAGGTACAAGGGGAAGTGTGAAACTTCTACCTTTAATTCTTATTATCCTAATGTGTCATATGTGAATTCTCAAACATTAAATGAATAATTTCTCCATCCTTGAAAATGTAGGTTTAGTCTTTGATGTTGTTTTAGTTTCCAAGAGGCTGCCAGCCCTCCTCTTATTTAATTCTGAGTTACTGAGGCCAATCCAGGGGAAATCCCTTCATTTTTACCACCACCAGGTGGGGAGCTGGAAGTGAGTCTATGGACCACTAAAGAATAGGACTGCTTGGTGCCCAAAATAAGTGAGAAAATCATGGTTTGAAAAGAAGTATTGGGAAGGTGATAAATTATTTTGCACCAGTGATAGGAAAGAATGGTATGACCCCCAGTAAACATGAATGGCTACTTCCTACAGCAGGAAGCACTTAGGGGTTGTGGGAATTTCCGTCTCTTATGTGTCCTAGTTTTGCCCTTTCTTAAACACTATCTTTTCTCAAAGTTCAAATACATCTGCATTCCATTGAAATCTTGAAGCTTTAAAAATTTAGACTCTTCATCTTATGTTCCTCATGCTACTCTTTCCTGTTACCTCCCCCCAAACAGCTTCTGTTTGAGCCACATACCCAATCTATATCAGTCCCCAGGAGCTGTCAAACGAGGAATCACTGTTTTTCTCTAACAAATCTTGGCTCCTTCTGTCTTTGAACCCTCTCCTCTTTATTCCTGCTCCTGCTTCCTTGACCCTTTGAGAGTCTTTGATAGTGAGTGAGGGTGGATAAATAGACACAATTAAATTGGAAACCTTTCTTATGACCTCGACTGGCATTTTCGTTTAAGATTTTTTATTTTGTTTTGTTTTGTTTATAAGGGTTCCTTCTCTCTACTGAAATCCTACGCCAATGTTTTGAATTTTTAATGTGGCCCAGGTTGATGTGTAGTTTGGTTTTGTTTGTTAAGTTTCCTTAAGAGAATAAATGATAATAGCGAGAACTAAAATAATTTTTTTAAAAAATAAAGATTGAGAAAGATAAGTAAGATCATTATTCTCCAACCCACCTATTCCAGTTCAGGGTCACGGGTGGCCAACCCTCTCCTGGCAGTTCAAAGCATGAGGCAGGAACCAAATCTGGACAGACTGCCCTTCCCACGCAGGGTGCACTCACACCCACACCCACACTCAGTCACACTGGGACAATTCGGACAAGCCAATTAACCTAGCATGCACATCTTGGGGATGTGGGAGGAAATTGTAGTGCCTGGAGAAAACTCATGTAAACATGGGAAAACATGCAAACTCCACATAGAAAGTGGCCCCAGCCTGAGACTTTATTATTGTTTCTCATTAGTGTTATCATGAAATGTTATTGAATAAAGCGATATTATTTAAGGATCAGCTGTGTAGGAAAAAGGAGAGTATTTATAGGGTTTGGTACTATCCTTGGTTTCAGGCATCCATTGAGGGTCTTGGCACATATCTTTGGTGAATAAGAGGGCACTACTGTGCTGAAAGCATTGCTCCGATATCTCAATAAGAATCTATTATTTTAAATGGATTTTTCATTTACATATGTTCACATGTGATATTCATTATATAATTAAAATGTTAATAAAAATTATAAATAATCTGATATTAGGAATATCAATCAAATTATTACATAAGAAGAAAATACATCTTTACTATCCTAGCCACTTGCCATAATTGTTTCTTTCTCCTTTTTCTTTTTCCTTCTGGGATCTTTAAAAATCTCCATGGTCTTAGAAATAAAATGAAAAAACTAATCGATTAGATGTATAATTTTAAAACATCAGGCTTCTACTTCTAGCAAATATTTTGCTCTGCTTAGTGTTTCCTCTAAGAACAATACACTTAGGAAAGTTGTAGCATTGCTAGATGAAAGATGGGTAGAATTACATGCTCATAATGTACTTGCAGGCAACAGCCACACATCTAATAAGCCAGGGGTTCAATTGGCTTCAAGTAAAAAATTCTATAAAAGTGCATTCTCAAAACTTTCTATCAAGAAGGCTTACAATTTCAATGTTAAAGATGAGAAGCATCTTTACATTATTAGGAAGGCATAACTCTTGTGTTCCGCCAGTCTTTATTAAATCCTGCCAACCTTTCCTCCAGAGCTGCCTCTTCCACAAATGGTTCTGACAGCAGGGCAGCACATGGATGCCTTCCACTATCCTGTCCCTACTTCCTTATATGTAACACTGCTCAAGACTTGCTCACTAATTATTTCATTTAGGTTAGTCTTACATCCTCTAATATTGGTACATTCCTAAATACAAGTCATCCTATTCAGACCTCTCTTACCCTCTACAGCAGGGTTACTTAACCTGAGCACTGCTGACATTTTATCTGGATGATTCTTTGTTATGGGGCTGTCCTGTCAATGTAGAATGTTTAACAGAATCCCCGGCCTCTCTACCTATTAGGTTCCAATAGCGAATTCCCTGGCCCAAACACCTTAAAGCTGTAACAACCAAAAATATACATTGCTCAGTGTCGCCTGGGGAACAAAATCACTTCTGGTTAAGAACCACTGCTCTATATTGTATCCTATAAATGGAGTAGAAGTAAACATTGTTTTTTGTTTTTGTTTTTTTTTAGACAATTCCATCAAATTTATTCAGTCAATAATCAAGACACACGGGAATTAGATTTAGATATCCAGGATCCTAATATAACATACTGGCAGGCTGCCTGCCCTTCACCATCCTGTTCACAAATAAACAGAATATCCTAGCTGTCAAAAGAGAGCAATCAATACAAAATTGATCCAAATAAGTTAACTCTCTAGGTAATCATTTTTAAGGTTTTTATAACAGAAGAATTTCTAAGCAACCCTATCTAGGTTATTGTTAATTCTCCTCTCCTCAAAAAACAAACAAACAAACAAACAAAACAAACAAACAAACAAACAAAAAAGATTATACTATAATAAAGAATAAAAAGCACTTATTTGAGCAAAGGAAAGATTACAACCCAGAGCTCAGATTCAGATAGCAACCTAAATTGTGCTACAAAGGAAACAAAGAAAGGGAAGATTTATAAAGGCAAAACCTACAAGTGTAGTTCCCATTCAGGTACTCTGCAAATGAAGGGTGCTGGCTAGGTTAACAGGGATTGGTTAGGTTCATTATGTAAACAAAAGATGCTGGCTGATGAAACAGATGATCTCCTTTCAAAGTGAAGAATGCAGATTGTCTGGTTGCCATGGTAAGGAGGAAGTAAAGTTCAGGATGTGGTTTCATGGTTGTCTTAAAAGTTCAAAAGTTCATGGGTGGGAGGAGCATAAAGCAAACTTCCTCATGGCCTCCTGGCTCCATTTTAGTTCCCTTGACATAAATCACAATATCTTGGCAATTTCCATTCACATTATAAAGTAAAACAAATGTTAGTGTTAGCCTATTTATACTGTGGTTCCTCATTACATGCATGGTATTATATAAACATCTTTGTTTTTCCACCCTTGACATTCAAACCATGGTCCAGGGAGCAGAAGTGTTGATGTCAGCTGGAACCCTGTCAGAAATGCAGAATCTCAGGTTATGTCCCAGACCACTGAGTTAGAATCTTCATTTTAACGAGATCCCCAGTGATTTGTACACACAGTGAAGACTGAGAAAGACTGGGTTAGATGAATCTTCGGTCCCTTTACCCAATCTAAATTTAGTAAAATAAAATTTCCTTCTCTTTAGATATAAATCTTTCACATTTTCATGCTAATAATCCTTTTGTTTTTAACCTTTTATCTATTTATTTGAAAATAACAGAAAATGTGAAATAGTGAGTTAAAAACAGGGTTTTATTGTAAGCACTTAGAGCATCAGCTGCATCACATAATACATTTACTTGCCTATTAATTACAAAATTGGTGACTTCACTAGTTTTATAATTAGTGTTTTAGTTATAGTGGTTATATGCAGATAAGCATTTCGGGATTCTTTATATTTGTTTTAAAATTTACCTTTTCAATATATTCATGTTCTGCTCTCAGATATGTTATTTTTGCCATAATTTTGATTTTTTTAAAAAAATTTACTTCATTCTAGAAAAGCCAGTATGCCAGTGATTTCTGTCGCTAAATCATTTTATACTATGCTTAAGAAGTTTTAGATTCAATAAATTTATTTTCAAATACAAACATTTTAAATAAAAATAACTTTTACTTGAATAATCTTTCCTCTTTCCTCTTGATATTTTTACAATTTAGCAATGGTGAGGGCAATAAACATGATGTTGAAAGTTATAGGAGGAATAATATGTTTTTCCTGTTTCCATATCATGTTCAGCACCCACATTTAAAAACACATGGTGACTTTCCACAGAACAAAAAAAATTCAATGATAAGGTTATGGCCATTCTATCCTTAACAAGCCTGATCCTGTCTGATCTTGGAAGATGAGCAGAGTCAGGCCTGGTTAGTACTTGGATGGGAGACCACCTAAGAAGACCAGGTGCTGTCAGTGATAGAGTTAAATAGTGTGTAAAGTCTCCAAATTTATTTCTTGCCACTGAAATTAATAAAAGGTGGATTTGCCCAAGGCTTAACATTAACTGAGGAATAGATGAGAGAGAGGTGATATGCAAATTTGAAAGGTGACATTTTTAGGATCTTTTCCAGTCTCATTTTTGGAATTAAATATCTAGATGATGAAGGACCAGACAGCCAAAACCCTACAGTTGGGAAACCTAATAACCCTGATTCTCTAAACCCTCAATAAAAAGAATCAAAACAGAGGAAGTGGATGAACTGGAATGAGAGGCAACTCCCCAGAGACAGAAGTATAATTGTTCCGTGTCTCACCTGTCCTTTTATCAGCCAAAGGGGGAAAAAAAATAACACTTGCTCCTTCAGTACCTAGATTTCCCTCTGCAAGAAAAATACATATCCTGCGAAGTGATGGAAAAGCTAAAATCCTGTTTTAAAAAAGGAAGGTGAGGTAGGGGAGGGGGAAAAGAAGACACTGAATGACACAGAGAGAACATAGTTCATTATTTTCTTCCCGAAGAATATGTGTATACAAAGCAGAAATACACAGGGAGGATTATGGGAATAAATACAAATGAGTTCAGCATTTGTCATGATGTACACATTTACATTCCTTTTGAATGTTGGATGCAGAAAATATTGCCTCCCCATGCTAGACAGTCAGAGCTTTTTCTCTGCAAAGTTACACAGGCTCAATAACCCATCATTACTTCATCTCACAATACAATCTGACCTTTGCAGCTTTGCTTCTTTTATCATTTCTTATACTCCAGTGTCTGGCTGCCTTTATTTTACAGTTCTACATTTCACCAAACTGAATTCTTCTTGCATATTATTAATCCTTTCTCCAATTATCTACATAGCTGTGAACCTATGCATATTTTTAAAGAACATTAAATGAATTGAGACTTGGCTGACAATAATTAAAGTACAAATTAAAAGAATATGTGTGTTCCTTAGAGATTTTGTGTATGTCACTGAGTCTTCTGGTAATATGTTTTTCATAGGAGTAGAAAGATTTAAAAAAATATATTTAATACAGAAAGAAGAGAGAGAAAATAAATTAAAACAAGAGAGCAAACAGAAAGGAGGCAAACCTATAATTAGGTGTGATGTAGATGTGTAACCCAGAATACCCATGGCTAACGAAAATGTCTTTAATATTCTTTGAATCCTTATTGCTTGTGACATGAGCTCTCATTTAGTGATAAAAAAATAGGTGAAAACTAACTAGACAGGTTTTACTTTTCTTTCTGCCTTCACATGTGGAACCCCCTATTAATTTCATCATCTCTTTTCAATTAAATATCTATCATCTTCTCAAAGCAAATATTAACTTTGAATATCCTACTATTTGAATTTCATTTTTTTTTGACTTAATTATTAAAGTAGATACCTATAAAGATACAATTAGTTCTGCCAACTCTTGGAAAATCTCCTTTGGCTTCAAATTAATAGGTCCCTAAGTGGTATGGACTGTAAAATACATGTACTTTTTACATAGCCTGAGGTTGCCAGGAAATTTTGAAACTCCAATGGGAGTTAGGAAGGGGACATCTATTCTCTCTTCTATACCTGGAATTACAGTGGCATTAAAGGTCTGTAAATGGAAAGGCCCGAACTAGGTAATCTCCATGGTTCATTCTAGTTTTATTATTCTCTGATTCTCATGTAAATGCTTTTTAGATGCCACTTAAACTGAGTAAACACAAAATGTAATGATAAGTTAAATTTAGAGAAAGGATATTTGTTCCAAATATCTAATTTGTGAATTTCAATGAGTAGTTCATTAGTACCTCTTTTATTAAAGAATTTGTACCACATTTAAGGTTGCCAAATCTAGCAAATAAAAATACAGGACACTCAGTCGAATTTGAATTTCAGATAAACAACAAAGAAACTTTTTAGTGTAAGTATGTCCTGTGCAATGTTTGGCACACACTTATATTTAAAAAGTATTTGCTGTTTATCTGAAATTCAAGTTTAACTGAGAGTCCTATATTTTATCAAGTACCCTAACTACATTTTCAACCAGCTTATTATAATTCTTCAATAGACAGAAGTTATACTTTTCTAAAACAGTCTTTTGCCATTTTTGCAGTAAATTGGCATAGTTATTTTATAGATATTATTTAAGAACATCTAATTTCTTGGTTTGTACTTCTGAAAGATATAGTTAAGAATGAATATAATACAATACTGAACTTCTGTAATTTAAAATATTGCTTTAGTATGTCCCCACTTATTCGAGATAGTGAAGGAATAGTGTGTTTTAGTAATTTGCTATTCATCAGTGTCCATTTATGACTCACATAAATTTTCCATTTTCAGAGGATTATAATGAAATTATACATTTAACATTGAAAACTGTCCCATGACACCAAAAACACAATATACAAAAGAAAAAGTTCATAATTTGCATACCACCAAAATGAAAAACTTTTGCTCTATGAAAGGCTATGTGAACAGAATGTAAAGACAAGCTGCAGGCTGGATGAAATATTTGCCAGCCATATATCTGACAAAAGCCTTCTGTCTAGAATATATAAAGACCTCTCAAAACAACTAGAAAATGGAAAAAAGACACTAGATAGTACATAGAGATGACAAATAACATTAGCCATTAGGAAAATGTAAGTTCAAACCACAATGAGCTATTACTACATACCTATCAGAATGGCTAAAATAAAAAGTGATAGTACTAAATTCTAGTAAGGATGTGGAAAAATAATCATTTGTACATTGCTAAGGGGAATGGAAAATATTATAGCCTCTCTAGAAAACGTTTTGGCAGTTTCTTATAAAACTAAGCATGCAACTATCATATGTCCCAGCCATTGCACTCCTGGGCATTCATCCCAGAAAAACGAAAACTTATTTTCACAAAAAATCCTACACAATTATTCATAGTCCTTTTATTTGTAATAGCCCAAACCCAGAAAGAGCCAGGTATCCTTCAGTGGTGAATGGTTAAGCAAACTGTAATACATCCATACTGTGGAATATTATTGAGCAATAAAAAAAAGCGCAAACTATTGGCACATGCAACAACTTGAATAGATCTTAAGAAAATTATGTGGGGAAGAAAAAAACTAATGCCAAAAAGTTATATACTATATGATTCAATATATACGAAATTCTTGAAATAACAAAATCATAGAGAACAGATTCTTTGTTGCCAGATGTTAAGGAGGTGTAAGGGAAGAGGTGTCATCTTAACAATATTGTCTTCCAATCCATGAACACAGGATGTCTTTCAATTTAACTAATTCTTTTTAAAGTTCTTTCAGCAATGTTTTGTCATTTTCAATGTATAAAACTTTCACTTCCTTGGTTAAATTTATTCTTAGGTATTTCAGTCTTTTGGATGCTTTTATACATGGAATTGTGTTCTTAATTTTTGGGGGGCTGATTCTTGCTGGTGTATAAAAATACAACTGAGTTTTGTATGTTTATCTTGTGCCCTGCCACTTTGCTGAATTTATTAGCTCTAATAATTTTTGTTGTTGTTGATTCTTTGAGATGTCCTATATATAGAACTATGCATGCCATCTGTAAGTAGAAATAACTTTACTTCTTTCTATTTGGATACTTTTTATTTCTTTTTCTTGCTGAATTGCTCTGGCTAGAACTTCCGTGATGATGGTTTCTAGCAGTCACAAAAGTGAACATCCTTGCCTTGTTCCAGATCTAAGGGAGAAAGTTTTCAGTATCTTACAATTAAATATGAAGTTAGCTGTGGGTTTTTCATAAATGCCACCTATCATATTGAGGAAGTTCCCTTCTATTCTAACATTTTTAGTATTTGTATCATAAAAGGGTGTTGGGTTTTTTCAAATGCTTTTTCTGTGTTCATTGAGATGATCTTTTTTTTTTTTTTTTTTTTAAATTTCAGGTCGTTTGAGTAAGGTTTTCTTTTACTGACAATTGTAAGCATCTTTTACATTTCTCTTGGTTTCATCTTTGTTCTTGTTCTCTTCTCACAGAAACTGGTTCAGCAAGTGGTAAGTCTTATTTCAATGAAGAATAATTAACAATTGGTTTGGAAAGAAAGTCCTGACAAATGGCATTATTATACCACTCTTATTTTACTGGCTTTAATATCAATATTATACAAGTCTTGATTTACATCAAGCTATAAAAGGTTGTGGCCTCAAACAATGAGAAAAACAACTTATTTACAGCTTTGTCCTAGTGAATAGGAACAACACTCATGAACAGACTGAGATAATGCATCATTTCTTCTTGGCATAATTTATTTCTTTCATCCTTGAGAAATAATTTCAAGAAAAAAATCTTGTTTCTGATGAATTCTCCCTTGAAGTCTCTGTTGGTTTCTGGCAAATCTTGTCCAAAGTTTGAGGCCATCTGTTCCACCATAATTATTTTTTTCCAGGGAAAGATCTATTGAATGGGAAACTCAAATGTTTAATGCAGCATACAATAAGAGTGATATATGAAGACTGTAACCAGAGAGGCTTTAGCCTTCCTTCTGCTCTCTCATTTGAAACCCTTAGTACTTTCTACCATTCCATGGGCATTTTTAGAAAAAGATTTAGAAGTTGTAGAGTGCAAGTGTACACATTAAGAACAAGACCAAGAATAGCCACAGTTCTTTCTGTTCAGTCAGTGCTTTCAGAATCCTCACAGTGCCCTGTGCTTTCTCATTTACTCCCTAATCTTCAGACATTTCTATAAAAGAAGGGAAATAAGCATCCCAACAAAACAGACTGAATTTAATATGACAGATAAGTATCAGACCAGTTAAGCTGTCATTCCCTTAAGTTTTCTTTCTTTCAATTTTTTTTTCATTTCTCAAAATTATTGAAAAGCATTTATTTCATTCTCAATATTCTTTATTCTTTAAATGAGAAAGAGTATTACATAGAGGGCTAAGTGGATAAGATTATTCTAAGTATCATTGAAAAAGACAGGAAATTTGAAAATGATGATTACTTGAGTAGAAAACCAGAGTGAAGGGGAATGAGATGTAAAACAAAGAAGGGGGAAATTACTACACACATTTATGTGGTTGAACTGGGTAAATGTTCAGGGACATTTTGGAGGAGAGAAATTGAAAGCACTCCCCTCCCACTCCCACTCTATAAAACATCTTTAAAGCTATCTGTCCACCACTATTCTGACTAATAGATTTATAAGATTCTTGTAAGAAAAAGAATTGTTATGGTTAAAAGATATGCCATTTAGTCTGTTTATAACAAAGTCCATTGTCATCACTCTCAGAGTCTTGGGAATAAAATAAGAACATTAGAGTACTTTCTGCCAGTTACCAGTAGCAGATCCAAGAGCCTCTTGTTTCCACAGAGAGATTAGGTCAATTACACTTACTGTTCACCACCCTCCAAAAAAAATCCCGAGTAATTTCCAGTAACAGACTTAAAACCTATTTTCTCTCCTTAGCCATTCAATATGATAAATTCAAAGACTTTCAGAACAAGAATGTACAAGAAGCCTTAATTGTTAAAATTGCGTTTTTGGCAAAGCTTTTAAATTTTGTTCCAAGTGCTTAATAGGATGAAATATTTATCAGCTAAAACCAAGAAATGGCTGCAAACCCAGTGTGCTGTGTACTTATTTCATGGCTCCAAGAATATTTACATTGCTAATCAGCTACTTATTGTATGAATGTGGGATCTGAAGTGTCTGATATTCAGCAGCCATTAATAAGAGCTCTAGCAGCATGCATAAAGGCTGGGCACCAGATTCAGCATTTTGGATTATAGAAGACCATAAAAAGAGAGAGATTAGCTCCACTGACTTCTTGTGCTATCCTTGTTCCAAGATAGGCTGCTTCGTACCTTTCACTTCCAGCAGAATCAGAGAAAGCAGTAAAGCTCAAACCTGGGACCACTAGAATAAGCATGAACCAAAAATTATTAATAAATAAGTAGATGCAGCATGTAGCAGGATCCACAAGACTGGCTCTAACAGTGAATGCAGTGAATCGATAACATACATAAAATGTAATAGGATACATTGCTTCCCTGTGAGGTTTTTATTTCTATCATCCATAAAACTTCACTATAAAATGCTCATTTTTTTCATAATCACTCAATTTCAATTTTAAACTATTAATGTGTACAAACACAGAATAATTTCCATCTAACAAAAAGCTCATGTTCTAAAACTTAATTAATAAACAATATTATAAATCAAGGCCAACACTCCAAAGCTGGCCATGAATAAAGTCATCTATTCTAGAACTTTAAGATCAATTTTCCAGAATAATTACCAAATTCCCCCCAGCACTGAGTATTAATACATCCTTTAATTAATGATAGAAGGTATATCACAATTACTTTACTTTTAAAGTTTTCTAAAGAAGACTTTCAAAAGAAAGTGTTTTTAAAATGCATGCTATCTTTACTCTTTTTATAATTTTGAGCTACTATCATGAGCATCCTCTTTTCGATATACTGGTAATTTTTCAGATGGAGTGGGATGTGGGATTACATAGGCACCGCTTACTCTTTTTGCTCATTTACTTTATCTTTTGAAGTAAAACAAAGGTAGCTACAAAACCTCCACACCAGAACACATGAGGCCTTTTTAATATAACTATTTAATAAATTAAAGCCAGAGTTCCTCCTCGAAGTGATAACCTTACCCTCCAAAAAATGCATCTCTTCTGTTGCTTTTCTACTATTTTATTTTGGACTAAAAAATACCTAGGCATATAAAATAGTCATGTGCATATTTAATATATATTTGAGGTCTCTTTAGAACACATTTCAGGTGCTGCAAATTTAAATTTTTTAGTAAATATTTTATATTTATATTCAGCATTTTAGAGGTTTGAGGAGAAAGGTTGTTTTTCAAGAATGTTGAAGCCAGAGAAGTAGGAATTACACAATATTCTTGTCAATGAATAGATATCTTATGGTTTCTTGACATTAGCATAGTACATTTGTAAACTTAAAATCCAGTCGTAGGTGACTTTTTCCTTTTTTTTTTTTTTTTTTCCTGTAGTCTCCTAGGTAAAGGGTATATGTACAAGGGCCTAAATTATTTCAGTTAGAAAGTAGAAAAACAGAAATAATTCCCAAGGTAATTTTCAGCTCTATATCTCCACACATCATTTTTATTTTATCCTAGCAGCAAAAAGTAGTCAGGGAATTTAATGTTTTCATTGACTAATTAATTCATTTAAAAAACATTTTTTTAATGCCTGCTATGTACCAGAGACTGTTCTGGAAGATGTGGCATAAGTAGCAGGCTCTGTTGTCATACAATTTAAATGCCAGCGAGTTTGGAAGACAAGAAGCAAATACACAATATAATGATAATGTTAGGTTGCTACTAAAAATAATTAGTAGGATAAGGAGGAAAAAAGAATGTACTCCAGTATAGCTCGAGTCTCTTTTTTTTATAATTAATTATTCATAATCTGTATTGTTTCTATAGTCTTTCGAATTTTTTCCTTGTTATATCCTGAAATTTTTCTTTATTCTTTACACTTATATCAGTTATTGGCTTTTGAATCTATTCTTAATGGAGTTGCCACTTGAATTATACTAAAATATAACTAGCTCAACACCTTCGAAGAAACTAAGTATTATAAGTCAACGTGAAGAGGCTTCAATAAAAAACATTCCACCATTTTTTAGGGCCGTTGGGAATAACGGATGAAGAGGCAGTGGCATAGCACATAAAATTTCAAACATCCATTTAGTGACATAAACACTCTTTCTAAGTTGGCATTTCCTGTCACTCTTGTTCTTTGAGGTGGAACACTGATAGCCCACAGTGTTTCTTCCTTTTCTGAGAATGGTCCCTAGTATACAAAGCTAGACTTCCAGTAGTTCTGTCTTTATTACATTGCCCTACATCTTACCTTATATGAATAGTCCAGCAGTGGAACCTGACATGAGACGGGCCAATCAGATTCTTTTTCTTTTTCTTTTTCAGGGCCATGAAATTTAGACTAAAGGAAGGGATCCAGGATCGGAACAATGTTAGAGGTGAGTCTTTGAAAATGACAATTGCTTAGATAGGTTCTGAGGGCACTCAAACTGAGGTGTGGGTAATGTACTTCTGGATTCTTCATTATCTATCTCTTTTTCAGTTCCATAATATAGTCTAATTTAAAAAATGCCACTTTCTAATTTAAGCTAGTGAGAATCCTCTACATTGCTTGCTTTTGCAACAATTGCAGCAGATTGACTTTCACAATTAGAGTGCCACTGAATTTTTGGATGGCATGTATTTGAGATCCCCGAATGACTTGGATATGCATAGCACATTCTTTTGATCAATATTATTGTTATTGTTCCTTTATTCACAAGCCTGACAAACTTCTGTCAGACAGAACCTAAATAGGTGAGGAGGGAATGATACAGGTAAAATAAGTCTCGATGTTGTTCCTCCACAATCAAAATATATCCATTGTGAGGACATGCATAACAAAATGTAAAAGACCTCTAGGCCCAAAACAGGTTTGGAAAAAAATAAAATAAAATGAAGATTGCTTCAAAACATAAAGAACTTCTAACCCTATGCTTCTGGTTTGGTCGCTATTAGCCACATGTGGCTATTGAGCACCTGAAATGTGACTAATCCAAATTGAGTTATACTGTTAGTAAAATACACGGTAGGTTTCAAAGACTTATCAAAAAAAAAATAAATCCCAATAATTTTTATATTGATTTCATACAGAAATGATAATATTTTAGATACGTTGGTGATATAAAATATATTATTAAAATTAATTTTACCATTTTTTTAACTCTTTAATGTGTTTACTAGAAAATTTAAAATTGCATGCAAGTCCCACATTATCTTTCTTTTTGGATAACACTGCCTCTAGACTCTGGAAGGAAATAATTCTACTCTTTAAAGGGAACATTGATAGCTTTTATTTAATTCTGAGATTTCTTTAATATAGCTATTAAATGATTACAAATATAAAGTACTATAAAATGTAGCTAAGCTGAAAATACATACTAAATTTAGAACTCTCTACTCAGTAATCAATGTGGGGATACTCATCCTTCCTGTCTCAGGCTTTCTGTGCCCTGAGGGTGCATTTAGCATTTTAATCCTAGAACTAAAGTCTTTCCTGTTACTAGGAATAAAAATGACATAACTATATGTAATTTATACAGTTGTGATGGGCTCTTTGAGGCTTTTCCAAGATACAAAGAATGAATCATCTCTTTTTATTTTATGTTTAGGCAAAAAAAGTGTAACTATGAGGTCTCTGAAAATAAGGGGCTATCTTAGAATGTGCATTATAAGGTATCTCATTTTTATATAATTCAACTATACAGTGCCAACAACCAAATGATATCTCCTCCACATGTTTAGATAAAATACTTCAGAGACTTTTAAATGGTCTTACATTTCCCATTGGGAATTATGTTGAATCCATCCTGAAACGACTCCCCTTTTACTCTTTATCCAGACCTAGCTTCATTTTTCATCATGGCACCCTTCATCACCTGACATTATAATATACATTTGTTGACTTCTTTATTGTTAAGCTTCTTCTCTGGAATGTAAGCTTACTGAGGGCAGGGACTTTGCTTTATTCAATGCTCTACCCCATCAACAATAATAGTATCTGGTACACTTTTATTTCTCAATAAACATATTCTAATCAATAAATGAACAAAGATTACTTTTATGAAAATCATTATTTCTGTACTCCAAATTCACTATTCTACTATGGTGATTTACTAGTCTCAGCATTCTAAAACTCACTGTATTTATTAGCAAAGTTGCCACATAGAAATTGAATTGTTTGTCTTCTATCGCTTTTTGAAGCGTTCTGTCTGATGGTATAAAAATAATACTCTCAGTATAAAAAAGCACAAATTGTCTCTGGACATTCAAAAAAAATATTTAAAATAGCAGGAAATAAGAAATTTAAATCTATTCAATTGGTTAAGATACTTTATTCACAAAAAAATTGTTTTAAAATAAAAATCAGTTTTGATATTTTCTTTGCTTTTAATATTTGTCTTGATTCTGCCTTTCAACAAGGCAGAACTCTCTCAAAAGGATTCAGGTATAGCATTTTAGAGTTTATTTCTCTTTTTTGGCCTTTTCTACCCATAATGTTAAGTATCTAAAAATATCTACATTAAAAAAATCTACATTTAATGCTTAATACATTCTCTTAAAACCATTAACCATTAGCATTCATCAAAAGGCTATTGTGTGTCATCACGGGCACTGGTTTGTGGCAAAATGGTAGGTACCAGAAGCTGTTACAGATCAAGTGTCTTTATAGACAGGAAACTAGACTCAAAAGACAAACAAGAACATGTTAAAAACACTGGAAAAACTGAATGATCAAAGAGTAGAGCATTCGAAGGTCTATATTTAAACAACAGTTATTCTACTCGTAAATGTATAAACTGAACTGCTTGGGGTCTTTGGCCCCTTATTGGTTAATTGGAGATGCTGTTAGTACTGACTTCATAGGAGAATTGTAGAATTTAATTATATATTTATGGTAACAAGCATATTCTGTTCATACCAATTAGATATTATTAATAAAAATATAATGATGGTATTCAAAATGTTATTTGAAATATAGATTTGAATGAAAAGCAGTCATTTTTAAATTGCATTATTGTTATTGTTGTTTTTCTCCACTACTATTAAGTGAACATTTGGGAAAGCAGAAGTGCTACTAGCTTTTCTGACTTGTACAGAGCACATGGTCATATTTCTCTTTATTTGGCAGCTAATGAAAACAACTGCTGGGATTTAGAAGCCTCCTACTTAAAAGGACTATGATAGATTGTTAAAACCAAATCTAAATGTTAATAAAAGTCTGAAGATAATTGTAAGGTGGTGATTAATTGCCGAGAGGCTCTAGACCTACCCCATCATCACATTTATCATTACTGCATCCCTGAAATAGCATGATGATGCTGATAGATTAGCTTCATTACCGATATAAACCCCGAGAAATCTCTTAGAGAATATTGTAGCATGGAGGTTTGCTCCAATTCTCTTTCTCAAAATAACTATTAACCTACTGACAACTGACCAAATAATAGTGATAACTTATTGGGTGCTATGTCTCTGCTTTGCTTTAAAAAAGGAATCACTGCTTTATCTTCCTTCACCTAATACGAACATCAAAACACTTCTCTCTCCAGGCACATAAGTTATACAGTACAACATTTGGTCTCCCCCAAAACAATCTCCAGGATTTAATCCCATCCTTGTGACCACCCTTTCTAGACTTCATTGTGGGTTCTCTTTCCTCAACCCTTCTCTTTAATGTTATTTTCCTAAGAATTTCAGATTCTCTTCCCATCTAACTCTACACGTATTCTCTAATGAGCAGATCTGTCTATATTATGTCTATACCTATTGTGGACACCATCATCTTTGCCTGAATTATTACAACAGCTTCCTACCTAGTCGCTCCACTTCCAGTTTCTTTGCAATCTATTCTCTATATGGCAGCCAAAAGTGATCTTTCTAAAATACTAATCAATTCATGTTGATCTCCTGATTAAGTCTTTATGAGCTCCCCACTGCCCTTAAGATGAAGCACAAACTCTTAGTTGCCACATTCATAATCTGGCCCCTATTAAGCTCTTCAGTTCCAGTTCTTAACCGCTTTATGTACTTACTACCAATGCATTCTACAATCTTGCGTGTTTTTCTGTTCTATCCTATTTCTCCTAATTTGGAACTTTCCATTGAGTCCATGGTGTCTAACATTGTTTTAAGTACACAAGTGTTTAATAAGTAATTATTAAATGAATGAACAGATGAATGAGTAAAATAACTATCTTTACAAATGAGGCAAACCATTATATAAATTAACTATTTAAATTCAAATATTAAAAAATCAATAAATATAATTATTAATAAAAAAGGAAATTAACATTAATAGGATCATCCTAATGTCATATTTTTAAATAAGTTTGAAAATATAAGAATAGTAATATATACTTATTTTGAATTTATTACTAAGGGAATGTACAATTTTATTCTCTTTGAAACAAACTTAAATGGTTTCATAATAACTTATTTTGGCACCTAAAATATAAAATGTGTGGTGCGGACATTTACGTAACTACATAGTCGAACAAAACAACTGCCTATTCAGTTTTATAGGGAAATTTTTTTTCTTTGCTTCGTAGGAAATTTAAAGGAATTACTGGCTCAAGAGATGAAAAACAGCCTTTTGATGGAAAACTAAGCACTCCTTGATTTTTTATACAGCATTTTTACAGAAATTTGAGCAGATCCCATCAGCATTTTATGAATCTGTATGGACATACGAGAGCTTTCATCTGCTTCCCAGGAAAGTTGCTTATTATAACAAAGTTACTGCCCAAGTCAGTGCAATGCCAATTATGGTAAACTGCCCACTATTTTCTTATTCAAGACAGGCAGCAGACATCTAAATTCTTATCCAATAGCCCTCTCATTTTAACTCACTCTAAACTAATGACTTTCAAAATTCGCTTTCACTATCATAAGCAGAGGAAAAAAATTCTAAATTATGCAATATGTAATTGTGACCTTAGTAGAAATATGGAGTGGGAAATTCCATTCCTACTACAACTGCCCATTATTTATGCATAGATAAGAATTTATATCCAAGTCACTGAAGACATTAATCACATTCATAACTTCTCAATCATTATCACTTTTTAATAGGTAAAAGCCCAAATTCCTATTTGACCTGTGTAAATTATTCCAATGCAAAGGCTACAAGAGAGAAACTCATCTAATAACACATATAGTATGAAAAATATTTGACCATTTAATCCAAACACTAAAAGCTCCTATAATAACATGTATTACATATCAAGGTCTTGGTGATAAATTTTCTCCAAATTAGAAAATATATACTATGGACTCAATGCAATCCCTATCAAAATTCCACTGGCATTTTTCATAGAAATAGAAGAAACAATCCTAAAATTTGTATGGAGCCACAAAAGACCCAAATAGCCAAAGCAATCTTGAGTAAAAAATGCAAAGCTGGAGTTATTATACTTTTAAATTTCAAGCTATTATTATGAACCTATAGTGATCATAATGATGTGGTATTGGTATAAAAACAGACACATAGGTCAATGAAACATAATTGAGAGCCCAGAAATAAATCCACATATATATGGTTAATTAATTTATGACAAAAGGAGCCAAGAATATACAATGTGAGAAGGACAATCTCTTCAATAAAAGATGTTGGGAAAACGGGCAGACACGTGCCAAAAAAAAAAAAAAAATTAAATTAAAAATAAGAAAGAAAAAAGAAAAAAAGTTGTATACCTATCTTATAGAATACATAAAAATCAATTCAAAAAGGATCAAAACCTTTGAACATAAGACCTGAAACCATAATACCCCTAGAAGAAAACATAGCCCCTGATTATAAGATACTCCTGTTTCATGTAGCACTAAGAAACAAAAACCTGCCAATTAAACTAACAATGACATATCACTTACAATTTTTATTCAGAGGGTTTCTTTAGACTTATTTAGGCACAAATTTGTTAACACATATCTCACTCCTGTGCCTACTTTAAAAGGATAACAGAAGTGAGATAAATCAGCTCAAGTAATTTTCCCATTTTCTTCATGATTGGTTTGACTCTTCTGAATCATTTTTCAACTCAGCTTCATCGATGTACTTGTTTTTCCACCTAATGCATCCTCTGTGGCACCAAGATCATGGGTGATGCAGCATGTCCTACATGAGTGCCCTCCTATCTTAAGAATTTTCTTCCTAGCCACTGACACATATTTTGCAAGTTTTAATGCTGGTGCTTTTTTGATCTTACAAGAAGATGCCAATAAAAGGTTTCAGACAACAACAAGAACATGTTTCTTCCTTATGTGGTCCTTAAGCGATGTGTTGACTGAATCATTAATGGGCTGTAGTTGTCTAATCGCTACAGCAGGAAACAAGTTTGCAAGTTTGCGCATAAGCAGGCAGTAACCACTTGTCACCAAAGCTCCCTGGCTCACTGCAATGGCAAGCTGCCATTAACTGTAACACACCTCTGTTTCAGAGGTGTTAAAATGTAAATAAATGTGCTCCTTGGAATCACTGAAATGTGTATTAGCCTAAAAATTTTATGGATAGTACATTTGGATGCATAAATCTCTTGTTGCCCACAAAAATCACCCTGCCAGTAAGTAGTCAAGGTAGCATTCAAACCTAGGTCTCATAAATTTTCTTTCCATATCTCATATCTGATATTCAATAGATGTTAACAGTGAGCTTAACTCCTTTTAATCTCAAGCATTCTTATTGACTAGATTTGTATGAATTACTCCTCTCCATACAACCATGACTTGCTCTTAATTTTTCTAAAATTGAATGTCTCTTCAATAGACGTCTTAAGAGATTTTCTTCATCTCTAGCTATTTTCTAAACGGCTGCAGATGCCGAATGCACCTCCTGTACATAACTATAGCAGCATACGGCTTTATTCTTTTCTTTTCTTTTTTTTTTAGTTTTCAGTTGTATGTATTTTGCATGGCCCTATAATTCTTTGCTAATTTAGTCTGTACGATAAAATTTTTCATCTCCTGAGCCAGTCAAGACTTACTGGTAACAACTACTACTGCTATTTTGGGATACTTTTGCTCTAATTTTAACCAACAGGGATGTACAAATAAATTGTCCAGAATTTATGAACTTTGAAAAAACAAAATTATAACTTATCAGATTACTTCTATGATTATTCAAGTAATCAAAAGAATATTGTATATTATAGTTAAGCTTTAATCACTTGGCTCTTGGCTCTTAACTTACTGTACATTTTCTCTTAGGATATATATATATGTATATATACATATATATATTTTTTCCCCCGACCACTAATGAGTGTTCCCTTTTTCTTTGCCTTGGAAATGCTTAACAAGCTATCTAAGGAAAGCTTGTTACAACAGAACAGGGTTTTTATTCATACTTTAAAAGAATATTGTAAAAAAAAAAAAAGACAAAGAAGATATTTATCACAAATCCAGGTTTGGCCATGTCTGTTTTATGTAGAAGATCTTTTCCATTCTGTCAATTTAGTCCTGCTTGCTGAAATAGCGTTTCTGCATTTACTTGCTAGCTACCTTCAGTTATTCAGATGTCTCCCCTTTTTTAAATTATTTATTAGCTACTTGCCTATCTTATGTTGTTTTCATAAATCCGTATGCATAGTTTGATTATTGGTGTGCCTCTTCCTCTCTCAATAAAATGCTAATAAGTTGAAAACTGTGCCTGCTGCTCAGAGTCTTGTTTTGACAAAAGCCCCAGAGCATTATAATTTATAGGCAGTGACTCCTCTTATACACGCCACAGATATTGACACGCTCGCCTTGACACTGATGTTCTAACGGATGGAGCTTCCTGTCTAAGAGTAAGGCAGAAAACCCCCAAGTCACGTTGAGTGGCCTGCTTCTCAGGATAAAACACAAGAGTAAAGAAGAATATGCTTTAATCATTCAGTACGCACACCATTGATACTTTATGCTGTCAACTGTATTAGTGTCCTTGACACATGGAGAGCACATCCTCATTACCTTCTGAGAATTTGTGTATTTACCAGAGAACATATCTACAATTAAAGAACAGTTTTCCTGCCTAAAGCAAAGATCTGAAACCAAGATGTGATTTCATCCTGTCCTAGACCAAATGAGGGAAGGGGGGCATTTATTCCAATGGTAGGTTATTATTTTCTGTTTTATTTTATTTAGCATCTAAAACATCAGTGTCTTCAACTTCCTTGGAGTCATCTTGTTGATGGTTACAGTATGTCAAAAATCCTCTATACTGGATTAATCCAGGCAACCACGTACCTTTCTTCCTAACCTTGGAGAGCAAGGATTACTTTTTAAAAATCTTTCTTAAACTTGCAGTTTGGTAACATTACAAATTCATGGTCTTCCGCTTCCACGGAGCCTTACATACTGCACAGATGTCTTGAAGAAACAATTGATTGCTAGACATTTCTTCTACATCACTTCTGAAGTCCAGAATAACATAGCATCCGACCCCCACTACTCCACTGAAATTATTCTCACCAAGCTGGTGAGAATATAATGAACTCCAGTTCAGTGAATAAATTTCAGTTCCCAGCTTTTAATTTTAGGACATCACTTTCTCCATTTGCCTTCTTTGCAAATGTCTGTCCTTTTCCCGAACTCCTAAATGCTGGCATCTTCCAGGCTTCCGTCTCATTGCTCTTTCCTCTTCACTCTACCCTCCCTACTTTGGCCATTCATCTCCACTTACGGTTCCAACCACTACCCAAACGTTAATCACCATGTCGCCTATGTTTCCAGAATCTATTTGTCTAGCTCAAATTTTCTTTTGACTGTCAAATCCATGTTTCCAGCTTCCTACAAGACACCTCCACTGAATGTGTCACTTGAATCTCAAACTCAGCAGGTCAAATCTGAACTCGTTATTAAACCTATTAATCTGCTGTATTTCTATGTTTCCTATTTCGGAATCTAGTTCATTACTTAATCCGCTTGCCCAAGTGAGAAGTCTGGATGTCATCCTTGTTTCCTTTCTTGCCCTAACGCTCTAAAAGCACTCAGTCCTAACTTTACAATTCCTTACTACTTCCCGAAGTGTCTCTCAGAGTTTCATTTCTACAGCCAATGTATGTGTTCAGCTCTTGTCAGCTCTTGACTGAATCGCTACGGTGCCCTTCCTTTCTCTTCATCGATCCGCTATACTCCTGCCAGAGTGACATCCAAATGCACAAACTGGATCACATCATTCCACAGCTTAACATTTTTAATGGCTACCCTCCAACTTCAGAAGGAAAAATAAAAAATGCAACGTCATGTAAGATCTTTCAGGAATCAAATCTTATTTTTTTTTTTTTTGTATTGCTTTATCACTCTATATACCTGCAATATCGCATATACTTTCCGTGGCCCAGCTCAACTGTCCTCAGAGCCCTGAGGCTGAATTAGATACTCACTCTAAGCTGCAATCATACCTTAGGTTTATCTCTAGTAGAGGAGTCGTTACATGTTATCATAACTATCTTTCTCCCCTCATACTCAAATCCTTAAAAGGGAGAAATTCATTTCATTTCTAGATGGCCCCCCAACACTTACCTAATAATAAGAACTCGACAGGTCTTTGTTGAGTGCGTGCCTAATTATAATTGTGAAAGTATAAAAATTTGTCACAGTATAGTCAATGTCCATTGTTTATTTAATAAATATGGCTTAAGGAAAATTGACTTTTGTTACAAGTTCAAATGAATTCAGAAGTCAAATAATCACAAATGAAAAACAATACAAAGGTTAAAGTGATAAAAAAAAAAAAAGAAAAAATTCAATGGTACAATGATACCAAAATGATGAATTGCAGTCTATGAGAACATTTTATTTATTCTATTTAAAGATGGTTTTAAGTAAATTTAATTGCCCAATGCCTTGGGGTGATATTTAATTTTATATTTGAACTTAAAATGTAAAAAAATATAAGATTTGGTATGCTCAAAGCAAGAACAGGGATAAATGTAACCTATTTCATCCAGCAACCATTTCACAACCTTCTAGATTTAGAAAGATCAACATGGATTTTCAAAGACTTATATATACACATAATGTTTGGGTAGTCCAATCAAAAAGAGCAGGAAACTCACAGTGAAAATAGTATACGAAATGATAAAACCTATTTGCACATTGGAAGGATTTCATTATTTCATTTTCTAATGAATCACAATATATATTGATTTTAATGTTTTAAAAAATATTAGCCAAAACAGGTATAAATTTACAATTATGAATATACTTTAGTGATAACTACTTTAATGATAAAGATAAGTAATGCTCTATTCTTATATACAAAATAACTCAAGCTATTTCCTTAGAGAAAGAGATCAGTATAGCACCAAAAAGTAAATTATACATCTCTTCCTTCTTAAATGTGTAGAGAAATAACAAGATTCCTAATTAATTATTCCTCACAGACTTGGAAATAAAGAGCAATGTATTAAATATTTATTAAAGAAGAATCATATACCTAAAATATATATAAAGGAAAATGAGAGAAATGTTTGAAATAACTTAAAGTAGGTTAACATATCCTGGAACTGACATGGGAGACAGAAAATTAATTTACTAAACAAATAGAGTGACAGAAAATAGAAAACTATTTTTAGTTACTATGAAATAAAGGATGGAATAAGAAAAAAAAATGCTACTAGAAGTCATAAAAAACTTTCTGAAGAGTAAATGAAATACAATCTATCCTAAATTTCTTTTAATCTGTTTTAATCTGTTTAACCTATTTTCTTGGGAGGCAGGGGGAAATCTATTCTTTAATTGCCGCCTTAAAGAATGGATGCCTTTGAACACAAAAATTCACATCTAGGACTTTATCCTTCTCAATTTTCTGATAAAATATGCAAATATCTTTGAATAAGGATATTTACCATTTAAAATGATGAAAACAAACCTTATTAAGTTCTGACAATAGTGTGTGTATGTGTGTGTGTGTATATATATATATATATATATATATATATATATATATATATATACACACACACATATCAAACTAACAAACTATAGCATATACATATACTGGAAAGATATTCTATCATTAAAAGTTACTCCAAACTGCATATTTATTTATTTGAAATATATTTCTTGAATGTTTATTAAGGGTAAAGTACTTGGGTTTAGTTCTTAAACTAAAGCAAATAAAGAAGCCATTGCCTATTTACAAGAAAAATAAAATATATTTTTGAGTGAAGAATAGCTTAAAAACCAGGATGCGTGCATAGTTTTATTTATCCATTCCCCTATTATATCTAGAAAAGAGACATAAGTTCTTTTGGATATCTCCTTTAGGAAATGTGTAGAAAAGCACTTCTTTCAGTGGGAAACTATGCTTTGTGGATAAAATAAATATTTAATCTTTGTTAGGGAAATAGAGCATGCTGTCTTTTACATTTTATTTATCTTTTGTGTGGACCTGTAAAGTTTAATCTGTTTTCTTGGGAGGCAGGGGGAAATCTATTCTGAAAAAAATCTAACACATAAAGTTCTTCTACAGCAGACATGACACTTGCCCAGTCACAGCTAGTTCCCCCTTTCAGGTTAACCTATGCTTCCCTTTTCCAACCTCAATATAAAAGAAATTCAGTTGAATAACAGTGAATTCCCCACCACCCCCCTCCCCGGCCCAAAAAATATATCCTTACATGAAAAACCCTTTAAAGCCAGCCACTGTCCTAATTATCATAAATTATTCCCAAGTTTTGTGTCCATGGCCTGTGAAACCTAATTTTTAAAAGAAACTTAGGATAGATTGGAAAAATGATGCTATCTTGTGTCTATCTAGATATTGTTATTCAGCATTCAATAAGATGTCCCTGTGGAATGAGCTTTCATCAAAGACATTCTTGGCTAATACCAGAAATAGAGCATTTTCATTTGGAGGCCCCAAAATTGAATTTAGTGCTTTAGAAATAGATATAGACAGATGCATTTGCCAGCACAATGGTTTTCCAAATAATTTCTGAAGAGGCTTTCAGGCCTAGTGTCCCATTATCCAACTTTTATTTACACCTTAGGGGATGTTCAGGAGAGCAGCAGCATTGCGGGGGTGAAAATAAGAGGCATGAGAACTTTCTTTGGTAATGATTTGGCTGCCAGCATTCCGGTCACGGGTTAAAAGAATTGCTGAAGAGACTTAGGAACAAAAGGAAAAGATAAAGAGTTTTTCTTCTGAAACTCCAGAAATAGGTGACTATATGGGTATATTTAATTTTTCCTATAAGTAGTTTTATAAATGCCTTAAATTTGTGTTTTTAATAAAAAGAAAACTACCAATGAGTAGCACTGTTCATCACCTCCCCCATCTCCATTGCTTCTAGAGTTAATGATACTGGTTGTATCAGTTCATCTAGGCTGCTATAACAAAATGTCACAGACTGGATGGCTTATAAACAACAGAAATGTATTTCTCACAGTTCTGGAAGCTGGTAGCCCAAGATCAGGGTGCCAGCATGGTTGGGTAAAGGCCCTCCTCTGGGTTCCAGACTGCTGACCTCTCTATGTAACCTCACATAGTAGAAAGGACTAGGGGGTTCTGTGGGATCTCTTTTAAAAGAGAACTGATCCCAGTTGTGAGGGCTCCTTTTGTGACTTGATCATCTCCCAAAGGTCCACCTACCATCCTCTTAGGGAGTTAGGATTTCAACATATGAGTTTTGAGAGGACACGAAAATTCAAACAACAGCATTGGTTATTCCATGATAGTAGATTAGAAATGGTACAACGGGCACAAAGGGAAAGGGATGAAAGACTAAGAGGAAAAAACATGAACGGTTTACAATTAGTGGTGTTTAAACTACTTTACAAATACGTAGATATACATTTCTTTTCTCTTCCACTGCCTCTCCTTACAATGTAAATCTCAGATGTAAATTCTGAGATTTAGAAAATCAAAGTCCTTGAGATCCACGTTTACCGGTTAGGACTACATTTTAGTTATTCAACTGGGGACAGTGCTGAATTCATTCAATAGCAGCTGGCAACTGTCCTTGAAATTGCTGTCCTTGAAGTCACTGGTTAGAGAAGCCTGCAAAGGCAAGCTCTGAAAAATTAATAAAAGTAGACAATTTCTCAGTGATTATGGTATAACAGTTACAATACTTCCTTTCTATATTTGTATCAAAGAATCACAGTAAGTCAAGGACAGAATTTGAGGTTTGCACTTATACATGTGTGTGTGAACAAATATATGAAAATTAAAAAAATTATCATTCCAGAAGTTCAGAGGAAGAGTTACAGTAGGACATTGTTGAAAGATTAAATTAAACTCTATTATTTAATGTCTTGCCAAAAAGGGCTTGGGACCTATTTTACTCATTAACTGAGATTTAAAATGTGAATTGTCTATAATCCACTACTAAACCAATTTACAAAGGGATAAATTCTTGAGTTGTGTTCTACTTCTTTTGCTCCTTTATTTTGTACAGCCATTCTCTGTCCACATTCTACTGTTTCCGAAGAGAGAACATTTTCCAAAACCACCAACCTTTTTGGCACAACTCACAGGCCTGTGCCTAAGTCAAAAATTTTACCACAAAACCATGGATCTTGAAATTTCAAGGACATGAAATGGCATCTAAATCAAACCAGACTAGAGTGTGTCTGACAACCATCCCACCTCAGCAGAAACAATTACTATGAAAGAATGAAAGAGCAAGATCTAGTTTATGTACAGCCTATGTTGCCTGCTAACTAGAAGACTATGAAATAATCACATGTTTTATTTGTCAAGTGAAAATAAAAAGTGCCCATTTACATAGACCCTTATGTGAAAACCTTTTATAGTCTCTAAAAATTCTGCAAAATGTGCTATTATAATTTAATTCATTTTTTATTATTATACCACTTCTACTTATCTGTGGTTATTATAAGTCTCCCTTTCTTCCTTAGAAAGGACCAGAAGTGTTTCTCAAAAGCTCTACATTGAACGGCAGAGAACGGTCGACTGGTATTATTGCTCCTGAATGTCATGAGGAATAGATGGGTGACCATGTCGTTAAGATCAGGCATAACCACCACACCAGAAAGGAACAATATCTATTAGATAATAACAAGCTGTTAACTTATTTCAAAATCTTTATAGAACATTACAGATTGTACCAATAACTATCTCTTACATCCTGATTTCTTCCAGTCAAGGCCTTTTTAAGATTAAATCGACAAGTTTGAAGGATGGTATAATAAAACTGCTGCTTTAAAAGGGGCTCAGAGGGGAGGGGGAAGGAAGGAGAGGAGAGGTGGATGGGCTAAAGAGGGTCAAATATGTAGTGAAAGAAAGAAATCTAACTTTGGAAGGTGAACACACAGTGTAAATATATATGCCTTATTGGTAAAGTGTACAGCTGAAACTTATTAGGTTTTGTTAACCAATGTCACCATAAATAAAATAAATAAAATTTAAAAATAATAAAATAAAATAAAAAGGACTCAGACAGCTAAATTTTGGACTGCTCTGTTGAGGGCTACTCCAGCTCCACAATATTCCATTTTTTATAATACCAGGACACATATATGGTAGATACTTCTTTCTAATTTCATATCTTTGATTTGCTACAATAAACTGGTTTGGTAGACTTTCACTAGCGAATGGGTGGTGATTTTCTTACCCCAAATTTCAAATCCTGGCACTCCAATTAGTTGCATATACACATACCTCCCTACATAGGGCCTTCCCCATTCTCCATCTCCATGTTCATTCCCCCCTGGCACTCCCACATCAAGATTTTCACCTCTGTTAAAGCACAGACATTATGTCTTACACTGCGATAAACCATCTTCTTACCTGTCTTTCCTAATATGTCATAAACTCCTTAGATGCCTGATAATGTAATAAAGAAAAAGCAAAGGAATCATTTAATAAATAGCAACAGAAAGAATACTTCTGCTGTTCTCTCTGTTGTGTTACATATTTAATACTTTCCATACACTCTAAATGGGATAATATTCCTGATCCTGGTGGATATATCAAGAAATCTAAATGTATTTATTGTCGCTTTAATTTTATTATAACATAACATTTCAGAACAAACTCATAGTCAGAAAAAGCCTAAGTTTCTAAATGTGTTTTGTGGGAAGGCATTCAAGACGTTCACAGTCGAAAGTGGCATTGGTTTAAAGAAATGGCCTGTTGTATATCTTAGTGCCACATTTATCAGAGGTTATAAAAATCCATAGGATACATATAATGAATATGCCTAGATTATCTAACAAGATTTAGAGGAAAAAATCATGTTATAAGCAAGTAAATATGGAGAGATTATATGTTTATATATACTGTTTGTAATAAAATAGACATGGATAATAGGAAATTTCACATTTTTTAAAATAAAAACAAAAATATTGTAATTATGACAATCCCTTCAGATAAAGTTTCTAGGCTTGAGGGGGTTTTGTTTATTCTTCTGAAATTTATGGAAAACTTAAGTTAAAAAAAAATAAAACCTTAATCTATTAAAATAATCTAAATTAAAATAGTTATAAGAACAAATGGATGACAAGTAATTAGTACATCTAAGTAAACTGACACAGTGTATGATTCCACAAAAGATTACCTTACTCCTCTTTCTCATCAGTTACGTTGTCCCTTCTGAAATTAAACCTGGGATTGATTTATTCCATAGAGATATTTCTTCCTCACTATGATGCAGGCACTGACCAAAAAGTGAAAGGACAAAGACAAATGCGACATGGTTGCTTACCCGAAGGAGTTTTCTCACAAGTCAGTGGTGATAGCCATACATCCCAGTGGCACAGGGGTTGACACAGTGAGGGCCAAGGAAGAGCAGTCATAACGGTCTTCCTGAAGCAACCACCTATAGATTATATTTTGGGATGTTAAAATTGAGCGGACTGGAGAAAATATGAATTCGAAAGTAAGTTCCAGAGAAATATTTTCTAAATTCGCAACACTTTCTGTGGATAAATATTCCATAGTTGATCTGTTGCAGATAGGATTCTGTAAATACATTCCGACGTGGCCTTCATTTGCTTTGTGCCCTGGTGGGAGTAATGAAGCCCCGATGGCCACGGAGAGCCCCTGGTTCCATTACAGCCACGAGGCTGGCTTCTTAGAAAAGCCACAGACCATTGAGAAAAGGGCTTTTGAATATGTTACTACTCCTTTTAAAGCCACAGAACCATGAAACAAGTATAGAAATATAATGTTTTGAATTCTTGATATAATTTAAAAAGATTTCTTGTGTTCTGGATTTCACATTAAAAAAACTCTTATAAAATCCATTATGTTGAAAGAAAAAGACATTATAATTAATATTATACTTAAGATACTATGAATTTAAAATAGCCAAAAGCCCCTTTGTCAGGAATTTACTGAATAATTTCAAGTTGAATAGGATTTTTTTTATACTTTGTCATTTTGAATGTATTTATAATACTTTGCAAAAAACCATCAGCCATTCAGAAATTGAGAAATGTCATAGGTTTTCTAGATCTTATTCCATGCCTTGATATGAACCATGAATATGACAAATCACTATATCAATAAATAGATTTTTACTTAACTGGAAATATTATCTGGATCTTTCAGTGATTCATTTGAATGGCCTCAAAACAGTTCCACAAATTACTAAAAAATATTTTTGAGGATTCAGTAATCTATTTATAAGCATCAGTATTATGCTTTCATGATTGAAAGTGAAAAATGCAATAAATGTGCTTTTTGTATAACTTTTCTCTAGGAGTTAATACCATCTTGTTTAATATTAGTTCAATGACCTTTCTAGTCATATTTATTCACATCTGAAGGAAAATAAGAGTGAATTGTTAGACAGAATAAAAAGACAGAATTCACTTATCTTTGAAAAAAGAAAAGGAAAAAACATTTCTGTCTTTATGCTTTCTTATCATCAATAGCCAAAATGTCATTTAGGTCCAAAATAAAATTATATATTGCTCAGAGCACTCTGTACAAAGATTTCATTATTATTAATGATTTTGACATCACAAAGGTTAATGTATTCAATTGCCTAAAATAAGTTAGAAAATGATTCAGTTGAAAGATGACTGAGCCTACATCTAAACAAAATGTCCAAGTGCTGGTAAAGCATAAATCATAACTTTTAAGTCAAAACATATTGTTTTACATTTCCCACAAAGTCTCTAACAAGATCAGTTCTAGAAATGAATGAGAGGACATTCTGTCTCTATATCTAGTATCATCAACCACTGAAAAATTTATGTTTTAATATTATTAGGTTCACAGGAACTTTCAAAATCTGTATGAAGAATCACTATCAATTCTGAGTTTTTGCATTTGTTGATTTCCTTGGAAGCACAAGCCATTAGGGACATTGTTTTCAGTAGATTGGTCAAAGCATCATCTTACAACAACAAAGGTTTTATTTTGTTGCTGTTCCCTCATTATAACTCTCATCCTTAAATGTGACCAATACTATCCATATGTATGCTGTTGGTCATGAACTAAATCTATGACATAGCCTGAATAAGAAATCAACTCAAAATGGATGCCTTCCTGACTAGAGTTCCTTAAATCATGAATTTTTGGCAAGGAAAATCAATGTTGCTTTTATTGTTGAATCTCTACTGCCTAACATGTAGTTTTCATAAACAGATGTTTGTAGGATAAAACTTAACTATTGGTTAGTCATGTCAACACGAAATATGAAGAATATACCAAGTTCTAAAGTTAAGCAAACTGCTACCTGAACTTCCTCTGTGTTTCTATAGCACTTGTCTAGAAAGTACAGATAAAGCTTTGTACTGACAATTATGAGATATTTTTTCTTTCTTCTCTTTCCTTTCATTTTAAATCAGATCTATGCCATCTCTTTAAACAGGTTGTAAACACCTGGAGAACAAGAACCCTGTCATATTTCTTTATATTTCCAAACAATCTTATAAAGCACAAAGTTCAAAAAATAAATTCAGATGAAACATAATGTTCTAGCTTCTTTCCAAGTATACACATTCTTTTAAAATCTTCATTTTTATCAATGAATTTGACACCTTACGATAAGATCTATTAACTGAATCTACTGAATTCACATATATATTAACACAAGATTAATCAGGTTCTGATGATTTTTAAAATATTTGGGAGAGAAAGAACATTTTCGAAAGGAAGTTTTTGGAGCATAGTGACCTAAGTAGAGTTCCTTTCTCCTCCACTCTCGACTTTAAGCTATTTGTCTTTCCTAGACAAATGTTTCCTGGGATCCACAAGTCCGAGACTTTGTGTTCACTCTGAAATAAGGAACTAGTGTAGGACATTAGCCAAGTGTCAGGCCAAAGAAAAAGAATAATAGGCAAGAGAAATTGGGAAGATCTTTTCACTTAGTTCTGAAAGTAAAGTTGCCACCAGTTCCTCCTGAATGTGGTGGGTGTTCCTGACCCCAGAAAGACTAGTAAGGAAGGAATGGGAGAACTGAGTTTTTCTTCCAGTTGAGGTTTGGAGGGCACAGAAATACAACAAAGAGGCTTTGCTAAATGCTTCAATAGGCAACCAACAGCCCGCTGCCTTTACTCCTGAAGACCAAAGGGATAGAACCCCCTCATCTACATCCCAATACTTCCGGAACTCCCACAGTTTGAAATATCCCACAGCCAGATCTAAGTTATAAGGAGATTTCAGATAATACTAACAGAACATGATGAATGTTTAGGGGGAATTTTCTATGGGTAGCTAAAATGTCTCCTTCTGTTTATAGAGGCATAAAAATAATGTGTAAAAGGCAAAAAAGGAGAAAAAGAGAAACAAAGAAAAATTACACAACCAGAAGGGAGAGGGGAGGGGGAAGGGGAAAAATAAAATAAAAAAATAAAATGTTAAAAAAAATTATGTGTATATAGTATGAAAAAAAAAAACAAACTGGCATAAAAAAAAGAGAAATCACACAAAACAAAAAGAAATCACAAAGAGATTAGAAGTAAATCCAAATATGTTATGAATCATAATGCAGAGTCTAAACTCACCTTTTAAAAACAAGCAAACAAAATATCAACAAACAAAAATGACACTGGTTCTAACATAATGACAAACTGAGATAATTGGAAAATTGTCCAGCTAAAAACATCCAGAATCAGAATAAAATTTTTAACATATTTAAAAAGAAATTTAATGCATTTTCAGCTCACATTTAAGATATTAAAATCCACAAATGATAGAAATAAAGCCAGAATTGAGAAGCAGAGGCATAAAAACATAAACTCTTATTGCAGTTCTCTCAATCAGCCCAATAAACTAGGGACTGGGTTTTAATGTCCACCTGAGGCAGACAACAAGGACTATGATTCTTAAAAAGCATGAAATTGAAACCGAGACCTCCTCATAAAGCCTGGGCTACTCATTAAAAGAAGAGACTATATAAAAACCCATTCACTATAGCAGAGAAAATACAACAAAATTCATTCATCCCTGGTGGATTGCTAGGTAGAAAAAAAGAAGTGTTCTCTAAAAATCAAACTCCTGGTGTTGTGTTTTGGATGGGTTTGAAGAGCGGTTTTCATTACCCTAATGGTTCAAAGAGCATTAAGCCAAAAGATTAGCATAAAAATTATCCCAGAGCAGTTCTTTTCCTGGAATACATAACAGAAACAATACACAAACAATCATGGAATATACATTCACAACACAGACTACAAAGGATTATCATGGAGAGGAAAAAAAATAATAAGTTCACTAAAAATGAGGTCACAATAAAATGGTAAAAACATAACAGAAAAACAATTGATGATGAGTGATAGTGAACAGATAAAATGCATAATAAAGTTAAAGATCTAAGAACTTTATTTAAAAAAAACCAACAAACTTAAAAATATTTAGGTATCCAATCAATGATTAAATACATAAAACAAGGAACTAGAACATTAAGAATAGTACAAAGCTCATGAAATAAGAGTAGACAGATATAAAAACAAAGAATTAACTAGAAATAAAAGATGTAGACATTAAAATTTAAAAAATAGAAAGATTAAATGGAAGATTGAACATTATTAAAATTTTTCAGTAAAATTAAAGATAAATCTAGGATAAAATCACAGAATGCAGAAGAGATATAAAAGAAAAAAAAGAAGTATGTTAAGAGACAGAGGAGGAATAAAGGTTCAAGACATATATATCTAGTAAAAATTCTAGAATTGATGAAATTCATATACTTCATATTGAAGACTCACAGAGACTCAAGCAAAATAAAGCAAAATTAAATAACATGTAAAAATTTCTAGTGAAAACTGTGAAACAACAAATCCGAAAAGGAAGTCTTCAAAGTTGGCCGAGAATAAAAATCATATTCTAAGAAACAATAATCAGACTAACAATAGAGAGTCTAAAAGGCAATGAAGTATATTTTCAAAGTGGTTGTGGCAAATAAACGGCAACTTAAAATTCTACAACCAAATGAAAAATAAATAAATCAGCACAGAAAGTTCTTCCAAAAGAGGGCAAAATGAAGAGAAATAAACATTGAATAATGAATATTATTTACATATATACAATATTTACATATATTTTACAATATTTACATATATAAAAATGGTTACTCTTAAATGAGTAATGAAAGACTGGGATTATTTCACATAGGTAGGAAATAAAGCTTTTTGAAATAAAAGTACTAAATTATCACAACTATGCTTACAAGCTAGAGGCGAACAGATGGGAGAAGGAAGAAACAGAAATATTCCAATGTCTCCTCTAAGAAAGATGTGGGGGAGAAGAGGGAAGTAAAAGTACTACAGAGAGCTAATCCTGCTGGATTGGTGAGACACGTACCAAGATAGAATGACTTGGTGAGGGGTTACGCCTTGATTTCATATGACAGAGAGGTAGCTATGTGTTTACGATAAGAAATGGAAAAGAATATCACTGAGAAAATAGAATAACGGAATAGAACTTTCAAATTGACCAGGAGGTAATAGAATAAATTGCAACTTTATCAATCCAATAAAAATATGGAAAAGGAGGACAGGAGGACTCAACCAAAATTATAAATTACAAATTAAAGACAGAAGGAACAAAACAAGCAAATCAGCCATTACACTAGATGTAATTACAAAGTAAAATAAAAATAATTATCAGAAAATATTAAATGTAACTCTATAACTTTTTTATAAACCTCTAAGGAATGATTTGCTAGCAAAAGAGAAAACTATTAAGTTTGACTTTAAAGAGATAAAAAGTTGATTAAACTTATCACACTAAAGAAATTGAAAGGTGAAACAACTTGTATTATTAGAAAATTCCATGAAGAAGTTCACAGTTGTAAGCATTAATTCGAAAAAAAAAAAAAAGTTTATGTTTGCATTTATTTAAGTTGGCACCCCTGAAAAAAGTTACAACTGCAAGGAAGAGCAACTTTCCCAATACCTGGAACGGTGTCCAATGGGCATATTCTATCACCCAGCAACTCCCTAGAGAGGTTTTCTTACCAAGCAAAAGGAGCCATAATCATGAATATTCATAGCAGCAATACTTTAATAATGAAGATTTGAAAATATTCTAAACGTCCATGGGAGGGGGGATGGATAACTACATTGTGATACATTCAAACAAATGAATAAATATATGCAGCAGTTAAAATGGATACAGCTCAAAAATATGAGTGAAAAAAAGCAAGTGGCAAAAAAGAAAAACATTAGCATATGAAGCCAGTTATGTAAATTAAACAATAAAATAATACAACAACTACACATCAGTTTCAGACAAACACACATATATACAAAGGAAGCATAAAAACGTGGACTAGACACAGTAACATCATGAGAACTGCCTCCAGAGGGTGGGAGGAGCATTCGCACCAGAAAAGGAAAAGAAGGGGCTTCGACTTTAATCTCCATCATTAAAAAAAATAAAAAATCTGAAACGAATATGACCATATGTCAACAGGTTTTAAAATCTGGAAATATGAACAATTTTGTATGATTCTTAAAGGTTTCCATTTCCATTGCTTCTCCAAAACTCCCTCCTGCACTGCTTTCTTCCTGTGTGGTCCATTTCCTGAGAGGTGTGCAGTGCCCCTTCCCCATACCAGCTCCCCAAAACAATCTAATATTCGCCATTTGTACTTAGTGTAAATTAAAGCAGCTTATCACGCTCAGAGGTATCTAATTATCTAACTGCTGAATCTATATCCATACATACTTTCCAAACATTACAAATATCAAAGAAAAGGTAGCTGCAGCTTTGTAATTACAGTGCTGTTTCTCTGGGAAAGTAGTTTTCCCCAGGCTGTTGAAATCACATCTACTAGGCAACTTTTTATATGCCTGCTCAATAGACAGCAATTAACTTGAGTGCTGGTTTATTATTAAATTAATGTCAGATACTTGCATAGGGACTATTGCATTTAATTGCATGAAGACACGTCTCAGTTCCCAGATGGGTAAGGTGACCATACATATGACGAATCTCAGTGTTACTTAAAGAGATAATGATTTGCTGAAGAATATGTGATAAGAGAAATACAGATAGAAAGATGGTTGAGTCTGGAATTAGGCACTTGACATTCTCAAGGCTCCTTCTCCCTCAGAGTGACCAGGAGGCTATCCCTGTAATGTGCAAACTGCAAAGCGAGATCTAGCTTTTTGGCTGTGCACATACAAGAGGATTACCATTGTCTGGAACAGAAAATTCAGTATCTTCCCTATTTGCATTGCATTTTAGACTTTTACTTTGGTTTGTTTTAAATAATTTTTAATATAATTCAAGTATTTTTAAATGAGTACAGAGAATATTTCTGCAACATAACAAGCAGTTTCTCATCTGGAAAATTCACTAGAAAACTCCCAGAATGCAATTTCTTTTGAAAACTGCTTTGTGAGTCCTCCCACTGACAATATGACTATTAAAAAAGAAAGAAAAAACACTTTAATTTGATGACCCCATGCAATTTAACAGAAAAAAAAATCATATCTGTCGTTTTTAAAATGTAAGAAAATACACTCAATTGAAGTTCATCACTAGGCATTCCCAAAGCTGTAAGGAAGAAGTCATTTTTTTTTTAAGAAAATAAATTTGAGGTTAGAAAAAATATTCTAAGCTAACAGAGTATTAAAGGCAGAGAAATTTCAACTTATTACACTGGTTTTTAAATGTAATATATTCATAGAGTATTATCTGGTCAAGTATAAAAATAGATACTTATACTAATATTCAACTTTTGTAAATGTTCAAAGAACTGTAAAAAGAGAATTTATAGCATGACTTCAATTCTAAAATCTTTACTAGTGTCAGAAGACATTAGTAAATTTGATAGGTCCTTTCAAGTATAATGAGAAAAATTTAATGTAAAATTGCAATTTGGTATTGTAATTTATAATGTAACTAGAATAGTAAGAAGGAAACAATATTCTAAACACATTTGTGCTTGGCTTCTCAAATTTTGAAACTCTAAATGGGGGAAATCATAATTTATAAAACATATTTGGTTATTTATATAATTAAATTTAAGAAATACAAAATATCTGGCACCCAAGTGTTAATATTTTTCCTTCCTAACATTGGGAAGGTTAATTAGGGAAGATAAAAATTGTAGGAAGAATCAAGAGAAACAAAATTTTTTACAATATAAGCTAAAATATTATTTACTAAACTAATGTTTTTCTTAGGAAACAGAAAATAGTTCTATTTAAATAAAATCAGTCATAATTTCTTAATGCAGGCTAGTTTCATTTAATGATTAAGTCAAATTTGTTTCAGCACATCTTTTTCATGTTGCTCAAGAATTTAACTGTATTTAGAAACAAAACAAAATATTTTACATTTATTCTTTTATTCAGTTAACTTATCCTTATTGAGAGCTGGCACTCAATTATTAATGCTAGAAGTTGGGGGTAATGCCATTGCTCTAAAAAAGAACTTGGTATGTACAGGGCTCAATAATTGAACAAGAAGAAGTGACATCATCTGATATTATTTCACAAATCTGATATATCTTAATGTGTAGCTTCACTTAACTTGAGAAAAAAATCTTTTTATAAAAAAAAGTCTTTAAGCTTTCTAATGTAACAATATCAAACCTCCTGCTATATTTTTACTATTTTATTTACTCTATGGAGATTATCTGTGTAATTTATTTCAACAAACACTTATTGAGTGGTAGGATTATTTAACTTCTTTAATCTCAGTTTCTCCATTTATAAAAGAGGCTCCTAACAGTATCTAACTGGTGGTGGTGTGAAGGTCGAATGAGATCACATATAAGCTTATACTTGGTTTAGATGTCAATAGAAAAACATTTCCTAGTTTCACTCTCATTATCCAGAAAGAGTTATTCAAATTTTAGCTTTGAGACATGGGAGAAAGGGTACAAACACAAATAAAACTGGGCTTGACCAGCAAAGAAGAAATAGCTGTGGGTGGGCCATGACTCATGTGGCCGGGGGAAGGTTTGGTACGTTAGGTACAATCATGAAGTCAGGACACAGAGTCCTTAAAGTAAGTCTGAAGCTCAATAACTAGAATACAAGTTTTGGGAGTATTAGTGAAAAGAGACACAATTCCAATCTTCTAGGAACTGAGATGTCTTTTGGGTTGTAAATGCATGAATAAAAATCAAAGTAAAGTGACTAGAATTACAGTATGATAAAAAAAAAAAAATTATCACGGAAAAATACCCAGGAAGAAATACCCAGGAAGGAATGGGTTAACTATTGGACTCTAACTCCTCCCCTCCCACTACAGGGACACTTGACCCTTAGTCCATTTTTTTTCAGGATCAGCTGCAGGAATTTATCATCCTGAGCATACTGAATTTGTCAGAATTGTTTATATCTTAAAAATATTCGATGACCATAAAAATGGTATAATCCTCCATTTATTTAGGTTTCTTGAAATTCCTTTTAGAAATACTTTTTAGTTTACTGTGTGGAACTTATGCATACTTTTATTCAATTTATTCATAAGTATATGTTTTTGATGCTAAATAAAACATATTACTTTTAAGTTTCATTTTCCAAATGTTTGTTACTAATGTATAGACACACTAACATCTTTATTGTCTCAGATTTACCACATAAAAAATAACTTATGAAAATTAAAAAGCAAATCAATAAGTTTAACTATGAGAAATATAAACCATAGTACAATTTACTTACACAGAAATTGATTTTTCAGAACTTATTTCCCAGTTACATCTTCATTGATTGGCTCTTCGTCCATGATAAAACTATTAAGAGAAATGTGACAAATGACACTATAAATAAAAACCCAAGGTATTTAACTAAATGCCTCAGTTTCTATGTTCTATCCTACACCTACCAATGAGGCTTTAATCTAGTAAATTTTAACTTATACTAGTCTTTTAGTCTAATACCTAATTCATGCCCAAATTCATGTTAGAGGTTAAAAAGGCATTTTAAGCTAGTATAGAAAATATATCTGTGAGGCATAAAAACTAATTAAAAAGTCAGGGTCTATAGTATAAAATTTATTCAATCTCTACCTCACATTTACCTAAGGATGCAAGGATTGTGTGATCTTATTCAATCTTTATGCCCAGAACCCAGTATAGCACCTAGCACATAGTAGGCAATATGTCATTACCAAGGACTTCTCTGGGACATAGTTCTTTGGGAATAATATTAGACAGCAGTTCCTCAAAACTCACTTCCTGCTTCAGCAAGCACTAAAACACATCAAGTTTTCTAGATGTAAACCCAAGATGGAGATTTGGTGAAAAATGCATCCCTTCCCTCTAGAACTTTAAAACTGAACAGGCCTACCCAGAGAATATGGCAGCAACATCTAAATGTCTAGGTGGATCATTGCCAGTGCTCTTGTTTGCTCTTTTATTTTCTAATTCTCTGACTCAGATCCTCTTTAAATTCTGACTTGAGCTCCTAAGATTCACCTTAGAAGTCTTACATGGAGAATTCATTTCAGGGATATTCCTCTAGCTATATTCTTAACAATATTTCATGGTTCTGGCCTAGTTTTTGCTCATCAGCTTTAAATACTGTGAATGGTAAGACTTGCTTCTGTTTTCTCTCCAGATTTTGCAGACCCTGGTGGCACTAGTAAGTCCTCGCAGACTAAAGGGATCAAAGAGACCCCATGAATAGCCTTACTTTCTATATATAGGCATGGAGATTTACTCTTGCAGATATAATAATGTAAATAACCACATAAAACTCATTAACTATGGCATTAACACAAGAATTAAAACAGTAAAGGGAAGAAGGTGTATATATTCATACTTTCTTATATTAATCTTTGGAATAGGCTTACTACAATTCAGTTTTCACTTATCAATCAGTTTTCTTCAAATTTAATACAGCTAAATTCTTATATAATTTTAATTAAAAACAAATATATATTTTAAAAAATGTTTTCTTCTGAACTTCCAAATCTTTTTTTATTTTCATAAATTAAGCTATATATACATTTTAGAATCAAATAGTTTTACAAGGCTCATGGGGAAAAAAATTCTCTCTCCCACCCTATTTCTCACCCCACATAAGCTGCTATTTTCAACTCTGATGATTCTAAGTGCTAAATCTCAAGTATTTTTTAGGTATCAGACATTTTTCTATTGATTAATAAATAACTAATCAACAACTGCACAATTTTGAATAAAAGTTTTATTTAACATAGTAAGGAGAACATGTTTTCTATTAGAAACAGTCATTGCCATTGCACGACTGAGTGCTGTTATAATTTAATCATTTCTCAACTGTTGGATATTTAAGTTATTTCCATACTTTAAGGAGAAATAGTTCTATATAAAGTAGAAATTAAAATACAATCCTGATTTAGAAAGCCAGGCAGCAAGATGATATTGAATTTCTCACAGAAGGACTTTCAACCCAAGAGTGATAATTCCTTTTGGATTCCTGACAGATGGACACTTGCTTCAAGAACAGGGTTCTCTAGAGCTGAAAGATTTACTAATGTGTCCTTAAGAACTAACACTCAGCATGCCAGCTGGCTGGGAAATATGACTCTTCATGTCTTGTTGGAAAACAAAAGCAAAAATAACTAAAGAGATAGCCTACTGTTAAATGATACTTTCAATATAATCAAAATCAAAATGCTTATGAAATTTAAGGTTATCTGTGTCAGTAGGAAAACTGCAGCAGGTGATGAGTCATTTCAAATATGGCAACTCCGCCTCAATCAGAACAGAATGAAAGCCAGCCAGGCAGCTGCCAGCTTTCACATCCAGAATGTGAATGGCCCACAGGGACAAGAGATGAGTGATGATGAAGATGCGAGTACTGACATCACCGCAAGTCTCATCAAAGGTCAGAAAAGCCAGCCAAGAAGCTATGGCTTAAACAGCCATCAGATCGTAGGTTTCAAGTTTCATCATTTTTAAAGATTTTTTTTGTTTGTTTGGTTTTTGTTTTTTTAGTGAGGAAATTATTTTCCTTCTCAAAATTTTAATTTATTTTTGGCATTCCACTTAGACCAATATAATGATGATGGATAGTTGTGTAGTAAGAATAAGACTCAAGAGAAAATTCATGGATGGCTATGTATTTACAAGAGCTTTGGGCATCATCATCTGAAAGGAAGAGAAAAAGCATACCACGAAAGCTACGAGGCACATCTATTAAGGTATACAGATTCATCTTCATATTTAGAAAGGAAATAAAACAATTATTGAAAAGATAATTATTATTATGTCTATCAGAGATTTCCATAGAATATTAGAACACATTTTAAAAATCTACATAAGAGTGGGAAAGAATGTCAGTCTTCCTGTCCTTCAAAGTCAGGGCTATTTTTGTGGTTAAGACTCAGAATAGTCTCCTAACCAAAACTGCCTGGAGAATGGCAGCTCACCATATGGCTACATAGCATGAGTCTTCTGGGAACGACATGGTAAATCATTCACTCAACAAATACTGTTGTGAGGCATCAGGGATATAAAAGTAAAAATTTCATAGTCTTTGAGCTCTTGAATATTGACTTCAAATGGGAAGGCAATAAACTAAACAGGCAAGTATAATGCAAAATAAGTACAAATTAGGGTACTGTGGGAATATGTAGGAGGGACAACCTAGCCTTTGGGATTCAGGGAAGGCTAGCAGTTGGCCGTGTGAGACGTAGAAGAGCTAAAAATATATTCCAGGCAATGGCACTGTGTAGAGACAGAGGTAAGTACAGCATTTTGGGGGAACTAAAGCTCGTTCTATTTGGCTGCACAGTACTAAGCAAGGACTATATACTGGTAACAAATGGGGCTGGAAAGGTGAGGGCCTTATAAGTCATGTTAAAAAGTTAGAAATTTGTCTAAATATAACAGTAATTCATTAAGGGGGCCTAAGGAAGAAAGTGTCATAATCTTGTATACTTTTGAACAATTGCTCTGGCTGTACCATGGAGACTATTCTTGGAAAATGTAAGACTTGTAGGAAGAAAAATCCATAAGGATGCTCTAACAACAATTTAGACAAAAGGCAATGGTGACCTGAACTAGAGTAGTGGTGATAAGTAAAGTGAGGAATAGATAAATTTAATAAATATTTAATAAACAGACTTTGTAGGCATGATGATTGGTTGAATGCCAGTAAGAAAGACAAGGAATAATCAGAACTTCTGTTTTGGGCAACTGGATGGGTGCTGTGCCACTTACTAAAGATTGGAAATTGAAAAAAAAAAAAAAAAGAGAAAGATGCAGTTTTTATGTGTCTAAGTAAGTCTCTCTCTGGAAATAAAATTGGTATTTTCATAATAACATTTATAATGGTTTTAAATTAGCTCAAGGTCCTTTACTGTGTCACCAGTTACATAATAATATACATTTTACAGGTGAAGAATTCAAGACTTAAAAAAAATTAAATGACTTGCCCAAGATTACGTAGGTCATAAATGGAGATGCCAGGGCTGGAGCAAGATTTTATGTTTCTAGTACTGTGGCTTACTACACTCTGCCTCCCTGCCCTGTAAGCTACATGAACTCTTATGAGCCACAGGGATAATATCTTAGTAGTATTATAGGTGATTTCCTAAGTGATGTTCTAATGATCTGAGGGAGATGATTCTGCCTTCCAAGCTATTTCAATCCACTCATCCAGCAAGGCAATTTCAATCCTCCAAAGCTTGATGTCTTTACTGGAATCTTTTTTTTAAAAAAAAAAAACAAAACCTTGAAATAGGTTTTCTACCTTTCCCTTAAAAGTATTCCACAACTAAGTTAGAAATATATTGTTTTGAAAAGAACAGGTAAACATTCAGAAGTAGGTACTGGAGGATAATTAAAACATCACATTCTTATGATATTTGCATGACAAAAATAGCATAAAGTCCATTTTCTGACTATAAGTAGATTATTTACCATAGCAGTTTTAATGCATTGTTCTATTTTCTACAGCTATTTCCCCTGTCTCAGCACCATAGAGGTTCTTCTGAGATTAGTATCCAGTATCCAGTACCAAAAGCTGCTCTGCTGATATAAATCAAGTGAAATCAATTTCCCCAAGTTTTCAAGATACTACTATCCTTAAGTAACAGACAGAATCTTCTCACTTTTAATTTTCTTTTATACATATTTATTAAAATGCAATACCTGTTACAAATTATATCAAAATCTAGTGTTAGAGAATTCTGGGAAGATGGCGGCAGCAACAAGCTTTGAATTTCAACATAAAAACAGACAGAACAACCACTCAGAATAAATCATGAATCATATGAATCTTAAAATACAAGCAGATTAAGATAAATGCTCTACAGCCACAAGACTTGATGGTATTAGCATTTGAGCAGGATAAAGCAGAGGAAAGAAACAGGAAATCTGATGGATTCAAGAATAAAACACCTCAAAGAGCCAACAGCTAATCACTGGAAAGCACAGCAGGCTGATTTGGAAACAGCAGTTAAGATCAGGAGAGGTTTTGCTCAATTCAATATTGGATGAATAAAAGGAGTCCATGAGGGGAGCTAATGAATAGTCTAGTCTAGCCCATAGACCCATTGAACTATTTCTTTTTTTTTTAGGTGAGGCAACCCTTGGGTGACTTCACAGATTACAAGGACCTTGCCATCTTGCAATCCCTTATTTTTAAAATTTTTTATACCTACAGTACCTAGTCTTCCTAGGTGGTCCCTCATCCAAGTACTAAACAGGCCTGACACTGCTTAGCTTCCAAGTTTCTGAGATCAGACAGGATTGGGCTTTTTCAGAGTAGCACAGTTGCAGACCCCTTTGTACTCTTGAAACCTACTTGCCATGGCTCCCTTTCAGGAGAGAGCCCACACTGGGGAGAAACTGCTTGGAGTAGAACCAAAATCAAGCAGGGTAAGTGAAATAGAGAGGAAAGAAACAAAAGGTCCAGATACAAATGGGGAAGGGGAAGAAGCCAGAAAATCTCAGAAAGCCAGTTGCCATCTTTTGGAACACTACACAGAAACAGAAGAGAGAGCACTATGAAAGGAGAAAAGTTATCTGAGCAAAACCTCCTTTAAAAATGCAGAAAAACTATTTTCATATGAAAATGAGCAAAGAATAAAACTGAAATGAAACCCCATACAAGGCCATTATAAGCCAAAAAAAAAGAGAATAAGGAGCAGGATAATATGCCTGTAGATCATTTTTTTTTTTTAAACACTGGGAAGACATGATCATAATACAGACCAAAATAGTAACTTCCTACCTTAGAACTAAAAGACACTAAGAAAATTATATAAGAGCAATGAAGAAATAATATAAATCAGAGCTCGGAAAAAAAAAATACTTAAAATGGTGACTAAAACAGAAAGAACACAAAAATGAGTAAACACCAGAGATGATGATAAACTCTCTTTAAGAGAAATACATGGTGAAAAGGAGGGAAAAAATTAAATAGAAATAATAAAGATTCAAAAGAATTTGAGGAAACATTATAAATATTTGTTAAAAAAATCCAGTGTATGAATAAAAAAGGTATTTGAAGAAAAAACAAAGTAAGGAAACAAAACAAATACTAAAATTATAAGTCAAAAAAACTTTTGTTAAATAAAAAAACAATTGATTCATATGGCCCATGGAGACCTCTGTGACTCAAGTTTTGAGGTAATGCATTATCTGACACCCGAGAACCACTTGGATGAGCAAGGACTTCCCCCGTTGGTGATATCTTGCTTTATGTTGATATTCCTAAAGCCTGACATATAGTAAATAGTCAAAAATATTTCCTACAAGATTGTACTTTTTTTTTTTTTTTTTTACGCCTACAACACCTAATATTCCTAGGTGGTTTCCCATCCAAGTACTAACCAGGCCTGACCCTGCTCAGCTTCCAAAATCAGATGAGATAGGGTACATTCAGGATGGCTTGGCCGTGGACTAAGATTGTATATTTGATCTTGAATTTTAAATCACTTGAAATAGACAGTTGTTCATTTGCCACCTTTCATTAGAGACCACTACCATCATATAGGAAAGTCAGTTCATTTTTTATAATCTCACCATTAATCTGGGGACAATTCTATTTTTAATAGAAAATTCTAATCATTTGAATAATAAGTATTAATCTTATTTTCTTATATAAAAATTTTCCTAGGGAAACATTAACTTACTTTATTATTTTCATCTCTTTAAAAATATAAATAAGTAAAGAAATAATATGTGGACTTACATAAATATAATGCCCATGACACTGAACATTAAAAAAAATAAATTTTAGAGAATAGGCAATACAATAGGAGTAATTCTCCATTTATCACCATAAAATGCATATCAAGATTTTCCAACTCAGAAAATGATAACCAATACAAAGCTGTCAAGAAAAATAATGTGTTCTTATGGTTATTTAGTTTGATGTTCAAATCTTAGGATCTATTTCAAGTATAGATTCATTTTTAATAATGTCCGCCTCGTAACTTTCATCATGGTTATTTAACTGCTTTCTACGTTTTTTTCTCTCCTTTGTTCTTTCTCTTTAGAATGCTGATTTCACTTTTAAAAGTACAAAATCTATCTCTATTTTCTAAATATGACAATTACATTTAGATTTTTTTTTTTTTAAAGGAGAACTATTTGGGGCTGTTGTATTTACTTTCCAAAATCATTACTCTGTCCTGGACAAAGAAACTTCAGAATAGTCAAAGTATCTAAAAAGTAATTATCCTTGATTTTTTTTTCCCTTGAGAATTCAAAATTATTTTATTTTTATGCCCTAGATAATAGCTCCCTGATCAATTCTATTTTGCTGTTTCTGGCATTATTTATTTCTAAGATTTGACAAATTTATGCTATCCCTTCTAGAATAGCTTTTCTAGTTCTGATTGCTAATTTTACCAGCAAGATCATTTTTTCACATCCTTGGGTTTATGATCACAGAATATTATCCCATGCAGGACTCAGTAAACAGTGGTATATTCGGAAAAGGCAACAAATTTACTAACTTTGTAATTATGAGCATTCAAAAGAAAGCTATTGATTTTATTTAGCCAAAAAAAGTTTAGGTCTATCTAGAACTTACTAATACACGTATGGTTTATATGTAGATAACATATTGAGTTTAATACTTGGCATCATATAGACACAGGTGATGGAGGGGAATCGATTGTGTCCAACATTAGAACATATCCAATGGAAAAAAAATAACTCAGGAGTTCCACTTTCCAATCATAAATGTACACAATGATGAGAGAGGCAGAGGCCTACAGTCTACTTTTACTTAAGGAGAGCTTTAGTACAACGTATCCCCTAAAATGACAGAGGGAGAGTGTTTTCGGATGCCAAGACCCAGTGCTGCTATATTGGGCCTGCACAAGTGTCTGACCAAGGAGGCAAAGATAGCTAAAATCCATCTTGCGCTCTGTTCACCAAGCCCAGCATTCTGGCACGGGGCTACCCCAATACGTCTTCTGATAAACAACCCATGCTTCCAAATCATGACACCCTCAGAGGGGTACCTTTTCCTAGTGCCACAAAGGTAATGCACCTGCACCTTAGACTAACTGAACAAAAATATATAGAAATGGGTCCCCATCACGTTTTATTTTTAAAATCCCATAGTGATCCCCAAGAACTCCCCAAGACCAATGAGAATCTTAGAAACAGCACTATTTCTGGTACAACAGTCTGGAATAGGTGTAGTCTGTGAGAGATGTTTTCTCAGTTAAGTGCTGCCTTCCACACAGAAGCCCGTTCCACGCCAGTTGTCTTTTTTTGTCTTTGTCAGAAAATGTCTAATATATACAAGAAAGACAAAATTGAGTCTGTCTTGAATTATAACCACAATACCTACCTAGCACAGAGCCTGGAATGGATTTAATAAACATTTCTGAATGAATGTAAGTATGAATGGATAAATGGATATGGTGAATGAATAAATGAATATGTTCAGCTGAATCAAAAGTTTTGCATTAAACTTCTTTATTCTCATAATATCCTCATAATCTGGACAACACAAAATCAACCTAATGATAATTTAAAAATCTAGTCGCTCTATGACATGCTAGATATACATATTATTAAGCAGATAATTTGATTTTCCCTCCATGGATTTCATAATAAATTGGTCATTTTTAGCACAACACAAATCACAACTTAAAGAAATGATAACAGTGAGAATATAATGGCAGAGAGAAAAAGAAAGACACAAGTGACTTTTGAATACTCGAGTCAGGAGGATTTGTGGAATATTTTATTTAGATGGTCTCAAAATTGCTTAAAACTGAGATTTCTGGTTCAAGTAAGATAAGCACAAAAAGAAATAAAAAAAATAAGTACGAGCTCATTAAATAAATTATAAAAAATTAGTAAACTTTATGTTTTCATGTTATTTAACAACATGAATGTTTTCCTCTAGGGATCCATCAATATGGCTTGTGTATAAACATATCCTACAAACGACAGTAAAATAAGACTGCTGGTCAAGTCGACAGCATGAAAAAATCAAGGGTTTGCAGTCAGACTTTGTTTAAAATTCCAGGTCCATTAGATGGAACCTGTATTACATTAATTAATCTTGTTAATTTTCTTCCTCATGCATCAGTTTATTCATTTATATTTCATAGGATTACGTGCGAAAGACTCACAAAAAGTGCCTAATAGTGCAGAGAACGGAGCAAACATAAAGTATATGTTAATTCTCAGCTACTGTCACACTAACTCTCAGGACTGCTACTCCATAACAGCTAGAATCCCTGAATGCTGAGAAGGAAGCCAAGTTTCCTTTTTCAGGAAAAATCCAAGGCAGAGAAATTGATGAGAGAGTGTAGGGGGTGTCAGGCATGGCAGTTTAGAGATAGTAGGGGGAAAAAAAGAGAGAGAGGTTGATTTCAGTGTCAAAGTTTCATCGTTGTAAGCTTATAAACCTTTCTAAAATATTCACTTGCTTCTCACTCTCTTAAATTATAATTTGTTAGTTATAGAACACATTTAAGTCTCTCTATTTCTAGTTCATCTCCTCTCCCTCCAGTTTATTTACTTCAGTGTCACTAACTCTACAAATTCATTCACCTCATGGAAACCTCCTATCCATTGCCCTTACCATTCACCATAAACCTCTTCATGTTCTTCTCTTCCCTCCTTAACCACCTGGGTATTGGGAATCCATCTCTAGTATTCCCCTACCATGAAGATCATTCATTCCTTTGGTCCTCTCTCCCTTTAGTCTGCTCTTTTAGAAAACCCTGTTAACTCAACCCCTTACTCCTTCTGCAGCTGAAGGGAGTAGGAAAAAGACCATAATTGTGGTCTCCCTTAAATCTGAAAACAGTGGGCACTAGGCACTACCCTGCATTCTCCTAGTAAATTAACTTTCTCCTTCTCTTAGAAAATTAATTCACACTTTTTTTCTTATACTCAAATTTCCATCATCTCTTCCCTCTTTTCTCACTCTCTTCTGATGATCTTGACATCTATATCACTCAGAAAATTAGAAGCAATAGCAAAAACACTTCTCTAACTTCCCAAACTAAATCTGCTGAATTCCCTGTTTCTGTGTCCATGTACTCTGCTTTCCCTCTGATTGTAATGGTATTCTTAATCTTTCTTAGTGTGTGTGCCAAAAGACCAATTAACAGTCTGAAGAAGTCTATGTACTCTTTTCAGAATAATGTGCTCAACTCAACTCAATAAAATACGTAGAATACAAAGGAAAGCAATAATATTAAAATTCAACTATCGAAATGTTTAAAAACCTGTGATATGGTAATCAATGTACCTCTTTAATGCATTAGATAAGATGACCAAGTAGGTAATCTAATAACTACCATGTTTTAATGTAGTTAGGAGAGAAAATAATATTTTAAGATATTCCCAAGTTATTATGTCATTTGAATATATTTGTATTGGTAGCCAATTCTGATTTGTTGATTACATTCATTATTAAAGGAAATATTAAATTTTAATTGGCAATTAGTGAAAATAAAGATATAGTTTTTGCCCACTCAAGTCAAGTTCGCAAACTCTCTGAATTCTATCTATGAGCTTCTTGAAGTTGATGAATACCAGATTTTAAATCTCATATAAAGCCAACCCTTTCCTATGTACAAAAACTAACCACATGCTGAGCCAAAAAGCAAATATCAAGGTACTGAAATCTGACCTCTGTGGAGTTAGACTAGAAATTAATAACAAAAAGATAACTAGAAAATATCTCTATATTTGGAAATTAAGAAATATTAAATAACCTATGTGTCAAGTAATAAATTTTAAAAGGTAGAAAAGGTTTTAATCTGAATTATAATAAAATTAGAACAAAAGATTAAATATCAAAAGTTTTGTGATACAGATAAAGAAATGTTAAAAGAAATTTATAGCCTTTAATATTAAATGACTGAAGTAGGAAAGAAGGGTTCAAAATTAATGAACTAAGCATCCATCTAAAGAAGTAAGAAAAAGAAAAGCAAAATAAACCCAAAGAAAATGAAAGACAAGGGCAGATATAAATAAAATAAACAAATATACATCAGAATGAATGAACAAAGCCACAGATTGATTCTTTGAAAAGACTAATAAACTGGTAAAACTCTTGGAAGAGTGTTCAAGAAAAACAAGAGATAATGTACATAACCCAAGGAACATCACTGTAGATCCCAGACACTGAAACTATATATGAGCATGTAATAAGCAATTTTATGCTGATAAACTAATAAAAATTTAATATGCACAAAATTCAAATGAAGAATATTTACCAATATGAACAAAAAAGAAATAAAAATATGAATAGTCTTGTGATTATTAAAGAAATTAATTTGTAATTTAAAACCTCTTAAAGAAAATTCCAGGCAAAGATGGCTTAGCTAGTGAATTTTTCCAAGCATTTAAGGAAGACTTATCTTCAATCTTACAAAAACCCTTAGCATATAGGGAAAAAGTGAAAACACCACTCAACTTGTCTGGTGAAGCTCTCATAATTTGATATCAAAATCTGACAAGGAGACCACAAGTAAAGAAAATTAAGTAGAACCCTACCCATGAACATAGACACAAAAATCCTAAATAAGATGGTAGTTAATCATAGTCGACAAATAGAAAATGAATAAAATATAATAATAAAGATGATTTAGTCCAGCAAAGCAAGGTTGTTTTAACATTTAAAAATCAATTAGCATAATTCACCACATTAACAAAATAAGGAAGAAAAAAAATGTGACCTCAGCAGATGCAGAAAAAAATGTTTTATAAAATTTGACATCTATTTATAATAATTAAAAAACACTCAGCAAACTAGGAACTTCATTAATGTGATTTAAAAAATAATCTACAAAATATTAAATTTAGCTAGGTTAATGAATATGAAATAGTCATAAAACTTTTCTTCTTTTTTCAGAATAGCAGCAGCAATAATTTAGAAAACAACCTTTATAAAACAGTACTACTGAAAATAGCATCAACAAATATTAAGTAAGCACCTTTGTTCCCATTTTCTGGGTGAGAGAAAGCCTACAGCATCCCAGGAGAAATGCGTAGGCAAAGATGGAGGTAGAGCAGGCGTGGCATTTAAACAAAGAGGTGCAAGGGAGGTTAGAGTTTTTTAATGAGAAAGTGACACAAACTGACTAACCAGACATGAGGACAGCAGGTGCTACAAAAATTGTGGCAGCTGTGGCAGTGTTTCTACTGGTAGTTTATGTTTTATTTCAAGTACTTAAATAAAAATGAATGCACGTTTAGGAAAATCAGTGTGCAAGATCAGAATTACATACGACTGACTACATGTTCTGCAAAATCTCCCAGATCAAAAGATTATATCAAGAAGCATTTTAAAGATAAAGTTAGGTTTATTTAGCTACAACACAGATACAATAAATTTTACTTCTTCTTTTGTAAATGAGTTTTAACAAACACATTCAGTCATGTAACCACCAGCACAACTAAGATAGAGAATATTGCTGTTACCCTCACAGCTTCCTTGTGACCATTTGTGGTCAGTCTCTCCCCCTTAGCCTTTGGCAAAGTTCGATGTTTTATGTTATTAAAGTTTTGTCTTTTACAGAATGCCATGTGCCTCTTTGCTTCTAGAAATATCTTTTAAAAGAATATATATAGGTATTTCTGAAATACTTTGAAATTTCCTCATTACATTATTTTATTATAGGAATTTCTGATGACCATATTCTAAGCACAATTCCAAGTAAATATCCCATGCACAGAATAGTCACATGAATTAGAACAAAATATAGCACAGATAAAAATATATAAAAGTTTAAGAGTACTTATATAGTTTCTTCTATGTGCCAGATATTTTTCTAAATAATTTAATATGCATTAAATCATTTTACCCCCAATTTTTATAAATACTTTATATGTACTAACTCAATGATCCAACAAAACTATAGGAAAATTATTAAAATCCAAATTTTATGAATAAAGAAATTGGGCTCCAACAAAGTTATTTGCCCAAAGTCACATAGCTAGTAAGTGGCAGAACAAGGACTCAAACCCAGGCAAGTTGGTTTTGTATCCATTCTCTTTAGAAAAACGGAAGGAAACAGAATATTAAATTCAACTATAATATGTTGGATCAGAGCCACTTAGGGATTGAGGCTGACCTAGTCATGCACCTTTGTATGTACACAGATTAATGAAATCATAGCATACCACATATGGAAAGTAACTTGCTACTTACCCTGTCGAATTCCCTCACTTTATCACTAGGGAAACAGGCCAAGAGAAAAACAAAAATTTGTCCAGTATGAGTAGGCTAATTTATGGCTTACCTGGCAGTAAAATATAGGCATTCTCTTTCATGCTATTTCAAAATATCCTTAATCACCTAGACCCAGATACTCCATGCAAGTTTCCTTTCATGTAAAGAGCCCTCTGTTGAAAACCATCAAGTGCCTTCATCCTCACAGATCCTTTTTGAACGAAGACAGATGAGAAGCCTTATATATGGTTGATCACGCTTTATTTCGTGTGATTTTGCTAGTCCAGGATCTTAGCATGAGCAAAGGGGAGTGCAAGGTATATATTATGAGGGCAGTGCCCTACCAAGCTAAACACTACTGGAGAGTGACTGAAATATCCAATTAAAACCAATAAACTCCCCAGGGATTTTGAATGAGCGACATAGACACAATTGGCAGGTACAAATGTGGAGTGTCACAGAGAGAAAAAGCAGAAGTCATGAGCCACTAGATTCTCTGAGTAAGCTGAGAACTTGAGACAAACATGAGAACTCATATCCGTATAAATCAAACAGGACAATGGAGGCAAAGTTGAAGGAACTAAGTCAGTAGCCCTAGACTGCCTAAGGTCAGCATAGTGGCTTTTATACCAGAAGGGCAGGGTGCGCCAAATGCAGATCGAGTCTAGCAGCATCAGAATCATTTGGGACTGGTTAGACGTGTAAATTCTCAGGCTCCATGTAGACTTACTGAATCCAATGTGGCTTGGGGCTCAGCCGACTGTGCTTTCAGTAAGCACCCCAGATGACTCTGATGCACTGCAAAGTTCAAGAACCACAGCATATGTCACGGCTATATGACATTCCTTTTCCTTACTTTCTCACTTATTTTCACTAAATCTTTTAAAATAAAATCCTGCGTCCTGGAGTAACCCTGAAGTTTCTGTTCCTTGAAGCAATTTAATTAACACTCAGCTTCAAGTGTTGGGAACTGTATATAATCAATTTTAATGAATTGTTTGAACTTCGATTATTCAAATTATGCTACTCTTTTGCATATTAATATTTTTTCATTCATTAGTTAATTCGATAAATATTTATTAACTGTTTACCATGGGCCAGCCAGTACATAGCAGTGGACATATGAATATCTATGCTTTCATAAAACTTATATTATGGCAAGAAGAAACAGACAATAAACAGATAAATAAAGTATGAAGTATGTCGGATGGAAAAAATATAAAGAAGAGGGGAAGGTAGAGCAGGCTTTATGATTGTAAATAGGGTAGAAAGAAAGGCAAATATACTAAGGTAACATTCAAGCAAACACTTGAAGGCTGTCTGAGAGCAGGTCTCGTTGCTACCTGAGGGAAGGGAGTTTTTAGAGGATGAAAGGAATGGTACTGACCCAGCGGGGATGGAGCTGAAGCAGTGATGGAGAAGGATGTAGGCATAAAGCCAGGGACACTAACATACAGCTAGCTGATGGTTTAAGACTTAAGTGATTACAAAGACATTGGGGTTTATGCATTATTTTTATGAGGCATGGATATTTGATTTCCCTAAACACATAAATTTTAGGATTCTTTATTTGATAGGAATAAAATGCCTAGCCTTTTAACCAACATGTTAAGTACAATTGTGCCATTTAAGAATGCCAGACTGATCCAGTAGCTTTATGATCACAGTTTCAGGCCGGCTCTGGAGAGAACATCAAGAGTGGTCTCATTGATCCTAGCCACTGGTATAGGAGAATCAAAAAATGAATCTTTCTTCTGGCTCTCCGGAGATAGATGAATTCTGTGCAGCATTCTGAGTAAAATGACTTTATCTGAGGTGAAAATGACTCCACAGAAAAAGCAATTCTCTCTAGGATAGATGTATCATTGAGTTGGGAGGATGCATGAGTTACTTTCTGAAGGCTTTCACTGCCAAGTATGTAGAAAGCTATATGAAAATGATACATCCAGCTCTAAGACCGAAATCCATTTAACAGCTGTACCTGGAGACAGGAGTGGCTGTAGATAGTACATTCCTTCACTGTCCCAGATACTGGGGTCCGCAATGAACACAACAGAACAGGCCTGCCCTGTGGAGCTGACGCTGCAGGAGAGGGAGGCAGGAAACAATGCACAAATACTAAGTTGGCTAATTTCAGGTTGTTTCAAGTGGCAGAAAAAGAGTAGAAGGCTCAAGGAGTGACTGGCAGATTAATTGGTCAGGGAAGCCCTCTCTGAGGAGGTGACATTTACGTTAAAACTGAAATGACGAGAAGAAGCCAGCCTTGGAAAGATCTGGGGGGCCAAGGAAAATTCCAATGCTTTATAATCCGCAATAACCCTTAACATTTATACTATAATCAAGGCTGTCACTTCTGTTTCCTACACATCTATTTTTTTATCCTCACAATAATATCGTGGAACATGTACAGTTGATATTGTTTGACCTATTCTGCAGATGAGAAACAACGTTTCAGAGATGTCCAGAAGTCTGCCAAAGACAGAACTAGCAGATGAGCCCTGGTGGGCACTCCATCCTGAGCCAGTTTTCATTGCTACCGTGATTCCAAAAAAAAAGAGAGAACATTCTCAAGTTGTGAAACATCAGTGTCACACAGAGGACAGAAAACAAGAAAAAAATATATATCTAGGTTTCAGTTATTTGCAAAAGATCAAGGATATTTACCTGTAATTTTTTAATTATCAGTTTTAATTGCTTTTTATTTTTCATTTAAGAGTTTTAGTTTCGGTCATCTAGGTTTGAGGGGTTACAGTGTGCTCTTATGTTAAGTCTTGATTTACATTTCCTTCTCATTTAACCAATAATAGGTACTTAAATATTATTTAATGATTTCTTAAAGATTTAATAGAACTTAAAAAATGTAACCTATACAAATTTCTGCTGCATTTTGAGCTTATGTATTCCTTACCTGAATGGATTTTCAGAATAAATATATGCATAATTTCCAAATGCAGAGTTACCAGGGCAAGGATATATCTGATCAAATAAGATCATTATAAGTTAAGAGTTTTAAAAAATATGAATACAAACTTATTATACTCTATTATTGATATTAAGATCTATGCAATGTAAGTTTTTTCTAGAAGCTTATATCGCAGAGAAAACTATTTTTCTTAGAATTCTTCTGTTCCTAGCATTCTGAAAACATCAGCTATATAAATAACAAGAAGTTTTTTTCTAGCTATCCTGGAAATGTGTAGTTCTCTTTGTCATTCTACAAAGGTAAATTTCAGGCAACAAATTTAAGAAATAGTCTTGTCATCTTTTCATGAAATATGAAATTCATTCGTTGTTTCATGGATCTCAGAGGACAACAACAATATGTTTCACTGCTATGCACCACAATTAAATGAGAAATATTTCTAAGATTAACTGAAACATATTTTGAAATTATAAGATAAAATGTTATCCCATTAACTCGAAGCTGATTTTGCCACAGTGATCTATAATCAGTACATAATAAGCCAGTCTGCATTGTCTAGGCTTTTTAAAAATCACAGCACAAGGCAGGAAAACAGAAGGCTAATAACCAGCATTGGTGGTGATGAAGTCAAACAGTAGGTGCAAGTTGTGATAATAATAGTATAATAATAAAAGGTAGTATCTATTAGCAGTGGTAACATGCCAGGTGTCAGATTAAGCACTTATACGATTTTATGACTTTTTATATACTAGTACAGCATTGTTCGAATGGTATACCACAAAACATTAGTATAAGGCAAATAGCATCTCATTTCAAAAAGTTTCTATGGTCAAATAATCTTAAAAAAGCTTGCATATTAATCCCCTGTCTTGTAGATTTGTAATGCACATTATTATATAAAGGCTCGGAGAATTCCTGCAGCAAAAAAAAAAAAAATCTGTTTAACCAGCATTTGAAAAATGTGTAAGTGTGAGTGTGTGTCTGTTTGGTAACATTTCATGAAATCCTAGCAGAATCTAGTCTGGGAAACACAACACTTTTATATATATATATTACCAATATCCAGTATATTCAGGTGGACTCATGATAAGTATTTAAATCCACGTGAGCATAGTTCAAAGCCTGTCATTAAAAGAAAAATTATAGAAAATTTCCAACTGTTTTTTACCAGCAACTATTGTCTCTATATCATCCACTTCTTACTCACTGTCATGCCACGAATGTGAATACATAATATTCTATGAGATGTCTGAAAAATTGGAAACACAGGAGAAACTTATTGTTAAACAATGTTAGTTTAATTTTCAAATAACATACTCAATATTTACTTCAGGTAGTATACTTCTGAAACTAAAGATATGAGTCTAATTGTTCATTTAGAAGAGTATAGTATATATATTATTTCCAGATTTTTGGACACCCTTTATCAGCTTCCTCTAACCTAAGAATTACTGCTAATGAAGAAAATAAGGAAATATAAATAGTTTTATCAAAGCAAAGCTTCCTCCAGTATGTAAAATGAGTTGCTATTTACATTAGAGAGCTGCCAAATACCGAAAGTAATAACAAAGAAGTGGATCCTGCCTGCTAAGCTTGCTATATAGTAGGAATGCAGAATTAGTTGGGAGTCTGTAGTAGGGAGGGACCTTTAGTATCTTAGTAGTTCAAGGATTCTTTCTTCTACATTGGCTTGTATTCACCCTTCCTTCCTCTTCTCACTTTCACCTAAGCTTTCATCATCCCGAACCTAACTTCAGAGCAAATCTGTGTGCCTCATTCCCTTCCTCCTCAATGCATCCACTCTGCGTCTGCCAGGAGAATCTGCCTAGAACATCACTTCAGTTATGGACTTTTGGGTTATGTTGCCAAACCAGTGCCTCCCAAAGTGGACTACATAGGGCATGAGCTCCTCAAAATGCACTTGCTATTCCAAAGGAGAGAAGGATTCCAGTCAAGAAATTTGAATTATTCTGAATTAAATAAGGTAAAACTGGTTTCTTTACTATAAAATTCTGTGAACTGTGAATCTGAAAAAGAAAGGCACGTGTTCAGAGTTTCTGAAATTTATTTGACCACAAAGACTTGCTATCAAAGAGCATCTCATAGTCCCAGGATTTCCTAGAAGTCATTTGGAGAACTTCTAGTCCAGAATAAGAAAATCAAGTTCTTGTGTCTGATTTTAAAGTCATTATTGTTTGGCTGATTCCTGCTCTGTCCGACCTTTTCTCCCATTACTCTCCTAAATAAATCCTGCATTAAACCTGTCTTTTCAGTCTACCCTAAATGTGTACACTTATTTCTGCTTTATTCTGTAAAGACTAATAAAGAGAAACCTCATGTAAAGTTTGAAGTGCCTGTAAGCGGAGTTCTCACATACCACTCACTGTCAATTGCCTCAAACTGGAAGATGTTTTTCTCCTCTACTATTCTAGCAGGAAGAAGGAGGATCTTCTCCTTGCCCAGCAACCACTCAGCCAATGGAAGGCTGTTACAGCTCAGCAAATGAGAAACCACTACACTTAGAACTCCCAGTTTCCTCTAACGGACTCTTTGTTTACAACAGCCCCTCTAAAGATGCCCTTTCTGTCTGTAAAAGAAGATTCTTCTACTTTTCCTCTGGACTTACACATCACATGGGTCACCATTAGACTGCACGTCTCAAATTGTAATTCTTTGTTGTTCCCAAATAAACCCATTTTACTGGAGAAATATCTGCCTGCTTTTTTTTTTTTTTGGATCAACAATTTATTCATTAAATATTTATTAAACATCTATTAAATATTATGCACTATTAAATGCAATTCCTGCCTTTCAGTGGGCAGACAGACAAAAAAAGCAGGATTCCTGCATAATGATAAATGCTCTGATAGAGAAGAGTACTGAGTCCAATGACAAACATAGGCAAACGTCTAACTCAGCTCTGAGAAAGGATCCAAGAAGAAGCATCGTCTGAAATGAATAAAGATAAATGAGTGAGCAAGGTGGGGATAACTGGAAATATTATTCTAGGTAAAGAATAATATGCAAGAAATAAGAAAAACATTGTAAGATTGGGCACCAGAAGGTTGATCATATAGCAGTAATGTACCCGAAGGGGGAAGAATGGAAAAGCAGTTATAGACAACAGGTAAACAAATGGATGTACCTATGTCCCAATAAAACTTCATTTAAAAATAGTTGGTGGGCTAGATTTCATCCATGGGCTGTAGTTTGCCCTACCCCCACCCCCAGTATAGATCTTCGCCTCTCAAAGTTTCATCTGAGATCCGGCAGCAGCAGCTGGAAACTTGTTAGAAATTTAGAATCTCAGACTCCACTGCAGGTCTACTGAATCTGAATAGTTTAACAGTTTAATTGTATATGCACATTCAAGTTTGAGAAGCACAACTGGAAAACATTGGAAGATTTTCAGCGTGAAAATGAACTAATCAACTTTGTTTCAGCTGCAATATGAAGCTGAATAGTCCCTATCCAATATTTTCCTTACCTGTAAACTCTCAACATTGTTCAAGCTCTAGCTTGAATCTACCTCACCCATGAAACCATTTGCCACAAACCTGAACAGATCACTTCCTTCTCCGATATCATAGAACATAAAAACATGTTTTATAATTTGTTTCTCTGACTTTTCATAGGTCATAATCTACTCAAGAATAAGAACTATATCCATGAATCTTTTGTATTTCCAACAAAACCTAACAATGAACTATATGGAGTAAAAAAATTGTTTTTCAAAAGAATCTGTCAGTTTAGTAATTGGTGTTGATAGTTTAGTCCAGGGCTACAGAGTTGTTAACTGTGGCACTGGTATTGCCTTAGGATCCACAGTCTCAGGTCCCACAGAAGCCAGCTATCATTGGGCTGGGAAATTCTCTGAAAAGTATACCTCTAAAGCTCTGAGTACTCGTATATGCAAGAGTACTCTGGGTCAGAGGAATTGCAAAGTTCAGAACAAATTCATCTAAAGTTTAGGGGGAAAAAACAACTCTGAGCAAGGGGATAACTTTTGGATATTTCCTCAACTCTTGAAACTCTAATCTTCAGAAATCAGAACTTTGTATACCATATCAAGGAGCCTGTACAGTTCCAAATCAAGGCCCAAATATGTGTTTGGGTTTACTTGAGACATTTATGGAATTTTTAAAAATCTTGCTACATTAATCAAACGTTTCCAACATCCCAGGATCATCTCATTTTATCCTTGTTGGGGGTCTGGTGGGGTGTGTAGAGATGAGTCTAAGTTGACCCTGAAAGCCTTGTTCATATAACCTCAGGTCACTCTGCAAAAAGTGAACATGAGCTCCCATTTCTCCAGAAAAACCTCTAGACTGAAATACTCAAGATTTGGGGCACTTACTGACCCCCTATCTCTGGACAGGCATTAGTCTGGGGTAATTCACCAGGGCCAAGGTTCTGGATGCCAGGACTAGGGATGGGGCAGAACAATGCTGGTCCATGGGCAGCATGAAACAGAATGAAGGAATAAGAACTACATAATGGACATCATGATATTTTTAAAACTTTTTCATAAATGGTTTCAGGGAGATTTAAATTCATTAACCTTCAAAATAAAATAGCTTTAAATTCCCCTCCTTAGCCAACTAAGTCCTTCTCCATGCTCATCTATAATGAAGATTGGCACAAAACAGAAAAATTCCATCAGAATTGAGCCCTGGCAGCCACAGTTAAATTTAATGCCTAAACATTATCAGGTTTTCTTCAAAGAAATGCCGTCAGGGAGCCATTAGAGAAGCAATGGATTAATATTTCAGAAACCATCTATAAAAATGGTACTATAAATTATAGTGATGGAATAAAAGTTAACTTTGAGCACTTACAATATACTAAGCCTCAGTACTCTATACAGATGACCTCACTATTTCCTCACAAACCCATTTTAAGAGATAGTGTACACCAATGTATTCCCCATTTCATAAGGAAAGAAGCTGAGGCACCAAAAGGCAGATTCGCACAGGCCAATCTGACTCTCTGCTCTTAACTACCACACTGGACTATACCTCACCACACTGTGTGCTCAGCACCCTACAGAATCCTGCCTTCTGAAGTGATCATTTGTTTAACATAAAAGAAAATGGTCATCAGTGCAAAAGAGTGTTTGAGACATTGTCACTTTACACATGGTTTTACTAATATAAAATATTTTTAATTAAATTTACAAACTTTTCAAATATTAATGACAACTTTTTTTCTCACAAACCAGTCTTAGTGCTGAAACTTGTAGGTTGTTTTACAATGCACATAGGCCTAAATGTTTCTTCATTCATTATCTTTAGATATCTTCTTGTAAAAAGGAACTAAAACATTCCAATTACACTAAATTTAATGAGCATGAGAGAATTTATGGAATATTTGAGTATTTTAGCACACAGTTTTATGTAAATATTTCAGACTGAAATATGACAAAATCTCAGTGAAAAATAAAAATGCACGTATTGAAAATACAGCAATTAATTGATTTTAACATGGTAAATTGACTAAAGAAGCTCTTTTTGAATAGAATAAGAATTTTTTATGCCTGGTTCAAGAAATCTATAAGAAAAATGGTTGAGTAAAATACATGTTATTCGTTAAAGACAGTGACTATTTTTAAAGAGTATATGTATGCTTGCTATTTATTTAAGTTATACTTAAGAAACATGGGGACCATTAAATTCTGTATACTTATTCTTATTTATAGATCTTGTTTGGAATGAAAACTACTTTAAAACAGCTCATTGTCTAACTCCTTTTAAATCAAACACTTTATAATTCATCTTTTACAAACTTTTGTTATTATCATAAACTCTATATGTAAGAGATACATAGATCATTTGAGTTTTGACTATAAGTGTATGCACAAAGTACCCGAAATATTTTAATGAGCTTTCAAGATAAACAAACTAAATTACTGAGTACCAATTATGCAATAATTATGCTACTTAACCTCTTATACAAACTCTCAAAGAAGCTGTGTAATGCATATTGCTATTTCCATTTTACTACTGAGAAAGATAAGTGATCTACCCAAAGTCATACAGTTAAAAATAAAACCTCAAATCACCATTTGATTATTCTTCTTCATATTCTAAATATTTCTGTATTCTCACTGATATCAAGCAGAAATCTTTGTATCAAATATATCTACAAGAATCTGGAGTAAAATGATGATTGTAATGATGAAAATAATGATTGTAAGCTTTTATATTTAAAAGCTTACTACATGCCAGGCATTACACTAAGCATTTTATATGTGTCATTCCATTTAATCTTAAGAATATCATATGAAATAAGTAGTTTTTCTATATCCATTTTTAAATAAACAGAGATAAAAAATAGTATGAAATTTGTCTCACTCTAAAGTTAAAGTTCTTAATTTCCCCAGAATTAGACAGGAAAATGTACAGGAAAACTTGTCAAATTTAATTTTATATAGTACATTATAAATTTATTAAAATTATGATTAGGAATTCTATAAAATAATGGAAAATACCTGTGCTATGATGGAGTTGAAAGGAAATATACATATTTAAATATACAACATTCTTATAACGACACGAAAACAGGCTTAATGGAAGACTAGAAGAAGAAATACAAGTGGCAGACAGAATTCTAAAACAATTTCCAATGACCCATCCCTTTGGTGAAACCTACAAATGTTGAGAGAATTTCACTCCAATGATTATGTTAGATGACAAAGTGATTTTTGCGGATATAATTAAGATTCCTAGTCAGTGGAGTTCATCAAAGGGAAAATTATTGCAATTCATTCTAATCAGATGAGCTCTTAAAAGGAGGTCGAGAAGACAGAAGAGATGCTCCTGGAAGAAAGCACATACCTGTGTTACCAACTGCCTGTGGATGCCATGTGGCAAGGAATTACAGACAGCCTCTAGGAGCTGAGAATGACTCCTGGATGACAGCTAGCAAGAAAATGAGGACTTTCGATATACAGCCATGGGGAACTGAATTCTGACAATAACCTTACGGAGCTTGGAAGAGGACCTGGAATCCAATATTAGAGCTGCCACCTTGGACAAAACCTTAATTATGGCCTTCTGAGACATGAACAGAGAAGCAGCTAAGCTGTGCCCAGACCCAAAACTGTGCTTCATTTTCCTCATCTTTAATGGAGTTAAAAATGTCTACCTCATATTGTTACTACAAGGATTAATGAGTCGATTCATGTGAATTGCTTGAAACAGGAGTTTAAGTTGTCTACTGTTATGTAACAGATTATTCTAAACTTTGGTAGCTTAAAACAACAAATATTTATTATCTCAAAGGTTCTGGGTCAGTAATCAAGATGCAGTTATCTAGGTTCTTTATCTCAGGGTCTCTTCAAAGACTGAAATCAAGGCATTGGCCAGGGCTGCAGCCAAGGCTTGACTGGGTAAGCATCAGCCGTCAAGTTCACTCATATGGTTGTTAGCAAGATTAAGTTCCTCTGAGATAGCTGAACTGAGGACTTCAGTTTAATGCTGGCTGTTGGCTAGAGGCCACTATTAAGTTACTTGTCACATGGGCCTTTACAATGAGAAGCTCAAAACACGGCAGCCTGCTTCATTAGAAAGACCAAGCAAGAGAATGTGAACAAGATTGAAGTCATGGAAATCGTGGTCTCTTTGTAACTTAACCTCAGAAGTGAAAGTCAGTCACATGTATTCTAATCATTAGAAGCAGGCTATTAAACTCAACCCACTGTCAAAGGAAGGGATAACACAAAGTCATAAATACCAAGAGGCTGGAATTATTAAAATTATTTTAGAAAGCTGCCTACAACCAGATTCCTGAAACAGTAGCTCTCAATAAATGTTAGCAAATAATTGCTATCATTTAGTGTTTTTAAGACTAAGATAAGCACAAAGAAAATGACAATAGCAAGATGGCATTAATGAATGTTTATTGAGTACTATGTGCCAGATGCTATCCTGAAAAGTAAAGATACAAAGATGAGTAGGGCATGAACAGAGGCAGAAAAAAACAAAAGTGCTATCTGATGTGATGGGGGGTAGGTATAACATTCAGTGGGACTACAAAGAAAAGAGTGCATGGTCATCTCAAGGGATGAGGAAATAAATCAGTGTTCACAAAACTGGGAAAGAGCAATGCAGGCGGAGAGAACACCGTGGGTACAGATAAGAAGGAGCAAAAGAGCATGATATACATGGGCGAACTACTGGTTGACCAGTATGGATGGAGAGTAACAATAAGTAAGTCTACATAGAAAGTATAGACTTCCAGATGATGATTCTTCCACATGAAAGAATCATGGTTTAGCTGTAAATGTAAAGATGGTTTAGAGGTGGGACATCTAGGTGTTGAAGCCTAGGAGGCAGTCACTTACAGATTTCCAGCTGAAGAGGAATACTTAAATTGGAGAGGTAGACTTCAGAATCATTAGCAACCAGGTGTTAATTGAAATCCTGGGAACAGGTAAAGTCACCTGGAGAAAGTGTATAGAATAATGAAAGAATGGGCCTGTATTACTAACCTTAACAACTAGTATTTACAGAACAAGATAAGAGCCCAAGAAAGAGAACAGTCAGAGAGTGAGAATAACAATCAGGAAAGCATGACGTCTTAGAGGTTGAGGGAGTAAAAATGTTCAAGGACTAGGGAGTAGTCAACAGTGTCAGATAACACAAAGAGAGCAAGTAAGAGTGACTTGTTAAATATGAATTGTCAAAAGAAATACAACTTAGTAGGCAAGAAGAAAATGGTCAATTGTTAATTCATACCAAAATTCTTATGTCCATCATCCCTCTACGATCAATGTTTATTATTTTTTAAATTTTTCAACATTTTAAAAGAATATTTTCCAACAAAGGCAAAGTTAAAAGAATTTTACAGTGAATATCCATATACTATCATTTAAATTCTATCATTAATATATTGTTATACTTTATCATGTAATTATCTATTTCAAACTTTTATATTTTCTTTTGCATTTTATTTTTAGTGTTCAGTATTCTTATTTGCAAATGTACCCACTGAACTGGTCACTTGTCAAATATCACACAGTTATTGGATGGTACAGCCAACATTTCGTCCACAGCTTTCAGACCTCAAAGCCCACTTTTGAACTCTGAACATCAACTAAGTTTGGTAAAAGTTAAGATGGCAAGTTAAATAGTGGTCCCCAAAAATGATGTCTACATCCTCATCCTTGGAACCCGTGAATATGACCTTAATTGAGAAAAGTATCTTTACAAACATAGTAATCAAGTTAAGGATCTCAAAATGAGAACTTTCTAGATGATCCAGGTGGGCCTGAAATTCAATGACAACTGTCCTTATAGGAAACACACAGGAGAGACACATAGAGAGAAGAGGAGAAGGCCATGTGAAGATGGAGACAGGTTAAAGTGATGCAGCCACAAGGCAAGGGATGTCTGGGGCCACCACGATTTGGAAGAGGCAAGGAAGGATCTTCCCTGAGAACCTTCAGGAGGGAGCGCAGCCAGAACCTACATCTTAATTGCACATTTCTAGTCTCCAGGACTGTGAGAATAAATTCCTGTTGTTTTAAACCATCAAGTTTGTGGTAATTTTTATGGCAGTCAAAGGAAACTAATGTGGTTGGCATCTTAGTTGGCTTGGGCTGCGATAACAAAATACCATAAAGTGGGTAGCTTAACAACAGACACTTATTTTCTCATAGTTCTAGAGGGTGGACAGCAAAGATCATGGTGCCACTATGGTCGGATTCTGGAAACAGCCCTCTTTCCAGCTGTAGACAGCCAACATCACCTTGTATCTACACAAAGTGAGAAGAATGAAGAGCTCTCTGAGGTCTCTTTTATAAGGACACTAATCCTACTCACAAGGGCTCTACTTTCATGACCTTATTACTTCCCGAGGACTGACACCTCCTTCTTCCCAATATCATCACAGGTGGTATAGGATTTCAATGTATGAATTTTGGAAAGATACCACAAACATTTAGTTCATAACAGTTGGTAAAGATAGGTTCTTTTTTGGGGGGGGAGGGAGTAGGAGATTCTTTATTTTGCCACATTTAAGAAGAACCACTCCAAGAAAGGAAATAGATTAATTGAATAAACCATTTTTAATTAAAAACTTGATTATTGCTATTTAAAGGACCATTACTATACACAGTTTTTAGAGGATCAAAGTTGTTTATATCATTTGAACTTAATATCTATCACTGATATAGCAAAATAAATAATAAATAAATAATAAACTATCAAAACAATGGCTTTTAATTAAAGCTTTTGATTATAATTAATTAATAACAAATGTTTTCAAAAAGCAGAATATTTTCTTTTAATATTCCAATACTTTATAAAAATAATTAATTGTCTTTTTAAATAAGATTTAACCATAATTTTTCTAGAAAAGATCATTTTATTCAACAACATTCTATCACCATGTAAAACTAACTTTAGTTTAACTATTAGAAAGTATGTTGATGATTCAAACAAAGCAATAGTAATTGGTGATCCCCAACCAAAATTTTCCTGGTGAGTCAAATTTAGATTCCTAGCATATAAAGCGAAGTTTTTTTTTTTTTAATTTTTAAAGTTTATTATAACTTTTTTTTCTGAGTCAATACATTTTCATTGATAGGGCACACAAGATAACACATATTTTCTCCATTTGCTATTAATTATAATCAAAAGCTTCAATTAAAAGCCATTGTTTTGATAGTTTATTATTTATTATTTATTTTGCTATACTGGTGATAGATATTAAGCTCAAATGATATTTTAGAGACCTCACAGAATCTTTCACCAGATTCATAAGAGATAAATGATTTTGTATAGTGTATATGACTTCATTCCTTTTTACTATTTGACATTATGACAGATATCGATTTTTAATACCATAACTCACTCAACATAATTATGCCCTATTTTATATAGTTTGTTACATTATATTTAAAAGGCCCAATATTTACTGTGGTCTGAACATTCATGGGATAAATGTGAATATATTAATTTAGTTAATAATTTTTCAAGCAAAGTGCAGACAATATTAAAATCAATGTTTTCTTTATAGCAAATATCAAAGAAATTATTTATTTGCAGGTTAGTTATTTTATACTATTATCCAACAAGTAGTGAGATAGATATCAAAAATCAGATTTTATTTTAATGTTACATAATGTAAAAAGGAATAGGAGATGGGGGTTAATGGGTAAAAAATAAGTATATTTTTACACTCTTAAGGCAATTTCAAGATAGTGCAGTGTTAATGAAAAGACTATGAACCTTGTACTCAAGTGGATATGATTTTTAATTCCTGATCCATCACTAACTAGCTGAGTGATACAGCATATAGTAATTACCCTCTCTGAGACTTTACTCTTATCTGTACAACAGAAGAGTACCTATTAACTTCTGCACCATTGTGAAAATCAAATACAAAAAGTGAGTAAGGCATCTTATAATGACTGACTATAAATAATCCTTATTAAACAATCTGGAGAGAGAGGTGAGGGAGAAGGATGGGGAGAGAGAGAAGGGGAGAAGGATATGGAGAAGAAGAGAAAGTAAGTATTAGGGAGCTGGAATAATATAAATCCACCCTATACAGTTGATGTGATAGGACTTCTTGCATTTTTTAGCTGTGACAATAGTACTGAGGTTGTGTTCTAAAAGGCAACCTTTACCTTTGTGAGATACATACTGAAATAATTACAGATAAAAAGATTTGATATCTGGAATTTCTTTAAAAATAACCTGAAAGGAGTGGTGAAGCATGGATCAAACAAGGTTGATCCTTGTTTATCTTCACTGAAGCTGAGTGATGAGGATTCATTATTCTGTTTTCTCAATTATTAAGGTATAAAATGTTCCACAAAGTGAGTTTTTAAAAAAAAAAAAATTCTTGACCTTGATGCCATTATTTTGGATGAACTTTTGTGGTTCAAACAAAATTCTAAACATGTTAAGTTACTTTAAAAATGAATGTTGCTATAACATTCCCTACAGTTTTGATAGGAAGTTACAAATAACATATGAAACGTGCTAACACATTGTCTTGCAAAGCAAAGTTGTCCAGTAAGTACTGGTTATTATTATTAAATGTTTGACCAGTATAGCATCCAAGAAGAGTACTATGAAAAACACCAAGTGGAATCTTCCTAGAGACATGATAAATTGAGATTATGCCAGAAGCATCATCACTGTACACAATAGAGAAGAAAATCTCCAAAAGAACAGGAAAGTTAGGGTGTTTCATCACAGGTAGGAAAATAAGTGCTGGATAGCAAAAAACCCAAACACCTACCATATAGAGAAAGCAGGAAACTTCTGTTTTAGGACTCATACGTGACTTTATATAAACTAAGGATTTCATATTGACAATTGACCATTGGCCTTTCTAAATTTAAGTTACACCTAAATCTAAATTAAATTTGTATGTAAAGATTTAGAGTATATGTAATAGTGATTACTTTTAGTCATCTCTCACACAATTTATTTAGAGTTTTAAATTGAAGTCTTAAAAATATACATCATCTTCCTTCTGTCAATCTGAGAATGTGTCAACTTCTCATAATGTATATAAACTAGGTAAATTTCACCATCAAAGTTACAGGATACTTTTTTGAATGGTATGTCTAATATCATTATTGAAAGACCACAATTTACTCTGCTTCACATAAACGAAAAGTGTCTGAGTACAACGAAGAAAATCAAAACCTGAATATTTTAGATTATGTTCATCTAATGGCTTATAACATTCTTTTCTGGAAAAAAAAAGTGTTGACTATTTTTAAATGTTTAAGATGTCAAAAGCTCTTAATTTATTTCAGAAAGCAGTTTGTATCACAAAACATCAATATAGTGATAATTACAGTGGTAATGATTAAGTATAAATGTCTGTTTCTTGGGCCTTACTGAAGAATTGTTCAAAAGGTAAAGGAGGAACTGGGAGTAAATTAGTTTAAAAATGCAAACCACTAACTCAGCACATATTTATCAGACTCTTTCCTTCTCCAAGCACTGCTCTAAATCCTTGATATGCAATGACGAATAAGATAGAGTTCCATCCTCATGAAGTGCATGGTGAAAAAGAGAAGACCTCTGAATAACCACTGAATAATATAGTGAATGCCATGAGAGAGGTATGTACTCAATGCTGTGCAAGATGTAAAAGAGGTGCTAAGATTTTTTTTTGGGGGGGGGGTCAGGAAAGAATCAGGAAAATTGGGTAGAATACAGAATAAGTAATAGAAATACAGTTGACTATAAAGGGATTAGATTTCACACTTCAAATTAATAATTCAAACTGATGGAGTCATGGTCGAATAATACAAATCTGTAGAAAGTTTACTCTGGCAGCTTTGTGGAAATGTATTGGAGTGGGTGAGACTGGAAGCAAAAACACAGAAAGAAAGATTTTCCAAGAGGGAAGAATTAGGACAGAGAAGAGTGAATGAAGAGGTAGGAACCAGATCCATAGTGATGAACAACCCTTGGACCTTCATTCACTGAAGAGTGAATAAAGAGGTAGGATTGTGAGTGATCAAAAAGGGAGGAATGGATTAAGGAAAGTGGTTAAGCCAGTGGTTCTTAAAGTAGGGTACCAGAGACAGCAGTATTGGTACTTCCTGGGAATTTCTTAGAAATATAAATTATCTGGCCTTGATCCAGATTTTCTGAATCAGAAACTCTGGATGTACGGCTCAGAAAGGCATGTTTAATAAGCCCTCTAGGTGATTCTGATGCATGGTAAAGTCTGAAAAGTACTTGAAGCTATTGGTTAGCAAATATACCTGCACATTAGAATGCCCTGGAAAGCTTATTAAAAAAAATTCCCACCCCAGAGATTCTAGCTTAGTTGGGCAAGACTACAACCCAGACATTAGTATTTTTTAAAACTAATTATTTTATTTATTTGTTTGTTTATTTGTTTGTTTGTTTATTTTCATTTTTAAGTTAAATCTATTGTCATGAACGGCTAACAATGTAAGTTTCAGATGTGTATCTTCATAATACGACATCCGTATACTCTATTGTGTGCCCACCTGAGTTTTTAAACAGTTCCCCCAGGGAATTTCAATGTGTGCCCAACTGTGGTAGAGAGCTGGTTCTGGCTGAGGAAGCTAAGTGGATAGTGCTGATACTCACCAAAGAGAGGGGAAACGTTTAAGAGAAAAATCTGATGCCATCCTCCCAGGCGAACTATTCCCTGTTGAATCCCAAAACAGGCACATTAGACTTATATTTAATTAGCTTTTCTATGGTTTACTATAGGCAAAAAGAAAATAACAGAAGTATCAAAATATGGGCACAATACAAGAATACCAAATTTTCAAAAATTCTCATAACTCCCTTATCATTCACTGAATATTTTTTTAAAACTAATCTCCAGAAGTTCTAATGTCCTTCTGTTCTCCCTCTCCCCTTTATTACTAAAAACAGAATTCATCAATGTTCCCTCTTTCTTTAGTCTGCATTATTAATACAGTGGTTAAGCACACAAGCTACCTCGCTTTCCAATTACTAGCTCTGTGTGCTTAGAACGTTTGCTTAAATTCTCAGTGCCTCAGTTTCTTTATTTTTAAGGAGGAATAACAATAGAACTTACTTCTTAGAGTAGACTGAAGACTAAAAATTAGTCATTGTAAAGTTCGTAGAAGAGTGCCTGGCACATGTTAAGTGTCATATAAGTGCTTGTTAAACAAAAATAAAAAAATAAAAAATAGTGTGGAATACTCAGTGTGAACCAGGAGGCCATTCAAAGTCTTGTTAGTATAAGGGAGATAATTTACATAGGGGGAGCCTCACTCATGCCTCCAGGAGACACAAAACATTATAACTCCTTTAACAAGACTTCTAAGTCCTTGAAGACATGTGTCATGGCTTATTTTTCTTTGTATTCCCACTTCCTAACACAATGTCTGGCCCATGGTAATTTCTCAATAAATATTTGTTAAATAAATAAACTAATGATGAATTATGCATTCATTCATTGGTTTTCATTCTATATAGAAAATAAGATTTCACATGATATCTTTGAAGGAGAAATAAACAGTTTGGGGATGGTGATTTAAACCAAAGTGTTCCTAGATGGAGGCAGAAAATAAATAGGACTATATCACACATCTTTGCTCATGCAAATCTAACCAGAAAATTAGGTGGGTCTGAGCCTGCCGAAGGATCTATCAGAGCTGCTAGGAGGGACAGAGGTAAGGAAATGAGGTTAGGACTGACACTAGAAATGGAGGGGAAAAAAAAGACTTAAAGCCCCTAAAAGTCATTTCTGAAGCAGTTTCCATTAGACTAGCAGAAAATAGAAAAATTTCATAATCTCAAAAATGCTGCCAAAGAAATCAGGGCCAGCTCTGCCATTAGCCAGTTCCTAACCTCGGATGGTTCACCTAGCCTCTCTAAGCTTCAGTTTTCACCTCTCCAAAATAAGGAATTGACTAATGATCTCAAAGGTTCTTCGCAGCTCTGTGGTTCTTTAATTTAATAACGGATTGAGAATTTAAGCTCTTCCAAGGAAAAATAAAATACATTATTTTTAATGCATAGAACTACTTCAAGAACCCTTTATCTCCTGTCTGTGTATAATAATACTGTCTACTCTTAAAATTCACTGTGTTTTAGACTTTTACTTATAATGATATGGACTGACACCCAGTTTAGAATAATTACTGTGGACCTCGAGAAGGAAGATATCCATCAAGGACTCCCTGTGGTTAACTGGGCATAAACCAATAGAGCCTAGCAGCCTTTGCCGACAGAGGCCCCTCACGCACACTGCATTCCAGGGAAAAGCTACAGACTGAACCTTCAATTTTTTGTACCGTGCTCCTGCCATCTGAGTCAACCCTTATAAAGGAATTCCTGGCATCATCTTTTGACCAATGGGCTGGAGTTTACCCTGTCCAAGCAGAACTGCACAGCTATATCCTCATTTGCATCTATATTGACCAATCAGAGAGGCTCCATCAAGACCAATCAGAATGTACAAAGACAACCAATCAGGATAATGCTATCTGGACCAATCAGAGTGTGTAAATTTGGATTCCTCATTTTCATAAAAATGGACCATTTGGTAACCAGGGCAGGAACTTTCTCTATGAAAAGTGGCTTCCCCTTTACACCCAATGAGCACATTTTCCATTGCCTCCGGAGGCTGTTTCCCCATATGGAAAAACTGTTCTCTTGAATAAAGTTTCTCTTCTTTCCACATCCCAGATTTGGGGTTTTGGCTGACATCAGATGGTGGCAGCAAACTTTTGTAGACATTTCCAAAAAGTAGAGCTTAATGCACTAGACTAAATTTATTTTTAGTAACCCATCAGAACTCTGTAATAACAAAGTCCTATGAAAACACTAAGTCTCTAAAGAGTCTTTGTAAAAACTGGCTTGAAAATATTATAATATCTATTTAGTTCTTGAACAATTAATTAGTAAAACTTAAAAGGAAACACCCATAATCCAGGTTATAGCTGTCCTCTAGACTTAGGAAAAAATCACTAATTCTAAAGTGGGTAGAGAAGAATAATAAGTCACAATTCTATGACTTTTGTGTTTAGATGCAAATTGCATACAGTATATCTAGGGATTTGTGTCACACTCAGGTTTAAATGGTGAAAACTGATTTATCTATTTACTTGGTTCACAAAGGCTCAGGGCCTCCAGGCAATCAATCTAACTTTTTGCAGAAAAACATGTTATTTGAGATTTTTACCACAAACCCTACTATATCCTCGATGTGCTATCTCTGATTATTCTTAAATAAACTCTCAGAAAAGTTCACTATGCTAGGGCTCTTGATAGCTTCAAGGAAATACTTTGCTAGATTCTAAAGCACTCAAGCCATACCTCCAAAGTACAGGCAAACCTCCAGAGTTGCCTTCGAAATTACTCATAGCACAGTTACTATTGGGGCCATAAAAGGCATAGTCTCAGAACCACAGAGTTAAGACAGAAATGAGTTCTTTATTCTGCTACTTCCATAAGGAATACTTTCCATGTTATCAAGATCTCTAAAGCCCTATAAAAATACTATGTTCCTATCAATATCAACTTCAGATAAATACTCCAAACATAAAAGTAGTCATCAGCAACTGAAAGTCAGTTATTTCTTTGACATATAGCTGAGGCTTGTCATTCCCAATGCAACATTCATCATGTTGAATATTTCTAACCAATCCAGAAAGTTCATGCCATGTATTAATTTATCAATAGTTTTCCCCAATTTGTACATGAGAAGTTTTTCAGTAGGAGTGAGAGTGAGCTAGTGAGTAAATCTAGCTGAACATACAGCATCTCAAACTCAACAAGTTTTGTTATCTACTTGTAATCATAAAAACGTTGATCTTTATTAAAAATGTTCTCTGCGAGAGAGTCAAATGTTCATGATGGTGATTAAAATGCAGAGACTCATAAGCTTTTTACCCCAAAAAAAGGATAATTTTTGACCAGAAAAATTTAGGGGGGGATTATATGGCATAATAAATTTTTGTACTGTACATACTGAAAATTTTGAAATGTAGCTATTGCAAATGTTAAAGGTCTGTCATAATATAAAAAGGGCAAATGATAGGGAACACTGCTATTTGTTAAATCAACTATACTGTAGTAAGAGTAAATAAGGTCACAAAATAGGTGAAATTGCCTAGTAAAATGTAAGTAGCTTTAGAGAAAAAATATTAAGAGTTATGTAGAAAAAAAAATTCTAAGATGCATCATTATTTAAGGGTGCTGGAGTGTGATAAAAGAGACCACTTCTGTAATACTTCTGAGAAAACAAAATGTTCTAGTTCTATATATTTTGGCTCTATGCTATTCGTCTTTTTGTAAATTCCAAAAAGGGAATTTTATGTTTGTAAGAACTACATTAGAAACAAAAAAGAGATGAACAGAGACAGAGAGTGAGAGAAGGAGAAAGAAATAATCTAAACTAAAGAGCTGGAAGATTTGTATATTTAATTGTGGAAAAGTGGAATTGTAAAAAGAATATAGTCTCATAGCATGGCTGCTGTCTTTTCATTAAAATAGTATTAGTTGTATGTTGGTTATCAGCTATGTTAACAGTAGAGTAAAACTCTCTTCTAGAGATTTTTTTTTAAAGTGTGTTTTATTGGGTTTATTAGTCAAATGTTAACTAGCTTGCAATTTTATTACTTTAATATCTGTCCCAAAATCTTGTACAGTAACTTTAAAACTACTGATAACTTCAACATCTCAATATCAAAAGCTTATATTTTTACTCCTAAAGATGCATTACTTTTTTAAATGAGATCCAAGAAGTGGATTTTAGAATCAAAGATTTTCAGAACTGGAAGAATTTTGTATGTCACTCAGTATAACCTTCAATTGAAATTATGAAATATCTCTAATATATCCCAGGCCAGAGGGAACCCAAGTGCTCTTTGAAACATTTCCCATGGTAGGGAATCTCACTGCTTCAGTAGATATCCATTTAAGTTTCAAAGAGTTCTGGTAGGTACTTTTTAAATTCATATATTCACTTTAAATCTACTTCTTTCTAATCTACACAGTTTAGTATTAATCTCTCCATTTGGTGAAGCAAAGAATAAATCTAATCTCACTTTCATATCAAAACCCCATAAATGTTTGGAAATGGCTATCATAAGTAAAGTCTTTGAAAGAGACTAGCACTTTATAACTACTCAATAAATGCAAGCTATTATTTTTACCACCAAATCTCTTAAATTTTTTTTCTTATATTACCCATATCTAGTTTCTTCAATGTCCTCTTATTTATAGTATTTTAAAGATGCCTCTCAACTTCAGTTTCAAGCCATGTTCAGGACACTCAAATTATTTTCCCAAGAGGTTGAGAACCTGATCTATTGTGACAATATGCTATGACTCTATCTTCATCTTTATTATTCACCATTTTTTGTTTGTTTACAAAGACAGCTTAGTTCAACTCAATAAAACAAATATTTATTGTCTACTCTATGAATGACATAATATAATCTGAACTGTTCCTTACAGGTGGTTCTGAGAGAAGAGAAAATTATCATGCAGGATTTCCTTTGCTCTTTCATAATCATTATTTACAGAACTATTCGGCCATTAATGATATATATTGAAATCCATTTCTATGCTTAACATTAATCAGTTCTCTTACCAACTGATACTATTCATTACTTTTAAGAAAACTTGACTATAATATTAATAATATTATATTGTAAATATTTATGAAATACACATGTCAGTTTTTTAATATGCTCAATCTCATTACAACCAAACTCTACAAAAAAACATTTCAAGCTTCATTCTAACAATCCCCCAAGGAGAGTCCAAGAATCTGAGAATCTTCATGACAATAAAATTCCAGTATATAGAGAGAATTGGGAAAGTCCTATAAAACGTTTTAAAGAATTTTTACTACAGAACATAAATACAACATACATTCTTGGCTGCCACTTGAAAAAAATAAATTATTGAGTTCTACACATTTAACTTAGGCTTCATTAGCATTATTATCTCCAAATTGTATTTTAAAGTATTTATTAGGGAAACTTCCAATCAAAATCAGTGGTGAAAAGGTGTTCCTATTCAAATCTCCTCTACAAAACTAACCACCCATCCATCTGCCCAAAAAGAACAAAAAATAAAGAATAAAACTCCATATTTAATAAAGGGAATCAATGCAGTAAGTTTTATTCTGAAGGTAGTCGGAGGATGACAAGAGCGAACACATTTCTATTTTTAAATTATTTAACAAGGAGGCCATTAGAAGGAAGTGACTCTAATACTATGTGACCTACACAAGCAAACAAAAATCTAAGCCTTTAAATGCCTCAAGGTTAGGAAATGGAAACCTAAAAACCACCAATCACAAACAGCCAACTAGGCTCTAAGCTAATCCAATCAAAAATTTTCTTTCTTTGCTTCAGTATCTCCCCTATATAAGTAGTTCCCCTAGCTCCAATCGGTGAAGCATTCCTTACCACATCTGGTTTGGGGCTGCCAATTTGAACCAATTTTTTGCTCAAATAAACTCTTAAAATTTTTAATATGCCTCAGTTTATACTTTAACACTGGAATCCAGAGCAGAGTTATATAAAATTCTGTCAAATGCTGTATCTTAAAATAAAGAATATATCTCCTTTTTAAGTGCCCATGTATCTTACACAAAAATGAACCAAATGTTAGACCATTAAGAAAACCTAAATTCATTTAAAAATTTAGAAATAATGTGGGTTGTTTTCTCTCATCCAACATAATAAAACTAGAAAATATGTAAAACATATGAAAAAATATCTTCCCACCTAGAAATCAAAATGAAAACTCTTTGAAATATTTTGGATCAAAGTGAAAAACATTCTAAATTGTATATAATTGAAAAAAAAAGATGAAATTAATAAATAAAAACCCTACATTCTCCTTCATTGCCTCTCCTATGTTCTCCGTGACAATCTGCTGCATGTTTTACAAGGAGGCATCTAGGAAGACACTGGCACCATAGCCAGGGAAAAGCCCAGGGAAACAATCAAAACCAAAAACAGAAAGTTATCCATTCATGCAGCAGACGAATCCTATTGTGACTGCAGGGTTTGTCACTGAGATTAGAATAAGGTTCTAATTTGATGGTCGATCATTCAATAAACACATCCACACAGTTGAAAATGAAGAAGCAAGACTCATTTAAGCTCAAAAGAGAAGATGCTACTTTACTGCAGAACCATTCTCCAACAGACAACAATATATTCAACATTTGGAAAATACCATCTGGTTCCAGCACTTGTTTTCGCTCTAAATCAGAACCTATGGGATTGAGCTATAACAGTGTGTGTGTCTGTGTGTGTGCATGCGTGTGTGTGTGTGTGTGTGTATGTGTGTGAAGCATTCACGTTACTAAACAAGAATAAAGTTAAATAATTAATTATGCAATCCAAGAAATTAAAAAATAAAAATAAACTTTTTTAATTAAAAAAAAAAAAACAGTGAATTGGTAAATAAATCCAGAGCTGGTACTTTGAAAAAAAAACAATAAAACAAATTACCCACTACAATCTATTCAAGAAAGAAAAGTGCCAAAATACTAGTATTCAAATGGAACTTAGAAGAAGAGAAATAGCCAAGATATAGAAAAACTGTAAGAATTATTAGAGAATGAATTCCTCAACGCTATGAAAATATTTAAAAACCCAGATTAATAGACGATTTCACTTTTTTTCCCCTTTTATTTCTATATCCAATTCCCATTTCTCTTACCACTTAGGGATCCAATCAACTGTGTTTAATATTTACATTTTTGTTTATATGTCCTTATAAAATGTAAGTCAATGTTTTATGTGCATTTATTTCCAACATATATAAACAGCATTGTACCATAAATTTCTCTTGTTGCTTAAGTGTTCTTTTTTAAGCACCAAAGTTTTAAGATCCATCCTTATTGCTCTGTGTACAACACACCAGTACTTTTCATTGCTGCATGTGCGCACCCACCACATTTTACATTTCCTCTCGTCTAGTTATGAGCAACCAGGTTACTTGCAACTCATTGCTCACACAGCTAAGACAATACTTAACACACTGTTACATGTCCACTTATTAATATGTATGAAAACTTTATATACATACCAAGTTTACCAGGTTATAGGTATGAATTTCCTTAATCTCACTGAAGAGTGCCTTCTCAGACTGATTGACCCACTCACCAGTGGTTCCCACCAGCAATGTTTTTATATTTCCATATCCTTGCTAAATTTTAGCATTATTCAGCTTTCTTATTTTTTGTCACTTCAATAGGTGTGAAATAATGTATTAACATTGTTTTTATTTGCATTTCTTTATTTTTTACATCTCTTCTTATGTTTCTTGGCCTTTAGGATAGCCTCTTTGATGAATTTCCTGTTCATTCCCTTTTTTCCATTGAGATGGCTGTCTTCTGATTTGTTGATTTAGAGCTATTCCTTTCCTGCTCTTGTTTTTTATTTTATTTTATTTTATTTTATTTTATTTTATTTTATTTTATTTTATTTTATTTTATTCTACTGTTGTAAGAATACAACATGAAATCTACCCTCTTAACAAATTTTTATAGTGTATAATACAGTATTGTTAGCTATTTCAAAGAGGTATTAGAACTTCCATGTTTATTGAAGCACTATTCACAATAGCCAAGATGTGGAAACAACATAAATCTCCATTGATAGATGAATGGATAAAGAAAATATGGTATATATATACAGTAAGAAAATTTTGCAATATGTGACAATATGGATGTACTTTAAGGACATTATGCTAAGTGATAGAGCTATTCTTTTTAACAGATATTAATCATCTCTTTTTATTTGGTGTTAGCAATTGCAAAAATATTTTTTTTCCTTTTCTCTCTCCACAAACATCCATTTTTAGCAGAAATTCTTAATTTTGATGTAAAAAGCTTCCTCAAAAATTTTGCTTTATGATTTGTATGTTTTTTGGTTTTAATTAATAAGACCTTGATAGCCCTGGATAAGAAAGAAAATAGGTTGCTTTTTATAATTGGTCTTTGATCCATCTAAAATCACCTTTATATATGGTAGAAGATCAAGATCCATTTTTAGTTTCCTTGATAAAGCAAGCCATCTCCTACTCTACATCTCATCCTTCATGGGGCCATGTTTGTGATATAAGTTGTCATATATACATAAGCCTATCTCTGAACTCTCCTGTTTAACTGATAGTTCATGTGTTCACGCTACCTTTAGAATAATGCCTTCATTGTACATATCATTCCTTTTTTATAACAGTGACTTAGCTATTCACAAACCTCTATTCCTTCAGATAAATTTCAAGGTAAGTCTATTGAGTTTTTCAAGAAATTCAACTAGTATTTTGATTGAGACTGCATAAATATATTTAGAAAAATATATCATTTTAATACTAAATAACTTAATCTAAAATCATGGAACATTTCTCCATTTATTTCAACCATCGTGTATGGCATTTTATTAAAGTTTTCAAGTTTTCTCTAAGTATGGCTTGAGTGTTCATGGTTAAATTAATTCCTCAGACATTTCAGGATTTTTACTGCTTCAAAGATTGAAATTAGAAAATAAGTATTTTATTACATTTTCTAGTTGGCTATTGATGCTTCTGGTTTTTTAAAAACTGATCTTTTGCCCAACAATTGAATTCCTTTTTTTAGTTGTAATAATTTTTAAGTTCTTTGCTTCCTGGGTTTATGATCATATCATCTCCACATAATGAAAATTTTCTTTCTTAACTTTTATCCCTTCTAAATTCTTGTTTCTATTTTTCCTTCATACTATTCATTGGCTAGAAAGCCCAGCAATATGTTAAATAGCATTGGTCATAGTGGGTATATACCTGTATTGTTCCTATTGGGAGACAATTATCCATGCCTATCTTGTATTTTTGCATGTCTTGCAAGCAGAGACACTGGCTGCTTTTCTAGATTTTATTTTCAGTGATGTCTGTATTCAAAGTAAAAGGCAGGTTTTCTTATAGCCTTGGAAGAAGGGGATAGCATCTCCCTCCAGAGTGAAGGGCAGGCATGCTTACTGTCCATGATAAACTATTTGCATTCCCTAAGCTAGTTCAGGATTTCTCTCCATTGTGTGTGCAGGTGTCAGCTGGCCCTCTTCACATGACCCGTGGGAAGTTGGGCTTGGGAAATTGGCAAAAGTAATTACTGATATTCTGCTTCTATCGTTGTGAATATAAAGTTCTTTATTTCTGAATCATGAATTCTTTGTATTCTGCCATAAAACTGCAGCAAGCTATCTTGCGAGTAGGGTAAAATCTACAAGCATTTGTTTGTAAGTGCCCCAAACTGACAACAATACAAATATCCATCTATAGTGAATTGATAAATTGTAGAATATCCATAAATTTGGAATATTATATATCAAAGAAAAAGAAAGAACCATTATATTCAAAAATATGGATGACTCTCACAAACATGATATAGAACAAATAAAGCTAGTTTTCCTTTCCAAGGAAAACTACTCTATAGAGTAGAAGTCAGGATACTGGTTACCCTTGGGGTGTGATATATGTGGGTGATAGAGAGGTGATAACTGGAAGGGCACATGGGGCTTCTGGTTTCCTGGTAACATGCTTCTTCATCTCAGTGCTATTTACACAGGTGAGCTCACTTTGTGAAAATTTATGGGTTTATACATTTGTAATTTGTGCACATTTCTGTATGCATGTCACACTCCAATACAATTTATATTAAAAAAAATTCATTGGAAAGGAGCTAACAGAAAATAATCTTTGAAACAGAATAATCAGAAAAAGACACAATTCATATAAGACAATATACCTGTATATTAAAGGTGTTATAACAAATCAATCAAGAAAAGATGGATTACATAAAATTATGTTGGAGCAACTGGATAGCTAATTGGGAAATAAAAATCAGGCAAATTCTTTCCTAAATCAAATGGGAAATGGCATAATGTGTACAATGGCTTTTGTGCTTCTGAAATGAGACTATTTCCCCTTGTCATTTACCAGAAATCCCAGAGCTGGTGATGGTGAAGTGCTTCACTTTGAAAGAAACTGCCAGTTATAGAGGTAACTATACCAGAAACTCATCATTAATTATTCTAAGCTCTTATGATGCTTTTTATCCAAGCTTTTAAAGTTTTTCAATATAAGTATTATTATCCTGTCTATGAAGACAGAGAAGCTGAGCCAGAGACAAGGTTGAGTGTCTTGTTGAAGGATCTGAAGCAAGCCCGGTGCGAGCCAGAAATCACATCCAGGTTGTCAGAGTTCAGCTTCTCTACCACAGTGCCCAGGGAATCAATATCACTTTTCACCTCTACAGGGCTATTATTTCTAATCCCTTACCATGTCTTTATTTCATTCAAGATTTTAAAAGTCCATAAATAAGTAACCTTTTCATTTCAAATACACCCCAAACCCTGGAGTATTTCTCACTACATAGCCCAGAGACACCTCTGCCCCTGCAAGTAGACAATGAATGAATAAAAGGAGGAAGGTTGATTTAATTTCCACCTCAGTCACTGAATTACGGTACATCTTGAACAATTGATTTTGCTTGCATGTACTAACTTCTCAGCTGTAGAGTTTGGATAAAACTTCACTTCCCTTAGGGAAGTAAGAGCTTCTGAGATAATTTCTTTAAAACCCTTGGAGCTCAATGGTAATAAATGAAATGAAAGAACAAGCAGCCATCTATATCATTCTATTATTCTATTACTGAGTTAGGATCTCAGAAATTTGTCTTGCCTCAGGAAGTTCTGTTCCCCAGCAATCCCTTTGATTTATTGATGTTCACAGTACGTTTACAAAGGCAAGAAATGAACAGAACAGAGCAAAAAAATAAAGTAGATACAATCCTGCCTCTATAAACCAGCATCCTGTCTTTGAATAACCCGGGTTCAAATCCTAACCCATTCACTTACCAGCAGTGTAACTTTAGATGGGTTATTTACTCTGTGTCTCAGTTTCTTTATCTGAAAAAATGGAACTAAAACTAATACCTACATCATAAGATTGTGGAATTAAATTAGTTAACACACATAAATAACTTAGAAAAATGTCCAGTGCATTATAAGAACCTAAATGTTAGCCATCATTATAATTGTGTTATTGATATTAACTATATATAATTTATATATAATACATATTATTACATATGCTAGAATACATATGCAGATGTGGCTAAATCTCACAAATGACCAAAATATTCTACCAATGGAAGATTACTTTGCATTGAAATGCTCCTCTTTTAGATAAATCAAGGATAAACAATTTTTTTTCTGTAAAAAGCCAGATAGTAAATATTTTTGTTTTGTGGGTCACACAGTCTTTGTCATAACTATTCAGGATTGTAGCTTGAAAGCAATCATAAAAAGACTTAAACAAATGGGTGTGGCCATGTTCCAATAATACTTTACTTATAAAAACAGACCACAGTTTGCCAACCGCTCCAATCCAAGAAATGTTTCAAAGTCACTCTTTTTACTTACTTAAATAAACTGGGACCTTGATAGGGAAATAATCTTCCTGTCGAAAGACATAATATACAACATATTATCCATTACCATGCCCCAGATATCACTTCGAGACAAGATGAAGATGCCCCTACAGGAAAGAGTGCTCAGACCGGAAAGCAAAGCCATAGCACTGAGCACAGAAAAAGAAGCCACTCCTAGGACAATGAGTGGCATTCGTTTTGCAAAGGATTGGAAAGATCAACCATCTCTGAGAACATGGTTGATGCAGTTTGAGTACTTAAAGCAAACATTGACCATTTATAGATGGAGAGACTGAGAAGTTTCTGAAAATACTAAGAAAGGCTTTATTTAAAGGAAGCAATTCCCAGCACATACTGGTATGGGACAGGAACAATGTGTTGTGGGGAGCATAATAATTAAGGATCAGCATAACATGAACCATGCAAGAAGAAGAGAAAGCTGGACTAAACCAGAACCAAGAAGTAGTCTCATAAATACTTGAAAGTATTCACCAGCTCCTTACTGAAAAGAAATTTAAAAATTAATATTGGAACTCCCTTGTATGTCATGTACAGTGATAGTACCTAGCTCAGGGTATTATTCTGTCATTGAGACATTGAAATAATTTCTTTGAAATCTTGTAGCTCAAATGGACCTTGAGAAAATAAGGTACAGGGGGCACCCTGCATTACCTCATTACCAATTTAAGGCTTGGTCAATTTGTTGTGCATCAAGACATTCTTATCCTAAGCATTAAATGTTTATTGTATTGAATCCCATGGAATGAAAAGTTATTTCCAAAGAGGAATTTAAGGAGGAAGATAGTATGGAAAATGACTAAACCATAAGCTTTGCCAGGGCAGGAAGTAGAATGATCTGTTTATCACTAATGTCGTCTAATCGTTAGACACTCAAATAGATGTTGAATGAATTTAAATTTATAGTATATATTTATGTTTAGAATAACTATGAACCGTTTATATTTTTATTCTACATGATGAATTTAGTCATTCTTAATCTATTTAACAGCTCACTATAAACATCTTATAAAAATCTATTCACATAGCTCTATATAAAAACTCTCTTCCAGATATTATCTTTATTATATGGCTACATGGACTTTACATAACTACCACTGCAAAGATCCTTGCTCAGAATGAGTAAAACTGAATACACAGTAATCATTAATAACAAATCTTCTCTCTGTATCTGTTCTACATACATGCATAAATATCTCCAAATTTTTGTCTCATCCAGAACACGACTTCTAAAAAATCACAGAATTTCCCATTTGAGAGAGCCTCTGAAACAATCCCCATGATATCAAAAGATTTCTTTGGGATGACAATGTATTTAGCGGATTTCTAAAGAGTAGATTCATGGAGTTAGTCGTCTCTTTGACTTGAAGCCAAGTTAAATTGTGTCCTCTCATAACTATCAGATAGTATTAAATATCGTAGGTTTCTGATGAGACATCGAAAAAGAAGACAATTGCAGGATTTGGGTTCTCCTATGACATAAAATTCTTAGTCACTTTTTTTGGAAAACCATCAGCTAAAGTAGAATATGCATGTATGTTATATAATCTAGATATTATATATAAAATAATATATATCATAAATGTATATATTCATTATATATGTGTGTTTACACATATATGTTGGATAATATATAAGATCTTTCACTTCAACTTTGATGATTAAGTTAGTAAAAGTCTTACACTGAGCCAATCCTTTAAAATGTTTTGGCTGCATAACACTATATTTCTAGAAACAGAAAAAATATATCTACATGATTAATTTTATCTATGATGCTTTTTTATTTTCATAGAACAAAACTAAACATTTCCATTTTGCCCTGTGTTTACTTTCTTATTGCCAAAGCCCCACATTGCCAGGGATGTTATTTTGCCATTTTCTTATGCCATTTCCTACTCTGAGGATTTTCAGATATAATGTAGACTTTTAGAGAAATGAATTGCCTGCAGTGCTTTGCAAAGGTATAATTACATCAAGGACTTCATAAACTAAAAGCCTAATGAAATTATTGCCATGTAATTCTCTGTGGGTTGTTTTATAGCCTGTAATGCTACGTTTAGTATATGTTTTAAAATAACCAAAGTGGCAGTAGGAACACAATAAATATTCACCTAAGCTGTTCTGGTATTATCATAATTTCAATTGAAATTGATATAAATTTGTATGACTAAAGAATTTGAAGACTTATTTTAAATAATTGAAGACATAATAATTGAAGTTTTATCATAAGCGAGACAGAGGAATGAGGCTTGCTCACGAGAACCAAGTAAAATTTTTTAAGGCACAAAGGGGCTTCACACAAATCTCTCTTCCTTGTCTTCTACTAGTTATCCCAGTTATTTGAAAGCCATCTAAAATAATTTTTTAAAATTATTAGTTCAGGATGATATTGCAAAGAAAATGAAATTATGGCTATGGGAAGGGCTTATTACTTTCAAGAAACTCATATATATGTATTATATATACATATAACATATACGTATATATACACACGCACACATACTTGTAAATATATATGTATCATAAAACATAAAACTTACCAAAGTTGTTTTTAAATTAAAATTTTGAAAAATGAGACATTCAAATATGTTTTCTGAGAAAGGAAAGCAGAAACAAAACTTTACAATTGTCAACGTCCACCGGAAGCATCCCCAAGTGTGAGGTGCTAGGAAGGGGTGACTAGAACGTGTGTGTTCATTGTGATTAAAAATGCAAAGCAGGGGTATGATTTTAAAATCTGGTCCACCACTTCCGACCTATGTGAGGGGAACAGTATACCTAACCATATAGGATTACTAGGTTCCCATCAGTAATAATCAATCCCCCAAATTCAGTGACTTACTTGTTCTAACATTACAATTCCAGGCTGCTTAAATATTACAATCACCTTCATATTGATAAGGGTCTCCATGCTGTCACAGAAAAAAAGAAAGCATGGGAAGCATCAACTCTTACAGGTTTCCACCTTTAATTTGATGAGCATATTGACTATGAAGTAGGCAGATAAGAAAATTAAGTTAACCTGAAATATTTAAAAATTATAACATCCAAGTTTAGTACATGAATGGGCCTAAAAACAATCCAATCAAACCCTCTTATCTTACAGATACAGAAATGGACACTCAGAGAAAGTATTATTTTTGTCCAAAGTTACACAGCCAGCAATAGCAGAGTCAAGAGTCAAATTCAGATCTCTCTCCTAGCTCCTGACAGACTGCAATTCCACTTCCAATCTTTGGACGTGTGCTAATACTCTTGCCTCTCCTGTCATATCCTAGAGACTAGCAAGACATGGTGGTTAGATGTCCTTTTTCCAAATTCGTATTTAATGGAAAACCCAGAAATGACAGAAATTATAGAGGGAATGAATGCCCCAATACTTCGAATGGTATTATAACGGCTATTAGTAATTTTTACTCATGGTATTTTAATAATGTGATACTTATTGTCCAACTCAACTGAAAACCCAGAATTAAATACCATATTGAAGAATAATATTTTTGCTTGTGGGCGGGGAAGAATAAGATCTGGGAGAAGAGACAGAATACCATGCCAGAACTTTGAAAATGATAAAAAAAAAAAAAAAGGTCTGTTTATTATTCTGTGTTTTCTGTAGCAACGTTGTTTTAAGATGAATCTACCCTCAGGCCCTGGTTACTCTCACCACACAGCAAGGTCTATTGCTATCAGTAGGGAGAGCTAGAGTGCTGAGCTAGCTGTCACAGGTGGTTTTGTTTCCATTTGCTGAGTGAAGGGGAAATTGAACAACATGTCAAGATAAGCGAGGCGTCCGCTGTCCCGCTGTAGTTATTGTAGGGTATGGCTGGCAATGACTAATACGATCACTTTCCACTTGAACAGATTCAGGTTCAGTTACCTTTAAAATGTAGCTTCAGTTATCTCTAAAGTGAAAGGAATGATCAGAGCTTCATTACCACTTCCATTCATTTAGATCATTACCAAATCAACTTTCTCCTTTCCCTTCCCCTGCTTCCATTTAGACCCCAATATTTTGTGTGTGGGGGGCGAGCAACCCATAGTCGTGAGGCTGAGCTAAGCAGGATTGTTTTAGGACAGCCAAAGCATCCTAGGAAATGGCTGACCAGAACTACTGCTGTCAGTTACATCTTTGCCAAGCCATTCATCTGGCAAAACTGACATTTTTAAAAATGAGCTCAGAGATGCAGTTATTCTATGCAACACCCCAGATACTCTGGCTAAAAGTGTTTTAATGGGGTAGTCTCCCTTTTAGGCCTTGTATAATGTCATCTGACTTTAACAATGAGGAATATTTATTCAAATGGTACCTTGCTGACTTGATGACATTGACAGAAAAGTTACATTCCTAAAGCTAGTATAGTTCTACCCAAAGATTCTGCAAAATCTTTTTTAGTTGTAATGAGGATCATAATGACATGCTTATTAAGTGATATATATACACACAGTTTTATACACATACACACACACATATAAATTATATACATTATATAACATAGCAAGTACAGCCTATTCTTTTTAAAAATGGCATTGATAATATTCTTCTTCCTATGGATTCATGAATCAGAGAGGTCTGGATATGAATTAAAGCAGCCCTTTAGTGGAGCGGCTTGGATCTCTCAAACGTGATATTTGTCATTTACACCAAACCTGAGCAAGTATTTGGGCTAGTTTTATATGTCAAAAACAAAGGGAAAGGCTTAGCAAGGACCTTATTTCTTGTTTCCAACAAGGCAGGCTGAGAAGATGTACATCCTTTCGCTCACACACTGAACTCCCTCCCCTCCCTTTTGTTCCTGCTTCTCTCTTGCTTGGAGCTGACTCCTCCTTCCTGCAGCTCTGAGGATCACTGGCTGACTGGAGAGGACAGCGGTTCAGACAGGAGCTGTGCTGTTCCTTTCTCATTCATTCTCATTTCTCTCTTTCTCTTTCTCTCTCTTTCTCTCTCTCTCTCTCTCTCTCTCTCTCTCTCTCTCTCTCTCTCTCTCTCTCCCCCCTCCCTGCCCAGAACCACCCCCCCTCACCGCCGGCAAAGCTGAAACCTACCTGATAATCTTTCTGCCTTTGAATCCAGCTCTGGAAACAAATGCATCATTTTGCTGCTCTTAAAAAGTGAATATAGTTTGATTACCTCAAGCTACAAGCTGCTTTGCTCCATAAGAAGGACCCAAAGGATCCAGACATCATTGTTTTTTTCAATCTACCTGAGGAGCTTTTGGTTTCATGCCTGAAACTTGATGGTTTTGGGAAAGAGCTTTGGGGTTGTTTTTAACTGGAATGTTGAAAAGTTTCTTGCTGATGCTTTAAAATGGAACCCAATTTTAAAATATGGGTTGAGTCAGATCTAAAGGAGACATGCCTGACCATTTTCTGCTCGGGAATATCTAGAGGGAAACTTGGAAGGAGAAATGAAATCTGATTTGCAACTAATAGCTTGGCTTTATTTTGAGAATATTTACAGACTCATTGAAAGGGAAATTAAATATTGACCTAGGACAATGTCTGGATTTCTCAGTAACTTAACAAATGACTCTAGCCTATGGAAAGAAAATCATAATTCGACAGACCTTTTAAATCTGCCAGGAACTCTGAATATCTACCTTTTTTGCCTGACATGCTTAATGACTCTTGCAGCCCTGGCAGGCAGCATTTATTCACTAGTTTCCCTGCTGAAAATGCAGAACAGAACTGTAGTGTCCATGCTTGTGGCTTCCTGGTCTGGGGATGATCTCGTGAGCGTCCTGTCGGTGACCATCTTCCTATTTCTGCAGTGGCTAACCGAGGTCCCTGGCTACTTCCAATCTCTGTGTACCACCTCTGCCTTACTGTATTTATGGCAGGGCCTCTCAAGCAACTTGAAGGCGACTCTCCTAGTTTCATACAACTTTTACACGATGCACAGGACTGTAGGGAGCCAGGCAGCCTCCAGAAGATCCCGGCAGGTGCTCGGCGTGGCGCTGACCCTGTGGGCAGTCAGTCTGCTGCTCTCCGCGCTCCCGCTGTGCGGCTGGGGCGCCTTTGTGCGCACGCCTTGGGGCTGCCTGGCAGACTGCTCCAGCTCCTACGTGCTGCTCCTCTTCGCTGTGTACATTTCGGCTTTTGGACTCCTCGCTGGCCTCTCGGTCCCGCTTACTCACCAACTGCTGTGTTCGGAGGAGCCACTGAGACTCTACGCCAACTACCAGGAAATTTCCCGTGGAGCTTCCACTCCCGGGACCCCTCCAACTGCAGAGAGAGTGCTCTCCCTGTCCCCAGATGATGCTCTGGGTCCTGCCCTGCGTTGCTCTGCGGGATGCTCCCCGAGCTCGGACACTGTGTTTGGACCGGGTCCTCCCCCGAGGACCGGGCTGGGGCAAGGGCTGGGGCGCGGTGCCAACGGGGCCGCAGCCTGCAGGAGTGAGAACCGGGGCGCTCTCTGTGGCACCAGGAGCTTCGCCGTGAGCGTGGCGCAGAAGCGCTTCTCGTTGATCCTAGCGCTGACAAAAGTCACCCTTTGGCTGCCCATGATGGTAAAAGTGCAGTCGCTCACAGTGCGCGGGTGTGTGTGCCGGACGGTGTGAGTGTGTTGGGACCAGCGTCCCTGGTTTGGAGTCACCAAAAGACGTGCAGTTAAGTCCGCTTCCAAGTGTATCTCGCGGCTTTAGAGACGCACTTGCAGGAAGGCAGTTAAATCTCAGAGAAGGCTTTGCTGCTAAGTGCTTCTTTCAAAATTGGGGAGAGGACAGGGAGCGCTTTCAGGAGTTAGAGACTAAGTTTTCCTAGTGCTGTCTTGGCCAAGAGTGTTGTCTTCTCTCATAGAGATATCTGAGGGTATTCAGAATAGGTGGTAATTATAAAAAGGTGTTCCCCTACACCGAAAGAGAGAGAGGAAAGAAGGAAGGAAGGAAGGAAGGAAGGAAGGAAGGAAGGAAGGAAGGAAGGAAGGAAGGAAGGAAGGAAGGAAGGAAGGAAGGGAAAGAAAGAAAGAAAGAAAGAAAGAAAGAAAGAAAGAAAGAAAGAAAGAAAGAAAGAAAGAAAGAAAGAAAGAAAGCAAGCAAGCAGACAAAACAGGCTTTTGTCCAAGCCTCCATGAAGGATCCCAGGTAAGAGGTGGTGGGGTGGCACCTTGCCATGGACAAGCACCCAGACAGAAGAGAAGGTCCGGGCATGTGACAAAGAGCCATCTGGAGTACCAGGTTCAGGTTTCACAGGCACCTGCCTGTTTTCCTGGTAGTGTCCTCTGCACTGGGGTCTGTGCTTCCTTAGTGGAGGCTTAGCTGGCAGCAGGCACAGACCAGGCACTCAGAGTGAAAAACCCTCGAGCTCTGTGCTGTCTGGAGCAGCAGGCCTCCTTCCAGGGAGCCCCAGTTGTTCACCAGCAAAGCCGAGGTCACCATCCCAGAAGCAGAGCTTCTGGCTCTCACGCAGCGAAGGGGCCTGGTGAAAGGGGCTGGGGCAGCATGCTTGGGAGAAAGGCCCAGGGAAGTAGAAAATGTGATGGTGAAATATGTCTGAAGTTCTCTGCCTTTGCAGATCAACATGGCGGTCCAGCACATGGTGGGCTTTCAGAGCCTTCCCTTTGAGACACTCAGCTTTCTACTAACCCTGCTGGCTACCACTGTAACCCCTGTGTTTGTCTTGTCCAAACGCTGGACTCACTTGCCCTGTGGCTGCATCATCAATTGCAAGCAGGATGCATATGCAATGGCATCAGACGGGAAAAAAAGTAAGTCCTCAACAATGTAGTAGCAGTTGGGAGCAATTTGCATACAGTCAAATATAGAAAAGTAGTCTACTGAGAAGTTGCCTGAGTAGGGAATGTAGAGTCCAAGGACAAATGTAAATGGTAAATAGAGAGTAGAAATTATGATGTAAAACAATCCTTAGCTCAGTGTAAGATGTTTTAAATGAGGCAGGTTTAAAACAACTCTGTAAAGTGCTTGTGCATTAGATAATTATTTTAGGTAAAACAGGAAGAGAAAGAATTTATTCAAAACAGCCCGAGTCAACAAAGGCCCTTAGGTGTTATATCCACCACAGCTCTTAGTTCAGAGTAGAAAATAATCCATCTTCCAAGTCTACATTAAGAAGCCTGCATCTGAAAAAAGATGCACTCTCAGAAGAGTTAAAAACTCATTATATTATAGTGTATTATTATTTAATGGAACAATAAAGAAAAGCATTTTCATTATTTTGCTGCCTGTATTCTTCCAGGGTTTTGAAAAGTTTTCAGAGTAAGCAATAAAAGTGCTTGAAAGCAGTTCCTAAATTTTAAGTGTATACCTCTGCTTTTTGAAAACACACATGTATACACACAAAATGCGCCCCCTCACCAACACCTGAGTTTTAAGAAAGGAAAAGGTGGCAGAGCTTGTTAATGGATATTATGTATGAATCTAGCCATGCCATTTACTTAAGAAAAAAAAAAGTATATTCTAGTGAGTATGTGTAGAATGGGAGCGGGTCAATTACAAAACTCACTAGCGTGTAATTGTTCCCATACTGAGACAGGAAAAGCTGAGGAATGGCCTGTATATTTTGACTCTGCCAGGAAGAAAAGAATATTATTTTGTCATTCCAGGAAAAAGACATGATGGTCTACCATCTAATAAATCTATGAATACTATACTGTATGCTGAATTAACTATTCTATTAATTATCTGTTGTTCAGAATAAGCAAGTATATTATGCTTTACCACAAAAGGGTAAATGAAAATAGTTTATAACAGACTATTTTAGAAATGTAAACTGGATAACATTAAAATATATTCTGCAATCAAATCTGCAACAGCATTATTTTATAAACATATTATAACCATTTACAAATAATCAGGAACTAGTCACTTTCCACATATTATTATTTAAAATTTAGTATGTCTAGATATTTTCAACTGACCAGAAGATTTTCTTAGCGGTAAGGATGCCATAAAGCTTTATTGCTAATAAATGCCAAGTTCATTTATGCCTTAAATAAAATAACTATAGAACTTAAAATAATTTATACTTATGGAGACCAATATCCAGAGCAATAGTGACAGAAAAAATTAATAATAAATATTTGTGTGGCCATACAGAATATATAGCATATAAAAATCATTTATGAGCCTGAAAGTTCTAACATTCTATTAAACAACCTTTTGCCACTAAATTAGTGAACCAGCCCTGTACTATGGTATTTAAGATTCAGAAAGAGACAAAAAGAGTCTAGCGTCAGCAAAAATGAAGTCTTACTGAAGTAGTTTAGGGCAGTCATTTTAAGAAGTAAAGGACACTCATATCAGCTGAAAATAAAGCAATGCAACAGAATTATCAGAGCAAACGGTCTAGGAAGTATTCTATCCTATATTGCCAAGATTGAATAGCCTTGTGCAGGCTAGCAGAATCAACAATCAAGTTAATATCTCATGTTCGAAATTAAAGCAATGCCTTTCAACTTCAAATAATATATTTCCTCTAAAATTACCATTTCTCTTATTTGTATTTATTTTAAAATTCAGGGAAGGCACTGAAATATGTAGGCATACAAAGAGAGGCACGGCTTCGAAAATAAAACATTGCATGAAACATTAGTTTAAATGCTTGTAGTTCAAATGACTCCATTCTCTTTTATGATCTAAGGTTCTGATATAAGAACATTCTTTAATAAGAAGGATGTGTTTTCACTGTCTGAGGATCCCCTCTGCCCCATAAATTTTCCTATTGCTAGGATTACACAACAACAGAAATTTGAAACTCCAGAGGTGGCTCATCCTCGGGCAGACAGGTGCTTAATCACTTATAGTACTTTGATTCTTTGGGAGTATGGCTCCAGTTTCACATTTAACCTTTTTCTCCTTTAACAAACCAAGATCCATGCCCCCTTTGCATTCTTTATCAGTAAACTCCAGAAGCTAGAAAAGGAAAATATTTTTCCTAACTCATATTTACCACAAGTTCATTTTGTAGATATAAATAAAATTCTACATCTCAGCTTCACTGAACAGAAACTGAGACATTCAACCAAAAAATTAATGTCAGTAATGAAAAATAATTTGCAGAAATACTAATTCTCTCCTATTTCCAACAATAATCTTTATTATTAATGTCTTGAAACAAAAGTGTTAAAAATGCTTTTAACAGAGAGGTCTCAAGTGGCAGTCATATGCATTGGATATGGCTTCTGATTCATTTTGTTTGCATGACATGATGTTTCCTCTTTTAAATAGTTAAATATCTAATATAAAATCAGATTTTCAGTTTCCATTTTTTGACAAAATGAGAGTGTCTGGTGATATACTACTCAAAGGAATTATTTTTATAAGCTGATATAATTACTTATATCTATAATTGTAATTATCAAGATGTATTTAAAGCAAAAGACTAAAACTAATCACCTAGGGTTTTCTTTTTCAGAATAAATACGGCATTCTATTTCTTTTTCATAAGTGTAGTAAAGACTTCAAAATATCCTAACTACATTCCGATGGTCTTTAAATGTTTTGTAAGTTCTTAGTCAAACATTGTTAACTATGTTATATTGTTTAAAACCCATTGTTTACATTAGTTGCCTCAGTCAGCATTTATTTTTAGTGTTAAGGAAAGTCACTAACAAGATATGTTTCTATTGGTTATACTTCATAATTAAAGTACTTCCTCTAATTTAAAGACAGCACATCTGAGACATTCTGCTACCATTAACATTAGCAGTTAAGCAATTTCACATAGAGATCAGTAACTACAAATGTGGAATCAATTAGCTTTAAATTCATATCTCTTTACCAGGTAAGTAATCGTAGGTTGGTTTCCTCTATCAGCCTCAGTTTTCTCAACTGTAAAGTAGGACCAATAAGCTTTTTATTATGTAGTGTTATTGCTGTGTTAAATGAAATGACCTATGAGCATAACTTGGCCCTAGGAAGCTCTATTTCCCCATGGAATCTATCACAATTCCATTTTTTTCCTCATAACCTATTTCAGACTGCCTCTTGTACCTCATGACCTGGAGACAGATTCTCCATCGACACATTCTGAAAATTCCTTTGAAAACATTATTCATTTTTGCTTTGTATATTTCATAGCTATAATATTCAGCTAAAATATATAGCCACAAACATCAATGTTATTGTTATATGAAAAAACTGGGATTTTATAACAGTTTTTGTTTGCTTAGTGCCCCTAAATTGGCAATCTGCCACTTTATATCTTTTCTAGAGAAAAGAGAAATGCACCAATAACTAAAACATCCTTTTAGTTCCTTTAGCTTTTACAATGTTAAAGTCAAAACTTCTAATTTAATTTTACTGGACTATATTGCTAGAAAAAAGTAAGTAGATGTATAAGTGAGACAGTGTATAAAATATTAACATCTGCTTCTACTTTTCCATTTTCTTTGAATAGAAATTCTCATGTTCTAGCTCAAACGATAAATGTTTTGGCTCAAATAATTAAGTATATCTATAAATTCCATTTCTCAGTCAACAGAACTGTTTGTAAATCTTCAGTTCTGGGAAAATTTCAGTAATAAAATCATCATGTGAATAACACTAGGATAGCTCAGTATCTTCTACAAAACACAGAACTATCCAAGTAGAACATTTTTTTTAAATGAGCAATGTTTTGAAAGATGAAAACCAAAACACTTAATTGTATTTTGTCTACCATCTGGATATAACTTACTACATGAAAATTATCTAGTATTTAATGACATTACATTTACATAAAAAAAAATCATATCATTTTCTGTTAACATTCTCACTGGTTATTCTAATAAAACTTGTACTACAGCCACCAACTAGCAGTGCTATATTTAGGATACCATCATATTTCACCTGACTTAAACCATAAAAAGTTTTGTCTACAGCCTGAACAAGCTCAATTCCGTCTGATCTTGGAAGCTAAGCAGGGTTGGGCCTGGTTAGTACTTGGATGGGAGACCTCCTAGGAAAACCAAGTGCTGTAGGCATAAAAAAATAAAAAATAAAGGATTGTAAGCTGACAAGGTCCTTGCAATATGTGAGGTCAACCAAGGGTTGCCTCATCTAAAAAGATTTTTAAAAATAAAAAATAAAAAAAAACATAAAAAGTTTTATGCACGTCTACTAAATTTATCTTGTAATTAATCAAGTTTACATATGTTGCAAAATGCTTCAGTTCACAGAAATATAAATCTATTGATTTTTAAAATAGTTCATTCCAAATTTATTTGTATCAAAATGAACTTGTTATTTTTAAAAAATTTAAAAACTGTACTGAAGAAGCAGTGTCTAATTTCTAATGTATGTATTTATAAACATATGTCAGGAATATTATACATTAAAATATTTAAAGCAGTTATATATTTTGGTGGTGCTGTCAGCTGAATAACTCACATAATATTAAAAACTACTTAATAATTAATTTCTAGCAAAATAAAATTTATAAACAATACATTCTATCCCAAAATAAAAAAAATGTAAAGATAATTTGAAGACTGAAAAAACTACAATGAGAGTTTTATAATTTATGATTAAATTTTTGTTACATAAAACTGCTTTAAAGACTTCAGAGTTCTTGGACTTGTAAGCAGTTAAAGCCCTTCATTGTACAACTGAGAAAAATTAGGCCTAGAGTGAAGAGATGACTTGAATTTGTGATATATAGTTGCTTTGCATAATTGACAAGAAGTAAATATAATTTTGATAGTCATAGTAATCAGTTAAATGCACTTTCCTAATTTTATTTACAATGTATGTTTAACTGTTGTTCATATCTACCTTTCCAACCATGGACTTTTGTTTTTGTTTTTACTCAGTCAGGAGGAGAGGCTTTGAATTCAATCTATCATTCGAACGAAGTTATGGAATTTATAAAATAGCACATGAAGATTACTATGATGATGAAGAAAATTCTCCTTCCTATCTCAACCTCATGAACTATGAATGCAAAACTACAAAAGACTCTCAGAGAGACACGCATAAAATCTTCAATACCATAAAAGTGGAAATCAGCACTACACCTTCTCTGGACAGCTCCACATTAAAAGGCATCAACAAATGCACTAATACTGATATTACAGAGGCTAAACGCGATTCCTACAATGAAAAGCGTGTTGATCCACTGCTCCTTAAAGAAACAGAAGGTGATATTCACTATGAAGAAACCACATTTTTGGAAGGGCCAGAAAGAAGACTTTCTCACGAAGAGAGTCAGAAACCAGACCTTTCAGACTGGGAATGGTGCAGGAGTAAATCAGAAAGAACCCCTCGTCAGGTACCGTAAAGATTGTTCTTCCTGTGAAATTCAAAGTGAGACCAAATATGAAAAAGTTCAGTTGATTATTTCATTCGATTAAGTCCAAAGCTAATTATGCTTTTCTCAAATAATTTCCATGATACTAAACTTTATTTCAAAGAATTTCAAGGTGTCTCTTGAAGAACGTTTTTATTTCTTTAAATTAGTTCTGCGTTTTCATTTAAAATCTTTATGTGTTGAGATTGGCTGAGTTAAACAGACTCTTCGAGAAGGGGAGAGAACTCTATCTTCAACTCAAGTTATCTATCTAAATTCAGACTAAACCCCCAGAACTTGTTTCAAATTAGTTAACTTGTAGGTTTTATTTTTTTCTTCACTCAAAAAGTATTCTAGAAGTCCCAAAGAGAAGTTTTCTCTTTTTTTTTTAATGTAATGGCAACTATTAATACAACTGGTGGTGAGGAGCACGGCCCTGCTGCAACTACCCTAGACAGCTTCCCTGTTAATCCTGCTACAACTAGTCCCTCTAGTACTCAGCAAGAAAAAAAAAAAAAGAGCTGTTCACAATATACCCAAATGAGCCTTTGCTAGCCCTGCTGAATATTCCATCTCCTGAAAGATCAAAGAATGGTTTTATAATGTTTTATAAACATGAAAGAATGTGCACCTTAATTTCATCTCACTCTCTCCTAGATTTCAGCCTGCCTGGAATTTTATTGCGATTATAGTATAATATTAATGAGATTATTCTTTTCTCTATACTCTCATATCTAATAATTAGCCCTTGCTTTCTACTCTATTGATTTACTAGAAGTAGAAGACTTTTCTACAGGCTTTAATGGAAATCAAAATCCACTTGCACCTAGTCTCTGGAATAATTCTAGAAATATCTACCAGAAATAATGTATTCATTGACCATATAACACCAACAATGAATGACCATATAACACCAACTATGAATATGAGCAGAATAATTTTAGATTTCTTTTATTCTTATTGATTAATTAAAACTACTAGTCTTTCTCTGTATCATCATTTAAAGAGTTGAATAATAAAATGTACAAAATTATATTAAAATAATTATTAATATTGCCAAATAATTAGGTAGCTCAGAAGAATATCCCTAAATATTTGCCATAAATTATAAAATACAGTGACATAATGCTCAGTATTTTTACAATATGGTACCACACTTAAGAGGGGAATCCCTAAAATTTCAATAGTTTGTACCTGAATAGTCTAAACATTCTGGTTTTCTTGCACTTAAAAATTAAGTAATATTTGTGATGGAACATCTATCTGCATGTGTTTGTGTGTGCATGCATGTGGGTGTGTACATCTCAATAACCTGCAACTACCTTGTGTGCTACTGCCTTATCTCATCCTCATGCTTACCCCTTGGGGATGATAGCTATCTTGAATCTTGCTCATGCTTTTTTTGTTATTGTTTTATCACAGATAAACATATTTCTAACACAATATATTGTTTAATTTTGCTTATTTTGAGCTTTCTAAAGATGGTATCATACTGTACGTAGTCTTCTGGGACTTGTTTTTGTTTTTTTCCACTCAATATTATTTTGAATAGAAAAGAATGACTCTGTTTTCTTATGTATTTTGTTAAAACATTAGAAATTATTATCTAAAATATCACAACTTATAGCTCTCATGTAAAAGTTTTGGTTGCAATTTAGAGAGCATAAACAATTAACCATACCTAGATACATATGAAAGATCAGACATTGTTTATATGTAAGTATATAGTCCTATAAAAATGAAGCACAATTTACCCACAAATCTCTATAAATCAAAAAATGAAATGATATATGAAAAGCACAAAATTTTTATCAATCCAGCTATCTTTTCACTACAAAAATTTTCTTATTAAATATTAATATTTTAATGTCTGTGAAGAGCAAGTAGTTTAGGAAACTGATCTAAAATGGTGGTTATGAAAAAATGATTAGTGGTAGATTAGATAATACAATATTTAGGGAAGCTAAAATTTTTATTTTCAGAGACTAATTGAAATTAAATGAAATACTATCATAAATTCTAAAATGACAGTAAGAAGTCCTTAGGCCACAGGCGGATGTTATTGGTATGACTTTCTCTTTAAAGTTAACATTATAACCAAAGTACATTGAGGCTTGAAAAGCTTGAGTACTTTTTCTATGGCCAAAGAGAGGATTTAGGTCTCACTCTGTTCTTCATCAGCAGCTATTTCATGGGAGTAGATGGTGACTTAAAAAGCACTTTCATTTCATCCTTTTCTTCCAAGTCCTTCTTTGTTCTGAAAGCAATGGTAATTTATGCATCTTACAGTGATACATTAAACTGTAGCAGACACTGCAGTAACTCTGTGAAAACAACTTTGTCTTTTCATTTTCTATGGTTGTATTTTCAAATGTGCAAGCTCAATTTATCGATCATATCTAATGGGACTACATTGAATAGTGTGTTCTTTGTTCTTAGGCTTAAAAAAAAGTAGTTTGATTTAAAATATATTGAGTGAGCCCTTCTTTATTTTTATAATATGCATTCCTTAATTTTTTTATATTAGAGTTAGTAAACAATTTTTTAATATATCTTGTTGGAAATCATGGTTGGAGAGAGAGTGTCAGATCAAGGTTAAAGTGCAATGAAGATAGTAGTAGAATGACTTCACCAGGTTTTAATGTGATCCAATAAAGTTTATCATAGTTGACCGTGTTTATTAGACTGAAATTCAGTATTATACTTAGCCACATGATCACTTATTTTTTAATAGGTAGAATGCTAAGCAGTTCACTATTAAAATGTTCAGAAAAATAGTCAGCAACGTCAGAGTTGTTCAGGTACAAAGTTTTGATACGGCAGCCATGGTGTGCCCGTTGCTCAAATGAAACAATGATTTTCCAGAATCCAAAAGTTCTATCATTTATAAAGAAAATTGGATTTGTAAAATAATTTAGTGGCTTGTGGGTGACTACTCTAATTTTCTCTTTTAATACTAAGTTCATCAAATTACCCATGGGTTCCATTCGCTTTTCTTTTAATGCATTGTCTCAGAGCTCTAGAAACTCATTTATTATTATAAATCAGAAACAAAGATATGCTGTAACTATGCCACTTAATCTCATTTATATTCTTATCATTATAGCATCTAAAAGGTGAAAGGTCCTACTCTATATAAATAGAGTGTAGAAAAAAGGATTCTGAAACGATCCTTCTCAAATGAGAGACAAAGCAGGGGGAAGCGAATACATCTGATTAGCAACCCAAACCACTTAGCATAAGGTGGAATAAGTCAACAAGAACTAACTGTAAAGTCACATGAGAATCAAATAAATTTTGTTTTGATTTTAAGGAAAATATTTTAACTATCTAAAAATAGTTTTACAAATTGAACAAATCGAAGTTGTGTTGTTTGCTAACAGTATAGCAGCAACATTGATTTCTATACTTTTTTTAAAGTATTACTTAATTTTCACAGAAAATCATAGAAACCAAATATTGAACTAGCCTATGTTGAGTTCTTTAGAACCCAGTGTACAAATAAGTCAAATGGGGATCTTGTCAAAATGTAGATTGTGACTGAGTAGATCTGAGATAGGGTCCAAGATTCTACATTTCTAACAAAGCCCCAATGCAGAATCAAAGTCCCATTCCAGACCTACAGAATCAGAATCCCCCAGTTGGTTCAGGTACAAATTTAAGGAGTACTGCCTTTTTGTCTAGTCACTAGGAGATGGATACTAGTTTAAAGAGCAGGGCTAAATTAACCCTTCAATATATGCCCCATACAGTGAAATAATAGTAGGGGAAAAAAAAAAAAAACCAATACATATATCTCTATCCTCTCCCCCCCCCAAAAAATGCATCTTCTCTTATCATTAAAAATAAAAAACTATTAGAAAATTAAATCAGGCATAAGATGTTAGTGTTTCTTGTGACTTTGTTAGCTTCATAATTGCAAGTTCTTAAACGTTTTCGCTGGGTAATTTCTGACACGTTTAACTGAAGTGACCATAAAAGAAAAATTCATTTATCACATTTGCAGCCTCGAGGCAGTTATCCAAACATAATTGACTGTCAGGAATATAGATATTTTATATTAGGCTACATCCAATAATCTGGATCAGTTCATTTATTAATTGTTCAGAGACCTGGAAAATTGTTACATTGCTTTCTTTTTTAAAAACATTTATTGTTTTACAATAATTAATATAATTATTTAGAAAATTTAGAAATTTATGATTAACAAAGAAAAAACACTCATTTCCAATCACTCAGAATTAACCACTCTACATTTTACCATATAAAACTTCAGGCTCTTTCCCATTCATACATTTTTACTTAAAAAATAAATAAATCATATTGCATGTACTGCTTTGAAATCTGCTTTTCTTCACTTAAGAATATAATTTTCATCTGATTTGAATTGTTTGAGCTCTTTGTGTAAATATATGGTGTAGTTTAGAATGGCGATTTGGAGTATGGCTAAAAGCTCACCCATGAATATGAATTTGTTCACAAGTATTTAAAGTCTTGGAAGTTAAAGCTAAGTGAAATGAAATGTAAACTAATTCAAATATTTATAACACATTTTCGTGGTGCTCGCAGCATTCCTTATTTGCTGAAATGAAGTAAAATTGAGTCATCTAACTGTTCACTTTCCACAAATTCAAGGGGATTAGCCTTGAGTCAAAGCTTAGATAGGACACTATAATTTAGCTTTTAAACTAAGAACTGTGTTAACATTCTTTTTTAAAAAACCTCATACTTTAAGGAAATCTTAAAAGCTATGTACTGGAACCATTGGCTATGGCTTGAATCTCTTCTACAACTTCCTATCGAGTGGTTATGCCTTACCTGAGCTCAAGTGCCTGGAAACTCGCTACATTTTTAAAACTTTTTATTTTGAACTAATTTTAGATTTACAAAGTAGTTTTAAAAATAGTACAGAAAGGTCTAACATATCCCTTCATCCAGCTCCCACTAATGTTACAATGCTGCAGGAGCATAATGTAATTATCAGGTAATTAATGACTCCTTTATAAACCGTATTTCAATTTTATCAGTCGTCCTGTTGGTGTCCTCTGTGTGGTCCAGAATCTAATCTCTGATCTCATATTGCATTTGTTGTCATGTCTCGTCAATCTCCTCCAGTCTGGGAGCAAACACAGGCCATCTGATGCCAGAGACAGTCCACATATCCACTACCATAACTGCTTCCGAGAATAGTTTATGGTTAGCAAATATTTTCTTACACTAAATTCTAATCTATTCACCTCACATGGGAGACTACTATCCCCTAGGGAAACTTTAACAATGTCCCGGCCCCACTCACAGACGTTTTGATTTAATTGTTGGTCTGGGGTTAGAAAAGGGTTTCACTATTTTTTTAAAACTTCCTGTGTGGGGGTATTTGAAAAATATATAATCAACATAGTACTTGTATTTAGAATATATAATTTATAAAGAACATCAATAAACCAATAAGAAAATAACAGACAATCCAATAGTATATAGCAAAAGATTTAAACTGGTACTTCACATGAGAGAATCCAGATAGACATAAACATACATGAAAGTGGACCACATCATTAATAATCTGGAAATATCAATTAAAATAGCAGTAAGAGACCACTGCACACACACAAGAACAGCTAAAATTAAATTCTGACAATATCAAGAATTGACGAGGATATGGAACAACAGGAACTAATATAAACTGCTGGTGGAGTAAATTCTTAAAAGCACTTTGGAAAACAGTTTGGCAATATCTACAAAAGTTAAATATATACATAATTCACATTCCAGCATTTCCATTCTTCGATATCTACTCTAGAATTGCACTATTTAATACAGTAAACACGAGTCATATGTAGCTATTCAAATTTAAATCAATGTTTTTAAATTTAAAATTCAGTTCCTCAGTTGTGTCATCTGCAAATCAAGTGCTCAGTACCCAAAGGTGGCTGGTGGCTACTGCATTGGAAAGCACAAATATAAAGCATTTCCATCACCGCAGTTCTACTGGACTGTGCTATCCTAGAACGCGTTTATGTTTTTGCAAGCCCCAACACTGAGGGATAAATCTAAAGGCCATCGATTAAAATAAATAAATTATTGGATATCTTCATAAGAAATACCATACATAGAAGAATATTTTCCAACATAAATAATATAAGCTTCAAGCTTCAAGCCCCTCAAAATCTGGTTCAACTGCTAACAAAAAAAAAAAAAAAATGAAATTTAACAAACTAAAGCTACACAAAATGTGAGTTTTGCAAATATAATGAAAAAAAAAAAACAGAAAAGGAGTATAGACCCTATGGTTGTATTTAATAAAGCTAGGAAGCAGGCACAACTAAATTAAATGGTTTAGGAATACATACAAAAATGTTAAAACCACAAGGAAGAGCTGGGCAATGATTATCACAAAAGTCTGAGCAGTGTCTGTCTTTAGAAAGAGAGTAAACAAGAAAGTACACGTGGGATCCCTGGATGCTGGCAATAGTCTATTTTTCATTTTAGGGAGTAGTTATATTCTCTTGTGCTACCTATTTATCCTTAATGCTCTCGAGTGTGTGTTATATTACATCAATTTAAAGAAGTTAAAAATAAACAAAATTAGCACAGATGGTTCTGATAGGCATCCATCACCCGAGGCCTCTCGCCAGGTCCTGCTCTGCCTATTGGGCCCATCAAGAACCATTTTTTCCTCTTCCACTTGCTGTTATTATCAGTGGAAAATGGTTATCCAATTATTCACACTACATTCCTCTCTCATCGATTCTAACTAAATATTGTTACTTATCTCAACTTTCCTCATGATAAACTCATAGTAACCCATAGCCCTTTAATAATGTAAAATCTAGATTCAAACAAATATCCAAGCTGTCTTTTCTCTTTTACTCTATAAGCTATACTCTTAATGCATCTTAAGATCAGATCCATTTACTTTGTAGCCAATGTCTCATTACTGGGGTGTTTAACATCAGCTCTCACCCCTAAGCCCTTTGTTCATGCTGCTGCTTAGCCATTCTATACATTTGTAGTCTATTGTTTGGACCCAATTATATCTCTGTTCAATTTCTCTTCTTCCATCTAGCTTACTCTTTCATCATTTTCAATAGCCTTTTACAAAGCTATTGGAAATGGTTTTGGATGCTAATTCTTTCTAAGCCTTGACTTTTATAATGTCATCCCCAAATTTATATCACCCATGATTTGTCACTCTTTATATTTTTATCCAACTATTAATTAAAAATGTGGAGTGAGACAGGGCCAAAGACCGAGACCTTATGCGCACTACTCAAAACAAGTCCCCTCGTTTATTTTGGTTTACTTAAAAAACACCTTTAGTATTTGGGTTCCAATAGCTATTAATCTTCTTAGTTGCTCTTGCAATCAATATATTTTTCCTCCCTCTTATTCATATGGATATCATTAGGATATTATGAGATACTTTAATGAAATAATAATACAAAATTTTCTAATGCATTTTTATCTGCTGTTAATTAGTTTGTTTATTCAATAAATATAGAAATAATACGTATATAAAGATATAAGCTCCTTGCCTTCATAGCCAAGTATAGAAAAGTAGATGTTCAAGGACACCTCTTGAAAGGTATACTTTCACTGAGGGCTACACCTCAGTGAGAGAAGAGCAGGCAGAGAATAGACAACACACTTTTAGACCACAGAGGATAGAGTAATAAGTCCAGCAGCCACCAGGAAGAAAGGAGTTGGTCTAATAAGATAATCTTAGTGAACTCATAATGTGTCATCATCTTATAACTTATTTTTCTTGGCTTTCAAACTTTCATCACTAGATCTTAGAAACTTTCCAGGAATAGATATAAATATCACTTGTCTAGTTTATTGATTTCACTTCTTCACATGTGAAAAATGAAAAACATTTGCACATTTCTACTGTTCGATTTCCCATTTGCTTAAAGGTCATCAGCCATGTTCATATAGCAACTTTTCCTAGCAACTTTGAGTGCAATTCTTTTGAGAGAGAAATCTTGCACCAAGGTTCTCTCCTATCATGTCTTCTTTTAAATTATACTTCCTTTACCCTAACAAATTGTTCATATTTTAAAATTCCTTTACAAAGGATAAATAAAGAAATTAGGAGTAAGAATTTCTGTTTTTCTGCATCATTCCTTGACTTAATGGCATTAGCTGTAAGAAGTGGACCTATCCCTTTCTTTGATCTTCTGATATGAACATGTTTCCAAAGGCCCTCTTTGATGCCCTTAACTATTTTCATAATCCACAGATAATATTCTTAATTTACCCTTCCTAAATCAATCATTCCTTCTTTGTCGAGTCATTTGTTCTATAGGTTCCCCTTAAACCTGACCTGACCTATATGGAATTATAAGGTACAATCTTCTTCCTTTACTTGATCGCTTATGATTATATAGCTAGAATTATGGCCTTGACACTCATACATATTTTTTTCAAATTTTCCTTCTAAAAGTTTAAAAGTATGACAGTTTATTCTGCTCAAACTTTTCCTTCCAGACAGCATGGATTCTAGGGCTAAATCATTAGTTTTCTCCTATGGTCCAACACTTGCAATTTTGCCAATCATTTCTCCTTATTGGTCAGAATTAGATGCTAAGAAACTGTTCCTTTTTGCCTCATTTATTCCGTGAGATCAAAGTGTCAGCAAAGCAAGGCAGAAATATGCAGGACGATTTACTTTATAGTTAAATATAACTTCAAGCAGAATCACTGGGGGAAAAAATGGCCTTGCCACTGGGCAAACATGGACTCTGCATTTATAACTGTATCTCTATTTAAGAGCCCTTTCCTATATCTGAAGCCATGATTTACAAATCTACATTCAGTTCACTGACACTATCTGCAAAGCCATAATAGTTTTGAAACAACCAGTAAATTAATACCATTTACTAACAAGTCACTAATTTATGGTAGTCACCAATTCTAAGCAATTATAGTAATAAAAGGGGAAAAAAAACTTTTAAGAATTTCAGAAAATGACATTGTGTTTTGTATTTCATCCTTTGAAGAAAGATAATTCTTGAATCGGCCCATTCCCCCATGAATCATGCAGCTATAAGTGGTAAAACCAGGACTCAAACACATTTATCCATAGTATTTTGGTGTAAAAAGTCCATTCAGTATCTTACCAGCATCCATTCATCATGATATTTAATATCCTTTGTTAAAATCATAGGTTATAGTGTATATTCACTCTTGGCTTCTACAGGATGTTGTAGGTGGAGCTGGGCTTTGGAAACAGGCAGGCCTGGGTTCAGTCTTGCCTCTTTTTGTATCCTTGTATTTTCACTGATAATATAGGGACATAATAAAACTGATGTTTTGAAGATTAGATAAGATAATGTATATCAAATACTTATTTCAGTATATAATGCATAATGAATAACACACTTGAGATGATTGTTATTCATTCATTCACTCAGTAGCTATTCTTTAAATGCATACTAGGTACTTGGAACTAGTGATAGTGCAGTTCACAAAAAAAGACATTCTGCCTTCATAGAGTTAATTCCTAACATGGAACAGAAAATTTAAATAAATGAGTATTTAATAAGTAGAATAAAATAAGAGTGCATTACTGGAATTCTAAAAAAAAAAAAAAAAAGGCTTTGCAGAGTATCAGGTATTTAAATTGATACCTGAAGGACAAGCAAGATTTAGTCACACAAATTGGGAAGAGACTACATTCAGGAAAAGATCTGTCAGACTCCAAAGTCTATCTTCTTTATGTAATTCCTTCATCTCTACAATCTTATATTAAAAAAGGAAGATAGATATCCCAGATATATTTCCTCAACTCTACTGAATAGCTTTACATTTCTCCTAAAAATATCTAAAATTATGTGTAAAACATTTAACTGGATTTCACTTAATTCCATGACTTTAGGGAGGTAGTTTTACAATTTCTGATTCATTGCAGTAATCACTCAGGCCAGAATCACTCAGAAATGAGGTCACCTGATTCAACAGAATGTAATGCTGCATCATCAAGGATTTTTATACAAGAGCATCACAATGACAATCTTGCACAAGGGCCATCAAGAGGGCTTATTAAAGTGGTGTTTAACTCACTGGTTATGTTAAGTGATGTTTAGCTCACTGGCTTCCACTGGTGAGCAGACTGAAGTGGCTTTGAAAGCACCAATGAAGAGTATTGGGAAGGATAAAAAGACTCTCTTCCCCTACCTAGATTGTCCATTGGCACAATCACTACTTATTATGTGAAATATCATCTAAGGCAAGTAATGCAACCTCTCTGGACCTTAGCAAGCTCATAGGGCTGCTATGAGAATTCAATATTGTGATATAAATAATTTCAAATATGTAAAACCATTTACACATGTACATGATTATAATAATATAAAAGCATCAAGCAGAGAAAGCTTTAGATATATATGTATATCATATACTAAGAACTCTAATATAGTGTTGAATTAATGTCAGTAAAAGCAATTGCGTTTCAAGTTGGAGTGTGGAGGTGACTTAGGCATTTATAATAGTTATTTTCCTGCTTTCTGGTAAAAATAATTCATCTGTCAAATGGCAAGGACTTTTAAATAGTGCCACCAAGATACTTTAAGCCATACCTTAAATACTTCTAACAGCCATACCTGGGTAAATGGACCATTTATCTCTGGGCCAGAGGAAAGCTGCCAACAACTCTGCAAGCACTCAGCAGATTTTTGGATGCCAGTGTGGAGAGTTAAGTTCCAGAAGGCATTCGGGTTCAAGATAGAATGCAGAATTATTAGAAAGGAGTCTAATACTAGTAATCTAAGGACAAAGGTAGTATTTATCACACCAATGACTGGCAATTTTTAAATATTTGTGGTAAAGATAGGTTAAAACTGGCTTTCTTATCTTAAAAATATTAAGTTTATATTAGCATTTATTCACTTTTCAATGCTACTTAAGGTCAATTTTTACATGAGAAATATAGTTTTGAAAAAAGTTGAGAAAAAAATTGTTGCGGCCTTTGTCTTTGACAAGATATTCATATTACGGATACAAGTTTTGACTTATGTTTAATGAGCCTTATCTCTGGAGAAGTACCTCGTAAAGAAAACATCCTAAATCCTGCCAGTGGTTCTCTATCCTCATGAACATTAAAATTGTGTGTGTGTGTGTGTGTGTGTGTGTGTGTGTGTGTGTGTTTTAAGAAATACCAATAGGCAGGCCCCACCTCAGACCAACCAAATGAGGATCTCACCTGGTTATCTCTAGTAATCAATATTTTTTAAACCAATGATTCCAATGAGAAACCTAGGCTGAGTACCACTAATCTATATTACATTAACCAAAGTTATAAGATAATAAGAAAAATTGCCCCAATTGTAGATCCTTTCCTCCACTTCTTATTTTCACTGGAGTCATGCCCCGCTCTATGAATAGGATGAGACGTCATTTTATATTTTGAACAAATGGTGAAAACCAAGCAAGGGTGGCTTGATCTAGTCATTCTTCCACCTGTCAAGTCAATCAAGTGGCAGCAACTGTGAGCATCATTGAACAAATGGTATAGCTTCCTTGAGTCAGTTTTTAAATTGATGAGTAATGGCCACTTTTAATAATTTAAGATCCAAGAGCACGTATGAAAATAGTTGGGCTTTTGAACTTGTCATTTCAGCCAAATTTCAATTTTAGTAATTGTGTGCTTACCTCACTACCCTATGATGTTTTCTTTCTTTCTTTTAAGAGTCGTCTTTCTTTCTTTTCTTTTCTTTTTTTTTAAATTACACTCGAGCTTTCTGTTCACTGCTGTGGATTTTGGGAAACCATAGTGGTTTTAATTGAGATACAAACAGAAATAACCATTCTAAATGAGCTATTTCTTTAGTTTAAGATAAAAGGCCAAAAAATAAGCAAGAAAAATATTAGAGATTGATAAAATTGACACAATTTTCCTACCCCCACAAGAAACTTTCCTGTCAGTGAGTCTTTATTTCAAAGAGTAAAGATTATTTCCTCTTAAAGCCTTTTAAAAAGTCTAGATCAGAAGGAAAAAGGTTCTTTAATTTCCCTAATCATACTGTTATTTATATAGCACTTAACCAGGTATAAAGAACTTTCACATATGAGCCTTAATCTCATCTTCCTTCTAGACCATCACAGAAGATGTTTTTATCTGCTTTGAGAAATAAGTAAAATGAAATGAGATGGTGTGAAATATATACACCTAGGTATACACACACACACACCCCTATATAAGATTTCTATAAATTTTACTGATATAAAGTATATGTAGTACACAATTTAAAAATATTAAAATAGACATTACTGCTTACTGTATATTTCACATAGTCACTTAATTCCCACAGAATGCTTTCATTGATTTTTATCAAAATTTTAAAACCTTAGCCAACGTGTATAGTTGCAAATTGGTAAATTGTATGTAATTCCAATATGAATGTTGACAATATTTTCATACATTAATGAGCAAGATGAAAGTATAACAAACACATATGTTCTCTTCTGTTTGCCAATGATATAAGCAAATCTTTTTTATTGAATCAGATAATAGTTTTTAATTTTCTGTGCTCTTCACAATTTAATGGCTACAGACAGAAACACTTCTAATTCTAATGTGTAGTATTAGTATTTTCTCCATTGCTTTCTTAAGTCTAGGCAATAATAAAACCAAAGAATAAAAAAAAAGTATTAATTTTTAGCATTTGCTGACTTCCCTGGTATAAATACTCCTACCATGGCTGACTTCAAGCTACCAATGTAACATCACCGAATAGAGAGTTAGGCAGAGATGTGCGGTATATATATTTCCAAAATATATATATAATAGATGTAAATACTTTCAAGAGCATATATAATAACAAATATAATTAAACAGGAAGTGGTGACTTTTAAGTATTATCTTTGTCTTTAATATAATTTAGTTTACTGTAAGTTTACATAATTTTTTAACAACTGGCTCTCAAGATTGCTGAAAATTTTACCAGTCAGTATAGCCAATTCTGACTCATCATTGATATACTTCATTCTTTAAGAGGATTCAACATAAAACACATGCAGTAACATCCAGTGTCTGATCACATGAGCCTTAATCCTTCCTTTCCTGCTAGCCTTCTCTTGGCATGAACATTTCAAACTCTATTGTAGAATCTGATTCTTTCTCTGTTTTTCCATTTATGAGTCTGTCCTTTACCAGACACCTTACCATAAAATCGGTTCATGTGATTGGTCTTCCTAGGTTGACTCTCAGCTTTTCCCAAACCATGGAAATTGAATTTGCTTCCACTTCAAGTGCAATCTCTAGTTAATGAACCTTTACTTCCCTCCCTAACCCCACCACTCCCAGTGGACATACAGAACAGCGGGAAGGATTCAGATGCCCAAGTTATATGGCTAGTGTTATAAGCTTTAAACTCAAGATCATATTTTCTAGTTCAATGTTTAGTGATCTTTTTAAAAATCATATTCTTTAAAATAAGAAGGAACTGACAGAATAAATCATTCTCATTTTTTCACCTGTCTCCTTCCCTGCCTCAGGCTAGTGGAAATGTTTGATGAAGACTTCAGGGGTTAACAAAGACAAAAGAGAGAAAGAATCTCTGATCCCTATGTGGTCCTTATATACATAATAAAAATCTGATCTTAAAATTTACATTATGAAGAATATTTATTGATATCAAGCTTTATTTGAAATTGTTTTTAGAATCATGATATTTTGTTTACCTTCAGATATAATCTCAATTTTTAAAACTTCTGAATGTGACACCCTATCAAATTATATAATGTTTCATTTAGATAGATACCTCCTAAAATGACTCACAGTAAGTTTTAGATTTAGGGAGACTTTGAAGCAAAGAGAGTAATAAAGTCAACTTATTACGGACAGAAACATTTTTAAGCCTCCCATGTGTAGTAAGTTAAAATTCACACACACACACACACACACACACACACAAACACACACATATATATGTATGCATATTATGTATAATTCAGTAGATATATTTATAATTAAGAATACTATTTCTTTAGTTTTATCTTAAAATATATAAATTCTTTAATAATAGAAACTAATAACTTGTGACCTCTACTACGCCTTGACAATTAATTGGCTGCCTGACTTTGTTAGTGTCTAAGTTACCTGTCTTATAAAACGACAAGTTACATTGTTTTCACACTAAACAAAGATTCTATAATAAGAAATGGAGGCTGATCTGAATGAAAATTTTAAATATAATTTATAAGTCGAAACTCATCTGGGCAACATAAAGTAAAAATCTACTTGGAATGAAATGTTCAGTAAGAATCCTATGGAATTCTAAGCACATCAGGACACTTTAAACTTAGGTCCAAAACTAGATACATAATAGTGGCACATTTATAATTCTTGATAGCGGCTGGCCCTGTCTGAGCCTAAGGAATCAGGTAAAGTATGAACAGTAAGATACATATAACTTTCAAATATTAAATGTTTTGAAGCTCTTGGCTGTGTTTTCCTGTCAAGAAATTATCTTTACATGATTTCCTGCTTTCCCCCATCTTTTCTTTTTCTTTCTTTTGGTTGTATACGGCAAGGTTTGAACAATTTTATCTTTACTTGACAAAGTATGTGATTTTTTAGGTAGATTTTAGTTTTGTTCTAGAAATTACTATACAACCTGATTTTAAAGATATTCCCAAACCTACTTCTTTGCCTTCTGTTCATATCCTAAGAATAAGTCATTTCTTAAGTGTATTATTTGCTCGCTTTTTTAGGTCAGTATTTCAATATTTAAGTCTGTTTTAGCTTCCTAGCAGGTTAGTGTCCCAGCACTCACCTTTCCTTCTAAACTCTTCCAATTTTTAAAATTTCTTTCTCATTATAGTTTTTTACATATATGAATTATAGACTTACTAATCATAAAATACATTTCAGACCTGAAATCTGTAATAAAGCAATTACTCTTTTTACAAAGTAAAGAAGGGAGGAGTCCGCTTGAAGGATAACTAGTAGACAGAAATTACCCATTGAAGAGTTGGAATGCTAATTAGAAGACAATTATCATAAGGCCAGTGGCAGCTGATTGGTTAATGTTAGTCAATGAATACCTACATATCTATAACATTTAGGTTTGGGTTTCAGCCCTTTCTTTCAATTGTATTCTAGAATAACTTGCACTTGTTAATTTAGTTGTTAATCTAAATTGGTCACTTTATCTCGTTTTCTGGGACCAGGTCTTCTATGTTGTAAAGATTCACTGTCCAATAATACAGCACTAGCCACATCAAATTACTTAATTAAATTTAAGCAAAAAGCAAGTGATTTAAAAATCACTCTCAGTATCACTAGCCATATTTCAAGAGCTCAAGAAAGCATGTGTCTAGTGGTCACTTGGTTGAAAGTGAAGTCGCAGAATATTTCTATCATTGCAAAAAGTACTATTAGGTAGAACTGCTCTATAGCTTCCACATTTTAAAGTTTATTTAAATAGCTGAGGTGCATTTTTTATTCTTCTCACCTGTTACTGTCAAAATCAGGTTATTATAAAAAAGAAATCAGAAAAACTAACGACTCAAATCCCATCCTACCTGCTCCCAATTCAAGGTTAATGCCAACCTAAACCCAGTCTCCACTAAAAGATCTACAAAATATTTGCTTTTATAAATAATGATCCCAGTAGACCCTGTTTTTCCCTTGCTTCTCTCTAATTGGGAAGACTAATAGGAGATAAGGTAATTTCCAAAGATGATTTTGACCCATTTCCCAGGTAACTTCAATAAGTTTGGATGCACTCTAGCATAAGTAATTATTCTTTCCTCTATTCATTTTTAAATACATTTCTCTCTCTACCGTGCTTTTAAGTGTGTGCTTTTGTAATTATGTGTCTGTCACCACACTTAGACTATGATTGAATCTTTTGAATCTTTGTATTTCTCAGAGTTTTGTATGGTGCCTGGTGTAAACTTAATATTCCATAATGATAAATGAATGAATGATCTTGGTATCAACCCCTCTCTCAGCTTAACAGTGATCCCGATTTTCCTGGTAGTGGTCAATTCATCAGGAAGAATTCTGCTCTTCCTCCATCTGTGCCATGAATGAAACAGTTTCGTGTTAGTATAGTCAACCTCCAGGTCACACCGGTGGATTGGAGTCAAGTTCAGGGCAACACAGTTGGGTAGGATAGAGTCAGGGGATGCTGAGTAATAAATTATAACCTGCCTGCCCCTGTTCCTGCTTGTCAGCTTCACATGCCATCTGGTCAGGTGGGGGCAGAGGGGGAGAACTAAGGGCTATAGATTTTGCTTTTTGAACGCTGCTTCCAAGGTATCAGAAAGTTATTCCTATATTAGCATATGTGCTTCCAAAGTGAGTACAGAAAGTTATTCCTAAATTAGTCTTTAGATAAAAGAATAATCTGAGGCCTGAGTATTTAGAAACTCAGAAATTTCAGAAATAAGGGCTTGGAATGCAGTGGAAAACTAGGAAGAGACAAAGATAAATTATTTGAAATTCTCCTGATACAAAAGAGGAAAATTGAATTCCAAATTGATACTTTTCCCACAAACTATAGTTCATAAGAGTATATATACTTTGGAATATTGCTATTTACTCAGAAATTTACAGTTAATTTTCTACAACTAATTTTATAGATGAGAATAACTAAATGTAAATGTACTTTAAATGTAAGGGAACATAAAATTATTGGAATTTCCCAGGTAAGTTAACTAAAATATAATTTTCCAAATCAATCCTTTAAAATAGTAGTATTTTTTAAAATGTATATGGTTCACACATCAGTATGCTTTCCTCCACTCAATTCAAAACAGGTGGAAAATATAATTTCTTTTCTTTATTTTATATACTTCTGCACCTTGAGACAAATTACAAAAATCAGAGCCCAGGCTCATTTTTTTTCTCATTGTCTTATCCTTCGCTTTATTTTTCTAGAGGCATGTCACAGGGGTTCAGAAGATGTGTACTGTTTAATAATAGAAGACAGCACAGGTAGAGCAAAAATATTTTCAGGTTGTTTTTTCTTCTCAGGATAGATTTTTCAGCTTTAGAGAGTGCCAGGAGCTTGCTTGATGTGATGATAATACTGCACTCTCTTGTAAGATGCCCTGGTTCTTCAGATGCGGTCCCATTTATTTGCCACCATTCCCATGATGGGGGACAAGAGACAGCTTTTTGAAGCCTAATAAAACATTCAGAGGTAGCAGATGATTGAACCAGGGAAATCATTTAGGCTTACTGATTCCTATTCCACTGAAATTGAAGACATGAGATCTGACCTATGTTTCAGTCCCGTCAGGTTTTAGTGTATGATAGGTCACTGTGTCTTGACGTTGGGTAGTACAGGGGGAATGTGAGGGTACTTCTGACTAGGCCTATATTAGTCACTAAAAAATATTCATTGAGCCCAGGACTTAGAAGCAATGAGATTAAGCCTTTGCTCTCAAGTAATTCAAAGATCAGGAAAGGTGAGAGGGCACGGATAAGGACAATATCTCAAATCAATTGATTACCGTGATTTGTGCAAAAGTGCTATAGGCACAGCTAATTCTGCCAAAGTGAGAACTGAAATGATCACAGCTTTCACTGTGAGCCTTAAAAGGAATAATAGTTCACCTTGCAGAAAGGGTAGGAGGAAGAAAGCATGTCCCAACACTTTCCAGGAATTTTCCACATTTCATTTTGTTATAAAATTTCTGTTCAAAATTGCAGGAATAAGTATTGTTCACATATATTCAGTTACACATTTTAAAATTGAACATATAGTGAACATAATCCTGAGATTCTCTTAGATATTTCTTTTAAAGGAGAAAAGAGAAGAAAAATAGCCTTAACCTTCTTCCAAAGGAGAAATGCTGAATTTATCCTGGACAAATAGGAGGAAAATACATAGATTATGATAATATTTTTAAATTATAGTCTCTCTTAGTCAGAAATTCCTAACTTTTTAAATTGGAAATGCCTTTGCCAGAACAATTTTAGATGACCAAATCTTTCCAGCTCCATGACAATTAAATCTCACTGGCTGTTTTTCTTTTTTTGTCCCTAATCCTGTGTTTTCTTCAGCAACATCTTTCAGAGGGATACCTTACTCATATAGAATGCACAGTCTCTTTAAGGCAAGCCCTAGGTGGATTCAAAGAGGAAAGGTGGTCTCTTCTGAGGGGATAATGAGTGGTACCTTAAGGAATTGGTTTGCACTACACAGGACTTCCCTATGTAGTCAAAGGAGATAAATACAGGTTCAACTGTGGAATTCTGATCTCTTTTAAAACATCTGTATAAACAGCCCATTGCCGTGATCGCAGATTTGCACCCTGAGACAGCACTCATCTCCTCCTTCTTTAGAGTATTCCTATTGAGGTCAGGTCTGGATCTTTTGGGTGGGAACTTGTCAGGCTGAGCCTACATGGCTGCAAATAAAAGTAGACAGGTATTCTTGGGTCTTCAGAAACTATGTCTAGCTCTTCACAGTTGTGTAAATTGTAATCGTGGGTCTCTGGAGTCCAAGCCAGATACTTCAAGGCTGGCACTTTCTAGCTCTGATCTATGACCATCGTTCAACCTCTCTTTGACCTTCAGTTTTCTCAACCAAGAAGGAAAATAAAAATACTTACCTCAAGGGTATTGAGGTGAAGCAACTAAAAGTATAAATCATCTTTCACATACTAGGTGCTTATTGATCATTAAATATGTATTTATTCATGTATTCATTCAACTAGAATTCGTCATTCCCCTTATCTGCACGAAAAAGTCAGAAAGTTGGAGATACTTGTGAAAGTTATTGCACTGGAGATCTCTGGATTTAAGTCTGTCCTTCAAACAGTTCCTAAGTGTATAGTCCATGTGTAGACTTGAGCTAAACAAAGAAATCAAAAAGGAGCTCCCCCAAAGTCACACGGCTGGTAAATAGTTAGGTCAGGATTCTACCTAGAGCGTCACACTCCAGGATTCTCTTTTACCTCTCTTCATTCCCTACTCACTCTCCCCAGTAGATATAGTAGGAGTAGAGAATCATCAAAAATGGACAATGATTGGTTTATTGAAATTTTACAAAAAGGACAAATTGTTGGTTTATTGAAATTTTATGAGTCTGGACCCAGGGACCTCATGCCTATGGTAAGAGTTCCTCTTCTGAATTTTAAGCTTCTTTCTACTCGCCACCAATACAAAAAAATATGAATGCCTACTCTGGATTTCCCATCTTCAAAGGATCCCCAGGGATTAGGGATGATAAACAGTTGGAATAACCTCAAAACTCATCCTTGCCCTGCCCTAGAGCAGTCATACTTCAAGTTTCTTTTCAGCAAATAACTTCCCTACATAACAATATCTAAGCATCAAGTCCCCAGACACAGACTGACCCATATATAATCCATCAGCTTCAATATATACTATATCTTTTCAGAAATAGTATTTCTTAAAACACAAGCATGTACACAACCACACTCATAAAATAAATAATATGCATTTTAGGCTGTAGTTTATTTACATGCCCATTTGGGGTAAGCATATAATCAATGCTAGTAAGAGAGATGAAGGAGAGTCAGCAATTACTCATATATCATCCCTTTTCCTCCTAGGAGAAGCACAAATTACTACTCTATAGTATTCTATAGCTAAATACAGTAGTCATCCTGATGATGGAATTCCAACCATATAGGTTAGCTACCCTGACACAAAAAAGAAATTATAGATAAAAGCACATATGCCCCCAGAACTTTGGATGGCTTTCCTGTTGCTAGGCTGAATTTGGACTCTAGCCCTGGCTCTGTGACTGATTTTGTGACACTGGTCAGGCTCTTTGTCTTTGTTTTCTCATTTGAAAAATGAGACATTTAAGAAAAATGGGAAGTCTGGAACTAAGTAACCCTCAGTTCTTTTCCAGTCTTAAGATATCATGGTCTATAATTCTTTCGTACACTGTACTGACCCCAAAATTGACTTCAAAAAGCTCTCTCCAGAACGCTAAGGTTTTCTCTACCCTGGGTACATAAGCCCAATTTTTAGGTTCCCATAGCCTAAGGTACATAATTGCCTCAGTTGGTATTTATTGTATGTGACTTTTTTTCTTCTTTAAAGGTCAAGGTATGACTGTAGCACCTCTGTTTCTCAAGCACATGCCTGTAGAATCCAGGACTCTGAGTACTGGGGAATTTACCATACAAAATATAAATTAGAACTTTGTCATGGAAAAGGCCATAAATGACAAGTTTTCAAGAGTCCATCTATAACTGTATCTAGTCAGCAATACCTGTAACCTACTTAAGTGTGCCCAGTACTGTGCTCCATATTCACTGCCAGGGACTGAAACAAAATAGCAATGGAAAATGTCACTTCCTTCCAAGGAAAGAAATCTGTATAGAAGCAGGTTGCTCACAGCCTCGGCCAAATCCTACTTGAATTGTTTCCCATCTTGGGATCATCCATGATCCTAAGGAAGCAGAGACGATAATGTGTGGTCTGGGATGGTTTTAATGTGGCCGGCTCGGTGGGACTTCTCAGACCGTGCACATTTTCAGAGCTTCCACTTTCCCCAGTTCTCCCAGAGCTGAGTCAACTCATTTAATCTTCTACAGATCCAGACTCACTATTTATTTTCATAGCAATTGGGTTTTAGTAGGCTATAAATAAGTAGCCACAGGTCCAATGTCTCCATTCATTGAGGCTTATTATAGCATCCCTTTTCTTGCAGGCTGGCACCAGATACGGGCGCTGTGTCCTAGGTTGCCCTCACTATGATCTAAACTAGACACGTTTTCTATTCTCCAGATCTCAACACCCCTATCTCAGTCCTAACCCCACCTCCAACCATATACTTCACATGGAAGACAGCAATTCGTGAAAAATCAATCTCCTGAAAAAGCAAATCCCCAAATTATTAATTCACTGAATTTAATAAATTTGTCAATATAACAACAATTTGTTTTAAGAAACATTCTTTTTGAATATAGTAAATTAATTTGGATATATTCTTATTGAGAATATATTCAATAATTTATTTTATTTGAATATGATCAAGGATATATCAAATATGAATACTCTTCTTATGAATTCATTGGCCATGAACATATTCATAGGAAAACTTAATGACCCTGATGACCCTCGGCATTTAAATTAATTGAACATTATTTAAAATACAGCTAGAGTAAAATATATTAATTGAATAAATTCAAGAGGACTATTTCTCAGTATGAGCTTTTGATAAATGTTAAATTTGATCAAATGGTCACTTGACAAACTGATCTTTCAATCAACTGGTTTTGTGCAAAATGATTTTTGGCGAATGGATCTACAGTCTGACAGATGCTGTGTCTGTGCTTCCGTGGACAGACTTCTTATACCAATGGTCAGCATTTCCTGGGTTTCTAAGTAGTTCCTATACCACCACCCCTGGCTGAGCTCTGTTACATCTAGCCTTCAGTGCTGACTGGGGAATGCCACTTCCTGAAGTAGCAAGGTCTTACCTATATGACTGAAATGCCATTGCTAGCTATCTTGTCTTACCCAGATGGAGCCATTTAGGACTGAGGCTCAACTCCTCCTCCCCACCCCTCCTGCTCGGCCTCCCTGATAAATCTCAAGATATAACAGAGTCAATGTCCTCTTCTTATTTTAAACACTTGGTTTTCAAATTTTTCCTAGTTTCTGCTAATAAAAAAAACTTCAAAGCCCATAAAGAAATATAGTAACTTCCTATGTTGGAAAACATCTTTCTGGGTTTTAGCAGAACAATCTGTGTTGGAAAATTTCTTACTGTTTGCTGTATGATAAAGGAAGTTGGGCAGCAAAACAGGCAATTTTAGCATCAATTTGATTCATTTAGGTTGAGAGTAATATATCTCCTTACTCCCTTGTAAAGACAAACGCATATTCCTAATGAATTTATGCTAGGAAGTAACCATATCTTGTAAGAAAAATAGTGCATGTCACCAAATTTAATTTTGAATGCTATGACTTAACAACAATCTTCCTTGTTCTTGCATAAATGGGCTCCAGATCATTGCCTTTAGTTCTCCGATTGGGTCTTAGTGACTTATTACATCTGTATAAACAGCCCATTTGAAAGTCTGTTTTATCCTGTGGTTCCTCAGCTTCTCCCCACCCCCCCCCCCACCAATATAATGACTTTGAATTAAATATGTTAAAGCAATTAGGCACTTCTGGTATGGTAGGGAGTATTTCAAAATAATTACTGGTTATAAGAAAATCTAAACCCTAAGTATTTGGAGACCAGCAGAACTGAATTAATTTTAAAATACAGCACTCAAGAAAAAGCATATGGATAAATCCTCAACATCATTAGAGAAATGCAAATTAAAACCACAACGAGATACCACCACACACCCACTAAAATGGCTGCAATCAAAAGGACAGACAGCAATAAATGTTAGCGAGGATGTAAAGAAATTGGAACATTGCAGGTGGGATGTGAAATTGTATACCCACTTTGGAATAAAGTTTGGTGGTTTCCAAAAATGTTAAACATAAATGTATACAGCCCAGTAATTCCACTCCTAGGATTACACCCAAGAGAAATGAAAGCACATGTTCATACAAAGACCTGTGCATGAACACTATAGCAGCACTATTCATAATAGCCAAAAACTACAAACAGTCCAAATGTCTATTAAGTAGAGAATGGATAAAAGATGTGATATACCTATACAATGGGATTCTATTCAGCAAGAAAAAGGAATGAACTACCAATATATACTACCATATGGAAAAATTTCAAACACATTATACAAAGTGAGAGAAGCCAGACCTAAAAGAATACATATTCTATGGTTCCATTTATATAGAGAATTTGTAAGACTTAAATCCACACAGACACAAAATAGATTAGTGGTTTCCAGGGGTTGGGAGCCAGAAGAGGGATTAGCTGCAAATGAGCATGAAAAAACCTTTTCTTCCTTTGTTTGGCAGGGGCTGAGGGGGAAAAGGTGATGAGGGAAATGTTCTAAATTTGAATAGTGGTGATGGCTGCACAGCTCTATGAATTTACTGGAAGTCACTGCATTTACAATTGATGAGTTTAGCAGTATGTAAATTGTACTTTAATAAAGCTATTTGTAAAAATAAAAAATAATTGCAGAGCAGAACACAAAGATGTTCTAACCCAGAGCACACTGTTCATATTGTCTTACACTGGTATGCTTTATAAATTTAAAAACAAAACACCTTTTATCTAAAAACTCTTTTTAAAAATACTTTATTGTTGTTTAAGGATCATATTCTCAAACATTCATTAAGCAATAACACAACATATAATCTTCCTACTCACTTTATGTTCCGAGCCAGTTCATATCTTCTTACTTTCTGCCACAATTCACTAACCTCATCTACCCTATGTATTTTATATACATAGACTGTTATCTTCATTGGACTATTTATTTTTTTAGGATCAGGACTATTAGTGCTTAGAGCTTATAATAATAACTAACGTTTCTTGAAACATATACTCTTCTAAATACTTTATACATCTGTTTTACTTTTCACCTTGCTTCATTTAAATCTCAAAATAACCCTAGGAAGTGGGCATTATTGTTATCCCTATATTATGTTAAAGAAAACTGAGGCACAGAGAAGTTGCCTAAGGTCACCCATATCTAAGATGGTACAGCCAAAATATGACTGCTGGACCCAACCTCCTAACCACCAAGCTGAACAGCCTCTCAGGAACACTGCAAGAAAGGGAGTGTTTTGCATGCTATATCTTCCATTTCCATTGCAATAACCTTATTGCCTTGTGTATTTTAGATAAATCTCTCCCAAACAGGAGATATGCCCTGTCAAGTACATGTTGCTCCTTCCCTCTAGGTTCCATAAGACTAACCATGAGATATGTGGACACATTATATGAATTTGCTATCCATTCCTCCAAAATAACATTTGTTCAGTATTAATAATTGGGAAGAGCTATAAAACCACATACATATAACATAAACATGTACACACACGCTTACTTAAACATTGTTTATTTGACTTTCTGGTAGAACTTTGGGTTTAATCTCTTTGCATACATCGCTTCATCCTGATATGTCTAAGAGTTATGAGAAAATATAACTTGATTCAGGATAATTTTCAGTATTAAGATCCATTCAGCATGTTAAAAATTAACATTCTGGCACATCTAGTCCTCTGGTGAAAATAATACCCTACTTTCAAGATGACAAAATAGCCTACCGGTATCCTAGATAGAATTTACACAGATTTAATATTTACAAAGATGCTCTGTGGTGAGCTTTGATAATGGTACTGAATAGAGTTCAATGGGGAGAAAAAAGTTTTAAAAGATGAAAGTCATTTGAAAAAAATACAATATTTACACAATGTAATATTTTGGCATGGAACTATGAAGACAAAATGTTCTCAAATCATTTATTAATATAAGGTAATGTTTCCTACATAACACAAACAAAATTGAATATTAACACAGAGAATGTATCTCTACTAGGAAAAGGAAAGGAAGCAAGCAATATTAAAAGTGACTCGTGGGTGAACACTTGGATTAAAATTTCATATTGAATATTTTCCAAGGAGCATAGGATATTAGAATTTCCAGAAATAAACCTCTGTGAAAAGCTACTACATAGCTAATTCTAAATATTTCTCTTTGCTCAAATTGTACCACGTAATGTAAGACTCAGACGTCTAGCCAAAGAGAGCAGACTACCAAGCGCCTCTGCAACAGCATTCTGTTAGAAAGGATGTGTGGTATGTGAGAAACGCCTCTAAGTTTGTTCAGCCCATTCCAAGAGTTTCTCCGAGGACTGAAGCTGCATTCTCAATGATGGCATCGCAAAAGCGACAGACAGGCCCAGTCAACTGCTTTTCAGTCTTTCCTTGCTTCCTAAGGTTTGCTAAGAAATGTTGCTGCTACTAAAACATGCTCCTGGGCTGTGTTCCCTAATCCAAACAAATGCGACATGTCTGTGTTCCTCTCCATTGCTATTAAAAAATTAGGATATTCATTTTTTGTGCATTTTAACCAACCCTGGTTTGAGTCTGTAACATTCTTTCTTCCTGGGTATCTGTCACGTTTGGAAACAACTGGTCTAAAGAACTAAAGAAGTCAGGTTGTAGCCTTGACTCACTACGGAACAGTCTCAATCTGTGGATTTAATTTTCTTCAAACACTTTTACAATACAGAGAATCATTGATTCTGAGGACCGAGATGCCTTACTGCAAATTCCCAGGACTGCCACATTAGGATGGCCAATTTATTCGGAAACCTTATTAACTATCAATAGGGAATAGTAGAAAACACAGGCTCAAATTTTAAAAAATGACTGGAGCATCACCAATTTTCACCCTGTGAAGTTAAAACATGTATTTGTGCATATGGCTGTCCTATCCACTACACAAATAATTAATATGAATTAAAACCAAAATCCAGGAAAAATTTAAATGTCTATACTTTTGGTAATTCCATCAATTAAAACAAAAACACTATTAGGCATGTTACAAATATGTAAATTTTATTAGGACAAGACCTTTCATCTATTCCTGATATTTTTTATATGTATATATTATTCTCTCTCCAGGAATAAGACTAGTCAGATATATCATTTTCATTTTCACAAGGAGGAAGTGGTTAATTTCCAAAGAGTGTGGATACAGGTGGTGTCCTATGTACAACTGCATCATTAGCATTCTTCTTTCTTTTAGATCTAATAATATCACTAAGATTTTTAATTTTTTCTAAAGAACCTTTGTAATAATGTTTTTAAAAAGAACTGCTTTAGTATTTGCTGTGTGGGATGGGAAGATTTTGGAGACCTTGCATTCTAAATCAGTCTTAGAAAACAATTCCCACATGTCATGTTCTACTGCTTTGTAAGTAGTGAGAAGAAAGAAAATTTGTGAGAAGAAAGCACAAAGCAGACTGTTCATACTCCTTTGAGTTTAAGATGTGAAATTTTACTTTGTATTTTCTTCAAAAGAGAAATGAGTTGCATTAGGTTTTGTCCTCAGAATGACTTTATTGTTTTTATAAAAATAACATAAATGCCCATTATTTTTAAAAATCAAGCAATAAGGAAAAGTATCAAAAAGAGAAAAACAATTGTGAATGTTATAAGAGACTCGTTTAGAATTGTGGGGAAAGCCGGGAAGGTGAAGGGATAAGAAGGTGGAGAGTCAGAAATGGAATTAATCAGTGAGTATGAGAAGCCAAGTTATCTCTAGCCACCAAAGTGGGAATATGAAGGGGAGATTTGTGTAGATGTCTATGAAAACCTGTTGCCTCTGAATAAACTACAACCTCTTTGGGTCCATATCCACATCTGGGTGTAGATCAAGACCACTGTTGGTCAACAATGCCAGTGGTTAGAAAGAAATGCTAGATGTGGAGCAGCAGGAGAGATGACAAGTTGGCACCTCCCAGACACCTCTTTGTCTGTCTCTAATCTACCTTTGAAAAGAGCTTGAGATGGTCATAGCCATTGCATTTTTACCTTTCAAATATTGAGCAAGCCCCTGTCTTCATCAGCTCTAACCTGGAAGTATACGAGGAAGGAGATTCTGGAGAATGTAATTCCCAGCTTAGCTACACGTACAAACCACCAATCTGATGGCCTTTTTTAAAGACATAAATATTAGACTTATCAAATAATTTTCTAGATAAGAAGTATAAAAGAAAGCTAGAGAATTATGCCATTTTGCAAAAATAATAATAATAATAATAATAATAATAATAGAAGAAAATCTTATTTATTTAGATAACTTAAAATACCCATATAGCCTATATAGAGTTGAATGATACTTTTTTTCAAGGAGATTAAAATCTTAAAATTATATTTTCATGGAAATCATCCTTAATTTGCTATAACCTAAGGACTGTTTGGTGCATAATCTTCAGATGGTATTTTAATAATAAAATTAAGCAGTAATGTATTATTATTATCATTAGGAAAAAGTTAACTATAAATTATTATTTCTTTTTATTAAATTTATTGAGGTAATATTAGTTAATAAAATGATATAGGCTTCAAGTGTACAATTCAATAATACATCATTTGTATATTGCATTGTGTTTACCACCATAAGATTACTGAGAGACAAAAGCAGGAAACTGCAACTAAAAAATTATACACATGCATATATAATACATACACCATTTATACTCACATAAGCATGATTCTACATGAGCTCTTATATATAATGTTCAACAAATGTTTCTTATGATTGATGATTTAAATTGAAACTATATATTATTAAATTATCCTTACAGGTTTCTTTCTAAACATTGGTTTATAATCTGCTTCACTTTTTTCCTTATTTTATCCTCCTACCACAGACATTTTCATTGTACAGAGTGCATGGTAGTTTAGATTTCATGTATTTCGAAAGCAGAAAAAAAGTTCCATCAGCAACAATACTTTATTAATGTAAAAAAGGGGGGGGGTCTTTGAAGGATCTTGAATCCATAATTTTTTGGCAAGTTTTTAAAGGAAATTTTGTTTTTAATTTCTTTCAGAAGAACATCTTACTTAGATATTTTTCAAGGAATAAAAGTGCTTTCTTTGAGGCTAACTTTGCCAAAATATAGCCATGTAATATTGAAATGGGGAAGAGAAAAGAGGTACTGTGAGGTTCATCTGCCCCAAACCCTCTTTATATAGATAATAAAAATGGTCTACAGTGAGTATACTACTTGACTAGGGGTCGGTACAGCTATTTATTTAGTGGCCAAATAAGTACCGTATTTCAGGGTTTCCTGAATATCGGTCAAATGCTCTTTAAAAAAAATACTTTATTGAGGAATATTTTACATATATAATTCTCCCATTTCAAATATATAATTCAATGATTTCCAGTAAATTCACCAAGTTGTACAATCATCACCATAAATCCATTTTAGAACTTTTTTATCATACCAATTAGAGCACATGTGCCCATTTACTCTTAATCCATCACCATGGATTAAGTTGTACCCTGGGTACAACTATCTGTCTCCACAGATTTGTTTTTTTTTTTTTTTTTGGTTTGATCTTTTGACTATATTACGCTGTCTGATAAAAACGTTTTTGCCTTCTATACTTTTACAAATACCATCAACACAATTTTAACACCTCTTCTACAGTAATAGTAATCTTACCAAAAATACCAATATTTATCTTTTGAGACTGTCTTACAAATAAAAATGTCCTCCTTTTTTCCTGACCTAATTTTGGTCAACATGGTATAAGAAAATTTTTGAGTAGGCCATTCCTGGTATAATACCCAATTGAATGAGTGCTTATTAGGAAAAACTGTTCCATTTCTTTTTTTATTAAATTTGTTGGGGTGACAATGGTTATTAAAGTTATATAGGTTTCAAGTGTACGATAATGTTATATGTATATTGCGTGGTGTTCACCACCCAAAGTTAACTTTCCTTCTGTCACCATATATTTGATCCCCTTTACCCTTATCTACCTCCCCCTTTTCATTTCTTAGGATTCATTCATTCCTGTTAAAATCTTATTTGTTCCAAGTAAAATCAATGCATTCTTCCTTTCATGTTACAGTTTATTCTCTATTTTGTTAGGAAAACCAGAAAAAATTGGTAATATATGAAAATAAATTTGGATATACATCATATCTGAGTTGGAATGCAATTATCAGAGATAAGACAAGAGATTTAGCTTCTATTAGAGAATGGAAAAACTTATTCAATAATCCTAAGAGCAATAACACACTTAAATTTAAAATTCCCACAGGATTTCTTGTAGCCTTGATGATTGTGCTCATAGGCTCACATAAAGCCAAATACATATGAACTGAAAATATGAGAATACCAATTTCCATGAATAAAAATAAAGTAATAAAACAAAGCAATGCTATGTTCATTTCAGAAACTTATATTTTGTCCATTAGATCAATGTAAAATAAAGATTCGAGCTGAAACTTGATCATTTTTCATTAGTTCATTATTTGCAATATGTGTCTTTGACTAATGCATTAGACATTTAGACTTTAAAGACATTTGAAAAGACAAGATTTTTTTAAAAATTCTATTTAGTTACAAGGCTGGCTTTGGAGGAGTTTCTATTATTCAACTGAAAGTGAATTGTCTTCTCTACTTTTCTAAATTGCTAACACTATAAAATAAAATCTATACACCCATGAAATAATGTAATTTTAGAACTGTAAGGAGCCTTACAGATTGTATGTCCTTTGATACTCAAAGTGTGGCCCATGGACCAGCAGCTTCAATATCATCTGCAAAGTTTTAGTAAATGCAGAATCTCAGACTGCCACAGACCTATTGAATCTCAGACTGCACAGAACAAAAGTTTTTAATTTTGATGAAGTCTAATCTACCAGTTTTCCTTTTATGGATCATGTTTCTAATACCAACTTTAAGAACTCTTGCCTACTCTTAGATCACAAAGATCTTCTCTTATGCTTTGAATAAAAAGTTTTATAGCTTTACATTTTACATTTAAGTCTGTGATCCATTTTGAGTCGCTTTTTGAATAAAGTATAAAACTTAGTTCTAGGTTAATTTTTTTATGTATGGATGTCCGACTGCTCTAGCACCATTTGTTGAAAAGGCATCTTTCCTCTATTGCATTGTTTTTGCAGCATCTTTGTTAGAAAGCAGTTGTGCATATTTGTATGGGTCTACTACTCCTGAGTTCTCTAGTCTATTCTATTGATCTGTATGTCTATCCCTCCACCAATAACACAATCTTGATTATTGTAGTATATTGAAGATAAGTAGACTGATTACTCCCACTATACACTTTTTCAAAATAAATTAATTATTCTAGGTCATTTGCCTTTCCATAGAAATTTCAGAATAATCATGTCTATGTCTGCAAAAAAAAAAAAAAATCTTGATGGAATTTTAATAGGAATGACATTAAACCCATATATCAATTTGGGTAGAACTGACAACTTTACTATGTCAAGTCTTCCAGTCCATGCACATGATATGTCTCTCCATTTATTAAGGGAGTCTTTGATTGAATGATTTATTAATCATGTAGTTTCCAGTATATGTCTATACAGGTTTAAATAGACTAACACCTAAGTATTTCACTTTTTGAGCAATTGTAAATAGTACTGCATTTTCAATTTTAATATCTACATGTTCTTTGCTAGTGTATATAAATATAAATGATTTTATATGTTTAACTAACAGGGAACCTTGACTAGCTTATTAGTTCTAGGAGTTTGTAGATTCCTTGGGATTTTCTACCTAGACCAACCATCCGACACAAGATTGACAGTTTTAGTTCTTCCTTTCTGGTCTGTACTCCTTTGATTTCCTCTTCTTGACTTACTGCATGGGCTAGAACTTCCAGCACTATGTTGAATAGGAGTGGTAAGAACAGACAACCTTGCCTTGTTCTTGATCTTAAGGGAAAGGAGACTCTTACCATTATGCATGATGTTAGCTGTGGGCTCCTTATAATGCCCTTTATCAAGGGGAGGGACTTACTCTATTCTTACTTTGAACGAATGTTGAATTTTTTCAAATAGTTTTTCTGCATCAATTCATAAAATTGCACTTTTTTTCTTCCTTACGCCTATTAAAACAGTGGATCACATCAACTTTTTTCTGAATATTAAAACTTTGAATTTCTGGAATAAATCACACTTAGTATAGAATATGTTCATATTTACTGCTGAATTCCACTTGTTAATATTTGTTAAGAATGTTTGCATCTTTCTTGAGCAATATCCATCCGAAGTTTTCTTTTCTTTTTTTTTTTTTTTTTTTTTTTTTTTTTTTTTTTTTTTTTGGTAATCTCTCTGTCTAGTTTTACTATCACGGCAAACTGGCTTCATAAAATGAATCAAGATGTTCCCTCTTCTATTTTCAGGAAGCGACTGTGTAGAAGTTATATTAAATGTTTGGTAGATTCATCCAGTGAAACTATTTGGGCCTGGAGATTTCTTTAGGAGTTTTAAAAATTATTACTTCAATTTCCTATTAATATTGGGTGCACTATTGCAGTTTGTGTTTTTAAAGGATATGGTCCATTTCATCTAAGTTGGCAAATTTAAATGTGTAAACTTGTTTGTAGTGACAGCTCATTTCATTCCTAATATTTATAATCTGTGCCTTTTTTTATCAATGTTGCTAGAGGGTCGTCAATTTTATCAACTGCTTAAAAAGCAGGGGTTTTTTGTTGATTTTCTCTATTGATTTGTTTTCTAATTTCATTGACTTTTGCTGTCAACTTTATTATTTCCTTCCTTATATATGCTTGGAATTTTTTTTTTTTTTGCTCTTCTTTTTTCTAGATTATCAAGGTAGGTAGGAGCTTACATTATTGATTCCTCTTTTCTAATGTATGCATTTAATGTCTTTGATTTCTCTCTCAGCACTGCTTTATATGTGTCTCACAAACTTTGATACGTTGTATTTTCATTTTCATTCAGTATAATGTACTTTGTTTCCTTTGAGACTTTCTCTTTGACTCATGGATCATTTAGAAGTGTTTTGTTTAGTTTCTAAGAGTTTATAGATTTTCCTCTTATTTTTCTGTTGTTCCTACTTTAAATCCATTTGTGGCTGGAAAACACACTTTGTATAATTCTTTTAAATTTATTGAGGTTAACTTTATGGCCTAAATATGGTCTATTTTGGCATATGTTCCATAGAACTTGGAAATGATATGTATTCTGCTCTTGCTGAATGGAATTTTCTATAAATAAAATTTTTTTCTTTCTATAAAATTTTTGACAAATGTTGATTAGACCCTGTTGGTTGATGGTACTCTTCCATATTTTTGCTGAATTTCTGTGTAGCTGTTCTATCAATCACTGAGAGAAAGGTGGTTAAGTCTATAGCTATAATTGAATTTGACTACTTCTTTCAGTTCTAGCAGTTTGCTTTACGTGTTTACAGCCCTGCTGTTTGGTGTATACACAGTTATAATTGCTATGTCTTCTTGCTAAATTGATCCTTTTATCATTATATAATAATCAGCCCTGTCTCTAGTAATTTTCTTTGCTCCAAAATCTATTTTATTTGATATTAATACAATTTTTTGCTTTCCTTCGATTGATGTTTGCATGCTATATATTTTTCCATCCTTTTACTTTCATTCTGTTCATATCATTATATTTGAAGGGAGTTCTTTGTAGACAGTATAGTGTTGAGTCATGTTTTTAATCCATTCCAATAATCACTATTTTTTATTTAGTATATTTATAACATTAGAATAAAATAGAAGACGAAGATTTGAAAAGATTTGAAAAGATACCAGCAATAGAAATCTTAAAAACATCATGGATCCGGACCTCTCTTCCTCACCTGCTAATATTAGCTAATACTTATAGAGCATTTACTTTGTGTGAGGAACTAAGCTAATCATTTTACATGGATTAACTCATTTATTCTCTCATTTTGCAAATGAGATAACTGAACTTAGAGGGTAAGGACTGCAGAGATAGTGACCTAGCCAAGTTCAAAGGCAGGTAAGTGTATGTGACTTCACAGCAATACTTCACCATGACCTTCCACAGTCTCGAGAGTTTTATCTCTGCAATTACCCTATAGTCCATTCCACATCTGCAGTTTCTCCTACTGGTATTGAAGTTCATAGCCATTCTTCTTTTGTACACAATGATTTTAATCATCTAACTGGTCTTCCTAATGCCACACACTCCTTCCTCTAATCTGTCTTTCATAGGGTCCCGAATTATCTTCTTAAACCGTATGTGGAGTAATGGAAAGAATCTGAGCTGAATTTAGATCACAATTTAAAACTTAACTTCCTTTGTAACTTAAGCAAGTTACTTAACCTCTTCACACCTCGATTTACTTATCTGTAAAATGGAAATAATTTTAGCTCCCTTATAAATTATATTAAATTAGATTTCACATGGAAAGTGCCAAGTGCAGTTGGCGCTCTACATATCTTAATTTCCTTCCTTTCTATGAATGCGAAAACAAAAATCGTCCCCCTTGTTATCCTGGAGTACGGGGCTCTCAGCCTTGGACCCAACCTCTGTTTGTAGTCTCACTCCCTCTACTGTGTCGTTCCCCCAAAATTCCATTTCCCTTTGCCCTTACTGTTCCCTCATCTTGGTATGCCTATTTCCTACTTTTTTGTCTTATAGAAATTATCTTTTAGGGCCCTTTTTAGAAACCATTTTCTTAAGTATCTTCTCTAAATACTCCCTTTACTTCCTAATGTGAGTAAATTCCTCCTCTCCCGTGTTTCCACAGGACACTGTGGGTTCCAGCTGGATGAGGAGAGTGAGGTGCTATTCATACTGTGTCTGCTAACACCATGCACTGAGGTAGCAGAACAGCTAAGAGCAGAGGGTTTATACAGATTATTCTGCATTTGGATTTGACTATGCCATTTGCTAACTTGTGTTATCTCCCCATGACTCGATTACATCATCTATAAAATAGGGATAATAAGTGTCTCTATTTCACAAGGTTGATGCAAAAATTAAGAAAATGGATATAAAGAGCTTAGTAAAAAGTTGAATATGTGGCTTGTGTTCAGCAGGATCAGTAAGTATTTGTTATGATGATTATTAATACTAAATCTGTTTTCGTCATTAAAAAAGAAAAGCTCGATTTATAGCTCAAAGGTCTGTGAGGAATAAATTGGAAATATATTAAAATACCCAAGACTTTCTGTGTCACATAGTAGGCCTTTTACAAAGGCCTGTATTTTCTTGGACACAAGGACTATTTTGAGATTTGAATATATGAAAATACAGTAATCACACTGTTTTAAATAAGACTCCAAAAGTATATTATTAAAAATCTAGTTTATGGTTTTTCATACAAAAGTTCTTGCTCTCCCTGCTAGTTTGTGTTCCTACTTCTTCTCCCCCAGATCATCTTAAATGGTCTGCTTGACTTAATTCCCCAATGTCTGTACTTTTAGATGCCTAAAAGTCACCCAAAGCACCTAAAGATAATCTATACGGTTTTAATTTAGAATAAAACTGTCAGTCACTTGGTTTACTCATGAGTTAATGACATAATTCTAGTTTCCAGGGCAGAAAACCCATGATCTGCTCCTGGCTGAGGCAAATTTCTTGTAAAGGGATATCATGGTGCAGTGGAAGGAGCACTTAACTGGGAGTTAAGAAACCTGGTGCCAAGTCCTACTATTATTACCTATGTGACCCTGGACAAGTAGTTTCACCTCTCTAGCTGTCAGTTCTCCCTTTATAAAATGAGAAATTAGAACTCCATGATCTCTGGTGAGTGTTATGATCCTATATGCTATATGTCTTTCTTAAGCTGAGAGATCAGATAATCAATAGAATACTTAATCTTGTTAGAAGAAAAACTTGGAGCAACTCTTTTATATTGTAATTTTACTCTGAATTCACCTAGAGGCTTATAGTAAGAAATAAAAAAAATTTATTATGTTCAAGGTCAGTAAGTTCGAATCAATTATCACAGCAGATTATTTGTGCTAATGTGTTTACATGGCATGCTCTCTCCTCCTAAAGCATTTCTGAGGTTTAGAGAGTACTTTTCATTTCCAAACAAAAAAGCTCCCAACCACCCACGCTTAAGAATACAGCAATAATGGATTATCATTATTCCTGACAGCATATGCTAATTCATTGACTTTTAAATGGAAAGAAAGGAGAGACTACTAAATGAGTAGTTTTAGGTTCTCTGAATCTGTCATTTTTAATATGCACTAAACTTTCACATTTAATTCAGTTCTCTAATATTCTATTTTATTTTTATAAAAATATGTTCTAATAATGTTCTGATATGCTTGCAACTATCATAATTTATTATATAGGACTGTGAAAATATTTTTACAAATTTAAACAGCAACATTTTAAAAGGTGATCTTATTTTTTATGCCTTAAAAGTTAAATTATGGAATCTAAAAAGCCTATATAAAGTCTGTCTCAGATTCATTCACACACACACATATTTATTCATCCAATAAATATATTTTGAGGGGCTGTCACATGCCAGCCACTGTTATAGATGGCAGAGAAAATAAAGATCAACAAGAAAACGTTCCCTTCCCTCGAGATAATATTCTATGCGGATTTGACAGAAATGACATGTAATTCTAGTCTCTAGGAGAAATTTTTAGATTCCACATTTTAACTTTCTAAAGTATAAAAAAAAAGATCATCTTTTTAAAATGTTGCTGTTTAAATTTGTAAATATTTTAACAGCCCTATATACATACGGATAATGTATTATCAAATTGTATACTCAGAACCTATATAATTTTGTTAACCAGTATTACCCCGATACATTTAATTTCAAAAGATAAAATAAAATGAAAAAGAAATGGACAGCTGTCGAACTCTGCAAAATGTTTATTTCCATATGTGTTTTAGTACCTGTTTACATAAAACACTATATTAGTTTCCTAAGGCAGCCATAACAAGTTACCACAAACCTGGAAAGCTTACAACAAGCAAAATCTACTGACACACTTCCGGAGGCCAGAAGTCCAAAATCAAGGTATAAGCTGTGCTACATTTCTCTGAGGCTCTAGGGAAAGATCCTTTCTTCTTGGTTTACGACAGCATAACTCCAACTGCTGTCCCCTTCCCATGCCCATCTTCCCATATCCTTTCCATGTCCAACTCCCGTATCCTTAAAAGGACACCAGTCATTGGAATTAGTGCTCATCTCAACCCAGTATGACTTTATCTTAACTTGATTATATCTGCAAAGACCCTATTTCCAAATAAGGTCATATTCACAGGTTACGAGTGGATATAAACTTTGGAGGGGAGACTATCCAACTAGCACAAAGGTCAAGATAAATTAAAGCAATGTTAACAGTCTTTTATGTTATCTCTGTCTTACAATTAATGTTAATTTCTCTTCAGGTTTTATTCTTTTACTTTAAGTCTTTTTTTTTGAAATTGTTCTTGAACTCTTTCAATGGTTTGCAAATCAGTAGGCTACATGGTAATTTGTGACTCAAGTCCTACAGTATTTTTCTTAAGTGGAATTTTTCATTTGAACTTAACGTTTATGTTAACAGCTTGTTGGACTCATGTTTGTAACACTTTTTCCAATAAAATTAGTGAGGAGAATCTGACTCATTACACACCTTGGCCACTTTGAGAGTACTATAAACTTTTGTCTGCCTAGGATCAAAGGATCCTTTTCCTTTCTGATAATTAAATTTTTAAATTTTTCTTGGCGTAAATGCCATTCTCTATGCTTTTAAAATGTGAATGGAACCTAAATTATACCCTAGTTGAAACCCTCACTCTAATCAACCAAACCATTAGGGCAGAATTTTGAGAAAGCACTTTGTACCCAGCTTGTCTCCTATCTCCCAACCTAAAAATAGCACAAATCCCAAATGCCAAACAAACCTCAAATCCAGTACAAACCCCCAAAGCAGCACAAATACCAAATTGACTGACAAACCAAGCTCTAAGGATGACACCATCACAGGCATCTCTACATCTTTGATGCCCTTCTATTAATATTTTACCTCTGTGTCTCTTCTATTTCCTAATCCAACTTCCATGAACAGAATCATCATCATAATGTAATTTAGAAATATAAAACATTAAGGTTGAAATCCACCCCCCATCCAGTTCCCGAGAAAACTGTTTGATACGAAGCCTTTTAAACCTTTTTCTATACCTATAATATATATGTGCGTGTTGGTGTGTCTGCATATCTTACTCCTATAAACATAAAATTTGCTGGGTTTATTTCTGGTGGGTGTTTTTCTACATGAAAACTGGATCAGATTATACATATTATTTTGCAATTTATGTTTATAACTTAAAATGTACTGATATAATTTTACTCAGGCAGAACTTATAGCTTTAACTCATTCTTTTAAGAATGTTTTCTAGTATATAACTGTACCAGAATTTATTCAAGTATTTTTTGAATGATATACATTTAGGTTATCTCTAATGTGGGGGCTTACAATGATGCTGTAATAAACATTATTACACATTAATATTTGTTGTTGGAATTGACTCAAAAAAATAAGATTGCTGGTTGATAAATATATGCATCTTTTATTTTATCATCAAATACAATCAAGAGGCATTCCGAAGACAGCATCCATCATTTTATTGCTTTTTGTGTGTGTGCGGACAGTAACCTGAGATGCTAAAAATGGTCCCTTGTTTATATTTATTTTTGGATTATTGATGAAATTGAATATATTTTCATGTGTTTATATTCCATTTGTATTTCTTCTTTTAATTGCTTTTGACTACTTTGTTTCAATTTTTCTTAGATGTTCATCTCATTGATTTGGAGTAACTTTCTATATTACGACTATTAACTTTTGTCTCATGTGTGCTACAAATATTTTCTCTTTGGCTGTCATTTGTCTTTTACCTTTACCTTTAGCATATGTTTCTACACAGACATTTAAAATTTTCCTGCAATCAAATGTCTATCTTTTACTTTTTTACAGATTTTATTCTTTTTACTGATTTTTTTTTTTTTTTTTACTTTCATTCCAGATTTAGAAAGGTCTTCTTTGCCCAGGAATTAACAGTCAAGAAATTATTTTTGCATATAACATGAAAGGAGTCTAATTTAATTTTGTGATGGATAGCCAATAACACGTAAAAGCTCAACTGAATCTTTATTTTGATATGTCATCTTTGTGATGTGATATATCTGGTTTCTTGACTGCTTAGTTTATTGAATCTTGCCATTAACACCCTGTATTACTGTAACTACATATTATCTTTGTAAATCCACCTCATTTGTCGGTTTCTAAATTTTCTCCTTTATCCACAAGCATTTACTCTTGCAATATATATCATAAAAGGAACTTTCAAATTATAAAATAAAATTCTATGGTATTCCATTGGAATTTTTATTAAAGTTATATTAAATCAATAAAATAAAACTGCCACATTTATAATATAGAGTTTTCCCATGTGAATACATTGTTTCTTTTGTCTTCTATTTATTCAGGATTCCTTTTTTTTTTATTACAGTGTTTTTCTCATATAGCTCTCATACATTTTTAGTTTTATTGATATTTTGAATGAGACCTTTTTAAAATATATTTTTTGATTGGTAACTGCTATTGATTCCTTAATATTTACCTGGAATTCAGCTACCCTACTAAACTCCTGAATTATATATTTTTTATATATTTGCTTCTCTATAATCTATAGGTAGACAAATTCATCTGTAAATTATGATAATTTTGAATCTTCTTACTATTTATATTTCTTTTCATTTTATATTTGTCCAGCTAGGACTTCTAGAATAATGTTAAATAGTAGCATTAATATCAGGTATTTCTACTCATTTGTAAAAACTGAGCTCTTCTCCGGGAAGGATCCTCATGCCTTCTTATTCCTCACTCCACCTTGGTTAGGGCTCTTATTCCAAATTCCCACAGCTCTCCAGCCCAGGCCTACTGTAGCACACACGAACTATATGCAAACACAATTGTTTATGAGCTTTGGCATTTCTATAGTCTATGATCTCTTACAATATGAGAGTCCCTTCATTCATGTTATAGACCTACGAGCTAACCTAATCCTAGTATGTAATAGTGGTTCAATTCATCTGTTCTCATAGTTCTAATCTCTCTCCATTTTAGTCCTCTATCCATATCCTAAAGGAGATGCAAAAGTCTGTTGATTTTATTCATTCTGTCAGCTCCCTCCTTGAGTCTCTATCCCTATCACTGCTCCCTTAGTACAAGTTCCTATTTTCTTCCACCTCGAGCAATGTTTCTCTAACTTAAATAATAGACAAGACCCTTTAAAGGAAAAAAATTCCATGAGCTTCATTGTCAAATCAAATTTTTATGATTCTGCTTAAAGACATACAAACAAAATTTCATATAAACTCCATACACTTATAGTACTTACACAAATCTAAAACCAAACAACATATACATTAAATACTTTCATAACCAGTAAAATTAAAACTACTGAATTAGCTTAAAGTGAAAGTACTGTTTTGCTGAAACTAACTTCCTAATTTTCAATTAATAGTATAGAGATATATGCTCAGATTTTTTTCTATGGAATCTGTCTTTGTGTTTTTACTTCTATGACTCTCAATTGCAGACCATCCTTTTGAATAAGAATGTTTCAATACTTTCAGAGAATATTAATATATTATATATGTGTATGTATACATAAAACCTTTTAGCACATGTATGCAGCTACCACAAACATGCATGAAAGGATAAAAAGAATATTTGACAAAATAATTTTGATAACTCAAGACATTGTGTATCATCTCGGAATAATCCAACTTCATACTTAGCTAAACTCTCATACTATGCAACTCTCAAATGCCAATTTTAAGGAGCTGTCATTTGATAACTAAGTAAAGCTTGCTGTTCATTTAAAGGTAAGGTTAGCAAGGGGGAGTTATTGAAATCTGCACTATGTGGATGTATAAAACCTGATGAAAAATTTTCTTTATCTATTTGCTGTTATATTAACTGCTCATCAGTGATGCTAGTTGGTGTTTATAAACACATGTTACACTGTTGATGCTCTAGTGAAGGTCCCTTGAAGGCTGACGTGTCAACAGTGATGGACACTGATAACTCAGTTTTCTCATCACATTTATCTTTTTTAAACTAGTCCACTCCACAGGACTTTGCTTATACAGTATACCATATTAAAGAGAAAACAAAACCAATTTTTTAAGTACTGACGTAGATTTGTTTTTCTTGTAATAAAGTGTAATATAAGGAAGTTCAGCATTCAGGTTAACTATATTTCAGAATAAAGGCTGTATTTATATTCACATTAGTAAGTGACAGTCAAACTTCCTGATTACATAATGTCTCAGTCCATTTCCTTTAAAAAAGAAACAGAAGTTTGTGACTTTGATAACAAGAAATATTTTCTCAGGATGTAATGTTTTCAGGTTTCCCTTTTAACTCACAACTTATTACTCAGAAAGTAAGGCTTTTAAAATTATAAATTTAAAACTGTAAATGGTTTCCTGATTCCTGGTTCTTAACATCTTGATCCTTAAGATCAATTTCAAATCCCACTCCTACATGAAACTTTTCTATCAGAGGTGGTCATTCCCTGAAGCCCACAGAACTCGGTTCCTTTCTCTATATAACTTAGAGATGAAATTTTAATTTTGTTTCTTCATGTCTTTCTCACCCAATTATCTGTGAAGCTTTGAACCAAGTATAGCATATCTTATATATATTATATTTTATATACATTATATATACAGTATACAGTATATCTGTATATCCAATGTAAGCTCAGACACTTGCATGCAATAGGTACTCAGCAAATATCTAATGAATGAATAAATAAAAAATACATAAAAGTCACTTCTCCTTTGCCAAAAATTGCCATCACTCAAACAATGCTCTGGTACCGTAATGAACCTATGTTGTCCCTTTGTCTCTCCTGCTTACGTCAACATGACACATGTGAGGTTGATGAAGTTTCTTTGCCTCAGCAGAAGAGTAAACTGAACTTTATAGTGTAAGTTTCCAAAGTTTATGGTATCTTAGGGTGCAAGGCCTTAAAGTTAGGTTCCCATGTCTCCTCATGGATAAATAGAGCTCAAGTCTTCTCCATAGGGAATAACTGAGAAAGCCTGGTGACATGTTTCACGCATCTTAGACTGTATTTTTTGTGGTCCCTAAATTCAAGGAGCGAGTCATGATGGTACTCCAAATGAAGTTCATGATGCATCCTTTCTTAAACATTTCTCCAAGTAGATGAGAATTCAAACATTCTCCAATAGTAGGACCCTGGTCCTGGGCTTCCTCTAGCCACTCCTATCTAGGTCAATATCCAAAAATGCCCATGGCTAATAGGGTGACTAACCATTCTGGTTTCCCTAGGCCTGAGAGGTTTCCTGGGATGCAAAAATTCTGATGCTCAACTGTAGCAGTCACAGGCAAACTGGGAAGGTTAAGGATAATCATCCGAAGTTGACAAAATACCATGAGCCCTCATGCTAATTCCTCTGGTAGAAAAACACTCTTACGTCAATTCAGTTAGTAACTCCAGGCCTTACAGGTGGTAGGCACAAGCATAGAAAGGGTCTGTTAATCAGTCCCTTGAGGAGACACTACTTCTTTAGTTACAGCAATGGAACTCAAACCTTACTATGCAACAGAATCACCTGGAAGTCTTGTTTGAAATACAGAATGCTGGACCCCACTTCCAGAGTTTCTAATTCAGTAGGCCTGGGTAGAGCTCAAAAATTCCATTTCTTATAAGTTACAAGGTGACACTAATGATGCTGGACCTACGTTTGAGAACCACTGATCTAAAAGACTGGCATATTACTATCTTCTTCTGAGACAAACATGTAATCAAAAAAGGAGTCAACTAAAAGTAAGAAGGCATTAATCAACAACATAAAGTACAGACTATTATAAAAATTGGTCTTATTTTCTTCATTTCTTAAGTATTTCTCGGTGGTGAGAACAATTTAAAAAATGTAATACACAAAGTAATAAAAAAGTTCTAAATTTTGAGGCAGGTATTTGCAGAGATATGGGGGACTTCTGTTACTAGGTTTACTTTGATGACCATGGTTTCTCCGTGGAAAGCACACTATAGCACAGTTCTAGTGACATTTGGTTCCTCATGTGTATGCTCAAGCCTCAAGTTGAAGTATTTTTTTGTACTTAACCTGAATCATAGTTTCACAATTATCTTTCTCTCTGGCGTACTAAGCAGGGGAAAAAAGGTGCATTTTGATAACAAAGTCTGCATGTCTTTCAACGTATGCAAACTCCTTAATGTAACTGAATATGTAACAAAAATAGAAAAGCAATTCTGTACTAGAAATATGCAATTTTATGCTCATATTCTTCTCTTGGAAGCATCTACCACTGCCCATCAATTCCCAAATTTTGCCCTCAGTGGTAGAAATATGTCTCATATATTCAAGAAAATGTTCCTAACTGCCTTCATTTAGATGCTATATTTGACCTAGAAGAAATTAAACTATGATGGTACTTCGATGGCAGGATTTAAATCCCTTATTGCAAAAGGTTTCCAGGGAAATAGCTCTGGAGTAGAAAAACGTTACCATTTTGATGACTAAAATGACTTTCTAAATGGCCTAATCTCAGAAACTAGTTTTCAATAATAACCATTTTGTTTTTGTCCCCAGCGTTCCGGTGGTGCCCTTGCGATTCCCTTGTGTGCATTTCAGGGGACTGTGTCTCTTCAAGCCCCTACAGGGAAAACCCTATCTCTTTCTACCTACGAGGTAAGCGCAGAAGGACAAAAAATAACCCCAGCCTCTAAGAAAATAGAAGTCTACCGATCCAAAAGTGTTGGCCATGAACCAAACTCAGAAGATTCTCCCTCCACATTTGCAGACACCAGTGTGAAAATACACTTGGAGGTTCTTGAAATTTGTGATAATGAAGAGGCCTTGGACACTGTGTCAATCATTAGCAACATCAGCCAGTCCTCCACACAGGTCAGATCTCCATCTCTACGCTACTCACGGAAAGAAAACAGATTCGTTTCATGTGATTTAGGGGAAACAGCCTCTTACTCTCTCTTTTTACCCACAAGTAATCCTGATGGTGATATTAACATCTCAATTCCAGACACTGTTGAAGCACACAGGCAGAACAGTAAAAGGCAGCATCAAGAGAGGGATGGCTACCAGGAGGAAATTCAGTTGTTAAATAAAGCTTATAGGAAAAGAGAGGAAGAAGGCAAGGGTACCTAGTGATCATTTGGTCGAATAAAGGTAAAAACGGATCTGTAACTTCAAACTGCTACACTAACACCTCTGTTCTGAGGCTATTTGATTTCTTTTATTTATGGATTTACGTAAGCTTTACAGATTTACTAGTTAATTATTTCTAGTGCAAACAGCTGGAACTAGTGCTATAGATCACACACTGTGGTAATTAGAAGATTTGTTTCTTATCCAATTTCTAAAAATATTTTCTAAATCAAATCTTAGTCTAGTTTACTAATGTTTTTTGCCTCCTATGTTTGTCAACCTCAGAGTAAACAACAAATTGTATAAACTCATTAAGTATAATGTTCCCATGCACATGTTTCTACACATTTGTTGGCCTTTAAACTGATGGGGGAAAAAAGACATTTGGGAAATGGAAGAAATGTAGCGAAACTCTGAGTTGTATCTGAACAGGTTTGCCAAAACGTAGCTGGCAAAGTAAGCTTATTACAGTTACAGCTTTAGCTTTATACTGATGTCTAGGAAATATACTCTTGTGTAAAACAGTAAATTAGCTTCCAACTTCAAACCACGCATGTTCCTAGTCTATAAATAGCTGTTGCCTTCATTTCTATAAAATACAAATTGTTTCCTGAATGTTTTCTTTTCTTTCTTTCTTAAATATAACAGTGTTTTCCTTTCATCTTTTCGGAATATCAAGATTGCTCTTTAAACAAATATGTCATGTGTTACAAGTGGAATTAGAAGTAGTCGTTAACTGAAACACTATTGGAAAAGGTTGAAAATGTACACATCATCATTTTAAAAATTGTTTTGTTGATTTAAATGGAAATTGGGGAAAATACTGCCAGTCTAAGTTTATGAGGTGTGCCCACTGCAATAACAAACTTCTGAGTAAGGCAGAGGAAAAGCTTGTAAGTTCAACATGAGAGTGTCAGTTTCTTAAGCTGCAGATCTTTTATTTGTTGGCAAACTTTCTTAGCCATTCTTGAAGCATAAAAAATTTTATTTCAAATATTATTCCAAATTTAGGTGCTTTTTCGTTTTTTTCCCAAAGATATGTGTGTCTCAAGCAAAGAAACAATTCGATATATTTTATTAAATGATTGTAAGGTATATATTTTAAGATTAATGAAAATCAAGATTTAAAGAACACAAGAATCAGAGTGAAAGACAGTAACACTCCTTTTCCATCCTGTGTTCCAGTCTCCCCATCACCCCCCCCCCCATTTTGGGGTAATTTTGGGATAGGATGTTTCCATTTTATTGCCTTTGGTTGCTGAATTAACTATAAAATGGATACACTTAAAAGGTCTGCTGCATTGACACAATACCAGGATAATTTAGCCCAAAGCCACAGTTTAAAAGACCAATCAAAATCATACTACTAACCTGTAACTCTTCAAACTCCAAACTAACAGTAGATGAATCTACAAGAAACCTTCACAGAAGCTGTGCCTAAACATGAATGGTTCCTCCTTCCAAGCCTTGTGAGAGAAAAGAAGTTTAAGCTACAGCAGTATGAAGTTTCCTTACTCTTTAATGTAACTGTGATTGTAAAAATATGTTTCCAGTATAATACACTTATGGATATCTTATGCTATATTTAAATATTTTACCCTTGCATTGTTACATTATTCTTATTATTAATAAATATTTTATTTCATAGTTTACTTCTTTTCTCTATAAATTATGTATTTAAAGACAAAACCTACTTGTTACCTAGTAAAAATATCACCATCTGGTGGTAACTCTTATAAACTGAAAAGACGTAACCCTTAAAACTCCCTAATAATATAAACACATAATATGTAATCCCAGAGACTTCCAATAGTTGTGACTGACAAAGGCAACCATTCTGAAGACAGAAAACATTACAGTATTACTCAGAATATAATAAAAAAAAGAGACCCAGTTATGCATTATTTGGAAGCTTTTCTCCCCATGGTTCTGTTGTATTAAATTTCATAAAGATTGTCTCTTAATTTTTTATATTATTTAGCTCCTTTCAGCAATTTATATATTATTATAATATTTAATGAATGCCTACTACATATTAGATATTGTTTTAGGTACCTAGGATTATAACTGCAACCAAAGACAGAATTATGCAAATACACACACACACACACACACACGTTGTGTGTGTGTGTGTGTGCGCGTGTGTGTATGTATTTGAGCTAACCACAAATTAAGAGAAGACAATCCCCACAAGGCTTGCCTCACTTCTTATACCAACTGCAAGTTCAGAATGTTCTCAAAGCCACTATTAGTTTCAATAATTCACTAGGACTCAGAACTCACTGAGAACTATACATTCACAGTTACGCTGTATAACAGCAAAAGAACACAGATTAAAATTAACAAAGAGAAGAAGCACATACAGTAGAATCCAGAAAACACCTCGATATGGAGCTTCTGTTGTCCTCTCCCCATGGAGTCATGGACGGCATTACTCTCCTGCCATCAGTGTGTGACAATACCTAGAGAGTGCTGCAGACAAGAAAAGCTCATCTGAATCTCAGTGTCCAGAATCTTAATCGGGGCTCCATCATGGTAGGAATAGGGGGCATGCATGGTTGTCCACTCACATGGCTGATCTCAGTCTCCTGTTCCTCAGGAAGTTTAACTAATATTAGAAGACTCAAAGCCTCTACCCTAAATCACTGTCTGGCTAGTCCGAGGCCCCCAGACAGTCAAAGTCACTCCTATCAGGCATGACATTCTAAGGGCTTAGAGATTACTTTCTCAGAAAAGCAAAGGCCAGATATCTCTCTCTCTGAATAAGGTAAAGTTCTTTACTACACATTTATATATACATATACACACATGTGTGTATATAAATGTATTATGTATACATGTCTATGTACACATATGTATCAGCTAATGCTAAGTGTATTGACAGGAAATGGGTACCAGAGGTAATAAAAATATTAAGAAGAAAATTTATAATAAAGCAACAATGATGGAAAGAGTGCTTTTTCAAATACTTGAGTCAGGAAAGGCTTCACTGATAAGGTAACATTTTATTGGAGATTCAAATAAAGTGAAGAACATGCTGTGTGATTATCTGGGAACTCACAGTCCCAGAAAAGGGAACAGCAAGGTTCCAGAAGTGAGAGTGTGTCTTTTGTATTCTGTGAAACCATCAGGGAGGTCAATGCGAATGCGATAACTGAGAGGGAAAAAAGTGGCGGGAGATGAAGACAAATAGATAAGGGCGGCGAGAGGCAGGTTGTTAGTGTCTTGCACCAGGTATGCAAAAATCTTATTCTAAATGAGCAAAGGAGTGATATATCTGACTTCAAAATCACTATCTGTTGTCAGGGAGGAAAGACTGGACAGGTGCAGATATTATCACAGAAAGAACAATTAGAAGAAGCTCAAAGGCCACAACATCCTGACCCAGAGACAGAGTTGGTCTTTGCCACTACGGCACATGCACAGATCTGGCCCATTCATTTCTGGCCTAGTCCCTCCCTCATTACACAGCTATTATAATAAAGTAACATTGTGGTTAATACTGTACCCATTATGCATCTGATACCATGACAGTTTCGTAAACACCAAACATGGCAAGAAAAGCAGTATCTCCCTGATTCCAAAAGAAACCACCTTCTTTTTATGAAAAGAACATCCAAGATCATGAATATTCTACTCTTTAATTACATCAACAGATATATTCACCCCGACCCATGAAAAGGTGGGGAGCTCCCTCTGAGCTTGCCCCCTCTCCTGAGAGTGCACTTTCACTTTTAAGAGTATACTTTGCTTTCAATAAACTTGAGCTGTTGCTTTGTTGCCTTCGTTGTCTGTCCATGAATTCTTTCTCAAGATGCTGACAAGAAGCTGGTCACCTGTTTGGTGATAGTTGCTGCAGTTCCAAGAACCTATCCATGATGTTAAGTGTGTACTTAATGTATACTGCTCTAAACCTAGGTCGATTTGTTTATACCATTTCTTCTCCAGCTTAACATACAAAGAAATTGTATATCTTTCCTACAGCCTTGAGAACTCTACTTCAAATGTATAAGGAATACATACTCAAACATTCACATATACAAAAATACATATTATTCTCAAGATTAAGCAGTAATTTGCTGGCATTGGACAGTCAAAATTCAAATATAAAGTGACCATAATGATAATCTTTTGCAATATTATATAGAAGAATTTAGATTCCTAGAGTCACATTGTCTTAAAATACTTTATTACAGAAGATAATCTTTGCTGTACTTTTACATAAGCATAGTCCCACTGAGGAATTTTTCTAGAAAAAAAGGGGGGAAATATGCTTCCAAAGTATATTTTAGTCTCCACTGCTTTGCAAAAATACAACTCCCAGAAACTTTAAAATGTCAGGGTCATAGGGTTTAGACAAATCCATAGTCACCCGGTTGCAATAGTAAAGATACATATTACCATGCTAACGGAAGCCTTAAAACCTTGTATTTTCATTATCATTTTAAAAATTTATATTAAAAATATTGTTGATTAAAAATTTTTTCTTAGCACTCATTTGTAGTATCTTTTCCTAAATTCCAAGATTGTGTGCTTAAATTGGGCAGAAAAAAAATCCACTAATACAATAAGATTGGGTAGTTTTCAAGGGAAAGTATCTACTCAAGAGGGTCTTTAGCATGGATTTTTGAATCCTCTAACCTCAGGTAACAATTTTTTTTTCCTTTTCCTTAGAAATAGAATTAACAGAGTGGCAAATGTTCACATTTAGAATGCCAAAATGTCTGGCTTATCTGGGATAGTCTGTTTACAATTGCCTTCCTGGCATAATCATTGTATCCTGTTACACTATTAAAAGTGCCCCAGTTCAAATAGTAAGTTATATGGTTACTCTGTGTTATACCTAATCTATAAACTCTTTCCCCCAAAACATAGGATATCCACTGTAACTAAAAAGGAGGCTGTGTAATATCTGCAAATTTCCTGTTAATAGTATCTCTTGTTTGCTTTTTATGCTCCTATTAGAGAATGAAAAGAAATTTGCCTTTCAGTATTTTGAGTGAAATAAGAAAATTACAATAGGACATCATCAACAACCTACCCTGAGATAATGAAAGGAAGACAAGTCTGTCACGCTTTCAGAAATTGCTGAAAGGTGAGGACACCTCCACTCCCATTCCTAAATGTGCAATGCCCCAAATCACAAAGAAAGCAATGCCATCCAGAGCCATTGAATGTTTGGTCAATTAAATTCAAACAGGAGGCTGGAAGCCAATTAATATTTGCATTCGATAGAGAATAAGGAACAAGAAATTCTGATTGATCTCTGCCTCTTAGTGGGATATTTACAATTCATTGCAACTAAAAGTATCAAAATATGCTCTGGATCAGAGAGTTGGTTATCTTTTCTCCTGTAGATCCTTCAACTCTTCTCCACCCTACTCTGCACCAAGAGACTGACCTGCACCAACTATATCAACAGACAGAAGCAAATGCCCCCTAATTCCCATTGGTTTTAGCCAATGTGGACTTCCTAAAAGAGATCAGAGAGAGTGAGTTTGGGATATTTATTACTCTCTTTCCCAGAAAAATCACCTTACACTGGATTTACCCCTTTACCAATGGTCGCTGCTTCCCATAGGCAGCTAGCCCCATGCAGCTTTCTTTCAGGATGCCAGTACATGCATGCTCCCTTTCTCCCTTTCTTCATCCATTTGGGACTAGAGATGGTAACATCTCTGCTGCTTCTAAATCCAGTTTACTGAAAACTTTTATAGTCTCTTTGCATTTGTACCTGTGTGCATAGTTTTAATAAGCATATAGCTATATAAATGCTCCTGAATTATTTTCTTTTAAGTTTGCCATCTATTTTCTATAAGGATTTTAACTGATATATTCACAATCTATAACCTTTCCCTAGTGTGTAACTATTTTAGTTATATAGTAGAAAGAACGGTGGGCTAGGAATCAGAAGGCTTAATTTTAATTTTTGATTCTAATTCTGACTCTACCACTTCGAACCACACTTAAACTCTTCAGGACTCAGTTTATTCTAGAGTGGATTTTACAAAGATTAGGGATGAGGTGAGCCCAGACAGATTATCTCTAAAACCTTTTACATGTTAACATACTAAATGAAGGCTATAAATCTGCAGTTCCTCCTGTGTTATATGAAAACCTACATTGGTTACATAATTCTCTTCATTCAAGAAGACTACCCTTGATAAATTTGGGTAAGAGAAAAGGTTTGGTATTCTTGGATCAAGAGACCTCAGTTCTCACCAATTTTATGATAAAGATCAGGAAAAACCCTGATTCATTTAAAAGACATCAGAAAAGCAAGTGTGGTAAGAAAAGCTGGTAACTCACAAATATACAATCTGGTGACAGCCAGAGAGGAGGAGGGTTGGGGGACTGGGAGAAATGGGTGAAAGGTTAAAAAAATACAAATTAGTAGTTAATAGATGGTTGGGGATGGGGAGAACAGCATAGGGAATGTAGTCAACAGTAATGTAGTGGCTGGGTATAGAGCTAGAGGAGAGAAAGAGTAATCAGGGGGATCATTTCATAAACTATATAAATGTCTAACCAATGTACTGTATAATTGAAACTAATAATAAATTAAAATCTTAATAGAAATAAAGGAAAGCCAGTAGTAGGAACTGACAAAATTGGCATATAGGAAGAAAGATCAATTTGAGATAATAAAAAAGTCAAACCTTCCAAAATTCCAGAGAAATACAAGGCTTAAATGAATAATTTTTCTCTTTAGCACAAACATTAGATGTACTATATACATTAGATATTACATATATATGAGACACTTACAGCAGATTCTATCTTCCAAAGATGGGCACAGTGTCTCCCAGCCCACATGCTGTTCTTATAATGTGACCTTGGCTCACCTCCCATTGTATGGTGAGGCCTAACTGCCCTTAAGCCATGGTGGACATCTGTAACTGACTCAACTAATAAAATAGAGTGGACATGATACGATGTGACTTCTGAGGCTAGTTAATAAAAATGTCATGTACTTCCTTCCACCTTGCTCTGTGACACTCGCTCTTAGAATCCAGCTGCTATTCTGTGAGGAGGCTGAAACTAGGCCACACATAAAAACCAACTGGAGAGGTTAGGTGTAGATGTTCCAGCCCATAGCCAGGCAAGGTTCCAGCTCTAAACCAGTATCGACTACCAGATATCGGAGTGCAGATGTCTCCAAATGATTCCTGGCCCCAAGCTATCGAGTCTTCCCATTAGAGAGAGGGAAGAGTGAAAAAGACCTAAAAGAGAGTAGAACTTCATAATTACCTGAAACAAGCAAAAAGTGAGCTGGCAATTTTAAGATGTTCCTACTATTTCCTTGTTGCCTGGCAAGGAAGGAATTTAGAAATTAGATTAGTAGTAAACAAACAAACCAAAAAAAAAAAAAAAAAACCCTAGATTTTCGTTGCCCCTCTGAGTTTCATTTTAAGTAAATTTGTGATTTTACTATAAATTATAGTCAAGAAGAGTTGTTCCCTACAAGCACATTTTCAGTGTAACTAAAATTTCCCAATTTGAGTTCAAGAATTTTATGCAAGTTATTTTATTGAGTTATTTAATAAGTTCGTCCATCTTCTTCTTGATATATGAGAGAAAGAAACATTTTCTCCATTTTCTCCCCTTTTCCATTCTCAAATGGCCAGACATTCATTTCCTCTAGAGGTCTAGGATGACTTTTATCAGTATGCCCCCTCCTCCCACCCCGAAAGGAGGTAAAAATCACTAAAGTTCCATTTTCCAAGGGGAACACTAAAAAAACAAAGTAAAAATAATCCTCACCCAGGCCTTCATGAATATTAATTAGACTGATGAAAAATTATGCAAGACTTGTTTTACAGACTTGAGGTAAAAGAGGTGGAAAATAAGAGATTTCCTGAGACTGGGAGTCTGTGATAGTGTCCCACAGTGGTGTGGTCTTGTGTGGCTCTACCTTCCTGCATTTCAGAGGTGGCTGAACTGGGAGATGGATGCCTCCAAAGTTAGATATCAAATACTGTGGGTTTGAAACCAAATGATTAGCGGAAGCGGAGAGGACATTTGAAAGAGACATCGTTTAGCTTACTCAGAGCGCAGCACCTGGCAGAGTAAGAGAAACAATGGCAATTATAATGAACCAATCACTCATTTTTGTTTCCTGGCATTAGGTAACCCAAGAATTCTTGTGGTTCCAACCAACAAAGGAAAAACAAACAAACAGACAAAAAAAAAAAAACCCAATTAACAAATGACGTATTTCTTTTGACCAACATCTTTCTGGTCTTTCCTTTAAAACCTCCCTTTTGTGCAGATTTTCACTACAATGACACTTGTTCTAAGTGTCTGCCTAAAGCAATAGCTTCAATCAATACCATACTACTTCACACTGAAGACGTCAGGAAAAATTAGTAATTTTAAATTTATAACTAAGATTCACTTAGGATCGACAAACATGAGATGAAGAGAAATAAAGTAATTTATTGGAAAACAGAAATAACACTACCTCTTTTTCTGGGGTTAATATGAAGATTGTGTGAATAGCAAATGTCATTTCCTATTGCTGCCACAATAAATTACCAGAAACTCAAGAGTCTGAACTAACACAAATTTACTACCTTACAATTACATAGCATAGACGTTTTGACAACGGTCCTCACTGGTATTGGCAAGATATTCCTTTCTGTAGGTCTCGGGGGAGAATTTATTTCTTTTTTCAGTTCTAGAAGATATCTGCTTTCCTTGGCTCATTAGCCTCCTTCCTCCATCTTTAAAGCCATCAACACCTCATTGAGATCTCATATCACACATTCTGAAAGACCCTTGTAATTACATAGAGCTCATCCAGGTAATCCAGGATAATATCCCCATTTTATGGTCAGCTAATTAGCAACCTTAATTTCCCTTGGCCATGTAATGTAACATATTCACAGGTTCCAAGAATTAGGATGAAGACATCGTTGGGGGTAATTATTCTACTGATCACAGCTGTGAATCACCTGCTACCTAGCAAATGACAAGTGACAAATAAATGCTAGTTATCTTCTCCACCTACTCTCTGTGTTTGTCTGCACAGGCTGCCATAACAAAATACCACAGGTTTAAGCTATAGTGACATAAACAACAGAAACTTACTTCTGACAGTTCTGGAGGCTGAGAAGTCTAAGACCAAGGTGCCAGGCGTTTCGGTTCCCGGTGAGAGCTCTCTTTCTGGCTTGGAATCAGCCTCTTTGTCCTCAAATGACTTTTCTTCTGAGGAAAGAGAGAACAAGCTCTCTGGCCTCTTTTCTTATAAGGACACTAATCCTATTGGATTGGGGGCCCACTTTTATGATGTAATTTAATTACTTCCTTAGAAGTCACATCTCCAAATACAGTCACACTTAGGGCTTCAACATATGAATTTTGAGGGGACTCATTCAGTCCATAACATTCTCTCGCCTAACAATCCACACTATTGCCACTCCCCACCATCTCCAATACACCTACCTAATCTTATCTACTGAATAATTTACATCTTGTCAAATCAGAAATGTCCAAATGGGTACTTTAATTGGTACCATTAGATCCTATAGTCTTAATAATTACCAAGAACTCCCAAAATGTAAAATCTCAGTCTGCTCTCCCTGCACTTTTAACTAATTTAACCAACGGCTTTCTAGACATCTCAATTTTTATGTTTCATAGGCTCCTCAAACTGATATTCATTAATTAAACACATTAACTCAACCCCCCTCCCAACAAAAAAATTCTCATCCTTTGTTCCTCATCTTAGGATATGGTACTAACTAACTCATTTGATAGTCTTTCAAATCTTAAACTCAAAAGTTATCTGACTCATTTCTCTAATTTTCCACATTCAATGAGTCATCGAATCTTAATAATTTTATCTCAATATCTCTTAATCTCAGGCCTTCTTATATCCCTTCTTGCTCTGTCATCCCAGCTTGCCTCCCCTATATCACAGCCTGTTAACTAGTACCTCTACATCTCCTTTTGCCTCTTCCATTCCTTTCTACTCAAAGCAGCCAAAGTAATCACTCCCTTACTTAAAGTGAACTCTTGCTCTTTATGTGGCATGTAGGCCCTCCATATCCGGCTACTTTCTACCTCTTTGCCCTTCTCCAACAGTCTGAGTTTCAATGTAGAGTTTTCTCTCTCCAATGTTTTATCATCTCTCTTCACCACACATTGTTCCTTCCATCTGTAATATTCTCTCCCTTCTCCATTAGTCTTACTAAAGTCTACTTGTCTCGAAAGTCACTACTTAACTTCTCATTCTTAGAAATGACTTAACTGACTCCAAAATCACACACACACACACACACACACATTTTTTTTTTTGCTGTAACACCTCATGGCTTTTGGGAAGGAAAAACTTTTCCTCTACTCTCCTAGGTTTAATTCCTGAGGCCTGCAAATTAAACTGACAAAAGACAGATAACCAAGAGAAATAACAGATTTAGTCACACATCTAAGGGAGTTCACAGAAAAATGTAACTCGAGAAGGCAGTTAGAACCTGGGACTTATATGCCATTAAATAGAGGAAAAGATACTTATAAGAAAACAAAGGACTTTTAGGAAAGATAAATGAGCTCTTATGAGAATAAATGGAAAAGATAATAGTTTTGTGACAATGTCTGTTTAGGTGTGGCACCGATTCCTAGGTTCCACTGGTAAGAGTCAGTCTTCCCTGGTTCTAATCCTCTAGGGAGGCGATTTATGACAATTGAGCTCTTCTGGGAGGCTCTGCTTTTAGGCAGATAAGCAATTTCAGGAAGTAAAATGCCTCTGCTCAAAACACATTTTATGGCACAGGTTGTATTCTGGACCATTTCACGGTATGCAACCTTTTCCTTTCTTAACTCACCGCACACTGATTTCTTTAGCCTTTACCTTTTCCTCAAGACTACAAGCAAATGAAAGCTGATGCCCTGTCTTATTGAGTATCCCCAGCACCTTTAAATCAGTTAAATGTGTAAATACACTGGATATCCCCTGGTGAACAACCAACACTGTGTGGCCCAGTCCATTGATTATTAAAGAATAGCTTGTGCTAGAAATTCATTGGCCTGGTCAACCAACAATAGATGATTTCATATGAACATACGAATCTTCAACTGGTTTTATTTAACTTGCCTAACTGCTCTGCACTGAATTTGGGTGGCCATGCTCATCCTGCCTACGCTGTTGGATAAAGGTAGTAAATAATGATAATCCTTTAACACAGGCAGGTACATTTTTATACTTAATATTTAAAACAGGTGCCAGGTTGTTTCCAAGACGTAGCACTAGGGGGGGAAAGGGATGCAACGACCTCATTTCACTTCTTTAGGGACTTTTAGGAGAGAATGCATAGCCCCATAGCTTTTTTTATTTTGTCAATCGATGTTTACTATTCAGGGCCTAATTGGACGCAAACTCCAAATTTTACCACGAGGAATAAGAAAGTAAAATCCATTTCCTTACATGTTGGGCGTAGGGAAAGAAAACCTACGAGCCTTCGCTCGCTCTCCCTTCCAGGTGCACATAGGTAAATGACTGAGGGAACGTCAAATTGGACTTCGCAAGAGCAGCCGCCGGACGCCCGCGCCCGGGCCCGTGACGTCACCGGAAGTGGTTGCTTGTGACGCCCCAGGGCCCTCCCCCTCGCGCTGGGCGCCGGAAGCCAAGTGGAAGTGGCTGTGCACCCGCTTCCGGGCCTTGTCGCCATTTGCAGCGGTTGCACCTTCTCACGCGTAGTAGTCCGCTGGGACAATGAGCTCTGACTACCATCAGAACTGGGGCCGCGACGGTGGGCCCCGCGGTTCCGGCGGGGGCCATGGGGGGAGCCACGGAGGGGGCCACGGAGGGAACAGAAGCTCCGGAGGCGGCGGCGGCGGCGGCGGCGGGGGTGGTCGAGGCGGCCGGGGCCGACATCCCGGGCATCTGAAAGGCCGCGAAATCGGCTTGTGGTACGCGAAGAAACAGGGACAGAAGAACAAGGAAGCGGAGAGGCAGGAGGTAATCTGAGACCCGAGAGTGGAACGGCGCGCGGCAGGACGTGTTTCCTTTTCTGTCTCGCCGCTGCCCCTAACTTTTTCTTTGCATTTTTGTTTCTTAACTTTGTTCCTTAACTGGTATATGCGCTTTGCGATGAGCAATGTCAACTGCAAAGATTATTCTAAAGCTTCCTGTAGCGGATGTGATATGACATAACGTTAGCCGTGTGCATCTGACCTGAAGCAATCTGGATTTTTGTGCATTTAGTATTTACTTTGCCTAAAGGACGTGAGAACTGTGGACAATAGAAATGCTAATTTCGGGTTCCAGCTGAAATGAACTTTATTGGGGTGTCACTGTCATAGTGTCTCTGGCCGCCCGCACTTCGCTTAGAATAATTATGCTCATCTTTAAGATTTCTGCCCAGTGAACTCTAAAATAGCGATCTTATGCATTTGATAGAGGCTTGCGGACAACAAAAGCTGCCAAGCAGTATTTCGAATGTAGATCATTCAGGATAGTCCAGCTTTCATTTTTAGTATTAAAACAGCCACAAACCCAGGCTTCTTGTTGGGTTGGGGAGATTTCAACTTAGCTCCTCTTTGAGAAAAAAAAAAAAAAAAAGGATTCTAGAAGAAAGTAGAAGAAATTTCAGGAGATGTTTTGTTTTAGTCCCTTATGGTTGATGATTGTGCATTTGATTTGTTTCTTGAAAATTTGTGGTAAAGGAAACATTGAAGTTTCTTGAGTGGCCTATTCTAATTAAAAAAATAAACAGAAACTTTCTTAATATAAACCTTAGAACAGCTTTTTAGTGATTATTTAAAAACACCCTTTATATTATATACAGAGTAATTAAGTCATTTAAGTTTCTGTTTTTAAATCATTCTTTATTTTTCTTTTATCCTTGTCATTTTCATTGAAATAATTTTGGGCATTATCTATTTATCTTTACAACTTATGACAGCCTCCTCATTAAGACAAAACAACATATTTCTTTGACAGCCAAAATTAACTTGTTCATTGAGCCAACTCTTTTTAATTAAGGGAAGCACATCTAAGTCATCTTGAAATTGAAAGATAATTGAGTGATTACTATAAGAGAGTGTGCTCAATAACTTTCTAAGAACTGTGAAGATCTGAAATGTATTCAAGGAGGTTACAGTCTAGTTGGGAAAGATAATTGAGTGATTACTATAAGAGAGTGTACATAATAACTTTCTAAGAACGGTGGAGATATGAAGAAATATATTCAAGGAGGTTACAGTCTAGTTGGGAAAAGTAAGACCTAACAGATGGAAAGTTAAATCAGCATAATCGTTTGTTATTGTTTCCACCTGAGCATAGTTGTGCGCTGGATCATTATGGACAGAACTCTTGATTTCCAACCTCTCTCCAAACCATTTCCATTTTAATAAATGTCACAACCATTTATTCACTTGCCAAGGCCAAAATGAGATTTATCTGTGTCCTCGTTTTCATTTCCGTAAATCTGTCTGTTCTGCCTTCTTAATATATCCCAAATCACTTATCTCCACAGCAATTACCATAGGTCAAGCCACTATTTTGTTTTCTGTTCTGGCCTCCTAACTGGTCTTCTAGCTTCCACCAGTTGTCTTTTGGAGAGCCACTCCTGGTGATCTTTTAAAATATTAGATCATCTCATTCTCTAACTCACAACTTGAAATTAGAAGCTGGATCACTTCTGTGTCACTTCCATGTCAGTGTAATACATTTCAGTGGCATCCTAACGTGTTTTCCAGGAATCTTGATAATCTAGTTTCAGCATAAATGATTTCCCTCTATGTGTCTATCTTTCTGAGCTAATGTCCCCAATCTGATGTAATTATAGCTTTCGTAAACATACTTGTTGCTTTTTATTGTAGTTCTCATACCATTCTGCTCTCTAAAATGTCTTTTCATTTCCTCTATCTAAATATGAGCATTTTAAAATAATTGGTTCATCCTCTTTCTTTGACTACTTTCAGCTATGTGTGATTGCTTCCTAGTCAGAATTTCCATAATTTTACTTCTTTCGTAATCTCTGTTTTTACAAAGTGAATGTGTTCTAATGATGCTCTCTTACACAGATATTTATTGAGGATCTAAAATGTTCAAGGTAGTATCTTAGGTATTGTGTTAATAAGATAAAGTTCCTACCTTATGGAGATTGTGGTGTATTAGGGGCTAGAGAAGTTAGAATGCAATGTTAAGTATATAAGGAGAATGTGGGTCATCATTCATCTCAAATTAAGATGATTCTGGAATATTTTCCAGAAATAACCCTTAAGCTGAAACTTGAAAGATAGCAACATGTGTATATGTTTGAGATTTGGGAGTTTGGAAAGGGATTTTCAGGCAGAGGCAGCAAGCAGCATGTGCTACAACCTAGATGTCAAGAAGAACTCATTTAGGAAGCTAAATGAGTGAGAGCAGGGATGTGTGTGGTGAGATGAGGGTAGAGCAGTGGCTTTCAAACTTACTGACCTCTTCCCACAAAAAGAAATATATTTTAAACTGTAACCCAGTACACACATATAAATAACCGAACAAAAGTTTCATAAAATGATACTTAGTTACCTGTACATTGTCCTGGCTCTTGTTGTTTGTATCTTTCTGCTCTTTTTTGTTAATGGCCATGATCCTTTAATTTTACAAACAGCAATAGAAAGCCCTGGACTAGAAAAATAAGCAGGGCTTTGAAATTAATTAACATTTCCCTAAGGACTCCAACAAACTATTAAAGCATTTTAAGCAAAAAGAAAGAGAGAGAGAGAGAGAGAGAAAGAGGAAAAATATGTTTGGGTTTGGGTTTAAATGCACTCTGGTAGCCGTATAGAGAATTTATTAAAAAGAGGCAACCCTGGGACAGGGTTAAGTAGCCTTTGCAGTAATTAAAGTGAGAAATGATGGCTTAAATTAGGACACTGACAGTGGAGAAAAGGAGGGTAGTGTACAGATTAAAGTGATTTAGGAGGTAGATTCAAAATGATTTTATCTGGAAGGGCAAGTGACACTTAAAACTATAAGAAACAGACTTGATGGAGGAAGATGATGGACTCAGCTGAATGACACTGAGTTTGATACTGTTATAGAGCATATAAGGGGTGATTTCAAGGAGTTAGAACGCTATGTGTGGATCTGATGCCTTGAGAAATCTAGTCTGCAGGTGAACATTTGGCAGTTCATGGGTCTATGGATAGTTCTTGAACAGTTAGCAGTGGGTGCAGGCCTGAATTCTGTAGATTGTTGCTTCTCGAAGTTAAATATACATAGGGATCACCTGGCATCTTGTTAGAATGTAGAACTAGGCTGGGGTCAGAGATTCAACTTTTCTAATAGGCTCTCAGATGATGTCAGTGCTGCTGGTCTACAGATCACTCAGGCTGCTGTGCACAATGTATAACAAGAGAATTTAAGGGACAAGCAGAGGAAGAGAAGCTTGCCAAAGAATGTAGGAAGGAGCAGCCAGAGAGGAGGAAAATGAAATGTGTTGTTTTGGAATCCAGGAATATTGTTTAATGGATAAAAGGGTATATAAAAAAGAGAAAGTAATCTGTAGTGGCAAGCACTGCACACATGTCAAGGTGAGAGCTTAGAATGTTTATTTGGATTTAGCACCAATGTCATTGGTAACCTTGATGAGAGCCCTATGGGATGAGTGGTGGAAATAAAAACCAGATTTTGGTGGGGTGCCTAGTGAAAGAGGTGGAGAAATGGAGCTCTTTCAAGCAGTTTTACCGTGAAAAGGAAGAAGAAAAATCAGGCAATAGCTGATAGGGGTGGGAGAATTCAAGAGGACTTTTTGTTTTTGTTGTTTTAAAAGTGAAGGAAACTTGACAGTGTTCAAGTACTGATGACGGTAAGGAGCCAGTAGAAAGGAAAAGTCTATCATAGTAGACCAAATTATGCTGCATGAGGAAATAGCCTCCGAATCTTAATGGCTTATAACAACAAAGGTCTGTATTTCTACTCAAATTACTTGATCATGGCAGTTCAGTTGAGTGGTCTCATGAGAATGAGGCTCTCAGCCTCCTCCCATCTAGAGCGTATCTGGTTTTGGTGGCAGCTGGGAGGGAACACTTTAAATTTCCCCTGATTCTTAGAAACATTTCTCTGAACAGTAAGCTATGGCCATGCTTAACTCAGGGGTGGAAAATGCTGTTTTATTTATCTCTAGAAAGAAGCCAACCAGAATATTGATCGACAGTCTAATGACTACGAGAGAGAGAGAGGGAGGGGGAGGGGGGGGGAGAGAGAGAGAGAGAGAGAGAGAGAGAGAGAAGAGGGGGGAGAGAGAGAGAGAGATTGAGATTGATTGATTTAGAAAAGGAAGATAAATCTCAATAGAAGGACATAGTCTCGAGGAGGTGAAAGGAACAGGGCTGCAGGGTTCAGGTGGAGGAATTAACTTTAAGCAGGACAGTGGACTCCTCTTCCATTTAACAGGAGGGAAAAGAGCAAAGGATTTGGAGTTCTAATACAGGTGGGTTTAGGTTTGGTGGCAAACGACTGAGGATTTTTCCTTTGGTTTTTGTTTTCTTTGTGAATACTGGGTGTGGAAACAGGGTGAACAGGAAGATGATATTCCTGTGTTAGAATGGAGAAAATTTGAAATAGTTGCAGATAATTAACAGCTGATTAGATAGACATAGACATCATCGAGGGTCTCCTTTGTCAGGGATCTCTAACTAGAAGCAGAAAGAATATTTGAGGATGTCTAAAAGGTGAGGGAGGTAATTTTAAAAATTCACATAAAATAGTCATGAAATAGAAAATGTTGTGAGATTTTTTTCATACAAGAGGTGAGGTAAAGTGAAGGATGATGGAACTGGAAGAAGGCTAGAAGGGAGGCAGCCTACTAGAGGCAGAAGCTTCAAAATGTTAAATTTTAGTTTAAGAAATGCTTTAATATGAACGAATTTCACTCGGAAGGAAATCATTCTTTTGGTAAATACTGCTTAACCTCTTTGCCATTTTGAAAGTGAATGAAAGAAACAATGGCTTTGAGCCCTTGAGGTAGTTGGAAAGAGTATAAAAATTAAAGAAACTTTGCTTGAGAATGACTTTACATCTTGGGGCTTCCTTCCTAGAGTAGTCAGTCTTTAATCAGAGTATTGCAGTAGATTCTTATATTTCTAATTGCCAAGAACAAACATGGTAATCAATAAACATTACATGTAGAAACACAGAGCAGTAAATGTTAGTATGTTCCAAAGACATAACAATTTAAAACGTAGGGCAAAAATGTCCTAATTATGATCCTCTATGTCAGGGTTCCCCAAGACCACTCTCAGGCTCCATGATTCACTAGAAGGAATCACAAAACTGAAAAGCTGGTGTACTCACAGGATGGTTTTTTGATTTTGGTTTTTACAGCAAATTATTTCAGATTAAAATCAGCAAAGGTAAAAGATACATAGGGCACAGAGCCCAGGAGAAAACAGGTGCTAACTTCCAGTCCTGTTGGAGAAGACATACCCTATATTATGAAGAAAAGATAACATTAGTCTAATACATAAACCGTCTTTAAAAGATTTCTATGCTCTGCATTTAAGAAAAACAAACAAAATTTGAGTTCTTAGTGTCTGTCTTTCAGTTGGACATTTCCTGAGACTTTTCTACTAGCTTGAGTTTTGCTGTATTGGACTTTTTAATTGTATGTGCATAATTATGCTTGTAGTAAACCCTTCATTCAGTTAGCAGCACAAGTCTTCTGGAATTCCCCAAAGATCTCATTGTATTCTTTTTGTGCAGTATATTTTCTTAAAGAGAAAAATGGTTTTAACACAAATGTCATACTCATTGTAAAAGATAGTTTGAACCATTTGTCCATTCGTTTGACAGACTTCTCTGGAGCATCTACCATGTGCCAGAAATACATCTGGGAAGAAATACTGCAAAAACTGTGGAATGTGAATAACCTTTTTAAAAATTAATAGTAATGAAAACCAGATCCTTTTGCAAATATTTTCTGTTGGCTTTTTTCAATTTATACCTTGGCCATCCTGTCTGTACACTTAAAGAAAAAAACTACCCATTCTTTTAACTACTGGGTTTACTTAAAATTCAACTAATTATAATTTCCAATTATAAAAGAACAATTTTTAAAAGTTCTTAACTCTGTACATTGTAACTCATATCTTCTCTTCCATGTATTCTATCCCAGTAAAACAGTATAACTCATGTTTTCTCTGGTGTGTTTTTTTAATTCTCATCCTATGAGACAGCTGTATCATTTGCCACATTGGATCATCTTCATGAGTGCTAATCACTTTATTTTCTCTGAGCTCAGCCTTCTTCTCAATTTCTCTCTCTTTTTAGTATAAGAGCTTTAAAATGCTCACCGCAACCAGTATAGTATTTCCAGTTTTTAGCTTTTTTTAACAGGACATTTGAGTTTTGTTAACTTTAATTGTGGGTCTCTTTGAAACTTTAAGATAGGGAAAAAATCATAATAATATGTACGGGTAGAGGGTAAGGAACCAAAGTTTTAGTTAGGGACATAAATATGCTTTTTTTTTTTTTAGTGCTAATTTTATACATATGTAGTAGAAAAAAGTATGGAAGAATGTATACAGAAAAATCTTAATTGGGTCTAGGAAGTGGAACTGGGCAAGAACACAAGTATGGGGTAAATTTACTTGCTTTTATGTATGTTTGTTGAACATATATTACTTTGCCTTTTTTTATCAAATAATTTTGTAGATGTTTTCTCATGTTGATAAGGATACTTTTTCTTTGCACAAAATAGAGAGCTGTCGTACACATGGATGAACACCGAGAAGAACAAATTGTGCAGCTACTACATTCTGTCCAAGCCAAGAATGATAAAGATTCGGAAGCACAGATATCTTGGTTTGCTCCTGAAGATCATGGGTAAAACAAAAAGTGTCCTTTTAAAATAACCACAAAGAGTGATGCTCCTGCCATAGCATTGGCTAGGAAAAAAATGCTAATACAAATAACATCTTTAAACTCTTCAATAAGTGAAATTTAGCCTTGAGATGATTTTTGTTTAAAATGTGGATTGAGCAGATTGGGTGAAGAGTTAAAAAGCAAAACAAAACCTAGATGGCGTATTCATTCCCCCAGGAAAGCTAAGTGGTAGAAATAATATATCTACATTTGAGATTTATTAAGTTGCTATTTATTGTTCTTCCTACCGTCATCTTTGGATTTCCAAATTTCTCATGTCAGGGAGATCTGCAAGAAGTTAAAATTGCTGGTGTTTTAGGAAAAACAAAGGAACTGCATCATTTAGAGAAATAATTAGTGAAAGTTTATCTGGGACTGTGTAATGTAGCATCCCATTTATAGCTCCGAAAGGGCGGCAGGAGAAAATGAAGTTATGAAATAAAACAAAGCTCAGGAAAAGAAAAACACTAAGTGATTACAATAGAGGAATGCCTATTTGTGGATTTTTTTCTTAACTACCATAAAGAATACTTTACCTGGCATTATCTATTTGTAGGAAGGAAAAATTTTAATTCATTATAGGAATCTAAGAATTTTCATGATTACTAAGAGAAAAGAATAAAATCTCTTGATATTGAAATAATTAAACAGGGATAGAATGGTTCTTCATTTAACCCTTTATCATTTTTTTTTTTATTTTGTCTAAATAGATATGGTACTGAAGCTCCTGCTGAGAACAGATCAAGTCGAGAAAAGAAATTTGAGAACCAGGAAAAGAAATTAATAAATCAAGAAAAGAGGCCATTTAGAATTAGAGACAAATATATGGACCGGGATTCTGAGTATCTCTTGCAAGAGAATGAACAAGATGTAACTTTAGACCAACAATTATTGGAAGATTTACAAAAGAAAAAATCGGACCCTCGGTATATTGAAATGCAGGTAATGGGAAAAAAAGATCTGGAAAAAATTTTTATTTGTCCTCTCTTTTCAAACTTGATAAAAATGTATTTACAACTAGAGGTAGTTGCATGGTATATAGATTGGTTTGTATTAAGATTCCTCAACAGGCCTTTCTCTGTGGGAATTCTTTATCCCCAAAAATAGAGAAAAGCAATGAGAATGAAATTACACATAACCTAGAGTCGCCTTTCTCATTTACAGCAGTTTATATGGTGAGGAAAAGAAATATTTGAAAATGGTAATGCAAACGATAAAAGAAATCACTCTTAAGCTTAACTTTTCTAGGTCAGTTTAGAGAGAGGTCATAAGGGAGAATGTGGTTAGAATTGTAAATTCTTCTAGACCATTTAATCCAGTTCCTTCCTTTTGCAGATGATGAAATTAAATCCCAAGTTATATGTGTACTTATGTTCAACATTTTAAAGACAGGACTGTGACAAGAGCTGAAATTTTCCTGAGATTTTTCAATATTTTCTTTTCCTACTAGGCAAGATATTGTAAAGTCCCTTCATAGTAAAACAAAATTGTATGCTTTGAGGACATTCTAGACATAGATGTAATAAAATGTTTGCATTTTTTTTTTTTTTTTTAAGGTGAGAATACCGAGGGAATTCTGAGGGCCTTATCTTTAATATGAAATACTGCCATTTTGGGGAAAGGCAGAATATCATATCTCCTATGGGAAAGAAAGGATGCATTGACTTGTTGATTAAGATTGGATATCCTGATTAGTATAAATGAGCTGAGGTTGTCCAGGGGCCAAATTGTGAAGCTCTTTGATGGTTGTTAAGTGAAAATATAAGGAAGGGGAGGTTTGGGGATGAATTAATTCAGAATGTTGTGGTTGAGAGCAGAGCTTCTTTTATCACTTTAGGAACAAGGAGAGTTGGCTACTGTCTCTGTTTTCACATGGAAAACTCACATTATTAAACATGAGTGGTTCATGTAGTTTAGAGAAAGTTAAGAGAAGCAGTGTGCAAAACCTAAAAACAATTGGTGGTTTTCCTATTGGCCAGACACTGTTATAAATGTTTCTCATGTACTACGTCATTTAAACCTCCCAACAACCCTCTATAAGAGATTATACATGTTTGTTATAGATGAAAAGAAATCTTTAGTTAAATGCCCTGAGGTTGCGTAGCTAGTAATAGAACCAGTTCTAAAATTCCAATGTGTTTAAGAGCTCAACTCTTTAATTATTCTTGATAATGTGCCATATTTTTTTTATAATTTATTTAATAAACAATTTTCCACTGGCTAGAGGTCTGTCATTGTGATGTTTTCTGAAGACTACTAAAGTGTTCTTCCAACAGTTTATCATCTCATCTCAGGGTTACAGCCAGAAATTAGGAAATAAAAGGTTTGTCTGCCTTGTGGAAAACTATTGGGTTGTAACTCCCTTCAGCATTATTTACATACATAGAAAGCAAATATGGTTAATGGTATTTTTTCAATTTAATGAGAGAACCTTTTTTTTTAACTTATATTAAAATGGTTTTATTTTACTATATGGGATATTAATATTTTTAGAAATAAATGGTTATTAGATAATTTTAAAATTACAGTAAAAAATTACTAAGAAAACTGTGGTGATTTGTTATTTCAAAGCACTAAAATTCATTTAAGTTACCACATTGACTCATTTTATGGCACTGGTACAAATTACCCAACTGTAACAAGCATGGCATGTGCAGCATGCTGACAGTAATTGATAATACTGTATTGTGTATTTGAAAGTTGCTAAGAGAGTATATCTTAAAAGTTCTTATCACAAGACAAAAAATCTTAACTGTGTGGTGATAGATATTAACTATACAATGTGATCATTTCCCATACATACAGATTGAAAATCATTATGTTATACACCTGAAACCATGTTACATGCCGATGATATCTCAATAAAAAATATTTAGGGAACTGACATAACCTTCATCTTGACAAATCAGGTGGGGAAAATATTAACCAGGACAGTGTTTTAAGAAATTAAAAAAAAAAAAATCAAACATGGCATTAATATACGCTATTACTTAAGTCAGTTATAATTTTACAAATTTTTTCCTTTTCAATAAAGGGGTCTTCTTAAAGCCGTGTTTTGTTTTGTTTTGTTTTTAATCACTGAAGGGTTTTTATTTAATGTTATACAATGTACTTAGTTCAGTGTAAACCATAGTGCTGTTTCTTAGTGTATGTCATTTTTATGTAGTATGGGTATGGGGTTCATAAAAGTTTTCAAAACCAGAAAGAAATTGTCACATAAAAGATACAAGAAAGAATTTGTCAATTCCCTCTTTAGTATTATAATTGTAATTCACAAAAAAATTATTGAATACCTTACATGTGTCAAACCACTACTTGTTTTTTTATATAAAGGTTTTTTTTTTCAGATCTTTGGCAGCCCTGAGACTTAACTAGTATCACAGTTCTTAAATGGCAGTACCTAATTTTCTTACTACAGATATTACTTCTTTTAAGTTTTCTTTCATACTCAAAGGCAAGTACCCAGAAATCATTTTTGAATCTGCCTAATGCATTAGTTAAATAGTGGATCTATGGGTAGAAAAAAGAATGTGATGTAGATATCAAATCTAAGATGCATATGTAAAATACAAAAAATGGTAAAGTAATTTTAGGGATTATAAAAATGCTCTTAGATGATAGATCACATTATATTTTATTACCACTAACTCTTACATGTCTCCATTTTGTTGAGTATAATAGAATTCTGTTTTTCAGTGTTTCAGAAATAAAAGGGATTGCTAAGTTAATTCTTATAAAATTATTAAGTTTTGATACTTTACATAAACTGTAAAGTAAAAATACTTTTGTATTCCAGGTTGTTTATTAGTGGTATATTCTGATTACCAAAATTATAATTTCATTACTTTTTTTTTTTTTGGTAAAGTTAATTTTTTTTTTTTAATTTCAGCATTTCAGGGAAAAGCTGCCTTCATTTGGAATGCAAAAGGTAAAATGAATATACACTATTTGATTTGCAAAAGTTACAATTTTTTTTAATGTTCTGTATCAAGAAGAAAATGAATTAATGAACCTTTCTCTAAAGGATATTATTGGACGTTCATTTCTTTTTGAATTGTTGGAGAACAAAAATAAAAATGATCACGAAACAGTTTTCCTGAAGTTTGCTCATATTTATGTCCATAATTGAAATCATTAGAGTTTAAAAAAGAATTTTCACAGCAAGTTATTTTGGTAACTTAGGTTTTTAAAATTTTATTTAGAAGGAGATAATCTTAAATTACATTCTTTCTTATTCTTTAAAGCAGTATATAAAACCCGTCCTGCAGAGAAAGCCATTTTTGTGAATTATGATACAAATCCGTAATGTCCTCAGTAGTTGCTTAGGTGTAGGGAGTGCCCTTGGACCCAACAGCCCCGCATGTCAGCATTCTTCTTTATTGTTATTTCTTATGCATGCAATTTATGAGCTGTCTCTTTTTGTTCTTACCAGTGTTTTTTTCTTTAATAGTGCCTTAGCTCTGTAATTTTATAGATCCATATATCCAACCTTCCAGCATTGCATGTAACAAAATTTAAAAAGCATTAATGTTCATTAGAAGCAGTTACCTTTCAGACTTAGTCAACATGTGATGTCCTTCACTTTTTTTTTTCATTTTGAAATAGGAATTGGTAAATATGATCGAAAATCATCCGGTGACAGTAATAAGTGGTGAAACTGGTTGTGGAAAAACCACTCAAGTTACTCAGTTCATCTTGGATGATTACATCGAAAGAGGAACAGGATCTATATGCAGGATAGTTTGTACTCAACCAAGAAGAATTAGTGCCATTTCAGTAAGTTATCTCTCACTTTTTAAAATTCTTCACTTTCTTTTAGGTAGTCTTGCTAATAGCATTTTTTTTTTCATTTGTTTTTCCAAGACCTGTTGGTTTTGAAAGGGCAGTTTAATAAGCAATAAAAAGTAAAATAATGGTCTTAAGTCAGTGTGTACAGAAACTGATTAGGAAATTTTACTCCTGAAGTATTTCTTAAAAATTATCATCTCCTAACCTTATTAATCACTGTTCTGTCATAAGATGACTTGGTTACTTTGAGTTAAATCAATATTGATTATTATGTTTCATCTATCCAGAGCTTACTTCTGGTAGCCATAACTTTCAGAACATGATCAAAAACTGGAAATTAAGAAACACCAATCTCTAATAACAAAAAGAAGGAAACAAACAAAAAAATCAACATGTATTTACCCTTAAATTACATACAAGTTTTACAAGTTGAGAACATGATTTCTAACTTGTTTAGAAAAGACAAAAAGGGAGAAAATAATGAGAGAATGCTATATATATAGAAAGGCACTTTGAAAATAGTGATGAAAGAGAATTTGGCCTTGGAAGGCTCTTTGTAAGAGAAAATTAAAAGTAAACATAAGAAAAAGACCTGCACCCATAGTGTCAGATACCTTAGAATTTAATCTCTTTTTAACTTACGAAAGGCTGATAAACAATTTTTCAACAATTGCGGATTTTCATGGATATTCTGGATATTCGTACTAAAGGAAATTCTATTTTGTTCGTATTTTATTTCAATTAAAGGTTGCGGAGAGAGTGGCTGCAGAAAGGGCGGAACCTTGTGGCAATGGCAATAGTATCGGATACCAAATTCGTCTCCAGAGGTAAAGAGCATTCACTTCTTGTTTGCAGGTAGATTTTAATGAAAATTTGAAGGTGGAAATTCAAAAGAAAGATTTTCCTCATTTTTTGCTAATTATTACTATTAGAATTCACATTTAAAGTAACTGGATCATAGAAGGCTTTCAACCAACAAGAGTCATTTTTTAACCCCCATTCAGATTTAGATTTTAGTTTTAGATTTCAGTTTTAATATGTTTTACATTATGGAATGGTTAGAGAAATAACTTATTTCCTGGACATGCATTAGTAGACCACCTGCCCCCCCACCTTCTTAAAAGGAGTTGGTGTCCTACACCTTTTGGTACCACAGCCGCCATCCACTGACTGACTTTACTTATTTTGCTATCTTTAACCTCGCGTCCCACTCCACTGTATTTCTTTACCTTTTTCCAGTTATCTGTTTAAATCAACTTACTTTGCAATCACTGAACAGTTAAGGCCCCTAAGTAATGGGTGGTTTTCCACATGTTAATAGTTATGCCTTAAAAAAATATATATTAACATTGCATCATGATAACAAAAATAATGTATAGGCATTATTGCAGTAGGCATTCCTATAACTAAAAAATTAAGTGTGAAAGATATCCATTAAAACTGTTTTAAATCGAAAACTTTCTTTCAAACTTTTGTGATACTTAGAAATTTACTGGTAAAGTAAACCAAGAATTGTAAACGTGTGTCTTTCATTCACAGTCGATTACCAAGGAAACAGGGTTCTATCTTATACTGTACTACAGGAATCATCCTTCAATGGCTCCAGTCAGACCCGTGAGTATGTTTCAGTTAAGGACATTTAGTTAAATACTATCAAAAGATGTCATTATAAAATTGAATGTTGCTAATTGTTGAAGTAAAATGATTCCGTTTTAAAATTTCATACTGAGTTATATACTTTACCACACTTCTGCTTTAGGCATTTGTCCAGTGTTAGTCATGTTGTGCTTGATGAAATCCATGAGAGAAATCTGCAGTCAGATGTTTTAATGACTGTTATTAAAGATCTTCTCAGGATTCGACGTGACTTGAAAGTAGTATTGATGAGTGCAACATTGAATGCTGAGAAATTTTCAGAATATTTTGGTGAGTAAAATTTATGATTATTACTTTAGAAAGTTAATCATAAAGCCATTGAATTTAGAGTTAATCTTTTGTAAAAAAACTAATACAGTGCTAGGTAAAGTAGTCTAAATAAATGTTTAGCAACTCATTTAATATTCTCATGCCCTTTAGTTTCATAGATTAGAGAATTGGGCCTAATTTTTTAAATGATGGCATCATTGTTCCTCTTCCAGTGAAGACATACTGTTTATCAGTGCTGTCATCAGATAATTAAACTGGCATCAATGAAATCAGACCACAGATTTGAATAATTTTATAAACTTTTTTTTTTGTGATTCTTCTGTGGCTTTTGGTGCTATCACAGTCTAGAGTGGCAGTTTGCTAATGACAGTAATGCAGCTACTCATGGAATGAATACCTCCAGTGTGCCGGCTAGTATATTTGGCACTTTGTCTTTATTAATTCTCATACTGTCTTGTCAGGTAGATGCTGTTATTTCCATTTTTACAGATGAGAAAATAGCCTCAGAGCAGTTCAGTAGCTTGCACAAGGTTGCATAATTAACAGAGGGTCAAGAAGATTGAAACTAAATTCGACTAACTGCAGAATACATTCTTTTAAAATTATGCCTCCTTGTTTCTCTTGCTTATAATTAGGGAAAGGGGGAAAGGGAATTAAAATGGAATAGAGCTATATTTAATACATGTTCTTGTATTCAGCTTAATTTAATGCATATTCTTATATTCAGTCTAGTTGATTCTTAAAGCCTTGTGAGATTAGTTGAGTATATTATATTCTTCGTTATTGTTGTTGAGGTATCCAGAGCTAACATTGAGTAACTTACTCACATTTACTCAAGTCAGAGGCAAATCCGTGCTACCACTTCAGATACTTTGACCTCTGCTTTAGCGTCAACCTTTGTTTACAGTGTGTACTGTTTGTTTTGTTTGGTATAAAATATGAATAAAATTTAAAAAACAGTACTAAGCACCTTATTTTTTTAAACTGGTGATTTTAATTAATAATAATTTAATATTTGGTTCAGTCTTGTTTTAGCTACCTTTTTTCTGTCCCTAATTTTGCATGCCACAGAAAGAATGCTGCTTATGTAGATTTCAACAAAACTTAGATTGCGATGGCACCATCTTGGCTAATGATGAAGAGTAAATAGACTTCTAACTAACGGATTTTGAGTCCAATATAAAATTTTCTATTCTTTGGTATTCTGGTTACTTTGTAGAACTGTGAGATATGTGTACAGTTTGGTAGCAGTAAAATGGTATTGAGTGAAAACTAGACTGCTGCTTTTTATTGAACTAGGTATGGAAAAATAGGGTAGAGGTTTAAAAGTTCAAGTTCATTTTCCGAAGTTAAAGTACTAGACTCATTGTCCTATTTGTAATTTTTAATTTTATTTTGAACATTTAAGTACAGACCTATGTTTTGTCTAACATAATAGGTAACTGTCCAATGATGCATATACCTGGTTTTACTTTTCCGGTTGTGGAGTACCTTTTGGAAGACATAATTGAAAAAATAAAGTAAGTAAGTATTAGGAAGTAAAAGTGATTAAAAAATACTGATATGCCAGCTTTCCTGTCAAACTTTAACTTTAGAAACTCACCCTTGACCACCTTCTTCTTAAAGCATTTTTTTTTTTTCCTTAAGTCAGAGATTCCCAAATTTGGTTGCTCATTAAAATTACTAGGAGCCTTTTAAAACCCAGATTCTGCATTCATACTTCATACCTTAATTACACTATAAAGTATGGGGTGGTAACCAGGCATCAGTGTTTCTTTAAAGATCCCTGGGCATACAAAGAACAAACTGGTGGATGCCAGATGGGTGGGAGTTGGGAGGCTGAGGGAAAAGGTGAAGAGGTAGTTACAAAACAGTCACGGGGATGTAAAGTACAGCATAGGGAACGTAGTCAATATTGTAATAACTACGTATGGTGCCAGGTGGGTACTGGACCGATCGGGGGATGATTTCGTAGATTATGTGAATATCTGACTCCTTGCTGTATACTTGAAACAGATATAAAATAATTTTGGACGTCAAAAAAAAAAAATCCCTGGGCAGCAAAGTTTGGGACTCTCTCTGTCTTTAGTTCTTGAACTTCTCTTCTAGTTCTCCTACATGCTTTTTTCCTCCTTTTAGGGCTTCCATTCCCCACCCTTTACATACGATTTTCCCCTAGGGTTTTCAGTTGATTAGCCTTTTCTCAGTCTGTTGTGACTTCACTGTGCAGTCCTGTTTCCATGACCATACTTCTGTATTTTCACAGCTCTCTGAACTATAGCTTCAAAATTGAAGCTCTTCCTCAATGCTAAACTTGTTATCTAACTGTGTACTCACTCAGCAGCATGTCATTACCACAGATACCTTGGACTGGCCATTTTTAAAACTAAAATTATTATCTTATATTCCATTCTCACCATACGTCCACCGAATAAACCAATTTGTTCAGTATGCCTTGTAATGGTTATTGATACTGTCCTCCACCCAGTTGTCTAAGCTATAAATCGAAAAAGCTAATATTTATCAGCTATATTCTAGGATATGTTTACTGGCTTACATGTTTACTAACTAAATTACTGTAAGTAATTCTGTAATTCTCCCCCCCCCCCTTACAAACTCTGAGAGCTTTCACCTTGAATGTGTCGTCTTGTTTTTATTTTTTCTGTTTAAGAACCTTGTTATCTCTCCTGCGTTAATAGAAGAGTTTCTCCTTTGGCACGGTGGTCTTCACTCTCACCACTGCTTCTATATATATTCCTTAAAAATCTGATCATGTGAGCTTTCTTCCCCTAGGGAAGGCCTCTGAGACTTTTCTTTATAAACTTAAGAACCTTTATTGGTTTGTCAGAGCCTATAGCAGAGCACCTCACTGATAGGCCCAAGTTATTACTCCCCTCAAAACTGACCATTAGCTACAACCAGCCTTTTCCAAGGAGTTGTAAAAGATAATTGTATTTTGATGAGAAGGGGGTTGGGAAAGCACAGCGCCCATGGTATCAGGTTTCAGTTCTACAACTAGTCATCTCATTACAGTCTGTCCTCTGTTCGAGCCTCACACATTCCATGGCCTGCCATCCTAAATGCACCATTCTCTACTATGCCACCCCCTGCCCTTTCATTCATGACTTTGTGCTTTGGACCTGTTATTGTCTGCTTTAAGACATATATGTACCACTTTCTCTATCCTTTCATCTTTAAACTATGGATGATATAAATCCCAGCTTTATTGCCTGTTAAGCCTTCTCGAATACCTTTCACAGAATGAGCTGATTTCTCATTCAGGCTCTCATAGCACTTTTATCATGTCCTTCACCTCCGTAATTGCCACATAATGTATCTCCTTATATTTGCCTTTTGCACTAGGTTTCAGATTTTTCAAGCTTAAGGATTTCGTTTTGTTCATTTTTGTAACTAGTGCATAGTACAGTGTGTTGGCCTGTAGCAAACGTCTGATTTAAGTATATGGTAGATGTAGAAATACTTGCTGAGATTTTTTTTAAGACTCCACAGCTTGCTTGTTAACCGAGAACATGAAGTATTGGTGGGAATGTGAGAAAAAAAATCCTGCTGCATAATTTACATGGAGAAAAGTCAGTTGAATTTTGAATAGATATTTATTTAACAAATATTTTAATCTTTATACCTTGCACTGTGCACTAGGATCTGAACATAAAACAAGGAAAGACTAGGTACGTACCCTCCTAACGAATGTCTAGACAGAGATGTGTACACTGTTAATATGACTGGCCTGTTCTGGGGAAGTCAACAGCTTGACAGTAATGTAAACAGAAGTTTCAGGGATCAGTAGTATAGAATTACATAAAGTCAAATGGCTTTCTTATGCTCTGTAGAAGGCAAGTTATGTACCAGGAACTGGCTAAAGGGTCTCTTGAGGAAAAAGGGTTGGTATCTATGCACTTGCCATTCGGTAGCCAGCTCTAAGAGGATGGTCACAGGAGGATGGTCCTTGGATAGAGGTTTTTAGGAGAAACCCCCAGCTATCTCCTTTCAGAAGAGCTGCACTATAAGGATGTAGGTTAGGGAAGAAAGCAGGGTGAGGGGGTATGGAGGGTTGTGATTAGGTCCTTGGTGGAGGGGGGCAGTTGAAGGTTACCTCTGTTGTTAGAATTGCTGGGAAGGGAGCCAACTGTTGGGTCCATCCTGCTGACTAGGACTGATCTCTGTCTCAGGTTCCCCTACCTCAAGTTGGTGACTCTATATGTATCGAAGACTTAGGGGAATCCTGGGTCACAGGTACTGAATAAGGAAGGGGATTAACACTTTTGGGGTGTCTGCTGTATGTCAGACACTGTGCTTTCTTTACTCATCACTTTCTTGTTTTTATTCTTTTGCCAATACTGTTATGAGAGTATTAATCTCAAACAAGGAAACTAAAGGCCAGAGCAAAGACATCATTCCCATATTCTGAATCGTAAAGTTCGAGCTCCAAACCCCTCATTCCATCTAGATGCTGTTCTCTAGGTGAATTCTGAGGAGCTTTGGGGTTCAAGTTTAGGTTCATTTTTCTTTGTCTGTCTGCACCCCCATGCTTCTCAGAACCTACTTATTGTAGGTGGGATTTAGGGGTCAGATGCACTCTGCCTATAGGGAGTCATAGTATATGCACTGGACAGAAACATAAGAGATTTGGATGCTGATTCTGGCTCTGCCATTAGCTATGTCTGTGGTCTCAGCAGAATTAATAGTTCTCAGGCATGGGTCTGTAGGCCTGTAGATACATCATCTGAATCTTCTGGAGCATTAAATTAAAATTCCTGGATTAGTAGACCCCACCCATACTTGAATCTGAATCATAAGTATAGAATTTAGGAATCTATGTTTTACAAACTCCACGGGAGTCTTATGTGTACTCAGGTTTGGAAACCTATATATAAAATCTGAGTTTTCTGTAAGACTCAGAAGCTATTATTTTGGACTTAATGTTAACTTTTTTTTTTTTTTTTTTTTAGAGCAAACTTAAAATGAAGGTGAAAGTTACTCTAGGTTTTATTTTTTAATTGATTACTGAAGGTGATCTAGAGGTATATATACTTCTATAGAGAAGAATAATTTTTAACCACAATGTCAGATTTTATGTTAAGGAAAACTTGCAATTTAATTGGTGTTCACTACAAATTATAGTGAAAATATTCTTTAAAATTTTTTTAAACTTCTAAATGTAAAAATCTAGCTATTAGCTAAAAACAAAGAGTTTCAAAAAAGGCTATTTAAGAATGTTTTTTATTTTAGATATGTTCCAGAGCAAAAAGAACACAGATCCCAGTCAAAGAGGGGTTTCATGCAAGGGCATGTAAATAGACAAGAAAAAGAAGAAAAAGAAGCCATCTATAAAGAACGCTGGCCAGATTATGTAAGAGAACTGGGGAAAAGGTAAGCTTCTTTTATTTAAAAGTGAAAACACAGTGGCTAAATGACTAAAACAAAAAGCAGGGATTATCTTCTTGAATTTGTGTATATTTAGTAGGAGACCATCTCAAGTCTCATGTTCTAGCTAAATACTGTCCTGATTTGACTTGTAAACACTGTTATTATCCCAGTAATTTTCTCCTATCTACTGATTGTTTCATTTGCAATTTAATTTTTAGGTTTTATAGAAAGTTAGACCTTAGGAAACATCAAGTATTTCATGATTTTCTAACTTCGATAGGTATTCTGCAAGTACTGTAGACGTTATGAAAATGATAGATGATGATAAAGTTGATCTGAATTTGATTGCCGCCCTTATTCGACACATTGTTTTGGAAGAAGAGGTTAGTTTTCTTTGTTTTTCTTCAAAAAGCATAATTTTATATATCAAGGCCAAGAAAAAAAAAATAATTAAATGCTTTTTAAAAATAGCCTATGGAAGAAATCACTTTTGACACCAGAAATAATCTCAAAATACCAAAAGATTTAGACATTGGACCTATTCGAAGAAGAAACTGAACAAATGAACTATCTGGTTTATAAAACCTATTTTTAAAAAGAGAGCCTTCAGTTATAATCAGTAACTGATACTGTTGTGAGCTAGTGTAATTTTAATGAAGACTTAAGTGGGCACAGATTTTTACTCTTAGTGTATTTTGTTATGTGATCCTTTGTAATGATTATTTCTCCTCCTTACAGGATGGTGCAATATTGGTTTTTCTGCCAGGCTGGGACAATATCAGCACTTTACATGACCTCTTGATGTCACAAGTGATGTTTAAATCAGGTATTATAAAAATGTATTTTATTGCAATTCTAAGAGTGGTTCTTGAGTCTTACATAGCCTGGTTTTTATCTTCATTTGAAGAAATGTTGTTTCTGAGGCTACCTCAACGTAAGAACATGATGATCTTGGCCCAGTTTCGTTTTTTCAAGTTAGATTTTTTTCCCTATGAATTTCTAGGTCATAGATGAAGATGGTGGGTATGTAGTGAAGTTCTTTATTTAGTATTATGGTGAGAATATTTTCCCTCTTTTTCTAAATTCAACTGATAAAATTGAGCTCTTAAAGTTAAGATATTGACACTCGAGGATTTTTGTTTTTTTTTTTTACACTCACCGCTGCATTTTGTTGGGCAGAAAAGAAGTTTGAATTTATCCCTCAGCCCAGTAATTCTCAGTTCTGATCACATGGTAGGGTCACCCATGGCATTTTTTTTAATTTGGGTACCTGACCCATCTTCACCCCAAAACTGAGACTTGTGACCTGAACATTTAAAAAGTTTTAAAAATTCCTGAGGTGATTCTGATTCTTTAACAGCATGTTTTGAGTAACCTCTTGCTGTCTTAGAGAAATGAAGAGAGACATTTTTCTGCTATAAAGTTTAGTTAAAGCATTTCCAGGTATCATTTTTAACTTCAAATCAATAAAATACAAAGTAAATTTTATTTAGTGTTTCATCATTCTGAGTATATAATTTCTAACTTTACTCTGTTGAAATACTTTTGATACATTTTAATTTTATAAAACACTAAAAAATATTTTGATGTAATTATATTGGTTAAAATAGTAAAAGCTGTATTTTTTATTTACATTCCCTAAAGGTAGTGCCCTCAAAGCATTCTATATAATTAAAATGATTTACTGTTCTCAAGCTAGAAAAATATTTTTATCTGATTACCTTGATTTGTTTATAATGAAACACTGCTTTTTCTTCTAAGTGATAACCTTTCTGTGTAGACGAAGTATAGTTATAATTAAACTCTACACTTAATGATTTTCTTAAACCCTGGAATTTTTTTTTTTTTTGGCCAAACATTTCAACTTTTGCCTATTTTCCCATCATAAACAACACTACTGTATGATATACTTTTAATTTTAAAAAATGTGAATGTGTATATATTTACCAAGAAAAATACAGGGAAGATATTTACCAAAATGCAATATTATCATTTCTAGGGATGTTTTGTAAAGGGTGTGATATTCTGGATTATTAGAATGACTTCATTAGTAATTCATTAGAATGACTAATTATTCTTAAGGATGGAGAATAATTAACAGCTCAATTTCTTTTAAAGAGAGTCTTTCAAAAATTTAACAAGGATGTTTTTTCTCATGTAAATTTTATTTTAAAAATTTAGCCTTAATAATTAATTAGTTGTACAGTGTAGAAGGGAGGTAAATTGGTCAAACTCTATACTGACTGAAAAATAAATCTTAAATAAAACTCAGTTTATCGAATGCTTATCAATACGTTCTTATTCTCATATGAGAGTAGACTTTATTCCTGTTGACTCCTTTGGTTGTGTAACATCAGGAGTATAAACTTCTAATCCTTATGTTGTCTTCAATAAAGTTGTTTTTACTTTCATTATCTCTGACTGCTTTTAATTTTTTTAACTTTGTAATGAAACTTTTTAAACTTAGAGAAAACTAGAGAAATTATATAATGAATACCATAAAGTAGTGACTTCAATGCAACAATTATTTTGTTGTCTAATTTTTTCCTTTTTAAAGTAAACTGTAGCTAAACTGTAGCTATCACCTGTTACCTCTAGATATATAAGTATCTCTTAAATGCAATTCCTTATATAACCACAAAGCCATTATACCTAATTTTTAACATCCTCTAATAACATCTGTAATCAGGTTTTCCCATTTTTCCCCAAAAATGTCTTTCTCAAGTAGTAGCATGTTCAAACTATAAAAAAAGTCAAACCAGATAAATCTTTGACTCCAGTTCTAGAACATCACTTTTATCTTCTCTTTTTTCCCCTCATGGTAATGTTTTACAGAACTTGCTGGATTTCTCCGAATCTTTATGGTATCATTTCATTTGACCCTGTCTTACCTGTATTTTATTAACTGGAACTTATATCTGAAGGCTTGATTCAATTTAAGTGTTTTTGGCTTGAGTTTTGATTAAGTTGATATATTTTATGTTGTGTCAGAGACAAGTAATTCAGAGCATTCATTTTTAGCAATACCAGTTGCTTGACAGCATTTTATTTTTAAATTTAGAATGGTCATAGAGAGTCTGTAGAGAGCATTATATATCCTTTAATAACAGTTGTTTTCTGGGGAAATATAGCTATCTTGAGTCATTTGGGTATCATTGCTAAAGATTTAAGTCAAGTTGCATTTTTTGTAACCACAGGTAATCATGAAATTTACCATTGCTTCTTTTAACACTCATCCTCCTTCCCATCACTGTACTATACCAGACTTTGTATTAACTAATAATCATGAATGGGCTTGAGCTATTTTGTTTTGAAGCTTAAAAACATATGACTATAATTTATATTTCTAACAAAATTACATTTAAAAACGTGGGTCACTTTGGAATGTATTACATTTATTTAACCAAGGCTATTTATTTTTAAGTAGGAGATGACAATTTAATAAGTAATTTCCTTTAAAAATTGAGATATTCTGTGTATGATTAAAATAGCGAGGATCATCCAAAGTGTGCAAACTTATATCCATATTAAGCAGAATTCTTTGGTCTTCAGTTAAGTGGTAGAAATGAAGTTAATGATGTTTTTCTACTCTAAAAAGATTGCTTCCAACTTTTAAGCATTCTTTTAAGAATTTGGGGACTGTGCTAATCATCAGTATGAAAAATTAACTAAATAAAATATTGACAGTAACTTGTTGGAACACTCAGAAAACAAGAACATAACAATAAAGTTGGGTCTGATTATATGTAGGAATAAAAATTCAGAATTATGTGGCTTAGCATTTGCATTCATTGTTCCATGTATGTCTCATGGCGCTTTTGTGCAACAGTCTTAATGTTTAATTTTCTGTTCAATTTTCAGATAAGTTTCTTATTATACCCTTACATTCACTGATGCCTACGGTTAACCAGACACAGGTACTTTGTTAAATTTATTCATTCTGTCTTTTAAATGGAGGCAAACTTAAAGGACTCTGTGTGTGTGTGTGTGTGTGTGTGTGTGTGTGTGTGTGTGTAGGCACATTTTCAAATAGTAATCCATATACTTTGCAAATGAGTCTTTGGGGGATGATTTTATAAAAACTTTAATGAGTTTTTATAAACTTATCTACAAATCAAATTAGTTTTATCAATAATAACGAAAAGTTTAAAGATTGGTTTCACCAATAACTTGTTTGTGTTTCCTAAATAAAAGAAAAAGGGTGTGTGAGTACCAGTAAAACTCAACCTCGAAATTAAATACCTATGACATACTACAGCTTGATATTTGAAATTTTGATTTAACAGAATTAGTGTATTTGTAGGTGCGAGATTTTCTGTTTTGTCAATGTATTGTTATGGTTTGAATATTTTGGTTCTGTGCGGATTTAGGGATTTCCTGAGTTAGAAAGAACACTACATTCTGATTTTCTGGACTGCAGTATTTGCAGACCCTGGTGAGACGAGATAGATCAGAAAATCTTCCTCTCGACCTTTCTAGTTTTTCCACTCTTTTTATAAGAAAATATCAAGACATTTTTTTATTGAGACCTTTTCCGCTGGTACGTTAGTCCTGAGTAAGGCTCAGCCAACTGAATTAGATATAGAGTGCATACCTGAGGGAAGAGAGGAAGAGAGAACTCTTGATCCCAGAGACTGTGCAGCAGCAGAGTATCAAATGCTGAAGGCACTTCCGGTTCTGACACTGTAACAGTTATTTATTCTTTTGCTAGATAATGTGAGAAACAACATTTTTTTCTATTGATTACCATTTTTATACATAAGGGGATATGTTTATGCTTTTTTTTTTTTTTTTTTTTTTTTTTTTTTGCTTTACAGCCAAGTGGTGCTTGGTACATGTGTTTTTATGTATTTGGATGGCTTTGTCAAGGCTGGTGGTGTTTGCAGGATTCAGCATTTGAAGAGGATTTTTTTTTTAATTCAGTTTACCTCAAAAGCTAGTATATGGTGGGATAGGCAGCTAACATTATTCTGATGAGTTGGGTATCTGCCTGGTTGATGGATGTCCTTACCCACATACTTTTGGGCAATCCATAATTCTTCTCTTTAAATTTCTCTTCCTCAAATGTTTGACTATGCAGAAAGATGTTTATACTTATCCAGATTTTGTTTTAAAAATTCTATAAATGTAAATCATGTGTCATTTAAAATCTTATTTGCGATAAGATTCTGACATCTGTGGGAGATTTAGTTCCGTTTACCAAAAGAGAATTTTTTAGTATTGAAAATGGTAGTATACCTTATAAATACATCTGTAAATATTAGATGCATACATACGTCAACAGATGGACACAGAATGCTAAGAATAAGCAATATCTGAAGTAATTGCTCTAATTGTGAGAATTATGTATCAGAAATTAGTGTACTTTTAGAGTTTTGATATATATTATTCTTACAGGTATTTAAAAGAACCCCTCCTGGTGTTCGGAAAATAGTAATTGCTACCAACATTGCAGAGACTAGGTAAAAATTGTTTTAAATATCAACCTAATGATTATATTAGTTTTGAGCCTGATAAGTTATTAACATACCATAATCTTTTTCCTCTACAGTTACTTTGTAATTTCTTAAAAATAAATCTGTTTTAGCTTAGTCATGGTAGTGAGCATACGTTTGTTTAGATTTATTTAATTATATTATTTAACCTATACTAACATTTTAGCCCTCTTCAGAAACAGCCTTTAAATATTTTTCTAATACCTTTTCTAAAGAACTATGGGAGCTGATGCCAGTTTTGTTCTATTTGCCTTTTGTTGCTGGGAATGGAATCGTTTGCTAATTTGGCAGTTAATTATACCCAGCCTTTAAAATGTATTGCATCTCTTGGAGGTACTTATATACCGGTACAGCACTGAAACAGATTGTTCTGTGGAAGCCGATATTAAACTGTGGCACTTGTGGAGGGAGGGGGCCCACAAAGCTAGGTACAAAGGTCATTGAGCAAGCCGTAGAGTTGGCACTGTGGTGCACTACAGCTGCAATGAGGTGCATGATTGCCTAACACTGGTAAATATGGAAAGAATGGTGAAAATCCTGAAGTGCTGAAATCAGTTTGAGCCAAGAAAAGTCCTCTAAAATCCCTGTCTGTAGACCTGTTATAGATTAATGTGCTTTTGATGTGTTTTTAATATTTCGTTTATCTGTCTTCCAAACAGCATTACCATAGATGATGTAGTTTTTGTGATTGATGGAGGAAAAATAAAGGAGACACACTTTGACACACAGAACAACATCAGCACAATGTCTGCTGAGTGGGTTAGTCAAGCTAACGCCAAGCAAAGGAAAGGTCGCGCTGGAAGGTGAGGGGGCCTTCTTCTGAAGCCTTTAGGACTCAGAGATTTTATGTCTCTTACTTAACCTTTGTTGCCAGCATTTAAAAGTATTATTTGTTAAGAGTTTCGTATTTTTAAAAACTTAACTGTAGCACATTTTTATTGGTAAGTTGTTCTAATCATAATTTCTTTGGAATTAATTGTTTTATAATTTTTCTACCTCTTATTCTTCAGTCCAGTTAATTAAAATTAATATTATTTTGTCTTAATCCTAATGAGTTATACTACCTTAATTTTGTTTCTTTTTTAAAAGCACATTACTAATGATAATGATAGCTACTAATCCTATTTGAATGTCAGGTTTTCTCCTAACACTTTAGATGTATTAACTAGCTTAGTCCTCACCACAGTGCTGTGAGACAGGTTATTATCTCTATTTTAAGAGTTAAAGAAATTAAGGTACAAAGAAATTCAATCATCTGTTTAAAGTCACACAGCTTTATCAGTAGCAGCATCTGGTTCCACAGTCTAGGCTCCTAATTCCTGTACGATACAGCTGGACTGGTTTTTTACTATTACCAACAAAAACATGAGGAAAGTACCTTATTTCCGTTGATATAATGGTAGAATTAGAAATAAAAATACCTGTTAGGGAAATGATTTGCATTTAACAAATAATTGCACTTACTCATTTTTATGGATACTTCACATATTTTTACACTCTTATTCATGTGAGTGGTAAAATCATATCTGGAGATATAGAAGAGTTTTTCTTTTGCCTCTTAAGGGTAGAATAAAAAGATTCCCATTAGTCTTCAGATTCTGGCTTAATTAAGGAAAGGAGAGTTTATAAGAAATGTTACCATTTTATTTAAGTTTATAGTATATCTGTAAAGCTCCAACTCACTTGCTATAATATCTGCAGAATATCAATAGAGCTTGACCTCCAGGTAGTTTATTAGATTATTCAGTTGATGCTGTTGAGCCAAAGTCATGACTTCACCTACAAAATGTACTCTTCCAGTAGGTATTAGGTGATAACTTAGTGGGGACTCAGCAAGACTGGGGTTTGCTCATGTAGACCTGTCACCTTGGATACTGATTTTAAAAGTATTCGCCACAGGAAATGGGTTTAGCACGCTTTTGTATATGAATACTACACACACTAGGCCTTAGAATTTAATCCATGAAACAATTATGGAAATTAAATTAAGTATTACATTTATCTAACTTTATCCCCACTATCCTGGTGGAAGTTAACTGTGAAATTACAATGTTTTAATCCAAATAGAAAATAGTCTCTTCTAGGCTCCATAGTTGTAGATTCCTTTAGCAAAGCCTAATTAGAGTGGTAATTATTTTGAAGGTCAGAGCAAACTATATTATGTGGTCCTCTGAGGGGAGGCGCTCTTAGTTTCTGCAGGCATGTTATATAATAGATAATGAGTCTTTATAGACTTGTGACAGAAATAGCTAAAATTTTTAGAATTATTCCTGTAGGAAAAGGGCTTCCTCCTCTTATAGTTACAAGAGCCCATAAAAATATTGTTTTGCTTGAAAATAAATGAGATGAATACCCTCACCTCTTCACATCTATCCTTAATATTGTCCAGAGAATATCATTCATGTCACTAGATGCCAACAACAGAGAAAAAGTTTCCAACATTCGTCTGAGAGCTTACTAAATTTCTGAATAACATGAACAGGTTAACATGTCAGAATTTGTTACATAAAATGCTCACAAGGCATATAGAGATTAACCTAAGTAGATTGCTGTTACTGAGCACAGCAGTTTGGATTCTATAAGATAGAAATAGGGAACCAAATTATTGGTGGGGGAGGGAATCTTCTGTTTCTTAAAACTAGGGCATAGAAGTAGTGGATTTAAGGCTCTTCAAAACATTTGGGGAGAATATGTGATTAATAAAAATGAAATAAGTAAATTAGTTATGATGTTGCTTGAAGAAATAGATATTGGCTACTTTCTCTGCCTTCCTGAAGTTCTAAAAAAAATCACTGATATGCACCACCCACTCACCACACTGCCACCCCCTTTTTTTTTTAAAGAGTTCAACCTGGTCATTGCTATCATCTGTATAATGGTCTTAGAGCGAGCCTTCTAGATGACTATCAACTGCCAGAAATCTTGAGAACTCCTTTGGAAGAACTTTGTTTACAAATAAAGGTAAATTAGATTGGGGGTGGGGGGGAGTTAAGAAACTAAATAGGGATGGGGTTCTCATTTTTACCATGCATTTGTCTATGTGTTTTAGAAAACTATGTTTTTAAACTTACTTCAAATGTTTGTTTAAAAGTTTTTAATCATGTACTGCTCTGGAGCCAGATTGCTTGTTTGAATCCCATCTCCCCTGAGAAGCTAGTTTTGTTACATTGGGCAAGTTATATAAATTAACCTCAGATAAAATCATACTGGCATGTAGTAGTGTTTAGCAAATGTTAGCTTATGTTACTACATTTTAAGATGTTATCCCTCTTTATAAACTATTTACAGTTTTTTTAAGTATGTTATATATTTTAATATAATACTCTAACTTATTTTAAAAATAAGTGGTAGTCAACTTTGTTGAGATTTTAACCAACTACTTTTCTCATAAGTTTGTTGGGTTGTGGAAAGTAGTATATCAGCCTTTAAACATGTTTTTATAGAACCACAAATATAATTTTAACTTAAAATAAGCAACTTAAAAATCATGTATAGGTTCGATGCTTTACTCGAGTGAATGACACAGGCCGAGACTAAGCTTATTATGTCAATATGTGATACATGTGTAATTATATTTGTCTCCCCAGATTTTAAGGCTAGGAGGAATTGCTCATTTTCTGAGTAGGTTAATGGATCCACCATCAAATGAAGCAGTGTCACTCTCCATAAAACATCTGATGGAACTGGTAAACTTGATTTTTTTTTAAAAGTCTAACTTAGACATAGAGTGTTAGAGCATGTAATCCAGCTAATTAAAGTTTTTCATTACGGCAGGGTAGACAATGAATAATGAATGTTCAGTGCCAAATTTGATACACTATTTGGCTTTTCAGCTTAGTATATGAGATATAAATTAGAAAGTTATAAAATGATACATTTGTGATGTTTTTACAATACTGGGCCCTTTCCACACAATTTTTTGTATTGTAGGCCTGATACTAACAGGTGGTTTTTCTCCAAAATATATTCCCCTACTGGTCATTTTATTCTTATGGCTTTTTTTTTTTTCTTTTTTATGAAGTCAGTGTTTTGAGAAACGAGTTACAGTGTTTTGCCACTTAGTTGGTGGCCAACCATCCCTGCCCAAGACTATGTTGAGAAGAGGCAAAGGTAGAACAAGCTGTGAGTTAGTGTCTAGAGTGGGGGGAAGAAGGTTAGAGCAGTGCTGTCTTCTCTAGCCACTAGCTACATGTGACTATTTCACATGTAGCATTTCAGTCACACGTTTCATATGTTCAATAGGCACATGTGGCTAGTGGCTACCATATTGGACAGCACAGAAATAAAATATTTCTGTCATCGCTGCAAATTCTGTTGATTAGTGCTGGTTACTTTGAGAATTTGGCCCATATCAGAACATTGCAATAGCTTTTAATGTGAGTAATAAGGTATTTAAATGAAAAAGCATTGTATATTACCTAACCATTTTTGTTAGAATATAGATTACATTTAATGAGGTTACTGGTATTTTAGCAAGTAATAGTTTCACTAATGATCTCTCTACCCTCTAGGCTTTTTTATCTAATAGAATAGTGCTATGAAGAGCTAGGTGGTGCTGAGAATCAACTTAATATTTCTGGTAGAGATAGATGACCAGACAGCTTGACTCAAGCCTGAGTGGGATGACTTCACCTTTTCCAACTGAATTTCAGAGCTAGTTTTAGCCATTTTTAGGCAACAAAACTGTGAAAAGGCCAGCACATTCTGGCCTACAGTAGGGTCTGGAACCCACATTTAAAAAAAAACTTATTGTGAAATAGAGAACAAATAAGTAAAACAAAAGCATCCAGGAATGATTTATTACAAAGAGAGTACTGTGTAATCATTACTCCTATCAAGAGCATCATTCCCGGTATCTTAAAAAAACTCCCGCAATCGCTTCATTGCCCCTCAGTCCCTAGGATAATCTCTATCGTGACTTTAATGGTAATATCTGCTTGTTTTCCTTGATGGTTTTACCATATAGGTACACATCTCCATAAAGAGCTCAATTTAATTTGGCCTGTTATGTGAACTTCATGCAAACTCACACAGATGTAGGGGGTGTGGGGAATGGAATTCTCTGGATTCTTTCACTTAACATTGTGAAATTGTGTATTATTGCTTTTAGCTATCATTCATTTTCATTTCTTCACCATATTGTATGACCACTGAAAGCCATTTGGTTATTTCCAATTTGAGGCTATTACAGATAATGCTGATAGGAATATTCTTCAATACTTAGTGTTTTTTTGGTGCACATGTTTAAGTATTTCTTATGCATATATACTTAGGAGTGAATTCACTGGATCATAAGATATATATATGGTCAACTTTGGTAGATAACCCCTAACAATTTTCTGAAGTTGTCAAATCACTTTACACTCCGACCTGTGCCACTGGTAGGTGAGAGTTCACATTTCTCTAGCATCACCAGCCCTTGAAAATCTTTTATACTAAGCATGCTGGTAGGTACGTAGTAGTTTTATGGTATTAATTTATGGTTTTAATTTGCATTACCATGACTATTGAATTTGTGAGCAGCTTTTCATATGTTTATTGTCCATTTGGATAGCCTCTTTACAGATTGTTGATACCTGTTTTTCTCTTAGGTTGGAAGAAATCATATACTTTTATTTACTCTTGATATGAGCCTTTTGTCAGCTGTGTGTTGCACATGTCTATATATTTACCTTTTTACTTTTTAATAGCGTTTTGGTAAATAGAAATTTCTAATTTTAATATAGTCAAATCTTTCAGTCTTTTGTTATTGCTCCTTGTCCTTTATCTACCTTGGAGTCACAAAGATAATATTTTAAATTTTTTGTTTTGTTGTTCACACTTAGATATATAATTTATCTGAAGTTGATTTGTGTGTGTGTGTGTGTGTGTGTATGGTGAGATAGGAGTCAGAGTTTTTACACATGTAGGTCCAATTGACTGAACACTGTAGAAAAATTTGTCCTTTCCTCTTCGTTCTGCATCATTTGCCTTCGATGTAGTTAGTGTCTGGATTTGTGTCTGTAGATTCTGTTCTACTCTGTTGGTCTGTATTTTTATCTTGAGCAGGTGTTACACTACCTTAATTACAGTTTTGGGTGTTATCAACCAGAACATTAGCTATCCTATTCAATTAGGTATTTAATCTCCCAGTGTTTTATTTCTATGTAGGGGTTTCCGACAACTTTTATAAAGATTTATTTTTTGGTCAGTTGTACTTTGGCATTCTACCCTTTTTAATTTTTCATTTTCTTGTGAGTCTAATATATAGGAATGAAGTTGGTTTTTGAATATCGACCTTGTATCCATCAATGCTGTGAAACTTGCTTATTCTAATAATTGTATGTAAATTTATAAACGGTCACATCTATAAATAATTGCAATTTTACTTATTTCTGATCATCTAGGACCCCCTAGTACAATGTTAAGCAGAAGTGGTATAATAATGTGCATTCTTGTGTTCTTGTTCTCAAAGGGAAAGCTACCAATTCATTGAGCATGTCTGTTGAAGATTATTTTTTGTAGGAACTATCAAGTTAAGAAAGTTTCTATTCTTAGTTTACTTAGAGATTTTTATCATTCAGGGGCAATTGATTTTATCAAACATCTTTTCTGCTTCATGAATGAGATTATGATACGATTTTTCTATTTAATTTGTAATGTTTTGAATTAATGTGATTTTTCAAAGGTTAAACCACCTTTCATTCCTGAAAATAAACCTAACTTGCCAGGATTCGATTTGCTATGATATTGTTTTGTGTTTCTCATGCCTAAGATTATTCATTAGTTTTTCCAAATGTCCCTATCAAGTTTAGGTGCCAAGATTATATTAATTTCAGAAAACAACTTGGTAATATTATATACTTTTTCTTTTTTTATTCTCTGAAAGAGTTTTTGTAAGATCAAGGTTATTTCCTCCTTAAATGTTTAGAAGTCTGTGTCTGATGAGACACATAGGGGTTTTTTAATTTTTATTTTACTTTTCATATTTTCTTGTATGCCTCATTATCTTAATTGTGTACTGGACATTCTGTCTACAAAGTTCTTTGTAGATAAAATTTTAAAGGTTGGGGTGATGCTCTTTTCTCCAGGGAGGGAGGATTTATGTTGCTTTTGCCAGGGCAGTGGGCCGCAAGGGAAGCCCCAGTGTTGGGCTCGCTTCCCTAGGCTTCCATCATTCCCCAAATCCTAGACTTGGAGTTCTTTTAATTCTTCTTACTGTGTCTTCAAGCAGCTTTGCTAGCTGTGCTCATTGGGGTAATCAGACCCGATCACCTCGGTATTCAGAGCAGAGAGGTCACCCCTCTTTCTCAGTGTTCTAGGTAGAATCCCTATCTCGCTTCCTGCCTTATGTTTCCTAACCTACTAGTATCAAGGGCCTTCGCATTGTAAATTCCAAATATGTAATGTTTCCTGAGGGCTTATTTTGTTTTATTTTTCCCATCACTCTTGCTGTGGGTGATTTTCTTTGATTGAAGGTTACTTAATGTGTTATTTCTCTTCTGTCCTAATGTTTACATTAAAGCTGAGATGTAAATTAATCTAGTTTTTGTTTATATAAATTTAACCTTTGATCTCAAAATTTATGTTTTGGTGAAGAAAACTAAAACTAATAAACAATATTAGGACATTTGGGCTTTTTTTAAGCGAACTAAAATTAGTTTTGAATGTGATGCTTTACGATGTTTATTTTAAACATAAACTCTTACTTTACAGAATGCTTTGGATAAACAAGAAGAATTGACCCCTCTTGGAGTCCATTTAGCACGATTACCAGTTGAACCACACATTGGAAAAATGATTCTTTTTGGAGCTCTATTCTGTTGCTTAGATCCAGTACTCACCATTGCTGCTAGTCTCAGCTTCAAAGATCCCTTTGTCATTCCATTGGTAAGAAAGATACAAAGAAAAGGCTAGGCATTTTTAAATACACAAAGTTATTGTTGCTTAGATACATTTTTTATTAGCTTTTTATTAGAATTTTCTTGTATATATTATCAGAGCAATTCAAGTTGCCTTTTTCTGTATTTTTTTAAGGGGAAAGAAAAGGTCGCAGATTCAAGAAGAAAGGAATTGGCAAAGGATTCTAAAAGTGACCACCTGACCGTTGTGAATGCATTTGAGGTAAAAAATAACTTGTTCTGGATTGTGACAGTTCATTCAAGTGCAAGGCTGGTAATAGAAAAGGAACATATTTAACTTTTTTAAAAAATCTATATTATCATAGGTATCAGTAATTGCTATGTGAGAATGTTTACAATTAGGTGAACATTTGAAAAAAAATAACATTACTTTTAAGTTTTGTAATAGCTTATTACATTTACCCTTTTGGAAAATAAGGCAATGTTTGTTTTGATGACACGAACAAGTGAACAATTTATTTTAAAATTTTATTTAATATTATTCACTTGTATCTTTTTGACATTCATGACCGAAGGTCTCTTTCTTTTCATTAATAAACTATACCTACATTCAGATTTAACATTTTGATAGAGTAGCATAATCATATTTATTATTCAGAATAGAGAGACATTTTCTGTTTCCAAGAGCTAGGCTTATCTGGAGATAACCATTCATCACTCATATTTGCAAAATCTAAATGTAATTTATTTGGTTTATAGAGACAACATCTTTTCACTGTAGTCTAGACTCAGTTTTGTACTACATATTATGAGAAAGTTTATTTTCCCATTGAATTCATTCAGTATTATTTTTTACTTTTTCCCCATTTCCCTTAACTAGCATCATGTGGAGTTTTTTTGTTGTTTTTGTTTTAGTTTGTACATTTCAAAATTTTTTTTATCATTTTTACAAAAAATGTCTGTAGAAGATTAAATTATTACCCAAAGCAAAGAAGTAAGTGGTCTTTGCTTTGAGGAACAATGGTAAATATTTTTCTTCATGTCTTTGCCCAATAGGGCTGGGAAGAAGCTAGACGACGTGGTTTCAGATATGAAAAAGACTATTGCTGGGAATATTTTCTGTCTTCAAACACACTGCAGGTAATGATGAATGTTTTGAAGTAATTTGCATATATGTTAGATTAGATAATATATGTATCAATTTTGTGCAGGTAGATAGATATGTAACAAAAAGTTGCGAGTTTGTCTTATGAAGTTAATCATTATACAAAACAGAAGTAATCTTTATTAAATCAATTGAAACAAAACAAGAAAAGATGTAGGATACAGTAAACAAAAATAATGGCTATGAAAAGACATGAGTCAGAATATAGCAAAAAAACACAGTGAGGCTCAGTTACCATTCCTGTACCCACCCTCTAGTTGGCATTTCACTGAGTCAACCTGAAAATTTTCACTGATACTCCTAAAACCTATTTTTAAATATCAAGTAGAGTGAGTATCTTCACTTTAACTTTTGGGTAGGTATCCTTATATTTAACTGATATAGCGTAGTGAGAAAACACTGGATAGGAGGCATTCGTAAAATGGAAGAAAGCAATACATAGGGTGGATGCACTGAATTGGAGAAGTGATTTCAAGCCAATGGGAATAGGAATATCCTCACCTTTCACATTACATGCATGTGGCATAAACCTTGGTACCGGACATTTAACAGATCTACAGGGGGTTAAAAGAATCAAGAATCTGGCGTGTTTCATCAAAAGTGCCCAAACATTAACAAAATAAAAATAAGGGTTATGGCATCTCTGAAAGACTATAGCCAAAGGAAAAAAGGAATGGAACACAGAATATCTCAACAGAAAATATGTTACAACTGCTTCATAATAGGAACTATGAATTCAGTAATATAAAAATAACCAATAGAATGAATGAAAAGACCGCTGAGCCAAGAAGAAAAATTAAAGACGAAAAGAATTATAAGGAACAAAATGGAGAGACCCCTTTAAAGCGAATTATTGCCATAGAAGAAAGGCTTGAGGTCATCACAGTTTATAAATGCAGATCCAAAAGAAAACTATTACAGCAATAAGTAAAAAGCTTGTAGACAGGAAGACAAGACTAATCCATCCTGAAGATAATAGGTGTCTATACATGGAAAATTCAAGTGTGATTGAATATGCATTCAGAGAGAAGTATAAGAACATTTTCCTGAAAAAGAAAAAAATGAAATGAACCAAAAGCATGAAAAGATGGCCGAATCCAAGTGTTGTTTGAGAATACTATATTCAGTCAAGATATTAATTCAAGTATAAAGACAAAGGACAAGCATTCAAGAAAATACTTGAAATATTACGTTCATGAACTGTTCTTGAAAAATTCACTGACAATGAAATGCTGCCTATTAAGAGATGAATCAAAAAGAATTCAGGAATGGAGACTGCATGCTAAATCAATTGGTGGTGTATACTGAAATTATTTAAATAGAGAGCAAATACAAAATGAATTATGGATACAGAATATAAAAGTTATTATCCTGAAAAATAAAAATAATGATAATAAAAACCAGGAGATGGCATAGAGAGTCAGTTATAATAGAAATTAGGTGGGGGAAACTAAAGTCACATAATTTATAAAAGGAAGATACACTGAAATATGACCAACTTTGTTTCATATTCTCATTTTAAGATTACAAGGAAACTATTAAATATCTTGTGATTATGAAAAAAGATTCATCTAGTTCAGTTTCATTTCAAACTTATTTTAAATTAAACTAGAATTAGTGTCAATACTTTTATAAAACAGCTTCTATACTGTTATCTCATTGTTAGGGTAGCATTTCTGTCTTAAATCTGTCAGCATACTAAGTGTCTGTGGTATTATATCTCAGTTAATGATTTTCCTGACAATATTGAATTTAGGGAAGTTTATTCTATATTAATAAGTCATATATGATTTTTACTCAAATAGTAATTTTTCTTAAAAAATCAAAACAAAACAAAAAACAGGCTTTTCATTTTTGTGCCGGTTCACAACAGTAGTTCATTTTCAGTAGTAGAAATATGGACGTCGGGTTTTTTTTTAATGCTTTTCTGTATTTCTTTCAAAATATGGAGTGGAGAGCAATTTCGAAAATTATATTAGTCTTTTTGCAAAATGGAGTGATCCTAAAGCATAAGTGGTTATTTCCTACAATAGGAAAACTTTTTCTGTAAAAGAACAGACGATAGTATCATAGGCTTACAGGTCATATGGTCTTCGTTGCAACCACTCAGCCTCTGCCATTATAGTGCAGAGCAACCATAGATAACATGTAGATGGGCATGGCTGTGTTCCAGTAAAATTTTATTGACAAAAACATGTTTTTGTAAACTCGTGGTTTACTAGCCCCTGCTCTTAACTTGTCACATTTTTGAAAAAGTATTTCATAAAGCAGGGAAAACTCACAGCTAAATTTATTTATGAGTATATGCTTTATAAACTCTATAAATCTTTGAAAGGTACTCCAGTTCTGTTTGTTACCATTGCTCCCTAGATGCTGCATAACATGAAAGGACAATTTACTGAGCATCTTCTTGGAGCTGGATTTGTAAGCAGCAGAAATCCTAAAGATCCAAAGTCTAATATAAATTCAGGTAAAGCAGAAAACACGGTGTAAACAACTTGCTGCTGTTGTCCATTGTATCAGTATTTTACTATTTTTTCTCTACCTTCCCCACCCCTAATAGATAATGAGAAGATAATTAAAGCTGTCATCTGTGCTGGTTTATATCCCAAAGTTGCTAAAATCCGACTAAATTTGGGTAAAAAAAGAAAAATGTAAGCATTGAAGATTATTATGCATTATTTGTAATTCTCTCCTTAAGCTTTTGGAATCCTGTAATGCAACAGGGCTTATATTTACATTTTTTCTTGTTCCTACTTGGGCCACATTCTTGTTCTTTACTTTTGATCATTTGAGAGGAGGCAGGCCGTTTAACAGAGGCATCACTTTTCCGTACAGCACATCTCTGGAATTAGCTCTCCATCACCCATTATTCACAAAGAACATTAATAAATTATAATAGCAGTGTAAATATGAGAACAGTAAGGCCACTATTAAAATCCAGTGCCTGGATGGACGTTGCTTAGAATAGCTTTTGTTCAGGTTATTTTTTCTCCTCTTCAAAAACAGATAATTTTATAATTGATCTCTTTGAATAAAAATTTTTTTTTCACTATTTTGAAAAATAAAATGTAACTTTTAAATGTATGTACAAATAGAGTCCCCCTCAGTAGTAATAACAGGGCATATTTTGCCTAGTAAATGAGCTAGTGAGGAAACAAACCGAAAGTCGCAAATGACTAGTGGTATATGAATTGTTGCCGCCTTTTTGGAGGGCACTGTCGATGAGAATTATATCTCAAGTCATTAAAATAGTCACTGGCCCAGTAGATTCATAAGTGAATATTTTAATTTGAGGCATATGTCCTAGGCAGGTAATTCCAATTTTTTTAAAAGGTGTATGGTAAATAGACAGTGGGGCGATTATGGTTTTAAAATACCATATTATATGGCATTTCTGTTACATAGGAATATAAAACAGCCATTGTGTGGTAATGTATAAAATATTTAAACTGATAGTAAATGAAAAAGTTGTATACTCTATGGTTGTAAACATAGAAAATATAGACCTCAAAGATAAAGTGCAGACATTGTTCTAGGGCATGAGTTCTCAACCCAGGTGATTTTGCCCCTTGGGGCATTTGATGGTATCTGCAGACAGTTGTGATTGTTGTAACGGAGGGAGTGCTATGAACATCTACTAGTAGAGGCCAGGGTGCTGTTCTGCATTGCAGAGGACAGCCCCCTACAACAAAGAAATAAATGTCAAAAATGTTGATGCTGGGAAACCCCGTTCTCAGGAATAAGCTTATGCGTAACATGAATTTTAATCCTCGTGGCTGAATTATCTACATTTTAAGTGATCCAAGTGTTTTTTAACATCAGTACTTTGTCAGATTCTTCTCTGTTATCTATCCCCAACTTGACAAGTAGCTTAACAGAAAGACTCTTTGAATGTAAACATTTTATATATCCCTCTGCCATTCTGCCATCCTGGGAAGGCTTTACAAAAAAAAAAAAAAAAAAAAAAAAAAAAAACGTGCTTCTCTTTGGATTGGTCCTTTATTTTGCTCCAGATCAGGGATCAGTAGATTTCGCAATAATGGACCAAAAGCTTCTTTGTGTACATTTTTATTGGAGCACAGCCACACCTGTTTGTTCACATGTTGTCTGTGTGTCTGGTTTCCTCCTACTCTAGCAGAGTTGAGTAGTTGTGACAGGGACCATAGGGCCCACAAAACCTAAAATGTTTTCTCTCTGGTCCCATAAAGAAAAAGTCTACCAAACTATGGTGCTCTAGTGACTGATGTAGGGCTGCAGGATGGCATTGGTTAAGTTTATTGTGCAGTGAGGAAAAATAATTTCTGATTTTATTCTGAATAACTCATGACTATGATAGAAGTATTATCAATTCCTAGAAGTACAAGAAGGACACTCTTAAAAGGAAGGATGAATGGATTATCAGCTTTTATGTTGTCTAATTATCATTGATTACTTAAAACCAGCAAACATCTCCCTGTTAAATAATACTAGTTAAAAACTCCTACAAATTGAGTTAAAAATTTTTGACTATCAAATAAGAAAAACCCCTAGGAATGAAGAGACTGAAGTAGAGCTGTGTCGGACTACAATTAAATGATTCCAAGTTGTCCTGTTTTGAAATGGAGGATTTGAGTGAACATGAGACCATTTAAAACACATAGAGTAGGTTTTTAAAAATCAATTATAGCTAAATACTCTTCTAAACAAAATTCTTAATTTTTTATTTTATATTCATCTGGGTGCATACATAACCTGTGAAATTTTTTTAATTGATCATTTCACAAAGTTATTCTGTAAATTGAGAGCTATGTATTAGAATCGTGATTGACAGTAACATGGATAGACTATTCTTTTGGTCTGACTCACTTTGAAAGTATTTCAGCTATTTATTTCATTCTTTGTCTTCTAGTGGTATAGTGTAAACATAATTAAGGAGTATTTTACCTTTCTAATATATCAAGTAATTATACCTTCAAGAAGAGGATTTGTTGCATGATTTATGAAATATTCATATTTAGCTGATATTTTTCCATGTTTTATTAAAATAAAAAATTTCTTTCCTCAAATATAAATTTGTAAATGTAAATTGCAAAATTAAACTGAACTCATCTGTGAAGCTTTTTTAAATTCTAGAGTTGATTTGGAATCTCCCCGATTTTTTTTTTAAGTCTACATTTTTACTTTTTTAAAGGGTGAAGGTTTACACAAAATCCGATGGACTAGTTGCTATTCATCCTAAATCCGTTAACGTGGAGCAAACAGAGTTTCACTACAACTGGCTTATCTATCACCTGAAGATGAGAACAAGTAGCGTAAGTCAATATTCAAAGTGATCATGGATCTGACTATCAGTCATGTATTTTTATAATTGTATAGTTATTATAAACAAAATTTGCTCTCTTGAAGCATTTTTTTCTGACATGAATTATAACTTCCTTAAGCTAATAACCTATACTTTTAATGTGCAGGTCTGTCATGTTTGATTTTTGTATTTTAATTAATTGGTACTGTTATTTGATATGCGTAATTTTTCTTCAGAGCCTGCTTTCAAGAAATACTGGCATTTTTTTTTTGTTAAACAGAAGTTTACACTGCACAAAGAATTTTGTTGGCTATATGGTTATATACCTTATAAGTATTGGTCAGAATGTTGAGTTTATATATAGATGGAAATAATTTCAGCTATATTAGTGTTTTGATATTATCACTCAAAATACTTAGACTAATACTATTGTTTGACTTGAAACAAAAATAAAAAACTGATCTGAATTAATGAAGAATATCTCATTTAAAATATTTCTTCAAAATTTGTAACACTAATAGGATAATACCTATTGTAAAAGGATTGATACTAATAGATACTGGCACTATTATTGAATGAATGTGGCAGTAATTCAGACTCCTTACTGTATTCATTTGTTTTAATTTTCATTATAGATATACTTGTATGACTGCACAGAAGTTTCCCCATACTGTCTCTTGTTCTTTGGCGGTGACATTTCCATCCAGAAGGATAATGATCAGGAAACTATTGCTGTGGATGAATGGATTGTCTTTCAGTCTCCAGCAAGAATTGCCCATCTTGTTAAGGTGACTGTCTTTACGTGATTGTCTTTGAATCTGCCTGCAATTTAGCATGTGATCTTCTGGGTTTGTTCCAGGTATTAAATATCTTATAGTAAATGTTTCTTAATATATTTCAGCAGAGCAAATAGTGTTGAGAAATTGATGCATTGCTTTTCCAAATTGTTTTTTTGAGGTAGTTATCAGCCATTGTAAATGTCTTGAGTGTGATGAAGTTTGAATTTTCTAACTTTACAGTGCTTAAGATGGCTACTTATTAGTTGCTCACTAAATATTTATCTTTTGTATAATAGCTTATGAAGTTCCTTATATCTGCTAAAGTCACTTTTATTTATTAAATTGTATGGTGGTACATCTGCCTATGTTGAACTTGTGTAATTTTTCCAACCTTAGGAATTAAGAAAGGAACTAGATACCCTTCTGCAAGAGAAAATCGAGAGTCCCCATCCTGTAGACTGGAAGGACACAAAATCCAGAGACTGTGCAGTACTCTCAGCTATTATCGACTTGATCAAAACACAGGAGAAAGCTACTCCCAGGAACCTCCCGCCACGATTCCAGGATGGGTATTACAGTTGACAGCTTTCCATAGTGGTCTGAAAAGCCAATCCGACGGCCACTTTCCATCATAGTTTAATTTTGGACTAGATACCAAACCCTGGAATATGAATAATTTCCAAGTGTAGGGTAGAAACCATCAGTAGGCAGTAAGACTTACTGTGCACGAGTTAATGATGTTATCTGTAGCAATTATAAATATACCATAAAAAACAATGTGATCTCTGATCACATACTGTTTTGTGGTCATGTCCACACTTTGGGAGTACTTGAGAAATTCCTTTGTTATTAAAAAAAAATTGATCTTTCTGCTTAATTACTGAGTACAGTCCCAATAAAACAGAATGGTTAGCCAAAGAACATTGTCAAGTAGAAATCTGAAAACAGCCATGTTTTTCAGATAAATGAAACATCTATCAGAAGTTAACTTGTAATAAAACCCAGTATTTAATAAAATGTACAGTATATAAAAAGCTCAGCTAACTTTTTGGCTTGGTTTCTACATCTCCACCCCTCTTGGTTTGATGTTTTTTATCTTTTTAGAATATATTTGTACTCCTTTTACATCACTTCGTGCAGCATAATGTAGCAGTTGAGAGCATGAGTTTGGAGCCTGACTACCTAAGTTCAAATATGTTTTTATATATGTAAAGGATATAGACTAGTGTCTGACACGTAAAGTACACTCCCTAAATCTTAGTTATTATTTGTTCCTGAAAATTTTTTGTCAACCACTTATATTACACTTTTTCCCCATACTGTGGTGCTATTTTATCCTCTCGGCCAATCGAAGTTTGTGTGGTATGTACTGTGTGTTGTTTTTAGCCCTGTCCTGTTCTGACAGATACTGTCAGTTACTATCCATCAGCTGTCTTGTCCTTCCCTCTTTGCTTGCTTGTTCAAGTACCCTGTGCAGTCTCGTGCCCAAGGATGTTGGGCTCTGCAGTCTAATTCCTCTCGTAAGTAACTGATCAGCCATGAATGTGTGAATCTGTCCCGGCCATTGGCAACTGAGATCTGCAAGGGGCATCTGAGAATGAGTTTCCTTACCCACAGACTTAGAGGAGGAAATTCTGCTTCCTTTGGATGTTGTCTTAGTCTTATCTGAATCTGGCACTGAGAACTGCTATAGCCATTTTATGGTCAGAAGGTTGCCTCAGTGGGAAAGAGAAAATCATTAGAGTCCTTGATCATGCTAGCGAGCTGCTGAATTACTCAACTCAAATTGCCCCACCCGCCACCAATGACTTATTTTAACATGATAAACCTTTCATTGTTTTAGCCACTTTTAGTAGGGTCTTTTGTGTAACTTGGCAGGAAGCATATTAGCTGAAACATATTTATCATTGAGCATCCTTTGCTGAGGCCTCTTTTTACCATTTATTTTGTGACCTTAGAGTTTGACCCATATTCTGACAAAATGTGTAAAAGTGGTAGTACTGGACATAGTGCAAAAAGAAACAGGAAGAACATTCTGCTGCACCCTAAAAACTACGTATATTTTATTGTGCCTTCCAATAAGTGCAAAGAAACCAAAGGAAAAGAATCTTGTACAATGACTGGATTCACTGATAATGCTATGATGATCTGTTAACAGCACTGGTCCAGGTACTGCTTCATTTCTGGGACTATATGTCAACCTACCATTGTCTTCCAAGGTTTTGATTGTACCGTGTGTCCTAAGTCCATTCTCTTAGCTAGACTCCCAGCAGTGACCTGTCTCACTGAATTCTTGCATTGAGTCGTATCACAATATTGTAGCATATTTTATCCCTTAATTTGAGGTGACCACAAGGTCCTAATCTAAAGAGCATGACTTTTTTTTTTTTCTTTTATTATAGTCAGTTGGCCAAAATGGCCTTGGCAGAAAGCATTTTTAAAAATTTGTAAAAATGGATTACTAGTTAATTGGTTCCTTCTTTGCAAACCAATATTTAGTCTCCATATAAATGGGGAAATGTTCCTGAAGAGTTGTTTAATAGATGAACTAGTCAAAGATGTGAAGTAGTTATTGTCACTCCCAATTTCTGTCTCCTCTACAGCTGATCAGGATGGGAATTTTAATTGAAGGTGCTATTTATGTTCTCTTTCTTTTGTTTACAAAATAGGGTGTTATTGAGTTGAAAATGAATTCCTGGTCTGAGAACTATTTGTCATTTAGTAGTTTTAAAAAATAAGACATTAAATTAAGAAAAACAATTTGCCTTACCATTCTGAGTAATAGCGAGGATATTCAAGGATACTTGAATAAATAACCCTGAAACAGAAACTTATGGGGAAAAAAAAAAGTAAAGAAATCACTGAATGGTCTTTATGATGTCTTGGAAACATGAGTCCATATGACTCCTTCCTAATTCTTTAAGTAGGGCAAAAGCTCTCGATACATTTATACCAATTATTATAAGTGATTTACTGCATTTTTAAAACAAAGTTCACCCTAAAAGTTAGAAATTATAGAAAAACTTTAGAAAGAATTTATTTTAGTACCCTCTTACTGAAAGTAAATGGTAATTTCCTTTCCACTTTTTAGCTCCGAGTTTGTGTATATTTATTTTTATGAAATTGTGATTATGTGGTATAATCATATATTTATAAAACAATCATGCTAATTGTTTTAAATACATTTTTATTTTAAAATACATCCTCATTGTAGAATATTTAGAAATATCTAAAAAAAAGCATGCTACCCATTTTGATATATTTCCATGCTCTTTAATGTTTGAGGTATTATTGTATATATAATAAAATTAGCCAATTTGAGTGTATAATTCTGTGAATTTTGTCAAATGTATAAAGTCATGTAATTGCTACCACTAGAATTTTGATATAAAACATTCCCACCGCCTGAAAATTTTTCATTTCCCTTTGCAGTCAGTCCCCTGCTCCCACTCTGTCCACTGGCAATCAGATCTGGTTTTGGTCATTGCCATTACTAGAATTTCAAATAAATGTTATCATATGTAGTCTTCTGGGTTTTCCAGAAGAACATCGTGCTTTTGAGATATTTATGTTGTTGCATGTATCGGTAGTTCCTTTTTTATTGTTTAGTAGTATTGCATTGTGTGGCTGTACCAGTTTGTTTATTCATTCAGCAGTTGATGGACCTTTGAGTTCGCTATTATAAATAAAGCTGCTATGAACATGTGTATACAAGTCTGTGTATCAATATATTTTCATTTCTCATGGGTAAATACTCTTGATCAGAATTGTTGTGTCATATGGTAAGTGCATTTATAAGAAACTGCCAAACTGATTTCCGAAGTGGGCGTACCATTTTACACACCCACCAGCAATATGTGATGATTCCAAGTGTCTCAAATACTTGCCAGTGTTAGTATTTTTAGTAATTTGTTGTTGCTTTGGTTTTTAGCTTTTAGTGGATGTGGAATCAGCTCATTGTGCTTTTATTTTTTATTTCTATAATGATTAGTGATGAACATTTCATATGTTTATTTGCTGTCTTCCTTAGTTTTCTTATATACTTCTACATGTCTTCCGATTTTCCACTTCATACATTAAGTAACGGGGCGTTAGGGATATAGCTGACCAGGAAGGGGGAGGATGATCCTTTATGGAATTTAGAGATGCAGAAAATTTCATCAACACTGAAAATGGCAAAATGTGCCACTGTTCAATTGGTTGGTAGATGTTGAGCTAAGCCAGTTAGTCAAGCGCCCAAAGAGAATAGCACCAGTTTTAGGAGACCGATGCCAGGTGGTTGTACATGCACCATGAGGTCAAGGATAGGGCATGAGACATTTCCCATGTAGGAACGGCATGGAAGCTGAAGGAGCACATGGCGTGGAAGCACCACAGAGCCAGCCTTTGCTGTAGATGATGGAGTCCCACCCATCCCGAGTGAGTTAGGACACTTCTTTTAAATAGTGAAACCCTTTTTCTAGTTCATAGCGCTGATTTCTAATGGTCTGATGGGAACTTCTTAATTTTTGTTTTCAAGAAGACATCTATTTCTGAGTCTGCAGAATATGTTACTTTCACACAATGAAGGCAACTTGGGGATAAAATTCATTTTAGCAAAGCTTTCATCCTCGGTGATTTCTCTTTTTTTCTAGGCCTTTTAGCTGTACACCTTTTAGATATTTCTGTGCTTCTGCCATAAGCTTCCATTCAACCCATTTTATTTTAACAGGTACTTCTATCATTAAATTATTTGGTTATTTTTTATTGTTCCCAAAAGCCATTTTTTTTTTTTTTATTATTTTAAGGCAAAGATGGTTGAACATTTTTGTGGGTTCTGGAATAAGAATACAAATGGAGGCCAACATACCAGAAGTCTAAATATTTTAAAATTTTAAATCGGTTCAACAAACTTGGATGAAATGTGTTCTATCCTAACTTGACACATTCAGAATGATAAAATAATAAATAGCATAAAACCATGTTTTTTTCTGCAAGCGAAGGCCAGCAAAATATCAAAGATGACTTCTGGCCCTGTTTGCTGAGAGTTTTCCCAAGTATTTTTATAAACGTGCTTTTTGCATCAATTGATATAACCATGTTTTCTTCTTAAACCTGTTAACATGGTGGATTGATTTATTTTCAAACATTGGACCAGTCTTGCATTCTTGGAATAAAACCCACTTGGTTGCAGTATGTAATTATTTTTATATATTTCTGGATGTGATTACATATTGCTGGATAGATTTTAAGATTTTTGTTCCTGTTTATGAGGGATACCAATCAATAGTTTTCTTTCTGTGAGACAATGCTGGCCTCAAAATGAATTGGGAACTGTTGCTTCTCTTTTCTGGTCTCTGGAAGACATTGTATAAAATTGGTGTTAATTCTTTAAATGTTTGGAAGACTTCAGTGAAACCATGTGCACCTGGTTATTTCTTTTTCAAAAGATTTTAAATTAAGAATTAGTTAGAATATTTAGGATTTTGGTAGTTTGTGATTTCCAATTAATTGGCCCATTTTATCTTAAGTTGTTGAATTTGAATATCTAAGCTTTGGCCGTGACGAATAAAGCTGCTATAAATATTTGTGTGCAGATCTTTGTGGGAACATAGTTTTCAACTCATTTGGGTAAATACCAGCCAGTATGATTGCCGCATCATATGGTAAGCATTTAGTCCTCTAAGAAATTGCCAAAATGTCCTCCTGCTGGCTTTTGCCTTCCCATTGGCAATGAATATGAGTCTCTGTTCCACATCCTCACTGGTATTTGGTGTTGTCAAGGAGTGGGATTTTAGCTACTCCGATAGGTGTATGATGGTAATCTCATTGTTTTAATGTTCAGTTCCTTAATGATGTATGATCTTGAGCATGATTTTACATGCTATTTTCCATCTGTATATCTATGGTTGGTTTTCCAAAACTTTGCCCATTTTTAAATTGGATTGTTTCCTAATTGTTTTAAGAGTTCTTTGTTTTGTATGACAATCCTTTATCATATGTTTTGCAAGATTTCCTCCTCTCTGTGGCTCGTCTTTTCATTCTGTCTTTTAATGAAGTTCAGATTACCAGTTTTTTTCTTTCATTGATCATACTTTTGGTGATATCATCTCCAAAACCAACATCACCTATATTTTCTCCTACTTTATCTTCTAGTTTTATAGTTTTTCTTTTTGCATTTAGGTCCAAATTTTCACATAGATATTTCTTTTATTTTTGTTATTGACTTCTAAACTGTGTTGTAATCAAGAGAACTCACTGTACAACTTCAGTCCTTTAAAATTTGTTGAAACTTTTAGTACCCAGGAAATTTTGTGAATATTCTATGTGTGCTTAAAAAAAATGTGTGCTGAAATTGTTGCAGCGCCCTATATATGGCTATTACGTTGCTATTCAAATCTTCTTACATCGATTTTTATCTTTTTCTGCACTTTTATTTTTTTATCTATTTCTCCTATCAAGTGAGATATGTATGTTAAAGTCTAATGATTTTGGATTTATTTCATACTTCTGCCAATTTTTGCTTTATGTATATTGAACGTATTATTGGGAGAATATATATTTAGAATTGTTATATCTTTCTGGTTAAATGAACCTTTCATCATTATGTAGGCTCACTATCCCTAATTATACCTTCTATCTGAAAGACATTTTTATCCTATATTGACATAACTACATGTTGTGAATGTTGCGATGGCCCAGATCCTCTGCCAGAACTGATGGACTTATCCCCTTAGCTGCTGGCAGTGCTACCAGATGACAGCCTTCAGCGCTCAGCCCTCTACAGGAATCGTCCTGAAGGGGGGGGTCACCTTATCCAAGGCTATTTCCTCTTTCTGGGGTGTCTATATCCTGCGACTGGTCAGAGCAGGGTTATAAAGGCACAATCCCCTTGCTAAAACGCCCTCTCCCTTCTCTAGAACTCCAATTAAACTTGTGCATCTCCATATTTCTTCTCTCAATGCTTCCTTGTAGGTTTTTTTCTAGCCTCTCCAGTAGTTCACCAATATCTCTTTTAACAATTTAATCTGGTTTTAACCTAGTTCCATCATTTCTGGTTTTTTTCTGTCACTTCTTGTAGTTCTGTATTGCATTTTAAAGTTTAGCTTTATCTCTATAAACATAGCTTTTTTTTTTTTTTTTTTGCCTTTAATGATTTCAGTATCTGGAGTCCCTGGGAGTGTATCCATTTTTTTTCTGTGTCATGATGCTGTAGTTCAGAATATTTTTTGGTGAACCATTCATTTGAGAATTTATTTTTGGAAAAGTAATCAAGAACTAAGATGATGCTAGATTCCTCCAGAACGAGGTTTTGTTTCCTTCTGTCAGGACCTTAGTATTCTAGAAGTCCAAAGAGTGAAGCTGGAGGTCCTCCAGATTTACATCCTCACTCCAGAGTAAGCCCTCTGGGGACTCAATGCATAACAAGGGAGATAGATGAAGGTAAGCACTAAATTCCGACCTGTATTTAGCACGGCAAGTCTACCAGGTACTTCTGCCTCTCTGCTGCTTTCCAAAATCTAGGGAAGAGGCACCAATGCTTTGAGATAGAGGATGGAGCAAAGAGGGGGACACATCCTACTACTTCCAGGGATGGTACTCTTCCATCTACTAGCTTGAGAGTGAAAATCCAACAGAGGTGCCTTTGATCAGTGTGTCTGTCCTATCACATGGCTGTACTTTAGCTGCAAGGGATGCTAGGAAACTTGAAGTATCTAGCATTTTAAGGTTTGACAGTGGGTACCATAGGCAGAATTCTAAGATGACCCTATGATCTCTTTTCCTTTGATATTGCATCTGTGATTATGTTACGTTGCATGACAAAAGAATTTTGCAGGTCTAATAGAGGTCCCAAACTAGTTGATTTTGAGTTAATCATTAGGGAGATTATCCTGCGGGTCTAATATATTAGTTCTTTAAAAGCAGAGATTTCTTTTTCCCCCAGCTGGTAGCATAAGATGGGAGTCGGCAAGATTCCACGTGTGAGAAAGATTCAACGTGCCTCTGCTGCCTTAAAGATGGAAGACGCCACATGGTGAGGAATATGAACAGTCACTGGAAGCTGTGAGCACCATCCCTCACTCCCACTGGCAGCCAGCAAAGAAACAGGGACTTCAGTCATAATAACAAGGAATTAAATTCTGTGCATAACAAGCATGAGCTTGAGAGAAAGCCATCAAGCTCCAGCTGAGAAAGCAGCCAACCAACACCAACACTTTGATGTTAGTCTGTGAGACTCTAAGCAGAAAACCCAGCCATGCCATCCTGGACCTCTAACTACAGAACTACAAGATAACAGATGAGTGTTGTTTTATGGAAAAAAGAAAACCAATATAGAAGAAACCATTCTTTGCCTTCCACCAAGATTCACAAGGTGGTGAAGTTTCACAAACAAAATTTCAGATATTGGGTGACCAAAATGATCGATAAGACATGCTCCAGGGGTCAGCAGCAGTGAGGGAACTATGAATTATTTAGGAAGCTATTCAGTCATGCAGTTCTGTGGAAACTATGAGAAAAATACAGCATGGCCCAGATCTTAAATGATCTTAAAAATGCTCCAACCTGCTGGGGCAGCCGACACCAACATGTACCCACAGAGGAAAGATCGGTCCCTGTCAACATTAGCTACAGATACTTTTCAAGTAGAACTCTGATTTGGCCAAGAAGTCAGCAAACTATATACTTAAATGCATGCATCCTACAACAAATTAAATCACATCAGCACAAAAGAACAAGTATGTACAAAACCTTTATAAATTCACATATTTCACAAAAAGTGTACTAGCAGTCTCTATTCATGGGGACAAAAATGAATATTTTTCTCCACAGGTCACTGAATGAAATCATGGTACAATTCAGAGAAGCTATTCACAGAAACTAAATTAGGTTGGAAAACAATACTGTGGTATGTAAAAGCGACAATTCGTGATTAAACTTAAAACACTGTGAATGTGTTAAACACCTGTCATAAAACAACACTTTGCCTAGTAACAGGATTAACCCGCTTGCTAAATAAGGCTTTGATTTATAAGATGCGCAGACTTCCAAAACCGTTTAACATCTCTGCTTATAAATTAATTCACAAGATTCGTATGGCTGCTTTTTAGCTTCAACTGGGTATTAGCAAAAATAGTACAAAATGACCCCTTTGCAAAGCAACAAAGTTACCTTCCTTCCTAAATAAAAAACATCACATTAGATTGGATTCCAACTTGTTAGCCTCCCCTCCAAAAAGTTTGTGGCATTAGAGAGGAGACAGACTTGTTTTACCAATCCTGAGACATTCTCCCTGTGGCTCACTGCTATTACTTCACTGACGTACTGGCCGGGACCTTAGGGAACTCAGGGCTTAGCATGTATTTTACACCCAAAAATGGATGCAGAGAGAAAGAAGAGCCATCCAGAGGTGAGAAAGGCCCACCCTGGCTCACTGAGGTGGCAGAGTGCAGGGCATGTAAGCCAAGCATACTTACCTCTGCACTGGACTTCTGCAACTTTATTCACAAGTTAGTAATGGGTCAGCAGACAGTATCTGAGACATGGCACACACTGATCTGAGTCCTTGCATAATGTATCCTTTGCCAGGTTTTATCTCTTTGTGGAAGAGAACAGAGAGGGAACATAGCTGTGGGTAAAAATCACTTCTCCCCTCTCAGTGTTCCCAACCAGCAATTCCCTTTTTATGAGACATTGCTTTTAACATGACTTCTCTCTCTCCTTGCACTAGAGGAAGAAATAAAGTTCTGCAGACACCTGTGGTAAGGAGAGACTCCAAACCCAGCAAGCGAGGCCTTCAGTGCAAATAAAAGAGGTTCCCATTAAAGTCAAAATGTTACGTTTCAATTAAGTACCATGCTGGCTTCTTGATACCTTTTACGGTCCGTCTCTTCCTTGAAATAGTTAAAGTGTGTCTCAACCCATTTCCTCTTTGGAAATGGGAGTAGAAAGAGTAAAAAAAAAAAAAAAAAATGCATCATTGAAGGCAAAGCAGCCTCACGTCAGCTTCTCAACTCATTTTGGATTATTTTTAAAGGTAAGACCCCTGACCTATATTCAAGATTTTATCACACATGTGAACCATCTAAATTCTATGTTGTTAGCACAGCTTAGGTTTTATTTGGCTATACTTATCTAAGACCAATATTGAGTGAGATGGATTTTTTTTTTTTTGAAATCTTTAAGGTAAGGCTCCTTACTTTCCCTTCTAATGGGCAAAGGGGTGGCAAAAATTCAAGTGTCAATTTCCCTTTTCTGGGAAGAGGTTTAGAAAAACTTAGCTCACGTTCAGAATTCTACCAGTTCCTTTTGAAGTCAATATAACATTATAATCAGATTGAAAATACAAGAGGCAAAAAATATATATATATATATTTACAAAACTGAGCATTTCTTAAAGATATAAAATCTTGCTAATACTAGGAGACCTATATATGGGAGATGTTTAAAGAAGGATAGCATGTTCTTGGTTGCATGAGGATAGAGAAAATCAGGATACAGCATCTATTATATATATATTTTAATGCCAGAAAAGGTGCAAATAGTAGGAGCTGAGGCCACCTGATCCCTGAAGTGAACTGCCCAGCTATTCTGTTTCTCTAGAGTTTTGCAAGAGGGTCATGTACAAACTGAGCTGTGTGACTAACTGTATCCAGTTGCTGTTCTCCTGAGAGAGCATAACCACCTGGCAAGCTTAAAGGCAAGTGTTTTCATTCTTTTAATTAAATAGGCTGTGTTAAATTAACAAGAAAACCAGCCCAGAACCAACCAGCCCACCATGATGAAGTGCAAATCTCGCGGTAACGAAAGGCCATCAGAGAGGCTACACGTTGGTCTCCAGTCCTAGCAAACGTCCCATTCTCTCCACATTCTTATCAATTGTAGCTTGACATGTTATCTCCTTGGCACATTCCATAGGAAACCAGCCCCTCTCTCCATCTCGCAGTCTTTCTCCTTCATACCAGCCTGCAAGGAAAGACAGAGCCCTCATGAAGTATTTGGATGACTCTTGACTGTGCTTGGCTCCAAGGAGGATATTGGGTACCAAAGATGATAAAAGGTGAGGAGAGAGGTGGAACAAAAGGAAAGGTTTCCAGGGGGGAATGAATGGCATACCAAGGGCAGAGCATGATCGGAAACCCTGAAGTGAGGCAGCTGAGAGTATGTGAGCTTGGGATGAGCTCTGGAGGGCGATGCTTTGGGTAGGGGAAGCAGGGATATGTGAACACACACACATATGTAACTTTATATATAAATATACATATATATTTTTAAAATATATATACATATTTATTTTGGTGTAAGGAAGGAAGGAAGAACCTCTGGAGATGAAAACGAGGTCACTGGGGGACTGGGAAGGAAGGAAAACTTCGTGGTTCCTTTCGGAATAGCAAACCACGTGACCACATCCCCATTCGAAAACATGTAAAAGCAATAAAGTGTAGGTAAAGGACAGGCGAGTGCAGTGCATATGAGAAGACCTATATGGAATATGAGCATTAATAACAAAAAGGAGACTCCTTGGTTCTTTGTACCTTCAATGCTGGACCACCAGTGACCCGTAAGAACACTTCCACTCACCATCATTGACCCGCTGATAAATGAGGACCACATCTGCCACCTGCAGGGAGAGTTCATCTGGCTGCTTGGCAGTAAACGATCTAATGATTTCCACCTGGGTTAGTGCTGTGGAGGCAAAGGGACATATTGAGCTTTCAGGAGAAGAAAAACAAAACAGGTACAAATCGATAAGTGTATATTTACTCAGTCTTTCTGTGCAATTCAGGGCTGGCATTGATAGAAACAAGTCAGGCTTCTATCAAGACGCAGAAATTCTTTTCCAAGAACTCCCTTATTTAGCTAAGAGCTTTAGAATTTTAGAAGCTCTGAACAGAGAGGCCTTTTATAACATATGAATCCTGTCAATAAGAGCCTTGACAAGGAGTCATTAGTCATGTCACATAATGGAGCAGAAAACAGCTACTGTGCACTGGGAAACTGAGGCAGGACAGGGTAGGTAATGTGCCAAGGGCATGAAACTGATTGTAAAATTTGCAATATGTCCCGTTCTCCAGGCTCCCAGCCAGGGTGCTTCCCCAGTCCATCAGAAGTAGCTCATGGAAGCTGCCAAAGAAGTTTAGAAATAAAAAGATCTCTCACCAAAAGTTAGAAAACCTTTTTAGAGTTTCTCCAAAGTGCTACATCGTAATAAAACAATTACCTTGGTACAGACCGACATGACTTCTTACTTAATTTGTCTGTTAATACAAAACTTGATTCTAAGGAACTTTCATATTAATCACTTCAGCTCTGACTCTAAGCTTAAAGCTATGACTGTTGAGTGCTCCAGGATAGAGTTTTGCTGTCCTAATTCTTTGGATTGGACCGTCCAGCTAGAATCATCCAGAGAAGCGTATCATCAAAGTTAAGGTGCTAAGGAATAAGCACACGACACCACTCTGTACCATACCAGTTCCTAGTTCTCCAGAGAAATGAAATACATGTTGTTAGTGTTATCACTTTAATAATAAAGGTCAAAAGCAATAGTAAAGTAATTTTCATTAAGGTTAAAAATACATTTCAGCTTAGATTCAGACTGTCGGTAAGGAGAAGGCTTAAACATGCTGCAACTGATGACCATTAACATCACTTAAAAACTTAAGAGCTTTACAATCCAAGCAGAGCTTTCAATGTATAGTATTTAACTTCATCCTCATGGTAACCCCGTGTTGCATATAATGAGGAACCTGACTTACAGACAGTTAAACACGCTCAAGAAGGATGTGCAACAGTTTACCACATTTATACATCAAAGGAGAACTGAACCTTGAATTTGAATTCAGACCCCTTGACTTCCAAAACAGGGATCATCCAGTTCTGATGCAGGGCAGCAGGAAGGAAATCCTGGCGGACTCTTATAAAGCAGCTAGTAGTTTCGTCGTGGTTAACTGTTAATACCACAACGTCCAGCAGGGGGCAGAGCCCCTCCATGTTCCACGTTCCAGAGCAGACAGCCCTGGAGGTACTTACAGGTCCGGTCAGGAGGCTGCTTCCCGCTACTGTGTCCTAGGGCGGTTATCCAGCGGGCTCGATCACTCCTAAAACACAGTATAATCCAGTTGAGAGGTTCAAGGTGTTTAGACACAGAATGAAGTATGTTCTAGAATGCAAGAGCCATTCCCCCAAAACAGAAAAGATATTCTCTATAGGGGTATGGAGCTTGTATTCAAAACAATGGTAAATGATAATCTGGGAAATCTAAAATAGACCAAAAACTAGTCACTGTCAAAAGATGCTGAATGAATCAGGCTAGTTATTAAGTGGAATTTCTCACATGACGGTTTAACATTTAAAAAAGAGCTAATCACACTAACATGTTGTCATCTCAGAAAGATGTTTATTATAATTTGATGTTTAACATTTCAGAAAAGTACATCTCATTTAAAAAGAAAAAAATCCTAGTCATTCAGTCCCTCGCTACTCCCTCTCCTCCCCCCACTAAACTATTTCGGAAAAGATGAGAAACTTGACATATTTAAAGTTGTTTTGTTTCCCATACAAATAATATTGCCAAATATGAGCCTTATTAAAATAGAAATTCTTTGACCTTTTTTAGACTGTTCTCAAATGCTTAAAATGGTTTAATGACTACAGCTAAAAATAATTCTTTAAGAAAAAAAAAAACCTAAGCTATAATTATTAAGCTATAATTCTGTGAAAAAAAATAATTATTTAACTAAAGGATCACAAGTTTCAGGTAAGCAAGCACTATGCCATAATACAGTCATCCCATTTTTGATTTAAAAGTCAGATATTAGGATTGCAGTTAAATGAACCACATACTCATGCACACTTTGAAATATCTTAAGAAGCATTTATTAAATTCATACTACATGGCAGATATAAGCACTTGACATCCATTATTTCATTTAATCTTCCCTAAAACCTGGGAGAAGGACGAGAGGAGTACACACAATTTCCAATATCTGCGATTCCAAACAAGGTCAATTTCTACAGGGCCATTCTAGCTTCTTAAGAAGGAATGCCTTTATGCCCTGTGCTTGATAATTATTTTTTCTCCCATAAGAGCCTGTACCTACAAGATGCTTCTCACTGTCACCGCATCTCCACCCGCCACGTACATCCATCCAGGCAGAGCAGACGTCATACAGCACTGAAACATGTCATGATGTTCCCCATCCTATTTCCTATTTGCTCTGCTCACTCTCAAATATGACCTTCCTTCCTTCTGTTTACTGAGCCATACCCTCTCATTATTAAACTTTTTAAGTTGAAGAACACACATAAAACAGAACTCTGCACTGCTCTTACATGCATACGGCTCTGCAAGTATTTACTTGGGCATACGCATACGCACATGCTGCCTGGCCGAGACAGATGGCCAGGAAGTTCCCTTTTGTCCCTTCCAATCAATAGCCTCCCACAGAGATATCCATGGTTCTGATTTCCATCGCCACAGACTAGTTTTGCCTATCCTGTGTTTCGGAATCCTAGAGTGTGCTCCACTGGCTTCTTTTGTTCAACACATCCAATCCATATTGAAAATACAAGGCTCACCACCTCCAGGCAGCCTCCCCTGTTGCATGAACCTACACTTCCGTCCCCATCCCGGCCTGATAAACCTGTTCCCACACACACCTCAGCAAAGCTCTACCACACTCCTGGTCAACTGTAAGCCTCGTGAAGGTAGACATCTATGAGGTTCACCACACTGTCTCCAGAACACAGCTTGGCAAGTAACAAGGACTCAGTAAACATCTGTGGACCTATGAAATTATCATTATCTCACGAATATTAATAGACTTGCTTGTTTCTCTTACCTGGCCATAAACTCCAAGAGGGCAAGACCTGGGTCTCGTTCTAATCAGTTTCATGGAGGACTTACATGCCAGGTACGAGATACTTTTTTGTACTTTGTGAGCAAGTATCATCTAATCCAAGATTTACAACAATCTTGGAAGAAAATATGACCGTTATTTCCATTTCTCCAGAGGACAAAGTTGAAGTTTGGGATGTTAAGTGCCTGCTCACACAGTAAAACGGCAAAGTGGTACAGTGCAGGCAGAATATAAAGCCACGTAGTCGGGGATCCTAAGGTGTTCCCTAGCACAGCTAGGGTGTTCCCCAACCTTTCTGGCACCTGGGACCGTGCTCCTATGAGAATCTGATGCCTGAGGTGGAGCTGAGGCGGTGATGCTGGCACTGGGGAGCAGGTGCAAAAACAGATGAAGCTTTGCTCACTGGCCCGCCGCTCACCTCCTGCTGTGCGGCCCGTTCCTAACAGTCCATGGACCGGTATCTCCATAGGCCACAGCCAGCAAGGCAGACTCATCTTGGCTTACCACGCATCCACAGGGCCCTTCCTGCTGTCTGCGTCCTTCGTGTAAGATCTCCCAGGCATGGCCTCGCTCTGGCATCGAGTGGCCAGTTTCAGCGGTGGCCTCGCCCTGCCGCCAGTTTCCAGACGTCCACGTGAAATCTTTCACTCCCGTGGCATACTGCCTGGATGCTAATGACATCCCTTAGACACAGCAGCCCCTCGTAGGGACTCCAGAAGACAGAACAAGACAGTCCTTGTTGCCCTCACTGAAAGGAGCCCCTTCTAGAAATAGCTTCGATTGAGTCAGATGCTGTCAAAACCACACGACTTCCCCCGGGGCTTCCAAGAGCCCTGCCAAAGAGCTCCCTCCCATGAGTACTGCATCTCTAAAGCAGCGAAGAGACTCACTTGATATGACACGGAATTCTAAGAATAAGAAAAAAAAAACAGGGCCTAGACATACCCATGATTAAATTTAGATATCAAGTCCAGGACCTACTCCAGACAGCTATTTTTTCCAGAGACATTTATGAAACAATCCACATGAAGTCACAATCCACCCCACACCCAGCTCATAGATTTGTCCCTTGGCCCAAACAAAGCAATACAATATGCAGGGCACACTACTGTCGACCTGGGCATATCGGCTTCTAAGACTCTACCGATCACCCCTTTCTCCAGCATTCACTGAGTGCTGGCCTGTGTGGGCTGTGGAGGGGCTCTGTGCTTGGCCGAGGGTTGCAAAGTGAATAAAGCGAGATTTCTTGCTCTTCACAGCCCTCTGTGAAGGTGCAGACAGAACAGAACACACAGACACACACACTCCAATGCAACGTGCAATTGCTGAGGTAGAGCGCTCTACACAAAACACATGTGACCCAGGGAGAGGAAAAAGACTGAGTAAAGAAGAGATTCTTTTAACATAAACATCTGTAAATGCAGTTTTTTCATAACCCCCAAATTATGCATGGCATGAAATGATACATCTACAGTTCCCCACACAGTTAAGTGGTAAGACCTTGTCCTGTCTCTCATATAATTTTACTTAAGCACAGTAGGTTTAAACTTAATTGCACAAAAGTCAAAGACAAAGCAGAGCTGGACTTCTCGTTGAGTATCGGGCATTTGCTAGAGAAGAGAGCTACACACTGAGAAAGTGGCATGCAGGCTTCGAAACAGGCAGGTGATGAGTCTGAAGGGGATGGGGCACCCGCCGAGGACGTCGCCACTGACGCGGCTTCCTGATCTTTCGGCTGCTGCGGCCTGACCTTCCTCTTATCTTTCTTACAATGGCATTTGACTGGATATCTTTTGTGCTCCTTGGCACACAGCCTACAAATTTACCTGCATGCCTTTTGAAACTCCTATATTCATGGCTTTTTGAGAAAAAAGTCCCCCAAGCCTTCATAAGGAGCAAGATTGCGGCGGGGTTGTTTTTGTTCATTCTCTCACACGTTCACTTCAACTCAAGGCATTCAATAAACTGATCCATGAAAGAAAAACCCACAGGGTAAAAATGTCATTATGAATGCTGTGTGATAAAGCCTGATAAAACTGGACACCAGTTCAGCTTACAAAATCGGTTAGATTTTGTAAATAATAATTTGTAAAATAATTATCCTAGCCCGCCGAGAAAGTTCTAAAGTTTAGACTTTGTGACATGTAATCAAGTTAAATTGATTATTTCTCGTTTATCACGTTAAGTAGTTCATGAGACTAGTCTGGTCTGGAATCCCAGCGTTAACCTAAAGTGGCTCAGTTATTCGTTTCCTCGATGATAAAAGACCCACATACCATCACCTTTCCTCCTGTTTTGTTGGAGTCAGTGATGAGGATCACAAAAGATCAAATATTTTGACAGGCACTGTAAAATGTGAAAGGTCATTATCAGACATGGATACGATTCGATGAGGAAAAAATACAACCTGTATTAGATAAAGTTTTTCCATATGAATTGTCATCTCTATATTGTGGATTTTTTTTTTTTGAAGGAGGAAGTATAAGAGTACGTCAGACATACTATTTCACAATTTATTCCATCCCATTTACTTCCTGCTGTTAATTAAATCATTAACAGAAGCCGGAACAGCGCAAAAGACTTCTTGCAAACAATGCCCCTTTATCAGGAGGCCCTGAATAGCTGACAGGACCAACCACAATCATTATTAGGCTCATAGTTCTTTTGGTAACAGAGAACTTTTGAGACGGATCTTTGATTACACTTTAAGGTGATTCTCTCCTATAGCTAAGTCTATGGGTGGAGAAAGTTTGCATTCGTCACCGAACCTGTCCTGATGTCCCATCACTGCACACGATGGACCCAAACGCCATCCAAATTCCACTGTGAATTCAGGATGCCAAGGGGGCCAGTTGCCAGGATGGCTGGTCTGTGCCAGCTGCGGCTGTCTATGCTTCATTTTAATGAAGGCAGACAAAGGGGGCTCTCGGGCTCCCACATTCCTCTTGAAAGGCCCAGAGGGAAAAAGAAATGACAGTGGTAAAACATTCTTCCTTTGTCCTTTTATAAAGGGTAAGCTTTTGTGTTTTTCTCAGACTCCTGTCTCATTAACAACACAATGACTTAAGATCTTTAACAGGCAGGCAAACAGAAATGACAGAGTATACATGGCTTAGAGGTACATCCTAAAAAAAAGTTTTACCACATCCTTAATAGCAAACATTGAAAAAAAAAAAAAAACAAATGGAATTTAGAGAAAACCTGTTCCAACAGCACAGAAATGGCAGTAAATAGAGACTGATAGGCGGTACTTCCCTATGTGCAGTTACTAGTCTACCTCGCCTCGGATGTGGAGAAGCTACGTCTATCCGTCGCGGGTCAATTCTAAAAAATATTTACTGGTCACTCGTTATGTGCAAAACGAGACAAGAACAAAACCAGAGCTGAGCGTGGGAATCAGTAATAAAACCGTGCAGAACCGATTGGGGAGGAGAATGGTTAGGAGGCTCTCGGGGTTATTCGAAAGGAAGCAGGCAGCGGAATGCAAGCTCGGGGGAAGCGGCAGTGGACTTCGCCCAGGAAGGACAGGCTGGCGATGCACCTCTTCAGACCTGGAAACGTCAGAAATGACGCCAATCTGCGGACTGAATAACTCAGAGCGGTGGCAAACGGTACCATCTGCAGAAATGTGTGCTGGGGAAAGCAGTGGGTAGTGGTGACGACTGGCTTCGGATGGTCTGCCTTTCTGAAGGGAAGGCGAAGAGCAATCGTTAGACGTGGCAGGTGAACTAAGAGAGCGCGGATAACAGGTTGAGAAAGGATCACAAAAAGGGGACAGTACGAGAGAGCCGATGGTCAACAACACACAGTGATATTAGAGGTAGAGACAGAGGAAGGCTGAACTGCTGGATGCGGTAACTAGCAAGCCACCGCTAATCTCCCGAGGGAGTGGCCTCGACAGGACAGCAGAGGAGGCCACGCTGAAGGTGGTTAAGGAAAAGCCACTCGCTCTACGGTGCCAAAAAACCCAAAGCATCTTCAACTCCTTCACTTACTGCCACCACAGCTCATCCGACTCGTCCCATCCAGAAGTCGGTCCTGTTGTCTCTCCCTCCTGCAAACGTCCCCATCTCCTTTCGTATGCCACAGCCTGAGCCACCACCAGGACGCCCCTCGACGACTCCAACGCGGCCCTGATGGCCCTCCCCACCGAAACTTCTGCCTGCGGTCCAGTCTTCCAAGGAACTCCCACTATGGCTTACGAGGCTCTACAGCAGTGCTGCTCAAAATATCTGTGGCGAAGAAATGGTCCTCACCACCCAACCCACTGTAAACCAAGTGTTCTCCAAAATCCAATAAAAATAAATTACTGTTAAAATAACCACACGCTTTGATGCTGCACACATGTCAGATTACTCTAAGTTCTTAACTGCTTTCCGCATGCCAGGCTGGTAATGGGTTTGAAGACTGACGGCCCACAGACTGCATGGGAACAGCTCTGATCCGAAATGCTCTGGCCTCTGCTGGCCTCTTGGCCACCCACCCTGTCCCTGGTTTGTTCTTATCTAGCCACATTCACTACGTCCAAGCCAAGTCCGACGATATGAAACGCGTTTCCTCAGGAGGCCTGCACTGGCTGTCCCCTTGCCCGGAACATACTGGCCCTGCATTTCTCATGAGTTAACTCCTTCTTGTCATTCGGGGCTCAGTTCAAATGCCAACTCAAGTCTTCCTGCAGCATCTAATTGAGAGTACACATCCCCATCCCCAGCAATTAGCATTCACTCCAGTTCTCACCACCTGGCTTTGTTGTCTTTGTTGCACTTACATATTTAACTGGATCGAGAAGAAATGCTTCCCCACTGTCCCAGCTCGTGGAAGGCCGTCCGCCCAAGCAGACTGGCGAAAGTTCACTGCCGCCCACAGCCGCCCTCTTTGAGGGCAGGAAGCACACAGGCATAACCTGCTCACTTGAACAGAAGACCCCAAAGGGCAGGGATCTGGTCTCCGTCCCGTTCACTCTGTGCTTTTCACCCCAGCACTTGGAATAGCACCTGAAAGGATGTAGGTGCCCAATAAAAATCACCGGGTTAACGGGGAGAGATGAAGGCTACTCTCTTGAGAAGTTCAGCTGGAATGGGAAGGGGGAATTTAGGGGTGGGTTGGGGTCGGGAGTAATACCGTGGACGGCGGGCAAGACAGGAAACATAAGGAGAAAAATGAACTAACGAGCGTGGCACACACAACGAGCAGTCGTAATTCTTGGGGACAAGATCAGCACTGAGAGGTTTCCTAGTAGAGGAATGAGTTGGCATAGGCCCTGGGAGTTGAGACATCTGGTAATTCAAGGAAGTCTGAAGAGGGCATTCCAAGAACTGGGAAAAACACAGGCGAAAAAAAATGTTTTTAAAAAGGTAGCTTTAAGTGGAAAATATTTTGGAGGACACAATTTCTATTCCTCATTTTATTATAAAATATGTAAAACTATACAGTTCCCTAAATTTACTACCTAGGTTGCCACAAACCTTTTCCTTTTTAGAGTCTACGGATTAAAAAAAAATCCACATTTTAGTAGTTTCTCACTTTAATGGCAACTGGCTTCCTAGTTCCCTTTCAGATGCAGAAAAAGGCCAGCTGCAGCGGCCAGGTACGGGTGGAACTGCCTGCTGGCCGGCAGCTTCTCACTAACAAGTCTGCACTTGGTTACTAGAACCCTGGATTCAAGAGGGTCAGGGGCCAGTCCCAGAGTTGGCAATCACGCACTTCCTGTACGACTACAGGCAAATCACACCACCTTTGTGAGTCTCGTTTTACCTCTAGGGGAAAAAGGAAGGAGTTGGACTACAGACCTATGATTAGGGTCACCACATATTTTATTGTCTAAACAAGACACTTGTAAGAGTCAGAGAGAGTGGTATTCTTAATTTTGCCAGAACAACAGATATAATATCAATCCCCGGGAAACGAGATTTACAGTCACCTTACTCAGATGCTTCCTTCATCTCTGTGGTTTTATTCTCCCCTAGAAACAGTCATGTGGCCCTTCATGTTCTCGAGCTGGCTCGGTGCCTGGGACATCCAAGATGCTCACGAAGTGTCTGCCTATTTCCTTCGGGTGAGCTTTTCTGCATTCTTTATGTAATCAAATTTATCAATCTGTTCTTCCACAATGTCACTGTCATGACCGTTGAACTGTCTCCATGCCAAACAGATGCACCCTTCCTAATGCTTATTTTACATTTTGTATATCCCCAGGTGGCCTCTACTAAGCATAGTTTTTCAAAGAAGGTAAATATTTAGATATGAACCCTATTCTCTTTCAAATCAAAAAATGAATAGCCAAAGGATACACATTGACTGAAGTTTTGCAATAACTCAAGGCCAGCAATGGTGGTGAAAACCTTGTTTTCTCAAAGAGATTGCTAACAAACCATATTAACCACATGTAAAAGAGAGAACACCTTACAATATATATTCACCATTATGTCTTGCAAATCTTAGAAGCAAAGACAACATTCTTCATAGACACAAACTCTGATTGCTCGAAACCAGGTAGCCCAGAGATGACCTGCACATTTCCAATTCCAAGCAGCCAATTGTTTTTTAAGGGAAAATACATCTTGGCTATAATATTTCCTTCAACACCAATGCTGTTTGGTGCCTTGTGTGCTGAAAAGTATGTGTCCAGTTATTTACTTTTCCACTGTAATTGAGCTGGTGGTGGGGGAGAGTGAGGGAGTCACTCCTTCTGTACCCAAGGAGACATCTGCCCTTCTGCCCTTTCTGGAATGTTCTTTAACTATTAATTAAAGAATTACAAATATGAGTCATAGCCATGAGTTTAAGGGTGACATAACCAGATATTCTGAGAACATTTCTGATTGAGGAAATGAATATGCATGTAGCCGATGGCAAGATCAAAAGGCAGGAGGAAGGAACGAATGCGACGGAATATCCCAGGAATGCATCAGGCCTTGGTGTGAAAAGAACTGGGCACGTCAGTTTACTTCCTACGCTCTTCTAGTAACCTCAGAAACAAGGGGTGGGGATCACAGAAACTGTGAGTGAGACAGTCAGGAAGAGCTCTGCTGACATGTTGGCAAGGCCTGAATAAGAAAAACAAACAATCCTTATAAACACAGAGAAAAAGGAAAGCAAAAGGCAAGACCAACACTTTCACCATTATGAACGAAAAATGATGAAAGACTATCTCCGGTTTCTGAGAATTCTGTAGAACATCTGGACAAGCACTAACCCCCGAAGTGTTTAAGATCTGTGCATCCTTAAAGTCATATGAAATCCAAAGCTCAGACATATTTAATTCCCTTTTTAACAGAGGCTTCCTCAAAGGAAGTCTACCTCTGTTTTCACTGGCCAAGGGCTTGAATCATTTAGAGTTGAAGAAATGCTCTCCTCAGCCCCGGTCTTGGTTGTGTCTCCTGCTGATCACCTGCACACACCAGCAAGCACCGCACCCACCCAAAGTCCCCTCCCCGGCAAACACAGAGGGGTGTGCTTGGGAATGTCAGGGCTTTTCGGCAGTTTCAATGGAGGAAACCTGGCACCTTTCGGAAAAGGCATTTCTTTGTCTTATAAACAAACATATAGGATGAGGCTCCATTTCTTATTCATACCCTCTGTTAGACAGAGCTCAAGTTCCTTTGGAATACTCTATTTTAGCTGTTTTCAAACCTCAGATAGCTTTATGTCAACCCATCTCATTTGTTTTCCAGACTTTGCAAAGTTATTTCTAGTGCCAAAGGGTATAAAATAAATGCTTTCTAATTTTAACCTTTTTCTTATGTATGTCTCTAATGAACCAGGAACACTGTTAAAATACTCTGAAAAGGTAGAAATATTCTTTGGGTTTACTTCCATGAAGATTTTGCTTCAATCTTAAAATGACTATTCATCAGCTGCTGATCCATTTTATACACACCACGTGGGAACCTTGGTGGGGGGACATGGTTGGGAGACGTGTGTAGGGACACCAGAGGACAAAGATTTAGGGAACTTCTCCTTTCCCTCCACTGATCCGTCCTCTGACCCAACACAATCCCTGCCTGTAATAATTGTTCCAAGAGCAGAATTCCACATTTCACACAAATAAATGGGTCAACTATCTCTAACTAGACCAAATCACAAAGGTGGACTTGAAAATTCAGCCCCCTTCCCTTCTTCCAGTGTAAGGATGGCAGCGACTGCTGGTAGAAGGACAATAGGGTGACTGTTTAGTCTCTGCCTAAGCTCTGGATGGGAGAGAGGACCCGTCAATACTGAGGATCTCTTTGGACTGAAAGCACTGGGCTTTTTGGTGTCTGGGTGAAGGTAGGCGAGTGAGAAATGACTTCAATTCCATTATCTAAAAAAACTTACGTCCTAGACTCAAACTACCAGCTAAGTCATGGTCCTGGGGCTCATGGGTCATACTTTTTATCAATGATCAAAGTACAATAACTGTTAAACTACGCTCTGAATATAAAATCGCATCACCTGAAGCATTGCATTTCCCCCTTATCTGCAGTTTCATTGTCCATGGTTTCGATTACCTGTGGTCAACCAAGTTCTGAACATATTAACTAGAAAATTCCGGAAATAAACAATGCATGAGTTTTAATTGCACGCTATTCACAGTAGCATGAAGAAATCTCAACCTGTTCTTATTCTGTGCCGCCCCGAACACGAGTCATCCCTTTGGCCAGCGTCTCCAGGCTGCGCACACTACCCGCCCATTAGTCACTTAGTCGCTGTACCATCAGAAAGTCGATATTAGCCTAACACCACGCCACAATGCCTGTCGCCTCGCCTCGCCTCGTCTCATCATGCAGGCATCGCATCATCTCACGTATCACACCCAAAAGGGTAAATACAGTAGAGTAAGTTAGTTTGAGAGAGACCACATTCACAGAACCTTTATTATAGTATATGGTTAGGATTGTTCTATTTTATTATTGGTTATTACTCTCTTACTGTGACTAATTTATAAATGAAACTTTATCACAGGTATACATTATAGGAAAAAACGTAGTATAGATAGGGTTCGGTACTATCTGAGGTTTCAGGCGCCCACTGGGGATTTTGGGACATGTTCCTTGTGGATAAGGGGAGACCACGAGACCACTATACAATGCATCTATCAGGATTCATGGAGACAAAAATAATGTCCATCCCTCAAGACATGGAGAAGGTCACAGTGAAAAGACAAGCATCTGTATGAAGCAGCTAGACCCAGTGCTTGGCACATATAAGTATTCAACAAAAAAAAATTAGCAGCTACCGGGTACTGCAGCCAGGGAATCTTATGCCAAGGACAGCTGGGCAGGCAAGACCGATACCGGGTGTTCTGAAACCCTCGCCCTGGCGGACTTACTGCGTCTCAGCCCCTAGCAGCATTTCCACCTTCTCGTTCGCGTGGTTACTAAGGACGGTCAGTGTGAAGAGGTGACTGGCAGAGCTCTGTCTTGAATAAAGTCCTGTGGAACTGTTCTTCCCTGGAGAAGAATTAACCTCTTCATTGTCACAAGATTCCACCAACAGCTGATCTCTTAAGGAATAATCATTGACGTTGTAACTTTCTTCACTATAAGGAAAAGGGAAAAGAACATGTTAATAATTCAGTAGATAAGGCTGTGTGACCTTGTCATTTTCAAGTCACATTTGGGGGCAGGAGAATAAGGAGGGAATGACTTTTTAAAATTATGAATTACAATTCGAATTATATCGGATTATGAGTCAATATAACACCTCAAGTTAAACCTAGCAATTATTATTTTTTTGCAATATACTAAATTGTATCTCAAGTATATAAAAGCAATATATTGAAAAAAATATAAAAAACCCTAGGCTTCATCTTATAATATTCTGGAACTGTTATTACAAGTGGGACATGCATGCACTGTGGTAATGCTCAAATAATAGTACTTCCCCAGTCCTGACTCCATTCCTGGAATGGAGAGGGCATCCCCAACATACCCATATGCTGGGTAACAGGGCCTTACTTCCAGCCTCCAAGCAACCAGACACAGGAGGGGAGAAGCACCCCAGAAGTCTGCTTGCTTCTGGCAAGACACCCCATGCATTCTTTTCTCCAATGCGCACAGCCTTGCCACCTGCTTCAGTAACCTTTGGGACTGACCCCTCTCCTCCTGCCTACGCCCAAGCCCCCCATATTCACCATTCACCTGGATGTTCACCCCCAGCACTGTGAACTCGCCTCATCCAGCCCCACCTCCTTGGGCTCCTGAAACCCTTCCAGTGCATCCCCTGGAAATGCACATCGGTTAGGGAATCTAGCAAAATCTCCTAAATCCTCAGCCTCTTCTCTAAACAAAGGGTCTCAACCCCAGGCTGCAGACCCTGGTACTAGTCCAAGGCCCGTTAGAACCGGGCTGTACAGCAGGAGGGGAGCGGTGGGAGAGTAAGTGAAGCTTCATCTGTATTTGCAGCCACTTCCCAGCACGAGCATCACCGCCTCAGCTCCACCTCCGATCATCAGGTACTAGATTCATAGGAGCACCTGTCCCTTGTGCCAAAACAGTTGGGAACCTCTGCTCTAAACCCTTCTTTTACCTTCTTGCCTTAACAGAAACGTGGCCCTCCCTAGAGAGAACATCACCTCGCCTGAAGGTTCTCTGCCTGCTTGCTTCTCATGGCTGCTCCTGGACAATGATCACTTCCTCCTCCCAAGAAATTCTCAGCTTCGAAGCTCAGCCATCTTCTCCATTTCATAATCATAGTCATTTACAGACCCTTGGATCACTCCTCATCCTCCCTCGTGAGCTTAGTTGCTGGCTCACTGTCTCTCCCCAACATTACTTCTTTCTTGACTTCCCATGTAGGAGAGCCTTCCATTACCCCGGCCTCTCAGGTCCTTGACTTCCCCTTCTCTAACGGTCTGGTCCTCTGCCTTACTTCAGCAACCCTTCCATCATCATACCATAGACCTTGTCATTACTATCACCTGCAACCTCTCTCTAACCAGCACCATCTGCCTCTCCAATTCACCTCTTCCAATCAACCTCCATTCTTACAAGTTCCTACAAGACACTGACTCTACCACCTGTCCCCCATCCGTAAACCCTTTGTGTCCTCTCATTCATATTTATTAAATTACCCAGCATAGATTTCTTGGCATGTAGTTATAATCGGTTCTTGCATACATACTCATCTCCTTAAAAAATCTCAGCCCTGTTTAGATACAGCTCTCCCTCGTGAACCTGCACCCTTGCAATTGAGCATGAGAGAGCTTAATAAATAACCGCTGAATAAATGGATGACTATGCAATAAATCATAATATATTCTAGAAACAATATCAACTATTTAATAATAAACACAAATGTATAAACTAAGGGGAGCTAAGAGAAAAGAAAAATTCTTGTGCCCAGTCAACTATACTTGGAATTTCACAATAGGTCATTTTGCTCAAGATTTCTTAGAATTTCTTTCATTCAGTAGTGGATGTCTGCCTGTCAACCACTCCCTTGTAAAGCTCCTTGAAAAACTTCACGATCTTTTCTAAAATTTAGTCTGATAGATTCTCCCTTCAAAAAACAGCAAACACAGTTACTATGTAAAAAAAGCAAAATATTGCCTTCTCATCAGGCCTTTTGTTGCTTGGGAAATAATCCATATTAATTGAAAGTTTACAACGCAAGATCATCTCCAAAGCTCTTCTGAAACTGTCTATAGACCAGCACAGCCACACTCAGGATATGCAAAGTATTACTCGCATCAAAATGAAGCTTATTGAAGCTCACATGATTTTTATAAAAGGAGGAAGCAGGATAATACACTTTATAAACAAATAAGGTTATATTTTTAAAAGACCACGTTTACCAGAAACAAAGCAATCAGTTTTTTGGCAGAGCAGAATAAGTTTATAATGTTTTCCTAGATATCTGAGACATGGATTTAACAGCCCAGGACTTAAACTAAAGTGAAACAAACAAACAAAAAAAAAGCAAAACCTTAACAACATCGAAAACATGAGGAAAAACAAGGTGAACACAGGATTCCTTGTTATTGTCCTCTCTCTGAACCTCTGGTTACTCTTGGTCCAATTCACAAGTTAAAAAAAAAAAAAAAAAATGACCTGTTAGTCGAAGACACCCTTTTCTGGTTAAAAGTAATTCTTTGGATAGAGACTTCAAATGGAGAAATCCGAGGACCCTGATATTATGCATATGAGGTGTTTAGGTGGTGCCCTAAACCATGTCACTGCGTAGGTATTCTTTGTATTTTCAAAGAAATAAAAGGCCAAGAAATGTTATGCCATAAAACCATCATTTGAGATGACTCAAGTTCTAAAAATTCTTCAGCATAAAGTGGTTTCACATAGCACAAAGTCTCCAATAAAATTCAAGACCAGGAGTTCACAGGAAACTAATGTAAACTAATAAGAATAAACTACTTAAGTCTTTTTTTTCCCCTCTTAGTTTTCAGAGTTCATGTTTTCTCCAGTGTCTGCCTAAATACAAACAATACCAGCTATTGTGTTTCCTCAAAGCTTTGAATCTTTGTCTTTGGTAGTAATTAGAGACAGGAGTAAGATAAATTAATAGAATGTTTTTAATTGTTCTCTTTCGCAATAACAACTAAAAGGCCATTAGAGCTAGGGTGGCCGTTGACCCATTTTATGCTTATTGTCCACTCAAATGTCCAGTTTGGATGATTAACTGCAGCCACCATATTCATAGCTATGTGAGTTCATTCCAGGTACCCATTCCTACACATCTGCACATCCATCTAAACAAGAATTTTTCCCACTGTTTTGACTTCTGAATCCCAAATAGGATGCGGGAAACATGTTTGCCCATTTTTTGCTTTTAACCCATTCAAGAGTAATCACCCAACATCATTATTTTATCTTGACCTGTAAATTTCTCCATCATGTAAAAATAATGTTTACAACTTCTTCACTACTCTTTCAATGAATTTAATATAAATAAATTTAATTTCACGTAACCATATTAAATTATTTATCTTTGTCAGCTATTATTCAAACCCAATAAAACAAAAACTGAAAAGTAGCTCACACTTGCTAGCCTGTTCACTGTTCCTGCTCTCTCACACACGTATACACTCACGCACGTAATCTTATAAAGGTTCAAAATAATCGTATTTTCCCCTCTCTAAATCTGCTACATACTAAATGAAATTCCTTCTCCTAGTATCAAACAGTACCTATCTCACGCTGATACAAAAGGATAAAGTGGGTGCTAAAATATGTACTTAAGCAGAAGGAAGAGGGGAGAATCCATAGCCAGATGAACTATTTCCAACCCTATTTCCCTCCTGTGCTTACTCACCCATGCTCAGTAAGTATAAAGCAGGCAAAGCTGGGCTGGGAAAGAAACCCCTTTCCTGAGGGAAGTTGATGCTAATCAGACTTCCCCGTGTTTATCTCTATCATTTAGCAAACATATGGTTTACATAGTCTCTGAAACAATTTGGATCATGTAATTAGGAAGTTAAATTGCTCAGAAAAAGGCAAATGGAAAAACCACCTTTCCTCGAATGGAGAAGTTTATATGTAGATTTCCTTTGATTGTCTTATATGTGTTCCAAGTTTACCAGCTGCTCATAAAGGCTGTCTGCTTTGTGCAGCACCGGCTCCTATCAGGTGCAGCAATCGAATCTATATAAGTCTGTTGCTCTGCGGTATAAACAATGAAAGGTCTCCCTGTTGAAACCTACTTAAAGTCCTGTAACCTTTGTTGAGATTCCTTTCTTTTCTTTTCTTTTTTTTTCTTTTCTTTTCTTTTTTTAACAGATAAAGAACTATCAGTAGAGAACAGGATGTGGTGGTAAATACATACCTCAATTAGTCTTCCCTTGCAAAGGCATTCTTTTGTTAAGCAGCTCAGAGAGTGTTGGATTCTACTATATGCAGCCTAACTGCATGGGCTGAACAAATGAAACACCTTATTGTGCATAGCAGCTTTCTTAAAGAGATTATTATGGAGCACTTTTAACTTTCTGGCCCATAAATACATATAAAGATTAGAATTTTCCATAAGGGGTGTATATTTATTAATTTTAAATCAGGACATTTGAACTGCATAAAACATACATTCTTAAAATACCCAAACTATCTATCTATCTATCTATCTATCTATCTATCTATCTATCTATCTATGTATCCATCCATCCATACATACACAGTAGAGAGTATGGGGTGATACAGACACCAACCTCAGCACAAGAGTCACTCTGGGAAGAAGGAGGAAGAGAAGATAACAGTGGAGAGGTATATCTGTAGTATTTTATCAGTTTTTTTGTTGTTGTTGTTTAAAAAGGAGAGGTATGACAAATATGGCAAAAATTTAGTATCTGTTAAATCTAGATGAGACGTATGTTAGTGTTTAATAATTATCTGTACTTATGAAATATATCTCAATTGAAGGTAAAAATAAATTTAAAAATAATAAATACACAGATGTGAACACTATCATAATTCCAGGTGTCTGGATATCTAAGTATGCAGATTAACTATTGGACAATGGACTTTTTTTTGCCCTGTTACAAACAACTAATTTTTTGCAGGTGACATCAGTGACTGAGAAAATATATTACAAGGTAACAATAAATTTGGTTTTCCTACATATAAATGACACTCAGAAAACATAACAGAAGTAGTAGCTCTACAAAAGAGATAAAATACTTAGAATTAAACTTAATAAGTTTCTGCTTTATGAATATAGCCTTCAAATACTGTACTTTGGAAGAAGGCCTGGATAGATAGGAAATTTTGATATTATAGAGGTATCGATTATTCCTAAACTAATATATAATTTTAACACAATCCCAACAAAAATACAAACAGGGTTGGATGGGCAGTGAGGAGGGAGAACGATCAAGCTGATTCTAAAACACACACAAAAATAAACATCTAAAAACAGAAGGACGGTGAAAAAGAATGAGAATGAACTGGCCTCACAACATGTCAAAAATGTTGTAAAGCTGCACGGTAATTCAATGACTGGGACTGGTGCATGAGTTGACAGAACGGTGTGCTCACAAATTGACCCCAAACACATCTAGGAATTTAGTACATGATATAGGTGACATTTCAAATCTGTAGGGAATTGATGGGCTAGTCAACAAATAATATTGAGACATCTTGGGAAATGTCTGAAAAATAAAAAAATTTGGATCTCAGTCTCAGTCCGTAAACCAGGATATCTCCTTGGACCCAAACTCTGGGTCCGTAAGAGTCATAAAGTAGAAGTAGTGACAGAGGAGGTCTTTCTGCGGAGCTCAGACCCATAAGGGCATGTTCTGTGACGAGTGGCTGGGTGGGGACTTTTAAATAAGCAAATATCTTAGGGAGAGTTCCCACCTTAACCCTTATTAGCAAACATCTTCAGTACATAATAAGGGTGACCAGGAATGGGAAATAGGCTAGTTGACCAAGATGGAGCCATGAACATGCAAAGAAGGATGGTGAAAGGGAAGTGAGGGGAAAGGTTACATTACAAAGGCCAGCTTTCACACAAACCACTGCTCCTCAGCCCTCATTGTGAGTTTTCTCATATTCCACCTTGGCTTTGTTCTGCAACTTTCTTTTAGTACCAAAATCTGACAGATGGAAACACAACCAGCATCCCCAATTCTTCCTTTTGTCAAAGAGTTAAATAAAATTTAAAAGAAAATATGCTGTCAAGAATTATCCAAAACGCAAAACAGTATTCTGTATCACCAAGACGGTGGTTTCTTTTTTTAATTATTCAGTAGTGCACACTCCGTGGTCTTCATATTAAACATTCACACAGTTGCCCTGTCTTAAAAAACATCTGCTTGGATCTGCTGGTGTCAAAACAAATGTCTCCTTAGCTAGCAGCTGCCTACGTTTTCATGTTCTCAGACCCTGTGCCTCGATGCCCATGGTCATGTGGCACAACACCCCACCAAATCCAATGACCTGGATTTCACCACTATTCTTCACTTCTGCAGAATTTGATGATACTGAGCACCTGTGACCTCCTGAAACTCTGTCTTCCTCTTCTAATGCCTCAGTGACATTTCTAAGTCCACTTTCCTTCGAGTCATTCTCCCAGATCCTCTCCTAGACTCTCCTGCTTTTCTCTCAGGGATTTATAGTGGATCCACCATTCTCCCAGAGTGGTGAGTCACACGAGTTCATGTGGTTGTATAAGATCAAAGGAGCGTGTTCCTATTCTCCTTGAAGACATGTATGAGAATTCTTCCTCTGCAGATTTCAACTTGTCTCTCTTCCCCGTGTGAAAACATGACTTCTAAATCCCCATATTTGATCTTGTGCTTAACTGGAATAAAAATACTCGAACATTTCTGGAATGGAAAATAGTGGACCACACTGGAACTAATTTTGAGCTGGAGGTCTGAACACTTTTTCACATGACTGAAGGCAATTTCCATTTTAAAGCTTGCTTTTAGAATCATGCAAACAAGTTTTTAGTGGGATAATATGTGATTTTAAAGTAAAAAAATATGTTATAACAGGTAAGAGTACAGATTTGATTTAGAATGTCTGTAAAAATCCCAATTCTATCGCTCACTCACTCCCTGGTCTTGAGCAAGTTACTAACACTCTCTTTCAGTTTTCTTATCTGTAAAATGGGGATAACAATACTAATCCCTTTGAATTGTGAGGATTCAGTGAGATAAGACATTTGTTATCTTACTATATATAAAGCTCTTATAATCACGCTTGGCTCACAGCCAGTAAATGTTAGTTATAATTTTTAATTTTCCTGACAGAACATCATGCATTTAAATTCCCTGACATTTTGTTAAAAGCCTGATAATCATAAGTGCTTTGCAAATGGACAAGTGGACTACGCATACTTCGAGCTAAATACCTCTGTCAAGAAATTAATAATTTGGCAAGTGTTCTGACTAACAAAACAATGCATAATATTTATCCAGAACTGATTTCAAACAACCTTACTTGCTCAGTTCCTCAAAATAATTCTGAAGACTAACAAACATGTCACATGCTTCCTATTTCATTGTCAAGAATATAACAAATAGTGGAGATGAGGATCACATTCATTGGTAAGACAGAGATCTGCTGTGAATCATTGTCACCAGAAAAGATGGCCAGTGATCCACATCACATCCAGAAAGCTCCCCTCCTATTACCATGGATATCCAGATTCCACAGCCTGGGACCACCCTGGCTGCCCATGGATGCCCTGAACCCATGGTCCTTGACAAAGAAGAGGTGGGCGGGTGCGAGAGGCTGTTAGCACCTTACTGAAGCTTTCTCCCTGGCATAACCAGAACTGAGCAAACAAGGTCTGAAGAGCAAGTAGGCACCTTCTTAAATCAGTAACAAGGTTACTCCAAATTATTGGCATAATCCCGACATTCCAATTTAAGTTTACTTCTACCAACTTCTTTGAATGAAAGGGGAAAATATACTGAATTGATGTTTTTTCAGCCACAAAGTCATAGTGTCTCCTAATCAGTTGTGAGGGATGTCACCACTACGAAAGTGTACACATGATCCAACGTCAACTTACAAAAATAAAAGTAGATGAATGTTTATTCCTCACTTACTTTTCATCTGACATGGGTTCATAACGGGGAGGGAGAGGCATGGAGTTAAATGCATTTATTTATTCCCAAAGCCACATTTCAGAGGCCATAAATCCAGGTCTGACCCCAGAGTGCACCACAACCTTCAGATGCATAATGCCGGCTAAAGGTTTCAAATCATTTAAAAAAAAAAAAAAAAAACAGCAAAATATTCTAGAAGCAAAAGGGCAATAATGTGATCTTTCAAGAGAAACACAACACTAGGAATAATAATGACACTCAATATGTATCAGTCACTTGGCAGGGACTGTGTTAAGAGCTTCATATGCATTACCTCATGTAATTCTCACAGAAATTGCATGAAGAAGATCAATTATTATAACCATTTTACAGATCAGGCTATTGAGACTCTGAGAAATTAAGAGTAACTTGCCCCAGGTCACACAGCCAGGATTTGAGCCCAGTTCTGTCTGACTCCAGACATCGACAGTGTGCTTCTCAGTCACTGCAGCTTTCAACACTGAACGGCAATGTCGACTCCTCTTAGAGTCTAGCAGAAACAATATCCTTACGGCTCATGACATCAGAAAAATCAGGGCATACAGGGTGGGCGGAAAAACAGTGGAGGAGCAAAACGGAAATGAGGCTCTTGCTTCTCTCCCACCCCATCTCACCATCTCGTGTCTAGAACCCAATACCACAGTGGTCAGAAATAACCAAGTTTATGTTCCAGGAATAAGAGTGATTTGAGTCAGAGAGTCTTATTGCCTTCCCTTTATCCAAGATGCTCTCAAAGTTCACTTCCCCGAGGAAGGAGTTTATTCTACAGGGGAAGAGAGACAATGTCAGGCAACCTCATCTTTCTATGGTGGGAAAGCCTTTAAGATGGAACAGCTCAAAGTGGGACCAAGCCAGGCCCTGACTCCACGGATACACAACTCTAAGCCACTGGACATCCAAACTGCTAGAGAAAATGCAAGTTGTAGCCTAAATCCCTGAACTTAGGATAATGATCTGGCAGTATTCTATGATAGAAAATCCTTTTAAAAAAATACTGAAGATTTGTAACATGTCACAAAGTTCAAGTTATGTCAATATATACACTATTTATGAGACAGGAATCAGGAAGTGGAAATCTACTGTCTTAAATGTCTGCAGGAAGGAAATGTCATGAAAAGGAAGTTTTTCCTTACACTCTGACGCTAGGTTAGCTAAAGATAGAAATTAGAGAGGAGGCTCTCAAGTCAGAGATGCATTAGAATCCTGGCTTTGCTGAGAGACTGTGAAAAGTGTCCTCATCTGTAAAATGGAAATAATGCAAGGTTGCTGGGATAACTCAATGATACGTTGCATATATACTCTGAGGCGGGTGAATGGCACAGTGTACATGCTCAATATTAGAGGTTCTTATTATTGTTATTACTATTACTATCCATTTAAACATCATGGCCAGCTCATTTGTGATCTGGAGAACTCAGGAGAAAACAAATTGAACATGGTAACGTTTACTGTAATAGATAATAAGACTAGACTAGATTTCGGCATTCTTTTGATATTGTGCCCACATCCAGACCAGATGCATCTAGTTGTGTGCTCCAAATGTGCCAAAGGGCATACCTGGCCTGGTAGAAGCAAGAAGGAACTACTAAGGAGATGCTCAGTGAACCACAGCTGGATGACTAACGCCAGCCAAAAGGAAGTGGGCTCTAAATCTCCAGTCGCTTCTGTGTCCTTTGAAACTTATGCTTCCCTCTCCCATTTACCCTAAAGGCTAGGCATTAGTTCTTTTACAGAACTCTTCCTGTTTCCCAAATTCATCCTTAAGTTCATCGGTGTCCTGTGGGAAAGAGGGTTTCCTCGTTGTGGCTGGAACTGGCTATCATCTAATCAGCTGCCAGCCTCCCCTGCTTCTTGTCCATCGAGCCCTAATGTGCCCCGCCCCAGGGGATGCATCAGGGCCAAACCACAACAATTATCGCTCTCCTGTTCTCCTTTGTTAAATGCTTGCTTTCCCAGCCTCTCTTAAGACAAAAGGTCTTATGATCCAAGGCTGACCTACCAGATACAAGTTTTCTGGGGCCTGTCTGGGAAAAGTCTTCTTCTGCTGATAAAAAAGAAAATGCAGTTAAGGAAAGAGCCCCTGTGGTCAGCCTCTGGTTCTCATCCTTGCCTCCCTTCTATGCCTCTGAATGAAATCACGATACCTGGACCTACAGGAGCCATCTGCAACCATAAAGCTACACAATTCAGTCTCGCCCCGTTTGTCTCCGGCACCTCCATAGTTAGGTGTGCCTTATGGCAAATTCAAGATGGCTGGTGGCAATGTCAGGGGGCAGAGGCAATTTCATGGGCTGCCTAGAGTGATGATTGGCCGGATAAGGAAGCACAGCGAAAAATGGGAATCAAAGTGGTCTTTCAGGTTTATTGTGGAACAACCAGATAAACAGAGTGCCTTTTTACAATGGAAGGAATAGACCCCGGAGAAGGAACAGATTTGAAGGAGATTTGGACGAAGGCATCCTATGAGACCTCCAAATAGAGGTGCTCAAGTCACATGACCACAATGACATTCTGAAATTATGAAAAATGATTTAAAAATAAGAGTGTGCTCTAGAACTAGATTAAAACATTACAGCACATTTAAGCGAGGTAGGGGTAAAGGACGGGGAGCGGGGAGGGCATTGAACTGAACTGTGCCCTCCATCAAATCATGTTGAAGTCCTAACCCCTGGTGCATGTGCACGTGACCTCATTTGGAAATAAGGTCTTCAAATAGGTGTAATCAAGTCAAAATGAGATCATTCAGGAGTAGAGCAGGCCCTAAATCTAGTAAGTAGTGTCCTCATAAGGAGATTTTAGGGATGCAGAGACACGAAAAAGAAGAAGCCACGTGAAGACAGAGGCAGAGGCTGGTGTTATGCTGCTACACACCAAGGAACCCAGAAGTGACCAGGCACTGGAAGAGGCAAGGCAGGATTCTCTCCTAGAGCCTTCAGAGGGAGGCGGCCCTGCCAGCATCCTAATCGCAGACTTCTGCCTCTAGAACTGTGAGGCGATAAATTCCTGTTGTTTTAAACCACCTAGTTTGTGTATTTTGCTACAGCAGCTGTAAGAAACTACTACAGGGAGGAAAACTATTTTTAGCTGTAGAAGAAGTTGGGAGGGAAGACATAAGCCAGATACAATGGACTGAATGAGAATAAGACAGTTAACTACCTTAGAAAATAAGTATTTTGGGGGTCTGAACCTATTTAGATCTTGTATTCAGCTTTCACATTTCAAAACTAGGGGCAACAGTACTCAATCCCTAAGGTTGGACGTAGGGTATAGACTGTATACTGCAATGAATAATTGTAAATAAGTTATTATTAGGCACAGATTGCATATTATAATGATGTATTGTTCATTAATCTGAGTGCAGCATGGCAATCTATTCCTTTTTTATTACCATATTACGATTATGGTCGAGTCAGGTCTGACAGATTTGCATACCTCTGCTACTCAAGGCAATGCTAGTTGGCAGATTGCCATCACTCTAGTACTGTGGTTCTCAGTTGGAGGCAATTTGGCCCCTCCCTGGGACATACGACAATGTCTGGACATGTTTTTGGTTGTCACAACTGGGAGGAAAGTGCTACCATCAAATAGTGAGTAGAGACCAGGATGCTGCTAAAACGTTCTACAAAGCACAGGGCAGTGCTAAATTGAGAACTCTGCTCTTGAAGTACCCAAGTAATCTGCAATCAAAGCATCAGCTACCAAAAAATTCACTTTCTCGTCCAAAATAGTCAAACTGATCACGTATCCTTTTGAAATGTGCTAGAAGAAACTATTAATACTAATACAGTGACTCTCAACCAGCCCAAAGCTAATAGAAACTTTAAACTCTCTTTTGATAGTCTTAAAAAAAGTAAAAAGTCCGGTGCTAGAGACAGCTCTGTGGTCACTAACCACTCTGCAAGCACTAGCAGTAATATGCACACTGTAAAACTGAGGCGGCCAAACCCTCTGGCCATCAGTGGAACATGCTTAGCCTAAACCATCCACTGAGGAAGAGTAAGTCTTCTCCCAAGCTGTCTCTCTCCACAGCCAGGGAGCCTCCCTAAAGCAGGAGCAATCCAGCAGCTAAGCTCCTCGACTGAACCCTGGAATTACAATTAGGCAGTGCGTGGTTGGATCCGTCCTACGGAGCTGGCACAAGTATTATCCTTAATCTGTACCTGGTAGCTAAGCCTAAATTATTGCCTTATTCAAAGCTGCTGTATCTCCTTTGCCGCTGCCTCTGGCATGCGAGGCATTTGCAGTTGCCTCCTTGAAGCTGCAGAGTAAATACGGCCGTGCATACTGTACATTTTTAACCAAGCCTGTTTGTCGAGCCTCCGTGTTCTGCTTGTCACCCTCACCACATATTCAGGTCATAAACAACTTGAGCCTCCAATTCCATTCTCCGAGTCAAGAGCACCTCAGAAACACGATGAGCTAACCGTAAGGGCAAGAAAATTCCAGTTTGGGTAAAGGCAAAATTAGGTACTCAGGTGGTCCTTTCCCCTGGAGCTGCATATTTTGCTCTTTCTTTTAATATAATTCAAGTTCAAACGTACCTGAGTAAATACATGTGGAATAGCTAGGAAAGCAATATTAAATGCAATGGCAACTCTCTGGAGGGCAAAGTATGCCGCTAAGCAGAATAGCATATACTTTAATTCTAACTTTCAAAAGTCTATGCGAGTTCAAGAATAAAAGTTGTACTGTACTGATTTAAATGGCCTTAATGTTTTCATCAGGTCACTGAAGATGTCATGATCAAAACTACATTTGTATTTAAAATTGGTTTGGTATATTCTATCATTAAAATGGAAAGTTTAGGTAAAGCTTTTGGTCCACTGAGAAAAAAAAAAATATTTCAACAGCTGGAAGATGTTAAAAGCCAAGGGTTCTGGCATTTGAAGAGTCATATATCATTACTCTCCCCTAAAAACAAAACATCTCAAAGAAGGCCAAAAAAACATGCTATCTCATAGGAAACAAACAAAACATAAAAGTACAAAATTATATTGCCTCTCCAATCTTTATTTATAAAATTTACTTAGCTACTAGAACAATTTAAACTGCCACAACTGAGAGAAATAATTTCTTCTTAAAGTTATGGAAACATTATTTTCCTAAGTATGAAAAATAATCATCAGCACTTTTATGTATTTATTATAGTTGTATTATGGCTTTTCAGGGTAGACCAAAGTTTTCATTTTAGCTAGGCAGCCAAGCAGCTAAAATCATTCATAATGCAGTCTGACTAAAAGGAGCAAAAAGAAAAGCTCAACCTCTGTTTCAATTTAGTTTGAATTTTCCAGCTAAAATGTCAGCCGCTCAGAAGTAGAATCTAAATAAATATCTCATGATAAGTTTGGATGCTGATTTCACACATTCATAGAAGCCTGTTTCCATGATGCTCTTCATCTTCTCTAACTTGTACCCCATGGACTACCCTTCCTGCTATTATTTGCCAGCAATTCAGCCCACCAGCATTGTCTTCATATGTGGAAATAACACACCACACAGATTTACGTTTGTTTCTCTAAGTTCGTATTCTAGGAAAAATAAAATATTTATGAAGGACCGGCAGAAAAATATTTCACAATCTTACATATACTGAGTACAATTAATAATGATGTTCCCTAGAGAAAAGCAGAGCTGAGGGTGTGTGTGTGTGTGTGTGTGTGTGTGTGTGTGTGTGTGTGTTGAATGGGGGCAGTTATAACAAATGCTATAAAAAAAAGGCTTGTACCGTATTCTTCCTGGATGTCTCTGGACACAAATACATACCAGAAGTCTGAAGTAAGAGGAATAAACATGCTGAAGACCAACTGATTTACTTGATTCCCTTAAGAAGGGAGTACTGGAGTACTGCTAACACCCTCTCGGTCACAAGGAAATAAATGGTTTAGACCAAGTCATTAAGAGCAGTGGGTGTTAAATTAAGTTAAAAGGAGTACTAGACTTGTGCCCCAGCTTATTCTCAACTAAAGCAACTTTTATCTGTTTTATACATTTTGAATGGAAAAGAAGTTTGAAAAATGCCTATTGGGAATAATGGGAATAATTAGTGTGTTGCCTCCCCAGGGATGTCATTAGAACTGAAGGACATAAATGTGTAAAATGCTTGGAACACTGGCTGGCATATTGTAAGAGCTCCATAGAGGCTGGCTAGAATGATGGTTCTGATAATGATTTGAGGCTTAACTGCACAGGTAATTTAAAGAAAATGAAGGAAAGATGCTACCATGATTCCACGCATAGAAACTATACATGAAACATCTCAAGCTTTGAAAGGATGATCACTTGTGAAAGACATTTGAATTACAGAGATTTAAAACTGGATGCACGGCCAGCAATATCACATAAAGGTTACCTCTTCTTCTTGGTGATGATGAGCACGTCGTTAAAGAGAAAGAAGTAGACTTGCTGTTTGGATGTCCTTCTCGAGAAAAGCACGGTGTCTTCCACGTAGGCTGTCAACTCACCTCTCTTTACCAACCACCGGGAAGAGGACACTAGAGGGAAAGGCTACAGAAAGAGAAACACTCAGCACCCGAAGCCAAATTAAAGTCCCTTTAAGATGATCAGAAGTAAAATAAAAAACTTACATTCATACAAATGATACATGCTATGGTATACACTATTATTTTATAGGTATATAATAGTGAAATATAATTGGAGAAGTACAGCAATTCTCCAACAGAAAAATGGAAAAGAACAATTTATTTTCCAATATTATGTGTGTGTGTGTGTATATATATATATATATATATATATATATATATATAAATTTTGCCTATATGACAACTAAAACTCAATGAGAAAATGTAATTGAGTCAACCAAAAATAATTACCCTTCTATTAACTCTCAACTGAAAAAGTAGATTGATAAGGTATCACTTAAAACTGAAAAACCTCAAAATGAAATCTATCAGTATCAACAGTGGTTATTTTAAATACCACAAATCAGAATCTAAACATTTAGAAAAACATAGCTGTAGTTAATGAGAGACAAATATGTCTCCCATTATGTATTCACTTTATGAATAAAGAAGACTATTCAAAAGGAAAAAAATCTCCTCACACCTATGATTTGTCTACTGATTATCCACTTAGCCATACTCCAAATGACACCTGTTATTAAGTTTATGGTAATTTTCCCTCGTGGAAGTTCATCCCTGAAAACATCATGCCATTCTCTGGCTGGGAAAATTAAGCTTTTTCCAAATAATCCATTTTAATCTCATAGAAAAGGCTGTACACAAGAAATTACATACTTTTTTAAAATTCAGTTTCCAGTTTCCAACTGGAAAACTCTCAAAACCACAGAATAATCCTTACCCTTGAGAGCTCTCTCTCTCTCTCTCTTTTTTTTTTAAGTTACCAGAAATGCTTATGGTCAAAAATCTCATTTAAAAAACTATATCCATAAAATAATAAAAAATTCTTAGACACACTTAGAACCTAACTGTAGTACTATAGTACAACCAAATGTCTTCCTTTTCAAGGAATAATGATTAAAAATAGCTAAAAGAAACTGTGGAAATAAGAAGGCTGGGAAAAGGTTTCATATTTTTTCTTAACTTCATGAAGGACATTTATAAGAAGGTTGCTCATCACTGATATACTATTTTCCCGAAGGTTTAAAAAAAAAAAAAAGATGAAAGATTATGGTTGACCTCAAACTTCCAAAACTTGTTATTAAGGAAGTTCATAGTTTCTAGCCCCCAGATCTCAAATCCAATGATTATCCAGCAGGGATGGCTGAGACTTAAAAGGCAGACAGACAGATAGATTCACTTAGATAACTCTGGAGAACCCGAGCAGCACACACAAGAGGCCACCACAAAGAATCCCGTGCCAGGTTTGGTCTGGCCAGAGGGCTGTAATTACCGGGAACACTATGCTATCTGGCCATTGCATGTAACCCTACAGGATGAACCAAGGGCAGTACTATGATTAAGGTCCGCTGCACATGCCACTGTATGGCTGCTCTTAGTTTAGGGGTTGGGGGAAGAAAGTTTTTTAAGCTATTTTTGTTGTTTTTAAAATAAATTGATTGTTATGAACTCCTCATACTCCGCCATGCAAAAATAACTTTCTAACGAATGTCTAAAATTGACAGTGGCTTTCAATATGGCTATGCATCTTTCAAAAATAAAAATCTGATACTGTAAATTTTTGTTTCAGAATTTATTGTTGGAAGATTAAACTCATTCAGATAGTCTTTTCTTTCTTTCTTTTTTCTTTCTTTTCCTTTTTTTTTCAAAGAAGAAACTGTGAAAATGACCAAAAAAAAGAATCAGAACACCCCCAAAATGGGCATAAGTGACTTCCTGGAGTCACTGAGAAGTCACTTAGCAGCTTTATGACTAAAACCCATGTGTGAAGCAAAAACTAGAAAAAAATTCATGAACAAAAATATATCCTTAGAAGTACTGACATAATTCCTACGGAGAAAAGACTTTCATCCTTTTTTGTGTTACTTACCACCCTGAAAAACTGGCCTCAGCATAAAACTTAACCAATTTTATGGGCCAGCAAGGCAAGGAAGAGCTGCTGAACAGCAATTTACCCTAATTGAGGTAAATTTAATCATTTAACCATTTAAAGGTATACATATAAGTCAGTGGCTTTTAGTACACTCGCGATGTTGTGCAATGATCATCACTATCTAATTCCAGAACATTTTCATTACCCTGAAAAGATACCCCATATTCATGAAGCAGTCACTCTGCCGTCCACAAGGCCCTGGCAACCATTATTCTACGTTCCACCTCCACGGACGTGCCCATTCTGGACATTTCATAAAAATGGTATTATACAATATGTGACCTTTTGAGTCTGATTTCTTTCACTTAGCATAATGTTTTCAAGGTCCACCCATGTTGTAGCAGGTATCAGAACTTCATTCCTTTTCATGGCTGAATACAATTTCATTGTATAGATATACATTTTGTTTATTGTTTAACTAATTTTGTTGATAAATATCTGAGTTGTTTCCTTTTTTTTTTTTTTTGGTTATAATAAATAATGCTGCCATTATATATATTTATTTATTATAATGCTGTTATAATAAATAAATAAATCATGCACAAGATTTTATTTGAACAACTGTTTTCAGTTCTCTTGGGTATATATCTAGGAGTAGAATCACTAGGTCATATAGTAATCCCATTTAATTTTCTTAGGAAATATCAAACTGTCTTCTACAATACAGACTTTTTAACACCTTAGAGTTCTTTGTTTTGTCTGTTTTATCTTGAACTTCTACTTGCTAGTACTTGCTAGTAAGGCCCCCAAACACCAACTAGTTAACCCATCTACCAACCAGTAAACCCACCCACCAACCAATATACCACTCTCCGCTCAATCACACTTAATCCATGGCTCATGGGGTAGCCTGAGAATCTTCAGCTTCTCCAAGTGCTAATTTATATGGTCAAATGTTCCATTATAAAACCAAAAATAATCCTTCCCAACGCTGTAGTCAGCTTTTAGAAAAAGCTGAAGTCTAGTGAGAAGAAACACTGGATCTGAGGCACAAACTGAATGCTGGTCTCTGATCTTAGTTTGATGAACAACTTTTTCTACATGACCCTCACCTTCCTTTATGCCCACCAAGCTTCTTGAATGAAAAGTCAAACCTATTTAAACTGTTTCACACCCCACTCACTCTTTAACATGCCGCAACATGCCTGTGAAACTATCTGGCAAAGCATCTGAACGGTATCTACTATTCGTTTACTATGAATCAGGTCTTTACCAAATACTTTACATATTATTAGTTCAGTAAATCCTCACAATAACTCCATGAGAGAAAGTACTATTATCAGCCCCATTATACAGTTTGGAAAATGAAGACATGAAAGTTAAATAATGCCCAAGGTCATATAGCTTGGAAGTGGTGGAGCTACAACTGGAACTCAGGCAGGCGGGCTCCAGAACCCACGCTTTTAATTTCTACTGGCTTCCGAAGTGGGGTCTTTCTACCCTTCTCATACCACTGTGTAGCACATGACACCTTCCAGAGACTTACAAATATAAAAATAAAAAACATATGCAAGTGCATTTATGCGTGTGCGCGCGCGCGCGCACACACACACACACACACACACACAAGCTTTTCCCCCTTCAAATTAGAAAAAGACCAGCTTTGTTATACTGTCATAGTTAAGAATGTGGATTCTGGAGTCAGTTGCGTGTCTGAATCCAAGCTTCAATACCTCTTGCTGTAAGACCTCGAGAAAATTAGTTTATATCTCCAGCTTTAGATTCCTCAACTATCTATGGGAATGATGACAGGATACTTCATGGGGTTTCTGTGAGAATTAAATGAGACTTGTGAAACCAGCACATAGTAAGTAGTCGATAAATATTTTCATAGCAGTAACAGCTACAGGAGTCCCATAAACCCAAAGTGGCCAAGGTAGAACCCACTACCCCGCCTCAGTGCTAATCCTCTTTGTGGATCCCTGATGAGTGGGGGGTATAACTCTCCATCCAGTCAACCAGACGAGACCCCTACGATACCATCGCTACTGCCTCCTCCGCACGTCCACCTGTCTCTCCGCATCTGCTTCCAGTCTCCTAACCAGTTTTCTGTCTCCGGTCATTATGTTCCCACCTTATCCTCCATATAGCTGCCATAAGACTTTTTTAAGTAATAAATTTAATTTGGTGCATGAGTGTGTGCGGGGGGTAGGGGGTGGGGAGGGAAAAAAAGCAAGTACTATAAAAAATGCTAAGCGAAAAATGTCCTTCATACCCTGTCCCTCATCCACCCATGGACTCTACCCACCACAAGGCAGTGACTGTTATTAGTTTCTTCAATAACTTTCCAGAGATTTCTTATGATAAGAAAATTTTATATTCTTTTTTTTCCTACTGTTCTGCATCTTACCTTTTTCACTTAACAATACAGAAGAAAACTTTTCGTATCAGTACCTAAAATTCTCCTTCATTCTTTTTTTAAGTTGAATGGTATTACATTATTTGGGTGTACTCTAATTAATTTAATCAGCCCCCTATTGATATTTAGGTGGTTTCTAATTTTTTGTAATTAAAAACAATTCCATCTGAATAATTATATGTGTGTTGTATGTCTGTGTATATGTGTATGCGTGTAATTTTATACATTTATATCTATAGGATAAATTCTTAGAAGTAAAATAGCTGTTGGGTCATAGTAACTTGTTATTTTGATAGTTATTGCCAAATTGCCCACCCCTGGGGTTATCACAATCTTTCTCACCAACAACATTTAAAAGTGCCTTTCCCTACAAGCTTACTGATAAAATGTGTTATCGAACTTTTGAATTATTTATAAATCTGAGGCAAAATACATTATTTTAATTTCAATTAGCATCTGTCTTCTGAGTGAAGTAAAGCATCTTTCCAAATCTTTAGCAGCCATTTGTATTTCCTCTTCCGGCGGCAGTTTTCTAACCTGCAATATCCTAATGGGTTTTTTCCTTATCTTCTGATTATCATTTTGAGTTTATACATTGGGGATATTAACCTTTTGTCTACATGTGAATTGCAAATATTTTTTTCTAGTTTGCTGCTTCCTTTTTTCTCTGTTTTTAATGGCTTTTATTTTTTTCTCTATAGAAAATTTTTTTAAATTTTTCATAGAGATGAATTATCAATTTTTCTTTTAATGACTTCTGGATGTGGAATACATTTGAAAGGCCTTTCTCATGTTGCTAAAGTCACCTTTACGAAATGCACATCTGACTGGGTCACTTTCCAGTTTCAATGGCTCCCAAGCGACCTTGCTCAGCTCCTCTTCTTGGCACCCCAGGCCTCCACATGAGCTTCTGCTGACTGTATCCATTCTGCCCTGCTCCCCTCGCATCACACGTCTATCCAAACTGAATGTGTACAGATCCTGGGTGACAGCAGCTGAGACAATGTCCTGTACATTTTTTCCTGCTCGCTACTCCTGGAAGACCTTTCCAGTCTCAGCTTTCAAGACTCAACTCAAACATACCTCTAGTATGATGCTTTGCTGACCACTACCAGCTCCCCACTCCCAAGCCCTCACTCTTAGGACTGACCACTCCCTTCCATTTCCAGTGTTCTCAGTCTTCCATCTAGCGACAGAGCAGACTGCTGACCCCTTTGTATTTCTGAAGTCTTCTGTGAGACTGTAAGCTTCCCCAGGGCGGGGATCATGTTTTCGTCTTCCCAGTGCCTTCCAAAAAAAAAGGTGCTCATTAAACTTGTTGAAAGAATGCATGCGCTTGGACAAATCACTTAACTTCTTTGAACATCTGTCCTCTCATCTTTAAAATAATTGAATAAAAATGTCTATTGTTATTCATAAAGTTTTATGAAAATATGGTCCTAAGATTTTCTTAGTATTTCTAAGTGGTCCAAATTAAGCAATTCATTATAAATCTAAACTTACAATGTCTTCCTTTAAGCTTGCAAATATTGTAATCATTGAACCAAAAGAGAATAATCAACCAAAAACTCATGAACTCAACTGATGTTACTTACTTTTAAGGACACTTGGGGTAAGTATCTTTCAATTATAAATTAGTTTTGAGTTCTAGAAACATCAGGTTTAAAGATATCTTAAACCAATTAATTTTAATTTTCAGCAAAGAAAAATGGTTCAGGAAGGGATTGATTACCTTTAAAAAGAAAAATGGTTAGGTATTTCTCATCTTTAAAAAAGGAAACGGTCAAGGATTTGCCATCTTTAAAAAGGAGGGGATAAAAAACTTCTGATGTCCAGATATATTTTTTTGCCCTTGGGGAAGGAGTGAGAAAAGGTCCAAATAAAGAGGTGAAGTAAAATAAGTAAGTTTTGCTTGGTTTAACAAAAAGAGAAAGCCCCCTTTAGGAATTAATTTAAACTTGACTGCGATGCCAAACAAGCTGCGATATTAGCCAAACCCCCTTCTCTCCCGGGCACTCAGTTTTCCTTGCTATGTCCTTGCTATGTACTGAATAAAATTATCTTAAAGGCTCATGGTGGCTGAAACATGCCACAACTCTAAGCTACTCAAAAATTTTCAGGGAAATTGAGTGCTCCGATGGCAAAAACAGGAGTGCTATTGTATGATTAAGAAGTGAGATTTGATGGGGGCATGGGGCGAGGCTGAGGCAGGTGTGGCTGAATCAGGCAAAGGTGGATGTGTTGGCAGTCCAGTTCGATGTACTGGTGGGTTTATTCAGGCGCCGCTGACGGCGTGGTTTCGCAGCAAGCCCATTACTCTGTTTGCTGGAGACAGGAGCCACCAGCATTTCCCAGGAGGCATTTTACAAATAAAGGCTAATTTCACTTTTGCTGTCGATGGCATTTCTCAGCTATACTAACTACCAGATTTATTTTCTAAACTACTTAGAAACAAGTAACAGAGTAGAACAAGTTTCTTTTTGAGGGACAGGAGAAAGATGAGTTTTGAAATTGTTGTGAAGTTCTGTATGAGGATATTAACATGTACATGTGTGTTTGTATTGTTTTTAACAAGTAACCACCATTCTCTGTTTTAAGAATTATAAATTATGTTTCTGCAATTAAACCATTAAGAGTTAGACTATTATGGTAGAAGAGTTTACACTGATCTGCAAGTCAGGATATCTGGACCCCAATTCTAATTAAACCACCATGAACCAAGTTCCCCTGTTAACAATTAATTATTCCCTGGGCACTGTTTTCCTCATTTGCAAGATAAAAGGATGCAGCTGTACAGTATCAGTGGTCTTCACACTGTGACATGGCAGAGAATCTGCCCTCTGCAGCTTGGCATGAAATGCTGATCACTCTAATTCCACTTCACAAACATTTCCGTTAAAAAAAAAAAAAAAAAAAAGACCACTCACTTTAAATTGCTTAATTAAATTTACATGTTATAAAATGGAATGCAGTCACAATCGTGGGCATTCACATCCATTAAGAACTCAGCCATGAACCAACAACGGACCAGGCATGGCCTAGATTTGCCATTAATTGTCATTTTCTTCTTTGTTCACCCTATTATCTACTCCTGAGCAGTATCAGAGAAGCAGTAACAACAGGCAGCACATATTCAATAAAGAATTATCAAAGAAAAATAAACTTCAAAAGAATAGTCCACTCACAATCTTTTGTGCAAACTGGAAAACGAGAGTCGTTTGATTCAGGAGAACACCCTGGTCGAGCTCACGAGATACCACTGTTTTCCAGGACACTTTGAGAATACTGAAGAAATCTCTCCATTAAAAAATGTTATTATCTTTAATTAATCTTTTCCCAAGTTTGGTGTTTTCCTGGGATAAAAATGTGCTAGTTAGGTAACACCTAACTTTGTGGCTCAGAAAAGGTTGCTTTATCAGGTATAAACTAGACCAGAATTGCCCTGAGCATTTGTTACTCCCTCTGCCAGCCTCTCTCTAATCAATTTATGGCCCTTCTTTGAAAAGTAAATTCCTATCAACTGTGTTGCCCTCAACTGTCTCTCTATTTACATAAGATTTAAGCAAGAGCGGTAATTAATTTGTTTATGACGAAGTATGAGAATACCTTAATTTTAAATTCCAGCTGAGAGTTAATCGTGTACATCATTTCGGTCCTTTCCATCTTCCGGGCTCCTTCATTGCACAGTCGAACCAGCTGGGAACACAGAATAATGAGCAGGGTTAAGAGGTCAAGGAGAGAAACCTCACTGCCTGACTTCCTTCCTCCCTTCCTTCCTCCCTGCCTCCCTCGCTTCCTTCTTTTTTTTCTTTTTCTTTTTTTATTAATCCAGTGTCTAGCACATGGGAAGTGTTTGTTTATTTAATTTTTTAATTTTTCAGTTACAGTCGACATTCAATATTATTTTATGTTAGTTTCAGGTGTACAGCATAGTGGTTAGACATTTATATAATTTACAAAGTGATTCCCCCGCCCCCCACCCAATTAGTTTAGTACCCACCTGGTGCTATACACAATTTATTATAAGATTATTGACTATATCCCCTACACTGTACTTTACATCCCCGTGACTATTTTGTAACTGCCAATTTGTATTTCTGAATCCCTTCGCCTTTTTCACCCAGCCCATCTTGTTCTTTGTTTCTGTGAGCCTATTTCTGTTTTGTTTGTTCGTTTATTTTGTTCTTTTAACTCCACACATAAGTGAGATCATATGGTATTTGTCTTTTTCTGACTTATTTCGCTTAGTAAATATCCTCTAGGTCCATCTATGTTGTCATAAATGATACGGTTTTGTCTTTTTTATGGACGAGTAATATTCCATTATATATATGTACCACCTCTTCTTATCCAATCTATCTATTGATGGGCATTTAGGATGCTTCCATATCTTGTCTATTGTGGGTCTCTCACAGGAAATAATTAGGACTTAGAGTTTTATACAGTTAGGACATTATACCCAGTCAGAGGTGGTGTCGTTAGGATATGAAAACAGAGAGAAAAAATATCTCGAAAATTTTTAGGAACATTTGTCCTTTGTGTGTTCTTACCGCACCATGCCCTTCACACACAGGTCGCTCACTCCGTCCAGGTCTCTGTCCATTCCGCCCCTTTCCTCTGCCCCTCCTCCTCACCTTCACCCTGGGAACCCCGCCCAAATTCAGGCCACTCTGCACCTAAGCAGAGTGGTTATGACCAGCAAACAGGATGCTGAAACAGGGAAGCCTTCACCAGGAGGAACCTGATGGCCAATGAGTTTTCAAGCTAAGGGAAATGCAGTGCAACAAGAACTACTGAATTACCTACACACCAAAGGCACTCACTGTCCTTGGATGAGCGCCTGCGATACTGGGATTTATAATAAGAAATATAGAGGGCAATCACGATAGAGTTCCAGACAGAGGGAATCACCTCGACAGGGCAAGATTATGAGAAAATTGGCATCTGCCAAGGTCCCCAGGGAGACCTTATTTAGCCCGAGGCCAACAGAACAAATGACTCCCAAGTACCCTTTGTTCTCCACAAGGTTGTTCATTGTTCTCCAAGGATGAACTTTTCTAAACATTTGAGAAAGGGTCCTGAGTGTCCCTCTGTCCGCCGCTTGCCAGCCTTCTTTTCTTTTCCCCGTTTTTTTGCTCCTCTATTCCAGAATTGATTAGCCTGTCCCTCTTCTGGCTCTGGAGGAGCCGACTTCTCAGGAAGAGTCAAATAGATAATAAGAAATACAAAGTTGGCCTTTGTCCACAGTTCCCAGGACATGGCACCTACGACTCTTATAATTTCCTATATAGGAGTGGTAGGGGCAATCTTTAGTTATAACATGACATTTATTCATAACAAGCTCCTTTCAACAACACCTGAGTTTACGTCAATGAGGTCACCTTTGAAAAGCCCCTAACGGGGCTGATTGTAGGAACCAATCAAGTGATTAGAAAGACGGTTTGAACTTTCAGCCCATGGCCCTGTACTTCCGGGTTGATGAATAAGAACACGTCTCCATGCTGGGAGGGTGGCACACCCCAAAGTCTACCGGGTCAAAAGCTCCTGCCCTTAGGACCCTTCCGGACCTCATCTTATCTCTTCATCTGGCTGTTCATTCACAACTTTTCAGGTCCTTTGCAATAAACCGGTAATCTAGTAAGACGGGTTTCCTGTGTTCTGTGAGCTCTTCTAGCAGGCGTTGTGGGAACCTCCGATTTATAGCCAGTCGGTCAGGAGCACAGGTGACAACCTGGACTTGCAAGGGGCAACCGAAGTGTGGGGAGAACAGTCCTGTGGGACTGAGCCCTTATCCTGTGGGATCTGATACCATCTCCAAGTAGAGTACAGCTGGTACGGCAGAATTGCTTGGTGTGGAGAATCCCACACATACATACATTTGGTGACCACAAGTGTCAGAAATGAAGTATTCTGTGAGGAGAGTATTGAGAGTAAAGGAAACACACAGGAGTTTCTCCTTTACATTGTACTTGACATGCGTAATTAGTTCATTGGCCTAAACCAAAACGAACTTTGTATGTCCAATTTCTTATTAACTGAAAAGTCCGTATAAAATGTCCATAACAAGGATCACTGGGCATGAAGACAAATGTGATTGTAAAAAAAAAAAAGGCTGGACATATTCATTGGATTTATTTTTAATATTACTGCTTTGTTAAGTACGTTATACATGCTCACAATAAAAAAAAAAAAAAGATAATACACAAGTAAATAAAATAGGCTCTGAAAGGTTCTGACCTAATCCCACTCCACAGAGTAACTGGAAACAGGCTGGTTTATACACTTTCTCTTTTCTCCTATGCTTATATGAATATATAAACACACGTATATACGTGCGAAAATTTTTCTTTTATTTTTATAAACGGATCATTCTATGCTTGTCTGAGAATTGCTTTTTTTTTTTTTCACTATCATAAATAGATCATTCACTGAAAAAAAAAAGTTTATTTTGTACCTAGTATGTGTCAGGTGCTACAGTTACAACACTTAAGAATGCGTATACAATCTCTGTGCTCACAGAAGGGCAGAGGGGGAGACGATCATCACGGACTGAGATCTTAAAGGCAAAAAACAGGGGAGTGGGGGAGGAGGAAGGAGAAGAAGGAGCCAGGTGCCTCTCCCGAGGGGTCGTTTAAGCTGAAAGCTGAAGGCAAAGGGGGAGGGCAGTGGTCCAGGCAGAGCAGACACGTGAGTCAAGGGCCAGTGATGGCAAAGTGCTGGCGTGCCCGAGAAAGTAAAAGATCCTGACGCTGGGAAGTTGGACCAAAATGAAGCTAGAGAAACAGGCCAGGGTCAAAGCATGCAAGTTCTCGAGGTGGCTGGATTGTGTTCTAAGTGCAAAGAGAAGCCACCAGTAGGCTTCCAGCGGGGAAGTCATATGATACAATTTACGCTATAATACTATGGGCTTTCTATAGTGTATCTATTCAATTGCCTATTGGTGGATACTTAAACAATTTCCAACTGCTTAACAGATTTCTAGATTTGGAGGCAACACCCATCTTCGGTTACAGCATATCTTAAGGTCTGATTAGTCTGACGAGTTCACTGATGCAGGGACTGTTGCCCAAACATGATCAGAGCTCGGAGCAGAAAATACCCTTGGGGGTAGGGGCGACTTGACACTGCAATATCTCCAAAGGATTGAGACATATCAGCGTGCAATCCAATCGGGCAGCCACTGCTCAGAGCACTTTAAAGATTTCTCTGGAGGAATATGTTCATAGTTTTCCAATCTATGCTCCTAGTCTCTACATTCAACTATCTAGATGACATCTCCTCCTGGATGACCCAGAGCCATTTCAAACTCAGAATGAGAATGACCAAACCTGAACACCACCCCCATCACCTCCCTCTCTTAGTGATAAGAGATCTCAGCATCATTCACTCCTCTAAGACAAAAACTGTGGTCCTTACCACTCTCAGACACCTCCTTCTCCTTTGCCTCCACCTCCGAACAACCATATAGTCTACTTAACACTTCTGTCCTGCTGTCCGCATCCCTCCACTTGCCCTGCAACCTGAACTCAGGCTCAAACCCTTCTCCCCTGGATTACTGGTCTCCTAACTCTCTGACGTCACTTCTGCTCACCCCTGTCATATCAATACTTCTAAGTTCAAATCTGATCATGAAACTCCCTGGCTTAAAATCCTTAAAAAGTCTCCCCACAGCTTTCATAATTAAGGCTTAGCACAACCACGATCTGGCTCCTATCTGCTGATCCCTAACCTCTCACTACCCTTATCCTGGGGTTCGACTCTACCGAATTTCTGGCCAAAGCACCACACGCTATCCTGCCTGTGCACTTTCACACGCGTTGCCCTCTGCCTGAACACCCATCGCCCCGCTGTCCCACTGGCCCCTTCTAATCTAGCTGAATGCCCCTCTACTGCCTTCCAGGACTTAACTTGGCCATTACCTCTCCAAAAAGACTAGGGAGTAAAGACCGTAAAATTTCCACAACTACGTGAGCCCAGTGCCCAGCCCAACCCAGCACCTAACATACAATAAACACTCGGCAAACGCCTCTGTGCAAACGAACTGCCTTCAGAGACAATTTATAAATCACTTTTTTAAAAAGCAACAATTCCTTTATAGTTATCCCATTTTAAAATAAAAGGGAGAAGTGGAATTATTAAGTTTGAGTATCATCTTATTTCCTAAACAGCCAGATATCACCTCCATCAGCAAAAGATCATCATGTCACCACTTCAGGAGAATGTGCTTCAGAAAGCATGTTAAAAAAACAAAAAAGCTCCCAAAATGTCCTAATCAATGGTATCATCAGTGGACTACATTTAATGACTATTTTGAAGAGATAAGCTCTAATTTGGACATGTGTGGTGTGGTGTTTTTTATTAAAATCTGCCTCAGTATTTTAAATCCATGCCTTCCATGGGCATCTGTCAAAGCTTTATTAAATTAAACTCACTGATTTTTTTGTTCATTTGTTTGTTTTAGGCCAAATTTATTTGGGGAAAAAAAGCTCAATCACTCTAATATAGAAATATAAATTAAAACAAAAATATTTTTTAATCTATCAAATTCTCAAAGGTTAAAAGAATATTTGCTGCCTGGAAGTGTGCAGTAAGGTAGACACAAACGGTTCTGGTGGACATGGGCATGGGAACAACCTCTATATTTTTTTCTTTTTTCTTTTTTCTTTTCTTTTTTTTTTTTAATTATTTTTATTTCTTTTGGCAAGGCAATCTTTGGTTGACCTCACAGATTGCAAGAAACCTTGTCAGCTTACAATCCCTTATTTTTTTTATTTTTTACTCCTACAGCTCCTGGTCTTCCTAGGTGGTCTCCCATCCAAGTAGGGAGTACCCTTTCTTGAAGGCACTTGGGGACCTTTAAAACACCTACATTTTTGTTCCGATCAATACACGCTAGAAATTTATCTTTAGAAATAATCAGATGAACATGATCATTTATGTAAGACAATGTTTCATGCAGTGACATTTAGAACAGTAAATGAAATGGGTACCATATGAACCCACTTTTAAGTGTACGTTTATATCCACATGAGCAGTGGATAGAAACCTACCTGGATGGCTGTGCAGTAGAATGACAAAAGTCATTATCTCCGATAAAATTATCGAAACATTTTATTTTCTGTCTCTTAAGTTATCCAAATTTTCTGTAATATGTACTTATTACTTAATGTTAAAAATACACCTTTGTAAGCCTTGAATACATTCTCACAGAGCAGTATGAACAGTGAACAAAGAAACCTTTTTAATTTCTCCTTTCCACACTCCTCTTTCTTTACCACAGGTAACAACAGTTGAAAGCTTGATGTGCATGATTCTGGGGCTACTTCTATATACCGATAACATACATATGTATATAAACACACTATATTATCAAGATGTCATTACACTATTTGTATTAATCTGCATTTTAATGTCCCTCACTTAATAACATGGCTGAGAGATCTTTTCCTGTTAATACATCTATCTCTTTGTAAACTGCTGAAGCAATTAAGTTATAGGAAAAGATTATAGAGACTTTGTTATTTTGCCATTAGGAGAGAAGTTTATAACTTAACACTATCTCCAAATATGAGCAGGAGTTTTATGAGGTGAGAGTTAAAGCAGTTTTTCTCTTCCCATGGGAGAGTAAATAGAACAGAGCGGGAAGGTTTCATTGACATAAGAACCATGTCTTGGCCGCCACTCCCTGAACACCAGACACCACTTTGCACAAGCTGAACTATCGGATTCCCTAGAAATCTTCCTCCCCCAGGCTCCACACCAGCATGTGAACAGAAAATCAGGAAGGAAACACATTTTTCCTTTAACAGAAACATCTTTTCTGTTTTTGAGTCATTTGACTAGGTCAGTAAGTCTTTCCAAGGCCCCAGATTCAGTAAGTTGTCACGGTCACTTCAGCAACACACATGAGCAATTGCATTGAAGTATTATTATTCATACCCAACAAAAGCATTTCATTAGCATTTTAATTACCAAAGAGGTAGCTCTGGGTTTTTTCCAAGAAGGAGTAACTATGTAGACAGACTTGCCCAAGGGCCTTAGGTGGAGTCTGGTTGTAAAAACTTGGGCCTCACATACCAAATTTCGCTCTCTGAAACAAATTTTGGGAACTCTCAATTTCTTTCATTTCAGATTAAGCAAACAAGTGAAATTCCGCATTTTAATTTTGAACTATAATTAACATAAACACGGTAGAAAAATAAACAACTAGCTCATAAACCCCACGATTCTGTAATTACTGGCGAGAATGAGGATAAGTAAAATTGCGTCGATTTAAAGTTGATTAACCAGTGCTACACAGTGATATAGTGCAAAGACAAACCCGACTCAAAGGCGCAGCTCTGCTACGTGTAGGCAGCATCGGACGTTATCGTTATCCCTGCTCCCTGTGCCTAGCTCATACAACATCCTCATGACTCCTATACCTTCTACCTCTCTCTCTCAGCTCGATATCCCTATCAGCATTTAACAGGCCCACATTTTCCTAATCTTTCAACAAAAAAAGACCACCCTTCACTTCTCTTTCAGCTGTGGCTTTCTCTTTCTTTCTTTCCACTCGGCCGGGCCCCACTACTGAAACAGCTGGCTGCATTGCTGGCTGGCCGCATATGCATACCTCCCACTCATTCCTCAACACACTCCAATCGGGCTTCCCCGCCCCACCACTGCAGGGCCACGAGCTACCTGATGAGAAACTCAATGCAGGCTTCACTTATTGTTTCATTTTATCTTTCAGGAGCACTCAACTGGGCTCCTGTCACCAAACCATCTGCTATGTGCCAGGCCATTATAGTTTTCTTCCTTCTCTGGTATATATTCTGTTCTGTTTCTTAAGTCTCCTCTGCTGACTCCTTCTCCCTAAATAAGATGAATGTTGGTGTTCTTCATGGTTATATCTCAGACTCACTACTTTTCTTCTTCTACACATGAATTCTGGGTAATCTTAGCTACTCTCCCAGCTCCAAAAATCATCCATATGCTGATGATTCCCAAATTCGTGTCTCCAATGGAGCTCTGACCTGTTCAGTCAGCCTACCTGGGTGTGCTGTAGGAACCTCAGTGACGACATATCCAAAGTGGAACTCATCATCTTCTCTCTATTTCTATTGCAGAGGTAAGTAAGAGCATCTATCTAGTTGCCCGAGCCAGAGACAATATTCCTTGACTTCTGACCCTGATAAGCTCACCCAATCAATTTCCATGCCTACATCCTCGAATTAAAGGTTTGCTTCTCTCCATCTTTCTATCACATCAGTATACGTACCTGTCATCTTTAGCCTAATCATCTATAAAAGCCTCATAAACTGGTCCCATTTCCCATTAACACCTTCACAACACATGAATGTATAGCTTCCACATAATCTTTGGATAAGGTCCACGAGTCCCTACCATAGCTCCTCAGTATTTTCTGCCAAACTAGGCTCTATAGTTACATGAAGAACATTCCAGGCTTCAGATTTTCCAAATACTTCCTTGCCTTTGGGTCTCTAGACATACCTGAGACTCTCTCTTTATCCTAATCCCTGGTTTACAGCGACTCTTGCTTTGGGTTCAGCATAAACATGACTACGTTCTTCCCTATCATGTCACTCACCATCCTTCATTGTAATTCCTATTCAACGTCTACCTTCCTCTTTCCACGGCACATTCCAGGAGGGCAGTAACCAGAACTGTCTTGTTTAACACCATGTTTTCAATGGCTGGCATTACGCCTGGCACAGCAGTTGATATTCAGTAAATATTTATTTAGTGAGAATGAATAAATAGCTTTTTAGACACCACAAGAAAATGAGGTATCTATAGGCCCTTAAAGCCAGGCTGTCTGAAACAATAAAAATGCACATTTCATTTGAGTATAGTAAACATTTTCCTGTTTCTCAGCTACCTAAAGAATGCGGTACAAATGGCTGTAAGAATCTACCAAGTTTCAGCATCAAACCCAGACATATTCTCTTCTGAGGAAATGAATGGTTTACTGTCTGATGAGCTACTCAATAGTTACCTTGCTTACTTCCTTTAAGGCCCTTTTGCAGACTTCATATTTTGGGGAGTCCTTAGGTGTTTTTTGACAGATAGTCTACAATGAAGTAAAAGAAGAAAAAAAATCAATTGACTTATTTTATTAAGTATAATAAAACCAATGTCCAGACATATCCTCTTATACATAGCAAACTCAACAATGCTGAATGCAATATTATGGATGAGTATGACAGTGACATTAGAATCCAGTTACAAAATTAGGAAATAGTCTTTAAATACACAGGATCTAAGTATATCCAGGAATGGCTAAATAAGAGAATAGACTTCAGAAGTAGATGAACCTGGTTTCAAATATGAGTTCTGTCTCTCACTTGTGATTTGACCTTGGGCAAGTCATGTACCCTATTTCAATAAGCCTCAGTTTCTTCACCTGTAAATTCAGGATTATTCCAACTACGTCACAAGGTTCTTGCAGGGTTAAATGATAATACATATAAAGTTCTTTATGAGTGCCTTGCATATAGTAGGCCCTCATTAAATGATAAAATTACTATCATTATTATTAGAGGTAACTACTTATAAATGATGCGACTAAATAAAAAGATCAAGAAAAAAAGAATGCTGGATTTTCTCTTGACACATTTATACTGCAATTTTTGTAATGGTAAAATTGAGCTCAGAGGGTTAATTCAAAGTAAACTGTATTACACATAACTTTTGAAACTATGCTCATTCAAAGTCATTGGAATCATTGAAATTGTTTAAATGTAAACGTTCATCTCAATTTACAAGTTCAACTAAATCTCTAAATGAAGCAAAATTGAAGAGACAATGTTTCAAGCACATTTAGATTCTGCCTAGGTGGCCATATTCTCACACATGGGAAACAGATCAGGGCAACAGACGTCAAGCGGAAGTAGAAGGTAGGGAACCTTGCAAACCACTGGCACCTGAAATGTAGGTGAGTACTAGGCCTATAAATCTGACAGTCAGATTTCAGGATTGTCATATGGAATATGTGAGAAGCACAGAGTGTGCCATTTATGAATTTGTATTAATATTTCTTAATTTTTTTTACTATGACTCACTGTAAGAAATATGTTTATACTGTAACCAGTACACATATACACAAAAATGAAACTAATTTTTTATGAAATATTAAACTATTTTATGAAAAATGTACAAATAATATACTACATGTTCAATTCTATTTCATTTTTTAAAACATTGTTCATGATTCAATAATCAACTTCATGACTCACTAATGAGTACTAAAGCAGTTTTAAAAATACTGGTTTATGTCCCAGAGAGCAGTCATCCTGAGTTCACAGTGTCTTTGTACACTTCAATTTAATGTAAAATTGTGTGTATACTGAATTTTCTAGGGAGAATGACTACAGTTTTACTTAGAATCGCAAAAAGTGTAGAGCCTACTGGGCTATCATGGCATAAACTTCCAAAAGGGTATGTTAGATTTTGTGAGTCCTAATCTATTCAAGCAATTTTCTCAAAATTAAACAGAGAGAGACTGCAAAAAGCTGAGAGGTCACAGCATATACAGAATTTAAAGAAACATGGCTAAAATGCATTTTCAGAAGAAAAAGAGCTCCAAAAATTCATAACATTACAAGAAATGTTACATTTAGAAAGCATCCATTTCTCGTTAAAAAATAGAAAAGTTTGAAATAACATTTCCCTACGTAAACCAAAGTTTCATATTTTTATAAAAGTCTTAGAAGTCACGTGAAATAAACTTCTTTTAAATGACTTATTTCTGATAAAATGTTAACAGAAAGAAGCACAGTAACTGCTTCTCAGAAGAATCTTTAAAAAAAATTTACAATATTAATATAACTTAGCACAAGCCTTTATATTTATTTAGTCAAGAAACATTATCTATTATTGTCAAACTTAACATTTATGATTTCATTTGTTTTCATGTCAACCCTAAAAGTAAGTATGTAGTATACTTATGTTTCAGATGGAGTTAAGCAGTTAGTCCTAGATCTTACAGTAAGTGGCAGGGCCGGAACCTGTAGCCAGATCCGTCTTATTCCAGAGTCAGAGGATTTCACTACATCAAGTTTACACGTCAGAGTCCCTTCTCTCAAAGTACTGTGGGTGTTCAGATGGAGAGGAAGATAAATCTGGCTGGAGGGGAACTGAGTAAAGCTTTATGAAAAAGGAGGAGCATTGGAGCTGGTATTTGAAAGATGTGCTTCTCTTGATAGTGTGCAAAAGGAAAATTGAGAAGTGGAAGCCAAGAACAATGTGAACAAAGATGCGGAGTGGGAAAGTCAGGGCATCTGCAGGGAATAAGTTGGGATGGACCCTAAAAATAACCTTTTATAAAGCCAAAATTTGGTTTTGATAACCTGCCTGCATTTTCTCTTTAAACATGATAAATACTGATCTCAGGAAAAAAAAAAAAAAAAACGGAAAGCTAAATTTTCAAAATTCTGCAATTTTCCCAATATCTATGTGGAGTGCAGGATGCTGGACTTTTCTCACCCACTCTGCACGAGTTGAAGAGCGGTAAGTATATGCCTTGTAGCGCTGGGCAGTCTCATTCCCGTGTGGAACGGAAGCACCGCTGCATCTTGGGACATCCCGGAAAGGGATCTTAGTAATCGACCTGAGGAAACTGAGGCCCAAAGAGATTAAGTGACTTGCCCAAGGTCACACATCTCGTGGCTCAGCCGGAACCAGAACTCAGGACTCTCGACTTCAAAACGTCGATATTCTTCCAATTTCAAAAAATGGTAAGTAAGTGATGTAATCTAAATTCTTCAACGTGACTACACAAAACCTAAACTAAAGATAATTTCTGAGGATAGACACACGTGAGGTTTTCCAACTGAAGAACACCTTCTTGCTCAACTGGGAGATTTTATAAAGGGGTTACGTATCGATTTAACTGGAATAAGAACAATTTTCTTAATCAGATTTTGGGCAGTGCAACTACCCAAAGAGGAAGGAGCCACCAGATCATGTCTTACATCCATCAGCAGGGGAAGGCGGGTCACCCTCTGCATGGGGAGAATGAGAAAAGAGATCATGGGTAAATTCTTACAGTCTTCGTGGGACTCGATTCGTGACAATACTTCCTTAAAAGATGGATTGGTGGCTCTGAGGGAAAACAAAGAAAGAAGAAACATCAAAATACTTCCTCTTCAAGTTAAGAAGCAAGTAAAGATACATTATGAAACATTGTGATTAACTTCACATATTATCGGATGATTCTTAAATATATAGAACAACATGAACACATAATTATTGAGGCAGACATAGATAGCTTGTCTGGCTTTCATAGTTAAGACTGAATATGAGTTTAAGGTAACAGTATGAACAATAAGATGGAAATACATGAGGCAAGAAATTTATAGAAGTGCAAAGTAAACAAATGAAGAGGCAATGGTGTCATAATGATGAACGTATCGATTACATATTAGTATCCAGACTAGAGCTCGTATCTAATAATCTAGAAACATTCCATTAAAAAGATAGCAAATGATTTGTTTTAAGCCCCTTCTCTAGCCATGGATAATAATCTAAGAAAGAAATGTCAGTCTAGATTTACTAACTCGGAGACTTTTGGACTTTTTCAAAGCTTCCAAGACAGAAAAACTTCTAACCATGTCGGCCAGAGTATTTCTCCCCTCTCAGTGGCATGAGAACAGTAATAATACTGCCACACCATTTTTATGGACTTTAGCATGATATACCGACATACATGACCTTACGCGGAACCACCTGTACAATTTTTAAGGAAGTCCAAGGGAGGATTCCAATAAGAATGGAGCCTCAGAAAGGCCCCTGACTTGCCAAATAATATACCTAGTATTTGGTAAAGGCAAAAGTCAAAGCAGGGTCTTCTGATGTTCAGTGGGCGCCCTCGCCCTGCATCTCCCACTCTCTCGCCTCACTTCACCCCAAGAGTCACTGTGAGGAGTTCCACTGTGACTTGCAGGGAGGAGGTGGGGAAGAGATGGTCCTGGATGCTGAAACCTCATGTTGGAGGGGAGCGGGAGGGCGAGAAGCAGGGTCGTGGCAACTGTAATCTTTTTAAAAACATATAGATCTTGAAAATTAGATGATTTGGTTCAAGTCTGCTAAAAATAAACTAGGAAATACCCTTATTTAAAATGAAGAGTTTTAAGTTTTCTTTCCTGTGAATTTTGAAAATATTTTTTAGGAAATTAAAAAAAAAATCAAACTCTAAACCAGTTCCCTCTTTAAATCACTTAGTTGGGTACCAGGCCTCCCCACCCTCACCCCCACACCCCAAGGATTAAATATTCCTGAGACAGACACCTAGGCTTTGTTTACTTGCTTGTTTTCAAATTCTCTGGTTTCTAAAGCCCATAGCTAAGGCTGAAAGTCAGGGCCCTAAATGTAAGTTCAAGGTCAACTGCAACAAAGCTCCTGAAAACAACTACTGATTTCCAGGTGAAAGCGCTTATGATGGGCATTAAGTTAATTTAAATAAAACTTTTGGTTTTCTTTTAAAGTTACATAATATACAGCAGTTTCTGTTCTCATTTTTTAAATTCAAAAGAGAGAGAGAGGGAGGGAGGGAAGAGAAGAGAAGAGAAGAGAAAAGAGAGAAAGAAAAACAATATGAAATTTAGCTCTAATTTAAGGCTTTGTTTCCGAACATGTAACTTGCCTGTTTTCTAACAGTGACAGAGCAATCTTTATATACCAGCAGTTTCCAGGAGAGGAGGGGACTCAGGGAAAGCGAGGGGTATGACCTTCCCTCAAGGGACATTCAGCAATGTCTGCAGGCTTTTTTGGTTCTTACAATTGGGGTAAGGGGATGCTACCAGCTTTTAGTGGGCCGAGGCCAGGGATGCTGGTAAACACACTACAACGTTCAGGTCAGCCCCCATGACAGAGAGCTACCCAGCCCAAAATGTCAGCAGTGTTGACAAACCCTGCTTTATACTGAAACCCTCATTTGGGGTTGGCAGCTGTGGGTGTTTCCCACCCTGCCTATATAAAAGCTTCGTGAGAATGTGGAGGGGGAAGGGGCATAATCAGTCCTTCTCACCAACATCACCAGAGGGCTGTCTCTCCAAGTAGCCATAAGGCTAATGGTAGTCATCATCAACCCTGACCTCTCCACAGGGTCCCACACACTGTGGAGAATCTGACCAGAATTCCAAACTATGGTCACAAATGCTACAACTCACAGTACTGAGAATGAGAACAGACAGTAAGCCCCTAAATGGAGTTTACAGCAATGCACAATGGCACTGTAAAACAAACAACTACTTGAGATAAACAAGACCCCCGAAAATAAAGCAATATAGGCATTACCGAACAACTGTTGACTCTTTTAAGGATAGAGATGGCATATATGTCACATCCAAACTCTAATCTAAATAGGACAGATGGAAAAAGTGTGGAGGAACATTTAAAGCTCAATTCCTTTTTGCTTCACAATTAAAGTCTAAGTATGATTTTTTTTTTTTAAAATGCTTTCTTTCAGAACTGTCTCAGACTACCCAGAGGGGTAAATCAGCAACTACTATAAACAGCTTAATAGTATTGTCATTTGGATGGAGGAAGATTAGGATACTAGAGAAAACTGGATCCTAAGCACTAACTCAACTTACTCAAAAACTCTGGTGGCCTCAGGCAAACTACTTTATGGTCTGTTGAAGGATTAGAAAACGGGGGTTTTGAAATGCTGGTCAGAGCAATTAAAAAAAAAAAAAAAGGAAAACCACAACAACAAACTATAATTTCATAACTGCTTTAGAAAGAAAATTCTCCAGAGACAAAATTTTTCTACTCAAACACCCTCACCCTAAAAGCAATCTTCTTAAACATTTCTCTCAGGAAAGTAGCCCATAGAAGGCATTTCTAAAGATGAGTTAGGAGCTCAACTAATTTCAATCAATGTGACTTAATTCAAACAAGGGTAGACAATTGAAACTGTAAAATTGGTATAGCTTACAACAACTTTTGTAGTGTTCGTTGTTGATAGACTTCATTTGTGCAATATTTCACATACGGGTCAAATGTGGATGCTGTATGTTTTTCCACAATGTCACTTATGTCATCTATGAAGATATTATTCTGATGTCTTGCTTCCAATTCTGTAAAGAATCTGAAAAAAAAAAAAAAAAAAGAAAATCATTTATACTTTCTTTCATATGCTTTAATAAACAACAGATTTCCTCACATAACACTATTGGAAGTATCAACAGTACCAGTGCCAACTCAAAAACATAGAAGAAAAAAACTATTTTAAAAAGTCTAAATTTAAATCTATCGTATTAACACCTTAAAACTTCAAGTGGTCAGTTTAATACATTTATAACCTCGTGCTTTCAGATGTATTTTAGAAAATACAGATTTCACTATTTTTCAACAATTCCCTAGATATTGAGGAGGAGTAATTTGATGCTTACATATATTATTGTATTGAAAAGTATATGAACAAAACATCTAAATAAGTTCTTAAAAAACAAGTCTGAAACAAACCTAATTCATGTGTCCTTTCTTCCAAAATAAAAATAGTGCTATTTTAAATCTAATAATATTCATGACACTTGAGTATCTTGATAAATTATTTAAACTGCAATTTAAGGTAGTACTTATATGTATGTATATTGTGTCTAATCAGTTAAAATTAAATTTCTCATAAACGATGAATAATTTTTTTTAGTACAAGTACGTGCCAAATATTACACGGGATATCTCAGGCATCTTATATTTTCTCTGGCAACCCTAGACCGCATCCAGTTTAAACAGAACATTAAAATTGAGTATTTAAAATAGGTTTCCACCCAGCGTTGCTGTTCAAAATGTGGCCCACAGACCAGCAGCATTGGTATCATCCAAGAGCTTATGAAAAATGAACGACCTCACTGCTCATCTCCCCTAATCTGAACCTGCATTTTATCAGGATCTCCAGATGACTTGAACGAACACTAAAATTTGGACAGTGCCCTAGAGCCCACTTACTGCCCACGTTTGGAGTGGCAGGAAAATCTGTTAGAAATAACTATCCCACAAAGACCAAAGCATTTTCCCTGAAAATGTGATGAAGGTGAGAGCAACAATAATTTCCAGTGCTGACTCTGAAACAGTATTAAGGGAAATTTAGTTTTCAATAAGCCCTTTAGCATTAAACACAGTTTGCTGGCCGGACTCCGTCCTACAAAATTCAAGGCTGACAGTGAATAATCGGACAACACACATTTATACAAGATAATAGTACATATAGGCTAACGTTTTCTCACATTTATATCTCAGTTATTTTCAAAAAAAGTCCTGGCACTCAGAAATAAAACATGACATTAAGGACATAATCAGGACATTAAGGTTTTGTTTTTATATATTTATATGTACATTAAATTCATTTTAGTATAAACTGTATTATCAAGCTTGTGATCATTATCAATTGTAGCTCTTAAAGTTTCCATAAGAGCTTAAAAGACAAATAAATACATTTTAACTTCATTTATACTCTGAGAAAACACCTATATTTTAATTTCCTATGAAAAGGACTTAGGGAAAATAATCAATATGATTCCCATCCACAAATGACTGGCCCACTCATCCAAGCCCCTTGTTTAAAACAGCAAGAGGAAAAACAAAGCAGACTTTGCTGGACTACTTGCCTTTCCTTCCAATGGTAGCAGGGTTAAAATGCACAATTCTTAGACAATAAGCCAGAAAATACACCAATATGTTGCAAAATCCAGTCAATGGCTTCATATCACTTTGTCAGGATTGTGTCTATTAATATTCAAATAAATCTTTAAACCCCCTCCTTAGTTTCAGTAATCTCAAAAACAACCAACTCCGAACTCCCAAAGAAAAGTCATATTTCTTAAAGGATAATTTCTATACAGACTGCTCCCTGATTTGAAGTTTGTGATATAGTAGGAAGGTAAGAATGATAAACACAGGTGATATAGAAAGATAATATTCTTGCATGTAACTACAAGTTAGAACATATGTGCATTAGGGTGCTGGTGGTAGTATCTTTTCTTTAATTACACAAGCAATATATTTTTATTGTGATAAAATACACATAACAAAATTTGTCAGTTTAATCATTTTTAAGTGTACAATTCGATGCATTCACTATGTTCATAATGTTGTGCAACCATCACCATTACCTATTTCCAAAATGGTTCATCACCCTAAACAGAAAAGCTAACCCCATTAAGCAATTATACCCCATTTTCCTCTCTCCCCAGCCTCTGATAACCTCTATTCTACCTTTGTCTCTGAATTTGCCTATTCTAGGTATTTCATATAAGTGGAATCATCCAATATTTGTGCTTTTTGCCTGGCTTATTTCACTTAGTGTCATGTTTTCTAAGTTCACCCATACTGAGGCAAGTGTCAGAATTGTATTCCTCTTTATGATGGAACAATATTCCTTTGTATGTATATACCATAGCCTGTTTACCCATTCATTTGGTAGTTTCTACATTTGAAGCACTGTGAATAATGCTGCTATGAACATTCACATGCAAGTATCTTTTCGAGTCCCTGTTTTCAAATCTTTGGGTTAAGTATATATTCGGAGGTGGAATTTCAACCTCATTGACTCTGTGGCAATAATAGTGTATATCAAGAAAAGATAACTAACATAGAAGCAGCTGAGTTATATGCTAACAGATTATGTCATTAAATAAAAGTTGAGTAAGAAATAAGCCTTCCCTCCTGACACTCACTTTTGAGTGGCCCATGAGAGGCAAGGATCTATTAACTACAAAATCTGTAACAGAGGCAGCCATACAATAAAGAGTCTTCAAGGCAGGGTGACTGACAGCCAGTAAACACAGGTAAGGAAGGTGTGAGACAGATCTTCAGAGATAAGAATGTCATTACCGGAAGCGGAGGGACACAACACTGCGGGCTGAAGCAGCAGCATGGCCCTAGATACGAATCTCGTTCAAGCACATGTGGGTAGCCGAGTGAGGCGGAGGTGTGGACCACAGCAGGAACAAGGGCAGAGAATGCAGGCGGAAAAGCAGGTCGGAGCTTGATTGCAAAGTTTGGACTGTGTGCTGAGGTGAAGCCACAGGAGGTGTTCAAGCCAATAAATAAATCATCCAGACAGGGAAAACTGGGACAGCAGAGGGATGGATTATAAGTGGGCAGAGGCAGACCACAATAAGGCCAGTGAGATGGCCAATCTGGCCAAGTGATGACAAAGCCTGGCAATGGGAAATTAAAAAGAGAGGATGGAGATTCGGGTAAGAATTTCGAGGGAAAGTGAATAGAATGGAAAAACTCATTAGACTGGAAAGTCAAGGAAGATGCTGGGATTTCTAGATAAGGTTTCAATGTAGGCATCAACGTGGGTCATTAACCATTCATGAAGGCAGGCATTTGGGGTGTGGGGAGGAGAAGCAAGAAGGAAGCACTTTAATTTTGCCTTGGAGATGTCAAATAGACAGCTGAAAATGCACATCTGTGAGAATTCTGAGCCACAGCAATTCTAGGTAGCATGTAGTCAGGACCAGTTCCTTTTTAGCTAGTTTTCATATAAATTGAAAATATTTGTACTTTAATTCCGAGTATCTTTTAAGAAAATGTTCAAAGAAAAATGAAAAAAAAAAAAAAGAAACCATTCATTAGGTCATTATCATGCAAATCTAAAAAATAAATATCTTAGAGGCAAATATTTTTTATAGTTTCTTGTCTTTAGCTAACTGTCACAATATGAAGGAATGCAACTGTATAACCAAAAACAACAGTAACTTGGCTTTTCCCAATGAAAAGGAAAATTCATTTATCACAGTAAAAGGCTTGCCAAAGTACAAGATTAAAAACAAAACACTAATGAAATATGTTTGTGCTACTTTAATGTAATATAAACCAAGCCACACTCATCTTTTATTTTTACATTAGCATAATTAAGATACAATTTAAAGCTTTCTATTGGTTATTTTGGCAAATTTGCATATTTTACTAAGGGAATTGAGCTATAAAAAGACCAAGAAAGTATTAGCAAAGAATAAGGTTTTATTCCCATAACCAAGAATACTGCTGATCCAAATCAAAAATGAAGCAAAAGTAAAAGCATTCTGTTTCCCTGGATGAAACCTGAATGAATTTGTGAAGTTATTCGCTTATTTGAAGGGCAACTTTTTAATGGAAATATATTTCAGTGCTATAATTGTTTTTCTGGGACAATACATTTATTATCTCCTCTTAGCATTACCAAGCTGGTCATGTTTTACATCCATGTTATGCAACCTCTACCTCTTCTTTTTTTCCTACCAAAATTCTAATTTCATCACTAAAGTCCAGATTTTGAGAAACAGGATAAACCAGAAAAGGCTCCCTAAAAACACTGCCTCCTAACCAGAAAACCAACTTAGCCCAGTTTGACTGTTGACTCACCATCACCAGCATAATCACACCCGTATTTCAAACATGTGCCTCGAATGATTGCCCAGGTGAGTTCGTTGGCTGTGCAGACAATGGTCAGACCACCAAGAACACCTGGGCGACCTCCCAGGATGTTGAACTTCAAGATGATAACTACAAGTCCATGTTTGAAGAGCTTGCTCATGGCCTGTAACCTCTCCTCTAATATTTTCTAGAACTCCAAGAACCATATATTATTTAGGCTTTTTGTGATTGCTTTATCAAGCGACAGTCTTAAATGTGGCTCTGCATTTTGGGGGGAAAAAAAGCTCAGCAGTGAGGGAGCCATGTCTGATACATTCAGTGCATATATTTTTGTTAGTTTCACTTCCTCCCTTTGGTAGTAGGCAGAAAAGACCTATAAATGTGAGGTATAAATAACCCATAACATTACTAACAGTCTTCTAAAAATCTGACTGGAAATGTAACTGGCATGCTGCATATGAGTGCTCCTGATAGCTCTTGAAGACTGTAAAGACTGTACAGTCAATCCTTCAATCTACAGAGGAGATTAAAACTTATTTAACAGAGATAACAGATCAGTCAACCAACAAAATCTCCTTCCATGTGTCTAGCACAGGCTTTAGTAGATGTCAAGGCACAAGCGATCAATAGTTATGTCCACTATTCATTGTGCCAGGCTCAGGGTTACCTGTGTGCTTCCCGTACACTGCCTCATTTAATTTAATCCTCAAGTCTACTTTATGAGATGGCTATTATACCCATTTTACAGATAAGAAAACAAGGGCTAAGAGACCTTACATCAAAACTTGAAACAACTGAGCCTCAGTTTGAACCCAGAGTCAGGGCCTTTCTGAGTCCAGATCCTGTGAACAAACCATCACACCCACAATCTCTGCTTACAGGTGTCTGCTGCTCTTGCCTGTCTGTTACTCCTGTCCAGCCCTCAAACTAAATATCCAGCAAGAAGACAGTAACAGTTGAACTGAAAAAGAATATATTACTTTCCAAGAAGATCGGCTATCAAATCATCTCAGCATGTAAATCATACAAATCGATAATAATAAAAACTTCTCAGAAAGAATTTATGCTGCAGCAAGATCACCAGGTCAGGAGAATAACCAACTACCCAAGGTGATCCTCCAGGCAAGACAATCAGGAGTGTTGTGGCCAGTGATGTGTTCTGGTCCTGGTCAACACAGCGTGAGCAAATACGGGATTGCAGGTCCCCTGTGAAACTCTGGGAGTCATGCATTTTGGTCCTTCCTGTTCCCTTCTGCCCTCCTCTTTGCCCCACTCATCCTTCAAGTTTCAGATTAGATTTCATCTATGAAAGGAAGCTTTTTCTGTTCCTTGTTGGCTGGGTTAAGCTCTCTGATTTAATGTCTTTATAAAGCTCTATACTTATCCTGTGGTATCCTTACTATGCTCATAATTAATTGTATTACGATTCTGTTTACATTTGCCTCTCTCAGCACGGTCTAGAGGACAGAGGCCAGGCCTGTTTTGTACAACACTATATGCCCAGGTCCTGGCCATAGTGCCTGGAACACAGGGGACAGTTAAATATTTGATGTGAACAGATCAAACTTGTGTTTTAAATTTAAAAATTATAAAGATGAAACCTGTTCAAGAAATTTTGTCCTACCAAGTATATAACACCCACAAATTGGTCAGTCTCTACCTTGCTTTACTCACTGGTCAATCAAGTCGGCATATATTTACTGACCACAAACTGGGTTCCCAGAACTATGCTAGGTACAGTGAGGGCCATCGAAGAAGACACAAACTCCCAGCATAAAATTTTACAATCCTGTCAAGTGAGGTCCCTAAAATGACACCCAATCCAGCCCAAGTTTCTTCAATGCCAGCTGTACTTACTAAAAAACCTGCCAGACCAGCCCTTCCCTTACCCAATTTAGGAAGGATTCCAGGTTGGCTAAGAGCCTCAGCACTCAGTGCTTCTAGCTGGGGAAGCACAGAAAGCAGGGCTCTGGTTATAGTCAATGCTGTCCTGTGCCTTCCTCGAAATGGCATCCTCGCAGAGTACTTTTTCTTCATTAATATCCATCTGCCTAAAGCAAACTCAAATCCCTCCTGGACTTCTCCCTCACTTGAATGAGCTGTCAATCTAAGAGGCTGCAGTATCTCACCAGAGAGGGTCATATTCTCTTATGCTGGAGACATGAAACATACCAGGCAGGTTTCACATATCTAACTTGCTGTTATATAATAAAATAGCATCATTAAACAAAGAAATATTCCAGATAAGTGGCAACAAACTATGTGCTGCTGGAAATACTTTCCTAACAGAACACCGATGGAACATTCTGTACTCTACCAAAATGAATTTATATTCTGCTACGGATAGTTAGGTTTGGGGCTTGTTTGTCTGGGTGTTTTTTGGTGTCAGGTTAACGCTAAAGATCAGCATCAATTTCTTTTAATACAGTTGATCAGGGATAGCAAACGCAAGGCAAGAACACCACTGCTAACCACAGCAGGCATCGCTAACTGATTGCGGAACTCTGCCCAGAGGCAGAACGTGCACTTCAGGCAGCCATTATCAATCAGCCAAGGTAATGATGAATAAGATGAAGCTGATCTACGAATCCTTCACCAGATTAACACTGATAGGAAATCTATAATGTGACAAAAATATAGCACTGTTCTTTCTCAATGAGTATATCCTACATCCTGATCTGGTAAAGGTCTCACAAGGTTGTTTTGTTTTGTTTTTGTTTTTGTTTTTAGCAGACTATACGTCTTCTTACATTCTATTTTAGCTTTTTCTTCTGAAATTTTCTCTCTGGGTTGATGATAAGGGGATAAAGGGTGAGATTAAAAGTGGTTCGGAATGTGAGAAAAAACGTCCAAAACAAAAATGATCTGGTGGCCCTCATTCACATTCTGATAGCTCCTCTTCGATATTTAAAATCTCTACGATGGTTGTTGTTAAAAGATCTTCATCATCCTATTAAAGCCTTTAAGATCAACTTGCACATGAGGGTTTTCTAATCCTTAATATTACAAAACACGGAGCCTGTTTAGGCTTAAACGCAGCTCTGTATTGATACCTTCAGTTCAAGACAAGTGGAAAATCTCCAAAAAAGGAAGGCGGAGCTGGGGGCCAGGGAGGGGTGGGGCAAAGAGAGACTACAAAGCTAAGCTCCCAAGTCTCCTCCATATCAGCTAGGGCTCCAGCTTCCTTAGTCCTACTCACCGATAATGTACGTGCTAGAAGAAATATAAACAAGACCATACAAAAATTAAAACAATATATGTTTAAAAGTCCTTGAAATCTTAATACCATTACACTGAGTTTTTACTTAAAAACAAGAATTTAAAGTATTTATCACCTGAATCAGCATCGCAAAAATAAACCGGAGGAAAGGGGGCTTGTTCCCATGGTAACCTTTGCATACTTGATTCTTTTGTTTCAGTGCTACTCACATGCACTCATCAATATTTTAATTTCTCCCAGAAATGAGGATAACATTAATGAATGCCAGAAACCAAGAGCCAGCACTCTTATCGAAATGTCCTCAGAAGAGATGAAAGCCTGTGTGCGCACGGGCCTGGGATGCTCTGGGTTATTATGGACAGGTTTATAGTTCTTAATTATTTTTTATTTGAGCACAACTAGTATTTTACATCTAATTTACCTCCTACACTCAATTTTGTATATGACCACGAAGGCTGAAACCAAGTACGTCTGGTTCACCACTGGCTCTCCAGGACCTAGCAAAGAATGAGCACTCAATAAATGTGTTCAGTGAATCAATACTAGATACCTATTGCTCCTCCTTTCCCCACAGTTTAAAGTGCCACCTTCCAAGAAGAGGAACAATGATAATAAGAAGCAAGTATCTACCAGGTCTGATTTAATAATAATATTAAATTATCATGATCCTCATGATGGGGCTGGGCTGAGCTAAGGTGGCACTAAATGGCTCTGGCTGACAAACATCAAAGGTGAACGTTCACAGGCAACAAGACATAGAAACAACCGAAATGCTCTTCAGTAGAAGACTGGATAAAGATGTGGTACATATATCGAATGGAATATTACTCAGGTATAAGAAAAAAATACTGCCATTTGCGACAACATGAATGGATCTTGAGATTATCATGCTAATCAAAAGAAGTCTGCCAGAAAAAGTTGAGAACTGTTATGATTTCACTCACATGTGGGATACAAAACTGAAAGTAACAAACAAATAAGACAGACCAAGACTCATAGACACAGACAAGAGTTTAATGGTTATCAGGGGGAAGTGGGGCAGGGGGTAGATAAGGTGGAGAGGTAGATAAGGGTAAAGGGGTCAAATCCATGGTGAAGAGAGGAAATTTAACTTTGGGCGGTGAACACATAATACAATGTACACATGATGTATTATTGAATTGTACACTTGAAATATATATAATTTTATTAACCAATATCACCCTAATAAATTTAATAAAAGTAAATAAATGAATAAGCTTTAAAGACATACACATAATTTAAAAAAAAAATGTGGATGTTTATGCTCTGTACATGAAATCCAAAATACAGGGCTTATAACCTCAAGAATAGTCATGCTAATTCATTGCCTAGCAAAAATTCTTTGAAAACTCAAAACCTAGAGAAGGTTTATGACTTCTGAGAAACTATTAGATATTAATTACATAACCAAGTCTGTGATCTTGTCACTTGGCAGCATGAAGAGGTATTGCTATGCACAACTCTCGCTCATAGTAACCCTACGGGGAGAAGCAGCTGGGCATGTTGGCTTTCCTCGTTCCTCCCTTGTTTTCCGTCTCCCACTTAAACAGCCTCATTGTGCACATGTCATTTACTGTTAAGTTGCCTTTTTGTGGATGCAAGTGGAGTATAAATTATAAATTATAAACAAACCAAGAAAATGTGGATTCTTGGTCGCTGCTTGGAAACAGTGCCGAGAATAAATTTATAGACTATTGGAACAAAGTCAAGTCAAACAAAAAAATTTTTCGTGCTGAAGCCTCATTTCCTATTGTGGGTTGGTCATTCTGGAGTAAAATCAGCACAGGGAAGAACACGTTTCTCTTCAGACACTATTTCCAGATCCTTTTAAGGAAGCCTCAGTGGTATTTCAAGTCAGAATTCAATCCACAAGAAAGAATGACATTTAAAATAAGCCCTGAATCTTTGCATCTTGGTTTTTCTTTATTAAATATGCCCCCCAAAAGTTATCTTCCTAAAAGAGAGAGAGAAAAAAAAAAAGATTTACATGGCTCCCATCATTTCTATCAAAAAAAGGAACTAGGATTCATAATTTTGAAAATCCTAGAGGCTAGTTTCCGTAACATTTTAAGAAAAACGATGCTTGTCTACATGAAAGAAATAGAATTTCAATCATCGCTCACATTTTTGAAACCTGGTCTGGTTTACCCAGCAGCTGGCTCCAGTCTACCCTTTTCCTGCAACCCTCTCCTTCAACTCACAACAAGGATTTTTAAAATGCTTTCTTTTTGGATGATTATGAATATTGCTTTTAGCAAAGTACAGAAGAATAAGGCCAATCGGGTAAACAAGTTCTTATCCTGGCTTTAAATGGATTTGGGATCATGATAAATTTGTTTCTTCATTTATTCAAAAAAAAAAAAAAAAGAAATGAACAACTGAGTGCAGAAAACTGGGTCAACCAGTCCTGCAACACACAGTAACCAGCTCAAGAAAGCCAGCGCGGTGAGAGAGAAACCTGTCGAGAAGAGAAAATGATCCTGCAGGTCAATGGTAGGGACACGTGAAGGGTGAAAAAAGAGAACAGGCGATTAAGCCTCTCGATCACCTCCCCGATACCAAAGACTTCCCACAAGCTTCCCACTTTGTCTTTCCAAACCTTCTTGCTTTCTTTCGACTTTAGTGATGTGTGACACGATTATCTCATTGTGAGACATAGCGATCTCACAATCGGATAATAATTATAAATGAATACACTTCCAGATAAAGTCCATTTCGCACTATACCTTCTGTAGCAAGGCTAATCACATGTCATGACATCACACCTCTGGAAAATGTGTAAAGGATATTGGCTGTGGGTCCAAGTTCTGGAGCCAGATGGCCTTGGTTCAAATTCCAGCCCCCTCTTTTACTAGCCATGAAACCTTAGGCAACTTGCTTGATGTCTCCATGCCCTATTTCCTCATTTGCAAAATGGGAATAATAATGGTGTGACCTCATATGGCTCCCATGATAACTGAATGAATTAAAAAATGCTAAATGCTTAGAACATGGTCTGGCACATAATACATACTCATTAACATTAATTATCATTTAAAGCACAATAAAATGCTTTTCTCTCCTATATAAATGCAAACAACTCACACGCCTTTTAAAGAATCTCAGTAGGCTTTCTCGCTTTTTTCAGTCCGCTCTATTCAAGGACAGCAAGCCAAGCTCCTCTATTTCCATCAATTAAATCTGGGTGGTCAGGTGTAATATAATTCTGTCATATACCATAGCCCTTCAAAATCACAGGTATACACTCTCTCATCAATTTAAAAAACTTTTAATAGGTACTTATCGATGACAAAATTAGAGTAGGAGGATCTAGCTTAGTCCTTGTAGGTCCTATGTGTTGGAACTTCCTTAGTGAGTTACAGATGGGAAAGCAATGAACCAGTATAAACTAACAATTTTCTGCCAAGAAGTGATGGAACATTTCTTTACATGTAAACACTGTTCTCAGTCTTGGCCTCCTAATTATTGTGGGGAAGAAGTCATGTCCCAATTAGGAGGTTTTAAGCCAGGCAAGGCACACACACGCTTGGCAAAAACACAAAGGGCACCACACTTATTTTTAGAGCCTCCCCCCAACCCCCTGTGGTAGGGTAAATGATGGGCCACAGAGATGTCCACATCCTATGAATATGTTGTCTTATATGATAACGTTGACTATGCAGATGTGATTAAGGATCTTGAGGTGGGAGAGTCATCCTGGATTATCCAGGTGAACCCAATGTAATCCCAGGGTCCTTATAAGCAGGAGGCAGAAGGATCAGAACCAGAGAGAAAATGTAGGGATGCTAGGAGAAATCAGAGAGGAAAGATGTCACACAGGGATGGCATCTTCTTTCAAGATGAAAGAAAGATTCATAAGACAAGGAATGCAGGTGACCTCTGGAAGCAAGAACAGGTATGGAAATGAATTATCCTCCAGAGCCTCCCAAAGAAATCGGCCCTGGGAACATCTTGACTTTAGCCCAGTGAGAATGACTTCAGACCTCTGACCTTCAGAATTCTAAGAGAATACATCTCTGTTTTATTAAACCACTAAATTTGTAGTAATTTGTTACAGCAGCAATAGGAAACTAATATATTCCCTTAATCCGTTTTAGAAAGTAGATGGGTGGTTGCCCAGAGCTGGGGAAGTTTGGGGGGAAATGGGGAGTAAGTGCTAAAGGATATAGCGTTCTTTCCGAGATAATGAGGATGCTGTAAAATTCATCATGGTAATGTTTGCTCAATCTGAGAATATACTAAAAACCACCAAATACAAATTAAACAGGTTATTGATATGGTAGGTGAATTATCCTCTTGATAAAGCTCTTTAATAAAAAGGACAGCACCTGGGAAATAAATGGAGGTGTAAAAGCTGATATCTACTAATTCTGTTCAAGTACAGAGCTCTCTCTTTCTCTATTTTCCCATAAAATACATTGTGCATCTGTATCATCTCTTTTCAAGTGGCTCTTATGAAACATCCCAAGATTTAAACAATAAAGAGGAACTGTTCTGGCTGAGGCAAGGTCGGGAGGCCCTGAGTCCAGTTGTCTGGCTTCCCTGATACCCAAATTGGCCAACCCTAACATGCCTTCAGGGAATTCTGGGCCCCATGGAACGCAATCTGAAACCACTGTGCAGATCCAAAGGGCTGAGAGATGCGGGAATGTTAAGCATCTTTGTAGGGTCAGTAAGAAGGAATCTATCCAAGATCACCCTAGTCACACCACAGGGCTGGAGACAGTATATCCACACCACGGCTCAGGCCTTCAACCCAAGTAACAACTGTTACCCACCCTTCTGCTTCCTCATCATACGAGATTCCTGAGGCAAGAGTGAGTAACGGTTTCATTTATAGAAAGGTTTGTTTTCACACCCTCCTATAAGACTTTCAGAGAGCTCCAATGGATCTGAAAGGAGCAAAATGTTCCAAAAAAAATCTTACCTAGCATTTGACCACAACCAAGATGCTAGCAGCCTTTAACTTTCTTTAATAATTAATTTAGAATTATAAAATATGTTACTTATTCCTTTAGAAAAAATTCTATAGTGTATGTACTTCTTAAATCTACATTTCCTGCTGCCAGTCAGTAATTTACGAGCAGCCACATTTCACCAATGTTTGTGTTCTGTTTTATACATGCACCTCTTCCTTCTCTTATTTCTCTACTAAAACCTTGGCCCCAAAACACACATCTTTCTGTAATAGTATTTTGCTTTTCATGGTATCCCCTCGATTCCTCCTTTTCACCCCTACTTCAGTCCACTTCTAAAGAACCTACCAAAACCGCTTCTAAAAACTCTGGCCCCTTCATCCTCTTCCTCTGTACCATCAATGGGGCACAGCTTTCCAAACCACATTTCTAACTATTGGCCTCTAACCACACAAGTCCCTCTAAGAAAAGCCCACAGATGCACACCTCCTCTTCGTTCCTTCCTAGCCAGCTCTCTGAGCCACTTTATAAAGCCAGCTACAAGCCTGCACCCACCTACATACTGCAAAAGGACAACATCATAGCAGAACCCTCTTTTATTGCTTGCTAAAAATGTGACAATAGATCATCACAGCTATGTCATTTGCCAGGATCCACAGTGGCTAGATTGTAAAGATGTGAACACTTAACAGTTTGCAGGGAAGTCATCATTCGCTAGCTTTTCTTTCTTTCTTTCTTTCTTTCTTTCTTTCTTTCTTTCTTTCTTTCTTTCTTTCTTTCTTTCTTTCTTTCTTTCTTTTAAATTGATATCTTAATAGTTGTGGTGGAAAGTATTGCAAAAAGCTAATCTGAACTTTGGCCAATGTACACATACACTTCTATTTGGTCACTTCTCCACAAAAGAGTAGCTCCCAACCATACTCTCCATCCTCACTTTCTGCCACAGAAGGAGAATTGGTTCCCAGGAAGCTGCAGAAATTTGAGAACACTAAAGAAACTGCCTAGTTGTAATTAACTAAAGGGAGAGTTGAATCCCTTACAAGGTGACAAACTCCAGTCTAAAAAGAATGCGGGAGGCTACACCTGTGGGAGGCAAGGGACGTGTCACTGGATAGCTAGACTGCAGGACCCAGGCCCTGGCGAAGCACGTGACTGCTCAGGTTGTCAGCAGCTACTCTAGTTTCTGTACCACATTAGAAACGGAAAATGCCTTGGCACCGGTGCTAACAAGGCCAGCATGAATTTCAACTACAGAATTATTATCTGTTATTAGACCTCATAGTTTAGACCTTGTATAGTGCTTTACAGATTCCAAGTGGTTTTAAACATCTTTCCATTAAACAGTAGTATATTTTCCAAGGACTTTCTTCAGAACTCATTATAGCTAGGCAAAACAAATACCCAATGGTTTCTTCTAAAACATAACTAAAGAAAACATACAGTCTAAACACCTTTTTTTCCTTTCCTTTTCTTTATTACTTTCTTTCTTTCTTTCTTTCTTTCTTTCTTTCTTTCTTTCTTTCTCTCTCTTTCTCTCTTTCTTTCTTTTTTTTTATTTTCTTTTTATAACTGAAAAACAGTAATTCAGCTAGAAAAATGTTACATGAGAAGTAGACTCTGAAACAAAAAACCAATTGTAAGTTTTACAATTATTATTATTATTATTAATCAGTGATTTATTTAAAAAACAGAGGTAGTCAGCTTTATAAAAAGGTATGCAGGATTTATCTTTACTACGCTATCTCTAGGAATTTTTAAAAACTAAAGACTTGAAAAATACAATTTTGTTAAGTTTGCTTTTCTTTTACAAATCTTCAGGTTTCTGTATATTAATTCCTTATACTTTTTTGTTTGTATGTTTTTTAAGGTTGAAGATACAAAATTTAAAAAGCAGAGGGAAGTATTTTATTTCCTTGGAAAGTTAATGGACAGGTGAGGTTCTAGATAAAAAGAGTTAGTTACCACAACAGTCAAAATGGCCTATGACTTGCAGCTTTCAAACTACAAGCTATATATAAAGGCCACATCAGACCTGAACAGTTTCATTAAATGTAGCTGCAGGTATAGGGACAGAGGTCTTAAATTCAACCATTACCTTTTATAAAGACCCTTAAAACAAGATGAAAGAGATGTCACCACTGTTTTTCAGGCTTTCAAAACTTGAACTTTACTCTCTACTCTATGATACAGAGCAGTAAATTCGAATTTTTAAAAAGTAGATGCTAAAAGCATAGATAGGAGATCCTTCTCTGGTAAATCACAGTTTGCCTGCCAAGGGCACACGATCACTAAAACCTCCAAAGATTCCACATAAAAATTGCTTCCTTTATTGTCTTTTTTTCTCTGGGCTTATACAAGGCATAGTTCTCTTATCTATATATATTCCAATTTTAAGCGTATCTCAGTTTTCTGTGGTTGCTTTACCTTCTTGCCAGATAATACCTGAAAGCCAACAAGTTTCTTAACTTTTTAATCAGGGTTAAAAAAAAAAAAAAACAAATGAGTGTAGATAGGTATATACATTTCCCTATTCTTTTTCTAAAAAGAGCATTACTTTTACTTCTATGTTAATACTATTTTAAAAAGACAAATCTACCTGATCTTTCAGTTGCTCTAATAAAATTTGACAAAGGAACGTCCATCTAATTTTAACAGGGGGGAAAAACAAAAATGAACATGTTATTGAAAATTACACAACTGTATTATCTTAACGCCCATAATATTAGAAAGAAAGATATTACAAGTCTTTATGCTTCATTTCCCCAAATGCAGGGGAGAGCATTCACCCTAATACGTTAAAATATATTTGCCCTTCCTCTGTCCTCTAACTTGCTAAATTTGTAGAGAGGGTCTGAGGAACTTCAGGAACGTGACTTTGTACATGGGCACAAGGCCCACAGAATTTGTCAGGCTATTTCAGACCAAATGGTCCAACCAACGCAACGAGCACCAGAGCTCTCAAACAGGTGGCTGATGGGTTGAAACTGGCCGACATGTGTATTTTAAAAATCTGAATTAGCTCCCAAAACTTAAAAATCAAGAGACTGCAACACACATTCAGATTTCCAACTTTGCTTGAAATATCACAAGTGGCGACCCTGAGCTCACATTCCCACAGCAGCCACAGTGGCTGGGCTGCACTCACACCCCCATTTACTGGGACCCTTGTCCCTCGGAACCACCTCACGCCCACCCTGCTTTACTGAGCTTTGTGACCTTCCTGCCAAAGCAGGGATTTAAATTTGTCCCCCTGTGTGTGTGTGTGTGTATATATATATATATATAGCATATGTATATATATTAACCTGAGAAACTTTTCAGGGATAAGGAACAGATTGATACATGTATAAAACTATTTCTGATGAACAATATACATATACATATACACGTATATAGATATATACATATATATACATGTGTATAGATATATACATATATATACACACATATATATATATTTCTACTCCTGCACAGTTCATGGAAAGGATTAAATAACCCAAAACATGATAAGGACTTAGCACAGCACATGGCACATGGGGCTGAATAAATGGTGGTAGATGTTATTATTATCATCATCAAATGACAAAGCATTCAAGAAATACTTGAGAAGATGCTAACTCCCACCCAAGTCAAAAAGGTTTCTGAAATCACTATTTCTACCACCCACACAGTTACTTGGAAGTAACTTTGTGTTATTCAGAAGCAAAGTGAGATATGAGGAACCCATTTAACGTTGGCTTCCGCTTGTTGCAAACCTGCAAGCGCAAACCCCACGAGTGTGTCAAAATAAAAACAAACCTCTGCAAACTCTGGTTTTCACTCAGTTCCTATATATATATATATATATATATATATATACACACACGTATATAGGTATATATATAGATATCTATAGATATATATCTATATATGTGTGTATATGTATGTATATTGTTCATCAGAAATAGTTTTATACATGCATCAATCTGTTCCTTATCCCTGAAAAGTTTCTCAGGTTAATATAAAAAGAAAAAAAATACAAGCTTTATTAACCTGCAAAATTTTATTTAAACTGCGAGAAAGAATTAATTGCTGCAATTAGCACCCAGTTTTAACAAATGTATGGTTATAAAATATGTGCTTTTCATTTTATAACTTGACATTTGTAAATGTACGGAGTTTGAAAATTGCAATAACTGATATCTCTGTAAGAACTGTAATTAATTGGGAACTTTTACAGTTCAATTATAGGACGAATAAAGGAACAAAAATTATAACCAGACATCTCATCGTAATCTTAATGCAATCTTGGTGAATTGAAATCAGTAGAAGTCTTGTCAACTTATATTCATACTCTGAGCCAGAAGAAACTAGATGTGAAACTAAATCCAATTATTTATAACATGCTGGCAAAAGTCCAAGGCAGTACCATAAAGAATTTTTAGAGGGGTTCAGGGAAGAAGGGGAAAAAATCCCTAGAAACCTTACTAATAAATTCTCTTGGAATGGCATATTTAAGGTTATAGAAAGGTATTAACAGCACCTGGCTGAACACCCCATATTCTGATGATAAGTACATAGCGTAGTGAAGCCTTAACAGCTTCTTAGATGTTGATTTTGGCTGCTGCATATGTGAAAATTGGTATAAACAAAGTCTAAAGTGTGATTCTTATAAGCATTTTACCTCAAAGTCAATGGTTGTAAAACAAAGCCGATCCCTTACACAATAGCAATGTAAAGTTATAAAAACAGGTACCTTATTTATGCAACAGATGTTTTTATAAAGCCAATATTTTTGTGAATTAAATCACTACCAATGACCAAAAAATTCTTGGATGGTTCATCTTGTTAAAAAAAAAAAAAAAAAGACAATATTGGGATGGAAATGCTTCCCTTAGAATGTATCTGCTCTAGCCAACCTGTCTTTAAACACAATCTGTACTTCCTGCATTCAGAAAACAAATGAAACCAGGAAGAAACATCTATGTCCAACGGTCACGGTGAAAGTTCAACAGCAGCACCATTGCCAGTTTAGAATGCAGCACTCTACCCCTCCTTTCTGTTTGGAACTGATGCCAGTTACTCTGCTAATCCTCTGAAGGCACAAAAGCCAGCCTGAGACAGGGATTCTGAAGGCGTGTCATTCATCCACTGATCCCACAGCAGAGTGACCCTCTTGCAACTGCTTCTCATGCAGATCTGTGTATCCCATTGCCTCCCTACAAAATATGGATCCTCAAAAGCATTCCACAAGAGATTAAAGTCATTCTTAAGTTATGTTAATTTTTTTTCCCCTTTACAAATGTAGAAAGAAGAAAGTTAGATGGTACTTGGCTTCTAGAGCACACCATTCTTCTCAGTTTCCTCTACCCCCACACGCTAATCCTTCTGAGTTTCTTTTGCTGGCCCCTCTCCCATCGTCCCAAGCTTTTACTGTTGGAAGGTCCTGGGGCTTGGTGCTTGGCACTCTCTTCTCTATCTCAAATCTTTCACCAGTAACCTCATTCAGCACAATCACTTATAATTCCATCTATATGTCGACCACTCCCAAATATGTCTTCACCCTTCAAGCTGCCAAGATCCAAATTTACATACCTAACTGCCTGTTCAACAGTGCCTCTAGATGTCTCATAGTCACCTCAAAAGGTACAGAGCACGTGGGACAAATAACCACTTAAGAACTCAACACTACTGTTAAACATAAAACCTTGGAGGCAGTAAAAAGATCAACCGTTGCCAGGACCTTGAGGAGAGGGAGGGATGAACAGATAGAATACAGAGGATTTTTAGGGCAGCAAAACTATTCTGTATATTACTATAATGGTGGATACATGTCATTCCACATTTGTCAAATGCCATAGCTGTATAACACCAACGGTGAACCCTAATGTAAACAAGGACTTTTGGTGATAGTAACATGTCAATATAGGTTCATCGATTGTTAACAAATGTACTACGCTGTTGTGGGATGTTAATAGTGAGAGGCTGTACATGTGGAAGGTCATGGAGTATATGGGAAATCTCTATTTTCCACTCAATTTTGCTGTAACCTAAAGCTATTCTAAAAAATGAAGTACGTTTTTTAAAAAATCTCACCAACAAATGAGCAAAGTGAAGAGAAACACGTAAAAGCATTACCATTCAATTCCATTGCTCTGTATCAGTGTGTATTATAATAGCATCCCAGCTAGAAAGCTACATGATGCTTTTCCCAAAGGTCTCCAGGAGAGGGTCCTTGTCATCCTTCCATAGCAGTGACATCAGCCACCAGTTTATATTTGCTTATGTCGAATGGAGTCCATAGGCACCCTGAGGTTACAATTTAAGGTGAGTTTCATGAGAGCTTTCTTGACAAACCCTGATCTCTTAGACTCTTTGACCAGTAGTTTTTCCTGGTTACTGGAGAAAGACCAGTGGGAAAGATATAAGCTCTGTTCTAATACCCAGAACTAGATTCCATACTACTCTTTTTCATAGAGTAGGAAACAAAATGAATAAAAGCCACATAGCTTCATGACACATTTGAATACTCAACCTGTTCCTCTTCATTTCCTGTTCTCTCAGAAACACTGCAAAACTAGGAGGAGGGAGTTTTCAATTTAGTTCTCGAAGAGGAAAAATAAATTAATCACCCCAACTTATATTTACAGAAGCAGCCACTGATTAGATATCAGCTGATAGTAACTAAGAATCACCCTCACAGCTGGCTGGCATCACCACATAATGGATCCTCCAAACTGGAACACCTTTTGAGAGTGAAAATGGCTAATTAATAATTATTCCCCTAAACTGAAATTATTCTGGACGAACGAGGATGTGTAATTACTGTAATAATATAAAGATCACCAACTGTATACCAGGAACTATTCTAACAGCTTTTTGTATATTGACTAATTTAATTTCCACAACAAGCAAAGAAGTAGATACTACTATCATCTCCATTTTGCGCACATCAATACTGAAGCACAAAGATGTCAGGAAACTTACTCAAGGTCACACTGGACAAAAGATAGAGCAGGAACTGGAGCCCAGGCAGATAGGCGGCACTCTTAGTCATCATGCTATACTGTCAGTACCACTACTCTTAGCAACATACTAAAAGTTTCCATTTTTATAATGTTTTAGAGCAAGCAATTAAAACTTAATTGTAGTTTTTCACGGTCCTGAGTTATTTCATTACTGGGAATTTTTTTCTCTTGCATCCAATCAAAATTATTCCTGTTGTACCTTAGGGTAGAATAATAAGAAATAAACACAACTCCAGTTAGCAAGGAGATGGCTACTTAAGTTTTTGCCTTTATTGTCGATTCTCGTTATCTGTGGTAGTAATGTTCTATGAAGTTACTGTGAATACTGAATTACTGGATTCCGAACCATGGCTCATGGTGGAAATACTGGGTCAGGCTCCTACAGGCTTCTGGTCATGGCATTTTCATCAAGTGATCAATATACAGCCTTGTTTTATGTGTGTTAAAGACATTTTATTTAATATTATGGTTGAATCCTTAGCATAGCCAACAGTACTATAACCCATATCTGACTGAAGCTTAGCTAACACACAAATTTTCTCCATAAGGCACATGGCAGCCTTCTTGCACTCCGGAACTCTAGATAGCACTATGTTTGGGGGCCACTTTAAACAGCAAAATCAGCACCAAAAATAATACAAAAATGCAAAAAAAAAAAAAAAAAAGAAAGAAAAGAAAAAAGTGGCATTAAATAGACTGCATGTGTGGATAACTGCAAAAGCACTGTAAATACTGATTTCGGGGTCATGATTATATATTTAGTGATAGACAAATTCACAAATATGGAATCCACGAATAGTATCAACCATCCATGTCACCCACAGAGGTGTCGAGCTCCTGCAACAGAAAGAGCAGACACATCAACACTGACAGGGGAATCTGAGTGCAAGTCTCCACTCAGACACCCACTGGGTGGGGGGCTCACACTTAGTTTACCTCCCTTGGAGCATTCTTTCCATTATCTACAGAGTAATAAGGCCCGAATCTTCTCTTCTTCAGGTCGAATAATAGCAACCGTAGTAACTTTTCATCCTGAGTTTATTTTCCATTTCTAATCATTTTTCACTATATAGTCTTCATAGAGCTAAGTTTCCATAGTACTATTATGCTACAGAGTCAGGCTAAATATAGCAACCTAGACTTCTCAGGAGCTTCAGTTTACACTTCAATGAGAGAAAAAAGATGCAGAATAGTGTATACAGTCAATATGCTACTTTTTAAGAAAGAAGAGACAATAAGAAACCATTTGTGTTTGGCTGTAGTTGCATAACAACATTCTGGCAGGAGAAACAACACATCTAATAAATTAACAGAAGGTAAGGGGCACCAGTGCCATTGTGGAAAGGAGGGTGAGCAAGGCATCTCAGTATGTAAGTACATACCATCTGATAGTGTTTGCAATTTTAAGCCTTGTAAATATGTAACTTACCAAAAAACACAATGAAATATACTTCCCTATTAAATAATGAGCTGAGGTCAGAAGTCCTGGGTTCCAGCTTTTGCTCTGATTCTAATTAGCTGTGAGGTTTGTGGATTCTGTACAATCCTGAATGGGATAGACAGCCCCTAAGCTCCCTCTCAATCTCCAAATTCCATAGAAATAGTTTATTAAACACAAAAGTAAAGGAGCAAATCGAGCTCACTTGTACCACAGTGTTTACTGTGAGAAATAACTTAAAAGCAAGCAAGCTATACCTTAGTCAAACTAATGATTTAATGTGATTGATATTGTTTTTATAATATATACTCTCTATTTCAAATAAGCTACCTGGAAGTTTGAAAAATAAAACTGTAACCACAAGTTACAGAAATTTTAACAAAACTGAGTGTTACCTAAGAACCTGATAAAAAAACTTTCTAGTGAACCTGAAGCATATGTCAGATGACTTTTCCTTAAGTTAGATAAACTGACAGTATCCAAATCCCCAGATTTATAAATCATTCAGAAACAAGGAAATCAAAGAATTATGTATTCAAACTAGAAGTATGTTTAGTATTTTGAACAGTGACATAATCCAGGCTTTGATATTCTTTAAATAAACTCTTCATATTGCAGTTAAACAATCATTTAAGTATACTGCAGGAATGTTGGTTTATTATGATCTATTCCATATATCCCAGTTACTCATTTAACGAAGTTACTTGCAAATATAAAATAACAACCTATGAATAGTATAATATTTCTGCATATAGTTAGAGATGAGACTGAATTACATTTGAATTGAAACATCTATTAAAGACCATTAATCTTACAAGATTAATCTGAAGAGAACATCTAAGGAAAGAAGACTAATCAAGGGCTAAGGAAGGTCACTTCCCCAGTTCCCCGGGCCACATGGAGGCCCTACTTCAGGGGGTGCTCTGTTCTTCAGTCACTTGGTTCCATGTGCATTTTCCTTGGATCTTGCCTGTCATGTTCTCTGTTGATATTTCCAATGCCTAGCACATTGCCTGGTTATACAGTAGCTGCTCTATAAATTATACCTTAAAAACCTCACCCCAAAATAATTCATCAAAGAATAAGATGTACTGCTCAATAAAAATTTCATATTCAGAGCAAGGTCTATTTCCATAAGAAAATAATTTCATAACTCAAGTGAAACCATTTATTTAAAGTTGCTGAACAGAAGAAACTAGATAGAGAAAGCCCTGGCTTATTTGGGGAGTATAGGATAAGAAAAACAATGATACCCAGTTATCCTTCATTTAAGACTGGCTATTTGAAAGAGGAAAAGGAAACGAGGCAGGGGCACATCACAGGGTGTGTAGCAGGCTTTCGCTCCATTTTAAAAATCGTATGCAGAACACATCTCAGGAAGTTACGCCACAGACTAGCTGTGCTGGCTGACTTCTCACTGCACAGCCTTTGGCAGAATTTGGATTTTTCACCACGTATATGTATTATTTGGGGCGGTGGTGGGTGGGACCTCTCACCCACTATTTCTTGGAGTAAAGCCGGGCAGCTTCCTCCAGATGAATCAACAGTGAGATAGTCTCTGAGGATGAATGCAGCTCTCAAGGGGGAAAACAGGCATATGGACCAAAGTAATTTATGGACAAGTTAAACTTTTACCATGTCAAACTTTTCCTAAAACTCAGCTCCACATTTGTTAAAAAAAAAAAAAAAAAAAAATTCATCTGCTGAGATTATCAAAATGTTATGCCATGGTTTCCTCAAATATGGTTTGCAACAGGTCCGAGAGGAAAGGAAAAGTCAGCTCTGCTGATAGAGCCCTCTGCTCCATCTGTTTTTCATAGCTTAGATATTCACTCTCAGAAAACCATTTTCATATATTATCCTATTAGCAGGTTATTCCCATCTTTACCCTAGCCAATCCTTCCCACATTAAAAAAAAGTACTGGCAATGTGCACAGCCACATTTTTTCATACCATTCCTAAAAGGCTCTTACCCCATCCAGGCCCTAATGTAAATCAGACTTCTGAGCTTAAGGTGACATGTGCACAGCCCACTGTCTGTGAGACAAACTTTCCGAAATTCATACACCATGGGGAGAATATACTGTCTAGAAAAAGCACTGATAGGAATAAGCTATTTTCTAGTGTGAGCTAGTGAGAACAGACTCACTGTGGGTATGGACCTCAGCACCCTGGTTTTAGGTTCCTTAGTTATTCTGATAAACTTAGTTAGCTACGTGCTGACGGAAAACTCACTTAGCAGCTGACAGGCAGAGGAATGAAGTGATATGCCTGAGGATGAGATTAGGATTCCTTGTTCCAGCCTCAGGATAGAGAAATGTGATCAATGAAAATGAATCTTCAAAGTTAGGAATTAGTTCATGCCAGGAAAGTCTGCAACAGAATAGCGAAGGCAAGCCAATGTTTGTCCAGTTTGAACATCTGAGTTCCCAAATGTAAGGGTGTTCAAGGAGTCCAGAAGAATTGTTTTATTCAACAGTATGCAAGCAAAGAGTATTTTTAGTCTAATTACACTTTTTCTCCCCTCTCTAAGTTGGCAAGTATACTTCCTGAGGGGGGAAAAAAAATAGAAAATCACCTCTCAGAAATGTTTATAAAATGATATCCTGGTCTCTAAATTTATTAATAGAATGGTAAAATGACATTCCGATATTCTAAATTAATGAAATTATATTCTAATCACAAAAGCTATTTTCTGGAAGTAAACTGGATATCAGCCAGGAAGACTGAAAAAAAAAAGGGGCAAACGGATAAGCAAAGGTTCAAGTGGGAGGCATTTCATTATAGTGACCCCAGGGAGGGCGGGACACAAACAAGGGAACCAAACTCTTTGCTCATATATAATGTGTTTTAAAACCCGCAAAACATGAATTCTCAAATGACTCTATCAGATATTCCAAAATTAAAGGAAAGGTAGCTAAATCTGTTACATAGATTTTTTTTTTTTTAAAGTACTCTGAAAGATCTTTAACTTCATGCTACTTAGTGAGCTCCAAGAGAATAATTGCATGGTTTAATCTTGAGAGAACGGCCATCAAAGGTATCTTGGAAAACATCTTATTCCTAGCAGATTTTTCACAATATCGACTCACATACCCAAATACGTACATAAATTTGTATCATTAAGCATTGGGTATCAAATAAACACAAGATGCAAGAGAGTGAGAAGTAGGCGTTACATGACAGACCGACTTCAGCCGATAAACACAAGCACTGCTATTGTGCCCTGTTCTGGGTGTTCACTTCACTCTTCCCTGCTAGAAAAGAAATTCCAATGCACTCCCGATACAGAAGCGGTTTTCTTGCCACAAAGGGACCTTTGTTTGAATCTCCCACAAGTGACAAGGTCAGTCGTAGCCAATCTTGACATTTCTGTGGAACCTTTCCACCAAATTTTTTTCCAAGTTCAAATCATTTCCCGAAAACTTTTTGAAATCCAAAGAAAACTCTGTATAGATAAAGTATCAGTTAAGTTCTTGAACAAATACTGTTCATGATGCACATTTTCCTCAAGATCTTTTTCTATAAATATACTTATTAAATCTGAAGTTGCAAGGTTTCTATGATTTAATCCATATTCCTAAATAAATTAGACTTGAGATCATGGTAATAATATACTGAATTAATAGTGAAAGCAGTATTCACCTGTCTTCTTAACATACAGAAAGTGATTTCAGAAATTTTTAAGAAAATCATATTTTCACAGCTTTTCCACAAAAGCTGACATTTTTCAAAAACTAAAATATTTTGCCATGAGGTTGCTTAGTATTTACATTTCTAGCTAAGGGATAAAGATTTCTTTCATGTAAGTCCTAAGAAAGACCTACGAATTCATTTTCTATGAAAGTTTATTTTGGAAAACTATCATCTGAATTCAGTCTGCACTTTACAAAACTTTTTGTCCTCAAATCACTGTAAAAGCAGCTTAAGCTACTGGGATGTCTTTTTATTTTCATTATATCATTGCATGTTAGGGCATCTGATGATATAGGAACTGTAGGACACTTTTATAACCAATAGCTTCTTTCTGGAAAATATTGTAACACTTTGACCATGGAGACACATTCTTAGACTGCTTGTGATAAAGACACTGGACAATATCCCTTATTTAGGGAACAACAGCCAAAGCAAAATGACAAGATGATGATGTCTATGATGTGCCACAGGGCCGTGTCAGAAAACTACCTGCTTTCTGCTTTTAAGGTCCCCACATTCTAAGAGGTCAAGACATCCAAATGTCACTCTCTATGACTAGCTCCATGGGTGATGGACACCAAAAATAGTAAATCCTAATAATTTTCCAGATGGGTAATCCCTAGGAGAGGCCTAAAATGAAATTTAGTTATTTAGACTGAACCCTTAACTGCACTTTAAATATGTGTATATTTTTAAACAAGTGGTCTAGGGGAATGTATCCTGAAGAATCAAAAAACTCACTAGTTTCAATTCCATTTGTATGAATGAATGAACGAATGAATGAAACAAAGCCACATAATTTATTTATGTCTCAGTCTCCTGAGCTGCAAAAGTGAAATGCTGGTACTTTATAGGATGCTATAAAGAATTAAATCAGATGAAATAAGGCAAGTGTTGGAAAAACACAAAATTGATGCCCAGATGCTAACAATTAATGAACAATTAGAGGTAATATCCCATGATCAACAAGCAATCGGAAAACTTAAAAGAACTTGCTTTTGAAACTTAATTCATCAACCATCTTCCTTGTGCTTAAATCAAGTATTAGATTTAACTTGGCTAGATCACAAAGTTTACATTAAAATCCTTTCCATCGGCCAGAAAAACTGTGTGGTCCTGCTTGTGTAACTCACAACTGGCAGAGTCAAAAATCCATGTAATGGTTCAAAATCCACAGCTGTAAATGCAGTGCAGATGAATTACTGCAAGTAAACCCCAGCCATTGTTTCTTTTCCCACAAAATTCTACCTCAGTTTAAGATTGATAATAGCTAATAACTAAGCTTAGTAACACTTTCATCTGTCCCAACTAGGATCATTATCCAAGTTTAAATCTCTATGTGACAACTCAGAATCCACAAACTCTTGGAACTTGCAAAAGCAATGCAAAAAAAGGCAAAAAAAAAAAAAAAATAGCATGTAGTAGCCCCAAATGTCTGCAAAAAATAACCAGAACAGCCTAATTGGCAGATGGAGCACATCAAGGCCTGTTTTCGGAGCACTGATCCAAGGATTTTACCATTCACAAGGCAAACGCCAGGCTGGGAGGAAGCCAATAGCTCAGGTTTTTGTCCTAACCTAAAACACAACTAATATGCGTTATGATTAGGCACGAATCCATTTATTTTGACTGCATTCAATGTCAAAATAAAGATGATTGCTACAATGTTGTAAAACCTGCTAAGCCATCTTTATAAACATACTTATGCAAATCACTGTGCTAGATTCTATACAAAACAAGACTCGTTCATTAACCTAACCTCGTCTTCGACCAATGTTGGCAGACACGGAGAGACTACATACACATAAAAATCAAGAAATACAAAATCCAGAGACATTTTGGAATATTAGACATAGATGATCAAAATGACAGTAATAATACCAAGAAAATCATTTCTATTCGAGAGTTTACGTAGTGTTATGCTAAGCACTTTACATGTATTACTTCATTTAATTCTAATAACCCTATGAGGTTAGCTATACTTTTCTCCCCATTAATTGGAAGAGAAACTAAGATTTAGAACTATTAAGTACTTGCCTACCATGTTACTGAAAGAGATATGTTTTTTACAGTTGGAAGCTTTATATATTTGTGGTGTAATCTTCAGCCTGTTGCTTCCTGCAAAACTCAATAATGATAATGTATATGAACATAAATATCGTCGATGAAAATTACAAAATGTTACTTAACTCAAACTAAACTAATAACCACTTGACAAAAATAGGGCTAAGGGTACACATGCACCTAGCCACCAGTATTCCAAAGAAGAGTGGGGGCAGAAGGCTTTGGATTTCAGCTGTTGCTGTATTTTGTTTCCTGTATATAACAGTCCCTTCCTCACTTGGGGCTGGGTCCTCAAGTCCGGAGCTCATCTATTTTGCCCTGCTGCTGGGGTGAAGCAGGGGATCAGCCAGCTGTGTAGAGCTGAAGAGGGGTCTGGGCTCTGACTACTTCTCAGACAGGCTTTCACAGCACTCCTGTTTTTGTGATGCCTTTACCCCAACTTTGTTATCAATTCTGGCACTTTCCAGAGCTCCTGGGGTTTAACTGGTTCTTTCCTGGCTTTCCTAACTACGAGTTTTAACTTTCTCCGATTGCCTGAAATAGTTACTGAGCATCCACCTGTTTTTTTGGGTTCCAAACCATTGTTGCTGTGGTCTCTCTCTCTCCCTCTCTCTCTCTTTTTTTGTCCTTCTGTGTTTGTGCATTGGTTTTCTTATCATTTTTTAATGGGGTTTCAGAAGAGAACGAATGTAAAGTCATGGATCTAATCAGCCATCTTTAATTGGCGGTACCTCCTGTTGGCTTTTACCAGGCCTTCAGATACCCCATTGCTTTTCTCAGTCTTAACTAAAAGGACTGCATTCATTCTTAAGACATCTGTAGACTTTATTGCTCTACTTGAGATGATACATAAATAACTCTTTCTTTTACTGTTACTTCAGACACTGGTCATTGATTTTTTTTAAAAAAGTGGACTACAATACTGTAGAGTACTTGAGGTAAATTTTAAATAAATTCCTCTGTCCACTCATCTTAGAAGAGAGAAAAAAATCCAAGAATGTCATAAAAAAATAGCTTTAGAATGTCACTGTCTTTCAACTGTCAGCTGAAGAAATTTGGTTTTAGAAAGAATAAAGTTTCTTTGTTATATTAGGGAAAATAGGGCAATTGCCTTATTTACCAAAGATTCTGTGGCAAACTTGTATTATATATTGAATAAGGAAAGAATATTTTCTAATGAAAAACAATGGCAACAGCCATTACTTGAGGGCAAAAATTAAACAGGTTCCATAACGTTAATAGTCCCATATTCTCCAGCCTAGTTAAATTTAACACATTTTCCTTTTAAAATTTAGCTTTAAGAATTAGTCAGGAAGGATAAAATTCTATTATTAATACTGTAAAACTTTTAAAGATTTATTAAGGCATTAGTTTAGAATATCAATTACCAAATACAAAACACATTTCACAATGCAGGTATACTGTGTCATTATTTGAGTAAAATGTTATTATTTTGTAATATGAAGGCATTTCATAAAATAATATTAAAGCATGTGCATTTAAAATAGATTTTAGTAACCCATGATATTTCAAGTTTCATATAATCTGATTAAAATTAGGGGGAAAAATCTTCCGGAGAAGCAAGTGTTGATTGAATCCCATTCCGAATGTTTACTATTATTGTAATTCACTCTTTGACACAAAGCAGAAACTGGAAAATGTGGTATTAGTTACTCATTATATGTGGGGAACAAATTCAGTTCCTCAGGACACAAAAGCACAGTGATGGATATTTTTATTTTGATTTGCAGAAATTGAAGACAAGCATAGTTCTAGCTTTACATTATTTCTCTGAGGAATACCAATGTTTTAACTTTATAATGGGGGGGGGGAGGGAACAGGCATCTTGCAAAGGTCTTTTGCTGCATTTTAAAAAATTTATTATGGTCACACTGAGTAACAAAATCCAATAAGTTTCAAGTCTACAATTTAATAGTAAGTCATATATATATTGCATCATGTTTTCACTGCCCATGGTTAGATTTTTCTCCGTCACCATGTATTTGACCCCTTTGCAGCATATTTTTATGTTAAAATAGTACAGTCTATTACTGAAAGAAATTTTAATAAAATATAGCTAATATAACATAGAGAATGAAAACTTAGAATTGAAGATAAAATCACATTGTTTTATAAAACAAAACAAAGTCTCACCTAATTTTCATTTTGTGGTAAACTTTTTAACACAAAAGGCCTCAGATCTTAGAGTTTCTAAACACAGCAGAGAGATTAATATTCAGCCTTATATAAAAGCCAATTTCCTTTCCTGATAGTATCAGTCTCTTACTATTAATATATCTTAACTTGAAAATCAGTGGGAATTAGATTATATTCTCTTGCAAAGTAATGTAAATTAATCATAACGTGTAGATCTTTTACTATGAATACTCAATTATCTATAAATTATTCTAAATAAACATAGATATGTGAATATAGAACACAAAAATATTGATCAAAGAATATATACAGATATGCAAAACATATACTATGTATGGTGTTTAGTTATAAATTAAGCTCATTCATTTCTCAATGAAATACTTAATATTCCTTTTTCATGAGATTCTTAGGCTTTAAGGACATATTTGGTCGTTAAAAGACAGGAGATCATGATTCCAGGGAGATTTCATGAGCCTGAGAGGGTAACAGAAAGTCATTAAAGAGAAAGCGAAGTCCCCACAGCCAAGAAGATAGAGAAAGGTCCATGCTGTTCTTATCCTATTTACTTCATTTCTGTCCTAACCCACGGGCTCTTTAGATGTTTCTGTGCCAAAATTCTGACCTTGGTTTTCTTTTTCTTGTTACTCTAGGCATGTATCTCAAGGGTGACAGCACTGGCATTTGGGTGAGACAATTCGTACTTGTGTGGGACTGTCATATCAACTGCAGGCTGTCTGGCACCTCTAGCACCACCTACTAATGCCAGTAGAGCCCCCAAGTCACCGGGGCAACCAGATATGCACTTCGAAATGCCCCTAGGAGGTAAATACGACCACCACTACCACTTAAAAAACACTAAGACAAGATGTAGTAGCTTATTTAGACCCACTGTGTCGAGAATCGCCTGTATGACTCAAATCCACATCTCTAGTCAAGATTTTTCTTGAGTTCTAATCAGATTTTCTCTCCTCAGTGAGACACTTTAACCTCATGTTCCATGGTAACTTCAAACTTGCCCAAAATTGAATTCTTTATCTCCCTCACTAAGCCCCAACCTGTTTCTTTTATGTCCTGGCAAATACAACCAACATCCACAGTGAACAAGGCAGAAACCTGAGAGGCAGACAAAACTCCCCTCTGTTTCTCATCAAGTCCTCAAGATTCTATGTTCTAAATATCCCTTAAGTCAGCAGTACCCATCCTTTTTGGCGCCAGGGACTGATGGGTGCTCTTATAAAAATCTAATGCCTGATGGTATGAGGTGAACCTGAGGTGGTGATGCTAGTACTGGGAGCAGCTGTAAATATGGAGCTTAGCTCTCTGGCCTGCTGCTCACCTCCTGCTGTGCGGCCAGTTTCTAACAGGCCACGGGGATACTGGTCTCTGGCCTGGGCGTTGAAGACTGCCTTAAGTCCTTTCTTTGCAACTCCCTACCAGGTTCCCTAGGATCTCTGGCTCTGTTACTAGAATGGCCTCAAATCTTTCGCCATCTTCACTTCCTCTCTAATGCGAACACCATACTGTTACCTCCCAGGCCACCACCTCAGTCCCCTACGTAATGGCTCAGTGTTTCCACACAGCCTTCAGGAAACAATGAAAACACCTCCGGCCTTCACTATTCACTGTCGTTCTCACCTTTGATTCCTACCAGGGTCCTTAAGTCCATACATAACCTCCAGATGAACCCAAACCTGCCCATTTCAGAGTAGGCGCCTACACCTGGATACCTCTGCACACATGCCATAGATGTTCCACTGGCCACCACTGGCCCCTGAGGACCAGCAACCCGTGGGCAGATGCCACCAGCTGACATGCTGCAGAACCCCGGCACCTCACAGAACAAGAGATTCAGTAAGTATTAACCAAAATGAACAATTTTTTTTATAAAAGAAAAGAATTTAGTAGGGACATGCCACTGATAAACAACACATACATACTCCCAGAATCAGAATGATGTTGTCCCTGCCTATTTTCAAATACTGCCATACATAGAAGGGCTTCTTGGTGTTATTTATGGCCATCAGCGAAATACCGGAGATTCTATAAAGGAGACCAGATGCCACTTCGTTAAGTTGAATGTCAAGTATGTTCTGACTTCAGCACACACTAAATATCCCATCACCTATAGCCACAGTTTTTCATTAAGTCAAAGTAAAACAGCAAAAATAGTCCTGATTATGCCACATTTAACAATGCCATATATAATCAGTAATACCTAATTCAGACACTGACCATTTACTTTGTTGGAGATTTTATTTTACATTTTATTAAGGTTGTAAACTCTTTCATGGGTAGTACATTAAATAGTTATCACTCGAGAGTCATTCTTGGAGACCGAACTCTAAAGATCAACAAATAGGCATTACATAATAAATGGGCTTTGCAAACCTTCTGAGCACTTTTCATTTTAAATAGGCTGTATCTGAAATGAACATTTCAAACTAAATAAAGTAAACTTGTGTAATATAAGTTACTATGCTACAGACATAGGATTATCAGAAAGAGGCTGAATCTCCTTAGTTGAAATATAATGGAGATGAAATATCACATAGGTAGCTATCCAAATTAAAGCATTGCATTCCAAGTAGAGACAAACAAAAAAGGATAGGAAATTTTTCTTTATATTTTAATGGAGGCTGGGAAGTTTCTGAGTTTTGTTTTCAATAAAAAATAGAAAAAAGGTGCAGAATAGCCCCTTCCTATAAGCTACTATAGAAATGAAAACTTTTAAACAAAATCATAAAAGATTTAAAATTTGTAAATGATTGAAAATAAAATAATAAAATTGGAATCTGTAATTTAAATGAAATGAGTTATTTCAGGGTTAACCAATGATGGATTTTTTTTTATCCCCATTTTATAGATAAGAAATGAGCTGGGGAAGTAGGAACCTACTCAAGGTTAATCAACTGCCAAAAGGAGAAGCAATTGCTGCAGCTCAGGCTCCTTCTGAACCACGATGACATCCTATCAAGGTCCAAAGGCCTTAAGGACCCGAAGCATCCTCAGGTCAAGAAGAATCATTGTTACTCAACAATCAAAATTTACTAAAAGCTTTCTCTGGAGTCATGTATACACTACAAGAAGCTGACTGACGGCCACATGATTCAAAGCACAGTTCCACAGTAGAGTGAAAACGCAGGCCGGCAGGGTTTTCAGAAAACCTCTTCTAATTAAAATCATGACTTACGATTTACAGTTATCAAAACAATAATAATTCTTCTGAGTGACGGAGCTAATTTGGAGCTTTGTTTTTGTTCAACCGAAGTACAAGTTATAATGAAAGTAACTCATTTTGAAATCTAAATACCCTGTGAACAGGGACACACCATCTAAGGCTCTAGTTCTGCCCTCTTTGCTGAAGGGAGAAAAGAAATTTTCATCTCTCTTACCAAAACTGGCAAGACTGGCACCGAAAGGACCAATGGGTTGACCACAAGCAATCACCCAGCTTCTGAAAAAGGACTTCCAAGCTGCGGTGTGTACCACCGCCCACACACCACAGGCCCACTGTTCCCTCAGGCCCAGCCCGTGCTCTGAACATGTATTTTTCTGTATCTGTGTCAATAACAAGATTGCTGGGATCTTTTCTTGTGCCAGAATCTGGCTTTTGAAGTTGTGCCACTATCATATATATTTGGAGATTTCAGTGATCTGACCACATAGTCTACCCTCTCTGAAGTAGCCCCAACTCAACATGGGTGTTCGATCTTGAGCTCGAAAGAAAAATCTACCTGTACCCAGTGATGAAGCCAGCAGACACGAACATGTTGGCATCACTGTCTGCGTGGCTCTGCCCTGAAGTGACAAAAGAATAATATCCAGATTCATAAGAAATACTCATGCCAGAGATAGATTCAGTTTCTCTGGGCCCTGAAGACTATGCAGTGTGTAGGCCCCTTTATTAAGAAAAAAATTAGACCCAAAGCAAATACTTAAAATGGGCCCTTACAAGTAAGAAGCCTTGAACCTTAAGCTTTATTAGTTAGTTGTTCAGGAAACCCACCTTTGACCCAACCACATAAAATTTCCAATATTCAATCCATTTTGACCTACCAAAATAGCAACCTCATATGGCTTAATTTAGTACACACAGTTGGCACACAGTTCCAGTACAAGCTGTGTAGTTCACTCGGAATGACAGAAGAGTTCACCACTGGAATACCAGCTGAGCTCCTGTACTCATTAAAAATGATAACATAGTGCTTATGAAATATTAAATTGGGAAAACCTACAGAAATCATTATGACCACTATAACTGCTTTTTAAAAATAATATTTACATATACAAACAGAAAAGAGTATGAAAATGCAAACAAAAATAATTTTTGTACGTGAATGGTATGATTGTGAGTTATTTTTTTCTTTCCCAACTAAGCGTCATTACATTATTAGCATAATTTAAAAAGGAAGGATAACAAGGAAAGAGTAAGTAAAGGAAGTGGATAAAGAAAAGGAACACAGAGACCTTAGATATAACTACCGTGACAGTTAATTACACACTTAGCATCTGTCTAGACATCAACGACCTGAAACATATCTGAAAATTTATTTCAAGGAATAAAGATAAAAGTCAACTGGATGAATGAGAAGCTTGATACCTCTAAATGTCTTCCTTCTGAGATAATACAAGTGTTAGTAATGTGTTAGCATGACCGAAGGCAAACTAAAGTGAACTTACTTTTTGCTTGCCTCACAGACGTCTATTATATTGGAGAAAAGATGGTGGCTCTCTGTTTTGGTCATTGTATCACTCAGTTCTTTGGAATTTTTAAACATTCGTATCAAGATCTCCAAGCTAAGTAAATATGAATGTTCGGAGGATATGACTTCAAAGATGGCCTGATAAGAAGGAAACAAAATATATTATTAATTCCTTTAATTGAAGAACTAAATATAGCTCTCATAATTCTGCTTTAAAATTACATAATCCCTTGAAAAGTACAAAAAGATAAGCATTAAGAAAATTAAGGCACCCAAACCTTGAGAAATAATGTCACTGCCCACAGTGTAAATATGAACAAATAAAAGCATTTGGATGACTTGAGATTACATCCTGAGGTCATGCTTTGCCAGGGGATTGCAGGGGGGTGGAGTGTCTGTCTATGGAAGGAAGCTAAGGCATGTCATAAAATCTCAGTGTGACATTAATGAACCTTTGGGGTCATCTCCTCCAGCCCTGCTTTCACAGCATGCTGCTCTGAGACAGTAAGGATTTATGAACATCATTTGGGTTCAGAGAAAATTTCTCAAAAAGACAGCCCTTGCCTCTTCTCTCGTGTGGGCCCTTTCTCTCCCTATGTTTTAATCTGACTCATTTGCAGTCAATAACAGCAAAAAGTCTGGGTGTATTAAGAGAGCATGACTGTACTTACCCTTCTCTTATCAGCCATAGGAATTCTTTTATATAAACTCAGACAAATTGAAAGTAATTCTGGCGGTTCAACAAGCCACCATCTCTGCTCTCACCAGTCTCTCAAGAAGCAAAGGACACTCTGCAAAACCTCCTGGTGTCAGGCACACAGTGGTTTTCCTGATAAGAGCTCATTAATGATGAAATGTCAACCCACACAGATGGATGGATACCAACACCCTGTGCAAGGAATTAATTCATCTAGCTCTTTAACAAAATCAACTTTAGATACTTGAAGAACGGCAAGGCAGGGAGAATTCCTGTTCAGAGATGGGTGGTGAACATTTGCGCAGGCCAGAGATTGACATCCTTCTTGGAGACCTCCCTAGTAACACTGCCATCACCACCTTGGCCTCCAGAGACTCAGGGGCCTCAAGCCCTTGGACCAGGAGAAGATTCTTCCCATAACCCCCTCTGCTACTACTGAGGCTGGAGGGAGCAGGGCAGCCACAGCAGATAGCAGCCCAGCTCCTGGTGGGTGGGCCATATTTGTAAGTGAAATTAGTGGTACTAATCTCAACATTCAGCTCCCTTTTTAGCATCTGTAGCTTTTAGGGAAGTCTTACTTAAATGTGCTGCTCTAGCCTTGGTTGTGCTCCAGGGATTTAAGTGATATAAATATATAAAGAGTAAAGAGTAAGAACCCTAAGAATCTCACTTAACCTGTATCTTGTGTAGTTCTATTAAACAATTATCGATCAATCAATATGATTATCTCCAGGAAATGTAATACGAACTAAAGAAAATTGTCACTTCCTAACCCAAAATAATGGATTTCAGGTTGTTGATGGATATAGTGCCTTGGAACGACTTAAAATATTTTCAGAGGTAAAGGCTTTTGTAATCAAATCCATCAAATCCAAAATACTAAGATTCAAACAAAAAGATATAATGACGCCTATACAAAATGATACAGAAAAGGAGACTAAATGGTAGTTTAATATAATAGGTTTAAAGTAATAATTATTAAAACACCCTGCAATAGAGCCATCAACTATTTAAATGCAAATCAAGTTACACCTGCTAATAATAGCTATGCAGGAAAAGAAAGAAACCATAAAGTTATATTTGCTGCTGGCACTACTTTTTTAGATCACAAATCTAAATAAATATTTTCAAAATATAAGAAAAATGGAATAGGTTCCAATAGAAAAGATTTAAAAGAACAGAAATGTTCAAATGAAATTAGGACCCTGGTTATGCTCTTGAATGTGTTCATAAAGAGAAACATTGTGTATGCCCGATGTTAACAAAGAAAACAATATCACCTTCCATCCATGGTTTGGAATAAGATTAAAAAGAAAAAATACTGGTTTGAATGAATGATCTAAATTAATACACATTGACATGGATAAACCTCAAAAACAATGTTGAATGTAAAAAGTAAGTAGTGAAAAATATGTTCAGAATCATACTATTTATCTACATTTTAACACACACACACATATACACTAAGATGTATTTATGTACGTGTAACATGAGACTTAAAAACACAGATTGGAAGGGTTATGTCAATTCATAATTATAGTTGCCTCTGGAGTGGACTAGGGAATGGACCTGAGAAGGAGAATATACAATTTCTACTTTATTGAGTCTCATTTTTTTTTTACTTTAAAAAATATGAACAAAAAATTATAAGTGTAATACATTTGTTAGTTGTCAGGGCTTGATACAATAATGTTAGGCACTATTTTTTCTTTAAAACTTAAAAAAACTGGCACTATACTGCACCCACATATTTTTGCATTATTCCATGCCAATGAAATAAGAAAAGGATACCTCATGACCTTTGTGGAATTAATTTATACACATGTATATGTATAAACTTATATATATATCCATATTGATATGCATAAGACAGGAGGAAAGTACTTTGAGAACCTCACATTATTACAGTGAGCAATTTTCTTAAACTGCATGTACCTAAACTTCAAGTTGTGAAACGCTGTTAACATGTCTTATTTTTCATTAAGTAAAGTTTTATCTAAGTATTACTTTAGATTTATAGCAATCTTGCAAAGAGGGTTCAGAGTTCTTGTGTTTCCTTCAACCCAGCTTCCCCTAACCAGGGTACATTACATAACCAGCATACATTATATTTTGTCTATAGACAAATGTAAATATTCGGATTTCACCAGTTTTTCCACTAACAGCCATTTTTAGTTCCAGGATCAACTGTCTGCTTCACTTTTCAATATTTTCCTCCAGTTTAAATACCTGGACTAGGTACTTTGTGGTTTAAATTAACTTTGGAAAATTTTTAAATGTTATTTTCTGGGGGCTTATGTATGGTTTTACTTGACGATGATCACATACTTCTTTTGTAAAAGGACTCATTTTGTTCTTTTATAGGTTTATTCATTTTATATGTTTTTAAAGGAAAGCACCTGAAGAAGTGCACACAGTAGGTATAAACCATACCTCTTGTCTCTTTCTTTCCTCCTGGCTAACCGTCTGAGATAATCCATTTCTTTTCACCTAGAAGAAAAAAATATATATAATAGTTTTGAGCTCATTCACTTTAACAATTTATTTATTATAAGGCATAACTCTGGGCCCTTCAAAAATGAATTAAGAGAAATTATGCAAAAGGTTGAATTTGGTACATATGAATTTTGGGGTGACACATCTCTCAAATAATATTTAATCACATTAGCAAATTAACATAACAGTTCAACAATAAAGAACTGAAAAGCGTCTAGAACACTATTCTATCAGGTTGAGCTAATCTGTTCTAGTCTTAGTTCTGGATAATCCTAAAATACTTATCAAATTGGTCTCCCAAGTCATAAGTGCAGAAATCTAAAAAAGAAATGAAGCCACCGCTCTGAGATTTTACTGTCTAGGATCACATACTGAAAGGGTAATTTTAACACCATTTCTCATAAAGACTCCATGGAATACTAATGCTCTTTATAACAACCCAACCAAAGAAGAAAACGAAGTCCACTCTGCCCCAATTTCCCCAGTCTTCCCTGATGTGAAGTAACAGTACCTACAGGACCAGGACTATCATCAGGACCATACTTAGAGTAACGCAGTGGTATTGTTTGTTGAGTCGGTGTCATCGCTATCTCGACTGCCACACATTTTTATTTGATTGCTGCAGTTTCTATCATGATTCTGTTTCTAAAACACAGAGCAGAAGCTGAACTATTATAACTCCATGAAGGGAAGATCTAGTGTCTCTTCTGGGACACCTGACCCTTTGTCTGGCACGTGAGTGACATTCATGTTTTTCAGTCAAAGATTACATTCGCAAAAAGTAAGGCGTACGTAAAATACCAACCGATTAAATCCTGCGCTTAAGATAAAGAACTGTAAGCGAGACAGTGCCTATTCCTTGTGTTAAAAATTAATAGCAATAAAATACAACAAATAAAAAATATTGATCAAATGTAATAAAATATAAAGGCCTTCAAAATTTTTGCTATCACGCTTCCTAAATTTTTTTAAAAACCATGTTCCCCTGGATCTATTTTTTAATTGACACCTCAAATTTTGCATCCCAAGTTTAAAGAATTTTAAAGATTAATTTTCCTACTAATTCTCAGTCTAGACATTTTTGAATATGTGCTTAAACTGTACTCTTTTAAATGTATCCAATAGAAGATAAAAACCATACTGATTTGATATCTACCATCATCCATTTAAAAATAAATAAGTTTCCCTTAACAGTTGGAGATTTTACACTATTCTTCTTTCTCCTTGAAATCAAATTTCTGTGTCAATTTTCCTCCCAAATTTCCTAATGTAATATAATTCTCTGCGTTACGGTATGTTATTAGTCACCCTATTATACTTTGAAGTAAAAATATGTTTTTAAACGTAATTTTCTAATATTTCCCAGGTCCACTGAGCTTTGAGTATTGACTCATGTGGATTATATAATCACCACACATATCATCAATAACCTATGATCAAAATGACACCATTACTTCCAATTTTTAATGCATTAAGCCCCAAGAGAATGCAATTCTGAGAATGCAATTCTCAGTAAGAATGGGGAGGGGGAGGGTATGGCGGCACAATGAAAGGAGCCTTCACTGAAAACACTATTTGAAATTGACCCCCTTTTATCTAGTGCACCAGTGGTTTGACGCTGTGGTAACGCATGCAGATGCAGCCTCAGTCCTAGAAAAGAGAATGACTAGGAGTTGAGGATCTGGAAAATGGTAGCCTTAAACAGTTCCTGTCCACCTCACACAGTGTTTGTGCATTGCAGGGGCGGGATGCATACCCTAGTGTGAAGGCCTCTGTGCACAGTCCTCTGCATTGCGACTGCTATGGAAACAAAGACAACTCCATGCTACTGTCTTTAACTTTTGTTAAAAGTTAGAAAGTGGTATAAAAATAGAAAAAATCCTACATCAATGGTAAAATCAGCAATCGTTACTGAACGTTAACTGTACGCCAGGAAATGTGCTAAGCATTTTATACCTGGGAAACCACTGAATCCTCATAAAAACTGTAGAAAGTTGATAATATTCTTATCCTCATTTCACAGATGAAGATAAGAACTGAGGTTTAGGATCCAAGATCTCACAGCTAGTAGGTAGCAAGGCCAGGATCTGCATCCATGCCTGTCTAATGCCAGGGCTCACGCTTTCAATCATAATATTACATGGCTAGGACCCCCACTTCCTCCAACCCTCTATGACAGGCATACCATTCCTAGGGTCGGGCGATCATCAGTAAAACCTCTTCTAATGCTAGGTCTATATCAAGCCTCCATATGTTTTTTTTCATCCACCCATATCATGGAATGTTCTTAGCTTTACCCACCATCCTGACCCTGGGTCAGCCTGTCAGCAAGAACTCATGGCTATAAAGACTCCTTCATACACTTTAATAAGGATGGAGTCTGGCCAGAAGAATGAAACCGTTCAGAGCTTCTCCCATTTAGTTAACTCTGAGCAGGAATTTCACAGGATTTCCTGCCTGACACAAAGTCCTCGCAGATCGATATTCAGGCGCCATGCCCACAGTCTCTGCAGGTGAGGTCATCAGCAAGAATTTTCACACCACTGGCATCTCTATTCAAAACTACTAATGAGTTCAGACCCGGAAATCTTAAGGGGAAGAGAATGAAATATGTGGACTTACAGACCTATACATATGACAGCTAGTTTACTAAGGGATTAAGAGTACGTCATCAGAACACAAATTAAAAAAGAATCCCCAGCTAAAGTATTTGCTCTTTTGAGGGGGGAAAACATGAAAAAGGCAAAGTACTAATGCGTATAGAATTACATTTTTCGCTAATACTAATACAAAAACATTATAAAATATTCCTTTAACCAAATAGCCATGAATAAGAAACCAAGTTCCCCATACAAAACTACTGTGACAGGAAAAAATAAATAAATAACATTTTTTAAAAAATTAAAAGATTCCCAGAAGCTTTGTTGGATGGTAAGAAAACTGAAGTGCAGCATGTTCCGGGAGCCTGAACGTTTGCTCTGGGGGTTCATGACAAACCAGTTCCTCCTGGCTTGCTGCCAGACCACTGTTCCATGCCTTGTCCTTCTGGCTCAGCCCTTCCACGGTCTGCACAGGGCAGGCTGGACAGGTTCTTCCTCCAGGGCCAAGAGGAATCATTTTGTCCACCTGAGGCCTCCTTCCACATGTAACTCTAAATTAAGTAATACCTGAGAGCAGGTGCCTGCAAGTAGAAGGTCAAGAGCAGGCAGGATTTCAGAGACTGAAGAGTTTGAAGAAATAAAACCAGAGAAAGAGAGAGAGAGAATGATATGTTAAAAAAAAAAGGGGGGGGTCCCACAAAGACTGGCAGAAAGCAGATAAGAGAAAATTAGAGGAGAATGAAAACAGGAGCAAATATCAAGCAGAATATAAACAAGGAAGGAAAGGAGGGAGGAAAAGGAAGCAAAGAAAAAAAAAGAATACATGCCAAGTTTTTAATAGTAGATACCTCTGGGAATTTTTTAATCAAAAACAGTGAACTTAACAGTAAACTTAAGTAAAATCACTAGACAGTCCAGACACTTTTTTTCATGAAAGAAAAATATGTGTGAAAAGCATATATTTACACTTACAATTTTAAATTTTATGTGCTTTTTTTTTTGCAATTTGCACATTTTTGCTAAGAAAATCTAAAATATTATTGTTTATCCCATTTTTTCAAATGCTCCTCTATTTCCATGTGCAGAAAAAAAAAATCAGTTTCTAAAACCGATTCCTACTGTGCTATCTAAAATGAAATTAAAATCGTATAGGCTACTTTTTTAAATTTTTAACGTATATATTTCGTATTGGTAGCTCTAGCTGAGTACAAATGGGAACATGTAGACAGTCACAGCAACACACTCCTTGAAAGGTCTCTTCTGACCTCACTAGATCTTTCTTATTCCTCACTGTCTTGTCCTGGCTTAAATTTTTATTTAATTATGTCATCAATAAGTAGAATTGTAAAAGTAGTTCAATAAAACACTGAGAACTGGATTCAGTTTGGGGTTCTCGATTTTGTATAATCTAACCGATTCACAGAACTGTTCAAATCTTGCCATGGCAGTTTCTAGACTATAAGGAGAGAGTATGCCAGTATCCTCAACATTTTAAGTGAGGAAAAATTAATTCAAACAAAACAGAACTAAAGCCCAAGACTACAGTTCTGATATGTTAAAAAATATGAATATATATATGTGGCTCGTCAAGATAGTGAATGCAAAGAACTCAGTAATATTATAATAGTTTTAAATTTGTAATTATATTTTTACACATGATTTTTGTAACTGATATATATTCCATGTCCAAATGAGAAAGAAATTGACAACTGGCTACAACTAATAAAGAACAATATAAGATACTTCATGCCTGGATATGCTATTGTCTAGTTAGACCCAAAATATAGTTTTTAAAGTTTATAAAAGGATAAATTCCCTAAAATCTAGACCCAAAAGTTAACTATTAGATACTCCATCTAAATCTCATGCTGGTTTTTTTCTTAATAACTGGCAAGGCTGATATTCTTAGATGACGGTTCTAGGAAGGCAGAGGCTTCAGGCAGATTCCATTCCTGCACTCACCACGGTTACGGGGATTCATGTCAGGAAATACATAAACTTGTGCAATATCCATTGGCTTTTGACTCCACTGACTGGAATAGGTTATGAGCCAAGTTCTCTAAAGGCCAAAAGAGCACCAATATTGCTATATTTATATAAAGTCTACCTACAGGTCCTGTATCTGTGGAGAGAGCCACAAGTAATAACACCATTCTTTTGGCTGACCAGATCATCATTTTCTATGGAATAAATAAGGATATCTTCTCTAGCCCTTCAAGACTTGATATTGTTTGTACATAAGATGGGTGTACATTCCTTTTATTTTTCCCCACCAGCTAGGGAAACCCGAATGGAAGAGCCTCCAAAAGACTGAATAACCAAGGCTTGGAAATGTAGCCAGTTAAAAATTAGATCGGATATTTATGATCCAAGATCACTGGGGCCCCATAAAGCACTAATGTACATCGAATACCCATGTGAGCTAAGACTTTTATACTTTGCCAGAGTTTACCCACTGGCTGAAAATCAGCTAGTTATTCATGCCTCTTGGTGATCCCCTATTCACCGGCTTCTGTTCTTAAAAGCTCATGTGGGAAGGGAATGAATTGTAAAGTAAAATTATACCACAGGATACAATCACTCTCAGGTCCTTTCTATAGACTTAACACAACCCAAACAGCCCCTGAATTACAAATGAGCTAGATTTCTTTCACTGTAAATAACATGGGAACAACAGCTCTTTGAGAGCCTGTGAAGTTCCTAAACTGAAAAATCTGCCTGGGTCCAGAAATCCTTGTCCTCCGTAACCAGGCCCCTAGGCTCTCTCCAGCCCCACCTTATCCACAGGGAAAGGTTCTGAGATATCACCTTACCATCTCAAAGGGCCAGAGATCTGTGTAACCAAAGATCAGATATATGAGGTCAACATGGGGACAGTGTCACATTTTTAAGGAGGCATGGATAAATAGATAGAACACCTTTTTTGTTATTGTTGCTGTTAAATGAGAGGTAGAAGACAGCCCGTTTAATAAAATCATATGCTTAATTTGAAAATACATCAAGTAATTTGCCAAGGACCTCCTAATGCTTTGCTCAAAGGATGGATCTCTTCTCTGGTCTACTATTGTCAAACTTAATTCTATAATCCTCACCAAAGTTCTTGAATTTCAAGAAGCAGCAAGAACTCTCAGTTCTCCCCTCCCCACCTCCAGGGAACCTCAGGTCTATTAAAATGATGGCAATTTAAGATAAGGCAGGCCAGGACTTGAGGCTTTTGCACCTCTAAGGCCTGGCATCACCCTCTACAGAGTCAGGATCCCTGAATGAAACCAAATTATTTTAATACAGATAAGAAGCTGAGAGTATAAACCACAAACAGGTAATTAAATGCACAAGAATAAACTGTTGCACTTTGTAGGATTTAGGAGATATGGGTGCATTACTTCACTGCAGCCAGCAGTCACTTGCTAGCTAGCTACCCAGATCTAGACAATTCCTCATTCAGAGTTCTTGTTGGGCCTTCATTTATTTCTCAAACGACCTTGGTATGCAATGCTTGCCAGGCACCAGAACCTCATAACTTCTAAACTTTATAACAACCCTGCAAGGAAGGTAGTCCTATCCCTATTTTACAAATTTAAAAAAATGGAATCATAAAAAAGTTAGGTCATTAGTCTTAGTAAGGGCCAAAGCTGGGATTCAAACCCAGGCCTGCCTGCTCACCCTCAAAGGCTGAGTTCTTAACCACCTCAGCATACTGCCTTCTTGAACACACTTGAATTTCTTAGAGTTGTGATCTGCAGCTTCTCCTCCCCTAAAAGGAGATCCTCCCTTTGGATGCCTCCAGAAACCACATCTTCTCACTGGATTTCTAGCTTCTGCTGCAGTGAAAGCTAAGCTGTCAGTGGGGTGGCCTGGCAATTTGACTTGTTGCCAGGTCCTGACATTTTTCCCACTAAACGAATTCCTGTCTTTGACTTGTGGCTCTTATTAGCCTTCATTCCTCCTATGGGCTAGTGAGCCCAGACCCAACCTTATTCATTCTCTGTCCCTTTGATAAGTAAGAGATGCAGTTCTCCTTTACCTATCAAGAATTTAGAGGGAAAAGAATGAAGTAGAAAATATATGAAAAAGCTAATAACACAGAAGTAGAAAGAATGAGAGGGAACCTGATTTTAGGGGGAAAGGGCAATTTTATAAAATTATTTAATAAAAGATGAGCAATTTTACAAAGTGGACTATTTAATAAAATACCGAGGAGATCAGACTAATAACAGTGGTTAACAGGGCAGGGGGTTGGGGATGGTGGTAAAGTCAAAGCAGATTTCAGTTTGAACTACTATGTTTAATTTTGTAATAAGGAGAACATTTGAGTTGCTTCTGTAATTCAAAAAGAATTGTTTTAAAGAATGTAATCAGTTTTAAATTTCAAATTTTTAAATTGAAAAATTAGGAACTAATTAGGACTAATGATGAGGAATTGGTTAAAAGAACCAAACTTCCACCTATTTGATGAAATATAATACAGACTTTCAAAAGGTTGTTTTGAAGAAAGTTTAATGATGTGGAAAGTCTTCACAAAGTTATTAAAAGACAAATAAATGGGTTAGAAAAAAAGCAGGTTTAATGACATAAAAAGATATTTATAACACTGTTAAGGGAAACAATACGAGTAATGACAATATTATTTTATTGATTTTTTTTTTTTTTTTTTTTTTTTTGCTTAAAAGAAAAATACTATGTATACATTTTTTTTAAATGGTCTGAAAAGTTATAAACCAAAATGTCAACAGTGGTGGGGGCTGCGGGCAAGGGACAGAATTTAACTCATTTTTATTTTCTTCTCTTTTTCTATTGGTCCTATTTAATTTTGTACAATAAACATGCTTTAGCTTTGTAATTAAAGCACCATTTTTAATAAAAACTAAAACATGTTTCAAAGTCCTTTCTCAGAAAAGAAGTAGGGCAGAGAAAAGAAATTGTTTACGGATGCCAACAATAGCTGCATTTCCTTGTCGTTGCCCACAAGGAGAGCTAGAGAAACGAGAGGTAAACGCTGGCAGATAAAGGAAATAAAATAACTAAGGTGAAGGGAGACAACAAGATTTCAGTCAAGCCCGAACCGAGCAACGGCTCATGAGGCAGTGATGAAAATGAGTGATGATAGGCAGGTGTGCGAGTGTGAGAGCGAGGAGGAGGCCGGGCCTGGAGTCCACATAACTGGGAACCACACCACCGACACGTGGGGAAGGCATGAGGCAAGAGGGGTTGACGAAGGCAGGGCAGGTCTAAGGGGCTCCCCTTGCGGAAGAGAACACCTGCTTGTCAAGGTGGTGCCCAGATCTTACTTGTTATTTTATTTCTATTTATTTCTGGAAAGTGACAGATAAACAGGAATTGACTCCAAAACAGGAAGTTACTTATGACAACAGTGACACTGAAGTTAATTTCTTAGATTTTCAGTAAAAATCTAACCTGAGCAAAACATGTTCCAGAAAAAATGAGTAATGAAGTGAACTAATGTTTTCATGGGCTTTACGAAGCAGGCCATGGTTTCGCTGGCCATGAATCATCTTTCTGTAGGGAAGAGATCTGAGAAACGGGCACCGAATTAGCATTGTTCTTTCGTTTACCTATATCTCCAACTTCATTCAGCTCATAGTTTATACTTCTTTTGCTTCTATTTCCTACTTTTCTGCGCATCCAGCCCATCTAGCTTGGGTCATTCTTTCTAGAGAACTTCCCTGACCTTTTCTGTTCTCTGCGATTTCTGTGTTATTCGTTTTGACATTTTGTCTTTTAAAAACATCGTTTAGACATTTCATGTCTACTGTCCTCTAAACCAGCTCTTAAGTTCCTGCAGTGCAGGTACTGAGTTTTAGGCTTGTTTTGTTTGCTATGACACAGTGAAATACAAATGAATTTTGGAGTTAGATACCATCATTTTTCAGACTATAAATTCTGACAAAATAAAGTCCATAAAATTCTGATCTTCATTTATTTAAATGTAACAGAACAGAAAAAAAAAAAAAAACAGAAAAGAACATACCATAGTGTACTATGGTATTAGGGGTAACTTCTGCATTGTAAACCTTTTGAGATACACACACACACAATCGCACATGTGCACAGATTAGGTTACAAGGTAAAATGTATATCGCATTATGTCAAGCCACTGATATAGACCATGGTTGCGGTGTCAACTCTGCCAAGTGTACATTTACACTAGACATATTAGCTATGTCATTTAACACTCCCACAGACCCCTGCAAAAAAAAAAAAAAAAAAAAAAAAAAAGCTGTTCTCAAAGCTTCTGAGAAAGAGGTAGCACAAAGAGGCCACAGGTACCCTGATGCACCATGAGGGCCAAAGCTGATTGGAATAGAGCCGGTCAGGCCCGTGGCCAAATGACAATAAAGTGACATATAAGGTAGGGAAAAAGTGCCTGAGCCAGTATAATCTAATACGATTCTCTCTCAAGAAACTGAACTGGGTAGTTATATATGGAAGCTGAAAGGAAAACATGTTGGGGTAGGACCATGCTCGGTAACCTCACGTCCAAGTTATGAGAACTCAGAAACTCTGAGATGCAAGAGTTCTCAGGAGAAAAGACAGACATAGTTAATAGGGAAAATAAGCCAATTCATGAGTAGAGCCAACAGGTGACAATCACTGAGTCATAATAGTGGCCAAGTATCAGAGGAAAATATGGTTCTTCCTCTTCCAGAGCCCTAGGCCCATGTATCCATTATTTGGGGAAACTTGAGAGGCTCCACTCCAGGTAATCGCAAGACCCCTATGAAAATGATAGGAGAGTAACCATATTTAACATCTCAGTGTTTCATCCGCCTCGATACAAGTATGTAGAGAAATAGTACTTGCCCTCATGGTATTATCATGAGGACTATAAAACAGTAGTGAAACGATCTATACAGTCCCTAGTGCACACATTGAGGTCTTTGTAAATATGTGGCCACATTTACCTCTTACGTCAAAGAAAAAAATAATCTCTAATTCCCTTTCACTGGCAACACTTCCTTCTGCAGAAGCTGTTCATTGGCTCTATAGTCCTTATCTCCTTAAATACCAGATCTACACATAATAAATACCATAATAATCTTAAGACATTAGAGTACAGACTAAACATGTAGAAAATCAATAGGTTATAAGTATTCTAGATAAATCGACAAAATTTAAGAAACAAAGTTTGAAGCACTAGTTCCATCTTTAAAGGTTTAATAGTAATTTTGATGGTGACGACTTTTCTAATCATATGGAGACAAAACCACTGCATGAATGTGCCCCTGAGAAACAGTCCCACCATTGGACTCAGGGACGACGAGATCCCATAAGGGGACATCTTAGGGTCAAGAGGGCAAATTAAGAATCTGATCGATGACTTCCACAACTCAGAGCTCAGCAGTGAAGAGCCTTTCCCCACAGTTATTCTCAGAGTAACTGAGTCTTCTCTCCTTTTGCCTAACTAAACTGTCTTCCTATAGACTGCTATTGTTCTTCAATGCACCCATCCGCGTCCCCAGAAGAAACCCCAGGTGGGGAACCAGACTATAATTTAATCTGATTTCATGGTATGTAAATACCCACCATAGGCTAATGTAGTACTAAACTACGAAGATGCCAACTTCCCCAATATTTCAAAGACATTTATTAAGTACAGGATGTAGCTGAACAATCATCAAGAATTTTTCTTTTAAAATAAAATACTTAAAACTGCCTCCAACTGACTCTTCTATAGAAAATTTCCTGGCTGTTTTCACTGCTGAGTAATGTTCTGTTATTTTCACTCATGGGATTAGGTTTCTGCATATATTCATTTATATGTTCATTCGTAAAGTCATCAAATACTTATTGCAAGCCCACAGTAAGTCAGGCACTATTTCATGTGGTAGCGATATAGCAGGAAACAAAACAGACAAAAATCTCTGCTTTCATGCAGCTTTTATTCCAGTGGGAGTAGATGGACAATTAACAAAAAAAATGTAAATCACATAATCTATGAATTAGAGAGGTAAGTGTCATAGAGAGGATAGGACATGTTAAGGTAGTGTTAGAGAGAAAGCCACATGGTTCTGGAAAAAGCTCTATTGTAAGCTGAGGAGACAGCAAATGCAAAGGCCCTGGGGCAGAGTACACCTTGTATCTGAGGGACATCAATGTCGCTGAGCAAAGAGCAAGACAGAGCAGCAGGAGATGAGTCCAGAAAGGTAACCAGGAGCCGGATTACACAGACTCACTGACCACCGTAAGGCTTGGCCTTTACTCTAAATGGAAAAGAAATCACTGGAGAGGGTTCAGCACTAAGAAACAGAATCTCAGTATATTTTAGCAGGTTCACAAGTCAACAATATAATTACATAGCTGCCATATGGGGAAGTGGCTAAGAAGGACACAGGCAGATGCAGGCAGCTGAGCTGGGAAGCAATGGGAGTGATGCACTTCTATGCTGGACATGGACAGGAAGGTGGCAGCGGGGTAGCTCTGTTCAGAAAGTAAGGGCAACAGGCTTTGCACCAAGCTGGAAGCAGGTTATAGGAGAAAGAAGAGTGAGGAACAGCTCCAAAGTTCTGATCCCTGCAACTAGAAAAATGGAGTTGTTATTTGCTGAGAGAAAAAGTGGGGGGGCGGGGATATTTTGGGAGAAGCAGGTTTGGGCAAGAGAGAAGGGAGTGATCAGATTTAAACTTTAGGAAAGTTTAACTTCGAGATGCTGATTAGGTATCAGAAAAGAAGTTGAATATCCTTGTCTGAAATTCAAGGAAAGGCACCGTCTAGGAATAGAAACTTAAGTCATCAAAGCATGTGATGTATTTAAAGCCTCGGATTGGATGAGCTGGCCAACTGAGTGCAGATAAGAGAGGAGGCCCAAGGACGGAGCCGAGGGATCCTCCAGCACTCAGACAGAGATCAGAGGACTGAGGAGGAGCCCACAAAGTGGGTCAAGGGGCTCCAGCTGCACCTACTATTTTCACTCCTCTTACCCACCGTCACCTCCGACACGTCCACATACATGACATTTAATCTGCCCGGGACTCCTCCATCCCGCCCCCATAACCCTCACCACATCTTTGCCCGCACACCTGTCTGGGCACCCCTCGGATGACAGCTCTCGTCACCTCCTTTGCCACCTTCCCTCAACTGACAGCACTTTGCCCAGACAGGTGGCCACCCCCAGGGATCTCCGAGCAGCACAAACACGTCCTTCTCGGCATTAACACAGCTGTAATTCTACATTTATTAAAGGGATTATTTGATGTCTGTCTCACCATTCCGGGTGTCTGCAAGGACACGAAAGCAAGGTGGAGTCCGCTGTTGCGCCATCTCCAGTCTCTAGAAAGAGGCCCGGTGCAGAGCAAGCCCTCCACGCACACTATATGAGTGAAGGAATCGCTCTCATTGATTTTCTCTCAGTGAAACAATAAGACCCTCTTTGTCTAGGTTTCCAGTTAAAACATCCCCTTTTGTAAGTATGTCAACCAAAATTCACTATCCCTTAGCTAATCTCCACTCACTTTCTTGGAGTTCCTGCCTCCTGCTCTCTGCCTCTCTGGGCACCCCTCACCGGCCCCCTTCCCACCCCCCCACTTTCACATCCCCAGGAGAATCAATAACAAATACTGGCACATCTGTCACTCAACTGCCTTTAATTACTCAGCTCCAACCAGAGCAGATTTTTTCTCAACCTATTATATGTTTCAGAAGAGGTTGCTATGTAGTTCAAGTTCCAACGCTCCTAAAAAAGTTCTGAAGGGGACGTGAACAACAAGGAAACTGTGCTCAGCACATGCACAAACAGCTACAGTAAGCTACAGTATTTGGAGATAGTCAAGGAAACAAAATGCCCTCAAGTGAAAAAGAAAAAACAAAAATTATAAATAAATATTTACACATATACTTATATGTGCATTTTTTTTCTAAACAGAAGCTCCATGACAGCTTTTATTCGATTTTCAAAGCATGTAAAACCCCAGAAGGAAAGTTGGCAAAAGACGTATCCATCCTATAGAATAACACAGCAATTAGAACACTAGAGATCATCATGTATAGACATGAAATGATTTGTAAGACACTTCATTCAGAAGAAAAGCACATTATAAAATCTGTACATCATATTTAAGTAAACACAGATAATCTTTCTCTTCCCCTTAAATGTATACACATGGATTTTGAGAAGGGTGTTACCAAATTGAGAAGAGCATTACCCATAGAGAAGGAGAAAGAGATTGGGATTGTGGGTATGGTATCAAAAAAGACTTTAGTCTTATCTGAAATGTTTAAATTCCTTTATACATGGAGGACACGTTATATGTTGCTCAAATAAGTTAAAATTAACCTTCGAAGATTTTAAAAGAACACTGTAATCTAATCGTATTAAAGTGGTAAAAGCATACAGAGCCCAGTCACTGGGCCAGGCTAAGCAGGCCTTCAGCTCCAGCCCTTGTAGTTAGAATAGGCTCTCTGCTTCGGGTCTCAGGTTTAGGCACATCGACCTCCATTTCTGTTTATAATGACACAAGCATTCCAGGAGATCTACTGTTTAACTTAAAAGCGTCAATGAGTACCTGTCTAAAGCCCTGCCTGTTTACTCTAAAAGGAAGCCAGACACACAAAAAAACAAGAATGTTTCTGTATTTTTCAAACACAGAAGATAAATATTTACAGCATTGGGGACAGGTTTAACTGTAGTGTTGTGGCCATCTATGAATATGGGAGAATTAGAACTGTTTAAGAGAGGCATTTAATGAGACTTTAATCACCATCTAAGGAAACAAACAAAAAAAAGCTTTATGAGGTCACTGTGATGTCAAACCATAAATGGAAAATTATATGTCTGAAGATATGATCTGAAGCAGCAAGTCACTGAACAACTAAAAATTATTTCAGACAAGTATGAAAATTTAAGAAAAAAGAATGAAATTTTCTATGACCTCTAAATGCATCAAGCATTTCTGCAAACAGAATGACACACAGGTTTACTACATGTGTTGAACTCTGATTTTCGGTAGAAAATAGTATGTCTTTCACAATAAACACTGTAAATTCTAAAAGAATAAGTCTCATCAGTCAAACTGCTAAGACTCCAATGTCTATTATATTTTCAACTGAATGAAATTATATTTATAATAAAACGGCCATTTTTCACATCGCCCTTTCTCATTTGGCAGTTCCAGAAAGTCATCCAGAGGCCAGCGCTGTGTGCCTAAGAGCTGAGCCTGTGCTCAGGACAGAAGTCCTGATTCTGCAACTCCCGTCACACCGTTCGCCACCCTAAACACAGCTGAAGACACACTATGACGAAAATATAAAAACCAGTTCCTAACTAAAGGGTCTGAAATCTTTGAGAAAACTGAGGAAATATTCAAAATGATTTTAATATTACTGATAAAGCCACACGTCAGCAAGTACGAATGCAGAGTACAGTAGAGATGACTATATTAGGTGTTGGATTCAGTGGAAAGCTTGCCCGCATGCTTGTTTTTCTCTCTGGAGCCTGAACACTCTTTTCAAAAGCACCTAGCATGTCAAGGTGATGAAAATTACACAAACACACCACATGGCAAATAAATGGGGTCAGTGGCTCTGGTGCTGTCACTGAACTTAGCAAAACAAACACTGGTTCACAACAGTCATTATTTTAGTGCGTGCGCAGTTCGTGATGAAGACATTTTATTGTCTGTAATACTTAAGTACTCTGGGATCCCATTAAAGGAAAACCTGAAGCTCACGTTGCATCCAGGACTCATCCGCTACACACCTGACGCTAACTCAGTGTTCTAGCTCAGTCAGACTAATAATACAACCAATATTTTTCTTCAAACCCACAAGCTTAATTCAGAGATCTAAGAACTCTTGGCTTAGTACTCACACTGCCGTCAGGTGAGTCGCTGAGTGACAGATTTCTTGTCTCTGGGCAAAGATCTCTAAAGGTCAGAAAAGAAAAGACTTTTCAAGTTCAAAACCTCAAATCCCTTCCACTTATGACCAACCCTAAACCGGGGATCATGATCATCCAAATTATTTTTCATATATTTGTGTTTTTCAAGGCCTAAACAGTAGCACAAAGTTATACTCTCTGGAATAAAGAAATCTTGTATTTCCATTTAAGGATAGATTAATCTACTCTGACAATCAAGTGAATGAAGAGTAAGCCTGTCAGCATCTTATGAAATTAGGAGCTCAGGTCGTGTTCTTCACTACAAGAGAACATCTCACCTCTATACAAAGAACCTGCTGGCAGAGCCACCACTACTAAATACATCCACCATTAATTCACTTTAATCTGACTAGAGAAGTCTGTGGCAGCCTAAACTTTCATTATTCTATTGAGGCCCTATTAAATCCCTCTTTTGAACAGTTCTAATTCTCCCTTATTCCTAGATGACCACAACACTACAGTAAAACCTGTCCCCAAAACTGTAAATGGGGAACCACCTGTCACCTGTGTGGTTGTCCAATGAAACCAAAGGAGGCATATCATAAGCAAACACACTAAGAGAAATGACATTACAGATGGAAGGCTTCAAGATGTTATAGAACAACCATAAATGACTGCCAATTGCTGCACTTGTAAAGAACCTTTTGCATGCCGAACGCTTTTACGGTCAATTGATAAGAAAAGTTGCATCATCCCAAGAGGCAGGCATGTGTTTGCAACAAAGATAAAAGGTTTTTAGAAAATAAAACAACCAACAGCAGCTAATATTCACACACAACCCTCCCAAGTAGAAAGTCAAGGTAGATGCCAACTTGAGACTTCACCCTCTGCCAGAAAACCGCCTGTTGTACTCTTCCTCGAGTTAAGGCCTTATTTGGGAGAGTTTAGTGTTAAAGTAAAATATGTATGATTAGATGAGATATATTAATTTGGCATATTAAATGTTAAGAGTGGAAAGATGATGCAAAAAATATATAAAAAGCAGGAGTTTTGCAAGACACGCCCCAAACACTGCAGCCCCTTTACATAGAGGGACCAGAGCAGGAGGTCAGAGACATAGGGGTGCCTATCCCTTACGGAAAACATCCTAACACTATCCATAATTCATGAAGCCTCCTCTCTTTAGGTTCTCAGCTGCAAGGGGAACACACAAACTGCTAGACTTCTAAAAAAGGAATGGCTGCTTTTTCTGTTAAAATATCTACTTTCCTAAAAGCCAGAGTTCCTTGCATCTTTTTGGTGAATAGAAAACCCATGTGGAACGGAAAGGACAGAATTTCAGGAGAGCGATTACCCCTGGGGAGGCAGAAAGGGGAAAAGGCCTGAAGAGGAGGGTGGATAACTGGGTCTGCCTAAAAAGGAGATGCCTGAAGGATGTTTAAATGTTAACTTAATTTGTGCAGTCTGGGTGGCAGGTACTTGGAACTCTACTACACAGACATATTTTTTAATTTGTGTGTGTGTGTGTTTGAAGTACTTTATAATAAAAAAAATTAAAGTAAAATGTTTTAAATGTGAAAAGACACACAAAAGGCACAAAGAAAATGCAGGCTGGTGCCTAAGCATTGAGAAGTGGTGAAGCTCAATCGCGCTGCTTCCATTAAAGGTACTTGCCGAGCAACATGATAAACATGCACGAGCCTCCTGGGAACTGCTCAAACCCAAGATGACACACACTAAAGTTAGAACCCACTTCGTAGTTTTATATTTTATCGCCAGGGAACCTTTTGATATCAATCTTGTTAACAAAAGGCACATCGGTCCATTTATCTTTTGCCAGATAAAATGCATGCCCATATTTGAAGTTGTTCCAAAGGATGCGTAGTGTTATTTTAACGTGGAATCGTTAATCTAAATGAAAACCAAACTCCAGGAGGTGTAAATATGGCAGCTTCGTTTTTAGTACTGAAGCTTAGTTGGACCAGAGTGTAAGTGACACATCTCGGTTTAGCGTTCAAAGAAAAACAGCAGGATTTAGGCCAGTGCTAACGAATATGGCTGCTGCCAAAGAGAGAGAACTCAAAAAATCCACAGCTTACCTCTTGAGGATCCGCTACCAAATGGTCCATACCAACAATGCAATGACAGTCATTTAGAGCCAGCATGGCCTCTATGGGCCTTGTCATGAGTTTTTCCAAGTATCTACTTTAGTATATACATATCATGAGATCATTGGATTAGGGTACACAGCTACCAATATGCCCGTTCTGTGGATAGGTGTTAGCACCTCACCACATGCAAAAGTCACAAAAATATCACAGAAGTTGCAAACTGTCAAAATAGGGGCTAAATCTTGGCCCATAATATTTTATCGGGCTCACACATTTTTTTAAAACTTGAATTAAGATAATCCTCATAAACATCTTGATTTCTGTATTCTCTTTTCTAAATATAAGAAGATCTGGCAACGCTGGGCTGGTTTGAGCTAAGTGGCAGCTATTCAATTTGGATAAGGTCTGTTCACCACAGCCCCCAGCACCTCCCGTAACCCACGCTGACCAGCAGCACTTGGTCTCACTACCTGTCCTGTCCCTATAGGCACTGTAATCCTTGGCATAATACTAAGGGTGCGCAACCTTAAAGGCACTGGAAATGGATAGATCTTCCTTAGACCAAAATTAGAGAGTATGAGGGAGACAAGGAGAAAGGGCATGGTGTCTAGAATTCTGAATTCCAATACAGGGTAGAAGAGGGGAGGAAGAGCCTGAACCGGAAGTCATCCCTATCATCAACATACACCCATATCCAAGGTCCTGTTTCTAAGCTCCAATATATACAAAGTCTTTTTCTTATACTGATGGGATCCTAAATACATGAGATTCCTGACTCTGAACAATGCTCATTTCAGCTTAAGAGGGAACACTGTCTGCTCCCATATTGCCTAAGGATGTGCAGAGGTGTACTGGCTTGTTTCTTAATGCAATGTTCCCACCACCCAAGCCAGCCATGAGAATTCCTTTCTACCTGGTAATGAGTTAGATGCCCACAAATGCTGTGCCCAAACTCAGCGAATAAACGAAGCAGCACACTGTAACATTTGTTAAGCCAGAAGGAAAAGAAATTATGGCTAAAAACAAAAGATGTTTGATGCAGAGAGAAGAAATTACTCATCAACACAAAAATAAGTGTCAGATACTCGCACACAAAAGATGCACAGAGAAAGGTGGAACAGAATGCCATTCGTTAATCAGCTTCAAGAAAATATGTGTCTATATCAAAGGAATTTCCAAGGAAGAATTGTAACACGCTCCTCATTTTGCACATAGACATATACAAGCATACACGCTATGTATATATAGCCATAATTATGATCAAGTTCAGGATAAATTAAGTTACTACCACATATAAACTACATAAGAAAACAAGAAAAGATCCTGTAAAAAAGAATTTCTAGAGTCCATAGCACATCAGTCTCAAAGCACTTTATGTTATAGAAACCTAATTTTCCTAATCAGAAGTGTCAAAGGTCATGTTCTCCCTGGTACCTGCAGAGTTTCAAGAAACATTTCAAAATCAAAGAGTCTTACTTCTTAGGGGTTACGAGATCACTGGCAGAAAAAATTAAAGCCACATCCCAGCATACTTTCCACAGCTTGGTTTTTTCCACCCCTGCAGATAGAAAAGAAGGTAAACACTCACCGCAGAGAGCTGGCTCCACGTGGATCTCAGCGGCTTATGGTGAATCACGATTTTTTCATCTGACTTCTGTTCTTTGGGCTCCGACTCTTCATCAGAGTCAATGTCAAGGGCCTTTTCTTTGTAGTTTTGATACAGGACAGCATTTTCTGCAAGAAAACAAATCCTACATGTCACTAATGGCTCCCCATCAAGCTCTTTGTTCTAAACAAACATCTATATTTATACAATGTTTGCTCTCCAGTTTAATAAACAACAGAGAGGCAAATGGATTTTGTCACTGAAGAGTATTTCAACTACCAAAAAGTGATTTTCTCACTCACACAGCTCTGTCCCATATTATTACCCATAGGGGAAGGGGAGGGGCCCATACATGAAATGCCAACTGAAGTAAAATTTCCATGTCTCTGTCTACCACCCATGAAGGACGGTCAGATCTGTTTTAAACCACCGTTCCTTAGGTTAAATTGAATCCATACCCTACCTTTCCTTCAAGGCCTATCACTATTTATTTATCTGTTTAACAAACATTTATTGTATATCGACAATGTGCCAAGGCCTGGGAGTAAATAGAAAATTAAAGACGCTTCTTGTGCCTCATGAATTAAAAATTTAATGAAAAAAAAAATAGTCGAAGTCACTCATTCATTTATTCATTTAACTGATATTCAGAAAATGCCTACTAGATTCCAACAACTACTAGGCACTGGAGATAGAACAATGAACAAAAAAGACACTCTCAAATTTCATGGAGCTGATAGTAGAATGAGGTGTGACAATAAATAAACAAGTAATTTATATGCCAGATGCTGATAAGTGTCATGGATAAAAATTACACAGGAAAACGAGGGAAATGTTATGAGGAACATATGTAGATTTTAAATAAAGTAGTTTAAGAAGGTCCCACTGAGGTGACATCCAAGCAAAGATGTAAAAGAGGTGAATAAGGAAACACCTGTACAAAGGGGGAAAGAATATCCTATCGGAGGGAAGAGCAAGTACAAAGGCCCTGAGGCAGGACTCTGCTTGTGGTGGCTATGTATGAAAATCAGCAAGGAGACCTGTGTGGCTGGAATAAGGTGAGAAAGGGGAAATAGTCTAGGAGGTGGAGCCTAGGGATGAATAGAAGACAGCTCAAGTAGGACCTTGCCTCAATGCCATTGAAAAGGCTTTCGTTTTTGTTCCAAGTGAGAAGGCAAGTCCTTGTAGGGTTGAGGACACAATGATCTTGCACGAATACACACCTACGCACTGACAGATTTATATGCAGGTGCTCTGAGAACAGACTGTGGCAAGGTGTGATCTCATCTGAGGGTCAGACAGGTGTCAATGAGGAAATCTAAGATCTGAAAGCTGAGGAGGCACAAAGCTAAAGGAAAAAGCATATGCAGAAGCCCTGAGGCTAGTGAGAATATAGTCCCTCAGAAGTAAAAAGGCATCTCAATGTGCCTGAGAGTAGGTGTCCAGAAGACAATGAGCCCAAAATGAGTTTGGGGAGACGAGCCAGACAATCCAAATCAAGCACTGTTTTTTGGGCAATGTTAAAGAACTGAATTTTATCCTGAGTACAAAAAGATTGAGTTTCTTTCACACTGTAAAGATAGTCTTTTATCCTGATTACAGTGGGAATCCACTAAAAGAAAAGATTTCATTAGACTGTAGGGGCAAAACATTGACTACTTAGGAGACTGAGGATGCTATTGAAGTGGCCAATGGAAGATAACAGAGCTTGGGATATGGGACTTAGAAAGGATTGGTAGTGGACTGGAAATGGACTCAGAAAGGGAGATGGTAAGGGTGTTTCCTAGATCTGCAAGACCCACAACTGGAAAATGGGAGAGGGGAACACCAGAAGAGACTGAACTTTAAGTGGGAAAGGTTAGGAGTTCGGTTTGGGACACAATGAGTTTGAAATGCCTTTCCCATCTATTGAAGCAAGCAAACATCTGCCTCTCCTCTCATCAACTATTTTTGCATGTTCTATAGGCAGTGAGATAGGGGAATACGGGGTCTCTGCAAGATTTTACTGTTCTCTGACTGTTCTGCATACGTAAAACAGATTGTGAGGGTAAAGACTGAGTTTCCCCAACTTCTAGTGCCCTTTAAAGTACTCAGTAATAGGCACAAAATATATGCATACATTGTTGAAGTAATTCCTCATTCATTACCACAACAACGCTGGTGGTAGTATTATTAGCCTCATTTTACATATGATGAAATCGAGGCTCAGCGAGGTTAAAATGCTTGCTCAATATCACTCAAATGATAAGTAGATCAGTAGGATAGGAGCCCAGGTCCCTGGCTCCAACTTCACAGGTTCTCAACACTTTATTGTACAGCTTCCTAAGGTATATTCTTATTAGTCATTAACCATAAGAATCCTGTATTTCTCATGTACATATATGTGAAAAAGAATTTCGAGGTCATCATATTTGAAAAGAGACAAGAGGCTACACAGATACAGCTCCTTATAAAAGGAAGCAACATAAAACTAGTTATAATGAAGAGTTATCTGCTCTGGGGGTGATCTGTTCTCTGACTTAAAAAAAGCTCAGAATTTTTAACCCTTTGAAGTGGAAATCCCAGAATCAATGTCAAATTCCAGAAGATGCAAAACACATCTCTAAACAGATATTAAGTAGATGCTCTGATCACTTCATGGTCATAAAGTGGTGCAAGACAAAGCGAACTGGACCAAAAACCAGATCTCCGTCCCAGGACTGGCTGTGTGATGTCGGCAAGGTACAAAACTTCTCAGAGTTTCCAGTTTCCTGATTGTAAAATCAGGGAGATAATTTATCCGAATCAGCTACAGCACTGCATCTGGGTTTCTTCTCCATATAGAATCATTTTCTAAGATTGGTGCAATGACTAATTTTTAGAAAACTAGTCATGTTTAAATGCTCCAACAGGAATGAGTTTCATAAGAATTACATTGGAAAATGATTTATAAGCACCAAGGTTGTATCATTTATAACTCTGGGTGGTTTTCTATTAGATTTACTCGTAGAGAGCCATACTCATTTTCATTCTTCTTTAAAGTTGGAAAACCTTAGCATTGCAAAGCGTGACAGAAAGGAACTACCCTCATCTCCACCATGTTCCACCAGTCCTGCAAGGGCTGCAGCTGGAGCCCGCTGCTCCTTTCATGCTCCTCCAGTGGGCTGACACTTGACCCATCTATTTACATAAAGCCAGCTAATCTGATTAAGGATTAAACACCTGGTTGAAGCTGCTTTTGTTTTTGAGACCCTTTACAAAAATACTATATATGGGTTACAAATTCTTAGGAATATGTATCTGTTGGCCAAGAGAGTTATATTTCGCCCAAAATTAAACTTAAGAAGGAAATCGGAAGTCAGAAAAGATACTAAAATGGAAAAAAGAGTATTAAGTCAAAGGAAATATGACCTAAGGAAAAGTGACTTAAGATCTAAATGCCAAGCTTTCAGAATTTTTAACTAAAGAACTGCATCTTGCTCTTATTTTCTCCATTGAGGGGCTGGAAGGAGGTAACGATGAACCCAGAGTAGGGAAGAATAAAAAATCCCAGGATTTTGGCTGAAAAGTTATCAGTTTACAAAGAAAGCCATTAATTTTATTACTGTTGGTATTACTAGATAAAAATTTAGCTTAGTGCAGAGCTTTGAGCTGTATAATTTTGGAGGAAGCTGAACATTTTTCTCATCTTAAGTGTTTTTGTAACTGCAGTTGGATTTCAACTTATAATTGATATTCCACATTGAAACAGCAATAAAAGTCTGGAAAAGCAAAAGCTTACCTTCCCCATCAAATGGTCCTTGTCCTTTCAGCATTCTTTTCTAAGAAACAAGAAAAGAAAAAAAAGAAAAAAAGAAAGAAAAGAAAAAAAGCAAAGCAAACTATGTATGAATGAGCCAAATAGAAAATACAGATATTTAAAAAAATAATAATTTTTGGTTGTTGCATTCATTAGATTTCCCAAAGCATACAGCAGATGATCCCTGGAGTATCACTCATATGACTACTACAATTCACTATAACAGTGAAATAAAATGTATAATGTCCCTCACACCCTGTCAAAAAGGCTTAAGAATCCTCAAATGACCAAGCAGTTCAGCCTATTTCACTCATGATTCACCATCACTGTTAAATTGAACTTTGCTATACTTGCAGAGTTGGGGGAAAAATGTTATGTAATTTCTCTAAGGCCATAGGATCTATAATAAAACATGCTTGCTTGTATATTACATATGTGACATTTACACAGACTGGTTCCAGTTCTCAGATTAATCAAGAAAAGATGTGGCTGCCAAAATGAATTTCTGCTCTACTGCTGAGATCCGTCTTGTTTCTGGAGAAGGCAGCACATGCACACTCCAAAATATCCTTCTCCAGTTTTCCCTTTTTCTTTATGTCATATCTGGCAATATTTTAACAAGTACAACTCCTCGGCCTTTATCAGGGAGCAGAAATATCACACAGTTCACTGGAACCTGACATTTTGAGCTACCAACTTGTTAAATGCACTCGATAATAAATGGGCACAAAATGGGAATAAAATACAACCAAAGGCCCTGTTGACAGAAACAAGTAACAACAAAGATGACAAACTATTTGTGCTTTTTGTGTCTTTTGTGATTCTGGCACACGATTTTAAAATTCACATTTTACCTGAGGTATTTAGTATGTGATCACTGCTCAAAAAATAATTCATTAATGTAAATAATTAAAATAATCACTAGGCTCAAAGGAAATTAGTATTTTCCTGTATCAGCTGTGATGAATCAGTAACCACTGACTCACACCTCTAAACAAGCACCAGACAGCTTGACCACACAGCCAAGAGTGCAAATCCACATGTGCTCTCCACCCCTTTTCAGCTATCTGTATTAAAACTGTTCAGGACTCATGCATGCAATATTTAAATTGCTATTTTTTTTTTCTCACTTGTCCCCCACATTTTTGCCTCAGCTTAGAAGTGGTAAGAGTTTCACATCCTCCCACAAAGCTGCATTAGCTTGGGCTAGGCCTGCCAACTACAGAATGGCCAAGAGATAGATGTGCACAGGTTTGATCAAACAACAGAATTAAAACGATAACTCTGGTTTCCTCTGCGCCCCTCCTCCCTACTCCCAACACCTTTACTTTGGACTTAGTGAATATCTAGCTTAGTCAGTGACATGCGACATTCCTGCTCCCTCTTACCTTTATCCTTCCCAGACTGGAAAACTTCTCCTTGTCTTCCATCACTGCTTTCAGAACCGGCTGGGACATTCTGTTCTTCTTCTTCGAGGTGGTAGGACTGTCAAAATCAACGCCACTGACCACCGCCCTGCGATAGGACGTGGACCGCAAGCCTCTCCGCAGAGACCCCGGGCTGTCCACGTCGTTCTCAGTCTCACTTTCGTCCTCTGCGGGGCCCAGGGGCGCTCCGAGGCCCTCCACCATGCTGCGCACCTTAAGGAGTCTCTTGTGCGGCTCCACATTCTGACTGCTATTCTTACTTATTTTAATTTCCGAGGCCAGGCTCTTCGGAATAATCTGCTGCTTCCCCACTTTGAGGGCAGCGGGGCTGTTAGTGCTCAAAACCACTGAAGGATTCTCCAGGAGCTCGTTCTCCTGTGAGGACAACCTTTGGAGGGGGAGTTTTTGTTCCAAAGATCTTTTCTGCGGCGCAGGAGAGAGTCTCGACGGTTCCCGCTCAAGAACCTTAGCTGTCTGGCCAGATTGCAAACGGGAGCCTAGGGAATCCGTACTAGGGGTAAACCCATTTGCAGCGGGTGAAGGCAGGGGGCTGGCTGTCAATCCAGTCCGGCCCTGCTCGGGGCTGCAGGGGGCGGATGCATTAGAAGTCCGCTGGGGGCGCAGAGCCTGTGGCTGCTGAGCAGGCGAGGTCACCGTTCCATTCGCTGGGGATTTTGGGGAGCTGCCCGACGGCGCTTTAGGGGCCTGGGATGACTGGGGCTGTCGGAGCCGAGGCGAGACAGCCTTGTACTCCGGGGAGACCGTACTCCCATTGGCCACGACCCTCCGACGGGCACACAAAAGTAGGGGACTCCTCTGGACCGTCCTGCTGTCCGAGGCGGTGGGCACCTGGGCGTGAGTCTGCGCGGCGGGGAGCGTCCCTCGGTCCTCCACAGGGAAATCTGTGATGAGCAACCCGCTGGGGCTCTGGTAAGACTGGGGTCTCGGCTTGCTCCGGCCCAGTAGCTGGGGCTGAGGGGTTGACCGCCTCCGCCACAAAGGGGTTAAACTGTTGCTAGAAAAATCCACTTCGCTCTCGCCGTCCATAGCAGGGTCTCGAGTGTCAGCCCCGCGAGGGACAGCACCCAGCTAGTCTCGCCTAAAGAGGAAAGAAATCATGGAACTTGACTCCAGACAACCGGGCACGCCAGACAACTCGCGCTCCGACCCAGGGGCACCCAGAGGCTGCGCGGGACACAACTGCGTGTCATTTACCCGCCCTCTCTAGGGCAAAAACTGTGCCCAGAGCGCTGCGCAATCCGAGACAGAAATCTGGGCTGCATCCAAGCGGATTAATCCAATTACCTCTCGTCTCTCCTGCGCCCAAAGACCACCCGCACGGGAAAAGCCAGTCGCCAATTCACCGGGTGCAAGCTGATGCACAGGAAACTTGGGACAAGTTTAGCTTTCTTGGGAAACTCGCCGCGCCACGCTCCCCTCCGCCGCCATCCAGCCGCCCGCCCCTGTTGTTGGTCTCTAGCACTCAAACTGCCGCGGGCCTAGGCGGATTTACCTTCGGGGCTTTGCAGAGCCGGGGACCAAGTGTGCCCACCGCCGGGTGGGTGGCGGGGTGCCGGACCAGAGCGCGGCAGCGGGAGCTCTGGAGAGCTCTGCAGCGGACTAAGGAGTCGGTTCCGCCCCCCAAGCCTGACCCCGCCCCCAGTCTTGTCCCCGCCCAGGCCCGCCTCTGTAGGAGCCAGCCACCAGCCACTGCCTTCCCGCCCCGGCGTGCCTTTGATCTGGCTCGGTCTCTTTTGAAAAGGCAAGCACACCTGGCTTGGGTGCCGAGATACCGAGTTCCAGGCTGGAAGGTGCTGGCTGGGTACCGCTGGCGAGTTGCGGGCGCGCGGGGTGGTTGCTGGGAGCATAGCGTGGGAACGAGCGTGGGATCCCTAAGGAGATGCAACTTACCAAGCCCTGGGCCTGGGGCAGTCATCTCCTGTGGAGAAACTGAGACAGAGCGGCCAAGTGGGGTTTGTGAAATGCGAGAGCTTAAGCGCGTAGCACTAACCGCAGAGAGCCGGCCCCCTTTCAGTGTCCCGGTGGTCTTAAATCACAAATCCGATAGCCTCGCGCCCCTGCTTAAAGTATCATACAATGTAGACCGAGAGGTTCTTTTTTTGTGCCTGGAGTATTTCCGGAGAGGTCACACAGGCAGCTCCGGGGAGAACTAGGTGGCTAGGAAACCAGAGGGAGGGAGAGTTTTTATTCAGTAATCTTTGAATCTTCTATGCTTTGAATTGTGGATGTTGCCTATTAAAAATAAATGCAATTTAAATTATGAAAATACGAATTGGTTTTCAAGCATGCATAGTATAAAATTCAAAATCTTCTCCCTAGTTTACGAGGTCCTGCACGATACGCCGACCTCTGCAGCTCAGTCTTTTCCCCATCGCTTCTTCCCCTACTGTTCTTAGTCCAAACCCACTTTCACAGACTTAGAACCTTCTTTTTTGTTACTCGGTACCCTTCTGACTTGTCATTCCATCAGAGAGGCTTTTCCTGACCCCTCTTGAATCAAATCGTGATCCGGCTTATTTTCCTAGCCACCTGTTCTACACTTATCACAATTTGTATATATATAACATTATACACACACACACACGCACGCACGCACACAAAATACTAATATATATATATACTAATATATACAGATTAGTATATATTTGTCTTCTTTAGATAATATGCTGCTAGAGGATGGGGCCATGTTTATTGCCCCTCTGTATTCCAGATACATAGCAGATATTTAATAAATATTTGTTGAATGAATGAACAAATGAATGAAGAGTGAACTGAGGACAGTGACCAACCCTCCCAGAGTTCTCTGTGGCCAAATAGCAGAAAGTTGGTTGTCCCTAGCCAAGGTCCTGCTACGTGAGAAGAATAAGGCAGACTTGAGAAGACAAATGACTTGTAGACCATGAGATCTGTATAATTAATTCTATTAGCAAGATATATGGGCTGTTCTCCAAGTTCTCTTTCAGCATTCATGCATTCAGCAGGGATGTAGTGAGTATCCACCGTGTGCAAGTTAGGCTGCTTGTTTTTGCCCTAGATATGATAACCATAATGGCCAAAAATATTAGGAGGAAATCTCTAGGTGGTGAGATGAAGCATGTTGTTTGTCATTCTTTACATTGTTTTGTACTTACTAGATGCTGTGCATTAAATACACATTACTTAGGTCTGAGATATTTTGTAAACTAGAAGAAATGACATCAAAATTTTTATAAGAAAAAAATTTTAAAAAGAAATTTACCAAATATTTTGGTTGGAATAAGTGTGACTGGTAGCCAATTTTTAATATAGGACATTTCCAATACTAACACATTATTTTCACATTGAGAAAATGTAATAAATTTGAGTTTAAAATGTTTAATGACAAATGAAATGTTTTCTGGTTTGGAATGTAATCTGTGACTTATGATAAGTAGGTGGTGATGTGAGAAACTACCTTTTCTTCAAATTACGATGATTCTGTAAGCAGGTGTAACTAATTATAAAGAAGTCACAATTTCTTTCTACCTCATTCCTAAGCACTAGCATAATACTCACCAAAAAACAAGCAAACAAACAAACGAAACACCAAGCTCTAGTTCTTCACTGAGAGAAGCCTGGAAATACACAGACCGACAGCCTATTTTAGCTCCCATTCAATTTATCATTTCTATTCAAATCTAAGACATCTTTGATTGTATACACCACCAAGAAGGAAGTGTTGCCAATTAAACTATGACATAACCGTTATCACATAGGATATTTGTTTTGCACTCATTGAAACAGTGTTTTCAGACTTTGACATAGATTTTTCAGTAATTGCATATGTAGAGAAATATATAAGCAAAATAAATTGATTAAATATTTCCAAAAATTCTGTATACTGAGTCTAATTCCTCTGAATCTTTTTCACACAGCACATCAGTGTGTGTGTGTGTGTGTTTATATAACATTATTGATAGTGCAGCATTTCTTCAAAAGGTGTTCTAGTCTAGTCTCTGGGATTTGCTTCCTAGCCACTGACACTCATTCTGCAAGTTTGTTGTTGGCACTATCTTATTTGACTAAAAGTATTGTTCTCTTGTTCAGGGGAATCATATGTCACTACAAGCTATGTAACTTCTCTATTAATGGCCAGCAGGAAGTTTCTAACAAATTAAAGTTCAATGCTTTAACTAAAGTCCTGTATGATACATGATTCGTTATATTAGTCTCTTGTTGCTTTGGCATTTCTTTCACCTAATATGATACATCTAACAATTTCTGCTGTCTTTGATTGCATTTCTTGGCATATGGATTTTACACGTATAGTACTAAATTGCTTTGAACTCAGTGAAATGATGACTATTCAAACAGTTATGACAATGTTCACAAATATGTCAACAATATTATGACTACCACCTGGCAATGGCTATTTCTTTGATAAGACATATCCTGGTTTCGGTGATGTTAAAATGTGGGACCAAAATGCTCCTTAGAACTGGAGAAAGACAGTATATTGAATTCTCAGGAATGGTATATTCCACTGATATATTCCAGTGATACATATTTTTAATTTTAATTTTTGAAATTATTCTATATTTTCCAGTTTTATTGAGATACAACACAATGATTCAACATGTATATATTGTGAAATGATTACCACAAGTTTAGTTACTATCCATTACCCCATATAGTTATAATTTTTTTCTCATGATGAGAACTTTACAATTTCTCCCTTAGCAACTTTCAAATATACAATACAGTATTGTTAACTATAATCACCATGCTGTACATCACATCTCCAGAAATTATTTGCCTTATAATTATAAGTTTGCACCCTTTGATCACCTTTACCCATTGCACCAATATTACATTGAACTATTAAAGTATTTAATGATACAATGAAGGATTCCAGAGGTTAAGATTCCAATTATTACTACATTTATTAAACAAATTTATGTGGATCACTAATTATGTGTCAGGCATAATAGGTTAATATTGAAGTGCAATTTAACTAGTATTATCACCTTGCAGTTAGATATCATGCACTCTTTATTCATTTATTTATACATTCCATAAATACTTATTGAGTGCATTGAAGAGCCAAGCATTGGGCCAGGCCTTCCTGAAGCATGTAACTTTGCTGATTAACTCCGTACGAAGCATTAAAATTATAATACAGGATACCCAAGCTGAGTAAGATACATGGTAAACTCCCAGTTCCATGAAAGCTTTTGTAAAGGAGTCTGGGTAGAACTGGGCCAGAAGAGTAGGTAAAAGCTTATAAGATGGAGAAAAATAAGGTCCCTAAGAAATTTCCCAGCAGGAGCAAAAATTTGTTTGTTACTCCATTATTCCTTTGTATTCGTATTTTTCGCAAATAAAACATGTCTCTCCAATATTGGACTGGTTCTTTCTCCATCTCCCGCAGTGTTTCAGTAATGGACGTATTGATCGATTGGTGATAATGCCCAGAGTTAACATCGGGAGGAGTAGGTGGAACAAGCATGTTTCATCCAATTAGAAGAGAACCACAAAAGCCTTTGAAAGGAAGAGGTACAGAAAGAAAAGTCTGGTTAGCAGTCTTGTTAGTCAGCTAAAATTCGTCTAGCTTCTGGATGGTGCCAGGCCCTGGGCAAGCTGTAGTGGTAAAGAAAGTAGACACATGATCTTTCCCATGGCCCTGCTCCTAGTCTATTAGGAAAGATGAACCCTCAATGGCATCTAATACGGATGATGTTGGTCACGTTGTGCCCTTTCAACTAGTACCTTCAATCTTTTGGTGGGCATAGGATCAACTTGCAGGGCTTCTGGAGAAAGCAGGCAGTGTGAAAACTTGGTATAGATAGTTAAGTACAGTGTGGGAATTGTGACAGTAAAGAGGAGAAAAATAGGGCAGTTGCTGAAGGGAAAGGAAGAAATAAGCGTTTTTATTTCAAGACTGGGGACAGTTGGCTGTAAGTCAGGAAGCTGGGTTTCAGTTTGCGTCTGCCTCTTTCTTACTGTGGGAATGAGGACAAGCCACTTAATCTGTAAGACCATGGTTCTCCAACTGCAAAACGAAGTTAGTCGTCCTCAGCAAAGTTCGAGAAGCACTTGTATAGATTAGAAAATTTGAGGTGGACTGCTCGTTGGTTGGAGGAAAATGGAACACAGAAGTGGAAGTTGGGGGCTGGACAGATGATTGTACAAAAACTAATTTCTGATTAACTTCTCCCCTATCTTGATCAGCAAATAATTAGAACAGACTTCTGTTATTTCTAACTCAAGGGTAAAGAAAAAGATTATCATGAGAAAGGGTTGGAATTTGTTGAAAATGGCTCATAGGACTCTCCTTGACAGGACCTAAGGAGGCTATAAGACAACTTGTTCAGGAGGGGAAGGGTTTCTTTCTTGCTTCCAGTGCTTGCATACAGCATCCAGTCTGCTGATCCACGACTTCAGTGAGAACAATTTATATTTGATATATTGAACCTCCAAGGACATTGTGTTTTGAGGGAATGCTCTTCATTCAACCAGAGTGATTAAAATTTCTGGTGAAGCACCAAGGCAGTGTGTAGAATAACTCCAAGAACTGGTCAGGCCCCAGGAGCCACTGTCCTTTGAATTGTGGGGATGAGATAAGCAATTGAGCAGCCACTTTTTTTAGTGGGTTCTAGCCTCAAGTCGCTGAGTGGCTTGAAACAGACCCTTTGAACAATAATTTCCCTGATAGTTCTGTTCTTTCTTTCCTTGCAGGGGGATGGGTCTAGGAAGGCCAGTCCTGAAGGACTGAAGGATAGGGGCATGAAGGCAGTTCTTTACTTTCCTTGCGTTCTTTGCTTTATTTCGTGTATTCTTTCCGTTCGTTCTTGATTTTCTTTCTCTCTTCCTTCCTCCCTTCCCTCTCTCTCTCTCTCTCTCTCTCTCTCTCTCTCTCTCTCTCTTTCTCTCTCTCTTTCTTTTTCTTGCTTAATTGTTTGCTTGTTTGCTTAAAAATTCTTAATATGTTCACATGGTAAGAATTTGAATTGTACAAAGTTAAAAGCATCTCCTGCTCCTGTCTCTTAGTTTCCTACTTGGCCCTCTAGAAGGATCCACTGTTAACAGTTTGCTGTGTTTTATAAATTTTCAGATTTATGGTGAGCATAAACAAGCATATATATTCCCACATACACTAGACACACACATCCATACACTGGCATCCTATAACAATGTTTGGTACCTTATGATTTGCTTTAGATATCATTCCATGCCAATACTCATAGAACTACCACATTATTTTTAATGGCTTTGTAGCATTAGGAAGAATCAAATGGAATTTCCATTTTGTAAGTCAAAAGCAAGTAAGTCTAATACTAGCAAGTTTAAAAACTTTCATCTAATATTACATAATTTATAAGCAAGTTATCTGTTGATAAACAAATTATTTCTTTGCAAAATCTGAGCACTAATAAGAAGAATAAAGGTCCTTCCAATGTAAATTTCCATAATTCTTCGCTTTGTTCCCATTCTTTAATGCCTGGGAGAGGTAAGGTAGTAAAAAGGAACGCTTTATTGAACAAAGATGCAAGTATGATTTGATTCTATTATATGTAATTTAGAGTCTGCTTTTAATACAATTTTAATGGTGAAATCATACCTAAACATAGTTTAGCATAATTCTGTTCCTTTGGGAGAAAATTGTATTAGGAGTACCATCATCACTATCATTGATTTCCTGGTATGTATTTCACTTCTTTTCTGTCCTTTTCTAGATCCTGCTCTTTGTCTGCATTATCACAACAGTATGTAGAATCACAACTCTTTTCATGAAATTTATTAAGTAATTTGAACAAAGAAAGACCTGAATAGGCCACACTGTTCCTTTTGCGTCAAGAGTCTAGTGATTGCAAAAGATCTCGAGATTAAAAAAAAAAAAAAAAAATGTTGCGTGCATTCCATTTTCCAGGTAAAACTGTATTACGAATCATGTGGGGATACTTAAAAACTAGCCAATACTTTCAACTTTTCTCCTGCCCAGATTTGTTTGGAAGAAATCCAGGCTTACCTATCTCAAAAATTCAGCAGAAAAAAATAGCTGAAATAAATTAGGCCTGTGATTACTTAATTCTGTGTTTACCTAGACATTCTGGCATTTGGCTCAAAAGACAAAGCTTTTTAGAAGTGTTTTTTAAACTTAGTTTTGCCATAGATTTTAAAGTGGAAGAAAAAAAAATGGCAACAGAGGAATGCTCTATAAATCATACACGTTTGGGCTCATTACTGAGCTACTCTCACTAACCAGTACTAATAGAATTTGAAAAATGCTTTCCAGTGTTGAGATCTGCCACCTAGCAACCACTTTGAAATGCTTCCTGTGCTGGACCAAGACTACTCAAAATGCCCAGTTTTGAAATTGGTGTGGTGTTTTGCTGTGCATGAGCCACAGTCATTGGAGGGAGGATTGGAACTTTGTTTGTAGGGCAAAGACATGCAGATTAGAAGGATTGTTTAATTTAACTGCTCAACTAGTTTTGGTATAAGATTGGCAGATTGAATACAGATTAAAAGTTGCATCAGACATACTATATTCATAAATTACTTGTTACCTGAAATTCACATTTAACTGAGCATCTTATATTTTTATTTGCTAAATCTAGAAACCCTATTCTGGAGATACTTTTGAAGTGCAGAGCTGAGGAATATTTATGAAATATGCATCACATATAATAACTTGATCCCTCCAAGACTGCTGAACTTATGGATCTAAAATACCTTTCCCAATATGCATTGGCTATTGAGCTTACAAGGGAGGCTGAAGCTTAGAAAACCAAGGGTGTGGGTAGTTAGAAACTAATGGAAAGGGACAAGAAATCACCTGAAGTTTATAGCCAGGAAAGCTAAATTGAGGGGAAGGAAGGGGAAAGAAAGGTTTGAGCATGTAGGAACAGGGATCCTCGGAGTATAATGGTACGTGGTGAGAAGCAAAAACTGCCTAGGAAGCAGAAGCGGCATGGTATCAGTGGTCATTTATTTTTAAAGGCAGAAGGAGGGGAAATGAAATTTTTACATAAATGTTCATTCTGAAGCTTGGGGCTGAGGCGGGAGGGGTGCAACAGTAATCCAGTAGAGGGCATTTCCTCCATGGAGCTTCCAAACAATGCTCAGGCTGCTCGCACCAGCATTGCACCAGGTTTAGCCAAGGCCCTGCCCTTCTGGCTTCCCCTGGCCCAGTTCTGAACTTGGGAGAGGCTGTCACTTTGCCTTTGATTCAAATCGCATACCTTCATCCCCACTCCAGAAATCTGCAGCTCCTGCTTGTTAACTTCACCCAGCAGCACAAAATAGTTAAAGCGGAGAATGTACACATAATCCTTATGTGTCTGCACATGACTGAACATCTCTTGAAAGACACACAAGAAGTAGGTATACTCGCTACCTGGGCAAAGAGCACTGGAGTAAACAAGTCCTGAGTGGGACTGAGATATACTTGTTCACATACACTGTATACTCGTTGATTTATTCTACTATATGTGTATTGTGGACTCAAAAAAAATTACATTATGACAATAGACAAGTTCAATTCAAAACGGATGCATTTAAACTATTTGCATTTTTGATTTAAGATGTCTCATTACAATAAGATGTTTTAAAATGTAGTTCTTTATATGGTTTTGCATAATCTGTATCTGTTAGGGAGAACTGGGACCTAACATTCAGCTAGCATTCCAGAAAATTTGTTGCTGAAATCAGTAACAAGTCAGTAGTAACCCTTCACAAAAAGGTTTTGCTTATCTTTTTAAATGTGTATTTTGAGTTTGTTTTTTATATATAGGTATTGAAAAGTTCAAAATGAAAGTTTGATAGAAACTAAATAAAAATATTTTTATATGTATATATATTTAAATTGAAGCAATATTGAATCTCACCTTATAATTCCCATGAAACCAGGAGTCTTTGTCTTGCTCAGTAATGAATCTCTAGGATTAGAGCAGTTCTTGGCTCATATTAGGTACTCAGTAAATATTGGTTGAAGGAATACGTGATCATTATAAAAATTCGAACATTACAGAAAAATATGATACAGAATGTGTAATCTTCTTTAATCCCTTTCTACCAAACAATACTTATTCTGGTCTTAAAGAATAAATCAACTATTTCCTGAAGAATAAAAGTTTCATTATAAATATATTTTTAAAAAATAACTAATTAAATGACAAGCAACAGAATTCAAGAAATTATAACACATATAACTGGGAAAAGACTGGTATCTAAAATATGTAAAGAACTCATTCAATTAGAGAACCTGGGAAAATACTTGAGCACACACTTCACATAAGAGTAACTACTAACAACCAAAATCATATGAAAAGTGCTCTGTCATTCAGTAATGAGTGAAATGAAAATTAAAAGCACATAGTCAACAGATTGGCTAAAATGTCGAAGTCTCACAACACTAAACGTTGATGAAGATACTGAGCAACAGGAAATTCTCATATGTTGTCTGTAAATGAATGAATTGGTTAATCCATTGTAGATAACTCCTTGGCATTATCTTCTAAAGCCGAACATTCAGCAATTTCACTTCTAGATATCTGATAGAAATTTATTAACATAGTGACAATATTTGTAACATGCCTAATATGGGAAACTACCTAATTATCTACCAATGAAAGAAAGGATTTAAAACTGTGGTATAGTCCCACTATCGAATGAAAACGAACAAACAGCATCTTCAGGCAAGAAGATGAACGAATCTCCCCAACAATTCGTCACAGAGTTTTGTCAGCGTTTCCCTAAGGGATCAGCAACTCCTTTTAGTGGATAGACTTTTCTAGCAACTTGGAAATGTGTCAGCACTGGGATAGTTCCTATCTAGACAGCCAGCTCTACCTGAGGCCGAGGTGTCATGGGGGCTCGTGGGGAGAGGTGCGAACAGAGTCAGTCACTAAAGGGCTTTGGGGATGAAGAGCAGACTCTGAAGCCAGAGAAACATTCAGACAGTGGCATGAAGTCCCTGACATAGAGGTGACAGAGCACATCGGGGGCTGAGGCTGTCAGAGCCTCTAAGGGTCTGTGCTCTGGGGCTGCTAGGCCTGGCTGTGGATCAAGAGAGCAAGTTCAGCTGCAGGGGAAGTTCTCAAGGACCCGGGCAGAAAGGGGCTGGGGAAACCTGTGACCTCTCAGACTAAGGTCTCTGGGGAGGCAGCAGCTCTGGGGGACTGTGTGACACCTTGTCTCTGGCCCGGGGTCATTGTGGCTCTTCTTATGACTGCTGCTATTTTTGCTACAGAGTGTCTGTGGCCTGGTTGCTCATTTTTTTAAAATTATGTTTATTTATCAATGATGGTTGCCATTTAATCTTATTTTATATTAGTTTCAGGTGTATAGCATAGTTGTTAGACATTTACATAATTTACAAAGTGATCCCCCATTGGTCTAGTACCCCCGGCAACTACAGTTATTATATTATTGACTCTATTCCCTGTGCTGTATTTTACATCCCTGTAACTATTTTTTAACTACCGATTTATACTTCTTAATCCCCCCACCTTTTCCACCCAGCCCCTCAAGCCCCCTCCCATCTGGTAACCATCAGTTTGTTCCCTGTATCTATGAGTCTGTTTCTGTTTTGTTTGGCCCGGTTGTTCTCGAGCCACTCCTAAGCTTGTGCTCAATTCAGGTTGAGTGTTTCAGCCAGCACCTCCCTTTCTTTATAAGTTGGCTATCTCATCTTCTCAGAGGGTTTCTCTAACTCTGTTGCTGTTTCCTATTACAGATGACGTGTTTCTGGCCCGGCCTACCTTTAGGAACAGCTGTATGATCATGCACCTCTCCCGCCGTCAGTTTCCACTTCTGTAAAATCCGCTCTAACCTCACAGAGCCATGAGTTCCAGCGGTGATTTCATCTTTCACTGCTGCTGTGTCCACCTGTTGTTACCCATTTGTTCTCTAGAACCTCCCTGAGTTGGCTCTACAACCACGAACAAACATGACTTTTAAGAGGTTTCTTTGAGTGGGATGGAGATGGAGTTTGAAGTTGTGAAAAGACTGTAGAATCTGAGCTCCATCATTTTCTAGGTGAGTCTCTGAGCAAGTCACTAAATCCTTCTGAGTTTTGTTTACTTATTTTTAAGTAGGGCTGATATACTAGACCTGACACTCACCTGAATTGGGCATAAGCATAGAAATAGAAAGTGCTGGGAAAAACACCTTGTAAACACTAATCAAAACAAAAGCAGACATTTTATTGATTCTCAAGGGTAGGAATCGCAAAGTCAAATGCACATATTAATCACCTGAAAAACATTTTCAAAGTACTCAATGTCAGCTCCTGTCCAGACCACCCTGGTCCTCTGGTCTTCAGAAGATTTTCATTCTGTGGTGTGCAGCAGGGCCCAAGAATGTGGACTTTACAAAAGTATCCAGGTGATTTTGAAGCAGGTAGTCCTTAGACCTCATTTTGAGAAAATGTTAGTTTTGCTTTGGGTAATATTAATTGTTTCACATGTAGATATTATTTGTTCAAAGAAATCCTTAGTATTTCCATGTGAATAGAGGGAATAGAGATATTGGTTATCAAGTTAGGGATGCAAAAGGAGTTCTTGGGGAAGACTGGAAAGCTTTCTTGAGGACATAATAAATAGAAGATAAACAAGCAAAAAGAGATTTTCCTGGCCAAAGCTCTAACATGTGTATGTGTGTATGTATAATGTATTACGCATTCCTTTTGTGAACTAGTTGTTCATTTCCTTTGTGCATTTTTATGCTGGATGGTTTATCCTTTTCTTATTTAAGCCCCTTGCATATCTAGAAAAAGTCCTTTGTTGATTACATTTTGCAAATATTTTTCCAGTTTGTTGTCTTTTGACTATGTTTATGTGCTCATTGCTATACAGATCTAAACAAAATGTTTCGGTATTTTCTTTTACATCATACTTAGGCCTATTTCATTCTACGATTATAAAAAGAAATACCCATGTTTTCTTCTGGAACACTTATGGCCAGAGGTCTGTCTTAGAGTAGGTGTTTTGGCACTAGTAATAGGGATCTTAACAAATATTATTTCTTACCCTCACTTTACAGAGTATAAATCACTGAACCAGTTGTTTATTAACTTGTAGTAGTACCACCTCATCAGGTATTACTGTCTGTACTTTACTGTGAGACCCGGAGAAGTCTTAAATTGAGTAGCTTTTTTTTTTTTTTTCCTATCCTTTGAAACAGTTTAAATATCTTGAGACCTATTCTTTACTTTTCTTTTCTTTCTTTCTTTTTTTTTTTTTTGTGTGTGTGAAAGCTGGTGAAGGTAACAGTGAAAGTAACTGAACCAGGCATTTTGGAAGGGACATCTTCATACTCCTTTCAGGATTATCTATCTATTTAGATTTTGTAGCTTTTCTTGAGTTAGTTTTTGGTTTTGTATTTTCTTAGATTCATTTAATTCTTCCCTTTACTGTCTTAATCTTCATTTCTAAGGTCAGTTATACTTTCTGTACTATTTTTAGTATTCTGCACTTGTGCATTATTTAACATTGCCATACAAGCTTGTCTATTGAATTTCGCATTGTTTTCCCATACTTCTCAAATGTATTTATCAATCTTACTGACTTTATTAACTTCTGCTTTTATTTTTAGTATTTTTTTTTTTACCTTTTCTTCGTTCTTTGCTGTTCTTTTTCTAATTTCTTGAATTGAATAGTTTGTATCATTCACGCTGATACACATTGTATCAGTCTGGATCCAATCAGAAGAGATAAACCACACGATAATTTGAACAGGGAAATTTTAACATAAATAATTATAGATGACAATTAAAGTAATTAGAAATGGTCTAGTAAGAAGAAAACAGAGCTCTAAAGAATACAGGAAAAGCAAATATAAGGAGTACTCACTACCCATGGGACTGAGTTGAAGCATTCAAGCATGAGCCTGCCCCTGGGAGAGTGGGTGCTAAGATCCAGATCTTGTCGAATAAGGAGCTGCCCGGGCTCACTGGGTGGCAGAGAAGTCACTACAATGCTGTGCTGGTGGAACTTGCTAGAAATCTGCTCTCTGGAACTTGCCAAAAATCTGTCCTCTATTGTGCCAAGGAAAGCTATTGACAGAGAGAGAGGTCTTACCAGAGGCATTTTGCTACAAACCCCTCCAGGGGGTTACTGGGCAAGCTTCTGACCATGGGATGCTTGTGTGAGTTGCACACTGCAGTATCTGAGCATTGGAGAAGCTGAGCATACTGCAGAAGCCTGAAGCTGGAGAAGCTGCCAGCATTGCAGGAGGCAGAGGCACTCCTCTACAAAAACCTACCAGGGAGACTGCATGGGGGTGGGGAGCTGCTGATCTCGGGGTGCTACTGGCTACCATGCACTGCAAAAGCCGAGCCCTCAAAAAGCTGCAAGTGCTGCAGGCACCTGGTGCTGGAGAAAGCCACCCACTTACACTGCAGGAGTCTGCCTAGGAAGTACATAGCACCAAGGAAGCAAAACCCTTTCTTTCTGCAAGGTCTTTCCAGCTCTCTCTACTGTTACAGCTTCAGTGCTAGATAGCAAACAAAAAATATATAGAGGCCCAGATCCATTTTCACAGAGCAGTCAAAACAGGTTGTCAAAATTCATGGGGACTGTACTTTAAAGAGAATGAATTTTCCTCTATATAGGTTATACCTCAATGAATCTTACTTTAAAAGCAGATAAAGAGAATTTAAAAGTTGCTTTTCCATCTATTAAAACTTTTTCTGACCTCGGAATGCACTCATTTAATAGAGACAATGTACTTTGGATTCTAAGAGACCATGAATGAGAATTTTTTTTATTTTTTTTATTTTGGTTTATTGGTGTAAATTTACTTCCTAGGGAATGCTTGTTTGATTCCTCAGAAAAATTCCTTTCCTTTGGACTTTCGGACCCTTTATTTGACTACTGATTTTTTCTACTCATACTTAAAAGATCTATGATTAGATTTTGCCAATTAAAAAAAAGTGTGTTTGTCTTACTAGATCTTTTAGTCAATAATAAAGGGGAAGGTAGATTTTTCCATTTTCTGTAGCGTTATATGCCAAATTGGGTATTCAGTTGACTCTGCAGATGGAACTTCTGGGAAGTAGCTGCTGACCAAGCAATTACTTCTTAGCCACAATTTACGGAATTTTTGCCATATGGAGGCCAGGGTCAGTACTGGGTAAACTTGATAGTTACCATATTGAGTACAACAGCATAGTGGGTGGGCAAGTTCATAATCAGGCCTTACGACAATGATCTCAAACTAACAAGTCTACAGAGGCCAAAAGGTCACCTACCTTTACAAATTGTCCTGAGAGACCTGTGGAAACCTGGAAAATCCCTGCATTATCTAAAAGGAGCAGCTGTGGTCTATGGCCATGCGATCCTGAATGTGCCGATCTTGTTTGATCTCGGAAGCTAAGCAAGGTCAGGCCTGGTTAGTACTTGTATGGGAGACCACCCAGGAGAACTAGCTACTGTAGGCATTTTAAATAAATAAGTAAATAAGGAAGTAACTAAGAAAGTAAATAAATAAATAAAGGAGCAGCTGCCACTCAACTCCAGTCCATTGCTGCCATGTGGCAGTGGGGGCTCAGCACTGCCAGAGAGAGTTTCTGGTTCAAGAGAAGCCAGAAATCCAATTTTTTAAAAATGCAACATCTCCCAACTTTTAAGTGGGCCTAACAAAACCCATCTGTGACCTACCAGTTTGTGACCTTTGCCCTAAGAGTTGTTCCAGAAGAGGACAGACAGTCAGAGAGGGTGGTGATAAATCAAGGTTTAGTCACTTGCAGCCTAGATTAATTTTATGAAATGGTGAACAGCTTCGTTATCCCTCAGAGTGGTTATTTTGAGACGCACAGAGATGTCTTTTAAAGGCATGACATGGTCATTGTGATTGTGTCCCTGCTATCTATTCTGCCCCTCTTCTAATGTACCATAATCATGTGGTTTAAGTGGGATTGAATCCCCCACCCACGCTTCTGGTATAATAATCCCCTGGCCCACTAAACAGACTGACAATAACCCAGGCCTGAGCCTATCGGCAAACAACATCTCTTAGACAGACAAATCAGATCACAAAGACATTATTGAACAAGGTTTACAGATTTTAGAGCTAGAAGAGACCCTAGCCCTTATCCAGCCCAGTCATCTTATTTTCAGCTGAGGAAATGGAACTGCAAAGAGAAGTGATTTGGTCAAGGATATACAGCTGTCTGCAAGTAAAACTGAGATCATAACCAGTCTCTTCACTCTACCCCCTTTATTTAAATTCATTATGTTACCTTTAAAAACAAACAACTTTTTAGAGGTAGCTTTCACTGATCATTCTCTTGCAACTATTGTTTCTATACTTTTATTACCGAACCTAAGTCCTGCCTTGTTATCATATAAGATTTCATTATTATATGCCTCCCTCCTCTGAACTCAAGATATATGTTGTTAATACCACTTATTTTACAACTACGTCAATCAAGACTTTTTTAGTTACTAGAGGCAAAACATCAATCAAACTTGCCTTCGCCAAAAACTTTTTTTAAACCCAGAAGTCCATCGGTGGCACTGACTTCAGGCACCGCTGGATGTAAGGCTCAGTGATGTCACAGACAACTGCCAACAGCACCAGCCTTACGTAATCATGATTAGTCATCACATGGAGAGAAGTTCCTTCTCTCAAAATGTGTATCTCAGTCTTAAAGAGACAGTCTGGTTGGCCCTTCTTGTATCCTGTATGTGTGCCCCTCTGACCGATTTGTGTGTCCAGAAGAACATGCTACTGTTATTGGTCCAGAGTGGATCTTATTTCCACCCTTGCCAGGGGAAGAAAGAGTTCCTGTGATGGAAGCCCTCATTAGGACCTGGAGTTGGGGAGGTATTCCTTAAAAGGAAGAAGTGGGAAAGGAGGAGGATGCTGCTAAAAGACGACTGGGGATGGGCAAGAGCATTGGGCATTTACAAACCACAGCTATCAGAGTCCACTAGTGCAATTAAACGAACAATATTGTTGCGCCCCAATATGATTAGGTTTGGGAAATAAAATAGGGCCCTGCTCAGTTCCAGGTCACTTAGGAGACGGTTTGGTCGAGGTCCAGGAGAGTGTACCCAGTCGTTATTTATGTGAGGAAACAGAGTATAGGCATGCGCTGGTTAACAACGGGGATATGTTCTGAGAAATGAGTCTTTAGGCAATTTGTTGTGTGAACATCATAGAGTATACTCACATAAACCTAGATGGCAGAGCCTACTATACACCTGGGCTATATGGTATAGCCTGTTGCTTCTAGACTACAAGTCTCTCCATCATGTTACTGTGCAAAACACACATGATTAAATCAAATGCAAAGAAAATCCTGCAATCAAGAGAAGCTATAAACAGGAGATGTATGAGGCTGCCGTCTTACTGTTTTACAACAAACTTTTTTCCTTACAAGTAGAAATAATGATTAAAAAGTATAATATAGTAAATACATAAACCAATAACATAGTTGTTTGTTATCATTAAGTATTAGGTACTGTACATAGTTGTATGTGCTACACTTACGTATGACTGGAAGTGCAGTAGATTTTTTACACCAGCATCACCACAAACTTGTGAGTAATGAGTTGTGATATGACTTTAAGACAGCTACGACATTGCTACCACTATGGCAACAACTTTACGACAGCTACGACCTTAGGACACGATAGCTACAATGTCACGAGACGATAGGCGTATTTCAGTACCATTACAATCTTAAGGGACTACCTTCCTAAATGCAGTCCCTCATTCACCAGAAACATTATACAAGTGCCCGACTGGACCCCAAGGAGAGACATAAAGCTACATCACGAATAGGAATAAGATGGGGATGAGGAGAGTTGGAGATTCGGCTCTGGAATGCTTCGGTGAGTTTTGCACAAAGCTAGCTTAATTGATCTTACCATGACAGCAGTAACTTGCCCTACAAATGGGTTTTCAGGTTATTAGAAAGCTCTTGATAAATACCTCCTTTTTACAAATGTCAGACAGAGAGTGATGACCAGGGGAAAGTATAAATTGGTTTAAACTTTCTGAAGTTTATATGTGTATTGCCTTTGACTTAGCCATCTCCTTCTCAGAATTTATCCTAAGGAAATATTTATACATGGAGATTGTGCTATAAGCTGTTAATTGTTGTTATAAATAGCAAAAGGATGGAAACAACCTTAGTGTCTCACAATATAAGGTTGAAATCATTATGAAAAAAACAAAGAAATATATTGCAGGCATTTAAAATGCTGTTGTAAAAGAGTGTTTAAAGAAATGGAAACTTGTTTATAATATAATGTTATATGAAAAAACAACTTCCGAGTGATTTAATATTAACTAACTTTCATTATGCTCTACTAATGCAACTAGACAGTTGCGTTATATGATTTAACCATCACGATTTATATGGTAGGCATTATCATTTTTCCCATATTACTCCTTCAAACATCATTTCTTTATCTATAAATGGTATATGGTTGAAACAGTCAGCTGGTTCTATTATTTACTATCTGTGTAACTTTTCATCACAACTCACATTAAAAAATATGCTTTATATTGCAAATTGGCACTCATAAGCACACTTAGACACATAATATAAAGGAAAAATTTCCAAACCAATAATTATTCTTACTACCTTGGGTGAACAGATTCTGATATTTTATTTTCTATATAATTCCATTTCTTCCCAGTTTTATCTACCTTATTTTATTCCATTTTATTTTTTTTAAATGATGGCTACAGCCTACCAAACAACCTGCTAAAAAAGTTGCACCTGGTACTCAGTAGGTGCTCGATAAATGGCTGCTATTATTTTTGCTGTTATTAGTATTAGTGGTGGTAGGAGGAGGAGGAGTAGAAGCAGCGGTGTTGAGACTGTGAGAGAAGGTAGTTAAAGGCAGTGTCTCTCAAAAACTAAGGAGGTGGCGGATTCAACTTACTTGGATCTTACCATGTGCTTTAGGCTCCGGAAGTAGTCCATAAACACAAGGTAAATTGTCACAATTACTATAAATGTAGTCGATCTGAGAAAGCAAGTAGGTTTATTCTGTACTTTGTAATAAACTCAGTTAACAAGGGTGGCAGTAAAGCTGGATATTTGGTGTAGGGAAGCAGCCGATACTAAAAGAAGTGAGTCAGAAGACTGGATCGGCTGACAAACTATAGAAGTATTAGGACTCTTTCAGTTACAGGTGACTGAAAATCAATACTAGGCTAAAAGAAAAGAGAATTTATTAGTTCATATATGGAAAGATTCAGTAGTAGTTCTACTGGCTTCAGGTACCGTTGGATCCAGGCCCTCAACAGAGTTCTCAGAAAATGTTTTTTTCTATGTCTTGGTTATGTGTTACTATACTGGCTTTACTCTCAACCCAATATATATATATATTTTTAATGGTGTTCTCTGGCAACTGGAACTTCATGTCTAGAAGAAAGAGAAAGTCTCTCCTGCCAAGTTCCAATAAACACCTTGGGTTTGGCTCTCTTTGACTCATATTGTTTTCCATCTTTGTCCCAATTGCTCCAGCCAGGGGTTAAGTTGCTATGACCGGCCAGAATCCCCAGAACTATATGAACTAAATAACAAATAGGTTTGCCAAAAGGACACCAATAGTAGGGAGAAAAGATGTGAGTGAACAAAAAACAAGAAAGGTTCACTATAGTTAGTAACGGTTCAGAGCCAGACAGAGGGGCAGAAGTCCATGCAGGCAGACAGCAGACTCCAGTACCCCACATAAGATGAGTGGTCAAAAGAGGCTGAAATCCAGGCATGAACCACAGACAAATGTTTGAGGAGCAATAACAAAAGAATTCAGAGCTCTGGTTACCCTTGGGTGTTTTGCCCATCTGGTGTGTGCAGAGATCTTAGTCAGGAGCATCCTTCTGAGGCAAGGGGGAAAGAAGAGACCTGGAGCAAGGGACCTGCATTGAACTAATGCATATTTTCTCATTTTATTTAAAAAAAGATGGTCCTTAGGCACCCCTGGGGTGGTGGTGGTAGGATTTTCGTATACACACAAGGAGATTGACAGCACACAGCTAGAAAGTGATGGAGTCAGTATTTCAACACATCTCCATCTTACTGAAAACTCACACTCGTTGCCTCTGCCTGAAATTTTCTTCCCATATTAACCTGACTGATGAATTTCCAGCCACACTTAATTCACGACACCACCATAGAATCTTTTAACTTGTTAAAGTAACTAGTTACTTATATATCTATCAGTTGTCTCTAAATTTTGTTGATCATTCACCCCTATTGGTCAAAACTTTGGAGGCAGTCTCTATATGTAGTTTTATTTATTTATACTTAGAAAAGTTTGTAAGTATCCTTATTATATATTTATAATACTAATTTATAATACTAAATATTATATATTTATAATATTAATGTCAGCCCCTTAAGGGTAATGCTGTGTGTCACCCTTATCCAGTGCTTAGCATGGTTCCTGACATATGCTATGAAGACAGAATTCTCCAATAAAAATTCTGAATGCATACTTTCACACATACTGATGTAATTGTCTGTTATAGCTGGAAACTTGCTGTAAGTTATTCCAGAAAATATAATCCTCATATTGACTCTAAATGTAGGCACTACTTTTCCCATTTTACAGGTTCAGAGAAATTAAGAGTGCCTAAAGTCATAAAGTAGGTGAAACTCATTCTAATTCAGGACTTCAGGTCCCTCAGTGATGTTACACCTAAACTCTATGCTAAGATCTGTTTTAACACATAAAGTGACAGTGCATGAGAATATTTTAAATTGATGTTATTCTTGAGAATTTCGAATCTGTGGCTATTAGATAATTAATAATGAGATAGCCTTGTATTATTGACATTTTCCCTAGTTTTATGCTTTGTCTTTCTAGCTAGATTGTAAAGTTCTTACGTGTACATGATTTATTACTCTTTTCTGTCCCTCCACATATTGCTTAGATGCTTAGCGGATGTTTTTGGCTGTATTATTTTTGAGAAGGATAAAGGAAAAGTGTGCCCAAGATTGTGGGGATGTGGGATGTGGGGTACGGAGAAGTGTCGGGCAGGTGGGGGTGGGTACAAGACTTTCTGATGAGTCCAGTCTCTACTTATGAGCCCTGAGCTCATTCTCTACTTACCAAAATACCATAGGCTGCTGAGCCTGGTAGTAGCTGTAGAGAAACTATTGTTCCCAATTGCTTGATTAACATAATAGCAGTATCTAATTGAAAAGAGAAACTTCTTTAGAATATTTAGGTAGTAAGATTTCAAAGATCCATTATTCCGTAGTGAGAGTGGCATAGAAGCTATCACTTTGAATTACCGAGGATGACTTTAATAAAAAAAAAAAGTCAAGATTAATTCCCAGTGAAAAGTTGAAGAGTAAAATAAATGAAAAGATGTCAGCGAGAAAATGATATCTACAGTACTGACTACAAGTTGTGAAAAGCAAAGAGGCTTCTTAACAATGGAATAGAAATCCAAGGTGGGTAGACATGTTGTCCTATTTTAAATGCTACACCATGATAGACAGGGGAACCAGAGAAAAATTTAAATGACACTGGAATTCAGAAGTGAGAGAGCATTTTAATTTGCTGATAGCGTGTTTTGTTTTGTTTTTTTTTTTCCTTGCCACTAAATCATCTGTATCTGGCAAGGTACCTACTTGGAAATGCACTCATTTATCTACAATTTAAAGGTGAAGTAATGGCACAAACTCTTTTTTAGATATAAAATTGGAGAAATTCCCTTCAATACACATGCCTGAGAACAACCCAGCTGTGGCTTCTAGTGATCACACTGCCTCTTGCTTTATTAGGACACTTGAAAAACAAGAAACAAATTGACTCTGGGTGCCTCTTCTGTCTTAGAAATTACCTTTCTGTGGGGAATTATTACTACTCTGGGAAAGAAATGCTATTCTGGAAACTGGTATAGTGAGTATGAATAAAAAGTTATCTTTGTTTTCTGGAACTTCATTTTTCTTCACTTATAAATTCCTTTATAAATTTGGGCAATGGTTGAACCTCCACACTAGTAGGTTAACAGAGGATTGGATTTAAGTAATAAAGTATTCCTCATAGATACAATATTGCAAATAAATTGGATCAGGTTGGAACAATTATTTTTTTTTTAAAGGAGCGTTAACCTTCCTTAATACTTGTGATATATGGTATGGAAAGAACTCTATCAGGGTGAGGAATTTTCAGTTAAATTTGACTCTTGGCTCAATTTCATTTTACCAAGAATATGTGTATGTGTCTCAGCTTCTTTGCTCCACCGTAAATTCTTTGTAAATAGGTCTTGTAATTCTAGAGTTTGGTATTTTGCACAGTATCTCAAAGTGAGCCTTGCATAAGAAGGTTTAAAATGTTTTTTAATTGAAAATTATTGGGATGACATTGATTAATAAAATCAAATAAGTTTCAAGTGTACAGTTCAACAGCGTGTCATATATATATATATATATATATATATATATATATTGCATTGTGTGTTAACCATCTAGAGTTAATTTCCTTATGTCCCCAAATATTTAACCCCTTTTACCCCTACCTACCTTCTCCATCTCCCCATTCCCTCTGGTAAGCATTAATACACAGTCTGTTTGTCCGGGAGTCCCTGTTTGTTATCTTTGTTGCTTTCAGTTTTATATCTCAGAAATGAGTGAAATCACATGGTTTTCAACTTTTTCTGCCTGACTTATTCACTTAGCATAATTATCTCAAGATCCATCCATGTTGTTGTAAATGGCAGTTTTTCATCTCTTCCTGTGGCTGAGTAATCTTCCATTGTATATACGTACCACATTGTTGTTATCCAATCATCTATCGTAGGACACCTCTGTTGCTCCCATGTCCTGGCCACCATGAATAATGCTGTTGTGAATATCGGGGTGCATTTATCTTTGCAGATAAATGTTTCCAGGTTTTTTGGGTAAATATCCAGTAGAGAGATTGCTGGATCATATGGTAATTCAATTCTTAGTATTTTAAGGAACCTCTATACTGTTTTCCATAGCGGCTGTACCAATTTACATTCCCACCAGCAGTGTATGAGGGTTCCTTTTTTCATCATGACCTCTCTAACACTTGTTATTACTTGTCCTGTTGATGGCAGCCATTCTAACAGGTGTGCAGTGGTATCTCATTGTAGTTTTGATTTGTATCTCCCTAACAGCTAGTGAAGTTGAGTATCTTTTCATATATCTGTTGGCCATTTGTATGTCTTCTTGGAAGAAATGTCTGTTCAGTTCCTTTGCTCATTTTTTATTGGATTTTTTTTTTTTATTGTTGAGTTGTATGAGTTCTTTATACATTTTGGATATTAGGTCCTCACTGGAGATGTTATTTGCAAATATATTCTCCCATTCAGATGGTTCCCTCTTTGCTTTGTTGATGGTTTCTTTTGCTGAGTAGAAGCCTTTTAGTTTGATATAGTCCCATTCGCTTATTTTTGCTTTTACTTCTCTTGCCTTTGAAGCCAAATTCACAAAATCCTCTCTAAATTCGAGGTCCATGAGTTTATCATCTATGTTTTCTTCTATGCAATTTGTTGTTTTAGGTTTTATATTAGGATCCTTAGTTCATTTTGAGTTCATTTTGTGTGTTGGTGATAGAAAATATTCAAGTTTCATTCTTTTTCAAGTGGTTTTCCAGTTTTCCCAGCACCATTTATTGAGGAGGTTTTCCTTTCTCCATTTTATGGTTAAAACAATTGTTTTTTAAATAGCTGCAAACTTATAGAAAAGTTGTAAGTACTTTTTATTCTGGACGACTTAAGAGGAAGTTGCGGTTATAATGTCCAGTCTCTGCTAAATGTTTTAATGTGTATTTCCTACAAATAAAGACATTCTTCTACATAACCACTATGCCATAAAAATCAGAAAATTAACATGGATATATTATTAAACCTAAACCGCAGAGCTCAAGTTTTGCCAACTCTCCTAATAACATCCTTTATAGAAAAAGGACCAATTTCTGGATCATTTGTTGCATTTAGTTACTTCTCTTTCATCTCTTTTACTCTGGAATACACTCTCAGTCTTTTTTCACTTTTACAACCTTGATAACTTTTGAGGATTAATTGCCAGTTATCTTATAGAATGTTCCTCAATTTAAGTTTGCCTGATATTTCCTGATGATTAGATTTAGATTATATGTCATTGACAGGAATATTACTCTGAAGTACTATTCTGTTCTTCTAATTACATTCTGTCAGGTGACACATGATTCTAATTTATCACATTATTAATGATTTTCACTTTAATCATTTGATTAAAGTGGTGTCTGCAGGTTTCTCTGCTGTAAAGTACTCGTTTTACTTGTAATTTGTAAGTGCTTTGTTTAGAGTATGTATTTACTATGTAAATATTCTGTTTTTCATCAAACTCACAATTTATTTACTTATATGTCTCTATATTCATGGCTTTGATTTTATTTGATCGAATTAATTTTATTCAGTGATCTGTAAATAGCCTTTATTTTATTCAAAGTTCCCCCAATTTGGCCAGTGAAAACCCTTGCAAGTTGACTTCTGCATTCCTTTGATATGTTTTTTGGGTTCCATCATCTTATACTTTTCTAGCCCCAGCCGTGCAACCAGTCATTTTTCCAAAGAGTTCCTGGATCCTTTTAGTAGAGAGTGGTATTTAGAAACAAAGATCTGGGCATTAGGCACTCTTTCTACCCTCTGCAAAAACTGAGCTAACAAACTAGATGCACGTGTATGTACACACACATACAAACATATTTACATTTCTATATCTATATTTATTCAAAACTATGAGTTTATACTGATACCTCTAATTCTGGTCCCTCACAGAGTTCATTCTAGTTGTTTTTTTTTCCTTTGTTGCAATTCTTTCTCTGAGAATGACGAATCTTGGTCCTTGTTTTTTTTTTAACATATTTACTTAATCAAGTTACCTACGTGTTACCAATTCACATTCTCCCTAACACTCAACTCAGCCTCTGACGCTCTTCACCTGGGGGCCCCTATGCATGTTTGCTCTCCTCACCCCACTCGGACACCCCCTGAAGGGCTCCCCCAGGTATGGATGTCCTCTTCACCCAGGTGGCACTCCCACTTCCCATTTCTAGTTGCCCCCTCAAGTGCAAGCCCTGCTCACCTTGATCAGGCCCTGACCCCCTGTTCCAAGCTCCTTCTCAGGGATGCCCTCCTCACACCACCTGGGCTCCAATACCCCCTGGTCAGTTAGGGGAACAGTAATGGTCTCTAGAGCTGCAGGACTAAAATTTTAGAAAAGAAAAGAAAGGAAGAGGGAAGGGAAAGAGCCCCCCCCCCCCCACACACACACCTTAAATGTGTTTGAATGAATAAATGAATGGTATATTAGATTCCTAGGGGCTGTCATAACAAATTGCCACAAACTGCCTGGCTCAAAACAATAGAAATGTATTGTCTCATTGTTCTGGTGACTAAAAGTCTGAGATCAAGGTACCAGCAGGGCCTGGTTCCCCTAGAAGGCTCCAGGGGAGAGTCCTTCTCTGCCTCCTTTTTGCTCATGACAGTTGCCTTTCAGTCGCACAACTAATCTCTGCTTCATGCGTCACATGGTTTTCTTCCTGTTTGTCTGTATCTCTCTATTATTCTTATAAGGACACTAATCATATTGGATTAAAGGTTCGGTCAACTTATTAACTTAACTAATTGTATCAAATTGACCAACAAATGAATAAATGAATGAATAAAGAGTAATTAGAAACCAAGATCAAGGAGCAAGGCACTCCTGTGCTCAGCTGCTTTTAAGAAAAGTCTCCTCTGTCTGACCTGTAGTCACTTAGGTTCCTTAAGGCTCTGTCCTGAGCCCCTCTCGTCTTTACCTTTAATTTTCTCAACCACTCCCATGATTTCATGTAACATCTCTATAACAAGTTCCAACACTGTACCATTTCTACCTGGACCTCTTTCCTAAACCTTGGATTTTATATCATCTGCTACCTATATATCTCTACTTCATAGTTTTACACATTCAAAACAGATTTTTATTTCCCCATTATTTACCTACTTCCACTCAAAACTAGACTTTCTCGTATCTTTCTCATCATAGGTAGCTCAAGCCAAACCTGCCTGTCTTCCTTCAAATAGTTTTTTAAACCATCACCACAAATTCTTGTACTTTCTGCTTACTCTTTCCATCTTCTTTCCCTCTCAGTGCTACCATCCTAGTCATAACCTTCATTATCTCTCACTTGGTTGACTGCATTTGCTTCTAACTTCTATCTCCAATTCTTATTTTATTCCTTCCAATCTGTCCTCCATGTAGCCAGGGTGAGTGTTTAAACAAGCAAACAAACAAGCAAATAAAAGAACAACTTTTTAGCAATACCCCAAAGTAGAAAAAATAGTATAATGACCCTATCAACTCATCAACTAGATTCAACAATTATCAATTAACAGCATCTTTTTATATTTGCTCACTTGCTTAATCCGTTTGTTCTTCCTTTCTTTTCTTTCTTACATCTTCTTTTTTCCTCCTCCCTCCCTTCCTTCCTTCTTTGCTTTTCCCTTTCTTCCCACCTCCCTTGCTTCCTTCTCTTTCTATTATAGGTAATTCCTGACATCATATAATTTTACCTCTAAACACTTCTATAGAAAACATCGATAAAGAATAAGAATATTTTCTGATATAGCTACAATATCACGATCACACCAAACCAATAATTCCTCAATATCAACTAATCCTCAGTCCATATTTTCTTTATGTCTCATAAAATATCTTTTTACATTTTTTGTGTTACAATAATCATTTTTAAATATGCTTCGTGTTCCAGCCAGGGTGAGGTAGCCCCATTCTTTCTAGGTCCTCCCTCTTACAACTACAAGCCCTGGAGATAACACGACAAAGCGTAGGAATATTCTGAAAGGTAGAAAGAAGGCAGACAGTCTAGGGACCTCAAGATTTGAAGAAGGATGTGGCAATGAGTACCTTGAGTTTCTTTATTGTCTCTCATGCGTTCCAGACAGATCATTTCTATTCAAACTGGAACTGCCACAGGCATCAACAATAAAAGCTCAAAAAAAAAAAAAAAAGATAAAGAAAAAAAAAGCCTGTCCTTATAACCATAGGACCAGGAAAAAGATGGCCTAACAACAGAAAAATTTTTGATAATACTCTATTCAAACACCAACAGAAAAACTGCCCACTTTCCTATAGTTTAAGTGAGGACAATCAGGAAGCTGATCTTCCATTCCTCCTTAGTCCCCACTTGTTGCTGTCACAAGGCCTGTGTGCTCAGTGTATCAAATATTTACTATTCAGTAGGTTAGAGTTTGGCATAAGGAAAGGGTTTATTTATCAAAATAGCACCATAATGAGAAGATGGGAGCTGTAAGGGCACTTCGAATCCATCAAAAGAGTGCCCCAAGTTCCAGTGCCCTATATATCCAAGAAACAGAGAAAGGGCAGGGCAAGAGGTGGGATTGCAGGAAGAGCTGGAAATCTCCAAATCGCTTTGCTTCCTGTCTGTCAGACCAGAAGTTACTCAACTCTCAGGCAAAACTCTGGTCAATTAGCATACCTATTGAAATGCAGGCTGAAACCAAGTGAAGTCAGGGAGAGAAGCATTTCACCCTTTTAGACCACTTCCATGGAAGCAGATGGAGGTGCTCCAATTTTTTTTTTTTTTTTTTTTTTTTTGCCAGGAAAAAGTCAGTCAGTGAGACTGAGCGGGATCCTTATCTTCCATCTCCCACTCAGAGGAAGAAGTTGGTGCTCTGGTTCTCCTGCCTGGATGGTTTTGGCAGGAGCTGATCTTTCCACCAGAAGCAGGCATCGCTCCAGTTCTCCTGCCAGAATAGAATCAGGGAGGTCTAGCCCAGCCTCCACTCCCATCTGGCACAGACTGAAGAAATCAGCGTTTCCTGATTCCCCCACCCCAGGTATCAGCAGGCCTCAGTGAGCAGCCAAGCTTTCTGCCCAGAACCTGCAGCAACTAAGCCGGTGTGTATGACTCAGCGCTCTGCTTCCTCTTTCCCTGGTGTCAGCAGGACTTAATGAGGAGCTGAGTTTACACCTCCACACAGATGCAGTGAGACAGAGCTAGTTGATGCCCTGGTTTTAACATCCAGGAAGGTTGAAAACAGGTCTGGGTTGGGGGGAAGCTGAACTTCCACTCACTCATTTGCAAGGCAGTGAAAGTTGGTGCACCACATTTTGGGGGGGGGGGGGGTGCTGTTGATATGGCCCAGGGGGAAAGCTGAGCATGCATTATTATTCAATCCATGCCCTATATCTCAATAGGGTGACTGCTTGCTGAAAAAAAAAGATTAAATAAGATCCAGAGTCTCCTAATATAATATCCAACATGTCCAGGATACAGTTGAAAATGGAAATCACTTGTCATATCAACAAATCATAACTTGAATGAGAAAAGAAAATCGACAGATGCAAATGCCCTGATGAATTAGGTATTAGGATGATCTGACACAGATGTTAAAACAGCCATCGTAAAAATGTATCAACAAACAATACCAAATTCTCTTGAAACAAATGAAAAATAGAAAATATCAGCAAAGAAATAGAATTCACATAAAAAGAAACACAGAAAATATACATGGAAAAATACAATAACTGAAATAACTAACTCTGTGGATGGGAGTAGATTGGAGATAGCAGAAGATAAATCAGTGAAACTGAGGGCAGATTAATGGAATTCACCTAATTTGAACATTAGAAAATAGACTGAAAAAATAAACAGTCTCAGAGACCTAGGAGAAAATAACAAAAGAGAGAACATGTATGTCACTGGAGTCCCAGAAGGAGAGGAGAGAGAGAGTGAGACTGAAAAGTATTTGAAGAAAAAATGGCTGGAAATGACATAGAGAAGAGGCATAAAAATTACATATTAAATCAAGTTATATTCAGAAACTGCAATGTGCTGCCTGACATGGGAACCTGGCTGATCAGACAACGGGGAACCTACAGGAAGGTTCCTGCTAAGATTGCCAACTACTACAGCCCTGTTCATTAATGCTGCATACCCAAAGCCAGAGGGGAAAAACAATAAACAAACAAAAAACAACCACCAAAAACCGATTTAAACTGAATTCCTTGAACACTCAGGGTCTCTCTCATTCTCTGTCTTTGAGAGGAAACTATGCTCTATCTGTGCAGCATTATTTCTTCTCTAACAAACTTTCCTTTTGTTTCTAGCTCTGGTGTTTGCTTGAATTTTGTCCTGCACACAGTCAAGGACCCTCTCGGTACAGGACTTGAGTCCCCACTGGGGCAAATTTTCCCCATCCTGCATCAGAAACTCCCCAAGTTTGCAAAAGATGTAAATATTCAAGAAGATGAGTCACACTTAAATTGAATAAGTGCAAAGAAATCTACTGCAAGACATAATTAAAATTTTGAAAACAAAAGACAAAAAAATCTTCAAATATGAGTCAGTAATTGGCATTCTCCTGTTAAAAATCTTCGATGTCTTCTCCTGTGCCCATGATCCAGTGCCCGGTTTTATAATGGTGATCTGGGATGCCTACTCTTCAGTGCTACTGCGCACACTAGAGGTCCCGCCACAGAAATAGCAAGTGGATTGGGTCAGTTCCCAGCCACGAGGCTGTGCCGGTATTCTCTCACGTTCCCGGTCCCAGCTAAGCTGTAATCTTAGCCAGCGGGACAACCTTTCTGGGCCTCCTTTTATAAGTAAGGGGACCCCATCGATGGCAGTTATTCAAGCAATGAACCTGGATCTGGTTGCTGCACCCCAACTTATCACTTACATGAAACTATTTCAGTCGCCATTACCTGGCATGAGACAATCTCCCCACAGCTGCTGCTTGCTTCTGTCACTGGAGTCCTACAGACCTTGAATCCACTCACTACTTTTAATTTCTACTACACTTCTGGTCCATGGCCATGTCTATCTGATTATACAGATTCTTCATTTTACTCGCATATGTATTCACTCTTGTTGTAAACCAACATTTAATGAGTGTACTATATATGCTTAATATTTGGGTGGGAAGAGCATATACTAATGAAATGTAGATTCTGTTCTAAAGACACTTAGAATCTGGTAGGAGAGAGAACACAGACACATTCATAAATAACCAGCATTTTAGAGTGCTTACTGTAGATATGTGAAGCAATTTACACAGATTAACTCATTTAATATCTGTAACAACACTGTGAGGTGGGTACAATTACTATACTCTCCCATTACTTTTACTATGAGGAATGCAGAGGTAAAGTGATAACTCATACAAGGTGACAGCTTGTTCATGGAAGAACCATGAAGCAGGACGGGAAATCAGTTTTAGGCTAAGATGACTGAATGACGTGCCAGTGTACCCGGCACTGATGCAGAATCTTTGGAGAACTTAGAGCAAGGGCGTGATGAAACATTAAGAAGGTCAGTCAGATTTTTAGCAAACAGGCAGGGTGGATTAGATTAGGAGAGCCTCTGGGGAGGAGATTATGAGGCAGTGGGGGCCCAGGAAGCATGATAGCTGTGAGGATGGGTCAGAAAGCACAGAATAACAGCATTTAGGGACAAGTAATAGATGTAAAGAGGTTACAAAACACCATTGGGAAGGATGTCAGAGATGGACCAAGGCCTGGGAGATGTGAGCTTTGTTAGAGTTTTGCCATTAACTAGTTGTGCGCACCTTTTGGCAAGAAACTTTTCCTCTTAATTCTGTTTTCTCAGATTTCAAGTGAAAAATAATTAGAAACTCTAAAGTGGAAGCTAATATGCTTTATTTATTTTTTATTTAAAAAAACGATAAAACATTTTATAAAAATTTATCTATTATTATTTGAAAATTGTACACAAAAATCTGGAGTTTCTTCAAAAACTGGAGGACTTGATAACACTGGGTTCCTGATTTCATGTGACAGCAATATGCTTAACCCTGAGTAGTAGCTGTCTCTGTAACAAGGTCACCTGCTTCCCCAACCTACTCACCTCCATCCCTCAAGTTTACTTCAGTCATATCAATCATATTGCCTTTCTGGGCTCTGTAGGCATTTGAATATTTTAAGCACTGGACTATTTGATTTTTGCCTTTCTTCCATTTGTAAGTCTTGTGACCCTGTCATTCTCATATGCATATCTTTAAAAATGGGGGTGGTGGTGGTAATAGTTACAGTTAGGGTAAAGATTTCTTTTGTGCACTATGTTCTAAGTGCTTTACATATATTATCTCATTTAATCTTTAAAATAACGCTTTGGCATGGATATTACTTTTACCACTATCCCCATGGTCCAAGTTAGGAACAAAGGCCTAGAGAGGCTAATTTGACCAAGGTCACAGGGCAGCTAAATGGTAAGTCAGAATTTGAACCCAGCATTCTGACTCCAGAGCTAATGCTATTAAGATCTTAATACTATTAAGATCTTCAGTGGGAAGGCCAGTGAAATTTGGAGAAAGGCTAGTTGGCTCTAAGTAATGGAAACATGATGATCCGTTTATCATCACAGACATGAAGGGGATGAATATGAGATACATATTACTCTAGTTAGAGGAGCGACACTCCTCAGCCATTGTGATTTTCCATACCATGCGTTAATCCACCAGCAGAAGAGACCCAAAGTAGTCCTAGTGGCAATGAAGCATTAAGGATGGAGTAAGAAAGGCTTTGAAAAGGATTTAAGAATTAAGGGGGGGATGGAATTCAGAGTGACAGCTCAAGATTGGGGGAGGGTGGTCAGATATGTGCTAGCCCTTCTGCCAAGAAGCTGTGAGAGCAAACTCAGGATTTGGATGGAGGCTGGGCAGGTGAGATATTGCTGTACATTCATCAAACCAAGCTTACAGACCACGGCGAGCAAGTTGTTTTTACAAGACTATCCAGAGTGCCGGTGGGCAGTAGAGCTACAGGGAAGGCGAAATGACTATTTAAAACTGCTGATTTACTAGCTGTGGCTATCCAAAATATATAATACATTTTAATAAAATATGGAAAAATGTACATAATGCTCCAGGACTTATGACTTTATGGCTGATGAAAAAGTTTAAATATGAAACCACAAGTGGCGTATTTTTCCTAAAACATATATAAGCATTTTTCTGCTTTGATTATTGTAATTTTCATTTCTCCCTTTTTATTTTATTTTTAAAATTCCTTTTATGAGAAAAATAGTTATGGAAAATTATGAAAATTATATCATTAATAAGAGACATGGATTGCAATGACACAGATGGACCTAGAGGTTATTATGCTGAGTGAAATAAGTCAGAGAAAGATAAATACCATATAATTTCACTTATATGAGGAATCTAAGGAACCAAAAGAACAAATTAATCAAAAAGTGACTCAAAAATATAGTGGACAATTTGGTGATGGACAGAGGGGATGGGTGGCTGGGAGGCTGGGAGAATGGAGTGAAGGGTTAAAGAAGTACAAATTAGTAGTTGATGAATGGTTACAGGAATGGGGAGCATGGCATAGGGAATGCAGTCAGCATTAATATATTGACTAGGTGGAAAACCAGAGAAGAGAAGGAGCAATTCGGGGGATCATTTTATAAACTATATAAATGTGTAACCAATGTACTATATGCTTGAAACTAATAAAAAAAAAAAAGAGAGGCAAATGGAACACACACACACACACACACACACACACACACGTATATATATAAATAGAAAGGATAGTCTTTATAATAACTAGACTGATTGAGAAGAATGTTTTTAGAAGAATTGATATGTTTTTAGAAGAATTGATAATAAACAAAGTTCAGAATTCTTTTTTCCATTAGGAAAATTTATTAAGCCCCTATTCTGTTCTGGGATCTAGGTGGGAGGTAGAGGGAAGGAAAAAAAAATATATAATTAAGATTCACTGTAGGCTTCAAGGAAATTATAATTTGCTTCAGCTATCTGAGGCCTGGTGACAGGGGCTGACATTTATTTTGGTTGTTTTGAGGAACATGATCACCTACTCTAAAGTGTGGATTGACCCACTGCTCCAAAACATCTGCCTTTATTTGCCCGACACCATAGGCCGTATGTCAGGATGGAATTGGGCAGAATCCTGCACTGATATCAAATCTCTAGTCTGATACACTAAGCAATGCCTTTCATTCTCTTTCCGAAGTGTGCAAAATATGTGTAAGTTCTAATATTAAATTTCTGTTTTCTAAATCAATTCATAAAATGGAAAATGATTTAGCCAGCTCTGCATAAACTGCCTTTATTGTCTACTTCTGTTAAAACTGCTTTTAAAAGTAGAGAGAGTAATTTTAGGGCAGTACTCATGGCTTATGCTGTTTTTTACTTAAGGAAAAGGTTAAGACACCTGTGACCAGGATCGGCAAGGCAGGAACTTGTGAGAAAATGAGATTAGATTTGGGATCAGCTTTGTAGACTAAATGCTACCAGTTTTGAAAAGTATGATAATCAGTTGTTGTATCCAAGGGGTGGCTTGGCCTGATTTCCATCACTGTCCCCAAAGCCACTCCAAGTAAACTTTTTATAGAATTTATATAAAAGCAGTGGGTTTGCTAGGCAAATTCTGGCTCACCAAAAGCCCACAGTACCCCCTTCCAACCAGAATGAGTCCTCTGAGCAACTCTTACATAAAATTCTGGAGTAACCCCCAGCTAAAATTCATTTTACAGAAGCTTTACAGCTGCTGCCAAGCCCCAAACTCAATCATGTCCTGGTACTATTATTAGAGTCATTCCTCAGGGCTAACAAAACTCCTTTCAACAAGCAAACCTTCCTTCAAGGATTAAATCAAAGATGTACAGTGAAGGACGGATTGGTTTAACTGATATGGCTGGGAAGACTAGAAAAGGAAGTTGTTCTGAAGGTGGAAAAGAGAGAACGTGAATGTTGCTACACTACTTGGAAAGGCAGGCCTGCTCGGGGTTGGGGCTCCATGAAAACAGTCCAGGAAGTGGTGATCAGGACCCCAAGATATGTTCTCTTCCTTTCAGAATTTTGCCTTGTGTGGGGAGTAATAGTGAACCAAGAGAGCCAGCTCTTAGAGGTTACTAGGTCCTTCTTCTGAAATAGGTTATGTGGTCATTCATTCAGGCTCCTTTACTAACCTGTAGGTACACTTGGTCAAGTCGGTCTATTCATTTCAGTGTTAACCTTGCCAGAGCTTTGTCCTCATCTGAAAAATGAAGGTCCTAGACTTCTCGATTTAAAGTTTGTTCCAGCTGTATAGATACGTGTTTCTAGGTGGGATCCAGGGGACTACAGTGATGACTTCCAGAGTGGCTCTATTCATCACGGTCGATTTTACAACCTCAGGAGTTCCCTGGGTGAAATTAAAAACTCGTCCCCTGTACATAAGGGCAAGGAGAGACCAAAGAAAGAGGTAGGCTATTCCAGATTGGTAGGTGGCAGTTGTGACAGGCACAGGAACTTATATATGAGGCTCGTCTTGGGCTCTGCAGGACAAGGAGATCTCCATACCTGTGTGCTAGAATCTTGAGTTTATACAGTGCCCTTAATGGAGTCCAGGCATGTATACAGTCTAGATGGTCTCAATAACACATTACTCTCTCAAGGCTGCATCTTTGAAGTGGCTCTTCGTGAGGGAAAGTGAGGGGGAAGAATGTACATTCCAAAAACAGAGGATGGGGACAAGGAGCCGTTGACTGCCCAGGTTCAACTCACAGGTCAACCAGGAGTCATATCCTTTATATAACCTCCTCCAACAACCACAAATTATAAAGGTTATCTTGATATAAAAAAAAGGAGAAGAAAAGAGACTGACTTGGAGTTCCTCGCTTCAAGCAGCCTCTATATTTTGGTAAGTGAAGTGAGTCTCATACGCGTTCACAGCGTATATGGTTCTTTATTTCACTCAGCCCCTTTAATTACACAGAATTCGCTAAACTGCAGCAAATCCATTGCAATAGTTAGAGGAAGAGTGAAATAGGGTGTAATTGATCTGTTTCTTTTGATTGACTTATGAAAGTCTTAACTACTGTCACATTTTACTCAAAATCTGAGTTTTTTTAAGTTGTTCAGACAAATAAACTTTTTTTAAGTTTGAGAGATAAGTTTTATACATAAACCCTGAACGAATGTGACTAAAGCTCCATATTTATACATCTCAAATATTTCTGTGCTAAGTTAAATCAAGGATGTGTAACTAATGTTGTAAGAATATGGCAAGTGGAGTGGAGAAGGAAATAGTTTATAAATTTTAGAGTCATTGTAATTAATAGAAGGAAATACATAAGCTATTTTCATGTAATCAAATACACATGAACAATTTCCACTTGCATTATGGGCATGGATTTGAATAGAGAAGAAGCCAACTTTAAAGTTCTTTATTTTTTTGGCATGTGAAGAACATGTGGAATTAACTATATTGAAACATACATCTAAAAATTAACTGCATAAACAAGTTAATATTCAACTCTTTCAGGACAGTGATAGTCTTATTTATTTCTTAATTCTTAGTACTTCCAATCATACTTGTTACCCAAAAGGCATTTGGTACATTTTGAGAAAAGAAGGAAGAGATTTTCCTCATGAAACAGCTGGAGAAACGCCATAATTGCTTAAATCTGAGGAAGAAATTATCGTTTTCAAAAAGTGTTAAAAATCCACAAATAAAAACCAGATCATTTTATCGAGTGCAGTTGAATCTGTTCTTTTAACAAATGTTTATTCTTTGACTCCAGTATGCTGGATAATGTGTTATGTCTACCATAGCTAAGAAAAGGAATAAGACACTCCTTGCTCTTAGGGAATATTCAATGAATTAGGAGAGATTAAATAAACATTAGCAAATAACAACCAAGATATAGTGTGATATAAATATTTGTTGTGTGAATGTTCAAGTGAGATACTACTTTTAGTTGATGGGATTTATCGAATACCTATTACATACTAGGCACTTTAAAAATTACTTCCCTCACAAAAGTGGGCATTATTATACCTATCCCACAGACAATGAAACTGAGGTATCATGTGAAGAATTCAGAGCTATCACTTTGTGTGAGATGATTGGGACTCTTTTAATTACCATATAACACCTTAAAGGATCAGAGGAGGTTCACACAGGAAGTAACACTGTGACTGAGCTTTGTAGACCTTGTTCCTAGTCGAGTCCTGCCCTGTAAAGTTTCTCCATCATATCATTGTTCTGTGATCTTCCTTCCTTCCTTTCCTTGCCAACCCATTCTAAACTAATTCAGTTATAATCCTTTCTTGAGAATTCTCAAACTGAACTTTAAGGAACAGAAGCAATCAGACTTGGTATGTAGGAGCTTTGGACAGTGTTGGAAACTCTCATTCACCATGTGGAAGAAGCTGGACCAGAGTCGCGAAAATGATGCTCAAATACCAATAAGAGCAGAGATGAGAATGAGAATGTGTGTGTGTGCGTGTGCGTGCATGTGTGAGAGCGTGTTTTAGTTTTCCTAAGTCCCAATAGTAGCCCCTTCCTCCCTTGCTATGAGAAATACTCCAGAATACTTCCAATCCTTTGACTAACTGAGCTCTTTTATTTTTCCCATCACTTTCAACCAAAAAAAAAAAAAAAAGGAAGAGAAAGAAGACTCTCTCAGTTAGTTTAGGTTTCCCAGAAAGCAGCACCTGCAGCAGGTGGGACTGTACGGCTGCTTCACTGATGCAGTCCTAGGGAGCAGGGGTGATGGAGAGGGGAGTGAGACAGGGAAGGCGGGATGCACATGATGAAGATGTGTTATCTCCATTATGGCCTCCACTTGATATTAAGTACAAATGATTCCTCAAACTTCTAAGGGGAGAAATTTATGCACTGACTCCTATCTCCTAATGCTCGAAAGTTTGCCTGATGGGGCATTGATTCTCTGCTCTTCTAAGTGGCACCACGTGGTAGCTTAGGGGATCCCCAGTACCAGAGGGAGCCTCTGACACGAGAAGTGAGGTGTGTGGTACAGGCATGAAGTAAGCCACTATTGAGCGTGTCTCTGTGGAACTGGCCAGAGTCCATGCAGAGTTGGTAATAGCGGCACCTACTTCACATGGTTGACGTCAGAATTAAACGTTAATGCAATATGGTATATAGAACAAGTAAAGGACATGGGACAGCTAGTTAGCATTTAGTAGATATTAACTATTGTTATTATTACTACTTCTTATACCACTACTATGAAAGGTCTTAGAAAAGAATGTCACCATAAGGGTATATAGGATGGGTTAGAATGGGAAAGAAAGTGGAGATAAGATCAGTTAGTTCCAGGAGCATATTGAATAAATTAATCAGAAGTCTATTGAAATAGTTCAGGTGAGCAGGTAAATAAAGCAGGTTGGTATATTTTAAAAATAACTTGATCCTCTAACTATATCTTCTTATTACTATTAATATTAAAAATTGGTATGGAAAAATATGTACCAATAGAACATCAGTGGAAATATAAATGGCAACTGAGTCTTACTTGGTCTTGGTATCAAGGAAACGATAGGGGGCGGTAGGGACTGAGGAAAACTGGTGAGTATAGGCCCGCCGTAAAGGAGTAGCAATTGCTCAGTAGCAGTTTATTAATGATATTTGAGAAATCAGACCACATGCTGCCAGATGTTCTGAGTTTTGAAGGGTACCTGAAATCCTGAGATTTATATAGGATCACCTACATTTTAATAATGGGTTCAAATTTTTCTAAAACATTGCCTGAGGTAAAGAAAATATCTTTACAGGTCTCTTGTAAGCCATAGTTGTTCATCTGCAACCTCTGTACGTAAGGGATGTACACAGTAGCCAGATGGTAAGCCTGTGACTTCCCACGGTGCAGGAACCGCCTCATATTCTTATCCGTATACTCAGTATTAGCAGTATCTCACGAGCACAGATATCAGTAAAATAATCCTTTCTGTATAATCTGGGTGGGACAGACACAAGAGCATATAATTATAATACAGTGACAGAGATGTGTCCAAGATATTATGAGAGCACAGAGATAAAGCGGCTAAGGGAGTCTATATCCAGTAAGACTTCCTGGAGGAGGTGACAGAGCACTGCTGAGTCGTAATATAAAAACGCCTAATGTAAGACGTATGTAGTTTTCAGTATTTGCTTTAACTATCACTTAGAGTACCTAAAGCAAGTATTAATATTTAAAGAAACACACAGTAATTCTGTACCTTATTTAACTTCTTGTTATGGAAAACAATAAATGCATTAATAATTCCACATAGGAGTGAAATATTTGGGGAAGCAGAAAAAGACTGTCAAACAATGAAATATATTATTTCCTTAGAAAATAACCAGGTCATCTGACAGGAAAAATTATTTCAAAATTATAAGAGTACATGTTTGGCCAACATTAAAGGGAATTGACATTATATTTATTGTCTTATTTGCTTCTCAGACTTGGAAAATATGGCGGACTTTTATCTAATAATCAGATAAGACTGCTTTTTCTTTCTTAAGAGACACAGATTTTATCTTTAGGAGACAGTAGAGAACTTTTATATGCATAGTTTAGCAGTAAAATAATTAAATCTCTTAGAAATACCCTTTAAAATTATTCAGGTTTATAATTGCATTTGAAGATTTTCAAGATCTTTTTGAAATCTGAAATTGTATTTTTTTCATGAAAAAGGCAATATTTTTCTTGATACAGATATACATCATTTAAAAAACCTTGAATAGATACATAGTCAAACTTGCTAAATCAGTTTAATTAGCATTTTATCAACCACTAATATGAGCAACGTGAAGGATCTGAAAGTGAAGGATCACATTATTTTGAGTCAGTCACTATCATATATTATTTTAAATTCTGTTTATTTTTCTTTCTTTTGATAAAAGATGTAAGAGAGTGACATTTTAGAAGGGAATACATTGATGGGGAGAAATAGTGTTCAGGACTGGGAAGCTGTGTAAAGTGCCCTAGACACTCACGGAATTCTGGTTCCAAGGTCTAGTTCCTGGTACCATTAAATGCTAGTAATTCTGGCTTTGGATAATTAATAATTATAATAAGCCAGAGGGGACATAGAGTCCAATTTGTTTTCAAACCATTTGAAAGAGGGTGAAAGGGTTTTAAAGCAGCTTCATGTTATAAATGGTTCTGTAGATGAGATGTTTGTGATGATAAGTAAAGAACAAGCTGTTCTTAAACACTTAAGAAGTATGTGCTTAAATAAACAGATGAGCTCTGTGCAAATTATTTAAACCTATTCTAAATACTGTCGTATCTGGAAGGAAGCCGAAAGGTTATTCAATGGCATTTTGGATTTACCACCATACATATCTTTATCTGAAAATACTTTGCTGAAAATGTCACTAGTAAATAATAAAATTACTTTTCTTAAAGCACTCTATAACTCTCACTGTTCATTCCAGAAAAGAATCTAAATCAGTGTTTTTCAAAGTAATATCAGTACATTATTTTCAAAAGCCTTGTTTCACTAGATTGTCTCTCTTCCTAAATAGATAATTTTAAGGTTGAAAATTTTTAATTTATCTTTAAATAAGATATCTTGAGTTTGGCCCAGGAGTGCTTTGACACACAATAGCAGATGGAGTAGAGTATGGAATTGGAGACAGACCTGCTGCTTGGCCTATGAACAGTCCTGGTGACAGATGCTGAGTGAAATCAATCTAACAAGCAAGTTAGGATAGCCAAAATGGTATGGTATAAGAAAACTGGGTTTTAAGAGGGGCAGAGTAAGAAGAAATCAAGCGATGCTTGATGATCAGGAGATCCCACTGCTCATGTTCCCAGCAAGGGTGTTGGGAAGAACAAGGCAAGAACCAGTACTAAATAGTGTGAGTAAGAAGGCAGGTAACTAAGATAAAAAGACTAAGGTCTGGGAATCAAGGCAGAAAATAGAGTCATAGAACGGCAAAGTAGGTATAGTAGACACTTGTCCAAGGTGCCAGCCTCCATTCCTTTTTTTCCTGTCACAGGTCTCCTTTAGGAAACTAGCTACATGGTGAGCATGACTGCACTCAGCACCTGGGGTGAGCCCTGAATCGCCTGAGCCAAGCAGCCTTTGTCCATGACCTTTCCTGAATCAATCATAGTGGATGTCAGGACTTTGATAAGACTTCTAAAATGCACATGCTCTCTTCTTTCTCTGGCACTGCAGCCAGATCTGGTATCATGAAGGGAGCCATACTGAAGAAAAAAGTCAAAATTAGGAGTATTGAAAATGGACTCAGGCCCAGCCTGCTTCTCAGCCCATCTTCTCCTATCGAATTGTTGCCCACCTGCAAGTTCAACTTTCACCTGAAATTCTAGAACCAGATCTTAGAATTGGGGACAAAGTTTTTGAATAGGACCTAAACTCTAATTTTATAATGTAGGACGAAGGAAAACATAAACATGCATAAACATATTAAATATTTAAAATGAATTTTCTTTATACTCAATATCTACACCAGTAAGTGAGGCAAATCTGTGTAATCATTCTCCATTTTAATTGGCACAAAAAAATGTATGTGAGAATAATATGGTGACAAATACAACTAGGTTAAAAGTCTTTGCTATCCTCTCCCGGAGCGACTATACTTATTTATTGTTATAGTCCCACTGTCTAGTACAATTATTGTTTGGCAAATTGAATGGATAACCTCGTGGTCTGCCTGTGGGTTTTCCCCAAAGCTGACTTGAGATAAGGAGTTGGGTAAAGGTGGTTTATTTGGTATGTAAACTAAAGCAGCCATGGATGTAGAGTAGTGAGACAGGAGAAGAAGAACCGATAAAAGCTACCACTGTAGGCAACAGGAGTGCAACCGTGTTGGGGGCATTCTGAGAAACCATGTGCAACATGTCTGAGAATTGTCGCCTGGGACAATGGGGAAGCTAGGATTTTATCTTCCACGTTCCCTTCTTCACTAGGTGGGGACTGTCTGAATCCCGAGAGGGTAACTCGCCAACACTTCTCTGCCTAGTACGGTAGCACAGGGTCCCAGTGTGTGGGGAAAACCCTCGGGTAAAGGAACTGGGAGAGTCAGGAAAGGAGGGAGATGCCAGTGTGCAGGAAACCACTTATCACACTTGCAGGTGGACTTGGAGCTTATCGAGAGGATTTGGGGTGGACACCAATAGCATCTGCCACATTGGAAATGAGGACACCTGTTTTTATCTGGCCAATCTCTCCTACCAACTTCTTCCGGTCACAACATCTCCACTTCATTTGGTGAACTGATGTCTCTCCACTCCATGCATTTCTGGTGTCTGTTAATGAAGAAGTGCTGGATTCCACCCTACTGCCCTAGAAGTTTTTATGTGGACACTGAAAGGAAGAGATCTCTCTTGCCTCCGACTTCATTGACTTGAATGATATAACCTGGAGTTGTGTATAGCCATGGGTTGTGTATAGCCAACCCCTTTTGTTGCTGCAAGGAAGAAGCCATCTATAATAGGAGAGAAGGGTGCCAATACATTCAGAGAGATGCAAAACCAAGGAGTAGAGAGAATCATAGAGACAAGACTGAGTTTTTAGATGAAATTATTCCTTAAGGCTCACATGCTCCTGTCAGGAAAGTACCCCTGACTTACCTAGTCTCATGAGGAAATCAGTTATCGACTTTCCACTTTACTCCACCCCCAGTTGTTTTTCTTTGCATATGCTAGTCTGAACTGGATTTCTCTCGTTTGCAACCAAAATAGTATTAACCAATTTGTTTTATAAATACACACATATATATGTAAATATGCACAATTATATACGCACACACACATACATATGTACATACATACACATTTTTTCTCTATTGATATATCTTTATGTATAGAATATGTATATTTAGAATATATATTTATTCTACAATGTGCCAAATATTTCATTGACATAGAGCAAACATTAAATTCTAGGAGGCTGAGAATCCTAAAATAAACCACACATGCTTCATCTACACTAATGGAAAAGTAACAGCTGTGAAAAAAATAATTATCTCTGCTCTAGGGGCAGAAGAAAAATGGCATGAATCTTGTGTGGTCTACAGAAGAGCAAATCTCTTTAAAAGATCCTGAGTCCAGCCCATATAAAGATGGGTTTTATACACAAGTTTTATTTAGGACAACAGAGTGCAAGGATTGTGGCAGGCGTGGTCCGTCAAGAGAAGCTGGGTAGCAGCAATGCGTCCTTGGTTTTAGTGTGTTTTCCAAAAGATTTTTTTTTTAAAAAGTTCTTTTACTATACATCTATTATCTCAATTACAAATTAAGATAATAAAAAAGTGACATCTTAAATACCCTTGAGTTTTCCTCTTCTTTTTGTTTCAACTATTAGAAACAAGTTTATGAAGTAAATAGCTTGACAGTATCGTTACCTACCTTATGGAGCTTTATTATTATTATTTTTCTTTTGTTAAATAAAAAATTTCTATACATCTATCAATCTACTCCTATAAAACCGTATTTATTTACTGCTTGATTTTCTATTTGACACGTCCATGACACTTATTCAGATTGAAAAAAAAAGCTTCACAATATATATAATCCAAGGTATTCAATATAAAAACAGCAAATCAAATTTGAGAAAGCATAAGAAATTGACTTATGCATGATTCTGATGAGAAAACGTGATGTTTAATATAATTTTACAAAATTTTGAATAATTTGTTGGCTAGGGATTGTTCTAGATCTAAAATAATGGGCTGCATATCCAGGTCTCCAAAAAAGCCTGCAGACGATTCCTGTTATCGGAGAAGTTATACCAAGAAATTACTGTGAGACTAACCTGTCCTTCCTTTTGAGTTCTGAGAAGACAGATTTGGAACCATGGGGCTGGCAACCTGATATTTTAGTCCCACTGCCAGGGGAATGTTGATCTCAGGTAAACACTGCCCATGGAGAGGTTGTGCCAAGGTAGGGGCATTGGAGGGGTATTTACCAGGAACAACTGGAGGCAGTGAGCTGGAGGGAGAGTGCAAATAATAGCTAAAAAGGAAAGGGAAGGTCACAGTGAGCATCGGGTCTGGAGGAGCTTAGGGCAGTAAACAGGAAATGAGTCTGAGAGCAGGGAGAATTGGGAAGAAGTTGGATCAAGAGGCTGAGTGTTAACTGTGTAACGAGTAGGAGGATCGAAGGCCAAAGTTTCTGGAATGACAGCAGGAGACTTGGATAGCTCAAAGCAGCCATTCAAAGCCAGACATTAGTCACCAATCAAATAACTGAAATCAAAACTGTGAAGTCAATCTATTAGTTACTTACAACATGGCAAATAACTTGCTAGATTAAATTATTTTTCCCAAAGTGGTTTCACAGATTTACATTCTTACTTGCAGTGTATGGGAATTCCCATTGCTCCACATCCTCAGCAGCAGTTAGTATCATATATTTTTTATTTTAGCATCATCAATATTAAAATAAAATCTCATGTACCTCATGAGAATCAGGGTTGAGAGCCAATTTTCTATAATATGAAAGAATCAGACTAGATAGATAAGAATAGGCACTGACATTTAGAATAGTCTTGTGGGAAAATCACTTCTTGTGTTAAGTAATCCTTGTTTCTAAAATTAAGATAATACTTCCTAAAGTTGTTTGTGAGATTTTAAATGCATCAAGGCATGCAAAGCATATTGTGTTCACAATGTTAAATATTTTTATTATATCTTTACCATAGTGTTAACCAAATAGTAAACAAATGTTCCTGTATATATTCTTCCATGGGTTGTGGTAGGCCTCCTCAAATATTTCGACATTCTACAGTTTAATCAGTCACTCATTCAGGAGGCAGAAAAACACAAAAAGCACTTTTTTAGTCATTATCTGACAATGCCAAAGGAAAAAAATCATGAGAAAAAAAGTGATTAGATAGGAGGCAAGAGAAAATGAGGATGATTTATCTTCTCTAGGATTTCCATTATTATAAATATCTTCATAAAAATAATGAACAGCCAAAGATATTTATTTTCCCTCAAATTCAAACTACTGGTTTAAGAACTATTTTTCTTAATTTTCTAAGTCTAAGAAATAAAATGGAGGAAATAACATTTAAATAGCACTTGTCATCCACATACATGTAAAATAATTTCTACTAATATAAAATTTCAGATATGTTATAATTTCCGAAGAAAGAAGACATGCCAGATGCTGTCAGTGGGATCAGTGTAGGTTGAATTTTGGCCTTATAAAAAGCATTGTTTTTATGTGAAATCAGCATACTGAAAAAATATAACCTGAAGTATGAATATTTATAATTAGCAACAACTGAGCATCTATACCAATATGCCATTATGTTAATTATAATTTAAAGCAAAAAAAATAGCATATTATTTAGCACATAGGAGTAAATAGACCAAATTTATTTTACTTTTGAGGCAATGTTGTAAATAAGTCAAATATTTTTTGTCACCTACATCATAACCAAAACAAAGTACCTTTGAATTTATGAGTCAAACTGTCACATTTTTTTTACTTGAATTCCTTATGTATTATTTTGTAAATAATTTAAACTATATATAAGATTGTACCAAAGACAAATGTAACCAGAAACCCTACCACAATTAATTTCTAGTATTCATATTTAAATGTTTAATAAACTCTAGAAGTTTACATCTTTCATTAGCATTCTCCTTGGCTTACTGGGCTACTCAGATTCAGATATAATACCTTAGAATAGCCAGTTTAATATATTCACTTGTTGTTGCCTTGTTCCAACCATTCTTCCCTACCACATTTCTAAAAATACTTAAAACTTCCCATTTATACTTGAATTGTTGTCATCCTTGGTCACCTTAAGCCAATCAGTGTATTAGCTCAGACGGGTACTAGTGAGCTGGGCCAATCAGGATCAATAAGCCTATGGTCTGAGATTCCAACTGTGGGAAGCAGACTTTCTTTTTTTCTGCTGGAAACATATAATATGGAGACCTTCTTAAAACCAAGAGGAATACCTGTTGGGAATGGAGGAACCAGTCAGGAAATATTGCTGAGGAGTAAGTGGCAGCAACTACATTTCCGTTGCTTTGGTTTTGTTTTTTGTTTTTGGTTTTTGTTTTTTCCTTAGGCAAGGCAACCCTTGGTCGACCTCACAGGTTGCAAGGACCTTGTCTGTTTACAATCATTCGTTCATTCATTCATTCATTGTTATTTATTTATTTATTTTACACCTACAGCACCTGGTCTTCCTAGGTGGTCTTCCATCCAAGTACTATCCAGGCCCAACCCTACTTAGCTTCCGAGATCAGATGGGATTGGGCTTGTTCAGGGTAGCATGGCCATAGACTACTGTCACAGTGTTTTAATCACTGGATCAAGCTTCTTTTGAAATAAAACCTACTTTGAAGTTTTCACTTATTTGAGTCAATAAATTCCCTGTATTGGTTAATGCAGTTTAAGATGGATTTTTAGCTACTAGCAACCAAAGTCATCTTGACAAATATAGTAAGCTATGGTAATCCATTTTTACACTGCTCTCAGCTCCACGAGGTGGTTGGAACAGCTAGGAGATCTGTCCTTCCATGCAGTCTTAGCTTTTGCATAGAACTGCTCTTTCTAAAATGTAGAATATTATATGGCTAGCCCACTGGGTCTGGTGTTAGAAGAGGTAGGCTATAGTGTTGGTTCTGATGATTTTTGGATTAAGTGAATTAGCTAATTTATTTAATCTCAGTTTCTCTGTAGAATGGGGAAGTGGGCCTTCAGTGTGTTTGTTTATCTATCTGTCTATATATTGAAGCACAACCTTTTTTTCAGAAGAAATTTTATGTTGAACCCCCCAAAATAAAGCACATATGATTGTAACTTACAAGAAAGGTTAATTGTCTTTCTTATTCCTCTATCTTTAGCAATGCCATAAGTCTGGCAAAATGTATGTACTCAGCAAGTACTTGCTGAATTAATGAATAAAAGCAGAACTCCTGTATTGGGTGATAACATGAAGCCTGGACCCCCACTTGCTTGGCCTTCTCATCCTCCTGAGCTATATTTGAGGTTCCACCAGGGAAATTCAAGGCTTGGCAGAGCATAATTTGAAAGCCAATGACTAAGTCATCTGTAAGGCTCTTCCAGTTCTAAAATGTGTAGTCCAACATAATGATTTCCAGTAGGGGAGTATGTGTTGATTGTGTCAGCAGAAGTGTATTATGAGACTTTTCAAATGATAATTTCCTACCTTACAGAGATTTTTTTTCTGTCACATTAATCAATTACTATTAATCATGTACCATTGTAATTAGTCACTATTTGAATAATTAATTAGTTCCCTTTTAAAGCCAACCATGCTCGGGAATTGTGCTGGGAGTGGTGGTAGAACAGTGAACAAGATGAAATAACAGATATGGCCTCATTCTCTTAGAGCTGGCTGGGTTGCCCATTAGAATCTCCCAAGGAAGCTTTCAAAATCTTGATGCTCTGAGTTCTCACCCCCAGAAAATCCGATTTGATTGGTTTAGAGCTACGGTTCTCAAATGAGATGGGGACAATTTTGTTTCCCTGGGGCCAAATGTCTGTAGACATTTCTGATTATCACAGCTGGGAAGGAGGGGTACGTCTGTTTTCTAGTGGATAGAAGCCAAGGATGCTGCTAAACAATGCACTGCCCAGATTCTACAACAAAGAATCACCAGGGACAAAATAACAGTCATGCTGATGCTGAGAATTCTGGTTCCAGATTTGGCCTAGTGATTCCAATATGCAGCTAAGGTTACAAATCACTGTTCTAGAATCTTCCAGGAAAGGGTGTTAACAGTGGACGAGGGATCTGAGATAAGCTGTGTGGTTTGAAAAAACTTATCAGATGATACTCTGCATCCTTTCACCAGCCAGGTTGAAATTCATTTTTTAACTATTTACAAAATTATGTGCATATATTTGAAGGCTAATAAGATAAACAAGGTATGTTCTTTGGTCACAGGCAAATTATAATCTAGAAGGAAAAAAAGGCACTCACAAACTATTTTATAACAGAGAATGATGGCTGGATTGTAGGAGATTTCTATTCTTTTTTGCTTAGTTCTATTTTTTAAAATTTTCAATAAACTTGTACTGAAGTAATAAAAGTAAAAAATATAAATGAATAAAAATAATATAAGTATAAAAATAAAATTAAAAAAATAAAAAAATATATAAATCAGTCCTTGAAAAGAGACTTATTTGGAATCCATTGACATGTGTGTATATACACACACACATACACACACACGTACATATACACATATCTATATATACATACATTTTTTTTTTTTTGAGTCCATCCTCAGGGGTTGATTTTATAAGTTTGAACTTATAAGCGTGCAAAGTTAACACACACTCCCTCTTGATAATGCATTTTTCTTTGGACTTTCAAGGGATAATTTCACTACAATAAGGAGATATCTGGGGACAGAATCTTCCTCCCACGATACCTGTGTGTGTATGTGTGTAAAAGTTTATGTGTGGGGAAGAACAGATCTAAGGGAATAAAGGCCTCTTAATTTCTTGGCAGAAATGGTACCGAGTAGGCAGTAGCTACACGTTAGGTATGTGGAAGAAGAAGCATTTGAGGTGTCGAGATAGTGGCTACAGATGAAAATTTGACAAATCAGCCTTTTAAAACTAGCATTTTAAAGCTTAATCTTAGTCTTACCTAGGCAAAAAAATATACCTATGTGATTGAAATTTTAAAAGAAAAGGAAGCCATCTTTACTAGAAGAATAGGAATTTATTAGTTTAGGTGCTTTTCAGAGTTCTTTTTGTCAGAACCAATTCTGATATTTAAACTTACTTGAAAGTAATAAGTAAATAAATAAATAAGAAAGAAAGGGAAGGAAGACGGGAAGGAAGGGAAGGGTAGGGAGGGAGGGAGGAAGGAAGGAAGGAAGGAAAGAAGGAAGGAAGGAAGGAAGGAAGGAAGGAAGGAAGGAAGGAAGGAAGGAAGGAAGGAAGGAAAAAAAAAAAAAAAGAAAGAAAAAGCCTTGGAGATAAGTCTGGGAGTTTAAACTAAGAAAGGCTGCTTACTGTGTTCAAAATGGGTACTGTGGTCTTGTTTCATTCGAATTTTAGACTAGAGTGGGAACCGTATTGCATTTTGTGCTTATCGTATCTGTGCATTTGCTCTTTAAAGACTCATAAGAAGTCTCTGATCCTGTCAACACAAAGGAATTTGACAAACTTAAGACATCCAAAATAGTCACTGTTATATTATTATTTTCAACTAAAATTCTCCTTAATTGAATACAAACTCATGGAAGCAGGACTTTGGATTATATCTCCTCCACCAGGCTAAACATGATGCCTGAGCATCATAGGTCCTCATGAAAGGTTTGTTGAGTGACATAGCTTTGTTTTCTTTCCCCAACCCTACAGTAGTGAGAGATATTATGATGCAATCCTTTTTCATTCTGGCTCCGATTGTAAGAAGCAACCACAACAAATTTTTCTATAAACCTCACCATGTAGATGTAGCAGTTCTAGTCTGCAACTTCTGAAACCAGAGGAGGAAAGGACATTATGTATTGAAGTTAGAAATCCACAAATGCTTTGGGTTCAAATACTTTCCACTTTTTTTTTCTTCTTCTTCTTTCATCAAATGAAATCTTTCCATGTTTTAGCTTTAAGAGAGATAAAGCACATTCAATCTAATTATGCAACCTACCGACAAAAGCAATCTAAATGTGAAACACTCTGCTGGTTGTATTTCACAGTTGCCATTGGAAACAGAGACAAGTTTGGAAAACTGCAAAGTCAAGTCTGAGGCTTGGTATTATCATTGCTCTGAGGGAAAGCATTTCCTGGGTCTGTTCTTTCTTTCCTTCACTCTTTGTATGCATGCTGCATATACCTAATCAGGCTCTACAAAACTGAAAATGGCTGCATCAGGAGGAAATACCATGTATGTTAAAAAACGAAGAGGTGTAAAAGCTAAACAAACAACAAACAGTAACCAGCTTGCTAGGGAGTCTGAGACTTGATATTTCCTGAAGATAGATAAAACACAATTTATCTGATGTTAGAGAATACCAGTTGGCATGGCATTTAAAAAATAACTAATTCCATATATCATTGGTAGCTCCTCAGGCTAAAGATTCAACCTGATACATTGTTCGGGGCGCCGCAGGTTTTGTCTCTCCTGTGTTATATTTAGACACAGAGATGTGCTGTTTCCAAAACATGTTTCTTAATCATCTTTATTCACTTTAGGTTAAATGAACAGTATGTTTTCTTTCTAAGAATAATTTTGCTGATTATTTTGTGAATTATAGGCTGGGTTTATATGACAGGTCTAAAACATTTTGAGTAGAAAAAAGAGTGCTAGCGTCAATGTGGGAGCATTAAGATGCACAGAATGGTTTCCTTGACATGCATGGAGCGCTCAGCCACGTAAAGAGAGCCAGTTCGACCAGAGGGCCAGTCTTGCCAGTTTCTTTTCCCTTCAACTCTGCATGCTTTCATATGTGTCATTGTGGTGGCTGAAAAATTGACTCTTACTGGAAATTACTGTTTGACTATCGCTATGGGCACATAGGCCTTTGATTATAGGAACATAACATTCTAAACAAGCTTTCTGTTTCTGTACCCCGCTTACGCACCTGACCTGTGAGTTGACAGGTAGTCAATAGAAGAAAGATAGACCTTTGTGTTTAGACAGAATGAAGAATGGGATTTGGGGCTTAAAAACCCTGTACCTCTACATTTCGGGGCTGCTTAATTTGGGGTCCGCATACCCCTGGCAGACCCAGCTGGCTGAATAAAGAGTGTTTCCTATACTCACTCACTGAGTTCTGGTGGTCCGTGTGTCTTTTGGGGGCTGGCGACTACAACATTATCTGACTGGAAAGTCTTTGCAAGTGACTGACAAGTATGGCAAACCCTTGGAGGACAGCGCTTTGCAACAGAAACTGAGCTCTGTGTTAACCTCTCTGTCTACACTGAGCACTCAAGCATTAATCTAAGCAGCTCGGACTGTTTTCCTGAGCTCCTCACCTCCCAGCAGGCCCTACACTAATGTGTACTGTAGGCAAGGCGAGATTCTCTCAGGCCCCGGCTTCCTCCCCTTTTCTTATGACCTGAGGTGCTGAGGTCCCAGAATGCCTTGAGGCAGAGCCCACCCAAAGATTTGCTTGAATAGATTTTCTAATTTTCACAAATCTTGAAATCATTAAAAATTTGGTTTCTACATTCTATTTCATGTCTCAGTCTTGTACTATTAGCCTCCACCCAAGACCTCCCAACTGGAATCACAGTGCTTCCCAGCTGTAGGATTAGAATTGACTACTTGCATTTGTTCATTAATTTATTCATAAATCCAGTTATCTATCCACATGGCCATTTAACAAGTATGTCTGTTGATCACTGCCGTAGACTGAATGTTTATGCTTCCCCAAAATCCATATGTTACAACCTTCTCCCCAATGTGATATTTGGCGGTGGTGTCCTTGAGAGGTGATTAGGTCATGAGGGCAGAACTCTCATGAATGGGATTGGTCCTTTTTAAAAGAGACTCCAGAGAGCTCCTTAGCACCTTATATCGTATGAAGACACAGGGCAAAGACTGCAGTCTATTTGCCAGGAAGAGGGCTGTCACCAGGCCCTGAATCTGCTGGCACCTAAACCTCGGACTTCCCAGTCTCCAGACAGTGAGAAATAAATGTTTGTCCTTTATGAGCCACCCCGTTTATGGTATTCTGTGAGAGCAGCCTGAACTAAGGCGATCTTGTATCGTACACTAGTCACAACACTGTGACTACAGTGACAAGCAAAAGTAAGCACAATTCTGTCCCCAGGGATCTCACGGTCTACTGAGGGGAGGGGATCGATCGTCACCCCTAACACATTTTTAATTAGAAATGAGGCAAGTTATATGAAGAAAAAGTGCATGGTGCTATGAAGGAGCAGCTCAGTTTGGGGGTGTGGGGGTGGGCAGGAAGGCTTTCTCACAGAAAATTTCCAGCTTGCCTGAGATGTGTTGGAATTATGTTGCTATAGGAATGAGGTGAGAGTGAGCAGAGGGAGTCACCTAAACTCCCCGACAAGAAGAGGCTTGGCATTTCCCAGGAACGGAAGTAAGGGTCGTTTGACAAGAACACAAAGAGTGAGAAGAAATAGGGTGGGAGAGGACCTGGAGGAGACCTTGCAGATCATGAAAGAGAGTCTAATCAGTAGACCGAGAGAAATCACAGAAGGCTTTAAAGCATGGTGGTGGAATAACCAGATTTACTATAACCTTTAAAGAACACTTTGGCTACTAGACTGAAAGCAGAGTAGAGTAGAGGTAGGAAGGAGATGGGTGCTAATCTCCTTGGACCATGGTGGTGGTGCATATAAACAGCGCTGGGTAGATTTCAGAGATTTCTCGCGGTAAATTCATTGGGCATAGTAATGTATTGCATATGGAGTGTGAAGGAGAGGATTCCGAGGTTGCAGAACTTTCTGACTAGTGCAGTCACTCACAGAGATGAGGAGCTTGTAGGGTGTCCCATTGTGAAGGTAGCTGTGGACATTTTAAGTTTGAGACATTTAACCGGTGATATCATTTGGACATTTAGGTCTTAGGCACAAGGGAGTGATCTAGGCTGGAATGATACATTTGTGGGTCATTGGTGCATTGGTGGGAATTGTATCCATGAGTAGGGATGAGATGTCCTGAGGAGAGACTGTGGAGTGAGAAAACGAGAAGACCTAGGTCTGAAGGCATTCCAATAGTTAATGGTCTGGCAGAAGAAAACAAAATTATCGAGGAGATTGAGAAGGGTTATTAGACAAATAAGGAGAAAACCAGGAAAAAACAATGTGTTTGATAATCTACATTTGTCTTCTCGCCCTGCTCCATGCTGCTCTGTGCCTTGGGAAGCTCATATCTATTACCCAGGCTCCCCTGCCCCTAGCTTGATGTCGTGCTTGGCCAATAGGAGAAAAAAGAGTCAATGTATTTCCCTGGTTCCCTCCTTGTTATGCTGTGTGTTTACAGTGGCTCCATTCTTCTAACATCTATAGTTTCTATATTAGAGTGGGGTCAAAGAACATATGAAAAGGAAAGAGGGAGGGAGGGAGGGAGGGAGGAAGAGAGAGAGAGAGAGAGAGAGAGAGAGAGAGAGAGAGAGAGAGAGAGAGAGAGAGAGAGAGAGAGAATGAGAACTGACGTATCGAGTCAGGATACTTTTTTTTTTTTTTTGTCTTACGCAGAGTAATGCGGCCATTGTCAAATCATAGCACAGCAGATTGTTTTTAAGGTGCCCTTTCATGCAAAATGTCTGGTGAGACTCGTCTGTATTCTCTATCCTTTTCTGCACTTTCCATATTATTCTTCAACTTACTTCAATCTGATGATTTACCAACATTTTGCATAAAGGAGAAGAGTCATAGAAAAGTAGCTGAAAGTTAATATGGGCTCAAAGGAGAGTTAAAAAAAAAATCCCTAATTAGGTCAAGAGGTATATTCATAGCTTCAGGATCAATATTTGGCGATTTTGATTCACTTAGTTAGTTGCTCTAGGTCTTGCGTCTGCGGCGCAATGGGAGAGGCTTGTACACACACCCGAATAACCCGGAATGTGTCGCTGTTCTCTATCCCTCACCGGAGGGCCCGATGTGCACGGTCAGGTCCCCGCTTGCTCACCTTTGCCTTTCTGGTGGGTTCTTTGAAAAGTTTCAGCAACAAGGAGAAATTAAGTGAAAATGACTAAACCTATATTTTGGGATGAGAACTATATATAATATTCTGTAGGGATAATAATAAAGCATGAATAATAAACTGATTCTGAAATTAATATTTATATCTTTTTAAATTACTGCTGAAACTTTTCACCAAATGAAGGTATTCATTTATCCCTGATCTTATTTTCTTTTCTGGGGTAATCTGTTGTTCTGACATCTGTCTGTGCTAAGAAAGCGATATTTTTGAATCTGTGCCTTAACTACCAATTACAGAAGGTTTAAAAAATATTATTGCTTTGAGTTCACTTTAAATATGGAAACACGATTAACTATCTTTCAAGGAGGTGGCTTCTCTCCAGGGCTTTCTGCTAAATACCTTCTGCTAATTCTGCTTCTTCCCCGGAAATGGCTTCCCTTTTCATTTTGGACTGCAACTTTCAGCTTCCTTTTAAATATTCTCTATTGCTTCTATGTTCTACCTGCATGTTGAGGGTGATTTATTTCACTCATTTTGTGATGGGAAAGTAATTTGCAGTTTGAGTCTGAGCTGAAAAAGACCTCTCATTGGGCAAGAAGAGCAAAGCCACAGCAACTTCTGTCTGTTAAACATTTCTCCTAGAGGCAGAAGTGCAGGAGTTTGACTGTTTTAGACCCATGGAGGTGATTTGGATACCAAAATTTAGATATATGCAAAGGAGATTTAACAAATAACGGTGCAGAAATGAAGATTAAAGCTGAATGTGAATTCGAATCTGAAAGATTCCAATTCCAAAGTTTTCAGTTCTCCCAGTATAAAAAAAATACTTAGGGACAAAGTAATCCTAGTAAATTTTATGCTGCCAGAGCTTCTGTGACGCTTGAAAGCCTGTGGGCCCGAGGCCACCTTTACAGAGAGTGAATAAAACAGTTTGTGAATTGGGATCAGAAATGACCACCTGGTTTAGCAGTTCTATTCTTGCTAACCCATGGTCCAAACTCCAGACTCTGCCCTGTTGTCTGTTTCCTGACTGTTCTACATTAGCTGAAACTTCCTAGATTCTACTAATGTCTACCCAAAACTCTATCATCTCCCCTCCGATTTGTCAAAGTTTCCTATCTGCTTCCTTCATAACCAGTCCTAACCCTTGATATATATCTTGTATGGCACTAGCTAGACTATATGACATCATGGAAAAATTCTGAGTTTAGGATGAAATTGCAGGGTGCACTGACACGTTAAAACGGATGAACAAACATGATTATTAATAATAGTTGGCATATAGTTCTACTATTCTCACTTATGGACATAATCTCTACATGCATTAAGTTTATAGGCAAATTAACATAAGCTATTGTCTATAGACGTTCAGCCAAGATAAAAGATATCGAGTAGGAGACTTAAGAGAAATGTTCTTTCAATTCATGAGGCTGGCCTCATTCTTAACATTATGGGTTACAGACATGTATTTGTTCTTAAAATTAAAAAAAAAAAAAAAAGAAAGTAGAATGCCTTTCAGTGTATCATTATAATTAAGCAATTAAAATTTTTGCAAGCATTTGAAAATTTTAACAAATTTAAAATTTTTTCTTTCAGAGCATCAATGTAAAGGGAATGAATTGTAATATTTAAAGTTTAAGATGTAAAATCTTGAAGCTGACATTTTTTCTTTATAGTTTAACTGAGATTGATTTCATTGGTTTATGGTTATTAAAGTGGTAAAATATAGAAAGTATTAGTTTTTGACCAGTTTTAATAAAGTGAATTTTCTCAAAACTTTTTTTTAATGGTTTTATATATTCTGAGGCCTTTTTTTAGGTTCATTCAAATCAGAATGATTACCTTTTCTTGGTAATTGAAACTTTTGTCATTATGAAATCCCCTCTTTATCTCTAGAAATGCTCTTGCTTTAAAGGCTTCACTGGATTTTCCCTTTAGTTAGTGTTCGCATGGTATATATCTTCCCATTCTTTTACTTTTAACCTTTTCGAATCTTTACAAAGCGAGTTTCATGTAGGTAGTTTACAGTGTTTTTTCTCTTTTTAATTTATTCTAACAATCTTTGTCTTTAAATTGGAATATTTAGTTTGTTTACATTTAATATAATTATCGATGCATTTGGGGTTGAATTTCCATTTTTCAATTTGCTTTGTTTTTGTCCCATCTCTCATCTGTTCTATCTTACTTTTTAATTTTTTCGCCTTTGATCAACTGTTTTCTATTATTCCATTTCTCCCTTTGTTATCTTTACTTGTTATTCTTTTGATAGTTACCTTAGAGATTACAACATCCATGCTTGTGTTATTAATGTCCATTATAAATTAGTATTTTTGCCACTTTTTAGACAATGCAAGAAGCTTAGAACACTCTAATTTAATTTATTCGCTCATAATTAATATGCTATTGTTTCATGTATTTTAATTTCCTATCTATTTTGAACCTCATAAAACATTAATTTTTTATCATTATCTTATTCAATTAATATTTTAGATACAGCCACATATTTACTCTCTTTTTTCATTATTACTGTATTTTCATGTTTCCATCTGAAATCGTGTTTCTTTAAGAACAGCTTCCTTTGGTATTTCCTTATGGATGATTTTTTGTCTTAAAGTCCTTATATCCTCTTTGTTTTTGAAGGCAATTTGTATTGGCTATAGAATCTAGGTTGTCAGTTTAAAAAATAATAATTTTGAAGCTATAATTTTATTACCTCCAAGTTACCATTATTTTCACTGAGAAGTCAGTTATCAATGTCATTGTTGCTCCTTTGAAGATAATCTGACTTTCTCACGACTTTGAAGATTTTCATGTTGCACATATTTTCTAGTAGCTTTCTATTGATGTAATTTTTTTGTGTTTTTCTTTTTCTTTTTTTTTTTTTTGCTTGAGATCTGTAGTAATTTTTAAGTCTGTGGCCTTATGTGTTATGTCGATTTTGGAAAATTCTTAGTATGTTTTCAACTATTGCTTCTGCTAGATTATTTATTTCCTTTCTTTCTGAAATTACAAATAATCATACGTTAGTCCTTGTTTTCCTATCCCATATGTTTCTCAAACTTTTTTCCCTGCATTTTTCTAAGTGCATATATATCTGTATGCACTTATATATGCATATAAGTAAAACATGTATATATAAAGAACATTTATATATAGAACATTTTAGCTGCCTTTCAGTTCAGTAATTATCTTCTCATCTTTGTCTAATTTGCTCTTAAATCTATTCATTAAATTCTTTTCTATTGCTTTCAAATCTCTATTGAAATTATTAAACTTACCTTCTAATTTCTTGAAAATACTAATACTTATTTTAAATTACATCTGATAGCTTCATTATCTGGAGTTTGTCTTATTATTTTTGTTTTGTTTCCTTTTGATTTCTTATGATCACTTCTTGTTTTCTCATATTGTTATATTTTTTATTGCATGCCGGATGGTACATGTGAAAATTTTTGGAAATATTTTAAGTTCGTGGATGCTGTTACCATCCTGCCTTCAGAGAAGATTTATCTTTGCTTTTGGCAGGCAGCTATGGCAGGAGCATTAGTGGTTACAGATAAACTGATTCCATTAGGTACAACAATGATTCAAAAATGGGTTTTAGTCCCTGTGAGGGCTAGTCTATTTCTTGTCTACCCTGACTCCTAGGATATAGCCTTTACATGAATCAGTTAATACCCTGGGTGTTTGTCAAGGCCTCTTTTCCTTGGTGAAGCCCTGAATTCTCATTTTTGTCCCCGGGGTTCCTGGAATCTGTCCAAAGGTATGTATGCTTAATTTCTCAGACTCTTAGTCTGCCCCTTAAAAATCATCAATCTCCTGTAAGGAAAAAGCAGCCTTAGATGCCAGAGTCACCTCTCTGGGCTTTTTTATAATCTCAGATCTTAGCTCTTCAATTTCTCACTGTCTTGTTAGTTATTTGATGCCTCAAAATATATTTTCTGTTTAATTTAGCTTTTCTAACTGTTCTCAGTGGGTAGATTTGTACAAAACAATTTGGTTAATCATTGCTGAATGTAGAAATTGAAAAAGAATATCATTTTTTTAAACTGTTCAAATTTTGAATCCGCAATGAACACATTCATTATTTCAAAATAAGTATGGTAATTTTAGAGAAATACTTAATATTCATTATTTGGTTATCTGTTTTAAAGTAAAAGTGTCTATCTAGTTCAGTCCCTACTGGCTTTGTTATTTTCTAAACATTTTTCCAAACATATATGCAGATGATGATGAATAAGTAACTCAGAGATAAAGAGCTATGAAAAGACAAATATTTTTAGATGTCAATGTATTTTCAGGGAGAGGCTATGTATAATTACTTAAATAGTTTATATTGTTCTGACTAGTGATAATTTAAAGTAAGAAAAAATGCAGTTTTTTTTCTACTTAAAAAATTTCAACTACAAAAGCAAAATATTTTTGTTAAGAATACTACATCTGTGATCTTTTATATTTCTTATTCTGTCATATTGAGGCAAATGTCAAGTGTCCCATTGTTAGTGAAGCTAAATGTGATTACCTGCTTAAGATGGTATCTGCCAGATTTCTCCATTATAAAAATGTTCTTGTTTCAATAGTTATTAAGTAATTCATGGAGATGATTCTTGCGACTTATGAATATAGTCATCTCCAACAGGATTATAAGCAATGGTTTTAGTAACAACTGATGATCCTTACCTGAATGAATTTAAAGACTGTGTGTTATAAAATTGCAATTTTCTAATTCAATTTTTCCTTCTCAATTAACTGGTATTCACTAAAAAAGACTCTCTTTTTTTTTTTTTTTTTTTTTTTTTGAGTATCACAGGACTCTTCCTCCCCTGCTCCTCTTTGTAACTAGCCCCTCTGCTCCAGAATCTGGTTCCAGGTGACTCTGGAATTAATCCTCAGTCCCGTATTCCCCTAAGTAGTTCAATTATTCCTCCAATGGTTATCCCTTTAAACTTTTTTTTTTTGCTTAATTCGATGAGAGTCAAGTTTTTAATACTTGCAACCCAAATGGTTCTTATTAATAAAATTTGCAAAATTATTTTCTGAAATTTGATACCAATTTTACAAAACCTCCAGCAGTGTTTTTAGATACCAATTTTCTTTACCATATTGCAATTTTCTCTGTCAAAGGCTAAACTCACCTTCAAGTAATAGCTAATCTATAAAAAGATTTAACCCACTGGAAATGCAAGCCTAAACTCTAAAAATATAAAATTATTATTGCTGTTTCTATTTAAACATGTTATCAATTTCTTCATCCCCAGAACTAGAAGTAAAATCTACTTGGACAATCCTCTAATATTCACTAAGAATGTAATTAAGTATTGAACTTACAGAGATGAATGAGAAAGACATGGTTTTGTATTTTTGTAGCTTCTAATTGAGTAGAGGAGACTAGCATTTAAACACACAATCATATTACAAAGAACCTGCATTTCAATGAATCTCATATGCTTTGATACTTTTTTTATCATCCCAGAAGCTCCCAGCAGAAAGTTTTCACACAACCGTGTCATGACTGCCACCTGGCTGGCAACGACTGTAAGATGTTATCAATTATATGAAATGTCTTCGTTTCAGAAATATAAATATAAATATATATATATATATATATATATATATATATATATATATAAAGTCCATCTTGAAATTCATGAAAATTAGCAGCAAACGCTTTGATAAAGAAGTTGGGAAAGACCCAGAAATGGTCACAGACATGAACATCCATAGTGGGGAAGTCTTTCTGAAGGAAGTGAGGGCTACTCTGAGAACTGAAAGATGAGCAGGAGTGTGTGAAGAGTCGGAAAGAGGGTTCCAAGAAGAAGTCATTTTCCATGACATTTTTCTCATCTTTGAATTAATGGGTTTGGGGACTAGTTTAGAATATGTGTGGATTTTAATATTTTATTTTGTTTAGCAGCATTTTTTTTTTTTGAAGAAAATTCTATCTGGAAGCCTGATACATAAAATGCATAAAGTGGTAATTGCTCTGATCAACAGAGTAGAGGTGGAGTTGAGTTCTACCCATCTTCCTTTCTTCAGATAATAATAATATTATATATTACATGACTTTGTGGTTCAGGGATTTAGGCAAGCATCTGCTAGGTGATTCTTCAACTTTACTTGGTGTTAATTGGGATACTCAGTGTTACGCACCTGGTGCCTGGTCTGGTGTAGGGTCTTTATTAACATGCTTAGGGCCTTAGTAGGTATGGCTGGAAAGCTATGTTTCATTGAGTCCTTCTCCTCGGTGTGGCCTCAGGCCTTTCCACTTGGTCTCTCCATCAGTCTGATTACCGTTTCTACCTAGTGGCTCAGGGTGCCAAGAGTGAGTCTTCTAAGAGAGCAAAAACCGTCAGTCTCTTCAGGCCTGCACACAGAAACTGAAACAGCATCATTCCCACCATATGTTATTAGTCAGAGCAGTCAAGGAACCTACCCAAATTTAAGGGACAGGGACATAGATCCACCCTTTTCATGAGAGGAAGGTCAGAGAATTTAGGGTATCTTTAATCCTTCTCAGACTAAACTGAGAACAAAGTCTGTCCACACAGGTAAAAAGCACAATTGGTTGCAGTCTGGATTTATATTTTCTATTATTTACCTCTGGTTTCAGGGGAGAGGGAATTACCATATGCTTGAGGCAATTCACTTAGTCAATCAACCGTGAAGATTGTTTTTTTATCTTGGAGAAGGAAAGGCTCTGCAAGGGCCTGTTTAAAGAAATCATCAGTTTCTGGAAAAGTAGGAGACCAGTTTGAATAACATAATTGTGGCAAGGCAGAAGAGCAAGATGCACTTGTTTTAGGGAAGAAAAAGTTTAACATTAAATTTTCTTTTTTACTATGGTTCAAGAAATTACATAGTTGTCAGGTATTGAGCTTTTGTTATCGATGAAAGGTATATTCCAGGGTCTTCTTTAAGAAATGAGACTGTAGTAACCTCTGAGAAAAGAGGCTTAGTTGTGAAATGCTTATGATTACCCTAAGAAGAGAGGAGGAGGTAAAACGAGCAACAGTTACCAAATGAGAGAAGGAGCTTGAAAGGAATGAGAACAACAGTAGATTTAGATTCAGAAATTAATACAAGTCAGTTGTGGATTTTGGAATGGATGTGGTGGAAAGCGAAGGTGGAATTCAATGTGAGTGTAGCAGAAAATGAGAAGGAAGCTCTAGCGGATAAAAGGAGACAGTGGAACTTGGCTTTGTGAAGAGAGGAGAAAAGGAAGAGGGGGGAAAAGTGTAGAGGAACTAATGGATGGAAAGACCAGAATGAATGAGGCCAACAGGCTTGTGGCAGACAGAGCAAAGGCCCTAAGTAAGAACACGACCAGAGGAAGCGGAAGGATATGATGGTAGCTGAGGTTAATGATGGGGCAAATGAGAAGACTACAATCATTATATTATTATTTTATTGTTTTTATTGTTTTTATTATTGTAGTTATTGTGTTATTCTTATTGTTACTTGTGCTATTATTATCATTACTTCTTTGTAATTTTGCAGGGCAGTCGTTTAAGACCTTTTCCACTCTCTAAGCTACTATCTTATTTTCAGCCAGTCACAGTGACTCCTACTCTATAAAGAACATTGAGAGAAGTGATATGAACTTCATGAACTTGCCTCAAGTTTATATCCAATTCTCCATGTATGTAGCAATTGTCTCTTCTTTTTTTGATTTTAAAGTGTGCCTTCTTTTTCCAAGTAACCTTGATGCTTCTTCCTCTTGACTCCTGTAGGAACCGGCTCTTTAATTGTCCATGTCTTTCTCACATATTCGGCACCTCGTACTCTTCTGACTTTCCTTCTGAGAAGCATTTTCATGTCTCTTCTGTGCTGAAAATATCTTGTTCCTCTACTTGCCGTGACAACAAACCATCCATTTTTATTTCTTTTATTTCACTACTAAGTTTCATTCAAAAGAAGTCTACATCTTTTGAATCCACAAGTTAAATATTTAAAGTTTTAAGGCAGGAAAGGAAAAATATATTGTTTCAAAGGAAAAGAAAATCATATAAAAGAGAAGACCGAGAAATTCCTGTTATCCCTCAGCCAAAGATGAAGGCAGTAGAGCCAGTAATTAGTGGTTCTTGGTAAGTGAAGGAGGTGGAGATGAAGGACAGGGGGATAAAATGCATTTGCAAAGAGTTTGTAAAGATTGTATTTCGAAGCAAGAGAAAAAATAGGAGAATCGCAATCATGGGAGGAAGATCATACTAAATCTGGTACTATGAAAAACAAAAAATATATAAAAACTATACATACATATACATACATGAAAGAGAAACAGAATGAAGAAAACGTGTGTCTATGTGTATTTGTATATGTATATATGTGTGTGTATATATATATGTATATATGCCTTTGTGTTTGCAGGTTTTATAAGAAACTGATGGATAATAGTTTTGAAACTGTCAGTTTGTAAGATGAATTATAAATACATACCATATACAGTAAGTCTTAACCTAAAGCCACATAGTCATATCTGTAGGAAATAAGATGTTATTTTGTTTAAATCAGCTTAAACTCTAACCTGGTTTCTGCACTCTGAGAAGTAGCTGAAAAATGTGGTATGGATCCTGATTGCACCTCCCTCCTCCTGTAATCCCTCTAGGATTACACAGGAATCCAGAGCCTTATGCAGTGCTTGCAGAGCAAAGGCAAGGTCTCGCCTCTTTAGTCCATTGTGGTTGCTGCTGATACTCGCATTACCCGAGTGCCCGTGGGCCCTTGAAGTTCAGTAGTTCTGTGCCTTAGTGCCGCGTGTCAAGCAAAACTTCTCTGTGGGCTTGCTACTGGCCCTAGGGCTTTGCCAGGGAGCAGAGCATAGATCTTCTAGAACTCATTCTCCTTCCGAACCTACCCCCAAATCCATTTCCTACCCTCCAACACAGACAGATTCACATAAACATTCTCAAAAGGACTCTGGGAGGACTAGCATAATATATCTCATGAGTATAGACTTTCACAAAAGGTTACGTTCGAGTGGCCTTTGCTTCTGGCCTTACAAATATCCTCATGGAGTCTGGTTCGGGTTTGAGGATAGGTAAAAACTGTACCTCAGATTCTGTTTACTCCTGAAGTGGAATAAAAGCAGAGCGTAAACATACAAAGACAAGGTTACACATGTGTAGGTGCAGCTCCTCATAGGCTCCTTTGTATCTGGCAGATGCATGCTCAATCTCTGGGTTCTTGGTCCCTGAAAAGAGAGGTGCCCACTAGGTGGGACTTAGGGACACTGTCTTTTATATTTCCAGCATGAAGAAATAACATAAAACCAATACATCAGCCTCTTTAGGAAGCCATGTGCACTAGATCATAAATCTGGGTTCCGGGCCTTGAAATCGTGGCTTTGCCAGCACGGGGACTTTTTCTCCTTATCTGAGTTTCCCCTGTAAGTCTGCTTAAGGACTTTCTGTGGGCAGGCCTGGCAGTGGTGAGCTACCACTCTGAGGGAAAGTTATTAAAAAGAGCCTGTTTACCTTCTTGGAAAGGGGAAAGGAAAATACAGAAGAAAAACATTAATACAGCAATAACCTCTGCCAAACATATGTAAATATCTTTTATTACTTAGGGGGAGCAAATGAAAGTATGTATGTGGAAATGTTCTGATGACTGTACCATTGCCCTGGCATGTATTAGATTTCTGTTTTTCAAATTGTAGTTTCCAAATATTCTGAGTAAGGTTTATGACAAAGACATAACTCCCATTTAGACAATTGGATTCATAATAGTTTATTTTAACCATCTATTTCAGAAATTCATTTCTGGCATAATGAATAGGATAATGTCTTATTCTGAGCCTGAGTTTTGCTCACTGAAAGAGAAATATTGTCAAAAACCGTAACTAGCTGGCAGTAATTAACTGGAATTATTTACTGGGATTTTGGCTACAATAACTGTTCAATTATTATCTTGTGTTTTCTTTGAAAACAGTGAAGTATGATTGATGAGTTTTCTGTAGCACCTTTTTTCTGGAACATTTAATTTAGGGAAATAATCAGTAGAGATCAGTTGCTGACCTCTAATATTTATCTGCAGGCTAAGCGACTATTTCTAGTCCTCTTTAACAGTGAACACTTCTCTTTATTTATGATTTAGCAATGCAGTCCTTAACAGGAAATGGTGGCTTAATGTACCCACCATTCTCAGTAAGTCATGGGCTTTGATTTGGCCCACAGTGGCATGGAAAAGGCTTTATATTGAGGAATTTATGCTTCTTTAGAGCTTCCCTGGTGTCTAATTGCATATATCTGTGAGTTGGCTGATTGTTAGTTATAGTGCTATCCCAGAAAGTCCCTACACTAAAAAAGAGACCAGAACACCGCAATCTGCTGAGACAATCAGAAGCTAATTTTTCCCTGATGTAAATCTCCTGAAGGGCAGAATATAAATAATGATAAAGAAGCCATATGTGAAAAGATAATGAACATTTGCTAGATGTGGTGAAATATACAAATTTAGATTCAATAATTACAACAAATTCCAGTCACACTTGGATACATTATTCTCTCTGTTTTTAAAATCTTTATTTTTTATTTTTTTACTTTTAGAACTGCAGAAGTCTAAAAATAATAAAAAAAAGATTTTAAAAACAGAGAGGACAGATACTATAAAGAAATGACAATTAGACTAACAGCAGACTTAACAACAGTAACAGATCCAGAGAATGGTGGAATAATTTATTTCATCTGTTGAGAGAAAAAAAGTCAATCTAGAATTGTAACCTTGGCTAAATTTTAAAGAATGAATACAAAATAAAGACACTTTCAGACATAAAAAACTGAAAAAAGTTTGTAACCACTAGGTAGTCACGAATGGAAAATTTAGACAGCGTGCTTGAGAACACAGCCTTTCTTTTGAGGGAGTGATAAAATAATGTTCTAAAATTGATTGTAGTGATGATTACATAACTCGGAATATCCTAAAAACCATTGTATTGTACACTTTATTATGTACAAATGAGTGAATTGTATAATATGTGTGGAGGGTTGAATATCTTCCCTGAATTCACGTCCGCCTGGAATCTCAGAATGTGGCCTTATTTGGAAACAGGGTCTTCGAAGATATAATTAGATAAAGATCTCAAGATGAAATTACCTTGTTTTTAAGGTGGGCTCCGAATTCAATGACTGGTGTCCTTGTAAGAAGAGAAGACACATAAAGACATGGGAAGAAAATCATGTGAAGATGGAAGCAGAGAATGATTTATGTTGCCACAAGCCAAGGAATGCTGAAAGCTTTCAGAAGCTGGAAAAGGCAAGCAAGGATTCTCTCCTTCTGTTTTTAAAAGTGGTGTGGCCCAACCGACACCTCGATTTCAGATTTCTGGCCTCTGCAACGGTAAGAGAATAAAGTTTTAATGTTTTAAGTCCCCAAGTTTGTGGTAATTTTTATGATGCCTTAGAAAACTAATACAATATATGAATTGTGTTTTGTTAAAACTGATGTACTGTATGTGAAATTCTTGAAGAAGAAAATAAATTGTCCAAGAAAGAATTCTGAGATGCAAGAAGGACTGATGAGCAAAGGACTTGGTAACTGTATGGGTAAATCTAGTAAAAAGAATTTGATGGTATAAATATTAATATTTGATTTGGGTGCTTAAGATAGAACATAAATATTCAGTAAAAGTAACAAGACGAAGAGGAGATGATAGAAGTTAAAGGTAAAAGATTTGAGATGAGGTTTAAAATATTGAAAAATTTTAGATGTTAAAATAAGTCTGCATGTTAAAATATTAATATTAATGGTAAATAGTTGAAATAGCATATGTAATTTTCAAAACTGTATAAAGAGAAATTGAATTACAAAGCTTGACTTATAAAAGAAGAAAGATAGAAAAAGAGGCTAAGCTCTCCTCTTAAAAGACAGAAGTTGTCGATTTGGTTTAAAAAATGTCTAGTGCCAACCTCGTGACTTTCAGAGGGAAAAGGAGTTTGGGGGGACTGGAAAAAAAGGGGAAGCGATGAAGAAGTACGAATTAGTAGTTACAAAATAGTCATGGGCTTGTAGAGTACAGTATAGGGAATATAGCCAATAGTATTGTAATGGCTATGTGTGGTGTCAGATGGGTACTAGAGTAATTGGGGGGATCACTTCATAAACTACATAAATGTCTAACCAGTGAACTGTATACCTGAAACTAATAAAAAATGTTAAAAGGTCTAGGCATGCTATATACAAAAAAAAATCTCAAAAGTCAGAAATACACAAAAATATCAAAATGAAAGACAGAAACAGTTCTAAGATGACTGGCTATTCCAGTTTGTACTAATCTCTCTGTTTTCGTGTACATTTGAAAATGTCTATAATTAAAGGCAAGTCAAAGAAAAAGGATATCATTGGAGGAATGACAGCTTTTAAAAATATGGTAAGAGATTTCTGTGAACAAATCTATGACTAAAGAATCATAGACAAATTGAATAATTTCCCCAAAAATATAACTTGGCAAAACTCAACCAAGAATAAGAAACCTTAGTGCTCACATAACTATTAAAACATTAAAGCAGTAGTTAAAAATATTCTCACAAAGAAAATGCTAGACAGTGACATTTTTACTAGTGAGCTCTAGCAAGACTTCTTGGAGGAGTTAATTGCAATGCTGTAAAACTTTTCCAGAGGATATAAAAAAATGAATATTCTTCAATTTATTTTGTGAGGCTTGTAAATTTTGAAAATAAAACCAGACTAGGACAATATAATGAAAGAAAATTATAAGGCCATCTCATTGAAAAACATATATTCAAAAACTTATAAACAGAATATTGAAAACAGAATATAGCAAAAAAAAAAAAAAAGGTGTGTGAAAATACAAAAACCTGTTCACGTTGGATGTATTCTAAAAAAAGTCCTGTGCTAAAAATTGGACTTCTGTAGATTTTAATCTGTTGCAGGCACCCCTCAAAACTACCAAACCTTACCTGGTTTCTCTCTCTGCCTCTTTACTACTAGTCTTTCTGAATCAGGCTTTGTTCTCAGCTCCTACCAGAATTTGACAATGTCCGCACCAAGCCCGCCCTCCCCCGCCCCATTGCAGAAGAAAATAGCCAATGAAAATGATCAACATCTCACCTAGGAAGGTCTCTTCTGTCTTTGGAATTTTAGTTCATCTAATCGTAATTGTTTCCATAGTTCTTCATTTTCATTGCTTTTTGGTATTCAATTAAAGGACCGTATTACAACTTATTCATCCATTTACTTTTTATGGACACGAGTCATTTTCAGTACTTGGCTATCATGAATAATGTTACTATTAACATTTGCTACATGTCTCCTGAAGCACATAGCTAAGGTTGGAATTGCTGAGAGGATACGTGTAGGTTCAACCTTGGAAATGAATGCCAAATTATTTTCCAAATTGTTGACCAATTGATATTCTTATCTATAGAGTGTAACGATTTTATTTGTTTTCATTTTAGCTATTCTGATGAGCATGTGACGAGAGCCCACTGTGTCTTTAATTCTTGTTCCCTGCTTACTAATAAGATTGAGAACCTTTTCTGTATACTGACCATTTGATGTCTCTTTTTCTTTTTGAATTTCCTGTTCAAGTCTCTTGTTCATTTTTCTACTGTGGCCATCTCTCTTTTATGTTGGTTTGCAGAAGTTTTTAATATATTCTAGATATGAATTCTTGGTTAGAATTATATATAATATATCATTATTAATATTCAAATGTAAAAGGAAAAAAACAGTGGTCCATTGGAGTTGGTGAATATCGTACTCATAATTAATAAACAATAAAGCAGTAATTATTAAAATTTAGCTTGTTTAAGAAGTATTTAAGAATGCTTAGTAATATAAAGTTTCCTGGGCAATCCCTTAAGATATTCTAAGTCACCAGGGAGAGAGTGATACCCAGTAATGTGAATTTACACTAATATTTCAAACTTGGAGAAACTTTGACCTAAAGAATCACAGCCTGCCCCCTGAGTGTGGGAATGAGTAATGAGTAGCCGAGGCCTTCTCTGGCCATTGTGACTAAACTACCATGTGCACATCGTCCTTCAGCAAATTCCAATAATTTGCTGGAATTCTCAGAAAAAGCCCAACTGCTTAAAGCTTCAATTCTCTTCTCTGTGAATTAATTATGGACTCACACTTATTTTATATTTACGAAGTACAGAAAGTGCATTCCTGGAGTGGGACTGAATACATTAAAACATTTGATAATAAATAGAGATTATACTGGAGAGGAGCTCATGGGCTCGTGCTTCATTCTCTTAGACTTGCAATATTAAAATGCTCCCCATCTGTATTCAATCAATATTTATTTCTTTCCACATTTGAATGTAGTTCCAACTTGGAGACAAAGGGCTAAGAAACAGACTTTAAAACTGATCAGAGAAAGAATTAACTACCTAACCTTGTGCCTCTTTTCCGTTTTCTTCAGACTCCATTTCAGTAATTCACAAATTCTTGCTACCACTTGATACTTGAACAAAAAGCGTTAAAGTGTTGATTGCAAAGTTTTTGTTTCTAGGGGTCAGGGGAAGGTTGGAACATTCTGAGTCTGGATTTCATTCTTTCCTAGACTTCCTGTGTAATTTTATGCTCCCCCATGTGCACTCAGTGTTCTCTTAGAATAAAGAAGAGATTCCAGTTGCTATCTTTCATTGGTATGTAATGGTGTTTCTCAAAGCAACTTCCCGATAGAGGTGCAGGTGGTTATGTGAAGAAAGGTCATTCTTACTACATTTTGAATGTGGAGAAAAAGCTTTACACTTTTCACCCAGCATACTCTCTTACTTTCAATTTAAAAACAAGTAAGTCCCCCAAAGCCGTTGTGAGATTTCCTCTACTTATCTATTGGCTTATCTACTTTTTTGAGGATTTGTGAGGATAGTGGCATATTTATGTAATAGTTATTGTTTTTAGCTGTACAGTACATTTCCACATGTGCTTCTCCCAACTTCATATAATAGACCCTTTCTTTTTTCTATCCTGTTATTTGTGGATAAGAATGAGATTCAAGTTTTGTGCAATAGGAGCACCCATCCCCCTGTCCACATAAATTGGTTCAGAAGTAACTTAATGACGTCGGCTACCCATTCAGACTCCTTGGGATCATTCTAGTGAGACGAGGGGAGAAAATTATCTCTTACCTCTGAGGTTTCCTTGCTGGAAGGATGTAAATCTTAGACCACTGGCAACTATCTTCCTCATGATGTGAACAGAGTCTGCTAACAGTAAGAGAGAATGAGGCCCACACTCAGATGGGTGCAGAGTTGATACATGAGAGGAAGGATCTTAATGACCTGATCCTGGATATATTTATGCCTGATGCTGGGTCCATTCTATCTCTTTCCAGTTACATAAGTCAATTTTTTTTTTTTTTGACTTTAAGCTAGTCAAATGTGGTTTCTGCTATTTGCAACTAAAAATGTCCAGATTCAAAGAAGCAATAATGGCAGTGACGTAGGACAATAGATACACACCAAGAATTGTTGAAAATAGGAATATATGGTCATTCTAGCCAAAAATGGTTGGCTTCTTTTCTAGATTAATGATTTTCAAACTGGTTCTACATTGTATTTGCCGAGGGAACTTTTAAAATAATATAGAAGCCAGGTCTCCCTACCCAGAGATTTTGATTGAATTGTCTAGAGTAGGATCTGGGAATTTCACTTAAAAAAAAAAATTCTTCTGATAATTTTATTGCATAGCCAGGTTTGAGAACCATAATACCGCTACTTGAGTTTAACTATTTCAATTATGGTTTATAAATTTGTAAACCTGAGACGCAAAAGGCTAGGATCTGGTTTCTTTTCTTTCATTAGCTATGATCTTAGACAAATAATTTTCTGGTTTGCAGAGCTTCAGCTATAAGAAGTAGGACTTAGACTGGAAAAACCCTAAGACCTATTGGACTCTGATATTCTACAATCCTGATCCTGTTGAACAATTCTTTTTTCGAAGGATTAAAAATTCTTGAAATTAGAACCTACTCCCCCCAATCTTGGATCATGAGAGAACACTACTTGGAGGAAAGATAGTTCATGTTCATCTTTTAAAAGCCAAGGATTTGTGGTATAAATAAAATGATAGAACATATCCGCATATTTGTTTCAGTTTTGTTTGACAGTGCTTAGCTGTTTTTCTGCCAGCTAAGAGGATGAAAGGCCTGCAACCCTCAGAGAGATTATGTAATTTTTGCAATCGAATTCAGCACAATATCCAACAACTGAAATGTCGAAGGACAGGGTTACTTTTCTCAGAAAGAATTTTTATGGTTTTATATAGTGAGGAGGCACTGCTTTGGGTGTGTCTTATTAATGACTTAATTCAGTCTGTTCTTCTGTCTCTAAATGGTGATAAAATGAGGGATATACAACTAGACTAAAATAAAAAGCCTAGTGCAGAGTGTGAAATGTATTTTGTTAAGCCATTTTATGACTCATTTTTTCATTCCTTTTAAGAACAAGGTCCTCGAAAGCCTTAATGCTAGTATTGAATTACTTTAAGAAATATAACCCTATAGAAGTCCTCTCACCTCTGTCTGCTCCTCACGCCTTCTCTAGGTTACTGCATCGGGTAGGACATACTAACCCTGCCTTTTCCATACCACTCCATAGCACCTCTTCCTCAAACTCACCAGGAGCAAGCCTTCCTTTCCTTCAACGTCCTTTTGCCTTCTTCTGTAGAGTTGTCCCTAATAAATAAAGTGAGAGGGACTGTCTCACTACTTAACAATGAACTCCTGAGTTAATCATATATAGCCTATTAGCCCCTAAAATGATTGAATTGCTACTGTGTCTTTAGCAGAACTTTAAGACGTATACTGCCCTAGGGTTTTCACCCCTGCATCTCTATATCTCAGCCTGTAAGGCCCCCCAAAATGATCCATGCTGCAAAATAATTTTTTATGCTAGGTTTTAACCCCAAAGAAAAACTCCTTTTCCTCATAATGTTATCAGCTAAGAATTAAGAGTAAAACAACCAGATTTAACTAATTTGCATTGCTAAATAAATGACTAATTATATTGTTTCAAGAGGACAATCAAATTTATGCATTCTGTTTAGCTACTTATAATACTTTTCCCTCCTCATTCTGCATGTTCTCTATAAAGAGTTTTTTAATATGAAATTCTCAAAACGAACTGAGTTTATGTTTTGGGGTACTTGGTACACATGTTATCATAAAATGGAGCTGTTATTAATGGTTAGCTCCTTAACCAGTCTAAGAAAAAACTCCACAAAACAAAGACATTTAACTCTTCTTGTAATGTATAAACAGATGACTATTCATAAAAAATCATGCACAAGCAAATTTATGAAATTGAATAGAAACTAGGTAGGAAGGAGGGCTAGTCCACAGAAAGGATCTGAATGTGATATTTAGTTCTGGAGGGCATTTTCCCCTCTTTTCCTAGTAGAAACGTTGGCCTTAGGCAATATTATAATGCTCAGCAAATGTCTTTCATATCCTACCACCACATTCACACTTTCTTCCAGCCTCTTCAGGACCTCTCTCCAGCAGCTTCCTAGGTTCATAACCATACAATTGACCCCTGAACAACACACGTTTGAACTGCACAGGTCCACTTATATGTGGATTTGTTTTCAATAAATACCGGCACTGTTTTCGATCCATGGTTGAGAATCCGCAGATGCAGGAGGCCTGCTATATGCATTGATATAGGCCATTTTATAGAGGGGACTTGAGCATCCACAGATGTTGGTATCCATGGGCATCCTGGAACTAATCCCCATGGACACCAAGGGACAGCTAAGTTTGGGGGAGTTAGAAAATACGTGAATTTTCAACTGCGTGGGCATCAGCAACCCTAACCTCTGGGTTATTTGTCAACTATAGTTTTTTTTTTTTTTTTTTTAAACCTTGCATTTCTCATTGAAGTCCTCCTGGCTCCACTATTGTGTATTATTTCCCTATTCACACTTTTCAAACCTCTCAAATGAAATCTCCCTTTTCTGCAACTCTTCCTAATCACATTCCAGTATAGAAATAATCTGATTTTAATATGACTTCAAAATTATTTAATTTGAAAGGAAGGTACATGTTTTATGTAATGTGGCTAATTAAATCAATAGTAGAGTTGTGTGTAATGTGGCTAATTAAATCAAACAGTTCAGGCAGAGTGAAGGATGCTATTTCGGTCAAGTGGCCGGTCTGCAGAGTGACTTGCCTGCATATCTTTCTCCAGGACTACCTTCTCTTTCATATATTTTCTTTCTTCCTTTAAAACAATAAATTTTGGAATTTGTTTACGTAGGTCATTTATTTGGAAGATAAGCATCTAAACAAAGGGATTGCTTTAAAAGTATTTTAAAATTTATTCATTAATTCGCATTCTTTCGTCAGTGTGTGAATGATTTGCTATTTGCTCCTGTGCAGCAGTGCAGCAACGTCAAGCAATGGTGTGATCCAGGGGGCTGAGGATCGCGCTGTGGTTGCCGTCACCTTTACGAAGGGGCGTGACCACGCAGAATGTCATGGGTAGATCAAAAACTATTCTGAGAGGTCTTTTTATGAAATACATGTGACTTACCAATGAGCACGAGGTATGCCAGTTGTAGAAGCTGAAAGAAATTTGCTAAGTAAAGGGGAGGCAGCGCAAGTGGCTAGTGCTGCTGGCTCTTTCCCAGCAATGCTACATCATTTCTACAGGCTTCTGCATGCGCTGCATCTATATTCCTGAAGGACGTGATTCTGGCACATCGCATGTGCACATCACGCACAGACACCTTCCAAAGTACACCGTTCGCAGAGCTACAATGACTATGGCTTTTTGTTGTTGTTGTTGTTGTTAATGCCATTTTTTTTAGAAAGAGAGTGTTCACTGCAAATTCCGATTTTTGTTGCAAGAATGATGAGTGAAAGTCATTTGTTCTGGTTTTGTGAATAAACGTTTAGTTTTTTCTTTTAAAAGTAAACGTGGATGATCACAATTGAAGTAAGAGTATTTAAGACCCTGGTAATTCCCAAGTACTTCCACTCTCCATCCCACTTGTATCCGTCACACTGTGAGAAACGGGGAAAGGAGCACCCAGCCAAGGGGTTTCAGTCCCTCTTACCAAAGGCTGAGGAGAGAGAAGCAGTTCCAGTACAGGAGCTGAAGAGAAGGTGTTTTTTTCTTCATTTCTAGTTTTGTTTTGCTTTGCTTTTAACCTTGTCTTGGTTCTGACAGATGCAAGGCTCTAGTGGGTATGAAATTCGAGAGAACTAGGGGAGAAAAGGGGAGGAAAGTGAGACGTGTTAACTGTGATGTTTGCTGGGTGCTTAGAAATGGATCCTGTTAACTAATTAATATTATATTAGTTTGGCACGCGCACTCTCTCTCTCCTTCCCTCCCTCCTTCCCTCCTTCCCTCCCTCTCTCTTTCTTTTGGGCTTTATAAAAGCCTGGTAATTATTACATTGAAGACCTTACCTCAGATAAAGCACTCAGATTCCCCTCCCACTTTTACTCAGTGAATCTCAGGGCATTTGGCATCTAAGGAGGATATTTATTAGTAGCTATTTATATACTTCAGGAGTTTAATTGTCAGAATCAGACCATCGAATAGGTTCATGTTAATATCTGTTAAATTCTCTGAGTCCAAAGTCAAAATCTAAATATACCTTAGAAAAAAATAATAACCATGGAAGTGAAAAGTGCATAAAATTTCTTAGTAAGAGACTATTATAATGTTCATTTTTTTATATCATGAACATGATGCTGTGTATTCATTTGCCTCTTGCATTCCTATTTGAGTAGCAAGAGGATGGGTCAAACTTTGTTAACATGTCTCTACATTATGATCTGGTCAAAGATGTAGGAGTAGATGAAGAGAGCTTCTTATTACCCTTTTTGGGCCCAATTTTCTTATTATAGTGATGGGACTGAACTAGATGATCTCTAAAGTTCAATTCTATTTTAGCAATATATTCTGTAGAGTTAAAAATCTGAAGTGTTCGCTTGGTTTAGTACAGGCTTATTTTTAGGTAGGAGTGCCTTTTGTGTTCTCAGGACATCATATATGATACTAGTCTTTTAACATTTTTTTCTTAAGTGTCTGTTAAAAGAATTTTGAAAAACTATATATGTATATATTATATAGATCTTCTTGTCATCTAAATATACATTTAAAATTTATCATCATAATTACAAGCAGTGGCAAATGATATCATTTCCAGTATAATGTAAATATTGACTTTTAAAATAAAACTCTTTAAAAAGTACTCAGTATAACCTAAAAACCACAGCAGTGTGTTAGTAACTATAATCCATTTGAAACTGGTGAGTAAATTTTTCAAACTAGAAATTTCACCTTTGGTTTGCTTTGTACTTGTATTTCTATTCTACTCCTCTCACAAAATTCTATCCTAACTTAATATATATTTTATGCTTAAATTTTTTTTTTTTATAAATCATCAGATTTCTCTATGATAATAATATGTATACCCATTTGGAAATGATTTTTTTAAAAAAATTTACATCTATAAGAGTCTAAATATTCAAAAATTTTTGAGGTGAAACTTCATTACAGTTATTAGTATACAATTGAACTAAACAGCACAAATATATTATAAATTTTGACACATAATTATTAAGGAAATGCATTTTTTAGGGAGATGGATGGAATTTTTTACAAATGACCTTATGTAGACATGGGTGAATATTACTTATTGCTAGCATTAGACAGGATTGAGCAATTCTGCTTTAATTTTCATATTTACAGATAGAAAGATTACATCTATTTAAATAGGTTGATGGGAATGAAAGTTTTGTTATAGCAATGCCACTCAGTTTTTGAACTCTGGAGTCATGTGAAAAAAAATATATGGTCTTTGTGAAAGTTAACTTTGTATTAACTGGGCTAGGCTATGGCGCCCAGTTATTTGATCGAATAATAATCTAGATGTGGCTGTGAAGGCATTTGTGGAGGTGATTAACATTTATAATTGGTGACCCTAATAACGCAGATTACTTTCCATAATGTGGATGAGACTCCTCCAATCAGTTGAAGACCTTTTCTGAAAAAAGAGCAATACTTCCTCAAGACTGCAACATAGAAACCCTTCCTGAGTTTCTAGTCTGCTGGTCTGCCCAGCAAACTTTGGAATCAAAGCTGTAACATTAATTCTTACCTGAATTTCCATCTCAACAGCCAGTCATATTTATAGATTTCAGAATTGTCAGCCCCCACCATGATATGAACCAATTCCTTAAAATCTCTCTGTATGTGTGTGTGTGTGTGTGTGTGTGTGTGTATGTCAGTCTATCTATCTATCTATCTATCTATCTATCTATCTATCTATCTATCTATCACCTATCTTCTGTTTTCCTGGAGGATCCTAATACAATTTTTTTATCAAAAATTTTTTAATGATCTATTATTTGACAATTGATTTAATTTCATCTAAATTTTTAAGGCAAGAAGTTGAATATTCCCTGACTGCAAAACATGATTTCTTACCCAGTCGGTAACTTTCTCAATACCTACACCAACATTTCAAATAAGGTCTTTGGTGCTCATGAAAGAAAACCATTTATATTGGATTTATTTCTGTGAAACTATCTTTGTCCAACTCCTCTATGGAAATGCTCTTAAGTAGCCTCAGGGTTACTGTATACTGGTCTGAAAACAGCTGATATAAACCATCTTGCTATGTACATTGTTAGATATCATTTTGTATTGTTATTTACCTATGAATAGCATTTTTACTATGGTAGAAATAAAGTACACTAACAATGCTTAAGCACAGAAATAATGGGAAAAAATCAATGATGATCATTTATTTGGAAATTTTATTTTAATGGTATTAATGATGATATTGATATTCAGTTAAACATGTTTCAACAAACTAGAGAACTTCAATCCAATTTTATGATTCAATTGCGACCGAATCATACATTTTTATACATTTCTAGTTAAATTTCAAGCTCAATTGAGTAATTGATGCTCATCATTTATTTTACTACTAAGAGAATATATTAACTTTTGCTTTGGACATGGTATTTGGTACAGTATTGAAAACCTTAGGTCATAAAGCAAAAAGAGATATAAACAACATTTCACAATACTTAATCCAATTATTTTTGATGCAAATCGTGCAGGGTTTCTCCCAGATTTAGCATAGTAGGAGGCTTCATAAACTTTTGATGAATTGATTGAAAGTGCAAAAATATATTCTTGACTATTTTGTACTCAAAATTATGATCATATTTGCTAATGAAGCAATCGCTGTTGTAAAAATAGCTCCTTTCATAGATTGACATGAAGGCTATTAGAACATTATGACAAAGTAGTTGAATGAAAGGGCCTACTGATAGCAAAAGATTGATACCCAGTGCCTGCTTTGTTCTTTTCATAGGTAGAATACTGCCCTAATGACCAAATATCCATGGTGTCAGGGGAACTGGCAATGTTGATTAATGTTTGAGGCATCATCAGAAATCCTTTAAAAATTGCAATTTCTTTGGAGAGTTAATGTTGTGAATCAAATAAATTCTAACATTTTATCATGCCCATGTATGTATGTGTGTTGTTTGGAATAATGCATTACATTAAATACAACCAAACTTAGCAATTTTTTTGAAAAATGATATTTTATTTCAAAAATTTGAATAGCAATTAGATGGTACAATAACTTAGGGAAAGAACGAGACAGGCTTCATGCCCTCTAGTTTCCCCAATTAAAAAGAACCCATTTCTAGGTCGGGAGAAAATGTCAGTAAGATCATTTCTCCTTTTTGAAAATCATACAAAGCTTTTCAGAGTCACACATGCAGGGAGTGCAGCTGAATATCATCTCCTCCCATCTATAAAAGCTATTGTCTGCTTTAAAAGGAAAGGCTCTCAGCATGACTTTAATGTTGCATATCTGAAATACAGCTTGAAAAGCTCTTCTCAGTGCTGAACAGAGCATGAAGGTAATGGTTATCATCTACCTCACATTTAAAAAGGAGAAACAAACCAACACAAAGACTTATTTATTGTCTTTAGGCTCCACTTTAAAGAGCCCTTTAATATTTCTTTAAAATCTGCTTTTATTCTGAAGTTCCCTACTACTATTGCTTTGGTTTTTTTCCTTGTGCTATTACAGTCAACCATCTTTTTGTTGAGGTTGTGCTGCAGAATATTTGCCTTAGTAAAAATATAACTGAGTAGAATATCACAGATTACATTTACTATAAATCATATGCCCTAAACTACATACTCAGAGTAGCAGGACACAAATACTGCCACCAATTCAATTTTGATGGTTCAAGAGCATTTTCCCAACACTGGTGTGCTGGAACTGACTTACACTGGCTTTTGAGAGTTGATTGTTAAATTTTCAGGAATCACATTGTTAGCTTGAAATTAGTCATGGAAGTAATACTTGTATCACGGAGAGAAGCAAAATTAGAAATAGGTCTCTTTTTCCTCCAAAGAGACCAGTTCTTAAAAAATTAACCTGCATACCAATACCTATGTATATACACACTCACACACCAGCCAGTGATGTTTCTATGGGTAGGGGTGAAAAATTCAGTGATTAATAATTAACTAGCTATTAAAATTCTCTCTGAAGTTGTGATTCAAACATATTACATTCTTGGGAGAAAAAAAGGAAGGCTAGACAAAAAGATGAATGTCTTGTAGGAAATTTATAAACTGGTTTTAGAACATGCAGTTCTAGATTTTCTCTCCAACTGAAAACATGTTCAGTGAAAATGAATAACTAGTTTATTATTATAATAAACAAGGGCTCCATTTATAACTGAGCAACTGTCTTTTTTTAGGGGAAATTTCTTATATGATTCTTCCTTTTGCCTCAAAAAGGAGCCCAAACTTAGACTTAATTCCTATTTAATGTGAGGCAATGTTTCTTGGCAAAACAAGAGAATCGTAGTGCTATTCTGCTGGTATAGAGTTAGCCTCAAGGCACACTCCTCCAAATACTGTTGCTTATATTGTTCCCAGTTACAAGGGCCTTTATTGTACCTAATGTAACACACACACACACACACACACACACACACACACACACACACACACACACAGAGCAAGTACAGGGTCTGTATTAGCGGGGTTACTGAGTTGTACACATTTACTGCCTGAGCAGTTATGTGTAGCAATACTTAGTGATGTGTGAATTAGCTGACATTAGCATCTATTGTGCCTAAATAGACTTCAAAATGTAATACTGAGATTCCTCTCTTCAGCCCCAGAGTTCACATATTAAAACTTCTTGAATTTAGAGACTTCTAAGATTGATGTACAGACCAATGCAGTCCAAGATTTTCTCGCAGGCTACTTATTAAGAAAACTTGTGAGACAGGTCATATTTCTTCTATTCGTTCATTTTTTTCTTTTTTTTTTTCATGCAGACAGCCCTGAGCAATAATAACAAGAGCTTCATCATGGTCTTTGTATAATTTTACTCTTTAATAAGCCAGATTACAGTTATGACAGAAAAAACATGTAATTATAGTGATAAATTTTTCACTCATGATATTACATACACACATCTATAATTATATGGTAATATGGGTTCTTATCATTAGAAAAGTGTTTTTTAATTTCATTTTTATAGGACTTGAAATAAAATTATGTAGTATGTAATTACATTTTGTAAATGTTTCATTTTTTTTTTTTTTTGGAATGCGTATTTTCTGTATGAGAGAGCCCATTTAAAGTTTTCTCACATGATTATGGTTTTGTTAATTTCTCTGTTAATTTACATAACTTGACTGTCAATCTTTCTCAGTAAATTATTTACTTAAAATCTAAAATATCAGTCTTTGTCCTTTTCAATGTTTTAAAACCTATTTTTTTGCTATTAAATATTAATACATTAAATTCTTTGTTAATATTTACCTGTTACAGAGTTTTTCATCTGCTATTTTATTTTGTGTCATTTTATTTAAAAGGGTCTTTTATAAATAGCATAAACTGGATTTAAAACCAAATTATATATGAGAATTTCTCTTTTAAGAGGTAAAACATTCACATTTTTTTTGTAATTTTTTAGATTAAGTAGAGAGGAAGAAGCATTATCTAATGAATAAATAAATTTTATATTCAACAGAAAACATATGTTCTTGTCTATGAAACAATGACTCAAAGCTTTAGCATTTCAGTTAACTCAGTTCAGCGATATTCTTTCCAAAAGATTACTTCAAATGATCTTGAAATTTATTGTTTAAACCTATACTATATTTAAACCATTCATAATTTTTTGGATTACTGGTAAGGTTGGACTTATATTTTCCACATTACATTTTATACTGTATTTACTATTCTTTTTATTTCTTGGTGAGGCGATTTCTTTTTTTATTTTTGTGTTGATCACTTATTCTATTTTCACCTCCATCCACGGTTTGGAAGTTCTATATTTTTAAGTAAATTCTGTATTTTTAGGTATCCCCTAAATTAAAAAAAAATTTTTATTAATTTCAAGACAAGATATTATAAATATATAACTTGATGATTTTTTAAATGACTTCGAATTTTTTTTAGAACAAATTGGAGAGGAAGGCATAGAGATTTCCCTTGTGCCCCTGCCCACACACATGCGCAGCCTTCCCCATTATCCACACCATTCACCAGAGTGGTGTGTTTATTACCAAGGATGAACCTGTATTGACACATCATAATCACTCAAAGTCCATAATTCATCTTAGTTCATGCTTGGTGCTGTAAGTTCTATGGGTTTGAGCAAAACTGTAATGACAAATATCTATCATTACAACATCATATAGAGTATTTTCGCTGCCCTAAAACTCCGCTGTGCTCTGCCTATTCATCCACCCACCCCCAGCAACCACTAATTTTTTTGTTTCCATGGTTTTGCCTTTTCCACAATGTCATATAGCTGAATCATATAGTGTGTAGTCTTTTCCGATTGGCTTCTTTCACTTAGTAGTATGCATTTAAGATTTCTCTATGTCTTTTCATGACTTGATAACTCATTTATTTTTTTGTGTTGAAGATTATATTACCTGGATATACCACAGTGAATTTACTTACTCACCTTCTGAAGTACATCTTTTTAAAATTTTTAAATTTCCATCCCCATCCTTTTCCTTTTGGAAACCACCAGCTTGTCTATCACTGTGGGTTATTTCTGTTTTGTCTGCTTTTGTTTTTTAGATTCCACATATAGGTGAGGTCATGCAATATTTGTTTTTCTCTGATTTATTTCACTTAACATAGTACCCTCTAGGTCCATCCACATTGTTACAAATGGCAAGATTTCATTCTTTTTTTATTGCTGAATAATCTCTTTATATACATACACATCTTCTTTATCCATTCATCTACTGATGGACATCTAGGTTGCTTTTATATCTTGGCGACTACTAGTAATGCTGCAATGAACATGGGGTGCATATATCTTTTTGAATTAGTGGTTTTGTTTTCTTTGGATAAATACCCAGAAGTGGAATTGTTAGATTGTATGGTGGCTTCTTTTAGTTTTTGAGGAATCTCCAAGCTGTTCTCTACAGTGGCTGTATTAATTTTCAATCCCACCAACAGTATACATGGATTCATTTTCTCCACATCCTCACCAGCACTTACTATTTGTTGATTCGTTGATGATAGCCCTACTGACAGGTATGAGGTGACATCTCATTGTAGTTTTAATTTGCATTTTCCTAATGATTCATGATTTTAAGCATCTTTTCATGTGTCTGTTGGCCACCTGTATATCCCCTTAGGAGAAATGTCTATTTAGATCCTCTGCCACAGTGTATTTATCCATTTACCTGTTGCAGTACATCTTGATTGCTTCCAAGTTTTGGCAACTGTGAATAAAGCTTCTATAAATATCCATGTGCAGGTTTTTGTGTAAACATAAGTTTTCAACTTCTTTGTGTAAATACCAAGAAGTATGATTGCTGAATTATATGGTAAAAATGTGTTCAGCTACTTAAGAAACCTCCAAACTTCTTCCAAAGTGGTCATGGTGCATTGTTCTGAATTTTGTCCATTCTAATAAGTGTGTTGTGGTATTGCTGCATTGTTTTAATTTGCAATTCCCTGATGATCTATGATGGGGAGCATCTTTTCATATGCTTATTTTCCATGAGCATATCTTCTTTGATAATGTGTCTGTTAAAGTATTTGGCCCATTTTTTAATTAGGTGTTTGTTTTCTTATTGTTGAGTTTTAAGAGTTTTTCAACTTGATGATTTTTCACATCCAGATCAAGACCACATGTTACTAGCATCCCAGAGGCTCCCTGAGCCCTGTTCCAGTTCTAATCCCTTTCCCAAGAATAGCTACTTTCCTGACTTCTAATGTATAAATTACTTTTGCCTGTTTTTGAGCTGTATATAAATGGAATAATGCAGTAGCTATCTTTTTTTTCTAATATTATGCTTATAAGATTTATCTATATTGTTGCATATAGTTTTAGTTTGTTCATTTTCATTATTGTATAGTATTTGGTCATATCATTCTGTCAATATTTATTTTTCTATTCTACCGTTATTAAGCATTTAGGTAGTTTCTAGTGTTTGGTAATGATATGTAATGTAGTCATGAATAGTCTAGTACAACAGTCTTTCGATGCCCTTTAGTACTGATTTTTGTTGATTGTATTTCCATAAAAGAAATTATTCAGTCATACGGTATGTGTAAATTCAACTTTACATAGACATAGCCAGCTTCCCAAAGTGGTAGTACCAATTTGAACTCTCACTGCAGTGCAGAAGAATTCTAATTGCTCCTCATCCTCACCGACACTTCCTATTGCATGTCGTTTTCGTTTTAGCACTTATATTTTAAATCTTAAAATTTTAACACATATTTAAATATAGTTTTATAAATAATATTAAGTTACTCCTATCCATAGCACCCAAATACATTTTTTTTTTTGCCTTCTTTTCCTTTTTGTTCATCTTTTAGATCATCTGGGATTTTAGTTGCATATTATTATTATTTCTTGACAACAGTGCTTAATTACTATTACTGCTCTTGTTTCATTACTGCTTTTTTTTTTCTCAGTAAATTTCATAGTTAATCTTTCAGAGATGCTTTGTGAGACTTACAACTCTTAATATCTAAAAATGTCTTTATTTTGTCTTTTCATGTAAATGATATAAAATTCTACCTTCAAAATTATTTCTTTCCTTAGGGAGAATTTTTCAAAAGGGTACACACTTTCTGTTATAATGATTAATAATCTACATATATAACATAATGACTATAGTTGATAACACCATATTAAATAATGACAATTTGCTAACAGAGTAAAACTTAATATGTTCTCACCAAAAGGGGACATAAATATGTGAGTTGATGGGTGTGTTAGTAATCCTTTTACAATTTATAGGAATATCAAATCATCATGTCGTACACTTAATTATCTTACAGTTTTGTCAGTTATATCTCAATAGAGCTGAAAAATTATTTCTCTCAAACCATCGGAGATATTTTTTCACATTGTTGTGTATTCATTCTTACCAATGAGAAATTATATGTCAGTTCAATTCTTGCTCCTTAATAGGTAATGTCTTTTATTCTCCTCTGAAGGATTTTCACATTTTTTTGATGTCCTGAAACTTTACCATGATGTAGCCAGAGACTAGATCTTGTTTTATTTATTCTACTAAGCACTTAAAATATTCCTGTCTTTTTAAAATTCTGAAATTAAAAATTGCAAAAATTTCTCCTCCCATTTTCTTTGTTCACTCCATTTGCATTTCCAGTGATATTTTTGAAACCTTTTGATCCGTCTTCTTTTTTGGCCTTTTTGTGCTTCATTCTGAGGCATCTATTAAAGCTGTGTGTGTACATGTGTGTGTTTCTGCATGTTTGTAATGAAACCCCATGTATACATCATCAACCTCAAGAACTATCAACATTTCCACTTTGTCTGATCTATTCCTACATATGTACTATATATATTAAATATATATATACTTTTTTGCTAAAGTATTTTAAAGCAAATTCCAAACATTATATCACTTTATCAGTACAGACTTAAATATGTCTAATAGATAAGAATTTTTAAAAATTTAAATATGGTACCATTATCACTCTTAAAGAGAATGAGCAATATCTTAATATCTTTTAATATCTAGTTCATGAACAATTTTCTCTGAGTATCTGTATCAGTTGATTTGTTCAAATAAGAATAAGTTCATATATTACATTTTGTTGTCTCTTAAGTTCTTTTATTAACAGTTTCCACTATTTTTAAAATACTGTTTTTATTGAAGAAATGAATTGATTTGTCCTAATAGAACTCATATTTTGGATTTTGTTGACTCTATCTTTGTAGTATCTCATTTAACATATTTTTCTGTCACCTAAATTTTTATAAACTAATATTTTGATCTAGCTGCTTGATGAGATTCAGATTCAATTTTTGACAAGATTAATATACTAGGTGTATAATACAAAGATAGTTTTATTTTTCTTCTCTTAGTGATATTAAGATCAATCATTGGGTCCAGGTATTATCTGCCTGATTCATTCATTATAAAAATCTTTATCAATCTTTTATCAAGTATTTTAGCAGCCATTAATAATGTCGCATTAACCATTATTAGAGGCAGAAAAAATAACAGAAATAGAAATGATTATTCTACAAAGGAGAACTTTCCTTTTCCAACTTTTTAGTTATTCTGAAATAGTTTATACAGAAAACATAAGATAAATATTAATTATTTTACCTTATTTTATAGTTTTTATAATAAAAAATTTGATTTCCTAACAATCTCCAAAGGTTGTTAAGTCATAAAATTTTGGAATTTTATTATGAACTCATGAATTTTTATGTATTGGTTGTGTTTCTATCCATTATAGTCATGATTCTTTATGGATGTTCAAATTTCTATTCTTTAGCCAGTGGAAGTCAAAATTAGCTTTATGTCTTTTCTGAACTGACACTAGTAGTCTGTGATAGTTTCTTTGTTTTCTAGCATAGCTAGATGTCCCAGGCTTATCTCGTGTGTTCTCTGCCCACCTTTGTACTAGGTATTTTCCAAGGAGCCTTGCTTCCTTTTGGTAAAAAAGGATGTTTAGAGACCACAATATGGTATTAAGGGTACTTATTACTACTGGCTTTTCATTGCTTTCATGCCTCTTAAGCAGATGGATGTAATAAATCTGTGCCTATTGATATTTCTAATTCAAAGCAATTTTTACTGAATTTTTTTAGCAGAATATCACCTAATTTTTTCATTTTATTTTCCATCACACTAAAATCTTAATGACAGCATATCTTATTCTCTTTTTCTATCACACACATTTATTAAAAAATAGAAATATTATTAAAATATATATAACTTTGTTATTTTGGAATAATTATATCATATAATGATTCTGTTATTTTCTTCACAGAGTGGTATTATCTCGTATTCATCACAGAATGTTATGCTTCACTGAAGAATTTTTTTTACTTTTTGTTCTATTAACTATACTGCATCAGATGCTATTTATTCTATTTTTTTTTTGATAACTTTAATAGTGTTGCTTCTCATTAACAAAAATTGCTTATCTGGTATTCGAGATTTCTTTTTACCCTGTGAGTGTAAGTGCCATGCTGCTTACTTCAGCTTATCTTGAATAATCATGGGGTAGAGGCAGCACGTATCACAGGGGCACAAAATGCCAGGAGCTAAAAAGATTTCCCTCTTCCTCATGAGTCTTGGTAACCACCTGGGTTTCTGCAGTTTCATCCTCCAAGCTCTGTTCCTGCATGTGTTTTGATGTCTACTGTCCCATGCGTGGCTCAAGCCAGAAGGAGGGGTGAGGGCTGTGGTGGCATCTAGCAAGCTGGCTGGCTGCCACCTCAGCAGTCTCCCAATCAAGTGCTCTGATCACGGTCCTAGAGCTAATTCACGATTGGGAGGAACTGTACAATTCTTAAGCTTTCTCGCTTTATTTGCGACAAGTCTCTCTTTTGCCTCTTCTGGGTTGTGCTTTCATCTTCCCATTCGATCTTATCTACCTTCTGTCTTTCAGAGCATTATTTTTGGTTCTTGGTGTTTCTCATTGTTTTTCCTTTGGAAATTTTAAATGCACATTTACTGTATGATATGCATTTATACATATACGTTATCATATGGCAACATATGCCATCCTATAGAAATATATTCACTATCATAAGAATAGGTCATAAAGTATCACATAGAAATTTTAAACATATATTTAACAATTATTAAAATTCTGGTAATCTTGTTTTACTCCCATTGTAACTTTTTTAATGGATTATTTTATAGAAAATTGTATGCAATTCAACATTTTATCTAGATATACCCTATCAAGGCCATGTGATGGAGTCCTCAGTATCTTACCCAAAATATTTTCCTTTTCTCCGCAAACATGAGTCCAGAGGCAATTGGGCTGTGATCTTCCTTGACAAAGAACACTTTCCTTTTTGATTTATACAGGTTTCTATTGCCACATCATAACAAAATACCATAAATTTAGTAAATAAAAACAGACATTTACATTTCGTGCTTCTGAAGGTCAGAAGTCCAGACAGTCTTTGCTGGGTTCTCTGCCTGGGTCTCACAAGGCTGAAACAAAGTGTCAGCGAGTCTGGGCTCTTATCTAGAAGTTCTGAGGAAGAATCTGTGCCCAAGAGCATTCAGGTCATTGGCAGATTTTAGTTCCTTGTGATTGCAGGACAGAGATCCACATTTCCTTGGTGGCAGTGGGCTGGGAGTCACTCTCACTCCTAGAGGTCTCTCTCCAAACCTTGGACATGCCCCTCTACATCACAGCTAGCAATGGTCCTTCATATCCTTCCCAGCCAGCAGGGGTGCTTCATTGTCCTTACTGTGTCTTGAATCTCTCTGACTTCTACCACCAGCCAGTCAGCCAAACTTCTCTACCTTTAGAGTTTGTGTGATTGGATTAGGCCCAGTAGGATAACCTCAGTTTTGATGAACTCAAAGTCAACTGATTAGTAACTTTAACCACTTCTGCAAAATCCCTTTGCCATGTAAGAGAACATAATTACAGATATACTAGCTTATCATAATCATAGGTCTGAGGATTAGGGCAGGACGTCTTCAGGAACTATTGTAGAATCATGCCTCCCACTGTCCTGCTCGTTTTTACTTCAGTTTGCCTCTGTTAGGGTGGGCTAGCTTTAAAAGTCTCCCCCAAAAGAGGCTTGTGGTGGGGGCTCCCCTCTGGCTTGAAAGTCTGTCCACATGTATCAGAATTTTAAATTATGCTATATTTGAAATTTTCTCATATATAAAAAGATGAGTACATATTCAAGAGAGCTTTTGAGTATTAATATGATTCTCTCACTTGGAGGAATGTTTAAATCTTCCTCATTATAAACATTCAGCTCCTTTTATGATAATGCATTTGAGGAGAAGACTGTTGTTGAAAGAAAGTTCAGAAAGAAGTTACTGAGAGTCTCAAAGCGTGCACAGGAAAGCATTTTCTAAAGCCTTTCTTTTCAAAGTGTCCACAGTTTTTTATAAATAAAAGGTTATGGTAATTCTTTTGGCATTTAAATCAGAACCTTTAACATGATTAATTGACTTGGCATTTGTACTTGCATTCTACTCTTATTATATGAAAGTATTGAATTAGATCCAGAAGGATATAAAAAAATTGTTAGTTGATTTTAATTGTGCTAATCTCTGCATTTAATTTTCTCCCATTAGTTAAATGTAATAACAAGTTTGCTTTTATAAAATGTAACCCACCTTACATTTTATCTTACACTTATGAAAAAATAAAGGTTCTGAAACAGTCTCATGATAAAGATGTAATAATAATACTAACCATTTCCACTGTGAAACTTATATAACCACCTGTGTCCAAAGGACAAAAGTTTAAAAAGATAGTGTTTTACTTTCAAAAAAGAACAATTACAGAGGCTAAATTTTTAGCTCTTCGCTCTCTAAAGTTGATTTATGCTAATTTAGAACGTGGAAATTCTGTCTATTTTAATTCTTATTCTTATTTATATTAAGAAGAATAAGAGGAATAAAATAAATAATTCTATTGAATAGAACGCAAGCTTTGTTTTGACCCTAGGGTTTCTTTGTAACATTTAATTTTCCTTTTTGGTACCTTTTCTTCCCAGGGAAATGGAACCTGGGACTTTGAATCTTATCATTATGGTGGAAATTTCTTGACTTTGCTTAACATTCATGGCTTGTTTCCCTCACAATAGCCCTTAAATTTCCTTTGAGAACTCCCAGGCTCCCTTTGCTAGTTAGTACCTTAGTCTTCTCCTAGGCATCAAATACTCTCTTTCTGGACAAAAACCACTTGAGGCTGATTTATTCTTGATACCAATACTCTCAAGAAACACCCTATTAATTACTGCTACTAAGATCCTCGGAGCTTCCCAAATTCCTGTCCTTTCCGAAGCCTATTCTACAGGCTCAAATGCTAATACATAAAATATTCAATAAATTTTCTTTTTCTGTTGATGAAATGCTAAACACTATGTTTGAACAGCAACAACAGAAAGATCAAGCCTATGTGTTTGTACATTAACCATGTTTGGAGGGGATAATAAATCATCTGGCATTTTGAAGAGTTAGCTTTGGAAAGTCAGAGCTACTTGTCCAGTAGCCCAGGACAAGCAGGATTTAGGGAAGTATGTTGGCAGAGGGCACGTGAGGCTGTCCATTGTGGTATTTCTCAGATATTTCTTCATATTTAACTTATATTTTCACATATTTATGTCATACTGGTGTTTTCTTAAGACTGCTTTAAGATACAATTATTTCTTTGTGCTATAAATTGTAAAAATATTTTATGTTAAATTTCAGCTAGTTTTACAAAGACTTTTTTTTTGATTCTGTAAATTATTATGCCCTTTTAACAATTTTTCATCAAGACATACTATGACATATCTGTGTTACTTTAGCAACTTCAATCCCATTTGTAAAAGTATATATTTTATAGATATGTTTCACAGGTATTAACAGAACTGATAGATAAAAAAGGAATGTCGTGAAGGCAATGCCTATTTAAAGAGGTGATGATATCAAAAAATATATATAATTAAAGGAAGAATATTAGAAAGAAAGGAGCAATGAAATGTTTTCTAAAAAGGAAATGGAAAAGTTTGAACCGTCAAAGTAGTCTAGGGTCCTAAAAGATGTGGTCAAGAGGCCGAATTAAACTTCGTAATGTCAATGTAACTGTTTGGGTCACTACCTTTGTATGTTTCTAAACATTTTCGCTCAACCCCTTTCTTTCTCTAGGCTCAGTCTCATCACTACGCACTGGAAATGGATGCATTTGAGGACAGCAACAGTGGCCTGGCATCAGGGCAGCTCTGCTTCTTGTTCTATTCTGCCTTTGCACTTTATTGACACTAACTGGTCTCTTACCACCCGTTTTTGCCATATGCCCAATTCTATAACTCGAGTCATACTGTGATTCCTGTATCAGGGATAATTTTGGCTGCATATCACAAAATTCTGAATACAATGGCTTAAAAGATGCAAATTTATATTATATGTCACATATGTCGAATATCAAGAAATTCAGAGTTAGACAATACAGGACTGGCACACGTTGCTTAATGATGCCATCAGAGATCCATACATTTTCTGTCTTTTTGCTCTATCCTCTGTAGCATGTTTACTATACATACTTGATTACGAGATGGCTGTTACTCTTTCATACATTTAGTCTGAGTTTAAAGTAGGAGGAAGGAAAAAGAGTAAATGGAGTATTGCTATTTTAGGGAAACAAAGGTTTCCTCAATGTCCTTCTTCCCCCTAGCAGATATGAAAATATGTCTCATTGATTAATGTATCAGTTATTGATGCATAACAAGTAACTACAAAATCTCAATGGTATACAATAATAACCACCTGTATGTTATGCTACGAAGAGCAGCCGATGAGGACAAGGCTCACTTGGGTGATTCTGCTGAGTTCTGCTGAGCTCACTTATGCATCTGCATGTTTGCTGGAGGTTCTGCTCTAGGCTAGACTAGGCTGGGCCTGGTTGAGAATTCTTAGCTGGGGTAGCTTTGCATTGCTGTTTTTCTACCCTCCTCCTCCCCACCCCCCGAACTAGTTAGTTATCTAAGGCAGAGCAGAAATGCAGAGTCAGAAGCGAATCACACGGCGCTTGGACTCAGCAGACATACAGGGCACACCACATGGCCAGCGAGAAGGTGAAGAATTGGAGTTTTCATGTGATTTTCCACAGTAATGCCACATATTCCTACCTATAGAGCCGGGGATGAGGAGGGCTGGACAACAAAAGCATTTAGCTGGGGACATTGATGTTGAAATAATACATTTCTTTTCTTCCTTTCTTCTTTTTTTCTCTCCTTTTTCTCCTCCTCCTTCTCTTTCCTCTCCTCCTCCTTCCCCTCCCCCTTCTCTTCCTTCTCTCCTTCCTTTTTTCAAGAAAATAGAGATGCAAGTGGATACTGAGCAGGCAGCCAGTATTGACAATCATCATTCTCCATATTATACTCTTATATCTTCGTGGAATTAGCATTGGATCTCTCTCACACCTCGCCTTTCTTGACTTCAGCCATCCTGTTTTCTGTTGCTGAAACCCCAATACTGAACCTTTCCTCCTGGCCCAGTTTCCCATTTGCTGCTGCCTGCCATGCTCCTCTGGGATCACATCTTGTTCCCCTCTGGGAGTTTCCCCGATTGCCATTGTGAATTCTAGTCATGTGCAACATCCTCATTTAATGTTGATCAATTCTAAAAAAAGGAAAAATGTAAAGAAGAATGTAATGGTATTTTTGCAGATGTTTAAATACATATTATCAAAATGGTAATCTCATTTGGGTCAATTAAATAATTATGAAATAAGATTAGATAAAAGAGTAGATGAATGAAGACTGAAGTTGTAAAGCTAAAGCAGAAATGAGAATCTCAAATCAATAGCCATTACTGAGAGTCTAATCTGGGCAAGTTTTCTTGATTGTGATAGTTATTGATTGAAGTCAGCAGAGGAAGTGGAGTGGAAAGCCGAGTGGGAGAGTGTGAAAGTGGATGTGGCCCAGGAAGGATAAGACAGGAATAAATGATGAGAATTCTCAGCTGGATCTCAAGACTTTGTAAGCTAGGCTTGTTTCTAATGTTTTAGAGACAATTTTTGTAGCAACTTGGGAAAATTTTTAGTGAACTAGGCTTTGATAGTTTAAATTTTTCTTATAAAATCAAAGATGTCTATCAAATTTTAATACATTTCTGTAATATTGGCTCCATGCTAGTCCCATTACTTTAGAATATTTATAAAATTCAGATATAAATGTAATTATTACAAACAAGGCAGATTTTTAGCTCTCAAACAGAAAGTTATAAAAATATACTTTAAAAGGAATTTATCGAACCTAATGATCAAGTAGTTTCCCTCATTAGCTCTCAAAATTTAATATAGTTTAAGTTTCTTGGAATCCTGGCCACATCTGATTAAGGACGTTTGCATTTACAAAAACACTAATTAGAACACAAGAGACCGAAATTCTACTATTGGCCCTAGCACTAACTTGGCACGTGAATTTGGTACACAGTGGGCCCTCAGTAAAGGACTGCAGGACAAGTCAATGATGCCTGAATTCCTCGATCCCTGTGCCCCAGGCCCTGCCTTGCAAACACACTGGTGCTCAATTCCTTCTTTTGTGTCCTAACTTTTCTCATGTCATCTCCATCACAAGGGCTTTGAGTTCCGCCCCTGAACCTCAGGCTGTGGCCGGGACTCTGCTAACTCCTGACAGATTTTTTTTTTCCTGAAGCCAGCACTGTTTTCCATCTGGTAGCGGCCTGACGCCACTGGGCACATCTAGTTCTTGTCTCAACCAAAGTGTTCTCCTTTCTGTAATCTGGTTGATTCTTCCAACTATGGTGGCTGTGTCACAAGAGAACATGTAACAGTATGGGTATTTTTAGGTCTGTGGTGTTTTCTCATGTGTCTGCTGTACAGTTGGACCGTATCTAGGTACCTCAGGCCAGCACAATCATCTGGAGGCCATGACATAAGTACAGTGGGCTGCAATTTATTGGCTCTGAGTTTTCCCAGCATGACCTCAAACTATTACTTAGGTCTGTATAAAAGCAAACAGACTGTTAGCTGCCTACAGGTTCTAGGAAAGATGCCTAAAGGAGTGACATAAAATATGTTGCAGATTAACTGTCTAGAGGTATATGTAGAATTTGAAACCATAAGAATATCCATGGGCTTTCTCGAAATAATTTTTCTGTAAGTGATGCTTTTGTGTTAGCTATTCTGTTTGTCTGACAGGTTATTGTAATAAACACACAGGGCCATGAAAGCACTTCTGCTATATTTAGCTTGAATTTAAAATTTCACTAAATATAAATGGTATGATACTAAATTTATTCTTTAGTAACTTGCTTATTTCCTTCCACATTATGTGTTATACATTGATTCATGTTAATATATATAGCTTTATTTCATTCATTTAAACTGCCACATAAAAAGCCATTATAGGAATACTGTAATATTCATCCACTTCCCCCACTGAGCTGTGAGCATGAGAATAATTATTGCTTTATACCACTGGCTATTGGGATGGCTTACTATACAGCCTTATTATGACATCAGCTAACTGATACACAAAGTATATACACCAATTTTATTAGATATTGCCGAAATGTTTCTCAGGGTATTTGGACCAGTTTCACAATACTATGATTGCTTCTCAGCATACTTGCCAAATCTTTGGTAGTAATTTGTAGTAATTTGATGGGTAGGAAATGTTTTATGGTTTTAATTTGCAGCCTTTTGATTGTTGATCATTTTAATCATCTTTTTACATGTTTCTTGGCCATTTAGATTTTCTATTCTGTGACTATTATCTGTTTTGATTCTTTACCTATTTTTAAATATGATTATTAATATTATTTCTATTAATTTTTAGAAATTCTTGTATACTACACACCATTCCTTTTATATGTGTTACAAATATCTTTTCCTAGTCCTTAGCCTTTGCTGTGTTGAGGTTTCTGTTAATGTCACATTTATTAGTAATTTTCTTTATGATTTGTTCCATTTGTGTTTTGTTTGAGGAATTCTTATAACCAGATTATAAAAATACCTATATTCTCTTTCAAATATTAAAGTTTTTTTTAAATTTTGATTTTTAATCTTTTTGGATGTATTTTGGGATATGGCATAAGGTAGGCATATGACTTAATTGTTTTTCAATTGTTCTAGCCACATTTATTGAATTGTTTGCTATGCTACCTCTATCATATAACAAGTCATACATTTCTGTGTCTGTTTCTGGATTCTATTCTGTTCCCAGCCTATTAGCTTTCAACTAATACTTTCCTAGTTTAAATGCTAAAATTAAAAATAAATATTTTAATATCTGTTCTTTAGTCTTTCTTCTTTAAAAATTTTCTTTGTTACTGTTTGTTCACAAACTCAGGAGCTTCTCGGGTAAAGTCTGAAACTGGCCTTGTACACATAGAGCAAGGAGAGACTGAAGAAGGAGACAGACCTCTCCAGGCTGGTAGGTGGTACGCTTAATAGGCAAGAGAGCTAGATTTTCACATCCACTACAATTTTAAAAGTTTATATAGAGGTGTTAACAGGGGTCAATCACGATACAGTTCAGATGGTCTCAAAAGCACATTGGTCTCTCAAAGCCGTGTCCTTGAAAACAGACCTGCTTGTGGGAACAGTGGGCAGAATGCACATTCTAAGGGCAGGACAGGGAGAGAGAAGCTTCCTATTGCGAGGGTTTAGCCCTTGGGTCAAGTGGTGATCCTGTCCTTTCAATCGCCAGCAATTACTCTTTCCCCTTTGCTTCTTCGTATGATTTTAGAATAAGTTTAAGTTGCATGAAAACCCTGTTGAGATTTAGATTGGAACTACATACATTAAATTAATATATGAATTTGGGAACATTTGAGATTTTTCAGGTTACGAGCCTTGCTGTCTTTAAACATAGTATTGCTATTTTTTTATTCAGATCTTCAATAATGGCTTCCAAATTTCTCCATAAAGATTTTGCACAGTTCTATTTTTAGATACCTTTTAGATTATATTGCTACATAGAATGGTATGTTTTTCTATTTCATTTTCTAATTGCTTATTAATGGCAATAGAAAGTTGTTTTTGTTTGTTGATTTTATATTCATCAACCCTTCTGAAATTTCTTATTAATTTGAATGATATTCTGAGAATAATCTTGAATTTTTTGTGTAGACAATCATATTGTCAGCAGATAGGTCTTTTAATAGTGTAATTGGCCTGTAATTTCCTTTTTTTTTTTTTTCGCTCTCATCTAATTTTTATTTCATTTAAGGAAATTTGTTGTATTTCAGGTTTTAGGATTAACTCTTCATCTTAATGGTTACAGTTTTAGTATGATTTTATCCTTTTGGGTAATTATATATTTAAAAACTCCATTGTTTCTTCTATCCTTTTCTTGTATTTCTGTGAGTTTTACACTGGACATACTTCACCTCTCTTTTAAAAATTTAATTTCTTCTTTTAAGTAATATCATGTTTTAAATTTTTACAAGTTGATATTTCTTAAGTTTTAACTTTTTTAATTGATATGATTCCTTTATCAACTTCAATACTACAGTATATATAAGTCTGAATAATTTCTCCTCTTTCCTGTAAAATTTTTCTATCTATGGAAAGTCTGATACTCTCTCTTCCAGGACCTAAACCAGTGCCCATTCTCAGGAATGGAAATTGCTGTGGTCTCTGTTCTCCTAAGACAGGGTTTCATCAGACAAGAAATAAACCACGATTAATTTAATACTTTACATATTTTAATTGGGACTTAAATTTTCCCCATATAGATTATCTTTCTATCTTTTTTTGGGGGGATTATAATAATCTTTAACAAACCATAGAATAGTTTTTATTCTTTTTCTATAGAGTTAAAATGTTCTTCTGCCAGGCTCTCAGTTGTGTCCAAATATTATGCCCTCTATTTCATCCTCACATAGAAAAAAATAGGAGGTATTTTCTCAAATGGCTCAAAGAATTTTGTTGATGTGAAAAATTATAGAATGGTGATTTTGTAAAGTATTTAAAATGCTCTTATGGTGAGTATTAAAGGGAGGCTACAGGAAAGCGATAGTGCAATTTATTTTCACTTCTTTTAATCTCTAAAAATCTCTAATACACATGTATTGAAATATGGAGTGGGAATTCCTCTTTTCGTAGATTGTCGTTAAACTTTTAAAGCTGAAAATGATTGTCCGATTTGTAACACTCCCTGTGGGCATGTATCAGGTGCTCATTTAGTAATGGACTATTTTGGGGACTTTTTGTTTCTGCTTCAGTGCTCTATTTGTCTGTCTTTATAATGGGTGTGTTCACGTGTGGATTTGCTTTTATCTATGCTACTCAAGAGTCAGTATACGTGAGAATTACATTTTTCTGCAATTCAAGAATTATCAGCATTTTATTTTTAGGTGTCACTTTTTATTCATTCTCACTATTCTTCATGAATGAAACTCTAGTTAGTCTTATGTTGGAGCATAGACTAATCCTCCAAGATTCTTAAATTCTTTTCATATTAAAAAATCTCTTTGTGTCTTCCTGCAAATTCTGGTTCAGCTTTTCTGTACTCTCTTCCAATTTGTTAAGACCCTTTTGGTTAGGCTTTGTATCATCTATTAATTTTCTAATAATAATTTTAATTTTGAATGCTGCTCTTCTCACATTTATATCTTCTTCTCCTTTCTTTCTCCTTAATGCTTTTTCAAAACCTCTATTGTCCTTCATGCATAGCTACTTGTTTTGTTATATGGTTTTTATTTTGGCTTTTTGTGGGATGTTATTCCATTAACTTGGCTCCCATTTAGAAAAAAAAAAAGTGTTGCTGCTAGAGTTAATTTAATTTTACATAAACATACTTTGAGGCTAAAGCAAATCTGACTGGTTTTCCATGTGAAAATAAAATATAAAAACTGTTCATAGAGTTATTTCTAAACAGAAGTTGTCTCTAATTTTAATGTAACAGAAATGTATATATAAATTGTATTCATCAAATGAATCTTCACTAACAACTGTTCGAGAACAATGTTAACATCACACGTAGGAATGCTATATTTTCTAGGATTTGACATCTTCGGCGATCGAGAATTACTGAATTTTTTTAAATGGAAATACCACTACTAAACACAGAATGCTATAAATAAAACGATGCCATTGTTTCCAAAGACTATTGATAAACTAGTGCAATATGAAAATAATAATAAAAGTGAGATATTTCGTGGCAAACTTTGGGAGTAAGTTTAGGATTATAATCTGTTAGTTATTGCGGAGTAAACACTGCAAGTGCAAGAGCCGCTGGAGAGTATTCTCAGGGCAAATGGGAAATGAGTTAAATTTTTTTGAGGACTTTAGATATATATATATTTTTCTAAAAGAACTTTCTATTTGTGAATTTACTTGGAATTAAGTCTTCATATTTGCTGAGTAGTCTTCAATTATTTTGATTATTTTAAAATTTATTATCTCTATGTGCTCTAGAATTTTAGCTTGCAAGCTTATTTTGTGTAGCGATTTCTTGTGTCTCCATCTGTACCTCCTACTTTTTGTATCATCGTCCCGTCTCCTGGTGTCTGGCAGATGTACAATTGCTTGCCCTTGTCTCAGTAGGGTCCTCTGCTAAAAAACAGTCTTATATTGGTGGATTAGGACTTTTGTTTGAAGAGATATCACAGTCGATTTCCTGGGCAATAAGAAATTGGACCCAGGTCTTATTGCCATTCCTGGCCACTTGAGGCAATGACTACCGAGGGCCTTCTACAGAGGTGGTAGCACCAGCTTTGGTTAATATATGGAGAAGCCCCATCATAGGGCAATCAGGCAAGACACAATAGGTTTGTCTGCTCTTTTCCCTACAATGATTGGACTTCTACCTTAGCTTTAACAGCAGAAGTGAAAATTCTCAGAGCTACTGTTCACATCCTTGTATTTTTGTTCTATTTTTTTCACTCCCTGTGGAGATACATGTTTGTGAAGGTGAGTATGTGTTTGCATATTTTCTTGTATTATATCTTTGCTATTTTGGGATAGAGATAGGAGGGAAAAGGGTCGTCTTTCAGGTAAAATCACACACCATCTTGACCAGAAGTCCAGACTTAGTTTTAGAAAGATAAATTTAGAATGAGTGTGTAGTGGATTAGAGGGCAATGAGGCCTGAGACATGAGTTTTGTTCAGCAGGATTCCAGGAAAAAAATAAATAATGGTTTGTGACAGAAATAATAGAGGAGACAGAGAAATTACAGTTTAGTAAACAGAGGTTCTCAATGGGGTTATACTGCCCCCTAGGGGGTATTTTTGGAAATTGATGGTAGTTTTTTTGGTCGTCACAGTTATGAGGAAGAGCTGCTAATATTTAGTAGGTAAGGGCTAGCCCCGGTTAATGTCCTAGAGTGGTCTTGTTCTGTGTCCTGAATGACTTTCATATACCCCAGACATTCTTGTGGGTGAAACGCCTATTTAAAATTATGTAAGTGAAGAACCTATTATACATATTAATATTTTTTCCACAAAGTTTTATTATACACTGAAATTTCCAAGAATACAATTATTGTGTTAATTCAGTGAAGATAATACTTTCTTTGTAACTTCATCAAGAATTATTCACCATTTCAAAAATCAATTTACTGACAATAATAATGCTTATGGTATATAAATCTCCAAAATTAGAAATCAGACCATTTTGTCATCTGTGACTTTCATGTCCGATACACAAAATAAGAGATTATTTTGAGCAGACTTAAACAAGTATCATATAACAAGTAGAATTCCATGAAACATGAGAATCTCACTGAATTTTAAAAAGTTGTTTCTTTAAAGGGTTTCATGTTGTAGCATTTTCTCTGTGTATGTGTGTGGAGGGGGAGCAAAATGACAAATATATATTTTGAAAATTATCTAATGGAATTAATTATTGTTTTCGGGCTGCATGAACTTTTCAAGATTACTCTGATATTGTCTCCAGGGGCCTAGCTACTAGTTCTTTTTAATCTTTTGTATTTAAATTCCTTTTTTAAAACCATGCTATATTCTTCATCACCTTTCAAAGGCTATTATTTCTAGTCTTCGTAAATTTTGAGATTAAATGTATGCTTTAACATGTGGGGATATTTTTAGGAGAGAGGATAATATTTTTGTACTACTCGTGCTACACGTCATAACAAAAAGATTATTTCAACACTTCATTTATAAATTAGTATTCAGAAATAAAAATATGGTCTAGCTCGTTTGTGAAAATGTTTTATTATTTTTTTCTACTTTGATAGTTTGTAATTAACCTTGGCATTTATCCCCGTTTCATCCAATGTCGTTTTCATCTTTCCCTCATCTTATAGAAACAATTCCGATCTCTTACTATTCACCTTAATAGTTTTTACTTTAGTGTTACTAGTGCTGCTCTTCTTTTTTTCCTCCAAAAACTACCTTATAGAGTTTGTTTCCGATCATCTTACTTTTCTTAAATCTAAATGTTTTTATTATAAATAGATGCAAGTATCTGACTACTTCAATACATCTTCTATTGTAGTGGTGGCTCAAGAATTTACACATTAAAAAAACATGAATTCACTTTTATTTTCCTTTCACATTCTAGTTAGCATGTCATACCATTTACTTTTATACTGTTATGGACTGAATTGTGTCTCCCTAAAATTCATATGATAAAGTCCTAACCCTGCCCCCTGCAGTCCAATCCCGAATGCGATTGATTATATTTGGGGGTAGGACCTTTAAAAAGGTGATTAAGGTTAAATGAGGTATTAAAGGTGGGGCCCTAATCCAATAAGACTAGTGTCCTTATAAGAAGAGGAAGTGACACCAGGAATGTGTGTGCAGAGAAAAGGCCACATGAGGACACAGCAAGAAGATGGCCATCTGCGAGCCAAGTAGAGGGGCCTCAGGAGAAACCAAACCTGCTGACACTTTGATCTTGGACTTCCAGCCTCCAGAACTGTGAGAAAGTAAGTTTCTGTTGTTTAAGCCACCCAGTCTGTGGTGTTTTGTTATGGTAACCCTAGCAAACTAATACAGATGTTTTATGTGTAGTGCAGGTAAAGTTATCTATGATTATCTCTTTCAGGTGAGTTAAGAGGGTATCACAAAACATTTGTTATAAAAGAGGTTTGGCAGAGTTATTGAGAGCTCACAAAGAGCCACATGCCATGAAACCAGCTCTGACCTCTGGACTGTGGGCAGAAATGACTCATGTTACTCTGAGCTGAACCTTAGGTGAATCAGGGTGTGAACTTCCGGCTCTACCTCTTTACCTATTTTAGCAATCAGCCGGACTTCATGTTCAAATGGTGGATCTCTAAGACTGCTCTTAAGGTTTGCAAAATGTGCAGTGGATACTGTGTGAGTGAGAAATACACGTTTTTCAGGGTCACACGTTAATTTGTTAAGATAGCATAACTTTTCACCCTGACTATACAAAATTGGGTGTTGGAGAAAGAATGTTAGCATAACAAAACCAAAAATGCATGTGATTGGCTGCAGTGTCAGGTAGTTAGTTGCAAAGAAATTTGTATTGGAGGATGGAAAGATGGGGATCTATGTTATTCAGTGTCAAATATGTTAACACTATCAATTTTGGTAACAGAATGTTAGCAAGTGTAAAGTAGTGGTTAGAAAACACATTAATTGTGTGGGCCAAGTGCTTTTGGTTCCCTTCAGCAAGGTATTATTTAAAAAGAGATGAGCCGAGTAAAGCATTCTGGTGAATAGAGAGAGTACATGGCCTTGCACTATTGGAAAAGCCAGCTGCTTTGAGATCCTAACTGTAAGAGGTAGTTAAACAAGGAATTCAGATATAAAGGTCTTGAAAACCGTTAGGTAACGAAAAAGCTTCAGGGGGAAGATTAATTTCAGAGTATGGTCTTCTCGAATCCAATATTGTGATTTATAAGAAATATATATTTGACCATTTAGATATTAAATGTCTATTTCTCATATATATTTGGTCTTTGTCTACTGTTCCCGGCTCACACCTCTCCAAACCCTTGGAATTTCCTCAGAGATAAGGACAAAGGGAGCATCTTTTGTTATAATATTTGATCTCTTGTCCTCAGTTCCTGAAATCCCTTCAAAGCCATAAAAGTGAAATGAGTGTCTCCTTATTCACAATGAGCCACTTTCCACCACGACTGGGTTGATGTCAATGAGGCAGCTTTAGGAGAGCTCACAATGATGCGGACTGGTTGCCTGGAGAACTAACCATGTGGTTACAGGGTTGGAACTTTCATTCCCAGCTCCCTGACCTCCAGGGAGAGGTGAGGAGCCGGAGGTTGAATTAATCAAAAAATGATGTTGATGTAGCGAAGCCTCCACAAAAACTCAAAAGCACAGGGTTCAGAGAGCTTCTAGGTGGCGACCACGTGGAGGTTTAGGGAGCATGGGCGGCCTCAGAGAGGGCATGGGAGCTCTGCACCTTCTCCTCTCACTTCACCCTATGCGTCTCTTCCACCTGGTGGTTTCTGAGATATATCCTTTTGTAATAAACTGATGATCTAGCAAGTAAAATGTTTCTGTGAGTTCTGGGAGCTACTCTAGCAAATGAATGAAACCCAAAGAGGGGTTGTCATTGGAACCTCCCATCTATAGCAAGTTAGTCAGAATGAACACAGGCGATAAGCTGGACTTGGTTGGGGCTGGTGTCTGAAGTGGTGGGTGTGTGAGTCTTGTAAGAATGAGCCCTTAAACCTGTGGATTCTAGTGCTGTCTTCTGGTAGATAGTGTGAGAACTGAATCGTTTGGTGGTGTGGGAAGCTCCCCACATGCACCCACTGAAATCGGTCCCATAAACATTAGCTGGTCATCAGAAGTGATATCACAGTCAGAATACTACCGTATTAGACCAGCAACTTCAACTTAAAAACAAAGAAAACAAATAAACTAACCTCCCAAATCTCTCCCCCCAAACTCCTGTGAGTGAGAGAGAAAATAAATATTGATAAAATCTCAAAAAGAACTGAAGTTGAGCATAGCTTTACATTTATTGACCATTGGATGTTTCTGTATTTTAGCTATTTATATTTTTTGCTCATTTTTCTCCTGGGCATTTGATTCTTAAAAAAAATATATATATATATATATATATTTATACACATGTACATATATATACACATACACATATACATATATGTACACATATACACATATGTCCCTGTCTCCTATTTATTTTCTTAACTTTATGTTGTCATGTTTTTAAAATATAAACATTTTATTTTTCATGTGGTTCAAATTTGTCAATCTTTCCCTTTATGGATCTCAAAAACTATTTTCTAGGCATTTCTTAACTATATATATATATAGAAATATTTTTCTCATTGTGTTGGTTAGGCCCCCTAGGATAACGTCAAAGAGTGACAGTAATAACAGGCATCATGGTCTTATTCCTAACTTTAATTGAAATATTTCGAAAGTTTCACAAAAAGTAGTGTATTTATTAAAGAACAGATTTGCTTTGAGTATTAAATGAGGCCTATAACACATAATTTGCAAATAATAGCTATCATTTATTATTTGTCAAACCACTTAAAGTCCCAGTTCCAAGTCTCCCTACTAGTAAATAAGGGATTGGACTTGGGTAATCGCTCAGGTTTTTTCCAGCATCATTATTCTTGAATTCCAAGATAAATTTTCATCGACTCAAATAAGCAACAATCTTACCTGTGACATAAAACACGTGAGCACAGCAAACAAGAAAGCCCCTTAGTCATCTCAGACTCATAGTTAGATATGTAAAGAAGTCTGAGGCAAAAAACTGATGTTAATTTTGGTATATTTCCAGTTACTTTGTAAAGCTGTTTCGCAACTTTCATTAAAGGAAAAAGAAATGAAGTTGAGAGGAAATGAAAGTGCAGCAATGATTGGAAAATCACTGGTGAATATGGCAAGGCCCCAGTTTTAAAAGCCAGTTGTCATCAAGTTAGTCTTGGAGTCAAAACAAGCCTTATTGTCATTTTTTCCCTCCAAAAGGGTGGAGACTCAATATCTGGGAGGTAGAAGGAGGGAGAAGACCAAAATTGGGAATGAAACAATTAATTTCCTATTTCCTATAAAAGTATAAGAAACAAAGAGAGGCGGGAAATGCTCACTGGGAAAAGCAATAGAAATCGCTAAGGAATGAGAATGGGGAAGCAGCCAGAAAGCAGAAGAGCAGACAAAGATTGTAAGAAATTGGCAAGGAGTTACAATAGAGGAAGCCAGAAAGGAACACACGAAGGGCCCGAAATGAGTCAGACTTCATAAACGCAGTTATGGGGGAGAGAGCAAGAAAGCGTGTGTGTGGGCACCCGCAACGGAGGAGAAGGAGAATGGTAAGGAAAGGGTCAAAACAGCAGCTTCAGAAAGAAAAGTTTGAAGCTCGTAGGAGAAGCCTCCTAGAGACAGAGCTGCTTAGTGGATTTTCAGAGAGCAGATTGTGGATGCCCAACAAATGGGACGGCATGTCATCATTTAAATTCCTAGAGGCAGAAGAAACAGTTGAGGTAGAATGGGGTTAAGAGCAAAACCACCTTTGCTAAACCAGATAAGGCAGAGCTTCTGATGGGAGGTGGGAGCAGGGTGAAAACGACTCTCCCATTGTTTTGCATGTGGACTGTGGGGCAAGAGATCAAATGGAAGTCTACATACCACCTGGATAAATATTTTTAAAGTTACGAATCAAGCTACCAAACTGTTAACAAAACGTTCTATCTGGACAAAACACCTTCTGAAGGTCTTTGAGGGCCAGATTTACATTTACAATTGACTTCGTGGAGTTACCAGAACGTGATAATATTTGGAGAGCTGGCTCACACGGCCCCCGGCCTTGGCCTATACCCCTCTTATCCCACAACCCAGCCCTTCTTTTCCATCCCTTGCTCTGTCCTGCCCCGGACGGCCTAGCTTGTTAACTGTGGGCACCTCAGCTCGTATGCCCTAGCTCCCTTTCCCACCCCACCTCGAATAATGCTCTTGTCTCAGTCCTCAAGTCTATGCGCTCCTTGGAAAGAAAGAACAGACCGGGGGGAAAGACTTATGTAGTCCTTGGCAGTATGTGTAGGAAGGTTCAAGCAAGGAATTCCAGATCCTGAGCATCCAGATTGTGGTCTGTAGGCAGGTGGGCAGTCCTGGCCCTGTTGACTCCTCCTCCCTCAAAGTGGGGATGACCAGAGGATGGCCAGAGTGCATGCCTCTGGAGCATGGGGATTGGGTTGGGGTGCTCTCTTGCCCAGGTCTGAGGGCGGTCTGTAAAATGAAACTTGGAGCTCTTATTACTGAGAGGAAAAAAAATAAGCTCTATCAGAACAGATATTTCATCACCGATTCACCCTTTCTGGCCATTTTTAGTTTATATTCGGTTCCAGAGGCTTTCTTTTTTGGTTTCCACCCGCTGGCCATCAGGTTGAATATTTGTTGTGCTCGGAGGTGAGAGGAGACAAACACAGACAAGTCAACCAGGTTTTTAGAAAAGAAAATTATCCACGCTCAGACACATAGGGAGCCTGGGCTGCAGCACAACTCTTTAATACGTAAAAACATAATCTGTAGAATTGAATACGCATTTTGTTATTTCCATCAGGTAACTGTCTATTTGCTTAATTTACATTTAGACTTGTCTTACTCTTATTGATTTTTACATCCCATTCTCCCTTGAGGATATTCTCATTTCTGAAACCCTTCTCAGCTTGGTATCAGGCCTGATTGATATTAGGGCTTCTGAATAACTAACTCGCAGCATGGAAATTATGTCAATGAGCTGATCTCGAATGCCAAACTGAGAAAATAGGGGAGTGGGAAGGGTAGATACACTTGGAAGTTTATTCCTCGGCAACCATATTGTGAAATGTCACATCCCACTCTGTTTCTGAGGGTAAAGAGCATTATTTAAATTCTCCGAAGAGCCTATGGGTGTGTGTGTGTCTTTGTGAATCAAGAATTGGCATCAAACTGAGTGTTTTTCTATTTCACACTTTTTGCAGAAAGCTTAAGGTTAGAATACCAGGCACCCTTAGAACATAAATGGTTTATCTTACAGGTTTTTCAGTACTCAGCAGGGCAATGTAAAACGTAGGATGAAGAAAGTTATGCCTCTGTTTGGCAGAGTTCTGTTTTAAATTTCATGGCTATGTGAGATTTTCATTTCTGAACAAAATCAGAATCTAGTAAAGACTCTGAAACAGTTTTTAACAGCTCAAATTTAAATTTAGGTTCCCTGAAGCATGGGAGTGCCTACAACCTGGCAAAGAATAAAATACTTCTGCGTGGACCAGCTAGCCTTGGTCTCTGCTGGTGAAGGTCGGAGTGGGACTAGTTACCTGGAACTCAGCGTTTCTCATCCTTGGCACTGTGAACACTTTAGGCCAAGTAATTATTTGTTGTGGGGGCCGTCCTGAGCATTGCAGGATATTTAGCAGCACCCCAATACTCCATTATTAGGTGCCATGTCCTGCACCCCCATTTCCTAGTGTGACAACCAAAACACCTCCAGACATTGACAAATGTCTGCTAGTGGTCACAATCACTCTTGATTGATAAATACCCATAGCTAGTTCTTTTTCTATTGTCATCTGTGCATTTTAGGAAGAGGAAGAGAGAAACCTGTCCCCATGGAAGGTGAAAGATAGCTGCTCTTGGTTTCTGAGACAAAAGGAGAAGGAAGAGGAAAGGTAAAGGAGCACACATAGTGCTTTCGGTGTGTGCTAGATGAACTCTATTTGTGCTTTTACATAAATATGGACTTTTTCAAGTGAGAGTGTGTGCCAGGACAATACAAAACCAGAAGGTAAAGCTTATGGTATCAATGCTACGTGATATAAATCTTTATAACATTTATTTTTATGTTAAACCACATACACAAAGAATAAAATACAAAGTGTGTATGAACAGTGAAGTTAACATATGAAACTTCAAATAAATTTGTCACCTGGGTTGGGTCTCTTAGGACTGGCTCTGCTCCCGCAATCTCCACAGCCATGAGCACACTCTCAACTGCTGTTGGGCTCTACGGACTGAATGTTACTGTCCCCTCAAAACTCATACGTTGAAGCCTAACCTTCCATGTGATAGTTTTAGGAGGTGTGGCCTTTAGGAGGTAACTTGGTTGTGGGGTGCAGCTCTCATGAATGGTATCTGTGCCCTCATAAGAAGAGAGCTTGCTTTTTCTGTTTTTTTTTTTTTTTTTGCCATGTGAGGACACAGCAAAAAAGATAGTCATCTGTAAACTAGAAAGAGGGCTTTCACAAGATATTGAATCTGCTGACACCCTGATCTTGGGACTTCCTGTCTCCAGAATCATGAGACATAAGTGTTTGTTGTTTAAGCCACTCAGTCTATGGTATTCTGTTACAGTAGCCCAAACTAAGACTGGTTTTTCAGTAGAAATGTAAGAAGTATAATGTATGCTAACCGGTTTAATTTGTGAATATTTCTGTGACTTAGGTGAGCATATTCCTCTTATTTATTTATTTTAGATAAAGAAACTAAGGCTCAGAGAGGTTAAGTAATTTATCAAAGCTCACACAGCTATTGTACAACCACAACCTGGACTTTTAAAAGTCATACTTCAAGTTTTTATGTCTCCCTCCACACACCCCTGTCCCCCCACCCCCCACCCCGCCTCCCACCTCAGCCTTAACAGTCAGAGTAGCTCTAAGCAAATTTTTGAGGAAGGTAAAACTTTGTCTTCTCTTTTTCATTCTCATTTCTGTGCTGTCTTTTTTTCCCCCTTGTAATGTCCTTCCCAGAAACCAGAATACAGTGTTCCTGCTGTGTCCAAGCGTGAACGTCCAGCTGTGCACCCATTAACCATCCCAGCGCTGTGTTTTCCTTAAGAGGGAGAAACAGCTGATATTTCAGACAGTGTGTAGGGGCTTTGCTTGGGAGTGGCGGTGGGGACAGCAGTAACAGCAAGTGCAGATGTTGGCTTTAAAGACTTTGTCGTTCAATCCAGAAGTTGGAGGTTGGAGGGGCCTATCATTTGTCTGACAGGGAAAATCAAATTGTCTTGAATTTTCTAGAAATTCCAAGATGAGAATGAGGAAGAGAGAGTAGCTGGGAGCCATTTGCTGTACTTCCTGGTTCCTTTGTAGGACTCCGTCTCCTTTTTCATTTCCTTTCCTTCTTCAACCCTGTGCTGTCACCAGAGAATGAGGGAGAGCCAGCTGCCTGGTTTTCTTTGACAGGGTCTTGAGGCTGCTTTTTAGTTTGTCTTGTCATTCTCTCCTCAGCTGACCCCAGAAATGCTTAATTTGCTTGTGCGAAAGTCACACTAATTTCAGTCATTTATGTAATCATTAGTCATTTATGCCAAATTGCTGTGTAATACTACAGTGATTATTGCATATCATTAAATATGTGTCACATTAGTCTTGTGGTAGGTCTTATTTGATTATAATACTAAATCATGCTCAAGATTCTTAGACTTCATGATTTGTTGCTTATATGATATTGTCATCGTTTCATAACTTAAAAACTTAGAATATTGCCACTGAGAGAAGGTTCGTTAGACTATATCTCTTCTTCCAGCCTCAGTATAATGTCAAAATTGACAGCATATGTATCATTGTCATTTGGGGGTTCTCTAAATTTACCTTTTTGACCTCATAATGTGGATTGCCTCCACAAATTCATCTTTTTGATATATTTCAAATATAATGTTTTAAATTGCATTTTAAATAAGAAAGCTTATGTTCACCATTAGTCTTTGCCCATATGCATAATATTAATGCATTCAAAAGAATAACTGCTCTCTTCAGAATAAAAATAGCTTCTTTTTCCATAGGAGTAAAATCTTAAAAGATTTATATTAAATGTTAATAGCACTTAACTGTAAATCTTGTATTATGGATTTTTTAACATTTTTAATATTTTTTGGTATTATAATTTAGCGAGTGTATTATTACACTTATCCTCAGGAAGTAAACATTCTTTTAACACAATATTTTTTGAATATATGTTAAACTATAACTTTCTAATTGACTTCTTCAATATTGCTTATATTTGAATATTACCTCTAGCAAACACATGTGATATTTTAACCCTTTGATCACTTTATACTGGGGAGTAAAACCATAGGCTTAATATCTTATAACCGTTATGTATTAAAAAGCAACCAAATTCGCATCCTCTATGTCTGATCAATTTTAATTCAATTCAGCAAATATCTTTTCCATTCCACACACAGAAATACCATGGGCCCCAGTCTTAGACACAGTCGGATTCCTCATCTTCTCTCTCTCTCTCTTTTTAAAAAAATTTATTTACTCTCTTATTTATTGTAAGATACTTCATACTATTTTTGGAAGTAAAAAGATACGGAAAATAGTAAGGTTCTGCCCTGATGTACCAATGCTTGCAACAAAAAGACAACTATTTTCTGAATGCTTTTTGGGGGGAACCGGTAACAAATAGCACTGATCTTCGTTTTTCCATGTGGTGTTCTATTCACATTCCGGAATGCTCTGTGGAAGCAATTGTCAAAGGCAGGGCATCCCAGCTGGTATGGGGCAGTTAGTTCTCTGTCATATGACGAATGACAAGATTCTGACTTAACGTTCAATTCCAGACTTCTCTTGAAGGCAGGAGAGGGGAGATGGGGGGATAGAAAGGAGAGTAAAGATAAGAGCAGGCTGAGGTGTGTACCTATGTTTTGGACAAAATTATCCTAAAAGCACACTTTCACAAATAAAAATATTTTTCTTTCAAATCAAATTACTGAGCTAGGTCTCTCTTAACTGCTGAGAAAATCCCACATGGAGGTGATATGACCGATGGCTTTAAGTGTTTATCCATAGTGTCTCCTGAGCTGGGATAAAACAGCCACCTCCTGTCAAGGTTGCTTGCCAAGTTCTAGACAGATTTTTTAAAAGGGTCTGACCTAAGTACTATTCTTGATTTTGGCTGCAATGATCAAATTTGCCACTAGACAGAGCTATTTGTCTTATTTTTGACCTTTTCAGCATTCAGGATTTGCAAGAGACTTGGAGCCAATGAAAAGAGAAAACTAAAATGATAATATCTTTTATGAGATAGACACTCTTAAAACATGCACGTAGTGCCCTTTTCTTCTGGTAATACATAATTTTCAGACTGCTCAGTGTCATTATCCCTTGGGAGACTGCAACTCAGTTTTCAAACTTCAGCTCATCACCAGGAAGATTTCAATAGCTAATAAAGAATAATCAAGATGTGTTATGCAATTTGCTCATTCTTTTATATTACAGTAGCTAAAGTCAGAGTGACTTCCTAAATCTTGAACATTTTCTGGAAACTTCTTGGTAGTTTATTCTCTGATATTTTCTACAATAACTGTTGGTTTTATAAGTAAAAATTTTTGAATCGTGATAGTGTTATAATACTGCATGTATTATGTTTTATTTGCACAACATTTTTTTAAATTTTACCAAGACACAGAATATGCTGAAAATTTTATATCCCTGCCATCCAAAGTGAGTCCTTCCAGAGCCCAGTCCACAAAGTGTTGAATTATGGGGTTGGTTAACACTGAGGCCTCAGGGGTTTTGCTAAGGGAGGGTCTGGGCAGAGAGCCCAGGTCCAGGTCTTTAATCTTTATGCAAATGAGTCATCTTTATTCTTTAAGGTATAGACCCCCCTATGACCCCAAAAAGTAGTTCTCAAAGATTGGTCTCTGGACAAGTAGCAACAGTAGCCTCTGGGGACTTGTTAGAAATACAAATTTTGAGCCCCTCCAGGCCCACTGAACCGGAAGCTCTGAGGATTGGGCCTGGTAATTTGTGCTTTATTAAGCCTTTCAGATGATTCTGATGCAGGTTAATGTGTGAGATCTACTGACAGAGAGAAATAGCTTCCAAATGAAAGAGAGAAACAGAACTATGAATAAAAAGCTGGATGTGAAAGAAATATATGGAGTAGCAGAGAATATCCAAAAAGCTATAATTAATTATCTCAAAGACATAAGAGAATTTTCTGAAAGAGAATAAGGAAAAGCTCCTGGAAATTAAATATACAACAAACACTTAATTAAAATAATTACATTAATTTTATTGTAAATAAAATAAAATAAGATTTAATTAAAATAAAAATTCAACAGAAGGGTTCAAAGACAAAGTTGCAGAGCACCTATAAATCTTATTTTTTTAAAAAATAAAAAGACAAAGAGATAGGAAAATCGAAAGGATAAGAAATTTAAGAGTTAATATATGACTTCCAAGATCTCCATAATAGGAGTTCCATAGGCACATAGGAAATTATCAAATAAACAGTATAAGAAAATTTCTGAGTGAAAAGGCATTGGTCCCTTGACTGGAATAGTCCATTCAGTGCCAAGTTTATGAAAAAAATATAATAAAAAAGAAAAAGAAAAAGAAAATAAGAATAGCACTGAATTCTCACTAGCAACGCTAGAAGTTAGAAAACAATAGAGCACAGCTTTCAAAAACTGAAGTGAAAAAAATTTTAGTCTAAAGTACTGCACCCAGCTAATCAAGAATACAGAAATTTTCAGGCATGCAATAACTTGTAAAATTTACTTCACCCGTCTCCATTCTTTTGATACCACTGGAGTATATGCTTCAACAATGTAAGAAAGTAAATCAAGAGATAGGAAGACATGAGATTTGGAAATAGTGGATCCAACACAGGAAAATGACAAAGTAAGTTCTAGGATAACAATTCTGTAGCAAACCCAGAAAACTACTTGTCAGATAGATAAGAGTAAGAAAATGGAGTGGAGTGTCTAGAAAAAATTTGTACTATTTGATCATCTGATCATTTGGAAAATGTTATTAATAAGCATTTAAAAGATCTATCACATTAGTGATAGGTCATAGAAAACTAAGCAAATTAAAAATGAGACAATTACTAACTTTAGGAGAAAACGAAAGTTATATATGAAAGGAAACATAATGTACTTAGTATAGTACATAGTTCAACAATGAACATATACTCATTCATATAAATATGAATGTTCACTTCCATTTTAACCAAAAATTACAAAAAAAAAGATGCCTAGCAATCTATATTATGAAAAATGTCAGATTAAAGCCAAATTAAGTCAAAGAAAGTTTTAAAAAATAATTTGAATTAATTTTATACCATTTGGTCTGTATTCAGATACTCCATTCAACCAACTTCAGTGGGGAGTCAGCAGAGAGCCTGGTTGATATGCTCAAACTGGTCACAAACTGGCTCAAGAAAGTCTTGTTGTCATTCAATGGTTCTCAAAGTGTGGTCCCTGGACCAGCAGCATTTATAATATCTGAAAATTTGTTAGAAATGCAAATTCTTGGGACTACCCAAGACCTACTTAATCAGAAACTCTAGGTTTGGTGACCATCAATTACAAGCCTGATTAACAGGGTGATTTTGATGTGAACTAAAATTTGGGAAGTATGGATTTACGAAAATTTGTTCCCAGTGCGGGCTGCAAAACATTATTCAGAGTTCATTGGAGTTTCTAAATAGGTAATGAAACAAATTTAGGTACCAAGAATTTAATTGCACCCTACTAGCATTTCCTCTGCTTTATAATCTTGCTTATTCTTCATTAGCCTATCTCTTATTTGACATGTGAATTACAATTGTGGGAAAAAGTGTTAACCCTTGCTAGATGAAAAGTTGAGTAAATTACCTTAACAATATCTGACGATTATTTGCAATCCTTTGTCTAGATGTACAAGATTTCAAGTAGAATTGTCTAGATGTTGAACATATTTATCTTTATTCTGTGTATACACATCACTACATACCCTGTGCCAAGCCAGAGTGTAGGGATGCTCGCATCTTTGTGATGTATATTAATGCATTTGTCTTACTGACTCGTGCCTGTAGCATTGATTGACAGGCAGAAAACCAGTGCAGATGCCCCATCAGTGAGAGCAGCTCTGTAATTCTGAATATCTCTTAGAGAAGAGTATAGCTCCTGTTGTAAGCAAAGTAGAAATTTTACTATAAATTTTGCCTTATATAAGTGTCATGCTTATAATATTATAGTTGTGATACTGGAGAAGGAAACCCTCAAAATGATCCCAAACTCAACTCATAACCTTCCCACCTCTCATACTTTCTAGATCAGTGATTAGAACCACCATTTGACTAGTTGATCAGACTACAGACGTGGGGTTTGTTCATTAATTCATTTAATGAATATTGAATGATTACCACATCCCAACTGTCCTAAGAACTGGGGATACAGCTGTAAACAAAGCAAGACAAAAATCTTTGCCTTCAAAGGCACATAGATACCAGTCATGGGAGATAGAGAATAACCAAAATAAATAAGTTAATACTGTGTACTGTAAATCAAAAAGTGATAGGTATTAAGGAGAAAACTTAGGAGTCCTGTCATGAAGGTTGAAATTTGTAAATAGTAAGATAATTAGGAGTGGCCTAACTGAAAAGGTGATGTTTAAATGAAGACCTGAAGAAAAGAGCGTGAGCTATGGTATTTGGGGAGAGTTAACAGCAAGTGCAAAGTCTGTGAAGCAAGATCATGCCTGGAATGTTTGAGCAACATAAGGAAAACTGTGTGGGTGAGGTGGCATGAGCCTGTAGAAGGCAGCAGGAGATGCAGTCAGTGAGGCCCTGGGGCTTGGGTGGTACAGACTTCATCGACCTTTTGTAAAGCCCATTGTAAAGACTTTAGCTTTCATTTTGAGTGATATGGGAGTCACTGCCGAATTTGAAGCTGAGGAGTGATATGACTTGACTTATCTTTTGGGAATGATGACTTCCCATCTCCTTTACCTTCACAGCCAATCACTACGGCCAATCATTATGGTTAGAGTTAGGGTTGCTTCCTCCCTACCTCTCAGATCTGTCCCATCTTTTTTCTTCCATTATCATTGCCACTGCATTAGTTCAGGATTAATTTTTAATTGAGTCATTTCGGCAGCTTCTAAGTAGGTCTTCCTATTTCCTATTTGCTTCCCTCTCATTCTCTACAGTGTCATTAGAAAATGTGATAGGTTTACACTCCTGGTTAAAGCCATAAATAGCCCCCGCTGCCCCCTCCTCCCCTGACCAAGAATAAATTTATACTCCTCAACATGACTTTCCATAGTCTGTTCCCGGGTCTCCAGCTCCATGTAGGCCCTATCTTCCTCACTCACATGATAAGCTCTGGCCATATTGATCTTTTGTTCTCTGAATACATGCTGTTCTCTTTTGCTTCTGAAACTTTCACAAATACTTTATTCTAGGAAGCTTTCCCTCATTTTAAAATTTGGATTTATTTACCTTTTTAAACGCTCATATATCATTCTCTATTTTACCTATATTTGTCTTATTATTTTATATTCCAATTGTTTTATTATTTTTCCAATCTGCCTTTAGGCTCGGTGAGGATTGTCTGTTTTATTCATTCTATTCCTGGTACTGCACTGTGAATGTAGAAGGTTCTCAGTAAATACGGGGTAAACGAATGGATGCCAAAACTACTGCAAAAATACCAATACTTTAAGGCCATCAATGAATTCCTTTTTGTCATAGCCAGGAGATACTCAGATACTTATTGTATACATGAAAGATGGAATCAGTGGATGAATTTTTTTTGAATCTTTGTATTCTGCTTATTTCTCTGATTGTCCAAATGCTCATCAATAATGTTGATGTGTGGCCTCCTGCTGCATAACATATGTGGATCAGGTAATGGCTTACACAGTATAACTTGTGGTTTTGGAAGCATCCTCCACTGGGAATTCTCCCCAACTTCAGCCTGGAGGCAATGATGTGAACAGCACTTATATTGGCCAGCACTGGACACCTGATTAGCTTCAGAAGGCCAAAAGGCAATGAGCTAGTATTAGGCAGCAAAGTTAGTGACTTCAGTGGATGCCCATAGTTTTCACAGCCAAGCTTGATCATAGGTTCTGGATATAGTGTTATTCCTTTTATTTAAGTTTGAATACAGCAGAGACCTCAGCAGTGAGTGGATCCTGAAAAGATTTGTTCAGGAGTACATTTGAGACACCCCCAGGTCTTTTAGAAAGAAGTGGGTAGTTTTGGAGAACTCGAAGGTCCTCAGTTATGACTAGATGGGCATATTTGGGTCTGGCACTAAATAGTCAGAGAAATATTATTACTTGGAAGATTTTTTCCCAGGCTTCTGTAACCTAGAAAAACATAGGTTACATCATCTTACATGTAATAATGTTGGATTCCTCCCCAAATCATGAGACAACCTATTAATAAAGCAAAGCTACATTTATTAGAAGTCACTAATGTATGGGAGACAACCATCTTACCAGTCCTAGCAGTGCCTCAGAAGGAAAAAGTCAAGAGTAGTATAATTTTAGGGCTTTGGGGTCAGAGCTCCAGTTGTTTGAGGTATGTCTTCCAAGTAGAGGAACTGAATTGGATTGGACAAACACTGTGATATAATAGTTTAAAATTAGTGGACCCTGTGAAGTAAAGGTCTTAAAACAAGCCTTGATAAATAAATTTGATGTGATAAACAAGTGTTATGCCAAGGCAAGCAGACTCTTATCTCTGATAGTTGATCTGCGGGAATTTCCTGAAGCCAACAGCAGAGTCTCTTTCCTTCCTTCCTTCCTTCCTTCCTTCCTTCCTTCCTTCCTTCCTTCCTTCCTTCCTTCTTCCTCTCCTTCCCTCCCTCCTTTGTTCTCTCTCTCTCTCAAACTGATTTTTAGTTTTATGTTTCCTAGGTAAATTTTCCTGAAACAAACAACTAATTCATGTTTACATAGCTCATCAATATTCTTATTTAAGCCATGATAACACCAATGATCTCAGAATTCATACCTTTTAAGTGTTTTCATTTTTGACTACTTTGACACATTCATGTATCTCTGTGATTTTCAAGAACAGGTTTTTAGAAGGAAAGAGGATGAGTATATAAAACTTGATGAAAGAGAAGAGGCACTACCGAAAGAGGGAAATGTGAGCAGCATTAAAAATGCAAGTGGCAATCACTTTTGTGCAATTTTGTTTGAGGCAAAACCTTGTTTCAGCCAAAACCATGACCAGACACAAATTTGATCTTCCCTTCCAGAGACATCACCTGTACAAACCAACTATTACTTTTAAGTAATTAAGATTGAAGAGTCCTGCCTCATTCCAGATAGAAACAACCCATAGAAATAGGCATTTCATGGATAATGGTGAGCTGCATGATGGTTTCTCACTCACTTTTCTTTTACAGTCCAGTCATTTGAACATCATGAGGATAAGTGGAGGAAGTAGCTTGGGGAAACGGTAATGTAGTGTGATGGCAGAGAGAGATCTGTATTGTGGTATTACATAATCGTGGGGATTTGACTGACCTATGCTCAGTGTTCTGAAACAGCGCCCCTAGTCAGCAGCTTGGGAAGTCACCCTCTCATCCAATAATTCAACATGGCTGAATGTATGGGGACAGTGGACATTTGCAAGGCTGTAGATTATATCAAATAGTAGCTCGAGTTCTGGAATGAGATGGAATAGTTATGAACCTTGACCCTAAAACTTTTTTAGTTTTGTGAACTTAGATAAATTGCTACTTAGCTGTAACCTTGTTTTTTTTTTTTTTTCATATATAGATTTTAGGTTTATTTATTTTTTTCGCATAGAAAATTAATTTCACACAAAATCACATAGATAATAGCTACATGATAAGACTGTGGCAAATAATAATAGCAGTTTTGTGAAACTTTCAGCCTAGTTCACAGCGTAAACTAAATAAGTGTTAGCCATTTTATTATTACTAGGTGTAAAATATACTCTCATTTAAAGATGAGAGACATAGAAATATAGATTCAGAGAACAGTAGGATTGGGACCATAGACATGATCTGATTTAGCATCTTTATTTTGCAGGAGTGGAAACTGAAGACCACAGGGAGAAAATAATACCCAGACTGAAATAGCCAGTTGATGTACAAGGCAGACATCACTGGCCTTGCAGGCCAGTTTGTCTGTGAGGACAGCTGTGGGAAACATGCCTCTGGGGTTTTGATTGATAGCCACTTGCACACAGCCTTTTGTTCAGTATAGATGGTTAGAACCCTGATTTAATTTGTTGTTTTTCAGTGGAGAATCAAAATGGTCAGACATAATTTGACTCTTGGAGCCCAGATACTGCAGCTTGTTGGACAGTTTCATTACTTGGCAATAACTGATATCTTTAGAGTATGAAGTAAATATTTAAGATCTAAATAAGTCCTACGTGAATGCTAAGCTCAGGATTTGTTGACACATTCTTCCTGTGCTCAGCAACTACTCCCGCAGCTTCTCTTGCCAAGGAAATACAGAATATCATTGAAAGAACAAGCAGTTGCAAACATTAAAAACCTGGCTTTTATGAGGTTTCCAAAATAAATGATTGAAAAACCTAGAAAATGATTTTACTGTGATGTAAAGCAAACCTTTAACAAATGAGAACTTCTCATTTTAAATCAAGTTTTTTTGAACATTTGTTTCATACAAGGCACCGTAGGTGATTTGAAGATGTTATTTTTGCCTTTGAAGCGCTAACGATTTAGTAGGAAAGATAAAATATAAATAAATTTATCGAAAGTGATATAGTACAATGCAACTTAAATAGCTTCTGAGGATGAAAAACGGAGGGCAGTGGTAGGCAGCACCCGATGAACCGCCAAATAAATGATGCCGCGCGTGTCCGCGCCTTGTGCACCCCCGCCTCCTTTCGCTAGTACGCAATTCCGGTTTTAGAATTACCTTTCTCTTGCAACCCTGGGGGGCTATAAATCAAGGTGCTCTGCACTTGACTAGCCAAGGAGTGATCTTGTGAACCAGGTCATGCCCACTGGACTGTCTTCCAGAATGACTCAATGATTGAAATGGTGAAATAATTGTTGACCCCTTTGGCTGACTTGGTTGCTTTGTCTGGTTTTGCTGAGCCATGAATCTCTCGCCTTCTGGTCGATTTCCTATGCCGTTGTTTTGGAATAAACTCCTTTTCCTCATGAGTTTATCAGACTTGGTGTATGTGGTAGTGACGGATAAAAATGGAGATACCACTTTGAAGATGGGTGTCAGGAAAGAGAGATGGTGAGTTAAGAACTAGAAAGAGGGGGTAAGTGCAACGAGAGTGAACAGACCTTCAGTTTGGTGACATCTTATATTTCTAATTCTAGAACACTATTAGAACCATTTCTATGGTTTGTAAATTAATTTAAAAGTGTGTTCACAAATCTTGAGGATTTAATGCTTCACTAAGTGCAAAACCAGGACAGTAAAGTTAAAAAAAATTTCAGGTTCTTAGTCTAGAAAATAGAAAAGGTTATGAAAAGAAAGGGCTGTAGATGTAACCTGTAGATAGGTTTATGTCTACCCTGAAAGTAGCTGTGGTGATTTCTTTTTACCATGCTTGAAGTCTCTTTTTCTTATTTGGCTCTATGAAAATCCACATTTGATATTAATAGTAGGATAAATTAATTCTTTAGTGCATCAAGATTCAGTCAAATCTAATCTATACTTTATTCACTAAACTAGATAGAGTATTTGAAACTTAAATTATCTGCATTCAATAATTCTCATTAATATTTTATTTGAAATCACATATGGTGCTTGTAAAGAATTCTTAGACACTAGTGAATATAATTCCTCAAATTCATTTTACATTTAAAACAGTTATATTTCTTGATTAAATAATGTGTGTTAAATTCTGTCTGGAGACCCAAATACACTTCCTAAGCCATAAATATCAATAAATATCAATGTTCTAAATATCAATCCCCCCCCCCAAAAAAAAATACCAATTTTACTGCTGGCAAAATAGAAATGTGATGAAGAATGAGAAAAAGAAAAATGGAAAGATTAGCAAGGTCTATTTTTTCCTTTTCTCTTTTCTCTTTCTCTTTTTTCTAAACTAAGCTTTCTTTAAATAACTAATGAGAAAAATATTTTTCTTAATGCGATTTTTGAGGAGGAATTAAGTGTATTTTTGGTTCTTATGAAATTAAACATTTCTTACCTTAATTTTCATAGCAAATTGGTAATGTCTACATTTAAATTTCTGGCAAGCCCTAGAACATAACACTATACTCATTTTGCATTTATTCCTCACTGGCTGGACACATTTTTAAAACATGAGGTAAATCACATGGAAAGATTAAAATCAGATGGTTTTGCATAGACTATCAGTAATAAGGGTAAAATTGGCATTTTTCCACCTGCTTATTTGATTATACATATTTTACTTATATTTAAGGCCAAGCTAGAAGAATTAGAAAGTGAAGTCCAAAATGAAAAAGCATTTCTTAGTCACTTTTATAACAAATTTTAAATCCTTAAAATGCTCATGGCCAGACTATGCTTGGACATGATCAAATAGGTTTTCCTTTCCTCAAAGAGTTTATTCAGAAATGCATTTGAGACAGAGACTTCTCATTTAGCACACCTAAGGGAAGTCTTTGGGAATTTTACCCTTATCTGCTTGTGTTGCCATGGGAATGTCCATTTTTATATCTTTAGAGAGATACTGCTTTTCAGTGTGATCAAGCAGAGAGAATGTGAACCTTATAGTTAGAAAATGATAGACCTACCTCTGGCCTTAACTCCTTAATAGCTGTACAATTGTGAGTAAAAGATTTAAGTTTGTCGGTTTCAGGGTTTTTTATTTTCTAATGAAATTAAAGTAATTTTCATTCTGGAGGGTTATTATGAGCAAGCATTACAAGTGAACACATCAGAAGACATTTAGTAAATAACAGCAATTATTAAATTGATGTGATCGTGAAAATATATCTTGTAAATATTTCCTGCCTGACTCCATTCTTGCATTTCTCCTAGAGAGCTTTCTGTCTTTGTCCCTTCCGTTCCTGGATCTACTTGTGATGTACAATTAGAAAAAACAAAACAAAACAAAACAAAACAAAACAAAACAAAACAAAACAAAACAGAAGAGAAGGAAGTGATTTGAGAAATGGGAATAAAAGAGAAAGGATAGAAACAGAGTGCTTGCCATTTCATATCAAAAAGCTGGGGAAGTTGAGGGTGACAGACAGCTCCTTGGGTGAGCGTCCGTCCGCAGGAGTTCGGTGGTTTGTTGAGGTAGAGGTGCTGAGAGCTGCACCATCCAGTAGAAATTCCTATAATTCCAGAATTGCTCTTTACCTGAACTGTCTGATGAGAAAGCCACTAGTTGGTTGCTCATGGCTATTGAGCACTTGAATGTGGCTAGAGTGATGGGGGAACTTTCACGTTTAATTTAATTTTGGTTAATTTAAATTCAAAGAGCCACATATGGCTCATGGCTACTTTATTGAATAGTACAACTCCAGAGAATCTAAGGAATATGAGAGACTGAGGGAAGGAAAAAAGAGGAGATTTTAACAAGTATTGTCATGGATTGTGAATTAGATCCTTCTTAATATTTCTTGAGTGATGCAACTAAAAACTTGAAGTTAATTTGAGATTAGTTTTGATAGCTCAGTTACATGTATACATATATGTTTATATATGACTCACAGCTGAGGACAGGGCGCATGGGTCCCTGATTAATATTATAGTTACATGGGTAATATTAAAAATTTTTTGTCATTAAATGATGGCAATTGAGAATTAAACTCATAAGGAAAGAGGTTATTTATATAAGTTCTCATTTTAAACACATAGCCATACCTATACCCCTCATTAAGGTCTCAACCTGACAGATAAATAAGTCTAAATATTCAATTTGGAAAATTAGAACTAGTTCTCTTTAGACTTTATATTGTATAGCAGGATTTTTTTTTTCTCATACAACAAAGATGACAATCACCACCACCTGGACCCATTTTCTCTCTAGCTGTCAAATGAATGGGGCTTGAAGATTCAGGAATCTTCAGAAATGAATAAAAAATTTTACGCGTATGTATTTTTTTTTCTGGGAAGTATCTCCATTCATTAGAGATCTCGTATTGGTTATTTATCCTTTTAATTTTCCTTTATTTGTCTAGGAACTGATAGCCTTGCTCACTTCCCACTATTGAATGGGAAAATACCGAACACTTTCTCACCATCCCTTACAGCTGTCCCTTCACCTCTGTTCCTGAATTGGAATTGGGAAATAGAAATGGAAACTTAGGGGCATGGGGGGAACTCTCTGAGGGTGGTGGCGGCCACAGCAAGAGTGAGTCCTGAGGCCGTGGAGGATGTCAGAGATAACAGCAGCATCATCCTCACTGGCACCAGTTCCGTGGAAAGGTTTTTGACATAGTTCCTGCTTGCCTAGCACCAAATATGATTCTTCACCATTCTCAGCCCAGCCATTCTGCGAACTACCGAATATTCCTTTAATGACTCTATATTCTGTTTAAATTTGGCAGAATTGGCATTTGCCACAACTAGAACCCTGACAGATACACATACTCTAAGGGGTCTATAACCCTAAAATGGTTAGGGACTGTCTCATAAAACCTCATTTGCTGTGACTACAGGATCACTGCAAGTGATATAATTAAGACAAACACAAAAATCCAGAGCTGGAGAATAGAGGTATGCTTCAAGTGACAGCTAGTTTTTGTTCAATAGTATAAACTGCACTAATATGTAGACAGAAAGGAAGAGGGGTAATAAGACTTGCCTATGCATTCTTGGTGTGTAAAGAAGAATATCAAAATTCTGAGTTATTTCTATTATTGTGAACACCTTGGTAATGGAAGAGCTTATTCTGTCTAAAGACTCATGATGCCAGGAGTCTGATACCTTCCTTTGATTCAAACATGAGAATCCAATGATATTTAGTATGCTTTATCTTCTACGATCTCTGCCCAAATTTTATATCAATAATGTTTCTAGTCAATATACTATCTAAAATTTATACCGTATCTAAAATTTCAGTCAGAGTATTCAAACATATGTTAACCTCAGTCTATAATCTAACCATGCCTCTAGATTTGTAGAAATTAATACAAATATAAAGTCAGAGGATTTATTCTTGAAAATTAATATGCAATGAGTAGATTTTGAAAATATAAAAATTTCCCCTGTGTATTTTAATGAGAGTTTCAGTTAAAAAAACAGAGAGGACTGAACCATTAATGATGCAGAGAATTCCATGTTGGGGCTAGAATTCTGTGATATAATCCCTTTTTCACAAACAGAATAATGGCTTTTTATTAAAGGAAATGTATTCTTCCATCATTTACTTCGTGTTTATACAACATTTGCATCACTGAATAGTCCACATATGCATCAAGGAAGGAATAATGAGCATTCCTTTCTTTTCATATAATGAAAGTTCTAAATTACCACATATTTCTAATTTATTATGAATAAATTCAGAGATGTGTGTTATAATTGAACCATTCTGCACACATGTTTTCAAATACATCCTAAAGTCTCCAATATCTCCATTCTTTCTCAGAATGGGAAAGAAAAAAAACACAAAACTTGGGAAATAACTTTTTAAAATATGTATTATAAAATTTCAAAATATACAAAAAAGTGGAGCTAATCGTCCTGTGAACCCCTGTACTGATTTGAAAACATTCAGCTATATTTGTTTCATTTCTTGTCTCCATCTCTGCCACCTCACCCCACCTTTGTTTTTTTTTGACTGGAGTAGTTTAAAATAAATACAAAAAAATCATTCATTTCACTTCTGAATACTTTAACATTGATTTCTAAAAAAGTAAGGACTATGACAGTATAACACCTAATACAATTAATAAGAAATTCTCTAATATTATTTAATACCCACTCCATGTTCAATTTTCATTGATTTTTCTTAAAAATGTTTTTTTTCAAAAGTTTGTTTAAATCAGGATCTGAACAAGATAGTTTGCGCATTGTTTATGATTGTTATTTCTATTAAGACCAGTTCCCTCTCCCCTCCTCTACCCACTTTTGTTTTTAAAATCCTTGGCATATTGATGAAATTGGGTCCTTTGACCTGTCTGAGCTCCCACTTCCTGGGTTTGATTGTTTCTTCTTCACGGTGCAGCTTAACTTGTTTCTCTTATTGCATAGACTTAAAGTTATATCTTAAGTCAGATTCCAATGTTTTTTTTTTTTTTTTTTTGGCACCAAAATACTTCATTCATGGCTTGTGTGCCTCAATTGCGCCCAGTTCAGGAGGCAGATAATGTCCCACTTTTTATGATACTAAGATTAATTCACGAGTTCGCAAGATAACTCTCCGATCCTTTCACTATAATATTTTTCTTTAGCATATACTCTAATAATTTTGATATCTATGATGAACGTTGTTTGAGTCAAATTTTTAATTAGAAGATATGAAATGTTGATTTTCCAGTTTCCTCTTTCTTTTTATACTTCTTAGCGGGGATTCTTCCTTTCAGAAGAATCTATTAATGCTGTGTGCTTACTCAGCCAGTTCATTTCAAGGTGGCAGAATAAATCATCATTTTTCAGGGAAAGTCGGAGTGAGAAGTTGATGCTGTGGTGCACCACTGACCTCCCTTCAGAAATGAGACACTCATCACTCCAGCCGTGGGAAAGTGTGGAGGCTGCAGGCTCATAGCTGAGCCCTCTTTAGGAAAGTCCTCAGCTGAAAAAGCTGTCTTATTCAAGGTTTTGTACCACCCTTTTCCCTGGTGACAGCCAGATCCAAAGACTAGTCACTGGAATGGGGGGAGAGAAAAGTCCTGCCCTACTCTCTTTAAATTGTTATGAATCTGAAAGGCCATCCCAGCTTCCACACACGTCACGCCTAAACACAAGGATAAACTAAACTCTTTGTCACATTGTGATTCCGATAAATGACTTATTGGGAATTTCCTAGAGCACTAACCACACACTGGCATGTTTACTTGCAGTGCATTATGCTCTGTTGTATTGATTTGATAATAGCAAGTATTTGAGCAAAATCATAACTAAATTGAAAGGAATTTGATTTGCAGTACATGATTGATAAAACGAAGTAATAAAAATATAATCTTACAAAATATAATCTTACAATCTGCAAAAAAATCAGTTTTCAACACTAGATTCATTCATATTTCTATATCATATACTCTAACATGAACACTGTTTACTATTCTATATCATTCACAGAACAGCATCCTCTTGATATTTATGATATTATATTAAGTGGAAATCTCTGTTGACTAGTATTTCTACATCTTTAATAATAAAATGTAAAATTAAAGTTAGGAAGGATGTGATTGAGTCTTTATAGAAAAATTAGCTTTATCGGCAATGTCATTTTAATTCTAAGAGCCCTCTACTTTTTTCTCCCATGATATTTGGCGATCATGTTTTCAGACTGCTTCACAGACAGCGCCGCCCCCTACCCTGCCCTCCACTTCTTCCATGGTGTCAGTGGGCAGTGACTAAAGGATCAGGCAAAGTAGGTGGAACTCCTGCTTTAATCGGAGCAATTCCACTTTTGTTTATGTACTGGCATGTTATGCAAGATTTTATTTGCAAAAAAAAAAAAAAAAAAGAAAAATGTTCCAGTGCTAACATCATTTGGAAACCCACTAATAGATAGTAGAGGTGCTACAAGAAATATTTAAATAAATAGTGACTATTTTAAGATTTTTTTATCCTTCTATGTTCCATAATGCAGAAGTATGTGCATCTTATATTATTTGATTGTTAGATATCTGCTGGATTTCACATTGAACTTTATAAGAAATAAGTAGTACTTTATTTCTGATATGAAATGACTCTAAAATGTAATATAATTTTATAAGAAAATCAGTATTTTCATGAAAATATTAAAATAAACTATGATATTTTAATACACAATTAAAATTCTTTTTATGGCAATGAAGACTATACCGGATTGGAAAATCACAATAAACTCTGTGCCTATTATTGTTACCTCTGATATTCTGATGGAATGTAAAAGACCCGATCTGTTTATTATTTAGCTTCAATTTTCCTCTTTCATCATTTTTCAAAGATGAAAAATCTTTTTTATATATCTTTTTATATAATTTATATATATATTCTTTTTTATATATCTTTCCCATCCAAAACTGTAGGGCTGAATGTTGATTAGTCTAAATGAGGATGAGCACATCGAATACATCTATTGACTTTTATTGGTACATGTGTTTTAGGTTTGCCTAATTCAACAGAATGAGCATCTTATATTCTTTAATCTGGGGAGATGTTTTCTTTGCCTCCTTCAGTATGTGATTCAGTAAGCTCCTTCCCCAGTTTCTGCTGGCTACCAGCCATGACCATGAGGAGTTTTAGCCTCAGAAAGAAGGGAAAAGTTAGGTCGGCAGAGCAGAAAAAATAGAAAGACCTTCCAACTTTGTTAACATCACCAGGTTGGAAAATCAAGCTCCAGACTTCCCCTGATAGAACATAAAAATTTTGCTTAACCCAGGCTTAATTTGGGTTTCTGTTATTTTCAGCAAAAATTCCCAAAAGCAACCCCCTCCAAAATCCCCACCCACCAAACAATCAAACAAAATGGCATTGTGGGTATAAATATAGAAAGCAGTTCATTAAGGTTTTTGTTTGTTTGTTTGTTTGTTTGTTTGTTTTTTAAATCTTAGATTTTACATTGGAAATTTCTTAACCCTAGCCTGTTTGTAAACTCAGCTCTAGACAAAGATGTTTTCTGGAAATTCAAGAGAGCTTATGGTGATGACATTTAGTGTTGACAGGGAGAAGGAGAAGTGGAACTTGATACGGGGCACCGCGGCCCTGCTTCTGCCAGTTTACTCCGTCATCTTGCCTAATTTGCTTATCTTTACTCCCTTTGACTTTCCAATTCTTGACATCTGGTTCGCACCTTGCACTGGATGCTCTTATTAAAGTTGGTCCCATCAGTGAGCATGGAACTCTATTGCATGACAGATTTTTGTATGTTTTATTTTGAAAAAAGCAGTGGTTTTAAGATATTAATCGGTTATCTGTGTCAAAGAAGGAGTATCAAATACACTAGGGACAAATTTAGGTAATGCAGTAAGAAATTAAGCAATCGGTAAGTGCATTTGCTATAGAGTGAGTAAATATCAACAGTGGGGAAAAAAACCAATAAGGATCACTGAGGAGAAAGATAATACAGTGTACCTGTGGAGCTGAGAAAGAGTTTTTTTCCAGACTATTTATTCTTGTTCAGACTAGACTAATTTAAAAAATATAAACAATTCCCCTTGAGAAAATTATTAAGTGTATTGGTATGAAATTACACTCCCAGTTTCTGAGGCATGTTGTGTAGACATATCCTCAGTACTGGCAGGAAATACATGATATGCCAATTCCTTATCTTTTTTGCTTACTTTACATGTCCCTTATGTGTGCTCTCAACCAGCCTCATGATTTCAAGACCCCTATTAAATGAACATTTCCCATCGACTAGTAGTTCTACATCTTTAATAATAAAATTTAAAATTAATGTTAGGAAGTGTGAGCAAAACCAAAATTAAACTGAAATTTGTGACTCCAAATCTTAGCTTTAGCCAAGATGTTTCCATGGCTCAAGATGTATTAATTGAACTGTATCTACAACAGTGCCCCCAGAATTTCTGCAGGCAACTCACTTCGTCATATGTAAAACAGAATCCATCGTTTTCTCAGAAGCTGGCTTCTTCATTCTTTCTCCAAGTGAACACTTACTGAACATCTAATATCCCAGGCTTTGTCTTAATTCCTCCAACCTTTCTCAAGTGCAGAATAGTGAGGTGACAGATACATAAAACAATAACTATAATGTGTGGTGTAATGAGCAAGGCTAGTTATAGGAGGAGGATTGTTGACCTCGGACATTTTGCACGACTTCTCCGTGTCTCGATTTTTTTATCTGTAAAATGGGGACAATAACACTTCCTCAGAGAAATAATGAGAAGATGAATTCAATCATTATATATGAAGGGCACAGAACACACTAAAAGTTCAATAAGTATTAGCTATTATCATTGTTATTATTAGTTACATTATACAGAAACTCAAAACCAACTCTTAAACGTTATATTTAATGATGAAATATTAGAAGCATTCTAGCATCTCTAATATTTAATATTTTCTGGAAGTACTTGATAACATAATTCAATGAGAAAAATATGAAATACGAAAAAAATAGAAGGAAAAAGTCAAATAACGATTATTTGCAGATAATTTATCTATCGCCTTTGTCTCCTCAGGCTGCCATAACAAAAGCCTATAGATTGGGTAGCCAAAACAACAAACATTTATTTTCTCATACTTCTGGAGGTTGGAAGTATGAGATCAGGTGCCAGCATCGTCAGCTTCTGGTGAGAACTCTCCTCCTACCCTTTCGCTGTGTCCTCACGTGATAGATAGAGAGAGAGCGTGAGCAAACTGTCTGGTATCTTTTTATAAGAGCAATAATCTCATGAGGTTCCCACCCTCATGGCCTCACCTAAACTCAAATATCTTTCAAACGCCCACACTGGTGGTTAGGATTTCAGCATATTGATTTTGGGGGGATAGAGTTCAGTCCAAAACAAATGTATATGTAGAAAGCCCAATTAATTAGTTGATCAAATAATAGAAGCAATAGGGAAGAACTCCTTAAAGTAGCTAACTATAATATTGATATGCAAAAAGTAATAGTTCTACAACATACAAAAACAATAAAGCATAATGGAAGGATTACATTTATAGTAACGAAATAAAATATCCATGAATAAACCTTACAAAACTTTATAAAATCTAAATGAAAACAACTTTACATTGCTTCTCTGTTCCCCAGATAATTGAATGAAATGTAATGATATATACCTTATTTCTGCAGAGAAAGACATTATTGTAAAAATACAAACATTACATAAATTAATCCATAAGTTTAATATGAGCCTAATAAAATGCAGCATGTTGATATTTGAAGGTTATATGGAAAATAAACATAGAAGACTATCCAGGAAAATTTAGAAAATAATATATAATAAAGCAGCACTAATTATATAACATTAAAATATGTTTATTATTTAATAAATAGCTGATAGTATTTACTATGGTCATACATGTTTGTGAGTATTTTATATGTACTAAATATTAGCATGTAATAATCTCTGTAGCAAACTTACTAAGTGGATGTTATTACCATCCTCATTTTACAGATAAGAAAACTGAGTCACAGAGAGGTCAAGTAATTTGCCCAAGATCTCACAGCTAATAAGTGGAAGAACAATCTTCAAACTCAGGGAATCTGCCTCCAAACTCTATGCTCTTAACCAGCACACTATGCTGGTTTGGTATGAGCATAAGAATAAACATAGAGGTAGACAAACAAAACTGAGTCAAGAAAAAGACATGGATATATATAAAAATTTAGTTTATAATAAAGTATATACTTGTGCAAAACTGGATAAGGATACTTGGAGGGCATTTCTCAGACCCAAACTGAATACATACCCTGGAAGAGACCTCTCTTTTTCAGACGAGTAGGTCTAGAGGAAAATAAATTATTCTTACCCTGAGACTTTCATTGGTTCTACTGAAATCACTTTTAAAACATTTCTAATTATGTTTTATAGTCATATTGTACAGTATTTTGATAATAAACCACCTTAATAATAACAAAATAGTTAAAGATTAAATAACAAAATGGAATATACTCCTTTAAGCCAGTACTTTTTATTTTTTTTTCTTTTTCATTTCTTGCGACAAGAACTTTTTAAGGTCGACTCCCTTAGCAACTTTTCACATATCCTTTTTCATGTCATTTTTATCTTCATTTATAAGACTCATAGACTAGTAATATTGGAACCTATTGGAGTAAATATTATCATCATTCCCATGTCACAGGCAGGGAAACTGAGGCATGATATGGTAAGAGGACTTGCTCATGGTCACATGGGTTGAGTGTTAAATCTAAGTCTTCTGATTTTCACTTCCATGTTACTTCTATGTCACAATGATTTCTTTCTTTCTTTTCTTTTTTATTCTTCTCTCGCTGCCTTAAGCAAAAATAATTTGAAGAGGAATTTTTTTGGTAATAAGAAAGCGAATTGAGTAGTTCTAGGCCAATTACTTTGTATGTGTGTATTTTTAGGGTATTTCTGTAAAAATAAAATGGAAACTACAATTATTTTTATAAAAATCCAATTATAAACACATTAATCTTATATAAGGATTGCTTTATAAAAAATCGGTATGTCGTTTAAGATAGACTTATGCAGGTAGATATATTTCACCCCTGTGTGTGTGCACATGCGCACATAAGCCTGCATATTTATGGAGTCGTGTGTGATGAAGGGAGAGTTTTGGAGGAAATGTGTTGATAGAATATAGCTTAGGGGGCATACGGAGCTGGAGACGTAAAATATTCTTCTTTGTTTCTATGTGAATGAATAATTTATAATAATCCATAATAATTCATAACTGGAGACACCACAGAGATTTTTTCAAGTGATGAATTTAACATTCGAGTTAATTTATCTCCACTCTCTTGACCTCTGATTTAGACACTGTGCAAAATACTGTAGTTTAAGTCAGATCTGGATTCCCATCTCAGCTCCACTGCCTTCTGTTGAATGATCTAGGAAAGTTCTATAACTTCTCTGTGCCTCCTTTTCTTATTTGTAAAATGTCAATAATAATAGCGCCTATCTTTTAGAGGGATTGGGAGGATTAAGTGAGATAAAATATGTTAGATGCTAAGTAGAATGTCTGGCACTGATTAATGTAAGCAATTACTGTAATTAGTTAGTCTTAAATATAAAACTGTAAGGGACCTTTATCATGCATTGCCTAACCTTTTATTTCTATAGTGTATAAAACTTAGTTACTGAGATATTAAGTTCTATTTCAAAGGTCATACAACCCTCCAGAGTAGAACTTAAACTTGAGGCTATTGACTTCTAGGTACTGCAAATTGTTGATCATTTATAAAACAAGTCTGCATGTATCTTAAAAAGTTTAGAATCATGATTGTATGCCCTTTTATTTTACAAAAAAAAAAAATTGACACACAAAAGAAGTTAGGACACAATGAGTCATTAAACGAACATTGAGTCAAACCTTCATTACAGTAGTGTGCCAATAATTAGCATTTCTAGAGTTATATTACGATACACACACACACACACACACTTATCACTACTGATTTATGGCTTCAGCCATGTTCATTTTCACTAATATCACTGTGATTCCATGATATTAGCCTGTTCCCCATGATCGTCATTGAAGTTGCCTCTGGATTGTAGTCTCTTCTAAACAACTACGTAGTCGGTAGAATGCCCTGAGCTGCTGGGGAAAGGGAGATGTGAGGGTAGAGAGAATTAAGTTTTACAGGCTGATTTTAGTATCTAACTTTAAGTCCTTGGCAATGATTAGTTTTTGTATGAATCTATTACCATAAAAATATAGACATTACTCTTCTATAGTCACGTCATTTAAAAATGCGCAGCAAGAAATGAGCTAATGCAGGTTCAGGAAGAGGACCTGTGCTGTGTTAGTAGGGTGTTCAGCGCACGAGGAGGTGTGTGATTGCTGCTCATGGCCGAGATACCACGAGAGGAAGTGTGGAGGTCCTGCGTCAACCTCAGCCACGTCCTTTCTCTGAAGTCTCTTTCTCGGGGATTCACCAATCCCAGTTACAGAATAATCAGTCCACATATCAGACATGGCTTAAATTTCTTGATATAGCATGGGTGCGTTTTAATGGTGGGCAATGTGATTAGTGTTAAGAAGGGCAGAAAAGTGGCGACATGCCTCAGAAGTTCTATGAAAAATGGGGAGAGAAAATAATTTCACTGAATTTTATGCACAAATTGTGAAAGTTAAGATAGGATGGTCTGTTTCGTCTCTGAAAACAGTCAAGACCATTGACTTCTTCCCAGCAGGGGATACATTTACTCCAACGCCTCTTTTCTATCCTTATTTCACATCTGTTTGTTTATTCATTGGTACACTTACTTATTCATTAACCAACATCTGTCGAAGACATGCTACCAAGTCAGGCACTTGGTTGAGCTCTAAAGAGACAATAAGAGACAGACTTTAATCCCATACACATACAAATACATATACTATATTGGGTTAGAAAGAGAGTATATTATAGGAAGGCTCAATTCCATCGAGACCAAGTCAGGGAAGGCTTTTCTGAGGAAGTGATATTTGAACTGAGATATGAGAGATGATTAGATAGTAATTAAAGTTGGATAATTAGAGAGAATGGAGGGAAGAGACACAGAGTGACAGGAATGTTTCAGTTTGGGCAAACTTTAGATTCTGCCTTGCATAATGTGAAATACACAGTGCTACACAATGCCAATGGTGACTCTCTCCCTAGCACTGCAAAAAATTCTAACCCGGTACTATCAGCAACCCATGCATATCATTTCCTACAGGAACTGTAGTGGTTCTCCTCAGGTTTCTCTCAGATATTTTAGACTGTCTTAAAATTTTAATATAGTCTTGCTGTGCTATCATTTTTTCTCCTATCTCTTACCTCAACTCAAAATTCTTTTTCTAACCACTCTTACAAGAAAGAGTACAATGGAGACTTAGCTGAGCTGCACAATCTGGGATTACTGGAATTTGGCAAGATTCCATACCATTCAATATATTTGCATTTCTTAGGACCTAGAATTAAACCCTCTTTAATCAAGTCATATTGTGCCCAACAGAATCAATAAAACCAACAATATAGAAACTGAACATTGACATTGTTCCCATCCTCTGAAAGAAACTTTTTTTTTTTTTAGTCAAGCAGCTTTGAAAAGAACGACCTAAAATTTCTTTCTCTGCTGTTTTTTTCTCATTTATTTTGTTCGTTTCAACAATTTCCAAGCTGGCTACAGACCTTGAACTAACAACTGGGAGCACTTTTTATAAGTCTCAGTTAAGAGCTTATGAACCATTATGCAGCTCAGCAAGAAAGTGAGCGACAGAAATGTACAATTACCTTTCCACTGGAATTCATTTCTCATCCAGTTGAAGGTAAAAAAGCTCTTAAGGTCATCAGATAAAAGGCCATTTTGTCTCTCAAAAGAAGAGGTACACATGGATGTTCTCAATAAACCACATTTTGCCAGAGGAAGCACTTCTTGGCAGAAATGGCAAAAAAAATGTCGAAACCATGTTTCATGTTTGGTTCAGGTTTTGCCAAGACAGCCTTCTTTTTTCAGAAGGCTGGGGGGGCAAGCGTGCTGGAGCTAGAAAAGTGAGAATCCCTGCTGGAGCCACAAGAAAAACCTGCCAGGTAATGATGCCGGTTCCTTTTTATTTCTGTATGAGCTGCAAATAAAGCTGGCGGTTTCAAAACACAAAAGCCAGATTCCTGCTGTGAGTTCCCAAAGAGGCTTCTCAAAATACCCATGCAACAGCTGATACATAAAAAAAAAAAATGTACATAAATGTTTGAATGGCTTCCTGGAAATTTTCTGAAAGCACACACCTGTTTTCAGGTAAGTTCGGTTTATGGTATTTTGCAGTTTTGTTTCCCAAGGGTCACGATTTTCCCATGTAGCTTGACTGTGTTTGTGGAGCCAGGCGTGTCCACTGGAAACACCGTCTCTGATTCTGGTCAAGATTGCTGGAATTAATCAGGGGAGGTGGGTAGAGTCCTCAAAAACTATTGCAAGTTCAGAGTTTTATCACGGCTCTGCTACTAGGTTGATGTTTAATGTTGGTCTTTTACTAGATGTCACTTTTCTCATTGTAATATGAACAGACGAAACAGGATGACAAGTGGAGAAGTATAACGTGATTGCAATGCAGTCATCTAGAAATGTGGCTGGGTGATGCCAGAGCCATCTGGGCGCCAGGAAGCCTTTGTTCAGGCCAAATTTCTATCAATGTCAATAACTTGAAGAAATCTTTCAATCAAAAAGTTAAGAATACATCGTAAGGATTAGCAGAAAATAAACAAGAACCAGGTGCATATTACAATTCTATTAAATGATATATACACATGGGGTTTCTGACACCTTGATAGCTTGAATACCAATTTTCCGTTTCTCTTCTATAAAGAATTGATATAAAACAAATTATACTCCATTTTTTCCTGTTTTTCTCCAACGTAAGTCACTTTTGAGGTTCTAACCTAAATGTTATTCGAAGCTATTCTGAAATAAAGTAGCACATATGGAAGTTTGCTTTCTTTTTTTTAAATAATTCTAATTATTAATTATAAAAATATTGTCAGGGTCTACATTATTTCTCAGTTTCCTCCAACTACCAAGTTTTGATATGGGAGTTTATAAATAATATACTCTACAAAATGCCAACTACCTACTTGTTCTTTAGTCCCCCAAAGATTTCCTTTTCTGCTTAGTGCTGCCACTCTCTCTGTAATAGCTAACATGTGTTGAGCTGTACGTGCGGCCCTGTTTCACTTTACTTAAGCATCACAAATCCCTGAATTAGATATTAATAGTTATCCCATTTACAGCTATGCAAATGAGGCACAGAGGTGTTAAATAACATATTCAGGGTCTCACAGCTAGGATGTGACTAGTCTCATTCTAGAACCAAAAAGCTGAGCTGTCTTCCTGAACTAACCTGTGGCCTTTTAAGCTTTCTGTGTTTCCCTCCGGGCGTCTGCCCTCCTTGATTTCTGAGTTCCATTTTGGTAAGTAATAAGTTAAAGCTCATTCTTGTGAGAAATGGTACTTCCTGATTAGGGGAACAACTGAAAAATGAATTTCTGCTGTTGGCAGTCCCATGACAAACCATCACATTTTCTATGCAGTATCAATCATTGTCCATCCTTCCCAAAGCAACAGCTCAGGATGCTACTCTGTAACCTTTCAACACTGACTGACATGCAAGCAAAAGAGCACTTCAACAAAAGTCAAGACGAATGTGTATCGCAGTTATTTTTAAAGTGAGAGTAGATCCCACTAGGGGCTTTCCATATATGTGCTTCTCTTTGACTTATTAATCACAACAACTCCAAAATTTCAGATAAGTCTCTGAGTTATAAAAATTCTTTGGGTTGAGCCACTGTAGCTAGTGGGAGTGCACATCCTTTAGCTTTGGGACAGAAGGCTGAGTTCCCCTGGCATACAGCAAACCTTCCCGTCACCTTTGACATGAAATACAGACCTATACAAAGCCTACAAGGAGAGTCTGCTTATTCATTGGTATTTATGAATATGGTGGCAAGGCTGTAGGCTGTTTTTTAAGAGCCTACAAAAATGTTTGCAACTAGAAAAAGCAACTAATGGCCCTAACTATGAAAAGGAAACTGTGAAGTGGAAAAGAACAAATTTAAGTAAGTTTCTACACACTGAAATAGATCAGCTTTGTTGATTTTTAAGTTTACTACTCATAAAATTTCATTACATGCGAAAATAATTTATGGGTTAGATTTTTCCTTAGCATGTAAAATGACTGCTTAGAAATTATAGCTCATTGTAAATTAAATGACTTAATTGTATTCTCTAAGATCATCTTGCTTATTTTTTCTCTTGCTTATTATCTGTCCCCTTCTATTAGATTATAAGCTCTATACAGGAAGGAACCTTATCTTTTATATTTTCGAATCTCCTTAAAATGGGTCTAATATATTTATAATAGATACTCAGCAAACATCTGTTGATAAAAGAAACTAATACACACATACACACACACACATGAATGGTTAGTGTGAGGTATTCTGTACTTAGGAGGGAGCATGTGCCTGCTAGAGGAGATAATGATTAGATAAGCTTTTCCAAGAGTAGAAAGGCCCTGAAGAGAATAAGGATAAGATGCATGAGGGATTTAGGTATCCTCTCGCCTCAAATCGGGATGTCTTGTTAACTCCACAGTAACATGCATCACAAAGGAGCAGAGAAATTGAGTGACAGACATAAGTTCTTTTCCACAAGCACATAGTTTCTAATGTGTTGTACCATCTGGGGTAATTCTGACAATTTGGTAACACCATGAAAACTGCATGTAAATGGGTCAACTTCTGGGGGTGCATAAGAAGCAAAATTTCATCATGGAACAGGCTGAACTGTGAAACATGGGCGAATTAGAACACTGTTCGTTTGATCAAGGAAAACACAATCACTTTTAGCAACAAGGCAGACTCCAAGACGACGGCCAAACTCTAGGGCATTGTCACAGCATACACAGAAATGGCTTGGCGTTTGCCTGTCCACGTGCCCAGATAGCAACCTCTCTGCTTTCTCAAGTCTGATCTTTTCTCCCTCAGGAAGGAGGAAGCCATGGCACTTTTATGATGCTGTGCTTCAGAGCTGAAATTCCTTTCACGTGCAAGCTGTGAACCAAATCTTTTATTCAGGTATTTCCATTGAATCGAGTCTCCAGTTTGCTCAGGTGTTCTTGTTTCTCCTTTCCCTTTCTCTTCCACCCAACAGCCCCAACATACCAGCTACTATTTAAGAACATTTACCTCTAGAATTGTCCTCTGGAAATGATATTACCCAGCAGAGATAGCCTTCACAGAAGACAGGTCGTACCTTCAGACTTTGGAGAAGGAAACTATATGAGATTTAAGGTATTTTTATGATCTACTACATATATATTTCAAGTCTGTCCCTAAAAATACAATGTAAAATTTTGATTTTGAATATCCCTAGGATAAGTTAATTTTGAAAACTTCAGTCAGGTTAGAATTTAACAATATTTAGATATAAGTTAAATTGTGAACTTGAGGTTTGAGAGAATTAAGTTCAAGTAATTTAAATCTTTGAGGGATAAAAATAGCTTATAATTTAAGTAAAAAGTAAAGAAGTGTTCATTAGTTCTAGATTTATCTGAATTTTTTGATCCAAAAAGATTTTATTTAGGGTTTTGGTTTTCACTTTGTTAGACTATATTTTTCACTTTAATCAGATTTTTAGATGAAAATAACTTTTCTTTATTCAAGAACTAAATTTCTTTCTAAAAAAAGTTGTCACTGAAATTAATCATTTCATATGAATATACTTCATTAAAACAGAAAAGAGTAAGAGGAAAATTATTTCTGGGAAAAAATGCTCAAATGGTTTATGGCTTGGAGGAATATTTTATGTAAATTAATTCAAGTTGCCTATGGGCAAGATATAAAATTGGGCAGTTGAAAATTTCCCAGAGGATGGGTGTGGAAAATCTTTTATAATGTACTTTTTTAAACCTAACAAATGTGTGGATGGATGATAACAAAACACATGTCTTGGTGTCCTCTTTAAAAATGATTACAATTTTTAGTAGGGGTGATTGTAGGGTTTGTTGGGATTTAGGGCTTTTAGCATTTTTAATGGTTTGAATTGGAACTGGGTTATAACGCTTTGTTTCCTATGGCTCTGTATTAAAATATGCATTTTCAGTGTTCAAACTGCATCTTGGCCCATCAGCTCTTAAAATGATAGGTGTCCTTTCCAACCTGTTGACCACACAGGATCTGATCATCTTTAGATGAAAATTGTGTATGAAAAAGAAGAAAAATATTTTTCGAATATTCCTAGAACTATTGGCAAGGATGGCAAAATGAACTAACTCAGGCAAGAGAGATGATTTTAACCTTTACCCTGTCAATAATGCTGGGAGACCTTCAAAGTCATTTAACCTCTCTGGGCTTCATTGTAAAATGAATATGCTCCCCTTAACCTACCTCATAGTAAAAACTAGGTATTCTACACAGTGTATGGAGGAAACCAAAATATGCTACTTGAGCTTATTGATTATTGGGAACTAAAATCACTTTTTTAAAAGCAGGTGCAAGACAGACTCTCCTTTTTCTTTCTGAAAGCAAGAGATAAAACTCTCAAGTAAAAGATTCCCTTCCTGCATCTGAAGGAAGTAAGACATTCTTATCACCAGAGGTAGAGAATTTAGGGCATAGGAATCTGTATACACCTTGTTAAACCAACGCTTTTTTTCCTAGTTATTTCATCATTTATTACCGCTAGCTCAGACTCCTTTTGTCAATTGTTTGCAAATTTATTATTTATTTGTAAAAAGGTATAAAAATGTCCTGCTCTGGTTACTTCTTTGGATCTCATTTTCTTGAGAAGTTTTTCTTGTACATGTAAAAAATTTAATAAAATTTGTATGCTTTTCTTTTGTGGCTCTCTTAGGCTTAGATGGAGAGTCTAAGAGGGTAGAAGAGACTTTTTTCCTCCTCCATAAAGAAAATGCCTTGAAAAATATAAAAGCTATAAAACTAAATTAAGTTATATAAAGTTCAGCCACATGGGATTGCCATTTTTACAAGTGACAAATGTCAAATACAGGCAATTCTGTAAGATTTTTGAGTGTATGAGAACCGAATATAGTATTTTTGCTAAACTATATATGTGTTTATATCTTATTCATTAAAAATGGGACAGTGAGTGGTATTAAGCAGAATATCATATCTAAGAATTTGTTAAAAAGCCTTTGAAACTGCTCTGTCAACAAATGACGATGATGAAGCACCTATTTGTGCTGGACCCTGTGCTGGTTATTGAAGATACAAAATTAATGAGACACAGTGTCTGATTTTAAGGAATCTGAGTAATACCAAGATATATCTGAAACTTCTTTTAGCCAAGTTAAAGATGGGTTTATGAAAGATCTGAAATTTTAATATGGATTCAACCAATTCGACCTCCCTCTTCCACTAGTCTTCTGTGGTATCCCTCAAGAGAGTTCTTCCAGAGTCCAGAGTGGGCACAGGAAGCAGTAAATTTAGGGAATTAAAAGGACATCTACCCAGCACAGAGCCTCTATGGCTTAGATAAATCTGACTGAGACGACTCAGGCATTTCTCTCTGTATTGTCACCCTTGGGGACTCCCAGCATTACTCCCGGTTCTCTTTCCACAGCCCTTGGAAATAAACTCTGAGTTACAGGTGTGGGACTGACTCAGGCACTAGGAGTGACCTCAGGTTGCCTCAGGCAGTTCGTATAGCTGCCAACTCAAGGATGGTCAATTTAATTACTCCCCGGAGTTTTTCCTGCCTTCACCTGCTACGACTTGGATCAAGAAAGGCAGATACTCAAATCCTTTCAACAGTTTTCAAGACTGAGGAAACTAGGTATGGAATATTTTATTACTGAAATGATTAATTGGAAAAATTTCCTAATCAATTATATCAAAAAGTCAGACAACCTAATATTCCCTCTCATATCCATCAGTGTCCATCAGTGAAGCCTGTAGAGGGTTCTAGGTATCTATTTGATGATGATGTAATTGTTATGTGAAAAAAAAAGTCTAAAATATTTGATCACTTTGATTTATACCTGCAAATTTATGTTGTGTGAGTCCCAGTTGATATGATAAAAAATAAAAAGTCTCTTTCTTTTTCAAAATAAAACACAGAAATCAAATTGGTATATGGTTTTACAAATTAAAGTGTAAAGTAATTGAGTTTGAAAGACAGACGTACCCACCTGCACCATTAGTAAGCTATCCTTCACATTTCATGTTGTTTTCTTGCATGCGAACCATGAGTTCATTGAACCAGGCCTGTTCCGTATTGCCATGAAACTATGAGATACTCTGTAATTTCTGGCATATTCCTCTTGATTTATTGCCAACAAACTGTGACTCAAAGTAGGTCTGTGCTGCATTTGCAACATCTGTTTTTAAAAGCTTGTAAAATTTCATATATTTTGAAGATTCATATATTCAACTGTTCTCCTCAACTTGAACATTTTCATTACTCTTGGTTTTTACATCTCCAAGATTCTAAGCTTTTATTCTAACTCTTCTCATCTTGTGCTGAAAATGCTCTTCACATTAAGTACGGCCTTTGGTCTTTTAACATAATCTTACTTTCAAATTTATCTGTTGATGACATTTTCACCTCTACCTAGACTGGACGCAGTAAGGAGTGTGCCCTTTGAGTACTGTGGTCTTTCGACCTTCCATCATAGCTACGTTTTTAGTCTCCAAGCACAAGCTTCCTATTTTTCCCAGTTGGGTGTCATGAAAGCAAATGATTACTGAAGTCAGACAGATTTAAATCAAATTTCGACCCTACTACTAACTAGCTCCTTACCCTCAAACAAATGGTTTAATTTTTCTGAACCTATCGTCTACTCTAAAACATAAAGAAAGTCATAACATTCTCAGAAAGATTATAGATTTAAATAAGAAGGCACTTAAAAAGTACTCTCATAATAATACATGCTATAGGCACTCATTGGGAGTCCTCCTCCATTAATTTTACTCCACATCTGACAGATGTTGCTGGAGAAAGTACAGACTTAATTCCACTATAAATTTCTGCCATCTAATTATACATTAGATTGTTTTTCATTTCTCATTTACTCTTAGTCAGGGTTTCTGGTTACCAGTAACAGAACCACTCCAGTTAGTTTGCTTGCCTGCCTGCCTGCCTTCCTTCCTTCCTTCCTTCCTTCCTTCCTTCCTTCCTTCCTTCCTTCCTTCTCCTCTTCTTCCCTTCCTCTTTTCCCTCTCTCCTTCTCTCCCTGCCTTTCTTCCTTTCTTCCTTGCTACCTTGAAGCATAACATAAATATAGCCCAATAAAGTACACACACACACACACACACACACACACACACACACACACACACACACAACACTGTCCAGCACCCTGATCAAAACATAGAATGTTTTCAGAAGCCCAGAAACTGATTTTTATGCCCTTTCCCACTCTTCTGTCTTCTATCACAAGAGATTAGTTTCGGTTTTGCCTTTTCTTAAACTTTTTATACATGGAATTGTATTGTAAGTATTTTGGTTTTGGTTTCTCTTGCTCAACAATGTCAGTGAGATTCTTCCACACTGTTATGTATGGCGATGGTTTTATTTTTTTGATTCCACTATATAACTATATTACAATTTATCCATTCTATTTTTAATGGTCATTTTGGTTTTTAGCTATTATCAATATAGCTGATGTCAATATTTTTTATGTCTTTTGCTAGATATATATGTCTTCATTTCTATTGTGTACAGTAGTTCCCCTTATCCATAGGGGATACATTTTAAGGCTCCCAGTGGATACCTGAAACAATGGATAGTATCGAACCCTACATATACTAGATTTTCTCCTATATATACCTACCCACGATAAAGTTTAATTTATAAATTAGGCACAGTAAGAGATAAACAATTAATAATACAATAGAACAATGATAACAATATACTGTAATTAAGTTATATGAATGTGGCATTATTAAGTAAAGTAAGTGTTACTTGAGCACAAGCACTGAGATACCATGACAATCAATCTGATAATCGAGATGACTAGTAAGTGACTGAGTGTGTGCAGTGTGGATACGTGGTCCAGGAAGGAAGAAGCAGCATGGAGTGGGATTTCATCATACTGCTCAGAACAATGCGAAATTTAAAACTCATGAATTTTTTATTGATTTGTTAGTTCTGAAATTTTACATTTAAAATTTTGGATCACAGTCGATTCTGGATAATTGGAACCACAGAAAGCAAAACCGTGGATAAGAGGGGACCACTGTATACCTGAGAGTCAAATCATAGGATGGGCATAGTGTAAGCTTTAGCTTTGGAGCTTATCTAGTTGCAGACTAATTCCTTGAGGAATATAAGGTAGTTCATGGATTCAGTGGACAGTTTCTAAGGCTAAATTTTCAGGAACATCTTCTAGAGCTATATCGTAGAGCTGGCCTGGGAAGGGCACTGCTGCTCCAGCTGAACCAGAACCATGTTGCCTCTGATGCAATGCGAATTTTTTTATTGCCACCACCTGTGGAAACCTTCCTGCTGTGTTGAAAGGAGCAGGACATTCCTGCATTGGCTGGTGGAGGGAACCTAAGAGACCAACTTAAAAAAAAAAAAAAAAAGACTTTCAGCGAATCTTTTTTAGCTTCATCTCACATCTCATGCCTCAGAAGTACCTGGTATTTCATATTCCTGATTTTTACTGAAATAAAACAGTATGGTACCTCATATTCCTCTCATTGTGAGCTTATGCTTTGGTTTTCTCAAGATTTCTAAGTCGCTTCACATCTGCCCATCTGCTTGCTAGCTTTCAAATTTTTGCTGAATCTCTGATCTCTTCTTTATCTTCCTTTCTACTTATCTTTACTTTTGTATGTTATTACCTTTCTTCATTCCCTAATGGGGATTTGGGGTGGCAATTTCCTATATATATTTCACTATTTTTAAGCAGAACTCTTCTTATTGCATTTCTCAAAATGCTGCTCCAAACTTATTCTATTTTTTTCCAAACCTCTACCTACTCCTCTTTCTATCATAAGCTTAACAGATGGTCTCAACTTCTATTATCTTTGTTTACCTCTTATCCATCTCAAAACTTCTCCATTATTGTTATAAGTTTTACTAGATGTAGCAAATTAGGAGGAATAATATTGCCTTTGCAATGCTAATTTTTTGTTTGTACCCACATCTTCCCCTGCTCAACTATTATCACTGTGTAAATATCAGTTCTGATCTCTCTTGAGATACCCATTTTGGTATTTCTGGGTATGCCTCATGGATTTCTCCACTCAAATGCCATGCCAAAATTTCTACCTTATTAGATCTAAAACAAATCTTTTGACCCTGCAAATAAATAAGTTTTCCTTTTTTACTTTATTATTTGAGCACCCTCTTCTCAGAAATTCTAAGTTATGTTTGTCCCCTCTCTCTCTTTTGCTTTTACATATTGAATGAGTTGTTGAGTCTTGTGGATTTTATTCTCTAATATCACTTTCAGTCATTTCCCTTCTTTCCACCTCCACTGAATTATTGTGTTTACTCTCATTGATTTTACTTCAATAAATGACTATACTCTTCTTGTCTTTTCCAACAGATGAATTCTAGATAGTTCAGTCAGCTTAACTGCCTTAAAACACAGATATGAATGTTCCTTTACCTTCCCATGTTTCAGTTAGCATACTTATTACTTAAGTAATAGAGACCTTGATAAAATTGCTTTAAATAATTGTGTTTCTATCAATTAATCAACAGAAGGTGGTAGAGTAGTTTTAAGGCTAATTAGTTTTGCTGTTCAGTGATGGATTTGAGAACCTATTTTCTTCTCATCTTTCACTCCACCATCCTCAACTTGGATCCCCTAATGGTCACAAAATAGATGGCAGTCTACACATCTAGTTGTATTGTCTGGCTATAACACCCTCTAGCAGAGAAACAAATATTTCCTTGTGTTAGGTGTATGCGTGTGTGTGCGTGTGTGTGTGTGTGTGTGTGTGTGTGTCCACGTGTGTGATGAAATCTTTCTTCTCACATTTTACTGGCCAAAATGGCATAAAATGTGGCCACCTAAATAGTTTATTGGCAAAAGTAAGAAGACTGTAAAAATTGATATAAAATCATCAGAATTTATTCCTAAATTCCTGTGAGATATATTTTTGGAAAAACTCACTATTTTATTGAAAAGGAAGAAGAGCGTAATCGATGTTGAGTAGGAACCCAACAGGCTTGAACTGCTACTTCCAACTCATTCTTTTCCTAGCACTCAACTTGATTTATGTCTTTTAATACAATGACCCCAAGGTAAGTGAAAATATCTCTAATTTATAGAGGAGAAAATGGAGACAAGCTGATTGGCAACCTTCCCAAAGTCATGTAGAGTCCAAGTCTGGATTTGAAACAAGATGAAGCCTGTTTTCCTTAACCTGTAAACCATGGAAAAGAGTAATGGGTCTGGGGATTATCAGGGTGGTCTTCCCTGATCAGGTAGCCTTCAGCTTGGCATCAGATCTGGAAAATTTGTTGGGTCATGTTTCATTCCTAAACAATCCTGAGGAGGCAGGTGTACCCATAGCATGTCAGGATGAGAAGGAAAGGAGTAGAATGGATACAGCTGCAAAAGCCTATATGAAGAAGCAGTGGGAGCGAGGTAGGTGAGACTTGTAGGTGCAGTGGGGGAGTTTTGAGAATAACATATTGTTTTGAATTTCAACAGTATCAACAGTATATGAGTTGGATGAACCAATCAATTGACGAAAGCTAGCTGGAAATGGTACATCTCATACTCCATGAAGCCAATCTTAGCAGCTGAATGATTTAATTTTTATTCTGTGTGAAGTGAGCTTCTTTCCTGAGGACTTACATCAGATAGTTCACACAGGTGATGAGCTGAAAGCAGTCTAGAACACAGATCATTTGATGCTAGTTTATCTTAGCTACCCCTTAAAAGATCAAGTCAGTTTATACAGTGAAGGGAAGGCAATGAAGAGAGAAGAAGAAAGAAAGGGGAGAAGGGAGTCAGTGCAACAAATCCCATAAGACATGCACATTTCAGCATCTCTAACTTTGCACATGTACCCTTGCCCAGCATTCTCTCTGCCCATGGCTATTGTGCTCCTCTAGACTGCACTAGTGCATCAGCTCAAATTAATTCTTCCTTTCTCTATACTTTTTTGGCTATATTATCAGTAACATTAAGTATCAAGCCATAACTGCCTCCTACTCTTATGGTTGAAGACTTGGAATTTATGCATTTGAACTGAATGAGATAGGCAAGTGTGTGCAATTATACACATTATCAGATGAGATTATGGGATACACCAAGGCTAATTTTTTGGCTTCATGCTGCTATCTGTGATGGGAGCTGAATTGTACTAAAATGAAACTGTTTGACAGAGTATTATTGTTATTTCTATATCTGATCATTTCACCGTTTCTGTGCTGCAGCCATAGAGCTCAACGCACACTTGTGATTGGCACAAAGAAGGGAACTACCAAATAAACCCTTACTGAATGAGTGAGTATAATTAATTGTATTGAAAAATAGCTCATAAAAATACATGTAAGGTGTAACAGGATAAAATGTTCAGTAATACTCTTGACCCGACCCACAGTTGTACCATTGGTCTTTTAGAATTATTTTCTTTTAGTTCACTTTTTGATTTCACTTATATACTTGACATTTCTCTCCACCAAATCTATGCCCTGACTTTTGCTGCATCATTAGACCAGCAAATGTTTATAAACTTTGTATGTGAACAGTTATAAAATACAGCAGTAATTCCATTAGGATGGAAGCTGACTTTTCAGAATATGTCCTATTTGTGAATCAGATTAATTATTTAACAAACCCTAAAAATAGCTACTATAATCATTAATGCATGGTCTTTCCTCTTCCTAAAAAGACTGTGGAAAAAAGAATTTTAAACACTCAGAAATGTTCTGCATTTGTAGCCGGAGGAGACCTTAGGGATAATTTAGTCTTATAAAGACAAAACTTATTCTCCTTAGTGTTAAATTCTACTTTGAATTATAATTATGAAGCTAATGCTGTCATTATTTTATGAGAAAATGAGATCTTATCAGGTTATAGAATTCATTGATAAAGTGTTTACCGGATTAAGAACTACATAAATATCTTTTTCCTCCTTTTACCGTGTCTGCTAGTTTTAGAGAGAGCAGCAATTCTTCTCTCTCTAAAACTAGCAGACATGGCATACTTAAGTACAAATTATTTTCCACTCAAACGTGTCTAACATATAACTTTTAAACACGAAATTCTTTTTTAAAGTGATTATAGATGACATAATAGGTTTGCAAATTTTCATTTCTTTTCTGCTCTCTCTGACAAGCCATACATGTCATATGATTATTTCAAGCCCATAAAATCCAGAGTCACAGACACCAGTGAATTTTAAAGTTGGCGACTTGGAACAGGTGCTTATGTAGATGGCATACCATCCCAAGATTAGAAGGCTCCATTTTTGGCTGCTTGCTGCTGAGCCCCACAGCACTTCCCAGTCATCTGCGGCTTCTCTTCGCTCTTTCCAACGTTCTACAGATCTCAAGAATAAACTCTAGTTTAATTCTTTCTTAAATCCTCCCTGGATTTAAGTTAGTTCTCTTCCCTCTGAATATGCTTGTTAGGGAGTCATAGTCTTTTTTATCTCTTACCCTTTTTTTTGGTTTCCTTTTTTACTACACTATAAAATACAGAAAATCTCCTTCATTTTAAACATATTATGGTTAACTACTGAAAGGAAAGAGATACATGGCAACAGAAATCTCACACACACACACACACACACACACACACACACACACACACCCTGCTTCTCAGAGTCATTGAGATAAATTATGAGAACGAGTAACTTCCAAAGCACCTGGGCAAAAACAAGCCTTGATAAATTTCCAAAGGAAAACTACTTATGTTGTGGTATTTGGGGCACAAAAACCTCAAATCTAATAATCAGATGGGACCCAACTGATTAAATAATTTATATTTAATCATAAGTGAAGGGGTTCTTTAATTCTGGACTTATAAAAGAAAAAGAGAATAACTAAATCCACACCTTGTAACAAGAATTCTATGCTGTTTAATAATTATGATCAACTATGAATTGTCAAGGATATATATGATTATAAAAGCTATCATCCAGTGACTCTTTGTAATTGTAGGAATTATACTTAGTAATGATGATCTTCCCCACAAACACCTGACATCTTACCTGTCCCCTTAGTCTTAGTCTTGCCACTTTCTTCACTGAAAATAGAAAACACCTTGGTTTCTTATCATTGAAACGATACATTTTTGTGAACTTTCACCCATCTTCCTTTCAATTCCTTCCTATTACAGTTGAGGTATTTCTCCTTTTGAGGCTAGTCCAATAGTATGCTAATAAATATTTAACAACCAGGTTTTTGAAAAAGAAAAAAAAATCCTGATTTGTATTATTGATTTCTGTGGTATACATACTTCCACTATGACTGATTTTATGATTCCAGTATGACAGTACTGAAGGATGGGTGGAAAGAGATGTGCAAATAAGCACAAGTCAGCTCCAGCACACCGCAGGGCAAGTCCTTCCAGTCTTTTGAAGAAGCAATAAAGAACAGTGTGTCTGTCCACAGACCCTAGAGTTACATTTGCCTGAGTTTCTGCCCATTAATATGTCTATGATTTTGATAACTCATAGATTTTCTGTACCTTAATTTCCTTTGATAAAATGACAATTAATAAAAATATACCCTATGGGTAAGTAAACATTATCCTCCCAATCCTAGCAGAAGGATAAAATATTTTTGAGGCAGAGCACTACTATCAATTCCAATTTTACAAATGAGCATGTTGAAGAGCTTCCTCCTCCAGCTACTGCTGGTTTTTTTTTTTTTCTATTTAGCCAAATTTTATTCCACTTCTTCCTTTCCCACTTACTTTTCAACATGTTCCTGTCTGGCATCTGCACCCATTATGCACATCGCTGTGGCTATTTAGAAAAATCTACTTTAGGTTGAGTTTTCTAGACATGGACATTTAGAGAAAGATTTTTGCGTATGAAGTTTGTTGAAGAATGTTTTCAGGAATAGCTGTAAAGGAATGAGGAGAGGAGAGATTGCGTTGCTGTGACGCATTTGCACCAGTGGTCTTACTGCATCTCGATGGTCCTACAGAGCTATTCTAAATTGTAGTCAGGGGGCAGGTCCTTTTTTTTTTTTTTTTTTAACTCTATGAACCAGTCATTGAACAGAAATGAGGGAAACCTTGGACAAAGAAATGCAGCTGTGAGGCCCATCAGGCAGCTGGGGGCCTTTCTAGAGAGGTGGCTCTAAATAGACCTATATCTCTTATATTGCTCAGATCCATTTGCTTCCTATACTAAGTTCACCACACTGAGAAATAGTTGCTACAAGGTTCTTATTCTCTTTTTTTGGGAAAATTTACAAGATGAATGTTAATGGGATGACTTACAGCTCCAACTGCTATAACTGGTCTTGAGGCCACAAATGCTTCTCGTTATTTCCTCTTTAATACTCATTTTCCTCACCAAAGTCATCACACCCTTCTTAGGCCATGGTTGCTGCACTTGTCCATTTGTATTATCCATTCAAATCTGGGCAGGGGAGGACCAAGAGATGTCTCAGTGTGTCAACCGGGTGCTGGACATGTTCTTCTCTGTCCAATTGTGTAACAGCAGCCCTACCTCCTTTTGATGATCAAGATCAGTTACCTTTGTCAGATGGTACCTCCTTTCCTTACCTGCTGTCTCAGTACAACAGGCCTGAACTGACCAGGTAGTAGCCATAACTCAAAATCAAGTGGAAACCCTGCTGTGTCTTTTCATGGAAGAATTTTCTCTTTAGGAAATAGGGCCTCTGGACATACAGTGTCTAAAACTGTGGCAGCACTATCCCTAAGTGAGTCACTGGGAAAGATAGTGAGACTACTTCTGCTTTCTTAGTCTTGATTTTTGAACCCATGTATCTCACCTCCTGGGGACACAGCATCATTAGAGCTCATTGTACTAGGGTGTATATTCTATCCTGGTGGATGGTGCCCTATCCTCACAGGGTCTCATTTTCATTTATTGCCTCAGCTGAACCTTGGAAAGATTGTTCCGTTATTCTATTAAACTGGGAGCTTCTGGTCAGAATGGGGTGGTATAGAATCAGTGGATGTTGTGGTGGCCAGCACATCTCTTCTGTAAAGTGGGAATCTTGGTTTGAGGTGGTGTTATGTGGTATTTATTGACTAATAAACTAGTGCTCTGTAAGCTCTTAGATCATGGTGGAGGCCATGATGTGTATACTCGCTCTAACATGCAGGGCAAGATAATATTTTGGGTCCCTGGATATGAATAAAAATTCAGAATCCTACCAACATTCTCAAAAGATTTGGCTATTGACTTTCCCTGAGACATAGCTACCCAAATAAATGGCCTTAGTCCCTTTTAGGGAAGGAGTAGGAAAAATCCTTTCCTCATATGCTTACTGCAGTGTTAAAAGTTTCTTTCTTATGGAAATCAAACCTCTTTTTCAGTCAGTAGACTCCAAACCTAAGATTTGGCTTAGATCTGGAAACGAGGTAAGAAATTATGACTTTTTTGGGTCATCTGCCCTTAACTGCCTCAAGTACCATATTTGATTTCTTTGAGTTATATAAACTAAGCAATATTTTTGCTGGCTTTCTATCTATATTTCCCCTAGAACACCACATTCTATTAAAAATCTCCATAGCTCTCTGCGGCTCTGCATCTCCTGGCTGATTCTCCAATGCTGTCATTCATTCTAATAATTGTGTCTGTTTTTGATGGGTGAGTTCTGTCACTTAGCTACTGTTATTCTGGGATCTTATTATGTGAGTTTTTATAATATCCTACTTTCAGTCCTAGGTTCCACAGGACATTCACTACTCAACTTCTCAGTTGTACCATTACCTCACTCACCAGCATGCTTTTATTGCTTTGGTAAATTGAGTATCCTCTGTGCTCTCTCATGGATCATAGTCAGCTGATGGGTTTTCTGAATTAAATACTTCATATTTTTTGGCATGACCACATTTCTGAGCCTTTTGTTCTCTTCTAACACTGACTGGTATGGCAGTGCTGACATTACTAATTCACTATTTTGCACTATCTCTTGGGGTGTTTGTCAGTGTTTTAAATTTTATATTATAAGAGAAGGCTGATCCAATATTGATAAACTCTTCCTTATCCAAGTTTATGTTCCATTCTCTCACCCTTGAATTCATTTAGAACACTCGAGATTCCACATATACCCTCTTGATTCTTGCCAGTTCATGTTGAGTAGGTCCTACATCTCTGTAGCTATATAATCCTTTTCAGTTTCCCTGAGGGATATTAGCCCAAGTCATTGGCTCAGACACCAGGAGGAGAGATGGGGATAAATATTGACTAGCATGCAATGTTGTCTTTTATGCTGGTCAGTTTTATGTGTCAGGTTGGATAGGCTAGAGTCCCCAATTGTTTGAGCAAACTCTAATCAATGCCTTAATACAGAGGTATTTTGTAGTTGTGATTAAAGTCTATAATTATTTTATATAGAGATGAGGGTCCAACATAAACTGGTGGGCCTGATTAATGAATTGAAAGTCCATGAGGGGTGAACTAAGACTTCTCAGAATAAGAAATTGCACCTGTGAACTGTAGTTTTAGCCATTGTCTGATTGTCCCAGTCTGCCCTTCCTGATGGCCTGCCCTATGGATTTTGGACTTGCCTAGCAAGTACCCACAACTGCACAAGCAATTCCTTGCAACAAATCTCTTAATATATATTTTCTACTGGTTTCATTTCTCTGGCAGAACTCTGACTGATACATCTGTCAAGATAGAGACCTGGTATTATCTTCAGGAATCATTCAATTCTGCAGGTCTAGAGAGTTCAAGGACTTTAGGGATTCCAGATTTTTCTTTGTTATGCTCCCAGATGTCCTCATTCCAAGTTTCAGGATGCTACTATTTTCAAAAAATGGCCCTGACATTGGTATAGCATACATGAGGGGTTGGAGAATTAAACTTTCACTGCAGTTTCTCTGTATAATTAAGTCCTGGGTCTGATCCTCAGCTTATTCTGTCTCTAGCTTCAGGAAATGGGAATCTCTTTATATGCTACCAAGGAGGCCATCAGGCATTATACTTTGCCTTAAATTGGTGATTTAAGCTGTTCATCCTCAGCTTTTCATTGTCTTCATTCATTGTATTGATAACTCCCAGAAATAGCTATTCAATTTTATAGTTTTATAATTATTATTTAACATCTCAAACATCCAAGATGCATCCAACAGTGCATTCTCTTCTATAGCGTCCCATCCCAGTTTACCATATCTATTTTAATAGTTGCATTATTTTAACTCTTAATACTTAAAATAGTTAAAATAATGCAACTATTACAGCATGCTATAAGCTGTCTTGTATTCTACCTACTGCCAGTGACAGGACCTTTATTGTCACTCTCATTTTAGAATCAAATTTCTAAGACCACTTATCATTAATTGATTTCAGCTGGATTGGAAATGAACTCTGAGTCAAACTTTTTAGGGTGTATTCTCATGACTAGCAATATCTGTAAGGGAATGGGGGAAGAAGAATTAGGCAGAGGAAGAGGTTGAACGGTGATGGAATTTCACTAGAAGTCTCAGCTGATCCAATGAGAATTCTGGAGCTGGAATGTATCTTCCAAATTGTTCTTAATTCAGGCAAGTAGGCTGGTCCCTTGTTCCTGGGAACTAGCCAATCATTGTATGTGGGCTATTCACAGAGAGTATCTCCTTCCTGAAAGAGAGATAACGGTGGTACACTGTTTCAACCAATATACATTCAGGGGAGATTTTCTACTGGTGACTAATTCATTTTCTTTGACTGATTTCTGCGATATCACACTTTCCTGGTTATCATTGGAATGAGACTTGACATACTAGAGTCCTTAAGGCTTGATGTTGTACTCCCTCCTCTTATAATTTTACACACTCTAAGTATTCTATTCATGTCCATGGCTTCAGCTACTCTCTCTATTCTCTTTGTTATATATACAACTCATTCTTATATCCTAAGAATACTTTAGCATTATCATATTCAAGAATATCTCCTCCAAACCTGACATTCTATCATTATCCCATAGCTCCATGAATTGTTCTTAGCATCTGTCTGGTTCTGAATCCTAGAAACATAGGAGTTATTCTGGATAATCTTCTCCTTCATTATCTTTGTTTTATCAACTTTTGAGTTCTGTCAGTTTTGTCTTTGAACTATTTCTTGAATCCATCTTCTTTCATTTCTACCACCGCAAACGCCCTGGTCTAAGTACCATCATCTCCCTGTTAGATTATTGCTATAGTCTCTTAACTGATCCGCATCTACTCGTGCTCTACTTCATGCTCCACAGCAGCCAAGGTGGTTTTCAAAAACCTCAGTTCTAATTATGGTGTTCTCTTCCTTGAAACTCTTCTATTGTTACTCATGGATCTTCAAATATTGATCAAAAGCCTGAACCTAGCCAAGGCCCTATTCTGATCTCACGTTTTATCTGACCATACACTACCCCTTGCTTTCTCTGTGTCAGCTTCAGACTCTTAGTTCCTCGAAAGTACCATCGGTAAGCCTTTGTGCATCCTGGGTCCTCATCCCTGAAACACTTGCCCCACACATGGCCACTTTATTTAGTTCTTAGGCATATATTACACGTCAGTACCAGCATCACTACTTCTGGGAATGCCTTCATTGGGTGCATAGATAAAAGAGGCTAGGAGGGCCTTTAAACATGGAATAGAATCTCTTCCTGTTTTGAGTCAACTGAAAATGGATCCCACATTTGTGAAGAGCCCTGGCTTTTGCTTGGTTAACTCCAATGAGCATCATCAGGAGACTGTAGAAGTAGGCATTGCTGTTAAATCATTTTTAATTACTATCATGTGGATTGCAATTATATCCTAAAGTGCTAGCCAAATACTAGTTCTTACTAATATTTATTTTATGTGACAAAAGTCCCTGATTCTTATGTGGATAAATATCTTATTAACTCTTTTAAAACAAAACCAAAAAAAAAAAAAAAAAGAACAAAACTGGAATGAAAAAAAGTAGCTATTCTTAATTTTTTCTGCTTTTCTTTTCCTTCAGACTGAGCTCTAATCAAATATAAATATTACATGTCTGTGCCTGATATGAATCATCTTGTTCTTTCTGCTTGGAATACTCTCTTCTGAACCCCTTTCCCTTGCTCACCCCCAACTTGCACATCTCTTGGGTTTTCAAATTCTACCCATTTTCACTTTTTCCTTGGGGAAATTTTCTCATTCTATGCCATACATTTCCTTCTATCCCAGTAAGACCTCCTATCTCAGAGCTCACATTTTCTGTACCTCTTTTTTGGTGTGTATCTTTGTATTTTAATCTTATGCATGTGAGCTTTGTCTGCATTATACTGTGAGATCCTTGGAGGCATTTATTTTTTATTTTTTAAAATCCTTCACTGTACCTGGCATAGTGCCTTGTTCAAAGAAGACAATCAATCGATATTTCTTAAATGCATAATTAAATTAATACACAAGAGGTTTTGGTGTAATGAGAAACCAAAGACCACACAGGAGCCAGAGAGAAAAAATGAAATAAGATGATAGATTAAAAGCCAAATGAAGGAGCTAAGAGGAGAAAACAGAGACAACTTCCCAAGAAAAAGAGATCTCGAGACGAAAGCTCAACATTACGTGATTCAGTTGAAATAGCTGAAATCACCGGATTTCCAAAGTTAGAGGCAAGATAATGACTCATGTTAAGTTGTGAAACCTGCTTGAAAGAAGGGTGCCCATTGAATAATATTATTCTAGGTGGTTTTCCTTTCATAATCAATCTAAAGGAGGAAAATGGTGTGTCTTTTGAGTGAGAAGATGACTGGGAAGACATGAGACATTTCAGCAGTGAAACCAATTTTGGGAAGTGAAATGAAAAGAGCAAACAAAGGCAGAGTAGAATTTGCTCAAACTTCTCAGGGATGAATGAGAATGCAATCTCTCACTCAGAAAGCTGAAGTTCCAAAGAAAGGGAGGGTACAAAGTAAAAGCATTCAGTGGAATGGTATTAAATGGGAGCCTAGGGCAGCAGAAAGAGTAAGGACAAGAAATAAAACTTAAAAGTTTTCTGTGAATCTTTAGAATTCATATTTTGTTATCGTTCATCTGTATTTTGGTGTAGTGTAGTCAAAAATTTCTGGTTGAATGAATTTAATTTCATCCTGATGTTCTGATATTGTTATGAAAAAATCCACTGAAAACAATATCAAATGCACTTTAAAAAGCACTTACTGTTTCTTCTATGTTTTCATTCGACTACAGTAGTCACTTTAGATAAAAGGTATTAAAAGTTAGAGAATGTAGGCTTCAGATGACTGTAACCACATCATTCAATCTTGCAGTTCTTACGTTCAAAGAACCAAGGGAGATAAAGATCTTTATTTGACATCAAGGCATACCAATTTTCAATACCTCAGTTCACACAAATACATTTTATGCATGAGCTCATCTCTTCTTTCATATTATATGCATTCCTTGATGCTTGTAAAAGTTTTTCAACACAAGACTCATTGTGTTCTATCACTCTTACATTCCAGAATGTCGGCACCCAAATAATAATGATCTCATTGTTGATGAATGAAGTCTTAGATGTATTATGAAAGGGGCAGATTATTGCTAGAAGAATTAGAAAACATAAAATTTAGTGGTACTTTGAATTGTACATGCACAAACAAAAGAGAAGCTTGATTTGTGCAATATCCATGATCATATATGGGGATATCTTTTCTTTTTCTTGAAAATGGTCAATATCATACATATTATTTATTTATCAAAGTAAAAATTAAAAGCATTAAGTATAAGTCAAACAGCTGCAGTGATTGTTGGTAAAAGTATTCTAAATTGCAAAGTACTTTTCAGAAAACAAGAAAGCTTTGGTTATAGTTTGGCATTTAGTCAGGCTGTGTAAAATAGTGTATGAATCTGTTAAATGTCAGAAGAGAATGAGAATAACTCCAGAAATGCTTTTCTTGATCTATAACAAACATATTGTTTTTATATAGTATTTTAAAATTGATTGTTACTTAACATCAAAGAATTCATATTTATCTTTCATTTTAATATCTTAGGGTATCTGATATGCTTTTACTTCGCAGAAAAAAGAAAGGAAGGAAGCGTGACGACATAAGAAGGACAGGAGGCAAGGAAGGAAATAAGTAATTGAAGAAGGATTTCGGTGTTGTGGGGGCTGTTTTATTGAGGGCGTGCGGGTTATGTGTAGGTCTTGATGTTATTCTTCTCTCATCTCTTTTCTACTCTCTTTCTCTCTCTCTCTCTCTCTCTCTCTCTCTCTCTCTCTCTCTCTTTCTTTCTTTCTTTTTCTTTCTTTCTTCCTCCTCCCTCCTTTTTCCATTTTATAGGCATAGAAGTTGAACAGGAATATTATCATGTAGTGTCAACACAAATAAATTTCAACATTATCTGAGACTTCTTAGAGAAATAATTCCCAGAATATCTATCATGTAAAAAGCCCCATTGAATCAGTGGGACTTAATCATTAAAATATAACAGTAAATGTTTTTCATTAAGGTACAAAAATCATGTGTATTAGTCATTTCGAATAATTGTTTCTACTGAGGATTAGCGGTAGAATCCAATACACATGGGCAGCACATTTGTTGAGGGCTGAAAACTTTCTGAAATGATTGCTTTATGAGGGATATTTTTATTATGCCAGACCCAAATTATTTTGTTTTTAGTTTCATTTTTTTTCAAAATTATATATGCACATGATTTAAGAGTCAAGAGTTATACAAGATTTGTTACCAAAACAGCATTGTCAGCTTTTTTTCTTTCTTCTCTCTTCCGCATATGTAACCATTTTTACCTCATTTAGCTGAATCTCTTGGTCTCATGTGTCTAAACAATAAACTTTTAATTATTGTTCTTCATTTTTCAGTTTTAGCTATTATCTGATGAATTTCTCTTATGTATGACAAAGAATGAGCTATCTCTTCTCCCTCGGTCCTTACCATCCTCCCCAAAAGTGGAAATTTTGCTTAGATGAATATTCAACATTTATATTATCATAACTATAAAATGCAGTTCATAGCTGAGCCATGTAGTCAACTATTATTATTTTTCCCTTTCTACACATCTGTTGGTTTTCACTGAAGTCAATTTTCATTCCTTATTTTCTTTTTCTTCATTTCCTAATGTACTTATTTCTAATTCAACCTAAACCTTCTTGGCAAACTTTCTCTAAAGAGCAATACATCTTATAGACTTTTAGTCCTCTATGCCTTGTGGTCACTGTCACAACTACTCAACTCTGCTGTGGTGGATTTGCCCTCTGGGCTGTACTTTGTCAACCTCTGGTCTAAATCATCCCTTAAACTGTTCAGTTACCTTAGGTATTCTTCAGTTTTCTTTTTTGTCTCCAGAGAAATTTCTCACTGAGCCTCCTAGGTCGCTCTCTACACCTGCGTCGTAGATGCCATCCTGGTTTCTTCTTTACCATTATTATGGGAATTTCCTTTGCCTCTTCTCTTTTGATGAATCTTCATTTACCTACAACCCATATTTTTTCCTTGTCTTAGCTAATGCCCTCATTTCAGTAGAAAACCATTTCCAGAAGGCTTTAGAGAAAGAGTTTATAGGAAATAATGCAAATTCTTTCTTAATACATGGTCTTCCAAGAATTAACTCTGATGCTAAATGTCTTTTCATTGGACTTATCAGACTTTGACAAGAGAAGCTAAATACATTTTATGTAAAACATTTTATTTTGCTTATTTCTAAATAAGATTAGGAAACAGTCAATCTTATATTTGGGACTTGTAACTACAACATTCTACTGACTAAATATAGTTTATTTCTTCAAGAAAAACCATCTAGGAGGTAGAAAGGCAATCCTGTAAAGGAGTGTGAGGATGGCAGTGTATAAAAAGTGGGGTGAAATTACATTAACAGATTTCTTCTTCTCTTAACCCTCTGATAGCTCCAGAATGAACTTTACTGTGATTTCCATTATAATCGTAGACTAAATGGTCCATTATAATTGTTATATGAAGTTTCAGGGAATTAATATTGATGCTTCATACAAATGTTTCCCCTGAAAAGATGGGATTAGCTGTGTATTTTTGAGTCTTTCTTAAGAAAGAATTAATTTTACCAAATTGAAATTCGTTCATAACGCTTAGAGTAATTGTTGATTATAGTATTGAATATATTTCAAAGAATTTGATTTTCTACAAATAAGAAAATCAATATACTAAAATATATTAAATTAGAAAATAATTTTGTAGCAATTAAATTGGAGAGTCAGCAGGTAAATATATGGTATTCGTGCTGTCAATGAAGGTTGGTTTGTAATGTATTTTTAAGAGAGTGTTGGTGTTCCCAGGGGATCTCTTAAGAGACATGTTCACAGCATGAATGGAATAGACAGAAACTAGGTATGTTCCTGAATTATAGTATTCTATACCAACATACTTGGTGTTTTATTTAAATATAGAACCAAGTAGAAAGACAAAGCTCCTCAGGCTGATAGATGGCTTCAACTTTGACCACTGTGGCCTTGGTTTCTTCTTCTTAATATTATTTTTATATCTTTTAATTTTAGGTAAAGTATGGGTGTGGATGTGTCATGTACATTGCTTGATGTAACAGTAATTACTAAACAAACCCCAAAGGAGTTGTGCATATAAGTTAAGAATTTTCCCTTATCTATTTTTAATTTCTGCATTTTCATGTTGTTTTAAACAAGATTTAACATCCATCTCTCTACTCTACCCTCCTCATGGTTAAGAAAGCTATGAAGCTCATGAAAGGCCTCATTGCTCAGAATATGTGCTTCCACTTTTTGATTCTGTCTTTGAAAAATTTCTCTGGAAAGATTATTTTTAATCTGATTTATCCTTTTAGATGTAAGTAATATAACTCCTTGCTTCTATTTTAGAATGTTATTGAGTACATTATCCCCAGTAAACTAGGAGCATTCTTCCTAAAGTAATAGTTTTAATTACTTTTGGGTGAAAAATCACTCTCATGTTTGGCAAATTACAGATAATATTGAATCCTGTTTTTTTTTTTTTTTAGAAAGTTGCAATTGATTTATGGAGGTTGTCCAAGGAGTCACATTAAAATGTACTGATAAAAAGGGTCACAAATTTTTTAAAATATGGCTTAGAAAAATGTTACATATTCCAATTGCGGAAATAAAAAAAAAAAAAAACACTCCAATGAGAACAAGTAAGGACTATTTGTTCAGAGTTTACTATATAGCAAGAGAGTCAGCCACTGTCATTTGCATTTTGGCAGGAACTCTAAGGCAGGCAGAGAATGAGAAATCTTTATAGTGGGAAAAGGGAATCCTTCAGGTATGCCCCGATCAATGACTGTTGGCAACGGGGGAAGCTGGCTGTCAGCTAACTAGAAGCAGGGGATCCTATAAGATTCATTAGAAGAGCATATGAGGCTTTGTCCCATTGGTCCTGTTGAAAATGGGAGCAAAAATTAGAGAAGCTGTCATTTATTGATCAAGTCCTGACCATTTGGGGCTTATTATTACAGAAGTTGCATTTCGTTTTAGGTTATGTGTCAGGGTTCTGTTTTAATATGTGGTCTGGCTATTGTCTGTCTGCATATTCAGTCTCACAAGAAATCAGATATATCTGTAATTCTGTGGAAAATTACCAATAATTCATTAAGAACAAATTCAAAATTCAGGGCAATTTTCCAGTATTCATATTGTTCTAAGTATTTTTATTCTTCTTATAAGTGAAGTAAAACATGGTTGATTGGCTCCCTTTTTTCCTGTTAAGAAGGATTCTTGACAACTATCTCAAGTAATTATAGAGTGGAAATCAATTTTTGATTCCGTAAAATCATAAATCAGTAAAATAACTTAATCATAGAAGAGTTCTCTTTGATTCTAAGAAAAGATGAAGATGGCACTTGCTCTCATGTATTTCAAAGTTTGTAAACACAGTGTGCTTTGAAATCCTTAGAAGAAAATTTCTATTCTAGTGAATGGAACCAAGCAAAGGCTATTCTATGATACTTTCATCATTATGCTTTGATTCAATGTTACCAATATATATTTTTTGTAAACTAGAAATACATTTATTCAATAATTTAAAAATGTTCCTAAACACTACACTCTTGTCACTGGATCTGAAAAATCTATTGTGTTATATACGGGCAAATGAAAAATAATAAAAAGGAAACAAAAATCATGTCTAAAGGCAAAGTACACTAATGGTAGTTCCAATTTTTTTTTTTTTTGAAAGAGATCACTCTGGCATGGTACTTAACAGTAATTAATGAGTGATAAACAAAACAATAAAATGTCAGTCTGCAAATAACCTTGCCAGACTCCTGATGTTGCTCTGACCCCCACCAATCAGTCAAGCTAATTAGGAGGATTAGACAGCCATTAATATCTTAATGCCTGTGAGACACATGGCATGTTATGAATACAGTAGAGTTAAAGGGGCTGTGCTGAGGTGTGAATATCCCGAGGGCAGAAAACAACAGCAAAGAAGAAAATGCTTCTCCAACTTTTTGCTCCCTAGTTTCTATTTGCAACTCTTTCAAATAATGTGCTGTACAAATTTATCATATTAATGGCTCAATGAAACCATGTAAATATTTCACTCGCTCAGTTATATCTTTTATACTGAAAGAATTATGTTGAATGTGGTCTGTTTCTGCATTTATGAATGTTCATTTAGGTAGCTTATAGTTAGAAACGATACCAGCATCCACCTTATCTTTGTAGCCTTTCATTTTAACGACAATGCATATGTATTGGTTTACTTGCCTTTTTCTCTGTGTAAATTACTAGCAATGAGAAATGATAAAGTCATTTTGCCTAGTAAATGTGGACAATCAATAATTAATAATTAGAAAATATAACTTTCCAGTTTGTTCTCAAGAGATTATTGAGCTGCTGTCTTAGATAAAATCATTTCTGTTTTGAATGTAGCAAATTCACATGAAAGAAACTCCATTTTTGGCATTAGCTCCCAACTCTGAACTTTTGCAGTAAATACAGACAAGGTGTTAATTAAGAGAACTGGCAATCCGAATGAATAATGGAGTGCTAGAAATAGCATGGGTAAGGGCCTGACCTTCTGCATCAAAGAGGTGCTCCAATGCTGAAGTCTCAATTTTGGAACTGTGACTACAGAATAATGAGAACATGGGAGGGGGAGAAAAAAGGATAGTAGGAGCTCCATTAACTCATTTGGTTACTCTTAATTAGTTTTTTAAAATGTCAGGCAATGTTTAATAAAAGGCTTTTCAAGAATAGGAAATGAATAAAAGTCACAGTACATACTATTTCTTCAACTCAAAAGGGTACTAAGTAAATATTAAGTAGAAGAGATACTTTTAAGGGTCCTTCTTAAATACCTTGCATTAAGTGATAGTATACAAAAGCAGCTGCCTGCCCTCTTCCCGACACTCACCCAGGCCTAGTTAACTCAGTCACCTCAGCCCAGGAGAGCAAAGTACAGAGTATTCCATTCAGGAAGCAGGTGTCCATGGGCAATCCAAAGACAGCCACCTCTGACTCATACCTCGCCCGCAGAGAGGCCTGTGTGTCTGTTACCTGAGAGTTCAGTGCAGTCCAAATTGGAAACCTTTAATCAGTCAATTCTACTTCCAATTCTAACTTGACAACTAATTTGGTAAGTCCTTCTGGCTTGTTGGAGGAGGTGATAAAGAAGTTCTGCTCTCCGGTTGATCTGAGAGCTGGACCCAGGTAATCAGAGGCTCCTCACTCCATCTCTTGTCCTTGGAATGTATGGCCTGTCCATAGTTCCCACACTAGAAGCTGTTTCAATGGAACAACCTTGAGAAATAAGGTGTTATTGAGGCCCTATGTATAATCCACATGGCTAAACCCTTAAGGCCTCTATACAAACTTTTAAGAGTCTGCTGAGCAGGTGCGGAGATCCAGCACCCAAAACAAGCCTCCCAAGTAAGTTCTTTTTCAAGCTCCTCTCAATCTAGAATGGTCTGCCTTTTTCTTACATCTCCCCTTGCCTTCTGTGAGTATAGTTTGCGAACCAACATGGCTTGAAAGGAGTGGCCCAGTCACCATTTAATCTGGACACCATTTGAAAACCTAAATCATTGTCTGTGAAGATTCTTCTAAAGTAACCAAATACCTCAGGTCACGAGAATAGAAAACATTTCAGTGAGGCCCGATACTGCAAATGACTTTGTTGCTTTAAGAAAGTCACTTTGGCTTTGCACAGTGTGTTCCTTTTTTGGAAAAGCTCCAGATTGAACAGAGAATAAAACAGAGGAAAAAATCTTATTGGAAATAGGTGGCATTTATTAAAGGCCTGTTTTGGACATGTGCTGTTCAAGGTCCACACTAAATCTTCATGACAACTTTATGAGATAAGTATCTTTATTATATCCATTTTACAGATGAAGTTGCTGAGGCAGTTTCCTCAAGAACACTATTCTATTCAAGCGCCTAGTCTTAGGCATGAATCTTGGTGCTCAGGGTGTCATAAGGATCCATGTGATCATTTGTCTTCACCAGACTTCAGACACTGTGGCTGTGGTTTCTCCAGTCTTTTACTCAGTTTAAGTCTGGGCCTATATCCAGGCTCATGGAAACATCTAGTTGTTTCAACCCAACTCTACACACCTATGTGGATAAACTGAGTGGTCATATGCCCAGGCTCAAAACAGAAGCATATTTATTATAATGAGGAAGGAAGCAGTACCATATCCCCACTTATGTTCCCAGGGATTTTCCTAACCAAGTACTATCTTTCAAGTTGGGAATTATGGCTGTGGTACTCATTTCTCTGGGATGACAGTTTGGCTATTGCTGGGTCTCTAGAAAAGATTTCTGTCCTAAGGACAGAATAAAAGTTAGTTTTAGGATGTCACCTGAAAAAAAATTGGGTTGAGCCTTTACAAGTAACTAGAATTTAGCAGCATTAGGATCTGTTTTTGTAACCACAGTATATTTTATATCTAGAGCAGAGTGACCAGAGAGAAAACACATGCCGCCTAGTTAAAGTAGGCTTGCAGAGAATTTCAGAGGAATTCAAGTTTAAGTGGGCATCATGTGTTTTTGTATGCTGAATGTGGCAAATGTATTCTACATCTAACTCAGGAGAAGTGAGGGGAGGGATAAACTGTCTTGTTTAATGTAGAGTAGTTTAATAATACCAGAAGTTAAAATATTTCTGTGGTTAGCATTGGCAGATGGGTACAAAGATTTCTCTAACTCATTTATTTAAAATTATACATCTTAAAAATAATTATATGCAGGGTCTAAATCAAAACATATTTAGTATGATTCCCACAGTTCAGTTTCCCAGGGTAAGATAATCACCATAACAGTTTTGAGGAACTTCCCCTTATCATTTGTGATTAAGATGTCCCATAAAGATGAATCCTCTTAAGCATCAAAACTTTTAAATTTTAATTTTTTCATAGGAAAATTTCTGAAGTGTATTTCACATGATCTATTTGGGGGTGATATATTGAACATGAATTCCTCTGGAAAAATCAGTATTAGCATTACTAATATAAATTATTTTGGGCTTTAATATGGTAATATACCATTAAAGTCTATGGGCGTGTACAGGACTGTTTTTCCTGTCTGTAAACGGTTTCACTGTGCTCTGCTTTTATGATTGTCTGCATGTTGTTGTTCGTTGTCCTCTCTGCACACCTCTAGGAGACAGTAGTGTGGGTGAACACCTGAGGGAAGCTCATTTACAGACTCAGGTACATTGGCTTTGGGCCCGCCGTTTTTCTTATACTTACTTCAGAGAACTGCTTGCGCTTCCAGGTCTATGCTCTGTGCTTTATAGGTGAGCTCTGTTAGGTATGTGGAGTACTGCTCTGTGCTTGTCATTATATTTCCCGAGATATGTTCTACAGGACACAAGTTCTATAAAATGTTAATAGGTGCCTCAAGAAAACTTCTGTAATTGAGGAGTTTGAGAGACCATGGGCTAAAAAAGTTAAGCCTATAACAAGTTAAAGCACCTTTACATGGATTTTCATATGCTGATGGGAATTGTAAAGCCTTAGGTGTTTAACGTGGTATATGGCAAATTTTTATTTTGTCTGTCCATGCAAACCCTTTGATGGAAAATTTCACTGGACACATTGTGACATCTTGTCATTACTTTTAGTTGCTAGGTTAACATGAGAGTTGTACGTAAAAATAAAAATCTTAAGCATGACGTACGTACATTCCATCTAAAATCTTAGAAGAGAAAGGAATGAGATGTGGTAAGGTGATTTATGATAGGGATAAAATTAATATCTTTTATGTGTTCAACTGATTATGCATTGGACTTAATTTTCTGAAAATAACAGAAAGCATGTATACAAATCTTCAGGACATTAATTGGAGGACAGTTTTCTTCTTTAGAAGCAAAGTGTTAAAGATTCTGAATGCTAATGTATTAAAAAAGGAGTAACGTGTCAAAGTTGAGAACCCATAGAGTATAATAACAGAAATCCTGTCTGCTCTCTGAACAAGTTCAGTGAGAAGATAAAACTGAAGGTTAAATAGAGGTCAGTGCTTCAAATAAAAATTAAAAAAAAAAAATAAGCCAAATAATAACCTTGCTTTTTTCCCCTCCTTAATTGCCACTTCTTTCTCCCTTTGCACTTAAATATATATATATTTTAGATAAGTATAATTGATTTTAATCAAATGTTTTATATTATTTTGTCATTTTGGGGAGAGTTATTACTACTAAGTATTAGAAGAAAGGACTGTTACATTTCGTTGAGAGAAATACACACTAATACTTAGCTTAAGCATATGTGCCATTTATCTTTGCCTAAAGATACGTGCACACATTTGTATTAATTATAAAATACTTAGTCATGTATAATAATGCCCTCTGTTCTCGGTTTTGTCTCATGTCAGAAATATATTTCTATGGCTTAGTGTCAATGACAAATTATAACTTCGATATTTATCTTATCTGTGTTTAGATACTCGTTGCAAAGATAAATCCATAACTACCTTCCGCTATTGTTATATTTATTGTATCCTGAATCTTAGTGATCTATGTGGAGAGGTTAATTTTAATAATAATAGTTAACACTTATGTCAGACATACTTGTAAAGTGTTTTACATGTATGAATTCTCACGACAGTGTATGCATAATTTTCATTTTGCAGATGAGAAAATCAAGGCATACTTGCCCCCAAATCAAGAATTAAATGGCTGAGCTGGACTAGTCATTCCAGCAGCTGTTCTTAATAACCATTAAGCATGAGGAGATGGGAATGATGCTTAGGTTATTCCTTCAAACTGTAATCCTGAATTCCTAGAACCTTCTCACGGATTTTTCTGATGGAACATAACCAATGAATTGCATCTTTGCATTCTTCATGGAGATAAGAGGAATAAACAGATTTCCTCACTGTCCTGGGCATAGTTGATGAGGTCTGACATCTCGATTGAGAATAGTGAAATGCTAATTTTATTGGTATCCAATGTTTTTATTTCCTGGTGTAAAAACATAGATTATCCTAAATTCTGGAGGAGGTGCAGATTCTGTCGTCTTTAATATCCTATAATGCTAACTATAGAGCCAAGTGCTTAGTAGTCATTTAACAAAGACTTTCTGGGTGATCCTCACTTTATTGCTGAAATTGAGGCCCAGAGAGATAAAGACTTTGACTGAGGTCTTTATCATAGTGAGCAGCAGAAATTCTACCCATGGTTGCAAGTCCACTTCATTTCCCACTTTACTATATTGACACTGGTATTCATGTCTTAAGTTAACAACTCATAGAAATATCAAATCCCTGTAATTACTACAATTCATATTGATTTGTCAAGCATACCCTGGTGATCTTAGAATACACACAAATGTCTTCATTTTGCTGACTGGATCTCGCTGGCATTTAAGTTGACATCGCTAGTGGTTGCTCAAGCAAGTCACTCTCCAGATGCATTTGGGCCATACTTCCAGAACCATTGTTTGGCTTCCCCATACAACATCTTTCCCTTAAAGCATGTTAGACAAATCTTCGGACCTTTCCTGGGAGAGTCTCCTGTGGCAGCAAGCTAACGTGTCTCCTATTTTCCCTCCGGAAGAGCTCGTGAATTATGATAAACTGTTCAGGATTGATACACTCACGCACACATGCTACTCCTTTGCCCAACACCGCATTTTCCCAAGGCATTTTGAAAAGCACCTTTTTTTCTTTTTTCAAAGAAGAACCATTTACATGGAAACCATCCTATATGTCTTATCAACCTATATCTTCATGAGTCTCTTTCATTTCATTTTGCCCACTCTCTATTATCAATGTGTACATTTTCATATTATTTTCACTTTTGACCTATTTTTAATTGATGTCTGTTCTTTTATCCCTGTGACTCTTATCCATCCTGATATCAAGAAGGCCAAAAATGGTCATCACACTTGAAATATTCCAATATGCCTGTCCTTTCCTATTTTCATAGAAAATGTGCTCAAAAGAATTTCATTAAAATTTCTGGAATGGACTATGCATAGTGAAGGGTTTTAGTTTCGCTGACTTTGCAGTCAGATTAAACTTGGATTAGAATTCTGGCTCTGATAATTAACACTGACAACTGTTCTGCACCTTAGTTTTCTTATCTGTAAAATGATGTTCATAATAAAACTTACCTCATAGGGCTATGGATATTAATAATGCATGAAAAATGCTCAACACAGTGCCAGCTTGTACTAAGCATAAGTATTAATTACTCACATGCGTCTTTTATACTTACTGATAAAGAGAGTAGATCTTTTCCTATCTCTGGAATGGGCAATGTCATGGTGAAATATCCCCAATGTAACAAGGAAAAATACTGAAAAGATAAATCTATAGGAGCTTTGCAAGTGTGTGAGTAAATGCTAATGGCACTGGGTAGCCTACTAAATATAATACACACACAGACATACCCACACAAAATAGGAGCAAAAATTATTTCTATTTAGGCAACGATAACACACACAAAACAATATAAAAACTCTACCATATATTTTGGGAACCAGTATCTTTAGAATCACATGTACTTCAGTATGACTCATGCCTTTAATTCCACTTGCCACATTAAATGTCAGCCTTCATAATTCTGCTTATAAACACTAATACAAAATTCTTATCTTCATGGCTGCAAGCATACGTTTATTTGTTCATTCTCCATGCTACATTTAAATTATGAAAGTAAGAAATGATGTTTATCTGGATAAAGAAAATGGCTTGGTGGTGAACACATGTTCACATGGTCCCTTGTATTTCTTGGAGTGTGACAATCTAAATTTATAGGTACCACCCTACCCTCTTCCTCAAGCCTCTAAGTCTTCCTCAAAAATATATTCCATTTTGTTTTAGAAAGCTCCTGTATATACACATATTTATAGGCATATTTCAATACCAGCACCCCCCCCAAAAAAAACATTAGGCAATTTTCTGGTCTAAAATAAAAATTAGATGCTGGGAAGTGTAGACCAAGGTCTTTCAGAGACTTTCACTGCCCGTCTCTCTTCTGCTTTCATTCTCAATGACTCTGTGGAGAAATCACTTTTGAAAGGCTCTGAAAAGAAATATGACCTTATTAGCCTCTTTGCTTCTAGATAGGGTGATCACATTCAAACAAAAATTAGTAATTAACGACTAAAGATTTTTTTCCAGGTGTGATGAGTATTCTCAGAAGTGACATATTGTACACTATTTTCAAGGTTTGTGGGAATGATTTTGAAACTTATTTGGGTGAAGTGCTAGGGATCCAAGGCAGTCCCACTGAAGGTACTACAAATACTACAAAGGGCAGAGGGGTCGATTTGCCAAATGGCCAGGGGGTTTAGGCCTCTTTCTCAGTCTTAAGTGAGAATAAATGGGCTTTATTTGCTCTGCATGTTGGAATTCTAGTTTTAAAAATAGAGATATAATTCATTTAATAAGAGATTCATCCTTTTACAGTGTACAACTCAGTCATTTTTAGTATTGTCACACGGTTGCACATTGATTACTGTTATCTAATTGTGGAACATTTTTATTGACCCCAAATGAAACCCTGCGCCCATTAGTCACTTTCCATTTTCCCCTCCCACCAACTCCTGGCAACCACTGATCTACTTTCCGTTTCTATGGATTTGCCTATTTGGACATTTGATAAAAACAGAATCATACGGCCTTTTGTGTCTGGCTTCTTTCACTTAGGATATTGCTTCCAAGATTTATCTACGTTTCAGTGCCCATCAATATTTCATTCCTTCTTATGGCTGAACACTCCATCGTATGGATATACTGCCTTTTGTTTATCCAGTCATCAGTAGATGGACATTTAGTCTGTTTCTACTTTTTGGCTATTAGAAATGCCGTTGCCATGAACACTCATATAGATGAACTTTTGTTTTCAATTCTCTCGGGTATATCATAGGAATGAAATTACTGAGTCACGTCGTCAAATTGCTTTCCTCTGTGGCTGCACCATTTATATTCCTACCAGCAGTATATGAGGATGTGTATTGAGGGCAAACAAATTTTAGTGGGAGAAATGTAGCCAGGGACAAGTATTTAAAAATCTAATTCATGAGTAAAAATGGGGAAATTATTTGAAATCAGGGTGATCTAGTAATATCTGAGAAATAACTCCCCATTACTATCTTTAGGACTTTTTATAGTAATGATGCTTAACTGTATGTGTTGTATAGGAACTTCCTCTCTCGTCAATGTAAGAATAGCAACAGTTCGAAATCCATGGATTAGCCCTCTAGGTCTATCCTCTCTCTCTGGCCCAGCCTAGTCCTCATTGTTCTACTTCTGTGAATATTATTTAATTCTGTTCATTCCATAAGGCTCAACCTAGATATCTTCAAAATCTTTCATGCCTAATACAGCTTTTGGTGAGATTATCGACCTTATTCACCAAATGCCTGGCCCATCCATTTGGTCTTAATCATGCTACCTAATATTGGTTATTTGTTCATGAGTATAGGTGCTTTGTCTTCCTAACTCTCAGGGCAGCGTCACATGTAATATTTCTTTTGCTTTCCCAAGGCATATATTCTGGTATCGTGATTCCTGTGTGCTCAGTAAATGATCAGATGATTGGTTTTCAAAAAAAATTTCTTGAACAATGAACAGGGAATTACCATTTTTTTGAGCAACTCTTGTGCTAGGTTCCAAACTAGAGGGTTATCAGTTAATCTTCATTATAACCCTATGAGCTGACTTTTTATATTTTCTCATTCTTTGGGGAAAATTGAAGCTTAGAGAGCTTTCCCCTACATCATATGGCCTCTAAATGACAGAGGTTGGATTCAAGTCCAGATATGATTTCACCATGTTATAAACCTTCATTAGGTTTTAAAGATTCCAAAAAAGAGCTATTTAGATAAGCTCTTTAAAAACATAGTAGATCCTTATGCATCTGGAATTGTTTAAGTGTGAGAATTCCTAGAAATGGAGGAAAGGCTACATTAAGTCTTTGAGACTCTTTGCAGTCTTTACAATCTGATTTTAGGTAGGTGATGCTAAATTCCTTTTTCCTAAACAGAAACTAATTTCAGAAAAGAACTGTTGGAAATATTATCATAATTAAGTATATTGAATAATTTTTAAATTTTCTTTATAAGATATTAAATATTGTGGATCATTGCTTACAATAATCTAGCTAGATATGAACTTTAAAATTTGTCTACTTACAAGATAAATGCAGTTTTCACAGTGACCAGTTTTCACAGTGTTGTTAAATGTAAATTTACACTGCTTTGCACATCACTTTTAGTTTATAATCATGATTTATGAAAGTCTTGACATGTGAATACAATCTAGCAGCATAATTCATATATTTATAATTTTGAGAGAACAGGGAAAGCACCTCGATGTAGTAGAAACTGCATTGTACTTGGAGGAAGGAGTTCTGGATGTTGTCCTCACATTGTCACGAGGTGGGTGTATGAAATGATAAAATTATAGGGTTGGACCAGGTGATCTGCAGGGTTCTTCCAGGTTTAAGTCTAATGATCATCATAATGAGGGATCCTAGAGAACTAACACTACACCAAAGAGGTTTTACATGCTTTGTGCCGCCTTTTGGAAAGTTGGCAGTAGCCTTTAAATCGATCATCAGCCGGAGGACAGAGCTGCAATGTATGAATTGACAAGCTTCTTGTTCTTAATTTTTGGGTGTTTTTTTGATACTTCAGGATGGTTTAAATGGCTCTGACTGCCCTAATGCCACACAAAGCTCTCATTACTCTAATCATCGTGAAACCTTCACAGATGTGCACTGGAAAGATTTTCTGAGGAAGCTGGGAAAATGAAACCGTAAATACCTTCCAGCTGGCGTGCCTAAATGTTCTCCAACTCATTGGAGATATGTTCAGGTTAATTTCAGTTGATGACTGATAGCTCATCTAAATGTTGCTCAAGATAATGTGGAACAATTTTTCTCTCCCTAGCGATGAACTTAGATAAGAGGGTGATGACGGGGGGTGGGGGAAAAGAGGCGGAGGGGATGGGGAGAAGCAGCTAAGGTTTCTCAATTAAAAAAAAAAAATGATTTTTTTCCCCCCAAAACACAAAACTAAATTATAACATCTTTTAAAAAGAAGAAAAAGATTCAAGGTCGAGACATAAAAAGCATAAGGCTAATTACACACATGCATATGGTGTGCATTCTAGTTAAATACTGAGTTAACACCTTCATGCCCAGCTGGTTTAGGTCATGCCATTTACATCCTGCTGTTCACAATAATAATGACAAGAAATGGGCTGCCTGCTATCAGTAAGTGCCAGATACAGACCATATGGCAACAAGGCAACATCAAATTAAAAAAAAATAATAACAGTTTTCTCGAGATTTAACATACTTTTATAGCTTAAGACATGCAATCTATTGCACATTTCCTTAATTTCTTTAAATTCCTTTTCTAGTTCTAGCATTGCCACTGGCTGTATTTTAGCTGTTTAATGTGAAAACAAGCAGGGAGCATGATTACCAAATCGCATATCCCGGAATATAGGGTTTTTACTTTGAACTATTTCCTTCTTTAAACGATAGCTACTCTATCTATAGAAACAGCAGAATTCCAGAAAGAAAAATATATAAAGGGATGGTGAACTATTCATACATATGTATATAGACAGACACTTACAATGTGATTTTTTAAAAGTACAGATACAAATAATGGAATAATACAATGTTAAATTTGGGGGCTCTCAGAGTTCTTTGGATTCACCCCTTTGCTTTACAGAATAGGAGGCAAAGCTGTGTTAAATAACCTGCCCATGGGAATTATTGACAAAAATTGGTCTAATTTAGGCCTATAGGCTTCCTCCATTCTAGTGCCCCTTATAGATCTTTCATATTTTGTTAAAGCTAAAAATAATAGGATTTCAAAAAATAATTATGATGGTCAATTGAGAAATTGTTTGGTATGCAACAGATAAGCAGACCTGGACTTCATAATTAAAGAACAATAAATTTCTAACAAATACAATATTTATTTTGAGGAAAAGTTGATTAGTTCTCTAGCATGATTTTATTTTTTAACTGAGTTAGTGAGTTGCTCTAACTACTCATCAAATAATTTTTGGTATCAATTTCATAAATCTTCTTCTATACACAAACTAAAAATAGCATATTTCTCATGGTTTGATGATTAATATTCTTGTCTGTAAAATGGGCCTATATGATTTCAAAGGTCCCTTTCATCTCTAGAAGATTATAGTTCTAAAGTGCCCTTTGCACATTGAAGCATGCCTTTTAAAGCTATAATCACCTGACTCAAGGTAATCCAAGATTTAACTTTTGCTGAATTTTAAAAGATATCACTTTACAGCATTGGTTAAAATTACTTCTTTTATTATAGATAGTTATATAATTTCAAATGATACCTAGATATTTCAGAACATTGTTCTCAAGATATATGTTCAGAAATTTTTATCTACTATAGTTAGAAACATTACCCATGAGAGTTTTTCTGTAACTCATGCTTAAATGTATGAAATAGGAGGCCCTTGAAATTATTTGCATCTGTGCAGAATTTGTGCACTTTTTTTGTATGTGAAAGGCGATGTATTTTTAAAAGTGTTTAAAGTTAAATCATACTTATCATTTAGATTGCATTAGATTTTTTGTCTGTCTGTATTTTCACGTTAATATGCCATGACAAAAACCAATCTCAGATATTAGAGCATCAGGAAGACAAGTAAAAAAAGTGTGAGGAGAGCCACGGGTAATAGAACTTTTAGTTACAAAGCAGAATGAAAGACTAAGCTTAGAAAATTAAAATTAAAGTTTGAACTAACAATCGATTTATTGAAAGTGTTTTTGTTATTCAATTTCGACTCGATTGTAAATTACTCGAGGAATTAAAGAGATAAAAAGAAATGATTATTATTAAAGACCACAGTAGGAATTATGTAAAAATCCACCATGAATTCCAGAAGTCATTGCTCATTTTAGTTTTTGTCAGTGCCTTGTGGGGTTTCCAAAATTAAGTTTCTTTCCATCTTCTAAGTTCCTCTAGCTGGGCTAGTAATCAAATTAACATAAGACAGATTAACAGGAGAAAATGTCCAAAATTTATTACAGATGTACATTCCGGGGTGCCATAAGATATGAAAACCAAAGATGCATTGGACAGTTGAGGTTTATATGCCATTTGAACAAAGGAGAAGTGGATCTGGGATTTCATACAGAAAGCAGATAATTCATAGGAAGACGACATGTCATAAACAAATTTTTGCTAGGCAACTCAGAAAAATGGAATACAGAGAAGACTCTAGCAAACAAATTTTTGCTTAGATCCGCCTTGTCAGCCATATTTAATTCAAACAAGCTAAGGTAAATATTCCCTGAAGCAGGGAAGGGAATTCCATCTGAATTCTCTTAGATAGGAAATGGGAAGTGTTAAAGATTCTTCGAATCTCTTGTTTCTTAATAACCAGCTTAAAATCAATATCCCAAAAGGCATATTTTGGAATGGCAAGAGTTTGGTTTCCTTCAACCTCTAGAATGTGGTAGGACAACTACTCCATTTATTTCAATGCATATTGGAAATAACAATGTCATATATGACAATGATTTGTATAATAAAGAAATTTGTTCTCTAATACTATTGTTCAGTTAAAGGGCTCTTTGAAAAAATGTCTGAATCTAAGGTTGGGACAAGGAACATATGAGAGTCTAGAGCATCGTATAATCCCAGAAAGAAAAAAGTGCTCAAAAATCCAAAACAATAGAGTGGAGATGGTATGATAAAGATATACAGGAGCAAATTGAAAGAATTCACAGTAGGCAAAGCTGGATCAATCAGAACTATAAAATTAATAACATAGTATTGGATCATAACACAATGTACAAAATAAATATCCATGAATATACACCAGTATAAATAAATGAGTTAATAGGTAACTAAATGAGGCAAATACAGCAGAATTTCAAATAATTTATGTAGCTACTTACTCTTCAAGGAGATGAATCTTAATTCTTCACCTCTTAAGTGTGAGCTGTGCTTAATGACTTGCTTCCAAAAAAACAGGAGTAGGTTAAAAAGAAGTAATTTTACAGTGAAAAAACCTGGCAAATGCTCTCTCAGGTGATCAATGTTAACAGTGTCAGTGATAAGTCACATTGATAGCATGTATCCTTAAAACGATGTGATAAGAATGACATTTCATCTTTATAGTCTTCTTCACTCAAACTCATAATCTCAACCTAATAGAAAAGACATGACACAAACCCAAACTAAGGGACATTCTACAAAATCAATGACCAGTTTTCTCAAAACTGTCAAGGTCATGAAAAACAAGGAAAGTTTTTCAAACTTTCAAGACCAAAGGAGACCAAGGAGACATGATGACCAAATGTAATATGGACCCTGGACTGGATACTGTAAAGGAAAAGAAGTGGGATAGTTTGAAGGAAATGAATAAAATCTGAATTAAGTATGTTTAGTTAATTTTAATGTGTCTGTATTGAATTATTAGTTGTGATTAACAATAAAGGAAGCTGGGTATGGGTTAGGTGGTCAGTCTCCATATTATCTCTGTAACTCTTCTGTAAATCTAAAACTATTCTCAGAAAGTTTATTTAAAAGAAAAAGAATTTGATGATTTTGTTCTCTCAAGTTTCCATGAGGTATGTTGCATGTTTTGATCAGTCTGTTCTATTTGATTAGGTTTTCTTCACAAAGACTTTTGAAATAACTTTTGTAATAGAAGAATTGCATGATGGCACAGTCTATCTGAGTATCAGCTAGAAAAATAAATTGTGTTTCAAGTTATGCTGCCCTCTGCCACAAAGTTCAAGCACTTTATAGGGTCATCACTCATTTTCTAATGTGATAAAACTTGTGAAAGTGTGATAGCCCCCTCCTTGCCTATCTTTGGTTTTGCTTTCTGTGGTTTCAGTTACCCATTGTCAACTGTAGTCTGAAAATGTTTAATGGAAAATTCCCCAATTTATAAATTTATAAATTGTGTGACATTCTGAAGTAGTATGATGAAATCTTGTACCGTTCTGCTTCTTCCCACATGGGATGCGAATCATCTCTTTTGTCCAGCATATCCATCCGTGCTGTTTACCTACCCACCAGGTAGTCACTTAGTAGACGTCTGTGTTATTAGACTGATGGTCATGGTATTACAGTGCTTGTGTTCAAGTAACTGTTGTTTTACTTAATAATGTCACATTTGTTACCATTCTATTTTATTATTACTTATTATTGTTAATTTTTTACTCTAATTTATTAATTAAACTTTATCATAGGTATGTATATATTAGAAAAAAACATATGTAGTGTTTTGTACTATCTATAGTTTCAGGCAACCACTGGAGATTTTGAAACATATCCCTTGTGGATAAGGGGGGACCACTGTATATTGTAAATTGTAAAAGACTGTAAAACATATACTATAATTAATATTGCTTTACAATTACTTTTATTCCTGAGAGCTCAATAATGTTTTGGCTATTAGAGGAAATTTCTGTAGGTTAGAAAATCCATATCTTCATAAAGGTGATGAAAAAAAATCCCATTTATCCTCTAAAATATACTTAATGTGATTTTAATTATACAGATATGACCTTGCGATTAGGCATTATTGTCCAATTTGGTTTGTTTCTCCTGCCTTGGTAAACCAAGTGTTTCATATTCCGAATGTCATATTTGATGAGCCATTTTAATGACAAAAGTTAAAAAGACTTATAATATCTTTTTAACTTTTTAATCATTCGATAATGCATATGATTTGATCTTGAGCATACAGACAGGCTGACTAAACCCAGCAAAGCAAAACTGCAAACAGTAAGACAAACTTACTAAATATTTATTTTCCGGAACATACTCTCCTAGTATGAGTGAGTGATAAAACATTTTTGAAAAATAAATTTGGACTTTAGTCATCTTCTGAAATAAATTTGTGGTAGAAGTGATCGGAAAACCAAAACCAAAATGCAGATACACTGATGGGACAGATTGACGGAAAACTGCAGCTCGCCTGTGGACTTTTTCTGTGGATTTTTTTTTTTAAATTAAAGCATAATTGAAATATGATATACTGTACATATTTTAAGTATAGAGTTTTGTCATTTTTGACATATATACAAACATAAAATAATCACCACAGTCAAAATAATGACATATTCATCATGATATAATGCTCAAAGCTAAATACATATATTAAACTGAAATGTCCATATGTATACTGAAAAAACAAAATCGTCGACCATTTTTGAGTATTAAAATTGTTTGAAAATATAAAAATTTCTGTTGTTTCTTGAAAAAAGTTTGAAATTAACTTCCACTATTTTTAATGATCAAATAAACTATTTTCTCCTCATAACTAAAATATGAGCTATGCCCATGAGCAGAGTAAATTCTGAAAGATAGCTTACTGTCAGTGCATGAGCCAAGGCAAAAACCCATCCCTGGAAAGATACCAGGAAATACACAACAGGGCCAAACATTCTGCTCATTGTTTCAGAACTTCCCGGCTTTCGGAGGGCCACCTTCTTGCTGTGTAGTCACATGGCAGAGAGAGGAAGCAGAGAGAGAGAAAAAGAAAAACAGAAAGAAAGGGGAGGAAGGAAGAAGAAAAGAAGCTTTTTAGCGTTTTTTTTTTTTTTTTTCTTTTAGGGACACCAATCTCATGATGAGGTCCCCAGCCACATGATTTTCTGTAAATCTAATTATCTCCCAAAAGTCTCATCTCCCATTTCATCATATTGGGAGTTAGAGCTTCGACATATGAATTTTGTGGGGACACAATTTAATCCTTAGCAATGGATTTTGAACAATGGCATTCCGAAGTAAATCCATCAAGGAGTAAGTAAAGCAATTTGGATAGAACGACTTATATGAGAAATAATAGACTGTTTTCTAATCCTAGTCTTGGAAAATATCTCTTCTTAGTCCCTCAGTGTACTCAATTGCAAAGTGAGAGAGTTCAGTTGCATCTGTAAGTTTCCAGCTGTCACAGACAGATTAAATCTACTGTTTTGGAATGAGCCGATCCATTTTAATGGCCTATGATTTCTTCACATTTAACATCTATCTGGCAGTAGAGCGAATTGTACGTAATAAGGCTGTGTTTATGATTTTACCCTAGATTTGATGTTAAGATTCCTTAGTACCTTAGTGTATCCACAGGTCATATGAATGTGAGATAATCAACAACAAGGTCATGGGATATAGCCAGTCCACTAGCTTTGATGTGACATACCTTTTAGCTTTCTGAAGCACTTCTGTACTTTAAGTGTCACACACACACACACACACACACACACACACACACACACACACAGAGGTAGTTTCACCATTCTCACAAGTAACCATTTCATTTCAATTAGCTGATAATTTGGGGATTTATTTTCATTTGTTTAAGTTGTGCTTTATTGTACTTCTTGATTTTCAGTTTTAAGCTTAGTCTATTGACTTTCTGTTTTGGAAGATGACGTGATGTCTCCCCACGCCATGGACAGACAGACATCCTTCTCATTCTTATAATTGTCACATTGTAATTTTGGTTAGACCAATATCTAGTATTTACATTGGTATGCCTATTAACAGCTAAACTATATTATAAACTATGATGAATTTTCCTTCTCTACCTAAATTTTTGTTCCCTTGGAGATCTTTAAAACTTTCTATCAGAGGCTTTTTGCTCATACTTCCTCCTCAGCTTGCTACACCTGACTTCCTACTTTCCACGTTTTGTGAATATGTTATTGTTTTACCGCCTTTTGACACAGAAGGTAGCACATTATTAAAATGTGGTAAATTCTTGGTATTCAAGTCTGTTTATCTCTGTATAACATTCACCATTCATTACATGTTTGTTGGCTGTCTGTTCTGAGGTTGGCACTGTTCTAAGTCATGAGGATAAAGCTGTGAATAATATAAAGTCCCTATCTTGCATTATAGTGTAATTGAGGTACTGTAAATTTTCAAACCAATCAAGATAAATGTCTCTAAATGCAACGCTTTTTATTGTGTTTTTGCTTTTAAATGAAAAACTGATTTAATATCAACTAATATGGAAATATGTGCTTATCTGTTTTAAGTTTATAAATAGGCAGGTAAAATACTTACAAAACTGGGACATATCATCTCCTTTAAGCTCCAGGTTTTTGTTTAACGAGTCAAGTTTTTAAAGCCACTAAACAGAACTGGAAGGTACTAAATCAGTGCCAATCAAAGCCAAGACAAAAATTTGGGGCTTTGTAGAGCAATTAAATATAGAAATAACCTGATTTCAATCCCAAATCTTTTTAGTGAAATCAGTGTGCTATATAACTAAATGCCTATCTTTTAAAAATTATTTTTGAAAATAAAGATGAGGTGATGTGTTTGGCAAAACTCTATTTTTACCATTTACCATGACCTACTTAAAATAACCCTTTTCCTATCTTGTGGCCATAGACATTATTTTCTGGAAACCTGCTGAAAGTGTTACCTACTTGTCCATCATAATCTATGTAGTTCGATGTTTGTTACTGATTCTTCTGCCTGCCTGTGGGTGACCAATGACATAGCTGGCTAGTTTAGGAAGATCCGGATCATTGATTCAAGGCACGCGACAAACGAAATGACATCCATATTTTACTTCCGCTTCCAGAAGAAAGAAGCTTCTCATTACCACTATTGATTCTGTAAGCATGTCAATGCTGGTAAATACCTTTCTGACAATATCTGCCTAATGAGACTTTGAAAGAAATGACAAGCCTGCCATTAACCTTTTGAGCAACTAATAGTGGTAGAACAAACATTTATCACTAATAAAAATTTCTTGTCAATGTTTTAGGGGTGGTTTCTCCGAGATAACTATTAATGAAGTAGGTTTTAACCTTGAAGAGTTAAGCCTTCTGCAAGTAAGTTGTTAAAATAATTAAGTAAATAATCACTGATTCCAATACAAGAAAAGATGCATAAATGCTTTTTATCAGAATTTGAAAACTTTTCCTGGCTTCAAACTCAGGAACATATAACTTAATCACAATAAAATAAAATTGCATGCTAATTGTGTAAAGAGACTATCATAAAAGCACTACATTTTATCTATCGACCATCTATTTATATTTTAGTGAGAAACTTCTCATAAAACTTGATATTTATCAGATTCTTTATGAGTGTATTTTACTCCGTTTCTTCTCTTGTTTTAGTAAAATAAAAATTATAGAATGTCATAAAATATGGTTATCTAATTTTTTTATTTAACACACCTTTCTCATAACTGAAATGTAAGTACTGTGGAATGCACTGCAAAGTCCTGAATGCTCCCAAAGAATTTTATAAGGTTTTAAAATAAGTTTAACAATTACATTCTTTTCATCACTTTGCCAGCCCATCCATTGGTGTCTCTGAGCCATGTGAGATTTTAAAGTCTTGCCTGTTGATTCGATGTGAAGCCAGAGCTGAGGCAAGGGGTCATTGTTTTCCACAACGTGCACTGAGAACTCCTTGCCTCAGAACGACCTGGGATCTTGTTAAAGCTGCAAGTCCCTGGCCTTTACTCTGGAAGTCAGAATCTGTGGGGCTTCAAATCTATGTTTTTAAGAAGGCAACTCCATTGCACTCAGGGTTACTTTAAGGCTAAGTAGAAAAGTCAGAAGAAATCCTGATTTTTCTTTCTTATTATCAGAGGTCTTCCAACACACAAACAAATGCTCCGGCAGCTGCGGCTTTACTTTGGCTTGTAGAGATTGGCTTGACATCAAGATTGGTTTTGTTATTTTTCAATTTTTGAACCCCTTGCTTGCTCAAGTCTTTGAGATCTCAAACTAGTTAATTTTCTAATTCATCAGAGGGAAGTGTCGTGCCTCCATTTTAATTTTGGCATTAGCTTGATAAGAAATCTAAAAAACTAATTATTTGTGAAAAACTTAAGGTTTGTTAGAATTTAGCAAAATAGGCAGTCCCATGGACTACTAGTTGGGATATAAATTGGTATAGTATTATTGAAATATGGTTGTTTCATTTGAGAAGCCTAGGAAGATCACCTGGGCTACTATGGCAAGTGGCTGCCTTCCTGTGAGTCTGCCTTGCACCCTTTTCCCCAAACCCCTCCATACTATAGATTCTGGGAAAACTTCAGTTTTCAGGTTGACATGCCTGAGTTTATATGAACCCAAATAGATGATCCCTATTAGTGGGTTAGCCTTGTTATCTGATATTTCATGTTCCTGGCATGAGCCCTAGCATGGGTTTTACCTGATTCCTTCTGTGTGGTGTCTTTAAATTATTTTGCACGTGCTGCTTCAAAGATAGTAGGGAAGTGTATCTCTGCAACTTGACGTATTTAACAATTCACTAACAACTCTTCCTCACACAGATACACTTAAAAGGAGGCAAACATTTTCTTATTGAATATTTTGCAGATTTGGAAGATAATTAAAAACAGTTCACAAATTAGTTAATAGTAGCTATGATCTATTAGTAGCTACTATTTATCGGGCACTCTATTGGGTATTTCAAATATATTATCTCTGATATTCTCACAAAAGTTGCAATGTAGATAGTATTGTTCCCATCTTATAAGCAAGGGGTAAGAACTAAACTTAAATTCAGAGGTTTGCTCTACTTTAATTGAATATTCTTTAACAATATTTGGTATGTACAATAACTTCAAGGGCCCATTTGGAGCCAGACTAATAGAACTTTGATGACTACCAATGTGAATTTAGGCAGATTTCGCAACCCTTTTGAGTTTGCTTCATCTACAAAATGGGATTATTTGAGGATTAAATAAGAGCATGGCTACCAAGAGCCTAGTCAATAGGGAGTACTTATTACTATTTATCTGTTTTCATCCAAGCCCAATTATAGTGTTTACCATGTCCATATTATTATTTCATAGCAAATCAGAAGCTTCAAATAAAACTCATAGCTTCTAACCTAAAACTTGAGGTTAAATTGATAATAAAAGGTTTAGATTTCTACTCATTCTGAGCCCAGTCTTACCAAAAAGGCAGAGCTATCTTACCAATACCTCATGAAAAACAGCTAATCACAAATTCTCTTTTTGAAGAAGGATTTGTTTCTTTTCCTCCGGTTCTTCCAGAAAAATTCTGTTATCACTTTTCCAAAATACTGCAAAATTATAACAAGGTTGGGAAATGCACACAGATAAAAATAATATTGATCTGAAGTGAAGAAATAGACACATAAAAAATTTCTCACTTCATATTCTTCTTCACATATTTTGTCGTTTAGTCAACTGTCCAATTCTCAGAATCTGGAGATGTGTTTGGAGGGCAATTCTAAGAAACATTAAGAACTAAATGAAAGAAAAGAAAGCACATAAAAAAAAGCTTTGTTTTAATGAGTTATGAATAAATCAAGCAAGCACAGTATCATGTAATATTTATTCAGCACCAAGAAAATTAATGAGAGGGTTCTCTAACCTTTAGGAATTTTGGAATAAATGACTTAAGCCTTGAGATCGTTACACTGAAGTCACAGCAGGAGTCACAATGAGCCTCGAGTGCTTGTCATAAATACAGTAATTACTTTTTATTACTTTACCAGTGACTATTTTTCTGTTTGAACACTCCCCCCAAAGATAATATTTTAATATTAATTCACAGTCTTAAAAATAACAAGTTCTATGGTTCCCTATCACATAGTATATGAGGCTCCATTTTAAAACAGCTCAATATTTATTTAGAGACAACTTACTGCAAAGAATTTGTGTACACAGTGGTTAAGCAATAAACTGTAGAGCCAGGATGTGTGGAGTTTTCTCATAACCTTGCCACTTACTAAGTGTGTGGCTTTGGAGAGCATACTTAAGCTCTCTGTGCCTCTGTTTCCTCATCCGTAAAACAGGAATAGTAAGAAGGACCTACTTCATATGTTGTTATGTGGATTTAAAACATTAAACATAGTATCAGGTACATAGCTAGGGCCATCTAAACCAGCTTTTCTTATTATAAGCAAGTTGTCTGAGTCACCATTTGACCTTGAGTAAGTCACTTTTATTAGTCTAATTTTCTTAATGTTAAAATAGGGAATATATTTGGTACCAAACTGCAGAGTAGGGATTAGAGATTATCTTTGAAACAACATTATGTAAGGCAAATATAGTTGTTCATTGCATTGTAGACTTTCATGGCTCTCTTTATCTGTATCTTTTATATTTCTCTTCCAACCTTTTACCTTATGTAATCACTTTGTGTGTGTGTGTGTGTGTGTGTGTGTGTGTGTGTGTGTGTATGTGTGTTCTAATTTTTTGAGAAATGGAAGAAACGTATATTTATACTCCATTACTCCATGATATAGTATGTTAAGTGTGGTAGGCACTAAAAAACTGCTATTGGCTACTGAAAAAAAAAATTAACATTAGTTTAATTTTAGCACTTTAGGATATACTAAATTCTGTGTGAGTCTCCTTAGCTTTCTTTACACTACAGATTATAAAATAGTCTCCAAGATACAGAGAAATAAACATAGTAATATTTTCTATATCACATAGATATAGTAAATAGAGTACAAATTCGCAAAAATACAAAAATTTCATTTTTCCTTTGTTAGTTTGCCATGATGTTTTGTATCTCATAAGCTCACAGTGCCCTAAGACTCAGGTTCATTATTTCCATACTTCAAATATGACTAATCCATATTCATTTTAGACATTTCCCCAGGTAACCGAAACTGCTAAAGAACAAGAACGCCCCGCTCTTACACTTAAGTCGGCGTCAGAGTGCTGTTTAATCACCGGGCTGTGCTCTGCTACGGTCCCCGCCTTTGGTACACACACTCCTGTTTCCCACCGTGGAACTGTTTTGGCCTAGGCATGACTTCTAAATTCACAGAGTCGCAGGTCTTCAAGTATTCACTCAGTAGTTTCTCTTTAAAAAAACAAAACATTTACGTATATTAGCAGTGCGTCATTTTCCTATGGCTACTCTACAAGGCTTAAAACAACATAAATGTATTATTTTATGGTTCTGTAGGCTAGAGAGCCCTGACAGAGTCTTGCTGGTGTTAAAAAGGGTATCGGCAGGACTGCATTTCTCTTGGAGACTCTAGGGCCGAATCCATGTCCTTGAACTTCAAGAGGCCACCCTCATTCCACGACTGGTGGCCTTTCCCTTCCATTTTCAGAGCCAGCAACAGTGAGTTGAGTCCTTCTCCCACCATATCACGCAGACTTTTCTTCTGCCTTCCTCTCCCACATTTAAGGACCCCTGTGAGGACAGCAGACCCACCCAAGCAATCCAGAACAATCTCTCTATTTTAAGGTCAGCTAATTAGTGACCTTAATCCCAACTGTAACCTTAATTCCCCTTTGCCATGGAGGGTGACATAGTGACATGTTTCAGGAGTTAGGGGCAGATGTTCATTATCTTGCGTACCATAAGCCATTCAAAAATATATTAAACGTCCTTTAAAACTGCAGATTAGCACATGTTGGTAAATCGACATTTTAAAGTTGGAGTTCTTTAAGTAATTTGGGAAATCAAACCTCGTAGGGGAAAGGTCACTGATCGTTGGAAGTACATTCATACAGAAGTGCTAAGAGTGAGTTTTTTTCCTCTTCGAAGTCTGGTTTCCACAGTAATCATCTGTTGTTTTGCAGCCTGCTTCGTAGGGCACCTACCCAGATTCCTGGCATGAGCAAACAAGTGACAAAGCACAGAGCTTTCCTGGCAAACACATTGTATCTAAAGTCCACAGACTGAGGAGTCCGATGCTTAATTTTAGTCTCCTCCAACTTAGTCTGTTCTCCAGCTGTTACTTTGCAACACGCTGGATGGAACAGAAAGATTTCATTCATGTTGGGTGGTTTCCGCTGACTGACAAGTTGCAAAGGATAAAGGATGTCAAACAGAAAACAACTCAAGATCACCTAAGGATTTCAAAGTGCCTAGTGTCACAAATGAGCTAGAATCTGAGTGTGGAGATTTGCTTCAGGTAGAAGCTAGCCTGCTGGGCTCACAGTTTCCATCTTAGTACAGCTTGTGGTTAGTACTATGGTCTTGGAATCAGACACCCAGGTGCAAACTCTAACTCTTTTTCTAAAGAGATTTCTCATCATGGGCATTTTGCTTTTTAGGTCTCAATTTCTATATCTGCATCCGTAAAATTACAGTGATTATTGTTACTGTATAGGATGATTATGAATAAAAATGAGGCAATGTATTAATATTTTATACAGTGCTTAGCCCTTCATGGATGATATTGTTTTATATTTTCTCTTTTCAGTTTGTTAGATTTTACTGCCTTAAATTCCATCTAAAATATTAGAGAGAATCTAAAAGGCTGTATCTTTTACCCTTGGAAAAACTATTGAATTTTTATCCCACTGATTCACTCACTATTTGCCACTATAGGAGACAAATTTTAGGAATAAAAGCTATGTCTCTCTGAGAGTGGCATTGGGTCACAAATGAACCAATCTTGGAATCATTCATTGGAACTAACTCTGATTTCTTGTTGTGTCTGATAATGTCACTTTATTTTGTAAGTGATTTTGAGTTATGAAATCCTGCTAACTGGTAACTAATAACAAAGTCTTAGAGACATGAATCATCATAGTTCCACATTCTGCACATTTATGTTGAGAAACTGGGTGATGTTTCCCAGGGTCCCTACCATATTGAATTGAATAGTTAAGGGTGGATAAGAAAATTTTCATGAGGCTGAGGATGGAGGAGCAGGGCAACCTCTTACAACACATGAGATGCCAACACAGACTTGAAGAAAATAATTCGATTTTGTGGGAAAATGCAAGATGCCCTGATCTAAATATAAATACGAAAGAAATTTTGCTAAGTTTATAATTATGTGTTTGGGCTTCTCTGAAAATGTGTAGAAATTGAGTCTAGCAGGAAGATACTTTGGTTTCTGTGACTTTGTTTCTTTTAAGCTCTGAGGTTTACAATGTAAATCCATTCATGTTAAAACCTGTTTCTAAACCTTCAAAGCTTTAATCCTGAACCAGTTATACAGATTTTGTTCTGCATGAATTAGTTTACAATTTCACTGTGATCTTTGGCTCTAACACGCTCAGGGTTTATTCACCATTTTCCTCTTTATTATTCCCCTACATGCAGCTTGAAACTCCCCATGTCAATATCAAAGTCTTCTTTAGAAAATATTCTACCTTTTTTGGCCTGTAAGGATCACCTCCTCTGCTACAGACCCTCTGAACAGCGGCTTCACTCCCAGTTTATGCAGATGCTGGACAAAATCCACCAGAAACCCATCTTATACGGCCAGAAAATTGACAAAACCGTTGCAAAGAACCTATTCTTTTAATTTACCAATATTCGACATGTACTTGGTTTTTGAACATATAATTGCAGAAAGTAATTATCAACTTTATTTTTTTCAAGGAACATCCAGTTATCTCAAAGTATATATTGCAACATTATAAAGGAATTATTGAACCCACATTCATACTGACATAAATTTAGAAGGTATGCACATACCAAATAATAAAAATAAATGGATATAATAAATCAAAAGTTAATAGTAAAAAGTAAATGTTGTGGCGCGTTCAAATCTAAGACCCACAGAGCCAATTGAGATTAGTTACAAGCCTTTATTAGCTGGCCGGTGACTGACCCTCCCCACTAGAGAGTCAGCCCCAAGCCTCCAGAGGAGGCAGCTTATAAAGCCCAAAACTACGTCCTGGTTGGCCTTGATCAAGCAAGCAAGCAAATTACAAAAGCCAAAGTTAGCTGTTAGTGTCTAGCACAAAGAAATATGGTTTCTGGTGGACAGCTATGTTATCTGTACTTCAGCAGCAATATTGTTTTATTTTTCTTCTTGGGAGCCTTGGAGTTATGTACTCCTAGGCAGCTGGCACCTGGAGATATCACTCTCTGCCCTGTCCTTGGGGCTGACTCACTGAGGAATTGATACCAATAACCATAACAACATATTTTCCAAAGTAGTCATGGCGGGAATAAAGAGGGGAGATGTGAACAAGGAAGATGTTATTGAAATGCATTTTTTTACACTGTTACATAAATAGTGTTCTATTCCTAAAGTATGGTACGTTGGGACATGTTCTTAAAAACGTGCTTAGATATTAGTAGGACAAAACATTGTTTCATAAATGTTTCATCGACAAGATGAAAGGTTATCCTGGCTTTTCAGGATAACCTTTATAGTTCTTTCTTAAGTGCAGGAGAGCATTTCTGTGAAATGGACAAAAACTTGTTTTCTTGGTCCTCATTGTTCCCCGAAACTATGGGCTGAACTGAAAAGCCATGGGGGCAGGAGCTTCATCATTCTTGTCACTCCTGGAATCCTAGGGATTAGCAAAATGCCTGACCTCTAATGGGTGAGCTGTTCCTTTATAAAAAAAAAAAAAAAAAAAAGGGAAGGGAAGGGAAGGGAAGGAAGGAAGGAAGGAAGGAAGGAAGGAAGGAAGGAGAGAAAGAGAGAGAGAGAAAAAGAGAGAGAAAGAAAGAAAGAAAGAAAGAAAGAAAGAAAGAAAGAAAGAAAGGAAGAAAGAAAAAATATAAATCAAAAACACTGTTTCTGATCTGTATCTGATGGCTGAAAGTGCTGAAGCCAACTGTGGTGTGTCATTATCTAGTGAATGGCACTAGGCTCCCAGAAAGCTATGTAGAGACCAGTCCCTATTTTCCACCATGGACTCTTTCTTAGTGGAAAGTGACATGAAGAAAGGGGTCTTCTCCATTGATCTCTAACCTATTCGGTTCTTGTTACTTTCAATCATTTGTCCGAGATAGTCTTTCAGACGGAAGACTGAAACAATCTACTTCATCTTGTGTGTGATGACTGGATTTTCAGATCCAGATCAATTATAGTTGCTTCTGCATGTGAACAGTCCCCAATTTTTTATGACATTATTTCTTTATCCCCCAACTCTCTTGATATTTGATACTCTCACCTTTCTCTGAGATATACTTATCTCCTTTAAAGTGTGATATCGGGAATTTAACTCAATACTCTTAATGTACTCTTTTTATCTCATTAAAAAAATATTAACCCTAGAGAAAAGTTGAATAAATACTGCATTAAACACCTGCATATTCTTCACCTGCATTCACAAATTTTGAATACATTGACACATTTGCGTTATCTCTTTTTATATATATAAGTGTATAAATTTTTACCTAAAACTTTGATATTAAGTTATTTACATTATAACACTTTGCCCCTAAGTACATTAACATGTATTTTATAAAAATGATAATGACAAAAGCACCGTCCCACATAACCACTATACCGTCAACACACCTGAGAATTTAACACCATGATGGTGATACACAGTCAACATTCAAATACCCTAGTTGTTTCTTTTTTTCTCTGTCTCAGGATCCAATGAAAGATCATGCTTTGCATTTGTAGTTATGTCTCTTTCATCTCTTAAAGTCCTCTCACTTTTTTTTGCCTCTGATCATACTGTGGTTTCGAAGAATCCAGTTCTGTTGTCTTATAGAATGTTCCACAATCTGGATTGATCTAATTGATTTTTCATTATTAGATTCAGGTTAAACAATTTTAAAAGAATACCACACAGGTAATGTGTCATATCACTCTATCACGTTAAGGGGTGCATAGTATCAGTTTGTCTTATAGGTGGCAAGCATTTTGATCATTTGGTTAAGATGTTGTTTTCAGGCTCTCCGTTGTAAAGGGCAGCCCTCCTTTGTAATTAATCCACAATATGTGGGATACCTGAAGACTGTATGAGTATCCCATTCTCCAACAGTTTACCCCTGTAGTATCCACTGATGACCCTTGCTTTCATCAGTTAGGACACTAGAAGTTACAACGTTTCTAATTTTATTCCTTTAAACTTTATTAGCTGACATCTTTCTGTAAAGAAGAGCTTTGCCTTTCAAGATGTGCTTTGATAAATCATAGGTGATTTTTATCTCCTATGATCTGGATACTACATTCCCAGTAATGTAGCCTAAGACTGCAGTAAATTATTATCACAATCAGGTCACACAGTTCACACATTTAAAGAACAAACTGTAGTTTCATTTGAACATATAGAATTTTAAATCATTCAAAGTATATTCAAGCACTAAAGTGTAAGAATGAATTAGAAATGTTCATATAATTTATAAGAGATATTACTATTGCTTTAGCATCCTGATTTATTTAGTTTTTGTTTTCAAAACCCTCTACTGACTTAATTTATTTTTCTGACCTCTTATTATACTTTCTACCAGCGGTTTATCTACCTTCTGTCACTGATCTGCAATACCTAAAAATAAAAATGATCACATAATGTTTATGGAAACTATTTTAATTCTCCCTTAGCTACAAAGTCATCTGCTAATGAATTTTCTTCATATCAGTACTGTATGTTATCAAGTCAGGACATAAATGTTTTTATTGCATGCTAAAATCAAATGAAAATTTTGAACATAAAATATAGGAATCAGATGAAAGCCCTTGAGATACTGTTAATATTGAACCATGTTAATTAATTAGAAAATGGGCTAAATAGTTTGAAATTAGGAAAATATGGTCCATTTTTTCTTTCAAAAAATAGAATACAGACAGAAGAAGTTAAAACTCATTTCTTTTCAAGGATATGCTGATTATTTTTGTTGTTGTTGTTCAGTTTGCTTTGGTTTATAAAATCACATGAATTCCTGGATTGGAGTTTCTCTCCTGAGTGTCATCATCCTTGAAACAAACTCACAGAGGAAACAGATGTGGCTTTCTTTTTCCCATAAAGACTGTATGAAGCTGTAGCAGTTAAACATACTTCTCAGCTGTGTCTTCATAACTGCAATTTGGCATTGCTTTTTAATTTATCAAATTGAAAAAAAAACATAAGGCGAAAATTATGAGTCATTTTTCTTGTTATTATACTGATTACACAGATTCAGCATGAACAATGCAGATGCTAATTTGTGCACAAAGCATATTCCTTTTGACGGGAAAATGTATGTAAGTTGTGGATGAAAAAAGACAATGGGTACTGTGAAAACCATTTTTGGATTTTTTGTGGAAAGTTTCCAGTGAAAGCCATGAGCTCCTGCTTTATTATATCAACAATGATTCTTAGTTCTAGAGTGTCAATAAGGCACCCAAACAAAACTGTCCCCATGGAGCCAGGTGCATGGCGATGGTGAATTAAAGCAGATTAAGGGAGGTGAGTGTGTTGGAGAGAAAACAATGCGGGCAACTGGAGTCTCAATTTCTAGCACCATTTCTTCTGCAAAAGTCCTAATGTGACCTTTAGCAATTTTCTTAATATCTTTAGACCTGTGTTCTCTCATCTTTAGATTCTAGATATTTAGGTTATATGCTGGCTTGTGTAACTTTTAGCTATAATATTCGATGTATAGATTCTATTTTTTCAGCTATACAATTAGTTTATGATCTAAACGTCTATGAACAGATATAAATTTAGAGTTAAATAACTCCCAATGACAAGTGGATTTTCCCCAAATCCCATTACAACCTAGATAGAAAATTTGGTATTAAAAGCAACTTCCTTCCTGATAACCTTAGATGTACTTAAGTGCCATAAATTCAAGACCCAGTCAGTAGAACAAGGATGTCTGCCAAGAAGGATGGCAAAGCAGAGTTTCGGAAGAGAGTAAGATTAAAGCTTAACTCTGGAAAAATGATCATGCTGATGGATGAATTTCTCCCATTTAGCCTGTAGTAAAATCATATGCTTCTTTCAAAGCCTAGTCAAAATGCTACTTACTCATAAAACCTTTCCAATTACTCCTTCCCAACTGTTTTCCTACAACTTTGTTCTTTGTCACTTTGATTTAGTCTCCTAAAGTTAGCTCTTTACAGCCCCTCCCACCGCTTTATGAATTTCTCGAGCCCTCAGACGTTTCTCTTTCATGTGTGTGTTCATTCGTCCTCCCTTTATCTTCTCTCACTTTCTTTCACCTCCACTCCCAGACCACGTGTCTAACTATAGTGCACATTCCATATTCATTTGTCTAAATCAAACATTATTTCAATGGACAAATGTAAATATATATGACAGGGCATCGAAATCATTGCATTTGAACAGTCTCTTGGTCAAATGATCAAATCGTCCTGTACATGCAGTCTCTGAGTATTTATTAGCCTCATTACTCAAAGTGAATGTCTCACACCCATTGTAAGAATCAACTCCTCTTTGCTGCAATTAACTATTGATTAGTAATTACTGGTAGGTATTTTCCACTCTCTGTTCTCATTATGATTGTAGACAGTTAAGTACCCATCAGTCTCTGGCAGGCAAATCATAAGATTTACATGACTGAGCTTCTTAAGTCGGGGACCATGTCTTGTTCAACTTTGTGTCTCCTGGACCAGGTGTGCCATCTGACACAAAGTATGAGCTCTGTCTGAGCTTATTGACTGGAACAATGCTGGCCCATGAGCAGGGTTAGGATCAGGTGGGAAACTGTAGAGGGGAAAAAAATAGATCCTTTTTTTTTTTTTTTGCTTGGATGAATTCAAAAGAGAAAAGACTTCCAGGAAAGCAGTGATTGCATCTCTGTATGAACCATAATACTTATAATATTTTCATCATAACCAGCTAGTCTCTAAGTAGTCTCAATTCAACAATGTATTATTTTTTAACCACATCACATCAGTGGAGTATGAGGCACAGTGGGATACAAAGGGAACCATATTAACATTCTAGATTGAAAATCTGCATTACTAAGGTTTTTATATTTGTCTGGCATGTTGATAAAAAATAAATTTTTAATTTTTAATTTCTTTATGAAAATAAATTTATCATTTTTATCCTTTTAGCATGTTAAGATATTTTTTTCCATTTAATGAATTGATAAAAGTTTGTAAGAAATTTCTTTCAGTAAATATTTTCCAGTTTATAACAACACTCAATCTTAAGAGTTCTTACTAGATACTAACAAACCGAATAAAGAAGTAGTTCTCAACTGCAGAAAGAAAATTAGAGAACCCCAAGTTGCCTCAATAAAATCTGAACAAACATTTGTTGCTGGAGGTAAGACTTTGGGTAAGGTCAGTAACAATAAATGTTGATTAATTTATTTTCTTGCTGGTCATCCAGGTCCTAGGCCACGTGTAGGTGATATATTTATCTGTTCAACAGAGTTTCTACCAGGCTTTTACTTTTCCCTAAAACAGATGTCAGCTGTACTATCCACCTAAATCATCTCTGAATTATGAGAAATCAATCTGATACTGTTGGTTGCACATTGCTCAATATTTGTGGTGATTTTGAAGATATTTGGTATATTAATCACTCAGTTGCCTATTGTGTAATCTCTATAGAAGAATATATAGAATTTTTTTCTCTTTATATTCAACATAGTAAAAATATAGAAAAATATTTCTTCTAAATGCTCAAAGAATGAAGAGGGCTTTGGTGTCAGATAATGGAAGAAATGCTACAGACTACGTTCTTCTCTTAAACATTTTTAATGCACATTAGTATACGAAGAGCCTCTGAGAAATTAACATTGTTATCCCAGCATTTCCTAAACTTATCTGACCATTTCCTCCTTCTTTCTCCCCCTCCCCTTCACTCTTTTTCCTCCCTTTTTTTTTTTTTTTTTTGGCAGTATATCTACTATTAACACAACATTTTAACCTCTGGTACATTCTTTGGGAAAACTCTAAACAGATTAGAATTTATTTTGAAATAAGGTCAGTAGCAGAAAACTATAGCAATGTTAGAATGTGGAGCCCTGATAGTTTTCTCTCATCGAGTTGCTTTTTTGGTGACATTTTCTCATGAAATTCTTACAAAAGCTATCTCTGTAATTGTTGCAGGAATGGTATTTGAGGATATTGCCCATCCCAATGCTCGCTGCCTTCCCTATGAAAGTCCATATGAAAATGTTGTTAAGCAGATTTTCTGTTAACCACTAGAGAAACTTGGCTTCTCCCAAAAGACCAATATTTTTCTCTCAGGGGCAATAAGTGTTATCAGCAACACAATCAATCTCCAATTACGAAAGCATCAGTATATGTATAATCTCAGTTAACAAGGTGTCAGGGGGTCGTTTGGTTTGGAGTATGGTTAATTCAGCAGCTCAGTGACATCCATGACATTCATGATTTCTCATTTTACTCAGCTCTGCCACGCTTAGTGTCAATCACGTTATCAGCCTCACCTCACTCATGGTCGATGGATGGCCATGGCGGCTCTGGGCGTCAAACACTCCTGCAGTAACATTCAGAAAAATAAAACACACCCATCTCTTTCAGTGTATTTCTGTTAATTTCAAAGAAATATCTCTCAGAGGCCCTCCAGTTACCTCTTACCACATCACTGGCCCAAGCCAGATTAGATATATAACTAGAACAACTCTAGCAGGAATCTCACTAGCATAGGGAGTGAGATTACGTGACTCGCTTAGACTAATCAGAATTTATCACCAATTTACAGAGTTACCTGAATGACAGTTTTGGTCATAAGGAAGAGGGAGGAATATAGATCTTGAGTAGGAACCAACACCCATTACTAGAAACACTAATAGGGTTTCCTTTTCATTCTAGAATGGAAAGCTTAGAATTAAGCTTTGTAAGTCATACGTGTATCTTTATTGCCTTTCTGTATTTGTTCTACTTTTTTTCTCTCTTAGTCTTGGTATCAATTTAAATTTGTTTTCTCCTCCTCATGATTTTTTTTTGTATAACATAGGCACAAACTAGGTAATAGAAGGTGAGTAAGTAACTGCTCTGGCTTTGGACATATAGGATTCATTGACATTTCAGCAGAATAGTTAGAACTTGTCAGTTCAAAGTGACTTTGGGCCAAATCTTTAAAAACATGGCTGTAGTAATTTCCCAAGCAGGTTAACACTGAATTTTTTTTATATAATTAACATCTCTAATTTATAGACAAGCAGCAGTGGCATTTATTGTCACAGGTAGAATTTAATTAGCCAGGACAAATAAATTAGATTTCACACATCTCTCAGCATAGTGGAACTGCAGAGACTGGTCTGGAAATTTCAAACCATTGAAAATACCATTTAACCTCTCAAGAAAAATAACTTTTTCAACTAAAAAGTTTAATTCGATTAAGCCATATCATTATTATGGATTTAGTTATTACAATCGATGCCATATAAACGACTCCCTTGCAATTCTGGACAATCCTTCAAATTTCGTTTTACTAAGCGTACCACTGCATGACAGGTGACATGTAATCATATCAATTGAACCATAAGAAGAGAAAATTTATAAGGTGTAATCATATAAACCCAAAAGGCTTACTTTATTCTTGTCATATGAGGAACCAATTTATATTACATTTTCATTTGCACAAGTCTTACAAAACAGAGACTGCATGGTTAAATGTATTCCTGTGTAAAAATTAGCCTATGTGGTAATGGAAAATACTGCAGAGGAGAGACAGATGTTGGAAAGACAAATGTGGACTCATTTTATAGGGAAATAAATAAATGAGAAGATATGCAATGTGTAAGAGTGATGGTTAGTAGTAATCTGGAGGGAAATGTTTCAATTAAATTATATATAGGATAATAAGTGTTGCAAGAGGATTTGTGGGCAAAGAGATATAGTTAATTATAGGGTTATGTAAACTTGGGAACACCTTGTGTGCTTGATTGCTTGAATTAAAACATATTGAATTAGTACAATTACTTAAACAGAAAGTAAGAAGAACATGTTGAAATCAGCATGAATCCTGGAGGCACAGACGTAATAAAGGGAAAGAGAAAATATATTCTTGTAGCCAGAAAAGAAAGGAAAGGATAGGGGTAGTATCTTTGGGGAGAACGGTTTAATAAATATATTGTATGATTGCTTTTAAGTTATTTCTAGGAAATATATAATGTATATTTTCTTGGTTTCCTCATGAAATAATTGATAAAAGCTAAAATTTATCACTGATGCTTTGTGGGGTGGCTTGTATTTCAAGAATGACAAAGGCTGAGTCCTGCTCTCAGATTAGTTCCATTTAAATTTGGAAGAATATCTACTTATGTGTTTCATTAGTTGGATTTTGTTCTGGAAGTGGATTTATTTCATGTTTGTATTTATTTCACTTTTGGAAGGAGATATTCCCTTTTCTTCCTCCATTGCAGAGGCATAGCGTTATCTTGGGCTTTACTCTCTCAAACACCCATAATAAAGAGCATTTTCCCCATCTTATGGCAAAACCAGCTTTCCTTCAAAAAAGGCCTCCTGTGTTTGGCCTGGGGGTAAATGACCAGGTTTGTGGCATTATGTGAAGTGATGCCAGGTGTCAAGGCACAACTGGTTTGGCATTTCTGCAGTCTTCTAATAACCTTGACTATTTGCCTTTGGACACCCCCTGCTCTTGGATGACTGACTTCCTGTGGACTCCTGGGGAACTCCTCTGAAATTTCTCTGGGGACTTTTGGAATGCATAGCTTTAATCTTTGTAGTCCTCTCTGCCTGTGTTAGGGTGTGTGTGTGTGTGTGTGTGTGTGTGTGTGTGTGTGTGAATAAACAGCGCGTTATAGAAAGAGAGAGAGAGAGAGAGAATTTTAAACACACACTCTCTCGCTGACTCCAACTTTCTTCCAGAAATTTCACGAAAATTTTGCCCATCAGGGAGGGTAGTTTCTACTGCTTTCTAACATATCTATTTATTTTCATTCCAAATGAATTTTGAAAAGGAAAAAACACATATGCAATTATTCTAGTCGGACAGCTTTAAGCAAAGCCACAGGTAGATATTCTTGACCCTGTAAAGCTCTCAGAGTGTATAATGATTTCATCCAATGAACTGGTGTCCACTTTTTTCTTAATAGGTTAACAATACTAAAATAGATTTTTTTTTTTAATATCATGGTTTCATGATGAAGGAACAACTTATTTGGCCCAGCAAAGCTCTTCCTGGAAATGACCTGAAGTATATCAATTTTCATATAACACGACTTGTGTAATTCCTATTTTGACTTTAGACATTAGCCTGAAGGTGGGGGAGGGAGGCTCCGATTGAATAAACAGCAGTTATTCAACTTTTTTGGGGGGTTATTAGCTCATGGCATTGTGTTCAAATGTGGAAAGCATCATAAGTAAAAGGAAGGCTGATGGAATTTGAGCTGGTTCTGTACTTCCTGCTCACTGCTGCTTTTTTATTCTTCTTTTAGAGCTAAAATATTACACTCGATTTATTGATGAGTATACTCAATCTAATGTATACGCAAGCTAATAAAAAATTCTCGAATACACTTAACAAAGAATCAATTTTCAAAGTGTTGAGTCAAAGCAGGATGAATATCGAGGAGTAAGTTTTGACCGGGGAATTAAAAGACCTGGGTACAAATCTTGACGCTGTCTCTCTTCGTGATTTTTTTTACAAGGTAGTTTGTGCTCCTGTCCACCTCTCATTTTCCTCTTCTGTTAACTGGGGATGACATCACCCTTCCATTGTTGTTGAGAGTAAACGAGACCAGCCTAGTATTATAAGTGCTCAACAGATGTAATTTAATCTATTACTGATATTTTAGCATTTCATGCTCTTTTTCTGCTTTCTCTCCCCATAGTTCCCACTTCTCCTCTAGCCCCGTTCTCACCTATGTGTTGGGGTTACTATAGTCTCATATGCTTCTTCTGTCACTCTTGTTCTTGAATTCAGCCCTATCTTTTTTTTTCTTAACTTATAATGAATATCGTATCAACCTTAGAGCCAGAATTTTATTCCTTTTTTTTTTTTACCTTTTTCTGCCCAACTCCCCAAAACTATATTTCTGGTTCTCTCACTCTCCTCCAACATCTGCCACATGGCCAAGCCAAAAATGAGTAATAGAGAATGCTAGATGGCAGAGTTTTCACATTTGTTTTTCTCTTTTAGACTGTTTATCAAACAATTGGTCAACTATAGTCATTTAATTGGTAAAATAAAGTAATTATGAAACATAGGAAATGAAGTATTATATATTCTACTAAAATAATTATAAAACCATGTTATTTAAAAATATATATTGTTAATGTTTTCACTTCTCATATCACATAAAATTTTAAAATAGTTTACAGATTAAAAACCAACTTTCCTTTCAATGTTACTCTAAGACTCTGTTTTGACATTAATAATTTCAAAATAAAAGTAATAGTAATAAATCAAAGTAATAACAAAATGGCAGATTTGAAGTCCATTATTTCACGTATGACACTCCTCCCCGCAAGGTGCACATACTCCTTGAAACTCAGTCTAAACAAAACCTATTTCCCTCTCAACTCCCTCCCTTTTGCACGCACAGATGCTCAGGTGCAAAAATTAATACGTTTATGTACTATCTAGTTAATGTACATGAAAGTTAATGTTCTCTACTAGTATTAAGTTCAAAAAGTAGTATCTGATGCAAATTGAGTTATAAAACTCACATGGTCTTGTCACCCAATAAAGTCAAGAAAAATTCAAGTAACGGTCTATTGATTTCACCAGTGTTTTGTCACACAAAGAAATGAGTTTTCTCCCTAACCCTTGCTTAATCTCCTTGACTTCTTACACAGTTAATGGAAAAGATTCTACCAGAGAGACTTTTGAAAGTAAAATTACTGGGTATGTAAACATTCTGTGTTACAAGTGACTTGCATCCAGCACCTATTCACCTTTCCCCAAAGTGAATTTCCTCTGGAGGAATTACTTATTTCCTGTACAGTACCTGGTTTGACTTGCTTCCTGGCTCTGAGGATGAGGGTGACATGGACACAGTGATTAGTTGAGGGAGGACCAGGTATATTAACCAATGAGATGCCATCTGGATAATTCTGCCTCCCCTTGGAGAGGCATGTTATTTTTTGCTGGTTTTAAACATGGAGGGATGCAGGTCCACACCTCTGGCAGCCTTATTATCTTCATAATGTACGAGTAAAGCCAATGCAGTGGAGAGAAGAGCCTAGAGATCATTCCTCATGCCATTGTGAGAGCCCTTGTATCTGGTCGGGTCTGGATATTTTAGTTACATGAGTCCCTAAACCCTACCCCTCACCTCTGATTTGCTTTTATGATTGGATATTTTGTTCCTGAGGGGGATAAAAGTCTACCCCCCCCACCAAAAAAAATATGCCTTTTGGGATATTTATTTTAGGCTGATTAGGAAGAAACAAAAGGCTCAGAAAGAACTTTTGACCTTTTCCCCTTACCTGCTTAAAGGAATCCAGATAGAAAACTTGCTTCTTAAAGGACCGGAGCATCACCTTAGCAACATAAAATTAACTAAATGTGGCAGACAGGGAGAAGTCTATCAAAGCCTGTTTGTTGAAGTTCCTTCTGTGTACCATTGTTTATAGGTGGGCCAACAAGAATTCTTTTTACCACATGTTTGCTCTTTCTTATCTACCTGTAAATTGCCTGCTTTTCCTTTGAAATCCTCAACCTTTGTCCTTGGCTTCTTATTTGTCCAAAACGGCATATAAACCTTAGATGCCCAATGAGGCTTCAGGTGTCACATCCTCACGACACCCCCACATGTATGTAGTTAATACTTTTGGACCTTTTGTCCTGTTAACCTGTCTCATGTTAATCTGATTATTAGCCCAGCTAGAAGAACTTAGAAAATGAGAGGAAAATTATTTTTTGCACCCCCATGCACAACTTTCTTGGGCTTTACCAGTTATGCATAATCCAATAGAGCAGTGCTACTGAATTTCATGCCAAAAGATAGGTCTACCAACTAAAAATCTAATTTGCTTTCAGAAATTAATGATCTGTTTTTACATGAATGGACTCCAAACATTATTTTCTCAAATCTAGTCAAGGCTTTAAGGGGAAAACAATAGATGAGATGTTAGGAATGTATAACTTTCTGAATGTTTTCTGTGTTAATCCTGTCCCTCCTTTATTAGTATTCAATAATCACTTAGCCCTTTCTTTGTTTGGCTTACCTAAATTTAGAAATTATGTTACAATCTCCATAATTAGACATAAAAGAACAGGTAATGCTAATTTATTTTTAAAAAATTACTGTCTCAGCCAACTGAGATTATTTTTCCCTTGAGACTTTTACCTGGCATGAGGTCTGGATCTGTGGACATCCTTGACCATTCTCACAGTTCACTAAGACAACTATGATTGTTGGTTTTGTCTTTTTAAAATACTCTAGATTTGGGCTGCGTTTAGAAGTGGCTGGATTAATATTAAGGTAAATACCTGGAGATCCACAGGTTAAAGATTCTCTATGAGTAAATATTTTTTGATCCTGCAAGTTAACATATAATAGTCATACATTAGCAAGCTTTTAAGAGATAAACAGTAAATTCTCATCTTTCTGTAGTAACTGTGAGCTAATTCCTATTAAAGCTTAGGAGCAGCAGTTTGGACATAAAGAATATTAATAATATTTGAGGCTATTTGGAAACATAATAGGAAATCATTTTGGGACCCTCTGATTTTTGAAAAAGCTTAGAGATTTGTTTCTAAAAAGCATGGGGACAACATGCAGCTGTCATTATGTGCTCAAAACAAAGGAAAATCATTCTATTTGTGTGGACTTGGGAAGAAGCACTAAAGCACAGGGTAGGGCAAGTCCTGCCCAGATGGCTGCATGACACAATTCATGGTGTTTCTTGTCAATAGTACAGCAGGACGATGCAAAGAGTGGGTAGTTCAGTTAGCAAACTGCCGAGCTGTGTCTTTGTGTTCAGGGCACAGATGATGTACTCGGCCTTTTACACTCTAGAAACCAATTGTAGCATAGCTCATTATTTCACAGGTTCTCATATCTCTCCCTTTTTTTTCCTAGAAAAATAGTTTCCTAAGATTAAATGGTGAGGTTTTAAATAGGTTTCTTATTATTTATTTTTTTAAAATCCTAGCTTCAAACCTCACTGTTAAAGAAGACCTTCAGCATCACTATGATGTGTGGAAGGCGCTGTGACTATTCTATCATAGCCAAACGATCAGCAAATCATATTCAGGTCGAAGCAAACAAAATGCGGCATTCAAGTATACAAAATAATTTAAGATTTAAACAAAAGAATAATTATATAATGCTTTTTATGCATAAAGTAAATACACAGAATTATAAAGGAAGCCAATCATCTGACATATATCAGATTTGTGATATATACATACTTTCTATTAAAACACTAAATAATAAAATCTACAGTGGCTCTAGTAGCTACCTTAATTTACAAGTGGCAATAAGCATTAAATGATATTTGCACAAATTATGAAGCGATGAAAGCTTAAAAATTATTACTACTGTGGTGATAAATGAAATTTTAAATTTCACTTAGAGGTTTGTGAAAATAAAGATGTGGTGTCGTGTGTGTGTGTGTGTGTGTGTGTGTGTGTGTGTGAGAGAGAGAGAGAGAGAGAGAGAGAGAGAGAGAGAGAGAGAGAGAGAGAGAGAGAGAGAGAGAGAATGAATGTGTTTGTATCTTGGGGGCAGATATTGGCCAAAGATTGATTCTAGGTAAATTGGTTTCAGAAATGCAAACTACTCTTTTTTAACAGGTAGCTATCTAAATGGATTTTGAGAGATATCTTACACTTTGCAATTTCTCTCACTTTATCTCCCTTTGTCTTTCACAGTCTGTGTCCTCCAAACCGTTAAGCAGTAAAGAAAAAGGAAAAACACATAGGGCCCTCGGGGAAACTGAGGGAAATTACTTTTGGACTTTACTCACAGCCTCGGCTGTCTAGAGAGTCAACGTGGTTAGCAGGATGGTGGCAGCTTCAGAGAGGAAAGGTTTAGAAACAGGTAGTAAAACAAACCAAATGCAAGGAACTTACAACTGGGGAGGAAGGAATTTACAACTGGGAAGTTGGTCCTGGAACAGAGGGGTGGCCTAAGGGAGTGGCCTGACAGCAACGTAAGAAATCAGGTATGATTTCCTAAATGCCAGCAATCATCAATCATATGTATTTTATCTATTATAAAAACATATTATATATTGATAAATATATATTGTAACTATTTTTCTATGTCAATACTTATTTGATTTTCTCAAAAAAAAACATATGGTAAGTATTATTACTCCCATTTTAGAGATGAGGAAACTGAGGCATGGAGATGTTAACTGTTTGTCTAAGGTCACATATTTTGTAAGCAGCAGAGCCAGGCTTAGAATGGAAAGATTATTTCACGACGTCCTCATATGGAGAGTTGAAGGAATTAGGTTGACCAAATATAGTTTCAGCATACAAAATGTTTCCCATGGGACTTCCAAAATGTCCTGAAATGTACTTTTTAGTCTGCCAGTTTTTCACTAACGAGCAATTATTTTAGCCTATAATGTACTTAACATTCATATTTGAACTTTCTCTGAAGTTACCAAGTATGTGAATTTCTCCCTTAGCTAATTCACATGCTTCTTAACTCCAAGTCTTTCCAGCACAAAGCGAGACTGTTCTAGCTACCCATAGGCATCTCCAAATTACCTGCTCAGCTTCTCTTAGAGCTGGATGCATGAGTTAGCAGTGCATGAAGCAGTTCATTAAGGAAAGGAATTGGATTTGATTAATTTTTCCTAAACACTGATTGACTAAGACAGTCAATTTTGCTAACATTTATATTGTGGTAAAGTTTAATTATGGATGATTTTGCATGAGGCAAACTAGACTGACATAAAACAGAAAGTGAAAATTTACAGTGCCGTATACACATCTATTTCTAATTTTCTACTAATAGCTTGTCTATTTTATGTATGACTTTGGGCACACACTTTCATAAGTTATACACTGTTGTGATTTTAACACTAAAAATTCAGGGAAATTGATAAAGACAAAGAAATAGATCATAAGGAATACAGAATCAGTATCCAATATAACTTCTGTATGTACACATTCATTTTACTCTATTGACTTGATACTAATAGTCAAGTCAGTCAAAAACCAGGTAAACCAATGTGCCACCTGATGTGGCTGTTTCAGAACAGTGATTTTGCTCTTGTATTTCCCAGGATGCGCACATGCTAGATAGTGTTTCAATTGCAGGACACTAGCATAATGTATTCTGTCACTGGAGTTTTTATTTTTCTTTGTCCTTTTTCCCCTAAATGTCTCCTTCTTGGTTTGCTTCTTAAAATGAGTAGAAGGTTATAGGTACTGCTTAAAATTAGTCAGGCTCATTGAAGATATTTCCTATTTGTTAGAGATAAATATTTAGCTTGAAAAGGAGGTCAGAATAAAAGTGATTGGGTAGGGAAGGGAGATGCTAAGGGAGATATTTATATTTACAATAGTTCCAATTTCACTTATGTGTTCAAGTTCATATTTTGTAATTGCTGTTCATGTTGGTCGCTGACACACAAAGATTTGGATAGATGTGCCAGTTAGATAATCACCAAATGGGAAGCGTGTGCACATTAAACTCAGGTTCAAAATCAATTCTGTTTTACTGACCTACCTTAGAGACTAGATAATGCAAGATATAAAATAATTAGCAAGAATATTAAACTGTAAATCTAAAGTTCTCAAGTTTAACTCAAAATCTTGTTCTTATTTGATCACCAACACCCCCAATAAAAATTATTTCCTGGTTTGTATCAGTACAATAAAGTATTAGGGGAGAGTCAATAGGTCTGGTTCATTATTATAATTAGCATCTGGGTTTATAGCCTCAGCAATAAAAATTCTGGTGTAATATACAGACTAACTACTCAGTCTCATTCAGAAGAGTAAGTGCATGTCTTTCACTATTTCCTTTTAAGGATGAATTTTTGTGCTAGCATTTTTCTAGCACATCATATACGAATTTGGTCAATGAACACTGATATTTTAAAAATTTTGTTTGACTTTGTTTCATTGTCCAATAAATGCTAGTTTGCTCTAAATAAATTAACTAAAGGAATAAAATCAAGATAAAGAGAAAAATATTGCCTGTAATTCTTTCTTCTACCTTTACTGTACTTAGATAACCACTATAAACGTTTGAGTCTACATTTCCCAGACACATATGTAGGTATACAATATTTCCAGATATGTACTGATATTTCTAATGCAAAGTATTCAATATCCACATTTCCGAAACCAATTTTTAAAAATTTGAATCTTACCTCTAATAAATATTCCAGTTTCCTTCTCATTCTTTCTTAATCTCTCATTATTTAAGCTGTCAACAAACACATGTACAATTAAGTTTATGCTTAATTAAACATTGTTAAATATCTTTTTTTTTTTTTTTTTAGGAATTTAATGTGTTTCAATTTCCTCTTAACTTACCTGAGTTCAAATTAACATATTTAAATATATGCGTTGAGAGTTTACAACAAGTCCAGAGATAAATTAGGGGCTGGGGGCAAAAACGAAGTATAAGAACTGATCACTATTTTAAAACTGATTCCAGTGTGCTCAGGGACGCGAACCAAACACATGTAAGTGGACTGAAGAGCTGATAATGCAATAGAGAAGATACAGATATTTTGGAATTCAAGACGCCTCTGAGAAGGCTTTACGGGCTGGAAGGAGTCTGCTAGCCCTGAGAAATTTAAACTGTAGGAGGGAGGAGAAAATGATTGTAGGTAGGTAAAGCAGCATAGGCCAAATCATGGAGCTGATAATGAGCTTGGCACAGTAGGGCAGGCCTTCACAAAGCGGTGAATGTACCGAGGGAAAATGTGGTCGTGAAGTTGGATGGCGGAGGTTGCAAAAATATAATCACTAATTTCATCATACTTTAATCTGAACCCGTATTTTGCCCATCTGAATGATATTATCTTGATGTAGCGAAAGCCTTATCAAATAACGCTTTGAGCTCTATCACCTCTTCAGCTCTCCAGGCAAGCTTTCAAGTGCTTGCTGATGTCCCACAGATCTTTTAAATCAAATATGTGCCACGCCGTATTCATTATATTCCATCTATTGAACTCTCTAGATTAGCACCAGGGAATCTGTGAATAAAGAAAAACTTAACTAAAACTTGGTGCCGTAAGGGAGAACGTGACCCCAGCAATCATAACAGTGTCTCGAGTGGAATATTTGCAGAATTTTGGCATCAAGGCTTAAGCAGTTTAAGAGTAGTCCCTCAAAGTGGGAATTGGGACTGCACAAAATCTCCTGAAGAAAGTCTTGATAAGCAAACTTTTGTTTGGTAAGTGAGCTGTTTGCTCAGGTGAACAGACTCTTATCTTTAATAAATTTATCAGTAAGAATTTCCTAAAACAATTGGTGGAATTATTTTTTGGTTTACAGTCTTATCGCTCCCAGAAGTTTTCCTGGAACAAAGAATTGTGTCATGTTGACATAGGTGGTCTACATACTTATCTAAGTCATGTGGACACAGATGGCCTCAGTTCTCACCTCCCTAACCCGGGTCCTTCTAAGATGTTTCCTGCCTGAGTCACCAGTAACACCAGCTCTCCCAAGGGAAAGAACTTGGCGTTATTTTTACCTCCCTTCTCTAACGCAGGCTCTCACCCTCCACTCGTATACTCTGCAATTGCTTCCCAAATGATGTTCCAGCATCATTTCTGCTTAGACCCTTTCTTTCACACAAAGATTAGAGTTTATTTCTGAAATAAATTCTATTTATTCTGAACTCTACTTATTCTACGTATTCTGACAATCGAATACGTAATTTGTCTTCTGAAGATTTATGCTAGTTTCACAATGTATACGTATATTAAGCTGTCATGTGTACATCATAAATATATACAATTTTTATTTGTCAATCGTGCCTCAATAAACCTGGGAAGAAAAAAATATTCCCCAAACTAAAGAATCAAACCTGAACCTAACAGCATTTATTTCAAGACCCTCCCTGAGCTGATTCAACCTTTTAATTCACTTTACACTACTGTGTGTACATGTGTGCGTGTGCATGTGTGTGTGTGTGTATGTGTATATGTAATCTCTTCAACACGGCATAGAACGTTCATGCTTTTGTTTTACCTGATACACAGTTCTCCCCTTTCTCCACTCAAAGGCCAATATTCTGGTGCCCCTTTTTTGTGTGATATTACTCTGTTTGCTTCCTATTTCTCTTTATAGTTCTCTCTGCCCTCCTTGTATTCTTCTCATTGTTTTGATTAGTGTCTCAGGATTATGTCTGGTCTCACTGCAGTTTGTATTTTCTGTTTTCTTTTCAGATGACCTCAGCTATTTTAATGCATTGGCTTCCTCATATTTGATAGCTCTTCAGTCCCCATCACTCTTCCTTAATGCTCCTCTGAGTTCTGTATGCAAACTCACCTGTGCTACACATATCCCCTTGGGATTTTATGGGTATCTCAGATTCAAGATGCTCAAAACCAAACTCATTTCACCTCCTGTAATTTTTATCTCATTATTATCACACAAGAAGCAAATCTGGGTGTCATCTCTCTTGCCCATCACGTCTTCTTATGCTTACCTTGCCAGTTTTATTTCTTAGAATTTCTCAGATCTTTCCCATTATCTCCATCCCTCACATTTGCCCTTGTTCATGCCTTGCCATCTCATGCCTGAGATTTTGTGACAAACTCTAACTGCTCTCCCTGACACCTTGCCATTTTCAACTAAAACTTTAATTGAGCTACCTGTGTTTCTGAAACGTAAAATAACTATTCCTTAAAACCTTTCAATATCTCCTAAGATAATGCAAAATAAAGCTCAAACTTTTTAACATGTAACATAAAACCAGGTGCCTCTGAATCTAATCCTAACTTATCTGTCCTATGTGTTGCATTTCAGCAATTACGATTTGTTTTTTGCCTTCATGATTGTGTTTGATATTTTCTTTGCCTGGAGTTTACGTATTTCCAAATTCTCCCGAATAATTATGTTTTTTAGATCCCACCGAGTGCATCTATGTAAAGGATCCTTCTCCTGGGATAAAACAGCTTGCTCTCCATATTCTCATAGCAACAGTGACACATTATTAAACACACAGAATTGAAATTGCTTATTATAGACCACCTTTGGTGAATTATTGAAGGCTTGGACCATGTCTTGATTTTGTTTATTTCAGTTAATCTTCACAAACATACATCAAAATTGGTACTTTAATTATTATTATCATTTTACACATGAGAATTTTAAGTTTATAGATGTTTAATAATTGTTCCAAAGTTATATAGCTAGCAAGTGACAAAAGCCTGAATTTGAACCCAGATCTGCTTGACTTTTAACTACTGTGCTCTAGTGAGATCAGTGTCTGCACATTATACTGATACATATTATTTTTATTATTAACGAAATACGTTTTAATTATTTAATTTTGTATTTCTAGTCCATAGTCTACTATAGGTGCCCAATAAATGTTTGTTTTGTTAACCTGAAAATAAAAAAGTCCTTTCAAAATGAGAAACAATAAACATTTATTGAGACTAATAAGAATAGCTATTAGGAAATCATTAATTCAGGCAGAAGTCCAAATAATGTTTCAATTAGGGAACAAAGGCAAGGGGTATTTGTGAGAAAGGAAAAAGGAACAATTACATCAATAGAAGGAAGGCATTTTTATTGGTGCAGATCACATAGTGATGTTAATTCTGAACAACGTTTTTAATTTTCAGTCCAGTAGTCTTCAGTCTGGTACTCATAATCAAATGAGATATCTTTTTCTTGTTCTTTTGTAAAGCACTAGGTTGCTCAGGCCCAGTCCAGAGGTTACTTTGCCCTGTTTTTAACATTCCACGGTTTGAGGCGTGTGACGTGCAAGGCGATCCCTCTGGGAGGGCAGCCCCAGCTCCATTTTCAAGTGGCTCCGTTTATATTATTGGTTACAGTTCCCTTGAAATAAAAGATGGCTCTTGGCCTTATTTTCTGAGTTGAAAGAATAATTTTTTAGACTGTGCTCCAAAAGCACTCTGTCATTAACCCGTACAACATTCATTTGTGTTACATTACTGTGAGTTGTTCAAATCTTTGTTCCTCATATGACCATAAACTTAAAGTCAGAGTATGTATGTCATTCAGATTATTTGTCCACATACCTTGGATGTGCTCTTTGCAAACAGAGGTGTTCAAAAATAATCTTAGTAGAATTAGATTATCAAAGTATAATTTACATGTATACAGATGTATAGATTCTAAGTATAAAATGAGTGATGACAAATGCAAATACCTACCCCATAAAGATATAGAATATTTTCATCAACTCAATTATGTCCCTATGCAGTCAATTAGTGTCATAATCACCATATAACACTATTCTGATTTTATTCATCATAAATTCATTTTGTCTCTTCTAAAACTTAATATATGTGAAATCATAGAATACATGTGTCTGGCTCCTTTTGCTCACCTGAATAACTTTGAGGTTTTCAAATTTGTGTGTGCCAGTAGTTTGTACCTTTTTCATTCCTGAATAGTACTCCATTTTCCAAAGATACCACAAATTGTTTATCCAGTCTCCTGTGGCTATTAGGAATAAAGCTGCTGTATGTAAGAGCCAACATTTTTCTAACCTAATGAGGAAAGTATTATGTCTTTTACCATTAAATATGATGTTTGCTGTAGGGTTTCATAAATTTCCCTTATGGAAACACATCAGAGATATTGTAGGTTTGGTTGCAGATCACTACAATAAAGCAAATATCACAATAAAGCAAGTCTTATGATTTTTTAGTTTTCTGGTGCATGTAAAAATTCTTTTTATACTACACTGTATTTATTAAGTAGGCAATTGCATTGCCTAAATAATGTACATACCTTAATTTAAAACATACTTTATTGTTAAAAAATGCTAACCATCATTTAGCAAGTGATCATCATCTGTTTGCTTGTGGAGGGGCTTGCCTCAATGTTGATGGCTACTGACTCATCAGGGTGGTGGTTGCTGAAGGTTGGGTGGCTGTGGCAATTTCTTAAAATAAGACAACAATGAGGTTTGCCACATCGATTGATTCTTCCTTTCATGAACAATTTCTCTGTAGCACGTGATACTATTTAATAGCATTTATACACAGTAAAACTTTCAAAATTAGAGCCAATCCTCTCAAACCCTGCTTTAGCTTTATCAACTAAGTTTATGTAATATTCTAAATCCTTTGTTGTCGTTTCAACAGTCTCTACAACATCTTCACAGGAGCAGTTTCCCTCTCAAGAAACCACTTTCTTTACTCATGCATAAAATATAACTCCTTGTTCATTAAAATTTTATCACAACATTGCAGCACTTCGGTCACATCTTCAGGCTCCACTTCCAATTCTAGTTCTCTTGCTGTTTCTTCCCATATATGCAGTTACTTCCTCCAGTGAAGTCTTGAACTTCTCAAAGTCATCCATGAGGGTTGGAATTAAGTTCTTCCAAACTCCTGTTGTTGTTGGTATTTTGAGCTCTTCCCATGAATCACAAATGTTTTTAAGGGCGTCTAGAATGTAAATCCTTTCCAGAAAATTTTTAATTTATATTGGCCAGATCTATCAGAAGAATCACTAGCTATGGCAGTTATAGCCTTATAAAATATAGTTCTTAAATAATAAGACTTGAAAGTTGAAATTACTCTTTAATCCATGAGCTGCAGAGCAGATGTTGTGTCGGTAGGCATAAAAATGACATTCATCTCATCGTGTATCTCCGTCTGAGCCCTTGGGTGACCAGGTACTTTGCCAATGAACAGTAATATTTTGAAAGGACTCTTTTTCTAAGCAGTAGATTTTAACGGTGGGCTTAAACTATTCAGTAAACCATGTTGCAAACAGATGTGCTGTCATCCAGGCTTTGCCATTCCATTTATAGAGGACGAGCAAGTAGATTTAGCATGATCCTTTAAGGGCCTTAGAATTTGAAGAATGGTAAGTGAGCACTGACTTCAACTAAAACTCACCAGCTTCATTAGGTCCTAACAAGAGTGTCATCCTGTCCTTCAAAGCTTTGACTTCTATGAAAGTCCTACATGGTACCGTCTTCCCATATAAGGCTGTCTACATTGAAAATCTTCTATTTAGTCTAGCCAACTTCATTCACTATCTTAGCTAAATCTTCTAAATAACTTGCTGCAGCTTCAACATCAGCACTTGATGCTTCATATTGCACTTTTGTGTTATGGAGATGCTTCAACCTTATGAACCAACCAATGCTGGCCTCAAACTTTTTTCCTGCAGCTTTCTCACCTCACTCAACCTTCATAGAATTAAAGAGAGTTAGGGCCTTGCTCTGGATTAGGCTTTGGCTTAAGGGAATGTGTGGTTGGTTTGATCATTTATCCAGACCACTAAAACTTTCTTCATATCAGCAATAAGGATGTTTTGCTTTCTTATTATTCATGTGTTCAGTAGAGTAACACTTTTAATTTCTTTTAAGAATTTTTTGTTTGTATTCACAGCTTCGCTAACTGTTTGGCACAAGAGGCCTAGCTTTTGGCCTATCTCAGCATCAATATACCGTCCTCACTAAGCTTCGTTATGTCTAGTTTTTGATTTAAGTGAGAGATGTACAACTCATCCTTCAACTTGAACACTTAGAGGCTATTGTAGAGTTATTAATTGTCTTAATTTAAATATTGTTGTGTCTCAAGGAAAAGGGAAGCCTAAGGAGAGGAAGAGAGACAGGGCAACGATCAGTCAGTGAAGCAGTCAGAACACACACCACATTTTTTATTAAGCTCACTGTCATGTGGGCACAGCTTGGGTAACATCATAGATCACTGATCGCAGATCGCCATAACAAACGTAATAGTAATAAAAAAGTTTGAAATATTACAAGAATTACTAAACTGTGGCACAGAGACATGAAGTGAGCAAATGCTGTTGGAAAAATGGTGCTGATATTCTTGCTCCACAGAGGGTTACCACGAATCTTCAATTTGTGAAAAAAACACAGTATTTGTGAAGCATGATAAAGAGTAGCACAATAAAAAAAAAGCACTTCCGTATGTATTTTTCAAACATTTACTTTTATTCTGTTTTTATAATTCAAATAAGTTAAATCTTGCTTTTGATCTAGCTTGACAATTTCTGCATCTTATTTTGTGTAGTCTATTTCTATGTAATTATTGATGTATTTGCACTTAAGTCTATTATCTTATAACTAGTTTTCTTCTTGTCTTATATAATCTTTGTTTTAATTCTTTTCTTCTTTAAACTCTACTTTGGATTTATTATTTTCTAATGTTTTACTTTATAGTCTCCATTGGACTTTAACTACAACTCTCTATGAATTTTTAAATGGTAATCTAAGATTTATATTAAGCACCTGTAGCTTATTATAATCTACCTTCAAATGATATTATTATATACCTTCATATATATTTTAAGAACCTTTATTAGTGTGCTTCCATTTATACTCTCTTAAGCTTTGTTAGTTTGTTGTCACGTTTTACCTCCGTATATCTTATATACTCCACAATACTTCATTATGAATTATAATTGAAAGAGTCAATTATCTTTTAAATAGATTTTAAAAACAAAGAAACCTAAATTATACTTACCAATATATTCACTATTTTTAATGTTTCTCATTTCTATGTAAAGATCTAAGTTTACCTTTTATATTTGGCGTCATTGTCTTTCAATCCAAAGAACTTCCTTTAACATTTCTTGTAATGGATGTTACTGGTTAGAAATTTATCTCAGCTTTTATTTGTGTGACCATGCCTATTACACTTTCATTTTTTAATGAAAATTTTTTTCCGATGTAGAAAGCTAAGTTGACATTTCTCCAGAGCAATTTAAAGAATCATATTTTTGTTTTCTGGCTTTGTTTCTGATGAAAAGTCAAAGGTCATTATATCATTTTCCCCTATTAGGTACAGTCTTCTTTTCCCCTTTGATTGCTTTAAGGAATTTTTTTATTATTATAATTTATTGTCAGCAATCTGAATATGATGTGTCTTGATGTTATTTTGTTTATGTTTATCTGCTTTTGGTTTGTGAGTTTCTTGGAGCTATGTTTAAATTTTAAATCAGATTTTGAAAATTCTTGGCCATTGTTCCTTCAAATATTTTAGTGCCCCAGCCTGTCTCTTATCCTTTTCTGGGACTCCAGTTACATATTTATGAGACTGTTCGATATTGTCTCAGAGATCACCGAGTTTCTGTTCATTTCCTAATTCTTTTTTTTTTTTTCCTTTTGGGCTTCAGTTTGTATTGTTTCTGATTTTGAACTTCATTGTTTTTTTTTTTTTTTTAATTCCGTTGTATCTAATCTTCTGTTAAGCCCATGCAGTGACATTTTAATTTATTTATATTTTTAGCTGTATATTTCCTATGTAATATGGTTTCCATTTATTCATCAAAAGTCTGTTTCATCATTATTTTCATGTTTTATTTTAAATCTTTGAATATGAACACATTAGTATGTTTTTTTTTTTTTTTTTTTTTTTTTTTTTTTTTTTTTTTTGCAGGGTCCTTGTCTATTAATTGAATCACTTTGGTAATTTCTAGTTCTATTTTTGTTGACTTTTCTCCTATTTATGATGTACTTGTCCTTCTTTGCATATCTGTGAGTCTTTATTGGATCATAGATATTGTAAATGCTTTTTGTGAAGCTCTGGATTTTGTTTCCTTCTTTGAAGTTCATTGAATTTTATGTTAAATGCTTAACATATTTGAAGATGAACTTGATCTTATCAAGGCTTTTTTGAACTCTGTCATGACAAATTTAAAGTAGACTTTGCTGAATTAGCCCTACTCTTTAAGTGTTGTCTTTCTAGAATCTCTTCTGAATGCCCTACGTGTTTAAGAAAAACTCTCCACTCTGATTGGTCGGAACTGAAATGTCTCCCGGCCTTATGCGAGTTCTGGTGGTTATTCCGGGGTATAGCTCCAGATAGTTGTTCTCTCCCCAGTAGCTCTTTGCGTTTTACGTAACCTCACCCTACATGTGTGCAATTTAATATTCAACCAAAGGTCTAAGGGGACTTAGGTTGATTTCTGGAGCACTTTCACTACACAGCTCCCTTCTCGCCCCTCAAATTCAATGTGTCTTCACCTCTCTCACCTCTGATTCCTGTCTCCTAATCTCCGTGGGACCACTGTACTCTGCCTCATTGCTTCTTTACTCTCATTCTTAAAATGCCCCCATGAGAAATCTGGGTCATTTGTGGGGTTACTCTCATTTCTTTTCTCTCATGGATCAAAATCCTGTGATGCTTATTGTTTAGCATATGAAAATAAAATTTGTATCATTTGGCCAGTTTTCTAGTTGTTATGGCAGGAATGATAATCGAGGATCAGTAAACTTCATCATGGTGGAAATTGGAAGTCTTGTTACAATTAGATTAAATCATAAAAAGTAGCTGTTATGTTATAAATTTATGGGCAAAATAGAAATTTGTGGTGGATAGAAAATCAAAATAGTGTTAATTAAAGCATGTTTTAAATATGTATTAATTCTTCATTTTTATTGAAGGGACTTCTACAGTAGTTACTTTTTCTGTACTCTCATTAAATAAACACTTTGACTTCTACAACATCTTTCTTTTGGTCTTATAAGTGAGTTATTTAACAACAAAGCTGCTGAAGAATATTGATCATTGATGACTATGTAGCTTTCTGTAGTTTTTATTTGTGCTAAAGCTACTCTTCATTAATGATGAAAAAATAGCTTGTGCATTAAAAAAAAAAAAAAAAAACTACCAGAGAGAGTAGTTTTGGGGGATATTGATGGACAGGCTGCATCTTGCTAAACTCATCCAGCCCACTGAGCTGTGATGAGCATCTCCCCTCATCTGGATGAGTGAGCACATGGTGTGTCTCATTTAAAAACCAGAACAGTTCTCAGAAATTTATAGTAGCATGAAGCCACAGTTTAATAATGTCCTTTTGACAATAAATATGTCTATAAGAAAAAGCTTGAGTTGACTAAGGGAGAGTCTCTAGGGAAGATCTTAAAATGTTGAGATTGCAGTGACATTGGCCCTGGTCAGCAATGACATTGGCCCTGGTCGGCAGGATTTTTGGTTTGTTCGTTTTTTGTTTTTAACTTTTTTGCCTCTCATGAAGAACTGAGCAGGCGGCAGCCATGAAACCAAATATGTGGCAGAGAAAATGAACAACTTGTAATATCTACTCTTAATTCTGACCCTTATCAAGTATTTTATGATTGAGGCAAAAAACCTTTTAGACTCCAGGAAAAAATAGAGTAGTGAAAGTTTTGAAAGTAAAATGTATGAGGGTAGGTTTTATGGCCTGAGGTTACTTGAAGATTAGAAATTTTAGGGAGGAACAAGTGTTGCTCTTACTCTGCTGGCTTTGAAGGTTGAATGGTGGACATTCTGAAAAGGTACATGTGTGCTTTCAAAGCCCTCTAACATACCAGAAAACAGAAAAAAAAAAAACTATTTGAAACAAAGTGAAAGTCAAATAATACTTGAATTCTTTTGCTATAACTAGTGATGTGCTAGCATATTAGCTCTCTGAGGCTGGGGGAGGAATACCTTATTTTTGGTGCTTGTCGATTTGTGGTGCAAATTATTCCCACCATTGCCAAGTTCAAATGGCCAGATTTTAACAACTGGCTTGCAAGGCTGCTAGATACTTAACAGTTGGCATAGGCTCATGTGAACAACTCCAGCACACCAATGGCTTAGTGTAGGAGAGGGGTCTTAGTTTAGAATTCTGATGCCAATTTTTGTGAATTATGACTTTGGGAGAATAACCTTCTGGCTGTATCCAATAATGTGGAATTTATTAAATTCACAAAGGATTACTGTAAAAATTGAATGAGATAATGATTGAGTGCTTAACACAATTCCTGAAACATAATAAACATTCAATAATTCATAGGTATTAATGACTATATATAATTTTGAGATATCTAGTGAAGTAACATGAAAGTAATTGCTTTTTTAATCTGAGGATTGAGGAAACATTTAAAAACAACTATGAATTCTATAATTTTTGAAAAACATTTTAATCACAACAGGTTCTAGCTACATTTGAAAAATTATTTGTTTGACTATTTACTTCAACTACAGATGCATTTGGATTTTTAGATATATTTTAATCAATTAATAGCCTTCCAAGGATTAAGGATCCATTTGGAATCACCATACTGATAATTTTGCAGTGGAAAGTTGGTAAGAGGGATCAGTTGCTACCTACAGAAATGGGTAAACAAATGAATTGATAATCAGCCCTGGAGTCACTTCTGCTTTCACAGATGTGGTTATCCAATCCGAACAGTCAGGTGCTTTTGTGGACTTGATAATGGAATATCAAGTAAGACTAGATTTTAGGTAAGTCGGGTAGAACTGATTTTATTTTTCTAAAGTTGTATTATCTTTTCATTAAAAATAAGTATTTTTACTTCTATTTTTTAGAACTCTATGCTTTGGGAGAGAATATCAATATATTTTGACCTATGAAGAAAATACTGATGAAAATGGCTCATGCAATAGTTTTCTTAGTGGGAAAATGTGTTTTTGCCAGAGCCCTTCTTGAGATTGTGAGTTATGAAGTTTACTCAATTATTATCATTAGATATTTTGTTCATATAAGGTTCAGTCAAAAGAATTTTCTAAATTTTTAACTCTAAACAGCTAATATTTTATTCTTTTAATAATGAAAATACCACAAAAATGTTATAAAAATATTTCAAGATATAGCATGAGAGTATTCCTAGTGCTCTTTTTTTTCGGTAGAAATAACAAGATCACCTTTTTTAAAAAAACATGCTATCATGCCAAGTATATCAAAGTGTATATGTATATACATATATACACATATATATATAAATGGCTGATTATATTTGAATTCAGGCCTACTGGTGGCAATATGATTGCAGCTACAATCATTCAAAAGAATATAAACAGCATCGATAGATTTCTCTAGCCTTCCACTTTTGTGTAATCTTAAAGCTTCCCAGTTATAACTCTGGAAAATTACTGAAAAATGCAAATGGATAAGAGGTTGTCAAGCAGTCATGTGAACTGGTGAGAATAATAATGTTGGCAGTTCTGTAATCACTGAGCATACAAAAGCTGACAGAACAAATGCGTTCTTTCCACCGATTGACTAAATGTATATTATTGCTGCATGCTTTAAAAAACACAGGTGAAAACACACTATTCTCTGAGCTGACCTGTTAAGCATTTTCAGACTAATCATGTCTTGCTGACTTGCAGAAAGAAAGAATGCTGTTTAATATTGAATTAGTTGTTCATAATCAGCTATGTTGAATGCATTATTAGGACATATTTCTTTTTTCAGCTAAGGAGCAAACAGTGGCCAAAGCTTTTACTGAAATGGCCTATATAGAGTCAATCTAACCTTACCCATTAATTGACACCATCCCAGGAAACACCAGGACTGTTGTCCTGTCTGGAAAGCCCTAATTGCTTGGTGAGCCAGGTGCAGGACCTGGAGGGCTGCATATCTGGCTCATTTATCAGCAAGCCTGGGCTGCTGGTGCAGAGAGTCCGGTGTATAATCAAGTAAAAAGGCAAGAAAAATCACTGAGGGATAAAGAGAGATGATTCTGCTATTTGTCCAGTCGTCTAGGCTCTTAGTTTATCTGCCCTGAATTACTTTTTTTTTTTTTTTTTTTTTTTCTGAAAGGATCTGTATTTGTTTCCTGGGGCCTCAGCAAAAGACTACAACCTGGGTGCCTCAAAGCAGCAGAAATGTGTTCTTTCACAGTTCTGGAGGCCAGGAAGTCCAGGAGTTGTTCCCTCTGAACTCTCTAGGTGAGGATCTTTCCTTACCTCTTCCAGCTTCCAGTAGCATCCCTTGGCTTTTGACAACACAATTCTAATCTCTACCTCTGTCTTCATATGGCCATTTTCCTCTATGTCTGTGTCTTCACATGGTGTTCTGCTCTGCTCTTCTGTGTGTGTGTGTGTGTGTGTGTGTGTGTGTGTGTGTGTTCAACTTTTCCTCTTATGAGGACACAGTCATATAGGATTAGGGCCCATTCTAATGATCTCATCATAAACTTGATAACATCTGCAAAGACCACATTCCCAAATAAAGTTAAATTCACAAGTACCAGAGGGTTAGCATATCTTTTTGGGGGACCCAATTCAATCCATTGCAGGACCCTAGGAGACAAGTTACTTCTTCTGGCACTAGCCAGGAGGATTGAATCAATCATAACAATAGCCTATGAGTGCTACAAGGTGTTTGAGACAAAAAATAAATTTAGCAGAGTGTGATTCATCCATACATCCATCCATCCATTCATTCATTATATATTATGGACCTACTATATGCCAGAAATGAACTGGACTTGCCTATACAGTTATGAACAAGTTTCTTATTACTTGTAATATAAAAATATTGGGTTTATATAGGACAGCATCTTAAAGAAATCTGTATTTTAAGAGGGGAACCAAAAGTTTAGTTGCAATGTGAAGATGGGATCGAAGAAAGATAAGAGTCTTTAGGAAGGTTAATAAGAAGCTTCATGAAAAAGATAATGGTTATTTGGCCTAAACTTGTGACAACAGAGATGAACAAATATAGACACCTTTGTGATTATTAGGAGGTAGGATGGAGAGGACAGAGCCAACATCTAGTGCATTGTCATTGTCATGATCAACTGGGTAGATAGCAGTAACATTTACAGCAGTAGGGGAGTATTTGATAAAGAGCAGGTTTTGGAGGCAAGATTGTGGCTTGGTTGGAACACAATGGGTTCGAGGGCCTTTTGACATCCAGAAGGCTACCAAGTTGGCAATGAAAAATACACTTCTGTGGTAAAGAGTAAGGTCAAGATAGAGCTATAATTTCTGATGTCATTATAACAGTGATAGCATTTGAAACTGTGGGTGTAAGTTTGACCAGATGGAGAGAGAAGAGTATGAACCAGATAAGGACTTTGGACTGAGTTCCAAGAATTTCCAGTATTTAAAGAACAGGTGGAGAAAGGAAAGTGAGAATTGAAAGAGTGGCTAAAAGGTAGGAGGAGGTGAATTAGATGTGACATGATGTGACAAAAGCCATGGGAAGAGACGGTTTCAAGGTAGTAAACATGTCCAATACTTCTGAATAAGATGACAAATGAAAATGTTAATTAGACTTAGCAGCATAAAAGTCATTGATGACCTTATCAAAAATAAGTTTAGTTATGTGGAAAAGGCAGTGAGTGTATTGAAATGAGTGAACTTGTGACATAAGGAAGCCGAAAAGTAAGAATTTTGTATCTTCTTAAAGAAGCTTCGCTTTGGGAGAAGATAGGACAGTGACTGAAGGTGATATAGGATCGTGTGTGTGTGTGTATGTGTGTGTGTGTGTGTGTGTGTCTGTCTGTCTGTCTGTCTGTCTTTTAAAAGGAGATATTAGTTTAGATCAAACATAGATACTCATTGGAAGAAATCAGTGGAGAGGGAGTTTTATTATTTAAAGCACAGGATAGAGAGGGAAAGTCGGTAGCCTAAGATTATAGACAATTTAAAGGTAATTGCATTCATGATAAGCAAGGAGGAGAGGAAGGTAGGAAGCAAATTTGGTAGCAGGAAGTTGAGGGAGTTTACATTTCATGGCTTCCGATTGTTTTCGAAGGATAGGAAATGAGGTTATTTGCCTTTAGTGAGAGGAAATGGAGCTGGCAGTGTGAGGGAGATTGAAATCTGCAGAGTGAGAAGGCTGCTGTAGAAATCCACGTGAGAAAGCATGTTCTAGAGATCTTTGTTGTTTTGTTTACAGATGTGTTTCAAATGTCTGCGATGAAACATGGTGCATATTTGTTGAAGTACTTAGCATATTTGTTGAAAGAATATTTTACGAATTTGAGTTTGCAAGGTGATTGTTGCCTAAAGGCAAACACACAGGGCCAGGGTTCCCTCTTTGTTTATATTTGACCTTGAGTCTCTTCACACAAGTTGAAAGTATTTTTAGCAGACTCAAAAGGGATGACTGTCTTTAGGGGTTTGAAATATAGTGAAGAAAAGTAGCTTCTTCTGTATTACGATTTACATCCATAAGAATATTTTATGCACATTTGCAACCTGGTTCCTTTAGAAAGTCAGTCCATTTTCTGTAAGTCCTTACCTTCTTTTAGACAATCTCTCTTTTTCTTTATATCATCTTTGCCAAGAACACATCCACGCTTAAGGAAGCTTTTGTCAAAGGATTATCACTTCTTTTTAAGAAAATTTTTCACATTTGAAAGAGATTTATCACGAAGTGAGTGGTAATTATTGCATGCTTACAATTAATATTGCCATTGGAAATGAAAATGTCATGTTTCTTGCATGTTTCCTGTTAGTCTAGTCTTTACTAAGTACCAAATGGTTTGAGTCAGTTTTCACAAGTTTTGCCACTTTTAATGAAAACTTGATGAGTAAATTGACAATATTTCTTTTTATCAATGTTAAGTTAAGCCACTCAACTTTCGATTCTGGAGCAAATATTCTTATAGCTACCACACATTCTGAGAGTGTTATTTAGGCTTCTCTTTTAATGCTTATATTTTATTTTGAATTGAGATTAGCATAATCTTTAGTAATTCTCATTCTTGATAATGATTTAATAACTTTGGATTTACAGAGAAAAAATCGACTTAATCTAGGAGGATATATGTAAATACTTTTTTATTTTTTAATTTTTCAATTACAGTTGACATAAAATATTATATTAGTTTCAGGTATACAGATGCATAGTGCTTAGACATTTATATAACTTATGAAGTAATCACCCCAGTAAGTCTAGTACCCATCTGACACCATACATAGTTATTACAATATCATTGACTATATTCCTTATGCTGTACTTTACATGACTGTTTTAATAACTGGAAATTTGTACTTTTTAATCCCTTCACCTTTTTCATCTATTCTGTCAACCCCACCCCACCCCCTCGCCAAATCTGGAAACAGTCAATTTACATCTAACATCTGGATTGATATCCTGCATTTGCCCTGTTCCTTTGTCCAGCTCGATTGTGTCCTTTCTTTCTAATAGTAATTGAGAGACTTTCTTTGACAATAATAGCACTAATAATAGCAATAATAAATGATAGCACTTTATTAGCTAAATTGGATTATTTGAAAAGAATTAAAAATATTTCATATTTCAAAAGGTGATATTGGGATTGTAAAGTGTAGTATAGGGAATATAGTCAATAATATTGCAATAAGTATGATGTCAGATGGGTACCGTATTTATTGTAGTGATCACTTCATAAATTATATAAATGTCTAATAATTATGTCGCATATCTGAAATTAGTATAATACTGTATTGTCAACTAGAATTAAAAACAAATTAAAATTTAAAAAAAATTTAAAAGGTGATATTGGCTTATTTCACAGAATCAGGAAATTCTCAAAGATGAAATATACCATTAATGATAAAATACTCTGAGTATGGCTGTTATAGATACTAAATTATGAGAATCACATTAGTAGCCTCAACAAATAAAATAATAAATAAAAATAACTTTTATTTGTTAGTTTAGAAAAATGCTATTTATTATCTAGAATTATCACCTTTTAGAAACTTCAATGCGTTTGTTTTCTGCAAGGAATAATCTGTACATGAAATTCCTCCAGAATAGAGACTAATACCCCCTGAATGTCTTGTATATAAGTCACTCATTATGGGTTAAGCCAAGACAATTAATTCATCTTCATCATTTACCATTTCATTTCAACTTTGGTTGGGCAAATTAAGCACCTGAGGTATACCTGTTTGAATGCATGTGTTAGGTCTGCATATAAAGTAACTACAGGTGGAAAAAAAAAAACCTTTTCTGCTCCTATAGGATAAACAGGGTGTACTGCATGTGTTAAATACTTGAAAACATTTACTGAATAAATGAAAATTTGCTCAAATCTCACTACTTTTCGTTGTAGGTGAAATGCATATCTCTACTTATAGCTGTATTTCTTTCAGGTTTATTTTTATACTATCAAAATATCTATTGATGAAATATTCTTTCATTAAATGTTTATTGTGTATTTAGAGTTGATATAATATTCAAGTATTTCACTTAACTGCAAGAAACGTGGATCCTTTAGCTACAGGGAAAATAGCTTTAAAATTTCAATGGCCTAACCACTTAAACCCTCTGTAATCTGGCCTCAAATTGGTATGTTACTCAATGAGCAGAACAGAGCAGAGAGCTTAAATCATTTTTTAAAATATTACTTTTTTTAAAAAAGAGCATCAAAATAATTATTGCAGCCACTCCATACATACAAGATGAGCTTCATCAAAAATTTGGTTCACTGTCAAGACTGATGATGGCACTCACATAACTAAAATGTATGAAAAGATGTATGACTAACACCCAGGCAGGATAAGGAGACTTGCTTGGTATCTTAATGGCAGTTAGAAGGTGGGCCAGCGTGAGAGTTCCCGTATGGTTTGAACTTTCCTGCTGGTGCCAAAGGAAGGAATTTCTTATCAGCTTGCCTAACGTGGGGAGGGGCAGAAGGGAAGCGGAGGGGTGAGACTTAAATGATATCTGCAACCGAGCATCAAAAATAGAGTCAGATTCTTTATTATAGAGCCATCGAGGGAAGCATCAGCATTTTGTGGGAGGAAGTGTAAACTTTCATTTTGTGTTGTTTTTAATGCTCTATTTCATGGTAGATGGGGAATCATTTCCTTTTTTAGTGTTTAAGGCCTCAAAGGTTGAGATTGGCCCTGGGCCACAACTTACCTTTCTAACCCTTCTTTCCTACTCCTCTCTTTCTTGGAACTGACTGTGAGCTACATGGAATCATGAGTCCAACTCTCTAACCCTTCATCTTTGCTCCATCTCTTGTCCTTGAAGCATTTCCCACCTCATTGGCAGGTGTGAGTATTACTAGTGCAAAGGCTTGAACCTTTTTCTGGTCTGCCTCTTGGAAGAAATTGTTGCTTCTTCTAAAGTATATTTTGCTTCCTCTTATAGCACTTGTCATTCCCTAACTAATCTCTCTCTGCGAAAGTACTTGGCAATCAGAATCCAAGACTGAAAAATTTTTATATCTTCCACACTGTGTTTCTCCTAGAATTTCTGCTCCAAGAGGACTGGAACTTTTTTTTCCCCATTATTATTTCTTTAACACTTGGATCAGTGTCTGTAACATAATAGGTATTCACCACATACTACTTTGTAAATGATTAATAGCTAAGTATTTGATGAATATTTGTCTGATTTAAACTTGTATTAGATTTTGAAATTGCTTCTCTATGCGTTGCTTAAATAAAAGGGAAATGCATATTTTACTCCATATTTTACTGAGAGTTTAGCATTCAGCTGGTCGAGTTGGCAGTTGCACTAATTTAAAGGGAAAAATCAATATTGGACCAGGCATTCACAGCTGGGCATCTCTGATATGGTTCTGTAACAGAGCATCTAGCATTTTCAGAAACTAAAACAGACTTTGATTGAAACAGAGAGGATTAAGTCACCTGCAGATCATTGTGAAGGTACTTTGCAAGTATAAACATTTTGCTTTTGCCCTGTCCCTGGTTTTCAGGGATCGACGCTAAATCTGTTCCTTTTATCACAGCTGTAGGCAAAATTAGCAGATGTTGCAACACTGGCTTAATCAGGCTGTGCACAAACTTTCCTTGGCTGTACTTGTGGGTACAGTATTTATTAGAGGCCGAAGTAAGACAGGTTTTAAGACAAGAAGTGAGCTCGGCTACTGACCCTTGTGAACATATGATACTATCAGGTGGGTCAGTCTGAGTGAGGGAGGTCTAAAGAAGAAAGAAAAATCAGGAGTAAATACTTCCAAAGAAGTTTTTGTCTCAGTGCTCAAGGCCTTGCTCTTCTCCAGGGGAGTATAAACCAAACACAGTCTGCAAAAGGTTGCAGTATCTGAACTCAGATATGGATCCCATCCCCAGATTAATGGTCTCAAAATCCAACATTAATAATCCCTATCTAAACCAGATTTTAGATGATGGTTGTTAAAAAAAAAAAAATTTAAAAAAAGGTCTCCTTACTTTTCTCTGTCTCTTCATTTCCAGGAACTTACCTGCCTTACATTCTTAGCTTACAGATGCCACTGTGGATAGGGCAAAGGGAAAAAGAGAAGGATACCTGATTATAGAAAGAGATGATCAATAGGATTAGGAAGACTAGTAAATTGATTACAAAGGAGCCTGGGGTAGATTTTATTTCCCACTCTTTGAATTTGCACCTGTTTTATGATTTGCTTTGACAGAAGTCCCATAGAATGTAATTCAGAGCCCAGGCCTCAACAGGTTTTGCATCTTTTGCCTTTGTCCTCCTGGTTCTCCCCTGAAACTTCCATGTAAGAAGCCAGTCTAGCTTATGTGAGGATGAGAAATCACATGGAGAGGAGCTGAGCCGCCCAGCCAAGAGTCTAGTAACATAAGACTTCAGAGGTAGGCTGACATAGACCTGTGCTTTTCAAATCAATATGGGTTGACAAATAAAAGCAAAATAGAATAGAATAGATATCAACATCATGCATAGTAAAGGTGAACACATATTGACACATGCATGTGTACTGAGTCATAATATAAATGTTTCTGTGATTGTGGTCCTTATTTTTAAAAGTTTGGAAGCCACTGGACTATGTGGGGATCGTTATACACTATCGTAAAATTTTTGTATTTTTCTTTATAGTTTGAGGTGTCATTGAAGAGTGTCAGGGTTAGATATATGTGTTTAAACTCATTGCGCTAGTGGCTGTGTGTTGGATCTACTTGAATGGGGAGCGGCAAAAGTAGTGAGAGCAGTCATAAGTCTAGGCCGAAACAGAGATAAACAGAGAGGCTTTCTTTACTAGGTTTGGAGAAAAAGGACTATACTTGAGAAGTGTTCAGGAATTTAAATCAGAACTCTGAGGTCTGTTGGATATGGGGATCAAGGAAATGGTTGCTATTTAGGAGGTCCACACAGATTTTATTTAGGAAGTGGTGTTAAGAAAGGCCTCAGGGATGACTCAGAGATTTCTGTGTGGTATGAATGGCATGGCCACCAACAGAGCTAAATAATGCGGTAATAAGAGCGGCATTTGTACTGGGGACTCTATTAATTACTTTAGTTTGGGGCGAGGCAAGACCGTGCTGATTTCAGGACGTTGAACAGCTGGTAGCTATATATATGAATTTGAAGTTGAAGAAACAGACATGGGCATAATTAGATAGTGATTGAAACTGAAATGGTAGATGTGCAAAGAACCTGTAAAAAGAGAAAAAATGGCCCCCCCAAAGAACTCTTAAACATTGGGGAGCTATTTATATCTTCATTAATAAATGCATAGAAATCAGTGGATAAAGAATCGATTTATCACTCCCAGATGTATGTGTAATTTTAACAATCCAAGAAAAGTATTGTCTGGTTAGGTTGGCTTATGATTCAAAATATAGAATTTTTAAAAATTTTATTTTATTACTTTCAAGTATTCAGTACATCGGTTAGACATTTATATAGTTTATAAAATGATTCCCCTAATTTCTCTTTCCAAAATATAGAATTTAGTGTGAGTTAATCTTATTCACACAGAGACTTGTACCATTGATGATGATGACAGTTTAAAGAGAAAATCAATACTAATTCAAAATTATATATCGTTTCCTGAAAGGAAGGCTTCAGAACACTATCAACAGGCTAGTCAGGCTAGTTTTGCTTGTAAAAATTTGTGTTTTATCTGAAATATAAAGCCACTGACATTCAGTTCAGTGGTGTGTGTGTGTGTGTGTGTGTGTGTGCGCGCGCGCGCGCGTGCTCTTGAGAGAGAGAGAGAGAGAGAGAGACAGAGACAGAGACAAAGACAGAGACAGAGACAGAGGGACAGAGAAGATGTATATACCTTCTCTCTTTTTAAATGAAGTTACTTGGGGGCAATGATTTTCTTCATAAATTAGACACACAGCAACGAAGTCTTATTGTTGAAATTGTTTTTCTGTAAGTGTAACAAACTACTCAATTCCAAAATGTCTTTATCCTTGAAACTGACCTTATCCTAGCCATGGATTGTTGGCATTTAATATTCAAGCTTCCTAATTCTTTTTGAAAGGCTGTCGCAGGAGAGTTGCATGTAGAATATATAATGATTTAGTCTCACAGTCCCTCATATCTGGGAACCAAGGAAAAAAAGAAAGAAGACAAGCTGATTCTTTTACATTAATGGAACACTTGCCTACAAATTAATTTTAAGCAAATGATAGTAGAAAATTAAAAATAATATGAGTATCAGATTTTTAAAAGTGTTTTCCCTATTCATATCATCCATCCGTATTTGAAACATCTGTATTTTAAATGCTGGAAGGGAAGATATTTTAGCCTTGCACCATTTCCATGAATTAGATTCACCCATTAGAGTATTAAAACCTTCATTCATTCCCCCACAATGAATTTCAGTGACTTTATTTCAGGAAAATAGTATTCACAAACCCAGAAGATTGTTGTGAAATAAAAGAATAATGATGGCATGGGGTTAGTAGACCATTTTTCCCATGTAAGTTTAATGACCAAAACAAAACAAAACAAAATTAGCTTCATAATATATTCAAATGTTTGAAAAAATTTAGCCAGACAACTGGTTATCTTTAGTAAGAAAGAAAGAAAAAAGAAAAGAAAAGATTTAATTAAATTTAAATTAAGTCAAAGGCTAAATTCCATCTCATTTTCCCCTAAAGTTTGTGTTTGTGGTCAAATAGGCAAGAAGCAGGATTTGCTTTTTGGTATGGGTAGTATAACCAAGATAATTGAGAAGTGAAGGTCAGCTATATTTCCTTATTTCCCAGGACAAATTTGGTGTCAAATTTGAATGTCGTGGGATTACATGTGAAACAGTTACCTCTGCAGCAGTGTCTATCAAAATTTAGAGCTAAAATTTTCCAGGTCTATCTTTAATACGGGTGCAAGAAGATTTTGGTTTCGAAAAGACAATGTCATTTGGCATCTGCATTAGGGTGTCTAACAGGTTTCTCAGACTTAACCAGTCCAAAACTCATCTCTCTAAATCTGCTTTTGTCAGGGTTTCTCCTACTTCAATTGATCAGGCTGAAAATGTCTACTTAGAATCTCCCTGACTCCTTTCTCTTACAGCCCACATCCAGTGTGTCAGAGAATCCTGCAGGCTCTACCTTTAAAATGTACTCAGAACTCAACTACTTCCCATCACCACCCTGGTCCAAGCCACCCTATCTCGCACCTGGATTATTGTGGTAGCCTCTTAAGGGGTGCCTGTTTTCACTCTGTTCTTTCTACTATGTAGACTCAACAGAGCAGCCAGGATGATGTGTTTTAATATACAGATTCCTTACTTGAAACCCTCCGAAGACCTCTCTGTCTCTCTGAGTGAAACCCAGAGTTTGTATAACGGAATACAGGGTTCTCCTTGACCTGATTTATAGCTTATTCCGCTCCTCTTTGTTTATTTCCCTCCACTCCAATCTCTTTGCTATTCCTCTCATACTCTAGGGCACACGAATGCCCCAGGGCTTTTGCGCTTGCTTATTTTTCCACCTAGGACATTGTCCCCCAGACAGACACATGGCTAGCTAGTTCTTTCCTTTCCTTTAAACCTTTACTTAAATATCATCCTAGTGAGGGCTTCTCTGGCCTCCTTATTTAAAGTTGCAATCACCTCCAAAGTTTATTAATCTTTTCCTCAGCTTTCCTTGCCTCTGTAGTGTTTATCACCACCTGAGCCGTGATATATTTTGTTTCTTCCCTTCCTTCTTTCCTCCCTTCCTCCCTTCCTTCCTCCCTCCCTCCCTCCCTCCCTCCCTCTCCTCTCCTCTCCTCTCCTCTCCTCTCTCTCTTTCTTTCTTTCTTTTTTTTCTTTCTTTCTTTCCTTTCCTTCCTTCCTTCCTTCCTTCCTTCCTTCCTTCCTTCCTTCCTTCCTTCCTTCCTTCCTTCCTCTTTCTTTCTTTCTTTCTTTCTTTCTTTCTTTCTTTCTTTCTTTCTTTCTTTCTTTCTTTCTTTCTTTCTTTCTTTCTTTCTTTCTTTCTTTCTTTCTTTCTTTCTTTCTTTCATTTCTTCCCTGAGGGCAGAAATTGTTTTTATTGCCATATCTCATGTGCTTAGAAGAATACCTGACACATAGTAGGTGATAAATATGCATTGAATAAATAAACAAAGGTACCCATGGAGTTATTTATTAGTATTTTGTGTTATGTGTTTTTAAATCATGCTACCATACTGTACATATAACTTTTTGTATTTAACAATACAGCTCAGAGTCCTTTCCATGTCATTATGTTTCTTAACCTCATTTGCTGGAATTGCAATATGTCATATGAACATATCTCATGTATTAGGGAATTTTAAATTATTTCTAATTTTTAATAAATATGACATAACATACATATCCTACACCTGCTTTCTTGGGCATATACAAGGGTGTATTTCTTTAGGGTAGTATGACAGATTTGTGTTTTTTTCACTTCCTCTGAGTTTGAAATCATTTCCTGGAATTCTCTTTCCTACATGGTCCATACATAATATAGGCTCTAAGAGGCACTTTTTTTTTTTTTTTTTTTTGGTGAGATTTGGAAGGTAGAAATTAGTAGGAGCCACTTTTTATATATACATTGGTGCTGGCACCAGGTGCTCTCACAGCTTACCCGGCCTGCCGCTTATCTACTGGCCCTTGTGGTTCCAGTGGGCAGAAGCCGGGCCACCTCCGGGCAGATCTGCTTCAGCTTCTCCTACCTCTGGGCGAGGAACATGTTTAACTCCTTGATGACGAAGGCTCAGGCTCTCCTGTAGTCCATTCCAATCATTCAAATGAGAAGTTCTGAGGCAATGAGAGACTAAAGTGGATTCCCACGCTTCCCTGAGGCTTCGGTTTCCGCCTCTAGTTTATTATCCCTGCCCCCACCAAGCCTTGTTACTTGCATCCCTCCCCGCCCCCCACTGACTGCTCTGTAGATTTCAGGCTCCAGCACCAGACACGGAAACAACAGCTATACACAGGCTGTTCGGGGAGCAACCAGCATACCCCAATTGCATAAGGTCGAAACCCCAAATATATTTCCTATATATATAATATACACATATATAGTTTCCTAGTAGTTCTGCTTCTCTGATGAAATTCTGACTGATGCAGGTCGGTAACAAGAAACAAATTTGCCAGGCCATAGGGTTTGTACATTTTTTTGATTTTATTAAAGGATTAAAAGTTTGATCTGTCTTCTGTGAAACGTTGAAAGCATTTTCCCCCAGGGAGCTGTAAATTGTGAATCGGTTTCTTTTGTTTGCACCTTAATGACATTGAGCAGATAGTAGAAAGTGTTTTCACGCTGGGAGGGTGCATGTGAAGGAAACCAGAGTACTAGGAGAACAAATGGCGTCTGGTCCTCGGCTGCACAGCTGGCCTCAGTTAACAGGACCACTGCGAATCAATTTACATTTTAAATATTCCTTTTGTGAAGCCAGAAATCAAAAACATAATTTCAACAACGTCAAAGCATAGATTTTTAATTTTTTTTTTTTATTTTGTCGACTGTCACTAAAGGTTTGTTGCTTGTGAACAAAAGCAATTTTCCTCAATGCGCTCATTCTTACTCTTGGCAGATGTTGGACAGATGTTTTTACTATAGACACATGGGGACTTTCAAGAAAAAGATCCTCCTAATTATTCAAAGCAGCCAAAAACTGTGTTTTATAACTTAGTGATGGAATTGGAAAAATGTCTCACAGCTTAAAACACTCCTATTAAGATGCCATAATAGTTTGTTGTCCCTTTGATCACATCTACATCCTAGAGTAAATTCTCTGGACCTCTGTCTTTACAGAGACCTGGCAAAATATTTCAGTCATCTCTTGCCCCTTTGTTATTACTCACTGAAATGGGTTCTGGAAGATACAGGCTTCATTTGGGCCTCTAGTTTCCTCTAATATTAGTTCTGTTAAGCAATAACCTCTAACGATGTCAATTCAAAAAGTGAAGGTGTTTTCCTCTTTCCATGTGTGGGTGAGGGGATATGCTTAACAGGCAGGTCAGTATGGGCTTTTAAGGCTGACCTCGGCTGTACCAGCTTCACAATAGAAAAGTGACTGTGACTGACCCATAGAGTAGCAGGGGTAGGACCCACATGTACCTTTAAAGGGATCAATATTACTAGATGGCAGTAGGTTCAGCAACTAGGAAAAGCCGCTTGTGTGATTTATAATTTGTTTTTCAAAAATTAAACGAGTTGAGTCACTAAGCCAAGAGTTAATCCTTATCTCTTCCTTGAAAGCTAAACTCCCTTCAGCAAAGAATGCTAACTCTGTGGGTCTCTGGGGAGCTCCAACTCTTTTCCCTCTGCTGACAGCCAAGTGCCTGGGCACAGCTGGGAGAGAGCTGGAGGTTAAGCTGCTATGCTAGGGGGCGCTTCACTAAATAGTCCTGTTTGGATTCTAAAGGCGTCTGTTATGCACTCTCCAGGGAATTTTAGAACATGTTTTAACCTGTTCAGGTTGAGGATTAGCGATACATCCAAGCTTTGGAACAGCTTTACTGATAATGTATAAAATCTGAACAGATTTGCAAGAGGCCTGCCCTGCTCAGGTCCCTAATTATCCAGTTCTGGGAAATAGTTTTTTTTTTCTCTCTCTCTCTTCTTTCAGATTCTTTTTTAACACCATAAAAACTCACTGGGGTTGAAAAATATCTTTATTTTCAGAGCACTTTGGGGGGATTTGGGTTTTGTCCTTCCTGTCATCTAACTTTTCTGTGAGCCCATTCATCACCGTCATTCCTAGTTGCTTCTGGAAGTACTCTGCTTTTGCGCCTCTTAGATTCAGATTTCCTCCTCTTGATCAGAAAAGAAGTCACTTCCCAGCCCTCACTCTGATGCCATTTCCTCTCCCCTTCCTGTTGCAGAGGGTCCCTGCTGTGGGAGGCTGCATTTAGGCTTCAGGGAGGAGTTGTATTGTAAAGTATGGCTTATAACTTTCTTATGTAACTTTGGGTCCCTACTAGGCTCTTGGCACAGCAGTGACCTCAAATGCACATCTGATATCAACCAGCTCATTTTTGCTCACCTCCTCCCTCTACCAGATAGTACTTCCAACAAACAAGCATAGCTGGTACTCAGAGCTCCACACCTTTCTTCCCCTGCCTAGCTTTCTGTTAATGTCTAAGTAATGAGTCTCAATGGATCTCATTTTTTGAAGCAGAGGTAAAGAGTAAGATCTCCGAGCCCAGCTGTGTGGGTTCCAGACCTGACTATTTACCAGTTGTGTAATCTCAGACAAATTACTTCATTTGTGTCTCAGTTTCTTCATCTATAAAATGGGGGATAGAAATGTATTTACCCCATTGTGTTGTCAGTATTTATTGAATTAATATATACCTGTTTTCTTGAATAGTGCTTTAGCACATTATAAATACGATGTAAGTGTTAACTGTTATTTTCTGACATATTTGAAATACTGCAGTTATTATCAAGGTATTCCTTTTCTTTTAAAAGGACATTTCTGGATTACTGATCATTTTTTAAGTTGAACAAATGTCCCGATTCTTCGGCTCTCTCTTTTCCTTCCTTCTTTACTTTTCTTTTAACTTTCTCTCCATGACCGCATAGGGAGGTAAAGCACAGAATGTTTGAACGTTACATCCCAATGCCTGTAACATGACATAGGTGGCTCTTCATGTAACCATGGTAAAAACACACAAGTAGGAGCTGCCACTTAACATGGACTGGAAGACCCCTGTGATAAGTAAATATACCTCCAGTCTGTTTCATTATAAATTTAATCTTTATGATTTTATATTAGTTTCAGGTATAAATTTAATTATTAACTTTTAGAAATAAGGTGGTAAATACCAGATGAAACCACTAAAAGTGTGGAAGCCGTTTCCTCTGGGAAGAAGACTTATTTTGGGGATGGGAATGGGCGGGGCAGCAGAATGCAATCATCTTGTTATTTTTCACTTTGTAGAATGATTTGATTTGACTCTTGACTATTTCTTCGGGTACTTCTCATTACCAAAAAGCATGCTCATACTTTCATTTCTTGATTTTTTTTTTCAGTTTTATGTTTTATCTCATGGTTTCCTATTACTGAGAGATGAGGATTTAGATCTTTCACAGCCCTCTGTCCATCATCCCAATATATTTTGGTTAGCTCATTACTTACTGTCTTTAGGCAGTATGCTGACTGTAAATATTATTTGCTGCTGAAACGCATAGCCTATTTTTATTTTATTTTCCTTCGTCGTCCTGTGTTGAGTAAACTTTGAGTTAATGGCAATGATTTTTGTTTACTTTTCTATGTATCTATCATTTATTCATGCCCCTTGCTATCTTTGAACACAACAAGTAAATCTCCCAGATTCGGTTCTGCCAGCACTATCTTTCCTCCAGGCCCATCTTCCTGCTCCAACCCAGCAGCTATCCCGGGTCTCTTCCCACCATCACCAGGAGACAAGGGTGTGATTCCCTCTGCTTCTCTTCTTTGCTGGATTTCTTGTTTCTTGAATCCCATGTCTTCCTTTTCTTGGTCAAGTGGGATACATCCTCCACCAGCCTCCTGAGAAAGAAGACAGAGGAGATCAATTTTTTTGAGGCTTTCTGTATGTGCATTTCTATTATCACTTATACTTACAACAATCTACAAGATAGTTTTTATTACACTCATTTTATTGATAAGAAAATTGAGGTTCGAAGAGGTTTAAAAATCCGCCCAAGCTCAAATAGCTGTTATATAGAACTGAGAAAGGAATTGGCAGAGCTATAATATATATATGTAATGGGTTAGTATCATTTATTAATTCATTTCATTTTTATAGATACAAACTTTAGAAAATTAATATGAGACATTATAAATTTTTTCTTCATTTATTCTTTTTTCCTTTCAAGTTTTGCCTAACAAATTTATTCATCGCTCCTTTTGAATGATAATCTTAGACTAAAATGTCATTTTCTGTAATTAGAACATCAGCTTGAATATTGAAATGTAATAATCAATGGAGACATTTTACAGATATAGCAAATTAAATTTGACTATAATATACCATATAAATATTGGTTTGGATACTTAAAATTTTTTTTCAAGGGCATAATACAAATGGCAATAGGACTATTAGAATTTCTAACTGCTAATTGTGTAATTAGACACATACCTTAGAAATATTGACTATAGTTCTTATTGAAGAAAACAATTTTTCACCCCCACTTCTTTATAGTATTTTTTGTATTTTGAGCTTGAAGATTAGACAGTAGTTTGAATGACCTTTAGTTGTCTCTTTTAGTCCTAACATGTTAAAAATCTTTTCATATGAAAATGGGGAGCTAGTTTAAAAATAATAGACCAGTATCTAATTCTTCCATGACTGTTGGGGACTGGATATTTGTATCCCCTCAAAATTCATATGTTGTCCTAATTTATAATGTGATGGTATCTAATGTGGGAACTTTTGGAGGTAATTTGGTTTAGATGAGGTCATAAGGGTGGAGCCCACCAATGAGATTAGTGTCTTTATAAGAAAAGGAAGAGATAGCTGAGCTTTTTCTCCACTATGTACAGACATGGAGAGAAAGCAGCTGTCTACAAGGCAGGAAGATGGCTCTTACCAGGAAATGAGTTGGCGGGCACATTGATCTCAGACTTTCCAGTCTCTAGGACTTTAAAAAATAATTTCCATTGTTTAAACCACTCAGTCTATGGTATTTTGTTATAGGAGCCCGAGCATACTAATACAATAATCTGTTTATTAAATTTGGGATATTTAAGATCTAATATTATAATATGATAAAGAATACTTGATATTTATTTATATTGCAGTCTAAGATATTATATAATTTGAAGAGCTGTATAATGTTTTTGTTTTTTAAATCAGAGCCCTGCAGTTGAGAACCCTGAGGACCAAGTTTTACCCCTGCCGCTTTTGGTCATGGGAATCTGAGCAAGTTTCTTCATCTGTGACATAGTGTAGATATTGTGCACCTTGTAGGGTATTGTGGGAGCCAAGAGACACATGCCCATCAGGCGCCCAGTATCATGCCTCATCTGTAATAAGCACTCAACATAGATTAGCTTTGTTGTTATTCACGACTTATTAATGTTCTGTCTTGTGTGCTCTCTCTCTCTCTGTCTGTCTCTCTCCGCCCTCGGGTTGGTAACAAAGGCCTAAATTAAGAGTGATTTTCTAACTAAGATGTCTGTATTACTGGGACCAAGTCAGGAGACAGAAACCACAGAATGTTTCGAATAGAAAAAGTTTAATGTAGAGAATTGCTCATAGTAAAATGAAGTAACAGAGAATTAAATAGTGAGAGTTCAAGTAAAATATAGTGAAAAGAGCACATTGGAATCCTGTAGACCTGGTTTGAATCCCAGCTCTGTCACTTATTAGCTCTGCAAACTTGACTAACTTAACTTTCCCAAATATTTCAGTTTCTCTACCCTTGAAAGACAAATTTTATATATATAATTTTAATATATATAAATTTATATAAATTATATATATTTGATTAAATATATATAATTTATATAAATTTATATAGAATTATATATAGTTACATGTATAATTATAAGGATTAAACAATTATATAATTTACATATATACACTTGAATTGAAGTGACATAATTGAAATCAGAATCAAGTCTGAGAGATAACTTCACAGGGTGAAGTAACGGGCCAAAACAGACAAGGCAAAATTAGTTGGGAATGATACATCTTGGACTTAGTTTCAGGAAATCAACTGCACAGGTAGAAGAGAGTCTCCGTTAGAACAGATGCTCATATGAAAACATCTTGGTCATTGCACTTCACTGGAAGGTGACTATGATTTATTTTGACCTCTCTACCAAAAAGTTAACAGAATTTGAGCTACCTCTCAGAGACTTAGAGTCAGAATAAGAGTCCAGACTAGTGATTCTACCCCGGGCTTGTCAGACTATTTCTATCCCATCGTGTTTAGTTTGGGGTGCTGCATGTTCAGAGGGACAGTCTGTATTCTCCAGCATACCAGCTTAAAAGCAAACATAGAAAGTCATAGAAAGTCAATTGAAATAATTAAAGGGCATGGTCATAGAGAAAAGAAAAACCTTAAGGCAGATGTAATATCTATCTTTAAATGCTGAAGGGCTGCAATACAAAAAAAAAAAAAAAAAAAGGATTTATATGCTTATGGCCTTCAGAGCCTCAGAATACGCAAAGAGACTGACTGAGAGGTCTTCTTTGACATGTAGGATTTCGAGGATTTAAGGTGAATGGAGAGAGGTAAAAGGAGGAATGTACCATATAGTAGAGGAGAGGTAGAGGCAGTCTTATGAGTAAAGCAAAACCTTTGAGATCAGACATATCTACGTTCAAGTCCTGGCTTTGAACTAACTGTATGAACTTGGTAAAAGTTGCCACATCTCTCAAAGTTCAGTTTTATCACATGAATTTGAAATAATAATAGTATCTAATTAAGAGGGTTGATATGAGAGCAAAAATATCTAATGCATTTACACAACGATTCACATGGCATGTGATGAATTAATATTACCTTATCTTTCTAGTTTTTTTTTTTTTTTTTTCCTGTAGTGTAATGGAAAGCTAGGATTAGTATTTGGAGGTTAAATTAAGCCAGTTTTTGGCTTTCTAAAATGAGAAACCTGTGATCTGTCTGCAGCTCCTCAATAATGCATCTTTAGTGATAATGAGTTCTCTTTCACACGGAATTTGGGAAGAGTTTTACATCATATAAGTCTATTCTAGAGTGACCATTAGTTCCCAACTTTTATAGGTATGAGGATCTATATTTAGCTTCAAATATTTCTTATAATACTTTTTTGCATGATAGCACTTGTATTCTTATTATTCATTGATTGAAAGAAGCACAACAAAAATTCCTATGGAAAATATGAGTGACAACAACAACATATAGAGTTCTGACTGTGCGCAAAGTACTTTAGGATAACTCTATAATAAACTTTATTATAATAAACTCTATGAGGCAGATGAATAATCTGAGGCTTCTAGGATTTATCAACATTAGACAAATTACAGGATTCATGGGTGACAGTATACATTCTAAATAAAACAGTATACTTTTTATATGTTAAAAACCCTAGTTATCATAAATAAACAGTGAACATGTATCAAAATGTTATTTAATTTATCAATGAAGAAATCAAAAGGATGAAAAGTTGATTCAGTGGAAGATAAAAGAAACTGATCGATATATAGAGTTGGTGAAAGAAAGAATGTTGTGATAAAATCACTGATATAGAACTGACATACTCCTTGAGAACAATAACAACATAATCTTTGCAGTTATCTTCTCTCCTGGATAGAAGTCACTTTCATTATTGTTGGACAAAGTCACTGTTGGTTTCTCCAGAGGTCAGATTCTGATACCAAAATTGATGTGTTGAATATTTATTAGAAAATGCTTTTAGGCTCAACAATTATGGAAGAGAGGAGAGAAAAAAGCAAGACTGAGCAGAAGTTGAGTTGTGATCCAATTCCAAGAAGAGCTCAGCCGATACAGCTTTTTTCTTGAATTGGGGAAAAGGAGCTGGACTTTTATATCCCTTTGCATACTGGAATTGACCACTCATGGGAATTTGGTTACCCTTCGGAAGAGGCATGTACTTGGAGTAATTTAAAAAAAGATGCAAAAAAATACGAACAGAAACTGCTTTGAGGAACTGCGAGATGATAATAAAAGATCTAAAATTTATGTCATTAGGTACCCTAACGAAGTAAAAAGAAAAAGAGCCTGAAAAAGTACTCACAGAAATAATGGCAGAAAACTTCCTAAATTTGGCAAATGACATAAACCAGAAACCGAGTGATCCTAAAACAGGACAAATCTAAATAAATCTTTTTTCACATGATTGTGATTAAACACCTTAAAACATGCATCATGACGAAACACCTTAAAACAAAAGACAAAAAAAAATTGAGAACAGAGAAAAATGACATCCTCTCTATAAGGGGAAAACAATTTCAACAATAGAAATTTTATCAGAAATTGTGGAGGCCAGAAGGAATTGGCACACTATTTTTCTATTGATGACAAAAAAAGCTATCAGCCCAGAAACTGATGTTCAGTGAAAATATTCTTCAGTAATGAACAGGAAATCAAGACATTCTCAGATAATCTGTTACCAGCACAACTAAGCTAAAAGAATGGCTAAAGAGATTCTTTGAACAAAAATCAATACAATTGAAAACAAAACAAAACAACAACAACAACAAAATAGACAATAGACAAAATCTATGAGAGAGAGAGATGGTCCTTTGGAAAGATCAATATAATTGTCAAAATTCTAGGAAGACTGACAAAGAAAACAAAGTAGAGAACACAAATGACCAACACCAGGAATGAAATAGCCAATTAGTAGAGAGATCCTGCAGACATCAAAAGGAAAATAAAGGAACGCTGCAAACTTTACACAATAAATTTGACAACTTAGACAAAATGAGCCAATTCCTTGAAAGACCCAAACTACCACAACTTTACCCAATATGAAATAATTTGAATAGCTATTAAGGAAATCGAATTTGTAATTTAAACACTTCTCACAGAACTCTTGAAACTCATATAGATTCACTGGAGAATTCTATCAAATGTTTAAAGAAGAATTGACACCAATTCTACATGATTTCCCCCAGAAAATAGAAGAGGAGGGAATACGTCCCAATTTATTTTATGAAACTTACTATACAGCTATAGGATTCAAAACTGTTGTTTCAGCATTGAGATAGACACAATATCAATGAAATAGAACAGGAAACCCAAAATAGAATAAATACGCCCAACTGATTTTTAATAAATGTTCAAAAGGAATTCAATGGAGGAAAGAGCCATTTCAACAAATGGTCCTAGAACAATGAGGTACACAGGGGAAAAGGCAAAAACAAACCAACCAATCAACAAAATTCAACATAGTTTTCCCATTTCATACAAAAATGAACTCAGAATGGGTCACATTGAAAAACACAAAGGAAAACTTTCCAGATCTAAAGCTAAGCAATAGTCTCAGATTTAACACCAAAAGAAAAATTCATGAGAGAAAAAATTGATAAATAGAAATTGATAAAAATAGTTCCCTTCGAAGGTTTCTTAAAAGAAAATGAGAAAAGAAGATACTGATTGGGAGAAAACATATACGAACTATCTACATGAGAAAAAAAACTAGTAACTCCACCATATAAAATAGTTCTCAAAACTCAAGTGTAAAAATAGAAGCAGTGTAACTAGAAAATGGGCAATGGCATGAACAGAGATTTTATTAAGGAGGGACACACCAATAGAAAATAAGCACATGAGAAGTGTTCACCGTCATTAGCCAACAAGATACCACTTATTAGAATGGTTAAAATTAAAAAGAGTAACATTACCAAACGCTGGTGAGAATACAGAAAAAGTGGATCACTCATACATTACTGGAGGGAATGTAAAATGATATACTCGTTCTGCAAACATTTTGGTAGTTTCTTTAAACACTGAATTTGCGACTAACATATGACCCAGCAGTTGCACTCATGGGTATTTATCATAGAGAAATTAAGATTTATGTTTATACAAAAACCTATACATGAATATTTATAGCCTCCAGGTAGGAACAACTCAGATGTCCTTCGATGGATGATTAAACAAACTGCCATACACCCATACCATGGACTGCCCCTCAGCAGTAAAAAGTGCTGGAAGGAGAAAGTCAGTTACACTGTTCTTTTCAAAATTTGAGGAATTCAGAATTTGAAGGTATTGGCATACATTCCTTGAGACTGTCAATGGTTCAGAAATATACAGAATATGTATTACCATTTACGACAGAAATTTAAGTGGAATGCGAAATTATTTTAATAGCATAGCATACAATATATTCTACAAAGGTTTTCAGTAATGTAAAAGCAAATATAAATTTGTAAGGATTCTTATAGCTAAAGATAAACTAATGATATTGAAATTATTTGAACATAGAGCCAATATTTCTAAAATGCTACATCACTTGGAAAAAATATTACTATTCCTCAGCAATTCGGAGATATTTTCCATTTGGGCTTGGCCTGTGTCATTTCTCCTGAGAAGTCTGTCGACAATCTGATAATTATTACTTAGAAGTAATCTGTATTCTCTAAGCTTTTATTATTTTCTCATCATCTTTGATGTTCTATAGTTTCCTTATGATACATTATTCTATATGTGGTTTTGTTTTTAATTTACCTTACTCAAAGAATTTGACAAATATTTTTAATCTGAGCATTCATGCTTTCTTCAATGGAAAATTCTCCTATATTATATCTTCTTCTATTGCTTTGGCCTTACTTTCTGGAATTTTTTCTAGCACTGTTTCGTAAAGTAAATTGGAATATCTCACTCTTTCTTTTTCTCTCCACTTGCATGTTTCCATATCTCTTCATCTGACCATGCTTCAGTTTCAGTGCTTTCTATACATTTATCTGTCATTTTATCAACTTTCTCTTTAACACTGCTTAAGCATTTGAGTTTTTAATGTTGATAAATGACATTATTTAATTGTATAATTCACTTATCTTTTTTCATATCTGACTTCTCTTTTATCCCAATTATGTTTTTTTCTTGTATTTTGGTTATATTACTTTTATTTCTGAATATTTTAAACCCGTTGTATAATATCTCTTTTAGGTTTGTCTAAAGGAATTAATGGGATGTGAATTTTCCCATTTTTGAAGCTGCCAATTCTGATTTTGGCATTTCCTTTGTGTATGCTGAAATTTGTACAGATGAGCTCATTGTCAGTGGGAGTTATTTTCCTGTTGCAGGACTGAGTGACTTAAGTTGGGGGAGGAGGGATGTCTTTCCAGTTTTTAGGTAAATGTCTTTACTCTGAGCTTTTCTCTGTGTGTTGGATAACTGCAAATTCAGATATCACATCCATAAGCTTGTGTTTTATATTTTTATGAGACTGCAGTTATTCTTCCAGTGACCAGTGGAGATGTGATGCCCTCTGCCATACCCTAAGGCCAGTGGGTAGACTCTCTGGTCCTTTTGGAATGGACAATTCATGCTGATTCTCCTCTTTATTTAGGTAGCTCACTCAGTTCCATCTCCCAGACATCAGGTCCATGGCCACCACCAGCATCTTGCTGAAGTTGTTAAAAATCCAGCCATTGGAATTTATGTTAAATCGATGTACTCTTTGAGACATTTGTTTAGTTCTCACTATTTTTTATATTTTCTATTATTTTCTGGCACCAGGAGTTTCTTAATGTTACTTTTAAGCTTGACCTTGAATTTGAACTTTATAGATTGTATTTTTATCAATATAATATCAATATATAATTTCTGCGTTTGAAGTTTTCTACATCAGCCACATTTCTGTATTGACTAAATCTCATCGGACTTTCTAGCATATCAATTTGTCTTGTTACTGCTTTTACTTCTATATCTTTAATTAAAAAAAAATCATTTTATCTGGCTTTACTTAGATTTTAATTTGTTTTCACCTTGTAATTCCACTTTCTTACAGATTGTTTCTTTTCATATCCTACTGAGAATACCAAGCATTTTAAAAGGTTCTGCTGGTTCGTACATTAAGTACTTTTCAGATGTCTGCACTTCATTTTTGCTATAGGAAGAAGTTCGTTTTCCCTTAATCTGCAGTAAATTTTTCATAAATTCTGCACTGGGGCCTTTTTCTGGTTGTCTCTCTAAATCCACGCTTCACCCTCCTTCACCCTCTGTGTTCTCACAGTGCGCCCCATGAGGCTAATATGTACGAACTACATCAACAGGCTGGAGAAACTTCTGGCTTCCACTTAAGTTCAGCCAATGGGAGCACCTGCCAGAGGAAAATGCTATTGTAGTATTTCTTTCCCTATCTCTATTTATTCCAGTTTAGACTGGCACAGTACCTGTGAGAGGCCCTCTCTATACAGCTACCCTTTCTAGATTCCAAGGTTCTCTGACTTCGCCCCTGTAGACGAGGTAGAAATGGTTTTGGTGGTTGCTAGCCCTAGAGATCTGCACCATCCTTCCTTGAATTCTCTTGCAGTCAGTTTTTTTTTTTTTTCTCTTGAGTCCTGATTAATAAAAATTTCATTTTGGATTTTATTTTTTACTATTTTTTCTAATTCTTTTAGAAACATGATCTATCTAGACAGTTAAAGGGTATGTGAAGTTTCCTTGGCCATAGTCTTAAAGTGTTAGTCAATTGTTTTTTTTTTTTTTTAAATATATTTGTAGCTTGAATGTACTGTTTTCATATTGTATGACTTTGTTAGAATCAAATAAGAGTTTCTCCTATCCCATTCCCTGTCTCTCCAATACTCTCCTCTATAGTGTTCAGGGCCAGTTGCGATACATATTTAGCTACCCAAGTTGCTTTTTGTGTAGGAAGGAAATAGAGTACCACTTTCTGTCATATATGAATTCACAAAAATATGTATATTTTTTCATATGTAATAAAAACGATTACTTGAGGAGCTACTTCATCTGATTGAGAGGTTAAAACGGAGGACTTAATACTGGGAAAGTTAAACTACACAAAGACTTACAGAAGTGTTTGGCTTCACCTGGGGCCAGGTAGCTCTTATTGGACCACCACTCCTGGGATTGATAAAAACTGTCAACTCTTGAAAAAACATAAATAAAACTACTACCTGATGAGACTGGGGAGTGTGGGGAAAAAATCAGACAGAAATTAGAAGAAAGATGATACTTGGAAGAAGGGAAAGAAACCCGATGAGTTTCCCATTTTTAAAGCATTTAGCCTGACAGCAAGCCCATTCTGTACTTCTGGAGATAGCCAAAACTGATGAAAAATCCATGGTTTTACTTGCCTAAAGAACCAGAATATGGGGTTCAGCAGGCTTTTGCAGCCATTGGAGGAAAATATCAGAAAAACGGAAAGCTAGAGGAAGGGGCCCCAGATTCTCTGCATAGCATTTCAGCTAAGGCTGAAAGAACAGAACTGAGATCTGAGATGCTGCTTGTAGCACGGAGACAATTTTGCACATTGTGTTCAACAAAAAAAATTGCTTATTGGAGAGGGCATGGGGAAGACGCGTAGGTATTTCCTTACTGAATTCCTTACTGAATTTATGGGTTCACTTTATGTAGGAAGAGTTTCCTTCTCCTCAGTTCTGATTTTTTTTTTAATTGTCTCCTTTCTGACCCTTACCCCCTACAAACTTCTTGAGATATTTTCTTGAAACTCCATTCATCTTTCTACAATCCAGGTGGGATCTCTTATCCCTTTTCCTACCTCGTCATTACTTGGAAGGAACAAAAACACATTAAAAATTGATTGAAAACAAACAAACAAAAAAAGGATGAATACTATTAGGAATCCAAGACAGGAAAATATGGTGGCCTTTGTGCAGACCAAAAGGTCTAGTATCAAAGTCATCAGATCTAGAAAAATGAAGGTATTTCTCTTTCTAAGGCTACATGCTCTTTTGTCATTGTTTGTCTCTGTGTATGATCTGTTACTGCAACCCTAAGTAGAGACTTCTGTCCTTTAGTCTACAAGACTATTTGGCTTTTATTCTGATGTGACTCATTCTGTGAGTCCAAGTCCAGGAAAAATCAAAAAAATAAAACCAAGCAAGCCACTGTATGTATTGGTCAGCTTTGAGTTCTGGTGCTGACAACTGGTTCTATAAGCAGGAACAGCTGTCCCATAAGCAGGTACGTGTGGAGGAGTTGAAGGAGGATGGATAGGTGATTACACAATCCCCACTGAAGTCCTCTGGGATGAAGAAGATTTTTTCAAGAAGAAGGCAGGCAAATTGTCTGTTAAATATATTGCAACCTCTGAAATCAATGATAGGTGATATCTTGGTGCAGACAATTATTTTTATGATGAGAACACTGCTAGGATACTTGTTAAATCAAAAGTATTCCTTTTGCTATCCTCAAAAACAGAGTTGTATAGATCACAGTAATGGTCACGTTGATTACCAAGGATCTCAGGTCATTTGTTTCTTCGTCTTCAAAATTCAAATAGCATGATTTGATGTATTATTTTATTTTCTAATGATGCTAATAGACAATAATGATGAATATTATAGGCAAATACATTTTCTTTTTGTATCATTTTCCATCTAGCATCACCAAATGTTCCTTTAATTGTCATATGCATAACTCTTTTACTATTGAGAGGAGAAGGTGTTCACATGTGGCTTCTTGATAGCTTTTTTGTTGTTGTTAGCACTGAATAGCATTCTGTTGTCTGGATGCACCACAGTTTATTTACCCCTTCACCCACCGAAGGACAAGTTTTGGCGATGCTGAACAAAGCTGCTGTAAACATCTGTGTGCACATTTTAATGTGAACTCATTTTCAACTCCTGTGGAAACACTCTTAAAGACAAAGGAGCGTGATCGCTAAATTGTGTGATAAGAGTGTGTTTAGTTTTGTAAGATTCTGCGAAACCATCTTCCAGAGCAGTGGTGTCATTTTGGGCTCCCGCCAACCATGAAGGAGAGTTTCGGTTGCTCCACTTCTTCACCAGCATCTGGGGTTGTCACTGATCAGGATTTTGTCCATAGGTGCATAGTGGTTACCATGAACTTTTGACTCAGTTTTACATGCTTAGTCATAAATTAATATAGATGTATATATATATATATATATTTTTAATTTAGAAATGTGTGCATACCAAGTGAGTATGAGGAAAAGTGGTACAGGGGGCATGGGGAAGGGAATATTATTCTATTACCTGACAAAGCAAACGGATGGCATTGACTTTTACAGAATAGAAAGGGAAGATGTCTTAACCAAGCTTAAAATACCAAGAGCTGATTTATATCTTCTATTAAGACTTACTTAGATAGGATCTTTCTACTTCTATAGATATTAAAAATTATAGAAAAATCCAACAACTTATGGTATCAAGAAAATATAAAAGTATCCCAATGAGATACCGCTGCCACTAAGAGCTAGCCTAAGGGAAAATAAGAAACTCCTGATAGTTTGGTAGATTACATGTCCCTGAGCAATGATAAAACTTAAAAGGAATTTCATAATTTCACAAATACAATTTCATGTCTGTCTTTTTAGTTCTGTTAATCATTCCATTGACTAGGTGGTTTTATGCCTTCAGTCACCAAACAGTACTAGATTACTTGGTGAAATTTGTTTCCAAAATATTGAATGCATGAAACAATTAGGAATCTGGGTTCTGCCACAAATGTTTGAGGGAAAATATTACGATACCATCACAAAACTAAAATGGAAGCAAATCTTGTCTTTTTAAAATGTAGCTCCTGTATGCCCACTTATTTGAAAATAGATGCTGCTTTCATGAAAACAAACACCCTCTTGGCATGTCACTTAGAGACAACCTACTCTCATATGAATGAAATATTAAGAGTCAAGAGAGCATATGGAATATTTCCTTTGATTCTACTGCTACATGGTTGATTAATAAGGATTTTAACTTGTTAGCATATGGCATGTGAATAAACTACTAATATCTATTGAATAACCATTAATTGGTTAACACTTTACAAAGTTGGAAGGGAGTACAAGAGATTTTTCCTGTTCAGGCTGTTTACTTAAGCAAATATCTAAATCAGATATATTGAACTACTTGCTATAAATAGTTCAGTAAGTAGCTGATATAACAATGTGGTGATGTCAAAAATGATAGCCATCACCACTGAGTAGGAAATTTAACTAAAATTGTTCCATACGCCTCTATTTCCTTTACACAGTTTTTGGGTTGCCATCAATTTTCTCTCTTGTTTCCCATTTGGGCTGTAAGTACCTCTTACATGTAATTTGGGACTTCAGCTTTTGACTCTGATGAAGAAACTTCTAGCAGATGAATACTAAGAAGAATCAGAAAATAGATACAGTGCATATACACATACCCACAACACTAGTTTCAAGGTGTCATAGAGCTTCACAGAAGCCAGGACCTGGCCCAAGATCTTCAGAAATTAGAAGCTCATTGATGTGAGTCCATCATCTATCTGTGCGTTGTGATGCTCTTGGGGCATGTGCCAATTTTTAAGCTTGGTAGAGTGAGAAGCTGAAGGCAAATGATAAGGGGCGGCAAAACCAGTAGAACTTTCAGTAACCTCATAGGGTTTAGGACACAGAAATAGAAGTGTAGACCTTGGAGGGCACCCAGGGCTTGATGGCTCAAGATTCTGAAAAAAAAAAATGAAGTACTGGGAAGTGTTTTGAAAGTGGTAAAAGAGAAGCGGGCTATTTCTTTTTCAGGCATTTGTTGATTTGTAAGCTACACAGGGCAAAACACCTAAAGCTAAGTAAAAATAAAAATCAAACAGAGATTTCAGCATTTGGGGAGATAAAAATTGGAGTAAAGAATGTCTCAAATGGACAGATCTTGGCAAAAGATCCCAGGCTCTCAATAAGGAACCACTAGGGGAAGAGATAGTTATTCTACAGGCTAGGAGATGGAGTTTAAGCCTTATGGTGTCTGAAACACAGCCTTAAGTCACCTGGATTGAGACAATCTGCCAGCACTCTGGCTGTCTGCCAGAAAATGAAGTGCGTGGTCTCCGGAGGTAGATGTCATCATCCAGAGCCTCTCAGATTTTTCATGTTCAATGACTGGATTTCATAAAAAAAATTACCAGGCATACCAAGAAACATATCCAAGAGATAAAGATAAGACAATTAGCCCCATGCTTGATGCAGACTATTTTAATAGAAAACTAAGACTTAAGGTTTATGGCGATTAATGTGTTAAAGATAATAGAGGGTGAGGTAGGCAATTTAGGAAGAGATCTAAAATCTGTGAAAGGAAATCGTAGAACTAAACATATTATTTAAAATAAAAACTTAATAGATCTGTTTAACAGCAGACTGACACATCTGGAAAAAGGATATGTGTCAAAAAAGGCTAGAAGACTGAAGCACAGAAAGTAAAAGAATAGGAAATATAAAAACTCAGTAAGGACATGTGGACACATGGAAAGGCCCTGGTGTATAATTTTTAAAACAGAAGGAGAAAGAGTCTATGGAGCAGAAGCAATATCTGAAGACCAAATGATAGAGAATGTTTCAAAAGCGATGAGAGTAATTGGCTTAGAGAGTCGCGAGGAACAATGAACTCAAGCATAGATCAATTGGAACAACAAACAAAAAACCATGCAACTGCATCACAGTAAAACTGTTTCAAACCAAAGATAGGGGGAAAAAATATAAAAACAGAGAAGCCTGAGACAAAATGATATATTATTCTTTAAGTAAAATTGTTCCGCACACCTCTCTTTCCTTTACACAAGATCAACAATAAAACAAATGACTGACTTCTCAAGAGAATCGATGCAAGTCAGACAGCGGAATGACATCTTTAAGGTAATGGAAGAAAGTAACTGCCAACCTAGAATTCTTTGCTTGGCGGAAAGTTTCTTTGAAAGTAGAGGTGAAATAAAACCATCTGCAAGGAAAGATCCTGAGAAGTCTTCACTGGGAGGCCAGTACTATGACAAATACTGAAGGGAATTCTTCATGCAGAAGGGAGATGATTCTACACAGAACTGTGGAAGTGCAGGAAGGCATGAAGAACAACAAAATGGTAACCAAGTAAATCTCGGCAATTATTTACCATACAAAGCAACAACAATATTGATTTCCCCAGGAGTTTAAGATAATTTTTAACTTAATAGAATAAATCCTTTCAGAAGACTATTTGTTCTTTTCATCTTCTAATTTTCCTTTTCCCTTTGCCTATTAAAATACTTCGAATACTTAAACACTGAGACGTCATCTAGGCTTATTTTATTTGATTATTTTTGCTAACATGTATGACGACTACAGCATCCTGGCTCTTTACCTGGCCCCTTGCATGCTCTCTTTGTCAGATTTAGATGTGGGAGGGCCTGTTGCTCTGTAGGGCAGAGCTTTGACTCATTTCTGGTGCCTAGATTATATTCACCTTGTTTTGTCTTTCTGTCCTTGTTTTTATTCTTTGTTTTGGAATAACTACTCCATCTTCGCACCCCCATTGCCCAGCATAGCTCCCAGGGCTCCTTTTCTTTCTGCCTCTGTATATTCAGGTGCTTACAGGCTTTGAATAGCAAGTTTAAAAAATACTTCCCATATAGAAAAGAGGATGGCTTATTGAATTTGTGACTAGAACAACCATAGGATCCCTGAGCTAAAGACAGACACTAAAAGGAAGACAGAGCCTTAGTGTTTCATTGATTGTCAATATATGTGCCTTATTTTTAGCCATAGCTGTGATCCTAGTTCAGAGGTCCAGACATGCTTACTCAAGGATTACAGAGAGTCTGCCAGGACCATGTCATTTTTCTTACACAGATAAATGACTTATTGCCATTTCAAATGGATATTTGTTAAAAGTTTGTTTAATATTTAGTAGAGTAGGATGAGGCCTACCTACCTATTTTTTACATTTAAACTATGTAATTTATTTTACGTACTGAACATTACATAGTATTTTATTTGGGATTTTCTTTTATTATAATCTTTTTGTTACTCATAGCTTATAAAATGTTAGTTACTTTCAATCACTGAGGATAGAGGTAACATATAATTACAAGTCTTGTTCAAAATACATTAAAAGTCTTTTTTGCTTCCTCTCATGGTGTAAAAAACTATTTCCTAATTCTGTTATCTTTTCTTTCTTTTTCTTTTTGATATATAATTGACATATAACATTGTGGAAGTTTAAGGTGTACACTGTGTTGATTTGACGTATTTATATATTGCAATATGATTACCACCATAGCATTAGATAATACCTCTATCAGGTCACATAATTATAATTTTTTTGTTGTTGTTGTGTGGTGAGAACAATCAAGATCTAGTCTCTTACCAACTTTGGGGTTTATAATACAGTATTGTTGACCATCGCTATGTTGTGGATAGATCTCCAGGACTTATTTATCTACTAGCTGCAAGTATGTACCCTTACACAACACCCTCTTGATTTTTTTTGAAAGTCTCTGAACCAGTTGCCTTTCTAACAAGGCACATTAAATATTTAAGAGTGAGAGGATAAAACCTGTCATTTGTTCCTGCTTATTGCACTGTGAGCACATGATTTTGGTTTGAAATTTCTGCTGACAATGACAATTCAATGTTGGCTGGCTCTCAGCTGGCTGGTCTTCGAGTTGAGGGTGGGTGCCAGTAGTTGCAAAGTGTCACAGCAGACCTGCTGTGTGAACTGCAGAACCCACTCAAGGAAGATGGGGTGGTGCTAGTGAGGAGTGTTTTGAAACAAATGTCCACTAGAGGGCACTGTCTACTTCAGTGGGTGTATAACCAAATTGCATTCGGTAATTGCATAAGGAATTCTGTGATGCGAGCCCATTAAATTAGCAGCAGTGCTTAATTTACTGCAATGGAACTTCAGCACTCTTTATTGCTTGTGGTCTCAGGTAGCTTCCTGGATTGTGGCTCAGTTGTGTTTTTTAGTCCAGCCCTACTGGTACTGTGACTGGTAGAATCCCCCAGCCTTCTCCCTCAACACCATCTTCTCTAAGTTTTTTTTTTTTTTAATCTTGGACATTTTTGCCATTTAGTATATATTTTTTGTGAGTGTTTTAAATTAGTTGATGAGAACGTTTTAGATCATACTACTACACTGTGTAAAATGGGCCTAACTGGAATCTTTTTCCAACACTTATATATTGTCATACTGTTGTTTTCAGTAAACAATACTCCTTCAGAAAAAGCCCAAAATGGCATGCTTTAGGGTTCAATTTCATAAGCTATGATCCCAAAGCAAATCAAAAAGGTTATATTTGTATAGCATTTTACATCACATAAAGAGCATTTCCATTGTGGGAGACCATCTGGCCCCATGAACAGTGGGGCTCTGAATATGGGCACTGATTAGCTTTCTTCTCAAGTATCTAAAATACAATACACTCTGATGAACAAGGATGAATTTCTGTGGTTCCTTGTTTTGTTTACATGGGAAATTTCTATTCTTTTTAGGGATGACGTACTCTAATTCCATGTGTGTATGAATGTGAGTGTGCAGGAGCATGAAATAAATCTCCTTAGCTTTATTAAGTTAAGACTCCATTTTGTCCCCTCTCTGTTTTGCATAAAATTTTAGTATTTTCTATAATTAATTGAATATAAGTGATATACTCATAACTTTTTTCAATTCCCAAGTTGTTTCCTTGTCATAGATGGTGGCAAGATGAAACAAAGAGAAATAAATTTCAGTTCATTTCTAATACATTTAACATATTTAAAAATATTTATAGTACATGTTTATTAAATTCATAACATTTTTTATAAAAATGGGATTGTTTCATATTATTGTTTATTTATTCCCCCATTAGATTGTTTTCAAACACTTAAAAGACTAGCTAATTTGAAATATTTCATTTTTAAAAGCTTAAAAATGTTTCAGGTTCACAGCATGTCACATGAGATTAAAATGTTTCAAGATGTTTATTCCTTGGAGAAACAGTGGCTTAATAAATATGACACTCATAGGACTATATCAAAAAATCCATAATTGGACTATTAAGACTGCACATCCCCTAATTGAGTGCACTTAATGACTTAGTATTATTGGCAGGAATTGATTGCTAGCTTTTTTTAACTGAAGAAAGAGGTTTTTCTTCTAAGTGTTTTGACATAGAATCAAAAATAAATAAAATATTAAATAAACCCCACAAGAATCCCAAAATAGTTCCATCTTTCCCAAGGTGCTATAAATCTAATATTTATTAAGTGTACAAAAAAGATAAAAATACTTTGAGAACTAAATTAAAATAATAGAATTTGCCAAAAATCTAAAATAAACACTAAAATATTTAAATACATAAACACAATGAAAGGGAGTTTGAATATTTGGAAAAATCCTTTTAGGCAAAAGCATTTTAGGTAAACTGGTTTGGAAAAAAATGGTCTATTTCAGTGACTGTAACCTTAAAATTTCTAAATCTATCACATAATTTATCCACACACACGCTTATATATGTTGCACATCCTATCTGAACTTATTTTTTCCCTGCAACACATTTCTAAGCACATAACAATGTATGCATATATTTATGTGTGTGTATATATAATGTCGATATCTATTGTCACAATAATCTTGCATAATGAACATCCATGGCCCTTTAAAGACATAAAACAATACACATTTATTTATCTTACACTCAGATAGATAATTTCAGCTAGTTTTGCTCACGTGCTTGAAGTCAGCTAGAGTGACCAGGCAGCTCCCCTGATCATAGCTGGCTGTCTCACACATTAGGGATGTAGAATGGCCTCTGCTGGAACGACTGGGGTGATATAGTCCTGCTCCACCTGTCTTTCAACCCCCAGCAAGCTAACCTGGCCACGTTCATAGCTGGTAGAAGCACAAGAGCAATGGTGGACACCTGGGTGCTTTTTTTTTTCAAGCCCTGAATGCACCACAATGACTAACATCCCACAGGAAAGCAAGAGACATAGCTGAATTCAAAATCAAGGAGTAGGTATTTCCTTTTTTTGGGAGGACATGTAGTCATGTGGCAAAGAATGCAAATGATGGAAGAGGTAAAGAATTAGAGGCGATAATGCAATCAGTTGACTAAAACTTTTATATTTAGATTTTTAAATGACTTACATTTATAGAATTAGGAGTTTTTATGGGCTAGAACTCAATTTCTATCTATAATAAAAACGGAGGCGGCTTAAAGTTTTCTCTCATATTAATTGAAGGTACTATTTTGCTTCGATAGATATTTTAATATTAAATTTTTCTTTTATAATAAATAAGATTTAATTCATGAAGGTAGAATTGAATTTGTTCTAAGTGGATTTGAAAGTAAGTGATAAAAAGAAGAAAATATTGATTACGATATGTACGATGGCTTTCTGGACTTCTATGGCATTACTGTTCCCTCTCTGCTTGTAATATATCTTGCTCTTATCTTCTTCCTTCATGTTCAGACATCATAGAAACACTTAATGACACTTAAGCTGTATTAGGCCAAGGAAAACAAATGAACAAGCTGAAACAAATGAATTTCACTTCCAATTCAAAGCAAGAGACTGGGAAAAGAATTCAAGAGTTTCAAAACTAGTCCTGGCAGTCAGCCATCTAAAGGGTATTTGCTTGAGGATTTTATGCTCACATAAGATATAGCAGAGTAGAAAGGAAAGAAAAGTATAGATCAAATTTGTATAACCTAAATCATGACATTGCAGAGATGAAATGTAATGAAGTGAAGCTAGTATCAAATTAGAGATACAGGCTTAGTTTTTCAGAACAAAGAAGCTTGAGTTACACTCTTCTACTGCTTGTTATTCCTAAATATTTGTAGGCTTGACAGGCAATGCTAGAATGATTCCTCTCAGTTAATAAATCAACCCTGCATAAGTAATACTTCTGGAAATGTTATGCGCCAAAGTTGCTTCCCTCTGGAAAAGCATGATTTTGTCTTTAATGCCAGTTGAAGAAAGAAAATGGATAAGCAGAAAAGAGGACTGAAAGATGAAATATTCAGAAGTTATCTGGAATATGACTTCATTTTAAGGAAGGGTGTTCAAGCAGGAAAGAGAAAACATGAATTACTATTAAAACAAAGGACAAAATGCTTATTACTCTCATAAATTATAAACATGTAGAATATTTGAAAAATTTTATCTTGACTGCTGGGAATATTTTGTACTCAAATTGTAACCATGAGAAACAGCTTCTAATCAATTGGTCTGAATCATTTATGCTTGGCATTCTTAAGTCCATGTAGTTACTTCAGGAAAGAGAGAAGGTTCAAGGGACCAATAGATAATGAAGATAACATAAATTCGAATTTGCCAGCACATGCTTTAAAAATCCATAGTTCCCGCAATTTAAAAATGACCTCCAACAACTGGTTGAGCAATTTGTTCCACTATCAGTGGTCCTTGACACTCTTGAGATAAAGACCCCATGAGAGGCTAATCTGAACTTTCCTCCCAAGGAAAATTTAGAGACCAGAATTTTAGATCCACTTTGTAGAAAGAAACTAATGATTTTTAGTTCTATTGAAAAATAGTATAATCTTTTTGAGTTTAAAATATAAAATCTATTTAAAATCCATGTATAATTTTGCTAATTATAGATGAGATGACCAAATGGAGAGTTTTTTTTTTTTTACCATCTAACAATAATATTATTGTTATTATGGATAAAATAGTATAATGCTTTATAAAACATTTTTATGTGCATTATGTGATTTGATTCTCAAAACGACATGATATGTATTTTTGGTCATCTGCTCTGTGGCAAGATAAATTTGGTAGTATTCTTTATCATTCATTTGCCTTTCCTATTTCTTTCCTCTTTCATGTGATGTTATATTTGATAAGTACTGGTGCTGATTTTTTTTTTTTTTTTACTATGTGTTATATCTGAGTAAGGCTTTTATCCTGAACTAGTTATTTACAGGAGGTTCATTACAGTACTGGACAATTTATAGTGTTATTGGGTTGTGCTTTTCTCTATCCAACAGAAATCAACAGCTGTGGGTCGGTCTAAATTTATGGTGCTATCTTCTGTTCTGCCTCTGACTAAATGCTTCCTAAAAATATGGAATATCAGTGGGATTCTTCATTTAACCTACTTATCCTGCCTTTCTGTTGCTTTATTAGTTCATGGAAACTCCCACAGTTAGTTCACACAGTCTGATGTTTCAGTCTGGAGGTGTTGACATGTTACCCACTTTGGGAATTTTGCCAGGTTAGTCTGAGATCTGCAGCCATAGCCATCCACCTCTCCCTTTACCTTCCACCATTTTGCCTTTGAATTTGGAAGTCCTTACTCATTTTATTGTCATTCTGATTCACAGATGCATCTCCTAGGTTTATTAGAAGTAAATCCTTTTTTATATTCCTTGTTCTTATTGTTTTCTAGGATAATACCATCTTTTATACCAGGAGCATAAAACTGTAATTTTTAAAAACAATTTTAGAGGCATTATCCAAAAGCATTGAAAAACTCTTATAAATTTTAATTAATTTTTCAGCATAAATAACATTGTTTCTATTCTTGAAAACATAAGCCTCCTGTGATAGGAAATGTCACCAAATAGACATAAAATATAAGCTCTCACATATAAACTCAAATCCATTTGTTCATTTAATAAAGAAAAATTATAACTAGAAAACTTTGAAGGGATTATGAAATTGAAACAAATTATGAATCTAATAGAATCTTGACTAAAGTGGCTAACAATGGGGGAATCTTCTCAGTTTTCAACCATGCTGTGCTTGACTTAAACTTCCACAGTGCTTATAAAGATTCTTAGTTATAAAGGGCTTTATTCAGATGTAAAGATTCCCCACAAATCTTTGATTATAGAATGATATAAATACTCACTTTTTGCAGAGGGAAAATAGCGGATTTCTCCCCAGCATCCTTAGGGGCATGACCATGAATAAAATACTATTAAAATAGCATTTGAAGCAGAAATATATAAAGAGAAAAGTGGAGAGGTTTTTAGAGATGAACCTGTTTACAAAGAAAGGATTTGTCTGCATTTGCAAGTGAATGGGAACACTATGTGCCCGTGAGGTGAGCCAGGTTCCCGTGGTTCAGAGATCTTGCTTGGCTCCAATTCCTCTTCTTCCTAGGGGGAAATTAGGAGCTGCTTACTTAAATGCTTAATGTACATTCAAAAGAGGTCAGGAATCTGAAATATATTGTGCACTGTAACATTAAAAGATACCAGAATTAGGCTTTAAATTATCATTTAGTTCCACCATTCTATAACAAGGAACAATTTTACCACACTGGTCTGGTTTTAAAGAGGCTAAACAAGTATACTTGCTGAAGTTAAAATAAGTTTGTTTAAAAATAAAATCAAAGATATTTTCATAGAAGGAGATTCAATTAGATAAACAGGATTTTCAAATAAACCTTTGTTAGCTTTTACAAGAATTCTGTTTTCTTCATATTTTATGACTTTGTTTTTTGGCTTTCATAATTTCTATGCCATATGAATTTTAGCCAGTCTATATTTTCAGATTCAATATGTTACTTATGTTTTAGAAAGTTTAATATAACTTTTCTCCAATTGTCCAACACCACTTCATTCTAAAAATGTATTTTTTAGGTTATACAGCTATACAGCTATACAGATTGGCTCAATAAATTTTTTTGATCAGATAAAAATTAAAAAGGGATAAAAGACTGTCTATATTAATAACAAAAAAAAATCTCCCAACTATTTATATGTAAGGTATATATATTTCGAGAACATTTTATCTTTCCTATCTTTTGAGGTTCATGTTTCCTGACCTTACTGTGACAAGATTTTATTTTCTATTTTTATCCTTTGTAATCTGCCCTACTTTACCAGTGTTCTTATCTGTATGTGCCTCAGGGTCCGAAACTAGCCTCAGCTACCACCCACAGGTCTACAGGGGAAAGTACCTGTCATTTATTTGTACCTTCTGTAGTATTTAGTTATAGTGCTAATTCAAAGAAGTCCTTTATAGGCACATATTTGCTTTAGATCACTTGATCCTAGATTTTCCAATGATGAAAAACCCTCAATGCTTCTAATGTCTTTTCTTCTGTCCCCCCAACAGCTTTATTATACATGGGATTTCCTCCACTCTTTTTTGATTCCTCTAGACTTGTAACTATTTTCTGTTGTCTACCCAACTCCTTCAGACAATTTGACTCAATCACAGCTTCATATAATCTTCTACAAGGTCCTGATGCCACCAAAATCTATTTTGTTTAAAAGTTATTTTTGCATATGCTGTTGCTTTAGGGAAGTATTATTCACATTTTTTTCTTAACACTGCAGTGGTCTTAAAGCAAAAATAAGTTCACAAATCCATATTCTTCTAAGAAATCTCCCCCATCTTCAATTCCTCACATTTGCTCAGTGAATTGTCTTGAGTGGACCATGCATCCCTTTTCTCCTTGTTTCCTCTGCGAGTTATGGTGATAGTGCCTCTTGTTGCTAATTCCAAAACAGCAAATTTGCTGACTGACCTGGCCCACTAAAGAGTCTGTTGCTGTTCTAGGTCTATGCTGCAATTACTGAAGTTCCATGGCAAGGATCCTGTTGTTCATACCAAGTGCATTTTCTCACATCCTTGATGATGTATTGGTGCAATTTCCCATTGTGTGTCAATGATTGACACCGTTTCCCATTGTTGCAGAAACTACAACTGTTTTAGTGAATGACTTGCACTTGTATTTTGGTTTTTATCCATTTAGGTTTCTCTCTCTCTCTCTCTCTCTCTCTCTCTCTCTCTCTCTTTCTCTCTCCCTCTCTCTCTCTTTTTCTCTCCACCTCCTTTGCCTTAGGGACCAGGCCTTAGCCTGTATAGCCTGAATAATAAGCATCATGCCTTGTTCAGAACCACCCAAATGATTTCCCCCTTTCCAGTATAATTTCATGTCAGAATATAAATATATTGAAGACTAATGGCTTAAGTGTAATTTCTCTTTAAAAAGTTATTATAGCAGCAACATAAAGTAATAAAAGTTAGAAATTTACCATTCAGTTGTAAGCACAAATAATAAAGCACCATTTTTCCCCCATTTATTTTTCTATATGTACTTCCTCTTCATTTAGAGTATAGGATAAGAGTCAAAGCATTTACATCCTTTGCGGCTCATCTGAGCTTAACACAGAACTCTGAAAATAGGAGATATGTTATAGATGGTGATGATGACCTTCACTCTTAGATGCAGATACTTTTTCGAAAAATATTAGTATAGACAAAGCATTTCCACGAATTTAGTACCTTTATCTATTACTTTGACAGAATCATGGCTGATGGAGTGACATAAATGCCTTCATGTACATGAAAAGAGAAAACTGAGTAACTTTCCTTCAAAGATTGCAAGATAAAGGAAATGGAGGAGGGGCTGAAATACCAGTAAGAAAATGCTGAACAAATGCTCATGATACTAGAGGTTGGGAAACATAAGCCAAAAGTCTAAAGAAAGGCTATGGACTTCTCTCTTGCCTACATTTCTTTAAAAATTAGATATAACATCATTTATCTTAGGTTTCAACAGTCACTCCTGAACAAATCAGAATAAGGAAGGAAGATCATTTTCAGAGGTTTTTGCCTAAGCTCTCTAAGGTCTCTGCCACAGGCATGGGGACTGAGGATGTGAGTTCTTTGAGTAATGGCTTATGTCAGTAATTATCACTGATAATGATACTTCCTAAGAAATATGAGATTTAAGGGCAATTATGGCTGTGGACATACATAACCTAGATTTTTAATTATGTAGCTGCAGAATGTTAATTTTTATGCCCTTGTTATCACTGGTTAAATGTTTACTAATATGTAGACATTAGGATGCTAGTTCATATGGAAATTATTAGGTGCCTTCTGATAAATAAATTTGACAAATTCCATGTTAAACAAAGTTAAGTGGATTTCCTTATAAGGCTTTTCAGACTTTTTATTATGCTAATGAACAAATGACTGACCAAGAGTGGGATTGGCCATTGGTCAGAAATTGGATCAGCTGTATGTAACAGAAACCCAATTACATTGGTTCGACTAAAGAAGAAATTAATTAATTAATTAGTTTATTTATTTTTACTCAAAAAGTCTAGAGGGTTGGCAGCCCCAATGCTGGTTTAATGGCTTCATTAAGTTGTCATAATCTGAGCTCCTTCACCCTTTTTGCTCACTTTATGTTAATTGAGTGATTTTCCACCTAAAGTTCTCAGGAAGAATCTCACATCTACAGGCGTTCTGTTACAATTGCTTTCTGACGTATCTTACCCAATAGGTTTTTGCTTAAATTTTATGGTTAGCCCAGGTTACATGCTCTCAGGAAGTCTGAAGTACGTGTGAATAAGATTTTAAACCAGGAACATTGTTACTCTGAAACAAATCAGGATTCCGCTGGTGAGGAAGTTGGGAAGAGTAGATATTGAGAAGCAAATATATTTTTCATGTAGCATTTTCTAACTTATTTTTTCAGTGACCTTCCCCTTGTTTCAACTCCTCCCTTTTTAAAAGGACTATCTAACAGGACATATGGGATATGTTATTCTAGTCTAACTCTTCAGATATATATTTTAAAAATTGAAACACATGTATATGAGAAAATTTGCTTAAGTTCATATACTTCCATTAGTTTCATTTTAAATACAATTTTCGAGAATTTGAGTCAATGTCCAAGAACATAACAAGTAGATAAACTTATTTATTCGACTTGAAAAGTTGTGAAACATTTCTTTCAGCTCTTAAGTGTTAGTCACTTTAGGCCTTTCTTTATTCTGTTTTATAAATCAGAGTTAAAAAATTATCTTAATATTTATCTTCACTTGCAAATTGAGTGATTTAGTTATTGAGATCATCATAAAAAAGAAGAATTTTAGAACTTTGTGCAGACAGTTTTAATGCAGGCCATTTGTCTCCGATATCAATTTTATCCAATTACTTTATTACATATACATGCTACAAGTGACGGATAGTTTTAATATCTCCATGATTAAATATATTTCTTAGGTTCTCCTGCAGAGAAGAATATCATGGTGAAATATTGATAAAATACTTCAAAGAAGAGCAAAAGTGTCATGATACTTAAGGAAATCTTAAAAACTAAGACTGTATTTCCTGTGTCTTAACAGGTAAGGTATTTTACAGCTAACGGTTCAAATGCTCTATTGATTTTTGCTATGGAAAAATCATCTTATGAGATTTCTGTTACCCAAAAAGGCTCTTTCCAATGACCTTGTTTCTCTGTGGACTTAGGTCATATTTCACTGAATAAGATTAAATTTGTCATCGATACCAAATTTGAGAGTTAGTAATTTAGTATTCATATTAAAATCAGAATATCTAAGCTAAATTTTTAAAAAAGAGTAAATCCAGAGAACATTCAGTAGAAAGAACTGGGATGTACTTAGGAAGAAAAAACTTGACAAAAAATATAAAATGGGTCATTATAAATTTGTGTAAACAGTAAAGAAAAAGATTTTAAGTAGAATGAAGGAAAAGGTCTTAGGTACAGTGAAGTAATTTAGGACTACAACACCTACGTCGTATGTTATAGAACTCATTCTCTTCCCAACCTTGCCCTGAATTCCTATACACATTGTATTTTCCATTGATGTTAGTCTTGGCCATGTTACTCACTTTGGCTAATGGCACGTGGATGCACATAGTATTGAACGTTCTTGTGTGAACTGGCTGTGTTCCTCCCTGAGCATGTGCTTTCTGTTATGATAGCAACATGCCCAGATAGTGGCTGTCCTTCGGCCTGGGAGCTAGAATATGAGGACACATAGATCATAGTCAAGCTCAGCAGAGCTACAGCCAACTTGTAGCCTTCGTGTAAAGTGAGAAGGAAATAAATGTTTGCTACTGTGAACCACTTAGATTTGAGAGATGTTTGTTTTAGCATCATAAGCTGATTAAGAAATGTATCAGTAATATGGGGCTGGGCTATCTTAACATGTAAATAGAGGCATGATGTCCCACATTAGTTAATCCTCCTGCTGTTCAGCGTTGCCTAGATTGCATCTGGTATCGTTTCTCAACCCCAGTTCTGACATGCAGCTCCAGCACTAATTAGCTGAGTCACTGACCTTAGCTACGTTGCCTTACCTTTTTGATCTTGGTTCCTTTGGTAGTAAAATAGGAATTATAATATAAATGTCATAGGCATATTGGAAGATCAATAGTTAAACATTTAATGAGATTTGCACAATATTTAGCACAAAGGAGGTTCTTGATAACTGGCAGTTAACATTATAAGCGTGGATAGCAAGGAATGGCCTAGGGGCCTGGGACCGGGTATTCTTACTCTGAAGTGGGGTCGGGGTGTCTCTAGTCATGTAGGATCCATAAGAGGAGTTTGCACAAGGTCTTCCAAAGAGTTATTTTATGAAATGAGAGGGCAGGCAACAGGGAACCGAAATTGGTATGGCATGGAGTGGAGGACAGGATGTGGTAGCTAAGATGTTGGGGGTCCGAGTCATAGCCCCAGGTCCTGCAATCTCAGGCAGCTTCAAGTACCACCATGAGGAAGGAAGCACAGTGGGGTTTAGGTGAATGAGCCGCTGCTCTCACTGGCTCTGGCTGCTTTTATTGGCCTAAACTACCTGGATTGTTTAGTAGACATTCTTCTTCTCTAGCCCCAGACATCAGTGTTCTAATTTTTCTCATTCTTCCAAAGACACAGAGTAATAAATGTGTAAATGGTTAACTAATTGGAGTAGGAAGACCTGGGTTCATGTCTTGACTTTACACTTACATTAGTTTTTTTAATCTCTAATATTACGTCATACAGTTCTATCAAGAATTAAGTGACAAATGTTTATTTAAAAAACACGTAAACTGAGAAAGCCCTATCCAAATATCTTTATCCCCCAAGAATAAAAGTTATTCACTTGTTTATTCACTCACTAAATACTAATCAACTTGGGTAGGACACGATTCCTACTTCCAAAGATTTTCTTAAATTGGGGGGAAGGGAGAAACATTACCTAACACCTTTTATTGTAAGAGAAAAAGAAAACATGCCATGAGTGTGGTCTGAGAGGCTTGTGAATGCCCCCTCCTCATTTTCTCCATCACGGGTCCCCAGAGTACAGTCCCTTCCCCCTCACACGCTTCGCCTTCAGTCCAAAGCAAGAACAAGTCTTGAAGAACCATTTTTTTTTTCTTTTTTTCTTTTAGAGACAAGGTAGGACTGAGCCATGAGATGTGGAAGGAGAGGTAGGAGTGACAACCCGTGACGGAGAGGGACGAGGGACAGGAGGTGCAGGCGGAACGTGCTCTGTTATCCTTATGGAAACGCAGCAGGTTCTGCTCACGAACAGGGGGCGGGGTTTCAGATCCCTTGTGTAGGAATGGAAACACAAGGGCATCAGGACTTCTTAAATACAAGTTGGAGTGAAGTCAGTGAACAAATCATCACTTTTATATACAATGCACTCTTTTCTTTAACCTAAAAAATATTTGAAAGATTTCTGTTATTTTTACCTAAATGTGTGTGTGTGTGTGTGTGTGTGTGTGTGTACATACACATTATTTAAAATGTGGATAGTCTATACATAAAAGTTTAAAATTTGTTTTCTTTTCAAGGATCCTTTCACCAACATGAAAGACCCCATGTCTAACAGGAATGATTTACTTAAACTTTTTAAAGTATTTACTAATATTGTTACAATTTACATAAGCATTTACTTTCTAAGAGACAAATCTAGACAACGAAGTATTAGTTAAATAATGTCAACAACTAGAAAATATATTTTATAAAAGAGGTATTTAGTTAACACGTTAATATAATTGCCTCTGTGTGCATTAAACCCAGAAAATAACTTTCCTCCTCTAATCTCTCTTCTGGACATCTCCCACTCTTCCAGCTGCTTCCTAGATATTCACTAGATATTCATTTTATTTGCTTTAAACTGAATTTATTTTTCATCCACAACTTGATCCTTATTCTGGGTTTTCTTAGAAGCTCGTCCTCAAAACTTTAGACTCATTTTTAATTAGTCTCTTTCCTTTTTCATTCATGACTAGCATCCTCATTTTATTGTACCTGTAGTCCTCAATGTGATGTGTGTCTCTTCTACGTCTCCGATATCACGATGCTATGGCATTATTCGTCTCTCTTGGGAAGGGTATGGTATTAATAAATTGTGACTAATAACCAAGTTGTAAAAAGACCCCTGTGCCCTTTCCCATTCATTTTCCACAAGATAAATTATACATTGTATAACAAGGACAGAAGACAAATTACACATACTGCAAATTCCTGTGAGAAATCTCTCTTTGTCTAGCCATTATATATATATTTGCTACTTGAAGTTTATTTTAGCCATAGCAAAAGATCTCATCTTTTGGTACCCAAATGAAGTAAAAGATGTTGTGATTTGATGTCCCCACTGAACCTGCCTCTAATGAACTAAGAAGTGTAATTAGATGTCACTGCTGGGGTCTTTGGCATCTGCTCCAGGGAACATAAGAAAACAAATTAGAGCATATTTCCCCATTGAAATAATTGCTTGGTAATTCCCCATAAGCCTGTTGGTGAGTTGTAAGCAGAGCCTTCTCTCTGTGTTTGCTTGAGGACCAAGTAAGCTAGATGAGGTCAGGTGCCCAGGTTGCTCGAACTTGAAGAAATATTACATTTGCTGGAGGACTGTAAGCAGTGCATGTAATATCTGGTTACTGCTTTGGATTTTCTTGATTAGATAATAAAGGAGTAGTAAAACCTTTTTGATGATCTCTGTCTTAATGTTCTAAAACTTTTGTCCTGCTGCAATGGTACTAAGCAAAGCAAGGCCTGGCCAGAGAAACGCCAGCCTCTAATAAGTTCCAAGACACTAAAAGAGCTCATCACCTCATAGTGTAAATACACATGTGGGCCATGGAAGCACTACATGTAGATGAAAAGTCACGAAGGTGCTATTCTCAGCCCTGGGCCGACTACCCAGCATCTCCATGTGGAGACAGCTCAATCTTAATATAGATAGTATAAAGATTTTTGATAGTATTATTAATCGGTCATTGACATTCCTTATTTATCTTGCAGATATAATAGATGCCAAAATAGATATATTAAAGTCTCCCAGAATAAAGATATTTTATCATATTTTCCTGACAGGAATTGCTAATAGTTTTTTTTTTATATGAATATAGTTGCCATGTTGTTTGATGCCTAGGCTATAATTGCTGTATTTGCTTCATAACTGTGCCTTTTATCATAACATAGTGTTTCTCTGTCCTTATTAATTCCTTATTCTTATAGTTCACCTTGACTAATATTATTTGCCATTCTTGATTTTTTATTTGAATTTCTTAGCATATCTCTGACCATCCTTATATTTTCTAACTTTATTTATCGTATTAAGTATTTTTGTTGTAGATAACAAGTTTTTTTTTTTTAAATAATTTGACACCTTATCCTACTGTAAGAGACTTGAATTAATTTGTGTTTAGTGTATAAAATAATATACTTGATGTTCCTCCTTTAATTTTCTTAGTAATACTTTCTATTTTAGTTTGTTTTATTTCTTTATACTTTTCCTATTAGGATTATGATTAACTTCTTTTTTTTTTAAATTATGCAACAATGCACAGATGTGTGAACTATCTATTTGAAGGGATCATGCTCATCTGAGCACTATTCCAGTTTTGTTTAATAAGCTGCAAGAGGTCTCGTGGATCAAGTGTGTTCGTTTCCTTTTTCAAAATAGGTTCTCGATCACTCTTTTCAGAGCTGCTCCCCTGATCGTTCCCTCGAGCTAGACCCCTGGGTGTCAACTCCCCTTCCTGTCTCTTCCTCAGAGCCACTTCCCAGTCTTTCCTGCCTGTTGTGTCTCCAGAACACGTGTCCACTCCTCCACACATGCACGGCTACTGCTCCAGGCTAAGCAACTCTCACTTTTCACCTCGGTGAGTGCAGTAATCGCAACTGACTCTTCTATCCCCAATAAGGAAAGGAAATAGGTAACATTTGTAAAATTCTTGTGAGAGATTTCTCTTTGTCTTATTCTCAGCAATACATTTTCCACACAACCTAAACAAACAAACAAAACCGATCATATTGTCTATCTTGCCCAAAGTCCTCCAATAGCTTTCTGTTCCCTGTGGGATAAAATGTAAAATCCTTAGTATGACTTAATATGGATTTATATGATCTGACCCCCAGCCTTATTCTTTAACCTCATGTCATATATACATACTTTTTGTGCTGAAAATGCTCCAGGTAAACTGGACTTCTCTCTGCTTCGTGAATGTACCAACTTTATAATACTTCTGGAAACTCTCATACCCTGTTCTATCAGCCAGGGATAATCTTCCTCCCTAAAGTTTGCATCCTTTTTGTTTCTAGTTTGTCAGATCTCTTCTTAAACACCTTAATTTGTTACTTAGACAATAGTAGGGTCTTATTCTCCATCATGCTTACTTATCACAATTTGTACTTAAGTCTCTTTTTGTGTGCTAATTTGTCTATTGTCTTTTGTCTATCATCTTTCAAGAGTGTATTCATGCCATGGTAACAGAGACCATGTCAGTCTCCATTGATGTACTCAGTACTGACTACCCCAGTGCTCACATAGTTTCAGGCACTTCAGACAGTTACCAGTAAGTATTTATTGAATGAGTAAATAATGACTGAATGTATCTACAATGTCAATAAAACACTAATTTACCATAGGAAGTACACTTTAGAAGTCTGAGTGAATAAAGGCTATGCAATACAAGAATTCCAATTAACTTAATGCTTATAACCAAAGCAAATGCAGCTAAGAAAGCCTTACTTAGAACAACAAGAATATTTACTAAGCATCAGTGTTTATGACACCCAAACTCTGAAAGTTTTAGTAGGTTCTGAATTTGGAAGACCTTCTTTTCTATTCTTACTTATTAATATTTATTGTATACAATAGGTAAAAATGAATTAAACTGCTGAAAATATCTTGTAACGTGTTTCACTCCTATCAATAATGGTAAATTTAATGAACACGGCTGCCCACTATCTAAATATGTATAGTTTATGCCAATAGCCTAAACTTTACTTTTTCCTACTACAAAATGCAATATATGTTTAAAAGTTTGTTTTGTTTCATTTTTGTTGCTTTTAAGAAAATGTACTTATAAAGCCGATACATTCTGAAGTGTCTTTCTTTAGAAACAAGACTAAAGAAAAAAACATCTAATTCTGTATAATGTTTAATGGATGAAGATAAGAACTATAGTCTTGTCAGAAAAAAAAAAAGAAGAAAAAACAAAAAGGAAAAAAAAAAGTCTGACAATTGAAATTTGAGATTGTGTCTGAAATCCCAGTCAGGAGGAAACAGTAAAATATAAGGTACCAAAGAATGAGGGAAAAGTCAAAATAAAGCATCCTATGAGACTTAAAAATGTAGAACTTTAAGAAGTGCAATAGCTAATGATGCAGTTTAATCTAAAGAAAAATGAAAAGTCTCCGAAAGACACCAGCTAGAGCTTGTCATTTTCCTGTTGAATACTTCTCACTGATGCACTTTGTAGACAGACACTCAGCTGCCTCTGTTAATGGCTTTTACCAGACTGCTTCCATCATTAGAGAAGAATGAAGTTTTCTCCCTGAATTGAGAAAGCAGATTTGTGACCACAACATTTACTATGAGAAGGGGAGTCTTAAAAGAAAACTTCTGGTTCTATAAAATTCTTTTACTTTTTTAGAAAAAAAAAAAAAGAGATTATTATCTAAGAATCGACAGATCCATCATCTTGAGAAGCCACTGACTTTAGAGTAGAAGAAAGTGAGGTGAGGAATAAGAGAAACTTTTTGCTAGCAGACCCATGCCCAACTCTCCTCTCTTGCTTGCCAACACAGCGGGAGATGGAAAAGTTGAATGTTTTATATCCCAGTGACCTTATAACAGAGGGTGGCCACATGTCATAATTTCAGCAAACGAAACCAAAGCAGAAACGTGTTGGGGGGATTTAGGGAAAGGATATGTGTGTGTGTGTGTGTGTGTGTGTGTGTGTAATTAAAGTATTAGTGATTAGCAGCCCCTGGCAGTACCCAAACTGCACTCTTTCTGTCATGAATTTGCACATGTGGCCCAGAACTGCCGAAGCCGCCTTGCCGTCCTGGGGAAAGGCTAAGGGTTGCCCTGGCACTCTTGAACCACTAAATCAACGTCAGCATCTACCTGACTCGAGACATCTAGTTAGGTGAAAATAAATTTTATTTTTTTAAGACCTTGTTTATTTTCACGTGCAGTCAGAAGCATTTGTACTTTTACATGAGAATAAATCTGAAACAAGTTCTTTATTAGACAGCAAATTTCAACATTTTGATGCCAATTCAACTGAGTTATAGATCCCTTACTATTCAACAAATTCCAAAACTTTTAGTGTAGATTTAAATTTTAATATTTAAAATGTATATATAAATGCTACAAACTGACAAGAAAACTTAAAATGGCTCATTACTTTCATTTCATATACACTTATTTGATGTTATCAGATCAATTTTGGGAGAAATATTTTTTTTAAGTTTAATTATTTTTCAGACAATGTTTGCCACCTTTATTCAGAAGGACTCATTAAAAGTCTATTGATCAAAGTCTTAGAAATAAATAAGCATATGTGAAATTGAAATATCATTAAATTTTCAAATGATTCTTGTTGTAAGTTAGTGTCATTGACACTTCTGAAGTTATTAAAGCTTAAAACTGGACTGTGACTTCAAGTAGATCTGGTTCACCAGGCACTATGGTAAACACGGGCATAAAAAAACAAATTGAACATGGTTCCCAAGATTAAGAAGCTCACAATCTTATGTAAGGGTTCCTATCCCAGCTGCATACTAATTACAGCAGAGATTAAAAAAACAACACAAAGTTCCCAGGATGCTGGTTTCATTGATCCGGGGTGGGGCCTCTGTGATTTTAAAGTCCAACTAAAGCTGAGAACTGCTCTTCTAGAGGGTTCATATTTATCTCCAACTAAACCTATGCAAATAAGCTCTTGCCAAGGAGGGCTAGTTTATCAATTATGTGTTTGATAAACCTAATCAGCAGAGGTGGTAGCGATCAGCCTTTACATGTAGGACTTTAGAATGGTGCTGATTACCATTTGTGGTATTTCTGTAACACTCTCGCTCATGATTTTTATGAGTTAGCAATGGATAGCCCTTTTCCTGTTTAACTTCTTGTTTAAAATCAAGATATCATGGTCCATACATGCTGTCCACAATACACACTCTCTCCTTGATGGGCGATGACAGGCAGTGATGAGAAATGCAGTCTTGTCACTGGCTCATTTCTTACCAAGAAATATGTTCCTTGTCTTCTTAAAATTGAAACGTAAGAGAGTGAGTGGTCAATTAAGAAATTAAAGATGTCTATTAATTGTCAATGTAAGAAACATTCAAATCTATACAGAATTTTTATAAGTATTTATTTGAGCCAGACTAATGACATATACCAGGGAGCAAGCTCTCAAATGCTCTGGAGAATAATAGTTTTGCAGCTTCTTTTATGCATTTGAAATTAGAAGGGTTGTAAGGAAGACCGCAGAAAGCAAAGTGGTTATTGGATTACAAGATTACGTTATTTTCTTGAGGGTTAACACTCCCTCAAGGGGTATTACTTCTGGTGTTTCAAAAGTGTGTTAACCTAGTTGCATAAGGACAATGACCAGTGCTGGCTTTAAAATCTTTCACTTAAGTTAAAGGCCTGGGGCGTGACTACTCACTATGACTTGTCCAGTTAGGAATTTATGGCCTGATCATCTTGTGAGGTTACTCTCCATACAATTTGTCTTTTCATCCATAAAATTATATTAATTTGAGGTTGTTTCTTGTATTGCATTATGTGCTTGAAAAAGAGATGCAAAGGCACAGAAAAAAATCTTTTCTGTTTAGTCTTCTCAAGCTATTTAAATATTAATAAGTGCTATTCGATGATGATGATAATAAGGTGATATGTTAGTATTTCAGTTGTTTAATGTAAGAGAGTTGTTCATGCAACAAATATCTATTAAGCACCTGCTTTGCTCCAAGAATCTTTATAGATTCTGAGGACACACAGATGAACAGCACAGAAGAGGTCCTCTTACTGGGGGGTTATAGTTGTGGGAATTCAGAATCAATCACTCAAAAATGTGCCTCTGTGGTATGTGGATTGTTTTGAGCTAAAAGGCAACTCTATCCATGGACTCAAGAAAACTTTTGCCCCTCCCTTAACTTCCAGAAGAACTTGAATTAGGGGGCTTGGCCATAATAAGGGATTATCAGAAATAGCCTTTGTTGACCTATCTATATATAGAGCATAGCAAACTTCTATTTTTCTACAATGACCCTTTGAAGCTCCCAAGGCATACTACTGCATCCCTAGCTCGGAATATCTTACCTCAATACCTCTTTCTATCTCTGAACCATTCGTGCATGTGGAATTCCCTCATGTATGTGGGGTTCCCATATATATGTGTGTATTAAATGTGACTATTTTCTCTTCCTACTCTGTCTCATAGCCATTTGATTATTTGACTGGTCAAATGAACCTTGAATGTAGAGGAAAGTTTCCTCTTCTTCCATGCAGTCTAATGAGGCAGTTCTATTTAGTTATAATGTTTTGCTTAAAATACATAATTTCTCTATGAAGAATATTTTTTAAGAGTCCTTTTTTTATGAATAGCTTCTTTAAAACATTTTTTTAAATTTCAGAACAGCACAGATTTGTGGCAGAATCGACTATACATATTGGTTGTTAAAAAACTAAATAAATAAAAATATACATAGCAAAAATAGGAAAAGTTTAGATTAAAAACATTTTATAATCCCAAAATTAATTATGGATAATATTTTGGCATATTTTCAGATATTTTTCTATAAACATAAATACAAATTTTAGAAAATGAAATTACATTTCTATAAAGTAAGTTAAGACTTTTATAATTTAAAAGACACTGTAATCAAACTATGCTATTTTGGTATGAACAAAACATAGGAAGCAATTTTAAAAGAAAAATCTTTAAAGAAATATCTTTGTCAGAAGGAACAAAAAAGACCTAGGTTACTTTCAAAACTGAAAATTTATTTTCAGAATTCATATAGTAATGAAAGAGTTAGTTGGAAATCTCTCTGGAACATAGAACAGCCAGAGCTCTTGAGGACAGTGCCAGTGTTTAGGAATTGGAAAATTTCAGGTTTCAGACTAACTAATCAGGAAACTCTGGCGTTCTCTTAACTTCAGGTTCTTTTTCTTAGTATCTCTCCTGACTGCTGCCCTGATGTGACTCAGCTACCCTTGCTCCGTTCCTCCATTGTGTGTCTTCTTACATCACTTGCCACTTTCAACTCAATTATTCTTTCCCTTAAACATGCATAGCTATTTTAATACCACCCATGGCACATAACATGGTATAATGTTACTAATATTGACATATTCCTAACACACACACACACACATACACACACATGAGGAAATTCTAATGAAAACATCCTAAAACAACAGATTGACTATATATTCATTTGAGCACATTTACGTATATTTACATTTTTCATAATTTGACTATACTCATAGGTTTTCAGCTAATGGATGCTAGTTCTACAAATGGCACTTTACATTCTTGGCCAATGGACTTTCTTCATTAGAGGTAAGAGAATTCCGCAATATGTGATTTTGAACTCTTGGTTTTGACTCGTGTCATATGTTTTGACTCTCAATGGCTGATGAGATAAATAAAAGGGATAGTGTTGGATTTGTTGTAAGAACTATAGCCAAAGGAAAAAAATGAACAAAAGATACTGGATGATAGAATAAAAGTTGGGAGACTGTTTAAGATTCCTTTAAGGAAATGGTCGAGAAATCGGGAAGTAGATATTATCTGGCATTAGGGGTGGACGGATGGAATTCCTTTCATTTAAGCAACTATATCTTGTCACAGCAACTGGAAGAAATTATGGCTGTGGACAAGTCATGGTGTCAGGGCGTTACCAATGTTTGATACAAGTGATATTCTCAGACGGTACCAGTAGTTTGGAAACTGCCTGATACTAATTATATCTAGAGGGTAATACAAAGTCTTTCCAAGGGCACAGATAGTTTCAAGGGAATTCAGTTTCCAGAGAATTAACTTCCGTGGATACATTTCCCTGAAACTGATCTGCCTGAGTAGTGTCAAGATGTTAGGTTAGTTCTCATTTTTCTTTCAAAATTGTCCTTCTCCTACTATACTCTCACCCAAACTGAGTCTTTTCATGAGATGTAAAAGTTGCCAGGTTTTCAATTACAGGAAAACTTCACAGAATGTATCTTAAAATCTTCTTTAATTAAGAAACCATAGGAAGAGCCTTTTCTTTTCTTTTTTTTTAGTCAGTCATTGTGGTTGGCAGTTTCTAGTATGTCTCCAAGATTCCTACCCTCTGAAGTACAACACTGTATAATCCGCTCTCCTGGACAGTGGGCGGGGCCTGTGGATATTTTAGGACATAATTACAGTATATAAGACTATCTTAGATGACAGGGATAGACTCTTCTGCTGGATTTGAGAAAGTAAGCTGTCATGTAGTTAGAGTTCTTGTACAAGCAACATGGAACAAGGAACTGTCGAGGCCTCTAGAAGCTGAGAGTGGCTCCTGACTGACAGGCAGCAACCAAGTTCTAAAGCTGCAAAGAACAGAATCAACCAAAAACCATCTTGGTAGAGGAGACTGGGATTCAGAAAGTCATTTCACCTGGCTGACACCTACTGCAGCCTGTGAGACCCTAAGCAGAGGTCCTAGACTCTTACGAGATGATAAATGCATGTTGTTCTAAGCTGCTCAATTTGTGGTATTTGTTATTTAGTATAGAAAAACGGTGCAGTTGTTCGAAAAGTATTTACCGAGCACATGTTGTATTTCAGATATTGAGAGATTCTCTTTAAGGACCTTTTCCAAAATCTCTGCCTTCATAAGACTTACCTTTTGGTGGGCAGAATGCCTATGATTAAAATGTAAAATATATAGCATTTTAGACAGTGATAGTCGTTAGAGGGGAAAAAAAAGTAGGAAAATGGGCCATGACTTGGGTGGGAGAGCATGTGGTCGGAAGTCGGAAAGGAAAAGGCAAAGGGACCAGGGACTGGCAGAGAAGTGATAAGGACAAGGACTAGGAGATGAGGTCAGAGAAGGAAATGCAGACTACATCTGCAGAGTTTCAAAGGTCATGGTGAGGTTTTTGCCTTTCATTCTGAGTAACATAGGAGCAAAGGGAGATTTTAAGCAAGGAGATGATGTCATTGGACTTTTCTTTTGACAAACTCACTGTCGCTGTTATAACATGTGGTATAATGTGGTATAGATGATAATATATCGTGTAGATTGACAGGAGGCCAGGGCGGAGGAAGAGACACCAGTTAAGATCCTATTGTAATAACCCAGACAAGAAGGAATAGTGGTTGAATCAGGGTGAGAGTAGTGAAAGGAAGTTAGGAAATTCGAATCCTTCCTTTTCAACAAAATTGAAAGCAGATATTGTTGATAAAGAGTTAAAATCTTCCACTCCATCTACTTACCTATGTAAAGAAGTTTCCTTAAAACTCATATCACTAAAAAGTGAACATGTAAAACAGAATCGATGCTGAAACCTAATCCTATTCTAGCAACAAGTACTATGTATCCATGGATACGTGAACTAATTAAAAACTTTCTAGCCATCTTATTAAGACATATTTTTGTGCTTATTTTTATCAAAACTTTCAATATATTTTCATCATTTGTTTATTAATAATAATAGTAATAAAACACAGTCCACAAAAAAACATGTCTTTAATATGTAAAGCCTTAAAGTCACAGGAATAAAAAATTAATTTCAATCTATATACTTTTTTTGCAGACAAGATTGGTTAATAACAGGTCTTCGAGCTATAAGTATATTGACTAGAAATATTACATGAAAATAAATATACGTGGGGAATTGAAATGGAAATTTGAATAAAGTTTTTGACTCTTTATTTGACAACAACGAACCTGTGATGATTAATTTTTTAAATGGATAAGGGCAAGAGCATCAGGTCACTGTGCTATTTAGATTCTACGTGCGTTTGAATTGGGCTGTCACAAATACCTAAAACATGCTTAAGTACTTAGGAGTTACAAGTCATGCTAACACATTGTTAAGTAAAATATACTCTATTTGACCTAGAAAAATGTACTCTCAATGTAACAGAAAAATGTGTAAAGTTTTGGTTTTATATGTCTTAGAGTTGGCAAAATATTAATGAGGACTGAATATATTATTGTTTATGCTTGGGTGTTCTGCTGGTAGTCCAGTGGTGTTTGGACATATAAAAATATAAAGACATAAATAATATATAAATCGTTATATGTTCTTCTATAAATTTCATTTTTGTCCCTCTTTAGGAATAACTGTTTCATAATCAACATTTTCATATAATTTGCATTTTATTGATGGTAATAACCTAAACATTTAAAAATAAAATGTACTGTAATTATAATCAAAGAGCAGAAAGCTTGAAAATATGTTTGTGTCTATGGCCGTGCCACCCTGACCAAGCCTGATCCCATCTTATCTCAGAAGCTAAGCAGGGACAGGCCTGGTTAGTACTTGGATGGGAGACCATGTAGGAAGACCAGGTACTATAGGCATAAAAAATAAAAAATAAGGAATTGTAAGTTGGCAAGGTCCTTGCAATCTGTGAGGACAACCAAAAGTTGCCTCACCTAAAAAAAAAAAAGAAAATGTTTGTAAAGAATTTAGTCAACGTAAAAACAATAAGAAATATTTGTTCATGTTTTTGAAAAATGTTACGTTTATTAAAATTTTCAAAATAGTTTATTAAAGTTAGAGGTATAATACAAATTATAAGCAAAGGCCATTAAACATTTACATTAAAATCACTTGATTTTGAATAGTGAATTAAATTTTATTTTATACATTTATGAAAAGAAAACTATTTGCAGTTCTATTGTTCGATTTTCACCTCGTTGCTAGTGCAAAGAAATGGTCTAGATATTCACATATGCAAATATAAGGTGAATATGAATTGTTTACTCTTGGTAAATAATTCTTAGCTACTCTGTGCAACTATAGTATACAGCTTTAATCAGAATCAAAGGGAGGGGAGAAAATGGTCATTTAACTTTACAGGAAATACTACTTTGTTATTGCAAGACTATGTGGCTGGCATACATGCTGTCTGGCACAGGGATTTGATGAGTTTATTAATTTTTCCTTATCTTACTTGGACACTTTGTCTACTCAAATCTGTCCTGCTCTCCAAAGCAGTGTCTGACCCAGACATTAGTGGCAGCACATCCTACAAGCTTAGACGAGGTTGAGAGGCAGTCTCATTTTTGTGGAGGACTAAGCCGTGAGATATGTGAAAGCAACCCGTTGGGGCTCGAGCAGTGTTAGTACTCAGAACAGATGTTCAGAGTTATAGGCCATCCTGTGAGTGTTAAATGCAGATCCTGAGTAATAGAGGATCCTAGGTGTTTTTAATGAATTTATATATTGTGCTTTCATGATATACAGGGTTCCTCTTGCTTAGGTCTAAGGATTCTATTTCATTTAAAAGAAAGATCATTTTATTTTAAAAATCATAATATTTACAAATATATATTTGTAACTTCGAATTTATGATAAAATTACACAGCTTAAAATGGGATATAAGATACAAAGTTTTGCAAAATTATTTTAGGGCTACTAGAGTAAAAAAGGTTTGAAAATATTGGATATGAAACTGTATAGGGTGCTAATTCAATAGCCTTCCCATTTCTCAAACTTATGTCTCCAATTCAAGTGCAGGAAATGACGTCTGTTTGGTTCATTTAGTTTTTCTTTTTCCTCTTTGGGTCGAACTTTTTTGCCAGGATAATTCATAACCTATGATTTCACCTATTATTTGATCATCTCTGGTCTAATCAGCTGCATCCAGGACTAGAATCACATATTAGGAACCTCTCCAGGACAATAGTGGACATAGATGGAGTTCTAAGAGTGCTTTTATAAATATAAACTGTAAACTTCATATACGTATTATACTGCTATCATCTTTAACTGAGCAGGGACAAGTCCTGGAAGGCACAAACAAGAAAAGGTAAAAGCGATATACCAGAAAAAAAGCAGGAAAAAATTAATACATAATAGATATTATTATTTGATGAGAATAATATCAACTGTAGAGAAATAAAGTGGCTGCATGAACCTCAAATAGTCAAATTGTAAACACTCTCCAGAAATAAGAGTAGTTCAACTAATTTTTCGGCAGAACTCTTTGTGATGGGTGCACAACAATGCATAGTTAATTGTGCGGTCTCTGGAGTCATAATGCCTGTGTTCTCAGCCCGGCTTTACCACTACCTTCCCACATGACCCTGGGCAAGCCACTTGGTCAGTCTGTGTCTCAACTTCCACATTCATACCCTAGTCATGTTAATAGTAACTTCCTGATAGGACTGTGAGCATTAAGTGACAAACATTGTTAGTCACTTTGAATAGTGCCTAATACATATTAAAAATGTGAGAAACACTTGCCAGCATTAGAAGTAAAAAACTTACTGGAGCCATTTTATGTTAACTTATATTTTTGAATGTAACATATGAGATAGTATAATTCTCAATTAGTCTGAATTAATAGAGAGGAGAAGTGTTAATAATATATACAACCAGAAATTGAATACAAGATACATAAATACTTCTTTCCATCAATTCATGAATATAATCATCAATTTTTTAGAAATAATTTTCTCTTTTGAACTGTTTCACCTTTTTTACAAGCATCTCTTTCATTAAAAACACAGAAACACCATAAAATAAAAAGGAATTTATCCTAAAACTGAAACAATGCCATGCTCATTTTCCAATACTACCAACTAACTCTTTCATACTCCCATGAATCTTCTGAAATTATATACATTTGGAAATGAACGGTGGATTTATTCCTCTTCCATGGTTACTTAATATTCATACGGAGGCCTTATTAAAGAGGAAAACAGTGAGAGGTCTGTAAAGTACAATCAAATAATTCTAGCATTTAAATTCAAACTGGAAAGACATGCATGCTGTAGAGAACCAATCCTAAAAACAAAGTGAGTTCACTTATTAGCAATAATTTTCAGTGTGGCTTGGTAGAATTAGTCACTAGTCTTGTTTTAGGATCGAAAGGCAGAAGGAATTAGATATTTCAGTCCTGCTAAGCTGTTATTTTAATTGGAGAAAAACAAAACAAAAAAATCTTTATATTTGAAAACTACAGAAGATCCCACATATGTATGTACATGATACACACATGCACACTTTTAAAAGCCATGCCACAAATTACTTTCAACTAGAAATTTATAGGAATAATTATTTTCTAAAGAAGTCTGTAAATGGCACTTTATATTGTATTACTTTGTTAAAACTCGAGAAGCAACTACTAGACCTTTAAAAACTCATACAAGTAAGAGAAAAATTAGATTCGAAAATATAATTTGAATTTTAGCCTCTTTAGAGCAGCTATATTCTTTTTTTAGATACTTTGCTTATAAATGTAAATATTTAATATAATTATAATCTCTCTCTGAAAAGTTTTTAAATCAGATTGTTATATTTCAGATATATATAACATTCTAACTTTCGGTTAGAACTCCTTTTTTATTTCTCCATAGTTTTATTTTATTTTTCGTCTTTAATTTATTTATTTTTATGTGACATTGTTTAACGAAATCCAGTAAGTCAGGTTTATAATTCAACAGTAATATATATAGAAGTTCTTTTTAAGGTAGGTGAATAGTTATTCTCACATTTAGCAAATGCCCAGAAAGACATGAGAGAGAATTGAAATGTATTGACAAGATGTAACACAGTTTATCAAAATGTTGTCTTAGAATTTAGCACAACTAGATATGGCCCTGATCTTTGAACAAAAGGTTTACTTCAGCTGGCGACCTTGAGCTTTTCACAACGTACATGATGCCAAAATTCCAAGGCTGTGGTTTTCACAGCAGAGTAGAAGCAGAGCTCCACGACAGATAAAGCAGTGGCAGAATTCTAATATAGAAGTGGAACCCAGACTGCCTCGGTTCAAATCCTGACTGTCCCCCATTTTAAATAAGCAGGGTATTTAAACTCTCTGCTCCGGGATTCTCATCTTAAAATCGAGGGTAACATATATACCATTTAGTGTGCAATGAGAATAAAGAGTTAATACACATGCTTAGAACTGAACCTGTTACATAGTATGAATTTAACTAATATTATATCACGATTGTTATAATACTATTTTTGTCCTTAGTCTTATTTCTATTTTTAGGATTGGGCTCATGCACATGTAATATGAGGAGTTACATGTACTCAGGAAGATCCTGGGTCATACCAGTGATTTCCAGGTTACTAAAATTACTCTTTTCTCTGCCCAATTAAACTCCTTTTATGAATGTCTGAAATTATACACTAGCAGCTTGTTCTTATAAAGATGGAGCCCCCAGAGGGCCTCACATGGTCAGGAATTATGCCAATTTTACAGTGTCCTTGGATCAGACAATCAAGACCATCCAGCATCCCAGTAGGTAGACAGACCACAAAGTGATGGGATTTAGTCATTTGTCGGTCCCGGGCAGCAAACAGCACATGTCAGGGAGGTTTGGCAACAGATACTATGAGTTCTTCGTGGAAACTAGGGGTCAAGGGCAGAAGTCCCACCCCTAGGAGTCTGAGAAGGCCCATTGACTGTTATGAATAATGTAGTAAAGGGACAGATTCTCATTTACTGGTGGTCTGTGTGCAAATCAGGATCCTCGTTGTAGAGAAAATGACAATAATCCAGCCTAGAATGACACAAAACTGCTCCATGGCTCTTTGCTCACTCACATTTTTGCTTTGTGGTAAACATGAACATGGGTTGTTTTGGCTGCACCCCATCTGTATATTATGATACTAGCACACAATTTTACTTTAGAGGAATCCTCTCTCTCCACTAATCTTATGTGCTTTGGACGAAGCTTTCCTCAGTCTCCAAGGTTGGAGAAGGTGACCTTAACTAAATTATTCAGCATATTTCATCCCTCTAGTCACAGTGATTGACTTAGGATGGGCACATCACCCAAATCAGCTTATGAGACCCAAGAAGACTTAAACCCAGACCCCTGTGCTATCATGGAGCCAGATGATTTCTCTGGTATTAAGTATGGTGGCCAGTATGACCTTGCTTCTCTTTGAGACACCCACATGAAGTTCAAAGATGGAGTCCATTCGAAAAAGCAGAAAAAAGAAGTGGATCTTGGTTAGATCCCTGAGTCAAATATTTCCTGAATGCTTTAATTTACATGAACCAATGTGCTATCTTATGCTTAAGCCAATTTGCTGTCACTTGCAACAACAAATCTAAGATGCGGCACACTTACCTTATCAATGTTTTTGTTTTTTTTTTACAAACCTATCTTCTCCTTGGACCTCTAAGCTCATACAGAGAAAGATTGAATATCAGTCATTTTTATATTAATATGTAATACGTTTCGCCAAGTAATTGACACACAGCAGGTACTCAATATTCATAAATTAAATAAATGTGTAAGTGAATGAAAGAATGAATGAGCAATGCTAACTGGATGCTCTATCACCAAGGGTCTGGCTGATTGGCAGGCTATGGCTGTGGGTCATATCTGACCCACTGGCCGTTTTTGTAAATAAAGTTTTATTGGAACACAGCTATTCTCATTCATTTATATGTTGTCTATGGCTGCTTTTGTGCTGCAATGATAGAGACTGTATGGCTTGCAAAGCTTAAAATACTCTTTGGCTTTAACAGAAAAGTTTAATGACCCTTGGGACATTTTACTTTTTGTGCCTATGAATCAGATCGAAGTTTTGTCCCAACATAGGACAAGTCTAGATGGATGCTAGAGCAAGGAACCAAGCAAGGCAATGGTGTTCCCAGCAACACTATTACAATATTAATATTTTGGGAAGGGATGTCACATTATCACCTAACATTTCACTTGGAATGAGCTTAATGTATTGCTCTTTGTTGGGAGTTCATACAATACAAGAGGCGAGAGGTGAGATGACTGGTGAAGTCACAAGGACACTTGCATGTGTGTGTGTGTGTATTTGTGAGTGTGTGTTATATATGGAGAGGAGGAGTGACATGATGGAGAAGTGTGTATGTAGGAAGAATTGGAAGGGAATGCTTGAAAGAAGAAAGTGAAGATAAGGGGATAATGTTGCTGGGGACAATTTTCTTTTTCCTCTACAATATTGTTTCATGCTGACTCATTCATTCTCCCACTAAGTCTTAAACACAGTTGGTTTTGAGCTGATAATCTATCCTATTAATATGCCAACTGGAATTTTCTATGAGACATACAGGACAAATAAGAAAAAATTCAGAAAACAGCTCTTCTAATTAGGTTGATTGATACTTGGTACTGATCAAAAGAAAGGAGTATTTTGTGCCAATTTTACTTTTAAAAAAAAGAGTATGGTAAAAGTGTGCTCAGAAAAGACAGAACACACAATTCTCAAAACAAGTGTTTTCATTTGATAATTTAAAAATGTTCTAGAATTCCAGGAATATACATTTATATTTAAAAAAACTTTTAAAAATTCTGACTATATTCCCATTTCAAATATAGAGATCTTATAAAATGAACAGCATTTGGCATTTTCAGGATACTAAAGATAAGAAAAAGTGAATAAATAACAAATATTTTTAGAAATCAACATCTGTAAAAATGCAAGACTTTCTCCATACTGAAAGAGCTGCCAAACACTGTTCTCTTTCGCTTTGCCAGAGAAATAAAGTTGAAAACAGTTTGAGGGACTAGTTTCAGTCTAACAGTTTAAATTTATCTAACCTTTAGTCTCCATTAATACATACACAGTATATTAAATCCATAGAGTTGTTTTTGTGACCAGGATTAGCAACAGAAATGTTTAACTGTTCACACTTTTTTTTACATTTTTATGTTAATGTGCCCTTTAATTCTTTCCAATTTTCATTGACAGAGGAATACATTTTTTTAAGAAAGAGATTTAACAAAACTTGAAATCTCTCTAAGATAATTTCCCCAAATTAGCTAATTGAGAGAGATGTGAAGGGTATTACATCAACTTCCAAGATGATTGGTTTTCTAAAAAAGCAAATTAAAGTTGATAAGATATGCTTATTTCTTTAATTTTTTTCCTATATTTGTTCCATTTTGTATATAACAAATGATGAAAATTCTGCCTTGGGCTTTACATCATATCAAGTTGAATGTTTTTGCTTATAAACAGGGAAAATAACTAATTGTAGGAATACTTATTGCAATAACTTTTCACACAGTATCAATCTTCAGAAATAAACCTGAACGCTAGAAATAAATTGTAATAAGATTTGTAATAGCAAAATGCTTTGCCTGCAATGTGTATAATGGGGGTAGTATCCAAAATTTATAAAGAAATCCTAATCAACAGATAATAGGTAAAAACAATAAAATAAATAGATTGCACTGAGAAAGAATTAGAAAAACCAATTCATTCAACAGAATGCAAATAACCATAGAGCATTTGAGAAGATGCTCATTCTCAAAAATATTCAAAGAAGTGCAAATGAAGACACCAAAATATCCTTTCATACTCCTCAAAGTACCTGTCATACTTTGTTACAGTGAGTGCGTTTACAGGGGGAAGGTAAACATTTATATTAGTAGTGACTATTTGTAAGTAGTACTTTGGAGATCATTTGGGCAATTTCTAATGAAGTTGAAAATGTATAAATCAAATGACCACTCCTAGGAACAAACCCTAGACACTCTTGGGTATATGCACAGAGATAAATCCTAGAACATACATGGCAGCATAGAGCAGAGGAGCAGAATATTAGAAACAAGCAGATGTTCAACAGCGGGGGAATAGGAAATTAAAAGGTGAAATATTTATACCTGTGTATACTGTAGAGCAGTGGGAAATGAATTAGATCCATATGGATCAAGTTGAGAGATTGCCAAAATTATTTTGAGTTAAAAAGCAAATTGCAGAAAGATGTATACTCGTCTGGGAATAGAATAGGGAACAGGATTTCAAAGGAGTAAATAAAAATAATATTTACTAGTAGTATTTATTTTATTTTTAAAATTCTGAAACAGAGGTGACAAATTTTAACCTTTTTAAATGCTGGGTGATAGATATTCAAGTATCTATATTTTTGTGGTTTTATATATTAAGAATAATTTCTAAAAGAAAGTGTAACATAGTCTCGAAGGATATTTTAAAAAGTTAAAGCGTTTTCTCAAAGAAAAATACAAGTCCTCATTTAGGTCCTATTTATTTTGAATACTAATATATTTAAGAAGCTTGCTTATATGGTTAAGGTTACTTGCTTATATGGCAAGATTACCCCGTGTTGTATTTTTCCACTAGTTAGGCTGTTTATTAAAAATACACATTATTAGTTTCCACCTCAGAGCTAGTGAATCACAATCATTGAGGAGAGGCCTAGAAATCTGTATCCTTAACAAGGGCCTTAGCTGAATTTGAAATTTAACCAAGCTTAGGAAACTTAATTTGATTAAAATGGGTTGAGAAGGCCAAGAATAACTAATAACTAGTTAGAAGCAGGCAAACAGGCAGTAGTAAGGGAGATGTGTCTGTCTGAACCCAGAAAGAGGAACTAAATATTCGGAACAGACAGAGTAAACAAACACCCAACACAACAGTCTGGGGGCAGCTAGTGTTGGAACAAACAGACCTATGTTCCTTTATGGCACCCGAGGAAGTCCTTAAATTACAACAGAGAACTGTAAATCATATTCCGAATGGCGACCTGGAATCATTTAGGGAAGCTAAATTATGCCTAAAGAGACTCTCTTGAAGGAAAGGGAAAACTTATATATTTCTTAAGGTATTCCATAAAAATTGTTTTAATGCCCTCCTGGCACTTGAGTATGGAAAAGACCATGGAGAGCATCCACTTTGGGACAGAAAATGGACTCAAATTTGGCATAAAATAATATTAATAAAAATTAAAAGTAAAGAACCAATATTTGGGTACTTACAATATGCAAAGTGCTATGATAGGTCTTTTATATTTAGTTTTTCTATTCAAAGAGCTCATTCTTTGCTTCTGCCACCGATATGGCTCTGTGTGATAAATATAGATGTTCCTCCACCCCCATCCCACACAACCTCCTGGCAATACACTTACACAGCTACACAGTACAATATAGGAGATCAAAGTCACCAACAAATAAAACGAGCACCCCCAAATCCAACACTGAAGCCGTGTCTAAAATATATGATGTGCCATTATCACACAGCTGGGTGACATGTGTCAGCACGTGATACTAGTTCTTGCCTAATCACTAGTTGAGCCCAGCATAATGTAGATCTCTTTTCATTCTGAGATCTTCGGATATATGAATTAGACTTCTATCACAAGGTAATAATAAGTCGATTATCTTCATTGCTCTTCATTGTTAAAATTTATTATATAATTCATTAAGTGCGTGTATATCTTTTAATCAATATAGCTACAAACTAACACTAAAAATAATTTTGATTCTCAAGTGTGTTGAAGTATTGCAGTAACTTTATATAGATTAGTTTGGAAAAGTGAGACTGGCAGCCATAGCACAGAGTTAGTCTGAGGATACTTTCTCTCAACCTGCATTTTGGGGCTCTTTTCATCCAGATTTTTTTTTTTTTCATGTTTTGCTTTGTGCTACTGTGTATTTAAGTTTTCCTCTCTACCTACAATCTGGCATTGGCTTGATGAAAGTCTCGGATAGTCTTCATACAAGCCCAGCCTTGCTTCAGTATGGGATGGTGTTTGGCCCAATTTCGGAAGCTCTTTCTCGACCATGTCTTTATTCCCTTCAAGCCCAGAGAGTTGTACTGAATTAAGCTTGATTTTAGAAGTCAGATTTTGTGAATAAGATTAATAAAAACTTGGCCATTTAGCTTACTTGTCGATGTGTGTGTCATCCAGTTGGAAGGGCTTTAGCACCGTGAGTCATATAGGTGTGTGACTAAAAACCTAAGTCTCACTAAGTTTAGTGAGCCAGAGCCCTAACTTGCCATGCCCCGTCTCTTTCTTGCCCTCCTAATATTATCTGTACTTAATTCTAGCAGGACCCTAGCCCTCTGTCATCTCTTAAATCTGTCATCTGCTTTGCTTCCAGGCTAACTCTCCCTATATATCCAGTTCTGATTTGCTCTTATACTAAGACCCTAGACTCTCAGCTGGATTCCTTGTTTGTTTTCTATGTATATCGGATGTATCATCCCTTAATAAAATTGGTTAAATAAAGATTATTTCTATGAGTAGTCAAATTAGACTGGACAATTGCTAAATTCTTACTCAACTCTCAAATCGAATATGTTTCTGAGCCTCATTCAATTGTACCCATAAAGACACATAGTCATGGTCAAAATAATTAAAAGAGGGCCAAACTGCATTTACTCTTTCAAGTAGTGAAAAGGGAGAAATCTCTACTAATTTCATTTGGAACTCATGTAGCTAACTATGTGGAAAGAATGTGATTTTACTATTTGAGTGCAAACTCTCCACTCACAATAATTGACATTTAATCTGTTCTATTTGACTGGATCATGTTCATTTATAAATTTTTTATTAATTTAATTCTATTACCTTAAAATATGAAGTTCCAGTATGTATTGCTGTAAAAGAAAGTAAATATATGTCATGTAAGGATATGTAATAAAATTATTTCTCTCAGTAGTATATAAACTGTCATGTGCCAATTGCTAAATTAAAGAAAAATGATGGTAAAGTAGAAAGAGAACTGGAAAAGTTATAGGAAATATATCTTCTTGTTCCAACTTTATCATTAAGTTGCTTTAATGTTTTTAATCTTCAGTTTTCTTATCTTTCAAATGAGATTATTTGGCCAAGGTTTCTAAAATGGTATAATATTATTTAACAAACATTTCATAGAGTTGGCTATTCTTAGTCATGCATGTGTCCAAAAATCACACAACTAACTACTAGGAAGAACTAGATTAATTAATAGCATATATATTTTTGAGTTTACTTCTACATGACTCACTGTTTTGTAAGTGTTCTTCTGGTAATTCCTCTCTTCAAGGTTAAGGGCTGAGATAAATATATGCACCTAGCGAACGGAAACTGGGACATTTTAAGGATTTGCTTAAAGTTCCAATGATAGAATAGTGTTTATAATTAGGTCTCTTGTTTCCCATTCTACTTATTTCTTTTTTCCAATCCATGCATAGATACTCTGCCATCCTTAACATTGGTGTTTTACATGTGTAGGATTCCTTCCTATTATGTATTTCTGTAGAAAATAGTGTTATGCTTCTGTGAAATCCATTATAGGTAAATTACAGAATCAAATCCTAGGCAACAGTCTAGTTAGCCAATATCAGTTTATAGGAAGGAGATTGAAGGAATTACTCAGAGGGCTAGGACAACTCAGTTGCCTTGCAAAGAAAGCTCTTAAGAAAGGTCAGATAGGCATGCCAATTGATTTTGAATTAAGGTGAGGCACTATGTATCACCACAGAATTTTTCTCACTTCGTCTAGGACATAAATGACAGAAGTTGAGTCAAAGAAAAATTCCCATTATGTGTTCTGTGCCCTTTACTCTAAGATCCCCTAAAGGCACAACCCAGACTGAAGAAAATTAAATCAAGTAGTAAAAAAATACTTAGGGCATTTTGGTAAGCTTATTCTTGTTTTCAAAAGAGCAACTGCCCAATACCTATTATTTAAATATTTTAAAAGAATTTTAAACTAGACTCCTGGGAAATTAAGCGAATTAGCTGAATGAGATAATGTACATTCTGTACTTTTCCTGATTTCCTCTGAAACTAATTGTTAAATTTTCTATGACAACATCCTATTAGAGGTTTGTACAGAAAGGAGCAGCAGAAAAGAGCCAAAAGAGAAAGGAGCAGAAAGGGATAAGACACAATTTACCAATTCAGGAATAAAATATAAAATATCAGAATAAGAGAATTCTATGAGCAACTACACTTACATAAATTTTGCAACTTAGATAAAAATGAACCAAGGCCTCAAAAAATGCCAACTACCACAATTCACTCCATCTAAAATAGATAATTTGTATAACCCCATAATTAATAAGAAAATTGAGTTTGTAAAAAATTTCCCATAACAAAATCTCCAGTCTCAGATGATTTCTGGGGAGAATCTTACAAAATGTTAATAACTAATCAACACTAATTCTATGCAATCTCTTCCAAAAAATAGAATCAGATGGAGGACTTTTCAAGTCATTTTATAAAATAGTGTTATCCTGATACCAAAATCAGATGAAGTCGGTATGAAAAAGAGAACTACAGACTGAATATCCTCATGAATATAGATAAAAAAAAATTCTTAACAAAATGTTAACAAATAGAATTAAGCTATTTACAAAAAACAATTGTATACCATGACCAGATGGAGATAATTCCAGGGATGCAAGTTAATTTCCATATTTGAAAATCAGTTAATGGAATATATCATATTAATAGGCTAAAGAAGAAAAAAAATCACTTGATCACATCCATAAATGCAGAAAATGCCAATGACAAAACTCAACATACTTTCATAGTAAAACCCAGAAAAGTAGTAATAGAGGAGAATGTATTCAACTTGATAAAAGGCATCTATTTAAAAAACCCTATATTTAATTTTATATTTAATAATAAAATATTGAATGCTTTTACCCTCATATTACTCTCACCAGTCTTATTCAACAGTAGTAGAGGTTCTAGCCAAAGTAATTCAGCAATAAAAGAAAATAAAAGGGATATAGGTCAGAGAGGAAGAAATAAAAATGATTCATGTTTGTAGATGACATAATTGTCTGTGTAGAAAATCCTAAGGAATCTACAAAAAGTTTCTAAAACTAATGTTGGTTCAATAATGTAAGGTACATGATGAGTAAACAAAAGTCAATAGCATTTCCATGTACTAGCAATGAACACATGGATCTGAAATTGAAAATACGATACCATTTACAAAAAAAATTACAATATTTATAGATGTAAATCTAACAAAACACATACATGACTCACATGATGAAAACTGCAAAAAGCTGATATAAGACGCCAAAGAGGATTAAAGAAATGGAGAGGCCATACAATGTTCCCGAATTACAAGACTCAATATAGTGATGTCAATATTCCTCAAACTGATCTACAAGTTTAATACAATCCCCATCAAAATCATGAAAGGTTTTGTTTTTTGTTTTTTGGGTTTTTTTGTAAATATAGACAAGATTATTATAAAACTTAGATGGAAAGGCAGAGTACCTGGAATAAATAGAACAATTATGAAAAAAAAAAGGAATAAGGTAAGATGAATCTGTTTACCCAATTTCAAGGCTTATTATATATAACTATAGTTGTCAAGACAATATGGTGGTAATAGCAGTATAGACACATAGATTAACTAAGCAGAGAACCCAGAAATAGATGCACAAATATATGTTCAAGTGATTTTTGACTAAAACAATTCAATGGAGGGCATAGCTTTTTCAAGGAATGGTACTGACATAAATAGGACAAAAAATGAACTTTGACCTAAATCTCATACCTTCTACAGGAATTAATTCAAAATGGATCATGGACTTAAATATAAAATGTAAAACTATAAAACAGAGAAAAAAATCTTCAGGGTCAGGTCTAGGCAAAACAAATAATACTACCCCTAAAAGAATAAAACTGATAAATTGGGCTTCATCAAAATAAATAAATAATAATTCCCTGATGAAAAATTCTATTAAGAGAATGAAAAGACAAGCTACAAACTTGGAGAAAATGTTTTCAAACTACATATTTGACAAAGAATTAATAACTGGAATATAAAAAGAACTCTTAAAATGCAATAGTAAAAAAGCAAATAATTCAATTAGAGCACAGGAAAAAGACATGAAGAGACATTTCACCAGAGAATATTAAACAGAGGGTAAAAACTACATGAACAGTCACTTGACCTTAGTAGTAATTAGGAAAATGAAAATTAAAATCACAATGCTATATACCTATCAGAATGACAAATATAAAATTGTGACAACACAAAATGCTTTTGAGGATATAAAGAGACTGGATCACTCATATATTGCTGATGAGAATATAAAATGATACAGCCACTCTGGAAAACCCTTTGCCAGTTTCTTAAAAAAAATTAAACATGCACATATCATGCAACTCAGCAACTATATTCCTGAGCATTTATCTCAGAAGAATTTAGACTTGTGTTTATAAAAAATCAATGCATAAATGTTCATAACAGCTTTATTTATAATAGTTAAAACCTGAATACAACCCAGATGTTTTTCAGTAGTGAATGGTTAAACAAATTATGACATATAAATATCATGGAATACTACTCAGCAATAAAAAAAAAAAGAATGAATTATTGATACATGCAACAACCTAGATGAATCTCTAGTGAATTAAGCTAGGTGGGAAAAACACAACCTGAAAAGCTTATATGCTGTATGATTCCACTTTTATGATTTTTGAAATGATAAAAAAATTTTAAATCATTTATTCCCTTAAAAACAAATAAATAAATAAAATCGATTAGTGGTTGCAAGGTATTAAGGAGAGGGTTGGGGTGGGGTGGGGGAATTGGGCATGAGTATAAAAGGATAACATGAAGGATCTTTATGGTGATAAAAATAGAAGAGGAGAGAGAGCATCTTTCCCTTTTGACTGTATTAATGTCAACATTCTGATTATGATCTTTAACTATAATTTGGTAAGATGTTATTTGGGGAAAACTGGATAAAGTGATTATGAGCTCTCACAGTATTATTTCTTACACTGCATATAAATTTACACTTTTCTCAAAATAAAATGTTTAAACACAAGGAAAACAAATTTAGGTAATTTGGTAAGTTACTCCTTGGTTTTCAACAGGAGCAAGTAGCCAGTGCCTACTGTTTACATATTTCAAAAATAAGAATATTAAATAAGATGCCTAGAAAATCCAACAAAACTTCAACAGAACCAGATAGTGTATATTCTGTAGTTTCCCTGCTCTCCTCTGAAATGGATCATTAAATAATTCTCTATAACAACATCCCTTTAGAGGTGTGCACAGGGTGTAAAAACAAGTCTCAATTGTTTCCAAATGCCTTAATTTACACAATTTCAACAATTCAAAAAATCATTTTACTTTCAAATACAAACTCTCCTGTTAGAGAGAAAAAAATTCTTTTTTATTTTAATTTTATTATAAAACAAATGTATGCCTTTTGTAGTAAATTTAGGAAGTAGTAAAAAGTATAAAGAAGCAGAAAAATTAAAGAAAATACCCATAATCTACTACCCATAATCTGGCACGTTGGCTTATTTCTGTTTTATCTTTTTTCGGTATTTCTTTTACACAGTTAAATTATTCGTGCATATAATTTTGTAGCTTTATTTTTTATTTAGAATTATATAATAAACATTTAATATTTGTATAATAATTAAATTATGCTTTTCTTCCAATTTACTAAGCCATTTTCCTAAAATAATTGGATATTAAAATTCTTTCTATTATTTTAAGTAATGCCATTAGATACACTTTTCTCTAAAAATAACTCTTAATGATTATTTCTTTATTCCAGATTTCAGAGTGAAATTAATGACTATTTTAAGTTTATGGATCTCTATTACCATTTGCTTTAGTCAAATCCCTCTTAGGATATTAGAAACTTGATAACATTTATGGAAAGATTTTAAAAAATGCTTTCTCAGGAAGCAGAGAAAAATTAATAGGCATAATTAAACCTGTTATTCTAGATTACCTCAGGATCTAGATACTTTTATTTCCCCAGAATATGAATTTTACTAATAAAGGGGGAAAAAAATACCTTTGGAAATCGTACTGGGAGGAGGCTGTGGTGAACTGATACACACCATCCATTTAGATCTTTTTGTAGTGTGCTTTTCTTCACCACAGAGTCTCGTAAGTTAAAAACTATACTTTCTTTCCAAGATTTTCTTGCATCTAGGGTTGTGGATACAAAATATATTTCACTAAATTCAATGCTTTCGAGCAGAATTTTGGAAGGTGGAAGTGAGACAAATGTATCTTCCTGTTGAACTAGCTGTTGGTGTTGGCCTGCCTGGTCGTAAAGATGAGTGTTTCCTCAGCTGCATTCCAGTGCATGGCCACTAGCTTCCTGTTGACCAAAAGGACTTTGTGGCATAAGTAGCTTCTTCTATACTGTAGCCACACAGTATGTTTTAAAGTTAATGGTTTTAGTGGTAGCCTCCCGATGACCAAAGTGGAACATATATTGGATCATGAAGAAGGCCTCAAAATTACAAAGGACTGCAATCATTTGGTTTGTTCTCAGAGTAAAGGGGAATTAAATTAGAAATCAGTATCAAAGAGATGACTCGAAATCATCAATGACATTTAAACTAAACAACATACCAGGAAGTATTCCATAGGTCTAGAAGTTATAATGAATATTAATTATTTTATTTCTTAAAACCGCTGTATATATTCTGCTCTGAGGCTCATTCTCCAGCGTTCTCTTTTTCTTAAGGGATACATTTGAGTGGAAAGACACTGTAAATCAGACGTGCTGTACATGTTATATACTAAGACACGTGACAAGTCACGCACAGAATTTCTTGATCATTAACAAGGAGCTGAATGGAATTTGAACTCTTTGAAATAGTTCCAGGTTGGGAAGAAAGTACTTTGAACTAAATTATACTGAAGAAATAAAATCAGAATTTGTGGGATGTAGCTAAAATGATACTCAGAGGAAACTTTAAAACCTGACATGAAAATTTTAGAGAATACAATGACTCATAGTAATAGTCCCTAGGGAAAAAAAAAAAAAAAATGGAGAATAAAACTGCCAGAAAGTTGAAAAAGAGAAATAATAAAATGCAAAAACCAATATGACAGAAAGTAAATATTTCATAAAAATGTCAATAAAGCCAAAAATTGGTCCTTGATAAACTCTTAGTAAGGCTAGTAAAGAAAAAAGAATTAAATTTAGCAATATTAAGAAGAAAAGGGGACTAAAACTACAACTTCTACAGACTTTAAAAGAAAGCAAGAAGATATTATAAATAAATTTATAAAAATAATTTGACGTTTTTGGTGAACAAATTTTTTGAAAAATAAACCTTAAAACTGACAAAAAAAGAATAGAAATTTTGACTATCATATTTATTAAAGAAATTGAAGCTATTATTAAAAACTAATCCACTAAGAAACCACCAGGTTCTGGATGACTTCATTAGTAAATTCACCCTAACATTAAAGAAGGAAATAACAAAAATCTTCCAAAATCTTCCAGAAAATGCAAATAGAAAGAACATGTTCCAATTCATAAGGCTGAAAACACCTTGATACCAAATCTGACAAAGATTTTACGCCCACCCCACCCCCCCACCTCCAATACAGGTCTTCTGTCATAAACATAGATGCAAAAGTTCTAAATAAAAGCTAGTGTCAGTAAACAATTCTCTACGAGTCTCTCATGTTTCTGCATATCATGTGAGTGATGTACTAACTGGGAAATTTTGTTCTGAATTGTCTTTTAAAGGATGCTTATATAACAAACAGCCTTAGAGGATAGATGTAGTCCCTTTCTTGAGCAAAGGGCAGGTTTCCTTGCAGCCTTGAAAGACAGAGACACTGTCTCTAAATTTGTTTTTTAAAGCCCTTGTCTCACTTGCATTTGACCTTTTAGTTGGAGGGAATTGAGTATGCAAATAGGGATGACCAGGAAAAGAATTTTTAACTCCTGGAATGGAGCACATCAATCTGGAGCAGAAATGAAAGAACAAAACTTTGGTCTCTGGGACAGGAATGCTTTAGATTCTGGGAGGTATGCGACAGAGAGGGACCTTAATGGTGTTTTATCTTTCAGAGACACTCTGAAGTTTTTCTCTTGAACACCCTGATTTTACTCTCCTAAACTTTGCAAGCATTTTAAATTTAACTGACAATTGTGTCAGTCATCTTTCATCTGATAGTTTAACCACAACTTGATGACCATTTTCCTTAACCCTATTGAGAAGTCTGTAAGAAAGAATAGGAGATTATTAACTCTGTATTTCTTATTTATAACACCTGTCGACACATTCAGATATCTTTCCAATCCCCTCTCATAGCCATTGCTCAGTCATCTTGGAAGGTGCACACATCTTCCTGATTGGGGGTTGGACAAATAGGGTAAGATGGACAAACTACCCTGGTAGTCCTCCAAAAATGAGGACTAAACTCGGTTATTCATATTGAAGTGGGAATCCTAAGGTCTACCAGCACTCTGGGAGGCTGTGTATGAGGTATAGTCAATCTGTGTCCTCAACAGATATGGGTCCCAACTGGGGTGCCCCAACAATTACAAACACCATTTTATTTTCAGTAGGACAAGTTGTACTTTCAGAGCTGTACTGCTTCTAAGAAAGACAGGTATTAATTTGTCTCCTTTCCTAAAATGCAATAATTTATACTCTAAGAATTGTCATATGAAGGCTTCAAATATTTGAGGAAACACCACCAGTAGATCAGGATTCCCTCATACAACTGTGGAGATGTCTTCAGTGAGACTAATTGTGGGAACTTCCTAGAGGAATATATGGCTCATTATTTATGTGCACTCTTCTGGACAGTTATCCCACAAAGTTATATTACATATCCTGAATACTCAATGACAATGTGGTAAAACACTTGTCCCTGACTTTATCTGAAGTAATTAATGCCATCAACTCAGCTTGGAACCTCAACTTACAAGCCACGGGTTTTAAGGATGATAGAATTGCCCTAGCATCCTCCTTGGCCTCAAGACAGAGTCTGTGTAATATTTAGTACATCCTGTTTTACCTGGATTAATGCCTCTGGTCAGTTCAGATACTAAGGAGAAAGCCATCTGGCTTTCTAAGGTAGACCCACCTTGATGGTTTATAAACTTTGTTTACGCGATTGGGTCTGAGCATCTAGAGAACATGGTTGAGGTGAGTACCTCAGGTTGGCCTCATTCTTCTGCTTGAAATCCTGTTAGTAGGACCCTTAATTAAATGCCAAATGAGACAAATTAAGCAGATTTGATCCCAGACTCTGATGGTCAGATTAATCAGAATGGTGTAGTCATGGAAAAATTCACCTGAAGCCAAAAAAGTGTAGAAACAAGGGTAAAATAGTGTTGGGAGATAATTTTCCATGGGTCTCATATTTCTGTACATCTCATGCATGAAGCGCCAATTACCCTTTTTTTTTTTTTTGACTCTGTTATAGAGTGGATTGATTCCTCTAACAATTACATGCTGAGCCCTAACCCACAATGTGATGGCATTTAGAGATGAAGCCAAACGAGGCAAGTAAGGTTCAATAAGGCTATGAGGGATGAGGGTGAGACTCTAATCTGATAGGACTGGTGTCCTCGCGAGAAAAAAAAAAAAAAAAGATACCAGAGATTTCACTCTTTTCCTGTATGCACAGGAAAATGTCGTGTGAGGACACAGCAAAATAGCCATCAGCAAGCCAGGACAAGAGGTCTCACCAGACACCAAACCTGCTCACACCTTGATCTTATCTTGATTGTAGAATTCTAGCCTCCAGATCTGGGAAAAAAATTAATTTCTGTTTTTTAAGGCACCCAGCCTGTGGTATTTTGTTATTAGAGCTTGAATAGACTAATACAGACTCTCTGTTCTAGAATATTTGTACAGAAAATAGCCTTAGAAGACAGAGGTAATATCTCTTTCAGAGCAAAGGGCAATGTACTTACTTTCCATTATAAAAGATTTGGGTTCTCTAGATTTAAGGCTCCTCTTTTGTCAGGCAACCCACTACGTGTGCAGGTTTTTGTGTGTAGTTTGACCCTCTTTGAATTTTCCCGTGGGAACTGGGATTTAGGGCACCAACATTATGATACTCTGACTATTGCTAGTGCTGTGAATAAATAGCCTTCTCAGACCCACACATGTCATCTTTTATCTGCACACATGAAACTGTGGAAGGCTAACATGTTAAGATTAGTAGGTTTAGTACAGTAAACTCAGACTTTTTATAGTTCTTGGCAATTAGTAAATCAATCTAATGATATATTAAAGAGAGAATACGTTACAACCAAGTGCAATATATCACAGGAATATAAGGATTACTGTTCAAAATTTAATACATATACTTCATTCACATTAAGGAGAAGAGTAGGAAAAAACATAAACATACTAGATACATAAAAACATTGGATAAAATTCATTACTCATTCATGATTTTTAAAACAAAAACACTTTTAGTAAACCATAAATAGAAAAATATTTCCTTAACTTGAGAATGGGTATCTGAAACTTGAAGGGAAAATTTTACTTAATGGTGAAATATTGAAAGGTTTTTCTTTAAGATTGTAATGAGACAAGAATTCCATCAGCTACCATCAATTCTGTTGAGTAAGGTAGGTACTAAAGATCCTGGCTAATGGAATCAAATAAAAACAAAAATTAAAAAACAAGAAAGGAATAAGATTAGAAAAGAGTAAATAAAGCTATCATTTGTAGAAGATATGATAGGATTGGCAGAAAATCCAACAGGTTACAAACTGTTAGAATTAATAAATGAATTTAGTAAGATTGCTAGTCACAGAGTCAACACACAAAAACAGTTTGCATTTTTACATGTAAACAATACATGAACAGAATATAAAGTTTTGTAAAAGAATGTGACTGATAGTATCATTTTTAAAAATAAAATATCTGGGAACCTCTTTGAGGAAAACAAAAAATTAAATGTGCTACTAAAAACTCACCAGGAGGACTAAAATTAATAAAATATATTCCCAGGTGTTGGAAGGGACATGGACCAACCAGAGTTCCCAAGCACTGCCAGATGGAGTATAAATTTGTACAGTTCTCCTAGAAAACTGCTTGGCAGTGTTTCCCTAAAGCGCAGCAATTCCATTGCTAAGTATAATATATGCAATAGAAATGCACACATATGTTCTCAAAAGAAATATATAAGAATGTTTATAGCAGCACTCTGTTTAATATCTCCAAAGTGGAAACTACCCAGATGCTTCTCATTAGTCAAATAAATAAATTGTGGTATATTCACATAGAACAGAGGTTGACAAACTTTTTTTTTTTTTTATAAAGGGCCAGATAGTAAATATTTTAATTTTGTAGGCAATTCAATCTGTCACAACTCCTCAACTCTGCTGTTGTAGCATGAAAAACAGTCATAGACAATATATAAAGAGATAAACATGAAATTCTAATAAAACTTTATTGACACTAAAATTTGCATTTAATAAATTTCTTATATCTTCTGAAATAGTGTTCTTTAGGTTTTCTTCAATCACTTAAAAATGTGAAAACCATTTTATCTTGTAGGTTGTACAGACACAAAAATACCATGTAGAACTGAGAATAAAGAAAACTACCACTACACGTAAGATCATGGAAGAATCTCATAAATGTAATGTTGAATGAATGAAGGTGGACACAAAAGAGGATATTCTGTTTGTTATACTTTAATAAAATTCAAAAATAATTATAATTTTTAATTTCCCACTGTTACTTTAAATATTTTTCTCTGGGAAATGTTTTAGCCTTTCACTGGATGAAAACTCATAACCCTGTGATTTTCTAGTCTCTCTTATGTAATAGATGGTCTTGTGCAAATTATAGCTTAGACTTAGAAATTATGATGTATTAATTACACATCCATCTTTGCTCAATTGTATATTTCTTTCATTCTTGCTCTCAAGTGTAGTCTACAAAGAATTAGTACCTGATTTTAGGCACTGGAATGTCTAGTTTCTTTCTTTTATTTATTCCCTTTCTTCTGACTTGCCAATAATTCTTAAGGACCATTTGGATTGGTACACAGAAGGAAGAGAGAATGGAAACAGAAAGCTCTGGTTTGACTGGTATTGTTGGAATATGTTTTTTGGCTTAAGGAACTGTCAGAAAAACTGACTTTTCTCTCACATGTGCCTCTCATGGGGTTTTGAAAACTCTCTAGCTAGTATCCTCCAACTGTAACTCAGTTGACCTTGATATATTTTCTTTATTTGGTAGATGCTTCTCTTCAGTCTCTGGTTCTCCCAGTGTCTTTTCCACATAGACTTTGTCAATTTGAGCCCTAGCACATGTAGATAGTTTTCTTAGGAAGAGGTCAAAATAGCTACAGCTGCCTCTCTCCCTGACCTGGCTTACATATGGTCTAAACACTGGTGCATACTGTGTTTGAGTCCATTCTAGAAGCACAAGCAAACCAAAAATAGCACATCCCCTTTACTCTTTGCTTGGCAGTCCATCTGCTCACTCTCTTATCTGGCAAAAGTCAGATATAAGTCCACTGTCCTTCCCAATTTCTCCAAGAGTTGTCAAATTCACATCGTGGTTCTGTTACCACCCAGATCTCTAGGCTCAAGGAGAAGGAGAGCTTTACCCATCCATAACTGTTGTATATGTTTGATTGTGTGTGTGTGTGTAGGGGTAGAGGGGAATAGTGAGGAATGCATATACAGCATCAGTTCTCTCCCCAAAATCAAATCTTTACAACTAACCAGTTTCTGACCCTTTTTATATCTTTTTTATGGTAAGAAATTTTTAGAATTATGCAACTGGATCCTAGATATTCTCTTCAAACATTTACATATTGGGTTATCTCATAACTCATTTAGCACCACATTTGAAACTAATAATTTAACTTGGAATTACATTAAGATTTCTGTTTTAAAAGTAAAGTAGAGCCCAGAGAGAGTATTTATTCCTAATTTTAGAAAGTTTTCAAGATAATTCATTTCTTGAATTGATTTCTAGAAATATTATACCAAATTAAAGTTCCAAGAATATTTGAGAATTTCAAACTCATTTCAAGAAAGGTATTATTTTAAACATCTTAATTTTGTTAATAAAAATTAGTATTATATATTTGCCTAAAATCCCATCTATTTGTGACTAGTAAGGTTGAAAGTTTTCATGTTTGTCTAAGACTTCCTGGTCTTAAAAACAAAATAGCTGGACCCTTCTAGTTCTAATGGTTTGGCCATCACTGTGAAATTAACTAAAATTACTGAATAAAGATTGTTTTTAAAACCTACATTTTTAGAATTATTAAATACTAAGAATATAACTGAAAATTTCTTGTTTGAATAAGTTCATTCAAATGCACTGGGGGCTTTAATTATCACAGGCCCCTTAAATTTTGTTGTGAAAGGCAGATTTAAGATCTAGCATTTTGATTTAATTCCTTATCCATGAAAACCTAAATCAGTTCCAGAAAGTAAACAGATTACTAAAACTGTCTCTCATAGAGAGATTTACTAATACTGGAAGTTACCTAAACCTCAGGTTGGCAGGTAACCTAAAGACTGAGGCCAAGGGTACTGGTTACCCAATGATCCTCTAGTTTAAACTGAGCATTTAGTATGAGAGAAGACATTTAGGATCTGATTTTTTTTTTATATAAAAAGATAGTAATTATATTAAGTCTAGAAATTTAGCAGCATTTGTTTCTATCAGGAAATGTGCTATTATTTATCACAATATGTCCTTCATAATTCTATCATATATGTTTACTTCTATTTCTTTCAAAATTGATGTACGCTCATTACAAATACTCAAGCAACAAGCTTTGAACATTCAGATTTTGCAAAGGAAAGAAAGAGAAAGGAGTTGTGACATCGGTTCCCTGACCTACCCCCCACCTCCCATCCCTGACACACATATACCTCTCAGCTAATATAAGGCTTTTGAAGTGGTTGTGATCTTCTGTGGTTATAGCTTTTATCAGGTAGTCCTTGTCCTTGGGTTGCACACTCTCTCCTTTTCACCATGTCAAGTCTAGAGAAAGTAATGGCTCCTCATTGTTTCTGGTCCCTGGGTGATGTCTTGTTCCTAGTTGGTTACTTTAACTCTCCTCACATTTCTGTAAATAACGCTTCCACTAAACTTTTTCAGTTAAACCCTTTGTATGTGTCCTATGTTTGATTTTGTCATCTGCGTGTCATACTTGACTTTGACAATATTGAGTCACCCCTCCCCTCAGAACTCTGTAGACATTAGTTTACTGTCTTATGGCTTGAGTGTTGCTTTGAAGAAATCTGCCAGCTGGATCCCATTAGACTGCTTCCTCCCCAAACTTTTGCTGACATTGTGGGATTTTTGTCTATACACCTGAATAATTATTTATTCTAGAAAGTCACTAACTTCACCAAAATATACCCCAATGTTGATAATTTTATATCAGGGTTTTCTGGGGATGTCCTTTTTTTCTTCAGATCCAGACGTTCCTTTAATTAAATAAATATATATATATATATATATTCTATTACGTCATTGTATATATTTTCTATACCGTTATTATGCAATCTTCTCAATTTCGTACTCATTAAATAATCCTAAACTCTATTATAGTTACCCATTTAACCACATTTGTTATCTTTCTTAAATAAAATTTTATCCTTGTTATTTTCTTCTTCCTTAACTGTGTCTATTTTGAGCCTTCTGCTTATGCTTCCAATTAGATTTCAGCCATGACTATGTTGTTTCTTGCTTTTTCTAATTTAAATATTAGTTTTGCAGTAATATTTTATCTTTAATTGACTGACTTAGTTCTGCATTATTTAACACATTCTGTTAAGTGTACTGTCTCATTTTGCTTCATTGATTTCATTTTCTTTTTATTTATTTTTCTATATACAAAACAAATATTGTGGATTGTTTTCTTCTTTTCTCCATATCGGACTGCTTATCTGTCTTACATAATTGAGTTTTTCTTCTCTATTTTTTTTTACCTGAGTTTTTATATAGTTATCATGCTATTTCTTTGCACCTTATCATATTTAACAGTCATCTCTACCCAAACCTTCTATTTGCCTAGGAATAGAATGGATAATTTGTTCTATACTCCCTTTTCCTGATCTGGAACCTATTGGTATTCCCTTCAGAGGATGTAGTATGTATGTCCCTCCCACGTCTATAACCCTCATTCAGCCCAATGCATCCTATTACATGAAAGCAAGGGAAAGTAGAAATTCAACTAGGGATGTGGGCAATTGTTATTGGTAGACCATGTTTGTGATAGTTTTGATAATTATGTTAAAAATCTTGTTTAGGCATTTATTTCACTACTCAAGTGCCTATCATATTTCAGAAGGATCACTGTATTATTCAGGGTTCAAGCAGAGAAGCATAAACACTAGAATATATATATATATATATACATATTTGGGATTATATATATATTTGGGATTTGGCCTTAGGTAGCTGGTTAAGAAGCATCTACAAGGTTCTTTTTTTTTTTTTCCCCCACACCTGATGCTGAAGCTTAGAGTCTTCAGAGCAAGCATTCAGAAAGAGAAGATTAATGTAAAATGTGGAGAAAGCAAACTGGATTTCAAAAACATGAGCCAAAACTTCACAAGAAAGGACTGAAACCCATGTCAGTTTTTATTGGCAATACTGTTGGTAGCACAGGTGTTTTGCAGAAGCCGTGCCCTTCCTAAAATAATTAAACACACACAGGTGGCCCAGGAATCAGAGAAACTGAAGGAGAACGCAAGGGGAGATAGAAGAATTGCATGCTCAGCTGTGATGACTAACAAGATTAGTCAGCAAATGAGCAATAATAAGTATGAGCTACCAAATGGCTGCTGCTTCCCCTCTTCCCTCTTAATCTCCCAAGAATCTCTTTCATTGACCATCCTAACTGGAAACATATAAGGAAGGAAATTCTGGGAAATGTAGTCCAACCTAGCCAAGTGGACAAAGGTGCAAAGGTACCCTTGAATTTATTGTTATCCTTAAATAAAGTAAGGCCTTTCTTTCTTTTCCTTTCTTCCTTCCTTCCTTTCTCTTTCTTTCTTTCCTTCTTTCTTTCTTTCTCTCTTTCTTTCTCTCTTTCTTTCTCTCTTTCTCTCTCTCTTTCTCTCTCTCTTTCTCTCTCTCTTTCTCTCTCTCTCTCCGTTCCTTCCTTCCTTCCTTCCTTCCTTCCTTCCTTCCTTCCTTCCTTCCTTCCTTCTTCCTTTTCTTTCTTTCCTTCTTTTTCTAGTAATCGTTTTGTTTTAAAATACCAATGTTCTCAACATATGGATAGTATATCATCTGCGATAGATGATTGGCTAAAGAAGCTGTGGTACATATATACAATGAAATATTATTCAGCCATAAGAAGAGATGAAACTCCCATTTCCAACAACTTAGTATGAAATAATCATACTAAGTAAAATAAGCCAGATAGAAAAGGTTGAAAATCACATATTATCACACTTATATGTAGGATATAAACCTAAAAGTAACAAATGAACAGGACAAACAAACAGAGACTCATGGACATGGATTATAGACTAGTGGTTACCAGACCACTAGGTAGGGAAAAAAAATAAAATATTAAAAAAAAGGCCTTTGTCTCCGATAGACTCAAAAAGACCCAACTTTTATTTCCCATTTCATTTATTTGTTCTCTGAAGCCAATCAAGAAAATGACAAAATCTAAGCAATCATGTTGTAGATTAAAGTCTTATTTGCATGTTCATGAGAAAAAAAGAAAATAATAGTCCTTATGATTTATTATACTCTGTATTCTGAATAGATTTCAAGTTCATGCAAATTCACTCCAGGGCTGTCTATGAAGCTGATCTTACTACAATTGCCTTTTCTGTGTGAAAGTAAAGCAAAAAGGAAGGTTCTAGCCAAACGTACCTTCACTGAGCCTTTTTACTCCCCAGAAACTTTGAATAACTTTAAATAGCAAAGTCCTCATCAAAGAGTTTCCCTGAATTTACCTTAGCTACCAAAAACATTTTTATTCAGTGACAAGTTTTGGAATGACAGCTTCATAAGACATTAATTTCAAAAGCCAAAACTAGCATTCAACTGTGAAAAACACAATAGTGACTTAAAACAAAATTCAACTAGGGACATAAAAACATCAGCAAAACTTCATAATGAAAAACAAATTGCTGCCAAATGGCCAAACTATACAGAAATCCACACACCTAATTTAGCCTATGGCTAAAGAACATTGCTACTTCTGTCAAGAGCCAAGAACTTGCTCCAAGGCTAATATACAAATTAAAAATCTGAACACACAAACTAATGATCTTGAATCACCCAATGTTTTCTTTGCTTGCCAGATTTGGCAATTATAAGCTGTTAGCTGAATATTCACAGAAAATTAAACAATTTAAGAACCTAACTTTAGCTTCAAGATTGGTCTTGTGATTATGGTGCTCATATGTATACTGTTGGCATGCTTTTTTTAATGTAATGCTATAAAACTATTTTCTTTTAATTTAAAGCAGTCTCTATTCTGTTTTCTACATTTTGTAGAGAATGCCACAGACAAGTCACTTCAGAATTGCCAGTTGAATATGTGGTTTCCCACGATAAGGCCCTAGGCTTTTGTTCTCTTATCTGTAAAATGAAGATAATGCTATCTATCTGATTATGTCACAAGACTGTTTTTAGTTCTCCAAAGTGACAATTTAAAAAAAAAAAAAACAACTGCTCTGTAAAAATGAAAAGTAAATCATCATAGTTAAGCCTAGACTAGAAGAGCTTTTTGAACCTATGTATAAGTAACCAACAAAGCTCTTTAAAATTTAAATAGTTATCTTCTGAAAAGTGAAGATTTGAATTTATGTCCTCCAAGACTTAGTTGAACTAGTAAATAAAATCCTCAGAAATATCTGGAACACACTAAAAATGGTAATTTCCCAGCAATTAATCCATACATTAAAAGAGAATGCGAACCCACTTTGTAATCAAGTTGGTTAATTTAGGCCATTCAAGTGTTAAGTATGGAAATTGTATATTATTTTGCCTATGGTTTCCCTTTAGTCGAGATGAATTGTTACAGTTATACCTTTTAGATTGTAATGCTAAAGCAGGCCATATGGAGATATCTCTGTGTTTGTTCCAGTGACTATGAAAATTAAGTTCACATAATAGAATGATGGTTAAATAATTTCTAAGAAAGGCAGTTGATATCAATGTTTAAAGTATTATTTTCAAAAGATTAAAAACTATTGTTATAAAAGCGCACAACAAACATGTCAATAATGTTATTTATATCATCAATTAATGAGGGAACTAATAAGACACTAAAACTGGTTCAATTGGCTTTCTAAAAAACAAGTAAAAGCCCTGGTTTGTAGTGTCTGCCAGGTTTTGTAATACAAGTACTCCCACCATGGCTGACTTTAAGCTACCAATGTGAAATCAATGGGCTTTCAAAATTCCTACAAACTAAACCATTGGTTCTTATGAGCTAGTCTGAGCTGGTTCCAGCACACCACTGATATATATATACGTGTGCCATTTAATACAGGAATGTTAAGATAAGATATGTAGGTTATAAAACTGGTTAATATCTCAAGGAGAAATACACTTTTAGAGTTTTTCCACCAGACAGAAATTATTTGCATCTCTGCTGAATAAAATCTATGTTAACCTCTGCCCTTATAGAGTTATAAAATAACCCAGTGAATAGAGTCAAGCCCAGCATTTCACTGAAAGAATACCTAATAATTTCTTTTGTCTTTTCAAAGTTATAAATATCATTTTCTGACACAGCAGATTGTTAAATCTATAATGAATTAATGGCTCTCTGACTCAATTTAAAAATATAAGTTTCCTTACTAGGCTGTGAGATACTTGAAGGTAGGAAATCTTTCTTAGTTCTTGTTTCTTTAGTCCTATGCAAGTATCTGGGATCCTGTAGGTGCTCAATAAATGTCTGGTGAATTGATGAGTATAATTTTGTGTGGGAAAATTAGAAGATAATTTCTTGAAATGGACAATCTCTTCCTCATTCTTCTCCCTTTTCTTTAGATTTCTGCAGAAATAGGACTGAGAACAGTTAATGGCAATAGATGTTCTCTGGCTTCAAGGGAAACTTTAAAGGCAACGAAAAAAAATTTAGACAGTAAATAACATGAGAGAAATGATGGAGAAAAGAAGGTGAAAAACTGATGTAAAAATTCAAACTTAGTATTGAAGAAGTTTGATCTTGATTCATCGTGAGAGTATAATGTAGACTGAGAGTAAAATAGAAATAAATTTTAATGGGACAAGGAGCTTGAGGATAAAATGAACAGAATAAGACCATTTCTTGGTCCAAAGTTGGAACATTGTGGGCGCTAAGCTTATTATAACTAAAAACTAACCGAACAGAAGAACAAAGCATGAATTCATCACAACCTGTTACATTAGGTGCTTACTGATTAGTTTAAAGAAATAGTTAAAGAGTGAAGACATTGACATAATAGTTGAATTATGGTCCATTTAGTCATTCATCAAATATTTCTTAAATCCCTATTGTATGCCAGACCTTGTTCTGAGTGCTAGGGATAGAGTAGTGAGGAAAAAGAGAAGGTTCCTATTTTTGTAGACCTTACTTGCTATCGCGAGCATGTGTAAAGGTAAAATTCAGAAGAGCACAATACAGTAGAAGACCTTAAAAAGGATGTGAGTAGTATCTGAGAGGCCAAGTAAAGAAGTATTTCTAGGTAGAAGGTGTCATCAAACAGTTGAATCTAATACAGTTAACAGGTGAACAAGAAACAACTGAAAATTGAGACTATGTATGTAAAATACGGAGGTCCTGGATTAATTGATAAGAGCACTTTTAGTGAAGTAGTAATAAAAGCTTTGTTAGAATGGTTCAAGGGACAATGAGAGAAGTGGAGACCACGTGTTTAGACAATTCATTTTGGAGTTTTGCTTTATCAATGTATTTGCTTAAATCTTCGGTCTTTAGTGATTAAAAAATTTATGGGTATAGTTATTAGTATAATACATATAATTAATATAATTAATATAATATAATATAAAATATAATGTAATATAATACAATGCAATAAATATAATATCAAAATACATTTATATTTTTCTGACAATATTGATTCATATATTACTATGAACCCTGAAGTTGGAACTATTTTAATATTTTTATTATCAAATAATATGTAGAAAAATGTGCAAAATAAAAATGTAGAGCCAAATGATTTATGACCACCTAGATAAAGAAATAGGACACTGGAAGTATCCACTGTGCCCCTTCCCAATTATGTTCCCTCTTGCTCCCTTCTTTCTCCAGGTAACCACTTTCCTGACTTCAACGGCAATCACTTCCTCGTGTTTCTCTATAGTTTAATCACACAGTATGAATCACTGAGTAATACTATTTAGTTTTCACTTCTTCTCAAAATTTTAAATAAATGGAATCACACCTACGTATTCTTTTATGTATGGTTTCTCTAGCTTGCTTTCTGTTTTTGTAGCCCATCCATACTGTTTCTGTAGATTGTTCATTACCATTGCTTTTTAGTGTCCCTTTCTATACCAAGATTATTATGTCCTCTCTGTTGCTAAAGGATATTTAAGTTTTTTTTTTTTTCTTTTTATAAATAGTACTGCTATCAACAGCCTTGCACTTCTCTCGTGAAATGTGATTGCTTTTGGGTTGAGTATGTACTGAGGAGGAGGATTTCTGGGTCATAGGGTTTATGTATCTTCGACTTCAGTGAACAATGCCTGAACGTTGTCTAAAATGGTTGTACTAGTTCACGTGTTCATCAGCAACACGAGTTCAGGTCCCGTTGTTCCACATTCTCTCAAATGCTTTATACTGTCAGTCCTTTTATTTTCATTCTTTCCGGTGGATGGATACTGGTATCTCACTGTGAATTTGCTTTTTCCCCAGTGATTAATAAAATTGATTATCTTTTCATATATTTATTGTCTTTTCCCACTTGATGAATACTATTTTTTTTCTGAGTAGTGTTTTATATGAAAAAGAAGTGTGTAATTTTAATGTAGCCAAATTTATCAGTCTTCTCCTCTCAAATTAATTTTTTTTATGTTCTAAAAATCTTTTCTAATGCAGATACCGTCAAAGGTATTTTTTTTATGTTGTCCTCTGGAAGATTTATTCTTTTGCTCTTCACACTTTAATCTTTGGTCCTTCTGGGTTAGTAAATAGTATTTTTATAGTGTATATGCAGTGTGAAGTGCTGGCCAAGTTTCATTTTTTTTTTCCTATGTGGATATTCAGTCAAACAAGTATCATCTTTTAGATACAATAAAAGTATCTTTCCCTAGTACTTTGCAGTTACATCTTTGCTATACACCAAGTATTTATTATACATTAAATATATTTCTGGATTTCCTATTGTATTCTACTTGTCTATCATTTTTTAATTTTTTACAAAAACCATAATCTTTTAGTTACTGTAGTTTAATAACATATCTTGACATTCAGTGTAGGAATATTTTTCACTTTTCTTATTTTAAAAAATATCTCAATTATTCTTTACTGAGTATTTATGTATTTAAATTATCTTTACTATTCTTTACTAGAAAAGAACGTTTTAATTCTTCACTTCCCTGACTGCTCACTGATAGCTCTAAGCATCTAAGCATATATATCCATGCCAATTTTTCTACTTATCAACAAAAGTATTGGTCCTATTTCACTAATACTAAAATTGCAGAAATATATGCATATCTATGTATATATATATACATACGACATATTTTTCAATGTTCAGAACACTTTAGGCACCATTATAAACCCTGACCCTAAGAATCATTTATTTATAACACAGTTTTGTCTTTAATGAATTACTGGATGTAAATAGAATATCATAATTTTTGACATAAGGCTGTCAAAATTAAAGTGATAAATATTTTTCTTTATTAGAGGAAATATTCTGCATTTATTTTAATTTAGCATATTTCAAACAATGGTCATATTTGCATGTCACTCAATTTTTATTTCCCAAGTTTTAGCTAGATTATCCTGTAGATTCCAATAGATGAGTTTAAAGCAAAACAACATCTTCTAGGTATTTCTATATGAGGGAATTTGAAAATGATTAACTCTCAGAGTTTTCAGATGCAGAACCTGGGGAAGTAAGAAAACTTTACACTAAGAAAAGCACTAGCTGATACAAAAGAAGTCTTTGTAAATTTCTATTAATGACCAAGTTTGATGTAAGAACACTTGCTTCATATCAGCTTCTGACCAAAATTCAGTTTCTTTTGTGTGATGTCATTTGTTTCTAGAATCATAGTAGATTGGTATTCTCCTTTCAGAGTTTAAAATCAGTTATTAAAATGTTGCTATGGCTCAGATCTCTTAGTTACTTTAGTTCAGGAAGAAACTGGTTCTTGGAAAAGAAAATATTTATGCTTATCTCCTTTGAAGCTGTATAGATCTAAGTCTCTTGTAATATGAAGGAAGATCATTTTAGTTGAAAGTATGTCGTATTCGGAATAGCCCTTTTAAAAATCATAATTTCACCATTTATTAGCTTTGTTACTTTAGCTTTTTGTTTACTTGATCTCTAAAAGTCCCGGTTTTCCACATTGTAATGTGAACTATTATAACCTTTCTCATAGGGAACCGTGTAGGTTATGCCTTAAATAAGGAAGAAGCAAGGACATGCCATTCACAAGTAAATTTAGTAAGCATGTTTAAAAATGACTTGTACTGCTAGCAATGACCTTAAAAAAATCAATGTTGCTTTGTTAATCCATTGGAATTTAGGGCTTAATTTATTACCACGGCATAAAGTAGCCTATTATGACTACCAATACCCTTGTTTAGAGTGGCCACATTTTCAAACATAGTTTTCCTTATGGATTGTTAAATTTAATTAATGATTTTTTGTTGTTGTTGTTAAAAATTAGAATTAAGTGCACTGAGATTTCCAGATTAACAAAATCATGGAGTAGTTACCAAGTACTGTCCTATCTATAGCCTTCACATGCTCAAGTGAGTGATAATGAGGAATAAGATCAGTAAAGCCTAAGAGCACAGCAAGGAAATAAACACACTAACACTGACAAAGTAGGCTGATTGCTCAAATTGATAATGAGAATATTTTGAGCTTCCACAGATTTTGTAAAGTAACCAATTCACTACTTATCGTCAGATGAAACTCTGGATCCAAGTGATGCTAAACTCAGCTGGAGACATATCTAAGAATAGCATATGGAATGGTAAGTGGACTTGAACTTCAATCGTAAACAGTTAAAATCCTTTTCGTGGATTTTAAGGACCCACAGAATAGCCATCGTGTTCGTAAGATAAAATTCGCATTAATACCTAAAAGAGGCTTAAAGGGGCCCAGAAACATTAATCAACTGAGCATCAGAACATGCCTCTGAAGTAGAAAAGAATTGTGTTCCCATTTTTTAGGACAGGAAAAAGCAGTGGGTAGTAGCAACAAGTTTACCTGAAGATAATTGATTTAGTAGTATGATAAACTGGCTGAGTCTTAGAGCTGTGACTACAAATCCTTAGAAGATAAGAGTTCTGACTACATTGGAGAAACTTGACCTCAAGTCCCACCCTTGTCACTTATTTCCAATGTCATCTTGGACAAGTTTACTTACACATACATGGGAATAATCATATCTCAAAGGTAACAAAAAAGATGGCAATGTAGACAAAGCATTACACATAGTGATTGACCTACTGTATAATTATAAATGGAGTATTTCATTATTTATCTACTATCAGCCTATTAAGAAAGCTAATGAGTTCACTTCTCAGGGGGACAAAAAATTAAAACTGCTATTGTCAGTCTATCTATAAGGTAATCATTGATTGGTACTGTTCCGAGTGTACAAGTAAACTGTTTTTTAAAAAAATTTGTATTATTTTAGAGTCCACCAGGTTTTACCATTCTTCTCATATCTGACCCAGAGTCTCTTAACCAAAAGGAATCACTTTCAAATTACTGAGGATTAAGACAAACTTTCTATTTGAAAGCAACGGTATGTCTGCAAAGATGCTTAAACATTGTCACCACAAACATCTTTGTACAATTCTCCCTTTATTTAAGAATATTACGTTATGGATTCAGGATCCCCATATAAAGCCTCAAAAGTCCAATTCTGTATTTGCTACATTGCTATTTTAGTGATACAAGCTAAATAACTCTCATTCATGAAGTTATATTTTTAGGACTTTTTAGTTTAGGCACAATACTGGGATATGGAAGGACAAAACACTACTTTTTTGGACAGAAACCATCTACTGTAAGTAATGATATACTGGGTAAAAAAATTAGTGACTTTGTGTTTCAAGTGCTAGGAATGTTTGAAGGCTCCATATATTATAATTATATGGTAATTTTTATTTTAAGGGAAATTTTTTATTTTTGTTTTTCTGGAGATTCTTTCTGCCTTCCGCCCCCAATCCCTCCCTGCCCCCCTGCCCTTTACTGTTCTATTAACCCTATGCCTTTTTTTATGAAGACTTGTTTTAGTTTGTTTCCTATAGACTCCATGACAGGGTCCAATTTAAAAGCCCTTTAACATAAAATCCTACATTAGAGAAAGATCACAAAGTTATGTTAATTTTAAAGAAGAGTTGTAATTTATGTCTATTGTTTCCTCTGTGGCCTTCTGTCTAATCACACACCCTCTTTGGCTGACCTCAAACTCTTCCTTTCAGTACATCGTAATTCTCTAATATAGTCTTCACTTTTTTTTTTATAAATAGAAAGCAAAGCTCTTGCCAAACAATACTAGACTATGCTGTAGTTGTAAAATCTGTGGAGATTAGGGAATCACCAAAGGTCATTTATTCAGCCACTTACTTTGTACATAATGAAATTGAGACACAGACCATAATTACAGTCAAAGGCCAGCAGTCAGTGAGAGCAAAACTGAGATTCGAACTATCTTTACTTTCAGAAAAAGAAACAGAGAAGCATTTAGTTAAAATTCCTATCAAAATTCCAATGGCATTTTTTGTAGAAATAGAAAAAAAATTCTAAAATTCATACAGAATCACAAAAGATCTCAAACAGCCAAAGAAAGAAGTACAAAGCTGGAGGTATAACAAATGCTGATTCCAAACTTTATTATAAAGCTATGGTAAAGAAAACAGTGTAGTACTGGCATAGAAATAGACACATGGGTCGATGGAACTGAATGGAGAGCCCAGAAATAAACCCGCAAATACACAATCAACTATTTAACAAAGGAGTCAAGAACACTCAATAGTCTCTTCAATAAACAGTGTTGGGAAAACTGGATAACCTCATGCAAAAGAACATAATTGGACCCCCAACTTACACCACTCACAAAAATTAACTTGAAATGGATTGGAGACTTAAATGTAAAATCTGAAACTGTAAAACTCCTAGAAGAAAACTAGGAGAAATCCTCTTTGACATTTAAATGTAAAATCTGAAACTGTAAAACTCCTAGAAGAAAACTAGGAGAAAGCCTCTTTGACATTGGTCTTGCCAAAGACTTTTTGGATATGGCACCAAAAGTGTAAGCAACAAAAGTAAAAATAAACAAGTGGGACTACATCAAATTAAAAAGATTCTGCACAGCAAAAGAAACAATCAGTAAAATAAAAAGTCAACCTATAGAATGGGATAAAATATTTGCAAACCATCTCTGTGATAAGGGGTTAATATCCAGATATTTAAGAAATTCATACACCTCAATAGCACAACAACAACAAAATAAAATAAAAATAAATAAATAAATAAAACAAAAAAAAAACAGTCTGATAAAAAAGTGGGCAAAGAACCTGAATTGAGTTCTTTTTCCAAAGAAGACATATAGATGGCCAACGGGTACATGAACAGATGTTCAATATCCCTAATTATTAGGGAAATGCAAATCGAAACCACAATAACATATTACCTCATAGCTGTTAGAATAGCTATTTGCAAAAAGACGGAGATGAGTGTTGGCAAGACTGTGGAGAAAAGACAACTTTGGTGCACTGTTGGTGGGAATGTAAATTTGTACAGTCGCTATGGAAAACAGTATGGAATTTCCTCAAATATTAAAAATAGAACTACTATATGGTCCAGCATAAACATCCTCATGTTTCTAGCAGTATTACTCATAATAGCTAAGATATGAAAACAACGTAAGTGTTCATCAACACATGAATAGCCAAAGAAAGTGTGGTGTGTATAAATACGCAGTGGAATATTATTTAGTCATAAAAAGAAGAAAATTTCCCCATTTGAGACAACATGGATGGACCTTCAGGGCATTATGCCAAGAGAAATAAGTCAGAGATAGACAAATACTGTATGTTTTCACTTACATGCGCCATTTAAAAAGCTGAACTCACAGAAATAGAGAGTAGAATGGTGGTTGCCAGGGCTGGGGGTTAGGAGAAATGGAGAGATGGTGGTCAAAGGTTACAAACTCCCAGCTACAAGATGAATAAGTTCTGGGCATCTCACATACAGTATGGTGAGTATAATTAAAATACATTATATACTTGAAACTTGTTTCGAAAGTAGATTTTAAAGTTAACACCCCCCAAAAGGTGACTATGCGATGGGATAGAGGAGTTAGCTAACCTTATTGTAGTACTCATTTTGCAATACATACTCGTATCAAATCATTTCATTGTATACGGAAATTTGGATTACTTTTGTGTCAAGAATATCTCAATAAAGCTAGAAGAGAGAAAGAGAAAAAGATTTAGCTGGCAAGACTGCTCAGTATACACTAAGTGTACTTACAAGGCAGTGAGTGCAATACTGTGGGCCTCTCTTGCACTTAGTCTACTCTGACTGACTTGCAGATCTTGCTCAGGAATACCAAAGAATGTAGATAGTAAATAGTGCATGCTGGAATAATCTCACTTAGCATTCAGGAAAATCCTTGCTCTTGTATACTCTAGGCTGAACTTTGCGAAAAATTAATCTATTGGTCAAGCTTAAGAGTAGTGGTTATAGGATGCAATATGAGTCAAACTGAAAACAGATTTCTAACTTGCTTCATATAAAATTTTGTGTACAGAAAAAAGTGTTTTGTTCAATCAACTAATCCCATATCCTTATCTTCTAAGAAAAACTGCATGAATATTTAAGAAGTTTCTTAAGCCTGAATGTATTTTACAGAGAGTTTGTGTCTAACATTTGGCAAATTTTATGAGACACTAATTTGGAGAGAAGTCCCTAATTTAGTCCTCAGATCTCAATGCTGCTTGAAGTTCTTTTCTTCTGATGTGCAAAGCCAAACTGTCAAAGTAGAATTCTGAACATTTGGAAATGTTCCTGATGGGAGACAATCTTCTCACTTGAAAGTGGAATTGAATCTATATTTATAACCTGAGATGTGTTACTTTTATAAGAGGTCGTAGAAAAGAAAATAAACAACACTTGTTTCATATTTTAAAATATTTGAAAAGCCTGTCTCCTTCAACTACAGTATTTCCCAGTATTAAACAAAAAATTCATTAGCGATAAAGAGCAAGCTACATAAATGAATTCAGTGTTGGTGATAGGCGGCTTTACTTAAATCTGATAATGTTCTGTGAGTATCTCAAACAGAAATAGTACCTACAGCAAAATAAAAGATTACTTTTCCTGTTCTGAAGATTCTTTTGTAATATAATATTTATCTTCTTCACTGTCATTTCAGTTTGCCACTATAACCAATGTAACCTGGAAAAAAATACAACTTAAAATGTCAGGCAAATGGATAAATGTAAACTTAATTATGTCTTTTAGGTTATCCATGTTTTTATATTAATTGCAAATCATGCTTCTGAGTTCTGGTAAACATTATCACTTCTTTGCCTCATTTGCTTTGGTTCTATGGTGCAGCTAGGAATCTGATATGTTTACTGTAGTTAAACCGTTACTTTTTAGACCCAGCTCCTGAATATGTGACTTTTTTTTTTTTTCCTGTGCTGCAAGACCCTTATTTTAGTTGCAAGGGAGTGAAGTCTTAACTATCTCCAGTAATAACATGTTTTTGTTCTGGGCCTCGGTTCCCAGATCTCTGTCCCCTACTCCTTTCTAACAATCCCTGAGGCAGGCAGACTGCCTCCCTGCCATTTATTTAGTCTTACACCTAATTCCCCTCTCAGGAAGGGTCTGTGCCTGCCCATGAGTGGTGGCTCTGCCTGCGTGCTATGCCTCTGTATTTCTCTACAGATCAACCTTCTAACGTTGCACGGTGATAAACTGAGCAGTTTCCTGCAGGGTGGGGAGTTTCAGGTGGGTGAACCGCTGCTTTTGACAATTAAATCTATAGTGGGAAGCAAATGATAAATTGCTCTCTTTTTAGTATTTCCGTCAAGGATTACGAAAAGGTAGGACTTTCGGGTTTTTAGAAACGGCAGCTCCTAGCCCTCCAGGGTACCTGGACGTAGGGGTAGGTTTGTGAGTGGAGAAGGATATGGACAGCTTCTTGCTCCTTCTTAGCAGTGTGTGTTTAGTCCTAGTCAGTTAGTTGATATCTTTCTCACATGTGTATCGGTGGAGTACTCTGTCACCTCCCACGCCCATTCCCCACGGTGCCCTACCCCCCAGTGTCAAACAAATATCTAGACGTTATTTACACTTCTTGAAGAAGAGGGTTCTTTTACTTATTGTGAAATATTTCACACAGATATGATGGCATATATAAGAGGTATAATAAATCATAGTGAAATGACCACCTGTCTACACACCACAAAGCTTTAATAATAAGTATTTCACTATCTGGCAATAAATTGATAACAAATTGACTCACAGTTTTCTTTTTTTTAAATATCATTGTAATGAAGTAACTAATATAAAAAATATATAAGGAAAGAAAAATATAGTAAAATGTGTTTTACTCTGTAAATGTTTGGGCACATGTATACTAGCGAACACATGAAGTGATTACATTTCTTTAAAATGCATAAAATAAATTTGTTTTGTTGTAGGATACATAAGATCAAAAGCCATTACATAGGCGAAGAGAGTTAAGGATGGACACTCGAATTAAATAAATAAAGCCTAAAGTTCTAGTAAGTAATTGCAGACCAGACTTGTTAGTATAAGGGAGAGGAAAGGCTTAAAAAAAATAAATAAATAACAGGTAGATCACAGGCCAAGGCCAATTACAGACTGCCAACGTGGAGAAAATGAGGAAGATTCAGTCTCTCGACTGATCTTCAGAACTGGATTTGCAGCTGTAGTGTCAAAACTATTTCCTTTGCTCTAATGCTGCCATAAGTGCACTGTATACTGAAATCCTTTTCAGTTACATATGTAGTTGGAAAGTACAACATTATGCCAATGAGGTAAGATCTGTCACCTTTCTGAACATTTAGAATAATTTCTTACAAAAATGTCTTAGCATTATCATGTCTTAAAATACTACCGATTTATATTTGTAAGGGTTTAGTTTAGCAAGACAGGTGGAAGTCCAGTGCCAGTGGAGGACACCTCATCCTGAATTTCTGAACTGCTTCAGAAGAGTCCTGCTGCCCATGTTAAGAACCCTGAAGTCACCAGCGTTCCCTTTGTCATAACGGACCCCTACATCCCTGTCAAATGCTACCCTGGATGTTGTGTTTGTAATTCCCTTGTTTTCCATTCGGTTTTCATACGCGTGCATGCATTCCTAAGAATAAAATTAATTTTGAATATTTATGAAATTCATATATTGTAATATCATACTGCATATTATTTCCTTGGATCTTGCTTTATGTCACACATCATGTTTGTGAGAATCACCCACGTCGATGTACATTGCTCTAGTTAATTCATTTTCAATGACAGTTTTCTATGGAATGAATATAACATGTATATTTATTTTCCAATCATTGGATGTTTGGGTCATTTTTAGGTTTTCTTTTTTATGTTATGAATTTATTGCTTAACATTCTTTTAGGCCATACACGAGAACTTTTCTAGGGTGTATATTTAGAAATAAAATGCATAGGTCTAACTTCAGTAAGTAATACCAAGTGATTTTTTCAAAGTGATTATCCTAATTTACGGTCTCACTAGCTGTTTATATATGTTCTTATTGTTATATATCTTCTCCAATACTTGGTATTGTAAGGGTTTTATTTTTGACACTATATGGGTGTGGAATGGTATATTGTAATTTAAACATTCATTTCCTCAAGTAGTACTGGTACTGTCTTTTAAAATGGGTATGAGATATTTGAGTTTTGCCTTATTGTGAAATGCCTTTTTGTATCTTTTCTCCATTTTTCTATTGGATTTCCTACTGCTTTTGTGTTCTTTATATGTTCTGGATATGCATCCTCTGTTGTTTATATGTGTTGCAAATATCTTCCTTCAGTTTTGAGCTTGTCTTTTCATTTACTTTATGATATTTTTTGATGGGAAGAAATTCCAATTTTACTTCATAAATTTGAACAAACTTTAAAAAATGATTGCAAAGTTTGTGCCTTAAGCAATCCTTCTCTTCTGCAAGCTGATAAATTCTTCCTTCAATTTTTATTACAGTTTTGAAATTTTGGCTTTCCTATTTAAATTGTGAATCCATCAAGAATTGATTTTTGTGCATGGTTTAAAGTAATCAATTTTATCCTCACCATTCATTGAATATATTCTATCCCATCTGATGTGCAATTCATCACTGTCATATTAAGCTATTACACATGAGGAGATCTGTGTTTTTGCTTTCCATTCAACTGCATTATATGTTTGGCTCTGTAACAATGACACATATTTTAAATCTTAGAGCTTTTTAAGATGTCTCAATATATTATAAGCCCCTCAGTCAACTTGAGGACTACCATAGAGAATTTTGTACCTTTACTGTTCTGTATGCATTTTATAATACACTTATCAAGTTCCATGCTGATTTGATATTGATTCTAATATTTGAAGTCTGTCTAGATCTGATTCTTTGTTTCTACATATTCATGTTCATGTTCACTTTTTTCCTTATCATGCTTTGCAGAGATTCAAGATAGGCATCAGCCTTGTTAAAGCACAAAATAGGGAAACAATACATTGGACCGATTCTCTGCAACTTTTCAGCTCCTGGGCCAGGAGTTTTGGTGTGTTTTCTAGATTTTGTTTTAAATATTTGATCATTCTTTGTTTAAATTTGTATGTGCCAATATAATTTCAACATTTTACACCATTATTTATTTATTTTTTCTTTTTCTTCTTTATTGTGAGACAGTACAGAGTAGTGGTTGAGACTATAGACTCTACTATTTTACTGTCTAAATTAAAATCAAGACTTTACCAATTACTAGCTGTACAAAGTAAAATTTACCTATATGAACCTCGGTTTCTCACATTATGTTAGTGTAAATTTGGTTCAATGGTCTATTGGCCTATTGGTAATATTGAATGAGCAGGTAAAGAATGCATGGTACCTCGTACATAATTACAGCTCAATAAAGGATTGCTGTCATTAGCTCTGTTTCTCTTCTAAGCCCCAAGCACTGAGTCTTTCACATACTTGATATAAATAAAGATGTGGATTAACTGATAGGTGCTGAATGTCTGACTACTGGATTACTGCTATTTGTAACTTATTCCAGGGAAAAAGAAAGAATTATTAGGTTCTCTATGAAGTACCTAAGCTGTTATGATAATTTCGACTGTGTTTTACTCTTCAATTTCATCTCAAAAGGACAGATGAACATTTTAACCATCTTTCCCTACATTTACTTCTAAAGATAAATTTACTTGAAGCATTTCCAGTGATGGATATAAGTCTTTTGGAAATGTGAGCACAGAGATAAACAAACCCTAGACTTAGATTATTTTGTTTAGAAGATAGACTGAGAATATGTAATTTAACATGACGAGAAATGTCCATATTTTTCTTAGCCTAAATTTAAACATTTTAGAGGAAGTTAAACTTGAAATGTAGTTTAAAAAGAAACTTTCTAAGAGTGTCTTTCTCCTGATATCTTCTTTCTTTTGATTCTCCAGGAGCTACTTGGCTTGTTCTTTTTCATTTCCTCTGGTGTTTGAACTGTAGGTCCTCACTAAAGCAAAAAGGATTTCACAGCTTCTACTTTCTTTCAGCACTCAGCTCAGGTGGTAATTTTCTTGAGGATTACTATATACTACCACTGTTAAAATATTCATTAAGGCCCTGAACCAGACCTCTCAATTTAAACTTATTCTGAATCTACTAATTAGTCAAAGTGAGACATTTAGCACATTAAATTACTTTTACTTAGTTTTATTAGTAGTAGTAACTCAGCTTATTATAACTGAACAATTTTTAAATCTTTTTTCAAAAAAATCTTTGCAGGTCCTTAAGAATCTACTTGCATTTTCTAACTTTGGGCAGTGTTTGTGCTCCTTTTTCTAGTTCCGTGAGGTGTAATGTTAGATCGAGATTTTTCTTATTTCTTGAGGTTTAAATTTCCCATATTTAAGCTTACTGTTCCGACTTGTACTTAACTTATGCATGTTGTACACATTGCAAAGAGATGTGGAAAATAAGAATTTTCTAATGATGTTTTGTTTGTAGAAACAGCATTAGAGAAGACTAATTTTGGAGAAATTAACTGCCCAAATAGGGTGTGCCAGGGTCAGCGCCTCTCTCCCTCTCCCATTTCTTTGGCTGGTTGGACTGTGCTAATATATTCATATCTCCTCAATTAGATGAAAAGATCTTTTTAGTTCTCCCAAGACAAAGACTTTGAGATTTATGCTTGAATCAGGCTTATATTTCAAAGGGTCTGAAACCTAGTGGTAAAGAGACAATATCTGAACCTCACTTCTCTTTAAAAGCTATTCTTAGATTTGAAGAAAGATAGAAATGACTTTTAAATGAATAATATCTTTTAATTGATTCTTAAAAATCCATTTATTATTGATCACAGGTAAACTTACCATTCATTGAAGTATATTTTGTTAAATGATTATTAAATGCATTGTTATTTATTAAGATAAATATTTGTGTTATGGGTTAATCTTGGGATTGAAGAAAAAGTTACTTGGGAAGCAGATGGGCATAGGAAACAAATTAATTAGGATGATTTCATGATGTGTATCGATCACACTGTATTTCAGTGACCTCTCTGAGTTGTTGCCTGCAGTTTTCATTGCATACCTGAATAGGTATTTTACCAAGACTAACCCTGTTTATCTAGTGTCAGTTCATGATCCTCACTCATCTCCCTTGGACTTACCTATACAAAGGGGATGCCATTGTAATTAGTTTTGTCAGGTACCCAAATGTAATAGTGTATTTAGAGATTGACTGTAATCTGTGGTTAAATACATTTTATTTCACAACAAGGTACACACATTTTTGTGTGTACACTCACCTACTGCTACTGAAATACAATGTCAAGAAATAATGCACACTTTTACCATTTAAAACTTTCTAGGTATTTCTTTTTGTTTTATTTAAAAAATGCTAGTTGGGACATATTAAATTAATTTAATAATCCATAGTGTGAAAGACGTTATGCTAAAAGATGTCTGCATAGAAGAAAAAATACGTTTAAGTACTAATTCCTTTCCCCTTTCTTAATTAATTAAAATATATTGCTGCTAATAAGAACGCAAAATAACCAGTATTACCATACTGAGGTGATAAAACTTATCCCCAAACAAGGAAAGCTCTTATTTTAATTTCTGTTACATTCTATGAAATAATTAAAACACCTGCTGACCTAAAACTTTCTTTCTAGACCCCAGGTTTGAACTACTGCTCTCTAGGTTGTGAATGAAGAACCTCATGAGTCTTCTTACAGTTGAGAGCCATATATTTACCCAACAATAAGTTTACTTATTGCTTTGTAAGCCTTGTGTGAAAAGTTTCTGACTTTCAGCTATAAGGCACATGAGGTGAAAAAGAAATCTGCAGAGGAAAAATCATAAAGAAAAAAATTAACTCCTCACATTTATCTTGTGTGCATCAGTTTTCTTGGTTGTAAATGAAGAAGAAAATACAAATCCATCTCTTGTGTGTTTGTGAAAGAAAAATTGCTGAAGAGTTGACAGTATTGCAGGGGCTATTACCAGCCAGTCAGACTCAGTTACTGGCTGTTTTGTTCAAGTTTTGCTATTCGATGAGATGAAATTGACCCTGGGGATGGAAAGTGCTTCTAACAGTTGAGTCACAGAACAAGAGACTGTTATATAACTTCTCATCTCATAGCTCATCCAAATGCTCTCAGAATTTAAAGCAGGGAGTTCTCTCTCATTTTTCTCCTTTTTGTTTTAAGTTTTTCAGCAAAAAAGAAAAAAAAAATAGATTTAAATGCTTAAGCTTACAACCAAGGTTAAATTAGATAGGTTTCACACAGCATCATGGACCCGGTATTATTCTGGATGAAAATCAATGGCAGAGATTGAAAAATTTACCCTTGACCAGAAGTGAGAAGGGAAAGAAATGATGCCAGGTGGAGTCTTTAACTCTCAAGTCCCCAATTATAACCACCATCAGTCCTTCAGTAGTTACACCTACGATCAATTTGTCTGAAGAAATTTAATTTTGAGAGTGTGGCAATAAAAATAAGATGAATGTTTAAACTTTAGTGAGATAGCTTGCAAATTATAGACAATAGTTAGGAACCAGAATACCCAGGATTTTTCTAAGATATTTAGACAAAGGATTTTTCTTTAAATTTTCTCATAAACGTCTCATTTAAGGTTGACATAATTTATATTGATGTTCTCATTCTAATCAGCTTACGCCTATGGAACAACTATATCATGCAGCATATGAAATATAGACGATTTTTCTTCCACTATAATGGCCGTTTTCAGAATTTCAAAATTGACTCTAAATTTATACATTTTCAAGAAAGTAGGAGCTTTCAACATTTCAACTTTATATAGCTTGCCATAAACTGAAATGTCCTTCCTTATAAGTGAGAAAAAAATGCAAACATGGGGGAAAAAAAGCACACTAATCCTTTCTGAGACATGCAAGTTTATTTTACTGACTTAAATAAATAGCGTAAAGCCCATTCACTTTATCTGGAATCTTCTATCATGAACTCCTCATGCTGAATCTCCTGGCATTCTGTACTGTGATGGGACTTAAACTTGACGCCCGAGATCTAGTTATTTCAGCTTTAAGCCCAGATAATTCCCCATTACTGCCATTCAGAGTCACCATTTCATTAGCACTCCTTTGCTATCTTTTGTTCTCTCCCCAGTTCTCAGCCTCATGATGCTTTTGCTGAATCTACCTTCTCACCACTTACTCTCTTCTCTACCAAACCTTCCAGGTCTAACTTTCTAGAACTATTCCACGCTAAACAAAGTACTCTAATTTTCACACAATACAGTTTAAATTTTTGTTAACCTAGCTAAACCTGACCCTTACTTATGGAGAAAAAAAAAAATGCCCCTGGAACACACCAGAAAGAAGTATTTATTCTCTCAATACTCCACTTATGTTAGGTTGAATGATGCCTTCCTCAACTCCTCCCAAATGTCCACGTTCTAATAGCATCTATGAATATGTCACTTTACATGATAAAAAGAGACTTTGAAGATATATTAATTAATGGATCTTGAGCTGGGGTCATTATTATGATTATCTGGGTGGGTCTGATATAATCACAAGGATTCTTATAAGGGGGGCAGGCAGGATGATAAGAATCAGGGAGAAGTTATAAGGAAGGAAGCAGAGGCCAGAGAAAAGAGAAGATGCTGTGTGTCTGGCTTTGAAGGTGGAAGAAAGAGCCACAAGTCAAGAAATGCAGGTGGCCTAAATAAACTAGAAAAAGTAAGAGAACAGATTTTCCCTAGATCTTTGATAAATCTTGCAGTCCTACCAATATCTTGATTTTAGCTCAGTGAAACTGATTTCAAGCGTTAGACTTCAAGAACTGTAAGGTCGTTAATTTTGTGTTGAGTTAAGCCACTAAGTTTCTGTGATTTTTTAATGCACCAATAAGAAACTAAAATATCATTATTCATCAACTTGTATGGCAAAAAGCTTCCCCCATGAATTTCATGACATCTGTTTATATTCCTTAAACTATCAATTTCTTGTCACAACCATAGAGCATGCTGACACCTGATTCTTCTTCATCTCTTATTCTCCCACCATCTCAGAATTCCCCCACCAAAATGCACTGATTAATATTTACAACATATTATAGAAGTTGTCCCACATTCATCAAAGTTGAAATAATTTTACAATGAATTTTGCTATACCCGTTATCTGTGTTCTACCATTAGCATTTTACTATACTGCTTTACCACGTATACATCTCACCACCTATCTCCCTACTTTTCATTGTTTTTTTTGATGCATTTCAAAGTAAATTGTGGTTACTAGTACACTTTTCCTGAAACACTCCAGCATGCACATCACTCCTGAAGTTCAATATTTATTTAATTACTTTTGAAGGAGAGTTGGCATACAAAAATCAGTTCCAAGCAGATATTAGGTCTAAAGGTGAGAGTCAAATACAATAGTGTTTCTATAAGTCATATAAGAGAATGTTGTCATGATGTGTGGTAAAGAGTCATTTTTTAACAAGATACAAAATGTCCTAATTATAATGGAAAAAAATATTATAGTTCATCAGTAAAGATTTCTTTTTACTCACTAAAAGATGATATTTAAAGAATAAAGAGTTAAGCAATAGAGTGGAAGGAGGTATTTGCAATATACTCAATAAAGAATATGTTTCATGATAATAGAAGAATTCTTACTAGTCAATAACTAAAAGATGGACAACCCATTTATGGGGTATTTGAAAAACCCCATAAATCTGAAAAAGGTTCTTCAGAAAATAGATATTTCCATTTGTCATTAGCTGCGGAAAACAACACAGATGCATATTACAAAAATGATGCTTAGTGAAAGGAGACTTATTCAAAAGAGTCCTTAATGTATGACTCCTTTCATAGAAAGATCAAAAACAGTTCAAGGTCATCAATGGTGTTTGAAAACTAGGAGATGTATGGATTGGGGGAAGGTTCAAAAGAGGCTTGAGGGGGGTGGTAATGTTATATTCTTTAATCTGGTGATGGTAACATTATTCACGTTACAATAATTGACTGAACTGTTTTCATGCAATTTATAGTTTTCTGGTGCTATTTCATTCTTCGAAAAAGAATTTAAAAAATTATCTGCTTATGTCATGATCATATTCCTCCTCTTTATCACCCTTGGTTATCAAGACTTCTCATAATGTGACCCCTGCTTTTCAAAACTTTTCTCTTTGTCCTTTATGTTCTAGCCACACTGGGTGACCTCTAGTCCTTGAATCCACACAGAATTCACCCACTTCTCTGCCTTTGCTTAATCCCTCCACCCTCGTTTTTTTCTTCAAATACCATCCAAGCTGCCTTCTATCATTTTCATGTCCAAATCCCAAATGTTACTGCTCATTCACAATGTTCCTTGTCCTTCCACTCCAGCATGATCTCTTCTTTCTCTGATATTCTATGCTATTTTCTACTTCTCTTTTAACCATAATTTTCATATTTAATCATAGTAATTTTATTCTCTAATCCAAATCCAAATTAAGGGAGAAATGTGGAAAACTAATGTATCTTATCCAAATCCAAATTAAGGGAGAAATGTGGAAAACTAATGTATGAAATAAAAACGTGTGGACTTGGGGTTTAGAGTAATTTTTAATGGAAATTTATTGTGGAAAATTTCAAACATACAATAATGTACAGGGAATAGTATAGCAAATTTCCATGCACGAATCCCCCAGTTTCAACAATGACCATAATTCTGGCTCACTTCAGTTTCAAATCCCTGATTAATTTCATGACCATGTGCAATTGAGATGGAAATTAAGCTATGGCCTGTAGGATGGATATAAAAAACATAGAAACAAGTGTAGATCTGGACTGGGGCATGGTTATATGTTCAATAATGTCTCCTTTGTTGCATATATAAATTGTCATTTGATGTGTTTTAACTTAAATATTATTGTGTTAAAGGTTCAGTTTTAAAAGTTCCTACTTACATATGAAAGTCCAAATGGTTTAAACAAGTTTCACAATGAGATGAACAAATGTCTCTGGTTTTTATTCAAGAATCGTGTTATTTTCATCCTGCCCTTCCTTACCTCTTCTTTTCTTCACACTTTCATTCACTGATTCTTCCTTCTAACTTTCAGAGCACTTAACTCTGAAGAACAGAATGCCCAGGGGATTTCTGGAATGTTAAAGGTAATGGGACTTTAGAACAATACAGTGTGTTTCCCACTGCTGTCCTTTCAAATTATGTGTGTGTGTGTCTTTATATAGTGACTAGCAAGTGAAAAATATAAAACCGAAAGGGAGCCTTGGGTTATTCATTATGTCTAAAAACCAAAATTTAAACATCTATAAAAAGGTTGTTTTTCTTCGTTACCACATTGAAGACTATTTCCAATGAAAAAGACAAATTAAAATTCATGTTGCTTTAGAATGAGGAGGTTGGAACCTGAATGGACAGAGAACTCTATCTTTGTGAGGTCCTTTAAATGACTTTTTCATGTGTTTTCAAACATATATTTAGAAAATAAGAATGAACTATGGGAAATATAAATAAGACTTTTGTTAATTTGAAGATGTGGAGTCTTTGTTTTCCTATCTAGGAAATAAAAAGGAACATTTTTTTCCCTCTAAAAATGAAAAACAAAAAAATAAATAAATTCAAATCTAATAGACATCACTCATCCTTTATTATATCTATTACTGAATAAGTGCTAAAAACATTGTTCTCACTTTTCTTACAACTAGAGCTTTTCCATTAAATAATAATCACACCCCCACGCAACCACCAACTATCTGAGCAGTGTAGGTCAGCAGCCAGTTATATAATAAACTGCGGGGTAATAAATAGCTTCAATTTTAAGTAATTACTTTCTTTTATAATATTTGAATATTAGAGTGAATCTTTGGGGGTTTTGTGGGTGGATAGTGAAGGGAGCAGAATGATAAATAAGTAGTTAATGATATATTTTCCATGGATCTGTACAGTGCCCACCAGAGTGGTATCCATGAAAAGTTTTAAATTACAATTCATGCAAGTCGAATTAGATGCTGGGTGAACACAGACATAGACATGGGAAACTGTGTTTCCTGTTAGCATTACTGAGATGTTTCATTTGTTAATATTCGGCTCACATAGAGAAGTCTGTCTTTTGAAAGGTTTTTCAGCACTATATATATATGTGTGTGTATTAATGTACATATATTAATATATGTGTGTATATATATAAATATATACATAAATATATATACACACACATATAAATATATACACACATATTTATATATGTATATTTATACATTTATATGTGTATATATATAATATATATGTATATATATATTTATACACACACATATATTTATATGTATGTGTATATATATACATATATATGTGTGTGTGTGTGTGTGTGTGTATATATATATATATTTCCTTCAAATTATTATTATTTCCTGCTGAACCTTGCTGGGAAGTTGACATGTCGGGCTACCCAGCCAGTGACTTACACATTTTGTTTTGTCCACACTGGTTCAGTGACTCTTGCCCTCCCATCTAACACAGTCACCATTCTGGCCTGCACTTACATTGAATGATTGACTAATCCCTGTCCCCTCCCACCTGCGCTGCAGCAAAAGCATTTGCACCATCATTTTAACAACCACATTACAAATCATAAAGATAGACTACAAATGTTAAGGCAATATTTGTTCCAGAACAACAAAAGATTTTAACGTTATATTGTTGCTAAGCAAAGGAAAGATAGGAAGACAACTGGAGGTGAGAACTAGATGATATTTACTAAGGCCTTTTTAAAGAGCATTTCTGAAAACTTTAGATATAATCTGTTTGCATTCAGCACATTTTAGTTTCTGCTTGTAGTTTGTAATGTCCTGTTGCAATATTTATTTTCTGGGCTGCATGTTATTTAAATGAAAATGTAGTTCTTGTAGTGTTTAGGGAAAAATAAAACTTGCTTTAAACAGCATAAAAACAAGAAAATAACTCTATATTTTAATATCACATCAAAAGCATATACGTGCATTACCTATAGATTTACATTTGATGTATAATTGCTCCTCGCTCTTTTTTTCATTAAGATAGGTTTAGTCAATTGTTCTCATCAGATTATTTAACAGTACACTTATTTAAATAAACTTCAAATTTATCGAATTGAGAATTCATGATTGCTTTTAATTTCTAGCTTTCCTTGCCCAATAAAGCAAGGATGCTATCTTTGCCTTTTACTTTTTTTCTGGCTTTATTGATATATAATAGACAATTAGTTGCTCATATTTACATTGTACAATTCAATGAGTTATTTTCAATTATGTTTGGCATATAATAATATATTAGTTTCAGTTGAATAGTATAATGATTAGAGATCTATATAACTCACAAAGTGATCACCCCACTAAATCTAGTACCCCTCCATATTTATTACATTATTAACTATTTTCCATATACTATACTTATATCTCCATGTCTATTTTTGTATTTCTTAACCCCTTTGCCCTTTTTTTTACCATCTCCCCAACCTCTACCCGTCTAGTAGCCCTCAAAAAATTCTCTGTATCTATGAGTTTATTTCCTTTTTTTTTTTTTTAATTGTGTTCTTTAGATTCCACATGTATGTGACATCATGTGATATTTGTCTTTACCCATCTGACTTATTTCATTCAGTGTAATACCCTTTAGGTCCATTAAGGTAATATCTTTTTTATCTCCTTCCTGTTAGTCTGTGTGTGTCTTTAAATCTGAAGTGAGTCTCTTGTACGTAGTATATGTAGAGGTCTTGCTTTCTTATCCATTCAGCCACTCTATCTTTTGGTTGGAGCACTTAATTCTTTTCCATTTGAGGTACTTGTTGATAGGAATGTAGTTATTACCATTATTTATTCCTGTTTTTGATACTTTTTTTTTTTTTCCTGAAGAAGTCTCTCCCACATTTCCTGTAATACCGGCTTGGTGTTGATGAATTCTTTTAGCTTATTTTTGTCTGAGAAGCTCTTTATCTGTCCTTCAACTCTAAATGATAGCTTTGCTGGATAAAATTTTCATGGTTGTAGATCCTGATTTTTTTCACGTTGAATATTTTGTGTCAAGCTTCTCTGTCTTGCATGGTTTCTTTAGAGAAATCAGCTGCCTGTCTTATGTGTGCTCTTTTATAGGTAACTAACTGCTTTTCTCTTGCTGCTTTTAAGATTCTCTCTTTGTATTTAACCTTTGACATTTTACTTATGATGTGTCTTGGTGTGGGTTTCTTTGGGTTTATCTTTTTTGGGGAATCTCTGAGCTTTCTAGGGTTGTCTATTTCCTTCACCATGTTAGGAAAGTTTTCCATCATTATTTCTTCAAATAGTTCTTCAACTCCTTGTTTTCCTTTAGGTACTCCTATGACATGGATATTTTTACATTTAATTGTGTCCCATAGGCTCCTTAAATTATTATTATAGTCTTGGCTTCTCTTTTCTTGCCATTTTGATTGAGTGTTCTTGGCTTCCTGATCCTTTATATTGGTGGTTCAATCCTTTTCTTTATCCACTCTGTTGATTCCCTCTAATACACTCTTCATCTCAGGTAATGTGTCCTTCATTTCTGACTGGTTCCCATTCATAATTTCCATTTCCATTTTTATGTTTTTTATCTCTTTGTTAAAGTTCTCACTGAATTTATCTACACTTCCCCTAAGTTCATTGAGCGTCTTTATAACCAGTGTTTTGAACTCTGCATCTGTTAGATTACTTGACTCCATTATATCTGGATCTCTGTTCTGTTCTCACATATGGTTTCTGCTTCTTTGTCTTCTCATTTTGGCTGCATTTCTATGTCTGTTTCTATGTACTAAGCAAAGTTCCTAAGTCTCCCAATCATATTAGTGTGGCTTCGTGTAGTTGATGTCCAGTGGCCCAGTCCTGAGAGGGGTCAGCTGCAGGCCAAAAATAGCCCCAGCCTGTACCCCTCCAGGGGCTCCTGTTAACATTCAGCCAGCAATTCATAGATTCTGTGCTTAGAGTTGCCTCAGGAAACCATGCCAGAAACGGAGGCCAGCGGCCTCTAGTGTGAGTCTTGATGCTGCTTGGCAACGAACATGAGGCTCGCTGAGAACACACTAGATGTGGTTTGAGTGGGGCCACTAGATGGGGAAGGCAGAGTTTCAGGGAGTCCTCAGGGTGGAGCAACCTCTGTTACCCAGTTTGACGACCTCTCAGCTATGGTGGCATTGAGTCTGTGCACTGGGAGTGGGGAGGGCTCGACAGAGGAATAATAGATACCACCGGTATTTCTGTCCTGGAGAAAGCCTTGCCTCCAGCCATCGCTCTGACAACTCAGTGTCCCCCCGTAAGTCCCTGGTGCCCGCCACTCCTGCATAGCCCACTGTGCACTGGTGCTCAGAGCAAGCAGGTCCGTCGCGGTGAAAATCTGCTCGTGGACACGGCCCCTGTAAGAGGCGTCTGAAGCTGCTGGCCGACACTGCCACAGCCTCTGTCCCACTCAGCCACTTGGGGCCGGCAGCCTTGCGTCTTTGCCCCCTCCTACCATCTACCGTTGCGGGTTGCTTAATTATTTCTCCCTAGTTGTAGTGCTTCTGTTCATCTAGATCCCAGATGACTTTGCCTGCTCCTTGCTCCATGTTTGTGGCAGAACTTTGATTCGGTCGCAAGAGGGATGAACAAAGTCTCTATAATCTAAGCCATTTTTTTTCTCTATCCTTTGCCTTTTACTTTTCTTCCTACTTTATCTTCCTCATCATTAGCAAGCTCTTAAAACACATTATGTTAGGAGTAGCTTACTGTGTAAACTACCCATTATAACCAGTCTAACCCATGTCTGCTTTATATTATGGCTTTACTTAATGCAACCATTAGAGTCAATCTATACCATGTTCATTTTATTATAAAAACACCTACATATGTACCACCTCTCCTCTCAGATATTCATAGCACTTTAACCAAATATCGCCTTTAGCATGTCCTTAAATAAGTAAGCAACAGTGGCAATAATTTGTATAAGATTATAGAGAACACTTTTCAGGGTTATTTATTTCTAAAGAATAACAAAATCCTGGCACTTCCAAAATGAGAAAATTCAACAATATTTCACATCTTTCCTGAAATATTTTATATTTTTAGCAACTTAATTGTTTCTCAAGTTAACATATTATACATAACATATTAATAATTATTCATCAGTACAGTTAGATATTATTTGATGACTGTAATTGAGAGGATATATTCACTTAATATTTTCATCACTCTTCACCTTTTCGAAACAGAAGGAAAGAAAACTTTCAGCTGAAAAAAGTTCCAGTAGTCTCACAATTCAAGTTTAAAGAAATGTACCTTCTCTTTAAATTAAGCATGGACAACTGTGGCTAAAAGGCAAAATGAAAAGGTTCAACAATGCATGAAACAGCCCCAGAGTATCCATAATACAATGGTATAAGAATAAAAATTAGCCCATTTGAATTGTAATAAAATTAACCTGGAAATATTAGAGCCTGTCATTAAAAAGAAAATGATGATTAGAGATGAAAAATGGACGGAAAATTGCCCATTGACTAGGAATATGCAGTTGGAACTCAAATCGTGTTTTTAAAAAGATTAATGTTAAGCTGGGTTGGCATTCTCCAGTTAGCTTTTATCATGTTATCAATTCTTCATCCTTATATCATTTTCGATATATTGGTTTATGCTCTGATCCAAGTAAAAGTGCCGTTCCTTATTGTAACTATCCCAAGAGTTTATTTTCCAGTTAACCAGCCATCCTCATGTCTCTGGTATGCTTGGGAAGTTCTGGTTCTCTCTTCATAAGAATTTTCTGTTGAAGTGAAAGGCAAATCACAATCTCAGTCCCAGGTTAGGGGCTATTCTAAATGTTTGGTATTCTTGCAGCTGTATTTCATAATTCACTGAGCAAGAACTAAGGTTGCAGCTATTAGTGGAATATTTTTGCTAATGGATCTGCTTTGCAGGATCAGCAAGTGAAGAGCAGCATAGATGAATGGAAACTACCACTTTTAGGAAACAGTGAAATTTAATGAAAATAGTGTGGGCGATGCAGGGGCATTCTGTATTTCTAAAACCGCATTTGCAAATGTTGCATATTGTGTTTTCCTCTTGAAGACCCCTACTATGTATTAGAATATTAAAGGCTCTGACACCAAACTTCATTTAGCCTGCACTTCCCAAATTTATTTGGCCACGGAATGCTTTCTTTTATCATGCACTTATTAATATATCTAGGATCTTTTGTTTGTTCCGCACACATTTTGGGAAAGAGTATATATTATCATTTCTGAGAAACTATAATGAAGAAGCTGGAGAAGCAGTGGTGCACTAAAAATGTTTAATAATGATGAGAGAAGGATGGCCAGAGGAAAGTGGCTGGCTGGCCGATAGACTGAAACCACGTCTGACGGCGTGGAGCACACACAGCTCCTGAGGGGGTGAATAAGAGTGATGGATCAGGGAGCTCTTATCCGGGCAGAATAGGGAATATGTAGCTGGTCAAGCTACGTCATTTGACTTTCACTTATGCCCTGGATTGAGGAATGCAGTGCCTGTAGGAGAGAGGTGTGGGAGCAGAGGAACGCGAGCTTGCTGCAGAAATTTTTCCCTAATCAAAGTTTAAGAAGGGTTTATTGCTTATAAATTTGTTCTAACTTTGACTTTTCTTTATTAAAAAAAAAAAGTAAAAATTCCCCACAAAAACAAGACAAAATATGTATGTGTATATGTATATACACATATAAAATCAGGACTAGGATGTCTGTCATCCAAACCACCTCCGAGATAAGTGAGATCTCAGAGAATCCATTCACACTGTGTGGCCTCCCCCATCGGGAAAAAGAACTTGTATGGGAAGAACAGGAGCTTCAGGATCAGGATGACTTTGCTTCCAATTCTAAATCATAATTTACTAAATCCATGATCTTGCAATGAAAAATGCAAGCTATTTCATTTCTCTAACGCATTTTTTTCGCAAGTGTGGGAAATACTATATACTTCATTATGCCATCGTTTGCCCATATTTTCTTGATACTCCCAGCCAAAAAAAAAATAGAATGTTTCATGCAAGCATTATGTGGAATGCTTTGCAAGTATTATTTCATGCATTTCTTTTTAACCCTATGATAAGTAGGTACTATCATTATTTCTATTTTACAGAGGGGAAAATTGATTCACAGAGAAATGTCACAAGGTTGCCTAGATATTAAATGGTGGAGTTGGGATTTTAGTCTGATTCTGAGTGTACTCTGAAGATTATGCTATCCTATCTAGATATGTAGTTGGAGGAAGGAGGTGATGGAATCTAAATTACCTATGTGGTGTATGATTTCTAATTCATCTAAGGTGGCAGTTGAATAAAAGTTCGAAATAAAGGATATCATTTTATTTTTGTTGCCATGATTTCAGTGAGCTAAACTCTTAAAAACGCGTTTCCTAAGAAAAAATTAATATGGGATAGAGAAATTAAGAACTCAAGATTTTTTTTACGTTATTTCAAATTAGTTTTAGGTTTAGAGCAGTGGTTTTCAACCCTGTTTGCATATTGGAATCACTTGGGTGCTTTGAAAGCATTCCAACACCAGGGGCCTCTCCCCAAATCAATTAACTCAGATTCTGGAGGTGGATAACTGGCTACCTTGTTTTTCAAGATCTCCAGGTGATTCCAATGTATACTGAGGATTGGAAACTACTGTGTAGAGTTTGGGTCTCTGAAATCTTCTGTCATGATGGAAGGCAGCATGTGTTTGGGTGCTTTACTGAAGTGCTGGCAATTCCTCAAACACTGGAAATGAACACAGAACTGTAAGTGTTTTGCATTTAATTTTTGTTGTTCTTACATGTTTTTAATGATGTACTATTTATTTCCAGCACATCTTGAAGCTGTAGTAAAGTCATTTATGTAAAAACACTGGGGAACAACTAGAAATTTTGGAAGATTACTGTGAACCAGATTTACTTTTCTTGTTGACTGTAGAAATAAAATTCAAGTAAGGATGGGGCACATTTTCTCTGAAAGCATGTTCTGGATATTTCTCCATCTGTCTCTGATATTCTTTATTTAGAGAGGTTTTTGTATAGAGACTGAAATAGTCATATCCATTTGCATTTTCCTTGTTGTAAATTTTTTATTTGTAACTTTTCTTATTTAGTTGTGTTGCAAAGACACACAATTCTCATCTAAAAGTGCATTAAAGGAGGCCCTCATTAATCCCTCTTGTGGCCCTAAGCAGTGGGAAATAATGATGGACTTTCCACCTTTATGTTTAAAAAAAAAAAAAAAAAAAACACCTTTAAAATAAGTATGAGGAAATCCAAAAAAGTCTTGACTTTTTCCAAAATATGTTGAATCCCTTTTAAAAACAAATATAAGACTCTTTAAAAAAATTTTTTTTTGATGCCCCAATTCTGTTCTCAGGCTGTCTATAAGGCTGAGTAACCCAGCACTTGATTTCAAACATTTTCTGTATGTGTGTTTGTGTTTGCGTGTGTGTATTTGCTGACTTCTTTCCCAGAGATTTATTAGTTATGAATTTCCAATTCTTGGTATGACACAGCAACTGAGATTACAGTCTAAAGATGATAAATTGTCACATAAAACATGATAGATTTTGAAAGAAAAAGAGTGAAAAGCCAGAATAATATTAGATATCTGGTCTGAATGACAAGAACTGAAATGAGGCAGCTTTGCCAGTTAATTATACTTATTTGAAAAGCCACAGAAAGGTTTAAACTCATTTCTCCATAAAAGCATTCTAGTTTTTTCAAAATATTAAACACCTATCTGAATTTAATTTATATAAAATCTTAATTCAAGTTTTAAGAGTAGGCTAAAGTTTTATTTGATAGGTTTTCTGTAGAACAGACCTTTGTTTTTATTTTATCCCTGTAAATGAGGGGGAAAAACATTTAATTGATAAAAAGAACATTCTCATTATAACTTTTAAAAGCAAATATATTTTAGTGCAATTATTTAATTTTGTACATATTAAAGAGTTGAAGTCAATTTAGCTTTTTAGTTTCTAATTAAGTGGATTTCCATTAAGACATTGGAATGTTGGGCTGAAATTCAATCACACTGAAAAGAGAAGGGTCAAGAGAGTAGTTTGTGGAAAGGCTGGAAAAGTATTTGTGTCTTATGGAACATGATTTTCAAACTTCCTCAGGAACAATATGAAAAATGTAAGTGGCATGTGTTGAAAATGACATGGCTGAAGCTTTAATATTGCAGATTTCTTTGGTCTCTAATTTATCTTGAATAAGAATAGCTATGACATAAATTTATTTAGTGACAGTCATGTGACAATTATGCATTCAAGGATTCATTCTTCTAGAAGGACAAATCCCACAGTCTGAGTAATGATTAGCGGACTTCACAGTGTTGTCAGAAAGATACAGTTCTGTTGCTTACAAAAAGAGCATTTAGCTGTTTGAACTATCTAAGAATGTATCTTGGAAATTTTTTAAGTGTTTTAATTAAAATGTAACATATGTAAAGGGTGAACAAACCGTATATATATGTAGCTTGATATTTATATATACCTATATAAAGGTAATACTATTCTGACTCCCGATTTGTCCGTTAGGGCCTGCATATAAATGAAGTCATACTAGATGTCAATGTGTTTACTTCTTTTGGTCAACATTTTATTGGAGATGCAACCATGTTGATGCATATAATATTTCTTTTTCAGTGCTGCATAGCATTCCATTGTAGGAATATACCACAAACTTATTTTACTCTTTCTATTGATAGATACTGGGTTGTTTTCAGTTTGTTACTATATTGACTAATGTTGCTATGCCTATTCTTGGACATGTCTTTTGGCACACATATATATTCACTTCTATTGGATATATGCCTAGAAGTGGGATCCTGAGCAATAAAATAGGTACATGCTCAACTTTTTAAGATACTGACAAATATTTTCCAAAGGCGTCGTACTAATTTACACTCATACCAACAATGTATATAAATTTCAATAATGAAATTAGAAGAAAATTTGTGTAATGGACACCCAAAGTCAACTCTATATGTTTCACCAAAGTAAATATGAGGTAATGGAGCCGGTGTTAGGGTGTAAATGTGGATTTGTGACACAGACACTCCTATGAATGGCAGTGAAGAAAGAAAAAAAATCTGAGACTAGAACTTTAGGAAATGCCTAAATTTCAGGGAAAGTAGAAGAGGGGCAGAGGAGACAGGGAAAGGTCAGAGACTTGGAGCAAAGAAATTTCAGTGTTAAAGCGAACTAGGAAGTAAGTTACACAAATAAAGGGAAGAACCTCCTCCGTTACGGTGCACAGCAGGTCTTTAATAACGTTTCATTTAATGCTGCTCCATTGCAACAGTGGGGAGATGTTGTAGGACTTAAGTCTTGTTTTTATCAATTAACTTAGGTTAAAATTGGTTTCATTGTTTTACCGTGGTTCCAAGAACATAATGATTATGTTAAGTGAGAATTTACTAAATGCCAAAGTGTTTAAAGTGAAAGAATTTGTATAGGTTGCTATTGGGTTTGGAAATCAAGGTGTCCTTGTTGATATTAACAGAAACATTTGAAAAAAAAAAAATGAAAGGAGGTAGGAGCCTATTTCCAGTGGAATAGAGTAAGAAGGAGGAAAAGAAATGGTGAATGTGTGTAACCCTTCCACACTGTCAGTGCCAGAAAGATTGAAATGCTAAAGGAAAGCATGAAAGGTGTGGACAACTTAACCTGATGAAATGGAAGGTGAATTAAAGTGAATTATAGGAGACGGACTTGAAAAACTACGATGAACCCATTCTGCGAAGACTTGATTGACTGATCAATGTGTCTATTTTTTATCTTTTGGGGCCAGAAGAGTATCAAATGGAGTGGGATGAAGGAAAAAATATTACCCTCTGGAGAGTTTAATAATGTTCACCCTTCTGCTGTTAGGGGTACTTTGATGAAATATTTTTGGAAAAACTAGCATTTTAAATTCAACAAAAATATGGATTGGTTAGCGAGGAGGCAAAAAAGTGATTCAAATCTTTCCAGGTTCTCCCCACCCCCCACCCCCCCTTTTTTTTTTATAAGCCTCATTTCCCAGGATTCTTCCTCACATTTTATTGTTTTAAGCCAGGGTTTCTCAGCAGCAGTAATACTGATATTTTAGGCCAAAGATTCCTCATTGCTGAGGGGCTGTTCTGTGTATAGTAGGATGTTTGGAGGCAGCCCTCGCCTTACCTACTAGGTGCCAGTAGCCCTCTTCTCCCCTCAGCCATGACAACCAAAAGTCTCTGTAGACTTTGTCAAATGTCCCCCAGGACAAAATTGTCCCCTTGCCTCCTCATAGGAAAGCACTGACGTAGATCCTGCTGATCAGTGAGATGATTATACATTCCCCAAGTAGGTATTAGGAAGAATAGGTCATCAGCCCCAGACGATTGATCCTTCCTTTGATATTATATTTGAGGATCATTTGAAACACAAAAAGATGAATCATTTGCTCATTAAACTGATTTGATTGCTTGCTGAGGGAGAGCTGTACTTGTAAGCAGACTCTCAAAGCAAAGCAGAGCTGAGCTTGCACAGGGTTCACAAAACCGTGAGTGCCAGAATTGGTGGATTCATAAGCAGAAATATTTAAGGATAAGTTTTCCCTTAGTGATGGAAGTATCATTATTATCACAGACTATTGTTTTTTTTTTTTTTTTTTTTTTCCCAGAGCTATAGTTGCTGAAGTACATTGCTCTGATAGGTTGGGACTGGTTTATAACTGGTTCTGCACTTACTTACTGCTACAGCTAAAGAACAATCAGCTATTTTCAAGTATGATAAGGATTTTTTTTTTCAACATTTTTAATGTCCTAAAGTGTATGAAGAAACTTCAAAGGACGAAGCAAATATTTCATTTAGCAATCTCCAGGCTTCGAAAGAGCTTGAATATCAATGTTGTTTATGTTTTTTAATTTTAAACGAATGTAACAGTTTTACATTAGTGATACCATTAAACTGTTTATTGGGTTATCCAGTATATAAACATTATAAAATTACTGTTTATATAAAAAGAAAACCCCGCAGCATCTGACCACCTTAATGATCTGTATGCAAACCCCATTCTTAATTCTGATTCAAGTCACAGTTATATGAGGCAAAGCATTTGAATTAAAACAATTATTTTCACTTTTTGATGTTGATTATCTTATGACATACCTAGTGTATTAAAATGATCAAATGATAGGAATGTTTCATGTTTTTTACTCCTTGACTTTTTAAAACAACATCACATTTTCACATAATAAGGAATATTTTCATTAAAAAAAAATAGGGCTGCTAATGGTACAGATGGCAAATAGTGGTCTGTCAAACATTCTCTTGAGTAATAAGAGGCAATTAATTAGACAGAATTCTTGACACAGATTTTTCTCAGGCAAAAGCAATCTTTCCTTAGACTAGCATTTCTCCAAATGTGATCCTTGGAGCTAGCAGCATTGGCATCATCTGGGAACTTGTTGGAAATGTGAATTCTTGGTCTGCCCATTTCATGACTGCCCTTTCCCAGCTGAGTCAGAAATTTCACATCCAGATTCTAATACATGCTGAGTTTGAGGACTCTGCCTAGGACCACAGAGAAACGAGTGGCATCTGCCATTTCTTTTACCTCGTCATTTCTAACTTGCTTATTAATCATTCAAACACTGTAAAATAAAACACTTGGAAAGCACTTCTTTCTTTCCTATAAACTTATTCTGTCTGTCCTGTGATACATTGCTGCATACGGATAGTTTTTATTAGAAGGGGGACCTATTTGACTAGTAAATTACCCGTATGTTTGTGGTTTCCAGTGTGGCAGCAGCCAGCTCCTGCTCGCAGTTATGCTGGTGGAGTATTGCTAGGAGCAAAACGAGATCTGTTCCTTTACTGTTGTTACCCTTTTTCTGCTTGCTGCTATAAACTTGAGGCACGGTCTGTATTAGAGTTCCAGAAAAATGGAAACGAAAGGATATGTTTGAGGAGATTTATTACAGGAATTGGAGTACACAGTTATGGGGGCCAAGAAGCCCCACCACCTACCCTTGCAAGCCAGAGACCCAGGAGAGATGTGCTGCAATTTAGTCTGAGTCCAAAGGCCTGAGAATTGAGGGCCCAGTGGCGGGAGTCCCTGGCAAGTCCAGACCTTCGGAGAACTGAAGCACTAATGACTGAGGGAAGGAGAATATGGATGTCTCTGCTCAAGAAGAGAGAATTCGCCCTTTCTTAGGCTTTTGGTTCTTTTCAGGCCCTGAATGATGCCCACCCTCAATGGCGAGGGTGATCTTCTTAGTCTGCTCTTCCCAAGACACCCTCACAGACACATGCAGATATAACGTTTACCCTTTATCCGGGCACCCCTTAGCCCAGTCAAATAGACACATTAACTTAACCGTCATACAATGTCATCCAAGTTCCACATAATTTAGCTCCCTTAGTTTTATCTTCCATTATTCCCTACCCTAAGTTATTTAGTCTTACCAGTCGGGGTGTGTGTGTGTGTGTGTGTGTGTGTGTGTGTGTGTGTGTGTGTTTAAGGGAGGGGGTTAGATTATTTTTATAATATTATACTCATGTCTAATTGCATTTCTTTGTTCCTATCCTTCCATATTTATCAGAAGTTGTTTATTCTCCTCCCTCACCGCTCATCTAATTTCTCACCATCTTTGGTAGGAGCTTAGCATACAGGCTCCCATCTTAATGAGGAAATGAAGTCTAAGGAGTGTAATCAAAGCAAAGTCCTGAGCATCAGAACTGGCCAGCTGAGTAAGAAGATATGGCCCGGGCAGCAACCTGGTGGGCACCAAGGACTAGGGCTCCTCTGGCAGAATCAAGTTCTAAAAGCAGCAAATCTCGTGTGGCCCCTGCTGGTTGGAGAGGCTGAGTCACGGTCAGGATAGGTTTGGAACTGGAGGAGACCAAGCCTACAAGTTATAGATACAAAGCGAGTCCAGTTGGTAGATTGAAAAAGTCTACAAGAATCAGATCCAGTCCCAAATCTTCCTAAACCCATTCCTTGGTCACCCTTATTTTTATTGTTTTTGACCAATGACTGTTACACATCACAATTTTGGACTGACTTAGTATTCTCCTCTCTTAGACTGCCATTGTATTAGTGAGAGCAGGCTGCTATAACAAAATGTTATAGATGGGTGGCTTAAACAACAAATTTATTTCTCACAGTTCTGAAGGCTGGAAAGTCCAAAATCAAGGTGTTCTCTAGTTTGGTCTCTTGGTGAGGGCTCTCTTTCTGGCTTTCAGATGGCTGCCTTTTCTCTGTGTCTTCATATGGCAAGGAGAGGGAGAGGGAGAGGGAGAGGGAGAGGGAGAGGGAGAGGGAGAAGAAGATGGAAAGGGAAGAAGTTAAAAGCAAATAAATTGAGGGTTGCTGACTTGTAATCTAAAAATCCTCTTCCCTGTGCCTTATTCACTCAAGATTGAGCCATATTCCAGTAAAACATTTAACAGCTAAAACAAACCAATTAAGGAACAACTTTGACTGAGCTGACCCTTTGTGTCAGATTCACTCTGCTAGACTGGGAACTAGCTGGAATTATCTTTTTCAGAAAACTCAGTTAAAATCTCCATTTAATTAAGAGGCAAGTAAGTGGGGGAGATATTTTTGGACATATGGACCAAACTATATTATATGGAAAGAAGAAGAAAAGGCCTGTAAAGAGACCTTCCTCAACAGCAAAAAAACATTTCTCTTTTTAACTGTTTCTACATTTCAGAAGAAAAATACAAACTTTGTTGTGGTATTCCAGTGTGTTCAGTTAGTTCATCATATAATTAGAGTCTGTTTTATCTTTAATTATGAACCATGGATTCTTATCCTTGAACAAAAATCTTTAAGTTCTATGATATGATTATAGAATTTCAGATTTTTCTTAGATGGCCTTGACCTATCTTTTTTTTTCATTCTAAATCAGTCTGAACCCCTCCTGAGAATATGTCGAGCTCTGTTTCCTCACTGAGATACCACAGCCAGGAGTCTGGCAGCATCGCCAGCATCTACCACCCACAGAGCTTGATTTTAAGTTGTTTTCCTCAATATAATGAGATTGGTGATTTCTAACAGCAGCCACATCCAAGTTTCTTCTGGAACTGTTGGCTATGTATCTAAATGTTATATGTTATTTTCCTGCTGTTATTCTCCTTTTTTTAGTGTTATATCTTAAAATACATTTAGATTTACAGAAGATTTGCAAGGATTGTAGAAATTTTTTTTTCATGTATTTTCCACTCAGCTGTCTGTAATGTTACCCATGGAACATTCCTTAAAATTAAGAAATTAACTCTGGCACAATAGTATTAACTAAACTCCATATTTTGTGTGGCTTTCCCAGTTTTTCCACTAATGTCTATCTGTTCCAGAATCAAATCCAGGATGCTATGTTGCATTTAGTCATCAAGTCTCCTTAGTTTCCTTAAATCTTTAACAGTTTCTCAGTCTGTCTTTGATGACCTTGACACTTTGTTTTTAAAGCTTTTTCCAAAGACACCTTTTTATGCATGCAAGATATAACCATTGAATAGAACAGCTTATTTGTATATACTTAAAAATAATTACCACATTGGGTGTGTGTATGTTTGATATTCAAAAGGACTTTGTAAAACAGGCGCAAAATAAATATTTGTTGAATAAAAAAAAAGAATTACCAAGGAAGATCTCACCCCTTAGTATAACTTTAGCCTTTTAACTGGCTTTCCAGCTTCTAGTATCACCAAAACGCAATCCAAACGATGCATGTCAAACATTCAGAATAATCTTTTTAATGCATGAATTTATCATGTGATAATTGTAATGGAGGTTCTATGATTGTTTTACACAAATTCCAAATTCTTCAGCATGGCATATGAGGTCTTTGGTGATCTGGCTCTCACCCTTCTCTCAAGGAGCACCTTTAGCTATTCCTGACCATCTGTCAAGTCTCCTGTGGTACATAGCCTCTGAGATAGCTCCTAGTAATCTGTATATCCTTTTGTTTATGCCCCTGTATAATCTGTCCCCGTGAGTGTGGGCTGAATTTATTGATCGGCTTCTAAAGAATAGAATATGATAGAAATAAAGGAATTCCACTTCTGAGATTATTATAAAAAAGACTGTGGCTTCTCTCTTGGTTGTCCTCTCTCACTCTCTCATTCAAGAGAAGCCAGTTACAGAAGCCAGTTACCATTTGTGAGTACCCTCACTGAGTGACCCACTGGAGGAGGAATTGATGTCTCTGGCTGGTAGCCAGAGAGGATCTGAACCCTGCCAAAAGCCATGTGAGTGGGGCTGGGAGCAGATCCTTCTCCAGCCAATTCTAGAGATGACTACAGAAGGCCCTCTGTTCGATTGCAGCCTTTTAAGAGACCCTGGGCCAGAGGATCCAGTTGAGCCATACCTAAATTCCTAACTCACAGAAATAGTGAGTTAGTAAATGCTTATTGTTTTAAATCACTGAGTTTTGGGGTAATCTTTAATATAACTAATATGGTTTTATCCAGATGGACTACCAAGAACAGGGGTCCCCAATCCCTGGAATGGTCCGCTGCCTGTTAGGAAACGGGAGGTGAGCGGTGGTGAGTGAGCAAAGTTTCATCTGTGTTTTCAGCTGCTCCCCAGCACTAGCATCACCACCTCAGCTCCACCTCAGATCATTAGGCATTAGAGTCTCTCTCATAGGAGCACCGATCCCTGGTGCCAAAGAGGTTGGGGACCACTGACCTAGACTGTCCATATTTTCTCTTATTTTGGTGTCTAGATGCTTGGTCAGACTGTTATTTTGGGATTTAATCAGTATTCGCTAAGCCTCTATACTGATTGCTAGGTTGTATGCTAGGTGTCCAGACCAAAGACACCAAAATATGTTTTAAAGAATCCACAATTAATTAGAAAAAACAATTAATTAGAAAAGACAATGATATTGGTTGATAGTAATAATGTGCTAACTACTGCAGCTGAGAAATGAATGTTAACTTCTGTGAATTTAGAAAAGAGGAGTTACATTTGAGTTGAGAAGCATAGGAATTTTTGAACTAGATTTTGAAGGTTAGTGGGGTTTCATCACATGGAAAAGCTGGCACTGGGAAGAATATGAACAAAGGAGAGTGTGGGAAAACGTGGTTAGGGGCTGGCAGAAATGGCAGTGTTACTCTGGTCCATCCCTCAAGGCCAGCTCAAATTTCATTGTTGTCTTGAAACCGTCTCTGACTATTTCTGCCCTTAATGATCTCACCCATTCAATTACTTACTATCTCATATTATCTTAAAGAACTGTACTAGCAAACTCCTTGGGATAGTAAATAATGTCTTTTCTTCTGTGTGCATATTCAGAACATTGCTGAGCACATAAAGTTAGATAAATCCTTATTGATTAATTGAAGATGGCCTTTAACTTTTGTGTTTCTTAAAGGCTAGGTTGAAATGATTAAGCCAAACATACATACACAACCAACAGCTGACCTGCTATGTACTACCCTGCCCACGGAACATCAGGAGGCTTGTGCTGGGTGGGCCGTCCCTGCCGCCTCTGATGGCTGGAAGCCAAGGCACTCAAACTTCTGGCCATCTTTGTCATTATCCTTATAGTCATGTTTCCTGTATCACAGATATGTGCTGCCCTGATGTGTTACAGACTGAGAGGGAAAGAAGTTCTGTTTCTACTTACAGCTTTATATCCTACTCCTGGGGCTCAGACAAGAATATATCTAGGGATAAGTGGAATAAGGGAGGGAGCTAGACCAAAAGAAAACTCTTCATGATAAATATGATGCTCTGTTCATATTTTCTGCTGCATTGCTCTGTCAAGTGTATTGTGTCTCATCTTTTCTTTTTCACAGACTCTAAGTCCTTTATATGTAGACTTTTGGGAGGTTGAACAGATATGCTCAGGCATCTCTAAACTCCTGGTGGGAAACACAGCTGGAACTTTAGCCAGGACCACAGCTCTACCAACCTCATGTCTGAACAAGTGATGCCCGACTGAGAGGGAGTTGAGTAGCCCAGATGGGACCAGAGAATACAAGAGGGAGACTTGTTATGTGTTGGCATGGACCATGGACAAGGAGAGGAGTGATCTGCAAGGATTCTACAGACATGGATCTGTTGCCTTCGCGAGGTATCCTTTTACTCACTCTTGGCATGTGCTTGTATGGGTAGAACCATTTAAAAGTGAGAGGTAAGCAAGGGCCTAATATTGTTCAAATATTGATTATCTGATAATCTGACAGAGGGGTGCAGTATGATATAGACTAGAATAAGCAGGAAGATTAGCTAGGAAAGTATTGAAATAATCCACGTATGGAGGAATAAGCATGTTTCCTGCTTTCCTTGCCTGACAGGAAACTCAGAGTCAAGTTTTGTGCTGACTTGTAGGAGCTGTCACTTATCCAGATTTAGAACATGGTTACCTTTCATCTTCATTTTTTAAATCATATACATGTTTCCTTTGCCCTATTGATCTTTAGGTTTTACCTTATTTTATTTTCCTTATAAGCTACCACATCTTATTTTTAGAACTAAGTAGACTTTAAGTAATAGAAATGCATGAGAAAAAGTTTGTCAGTGGTAATGGAAAGACTGAAATGAATGATACTTATCTGGCACAAAGGTTTTATTAAGAGCCAAAGATTTCAGAGTGAAATCACCTAATAGATGAATGCTGGGGGTGGTGGTGAGACTGGGAGTTAGAGAACAAGATGACATAGTAACTTATAAACTTTAAATGACAAGAAGCTGGGGCTGTGGTTCAGATACTGTCGTTGAATTCATCTGGAGGGTGCTGTGTTTCCACACTCTCTTTAAAATCAGCAGTTAAGACTGGATAATGGTGTGACTAATACGTGCAAGGTTTAGTAAGAGTCTGCTCCTTTGCCAGGTTGAGCAGATGGAGGAGAAGGGAGGGGGCTGTGATCAGAATTGCCAGGCAGTTCACACTGACTGGGTGTCTTCACAGAGTGGTGACTACATGGGGAACATAGTGATATGCTAGGCATTAGAAATGATTAGTGAGGACTCTTGATCTCAAAAGCTTTAAAACAACAACAGCATAATGAAAGACTGGCAAGTGGAAAGGTATAGTTACCAAATCCTAGAGAATATAGCACAAGAGTGTACAAACCCAAATGCCTATAAGGTCCAAGCAGATCATCTAAATGAATGAAGTGGACAGGTGTAAGACAACAAGGAATAATGGGGACCCCTGCAAACTGGAGGGCATTTGATCCTTCGAAGAGGGCAGTTTCTAATTAACCCCAGCTCATCTTCAGTGTGGGAATGTGAGCTCCATGTTCCCAGATGTTATGATTGTTCAAGAAAATTAGATTTTTAGTAAAATATGATTATCTAAATATTGGCTTAATTTTGTAATGAAATGTATAGACCAAACAAACCACTTATAAGACTGCATTAAACCTCTGGCGCTTGCTTTGTGGTCTCTGGAAGAAGATTGTTTTCCATGTCCTTAAAGAACTAGGACTCACACACATAGAAGAGGCTGGCTGTAAGGATAGCCAGATATGGGAGTTAAATCCTATCTCTGGTAGGTAGGTTCAGAGGCATGGAGTGAGGGCTCTCCTCCGAAGTAGATCCTCTTACCCTATGTGAACACAGCCCCTCTAATAAAAAGGCTACAGGAGAGCCTACTCAGTCAGTACAGAGCTGAGGCTATTGTTGGAAATGAGGGTGAGGAATCTGGACTTACTGTAAAGACATGATTTAGTCTTTTGGTACAAGGCTAAAAGGAATGTGGCTGCCATAGCTTTATTATGTGACAACTAATCGCAAAGTTGGGGGAGGGTAGATGTTCAGTCAAATGCGCATCATTAATATTCTCTTTATGTGGAAGAGACAATTTACAAAATTTTCCAAGCTTCCAAAGAGTTAGGTTATGGGATGTGAAGTTGGGTTTGGAGTTTCGGCCCTAGTTTTATTTTATGGTTATAATAACACCATTTATGTGTCTACTGTGTACTAGAAAGTGTTGTGAGTTTTCTGCATGCATTATCTCGATTATTCCGTAAAATTATTCCTTAATACCTTGAAGTAGGCATTATCATTATTAAATCACATTTGCTACTTCAGCATGCTAGCACTTTGCCAGGTGAAATACCTTGTTCCAGGTTACACAGCCAAGTAAGTGGTAGCGTCATGTGCTGGACCCAGATCGGTGTGATTCTGGAGTGTGATCTCTGCTAGGCAAGCTTTCTCCACTCATCCAACCCTGACAAATTTCTCATTTTCCCTGTGTGTAAGTTGTCATGAAAATTAAATGTGACAATATACATGACAAATGTTTTCTATAAACTGTAAGGCAGTTGCTGGTTTAAGTGGCGTTTACCTGGCACCTACTAGGATTCGGGCAAATTGCTAGGTGATTTCTCTTTGGTGGCTGTAGCTATTTCTTTCTTATTCGTCATATGAAATTCTGTTAATTGTTCTGTTGCCTCCATTCAGAATGAATGATCCTTTCCCTGTCACCTTTGTTCTAGTACTGTTTATATCTTTAGGCACCTACTTTAATTATATGGTCTCCTTCTGGGACCAGCTAGGGATAAAGATGAGAAGAGACCCAAGAGGCTCCTGCTCATTGAATGACTATTTCACCACTGTTTCATGAGTCCAAAGTTGGAGAACTTTCCTCCTAAACAGTGAACACTTTTCCCCAACAGGCTTTAAAAAAAAAAAAAAATCATGGCCCACTGCTGAGCATACATCCAGAAACACTGAGTTAGTTAAAATCACAGGAAGAACTATTGCAAAATGTGAAAACTTTGTCCTAACACACTTTCAACTGAAATTTTATATTCTTTGACTCCCTAGGGGAGAAAAAGAAAGGAAATATAAATAAATGAGAGAATAGAAATGTGTATGAGCAGGAATCCAGCCAAGCAGTAGGTTGCCATACGGAAACACACAGAATGGTTTCTACAAGTCAAAGAAAAGCTCGTCATAGGACTGGGACATTTAGGAGCTTGGCCTGAAGATGAGTACCATACATAAGAGAAAAAAGAATCAGTGTGAGAGGGAACAAAGTAGGACATATATTCTTTTTCTTTCTTAAATGGCTTGATAACTGCATTGAGCTGGCAAAGAAAATTGCTTCTTAGTATTGGTCAGGATAGTGATAACAGGTCACCGAAAAATAACCTGTCCCTTCCTCTTCATCTTCTTTTTCATATTTCGAAGAAGGAAAATAAATACTAGGATAAGGGGTCGAGGTGCAGCTTGTGGCACAAAAAGCTATTTATTGTGAACCAGATTTTGTGGTAAACTATTAAGTACATAGTCTAGAAATTAGAAGACTTATATACTTGATTGATGAAAATAGTTCAGTATATCAGACCCAGAAATCAGTGGTCCATAGGCGCATCTTGTAATTAATAAAAAGCATTCGGAAAAATTGTAAATTATTTAAACATGATAGATATTTCTTGCTACATCTTTAAAGGTAAAGGACATTGAATGTAAAATGTGTGGAACTCAAATCTGCTATTCCTTTCTTGAATGCTTATTACACATAAGGCACAGTATTAGATGCCGTAGCCCAGATCATGTCAGATCTTTAAAACCTTTCAGTGTCTTCCCATTGAACTCGGAATTAAGTCTGAACTCTGACGGCGATGGCTCCGTGTGATCTGATCTCCGCATCCTTCCAGCTTCATCTGTATGCCTCTCCCTCCTCACTGCTGTCCAGCTGCCCCGATCGTCAGGTGTCTCAAATACTCCTAGCCCTTTGCCGCTTTATGTGCTTTCTACTTGTTCCTTCAGCCAGGAATCCTAGCTTCCTGTCTCATTTGTTTGTTTATTTTTTATGGGTAACTCCCTCACACTGTTTAAGTCTCAGTTTAGTGTTCCATTCCCAGAAAGACCTTCCTTGATTCTCCTTTCTGTTTTTTTATTTTCATTTTTTTTATGTTGACATTGGTTAATGAAATCTAATGTTTCAGCCGTACACTTTAACAGTAAGGCATGTATGTGTTTACATGGTGTGTTCACCTCCCATAGTTAGATTTCTTTCTGTCACCCCTTCACCCCTCTACTTCCCCTGTCTCTCCTCCCCTCTGGTAACCACTAGTCTATTGTCCATGTCCATGAGTCTCCCTTTTTAAAGCAGCCTTCCCATCCACACCACCATGCCCTTACTTATTATTCTACAATAGCATTTATTTCCTTCATGGAACTTGTCACAGTCTATTTTCTTGTTTACTTGTTTGCTTTTGCTTCCTCTGCTATACTATAGACTCCATGAAGGCAGAAAGACCCTGACATTCTTTTTCTATTAAGTCCTAAAATGGTGCTTGGCACTCTAGATATATACTACTAATTTGCTAAATGAATGAATAAATGTGGGGAATGAAAACTAATATTTATAGACTCCCAATTTTATGTCAAGCATTGTGCTAAGCATTATTATATTAGTTTACAAAGTTGTCGTGAGATAAGTATTTTCTCCAGCTCACTGATAAGAAAAAGTGGGAATTTAGGTCTTATAATGCTGTGTAAGTCATTAAGGCAGCGGTCCCCAACCTTTTTGGCACCAGGGACAGGTGATCCTCTGAGAAATCTAATGCCTGATGATCTGAGGTGGAGCTGAGGCGGTGATGCTAGCACCGGAGAGCGGCTGCAAATACAGATGAAGCTTTGCTAGTTCACCTGCTGCTTTTCACCTCCTGCTGTGTGGCCCAGTTCCTATCAGGCCAAAATAGGTACTGGTCCATGGTCTGGGGAATGAAGACCTCTGCTAAGGAATGCCCAATCTAATTATATTATTAGAGTGAGCTCGTTTTTTAGTGGATACAGATTTTGTGTTCTACCTTAGTGTGTCGAAATCTCACATAGCAGGCTTAAATTGAGTGGCTGGAGTTAGCCCTGCTATTTATATTTCCAGTGAATTATGCACGTTTGTGAGTATGATTGTATCTTTATGAAATAAATATCCTTTGGAGTGCAGGCACTGTTTCTCTAGTCTCTCTAAAAGTGAAATGTCCATTACATAAACATTTGTGATCCTTTAATTATAATTCTTTATATTCGCATAGCTCCTTTGCAAAGAATTTTCATACATGTTAGCTCCTTACATTTCCTTTTGCATCTCCAGTAGGCAAACAGGGCGGGTGTTAACTTGCTGTTATCTTTCTGCCGCAGATTCTGATGCTGGAAGCTATGCAGTATTGAATGCCTTGTCCAGAGTCACACAGCTGGTGGATAGTGAAGAGGCCTCTTGGCCTCTGTTTTCTGTCCCCAGTGCATAATTCTCTTTCTTGGTTCTACCGCTCATCTTTTCTATCCCAATCTTTCTTTTCTCCTCTTTGAGTGTTTACTGAAAGTATGCACTATGATATACTAAGAATGAAGGGGTTCTTAGTTGGGAAAACTGATGAGCAAACAGATTCTCTGCCTGCTTCCCATTTCTTTCCAGTGTTCCCCTACCAAAGAAGCAGAGGGAGAGTTTCTCCATGGAGCCCTTACTTCAGAATACCATTCCATAATATTTGAATGGGTGATAGTGAAGAGATACATATTCTTTCTCTGAGTATTTGACCAAATATGAAGTATGTCCCAAAGTGTCTCTCAAATAGTTGCCCTTTTTGCCGTTCCCACCAGATCTTCTCTAGTTTCAGTCACCATAATCTCTCTCTGTTGTTTTCCAATATTCTTGTGACTTGTCTCGCTCCCTCAGCCTGGTCACTGTCCTATTCTCTACACTGCACATAGAGATTCCATTCTGGACTCTAGAGTACAGATCTAATCATACCGCTTTTCTCCTCACAAGTGATTTGTGGTTCCCCTAAAAGTTTAGCCTAAGTCCAAACGCTTCGGTGTTTCATATAAAACCTTTGACAGTTGAGTCCCTTGTTGTTTCAGTATCCTCTCCTGCTGTATACAGTACTGTGATTTTGGAACACTTATGACTATTTGTACATGCCATGAAATCATGCCTGTGGCTTCTCATGGTGTGCCTGGAATGCCCTCTCCTTACGTCTCTATAAAGTTCAACTCTAAAATAATAACCAATTTAAAGCATCCTCGACTCTGCTTTATCATTCCTCTTTCCAAAGAAGATATTTTTATTTCAGCCTTGCTCCTATGGCAGCTTGCTTAAACATCTATTAGGGCTACAGTTATGATATTTTGTTTTTAATATTGTGACAACATGGTTTGTTAATGGAATAGAATATTTTAAGTAATGATGATAGCTATTTTTCACCATGTACCATTCTTTAGTTCATAGACAGCAATCGCATGGAGAACAAGGACATTACCCTATTCTTTTTCGTGACATTGAACCTGGCATGTAGTAGTATGTTAGCAATATTTGTTGGTTGGACTCCAGCATTCTTCTAGGCATTTTACATCTATTCTCTACTTCTTACTACAGTCTTCTGAAGTGGCCATATGCTGCCATTTTGCAGATAAGAAAACTAAGTTTTAAAGGAATTTTTTCACAAGGGTAGCATTTGAACTGATGTGTGTACCTAACTTCTATAGTGTGCTCTTTTCCATTACATGAGCTATTTCATTATATAAATTGATCAAATATGAAATATCATCTCTTCCATATGTAAAAATCTCTCTCACCTTGAGTCTTGTGAAAGCTGATAACGGTGGGTAGGAATTTAGTACTAAAAGTGATTGAGCATGAAAGTCAGGACGAGGAGATTGGCAAAAAAAAAAAAAAAAAAAGGTTATTTGAGGAGGGGTGGGGACGAGGTTATTAGGATATACCAGCAGAGCTCCATGGAGGGAGGTAAACTAAGTCCGCAATTTACTAGGATTGCTTTCTAGCACCTAAACGAACACTTACCCTGAATAAGACACACTGGTTGAAAATGAAAAGTATTGCAGTTAACAAAGATGTAAAACTATAAGTGCTTTATTTAACATGTAACCCTTCAGAGTCCTAATTTCTGTTAAGAGGCTGGCAAGGAAGGATGACTTCCCAGATCCGATCTATTACCTGTGGTTTTGATTCTTCCTTCTCTACAACTTCCACACCATAGCAATTCCTGCTGAACACCTGTAGCACTCTTATTTGGCAGTAGGCAGCGCAAGAAAAATCAGGCAGGACCTTGGATGAGAGGTCACAAAAACCCCTAACAAATTCTCTTACATGCTGGTATTGTTACAAGAGGTTATTGCATAATACTTCCAGTTTGGTTTGGGGATTTTCAGAATTCTCAATATTTTAAAAGGAACAATAAATTTCCTTTTGGCAAGAAGGACATTTCTGACCAAGGAAGCGACACACTTTTCCGGAAATGAGAGAATAGCATACAGACACATGTTTGCCAATAATTTTAGAAAAATGAATGAGATGTTGGGGCAAATACTGTGCTCTCAACCTGAGTGGTCAAAAAGGGAACGGAAAGGGCCCTGTGTCTTCAAAGAACACAAATTAGTTTCAGGCGGCCCCAGACAAGTTGAAGAAACATCTGGTAAGGCCGATAATAGATTGACTTCCTGAAATGTGGGTTTGACTATGATGACTTCAAACAGGAAGCTTAACTTTCTTATCATAAAGTTGGAAAAAATATAAAATTACAAAGTAAGACTGCTTAACTTCATGCACACAAAATTGTCATTCTCTAAAACAGTGTATTTTATAAAATTATAGAGGTTCAAAATTATCATAAGGAATATCTAACAGCTACGAAACATTTTCATGGTACTATGAAACATTTTCATGATACTATTCTTCTTCATAGGGAATACTTTAAAATATGTGTGTGTGTGTGTGCGTGTGTGTATGTGTGTGTATGTATATGTATATAGTTTTATGTCTATTATAGTCAAATCCTATAATCTCTTCTTCAAATTACTGCATCCTGGAGGCAATTTTAATAGAAATGACATTTCTCCAAACAAGAATTTTGATATGGAAAAAGTTTTTACTATCATAAAGTTGAAAGCACTAACAAGGAAAAAACTTAATAATCAGCAAGAAATTCACCATATTTTTCCAATAATATGGCTATTAGCCTTTCTCAGGCCTTAAAGCAGGGCTATGAGAATAATCCTGGGAGTTATCAAATATGTGTGTAATATTTTTTACACAATATGTCAGTATCGTATGTGAGTATAAATTATTCAGGGCATTCTCTCAGGAGAGAAGAAAATCCTTTAGTATCATATTCCACCATATTGTTTCTATCTCAGGTTATCCTAAAAAGTGCATTGGGCTACTGTGTCTAAACAACTAAACAATATTTAAACCATTTGTTTTTTTTTAATGGAAGAGGAAGCTCCAAAAGTCTACCACTCTTGACTGCTCCTGAATGTAGGGTTTCTTTTTGACAGTGAAGAAAATGTTCTAAAATTAGATCATGAGATGTTTACACAACTCTGGTAATATACAAAAACCATCAAACTGACGCGTAAAATGGGTAAATTATAGAGTATGTGAATTATATTTGAATAGAGCTCTTAAAAAAGTCCGACACTCATAAAAATTCTTTCTGAGCATTATGGAGACTTGCCCTGACTGTTTAAAATGGCAAATCAGGATAGCACTGTCAAGAGGCTTTTTAAAGATGATGATGATGATGATGATGATGATGATGATGATGATGATGATGATTTGTAAAAATGTATATGTAAACTATAAGGTCTGGACATAATAACTAGATCTGGTACCAGTTTTTTGAATCAGTCAAACAATTTTGTGTCTTAATAATTTTATTATTAGAAGGAGACTTTTCAGATAATTTCACTAAGAAGTTCTGACCTTTGTGTTTCTCTAATGCTAATGATGCTAATAATGTTAGTTTGTTATTTTATCCAACATTTTATCCAATGCTGTTTTATCAAAGTGCCAAGTTTCATAGGAACTCTAGTCAGTAGTCACATCACTCATATTCTGAAAGAATAAACTAGTAAAATTGTATTCAGATCAATATGGCCTTCTTCATCAAGAAGTTTCACCACACATTTTTTTTTTTTTTAAGTAGGGAACTTGCACTATCTTATAAAGCCTCACCAAGAGTGGCTCCTCAACACACAATCAGACATGAAGACTAAACAATGGAGGTGAGATGTTTCAGATCTACTGTTACCCTCTGTCTGAAAATCAACTTCCTCCTTAGTGGTTGCAGTGAAAGTCCAATTTTATTTTATTATCTACATATTTAGCTTGTAACTATTGGGGCTGACATAAGCCTAGCTGAAAAACTTAGCACTGTACGATGCCCTTTTCATACTCACTTGTCAGCAGCTATGATCTCAGTGGAGGCTGTGACTGCCCTGTGTGGAGAACCATGTGGGTTCTGGAATGCCAGTTATGGTTTTCTGATGATAAAACTTGTGGAAAAGTACACTTCAAACTATTTGACTATTTCCTGTTTTTAACCTTACTTATATTTTTAGTAGTTCTAAAGTTTCTAAGTTTTATAGAAGAACATCATTTCCTGTAAAAAAAAAATCAAAACAAAAAACACATCTATTTGTACATTAAAGTCAAGGATAATGGAGTCTAACAAAATAGTAAGAATCCAGTAGTGGCCCATTAAGTTCAGTGAACAATTTCAGAATATCTCAAGTTATATAGGTAGTTAGAAATAGGTTTAGTATATGGCTATGAATCAGGATGACTGGCTTTATAAATAACATTAGCCAGCCTCTCTAAATCGACCCAATTGTCTGATTCTCCCCACACAGAGAACACCTCCAAACGAATTCAATCAGACAGTTTTGGGTATGGACTTTGCCATCCTTTTTGCTCAGATCCTACTCTCGATTTATATCATCCATAACAGATGGGAGGGCTGTGACAGCGGAGGAGGTCTTTGCCTCTGTGTCCCTTTATAGCAATAGAATATCAGGCTCACTTGGGGATTTTGGGGTATTCCCTGGTTGTTCATCCGCTATTGTCATGGCTGCTGGGACTATGACTTGTATTATTGTATCTAAACAAGCTTACTTTTTACTGTAATACAGCCACTGCAGTGGGGGAAAAAGAAACAATGACTTTTGGGGCTCATTCCATTGAAGACAACTTTTTATCAATTATTTTTTAAAATCAATATTTAGCTTATTATGACTTTATAAATATTATCCAATGCTGAATCATATCTAATTGCTATAGTAATTTTTGTTTTATGTCCAATTTTTTATTTCCCTGATTAATTCTACTCTTAATCTGATCTTTGGCCTAGATATAGAATTCTATATTGGGAATGTTTCCTTCAGAGTTTTGAAGCATTGCTCCATTTTCTTCTTAACTTCCGGATTTGTCATTAAGAAATTTGATGCTGTGCTTATACTTAATGTGTTATGTGGCCTATCTTTTTTTAACCCTTCAATGGAAAGTCCTAATATTTAGAAATATTATAGTAAAGTGACTTTTAAAATTCTTTTTCTCCCTTTAAACTGGGAATTCACCTCCTTTCGGTGGGGGAGGGCAGGTGGAAGGAAAATCTGTGATGTAATGAACTTGCTTCTTACTGGTTTCATATTCTGTTTTCAGCTATACTAAGTCAGCTACCACTCCTGCATCTGGTTTTCTGCTTCCAAAACTTTGTTCCTGTTTCCTGTTATGATCTTGTCTCCCATTCTCTTTGACCTTATAGATTTATGTCTTTTTAAAACTTCTTAACTATCATTATAGTAGAGTTTTGGGAGAGAGTAGAAATAAATGCACGTGTTCAATTTACCATGTTTAACTGGAAGTTCAGAATTTATATTTAATTCTATTAAATGTTTCAATGTAAGCTTGATGGTTCTAGCCATCAGTCTAGCTTGTCAGGATCTTCCAGATCCATCACACTGTTTATATCACCGAGCTTTGTGATATCTGCAAATTTATCCTTTTGGGGAATCCAGGATGAATGTATGTTTTCAAAGGGTTTCAATAGAGCAGATATTCACCTCCGTTTCCCTCATACAAATTTGGCTGCTCATCAGTGTATATCACTTTTTGTTCTTGAGTTGTGACCAAAGCTTTTAGAAGTTTGTCAGGATTTGAAACAAATGCTTCAAATCAACCAATCAATCACTAGTCAGTCAGTCAATCAATCAAGCAACCTCTCCCTCTCTTTCTCTCCCACTCTTCCTCCCTGCCCCCCTGTCCCCCGCCCATATACACACAGAGTAGTTACTCATCTATAACCAAAGGCATTTATAACTTATAGATTATAAATTGTAGAGTTTGGGGGCCATGACCTTAACTTGTATGAAGATTCAGAGTGCAAACAGCTAATAACCTTTAATAGTATATCATTATCTCTCACCTCTTAGACCTTTCTACTATGCCCGTGTATAGTATCTACCTATTAGGGATTGAAGGAGTTCTTGTATGTAGCTTATGTTTTACAGGGAAGGGGGCTTAAATCAATTTGATAAAAGATGCCTGAATATTCTAGAAAGAATCAAGACTTCTTCGCAAATGCAAGATAAGCCAAATTGGAGGAGAATAAAGGTTCTGAAAATAATATCAGATTTCATCGTTCAAATTTCTAAAATGAAATTAAATGGAAAGCTAAAAGCTACAACTAAACATATCTTAAAATTTGTGTTTACAGTGTTGAGGGTAAAATATTTAATTTATTTTTTTAAGGAAGGAAACATTTTGTTTTATTTTGAAAAGTGACAGAGAAGATACAAATTTCCCCCAAAGAGATTGAATTTTAAATTATTATAATTCTATATAAATCTAGCAATTTCTTTCTATCGTAAACTTTTTTCTTTTAAAAATTTTATTTTATATTAGTTTCAAGTATACAGTACATTGGTTAGACATTTATATAGTTTATAAAATGATCCTCTAATTGTTCTTTATCTTAGTTTATTTACTTGAAAACATTTTCTTATCATAATTTATGACTTATCCCAATTCTTACCAGTTTTAACGTTGATATTATGAGTTCTTTTAATTGTTTTTTGAAATCACCATTTCACATACCATTTCTCTTTCTAATCTCTTAGGTGAAATTAATTTTCGTCTTCACAAGAAGGCACAACACCTAAAAACTGAATACCACAGTTGCCCACACTTGTCTTTCACTTTCAGGTTACAAAGGCATATGCCCAATTATATATTAAAAGACCTAACAGTTACCGCTAGAGGGGGAAAAAATCCAATCTTGAACCCCATCCAACCTGGTTTTGTTTTTAAATAGCCATCATGTATTTTTGTTTTCATTCAGGAATTCAGATTTTTTAAAATCATAAATAGGTTGGTCCAGTTAAAAGTTGGAAAAAAATTATTTAAAAAGACAATAGTCTAGCAGTAGCTACATCAACTAGCCCTAAATAGTAGTGGATTCAATTACAACAATGCACAGTGCTTAGACTTTGTTAATTCTGATAAATTTTTCCTAAAATAGAGTCCCAGAAGACTCAGGAGATGTGCCTGCTCTCCAGTCACTGTCTTGCTATCAGTCCCCAGGAGAGTGGCCTGCCCTGCTGATAATTTATAGTTTCTCTGAGCAGACATTCTGCCTTATAACATTAGCTCATCATTTCTCTCGAACTTAAACAGAGAGGACTTGACCGTACATTAGATCAGAAGTAGTTGCTGTGTATCTGAAGTACAGTGTAGGGAAAATGAATGGGACTCATCACAATGCTTGATGATACTCTAAAGATTGTGAAATAGCCATCACTGGGTTTTCTCTGCATTTCCTAATAATAGTAATTTATGAAAGAAAGAAAAAATATGTATTGTACTTTTTATCTAACTTCATCAGAGGCATTAGATGCTTAGACACATAGGGGTCTTATTAAAACAAAATAGTTCTAATTGTATAGCAACCTATAATTACATATTATAATTAGGCCAGGTCAGTTAAGGTATGATTCATTATTTCTCTACATATTTTTTTTCTCTTTTCTGTTTCTCTTCTAATAGTGGCTGGGGAGATACAGGAAAATAAATCCCCGACAATTTGTTTTCAATCAATTTAAACATGCAAAAGACTTTTGCAGCAAAAGCTTAAAATGAGTTCTAGCAATACCAGATTAGGCTAATCTGAACAGAAGTGTTTATGCATCATAGGCAATTGAAATATTACCATAACTAATAATAGCAGAAATTCACATTAGTACTCAGAGGATGCAGTAAATATGTACTTAATGATGATAGATATTGTAAATAACAGATGTAGTAAAGGATGCTTCCTCCAAAACTGTCTTATAAAATTGGGGTATGTTGGAGGGACATAAATGTAGCTTTTCTAGAAATAGTTCAAAGTTATACTTTAAAATGCCCAGAGATGATGGAAAGAAGGGTTTGGTTTACAAGAACTAGAGATATAATTAGATATAATTCTGTCTTGGGAGAATGTGACTGTGTGTGTGTGTGGAGGGGGGGGGGTGGCCAAGATTGTATACAGAGGGAGAAAAATGTAAAACTGTTTCCAGTTACTTAAAACTAAAGCGGGCATATGGCAGAGCCTAGTGATGGAGGGAGAGCCCTATGGATACTCGGAACTGTGGAATTCCTGATTCTTCTCCCTTTGCAGTATGTTCAGCAGTGCATTTGGGTCACATCTGTGCTGACCGCAGGGAATCGTATTGCAATGTTATCTCTGTGACTGTTCTTCCCCTTGTAGAAATTTTCTATGTAAAATTTGCCTGCAGGAACAGAGGAGGTTATGTGGAGGGTGCAATGGCATTTCATGTAGTTGGGAAACCATCTTGAAACATCTTTAATTTTTTTATTTTTATGACATCTCATTATTGCCTGCATTTTTCAAAAGACGTTCTTAGCTTAAAAGCAGCAAATAAAGGAATATTTCTGTCCTGTGAAACTCTAATTTGGATAATTTTTAAAAGAGAGTCCATATTCCCTTTATAGTAACATCTCTTCTTGAACTTTCCCAAGCAGATATGAATACTGAAAAATGTTTACAAAGCAGGAAAAATTATAGTTTTAACTTTTTTAGCATCTGCTATAAAATTACCACCCAAGTCACTGAATTACATATTTATTTCTTCTCATATCCCTGATAATTTGAACACATATATTTGATCAGAAATTTATGAGTTCTGGTGTAAGAGCATAAAGTGAAAGGTAGAACGTGATTATCCATAAAATACAACATGTAGAGCACGGGCCGGTGATGCGGTTAAGAGAGTGTGTCTGCTGCAAGTAGTGGTCCTACAGAAGCTGGGTCGTATGAAGGAAAGACAGGCCAAAATGTAATCAGCTTGCATGTGATGCCAGCACCAGAGAGGTCAGCTCACCCCTATCTGTCCACGTGATGGGATTTGAGTTGAACCTCCAGGGGAAGGGTACTACTGCCTTATATTTTACTGGGTATCTCCAGTGGACTCACAGCACTTACCCACTATTTAACCAATAATGCTTTTTCTATACAGTTAGAAACTTCAGTCAGAGAATGATATAATAAAAGCATTTATAATCCATATTTTGATATCATTGGTTACCAAATTCTTGTCAACATCTGTAAATAGCTGATCAAAAGTTGACTATCATTATCGGCTTGTACAATCTTTGGATTCTTGTGATCCTCGTTTTGTGAAGTATGCTCACTTTTGTGACCATTTTTACTAGGAAAGAAGAAAGAGGAAGGGGGAAGGAAGCTGGAAAGGTGTGAAAGCAGAGTAGGATTGCAAGGATGAGATATAACATGTTTATAATTTTTTTTTTTTGATGTTGCTACTGCTTTATTACTCACAGTTTTTGGGTTTTTTTTTTTTTTGGTTGTTTTGTTTTTGATGTTGGAAACGTTTGCAATCTTAATAAAAGGTGGTTGGCTTTCCTGTATGATGGGAAATGCCACATGGTTCTCTCCACTCCTTGGTTCCAGAGCCCCTTCTAAGATCAGGGCTGCTCTCGTGTTCTCTTTTGTTACAGAAAACACTTTACATCGTGGAGACCCTCCAACCGGGGAGACACCCAGTGTATTTTCTCTATCTGAATCAGGAATTACTGGATATTTCCTCCCAGGAGCATTAGTATTCTAGACTCTACTTAAAACTACAGTGGTCTGGGATTCTGAGGACTTCAGTGGGCTTTAAAGAGGTAGCATGGGCTGAAACAACTTCTGTCTATAACTTTAGACTGCAACAAAATTTGTTTTTCGTCCTCTTTGTTCATAGTTTGGTCTATGAAAACCAAGAACCAGAAGTCACTATGCCATTCTCCACACCCCAAAATATTAGTTTTGACTTTTATTTTTCTCTTTTTTAAAACATTTTCATAACAGAAAATCCTTAGGAAAAAAATATGGCGCTATTGCAAATCTGCAGGATATATACAACCTTCTGCTCTTCTGGAATATTTACTGATATATGACTGTCTTTCTCCTTTGTTATTTTTAATTCAAGATTTTATTCACACTGGCCAACTTTATAGACTCACATGAATTGCTGACAAAGAGGGCCAGCCTATTTTCTTTGTGAGTTCTCTGGGCGATTGGAAATTTTTTATGAGCAGGGCCCTGTTTTTGTTCATCATTGTCACCCTTAGCCCTAACATGGAGCCTGATAGCTAATAGGTGCTCTACTGGTTCTTTTGAAGTTAAAATGTTGAATGCATTTAATCAAGCTTTATACATAAACAGAGTAGATTATTTCCCATTTGTATCCTTTAAAGCAGTTTCATACCAGTTTCAAAACAGTGTCTGGGGGCAGAATTGGTCTCTTGAATTTTTACTATAGTCTCATTGTAATATTAATGAATTTGATAATATCAGACTTGAATTACTGTCACTATTCAAATACCCTACATCTCCACTACAAAGTAGCTCTTTCAGTTCTCCAGTGTGGCGAAACATCATAAACAGTCTGGTTGGCCTACTTACTTTGAAGCCTCACTCTTAGCTTAGGCGAAATGTTTTGTGTTGGCTTTGCTTTAGAGGAAACACAATTTATGTAAGACTTGAGGTGATTTGAAATGATCTATTGGAACAGATGGCACCTAACCAGTGATAATTATACCGGCGAACACTTCAGTGATATCTGGAGATTACAGATAAGCTTTCCTACATGCAAAACCCAATGAGATATAACTTTGTCACTTTAACGGCTTTAGTTAGTAGTTCCCAGTTTAAATAAAACTTATCAAACAACATTAACAGCAAATTTGGTGTAGGCAAGAGGAAAAATGAGTATCTCCTTTACTTTTTATTTCCTCCAGCAGCCTCAACATGTTTAGAAGAATTATCCATGTTGAGATATTATCTATTGAGTAGACGTGGAAGGCCTTTATAGTTAGATCTGGATTAAACCCCATAAGTTTCTATTCATAGGGACTTAAGAATCTGATTCACTCTCAGCTAGTTTTCTCATCTGTAGAGAAAATTCCACAGGGTTATGGTTAAATAAAATATGAAGTTTTTAGCACAGTGACTGTCAAGGTAAGCTCATTTTAAATATTAATTTGATTCCCTTTTCCTCAGATGTATCTGATATCGATCCTAATATTTACAGTTGAAAATTGGGGATAAAATATTTTAAAAATTGTCTAATTAGAGTTTTTTTATGAATTGATCAAAACACTGAGCATATTAAATAATTTGTCTTCTAGAAGTATAAAGTGAAATCAAAAGTTAAAATTTTGTTTTTTTTTTTATGAAAAAACATAATAGAATAATGGGAAAAAGTCTTTGGAAGTCAGACCTATCTGCTAGTTGCACATCTGCAAAAAATTATGTACCAAATACAAAATATGTCTTCTTTAAGTTTATTCATCATCCTAGCTCTTCCTGTGAGACAGTTTCAAAGTCAACCATATTAGGCATCATTGATTGTTTTTTTCTCCCTCCCTGCATCTAATGAGTAATTCATTTTGTCACTTCTTGCTTCATAGTGGCTTTGACATCTACTCCTTTCTTCTTATTCCCACTGCTAGTTCCTACTCTGACCCTTATCTTATGCAGACAATTGCAATAGTCATCTAATTCAGCTTCCTCTTCTATACCTTTACCTAAAAAAAAAAAAAGAAGAAAGCAAGCAAGAAAAAACCTGATTGCCTCAAATAAGTTTTGCTTAGATTACTGAAAAAATAAACATCTTTATAGCTAGCTGTAAATTTTTCTCTCATATCTGATTATGGTGACCACATTATACATCTCATGCACATACCATGGACTGCAATATAACTGGCAACCCATGGAATTGAGCAGTGTATAGCCTAAGTGGCTTTGCACTGAGGTCCTGTCTGTAATATATCCAATCACTCATTCAGACAATTATGGGGTCTTATACCGCTTCACTGATTCTTACTGTTCATTCCATAAAGTTCAGAGGATCAGAGAAAAACCTGAGATTCATCATCCTTTATAATTTAGGCCTGAACTTCCTTCCCAAACTTATATCCGACTACTTCCTGATAGGAATCTACCATGACATCCAGACAGTTTTTGCATGACTGTCACCCAGAGCAAACTAATCTAGGGACCACCTATGAAGCACCACTTGTAGTATTAAGTCATAGACAGGGCCTATCCCTTTCTATGTATCCTTCCTGATACATTTAAGGGTTTTCCCTAACGGTGAAGTTTTAACAAGTATTTGGGAGATCAGAGAGAAGGAATTATATTATAGTCATTCTCCCGTTATCTCTAGTTTCACTTTCATGGTTTCAGTTATCTACTACGGCCTGAAAATATTAAATGGAAAAATTCCATAAATAAACAATTCATTCACTGTAAATTGAATGTCATTTTGAGTAACATGAAATTTCGCACTGTCCTATTCTGCCCCGCCCGGGATGTAAATGATCCCTTTGTCCAGCATGTCCATGTTGTATATGCTCCCCGACAATAGCCACTTAATAGCCTTCTGGGTTATCAGATTGCCTGTCAAGGTGTCACAATGCTGTGTTCAAGTAACCCTTATTTTACTTAATAATGCCACATTCAAATATTTTTTTTACAGTATAGTGTTATAATTGTTCTATTTTTATTAGTTTTGTTGTTAATCTCTTAATGTGACTAATTTACAAATTAAATTTTATCATACATATGTATATATAGGGAAAAACTATAATATACATTGGTTTAGTACTATCTTCAGGTATCTGGTGGGAATCTTGGAACCTATCCCCTTTGGATAAGGAAGACTGGTCAATGCGAACATCTAACCTTTGTCTATATAGAGGTTGAGTCCTAGATATACATATGTCTAGGTACATAAAATATATATAGGTATATAAAATATGTATTCACTAAAAATTTTTCACCATGTTAACAAAATATTTCTACATAATTTGTCTTTTCAGGATGTTTTGTTTCTTTTTTAAAAAAACTCTTTGAGTAGAATATGTTGCTCTTTACATTTGCTATATCTATGCAGGATTTGAAAAGTATAGCAAATACAATTGACCCTTGAACAGTGCAGAGATTAGGGGTGCCAGCTCCTTGCATTTTTTGCAGTCAAAATTCTTATACAACTTAAGTCACATTCTCAACCTCACATGGAAAATGCTTTTTTCAATTCACAGTTGTTTGAAGTTGTGAATGGGAAACCCAGTATATGGCAGGTGGACTTTACAGTAATTGGAAAAAAAAATATGTGTGTAAGTGGACCCACGCATTTCAAACCCATGCTGTCCAAGGGTCAGCTATGTATCATTTGAGGGTATAAAATCTCAGCAGAGATCATTACATGAAAATTTAAAAAGCAAATTTGTAAAAGCAAAATATACATATGATTAAAGGGAAAATTAATTATTCATGAAATTGTATTTATCCATTCAACAAATATTTGTTAAGTGCTACAACCTACTCGGCACTTTTCTCTAGGCACTGGATATGATGGAAGAGAGACTATTACTTAATAATCATCTAATTACTAATGATTAATTAGAAACTGTTCATTTCACTGGAGAAAAAAGGGAAAATGGTTTAGAAGTACTCGCTATTTCATGGATGAACAAAGAAGACGTCTCTGTTAAGGTCCTTAGAAATGAGGGTGTGAGCCAGGAAATCAGAGCATTCCAGATGGAAGCAGCAGCATGCTTAAAGTCCTTAAGGCAGGTGACAGTCAAAGAACAGTGGCATTATTTCACCAGGATGCCATGACAGTTATAAGGAGAGATAGTGGTGGTGTTAACAAGTAAGGTAGCAATCAAGGTGGTAAGAAGTGGTCAGATTCTGAATATATTGTGAAAACAAAACTGATTAGTTATTGCTGGTTGTAGGAGAAGGAAGAGAAGTCAAAGAGGAGTCCAGGTTTTTTGATTTGAGAAACCGAGAAAATGAAGTTGCCATCTACTGAGAAGAGACTTACAGACAGAGCATTCTGGCTTGGACACGGGAAATCAGAAATTCAACTGGGTACATGTCATAGAAATCCAAGTGGAGATGTATGATAGGTGGATATATGGGTCTGAAAATCAATGGAGAGATTCAGGCAAGGAATATAAACTTTGCAGTTGTCACTGTGGTACATCAGTCTTTCGAGATCTGGAAAATGAGAAGGAAACAACAAAGGGGCTGAGAATGACTGACTATTGAAAAAGATAAGAACCAAGAGAGAATGGAGTTCGAAGATTCAAAGGGTGAAAGATTTGTGAAGAGGGGAGTGATCACTGTATTGAATGATTATAATTAAAGAAATAAAAACAAGAACTAATCTTTGGCATTTCTTTTTATAGATAGGTTTTTGTCAGCATTATTCTATTGAGTCTTTCTGTAGTTCATTTAGCATTTTGTGCCATGAAATACCATAATTAATTATAATTCAAAATCTAAGAATATATCAATGGCAAATATTATTGACAATTGTATACTAGTATCATTCTGGGAACCCTCTGCTGCTGATATCTCTACTGCTATGTAGCATTTTATTCAAAAGAACTTCTATTGGCAGATGGATGACTGGTGGTCTCGGAGGCACAATGCTGTTGTATATTTATTTCATTATTGTTTTGCATCTTCCCAAGTTTTATTGATATAATTGATATTTGACATAGTGTTAGTTTACAGTGTACAACACAATGATTTCATGTACATACATATATTGCAAAATGATTACCACAGTAAATTTAATAGTTAATAGCCATCACCTCACAGACTTAGTTTTTTTTTTTCTTGTAATGAGAACTTTAGAGATCTACTCTCTTAGCAACTTTTAAATATACAGTATGGTATTGTTAGCTACAGTTAGCATGCAGTCCATTACATCCCCAGAATTTATCAATCTTATAACTAGAAGTTTGTGCCTTTTGACTGCCTCATGCCTCAGCCTCTGCTTTTGGCAACTAATCTGTTCTCTGTTTCTATGAGTTCATTTTTTTTTAGTTCTACTTATGAGTGAGGTCTTACAGTATTTTTTTCTGTCTGACTTATTTCACTTAAGATAATGCCCTTAAGGTTCATCCACATTGTCACAAATATGAGAATTTTCTTCTTTTTTATAGCTGCATAACATTCCTCTCTGCGTGTATAATAACATTTTTCTTATTCATTGATTGATTGAGGGACCCTTAGAAAATGGGCAAAGGATCTGAATAGACATTTTTCTAAGGAAAATATACAGAGGGCCAATAGGCATGTAAAAAGATGTTTAAAATCACTAATTATTAGGGAAATGCAAATCAAAAAACACATGAGATATCACCTTACACCTGTTAGAATGGCTATTAACAATAAGACAAGATAGAACAAGTTTTGGAGAGGATGTTGAGAAAAGGGAACCCTTGTACACTGTTAATGGGACTGTAAATTGGTGCAGCCAGTGGAAAACAGTGTGGAGATTCCTTACAAAATTAAGGATAGAACTACCATATGATCCATCAGTTCCTCTTCTATGTATTTATCTGAAGAATATGAAAACACTAAGTCAAAAAGAAATATGTAGCCTTATGTTCATTGTAGCATTTTTTACAACAACCTAAATGTCCACAGACAGATGACTGTGTAAAGAAGATGTACACACACACACACACAAATACTACTCAGCCATAAAAGTGCTGAAATATTACCATTTGCAACAACATAAATGGATCTTGAGGATATTATGCTAAGTGAATAAGTCAGGTGGAAAAGGACAAAAGCCATATGATTTTACTAATTTGTAGCTTATAAAATAAAATGTAACAAACGAACAGAACAAAAACTCATATATGCGGACAACAGAATGGTGGTTACCAGAGGGGAAGAGAGGGTGGGGAGAGGGCATATTGGCTAGAGAGGGTCAAATATATGGCAGAAAACTAGACTTTCAGTGGTGAGCATGCAATAGAGTATACAGATATCAAGTTATAATGTTCTACACCTGAAAATTAAATAATATTATCAATGTTACCTCAATAAATGCAAAAAGAAAAAAAGAAGAAAACAATCTATTACTATTTATGGGTCTATAGGGTAGTTATGCTTCTTTGGGTCCTGTTAAGTGGATAATGGTTGAACTCACATAAGTATATTCAGCTGCAGGTTCGCTAAGCAGTTCCACCAAAGCCTAGTGGGTCTTGGTCAGTCTCAGTCACCTTCTGGCAGTTGTCTCAATTTTGTCTGGGGAGGGGGATGACGGCTTCATGAGTCTCACAGTTCAGCAGGCTAGGCAGTGCTTGTTCACATGGTGTCAGTATTGTCGCATGGGAGCAAGTGAACGTCAGCCTGGCCTTTTGGGGCCTAGGCTTGGAATTGGCACATTATCACATCTACCACATTCTCTTGGTTGAATAAATCACAAGTCAAGCCCAGATTCAAGGAGTGGGGAAAGAGTTTCACCTCTTTTTTCTTTTCTTTTCTTTTTTTTTTTTTTTGTGAGAAACTGCAGTCATATTTGCAGTGAAAGGTAAAGAGTCATGATTGTTTTTGCAATCACATTCTTCTAGTTCCACCATGCCTTTGAACCTTAATTTAAAATGACTCGTTAGAAAATATTCAGTGCTTATTTAATGAATAAGTTTTATATCTGCTTATGTCTTTATCAATTTCTTTGTTTATCGCCTCTTGTATTTTTCATTCTTTTTAAAGCACATTTCCTGTTAATTCTTTTAATCAGGGTCCCTGAATAGTATGCTTCATATTTCTGCAAATAATTTTTTACTGTTACTTTTAAGTTACCATTTAGATTTATAAAAATTCTATATGATAGATGTTAATAGCATATTTATTCGCAATTGCCCAAACTGAGAACCAACACGTCCTTTGTAGGTGAACGAATAAATGAACCGAGTTACATCCAGACAATGGACTATTATTCAGAGCTAAAAAGAAATAATCTATCAAGCCATAAAAAGACATAAAGGAACCTTAAATGCATTTACTAAGTGAAAGAAGTCAATCTGAAAAGGCTACACATTTTATGATTCCAACTACGTGACATTCTGTAAAAGGCAAAAACAAACAAACAAAAACTATGGGGACAGTAAAAGGATCACTGGGTGTCAGGGGTTCTGGGTACAGATGAATATGCAAAGCCTGGAAGATTTTTAAGGAAATGAAAATACTCTATATGATACTAATAGATACATGTCATTATACCTTTGTCCAAAACCCATGGGATGTACAAAACCAAGAATGAATCCTAAGATCAACTATGGACTTTGGGTGACTATATGTATAGATGTAGGTTCATCCATGGTAAAAAATATACATTCTTGTGAGTGATGTTAATAATGGCAGAGGCTGCGTATGTGTGGAGGTAGGAGGTGTATGAGAAATCTCTACCTTCCTCTCATTTTTGCTGTGAACCTAAAACTGCTCTAAAAAAAAAAAAAATGAAATCTTAAAAAAAAAAATCTACATTGACATTTGTTTCTCCTAAGTGTTTTAAAGGTATTACAGTACTTTCCCCTTATCCATGGGCGATATGTTTGAAGACCCCTACTCTGTGCTTGAAACCGAGGATAGTACTCGACACATGCTGTTTGTTCCTATACATATATACCTATGGTAAAATTTAATTTATAAGTTAGGTACCTTAAAAAGTTAACAACAATAACTAATAATAAAATAGAACAGTTATAACACTATACTGTAATAAAAGTTATGTGAACGTGGCCGTAAGTAAAATAATGATTACTTGAACACAAGCACTGTGATCCTGGGACAGTAGATCTGATAACCAAGACGGTTACTTTGTGACTAATAGGCAGATAGCCTATACAGCATGGATACAGTGGACAAGGGATAATTCATGTCCTGGGTGGGATGGAGCAGGACAGCATGATATTTCATCATGCTACTCAATGGCATACGATTTAAAGCATGAGTTGTTTGTTTATGGAATTTTTCATTTAGTATTTTAAGACAGGGATTGACAGTGGCTACCTGAGACTGTAGAAAGTGAAACCGTGAATAAGAGGCAAACGACTGTATTGTACCTTTAGCTAATAAGTAGTTTGTTAACAGTCAAGCTCATTTGTGGAGATAAGCTTTTTCTCTTTGGTTACTTTAATTATTTTTTTTCTATTAGATTTTTATAATATGTTGTCTTCCCAAAACATATCTAGTCATCAAATAATTTTTTTTTTTTTTTGCTAAGGATATTGGACTTAATTATATGAACTTTTTTTTTATTACTGGTCAGTTTTTTAAATCATTATTCATAGTTTTTTACTATTTTTTTTTTCTAAATGAGGCATGTGTTGGACTCTCTCATTCTATCCTCCACATTTCTTAGCAAATTTCATTTTCAACCATCTCTATAGGATATTCTAAATTATTTCATTATATTACTCTTCAATTTAGGACTCTTCAACAATGTAGTTGTTTACTATATTGACTTTTTAAGGAATATGGAATATAATTTTTCTACTTAAAGGAATACAGAGATTTATAGACTTATAGATACATATTTTAGTATATATCTTTATAAAATAGAACTCTTCATAAATATTATGTCATACAAAAAAAATTAATCCTTAATGTTATCAAGTATTCTGGTCAGTGGTTACATTTTTCAAGTTATCTTTCAAAATTTCAGTTTTTTAAAGTTAGAATAGAAATAAGCTCCATTCATGCAATCGGTTGATATTTCATAAGTCTCACTTAAGCTATAGATTCATTTTCTCTCTCTTTTTTTCATTGATAAAGTTTGGTCATTCTTTGTTCCTGCAGTTTCTTACATACTTTGATTATTTGTATCTTCATGACATCATTTGACATGTTACTATTGCCCCTGTATTTCTTGTAAACTGCAATTGTCAAATGAAATTATAATATCTAATTATTGGAGGGTCAAGTCTACTTCACAGATGGTATGATTTATACCTTCATCAAGCATACATAATCTAGTTTAATTTTCATGATTTTTAGCAGCCATCAATAACTATTCCTCAATCCATTAATTCACTAAGGGTTGCAAAACATTCCAATTCTATCATTCCTTATTTTTTATGAGGCAGGATATTTCTATAAAGTAAAACTTTGTTTCATTAAACCATTTGGTTGCCCCAAGTAATAGCTGGCATAGTGAAGGCAATTTAAATGCTCGATTCTTTCCTTTTATTTGTCATTCTTTAAATAATCAGTTTATTACTAGTTACTAGTTCCTTAAGCCTAATCAAGAACCAAAATTCCTGTGGCCACTATGGCCTCAGCTACAGATTTAAGTTGTAGCTTTACTTTTTTTCTTTATTTATAGTACCTGGAGATTTTCCTTTATTTTGAGCTTGGTACCTACCCTCTCAATTAAAAAGAAAAAAAAAAAGTCTGATTTTTGTCCAACATTTTTGTGTTTAGAACTGGAGGGTTAATTTGTCCCACCATCCTAGTCTGTCATATTACCAGAGGTCTTTCGACTTATTTCTTAAAGCAGTTTACCTATAGTCTCTGAAAAAGAAAATGTGAATGTAATAATTTTAACCTATGAAGTGTAATTTAAGAAAAATATAATTCAATGTTTTCTTCAAAATTATAAGATAGTTCTTCCTTTACTTGTATATAAATAATAATTTATGTAAGCACTTCTATGATTCTACATAAAATGTAACTTTGGGGGGATTGTTTTTCATAATGTTTAAGAGATTATTTCAGCAGAGAATATTTTCAGTTAGAAATGATATGAATACAAAGGTTCTGTGTTCCTCATATGCTAATAATCCTTCTTCTAATTTGTCAGCATGAGGGAAACTTGGATTCTTCTATATAAAGAATAGAATATTTCCCCTTTTTTCTATCGCCACACAATTCAAAAAATATGTCATTTTATTCCATAACAAATTGTTATACAGTGGTAGATTACGTTTATGTTCATAGGTAGATATTTTTCAGGGCTTTCCTCTAGTGAAAATTCCTCCCCCTCTCCCCCTCCTAGAAGGTTATTCACATGAAAACATTCCTGGTGGTCATAATTTTGTTCACCACATTATTGGGAAGAAAAGCAAGTACACAGTCTCTAGTAGTTAAGTGCTGGTGAGGCTGTGTCAGCTGCATATAAGAGAGCTGACGACTGTCTTACAAATTCCTGCATCACCAGTTCACAGCGTGAGCCTGGGACTTGCCAGCACCAGGTAAAAAGGTTTACTTGCAGACATTTGTTTGGGGGCTGATGATACCAGCTTACTTGGTGGGCATGCCAGCACACATGCTGGGCATAAGGAAGATGAACAATGTATTTTCAAAATTTTACCATGAATGTTGAGCACACTTGTCTCAGGAAACTTTTTTTCTTATCAATAGGAAAACACATGTCTGTCAGATACTTGTAACCATGCCTGCTAAACCCAGCTTAGGAAGCAAAGGCAGCCAATAGAAAGGTTTGACTATCACAGAGGATTCCAGTGATAGGGGCTGAAATCAAGTTCTCAGTCCTATGAGATACTGAATAACTGCCACAAAGAGACTCATCTGGGAACAAGCAGGCACTTTCGGAATTAAAAGAATGCTGTAAAACAAAAATAATTTGTTTAAATCTACTCAATACAGCATCACCTTAAAAGATATTCAAATTAATAGGCTATTCTTATTTCTGCATTTGAAGAAAATTTTAAAAATACTGCGATAAATACATTCAAAATTTAACTACCTAGGAATAATTCTAAGAAGGACCCTCATTCACTGTTTGTCAAAAATGAAACAAATGAAACACATTGAGTGTATACTATCTTCTGCTTTATTATCTCTACTATTAATTAATGAAGAGGGTGTTTAGATTATGTGGTTAAGTGTGTGGAGGCAGGGACTAAAGGGGAGTATGCATTTAGCATGGTAAAGGGGGAAATAACGTTTTATTATAGGAAACTGTAATTTTTATAATTATGCAATGAAGAGGCTGCCATTATCCTTACTTCATAAATGAGGAAACTGAGGTACAAAGCGATCTCAGTAAATGAGTCTCACGGTAAGTGACAGGGTTAGGATGCAGCTCTCTGGTGTATTTCACATTGTCAGAGTTAAGGAAAAGGGGGCAGGGTTGACATGGTAAGAGTCGCATAGGTTTCTAAGCGGTTGGAGTAGGTTTTCGCCAGGGATTGTCATCGCTAATGATAAAGATGCCAACGCACAGAATACTTTTTCATCCCCCCACTTTGATGTTCTCTCTTCCTCTTTTATATTCAAATAAATTTAAGGAATTTTTTGAATAGAATGTAAGTGGTGCTCACTTTATCATTACTGGTACACTGGGTCATATTAAAAAAGACACTAGTTTCAAAACTGGGGTCATTTAAAATTGTGAACTGTTCTTCTGTACTCGTGGGCAATGTGGCAAAGTAGAGCGTAATCATTTAATCATTTAATTCCCTTTACCTTTCTGTATTATTAAGTTCTCAATAAAAGCTCTGACTGCTTTTTTTGGGGTGGAGGGGGGGAAGAGGGAGCGGAGAAGGTAGAGGGTGGGAGGAACAAAAGTAATTTCTCTTTTCTTTATTTTACTTACTTTTGTATCTTACCCTAATGAGAACTAACATTGATTTTCTGAATTCACTACTAAATATTTTTCAATCCAAGAAACTCTGACTTGTCATTACCTCTGTGACAAAAGCAAAAGCAATTACAGGGTTGTCTCTTTTTTTCTTCAGTTGCCACACTAAGTAATAGCTGTAATCTAGCCTTCTATTTTAGTCTAGAGGCATTCTGTGGATCACAAAAAGTCTCATTTCCTTTCAAACAGCTATACTTGGGTAACAGAGGGTGTTTTCTTTCTTTCTTTCTTTTTTCCCTCATTATATTTAGTTGAAATCTGTCTTTCAATCCCATCCATTCCATGAGGTTGGTTTTACCTCTAGTACCATCATCTTCACATCCAGTGTGGCCCATATTTACCTGACAGCTCCTTTAGATATTTTTAATCAGCTATAAGGTAACCTCCTGCTAACTACCTTTATTTTCAAGTGAAATATCCCCAGTTTCTTTAGTCATTCTTCAAGATATGGTTTTATTACCTTTCTTACAATTCATTACTTCTCAATCTAACCTACTTTGCCAGCATCCCACTAAAAGTGCTTCCCAATGCAATACAATTCTGCAGATACAGTCTGAACAGCCAGAGTGTGCAGAGATATGACTTGTTTTGGGTGCTTGTTATCTATTAATGCATTTAGCTAAGTCAAGAAATCCTGAACAGACAACCCCTGTAAAAAGAGAAGGGATCACATAGGCAGACAGGGTTGTGGAACTGACTGTTTAAATATTTAAATATTTAAATATTTAAATATTTTTGATATTTAAATATTTAAATATCAAAATTTAAAAATGACATTTTTTTTTTTAATACTAGAAGATGGGATCACTATGAGGAGATGTATTTGCTAGGTATTAGAAAATAAAACCAACCTCATTGACTACCCACTTCTCTTTGATTTTCTCTGCAGGAAATGTTCTCTGTCTCCTCCAACTACATGGCGAACATCTGCTCATCTTCCCAGTTCCTCCTTTGTGAGGAACTCTGGCCTGTCTATACTCTTTGCTAAGTGCCTCTTCTCTGAACACAGTAGCTATCTTCGGTCTGTAGTCATAGCTGATTAGGCAATGGGGTGAGATACCTAACTTAATACCATGCATGATATGATTCAGCTCAAAAAGATGAACGGAACTTGATAGACTTTTCTCTAGAGAATGTGGAAAGAGAGACTGGGCCTGTAGCTGCAGGGGCAGCCAGGTTCTGAGTTACTTGGTACCGCAGTGGCCTTGTCCCACGCAAGTTACAGTTGAGGGACTTCAGTTTGTAGAGAGAGGAGAGCAGAGCAGATCAATAGGTAGAAACAAAGTGAGAGACCATGTGGCCTAGAGATACTACCCAACCTTTTTGTAGCTTTCTGGTGGTTCCTCTTCTAGTCCATGACTGTGTATTCATAAATCCTACTTTGCTTGAGGTAGAGTGAAGTTCCATTCTCTGAAACAAGAAGAGCCTATGCCAAAACAGCTTTCCAGTGGATTACTGCTTTCACTTAGGATGCCCCTGGTACCTTTCTCTTGATGTAATTAGTCTTTACTGGGCGAATTTGCTTTTATTGCAAAAAATACTATTTGTCAGATTGTGGATTGTAGGTTATCACATTTTGCTGGAAGCATATGTTAAATGTTCGCTGGTGTCGGGTATTTTTCTATTTCCATAAAGATTATTGAGATATGTTATGGGATGCAGTTAAGGTGCTTGGAAAGAATTTGATCCTCTTGGGTTTACATTTAAGAGTCATTAGATGGGAGCAGAACAGTGCTCGGTTGAGGGCTAATTATTCCCCATTATTGAAGCAAAATAATTTTGAGTGCTCTATTGTTTCTTGTAAATTATGTTTTTTTTTTTTTTTCTGGTCCGACTGTGGTAATAGGCCCGATTTCTAGGTCTGTGTGGGTCTCAGTCACTGCTTATTCCCTCTGATCCTTTCAGATCGTTCTTTTCTGGCTTCAAGTAGTTTTCTCATATGCATGCGCTAACAGTTATCTACTGAATACTTGATCCTCTGCAGCTCTCTGGAGTTCTCTGTCTCCTGGCGGATATCTTGTTCTGCACACTTGAGCTGTCTTGGTGTCTCCGCTCTCTTCTCAGCGGGCGGAGCACCAGGTTGTACTTGGGCTCCTCATCCCTCCTCAGTGGCCTACAGGGTGTCTCAAGGCAGTACTGGAGCCATCTTTGGCCTCACCTTGTTCGTTTTCCATCTCTCAGGGATCACTGTTTGTCATTTCCTCATGTCCAGTGTTTTAAAAACTTTTTTAAATACACGTTTTTCTCTTGTTGTTTGAGGTTATAGGGTAAAACAGGTCCCTGTTATTCTTTCTTGGCTTGAAGTAGAAGTTATATAACTTTTTGACTTGTTCGTTAGGAAAGTTTGATAAATATTGCACTCAGTATACTTCCGACTTATCATCCAGGAAGATTTTCTTTGATTTCTAATTAGGGCCTTAATCAAAGAGATTTATGTCATCCTCACAGTTTGAAGCAGGTCCTTTGTGCTATAAGTATCTCTGACATGAGTGTAATGTGCTAAACCTTTGGTTTCATTGCTGCACAAAATCAAAGCTGGAGTTAAAGACAATTAGTTAATAATGAATTAAGATGTTACCACATTTTCTTTAGAGAAAATCCATTCCAGGGAGCCATTTGAGTAAAAATAGTTTCCCAAGAGGAACTTAATTCTGGAAAGATAATGATCTGTTTAGATGCCTATAATTTACAATTACATTTGGTTAGCTTCTGAATTGTGAGTATGGGAAGTGTTGCAAGACTTAGAAAGCTAGTTGATGTGTAATTCATGCAATTTATTCCCAAAGCTCAGGGGAGCCAAGCATATTTAGGAAGAGAGCGTGGGCCTGCATTCAAGATAAAAACCATTCAAAGATAAGCATTCATGGCTCTGTGATCATGAAGCTACATGAGAACCACTGCTAATATTAGAAATGGCAACATAATTACATTTTCCTTAAAAACAAGGGAAATGGCAGATAATTTTTACCTCTACCTAGAAGAATATCCACTTATCTGTGAAGTCCCAAAGGAAAGGAAGCCTTCCTGTGCCAAATGCTTGTGCATAGAGAATGGACTCAAAAGTTGCACAGTTTCTAAAATGGAATCCCTCTGTAACCAAGTACAGCAGAGAGAGTCAGATTACAGTAAGTCCTTCAGCCTAGGAGCAGCACCTAGGGTGTATTCTATGGAGAGAAGCCCCACTATTTAATGGGCTCAGCAGAATTTCTCCCCCTCTTTACATCCTGAACTGAAGGAATGCTGGGTCTTCAGGCAGTTAGGCATGAAACCTGGGTTTCTCTAAGCTTCCTTCCAAAGGACAGATCTCAGCCCATTCAGTAAGAGAAGAGTCCAGTGATTGGCAAAAAATAAATAAAAATGTATTTCTGGCAAAAAAAAAAAAAAAAAAGTGCAAAGCATTTTTTTTTTCTTATCACAAATAACCAAATGGCTCCCTGAAGATAAGTGTTCAGTGTGATTCTCTGAGTTGTCAATTTCTGCCTAATGTCCCTCTCTTAAATCCTATCTCAGATCTTTGCTCTGGGCATCACTGATGCTCTAGCTTTCCCTATAAGGGACCAGATTAAAATAATAAAAAACTATCGAATATATAATTTATATCTTTTATTAACTCTAAAGCTAAAAACCAACTACCATTGCCTCTAAAATGATGCACAGTTAAATAGCCTTGATTCTTGAGGATTATAAATAAAAATCTCGGTCATTTAAAATAAATGTTACTATAGTAAAGTTCCCAGCATGGACTATAGGCACTGATGTGTATACTTATGGGAGCCAGGTCAGCCACACATAGGCCTGGGGGAGCATTCTTCATTGACTCTGGGTGCCTGAGGAGCAGCAGAAGCTAAGAAGAGATTCACTCATGAGGATTGGAAGTCACAGGCATGGCTAAGGACTTTGCTGACCACGATATATCCTGGGTCCAAAGAAGTCTGCCCCTAACCTGTGAAATAGTTAAAAGATTTATAGATCTGGTAAGGTGATGAAAAAACTCTTTCCTCCGTCAAATTAGTGACCTTGAAAGACATGATATTTGTTGTGTGAATTTTATTTGTGTTTTCTTGAAGGCAGTGCTGGCCATCCCAATCTTGCTGGGAGCTCTTTATGGTAAAGAACTTGTGTCAACAGTGGACTATAGGGGAGAGTCCATATCTTCTGTTTTTCCCCTGCAGCACTGGACATGTCTTTTGAATAGAGTTGACTCTGGGTTGTTGTTGGTGATGGTCATCAATTAATAGACCGGTGATTCTGGCCAACACCTTGCTACTGAAGTCGTCTTCTCACTGCTCAGTCTCCAGGCATAGATTCCTAAATTTGCCTTTCTAGATCACTTTTCCAAACTTGAATACTATTACCTGTAGAGACCTATAAAATCTGCTTTATCTTGCCAATGTTTCTCAATGGGAGTCCTACTTTTAAGACTGTTCTTCATTGGGTGTGACTCTCATTGCTTGACTTGGAATTTCTCTGGTCTCAGCACTAAATGCCAATACCACCCTATTATTGTGAGAAGGAAACATACTCTCACATATCTTTAAATTTTCTACCCCAACCATGTACATTCGTACTTACGCTTGAACCCATCATTTCCTGAAGTGGGTGCCCACTTCAGGTCACTTACTTTAGTTCCAGATCCCAAGACTTTCCTTTGGCTGGTACAGTTCTCTTTCCTTAAACTTGCTGTCCTACCACAGCAATCACTTTTTCTAAATCTACTGTCAATTATCATCTGTGAATTCAGAATTTTTTTATTTACACAAAAATTCGAAGGGACTAATGCTCACTTAAGCCTGCAATTTTGTTTATTTTGCTTATTTGAAGTCAGAACCAATGATTCTGAAGGGCTTTCACTACTTCTTTGAACTTGATCAGCTCCTTTATTCAAAATATTTATATGTGTGGGTGATATATAGAGAAAAACTTAAATAAAAACTAAAATAAAATTACTCAATATAATAAACTTTTTATAATGAAAAGAAAAGTAGAGCTCAAAGTGCAGTGGGATAATTCTGAAGAAGAAGCTGGGACTTTAATTTCATAAAAGGTAATATCCAAAGCAGGAAAGAATCTTTTCCTTAGCCAAATCAAGGCAAATATGTGAAGGAGCATAAATTAGAGCAATTGTGAATTATGGAAAATGTCTCATATGTTACTTATCAGCTTTCATGACAGAACTGAAGTGGATTATGATGGAAATAAGCCTTTATTTCTTGACATGCATAATATACATTATTTGACCTGGTCTGTATTTTATGTAAGAAAATTTAGACCACAAAAACTCTATCAGTGGGGAGCATCACTGTTGGTTTCTAAATTTTCCTAAGTAATTCGTAGATGTTCACTTTGTTCATCAACTCAGATCCATCAGCATTATTGAGAGTTTTCCATGTGGAAGGTACTACACATCATCAGTCTCACCTTACTTTCTCACACAAATTACTATTTTTCTTTATTGTATCTCATTCAAAAGATAAGCATATTTAAAAGTATTCGTGTAGTGAGTAATCAGTAAACCTGGTGCCAGAGTTCAGGTTTCAGATTGGGGTCCAACAACTGACCTTATTCACCAAATTACATCTGAGATTGAAGGTCCAGAGAGACTGAATGGTTTGTTCACTATCACACAGAGGTGGAATCATTGGTCTTAAAAAAGGAAAAAAAAATTATAGTAACAGATGAAGGCAGGGACAGACAAGTACTCTGAACCTGCCAAAACATTTGGAACCATCATTCTAGCTAACTTTTGTAGAGTATCTTCAATCGTAAGTACCATGCTGTGACAAGACACTATAGTGCCATTTTTTCCAAACTAGGGTGCCAGTGCACTGCTGTTTTATGAAGTTGGATGATGAATTTGGATGTATTTTTAATGGAACATGCTAGATTTCTAGGAAATGACCAGGCATGTAATGGCAGAACCAGGATAAAGCCAAAAGTCCAGAAGATCTGCTTATATTGTTTCTATATGTTGGGCTACTTGAGTGGGAGAGTTTGCAAAGCATTCTGAAGTTTTTTTCTTCTAAACAATAAATGCATCTACATAAATCCAGCAGAGTAAGATGAGAACTCTTATTTCATCTAATTAAATTAGTTTCTCCTTGCAAAGAGAAAAAAGAAACAAAACCAAAGTGAAATCAATAAAACAATCATGATATTTTATCTGTAAATAAGTTTGTTCAAACAGCAATGTTTTCAGTTATAGCTGTTTTCAAATCTCCTGATTATCACATTGAGAGGGAATTCTTCTGCATCCAACACAAGTCTTATAATCTCAGGACTTTTTCAGTTCTACCAATGAGTAACCTTGAGAAAATGGATGTTCTGGTTCCAATTCTTCATCCAAAACATAATAAAGTAACATTTTTTGTCTACCTATGTTATCAAAATAAAGTGAACAATAAACTTATCCCATGTTGGGCTTTGACCTCTAACAGAATTATTTGATTAGGGCACATAATAATTTATATAATTTGAGTTGTAATGTATGAGCATTTTATTCATTTTATTACCTATAATCTTTCATTTAGAATAGGAGCTCTTAGTACTTTTATGTGGGCTAGTAATTTTTGCATTGCTATTAATAGAGATGATTTGTTAAAAAAAGTCACAGAAATATTTTATGATTTGGGAATATGTAACAAATTAAATGAATGCTAAAGTGCAATATTCTTGTTATTTAATTAGAATGTGCTAGTGGAAACTCCAATTTTTATTTAACTAATTTTCAGAAATATTTTCAGATGCTACTGCATAAGTGTGGAAGATGCTCAGAAGCGTTGTTACTTCTGAGTACATTTAGGTGCTAGGTGCTGTTGCTGTCTCACACGCAGGAAGTTATTTAACCTCATTATTTCTGCTAATTTTAATTGCTACTAATGAAGATCAAAAGTTGGACACTTAGAAGGAAACCAAACAATTCTGTTTTGTGAAACCAGGAGATGGGCTATACTATATCTGAACTTCTGTTCTCTCAGTATTAACTCAAGAACTCAAATTTTTATATTCAGTTTGTATACTTAGGCTTAACTTTTTAAATTTCATCATTTATTAGTGAGCGTATGTGGTTTTCAATTGTGCAAAGTGTGCTGCCTTGTTCCTTTCAGCATTCAGAACTTCCTATAGGATCCTTTTGGTTAACCGATAATTTTTCATCTTGTAATGACTAAAATAGGTCATATAATTTTTTGACAACATCAAGGTTTCTTGCTGTGACTGTCCTTGAAAAACTATGTCTGTGATATTGAGCAGCAGATTTTATTTTAATGACTCTGCTGTTTGACATTCATTTAGTATAGTCACATTTCTGAATTTGACTATAGAAAAATCTCCCAGCAAACTCTACCTCAAAGGAATAACTCCATTGACTAATTTGTAGAATTAGAGTATTCCCCTTTGACTTTAGATGAAAGAAAATCACAGTATGTAGAATGTTTGATTTAGCTTTAAAGGCCTAGTACAAAGACACTGATGTAGTGTATCTATAAAAATCATATGGGCAATGGCCCAAGTGAAACTAGCTCCTTTAAATCAGAATGTTACCCAGACCAAAGACCTCAGGAAGCTCGTATAAAAGCTTCAAATGCTAGTTAGATTATTGTTATGCGAGAACTACTGAACAACAAGAGAAGACTGAAATAGTAAATTTTTTCATAAGTAACTGACTGATATATGAATATATAGATAGTTGTAATTTAAGAGGGACTGTGCTTAGTTTTCTATAACCAAATGTGTGCATTTCTATTGTTTTCACCTAATAGTTCTGATAACTCTATCTAAAGATTTATTACAACTAAACATCTGAATCCTAAGAAGTATTTCTTAGGGCAGGACTTCTCATTCTCAGTACTACTGGTATTTGGGGCCAGAGAGTCCTTAGTTGCTGAGGATAGTCCTGTGCATCATAGGATATTTAGCAATATCCTTGGTCTCTACCAGTTAGATGCCAGTAGCACCTTTCCCCTCACGATCTCCTTCAGTTATAATAATCAAAAAAGTCACCAGATATTGCCAAATGCCCTCTGAGAAGCAAAATCATCCTGGTTGAGAACCATTACTATAGAGTGAAGAAAAGAATATGTCTTTTCTCCTGTCTCATTCTCTTTCATTCCTCTTAGAAGAGACCTCCTTATGATTACTTAGCAACCTACATAATTATCGAGAGGGTCACAGTCCATGCTTCTATAAAAAATACGGCTACATTTTACTGAGGGCTCAGGAACCACATTTTTATCCTGGGACACTGTTTTTTCTTAATCGAAAACTTGACCAAATTGATTTTCTGCAAAATAAATTTCCCAAAGGAGTGTAGTACCTCACTACTTTACCTGTGCAGAGGGAAAATGGATTACTGCTCAAATATTTGACTGCTTAAATTCATAATAGGGATATTAGAAATGGAAAGTGTGTGTAACAGGGATACACAAAACAAACTTTTTTTTACATCTTTTGGAATACGCTGTGAATAAGCTATTTATCACTTGCTTTCTTCTTTAGCTTTTGATGTATGCATCAGATTGCATGTGCTTGTTAGATGTGACAGAGACTGAAACCTATTGTGCAGAGTCAAGGGTAATACCACCTTCCGTCCAATTCAATACAGGGGGTAGTGTGGCTGCCAGAACCTCTCATGGTTTACCTCTGTTCTCCTGCATGTATGGTGTTGACCTTCTTTCCAGATAGGCTCTCTCATCATGCTCACAAGATAACTATAGTTGAAGGTCTTAGGTTCTTTCAACTTTATATCCAGGAGGTAAGAGAGAACATTTGTGTCTGTCAGTGGGCTCTGTCTTGCCCAAACTGCTTGAACTGTAATGAATGAGAGGGAATTGATAGTATTTAGTTGGCTGAAAGTTCAGTGGTTTTTGAGGACAAAAATAACATAACGATCATTTCTAGGTGTTTCTATCCTGCTCACTAAAAAAAATAAGGCCACTGAGAGCAGGGATCATGTCTTATACTTTATTTTATCCCCCTATGAACCTTTATAATGCTTTGTGCTCAGTAGACATACAATGCAGAATTTGTAGGTTAAAAAGGGCTCAGAAATCATACATCTTATTCTCACAAAGAGATCAAAGTATTTTTTATGCTTAAAATAAGGCACAATTCTCACAGAATTTCCAGAGAATAAGGGTACCAGGGGAGAAGGATACTTTCCTATTTTAAAGTAGTTATCATTCAAATGACTTAACCTGAGGTCATAGATAGTAAGATAATAAATTTTCACTTATTCATACAGTGTCTTTCTGAGAGAATGCAGATCAAAAAGTAATTCTTACATAAGGGAAGAAAAGAATGGATTTATATATTATTATTACTAAGGATTACTTTCAGTAAAAAAAAAAAAAAAAAAAACACTTGAGTTTTTCTATATCATATGAAACCACATAGATAGACTTAATGAATCTCTAGATTCTAAGATACAGAACTAAAAGATCTAGATATCTACAATCAGATTAATTAAAGAAAAAATAAAGCGTATTTATATCATGTTTACTTTGAGATTTATTTGGATACGAAAGCTAAACTTAAGAAAAATGCATTCTAACTTTATATCAAATGAGGTATATTTGGAAGCTATGTTGTTTTGATACGACCTTGCGAAAAACAAAACAAAACAAAACATGAAATAGGCATCATCAACAAGAGCCCTGATTTTGATTAGTCCCACGCTTCATTCACCCCAAAGAATGGTAGCATGGGCCCCCATTGCGCTTCCTGTGATGCATCTCTGTGTGGGAGAACCGAAATTGTCATTTCACAAAGCACAGAGCACATTATGTTTGATGAGGTCTTGTATTTTTACATATTTTGGCAAAAGCAAGAGCACTCTTATTCGCACAGCTAATGTAATTAGTTTTAAAGACAATTATTTTTTCTAGTGCAATGAAGATGAGATTTAAAGTAATGAATACTGAAGGCTGTAAGTTTTAATTATGGTAAAATAATGTAATTGTAAATTACTTATGTGAATATGTTTAGATGCACTCTATACATATATCTAAATATGATTCATACACTAAATTTTTTTGTCAACTTAATAATAAATCTGATCTTGTAATATTTTGAAAAGATTCTTTTCTCAAGTGGGAGGTGATTACATGTATATAACTTAGAAAAGCAGATATTAATTTATATAAACAATTTAAAGAATGCAAATGTAGTATGAAGAATTGTAAAAGCACCTTTGGTATATTTTAAAAAGCTTTTTTTTTTTTTTTTTTTTTTTTACTGTGGAATAAAGGCTCTTCAAAGCTGTTATATCTGCTGTTTTGTAGCGGGCATTGTTAATTATCTGGGAGATACTTGTTTACAAAGCTGTTTGTTATACTGAATTTGGGTTTATCCATTTTGGGTGACATTGGTAACCAGTAAAAGAAATTGCAGTGAATTTAGGAAATACCCTAGCATTTACCGTCCAGATGGAGTTGGTGGATCTGGGGTGTTTTGTTCCTGGGAAATGGTTTTCTGGCAGGTACCCAGGTATTCGTAAGTTGTCTAGTGTTATCTTTTTAAAACAAGGCTGAATAAAGGGGAGGTTGGTTGTTGTTTGAGGTCCTACTACTTATGAACAGCTGCAAGGTATTTGGCTTCTCTGGTTCTTGATTCCCTCGTCTGTAAAATTAAAATAGTGATAGCTATCTAGAGAGTTGTTTGGGGGATTCCAGGAGAAAAGGTGTGCAAAAGAGTTGAGCACAGGGCCTGGGATGCTGGGGACCCAGCAGGTGTTTGTCCCCCTTCTTTCCTGACACTCCCATCATCTCATCCTCTTAGGTGACTTCTAGCTTCTGGTTCTCCCTATGGTCTCTGTAGCCTCAACCTGCAACCATACAAAATGACATTTTTTTTTTTTTTTTAGAGATATTTCTGTTTCTTCTTTAGAACAAAGATTTCAATGAATGGATTGTATTAAATTTTCTAGGTAGAATCATAGACGTTATTATATTCTCAAACCAGCTCAGAAAAAAAAAATCATGTTATTGTATAAAAAACTAGAACAGGAAGAGAAACATCGACTCGGTGTGACCCTCCAGAAACTTAACTTTTCTCACCTTCCTGTTATCTCCACTTACTTAGTAGGAAAGAATGTTTTTAACTTAAGTCCAGTAGAAGATGTAAAGATGGATTTTTTGTACCAGTGATATGTCAATTCAGGCCATATCCTGAAAAGTAGTTTAATCACTCAGTCCCCCAAAAGAAGAATGACATGGGTAAAGATCCAAAAGTTCAGGGTATATAACTTTTGGCAATGGTGGTGGAATTTCAACAAATCCTAATGTTCTGTAAATACTTTCTGTGACTAGTTTATAAAAGTATTCCTTTTCTGATATAATTACAATAATGATTAGGAAGTTGGCTAATTAAAAAGTTGTTCATTATTTACCAGTTGAAAATAGTCTTCAGTATAGAAAATACAGATGGAATAGTTATAGCCACTTGCATAGCTACTGGCCACAGTTTTAATAGATAATTAATCATAGACTTTAGCAAGAAGCGATCAAAAACTAAATTAGTAGCATATTAAATCTTTAGTTGTTGCAGAATTTCAGAACAAAGTAGTATTTATTAATGCTTAATGACAAATGATATAATAAAATACTTATATCCAAGGGTTTCTAAATGTAAAATAATAAAGTGGAAAATATGGAAAGTAATTGAATGAAACAAAACGTGTCATATACTAAAAGCTATTGTTTTTAGTGAATTTAGTAACAAATTTGATTTTGCTAGTTACTAAGTGTGATTTTCTTCCCATACCATTAACAATTCTGTATACATTTTCTGGATAAACTCTATAAAAACAATCAGAACTCTTACATTTAACTTGACAGAAGAAAATTCTATGCATAGTGCTTTTATAAAAGGCAGAGCTTAAAGAATCTTAAAAGATCTTCCTCTTCTTTTCTCTCATGTCTTGGGATCCTGTGAATCTTCAACAACAACAACAAAAGATTCATATTTTCCAAGTTCAGCAGGAGCCCAGAGGCCCAAGCAGATTTACTTGTGGAAATTTTTGCATTTTTAACCTTCCATGAAAAATGAATTAGACTTCTCATAAGTTAAAAGTAAACACAGAAAAAATTCTGAAAATCTGAGACCATTATGTATAACTCTTTGAGATATTGGACTATCGAATTAAAACATATTTCTGAAATAAAATAGGAACCAAAAGAAATTAAGTAGAACACTGGAAAATCCTAGTAATTAGAAGAAATAGGCCATCAGAGAGACCAATATTAAAACATTATATTTTCAGATAATAAAAAGACAGCAACATCTTCTTCTGGGACTTCACAAAATGTATTTCAGACCTATTGTTTGTTGACAATGAATGTAAAAACATAAGAGAAGGAGTACAGAAATTCCCAGGGTTTCTCTGATAGGGAGTACTATATTCTCTCAAAAGGCTCAAGAGCAAGCTAGAAAGGAGACTGTATAAGAAAAGTTTACTGCAGATTCTCCAAGAGATCATATCTAGACTCTAAGAAGATAGGTGAGCCTGGTGAATATAAGGTTGAACTTGTTGAAATTCTAAAAAAATTATGCCTAGAAGAATAGCTAAATCCTTTTCTCCCTAGTCTTCCCATCTGCTGACAGAATGAATAGGCCAGCTGTTAATGGATTAGAGGTGGGGCAAGGCTGAATGCAAGAACATCAGGTAAGAAGCCGTTATGACAGTCCAGACAAGAGATAATGAGAGCCTTGGCTATTGTTGTATGGATGAACTGAAGAAAGGTGAAAGGATGGATTACATGGCTATTTAGAAAGTTAAGACATCTTGATTTTCTGAATGAATGGGAAGAGAGGACAAAACAACAAAACAAAACAAAAATGGAAAGATTCTTGCATGAAACCCAGTTTTCTCATTTGAACAGGAACAGATTCTAGCCTATGTGAACTGACTTGCAAATACTCAGCAACATGCAATGCTCAATTGATGTGCAGTGTTGATCCACTACCTTTGCACAATCAGTATCAGGGATGGAAGGTGATATTCTCTTAATCTCTTTGGCATGTATAATGCATCCTCAGTGGCAGGACCTTTTCTAGAGCTCTCATTAACTTCCAAATTGTTTCAATCAAGAGACAGTGATTAGAGGGTAAAGGGGACGAATAGGTGGAACATTTAATCACTGTAACTACTCTGTATTATACTATAATGGTGCATATGTACATAGAATGTAAAAAAACAAAAGTAAACCCCAATGTGAACTGTGGACTTTGGGTGATAATGACATATCAATGCAGGTTCATCAGTTGTCACAAATGTACCACTCTGTGGTCGATGTCGATAATGGAGGAGGCTGCACATGTATGGGGCCAAGGAGTATGTGGGAAATCTCTGTATCTTCTACTCAATTTTGGTGTGTACCTAAAACTGCTCTAAAAATAAAGTCTAATTCAGAAAAAAAAAATACAATGCTTGGAGCCGATGCAAAGTGCATATTCACAGATCTAATTTCTTAAGCTGAAGTAAAGGAGTAAGATGGAGGGGAATGGTGCTGAAGTTGTGACATATGTGACATGGCTTGTGACATATGTTGAGATGCTGTAATGATTGAGACACTACACAGTTCTTTTTAGGGATCAGAAAAAAATAGAATGGAGACATTTTAAGAAGAAAATTGCAGAAACTGAATGATACCAAATTTGTTTTTTATCTGAGTATAAATATCTCTTCCACAGAGGCGACTCTAATTACTCTGTTCCGGAAAAACTCAAGATCATGTATACACTAACTGCTCTTTTCCAGGATTTTTAAGTTTTCTTTCTTTCTTTTTTAAGATTATTTTTTGTAGTCCCCAGAACATATTACATGAGGCCAGAACATAAGCATGAGTAGTATGTTTTCTCTTTTGAAGCTGAAATTCTAGGAATTGAAAAATAATTCATTCAATACATTTTAATTAAACACTGTGATGTTCCAGACACTGTTCCAGGTGGTGGAATATTACTAGTAAACAAAATAAATAAGATTTCCACCTTCATGGAGTTTACATTCAAGTTAGAGAAGAGAGAAAATAATTTATAGCTAAGATTATAATATGTAAGTGCTAAGAAGAATGAAGCGGGAGAAGGGACTAGAGAGTGATCAGGAAGGAAGGTGGTGTTTCTTCTCCACAGAGTAGTATTGAGACCTTAGTGAATGAAGGAGTCTCATTTATATAGGGAGGAAAGGGCTTCAAGCAGAGCAAAGAACAAGGCATGCTTGGAAGGTTGAGGAATAGGAAGGAGACCAGAATGGTTGAAAGAGTGAGGTGGGAGGTAAGTCAGGGAGGTGGTCAGATCATCCAGTACCTGGTAGACTATTACTTTTCTCTGCTGTTACTTAGCAAATTACACCAAAACCTAGTGGCTTAAAACCTAGTGGTCTAGGATATCCTCACTCACTTGTCTGGGACCTTACCCGACATGGTTTTCTACTTTGGCCTTCTTCACTTAGTGGCAGAAGTATTTCAGGAGGGTGAGAGTGGGGGCTTTAGACCTCACAGGATCTAGTTTCAGGGCTTGCTCAAATCCCATCTGACACATTCTGATAATCAAGGGGAGTTCAAGGCCAGCTCAGATTCAGGGGGTGGGAAAAGAGACTCTACCTGTTGGTGGGATATGCAGCAAAGCATGTGTGGCCATTAAAGAACACCTTGCAAGCTATAGTAAAGGCTTAGAATTATGTGGTAAGATTCATGAGGAATGATGGGAGGATTCTGAGCAGAGAAGTCATATGAGCAGATTTGTTTTTCAAAGATCACACTGGCTTCTGTATGAAGAATAAACAAGAGATCAGTTAGGAGACTCTCACCGAATAGTAGTCTCTCTAGTATTCATTAAACCTACAGAAAAATCCTGACAGCTTTCAGCAGGCAGAGTTGTTATAGTTATAATCTGGGAGTTCCCTCATGGTCTAGCTTGCTGCAAAGTGGTATAAATCAGTTAGGACATAAAGTTTAAGCTTTCTTTTTCAGAAAAAGACAATGACTTTCCAATGCTTTATTGTCACCTTCATTTATTTTTAGTTAAATTCTAGTTTCAACATTGGAAAATTAGAAGTTTTCACATGAATATATTTCTGGTTTCTCTTGAAAAATCAAGTATAGAAATTGCATTAAATTCTCAATGTTGCACTGGAACTCGGTCATTTAAAATAATAATGTCATAATTATCTCAAACAAGACTTTTATATTTATGTCTTTCTCCAAAGAATTTTAAGCACAATAAAAATACTCTGTAGTATTGTAAACAATCATTTACATTAGTAAGGAAATCTTGCATATATTATTATGTATGCCATAACTGTATAGAGATTTCTAAGTTAAAAATTGCTGTCATTTGGATTTCATCTTTGTTTTATTTTGTTTTTTGCTGTTGCTATTTCATCACAGTAGTCTTCTATATTGTAAATTACAGGTAAGAAGGCTGTATTCTGAATGAATTTAAATAAAAGACTGAACAGAAGAGGGCCAGAAGGGATGCTGGTCAGGTGAGAAGATGGGGCAGAGTTTGAGCATCTTTAGAAGCTGTGCTCCACTGCCCAGGAGGGAGTCTTAAAGCTGAAGGACAATTAGTGATCTTCTTCTCTGTTTCTCCTTTAACAGTCAAGAAAATAAGTCTTAGAAATGCTGTCAGGGACCCATCCTGGAGGTCTGTGGACAGAATGCAGCCTGCAGATATGCTTTAATTTACCTTAAATGCATTTTATCTTCAGTTAATTTTAGGTTTCAACATTCAAAAATCAGGAGCTTTTGCATAAATCTGGCTTCTCTTGAAAAATCGATTTATCTTAGAATACTGGATTTTTCAAAGCCTTCTTCAATTGAAACCTGCCTCAATCATTTGTAATCTTGCTTGAACTTTGGTGACATTTATTGCAACCTCTGAGTCACACAGATTTAGTGGCAGAGACGAGGCCAGAAGCTCTAATCATGTGTTCCTTCCTGTTCTTTCCTCATTGCCTTTCTCAGCAATTCTAGTTTTACTGATATTATTTTTCAGACATTATCCGCTAAAAATAAGGACAAATAAGGTTGTGGATGCTGCATTTTAATAAATCCACCCCCAACCTCTTTAATTAAAAAAATATCTATAATTCACTGAACAAAAAGCAGACAGGTCATTTCAGAGTCAGAACAGTGGGGGATCATCAGCTGACGATGAAGGGGCGAGTGAGTCCCTTCCTACCGAAAGACACAACGAGAGTGACTCCAGTTGAAAAGAAGCCATTAAGAAACTCATGATAATTATATACTGTGCCTTTTTGCTTCAGATTTTACTCATTAGAAAGTAGCATATCTTTTAGCTTTTTATGAACATGCTATGAAAAAAAAAAATCTTCCGCGTGCAGAGGTGAGTTAGGCATACAGTGGAATAAGATTCCTGCTGCCAAGCAACAAATTAAAACAAAAGCTTTTTCTTGTAGAGTCTTGCTCAGCTTCTAGGATATGCGTTAGTGCATTAGATTTGATAAATTCAGCTAAAGCATTGTACTTGTAAAATGGTTCCTTGTTAACTTAAAAAAGAAAAAAGATAACACTCCAAAATATGGTTTTACATGTTATCCTTTAATATATTTACGTAGAATACTTTCCACTTCCACCTTTTTTAAAAACATTATTTTGAATTCGATGTCTATTTACCCTCACTTTGGCCAATCTTCACGTCACAGATTGTTTGCAATCAGCAACTTCGTGTCTTTGACTGAGACTTGTGTTAAATAAAGCAAGAATTCAAAGAGCTATTGCATGAAGAGGGAATATGCAAAATAGCACATCCCATGTACTGTAACTGAAGTAATTAAGTGTCTATTTCTGTACATTAGCACATATGGGTGTCACACAATCAGCACACCTACACACCCTCAGCAGAATGACTGCTTCCAGATTTCTCCAGAAAAATCATTAACTATCACTTAAAAAATGATTAAAGCCATATTATTCACCAAAAAGAATACTAAGTTCTATAAAAGGGATAGTCAATATGTATTCTGGCAAAAATATTTGTCACTTCATTGAAATGCATACCCTTGTAAATGATGTTAGAATTAGAATATTGTTAATTTTTGACAATCTTGCTAATGGAAGGGACTAATGGTTTGTAAACACCTGTCTCAGAGGATATCTCAGATGCCTTTGGACAATTTTTTTTTTATTGACCTCTTACTTGGCATATAATCAAACTACATTGCCCTGGAGACCTTACCCCAGATCTTTCCTTGCCTTTACTCATTGACCTGTTAAATATGAAGCTTATAGTCTTCTTCTGTACTCTGTTATCTAGCTCTTCCTCTAAGCTATTGATTATTAAATCAATTTATATGTGATTAGCAGGAACATATCTTTACAGTAAGACTTCTAATAACTCCCAGACTATCTCTAAGTGGATAGAAAGTGTCAAGGAGTATTAAAAGGTCAATGAGTTCAAATTACATCAAAGGAGGATGCCTGTATTCCTCTATGGCATTAAAGCCCTTCTAAACCAGGCTCCATCTGCCTTTTAAAGCTGGTCCTTATTTAACTCTCTGCTCCAGCCAAATTGGTTCCCTACTAAGGCCTGAGCATGCCTTCAATTTTCTTGCTTTCTTGCACTCTACCTGAATTCCCAGCCCTATCTTCTTCACTTTAATTCTATTCATCTTTTAAGACTTGGCTTATATCCTTCACACCTTGTTTATAAGCTTTACCTCTGAACAATTGAACTAATCTCTAAAGCGTCAGTTTTATGCCGAGCCAAGTACTGGAGCTCTACGATAGCAACACCCAGTTTTTGGTCTCAGGGAGCTTGCTCTCCAGTAGGAAACCCCATGGCCACACTATGCATCTGATGCTTTCACAGAAGAATGCTCACAGCATGGCAAAAAGGGAGCTGAGGAAGGCTCAGAGAGGAATAAGAATGGAATGCCAATGGGCAAGTGCAGATCCTGAAGTGGGAAGGGGAAGTGGTGAGGGACGCAGCCAGGTAGGTGAGCAGGAGGACTAGTGTGTGCTAAGTGAAGGAGTTTGAGTTTATCCTGAGTTAGCCGGAAGCACAGCAGTGATAAGAAAGGTCATTTCTAAGATCACTTCCAGCTCTGAAATTATCATCGTCTGACCCTAACTCTCTTGTTCGTAACACACAGCCAAAAACTAACTTGAATGGCATCATATTCTTATATATATCTATATTGTATCCTCTATAATGGACTTTGTAATAATAGGTGATTAAAAAGTGCTTATAGGTTTTCTTATGTTCTTTTTAGAGTATTTTCTGGGAGGGCAGAAAACATATCTTATTTGCTATTTATCGCACAGTGTCCAGTACCATAAATATTTACCGAATGTGTGAATGACAGCTATGGGGAGGGGTCTGAGTCAATGGCAGCTTCCTTTCAGTAGCGCAAGGCTTAAGTTACTAACCTGAATGAAAACACGTTTTCATTTATGTTTTTCTGCACAAGTACTGAAAGCCTATGAGGTGCCAGTACCTGGATGTGTCAGTTACAGTCACTGATCTCTTGTATTTTATATTCTACCCTTTCTCTTGCCCCTCTGCCCTTACCCATTTGATTAGAAAAAGTTAAGGACAATTAGAAGAAACTCCTTCCACAAAGTCATGGAAAATAATTTGAAAGGATCTGAAACCCTGTTCAAAATTTAATTGCCTTTTATATTATTTCTCTCTTTATTGTCACTGCATAGATTTTTGGCATAGTGTAAAGAGCATGGAATGCCACATCAGGCAGTTTGTGTCTGAATTTCATTCTTCCATTAATAGGTATGCATTCTTGCACTTTCTACCTTTCTTCTCTAAATATGTTTATCAGACAAAAACTCACTGGGACAGCACATGGCATTTGTTGGGTGTGCAGTAGATGTTGATAGTAGATGTTAGATTTTGGTTTCCCATCCTTCTGTAAATTTTCTGTAAGAACTTGATTTCTCCATGGAAGCAGAGTGGTGAAAAGAACTCGCAGCAGGCCATCTGGTTCCAGATGTGAAGGTCTCACAAAATGATCTTAGGCTTTAGACCACACTGCGCAACAATTGGGAAAATGTCAGAACCGTCAAAGTCAATGACTAGTAAGCATAAAAGTTGGATCTCTTGTTTTATCTGCATTTTATCTGAGTTTTAAATGTCTTACAATAACCTGGGAGGCAGGTATTACTCATCTTCATTTCACAGATGAGAAATTTGAGGCTCAAAGAAACTAACCTTGACAAAAGTTTTACATAGCTGAGATTTGACTCAAAGTACATTCAATGTCAAAGGCCCAAACCTTCTCTAAGAACCACAACACACTGTCACTCTCTCAGTCATGAAAAAAAGTGAAGTGCTGTCATCCAAGTTCTGGTTTGCAACTGATTGCAAGGCATAAAAGACAGAGATCTGTTTTAAAAGTCTAAGAAAGAATATCAGAGAGAAATTGCATTGTGACAAGAAAATATCTCGAACGGTTGAGCCAAAGGGCATTGACAAAGCAGTAACTCGGTCAGAGTTTTAGCTTGGGCACTTGATATACTTCTCCAGAAACAAAAATTTAATTGGCTTAATTTGTTATACTTTATGTTCCAAACATTTTCCATTCTCATGTTTTTAAGTATAATATGTGAAATGTAATATGTATAAGTAGGTTCAAACTAGTAGCTTTCACAGTGGTCTCTCTTGATCTTACCTGTTGTTGATAAAAAGCTGAGGTGGGCCCCATTCTGTGTAAAATTATAGAACAAATTAAATTAGAATCCAGGGCACTATTAAGTGCTTTTCTAAGAATCCTGCTTACCTCCTGGCGTTGCCTACACTTTCCTCACATAGAACCTACCATACTCTGGATTTCCTGTTCTACAATGTTTCTTCATGTAAATTCATGACCTCAAAGCCCCATTCAAGTGTCGCCTCTGCTGCAGTACCATCTTCCATTTTAATCTAGTTTGACCATTTTAATCAAGCTGTAACCTGCCTGCTTGGTAAGAAGAAAGCAATTCATCTTTAAATGAATGAACTCACTCTACGCAGTATAAACATACATTTCATAATATCAGTATTTTCCCCTGCAATATGTACAAAACTTTTTGTGTATGCCAGGTAACTTTTGTCTCCCAGAAAGCATGAGAGAGATAGGAAAATGTTCCCAGAGCAGGAAGACTTATGCCACACCTCACCCTGCTTCCCTGTTTCTCCTTATCCCAGCACCTCTGGCAGACGTGACCTTGTGTATAAGGAACTCTGGTTATATCCAGCTACCAATGTCGATTTTCTAAATAGCTGCCCCTCCCTACATCACCTGGTTGGTTGGGGTCCATGCTGGGGAACCCTTTTCTCAGTTACCACAAGTGTTTGGTAAATTCCAGAGCCTAAGAAGCCTAATTTTGAAGTCAATTGAGAACCAGAACTTTAGAACAATTTTAATGAGATGGTAGTAACTTTAAATGATGCTAGAAAATGCTTCCTCACAGCTCTGCTGGAAGCCAGCAAATAATTAATTGAACCGTCACTCTGTTAAGAAAAGAAAGACATCAATTTTAATTTGCTCACAACAACTCTGCCTCTCATTTCGAAGCTTCCTACTGGTTCAAATACTCGAGTAACAGGGTGAAGAAAAAGAAACCAGAAAACAAAACACCTTGCTAGTCTTTTAGAGTCTTCTAAACTGCATAGCATACAATGCACATTGTCATTATCTCCTCCTCCTCCTTCTCAATGTCACATAAACTATGTGGGGAAGCCCTAGCTCTCCACAAGCTCTGACAGACTGCCTTTCACAGGGCCTCCCATGACGACTCTGGCTTTTGGATGCAGAAAAGAGTTTTCTGTCAGCGAGATTCATTTACATTCTGACTGACAAGGTTTTGGTCTCAGTCTTTGTTTTATACTATGGTGTCTGTTCAAATTAACAGTAAGCTCAGTTGTGCGCTTCTGACCAAGGGTCACATTCTCATCCGGTGACTTGCTCTGGGCGGGTACAAATTGCATTACAACAAAGACCACAGCTGTTAATGTGCTGTCTTTTACCAGAGAATATCAGAATCTCTTTTATGCATAAAAATTATTCCATCGATTTGTGTTCGTGAGCATTGACTATACCATTTACAGCCGTATCTACTTCTTATTTTTCTTATTGTTAGACTGAAAATTCTGTGCAAGAATTTGGAGTTTTGGGAACTGAACATCTTATGTAATTATTTTTTTAAAGACAATTTTTTGAAAGTTGTGTGGTGATCTGTTTTACTCTATCTGATATGACTTGGATGTACAGATGATTTTGATTCTGCTTTGTAAGCTCATGACTCTATGCGATTCCCTACTCTTACCATACCCTCTTTGTGCCAGCATTTTAAGAGCAAGTCTGGGAAAACAGAGCAGAGGGGTAGGCAATTCCTGGGGCCATTTCGATGGAGGAATAGGGTGATACACATGTGAGTAAATCAGCAGCCTCTGCAGTTACTGCTATTTGTGACTTTTAAGTACTTCAAATGCCGAAACCTACTCTGAACCTCAAATATATAACCTGACTAATTTGTAAAGGGCCAAACTATTTGCAAATTAGCAGATTGTAAGAAACTTCTCATATTAAAAAAAAAAAAAAACAACTACTGATTTGTAATTAAAAAAAAAACTTAAGCCTAGCAAACTTGGAATTTTAGAACTAAAACAACTTTGATTTACTAAATAATAAGTTGTATCTAAATCATAGTTTGATTAATTTGGTTTGAGATCTTTTTTTTTTTTTTTTTTAATTCAAGAAGACCTTGTGCTGAGACATGTTTTCATAGTGGCCGAGTTTACAAATGTGATGTTTTGTTTGAAAGGAGTCAGTTTCTTTCTACATATGGGCTGCTCTCTGTCAATTAGGATTGATATAGATATAACTATATATCTTGTATAAAGCAAAGTTCATGGTTTAGAAAGAGCTTCTGTTTTGCTCATGGTTGTTAGTAAATGAGTCTCAGCTTGAGTTTGATAAATCTTTTGTCTCATATCAGAGAGACTCAATCATCTTATCGCCACATTTATATGGTACCTCTGGTGAGAAAACAGAGACCATTGTCCCCTTCTACCTGGATAAACTAACAGGTCACATACCTCAACATCTCTTCAGTTGTACTTGGCCATGGCACTCAATGAGTGGTGAACAGAAGTTATGTATTTTGTGTGTGTGCTATGAAGAAGCTGTCACGCTTTTCTTTCCTTTTTCTCTCATAGTAGCTAGTTGCACATGATAAGCCCCTATAGGTCATAGCCACCAAATGAAGGAATTTGGTTGCCTGAGCTATTGAGCTGGGGAGAATCATCTTTGCAAACCAGCTACACCATCTTGGACTGTTAGATGAAAAATAATTTTCTATTCTATTTGAACTCATATTTTTAGGACTATGTCCCATATGCCAGGCATTATATATATCTATATATCTGTATCTATATAGATATATATATTTTTTCCTCATTTAGTCTTCAGATAGAGTTGTGATGACATAAATATTATTATTCCTATTTTCTAGATAATCTTGAGAGTTTGCACATAGTTATAAAGTAACTAAGCATCAGCAGTGGGATTTTAACTTCTTATAACTCATAACAACTTTATGATACCTCATATTCTTATAGCTCATAACAACTTTATGATACCTCAAAATTAAAATCTGAAATTTTCTGCAGTTAGAATTCTATTGTTTATTGTTTAAAACCTTCATAAACTACTGACTGGAAATTGCTTTATGAAATGATTTCTGTTAGCAGATATTGATAAATTTTTAAAAAGAAAAATTCAATCTTCAGTCAACATGATGATTATGATGAAGTTTTTATTTTTTTAATGATTATTTTATTTCCTTCTAGTAACAACATATTTTGCTTTGGGGGAAATCTTCCTCCTCACCTCTGTATTTACGAGCTCATCTTCCCTGGTCCTCCAACCATCAGACTTAGTGAGCCTGTGACTAAGTTGAGGGCTCATGGCCTAAATCTGTCTGATCAGTGTTTTTTGTTCCACTGACCATGGCGATTGGTTCAGAAAGAGCCAGGGATCTTGATTGATCCAACAGCACACAATTTGGAACATTTGTTGGCACTATTGGGAAGAAGACATTCTATTTCTGCCAGGCTATAAACTTGTAGTCTCTGGAGACTATCATGTGAAGAGTGCTTGCCTGAGAAAAGTTGGCACAGAGGACACAATAATTTCCAAGGCAGAAGATTCTGGAATCACACAAACACATATTTTAAGTCAATCCATAAAAAATCCAGTATGTGTACACACACACACACACACACACACACACACACACACACATCTATGTATATACGTATGTGTCTATTTGCGTATGTATGTGTGTGTGTATGTCTATATCTCTGTCTCTCTGTCTCTCTCTTTCTCTCTGTCTCTCTTTCTCTCTCTCTCTTAAAATATAGGCTTCCTTCATAGGATAATCTGTCAGATATTTAGAGACAATAATCACATTCCCACCATAATTTTTTTCAATGTTATTTGGACCCAATTCCAACCTCTTCCATTCTGCTACTATAAGTTACAATAAATCTTTCTAGGTCTAAGCATGTGATGCTGTTGTATGAGAGGTTGTTAACACATAAAGCATAGTTGAGCTTGAGCAAGACAGCTGCCATAATTATTTTACAGTGTTCTTTCAATAACTGATAAATGTTTTAAAATCTCTAGAATCAGTCTCACTAGTTGATAGTTGAAAGAAGTTTACTGTTCCTCGAGATCCCTTGAAAATTGCTGTAATCCCTCAACATTCTCAACTGAGACAAGATGATGTGTCTCTTCACTTGATGGGTCACTCAAAAGGCATCAGCCTCCCTAAAACAACTAGTTAATTCTGTATATATATGTTAAACTAAGGGAAGATAGAACTTTCAGAACTAGAGTTTTTAGTAAGTCTCAAAACCTGACCTAATGAAAAAAGATCAATTGTATTTTTACTTAAAATTAGGATGATTTGATAGTTAATAAGCTAAAGGGTACAACCTATTAAAAATGAGATTCTAAATTTGACGACTATTAGTTCTTGAATATCATTCATTTAAAGTTTTAAATAGATTGTACCATGTGGTAAGACATGTTCTTTTCTAATGATCTTTAGCACCCAAAACAGGCATGTGCAACCTTGGTATAAATTTCTAATCTCTACCACTTAATTAGACTTAAAAAATTGTTCATATAGCAAAGATTCCAAGTTGTGTGGGTAACTTCCTGGTATCGTCATACATGCTATCTGGGCAACTACTTTGCAAGAAATTCGTGAAAAAGAAGGGGAGGAACTTGTTCATTTGGAGAAATGTTTATACTTTACAATTAATTAGAGAAAGGGGATTCTTCCAGAAATGACTTAGTGTTATTAGATACTTTTTAGGTAAAGAAGAAAAATGAGAGAAGGAGCAAAGGAGTAAGAGAAAGGAAGAGATGTTTCTGAATTTGTAGATTATGTAGATCTGTTATTACAAAGGTAAAATAAAGCAAAACTTAGTAAATTGCCATTGTTAGTGCCTCCTTAGTTCCCACTGGGCCCAAATAAATACACATTAGGCATTCAGAATACAGTAATGTTCATTTATGGAAGGAGCAGCAAGGTGACAGCTTTTATTTTAGGGCGACTGGTTGTCCTCATTCTTTTATTTCTACCCCACGAAGAATCTTTGGATATAGACTCTGTTAGATAAGAGGTTTAGTTTTGTGTAATTATTGCCTTTTACAATGACTCATTTATATATAAAAAAAATCATATTGAAATCTACTGCAATACGTTGTAGCCACTATTTTAACCTTAAATTGGGGCATAAGCAATGCTGATATTTTTCTGTGGATGCCAAGTCTTTATTTTTCCCTTAAGATATGATGTATCATTTAGAGGCTCTGAACGTCTCAAGGTTTCCCTCACTTGCCTTCCGTTTTGTCTCAGTCTCCTCATACACAACTCCCAGGTCAACTCTGACACTTTCATGTATAATTTAACCTTGAAAACTTTGGTTTCCACCTCAATTTAGTAGCAGAAAAGTTGGAAATGAGAAGTGGGTGAAAAGGGCACAGAAGGATACCACATGTATCATTGCCAGTTCATGTTGATTATCTATAAAACAGCCTTTGAAAATTCATAGATTCCTACCTCAGTTTTCTTCTCGGAGCCTCTCCCAAAACTTTGAACATGTGATAGGACACTCTTTCCTGACAAATGTAGGGAACACTGCTCTATAAATTCACACTGATGACTTTTTCTACAAGAAAAAGATATTCTTCAATGACATTTATTCATGGAAAAATATGAATTTTTATTACCTTTTGTTAAAGTTTCATTGCAATGAGACAGTATGTGAACATTTGCCAAATAAAAAGAATAGAGAAGCTGCCATCTGTTAAAGATAATAAATATTATTGGTACAAATAGTAACCCTTACACATTATGCCAAGATAAACAAAATCAAAATTATTGTAGATCATTTCTTTGCAACTGAGACAAGCGGACTTTGAATATGCAGCTATATTATACTTTGAAAGACTTCTTTAGTAAAATGGTAATTTCAAATTAAGAATGTATTATTTTTGTAATACACAGAAGAATACCTTTTTTAAGAAAACTTTAAAATTAAGCAAAACATCTGCTAAGATGTATAATTCTTTGTTCTTCTGAACAAATGTCATATATTTATTTTGAGTTTCCTGTACACTATAGAATTATTTTTTAAAAAATAAAGTCCATAACCATCACTTCTGCTTTTTCAGTGTATGAGAAATGCATATTACTTTTTCACTTGGGATTGATATAATTTCTGCACTGTTGCAGCAAAGTTTTTTCCTATTAAATTTCATTGACATCTTTCCAAAGCATCTGTCATTGGTAACAATGAGATGCTGTGAGAATGATGTGCAACATTTGAAACATGTATTACTGAAAAAAATTTAGTGCAATATTACATTTTGATAATATTTATAAATCAATTTTAGAGAATTTGCAGTTCATCTTAATTGTTACAGTCTTGAAAGTGTCTAAGATCCTTGGCTCCAGAAAAAGGCCATGATTCAGATCCCCAGTGCCTTCTTTCAAACTAAGTGAACTTGAGATCCCAGAGCCACAGTTTCCTCTTCTCTGAGATGAAGTATGATGATGTTAAAAATAAAAACAACAGAAATGATGAATAGATACTGGTGGTTACTGTGTCCTAGGCATTATACTAAATTATCTGTAAAGTACAGTTGACCTTTGAACAACATGGATTTGAACTATGGGGATCTACTTATATACCTGGATTTTTAAAAATAAATACCTATTCTGTTTTTGTTCCATGATTAGGAGTCTGAGAATGCAGAGGGCCAACTGTATGCATTGATCTATCCCATTTTATATAGAGGACTTGAGCATCTATGGATTTTGGTGTATGCAGGGGGTCCTGGAGCAAATTCCCCACAGATACTGAGGGACAACTAGGAGTCAAAGGTTAAATGTGAATTTTTGACTGTTCAGGGATTGGTGCTCCTGTCCCCCATTGCTCAAGGGTCAATTGTACTTAGCTGAGAGGACTATTGGGAAGAATAAAGGAGGTAATGAACACAGGGCCCAGAAAAAGCATTTGGTAAATAGTTGTTAGATTTTCTATTACCATTATTATCATAGCTGGTGCAGCTCCTCCTCCTCTAGATAGTAGCTTTAACCTGAAATGGCCTTCTTAATAGGGTTGTCCAATAAATTACAGGGTAGCCAGTAAATACAGTTTTGACATAGCAACAAATAACTTTTTAGTGTAAATATTGTATGGGATATACTTATGCTATGTTGCATTATTGCATGGGATATACTGAAATTTTATTTATACGAAATTCACATTTAACTGAGTAACTTGTTAATCTGGCATCCCTACTTCACAAATATTGTATAATTTGTCTTAGTGGTAGAAGTTTGGATATTGTTCATGTAACTTAGCTGTCAGCACTGTGAGAAAAATAATTTGAATGCATTTCCTAAGTTTGGGAGGGGCAGTGGCATTTTCTGCAGTGAGTTGAGCATATTCAGTTATGGCTATTCCATGCACAATGTATTCTAGGCTAACAGAACATCTTTTCAAGAATATGGACTCTATTAATGATTGTCTGGGTCACTATTTTAACGTAGTAGTTTCATACGAGTGCGTGTGTGGAGATGAGTAACAATAAAAAAATTTAAAGATACACATAATAAGGATTTAAACTGTGTTCTGAATTCATCAAGCATTTCAAAGGACTTTTCAACTGTATAGAAACTTTCAAAACATTTTGCCAGATATATCCATTTGATTTTTAAATTTATTTCTATTTTTGTGAAATAAGCATTTTGCTTGTTTCTAATTTATCTTTAAACATAAGAATGATGTTTACATAAAAGTTATTTTTAATGTTCTTAAAACCTTTTGTATTTTTGTTCATTTCAAATAATTTTTTACATTATTATTTCTAAATTATAGTATCATTTATATGTTGCAAAAAAAAGTGTTTTATTCTCACAATATGGCAGAACGTTGCACACCAGAAAAGGATTCTGATTTTCACACGAGAGACATTTCTGCCCCTCCTTCCACATCACACATTAATCTAAAGATAAGACATGCCTCACACACCATTTGGAAGTTATTCTCCAAAATGTCAGAGTTGAGCACTAACATCATGTGCTTTTATCTGTAAAACTACCCATTCGTGGGTGAATGTCAGTCTAGATATGCACTTTTCAACATTATTTGTTATCATGAGGTTGCTGTTTTAATCTTACATTAACTCACCGACTAGTCATAAATCAAATAAAAAAATATTTTCTTTTCTAAATAATGACAAACTTTTATACAGTTTAAAGTTTTTGACAATATAGCATTTACTGTTATCATCCCACACATCTCTTTTGGAAATCAGTAGCATTTATGGCATTCTCAAATCAATTCCATCTTTATTCCTTTGCACGAATGAGGGCAAAATCATGAAGTGTGTTAAGTTTGTCTCTCAGACACCCTCCCACATATTCACAACCTTGTGTCTCCTTGACACCTTCGCAAACATTTATGGGAGGGATGAACAAAGGAATATTGAAGCTATACAGATGGCCGCTATAGAAACTGTAAGTTTCAAAGCAACCGACAACGCATTGTATTTATTCCTTTGCTAAGACAACTGTCCAAGATGGATTGAGAGAGAGGGGCAAATATTCATCACTGCAACATTTTCTGTCACCTATAGGTAACAGAAACAATTCTGGTAGGAAGAAACAATTCTCCAAACTCTGTAGGTTGTTTAGATTTAAAAATTTTTTTCTTCACTGCTGTGTGAAAAAAATCTCATGGCAGTAATGATTATTATCTTGATATTTGTTTAATATTTTATGATTCTTAAAAACTTTCACAAATCATTTTGGGGGAGTTATTAGCCAGTGATCAAGAAAAATGCCCTTCTGTGTCTGAGACTCTGAATTAATCACGCTTTTTGTTTGCTTTGTTTTTATATCTGTTTTTTTTTTTAAATGAGACGGGAAATGAGAGATTCAGAATCCCAAGGGACATACAGCAGTGAAAGTGTTTTGTTTTTTGGTCCAGATATTTTCCCTTTTCTCCCAAGATAATATTGATTAAGAATCAGACATTATCCTCAGCCTTCTCCTTGGTGTTGTTGCTTTTGTTTCAAAAAAAAAAAAAAAAAAAAAAAAAAAAAAAGAAAGAAAAGAAAAGAAAAGCTCCTTCTCTTATTGTGGAAGGGTGGAGAGAGAGATCAAGGAGATTCATCCATAGACACAATCTCTTTCTATAAACCCTAGTCACTATTTCTAAGGGGCAAGCTGGCAAAACTTCATTTCTTGTATCCTAGACAACTGATAGCTATTATATTCAACTATAATTTTCTCATTTGGGAGACATTTAAAGATGGCTTCTTATATTCTTTAATAGGAAAATGAAAAAAATTAGCATGTTTAATTTCTTGAGACAGATAGGAAATGAAAAATTTTTGCAAAACATCTCAGACTTCCATCCTTTTGCTTTTGTAATGTACAGAACATCTCTGGGTAATGGAATGGGCCAGTCTGTACAGAATTCTGCCCTAGTGTACTAATGATATTTATCAACCTCATTTCCCAAGATGAGGAAAGCCTGTCACATAGCAAATAGGCAAAAGGCACTCGAACTAGAAGTACATAATTTTCCAGGAGATTCCTTGCCACTTCCTGGATCAGCACCATCAGCATTTCCTGGAAATTTATTAGAAATTCAGAAATTTCATATTAGAAATATCTCGCCCCAGACCTACTGAATTAAACACTACATTTTAGCAAGACCCTCACTGACTTGTGTACACAGGAAACTTTGCGAAGTATTGTTTTAGCAAAAACACAGTATTTTATTAAAGCCTTGCAGCAAATCCATGAGGCAGATTATTGCTATTATCCTTAGCATGGTTATGAGAAAATTGAGGCTTTGAGATGTTATTCAAAATGATCTTAAAATAAATTTCCTCAAGAATATAGCCTTTAGTAGTAATATTAATCATAATATAACTAAGAAAAAACTGCAGCAATACAACATGTAAGTGGTTAAGAAGCTCTGGAGTCAGACTGCCTGAGGAAATTTTCTAATGCTTTATAATATGAAGGACTTAAAGGTCTGGGGAAATAATGCACCTGGCTGTTTTTAATGAGTACATGTGTAGAAGAGGCTCGAGTATGTTGGAAGATTCCCTTAAGAATGTGTGGAATGTTATGGAAGTGCAAGCCTTTTTTTAGAGTGAACAATTGGGGTCTTTGACAAGATTAAAATTCTAAGTCTTTGAACGAGACGGAAAAATAACGGTTGAATCTTGAATAACAAATTCTGTCTCTACTACTGACCAGGTGTAAAATCTTGGGCAAATTGCTCAATATTTCTGTTTCAGTTTTCTCAACAGCAAACTGGGGTCATTGAAAGAACCTACCACTTGGCGTTGAGGAGGGGGAGTATTAAATGAATAAATTCAAATAAAACACCTAGAATAGTGCCTCGTGTGTAGGACAAACTCCATATATGTTAGGTAATGGTAAGAGTTTGTGTAGTAGAGATTATAGTAGCGACTAACATTTTTTCCAGCACGTTTCATTTGATTCAATCCTCCAGGTAACCCTGAGAGATAGATGTGACTATAACCTCTACCATGTGCTGGAGGACACAGTGCTCCTGAGTATCATACTGGCATTAAAACCTGAAGACTTGGCTCCACATTATAATGTACTGCTCTTTGAGTGCTTGTGGTTCAGGTCTTTCGAATGCAAGTCCTCTTTTTCTTTACCCAACTGCACTCTTTTCCAACCATAAATGAGAAAAGCATTTTCAGATGACAGATGACTCATTAATTGTGTTTGATTCAGCACACATTATTGAGCCTTTAGAGCTGCCTCTTTGTTTTGCTCCAGGTCCCATTCCTTTCTTCTTTGCCTTGGCCCTGGAGAACATTCTGTCATTCTTTACTTGCCTCCGGATTCAAATCAACATGAAAATACTCTTAAGAAGATAATGGAATCCTGAGCTTAGACTTCCAGCTTCCCTAGAATTCTTCATAATAAATAGCCTCTTAGCATGTCTGGTTCCTAGCCCTATGCGGGCAATTTGCTTTTTGATAGAGAACTTCTGAAAATGAAAAGCCTTAACATATAGAATGACTATCTAATGAGAGTATATCACAGTACAAGAGGGCAGTGCCCTCTAGGGTTAAACACAATTAAAGAGGAATAGAAAGCTTTTCCAGAGAGCTCTGATCTCAGCCCATAGGCAAATGGTGTCCCAGATAACAGCAAACCTGCAAAAGTCTCTGCTAAGCAGTAACATGGAACCTGATAACTAACTTACATGTTTTAGGAGGTGGCAATTCCGATTCTTCATGTAACCTTACTAGTGGTTTTCATAACTAAAAATTGAAAAGTTATTCATTATGGGCTATTAAGATGAAAAAACAGCCCTCCACACTAGCATGAGCTTGCGCATGATGCAAATTTATGGATGGTGGACATAACACTTTTACTCTTTTCTATCTTAAGGAAAAGGTGTTCTGAATTATGAAGGCAAAACTCCAGGAGCCTAATAATATATTATAGAATGGGTATATGACTTTAAGAAATCTGGAATTATTGGCATAATATAAACATACACTCATGTAAGGTACCTTTTCTAATGTTTTATAATATGAAGAATTTAGAGGTCTGGGGAAATAATACATTTGATTGTTTTTAATGAGGACACGTGTGAAAGGAACTTGGGTATGTTGGAAGATTCATTTAAGAATACATGAAATATCGTCGAAGTGCAAGCCTTTTGTTAGAGTAAACAAATGAGGTTTTCGATGAGACTAAAATTCTAAGTCCTTGAACAAGATGGAAAAACAACAGTCAAATCTTGAAAAAGAGAGAAAAGGCATCTGGATGCTTTGCTGTTTGAAATGGAATGGAATTAGAAATGGACTTTCTAATTGGAGAAATGGAACTAGGCTAGAGGCTTTGAGGTTCATAACTTTCCCTCTTTTAGAGGCTTCTTTTGATAAGGCAAAAGAAATAACTACAGATTGATTAATAAGACGTGTACTATCAAAGTAATGAGTATGTGTATGTTTAGGGGGTCAATGTTCCAGCAGGAATACAGCCAAAAAGGTCCAGAAGACTTCTAAAAATGTATGGCAACAAATAAAAAACAAAGAAAAAACCTACGATAAATCCAATTTAAAAAGAAAATGGGACCAGATTCAAGAGAATATGTAGTGCATCATTCGGCTTCACATGATAGCTCAAAATCTGAGACAATTGAATATCATGACTGTTTTTTTCTTTTGCTTTAATGGCACATTTTGTTGTTATTTCTTTGCATAAGTGAGTGCGATGTGACATAGAGGTTGCTATAGTTACTCATTTTTTAATGAGTTTCAAGACTGTCATTCAACCAAATAGCTCTCTCTGACTCAAAGATGTTAGAGGGCAGTGGAGGAGAACTATATGACTGAAAAATAACTCATCACAACACAAATACAGAAAAACATTAAAAAATAATTAAGGAATAAAATTATAATTTATTAAACCAGGAATTATTCTTTGAGTCTATCATGTCAAGTATGTGATTTGGGGCCATTTAAATAACAACTTATTTTAGCAAAATGCAATTAATCCCTTAAACCAATTTTTTGGTTGCAATTTTATAAGTCTCGGCATGTCTGTTAATGAAAAAAGCATGATGGCAAAAAATTCAAATATAATTTACAAAAATAAAAATATACTATCACTTTAAAAAGCAGAAATAGTTCCGGACTATTTAGCTCTCCAAAACTTTAAACTGTCTTTCATAGTAAAAAAAGTAAATAAAATTGATCTAACCAACATGACACTTATAAAAGGAGACTGTAATGTAGAAGTGAATGAAGGATGTTCAGAGAAAGTATCAAAATCGTATTATTTAGGAAAACAACATAAAGGCGAATACAATTCAAAATAATAAAAACATTTATTATTATGCTAATAATAATTAATGCTCATGCTAGTGATTAAAACATTTCGTATGCTGGAGACCTACAGAAAAAGTTATCAAGGAAGACAAAATGAGAACGATAAGGCCAAAATAGATTTGAAATATTGATGGCAATAGACTTTAACTCCTTAAGTTGTATTCCCAGTACAAGTCAGCAAAACTCCATTTGATTATTCCTCTTTTAAAGGGAGTCCAACTGTAAACAGCCACTATAGTAATGGATTAAGACATAGAAATGGTCTTAATTATTGTAACACAGAAATATTTACATAAGTATTATATTGCCTAAAATAGTTCTAGAGCTATAGAAATTTTTTTTAAAAAATGACATTTAGGCCCTCTGCTAGTATGGACATTCTAAAGCAAATTTAGGTATACGAGCATCTACCTTAGAATTAAAGAATAATAGATCAAAGAGCACGTAACTTAACATGCCCAAAAAAGAGCAGTAACTTAACATGCCCAAGCCAAAATCCAAAATATATGTACATGCATATATATTTTAAAACATATATATATATATTTAGACTATATGTATAGTCTAAAGTCTTTCTATACTTTAGTTCTGTGGAAATAGACAAAAAAGTACAGCATTTTATGGAAGAGTTCGATTTGGTGAATAAATATATTAATTTGATTTTTATCTTTTTTTCATGTCTCGGGGATGTCAGCTTGCTTCTGAGGTCAAAACTGTAATGTTAGTAAATAGTGACTAGCCATACATAGTATTTTACTAGTCTGAATTGAGAGGTGCTGTAAGTGCAAACTACACACCAAATCAGACTTAATATAATAATGTAAAATATTTTATTAAAGATTTTATATTGGTTACATTTTGACTTTGTAATTTTTTAGACGTATTGGATTAAATACCATATTACTCTCAATTATTTTATCAGTTTTCTTTTACCTTTTTAAAATAGCTACTAGGAAATTTGAAGTTACACGTTTGGCTCATGTTTTATTTCAATTGGACAATGCTAGGTAAGACCATAGAGGTCCTTAAAAAAGAAATCAATTATTGGCAAGGTTAGCTATTTGGACTATTTTTTTTTTCTCTAAGAGAAGTTATGTTATAGAAGTTTATGGGATTCCTAAGACAGTCGGCAAAGTCTGCTTAGCCATTTGGCATCTAAAGTGCAATACTTTATGTCACCACCAGAGAACAATTGATAAAATGTTTCTATGGATAAAAAAAAAAAAAAAAAAAAAAAAAAAAATCTGGTTAGGGACACCAGCACTCATGTTCCCGAGTCAGAAATGTTTTGACAAGGGAGTTGTATGTACATGTAGGTGTATGTGTATGGTCACATCTGTGTGTTATACATGACTAGAAAAGTAACATGTGAATAGATGGTTGCACCTGGATTAACAAGAGAAAGTAGTTTTCATCACTCTTTATTTGTAAGAGAGCAAGTCTTCATACCACTATTTGAAAATACCAGCAGATCTAAGGTGGAAATAATGGGTAAATCCAATAGGATAGGATCTGCCGGTGGAATTGTGCTATATCTCATCCCTTTAATATTTGAAAATTCATGAGTCATTAAATTTATGATTAAGTATGTGTTACCTGCACTGGCCTGATGAAGAATTACTTAAAAACTAGAAACTGTTTTTAATTTTGTAACTATCAAGTTCCTTGACACACATGGATACCAAGAATCAAAATCTCAATTTATAAACCGTTCATTGGACTGAATGGAAAAATAATGTTTGAATAAGAAACTTATATTTCTCTTACTAACTACACATAACAGTAATTAAAGTTTATTGGAAATCTCTAATCCACTGGGAAATAGTCTAAATTGGTATATACATCAGAAATATCTGGAGAGTTTACTAAAACACTGGCTGCTGGATCCTGTATCCAGTTTCTGATTCATAGGTGTGGGGTGGGGTCTGATCATTTGCATTTCCGAATTTCTCAGGTGATGGTATTGACTGCTGCTGTTGGTTAGAGAACCACATTCGAAGAGCCAATGGGCTTATTTTTTCCTCAGTGATTCAAAAGAATATCAGTAAAAGCAGTTTTTCTTTAGATTTACCAGTTTTTACAATTTCCTACAGAAGAAAAATACAGAAAAAAATATGTGAACAAACATCTATTCTAAAATTTAGCATTATTCCCTGAAGAAAATCATTGTTGAGTAAAGAATTCATATCTCTAGGTAATCTGTAAGTAGTTCTTATTCTCAAGAATCAACTTGTGTTATTCTTTAAAAGCTTCCTTTTATTTTTAACATAAAAAAAGATGCCAGATTAATTCTTTCTGCTTTATATGGAACAGAATTAGTTTTAAAGATCCCATATTCAGGCAGTATGTGATTATATCATCACATGAAAGGATTAAATTTCCTAAAGCAAAGAAAAAGAAAAGAATCAATGTATTTTAATGCCATTTTCTTTCTTTTCTTTTTCTTTCTTTTTTTTTAATTGGGGTGACATTGGTTAATAAAATTACATAGATTTCAAATACCATTTTCTCAGTTTATTACCAAAGCTAGCGATATTTTTTCCTTCAGGACTTAATCACCATTTTATCACTTGGAATTGAGGTTTTTGTGTTAGCCTAATAGTTATGTTGTAAAATTATTTAAATCTCTAAGACACAAACAAACTAAATCTATCACCTTCAAAAATCAAAGTAATGAAGGTTACAGTGTTACGTATTTTTGAATGCATGTCCACCTAAATTTATTATGAAATGCTGTTGGGAAGCAATTTTGTATTTCATATATGTATCATTTAGACAATGTCCCATTGATATCTAGTTCCAGTGTTCGATATTTAGCACTCATCTTTTAATACCTCACAGCTGTTAATATCTAAGTCATTACTGACATCTAGTTTAAACTCAGACTCTTGTCTGAGGTTCTTTATCTGAACCTAATACATTTGTTTATAATCATTTTCTCACCGTAAATCTTTGGTAAACTTTTAGTTTACAGACCTGCAAATTTGCCTTGTATATTCTTGCTTCTCAGCCTCAACCTGAAATTCCCTGTTTCATCCTCTCTTGTCACATAAATCCTAACAACCTTCAAAAAGTCTTTCCTTACTGAATTAGGTCTCCCCAGATACTTAATATTGGACAGGTACTATAAGTTAACTTTGCCTTTTATCACATTATTACCATTTGCATTATTACTTTTTACAGGATCCTAAAGCAAGTCATTTACCGTAACCATTAAAAGTATGTAGGTACTTTTAACTTCCCCATGTCAATATTGAAAACTCAAGCTAAGAGAAGTGAAATAACTTGCCTAATCATGAAACTCTTAAGTAACAAAGCTGAGTTTTCCTTCTAAATCTCTGTATTTTGCAAAGTCATGCACATATACCCAACCACTATATTATATTGCACGATAGGCTCCAAATTATGAGAGGGTATCATATTTTTAATATGTAAAGAATATGCAGAAATGAAGACTGACAATTACTTGTGCTTTGATTGGTATTCAGCTTATAAAGTTTTGTATATTTAAAGAGGTATCTAATTCTTCTTAAGCCTTAAAGCTCAACTCATTAAGCCTCTTATTTTGTTTATGAATCTAGTAATTTTTGTTAAAGTAAATTCACTTTCACTTTGATAAGTGCCTAATTAATTTGGTAGACTAAATTCCCCTAGATATTTAATAGCGCTTACAATAAAGTTTAACTAAGTTTCGTTAGACATTTTAAACCATAGTCCCAGATTTATCTGATTTTTTCGAGCCCTTCAAACAACTAACAGGGCAGATTTTCAAACCTATACACCTATATTCTTCTAAGCATGTAAGCAACACTTGTAAATCTAATAAGCAAACTTCAAAATTCAATAACTCATATTCTCCTGAGTATGCTGTTTGCTAACATATTTAAAATAATAAACAAAATGTCCTTTAAGCTGCACAATGATTTCAAATGTTACTACATGTACTTAATTCCCCCAAACATTCATTCTATCGGTTATTCATTTTTTTTTATCACTTATTTTCATACTTATGGAGGTAGCAAGATTATTTATGGAGACAACAATTTATTAAAAACAATGTGAGGATGGGGAGGCAGACTTCCTCTCTTGGTAGGAATGAGGCCTATCAGCTTCAGATTCAGATCCATAATGGATTCAGTGATCATTTAAAATCAGTGACTGGAATCCAGCATGGAGTATTCCATGACGTAATTGCTGTCTGTCTTGCTAGCGGCACCAAGCCAAAAGGGGGCAGTTGCTTTTCACAAACCCACTTAGAGAGTGATCGTAATCGATGTCCATTCTGACATAAATCAGCACCCTTCCCTTGCCTCCTGCTATGTGCTGGTTCCTGAGACAGTTTGTTATCCTGACCTGGTCAAGCATGTGAAGTAGTATTCTGTACCTGGTGGCATCCACCTGCTAGCACCAGTGACTCTCCCCTCCCCTTTAAGCTGTCTAAATCTTTGGTGCTTGCTAAGTGGCACAGGGGTCTATTTGTCTTGCAGCCACCCAAGACATGCCTAATATGTAAATTTCCCTTAATAAACTCTTAATTACTAGACAAGGGTGGCCAGCCTCTTTTTTTCAGTCTTTTCCTGCTCTTCGCATATGCAGGTAGATTTTCGGTCTTGGGTCTTTTCCCTGGGTCTGTGTCCTAACAAAGGGATGCTTGTGGAATCTTCCAGAATGGTTTGTTCTAAGCTGGCCTTTGTTGAGGTGATCTTCTCCTAGTTCCTTTATTTGGGCAGAGGGATAGTGATGACTTTTTATATCTATATTTCTTTGTTTTATTCTGATTGTAAGCATGAGATTTCTGGACAAGACATAGACTATTTGCTTTCATGGCAATATGCTGAGGGCATATATTACCCTATATGCAAAGAGTAGAGGCTCTTTACTCTAGATGAGGACCTGAAAACTATGACTCTTGGAGCTGGTATAGGGACCACTGCCTAGATGCCTTCCCAGCTGAGAATGAAGAAGAAACTTTGTTTCCTAGTTAAACAAACCCTCTCTGGGAAGGGAAGAGGTAGGTTCCTAGGTTGCTAGGTTGTTACAACCCTTTGCAATATAAACAAATGGTGCCAGGAAAGAGAAATGTATACATCTCTCCTGTATATTTCACTGACTTTAATGTCTAAGGCTTGTTTTCTGTTCACTCATCTTTAACCCAGGTTACCAATAGTGTTGTCTCAGAAACCCAGATCATACAGAAATGTAGAAATATTGTTTCCCAACAGAGAAATCCCTCCCCTCCTTTATACCTGCTTGGCAGCCTGACGTCAGATGGGAAAGAAATTAAATTCCAAGTTGCTAGTCATTGTTGAACAGGAGTATTGCTTTGGGGTCTCAGCCGCCCTCAGTTTGGAGGTTTAGAATGTATCTCTCTTACCCTCAGCTACTCCACAGCATATCGTTCCTTCCATCCCCACTCTATTCATGATGGTAGGGTGGGATGAGATGGAATGGGAGTGAAGGACCGTCCCTACTACGTTTGCGAAGTAGTAAGTCAGGTCTCTCCCCATTCTACCTTTACTTACAAATAGAAACTGGACCCAAAGGCATAAACTTAAAAACATTAAGTACAGAGATACAATGAATAATGATCAAGACAATGGAACTATGGCTTAGTGAATAAAAATAAAATGAGTCCTCTATAAAAACAGTAAGAGCAATCAAACACAATATTATTACATTAAGACAAAATAGCACTTCTAATCTGCATTTTTATGATAATCACAGTAGAGATGCTGAAATGCCCCAATTTCATAGCTTTCCAAAAAACACCATCATAACTATAAGTGATCTACCTAACTGGAATTATTTTAAAAGTTAATTTTTATAGTTTTAAAACTTCATATGATAATTTGAGTATTTTTAAGTTTCTACTTCTATCATATATATATTCATGGAATAAATATTTAAAATCATATACTCAAGAGTTTTAATGTTTGTTTTTCTTAAATAAAGAAAAAATATTCACTTATACTTTTAAAAGCCGGAACTTATACCTCCATTTTCCTCTTCATATCTTGAGAATTATGAAATTGAGCAGTTTTTGTTTTTGATTGTTAGCAAGATATAAACAATTCGTTCGCTTTAGTTATAAATCAAGTGTGCTTGTTTTTTTTTTTTTTTTTTTTGGTTTGACTTATATCTTCGGACCTAATAATGGATTTTGGCACAAGGCATAGCTGCTTTCTCAATCGTCATTTCTGAAACATAACATTTATTTTGACGCTTGGTAATGCCATTTGTTATTACTGTTTTTATGTTTATTAGTTTAAATTTTAGCTTAGGCTTAACAGATCTCTAATTAAGCAGATGGAATAGTTCTTCCCATCTACATGTGTTTGTTAATGATATCAGAAGGAACATTTTGATTCTGTAGGGTAATATGCTTTGTGAAAATTAATTCTGTGAAATTGAATAAGTAATCGATTTCCTATTTTCTTTGCCAACTAGTGTGGCATCCTCTTAAGCTCCCCTTTTTATTTCTGCTGTTATGTTAGGTTAAAATAATTGATCACTGTGGATTATACCTGAAAGGAAAATCAATGACTCACAGGTAATAGAATAGATGCTGAGCCCCAATTGTCTTTGGCTGATTAGTAACATTTTAATAATATGTAATCATGTCTGTCATATATACTCAGAATATAAATATCCAAGCTATTAAAATATATTTGGCAATAGAATCTTTCCGGAGTTATTGGACTGAAGCAGTCATTCTTAAACATTTTGCCAGTGTGAGAGTCATCTGTAGGGAGTATATAGATTCCCTACAACAAACTATTTTGGCCAAATTTTATGTATGTGAAAGGGATATGACAAAAATATGCACATAAAATGTAAGGAGCAACAAAAAATTATGGAAATCAGATGCTAATTAAAATGTAAACTAATATATGCCAGGGAGTCAGTATTTACTTTCTAAGATGTAGAGATGCTTTACACAAATCTAGTAGTAGCTGATTTGTTTTCCCATTGACATGTGTGTTTTTATTTGATAAGCATGCACCTGTTACTGTTGTTAAACTCTGATGAATCCTGAGAAATATTTCCTCCCTTCCATTCTGATTGACTTGATACCCAGAAGAACATGTAGGAATGGTGGATGCTGATTTTGAATTGATGAACTCTGATTGCTGTGTCAGTGGACTATTTCCTAATTGGCCTCATTCTTTCAAATCCTTTTCTATGTACTTGTCTGTAGCTGTGATGTGTCTTTTGGATGTGTGTGGAAGTAATCTGATAATGTTCTTTTTTTCCTTCTTATTTTTCTTAGGGAAAAGTATGACAGTAAATACACTAGTGTTTTCAAAATATTTACTAAGACAATTTTCAAATTATATCAGTCATCAGCTGTGGTTTTTTTATTTTATAGTTAGCTTTATAAAAACATGTTGCCCTTTGCTTTTCCAGATCATATACAACATATTGAAAAGAACTAAACAAAAATAATGAGAAAAGATTACAAAACAATGAATTACAAAATAAATAATATGGGGTTGAGGGGAACATGCCTGCCTTTACATCAGATAAGGTGATGATCTCAGAATTAGGATGACCATAGATAAAAGACTAAGGATAGATAGGAGAAAACATTTCTTAGAAAGAGGTTTGTTGGACTTTATAATGGTGAGGCTGTGAAAAATGTACCTCTGAGATTATCTAAATTCAGCAAAGGTCTGCCAGAGATGATTTTGCTCTGGTGGTAAAATGTCAGAGTTTCCCAGCTTCTGTGCTTAAGCACACTGCAGTGCCTCAGAGGGTTACAGATGTGCCAGCATAGGCTCTCTTTAGCCTTGGCAATGTTGTGTAGGCCTAGAACAGCTGAACTCAAATCTGTCTCCTTCATTTTTGAGCAGGTCCTGTCACTTATCTCAGGTTGCCTAAATTATTACCATTTTCTATTTGACATTTAAGGAAAAAAAGTAGAGAAAACCATTCTTCGAAGATCCTTTTCTTGGAGTCAAGCCAATCTACTTGCTGTTCTGTACCATGCTAATTAATTTCTAGTTCTAGGCTTCCTTGTCTGAAATAGCCTCCTCGTTCCAAACTACTATGCAGAAAAATTCTTAAATAAGACACAAGAAATATAAACCATAATGGAAAAGACTGTTAACTGAATGATATTTAACTCATGACTTCAATGAAAGACACTAAGAAAAAGTGAAAAGAATTGCCTTAGGCTGGGAAAAATTCATGAAAGGAAAAACAATTTAATAAAAAATAGACAAAGGAAAGTAAGAGACAGTTCACGGAGCAGGAAAATGAGAAGGTCAACGAGCATCTGAAATGTGCTTACCTTTGCGAAGCAAATTAAAACTGTGAGATTCAAGTTCATGGTATGAGGTTGGCAAAATCGATTGCCCCACAAGTAAATGAGGATGTGAAGAAATGAGAAGTCTGCCATATTAAGGCAAAAAGATTAGAGAGCAATTTAACAGTAGCTGATATAGTTGAAGCTGTAGACATGGCAGTTTGACTTCTTAGGTATCTATTATACAGGACGTTTCACACTTGTATTAAAGGATGATCATTTAGCAAAATTATAAACAACCTAGCTTCTTTAAGCATAGAAATAGAGTAATAGAATACTGTATAGCACTTAAAATGAATTCATGTATTAACATACAAAACAACCAAAACAGTGAAAATAAGGCAAGCAGAATTCTATTTATGCAAAGTTTTGAAACTCCCAAAGTATATTTTTTTTAGCAATGCAAAACATGCAGTACAACCACATAGCCATGCATGGGAATGAGACACACCAGCTTTGAGTTAGAGGTTACCTCTGGGGAGTAAGGGGGCAAAGGGTTGAGGATTAGCCGAAACTGTACCATTTTGTTTAAATTTCTTATTTCTTGTTTAAAAAATAAGAAAATATATCAAAAAGCTAGTATCTACTTAATTTTCATGTTGGATATCTTACTGGCACCTTGTATTCTATAATTGTGTGTTTAAAATGTTTCATAATTTAAATTAATTTTTTAAATGAATGAGAAGTCTAAAACTAGTCTTAATATAATCTTGGTTGTATGTGTATGACTTTATCTCTATTCGATCAGTGTTTTTAATTTTTCCTCATCAAATTATATACCCTTTAAGGGATGGAGGTGTGATTTCTATTTCTCTTCTGCCCTCTTCAGTAACTAGAGCTACACTAAGCATTTTGTATATATGTAAGAAATAATTGTTAACTGATTATACAAAATGTATTCACTAAACTGGAACTCCTCATATGTTAAACAGATTAGTAACACAGCATCTGCAAACTTGTCAAGTCCCAAAGAAGCAAAAGTGTTTCTGTATAGCCAAGTTTCTTTTAAACTTCCCTCTTTATCCTGTCTGCTTCTTTCTCTCCCTCCCTCAACTGATTTCTCTGTGCCCCACAACATTCTTCCAAATCCATCAAAGTTCAGGGTTTTATTATAAATAAACGAGTTATTACAGCTCTCGCCTCTTTGTTCTACCTTTCACTTAATAAATCAAAGATCTCGGAATAAGAATATAGAAAACCTATAACTGTTGTTTTTGACCCAGAGGCGTGTCAAATCCCAGATCAGATGTCTTTGCCAGAGAGAGGGAGTGGTTACAAAAACACTTCAAATTAAGCATTTTATTATCTAAGTATAAAAGCTAAACAGCTTTAAGGACTATCCAGGATAAATAATTTTTGAGAAAAAATGATTACAGAAGGTCAAATGTGTCTGCATAGAAGTAACATCTTGCTAACAGATTTTTAATTTAATTAATTAATTTTTTATAGTGCCATTGATTAACAAAATCCAATAAGTTTCAGCTGTATACTTTAATAGTAAGGATATATATACACTGTGTGTTCACCTACTATAGTTAGATTTCTTTCCGTCACCACATATTTGACTCCCTTTACCCTATAGACCTCCCTCCTCCCCCTTTCCCCCCACCTCAGGTAACCATTATCTATTGTCCATGTCCATGAGTCTGTTTGTCCTGTTCATTTGTTGGTTTTAGATTTATATCCCACATATAAGTGATATCATATGATTTTCAACTTTTTCTGTCTGGCTTATTTCACTTAGCATGGTTATCTTGAAGTCCATGCATATTGTTGCAAATGGCAGTATTTCATCTCCTCTTATGGCTGAATAATATTCCATTGTGTATATGTACCACAGCTTCTTTAGCCAATCATCTATCGTAGGACACTTCAGTTGCTTCCATGTCCTGGCCACTGTGAATAATGCTGCTATGAACATCGGTGTGCAAATATCTTTTCGGATAAGGGGTTTCAAGTCTTTGGGGTAAATCCCCAGGAGAGGGATTGCTGGATCATATGGTAGATCAATTCTTAGTTTTTTGAGGAACCTGCATACTATTTTCCATAGTGGCTATACCAATTTGCAGTCCCACCAGCAGCGTATGAGGGTTCCTTTATCTCCACATCCTCTCCAACATTTGTTATTACTTGTTCTGTTGATTACAGCTATTCTAACACGTGTGAGATGGTATCTCATTGTGGTTTTGCTTTGTATTTCTCTAATAGCTAGTGATGTTGAGCATCTTTTCAAATATTTGTTGGCCATTTGTATGTCTTGTTGGAAGAAGTGTCTGTTGAAGTCTTCTGTCCGTTTTTTTTTTAAATTGGATCATTTGCTTTTTTTGTTGTTATTGAGTTGTATGAGTTCTTTGTATATTTGCTAACAGATTTTTAAATTTTCCAATTTATAATCACAAATATTCTGAGATTTACATTTTAAATGGTTAATAAATCGTTACACATAAAGACGGCCAAAACTTTTGGAAGATGAAGAATGTTTCAGAATCCTACAGTGTCTCTGGACCCTATTCACAGAAAACTCACAGAGACACAAATATACAAATTTTCATGTAATTTCAGGGAGACTGAAGCTCTTCCACAGACTCCATATGATTCTACAGTTAATATACTTGTCCTAAGCAGTTCCTAAATAGTTCTAGTAGTTAGTTGCCTGCCTAGAAACAACCTAAAATTATGATACATTATTACTAGATAAGAATTTAGGAAATTTAAATGAATCGTTGATGACTAACTGAAAACAAAAATTAAATGACACTCTCATTCTTTTCAGATTGACCAGTAGTTTTAAAATAGAGATGCTTCTAGACACAAAAAAATCTATAGATAATTCTGCAAAATTTAAATTGGAGAAAACTTGGATTCTTATAATTACATTTCTGATCTTTAAAACTTAATTTCTATTTGCTATTAAGGCAATTTTTCCAAAATAGAAACAAGAGCGCATTGAATTCTTTTAGGCTCATTGCCTGATTTTACAGAGGCTTGAGATCATGACAATTAGCAATAATTGAATGAAGCCAACACAGAGGAAAATAGCTGGATTTTAATCATAATACCACTATTTTCTTGGTTGATGACTCTAATTAATGCAATTATATTACTTACTCCTGTATTAGGAACAAATGGCCTTTCCCAGGTCAAACTACATCGTCACTACCCTCTATTTGCTTTTCGTCTTCTGGGCAACATCCCACTCATCCTTTTGTTCCTCCCAACTCCCCTGTCTACAAAGAAGTCCTCATGAACTTTTTTTTTTTTTTTCCCCTACATGCCTTTCTGATTTCCCATTCAGTCAAATGCCAGTGTTTGGCTCCCTGGCTACTTATTCTTATTCAATCTGGTCTATGGACCGATTCTCCTGACTTGTTTTGTCCTATCACTTCAGTTTCCTTGACTAGTGAGTGACTAGTGCATATGTGTAATCTTGGATTTATATGTATACTAAAAACTATAGAAAATCCCAGATCTTATTATGATCTTACAATATACACGGCAATGTTAAAGTAGCAGAGCTCAAGAAATTACACATAGGGAGAGATATGGACCACACGACTAGTATCTTTAAGTATATGAGGTCTTTGTAAAAGGGAATGTGAAAGTGCCGAAGGAAACCTAGCGCTGTGATGGATGTAAAAGCATGAACTTTTGTCTAACACTTTCTCCTTTCCTTTGAAGATTATTAGCATGGTACATTATTATCTAGCTTTCCTTAGCAGTTGTCACCCATCAGTGATGATGATGATGATGCTCATCGCGATGGCTCGCATTTATTGAGTACTTATACGCTAAGTACTTTGTGAGCAGGTTCTCATTTAATCATCATAACAATTCCAAGAGATAAGTAACTATAAAACTACTATTTTGACTACACTCCATGGTCAAAGATTCGATCCATGCTGAAACTATGGTTTCAACAGAAACACTGACCACAGAATTCATGCTATTAATTGCTAAACTCTTTTATCTACCTCAAGGGAAATCGAATTCAAAAATTCTGCTTTCATTCCCTTTTCCATTTTCTAGGTCTTTTGATTTCTTAGGTAATCTTATTTGATCTTGGGGATTTGAATTCCATCTACACCTTGACAATCCCAAGATTTCTTCTTCAGCCTGGATCTCTCTCCTTGGGTGCCAGACTCCTGTATTGATAATTCCAATTGGATTTCTAATAGAAATTTCAAATGTTCACACACAAAACCAAACTCTTGATTTCTTCTCTCAAACCTGCTTCTTCTCCAGATTTCCTTACCTGATAAAATGGCAACTCTGTCTATTGAATTGTTCAAGCCAAAAATGCTACAATAATTTTTGACTGAGCCTTTCTTTTATACCTGAAAACAATACTTCCAATTGACAACCTTCTCACCTCCATTGCTACTCCATTGGTCTCAGCTATGATTGTGTAGCAAAAGTGCTTGGATAATTATAAGGGCTCCTAACCCATCTCTTTACTATCAATTTTTTTTCCCAAATATGGTATATAAAAGCCTAAGGGAGTCTTAAAAAAAAAAAAAAACCCTTGAAAATAAAAAGCAGGGACTGCCTCTCTCACTCGTACCTGGACCCTGGTACTACCTCCTATCTCTCTCTCCTTCAGTCATGTTACTCAGCCACATCAGGGTCCCTGCACCCCAGACCTGCTCAGAGCTCAGAGTAGCATTTCCTGTTCCTTGTATCTTGAGTGATCTTTCTTCAAAAATTTGCATAGCTAGTGTTTTTTTTGTTTGTTTGTTTGTTTTTTTAGCATTACTAGTTTCAAATATAGAGTACATTGGTTAGACATTTACATAGTTTATGAAACAATTACCCTGATTACTCTATCTTCCCTCTGACTCTACACACAGCCATTACTTTAGTGCTGTCTGCATTCCTTATGTTATGCTCCCCATTCCATGACCATCTATCAATTTACTAATTTGTACTTCTTTAACCCTTCACTCCTTTCCCCCAGACCCCCCAACCCCTCTCCCTTCTGGCCATCACCAAATTGTCTATATTTGTGAGTCTGTTTTTGATTAGGTTGTTCTTTTTCTTCCTTAGAGTCTATGTATTTTATGTTCCCTTCACAACTCAGCTCAAATATTGTTTGCCCTAACACGCTAAAATAGCAAAACCCTCTCCTCAAACTGACACTCCCCATTTCCCTGAACCTGTTTTATTTTTCTCCATTATCATAAAATACCATCTTTTTAAATATACATGTACTTGTATCTCCCCAATTAAAATATAAGCCCATGATGGCAGAGATTATGTTTGGCTCACTGCCACATCCCAGCATGAAGAACCATGCCTAAAACGTAACATTTGTTAAATGAATTAATGAATTCACACTTCCATCAGCAGTGTATAAGAGGACTCATGTCACTGACTTCTCCCCAGGAACATATTGTGTGTGTGTGTGTGAAAAATAATTCACTATAGAAAGTCATTCTCTATATGAAAGCAACGAAGATAGACAAATATATGAAATTACTTTTCTTTTTATTTTTGACCAAACAAGTAATAGGGTACACACACGAAACTCTCATAGTTAGTACAATTACTTAATGTGAAGAAATCAAAGCACACAATATTTTTCAAAATTCAGCAGTATTCCTAGCAGTCACTGACAGCTTTCCTCACTGCCATTTACACATCTGCTCAGGCCTCTCATTATGCCACCATTCCAACAGCAGCACAGATGTTTCAAGTGACTGGAATCTGCAAAGAAGTCTCTCTCCTGGAGTTCCTCCTGGAGTTTTCTCTACTGTCTAATAAAAAAGGGGCCTTATTAAGAATATTACAGAGAATAGAGAAAAACAAACACAAATGATATGCGATTCTTAATGCTCAGAACTAGTTTTCTCTATAACCAACTCTTTGGCATGGGACCATCAGAAATTTTTCTTGTTTTCTTTTTAGGGTCCCCAGTCTCCACGGTTGTGAAAAGGGAGTAAAGGTTAAATCAAGAGTGAAAGAATGTGACACCTTCAAAGTTAGGCTCTTTCTTCATAGGGGTGTGGTAAGACACATTTGTGCCAATAATTTACTTAAAATAAATCACATTAAGACATACAGGGCTAAATACTGGTTTCATCAATAAATCATCTGGTAAATGTTGTATAATATTCTGAATAAAAAGGACTTATGAAACATATCTATAACTTAAAATTGACAAGTTGATAAGCAGAAATTCAAATAGAATACATATGAAAAGTGCTATTAAATTTCTCTCCAGATCAGCAATAGACCTATAAAGTATCAACACAAGGAAAAAAGTGAAAACTATGTACATTGCGCTATTAGAAAAGAACATCCTGATTGTAAACATTGATTCCTCAGGCCTTTCCTAGCTAACTTCCCAAAGCAGTTCTCTTTTGTTACTCCATTGTTCTCTATCACGGTACTCTATTTTATCCCAGGCACTAATCACAATATCTAATATATAATCGCGTGTGTGTGTGTTTGTGTCTGTGTGCGTGTGTGCGTGTATACACACATGTATTTTGCTATCTCTTAATTTTGGCATTGCTGATTTGTTGATTATTGTCCCTGTATTAGAATATCCACTTCTCAAAGGCCAAAATACTGGCTACCTTGTTCTCCTTTGTATTTCCATCATGAAGAACAGGGCTTGGCATGTAGTTGATGTTTAATAAATATTTTTCAATAGATGAATTATAAAAATGTAAGCCAGCCAATTCAGATTACTACTGTGTGTTATTAGGAATTACTGAATGTGTGTTAAACATTAATGTCAGTGCCTTCAAGTTATTTTTTCTTATAAAACATGTATGAAAATAATTCATAAGCATCTACTTGAGTAAATAAATGTGTCTCCAACACTTAAATAGTCCCACAGATCAATCAGTACCTTTAATAAGATCGGTTGGTGAAAGCAATAACTTGTGTTTTAAATAGTACATGAGACAAATCTAGCTTTAAAATATTTTATCCATCATTTTTAAAAACAACTTTCATATTTACGAAATTAATGTTTTCATTGATAATCAGTTTGAAGCTGTGTGTTTAATCAGTGTATTTCAATATAAATAAGGACACGAAAATAGAAGAAATGAGTCATAACTGTTTTGCTTCTTATACAAAACATACATTTTGGATATGAAATATACAATTGGAAAAATATAACACAGGAAGAAGGACCCACTCAAAAATACTTGGATAATGCTTAGTGATACTGGATCTTACCTCTGGGTGTTCTTATTAAACAAAGCCATGGGTGCTCCTGACCTTCAGTGCTTGAGTAAATGGCAGGCTCAGAGCATGAGCCCTCACAGGTGTGTCCTTGATAAAGCACTGCCAAGCTGTATGTGGCCACACAGCTGTTAGCCCAGGATCTAAAAGAAATGCCAAACACATGGCTCAGGGGGATTGTGACATCACCTGATAAATTGAGGGAAGGTATAGGGGTGAAGAGATTACTGTCATTTAACAAGAAAATATCAATCTTTCTTCTCTAAGTACCTTTAATGTATCAAATATAGCTTATAAACTCAACTTGGATTATTTATTTTATAAAGAATCCTTCCCTTCCAGAAATAGTTATGTAAGTATTCCTTTATATAGGAAGGTTTTCTTATTTATGGTTAAAGAAACAGACACATTCTCACATTATAAATAAGATTATATTCACAAAGCTTTCAGGAACACTCTTATCATGTAAAGTTGTTTACAAGAATAAAAAATGGCTGCCCTGTTTCTTAATGTCATAGACCTACCATGTTTGAGGACTTTGCATCACTCCGTGCCTATTTTCCCAAAAGCAAAGCTTTGTGTTTTAAAAGAGAATTTCTAAATGTGTAAAAAATGTTCATGGTAGGGCGGGGAAAAAAAAAAAGCACCTGAAAACAACTCAAATATCCATCTGTAGAACAGATAAGTAAATTCTGATTTATTCAAATAACCTGATATTCAGCATTAGTGACAAGCACAGCTCATACGTAAATGTTGAAAAGGTCACAGAAGATATATTTTTAAGAAAATCAATATGGGTAAAGTGCAAAAATAGAGAAAACTAAGTAATCTGTTGCCTAGAAATATAGACATGTGGTAACACCATCCAGACAAGCAAGATAATGATTAACATATTTCAGGATAGTGGTCCTCTGGAAGGGCAAATGGGGGAATTAAATCAGATGGCCCAGCAGACCTTCCCACACATGCCCTGTTTCTTAAGCTCCGTGGTAGATACATGGTTGTTCTTTCTGTGACTATCCTTTAAGCTGTCCCCGTGCATTACATTTCTAGGAATACATACTGTAATTCACAATATAAAGTAAAAGAAGAGAAATAAAAGGAGAACTCTTTAGGGAGAGCAGTCTGAAACATGAAAAGAATTAACGACTGTTTGTGAACTTCAAACATGAACAGAAGTGGTGTTAGCTCCTGTTTGTTTTTGTGGTTTACCACATGTGAACAGTTACAAACAAGTGAGAATAATTTCGTAGAATGCGTGATGTTTCATAGATGTGTTGTCTTGTGGCAGTTACATCATTTACCGGTCTTTCATCTTTGTTAGCCCTTTTAGCAGATTAGCCTATAAACAGAAAAAGTATGGTGCAGATTCCTCTAACTGCAGCGAAGTGTTAGGTTTTCAGAGTTTGCATTCCATTTATTAAATGAGCAAAGAAGGTACTACCAATGTTTACAAATCACTTAAATCATAGACTTACATTATTTTTCCAGCATTAGATAAAACAATGAACTGACCTAGCCTGTATCTTCAGTTCTTTTATCTGGGAGTGGAAAACAGTATAGCTATTTCCTCAAAAGTGTGCAGCATGTCCTTTGAATATACTGAGTAATTGCTTCTAAATTATTCTGAATTAAAACACATGTAATTTTTTATCTGTTCTATTAGCCCATAAAGTGAACTTTATTATTCTTTCACTTTCTTTTGCAGGAATTCTATAACCTTTATGCGCATTGCCATTTTACTCATCAAAAAGATTCTCTTTGAAAAAAGCTCCAGAAATAAGCTGAGGAATCGCTGGATGCTTTTGTAGACCATGAGCTGCACAGTAATTTATGTATATTCATTTCTTAATAAATATTAGTGGAAACACGTATCCTGTAAACTCTATTTGGATGAACCCAGAAAATTTTAGAAATCTATGTAAAGCTTGAGACTGAATTTGTATAAAAGTTTCTGTTGATTTTTCTAAGTCTCAGAAACAATGTTACAAAAATTTTAAAAAGACTAGCATTCACTAATAATCAAATGTCAAATATAGAAAAGTAAAGCAAGAACTTAAATCTTTCCTAGAGGCTCTGATGTTGAAAGAATCTGAATTTTAATCCTAGCTCTTTTGCTTTCTCTATTCTTGATCTTGGGCGAGATATCTTTTTTGTTATTTTCAGTTTTCACATTTCATTAGGGTAAAGAATGAGGAGAGATGATTTTCAAACAGTCTCTGAAGCTAAGCATCCTTTATGTCATTAGAATGATGATGTGACAGGTGAAGTTAGAGTTAAAACAACAACAACAAAATGGGTTTAAAGTTTTTTCTCCATCATTTACTAACTATTTTTGAGTAAATGTTTTAGCTTCTATTAAAAAATGATGTTATATATTGTAAGAATTGGATAAAACATTTAAAAGTGTTATTTAAACTCTTAAATTCTAGATCGATGTGGGCTGAAACTTTTTTCAAAGAACTTCAACTATATTTCTCACCCACTTGTGGTTCAGACCACCACCAAGACTTGCAGTTCACTTTTCATATGGACATTTAACTTGAGCTACCAGGGAGAGACAAGCCTTTTATGCAAGACAAGACACAAGACATTGACCACAGATGCTTTAATAGTTATATGACTCGCATAATTCTTGTGTTTCTAAAGCTTTGCTGTTTGATATTATGTGTTTGGCTATTTCTTGTTATCTTATACATAAACTCTTTAAATCTTAATAGATCCGTCCAGAGTTCTCAGTGCTGCTTTACTCTCACATTTTAGTTTTCTCAATCATGTTCAAAGGGACTTTTACCCTGAAATTAGAACACAAGAAATATTTATGAGGATTTAATCAATCAGCTACAGAGTTGTGATATATCAGTTGGAATGCCTTCATTTCAAATTTCTCCTCCTAGCATACTTCAAATGAATAAAATGCTTCTGCCTGGTACAGTTCAAATGGTCTATGAATATCTGTTGAATTTCATATTAGTTTGGGTTTAACTTTTAAATCTCAAACTGTGGGAAGTATACACACACACACACACACACACACACGTGTGTGTGTGTGAGTGTGTATTATTCAGAAGAATTTCTTCTCCCTGTCTGATACCTCAGCGCAGTAATTTTCAAAAGGCAGCCTTCTTTAAAGCCCATATGTCCTATCCTTGATGTCCTTGTCTCCTTTTTCTCATAAAAGCTCATCAACTCTGCGTACCCTGTCTTTTACATACTACCTCAGAGATTTCTGTTTATGTTCAGTTAAATATACCTTCACCCTTTAACACAGCCAAGGGCACTACCATATGTTAATGATGGGGAAAATAAACTAGTACAAGCCCAGTTTTCAGGAAGAGCAGTTCGTTGGTACGCTCTGGCCTCTGCCTCCCTCTCAGTCTCCATCTTCTACCAATGACCTCTGTTCTCCAGCCACCATGTCCTCATTTTTTCTATTCTTCAAACAGATGGACCTAATTCTCTATTGTGTTCTTTGTACTTACTGTTCTGCTGTTCGGCTAGTTTGTTTATTTTTACTGTAACTTCTATATTAGAGTTCTCCAGAGAAACAAAATAAACATGCACACATTTACATATATATATAATATATATATATTTCAGAATATATGTGTATAGATAAGAGATTATTATAAAGAATAGGCTCATATGATTATGGAGGATTAGAAGTCCTATGAGATATCCCATGATATGCAGTTGACAAGCTAAGACCCAAGAAAGCCAATAGTGTAGCTCTGGTCTCAGTCCGAAGGTCTGAGAACCAAGAAAACCACTGGTGTAAGGTCCAGTCCAAAATCCAGTAGGCTTGAGGTCCAAGGAGAGCCAATGTTCGATTCAAGTTCAAAGGCAAGAAAAAGACTGATGTTCCAGCTCAAACAGGAGGAGTGTTCTCTTACTCAGACTTTTTTGTCCTGTTAGGATTTCCTCTGATTAGATGAGGCCCACCCATGTTAAGGAGGACAATCTGCTTTACTCAGTCTACTGACTCAAATGTTTTGTTTTGTTTTTTCTTTTTGGGGGTACCATTTAAATTCAATTTTTAAAAATTGAGAAATAATTAACACATAACATTGTATTTATTAGTTTCAGGTATATATTGTAAGTAGTTGAAATATGTATATATTGTAGAATGATCACCACAATAAGGTTAGTTAACAGCTGTCACCACACTTAGTTGAAAATTTTTTTCTTACAATGAAAACTTTTAAGATCAACTCTCAGCAACTTTCAAATATACAGTACAGTATTGTTAACTATGGTCACCGTGCTGTACATTAGATTCCCAGGGCTTATTTGTCTTATGACTAGAAGTTATAATAAGCTAACTCAATGTTAATCTCATTTAGAAATAGATGAAATGTCTGGACACACAATGGTCAAATTGACACATGAACCATCACAACTCCTCAACTCAAATACCTCCTCAATGAAACCCTGCCCACCTTTCTAGTCTAATACAGTCCATCACCTTCCCTTGAATTACTTAAGAAAACATTATCCTGCATGGTATCCTTCAGAGCTATTATCATTACCCCAAATTTTTATGTTTTAAAATAAATTTTATTGATGTAGGAAATGCTAATGACACAACACAGTATGAAAAACAAAATACGAAACTGTACATGAAATAGTCCAATTAATGAGAATCATTTTATGTACTTATAGAACCACAGAAAAAGGCTGAAAAAATATAATGACTGTTTTATCTTTATGGTAGTATTCTTGATAATTTTTTAAAAATTTTAATATGTTCTTTATTTTCATTTTATATTATAATAAACTATTATTAACAGAAAAGAGTAAGTTAGTTTCAAGATATTTGGTTTATGTTCCATTCGTGTCCCTAAAATGACCTCTTTATACATTTATTCATATAGAGTACTATTTAGCAAGCTCATAATAAGAAGCTGCTTCGTTAGTTGAAAAAAATGAAAATATGGGAAACAAAGATGTTTAAAAGGTATAATTATGGTACCTTTTATAGCATCTAATATAGTACCTTAATCTTTTATAAGCAATTTTGAGTATATTTTAGGGAATTAAAATTATAATTATATGAATCATTAACACATTTATAGAGATATAGCTTATCTAATAATTCTTTTGCTTTATTATATATCTTACTGAGGTACAGCTGTCCATAATTTCATAAATAAAGAAGTATAATTGTACTTTAAACTATTAATCACTGGCATAATAATCATATTTTATAATAGACGAATGGATAAAACAAATTTATAAAAATTAATAGAAAAATCTACAACTTAAAAAGACAATAAAATATCATCAAGGTAAAGATAAGTCAAGGCCCCCAAAATCAGAGTTTTAAAAATAATGATTCCTAAATCAATCAAAAGTTTAAAATATTCTCAAACCTAAATAATGCATGGTGTATTATCTGCCACAAAAATGTTTCTTTGATTTTCAAGACAATTATTTATGAATAAAAATAAGTCTCTCAATTTTGTCACCAAAGAACAAGGTGATTACTTTTAGGTATTGTTCCTCAAAATGACCTATTGACATTTCTAGTTTAAATTTTAGTTAAGCTGTGTTTCAGATTGTTTAGACCTGTGCTTTCTGTTTCATGGTCTATGATAAATGTAAGAGAGGTAACATATGTTAGCCTTCCATTCATACGCTGAACTCAAGGCTAAGATGGCTTTACTACTGTGGCAGCTGCTCAACCTTATCCCCACTGTGCTGAGCAGGTTATGGGCAGAGAGGAGAAACCGAAGCTACCCAGTGTGGCAGCTTCATCCACCTTCAAAAAGACTTAAATTGTCTTGAAAAAGGGAGAAGAAAGGGGAAACAGAGAAACTAGAAGAGAGGGAGATGAGCTGGTGTTGACTGAGCTAGTGAAGGAGAACTGAAGAGAGAGGGAACAGAGAGAATGTGGAGCACCTGTTGAGCTGCATAAGAAACAAGAAGACAGTAAAATGAGATTTAAGAGAGATGGTTGTGTGAGATGGATGATCCCCTGTGGTACTTTACAGGGGAATTTAATAAAACTTTAAATGTCTTCCATTGTAGTTTTTAGAATGGTATACATTATTTTGTTTCTTTGAATATGATATCAAGTAGGAAATGGACTGAACAGACCACCTGTATGTGGAGGGTGAGTGCTATGACCTTCATTTTACAGAACCTTGTATTAAGAGTTGTATAATTTTAAGTGCTAAAGTGATAATCTGGTATCAAATTACCATGGTAAAATACTATCATCTCTATTTCTAAACAGGACTCGATGTGATCACTTTTCATCCCTTCTTATAGACTGCTGCAAAGCTTTGACCACTCCTTGATACTCATCTTGTGCTACTATATAACAGCCAAAATGCTTCTTTTAAAATGTAGATCATATTGCATCATTCCTTTGACCATATCCCTCCAATGTCTTCTCATCAAACTCAGAATACAATTTTCATTAAGACTTCTGAGACCTTCTATGAGCTGCTTCCTTTTGACTTCTTCACTCTCATATCCCTCTTTTTGCTTTTACACACCAACTCTATCTAAAACGGTTCCCTGGCCCATCATTTCCTCATCATTTTCTCAATCCATACTCTACATTTTTTTCTTCATAACATTCATCAGTACTTGAAATTATGTATTATATTGATTGATTTGAATGTTTCTTATGTATATCCCCTTCTAAAATGTAAGCTCCATAACAGTAGGAGTTTTGCCCTGTTCATAGGTGTAGGTCCATTGTTAGATCAATGTCTTTCATTCTAAGGTTGGACAGAGGAATGAGTGATTCATACATATCTAAGAGAACTTTCCACAGGAATTCACCATGCTTACCATGTGCTAGGAACTGTGATGCGTACCAGACATATAAAAATAAACAAGGCAGAAGCTGCTTCACAGGATTCAGTCTGGTAAAAAAGCTAGAAATTAAAGTTTAAAAATAATCACAAATAATCAATTACATATATATGTGTAAGGAGTGCTAATAAGAATTCAAGAAAAAGGAAACAATTTAGGATGAACTTAAAAACTCTTCCTTTAAATTTCAAAGATTTATTTAAATAAAGCAGACTGATTTTTCCATAACATTTGCTGTTTTTTTTTTCTTTTTAGAGTTCTCTCTTGAAAGGAGCAAATATACAGTGATAATATCAGGGAAAATATAGATTTGAATCATATAGCATGAAGAGAAAATGAGGTGCGAGACTTGTGAAAACAGGGAAGCAGAGAATGAGGAAAGACAATATATCACTGTGTGTGGGCAAGATTGTGTTCAATTCATCATTCTCCACATGCTTCATGGGAACACAATTCAAAGACCTTAGTTTATGAAATCCCCCCATTGTTACCCCCACAAAATGATTTTGGTCTTAAATGCACTAACTAATGTCCCTAAATAATGACTTAATAACATATTTCATGTAATCATTTATCAAATGACTTGGAAGATTTAGCATAATGATTAAGATAAATCATTCTCATAATTTTTAAAATATCAAAAATTTTGTTTAAATGTTTATGTAAATACTGTTGCTATTATTTTAATTCTGAACATCTCTCCCTGTTTTAAATTTTATTCTGAATTAGTTTGGAAATGAAAGAATGCTTCCATCAGATATACTTTCCTTCCTTTTCCTGTTATCATGGTTTATAGAAATACAGAAAAAATTCTCAGAATTTTTAACTGAAACTTTGAATTAGAAAGATCAATGTGTGGTTAAGAATAATCAAACATAATTGTAAATTATGCATTAATGTTAAAAAAATTATCTCTAATTTAATTTTGACAACTAATCCTAAGTAAATTCTAGCAGCTAAATGTTTTCTTGGCTGTGGCTGGGTCCTGCTCTAGATCTGTGTCTGGTTTTGCAGGAGGAAGAGCTCAGCTAGACACTCATCATTTATCAGTGTCATGTTGTCTTATTGCTAGGGCTTTGCTGCCCTCCCTGCAGTTTTCTCTAGGTTTACTTTCCCTTTATCCTCTTACTTTCTTTGGTAACTTACCTCACCTGAGCCTCTCTTCTTTTTTGGAAGTTGCCTATGCTTCCTATGCCTTAGCTGCTCTCTGGTAGGCCAAAGATTTCCTGCCTGTGGTCACAATACACTTGTGCACTTCTGCATCCCATTCAATCCTCAGGACTCTGAATAACCTGCACCTTCCTATTGAAGCTATGCATCTAAAAGAATCAAAATATTGGTTATAAGGATGCACAACAATTTCAGTGAGAACTTCAACAAAGAGATGGAAAACATTAAAATGGAGATAGAATCTGTAAAAAGGAACCAGTCAGAAATGAAGAAGACAATAACCGAAATGAAGAATACATTAGAAGGAATCAACAGTAGATTAGGTGAAGGAGAGGATCAAATCTGCACCTTGGAAGAGAAGGTAGAAGAAAACACCCAATCAGAAACTTTATGTTTAAATCTTTATTTAAAGAGCAAAAAGAATAAAAGAATCCAAACAATTTCAGTTTAAGGGCCCTCTATGATAACAGCAAGTGTACCAATATATGCAATATAGGGGTACCAGAAGAAAATAGAGCAAGGAATTGAAAACTTATTTGAAGAAACAATTATGGGAGACTTTCCTGTCCTGGTGAAGGAAATAGACATAGAAACCCAGGAACTGCAGAGAGTCTCAAAAAAGATGAACCGTACCCGGCCCACACCAAGAAACAATCAAAATGTCAAAGGTTAAGACAAAAAAGAGAAATTTAAAAGCAACAAGAGAAAAGCAGTTAGTTATCTACAAGGGAGTTCCAATAAGACTGATTATTTCTCAATAGAAACTTTGCAGGCCAGAGGGGATTGGCATGAAATATTAAAAGTGATGAAAAGCAAGGACATATAATCAAGATTACTCTACCCAGCAAAGGTATAATTTAAAATAGAAGGACAAGTAAAGAGCTTCTCAGACAAGAAAAAGCTAAAGGAGTTTATCACCACCAAATCAGTATTACAAGAGATATTAAAGGAGCTTCTTGAAGAAAAAAAAGATCAAAATATGAATAATAAAATGTCAATAACTACATATCATTAACAATTACTTTAAATATAAATGGACTAAATGCTCCAATCAAAAGATATAGGGTGGCTAAATGGATAAGAAAACAAGGCCCTATGCTACCTACAAGACACTTCAGATCGAAAAACACACACAGACTGAAAGTAAAGAGATGGAAAAAGGTATTACACTAAAATGAAAACAAAACAAACAATTTTTTTCTGAGGTAGGAATATTTATACCAGACAAATAGACTTTAAAACAAAGGCTATAACAAGGGACAAAGAAGGAACCAGCAATTCTACTTCTTGGTATTTATCCAAAGAAACCTAAAACACTAATTCAAAATAGCATATGCATTCGTATGCTCTTTGAAGTATTTTACAATAGCCAAGATATGAAAATGACCTATGTCCGTCAATAGATGAGAAGTGGTACATATATCCAATGGAATATGAACCATAAAAAAGAATGAAATCTTACCATCTGCAACAACACGGATGGACTTAGAGGGTATTGTGCTGAGTGGATTAAGTCAGACAGAGAAAGACAAATGTCATATAATTTCACTTACATGTAGAATCTAAAAGACAAACAAAACAGACAAACTCAGATACAGAGAACATTTTGATGATTGCCAAATGGGAGGGGTTTGAGAGATCGGATAAAAAAGGGGAAGGGATTAAGACATCCAAATGGGTACTTAAAAAACAGTCATGAGGATGAAAGTATAACATAAGGAATGTAGCTAAAATATTGTAATAACTACGTATGGTGTCAGATGGGTACGAGATTTAAAGGGATGATCACTTCCTAAGCTATATGAATGACTAATTACTACGTTATATACCTGAAACTAATATTATATGCCAACTGTAATTGAAAAACAAAAATGATTTAGAAAAGAAAAAGTAAACAGAACTTCTCAAGTTCCCCCAGGCATGGCTTAATAATGGTGCCTATGCTATTCCAAGGAAACGGGAACACTTATAAAAACTTTACTGTTAAGAGCAGATGTGTGTTCCCCTATGAGATGATCACACACAGAGAGAAGGAGAGGGAGATGGAGGGAAGGAAAGTGAAGAAAGGAAGAAAGGGAGAGAGGCAGAAACAAAAATATAACAACATGGATGAACTTTGAAAGTATTATGCTAAGTGAAAGAAGCCAAACATAAGGTCTGCATATTATATGACTCCATGGATAATGAAATGGCCAGAATAGGGAAATCCACAGAGATAGAAAAGAAATTAGTGAGTACCAGGGACTGGGTTGTGAGGAAATATCAGGGGGTCGATAAGTAAAAGGTACAGTGTTTCTTTTTGAGGTGATGGAAATGTTCTAAAATTAACTATAGATGCTTGCAAAACCTTGTGACTATACTAAAAAACATTGAATTGTACCCTTTAAATGGATAAATTTTATAGAATGTGAATTATATCTCAGTAAAGCTGTTGAAAAAAAAAAAAGGGCTATATACTCTGTGACCTCTGTCATCAAGCCCCGAAAGACATCACCATTCAAAAATCTCTCACATTTTACACCGTGTCAGAGACAATTTTATCTTTTTCCGATATGATTTCCTCCCAGGATATCACCAGAAACAAATTTATTAGGCATTTATCAAGAATTTATTGTGTGCCAGACACTGTTCTATCTTAATTAATCCTCACGATAATTCTCTGAAGGAAGTACTATTATCAGCATTTACAAATAATTTGTTTTACAATAATTGCGTTTAGAACTAATAGGAGTAAAACTGTAACACCAATATCTCAGATAACTGATTTCAGAAACCAACTAAAAAGATTTAGCACTTCTTAAACTCATTTTTTTTCCTCAATTGTTTTCTATTTCAATCTTTAAAATTTTCAAATATATTTTTGGAGAAATCTAAAGATAAACTAATGACCCATTAAAAATAAATATATGTGGCTTTTCTTTGTCACTTTATCCTACAGCATAGTAAAATAAGTTCTCATTAATTTAAAAGGCACACAATTTGAAAATAAACTAATGATGGGGCTAGATTTAATTTGAAGCAAATAAGTAAGAAAATGAAATTCGAACACATATAATGTTAGGCAGCTGTACAGCCTGATTCATTGGTATTCTAATCACAAATAATTTCTACTTATTAGGCAAAACGTATAAAGTAAAGCAATTGAACCATGTATAGGAAATCTAGGTACAGTGTGATTCCAACAATGGGACTGGGGGAAAGGTTGAATATTAAAATTTACTCTTTTAATGTTTTGCTGATACTGAAAGTATTAGCCTTACTTAACTAGAACTGAGTTTTCACTATAGCAATTATTAAGATGAAAATTATAATAAAACAACCAATATGAAATTGCATGTAGTGCAAAATATTTTGTTATAGGTACCTCTATTTTTTTCTTTGTACTTTTAATTACCTTTCCTCTTGCAAGCAGTAGTAAGCAATAAGAATATTAAGTATTTACTGTTCTTCGGGAAGAGATAACACCACAGCAATAGCAGGTGATACAAGTTCTTGATTTTTGAAACTAAAAAACCAAGGACCAGGCATAAGACAATATAATCTAGAAGGACATATGACCAGCCCAAGCATGTTTTTGCTGTCCCTAAGACTAAATGTTTTCTAAATCAAGAGTGAAGAAGGGAGAGGAAAAATGTGGGGGTTACATGTTGGCCAGCAAGCATACTGTTCCTTGACCCCCATCTTTGGACAGACTGCAGAACTGGTGATATATAGAAGGTGATACAAACCTTGGATAGATTGGGCTCTTGGTTTCATCTCCCAATGCATGCCAGGGAAAGGGCAAGCTTTGCAGCAGTCCTTTAAGCTCAGTCAAGCAGGAGAATCACAGAAGAAATGGCTGTGGAGTATCTCACAGGTAGTCTAAGGCAGCCTCCAGAGTCACTGTGCAATACAGGGTAGTGGGGAGAATAGCAAAATGTGGTCATGAGTGGCACAGATATGGTATTGGCAACCAGTAAAAACAAGGAAGGATGCAAATATGACGTGTATGGACCAGTTTTAAGTTATTATGGAGGAAAAAGGGTCAGATATATGTTCCTTGTCTAATACAATGGAGCTACCTGCTGATAAAAGCTCTAGTTCTGTACATTTTCCAGGGAAGCCAGGTTAGTTTTCTATCTCTCTTATTAATCCCCTTCCACCAACAGCACCCTCCCCCAATGTCCCAGAACCTAAGGAGAGTTAACCAAAGGGACCTCAAGATTCCAGACATGCCAAGGACCCTGAGAGTTTCAGAAATATATTCATGGCTGAATGAAAAGCAGAGAGCGTACACACCTCATCTTCTGCTATAGGGAATGTTACAAACTAACACACTGAAAAAACAAAATTACATTAAATTGAAAATTAACTTTTACATGACAAATCACAACATGCTGGCACATTTGATCAAGTGAGTTATTTATACAAGTGAGGAGTAGGTGGATGACAAATATAATTGTAAATATGTTTGTGTGAACATGATGAGCAAGATGAAAACTGATGACACACACACACACACATACACACTATATATAGATGTATGTACATATATATGAAGCATATATATATCTCATATATGTGAAATATTGCAAAGGAATCAATTTACTTTATTGAATCTATTCATCATGAAAAAATAAGTCTAGTCTCTTTAAAGTAGTTCACAAAAACTGAGACCAATATAAATATGCTATTGCCAATTTCCTTAAAAATATCAGTTACAGTAACTTAGAAATAAATAGAGTTATAAATCATAGAAGATTGACCTCCCAGACCAGAAAGTGAAGACTCGGGCCCATTGCAAGTCATGTGCAATGATTTGGTACTTAGAATGTTTTATTTGGTGTCTGAGAATGGGCTAGAATAGTTTTTTAAATAAATAAAAGGACATGGAACTAATCTAAGAAATTGAGGTGAAAAAATTTATATCGATGACAAGAACCTCAGTTATATAAAGGAATATTATTAAATTTAAATTAAATTTTACATGCATATATAGTATAGCACCATAGGATATTGATGTAGCTACTTATGGAGCTTGAGACTGGTAGAGGCAGGGAAAATCAATGAAGAGTTGGGAACAGTATAATAAATGTCTTATAAAAATGTGGTCTAGAAGAAAAACAAGGAGGAATAACGATCAGATGTGATTGTTCAGAAGTTTACCCTATAACTCATGCATTATTGAGCTAGAGGGAGACCAACGGTTGCCACAGGTAGGACAATAGCAGTCGATTATAATTGTCCACGTGAGAGACTTTGGTAGTGGTGGTGGAGGCAAAAAAGTAGATGTGAGAATAAGCCAGGAAGTGGCAATGACTGAACCTGATGATTGGTTTAACCTGAAATGGAGGAGGAATTCAAGAAATTTCCCAGAATTTTGGCGTGGGCCATATATGGTGTGGAGAAAGATGGTAAGGTTTTATTTAGAGATGTTGAGTCGAAGTCTACAGGATATCCAGCAGAGTTGTCCAGATGGCAGTCATCTGTTTGGGTCTGGAATTCAGCTTCACCTTTTGGCCAATGGATAGTAATTTGGGGAATTTTACGGTTCAGAATTGGAATGTGAATTCAATTAACTTTTATTCTGTGGGCTAAACATAGACTAAGTGTAGCCCATGGATTAAGAACCTGTGATGAGAGCCAGACCACCTGGGTTCTAGACCTAGCCCCAACATTTACTAGCTGTGTGACTGAAGGAGTATTTTTGAATCCCTCTGTCAATTATTTTGTCATCCATAAAATGAGGATTACCCATAACACTGCATAGCTATTGAATTCATATAAAATCCTAGTGCTTAATAAATATTAGCTACTAATGTTGGTTTGAAAAACATGAAATTGCCATTTTGAAAGTCAGAGACAATAAAATATTAGCAATTTCATATGATTTAATTTTACATCTTTCAAAGCATGAATCTAGTTGCATTTTCCTGATATAAACAGGCACCACAAAAATTATCTAGGAATATGATTGACTTAATGGTGCAATTCTTGAGAGAAGATTTAAAACTTATGTTTGACTTTCCTTGTAACTTCCAAAATTTTTTCAATGATGGAAGAAGAACGATATTTATTTTTACTAAGAACTAGCAACAGCAAAAAACCCTGACAATCATTTTTGAAATATGTCCTTTGTTTAAACACAGTTGTACAGTGAAGATAATTAGTATCAGTACCTTTGGAAAAGATTCAGATATGCTGTTTCTGGGGGTGAAAAAGCTCACTTTATCAACTAATCTCTGGGACTTAGCTAAGTAATTATGGAATCACAGTCCAAGTCTTTATTCACCCACTTACCATCTGCTTCTTTGAGGCTGTATTCTAGGTAATTGAATCAAGAGATAAAAAATATGAAACCAACATAGAAAGATAAAGCTGATTTGAAATAGTATGCATTGCAATATTTTTATATTCAAGGGCAAAAGTAAATTTATATACTAGTAGTATTTCTATAAACCTAAATATTTTGATGGAGTTGTAACTGTAAATCCATTATATAAGAAAACACTGAGATTTGAGGTTCTGTTCAGAGCAGAGATCATATAAATTTTGAAATCTAAATTAGGTAGCTAATCCAAATTCTGTCTGTGTCATCAGATGAATGTGGAGTTGGAGTTCCAGCACATATGGCCAACAAATTCAGATGTATGTTTAAAATATCTCAGAAAGGCCCTGTGTGGGCAGGCACTTTAGTGGATTTTAAGAAATGGGGATTGCAAAGTATTTATACACAACATGAAAAGTAAATTTAGAATATGTATATAATACTTAACAGGTATTTGACTTCTGAAAAGGAATCAGAGATAGATGTTACTTAGCAGTGAATTTAACAAGAGAACATTTAGGATAAACCAAGTAACATTTTCCTATTGACCCATATTTTGAGGATTTGATATTCTAATCTCCTTTACTCTTTATTTCTTCTGAACAATCTTTAAAGGATTCTTCTTTTCCTTTAAAATGAAGGCAGTGTTTTCTTTATATTTGTCATATGACTTGGAATTTATTTGTTTGTGTTGTTTGTATTAAAATACCCAGCTTTCTTTTTCTAAATCAAAGCACAAAAATCTATCATTAAAATTTTAAATGCTGAACCAGAAAGAACACTCTTGTTTATAAGAGGAAAAAAAATTTTTTCTGTCTGTACTAATGCCAGGTAAAGTATAAAAATTTCAATTGCAAAATAATTCTAGGAATTTTGATGTGGGAGTTTTAATTGTGGTTATTTCACTTACATAGCAAGATTGTTTCTTACATGTACTTATGGATTTTGTTGTATTATTAATACCCATTATATATTTTTCAAAATATAAATGTTTTAAAATACCAGTAGTCTTTAATAGCTACTTCTCTTATTTAACTGGGTAAAGTCTAATGATGACTGATAAGACATGCTTTTTATTTTCTCCTCCCTTAATAAGAAAGAAGGGAATCCTACAAAAACTCTATAGCAAATATCATACTTAATGGAGAAGGTTTTGATTCATTTCTATTGTAGTTAAAAGCAGGAGGAGGGCTGCTATGAGCACTGTTATTTAATATTTATCCATTTACCCATCAGAGTTAGTTTCATCTGCACATATAGAAAAACCTTAAATAACAATATTTGAAAAAATATAGAGTTTCTTGAGAGGAGAGGGAGAGGGAAAGGAAGAGGGAGAGGGAGAGGGAGAGGGAGGGAGAGAGAGATTGAGAGAGAGAGAGAGATTGAGAGATTGAGATTGGTTTGTTGGTTGATTGATTCTAGATGCATATGATAATCAGGAATGGTGTGGCAGCGTCATAGTGATGAAGGACCTGGACTCCAGTTTTGTTGCTCCACCAGTTTTGCATGTTACCTTGTAATCTAAGGTAATTATGCAAGTCTCAGCTATTGCATTTTCATTCCAGGCAGCAAGAAGGAAAGATGAAGATCCTTCCTGGAGGTCCCACACATGCTTTGCTTAAGTCTCATTGGCCAGAATAAAGTCACATGGTCACATCTAGTTGCAAAATTACCTGGGAAATGTAGTCTTTTAGAAGAGTGGCAGTGTGCCCAGCTAAAAATGTTATTTGGGTTAATGACAAGATATCTCCATTGATAGACAAATGGATAAAGAAAATATGGTACATATATATATAATGAAATATTACTCATCCATGAAAGAGATTAAAATCTTGCCATTTATGCAACATCCTAGGTCCTCTAGGATGGATCTACAGGGTATTATGTTAACTGAAGTCAAGCATAGAAAGATAAATGTTATATCTTTTTACATTTATGTGGAATCTAAAAAAAAGAAAAAAATGGAAACAAACTCATAGATATAGAAAACAAATTGATGGTTGTCAGATGGGAGGGAGATGGGGGGATGGATGAAGAGGTGAAGGGATTAAGAAGTACAAATTGCCAGTTATAAAAATAGTAACAAGGATTTAAAGTATAGCATAGGGAATACAATCAACAATATTATAATATCTATGGTATCAGATGGGTACTAGGTATTGGTACGATCGCTTCATAAGTTATACAAATGTATACCTAAAACTAATATAATATATTTCAACTGTAATTTAAATTTTTTTTTTAAAGATATCTCTGCTAGAGAGAGGGAAAAAAATTCCATTTCTTCTAGATGTTATGATAGTCTATATAGAGAGCTGTAGGGGCACTCTGATATACACTTTTAAAATGTTGTCAGATGGAAAAGGATAAAGACCATGTGATTTCACTCATATGTGGCATTTAAAACAAAAAGCAGCAAGCAAACCAACAAAAACCTTGTAGATACGGACAACAGAATGGTGGTTACCAGAGGAGAAGGGCGGGGGGGGGGGGGAGTGGACAAAGAGAGAGAAGGGGGCCAAATCTGTGCTGACAGAAGTAGACTAGACAATAGAGTATATAGATGTTGTATTATGTCATAAACTTGTACACCTGAAACTCGTACACCGTATTATTGATATAATGTCATTAACAATATTATTCCAATAAATCTAATATAATAATAAAAAAAAAGATGAGACTTCATCAAGCTTGCTATATACAGGATCAATATAGGATCAATTGTTATATAAGCAATTAGAAGATTAGAACAAAGATACTCTTCATGAAGGCAATTAAACTGTAATACATCTAGAAATAACTATTGAAATATATAATGATTTTATAAAAATTATAAAAAATATTGAAAGATAAAAATAGTCTAAAAATGATGATAAGTCATTTTCACGAATAAAAAAATTCACCATTATGAACAAATCTATTCCCACTAACTTTATGTCCAAATTTGAAACATTCAATAAAGGTCTCAACAATGTTTCTGGTGTTTTATGAAAATTGATGAATAGATTTATAAAATTGATTTAGGAGAATGAATGATAAAAAATATCTTAGAAAAATTTGAAGGAGAAAATAAAGAGTGGGATTTGTTTATCAGATATCTATTATATTAAAAACTTGTATAAGGTACACAATAAATTAGTGGCGAGTAGCCCAGAAACAGCCCTTTACACGTATTTAATCTTGCTGTATGAAAAGCTAATGTCAGTTAACAGTTGATGCGGGAGCAAATGATTATCCAAACAGAAAAAGTAAAATTATATCAGTACCACACTATGCACATAAACAGTTACAGATGGATTTTTAATATAAAATTAAAATCAAACCCTAAAGTTTTGGGATAAAACGTAGGAGGCTGTATTTAGTATATTAGGATATAGAAGGATTTACTAAATCACGAACGTGTGCGTGCACACACACAGTATTAACCGTGAAGGAAAAAAATTTGGACTACACTGGTTTTAATAGTTATATAGGGAAAAAAATCACTTAAACAATAAGCAATAGAGTAGAAGACACCTATTTATAAGTCATACAACAAGCTTTCATAACAAAGAACTACAAATCTATAAGAAAGTGACTATCACCATAGTAGAAAAATGGATTTGAACAGTTTATAAACAGACAGTTGCCAAAGGGGATTTTATGAAAGCATGCTTTCTCTCATGACTAGTAAAGAGAGGGCAAATTAAGCAGCATATTAGCATTTCAAACCCATTAGAATTTGGCCAAAATTTAAATATTTTTTCTGATTGTTGGTTAGGCGACAAGGAAAAAGGGAGATTTATATACTATTTTTGAGAGTGAAGATTTGTGCAAACACTTTGGGACTCTGACAATAGCTAATAAAGATGAAAATGAGCTTATTCCATAACCGACTTCTAGATATATACTCTGAGGATAAATCCATATCTAAATATATACTTTAGAGATAATCTCATATGTATGCACATGAAAATATGTGAAATGATATTTATTGCAGAGATAATATCAAAGTGGAAGCAAACTAATGTCTATCATTGGAAGACTAGACAAAAATTATTGTATATTCCATGTTTATGAAATCAAACAGTAATTGTCAAAATGAAATGGATTTAACATGTAACATGATTAAATTTCAAAAACATTGTTGACCGAAAATAAGTGGCAGTGTGCATAGTACATAAATATACTATTTATAAATAAATATAAATAAATCGTATTATAGTTATTGAAATTATAAAAACACAGAAAAATGTTATGCAGTCTTTAAAGATATATCCCTAGTAAAATTATGGAGAATTTTAAAGTTATATAGACCTCGGTTTAAATTCCTACCTTTTTAACATACTTATGTGACCTTTGCTATTTACTTAATCTCTTGCATACTAGTCTTCTCATTTGTAAAATGTACTGGTAGCCTGTAGTTTAGATGAAATTATATGATGTATGTGAAATGCTTAGCACAGTTGCTTGCTGCATAGCAAAACTGAATGCACGGTAGCTATTATCATTACTGCCTGTGATGCATCCATTGAAGATCACTATAGTACCTATGAATGCTCTAGACTAGGCCTGAATTCAAAATGGTTTTCCATGGGGCTTTTTCAATCCATTTCAGAATACTTCAAGCAAAGACAAAAAGGGTGGAATTGTTTGAACATGCAAACCCAAGGAAATAAAAAGTAACAAAAACCATATTTCAATATATCAGATTAGATTACATGGCATAGTTACTACGCTGCAAACATGCATTTTTGGAAGGACTTTAGTCATTTAATTTGGAATAAGAAAGATGGGAAAATTTGTTTCAGTTGCTAAGGATGCGAAAGGCCCATTCTCCAAATACAGTCACTCTGCATTAGGGCTTCAATGCATGAATTTTTATTTGGAGGAGGGCACAATTCAGTACATAACATTATAAACTAAGCGAGCTAGGGACTGTGTCTGTTTTTCCATCTCAGTATATGCCTGGTATCTTGCACACCATAGCTAAACAGATCCTATCGGCCCCATTTCGAAGTTGAGAAAATGGATTCAGAGGGGTTAATGAACTTGCTAAAGGTCAAGTAGCTACTAAGAGCTGGGAATCAAACTCAAACCTGTCTGATTCTAGAAATTCCAAAATAAGCAACTTCAAGAAGTAGAATTTAGCTCTGTTTCCTACCACAAACCTTTTATCTATAACAAGGTCACGGAGTACAGCATCAATTTAAAACTGTCCCTGATATTTGCTAAACTGAATAAATCTGAAGGTAAGATTAGTCCAGTAAAATTTCATGAGGGTTAAAAACATCAAAAGTCTGTGAGAAATGACAGGTATTTTTCAAATGGTTTGGCAAGAAACTGTAAAAATCTCGAGACTGTTCAAAAGAAACGGTGATTAATAGGAAATTCTTTTTTAAAAGAAATACAGTGGGAAGAAGCCGGGATAAAAGTGCGAATGTGAAGTCACCTGTGGGGCTCAGCCAGCCAAGAACATCCAGGCCAGAGGCTGGATCAGTGTTGTAGCTTGCAAAGCAAACGCTGTGATTTCTGTTGGATGAAAGCTCGGGCGCAGACAGGAGAAGGCAACAGAACATCTAGGGAAATGTAGTGAATCAAATCCTGACTTGCTCCTGCAGATCACAGACCTGCAGTTGTACTCCCCAATGATTTCTCTGCCCTTGTAAGGAGGCTTGAGGCATTCCACACACAGAACGCTCCAAACCCAACAAGGCTAAGTTGAGCTCACCAGGTTGGGAGCCCCTCTACAGTGAAACCCACACCACTTCTTTTTATTTCTCTAAAGCCTGGTTCAATGCTAGCCATCTAGTAAGTGCTCCACAAATGACTGACTGAGTGAATAAACAGGCCTCTAATCTAATTGATTATTTCATCCTCCAAACTTGCAGACTGCTAATTGTTATGTGCAACCAAGGATCAGTCAGAGGCCTTACCATCTTATGTAGCTGGACCACTCAGAGTCATCCTTAACTCTTCACTCTTTTTCATACTCCAAGGCCAATTTCCTAAATCTGCTAAGTCCTTATAAATCTTTCCTTTACTTTTGACCCCAGCTACTTTAGACAGTTTTCCCCCAAATAGTGATTGTGGTATGTGATTGTCCAGCTTCTGTTCTCTCCAAAACTGTACTTCAGAAACATTTGCATTTCTCTCAACGCAACATACATTTCCTTAAAGCTTTGCCTTTTCACACGCTGTTCCTGCTTTTCTACTGGACACACTCTATCTAGTCTTTAAAGCTCAAAAGTAACTCCTGTCAAGCCTTCTCCTAATCCTCCACACACAGCCTTTTCTTGTGTTCACAACCAGTTCGTATATACTTCTTTTTTTAGTGGTGATCGCATTGTAAACTGGCCATTTTTTTTCTTTCAGTTTTATTGAGATACAATCACCATATGGCACTCTATAAGTTTAAGGTACTAGCATAATGACATATTGCAGAATGATTACCACAATAAATTTAGTTAACATCCACCATCTCATATAAACACAAAAAGGAAAATTTTTTTTCTTACGATGAGAACTTTTAGGATTTACTCTCTTAGCAGCTTTCAATTTTCATCATACATCAGTGAAAACTATAGTCACCATGTTATATATAACACCCCAAGCACTTTTTCACCTTATAACTGGAAGTTTGCACTTTTTGACCACCTGCATGAAATACCCCCACCTCCCACACTCCACCTCTGGTAACCACAAATCTATATTTTTCTATGAGATTTCCTTTTCTTTTGACTCCACATATAAGTGAGATCATACAGTATCTTTCTCCATCTGACTTATTTCACTCAGCATAATGCCCTCAAGGTCCATCCATGTCATTGCAAACGGCACAATTGTCTTCCTTTTTATGGCTGAATAGTATTCCATTATGTAGATGTGTATATATATATACCACAACTTCTTTATTAATCTGTTGATGGACACTTAACTTGTTTCCATGTCTTGGCTATTATAAATAATTGGGCAACGGACATGATGGTGCAAATACCTCTTTGACATAGTGATTTTGCTTCCTTAGGATATATGCCCAGATATAGAATTGCTGGATCATATGGTAGGTCAATTTTAATTTTTTGAGGAACCACCATACTGTCTTCCATAGTGGCCATTCCAGTTTACAGTCCCACCAACAGTGTACAAGGGTTGGCTTTTCCCTATCAAGATTTGTTATCTCTTGTCATTTTGATAATAGCCATTCTAACAGGTGTGAGGTGATATCTCATTGTAGTTTTGATTAGTGACATTGAATGCCTTTTCATCTATTTGTTGGATATTTGAATATCATCTTTATAAAAAATGTCTGTTTAGGTCTTTTGCTATTAAATTGGATTGTTTGTTTTTTGGTATTGAATTGTATGAGTTCTTCATATGTTTTGGATATTAACTTTTCATCAGATATATGATTTTCACATATTTTCTCCAGTTCCATAGATTTCCTTTACATTTTGTTCATTATTTTTTGTGGAGAAGTTTTTTAGTTTGATACAGTCCCACTTGTTTATTTTTTATTTTGTTTTTTTGTGTGTGTGTGTTTTAGGTGTCATATCAAAAAAATTAGCACCAAGACCCATGTCAATGAGATTTTTCCTCTTTTCTAGGAGTTTTATGGTTTCAGGTCTTACTTAAGTCTTTAATCCATTTCAAGTTACTTTTTTGGGTGTGGTGTAAGATAGGGTTCTAGTTTCATTCTTTTACATGTGAATATCAAATTTTCCAAGTACTGTTTATTGAAGACTGTCTTTTTTCCATTGAGTATTCTTGATTTCCTTGTCAGTTATTAGTTGAGTGTATAAACATGGGTTTATTTCTAGGCCCTTGATTCTGTTCCACTGGTCTATATGTCTTTTTTTTTTTTTTTAATGCCAGTACCATGCTGTTTTGATTACTATAGCTTTATAACATAGCTGGAAACAAGGAAGCATGATACCACCAACTTCTTTTCTTCTCAGGATTGCTTTGACTGTTCTAAGTCTTTTGAGGTTTCTTATAAATTTTAGAATTTTTTTTCTACTTCTGTAAAAAATGCCATTGGAATCTTGATAGAGATTACATTATATCTACAAATGGTTTTGGGTAGTATGTACATTTTAATAATATTCTTCCAATCTACAAGCATGGGATAGTTTCCTATTTGTGTCTTTGATTTCTTTTGTCAATGTCTTGAAGTTTTCTTTATCTCTTCACTGTGACTCCCTAATTTATGTCTGAAGCTCCTGCAATATGCCAAGTGGCCTCCTTGACATCTCCTTTCTAATGTCTAATGGGCATCTCAAATTTTAGCATATTTAAACATATGTCCTGATCCCTTTCACCAACACAGCAACTCTCATAGTTTTTCCTATGTGGGAGTATGGTACTCAGAGTCAACAAATTTCTCAAAATAAACATAGATGTTACCTTTGATTCCACTTTTTCTGTCACATCTCATTTCAATCCATCAGTAGGCACTGTTGAGTCTACCTTAAAAATATATTCCAAGCTGAATGATCTTATCATACGTAAATCAGGTTATGTCATTCTCTGCACTAAATATGCCCATGGCTTTTCATCAGGCATACAGCAATATCTAAAATCTTTGCCATGACCCTGCATAATATGGTTCCAGATGACTTCTCTAATCTCAGGCCCTTTCCAGTCCTTCCTTACTCACTCTGTTCTAGCACATTGGCTGAGTTCTTGTTGGACTCAGACATCCCAAGTGGATTCCTGCTTCAGGCCTGGAACTCTCCTTTCTTGTCTATTTTCCCATTGCTCACTCCTGAAATTCATTAAGATCTTGGTGGAGATGTCATATTCTCTGGAGGTCCTCCCTGTTAGCTTCACCTACAATAGGAACCCCTTTGCCTCTTTACTGTCCCCTAAAGCTGCTTGGTTTTTCATCATTGCACTTTTCACCACCTGAAATTATGTTAACAGTGTTTAGTTATTTGATTGCTTATTTATTGCTAACACCATTATTATTAAATAATAATGGTGTTGAAGTTAGGTAGTTTATCTTGTTCACTCTATATTCCCAGTTCCGGAATAGTGCCTAGAACATTACATAGTGATCAACTGAATAAACTCCTTGAGACCAGAGACTATTTTATTTATCTTTAAATTTCTCCACCAAGAGCCTTAAATATTTCTTGATACAGATTAGGTAGCCTAGGAATATCCGTAAATGTGTTAAAATCAAGCCTGGAAATGATTCATAACAACTTCTGAAGCTGTTTTCTTTTGTTCGAAGTCTTTAATCAGGCAAATTTTATATCTTCTCAAGTGCCCAGCAATTCTGAATAGTCAGTGCTCCTATTGCTAAGGGGCTCCTTGAGTAAAGTTCACTTTATTATTTTTTTTATCAATGTGCAAAAATGGTGACATTTCGCTATGTTTTTTACTTTTTTTGCAGTCATTTAGATAGATATATTGACCATGCAGAGAAATATTCTGAGAGAATCGTTTCTTACATTTTATGTAAATCTGAGTTATAATAGAAAAATGAGGGGAAATGTGTTCTCTTGAGACACATTTTTAGGATTTCATCTAATTGGTAAGGCAAGGCACGTTTGTATCCCTGACTACACAGCATGCTTGCAAAAAGATGTTATTTTTTTAAAAAAATTGAAATTCTCCAACATTAGCAGGACTTCTACATACCTTTTTTGAGCCACATGTATATTTTTAACTTGATTTCCAGACAAAGAAATCTTTCTAGGGATTTCTTAATATTCTAGAGACATAGAGGAGCTTGTGACAGCCCTGTGCCATCAAAAACACATCAGCACATTTAGATCGTTATAAATTGTCTATCTTAACCAAATCTACATCCCCCTTTGTATTTCAGTTTTACTGCAATATTAAACAATGCAGAAATGACAATGCTAATTTTTCACATACCTCTTTCATGTGCTCCATTTTGCCAAATACATTATTCAGTAAGTTTTGCATATGGTTCATTAATCCTCAGTTGTATGCCTTTCTTTTTTTCCCCCTTTAGAGGTAAAAATATGGTGTACTGTATTTCTAAATAAATTCCCTTTTTGGCTGTTCATTGTGCCCTTTTCCTGAAGTGTATAATTGGATTCTTCAGTCACATATCTCAAAATATACACCACCAACTGAGTTGGAAAAATGTAGCATTGCTAAGTTTAAATGCAACAATTCTATGCATTCAAATAAAATATTACACTGAGAAGATGTATTATCTTACTATGCCAGAAAGCCACTTTAGTGTTTCAGACAACAAATTGCTCATGGTACATTTTCTGCTCCAACATATTTCAGAACTGAATAAAAATAAAAGGTGTAATTTTGATTGTTATCACTAACAATTTGCTTCTTTTTATGACACATTTTAGATTTTCTTAATGTGGGTGATTTAATTTCGCAAAGAAAGCATGTTTTAGCTTAGTGTCTGGGTCTGCCTTATCTATCATGTTTCTGCAGTTATGAAAACGAACAGATGCCAAGCACGAAACATCGTATCTTTGAATCCATGAGTTATAGCGAGTTATGGCTCACATACGGTTCTTCGAAGCAATATTGTGCACTGTTAAGAGCAGGAGTCTTGGAAACAGATTGCTCAGAGTCTCATCACTGCCCTGCCACCTACTATGCTTGAGCAGGTTACGTAACTACCCTGTGCTTGTTTCCTCATCACTAAAAAAGACACGATAACAGAACCGATCCTTCGGGTATATGTAGAACTTGACATGAGAAATATGTGTGAAATACTGAGATTAGGTGCTAAGTAATGGATAGTTTTATTTCTAAAAGATCATTTTCTGTCTCAAACATAATATTTATTAGATGTTTACTATGTATTAACATTTGCGCCAGGTGCTTAGGGTTACACCTATGGTCAAAATATATAGTTTACATACTTTCTAGATAGTTCGATTGAATTTTAAAACTGTAAAAGGTACGAAGCCACATACCTGACCACTTCTCATCACCCCCACTGCTTCCACCCTGTTCCATCATTTCTTGCCTCCAAGCTGGTCCCCTACTTTCTACCTTTGGCCCTACAGATTATTCTCAATGCAACAGCCAGAGGGATACTGTTAAAAGGTCAGTCTAATTATATTATATATCTACTCAAAACAGCAGCAGTTCCCATTTCCTGCAGAGTAAAACCTGAATTTCTTAATTGGCTTAAAAGGCCCAGCATGCTGTGCCCATTCCTCTCTGACCTCTCCTGCTTCTACATACCTCACGACCCTGTCCCAGACACGCTGGCTTCCTTGCTGCATCCCAACCCAATTGGGCACGATGCTAACTCAGGACTTTTGCACTAGCTTTTTTCTCTTCTTGAGACCATCATCTTCTAGATGGCAAGACAACTAATGTCCTTACGTCCTTCAAATTTTTGCAAAAAAATATCACTTTCTTAATGAGGTCTACCCTGACTGCTCTATTTAAAATTGTAGTCTGTCCCCACCTAGATATTTTCAACCCCCCTTAACCTGCTCTAACCTGCTCTATTTTTCTCTTTTCCTGTAACACTTAGCACCTTCCAACATAATATATAATTTATATATTTGTTATATTTATTTTTTCTTCTCTCCCCTTCTCACCAGAATGTAAATGCCACAAGGGCAGAAATTGTTTTATTCACCAACATACCTTAAAAACTCAGAACAATGCCTGACATTTAATAGATACTTAATAAATATTTATTGGAACAAATCAAAATTTTAAACAAAGATACTAGTTCAGAGTGTTTAAATTCAGTGGTATGTTCTTTTCAAAATGAACAGGGTTGAAAGAAGGGAGAAGGAAACTTTATACATTTATTCTAAAGCGTGTCATTCAACAAAATATTATTAGGGTCTATTCATCTAAATACACTTTTAAAGCCTATGTATGTTCTTTTTAATGTCTTTAAAGTTGGTGAATATTGATTCTTTATAGGATTATTTTATTGTTTTGGAAAAAAGGTAAATATGGCAAATGAATAAATTAGTTAAAACTATTTTCTGAAAGAAGAAAGGAAGGGGAGGAATGAAAGGCAGGGAAGGAAGGATGGAAGGAAGGAAGGAAGGAAGGAAGGAAGGAAGGAAGGAAGGAAGGAAGGAAGGGAGGGAGGGAGGGAGGAAGAAGGAGGGAGGGAGGAAGGAGAGGTAAAAGGAAGGAAAGAAAATAAGACTCAAATAATGAGACCACCTCACTTGAGTCACGGGTAAGTTGGCAATTTCAAAATACTGTGGACAATGAAAGGAAGACATAGGTCTTCCTTTGAAAACTAGCTTATTCGAAAACTAGAATTTATTTTGATAAAGAAGACTCAATATATTTATAAAACCTCAATACATTTTAGTTATTTTTCCATGCATGAAAATCAATAGTATGATTCTATCATGCAAATTTACCATCTCAAACTCCCCCATGGGCTCAAAATAGACATTTTCAGGCTTACACATTTGGATTGAAGTTCAAGAAGACACATGTAATAACAGAAAAAGCGTTTCCTTAAAGCCAGGTCGACCTGAGGTCAAGTCCCACCTTAACCACCTTGTTTGGGGTGATGTTGGATAACAACCTTAAATTCTCTGATTCTCAGTATTTTTCACTTATAAAATGAACGTAAAATTTTCCATTCTGCAATAAATATCACTGGAAGAATGAAAAAAAGTAAAGTACATATGGTCAGCTCAGGATACCCATAAGTATAAGAGGGCTTAACTCTCATTATTACGTCCAGTTCTTACCACAAGCCCATGAGATATGTTGCAGTGCTATTTTCATCTTGCAGGTAAGGAAAGTCAAACTCAGGGAGGTTAAGGAAAACAAGGGTTTTTTCACTTTCCCTATTTCTCCAATTTTTGTAATATTCATTTGATTTTATTAGCTTCAAGAGTACTGTAAGAATGGCTTATCAGTGCCTCTATGTTTTTCTCCAACATAAAGTAAAATTGAAGAAAGCTGTTAAGTAAATTTAATAGAAATCCAATTCAAAAAAAATTCTTGTTTTGTTTTAATTTAGGTCAGTGTGCATTTTGTGTTTATTTTTTTATCTTTTCATTTTATATCTTCATCTTACATGGGTAGGTTACATCTTTCTAGCCCTATAAATTTGGAAATCACTCTACTGAAGACTAAAATGCTTTTGGACTAAAAGTAGTCGTAAAACTTAGCAAATTATTTTGGAAATAGATGTGAGAGTCCATGTTTTGTACATTCTGGAAATGATTCAGAAGAGAAATGCAATATAGAGAAAAGAATGAAATGGTTGAAAATTTGAATAAGGAAGGAAATGTAGTGTTTGTTTATATTTAATTTGTCATTAATTTTAAAAAGCAGTATTTTTATTTTGCTGCCTGTAGATTTGGAATGTAGTCAGCAGATTCTTGATTTTAGGCTTCTTAGAATAGTGTCCAAATGTTTGTTCCTAAAGGTATCCTGGGAACGATCTTGTCCAAACTCCTCGTTTTATACATGAGAACACTGAGTTTTAGAGAACTGAATGTTATTCCAAAGACCATCCAAGCAGCAAGTGATAGAACGGAAATAAAGCAAGGCCCTGGCCACCTACCCATCATCTCTTGTCCATTTCCCATATCATGCAGCTTTCCCTACATTTCTTAATAAAACTTAAATCTACAATTTCTAAGCTCAAGGCAGGCTTATACTTGACCAGAACAACAGGAGGAAACATGGGATGAGCAAAGTTAAACTTCTAAAATATCAAGTAAGGCTATTCTTCATTTTAGGGTGAAGACAAAAGACAGAAATTTTACACTACAGGCTTCCCAGTACCCTGAGAAGCACCTCTTGACTCTGACAAGCAAAGATAAGATATTCAAAGTTTAGAAGACACTAAAAACTCAGGGATTGGTATTTCAGAATTTCCCTAGAAGTGAAAGGCCTCTAGATGCTGGCTCTGCGAGAGTGAGATAACCAGACCAGAGGGATAACTTTTTGCTATTTAAAGATTGTCCAAACAGAATCAAATGCTTCATTTTATTTATTTATTTTTTAATATGTGAATCCTTGAGGAAAAGGACTATGGGCTTTCTTTCTTTTTTTTTCCTAACACTCAAAGCCCAGCACAATGTTTTCTCCCCATAGTCCCTCATAATTAAGTACGGATTTAGGAAATAGTTGCCTCTAATACTCAGGTAGCCTGTGGTGAAAGTCTTTCCAACAAATTGTAATGTCACAGCCATTTATTGGGAGACTGTATTACACTTTTAACTGTCACAGCTTTTGCCCTTTTGGATTTTTATATAGAAAAAGCCCTATCCTGAAGGCCACAGGTGTAACTTCTCACTGGGGTGCTTCCAAGCTGTCCTCATTTTGCCACCGGTCCATTTCCCTGTGTGAGAAATCAGAAAAAATTTCAAGCTGTTGTCAAGTTCATCAGTGTGTAAATATTCCATTTCAAGTACTTCCAACATATCAAATTCTAAATTTTAAAATAATAGAAAAAATGTAGGTAGATGTGAAAAACAATTGCTTTCCAAGAATATTTTCCAGATAATTTATTTTAAAATAAATTTGTTTAAAGTAACAATATTGAAATAAAGATACCAAGATACCTCAGAGTTTAAGTCTGGCTGAAAAAAAAAAACAAACAAACCTGAATCTCTATTTTTAATAAGCACCCCGAGATTTTGATGCAGTGATTCTTTCCTTAATATATTTAAAATATATGATCCAATACACATGTATTTTAGGAAGTATCTGTCATATAAAATGTAATCTTCCTTGACAACAGTACAATCAAATCTTTAAGAATTCATTGCCAGCTATTTCGTTTTAGAAATTCAAATGTACAAATGCAAGTTTAATTATATTAAGTAAGAAAAAAATTGTATTAATGTTTCTGTTAAAATGGTTGTCAGACACAATGACCTCAGAGTCAGGATATTACAGATGAAACCTGACAAACAGTCCCTTTAGAGAAAACACAAGAGCAACATAGGGAGAAACTTTGAATTTAGGTGGTCACAAAGTCAAAGTGAGATTTCCTGAATGTCAAAGTAATGAAGCAGACAGTAACATCTTCATTGTGAAAAAAATAATTAGGAGGGAGAAAGGGAGGTAGAGAGGGTGAAAGGTGCCCACTATGTGATGATAGAAAGAAATCTAACTATGTATATATATGCTTTACTGTTAAACTGTATACCTGAAACTTATTAGATTTTGTTAACTAGTGTAATCATAATAGAAAGAAAGAAATTTTTAAAAACAATAATAATTAGGGGCCCAGATCTTCAGAGCACTAGCTCCTCTGGGACCACCAGTGTAATAAACCTGAGTTCTCCAACTCTCTGGAAAAAAAAATTATAATAATAATAATAATTAGGGATCAGCCTATATATTGGCCGGAATGATGTAAATTTTTTTGACTATTAAGTTCTTTTGGCCAAACTTGTGTGTCAATAACTGCCACATGCAAATACTGTGTGGTATATTATTAAAAGGATTCTTAAAAAATATATAATCTACTTTAAGAAATACACTTCCATCAAAAGTGATTATTGTTTCTGATACTGTCTGATACTGCCAGTAATACTCATTGCTTCTGGTATTGTTCTAAAAACTGTTCTTTACATTTATCCTGGACACATGATACTTCAGAAAATTTTTGTAACCCTAGACTATAATGAAATTTATCATAATGTGTGTTTTATGAATGTAAGTAAGTCATCTTCAAAGAATGCAGGAACAGGTGGAAAAAAAAAAAAAACAACAACAGAGTTTTGAGTTCTTCAGGGGGAAAAAAAAAGATGAGTTAACTCCAAGCTCTGTTGTTATTAAGTAGCAATCAAAACACATAAAATTCCATGCTAAATAGAACAGTGTAGTTGACATTAATTCTAAGCAAAATTTCACAGCAGTTTTTTTCTGAATATGAGTTTTGCTAATTATATAAAGAAAATATTCTCAGTAGAAGGCAGCAGAGAGCTTACATAGAGGGCTGACATCTTTTATTTTTGTAGCTAGTGTGACTAGCCTTATAATAAGGCAAAAACACCTGAGGGTATCTCGATTTCAACTTGAAAACATTTATCACTTGTTTATCTTAGCATGACAGAGGATTGTACACTAGCAATAATAGAATTGGGTAGATTCATAACTGATTGAACAAAAAATTTTAAATGCTAACTAACTAGTCAGTGTTGACCTGGAAGGAAGTTATTACAAATGGCCTGCTGGACTCTGCCTTTGTTTTTTTCTGGAACGATCAAATTTTCTCATTGGCAAATCACACCAAATGGAAATGAATATCTTATCCATTCATTGACAGACTCTGAGGCCAACAATTTTTATCAGTATAAAACAATAAGCAAAACGTAATAAGTTAAAATATGTAGGATGTATACAAAAACTTCTATTCGAAGCCAAAATTCACCTGAATAGCAGGATGGAGATTTCATTTACTCGCACAGTGGGCACCAGGGTGGCTTCACCATGCAGCTGCATAAGTAGAAGTACAAGGGAAATTATTGTCTTATTATACCTAAAATGTATTGGAACTTTGCCTGTTATACTTTATTCAGTGCTGGGCACCAGAACCCTGGAGGCAAGTATCAAACCTGAGTTTATACAAATAAGAATGGCCAAGGTGGTAAGTAAAACCCAAACTGTTTTAGACTATTAATGCCTGAGCCATTTAAATGAGGTTCCTTATGAGGAAATGCATGCGTGTGATGCAATAAATGTGAGATTGGACTTCTTTCAATATGTCGTAGTAGTGGACAGAATGAGGGCTCAAGGGCAAACACAAAAGTGTGGATTCCAATTTAACGGGAGTTAGACTTTTTAAGTGTTTTGATATATCTCAATAGGGCAACTAAAGGAGATCAAAGATTGGACTCAAAATGTTGGAGACAATGGTATGAAGCATCACATCAAATAAGGTTATAGATTAGATGACCGAATTTTAAACTGGGCTCTCTGGACCATTCAGGTTCAAGGTGTGCCTTTGGAGGTAGTAGACGATGGGAGATGCTGACTGGGTAGATGCCTTCAGTTCACAGCCCACTGCTGTTTGTTCGTATTTCGGTTGTTCAGAAAATTAATTTTCTAAGCTAAAGTTTCCATGGCCTAACTACAGAGAATAAAGAAAAGAAAAAAAAAAAAAAAGGGGGGAGAGCAAGAGCGAGAGAGAGAGAGAAAGAAAAGGATCAGGGGATAACCTGTCTCTTCTAGACTTAGGATTCCATGTTGTTGCAATAACTAGTTATGTTTCATGGGTTTAAAATATCTGAAAATGATATTTTATATATTTCTCTTGTTTAGTGATTTTCTGGAAACTATATTCCCCAGTTGGTACAGCCAACACACACTCCATCTCATTTTCTCGCTCAGACTCTTTCTCCCCCTCTCCTCCTTCTCTCCCTCTCCCTCCCTCTCCTTTCCTCTTTCCTCCTCTCCCTTTTTTTCCCTCCCTCTCCCTATCCCTCTCTCCCTTTCTCTCCCATGCATTTTAAGAGCCCTCATTACTCAGTGCTGGAACTAGTTATTTTGTTTGCTGATTTGTCTTATATATCCTAATACTAATGACTATAATCCTCCTGCTAGTTTAAAAAAAATAATAATAAAATTTCTTCCGTAGTTCGAAGATCTATCTTAATGTACTTTACATACAATTAAGCTAAATATCAAACACTCAGTTACCCCTCCAGGGTAGTTAAGAGAGCTTTTTCCCTTCAGTCATCAGTCTAGCTCCAGGTCACCAGATGTAGAGTCAATCCAAGGAGGGACTCAGGTGAACCCAAAGCTGAGTTAACTCTTCTAGGTCAAGACAGTATGTGGATATGCATTTTTGCATTTTAAAGCTAAACAACCATATTTAGTCATATGTGTTGAAGCATTCTGTTCACAATTCAATCACGAAATAGGATATAGTGGGATTATCAAAAACAGAACCAGATAAAGTGTATATCAGTACCTATTTCAACAAATACTTACTGAGAAACTTTCAGTGTGTCAGGCGTGGTTTTAGGCACGAGGGCCACAACAGGCAACTCTGACCTTGCGGAGTTTTTATTCTCGTAGGGAAATTTAGATAACACATAAATAAACATGCCAGGCGATGATACGTGCTATTTAGAAAGATAAAGCAGGGACATTGTGTAGAGAATAGTAGGAGCTGCTATTTTTCTCTGCACGTGTGAAAATAAAAGGTCTCAGGATGCTTGTATAGAAAAAAAGTAGGTGGCCCGCTTTCATAATGCTCATGTTTCAAAGGTTTTGTGTAGAACAAGTTATCACCTGCCTGATTTAGCAGCTCTCTTGCATTGTTATGCTCCTTTTACGTTGTGGTTTGTCTGGTTTCCTTCTGACTTCCTCAAGATGTGCAGTGTTCTGCAGGATTGTGTCAGTTGTAACTTTCCTCCCATTGATTGATCTGCTAAAAATAACTCTAAAAAATTGTACTTCTATTCCTTTTACCCCACAAACATGCTCTTGTTTCTTCAAAATTCTTTTCCAGTTTATATACCTTTTTTTTTTTAATTTAAAGGCATTTTCATTTTTTATAAACATCTTAACTGTGTCACCGACATATGACCTTATTCATCTTTTCTTTCTATGAATAATACATAGTAATAGACAGATACATACAGAATCTGCTTCCTCCAGAAAGAACTGGAGGTCAAATTTGTTTTTCATATTTTAACTAAATTAAAAAAAAAAAAAAAACGATAAGTCCAAAAAATACTGTTTACCATGAACAAATTAGTTTGAATTTTTCAATTAATCTCTTCAAATAAATATCACACTGTGTTGGTAAAGAAATTATATGTAGAGAGATTATGTCATTGGGAGACGATTATGTAAGTATAAGACCAACTATAAATAATAGCATTACTTGAACTATTCTTGGCAAGATTTGTATTAGACTGTTGGCTAGTCACCAAAGTTTACATATAACCTTTCCAAGTTTTTAATAAATGATCCTATAGTAACCTCTCTCCCTCCCCATCTCTCTCTCAATTTTGTTAAAGGCTTTGGACTATAGCATCTCTATTCTGCAAACAAGTCGTTTTGATTTTTAAGTATCTGGAAAAGGTGAAGGGACAAAGTGATGACATGGGAACACTTTCTTAGGAGGTAGAGGGTGATCGATAATATTTTAAAGCATAATCCAGGAATTTTTTACAAAGAGTAAAGATTCCATTTGGTTATAATTTATGAGTCTTATGAAATGTTTCCTGTTGTTGTTAGCTTATTACTGATACCTAAACATTTCCTGATTCTAGATTCATTCTTTTGCAATATTACAATGAAATGTTCTTTGGAATGTTAACACTTTATCTATTATAAACAATGTTATGCTTTATAGGGTATACTGTGCACTCACAAATAGCTCTGTAATAGCTCTAGTTTCGAATCAGTTGACTTTGACCTTTATTACAACTGAACTTGGGGGCAGGAAGCAGGTTGGCATATAAAAAGAATTTCTAGGTTAAAAGCTTCTTGAAGAGGCAGTACATTGAGATGAAAAAGCTCTGAAAAATAAAACCTTTAGGTTAGGCCTGGCAGTGTCATTAAGATAATTCACTGTCATTTTAAGGCAATTCAGTGAAACCTCTGGAGTGCAATCATTGATGGATTTCAATCCAGGGTGATGGCTGAAAATGCTTCGGAGACCAAGTAAATGTAAAAATGGCCAGGTTTAGGCAAAATGATGAGGACTGTGGTGGACTGGAGACATATGTCCTTTCCAAAGGCTTTAAATTCACCATTCTGAAACCTGGTAACAACAGTAGTATCCTTTTTTAGCTCAAGCACTCTGTATTTTGTATTGAGTTCTCAAATAAAATCAACAGGTATTTATTATGTACCTGAAGTATAAAACCTTTCTATGACTTGAGAGGGACAGCATAAAACTATGAGCAGTGGTTTCTGCCTTTGAATCAAACAATTTAGCTAAAGAAATAGACACAAGAAGAAGATAAAGAGGCTAGTTCTTCAAGTGACACAAGGAAAACACATTAATTATTTAATAAAAAATAAAATACTTTGTCTGCTCTCAAAGACCTTGGGTGTGTGTCACCAAGTGCTGCAGGCAATTTAGAACTTGAAATACATTCTAACGTGAGGGGCTAAGAAAAAACTTCACTCAAGAGATGAGACTCAAGTCCAAGAGTTAGTTGTAAGATCTGGACTGAGACATAATGGGTAGCTTCACAAGCAGGGAGTTTAACTTCAGAGAGTTAAAAACTCCCTGTTTTTGATATATTCTGATATCAGCCAAACATTTGATTCTGGTATGTACATTTCAACATTGAAGCAGGAAATTTTTGCACAGATTTACTTAGTGAATAAATATGTTCGTTCAATCACAACAAAATAAATTATCACCATTATATTTGCATTTTTATACAATTAAGCATCTGCTTTCTCTACATTCTTGTCTCTACTCATAATCATTTTTTTTCTTCAGCAAAACATTTTTCACTATTGTCCCCAAATGCTAGGAAATGTACGATGATGAAGCAATGTGCATCCGGATAGATGACCTAATAATGACAGACGCTAGTACTATTGTTTTAAATTTACAAGTGTTTTCACATGCATTTTAAACATTTATTCCATTGAAGAATTCCATAGTTTACATTGCATTATTCTTTATTTTGCAATAAAGAAGGTTCAAGAGATGCCTTTTTATGTCCATTATGATTAGACCTGGAAGATAGTATATAGTCTATACCTCTCATGTCATTTATTCAGCAACTATTTATGTTTTTGAATGTGTACCATACACTTTTCTAAGTTACAAGCACACAATATTAAAGGAGACTGACAAGGTCATCGCTTTCTACATTTGCCTGTTGTTTACTAGTCTAGGACCCAGATCTTTCGATTCCCAGGCCATGCCCTTTCCACTGAACTGACCAAATCTACAGATGAATCTGGTTCAATATTTTTAATCGTAGTTTAGGAATCCACTTTTTTCCAGGGCAGTTGAAAAATAATTTTTTATTCCTAAAGTGAGATCTTCAAAATATGTGTTGAGTATTAGTAAAAATTGCTTAAGATATAAATGCTCAAGGCAATTCCAGCTGCTCAGAATGCATCTTATTTCATTTTTATGGTTGTGTGACCAAAGACACATATACTCAGGTGCATTTTGCCTTCTAGGTCTGCCCCCTATTATGTTTTATGGAAGCAAACATAATTATTCAAAATAAATAACAAAATCATCTTAAATATAACTAAGACTCACTTAGGAGTTATTTCTGCTGAATAAGCATACAGAAAAGACACTTTATTACTTCAATTACTCCAGCAAGATCACACCTGGTGCTAGATGATGGCTCAAGAACCTCAGTGCATTAGCGTAGCAGTTAGGTTATTAATCATGGATGTCAAGTGCTTTCTGCTAATTAACCTTAATTGAGCTCTCTTTATGGAAGCACCATTTCCAGTGAAACAACTTAGTAATGATATCAAAATAACAGAGCATGGTGAAACTCAGGGTTAACATTATTTCCTGTACTTGAATGCTAATGGCTAATGTACTTTGCTGTAAAACAAAATCTTATCAAAGTTTAAAAATTACCTAAAGCAAACATTGGTAGACTATGTATACAATTTGCATGATAAAATGATTTAGGAAAGCATTTTTGACATGACATTTGTGTCTGCATTTTATATTTATTCAAAAGTGACTAGACTATACCACTTTTAATCAAAATGTAGAATTTTAAAGATTCAAAGATTAAAATCTCATATCATCCATTAGTTAATGTGACTATGAACTTAGTCATGCTTGAAACAATCATTATTTTATTTATGTTCAATATTATTTCAAATAGTACCACAATATGTCCATTAGGATAGAATTCTGCTGCAATAGGCAGCTTTATTAATCTGCCCGGAGATATGCAGTGCAATTAATTCCAAATTTGATAACCAGCAAACCCTTCAAGTGTTCAATAGGTTATTTATTAAAAAGTAAATCAAAAAGAAATAAGCTTTTCTGCTGCTGAACAGAATGCTTGGATTTAAAATGGCCAGAAGGCTACTGGTATTTATAAGCTTTGTCAAATTCATTTTCAGACATGCATGAAGGAGTTTGTACTATTTTTCTGTTCATGTCACAGTGTCTGTCAAGAGGAGAGCTCAGATACCTTGGGGAAAGCTTTCTGATGTGTGAGTATTTGAAAATAAAAAGGCAAAGACAGACATTTAACAGATTCACAAGGGAAAGAAAACCCCTGGAGAATCTTGAGAAAAATTAAAGCTGTTCGTAATGGAAGTATTATGAAAAGGTTGAACCATATATATAAATTTGAGCCAAAACAACAAATACCAATACTGATGATAAAGGTACTAGAAACTCAAGTTAAAATGAGCATGAATAAGAATTTCTATGGTATGAATGAGGCAACCCATTCTATGAGTGAATGTATCTTACAGACCATTCATTTATGCTCTATTTACAGAAGTAGAATGCAAACACCAAACAAATGGCCCAGTTTCATTAGATAGTAATACATACTGTCAATAGCATTTGACCTCTGGGACTTAATGGAGTATGATAGAAAGTACATTCCTCTAAGTGCCTAAAACCTGGATTCAAATAATAGTTCTACTACTTAACAGCTATGTAACTGTGTGCAAATTCCTTAAGTTCTGATCCCTAACTGGTGCTGTCCAGTAGCCCTTTCTGTGATGATAGAAATACTTTACATCTGTGCTGTCCAATAACTTAGCCTCTAGCCACATGGGGCTCTTAAGCACCTGACATCTGGCTAGTGCAACTAGGGAACCGAGTTTTTAATATGATTATAATTTAATTTTAAATAGCTACATGTGGCTAGTGGCTACCATATTGTACAGTCCAGCAGAGCCTCAGGCAATTTGTTCTTTAATGAAATAGCAGTAGTATTAGAACTGATGCAATTATGATATTTTTAGTTGCAAGGGAGAGAAAACTCAGACTTTAAACAATAAGAGGAATACATTGGCTCATTTTAACTAGAAAGTCCAGAAGTGGGACATGTTGGACATAGTTCAGTCAGGACTTTCACTCTATCCCGCCCCCCCCTCCCCAATACTCTTGCTTCTTTATTTTTACCCGCCCCCCCCCTCCCCAATACTCTTGCTTCTTTATTTTTATGTCTGGGTTCTGTCCTTTGCTGGTTTTCCTAATAGTCACAATCTGGCTGCTGGAAGCAATCGGAGTTATACGATTCTTCTCATTCATATCTTGTGGGAGAGTGAGAAAAGAGCTTTGCCTCCCACAACCACTTAAAAGGCCCAAGCTTTACTCTGCCTAAATATATCTGAAACAATCAGTAGAGTCAAGAGAAGACTATTTATTGCTTGCTTGTACCTGGTTTCTGTTCTATCCCCAAACTAATTACTTTGGCAAATGGAAAGAGATTTTTGATGAATGTTGGAATTAAAGTTTGGACTGGGGGAAGGATGTTTCCTCAAAGAAAAATCTGGAAGATATTAGAAAGTAGAAAGATAATAAGGGAATGCTGAGTAGGCAACTGATCATATTCATCCAATTATCTCAAAGGATCATTATTATATAGTCAATAATGTAATGTGGATAAAGCACCTAACAGTGCCTGATATGTTACATCCCTTTTTGTTCCCAACCCCGATTCTTTCTATGTACAGGGTGACTATCTTAACCCTTTGGTACCTTAGTTCTCTCACATGGGGATATGTGACTATTCCGATTTCTTCTAGCACTAAAAGTCTGTTAATGATAACTACAACTGACATTATGTAAACTCAGCACATGTCAAAGGAAGGTTAATTGCATTGGAAGGCAATGAATGGCTACAGCTAACCAAATACTATTGGATATTCTGTACCCACTCTGTGGAAATGGCCTTGGTGCCAGTCTTCCAACAAAAAGAAAAGATACAGTGTGCTTGTTTCTCAACTCCAGCTTCTTCTGGAAGCTAGCTTTACCTCTACCATGATTAAGCAAATGAACAGGTAATAAAAAAATAATGATATCTAGCCTTTAACTCAATGGCATGAGAGACTCACCTAAGGCCAATCCCTGAAAATTGAAATTTAATTGTGCTATGCTACACTCAGGCATCTCTCTTTTCAAAAGTGATTTTAATGAGTGGTTGTGGTTGAGAAATACTACTCGAATTATTTTCAGATGGACAAGAAGTATAATCGGAAGTCTATACCACAGGCCATAAATAAATGATATGAAAATAAGATAGCAAATTAACCAATGTTAGAACTATACAAGATCTCTTCAGCAAAAAGTTGATGAGCACAAAAATAAATACATTTTTCATCTGGAGACAAAACACTTAGATAACTGCTTCTCACTCTCAAGAAGATTTTAAAGTACTACGAATTCTGTGAGAGATAAAGATTAGATGGTATTTCGTTCACAGAGCTAACATAAGAAATTGTGGAGGAAAATAAAACCATACAGACATTAAAACCAAATTAGAAGTACTAGAGAGCAGATCTGACAATTAAAAAAATCAAATTAGTACCATGCAAGGAGGGTTTAAAAAAAATAACAGAGAGGAGAGAGGAAAAGTACCACGGTGAAGTTATCAGAAACGATAAGGTTGGAAGAACAATGAAAATTCATATCCATGAATGGTACAGAATGTATTCAAGAAACAGATGACATTAGTTATTATAGATGATTTCCATGAAATGAAAACATGACTCTTCAGGTTTAACAGGACCACCATGTGCTAGAAAAAAAAATAAATGATTTTAAAAAATTGTGATTTAAAAAAAGTAAATGATTTTAATCAAGAAAATAACAGGCTGAAATGTTAGATCGCTAAAGATAATGATGTATTTCTTATTTTTTTTTTTTTTTGGTAGAATGGGGTATCATCTACAAATTAATGAAGAAATTTTATTCCCACATTTATATTTAGAAATATATTTTCAAATAGCATATATTTATAGGCACTATTAGTGTACTATATTCACATATAGTGCTCAGTCATGCACTTTCTTATAAAAATTAATTTAAAGATAATATTCATCTAAAGAAAGAAAACACAAAAAATATACTATTATGATTAAAATAAGTTCTATAATCAAAGAAGAAATAAGTATAAAAATATTTTATATATTTTTGATTATGTTAACAAGTATTATCTCTAATCTATTAACAATTTAAAGGAATTTGCTATTTATCAATTTTTTCCCAATTCATCATAATTGGCAGTGCTCTCCTTAGGTTTATCTTGTGTTTTTTCAAACTTCTTGAACATCATTTTATTTTAATCATTTCTTGTTTCTTCTGTACAGACCTTTAGTTTCATCTTATTGATTTTGATATGAAATATTTTTATCATTGTTATTTACCAGACACAATTTGTAATAGTAGGTTAAATTACCTTTGAACTTAGTAATTGATTAGAAGAGAGTTTTAAAATTTCCAAATGGCGTTTGCCTCCCCTTTTTTCTTTGTATTGGTTCATGGTGTGATAATGTGGCCTCTGCTCATGTCAACTGCAAGTAATGAAAGAACTGATAGGAAGTAGCTTCAACAATAACAATTTATTATCTCGCCTAAGTTCAGAAGTAAAGATTTCTAAGGTTGCTTCTGCAACTCAGTGATGTCATTGAAGATGAAGACTCTTTCCTTCTTTATTCTTTGTCTTCCTCTTTGTATTGGCAGTGTCTGCTCTCATGGACCCAAAGCAATTGGATTACAGAAATTCCATGTATCATTCTGTCTCAAGATAATTTCCAACAGCAAAATAAGAAAGAAGGGTTCTTCTCATATATCTAATATCAGAGATAAAAAATGTTTCCTAGAAGCTGCAAATGTGTTTTCTGTCTGATCTTACACACCCATAAATTAGTAGCAAATAGAAATCAGATTGTTATTGCTGACATAGACCCATCACGGTTCATATTGTGTTATTAAAGATGCTCAAATTCACTTTCTGTTAACCAGAAAGAAGAGTGGGTTGTTGCCCGGTGGGTGGACAACCACCAATATCTGCCTCATAAATAATAAGTATGAGATGTCTAGATAGATAGATAGACAGAAAATTATATAATTGCATTATAGATATAATTTCATTTTATATTATATAATATATAATTTCATTTCATATTACATGTTATGTATAAGTATATATAATGTACAATGAACTGTATTACATATATTATTATAAATATATGTATGTCAAATCTCATTAATGATATTTTTAAATCCTCTCCAAATTAATTCTGACCTTTTGATCTAATTTGTAAAGAACTGAGTAAATTATGTTAAAGTCTCTCATTACTATTCTACACCTATATTTCCAGTGATTTGATTTTATACATTTCAGTGCTTTTTTTTGTCTGCTGCTTTAGGTTAATGATGGATTTTCATACATTGTGTAATGTATTTTATTACAATAAAGAGAGTTTAATAATTTTCACTTTGAATTCAGCTTTATTTTTATTGTCTAGTATAGCTTTGCTATTCTTTTAACCTGAGTTACTGTGTGCTTTTTGTTTGTTTCATTTTTTTCCCTTTTTAATAAGTAGATATACCATTTACACTTAAAAATGATGAAGATATTTGGTTTTAGTTTTATCTTACTGTTTTTTTTTTCTTTTAATGGTACTGAAATATTTCCTTTATATTCTTTCTGTCATATGAATGTGTTTGCTAAGGTACATCTCATTCCTCATCATTTGGAGTGTGTTAATTCTATTTGTTTTATTAATAGTTGCTTTTATAGATCATAATGACATGCTTCAACCTAACTTTTCCAATTTATTGGTTTCAAGCAACAAATTGGTTTTCTTCTATGGGAATACAAAATAGAAGGTATATATTAGCAAATGATTTTCAAAATCTGGTGAGTGGATGGAAAAATAGTCACTCCTATATATTTTTTATAAGACTATAAATGTTCAAAAACTTTTCGGAAGGCAATTTGGCAGTTTATAAAGTATTCAAACTCCATGACTCAATCATTCTACTTCTAAGAATCTAAAAAAATCAAGAAGTGCAAAAAGATGTTTGTACAATGGTAATTCCATTATGAAGAGCTTTGTGTGTCATGGCAAAAAAAAATATAGAAGCAGTACGAATACATAGCCACTTGAGGGTATATATATATATATATATATATATATATATATATACATACACACATAATATACTATATATATATAGTATAGACTTTGATAAAATATCTTGATAAAATATGTATCTTTAAACAATGAGGAAAAAATACTATGTGTTGACATAAATTTCTTTAAAATAAGAGTCTTAAAAAAACAAAAATAGAAATTGTATAATTTTATTTATGTTAAATGTGTAAAAAATCATATATGCTTAAGTAAATGAATAAAGACTATTCTAGAAACATATATTCAAAAGTGTTAGCCATCATAAATTTTGGAGAAAATTGTAGAAATAGGGGAAGTATTAAGACAAAAAATATTTTCCATCTCTGTTTTAAATGTCCACAATGAGAATATATTATTATAAATATTTTTAAAGTAATTTTTAAAAACTCATTCTGAAAAATAAACATGAAAAAACAGCCAGGAGAATTCTAAAATGAAGAGCCATGGGATAGGAAGGATTCACTCTACAGATACTAAAGTAGTATGTTTATCAGAGATCATTTTCAGAAAAAGATTTGATCATTACTTTGCACTAGACAACTGAATAAATTCTAGGTTTATTAAATATATAATTATAATAATAAACCCATAAAATCATTTAATTATTTGGAGTTTGCAATGTTATTTCTTAGCATGGAAGTCCAGCCAGAAACCCGAACGAGAACAATAAAACTTTCATGGTTTGACTACCTAAAAACTAAAACATCTGTATGGAAAACAAAAATACCATATATAGATTGTAACAGACAAAAAACAAATTTGTTAAAACATATTACAACATAAGTAATAATTAATAGTCTAATATACAAAATGTTCTTACCAAAATGAGTAAAAGATAAATATGCCAAAAGGAGCAAATGGCACTTGTGCACATTGGACTGTCTTTCCTATCTTTGTGATTACAAATTCCAAGATTTTGCCATCATTGATCTCAAAGGGTCTATAACACACAAACCACCAATGATATTATCTAGAATTCAACCCATTGTTAAATTTTCATACATTTTTCAAGAGGAAATTAAACTTTAGAAGCCTTTTGCTTGACACACTTGCCCTTCCTTACACAAAGCTTACCTTAGCAACAGAATTTTTTCCGAGAGAATAGAAAAGTAAAACCTTCTGACACTAATTTAAACAAATATTGCCATTGCTATTTTCATATTTCCTCTGGTCACTAGATAGTTTATGTTGGAAAGTTGAAGACAAATATCTTTTCGTCACTGATGCCTTCCTATTGTTGGCTAGCATGGATGCTCCCCTAGGATTCTGGGGATCAATAAAATTTCATTTTACTCATTCTCATTTGGATAGATATTTTACAGAAAGAATAAGTTCAACTCTTAAAAAAACATTCATTTCTTTGTTTCAGCAAACAGCTCATGAAGCTTGCTTTTGATAACTGGTGAATTTGGTCAAACATTGATTTTAAAAGCAAGTCAAGACATTAATGAAAGCGTAGAACTTAAATCCCCGTTTTGAAATGTTTGCTTGGGAAGTAGTTAGGGATTACCATTCAAGCATTTACCATAGTGAGAAATACTTTAATCTGTGCAAGAGATAAGCGCTGGCAGAAAGAAATTATGATTCAACAAACATTTACTGAGTTCGTGCTGTGTGCTGTGTTCAATTTCTCTTCCAAATAGCATAGGCAAAAACTCCCAGCAGTTATCTAAGTGTTTTTTCTTCACATGAAAAATGTATTTATTTTTGTGCTTTGCATCTTTTTGCTGAAGAAATTTTGCATAGTTCTAATGTTGGTTATCTTGCTCTTATCTTCACATCATTTAATTATGGCCTGTTACTTGACACTAAATAGTGTAGTATAGATACTGTATTAACTAGAGTCTCTACTATATCATTAAAGTGATACTGTATGCCCTTGTAACATCCCTGATGTTAATGGGAGTGGCTCTAAGGTAGAAAGTTATTAGAAACCAAATTTTAATGTACAAATTCTAATATACAATACATTAAAAGCATGTTGTTTTCTGTAGATTTCTAGAAAATATCCTTTATCAGATGAAGGTAGTTGCATACTTATGAAACTTTATTAGCTATACCGATAGATATTAAATTGTTAATTTTTATGAAATGCCTATTTGGGTTCAAATCTGATTTTTCTGTTTTTCTCTATCCCGTTAATGAAGTGTATTACAGTTTTTTTTTCTTTATGTTGAATTACATCTATTTTTGAAATAAACCATTCTTTACTACAATGCATTATTATAATAACTAGCTAGACTAAATATTTTTATTTAGATTGTTTTTGTATTTATGCTTATAAGTGAGGTTGTAACCTTGATTTCCATTTTCATTTATTTTATTTGAATATTTTTAGGCCTCATTTATACAGATTAGAGTTTAAATACTCCCTGTTTCATGACATGGTATTATCAAGGGTCATTGCACAGCTCATATTTTGTTTCTCAATTTTAGTTTAATATTTTTTGTTGTTCTCCTCTTCCATAATCAAGAAACATATTTTTTATTTGTATATCTGTGATCATTTATAAAATAGTGTTTTTAAAATTTAAATAAAGGTTAGTGTTCTATAAGTCTTTTCTATATTGCTTGTTAAATATTATGTTGTTATGAATGACAAATATCCCGATTTATCTTGGACTGAGATTTCTCAGGTTTTAAAATGTGAATTTATGGTTTAAAAAATGAGTAAGTCAAAGCACCACTGGACAGTTGGTCACCTAACCTGGTACAGTGTGGGTGAAGATTATACAAGCACATAAATACAAGGAGGAAAGAATCATTTGGAGTTATCTTGGAGGCTTACAACCACATTAATCATGCCCAAACAATTTTAAAAATTATTTTCAGATAACATTCCAGATTGGCTGCTATAGTTTTACACTCCCACTCATTGTGCATGAGCATTCGAGACTCATAGATTTTATTTTCCCTAGATCCTATGAAAGAATGGAAACTTCTAGATTCTTATCAATTATGTTTTATCTAATAATGTTCATCTTTTATTTATTAATACATTCTGGGAGAAGATCTTGATATTCCCACTTATTAATTTGCTGTTCATTTGTGTCTTTTCTGTTATTCAGAATTTTTTTGCATAAATATCTAGTAAAGCTTGTAATTTTGTCTATTTTCTATGCATGATATGTAAAAAATTTAATAATAATTTAGAATTGCAAGCCAGATGGCTAAATGTAAACAATGGGGTAGAGCAGGAGGGTAAATAAGCTTTGAAAACCTGAATCAGAAAACAAATATTGAAAATAAACTGAGCTTTCATCTCAAAAAGTTGAAAAAAACTAAGTGTAAGCTCAAATAACCAAGAAAGAAAAAAAAAAATGGCAACGATAATTATGGAATTCAGTGATAAGAATAGTATGAAAGTCTACATGCAACTAAATTCAGTAACCTAGAAGAAATAGCCAAATCTTTAGAAATATATAACCTTCCTAGATTGAAGCAAGAAGAATTGAAAAACCTGCACAGATGAATCACCAGCACGAAAAGTAACAATAGTCACTAAAACCTCCCAAAAAACAAAAGTCTAGGACCAGAAGATGGTTTTGCTGGTGAATTCTACCAAACATTCAGAGATTTAATACCGATCCTTCTCAAACTCCTTCAAAAAATCAAAGAGGAGAGATACTTCCTAACTCATTTTATGGGGCCAACATTACCCTGATACCAAAACCAGGTAAGGACAACACATACACACACACACAAATATAGGCCAGTATCTTTGAAAAATATAGATGCAAAAATCCTAAACAAAATACTAGCAAATTGAATACAACACCACATTGAAAGAATAATACATCATGATCAAATGGGTTTCATTCTAGGGATGCAAAGATGGTTCAAATTATGCAATCAGTCAAAGCAATACACCACATTAACAAAAGAAACAAATCATATTATTATCAATTGATGCAGAAAAAGCATTTAACAAGATACAACATCCATTCATGATTAAAACCTCAATAAAATGGGTCTAGAAGGAAAGTACCATGGCATAGTAAAGGCCATATATGACGAAACTTCAATTATTATCATACTCAATGGTGAAAAAATGGAGGCTTTTCTAAAAGATCAGGAACAACACAAGGATGCCCATAATACTGGAAGTCCTAGCCAGAGCAGTCAGGCAAGAAAAAGAAATAAAAAGCATCCAGATTGGGAATGAAAAAGTAAAACCGTCACTATCTGCAGGTGACATGGTTCTACGTATAGAAAATCCTAAAGACTCTACCAAAAGACTATTAGATACAAAAAATACAGTAAAGTTGCAGAATATAACATCAATTTATAAAAATCCATTGTGTTCCTATATTCTAACGACAAAATATCAGAAAAATAAATGATTGCAACAAAAAGAATAAAATACCTAGGAATAAAGTTAATAAAGGAAGTAAAGGACCTACACACCGATACCTACATGACATGTTGAAAGAAATTGAAGGAGACACAAAGAAATGAATAGATATTCCCTGTTCATGGATCAGAAGAATTAACATTGTTAAAATGTCATATTAGCTAAAGCAATATGCAGATTTAATCCAATGTCTATCAAAATCCCAGTGGCATTTTCCACAGTAGAACAAAAAGTGGATCATATTTGTATAGAACCACAAAAGACCCCGAATAAACAAAGCAATCCTGAAAATAAAAAAGCTGGAAGTATCATACTCCCTGACTTCAAATTATTCCTCAAAGCTACAATAACCAACACAGTGTGTCACTGGTAGAAAAACAGACACACAGACCAATGGAACAGAATTGAGAGCCCAGAAATAAACCCACACTTGTATGGATAACTAATTTTCAACAAAGTAACCAAAAATGTGCAATGAAGAAAGGAAAGCCACTTCAATAAATGGTGTTGGGAAAACTGAAAAGCCACATGCCAAAAAATGAAGCTACATTGCTATCTGACATCATACACAAAAATTAACTAAAAATGGATTAAAGACTTGAATATAAGACCCGAAACAATAAAGTACAAAGAAGAAACATAGGCATTAAACTTATGACCTAGGTCTCAGAAAGGATTTTGTGAACTAAGCCCAAAGGTAAGGGAAGTAAAAGCAAAAATAAATGAATGGGACTACATCAAATTAAAAGCTTCTGCACAGCAAAAGAAGCAACAACCAAATGGGGAAAATATTTGCAAACAATACCTTTGATAAGAGATAATATCGAAAATTATACAAAACTCAGTACTAAACAACAACAACAACTAAAACAAACAATCCACTTTAAAAATGTGCAGAAGGCCTGAATAGATACTTTTCAAGGAAGACATACAGATGGTCATCAGATATCTGAAAAGATGCTCAACATTCCTGGTTATACAGGAAATGCAAATGAAAACTGCATTGAGATACCACCTCACACTTGTTATTGTGAATGGCTGTGCTCAATAAGACAAAGAAATAAGTGTTAAAAGGATGTGGAAAAAAGGGAACGCTTGCACACTGTTAGTGGGAATGTAAACTGGTGCAGCAACTATGGAAAATGGTATGGAAGTTCCTCGAACAAAAATAAAGCTACCCTATGACCCAGCAATCTCTCTTTTGGGTATCTACCCCCCAAATTTGAAAACATTTATATGTAAAGATATATGCACACCGAGATTCATGGCGATGGAAGGAGACTAGACTCTGGGTGGTCATCACGTAATGAAGTATACAGATGTCGTACTATAAAGTCATACACCTGAAATTTAAATAATGTTATTAACCAATGTTAACCCAATAAATTTAATTAAAATAATACTTCATTAAATTAATGCGTATGTTTATTAGCTTTTTGGATATTCTAAGCTTTTGCTTTTAAGATAGCAATTAAAACAACTCTGGTAAGATTAAGGTAAATGAGAGAAGATGAAAATAAACAACATACAGATTTTAAAAAGTTATAATTACAGGGAGGAAATTTTTGAAAAACCCAGAAAATTCTAGTTTATGGATTAAAAACAAATAATTACCAAAAAAAAAAAAGAATGAAAAGAAATTAGAGCTCAGATTTCTCCTCACCAACAATAGCAGATGCTAGAAGAAAATGGAGCAATGTAGCCAATGTTTTGATGGAAAATTACTTTGAACCTAGAATGCTGTCCTCAGTCTAATTATCCTTCCGTTGTGAAATGATGACATTTTCAGAAATGGAAAACCTGAAAAAGTTTACTATTCACAAACTTTCTCTGAAAGAATTGCTTATGAATAACTAGCTCATGGCTTTCTCCATGTATGATTCTTTATTATTGCCCTTTAGACCAGTTCCCGTCCCTTCTCTGGCACTTGCCTTGAGTCCTTCCTGGACAGGAAAAGAAGAGAGAGAAGAAGGGAAGGATGGAAGGAGGGAGGGAGAGAGCTTCTGTAGTTTCAGAGCATTCCTAGCAAATAATTGGATTTTATTCCAAAAATGCTTGGTCTCTCAGTGGCAGTTGTGACATATTTTAAAAATTTTTCTGTTCTACTAGCTATGCCAGAATCTGTCATCTGCTTGTTTGTCCTCACGTTTTTGACCTGCTGAATTAGTACTTCTAAATAGGCCCCACTCTGAGCTGATAGTCTTCCTTAAGATGTTCCACAGGACAAGATGTTATTAGGTTTTGGGGTTGACAAAGCTAACAGGACTTCTTTACTGTGGAACTTCTCAGGCTTTGCTTCCTTAGTAGTCACCGTGAATTCCCCCTTAAGAAGGACCTATAATATTCAATGCCATGTTAACTCATTTGGTTAAGGGAAAGGGGAGCATCTTGCAGGATTAGTGCTTTACAGAACCACTTTGGAAAACTCTGTTCTGGAATTTTGTGCCCCTGTCTTTGACTATGATCTCTGATGTTCAATATCAAAACATAAAAAAACCCCATGCTCCATTCCCCACCCAATGCCTAGTAAACAATATGCATACACAATATTTGTTCAATAAAAAAATAAATGAACAAAGGAATTAACTCATAAATATAAGCCAATGTTTCTATTTCTGCTGGCAGTTTTTAAAGAAAACAAATTTTAAGCATACTTCTAATTGCTTGATGTTCCATCTGTGAAACAAAATTCATTAAAAGCTCTTAATCCTGTAAATGCAGTCAGAACCTTCCTCTGTGTATGCAGTTTGCTGTGGCATAGTCCAGTGTTCATTGTCCTCAACCAGCTTCAGGCATATCATCACCTCGGTTCCTCGGGCTTTATCTGAAAAACAATCCATATCAATTTAAATTTGTGTTATGTTTTGTCGAATGGGTCTCAAATACTTTTATATTTATGAGTTTTACCAGGCTCAACATTTAGATTTTATATTCTTGAGAGTCAATGTCTTTATTTTCCTTTTCCTTTCAATCTTCATGTACAATCTTTTTCTCATCCTTTGATGTGATCCTTAAAATTGCTCAGATTTGTAATGGATTTGTATCCACTTAGGATGTAAATAAATGTGATCATAAAATGGAAAATTATAATCAATAGATTGTAATGAAATGAAAGAGGTGTTTCAAGATTCGGAGGGTAATCCTAACAAATACTTGTAACATACAACTGAAAAAAATTAAATTCCCCTGGTTATGTGGCCATAATAATACCCGTTTTGTTTTGTAAAATAAAAAAATAATGATAAAATTAACTAACCAGCCAAAGTTTATGAATTTGTTCTCTCTGCAATTTCTCTGCCCTCTTTTCCAAAATACTAGAAACTTGTTTTTCTTATCAGTAAGAAGCAGACAGTAAGATATGACGTCCTATAGAACAGACTTCAAGCATTATATTCTGGGAGCTTAAGAAAATGACTTCTCTCTTTATTTGTAAAAATGTCCACATTGCTACCCACTTCGGGTTGGTAAACACAGGGATTACATGAGATAAAGTATATGAAGCAAAGTACATAGCATAGCATGAGTGCTACATTTAGTAATTCTTTCACTTTCCCACACATCCATCTTGATAGTGTCTATTCTAAAAAAAATTTATGACAAAATGTCTGCTATTTATGTTAAAAGGTGACTTCACTTTCTCTAAAGAAAACCTTACATGAATGCAACTTCCTTTTCCCACTTTTTTCTATAATTTGAACCCCATTTAGACAGAAAAAAAAAATACTTATATAACATACCTTTGTGTTCTCTATCAGACTTCAATCTAAGTCACTTGGACCCTTCATTCTACTTTATTCAGGTCTAAGAATTTCAGAGTTCACAAGGAATTTGGCATCTTAACAATGGGGTGAAAAGTTGGAAATTTGCTATTTTCAAGCATTCTCACTTCTCTTCAATCTAGATTTTTACAAATTGTTTTCTAGCCTTTGTCGAAACAACTGAATGCTTACCAAAGTGCATTTCGGCATAGTGAATTAGACTCGGGTAAGTAGAAAAAAATCACAATTAAGAATGGAAGCTTTCCATTTGCTTCCATTTTTATAAACGACTTGAAGTTAATGTGAGCTCTCACAGAATTCTCAGCCATGGTGGTTTGAATTACACTGTCCAATTTCAGTTCACAGCCTCCTAACAACTAAAAAATTCATGAGGCAAAGACTTTCAACTCCACTCTTGGACCTTAGCTGCTCCCCTCTCTCTTACTGTAAGAACTCCTGACACATTTAGCAATTCTGAATCTATATGTGCAGGTAAAGGGAGGTTAGAGGAGTAGGAGGGGGGGAGGGGTTGAGTAAGCGAAGAAGTAAGACAGAAGGAGTGGGCAGAGGGATTTTTTTTTTTTAAATCAGAACCAAATAAATTACTAAAAATGCTTTATCCTTTGTACTTGTACTGAAATGAAGGATCCTTTATACTTTCCACACCCAAGTTTGGACACGATAGCTAAATGAAGACAATTTCTTTTAGAAAAGCCACAAATCACTTTTTCAAAGCTTGAATTAATAAGGCACTTTATAACAGTGTTTCTCTGTGACTGTTGAGTTTTCGAAATGGAAATCTGTAGAATGTCAGTTCCTTTTTAGTTGGGAAAAAATATGACCTCATGAAGCCTCTTTTAAAACATTCCTCCAGCACAAGCATTTTAAATAATTTCTCAAAGGAAAGCACTATATTCAGAGTGAATAGCATGACATTATGAACTATATCTAACATAAGATTTTGCTTCAACAGCCCTGCCAATGCTCCTTAGTTCCACTATAATGAAATGAAAATCATGTGAGCGTGGAAGAAATATATTCCTTACCCTGGTACTCTTTATCGACTGTGGAATTGTACTATTTTCTTCACCATGGCAACAAAAGCACACAATAGAGTGAGCTCTCACCTTCCTTGCACAAGGTAACAGGGAAAAACAGGAACAGAAAGAAAAAAAAAAGTGAAGCAAACACATTTTAGGAAGCAAGGAGTTAAGCAAACCATGAATGCAGAGGGCAATGTGAGCTCAATGCTCAGCCTCAAGGATCGTATTCCAGAGGGTAGCAGACTAGGTAACTCGACCCACAGAAAAGACCTTTAGTTTATATTTGATTAAATTTCAGAATGGATGATTTTTAATGTCAGCCAGTCAACTGAAAGATCAATTTAAATAATTTCATTTTACACTAAGGTTAATGTCAGTAGAAGGCATAGATTGATCAGTAATCTTGAAATAAGGCTCTGAATTACTCATATGCAGTGTCATTTAAAAGCAAATAATTTATTCTTATTGGCACATATAATTCTTTCAATTATTTTTATAGAATCAAGGCTGATTTGCACTGTGAAACATTTTGGCCATAACTTTTTTCACTAGAAAATAGAGTTTGGTTTGAAATGTCAAATAGTCTATATTCTGTTCAATTTACATTGTTTAAAATATTCAAAGCCATTCATCTTTCTCTGACATTCCGAGGTTTGTAATGGGTTGTCTTTCACCAGGACATGCTGGTATAGGCAAAACTACCAGAAATGGGCCAATTAATTATTCCCTGAACAATAGTTCGTGGAAAAGGGGAAAAAATCACATCAGAGTTTTATTTTGTCACTTGAGAAGCAATGCAGGAATTAATAAAAGAAATAAGTACTAGCTAAACAGAAATCAAATCATTGCATTGCAGCCAGGAAACCAAGAAAAAACATTTGATTGAATCATGGAATTTGCCTGGTGTAGGATTTTAAACATTAAAAAAAAAAAATGAATGTGTCCATCTATCATTAATAAAATAAGGTGACAGTTACTCTATGTTGTGTTCTTGACACCCAGATAGTTTTTAGTATCATGTTAAAACATGTTAAAAGCAAAATTGGCACTTATATCCAGGAGAAAGTTTTAAAATCGTATTTTAAAAATAGAAAATTTTGGAGAACTTTTAGAAAGATAATGGAGGTAATGCTTATTAAAATAACTACCCTCTTTGAAGCCCAGAAAAATGAAGAAAAATGACCAAAAATAGCGAAAAGAAATCCACTAACATTAAAACTAGACAGTAGTACCAATGTGATACTATAAATATCAGAATTGAACTGACAGTTATAACATGATTTTGAGCAATCTGAGAGAGCACATTGAGTGTCAGCATGCAGGTTCCATAAATGAGCATCCAGTCAGTTTCTGGGGAGTCAGTGAAAGAAGGTAAGGCTCAGGGTTATCAGTCGTTGAATCCTCACTCTGTACCAAGCACAATGCTCAGTACCTCACCTCTGTCATTTCAACGACTCCTCTCAATAAGTTGGTGCTGTTACTTTTTCCATTTTATGGTAGACTATGTTTTTTTCTCTAAGGTTACATACATAGCTAGTTACACGGCTAGTATTGTGGTGAGCTGGGATTTTAACTCAGGTTTCTTAGACTTGAAAACTTTTTTTCCAAATGACTAAGCAGTGCAATCTTCAAGAAGCAAGTACTGGAGTGTCCTACTGATAATTTGGAACTTGGAAGATGAGTTGGAAGCATAGAAGAAGGAGTGCCCGGCAGCAAATGGTGCAGAGGCAGAAGGTGATACAACAGCGTGGGCAGGTGGTGAAGCAAGGCAGAGAAGAAAAAGACAGCATGAGAGCCATGTTTTTGTTTGTTTCATCAGGATCATTGACTGACCAGGAGAGACCAGGCCCAGAAGCAAGTCGGGGCTGGATAAATGCAAAATAATAGGTCTCATCTCACCTTTTACCCCTTAGATCAAGGTGACCTGTGCGAAGAAAATAACTGAGCAACCAAGTATAAGAATGAGACATTAAAAAGATGTGGTCACTCCAAAGTAGTTGGCCTGCCCGGAAAAGCCAAAAGGAAGGTCAGACCTGAGGGTATTCTCACAGGTTAGGTTGTACAACCCAACCTGATGGAGCTGCCTGAGTCAGAAATTACACTAGATGTGGAAAGTATGAAAAGAAATGACTAGATTTTAATTGTTACATTACTTCAGATTTCAGATTGGGTGGCTCTAGGAATCTCAGAATCTAAGAGTCTCAGAATCTCTTGCAGTGGCTCCTTTGAAGCCTGACTTGGGTCTTTATTTAGGAAAAACATGAGTAGTTTTCCATCCAGAGTCATGGTGCCAATAGTTCACATCACTGCTGAGCTCACATCATTGATCCAGGCTTCATTTGTCCAGTTTTAATATATGTTACTTTTAAGCTCTAAGGCACTTTCCAATAAAAAGTTCTGTGATACCTTAGGACTACTAAGGAGTTTATAAGAATCCACAAGCAAACTATAATAGTTTCCCCTTCACAAGAGCCTAAAGATTTAGAAAGTTGGGTCTAGGCTAGAGAAGATATAACAGCCATAAGTTAGAGATGTAACTTACAATTATATAATATCAATTCTGAGTTGTAAGAGACAGCTTTCAATTTGAGATGAGTATTAGATGTGCTTAGCAGCTTGCTGTTACCTTGTACCAATTAGGTAGCATAAGGATAAATTATAAATGTCCTACTTATAAAAGTTATACAAGTTTACTGTATAAGATTTTAAAATCAATAAACGAAAAAATATAAATTGCTCTGCAATATTTCCTAATACCCACGTTAATGTTTTTATTTGTTTCTATACAGTTTTAGTACTTCCTGATTTCTCCCACTAAACAGTAAACCTCCACATTACAGGAGTTTTGTTTCTTTCATGTTGAGATCCCTGAGGTTGGCATAAGTGTTTTATAAATATAGACATTTTATGTAACAACAGTAAATATTGGTTTTTGAAAAGTTCAACCACTTTTCAACAGCTCCTTTTTATCTTGGTATAGCTATTTTATCTAAAACCACAGCAAATAAGTATAAGCGACTTTTGACCATATGGTTAAGATTTGATTACATGCCATATTTTGGTTAGAATTGTATTGATTACATGTTCCTGCAAGGGTAGTGGAGAACCTACCAAAATGATCATACCATTAATATACATAATTATACCAACTAATTTTATGAAGAAATGCTTTTTCTTAACTAGAGTCAAGGGTACTCTTTTCAGGAGTTTTAGACATTAGCCTGATAATGTTATCATTGTAGCTCTTTTCAGTGACTTCTTTATATATACTCAAATTCTAGCCCCACTATAGGTCCATTTCATCATATCTTTGAATGAATGAAGTCTGAATTCATTAACATATATGACATGAAGGAGGATATGAGTGTCGTGTGCTCTCAGTGTCTTGGGAGGTGGCTAGATGAAATGAAATGCATCACGTATTTTTGTTGAATGCAATGAGCACATTTTTATTGTAATTTTTAAAAATTTTATAAATGTATTGGGGTGACATTGGTTAAGAAGATTATGTGTTTCAAGTGTACAATTCTATAATAATATGTTACATTGTGCGTTCACCACCCAAAGTTGTCTCCTTCCATCATCATATACTTGACCCTCTTTACCCTCTTCTACCTTCCCTTTCCCCTTCCCCTTGAATAACCATCATAGTGTTGTCTATGAGTTTTTTTGGTTTGTTTGTCTTGTTTGTTGCTTTCTTTTTTATATCACACATATGAGATAAATCATATGGTTCATGATTTTTTCTACCTGACTTATTTTACTTAGCATGATATTCTCAAGATCCATCCATGTTGTTAAAAATGGCAGTATTTGATCTTTTCTTATGGCTAAGTAGTATTCCATTACACCTATGTACCACATCTTTATTCAATCATCTGTTGAAGGATGCTCGGGTTGTTTCCATGTCTTGACTACTGTGTATAATGCTGCAATGAACATAGGGACACTATATCTTTATGAATAAATGTTTTCAAACTTTTCAGGAAGATTCCCAGAAGAGGGATTGCTGGTACATATGGTATCTTTATTCTTAATTTTTGAGGAACCTCCATACTGTTTTCCATAGTGGCTGTACCAATTTATATTCCCATTAGAAACGTATGAGGGTTCCTTTTTCTTCACAACATCTTTAACACTTGTTATTTCTTGTCTTGTTGATAATGGCCTTTCTTATGAGTGTGAAGTGGTATCTCACTGTGGTTTTTATTTATGTTTCCCTAATAGATAGTGAAGTTGAGCATCATTTTATATATCTGTTGGCCATTTAGATGTCCTCTTGGGAAAAGTGTTTGTTCAGGCCCTCTATCCAACCTAAGGAAAGCAAATTTGTTTTCTGATACTAGGGCTGGTTTGAGGATGTATTGTGTAACCAAAGTAACACCACTGGAGTTTCTTAATAGATAGATAGATAGATAGATAGATAGATAGATAGATAGATAGATAATTTATACAGGAATGACTCACAAAGAATAGGCATTCAGCAGAACATAGTGAAAGAAGCTTCTTCTCAGCGTTACAATTGATGAACTGTGAGGAGAGACTAGAGATCTGGTCCTATTAGTAATGAAAGTTTAAATCTAATGAAAAGACTCATGGGCAGAACCAGGATGAAATACCAAATGTTCAGCAGAGCCTGGACAACACAAATAGTAAAATTCAGACAGAAATAGAAGAGAGTTTCTTAATGCTAGTTGGTAAAAGATTTTTTTAAAAAATCAATTTCTAATGAGTAGCTATAAAAAAATATAAAAATACCAGATATGTTTACTTTTAGAATTGTCAATCCACAGGAAGTCATGAAAATCCCTCTGTATTAGTTATGTCAACCAAGTTTCTTTTTTCCACTCAAAACAGCAAAAATAAGATTATTCCTTCTAAGAATCTCCCAACTAATTGTAACTCTAATATATCTAGATGTATTGGCCATTCCTAAGGGACAAAGATTTTTATGTCCTACACAGAATTTCTCTGCCTTGTCAAGATTAGTTTTCATTCTAAAAGTCAGAGAAAGGAACTGTTAGTGCTAACTCCACGTTCAATTAATGTCTAGAAACTTCATTTCACTCTTATCCTTTCAAATTCCAGAGTCAATAGTCAATTATGGAGGAAATTGTGGTGAGCCCTCCATTTTTCACAATTTCATTCACTTGGGCAGTCAGTCTAACTACATTGAAACAGTGGTTCTCAACTAGAGAACCACTAAACCACTATTTTTTTGTTCCCCTGTGGCATTTCGCAATATCCGGAGACATTTTTATTTATTACAACTGGGGAGATGATACTGACATTTAGTAGATAGAGGGAAGAAATGCTACTAAAATTCTACAATGCCTACAACTATCACAAAAGAATTATTGGTCCAAAATGCAAATAGTACTAAGTTAGGAAACTGTGCATTTTAGTGATGTATGCTGCATTTAACCCATACTAATTCATCAGAGGGAGAACACCATATTATAATATGGTACATATCGTAATATTATAATACCATACTATAATATGGTGGTTTCCATAACCCCCTAACAGTGGAGTTACATTTGTCAGATTATTGGAACTCTACAAGACTAGATGATTCTTAGAATTCTTTATATTTAGAAATAAGGAAAATGACTATTACTTTGAGGCTCAGTAATTTTAAATGAGTTTCAAAATATGTTTTCATGTATATTGCATTGGAAGGTTTTTATAATTTTCTGAAACTGAATTTAAAATCTCCAGATGTGGTATGCAGTCCCACCTTGCAAACTATCTGCTGTGTAACCTTAATAAAGTCCCTTAACATCTATGAGCTTTAATGCTTGCATTTACAAAATGAACTGTAAAATGTATCTGCCTACCTCATAGGAAATTAAAAAAAAAATAAAAAACTAAATGGTATATGTAAAATCACTTTCATAAGTGTAAGATAAATGTGAGGTATTATTCTGACTTTTTAAAATATAAAGTTTCTTTTAAATAATAAAGCAACTGATTTTATAACCTTTTCTTTTTAAAGAATAATTATACCAATTTTCAGATAATTTAAAGACTTTACATATTTTTTAAGTAAGTACCTATTCCTTAGGATCTTAGCCCATACCACCCACTTTATTTTAATGGAAAGGGAAGAAAATCCAAATTTTAAGCTAACTCTGATAGAGCAGACTCCATTAAGCACAATTTTAATCTAAATAAATGGCAACCACTTTAATACATCATATTTTTCTCATTTGTATGTAGATATTGGCTCCTAAAGCCATGGCAACCTTAATTTGTCAGAAAAGGTGGCTGGTTTTAAAACTTTAAGCTAAAAGCCAGCTCTTATTATACAATCACAAACAGCAGTTGGAGAATTAAATCTACAATTACAATATCCAGTAAAAAGAAATAATACTAAGTCTATATTATGTACTGAGAAGAGGCGAGTTGATACACTAAATCTTTCACACACTCAAATGCCTATAGAGGACCATACAGACCATTTAAGTAAAGCACGTGTAAGATGACAGGAAACCTAGGAAATGCACATGCCGTTCCCCTCCAAGCCAACATTGTCATATGGAATTATAGGCCTAGTGTCTCCAGATCTTGGAAGTTTTTAGGAGCAATCAGAAATTTTGATATTGATATGAAATTTTCACATTTTTAGAGCATCCGCAGAGCAAATTTTACCCAATGGCTGTCCGTAACCACTGTTCTAAATAAATGATTTGAAACAATACTTTTCACCCCAAATGCCCCAATCTTTAAAAAAAAAAAATCTTTGACCAGTGATCATTTCCACTGTTCCTTAGTGATATCCCTCTAAAGGATATGGGCAAGAGAAACCATGAGGAGTCTGCACAGTAACCCAGAACCTTCCTTCAAGGTCCTGATACCTCCGCCATCCCCTTCCTTCCCGCCATCCCAAGAACCCTTCATTGAGAAGACTAGGATCTCCCTCCCAGTGGCTGGAAAACACTTGCCGTAGAATGTAGCTCCCTTCGTAGAAGCAGATCACCTAATCATATCTATGTCAACTTCAGAACCATGGCTCTTTTTCAGAACAATTCGGCTTTCAACTCAAGATAAATAGCCAGACATATTCTAGTGAAAGTTAAGAAGAAATATTGTGAAGTTACATTAAATATTTCAACAAGAACATTCAAATAGTCTCAAGGATGCATTTTTTATTAAGCTATATGCACAAATACACAATTTTAATAATTTATATCAAATTTTCCTAATCATGCATTTTGTACTTTGTTCTTAGCACCTTAACAGCTCTTATTTCAACCATATGATAGTCAACCAATCAGAACTTCTATTAGAAACATGATTTTATTTTTAATAATGTTTACATATTCTTTAATTTGTAATTATTTGCATTGGATTCACATTTGCTAATAATCAATGCACTTTACCTTAAGCTTTTGTCCAAAAAGAAAGCCTTTAACATATAACAGAAAAATTTCATTCTGTTGCAATTTGTAGATAATAAATCCTGAATTGTTCAACTTCTTTTGAGATGTGCATTTCAGCAAAAATAATATCCCATCACTATGGGTTTTTAGGAAAAAAAAAAAACCAAAGATACTCAAAACACAAAACCACTCTGAAAAAATATAGTTCGCTGACACCTTTTCAAAATTTACTGAAATTCAGACAAACATAGACACAAAAACATAAGGCTTGGCTTGCTTCCTGGGCAAGTACACAGCCATATACAAGTGGTTACATATTTCTTCCACTCAGATTCACCTCTCAAACCATCATTTTCAAAGCAAATCTTAAGAACTAGAAAGTTTAAACACTCAATTACTTATAGGACACTAAAGTGAATGTATTTTAAAAAACTAACCCAGAAGTCAGAATACATTATTGATTATTGAAAATTTGGTCCTGTAGAAGCTGAGAGAATAGTAGAAATCATGACTTTTGCTCTCACGGATATCTAAAGAACACTAAATATACCTGAAGCCAATCAGAGAGCTACTAACTGTGCTCTAACATTCACAGGTAGTAAATATCCAGAGGAAGGGGAGGATGTGAAATGGTCAGAGACAACTTCTTGGGAAATATGGAGTTGGTGTTTTCACCATGCTCCTTAAAAATCCCTGGGTGCAACTGCTTTGTTACAACAGAACCTGGTTCTGGAGTTTACTTCTCCTGCATGACAAAATTAGCCATAATAGTATGATATACTTGACTTTCAAAAATCTGTGACTCTAAGTTTAGGTTTTCGTTTGTTTGTTTGCTTTAGTTTTGCAAGGGAGCCACATTATTCTACTTTATTGTTATTTCAGTTAATAATATAAGGCATATACACCTAAAGGATACAGATTTTAATGTGATCAAATATGCTTAGTTTTATGACATACCTTTGTGGGATCAAGCCCCAATTATGTAGGTACAGATTGAAGTTCAATTTAATCTACTATGTCAGTTACCTAGAAGCAGCGGTGAGCATAGTGAATGAAATACACTTGTTCATATTGGCTACTGAATAGTCTAAAAATAAGATAGTTATTTTTTGTTGTTGTTAAAATCATGAATGGGTATACTCAAGGGAGCTAAACCCTTGTCAGCTCAGTGTAAATTATAAACACCCCAGGATGGCATCTCTCTCTCTCACACACACACACACACGTAATACACACACACACGTACACACACATATATATGTACACACACATATATATGAGAAATCAACTTTTTTCCTGATATTTCTTCAAATAAAATAGTTCGTATATATGTGTGTGTGCCCATGTGTAGTGGCTGCATGACAAAAATCTTAACAAAATGCAAAATATTTTTTGAAAATTCTTTGTTGAGATAAGTGGGAGACAGGCTGAGGAAGAACTGAAAATAACCCAAAATTGAGAAATTCTATCTTTTTTCTAGGAAATAACAAATGAAAAAGGAACCAATATGTATTTTATGCATGCAAAATCTGCAATTTGAGTAATGTTTTCAGAAAGGAAACAATTTTAAAAGCCTGCAATTATTATTTATAATACAAGTAGCCAAATGAAAAAAGCACAGATTTTTCCCTCATTTTTATAAATATCAACAAAGTCAAAGTGTTGATAGTGTCATTCAGTTCATCTATATCTTTCTTAAACTTTTTGTCTAACTGACCTGCTAATTGCTAAGAGATATTAAGATCTACAAATAACTTAAAAATTGTGTATTTCTTTCTCCCTTTACTTCTTTCATTTTTTTTTAATTTCATATACTTTGAAGTTTTACTATTAGTCACATATACATCTAATATTGTTCTATCTTACCAACGAATTGACCTTTTATTATTAGGAAATGTCTTTATTTATACCTGACAGTAACTTTTGTCATGATCTGTTCTTTATCTGATATTAATATATTCTCTCCAAGCTTTTTATTTTTACTATTCGCATGGTATATCATTCTCCATATATTCACTTTAAACCTATCTGTGTTTTATATTTAAAGTGTATTTCTTTTATATTATATTATAATATAACATAGGCCTTTTGCATTTTGAAAATTTCAAATACATTCAAGTACACCTTATAAGTGGAATGTTTAGATCAATAACATTTAATGTAATTTTTAATGTTGGCTTTAGACCTATAATTTCTTTTTTTCTTTCAATTTGTCAAGTCTGTTTTCATTTCCCTGTCCTTCCTTTCCCTGCCTTCTCTTAGAGTTAACTAATTTTTTTTAAAACTCCATTTAAAATTTTTCTGTTGATGGGAGAGTACCTAGGAAGACCAGGTTCTGTAGGCGTAAAAAATTAAAAAATAAGGGATTGTAAACTGACAAGTTCCTTGCAATCTGTGAGGTCAACCAAGGGTTGCCTCACTTAAAAAAATTTGAAATATATATATATTTCTATAAATTTTTTCTGTTCACTTTTTAGCTATATACTTTTTGCATTAGTTTTAGTGGTTGCTTTGTGTATTAAAATACACATTTCTAAATTTTCACAATTTATATAGTATTATTATTCTGCTTCATGTAGAAACATGGAAACCTTGCAACTTTATCATTTTATTTAACCCCTTGCCATCAGGTTAGATGGCTTATGTGTTACACTATGTATGTTACAAATCCCGCAATTCAACCTTATCATCTTTTCCTGGTAATAGTATTATGTAGTTTAAATAACTAAGGGGGAGCAATAGTCTTTTACATTGCTGGACATTGAATATTGAACATTGAGATGGAAAGACTCTTACAGAGTGGGTAGACCTCTGAAAGCACACCACTGAAAGCCAAAACCTTCTTATTTCTAAGAATGAGTTCTCACTTTTCTTGAAAATGCTGGGTTTTTAAAATTGCTGTTGGTATAACCTGAGACTATATATGGGTTATCCTTCATGATAAATTTTTATTGGTAAACTTTAATCCTTAAAACTCTGAGATGACTGGTTCCACAGAAATGTACATTTAATGAGACTTGACATCCTCTGTATTAACCATTTCAGTTTAGAGTTGAAGAAATTGAGACCCAAGGAAATTAAATGATTTTAGTAAAGCCATACGAATAATCAATAGACAAATTTAGATTAGACTGTAAATCTCCTGACTTCTACAGATCAAATTTGGGTGCTTTTCAAAACCCAGTGAATGTGGTCTCTAACATGCTAGCGTCCCCTTACTTCTGATGTTAGAGTGGGTTAGGCTCCACTTTATCTTTGGATCCTTAGCATCTAGAACAGTGTCTGACACAGTAAGTCAAAGTTGCAGAGTGAAGGACCACAATGTACAACAGGTTTGTTTGTATACCCCCTTTTTTAAAAATCTAAATTTGAATGCTCCTAGGTGAGGATAGGCTATTATAGAAGCCCAGTGTTGCCCACCTTTCTATTTCATTTGTGAGAGCCAATTTACACATTCATATATCCTTCAGAGCATTTAAGTTTATAATTACTCAAGAAATATCAAATGAAAAATCATGATATCAAATACTTAGGGTTTGTTTTTTACCCCTTAGATTAGATGGAAGGGTGCCAACTGTCTTGGTTTGCCCAAAACTGCCCTGATTTTAGAACTGAAAGTTTTGTATTTTAGAAAACTCTTTAGTCTTAAACAAAGCAATATAGTTGGTTACTCTTAGCTGGTCAATTGTTCCCTAAGTAAAAATAATTTTTAATCAAAATAATAGCAAAGTATTAATATTTATATGCCCATCTCTCTAGTATAATAAAGAATAATTTAACACTGCATTGTTTAATTGAAATTTGTTGAGAGTAGAACTACTTAAATGTTCTCTCGTTTTCTCTCTTTCTCTCTCTCTCTCTCTCTCTCTCTCTCTCTCTCACACACACACACACACACACACACACACACAGACACACACACAGACACACAATGAGAAATATGTGAGGTGATGATGTTTTAATTACCTAGATGGGAGGAATCCTTTCATAATATATACATATATCAGTTCATCACAATCTACACTTTATCTTCAAAAGTTATTTGTCAGTTATACCCCCAAAAAGCCAAAGAAATAACAACAAAAAAGTCTGGCTTGTCTGAAAAAAAAAAAAGAATAATTTAAATAATTACAACATGTAGGTAAAATCTGTGTACCTTTTGTCAAGAAACTTGGACTGTAATAAATAATGACCTAATCGTACCTGAGGTTTGTTAATCTCGAAGTGTAATCATCATCATCTTTTCTGAGAATAAATGGTTATACTCCCTTTGGCTCTAGTAATATTTCAGTTTTTTGAGATACATCCTAGTCTTCAAATAAAACACCTCAGTTACCTCAAGTTCTATCAACAGCTTTCCATGGAAGATGTCCTAGTTCTTGCTCAGTCCTGATAAGTGTGCCTCCCTTACAAAGTTTTGCCCTGAAAACCAACCAGTTATGCTTTTCTAGGTGGTCTTGCTTCCAACAGAAAGCCCCTCTTAGACCGTAAACCCAAACTTTTTTTCAAAGACAAGTTGTCATAATTTATTTTGCTAGTTTGTCTCTATTAAGGTAAAATGGAGTTAGCTGCAACCATTCATTCTCCCTCAAGTTTCCAGAATTAGAGGTACTCATGATTTATGAATACATGTAATGGACCCCTCCCTGCAGCTTGCTTGTCCCCTTCCCTCCCCCTTTGCCAAGCTGCTTCAGATTTTTGGTAAACCTTTGATTTTATGAGGGAATATTTCTCTCTCTCTCTCTCTCTCTCTCTCTCTCTCTCTCTCTCTCTCTCTCTCTCTCACACACACACACACGCAAATATTTTAAAACAAATTTCAGTTGAGAGTAGAATACATTTTTGATTTTGTATTTTCTTATTTAAAATCATTTCTGTAGTGGCTCTGAAGCAGGATTTGAAAGAATGAGATAATATGGGTATAATATGGGTAAGAATTACACTAGAAGGAGAGTAGGGTGGATGTTGTAGGAGGAAGAGACAAGGGGGGGGGGAGGTAGAGGCTACAGAAGAGGAAAATAACACCTACCTTGTTTCTTATCATCTCTCTCTGTCTTGGCAGAAGTCCCTGATTCTGTATCCACTTTTCTGTTTGAAATCTCATTTCTACCTTGACCCTGACAATCTAGCATTACCTGATATGTGATAAAATTGTTTTAAAATATATAATTTGTATTTCACTAAACCCTGAATATTTGAATGAGATAGAATAACAAGAATTTATATTAATTAAACCTCTTTTAAGTGTTTGGAAGTAGGACTTTCAAATTATGATATAAATTCATGCAAAAAAATACAAATCAGAAGTTTCCAGTTTTATGAAATAAAATCTGGCACTCCTATTATTAACTTCTACTATTTTCCCTCAGCTCCACTGAAAGATGAAAGTGTCAAACACTGTCTTTTTTCAGCCTTTCCCCTTGGAATTCTTGTCACTCTTATTTAGCATACCTTATTTCCTTATGGAAATAGCACTGTTTAGTTTATTAAAAATTCATAGGACACAATTTTCTCTTGAGTACATAGAGCCTAAGGCTTTCAAACATGTCTATATTATTGCCTAAAAACTTACCTATATTTAAAATATTCATGAATTTAGAGAGTTAGTATTGGCCAAGTGTCGGCAATGCCTTTTTTAGAGTTATGGAACACAGGATTAGAAAAAACTATAAGTAGTCTTTTATTCTGTCCCTACTTTTGGAAAGACTTGCCCTACATCAATCAAAACAGATAAATAACTAATACTATTCTTGAAGAAGAAGATGTCAACATTCACCTTGGTGTTTCGACATTTCAATAAAGAGCCTTAACTCTTGTGGAATGATGTCTTTTTTTGAAATAATGATCTATTTTCTCTTATCAGATAAAACATTTACCCTCTATACTTCAAAATTTTTCTCTTCAAAATTTTCATGATTACAGATTTCCTAATTCATTCTTAAAGTTGCTATATCTCTCTTAAATTAGTAACCTAGATAATACTTGAATTCTTTGATTCCACCACTTTCAGTATCTTTAATAAATTTTGTGCTGTTTTTGTGTTATTTATTTTATAACCCATGCACCTAGCACAGGGTTTGCAAGTCAATGATAAAGAGCAAGGACTCCAGTAAACTGAAGATCCAAAAAGGGCATCTATCAGAGTTTAGAGCCTGAAAGTTTGTGAAATGGAGCTGAAAACCTAATGAAAGACTACATTTTATATTATTATTCTCATCTGCTGTTGTTAGTATTGTTCAAGATTCAAGTACTTCGTTTACTGAGTGAGTCTGAAAGTTAGATATCATTATTTTCCTGGTTACAAAGCCACTCAAAATTTGTCATCCAGATTATTCTATCCATTTTATCCCTCAGGGTTACAAGCCTATCTCAAAGAGAATATATTAAGATGGCAGAAATTTTTACCCAGATCTGAAGTCATGAAAGAAATTTAAAATCATTTTTTGCTTATCAGCACCTCTCTACAAACTCTCTAACTTACATAGAAGCTGAATGTATCCCTCCCATAGATGGAGAGGCATTGAGAGAAATGGACTCATACAATTTTCATAGTTGTACTTTAAAGAGTAGCTCTTCATTTATTTTTATGAAGGTCAATAAAGAATACTCATACTTGTTAAAAAGTTTTTTTTTAAGACAAATCCTTAAACAGTAGAGGGCTTTATTGATAGGGTTTTGGCTAGCTCACAGAACCAGCAAGAAGTCTGGAGAACCAGAGTCGTAGAGTGGGTGAGAACCTCAGCATGCTATGCGTGAGGAGCAGTCAGTGTTGGATGCTGCCACTACTTCCATCTCCATTCTACTTGTACCAATATGACACTGGATTCCACTCCACTGACACTGATGCAGATTATCACACACACGACGACAGAGCAGGAGAGAGAATTTTCTCCATTCATTTATAATCCTCTTTTGAGGTAGGCGAATTCATTCTCCCTCATGTTTTGAGATTTCCTCTAGAGCCAAAAAATATTTTAAGGGAGGGAAGCCTAACACAATCATGAGCAAATGATCACAGTCATAACCAAAACTCATAAATGAGAAAAATGAAATCAGAGCAACTGACCTCAGAAAGGAAGAGAAGGAAAACTTCAAATATTTCTAATTAACTAATTTTTAGAAATTGGATAGACTTTTCTACTACCGTTCAAGCAAAAATATATATATTACTGTGAATAAGCAAAAAATACAGAAGAGTGGTTTCCTGAAGATTAGAGAAAATAAATAATAGCTGAAATTAAAAAAAAAATAAATGATGGCTAAATAAATATTATGGAACAACTAAATAGTAAACTGAACATGATTTTATGACCAAGTTCGTTGTCTGGAAAATAAATCTCCAAAAACTAATAATACAAATAAAAAGTTCTTGAAAATTAAGGGAAGGTTATGATACTCTGAAATCAGATTTGTGGTTAGAAAAGGCAACTAAGTGAAATTCCACAGGGAGAATATTGATGAGAAAGAAAACAAAATAATAGAACAAATTAAATTTTAAAAAATTCAAAAAGCATTTTCCAATGTGTAATAAATAAATACTGGATTGAAATAGCTCACCACGAGTGTCGTAGAACTGATAACAAAACCTCCTATACCTCATCAATTCCTGATGAAACTGATGAACACTAGGAGAAAAAAGAAATTTCTTGGAGTATCCAGAAAAAGTAAACAAAATGAGAGAATGAGAATATCAGTTTTACCATAAACAATGTTGGAAGATATGAAAGACAATGATGAAAGATTTTCAATCTTTTTAACCCAGGTTTTTAATTAACTGTAGAGGTAAACCAAAAACGATATTGAACATATAACATTTTAAACACTAAAATACCATATATGGAAAAAATTATTTTAGGAAACACTTTCACAAAGTCAAGAACAGATCAAAGAAGATTGCATAAAGCATAAGAACCAGTGACAGCTAAGTATGACCCAGAGAAGTATAGGAAAGTAAAATATAAGGAAAGAGAATCTATTACTCCATAACACTTAGAAAATTGTTCTTTAAGTAGAAAACTAAGGAAAGGAAAAAAGAAAAAAAAGATTGTGATAAGCTACTTTCAATCTTGTGTGATCTCTAGCAGTATGGCTTCAAAGTCGCTGATTCTTTCTTTAGCTGTGTCAAGTTGACTGACGAGTCCATTGAAGACATTCTTCATTTCTGTTTTTGATTTCTAGAATTTCTATTATGAGATTATTTTTATAGTTTTCATCTTTCTGCTGAAGTTACCCATTTAACTCTGCGTGTCATCTACTTTTTTCATTAAATACATTAACATTAATTATATTTATAATTATATATATAATGTTACATATTATATAAAACATGTAATAGTTATTTTAAATCCCTACCTGGCAGTTTCAACATCTGTGTCATATCTGAGTCTGGCTCTAATGCCTTCTTTTTCTCTTCAAAGTGGTTCTCCCCCATTTTCATATGTCTTGTGATTTTTATTTTAACTGAACATCTTGTATAGGACAATAGATACTCAAGTAACTAGATTTTATGGTTGGAAATGAACAGGCATTTCTTTCTGTTAGGGCCAGTGGTTCTCAATCTGGGATAATCCCCCCAAGGGAAATGTGACAATGTCTGGAGACATTTTTGATTGTCACAACTATGGGGTGGGGGGGAGCGTTAATGGCATCTAGTGAATAGAGGCCAGAGAGGCTGCTAAATATCCTAAACTATATAGGACAACCCACAAACAAAGAATTATTCAATGTAGAATGACATAGAGTGGGGGTTAAAAAGCCTTCATTTAGAGTGAAATTATTGTCCAGACAGAAAAATTAATTTGTAGAACCATCACCCAGAATAGACAGTGTCAGCCTGGGCCCTCATTCCAATATGAATCTACCACAAATCCAATTATCTTGATCAATGATTCAGTCAAGACAGGGTTTAGTATGGCCTAGTTTCTAAATAAAAACCAATTTGAAATAACCACTAATGCATTAGCTAGAATAGCTGCGGATATAGGTCAAATATCACTTAACATTTTAATAAAGATGTAAGATCATGATTACAACTACTTTAAAGATTTTCTTTAAGTGTTTGACTTCTTATGAAGTTATATTTGTAATTTAATTTGACTGTTTCTTTCAAACTCAGATTAACTCCTTTAAAGAGTTTCCTCAGCTATGTAAGAAACACCTGGCCCTCAAAAATATATATATATGTGTGTATATGACTTCTACACGGCCACGTTTTGAAAATTTAGATTCTGAACTGCCAGACCTCACTGCAAAGCAACTCCACTGAGAAGCAATTTATTTTTCTTGGCCCACTGATAAGAGATTTGAATGCTCAGCTTTCATTTAGGCTCCTTTCTCACCGCTTCAGTAACATCCCTACTCAAGGTGTCTATGTGATTTGGCCCTTGGCCTGCTAACAAGTCAGCATTTCCATGAAATTAATTAGGAAAAACAAAACAAAACAAAAAAACTTCTTGTAATTTGGACTGTTGCTAATGCTCTTCTTCCTTAAATAATTCTCACGGTCAGCCTCCCCATTATAAGGAGTCTGGCCTTATTTGTGGACCCAGGCAGTTTCTCTAATAGTGACTATTTGGAAAGAGAATAAGAAAGTAACATTTAATGAGCATCTGTTCTCCATCTGGCTCTGTGCTAGGCACCATATATAGGAAATTTTATTCAGTCTTGACCATAACTCCAGAAAGTAGAGAATTACATTCCCGTTCCACATATTTATAGAACCGAGGTCCTAAGGGATTTAGTGTCTTGTCCAAACTTACTCAGCCATGAGCAGATGATCTAGGATTTAAACCCAAAGCAAGTGTGTTTAATAGAGTTCTCTAATAGCCATAATTCTGCTCTTTTCTTTGAGTTTCTGCATGCACCCTTTTTTATGTAATAAACAAGAACTGAGAAGGACCCAGTCATCTCATTTGTTAAGAATGTGATTCTTTTATCTTTGTATTAATTGAATCTGATTTCCACTGCTTAGCTTTCATTGCCAATCAATTGCATTGGTTCTTGTTGTATAAAATATCTTACAATGCTCAGATCACTGATGTCATTTATTTTCCAGAACTGGCATATATTATTATTATTGTTAAAACACTTTTGTACATTCCAATGGGAACTTGAGAGACAAGAGAAAAGTAGATGTGTTCAGTCACCATCTGGTTTTGCCATTACATAAAATTTCCAGTGATTCTCAATCCTGGCTGCATCTTGGAGAAGGTTTTTTTTTTTTTTTTTTTTTTTTAATACCAATGCCAGAGTCTCAATCCCAAAGGTGATGATTTATTTAGTTTGAATGGAACCCAGGTATCAGGAGATTTTTAAAGTTCCCTGGGTGATTGTAATATGGAGTCAAGTTGGAGATGGCTCTTCTAAGCAAATAAATATGTGGCCATGTGTGAATAAACTTCCAAACTTCAGTGTCTATAAGAATACTCAGGGGAAATTCTGGGTGTCTCTACTCAAGATACTGATTAGGTAGAAATCTGATTGTTGCTTCTACTTTAGATATCCTCAAGGGGAGCAGGGACCTGAAATTTCTTTCAGCCATTCCTGAATACTTCTGTTTTTTTTCTGTCTTTATTTTTTGTAGTTTGGAGGGCCCTCACCCTCTTATTTACCAATGGCAGATGAAGATAATCTGACTTAGCTTCAAAATTCTCTATTCTGTGAACTGGGAAGCTACCAACCAATATTTAATTAAAGTTGACACGTAATATTCACCTTATATGTGTTATCCCCAATTGGGTCCATCCTAGCAGTTCTCAAACACCAGCTGCTTTGTCGTCTCAGGAACATTTTAATGGCCTATTCTGTTATTTCTCATTTTTCAAAGGTGGTCAAATAGTTTTTAAAAATTAATGGTCTAGCAAACAATAATGACAATCACAGACAATTTTCATCAAGAAAAATAAGGCGCTCATTTCTTCACACTTGAAATTCAACATTATAATATTTTGCCATATTTCTTTCAATAAATGAAAGAACCCAGCTTGTTACTCTTTACAGAGAGTATGAATTCCTCAAGGTCAGAGAAAACAGGATTCATCTCTATGGACTTGCATGTCATAACTGAGGTTAGCACTTTTCTAAAACGAGAAATACTTACAAAGCTTAAAGGCTCTCTGAGAAGACATTGTAGGACATAATGGAAGAATCTCTTTCCATTCTGGTGATGTCAACTGCTGCATAGAATCTTTTTTTTTTTTTTTTTTTTTTGCATAGTTTTTAACTGACATAAAAGTAAAGGGCTTTCAAATATCCTACCACACTAGAAGGTAGAATATTTTCAAATTTTAAAAAATTTATAGAAACATTAAATTTAAAGTTTAAAGTATATATCCTGCAAACTAAAATTCTAATTTTTGTCAAAGGCGATTTTAACCACATGATCTTAAAATCAGGTGAATGACTAAAATAAAATTTAAAAAATTGAAATATAAATAATTCTGCAGTCTTTACATTAACTTTATGATAAAAAATGAAATATATCTGCTATTTTACCGTTATGAAACATACATTCAAATTCTACTTAAAATGTTAGTTTCTTTTAATTAAAATCTACTTAACACAACAGCACATCTAATTTATTAAATCATAATTACATATTACAGAAGCAGTAAAAAAATATCTCTTGTTTATTGCTGGAAATTTTCCCACAGAAAGAAATGAAATGCAGAATGTTTTCAGAGTATGTAATTAAGAAATCAGCATCTAAATTTTCACAAATTAAATGTAGGGTAAAGAAATGTGTTTATATTTCTTCTATGAGATTTGCAACATCTTGTCTGGAAAACATTTTCGGGTGCATTGCAAATTGAGAAATTCAGATAAATTTAATTTGCATCTTAATAACTAGATGAAAACAGTATTTCTGAAAAAGGTGATAGTGACTGAAAGACTTGACATCAAAATATGGAGAAAGAGTATGTCAAACTAAAATAGTAGACCTGAGTTATCAATTGGGAATATGTTCCAAGACCCCCAATGGATGCCTGAAACAGTATGTAGTATCTAACCCTCCATATACTATTTTTTTCTATACATACATAACTTTTTACTTAAAGGAAGCACTTTATGGCTTCTTTTTGGCATATTTGAATTGGCAGCATCACTACTTTTTTACTTTGGGGTCATTATCAAGTAAAATAAGGGTTATGTGAACACAGGCACTGTGATACCATGACAGTCAATCATATAACTGAGACAGTTGCCAAATGACTGCTTAGCTGAGAGTATATACAAGGTGGACTTTCTTGGCAAAGGTATGATTCTTGTCTGGGGTGAGATGGAGTGGGATAGCACAAGATTTCATCACGCCACTCAGAACAGTGCACAATTTATAACTTATGAATTGTTTACTTATGGAATTTTTTATTTAACAAATATTTTCAGGCCATAGTTGCTTGTGGGTAACTAAAACTATGGAAAGTGAAACCATGGATAAGGGGGTCTACTTGATATGTTAACTGTGTAAATACTGCTTTGGAAGAGCAATAACACAAAGGATTCATTCACTTATTCAGCAAATATTTATCAAATGACTAGTAGAATCCAGGCACTGCACAAGATGCTGGAGATGTAATAGTGAGAATTAAAACAAAAGTCTTTCTTTTCACATATCTCTTGGTTTACTAGAATATGCACACATGAATTAAATGATTGCAAAGTAATTATATAAATATAAGCTATGTTAAGATCTATTAAGGAATGTGGTACTATAAAGATTTGAAACTAGCTGGTTTATGTAACAAAAACTCTTCATAAAATCCAATAACGATATTTTTAGTACGAAGAGTATATCATAATTCATCTGAATACACTTCATCAGCCTTAAGACTCATTGTCGTAGTTGAATTATGGAAGAAAAAAGTTGAAAATTTTCCAGAAGTAATCATGACAAACTATGGTTAGCATATATTGGTGTAGAAATGCTACAAGTTTAAACATCTGCTATTGATCCTAGAGTTGGCCTCTGAAGGGAATTTTTGTATCTGAATCTGAGCCTTTTACACATATTTAAATTCAAAGAAAGAATTGAAAGTTTGATTAGAATGTGATGATGAAAAGTTAATAAGTTTCATCTTGGATAGAAATTCTTGAAGCAGAGGAGAAACATAACCATAAACTTTGGGATAATTGTAATTATTATTCAAGATAGTGTATTTCTGATTAATTCATTTCTGATGAGTAAGATAAAGTTGGATCAAATTATATGTTTCTGTTTTCCAGAGTAGAAGTAGATATATGATACAAAGTTAAATATCCAAGGTACTGACATTCATTATTACTTTTTATAATAGTGAGCAAGTTAAATTACTAATGAAATTTGTTAACATAGAATATGTTGAGCTATAACAGTCACGGATCCTTATTTCACAAGGATATCTTAAACATATCAGTTATTAAGCTTTTTGGTTGTCAAATGAATAAAGATATTAATTCAACACTAAAACTGCACTTCGAAATTAAGATATTTAAAAAATTTAGTTCTAGAATTCAAAGAAAATCAAGTTTATATAATAATATGAAGTATAATTATGTAAAATAATAAACGCATAAAAGATATATGTAGGGAAAATATTTCTTTCTTAACTAAATCTTTAAAATACCAAATGTTTCATTCCTTAGCCCTCAGGGCAGTGGGTAAATATCTTGCTCACAAATATAAGACCCTTTTTACATTAATTATTAAAAGGGCAAGAACAAGAACTCTTACAAAGTTGCCAGAAAAAAAATAAGACAAAACCAAGCTCATGAATTTTCAACAGAAGTTACCACCTGTGGCTAATAAAGTACAGCCAGAGTAGAATCTAGCATTCCTTACAAAACCTTAATCTCTTTAACCATTTAAAGGTTTTATTCCCATTAGTTACTTTACGGCACTCAGAAACACTGGGATTTTGATGTGCATATATGCAATAAATTTATGTATCTCTTCTCATTTAAAAAGTATCAACTCAATTTATGAAAGTTATCAATGATTGTCCTTATACATATTTGCTTTGATATTAAGTTAAATAGAATAAGATTATGCAAAGCAATTTTTGGATTTTTCTATGTCAATTCATGTTAACAAGAATGTTTAGAAACACATTTAAAGTTCAAAAACCTGGGGTAAACAACTGGAAATTCAGTAGGCTTGATAGTGCCAAAAAGGTATTGACAAAACAAAAAACTAGAAGCAAATTCATTTTTTCCAATATATTAAATATAATAAAAATAATTACTAATTATGGTAATGCTAAAAGTAGATATCATATTTTGTAATTTTTAATAAAATATTTGTTTATACATGAAACTTAGAATATTAAATAAATATTTATGTTGATGACTCAGATATCTTGTTTTTTTATTAGTTAGATAAAAATTAGTGTAATATTTTCAAAATTAACTGAAGAAAAAATGGAGTAAGTATACCAAGGGATCAACTATAAGTTGTTAGTCTGATAAATATTTAGGCTTGTAAGGTTTTCATGAGGAAGAAAGTAAATATCATAAGTTAAACCCCTATAAATCCTATTTTCTTAATGAGAAAAGAGAAAAAAAAACATTTTCCTGCAACTGAAAAGCTTGGGAAGTTGTTTAGATTTGAAATGTATACTTAAGGATTACATTTTCTTCTAGCTCTATATTTGTGTCTAATGGAAAATTTCTAGAACTATTAAAATACAACTCATTAGTATCATCAAGAAATAAAACAACACGAAAAAAGATGAGAAAATATTGAGTTGGAATAAGAGTTAGATTTAACAGCTCACTTAATGTAAGGCAGAATTAATGGAAAGAGAGCAATACCTATAAATATTCTGGTATTGAAATTCTGTAATAAAGAAAACAACCACCACTACAAAAACACATAAAGCATCTTAGATATCAGGATAGAAATAGTAAGCTGGTCATAAATTATATGGTATTAAACATATCTCAAAACACACAGGAAACAGTAAAAAGTTCTATTTAGATGAAGATTTATAGATTTAAATGTTTTATAAAAATATTGAAAAGGATTGAAATTAGTGAATTAGAAAGCCTTCAACTCAAAAAGGTTTTAAAAGGCAAAAATAAATACAATACAGTAGACTAAAGAAACTAAAGATAAAATCAATAATTAATGAAAAGCAAAGAAAAAAAGAATTCATATATTAGGAACTGGTTTTATAAAATATGAATAAACTAGAATGGAAGAGAAAAGACACGGATATACAAATGAGAGATCGTGAGAAGGAAGAGGAGGGAAAGTAGACATATGTCCAGATAAAGAAGGACATGGAGCTCACTACCATATAAAATTCTATAAAAATATATTGGAAAATATTAATCAAATAAATGATTTTCTAACTAACAGATAAAAAAATATATTTTGAAAGAAACTAAGGAATTGATTAAAACCTATTTTAGCTAATAATTGAGTTGAAAAAATTTCCTTACATACCAGTAATAATCCTTTTTGGAAACGTGATGGAAAACTTTCATTTATAATATCAATAAACTCTATAAAAAATATATTGGAAAATAAAAGTAATAATAGTATTAAAATGTATATAAAGAAAAATACAAAAGTTTTCTGTGAAACAAGTTCTTAAATAAATAGAAAAACATACACTGTTTCTGCATATCTTATATTTATTTTCATTCTCTTCAAATTGATAATAATATTTAATGTTGTTGTGGTGCGTTCAAATTTAAGACCCATGGGGCTGGCGACTGACTCTCCCCACTAGAGAATCAGCCCCGAGCCTCTAGAAGGAATAGCTTAAAAAGCCCTAAAACCTCCTCTAGCAACCAAGCAGGTTTACAGAAGCAGAGGCTGGCCGTTAACATATCTTAACACAGGATAAGGACACCCTTAACATTAGCATATCTCCTAGAACTACACAGAATATCTCCTAGAACTACAACCTGTTTAACATTAAACAATGGAAGCAGAAGTTGGTCATTTGAAAATTTTCTACCCTTAACAATGTAACAAAATAAAATAAAATATATATATATATATATAGCATTACAAAGCTACAACAATTTAATAATGTGGAAATTATGAATGAAAAAAAAAGCCATTATCTAAAAGCCACATTTGAAATAGAACAGAAACTTCAGAAAGAGATCTAACTGAATATAAAAATTTAGTATATCAAAAGAGGCATTTATAGCAGTGGGAAATGATTCAATAAGTAATACTGAGACAATTGGTTGAACTTTTAGAAAAAAAAAAATCCCTGTGTTATATTGTAAACCAAAATCAATTCCTGTTAGAACAAAGATTAAAAAATTTGAGAACAAAGATGAATGTTTAACAATATATAAATCCAACATTCTTTATGTTAAAAACATGGAAAACTAAGCTAAAAGAAATTGACACAATAGTAAAAAATATTTGTAACAAAATACCAAATTATAAATAACCTTAAAATATAAAAATCTCAAACCATTTCAAATCATGTCCAACATTCCAATAGAAAAATAGTCTAAAAACTTGTAGAGGCAGTTCCCAAATGAAACGGCACAAATGTTCAAAAACATGAAAACTTAAGTAATCACGTTGTCTTCACTGCAGAACTGCATCCTGCACATCATGTGGTATTTTTGGAGCCAGCAACAGTGAATCATGCGCTCTTGACCACAGCTTCCTGTGACCGATGCTCCTCCAAAAGGAGACTCTTGCCCAGAAAACCTTATTCTGAGTGGAAACATATAGGATTGGCAAATAATTGAAGCCAGATTATTTGAAGGCAGCACCATAGGAGAAGAGAATGCTCATGACTGCATGCTTCTTTTCCATCTCACATTCCATGAGCTACCCAGTGTCTTTCCAATAATCCCCTCTCTCCTTATTTAAGGAAAACAGAATCTGTTTTTGAAATCAAAGAACACTTAGTGATACAAACTGTTGGATCTCACTAGTGATCAAAAAACATATAAATTAAAATAACTATCATCTGTTTGCCCAAAGTTTAGTAAATATTAAAACAAATAGTATTGGGCACAAAAGGTTTTATGGGTAAGAAAGAAAACTATAAAAAATTTTCAGATACATTGAATTTTTTCTTTATATTTTGTTATTTAAAAAAATCAAATGATAAAAAAGAGCATAAAGTCTAAAACAGAGAATTCAGAATGCACACTATTTTCCCCATAATATAATATTAATATTTTTTAAAGCCTGACAACGATAATATGTTAATCAGAGCCCTGCAGGGAAGAGATGGCAAACTAAGTTTAGGTAATTTGAGATTTACAAAAATGTGAGCAGAGTTCAGGGAAATCAAGAGGGGACAGTGCAGTGTCTTGAGGCTAGCAACAGCTGGAAGCCATTACATCCTGGCCTGAACAAGCTGTAGGCTTACAGAGGTGTGGAGAGAAGCTGTTTGGAGCTCTGGCCTTCAACAAAGTATTTTGCCATCCCTCAGATACTAAATAACACACTTCGAAACTGGAAGACAAATAGATGAGATGGACTCAGGGTTGTTTGGAAAATCTAAAATATATTATTAAATGTATAGCATTCTAGCATTAGTTCATCCTTTCTAAAAGGGTATTATATTCTGAAATCTATATGTATAAGTCCTAATATTTTTTAAATTTTTATATACTTCATATAAAATATATTTTTAAAGTTTTTTTTTTCAATTTTAATATTATATTAGTTTCAGGTGTACAACATTAGTGGTTAGACATTTACATAACTTTATGAAGCAATTCCGCAATAAGTCTAAGTACCCCTTGACACCATGCATAGTTATTACAATATTATTGGCTATATTCTCTATGCTGTAGTTTACATCTCCATGACTATTTTGTAACTGCCAATTTGTATATCTTAAGTAAAAACTCATGTAAAATTTAGAAGGTTTGGGGGAGAAAACACAAGCAAAGGCTAAGAATAATTCTGATTCTAATTTTGTGTTCTAGACAAAAAATATTACAAACCACAAGTATTTTGTTATAAGGATTCTTTCACTCAGTGTCCCATTTCGGCAGGAGGTAAAGGTTACCTAGAGAAGGCAATGTCTGAGCTGAAATTATAAGGTGAGAATAAGTTAGTAAGTCAATGGTACTAGTGATAGTGGAGGTGGTGGTATAATGACGGTAGTAAATAATGGTAGTTGCAAGAGGTACCTTTGTGAAGTGCTAAAACTAAAACTATGTTAGATACAGAGATTCATTCAATTCTCATAATAACCCTATAAGGCAGATAATGATAATTTCTATTTTGCAATGAGGGGACTGAAGCCTAGAGAGGTTAAAGAACTTGCCTGTGGGCTCGCAGTAGCAGAGCTGAGCTATAATTCTGAGCATATTGGACCAGAGAGTTTAAACTCTTAATCGCCACGTACTGTGTCTTTGGTATGGCATATTGAAGTATAAATTTGGGGATGGGAAATGATGATAAATTGACTGGAGAGGTTAGCAATGGTCAGGACATAAAGTACTTATAACAAAATAATATTAATTATCATTTCAAAAGTCCATTATGTGATGAGTAAAAAACTAAGACCTTAATTCATTTCATCATATGATTCCTCAAAATTAGCAGTTAGCAGCTACCCTTTACTATTTTAGCATGACATTGTTATTTGATAAAAACGCACATTTATTACAAAGAAAACAAAAAGAGGAAAGTTTAAAATATGCAAATACTGAACCCTGAAATAATTATCTTTAATTTATGAACATCATTCTCCATATCACTATGCATACACATACAAATAGCAGGTGATATACAGATTGACAAATAGATACATAGAGATGTATTGTTATGGGGTAACATTTTGGATCTATATTCTTAATGAAATTTGTATTTCACAATATTTTAGATTTATAGAAAAGTTTCAAAGATAGTATAGACTATTCTCATATACCTCACGCCACCCAGGTAGTTTTATGAGTGAATTCTACCAAAAATTTAAGAAAGAAATAATATCAATCCTCTACGAGTTTTTCTGGAAAACAGTAGCAGAGGGAACCTTTTTTCCTCATTCATTGAGGCCAGCATTACCTCAATAATAAAATCAAATAAAAGTATTACATGAAAGGAAAACAATACATCAATACCTCTCATGAAAATAAATGGAAAAATCCTTGTCAAAAGACTAGTAAATCTAATCAACAATACTGGTAGATCAATAATATATAATAAGAATTTTATACCATAATAAAGTGAGATTTATTCCAGGTATATAAAGCTGGTTAAACATTTAAAATGCAATCCATCATATTAACAAGCTAAAGAAGAAAAATCATGTGGTTATATCAAATGACACAGAAAAATAAAATAAAAAAACATTGGACAGCATTCAATCCTCATTTATGTTAAGTGTTGAGTGGACATACCACTATTTGTTTATTCATTTATCTGTGGATGGAAATTTTAATTGTTTTCAGATAAAATTGATATAAATATTAATGTACCAGTCTTTGAATAGACAAATACTTTCATTTCTTTTGGATAAATACCTAGGAGTAGAATGGCTAGATTGCATGATAAGTGTGTAATTAAGTTTTTAAGACTTTTTACAAGGCATTTTGGTTTTAAATCTACTCATATTCTATAATTGACTTTTTAAGAAAACTAAATACCAGTCTTTGGTCTAGCAATCTTTTCTTTTAAGGTTCTTTAAAAAAATGTGTTGTGTCACTTTATATGATATTGAAAGTATAATTTTTACATTCTCAACAGCATCATAAAAGAGCTCCAGTCCCTCCATGTCCTGGCCAGCACCTGTTATGGTGAGTCTTTTTGTTTAATTTTAAACATTCCTTCAATATGTAGTGATGTCTTATTGTGGTTTTAATTTTTCATTTCTTTAAAAAAATGATGTTGAACCTATTTTCATGTGTTTATTTGCCACTCATAGATCTTAATTTTAAAAGTGTATAATCAAATTGTTTGCCTAAATTTTTATTGGGTTATTTCTAATTATTGAGTTTTGAGAGTTCTTACCTATTCTGGATACAGTCCTGTATCAAATATATAACTTTCAGATATTTTCTCTCAATATGTACATTGTCTTTTCAGTCTTTTAACTGCATCTCTCAAAGAGCAGAATTTTTTAATTTTGATGAGATCCAGTTTGTTCTTTTATGAATTTTGGTTTTGATGTCATATCTAAGAATGCTTCGCCTAACCCAAGATTATAGAGATTTTCTTACTAGGTTTTCTTCTATAAATTTTATAACTTTAGGTTTTACATTTTGAACTATGATAAATTTTCAGTTATTTTTTGTGTATGTTGTGAGGCTGTTCAAAGTTTTGAGTTTTGGGGGATTTTTTTGTTTCTTTGTTTGTTTATGGATATCTAGTTGTTCCAGCACCGTTTGTTGAAAAGAGTATACTTGCTCCGTTGAATTGTGTTTGCACCTCTGTCTAATAAGTTTTTCATACATATTCATATATGCGTGCTATTCCATCAATCTATTTGTCTGTCTTAACACCAATATTACATTCTCTTAAATATTATAACTTTATAATGAGTCTTAAAATTAATTGTTGTGAATCTTCCAATTTTTCTTTTCAAAGTTGTTTTGGCTATTCCAGGTCCTTTGGATTTGCAGAGAAATTTTGGAATTATCTTGTCAATTTCAATAGTAACAACAACAAAAAAGCCTGCTGAGAGTTTGAATAAAATTGTATTGAATCTATAGATCACAAGAACTGACATCTTAACAATATTAAGTTTAACAACATATGAACACAGTATATCTCTCCGTTTATTTAGGTCACCTTTTATTTCTTTCAGCATACATTTCTCTAAGAGAACAATTGACTACTGGTCCAGTCCAAAGCACTTTTGAAAGATGAACTTCTGCTTACACATTTATTTTCAGTTAATTTTAACACTTGCTAACCATCACCATCCTGTTCAACTTATTTAATTTTAGCTGTTTTTGTCTAATCAAACTTCCTGGTCTTACCCTCTAAGACTAGTCTCTTCAGATAGATTTCCTTAGCTATTCATCCACAGCTAGCATTCTTTTGTTATTTCTCAACTTATTATGAGTAGTTTTCTGTAATTTTCTGGAGGGAACACCAGAGAGAAAGGAATGATGAGAACCCTCAAGTTCATAGGTTAATGTGTAAAAGCACGTTCAGGTGATGAATTGTGCCTGGATCACAACCGCATAGCTGGGGCTCCCTAGGCTTTCTCAGTAAATCTCAAGGCCAAAGTACTTCAGGAATTTAAAGCAAATGGGTTAATAATCAATGCTCCTGTCTCCTCCTTGGACATTAACGAACGGTTGGAAATTCTAAAGCTATATTAAAATTAAACTGAATTTCTAGCCATCCTGTGAACCAGAAACCAATCATCCACAAGTATACTCTCTGATTTAGTAAACTTCCAAACCCTCAGTTCACTCCAGTAATTATAAAAAAACAAAACTTAGTTACTCTTTATTAATAGACTTTGGATCTGCTTTCTTTTCAATCATACACAGGCTGAGGACATTTTGTTTAGCAGAGCTGTACAAAAGAGTTTAGGGAAGCATTGTCTGTTCTCATAGAGAATTCTAGTTCTTTCTTATTTCAAGATCTCATTTTTCTTTTCCATGACACCCCAGATGACCCACTTTAAAACTTGGCCACTGCTGCTTAGAAGCAGAAGTTGAAAGCTGGAGCTGTTCATTTTATTTTAGTTTGTTTGTATTTTAATATCCTTTGTTTAACTTTCTTGCCCTTAGTGTTTATCTTCTGATTTAAAGCAAATATTACATACTTTTTAAATGCAGGAAAATAACTTCATCATTACTATAAGCCATTTTGGCTGAAAGATACTGGAAATCTATTTCTATTCCCAAACATAATTTTTTTTTTTACTGAATAGAATACTTGGGACTTAAAAAGAATATAGTCGTATTTTGTATTGGTCACTAATAGTCTTTTCATTTTTTGCTGTGCAGTGTGGCAGTCAGTTCTTTCATACGGTTTGGTTCAAGTAAATAAAAATTTAGAGAGTTTCAGTAAAAATGAATAATGATTCTAGTCTTGCAGAACTTATCATGTTGATGGTCTGGAATGCTAGAATATTTTTTAAAAGGTTAAACAGTCATGTATCTTAATTAAGATAATACCAATTTATTATATAGATAATAGTTAAATTTCAAATAATTAGCTGAATGTTTAATGAAATACTTTTATTTGTAATATTTGGATAAAAATCTTACAGAAAATCTTGGTTTTGCTGATCCTTTGTGATTTTACTTTTTTATAACTGGAGTGCCTTTTTAAAATAACTGCTTCATCTTACTAAAAAATGATAGCAAAAATAAGTCCCTATACCTTATATTTTCTCTACACTTTTGTGCAAATGAAATCTCTAATAGTAGAAACTGAACACAACAGGACGTAATCATCTATAAATAAGATAACCTTCATCCAAGTGGTCATTATAATTATTTTCAAATAAGAAGGAAAATCTAAGAGGTAAATTAGTAATGAGGAGTTATTAATACTTACGTATCTCTTCTCTGTGTTTCACTGATTTATTGAAGAAGATAAAAGGTTTAAACAATTATTTAATTATAAAGACATCTGAGTTTAATGAAATCTTTGAAAAAGGCTAGAATTTTTTCAATAAAATAAAGATTACATTTTTATTATTAATTTCATCTCGTACTGTAAACAAATACTTTTTGCAGTCTGTTTAGTGCTACATTTTGCTTTTTTTTGTTTTGTTGTTGTTGTTGTTGTTGTTGTTGGTAATTTCATCGTTGAGAATAGCCATACTGCTAAAGTTCTGTCTGGTATTCTCAAACAAAAGGAGACTATGATGTGCCTTACAGAGAAAAATATGCATGCTATATAAATTTTGTTCTGTCATGAGATACAGTGCTGTAGCTGTGAGTTCAGTGTTTATAAACCAACAGTATATATTAAATAAGGTGTCTTTAAACAGAAATATATATAAAACAAGGTTATGTTTGGATCAGTTGATGAAAATGTTGTGACTAGAAGCTTGTAGGTACCTAACCGTGTACTTCCACTGAGAGTGACAATGCATTATTTGCTATTTCGATGTTCTCAGAAACTTTATAGGCCATAACTACAGTGAATAATGAAAATCAATTATACTTGCATAGTGTAGCTATCGAATTTTAAAAAGAATGCGTGGATGGTAATAAAAACATAGTTCAAGAGGTCTTCTTTCCTATGAGAGGAGCTAAAGAACTAACTGTACTCATTACTTATTCTGTGCTAGACATTTTACATACATTACATATTTTTACCTTATATTACATTTTATATCTCATTAAATTCTTACAAAATTATTAGGGTATAAGAATTCTGATTCATATTTGGCAGCTATAGAAAGGGATCCAAGGTATTATACTTCTTAGATCATAGCTCGTCACTGCTGGGGCCAAAATTTGAATTCTCGTCTTTATAAATCTTGTCTCTGATGTGTATAAGCTGCATGGCCATCACTCTTTCCTCGGACATGTCCTTGTCTGCCTGTGGACACAAATACTGTGATAATTCTCTACAACAGGCTAATGGGAAAATGATAATGAGCAAAGAATATGTGGGACTAGAATGAATGGGCAGTCCAAGCCAGGGGCCTACCCCACCCCATGTGTAAGAGAAGCTGTGAAGTCACATTCATGACCAGTTGAAAATCACTTGCACATTTAATTGAGGCTGGCTTTACTAGCCATGGGACCCAAGTTGCTGGGAGAGACAAGTTAGCAGCCATTTTGCCAGGAGGGACTGAATTGTGGCTCCAGGGAACTCTTTCTAAACACAATGCAATCTGGTGACTGGAGGTTTGAAGAACAGAGTTTTCCTTCACCTCCCACAATAAAGTAAACGGCAAAAGAGAGCAGAGCCCCTAGTCAAAATTGTGTTGGTGTTTAGCACATATAAATCGAATCATTATAGAAATCTGGTTATAAGGTAAGATTTGGGAGGACGACAGATGGCTAATGAGTATAGATAACAGGCAACTACTTCGAGCCCTGTGTGTGAGTCAGGACAATTCCGATTCAACCTACCAGTCAGAACAAATACTCTCCCACACTTACAGACCTGGTCAGGATTTGTGTAGAAAATGCACAGCAAGATTAAGCCTGTGTGTTAAAAGTCTTAGATATCCATAGATGGAAAGGGTACAAATGAAATGCCCCCCTGAACCATGAATTGCCCTGAAATTCAAAATCTACAGGTTATGAGGTAAGTAAAAACCAACATTACCAATTATCAATACTGAGTAAATTAAGGGTAAAAAACACATCATGAATGATTAACTAAATAGAACATCTCATTGCTAATACCCTCCATCGCTTTACTGCCTCTGTGGCTCATGCAACACTTTTAAAGCAGATCCAGGTTGTCCTCAAAATCTGGAAAAAATTAAAGAATGCTTTCAACATGAAAAAAATGAAATCTAATGAAAATAATTATTTTTTACTCCTCTTAGTGGAGACCAGAACTGAGTAGGTGTGGTGTGCTGCTGTCTTTATCTCTACTGATGGACATATCTCATATTCTGACCTTTGACCTGGGGCCCCTCAGGTACATGTTCATTTTCTCACCACTCCAAAATCATTTGTATCATGGCCACTTTTCACATGCAAAGGTAAAAGTAATAAACTTGTGTTATATTTTATGTTTTGGGGTTCTAAAAAACATACATCAGAGAGAGATTACGGAATGCAAATTCTTAGCTGCCAACATGGCACAGATGGGTTTGGGAACAGAGAACGATGCATATCGGCAGGACCAGAGCAATCTGTGGGAAGTTTGGGCAGAAGATTTGATGCGTAAGACAGTAAAGGACTGTTGAATGCTCTGTGATAGATGTGTTTGTTCCCTTGCCCACATGCCCTTGCATAAAGTCGTTTTGATCTCCAAGGCTAACCTGAAAAACATATAATTTAATCTAGTTTTGATTAAAGAGTCTACCTACACAAACACTGGCTCACAATGTTAAAACATATCAACTAAAATACCAAAGGGCTTTATATTTCATTAAATTGCCTATTCTGTGTATTTGATATTTCCATTTAATTGAAATTTCTTAATTCATTTAAAATGTATGGGCTTGCTAAGTTAGGTCTATTGTTGCATATGGGGATATTACCTTTCAGATGAAAGACATAAAAAAGTCTGTTGACCTGTTTGCTTCTGGATTTTTCTTTGCCCCACTTCTACACTTATTCCCAAACTGCAGGTCACACTTACTTCTTTCCATTTCTTTAATTTTCTCTTCTATTGCCATTCTTGTTATTACTCATTTTCGTATGCTCTGTTCTCTTTTCTTTGTAAGTCTGCCTTAGACCCAGCCTTTTTAATTAGTTAGTAAAATCACTAAGCAGCCTTGGTTTGCAGAGTCTGAGTATACAAATGGCCAACAGTCAGATCACATATAAAAATAGAACTCTGTCCAATAATCCGCAGCAACCAGTCCAGGAAGCCAAACCGCAATTCCTATAGCAATTGGTCCCAAATGGTCAAGACTTGATTCATAACTGACAGCTTCCATAATGTCTGACCCTGCTTCCAACTTAGGACCAACTGGAGAAAGCCAAATATACTCCTCTAATCACTCTCATAGGATGCCCTACTTGTATTTAGCCGGCCTCCAGCTTCCCCATGCCAACACCCTCCAATCAGGGTACATCTGAAGCCTTTCATTTTTCCCACTTTTAGCTTTTCTCATTCCTCTGCCTGCTTTTTGAGTATCTGCCAAAATGCAAGTGACAGTGGCTGACCCCTTGCTATATAGCAAGCCCTAATAAATAGCCTTTGCTTATTATCATTCAGATGGACATCATTTATTTCCAGTTCTTGCTAATAATAAAATCCTTTGAATAAATACCATGACCTTGGTTTTTCTGGAGGTTTTGGCTCTCTTCAGCTTCTGCCTTCAATTCCCCACTTTACTCAGACGCAAACTACCTTTTAGGAGGCTTTAGAAGGAATCTTGCTCTCTCTCTCGTTTTTTTCTACATGCTTTATTTGACTGAAATATTGTGAAATATTATTTAAATGGATATGCATCAACTGTGGCTATTAAGAGAAAAAGTAAAACCATAAAATTGTTTCCATAAGTATAATAGGAGGTCTAATAATTCCTGTTTTATCTAATGAACATCTTCTGAAAAGTCATTTGGTCTTTTGCCAAATAGAAACTAAAAATATATAATGGGTTTTTTGTCTAAAACTGTTATGTAAGGTCTAGGAGGTTTCTAGTAGTTTAGTGCTTTCCATTCTATTCACGTTTTTGTTGAAATAAAAGGTAAAAGAAAATAACCTTGCATATGCATATTAGAACTTCTAACAGGTAAGGGTTTCCATGGATACTTTTATGCAGCCAAAGTGTTTGTGTGTGGAGAAAGGCATTCATTTCTAGTTCTAAGAGATTCTCTTCTGATAAAAAACTCCTGCCAATCATTTCATATGTCTTGACTTTCTAAAAAGATAAAAATAATATATATCATGTGTGTTATGTTGTGAGTTATGAGATAGTTTTATCTCAATAACCTTTTCAATCATCTGGTCTATTCTAGGAATGCCATGAGATTTTGTTAAAGCTTAAAAAAACCTATAAAAGTTTGTAAGTAAATTTTAATGAGTTTAAAATATGGCTTTCTAGACCTTAATAAAACGCTTTTCCTTTTTTTTTTTCTTGTGGTCATCATTGAGGCAATTTAAATTACCCAATCGCAAATGTTAGAACAAAGGTTTGTCTTTTACTTATAATAGCTTTTGGAGCAGTTTTATCTTGACTTGAAAAATTTTAAGAGTCTTTAATTGAATTTTATTTCCTGATATCCCACCCAGATTAAATTTTATACAACTTTTCTCTCTCTTTGAGAAACATGTCAAAAAGATGCAAGATTTCAGATAATGGGACTGCTAGGTTAATTTTAAGCCATATAGTTTTATTAGGAACTTTATAAGGTTCTATGACATTATAATTAGTAAGGTCATTCTAAACAACATATGTGTAATATAGCACTGACATGTACCTAAGCAATTGTAAATGGTGGACTTGAGCCATAGCATTGTTTTTAAACATATAACCTGAAAACTAAAATAAAATAATTCAATATTATTTTGATTCAGGAGTTGACTCTCAAATATTTTCTATTTTTACTAGTTAACATGGGCTCTGGATAGCACTACGTGTAAATCATGATTAAAATAGCAAAAGCAAGATAATAATTGAAATATCACTCAAGTGCCAAACTGCTCAAATGATACATTTTTACAACAAAACTTTCATGATTTGTGTTGTCAAGTCCACAGATGCTACGGCTTTTCCCTTAAGAGCAATATTGCCATGGCACATTTCACTATTATGATTTAAGATAAGTGGCTGTCAAAAATATAAGTTAAACAATATGAGAGGAAACAGATAAGTACAAATCATATTTAACGCTAACATTAGGCTTGGCCTTGGCTTAATCAAGATGACTTCTAGTGATTACTAGGGATATTGTTTTTAGAAGATGATTCCTTGGAATGTAATTTATTATAGTACTGTGCACTGCTAGAAAAGAGCTTTTTTTCAAAAGCTACTTTAAATAATAGGTATTTCATAACATGTATCCAGTATGTGATTAAGACTGCACATAGATTATTATAGTACTCTGCTTATATTCAGCATTGAATTATGTAAGCTTTTAGCCTGAGGTATCATAAAGTTGCTTTTTGATGATTTTTATTAATAATATAGACTATCCTAGTTTTATATCTTCTTTCTCTGTTACATCTTTGAAGGCTGGTATTTTCCAAAGGTAATTATGAATTGTCTCCTTGATTTTATACGCTCCTCAACAACTTATCCATTCGAATGGCTTTAACTACAACCTGTTTACTTCAAAAATCTGTATCTTCCACCCAGACTTCCAAATCACAATTTTCTACCCACACTTTTTCCTGAGTTGCTTATGAAAGTATGAACTACCTACTTGAGAATTCTATCCATATACACATAGTGAACCAAATATGTTTCACACCAAACTCAGCAACTTCTCTTCAAATCTATTCCTCTTCCAAGACATGGACCTAAGCATGATGCTAGCACATGCCTTCTACCCTACCACTTACTGCTAACGTGTACTAAAGCCCTGTGAGCTCTGTGTCCCCAGGCCCTCTCAAATCTGCCCTTCCTCTCCAGTCCCGTCCCCACTGCCTTAATTCACTTGCACTATCTTTTTCCTGAATTGTATGAACAGCACCTGATGTGTTTCCTAGACTGCAGGCCTGCCTTTCAGAATTCATTCACTGCAGCCAGACTAATACTTCTGTAGCACAATCCTAATCAAGCTAGCTTTTTTTTTTCTTGAAAGTGTTAACTTTTTTTAAAGACGAAGATCAAACTCTTCAAAATGTTGTATGGAGTCCATTATGGTCTGACTACAATGATGCCATCCTTTTGAAATTTAATCTCCAGAAAGCTCGTTCCACATATAAAGTGCTCTTTGGCCTGCTGTTCTCTATTACACTCTGTTCTTTTACCCTTCTGAACCTTAGCACGTTCTACGCTTTTTGCCTAGATTGTCCTTCCAAGCCACCTCACCCTCACCTTGTTCCCCAATTTTCACCCATGAGACTCCTAATCATTAAGAGCTCAATGTTAGCATCACCTCTTGTGAATAACACAGAATCCACTGCATTTACTTCCACACTCCCAAAGAGTAAGAAATCCTTACTCTATGTGCATTTTAGAATCTCTCATATAATATATCCCTTCAGTACAGCAGGTATCATGTCAGATTACAAATATTTTCTGATATGTCAGTTTTTACATACAAAACTCAAATCATTTTAAGGAAATAACATTGGAATCAAGGTCATTAGACTTCAGTGTGAGGACAAGTAGGGCCCGGATCAGATGACAAATAAAAATCATCCCAACCCAAATGTTCTGTAAATCTTTGGTTTCTAAATAGCATCCAGTGTGTGTGTGTGTGTGTGTGTGTGTACAATAGTATATTTTAACAGATATTTATAGAATCCCAACTCTATGCCTAAAATTGTGCTAGACTTTGAAAGAAAGCCTACATTTGCCTTTATGGTTTATAAGAATTAGGCCTACTGAGAACTACCTTTCTACATTTAAGCACATGTGATAGTAAAATGTAGGAGAAAACTACTCACTAAACTATAAAAATTATGTATTTTAATAACTGAAAATATAACAATTTCATATGTGCTAAGCCAGAAGGTCAAATACTTTCATCAACTGTAAAAATGTTCGCAGAAATTTCTACGTTTTGATAAGGCAAGTCTGTTGATAGTTTTTATTTATTTCTCATGACAAGATGTCTAATGAAATTAATTAAATACTATGTGAAAGCATGTCTTTTCAGATTTTCATAAAGTTCAGTGTGTGTGTGTGTGTGTGTGTGTGTGTGTGTGTGTGTGTGTGTGTGTTAGACTCTAGTGTTCCAAATCCGTGTAATTTGCTTGTTTGGTTTGTTTTGGTCAATAATAACATTATTCAAAAAGCACGTTTTAGTCCTCCTTTCTACCCAGTACTATGTTGGCACTATGAACATGCAGGGTCACATAAGTCACTAGAATCCAAATTCCAGCAAAAAGAGGGTGCAGGTCCTAGATGAATTAGCTCATGGATGATCTCCCCCAACCCCCAATTCTTCCTTGCGCCAGGGCAAAAGCTAATAGTTATAATAATATTTAGCAATTATATTTGAAGTGTGCCAATTACTTTAACCTATGTCAACTCAATAATCAACAACAATGATAATTGAGCTCTAGTTCTTCCATGGCTACTTCTTTAACTCCAGTCCAATACTCTCATTTTGCACATCTACACTCTGTTATTCTGACCTCTAGTAGAACAGTTCTCAAATTAATAGGTGTTTTTATTTCTGTTGTTTTCCACAGAAGGAAACTGGGTGACAGGATGGTAAGTAAATAAAGTATTTGAGTTCACATGGTTAGGAAGTGGTACCACTGGAATTGAAGGCCAGGGACTCTAACTCCCAAGTCAGTTCTTCTAAATGCCACATTACAATTTTATTCTGAGGAAATGAGATCAGAGAAATAAAAAAGAACACATGCAGCTTTAAGAGATAGTTGGAGTCTATAAAGAGATGAAAACTTTGTCTTGAAGATATTGAGATTTATAGACCAGTTAGTTATAAGATGCATGTGGTTGGGCTTGGGTCTTTTAGTACCAGCCAAGGAACCTGCTCTTTTCTGATCCAGCACTTAGCACCCAAAGCTCTAGGTATCTAAGACCCTAAAAATGGGTCAGTCCCTCTGCTAGGAGTCATTCCAGCCCAGGAATAGATCTTCTACTTGCAGAGAATGTAAAGAACTCAACAAATCCTGGTCAGTTGCCCTTGGGGAGAACACAATCTAGTAAAGAAACCCCCCCAAAAATGTTCATGGAAGTTAAGCCGTAACATAGAATTAAATTATGATTCGATGAAGAACCAGTGGATGCCACTATAGACAACAGTCAATGCAGTGTTTCACTATTCAGTGAGGGAGAAATCCCTTTGTGGATATGCAGTATTGAAGGAAATGGAGCCATGGGTGCCACCTGGAAAGTTTGGTGGATTTTACTCACCGGGGAGTAGAAGGGCGTTCTTGGTGAAAGAAACAATGAGAGCAAAGGTGTGGCATGGAAAATGTACCTTATGTTCTCAAAGGAGGATCCTGGAATATCACTTTTGGAAAAGCAGGTTGGATTATACTGGTGGCAGTATAGCCAGGGATGGTTCAGGACCAAGTACAAGTTTCGAAACGAAGATAGAGCTCTCTGTGAACTCTAACTTGTGGAGCTAACTAAAACATAGTCTCAATTCGTTGGCTTTTAAACTAAAGCCAATTATGGATGCAGCTTTCAGAACAAGGAACCCTTGGTACCCTGATCCTTCTCCTGCCACGGATCTCAAAGTTAAGGGATTCCTGCTTATATGTCCTGGTACTTTTAAAAAGATTTCAGCCACCTGGAGATTAATTTAGGCCTCCATGTTCTGGAGAAGCCATGGAAATGTAGTGACAAATGTTTGTCTACTTTAATGGAAAAAGAAAAAAGCTAACACTTTTAAATATTTGCTTCCATTAAGAAAAGAACACACATTTCTAAAGGCTATTTTGTACACTGAAACAAATTCAAACAATATAAGAAAAGACACACCAAAAAAATTTTTAAATCACTCTGAATTTCACCACCAAAAGAAAAAGTGCCATATAAACATCTTATATATGTTATCCTTTTTTTTCCTTAGACTGATTGATTTGTCTAATTACTTATTTACATTTTGTAACAAGCTTATGGAGTTACCATGTCATTACTTGTTCCTCATACTCGGAGGGCCATGTCCAGATAATTTATTTGTCTTGATACTGTGCAGTGGTGACTAAAGTAACTTTCCACTATTTCATTTATTCTCTCTCTCTCTCATTCTCTCATTTTTCCTGTGAGGTACAGTGTGAGAATCTGAGTGTGTTCATTTCCTCATTTGCTAGACTTTCCCAGAGAACGACACTGAGTGGAAAGGGCTAAGGTGGTGGGATAGGCTCTGATGTATCTCTTCTGAGATTTGGTTCAGTGTCTGAGACCAGAGTTTTCTGAGTTTGGTTGGGGATGCGCCCCATTCCCACAGGAGATGAGGCAGGAAGAGAGTGTACATTCAAAGTGTAGCTATGGAGATTTGTTTTCTAAGAGCATCAATTTCCTTTTACATTTTCCCCATTTTTCCTATAATTTATACTGGTAATTTCTACCATAGCCATATCCCTCAAAAAGGTAAGGTAAATTGTAGTTTGCTTTTTTGCATATCTGGGGATATTGTGAGAATATCATGATTTAGTCAATGCACCAAACTGATTTCTAAATTTGGGGGCAGTCTGAACCCCACTTGTGCTGCCTTTCCTCTCTAAAACCTTCTACTCTGTTCTAAAACCCATTTCTTGCTTTAATTATGTTATTGAAGCTTATACTGTCACATTGTGACATTATACTCCTTTCCTGGTTTTATCGTTGATAATATGCATGTATATGTAAATATATATTTTTAATATTTATTTAATATATATTTGTAAAATTTGCTCATTTTGTCAGGTAGTGAGAAGAGAAGTTTATGTAATTTAACTTAGAAGTCCAGAGTCTGATACTAACAATCTCTGGAACCATCAAGAACCTCATTTCCGACAATTTCAGTAATCCAACGTTCTGTTTCTTTTTATGTACTCTTCCTCTTAACATCAAAAAGAACAATAGTTTCTCACTTGAGCCACATTTAGCCAACGAACGGCCTTCTTTTTTCAAGACTAAGGAATTAACTTATTAGATACCAGTCTTTCCTAAGATATTTGCACTAAATCACATTTTTCTGGGACACACTTTAGAACACATTACCCTAATAAAGGACATGGCAGAGTCTCAAGATATAATAAATCACTGGTTACTGTGTTACTTATTCTAACCAACAGATTTAAGGAAACTTCATGTCACTTATTTTTAAAAGAATCATAAAGGGCATAATAAGCATCTAGAGTTTTCTGAGATTAAAAAATGTTTTCAATGATTTTATGCCATGTCATAGAGGATTTGTAAAGGAATATACATTATAAGTGAAGAATTTAGAAGATAAGTAATAATAATTCAAGCCAATGATGCCTGTTAGGTAATGAACTAAGGAAATAGTTATTTATGCATTTAAATAGTAGAAATTAGGATTAGAAATAACCTCAATATCCAACAGTAGCCAAATATTTAAACAAACTTTGATATATCCATATAATGAATTGTACAGCCATTAATATTTAGGTCATTAAAGAAGGCTGATGTATATAGTGACAACTTCACAACTTAGTGATTAATGAAGCAGGAGGTTATACAGCTATATACAAAATGATTTCAATTACACAAAATTATCCACCCATCTGACTGCTTGAAAAACTGGAAGGAATTACACTAACATTTTAGGAGAGATTATTTCTAAATTATGGACTTTGGGTTAATTTGTTTTCCTGTTTTTACTTTGTTATGTTTAATAAGCATACAGTACTCTTAAAAGAAGAAAAATATATTTTATATCAATTATTAGTAATGAAACATCAATAAAAGAAGTCATAGAAGAACGAGAGCTGGAAAATTATTAAGATTCACTCTAAATGCAAAAACTAACATTTTGCTAGTAGGCCAAGGCTATGAAAAGATCAAAGACTGGAGCTTTTAAGTCCTAGGCATCTCTCTAGATGAAAAGAAATAAAAATTTTCCTACGAGTAGAATGAAGACCATTGTTTATTTAAGTAGTAGTTGAAATAATTGAGTGCTAGTGAATTAAATTCAAAGTATTATAGCTACATGCCCTATGCCTACAACCAACTGATAAGATGCAGGAAATGGAAAACAATACAGAAATATTATAATAAATGCCACTGCTTAGTGTTACACAGTCTCTCGTGGAGGGTTTATCTTTTGCTTAGAGGGATAAATCAGGAAAAATATTAATGCAAGAAACTCTCTGAATTGGGGACTATCCATAAGGCTGCTTTTTCACTTCAAGTTTCTTCAGTCACATGATCTTTGAGAGCTATAACACAGGTGCTTCTAGTTGCTAAGCTAGAGCTTTCGAAAGTTATTCCAAATAACTTTATTTACTCAGAGCAGAAAAGATAAGTGAGCCAACACATATTTAACCCATGTTAATTTCTTTTCATATATTATCAATTAATCTCCAAAACCACCAAGTAAGGTAGGTGCTCTTGTTTTAATTTCTATTTTATGCTTTATTTTTCAGTAATTTTTATTTTATTTTATTATTTATTTTTATTACATCTGACATTATTTTGTATTTAGTGTACAGCATAGTAGTTAGACATTTATATCACTTACAAAGTGATCCCCCCAATAAGTCTAGTACCTGACACTATACATAGTAATTACGATATTATTGACTATATTCCCTATGTTCTACTCCCCATTACTATTTTGTAACTACCAATGTGTACTTAATGCCCTACTTTTTTCCCCCACCTCCCCAGCCCCCCATCCCATCTGGCAACCAGCAGTTTGTTCTCTGTATTTATGAGTCTCTTTCTGTTTTGTTTGTTTGTTTGCTTATTTTGTTCTTCAGATTCTACACAAGTGAGATCATATGGTGTTTGTCTTTGTCTGACTTATTACACTTAACATAATACCCTCTTTTATGATTCCACATAAAACTTTGGATTATTGGTTCTAGTTCTGTGAAAACTGTTCTTGGTATTTTGATAGAAATTTCGTTGACTCTATAGATTACTTTGGGTAATATGGACACTTTAACAACGTTAATTCTTCCTATTCATGAGCATGGTTTATACTTCTATCTATTTGTATCTTCTTCAATTTCTCTTCAATGACTTATAATTTTCCAAGTACAGGTCTTTTACTTCCTTGGTTAAATTTATTTCTAGGCGTTTTTTTGCTGCCTTTGTAAATGGGATTGTTTTCTTAATTTCTCTTTCTGGTAGTTCATTATTGCTGTATAAAAATGCAACCAATTTCTGAATATTAATTTTGTATACTCCTATTTTATTGAATTCATTTATCAGTTCTGCTTGTTTTTTGATGAAATCTTTGGAGTTGTCTATATATAGTATCACGCCATCCGCATATAATAATAGTTTTACTTCTCTTCAATGTAGGTATTTTTATGGTCATTTCTATTTTTAAAAATGTAGCTTAAAGAGGTTTAAGTTAAATTTTCAATATCATGAAGCTTGGAAGTGACAAAATTAGAATTCAGTCCAGGTCAGTCTATTTTGATAGCCAAAAAAAAAAAAATTCCCCCCCCATCTATACTCCCTGTCCCAAGGAAAAATGGAGTACCTCCACATCAAAGAAATCAGTCTGAACAGAGAATGCAAGGGAAGTTGAGGGAAATCTCTATCAATCTTTACGACCTGGAAAACTAGTGCTAACATGTATAATATTTCTGTAACCCTTCCTCACTGGCTAGGTTTTTTTTAGGGTTACTCACACAAAAAAATTTAAATAGTCTTACATTGTAGAAAGTTACCCAATCTATACATTCTGCTGTTCTCACAGAGACATTTGCTGTACAGAAAGACACACTGAAAGAAAGTATGGTATAATTAGATACTACTGGGTATCTATAAATGGTCACTACAACATATTCACATTTTAAAAAATAACTTCATCTCTCTACATCATGCTTTTTAAAAAAATGACTAAAATAAATATACACAGCACTATAAAATATATCAAAATATAAAAAATATAGCCAGCTTTTATTTATTGAGGTTTTCTAGAAGTCGTATTTGCTACTAAGCACTAACTTAAGCAAGGATGGATCATAAAAAATGGAGAGAATGATGGAGCTGATAATTTATTTCTTAAATATATTTCATAAAGTCTCATTTACTAACTTTGGACAGATCACAAATTTAACTCTAGTTACTTTAAATTCTGTTTAAGAACAAAGGTTTGGTGTTATTCTTAATATGCAATTTTAATTCAAATTGACTTTTTATATTAGAATTTTTAATTGCCATAGAGAGACATGAAATGTGGCAATAGCACAGATTCGTATACACAAGTTGAAAATCAAATCAGTTTATCAGAAGCATAACTTTTTCTTCATACTAATCCAATCAACTAATTTCTTTTATAAGTATTCAGAAATAAAGCATTAAGTAATGGCCTTAAAAATGACTTTATAGAGGACGATATCTACTTTCATTAAATCATTTTGTATAGGATTTGCTGAATATCCAGATACCTTTAGTATTTCAATATGCATCTATTGACACTGAGTAACAAACATTGCACAGCATATTCAATATGTTAAGTAAGGACTCTGGTTTTGTAAATTAGTTATTTATATATATTTTAAGTAGGTAATATATACCACAAAATGCAAAGAATGGAGTGGAAGTCTCTCTTAACCCTGTCCTCTAGCATCCCAGTTCCCAATGGAAGGGAACTAATACTTAATACTATAATTCAGAAGATATTCTCTGAAATAAAGAAAGACCTGTATCTGTATATTGCATGAATACATCTTTTATCTCAAAAACTTCAATCCAGAATAGTTGACTGTAAGCCATACCTAGACAGAATCAAAAAGGTACTTTGAAGGAAAGAAAATGAGATCAGCATCAGACTTCTTGTAAGCAAACATCAAAGCAAGAAAGCAGTGCAACAACACTCTCCATAAACTTAAAGAAAGAGGAACTATGTAGAGGATTTTATATTTAGCCAAGCACTTCATATATGAAGTTTACGTAGGAGTTTTTCAAGGGAAATCTACTAAAGAGTGAATTTTATTTAACAGAAAGTTGATTAAGGAAGCAAGCAAATAACTGGTAGTGAGGATGAAGTATACTTAATCATAGATCTAAGATTATAACATAGGTGGGAATGAGAGAGAACAATTAGTATGTAAATATTTTTTGCTCCGTCAAGGTTAAAGGAACACACAAAAAAAAAAAGAAAAAGAAAAAAAATGGGAGAAAAGAGAACATAGGATATTCTTATTGACTGCTGCAAATGTAATAGGTAGAAGTAAGAAAATTATTTAAAGTTGACAAATCATTGACATCTAAGGGAAGAAGAAGACTAAGTACATTAAATAAAAATATTAAAATAAAGTAACTTTTCTTTAATATACATCTTCTTAAACACAAAAAGTATTATAAAATAAAAGAAAAAGTTTAATTAAAAAGCAAATAGACTACTTAATGAAAGACACATAGTAAATATAATTCTATGTTATAAAAGACCAAACTTATTCATCATATTGATAAATATAAATAGGCTCAACTTATCTACTTAAATTTTTTTTGGATTGCCTTACAAATCAAAACCCAAATATGAAATATTCTACAAGACAACTGATTCAATTTCTTCCAAAAGTCATTGTTATTCTTCTGTGTTTTCCTACCCCGAGCATTTGCCAATATTGGCTTTGTTCCTGTTTATATTACATACTTGTGAACTAAGTTTTTAATCCCTCAAATCTTATTGTTCCAAATTCAGGTCTTCCAAATCAATTTAGTGTTGTTTATTATAGTAGAGAAAAAAATAAGCAAATGTTGTTTTTGAAGAGAAAAAAAGATAAGAAAACGCACTGTTTATACATTTTATTAAGTGCTAAATGGTTTCAGGCTTTTTCCATTTCTTACTAAATTGTGTCAGCTTTTTAAGACTGAATTCAAAAGATAAAAAAAAAACCAACAGGAAAAGGTATTTAATAAAAATTATTCGAGTCTTTACGCTCCCTTGCTATGTAATCATTTATCTCAACCTCTTCTAAAGTTTTGTCGTCTTCCACATTATAGATAACAATAATTAAATTTACTCTAAAAGCCATTTTAAACAGTATATAGTATTACTACTCACAACTTTGTCTTACAGAATTTTCACTGACTTTTGAATTAGATAATATTACCATGCAGAAAAATTAGAATATAGATGGGAAAAACAATAATTAAATCAGCCCAAATTCCACCATAACATTGTTGCTTATATCTCTATATAGCCATCTGTAGCTACTCTCCCCATCATGGAAAAGAAACCTGCACAATAGCAACCAATCCTGCATGCAGCCTGCTGCCCCTTCTCTACCTCTTTGATTTGTAAGTGGAGATAAATGATGCAGCTGAGAAAGACATGGAACTGGGTAGGAAAAGTCAGAGCAAAGGCTCTCTAGTTGCATTATAGGCACTGATACTCAGGTACCCTGAATATAGCTCTCACCAGGCCAGAGGGTTGAAACAGAAGATTAAATACAAGAATAAAAAGAGTCTTTACATAAATTGTGATCTCCTTAGACTTTTTAATAGGAAGTCTTCTATAACCTCCTAGTTTTCTTTTTATATCAGAGAATCAAAAACAGAAAATATATTTTTCTAAAATATTAAAGCATGATTTTCCCAATTGCAAATAATGTACACTCAGTGCAAAAAAAAAAAAAAAAAGATAATATGGAAAACTATAAACAAAAAAGAAATAAAAAACTCCACATATCACTAAACACTGCCATCATTTTTTACAACAGCAAATAATTTTAACGTGTTATTAGTGGACAATAAAATTGACCCATAACTGCAAATATCAGTACATTACCTATAGAGGAGATGGACCATTGATTACTTACTACTATGTCCACTCACCCTTTTCTTCTTCATTACATCAGCGGGTATTGGCCTTAACTACTGCTTAGTCACAATTATATTGCATGATGTCTAAGTATTAAGTATTAGACATTAAGTATTAAGTATTAGACTTTAAGTATTAATGTCTAGATATTAATTGCTCCAGCTAAAATTAAAAAAAAAAAAAGCTTTGCTGGTGATATAAAAATTAATTAGGTTACTCAATATATGGCTTTTATAATTATAAGATCTTTCTTAACTGCATATATTTGAACTGAGCTGGATGATCGTTGAGTTTACCTCTAGCACTAAAATGTAGTAATTTTAATGTAGCACTCAGAAAAGTAATAAGACATGCACTACAAAAAAGTTAGCTCTGGTGAGATTTTCTTTAAGTTATTAAAAAAATAAATTCACACATTCTCTTCTAGTGCATTTTAACATTTACTCTTTCAGTATAAAGTTAGCTACCATGCAAAAGCAGGTTTTTAATAATTAATGTTGTTGACTTTGAATGTGATTACTCATAAAAGGCTAGAGAAATGAATCAATACTTGCTTAGTTTCTCAAAAATAAATCATAGATAATTGTTAAAGTAATGCACGTTAATGTAGGCTGTCAAATTAATTTCCCAACACCTCCTTATGCTACAAGAGTCTTAATTAAGAAATAACTAAGGTTGCCGGTTTTTTTAATTATAGGTACTGCTGAGCCACTGGCTCTGAACAGTCATTTAACCCCTTTGATGTATGTGATTTAAAGAATACCAAAGAAAATCTATATAGTATTAATGCATTTATAAAATGGATTTACACTTTGCGAAGTGCATTTATGTTCTTTCTGCAAACTGTTTATGTTCTGTTTTGCAAGAGGCAACCTGTTTCCTGTGTATCATTCCAGTAGTGTATTGAGCCCTACAGAGTATCCAGTCCCAAACTCTGTGTTTTAAGAGGGTCACTGACAAATCAGTGTTCTTCAAAGAGTTACAAAGTGATGAAGTCTGTGGAAATTATAATAAGAGGAAAGTTTGAAGGAACTGGGAATATTGAACCTGAAAAAGAGGGGATATCATAGTAATTTAAAGGATCTTCCCTTGTTCAAATATTAAATATAACAATATAGTCAAGGGCTTAATTTTATATCTTATTCCAGATGGTGGAATCAGCATCTAATTGGTAATTACAAGGAGGTACATAAGGTTTAGCATAAGTTAGCACCTTGCAATGGACATTTCAAAATTCCAAAAGATAGGGACTTGTCAAAAGGCCTTATAGTTTCCTTTTTACATGGCAAGCCATGCTTAGAATTCACCACTGCTATCCTATAGAGCTGGTCATTGCTAGGGTGCAGGCCAGGCTGTTGGAAAGCAAGCATGAGACCAAGGGCATCATTCCCCTTCCTGAAATTTAAAAAGAACACTGTAGTTCAGGTACAATCTGCCTCACTCTGTCTGAGCAATCCCAGCTCATGCTTATTGTATAGTATTTAGTTTTGTACAGCACTCTGATATGGTGAGCTGTATAAGATCTGAAACTCTGTTCTATTTACCTTTATAACTCCATAGCTTTTCCACTTGTTGGCATTTATTAGATAATCAACTTATGTTTAATGGAGGAATAAATGTATCCAAATAAGCATTGCCTCAGTGCAGGCACTCTATCAACGGCAAAATATACAGAATTAAAATAAGACAGAGTCTCTATTCTTAAGGTGTGCTAAAGAGCAGAATAAATGCATGAGTGAGTGAGGGCACACATATCGGATGGATTCATCCCTTTTAAGAGTTCTTTCGACTCTAAGATATTATAAATCTGCATGCCTTTCCTCAATTACAATAGTTTAAATATAAAGGCGGTAATGTGTCCATACTTTATTAGGATTTTCCTAGGTAGTTAATCTACCATGGGCAATACAGTTCAGTTTCTAGAAATCAAATAATGTGAGAAATCAATCTATAGTAAAAACACGGGGTTCTTTTAGTTAAAGAGTTGGGGAACAAAAGGTCTTGGTAGAAATTTGTGTCAAATCCCTAAAAAATGTTGTTTTCTCATATGAAGAAAAAAAGGACTCTCTGGCCCTGGCATATAAAATCGATGGTAATTTTCTCTATGTACTAACTGAAAAATTCAAACTTTTCCAATTATATTTAAACCAATTATGTCAGTATTTGTTATCCTTAACAGATTAAATCTGTTCATTTAGGATGCAGTTTCTTTGATTATTCCTGTTTTACAGAGGATGAAGCAGGACATAGAAGTTAAGTCACTTGCTGCTGGTTCATAAAGCAAAAAATGGTAAACCTGGGCCATTGAGCACTGGAGGCCACGGGCATTACCACTTCACTATCTTGCTTCCTATAATAGTATTCTCCTTCTTCATGATAGGAACTTTATTTCTTTTGATAAGATTTTTTTTAAGATGTTTATTAGAATATAGCTAACACAATATTGTATTAGTTTCAGGTGTATGCCATACTTACTCAACATTTATATATCTAAAGAGGTGATCACCACAATAAGTCCAATAAGAATCAGACATTGTATAATGTTATCATGATATTGACTATACTCCCTATGCTGTATACCACATCCTCATGACTTATTTGTTTTATACTTGGAAGTTTAAATCTTTTATTCCCTTTTACCTCCTCCCTTTTTTTTTTGATTTTTTCAATTACTGTTAATATTCAATATTTTTTTATATTAGTTTTGGGTGTACAGCATAGTGATTAGACATTTATATAATTGATAAAGTGACCGCCTGACTAGTTTAGTGCCCACCTGGCACTATACATAGTTATTATCATAATATTGACTACATTCCCTACACCGTACTTCCTATCTCCATGACTATTTCATAACTATCAACTTATACTTCTTAATTCCTTTACCTTTTTCACTCAGCTGCTCAACTCCTCTCTCACCTGGCAATCATCAGCTTGTTTCCTGCATCTATGAGTCTGTTTCTGGTTTGTTTATTTTGTTCTTTAGATTCTACACATTGAGATCCTATTATATTTGTCTTTTCTCTGACTTACTTCATGGAGCACAATAACTTTCAGGTCCATCTATGTTGCAAATGGTAAGATTTCATTCTTTTTTTATGGCCGAGAAGTATTCCATTGTATATGTGTACCACCACTTCTTTATCCAATTGTCTATATATGGGCATTTATGTTGATTTCATATCTTGGCTATTGTAAATAATGCTGCAGTGAATATAGAGAAATATATATTTTTTCAAATTAGTGTTTTAAATTTCTTTGGATACATATCCAAATGTAGAATTTCAGGGTCATAAAGTAGTTCTATTTTTAATTTTTTGAGGAAACTCCAGACTGTTTTCCATGGTTGCTGCACCAATTTGCAATCCACCAACAGAGCATGAGGATTCCCTTCTTTTCACATCCTTGCCAACACTTGCTGTTTGTTGATTTATTGATGATGGTCATCCTGACAGGTGTGAGGTGATGTCTCATTGTGGCTTTAATTTGCATTTATCTGATGATTAATTATGCTGAGCATCTTGTCATGTGGTAAGGTTCTTTTTTCTAGCTGTCTCATAAAATAGAATCAATGATCCATGATAGCATTTGCTTCTGATGCAGTAGTGAATAAAACCAAGCCCAGGCTTTGAGAAAAACCATACAAAGCAATAAAGTCAAGTCCTTTACTGGAAAATAGTGCCCTACAATGTAGACCCTTACTTAGTTCCTCTAGTATTACTTATGCAAACCAGACAGTCACCGCACTCTCTGCCCTAGACCTCATGCCTATGTCTAAAAGAACACAGCTGTATTAAATAATAACTGATTATTTGATTAAATGACATATCAACTCTACACATCCACACACGCAGAAGCCAACAAGTCAACTCTTTTTTCAAACCATTATGATTTACTGAAAGTTAAGGTGCTTGCTCTGAAAAGCGAGATGAATTTCATTTTAGAGCTGAATGATCTCTTTTTCACTTAGTTTCACATATAGTGTTTTCTTTTTTTCACTTTGCGCTCTAAATTGTTAGTTAATTGGGACTATTTAACAGATTGTATATGTGGCTGCTGGGAGTAATTGTGTCTTAACAACAACTGAAGCAGTTTTTACTTAATTTGCTAGTTGCTTCATGGTTTGCTAGAGAATGACCTTGCCCCCTACAGTTGGATTCGAAGAGTTAAGCAGAAGCAGAAGTGCTCCTGACTATGGGAGGTGAAACTCATTCATATTCTTTTGTAAATAAATTAACAGTGGGTTGCCAGCATGTTTTCATCCCACAAAATCACCTTAGCAACATGGCTATAAAAAGCACGAACTTCCCCTCAGAGCCTCCTAGCATTAGGCTCAACAACAAATGGGACTGGCAGAATTCTCCACTTATTTAAATCCTTAAAATGAGTGTCAGAATGTCTATAAAACATTATAGATTCCAGTGGTAACTAGAAAGGAACTAAACTTCTCTTATATGTAAACTTAGTTATTTCATTAGAAAACTATATTTGCCTTTTTTATTTTCCTGCATGCAGTAAACACATGCACCCTTTGCTTGACCAAGTTTAATTTTAGCACAAAAAGAAAAGGAAAATACATTTCCAAGTAATTATGCTATGCTGTTTTAAATTGTGGACCCCGTGGTCACTGATTATAGTTTCATTCTTCTGTGCTTGAGGAATATGAACTCTGGAAAGTGAAGCTAAAGCCATACACAATCATGGAGTCCATTTGAGCGTCTGGAGGCAGACGAGACAGGGGGCTGGCTAAATCCTGCCAAACGGCTGAAGTTAGAAACCTGTAGAAAATGAGCCTCAGAGCTTTGCTTCGTGTGCTCACCGCTACCACACAGGAAGGTCGGAACTGCTCTGCCGATTTATGGGTTTCTTATATAGTTGACCCTTGCACATCGTGGGAGTTAGGGGCACCGACCCCAGCTCAGTTGAAAATCCATATATAACTTAGACTCCCCCAAAACTTAACTACTAATAGCCTACTGTGGACCAGAAACCTTACTAATAACCCAGCTGATTAACACATATTCTGTATGTTATCTGTATTGTATGCTGTAATCTCACAATGAAGGAAGCTAGATAAAAGAACATGTTATTAAGAAAATCATAAGGAATGAAAATTACATTTAGAATATTTATTTTTAAAATTTGCTTATAAATGGGCCCACACAGTTCAAACTGGTGTCGTCCAAGGGTCAACTGTGGTTTTGTTTATTTGTTTTGATTGCAACATATCCTCACTCTAGAAAGAGGAGAACTAGTGAAACTATAGCATAAATGTATTTAAGATTTAAGGACTAAGCCACTGGGCCTCTGCCATCGATTTTCTCTGCCTTCACTCTCCTAGTACCTTGTCTGCCTCTTTGGGTTCTTGAAAAGAGTTGTTCCTCAAGCAAATGTTCCACATAGTTCAAAAATCAGTAATAAGAATTTTATGTTTATGGAATTACCAGAGGGTTTACTTTGATATCTAAAGTTTTATATATGTGCTCATCATCATCACTCTTAAATCTAGAAGTACTTGCATTTTCATTGCTGCATTTGAACTAACTTCTAATTGTCAGTTTGTATATTTAAAAACAAAACATTTTAAAATATTTTTAATAAACTCAGATATTATAAGCCATACTTTTCCATTTTTCTCTCTAGCATTGGTGTGAGAGAATCCATGCTGGCCTCTCTGGAGAAAGAATTTCAGAGCATGTGGCATTGATCCACTTACCTCCACCTCATAGTGTAAAAACCATTTTTAAAATACAAAGCCTTGGATTTTAAATGATACAAAGAAATGCAAAATATAAAAACACTTATAGGTGCCAAGGCAGCTTTCCTCTACTAAGGCAGTTCCTAGGGAAGGACTTAGCCTTACACCAATATCAGCCACATTCACAGCAGCTGGGGAAGTGACAGCCTTGGTCTTGACATGTGGATCTAAGTGGCACACTACAGTATCCACTAGAGTCCAGCACTTGCAAAATTCAGATCCACTTGTTTCAGACAAGTTCACCATCCAAAACTATCTTTTCCAGGATTCTGGCGGGTTTTTTTTTTTTTTTTTTTTTCCTGGAGTGATATATAAAAGAAGAATTAGTGGGACCAACTACAGCCCTCACCACTGAAGCTGGTTTTGGGAACACAGCTGATCCCATTGTCTCCTTTCTTTACCATCCCTTTTAAATTCTCTTCAATCTCAAATAGTATATTCATCGGTCTAGTTGGTTTACCTAGTGAGGTAATCCAAATCTTCATTTCGAAGAGTTCTGATCCTCTAGTCATCATGTACTCCTCGAAGTGTGCTGTCTAAACTTGACCATTTACTCTCAAAATTGTGAAAGGAGTTCCAAGAAACACCTCAGTGAGTTGATCACCTGGCTTTCTGAGGTATTTCAGCCTGCCTCCAGTGTACTGGCAATGCTACGTACTCATAATGATCAGGGTCCATTATCTCAACCAGGATGGTTCCTCCTTTCCCAGCATTTTCACATGGAACCTAAAGTGCTGTTAATTAAGAAGCAAACAGAATTTAAAGTCTTGCTAGGAAAAGCATTCATCTTCTGGGAACAGAACCTCCAGATCTGCAAATCTTATTGTTGCAAAGTTAGAGGCACAAATTCCTCAAGTGAATCTCTAAGATTGATAGTAAAAGGAGTGATCCTATTTTTTCTATCTACTGGGGACACAGCCTTATATAATGATCACTAATTTAGGATGTACCTCATACACTAGACGATGGCACCCTATCTTTGCAATGTAGCACACTTCCAAGCTTGTGCTTCAGCTATACCTTCAGAAGGCAGTTCTATCTCTCTGTAAGTCTGCCAGCTTTTCAATGGTATGGTTTGTTAACAAGAATAGTATATTCTATTGTCATATGTCCACTGCCATACCTCTTTTGCTTTAAGATGGTCCTTGGTCTAATGCATTGTTGGGTGGGATGCTGTGTCTGTAGATCAAACATTCTGTAAACATAGGAGATGGCTGAGGCCCTACAAATGGAAAATGCAAACCCATACCTAGAATATGTACTGATTCCAGTAAAAATAAATTTCTGCATCTTTCAGGATGTAATTGATTTGCCTGCCACTAAGTGACTGGTTAGTCTACTTGGGAGATGGTTCCCTACCAAGTCTTAGTATCATTCTTTGATGCTGGCTGGTTGGATATCTGATAGCAGTAAGTAGATAGTTCAGCCACAGTGATTGTGAGCCCAGGAGGTTTGTTGGAGCCAGGTGTAGTTTCCGTCCCTGACATCATGGGTATTCTGTTCATGCTCTCATCATGCCAGCACTGCAGTAGCTGATGGCCAAGGCTGGCTGCCATATGTGTGCCTCTTTCATGGTAAATGCTCTCTGGTGGGCATTAAGAAGTTATACAGAGACCAGAGTTTGTGCTCATTCTCTTAGGTCCATCACATGCCCCTTCCCCAGACCTTCTTGACTCCAAACTGTCAGTCTTTATTCCATCTTTGATCAAGCAGTCACACCAATTACCACTGCTTAGATGTCCATGTATAATTTTGCCTTGGGCTATTTCTCTTTCCATATCAAGCAGATATCCTGGTACAGTGCCTGGAGTTTGGACCATGAAAGAACTTCCACTTGTTACTGTCATTCAGAGCCACAACTGAATAGATTTTAATAAAGCAGTGTGGTCCATTTTCAGCTTATACTTAAATAGGGAGATTACCCATCCATGAACCAAACTTAGCTTTTTTCCTTCTTTATCAACTGACCAAAATACTTTAGGTGTAAGCTGAGAGAGAGGCATAGAAGTAACTGTGGTGGATGACAAGAGGGTCTGGTCATCTCTTTATGAAGCTTATTTGTGCTGTCCAGCCATATTCATGCCCAATCCTGGATGTACATTCTCATGATAGAATGACTCCAGACTTGCTTAATCCTACCTTTGGGAATTCCAGAGCTGTTTTGAAAAGATGTATAATTCTCTGCTGTAAATGGTATGACTTAGTTCCAGAACCCTAAGGGTCATCATTGTGTTTTTGTAATGGGGCTTGCCAGAAACTCCACATGGCATCTTTTCCTACCACAGATACTTTTAATCTTTAGGGTGGCACTAAGCTCTGCCTTTCTTTCTGGGCTGCAATATTATTTTTAACTTATGGTATTGGTAGATCTGGGCAGTTCCAGCACCTTCCACTTGGCCTTCCCAAATAAATAGCTATTACCCCATAGGTTTTTAACTCAACCTGGAGGTTCTTATGATTATCTTGTGGTCCATTCTAAATGTACATTTGGGAGACTAATAAAATTACCAAGAGGTGGGTGTGTGGACCAAGGGCCTACTGTGAACCAGACCTGTGATAGGACTCTATTTATCACTTGGCTTCTGTATTCCCCTATTCTAATACAGAAGCCATTATGATACTTTAGTTTCCTAGATATTAATGTTAACCCAACTCCATGTTCAAGAGTCATTAAAATGTCTAGGTTTTCCCTTTTTCCTACTATAAGGTTACCCAAGTAAATTGTCATGGATCCCTTTGAGGAAGAACTGGAGGAATCAGTATCATGTCTACTTGCAGCAGTGGGCAGGACCCTTCCCTATAGGGGACCCGGCCTCTCCTTCAGTCAATGACTTCTGGGTCATAAAACTGGCTCCCATTTAAAAATAGGACAAACACACATGACTTTATATTGGGACAGCTTCAAGTTCCTGATCATTCAACCTTGGTTTCTTTAGTTGTGTTCATTGAATAATCCCTTATTGGCTGCCCATCTACTTTGCCCATTAGAGTGCATGTTCCATTAACTATCTCCATAGTTCTTCACTCATCCAGCATCTGGGTGCCAGTCCATTATATGATACACCCACATGGTTTCTGTTAAATGCCACCACCTACCTTTATGTTGATATCCTATCAGCCTCCTCTATTATGCGAGAGCCCACCTTTAGCCCTGATATTCTACTGAAAGACATGACTGAGTAATTCAGTAATGCTTGAACTCCTCTCACCAGCTTTGTTTTTATTGTATTGGTAAATAGTGTGTTCTCTGGGCCTTTCCAGTGGAAATGGTCAGCTGGTAGGTGGTTGGACCACATATAATATATCTACTCTAGCACACCCACTTCTCTAAACCTTTTGATCTTTCCACTATTTGCATGGTTATTCTGGAATTTCTAGCACACTGAGTAAGAACCATCACTTTTTCTAGTCTTCTAAAAGCCAAAGATATTGGCACTGATTTCCAGGGTCCTTGCCAGCATGTTATGTCCTGTATCATTCATATCCCAGTAAATTATCCCCGACCCAACTTTTTCTTCTCTCCCCCTTGACAGCATTCTCAGGATCCAGTCCCCTATACTTTCTCAGCTCCTGATGGTGCATATTTTCTAAATCCTACAATAGTCCTTTTCCTCCCTTTCCAGGCTTAGCACTTCCCAGACCAGATCCTATTATCTCTTGACTCTAGCTTTTGTTGTCTAGTATAGCAGTCCCCAATCTTTTTGGCACCAGGGACCAATGCTCCTATGAGAATCTAATATCTGACAATCTGAAGTGGAGCTGAAGTGGTGATGCTAGCTATGGGGAGCAGCTGCAAAGACAGATAAAGCTTCACTTGCTGGCCCACTGCTCACCTCCTGCTGTGGGGCCCATTTCCTTACAGGCCATGGACTGGTACCAGTCCACAGCTCAGTGGTGGGAGTCCCCTGGTCTAGTGACCAAGAGAGAAGTTAGGGGTAAATCTCCAGGAAACGATGGTACATATTACTTTATAAGACAAAAGCTTATGAATTGTTTTCCAAGCAAAGATGTAATGGTCACTGTTAAAGAGAAGAACTAGTGCACTTATTCAGGATCAGAGGGTCCAGAAAAACCTGGAGTTTCAAGTTTCTTTATTTTGTCAACTCAGATGTCCCCATCATAAGTCTCAGAGTCTCACACTTTCCTAAAAGGCTCTGACATTAGCATAATAGACTTCTCTGGCAGGGGTGGAAAATTCAACTTTTTCCAAAGACCCATTGCCCTTATAATTAACATTTCAAGTTTTTCTGACCTTTTGCAAGAGAGGATGAAGATTTTTTTTTTTTAATTTGACACCAAGGAGACTGTTTAACTTCATATTTTTCCTTAAATTGATGATTAATCACCCTCGGCTTCTCATTATTTTTTCCCCAATGTGTAAGGGAGGAAAAATAATTCCCCCTCTACCTTTCTGAATTCTTGCTGAGACACTGTAATAAAAGATTAACAAGAGAAAAACAAACAGAAGTTTCTTAACATATATACTTCTTACATTATGGGAATATTCAGGGAAAGAATAACTCTCAGAAGTGGCTTAGAATTTAGACTTAAATATCATCTTTGTAGGGATATTCAAGCCTCTTAGGAAAGAGTAAATGGTTTTAAGAAAAGATGAATGGGCCCTTAGAAGAATAGGTGGGAGACATGATAGTTTATGACAAAGATTGTCTACATATGATATTAACTTCTAGCCTCTTCTCCTGTGACAAGAATCATTTTTTCTGGTTGATAAAACTCCCTTGGAGTGTATTTGTAACAATTGAGTTCTTTTTGGAGGACCTATCATTAAGCAGATAAGAGGAGTTCAGAGAAAGCTTCTACTTGCATTTGCTGTTTTTCAAGTGTCTTTAGCTCAAAATAATCAATCTACCAAAACAGCATATTTTGAGTCTAATACCCTTCAAATGCACTGATGGAACGAGCCATCTGATTCCTCTCTTCTCATAAGTAATATTCTCCCCAACCTTTACAATACATGAAGTATTTCATCTTCCTATTCCTGTACCAGCGAATGAAAGATTTAACAACTGCACCACTACAGTAAGCCAGGGACTATCTATAACCTACCTACCACCAGTGACAGGGTCCTTATTCCCAGATGGCCGATAGGTGATCCCACTCTAAGATCATCAGTTTCCTTTCTAGGAGCACTCCTGGCATGAACGGCATTATGTTGGATTCCCCAAGAAACAGACCCTGAGCTGGAGGATTGTATCTAGATGGTTTACTGGAGCACCTGTAAGAGTGTAAAGGAAACAAGATTGGGCAGGAGAAGAAATTAAGTTGAAAACAGTTGCCACAGAAGTCTCAATTGATCACATGAGAAGTTCTGAAGCTGGAATGGCCCACACAAACTGAGGGGAGAGGATGAGAGGTGGGTCCTATAAATTCCCATACTAAAGAGTCATCGGATGTGAGCCGCTAGGGTGGAGGACTTCACACATTGGGCAAAGCTGTTCCTTCACTCAAGGGCAATTCCTGGAGAAGGACTCCACTGTGAGGTCTCCACAGGCCACAATCCTTGGTTAGGAGATTAATGCCTCCATCCTGAAGGGTGAGCTGGGCAGTGTGCTAAATACTTTGCTTTCGGTCTTGACTATCTTATATGATATTGGGATAACGTATTTAACTTCCTAATTATATTTTACTAGATTAATGCTTTTAAAACTTGTAAATTCTTACCGCACACAAACAATATAAGGAGAGATGATCTAGAACTATGCAAGGCCAAAGGGAAAATTCAACCTAGAATTACAAACTACAGGAAACTCAGACGTGCTTACACTATATACATGAATAATCAAGGACTGACTATTGGGGAGTCATCAAGTGCCCTGGTGCTGAGAGTGTAGTTTCTTATTTCATGAGTAGCTAGAAACTCAAGGGTTTATAACAAGAGGAAAGGAGAGCTCTGTTCTTATCTGACATTCTTTAGAAACTTGTGGTAAAGTATGAGCTCATAGTGAGAGTCTTTGCAGTTAGAAAAAAAAAAGTCAGATTTCTGAAGGGCATTATCAAGTGGTCTGGAGACCTCAGCTAAGCAAATACAGTGTCTGGATGTTTCAATGTGGCTTATTTAATCTAGAAAGGTCCTGGAAAGTTTGTGTCCCCAACAGTTGTATATGCTCCAACAACTTAATTTTATTCTCTATATCATACTCGAGCATGTGTGTGTGTGTGCGTGAGACTTCTGTGGCAACAAAGAGACTGAAATAATGGGTTAGGAAAGTAGAAGTTAACACTGATGATTTCTGTTATAAAAAGAAAATACACACACACAAAGAGCAGGATACTCTGAATTAAACCATGTAAACAACTAAACTAAATGACCAAAGAGAAAAAGATAAAGTAGATTTCAGAATGAAAACTTAAACATCTGTGCACAATTAGTTATCTTCAATTAGTCACTTCTACCAAGTGACATTAAAAGGAACCCAGGCAAAATAAAATATGGGGCTCTCAGACCATCCATTCTCTAGACTAGAAATTATCTAATTAGTTTTTAAAAATAAATTGACTTGAATTTGAGCTGGAAATAATTATCTAATTTCTTTAGCCAGAGGAGGTGAACACACAGTATATATATATATATATATATACACTGTACACCAGAAACTTACTGGAGATATATATATACACTGGATTTTGTTAACCAATGTCACCATAAAAAAAAACAAGAAGAAAAAAAATACATTGTCAAACTCTAACAGTGAATTCATCTTAAATACTCCTACTCATATCACTTGAATCATTTTAATGGATTATTATGTACATGGTATCATCAGGATCCAGTCTAAAGCACTTGCTGATATTTGATTCTAAAGCTTAAAAAAATGTGAGCACAACTAAGCAATAAATTATTCTATCATCAAATAATAATAATAATAGTTTCTTTTGGTAGTAAAGTAACTTAGAATTCATTAAGTTGCCATAATTTTATACTTGGACTTGTCATGTTACTAAATTCTTCACTTAAAAATCTATTTATCATAATATTGTATATAAGCTGTAAGTGAAGAATTAAAAAAAAACTATTAAAATGAAAAATCTATTTATCAATGCACCAAATATTTAAATACATAAAAATGGCTGTGTTGCTGAGGTATTTATTTTCGCTCACCTTTTTCATTAATGCCTGTTATGTTGCAGACATCACCAACTATAGAGGTTAAAAGATGACTAAGAGACAACTCCTGTTCTCAAGGAATTCACAGTTTGATAGGGTAGATAGACATAAGTAGATACAATACAAATTACAAAAAATATACAGAAGAGAATAAGTCATTAAATGGAACACTTATGACTATCTGCCAAGTCTCAAGTTATAAGATTCATAAAATAAAAATAAAACATGGTACATGTTCTCAGTGACCTGTTGGGAGGGGATGCTTGTCTTTGGGAAGGAAGAAGGCCATATCTTTAGATTGGGAAGATGGGTGAAGATGTATATGTTTTAGGTAAGTTTACAATTAATTATTACAATTATCCAAATGACAGGGGAGGTTTCTATCTGTTCATAATGAGACAGTGAGTATTAACTTCCTTAAGCAATACTCAGTCACCTGGGTATAGGAGCTGAGAAGAGAAATTGTAAATACGTTGGCTGGAATAGTACCATGAGGGTCAAGATGGAGAGCCAGTACAGGAGCTGAGGTTACTATCAAGAGAATAGCTCAACACTATAGATTTTTGTGTTCTTAGTAGTTGAACACCATAGATCATGGATTCTAAACAAGGTAATAAAGAAAGCGAAGGTGACAAAGAATTGAGGAATTGGAAGAAAATGAATTAAGTAAATATAACTTTTTATGAGGCTAATGAGCATGCTAGAGTGATGGAGTAAAAGCTATAAAGATATGGGGTTATGGTTTGAGGGTGAGTTATTAAAGTTTGATGTTTCAAAAGAGGAAACTTCCAAATCATGACAAAGGTAACTGAAGTGAAAGTCAGTGGACTTGCAGAAATCAAAGAACTACAAAGGGCAAGGACATGAGAGAGGTCTTCCATTTTGGAATTGAAAGTAAACAGGATGATGGACCTTGGGGTGGAGAAGGAGGTAATGGCCAGCCGCCATCCTCAGTGGAAGGATGACCACTACACAGTATCTCACCTGTCAGGGCTCTGGCAGATTGCGTTGGTGTATATATTTCCCCCATCTGGAGAATATACAGATGCTAGTGAGAATCACCTCTAGGAAGCCCAATTTTATCTTGGCTCCTGCTTTTCCTGTGAGAAGAAACCGAGGTCTCTAGATGAACACTAAGGAAAGATCATTTATCACTCAGTACAAGAGCAGGAAATTAGCAGTGTTAACTTCAAATATCTTTTTTACTTTATTGTGTGTTTTGGGTGGCAGTCTCTTGGTAGGTTCATTCAATAGGAAGCAAGATTGAAGTGTGGGAATGAGAAGACAGTCGTGGTGTTTTTCCTTTTTTTTTTTTTTTCTGATTTTCATGGCATTTCCAGCAGCGTCTCTTTTACAGTTTAATATCTGCCACTCAAACCAGGGCTGGAGAAGGTTGGGAAACAGATCTCAAAGCCAACAAGAGATTAACTAGGCACCTCTAGAGAAACCGAGGGAAGATACCCTTAGGAGGTGTCTGAGAACAGAGTATTCAGAGAGCAAATTTAGTGACTTTAAATTTGAGTAAGGAAAGATGATTAGGCTAGTGAGTTCCTGAATTTTCAGCTACACAAACTACTCGTGATCTGGGGCTGCAGAGCCTATTCACAGCCTTATGCTCTGCATAAGGAAGTAGACCTCATTTACATTTGGAAATATATATGGTGTAGTTCTAATTATTAATGTCTAGTGAATATTCTAAGGAAATACAGATATCTTCTCTAACTACTTACCTTTGCTACTTTCTAAAGGAGTAAAATTCTATTTACAGTAAACATGGAGGGGGACCCAAAGGACACTTATAACATTCAGTTGCCTTTAGGAAAAAAAAGGAGAATTGACAGAGCCACTCTTGATCTTGAAAACCGATGTCACCAGTACAACTTTGACTAATAGCATTCTGGGGAATGCAAACTAATGACAGTAGGATGAAAAAGATATAAAAAGTAAAAACCGACCAAGAGAGACACAAGTTTTAGAAATAAAATATCTTAATCTTTTTATCTTTCTTCCCCCCATTTAAAATTGATTTCTGTATCTTAAGCTAATGTTTCATAATTTTATTGATCATATTACCTCTTGTCATTAAAAAAAAACTAGCAAGATATTATAACATTTCTCCCCAATGTGACTATGAAACTGTGCACTGTGTAATAACTTCCAAGATACTCGTCTACACCTAAAAGAAATGATCTATGGACATTTTGATGAAATACTTTATCCCAATCCCATGCTTGGCTGGTGGTATTTTACAGGTTCATTTGCAAGTAGGTTCATTTTTTAAAAGCTTCTATTTCAAGGTGGTGGTGAGAAATTGGTAATTTATAACTTGATAATATCATACGTAGATACTTCTTTGTCTTGGGATTCATATTTCTTGATCGAATTTAGAACGTTAGTATTTGAGTCTCAGAATATATTTGCAAATAGATATTTCTCTTCCTTTTAATGAGTTCAAGGATTCTGGAGGCAGTTCTGATCAATTCAGGAGATACCACTTATTCCCATCAGGAGCCTACAAAGAGCAAGTCCCTGTTTTTATGCAAGAACTTTTAGAAGTGACTGAAGTAACTGCTAAAGCATCTGGGGTGTCTGATGGTGTGAACGGTCCTTTCTGAGAAATATTAAACATTAACTTTCTAAAAATGCATGATTAGAGAAGAAATGAAATGAATTCATGTACTAGAATGGCCTGACAAATATCAAGTAAGTGACCTATAGGAAGAAGCATTGTTTGCTTTTTACTTTTCCACTTGAGAAACTCTCTTTTCACATCCCTAACACGTCATTCTTCTTTCTGTCTGAATATTGCATGATAGTAAAAAATTACAAGAAATAGAGTGCTGTAAAGGTAGAAAAATGCTGGGAGGGGGCAGTATTGTTAGATTTTTAGTGAACTAGAGAGGAAATTATCTCTTCCACTTATATCAGTCTGCTTTGCATGATGTAGGCAATAGAATTTTGAGGAAAAAAATACTGTTTTGAGATCTAGTCTCTCTTCCATCCTTTAAGCAAAATTGTATCTGATGTAAGATAAAACATAAGAAATATAAACGAAAAAATAAAACCAAAGTATTACTGAACTACAAATATAAATACTCTCCCTACTGTCACCCCACTCCCATTATTACAAAAACTCCTACAAGTTAGTAAAACCAATTAACTTGGTAGATTTTTGTCGCTATACCAGTAAAATGGAAACATGGGAGAGGTTGTTTGTTTGTTTGTTTGTATGTTTTCAAAAAAGAGGCATTCCTAAGTCCTGTGGCTTTTATCTGCTTTTCTAGCAGTTGTCCTTTCCTCACTCTAGCCAATAAGGTCCATCAACTTCATCAGCCTCATATTTGTTGGGATCCTGCCTTATGGGACATATGCAGTACTGCACTATAGGGGATGTACAAAATGAAGGGAAATGGCCTCTGACATGCAGAATCTACCAACCTTACTAGTTCAGTCTGGAGGATCTTTTACCATTTAAGAGTCCACCATCCTTGAAGATTGAGCACAGGTGCTCATTTTCCATCTCCCTTTCTATGAGTTCTCTAATGATATTTGTTTCCTTTCTGAATCTCTCCTACTTCCTGGAATAAGGAATGACAAAAGTAGAGAGTGGCTAGGAGGTACACCTGAAACAAGAAGACATTAAAAATAGCCTAAATGAGTCAGCCACAGTGGGACAAGTATGAAGGGCCAGGGAGGATGTTTGAGTGATGGGCTAAGAAATGAAATGTGCAGAGATATGGAATCAAAAATCTAGTCTATGTTCTGGTTAAACTATTGTAAAAATAAATCTATATAGGAAAACAGTGATGGCATAGATCAGTGGTTCTCAAATTTTAGAACAGTGTTGTCCAATAGAAATGTAATTCAACCCAAATATGTAATTTCAAATTTTCTAACAGAAACATTAAAAAAGAAATATGTAATATTTATTTTAATAATATATTTTATTGACCCAAACTACCCAACATATTATCATTTCAACAAACATGTGATTAATTTAAAATATCATTCATGTGACCTTTACATTCTATTTTTGTACTGCATCTTCAATACCCATTGTGTGCCTGACATTATAGTTCATTTCAGTTTGGACTAGCCAGATTTCAAATATTCAAATACCTAGTAGGTACCGTATTGGACTGCACAGCTTTGAAGCATGTCAGAATCATCTGGAGGAGTTGCTAAAACACAGATCGCTGGCCCTCAGCCTTAGAGTTTCTGATTCAGTAGATCTGGGGTGGGGTTCAATAACTGACGTTTTAACCAGTTCCCAGTGATGCAGATACTACTGGTCTGGAACCATACTTTGAGAACCACTAGTTTAGGTAAGTGGTACTCAAGCCTGGCTGCAAGTTACAAATACCTAATAGTTAAAAAGAAGGGGAAAAAAAAATTATTCTCCAGGTTGCACAAGGCTACTTATCAAAAACTCTTAGAGGTCAGAGCCAGGCATTGCTTTTCTAAAAAGTTTTCAAAGGGATTTTAATTATCAGCCCAATTAGAGAACATTGAGGTGAGAGGAGGAAAGAAACTAGAAATATATTTTAATAGATAAAGGAGGGCTAAATTAAAAAAAAATAAAAGAATCTTATAAGACTAAATCTTATAAGTAACAGGGAGTCTCAGTAGATTTTTAAACAAGGCAGTAATATATAACGAAAACATTGTTATTCCAAGTTGCTTGCACTGGGAATGACCTGTAGCAGGAAAGGGTTAGAGGAAGGTTTAAAATGGTTTAAGAGCTTGATGAGATTGGGACAGGAGAGAGTCTTACATACTTTTTTACTCAGTTATGTAACTATTCTACAGCATGTTAGAATGAAGGGTATGAACCGTTTATCAATGGGCAAACTGTTTAGATCAGCAGAGAGCGATAAACCAGCAGTCACACACTAAAATGTTTACAACGGCCGTGTAAGAAAAGTAACAAAATGAAGAGGAGGTGGGACAGGGAGAAAAACCACTAGGATTAAATTCACATGCCTACACTGCATGAATAATGGAAGCTGATTGCTGGAGGGGCGGCCTCCTCCAGACATTACCTGTTATTTGTCTCTCATTCTTGTCCGCTCTAAACTTTGTTTTTCCCTTAGGCTAGGCTTGGCACTCTCTTCAGACTCCTAGTGTCTAGGGCAGTAGAGTCTTTCCTTGTCTGAGCCTCTGGCTTAACTTTGTGAAAATGAATTATCAAAGGTACTTGAAGTCAGCTGAAACTAAGAACAAAAGCCAGCTGAAAGTCAGCAGTTCCTAGAGAAACAGTCCCCAGTTTGGAATGACTGAAGACAGGGGTGTGTCTGGGTGGGCAAACAAGCATAACTGCATAATGAAAATAAGATTTCACAACCTGAAACCACATTCTCTATCAAAGGCCACAGGCACATACTCCGTGAGAATAGAGATGGACTATTGCCAACATGCTACAGAATTTAGATCGCTTAATAGCCTCAAGGAAAAGCCACAGTAATGAATCACCTCCCCATATCACTTCATATATGGAATTTAACTAATCGTGATTGAATATATGCTTAAATATAATGAGTAGTAATTATAGGTATTGGCCAACACGTGTTTAAATCAGTTATTTCATGTAGATTTTAATTTATATTCATACTTCCTTCTAATTTCAGGTTGATTCCTGCCTATATAAGAGTTTGCATAGAGTCTTTAAAACCCATTAATAAGAACCTTGATAGGATTATTAATGAAATTTAAAGATTAAGCTGCTATTACTGACTCCTGGGTTTCTGATTCTCCCTCTGGTATTTTTTCTGTTCCCTTGGCATCTCCTTTGTCTCATCCATATTCTGAAAACATTCCCACTGAGCCCATTAACAAATTGCCAAACCAGATTGGCAATTAAATTGTATCCTAAAGCCTAAACTTTATTTTGAAGAGTCCCCTTTCTTTTCACAATATGCCCCCTAAAATTGCTGGCATGAATCTTGCTCTGGGCCAGAGAGACTATTTTCCTGAATGGAATTTACCACACTCCCGAACCCACCATCAGTGTGGTACAGAAGACCACCATGTTTATCCAGGAAATCTTCATATTGTCTCAACTCATATTGATGTTTATGTATAAATTCAAAATCACTTTTGACTTCTAGGGGAAGTATTTTTTTGAAACCTGTTAACCTCAGTTCAACATTCTAGATCTTCCTACTCTCCAATGTCCCATTAGCTTTTAGTTTATTTCCTCCATCTGTTTCTACTTGTCCTACTTTGGATAGTGATTGAGAATATTCAGTCACTATAGTGTAAAAAGTAAATCCTTCTCCTTCCTAGTCATTAAATCTCAAACTAAAACAAGAGGACATGAGATATTAATTTTCACTCCCAATTCAATTTTTCAAAGTTAAATATTATTTGAATGTAAGGCTTAAAATACACAGATAATGAATGAATTTAAATGACATTAATAAAAGTATTTCACCAGGCTCTTGCCAAGACGGAAGTGAAAGAGCTAATTTACAATGTGAAATTAATAAAACTAAAAAAATTTCTTAAAAAATTTCTTTCTGAGAACTGCAGAAAGGAGTCAGATCTAGTCTAAGGACTTCTTCAGATGTTCAAGCCTTGTTATAACTCAAAAAAGTTTTATGGTCCTAGTGCAATGCAACTCAGCAGATATTTCACAGAATAAGGTGGGCTTAATTTAATTTATTTGATGTGCTATGCTTTTCATGTTTAGAAAATGCTTCCATCTGAGCTTGACTTTCTGGAAAAGAACTGCTCTTGCTAGTACTCTGAGTAGGTGTTGGAACATTCATTTTGGATAAACTCTTTACAGTGTAATCTGTCAGAAAATAGCTACCCAGACAATATCCCTACTCTTATGTAATTAGTATTTTTTGGAGCCTCCCAAGAGGTCTCTTGCATGGATCAGCACTTAAGAATATTAAACATAAAATATAAAAGTCTTAACAAGTTTACTTGGTTAAGCAAATCTTTTGTATTCAACAGCTAATTCTCAACTGGATCTTAATTCTTTTCAAATGAACTAGCTCCCTACTTGGATCTCATGCAGATCACAGCTTGATTGTGAACCTACGCAGCAAAATTAAACTATACAGACTTAAGCTCTACAACATCAGTCCACAATGTGGTGATATCAAAAAGGCCTCAACTTGCACTGCAGTGTGAAATGAAGCCTAGAAGTCTTTGGTAGAACCATACTGGTGAATTATTGTTCAAATTATTAAAAAAAAAAAAAAAGGAAAGGAACTGTTGAGAGAATTTTGATTCAAAGTCTAGAGAACTGTTACTAACAGAGGAAAAATCTACATCCAAAGCCTAACTATAAAAGCATAACCTTTAGGAATCCAAACACAAAGGAAAATTATAAAAGATATCTTGTTATGTTCAAATATTTTTACGTCCTGTAATGAAGAATCTATAATATTAGTTATTAAGAAAGAAAAATAAGCCAGGCTACAGCAGTTTTTTAACTTACTAACCCCCAGTCATATGAGTAAACTGATTTTTATCACTAGGCTTAAAAGCAACATCTGTATTTATTTATCTTTGCTAGATGTTGTTGGTATCTAGCAAAATGTCTAGTGCATAATAGATGCTCAGTAAATACTTGTTGTAAACCATTTAATTTCAACAAATATATAGAGATGACATTTATGATCAGTTCAGAGTTAATGGAGACTTATAAAAGAATATCTCCAATGCCATAACTTTGAAGTCAGTTTGTGGCCACTCAATGCTTGAATAAGCTATTTATGCAGGAATTAAATCTGAGTATGGAGAAGAAAATCAGTCTTAAACTGGAGCTGTGATTTGACTATGAAAAAAATCAGTTTTTCATAAAACTGAGAAAAGTAACAAGATGTATGTATGTAAGTAGTGCTAAACAATTTATGTTAACCTCTAATAGATTTTTTACCACCTAAACATTACCAACTGGCCTAAAATTTAAGCCTTTGCTTTAAAGTATTCTTTTTGTATCTGTGCCCTTAGAAACTGGTATTTTTTATTTAGATGGACACTGTTGTAATTTAAAATACAGTAATGTAATACATAGTTAATGTAGAATATTTGGAATATATAGGCATCTTTGAAAAATCTTCTAAATCTCTTTATTCTTTTACATGTGAGAAAAACAAACATTTTAGTTATCCTCTAATTTTTTTTTTTTTTAAATACATAGAAACTACCCTCAAGGACAAGGCTGACTGGATCCAGAACCCCTAAAAAGTTAAAAAGTTAAACAATAATTTAAAATGAGGGTATATCACCTAAAAATGTAAAAGTATTATATAACCTATCATAATTTTTTTCTTTGTTTTGACTGCTAGAATATTAAAAGCTTATTTTATATGCAATTGTAGCAGCTAACCTACACTGAAACCTCAGTTTTGTTGTGTGTGTGTGTGTGTGTGTTTTAATATGATTCTCTTTTCATTTCCTCTCACCTGTCACCTTTACATTAATTTTGGCACTTTTTATATTTTTTTATTATAATTTGCTTCATTAATTTTTTTGTTTCTTTTTTCAAGTTTTTGCTTTGAGAAATAGATGAACTATAAGTTAATTATTATTAAAATACAAAACCATGAAAAAAATTTTTAAAAAAACTATCATAGCTATCAAAATTCAGATCAACCAAACTGTATGATATTTAAGACTTCATGAAGAAAGTTGCTTAGACTACTGTGGCCTATTTCCCCAAAAGACTCTAACCCCAAAATTAAAATTCTATTTCACCAATATCAGTAAGCCACATTCACAGGCATTTATTTAAATGATGCATCTATGTTGCTTGTTAGAGACAAGCTTGTTGCTTGTCCCATCTGCTTTTTTCAGAATTTCTTTCTCCTGCAATATTCTGCCCTCCATCCACTCCCTCCATTCAGACTGCCTCGCATGGGCTGGGAAGCCAGCCAACATATGATATTTTCCTTTCCCGTTCTGCCTTCCTTTGGAGATATGTTTCCCTTTACGGAAAAGCCTGAAAGCACCCCGCACTCCCCAGCACCTGCAGCTGTGTTCCTCCAGGAACTGATTCCCTACACGGGCACTGGACATGGCCACTTCTTTCCCATCAGGTACTCTTTTTTTTCTGTTAGCTCACTTTTGTTAATCTCCTCCATTCCTTCTAGGCACTCCAGCTTCTTTTGATGGGTATACCTCTTCCCCTAGGAAAATCCTCCTCCCTTCCCACTGCCAGACACAGCTGCCACCTCTACTGGGCTGGCCAGCCATTTCTTGTGTCCATCGGTTCAAGTCCTGCTAACCCACTGAGTCCTCTGTATTCATTGTTGTGCCGTGCTCTGTGGTGAACACTAAAGAGGACCCCTTTCTCACTCGGGATCGCAATCTGTTAGAAGGGTAGCAAAGAAATACGCTTGTGACCTGATAACTTGAGCAGTTTATAGGAACACATTATTTTCTCCTTTTAATTAGAGAGTTTCTCCTCTAGGAAAGTTAGATATGAATAAAGAATGGAAGGAAGGGAAAGTAGATACAGCGGGAGATAAAATTGTGCTCTATTTATATCTCTCAGTCTTTCCCGTTCCCCACTTATGTCCAAGGATTGGTTATTGATTTCAGTTGTTGCCTGAAACTCTCTTCCTAGAGAGTCAATTCTCTTTCATTAAATGCCTCATTGTCTCATGCAAATCAGCCTCAGTTTCCCAGATACTACTAGACCTGTCATAATTCCAAAAGTGCTTAGGCTCAAACTGAAAACACCACTAGAGGTATGAACAAATGATTTGAATAAATAAGGGGCAATACCATATCCTTGAGTGGGAAACTAATATTATTTATGAGATTTTTTTTTCTAGATTAAAAAATGGCTTTGCTCCATCAGTCAAGTATCACTAGCTGTGGGAATGCAAAATAAACTCATAGTACTTTTAAGTTAATATGGCTCTAATCTCTATCCTGCTCATCATGAAAATTCGTGGTCAAGACCAAACTTTATAACTTGAGCCTAAGCCAGCCACACCTCTGAAACTTTGACAGTTTGGTAGTGTGTTTTGTTCTTCTTCCCAAGAAAGATTTAGCCCATAATTATAATTAAATCATATTAATGGAGGGAAAATATTTTCTTTATTATTTATCATTTGCTTTGACTCATAAATTTATTTATGACTAAATAAATATATCATTTTTTACAATTATTTGTCATGTAATTAATTATTGGTCACTAAAATCTCTGCAATTATCAATAAAGATAAATAATTTAATTGAATTCTATCATTAAGGTGATGCATTTAATTTACACACATGGCATTGACAATGTTTTTTGTATTTTAAACAGATGACCCTTCAGAAAACAGTCTCCTGGAATCTATTTGTTTATTTACTTATAATACAATTGACATATAATGTTGTATTAGTTTTAGATGTGCAACATAATGATTTGATATGTGTCTCCTGAAATTTACTTATTTAACTCGCTTCCTTCTTATTTTTTCTATGGTGCCTCTTATATGATCAGTTCAAATGTAGCCACCAGCAAAAGATTAAAAAGCCAACCCATCGAGAAAGGAAAGTGAGTGAATAATATTCTGATTTTGGAAAGAATTTTTTAATAATCATCATATTCAACAGTCAAAGAAGAAATAACATTTTAGTGAAATGAAACTTGCTTTGGCTTAATTGAAAGCCTCGGGGTAAGCTTTTACTTATGTGTTTTGGAAACACTTTAAACCGAATAGAACTCAAAAACATTACCAAGCTAATTAAAGTGTTTTAAAATGCCAAAGAGGGGATATAGTGGTCTCATAAGTTTTTATATATGAGTGATGTATCTTTTCTAATAATTCTTTAGCAAATATGCTCAAGTTTTCAAGGTAAGAAAATGCCATTATCAAGAGAAATAGTGGCTGCTAATTTTATGTTTAAAAAAAGGAAGAAGTCTAATTGACTACAGAATAAAAGATAACATGCATAACCTTTTAAAAAATTATCAAAAGCATTGTCCTTGATGTTAGCCTGACATTTCTTCCTTTGATTAGTCATGGACTTATATAGCACTTTTTTTCAAAGGCACCAAAGAACTTGCCTTAAAAAATATGTTAATATCCCATTATCTTTATAAGGATGAAGGTGGAAGGGACTTGCGTTCTTGCTGAGTTCTCGCTGAAAAGACTGGCTGTCTAAAAAAAAAAAAAAAAAACTAACAATTCACCTGTGACTCACCCCATCAGCTATCTACATTCTCTCCCCTTCCCACACTCACCTCATGGAAATGGATAGTCTCCCCTACCCACTTCGGCGCCCCTTAACAGGCCACAGTAAAATGCCAAGTCCATGTACAAGGGCGACTTCCAGGCAGGCATTTTGGCCTGCAACTTTACTTCCCATGGAATCCAAAGAACCTTTTCTTAATCAGAAACAAGGAGTCTCAAGGCATAGTGGTTCTTTCTTTCATTTCTCCATTTATTTAACTAAGACCTCTTAAGCTCCTACTATGTGTAAAGCTCTGATGTTTGTTAACAGTACAATATTGTTGTTATTGTCTAGATTTTGTAAATGTCAGATAAACAATACTGAACAAGATCCACTAAGGCCTACCCTTTTGAAGCTAACATTGTATCTAGGGACGTAGGTATTAACTAATTAATTACAAATTTTTAGAATTAAATTGTGAAATGTACCATGAAGTAGAACTAGTGGGTGCTGTAAAAGCATGGAATGGGTAAATCTGACGGGAGGGTCAGAGATGGATTCCTTGAAGCAAAGACATTTGATTTAAACTCTGAAATGTCAACAAGAATTAACTAGGTTGAAATAGAAGAAAGAGTACTCTAGGTAAAAAGAGGCTACACATTGCCCCAAGATCCTAAAGTGGGAAAACAATATTGATTTGTGTTGTATTGAGAAAGACCAAGAATATAATGTATGTAAGTTAGACCATGTGAAAGTGCTTCATAAAAGATAAAACCCTGAAGCAAGGTTATGATTACTTTTACTGGTGATTACTGTTGTTATTGTCTGAAATTAGTGAAAAATCAGGGCTATATTTTTCTCTCATTACCTTTAAGCAGTAAGTTAGATCACTCTTTTCTACTTCTTGATAATATTGTGAACAGATATGGTAGTTGTTTAGAAAATTACAGTTTTAAGAGTAGTTACCCTTCTAAAAATCTATGTTTAATAAAATATTTAATACCCTATCTAATTTAGTATCTACTCCCTAAAAGACACACCTCCTCTCTTATCTGCTCAGGCCATATCTATGGCTTGAGAAGGTTTGTTGATCTTTTATCCCTCCTCGCCTTTTTGACCTGGTCCTGGTACCCCCAAGGTCCTGGGCGTGGGAGAGAGGGAGAATGAGGATAATTAGTGGAAACGAGTTAAAGGAAAAGATCAAGGTCTTTCTCGCCTGGTGTTATAATCTATCAGTGTCCTGAGTTATGTTGGGTTCTAAACATAGGCTCTTTCCTAGAGAATATTTGAGGGTTGCTTGAAACCTTCCTCTAGGACCTCTGCCATTCCCCAACACAGGTGATGATGACCTTTCCTTCTGACCTCTTAGCACCCCTCTCAGCTCTGCAACTCGACTCTCACCCCATTGGTGACCCACGAATTCTTTCAGCTAAGATTTTCATACTCCATAAAAATCTTTAATGGGCCAGTCAAGATGGCCCAAGTGGTCATTTTTCACTAGAATGACTTGACCCATGGAAATTTGCATCCATGCTGCTAATATCAAAACTGATTTCTTTGTCCTCCTTCTGTAGTAGATAGCTCTAACTGGTCTCAAACTTCAAAATTCCCCAGGCCAGATCCAGACTCTAGTCTCTGTGTTAATATACTTCCCCAAGTGCTCTAAACCTCAAAAAAGGTAGTATAAGGCAGGACAATGCATTTCTGCAGTTTAATAAATATCCAGCTGAGAAATACAATTTCAGTCTCTTGAAAAAAATAACAAAAACCAGTACCAACAAAAAAATAACATCAATAATAAAAAAACTCTTTATAAAATCCCTCATTTTATCTTGAGGTAGGAAAGAATATGACATAGAAAACTGTTTCTCCTCAAGTTTCTCATATTCTCTTATATAGGCTATTTGAAATAATGAACACAAAGCTGCATATCTTTAAGTAAAACCTACATTGAAGTGTCACTCTTTAAAACATGTTATTTGCCGCTCGTTAGGCTCATCTGGAGCCTTCAGCTGAAATTCTGAGACAATGGGAAAAGTACCATTTTACATTCTGGTTTTTGTTGTTATTATCATCATCGTTTTTATTACTATAATTATGTTTTTTGTTTAAGGAACACTAAGGCACAAATATTGTGAAAATAAAATCTTTCCCCATAAAAGCTAGAACAGTGAATGTTGTCCATATGTCCCTTCAGAACTGAAGGAATTATAACCCTAGCCTCTGGCAAAAAGCCTTAGCTGCCAATCTTCTTTAGGAAATGTATTGGCTGAAGACTAAAGAGAGTCACTACTTCCAAAGTTAAATGACCTTTCTCACCTGGGCAGTCTTCAATTAATTACTAATGATACAGAGGTATAAAGCTTGGTCTCCTTCTCCTTGGAGCAACTTGAAGAGCTATTTCAGCTTCAGAGCTCCTCAAAGGTAGGCAGAGGTATTCATTCACTGAGATCATATAATAGCCTACTTCTCTCTCAATCCAGTCCTCCTTTACTCCATTCCATCCACATAGGTAGATCCCAAGAGTACTCCTAATGCATTTCCTACATCCTCATCTCCTTCTCAAAATCTGCTTCCAAGGGTACCCACCCTGTGACAGATCATGAATAAAGAAATAAAGGATATCTACTATTTCCTCTTGTATTAAAAGTCTGCTGAAAGTCCTAGTCAATACAAAAAAAAAAAAAAAAAAAAAACAAGAAAAACCAATGAAAGATATAAAGGTTTAAAAGGAGGCAGTAGAGTTCCATTATTTACAGACATGATTATATTTAGAAAATTCTAAATAACCTACAAATAAAGTATTAGACTCAATAAAAAATTTTAGCAATATCGCTGGATACTATAATTTTTATATTCCAGCCAAAAAAATTTAATTTAATTTTTAATTTTTTGTTTTATTTTATTTTTTAAATTTTTTTATGAGTTTCTTTGAGCCAAACTGATGACATATGCCAGGAAGCAAGATCTCCAATGCTCCCTAATTTGATTATTTTTAATATGCCATTTGAAAGAATATTAAAATAATCTAAGAATCTAATCAAAGATACTGAAGACATTTACTCAGAAAACAATAAAGTATTATTGAGAATAATTAAAGAATACCTAAATGAACAGGAAGAATAAACCACAATTATTATGTGGATGTCTCAATACTATACAAAGATGTCAATTTTCCTTGAATTGTTATAGATTCAGTGCAATATCAATTACATCAGTCAGTAATTGCTATAACAAAGCTGTGTAAAAGCCATCACAAAAGCCAGTGTCACATGACAGTTATCATCTATTTATCATGGATCTGTGGATTAGTTTTTATCTAGGCAAGGTTCAACTTTATTTAAGTTGGTTCCAAGAAGAGAGGTGTTTCAGGTCTGTTTCATGTGTCTTTTATTGCAAGACCAGTGGCTACTCAAGTCATATTTTTCTCATGTAAAGAGAAAAATGCAAAGTCAAACTCAACTGCTAAACCCCATTCCAAGTCTCTTCTCATATCATGTCTACAAATATCTCATTGACCAAAGTCAGTGACACAGCCAAACCCAAAATCAAAAAAGTGAGAGGCACCCTTCTCCCATGAATATTGTTGAGAAAAAGGAGAGAATGAGTGTATATTTGTTAAGCAATAATTAAAACTATACCATTCATTAAGATGAACATCTTTGAGTACTTTTCTGTTTGTATAGTATAACAATAAAAATAAAAAATTTTACAAAAATGTTTAAATTTTATTATATCAAACAATAGTTATAAAAGGTTTTGAAATTTAATAAATATATTAAATTGTAATAAACTTTTATTGAATTCTTACTTTATACCAAGCCTTGAGCTTACAGTAAGCATTATGGGTAACACTGCATTATGAAATAGCGAAGGTACTTTTAGGAATCTATCAATTAAGCTGAAAAAAACAAATATTCAGAATAACTAGTGTGAGTGAGGAGAGGATTTCTTCCATCTGAATAAGAAGAAAATATTTCTCAAGACTATTTCACTTATATATCCATGAAAAATATCCACAAACTTGAAATACCACTACCTCATTGTTACATATCCTTTTAAAATCATTTTAATGTGAATATGGCTGACTTTTGAATTTCATAGCTATAGTAAACATGCTATCATGCATTTTGATTTTTTATATTTCAGTGATGAATAATTTTCAATATATTAGGATATTCTATATTTTGTGACTCTTTGATGACAACATAGTATCTGCTATTATTTATAGAGCACTCAGTTTATACAAACAGTTCACAATTCTTCAGATCAGATTTGTTTCCAAATTTTCACTGTTGAACTTTTCTGCCTTCAGAAGTGTATGTATGTGTATGTATGTATGTTCTCGTTTTGGGTTGTTTTTCTGAGTGCATATTTAAAAATAAACATTTATTTTAAAGTAGATTCAGATAAACAGAAAAATTATGATGATATCATAAAGCAACATGATTCATCTCGTATGCATATATACCTTTTCTCACTGCAGGGGACCGTAGAGTGAGAATACGATCTCAGTATGGTGGCCTTTTCATTCTGCAATCTGTTTCCCCCAGAGATAATGAAATTACTAGAATTCTGAATAAGTACCTCAAACTTTGATGTGCTAAACTTGAGGCTTGAGTCTTCAAGCTCATGCAAATGAGTCTTTCCCGTATATATTTTAAGTGATCATATTTGTTCAAATAACTTAAGTTGATGGTAAAAATAATACAAAAATAAAATAGTATTAGCATTTACTGCCAGTTTACTAAATGTCACATACTGTATTAAACACATTGTCTGTTTTATATCATTTGATCCTAACAATACACCTAAAATAAAGGTATCATGATACTACTCTGTAAAAAACAGAGCTCAAAGTATCTGTCTAGTGGCTGGCAAATAAAGACATTATTCTTAATGTTCCCTGAGTTTGTTCAGCTACAAAGCACACCAGATATCCATCCCAAACTAAGTACGATTTGAAACTGGGGCATAGTCGCTAATTGTATTTCATAATTTGTTAAACATATACACTATAACTTGAACACAGTTACCTATGGAAATGGAACAGACTAAAACTATTTGACTCTATTATGGATCAAATGAAAACCTACATTTATTTGTAGCCTAAGTCCTCCCATAAATTTAAAGGTGCGCACACACACACACACACACACGCACTCTTTTATAGCCATCAGCTAATTTGTACACTTCACATGTTTCGTTTTTCTCAACAAAGACTGATCTGGTCATAAATATTTTATGAAACTTTCATGTGTTGTAGCAGAGTTTAATTTTCATATGTATTAGAATTCAACTGAAACAAAGGATTGTGATATTTCGGCTTTATATTTACAAAAGACATATATGGACTTATCTACATTGAAATGGACTTTTTAATTTTTCCTGACTTTGCACTCTATGGGATAACTAAAGATCTACAAGAAAGACAATATTTTGTTCCTTTTATGTCTTTGAGTCTATCCTTAGTTTTTCTAAATTTTATATGTGGAAAACATGCATCTATTCTCCTGAGATTGTATTTTTAAACTCTATCATTTTGCTTTTTAGCATTTATTTTTTTAGTGAAGGTAAATCTTGATCACTAAAAACTGCAATTAAAGGACTGAAAAATCTTTGGTATGATCACAGGAAGAAAAAACATGTTTCATAATTGATTATGAAGCCCTAGATCTGTCTTCTTAGGAGACAAAATTGTTTTAAAAAGTAAACAAAACACAAAAACTAGAATTGGTCTGATGTAGCATGTATGCAGAATTCTCTTGATACATATGTAATGCTTATAAAGCTATAACACCTAAATCCAATCCAGGGGTAGTATTCCTCATATAGACTCTGAACATAATCTTCATTCAGGTCTCTTTCTACTTCTAAGGAGATACGAACACAAGGACCTTACCAACTGTTATTAACGTAGGGCATCCCAAATTCTTGGGAGCCACCTCTCCTTTTAAGCAATATTTTCTCACCTACATCTCACTCCTCCTTCCCAACCTCCACCATGAAATCCACAGTTTCTCACAATATACTCAGATCAGTTCCTGACTCCCTGGTGCTCAGCACCTAAACAAAGACATTCCTTCTGTTCTAAATGCCTTTCTCCTTGGATTACGTCCATTCAGGAAGTTTTGGTCTTTCTTCGGAGGAGGGAGGAAGAGACAAACCTGAGTAGGCCAAATGTCTCTGTCCCATCCTGCAGTACAGAGCAGATGATAGACCTTCCTGTGCAGAGTAACGATGGTGTGCAGCACAGGAATTTAAATACTTGGTCTTGGTTCAGGAAGGAAATTCTTTGACTTCCTTGCCTTTCTCCTCTGTCCAGCCAGGGTATAGTCAGAGATAATAGAAGACTCTTTCCTTTTGACAGCCAAATGAGATAATGCAACCTTTGAGGGTTGTTTTTGAGTTTAAAATTTAGCTCATTTTTTCATATATTCATGTACTCGCATTAGCAAGGCACTTCTAATGAGCATATTCTGTACTGTGGGAGCTAGGTTCGAAAAATGGCCTCCCAAATTTCCCTCCTCTTATATGATTACAACTTCACTCCTCTTCCCTTGAATCAAGACTGGCTTTGTGACTGGCTTTGACAAATAAATGGCAGAAGTGACTTTCTGGGACTTTTGAGTCCATATCTTAAGAGTACTTGTAACCTCTCCTTCTCGGCTCTTGGAACACTTCTTCTTGAGACCTAGTTGCCATGCTAAAAGGAAGCCTGAGCATCCACAAGGAGAGTTCCATATATAGGAGAACCAAGGTTTCTGCTAGCTACAGCTCAGCCCCCAGGTGGTGGCCAGTACCAACTGTCATTCATATGATATGAACATCCCAGTACCCCCATCGACTCCATATAAAGTACAATTTCAGAGAATCCTGAAAAGTGAGAAATGTTTATTATTTAGCTACTGTATTTGTTTATGTAGCAATCAAGAGCTGGAACATATGCTTTACAGTTTGTCACAATCTATAACAGAATCTCACATGATTTCATATTCCAAAAAGTTCTGACTAGAAAGAATAGGAAACATATAACTTTGAGCTAATGAAAAAGCCTAAAATATCATTCAATATTTTGAGAGTTTTTGCTCATATGTACCAGCAAATAAATAAAAATATATTCTTAGCAAAATGAGATCATGCTTTAAATACCTGATACATTTGTAGCCTAATTTTATGAAACATATTTCTATGACAAAAATCATAAATCTTTATTATCACCTGTATATGCTGCATAGTATTCTACTGAATCATATTTAATACCTTTATTTCTGGTTCTGTAGGCTTTTTCCAGATTTTCATTGTAAACACAATGATGATGTAATAAATTATATAATCTTGAAAAACTACCTTCCTATTTCCTTGAAAATTAATGAGTAAAAGACCATAAATATTTTTAAGCTTTTGGATGTAAATTTCAAATTGTCCTTCAAGGAAATTGAAAAAATGTATGCTCTCAACAGCTGTATATGGAGGTCCTATTTTCTTGCTTGGCATATTTTTGTGACATAAATTAATGTGTAAATACATGATTAGCCACAATTTTTATCTAAAATGGGAGTGAAGTATCACCATTCTTTCAACCTCCCATTCAAGTTGACATCCAGGAAATATAAATTGCTTGGGTTTGCTTAAATATGTGTTGATCGTCTTAAATATATGCCATTCAAATTACTTCTCAAGATGTAGACAATCCCCAAGGCTCCATTGTTTGCAGAGTCTGTTTGAATCTTCTTGTCAATATCCAGACAGTATTCAAAAGAGCATGTGGTTCTGAACTGATTCTTGCAAGATGTCTTAGAAGTGTCTGTTCTCAGTTACAGCATACCTTCCTCCTTTGATCTGCTGAATTCCTAAAGCAGTTTTGGCATGACATATATCCTCTTGTGGTGTGGATACCTGAATATCGTTGTTAGAATTTTTTTTCTTGTTTTATTTTGTACTTTCATTTATTTTTTTTTTATGGTTGTCATGAGAATTTTTGAAGACAAAACTGAAAGAACATAAAGCATAGAGTAGTTTGCTAATATGTATTTCATCCACACACTGGGCTTTGAAACATCTGTGATATCAGTTGATGTTCTAATAATTAATTATATTTGTATTTTCTTATTTTTACCATTTTTAAAGAATTTTCTACAGATCTCATTACCAGTGAGTAAGAGTATCCCTGAGCATGTTTATTTTTGTAAAATGTTCTTTAAAAAAAATTTTTTTTCTTTTTAACTCTGGGATTTCACCTGTCTGGATTTTCTGGTATGACTGTTGAGGCCTCTCCACCACACTGGGAAAAGAAAAATAGAAATTGAAAATGAACTTTGTTGAAAGGTCAACACACACTAATAAAGAAAGTAGGACAAGCAGGCAAGTTAAAAAAGGAAAAAAAGATAAAATACCCCATAATTTTAGTTAGTTCTTTGCATTTTCATCCTTAACAAGATAAGACAAATTATTAAAATGAAACCACATAGAATGAATGCAATATTATGACCTTTTGTTAATTAAGAAGTGAAACGTTGATAGCACTGAGCACTCTGGCTACAAGGAGGGAAAAATAAGGAACTAGAGTTGCCTTTTTTTGTCTTTGTTATTCCCCTACCATGTGAGGGAAAATGGGCAAAACAAGGTAGGAAAAGACAAACCCTCAGCCACAGAGTCCAAAATCTTTTAGAAAGTCAAGGTGTTGTACAGCTAATTTTATCTGTCTTCAAATCTTTCTACAAAAGACCCACACAGATCTCTAAGCAATTTCATTCTTAATGTAGAGGTGGAGAAGCTACAACACTATTAAAAAACATAATCAATTGGAGGCAGAAGGTTACAAAATCCTGTTTTTATTTTCTCTTCCACAGATCTTGGATAATTTGGAGTCTGGAATTTCTCTTCTTTCCTGAGAAGTGTAAGGACATATAGGAGATCTGTAGAAATATTTGTACCAATCCAAATAATCAGGTTAAAAGAAACCATCATCTGAGAGGGAGTGATTCAATATCTTTTTAAATTGAAGATATCATTTGTATTTTTGTGTTTCTTTTGTTTGTGTGAATTTTTGCGATTTTCCCCACCCCGATTTTTTTTTTTAACTTACCTTAGGTGCATGGAAGCAAGCACATAGGAATTGAGATTCCCTAGAAAATATACTTAAAAAATATGTATCGAAGTCATTTTTCATAGTCCCCAGAGTCCTACATAATCTTCCCCTCACTAGTTCTCTGAACTCATCTCCTCCTACTCATATGGTCTTTGATCCTTCAATACTCCAAGCTCATTCCTACTTTAGGCTTAAAAGTCCTGTTCGCTCTGCCTGGAGGATCTGTCTCCAGTTGATCACAAAGCTGTCTCCTTCTTGCCATTTAAATTTGAGAATAAATGTTCTTTTTTCAAAAAATTTTCCCTTTCATTTCTGGACAAATTATAATTTTCAGAAAGTTAAAATCAACAGTCTCATATTAATGCTAAATGAATATTTTTAACTCATAAATAGAATAAGAAAGATTGTAAAGCTTTTCCCAAGGAGAATTTGAGAGGATTACTGGAATAAATTTACTTTATTATAGATAAAACTGGTATATTTTATAGGATAATAAACCATTAAATTTAGTATTGTCTTCTCTTCCAGATAGAACCCATAGGTGTCTCAACTGAACAATAATCTTCATGTTAATATGCAATTTTGCAGAGTTTACATCCTAATCACTAATAAATACTAAGTCAAACAAAGCTATATTCCCTGGAGAATGAAATAACTCTTGGGTACTTCTTATAGACAGTGATCCAGTATAAAATTTAAAGACATACAGTATAATTTGTATAATTTTTTCTTAAGAAAGGATAAAGAAGACTCGCATCTCCTGGCCACTCTCCTTTACATCACCCTCTTTTATTTCTTTATTTTTTGTTGCACTCATTACTATATGAAACCATCATCTCATTCTTTTTTGTTTGATTTCTTTATTGCCTGTCTCCCCACTACAACATAAGTTACCGAAGAGCAGCATATTTTTCTTTCTTATCCTGTACCCTGAGCCCTCAAAACAATGTCTGATATATAGTAGGTACTCAATAAATATTTGTTGGATGATACGGCATCCAACAATATTTTAGTGAAAGTGACTAATGCATAGAAATTAGAAAGCAGAGAAAACCGAGTATCTAGTTGGAAAGAGAAAGCAGTCACAAATGAGGAAAGCAGAAAACTAGAAGGCAGTATAGAGATGAATAATAAAGTGTTTCAGGACTGTCAAGATGGTAAACTCTACAGAAAAAATATTATAAGTTCCAAATGTTGAAAATATGACAAATACTCCAGAAATATTTATGGCCAAATTTCATGCATGGCATTGAGGGAGATATATACAGTATATTTTAATGTTTATGTTACAGAATTTTATTATGGTGTAATTAAGAGGCAATTGTAGGTGAAAATCTAAATGGAAACTTGACATTTACTTAAAACAAAACAAAATAGTAGTCTCCCCTTCTTTATTATGTTCTCTGCATTTGGATCTTATCATTCCAATTAATTCACAGATATCTGAAAATAGACTGGGAAAACGAAGGGATTTTATAAAGTACATAATTCTTGAGGAATTTTTTTAGCCTTCCTCCCGAAACAGAAGTAAGCAAAGTGCAAGGAAATATTACATTGATAAGCATGTTGGAAGCTGAATGAATAAATAAAAAGTAAATGCATTTTTATCCCAATTCAAAATTCTTAACAATTTAACAATTATGTGTGCTGGTATAGAAATAAGCAAGAAGCTTGATAGTGTTAATTACTTCATTTCTACTTAGTTTTGTAATCATTAAAAACCGTTAAACTTTATTTAACTCATCTGGAATTGTGTGTTTGACACTGGGTTTATAGGAAGAAGGATAACAACACAATGTAAAACTGCTGCCACGAAAGAAGAATTTCATTTCCTGCCATGTAATCATGATAAATATTTTTTCTCTACTATTTATCAATATTAAGCTTTTCAACTAAACTTTTATTTCCAATAAAAGGAAAATACAGAAATTCCCAAGCCCACTAGTAATCATTTCTCTTGTGGTGCTTATTTATTGACATGACAATTCTGTGAATAATGGTTAGTTTACTTTTGAGGAAATAAACAGCTTTTTATAGACTCTCACGAACAATCTTCAACAAGCTGGAAAAAAAAAAAAAAAACAAGTTGCAAATAAATTACACCAGTATGATTTTTATATAAGATTTGAAGATATATAAAAGTAAACATTACTTCAAAGAGGTGTTCATATAGGTAGTAAAATTATTAAGGAAACCAAAAATTTTTTTAGCACAGAATTCAAGATAATTGACACCTCTGTTCAGAGAGGAGGGCTGTGATAATCATGGAGTTCAAATATACTGAAAACGTTTTAATTCTTAAGCTGATAGATGGAAGCATGGGTGTTATGCACATTACTCTTTGCATTATATAAGTTATATGTGTATGATATATATTTATAACTTTAAAAAATGACTTATTTTTTCCAGTGTTTTGTTTGTTTCCTCTGTACCGTACACTAACAATCCTAAAATTCCTCACTATAAAGAGTTTAAAATGCTACACAGAATATTTTGAAATTAAAGGGCTAGTATCTGAAAAGGTTTGGGCTGTCCCTTGCAACCAGCAGCAAAATAGAAGCAGAAAATCTCAGCAGGCATGAGGAACTGAGAGCCAGCATAACCCGAGGACATCATAGGATTCCTGCAGACAGCCTGGAGCCTCAGGCATCTGTGTAGAGCAGAATAAAATGCCTAAATTCCCCACACCTAAAGCTGGGACTTTGCTAGTACTATGCATATGAAAACTGGATGATCTATTTAAAAAAAAAAAAAAAAAAAAAACTTTTAGCGGTGGTAGACCAAAAAGAAAACTGTCTGATCTCTGCATTATTGTTAACAGGGGAAAAAAAAAAAAAAAAAATTGTGGGATTTAGCAAGGACAAACCAGCCCACACAGCCTGGAATCAGTCATCTGTGGTCCCAAAATACTCCAAGAAGAATTTTATTTGAGAAAGGTGCCCCAGAACCCTAGCAGAAGTCAATATTTACTCCTTCTCAACCCAATCTTCACAGATTTCCCACATGGAATTTTAAATTTAAGAATTCGTAAGGGGGGAGGGGGAAGAGAGAGTGACAGAAAGAGAAGTAGGAATCGGCAGCCACAGCAAACAACAAAACCAGACAAAGACTTGGGATATTGAAATCATTAGATACTGAATATAAATTAAATATATGTTTACTATGTTTAAAAGTATAAAAGAGGGAATAAAGAAAGATGAATTAGGAAAAAGAAACTATCAAAAATGATCAAATATATATATTTTTTAAATAAAACTTTTAGAAATAAATATATAATAGCTGAAAAAAAGAGAGATAGGTCAAATAGAAGATCAGGTTGCACTAAAGAGAACAGTAATGAACTGGGAAACGGACCCTGATGACCTAATGTGATATGTGCTATGATAATAACTGCAAGGTAAGAGGGCTCAGGGATGCAGGTAGAGGGAGGGGGCGTTGTGGGAGGTAGCCAAGTGGAAATGGGGGTATCAGTGTTATAAGCAGAAGGAACAGCTATTACTCGAAAGTAGAACCAAATCAGTGTACATCATAATTAAGTTACTGAATGCAGGGGTGGGGAGAGATAAAACCAAGATCCTATAAGCTTCCCAAGAGAGAAAAAATATTGTCACAAGGTATACAAAATCATAATGACTTCAGAGTTCTCAATAGCAACATTGAAAACTGGAACATTCTAAGCAATCCTTTCAAAATTCAAAAAGAAAGTTCTATATCATTCCACACAGCCAAACAATCCCAATCAGTGTGAAAACATTTTTAGATATGCCAGTCTCAAAATTTGCCTCCCTTATTCCCTCTCCTTGAAAACCTTTGGAAAATGTAGTCCACCAAAATGAGGAAATACATCAAGAAAGAGGAAGTCCTGGTATGGAAAAGACTTGATCCAACAGAGAAGCACGATGAGGGAAATCCCAAGGCAGCTTCCTACATGATGGCCGTGCACCAGATGAAAAGAGCAGTCAGTGTGGTCGGGAGTAGATTTGATGACTCTGAGAAGACTTATGCAGAAAAATGAAACCGATAGAATATTACACACATCTGATGCCTTAAGAAGAGATCTAAAACACTGGGGAAAGATTTGGGGCTGTATTTATTTTTAAGTACATAGAAAACATAGAAAATTAAAAGCAAGAAGGCACACCTTGGTGCCAAGGGAAAGAAAAACATTATTACAGAAAAGCTAGTCAGTCATGGTTCTCCATCTCCCTCCACTGTGAATGGTGCTCTCACAAGTCAGAACGATGCAAATACTACAATGGGATGAGAAATAATTCTTGGGGGTGAGGGAAGTGCAGACGTGGGAATGAAAGTGAGGTCAAGATATAATGCCTGAAACTGAAAAATCACAAAGTAGCAACAAAAGTATCTTATTTAGACACAAAATTATAACCAAATCATCTAAATCACTTGAAAGACGTGAAAATGTATCCTGAGGTGGATGTGTGGAGACAATGGAGAAGAGGGAAGAGTACTGCTATTTTCTTAACAAGCCTCAAAGAATATGATGGTGCTTTTAAAGAAATAAAATAAGAGCTGCATATAGAAGGGTAACATTTCCAGTAGCCACATTTAAGGGGGAAAAAAGTGAAATTAATTTTAATAATATATTTCACTTAACCCAATATCTCCAAAATATTTTAAACAGTAATCATTCCAAAAAATTATTAAAGAGATATTTAACTTTTTTTTTTTATAACAAGTCTGAAATTCAGGATGTATTTTATACTTACAAATCTCAGTTAGGACGAGCCATAATGCAGGTGCTCAGGAGCCACACAAAGCTGGGGCTACTTTATTTGACAATGCAGCTCAGAACTATATGCATGCATAATTTTGATTTTTTTTTAATTGTAAAGGGGCACTGGTATGTATAGTTTGTCCACTTATTTTCAGAAATGCATGAATGCCATCAAAACAGTTGACCCAATAATTGAAAAGACTAGGAAAAATGGAACTTCCTTGAGAAAACTCTATGAAAAGAAGACATTGTGGATTATTCAGTAGCCAACAGAGCATGGGATCTCATCACCCCATTCCCTTTCCCTTATGGGTGAAAAAAATGCAGACAAGTGACTCTCCTAAATTTATGAAGTTAAGCAGCAGCAAAACTGGACTCAAATTTAGGCGGTCTGACACCAATGGCCGCAGGCTTCATCACAATGTGCTACATGGGACTTCTGAATGTTTCGGTGCAGTTCATTGAAAATAATGCATGACTAAATAAGTATATTACTCACCTTGATCTTAATATAACAGTGAAAAGACCATCAACATTAACAGTGAAAAGAGCATCAAGATGTTCCTACTTCTTATTCTTAGTGAAGTAATTCTAAATAAATATTCCTATTTAAACTATTTGAAGTAATTCATGCCTTTGAATGAAGTAGTTTGGTGGTAGACTACACAGCCTTTGAATTAAGTTTGAAATAGAAGAATTAAATTTCTCAACAAACTATCAATGTTTTTCAGAGGTCATGCAGATGGATGGAGTTTTTATAACTAATGAATTCAATTCAACATATCAATTCAACTGTATTGGCTTTCTATTGCTATGTTACAAATTACCCTGAAATTTAATGGCCTAAAACAACAAACATTAATTATCTCACATTTTTTCATAGGTCAGAAATCAAGTTACAGCTTAACCAGGTACCTGGCTTCAGGTCTCCCACAGGGCTGCAATCAAGGTTTTAGCCAGGACTGCAGTCATCTCAAGGCTCAACTTGGAAGTCTCTACTTCCAAGCCATTCATATGGCTATTGGGGATCTCAGAGCTTCTCTGGCTGTTGGCTAGAGGCATCAGCTCTTTGCTATATGGGCCTCTCCATTGGGCTACTTGTGACATGGCAACTTGCTTCCTCTAGATGAGGGCAGGGAGCAGTAAATCTGGGCAAGCAAGACAGAAGCCACAGTCTTTTTGTAATCTAATCTCAAAAGTGACATCTCATCATATTTGCTGTATGCTGTCGCCTAGAAGCAGGTCACTAGATCCAGCCAACACTCAAAGACAGGAGATTACAAAGGGAGTGAATGCTAGTAGGCAGACATCAATAGGAGCAGGCTAGAGATTGACTCCCATAAAGACAAACACCCATTCAATGCTTTCATCATGGAAAGATGCAGTTTCTTATTGTTCATTCATCCATCAGTATTCACTGAGCACCTACTCTGTACCAGACCCTGGAAATCTAGGCAGCAGAAGATATTCTCATGGCATCCCTAACACCTATCATCCAGTGTCATCAAAATTAAACACCAAATGACTTGATCAAAAAGAATAAAATATTTTAAACAGTAAGCAAACATAGTACAGTAGGGTCTGTTTCACTAACTACGTTTCCTTAACTGCTATGCTCATAAATCAAATACTGATGACCTTTCACTAAAGATGGAGAATCACCCTGGTCTTGCCAGGCCATAATTCTGTGATAGTCCCTTACTTAGATCTACAGACTTCCAACCCCAGGTTTGAGTGATTTCCTTAAAGTTCTATACTGACAATACAGTGTAAGTCCTGAAGATCAGAAGTTTGAGCTCACCCCAGAATTTAGCCTGACTATCCCTCCAAACTATAAAGTGATAGAAAAATCTATGAGATCGGTATGGCTCTATTTAGATCCATTGGCCACTCTATCATCTAACACAAAAACTGAAGTCTTTGACAAGAATTGAAACCAGGATGATTTCAGTGATTGCAAAATAAATAAACATACAATCCCTGATTGAAGGAGCCCGCAAATTTTATTTCTAGAATTCTTGAAGTTCTTTCTGTTATCTTTATCTGACTGTTCCTTCCGTGAATATTTCATATAGTGCCGAAAGTTCATATTCTCATACTTTAGTCCGTTTCTCAAGAGAATGCACTTAATGGGTTCTATTTTTATTTTAGTAATCATCTTCATGTTTTTTAAGTCACCCATTTTAGTAGATACACAGCTTCTCACACACACACACACACACACACACACACACACACACACACACACACACCACCTCTTGCTCATGCAATAGAGTACGCATCAGAGATGTCTCAGCCTGACTTATTTTCTATTTAGCTAAATAATCCAAATATTTCAAGGTGACAGAAAAGAATGCCTCAAAAATAGATAATTAAGCTTTGAATAATACCACTGAATATATGTGAAGCTAGTTGATTTTGCAAATCATTTAGCTTTACTGCAGATAAGAATGCTGACATATCTAATAAAAAGAAACATGCCATATGTTTGTGATATAAATGTTTTATAAGAGCAAATTGACCAGCTCTCCATGCATGTAGGCGTTATAAAATTCACTAACACTCAAGAATCCACCTGTCCCAGACACCAGCAGTATCTTCAATCCTGAATGGCTTAATACTCTGCTATTGTGTTCCAGCTCTGAAAAATGCCACCAGAATAATACACATATACCTATTAATAGCCTAGCAAATCAGTTTTAAAGAGTCTGCTCCACGAACATCAATCTCTGCTATATGAGCAATTTTAAATGTTTTCTCCACTTAATTACAAGTATACCTTAAAGACACACACCTTTTTGCTCAAATCAGTAGAGCACTGACAATCTCATTCTGAAGATGTGCTAATGGTCCCTAAAATATAAGAATTCAGTTTACTGTGATTTATTAACAGTAAATGCAATCTAAAATACCATTTCACTATTTCTTTAAATTAATGAATATTTAATTCATTAATGGAAACACTTGTAATAAGTATGAGTTTCAGAACCAAAGCTTTTGATCCACAGAATAGTCAAAAGCAAAATAATCTATGAACTCAAAAGATGAGGTACCCTTGAAGTTTAGTTGGTAACTAGCTGGGGATGGTGAATTGGCAAATGTTTGTATATAGAACTAGAAGTGAAGCCAGGATGATTTCAGAAACTGCAAAATAAATAAGTACATAGTTAATAATCAAAGAAGCCTGTACATTTTATTTTTAGGATTCTATCTCCTATAGAGATTCACATACTGCACAAAGATTTGTGTGCAAAAGTATTTACTGCTGTATTTTTTTTTTTGCAAAAGAAAAGGGCATATAAAAGAATGAAAAACTTGAAATAAACCTAAACTTCTGTTAGTAGAATGATTATTCCTATAGAATAGTTTGAAACTCTTACAGAACATGAAGGAGGGCTATGAACAGAAAAAACACAATGTTGCATAACAATATGTGTAAATGTGTCCCTTTAAAGATAAAACATAATATAGTATCATCATATTATAAATAAGTAAAGTGTATGATAATCGATCTCATTGAAATATCTATGTGGGCAGAAAAAAATTAAAGAATACATGTCGGATTTAAGAATGGTTACTTTTGAGAATTAAAATTGAAGTAGTGGACAAAAAGATAGTAACTTTCACATTTTACTTTACATGCTTCTATTTTATTTCATTTATAAGAGTACACATTACTATTGCACTACTCTGTGCAGTCTCTAGGGCTTCATTTTTTATATATCATGACCTTGTATCTCATTATTTGTATGTATAATTACTTACAGACATGTTGAAACATAACCCGTAAATCTCAGCACAGCGATATTAAATGGTTGTGTTTTAATAGCTATAATGCAGATTAAAATACTTTAACACATACATACAGTGTGACAATATATATAACTTATGTAATAATCGTGAAGCTGCAAGCTTGGCCCACTAGCCTTCCAATCAATCAGATTGCTCTTCAAAGGTGTCTACTACAGGAAGTGTGTCTATATTCATATCTCCATCAATAATATCCTAAAAATCAAGGCTTAATCTCTACCTCACAAAAAAGGTAGAGAAAATGTTAATAGTGCAGATTAAACTTAAATACTTGTTACATCTACAGTCATTACATTATAAACAGTACAAAAAAATTAAAGAACTATTCTTCCAGTATTTGAAAACTCATGTGATCTAGCAAAGTTACATACATCATTGAATGCCAAATGAGATTTCAACATGTCTCCAATGTTTTACTTCTGTCTTACTCATTAACAAAAGCAAAAATATCAACTAATATTCGTGTAGGACCTATTTATTTATCAGCTGCAGCCATAGGTTGCCTAAATATATGAGTTTGGCCAAAATCAGTGAGGCATTCCATGACCAGCTACATAGAATCTACCATAATGAATATTGTATATTTTATTTATTATATATTTTATTATTATTTCATATCTTTTATCCTATACATATACACACACACTTTTCAGAACCTGTCAATTAACATTTATCAGCACACTGCTGACTTATGGAAGCATAACCAAAGCTCAGCCAGCTTAAGACTTCATTACCTCTACTGTTAGGTGTATCTTCTCAAAATAACTCATGCATTGATTATGACCAAACTGGCATGGGTAAATTCGAATGGGGAGATGATGGCAAAAGGCTGCATTTTAAGCTCAGCCTCAACTGTTCTGTGTTTGGTGTCATGCTTTTCAGGACTAGCTGTTTAAAACCAAAATTTTTTACAAAGGCTATGAATAGGCATTCTTCAAAGGCAGTTAAGATTTCACACCCACCTACAAAAAGCTTGTTTGAAAATAAGCCTGAGGAAAAATGGATTGGATTTTTTAAAGAATCACAAATAAATATTTCCTGTTAAAAGAAGTTAACTTTGTTTTTGATGACTTAGTTTTAAACTTCAGAAAAAATAACAATGCATGTATGCTGCCACACAGCATTTAGATTTATCAGAAGAGAAGAATTTATGTAAATCATATAGGGATCTGGCAACACAGAAAGGAAATTGTTGGAGGCTAGAGATGTACTCTCACAGTAGAACATTTTAGTTTTAAGTTTCAGGGGACAGATAAAGCACAATAGATTTATTAATTATCTTTCATTATCTTGCTTGTTTAAAATGTAGATTAGTTTCTAGGAAATCTCTTTTTACTTCAAATGCAGTATTCTTATAAAGATATGGAAAAGGGCTGAAAAGAAACGGAGATCAATACACTCAATAATAACAATAAAATAGAATCCATTTACCTTATCACATTTAATATGCAGTCCTGCTTTCACATATTATGTGGTCCAGAATATATGCGAGACCAACTAGTGATGTGCTAAATTCCTCTCAAGTAGAAATTTCAAAGGCTCAGCATGAGCAGCAGAACCCAATCAGATTTGTGCACAAGCTGGGCCTCCCAGTCCTCTTGCCTTTAGCTACTGTTTAATACCAGCTGTTTGTTCTTTCTGGTCTTCCCTCTCCTCTCTACCTCCTCTAGGTTTCATTTTAAAAACATACCCTATAGATACCCAATTCAGTCCTTCTGGGTTGCCTTGGCAACTCTCAAAGATAGGATAACTCACAGCCTCTCAGTCTAATGCCATCACATCCCTCATTTAGTTTAGTTTAGTTAAGCCTTTTATGAGCATCAGATATTCCTTAGAACTATAATCAAGAATTGGCTCACTTTAAATTGGTTCATAGAGCCTTGCGGGGTAGTTTCCTAAGCACATCCCCCAGGCTCTCTTCTTGCAAGGCCCCTTTCCCTAATGCCAGAATGCAGGGCCAGATTGTTATACAACTTATTTTCATGTTTCCTTCTACTATCTGTCAACTTTACCTTGAAGATTTACTTTTATAAAGTGTCTTTTGGCTGCCCTGCCCTTTGGCATCTTCTACAGTTTGGCAGAGTTCCTTGGTTGGGATTAATTATCAAGGTTGTCAAGTTTTCAACTTCAGGTTCTCAAATGAGTATCGAACTGTGTGTGTTTTAAGCCAGATATTCTATTACAAATGATGTTTGCAAAGCACACAGAGATAAGTCATTCTTCGTTTATATTTTGAGAAGAGAAAAATCACCTCTGGTCACCCTTTTACCCAAGTGGTGCCACCACACAACAGCTGGTGGTACCTGTCAAACAAGGTTGACTTAATTCAGGGCACCCAGCCCTCCTGAGAGCATCTGCCCAGATGGAATTACCTGGTTCTTCAGAACTGTGGAAGGTTATGCTAATTTTTTAAAAAATAGGTGTGAACAAACTTTTATCATGAGAATTTGACAGCACCCCTTTGAAAATCTAGTTCTGAGTACTGAATACATTTAACAAAAGGCACAGAAACAGCTAAGAATGCTGTTTCCTTTAATTCAGTGCATAACATGTATGAATTAATTAAGCATTTAACACCACATTCAAGATGGTTGACTGTAAAGAAACATAATGTTGTGCTGGCTTACTCTCTTACAGAAGAAAATTGAATTAGATTTTTATCCTGTAATTTATGCTGAATTAATTCAATCTTTTGCTATTATATACTTCCAATGAATATAAAAGCAAGGCAATAAACATGGAATTGTTATAAAGTAATAAATCACACCTATAGATGAATGGGGACATTTTTTTTGAGTATTAATTCCGTTCTGAGTGGCTATTCTTGGGCTCATGCACTGTTGTAATTGAGCTGAGATTGCCTCTACAAGTCTAATGAGAGCTGTGAATTCACACATCATAGAAAATAAATTTAAGTTTCCATACTGACCTTGCCAATGGACATTTAGGAAAAGTGAAATCACAATTTGTGGCACTATTCCCTGTTGCTGGGAGCATTTCACAGTAAAAACTACTTCCTCTCTTTCTTATATTTCTCTCCCTTCAAAATATGTGTACACTACACATCTTGGACCAAAGCTAAGCAAAGGTGATTTGATCAATGTTTACTGCCTGCAGTCAATTTAGAGAAAAGCAGCAGACTTTATCTCTTTAATCCCTGAGGTCCTCATTCTGGAATATCGTGCAATTCTGTATTCTAATAATTTCTTAATCTTCAGAAGATTGAACAGTTCGTAATTCAGTTGTACTCAAAGACAACTTGAAAACAACTACAACAGAATGCATTCAACTAAAAGCTATAATCATGCAGGGTTTGTTCACTTGTTTTTAAAGCCATATGCCCATGAAAAGTTAGAACATGATTTTTACTGTGGCATGGCCTATGAGAGGTAGTCATACATCAAAAATTCATGAAAGTATGAAAAAAATTAACATTGGCATTGACCTGGAAAACCCAATGAAACATCCCCCAGTCCATCTCTCAACTCAAAAATACAGACTTCAAAATATTGGTTTAATTGTAAGAGGGACATTCAAAGTGCACCATGAAAAAGATGATGAAATTTGCTTATGCATTAACCAATCTCCAAATAATGCCTTCGAGTTTATTTCAACAAATATAAGTACCCTCAAACATTGCCATATACCTGTCAGAATTATTGAAGAAACTGTGGCTGTATTTTCAGATAAATAGAATTATTCCTCATTCCTCTCTTATGTAATAGCAATTACAGGAATGGATTCCTGTGGAGATAAAATAAAATTTATTGTTTTATCAGCCCGTCATATAAAAATGGTTCATTATAATGCAGTCTAGGTGGCTCTTTCTAACATCTACCTCTTTTTAAGACTGATTTACTGCCAAAAACTCTGTTCACGCCTAACTCCAGTCACTGCTTCTATAATTCGTTCTTGTTATGTTTTCAGTGAAAGAGGAGGCTAGCAAGTTATTCTTCTTCATAATATATAACTCAGCATGAGTATAGCTACTTTTATTTTTAAAGGCAGGTAACACACCCTAGCTGCTGACTTGTTTTTTTCCATTGTGAGTCCGTGGAGGAAAATAGGTCTGTTCTTAAGTAAACTCGTTTGTATTACTGCAAACAGTCTGATTAGCTTGTTGAGGAGGACATACACAAAAGACATTTAAGTCTCTCTCATGTTAAGAGATTTCTTATTATGAGTCATTTTTATCTTTCTTATGTTCCCAAAACAACAAAAATCTTTGTAAATAGCTTTTAACTTGAATATACATTTTTCATACCTTTTACTGCACTGATGATATTTATTATAATTAAAAATTAAAATTCTAGTGGAGTTTCTTTATCAAAGTGAATTAACTTTACAGGAAAACCCTTAAGGAATGTTTAGGGACTCCCTAGTTGTGTTAAGAAGATCTTTTTTTTTTTTTTTTTTAACATTTGGTATAAGCCTGCTTTTATCTTAGTTTTCTCCATCTCTGCATCATTGACCGAGTTACTCGGTCCCAAACAAAGTCTTAATCCTTGTTTGCTCTTCTTCCCTTGAGCCTCATATCAAAATCCAACAGTTTTAGGCCTGTCACCTATACCTGCCATAATAGATCCCCAGTCTGATCGCTTCTTACCACTTTCATCCGTACCGTCCACACCGGCCTCCCCTCTCTCTGTGCTTTCCTACAGTCCATTCTCCACTCAGCACTCAAAGGTGTCTTTAAAAAAAAAATAAATCAGATCATGCCATTTCCTCTACTTAAGACTGACCGATGGCTTCCTACCAAGCTTAGAATAAACTTCAAATTCTTGGCTGTGGCCATCAGGACCCAGCCCTGTCTATCTATCTCTCCAACCTCACTTCTTAGCACACCCCCATTTGCTTCCTGAAGCCCAGCCACAGTGGATTTCTTACTTTTCCCCACATACTCAAAGTTCTGGGTCTCTGGGCCTTTTTCTCTGCTCTTCCTCTGCCAGGAAGTCTTTTTCTCTATAACTTCTTGCCATATCTCATCACTCAGGTCTCTCTCTGCTCAGAAAACACCTCCTCAAAGAGGATGTCCTGAACACTTTCTCTAACCTCCCTCACTTACTTGCCCTGCTTAGCTTTTTACATAGTACTTATTTCTATAGAAATCGCCTTTTATTTTTCCCCCTTGCCTGCTTCTGTCATTGGAATAGAAGGTTTGTGGACACATGGCCTTTGTAAATTTTACTACTATGTCCTCCAAGTCTCAAAAGTGCCTGTTATATAGTAAGTATTAGATAAGTATCTGTTGATTGAATAAACAAATAAGAAGAACTGATTCATTCAAATATGTGTTCCACTTTTAGAATCCCATTCATTTGCAATGTTTACTGTACCATATCTCTTAATAATTAAAAAAAAAATACCCTAATTTTCTCTAAAATATTTCTGTTAGCAATGCTGAGAGAAATGAGCATTTAGAATAACCTACCTAATCTGTATTTTGTAATCAAGTATTGATCATCTTAAATTTTACCTAAAAAACAAATTACAAAATTTTTCCCATACTAGGTTAATTCCTGTTGTTCAAATAATCTTAATCTGAAAATTACCCACTTAAAGGTAAATGTTTTAAAATATCTCCCTTTGATAGTGGCTTTAAGGCCATTTTTCTCTTTGAAAGCTTAAATTCAATAATTATGTCTTTGTCATCACCAAAAATGTTATTAATTAGATATCCTATTAATAATGTGTCAATCTAAAAATTGATAAATGTCAGTCACAAATAATTTTGATGTCATTTTTTCCTAATATATTCAGTAGGGACCATCTATACTTTCCAAAAAAAAGTCTCAGATAGCCCCAGATGAATAGTGTATTCTCCCCCAATATAAAAAAAAAAATGATCGAAATTTAGAAAGGTTTGATCTTATTTTTCCTTTACCTGAATCAATCAGTCTTATTATAAACTTAAATCAAGGCACTTTGAATGATTTTTTCAACATAGTCATTGTAAATTTAATATACAGAAAATGGTATGACATGACTCAATAACTAAAGTATATATAATCTTACTGACCCCAAACTCTGCTTTATTAAGAATTTAAATTATAATAATGATAATGACAATAAATGAAAGTAATAGGTTTAACTTGAGGGTATGATTAAGAAGAACATTTACTACATTTAGTAGTTGCTCTAGTACTATGCTTTTTCATCATGTTTTGCATCCCCTGATAAGTTAATTATTTCACTCAAAGTATTTTCTCCTCACCAGTGCATTCTGGCCTGACCCTAGAAATTATCCAATTGTGTTCTGCAGAACATAACCTTAGAATGTTAAAAAAGTACTTGGCAAATAATAATAACAACAGCAATGATAATGTTAATTCATTAGTAAACTTGGGAAATAAGAGTTTGAACTAATCAAAAGTTAGTTACTTGGCTGTAGGACTTTTCAGAGCCTTGAATACACTAAAATAATTGTACATTTCCAAGAGGAATTAACTGTCACTTTCCCTGAAGCATTATTTTAAGGAACATCTTTTGGACAAACATTCCAGAAAATGCTTCTGTAATTCATTTTCTGCAAACCTTTGACATTATGTTGTGACACTTCTCCAATGGTAAGACCAGTAGATCTTTTCTGTTGACTAACGAACAAAAACTTCAGCAGAATAAGGATGATCATAGCCAGTCTCTTCTACCTTCTGTTTGATTCCCAAAGTTCGAAATCTTAATGTTTATTACTCATTGTCAAAAATTATTTATTATTCCACACTAATTCTACTCTGTAGTCTCATGACCTTCTTAGTAACAAATCCAAAAGACTCTTTCCATTCCTTATTTTATTTAATCTTTTTGGGGCATTTGATGCTATTGATCACTCACTATTGCTTGAAATTCTTGAATTCTTGGTTCTTTTACCTCTTTGACTCTATTCTCTCAGTTTCCTCTGTAATTCCATTTTTTCTGTACATCCCTTATTTGTTGTTTCCAATTTTTTGGCTAATCTTCTTCTCTTCCTATATACTCTCTCCTTGTATTATCTCATCCATATTTATTCCTTCAAATGCCATTATAGAATGATGGTTCCCAAAGCTATAGCTCTGAGATCTCTGAGACCTAAAAAAAAATCTATAAAACCTCTCCCCCTAAATATGTAACCTCCAATTACCTAAAAGACCTCTTCACTATAGTGTCAATAAGTACTTCAAATCCAAGCTGCAAAAAGTTGATTATCATCTCTCCAACCGCCGCTCAACAAACTTCCTGTTTCTTGGTATTTCTTATCCTTATTCAGTGTTAAATTCACAGAAATGATCATGGTCAATAGTTTGATATGGTAGGAAAAACAACTTGGAGACAAACTGCTTGAGTGAGTGTGAGTTGGACGGCTGAGTTAGTAACTAATAAAGCCCTGGGTAAGTCGGTTCACAATTCTGGACTTCAATTCCTTTATGTAAAAAACATGAGATAATCCTATACTTACTTCTTTTTGTCAGTCTTTATTACTTCCTTTCATTCGCAGAAGATTTTAGCTCCTAGATTATTGGCACTCTATCTAATACTATCCCTTAATGATTTAATCTGCTTGTATTACCTTTCCAATGTTCTTTTCACTTAATTATCAGAATTCCTCTACTCCAATGATCATGTCCTCTAAAATACCTGAGCCACTTGTTCACATTGTTGAATACTAGACCTCGTCACTACAGATATAACAATTGTTGTAAAAGCTTAATTCTAAGCACCCACTTGGGGATCTCTCCTCATCAGCTCTTAAATTTCTCTGCGACCTACAACCGATTGATCCAAATATATTTTCCCTGGCATCCTTTCCCCTTTCCCCTCTGCCAGCCCCCCACCCCACCCCAGTTTATTTACTTACTTCTCACTTGAAAATATTGAGTTCTATGGCCAAACCTCATGGAATTCCTTTGTATGCTCTTCTTTGCACTCACATGGCGAAACCCCTACTCTGGTTTAATTTAACTTTCTGCCTGACCTGTAACTGCTTTGATTCAGGTAACAGTGGCTGGAGGAAAATTTATAATTATCTAATATATGAATTATTAATCTCTCATTATTGGAACGTAGGCTCTATACGGACAGTGCTTTGCATACAATAAATGCTTAATAAATATTTGTTGAACGAATAAATAAAGCATATGTGCTCATAATTTACATTTCATTAATTCAACCTGTGAATATGTAAACCAGTTCTTCCACTGTAAAGAGCCCATATATTTTCAAAGAGACCTGACTAATTTTCAAAAGGATGGATTAGTAATGCTTTGTTTTTATCTTCGAGGTAGTCCTAAAAATATTTGCAAATTACTGAATCCAAAGTTAATATTTTCACTTTGACTATGGAGCTTTTATATCAATAGGTGATGATTTGCAGAAAGCATAGCATTTTCCTGCCTTAAAGCTTTGAAATAATTATATCTTTAGTGAATTCATTATGTAACAGGGAAGTTTAGACTAGAATGTTACAATATTGGAGTTTTAATGATGAGAGAGGCCAGCAAGACTAGATTATCCATAGCAACATGAAGTTCTTCTTTTCATCTTTTAAATGACCAAAGGTGATCGTTTCTTTTCTTCACAGTATTATACCAGAGTTTATCACAGAGGTAACGAGCATGTCAAGTTAGGCGAAGATATTTAAGGCAGAAGTAGATACAATTACCACTGGACCCCCCATAGGATTCTTCTTCCTCCTTCAAATAAAGTAATTTATAGCTCTGTTTAGAAGCAAGTAAGTTCCAATCAAGACTTAAAACATTACTGCCAATTAAAACTTTCAACTAGGTTGAAAAGGAAAACAACAGTGATATACAATCTTAATCATTAAATCAAAACCATAAAATCTTAGGGAAATGGAAGGAGTACCAAGGAGATCTGTATAAGTCCTAAGAAGTTGGAGAAGTTGAAATAAGACAGAAATTTTTATGTGGCAAAATTAACAGGAGAGAGATAATGACAGACAGTGAGACCTAAAGACAATATAGCAAAAGTTAGTATGAGAGTGATAATTTTTTAAAAGGGGAAGTCATATTATTTTTATTATCTTTATGTACATGTCAAATATTTCATAATTAAAATAACTTTAAAGTTAAAAGAGAGAGACATCGTGAGATAGATTTAAGAAGATGGTAAATTATAAGATTAAAAGACTTGAAGACTAAGTTCTGCCTGAAACTGACTTTGTCACATGTGACTTGTTAGTTGTGTTAACTAACATATGTCTAGGAGAGTTCATCAAATAATCAACTTATCCCCGAAAGCTTTTCATCTATTTATAAAACTTTTTCGTTTATTAGACCAAACTAATTCTTTGAAGTTTTTGGATGCCATATACTTATGGACATCTGTCTCACTTTTTAGGAGTAGTAGATTGATTTTTATTTTATGTTCATAAGACTTATCAAACTTGTAGTTTCCATTTCTTTTTTTTTCTGCCAAATAATGATAACAGCAACAGTATTAATTATAATAGTAACAGGAACAACAACACATATCATGCCACATCCTGCCTTAAATATATAGTATTCAATTTATTTAGCCCTCACATCCACTTTATGAAGTGATTGCTGTTAGTATCCTCTCTTTACAGATAAAGGAACTAAGTTAGAGAGAGGTAGGAAACCAGCCCAGGATCAAAGTTGGTTCCAAGGTGTATGCTCTTAACATGACTCTGAACTGCCTCCTGATCATGGCTCCAGAAAGTTAAGGAGTTTTTATTAACCATACACTACAATTTATTCATGCTATGAATGGTTATTCTATTTCACCCTGCTAGGTATTAGGAATTTTAATAAACAAGGAAGTTTCCATCCCTAATCCCAAGAACAGAGAGCTTTAAATAAGTAATAACAACATGAGATAAGGGCTATAGTGCTGGAAATATCAAGAGCTATCTGTTACAGCAAGAATAACTAAGCCAGTGTAAGGAGAATGTGATTTCTTGCCAAAGTTGGAATTTATACCAATTATTAGAAAAAGCAAACAGTTGATTGTTCCAGGCTGGTGGCAATTTGCTTTAAATGAATGAAGCAAGTGAAAAGGTGGCCAGAAGGTGATCAGGAATCAAGCTATAACCAAACATAAAAAAAATCACACAGTTTTAAAAGCCAGCTAAGAGTATGCCACTTTGCTAAGGTCTTTGCTAGAAGACAGAGATGGGCAAGATGAGATTTCTTATTGCACTAGGCAAGAGATATGCTGCTTAGAATCTATTTCACAGAAGGACTTGCTGCTTATGTGTGAGGTCAGCAACAGACTACAGCCATCAGCTGCAAAGGATGCCCTTCCCTAAAGAAACCTTCCTAGAGTTGCCTACAAATTAACCTTAAGATAAATAAAGGAGTCTAAATAATTATTTCAAGATGAAAAACAAGTATAATTTTATTTTATATTAAAATATGTATACTTGGATAATTTCCTTTGAATTCTGGGTTTTGATGTAGATGAATTATTTAGATAAGCTTATATTAAATAATGCCCATTTAAAAGCATTTAAATAGCAAGGGTATTGGAAATACTTCTAAGTTTGATGCTCTCCAATGACTAGTTTGAGATTTTTGTAAAGAATTATTGATCTTGAGATTTTCTGTTTCTGTGCTTGCAAAATTGGAGTTGATTGGCAAACATTCGTGCAGTTTACCTGAGCACAAGTCGTCAAGGCTCCCATTGAAATAAATTATGATTTGTTGGTCACACGTGTCTTTCCTCCTATTTTTGTCTGGCAGTAGGGAAGTCAAGTCCATCTGCTTCCTTTGTGCCTCATTTTCAAATGTTTTGCCCAACCCATTCTATCTTCATTCCAAATTGTTCTCTTTAAACATATTATCATGAAATCTGCACAATATTTAAACTCACCATGGAATGAGAAGAAAATGAGAGAAGACAGAAAATAAACGAACAAAAACCCAGGAAATCATTATCCAAAGAGCAAGTAGAAGGAACTAGTCAAAAATGAAAAGCAGACAAATGTTTAGTGTAGCTGGTTCTTTTTGAAATAGTTCAAGAACAAGTCAAAAGTCCCCAAACTCTTTAGAATATATTATGATTTACCACAGTTATTTTTTTAATACAAACAAAACAAAAAGCAACCACTTACATTTACAGCCAGTGTTCTAGTTTCAATAAATTTGGATTTTTCCCATTTCCTTCTCTGAAATCACCCAAAACCCACAAGGAGAACAAGAAACAAAATGCATACGTCAAGCTCTTTGAATCTAGAAAATAAAGAAAAGCCCAAACACAACATAAGTGCAAGGGCTACCAAGAACAGCGATGGTCAAGCGGATATATGGGAAAATGTGAAAAGAAGATGCTCCTTCAGCTCCACAATCTCAGAAAGGGATACCAGAGTTTACCCTTCAAAAAAAAAAATACGAATTTAAAACAATCCTTTGATGATCCCACCAGGTAAAAGGTGAGAGATTTGGGGGTGGAAGCTTGTCTACCCCCAAGGTGGCTCGGAGGAGCAGAGGAGGCAGGGCTGAATGACGAACCGCGCGGCGCGGAATGTTCAGGAAGGATACCATGGGTGAGACGGCATAGCAGAGCCTCTTTGCCTGATTATCAGCCCTGCAGTGCTAATCCTAGTTGGTCTCTGTGGGGAAAATGCTGAAAGAATTTATGTGAGCCAACCTTGAGGCATGCAGACAATGTCTGCTACCACGAAATAATGGTCTGGCACCTCCTCTACGTGAACTTTCAACAAATACCTGACCTAGGAGGAATGTGCCTAATTTAAAGACAAAAATCAAAAAGGAACCAGTACAGACATTATAAGAAATATAATATAAGAAATATAAAAATAATATAAGAAAAGAGGACAGGAATAGTAAAAATGAAGGGTAAGGAAACTAAAAAATAATAATAATAATTGCCAGAAAACAGATTAAAAATACAGCTAAGCTTATTGGTGCAATTTTTTTAAAAATTGAAGGGAACATTAACTGATATATAAGAGCCTAGGATGGTGAGACAGGAGACAAACAATGACTTAGCAGAATTCAAGAAAAAAATATAAAATAATTACAGAAATAAAGGCCAAGAAACATATAAAAAGCAGACAAAAATGCAGTAAGTCCTATATAGAACAAAACCAAGAAAAGCAAAGAATGTGAATGTAAGTGAATAAAATAACTAAGTATTTTTAGAAGGAAAATAATATATAGACAAGCAAAAGATAGACAAAACATACCTAATCGATGTTGACAATAAAGAAAACTAAATAATGAGGACAACAAATACTTAAGGATAAACTTCAAGAAAACTTCCCCAAAAGAAGAGTTTAAGCTACTGACTAAAAGAGCATATTGTACCCCCATGACCTCCCTCACCGAAAAAGGCACAGAATGGTGAACTTTGAGATATATCCTAGTAAAATTTGGTGATACTATAATGAAGAATCCTTTGAACCTGTAGGCATAATGATCATATCATCTATGATGAGAAAACTAACAGGCTGGCCTCAGACAGCTACAAAGAAACATCCACCTCTAAATAAAATTGAAGTAGTACCTTCAAAGATCACAGAGAAAGGTGACCTAAACATTGTCTTCTTAGTCAAACCATTGTGCGAGTTCAAGGGCCACTAAAAAGTTTTTTTCTGAATATTCAAGAACCCAAAGAATAGATTTCCCATCAGTTCTTCTTCAATTTACATGTGTACGAAATCATCATAGAGTATACCTTGAACTTACACAAAATTGTACGTCTGTTATATCTCAGTGTAGCTGGAAAATAAACTAATTTTTAAAAACTGTTAAGAGGACAAACTTTAGCCGACAAAGAGATGCCTGGAAATACCATGGTAAACTGACTGGCAATGAGTATTAATTTCTTTGATTAGTAGAAACAACCAAAAAAAGTGAGAGTTATGGTTGAATATAGAAATGATTAAAAAATGGCAATAGCTTAAGTAAAAAAAAAAAAAGGGAAGAGAAGAGAAATAGGGTAAAAGTATACTGTTTCCCTCATCTATTAATGTTTAAGGTAATTAAATGATACAATATGCACTTATCAGCAGTATAAATATAAATGGCAAGTATTTCGCTTACGAAATACTTTCATATTTTCTTAAATAAAATGGCCAAATAGGACACAGAGCAATAATTGTATTTAATTTATATTCAAATACAAATAATATTTATCGACTTCCATAATATCTGGAGACTTTCACATATAATATTCGCCAAATAATGAAATGAGCATTATTATGCCTATTGGCTAGATTGGGAAAACGATATTTTACATAAGGAAATTAACCAGAGTCAAGCAATTAATAAGTAGTATATGAGCTGGCATATGAAGACAAGTCCTGTCTAGCATGATGGTAAGGAGGACAGACTTTGATGGGAAGCCCAGTCCCATCATCTATTCTCTGTGTGTCCTCTGAAGAGTTACTTAGCATCTCTGTGCCTTGGTTCCATCATCTGTTCATCTATATAATGAGGACAATAAGGTACCAATGTCATGGGGGGGGGATTTTTTTGTTGCTGCTGCTGCTTTTATACAATAATTTAGGAAAAAGTTGAAAATAGAGTTCTGAGTTTGTGTCCCGGCAAACCTGGAACTATAGGCTTTAGCCTAAGTTATTGAGCTAACAAAGTATTTTTCATGGATTTTTACTATGCAAGCAATGCAGATATTGTATAATTTAGGGAAATTATATATTATAGTTCATTGATTATCTAAATTATTTAATTTTCTAAATAGTTTCCAAAAAATCACATAAAGGTAGCCACTTTTAATAGTTTGTATTTTTCTTTCCAAAATCTTTCTATGCTTTTTTCTTCATTGTTATTATCAAACTATATGATATTTTACACATCATATAAATTTTTTACATTATTCAAAACTTTTTTTGTTTTTTTCAATTACAGTTGACATTCAATCTTATTTTATATCTATTTCAGGAGTACATCATAATGATTAGACAGTTATATAATTTATGAAGTGATCTTCCCAATTATTCTACTACCCACCTGGCACTATACATAGTTATTACAATATTATTGGCTATATTCCCTATGCTGTACAATACATCCTGTGACTATTTTGTAACCATCAATTTGTACTTTAAAATTCTTCTGAAATATGTTTTTAATAGCTGTATAAAAGCTCATTCTGTAAATAGGCCATCATGTCTATTTTCTTTTGGAGAAATGAGTACTTTTATAAAAGAAATGTTTTCTTCATGTGTAATTATTTATTTAGAGTAGAGCCCTGGAAATACAATTACTTGGCCAAGATGATTAATATTTTTAAGACTTTCAACATGTATTTATAAATTGCTATGTAACAAACCATGTAAAGGACTTGGAATAGTGCTGAAGGCACAGAAAAATGCTTTATATATTAAGGATATTAATTTTTTATCTATTTATTTGTTTTAAATATTTCCTTGTTGGTAGTTTGTATTTTAAATATATATGTATCTGTATGTATATGTGTGTGTGTGTGTGTGTAGTCTTTTTTTAAATATAAAATTTTACACTACTGATCCTTTAGTTTATAATTTTAATACTTTTCATTTAATGGAATACTTCGCCAACTAGATACCTAATATTTTCTTCAATTTCCACATTTAATAGTTTTAAACCATAGACCTTAGATTATGCTTAATCCCACACAATTTAGCTACATTTTTTCTAGCATTCTGTTTATGCTAATGAGACTAATATTCTGGATGAAAAACTGAAGTTATTAAAATTAGTTTAGGTTTAATCAAAATTTGCTGTGTCTTTAGCTCAAAACTTAAAAGATCTTAAGAAGTAGCTAAGTATAGAGAGCTGCATTCCAAGATTACTCTGGATCTCAGTTGTTTTATTTATTTATTTATTTTGTCTTGATCAATTAAATAAATAATGTCCTCTAAAACTACAAGAGATACGAAATCCTAGGAAAAATAGAAAGAAGTTAGGCTGTTTTTAGATTATTAATCTTTAACTCTTGCATACAACAGATAAGAAAAAGGAGGTTTCTGTTTTGTAAAAAAATCTGATAGGTGGTTAAAAGTTTATTTATTCCACTGGTTGGAGAATCATTTTGACAGAATTTGTTAAATTTAGAAGACCTCTTTAGGGTTATCTACTCCAGCCACCTCCTGTTATTGTATTATGGTTAATACAGTTACAAATGTGAGTTTAATGCCTGAACATGTCCAGAAACTTTACAGAAAGGAAAACTCTCCTTGTTTCCAGACTAAGCAACCAAGTCAGCCATTTCGTAAACTAACAATCAAATGAAATTGAGCAACCATTACTGTTGCCATAGTGAATCCACATAACAACAGCAAAAAATTAGGTAGATAATTATGATCAGACTATTGTCCCTGTGGTTTGAATTGGTTTGAACCAATTTTGCTGTATTAACATGTCCCTTCAAGAAAGGACAGTAAGATGGAAAGATAGCTTGCTACCATGACTCACTCTCACACCACTTCTCTGGTATGTATATATTTGAAATATAGTTAGCTTATCAGTAAAACATTGGTTTCCCCAAAATACTACATTACAAAGGAGAATCAGAAAATTAAAGATATTAAATAATTTTTTGAAAATTTTGAGCCATAATGCTTTTAGGATTTATATTAAATCACATTTTCAGTGACTGGATTATAATAACCAGCACTTTAGAAACAAGAGAACAATGTGTATGTATTCTAAAAGAATTACTTTTATTAATATATCTCCAATTAACGACTGAGAAAATAAATCAAGTTAAATATAGTTTCAATTTATTTAAAAATCCAATGTTGATAATATTTTTATATATGTTCTATTACATAAAATAACTTAGCTCATTTATTAAACAGATATTTGTTGAGCGTTCACTATGTGTCATACCATTGGAATATATCAATGAATTAAATAAACAAAAGTTTCAAGCCTTGATCCTTGTGAAGGAACTGTCCTGTATCTTGACCGTGATGAGGGTCCCCTCAGAGCTTAAATTCTAGTGGCCAGAGATAGATAAATAACAACAACAACAACAACAAATAATAATAATAATAATAAATTAGTAAATTATATAGTGGTTAGAAAGTTATTAAGTATTATAGAAAAAAAATAGAGCAGGTGGGAGGAATCAAGAGTATCCTAGGTCTATTAAGAAGAAGATGCATGAGCAAATACAGGAGGTTGGAGTTTGCCTATGGGGAAAGCATTCAGTAATGAGAACATTCACTGCAAATCCTCTAAGGTAAGAATGAACTTGAGTGTTTAAGGAGCTACAAGGGGCCAGCTGGCTATAGCAGAGGAAAAGCAGCAGGTGATGAAGTCAGAAAATAACAAAGCACCACAAAGTGGAGGACCTTGGTGGCCTCTGTGGGGACTTAGGCCTTTTCTCTGAGTTGAGAAGTCTTTGGCAGGTGTCTGGACAGAGTGGCACATTTGTAAAAGACCATTCCGGCTTCTATGTTATCAAACTGAGTGTAGGGTAATAAGAAACACAGAGACTCATCAAGAGGCTAATGCAGGCATCCAGAAGAGAGAAAATAATTGTTTACATAGGAAACTAAGTGAAAACTGACAAAGTCTAGCAATTTACTACTTCTGTACACTAACTCGCACATTAGTGCCTAATATGACAATTACGGTTTCCACAAACTCAAAATATTTCCAAGGAGAACTATATATAAGTAGATTATGCAATGCCTAATTTGCAAAAATTGTAAATTTTGCTCTTTCCAATGGAAAATCATAAAGATCTTATTTGTGAATATTCTTTTCTTTATGAAAAACGAAAACACTTAATAAAAGTCTTGCCATTTCTGATTCAGAAAAACCGGCTACCTTTACTGTACTTATTCCAATTGTTCGGAATACAAAAGAGACTTGCTGGCTTCGTCTCTTTTTTCCCTGCCTGGTTGTATAGCACAAGAGGTCAGGACTGCTGGCTGGGTAACTCTGGCTCCCTCTTCTGACTCAATCGAATAGAAACTGGATTCATCAGCCCCATATAATTAGGAAGACAATTCAAAGGAATAAATTTTTTCTGTATGTTATCTAAGTGTTGTGTTTGCCAAGATAAACATGTCTAAAATTTCTTAAGCACGCAGATGTCTGCATTGCCTATTGTTTAGAAAATGAACATTCCGATAAGTCGAATACCGGAGATACTGAGCCCATTCTGTACTATACAGCCATTGTTTCTCTCTGTCATTTTACTTAGTATATTACAGGTGTTTTGTTGACAATTTATATGGTCCACAAAAAATGCCTCTTTAAAATCACTAAAATATAGATACTTGCTTGCTAAAATAACAGGTGAAATTTTAAAACAATTCAATCTCTTCAGTATCCAAAAGCAGATGTTCTTTTGAAAATGCGGTTTATCCTGAAGTCTGCCAGCCCAGTGGAAAAGTTTTAATACAATTAAATGTGACTGAAGCTGAAGCAGAAGTAAAAGGCACTATATAGAATAAAATTAAAAGCAATATTCTACTTAAAGAACTCTTAAAAAGTAATAGAAAAGGCTGTATATGCATATATTGAAGATTGCTCCTATTTTCTTTCTAACAGCACAGTATTGGCAATGAAAGTGTTTCCCATCTGATCCTGGCTATAAAAAGAAAATAGTCTCGGTGCTGTTAATTCTATGAAAACCGCTTTTTAACATCTCTCAACCACAGGCTTCTGTTCTCCTGTTCCCAAACATCACAGCAGGGGGAGTTGCCTTCTACTTGAAGGTTGTCTTCAGCCAAAAGGCATTTCACATGATAGAATGTTTCTTTATGCTTTTCTAGATGTTACAGTTTTTAAGAAATGTTAAATGAAGATTTTTACGTTTTCTGTAACTTCCTAGCCTGCCCACAAATCAATGTATAAAAGTAAAACATAGATCTGACTGAAAAGAATATACTAAAGAGAAAAAAAATCATAACTCAAAGATGTGGACACCACAAATTTAGTGTTTTTACATATTAATAAATAATTTAGTTATGCATCATTTGTTTATTTATTTACACATTGATTTTGTAAATTATTTATTAATTTAAAACACCATTATACTATATCACATTAAGAGTGATATAGGCCGAGGCTTTAAATTTGAAGCAATACAATATTACGACCTTTGAATACATTTGTTGTATTGTCAATATTGACAGTAGGTACTCAAAACCTTCTAAACACTGTGGAAATAATGTTTTATTTAAAAAAATTTTATAGAAAGTGCTTTTCTTGGCTTATTCAGAGCCTGATTTTTATAGCATAATTAAGCCTTTCTTTCAATTTTTAAATAGCTAAAAAGAGAAGAAAATGTCATTTGCTATTTTCTCTTTTTATTAATTATATTTTCCCTCAGTATAAGAAACATGGCTTATTATGTCTACATCTGAATAAATCTTTTACAATTAAGTGCCTCAAACTCTGTCATTTAACTCTATTGCAAGAGAAAAAAATGCTTTAGTCTTTATAGTTCAAAATTTACTTCCTCTCTCTCTTTGCTGAGCTCCAAATAAGTTAACGCTTTATAGCAATCTGCTTCTGTCTTCCACCACCAACTGTATTCAAAGTGAATTCACTGTACTTCCTGCTGCTAGACACCCTTCTTATGTGTAGTCATCATCACATGACATTTTTCTGTAGTCCCTGAAGTGCCTTGGTTTTCAAGATGCAGCTCCTAAGTGATTGTTATCACTCAGGCTTCATCTCCCTGTAATCTCATAGCTACTCCTTCTCTTTAACTTTATTGACATCTTTGCTGTTCTCTTACCTTGCAACCTATTTATTGCACGTAGGTTCCCCAGTTTGGAAATCTTTACGCACACACTCCTTCTCAGCTTCTCGTATCATTCACTATGCAACCTCCCATTGTCTACAGTATGACTTTGCAAACATTATCCTCATACTCTCCAAATAAAATCGTCTTCCTTCAATTTCCTAGTTAATCAAATCTACATGCCTTATTTAAGATCCTTTATACCTCCAATCTACCAGTCCATCCTCTTACTCTGCCTCTCAAATAGAAGTTCTGCTAATTCACATCTCTCACACATGGAGGCAGGAAGTCTGGAACCCAAGGGGGTCACAGTGTGAGACTGACACAGGCAAGAGTGCAGAACTGATCAAGGGCTTTAGTACTATCTTATCAGTGATACTTCCTCTCTCCCCAGGTTCTCTACATGATCTCAAATTATACTGCAAACCAAAGCAAAACATGAAGTATCAGTACCTGATGTGGTGAATGCATGTTGACTGCCATATGAACAATCTGCTCTACTAATAGAGGAACAACTAGAAAAATACCATTTAAGTAGGAGTTAACATTATTATTCTCAGAAATTACCAGAGGTGAGGTGACAATAAAGTTTAAGGAAGTGCATGAGTCCATTCATAACTGCTTCATGAGTTGCAAGATAATGCAAGCCTACTTAATCAGACTTTACTATCCAGTGTTAAATAAAAACATCTTTTCTCAAGGAAAATAAAAATTGTGAATCCTTTCATTTTTATGTTCTGAAGAAATTGTTAAATTTTTATAAGACTCTAAAGAATAAATAAAACCATAGGCTTTCGATCATCCATACTTAGTTGACTTTGTCCTGCATTTACTCCTCCCACCCCGCCCTGACCCCTACCCTGAGGATTGGTAGTGCTAACTCTGTTATTTAGTCTCAAACTGCTATTTCTTCCCACTTTTTTGGAAACACAATATTGACAATGAAAGTACTTATTTATTTGTTTCTCTATCTTTCTCACTTTCTTCTCAGTACATAAGGTACTTTAATATGGTATTAAGTACACAGATGCTGTTATAATACAGATACTGTTCTATGTGTCAGTGCTATGATAAAAATAGCTGTCATTGAATGGAATATTTTTTGCTCTTTACATCTTCTGAATCCCCCCCCCACAGTATTCTGTACATAATAAACTTACCTTGAATGATAGTGTGACATGCACCTGCCAATTCACATTTTTGTTCTCAAATCTTTCCATTCATTTTTTTATGTGATTAACATTAAATCATAATTTTGTATATAACCCTTCCAATATAAAACCACACGCACACACACACAAATATACACACACCTTTTCTGGAATTTTCCGTCTTATATTCAAGACACTCCACAATAAGTTCCTTGTTGATTTCTCTGATCTCATCTGTACATATATTTCTACACAAATCAGCAACCCTAACAGCTGGCACAAGTAAGTGGCTTTTCACCTTTCCCAAGTCCTGGGTTTGGAATTATCTAGGACTTCTTTATAAACTTTATTCAGAAATACTCTTAAAGATACACCCAGAATAATGTTTAACCAAATATCTGGGCACCCCATGGTCTAGTCGAGTTAACACATAGAATTAATCATCACAATACTAAACATGTGTTTTCATATCTACATATTTGCTCAAATTCACATCCATATGAAATCGTGTTTCCCATCTTTTCTACTTACTTAAGAATCATACTTCCTTCAAGGTGAAGCTTGTGACTCCATAGTTCATAAACACCCTCTCAGAAACACTCAGTCCCTGGTCATTCTTTTTTTTCTGTGGAACTCTTATAGCACTGGTGTGTAGATTCATATAAAAAAGAAAAAAACACCATATAAGATGACTCAGTACACTAGGGATACTGAAACTGGTAATTACAGACTCAATAGACTCAATGAGCATTAAGGCATCTGTAAGCTCCATTAACTGTACATAAAATATTGTACTTGTATACAAAATGTACTGAGAGTTCAGGGCTCTGCTCAGAGTCTCAGGAGCCCAGGATCCGATGGGTTAAGAACTAGTATCCTTGGTCATTTTTTGCTACATCTGTGGACATGAAACCCTTCTCGTCTAGTATTTTTAATGAATAGTTTTTTGTTTTTTGTTTTTCCCTCCCTTGGTAGAATGTATGTACTTGTATTGAAATCAGTTTGAATTAAAACCTACTGGAATGTGGCTGTTAATTGCTATATCCTCAGTCATTGCTGTGTAGTAACAACAAAATCTCAAAGGCTTAGAGTAATAAGAAGCATTTATTTTACTCAAGAGCTTATGAGCCCCCAGGGGCAGCTCTGGTCTACATGTCTCACATCCTCCTGGGGACAGGCTGGGATGTGTTCTTCTTGGGGCAATGACAATGTGCAGGAGAGACAACCCTATTATGCAAGTACTAGTCAAGCCTCTGTTTGTGTTGAGTCTACTAACAACCCATGACCAAAATAAGGCATGTGGCCAAGTTTGAAGTCAGTCGAGGAGTTGGGGGATTATATCTACTTTTAGAGGGAGAAACTGCAAAACTATAGATAAAAGAGATGCACGTAGGAAGGGGTGAAGAATTGAGCTCAATAATTCAATCTACCACACTTTCTAACTCAGCGAGTAAACAAAGTGGGCTGCAGTTTGGATACACAGGGTTAAACATTTTACATAACAGCATCTCATTTAATCCACACAACCACCCCATAAGTGAATCATTATGAATGAATATTACCCTTATGACAGATGACAAACTAAAGCTTAGAGTTCAACTTGCCCAAGGATACACATCTAGTTAGTGGTAGAGCAGAAATTCTAATCTGTATCTACTTCTCTGTTAGAAATAAAATATCAGATATGGTGCTAAAGACACAATCTTTAAACTTTGGAAATGACAAAAACTTAAACCGGCTTAAGAGAAAAAAAAAGTGGCAGGAAAGTCATTTCTGGTTACAGGAGGAAATAAATGCTTATCCACAGCCCTAGCTACAATCACTTCGCGGCTGAATCGAGTCAAGGGTCCTGTTCAGGAACGTGAGTGCTGTTTGGGCCACCCAGAGACAGGGACTTCCTGCACCAGTCACTGTAGTCAAGGAGTCAATTGAGATGGGGTTTGTATTACAATTAAATGGTGAGGGGGAGTAGCAGAGACAGACAAAACAATTATTGGTAATGGTCCCTAAGTCAAAAGAATTACCTAGCATATTAATTTTGAAATGTTCTCAAGTGGTCAATTTAATTGTTTCTTATCCGATGTTCAAAAAAATAATAATTTTCTTCATAAAACAACCATGTTCTATGTGTTTATTGAAAAGTAATACCGTCTTTGACAAGTATCATAAACTCAATTTGTGTTGATTTGTAGCATTCCTCTAATTAATTCTGACTGTGTAATGTGAGTCAAATCTTCTCATATTCATCCATAGTAATATAATATAAAAAGATCTTTGAAAGCAGAAATGAAAATAAATTTTTTCAGGAATGAGTTTTATCGATATGATGAAAAGAAAAACAAGAAGCATCAGGAAAAATTACAAATTTTTAAAAAATCGAGTTACTTTATTTATTTTAGCAAATCATATATCCTATAGATTCCTAAGATCATAACTTTAGTCAAGGTTGAAGGAGGAGAAGAGATCATTTTTCTGAAGAGAGAAAAATTTATTCGATTTCATCTTTTGACCCTGGTAATATTACTAGCTTAGCACTGCGAGCTGTGTCATAGTCACGTGTATGCATGAGGCAGAAAAAAAAAAAAAAATGGTTGAGCTTTACCAGCCTAGTCAAATCAGGAATGTGGGATACCTTCTAATTTTTACCTTTCCTTTTTACCTTGGGGTCTGAAAGTTTGGTCATGTAAAATATAGATATCTTTGCAGCAAAGGATTAATGGAGAGATTCATAGAAAAACAGTGTGGTTAAGTGAAATAAACTCAGGGTTTTTGAAGGTTGACTCCAATCTTGTGGGTCATTTTACCTCTCTGAGATGTGGTTGCTCTTTAAAATGCAGATCAATCTAATAATCAATCTAATAATGTCATCTCTTTATGAAAACAGGTCCAATCGGGATCTACCATTCTAAATGAAAATTAACTTTGTTAGCAAATTCTAGTTCTTGAATATAACTGCAAGCAATAAAAGTAAATTTCAAAAAAGTGATTCAATTATTGTAGTCGGGTTGTTAAAAAGTCTTTCTTTCAAAATATATAAAGAAATATTTATGATAAATAAGTCTAGATTTTCCATAAAAATAAGAAAAGAGTCGAGTGAGTGAGGATATAAATGAAAGATTAGCTGTGAGTTGATAGTTGTTGAAGTATGGGCATTCATTCTCTACATGCTTATATATATTTTCAAACTTCTACCTTAAAAAATTTTAATAAGTATCCAGAGATCACATTTCCTATCATAGATAACTTTATGTATGCTAAAATATCTTGCAATAATCTTTCATTATATCATAATATATTTTATATATATATATATATATATATATATATATATATACATGGAATGAGAGAGAGAGGAGGGGAAAGGGAGAGGTGAGAGCTCATTAACAGGTAACCTTCATGACGCTGAATAATGTATGAGGTGACTTCACTCATAACTGTTCCTTTTCTTGACTACAGCCTTTTACTAGGGTGAGCTTATTCTCAACCCACGCCTTAGTTTCCCCAACATTTTGTCACTCTATGGAACACCATTATTTTGGCTTCTAGAAAGACTTGATACGAGTTATAACTCCATGGGAATTCTGAGTTCTGACGCTTGCCCCCAAGCTGGCCTTACACACAACACACACTGTATACGGCAGAAAAAGTAGGAAGGTGTTCCCGAATCAGTGAACTGCCACATGTCCTTGCCACCACCAGGAATGTTTCTTCTTACTTTTCACATTTTAATCTTCTTGTACAATTTACTTCGGCGTACGAAAAGGTTCCTGACTGCAGACCTGCCATGTGTGATGTGCTCACTGTTAAGACAATTCCATACAGCAAATATGTTGAATACCAACGCTATGTCAGGCCGGAGGTGCATGCATGGGATACAATGAAACTCAAGACGGACAGATGCCATCTCTACCCTCAGAGAGTGCATTCTCTTAGGAAACGAGTTGTTTTGAGTGTGCTGAATTTTAAGAAGGTGAGTGCAGGGAGCTAGGGGTGCATAAAGCAGACTTAAGCTCTGCCATGTGCCGTACTACAGAAATTTGGTTGGGCCCAGAGAACCTCAGGACACATCTGTGTTTTAGACACTTAGTGAACAATTCTGTGATACATTGAACATCAAACTGCACTATTTTCAATGAAGTAAACTTTTTAAATTATTCATTGATTATGTTTTTAATTTAGGTTGATGATTAAAATAAATTAGTGTACATTTTTAATGTGTAGCAACATGGACTCATATTTTGAGGTGTTAGTGCTTCTAGATACCACATTTTGAGAGTCTCAGATTCTACCCAAAGAATATTACTTACTCCTTTCAGGAAATCTTTGCTGACTCCAACCACCCTAGCCTTATCCTTTTACGCTCGGCTTCTGTGTCTGTGATTTCGTAATACCCACATGTGATCTCTCAATGCACTTATTATATTATTCCGTTAGTATGAACTCTTGAAGGTTCAATGAAGTGAGGGAAGAAATAGCTGGATATAAATGATCAAATGATGTCATGATGACCTGGTCTCTTTCCATCTGGTACTTACAGTTCCCTTGGTTTGTTGTTCTCATCCTCAGACTAGCCCTCTCTTTATAGGACATGTCCCAAAATTGTACAAAAGAAAGAGTTTGCCTCTTGTAGTATTCATATACATATATCAAATTTTATTCAAGGGCCCTGATTGGAATTGTTTGGCCATATTCTTTATATCAAACAAATCTCTAAGTTCCATGAAGTAAATGCAGAGTGATGGGATAGGTGTTTTTGAAAGGTACATTTACTATGTAGACAAAAGTGTCACTTGAAGTGTTTTATGAATATTTGATTGTATGTCTGTCTCTAGAATAAAAGTTGTGTCTTATTAATCTTTATATACTTAGTAACTAGTACATGACCTCACCCTTAGAAGGCATCCACTAAATGCTGATTGAACAAATACGATATAAAAGAATGTAAATAACCATGTAGGAAGAGAAAACAGGATATGGATTGTTCTGAAATAAGTCTTGAAGCACTTCAGAGTGTGTGAGTGCAGGAGTTGCCAACACTAGACAATGTGTAGAGGATAAGAAGCATTAAGACTAAGTAGCTCTTAACCTTTAAATCAATTTAAAAATATTTCTAAGAGGATACACTGCCTTATTACTCAGCTGACAGAGGCTTCATTTAAATCTTAATGTCTCTCTTTTTAATAACCGATAAGAATGCTCAAGGCATGATTAAAATTATACCACCTCCCTAGTTTTGTGCTAATTCTGCCACTGAATTACTGAAAGTTCTAGTCCGTGATGCATATGGGACTTGGGACCCGTAGGTACCAGAGGCAAAGCTAGAAGCTCACTGACTTCGACTTAACTTTTGGGAGATTTGATGGTGAAAGTGTTCAAAAGCAGTAAATCTTATGCCATTTTTATTATACCCTGATGTTAAATGTTTGCATAGCTAAATTATTATTCTTCCTAAATGATGAGCTAGAGTCTGGATGAACATATATTACACTGGGGTCAGTGGGGTCAGTGGTGATGATTCAAAGTGATCCAGAGATCATGAGCAAGACCACATTGTAATGGTCAACAGAAAACAGAGCTTTAGGAAAGAGCCATTGTGATTAAATCACCAAGTGCCCAGAGACAACAGAGAATTGACTATTGCTGAAGACCTTTGAGACATCAAAGGCAGTTGAGACATGAGCAAGTCATAGGGTAAGAGAGAGATTATGAAAGCAAAATAGGCAAGGGTAGCTTTTTCAAGATATTTAGCATTACAGGAAGCTGCAGGACTGGACAAAGTGATGATGTTTTGTTTGTTTGCTTTTGCGAATAAGGAACTGTTGATGGTGTTTGTAGGTAGAAGGGAAGGAGACAGTCAAGAAAGAGTTGACAATTTCAGGAAAAAAGAAAGTATTTTATGGAAGTAGATTCTTGAGAAGGCAGAAGAGGATGTGTTAAAAAGCATAGCTGAACAGGTTACTTGAGGTAAGTAAGAAAAGCCAAAAACCCAGGGTATATATTTCTTTTGTAATTAATTGTTGTTTTCAAAAGATACCACAGTCAGGAAATTTCTACATGCAAATAGTCAGTCAACACTAACAACCATTTTTCACCAATTTGCTTTTCTTATTTTTAAAAAAATGTTCAGAGTACAATGAAAAAAAATCAATAATAAAAAATTTTCCTTCCACTTAGGACATTATGAAATGAAAAAGATAATATAAATATTTAATACCCAAATATGGAAAAATTAAATGTAATAAAACATTAGGAAGATAAAATAGATTATTCAAAAGTAAAATAATTCAACTATGGGAAATGAATACACAATGTAAATATATATATGGCTTACTGTTAAAAAGTACAGCTGAAACATCAAATTTCGTTAACCAATGTCACCATAAAAATAAATAACTAAAAAATTTTTTTTAATTTTTAAATAAAATGAAATAATTCAGAATATTTGAAAACGTTCCAAGAAACAAAAATACATTATAAAATTAAAGTACATTAATACAAAGGAGACATCTATACTTGTTAATTATTGTGTTGTGGGGAGTAAAACACTTAAAAGAACTTAGTGCTTTTCTTCAAAAGAGTGAATTCTATGCACAAAAAAAAATGTAGGAAAGAAGTAAAAAAAAAAAAAAACCCACTTTTTATTAATGTACTATAAGAAAACATCCTATGCAAGGCAATTAAAAAGTCAAAGGGAAAGAGAGGTGGGGTATTGATTATTCACCTTGGGGAATTGGTTCCTTGAGATTAGTTCAATTTTTCTATAAATTATTTTTTTTCAGGACACTCATGCAAAGGCCCTTTTAAATTCAAAAGTTAAATTACAAAAACCAAAAATGAGAATAATGATTTATCTTTAACCCTCATTATGATGAAGCACAAGTCAATTTAAGGCAGTTCTCTGAGAACCAACAAAATATGAAACCATCCTTGGAACAAATAAAGCATAACCAGTATAGCTGCAGTTCTCTCTATTTTTATTCCTGTGTTGAAGAAAGTTTGGGTTATATAACATAATAAAAATAAATCAGACAGACATGATCATATTAAAGTAAGAACATGAGATAATCAGTCAAAAATGCACTCCAGTTATTTTCAAGCTGGCTCCACACCTGGAAGCAAATTTAGTCATCATCCTCATCTTGTCATCACTATGAAAATTTTTGAGTGACTGACTTAAGACAGGAGCCATGGGATTTTGAAAGGCTAAGATTCAGACTGATAAATTGCTCAACTCTGCTATTTGATAAAGGGTTTGGCATTATTTAGATCCATTTAACTTGAAAACGTGCTTAAGAGTCACTGTGATTGAATCTCATCTATTCCAAAAAGTTGTTGAATCCATTAAACAAATAAATTCTTAAAATTAGTATGTGCTCTCATTTTCCACATATAATTACTGCCAGTTCAGATCTCCTGCCTCAACGGCCTGCAGATCAAGTGAGATCACATAACAAAAATTCCCTCCTAACACAAGTCCTTTCCTATTATTTTACACAGTCCTCAAGGCAACTCTCCATGTGTCTCAAACAGTTCACCTCAAGTTCTTCCATTGCAGCCTCTTAGTGATGTCCTGCACTCATGAAGCAGCTCAGAGGACATCGATCACCACTGCCTAGATCCTCTATGAGGTATCAAAACGTCTCTGCTTTACCTTCACCTCTGCCCTCAGAGGTGCACATGTGCCTTCTTTCTTCAGCAAGGAGTGAATCTCTCTTCTGCCTCATTCTATGTTGAGATCGAATATATGATTTATTATTTTTTTTTAATTTAAACACCTTTTAAAGTAAAAGGGGCCTCCAATTAATAGTTACCCCAAGACAAGAGACCAAACTGGGCCTGTCCAAGGCAAACTGGGACTTATAGGCAATGTATATATAGTTCCTTTTTCATCCAGGGCTCTTGTTGTAGCTGCCAGCCCCCGAAAGACACACAGACCACCAGAACTCAGCGAGTTATAGGAAACACTCTTTATTCAGCCAGCTGGGTCTGCCAGGGGTATGCAGACCCCAAATTAAGCAACCCCGAAGTGTAGAGGTACAAGGTTTTTAAGCCCCAAATCCCATTCTTCATTCCGTCTAAACACAAAGGTCTATTTTTCTTCTATTCACTACCTGTCGACCCACAGGTTGGGTGTGCAAGCAGGGGTACAGAAGCAGAAAGCTTATTGTTAGAATGTTATGTTCCTATGGGTGACAGCCTATGTTCCCATGGACATAGCCAAGCAGTAATTTTCCAGTAAGAGTCATTTTTTTTTTCAATCACCACACTCTCAGGTAGTGTGCCTGCCTCCAGATCCCTCACCAGTTCTTGGGTTAAAACAGTTCTTCTGGCTTCTTTTTCTTCACAGGCCTCAGACTTAGTCCCCAGGACTGGGCGGGAAGTAGACACCATATTGTCCACTGTCCACGGGCCTCGCTCCAGCTGTCTACACATCAGCTTCCACTTCACAGGTCCTCCCTACCCCAAGACATACCCAGGCCGAGATACACAAAAGAAATTAAAATTAAGACACCATAGGGTTGTAAGCCCAGTCTCATCTCAAAATCAACACACCCCAATGGAAAATAAAAACAGAAAATAACCATTCCTTTACCAAGGCCAATTAATGTTTGCCTGTTATTAATAAGTAGAAAGAAATCTTGATCATTACCCTTCTCTTTGTCATTAAATATCGATCATTGCATCCGTGCTGTATCTGGAAAACTTTATAACAAAACAATATTGGTTAAATAATATCTATACAGCCCTGGGAAAAGGGCATTTTGTTCATAGTAATAATAATGTTGTCTTCAAAAGAGAAGGTGGGATGAGAAATAACATATTCATACCAGAAAAGCATCCATGATTTTTTTTTTTTAATATTGATGTTTAAAACAAATATATCAGCCACATTTGCTAACATTTACTGACCGCAGATTATCTATAAAAAGCTAATGATCACATCCTAATAGTTAAGTGAGTTTTAAGAGAGCTTTTAATAATAGACTACGCAGCAGTAGTCTGAAGCAGAAAGCCATAGGGACAGATCACGACATAGTTATGTGCACAACTCCAAAAGAAAATGGTTTTAACAGAGACCTTAACAAAGATCTTACTTTGTTTTCTATTTGTGTTCAAAATAAGACCATGACATTTGGTTAAACATTAAATAATTGGACTACCAAGTTTAGGTCTGTTCCATCAATCTAAATCGTCTCTGAGGAACAGGGAAAACTATGACTTAGACAAACACAAGGTATAGGACTTTGAGCATTTCAGTTGCTCAATGGATGTTTGTTGATTTGATAACCTTGAAGTGGTCCAAGCCATACAGGCAATGCCACATCCCTCGAGATAAGATCTTGACTTTTGGCTATAAACTGAGGATATCTTTTCTGAGAATGATGGAGTCGTGCAGTTTCTCAGACTGCTCTTCTAGGCTCAGCAAGAAATTTCACAGGGAAGAAGGTCAGCTCTGAAGCGGAGAGGAGAGGGAGAACAAGTGATAACATGAAGTCTGTGAATAACAGAACAATTCAATTTGAATCCACATCAGAGCAGCAAGCTGCAAAACTAGAGCTCTCACTATGAGGTCGCTGGAAGGGTCAGAGTTATCAGGCAGAATACATCAGACCTGTGCCAAAATAGTCTCTTTTCTTCATAACTTGCCTGATTTTCTCACTGCCTGAAATTTCTCCATTAAAGTTTCACTCTTTTAGGTCATAAAGTCTTTTTGGTCTTCTAGAATTTCCCATCAAAATGAAAATCACTGGGAAGATTAGATATTTAATTCACCATCTCCAAAAATATATATTTCTAGTCCCTCAAGATGCTCCATGGGAAAACAAACAAACAAACGAGCAAAACCAAAAAATGCCTCTGTAGTCAAAGAAATTTAGTAAATACTCTATTCTTTGTTAACTTTTTTGACTCATGATTCTAGAGAACATATTAAATAAAGGCTCTGAAAGATATTGCAGAGAAAAAAAAATAGAATTTTTAGTATAGTATTTGCAAAATTATTTTGACTAGGAAATAATTTGGAATAATTTTGAGCATCCAGAATACTGTAATATCAACTCACAATAGATCTTCAGAGCTTGGAAACATGCACAATGTGCTCAGGAGCTAGAGAGCCAGGAACTGTTCCTGGGTGACTGGACCCATTATCATTGCAGGTATTCATTGCATATTATTGAATAATATCAACAGTGTCAGTGGTTTGCTAAATTTTTGGGGGCCCTATAGAAAACTGTATATCATGGCTCATACATTTAAGAATTTATTATATCCATTATTAGAAAAATAACATAGTCTTCACATGAAAAGTTAATAAAGAAGTAAATATTTGATCGAACGATGAATAGGTTACACAATGTGATTTTTTAATTCTGGAAAAGAAGTGGTCCATGAAATTAAGCTAAGCTTTGAAGTTTGAGCAGCATTTGCGTGAGCAGAGACGTAAGTGTCCTCGGCAGAGGAACCATGAGAGCAAAGGAGTGGTGGTGGGCACCAGGAACCACGACCCAGATCAAAGCGCTCCTGAGTCTGGAAGACAACAGCAGGAGCCACTATAGTCAGGGACTATTGCTATTAGGCATCCTGTGGCCTAGCTTGGGGCTCACCAAGGACCTGACTCCACAAAGAGTCTCTTCTCAATGGGAGGTGCCCCGGGCAAGAGCAACTGCCAGAAAGTGCAGCTTGGGGCCCATTGTCAGGATCTGGAACCACCAGGCAAGCAAAAAACAACATAGCCTGTGACTAGCCATTGTCAAAGGGAACGTATCATTCTGGGGACTAGCAAATGAATTAAGCCGAAGTTGCCTTATTAGTCAAAAATTCAAGCTCCCTCATGATCTCCTGGCAATACCCAAAATTTGTTCGGGTTTTGGACAGTCATGGCCATAACAATACACTGCTCAGATCTCCTGTTGCTGGGAGCATGGTTGAGTGATGGCCCAGGCGCTGTCCCTCTGGATCCATGGCCACATTAGGTCTCAGGCTACACTTCCTGTGAGTGCTCCTGGCCAGTGACAGCATGGCGAGGGCACTAGTGCAAGCCCATTCCTGGGATGCGGGACTCTTCCGATGAGCAGTTTGGGTGCAGGATTTCCCACTGACCTGGCTGAATGTTTCTTGGAACCGTGCTGAAGCCTTCAACTCTTTCTATCCAAACTTCCTTCTTTTCCTGCCTCCTTCACAGACATCAAACCAGCATTGTGATCTGAAGGCTTTTCTTCCCTTCGTCTTCTCTTTATCTTTTTTTTTTTCCTTCTCGGGCATTGCTTCTGACACATTTCTTGCACATCTAATTCTAGCCTTGCGTCTTTCTTTCCAGAGGCTCCAGTTAACACAGAAACTCAACTATGACACAATCCATTTTGCAGTTCCATTCTGTTGAGCTTTTAGGTGAAGTCTTTCTCTCTCAACAGCATCCCATGCTCCACGATCATACAAGGAGGGAAAGATTCTCCATCTCCCAGTTCCACCTTCACCTTGATATTGAACACCAGGCACATATCTCCTCTTCCTTCTGAAAGAAGTTCAGTTTGGAAAGGATCTTATCATTTGATAAAAGCGAAAGAAAGAAAATTAACACCAGAAAGTGGCCACTCAAATTGAAGAAAAGTGAATGTACTTGCAGAATAGAAGGACTTGTCTGTCTGAAATTGCTTCTTGAAGAGCCTAATAGAAGGCACTACTGATTATTCAATCAGCAAGTAGTTACAATTTTTCTATACTTAGTGTATTAGATTCCTGGGGCTGCACAACAAAGTATCACAAAATGAACAACAGAAATTTATACCCTTCAAGGTCCTGGAGGCTGGAAGTCTGAAATTAAGGTGTTAGTAGGGTCATGCTCTCACTGAAGTCTCTAGGGGAGGATATGTTTCATGCCTTTCTCTTAGTTTATGGTGTTGCTGACAATCCTTGGTATTTCTTGGCTTGTTATTTTCAGTCTAGTCCCCGCCTGAGTAGTCACGTGGTGTTCTGCTTGAATGTCTCTGTGGCTCTTCTCCTCTTATAAGGACCAGTCATGATGGATTAGGATCCACCCTAATGATCTCATCTTCACTTGATTGCATATGCAAAGACACTATGGTATTTTAAAGTAAGGTCACAGATACCTAGGACTAGGACTTCAATGGATCTTTTTGGAAGACACAATTGAACCCGAACATTTGGGTCGGACATATTTCTTTGAATGGAAAAATGGAAAACAGTACAATTAAATAAAATTTCTCAGTTACTTAGTAGATAAGGAAACAAATAGTCCTATTTTAGTTAGTGAATCGTGCCACCGCTTGCATTACATCTTTATCTTTATATGTCTGACGTGTCCAAGTCCTCTACATCTTCACATGCAGCTAGCACCTAGCACTTTGGGCCACTGCTGAATATTGCTGGATAGGAAATAAAACCAATATGAGTCTCCTAAGTGTTGGCCTATGTATGATATGAATTGATAGTCAGATATTACAACTGGTAAAAGCACTGCCTGTTTGAAGTAGTGACCTTTCTAGATGAAATTCATGGGGTCTTTTTAATGATGCTACTTATATATAAATACACTTTTCTGATGCAGAGAAAACAGAATAAAGAAGTCATGAAATCAATCAGCTGGAAAGGATTTTATGAAGCACTTTCTAGATAATAAATCGCAGCACTCTAAGACTTCACATATCATGACTAAACATTTTTAGAAGCTTCCAAATTCTTCTCTATCCCATCTGCCACAGGGAAGTGGCTAATCTAGGATGAGAATTTAGCAAATATTGTGGATGGACTATTCAAGAAACCATTCACAACCGCTCTTCTCCCTGACTCTATTATAGAGACTATTAAAGTTAAGAATTTGAACTCCTTGCCTTTGTCATGACTAAAGGTGGTCATATGGCACACTTTTGACAAATAATATGTAGGAAGAGTCACTGGAGAGGACATTTCTTCTCAATAAAAAAGACTCTTAAAGAGAACTGTTCTTGCCTCTCATTATTTGGCAATCTCACATCCTCCCACCAGGAATGCATATGTGATACCAGGAGATAAAGCAATCATCTTACCACCATGAGTTCAAAAGTTTCCATAGAAATGATGACATAAGACCATTAAAGATGGAATAAAAATTGCCAAACTTGGATTGCCCCACGATGAAATATGAACTTACCTTCTATGGAAGTAATTATCAACGAGGAGCTTTTTTTCCTGCCAGGTGACATTTGGCAATGTCTGGAAACATTTTGGTTGTCACAATTGTATGAGAGAACACCTACCGGCATCAGGTAGGAAGAAACCAGGGATGTTTCTAAACATTCTACAATGCACGAGACAACCCCTGACAATAAAAATATCCAGCCCAAAATGTCAATAATGCTGAGATTAAGAAACTCTAGCCTATAGGTCTCAATTGCTTTAATGTTAAATAAGGGAATTTTTAAAAGGTGACTTCTGTAACTCCTTAAAAAATACAATATAGTCTGAATATTTCTGACAATTCTTGAGTTACAGTGTACCCACGCAATAAGCAATTTAAGCTACCTTGTAAAACAATAGTTACGAAGATTAAGTAACAATAGCAAAAGCTGCATATGTATTAAGTGAAAAAATCAATATATAAAAGTGTAGGCATTGAGTGACTACTACCATTTTAAAAAGAAAGTGAATGTAAATGCTAACAAAGTGATGATAGTAGTTGTATTGATGATTTATAAAGAAGTTTGTTCCTTTTGTTTTGCAAAGAGTATTCAATGTGATTATGCTATTTTTATAATTTGTATAAATTGGAAAATAATTTTTTAAGTAATGAGTGGAAAACAATTAAAATACTCAATTGACGTTTATTTCTCTGACATTTATGAAATTTCTTCTTAGCCTTAAAAAATAATGTACAAGCTAATTAAATAGTTTATGCAATTGATACCATTTATATTGATTCATCATGTAAGCAACATTCTTTCTCTGTTGTTTATCTCTCTCTAAATATGGAATTCTTGGAGTTCAACTCATTGACTATTCCCTTCCAAGATACTGTGAAAGCAAGCATCTGTATTACCTGCAACATTAAAGTAATTGTGTAAAAATTTGTCTCTGCAAGTGTTTATATTTGTTTCAGATTCCTGTACCTGCTCTAATGAATGACCACAATTGGGTTGCTTAATACAACAGAAATTTATTCTCCTACAGTTCTGGAGGGGAAGCTAGAAGTCCAAAGCCAATATCACTAGGCCAAAATTAAGGTGGCAGCAGGGCCGCACTCCCTCTGGAGGTTCTAGCGGAAAATCCTTGCCTCCACCAGTACCTGGCGGCTGCAGTCCTTTGGCTTGTGGCTGCTTCGCTTTAATCTGCCTCTTCATGTGTCCTTCTCCTCTGTGTATTTGTCATCTGCATCTCTTCTGCAAAGGTAAAAGTGATGGATGGTATGTAGGGTCCAAACAGGTAATATGGGATGATCTCCCCATCTCAAAATGTTTAACATAATTACTCCTGCAAAAGACCCTTTTTCTCTAAATAAGACAAGGGAAAAGTTCCAGAGATTAGGCTCTAATATCTGTAGGATCCATTCAAATTGCTGCAATATTATATAAAGAAAATATAAATCTAATTACTAATATCATCTGAAAATCTGAATTTCTATTCATACCAAACTAGGACTTGAAGTCTGGCAAGATCAATCAGGATCTTAATCCTAGGAATGTAGATCGAGAGTGAAATACCTATTATCCTACTAACTGAAAGAAGCAGAAAGAGATAAATTTTGTGAAAATTAATTTTTTAACAATACAAAATATTTTTTAAATTATTAATTTATCAATAAAATTTGTTTTACCTGATGAACATTTGAATACATAACGATTTCTTATATCTAAAAATAGATGAACATTATTTTACCCTATTTCAACAACTATGAAGTGTTCTGGAAACTAATTGGAAGATTTAACCTTAATGGCACAGTTCAGTAAACATAAAACTGAAATTACTAAAAAGGCAGAACTGCACTTATTTTGCTTGAGTTGACTAAGAAGCTTAAAATATCTTAATTAACTCTTCAATTAAAAGATATTTCAGCAAAATTATGAGAGTACACAAATAATTAAAGCCTTAGAGCTATTATTTCTTTTTTCCTCATTTGGTTAGTTTAATTCTTCAGATTTAGTTTCAGAATAAACCTGTCAAAAGCTTAACTTTGAATATAGTCACATATGATAAGTGTTATTTTATTTGTTTTTGGTCAGGAATATTACTAAATCTAAACATTAATTTGCATATAACTTGGAATATATTTGTTCTTGGAGTTTAAGAGCCTTTGATACTATTCCTTTAGGTGCAATTCATCAGCAAAATCTGCTCTAATTATTTCTAAAGCCAGTTGTAAGGAAGCTACCTGCTGAACTTTAAGTAAATTAATAGAATTACCTACTAAATTAGGCAAATCATGATCCAAATTTATTGCAATTAAGACTGTGAGTATACTACATACCAGGAAAAAATAAATAACTTAAAAATCCCTTGGCACAAGATAGCCTTAGTATGAAACTAAGTTTGTGTCTTCTCTCTTTCAGGAAAAGACAAATCAGTTAATTTTTTTAAAGTGTGTTTTAATATTTGCTCCCCATGAAATAAAGGGACAAGAATTGGATGTTTCAAAAGCAATTTTTCAATTTCTTTAAGAAGAAAGCCTAATATAGCTCTATACCCAATCTCCTTCTCCTCCTTTTTTCCAAGCCCCCGATTCCCCTCCCCACCTGCTTCTTGCTCTCATTCCAGTTTTTGAAATCTAATTCCAATCCTCCATCCCTGTCTTTTGTGGCCTTAGTTTCTCTTTCTGAACTGACCTCTCTCATCTCTCTATAAACAAGCCCTAGCCTATCCGTACTTGAAAGAACAGAAGTTCCTCTTCCTCCTCTGCTTGTCACACTGTTTTATACTCCTTCCCCAAACCCTTTGCTTTAGATTTCACTCTGTACTTTCCTTTCTTTGTCTCCCATTTATTTCTTAAATCCTCTGTAATCTACCTTACATGAGATAATAGTAACATTTATACTACACTCTCTTTCTTTTTAGTTCAGAGTATTTTTTATTGTGGTAAAATATACCTAACATAAATGTACAGTCCTCTGACATTAAGTACGTTCATGTTGAGGTGCAACTGTCACCACCAGCCATTTCCAGAACTTTTTCTCCAACTAGAACTCTGTACCCCACGAACAATAATTCCACATCGCCCCATTCACCCACTCCAAAACCCAGCGCCTGGCAACCACTAACCTACTTTATGTCTCTTTGAATTCGACTAATCTAGGTACTTTACATAAGTGGAATTATACAATATTTGTCCTTTCATATCTGGCTCATTTCATTTAGTATAATATTTTCAAGGTTTATCCATGTTGTATCATGTGTCAGAATTTCCTTCCTTTTCAAGACATTGTGTGTGCGTGTTTATATTCTTGAATTATATGAACATATTATGTATTGTTGAATATGTATTATATATCCCTGAATTATATATATATAGTTATATATATATAGTTATATATATTCTTGGATTACAGAAATAGAGACAGCTTCAAGAGAGAGGAAATACATATGCATCACATTTTTGTTTATTTATTCAACTGTTGGTAGACACTTGGGTTGCTTCTTTTGACTATTATAAATGCTGCTATGACCATGGATGCACAAATATCTCTTCAAGTTCTTGCTTCACTTCTTCTGGGTAAATATCCATAAATGGAATTGCTAGGTCATATGGTAATTATATATATATATTTTTTTCGAGTAATTGTCGTATTATTTTCAACAGTAGCTGCACATATTACTACATTCCCAACAGCAATGTGCAAGGATTCCAATTTCTCCACATCCTCACCAACACTTATTATCTGGGAGAGTGTGTGTTTGTTTGTTTTGATAAAATCACCTTAATGGGTGTGAAGTGGGATCTCATTGTAGTTTTGATTTAGTGATGTTGAGAATCTTCATGTTCTATTAATCATTCATATTTCTTTTTTGAAGAAATATCTATTCAAGCCCTTTGCCCATTTCTTAATCAGTCATTTAATCAACTCATTTAATCAAGTCATTGAGTTGTAGGAGTTCTTTATATATTCGGTATGTCAATCCCTTATCAGAAATATCATTTGCAAATATTTTTTTTCATTCCTTGCATTGCTTTTCATTCTGTTGATAGTGTCTTTTGATGCAAAAAGTAATGTGGCACTATTTTTAGTACAATTTATTTCAGTTTCATGACAATCTTATGAAGTAAGTACTATTATCATCATCCACATTTACAGATAAGGATGCTGAGACATAGAAGGTTTAAGTAATGTGCCAACATACCATGGTAATGAGTAAGTTTAGATTTGAGTTTGTTATGGACTGAAGGTTTGTGTCCCATCGAGTTTATATGTTAAAATTCTGCCCCTCGGAGTTCTGGTATTTGGAGGTGGGACCATTTGGAGGTGATTAGAATTAGATATCATGAGGGTGGAGACCTCACAAGTGGGATTAATGCCCTTATAAGAGTTATGAGAGATCAGTATCTCCTCTCTGCTTTTCTCTGGAGGAGGCTATAATGAGAATTCATCCGTCTACAACCTGGAAGAGGGGTCTGCCCAGAACTTACTGGTACACTGATCTCAAACTTTCAGCCTCCAAGATTTGAGAAGTAAATTTCTGTTGTTTATAAGCCATTTAGTCTATGATACTTTGTTATAGCAGCCCAAACAGACAGAACCCATGGGGTTTGTCTCAGAAGCACCATGTCATAAATACCTCTTACAGTGGACATCAGTGGCTTCCTGGTTATCAAATCTAGTTATCTTTTCTCACTGTTTATTCTATTTCCTAATTTTTCCTCTATCATTTTAAATCATGTCCTTTTCTCTGTGAAACTCTCCTTCCCTCAGCTATGACACTTTTTTGGTTCCTTGAGATAGTTTCATCTGCTTTTTCAGTCTTCTATGCCTGTCTTCATGCTCACAGCTTCAAAGATCTTACTTCGGCTTCCCTTTTTGCTTATTCTATGCTCTCCAAGAACCATTTTTCTTCTCTGTTATGGGTTGAATTTTGTCCTCCAAAAAGATGTTGAAGTTTGAACACCCAGTACCTGTGAATGTGACCTTATTTGAAAATAGAGTCTTTGCAAATGATCGAGTTAAGACAAAGTCATTTTGGCAGGTCTTAATTCAATATGATTGTGTCCTTATAAAGGGGAGAAAATTGCACAGACCCAGACATGAATGCAGTCTACAAGCCAAATAAGGCCTGAGGTTACCAAAAGCCAGGAGAGAGGAATGTAGCAGGTTCTCTCTTACTGCCCTTCGAAAGGAACAAAGCTTGCTGATACCTTGGTTTCAGACTTCCAGCCTCCACAACTGTGACAAAATAAATTCCTTTAAGCCACCCAGTTTGTGGTACTTTGTTATGGCGGCCCCAGGAAACTACACTTTCCAAAGTCTTGAAATCAACTACTCTGTGAATAGACTCTCAAACTCATACCTCGAGTCCTAATTATCCTTCTGAGTTCTAAGTCTACAATATCAACAGAATATCATGGGTACTCAACTATGATCCTGCCTTTCCAGAATATTACTCTTCACCCATCTTCCTTCTTCTCACCTTTGGACCCTGCCTTGCAACCTTTGCAAATAAGATATCTGTGGCTCTAGTCACTCTGACTGAAAACCACAAAGTCACCTTTGAGTTCTCATTTTCCACCCTCTTGAAGCTGACTCCATTTCTGTAATCCAAGAATCCTGTGTGGTCCATTAGTTTAGGAGAATATTATCAGGTTCCCACTTTGGCAGTGCTCATATCCCATGGTCAGAGGCCTATCTGCAAACTCTACTCTACCTGATAGTCAGAAGGATTGAAGGCACGTTAGCCCAAGTATTGGGACCCAGACTCAAGGACTCCTTGCTGTTCTCCAAGATAATGCTATGGTCCAGTATCTGGGCACTGACCTTGTTTCTCCTTATTTAAATAACCAAAGTTTTACCTAACATCTTAACACTTTTAGAACTGGGACTTTCTTCCCGAACCCCAACCCAGGGGCTAGAGTTCTGATAACTGCCCACAGATGTCCGTCAGAGCTAAGAGTCCAACTCTTCCTCAGGCCTGGGTTCCCACCATAGCACTTGACCACCAGGTAGGACACTACTATTATGCTACATCAGGAATTCGGACTCAACCTATTTGTCTAATCTGGTGCTCATTGTCCACCGTTTTTGTTTGTTTGTTTGTTTGTTTTTTAGTTCAATTGTATTTAACAACTAATCATTCACAGTGCACATTTACATCTATTTTCTTATTTAATCCTAAAAGCCTTAAAGAAATCCATTAATTCGAGAGGTTAAGTAACTCACTCCAGCTCAACTAGTTAGCATTTGTAGCACCAGCACTCAGATCCAGGCCTCCTCTCTGAATTCCATGCTCTTTTCACAGCATTACGTGCCCCTGCGTCCCTGGAATCTACCGATGAGACAGAAGTTCTTTCCAGCCTCTATCAGCCCATCGGGGCCTCTAGGTCCAGATTCCTCTCTCTGTTCATCTGCCTTCTCCTGCTGTAGATAACTGACCCATATTCTATCATAGCCAGAGATTGGACAGATGGCTGTTTTCGAAGTGACCTTAAAACTAATGATTTGCCTTCTGAAAAGGCTGAAAATGGTTGAAGGAATTGCAAAACAACACAGTATCATAAACATGTATGCAAGTGTCCAAATATAAGGTAATTACATTCCTACGAAGACATATTTTCACAGAAAATATGAGATTCCATGCAGTGCCTATATAAGCTGTAATGCAAGGGGGAGGGGCACAGGGAGTGACTCTGGCGTAAGTGACCACCTAGAACGAATTTTTCTCCACTTTTCCATTTCAACGTGATGAGTGTTGGTCTTTTATCAATCCTCTCTTTCTTAATACTAAAAGCCAGCACGATGTGCATTACCATTTCCTGGCCTGACCTATAAGGTGCTGGGCACGTGGGGGAAGCACCATGCTAGAGAACATGGGCTCTAGAGCAAGAACAGGGATCCTGGCCCCACCATCGTTAGCAGTGACCTCGAGCAAGTTACTTAACCTCTCTACACCTTATTTTCCTCACTGTAAAATGGAGCTATTTATACAACCTTTGCCTCAGTGTTGTTGGAAAGATTAAATAATTAAGTGCCTAGAACAGCGCTTTGCCTGCAGAACTTACCATTTAACTCTTTGTTATTTCGTATACACACAGAAGTGAGAAATCAAGTCCCTGGAGGAATCATTGCTACTGGATAGTCAGCAGAGATTTATAAATGAAGACTGCGGAAAGCTTACTCTATTAGTTGCCATGGAATGTCTCTATATTCCTTCTTCCCGTACAACAAATGTAAACAATTAGTTTTTGTATGAGACAGTCCTTTCAGCCTAATAAATATATGTGACCTCACAGTGTTAGTTAGAAGATGCCAGCCACCTGACTTAAATGTAGAGCAAGCAAACACTGTTGCAGAATAAATAGTTGATCATTAAGCAAAAAAAAGTTAGCAACTGGCATAAGGGTCAGAGCAGCCTGCCAAACACAATTTCTTGAAAAAGATGAGGTGAAGGCTCATAATAATTTGTCTCCAGTGGCCTACTTATAACTCTTAACAACTTTAAGATCTGTGATGTTATAACTTCTTGTGTTTTCTTTGTTTACTCTTAAAATTTGCAACCTGAGTTAATTACCACAGAAGTCAAGAATATTAATCAAAACAATAATGACATAATTGCACCATATCTTGTGCCTCTGAGTTACTTCTTTACAAAGAAAAAAATAATATTTCCTATGACAGTATCAGGGTATATAGACTCCTTCATAACATAACATGTGCAGAATTAGTCTTATTATTCTCTCACTTATTAATTTTTATAAAAACTGAACCTGAAAACAGAAACATTTTAACAAATTATATTATTTCTCTGGATTACAAGATAACTAAAATATTAAAATATGAACTCTTTAGACACATTAAGTAATATTATACATATAAAAGTAAAATAAAGCTGGCAATTTATATCAATTATCATGTCAAAATTATATAGGTGCAATGTTAAGGAAAAGAAAGAGCCAGGAAATATATTATTAAATCATCTGTGTTTTTAGGTATAGGAGCTTTACAGTTTTTAAATAATACTCCTTATATATTCACCTTTTATAAAAACTTGTGACCGAAAGTGTCACTTTTCAAAACCTTATGTAGAGTTTCATTGCAAGAGAAACAACACCATAAAAAGAAATAAAGACCAGGAATAAGAAACTCTTTAAGGAAGGAAAAAGGGAGATCTCAATCAAATGAAATTTTATTGTCTTAATGAATTCATTTCAAAGTTCTCCTGGTGATCTTGACCCACAACATGTCGCAGTAGTGCTCTCAACAGACCACACATAGTAATCCTGGGACAGGCAGATTTAACTGGTTCTTTTAGGTTTTTAAAAGCTAGATTGAATGTCCAATGGTGAGACTCCCGTTCCGATAAACGCTTCTTTATCTAAATACCCGCCTTTCTCTTAATCTCCCTTGACTCCGCCAGCCCTGAAGATAGCAGCTGTGCCATCCGATAGAAGATAAACCCATGTGCCTGTTTTCCACCCTCATTGAAAAAAAAAAAAAAAAACCTTTGAATTTGTAACTTGGGCCTGAAGATATTTATCACACAATCTTCGGTTGCCAAGAATTTGAAAGTGGGCCACGTCAGCCACTTCTGGAATCTGGCCCGGCCACTTCTATTTATTAAAAAAAAAAAAAAAGTATCAGTAAAATTGAATACTTTACTCAATTTTAGTTCACTTAACCAGAAAAATCAGGTAATATCCCCCGCAGGATTTTATTTAAACTATGTGGCAGGTCTGCTGAAGAAAAGCCATTCAAATGTTACTGATAATACCCTAGATCCCATTACAGCTTTAATTTCATTTAGGCTCTGGATTCTCTTTAAATTGTATGTGTTAGCACAGTTTGTAACCCATCATGACAAAATAGGTATTGCTTTTCAGAAGTCAAATCAAAGGAGACCGGAGGACAAATCTGGCTAAACTGATATGCTGAAATTAAGCTAAACAAAATTTGTTTCAGGATTTTTTCCCAAGTATTTAAGATGCACCTCATATCACAAGTATTTTTGAAAAAATTACCTTACTAACATTCATTCCCCCCACCCCCTCAAAAAAGGTTTTATTTCCACGTTCCAAACACCCAAAGATCCCGGAGTTTAGAATTGTGTACCCTCAGTTAGGCAAATTTATCCAGTGAGGAATTATTTTCTGCAGTTTTTCTTGTTAAATTGTGCTCTTGTCTGCTTTTCATCCTCTTAAGCTATTGTCTGGTTCTCCTTCCTTTATTATATCTAAGCTCCCTCAGCTTGGGACATCAAATTAACCTGACTAATAAATAAATTCATGCTCATATTTGAAGGAACCCCAAGAAATACAAATTCAACTGGATTCTTTCTAAACTTAATGTTTCTCCCCTACAACCATTGAATCCACTTGTTTCCCTAGACGAGAACTTCCCATATAGGTTGTCAATGAGTCATTTATTTTCAGTTCAGTGGCAACCGACTACATTTAGTGTTTGTTTTTCTTTCCAGTATCTTAAAACTCTTAGTCTCTTTCTTCTATTAATATTCAGCCAATATTTATTGAGAACCAAACATGATGCAAATTGTTGAGGGTTAAATAATACAGAAATGATATCCAAATAGAGCAGCATATAAATAATGCAGAGGAGTAAATGGGAATGTTTCGCAAAAGCAAGAACAATGTCTGGTTGTCTTTTTGGCTTCTTAGAGGCACCACAATTTCCAGGGTATGAATGCCTGTTTTAAACCCATTTAAAATTAATTTGTAATCCTTGCAATGAAAGGATGAATAAGTCACAATGTCCTGTTCAGTAAATTGAAATAAAACCAGACTTGGAAAGTTGCTATAATCCATATATAATCAGAGCTCTAGTAATCAAAGTGAAACTCTTTTGTTAAGCGGAAAAAAACATACAAATTAATGAATTATTATTCAAAAATGAATGACCATTTTTAAAATTAATTAATTTATGTATTTATTTATTTTTTAACCACAGTTGACATTTGATATTATTTTATATTAGTTTCAGGTGTACAGCATAGTGGTTAGACATTTGTATAATTTATGAAGTGATCCCGCTGGATTAGTCTAGGACCCACCTGGCACTATACATAGTTATTACAATATTATTGACTGTATTCCCTGTGCTATACTTTATGTCCCCATAACTATTTCATAACTACCAATTTGTACTTCTTAATCCTTTCACCTTTTTTTTATCCAGCCCCAAAATTCCCCTCCCATCTGGCAACCATCAGTTTGTTCTCTGTAACTATAAGTTTCTCTTTGGCTTGTTCATTTATTTATTTTGTTCTTTAGATTCCATACATAAGCGAAATCATATGGTATTTATCTTTCTCTGTTTGACTTATTTCACTTAGCATAATACCTTCCAGGTCCCTCCTGTTGTCACAAATGATAAAATTTTATTCTTTTTTATGGCTGAGTAATATTCCATTGTATATGCTTACCACTTCTTTAACTAGTCATGTACTGATGGGCACTTAGGTTGCTTTTATATCTTGGCTATTGTATATAATGATACAGTGAATATAGAGGTACATATACTTCTTCAAATTAGTGTTATGGATTTCTTCAGATAAATACCCAGAAGTGCAATTGGAGGGCCATAAAGTAGTTATATTTTTAATTTTTTTGAGGAAACTCCATACTGTTTTCCTTAGTGACTATACCGATTTCCAATCCCACCAACAGTGCATGAAGTTTCCCTTCTCTCCACATCCTCACCAACACTTGTTTGTTGATTTACTGATGATGGTCATTCTGACAGCTGTGAGGTGATATCTCATCACGGTTCTAATTTGCACTTCTCTGATGGTTAGTGACATTGTGAGCATCTTTGCATATGCCTACTAGCCATCTATATGTCCTCTTTGGAGAAAAGTCTGTGAATAACCATTTTAAAATATGTAATGTGATTATCTTCTGTTGATTTTAGTTTTATTTTTATTTGTTCCTTGAATATCATATTAAATGTGTTGAGGTGTTTTCAAGAAAAAATTAGAAAAAAATTTTATTAAAATATAGTTGACATACCATATTATATTAGTTTTGACTATACAGCATAGTGGTTTGACATTTACATTTTTTATGATGTAATCATCACAAGTCTAGTAACCACCTATTACCATTCAAAGTTATTATGATAATACAGACTATTTTCCCCAAGCTGCATATTACATCCCCGTGACATTGTTATTTTTTAATATAACTAGAGGTTTGGACCTCTAGTTATATTCCCCTTCGCCTTTTTCATCCATCTCCCTTCCTTCCTCTCCTCCCCTCTGGCGAACTTCAGTTTGTTTTCTGTATCTATGAGTCTGCCTCTGTTTTGTTTTATTTGCTCATTTGTTTTTATTTTTATTTTTTTGTTTTCTTTAGGATTCACATATAAGAGAAATCATACAGTTATTTTCCTTTGTCTGGTTTATTTCACTTGGCATAATACTCTCTAGTTTCACATATGTTGTCACAAATGGCAAGGTTTTATTATTTTTTTATGGCTGATTAATATTCCATTGTATCGTGGATGAAAAAAAGGGAGTTCTGTGGAAAGTAACTTCACAGGGTAATCCAATCATATATTGCCAACTGGGTAGGTCAAGGTGAGTAGCCAGGCCCCAGGCATATGACTTTTCAGTAAAAGGTTTATCTTTGCCTTGAGCGAGCTCTGTCCGTCGTTTCTGTGTATCTAAGTAATACACATTTGAAATCAATCATCCTCAAGAGAGCATATGTTCTTATTTACTATCCTGTAATCCAATCGCTGCCTTGCTCTCTCCCACCTGCATGTGACCTTCCTTATGTCCCCTCCTTAATTCCAAAAGCATTTAAAAAAAGTCTGTTGAGGTCTTGCTTCCAGGCATATCCTCTGTTTGGCTCAAACTCATAAAAATTCTCTACAGGACAGGTTTGAACGGTTCTTACATTGCCATGGGCACCTTTTCATGTGTCCGTTGGCCATCTCTGTGTCTTCTTTGAAGTAATGTCTGTTCAGGGTCCCCACCCATTTTTTAAATGGAATTGTTTGGTTTCTTGATATTGAGTTGTATGAGATCTTTATATATTTTGGATAGTAACCCTTTATCAGATATATAACTTGCAAATATCTTCTTCCAATCAGTAAGTTTTCTTTTCATTTTTCTTGATGGTTTTCTTCACTGTACAGAAGCTTTTTAGTTTGATGTAATCCCATTTGTTTATTTTTACTTGAGAATTTTTTAAAATTTTATCTTTTAAACTGAAAGCTGTTCATTTGTCTCTTTTCCACTTGATGAAATTGTTTAATTCTAGATGATGCATTTCAGAGTCTGTGTAACTTCCATTCAAACCCTTCTCTGCTCTCCAGCTGTGGTGGATAAGGAAATATGGCAGAGCCAGCTCCTGCTTCTCAGTCACTAGCTTTCGAACAATGTACAACTGAATGGCAATTTCTCTAGCCCTCATTTCCCTCTGCAGACCTGAAGCCTTATGTAGAGTAAGGCCATGGGAACACTGGAAGTGATAGTGAGCCTGAGGGTCCAGAAGGAAACAACAGCTGTAAAACACTGGAACACTTTAGGGCAACTACCTCCCTCTGATGACGGGGGCCACCAGGTCCAAAACAATATCTTTTTTTTTTTTTTTCTGCTCAAATTCATTCACTTCATTTTACTATAGCTAAAACTTTGCCAATTAGAAATTCACTTAAGTTAATAAACATATGCTTTTAAATGTGAAAACACCTCTAGGAGGTTTAAATGAAGTACCTTTCAGAGAAATTTGCTGTTCTGGACTCTGTGCTAGGCCCTACTGGTAGAAGAGGAAGATATCTCTCAAGTCTAGGGAAACACAATCACTGTTCACCTGAAACTACATCTGATAGGAGGAAAAGATAGTTATAAAACAATATGTTGTATGTTTCATTCAAAAATGCTATATGTTTTTAAGTGATCTCCGAAGATGTTAGCAAAGGCTTCACTGTGAATGTGACTTTGGAGCCAGAATTTGGAGACTCAACTGAAGTTCTGTTGTCAGAGAATAAGGACCAAAGCGTTCCATGCAGAGAAAATCGTGTGCAGAATTCAAAGGGGCGGAAGCGAGCCTTGCTTGGCAATGAGGAAATGCTTGTTCTGTCCATGGGGTGTGCAGTGCAGATAGGGACTCACAGAACTGATAGGGAACAGGATGGGTAGATGACAGCCGGATTGCAAAGGACCAAATGAGCTAAGTTTAAAAGACTAAATAGTTTTTTAGTCAAAGAAAGACATGAAAATGTTGGAACTAGGGTAACAGATCCAGATTTCTATTTTCAAAAGATAATTCTGACAGCAGTACCTCTTAGTGAATCAGACTTCATTTTTCTTAAGAACTAGCCAGAACACAACACCTAAGAACTGGAAAAGGCAGAAAGGAAAAATTACATACATCAGAGCATGGGGTGCTCGGGCATATAGGTTCATCCTGCGAGGGGAGCTGTAAAGAGGAATTTAGAGTCAAATAGGAGTGCAAGGCACACGAGGAAGATGGAATGGGAGGAAGAGATTTTAGCAAATTCAAAGTTGAACATGGGTTGTTTTAAAACAGCATTGGCAAACTGCCTGTGGGCCAAATCCAGCCTTCTATCTGGTTTTGTACAAGACAGCTATGAATGTTTCTACATTTTTAAATGGTTGGGAGGAAAAATCAAAACAAGTATAATGCTTGTAGGGAAAAAAGAAGAAGAAGAATACTCGCAATATGATAATTGTATAAAATTCAAATTTCGGTATTTGTTAGTAAAGTTTTATTGTAACGGCCACGCTCACTGTGTGTATATCATCTCTGGCTGCTGTCACACTGCAACAGCAGAGCTGAATGCTTGTGACAGAGACTATAGGGCCTGAAAAGCCTAAAATATTAACTATCTGGCCCTTTACAGAAAAAGTTGGCAGGAATGTATGTAAGTTTAGAAGTAGGAGAACCAACTCTCTTCCTTCATCCCGCCTTTGAGTCGATGAAGTTATATGTGACCTGGAAGCTATGTTTATACCTGTGCCACATGTGGTGCTGCAGAGGGTCTGCAAACACGGGAGGCTTTGCTGCAGCGTTCTGTTCAGGCACTCGGGGTGTACGTCCCTCTCTGACAACCCCACCTCTGCTTCCCAGTTTCCTGCACCAGAACCCATGACTTTTTATATACCTATTAGCATGAAGCTTCAGCTATTATTAATGAAGTTTAAAACAGATTCGGTGGGTAATTTGAGAACTTATGAAAACGCTCTCCCAATTTCAGACACTGATGTGATAACAGACATGTAAATATGGTTTCTTTGTAAATTGTGGACCTGCATATAGTGGCTTAAAATATCATGGAATTTCTATTCATGTGGTTGAACCTGAGTCAATGTGACTTAACAGGGTTAAGGCTCATAAAAGATGACTAGGGCTTGGAAGCACGCCAGTAAAGGTTTCCTGATTACTACACGCTGACTGCTTCAGATTATTGTTTGAAAGCTAGTGAATGAAGCAGACAGGATGCAGCACTAGAGATTAGTTTTATGAATTAGAATTTATCACTGACTGCAAAATATGTCTGGAAGAAAAGATATTGGGGTAGAGAGTTAAGAAGGTGCAGATTCATTCATAGGACTTAAACTCAAATGCTTTTATTGATAAAATTCATCTAGAATCACTCTCCAAAACCACTTTTAGTTTTCACACTTAAAAGCACTACTATACTAAATGTCTTATAAGAAAATTTTTTCTCATCTATTGCAGAAACGAATATAGAGTGCTTATGAGGTTACGTGAGTCATGTCAGGTCCTAGTGATACAAAAAACAAATAAGACATGGTTCCTTTCCTCAAAAAACTTAACTCCTACAGAAATAAAACTGGAAGAAAAAAGAAAGAATCTTAATAAGGCAATAAGTAATTCATACACAAAATCAAAGTATTATTTAGTTCAGTTTTGACACAAAGGGAGTAATAATTTAAGAAAAATATGTTAGTATCTATAAAGCATTTGGAGTTTCTTAGCAGGAAGACTCTAAACAAATACAAAATCATCAAAGACCAAGTCAATCTGTAATTTTAATTCCAGACATCATGAAAAAGAAAGACTTAGATGGTTTATGTTGGTCATTAATCCCAAAGTTGCAAAAGCAATTATTATTCAAGATAAGTTATCACATGCCAATAATAAAATCCTGACTTGGTTAAATCTGTAACCCCAGAGGTTAACGCCATGCAATCTATGCAAAAAAGGCTAGTGAATTCACTATGTGTTTGTTGAGTAACTGAATTTCACCATTTTTTGGTGAAACCAAATTTTCAATGTGTTTGGAAAATATAACTCAAACTGGTTTTACAAAACTCTAGCCTATATTCAAAGCAGTAGTATTTTGCCTACATTGAATTATAAACCATTGTGAGCCAAGAAGCTTGCCCCTGGCCATCATTAACCCTTTGTACTGAGCAGGGCAAGAGGAGGACAGTTTCGACCAAACCCATCATTTGAATTTATTTTTCGACACCTCTTTGAGAAACATAACGGGATTTTCTGAGACTCTTGGGCTTATGAAAAGGAACTGCTTTAAAATACCCAACATGAGCATTATTTACTGTGTAAAACAGAATTAGCGATAACAACAAATAATAATAATAACAACCATAATAAAAAATAAATGCTACCTAATATAATAATAGGTGTAACATAATACAATATCATATGTCATGTAAAATGGAAAGATTAGATGAGTAATGTGTAATGTGTTTACACAGTGTCTGAGACACAACAGTGCTCAACATGTATTAGTTTTATTGTTAATTGTTATCCATATTTACTGGAAAGAACAATAGTACAAACAAACCAAAATTATTTCTTCTGAAATTTGGGATTAATTGTATAAAGTTTCATTTAGCAATTGATTTCCTTTCCTCTAATTAAATCTGCCCTTGTTGTTTTCATTTTTTTATTTACCTATTCATTCATAAAATAAAGACCATTCATTCAAGCAAACATTTAGTGAGTTTAATCAATGCTATCTTTCCTTATATGTTTACAGATGGGCTAATCATTCAAATACATCTTGGTTCCTGCTTTCGAAGAGATCACAATTCACTAGGGAAATCAGACAAACAAATCAAGAATCAAGTTGTCTGTCATGACACAGATATGCTCAGGTACAGTGAGGTAGAGCGTCCAGTCCACAATTCAGTGTTAAGGAAAGCTTCTGTTTAAGAGGTAGTGCTTGGGTGTTTTTAAGAAATTAATAAAATTTAGCCATGTAAGGGAGGTGGAAGCTATAATCATTCCAGGCAGAAGAAACATGGAAAAATACGACATTAAAAAACAAACAAACAAAGCACACACACAAAAACATGCAATTCTTTCTTTGGCTGAAACAAAGGATCCATGTTGCGTGTCTTATTTGGCTGTCTCAAAATCAGATGTAGAGATAGGAATTCAGTGTATCAATGGTGAGGTGGTCCTAGGAGACACTAGAAGGGCAGTGGGAAAGTAAGCTGGGAAAGAAAGGCAGCCACAAAGTCTATTTTATCAAACCTGTCACCACTGTGAGAAAATGGAAATCGGCTACACTACACTCGGGACCCCTGGGAGCTGATGAAGGACACAGGCCTCGGAGTTATCTAACTAGAGAGTAAGGAAGTCAGAGTACTTATGCATCAGCTTTTTATACTTGTTGGTTGAGGACACTGGAGGAAAGACCTCAGGTGCTGAAAGTCAGTCTCACTGCCACGGTAAGGCCCTAGGGTGGGTGGGAGGTGGCAGTGTCAATAGTACTTGCTTCATTGGGCATAGCTAAAAGCCACACTGATGGGAAGGGGTGAATAATGAGGAGGTTTTTATCTTATGCCAGGGAACTTGAACTTTATCTTTACTATTACAGGAACTTTTGGAACACTTTTTTTAAAAAGGTAAAATAAATCGGTTTAGTTTTATAAAGTTGACTTCTGCTATCTCTTTGGAAGATGAATAAGAAAGGCCTGAAGTAGGGGTAGGTAGCAGCTACTGAAACTGTCCTGACAAAAAGTAGGCTGGCCTGAGCTAAGACAGTGGCAGTGTGATGTAGAAGAGTGGGCAGAGTAGAAAGAAATTAAGGCAAAAGAATTCTGAATTCATGCAGAAGAAAGAAGAGACAAAAGAGTCTCAGGAGATTCCAGGTTTGTGTCTTGAAAAACTAGGTAGAAGGCAGTACCTTTTTCACCTTTATTGAGAATTCCAAGAGCAGGAAACAGAGAGTACATGATCAATGAGATCAGATGTAGAAATTCTATGTGTGCAGCAGACTGTATAAATCCAGAAGTCGAAAGACATTTTTGAGCTGTAGACATAGCTTTGAGTATTCTCAGAATACAAATGGTGGTTGAAATCACATGAAAGACTGTCAAGATGGTTCTAAGCTCCATGAAAACAAAGAAGAAAAGATCCAATGGGGAACAAGGCAAGTAAGCAATTATGGGATGGAAATATTGGCATAAAATGTCACAGGAGATTCTTAAGATTTAAGAGAAGTCAGAGAAAACTCTACCTAGAGTCTTTCAATCTCAAACATGAAGGATGAGTCGATATTTATTGGGTGGATAAATGGGGACTGGAGCACGCCTGGCAGGATGACTTGTGCAAAAAAAGACAAGTTTAAGAGGGCAGATCGCAGAACTTGTGACAAACTAATATGAAACCATTATCTCTGAGGATAGGTACTCCCTGAAAATGAATGTGAGCTCCCTCAATTTCTTTTTATCCCCAGTAGCTAGCACATATTAGGTGCTCAATAAATGTTGAATGAAATGATGGAGTCTGTTCAGATAAATAATGTAATATGACATAATATAACACAATATAATTTCAGAGAGACTTGCTTACTTAACAGGAAGAAAAACTCGTAATCAGCTAATTTTATTTACTCAATAACTATGTAATCCAACTACTGTACAAATTGCCTGACCCCATATCTATTCCTTAAAGCAGGCCCCATGAGAACAGCTAACAAGCAAAGCAATGTTTACCATCCTATCTTTGGGCAATAGAAACAATAGCCCATTTAAATAAAAAGTCATCTGATTCAGACTATTTACATAAACAGACTCTTTCCTACTTAGTCCTGATTAGAGAAGTTCCATTATAAACATATCCTATCTGAACTAGCCCACCTACTGTTTGCCTTAATTTGTTGCCCCTGACCTCAAGTAACTTTATTGTTATTTTGCTAACACTTAACAGCACCTGCCTCAGTACTAGGTGGTACTGAGTATTTGTGGACTAACTCCCAGGAATTAGTTGAGTTCTAAATAAAGTAAGGACTTTGCATTGAGTATTCTCAAATTTTCTGCATTGTGGTGAACCTGTTATTTTTGACTACACAGAAATTCTTCTCTATTCTTTTAACCACACTGCTACTTTGCCTTGGAGATTCATTCCTCAGTCACTGGATATAGTTACAGAAAGTGCCCCTAAGTTACACTCCTTCCTCTGGCCAAGATATGGGCACATGACCAGTTGGGCAAAGCCTATGTTTTTGAGATTAATTTGAAATTTGAATAAAGTGACACAGTATAAGTATAGGCAGTCCTTCCTAGCCTATATATCTAGAGCTACTCTAGTTCTTATCATTTCCTAACACTGGGTTCTTGGATTTATTTTTTATTTATGAGTTACCCCCATAAATTGCTATAATTCTCCTAAAATTCTATGAGGCTTAGCAAGAGGAAAGAGAAGAGAAAGAGTAGGAAATGACACAGAAGCATACTAAGTGGAGAAGCATATTAAAATATAAAACCAAAAGATGAGTCGTACCAAATTTATCTTTTTTTTTACCAGGAGATGAGTGTATATTTTTTAATCATTAAGTGTGAGCCTACGGTTAGTGGCTTTCAAATTTGGTGAACATAGTAATTATTCAGAATGTTTGTCTAAATGTAGATGTCCAAGCCCTGTACCCAGAGGTCTCTTTCTGCTGGTCCGTATGGGGCCCAGGAATCTGCATAATCTACAAGTGTCCCAGGTGATTCTACGACCATGCTTTGGGAAACACTACTTTAGGTTCTACTCTATATGAAAAATGGCAGCTAATCAGATCTGTGAGCACAGCAAAATGTGCCTGCTCTCTGTTCAGTTTTACTAAGAATCCCAAAACTTCAAATCACAACGACTGTCTTACAAAATTTCCAGGTTTGCCAATGACAAAGGTGGCCTATCAAGCAAATTGAAGATATATTTAAGTACATATAATAGAACAGTAAAGACATTCAATTTTAAACTTGTTGAACAAGGAAAAAGGTCAATGAGATCACAAGAGGGAGAATTTAGACTTAGAAGACTACCATATTTATAATCGAGTTTTTCTAATTTAGATAAAAGCAACTTTCATGTGGTTATGATTTTATTTCTTGATAATATTTTGTATACTCTTGTATTCATTCAAAATACCACCATCTGCATAAGGATGGAACTTCATAATTACAGAGTATCACTTGACATGGGGGTGGGGTGGTGCTATAAGACCAACTATATTACTAGACTGACTGTATAGGTGAGGTTATCTCTAGAGCCACAAGTTTGTAATTTCCACAAACTTATTTGAAGAATTGAATTTGCTTTTTCAAAAGCCAATAACAGAAAAAAGTATCCCATAGTTCTAGCTAGGCATTTTCACAAAACAAAAAATTCCAAATACTTTTTTTTTTTAATGTGGTTAATGCTTTTACAGATACATCTTTATATAAAAGCTATAAGACAAATATATTACAGGAAGTAGTCAAGGCCTGATTGTACTTGAATGCTATGCCCAATGTTGGTTAAACTGCTGTTTTGCTTAACTATTTTTATAATATTTCATAATTTTTAATTTATAACATTTATTCAATTATAATATTATTCCATAGATACCATGTAAACTTTGATCCTCAAAATAAAAAAAAATAGTATTTTTTTAATTCCTTTAAAATTTCAATTCAATACAACATGATTCAACAATTGTTTATTGAGTAGGACACTCTTTACTCCACTAGACACTGAGAAGGATAAAACAGATTTATACAGTGAAAGATTTTATAATATAACTCTAAAAAACAAGAGATTCAAGAGTAGAGTCTGGCCAAAGTGTTGTATAGAGCAATACGAGGCTATGGTTGCGGCACGTGGAGCCCAAGCACACAGCACTCCAGGAAGCCCGTGTGAGATAGTACTGAATAGAAGATCTTTGTTCTCTGTCTTACTTCCTGCACATGACACTCACAAGGTTTGCACTAGGGAGGAGAATGTGCAGTAGAAACTAGTGTCTGAGCACTGAGTTAATATTTAGAAATTAGTCATGGACTTGGGGAAGTACTTTTTTCGTTATTTATACACAAGCTTACTAATCAAAAAAAAAAAAATCAAAGAAATAATGTGAAATAAACACAGAGCTTTTTATTAGAACTTCAGCCTTAATTTTTTATTTGTTTAAAAAAAGCTGTTTTGCTCTGTGTGGCTGGTACATGTGACAATCACAACAGACCATGTGTGTTGTAACTTTTACCAAACATTTACCAAACATCTCCTTTCCGCGGCAGAGACAGGGCTAGGTTAAAGGGGAATTCTTTTTCTCTTCTCACCTTTCTTTGTACTATTTTGCATTGGTCTAGGGCTTTTCCTTCTTAGTAATCTTCATTATCTTATTTTTGATGATTCTTCTCAGATGGGAGATGATAGGAGTAGGTTTAGTTGCTCCATTTATTGGCACCGAGAATATAGAAATTTTTAATTCAATTCAATACGACTCAGCAACTGTTTATTGAATATCCACATGATGCTTTGTTCTCCATTAGACACTAAAAAGAATGCAAAAGATACATAATGGGAGCCCTGCCTTCCAGAAGCTGGACCTTCTGTTGAAAGATAGATAGACAAAAACTAGATGGAATTTTGTGTAATGACAGATGAAGCTTTGGGGATGATGGTGTTGATGGTGGCAGTGTCCCTTAGCAAAGAGCTAACTTATATACCTTACACACGTTTTTAACATTTAAAAGAATAACAGTAACAATATTCTTAGGAAAACCAGAACGACATTCAGCAGAGTAGAAAGTGCAAATTATAAGTTGATGGCCATCTCTCAGGGCTTGGAAGGAGCCAGCTTACATAAAGCAGATGTGGATCAAAAAGGAAAGGAATTCCATATCTGTTGGAATGTACATCTGGAAGATTCTCCTGTCAAAGAACAGCGATGTTAGACTCTTTTAAGCCTGAAGTAACTTTAAAAAGTAATATGTGGTTGGGCATTTCAAAATCTTGCCCAACCAGCATCAAACATAGAATTACTGGTAATGAGAAATAAACTGGTAAATGAAGTTCGAAAGAAAAGCATAAAATGAAACTGACCTCCAAGAAAGTGGTTTTTGTCTTTTAGTTTGTAGCTAGAGCAGCCTTAAGTCCCTTCTGACTTTTTTTTTTCTTTTTGCAAGTACTGGCCACAATATTGTCCCCTGCTTTCTCTCTGCTCAAAGTGAGTGACTAACTGGAGGTAAAAATCGGTTAGGTACTATCACAAAAATCATAGATTTTTATGAATAAATTTTATTCATGGTTGTAATAGAGACTTTCTGCTTCCAATATAAAATTTTAGAGCTTTGGCATAGTTTTTCATGGTGGAGGTGGCAACTGGTGGTGAAGAGCAGCTCTCTTAGCACCTCATAGATCACTTTAAATAATTTCATAAGCAATAAATTAGACAATGCTTTAGCAAGAAGGAAGACTGTGGAAATGTATTATATGTAAAAGAGGGTGACAAACATTTGGAGATTAATTAGAAACCAAGATAGCAGAATACTGTTTTTCTAAAAACAATCAGTAAGTAGACCACCTAGGAAACAAGTTCTTAACAAGTTGAGTAGGCAGGATAACTAGTTAAAACAGTAAGTCAGCTCAGTTCATAAAATAAAATACTTCCTTCTCTTTCATGCCATTTTCCATTATAGTGTTCCTTCAATATACTATTTAAAATATGGGTTCCCAGACAGCAGAGGCTCTTTGTCAAGCCTTTTCCAAGCAATTCAAGCCGTGTTCTGAGTACCCATCTCGTTCCAAGCAGCATTCTAGCATTTGAGGACACAGTAGGATATATCCAGCCTCTATCCAGAATTCCATGGGAGTTCCAGTGAAGATGTAGATCGAGGTGCAGATACTGCCTACATCTTGAGGAAATTTTAAAGTCCCACCCATAGACTTCAGCACCATTCTTCCCAACTCTCCATCCTCCAACTACAGCCACACTGCACATGAGCACATATGTAAAGGAGCCGCCTCTTCTGGTTAATCACGGTGCTTTGACTGGAGAGCTCTTGCCCAAGTGGCGTCAGGAAAATCAAATGATTTATTCCATATCCTAATAAATTCCTGTATCAAGAACAGCGGCACTGTTTCAGCTAACATTTAAAATAATAAATTAGCAAATCACAATCAGACTTTTTAATATACCTGCCCTCATTTCTAAATTAATTTGATAGGAAGAATGTCAGATCTACAGAATGGATAAAGGAAGTCGTTTTACTTAAACTAACAGTTATCCAAACCTGCCATATCATGGTACACAGAAAATCACAACATTTGAAAGGTTTACTAGGGTAAAAGAACGCTTTTGAAGATGGGCTGACTGTCTGGGAGGCTTTGATACCTCAGGCCCAAGGTAACCAATATCTGGGCATACCTGTAACCCTTCGTGCACATCATTTGAGTAGCTCTGATCTATGAATTTGATTGTGAAGTATTTTATTTCATGCTCAGAAATAACTGAGTTTCTTTTCTCTGAACTCTCTCTCCCAACACTTTCAATGAGACTAGGATATGTCGTCGGAGAGAGTCATGGTTTGAGATGGCTGTTAGAGTGAGTCTTTTTATTGAAGGCATTGTGCCATAAATTCCCAGGCGAGATGGACAGAAAAGTTATTGAGAAACACTGAGCAAGAGTTTACTAGCTCAACTCTTTTTGTTTACCAATGAAGAAATAAGGTATAGAGGAAAAACAATAGTGTTTTAGCAGAGGGTAGTTATGAAGTTAAACAAAGGCAAGTTTTTCTTAGCTTTCAATCATAGACTTTTTATGCCATGCCAGTGGTTTTCAAATGGGGTCCCCAGACTGGCAGCATCAGTATCCCCTGAGAACTTGTTAGAAATGCTGCTTTTCAGGCACCACCCCAGGTCTAATGCATCAGAAATTCCAGAGGTGGAGCCCAGTAAGCAGCGTTTTAGCAAGTTCTCTAGTTCTGATGCATATTAAAGTTTGAGAACCACTACATCCTAGTATGGCTCTGTCATAGGAGGCTCTAGAGGCCAATCTGGATCAAGATTGTATGCACCTGTGCAGTCAGAAGCCAAACACCAAACCTGAACATTTGTGAGTGGAGCAAGGTTTTGCTGTAACAGAAAGATGGACTTCCAAGCTAAGCGGTAAAAAAAATACAAGGTTAGTAGTAGAAGGGAGATTCTGACTTCAGGATCGAAGTGGGAGCTCCAATCCTCTAAGGACTACCCCGTCTGCTATGACTGAGGCCTTAGTGCCATCTTAACTCTGTCAATAAAAGTTTCAGCTCTATCAATGTAGGAACTTAAAGGGAGTGTTCTAATTTTACAATGAAAACCAGTAAAACAATTTTACTTTTCAGAATTGCCCTTGGTTGCTTTTTCTGTTACATATTATTATTTTGAAAATGACAAACCTCTCGTAATTTTAGTTTATATAACGTGGAAGATTAAGGGGAAGGAAGGAAAAAAAATCTTGGAGATGATGCAAGATTGAGTTTGTCTATTTTACATCATCACTGTTAAATTCCTTTGCCCTGAAAAACACTCAAGTTTCTTTTCCATGTGACTCACAAGCAAATTGCTATTCCTTAGATGTGGGTCTTACATTGTGTGGATCAGAGATATCAAATAACCAAAATATGGGGGGAAAAATATACACAGCTTATATTTTAGTCTAACAAAAATTCTATCATAAGCAAGTAGAACTTGTTTAAAATTTTACTAAACAAGTAGAAAATCCTCTTTCATGATTGAAAAATTCATGTTAAGCTTAGCAATAATAGGAGCATTAAAATACTTTTATGTCATATCCATGAATAATAAAGCTACAACCAACACTGTTGCTATTAGTCAACTTGGTTCATACAAAAATCTTATAAACGGCTCCTAAAAGAGGAAGGCATTATATTTCACTCATTTCTTTTTATCCCCCTCTAATCCTTTCTAAATAGGTGGACTCATATTTCTGGATAATGCCTTTTAAACAATTTATCAAATATTTACTCAATAAATATCAACTGCCATAGGAAAGTACAAGTCTCTCAGCCTCCAAAACCATAATATACAAGATGACAATCAGGGTCATATACTCAATTTGTCAGATAGTTGTCTATTTACTACTCCATAACTCAAGCCTTTTCAGTAGGCGAGGTTTTAGGTACAGATAGAGTAAGAATTTTGTGAGGAGCTACTATGAAATAAAATGAAGATCTTATAGTAAATAGTTCATCATTATTTAAGAATGTTGATTCTAGTCTTTGTGTCTTTCTTTTGCAAAGTATACTTTACTTTTAGTTGTGCAGATATAATTAGAACGCAGTGTTTTAATCTTTCAAATTGTGGAAAAGAATACTATTTATTTACTAAGTCTTTATGCCTAACACAATAACACAGTGCTCAAGTCTATAAAAAGCTTGTCTGAACAGAAAACAGTAATGCTTCGGGCATATACCAGAGCGGTGCCAATGTGTTTGCTGAGATAGTTCTCATGACTTTTTTTTTTTTTCAGCCCAAGTAGTCTCTTAAATGCACTAACAAACTCCACATTCATAAAATTTTCCTTGAGAAGTAGAGAATATCGTGAAGTGTATTTTAAGTAACCTGTGATGATTCGAAGAAAAAAATAAGGTACTGCTAGTATTTTCTACTCTGAAGTGTAAAGTTGGGGAGAGATTGAGAAAAGCAGCTGTTCATTTAATAAGAGAGTTATCATTTTAAGAGCTGACCCAGCTTTCATGGATGAAAGAAAGCGTAATTGTGCGAACAAAATAAAATATTGAAACTATCTAATTCTCTAACGCGCCACAGAAACCATCACTATACAACTTAATCTCTCTCTTCTAATTAATGCACAGTATGAGAGGCCAGGTCTCTGGTTTTCTGAGGCAGCCACTTAATCACTAGCAATTTAAATTCATTTGCATCACAACTAAACTAATTGCAACCTCCCTACCAAGGCCTTAGAATCAAGTTATGTTATGATAAGACAATGTTAAGAAAAATGTATTTTTAATAATTCCTTTTCTGTCATTACTTTTTTCCAAGCCTCTAATGCAAATACTTTACTTTCAAATGCACCTATGAGAAGTATCAAACTATTTTCCTTACAGGCAGCAGACTCCATCTATACTGTTCTGTTATTTCTCATTCTTATACCCATCCTTCCTTAGTATTTAATTCCTGCAGACATTGAAAAATTATCAAATACCTAATTAAGATTCTAAAGATGTTTGTGTCAGCTCCATTGTCTCTAGGAAAAATGAAAAGAGTATCTCTATTTGTGGTGAACCTACTATGTGTCAAACACAGTTGTCGAATTTCTACACATGATCCTTGCAGACACTGTAATTCTAAGAGGTCATTGTTATTGCACCCATTTTTCAGGGGAAGAAATTTGAGGCCCAGAGAGATTTAGCGATATATTGTCCTACAGATATAACTGGGCAAAAGCGGTATCTGAACTTAGCTGTGTGTAACTCTGAGGCTCGTGCTCTTCGTAAAGTAAGTAAAGTATTATCCCTGGAATTTTACTAATCTTAATTATAATTATACCTTTAAATAAAATGCCTTTATTTAATGATGAACATTTTCAAAGCATTGTCACATACATCATCACATCTCAAAGCAGCTGGAAGAATGAGGGCTCGTGGGGGTTATTGTCAGGATTAGAAATAATGTATATAAAATATAATATCGAGTGTAAAACAAGTGCTCAAAAGTTTTATTATTATTATCATTATTATTATTAATTCTAATTGATCCTCCCAGCAGACTTAAAAGTTAGACAGTACAGCTGTTTTCATTTCCTCTGGGCAGACTTTCTCTACAAAGATTAATCCTTTTCACATTATACACCACAAGCAGGAAGTACTTTAAGATTTTTATTTACCAAGCATTTACTTACAGGAATTTCAAAACCCCATATTCAACATCAGTTTGTTTGCAGTGCAGGCAGGCAGGGCATGGAAGGGAACTGAGTGAGCAACAGGCTCACAATCTTTCCCAGCCGAGTCAGAATTGGAAATATTGTCTTCAGTCCCCAAAATAGGTCTCCCATTCCACTGTACTTGAGTGACACCTAAGGAAGTTCTTTCTCATAAGAAGCATTATTTACTTCTTACGAAGAGTAATGGAGAGCTCTTCTTTAGGTTTCTGGCTTTTACAGGGAGGGGAGCCTCTTCACCCCCACCCCCACCCCTCCCCTTCCCTGAGGTGGTGCAGACCATGCTTGTTTATGGTTTGGTGAGAGTAGTTTTCATGACGCGGAGCAATGGTTCCGGTATGACTTCTGTGGCCACATTCCTGCTTTCCGGATAGTAAGCAGTGAAGTACAAGAAAAGTGCTCGATATCAGTGACTCACAGCGAGACAGGAAATCTCAAGCGGGTCCACCCTTCCTTCCTGCCCTCCCAACCAGCAGAGCTGCAGAGCCACAGGCCACAACCAGCCTAGAGTCTTAGTGAGAACTGCTGAAGCTGACAGAGACAGGGCCACTGCAGTAGGCTCTCTAAATGAGTTAAAAGGGTCAGGCCCAGCCACGGGGAAAGCACGTGCTCTTTATCCTAGAGAATACTTTTTCTGCTGAGATTTCTCTCTTCACCTTTACCCAGTACCTCCCTGGTTTATTCTGGCCTTTATTGTTTTTAAACATGAAAACAATGGGCTTGACACAATTCAATTGAGTGGTCTTCATTTATACCATGTTTTAAAAGCATGCAAGAAATGACATTAATCATCATTAAGTAATGTCTCCACAATGGCAAAATGGCAGAATGTGTCTCTCCAGCAAATTGTAAACATATTTACAGTAGATTTTTGAAGGCAGTGTGAAATTCATTCAATAAAGTTACATGAGTTTCTCTTCATGGGAGCTGCAAATGGTTATAATGAAGATAAAGTCACCATTGTGCAGAGAAGGGGGCCATCAAGTGAATGAAAGCCTCTTCACTGTGTCCCCAAAATGTTTTGAAATTCACAAAAAAATAAAGCTCAAACAGAAAAAAAAAATACTTTAAATGAAACTGCCACTTGCAGTGATTTGTTCTAAGTGGCAAGTGCAATAATATGTTTCCAGTTCATTCATTAAACTGTAAAAAATTATCCCTAGAAAAAGTCAAAGCTCTGAAATGAGCTGCTACAGCAGAGCAAATTTGTCAGTATCTTTTTGTAAAGACACTTCACTCTTTTCCTGCAGAGTAGCAATGTCAGAAAGGGGCAGAAGTCCGCATCAACGTATCTCAATAAAGAAATTAGGTCTCAAGTTGAAAACCTATCAGTAAAGGGGATATAGATAGATAGGTAGATAGATAGATAGATAGATAGATAGATAGATAGATAGATATAGAGATAGATATCTGTATATATATATGTGTATGTATGTATATATATGTGTATGTATGTATATATATGTGTATGTATGTATATATATATGTGTATATATATACACATAAAGTTTTATATATATATAAACTTTCAGTTCTCAGCTCTGAAGGGAACCAAAATTTTGCCACCCTGAAACTGCTTTTTGGGATATTGCTTTTAAGCTTCTTATTAAGAAATGAGACACAGAAAGGGAGCTTGGGCTTAAGTACTTTAAGAATCTCCACCCTTAGAGTCTTCGGTCAGGAACCTGTTAGCTTGATACCCTTCTGTGTCCCGTGGTTTCTGAGTTGCCCAGCAAGAATTTTCCTAGCATGTATATTCTGTTCTTCCTCAACACCTGTAAATAGCCCACCTCACTTCTGAAATTTAATACCCCATACCTGCCCCACCCCGCCCCGCAACAACTTTGTCCTCTGTCCAAAAATGTCATATATACCCAATGTTGCTTCAATGTTGTCTTCGGAATTTTCATGCTTATGTGAATTCCCTATGCACATGCATTAAAAACTTGATTTTCTCCTATTAATACGTTTCTGTTAATTTGATTATTAGCCCAGCTACAAGAACTTAAAAGTGGGAGGAAAGGTATGGCTTTTAGCTCCTCCATCTCTTTTTATTTTTTTGCTTTCTCCAAGCACAATTCACCCTGTTTTCCAGCCATACCCAAAGACTTCTAATGCACTTGTCCATTGTTTTGTGTCTTTAAATAAGGTGCTGTCTTTTCTTTCTGAAAAGCCATCCACCCGATTCCACCAGCAAGTACCTGTAAATCATCCAGCATTGAGAATTTTGCCCAACTGTTCATACGCTTAAGTATTTATTGAACAACCAGTATGAAGCAGACATGGGTGGGGTGGGGAGAACAGGTTACTATTTTAATGAAACATTCATTGTAGTGCAAGAAGAAGCACAAAGTTAAGAAAGAAAAGGAAAAGATGGAAGAGAGATGAAGAAAGGAAAGAAATGAGTAAGGGAATGAGAGAAGGAAGGAAGGAAGGAAAGAAGGAAGGAAGGAAGGAAGGAAGGAAGGAAGGAAGGAAGGAAGGAAGGAAGGAAGGAAGGAAGGAAGAAGGAAGGAGGGAGGGAGGAGGGAGGAAGGAGGGAGGGAGGAGGGAGGAAGATAGGCAGGCATTACCATGTCATGATTAGTGTTGTACAGGGCCATATGACAATGGGTGACTAGGTTATTAATTACACCAAGTGGCAGATATCCAGCCACCAAAGCTGAATTCTAAATGGCGAGGTGGAGCCACTGATGTAGAGATAGGAACTACTAGTTCAGAGGCGCTGAGCTGGAGAGCAAGCTGATTCCCAAAGAACTGAAAGGAGCCAGTGCGACCGAGGTGCGGTCAGAGAGAAAGGCAGCCGCCAGATCCCACTGACTTTATAAGATCAGTAAGAAGTTTAAATTGAAATTTTAAAGCAGAGAATTCGTAGTCTAATATATTTTAATAAATGCCTCTGAGTATTGAGTACATGTTGGATTTTAGGGGGTCAAGTGCAGGAGCAGGCAGACAAGTCAGGATACAGGTGCATGAGTCAAGACAATTCTCTGTGCTCACACAACATTTTGTGAACAGTCTATTTTAACACTAATGTGGTCTTTAAAAACTGCTTTATGTTTTTTCTCTTCTACTTAGACAATAAGTTCTTGAAAGCAGGGCTGAATCATCATTATACAATAATTAGTTTTTCCCTTTGTATGAAAAAACTAATTAAAAGAATAAATGAATAAAACAAGTTTCCTGCCCTCAGAAGCCTGGAGTCTCTGAAGACAATAGACATCCATTCTAACAACCAGATTGCAAAGTAGATTGTTCACATTGCAGGAGGGGTAGAAAGTATTACATTCAAGAGCAGAGGAGGGAGAAAGCATATTATCCAACTGAGGGTGTGATACCAAATCATAACATTAGGGTCTGGCATTCTTTGACATAGTGGGATTTTAAAACCAGGTGGCAGGAGTTTGACAGAGAACCAATTGAGTCAGCTTCCCCTTCTGATGCTTCACAGTTTCAGATAATGGCTGTATTTAGACTCACAGTTCTGGGTCAAGATGAAACTCAGTGAATCTATTGAGAAATTATTTTTCTCAGCTGGACTATTAAATAAAAAGTAAACAAGAGTGTCAGATTATTTTTGGATTGTTCAAATTACAGCAAAACCCTGACACTTGAGCAACGTACTCATGTTCTAAATGTTTCTTCTTGGAGCTATAAAAAGATCAGTCCTGAGGAAGAGTGAAGTTTGTTTTTAATGTATTCCTTCCTCCTTTTCTGTACTTCACTCTCCTCAGGGGCTCCCCGCCTCCCCAAACATTTAGAGTCCTCAAGTCGCACAAATAGAATTAAGGCCTTTTCTCCTCTATTTCATTCTCCCTTCCCCAACTTACCTTTATCTCTCTCTCTCTCTATCTGTCTATCATCTATCATCCATATATGCATATCATCTGTCATCTACCAGTTAGCTTTTGCCCCATAAGAAAACACCACAAAACTTGATTTAAAACATAATATCTCATAATAATGAGAGTGATCTTGCTAGTTCTGCATTAGTCCAGCTCATGTGGGGTGGAATGATCTACAATGGCTTCTCTTTCATGCCTGAGGCAATGGCCAAGACAATCGAGAGGCTTAAGACTATCTTTACATGGTTTCTCATCTTTAAGGAACCTTGTCCACATGGTGCAAAAGGGTTCCCAGAAGCAGGAGAAGGCAAACCCAATTGTAAGCACTTTGCAAACCTCTGTATCACATTTTCTAATGTTCCATTGGCCAAAGGAAGTTAGCTGGCCAAGCTGAGGTTCAAAGAATAGAGAAATAAACCCAGCCTTTTGATGGGAGGGTATGGCAAAAATGCCATTGAAAAGAAACATGCATTCAAGAACATAAGTGAGCATTTTGTGATCCACTATACTATCACTTTATAGAAATCCCATAAATGTAGTTCAACTAAGTGTAAAAACTCCTAACAAGGCGCTTTGCTTCTTAATTTGGCAAAATATCTCACCTCCAGGGGATCAACCTCCAGAGTCAGAACTACAGACCCAGTGGTAGATGGGAGGGAACTGCTCTGGAAAGGACTCTTTTGTAGCCCTGTTAGTCCTGATCTGCAGGCAGCCACCCACCTGAGTAGAGTCCACACTGCTACCCATTCCCCCTAGACAGTTACAGAGCAGTGCGATTGAGAGGCATGATTTGACTCATGGAAGAGAGTGTATCAGTCACTCAACTCTACGAAATACCTGGTACATAACTATTCAATAGCCATTGGTTGAATTAGTTGTGTGTGTGTGTGTGTGTGTGTGTGTGTGTCTACGAGTGTAATGAGAGAAAAGGAGGGAGGATGAGCATGCACAAACACCACTTTCATTCCAAATCCTCCTCCAGGGAGTCAAGAGACAGTCCAGAGCAATAAGAATGGCAGGGAGTGGGGAAATTCATCGGCATCTTTAGGTTTTATCAGCAGGGGGTTGTTCCAGGTGGAGCAGTAGAAGGTAATTAAAACAATGGGAAAGAGTGACCATAGCAGTCTTACCTCTAAAAGCAAGCGCCTGACTACTTGTTGTCTCATGCGGTGGTGCTGCGTAAACTCACAGTAGAAGCAACTGCCTAGACCCAGATTTGTCTGGCAGTGTTTGCGCATTTAGCATTTGGGAGGTATAGACAGATTTCATTTAAAGGTTGCAGACAGAATGCATGCCTTTCTGTCTCAGCCTTCACACCTCACATTTCACTGAAATACCTGTTTAAAAAAATATGAAAGGAAAAAGTTCACAATATATCTCAGTATCAGGGAATGAAAAATTTCTATATATTTCTCCAAGATGTGTAGACGATGGGATTCAAATGCCTGGATTCAAATGTCAGCTCAGCCAATTATTAGCTGTATAATTCGAGTAAGTCTTTGTTATAAAATATAGGTAATCATAGGGTTGTTGTGTGAATCGGCCAAGTTACATAAAGCACCTAGTGTAATTCCCAGAACACAATAAAAGTTAGACTTCATTGTTATAAACAGAAGCCAAAGAATTTATACCTAAGAAATTACAAAGAAGAAAGTCGGAAGTTCAAAGCTTAGAACTGGCAAGAATTCCAGGGGAAAGCGAGGCAGAAACCAATGAATGTCTACAGAAAAGCTATGCAAGTCCACCTTTACCCCATTCTCTCTTGCCACAGCTACATGCGTTGGTGATATGTGCCTTAATTAAACTAAAACTGGAGAAGTTAAACAGCCTGCCTGTGAAGGACGAGGCTGCTGTTGTGGCTTCCTGGCACGTGATGAGTAGTCTCTCTGTTTTTGTTGACTAAATTGAATAATTTCTTATGGGGATCACCAAATGATACATGAAAAAATAGGGATCCACACCTAGGTACCTTTTCTGAAATTTCACTGTGTCCAAAGATAAAAGCCTAAATGTGTTCTGAGAGAAGAAACAGGCTATCTATAAAGAAATGAGACTCAGACTGGTGTCAATCTCCTCTCCAGCAAAATCTGTTGCTAGAAGATAATGGGATGCTTTAAAAGTTCTCAGGAGAAATTCTCTTGAAACGAGAATTATATACCTATCTAAATTAGTTTTCAAGTCCAAAAGACATTTTAAGACATGCAAGTGCTTAGAAAATTTTATCCTCCATGCATACTTTCTGGGGGGAAAAATATTGGAGGATTTACTAGAGCAAAAAGAAAAGGTAATCCAAGAAAAATAAGGTCATGGCAGCCAAGAAAAAAGTAAACTTGATTTAGAAAGCTATGAGAAATAATTATTAGATGTAAGCTATTCAGCAAGCTTAGAAAATAAGCAGTCTAAATAGTAACAGGAAATCAGAAGGCTCTGAAGAGTTACTCCTCAAGTAGAAATATTCCTGTAGGAAATATCCTTATTAATAAACTAAATGATCTTTGACAAGATGAAAGCATACTATAATTCTGTCCATAAGAAAAAGAAAATTAATTAGAAATTTCAATTAACTAACATGTATAAAAAAGTTATGGTCTAAATATAAAATAAATTATAATATTGTATGATATTTAATAATTGGAAAAAGAAGAATCTATTTGACCTTGACACTTAGAATATTCTCTTCCAACTATTATGAGTTTATTAACACAAGGTTATATCTCTTTCTTTATGGGTATAATCATGTTACTTTGTGCCTTAAGTAATATTATTTACATTATTATCATACTGAAAAAGCTTTTTACTGAAAAAAATTTTTTTCACTCAACCTATTGGCAAGGTATAGAATAACCAGCCATTTAGAACAATCCATGCAATAGAAACGCTGGCAATGTAAAAAGCTAGGACATGTGAATGGAGCAGAAATGGAGAAAAGCATATGGAACATTAATTTTCTCATTTTATGTGATTGTAAATCCAAATTTCTGAAGTTGATAGATCAAGAAAGAAACATTAATATTATTATAGATACAAAGGTCACCTCTCAAGGCCCGTTTTGTTTCTTGAAAAGTTGTATTGATGGTATACGTACGCCTTATGTATCTCACAGCAGCTTTGCCATGAATGTCAAATAAGATTAAAGGAATGGAAGATCTTACTTAGGAAAATAAAGTGTTTTTATCATCAAAGTGTGTAGCTTCTATAGAAGTTTGACAATTTGCTCATGCATCTTAACTGCTAATCATAAAAATATTTAATATACTCAGTAACTTTCATCAGCTTTCTGCTCTATATAGTTCTCATAGTTTCCATCTCATGTAGAATCATAGACCTATATAGTTGAAAGAGCTTTTAAAGATCCTTGAGTTCACCTTTGTCATTTCATAGGTGAGAATATTGAGGCCACGTGAAGTTAACTGACTTTTTAAAATCAAACAGCTCTTAAATGACAGCATTGGTCTAAAAACTAAGTGTCCTGAGTCCTAGGGCAATCCTTTTCTGTAATATACACAGACAAATATAATAATTATTATAATAATAATAATTATTATTATATAATATTGTTATTATTGTTGTTAATAATAATAATAAAAGTCCAGAGAATAAATTGAATCTACATGACTTCAGGAAAAAATTTAGAACTCTGTAGTTTAAAATGATCAAGAAACGTCCACGTTATAAATAAATGTGGATTTCTAACTTCTAAGAGTTAATTTTGTAACTTGTATACAGTCGTAACTATTTTATTGTTTAAGATTAACTCATTTAATTGTTTTACATGTTAATGCAATCATCTCAAGTAGATTTTAAAATTCTAATAAAGAGTTCGATGTCTTTTAGTTCTTTATTTTCCGGAGTAATGGGGCTATAGTAAACATTCTATAAAACTGAGTTGGCTTATTATTTCTCTTCTGTGTTTTTTCTTTTTAAGTTTGTGTTTGAAGTTATTTCAAACTTATAGAAAAGTTGCAAAAACAGTATAAAGAACACTTGATTACTGAGATTTACCTAATTTGAATATATTCCTTTATCTATCTATCTATCATCTCTCATCTATTATCGATCATCTGTCCATTTATATATATTACACATTTTAAAAATATATATATTCTTTCTGACCCATATGACAGTAGGTCACACACATCATGCCCCTATATCCCTTAATACATGAATTTATATTTCTCAAGAATAATATTTTCCTTTATATAATCATAGTACAATTATCAAATTCAAGGCATTTAACATTAATACCACATTTTTAAAGTCCACATTTTAATTCCATCAATTGTCCCAAAATCATCCTTTAGAGAATTTTTTTAATTCAGTATACTGTCTAAGATGACATACTGCATTTATTTGTCACATCCCTTTTGCCTCATTTGGATCTCTTCCTCAGACTTTCTGTTTTTTCATGCCATTGGCATTTCTGATAAATACAGGCCGGTTATTTAATTGAATATTTAACTGATTAAGGTTTGGGTTTCTCCGTTGTTTCCTTATGATTAACCTCATATTACCCATTTTTGGTCAGATTGCTACATGAGTGATGTGTCTTTCTCATAGTTTCACATTTAGAGGCCCTGGATGTAACTTTGCTTTTTATTGGTGGTATGAATGTTCACCACTGATTAAGATATCATTCCATTTCTCCACTGCACACTATTCTCCCTTTTGTAATTATTGAGTAATTTATGGAGAGATATTTTGAGACTATGTAAATATCTTTTTCCTCATCAAATACCTCTCCCCTAGATTTAGACTATTGATCATTCTAGCTTGAATCAATTTTACTAGGATGGTTGAAAAATGGTAATTTCTAACTCCATTTTATCTATTAGTCTTCTGTATCTACAAGGCAGTAAAGAACAGCTGTCTTTTTCTTAGTTATTATCAGTTTGGACTTATGAATTCTGGTTTATTCTATTATACTCTATTAATATGCCCTCTCTCTGTTTTTCTTTCTTTCTCATGCCCAAATCACCCTAGTTTGGCCTGTGGGAACTCATTCAAGCTGGTTTCTGTGTACTTTTGACATGTTCTCATCATGTTTTGAGCACTTTACTATTTCTGGCAGAAAAAAAAATCTCAGGCTCATCGTGTACCTTCACTGCCATAGCCCAGGAACCAGCCGTCACAAGAAGTCCTCATTCCTTCCAGCAGGGGATGGTATTTGGCTTGACAGATTTTTGAAGCCGACATCATGAAGGTCAATCATGTCCTTCTAAAACACATCACCTGTTTTCAGTAAAAACAGAAACAGAACTGAAAAGGCATTGGATCTCATCCAGAACATAAATACTCTAAGCTTGATTTTTAATTTGTTTCCAGGATTAGGAGGTATATGCGAGGAATGAATCCATAGCAACAAAATGTACTGAAGTATGTACAAAATGAGCATTTTCATTAACACATAAAATTAGTCCACAAAATAATCAATTCAATTAAAAACCTAGTATTTTAAAGGAGTTGAAAATTATCATGATTCCACTGAACAGTGAGAATGAAAACGAAGGTTATCTTGGAGTTCTTCGAGAAAGCCAGAATGGCCCAGCTTGAAAATATGATATAAACACAAACTTAAAATATGATTTGAAATCCATAATATGAAATATACAACACAATGTAAAAAAATTATGAAACATGAAATTTAAAACCTGTAGTGTCTGGCATATTGTAGGTACAAACATTTTTATTAAACAAATTAAAGAGATATTTTTAAAAAGATAGCCACGCATAAGATTTCGAACAAAAATATGTGTATGAAATGTATAAAACAGTATATGCACATTTATTAGAATGCCATATATGCCCTCTCTACCTGAATAGTGTGTGACCAATTTCCAATTGAACACCAATTTTTTTTTTATTTGGCTATTTTTTAAGAGCCAGCTGAGAGAGTAAAAAATACAGAAGAAAGAGTAGTCTATCAAACATGATATCACAAAGGCAGGCTGGCTGGCATTCACGCGGTCTTTGTCAAAGAAAAGCAGGCCAACCTAAAACCAGAGCATCTCAGCAGTGCCCTCTCATTGTGAAGCCAGCTTGTGGCAAGACCTCTTCTCCAGCCGTGAGGCAATTAAAAACCTAAGAATGGACAGTCTTGCAATTGCTTCGCAAGTGTTAAATCAGCACCAGAGCATGTCGTAACTCACCATATGTTGTAATTAAATGTAGGAACTCACACTTCTGTGTGGCCGTAAAACCTGTTTAGGGAGGGAGGCTGCACATCTGCAGTCGCAGCCAACTTCAGATCAGAAGGCGATACGGGAGACAGACCTGGCTTCACACACTCAAAAACACGTCTTCGTACAATCCCTTGGTTTATTTCAGATTCCCAAGGCTTCTCAGCTGCCACATTTGTAATAGTGAGAAAGAAATTTAGATCAAAGGAGACCGCAGGGCGAGACAGGAGTCCAGGCGCATGACTGGACTAGAGTTTCCAGGTCCTGCTGTTTTCTTTCAAGTAATGAAATAAGTGAACATAAAAGAGAAGGCCAGGTTAAAAATCAGAAGGGAGGCTGGACAAGAAGCAGCAATAAGACACCAGCTAGGAAGGATCAAGGTTGGCTGTGCCAGACCTGCTGCGTCTTGCTCATTTAGGGGGAGGCTTTCTCCTTATTGGTGAAACTACAGAGCTTTAAAAAAATACATATTCTCGTGCTCAAGGAGACTGCTGCATATTACAGTGAAAATATTTCAGGATCCAATTGTAGCTGATGGGAATATGCCTCAGACAAATGGTCTCAGCTGGAGGAGCTATTTATTGACTGAACTGACTGTGAGCAGCATCTTTCAGGGGGCATTCAACAGGAAATGCAGCCCTCCAAGAGGACTCAGCTCAGCAGGAAGCTGTGGCTTGTGAGAATTACCTGATTTACCTGCTAAAAAAAGTGGTGATGCTGGGAATATAGTGGAGAAACTCTAATTACATTTGAATAGAATAGGGAGGAATTAACTCAGAGAAAGCAAGACCAGAAGCTGACTTGGCTCCCCCGCCTCCACCCTCCCCGATCTCCCCCTGGTGTTGCAGAGGGAAGCCTCTGCCACTCTGACTCACCCCTACCACATTCCTAAGAGGATAATCAGCAGGCCTGAGAGGAAGATGGGTTGACTTAGGATGACATGAGGCCCTGCACTGTAGCACTGAAGCCCTGCAGTATATCTGTCTTCCCATAATCTAGCGGGCATAGAGTTCCAAGGGATGTGAAGACTTTCTGTGGGGTGGAAGGAAGTGATGAGAGAGGTCAATGTGACCATCGAGGCACGACCTGGTGACTAAGATTGAGAATCTTCCACTTATTGTTTGATTTAAGCAGCCTAGGAAAGAAGAAAACAAGTTGGCATTGCTCATCCCTGAGACTTTACGACTTGTCTCGTGTCTTGCCTCCGTCCCTGCCTCTGATTATGTTTACGGTAGATCCTTATGGAAGCTGGCTCATGTCACTATTTCTTATAGACTATAATACATTTACAAAACAAAGAACTACATCCCCTACTTACCACCGATTCTTCTCTCACTATCTCTCATTCCCCACTCCCTTATTGCCTCTCCCATATAGGAAAGAGACAAGTAAACAAGTGCTAGAAGGTGTTCCTTTAATCAAACGACTTACAGACTATTACAGGATGAGGGCTGTTTCAGACGATTTCCTACATTTTTATAGCTACAGCATAATTATCATTGCTGTTCATAATGGTGGTCTGCAAATTCTATACCCACAAGAACTAAATTACATTCATTATAGATGTATTGCTATTCATTTTATTGCATTCAAATTTTTGACAATTCGTGTGTAAAATATATGACAGTAGGAATAATAAAATAGAAAATCTCATTCTTCAAGAAAGCTTCCTGAATCAATTACTGACAGGAACAGGGGAGAACAATAATGGTCTGGGGTTCCTTTGGGAGGGTTGTTTTTACAAACAGGATGTGTGCAGAGCAACTCTTCATAATGTTTTTGTGTAGATTACTTGAAAAGCAAGGCCAGAATCTTCATTCTTTATTTTAACCTTTAATTGTAAAAGAAAGTAAAGAACGATCATTTTAAAAATACTGTTACAATGGTCAGTACTCTTCATGATGATAAACCTCAATTCTTTCTGCTATCATTCACTTTTGTATATACATTCTCCTGAGATCGAGACAGGTTGAAGACTGAACTGTGGCATACGAAAATAGATGAATAAACCAAGGGGTCACCAAATACTATTTTAAAGAAAGAGGAAGAGAAGGGTAAAATTGCCTGCTTTGATTATGTGGTTAGGATGATAAGTGAAAACTGGATTTAATTATAAAGATCATGATAAGTATTAGTATCAGAAAGCAATGAAAACTTCATGTTAAGCCTTGTCGTTCTTGAAATAGGCTGAGCTACCAATTGCATGAAAACTCTTAGAAACCCTCTAAGCAAATTTTAAATCACGAAATTGGTGCAATAATGGCTAATATGGCTTTAATCTCTTCTCTGAATCTTGTGTATCTATAGTCATTTAATACCAAAAAGCACTCAAACTGTTCTGGAATTCAGTATGCGAAGTGCAGGTTTTTAGCTGATTCAACCAAGCAGACCTTACCGTGGTAGAAACAAATCTAGAATTTTAAAAGTGAATAGCTAAGTGTTGTTTAAAAGTTAAAGGCAAGGCTTTTCTTCCCATAATTTACTATTATTATAAAAAACAATGTGATATTTAAAATTTGACAATAGAATTTTAAAAATGGTTACAAATGCTGAGTCGAGGGGACTAGATTCACTGCTTATAACCACATTGCCCTGGAAGTCCTCATCAACTTTCAAAGCAATGTTCTCAAATTCAACCAGTTACTGGCCATAGAGTTTCTTACAGCAAAGTTTTCACACATCCCAGGGACAGTTGGTGAATCTCAATCGCCTCTGATGTGGGATGCCTGAAGCCAATAGCCAAATGGACTGACCATGGCCCTGCCTCCCTCCACATTTGTAAACAGGTGAAAGGAGAGGTTGACGCCAGTTGTGTAGACAGCAGTTTTGGGCTAAAAGCTGGGAGTCAAAGGAGTAAAGGCTTGCCGTCTCCCTCCATTACTTCATTTCCTTTCTACAGAGGAGGAAACCTAGACTTTAATATAAGCTTAGAAATGATTAAAAATTGAATCCAGGTCTCTAGATGAAGAGAATCAAAGTATTAGGCAACTTAATAATTCATTAAAAAAATAGTTCAGTAAATAGTAATAGTATGGATTTGAAGAAATTATAAATAAGATACTGTTAAATATTACTATTTGTAAATAAATATTCAATCTTTTAATAACTTAGTATTCTTAGGAACACGTATATGTGTCTTAAAATTGCCCCAAATTTTATTCTGAATTTTCTATTTAACTTCATTTTTCCTCATTAACACTGAAACTCGATTTACAAAGTATGGATTTAATGTAGTCAGCTCTCAAATATTTGTTCCAAAAGTACTCAGGTAGGAATACGGCATTAAATGTTAGGTTTTATTTTTGTTAAAAAAAAAAAAATACGTTTGTGTTAAGGTAGTAATAACCCTGAAAACTGTGACCGTGGATTATTTTTAAATTCTTGTTTGTTCACACTAAGAATGTCAGATGCTATGTTAAGTCTTGGATAGCTATGCAGCTTCCTTGAGCCCATCACCTCTTTCTAAAATGCTCTATCTACAGCTTTCCTCCATCGGAAGAACAACATGGATAATTACTACCTGTACCCAAACTTCAAATCCATGAAAGCCTAAACCACAATGTCCACTAAGACCTCAGAAGGAATATAACCTTGCATCAAAACTAGGGCAAAACAATCATTGCAATCACTGTATATTATATATCATTTTTTTATTTTTCAAATAAAGAAATTGGTCCCAGAGAACTTAAGAAACTTCCCCACGAATGGAAGCAGACATAGGACTATAATTAAAGACAATGAATTTATCAATTTTTAACAACTACTAAAACAGGAAGTAGAAGGGGCATGATCTGCAGTACCAAATACTAGATAAGTACAGTTGATAATTTATTAGATAAAATTATCTTGTTTAAAACTCTTTTTTCCAAGGCAATTAAAGAAATAGAAAAAAAAAAGGTAATTAGTATTGGCTTTTCTCTGCCCATTTGTAGATAATGTCTTAGGAGTCTTGAAACAGACAAAATTTTGGATCAGAAAAGAAGCTGGAGTCAAAACTCCCAACTAAGTCACAAAAAAAATAAGCCTATGAAAAACTGAGAATGTTATTTGGTAAAATTGCATAAGATATTAACACTTTCTGTTTTAATTAATAATTCTTTTTAATATGCACCATAATTTAAAAGCTGAGCTTTATAAGACAACTACATATCTAGGTGAAGCCAAGTTTTCTTCTCATCTTTCTTTTTTTTAGTGTGTGTGTATGTGTGTGTGTGTGTGTGTGTGTGTGTGTGTGTGTTTTAATAAACGCCTACAGCTCCTGGTAGTCCTAGGTGGTCTCCCATTCAAGTACTTACCAGACTCGACCCTGCTTAGCTTCCAAGATCAGATGAGATCGGGCGTGTTCATCTTCTCATTTTTCAATCAAAACATTATCTAAGCAGATTAAGCCTGAAAACAAATATGAGAATCCAAATGTCTTTTATTAATCCAGACATTAAGGAGATTTTCAAACACACTATAGATATTAGTAGGCAATGACTTACTGTTATTTTTAAATTAATTAAATATTTCTTAAAATTTCTCAGGTTTCTAGTATAAACTCACAAAAATAAAAACCAAAGATTTTTTTGTGATTCTTAATAATTATTAATAGTGAAAAGGTATTCAGACCAAAATGTTTGAGAACTGCCATGGTAGGTGGTTAATGCTATGATTTTTATCCAATTCCATTGTTACACAAAATATCACTCTTTCGGAACACTAACATTCTAGATACATGGGCTTTTTAGTCTTAACTCTGAAATCAGCTGTTTTAATAAAAAAAAAAGTTCAAGGGACATTTGACTCTCATAGTTACTAGAATTCCCCCCCCCCAAAAAAAAAAGGAGAGGAAGAGAAAGAGAGAGAGAGAGGAAGACGCAATGATTAGTGTGGTTCTTCAACACAGTAAGAACTATCTAGGAAAAGTTTTTGAAGCCTTTTGTAAGATTCTACTACTAGGTTCCATTGAGTCAATAAAAATAACTAAAATTAAATTTCAATATTAGCTTCTTAAAAAACATGGTCTTCCACAAATTTCTAAGGTATGCCATGTTTTATGGGAACAGTTAGTCAAAATTTACCTTTTTCCTAGCATCTCTCCCAAAGTTCACTGATTAGTATCCCAGTAAAAAGCTTAAAATACTTCTATTGCTCTATAATGTTCTGTTATATTACTGTAGGTAGACATGTTAACTCTTTCAAAGGAGAGAAATTCTGCTGTCTGGATAATAAGTCTTTATAAGAGGTCACGTAGTATTGCACACCCAAGCCAGAATGCATTCATTTCCTTATTTGTAAATAGTACCAACATCCCGGTAAAGTGTTTAGAAGAATAGTGGCATATTAAAATACTAAGTAAACGTCAGCTCTTATTTTAAGAATTAAGGAAAACAACTTATAAGAATGAACTCAGATGAGAATTATAAGATATAGAGATCATCTATAAATATGATGCTCATTATTGGGACATTTACAAGGACAGAATGTATGGTAGGGCCTAATGATTTATTTGACAGATCTAAAGATCTAAAAATTAACATGTAATGAGAAGTTCGCTATTATCTAATCTATATTTGCAAAAGTATTTTAAAAATTCTGTGTGAAGACTGTCTTCGTTCTTAGGTAAATTAATAGCAATATTATTTCTATACCTTTTAGTCTTTGGACCACTTTTATATATAATGAATTACAAATAAACTTCATGAGTTAAAACAAAATTAAAAACCAAATTACAATGCACCTCAATTTTTAAGAATATTAATCTATACATTTTATTTTTTGAATAGTTATATGTCACAGATTATCAGTTATTTTCAGCCTACATAAAAATTAATACAGATTCATCATCTTGAAATATTATACATTGTGGTTCCATAGTGTAGCGGTTAGCATGTCTGCTTTACACACAGAAGGTCCTGTGTTCACACCTCAGTGGAGCCATAGTTCATGGTCTATGGCCATACCACCCCAAACAAGACCCATGTTTGACCTTGGAATCTAAACAGGGTCAGGCCTGGTTAGTACTTGGATGGAAGAGTACCCAGGAAGACCAGGTGCTATAGGCATAAATAATAATAATAAATAATTAAAAAGTACTATACAGAATTATGATTATAAATGTTTTCTACCTTGCTGTGTTTCCACTGTTTCTCCTGCCAAATGACCTCAATTTATCAACACTAAAATAAAGCGTTCTCAAAAAAAACTCTTCTAGGCCATATTCTTGTTAATATAGCTCATTAAAATGTACCTTATGTATCATAGGAATGTGATATGCTGCTATTAGAGAGCACATTAATTTTAAAAGATGAAAACAAAAAGAAAGAAGCAAATATAAAACTTATACAATATTGTTTTATGTAACCAAATGTTTCAGAATTATTGTAGATAAAATTTGATGTAAACTTGACCGTATCACATTTAGTTCCTAATATATTAGTGCTACTTTCAGAAGTGAACATAAATACTCTCTATCTTTTTACTCTGATACTTGTACCATATAAATGATAAGCTGGTTCTGGGGGAAAATTGTTGTATTGCTTTCTCATTCTCCCTTCAGATGAGAATATTTAAGACCTGAGTATTGTGTTCCATCACCTTGAATAGATAATTAATAATTTTCAATATTAAAACAATTTCAGTCATACATGACTGCTGATTTGGTTTGCAAACTTTATGGTGGTTAAAGTTATGGTTTATCTTTATAATACACCACCAACAGATTAAAAAGGAACATTCCTGGGAGCTGCCGAATATTTCTCCTCCTAAAATTCAATGGAAACATGACTTGTGGGAGCACAATATGTTCAGAATAATTATCACCTAGAATACCATATGTGCAAAAGGACATTCTCCATTTCTAATTTCATAGATAAGCATTTGAGCCAGACTCCAACCTACATACATCAAGAAAAGCAAAGTTCTTATTCTTAAAATCACATATTTTTCTTTTCATAAATATTGTATAGGACTCCGTATATAAATGTATTTTTTAAAATAATGTGGTTTGTATTACTATGTCAACACCCTAAGCATTGTATTAAAACAATGTGAGAACATTAAGATAGATGCATGTTAACAGTTAGACATCATATTTAATCAGTACTGCAGACATGTGTTTTGCTTGCCCAGTATCTTGCTAGAGCACCACTCCCCTCCAATTGTGAATCCATGTCCTCTGGATGGTACACCTCAAATCTGAATCCAGGAGTGGTGTGTGGGAATTCCAAATCCTAGTAGCAGCAGTCACAATGATTAACTGGGACTGAGCCAATGAGAATGAAGCCGTCATGGGCTGGAGTTACGGAAGAATCTAAAGTAGCAGAATATACCACTGGGCTCAAGAATAAAGCTGATCAAGAAGCATGCGACGCTGATCACTGGAGAAAGAAAAATTGAACCTGAACCATTTTTTGAGGCCTTGGATCCATCACTGCCCAAATTCCGAACTTTTGTCCCACAAAAGAATATTTCTTTTTTTGTTGTTGTTTTAAGAGGCTTTGAGTTGCTTTCTGCTGCTGCTTGTAAGGAAAATCACCCTTATTAATATAATCCATTACTCTAGCAATTTAAAGAAAACAATCCTTATACTCAACATGAGTGAGATTGCAATGAATCTGATTCCCTAAGTACAGCAGGGGATTGTAAATCACTTTAAAGATTTGGAAAGCATTATGAATATAATGGACTACCTATTATGTCCTAGTATTTTGCTTAAGAATACAATATAACACACAAATAATTGTTCATTGTAGTGTTGTATATGGCCTTGAAATATTAAATGAAACCTGAATCTTAACTATAGGACAACAGATAAGTATATGAGAGTATATAAATATTATATTATGCAAGTGTTAAATAATAAAGATTCTGCAAAAAAAAAGAAATATTTATGATATAACATTAAGTGAAAAGAATAAAAAGACATTATACTGAGAGAGAGAGAGAGAGAGAGAGAGAGAGAGAGAGAAGCAATTTTCAACCCTGATTACATATTAGAAACTACTTAGGAGTGTTGTTAAAAATGTAAAAAATGTTGATGCCTCAGAAATTCTGATTTAATTGGTCTAGGGTAGAGCCCAGTCATTGCTATGTTGCTAAAGCTCCCTAGGTTATTTGGATAGGCAACCATTAACAAAAACTTTAGAATAGGGCCGGGGGCGGGGGAGGGGGGGGAGGTGCGGTGCGGACAATAAGCCCCTCATAATAAATCAAGAAAATTTTCATTTTTATACATTCACTTATTTACAATTTGGCATATTCACATGTCCGCCAGTTCTTCTTTATGTTGGCATTTCTCATCCATGGTTAAACATCAAAATATAGTTTCTCTAGTGGCTGAAACAAATAGTAGCTTAATTATGCCCTGGAATAGAACAGAGAAAAAAAAAAAAAGGAGGCTGTGGGGGCATCTTTTCAGATAGAAATTAATTCACGGATACACCAACACCTGGAATATCCTGGTCACTTGTTTTAATAATTTTAATGGTTCTGCTACTACATTTGCAACTTGAATTGTTTTTAGTAAGCAACTTGTAGTATGACTCACATAGGTATATATGATTCCCTCCTACCTCACTAGTGCTTCTGCCTCAGTCTCTTTTGTTGGACCCGCCTCTTCTAAATGTTAGAGAAAGCCAAAGTTCAGGCCGTAGGTCCTCACACACACACTGCCTGGGTGATCTATGCAGCTATGACTCTCCACTACCTCTCTCTGGAGCTACCTGACCTATTTCCTGATCTCCATATATCCAACTGCCTCCTCAACATCCACTTAAATATCTAGTAGGTATCTTGACCTTAACCAAAACCAAATTCTTAATTTTTACACTGAGACTTGATCCTCCCCAAGTGTTCCCCATCTCAACATTCACCTAAATATTTGAACCGAACCTTAGTCCCGTCCTTGATTCTCAATTTCAACCCATGTCCATTTCATCAGCAAATGCCGTTGGCTGTACCTTAAAAGTATATCTTGGACTCAACTCACTTCTCATCAATTTCAGTTTATTCCAAGCCACTGAGATTTAATAGCCATATGCTTTTACTCTTATCCTCCCATTGTTTAAATTAGGTCAGATCATTATTTTCTCTAGCTCATAATGCTCTGTTGGCTTCCTATCACAATCAGAATAAAACCAATGTCTTCACTCCTGAGACCGGGCTCTGCCTTATCTGGCTAACTCACCAGCTTCGCTACCAGCACTTGCTGAGCCCAGGCTCACAAGAGCCCTGCTGTTCCTCTCAGGTGCCAACCCTGTCCTCACCTCAGGGCTTTTTCTCTTGCTGTTCCCTCTGCCCAGATTCCTCTAACCCCAGATTTCTCCATGGCTCAACCCCTCCTCTCTCCAGTGTCTATCACCTTGTCAGATAGATGGTCCTTGAAAACCTTGTCAGATGGTCCAGTTCACCTTGTCAGATAGATGGTCCTTGAAAACCTGTCTAAAGATATCTAAAAGAGAGACATCTGAAAACTTATCTAAATGACTCCTCACTAGCCACATCACTCTCTCCTTTTAAGGTGCTTAATTTTTTTCACAATACTTATCATTACTTGATGTTTTAAATGTTATCTACTATTGTCTGTCTTTCCCATAACTTCTATGAAGGTAGAGATTGATGAGTTTTATTCACTGATGTATCCCCAAGCTTTAAAATAGTAACTGAATGTCTATGGAACTATTGAATGAATTGGTGATGAAACAATGAAGTAGTCTTTAAAATATAAACATGAATATATATATACACTTAATTTTTTAGAGAAGTTTTAGGTTCATAGTAAAATTGAGCAGAAGAAGGTATAGAGATTTTCCGTATACCTCTTACCCCTACATATGCAGCCTCCCCCACTATCAACTTCTGGAACCAAAGTGGTATATTTTTCACAATCAATGAACCTACATTGACCCATCATTTTCACCCAAAGTCCATAGTTTAAATTAGTATTCATTCTTGGTTTTATATATATATGGTGGGACTAGGAAGGATTAACTAGGTGGTCTTCTGTGGCCAGATTGAAAGCCATCTTTGGCAGCTCTCCCTACCATTGCTTCTAATTTTGGAAACTCAATCACTAGTTTGTAATTTATCTCCCTGCCTGTTGTATGACCTCCTCAAAACCATTCCCCACACTAAGAAGTAAATACAACTATGCTACCCCTAAACGAATCTTTCCCAAGTTTCCAGGACCACAGGACTCTGTTACTGGCTACGCCCCTCACTCACACCATTCCTTGGAGACACGGGCTTGCTAAGTCTTCTCTGACATCCATAGTTTAGATGCCCTCCTTTCTAGTTAGTTCCCTGGTCGTCATAGCATGTGCTGTAGCTCCCTGAGAATACTACAAGAGAAGTCAACAGAAACTTAAGACACTGAAGGTTAGTCAAGATGGTAATATTGCCTACTAGTTAAGAGCACAGACCCTAGAACTACATTATTTGGGTTTAAATCCTGTCTGCCCCTTCCTATTTGTATGACCTTACTCAGCAAGTCATTTGACCTTTTCGGCTTCAGTTTCTTCATCTGAAAAATGAAGATTATAATACCTAGATTGCATAGACTTGTGATCTTTAATTATTTGATAAATGCAAAATATTCAGAACAGTGCCTGGCACCTAACGAAGATTATATGTGTTAGTAACGATTTCATTATTATTACATCAGCCTCAGTTTTCAATTTCTATTTTGACTGGGTTACACTGTAAATTATCAGTAAGTTTGCATTACTCCTCAATGCTCCTTGCACAAATTTGAGCTTCAAATTCTTCTTTAATTCTCACACTGGGTGGTTATGTAGATAAAAGCAACAAACAAGAATTTATGTTATTTAAACTTTGAAATTCCACCTCTAATTGTGACTCTTATTTGTTTTCTGGATCTAAACCTGCCTGTACTAATTTTCTAGGGCCACCATAACAAAGTATCACAAACTGGGTAGCTTAAACAACAGCAATTTATCCTCTCACCTGGAGGCTAGAAGTCTGAGATCCAGGCATCAGCAGGGAAGGTTTCCTCCTAGGCCTCTCTCCTTGGCCCTTAGGTGGCTGTCTGCTCTGTGTGTTTTCACGTGGTCTTCCCTCTCTGCTTGTCTGTGTTCTAGTTTCCTCTTTGTATAAGGACACCAGTCAAATTGCATTAAGGCCCACCCTAATGACCTCGTTTTAACTTAATCACCTTTATAAACACCTTACCTCCAAATACAGTAACCTTTTGGGGTACTGGGTGTCATGACTTCAATATATGAATTTGGGGGACAGGATTTAGCCCATAACAATGTGCCACATCACTTATTTCTAACTACTTTTTTTTCGTAGAGTTGGCATACATTATTGATACCTAAATATATGAACTCTATCATAATTTTAAGTCATAGTCCAATGAATTAAAATTTGTAGAAAAACACAATTCTTGATACCTAAGTCCATGTGAAAAGAAGTCTTCCTCAAAAGTATCAGAATGTCAAGTCACAGCTTACCTATAATGATGAAAATAGTATATATAAAAAAATCTTTTATAGCTATTTATGACACAGAGAGAAAATATTTTTTAAGAAAGAGAATTTATTTGCAAACTGTCTATGAATATGTGGCCAAGCGCTAAAAAAAAAAAAAAAAAAAAAAGCCTTAAAAAATGTGGAGTTAAATGACTTTTTAAAAGCTAGTTTTAAAAGCAAAACAAAACAAAACAAAAAAGGTATGATTTAAATATTAAAAATTTGAAAATGCAGTGCATAAATTTGATGGTACTGAGAACACTAATTGAAACAAATAATTTAGATAGTTTAATAAATAGTTTAGTTAGTTTTTTTTTTTTTTTTAATAACTTCCCTACTGTGTAAGCTCTAAATCAACACTTTCGTCTTGCTGTTTTCATCTGACAATTTTCAGGAAGATTGGTCCCTGAATCTTTGTCTATATCAATGCAGACTTGGGAAATAATAGAACACAAGTAATCAATATGCTAAGGATTGTATATTTTAGTCCTAGATTCCAATCAGAATTGTTATTTTAATACTTAAAATAAGCAAAAAGAAAGGAAATATTTGGAGAAAAAAATTATTCAAAGGTATTATACATTTTAGAATAGGGTTTATCTGGGGTTAAATAAATTTGTTTAGGAGCATGCTCAAATAAGCTGTCGGGTAGAAAATCATTTTAAAACAAAAACAGACTGTAGTACCACCTGCTCTCCTAATACATCATTGTAGCATTAGAGGACAGAAATCATCTGTTACACATTTTCTTGCTTTTAGTGATTAATACAAGATATAGATAATAAATCAGATTTTGTTAAACCTTTACCTTCTACCACCACAAAAAAGAAATTATTGATAAATTCCAAAATTTGTAAAGCAGAAGTGACTTTGATATAAAGCAAAGCTTTAAGAATTTTTGAATTAAAATCTTTAAAAATTTAAAAAGCTGTAGATGTTATAAGTGTATAGTTTAATCTATTTGCAACTTAAGAGTCAAAGAGATGAATTCAGAAGTGCCAGGCCTGAGTTATTCCCCATAAAATGCCTTGTTTAATGTTTCTTTGATGAAATCAAATCGTTAAGAAAATGAAAATAAAGAGAAAGGTCAAGCCACTGAGGATAAGCCACTTAACCTTATATCTTATTGCATATAACAGCACAGGGTAAGAAACCAATCTTCATAAATTGAATTTATTTCATATTCTTAATGCTTATGAATAAATCATCTTCTGTAATTAAATAACATGTGCTGCGTTTCTGAAAACTCTACTATCCATTGTTAGGGTTGGCTTGTGTTTTCCAGATTGAATATATATCTTCTGAGACGCTCCCTGTGGAGTCTGCGTAGTGTGCTGTACTCTTCCGCACTTAACCAAATCTGAGTATCTGAGAAACAGTAGGAGAAGGAGAAGCTAATAGAGACTTCAGCAGTAAAACAGCTCAAGAGAATGCTCTCAATTCTCTAAATTAATCTCGAATTATATTTTATTTCTCACAAAAGAAAGCAACAGGTAACACCACCGTACTATTATTAGCTCCTACCACACATTTCGTTTTCCAGAAATCTAATTCAGAAGCTAATATTTGTAGATACATGAAAACATACCCTCATACGCACATAATAAAAAGCCCCATTTCTTCGTCTTTTGCTCTAGATAATTTTTTTTCCATTTCTGTAATATATTTCTCTCTAAATTTTCAAATTCTAAAATGTATTCAAAAGGGAGGAATTCAGATCTAAGGCTAGTATTTCCTGTTATCTGTTAGCAGAATGCTAAAACACATTTAAAAATAATTTTTATCCTTCTGGAATTTGCTGATTTTCACCTAAGAAGTATATAAAAATTGGAGGCTTTTATTCAAGTTTCATTCTCTATTCCTCCGAAGCCAAAAGGGGATGGATCAAGCTAATTTTTGGTAGCTAAAACAAATCAAAATGAAAAAGTAAGTATTTATTTTCTCCATCTAAAATTTATCCCACATAGGACATCTCAGGTTATAAAGCAACTTTCACTGTGTCTACATTCTATAAGAGTGGCTCTCCACTTTTTCCTGCAGAAGCTCTCAGGAGTGATGATGCTTTCACCCTGAAGACATAACTCCCACACACACGATCTCTAGAATGCTCACTCTAACTCTACTCCGTTTTTTGCCTCTCAAGATAGAATCCATCAGAACATAGAGGACTCAGAATAAGAAGGGCTACCTTGAATATACTTGACTTTGTAAAGAAAACATACCTTAAACTTTCATCATGTAATCGCAATCAGTAAATAATTACAGATGATACTCTGATGTATAGCAAATCTTCAGTGGAGAATAGTATTTTAGATTTTTAAAATAAGATTTTCCTGTGTATATTCAATTTTGAAAGCTAGATCCCACTATGCCTGTTAAATATACCTATGTTTTCCAGATTTGTATTTTGAGGTTATTAAAAACAATTTTCTCATGCAAAGACTAAGAAAATGTATTCAGTTGTGCTTCCCAGTATTCGAGACTGCACTATTCGTCTCATTGTCTTATTTCAGGTTTTGTCTTCCATTTGCACTACAATCTTTCAAAATTATCTGACGTTGATAGCAATTATTTTAAAATCTGAAATTCTTGAATAGATTGAGTTGTAAAGATTAATATTTTATAAACTACTTCTTGTTACTCTTTAAACCTAAATCATAACTGACTGATGCTGTGCTCTAATTAAGACGCTGTATTTACAGTTTGAGTCAACAGAATAAATGAAAGTTTTCTTCAATAAAATAAGAAGTCTCCACTGTTGAATTGTACACCAGAAACCCACTGGATTATGTTAACCAATGTCACCATGATAAAAATTAAAAAAAAAAAAGTCTCAGTCACATCTATCCAAGATAGTTAATAAAAAATAAGACTTTTATCATTTGATTCTAGCTAAAGAAGTACTTTCATTAATGATGGCTAAATGCTCAAAATTTCATTTTTAGAAAAAGGTTATACATGTAGTATTTATAATTGGACCCTTCTAATTGTTGCAAATTAATAATGATTCCATTAATGACATGGGAAAAAGTAAAAGAATGGAAAGCCTTGCTAATAAATGCAAAAAAAAAAAAAGTCACTAAGCAATGAAGTAACTTTAAACAGACCCTGAATATAGGCAACTTGCCTAAGTGAATATAAGACAAATATTATTTTCCTTCATTGAGGATGGTGACACCAATAGACAGTATAACAAACCAATGGGGAAATAAAGAATAAAAGCACATCAGATTAGTATGTCTGATGGTGAGTAAACAAATGTAATTTGCCGAACAACATGTAGTAGATGGCATTTCCCTTCCTCTCCTTCACAGCCTCATGAGGATAGGTGATTGCATTTATATCTGCAAAGCAGACATAGCTCCTAGGGAAATATTCTAGCCACACTTTTAACCACATTATTTGAATAAGAGTTTTATGAATGTGTGAGAAAGTTTCTTGGAAAAAAAAATTAGAGAAATACCTTCTTGGACAAGAGATATTTTACTGTTTTGCTTTAAAATTTTTGATAGAATTAAAATTAACAAATTTATTTATAAGCTAATTTATAAATAAATTAACTTATTCATCATTTTTCAGCTATTACTCGAAAATGGTGGCAGGGTAGTGTGGGACACACTTAGATTTTAAATGGAGATGAACAGAATGGAGTAATTAACAGGAAAATATCAGCAGCTTCACCAAACGACTTGTATTCTTCCTCCTGCTTGTCACTTTGTGCTCACACTGGGTTTTATAAATAAACAAGATAACATACTTTATCCTTAGAAAGTACTGAAGAGGAAACTGTAGAGCAAACTACTGTCAAAAGGTTAGTTGTAACAATAGTTTCACTCAAGAAATTAGCCTTTAAACAAATCTAATCTATTAATAGTTAAAATATTTTTATGCTGAACATTTATTACTCTTATAATATAAAGCTAGACAATAAAATCATGGAAATGCTAGTAACTATATCCAGGGTAGAGATTCAGAGAGAGCTCATGGTTGCCTCTAATGAACTACAGTGGTCCCCCCCTTATCTGCAGGGGATATGATCCGAGACCCTCAGTAGATATGAAACCACAGATGATACTAAACCCTATGTATGCATACCAAATTTTTTCCTATAATATATACCAATTATAAAGTTTAATTTACAAGTTAGGCACAGTAAAATATTGACAATAACTACTAATAAACTAGAAATATTATAACAATATACTGTAATAAAAGTTATGTAAATGTGGTCTTTCTCTTAAAATATCTTGTATTGTACTCACCTTTTTACTTCAAGGAAGCACTTGATGGCTTCTCTTTGGTATATCCAAATTGCCAGCATCACTACTCTTGCTTGCACTTTGTGCCCATTACTAAGTAAAATAAGGGTGACTTGAACACAAGCACTGAAATACTGCAACAGTCAACCTGATGACCGAGAAGGTGACTAGGTGGCTTACAGATGGAGCATATACAACTGGGGATCCTGGACAAACGGATGATTCACATCCTGGCAGGACAGGCGAAGCAGGGCAGTGCAAGACATTTCATCACGCTACTCGGAACTGTGGAAAATTTAAAATACGAATTGTTTTATTTCTGGAAATTTCATTTAATATTTTTGCTGCGGAAAGCGAAACCACAGATAATGGGGGACTACTGTACAGACATTGATTAGAATTTTTAAAACAATGATTATAATAATCACATAATAAAATATTTAATAACAGATTAAATACACCAATTAACAGAATGAATCGATAAAAGGAAAATCAAAACTATTGTAATAGAACATACCAACTCTTCAGTATTAGAATGTAATATAACATTTTTTTCTACAACAGCAACAACAGATATTGTAGATAGATATTTAAAATTAGCAAGCATTTCAGAAGCAGCACTATGGAAGGCACATGACAATAAAAACAAGATCTTTGAAGACAAAGACCAGACACATTAGAAAACCAGCTCAGTGTCTTTTTATTTGGACAGCCCATAAATTACATAACTTCTCTGTGTTTGTGAGACAAAATATGTTATGTACTTATAGGATTATTCTGAGTCATATATAAGTTTATATGTAAAGTATCTGGCACATAGTAGCTGCTAAACAAACCACTGCAATTGATCATTACGGCTGATAGATAAAGGTGTCTGTGAAGGCTAAATAGACATTATGAAGGACAGCTCAAGGGGCCTGCCAGAATTTAAATGACATATAAAATAACTTTTCCACAAGTACAAAATTGAGAATTATGTATGTGGGGAAGAATAATCAGAGATGTATATAACTCGTTTAAAAATATATATATACCTATACTGTTAAGAAAGATTTAATTCAATCACATTCAAGTAACTAGCCCTTAAATATTGGAACAATAATTTAAGAAAAAAAAATGTACCAGCAAATTAAATGCAAAAATTTTTTTCTTTTAGTATTCTATCAAAAAGCAAACATTTTCCCATGGGAATGTAATGAGCTCTGTATTGCTTAGGCCATAAAAGATCAGACTCAGTCTATAAAAATTTTGACACTAAATTTTAGAGTTTATGTAAATTATTAATGAAAACCACTATAGCTTTACTGGCTTAAATTGTGCTTTTAGTAATGATTGAAATTTTTCTGTAGCTTTAAAAGATCTGTGGATAGAAATTTTGTACTTTATATGAATCACCACATGGATATGAACAGTATAACCTAAACGATTTAATCTTATCTGTAAGGTTTTACAGTTTAATTAAATTATTTTGTTGACATTATAATTATATATTAATATATAATATGTAATGGAATTAAAAATTATTATGGCTTACAATTTAATTATAAACTGGATGCAGAATTTGTCAGTCTTTCACTAGCACTCTAAATCTCTTGAATTTCATCTATTTCTCCAAATGTATATTTTATTAAAGGAAAAAAAAAGTGTCTTGAATAGCTCAACTGGCATATTTAGTTGCTATCCAGAATTCTAAAACATAACATTATAAAATTAAATTTTTCCTGAAAATTGCTCACTAATATTCATAAAATGGGACCTGATTTTGAGTGACACCAAATTTCTTCTAAGTGCTGACATTCGTTTCTAAATGAGAACTGAAGAATTCAGGCAGGATAGTCAAAATGAATCATTAGAAATTAGACACATTTCAAACTTCTCAATTTAAAAGCGATGTTAAGTTTGTAGTATCTTGTTTCCATTATTGGAATATATATATATATATATATATTCCAATAATGGAATAAACCAAATTCTTTACCTTGAAAAACTATTTTTATGCTTTTTTTCTTGGTAATTTTTTTCTACAATGAAACCCTTGAACTCTAGAGACTTTATTTTATCCTGACAAGTTGTCTATGTGCAAATTAAAAAAGATAGGGAAGAGAACAAGATACCCAGGTTTAAAACTCATTTATGTGTTGCATCATATACGCCTCAGATGCTCAGTGAGGTCCATGGCCAGAGCCGCACCAGCATCATCACGGAAACTGTCAGAAGCACAGATTTACTCAGTCAGAACCTGCATTTTAGTAAGACCCGAGGGTGATTTACACACATATTCAAGTTTAAGTCTCCATGGTAAAACTAGTACACTGATATTAGAAACATCTGATTCTTAGATTTTATCAATAATGAAATTACACTGATTCAGTGACAAAGTTACTCTACATACTTCAAAGCTAGGAAATTGGAGTTGAAAGTCACTTCAAAATTGGCATTTCCCCTAAACCACCACCCTTAGAATAAGTAGGTAGAGAGAATAAAAAGCTATGAGAGCTCTGCTTCATCCTTAATTTAAGCTCTCTCTTCTCTCTCACACCACCTTCACTTTTCTTTTACTTTTTAGAGCCGAAGAAGTTAATTTTAGGAAACAGTTACTTGCATTGGAAAATAGCTCTCTACCCGTGGGATTATTGAAGACATTAAATTCTTAATGAAGAAAGAAATCACACAATTATTTAGTTTTATTTCACGGCATAAGAAACAACTTTGTGCTGTTTCTACCAACACAATACGGGTACACTAAATAAATTTTTTCATATAATTGTAAGAATGCTATATTTAGATATAAAATAAACCAGTTGTTTTCAGGAAGAGAGCAATAAATGGTCATTCAAATTACTCAAGAAAGTTGAATTTTTGTCTCCTAATAAAGAGTGGATGATTACTTGAAGTTCTAGAGAATCAGAAATATTTTAGACTGAGCTCCAGGGGAAGCAGGAAATAAGACTCATCATGTCCTACCCAAGAGGATCTGAACAGCTGTTCTTTATTTGGGATACTGGATGATGACTGTGACAGCGAAAGTGCCTAAGATTTAACTGCACTGAAGTCTGAACATTTTTATACCCTATATGACAAAATGCGAGAAGGGTGAGATTAACTACAGGGAAGAAGAGAGACCTAGAGAGAGAAATATTTCCCCTACCTTTTATGTGAAAACATTGATTCAGTGGGAGGAAATTAGTGTGTGTATGTGTGTGTGTGTGTGCGTGTGTGCATGTGTGTGTGTGTGTGTTTTAGACACATGTAATATATATATATATATATATATATAATATATATATATGTGTGTGTGTGTCTAAAACATGCCGTCATCCCCTGATAGGCCATTAATCACCAGGAGATTAAGCAAATCATCTGTCCAATATTCACAAGAATTCATCCACTAAGGCTAAGATACCATCTGTCTGCTATGCCTTTTTCTCATTTCTAGTCTTTCCTTAGTGCTAACCTTCAGGTAATCAAAATAGTTTTCTTACAAGACTTTGTTTTAAATGAAGGCAATTAAAACAGATTTTGAAGTTTTCAGAGGAAGTCATAATATAATTCAGAATGTATTATTTTTATTCATGCCCAATTTTTCCACATTATCAGTTAAAATGCAATTACATGATTTGTGCTAAAGGGTCTGAGTTTTTCATGTAATCATTCAAGAATGCAAAGTAGAGTAATTAAATTTTGGAAAAAACTATCTTTATCACAAAGGAGATTAATATATTTTCTCTAATTTACAGAATTAGAGAACTTAATCATGGATTTATGGATAAAGCACTCACGCTTTTGAAATAGAAGTGAATTATCAGCAGTCAAAGAACTCAAAGCATATTATCTCCATTAATTGTCTCCTAGTACATATTTTAATTTCTCAACAAACCCACTAAGTTTTTTGTTAGTGCCACAATCAGTCATCTAACAGAGAGGTACATACCACAGAGAATAGTGTTTTTGTAACAGAAAATCTTTGTCCTGAGATTCCTCTGTTCTCAGGAAGATAATATTAACAAGTTTTATAATTGCCTCTTTAAAATGATAATGTGATCCAAGTATTACTTTTTTATGTGGATCAGATCTCCACACACAAAATAGAATGCTTGGTGGTTCAAAACTAGAATTGTAGATGTTGAGAACATGGCTGATTTTAGAATAAGAAATGAAAATATAAATGAGAGCCAGATGAAATTTCATCAAGTTATCAGTTCCTTACTCCCATAGAGTTGTTCAAGTTATCAGTTCCTTACTCCCATAGAGGTCAAGCAAGCATCCTCTTTACAGAGTGTCCCCAAAGCAGTCTGCAGTGGAAGTTATACTGAATTAGAAGTTGACAACCTAGTTTTATTTCCATGGTACCAATTAGCTAGCTTTATTGGGCAAGACGCATTTCTGGGTATTAATAGTAACATCTTAAACTAGAAGTTATTGACTATGTCAGTGATCCTCAAGCTGAGGACGAGTAGCTTCAATATCACCTGGGAATTTGTTAGAAATGCTCCTTCCTAGGCACCACCTTGTACCTTCTGAATCGGAAACTCTAGGGATGGGCTTCAACATTATGTGTTTTGACAAGCCAGCCAAACGATTCTGCTGTATTCTCAAGTTGGATTGTGTGATCTCTTAAGATTCTAGCTGTGAGGTAATTAGCAGGTAGAACTACCTATTTATGAACTAAAGTCAAGGACTTAATGAGTTAAGTCAAGATTTACTTCCTATTGAGCTTCAGTACCTTGAATACTTCAGTAAATGAATGAATGATTGGGGATATCATGGCCATAGCAGAGAGATCTCTTCTCCCCCCAAATTCCAATTATCCTTTACCTATGACTATTTTATCTCGAATGCCACCCTTTTGTTATTGTCATCCTATTCCTACTGTCATTTGTGTATATGCCTTATATTCTTGCATATGGCATCATTCATAACAGGTTTTCTTTCCTATATCCCATAGAACAGTGGTTCTCAAACGTTACCATGGATAAAAGTATCCGGAATATGCACTGAAACACAAATGGCTGAGCCCCACTCTTAAGAGTTTCTGACAGAGTAGGCCTGTGGATCTGCATTTTTTAAAAGGGTGCTGCTTATGCTGCTGGTTGGGGACCCCATTTTGAGAACTGCTGCCACAGAGCAAACCCCACTGGGCACATGGACGACTGCTTATGGAGCTAACAGAAAGCTTCATGGTGTTTGCTGAGAGTCAGGAACTAAATTAGAAAAGTTACAAGATTTTCTTAAATTTTTACAAAAAGTCTGAAACCAGGATAGAGTAGAAACATTTATGTGTTTATAATATGTATAATATTTATATGCACCTATTTGACTAAATGAGAACATTTACTAATAATAATCTTTGATAGGAACAATATATTAATCTTTTTCTTTTTCTAAATGGCATATCTTTTTCTCACAAAGAAACTTCTTTAAAAATCTTAAGGGTAATAAGTTAAACTATTTTTTAAATATTATAATATAAAAATTAAATTTGCCTCTACTAGTTCACACTTTTCTAGGTTCTCTCTCAAACTTTTATTTCTTGAAAAGCTGAGATTCTTCCTTAGCGAGCAATTCTAATTCAGTACTGTTTATTCAAAAATAAGTCCAGATAGACCCAAGTTTCAGCAAATAGGCTGGGAAGACACAGATGTGAGAAGTCAAGTCATAGATTAGAAACAGTCTAGACAAATATGACTGGGGAGAACACTACTAAGTTTACTACTAAGCTTAATAAGAGTTTGCCGTCTGAAAAACAATCCTAGGTGTTCAAACTGAACAGATAAAATAATTTAAGAAACAAATGTTTAAAATAAGAAAAATCCAGTGTATCAAAATACAAATTTGAATTGTTAGCTTGTGATTATTTTTATTATAAAATAATTTATCTGCTTTCAAATGACTCCAAGGTGAGTCCATTTAATAGTAACTTTCTTAATTATATTAAATAAGATTTAATTTTTATATATTTTTTTTCCCACATCACATCCACTGCATAAACCAAGGTATACCTGTATTTGGAAAACCAGTTCAGAGTGGGGCCTAGGTTTATAACACAATATACTAATTTTCCAAATGTTCTAGAACTCTGTAACTTTGCTTTGATAACTTCACAGAAAATTTAAGTCCCATTAACACTGTAATAGCATTGCCAGTGCTAGCTATAAATTTTCAGGATGATGACTAAAAGAATAGGCCACAAGTTTTCATTCTATAATATTTGCCTGCATTTGAACTATTTCAACTTTTCAAAAAATAGGTACTTGCAACCTATTTTTAGTATTGTAGTCAAACTTACATTATTTTCCCTTGTGAGTAATTGTACATTCATTCATTCATTCAACTAATATTGATTGTTGGTTCATGACAGGATAGGTTCTTGCTCTTATAAATGTACCTTCTAGTGGAGGAAATTAATAATAAAATTCAGTGAATAAACATATTAAATATATTGAAAGCACAGATGGTATCTTATTCTTGGTGCAGTGCTTATTTGGTATTCAATATTTAATTGACTACAGAAATGCATGCTTCATGGTTTGTAGATGGCTGTCCTTAAAATAATGGTAACTAGCTCATATATATCTTTGAATTCATCATCTTAGTTATACAGTATTCTAATCAAATAGTTAATAAATTTTCTGACACTTATTTTATGAGACTCTAATTCAAGATCTATAATGTCAGTTAAGAAACTGCATGTATATGCTACACATCATGAATTTAAATGCTCATTTTAATATTTTTTTTCCCTGATTCAAAATATAGTAAAATATTGTGGCTGAAATCCTAACTAAATCTTTCTTCTATTATTTAGCAATCCTATTCTCAATGTACGGATTCTACAAACATAGCATCACTCCCCATCTTCCTCCACCTTCTATTCCTGGAAACAACACGCTTAATATAAGAAAACAGGAAAGTTAATTAGAGTTACATTGCATATATTAACCATGGCTTGAAGCAGGGAGTTATATAAGAGAGTAAATTATGGTTGCCGTGGGAACCATAATTTAGTATTTTGGGCAATGCTTTAACTCTCTATTCAGGTCAACTGTATTTTACAGAATAATGCCAAGAGAAAAATACTCTGGAAGTTCATTTTTTAAATAACAAATTTATAGAGATTTCAATTTTGATTTAAAATGCACATGAAGAAGAGCCAAGAAAATACCTGTCTTACAAACTTGAATAAGGACATAAAATTTCACCGGCACTGATATTGACACCATCATAAATTGTCTTACTTTCTCTACTATACTTATTATTTAATAAAAATGTTCTACTTCTGAATGAAGCCAGCCTCTATACAAAGTTTGTATTCTGATACTAAAAATGTAAAAATCAGGTTATTGTAATCTATTTAGGTTCTGATATGTAATAGTTTAAACTCCATTTGAAATTCATTGCAGACAACAAAATCTGTTCATACTCTCTTACAAATGAAATCCTACATTTTCAATAGCTAAAATGGACCGGTCACTTTGAAACTAATTTTGAAGATAACTTTGAAGGAAAAGAAGATAATTTAGGTGTTCAGAAAATTTTTTAATGTGAAAATTGGCACTTCTCACTACATGGCACTGTTATAATACCAGTAATTTTTATAATATGATTTAAAAAACTGCATGTTAAAATGACTCAACAAAAATACTTTCTAGGAGGCCAACTTATTGTTTATTTATTTTTGGTTTGTTATCTACTCTGCATATTATCCAAAATTGTTAAGACCAAAACATCACTTTAGTCCCACTGTGCATGCATTTTTGATGCTTCCTTACAGGTTAGTATAAATCAATGATATTACTTGTAATTACGAGGGTAAACATTTTGCCTAAATCACTACCACCATGATAAATCTAAATGACTATTTTATGACTTTTGGGTACTTCACACCCTTTTTTTTTTTTTTCTTATTCACAAAGTGCTAATCCTTTGTGGAAAAATTCAAAAAGGAAAATTGCTGGTAATTTGACTACAAAATGTAAACTGGAGAGAGCTTATGATAGTACTTTAAAAATAATTACTATCTTTTTGCAAATAGCCAAATGGTAATTAATCCAAGAAAAGGATGAATTTCATTCCCACTGAAAATCATTTCTAAGCTATAAAAGGTAATGTAAATGTAAATAATGATGTAGCAAAACCTCCTACGCAATTTATTTGTTTATATTTATAAATACATATATATCTTCTTGGCTACTGGCTATAGTGATTCATAACTGAATATTTTTCTCGTTATAGACTTAATTAGAAAGAAAACATAACACTCCCCAAAGCCAATAAAACCTAAAAAAATAGTTCCAAAACAGCACAGATGATTATAAAGAGAAAAACAGAGTATAAGAAAAACAGGAAATTTACATATACCAAATCTGTTTCCTCTCTTATTTGTGATCAAATTACAAATCAAATCTGATTATTCCATTTTTAATTTAATACAAAGATACTTCAGAGAATAAAATATTTCTGTCAACACCATCCATTCTAGTACAAGATGGTTCTTTAATTTGAGAAGCAAATCACCCATCCACTTTTACCAACCAGTACTTTTTATTGTAAAAAATTATTTCATTTACTGTTTACCCTTCTCATACTCTTCTAGCTAGTTAGAACTTTTTGATAGGCTTGGAGATTGTTCTCACTCAGTACAAAACTGTTACATCTCCTACTTACTAGAATTACTTTTCAAAGTGTACTCTGTTAATGTAAAATTATAATTGTCCTATCAGGTAGGGTAACTGGTTGTTCAACCCTTTTAAGGATGGATCACACAGGTTTTAAAATTGTTATTTCATTTAAAACTTAAGAATGAAAACAACCATGTCTGGTTCAGAGTAAATTAAAGAACCATGGCCATTAAGTTAATTCCATATCAATGAACTTGCTTGACAGGATACTTAATGTGCATACCAGTGATTGGCAGCCACAGCATAGGTGCTGGCTAGAGACTGCCAGATTCCAGAGGCACTTCACTGCCAGACAAGTCTCCACTGCCTCTGCTGGTGCATTCCTGACAGCCTGGCTAAGGGGTTTGGGCATAGGTAGGTGTGCGTAGTTAAGCAGCAGGAGTCTGTCTTGGACACATTCAGCCATTTGTTCAGAAATTAGCTAAGAAAAAGGAAGGAAGGAAATGAGATAGGGAAGGAAGTATTGTAAAAATGAAAGGGGAAAGAAGGGAAGGAAGGAAGGAAGGAAGGAAGGAAGGAAGGAAGGAAGGAAGGAAGGAAGGAAGGAAGGAAGGAAGGAAGGAAGGAGAAAAGGAAGGAAGGAAAGGAGGAAAGGGAGAGAAGGAAGGAGGGAAGAAGGGAGGAATTGTAAAAGTGAAAATAAAGAGGATGGGATGCATAAAATACATTCTTTCTCCGCCAAAGTGAGGAGTCCAGATGTGAAAAAGGGCCCTGGATTAACGGCAGATTACGAGGTAAAGTGGAGGAAACTGAGTAAAACCGAAAACCTTCCGCGGTCTCCTAGCGGAAGTCTAATAGGCCCCAAGAAAACTGCAGCACTGTTGCTCTTGACCTCCCCTCAGGATTCCTCCTATACTTCTAGGTTTCTGGACCTAGTCATCAGCATGCCTGGAGATGCTCTCTAACCATCCAAGTTCATCATCCCAGCAATAGCCTCCTTTTGAATTATATTTCTTCTCCTTCCAGGTAACTAAAATCCTCAATAAATCTCAATTCCTGAGTATTGTGTTTTTCTCTTAAATGTGAATTTGATGAGCTAATCAAAATGATATTGTTCCAAGCACAATAGAGAACACTGATACTTTAAAAGAGAAGCATTCATTACAATGCTTTTGAGTAAGAAAGGTCTTAATCGCTCCTACTTTACTGTGGGTTTGATCCTTCTCTCCTGTTTTATGCCTCCTCCATCTCTACATGGTCAAGTTTAGAGTAGTGGTTCTCAACCTGGGGTGGTTATGCTACCCAGGGGATTATTTGGCAATGTCTGCAGGTATTTTTGATCACCAGGACTGGGGTAGGAGGGTGTTACTAGCATCTAGTGAGGTGAGGCCAGGGATGCTACTAAACATCCTACAACGCACAGAACAGCCTTCCATGCACAAAAAAATAATTATCAAGCCCAAAATGTTAATAGTAGTGAGACTGAGAAATACTAAGTTAGAGTCGAATTTCTTGCAGTAGTAAGCATTATAACCCTACCCCATAGGCTTCTTCACCTTTGACCAGCAGCAGGCCTAAGCCTCAGTGGTACAGAATCACAATGAATCACAAATTTGAACACAAGAAAATCGTCTAGTGTGAGAGCACTGCAGGCGTGGGTTGTAAGCTGAGGACCAGTTCTTAGCCTGCCTTTGATTGTCTTCTCAGCTCCAACACTGTCTCCTGCCCTAGACGGCGTACCAAGACCACTGCTGAACACTACCAAAATGACTAAGGAATATATTGTATTGTCCTTAATGCTATTTATGCTTCCCCAATGACAAAATAAAAGCTGGCTGCACACAAATTCAGAAAAATGTTTTGCTCTTTGGATTGGGTTTTTGTCGCTAGGCCCTGACTTTCAAGGTATAAGATGCTCTTAAACAAAGAGAATGCATTTAGGTTAGTTATTTCTGTTCTGATCTTAGCACAAGATGAGTGAGGAAGAAGAGATAGCCTATAGCTACTTTTAGGCAAATTATAAGTATATGAAAATAAATATTCATGACTAAATTTTTTAAAAAATTTATTTTATCAGTTTTAAAAATGAAATGCAAAGACTATGCCTAAACCACAGGTAATGTCTGTTTAATGGGCAGTCTCTAACTAGCTGGGTCTGTTTCGGTCTGTATCTTAAACAGCATTGAAAATACTTCTCTCTTTACATTGTTAGCGAAAAATATATTTATATAGCCATTTAGTTAAGCAGCTCTTGGGTTTATCAATTAATATGGATTACATTTATGATGAAGAAAAACATTTGCATTAATCAGATGTGGATAAATGAAATGATATATAGAAAGAGAAGAAACGGGCAGTATTGACAAGGTAAATCTAAGATGACCAAACTGAGAGTAAGGGACTCCAGACTCAAATCTTTTTCTACTAGATGGTGAATGATGTTGAAATCAAACTTAGAAATATACTCATAATTCTTTTACCTACTTACAATGTACAAAACTATTTAAAATATATTTTTAAATAAATATTTCTTACTGAGCGAAACATTCTTATAGAATCTCTATAAAGGCTCGTTTCTTTAATGAAACACAATTCAATGTTAGCCTTTAAAGAGACTAGTTAAAAATATTAAATATATAGAACATTAAATAGTATTAAAATATTGAGTTCATAACTAAAACCAGATTTTGAAAACTTTTTATAAATAAATGGTCAGATAACACATATAAAAAATTAATACCTTTCCTGAAGCTATAGAACTATATATAAGTAACAAATTTGAATCTCATAAGAGATTCTATAGTAATCAGATTTAAAAAAAAAAAAATGAAATACTTTCAGATGAACTATCTCTGTTAATTCTGTAATTTCTGACATTTAAAAAGTATGTTGTTAAATTCATGAGCTACTCCACACAAAAGTCACTAGAAATTGCTTTGCAAACTGCAGCAGGCTAGTAATTACAAGTCCAGTCCCTTCAATTCATATGATTTTATAATAATTACTGTTATTGTTACCTCTTACAGCTTGTTGCCCAGTGTTTCCTTCTCTGAGCTGGTTGCCTTCTTCTATCCAATAAGCACTAGAGGCGTGAGAACAAGAGCTTTTGTATAAAATAACTATAAGCTTAACAAATTTAAAACGTCAGCTGAATTCTCTGGCACATTCATTTTCAGAGGATTATCTTTTACAAAAGAAATACCCTACCCCGAATCTTCTTTACGCAAGAAATCCCAAAGACTGTATGCCAATAATTGCTTTTTTCTTTAAATTGTCCTTTCGTTTTTGTTTCTTCATGAAAAAAAGTGAACAAATTTCATAAGACTTTTTCTCCATTTTCTTTTCTTCCCTTTCACATGAAAATATGAAAGCAAACTGATTTCCTATTTCAAAATGTTCAATTTTAGCTAATCTCAAAAAGGAAGTTGGAAACTATGCACAAAATTAGAGTTTCACATGCAACAAAACGACTATTGGTTACTTAAATCTCATAGGGTCCATTTTTATTTGCAATATCTACGTATCTCTTAAAATAAAATTCTATTTTTCAACAAATTAACCCACTTTATAGCCTTCCAGAAAGACCCACAGGATTAATATTGATGGCACATGTAGCTGTGGTTTTCCTTATGCCTCTAGTGTTTAATACATGCTATTCTCACAGCTTATGGTACTAATAGCACCAAGTTGTTGCTCTTGTGCCTGGTTTCCTCTAATTTAAGCATTAGTCCTTATAGTACAGTTAATAGTATATGCTCAATAAAAGCTTGTTGACTAATGAATGAATCGATTTCAGCCATTTGCCAATTTCCACTGCGGCCAAACTCTGACAATGAAGGAACAATCTCGGGTCCTTTTGGGGCACCTGTATTATCAATGTATCAATCTGTCTTTTCTATTTAAAAAAATATATATATTTTTTGCTACATTTGAACAATACCACAAATAAACCAGCCACCCATTTTCAAACCTCTGATAAACTTAGACATATGTAATTTTTCCAGATAATTCATTTTAAAAATAGCACGTTTAGTCAATTGGACAAGAGTATATACTTTCAACTCTCCTAAGAAAAGCATTTCCTCAAAGATTTGTTTAATACAAATAGCTGCCTGCTTCAATTTAATATAAAACATCAATACTCACAGTTCCAAAAGGTTGATACATTAAAAAAAAACAAAAACAAAAACAAAAACACTAAGATTCATGGCAGTTTTATGGGATATACTGTCCCAGGAAAGATAACTGCAGAACTACATGCCACTGATTTGACCAAATTCCTGGAGTCTGGCTAAGAAACCGAGTGTGTACACTTACATACCCATGCATATAGATACACGTACGTGCTTACCATGACCTGGCCTTAAATTCTCAAAAATAATTTCTTTTAGAATCCTTAGTAGAACGTGTGAAGAATTTAAATTCTTGCCTTTGAATCTTGAAGTAAAGACAAATACTTGAAAATGTTCCCTTTGACCAAAGATATTCTTTTCGAAAAAATTTTGGGAGGAAATGTTGATTCTAATTATGTTGGCCATGCCCCTATTTTAATCATGTTCTCATTTTAGTCAGCTTCTGAATTAACACCGAAAACCACTGCCACATACTAATGCAAAAAATGGTCACTCTACCTGCAAAGTGTCTATCCCATTTCACACTCAATAGTTTAACAGTCTTAGTGTCAATGGCATATGGCCTAGTCAGCTATAGATTTTCAATCAAGATATTCTATGACTCTGTGGTAGGCAGCACTCTAAAATGTGTGTCATGGGTCTTAAGTCTGTATCCCTAAACATCTATATGGCTCTCCGTATAGTACTCATTTGGAGTTCGGATTAGATCATTGGTTCTCAAAGTGTGATCCCTGGGACAGGAATATCACCATCAGCTGGAAACTTGTTAGAAATGACAATTATGAGATCATACCCAGATACACTGAATAAGAAACTAGAGGAAGGGCCTAGCAATACCTATTTTAACCTCCAAGTGATTTTGATGTATAGTCAAGTTTGAGAACTTCTGGACTAGATAGATGATCCTTAAAGCCTTCTCAAACCATCAGAATCTTACTGCTTGCTATTAGATCAAATATATCTTGTAGGACAAAAACCATGTTCAATTAAATGCATCCAATTATTCCTAGTAGTATGAGTAAAATATCATAATCAAGAATACCACATTCTATTAGTATTATTTAAAAATTTGCTACATTTTCATAAGCACAAAATACCAATTGGCAAGCTATTCCCAATTAAGTAGACACTATGACAAATGTTTGGTATCATTTTAACATCGGTGAACTCCAAATTAAATCCTTGTTTCCTTCATATTCCTGGTTTTGTGAAAATACTTGCCTTTAGGACAGTTTTGATGCAGGCATTTTGCATCTATTTCTTAAGACTAGCTGCTACATATAGCATTCTCTTACTTTCTCACCTCACCTACAGGAAACACAGGAATATAGTTCAAAGGGGATTCACTAATATGCTGGTGAAAACATTTATAAAACTACCAAACAGTTCAACAGATGAGGCATTTTAGGATTCCCACCAATAGGAAAGTTTAACTAATTGGGAAACATAAAGTCTCATTCATTTAAAGAATTCTAACCCCAAATAGATATTTTCCTGAAATGTGATTCGAGGAAGACTATTCTATTTCAACGGTTAACAAAATAGAAACTGTTATACCCAAGAACTATTACTCTCAAACAAACAAACAAAAAATGTTAGACTTAAGATGATACCTTCAATTTTTCAAAGGCTATTACAAAAGGAAGACAAAAATAATCCTTTGAAATGACTGACATAAAGTCTGGAAGACCGTCAGGGACCAAAAGGAAAAGCTGTTAAAAATCAGCAGGGGTCAAGTTTAAAAGTTAACTTTTGCTCCCCAAGATAAAGGGTTCCTTCCCACTTAGTATGTTTTGACAAGTGATTGCCTTATAGCTAACTCCTTCCTCCCTCTCTTTCTCCCTTGTTTTAACAGTCAAGTTAGCCCAACTTTTTCAATGAAACAAATGCTATTCTCTTCACACCATAATACTAGAAAGGTTCTTACTAGCCAAATAAACTGACATATTCTTAATGACAATGTCCCTAATTTCTCTCAATTTTGTCAAGAAAATAATGGAGAAATCTACAAAACTCAGAACTACTACTTTCTTACTCCAGGAACACACACAAAATTGCTTTCATTGAGAATCCAAAAAGCATTTATTTTACAGTACTCAGTAAAAGCATATTAAAATCTTCTGCTCTGCCATCCAAGGCCTATAAAGAATTTAGTCATGCAAGTGACTAAATTCTGTGCAGAGATGATTAATGCACCCAGCAACCTATTTCATTTCCAATTTTCCATTTTCAAGTATTCCCTGTCGGTATATACATTTCTTAAGTTAGTTAGATACTTGGCACCATTTTACATCAAAAAACTTCCACAAAGCAAAAAAAAAAAAGTCAACAGATGCCTTCAAAAAAAAAACTTTTATAATACTTGATATGTCTTCAGAATTTTTTAACACTTTAGATCTACTGAAACAACTAAATTTACTCAAATTCAAGAAGGAATCCTTCCAAAGGCATAAGATTGAGTAATTTCTAAATTTAGAGTATATATATATATATATATATATATATATATATATATAGTACCTTCCAATTGAGTTTGATACTAAACTTAGATCAAGAGTGAAAAAATAGCCATAGGACAATCGCAGGCAAAATTCTCTAGTCCTTCTCCTCCCTGGAATATTGAGATGTCACCTGGGCAACGGACACAACATTTTAAGGCAAGATATGTTAATACAGCTTCAAAAAAAACCTGTGGCCTGTAATTTCTTTTGGCATCCTCAACAGAATCACTTCTTTTCAAAGACCCTTGAGAAGACTTCATCTATATTCATAGATTTAAGGTATATCAGGTACTTCTGATACACAGCATAAACCTTTTATTCTACAGAGGTTATATTAGTAAAGTGGCCCTTGAGAAAAATAAAACAAAACTAAAAGCTCACACTGCCTCCTACTGTTAGAAGAAAAAGTTCATGAGGTCAAAATGGTACACAAACTAATAAGAGCAACGGGTTTTTGTCTTAGTTTTTTCTTTTTCTTTCCTTTTGAAATCCAATGATCTACTTCCAAATCAAAACTTCGAAAGGGTTCAGATACCGTCTACAACCCATACAAATGTCATGCAGAAAACACTAGGTATGACTTCAGAATGGAAACTACTATCTTCCCCAAAAGTCTTTTGAACTTGACATGTGACCTAATTTAAAGAAAACAAATTATAAAGTGCTACCCTGCCTAGCGGCTGGTTTCTTCCTTCCTTACCTACTGTAAGATAAACTGTTCCATGTCAGTAGAACAGATGCAATATCCTGCTCAACTTGTTAAGATTGTAGGGAGATACCTCAGGGCTTCCTAGACCTTGACGACTTTTCCCATGTCTATAGAGTTGGGAGTACTGTCTGTCATCCAACATGCCACTGAGATACTTTAGTCTTCAAAATTTGACAAACTCTTGGGGCATCATGTACCACCTGCCCCTGTCCATGTCAGCCATGATACTGTATTAAATCACTGAATATGAAACACAGAAACACAAACAATAGTTTTGGGTTTGTTTCTTTAAAAATGGCATTTGTATTAAAAGTCTTAAAATAAAGAGACAATGATTAAACACGTGTCTGGAATTAAAAATTACAATTAGAATTCTCTTGGTACATCACAACAGTAAAATTTTGCTCTTTGCTTCTGGAGGAACACCCTATAACAGATAACCAAAAAAAAAAATTAATATAAAAGGGGAGCTAAATACCTGAACGTCTGAACAAAATTAAAAAAAAAAAAAAAAAAAGGAGAAAAACATTGCAAGGTATGGAAATTACTTTTTAACCGCTGGAAATAATAAAGAAGAAATTTACCAAACAACAGGCCCTATTGTCCTGGCTCCTTCAGGAAGATTACTGAAAGGAAATTGGGAAGTGGTTTGGGGAATAGCAGATTCTGGGATGGGGGGTCGGGGGGAGTTCACAGGTTGGCACCGGCTGGAACAGCTGAGTTTTGAAGGCACTCTGCAGACACAGGGGTGCTGGGGGCCCTGAATCACATTTGTGAAGTCTTTGTACTGTACTTTAAAGAGCTAGTCATCAAAATCTGTTACTGCCAACCAGTAAGAACAAAAAGATTAACTTAAAAAAACACACACACAATAGTACACACAAAAATGTGCAGATCTGTAACATTTTTTTTTCACAGCTGATAAAAAAAAATACTACCGTTCTCCCCCAGACTCCCCTTTGATACAGTAGGTAAACAAAATAGATTTTTTCCCCCCACAAATTATCAGCAGACACTTTCTGGCACCCCACACTGTATTGGCATCAGTGTTAACAGTCCCAGTTCAGATGTGCAATACTTCAGATTGGATACACTGTAACAAGAATCCAACTTTGCATAGACATCCTCAGAATCGCAAAGTCACGGGGTTGCCCTTCCAAGCTGGCAGAAAAGGAACCCGATCATAATTTCCAGCTACTCTTGGAAAACAAGGAAAAAACAAAAGTTTCTTCCTCTCCTCCTGCTCCTTCATTTGGTTCTCCCGGACTTCCATGTATTTAAAACTTGGAACTAGAAAACGGTTGTTGACAAAAATAAAAAATAAAAAGGAAAGAAAAAATAACCCCTCCCCTCCCCCCCTTTTCTACCTTCTCCCTGTCCTCTTCCTCCCTCACCTCATTCTTTTTCCAGGCTGAAACTTTCGCTTGCTGGTGTCAAGCTGCCAATAGAGCGCCCTAACGGTTACTTAAAGGAAAAAAATTGCGTCAACCAAAATCGATGAGAAACGTACATGCTGCAAAGAGCCACACTTCCACCGGGTCTCCGATGGTCAGAACGGGACACCCCTTCGGACATGGGGAGGAGGCTGGGGACGCCGGCCGCAGAGGCCAGCCAGGCTCCAGGGCCACCCTGGCCAATGCAAAGCCGTCTCCAATCTCAAAGCAATGAGAGAAATCACATTTAGAGAGTCGGGTGCGTTTGGCTTTTGTGCGCAGAGCGCGGCCGGCGCACGGCGGCCGCGGGCGCCTCAGAGGATCACGCAGGCCGAGCAGCAGCCCTCGTCGCCGTTGGGCTGCGCCGCGTAGTTCATCTGCCGCACGATCTCGGCGAACAGCTCGTCCACTGAGGCTTTGTTTTTGGCCGACGTCTCCATGAAGGGGCAGCTCCACTCCTCGGCCAGGGCCTTGCCCTCGCCATAGGAGACCTCGCGCTCGCCCTCCAGGTCCACCTTGTTACCCACCAGGATCATGGGCACGCGCTCGTACCGCTTCACGCGGATGATCTGGTCCCGCATGGGCTTGATGTCCTGGAAGCTCTGCTGATTGACGAGGCTGTAGACGAGGATGAAGCCCTGGCCGTTCTTGATGTACAGGTCCCGCATGGACGCGAACTGCTCCGTGCCCGCCGTGTCCAGGATCTCCAGCACCGACGGCGACGAGTCCACCTCGATCTCCTTGCGGTAGAAGTCCTCGATGGTAGGGTCGTACTTCTCGATGAAGGAGCCCGTCACGAACTGCACGGTGAGCGCGGACTTGCCCACGCCGCCCGAGCCCAGCACCACCACTTTGTACTCTCTCATGGCTCCGTCGGCGCTGTTGCCGCGCCTGCCGCGGCCCCGTCGGGGCTGCGCGCCGGTGAAGGGCTGGGCTTGGCGGCTGGACTTTTTCCTTTCCTCAGCTCCGCAGGAAAAACCTAGGAGAGTGCGGCTGCGGGGCGCAGGGCGCAGAAATCAGCAAGCGGGGGCCGGGCGCCGGGCCGGGGCGGCGGCGGCGGCGCGTCCCTGGGGCGCCGGTCCGGGGCCCCGCAGCAGCCCGCGGAGGCAGCGACAGCCTTGGCGGCGGACCGGGAGGACAATGCCGGCAGCTTGTGCGAGGCGACGGCTGCAGCTCCACGGCGCGGCAGCCCGGGAGGGCGAGGAGGTGGTGGCGGCGGGTTGCGGGGGTGGCTGCTAATTGCGCGCGGGCCCGGGACGCTCGTGGCATGAGTCCCCGCAGAGCGTGCGCCCACCGCCGCGGCCCATCGCGCTCTCTCCCGCAGCCTCCGCGGGTCGAGGGCTTCCTACTCGCCGCGCGCAGCCGGGCCCTCCCCGCCCCGGCGAGCATGCCCAGTGCGCCTCCGGCCTCGCCCGCTGGATCCGCCTCTCCTGGTTTTCCGGAGGGCTGGACGGGGGCGGGACCGTGGGCGGGGCTCGCGATTTGAGTCCCGAGGAGCGGATTTCGGAGAGGCGAGAGTCTTGGAGCTGGATGGGAAATGTGCTGGGTGTGGAAACGTTGGAAGGGGGGCTGGGACAGCTCCAGTGGGAGAATGGAGGCCACTTTCTTGCAGGGCTCCAGGGTTCGTTCGTTAGGCAGCGGCTCTACAAAAAGCGTGTGGGCGCGGCGGGCCACCGCGGGAATGGGGCGGGCATGGCCCTTGCCGACTCCCAAGGTCAAAAGCCCTCGAACTCTACTCCTTGAGCCTGTGGGTGTGCGTATCAGGGCCGGAGGCCCAAAGGGTATTTGGGTGCAAGAGCGGTGGGTGGAGCATCCTCCCCCGCCACGGCGCAGCTCTTTTGTAACTCGTTCTCCTCCGAAACGCTACTCGGCCTTCTCTGGCCGACTCTTCCCACAATACATCCCCCAGGACAAAGAAAACGAGAACCCAGAGTCTGAAACACCGTCCCAAGGAGGGAAGGAGCAACCTCTAGTGACCCAAGTCCTCTCCGGGCAGGGACTTTGGCGGGTCCCACCCACCGCCCCACTGGGCTGGGGCCAAAACCCGGAAACCGGATTTCAAGCCAACCCAGAAGTGACGGCGGCGCCCGCAGCTAGTCAGGGCATGCTCAGTGGGCAGAGCAGATTTTCGGGCTTGAAAGTAGGAAGCTTTTGCACCGCACACCCACATTCCAGCTCAAATTACCTCTCCTAGACTCGGGACCCATTGGTCCCAGGTCACAAATCTCACACCCCAAGTGTTCGCCCATTGGCTACCGCCAAGGTTTTATCAGTTTAGGCTGTTTCATTGGCTAAAAAGTAGCCTCCGCTCGTGATTGGTTATTTATAGAGATTGAGTTGAGAGGCGGAGGCACAGCTGTTCTTTCTCTGCTGCTCCCCCACCCCCTTCCTCCCACTTCTCCAACCTAGTCGTTTTGAAGCTAAGAGTGCAAAAATAAGAGGAATTTAGGCGGAGAGCTGGGAGCTAAATATAGTCCTTTGTTGGTGTTTTTGAGATAGTCTAGCTTCTCGGTGCCCAGTCACGACTGTCCCTTAAAGGGAGCAGAAAGAGCTGGTTACAGTTCTTGGTCCACAAACAGGAAAGTTAAGTTTTTTGGTTTTTGTTTTTTCTTTTCTTTTTTTTTTTTTCAGAAGGGAGGGGGTGGCCAAAATGGGGAAATGGGCCACTTTGAATTCTTTCCACCCGGGAGGTGGGGTGGGGTGGGGTGGGGGAATGCCCAGGCTTGTCCTTAGAAAATGTATTTGCTTGGCTCGGCTCTCACGGGAGGTGCGAGGGAGATGCCGCGACTTGTTCAGTCTTCCACCTTCCTCGCGGAGGAGAGATGTCAAGACCTGTCAGAAGACAGCGAAGTTAGCGTGATCCCCAAGGTGAAGGGGGTGGGAAGGAACTGAGCTGCGTCAACCTTGGCGCCGTGTCCTGCCTTTTTTATCTGGTGCCACTTCCCACTGGTTTCACCGTTCGCATGCACAGATGAGCCTGGCGGTGTGCTGTGTGCCAACACTTGGTTTCAGTTCCTGAGCCCTGCCGTGACTCGCGGCCACATTTGCGAGTTAACCTTCTCCGAACCCTTGGCTTTAGCTCATACTGTGCGTTATCTGCAGCCTGAAGTCCTTAGCCACTGGATCAGCAACCTACGCCTTGGAAGGGGTGGGTGGTGCCCACCCCTGCGCCTGGCCCCGCTATTTAGTGGAGTTAGGTGTTGAACCTTGTTGATCAGAGTGTTTGGATATAATTATGATTATATAATTCTCCAGATAAACCCCTTGGAGGCAAATTCACCTAAAACAGCAGGAGAGAACCTCACAACATTTAACCAGTGTTTGATGTCTGCCGAGTCTTTTACATCGTGCTATCTTATTTACTCATAATAATTCATTCTATCTGATTTAAGATGAGGAAACTGAGGCCCTAAGATGTTCAGTAACTTGCTTGAGATTTCACAGCTAGCGTGTGGCCAACCTAGGGTCCCAACGCAGGTGTTTGGCTCCTTTTAACCAACTGGCCATACTACCTTTTCACAAGAAAGTTGCAAGATTTTACTCTAGTTAGATCTTGAGGTAGTGTAATCAGACTGGCTTTTAAACCCAAGCAAAGGGGACCTCTGTCCACTGCCACCTTTTGCTTTCCTCCCGCAGTGCCCCTTCTCACCAGTCGGAGACTGAACCCTCTTCTAGGCTGTGCTTCAGGTCCTAATTCCGGAATCCCGTGTCCAAACAGTTCCAAACCCTCTGCCAGGATCTACCTGGGCCTCTGAACTCACTTTTGTGTCCAGGAATGGGTCTTCGTTGGAGGGGGGACAGTGCTTGGACCTGTGGGCTGAGATGTTCCCTTTCAGGCACTTTGGGCCCTTCCTTAGTGTGGGAAGGGGGCTTAGTTAGAGTCAGTTCTCCCTTCCCTGTCACCTTCCAGTGTGGCCCTTGGAGGGATCTAAGAATTCATAATTCACACCTTATGATCCAGGTCCTTGTGAAGAGGTGTTCGTCAAGATACAAGGATAGATCATATTGTGTTTAATAGTTTCTTATCTTGATTTATAACTTAAATACTTAGATCAATGCTGTGTGGGCCTCTATTTGTCCTCTTGTCCACAAATGTTAGGTGTGGTTCTGAGTAAATACAGTAGAAAATGCTTTATCCTTATAGGCCTGGTGTGTAGTCTCAAGTGTTGAATATCAATTATTATCTTGAGACCTTGGGCAAGTCACTTAAGCTCCCCTGACCTTAGTTTTTCTAGCTATAAAATGATGATAAATTTTGCCCTACCCATCTAGCTGTACAGGAACCTTGGAGAGAAGCCAGTGACCAAACCCCTCATTTTATATCAGAGAGAACTGAGCAGAATTAGAACCCTAGTGTCCTGTCTGCCCTTTTCATGGTGCCAGCCTGTCCTCAGGGATAATAATTAATAGATAATGAATGAAAGCATGCTTTTAAAGCTGCAGCACCCCATATATGCATGACAATTGCAACCTAGAGCCAGGGGCCCTGACAGCCCCATCTAGAAAAGACCATCCTCAGAATTGTGGGTAGCCATGTAGATGGGTATTATTGAATCTTGGTGACCTCTCCAGCACTGGAAAGATGCCATGGTTTGAATACTTTCTATTAGGGATTCTTAAATAGCAATTTTTTTTTTTTTTTTTTTTTTTTACATTCAAGATGACTTCTACAGAAAGATTTACACTGGGGCTTTAGGATACAAAATGAAATAATAAAATTGCTGATGCAGAAATTTTTAAGGTTGGCCACTACCTCTTATGAAATCTGTTAGGAGTCTTTGTTTACCTTACTTATAGGTCATTATATATCCTGAACCACAATTATTTACATGTCTAACTTGTTACCCAACATCATGTGAATTCTTTGTGGGCAGGGTTCTATCTGATTTATCCTTGGAGCCACCTCTGTCACTCATAATACCTAGTGCAGTGCCCATATAGGGAGTTCTCAGTAAATACTTTGTGACTATGTGAGTGACATTTTCTTCCCTTGCCAAACTGTGGTGAAAGAGTGTATTAATTCTCGGTGAGACATAACATTTCTTTGATCCTTAGAAAAATATATACTAATGTTTCAGACTCCCTGAGTGAAAAGATGCTGGGTGATCAAAGTGTACCCTTATTTGGGTGGAAACACTGAGTGCTACCTTGGGGAAAGATACCAAAGTGTCCAATGGATAAACCCTTTTTTTTTTTTAAATAAGACAACATTCACAGGTAATATGAAAAGGCATTTCTCAAAAACAATAAAAAAATAAAAGCTACTGTGTAAGAACTGCCTAATTTTTAGTATTGAATGTTACATAAATGAGGGTCTCGTTCCTGGCTTTTGCTCACACAGTGGGACTGCTAGGTTTTTTGACACCAGTGTTGGACCTTCAAAGAATTAGCAGGTTTGTTAGAACATGAATCTTTAAAATCCTCAAGAAGATAAGTACCCACCTGTTGTCTTCATTTATACAAAGTAATTAGGGTTTATTTTATCAGTTTTAGCTGGTGTCACCTATAAGAAAACAATTCTGAACAAATACTTCTAATTTTGAAAACACCAAGGATAAATTGACCAGTGACCATGGATTATTATTTTAAAGAGAAGTATAAGTGTAAGACTGTGCCTCGTAGAGTTCTCAGTAATATTTGTTAAGTACCCAACCATGTTATAACCAGATATCTAGTAGTAGCCTAAGGGTATTTTATTTTATTTTTATTTTTGTTTTATTTATTAGCAGTTTTTTAAAAATAATCTACAGTAATGCTTCTAAAAGTATTTTATAAATCAACCAAACCATCATCATTTCATATTACACTTTGGGCAGCCAACTTGTAAGAACAATGACTCGTGCTACTTGTAATGAGATTATGTATCTTTATATCTTTAAAATGTCCTAAAATCCTAGTATGTACTAAAGAGAAACAAAGGTATGCCTAGTTTTTATAATTTCAGTGTCCGCCTCTGTCAATTGTACTCAGGTTCCGTTTATCTTTTTAAATTATTTTTCAAAGGAGTGTAAGAGAGATTTAAATTTTAAATTTAATAACCTGTTATAATCATTCAAGCTTTTTACAAACTTTCAATAGGCCAACACGAAGAAATAGAATCAAAATAGCTGCTGTCTCAAGGCTATTGTTTGTCAGATTAGTGTTTAATAGTGATCTCAACATATAAATTAATGTACTATGTTATTTTTGATAATGAAAACAACTCATACCTCGTAAAAGGTTACATACACCTATGTAATACCTAATGCCACACGACTACTCAGTGGGTTTGAGTTCTACCGTAGACTCTAATGGTTTCACCAATTTTCATTCTTTTACCTCATTTTTTAAAAAGGAGAAAAATAAAAAGACTTTTTCACTAAGATAAATTTTATGACCTTCTCCATGGGGGTCTCAGATTTGCCTGAGACCATGATCTGTAGAGAAAAGAACTCAACTCACTTTTAGCACCACTTTTGTATGATGGATTTCTCACTCAAGAGAAATTTCAGAGAGATTCCATAATCCTGTTTCTCTCAGTCTAAAGCTCGGTTTCAAATCTTAGTCTGTTTTAAGATTTGTCTCCTGAGAACCTCTGTTCCAGAGAATCAAAAATAGCAAGAATGGGAGAAATTTCTTAGCTTTATTAAAAAGAACTTTCCTCTCCTTTGTTTTTCCTCACCAACTCCTAGATTAAAAGACACTCCTTTGCTCCTGCAGGGACTATAATCCACCACTTCCCCAGATGCTCGGTGGAAGCCTCTCACTCACTCCTTCTGTAGCAGTAGCTCCAATAAGTCTTCCAGACTTTGTGGTTTTGATGGAGGCAATGAGAGTCCATAAGGGGTGTGTGGAGGAGGTGGGGAGGGGAGTAGTTTCCTTTATAAAATCATCAGCCATAGAGTTTGGTGTAAGGAATCTGCCTAGGAAGTTACTTGCAGTTAACACAGTCTAGCCATCTGGAGATAGAGAAAGGATCTGTGGTGGTGGTTTAGGAAGAACACACAACATTGCAGAATTCAGTCTCTCTAAATAATTTTGCAATCGTTGTATTCAAATCTGTCATGGTAGCTTGTAACTCTTCTGAAGTTTTTTTTTTTTAATTTATTTTAAAATTTGCATACAGAAGGAAGATTACCATTCTATTATAATATTATAATATGGACATATTATTAAATCCAAAGTATTAAACCAACCCTTTCTGTTAAGAAATTTGTGTCCTTAGAAAATCCTATTGCCTTGTAAAATATAATTTTTTTGGAATTAAAAAATGATCCTGGGAAACTGATTCAGTATTTCTGTGTTTCACATATTCTAAACTAGTTGTTGGTAATTTTTTTTTTTCCCATAAAGGCATACATAGCAAATACTTTAGATTTTACAAGCCATACATACCATCTCTGTTGCAACTACTCAATTCTGCCCTTGCAACGTAAATGCAGCCTTAGACAGTCTGTAAATGAATGGGCATGGTGGTGTTCCAGTGACATTTTCTTTACAGAAACAGGTGGTGGGCTGCATTGAGCCCGAAGGTCCATGGTTTGCCCACCTCTAAACTTGGTATTGGGAAAAGATCGTTGTTGCTGGAGGCCAAATGTTCTTATAGTCAAAACAAACTACTAATCTGTCATTAGATGTAGCTATTACTCTTGACCTTAATCTATAGTAAAATGCCCCTCAAATAGTGACTATATATCAACAGATCTGACTATAATTCTATATTTTATGAAATGTTCAGATTGCTGTGTTTACACAAATAATGTAAAATGTGTCCTCAGCAGTTAAGGGATCAGCAATTTTTTATTGGACCTCTCATTTTTTTTCTCATTGATTTATAATTGCGGATTACGTATTATGGATATGTTATATAATATGTCAGATTATTATCCTGTGTTAATCATATCCCTTACAAGTAACTTTATCAGTTTGTTATTAGTCTTTGATTTGTTTATGCTTTCTTTTTCATTAAAAATTTTTAAATATTCCTATTTTGAATGTATTGATCTTTTCCTTGATGAGTTTCCTTTGTGGATTTCATGCCACAAATAGAAAGAGATTTCACATTCCAAGGTATTTTATACAACTAGTGTTTTCTTCTAGCATTTTCAAGGTTTCTTTTTTTATGATTACATTTTGGCTTTTCAACTGAAAGGACAGTATGGGTAAAGATGGAGAGACTGAAATCCAAGCAAAAGGATGCCTACTGAATAGAAGTGTGTGAGGAAAGCGAGAACAGTGGGAGGAGTCCGAGAAATCTGGTGGGAAGGCTGAGGAAGCATCCCTCCTTTAGAACAGGGAAGAAGAGCAGAGAGACTTGAAAACTGGAGCTGAGAAGGTGAAAAGTTGAGAGCGTTTAAGCTGCAAATAAGCTCTCTCTGTAAATAAAAACGGCAACATGCCTGCTCAAAGAAGGCAGGCCAGGTGTGGGTTTGAGGATCAGAGTAGAAATGAAATAATTTCTAACAGTAACTATGCAGCACACAGCATGGAGTTACTAAGCTGCTAAATTTGGGTTACATGAATTTGTGAAGATGCCAATTCAGCCTTTTTCTTTTTTTATGAAGAAGGATATTGCTAATTCTTCGTAAGTCTCTAGGATGAGTTCTGTTAACAGTTCTAAAGTTTTTTTTTTTCTCAACATACAAATAAATAATTATAAAAATAACCTGCATCTTCCATGGCCCATATTCTTAGTGAAAATATAAATGAACCTGTGATTTATGTGATTAAAAATCCATGACTAATGGGAAATTAAATAGCTCAATAAAAGCGTTTTGCTTGTGTAGTTTCTTGAATTTCTCTTTTTACTGCATGCTATATTACAATAAAACCTTGGCTACCTGAACTCAAAGACTGAGTCATTTTGAGTAGTTCAGTTTTTGTCTAGAAAATGTTACTGTTGTAAAGATGTTACAATAAGAAAAATACGTATGTGCTTTTCATTAGAAAAGTAATATATGTTTACAATAATAAATTTGGAATGTATAAAAAAACAAAAACTAAAATAAAAATAACAAATAACAAATTGCCCCCAAACAAAAACTTAACATTTTGGTTAATAGTCTTCTTTTTATCATAGAATTATTTAGAATATAGAAAACCAGTTCTAGTTTCTTGTGACTATTTTAACTTATAACTCTGTGCTGGCATGAGGTATTCTATAGCCTATTGGTCAGGAAATAAAAAGTCGAATAAGACTGATATCTTAAGTACTTATTGGAAAATTTTCCTCTTTTATTTAATGGTTTTAATGGAAATATGTGTATCTCATATACTAAAGTTGTTGCCCAGGAAGTTGCTTTCTTGATCCAGTCCCTGATGGCAGCCTGTTTGGGGTCGTTTGCCTGTTTGTCTTGAAGGTGGGATGAAGCATGTTCAGGTTCATGACCTCTGGGACAGCAGAACATAGCTGCCCATCCGCATAATTAACTAGTGAATCAAAGGCTTCAGTTGCATTCTCCCAAATGGTTTTGTCCCTCTCCAGAAATGATCCTCTTTGTGGCAAACAGTGCCCTTTGATGTGTCAGCACCATTCAAAGCCATGGCAGTGACTTCTGCATCACTGACACATTTGTGCTTTCTTTGTCACTTTGCACCCGGGCTTCCATCTCTCTTGCCTAAGATTCTCCTAAGGCTTAAAAGAAATCTGCCCCTCACTCTTTCCAAAGTGTGTCCTAGAGTGTTTGGGAAACGACTTATTCTCAAGGCTGCAAATTCTTTATCAGAAAAAGAAAAAAAGATACTTTTGCTGATGTGGTTTCAGGCTGAAATTTTCTTTAAAGTGTTCTCAGTGTTTGATTTGAATAGAATTCCAGGCATAAGCAATATTTAGAATTGTGTATTCATTGTATGGATGGAAATTCCTGATTATCACATGCCTGATAAGTATACTTGCTCATTAAATCTTGTATGTAGTAAAATTTCCTGTCTTGAATAATACATTTTCTATAAGCTGACCCAGGGAGTTAATATTCAGTGGCTGTGGGATACAAATAACATTCACAGACACCACTGTATTTTCTCTTTGTGAGCTAAATAATTGTGTAAGAACAGAATAGTTTTGCTATCTTGAGGTAAGCCTGGTTCTGAAAAGATTCTTATCAAATGTAAATAAAAATAGTGGGAGAGGTTGAGGGTGACAACAGAGACTATTATTTGTACAACGTATGCAACAGGTAACACTCTGGCATGCTATTGGACGGTGCCATGTAATTTCCCCAATATTAAACTGTCAGCCCATTTTTATTCTTCTCAATTCAGATAAAGTTTTATTAGTGTGTAAAGCTACAAGTTAAATTAGGCCATCTTTATTTGACTTTTATATATCAAGAATTACAGCTTGAGCTCAAGGTTGTTTCATTCTAAAATGCAGGAAAGCCAAGAAAGGATGTTCTAGGACCAGTAAATCAGGCTAGTAAACACACTCTTCTATAAAGGACAAGGGACCATTTGAGAGGTAAAAGAGGAGACAGTTGAGGCCCATAAACATGATCCAAGGACAGCAGAAATCATCAAAGAGCAAGAGAGGTGGCTGTCTAATGTAGCATCTACCTCTTAGGTTACTCTTGGGACTGGCCCAACTCATTCCCTTCAACTCTCTAGGGGAAAGAGGCGGCAATAGAGCAGCAAAGTCTCTGAGCCACTGAGATGGCAAGATGCCAGCAGCATCTGGGCCCATAACTTCTGCGACATTCCTTGCTGGGGCCTGCAGCTTTGTTGATTGCAGCAGCCACAGAGGGTCCTGGGGTAGATCTCCACAGCAGATGTGTCCTCTTCAGTGGGTACTAGCAGAATAACCATCACCTTAGATATCAGCAGCTGCCACTAGACCTCAGTATGATGAGCTAACATAGGAGCAAAGGGAACAGTCCAATCCACAGAGCAGCCACAGAGACTGGTCAAGGAAAGGACAGGAGAGGCAGCCTTAAGTGGTTCAACCATTATTTTCAAGGAATTAAGGAGGTCTGAACTTCCTGCACTATTGTTAGAGATTAAGACAAAATAATAATAATGATAATAATAAGGCATATCATGGGAAATTGTTTAGAAATAAATTTTCTTAACTAATCAACTTTTCTAACACCGCCCTCTTCCATCAGGATTCGCTGGCTTTATTTTTTATGTCTTTTCTCACACTATCTCACACTGAGAAAATTAGGAATACTTTCACCTGAACTTAACAGGAATCCCAACTAAGAGTAGTGGGGCTAAACAAATAAAGGTTTACTTCTTGCCTACCAAGAAGTGGAATTAGAGTACTTCTGGCCTTGTTTTAATAGTTCAGCAAAGAGAAGGGCAGTCCCAGGACTCTTTTCTGCTTTTGTGGCAAGAAGGTGGGGCTGGGAGGGTGTGGTTGAAGATGCACGAGGAAGACCTGTTTGTTATATCACGAAATGCAAGCACCAGGAGACTTCCAGTTAAATTTCCTTGGCTGGTACTGTATTGAATGTTCTGGTTGCCAAGGAGGCTGGGGAAATTTGTATTTAACTTTTCTACCTTTTATAGTGGAGGGAGACAAGGGAGAAATAAATGGAGAATGGTATTAGGTAAGCTGGCCTATTGCATCTACCCCAAACACCAAACCACTTTTCAGAAACTCAAGATTTTTCTGGCAACTAAATTTGCACATAATTTTTTCATGCTTGTTCAATAAATACGGGGTGAAAGATAAATGCGATCTTTCACCTTTTCATTGAAAATCACATTTAGAAAGCCTTATTCGTTTTCAAATTTGGTTACTTAATGATATAAAGTTTTGGTTAAACCAACTTTGGTTTGCACAAAAATCTACAAAAAATAACTTTTTAAATATATATTACTTCTGTTGTAAAAAATTCATATAAAGCAGAAAGAGCACTGGATTTTTAGTCTGACAGACTTACTTTCAATGTTTGGCTCAGTCACTTCCTAGCTGTAAAACTGGACAATGTATTTAATTTCTGAGATAGCCAGTCTCCAAGATGGCTCTGACTGCTCCCAATTCCTGACATTCATACGCTTTGAAGCGTCCCCTCTCACAGCGTATCTGGATTGCTCTGTATGACCAAAGGACCATGACAGAAGTGATGGAATCTTAATTCCAAGATTAAGTTATAAAAAACTGCAGCTTCCGTCTTGGGCTCTATCTCTTTTGAATATATATCGCTCTAGCAGAAGCCAGTTACCATAGCTTCAGGACATCCAGGCAACACTGAGGAGACGCCCATATTGCTAGGATCTGAGACCCTTCTTTCAACTGCTGTGAGTAGCTGAGGCCTGCCAATAACCAAGAAGGTGAACTCGGAAATTAATCCTCCAGTGTTCAGAGGACTGCTACCCCAGCCAATAGCTTGGCTGCAGCCGCATGAGAGACCCTGAGCCAGAACCACCCGGCTAAGTTGCTCTCAATGTCTTAACTCTTAAAAATTGTGAGATAATAATACATTTCTCATTTTAAGCTGCTAAATTTTTGAGGAATTGGTTGTACAGCAAAAGATATACAGCTTCTTTAAACTTCAATGTCATCTGTAAACGAGATATAGATGGTGGTTGGGAGGACAGTAAGATAATGTACATGGAACTGCCCAAGGCAATTCCTGCAACATAATACGAGCACAGAATAAGTTAATTTAACAAATATTACTTCTTTGTGATCACTTTCACATGTTTACCCTTCTCAGAAATTCTTTTTATAGATTAGCACAATTTTTTAAAATGTCCTATCTACAGCCATGCCACCCTGAACACGCCCAATCCCATCTGATCTCGGAAGCTAAGCAGGGTCAGAAGGTCAGGCCTGGTTAGTACTTGGATGGGAGACCACCTAAGACGACCGAGTACTGTAGGCGTAAAAAAACACAAATAATAAATAAATAAATAAATAAATAAATAAATAAATAAATAAATAAATAAGATAAGATAAAAATGTCCTTGCCCTTCGCTTCATGAGCACAAGTGTGGAATACACATTGTCAAAACAGCTGGTTCTGTCACATTGCCTTAGCTCTCTACTGCACTAGGGATAGTGTTTAATAATGAATGTCTTTCCCAGGATGCTGAACTATAGTATTTGCTGTGTCTTTAGTGGGATACCGACTAAATTAAAATATTGCCTTATTGCTGTCTATAGCTCCCGTCTTCCCTCTGGAAGACTTCTGATGATTTTACTATGTCCCATTGAGGGAATGTGCCCCCATTACTGAATCACTGATACAGGGAGTACATGTTGAGGAGGACGGAATGCCTGCCACACACTCTGCAGAGTTGTCCAGTCTTATTTAGCTTGTTGCTAATCCTTTACCAGTTTCTACTGCCCCATCCACTTCTAATCACAGACGCCATGATCACAGCACAGCTGCTGCCAGCTTTTCTGCACAGCCTCAGATCATCTCTGCTATTTTTTTTTTTTTTTTTTTTACTTTTTAAAAATGACTTTCTTATTCTTGGTCTCATGGTACTTCTGTGCCTTAATTCATGTGTGCCAAAAAAAGTTTGTGTGTGTAAATGTGTGTATCACACACACATATGTGTGTGTATACACATAAATGCATGTGTGCATACTATGCTAGGAGTAATTTTTGGTTCATTGAACTGTCTTCACTACCATTTGCTGCTGGATACGTAGGGCTTGCTTTCTCGCCCCAAAGTAGGGTTTTGTCGTTGTTGCTGTTGTTTTGGATTTTTAAGTTTGCTCTGTATCTGCAATAGTTCCAAAAGTCAAAGGGTTCTGAAATGCTGGTTTCTAGACAGCAAAGATTTTTCCCGTAGTATGATTTATGGGTCCCAGTCTCTCACATTGTAATTGTCAATAAGCCCAGCCTCTTAACTGTTTTTTTTTTTGCTTCCATTCTTGTTCTCCCCTACATAACAATCAATCCTGTGTAATCTAGCAGATAAAGCTCATTAAAAATATAACATTCACAAAATGAATGAATCACAACACGACGACTCTCAAAGACATAATGTTGAGTTAAGAAAGCCAGACACAACAGAATACATACTATGTGATGCCATTGATATCATGTTCATAAAAGACATAATTAAACTATTTTGTTCGGGCAGCTGTAACTATGAAATGAACTATAAAGAAAATGAAAGATTATGGTTAGCACTGGGGGCAGGGACAGAATTGCACATTTGAATGTGTTGCAGAATGAGGGTTGTGGATAGGAAAGGCTACACAGTTTATAGGGCCCAGTGCTAAGTACAAATGCATGATCCCTTGTTCAAAATTTATTAAGAATTTTTAAATGCAACAGCAGAGCATTAAGGCAAGAAGGGGACCCTGCTCGGCACCAGGCCCTGCACCACTCCTCAGGCTGCACCCCCATGATGCTTTGGCCCTGACTTGAAAATGTTAGGGGTTCTGCTAATCCTTTATTTTTTATTTTTTACTTAGAAAGAGAGGTATATAGGTGTTTGTTTCAAAAAAAAAGCCAAAAGTTGAACATTTAGGATGTATGTATTTTTCTGTAAGTTTATGCTATTTCACTACCTTTAACAAATGGGAAAAACGAAAACAAATCAGAACTGATCAGAGCACTTCTTAACACCCATACGGTAGTTCCCCATGGATGAGAATGTCTATAGCTGGATCCCTTGTATCTTCACTTATTGCAGGCCCAGGTCAATGGCGGCTCCTCTGTGAAACCTCCTAGATTTTGTCCATCAAAATTAACTATTTCCTTCCTTTTTCTCCCTCACACTCTCCCCCTCTATTATAGCTTAACTTCTTTCCCTCAAATTAGTCCTTTGAGATTTTTTTTTCTGATGAATATGAAATTTGGGGGAAATATTTTGGTCTTATTTATCTTCCTATTTAGGACCCTATAGGGTATTAGACAAGTGATTGTTGAATTTATTTAAAGTTCTATCCAAAAAAAGTTATAATCCACTATAAAACCTAAAACACTCAAAATTCCTACACATTGCAAGTTCTTAAACTATGCAGTGATTCAGGGTAACAAAGGAAAATGTTCTGCAAACTAAGATATGTTTATTTACCTGCTGAAAATTTGAAATAGGCATCAAGTGTTTTATGACATCATTTAACTTTTTTTTTTTTTCTATTTCCCATCTGAGATGAATCTCATAGCCATATTTCTGAAGACTGTTTTAACATTGTAAATTTAGTATGCCATGAGGTTCTTTTTATGTAACAACCACCCTGGATACCATTTTTACCAGAAACACAACACATTTTAAAACCCTCTTGCTTACTATTTTCTTTGATTTTTTTTTTTCAGTTGTTGTCCTTGACATATTTTAGCTCTCACTAACATTTTGAGTTCTTTTGATAAACATGTGACTTGGACATTTTCTTACAACAGACAGATGGGTGTGTTCTCTTGGTATTATTTCTAAAATGAAGAAAATGTTCTCCTTTACCAGCATCTGGGTAAGATTTGGAGTTCTGTCACAGATTTAAAATATAGACAGAAGTAATCATCTCTCTCCCACATAAGGTGTCTCTGCAAATAATTTTTTCTATTTTTTTAAATTTTCTATGCCAAGCTTTGAAATCACAAGTGAAATATAGATTCAGAAGAAAACCACTATATAAAACAGTATTTGGACATTTCTCTTCATCATTCATTTTTATGGATGTTCTCCAATCACACTAGCCAGATGGCCAGGTTACAAGACTGTGGTAACATAAAAGCCTTTTATACATAAATAAAGCACTGATGAATAGATTTCTAATGTATATATGAATAAGTATATTTTATTCATCTTTACATGTGATTTCACTGCACAAAGCCTATCCACGAGAACTATAACATTGGGCTCGCCAAATATGGTTACATACTCTATAATATAGACTACAGTAAAAACATTCAGAAAAAAAGCCTGCCATTTTACAGAACAATTTGTTTTCATCAACAGAGATTTTATGTGATTCTTCCCTTATTCTGCCAAGTAATCATACACAAGAGGAAAAAACCAAGCTATCATTCTTTGCCAGAGACACTGACAGTAAGAGAATGTGAAATTTCATTAAAGGATTATTTATGCCATGTTCATGCCATCTCTTTTACAACGTTAATCACTTAATGACCAGAGATCAATGACCACAAAAGCATTAAGACATGTATTTTTAGTCTTTTTTTGTCTTAAATATTTTATTTCTTAGTAAAGCTGCTTCAGGGTTTTTCATGTGTTCTTTCCTTTGCCTGGAGTATTCTCCTCACACCTCTCCCCACGGTCGATTTCCTCTCATCCACTAAGGTGTCATCTCTTCAGAGAAGCTATCCCAAGCTCTAAGTTAACTGTACTGCCTTCTTCCTGAATTATGTAGCCTGGATTTAATGCAAAAGGCCTGTTTTAGTATGCTCAGGCTGCTATAATAAAATACTGAAAGGCTGCTTAGCTTATTAACAACAAAACTTAATTTCTCCTATTTCCAGAGGCTAAGAAGTCCAAGATCTAGATGCCAGAATGCTCAGGTTCTGGAGAGGAATTTCTTCCAGGTTGCAGACTGCTGACTCTTTGCTGTGGCCTCACATGGTGGAGCTGAGCGGGAAGCTCGGTGGGCTCTCTTTTATAAGACACTTTTCCTATTATTCATGAGGACGCTGACCTCATGGTTGAAGCACCTCCCAAATATCTCACTTCCTAATTTGGCATTAGGATTTCAACATATGACTTTGGGGGGACACAGACATTCAGGCCATAGTAGGCCATGCCCTTAGGCCAAATCAGACCCTCTACTTATTTTTGTACAGCCCATGAGCTAAGAATAGTTTTAACTTTTTTTAATGGTTAAAATACAAACATACATACATACATACATACATACATACATACATGCAATTTCATGACATGAAAATGATAAGAAATTCGAATTTGAGTGTCTGTAAATAAAGCTGTTTAGAAAATAGCTAAGCATATATATAAGCCATCTGGCCGAATTCAGACTACAAGGATGGCATAGAACAGTTGTCACTGAGATCATATAGCCCATGTACAGTCTATGTGACCTTTACCCTGACGTAAGTTATTTCAGCATCGAACTTGTTTCACTGCACTTATCAAATTTATAATTGTGTTTTTTTAATTTATTAATTTACCTGTTTACTTAACTTTACATTGCCTGTCTCCCCTATGCACAGATCAGTAAGTATGTGGATATACTAAGAGGAGCTTAATAAATATTTGTCGACTGACTATAAAATAAATAAATGAGACTGCAACACTGAAATGAAACCCCTTACCTTATTTCCATATCTTTCTATATAGCTGAGGCAGAACAGGAGAAAGCCATTTCTTATTAAAATTGAGAGCAGTTAATTGACAAGACTTTAAACTATGGGCAGAAAGGCATGTGTAAAGCAAGATCATCACAGATAGTGACATCCATTTTTACCTCAAGCTCTCAAATTTCTAGATGACTGTATCTAGCTTCCAGCATATGATAGCTGCTAGGCCCGTGGAGAAGCTGGGTGGTTTCACTGTAATTTTACTTCTGGATCAGGTGTAAGCTCCCAAGGAATGGTAGAAATCTCAGGTTCCATGCCCAGAGAAATTATTTCCCCTCTGGAAATGTTTTCATTGATTATATGCTTTTGTGCCTTGGCTCCCACACTTTCTCTCTTTTTGAGAGCTAATCTGTTTCCTATCAATGTCAGAGGTCTTGTGTTCTTACCCATCCATTCACAATTTAACCTTAGAAATTAGCTACTGTCATTACATATGTGTCTTTACCGGGATTAAGGTTCAGATTTCCTACATAGATCCGAGTCTCCAGAGTCCCTTTTCTCCCAGTTTTAAATGGGAGATGAGCTATCACATTGCTAATGACACTGCGCTCAGGCGCCCTTCCATCCACTATCTCACAGACCTGTCCCTCATTAAGCTATAGAGTCCAGAGAGAAGAATGGCCTTTATACCAAGGAAATTCACTGCTTGGGAATCTCAGAACAGTGTCTCATTATCACAGGTGGGAGTCACTATTATGTGAGGTAATTCCATGAAGACAAAAACTCAACTCTCACCTGAATCATGACCTGAATATGGAGTTGACTCTTCTGGTGAAATCCAGTTAATGAGTTATACTCTTTAGTCTGGAACTATGTTGGAGAGCATGTCATGCTAAAGGAAGGCTAACGCCTAATAAATCTAAGTGATTTATTTAAATTCACTCAAATGTAATGAAATATTAGCTGGTCTACCTGGTGCTCTAGGGGTGAGTACTGACCATAGTCTAGTAAATTTATCTTGCAGGTTTATTGCGTTTCACTATATGTTCAAAAAACCATGGTTTTTTTCTCTGTGCATAGCAATTCTCAATGCAAAGAGCATGTCTACCTTCAATGTTCAATAGGGAAGGAGTCTCAGGAGGTTCATCAATGGCCTCTCCAAGAAGGAGACTGGCTATAAAGTTGAATAATTCTTAGGACTCCTAAAGTGAATTTCATGTATGCATATAATAGAAACCAGACCATCCCAAGTATATTCTCTTCATAGGAGAAATCTGGCCAGTCATTTTTGAATGATGGGGAACTGAGAGAATCTTTGACTTGTTTATATATATTCTATGGCCTTACAGGTTTATAACCTAAAACCAATAAAAAAGACATGTATGTACACTCAGAGGTAGCGTAACTTTTCCAACCTCACTTCAAATGTTCACACTTTGGCCCACTGGGCCATCTGTGAGACTTAGAGTATTGAGAATTCTGGGTGTGATTTTAGGGAATAAAAGAGAGCTAACAACACTGTATATTGTAGAACCTCAACTCTTGAGGAGTTGGTATGGTTCCTCTTTGTAGACGGTGTGAATCATGTTTCCCCCCTTTTTTTAGCCTCCAGGAAGTAAATTCAGAACACAACTTTAATTTGAAGTTTTTAAATTGTTTAAAAGTTAAGGAGCTGCCTAGTTAAGTTCTAACTTGAGTATACTGAAGAGTGGGTATGCCATTCTACCTCACTAGGCCTCTGAGTTCTCATTAGTAAAATGAAAGCATTAGGAAACATCAGGGGTTTTCAAATCATTTTGGAGCGATGGTCTCATGGTCTCCTCTGGAAGGAGAAACTTTGGGATGAGGGTGGACATGAGGCTCTTCCTCTCCCAGGTTCAAAAGCAATGACAATGCTACGTTAGCTAGTCTACACCCTAAGAAAAAGACTTCCCTGAAACCCAACATAAGTAAAGTTCAAAAACTCTTGTGCCCCTGTAATTTCTGAGGCCTCTTTCAGCTTTAAAGCTTTTTAGATTAGGACTGAGAATCAAAAGACAGGAATTCTAATTTAGGTTTTCCCCCTAACTTGCTGTGTAATTTAGGCAAATCGTTCTTCCTCTCTGGGCCTTCACATTTCATCTATAAATTTAAGGAATCAAAACCTTGAAGGTCGCTTCTGCTTTAAAACACTTTATTTTCTTATATTTGATTTCCCCAAGTATGTGCTCCTCTAGAAAGTAGCCTCTGGTAGAAGGGTAAAAGAGATGTAAAGAGAAGACCACATTATTTCTTCCTTTGTTTTCTGTTGCTTTATATTATGACTGGATCCATTTCAAAAAGAGTAAATAAAAGAAATGATAAGTAGAGGATTGGATAAGCAAAGACATAACATTTAAACATGGCATCATTGTGAAACTGTTTTATTTGCCCAGCAGAAGATTCATAAGAAATGACCTGTGAGCTTCTGATAAAGGACTGAGTCAGACTAGGATTATCTCATACCATTGCGATTTTACTTGTTTACAGCCACGCTGACTGCTGACCTGACAGAACACATTGGGGGTTTTCCTCCCTGCCAGCTTCCGCCTTAGTAATGCTTGGTCATGCTTTCCCTAACCCTCCTCAGTTTCTATAACAGACTATGCTTGCTGTATGTCAAAGGGAGTGGGCAGGGCAGTTTCGCCAGAGCTCTTTGCAAGTTTCCCTTAATGAGCTTCACACACTGTATCCTTGGGGCAACATTCTCATAATGGTGTCAGAAGGTTATCCCAAGTTGTGTACATACCTTTACTAACTTGAAGCTCTGGTATTCTATTCCCATCACCACAGGAAGGAGGGGAATATTTTGGCCCGAGATGGAATGTAGGGCTTACAAAGAGAAAGCTATCCACTCAAGGGTTCTTGAGAGTGCTAGAGGTTCCCTCAAAAGTATGTACTGGCTCAGGAAAGGGGTCATGTGTATAAGGGAAGGCCTTTAATCATTGCTTGCACTGGTTATTACCTGGTCCACTCACATTCCACACCCACTGGCCTTTGGAGTTAGATTTCAGGACCTCTGAAGTTCTTTCCAAAAGGTGTAAGAGTCCCTACTTTCTCCAATCACTTCCTTGTTTACATTAGGATCTGTCCCTACAAGATTTTTCTTTAAAGAATAGTTTCTTAACTTTATCTACATTTCCTCTCCCTTCTTCAGCACCTTCTGTGCCCTCTTTATTGTGTATGACTTTCACCTTTATTTCCTTGCCACCTATGTCATATCAAATGTCTCTACTCTTCCATTAGCTCTGTGATCAGACAAGAGAATCCCTTTACAATATTGGTAAAAGATGGACTATTTAGTTAGACTCATCCTATTGCAAATGGGAAGGGGGTGCTTTTCCTAGACATTGAGTATTTGGTGGCTGTGCAGTAATTACAGAGGAAACCACTGGAACAGAAGTGGTTCAATGAAGCTTGTAATCATTAATCATCAAGTTAAAGAAATAGAATAAATTCTTCCTCTTCTACACATATACAGGCTCTAGATGGTCATATTAAGTCCTTGTGACATTTTCTCCAACTCAAGATTGTTCCTGTAGATGTACACTTAAGCTAGTTGTTTAACCAACTGGTTATTTAACCAAGGTGTTCATTGAACCTAGTTTTTTCTTTTTTATAAATTTATTTATTTATTTGAATTATTTTCAAGTATATAGTACATTGATCAGACATTTATATAATTTATAAAACGATCTCCCTAATTGCTCCTTCTCTCCTCTAGCTTTCCACCTAGCCTATATATTAATGCTAACTGCATTCCTTATGCCATGCTCCCCATCCCCGTGACCATCTATCAACTACTAACTTGTACTTCTTTAACCTTTTGCGTCACTATATTTTTAAGTCTGTTTTTGATTAGTTCATTCTTTTTGTTCCTTAGATTCCATATATAAGTAAAATCATATGGTATCTATCTTTCTCTGACTTATTTCACTCAGCAATAATAACTTCTAGGTCCACCCATGTCATTGCAAATGATAGGATTTCATTTTTTAATGGCTGAGTAATACTCCACTGTACATATGAACCATAATTTCTTTATCCAATCATCTGTCGATGGGCATTTAAGTTGTGTCCATACCTTGGCTATTGTAAATTGTGCATAGATATTTATGAATTATTGTTTTGGTTTTCTTTGGATAAATATCCAGAAGTGCAATTGCTGAGTCAAAAGGTATATTTAAAGAGAAAATTATCGGGTTGATTTATCTACAAAATCTTACTTCCTTAGCATTGGTTTAGGAGACTCAAAGCTTATTAAAACATCTAGTTGTCAATAGCATGTCTACTCTACGGTATCTATTTGACCTGCAATATTTCTAGAACATTACAAAAATAAACTCTGAAGTGAGAGAGTTCTACTGTGTAAAAGAATTAGAAAGAACTGTCTGCTTTAATTTTGTTTTAACTAAGGGTTATTTTTCTATCAAAAAAGTAGAACTTACGAGAAATGTTAACATCATAAAGAAGATACCAGTATACAAGAGAAACGAATAAAAAAATATGGCTTGTGATTTTATTTACAAGATAGTTCCCTTTAACTGGTTATACAAAAATGTTAACAGTATGATAGAATACTCCGACTCATAGATATTAAAAATGAACATTGTTTAAACCATTACTTTGAAGTGCTGGTCATTGTATTTATTTATTTACTGGCTAAGAAGAAAAGAGCCACAAATTTTCATTAGGTTGTCTTTGTCCATAGGCTTCTAAATGGTTTCTGTCATCAGCCAATCCTGCTTCAGCTAGCAGGTTAGCCAGAAAACAGTTTCTAATAGTACTTCCAAATAATGTGTTTGAAATTGAAAGGCAAACCTTGCTTGGACAACAGACATAGGAAGATAATTTTGAGGGAAAAAAAAAAAGATGCTGTTTTTCCTCATACTAATACAATATTGTAGCACTTAATTCTGATCCTGTGATGTACTCCACAAAAATTTGTTCATTAAACTGATTTGACCAATGAATGAATTGTTCACTGAGACTGATAAGCTCTATGGATCTTAGAATCACTATGTTTTCAATAGATCTTCAACTCCTTTGCCTCCTTAATACGTATTATGAGTTCTTACTTTCCTAACAGCCTCCTCTTCACATTCTTTTCAACTACGCTTGATTTTCTGTCCTCTCTGCCACCAGACCCAATTCTTCTCTCCTGTGACTTTATTATAGCACCATGAGAGATAGATGATAGCTATAAGGGGATGGAGAGAAACATAAATGTATAGGGATAGACATATGACAAAAAAACTTAGAAACAATATTGAAACATTCTCATTTTTCTATCTTTGGTAGAATTCGTACAGTATGGTCAGAGTTATCTTTTACAAAAAAATTTCCCCAAATATTCTATAATAGAATTGAGACTTAAATGACATTAAAGCACTTTCTTAGATGAGATCAAGATAAACCAACTAAAATATAATCATCCCACCCAGGGAGATAGTTTAAAATAGAGACTTACCTTTGGGGATGGCTGGCCTGGGAGAAGAATGAGGAAACTTGCTGAATACTGGTTAGTTCTGTATCCTGACCTGCGTGATGGTTACATGGGTGTATGGTGTCAGCTTCAATAGAGAGGTAAACTGAGACAAGCTTGAATTACCAGAAATTGAATTTACTTGGGAACAGCAGAGGAATTACAATTAAGGAAGTACATGCTGTAAAAAACTACATGCAAGTCTGTTGAGGGTTTAGGATGGGCTGTATTTATGGGCAAAGAGTGCAAAAAGGGAGAAGTCTCGTCAGAGTCCAAGCAATAAGTTCATTGTCTGGAGGATGGGGAGAGATTCTTGGTGGTTGTACATTGGTCAGGATTGAGTCTTGGTCTTTTGTTCATCAGGCATTTATAAGAAATCACTCAATTCTTAAATTCCATTCTTTTGAGGGTGCAGAGATTCTCCACTTCGTAACCTCCAGGTCCATTTTAAGTTGAAATCTTTTCACACACACACACACAAAAATATATATATATATATGTAAAGTCCATCAAGCTTTACATTTAAGATTAGGTACTTTACTATTAAAAAAAAAAAGCTATATTACATGAAAAATATAAACAGGAATATAATCAATGTAAAATGAGCTGTGAAACTGATACTCCCAGCAGATTAAAATGATCCTATGAAAAGTGATGATTAGGGTAGTAATGATTCCAATAAAGAGGAGAAGTATACACCCTAAATTGAGGAAAAACATCCTGAGCCCCATAATCTGGTAGAATTTCCTAAGCAATTTCTAAAATGGGGTAATAGTTCTGAGGGTCTCGATATCAGGGAGTAGAAAAGAGAGAGGCAGTCTACCAAGCTCTGCCTAGAGATTTTTTTTTTTTTAATTGCACACTCAAATTTTAGCCCCTCATTCTAAATTAATAAATTACCTTTTTGGTAGATATGCTTCTTTTAAGTCTGAATAGCATCATGAGCAGTTTTTCTGAGTCTGCTTACCACTTCATGAGGCAATCCTCAAAGATCTGGAGTAACTGGGCTAATGATAATTCCTGGATCTATAATGGCCCCACTAACCTGCAGGGGCCAGTGTCCTTTTGACTTCCCTGATGTAAATGCGAAAGGTAGAGATCCTATGGCTGAGGATCTGGGGAGAATGTGGGAGAATAGATGGAGTATGCCACATCTTTCTCTTACACAGAGAGAAAAAAAAAAAACTGATGTTAAAAATGTAACTCTCTAAATTCACATTTTTCCTTTGTGAAGTAATATTGCTACAGACACTAAGTATGTTTCAAAACATTTACAGTACAGCATTTGGTAGGTTGGTGTTGCCCATTAAAAGAAATATAGAGGAAAGCATCTGGAAATATGTGAAGATGGACTTCATTTTAATGTGCTTAAAATGCAATGGTTACCAGATGTCAGTTTTAAAGAATTTCTTAAAATAGTATCTTTTAAAGGACTATGAGTTCATTCAATATTTTCTTTTCTAGAATTTCCTCTGAATCAATTTTCTGTAGCTATTTTATTTATGTGATTAATGAGGAAATACATTTTAAGTGCATATCTGATGCCAAAAATAATACAAAATTTTCTAGAACAAAACAAAGTGAATCAAAACAAAATAAGAAGCCATTAATAGGAAATCTCAGGAAATAATTTAAAGTATGAATTTAAATTTACTCCAAATCCCAGTAGGTTCAGAACTAAACAGAAAGAAAGCTGAAAGTACCCAAGATTCTTTTGCATAAACATCACTATGTGATAATCTATGGAATTTGGTAAGATCAATGCAAAACTTTGTTCTCTCCTGCTGACATGTTCGCTTATTATCATGCACTCTTTTTATTAGCAATGACAATATTTAAGACCTCTTCTGTCTGTGCCTCATAAAATTGCCTCAATTTCATTTATTCTTCATTCATTTTGTTGGCCAGTACAAACCTGTAACTTTTTATTTTTTTTAGAAAATGTCAAGAGAAAAGCGTTCTAGTCATTATCTTCCTGGGAAATAGTATATGTATAGATGCTTCATACATATTTGCTGACTGGCTGGAAGGGAAATTTATTTCTGAATCTTATGCTGACATGCCCAGGAAACGGAAAACACTCATCCATACGTGGTCTAGGCAGTTATTTACATATATAGAAATGATGGAGATTTGAGAGAAAAATTCTCCCAAATTTCATAGTTTCTAGAGGAGCTAGTAAGCTATGATTGTGACAATGGTTACCTGTCATTTAAACAATCTTTGCTATTCTCTTTCAGGAAAAGTCATTCTGAAAAATATATGAGAAGCTAATAAAAACTGAGAAAAAAATAATTATCTAAATAATTGCATCTCGATTGTAAAATAGGAAAAGAAGTCATAAAATATTTTTTTCTGGCACATTGTAATAACTGCTAAATTGTAGTGATACAGATATCTTTAATATCATGCAATAGCAGGAAATTATATACAAGACAGGAAAATAGTGAAAAGAGCTCTTTGGTGCTGCCTTTAGTCACAGGAAAGCCAGAACTTAGGAAAATATTAAATAAAAGGGTCTGATCATTTTTAAGTATATTACAACTTTTGTTTCCTAAAATTCATCAACAATGTCAAGGGCAAATAGAAGCTAGTCTTGCACTGAGGTTTTCTTTATTTCTGGACTCTGGTTTGGTCATAGGGATCTCTCTCAGTTCCCTCTCTCATCAGCCTAGTGAATTGATTTAATTTTACAAGCATGATCAAACTGCAGTTGTGTGAGCCCCAGGACCATGCAATGGGAACTCAAAAAAGAAGTCAAAACAATGTAGGCCATAACCACAAGAAGCTTACAGACAAAGCAGAGAGTCCAGGTGGGACGTTGGAAATTTGCTTCTTATAATTTCTTGGTAATTGGGATTTGGTAGGTGTCTCCAAAATATTTGATGGGTACTCATTTTGAGGTGCTCAGCCATTTCTTGTCAAAGTGGAGGATAATTCTGTAGCAGTTATTTACAGAATCCTCCCACTGAAGTTACTAATAGAGAACTGTGTATAAGAAAGTTGGGATATCATAGCCTAACACTCAAAGTGACACCAATCTTGCCATTTTCAAAGCTTTTTCAACCACAATGTTTTTTTATGTGTTCAAATAGCCCCAAATTTTCTTCAGGGGGAAAAATATATATATATATATATATATATATATATATATATATATATATATATATATATATATATATATCAGAGGTCTTCAAAATGAATGTAATGTTTCAATTGGGCCTAAAGAAGTGCTGATTTTAAGACGTTAGGGACAGGTGAGTGTGTTACAGTTGTTCTTATTCAGAATTGAGTGCATTATCCTAGCTAGCAGGATATTTCAGCTGGGCTGTACCATATTTCCAAGATTAGAAAGAAAGCTGTTTCATCATACACAGGAATTTAACATTTGAAGACCATGCCAAATAAATACTGTGAAAATTTGTATAGGATTCTGGTTTGGGAACCAAAAAAAGTAATAAATACCTCAACTAAACAGAATAATGAGGCCTAACTTACTTTGCCAGTGGTTTCAGCAAATCTTTGTTACTCTGAACCAGGGTGTGGCCAGATAATCTTGCCAATGAAAAGTCAATATTTGACCAGTGTTTTGGCTCAATGCCCCAATATATTAGCATGACTCTCACTTCAGGGAAAGAGCGGGACAGAAGGAAGAGAGGCTGCTGCAAACAGTCCCTCCAGCTCCTTTTCTTTATCTACTCAGGCTTCACTCTATTTCACTCCTTAATTATCCATTTGACTCATCAACTATACGTGCTCTTTATTTCCTCTGGTTGTGTTTTCCAGTCATTGGTTTTCAAACAGGGGTACTGCTTAATATAGTAAAGAAACTAATCGCTTTAATGTAAAAACCTTAGCTGAAACTGGAAACTATCAACAGCAAAGGAAGAAAACTGATGAACCGAGTAATTACTCACATCCTGTTGTTAAAAGTTACACACAGCTCGTAGAAATGACAATGCCATATTAATACATATTAGGACATCATAGTGTGTCATGAGGGAATCAAAGTGCATGGTAAACTCACCTTTTCAGATGGGTGTGGACAGATGAGATGTAATATATGTCCCATCTCTCATTGGTTTTGATCAGAGTTGCCCATATTATTCATATGCAATATCTATGGTTTTTCCTGGGTGCTTATTTAACTGTTTTTTTTTTTTTTTTTTTTTTTTTTTTTTTTTATGTTTCCTGGGCTGAAGTAAAGTAGATTAAACATGAAGATAAGCTATCTTGCCTAGAGGAAAAAAAAACGGGGGTGATAACCATAAGAACCAGGTTCTTCTAGTTTTGACTTTGCAACCAACTAATTTGGGCAAGTTACAACCTCTCAGTATCTCATTTTATTCATCAGTCAAATGAGGATAATATTGCCTACCCTACCCACTCACCTCACAGAGTGATGATAAAAATCAAGACAGATAATAGGTATGAAAAAATTTTGAAGTAAAAAGTGCTGTGCAAATGCAAGTGATTATTATGGGGGGAAAAAAAAAGGCTGCTGTAGGCAACTCAGCTGGAAAAACTGTAGGCTGGTGGAGCTGCGAAGAGCCTGAGAAATCAAGTCCAACCCCCTAATTTTGCAGATGGGAAAACTTTGACCCAAAGAGTAGTGAAATGCACAGATAATTCCCATAATTTGAGATAATAATAATAATTAGAGGGCTTATTTTGGGCCAGACAGTGTGCTTTACATACATTATCTCATTTAATCTTCTTAATGTCTTCATTAGATAGGTGTGAGACTCAGGTAAGTATTCTCACAAGGTCATATAACTATCTAGTAACTGGTAGGGGCTGTGTGAGGGTAAGTGCAGAGTTTCTGTTGCCAAAGCCAATGTTCTTAACTACCTTGCTGTACTGTCTGACAGTTGTGAACCTTTTTTTCAGGGTGGCTAATAAACATTACAAAGAAACCTCTTTCTTCTCTCTGAAAGGAGCAACTCAGCCAATAGATGAAAAGCTAGCAGAACAACAAGTCCTTATGTAGTGGACTTCATGTATAAGACAAGGGGGTTAGCCATACATCTTGACCATCCTTCATGTTGGTATTCTAAAACTGCTACCTAAGTATCTGTAACAGATATGGTGGGCCACAAGCCACACTAGCTTGCTTGTTTACAATCTATAAGCCTTTTCACAGAAAACACATGCAATTTTAAGTCGGAAGCTTTCATTTAAACAAGCGTTTCCTATGCTTTACCATTCCTATCTAGTAACCAGCATCCTACACTGAATAGTTCTAACCTCAATAATTGATAAGGTATTGAAGACATAATGGAGTGTGATTTCATTTCAAATTCAATGTGTATGGAAATTTCTAGTTCTAATATTAGTTTGGATGGTTTTCAGAATGACTTTGGACAAGCAATGACTTCTGTGATTCCAGCTTTCCCCCCTTTTCAAAGGAGAGCGTCTATAGCAGTTACCTTATGCCTGGTGCTCCATCCTATGGTAGGTGTGTGGGAAGGGGACAGAGAGCTCGTTTCTAGACTTTCATATCATAGAGGAACTGTACTCAAGGAGCCATACCTAAGAGACTATACCTGTGAGGCTACATTGGGACCTGACTTAGAAGATAAGATTCTGGACTTTGAGTTGATAATGTGCTAGGATGAAACTTTTGAAGGCTTTGAGAAGGAATTGAATGCATTTTGCTCATGAAAGGGATATGAGTCACTAGGGACAAGGGAAGACAGTGGTAGCCAAACTCCATGTTTGTGCCCCAAATGATTTTCACTTCCAATTACTCATGGCCTTGTGTAGTTCACTTCTTCATTGAATAATACTGACCCCTAGAATAGCAGCTCACTGCGCCAAGGCAGACTGTAATTTTTGAGATTAGATTCTAAAAGTCATCACAGTTTCCATTTTGCTTTCTATGGGATCACTTGCTCTGGCCATGCCATAAAGACACTCAAACAACCCTATATAGAGGTTCGTGTGGGGAGGAAAAAAGACTTCCCATCACCAACCAGCATTAGTTTGCCAACCATGTAAGTGAGCCATCTTTCAAAAAGATACTCCAGGCCCAGTGAAACCTTCAGATGACTTTAGCTTCAGCCATCATTTTATTGCAACCTTATAAGAGACTCTGAGCCAGAACCATCTAGCCATGGCATTCCCGAATCCTAGATCCTATATGAGATACACATTATCATTGTTTTAAGATGCTAAATTTTGGGGGTGATGTGTTATGGAGAAATCGATACAAAAGAATATTGAAACATGCTTATCTCAGCCACGTAACTGACTTCAGAGATAATTTTTCAAGCATAATTTTAAGATTGAGGAAGCTAAAATGGCAGGTTGAAGTATTGATTTCGATGCTATGTGTATACTTATATGTTTGTGTGTGTGTCTCTCTCTCTATGTGCATCCCTGAAGTATTACAAATTATCGTGTATCTAGACTCCTTTAAGCTTACCTTCATTTTTTTCCTCACCAATTTTTCCTGAGGTGGGCTTGAGGATAAAGAGTTACTTAACTGCTAAAAACTCTCCAAACAATGAGACCTGTAAGAAATAGAAACGTACCTGTGAAAAGATTAAAAATAACTTCTGTGATCGAATTCCTTCAAGGGCTTCTTTTTACTATTACTTCTTTTTGCTATTTGTTCTTGAGGGAGTTGATTAAAGGAATCCCATCCTTGTTAACATTTTGAGGCAAAATTAAATGTAATAAGATAAAAAACAAAAACAAACAAAAAACTAGCCTGGGCTTTTTCTCAGTCCTTGACTCTTCTCCATCCCTCCAATCAGGAATTTTAAAAATTCCATTTTTTTTTTTTGTTTTTGTTTTCCTTTTAAAAAAGTCTTTATTGTCTCTGAAATCAAGGTTATAAAATTCTTTGGGGGAGGTTATTGACATTGATATGGCAGGATTCATTTTGTTTTGTTGTAAAAGATCGTCAAATTCATAAAATATGCCCAACACATTTCAGAGACTGTAAGGTCCCCAAATATATGAGGAAGAAAAAAACATGGTCTATGAAGCAAGACAGGAGGTTTTATGAGAATTTTTTAAACAACCAGAAATACTTAAAGGGGGATTTATGATTATTTTTCTCCCAGACATTTCCAAAAATTTCCCAGAGGTGTATTTTTTTTTTTAACTCTATGTCTAGTCTATTTCCCACATTAAAAAAAAAAAAAAAATCTCTGGGCTCTTTTTAAGCCCTAAACCTTTTAATTTACCACGCTAAAGATATACACAACCTAGATTGTCCTAATACCCCCAGATAAGAAAAGAATTAGTGTCCTAGAAGATTTGCACTGTGGTTCAACTCTGGCTTTGTTCTTTTTAAGGAATGGGCAAATGCTGCTCCCGCAGAGAAGAGAGAGTAGCTTTTCTGTTGTAGAAGAGTGAGTACAGAGAACAAATGTGGGTAGAAGTAGAGGCTATGATATTGTACAGAGTAAATGTCTAATTTTTCCTAAAATGCAAGCTGAATAAAGAAGACAATTTTACTTTGACACATATTACTTTATCACCAGTTAATAAATTTCTATCCAAACATAACAGACTTTATATAAAATATTATTTATTGATATAAATAAGAATTGGCTATTGAATCAGAATAATATATTGCTGTAATCCAATTGTATCTGATTCTCATCAAAGCCTAAACCTTTTTTGGTTTAATTTTGACCATCATGCACTATGGCATAGACATACACACACACACACACTTTTTTTTGAAGTATTTAACACATATATAAAGGGCATTAGCCCTAAGTGTACAGCTGGATCAATTGTATGTAAGATTTTACCCATGGAGCTACTTCCCAGAACAAGATAATGAGAAGCTCTCCCAGGCTCCTTCCTCGTCAATGAATGACCAGTCACTTTCACCCCAAGGTCATAACTATTCTTGCAACTATCACCAAAAATAAGTTTCAAATGACCACTTTTTAAAATAAGACAAATCTCAAACCTAACAAATAATAATTTATTTGTTATTTCATGGCTTATATGAACTGGAAGTGATTATATCATAAAGCGCATGAAGAAACATTTATTATAAAATCTTCTCCTTACCATTCTAAGGATATAAGGAGAACAATGGAGACTATTAAATAAAGTCCATTTCTGTCTACCAAGAGAAATGAGAATGCACATGTGTAATTTAAAAGAAAGTTCATCCTTGTACCATGGGTGATATTTGAACTTTGGAAGTAAGTATAATCATGTCGTTCAAAATTATGATGAATAAAAGTCAAAATAGAACTGCATTGCATAGTATCAACCTGTTATACATTTCTTTTTAACAACAAATCCAAAACCCAGACATGTAAACTTAAGAGAGAGAGAGAGAGAGAGCAAGCCAGAGAGACAAAGGCATTAATTTTTTTTTAAAAAATATAAACACCATTAAGATTTTGTTGTTGTTGTTTTGACATAACTTCACTTACCTTGACCTTCACACTTTGAGGTTGATTAATCCCATGGACTTTATGCCCAGATGTCCTTTAGCTGATACTTGCTTGGTTGAGAGAGCACTATCATTGCTGATGCAGGAAATCTATTTTGAATATTGCAGAAGAAAAATGCTCCAGATATATCCTTATCACGTTTTCAAAAAAGGTTCATTTTGTGTTATTCCTAGGAAAGGGGAAAGTAAAAAAAAAACGAAAAACAAAAAAAAACCTCGGTAAAAGCTTAGTGTTTCACCTAAGCCTTTGTAAATAGCCTGCAACTTAGAGACAGTGAATTAAGAATTCCATGTTGAATTAGAAATTAAAAATAGATGCAGTAGTGAGAAATTTATTTAAGGCTCTGCCTACACTGCAGTAAAAATCGAATTCGCGAAAATTAGGATGATTCTTGCTAGCATGCTGTTAACATCATTTCTCTGGCCAGAAAACAGAAAAATACAGGATCTTTTTTTGTTTTATTATTTTAAAAACATTAATTTTCTTACTGTTATAAACGATTCATATATTTACCTTTTAACATGTATTTATCCTTTTGTCTATTTTATAATGAATTTGGTTGAAAAGAGTATGAAGCAATAACATTTAAAATGCACGATAATTTATAGGGTATAATCTTATCTTATAGCAATGTATTTTAGCCCAATTTTCATTATCAGTTTTCCATATAGAGTTCTAAAGTGCAATTCCAGTGAAATCATTAATGAAGGCCTATTTAAATTATAATTCTATTGTCCAGAAAGAACATGGCTTGTCCTTTCTGTGTACACACATGCACGTGCGTGCGCACACACACACACACACACACACACACATCCCGCAGTTATAAACTTTGGAATATATTATCAAATAATAAAGGAAGCTGCTTCTATAAAAACATATAACCAAGAATTATATGTCTACCCTTCATAAATTAAAGCATAATAATGTTTTGCCAATAAATCTAGAAAACTATTCTTTTCTCAAATATATGTAGTTAATATCTCAGTATATTCTGGAGTAGAAAATTTCTTGACACCATTGAAATGTTTAAATAAACATGTTTATAATTTCTGTTCCCTAAACTTTCAGAAAGAATATTTTATTTTTTATTAGCTCCAAGACAGTAAGGGCAATCTCTTGACAATTAGTTCATTCACAGTGCAAAGTTTGTCTAAATTCCGAACCCTGACTTATAATCTTGCCATTTATGAATTTCATTGTACGGTTCTCTACCTCTCATCTCCAAAGCTGTGAAGCACTCATCATTCAATCATTATTATTTTTTCCCCTTTTCACACTGATTCTTCTCTCTGAAGTGGGCCATGTGAATGTTGTGGGCTTTCATTTTTCTATCTTCTACCTTGCACAGTTCAATTAATTCCACTTTAGCCAGTGTTTATTATGTACACAATATCCTTTTTAATTTCATTTCTTCTTCAGCTTTATGCCAACTCTCTCTCTTTTACCTCAGGAAAACCTTTTATGTTTTTTTTTTCTTTTTCTCTCCTGTCTCCCCTACTTATCGTAATCTCAAAGACAAAGATAATGTTAATCATAATAGATAAGCTCTAAACTTTTATAGTAGAAAGTCGAGAGTTTCGAAGTAAGATTAAATATAACATAGACCTATTTTCTTTGCCTTCTAAAGCTCTTGAAAGTATCCAGAAGTTCCCAACAGACATTCTGCAAATCTTCACCTAACTCTAAATCTTTTAATAAAACCAGATTTCATTCAAATACCAGCATCAAGACTGAGGATCAATAAGAAATCATATTAAATGGTATTGCTTTTTTGTTTTATTTCATTATTATCATAGAAATAGCACTTTATTTTTCATTATAAGTTAAACAACTTCAACATATGGTTTAAATAGGCATTTGTGGGCTGTATTACTTATTCATTCCTAATCTTTTATCTGGAAGTGTAAAATAGCATCCGGCCTAGCTCTTCTTCCTGCCTCTCTCTTTGTCTTTCCTGCTATCTGTTTTTCACTCAGCAGTCAGCAATTATTTTTAAGTGTCACCTGTCGATATAAGAAATATCCAAACCTGTAGAGACTTTTCGTAAGTTTATTTGAGCCAAACTGATGACATGTGTCAGGGAGCAAGATCTCAAATGCTCTGGAGAATAACAGTTTTACAGTTTCCTTTTTGCATTAAAGAGGGAACTAAAGAAGATTACATGAAGGTAGGAGAAAGCAAGGCAGGCATTGGATTACAGGATAGTTAAGATTATGTGCTCTCTTGCCGCTGATACATTTGAGAAGGAGGGATTGGAAAAGGGACATTTCAAAAGTGTGTTAACCTAGGTGCATGAAGATAACAGACAGGGATGGCTTAAGGAAAAGATAAGCCTTTTACTAAAGAAGTCATATGCCCAGGGCTGCGGTGGGTGGGTGGGGGATGAGAGTGGCGATGGTGGGTGGGGGGGGGGGGGTGACTTCTCACCATAACCTGCCCAGTTAAGAATTTATGGTCAGATCGCCCTGTGAGGTTACTTTTCATAGAACCTCTTTTTCTTCCACACACCAGAACTTCTCACTCCCATGGCCTCAACACTCCAAATCTACAGACCTCATGAAATTTATGGCCCACGAGATGCTAAATAATGTCACCCTGTATTACTGCTCCAGTCTTGTGTCAATTGCATTCTCCCTCTTTCTCACCACACTTTGGACAAACTGAACTGTTTGCTGTTCTTCCAAAGCACCAAGTCTGTTTCCTCTCTCTAGAAGTCTCCTTCCAGATTTGCTCAGATCTAGACTCATGTCACTCCAGGCTGGTTAAAATTTTAGGTAATTCTTGAAAGCCAGGTGGTGAGGGAATGAATTTTGTGATAGGGGTCTGATTAAAGAAAGAAAAAACTGGAAATCACTAACAGATAGGTAAAATCAAGGCAGAGTGTGGATGACTAAAATAAACCTCATCAGAAAAAGAGAAGACAGGGGATCCATCTTGGGAATGACCCATAATAAAAGGACCCGAAAGAGGAGTCAGTGATGGAAAGAGGGAAACAGTAAAAAGGTGAATCCAAAAGAGCAGTGTTGAATATCTGTGATGTGGGAATTGCAAAAAATGTAGGCGAATAATCAGGTGAAATTCAAAGATTAAGTCAAAGCCATTGGCTTTGCTAATTTATTGCATTGTTTCAGTGTGAAAAAATGTCTTTTGCATTTCAAATATCTATTTTACCTAATGAATTTTTAAACAACTTTTGGAAGTATCTTGTATATTTATGGAACTAACTTTCTATGCACTCAGCAGTAACCCCATTTAGGTGATTCTTATTTGTTCTTGATTACGCACAACAGTAAGAATGTCTATCCACAATCCAATTTTTCCTTGAAGGTTTCTATGAAATTGCTTCTCATAAAAGATAGAAGCCATGATATATAAGAGATTTGGAGTTATCAGGAGACATTCACATAATATTTGAATCAGAAAGAAAAAAAATTGTTTATTTTACAGTTAAAAGTATTTTCTTGCTCTTTGTGTGCTTCGGTTGAGAAGTCGCTAGAACTAGGTTAATGTCACCTAAAACATTACCACCGAACCCCTCCTGGGATGTCATAGACTAATTCAGCACACCTATTAGTAAAAGAACTGCTTTTATCCACTGTCAGTATTATGGAAGTCCTGTATTCAAGCAAAGTTATAATTATATGTAATTAACTTTTCCATTTTCAACTAATTAAATTAAAGGAAGACCTGAAAACCTATCATCTCTGTGTAACAGAATGTATTAAAGCTTGAAAGTTTGAACATTTAATCAAAAAAGGCATATCTATTTTGGCTTCCTCTTATCCCTCTTGTTAACAAAAATAAGCCACTGGCTCTAGGATAGAAATGCTAAGCTTTGAAATTATGTGATATTAGGTCGAGTATAAATTTGTTGTCATTTTTTAACTTGCATTTTTAAATTCAGATCTCAAAAGCTCTAAAGTAATGCAATTTGTAAATTGAAAACAACATAATTCATTAAAAAATGGTTCAAATAATCAAAACAAAACAGAAGACAAATCCCCTGAATAATATCTAAACAAAGACAAGTGAAGAGGTACCACACCCTTACTGGCTGACAAAACCCACGTATATGTACTCATTTAATTTACTCATTCTTACGCCTGCTAAGAACCAAATTGTTTTTTAAATATTACTGTTAGAATTTCAGATGATAAATTCTGTGTCATAGATAGGGAAACAAGAGAATAGTTTCCTTTTTAATGTGATAAAATCTCAAATATGTAGAGCATGACTACCACCAATATAGACTTTATTTACAAAATCTAAATTAAAATTGACCATAGATGATACCTAATGTTATAGAAGAGAAGAATTATTGTTACAGAAAAGTACTTTTCGATATGGGAAAATTCTACAATGAAAAGAGTCTACAGTGAAAAAAGTCCACAAAAATAATAAAGAATGCCATTTTGTGAATGTATGTATGCAAAAAAGGGGTATATGTTTGTTAAAGACTGAAATGACATACAAAAATGCAATACATTGGAATTAGATATTAATTTTTTGCTTATTTATATTTTCTGAATATTCTGCAATGCACCTGTATTACTTCGGTATTCATTTTATAATTATTTATGAAATTATGTGCTAGGCCCTGTGCAAGACAGTGAATGTAAACCAAACAGACACAACCCCTGTCTATACGGAGCTGATCTTTATAATACATAATTTACTCTAAAATTTATATTTCCAGTGGTTAAGAGCACAGACTTTGGAGTTAAATTGCTTGGGTTCAAACCTCAGCTTTGCCACTGACTAGACGTGACTTTGGATAAGTTATTTAACCTCTCTATGCCTCAAGAGTCCTCATAAGTAATAGATTATAATCTACCTTATGAGGATGTTTTGAGAAATTAGTGAGTTGATACCTGTAAAGCACTTAATCAATGATAGCATCTGGTAAGCTTTTTGTAAGTATGTTGTTGTTGTTATTATTATTATTATTATCATTATTATTATTAATTACACTTTTAAATCCCTGATAATATGTGAATAAAGAGTTTCATTGCTCCTTTTTTTTTTAAAGAAGGAATCTGAACAGGCAAAACCAAAACGTTCACTCTGCAAAACCTATAAATTACAACAGAATTTCAGAAGTGGTAGTTAATTTGAGAAAACTTTAGTATAATCAAAACTTTATTATAAGGAACGTGTTAAACACTTACTGTTAAACATATCATTACAGATACATTAGTATTTCTATTTTCGTGTTCATGCAGTAGCCAGAATGCACTTGTCCCATAAGAAAATAAGAAAAAATTTCCAACCCATTTTTAATATGAGAAGAATAATTTTACTTAATGGACTTAATACAAAATAGAGTTAAAAGAATGAGAAGAAAGGATGCTTTGAAGATATAATGTAATTATTATTTTTAAAATGACTATAATTTCTATTTCCCAATTTATCAAGTTTACTTAATTACTGTGCTTCCCGTGCACTCTGAGATGGAGTTCATAGTGCATGTGATGGCTCTAAATATTCCCAGTTACTTTTTGTCAAGTTGCTATTTGAAGTTTTCAAGTTTTATTCCAATAACATAAAGTGTGTTGGAAGGTGGAATGGCGTGAGGGACGGGATATTAACCATCATGAGTGGTTTGCCTTTAAAGTCAAAACAGCCATTTGGCCAAAAAACAAAACAAAAACGGGACAATTGCTCAGTCCTGTTGTTACTAATGAACCCTAGCCACAAAAACAGGGCCTGAGGGTAACATACTCTTTCTTACGCTTATTTATTATTCAACCGTTTATCATTAATTACTTATGTTGGAGCCTTAGTTCCTGCTTCACTCAGCTACTCTCCTTGAGACCTACTTCGTGAGTCAGGAACTGCACTAATGCTACCTCCTTCCTCAGCAAATATGAATCAAGTCTAACCCCTCCCTGCCCTCAAGAAGTTTATAGTCCAATAGGGAAGCAGACATGTGAACAAGCCATTACTGTTCAATACATGATTCATAGAGATGAGTTTAAAAGGAGCCATTCTTTCCTTCCTGGCAATAAATATGTGAGTTTTTCATGGCACATTTCTTATCAAGAACTCACACATTTCTATACATATTAGCACTGATTTCTATCATGCATGTACAATTCAGGCAAATAATCAAGGTTTAACACAAGGATTGAATATAACAGGTGGGTCGGGATGGCAGAACGTCCAGGTTATTTCTAGGCAAAGCATTTTTTGGTAAAACTTGAAGTACCGATGCTCACATCTTCATGCGCTGTGCTCATTTCTTCATGAATTTTTAAAAACTTCCCTACTTGCTCTAACCTGTGTTCCCTCCATCCAAAGGGTGTGAACTTGATCGTTTTACAATTGGATTATAAAAAAAAAAAAAAAAAAAAAAAAAAAAAACGTTAATTTTTTTAGCAAAACTATTAACAATACTCTAACGGAAAATCGTTGGAAATCAAGAACAACGAACGTATAAAACCAGCACAAAGAAAGAGGGGCCGTCGTTAATAGAATAATCTCTCCTGAAGCTGGTACATGAGGCAGGCTACCTGATTATTTCATGAATCAAAGTTCTGTTCTACTAAAAAATATGGAAAATATAGACTTTCCCTCCCCCCCACAATCTAACAATTTCAACACTTAAAAACTGAATGTTAGCTTCGAAATAAGCTATTTCTTATAAACTGATATATGTACAAAGCAATGATTTTTTTATACCCAAGTTATCTTATTCTGAAAATCTCAGCAAAGCATCTTTAAAAAAAAAACTCTGATAATTTCATTTTGAGCTTAATATCAATTCCCATTCTAAGTTAAAACAGAACTAGATCAGTCTGTAGTTTTGATCTGCATGTTGATGTCATCTTAACTGTTTTTCCTACTCTATGCAAGTTTAAAGATTAAATCATTTTTAATGGGAAAAATGAAAATTTTAAAGATTAAATAATTTTTAATTGGATAAAGAACAACAAAGGGACCATCTAGAGTCAGCACAAATGTCTCGCGAATTTCTTCACATGAAAGGAATTGGAAATTGTTAGAAGGGGATGGAGATCAATATAGAAAATGAAAATAAGTACTGCTGTTAAAAGCTTATGTTTTATAGTTTTATCACATAAAATGTGAGTTTAAAGAGCTTTTAAATTTAGTGTTTCTACAGTAAAGACTTCTAAAAAAAGGACTGGAATAAAAATCCTTTCATTATAAAAGAAAAAAATATCTCTTAATGTCTCCAAAGATGACTATATTACCTCTCGTGCTCTATTCTCACTCTTCCCTACTACACACACACACACACACACACACACACACACACAAACACACACACACAAACACACACTCACACATACATGCACGCACGCACACACACGCACTCATGATGATGAATAATTCCTGGTTATATGGCACAGATAGTGAGATCTAAGTTGTAAAGTCACCTTAGACAAAATGTTTACAACTAGTGTGGTCAGATGTGAGGGATTTTGGGGATGAGCTTTACATTTAAACTGGCAGGCTCTGAGTGAGGAAGATTACTCTCTGTAAAGTGGGTGGCCTTATTCAATTAACTGAAGTCCTCATAGAACAAATGATTGACCTCCCTTGACCAAAAGGGATTTCTTCCAGAAGATGACCTTCAGACTTGAACTAAAACATTGGCTCTTCCTTGGATCTTCAGCCTGATGGCCTACCCTGCAGATTTTGGATTTGGCAGCTTCCATAATCACATGAGCTAATTCCTTAAAATAAATCTTTCCATATGTATATATGTCCTATTGTACATATCCTCACCTGTTTCTCTGGAGAATTCTAAAATACTTGTCTGGACTAAACTCTAAAACCACATTCTAGAAAATCATATTCACAACATATATAGTGTCAGCAAAGTGAGACAGTGTAAAAAATTATTTCAAAAAGTACCAGAGAATTAAGTGCGCAAATTAATTTGTGGCCTATCTCTCTCTATTATAGAGTATAGTTAGTGCAGAGAATGGAAAACACAAATCCCGTTAGGTAACCTAGTCAGTATGTAACAGGTAGAGGGTCCACACTTGTTAGCAATGTTGCATGTGGTATGCAGTAAACTTGACAATGACTAAGTCTAGTCTGATTTCCCTTCTGTTTCTTGTCTTCTTCCTAATTCTCATTTTTATTCTCATTTTTTTTCTTTATAAGTTAATACTGTACTGGTCAAATATATAAAAAATGTTATCTGTAGATCATATTAGCCTATCAATTTTTGACCCAAATGAGTTTGAACTTGACATTTTAAGAGAGCTTGATTTCACAGATATTGACATAGGACTGATACAAAACAATGTAAGTACGTACTTGGTGAAGGAGTAGCAAATCTAACAGAGGGTGGGGAAATAGCATTGTAGATTGGAGTCTGTGAGAGCAGAAGCATTATAAAGACCAGACGGGGAGAGGGGGAACACAAAAAAGACCACACAGAAGTGATATTAAAATGCTAGTGCTTGAGTTGGAAGTATCTATAGGCTTGAAAACAAAAGCCCTCAGTGATGATGACTTTCCCAAGTTCAAGGCTGGCTGTGTGTAAGTATATTAGACAATGGGAGAGTCATCTAAGACAGATGCAGAATTTATTTATTTATTTTTAAAGAAAAGAGTTAGGTAAAAGTACAGCCTTATTAAACAATAAGTTCCCTCAGAGCTTATTTATACACATCTAATAGCTTTGTCATAGTGCCTTATACAGAGAAGTTGCTTTATAAACATTAGTTGTCTCAAATAGAACTTAATAATGAATGAGTCAGCCTGTTGTCACATAAGCCTTGTCAGTCCAGAATTATAGAAATGGAAACACCTGTAAGATGCAGGGATAACTCCGGGGCACTGAACCCTGAGGCTCACCTCCAAGCAGGGCTCTGTGGCAGGCCTTTGCTCAAAAACATCCTTCCCTCGGCATCCTCTGTGAGATGTTTTGCTTTTTGGTTTTATACAACAGTCCAAATGCCCTCACGTGGAGACTTCACTTGATAAGACATCCTGCTAAAAAAAAATCAATCTATGCATTTAGGGTTAATGTGACATTAGTCACACAAAGATGAAGCAGTTTAAATTAGGTAGCTTTCTCCTACACACTAGCCAAAATCAGCTTTATTTGTAAAGATGAGGATTTTGTAGGGAATATTTCAAAAGACGAGGTGGCCGATTGTCACAGTAAATTGAAACAACAATCAACAATGAGGAGCCTGGCAAAGGGATTGCTAGTGTAGGAGTCTTATGACTAGTGAGGGCAATCTATGCGCACTTCACTCTGAGTGTGGTCTCTGGCCTCGCTTGGAAGCTTGTTAGAAGTATAGACTCTGTGTTTGTGGAATCCTTCTTTAATTTTTTTTTTTTTTTAATTTCTGGATGTCACCTAATAGAGGCCCTATGGCTAGGAAAGTTAGGAAATGCTTCTATTCTTTTCTCTTCTGCTCCAAATGACTTCCTGCTTCTAGGAGCCAAGACTGACACCTGTGTTACTGATATATTTTAATTTTGTTATGGGTTAAGTAGGCTTTCGAACTAGCCTAGAGTCAAATGAAGACGTGCAACATAGCACACATAAGGAAATGTGTTCTGATTTAGACAGTTAACTTATAATTGATCTATTAGGACACAATTTCTTTATACATTTGAGTTGCCATTTACATATCCACAGTAAAGGCTTATTCTTACCTCAGAAAACAAAACAAAATTTTCATGCACCAATCTATAAACAGCAAGAGTTTCCATATTTTGATATCTATGACAGTGAGAGAAAACCAAATATCTAAATGAAAATTCCTCAATTTCATAAATTTACATATGGTAAATTATGCTAAATATTTAAATTTTACATCGAATGAAGAAATCAAAAAACAATTAAATGAATTGGAAAATAAGGTTTCTTTCTAGATTGTATGTAGTTTAAATATGAAATGGACCTGGAACAACAACAACAAAATCTTGCTAGTTTTTGAATGAATTAATAAATGAGTAAATCAATTTCTAATGCAACACCATGTTTAAAATATGTTCTAAGAAAATATTTGCAAATCAACAAAAATGCACAAGAATTTAGTTAATAGAAGACAATGAGTCTAGTACGTATAAATTAAAACGGCATGTTTAACATCACTGAGGATCAAAAGTAAAAAAAAGATGATGATGATCTTTAACAATTGCATATTTTTTAGATATAACGAAATAGTCTTTATCAGCAATAGAGGTGAAATTTGTAAAAGATTGCTAACTAAATTAATTATCTTCGAACACCTTCAAATATAGATTATCATTCATTTTGGAGTACTGCCATCCACGTTCTTTGTCAAATTTTAAACCTCTAAAAATACAAGAGAATAAAAACTAACTTGTTGATTAATATGTATTTTGAATATTTTGTTCTGTCAGTCATATCTTCTAAAATGTAACTGTAGAATTAAATTGTTATGACAAAGTTAACCTAAGTTTCATAGCCTAACTTGTCTTTTTAAGAATTCTTATGAATTATTCTCCCACGGCAAAACAATTAAATGCCTGAAATGTGAAAATTTTCATATATATTTAGTTATAATACAATTCAGTTCAACTCATAAATCTGTCAAACTAGTCAGTTTTATAAATGGGGTGGAAACTTCATACAATTCTGCTATAACCAGTACCTAAGGACAAACGGACTTTTCAGGTTGACTTTTCTTAAGACTAAATTCAGGATTGGAGTTTACCTTTCACTGATCTGTACATAGTAAGCATTTATTTGCAAAAAAAAAAAAAAAAAAAAAAAAGAATTCAGCACCTAAATCATTCCAGTGTTAACTTTGAATGGCAGCAAAGGGCTACTTCTCTGAAAAACTAACCATTTGAGTCTATGTGCTCAGATTGCTTTCTGACTAAAAGTAGTCATTTTTTTCCCCATTATTTTTGTCTTAAAACTACCAGTTTTAAAAAGTGCTTCTGTTAAGCCTAACACACTGCAATTGTGTGAACAGGAGCCAGAGTCCATGTTCACACTAAGCACACTTTAAATAAATCCCACTGCATCTTGTACCTTTCCAGAGTAGATCACCATATCTTGTGGCTCTACCTAAGTTTCATTCAACACCAATGCCCTAATTAAAACATGTTTGCTGAATGCCCGCTTTGGAGTAGGCACTTTGGGAGATGGGATATAGCCATGAACAAGACAGGAAAGGTCATAACTCTTGGAGAAGATACATTCTAGAGGGGCTGGGAGTGGATGGACAAGAAACAAATGAAGAAATACTAGTTAACGAGAAGTACTATGATAACAATAAAATAATCCGATATAAAGCACTTGGTGGGTAACATTAGAGTGTGTTCTCAGAAGAGGTCTAAGGAGATTACATGTACGCTGAAATGCAAAGATGGTGGCATATATGTCAGCATCTGGGGTGAAGGCATTTCAGGCAGAGAAAGAACATTACTGCAAAAACCTGAAAATGAGGAAAAGTGATTACGCTTCCGAAACAGAAGGAAGTGAACATGGGAAACGGTGATTGGAAATGAGATCAGAGAGGTAGGCAGGAACTAGAGCACACAGGGCCTTCTAAGCAAAGGTGAAGAGCCCTAATTTTTTTTTTTTCTAATTAAAAACAGAAAATCTTCAATATATTTTAAACACAGAAATGATGTGATCAGTTTTAAGGCTTAAAAAGTTCATCCTGGCTGTTCTCTGAAGGATGGATTGTAGAGAAGCAAAGTTGGAAGCCAACCGCTACTGCAGTCCAGATAGGAGATCATAAGGCTTTGGGCAGTGTGGTGGGAACAGACATGTAGTGAAGTGGATATATTTTTTTAAGTAATTTGTAGTTAGAGGTAATAGAGGCACCCATAAAGTGCAAAGATTCTACAGCTTTTTACAATAATGTGTTTCCCTGTTTTATTTTTAATGCCACAATAAACATTATTAGAATTCTTATTGACTTTTGTGGACCAAACTAGTTCATAGGATCAATGTCTTCACGTAACAGTGTACGCAGACTCCTAAGGTCCCATTCCCTTATGTACCTGGGAAATGAGAAAAACTCATAACTCCCCATCTTTTTAAATAGTTTGGTATATTTTTACAAAAATGCATGATGTACTGTTTGCCTCTGAGCTCCTTAAGAGCAGGGACTATGTTAAATTTATCTTTCTATAACCTGGGCTCAGTACAGAATGCACAGTGGATTCCTGATAAATGCATATGTAATAAATAAATGCTGATATGTTAAATTTCATTTGCTGCTTTCCTACTTATACAAACTTTATATTGACTTCTTAAAATGTACACCATCTGCCATTCTACCATTCTCAAAAGATTTTTCTCCCCCCCCCACTCCCTCCCCAGGATAATTCATGTTAACTTCTACAATGGGATTTTTGGTAATAAAATATTTTATTTTAATACTATTTAATTAAATTGATGTCAGTACCAACACTTGGATAATTAATGTTTACATTTTGTAATATTTTGCTAGAGCTGCCATAACACAATACCACAGTCTGGGTGGCTTAAACAACAGAAATTAATTTTCTCACAGTTCTAAAGGCTGAAGTCCAGGATCGGGGTTGGCAGGTTCGGTTTCTCCTGGGGCCTCTCTCTTTGGCTTACAGATGGCCCCTTTCTCACTGTGACCTCACATGGCCTTTTCCCTACGTGCACATGGGCACTCCATGTTGCTCCGTGTGTCTAAATTTCCTCTTCTTACAGGAATAACAGTCAGACTGGATTAGGGCTCACCCCAAAGGTCTCATTTTAACTTAATCTTTGAAGGCCTTATATCCATGTTCTGGGATACTGAGGATTAGAACTTCAACATAATTTGGGGGGAACACAACTTACCTTATAATGCATTTTTTGTTTGAAAAGCTAATTCATTAACAATAAGAAAATAGACACATTTTTTAGTGATGATTATATGCCAGTCATTAAAACACACACACACACACACACACACACACACACACACACACACACACGTGTGCGCACACATACATATTAACCTCATAAAAGAAATGTTTTCTTTACTGATGAAGAAATTGAAGCTGAAAGAAGACAATTTGGCAAAGATCCCAGAGATAGTGTGGTGGGGTTAGGATTTAAGCCCAGGTCTTCATGAGTTTGAGGTGTGTTCTTTTAACAGCTATAAACTGTTGCTGTCCCTAATAAAAAGACTGCGAATGCATGCAATAAAATAGTGCACGTAAATACCTGGCATAGTGCCTGGCACCTAATGACTCAACAAACGTCAGTTTACTTCCCCTAACACTACAGGACAATAGTATTGAGATCACCCCTTTCTAGATCTCCTGGTTTTTTTTTGGAATGACAATTCGGAATGTGTTTCCTTGAAAGATTGGCCGTAATGGTTATTTATCTCAACTCAGTGTCAAAGCCTGTTCACTACTTCAGTAGATGCCTCTGTGTACATATGAACTCACAAGAGCGAGATCATGAAAATGCTTTTAAATTTAAAAATAGTTTTCGCAATTCTAATGCTTAGCAACTAGCATTAAAAAGGGAAAGAAAAGCACAGTAACATTCCTTTTCCGTTAAAGACCATTCTGTTTATAAAACCATCTCTAGCTGTGGGTGATTTAAATCAGCAGGAATTAAGTCAAAATATAATAAACTCCAAGTTTAACATAGCAGTAAGTTAACTATTTAAGATTTCTACCATGAACACCATCTACCAATTCATGGAGGTAAATATCTTTGGTAAAATGAAATACATATAGTGAAATGAAAATTAACTCTCCCAACTAAGAAAACACCTAATAGCTTTAGAAATGCAGTCAAAGAGAATTCTAAATAGAATTTCAAGGTTTGGTTATGAAATCTGTAATCTTTTTTAAAATGCTCCAGCATAGACAGTATACATATCACATATGTGTCTGTTAGTTTAAGCTTCAACCCAAGGGGCATTCAATTGTCTTAATGGTGATTCTAGAGATTCTGGAGATCACTTGCAGCAAACGCCACTTTTCAGAGGTAACTAGTTAGTGCTTCAGCTATCTGCACCTCAACACCTGAGACTCAGCTAATTAGCATACTAAATGTCAGAAGCGGTTTTTATCTGGGAAATTCATGGTTTATTTATAGGCATGATGAATGTTAGAAATGGGCTATCACTGGTGACATTAAAAGTATTCATAGATCCCTGAGGTACTCCAGAAACACTTTCTATTTTAGTATGAATTTGGTCAATCCTGAAACTTGTGCCAGTAGGGAGGGGACCCGAGGCTGGGCTCCTAGATGATCTTGGGTCCATTCATTGGTCCTAGCTATCCAAGGCAGAATTCTGTCTATGACTTATTGTTTTTTCGCTCTTCAGTAAACTTTCATGCAGAAACCTAAAGAACAGAGAGCTGGCACGTCTTCAAGCTCTAGATCAGGTGTAAGGATTGTTTTGGAACTTGTTTGTTAGTAATAGTTTGTTAAGTAAATGTCCATATGTATGGCAAAATTGAGTCTGAGATTTATTTTCATTACAGGATCATAGCCAGTTTGTTGGGGGAGGAGCCAGCCTTTTCCACCCAAGTTCTTCTGGGACCAGGTAGCTTTCAAGAGTCGTGTATAATAAAAGTGGCTTAGGTCAGTCAGAGAAGCATTTTGGTAGATTTTTTTCTTTAATTTTAATCTTTAATTTTCTGTGGAAATGTTAAGATGACTCATAGAAAACATAAAATATATTAATCTTATTAATCATGCAATTCTTTATAGACCTTTAATAACACTATACGTAAGATCATTTAAACATTTTAGTTTCTAATTAATGATCTTTTCCATCTTTATAGAAAACAAGGGAAAATTACAAAAAAAATTGCCTTGAGAATTTAATTATAAGAAAAGCTTTGTCTTCCAGAAAGATGAAGAATTCAGAGAGAAAAAAAGCAGAAACCAGTACTTTAGCCTTAGTTAAATTTCATAAGCCATTTTGTTCTGGGTTTGGCAGAACACAAAATATTTTTGCCAAATTTTTCCCTCATTATTTAAAGCCACATGTTCTATGAATTGGCTTTCATGCATATGTTACAAATACTTTTATAAATATGTTTTACTAGTGGAGATACTGAACTAAGGTAGCTAAGTCTAAACATTAGGCCATTATAACACAAGCCATGGTATTGTTTTCATTAATCAGTCACTTTCCTAATGGATGGAATGGAATTATCTACAGAGGGAAATGGATTTTAGTTGAACTATGAGGAATTGAGGTTGAATATGTTTATCGCCAGTGAGATTTATTAAACTTTGTAATATATGGAAGTCTTAGGACTGTACCATTTATTCACCAGACAAAAATTCAGAGTTGGAAGGGGATTTTGGCAAGTTGCACCCTCATTTGGCCTCAGTTTCTGCTTCTGCAAAAATAAAAGTTGGTATATGTTGATGAATCCCAATCTATTTTTATTGAGAACCACCTTTATTATTCACTCACTCTCCATGAGCTCTAAATATGGAAAATTTTGCTAACTAAAGTGCATCTAATGATGAATAAGTACTTTCTCAGATTTTTATTGATGAAACATATTAATCACGGCTTCTGATAATTGTAGGATATCCAGAATCACCACACTGGATGGATATACTTTTGGGCAAAGCCAAAGAAATTTGATAGTTTAGTTAATCTGTACAGATTGACTGTGGTAAAATTTATTATTTCCATCAGACGTTTTAAAATATAAGCAGCGCTGATTATATAAGAATAATTAATTTCAGAAAAGGGCCATTTAAAGTTAGTCCATGTAAAAGAGAGTTCATGCTGCCTTGAAAGTTGAAGTTTTAAATTATGAAAATAAGTTTATTTTGTTTCAATTATATTTGGAGCTAAAGGTATATCTTTACCTAAAGGTATCATAAAATAATAAAATGGCTGAAAAGAATGTTGTTTTATTTTGCTGACATTTTTTTCACATTTAACTTTCTCTGCAAATTTGCAAGAAGGGTTATTTTTTGGAGGGTGGATGGAAGAGTACAAAATAGCCCAGGCCCAAAGACTTCCTTAACACTTGGATATTCAGATCATTCTCTTCTGCAGCTCTACTGTCCTTGCATGTGCATTACAAGGTAGAGCTATCAAAAAGAACAAAGATGTTGAAGACAAAAGCAAGGCTAGAGCAGGGTTACTTTTTTATGTAAATGGTTAATTTATGAGTAATTATTTTTTTCATATTACAACTCTTTTCTTTTATTTATAACTTTATAACCTGCCAAGAGTCTCTGGATGAACTCCTATTAGGAAAATGGCTCATTGTCTGTTATCCACTGAAAAGCATCATGAACTTGGCTGGCCTAGGAACACCAGGATGGGAACTACTAAATCTTTATTATGTTCCTTCTGTCTATTATAGTTTAAACATTTGGTTATTTGCTCTTTTTTTTCCTGATGTGTAACTTGAGAGCCTGAGGAGTTGTTATTTGCTGTAGGTTACATGGCCTACTGCTGGCCAAAGTAGGTCTGTGTTCCTGACTTTTTTTTGCATACTTAAACATAATATTTTGTAGTTGCACAAGTTTACGATTTTAATTCAGTGTGTGCCTTGTCTTTAAACTCTAAGATATTACATTTTGATTAAATAGAAGTACTAAATATTAAAAACAACAACTGTCTCTTCCTCAGGAAACCTCATGGGTTTGAAAAAGATTTCTTTTAAAAATAAACTATATTTTGTTAACTTTAACCAAATCTTTTTAGTCTGGAGATCAAAATTAAGCTGAAACTTCATACACTGGGGATTTGAACAGCACAATTTGGAACAACTCAACTAAGAGAATTTCACTTGTTAAAATGGTTCAAAGACTTAGTGTCACCTGGCCTAAGTTACAACAAGGCCCTATATGTTGAACTTTCAAGATGTGTGGCAGATGTGAGAGGGAGGGAGAGAGTCTTTAGATTCCTACACTGGAGCCAGGGGAGAAGGAATGAATTTGAATATTAGAATATGGGGTGAAATTCAATGTTACAGGTTTTCAATTTCTTAAATCTTACCTAGAGTTTGAATTAAATCTAATTATGGAATATTTCCCTTATAAATTAATTAAAATGATCCTTTTTTTCTTGGGTATCTTGAATGGGAGCTTCTGAATAGCAAATATGCTATTTCTGGTCTTCCTAATCTTCCTCTCTGAGGATCTATTTAAAGAGAAAACAGGAGAGAACCTTATTCTGCTTTGGGTCATATCTGAACAGTGTCACAGGAGAGTGGTATGCATGCTCTAATCAACCCCCCATGATCAAATTTGAATAATGTTTCTCAAAGGGTATCAGGATTCTTTTCTTTCCTTTCACTTTTCCAAATTCATGGAAAACTTATTTTCCACTAATCGCCAATGTAGCTATCATACGATAAACTCTGAAATGGAGGCTTTATTGATTTACAATGGTAAAAAGGATGGTTAGTAAGAGATAAGAGATTTGGAATATGTGAGCTACCTCTTGCTTAATGATGAAACTCTTTAAATTTAAGATATGCACATAATCGTGGGAAATCTTGTGGAAATTTGAAAAGGTTTTAAAACATTTAAAAAAATACTAATAGATGCATTAATAGCTAACTTTTCCAGATTGCACTGGATAGATAGTGATTAGGTGCATTAAGTCAGCAGCTTTGGCTTCACCGCTCACCAGTTGCACAACCTGGAGAGAACATCTAAATCTCAATGGGGCTCAGTTTCTATTTTTAAAGAATGGGGATGATAATAATGCCTAATTCATTGAGCTGTTGAGAGGATTTAAATAAGTTAACATATATAAAGCTCTTAGTACAGCATCTGGAACATATTAACTTCTTTAGTAGTATTGGTGTTATTATAAGCTTATCTTCATAAATCTCTGATAGACATGTAAATGAATAACTTCACAGATCTTATTTTGCAATTAGAGAGATGGAGAAATCACCAACAGTATGTAAAGTATCAAGGATAATCTGTAACTTTGCATCCACAGAATCTGGCGCCATAAGAAAGGGGATGGGGCATGACTATAAATTTCTCTAGATGTGCAAAGAGCATGAACACCAAATGTGAAAAAGAATCTGGTGAGGTATATCACAACACTCTGGGAAATTGCATGAAATGCTGCTCCTTCCTTGAGAGTCTGATGGGTTTGAGTGGCGGTTCTCAAAGCTGGGTCCCTAGACCAGCAGTGTCAGCATCACCTAGGGAACTGATTACCAATGTAGATTCTCAGGCCCCACCTCAGGCCCATCCACCTGAGATTTTGCAACCCCTCCGTGTGAAAGTTTGTGAACACCGGAACACAGAGATGACATAAAGACTGAAAACAACTTCCCCCTGTGATTCTAATTCTGACATCTATTCACACTGACCTCCCCAAAAGGTTGAGAACCTCTGCCTAACTGAAAAATCTACTGTAATTAAAGAAAAACAAAATAAATTTTGGAAAAAAAAATATCAGGGAGGCAAGAGTCTTTAAAAATTATTTATTTATGTACAAAAGGCCCTTGTCTTGCTAACCTACATTTGAATTCAAAATCATGCAGGCTTGCCTTAAAAGAAAGCAAAATGTATGAAAAATCAAGTGCTGTTCTGAGGGGCTTTTGTGTCTATAGTTCTAATTTTTGAGCTGAAGTAAAAGTTTCTTGTTTTTCTTTCTGTTTTACAACTAGTCTGCAAGGTCTAGAGCAGTTTCCGTGTCTTGGGCATCTCCATATTCTGACCTAATGTAAGCACTGATAAGTCTTTCTCAAAAGAACTAATTAATTAATTAATTGAGCCAAATGCTTGTTACTTAGGAAAACTCAGTTGCTGAATTAATGAAGAGATGATAGAACTAACACTTTAATTTCCACGTACAATTTAAAAAGTAATTTTATAAAGCCGCAAAAGAAATTATGTTTAGGAGGCACATTCTTCTGAAATAAGTGAAGAAAATGAACTGTCAAATTAAAGCAATATTATTGGATTTTATTTTTAAAGAGATGGTTGAAATTAACTGCTTTTCAAGAATATATGTCATAATTCTCTGCAGAAAGTATTTATTTTTCCATGATGTGACATAGAAAACCACATAGAAAATATATATTTTACTTTGAATATTTCCTCTAATCAAAAGAAAATTTGATTGTTTCTGTTGATAGATGTGAAGAATTATTTTGAAGTCTAGGAGAACGAGAGTACTGGGGAAAAAAACAACTTTAGATTCACTTGAGTCACTGGGCTAGGATCCTGAAGAAATGGTACACTCGCAGCCTTCCAGGAAGAAGATTAGCATTTGCATGCGTGGGTTCTCAGAATTGCACAGCTGATGGCCAGATGGTGACAGTTTGGGGAGAAGCGTGGCTGTCAGCACCAAGAACATTCAGGTCGCATACAGATGTTCTCTGTGGGCTGGGGCAGAGGGAGGCCTTGCCTGAACCAAGATAGACACTTGGTTAAGGAACTATTTAGAACAATTCACTTAACTAGTGGGAAGACAGAAAAATATTTTATAATGTTTAATCTATTAGCTAGTAGTATAGAATATAGGGAAACTTGTCTGAGATCTTTGAGGTCATACTTCCTAAATCTAGTAAATGGAGTTAGGAAAATGTTCCTTTAGTCAGATGACTGGAATGTAGCAGTGTGTCTTACGAATCTTACAGGTTAAAACATCAACAAAAACCAGATCTGTATACTGTATTCCCAACTTTGCTGGTTCCAGCCTAAAGTCTTCTAATGGGCTCTTCATGCCCCAGCCAGTGATACAGTCACTCTGAGGAACAAGTACACTTGGCCTAAAGGCAGTCTCCGGAGTCAACAGTACCCTTCACCTCAGTGCTACATGCTTAACCCCGCTGTTGTCCTTAAACATCGCTCTTTCACAGAGACTGAGAAACCTACTACTCAAGTTGAAGTGTGTTGAAAAGGAAGGGGGATGAGAGAAAAGAGAGAAGTGAGAGCAAATAGTAATGTAGTGGTAATAAAATCATAGATTTACGTAAAGGTAGAAGGAACCAAGGCCTGAAAGAAAATCCCAGGAAAACTCCCTTTCAGTCTGGCTTGTTTCGATGCTCCTTAGAAGATTAAATTAGAGGAAGTATGTCACTTAATATGGTTATCAATTCTATTATGATGTAGAAATGCAAATGTCAACTTTAAGTTATATGGCAGAATTATCTATATTGTCCAGACAACGCTGAGTGCCATGACACACCCATTCACCCACTGATCTTCAAAAAAAAAAAAAAAAAAAAAGTGGTTTCAGTCATCTCTTATGATAGCTTCAGTGATCTGGTCTTTGTAATTCCATGGCTACTGGTAAAATGGCTTCATTCATTGGATCAGCCTCAGAAGTGCTATATTTCTTAGCTTCGGAGGGATATGAGAACGGAGAGGTTGTGGGGTATGTCCTCTAGATACCAGTCCTCCCTTCCTCCTGTCATGTCTGAGGATGGTGAGGGCAAAACTCGCTGCTTAAAAGTGAGTATGTCCATGTGCTGCTGGTTTCTGGACACAAGCATTAGGTAAAGAACCTTATACAGATCTACAATTTTGTTGACTCCTGGCCATCAATAGAAAAGAAACTCTGTGGCTGATATAAATGAAAAAATTGAGGCTAAGCAACTGGTTCAGGACAAGCTTCAGGAAGAAAACCGGAGTCTTTTAATCCTAGTGTTTTCTGTTGTGAGGCATTCCTAGGACTTGGAGTTCGCAGGATTCGACTTTAGGTCCCCACTAACCTTACTTTTGGAGCAGAACAGGTGTACAACCATTTTTCTCATTCTTGGAAGCAGGACTAGGGCCATTCCTACTCAGCCCACAGAGACTGAGAGCAAGGAAGGAAATCAAGTGACTTTTATTTAAGGTGAGTGCTGAGTAAACATGTAGCCACTACAGACGTTAAATGGTTTCCTTCAATGCAGTTTTGGACTTAAAAGCCTTTAAAAATGATACTTTTTACTTTCGTATGCCTAAACTTTTCAAAACCCTTCCCCATATAATTCTCTAATGTTAACCTCACTGTTAGCACTCTACTTGAAGATGCTGTACCGAGCACTGATTCAGAGCACAGACGCTGTAGCCAGGGCTCAAAGCTGGTTAAGCTGTCAGACCTTTGGTAAATTGTTTAGCCTCTCTATATCATGGTTTTCTCACATGTAAAATAAGGATTACATTAGCAATTTCATGGGTTTGTTATGAGGGCTGTATAATTAATATACACAAAACACATAATGGTAATTCGTTCCTCCTAAACTATCAATAAGCATGAGCTATTATGAGTAAATTGGAGCTCTAAGAGATAAAATGATTTAGAGAAGCTAAATTCCACCAAAAATCTTAAGGTCACACAAGACTAGTAAGTGAGGCTATCGGGACTCACATGCTAGTGTAATTATGTCAATTCTAGTACTCATTTTCAATAGTAAAACACTGTATGAATATTTAAATACATGAGAGGAGAGAGGCCCATTGCATTTGTTCAAAATTATAATGTATTTCATTGTGTTATAATTATGTATGAATATTTTTGTCTGTGAAATGAGCTTTTTGGGGATAGAGACCCTGTCATTTTTTTTTTCTATTTTACTGGAACCAAGTATATACAGTGCCTGCTAATATGTATAGATGTTGTGTAACGATGGAATGGAAGACCAATTGAAGGAATGAATAAATAAATGAATGCATTCATGCATAGTTAGCTATTAAAGGAGTACTCTAAATCTGATAAATTAATAAACCCCAAATCATGTCATCATGCTACTTGTAGAAAAGAACTTGAGTCAAGAAATGTCCACCATCAAAACAGCCTAAAGTGGTGTTCTAAGAGCACTTATTCTTAGAACATGATAGTGAAGGGGACTAGTTGATCAGGCGCCTTATAACATTGGAATTCATGTTTCCTCCACATTGTGCCCCCGCCCTCTCATTCCATAGTTTTAAAGGGCCCCTACTCTGCTAAGATTTTCTTTTTTACCTATGAAAGCTATGCTTTAGCAATTACCTAACTTTTGGATCCAGCTTTCTAACCCCCTGATCACTCAGATTTCTATTTCTGCCTGTTTACAGACATAAAAGCTTTTATTATCCAACCCCCTAACTTCCAAGTAAAACCACTGTTTTCTATCATTCTATGACTGGCTACTTGGTGGGCTAATCACTAATAGCAAATAAAGGTTTGAACTCTATGTAAATGAATGGTCTAAAAATAAAAAGTCTGTATGCACCTCACAAAATTTCTTAAGCCATACATCCCCTTAATTTAAGTTTGTGGAAATTATACCCTATCCTAAGTGGCATTTTAATACCAAAGAGATGGCATGGAGCCCTGCTGTATCCCACTTATTCTGTTACTTTACCATGATTTGTAGATCTGCCTGATTTCTCCAAATTCTAGGTTTCCAAATTAATTTAATTAGTTCTCCTCATAAAACCATGATAACTAAATTTCTGCAGCAATTCATCTCAGAGATGCATAGTAAATTTTCCCTTCTTTCTCTCCCCTTGCCCCACCTCCTCCAGGGTTTAATTTTTACCCTTTTCTTCAGCACTTGACACTTGAGAAAGTCAGATATTTAGTTATTATCAGGATCATTATTTTTCCTTCCCTATTTAAATAGCTTAGTCTATACAATACAGTTGCAAGATTCCTGATAATGAGTATATGAATGAACACTTTTATGCTGAATTTTAAAAATTGGGTTGAAATATACTGCTTTTTCAAACTCTTCCAAAAAAGTCCTTCTTAATCTCTTCCAAAAGTATCAAAGATGAAGAAACTCTCTGAAACTTGTTTAGAATAGTGTTTCTATAACAACAAATTGTCTACAAAAAAATAAATTTACATTTATAATAGCATGAAAAACAATAAAATGCTTAAGAATAATTTATCCAAGGAGGTGAAAGATCTTCATTCGGAAAACTATAATACACAGATGAAAGAAATCAAAGAAGACACAAACAAATGGAAGAGTGTCCCGTGTTCAAGGATCGGAAGAATTAATACAATTCCTATCAAGATTCCAATGTTATTTTTTTACAGAAATAGAAAAAAATGCTCATAAACTTTATATGGAACCACAAAAGACTCTAAATAGTCAAAGAAATTCTGAGAAAGAATAAAGCAGGAGGTATCACTTCCTGATTTCAGAGCTGTAGTAATTGAATTAGTATGGAACTGGTATAAAAACAAACAAGTAGACCAAGAGAACAGAATTAAGAGCCCAGAAATAAATCCAAATATATATGGTCAACTAATATTTGATATAGGCGCCAAAAATACTCAACAGAGAAAAGGTAATCTCTTCAATAAATGGTGCTGAGAAAATTGAATATTAACATGGAAAAGAATGAAACTTGACCCCTGTCTTACATCACTTACAAAAAAATAACTGACAGATTAAAGACTTAAATGTAAGACCTGAAGCCATGAAACTCCTAGAAGAAAACAGGAAAAAAAAGTTCTTTAACATAGGCTTTGGTAATGACTTTTTGGAAATAACACCTAAAACACAAGCAACAAAATAAAAAATAAACAGGTGGGACTACATCAAACCAAAAAGCTTTTCAGAGCAAAAGAAACAATCAGCAAAGTGATAAGACAACCTATGTAACAGCAAAAAAAAAAAAAAAAAAAAAAAAAGGTTTGCAAACCATATATCTCATAAAAGGTTAATATCCGAAATATATAAAGACCTCATACAACTTAATACCAAAAAAACCCAAATAATTAAATTTAAAAACAGGCAAAAGACCCGAATAGACATTTTTCCAAAGAAGATGTATGAAAGACCAACAGACATGTGAAAAGATGCTCAATATCACTAGTCATCAGGGAAATGTAAATTAAAACTACAATGAGATATCCCCTCACATTGCGACATCACGCGATATCTGTTAAGTGTCCATCATCGAAAAGACAAAGGATAAAAAGTACTGGCAAGGATGTAGAGAAAAGGGAACCCTTGTGTACACGTTATGGGAGTATAAATTGGTGTAGACACTATGGAGGTTCCTCAAAAAATTAAAACTAGTTCCACCATATGACCCAGCGATCCTGCTTCTGGTAATATCTCCAAAGGAAACTAAAACACCAACCTCAAAAAGATATCTGCACCTCCACGTTCATAGCGGCATTACCTACAATAGCTAAGATACAGAAGCAAGTTAAGCGCACATGGATGGATAAATAGTTAAAGAAGCTGTGATACACATGTACAGTGGAATATTGTTTTTATTCATCCATAAGAAAATGAGAGAATCTTCCCATTTGCAACAACATGGTTGGACCTTGAGGGCATCATGCTAAGTGAAATAAGTCAGACAAAGAACAACGGATACTGTAGGATCTCACATATATGTGTTATCTTATTTAAAAATATCAAACTCATAGAAAAAGAGGTCAGGTTTGTTGTGGTTAGCAGGGTGGGGGTGGGAGAAGCTAAACTGGAGGAAGGTGGCCAAAGGTACCAACTTCAGTTATATAGGTAAGTACTAAGGATGTAATGTATAGAGTGATGGCTATAGTCAACACGGCTGAACAACATACTTGTAAGTTTTTAAGAGAATAGATCCTAAGGTCTCTCACTCCAAGCAGAATTTTTCTTTCTTTCTTTCTTTCTTTTTTTATTGTATCTATATGACATGATGGATGCTAACTAAATCTATTATGGTAATCACTTGACAATATATGTAAATTAAACCATCATTAATACATTAAACTTACACGGTGGTGCATGTTTATTATTTCTCAATAAAACTAGAAAAAAGTGCCTCCAACAGTCTGGAGTACCAACTATTTATTGTACGTACAGCTCTTGCATGGAGCTTTCGAAGATCTTAGGATTTCTGCTGCTTTATAATGATTCCATATTTCACCTGCTTTTCCCATTGCTAATTGTCATTTGGTGTGACAGAAAAAAACTCAGAATAAGGAGTTGGGAGATATCACTTTAACTTCTAGTTTTATTGTTGACTCATGTTTTGGTTTAATGCAGCTAGGTCGCCCCTATTAAGAAGAAAGCGAACATTTACAAAGTGGAATTTTGGGGTAACTAGTATTATTTCTCACACAAGTGACACAGTGCCTGGTGCTGTGTTATTGAGACTTAATTTATTTGTGTTAAACATTTTTCTCACTTTTAAAATACAAAGAGAGATAACGTATTAAGACTCTAATAACATGCTATGATTTAATATGCAATACTATATTACTGGGCTATTAGCTTTATGACAGCAATGTATACATTCATATGTATGTATGGGTGGGGGGTTTATGGTTAGTGATATGACTGAGCTGGGGCAAAGTGTGAGGCAAAAGACTAGGAACGCTTGTTGTGGGATGTTGAGGACAAATTGTTCTTTTTCAGTTTATTAAATTTTAAAACAGGAGAAGATCCCTGAATGTATATGGTTAGTTGAAGAGATGTCAACTAATGGTTGATAATGTGCTTAGTAAAGAATGCAAGACAAATAAAAGGTATCAATCATCTAAATGAGAACATTAGACACCCCCAGTTATATATCATCTTGACCTTTAATACCTCACAGTGAGTAGAGCTGCTAGGAAATACACATATACAGCCACACATACACAGAGACACACACACATACACCCTTGATGCTGTTTTATAATACCTTTCATATAGAGCCACCTAAGCTACCAAGCAATTATGGCAGTTAAAATAATACTTAAAAAAAAAAAACAGGAAATCATTTCTTCTTAGATTTATATTTTTAATAAAATGCTATGCTATTTTTCAGTCCTTCCAGTATGCCTTGTAGAACGTAATGACAGGCTACAATTTTAAATACACTTAGCTTTCTTTCCTCTGAATAATGTTATTTGACAGCCTCCACTCTGCCTCTTTTCTTGTCATTAAGAACAGCTTCTGTTTGGTCGGAGTTTAAGGTAGACTAATTGTATAGTTCTAGGAACACAATTGCCATATTTTGAGAGGTGAAGATGGGAATTTAAAAAATGGATCCGTCTTTATCAGGAAGAAATAGATTCAACACCTCTGAGCTGTAAGGTAATAGTCGCCTATTTATATCATATTAGTGGATTACTGCATTTTATGACTTCTCTTATAACTTGAAATCCAGAGAGATATTGTTCAAATCTTTTGGTCAGAATCTCAGAAGTCTTCCCAGAGTTCTATTTTGCCTTATCTTTTGGAATGTTTCAAGAGCTGTAAATCTATATCATTTTGAAAAGTTGCCATTTTAAATGAAGTATTTAATTTGGAACTGATAAATATTTTTAAACTTTACAAACTATGGTATATTTATTCTCAACAGATAGCAAAGAAGACCATTTTCATAGGAAAGGTACATATTTCCATTTCAAAGGAAATTAAAAAAAATAATTTTGAGATAATTAGTTGATGACAATAATTAATATGCATTTTAACTATTTCCTCTCAAATCTCCAATTGAGTTCATCCAGCATCTCAGGAAGTCAGAGGAGGCATGTGTTGTTGAAAAAAAAACTAGTATGGTATCTGGAGGTTAAGCAGCTTGCCAGCTTCACTAAATCAAGGAATGGAATTTCTGTCCTCCAGATCATAGCAGAGTGGGATGAGATGGATAGATCAGGTATTTTGAAATAGAGGGAGGATAGAAACAATCCTTCCAGAGTAAGGGCCCCACCCTCCTTCCACAGGGCAGCTAAAGGTTATAATCCTTGTCTGGGTCCAAGAATGACAGGAATATTTTTGAACCGAACAGTAAGACTATCTATGGGAAAATGGCCCATGATTTACTTCTTGAGTGGATGTTGCTCACTGCAGCTCCTACTGCCTCTCAGTGCTGTCTGCAAAGCTTCAGTGACAGGCAGAGAAACAGGAGACCTTTTTTGCTGTCCTCTCTCTTCATTGAGGATTGAATACTAATGTGCTGGAGCATCTCACCAACCTCCTTTCCTTTTAGGATCGAGATCTCCAGGGTACAATTGAGTTGATCACAAATTCACAGAAAGAGTTCATTTCTCCTAGGTGGCCATGGAGAAGTGAAGACGCGAGTGGGCTCCATTTCACAGCACAGTGATTCTCAGCAGTTTCAACCTGCCTGGCCTTAAGACTCAGTGAGTCAGCGGTGGTCATTAGGTCACTATCTCTCTGAAACTTATGGTAATACACCACCTGGGGCAAGTGTTTGTTTAACCACAGAAAGAACAGAGGAGGCTGAGAGGGGAAGGGACAGTCTGAAAGGGACTAACAATGGAAGCACAGTGTTCTTGTAGGTAATCCCATTGTCCCACCTTAGAAACTGCATATCTAAATGAAATGCAGGGAGGAGGGAGAGGGTAAAAGGGGTCAAATATGTGGCGACAGAAAGAACTCTATGGGCGGTGAATGTGCAATGCAAAATATATACATATATGTATATACATATGTGTGTGTGTGTGTGTGTGTGTGTGTGTGTGCGTGCCTTACTGTTGAATTGTACACCTGAAACTTACTGGATTTCATTAACCAATGTCATTATAATAAAAGTAAATAATTTTTTTCAATGGGAAAAAAATAAATAAATGAAAGGCAATGACAAGATTCCATTTGACCGCACCTGGTTTCCAAAGATTACAGAGGTAATTCAGGAGATACGCAGTGTCTCCCCAAGGTTTGCTGGAGAACACAATTGTGTATACAACCTGCATTCAGCAGTTCCCTGTTGCCCTCCTTGTAAGACATGGTCTACAGGAAGAAGCCAGCTGGAAAAAGTTTAAAACCTTTAACAAGATTTATGAAGCCTGTCCTCTCCCTCCTTAGGTATTTCTCTAGTCAACTACCACTCTGCTACTCTTGCCTCTTACTTCTTGCATACTCAAAAACACTCTACACTCCAAATTATTTGTAGTTTCCCAAATCCACCATGCTCCCTTACACCCCTCCCTTCTGGGGGTTATCTTCCCTAACCTCTCCTTATTTGTCTGCAAATATCAACCAGTTTATCTTTCAAGAATTAGCTGAAGCTTCACCTCTTGTGTAAAGCCTAATCTGGTCCTACCTTGTCCCACTCCCAATAAAATTGACCATTTTACTTTTATAATCCCACATAGCTCAATTAATTATACTTATTTGTTTACAAGTCTATCTTGTTTGGTGAGACTGTGAGTGCCCGGAGGTGGCGCCTGTGTCTTATCTTTGAGTCTCTTAAAACTAACTGTAGTGCTCTTACATTTAAAAATATTTGTTGAATAAATAACGATCGGTTTTCTGCTCCATTCTATCTAACCTCCTGGATACAACAACTCAGTTGCCGTTCTTGAAGCAGTGAGGAATTTGGGAGAATGGAATTAAATGATTCTGAAAACTCAGGTCCAACACTAGTTTTCAAACAAGTTTTTGTCATGGTGGAACAAATTCTCTTTTGAGATAATTCAGTGGAAAGGTTCTCTCTGCTGATTAGGATGAATTGTATGGGTTGTGGTTGTGCTGAGTACTAACTGTTTGAAAGCAATTTATTTACTTTTTTTTTTCTATTTTCATCCCCAGATAAGTATAATCAAGGGAATTTTAAAACAATACTGAGACCCAGATATTCTGGTTAAATTGGCCTACAGTAGGGCCTGGATTTGGGATGTTTAAGCTTATCACGTGATTCTAATGTACAACTAGGGCTGAAGACTGCTGCTTTAAGGAAACTTAGCCAATGAATTCTGTCCATTGAAAAACTTTACAGGTCCAGCTGAAACTTAATGGGCATTTCCCGCTTAACATGTCCATAAGCAAACATGTCCCCTGCATCAAAATAAATGGCAATTTTATCCTTCCAATGACAACAAAATCCTGCAGCTGAGAAATGAAAGAGTTAGTTGTTGAATGGTAGGAGAAGAATCTAGGTAAAATGGGGTGGGGAGAGAGAGGGAAATAAAGAAGGGGAAGACTTTGGCTGTAAACAGAGATGGAACATGGGGTGCTAATTATTAGTGGAATTAAAATCAAGGGACTTGTTTATAGTTTGTTTTACAAATTTGGAGAAGACTGATTTTATTTAAAAAATTATGAGAAAAACCCAGTTAAAAAAAATGTATTGAGCAAATTTCCTACTTTCTCTAAGTCTCTTGGTTATCATATGATTATCAAGAGTGGATAGGTGATATGGCTGATGAAACAAAATCCATGAATTGAGGAGCTCTTTAGAAGACATGCTTACAGAATTTGTATTTGGATATGGGGTGAAGCACAGGGAGGAGTCCAAGAATGACATCCGAGGTTTTGCTGGCTTATGAGGGCTGGCGGTGCCCTTCACTTAGAGAACAGAGGAGATTTCAGGGAGGAAAGGAGAAATTCTTTTTTAGACATGGTATATTCCAGGTGGTATTTATTATTCAACATTACAATTCTTTATTGAAGCATTTAATTTCTCGCAGGGGCTATAAGGATATAAATTGTGAATAATCCCAGATCCTGTCTTTGAGTAGCTTGCAAACTTTCAATGAAGACCAGAAAATGATCACAATTAAAGAAGAATAAGGTGTCATAAAAATTATGCAAAGATCTAAAAGTATGCAAAGAAAAGTAAGATTTGTTGTTTGTTTGTTTGTTTGTTTGTTTTTTCCACGTGTGTGAGGTCACCGGAGATAAGATTCAGCAAAGACCTAAAGAAGAGATGATGTTTGAAATCAGTCTTGAAGAACAAACAACATTTCTATAGGCAGTAGGTCTGGGGAGAACATTCCAGGGGAAAAAACTGTCTCCATAACAGCACAGAGCTGTGATGGGGCCAGGGATGTTCGCTAGACTAGCACCATAGGCTCATGGTAAAGTAGGCTATATGTAACCAAGTACTCAGCAAAGAATCTAGAAAGATAGGCTGGACTTTGGATTTAAGGAAGTGATTCAATGTCCCTTAGTCTCAGTTTTCTCACTTCTAAAATTGACCTAATCATACCTTTCCCAGGATTGTTTTGAGATATCTGTTCTATAATGTTTAATAAATGGTAGGTATTATTATTTTGCAGAGGTCATTTTACCAAGGTGAGGAGTTTATGTTGTCTTAGCCATTTTTTATGGAAGGTTTGCACAAGGTAACTATGGTTGAAATAATCTGCCATCACTATACTACAGGAATTCACCATAATAAATATATATAAATACTATAGGATTCAGGGAGAGGGGCAGGGAAAACAGTAAGGAGACTATTTTATAGTCAGCTAGTAGATCAATAACTGATCCTCAGGGTGAAGCTGCTTAATATTCATTCAATGATATCAAGATTTTATTTTTCAGAATATACAGATCTTTTCAAATTTTCTTCCCTTTCTCTCGCACTGTTTTACCACCATATTTGTCTGCCAGTGGGCAAAAGGAAGATCAGGGAAACTTCAATCAACCCATGTTACCATAAATGAAAGAGGAACTTAAATATCTATGGTTAGTATGTGAATGTAAGCATCTTTGAAAGATTTGGATGGGGCAGGCTGAAATTAACCACTTAAATTTAATATTTTATGTAGAATATATATTTCAATAATTCTGAACTTCCTTTTGTTTCAACCATACAAGTGAGTCACTATAGCACTGTAAGAACTTCTATATAAATACTTTTCTATCACTTAATTAAAATGGGTGGTAGGGCAGTGCTCACTCGGAGTCGTGGTTAGGTGCCACTGAGCAGCCGCATAGGAACTTGCACAGTCATTTAACAATTCTGAACCAAAGTTTTTCATCTGGAATTTTGTGGAAGTAATATTTTTATTCCCTGCCTCATTCTCAGGATTACATGAAGATCAAATGAGGTAACAATTATATAAAATGTTAATGTGTTATAAGCCACAAATGCAAAGGACTGTTATTTAGACAAATACATCCACATCAATAAGGTACATTCCTTATAAACCATATTAGAAATTTTCCCACTTAGTTTGCTTCCCTGCCCTCTGAAGATCTGCTCTATTCGTCCTTTTCATCTGGCGAGCATTTCACCTTCACACGCTGACCACAGTTAACCTCACATTTTCAGTGAGATTTCCAAAGTATAATTTCCAACTAAGTAGACATTTTGTCATTTCGAAATTGTGTTGTTCACCCTCCCCTGTGTTTTGGGATAAGTGCAGGAGGGTTTGATTTCAAGCTTAAATTATTTCACTAAGGGCAATTTTGGAGAGGGGAAAGTTATTTTTCACTCACTTAATAAAATAACTTCTTGTACAGCAAACTCTCTCTCATTAAGGACTGTGCTGTAGACTCCAGAGATGATTTAACAGACTGAGTCAGCATCTTCATCTTGTGATGCATTGGAAGATGTGTTAGTTCCCCTAGGGAGGAAGAAGGAAAATTGAAAATAAAATCTTATTTCCCTTCTTTTGGTTGATTTCCTGTTTTTGCCAACAAAATGAAGCAGTTACTTCTGAAATACAGTCACATAGATGAGAAAATGTGTATAATTTCTTAATAAAGGAGGGTACTTGCATAATTAAATGGAAATTTAATGCATTTTAAGGAAAGAAAAAGCATTTCAACTAAGTTTCTGGCAAATAATAATGAAGGGAAAAAAATCATTGAAAACATTTGAGACTCTGAAGCCACACTTCTGTTGATACATATGGCGTTAATGGATTCTCAGCTCCTCTGCCTCCTGGTAAGCAGATGGTTTTATACTTGTGCTAAAACTAGAGGTTAGTTGGCTTGGTAGAAAAAAAGAAAATGACCTTTTATCTTACATTTAGTTTTGGACCTAATGATTTGTGGATTTAGCTCTGTCAAAGGATGAATATGACAAACTTTTCAAATATATGTCGTCATGCTTAATACCCTTTAAGATACTCAAACATTGACTGGGATTGGTAAATAAATCACAGTTGACTTGGCTGGGGGAGTTGGGGGGGGCAGGAGTGGGGTGGAAGAATATACTCTGTGATATATATATGTATATTCTCTCCTTCCCAGCCCTCCTGCCCCCCCAACTCTCTCAGCCAAAGCCAAGTTTTATAACAGCTACCTCTCTTATTTTGGGCAATATTAAGTAAGGGAATTAATTTCCCATTAGATTGCCTGCTCAAGTATACAAAATGCAAACAAAAATAGCACACTAAAAAAAATACTAGTTTCTGATAGGTTTAATTAGAAAGTAATATTTCTGTAAATAATTGTGCTGCTGTGAAATTATAGTAATAAGATTCCCCCACCACACACACACACACACACATACACATTTTATTAGAAAAATATTGGGCCCATTTCAAATCCTAACTAACTTAATTTAAAACTGCATGTTCTATATAGTGGTTACATATTTTTTTAGTTAATTAACCATACATTTTACGAATGGAAACAGTACTTTTAATTGATAAGCATGGCATGCTTATAAATGAAGTTTAAACAAAAGTGACACTCTGGGAAACAAATGTAACCATTTGACTTCTCAGAAGCAGCCTGTTTAGAACCCATCTAAGAAAATTACAGACCTTTGCATCTAAGATTCATGGCTGGCAGCTGAAATATACATGAAAGTCAAGAGGCGGAGTTGATACCTTCCTTTTGGTCAGGCAGAGGTGCTAGGGCCAAAACAAGGGAAGGGGATGGGCTAGATCCTGGAGAATTATATCAATAAACACGTTCTCACCTGGGCTCCCTACATCCCTGGAAGCCAGGACTCTTTCAACACCAAACACAATTGTGGTGAGATAATTCCACAAGGACAAGGAACTCTCATCTTCTTCAGAGTTTGGTGTTTACAAAACACTCCGGAGAAAATGTATGGAAATACATAGCATACCAATTGATTGAGTGACATTATTTGGATCAAGAGATGACTGGATGGAAAACTGTGACACATTAAGAGGAAAAAAACAGGTTCAAAACATGTGCTGTACAATTTCTTTTCTTTGAAAAATATTTCTATAAATGTACTTCAGAAAGACTACAATGAGATGTAGCAAACAAATGCTTAATGAGGTGGAGGAAATACAGATGACTTTCATTTTCTTCTGACTTATCTGTATTTTAGAACAATCATATGTTTCTTTTAGAACAAGAAAAAAGCTCTTAAAAAAGACTTATGGCAGAAAAACATTCAAGTTATGATAACATGGGGCAGTAATTATTAGACTAGTAAATCTCTAGACTTAAGGGAATAGAAAGCAATTAAAATATAGACATAAAGAACATAGTATTTATATTTCCTTTCATACCCTGGAACAATACATATTTGAGAAGCGAAATATTTAGCTGAGTAAAGCTGTATATATTCAAAAAGTCCTATTTCATGGTGTCTGTTAGCATTTAATAAGAGTTACTATGTGATGAGTGGTGCACTAAACAAAAATCCAGTTAATACAAATACCATATTATATAAGGATAGCTTAGCTTTAAAAAAGAAAAACTGGTCCCTGTATCTCTGAAACAATTTAAAACTTGAATTGAGAAATATTACCATTAATAACTATAATATGTCAAGCCCAGAAACCACCAGGAATTGTAAAGATTAAAGAAAATTGAAATATGCAGTGATGGAGAAGATAATGGGAAACAGGCACTTTCACATGCTATTAGTGGAAATATGTTTTCACTGCTCTAAAGGGCAGTCCAGTAGTACTCATCAAAAGTCTTAACATTGTTGATATCTTTACAATCAGCATTTTCATTTCTAGGAACTTATCCTATGGAATGTATAAGAATGTGAACAGAGTTATAGGGATGCTCATAGCAACATTGTTTATGACAGTGAGAAATTAGAAATAGCTTATACCGCATAGAAGAGTGTTTTTGGCTTTCACACTTGATTAAATTATGATAATACATTCAAGAGTATACTGTGCAAGCATTCATAAGAGTTTGTGCATGAATATATCTAATAAACACAATGCTGAACAAAAGAAGGAAGATAGACATGAGAGTATATACTATATGTCATTCATATCTAGTTCAAACAAGGCCAAAAATAACCAGTGGTTAAATTCGGGTGTGCAGAGAAGGGCTTCTAGAGTTCTGTCAGCGTTCCGTTTTTTGGTCTCAGACTGATATGTGGGCATGTTCACTTAATGAAATTACTTGAACTGTACGCTGATTTGTTTTTCTGCACGTCTGCTATAATTCAATAACATTTACCAGAAGAAATGATAAATTGTGGATGTCCACTGGATATTAAGTAATTTTTATTTTTAATATTCCCTAAAACTGTTATAATAAATATATATATGTGTGTGTGTGTGTATATATATATATGTATATATATATATTACTTTTGTAAGGAAAACAGTCATTATGCAAATATGAAAAGTATGTGTAATTTTTCATGATAAGGGATATTTTTGCCTTATTCAAAGGTGCTTCCCTTTTCCCAAGGAATTCAGATAATAGAATGCATTGTCTTTTAATCATCAATTTGAAAAAATCCAACATAGTCGTTTCTGATACATAATATCTTTTGAGGATTTAGCTTACTTATTATAAAAAACAAAAACTATTCTTAGGCCCTTATAATAATAACGCTTAATTCACAGACACATCTAAGTCATATTTAAAACAGAAAAGCTGGGGAAGGATTTTTCCAGATATATAGAGAATTTGACATTTATCCAGTTGAACTCTTGTTTGGTCTGGGAGACGTGGAGCAGGAGGATAGTTGTCCCAGGCCAGAGTAATTTCAAGATCTGTTTTTCCTAAGTCAGTAATGTGCTCTCTGTCACCAAAATAATGCAAAGATACATTTCGACTTGGATAATTTTAAAATGTACACATCAAAAAGGAAAACAAGAGAAAGGAAAAAGTCCCCCTTTTTTATAGCTCGTCTCAGTTAATCATTCTAATAATATTGAAATGTATATAAGATATGTTTGTGTGTGTGTGTGTGTGTGCTCACATATGCTTGTGAATAGTTTTATAGATGAGAAAACTGGAGTATAGAAAGTTTAGAGACAGGTAAGGGTTAGAAACTATACAGAAACTCTGGGTCTCACTAGAAGTCTTAAAAACAAGATCATGCCTTTCAGAATGAGAAGTGCCCTGTGCTTGGAAAAATTTCACGCTTCACAATGAAGAACATGTCTTTCCTTCCTTCCTTCCTTCCTTCCTTCCTTCCTTCCTTCCTTCCTTCCTTCCTTCCTTCCTTCCTTCCTTCTTCTCTCTCTCCTCTCTCTTTCTCCCTCTTTTCTTCTCTCTCTCTTTCTTTCCCTCTCTCTTTTTGTTGTGAAACTTTTCATCAAGTTTTAAATTTCTCTTTTTGCTTTTTAAAATTCTATACTTTGACTTCTAACTCTTCTTTTTAATAACTATGTAATTTGGGGGAAATTAAACAACCTCTTTCTGCTTAAGTTTTTTTATTGTAAAATGTAGATAATAATGGAAACTTGTTTTTAGGGTTGCGAATAAATGAATAAATGAGTTAATACATCTCACATCTTTGGAAAAGTATATGGTATTTAGAAGGTGCTCAAAAAATGTTATCTATTATTATCTATTTCAAGATAAAATGTCTAAAGTGATATTATTAGTACAACATTACCAGTCCTAACAAATATCAAATTATCTTCTTAGGAAAATTTCAGGTTAAAAGTATGGGAGCACATACTTTTAACACACATTACATGTTCATAAACTGTAGGCCTGTAAACCCAAGTTTCACAGACTGAGATAAAACCCATTCACACATTCAGTCACTTAAATAACTAATTTTTATAGGGTGACAAACTATAGCATTTCTAACTTCTTTAGATGCCAGGAAGAAGTGTTAGCATCTTCCAAGATGAAGTCTTAAATGGATAATAAAAAATGAAAGAGTTTTCTGGCTACTACTGTTTTCTAAGATAGGTCTGAGCAAACAGAGAAAGTTCCATGGACACTATCGAGTTTCCATGTCACATATAACATAGCATTCTAAGGACCATCAAACCGCAGTGTAATCTGTACATACTACATTTGGAGTCTGAATTGTTTCTTATTCTTCAAATTCTTATGAAGTGGCTACTTAGTCTGCTAGGCTCAGTACTAGGCTCTGATTCTAGAACTAGAAACAAACAAAACAAATCCAAAACACCAAACCACCCTGCTGCTTTTAAACTGCTTAGAATGTAGTCAGATAGAGATGAGTGGAAGGCATGTATTACAGAAAAGGAATCCAGTTCTGAGAGAAGTAGGGGATTTTGATTTCAGAAATGAGAAAGTGCTGTAGCCGCCAGCCCCCGAAAGACACATGGACTACCAGAACTCAGTGAGTTATAGGAAACACACTCTTTATTCAGCCAGCTGGGTCTGCCAGGGGTATGCAGACCCCAAATTAAGCAACCCTGAAGCATAGAGGTACAGGATTTTTAAGCCCCAAATCCCATTCTTTATTCTGTCTGAACAAAAGGTCTATCTTTCTTCTACTTATTATCTGTCGACCTGTAGGTCAGGTGTACAAGCAGGGGTACAGAAGCAGAAAGCTTATTGTTAGAATGTTATGTTCCCATAGGTAATAGCCTATGTTTCCATGGCAATAGTCAAATAGTAATTTTCCCAGCCAGCACAAAAGGATAGGGTTAGTTTAGCAAAGGGGCAGAAGGGAAAACTGTCGTAAGCAGAAGGAAGAACACATAAAAAGCTCAGAGACCAGATGCAGCCACATACTTTGGGAACTGCAAGAAGCTCACTACTGACTGACGTAGAAACTCCTGACTCTCATTATGCAACTGAATCTTCTTAGGAGGTGTTTCTCTTCCCCTTTCCTTCCTTCCCCTCTTCTTTCCTTCCCTTCGCCTTTTAAATACTAGATTCCCTCTTTGATGGTCTCCTCCTTTCCCTCGGAGATTGTAAAGTACTTGGTCAAGAGGTGGTGCCATGCATTGCCCTTTTTAGAAGTACGCGGTGATGCCAAAGTGCAAAGCAGTGAAAACAGCGGAAGACAGCACCAAGCTTTGGCCTCGACTGTTACAGGAAGTCAACTGAATACCACTCTTAGAATGGTTTTAAAGGAGTCCATGTATGGACAGAATATAGTTAGAGATTCACTTGGAAAGATTACTTTAACTGATTTGTGGAGACCGAATGGAGGAGAGCAAAGCCAGAGGCAGAGGGACCGGTTAAGAGGCTCACGTAGTAACCCGGATTACTGCCTATGGCTTTCCTGGTGGTTTCTCAAAGCTGGTCTCTTAAATGTAGCAACTTTCTTTCAAAAATACATAGGCTGTCATTAAGTGCTAAAGCTTGAAGGTGTGAAAGAAAAAAAACGGGTTCTACGGAAAGAAAGTACACAGGGTGATCTGATTGTAAATTCTTAACTGGGCTAGTCATGGTGGGTAGTCACATCCCAGGTATATAACTTTTTAGTGAAAGGTTTATATTTTCCTTAAGTAAGCTCTGTCTATTGTTTCTGTGCTTCAGTGACCACCCTAAAGAGATCATGTAATCTTAATTAGCCTATAATCCAGGTTCCACCTTGCTTTCTCCCACCTCCATGTAATCTTCCTTAAGTTCCCTCCTTAACATCAAATGCATAAAAGAAGCTGCAAAACTGTTATTTCCCAGAGCATCTGAGATCTTGCTTCCCAGCATCTGTCATCTGTTTGGCTCAAATAAACTCTCACAAAAATTCTCTACAAGTTTCAACCTTTCTTACATCAACAAGGGAAAATCACCAAACAATGACCTCTCACAAACCACAGGGACAATTATTCAAACAAGGGTTCTTCTCCCCACATGGTTTTTAAGTAATGTATAGTTTCCCTGAAATTGTGAATAAAATTTGTATCTGTCTGGGCATGGGTATTTTTCCAGAGTGGAAGTCAGCAGTTTTTATCAGCTCAGCAAACCACCACATAACCCGCCAAGGTCAACAGCACACAAAGCAGGAACAGTGGCCTAACAGTGGATAAAATGGGCATATTTAAAAATTTAGTCGTTTTTGAAACCTAACAAAGCATCGGAATAATCTAAGGAGCTCGTGAGAAGTACAGCATTCCAAACTTCATCCCAGAATTATTGAATCAGGGTCTATAGGGGTCGACCAGACTGATTTCAGTTTCCAGCCAGGTTTAGGAACCACTGAGATACTTACAGTAAATGTATTTCTTATAGTCTCCATTATCTCGTTTTTTATTTTTGTAAATCTTCATTATTTATGCAGAAACACTGAACCAAGATCTTTCTGTTAAAATAATATAACATCATGAATTCTACAGTTCTCCAAGTGTGGGATCATAGTCACGGTTCAATTTATAATTCTGGAGAATTTTTTGAATTGGAAGATTTATTTTTGTTTTTGTTTTTGTTTTTTTGTCTATATCTCTGTTCCCCTCTCTCCTTACCAAAAATCACCACTCAGTCCTCTTCTAATAATACTGCTTCTACTTAAGAGTTTTATGCCAAGGTGAAAATCATCCTAAATTGCCTTATCTCAGCACTTGAGCAAGAGGCTTCCTGGTTTGGGGAAATCATTTTCGCTCATATGAATCTGGCCTTCCCATGAATAGCTTTCTTATTTTCCTCTCCTTATGCTATCTGCTCTACATCTAGTATCCAATACAAGGCAGAAACAGCTTGTTATCAACTGCGGAAAAAAAGAAACATAAGGCTCTTAGGAACCTTGAATCTCATTTATTGTAGTACTCAAGGCGTACTCTAGAGTATCTGAAAAGCTTTAGATGATTAAAAATGAAATGTAAGAATGTGTTGTCCCGGACAATTACGAAGGCATAAAGGAAACCTTTTGTATATTGCTGGGCTGCGGCTACCTCCAAGGACAGCTTGAAACAGCAGCGAAAACATTACGATATTCAGAAGGGCTGACTATGTAGGACTGATACAGTATTTGGTATTATTTCTGGCTCTATCGGATTTAATAATATAAATTTGACATAGTCCAGTGTTCTGAAGGACAGCAACACAATTGCTGTTTTGGTGCGAAACTTCCTAAAAGAGAACTATTTTAAAGAAGTTTACAAACATAATCTATGCTGAGAAAATCTAATTAAAAAAAAAATGTTTTTCCTAAGACTGGGGTTAGAATCCTTTGAGTTTTACTTTATACCTGCTCCCTTTTCGTTTGTATTTTTATCTCCCGCTTCCTCTTGTGATTCTTTGTTTCGCAGTTCGACATCTCATTGTTATCTCTCTCTTCTGGTGTTTATCCCAGCTTCTTCCTTAGAATTCTGCAGCGCAGCACCATGGAGCTTGGCGGCGACTCTTAGGAGCAAACATGTTGTGCTTCTTCTGTAAGGTTATCCAAGAAAAAGAAAGGACCAGGAATTTGAAGGGGATACAGTCTGCGTGCGCAGTTCTCAACCCCTTACTTTCCATGGACTCCCTATTGTTATTATTCTCTTGCGTTTTATATTCCCATTCATTTTTTTCTTATTTAATGTATAATTTCTTATTGTCGTGGTAGTAACAAGGTATCAGACCCTTTTAGGTTTAGTCTTTGCTACCAACCTAGAGTATTATTGGATAAAGAAATGAAGTCTGTCGAAGCCTGACAATTTTTTAATTTGTCTGCAAAGATGTACTCCAAACTCCAAGCATACCTCACATCTATGTCCAATCCTCCTTCTCTCCACATTTAGGACTGTACTGTGAGAGAAAATGGTTTAAGGACACCCCAGTACAAAAAGGCTTTTTGCTATAGCAATGGTTCCCAGTGGGTTGGTTTTGTCCTCTCCCACCCAGCGACATTTGACCATATTTGGAAACATTTTTAGTCATCAAAACTGAAGGTGCATTACTGGCATCTAGTGGGTAGAAGTCAGGGTTGCCGCTAAATGTCCTACAGTGTACCCCTTCTTCGTCATCCACTTCACCCTCTGCCGCTAAACAAAGTTATCCAGTCGAAATGTTAATAATGCCGAGGTCATGAAACCAACCCTGGTTGAGACATTGGCCATGCCTTGTTATGTGACCTGCAGAGGAATGTGTCCATGAGACCTGATGCTGACTCACAGATGACAATCGTGCTACCTTTGGGAAAACTAGCTATGCTTGTTAGACTTGATGGGTATTTATGTGTCTACCAGACACTTTGTTTGTGATGGAAAGTGAAATGGAATCTGTTAAGCAGGGGCTGGGATGGAACACAATCAATTTATTTAAAGAACACTAACTGTGGGTTGGCTGCCCCTGGCTCTGCCTTCAGCTGGCCATGGGGCTTGAGCAAGTCACCTCACCGCTCTGGCCCCATGTTCTCTTATCTATCAAATAAAGATTTGAACGAGCCCATGCCTTCTTCTTCCAAAATTGAGTAATGAATGAAAAAATTAACTCACGGTTAAATGGAACTTATTAAGATAGTTTAGACTAGACACCTTCTTAAGCTGTGGTTCTCTAAAAAATTTCTCATCGAAAACAAAAGTCATCTTAAATATCTGCACTCAAAATTTATTGTCTTGAATAAGCTTCATATATTAAGAAAACAGAATATCCATTGGTGTTTATTTAAATGCTGTCCCTCTGCCATGTGCTTCTTAGAAAACTAGTTTGTCTAGCTACTTGTTTTACCGCTTACCTTGAAGAACCGTCAGTGTTTTTTCTACCTGATATACAACAATCCACTGACTGGAAAAGCTTCCTGGAAAAGGCACCAGGGTAGTCAGGTCTAAGGGGAGCCATCGGGAATTGTGGCTTTTGTGATGACCTCAGTCTTTATCCTACACCACTCCCTTCTCTGAAAATTCCTTGGATCCATGGAACATTGGTCTGACTCACCAGCACCCAGAAGTCTGTAAGAAGAGATGAGAAAAAGAAAAGGAAACAGGATTGAATAGTCGCCAAACACTCAGCACATACCACTTGCTTTATAAATGTTATCTGATTTAATCATCATGAATACCTGATGCGGTGGGTAATATTAACATTACTTTACTGATAAGAATTCAAAGCTCAGAAAAGTTATTTATAAGCTGTAAAAAAAATCTGATTCAAAGAGATTTAAATAATAAAAGGAATTTACTGGGTCTCACGACTGCTAAGTCTAGAGGTAAACATAGATGTAGAGCTTGGGCCAAAGCCATACCATGTATCATCATTGTACCAATTTCTGTTCCTCTTCGGTCTTTTCTGAAATGTTGGTTTTGGCTTCGGGCCACCTGGTCCCTCCCAGAAGCTCTGGCCTCCCCATAGGACCTCACTCCTCACTGCTTTTCAGTAGACTGCGGTTCCCACACAGGCTGTAGGATTCACTCTCTCACTGGCTCTTGTTGAGTCATACATTTTTACTGAAATAATCATGCTGTGTTGAGCGGGGTGAGTTTGTGCTGGGAAATGTTGATCAATTAGGGTGGTGCCGCTGGGTCAAAGGTACAAATTACAAATTGAATTCCTCAAAGAAATATCTGGGTACTCCTGATAAGAAAAATTTGAAGGACTAGATATTTAGGTGACAACTCAAAAGTCCACCAGTAGGTTAGGAAATTAGCAAAGTGCCTGCAGTCTCTACTACAATAATAATTTTTGAACAAATCTAAAACAAACTTTAAATTTTAATATCAAATACACAGAAAGAAGATTGCCGGAATCTGGGCTATTAATCCTTAATTCCCAATTATGACCTAGAATATCTGATTTTATATTAGTAATGTAGAGTTTATTATTTAGTGATATTTTGAGGTTGGTCTTGATAAGGCACGGAAACAACAGTTCTACTAAGTAGTTTTGTTTTTGTTTTTTTTCACTGATCATATTACTGGAAACGTATTTGTCACTCTTCAGTGGAAATCCTCATATCCTCATGAAAAGGTAACTAGGATAGGTTGGTTCCCTGCATTCAACCCTTCTGATTCTCTTGGAACAGAATCAATAGAAAAAATCTGAAAGATCTCAGGATCCTAACCAGTATCTCCCCCGCCCCCAACATGTCATGAATTTCCGAAGATGACTCCACTTGTTTTTGGCTATGTTCTTCATGATTAAGAATTTGGCAATTTGTAAAGCAATTCCATGTGATTCAAAAATAATGAAACTACAGCTTTCACAAGGAAGATTGCATTATTATGCCTATCAAAGAGATTTTTTTTCTTTCAATATAAAATACAAACACCTTTAAGAGAATTCATATGGGCTAAGAAAAATTGAGCAGCAACTACTTATCCTTTAGAAATAAGCAAACAAACAAACAAAAAACAGAATGTGGACATTAAAGTTGTTTGTCTACAAGAAATAAGATTTATATTAGTTGGATATTGTGATATTTCTCTGTGCAGAGGGTTATCAGGTAAGAAAGAAAACAGGTTTCCGATCCATCACATAACTACCAATATACCAAAATAGTCTTTAATTACTAATGACCCATCTGAATGGAAAACGTATTCCCCTCTTTTAAAAATTACTTGTTTTATTAATTCAGAAATCTAAGGTTGAACAAAATATTGCTTGTGAAGAAATTAGCACAAGCATTTCAAATATTAATTTTTTGGTTTACTTCGGGTAACCTTTAGAACACAAAGGTAGAAGTAATTAAAAACCGAACCAAAACAAAACTTCCTTTATAATGTTAGCTTTTAAAACAGGAAATAGATCACATTAATAGGCCAATGAATCTTCTTTGTCGACTTATTTAGAAACACATATAGCCTTTGAGAAGTCAGTGTTGGCCTTCTGCTGTTCAGTCTTTTCTTAGGTATTCTCGTACAGTCAGGACCATGTAGTGATCAAGACTTTTTGATGGGATATCAGAAGAGTGATTCAATGGTGAAAGATCTCAAGATGAAGTCATGTGCACTGTCTGGATTTGTTGAAGGAGTTGTAATGTTTAACCTAGGAAATGACAGGACTTCATTCCTTTTTCCAAATATCTTAAAGGTTAACTCGACACAGAGAACGAATTGTTGTATTCTGTAGCACCTTAAGGAAAACCAGAAGCAGCGAATTGAGGTGCAAGAAAGTGGTTAAGTACACAAATGATGAAATTAGAAATTCAGAGGTTCAAACACCTATTCTACCACATACTAATTGTACCAGTGTGGCATGCTATTTAACCACTGAGGCTCAATTTCCCTGTCTGAGAAGTAGGAGAATTAACAGCTAACTTACAATCTTATTATAATGATCAAATGAGTCAACAACTTATGTAAAGTACTAAGTGTAGCAACTGCCATTAATAAAGATTCAACAAATGATGGCTCAATAGTTGCTTCATTAATCATCATCACGCAGTTAACTATTGTTTGTCAGAAGCAGCCTGCCTTGGGAAGTAGTAATTTCAGCCATCACTTGAAGTATTCAAGTAGCTTCTTAAGGTGTAAGGAATATGGACTTGAAGTCATCTGCTCTGGATTTATATTTCAGTTCTAACATTTATCAGCTCTATCACCTTGAGTAAGATATTTAATATGTATGCACCTCAGTTTTACTGTCTTAAATTAGGATATCTCTTTCACAAGTTTTTTTTTTTTTTCTGAGTAATAAATAACATAATAACCAAAACAAGAATATCATTTTTTGACCATACATTCAGGCACTATTCTAAATACTTTACATGCATTTACTTTTTTAATCCTTACAACATTAGGTAAAGGTTATTACTATTGTCTCCCTTTTACAGATAAGAAAACTGTGGCAAACAAGATTACGTTGTTTGCCTAAGTTCACATGGCTAAATAAGGAGCAGAGTAAGAATCATGAGCAGAAGATGTCTGGCTCCTGGGGCCATGCTCAGGAGTGTCCCCAGACTTGAGCTTGACATTGAACGTGCATTTGCTCATTCCTCCCCCTTGCACTGGATGACCACTTACTTAGCCACCATACAGTGACAATAAAACAAAGATTCAGACTTGCCAAAGGTAGTAATTCAACAGTCCAGATTTACCCGAACTAGGGTCAGATTGCCTACAATTAAAGAAATAACCAATGCTATATATGACTCTACATGTTTTCCAATTAGGAGTTTCCACAATTTCCTAAATCTTATAAATAAAAATAGGTCCTTGATTATTGGATCCTAATGTTGACATAAGAAATGTCAAAATCTATCAAGAACTTCTGTAAGAGTTTATTTGAGTTAAAATTGATGACATTTACTACAGAGTGAAATCTCAAATGCTCCAGAGAATCACCATTTTGCAGTTTCTTTTATGTATTTGAAGTTAAGGGTGGAACTGAGGAAGATTACATGAAGGTGGGAGCAAGAAAGGTAGGAATCAGATTACAGGGTATTTACCCAGATTATGTGCTCTCTTGAGGGTGGTTATGCTTTAGAAGGAGGGGTCTGAAAGGGTGGTCAGATATTTAAAGAAGGGGTCTGAAAAGGAGCATTTCAAAGGAGATTAACCTAGATACACAAGAACAATGGACAAGGCTTCCTTATGGTGAAGATAAATCTTTGACTAAAGAAATGATATGCTACCTATCATGACCTTATGATCAGATCACCCTTTGAGGTTACTTTTCATAGAACCCCTTTTTGCATCCACACTAAGTTTTCCAGTTTGTAGTCATGGAGATTTCCCTTTAATTGATTAGGGGAAGAGACATGAGATCCCTAGAATCTATTGTATTTGTTCTATAGAAAAGCTTCACACCTCCCTTTCTAAAGGAGGTGTCTTAATTGAGTACTGCAGCCACCGCCCTAGTCACCTAATATCTTCTCCAATAAATGGAAGAGGGAGATAAAAAAAAAACCAAATGAACAAGTTCAAAACCTGAGTGCAAGTCAGTACTCAACCTCCAGGGGATATTATGGATAACAAGTAAAATAAAAAGAAGCAAAAATGGAAGGCATATTGAGTTTGTAAAATAAATGGGTATGAAAACTCCACTTCCGCCTGGGGCATGCAAGGCTGTGCTAGGACTAACATCTAGGCCCAGGAAAATTATGTCTATAAAAAACACCCTTAGTTATAGTCCACACACAATAAGAAAAGGTTGAAATTTCAGATGAGGGCATAATCCTTAGGGTGTGGGGGGTGGGCGGGGGGAATAAAAACAACCAGTTAGGAAAATGAATCAAACACCTCAATTTAAATTCTGTAAAGTTAGGTTTCATAAAGAACCCTGCTTTTATAGTTAAGTAGCTGTGGCATTGGGTGGAAACGACAAAGGGAAATATCGTGTGTGGGTGGATGTATGTGTGTATTTTCACATACTCATATATAAATCCACGTGCATTCACATGCACATGAACAAGCACATACATATTTCAAGATGATACCTACAAAAATAGTTTCAATAAATCATCAGCCAGATACTCCTTGACTATTTTACAGAGCAGTTTCTCTAAGTTTTAGTACAGAATACAGAAGAGGGAAAGATTTTGTAATTCTTTAGTTGGAATTTGACTCAGCCAAATTAACTTCTCTCTCCAGTTTTTTTTTTTTTTCCTTCTTCTCTAAATAGAACTTGGGAAATGATGAATCTGTTTTTTTTCATGAGAGTAAACACATATAACTTGGTTCATTATAATTTATCATGGTATGAACACCTGAAGGAAATATAAATGTTGTAAAAATTCTAAAGTAGCTGGAAGGCAGAAATGTAATGGGAAATTTTTCAGGGTACACTTTGACAGTAAGTTGTGGCAGAATGTTGAATAGGAAGTAGAGAAGTGATACTTGCTAATTCTCTAATTCTCAAGAGAAGAGAATGACTCAAGTTTTTCTTTTTTTTCTTTTTTTTTTTTTTAAAGAAGAGCAGTGTATGCATCAGAGTAAGAAGAGAGAAAAATAAATAACTGCTGTTGTATAAGATAAAGGAATAGAAGTGACTTGTCGTTAAGGAAAGGACTTTACAAAATTGTAGTGGACTTGAAAAGGCTATTTTTAAAATTTACTGCAAGTGCCAAGTGATAATGAAAAACATCTGTGAATTTCCCCCCAAATAACAAATAAAATAGAAATTGAACAGACAGCAGAAACCTTGTCCATTTCATTCTGTGAGGAGCTGATGTTTTAGCTGTAGTTTTTCTCCAAAGAGAAATAGATTCTTTGGGCGCCATCTAGTGATTAAATGAAAAAAAGCAACTGAAAGAATTCAATTTTTTTGTTTGTTTTTTGGTATTTCCTGCATAGGAAAAATGAGTGTAAAGAAACAGTTGAGCATGAAAAAGGGGGAAAGGATAAAGATATAAAAACCACCAATTATAAAAATCTTGGGGACGGAATGTGTAACATAGGGGATATAATCAATAATATTGTAGAAACTATGTATAGTGTCAGATGAGTACTAGATTTATTGGGGTGATCACTTTGTAATTATATAAATGTTTAACCACTATGTTATACAATTGAAATTAATATCATCTATATGTCAATGGTAATTGAAAATTTTTAATTATATATCAAAAAAAGAAAGAATTGAGTCCCAGGGATAAGGCATTCATTCAAAATTTACTGAGAAAATCTATACTCATTGGTACAAGCAAAAATGTGGAGGTGATTTGGAGAAGTCGGGGACTTTTGCCTCTAGTTTTTACTCAGTCTCCAGCACCTAGAATCACATCTAGCATAGTGTATGAACTTTATATAATCTGTTTGAAACAAAATGAATAAATGAAGACAATTACAGTATTTGATAGACTATATATTGCATCTACCTACATAATTTAAAGGTTGACGCAAATTTTACAAATCATTTTATTTAACAGAATTATTTACACTAAAGCATTGCTATTGCCATTTATTCCTCAAAATCATGTTAGGATGTCTTTACAGAGTTTGAAATGGAATATCAGAAAAACTAGGATATTCAAGTTCTAAAATTTATATTACTTGGTCTTATCTGCTTATTTATTATTATTATTATTATTTTAATTTTGCACATTTGCAGAGAAAGAATGAGGATATTAACATAAATTGCATCTCTCAAATGGCTAGGTATATTATTTATATATTAGTTTATGTAATCTTACAAAGAAGGCAATTGGATGTGTTAAAAAAAAAAAAAAAAACTAGGGTTCAGAGGTTTAGTTTATGTAGCCATAAAGTCCACCCAAATTTTTGGCTGTAAGCCCATAATAATATGTTAAACATGAGTAGTTTTTGTTTGTTTAATTTTGAGGGGTTTTTTTTTTTTGGTGGCTTTTTTATAGTCTAATGCTATCCAACCTTCTTTCATAATTATTTAAACTTGTCATTTTGGTACCACTGACTGAGACCAAGGAATTGGTTTAGCATTGGACATGTAACCCATTTATGGCCAGTGACACAGAGAAGAGATTTTATAGGAAAGTTTCTCATCCTGGATAAATGTAACATAAGGGAGAAATACTCCCTTTTCTGCCTCTTGACATTAATTTCTGAAGATGTGATGTCTGGAGCTTATGCAGTCATCTTGTGACCATGAGGGGAATGATCTCACACATCAAGGATAATAAAGTAAACAATGGGAAGACGGCCATTTTTGACATTGTTGAGCCACGAAGCTAACCACCCAGAGGCTGCCCTACCTTGAATTTCTTGTTATGTGGATAATAAAGAGTCTCCCTTTAAAAGATATGTAGAGATGATTTTTCTCTTACTTTTTGTTGTTAAACATCTTAATTAAAAGACATGTGAAATATAAAAAATAATCAGAAATATTTTGTTTAAACACTATTAGAAAAGAGAATTAATATGAAAATGTCTTATTTTAATAAACCAGAGAGATAATCCTGAGTTTTTAACAATTGACAGATGGCATATTAGAAAAGAAGTTTAACAAAATATATTTGGTGAACTTTGAATTGAGACAAAGAAGAGCTAAATATCATAAAAAGAACAAAGAAAGATAAGAAAATTGAAACTTTGCTGGCCGGTTTATAGGTTCCACAATTTAATATACTATTGGGGGAAAAAAAAAAAAAAAACCTAAGCTTTAATAACTTTCTCAAATCCTCTATGATGCAAGTAAAAAAAAAAAAACCACACAGGTAAGTGAGATTTCAGCATACCGGATCCATGCTGTACTGAGCTTGCTATATACTACAAGTGGCGCTCTCATATATTTTATACATTGACATAAGATGTTAATCCAAATTTACTTTGCTTTTCCTGTCTCAGGGTGAGACAGCTCCTGCCAAAGGTGAATTTTCCACACTAAGTTGTGTGTTCCAATCATCAAATGCATTTCCCTCATAAATTAAATGAATCTACATTTTAGCTCTCTACCTTAACTTTCTGAAACCAAATTGAAATAAGTAAAAAACAAAAACAGAAACAAACTTCAAATGGAAGTAGCAATTAAAAGTGAAAACAGTTTATTTTAAAAATTCAAATGCAAAAAAAATGGAAACATTTTCAAAGTTGATTGGGGTTTTGGTTTTAGTAAATGTAAAATTATTTGGATTAAATTTATATAGCAAGACTAGAAAGTTATAGCTGCTTGCATTGTATTCTGTCTTAGCAAATACACATACACACACACACAGAGTGAGATGCAAGTAAACACAAAACAAAATGAACTGAAATGGCAGCTCTTTTTAGGATGAGATTCTGATCATTATCGTTTCCTTTGTAATAATTTCTTTTTTTGATAGAAGATTTTAAAAGTAAACACTTTATTCTTTACCTTTCTTTAGAAGTGGTAACTGATGGCAAAGAGGAACTGATCAACACATGCACCATCAGTCACCTTGCCATTTCTTAATCCCTCCCATCTGATTGCTAGAGCCATCTCGTTTCCCATCTAGTCAACTTCCAATAAGATTGAACTTCTCCATAACTCAGGCTGATGAGAGTATGCTTTAAAATTTGGTACAATTTTGGACGAGTAGTTCAAATCCAAAAGGGTTTATGTGTAAAACTATAATTAAATACCAACTTAGAGATATTTCCAGAATCTTTTTCTTATACTGACATACAGTGTCAGAGTATCATAATAAAGTATGTGATGTTTTTCATTAATCTCAGATGTATCTCTCTTTAACCTCTTTGTAGTTATATCATAAATAATAATAAATCAAACAATAATTATTATTATAACTTCATTATATACCTGTGAGATGGAATATTATTATTTGCATTCTACAGATGGAGAAACTGAGATTGAATGGAATGACAACTTAGTTGAGATAACATAGCTATCAAGTGGCAGAGCCAGCTTTTGAACCCAGGCAGACTGAGCATAAAAACTCTAGCAACAGCAGTCTTAATTTCATTGCTCTGGTGAGACAATAGTTATTTTAATTAGCTTGTGAAAATTATGTCAGAAAGGACGACTCATATATTGTTGGTGGGATCATAAAATGACACACACTCTTGCAAACAGTTTGGCAATTTCTTATATAAAACTAAGCATGCAATTACTGTATAGTCAGGCAATTGCACTCTTAGGCATTTAGCCCAGAAAAATGAAAAGTTGTTTTCATGCAAAAACCTGTATGCAAATGTCCACAGTGGCTTTATTTCTAATAGCACCAAACTGGAAACAACCCAAATGTCTTTCGTCAGGTAAACTGTTAAACAAACTATGGTACATTCATAGCATGGGCGACTACTCACCAATAAAAAGGAATGAACTGTTGTGCACACAACTTGCATACAGGTCATGAATAAATTATTCTGAGTGGTGAACGCCATTTCTACAGGGTCTAGTTACATGCCATTTTTAAATGGCAAAAATTACGGAGAACAGATTGAGGTTATTAGTGGTTAGGGGTAGAGTAACTGGGTGGAAGGCAGTGGTGTGGAAGAATCTCCAGAAGGGTCCTTGGGGTGACAGACTATTTTCTCTCACTACTGTAGGGGTAGATACACGAATCTACACAGCTGATAAAATTACGTAGAACTAAATACACACAGAGCTATAAGTGAAATTGAGGAAATCTGGATAAGATCTGTGGATTACATCAGTGTCAATATCTGCTTGTGATAATCGTAATATATTTTAACAAGATGTTATCATTGGTGGAACACTAAGTCAAGGGTTCATGAAATTTCTGTATTTTTTTTTTAAATATCTGCATGTGAATCTACAATTATCTCAAAATAAAATTGTATAGATAATTCTATCATCCTGACTGGAGTTATTTTTCTACATTCCTAAGAAAAGTGAATTAAATATTTTATACATATTTTTGGCCATAAAGTAGCATATAAAGAGCAAATAAAGCCACCACCCTTCATTGGTGCATTGTTTTATTGTTAGCAGTGCATCTACTAACAAGTGATTCAGTAATATCACAATTTTGTGCTGTATGGACATGCATTATACAGTTTTGTTTTTTTTTTGAATTGTGAAAAGAAATCCCTTAACAGTACAGCTTTCCTCTTGCATTAATTTATTATCTGAGCCTAGGCGTATATATGTAGTTTTCATTTTCTTCACATGGCTCTTGTCAAAGACATAGATTTTAAAATATGGGCTGATTTCTCAATGCCCACTGATTTTTAAAATGAGTTCAAGTCATTTATTTTTCTTTTTTAAAAAAATGGTATAACGGTTATTCCACCTTTGATTTGAACTGGGTGAAGGGGAATTATCTTTGGGAAAAAAATAAGTTTTAAAGTCTGCTTTCTTCAAAAGCAGAACTAATGAATCGAGGTAGTCTTAAATTATACAGTGTCTGATTCGGGCTGTTATTTTTCTTATTCATTCTCTCTTCAAATTCCCCAGCTTCCGCTTCCCTGCCATTTTCATTCAACCTGTCCCAGCTGTTATTGGCATTGATATAATACACACGAAGTGAGATTTGCCTTTATGGTTACCATGGAGATGCTGCTTATTAAAAAAGAGTCTTTCTTCCAAAAAGCATTGAAATGTTATGCATTCACCCAAGTCTGTAAGCAAGTTTTCTACATTCTGAAATTAAATATTTAATAAAAAAAAAAATAGCTCTATAATATTAACCTCTGGCATTGACTACCTACTTTAATGACCTTGTACTGTTACACACTATTTCCCTAAAGTTGTGACCACATCCTTTTGGCCGTGGAAACTAAATATAACAGATGAAACAGCTAAAAATTCACCCCTTTCCTATACCACCTTCCTCCTAATTTAAAAAATCTGTTGAAATTATTTACCTCTCACCCTGTTCTATCTTCCATTCAAAATTATGGTTGGATATACTTTGCAAATTTATACCGTGGCACTTGGCACATGACAGCTGGCATGATCCGGCTGAGAAACTTATTGTTGTCTTATACTGTGTGTTGTGTAATATATATTAGAATTTTCACTTCCACTAGACTATAAATGAGTCAAAGACAACATCATATTGTCCTGAGCTAACTTTATACTCTTCTTGTCCTTTCATCTTCTTTGTACCACCGACTGAGTGATGAACAGCAAATCACTCTGTTGACAAATGTTAAGTAAGTGCCCACTGTTCACCTAGTATATTCTAAGAGCTGGAGATAGCAGTAGTGAATAGGACAAGTTCCTGGATTTTAATTATATTTGGAGAAAAGTTGATTTACTTTAAGTATAAAGGTTCTTCTACTTTTGTTTCTTTTGATTAAAACTGTTTACCTGGTACTATTTATCATTGAGATCCTTTTATTCCTTACTCTACAAATGTATAACAATGACAGTTATAATATGAAGAGAAAAGTTAAAAAGATATAGGATGGCTCAGAAACAATATCAGTAACTTTGGTGGAAAAATACTAAGATGAAAGTGGGCCTGCGAGCTCCTGGAACAGTAGCTGGAGAGATGGCTATAATTTTAGCTCCTGCAGTCTAGAACAGGGGACCAGAATCTGGTTCATTGCTTGAAATAAAGGCCTGTGGTACAGGGCTTCCCAGCCTGTGAAAGACATAAACAACAACAAAAACCTTTGACCAACAACTGGGGTTATAGCTTATCTGAAGTTATTTAGCTAGGACGAGGGAGAAAGTAAAAACTGCCTTGTACACAGGACTTGTGCCAACCTGCTTACTGTCACAGTGCTGGACCCGTATTCGCCCCAGTAACATTCTTGGGTAAGCTCAGAGTCTGCATGACTTCATTCTGGATTGGGGTCCTCAGCTGTCTAAGTTGTACTTCACTGGGAGAGGTAAATATAAAGGGAGAGCTTTAAAAACATTAATTTTTTTTTAAGTAAACTCTATGAGAGGAAAAAACCCACCATCCAAATGAGCTTGAAAACCAAAATTCTAAAGTACTTCAGAAATATTATTGCTGAAAGAATATACAAGAAAATTTTAAAAGGGATATTTAATCACTGTGGATGGAATGAAAATAATAGAGCAACCTGAGTAATTAAAACAAGTATGTTTAATATTTAACAAGATTCTACAGAGAGATAAAAGAAAAAATAACTATCCAACAATATAAAGATTATGAAAAAACAAAAGCAGCAACATATGAGAAAGAATCAAGTAAAAACCTTGGAAATGAAAATTACTATTATAGAAATATAACAAACTATTACCTCAAGACTAAATACAGTTGTAGAGAAAAACTTTAAATATTGAGGAAAAGGTACTGAGAAATATACACAGAATTCAGGCCCACAAAGTAAGTCATTGAAAAATACATAAGAAATAGCAGTTAAGAGACAGACATGCTATAGAATGACTCCAAAACTTGTTTACTAGAAGTTCTTGAAAAAGAAAATAGAATAACTGAGAAGTAAAAGCTAAAGATAGTATAATATTATACAGAACTGAAAAGAATATAATTTCGTATTGAAATATCACACAATACATTGCAAGATATGTTTAAAAATAGACATTTTTATTCCAGTGAGAAAATTCCGTCAAGTAAATCCTTCGTCCATTGTAAAAATGTGACCTTTAAAGAATGTTGATGAAACAGTGAATATTCTACTTATAGAATTTAACTTCCTACTTTAGTCATATGTATGTTTAGATTACTGCATATTATCTCAATACAATAATTTAGGAATATTGCTTTTTTCCCCCCATCACTCTTACAAAACTATGCACCTCCTTCAAATGCGTCTTCGGCGTCAGTGTCTTCACCGTCATGAGAATATTTTTAAATCATCGTAGCAGCTTAGCTTACATGCCGGTTGTCCTGACATAACAGCATTACGAGATTCTATGTGTGACGCCCACACTGGGGTTTCCATTCATAGACATTAGTAGTTTTATTTTCATTTTGACTAAAGTTTCCTCTAGGTTTTCTAGATTAATATTCCTAACCCTTGAATGGAATAACCATTATTATTTTTTAAAGTAATCTTTTTTTTTTAATTTTATTATGGTCGACATTGGTTAATGAAATCCAGTAAGTTTCAGGTGTACAATTCAACAGTAAGGCATATATATGTTGCATTGTGTGTTCACTGCCCATAGTTAGGTTTCTTTCTGTCTAAAGTAATCTTTAAAAGCCTTATTTATAATGGCCTCTAGCTTTTGCAAAAGTAATGTCAAAACAGAGGAATGAATTTGAAATTGTTAACCCTTCTTGCCTCGTTTTCTACCAATTTTTACAGATGATCATTGTAAACATCGAAGTTAGCATTAACTGTAGAAAAAAAAATTGTAGAGAAGTTTCTGGCTAATGCTTTACTACGCAGTATTTTATGCTTATGATAGTGATCCATTATATATGAGACTGTGTAAAGATTACAATATAGGTGGTTATTTTCTTTTCTAGAAATTTTAGGGGAAAACTTACCTTATATTTAGGTTATACAGGGCTTTTATTAACATCTTACTATGTAATGTGATGTTGCTGGGTAAGTGAACAAGATAGATAATAACGCTAATCTGGAGTTCATGTTCTAACTTGGTGAAACAGACAATAAGCAAACAAGTAAGAAAATATCATGCGGTGATGACTGTTATATAGAAAATTAAAAATAATTTCAAGACATTGGATGAAGTTTATAAGGGATTTGGAGGAGTTCCAAAGAATCTAAGTATCTCATGGAAGGGTTTGTGAGACCAGGCAGAACTCAAATCTCATTTACAGATAAACTCAGGCCTAGATTTCACATGTCCTGAATCTTAATCCAATAATTTACATTTATACTGTTCACCTTAGTATTTAAAATCTTTTCGGCCTTACCTAAAATATGTATGATACAGAAAGACATTAAAAATCTACAAGAAATAGGAAGGAAAGAAAATTGTAGAAAATCAAAAATCAAAATAAACACAACCTCTGATTTACTGAAAGCTGAAAAGGCATAATTATCTATACACGCCTGAGTCTTGGTCATATTTAGAATGTTTAGGCCAATTCAAACTTGCCCAGTGAAGACATGGGTACTTTTGCTTGCTTTCTTTTCTTTCTTCCCACCTCCCTCTCTCCCTTCCTATCTCTCTCCCTCCCTCCCTCCCTCCTTCCCTCCCTCTCCCCTCCCTCTCTCCCTCCCTTCCTCCTCCCTCCCTCCCTCCTTCCTCCTCCCTCCTTCCCTCCCTCTCCCTCCCTCTCTCCCTCCCTTCCCTCCCTCCCTCCCTCTCTCCCTCCCTCCCTCCCTCCCTCCCTCCCTCCCTCCTTCCTTCCTTCCTTCCTTCCTTCCTTCCTTCCTAAATTTCTGTATTTTATAGAAGAAGCATGTATTTTATACATAACCTGGAAAAAACACATTGTTTTAAGTTAGAACTATTAGCTTTCATTTAGTATTTTAAACATTTTTTTCTTTGTCATTTGAAGTGAATGAAGTGGTATTTTTAAACCTTAAATCTGAAATTTCTTATAAATTTCTAATAGGTATATTGCTTAGCTGATTTTATTTACTTCAATTAATATGTAATAATAGGAGAATATATTGAATATGATTTTAAAAGTACTTATTTTTAATGGCTTCTGAGAGAAAGATAGTTTGCCTATCTGCAAAAGTTACCCAAGAAAATTAATTTCAATTATTATGTTATGGTATATTTTATATTATTACGTTGATTTCATTATGTTGGCTTAGTAATGTTATGAGGTAATACTTGGGTCTTAAAAAGAAGTTCTCAGTCTTCCTTGAAACTCATTTAATGTAAAAAATATATTTTATCTTTCTAACTTTATTGTCCTTGAGTATCCAAAAGAATTCAATTGAAAGTACAGTTAGATAATAGATTTATATTCATCCCACATAAAAACCTTGGCTTTACTCCCCATTCTCCTATTTCAGATACTAGAGAAACTAAGAGTAGTTTCGATACTTTATAGGGTTCAAGGTTCTTTGCTTGGCAATTTTCTGATGTAACTGATATTGATTCATTAACGTTATTTCTCCACACGATCAAATCACATTAGGTTTTAGAATTGTTATTTCTTTTCCTACACTGTAACTCTGAAGAGACACGTATGTCATATCCCTTAACTCTAGTTCCATTTATCTTGGTGCATCGTAGACTTTCAAATATTTACATTTAATTAAATTGTTAAGGGCATTTGAAAATTTTTCACAATATTTCCAGTAAAATTTTGTTTTGTAATCGAATGTGTCTTTCAAAAGTATGTAAAATTAAAATGGGTGGAATAGAAGTTTGCTTAGTTTTCTTTCAGCTCTGAGAGTGCATAATTGGGTAAAATAATCTTTTTAGGTCTTAATTTTTTTTTTTCAAGACTGAGATATCAGATGTATCAGTATCAAACAACTGAAAGGTGTTTTTTAGTTGCTTTTGTAAAGTATAAATGTTACATCTAATTCTACTATGAATAAGAACACATTGTAAAGAAATTTTATAGAAAAATGACTGAAGAAGAATAGCTTAGCTTCTTGACAAGCCTTAAAAGCATTTCTCTAGTAAACTCATGTTTGCATATGCACAGGCGTGCATGTACACACACACACACACACACACACACACACACACACCTGTTGTGTACTGCCTGGAGCAGGTCCAGGCAGCTGCTGGGGTGGGTGGAATAAGACAGCTGAAGTTGCCTTTCTGTCTCGCAGAACAGCCGGTGGTGGAAGGAGACATGTCGGCAGTGACGTAGGTGAAGAATCTAGTTCTTTCTGCCAAGCTCTCTCCTGAAAATAGTGGCAACAATACCAAGTATGTTCCACTGGGACTTGATACAAAGACAAATATGGGGAGAGAACCTGTGAAGCTAGAACTAGGACCGAGGGGAGGTAGATGAAGAACTTGAGATACAAAATTTAAGGTGACACTATCAGGTGCTGACCCTGCGTTTGCACAATCTGGAGAGTGAATGCCACCTTAAATTTTGTGGCTTGCTTGTCTCACCCTGGTCCCTGCCAACTTTGTTTGGCAATTTTTAGTGTCTCTATGTTATACGCCTCTTAAGACCAACTACAAATCAAGTGACAAGAAAATCCCATTGAGGTAGCAAGTGTAGTTTTCTTCTGTTTATTATGCATGTGGGAGATATTTGATAACAGACTTAGAACAAGGACTGAGTTGAGAGTTCTGAATATCGGGGCTCTTCTCGTTAATTAAGTATGTTTTTAAAATATATTATATCTACACATAGACTCAACCCCATGAACAAAAAAGAATTGTGTAACCTGATCAAATTGTGTATTCTACACTCGTATTCACTCTTTTTCCTAGATTTATGTCCTATCCTCAACTGATTGCAGATAGACTTTTTTTTTTTTATGTCATTGACTTAATCACTAAAGAGAATTCTCTCTCAATCTGCAATTACTCAGAGTTAGTCTGTACGCTATAGCTACCTGTGGTCAGAATAACATACAGCTTAATGAAATTCTTTCTGCTTCCAGCTTTATTAACAAAATGCTTGTCTTAGTTACCTATTCGGAAATGACATCTCTGTTTGTGTCACATTCCAGATCTCTGATCCCTCACTGAGAGTGTCTCATCCTGCTCTGGATTTTGGCAGAACAACTTCTGGATTTGTTGTAACCTGAGAAATTCCTCCATTGATAGAAACAATCAAACGCCCTGTTGCTTGCTCCCTGAGTTGTACTGCAGAGAACCCCACAGCTGGGTTCTAATATTTAACCATCTTATGTTCATTTTCACAGAGGCTTTTCATGGTACACATGCATCTCTCTGTTTTAAGTACTGTAAAAAATGAATAACAGTCACAGAGGTGCAGGTGGAAGAATCATTTATCTCATTTATGCTTCTGACCATGGGATCCTAACGCCTTGCTTAATTCTCTTAAAGCCAAGTGGGCCCCAACCTATGAATGAATTACCCATCCATAAGGCAAAATCTTTCCCATCTCCTTTTTCTCCTAGATGCACTTACCCCTCCTACTCTGATTCTTCAGAATCTCTAAGGCAGGGGTCACCTCAGAAGCACTGAGTTCCATCAGAATGTATGAATAAATGAACTGAAACGTGAGAGAAGAGAGTAGAACTATGGTAAACTGGTTTACAGGCCTTCTTGAGAGGTCCAGCATGAATCTCAAGTTTAAATTCAAATGAAAATAAGATGGCATAATCTGTAGATATAAAATAAAAACGCCAAAGAATTAGTGCTTACACATGTGTGTCTATATGCGTGTTCGTCTGTGTTGTGTTCTTACTGTTCTATTTGAAAGAAGGCTTTGCTTATGCAAAAGTATTACATATTATAAGATTTACATGAATAACATATATCTTTTAATGAAGCCGATTAAAAATGAAAATTTAGGGCCCAAAAGCAATATTTTCACAGTCTATCTAGAAGTCCATGCTGGAGGTACACTCAGTATAAGCTGGTAGTTTTCTCAGGAATAGAGAAACGGCAGAACTAGTTTCAAGGAGAAAAAAAAAATACTAAAAAATAAACTCCCGGCAGAAAGTTTGGGAGGAGGACTTTACAGCAGTGTCAGAGTCTAACTCAGGCTTCCAGGAGAGATCAATGAGAAAATATCTTTTCCCACAATTAAAGATTGTAGCATTTCGAACTGAAAAAATTCCAGGGTAAACAAAGGCAGCACGAAAACCATACTAGAACCATATACATTGATGATTCTGCTGTACCTGTACCCTCCCACATTAATTCTAAAATAGATTATCAAAAGCACTTGGAATCTTGAACTATGAAAGCAAATACTATAAAAAGTGTTATGGAAAATGCCGTAAGTTTCATTTATTTTGAAAAGTAAAGCTCAAAAACTAAAGTGTCCTAAAATCAATCTTCTAAAAGAAAACTTAAAAAAAAAATCAATCCATTCTGATATTTCTTAAAAACTATTTTTTTGGCATTGTTTATAAAAATATAGATATTATACAAACTTAAATGAATAGGGACCAAAAGTATAATCTCAGACAGTTCTATCAATATAGCAAAATTACATGATTAAGCAAATATCAATTACGATTAAATTATCTTTAGGGCTATGTCTGAAAATACATTCCTCAGTTGAAACAGCACCTACCTTTAACAAGGACACAGGAAAAAAAAAATAGAAAAATATGAAGAAGCATGTGTTTTATAGTGCCACATTTCTTTAAAAATAAACAAAAACACAGTTGTTCTCATAGTATTTCTTGAAAAACAACTTTCCTAACAGTGATTTAACACACAGAAAATAATCAAAATGATCTGGAGCCACCTTGTGGTAGTCACCTGTAATTGGATGTGGTTTTTAAAAGAAAGGCTTAACTGTATTCTAGAATAAATATAGGTGTCTTACAGTCGAAAAATTTCCTTCAGAATGCTGACCTTCAAACATAGACAACATATTTATGTGACAGAAATGCCAAACAAAATATATTTGTAATGGAATTAATAATGATAATTATAGTAACAACCATTTATTTAGTGCTTCTTATATGTGAGAAACTGAGCTGTGGGTCTTATGTGCATTGCTCACTGGACAGGAGAGGTTCTGGGGGAAACCAAGGTAGACCATGTCAGTCTTCAAGGCCACACAGAGTTGGTAAAGGGTGAAACTTGGATCTGACAGCTAGATTCTTAGTAACTATGACCTTTTAAAAAATGCCTACTATATAAGCAGGCATCAAGTTAAATACTTTCTATTTGTCACCTAAGTGTGATAGCATTCTTATAAAATAAATATTAGTATATCCATTATATAAGCTAAGAGAGTCAGAAAGATTATATAACTTTCCTAAAGCTGGCATTTGAACCTAGGAATATTTAATCCTAAAGTTTATACTTTTATTTATACTATGCCATGTCCTACTACATCAAGTACATCATGATGTTTTAATCGCATATGTACAAATTTTTTCATTCATTCACTCATTCATGATAACACACACGGTAGGCATGGAGAGAATGAAAGAAAATTTTAAGTTACAGACTATTGGGTTTGAGGTTTAAGAGGCCATCTGACAGGGTCTAGGAGGAATCTATTTTCCCCAAAATTGGCAAATCTGTTGAATGTGGCTTTAAAGTAATAATTAAGGAAGACCGAGAAAGACAAAAAACCAGGTAGATATATATGTCTGATTATTATAGAAGATACATAGGGTCTCTCTTTCACTTACACACACACACACACATCCTGGGCTGGCCTTGGTACATTTTCCTTTAGATGGTACTCTCTCTTCTCACTCTTTATGATGAGGTGTTGTGGGGATTAACTGTGTTAAAATTGCAAATGTAAAGTGTTAGAACAATGCTTTGCACAGAATGAGGACTATATACAAGTTTAAACTTTTTTATTATTGCTTCCTGTTAGAAACCTCTCCTAAGCTGTGGGGTTTTGTTTTCCTGCCATAGTTGTAATCACTTCAGCAACTGCTTGACACATCTATCAGCTACTTCCAAGATGCATGAAATAGGTTATAATGGCCTTCTGACTTGCGCTTACTTGAGAGTTCAGTTTATTACTACTACATTACTGCAGAAGTGGAGGCTCTCAAAGTCATACTAGACTTGGTATCTCAGATCCCCATGCAGAATGCACACATTTTCATCTTGACCTTACTTACCTGATTAATTACCCAGGGTCATTGCATCAAGCTGGAGAGAGTAGGGAGCTAGCTGGGGATTAGATTTTATTGTTCACTCTCCCGTATCTGAAGACTTCAAGCGATTACCATAAGTATTTTTTATTACCTCCCCTCCTACATCTGGGAATGGTAGAACTTTATAGGAATAAGGTATTTGGGAGTCTAGGCTTTCATGAGATTGAGCATATCAGAGTTTAAATATCACAGACTCCAGATCCTCCTCCTAAAATCAATTCTATCCCTCATGTTCACTCTGTCTAGCTCAAAACTTTAGTGGGCATGGACTAATTAGAAAGGAAGAGAAGCAGATGTGTTATACGTAACTCTTGCACTAACATGGAATGATAACAAAAGATTCTTCTTATCATTAGCAAGTTACACTCATACACATACAATCCTGGAGAATGTTCTACTAATGTGTTACTTGAGAGTCAAGGATCTATAACTCATCGAGAGTTCTTCTGGTGGCAAAGAATTAGGACTGGATTCTTTGTTCTCTTTAACTTGCCCTGGGCACTGGGCTTTAACCCTAGACTTTTGGCATATCCTTGGGGACTACTATTCAGCTCCAGTCAGCAGACACCATCTCTTCTGGATCCTCTCCCTGATTTCCTCCCCTTTCTTCACCCTGCCCAGGCTCTGCCTCTCGGTTTGTTTACATCTTTCTGCCATCTCTAGGCTACATCTCCTGATTCTGCCTGGGCAGGGCCGGGGTTACTGGGGCCCGACTGTTGTCAGGGTTCCAGGGTGGGGTATACTACCTTCACACAAACAACACTTATCTCCACTCGCGCTTTAGAAACTGGCTGAAATCTCTCCCACTCTACGACCAAATGCTGCATTCTCATGATTTTCTACAAAACCCACACTCTATAGCCAGACTGATGGCTAATTTAAGTCTTTGAATAATCTTTTTTTTTTTTTGAGAACAATCAGTTGTCAGATTTATTTTGAAATCAGTTGTAAAATAATTCATGTGTGTGGGAATCAAAAAACTATGGTAAATAACGCTAGCTATACAGTGGCTAACTTAACAAGGCTTCAGTTTGCAGACTGTGTGCTCCCTGAAGCTAAGAGCTTTGTTGTACCCAGCATGAATTCTAAACATATGACTATTGCATAAGCGCATGAGTGAATACCTACTTTCTAGAAAAATTTTGATCATATAAATCAAATTATTTTGAAAAGAATTTAACATGAACGGAAAAATTTAAACTGGTCCACAATGCCGATCCTATGTGCATAGTCCATCACTGATTTACTATCTCAAAGTATTATGCCAAAAGCATACAGTGGCCAGAAGAAAAATCCAACTGAGTTTTCCATAAAGGGAGGTGGCTATTTTTGTTTTCTTGTAACCAAAACAGAGAAAAGCAGCCGAGACACTTACTGAATGTCAAGGAATGAGAGTGGGAAGGAGCTACCTAGTCGAAATGATGATACAGAAGGGGTGAAGGTGGGGCCTTCTCACTCCTTAAATGTGACCCTACGCCTACTGGCTTCTCCAAAAATGCCATCCCTCTGGAATGCTTCTATAAGGGTCACAGTCCCTTCAACTCCATTTAGGACTACTTTTCTTTTGTCCAGCACTGTCCCTTCTTTTGCAAGGAAAAACACACACATTCTCTTAGTTTGTAGTTTTCTCCTTTCCCTCTCCTTCCGCCCTTCGCACGAGTCAGCAAGGTGAGTCGGCCACCACATGGCTTCCATTCGGGTTTTCTCTGATGGAGGCCACCGACCAAAGGACATGTCCTGGGAGCCTGCAGCAACTGGAAAGGTTTCATATCCAGAAGGGACTGAGATGATACTGACTGATCATGCTACTGCAGCTGGACATTTGGGGTCTTCCCTGACTCTTCACACAGTGTCCGTGACCTCTCTGCCCTACAACCTCTCTGGGAGCCCTACACTCAACACTATGCATTGCCTTTGTAGGGCACTCCTGGCACTTAAGACCAAGAAGCATAAGCTCTCAGGTCTACCAAGGGTATATGGTCAAATGTCTTTCATGGAGTTGAAAGGAAGTGACCTTACTCTGCCTCCTGTCATGGATCCCTGTTTATCTATGTTCACATTTCTGCCTGTGGAATTAAGGGTTTCAGAGGAAGTGGCCTGATGCTAATGAGCGGCCATTCTTGAGAGAGGCCATGCAGGGTTGAGCCTAATAACAGGCTCAGCTTCTGGCCCAGAGGATTTTCTCCCTCTGGCACTCATGTTTTATCCTACAATGAGAGTATTAATAGCTAACACTTATAGTGCCTACGCTGTGCCAGACTTTGTCCTAAATTCTTTACGTGCATTAACTCGGTCTTCTTAACCCCAACACTAAAGAGACATTTATAAGGGAGAGAAATCCCAATTTCATAATCTCACTCATGAATCACTTAAAAAGCAATCCAACTTTTTTTTTTTTAATTCTGCATCAAAGTATGCCAACTGATATATCACTCTCTATTGGTTGTTTTCTTTGGTGTTACTATAGGACAACTTGTGTCTAAATAGGCCTCACAGTGAGTCCAGTCCCAACCCTCTGTTGAATTTTGACTCAGCTGCAACCCCAGATGCCTCCCCAACACCCTAGCCCACTTGGAGGGTGTCCTCTGTATTCACCCTGTGCCCACCTATTTCAGAGCACCCCTAGCTATGTTTGGTCATTAAAGTAGAAAATTACCTCTGAGCTATGTGATACACACACACACACACACACACACGCACACACACATGCACACGCACACGTGTGCGTGTGTGTGTGTGTGTATAGTTCAGAACATTATCAAAAATTTCAATGATCCTAGACAGTAAGTTTCAAAATGTAACTTTAGCATATTGCTCTTGTAGTTCATCATTAAAAATGACTGACTGACTGACTGAATGAATGAATGAATGAATCTTTTTCCTCTCCTATTCTTGAATGATAATACAAAAGCCCTCTTGTATTGCTTTAGAACTCCTTAAATCCCGTCTTCATTCAATTTAAATAAAGCCATGACAATATACTCCAGGAAGTCATCTGTCTCACAGCCAGCAGTCTGGATGCCATCTTAAGCTCAGCTGGGATTCTCCATCCACAGAAATATTTAGCAGTTGGCTGACTGGAAACAGTGATGTGTTTCAGAAATGAAGCATTCATTTCCTTCCCCTGACTAGGCAGCCTATAGCTTACTCACAACACAGCACTTCTCTTCTGTCCCCTTTGTCCTCACCAACATGAGCTGCTTCTCTGTGCGCTGCTTCATGCACTCAGTCTCGGATTGGTGGATTTCTGCACACACAGATATATTTCCTCTTGGTACACAATACTTATTTGCCTCTGTTTCTTTTGAAAAGGCAATACTATCTCATCATTTTATCAGTTAGGTACTAACTAACGGAAAACCTAACTCCAACTAGGTTAAGCAATAATATAATTTATAGGTTTATGTAAAATAAAATCAAGAATTAGTCTGAGCCCTAGATAAGGCTTGATTCAATAACTCAGCAAGGTAACCTGTGATTTGACTCTTTCATTATCCTAAAGCTTTACAAATGGCTTTCAACTGCTTCCGGTGGCCATATTTACACCTAGCAATAAGATAGAATTCCTTTATGGATTTCTGGTAAAAGCAAAGAAGTTCTTTCTTCCAAGTCCCTGATACATATTTTCTTGTATCTCATCGTCCAACTGGGTCACACACTCATCTCTAGGCAATCAGTTTTGGCTAGTAGATGGTACTTACTGATGGGCTTAAACGAATCAGGGCTCACCTCTGATGACAGGGTGAGATCAGCTTTGCTAAGCCCAGAAACTGTAGTCAAGAAGGCACTTTACTGAGAGGAAATGGGGTTTGGATTCGGCAAGCTACCATACAATTACCACCACACTTGTCATAAATCTAATCCCACTAATGTTCAAGCAAACCTGTGAAGTACTATTTACCAACTTTTGGTAACTCCTGTTTCAAATGTACTTTGTGTATTCCCCATGCTCTTTGCTTGCCAGGTGCAGAGAGAGAGAGAGAGAGAGAGAGAGAGAGAGAGAGAGAGAGAGAGAGAGAGAGCGCGCGCGCTGAGGCCTTAAGCACTGTTACTGGATCCCTGTGCAACCATTTTTACATGTGAATGACAAAGTCCAGAGCCAAGCATTTTGAATTTCACAAAAGCCCTGTGCAGCAGGTAACACCAACTTTATTTTGCAGATGAGGAAACAAAGTTAACTAAGTTGCTCAGTGTCACACAGTTAGTAAGGGATGGACTTGGTGTTTAGAGAGGTTGTCCATTTCTAAAATCTGCAGTCTCAAGTACTGTGCCATGCCAACTTCCATCTCCCCAGTGAACTGAGGCTGACCAGAAGTACTAGGACAGCAACATGTGCCGTTTGAGTTATATTCAGAAAAATCAAGAGAATAAGGAAGTTATAATTTGTTTCTTGGGGCTAATAATTCAGTGTTAATGACAAAGAGAAAGTAGAACTCTTTTATTTCTACATTTCTTTTCATCTCTTCTGTCAAGGAAAGTGATCTTTGCTCTGACAATAGCTTATATGCTGGCAACAGGGAATAGATTTGGAAGATGAGTGAAACCGTGAGATAACCAGTCGCTTCTGTGAATTCATGTCTTCTTGCCTAGACAAATTAAATATCAGAACTGAGGGAAGCTGTGCCTGATTCAGACTGCTGAAGCAATGATAGTGACCTACGGCAAGGGCAGCTACTCCTGGGAAATGGCAAAGTAGGGGGAAAAAGCAGTTTCATAGATGCATGCATGCATTCATGCAGACATATGACATTCTCCATCATATGTCATCAGGGAAATGCAAGTTAAAACCATGAGATATCACTGCACACCAATTATAATGGCTAAACTCCAGAATGCTGACAACACTAAATGCTGGTGAGAATGTGGAGCAAAACACACTCTATCATTGCTGGTCGGAATGCAAAATGGTACAGCTACTTTTAAAGATAGTTTAGTAATTTCTTACAAAACTAAACATACTCTTACCATGTGATCTAGAAATATCATTTCTTGGTATTGACTCAAAGGGTTTGGAAATTTATGTCTACACAAAAACATGCACAGAGATTTTGCAGTAGTTCTATCCATAAATGCCAAAACTTGGAAGCAACCAAGATGTACTTCAGTAGGTGGCACATCCAGACAATGGAATACTATTTGGTGCTAAAAAGAAATGAGCTATAGTCACAAAAAGACATAACGGAAACTTAAATGCATATTACTAAGTGAGAGAAGCCAATATGGAAAAGCTACATACTGTATGATTCCAATTATATGACATTCTGGAAAGGGCAAAATTATGGGGACAATAAAAAAATCAGATTGCCATGGGATGGGGACAGGGAGGGATGAATAGGAGGAGCATGGGGGATTCTTAGGGCAGTGAAAATTCTATATACTATAAAGAGGAGTACATGTCATTATAATGTACATTATAACATCTAAATTCATAGAATATACAACACCGAGAATAAATCTTAAGGTAAACTATGGACTTCGTATCATCGTGGTATATCAATGCAGGTTTATTAATTGTAAAAAATGTGCCACTTTGTGAGGGGTGTTGATAATGTGGGAGGTTATGTTTGTGTGGTGGCGGGGGGTATGTAGGAAATTTCTGTACCTTCTCAGCTTTGCTGTGAACTTAAAACTTCCCTAAAAAATAATAAAGTCTTAAAAATGACAAACAAATAAATGTCAATAACAAAAAACTCCTCTTCCTAGAAAGCCAGATTTAATAGTAATATTACCACAATAAAGCATATAACTGAAAAACGTAGATAAAATTACATGGAATTTACATGTTATTGACTTGAAAAATAATTCTTCTATTGGGCAGTATTTACTGATTTGAAAGCTGCTTTTGTCTTAGAACATTTTAAATAGATGTTTTAGCAATAGAATATTGATGGTATTAAGGTTGTATAAAGCATTTTCTAAATAATATTTATTTATTAGATTTCCTTAGTTTAAATCTCTTCATTGAAAGCACACATTAAGTTTATATTTAGGTTTATTTTAATATCATAAAAAAGTAGCACTATATTGGGATTGCTAATACCACTGGAAAACAGGTAAGTATGGATGCATCCGAGATGCTGCAGCTCAACCACAGTAGATATAAAAGAAGGTTGACTTCTCGAGTTCATTATTTTTATAAACATCTCCAGATATTGGTCTTCCATATTTTCTTCACAATTAACAAAATATTGCTTGTTTAAATTTTAAACAGGTTGTATGTTTACATCATTAAAACTCATCAAGAATTAAAAATTAGGTAGTGAAGTCTCTTTTTTTTTTTTCTTTTTCATTGCTGCAATGCATTTCTTATTTATCCTTCTAGCGAACTTTTCTAAAGCACATAAAACATTCCTAAAAATAACTTGGGTAAAAGATGTGGATGGGTAAAGGAAAAATTAATCCTGATTAGGGAATCAGAAAAACTTTTGGGGGAAAATGTGTGCGGAGAAGGGTAGATTTAGCAAAGTAGATTTAAAAGGAGAACAGTGACCCTCGAGTCTGCAGGTCTTGTGAGCACACAGTACAACCAGAGAGCAGGTCCTGAGGTGATGATCTGTAGCAGGAAGGACATCTTGATCAGCAGACTCAGAATTTTTATAACTTTAAAGAATCCTAATGCTCATTAAGATCATTTTGCAAATGAAGAAAGTGAGGGCAAGAGAAATTAAAGGATTCCTTGAATGTCTCAGAGTACTCGGAGACTATGCTGGGTCTCAAACCAGGAATTCCTGTTCAGTGTTTTTCCCAGTACACACACGCCCTCTGGAAGACAGTAGACAAAGTGAAAAAGGTTTCGGGTGTCAGGGAAGGAATATAGAAAGGACCTTTGATGGTTAAACATATAATTAGGATATATTGGAGTGAAGAGGAGATAAATTTAGAAATCAGTCAGGTAAAATTTGGGTTATCATAAGAAAAGCCTAACCCAATCCATTTTGAGGTCACACAATGCCCTGGGTAACTAGCATGTTTACTAGAATGCCTTCCGCTCTTCTGGTTGAAGAAAAAGTATGGACATACAAGAAAATAGGTGTAATTTTGTCTGTATTGCCGAGTGGGTGTATTGGCATGAATAACAGCATCAAGACCTGCCTATCTAATATGAAAGTCTAGCTTTGCTTTCTTGAGTCACCCTGACCATGTCATATGTCTCTATTCTTAGGACACTTGTACAAAAGGCCACACCTCCCAAGGTCACCACTTGGGAAGGATAACGATTTAAAGCAAATGATTACTTTATATAGGCATAAAAATCAACACATGTAATTTAATAATTAGACTGAAGCTCATTACTATGGTCTACATTCAGTTTCAGCACATAAATTCAGCCTTTCATATTTTATCCCTTTCTTTGTCTTCCATCAGTAGTTGAGTATGTTTCAATTTTATCTTTTGTACAAGCAATCAGTTCTCAGGAAAACTGGCTGTCAAATCTACAGCTTGAAGAAAATAAATAGAAAGAATATGAATAAGCTTCCTGCTGCTTTGTGTTTTACAAATGGTCAGATTTATGCCTTGTATGCCTGATACCTACTTTCTGAAGCTAAGCAGTTGGCTCCCAGAAGTGAAAAAACCATGAACCACCACTCTAAAGATTTGTCTCTGGGACTAATTAGTTAGCTTTTTGAGTTTTCTCATTTGAATTAAAGACAAATTAGAATAAAAAGAAATAATTACATTTAACGGCATTATATTTCTGATTTAATTGTTGCTTTAGTCGTGTTTGATGTTGTTGGCTTCAAGTCTAATAACCAGAAAGCAGGATGCACAGTTGAGATGTTAGAGTGACCTTAAGAAGTATAATTAGTCTCTAATTGAGTTTTTATATTCACTACTAATTAATGAGTACTGCAATTGTTAAGTTTAAAAGTAATAAAAATAATGTCTTTTGTTGGGAATTTTTTGATGAAATGCATATATAATTTTCTAATGGTGGGAGCTCTGTGGTGACTCATTACTGTACAATCAAACAATTACCTTTGTACTTGTTTGCAAACCCATAAACCACTTGATTTTTGTCACAGTCATGCTCTAAGTAAAAGCTTTTCAAGTACTACCAAGAAATTTACTCTCACTGAGAGCAAAATTTTGAGGCTTCAGAGAGCATATGGTTTGGTCAATACCTAATCTGAAAGTAAATGGAATCCTTTTAAATTCAAGGTTTGATAAGCCTGAAAATGTGAACTCCACTAAGTTATTAATTTGTCAGTAAATTGAATAAGGAAAACAGAAGATGTTGTGACTTTATTGTCTCCTGACAGTTTAAGGTATTCAGTATGTAGATCATATTGTTCCAGAGCAGCTACTTGCTGAAGTGGATCAATCACTGAAAAAAGTGATGGAAATACGCATAAATTGAAAGAGTTCAAGAAAATGTCACCCTCGAGGGCTTTAGAAAATCAAATACACCTTTCATAAATATTCATATTTCCTAAGAAAATCATATACTACTCTAAGAAGGTAGGTTTTGAGTAGAAAGAATGAAAGCCATATGATTTCTTCTCTTTAGTTCTCTATTATGTTCCCCATTTGCTTAAAATGTATCTCACCTTGAATAAGTAGTTTAATTTTCCAAGTCTGAATCTATCTTAATACTAACTGGAGAATAATACTGCTTAGATATAGGGGTAAATCCAGGAAGAAGTGAACAGTTCAGAAGACAGCTGGTGTGTTTGCACTAGAACATAAGTTAAAGGGTCCAGTATTGGGTCCCTATAATGTGAAAATAAGCTCTCTCGCTGCTCTTGATGTCAGTCTTACGGTTCAAGTTTAGCTTCATCACTTTCTTCTCAATCTCTTTAACTAAGAAGTTTGATTTTGCAATTATTTTGCAAGATTAACTACTTCTCTATGCACGAATTGGTAACTATTGTCAAAGGGTCATATATGGTCTGGATTTATTTTATATTTTTAAAGGATTGCAAACAAATCAAAAACAAAAATGAACAACAACAACAACAACAACAACAACAAAAAACAAAAACAAAGAATACATGACCAAAAAGGCGTTGCCTGCAATCCCTAAAATATTTACCATCTGGCCCTTGACAAAATTTGCCGATGTTGCTCTATGGGTTAATACAACTTTCTAGGATTCTTGAATGAGAAATACTAACTAATGAATTTTTATTCTTTATTATCTCAAGTCTCTATTACAAAGTACTTTCCTCTCCTCCAACCTGTCAATATTTGCAATTGAATTATAGCCACTCATGCTTCAGGGGTGCTCTGTTTGTTACGGTTCATTACACATCAAATGTTTTAGGACCTAGGACACTCATTATACTGTATCTTGTAGTTTGGAGCTATTAGATTTGTATGTAGATATCTTCTTTAGATGCTTAACATAATCAGTCAATAACTGAAGAGACAGATTTGGTCAAGGGTCAAAAAAGTATATGCTGTCAGGGGGTCTGATTTCTGGCCTCAGCTCAGGTAGCAAAGTTCTCTCACTTGTAGTGTCCACACTAGCTACGTAGTCTAATAGCACCTTCCAGAATTGTGTGACTTTTATATGAGAGATATAGTTAAAAGCATCTTGCTCAGTTTCTAATTCACAGAGTCTCAAAAAAATATTAGTGGCCTCTGAATCTGAGGTGAAAACAATGAGTAAACATTCACAAATTTAAGTCCAAGTTGAACCACAAATTAATAATGTCTATAATGTAAGGAATTATTTTTTTCGTTCAGGTTAATCTTTATAACTTTCCTTATACTCTTTTTATTGGCTGAGTTTTTCTGACATACCAAATTTTATGACACATGTGGTGTTCTATATTCTGTGGTAGGAGAATCTTTCAAAATTTACTCACTGTGTAAATGAGCTCTCTTATTGAGTAAAGTATCTTTAACTAGAAGCAAGTTTATGAAGTATTTAAAGGGACATATCAGTGACTATTAATGCAAATATACTGTGTGATGCAGGCTTACTGAGTGCCTCTGTTTATTTTTAACATGGCTTCATTTGGAAACATGCCCAAGAGCATGGTAGCAATAATTGCTAGTGGCTTCCCAATATCTATACTCTCCTTTTATCTATAGTAATATAATCCTTTTTTTTTACCTTAACATATTGGTACCTAGGGAAAGACAGCAGTTCCCCCACTTCACCTGCAGCTAGATATAATTATGTGACTAAGTTCTAATCAATGGGATGGTTGCAGAAAAGTTGTGTGGGGATTTTTGGGTAATTTCCTGCAAGGGAACTGCTGTATTCTTCTCTTTTTTCCCTCCACCTTGCTGCCTGAAATAAAGATATAGATGGCTGGGGCTCTAGCAGTCGTAGTGTAACATGGGGATGAGCATGCCACCAGAGAGAAGGCAGGTCTGAGAACTGCAAGGTGCTTGGGTTTCTGAGGTTTGAAAGTTTCTATGCTGTCTCCCTCCAGACTAACTTTATGTGAGATGGATATTAGATTATATCCAGTTTTAGTTACTATTATTTGCTTTATTTTCTGTCATAGGTGGTAGAATCCAATCCTATTTATTATAGATATCAACAAATTCAATTCATTCACAGTAAAAGGAAAACAGTTTACTAAAAAGTGGGAGCATATTGATTCTATAGCAAGGATCATAAAAATGTATTCAAACTTACATCTTGAAGTTGTCTCCAAACATATCATGTGTATCACTAAACTATAATAATATACATGTTTGTATATATACATATAATGACTAGGATGCAAAAAAATTCTCTAGGCCATTGTATTGAGTAACACGAAGTTCCAGTCTTATGCAGAATGGATTAGCCGGTCAGCGATCTTATTTTCATGAAGCAAAAGTAAACACCATCCAGGTATGAAAAACTAACTTAATTGTACAAAGAATTAAAAAATTCTGCCAAAAATGTTTGAGTTATATTATTTTGAAAGAAAAGCTATGTTTTCTGTATCATTTTCATCTTGTTCCTTCATTTACAATAGCACTTGGCAGGTGGTATTAATTTATTAACTGCTACCAATGAACAAAACTGCTATTTAACAGGCACAGAATATGTCTTCTACAAGTTATATAGTAGAGTTGTGCCTTAAAAATAAAACACCCTCACTGATCATATCATAGTTTTAATGTCAGTACTTGTTATCTATAAATTTTCACATCTTGGCTAGGTAAAGATGTTAGATCTATACGTGAAATAAGAAAAAAAAAATACACATGTAGGATAATGCCCTACAACTTCTTTTTGTGTTTTTGCAGGGAATAATGGATTCAAAGTAAATTATAAATTATTTATAAACATATTAAAATAACCAAATTTTCTTCAATTAACTAAAAACACAACCATTAGTCTATAAAATAATAAGCAACTCTTCTTTCAATATCATGAAGGTGAAGCAGAGAAAACCTAAAGTCACATTAGGTGAGTGTCAGAGGTAGGATGAGAACCCATATTTCTTCATTTCCAAACTGGGGCTCTCTTGGTTATGCAGCAAGGAGTTTTAGAAATGATGAATTATTGATAAATGTCATACTGTTGTTGACTCTTCTGAGCAAGAGATTTAAAATTCAATTCTAGTTTCTACAAAAGCTTTGGAATTAATTATAGATGCCTGCTGATTTCTTTGCTCTGTCCTTTACCTGAGGAGATTATCACCAAACCTCTGTCATTCGTGTTGCTATATCACACTCTGCCCCCAACTGGGTTCCTATCAGAGTAGACCTATAATCTTTCTAAGCCCAGAGGCTGAAAATGATATGAAATCGAATCAAACTCAAGGGAATAAGAACCCTGAAGTTTTAATGAAACAACTGGTTTTGGTATTATAAATTCTCTGGATCATTAATAAAAACCTCGCACTTACTGCTACTATCTTAAAACCTATAAATATTGGAAAAGATCAAATGCTTCTCAGAAATATCAATATTATCTACTAAATAAATTATTTACAAAGTAACCAATAGAAAATGGAAAGAGAGAGAGATTACTGGAGAAAAATAAGTCACAGTAAAAATATTCTGGCTAGTTGGTTTGGGGTAAACTCAGAGAAAAGCACTTAGGATATAATTTTATAAAGAGGAAGGATGATCAGGACAATTCCTGAATGTTTGTTTCTACCAGTAGAACCTTGTAGAATAAAGTTACATAGACCACGTCTAGTGGGAGGTTATACCTTCAGAGAAGTAGGGCAGAAGGCCGTTTTTCTTCTTTCTTTGTAGCATCCCCCATCCTCCAACACAACTTTATAACAGTCTTCAACATCCTCTTGACTCCAATTCATTGTCACTATTTCTGTATCTCTAGGCAATATATTTTCTTTTTTTTTTCAATGAAAAAAGAATACATTAGCTTTTTTGTTATCAAATGGCCAATGTTGTTAATCATTTGTTTCTATGTGTTGAGTGCCTAAGGTGAAGAGATTGTGTAGCTTATTGATTAGTGAAAGAAAGAAAAAATGAGCTAACTGAGTGATATTTGGGGAATCTGCCAGGTTCGAACTCCGTAGTATCATAAAAAGTCAAAAGCTGATAAGAGTTCACAAGTAAAAAAATCCAGGACTAACAATTTGACATACATGATGTCAGTGGGTAGAACAACCAAAAGGACTGATTCAAGAGGAAAAGTAATGTCACTGTTAAGTATTTATCATCCACAGATACTTTTTTCAGGGAAATTTGTACTATAGAACACTCGTACAATCCATGGTTACTAGAGGTATGTCTTTGTGCATTTGCATCAGTCTTAGGAAGAGACAATGAACTATTGGAGGGGAATATGAGTCGGGTTTTGTAACAGAGATCTAGAGAGGAACATTCGTTAATACCTTATGGGTAGGTTGAGAGGGTTCAGAATGGTTAAGTGTTTCTTAAGGGAGAAAGGGGAGAACTCAGAAAGGAATTGAGTGACAACTCTGCCTCCCTAGTCTGCAAAAATGACTTGCAACTGCTGACCACAGTGTACCAGAGGAAGCAAAACTCAGACCTATAGCTGAGAGAAACAAGTGCAAGACTCAGACTATATTAGAGAATTGCTGGCCAAAGAGTGAGGAGAGCTGAGAGAATGAGGATTATGGTCTAATGTGCAGGCCACACGGAGTAAAGTTCTGGCCCCAGCATTCAAATATTTCAGAGTTGAATGAGATTTCTGGTATTCTGCATTATTCACATAATTAATAACTCTGGGCAATTGCCCACTGTAACGCCTCTTTGGAGATTGCTTAGGGGTCTCCAAATTTAGCGAAGCGCTGGACTTTTCATTTTATAACTCATACCTTTGAGTAATAGCAACACAATAGTTACTATCACCAAGTATGAATAAATCTTACTCTAAAAACTCAGGAATATAAGAAGCATAATATTTTTTTTCTTTCCTAAAGGCCTGCTTAATTAGTTTATTCAATTACTCTTGCCTAGCTCACAGTAAGAAAAAAGAAGAAAAATCAAACTCTAGCATTAATGTTTCAAGGGGTCCTTTACTCTCATTTATTTACAAGTCAGTGATATTTGCAATACTTAGGTGGGTGGGGTGTAAGTAGTCAATCCAGCCTTTGGTTATCCATGGTCTTTGAATACTCTGCTCCACCTTTTTTGTTACCTGCTCCATCTTTAGTTACCCTACTCCATCACCCCATCATTAGTTAGCCCACACAGACCTTCATGTCCCTCAGTCCCTCGCTGTTGCTGTGCCACTCTTGGGGCATGAGCATCGTTGATGAGGTTTCCTATGGTCCTACATGTCCTAGCACATGCACAATCACTCCTCTCTTGAGTAAGGTTACTTTCTGTTGGCACTGCATCAAGGGGTTCCAGACTGTTTGATCTGAAAAGACATCAAACTTTTATATCACATCCTTCCTTTTGCCCACCTCAATTCTGCTATATTTTTTCAGATAACTGCTAATTCTCTTGGAAGTTGTTCTAGAGTATAGCATAATCTCCTGTATGGGTTTTGGTAGCACTCTAGATTCAAGAAAGACAGAAGTTGGCAAACTGCTTGGAATAGGGGGTAGTGAGAGATATAGGAAGAAAAACAATAAATATCATGAAATATTACTTAGCTTCATATTTATTTTTGCATATTATATCATCCAATAAGAAGCATGATTTATGTTTGCCTAAATCAACATGATTAAGCAAGGGCCGACAGCTCAGTGATTATATTCCTCTTTCAGATGCCAATGTTGAAGATACTCTAAAACACTTGAGTTGAGTAGGTGGCTGTGACTTATCATGATAAGTGTTGCTTAAAAACTGCTGTAGATTGAAACATGTCATAGGAGATTCACAAGAGAAGATAGAATAAACTTGTTCCAAGGTTCTTCCAAGATTTATTATTTTTTCATTTAATTTGGGAGTCTCTGGCAGTGATGAATTTAAATCACTGGCCCATATTAAATAATTTAAAATGATTTCCAGTTCTCAGAATACATTAGATCTCAAACTCCTTTCCTCTTGGTTATATGATAGTCAAAAATGTCAAAACCTTTTCATTGTGTTTATAACTTGTGCTTTAGGATGTTTTGGTTGGGTAACTTGATATTTGAGAAATTTTTTGTGAATCAGCATGTTACATTTGAAAGTGTAAAAGAAAAGGATAAAGGATGCATTCTTGTTCACCTAGAAGCCACTAAAATTTATTTCCTTTGTTAATTTTATACTATTTCCTAGAATCATCTTTTTAGAGAATACTCTACCCTAGTTAAGAGCTTTATATTTTTTGAGAATGTGAAAACTTACTTACATATGCAAAGAGACATGTTCAAGGATGTTTATCAAAATTTTTTACAATAATAAAGAGTTGAAAATAATTTAAATTTCATCAAATGAAGAAGGGACAGATAAAATGTTATATGCAAATGAAAGAATACAAGCTTACAATGACAAGTCTAGAAAACATAAGTTTGAGTTATAAATTAAGCCAAATGAGATGTAGCACAATACCATTTAAGCAAATTATAAATACTATAGCATTCATGGATATATATGTGCATATACATGTATATATATATACACACATGTATATGTGCATATAAACACATGTACACATATAGACAGTATATATATCACACATGTATAGGTGAATAATAAATAATTATATATGTATAGTAATTTATTATATATATTTATACATCTGATTATGTAATTAATTATGTATACATATATGTAGAAATACAAGTGTGTGATATATGTAATAAATGATGCATATTTTACATATACATATCTATACATATAACATTGTAGATATGTATATACATTTTATATATTTATATATGAATCTGCATTAAATACATAAGAGCATTTAACTTTGGGAAGAAAGAATATAAATTGATTTACAAATGAGAACCTAAGGAAAAATTAATAAAATAAAAAGTTAAATTAAATAGGGCCAATGCATGAACTCCTTCAAGTCGAAATCAAACTAAAAGTCATCTCAGTGGGGCTTACTCTGAACACTCCATCACTTGGCCCCCTTATCTTGTTTTCATTATTCTTTTTCCCCATAGTCTAATATTATGATCAGTTAGAATCTTAGCAGAAGCATAATATCTCAGGTGACAGAAATGGAATATAATGCAAGAGACTCATGAAAGGACTAATTTGCTAAGTTGTGGTCAAGGTTAAGGGAACTACAAAGGAATATTGAGACACCCAGAGACCTAAAGAAAGAGCAAAGGGAGGAAATGATTCTATTGGAGTCCAGAGAGAGTTGGAGCCCTGGAAGAGGAAGGTACCCAAGAAGCTGTGTAGCTAGGCAGGCACACAGCCTCTACTAGCAATGCAGCCCAAAGCATAGAGAAAGTGAGGAGGAAGTAACCTGACTTCTATCTCACATTGGCCAAACTCAGTCAGAAGCCAGCTGGCAAAGGAGCTCAGGCACTGTTTATAGAGCACAGAATTAATTTGGGGAGGGGGACAAACAGAATAACTAGCTTATATCATACATAAATAAATATATTTAATAAATAGAAAATAATAAAGTAAATAAATTTATAATAAAATGTAAGTTTGTATTATAAATTTGTTATTTATTATCTGTTTCTCTCTGCTAGAATATAAATTCCAAAAGGTGAGGATTATTGTTTCATTTACTGATGTATTCCAAGTGCCTAGAAGAATGTCAGGTATGAGGTAACCAGGAAATAATTGTTAAATGCATGGTATGTCACTAATCAAGGATTATGATGAATATGTTTCTTAGAACCTGAGATATAAGAAGAAAAGGTGATTTGCTTTGGGTCAATTAGGGTTCAATAGCATATTGTGACATCAGAAAATAGTAATTTGTATAATTTGGGGGACATTTTTCTGGGTTAAATTAATTAGTTTTTATCATTTCTAGTGAAATATGATACAAATAGAATTAATTAGCTTAAGATTTCAGATTAATATATCAGTACCTATATCTAATGATTACAGATATATGAATGGCTAAGCTTCCCGCATGCATATCTTTGTGTTCAAGCAGACAGTCCTATGTAAAGAACAGTCATTGGAGAAAGTTCCTACAGTGATTCCAGTGACTAGACCCAAATGATTCCCCACCTTCTCTGAAAACTGACAAAGGATAGTGCTACAGGAAGACATCTCACAATGATTCTCCCATATCTTGAGGTCAGCTAACCATATAGTGTCATTTTAATGCTCAGCCCTCATTTCCTTTCCTTTCTTAGCTTGTCAGCAATTTCTAGTAATTTTCCACATTCTGAGAAGTGGAAACCACTAAGAATTATTTTTTGAATACAGCCTCTTATGAAAGATGTCTCTGACAGGAATTCCTAACCCAAAGGTGGATGATGTTCAAACACCTTGTAAAATGACCTTCATAGTTCCCATTTTAGACACTCAGATACCATGATAATCATATTATGCTACTTGAAGCATGGCTTTACTTATTAACGATATTACAATAAGGTGTTTTGCTAAGCACCTTTTAAAAAGCTGAACTGCGTGAGGCCTCAATGAGGTGAAATGTGTCCAATGACTTCGAACTCTGGTCTTTTAAGCATTAAAATAATCTGCATATTGATTTTATCAGGCCCCAACTGAGCAATTTATTAACGGGGGATAATTTTACATTCCTCAAGAAAAATATCAACTTAATCCTTGAGGAAATGGCAATGAAATTGCTATCTATGGGATTTTTAAAAATGATCTTGAAATTTCTTGACATTTCTCCCATTGAAAAGTGGGGGCTGTACCTCTCCCTTTGGTCCTGTGCTCTGTGACTACTTGACTAATAGAGTAAAGCATAACTGACACTGTGCCAGTTAAGAGATAAGAAACTTATAGCTATGAGTTTCTTGGGCTAGTGACTCTTCACACCCAGCTACCATCCTCTGAGGGAGCATACCAGTTACAGAGGACAGGCCATGCATACACATTCTAGCCAACAACCCCAGCTGAGGTCTTGGCCAACAGCCAACGTCAACCCTCAGACATGTGATAAATGAGACTTTAGATGATTTTAACCCCTATCTATTGAGTCGCTCTAACCTTTCAGCCACCAGTTGACAATTCATGAGCTCTGCCCCAATTGCAGATTCGTGAGCACTATAAGTAATTGTAATTTTAGATCAACATGTTTGAGGGAGTTTGTTTTACAGCAGTAGATGATCAGAACACTATTTTAGACTCTTGGTGCTATAGAAATCTATCTAGGTATATTTCTCGCTTATAGATATTGAATTTTTCTAAATGAGAAAATTTTGCTCTGTCTTTCAAGATACAAGCTGTGAGATGTTGTGAATTTCTCTTTATATTATTAAAATTCAGTTTTGGTTAATGGAAGCATTTTACAAATTAGCATGCTTGAGAAAAAAAGAGAGAAAAATAACCTAAAATGCTTTCCTGGAATGTTGAGCTGGTCTAAGGGGGAATCTAAGGATTGTTTAGACTCTAGATTTTCAGCCTTCCTACAACCATCCCTCTTTCTTGGAGAGAAAACTTACACTTGTTCATCAGGATGGTTTAACTGCAGTTGGTTTAATGATCAACATTTTCTGCTCATTGTAAGTGAGTTATAAGATCACTGACAAAGAATGAGTTCATTGGTAAATAAAACTGGTTTCTGAAAAATAGAAAACAATTGTATTCAAATTTAGGGTTGGAGATTTTGTGAAGATTATGAAACCTTTATGTATCCAATATCAGATCTGGATTAGCTCTGCCTGAGTGCTCCCCACTACTCTTTTCAAAGCTGGGCTCTAGGACATCATTCAGCTTCAGAGAGGCCTTCTCCATTCAATCCACATCCAAGTCCCCTTCTCTATTTCTTCATCCTATTTGTTGACTATCCATATTTATTCATATCCACAATTATATTACTATCTATAATTATCGCATTTGTTCATTTGGTTGTCTTCTATCTGCTTCCCTTCACTGGGATTTAAATTCCATAAGAGCTAAGACTAGATTGTAAGTCTTAGTTTTACCTGCTGTAGCCTCAGTGTCTATAACAGTGAGCAGAGCATAATAGGTACTCGATAAATGCTCGCTGAATGAATGAGTATAAAACACTGTGGGTCAAGCGTTTTTCCATGAGAGAAGACATGCTAGGAATAAGGTCACTGTTCCTTTAAGAGATGCTTTAGTACCTGATAAGATTATGGCAATTACATCAAGTTTTAGTTGTGATAAAACTGTCATTCTGGTCATTTTTTAAAATATCACCTATGGGAAATCTTGAAATATAAATCCACAGATTAAAGTACAACAGAAGTTGTTTACGACAGAATGTGAATTTAAGTGTTCCTTCAATTTGTCTCTTATCTCTTTGGGAAAAAAGGTCATTAGGGGACAGGTTTTATCCTGTGAATAACAAGCAGCATTTAATTACAATAGACAGAATGGGAGCGACATTATTTACACAGCAGTTACCTGAGATCTCGGATGATAACTTCTACTTCATTGCTGTCAGCTCAGCAAGGCAGACTTGGGGGAGCAATGAAGCTTTGGGGTCCTGCTTCTTATTTAGATATCTAGAAGATTTGCTTACCTTTTTAGGTAGGCCCCAGTTTATCACATAAAATAACAGGGCTCATTTTTTTTTTTGAAATAAATTCCTTAGACTATTTAAGATAATGAACATAAAGGGATAATTTATATTTTAAAATATTCTGACATTTGCTGCAAAATAAATCTGATAAGTTTATTCTGTTGTCATTTACATTATGTTTCTTGAAAAGAAACAAGATTCAATTCCAGCTTCAGAGATGTTGGTTACCTTTATGGATCACGAAGTCTACAATTCTAAAATAAACTTTTTCAAATTGATTCTAATTGTTTGTCAGGTTATTTTGTTAAAGAATGTCAAAGAGGTGATGTAAAAATGATTCATGAATTTTCCCACAGTGAAAATTTAATTTGGCAGGTGTATTCAGGCACCAGGCAGGAACAGGCAGAACACATTAGAAAAAATTTCACGGGGGCAGGTAGGAGTTAGTGGATCAGTAGACTTTCTCTGTTAAAATCATACTTTTATTTATTGTTTGAACTTTCTTCCATGCATATTTTGTAATGTTTTTTTAAAAGAAAACATTTTTTAAAAGAATATAGCATGCAAATTACTTACACAATTGATTTAAATCAATATGTTTTTAAATTAAGTAATATTATAAACAGCTAAATATATAAATGCCAGGATCAATGACAGGATAGACTTTCTGGCCAGTTATAGAAGGAAATAATCAGGTTGGATCTCAAGAGAAAGATAGTCTAAATCAGAGACAGAATCAAGATGTCAAAAGAAGATTATCTAGGTTATTAACAAAGACCATGCAACAAAAGGTTTTAGAATTATCTTAGAAATATAATACCAGTTAAGCTCTCATATAGAAATAGCTATCCTCTTTCTAGTTATATTTACATATGCTATATGAAGTAAATAATTGTTGAATTAATATAAAAATGAAATTCTCCATTATGAAAGCTATGCAATTACTAGTTTGTACTTCTTAATCCCTTTACTTTTTTCACCCAGTCCCCCAGTCCCCCTCCCATCTGGTAACTATCAATTTGTTCTCTGTATCTATGAGTCTGGTTTTTGTTTGTTTGTTTGTTTTATTGTTTAGGTTCCACATGTAAGAGAGATCATATGGTATTTGTCTTTGACTTATTTCACTTAGCATAATACCCTCTGGGTCCATCTATGTTGCTGTAAATGGTAAGATTTCATTTTTTTTTTATGGCTATTCCATTGTATATATGTACCATATCATTTTTATCTAATCATTTATTGATGGAGATTTAGGTTGCTTCCATATCTTGGCTATTGTAAATAGTGCTGCAGTGAACATAAAAGTACATGTATCTTTTTGAATTAATGTTTTGGATTTCTTTGGATAAATACCTAGAAGTGGAATTGGTGGATATATAAAATACAATGCAGAGAATATAGTCAATAATATAGTAATAATTACGTATAGTGCCAGGTGGGTGCTAGATTAATCAGGTGGGATCACTTTGTAAATTATATAAATGTCTAATCGCTGCTGTGTACACCTGAAACTAATATAAGATAATATTGAATGTCAACTAATTGAAAAAAAAAAAAAAACAACTGGATGCAGTTTATCTACAATATTGGTTTAGGTTTCCTTTTTTGCACATAATCACTTTTATCGTGTCTCTCTAGAGTTACAAAGCAGCATCCTCTCTTCCAGGAAGCTTTCACAGACCACCAGGTGAGGCTAAGTGTCCTGCATCTGAGCTATCACAGCTCTCTGCACAAACTTATTTTCTAATACAAAGGATATCAAGATGAGGTTGTAAGCATTTCAAAGACAGAGCCCAGAGTTTTATCATCCATTGTGTGTACACTCTGCCTGACAGCTTGTAGGTGCTTACTACATGTTAACTTGAAATAAAATACTTTCACTAAACTGCCATTGCAAGCACTATTTCTAAGTTCTGAAAAAAATACATGTTCATGGAGACCTCTTAGAAAAAAAAAAAAAAAACGAGATAATTCCTTTAAAACCATGAAATAGAGGTGGCCTATTGCAATTACAGTTTAAAATCCAAAAGCCACAAAAAAAAAGATTGATGAATTTGACCACACACATGCATGCGTGCGCGCGCACGCACGCGCGCGCACACACACACACACACACACTTTTACATTGCAATAAAACATTATGTGCCAAAGAAAATTAATTACATATTGAAACCCTGGGAAAATATTTGCTCCTCATATCCTAGACAAAAAAGATGAATTTCCCTAATTTACGAAGCAGTTTTACAAAGTGAGAAGAAGACCAATGAATACAATAGAAAATAGACCAAAGAACATGGACAGTTTACAGAATGTAAAATACAAATAGCCGTCAATCTTATGAAAAGATATTTTTAAAAAAGCATTTGCTAATAGAGAAATATAAAATCCACACTGAAATCCCATTTCTTACCTATCAGACTGACAAAAATCCACAAGTTTGAGAGTATACTCTTTTGCTGAGGTTATGGAGAAAGAGGCTCTCTAGTGTATTATTGGTAGAGATGAAAAAAAAAACCCTATAGAAGGGAAACTGGCAATATCTACTAAATTTGAAGATACATTTACCTTTGATCCAGTAATATCACTTCTGATAATCTATTCCATAAATCTAGCTACACATGTTATACATTTATAGGGTTACTTATTATGACATTATTTCTAATATCAAAGATCAGAACAGTTTGATAGAATGCCAGTTACCTAAATTATAACACATTCACACAATAGACTATTACGCAATTATAAGAAAAAAATGAGGAAGAGATCTAGTGACTGATACAGGATGATCTCCAGGACAGACTGCTCGTGAAAAGAGCACGGTGCAAAACAGTGCAGACAGAGTAAGAGGGCTGAAAGGACTATATGCTCATATTTGCTTGCGTTAAAGAGTCAAGGAAAGATAAACAAGAAACTAATAAAACCATTACCTAGAATGGGAAGAAGAAAGAATGAGCCCAAAATGGGGGTGAAAATTGGCAAACACGCATGAGATGGAAACCAGGCTTAAACATGCACCTCGGAATTCCTTTATTTTCTTCTTTCTAATCACGTGTTCTTATAGTGTAAATGTATAAATATTTCATATTTTCAAAACAAATGGATGACAAGATCTAGTTTGTCTTTCTATTAGAAGTTACTTTTCATTAAACATTTCTCAGTACTTTATTAATAAAAATAAAAGTTATGTTTATTAAGTATTTATTATATTCGAGATTCCCTGCTAAGCTTTGCCTTACATAACTTAAATTAAATTTCATAGCAACTCAATATGTAATGAGATAGATACTATTATTATCTTCATTTTAGAGATGAGATAATTAACACATGGAGAGATTAGAAAGCCTGTCTAAGATTTCTCACATTTAACAAGTGATAGAGCTGAGCTTGTAAACCAGCTTTGGGGCCTGTCTTGTCTCACCAGGGACAGTCATTTGGAATGGTCACTGTGGATAGAGCTCAGTGTAGGCCTTAATATATTTTTTAAAATAGTGCATGTAGGCCTTGTGTGAACAATAAATCTGATCTAGGTAGAAGGAGAGTGTCTTGTACATGGTAATCTACTCCCAGGCCCTCACTGAGATGTAATGAAACACCTATTTAAAAAATCATCGTTATCCTGGGATACTTCTTTTTCCTCTTTACATATATTTTTATTTCAAATCCTTTTAATACCATCAGAACTTTCTTAATGCTTTCCTGCTGCTTCTTGTGCCTGTCACTCATATGAAATTTCCAGAGACCTTTGAGGAAAATGAAAATTGGATCCACTAAGTTAACAAATGACATACTTCCTATGTTTAACATCATCAGCCCAGTCCAGCCTCCTTCCTTTTGGAGGAGAATAAACAGGGTCTGAAATAAAATAAAGTTATAATGATCCACTGAATTGGGGACAGAAAAAAAAAAAGATTATGACTTGCATTAACTAATTGCAGGTGTCAGATAATAAAGTAATCAGAATATGATCTTGATATCTAAAAGTAGCTCAAGATGTTTTTATGACTACAAATCCAACAACTTCATTCATTTATTCATTCATTCATTTGTTCATTTAACATTTATTAAGAACCTATGTTTTAAACACTCTCTTGCCACCCAAGTTGGCAACAAATATGGGAACACGACAAAGCCTTAGTCAATCAGATGCTTCTACCCGGAATGTTAAACCTGGAACAAATAACCTAGTGGCTTCCTGCTGAGATGATTCCTGCAAAAAGATAGTTATTTGTTTATTTTTTTAATTCACTGATACTATCTTAATTCTTATTCAGTTTCTGAAACTTGATCTTCAGCCTGCCATTGACTCCATGACCCTTTGCTAAGCTTCTTATAAATAACTTTTTCTCTTTTAATAGCTAGGGTCAATTTCTTCATCTGCAATCAAGAGCTCTTGTTGATATATGTTGTAATTGAATAACTATAAAGGGTTAAATCATGCTCTCAGAGATGGAATGTACATACATCTCAAGTGGCTACGTGTTAAGAATTACCATCCAAGTCTTATGTGAATTATAGAACGAAGGAAAATTTTCTCCAAGAAACCCTTTACTGATTTAAAAAAAGGTGAAAGACAAACTCTGCTTAGTATCCAATTATTTCTTAGGTTAGCTCTATTTCACTGAATCCTAAAATAGCAAATTATTTCTTGCTGTCTATCTTGCCACAGTTGGAGAGTGGAAATTTGGGCTAAGGGAGGGGGACAAGTAAAACTCATTGCCAGGTCAAGCAAAGTAAATTAGATTCAATGTCCAAGTGCTATTAATAGAAACTTTCTCTAGAACCTTAGGGTTGTAGAGCTAAGTGCCAAAGAGAATAAAACATGGAATCAGTCCGATCATTTCCAATTTGATGACCAAGAAATGAAAACACTTGGGGGAGTCTATTCACAAGCTCAGAATATTTCTAGTTCTCTTTCTTTGTCAGATCTTCAGGGCAGACTTTGGGCTTTCAAGGCCAGAAGTGATAGCAAGTCATTGTAAAGTGTGCAGGAATGGAAGCATGATGAAGCATGAGAACCCAGTTTTCTCCTTAGCCTTCTGGATGGAAAAGATAAAGAAAACCAGTTAAAAAAAAAAAAAAAAGAAAGAAAGAAAAAAAAAGGCAGTATCTTATTTCCGGCAGCCATGGGCACCTTAGTTGTTTTGCTCTTAAAAGAAATGCCACCAGAAGGCATTTATTTAAGAGGGGAAAAGAAGTGTCCTTTATAACTTTCACTGGAAGTTAGAAATAAACTTCTGCTTTGCAACTTGACCCACACGTTAGAAATAACTGAGTGTTGCACGTGTTCAAACCAACAACAGTCATATATTTATGTATCATTTTACAGCTTTTAACACTCTTTCACATCCACAATCAAATATGAAATACGAGGTTACTCTCCGGGGATTCACTAAAATTAATATTATCTCCATTTTGCAGATGGAGACGCTCAGCTCAGAAAATCAACTTGCCCTAAATCACACGACTAAGGAATTCTGAAGCTCAGACCAAAAGATGAGGCTTCAGGATCATAATTATTTCATAAAATAATGATCACTTTAGTTTGGATTTAATGTCGAAATCCCCATTCTTGGCCTAAATGAGCACACGAGTTAATGGCTATGCACTACCTAGAGCTATGATGAAATGTGATGCCACAGTCAAAATAATTCTGGTGTTTCCAAGAATAACTCCTCAAAGTCCTCTTGTTTGGAGATGCTTATGATCAGTTTTAAAACTATACAAAGAGAGATTTGCTAAAATTAAACAGTATCCTTACAGGGCTGCCACCATTCATTTGTTTTAAAAAATATTAGATTGCCTGTTTTGTTTTTTTTTAAGGGAGAAATAATTTTTAAAATTATTTACTGAACTTTTAACATAGATATAATTTACATGTATATAATTGTATTGAATAATATATTGTAAATTAATATATATCAATTAAATTATCAATGGACTCAAAGTACTTCACACTGTTATAGGCCTGGATTTCCCAAGAGAAGAATATATTGGGCGCTAAATTTTAAAGAAAGTAGATAGAAGAGCTGTTACCAGTTCTCAGAAGAATAATAAACAATAATTAGTGTTTATTGAGTATTTAATATGGATCATTATCATTTAATCCCCTAAGCAATCTATGAAACTGGTGCTATTTTTTTTTTCAATTTATAGTTGAGATAACAAAATCCCAGAACAGTTAAGTAAATTGTCAAATTTGTCCAAAGTGATGCTGCTTATAAGTGGAGAATTTGAACCCAGGTAGCTTGATTCATTCATTTGTACTCTTGATCACTATTGCCTTTACCAAATCAAATTTATTTTTTTTACCAGAACAAATCTGTATTAATAAAGATTCATTTCATTTACTAGACAAAAGGGATGGATTTTAATGAGCCACTTTGTAGTTGATAAATTTGTAAATAATTTATGCACCACCATGTGCTATTGTAGTGAAAATAATCTCATGTTCTCATCTCAGAAGGCTTTGATTTCATTTCTTAATGTGCCACTTAGGTGGGTGGCTAGAGATAAGTTACAAAATTGCTACTATGTAAAATAGATAGTAGTAGTTCATCATTATCATCATCATCCTTATTTCTTATGATAAAATATTTTAAAAACTAAAAACCACTGAATGCGAAGCGGGTTGTGGTACTAGGTGAAAAAGTGAAGGGATTAAGAAGTACAGATTGGTAGCTGCAAAATAGTCATGGAGATCTAAAGACCGCATAGGGAATATAGTCAATAATATTGTAATCATAATGTATAGTGCCAGGTGAGTACTAGACATATGGGGGGGTGGGGCGGAGATAACTTTGTAAATATGTAAATGTCTAACCACTAATATAACTAATATAAAATAATATGGAATGTCAAAAAAATATGTGCTAGACTATAGTTGGTGTTTAGAACAAAATGTTAAGCCAAATAAACACTATAATTTTAAATTGATATTTAATTATTATCATTAAGAAAAAGAGAGCCCAAAGAAAGATAACATAAGAGCAACCTGGCTGAGTAAAAAAAGCATATTCTTAAGATTATTTTTTCAAAAGTGCCAACTTTCCTCTTGACTACATTTATTTCTCACCCTCAGTAAGATTTACAAAAGCTGTTTACAGTTGAAATGGCATTTGTTATCTGTGCTCTGAAGCCAGCAGGGCAGGGTTAGTAGTGCTTACAACTGGTCAGGAATATCTTTTAAAAATGATTGCCTGGTTGCATTTTTGAGGTAATGCACATCTCCAACAGAATAAACAGCTATTTTCATCTTTAATATTAGGGATGGAAGAATTGGAGGTAAAGATAGAAGAAGAGATGAGAAAAATGAGTAGTGATTTTATAGAAATCAGGAGTAGACAGCTAAGAAAAAAGGTTGATGAACCAGACAGAAAAGGAGCTCCACATTGCTGAGAAACAGAGAAAGGAGCAGATCAAACAGTGGATTGAGAAAAACAGTAAGGTGAAGTTGATATATAAATTTAAAAACTTAAACGGAAATTGCATGATTAGTGAAGAGACTGGAACTGATGTGCCATCTTAAATGATATAAGCGTGCTTCATCTACTGGAGTCTTCCCAGAAAACAGAGTCATTATTATGCTGGGGGAAAGTATCAGCTTTGAGCTTTGAGAGACTTTCGGAGAAATGGAGTATTGAGGGGAGAAAATATCGTGATGATAACTTTCATTGACATTGTAAATCCCTCAGGGAATATTTTCTGCATGAAAACTGATAGCCTATTTCATTCCTCACACTTTATCTTCAAATATACTTTATCTTGGCTTCAAAAGTATATGATGCATGCATATATATATATATATACACACACACACACACATACATATATGTACATATATTTGTATGTGTGTATATATATGTGTGTGTGTGTGTGTATACACCCAAACACACACACATACACACCTAAGGTTTCAGAGAATTCATTTGGTTACACATTCATCTAGGATTATATTTTGTATAATGGAGAGTGTAAGTTCTCTGACTATAGAAATCGTCTCTCTTGTTTACTGACATATGCCCAATGTTAGGCAAAAAAATCTTGTAAACTAAAGATGCTCTATAAAATAAGTGAGTGCATGCCATTCATTCTTGGTTTTATACCAAATTCTCTAATTTTCTGAGCTGGACATCAAAATCCCAATTTTGTCATAGAAGACCTAATTTTGAGCTGTAAACTTATTCGAGAATAGAAAAAAATGAATGCATGTTTTTAATTTATGAAGAAAAATCTTAATAATAATAACACTCTTTACTCATATACGTAGAGTACAGCATTCTTATGGTCCATATGATAAAATGTCAGAGTATTTAGCTACTGGGAATATGTTTGCATCTATTCATAATATGTAGAGATTGATGCGTTAATTTTCAAACAAAGATCTTTGTGAACTAAAGTATGACTGAAAGCCATTGTCTTTTACAAATTGACAATATGCAAAGCTCAGTTAAATAAAGATATAAACGAAAACCAGCTTTTAGAAACTAATATTGAAATGTCATTGATGTCAGTTTAGCACTGGTGGAAGATATTAAAAGCTTCTCAGAACTGACATTTTTAATCAAAGTAATATTTTAATAATAGTTCTTTTGTGATTATGGCAATCACTTGTGTTATTCAAGATCTATTTTTTGATCCACATACATAGGCGCAGCTCTAAATGTGGGTAGCGTAGGCAGAACATAGACAGTGTGATCTGAAGGTCACCAAAAGGGCTATGTCCCCGAAAACCCATCCACATAGTCAATAATAATGGTGTTAGGTTATAGAGAACTCTATGATATTATTTGAATATAGTATTCTGTTAGTTTTATCTCTAGCACATCAAATAGAGTGAGTATGCAGCAACAGATGCTTGAATAATTTAAGTGACTTTGAAGGCCATAGAGTTAGTAAGTAATATAGCCAGACTCTAACTTAAGTCTTCTTACTCATAATCCAATGTTCCTTTCACTGTAACACATTCATTCTTGGTGCCTACATCTCCTGCACTAGGAAAACTTCCTTTAGGTTAGGCACAGCAATGCCTCCAGAAGACACTTGCTAAAGTTTAAATTTATTTGAGAGCTGTTATGCATTAAGCCAAAAAGAAGCATTAACCCTGGGAAAGAAAAATTGGAAGTCTAATGGGATAAGATGCAAAATAGGTCAATTTTGACTATAAAAATTAGAAAGCCCACAAACAGAACACTGCTCTTGTTGGAGAAATTTGGACCAGCCAGGTAACATCATGGGAGGCCCTGACTACTGGCACATAGGTCTGAAAAGTGCGTAAGCTCTAGGGATGACCACGGAAGCTAGCATGGGTTTGAGGAAGGTCTGGTTCCAAAAGCAACACTTACTTGTTTTGTTAAAAATTACTCACACATCTTTTTATCAAGACAAGTGATTTGCATTGAAAGGAAAAAAGATACTTTCTCTTTGAGCAATAAAAACATTTTCTAAAAGTTTAAAATTTCAGATGTTATATGTTTTTAAAAACCAAATTATTATTATTTTCTGGATAATTGGACACCTCCACCAAAGTCATCCAATAGGAGAAAAAAGAAAACACCGCTATAAATATGCATAATTCCTTTGTTCTCTGCTCCCAAAGCAAGGTCTTAGATAGCAAAGGTAGATTTATTCTTTTGGAAAAACCCATACCTGTCCTTCTTTCCCCTTAGGTCTTTAAGTGCCATTCCTAGGTCCTTTGCTGCAGCATTGTGTTTACCTATCTGGGCCTCAGAGTAAAGTATTGTATTCTGTGCCCAGGGGTGACTGAAAAAGACATTTGAGCCCAAAAGTTGACAAATGAAGGAAGGCTTCAGACCCAATCACCTCAGGCAACCAAATGCTTGCTCAGAAAAGCCAGAGGAAAAGCTAAAATGTAGTGTCTTCTAACTGCATAGCCATTTTACCTTCATTTTATGACTTAATATTGAACCCCTTTCCATTAAGATACTAACAGTTGATTAAAAGCCCAGATTAGGTTTTGCTAAAAGAAAATTTAAGTCATTTAAGTCAATGTCAAGTTCCCTTGGCTTTTTGTGTCATTATTTTCAGAAAATTACCCTGAGATAGACGTGTAAGGCCGTGAATAAACTATTCAGGGAGGAGAGGTCGGAACTGTTAAATTAAAAGGCTTTTCTGTACATAGAGCAGTTTGAAGACTGAAACAACAGGGTTTATGACTTAGTTTCAGTTGTAGATTTAATTTTTATTTTTATTTAAACCATTTTTCAACTCAGTTCACCAAATTTCCAGCAATAACTTGGCATTTAATAAGATAATAAGACCAATTTGAGGACAGAGCCTTTTTGTTTCATATTTTTTCTAAGATTGAACTTTTTTTCATATACTTTCTTAAGTAATAGATCAATTTAGTTAATGAGGAAGATGAGATGGAGAACTTCCCATAACATGGGATCAACATTCATTTAACAAATATTTATTGAGCAGCTGCAGCATGTCAAACTGTTATAAGTGGTGGGGAGATACCAGTGAAAAAAAAATCAAAAAAGAAATTTCACCCTTGTGGGTCTTATATTCTAGCTGGGGGAGATAGAGAGTTAAGAAATAAGTAAATTACTCAGAATTCTGAAAGGCGGTAAATGCTATGGGGAAAAATAAAACTCGAAGGGAAATAGAGAGTGTCAGGGTGTGGAGCAAGCTGCAATTATGAATGAGACCGCTGGGGAAAGCCACACTGAGAATGGGATACTTGAGCAAAGACTTAAAAGGTAGGAGAACAATTGACATTAGTATCTAGGGGAGGAGATTTTCAAAGAGAAGAAAACAGCAAGTGCAAAGAATAAGGCAAGGGCCTGTCTGGCCAGTTCCAGAAACAGTGAGGCAGCTTGTGTAGCTGAAGTGTAATGATCTAGGGGGAGAGGAGTAGGAGACAGTCAAAAGATGATGGATGGCTCAGACCACACAGGTATAAAATGCCATTGCAAGGTTTTAACGCTGAATGAAAGGGGGAGCTGCTGCAAGATTTTAAAAAGGGAACTGATAAGCCTTGCCTTACAGTCGAACCATTCCACTTCGGCTGCAATGTTGAGGACAGACTGGATTGGGGGTAAGGGTGGGAATGGGGAGACCAATTAGGAACTCATTGCAATGATCTAGGGAAACGATGGTCTTGGTTTGAAAGTAGTAAGTGGTCAGATGCTGGAAATATACTGAACAGAGAGGCAAAAAGATTTGCTCAGGAAGCTAATGCCATATCTTAGGTAAAGAGAGCAAGCCCAGATGACTCAGAGGTCTTGGCCCAAGCAACTGGAAGGATATTCTGTAGTTGTCATTTACCAACATGGGCAAGACAGTTTGGTGGAAAGGTCAGGTGCTTAATTTGGGCACACCAAATTGAGTTGCCTGTTGGACATCCTAGTGTAGATTTCAAGCAGGAGGTGGCTGTGGGAGTCTAAGTTACAGGGAGAGGTCTCTGCTGGACATTTGGGATACATTTGGGGATGGCTGGCCTATCTGTAAGTATTTAAAACAACAGGACTGGGTAAGATCACAGAGTGAATGAGAGAGAAGGCACAGGACCAAGTCCTGAGCCCTAAGACACTCTAATATTAAGAAGATAAGGACAAGAACAGATACCAGACCTTTATCCTGAGATAGCAAAACAAGGGACCAGCAAAGAAAGAAGAAAACAAGAGGGCGTGGTGTCTGAGAGTCCAAGTGAAGCAAATGCTTTGAGGAGGAAGGAGGGATCAGCTTTGGAGATCCTGCTGACAGTTTAAGTAAGATGGGCACTGACCATTGGCTTTAGCACAGTGAATTTACTATCTGGCTTAGATTCAAAGCTTCTTTTTCTTTGGCTTTTGCTCGATGTATTTTTCAGCAGGCAGTCCTGCTTCCCAAAGCCAGGTCTGACTCATCCTGGGAATGGAGCTTGCAAATTCTGGCCTCATGCCAGGTCATGTGTCTATTTTCCCTCCTTTTCACCTTCTTAAGTAGCCGCTCTCTCTAATAAAGGCAGGCCAAAACCTCTTGTATGTTGGTCGGGTGAGTGGTAGAAGAGAAGAGGCCAATAGGAATTGAGTCCCATTCTCCCAGAGCATTTCCATTGCGGTTTACTTAGTACACAGATTCTCCAAGAATATAGAAGACCTGAGTCATTATACTTCGAGAGCAACAGGGTAGGTCCTCCCTTGGTCATTTATTCAAGAAATATAAAATACAGAAAGATTTCTTTTTTGAGTGTCACAAACTTGGAATTGAAATCACAATTTTGAACATCATTTATTTTGACACAGGTATCTCAACAACCAATCTAGTCTCCTAGCTCATAAATCAGGTATTGCAATTCCTCCATATTCCTGGAATGATATATAAACTATGGTTAAAAAGCAGTTTTAAAGATAAAAAACAATTTAGTTCTTTTTCTGAGATAAAATTCTCTTGGTAAAATAAAATGTTTCCATCACAGTATAAACATCAGATAACTGAAATCTACTAGTTTATAGGCTGATTTAGAAAAAGCTTTACACACACACACACACACACACATACATACTAATGAAAAAATATAGGGAGATATAGGTCACAAGATCACTTTATTATATTTTATATTTATACTATTTTTTCCAATTAAGGGTTTATTTTGTATAGGCTTTTCACAAAGAAAAATGAATATCTATATGTCAATTAGCATGTTTAATTTCACAAATCTATTATCTATTGAAGATCCAACATTGGAATAAAAATTTATTTTTCATTTGTCTATTGCTACGCAATAAATCACCCCAAAACTTAAAGGCTTAAAATTACAAAAAAGTTTCTTATTTTAATTACAGCCTTTTTGTGTTGCTCGCTGCTATTTGCCTCATATTGCAGATATTTATAAATACATCCATCCTCATAACCCTCACCTCTATTTCATGCACTAGACTATTAAGGATAGAGATCACAGGTTATTAACCTTCTATTTTCTTCATAGTTGATGCACATTGTAGGAAACTAATAAATATGTATTAAATTAAATTGGTTAAAGAATTTTTGTCCAGAACATAATTTAGCAATACTACTAAGAGCCCAACACTATTGTCTCACTCATTTTGACACCCACTTTTTATCTCAAGGTTTTTTTGGTACAGATAAAGACAATAGATTAGGGTAGAGGAAGCAATTAAGACATGAGCCATTAAAAGAATTAGACATAAGTATTAAAATGATGACTAGAGAACTAATTTCTATGCAGCTAGAACAATTTGAGTCTGAAGTGTGGAATTTGCATTTTCTCAATTTCTGATTTAATTCTCTTGACTCATTTACTTATGGATTGACTACAGTACATTAATTGTGAAAGTTATTTCCAGGTTATTTTATAATAACATGTGTGTGTGTGTGTGTGTGTGTGTGTGTGAGAAAGAGGAGGGGTGTGTGTGTGTGTGTGTGTGTGTGTGTGTGTTTGTAGAGATTATTCCTTATGCCTCTGTGTCATCAGTCTTATGGAAGGCTATTTTAATTAATTTACTTAAAAGTATGTATTAAACATTTATTAAGAGCAAAGTCTGAGACATTAATGTTGCAAAAATACAAACAATGTGCCTTTTATGTAGTTTTCTCATTTCTGTAATTTATGTGCCATTTTAAAAACACAGAGCTAGTTACTGATAGATTTGGAAAATAAACTCAAGCTGTCTGATCCCAGAGCCTAGGCACTGATTCTAAATTGCCTCTTGGTATGAGTTTATGAAAATGACAAGTGTTCTTTTTGAGCCACAAAAATAATTTTGTATAACACCAGTGGGCACATCCATCTTTTGTGTTTCCCTAGAAACTGGATGAAGTATATAAGTGACTGTAGTACAAACTGTTACATACTATGAGAATGAGTCTTACAATGAATTGCTACTGGGGATAAGAGAAGAAAAAATAGTATGCCCATCTGGGCAAAGTGAAAAGATTTTGTGGAGGCGGTGCCATTAGAATATTTGATTTGTATATGTAGAGATGGGCAGGAAAAGGGACGTCCCTAGCTGTGGAGAGATGTACAGGCTCAGTGTAAAATGCAACAAGTAGATAGTTTTTTGCTGGAGCACACGCTATATAAATGAGAGTAATGGGAAATAAGACCGAATCGTACTATACGAAAACATTAAAAGATCTTTCATTTGATAATGATTTATCATGTTAAGGATAGTAAATGAAGCATCTGGACCAATACCTAAAAACCTAGAAATGTATTTCTCAAAGGGTTTTGAGTTAGCAACATGTTTTACGTTTATAGATTAAGAGTTGTATTGATCAAGGTATTTATTAGAATACAAGAACATTTAAGTTAGAATTTGGGTAAACTACCACCAGGTGGTAGCAGATATGCTGGTTTCTCTATCCAGATAATTTGATTTAAAGTAGAAATGTATATAAGAGCCAGTTCGGGCTCTTAGGTGCATGTAGGTTTGTTTGCATAGCATATAATTACTACATCAAGGCCCATATTTGTGCAAAATAATTTACTTGTAACACTGCAGCAACATCCCTATTTATAGAAACAACGTAACATGTTTCTTTGCCAGACATTTTATTCTCAGAAGTGGAAGGTACAGGGATATGGGGTGGTTGGAAATTACTATTCCAAATATAATTTCAAACAAATTAGAAAATAATATGTTTATCTGGAAATCTTGTGCTTGAAGGAGTGAGGCTGACTTGGGTTAATTAAGATTGAGAAAGATTTGGGAGAGGCCCAAATTTGGCTTATTCACAGATAGTGGGTAGAATCTGAAGGGCTTCAGACTGTGGGCAAATCTGCCTTTAAGATTCAGTTAAGCTTTTCCCTTTTGTCATCAAATTTAATCCTCCCATTAACCCTATGAAATAGAAAGTATTATCTCCATTTAAATATAAAGAGACTGTGGCTTGAAGTTTAAGCAATTATCTAATTTATTTGCACAAGCAAGTAAGCAATCTGGAATTTGAACTCTCACCTGATTTGACTTTCTGTGTCCTTTCTTCTCAATTCCCAAGAGCTACATAATCTACCTACTCCAGAAACCTATTGGCCTTTGCCCTCATCAAAGCATAAGAGGTAATAAATTTTTATACTGGTTTATCTTTGCATTTTTCTCAATGTTGTATTATGAAAAACTTCAAACATACAAAAAGTCAAAAGAATTTTATAGGATACTTTTCATATATTTACAACCTAGATTCTATTATTTGTATTTTACCTTCTTGCTTTGTCACATACCTACCTATCTATTCATCCTCCTATCTAATCATTAACCCAATTTTATATGAATTTTACAGTAACTTAAGGGCAGTAGAACACATCAACCCTAATTGCTTCAGTGAACATATAACTGGAGTTCAATATTGGTTTATAAATTGAGTAAAAATTTGAGGTAAACTTTGCATACAATGAAATGCCCCAATCAAGTATATCATTCAGTAATTTCAGATAAATGCATATAGTTGTGCAACCCAAATTTCTCTTCAAATACAGAACATTGCTTTCAAACAAGAAAGTTCTCTTAGATCCCTTCTCAGTCACACTCTACTCCCTTCGCCCATGTCAGGACACCATCATTCTGTTTTTTGGTTGGTTGGTAGTTTGTTTAACCATAGGTTAATGTTATCTGTTTTAGAATTTTATATAAGTGGAATGAAATAGTACGTCAGTACGTACTCTCCAAAGAAGGCTTCTGTCATGCAGCACAATGTCTTTGAGAGTCATTCATTTTATTCTATATGTCAGTAATGTATTCCTTTTTATTTCTGTTGATGGACAGGTTGTACTGTTTTGGTTTTGTCTATTATGGAATAAAGCAGCTATAAGTATTCTTGTACCAATTATTCACTTTTTTTTTTTTTTTTTTTTGGTAACTACTGGTGCTTAGGGTAAGTAGAAGAAACTGTCAGAACATTTTCCAAAATATTTGTACCATTCTACACTCCCATTAGCAATGCATGAGAGTTCTGGTTGCTCCACATCATTATCAACACTTGGTACTGTTAGTCTTTTTAATTTTGTCCTTCTGGAGGGTTTGTATTATTTTCTCATTGAGGAAGAAAGCCATATTCACTCAGCTTTGGTTGGAGCCTTGGTTCCCTTTGAGTGAACTTCCATTGTGAGTTTTTCTCACATTTTTTGTCACAATATATAAATATTCTCCAAGTTCCTCATTCATATTTTTTCTGCTTTGCCATAACATTCTGTTTTTTTTTTTTCCTAAATTCTCTGGCTTCAATATATCTATCCTGTTAACTAGCTTTGATTATGCCTCCTCTTTTAATGCAATAGATTTTCCCTTTAAATTAATATGGTGACTCAATTGTAATTATGTTTTTTATTATTAGCAATCAGATAAGAGGACCTATTTCTTCAAGCTTTTGTAGCTCAAAATAGACATTTAAGTAAGGAATTTTGTTATGCATTTCAGAAGGAGGTCAGGCTCAACATTTTTAAGTTTATGTAAATCTTCTATTTGCAATGAACTTCTTGGACCTGGGTAGAAGTAAACATTGTCCTATGGTGAAGTTGAGGTCAGTGGTTGCTTGATCAGATGGGTTTGGTAAATAAAAGTGTAAATGGTGATGAGCAGTCAGTTTCATTTATTTTATTTGGCAAGACTAAAATGAGCAAAAGAGCAAAATATAGGGATTGCCCATGTTAAACTTTGGGTTTGTTAATCTTATTGTATTTGCAATCCATTGTGAACCATGGAGGTTTTTGGTTTCTTAACTGCTTTATACTTGTAGAGGAAAGACCTGCTAAAATGCTTCTTAAGAGGGTAGTGTTAAAGTTTGAATATTATTTTTCAAAAAGTTCAGATGATAATTTGTAATATTTTATATTCTGCTAGTGATAAATAGTTTTGACTGATTCCAAAAGGGCAGTTACCTCTGCTAGAATAAGAATTTTAAAAAATGATATTTAAAGGAGATTTCATGACATGAAATTTAAATTTAGTAATGGTCAAAGAGGGTAATAGCATAAAATACATTTTTATATTCATTAGGGAAACATTTCTCAACAACTTATGGTTGTATCCACATTCATCGAAAAAAAAAGAAGAAACATGAAACTTACATATGTGGTGGAAACTGAACAGAAGCCTACAAATTCTAAAACAACAATGAGTGTCATTAGCCATTTCATGCTCCAGTGCTTATAGCTAAACATTTACTAAGAAAAGTAAATGACGGTGCAGACTTCCTTTCTACAGTGTCATTTCCAGTTGGGGAACGTAATTATGTTTAATTGAGTTGAGGCATATTATTACACTGATGCATGCATCTCTTGATTGTAAATAACAAATCTGTGGTATTTTGTAATAGTGGAAAAATGCTTTCAGTCTGGATGGAGTAAAAACTGGCAAGGCAGCCAATGTACGTTTAGTCCCAATTATAAACTATTAAGGAAGATTTTTGGTATTATTAGAAGGCATTTCTGACAATTGATGAAAGTGTAGCTCAGGTAAATAAAAAAAATGTACATAAAATCTTCGTAGACAAGTATGATAAGAAATGTGGAGTAGTGAAAGAAAAGTGGTTATACTGAAGACTTGAATCTTACTTCTAAAATCATGGTGTATCAGTTATATTTGGAGAAGGAACTCAGTTACCTCATCAGTGAAATGAAGTTGATCAGAGTGCGCCTTAAAAATCTCTTCTCAGAAAGCTCTGCCTAATGCATAAGTCATACTTAAAGGAAAATGTGTCCTGAGAAATATATTAATGCTATAGTCAATCATTTAAATTACTCAAAAATATATTATTTGTGAGAAAATGTACATCCCTATGATAATTGTGGTTTTGGTACAATAAATACCCAACTTCTCCATTTTTTTTTACATTGTTTTTCATACCACCTTATTTCTTCCTATTTGTGACCATATCAATTGCATTTTCACTTTAAATACACATTGATATATAAAGTGCATGCCCTATATAAACTCATCAATTGTGATATTTTTTCCACAGGAAGTATAGAACATAGTTATTAAAGTAGTTTTATAGATTCTCAGCATTCTATTAAGTTCCCAGGCTTAAGAGGGCTCAGCACACTCAGTTTATCAATTTTGATAACCACAAATCATAAGGAGAAGTATTAACAGATTAATCTAATTGCTTCATTATGTTCAGTTCTTGATAAGGCACATGATTAACAATGCTTCCCTCACCTCCTATTTGCAACTAATAGTTCTATAGCTCGGGATTACCTTTTGGTTCCAATTCTAATTTTGGAAGTGGCTGGCTTTAAAGCCATGTTGAAAAGAATTCCAAGGCCGCTGGGCTTGGTAGGACAGTGCAGTGTAATTGACAAAGACCAGTTTTCGTCGTGGGAGGAAGCCATGGCCATGCATGGGCCACATGTGGCCACCACTGCAGCCTTCACTTCTTCATGAATTGCATTGAGTATCATGATTTTCAGAGTGGAAAATTTAATTACACAAACCAGTGGAAAATAAATCATTATCGTATGTTGGATACACTACTTGTATAAGTTATATAACAATCTTTGGCTTTTCCCTTTCTTTTCTGCCATCAAACTGGAGTGGGACAAAAGTTTACAGTGATGGTAACACCGTGTCACCACGCTCATTTGGGAGAGTCCTGAATGCCTTAACCCGGCAGTGTGACTGTAATAAAGCATCTTAACCCGATGCAATTAAAAATATTCCATTTCCTTCTCAAAAGGGCTAACTAAGGTCCTAAGAGTCTCATTTTTTCTACATACAAAAAAAAGGCCCCACAAATTTTAAGTAGTTAAAAATCTAAGGAAGTTTTCAGGTATCTGCTAATGTGACCTTTCTGTGTGTTCAGTGACATGGAAGTTTATAGTACATTATCTTGGAATTAAAACTTGTATTCAAAGTATTACTCCACCAATAGTTCTTTAACTTTGATTGAGTTACTTAACTTTCTGAGTCTATTATTTCATTTATAAATAGGTATAATAATAGTATTCAAAATCCTAGAGTTTTATATATATTAAATGAGACATTTAATATAACTAACAATTACTGAATGTCTACTATATGTAAGGCACTTTTTTTGAGAGCTACATAAAACAACAAAAAAAGCAACAACAAACAACAACAACAAGGCAAAAATCTTGCCCTCGTGGAGAGAATAGTCTAGTGGGAACTTCATTAATTTATTTATTCATTTAACAAACTTTCATTAAATGTGTATCATGTTTCAAGAATACTGTTTCTGTGTTTGTGGTATCTAACTTAGCACACAAAACACACAAAAAAAATACAAATGCAGTAAAAAGGAAAGAACAAGATATATGGGAGAAAAACAAGGACACATCTATTTTAGTTTGAGTGATAAGGAATAGCCTTCCTAATAAGGTAATATTTAGACTGATTTATTAAAGTATCAGAAGGACCAAGCCTTGAAAAAGAGAAAGAAAGGGATTTCCAGCAAAAGGAAGAACATGTTAAAAAATGTTCTAAATTGACAAAGGGCTTGTTGCATATTGGGATTTAAAAATGGTCAGTGTGTCTGAAATAGAGTGAGTGAGTGTGTGATTGACAAGGAAAATGTTTGGAGAGATAGGCAGAGGCCAGATTTTGTACATTATTTCTATGCCATGTTTAGAGTTTGACTTTTATCCTCATTGTCATTGAAGCCATTTAGAGGTTTTAAGAAAAGGAGTGAAGCGATCCAAGTTACCTTTTGAAAAACACACTGGCTACCGATAAAAAAAAAAAAAACGAATTGAAGGGGACCATATCTGGCAACACTGAGAATAAGAATCTATGGCAGAAGTACAGGTAAAGAGTCAAAATTTATATTTGGGTGGTGGTAGATTCTGAAGAAAAAGAATGGGGTTGAGACATGTTTTGAAAGGAGAATTACATGAGGCTTGATGGATGATATAGAGCTAGGCCTACAGAATGATACCTACATTTCTGACTTGAATGACAGGGTTAATGGTTCCATTTGAAGTATATACAAAATGCTTGGTACACTATCTGACATACGTTGTGTTCAATAAATGTTAGCTTTGAAAGGGTAATAGATGATAATGTACCTTAAGAAATCAATCTTTCTTTCAGACCTTGCTTTGCTTGGTGATGTGTATCATGCATGGCTCAGAAACTTGATACTCAAAGTAATGTCCTTAAAATGGTGTCAGCATTACCTGATAATGTGTGAAAAATTCAGTCTCAGGTCCTTTTCCATATGTAATGAATTAGCTTCTATACTTCTAGAAGATGTTCAGGTGATTCTTATGACAGTGAAGTTTGAGAAATACTAGTCTAGTGCAGGGAACAAATCTGACCAATGGCCTATTTTTCCAAAAAAAAAGTTTTATTGAAACACAGCCATGCATTTTATGAGTAGTGCTACAGTTGCAGAGGTGAGTGGTCATGACAGGTGTTGTATGGCCTGTAAAAGCAAAAATATTACCGTTTAGCATTTTATGGAAGAAGTTTGCCAGTGCTAGGTCTAGTATATAACTTCTAAAGCAATGTAGGTTTTTAATGCTAGCTTTCATTTACTAGATGTATGACATTTAACACATTATGTAACTATCTCTAAAATGAAGATAGTAGTAGCATATACCTTGTAAGATGGCTATGATTAGGTATAAATAATATGTTTCTAGTAAATTGTCTGGTACATGGAAATGTTTAATAAATATTAGCTATAGTTGGAGATACAGGTTTGTCCCAAAGTACAGTGGTAGAAATGAGTAAAATATAGGGGGAGGGAAATTTTGGCTTATGAGAAAGAACTTTTAGAACTGCATTATTTAATATGGTAGCCACATGCTACATGAAGTTATAGAACACTTAAATGTGGCTAGTTAGACTGAGGAACTACATTTTTAATATTATTGACTTTTAATTAATTTAAGTTTTAGTTTAAATGGGCACATAAGTATTGGAAAACTTTTGAGTAGATTTGTAACAACTTAGGCTGAGAATCTACTTTTTCAACTGTAAATTTTATGAAATTGAAATACAGATGAAATATTTTTTAAAGTGTTAGCTGTCCAAAATGAAATGAACTGGGAATTAAAAGTAAACAATGGAATTAGAAGACTTAGTACAAAAGAAAGGAATATAAAATATCCTAGTGATGTTTTCTCATATTAATTTTCATTTTGAAGTGGTATTATTTTTGGGTATGTTGAGTTATATAAGACTTACTAAAGTTAATTTCACTTTTGTATTAAATTTATTGTTGTGATGTTGTTTAATAAAATTATATAGGTTTCAAGTATATAATTCAATAGTACGTCATATGTATCTTGCGTTGTGTGTTTACCACCCAAAGTTAAATTTCTTTCCATCACCATATATTTGACACCTTTTACCCTTATCTACCTTCTCACCTTTTTAAAACTCTTTTAAATATGGTTACTAGAAAGTTTAAAGATGCCTTTATATGCTTTGCATTGTATTTCCATTAGACAGACTTATCTATGGCAATTCAAAATAGAAGAGCTGCTTTCAAAGACTGAGAGCTTAACATTTCTAGACATTTAAATTATTCACTGGGAATCCAAGCCAGCTGATTTCTCTAGTTCTTCACAAACCTTTCTCAACCCTATTTTATTCATTTATTCTTTTAGCATGCATTTATTAATCATCTACTGTATGTCCTGTCCTATACTTTGCTAAGTATTTGCCCCTGACATCAAGACGGAAGTGCAAACTAATTAATTATAAATGATAAATATTATAATTTCTGGATATAAACCACAAATGGTATTAAGAATGTTAGAGAAGAAGCACCAAGACCTTCCTCAGGAATTGTCATTTGAGCTCATATTCGTAGGGTAAGTAGGAGTTTCACAGGAGTAGAGAGGAAGAAGGAATGTTTAATAGAAGGAAAAACAAATGCAAAAATGGCAGAAGTGGACTTGGGATGTTTGTGGAACTGCACGCCCAGTGTTGCTGTTATTTAGAAGAAGGGCAGGAGTTGAAGGCGGATAAAGAGAAAGTTATTATATTACAAGTATCTCACCCGCCATTTAAAAGACTTCAGATTTTGCTTTGTAGGCAGTGGAGTCACTGACATTTCTAAACATGGTAATTCGATTATAACAACTGTTTCAGAAAGATCATTTTGCTGTTTCTGCGGAGAATAAACAAGAAATGTTTTTGGCTAGAGGAGGAAAAAACAGAGAAGATAAATGATCAATATCAGAAATGAAAGAAGGGCCATTAGTGCAGATCTCACAGGCATTATGATAACAAGTGAATAAGATGAATCACTTGGTACCCATAAATTTCACAACTTAAATGAATTGGACATTTTCCCTGAAAGACGCAAATTTTTAAACTGATTCAAGATGATATTGAGTAACTTGAATTGTCCTATACTTATTAAAGAAAATGAATCCATAGTTAAAAATATTCTCACAAAGACAATTTCACAAAGACAGTTGCTTCATGATGAATTCTACCATCCATTTAAGGAAGAAATAAAACCAGTGTGCATTAAACACTTACAAAGATACAAGAGGAAGAAATATTTAAAAGGAAAGTATTATCTGATAACATTCAGACAAAAATAATGAAGAAAACTACAGTACACATTAATGACCCTTACGAACATGCCCCCAAATTCTCAACAAATATTAGCGAATTAAATATAGTAATATATAATTGATAACAAATCCTGATGAATTGCTAGCTTCCCCAGAAATGTGAGGCTGTTTCAATGTATAAGCATCAATCGGTAATTTATACCATCAGATCTTGTCAATAAATGCAGTAAAAGCATCTGACAAAATTTAATATGTATTCATGATAAAACTTTTAGTGAAGTGTTAATAGAAGGAAATTTTCTTGATTTGATAAAGGACATCTATAAAAATTTGTAGCTCTCATTATATATATATACTATGAAGTGCCAGAAAATAAATAATTTAGGCTTTGCAATTAATAATTGGGTATGATTATGTTACCATGAAATTACTTTAAAAAACTGTCAAAGGGCCAGATTTGGCCTCTGGGCCTTAGTTAGCCAACTCCTGCACTATATTTGATTGTGGTGGTAGTTACATGACTGTATGTGTTTGTTAACATTTTATATCTCTGTAATCTCAAAAAAAAAAAAAAAGTTTAACCATCAGAAGAAAAATAAACCTTCATGTGATTTTTATCTCGAATGAATGGTTTTAAAAGTATTTTGTGTACTTTGCCTTGCTTTGTAATCAAAGAAATTTAAGTGAAGATTTAATCTAATTAATGTTCTGTGAAAGCAACAGCACAGAAAGTTGGTTATGTAATAGGGAAGCATTGACAGTACCCTAAATGAGTAGTATTAGGGCAATGGTTAAGCAAACAGCAACTTGTGCCATCTCGGGAACATATTGTAGCCATTAAAATGATATTTTGGAAAATCTTTAATCAGTGAAATATTCATAATACGATAAGTAAAAAAAATAGATACAAAACTGTATAAACAGTATAGTCTCTAATTTGCCAAAAAAAAAAAAAAAATGCATGTATCTAATTACAGAGATGAATGAGCAAGAACTCTTTCTTTGTAGGGAGAAGAATTACAGGTAATTTTGATTTTCCCTTGCTTTGCTTTTATTAAATGTTTTATGCTGAAAATTTATCACAGATACTAGAGAATAGTTTACAGAAAAAGAAGTGTTAGATTCACTGTATTTTTAAGATTATATTATTGAGTTATAGATAAAAATAAAACTTAAATCCACTCTAAAACCTTGTGTCAGACATGAATATGACATACTCTCACTCTTATCTTGGAAATAGAAAAGTTCATTTATTTTTTATACAAGTTAATATACGTGCTATCTGCAATTAGGCTCATTACAAAAATTAGGAAACCTTTTATCATTCAAGCTAGAACGATTTTGAGACTAAAAGAGGCACTAATAATAATTACTCTGGGATGACAGGTACGAATCTGGACATATGGTCACACATTCAGCTGGATTAAGATTTAAGTCTTCATATTGTGACTAAAAAGTCAACCTTTAGATAACTTCATTTTTCTTTTTTGTAAGAGTAAGCATTTTGGGGGATAGCGTGTATGAATGAGCTAAATCATACAATGGCACACACAGGGAGCTCTTTTTGCCAATGATTTGCTCACTCACTAGATAACAAAGTCCAGCTTTGAAAGTAATTTATTCATCCCTAATGGGCTTGATATAATAAAAGAAGAAAGAAAAGGGGGAAAATCCATCTGTTTTAAGAATGATTTATATCACATAGGCTTTTCTGGAGTTTAAAAAGTTCCATTTGAAACTGAAAGGCAATGTATAGTACATTATATTCTGAACTTCTAATGCATTTTATCTTTTGGTTGATCTCCTAAATGCTAAAATGGAAAATGTTTTATGATAATCATTCACAAATGTTATCTGATTCCTTAGAGCTGCTGCATTACAAATGACATAAAGTTTCACAAGGATTGATGTGACTAAAGAGAAACTTGTAACATTATTTAAACAGTTAAGATTTATACAAACCTCTGTAGTTATGGAAATAAATAGGTCCAGGTAGGAAAAACACTTTCATAAGGAGATGCATACGGTAAGTGTTGGAGAATGCATATAAAAAGACCATGTCTCCTCTTTGTTAATTAACATTGTTATAAAGTGATAACAAAGGAAAGAAAACCCAAACAATCCAAAAATTTATACACTTAAATTTATGCCAAGTACTTTGAATTCTTGAATTGAACCCAAGTCATAAATTTCTTAGCAGCTTTCATAGTTGTGTGTAGCTAGTCATACAGTAAGTGCATTGAATGATTTGTTTTAACCAAACTATCTTGAAAATTATGGCAAACATGCTCATTAAAAATGGCTTTGAATTTTAGAATAAAGTTTTGGTGATACCGGGATTAATGGCTAGAGGAAAACTATTTTTTTTGTTCATCTATGCTATTCCAAGAAATTAATCAGGTACTCAAAAAACCTTACATCTATCAAACTTCACAAAAATCTGAGAAACAGTTTTACAAATGAGAAAGCTAAGAATTAAAGTAGTTAAGTGTTATTGTTAAAGATTAAAACTACATACTTCAAGCCTAGGTTTACATGTGCTTTAAAAAGAATTATATTGTCAGTTATATTAAAGTATGCTTAAATTTGTAAAGTAAATGTAACTCATGTTTTAAAAGTTTTATGGGTTCATGTACCCCTAATCTCTATAAAGATTACCAGTCAGTTAAAAGTTTAAAATTATTTTCTCATTTTAACATTAGAAATATGTTTTAAGGCAGCTTTGGGAATAACACTATTTCATTCACTTTGATAATGATGTTCCTGATTGAATATTCATTCAAAGGCCCCTATAAAGCATTAAGCAGATTTAAAAACCACATCAAGAAAGGAAATCCAATTTTGTGTTGTGTTTATAATTCAAAATACAGTTTAATTTTTAAAGGTACACTGGATATCAATAGAGAGAGGGCTCCTGTGGCCAGGACATCGTGATTTGACTAAAAAAGAGGAACTTGGTGATGGCAGAGAACAGTGAGACAACACTTGGATTTAAATCCATGTTTTGCCTTAACCAGTTTTCTGACTGCAAAAATAAACATCAGATCCTCGCTGGCCTCATTCCTTTCTGTGGATGATGTCTAACTTCCCCGCCCACACAAAGTCTAAACTTCTAAGCAAGGAACTCACAGATAAAAATGATAACCAAGTACACTGTAAAGTCCCTGAAGGAAATAATGACGGTCGTGATGATATTATAACACTCTCTAAGCCTACGTTTTGAAAATATTCTATGCTTTGTTCCTGGATTTGTTCTGAGAAGGTAACTAGTTCTCAGCAAGCCAATCTGTGATTCTATCCACTAGAGGACAGTAGTAAATGCACAAACGTATTGGAGAAAAAAAAAAAAAAAGTTATAGAGTGGCTCACTGAAACGAAAACCTATCTTGCAGAAAGATGCAATTCAAAGAACACGTGAATAAAGTAAATTTAGGTTCAATATTCTGAATACAACAAAAAGCATTAGAGGGTCATAGACATTTCTGATCTAGTAAATATTTAAATACCATAGTGTATAAGTGGGCAATTTCCCTGGGACTCGCTCTTCTGTAAGAAGAGGAGTTGAGAATGAAAGGTCCTTGAAGTCACCATCAAACATGCATCTTTGCCAACACTGGTAGTGAGGTGGTCCAGGGAGAGCGTGAGGCCCCCCAGCCCAGTGGCGGGCTTGCATTTCCTCAGGATATACTGTACATCCTTTTGTGTCTCTACAGCCCAGCCCAGAACTCTATGTGCAGTAAGTACTTAATCAAACCCCGGCATTCCCTGGACCTGGTTTCCTGTTTTGCCGCTTCTCAGCTTTTTGATTTGGGGTGAATCACATAACATTTCTCAGACTCTGCCGGTGTTGGCTTTTGTAGATTTAGGGATTTCCTAGAACACATTAACATTCTAAGTTATGTATTTAGCAATCTCATCTTTCGAGATTTTTTTTCTATTTTCTGCTGTCCTTCCTTGCATGAGAACAAATCAGCCCTTTTAATTACGATTTTTTAAAACACATTCTCATTTCAAACTACTTCTTTTTCTGATATAAAGTTTCTGCATAGGTAAAGTAAGGTCAATGGCAGGTAGTCTGCCTAAATGTATACCAATGAGTACATTTCTTAATCTTTCTGAGAGTCATTTTCTTGAATAGCAAAAGGGGATACTGTCTGTCTGAGAGTCTTGCCAAAGATAAAATGAAATATAATATTTAAAACATCTAGAACAAGGGTAGACCTTTGGTTGATTTCTAACAAATATCGATTCTATACTCTTCTCCCTGACAGGTCTTATAGTACATAGTTGTATTATCTTCTTTTCATTTATAGGCCAGAATTTATGAGGACTCCTGGTAAAATAGGATATTTTTAGTACATGGCGTGACAACTTATGTCTTTTATAATGTAAATTGAGAAATGCCCTAAAATCATTAAAACACAGGTAAGCAAAAGCTCCCCTTCTCAAAAAAGAAATCATTACATTAGGATTTTAAATTTTCTAAAATAATTGGACTAACCCAATATGTATCCTATGTATTAACCAAATTTAATAAAAAAATATTTATTGATGAGTCTGTAATTAAAATAAAGATAAATGTTCTCAGGTGTAAATTATATGTGATTAAAATGAACTGTTCTATTTAAAAGTACTCAGTCACCCTGTAATTTTCTGCACTTTTAAATGTTCATTTTGTTAGAATCAACATGTATTGTCATCCTTACTCCCAATGTGATGAGATGAAAACCCCAGTGTCTGAATCATTTATCCATTAGTGACAGTGAAATAAACCCATAGCTGAAATAGAATTAACAAATTAAGTGTTTTAATTCCAACAGAGGCACAATGACAGATTGATTTTGGAATAGCTGTTGACAAGGCATAGGTGTAATGCCTATGACCAATACAGATGTGACATTTTATTATTATCTAACTTTATAAGTAAGTGGGGTGTGTGAAAAATTTCAATTCTTCTTGCCCCATCATGAGGAATGAAGAGATGACTGGACAACTGGGCTTCTTCTACGTGCCTCATTTCTGTAGAAAGATTGAAATAGCACCAACAGTCCTGGAAAGGCCCATGAAAGAGGGTGCTCACTCAAACTGCAGAAATACAGAGATTGTTTTCCTTTACTCAAAAGGTGTTTTGTGTTTCTGGGCTTTCTCTCTCTTTCTCTCTCTTCTATTCATGGTTTCCTTCAGGAATGTGTTTTTCTTAGACATAAATGACTATAACACTTTTTTTTTTTCAAGAAAATGTCTTTTTCAAGTAAGTATAGTTACACTGTAATAGGGGATATAGACTGTGTCTGACTTGAGCCAAAGAAAGGAGGTTCCTACAAACTCTTATGCAAGCCAGAAAGAGAAACAGAGCATACACGATCAACAATTTTTTGAGGGCCTCAAAATACAAAGTAGATGCTGAAAAACCAAGATGTGAATGCTAAAGTGGGAGAGATCATCTCTTCCATCAGTGGAGGCCTATTACCAAGAATCTCTAAGATAGAAAACATGATTCCTCTCTTGACAATTCTCTAGTACTTCTAGAGCCAGATACCTTATAGCCTGGTCTACAAGCTCTTCACAATTATGTCCTAACCAAACTTCACAACTTTATCCTTGGCATTACCAGTGCGCCTCCCTTTCGCTCCATTCCATTCCATTCCATCCCATTCCATACCATTCTATTCCCACCAACCACTCACCATTCCCAACACTTCCTTCCCTGAGGCTTTGTTTGGCTGATTCCTCTGCCCAGAATATCTTTCCTCCACTTCTTGTGAATTGTAATTCAACCCTCAAGGCTAGTTCAAACATCAGTTCTAAAATCAGTAGCTTTGTGGGAATCTCCTCTCCCTGTTTGCAAGCATAACTAGGTTCTTCCCTCCTTGTTTCTACAACCCTTGCACTTGCCTCCACATGACACTGACATATTGCGTTACTACAATATGTATCTGGTACCCTCAGTACCATTTTTTATTGCACTTTTTTTTCATGTGTCCATCTCCTCTACTAGCCAGTGAATTCTTTTTGTTTCCACTCTTACAATCCAGGACCTGGAATACAGTAGCCATAAAATAACTTGTGTGTACCTGAATATTCTCAACACATTTATTGAAATCCATATCATCCATGCAGATGAAAATCTAAAATGTTCACATGCAAATGAGATGGTTTCTGTCAACCTAATTTTTTTCAAAAAGAGAGGGGACTGTGTCACTTTTGCAGACATTTGTTGTGAGTATTTATTTACTGATGGATCATTAAGGTATTTTTATCATATAATAATTGAGCTTATTAAACTTGGCGAAGTAATAGATTCATTTATTTCCTTCTATTCCCCAAGCAAATTGTTGAGTTTATTTTATTTTTAAACTCTTTGTAAGAAGTAGACATTTACACATATGTACAGTTTGCTGACTATCAAGTGTTTCTGAGATTTAGATTCAACACACACAGCTGCGAGTGATTAGAAATAAACACTGCTGATGCACCAGGGACCCGGGGAAGCATGTAAGCTCAAGTTCCACATAGCTCGAAAGTCTGCCTTTCAGTGGGAGAGCATAGAATTATATGCTGTGGAGTGACATAATTTAATGTCAGAAAATTGATTTGCTTTTTCTCTTCATAATTAGAATGATTTGGAAGTGGAGAAAATTGGGAAATACTTAGAAGAGATAAGAAAGATGAGATCGTTGAGAGAAAGTCAGCTTGTCCAGATGATTAGATGTTGAGAATTAGAATCAGAAAGAGAAAAACCTCATCAGACAAGTAAGTATAGACATCAGCAATGGGATCTAGCATAATTAACTAATTCATAATTAACTAACATTTTAAGTTAACATTAAAAGGCATAAAAGATGGCCAATATTTTGATACTGTCCTTAGAGAAGATTCTCTATTCTTGCCAAAGAGAGGTGTCAATCATTGTGTAGAAGAACTTGCTACTTCCTTGGATCCAATGGGAGGACCTGCCCTGAATGGAAATGACCTCTTCAGTCATTCATTATTTCAGGAACAGGAGATAAGCATGTGAAGGGCTGGGTAAGAGCTATGGAAAGCAAATATTTCAGCTAGAAGAGACAGCAAGAACAGAGTGTCTGATGATTATCAACAGTTTAGTGCTGCTGCTGGGTGATGTTAGAAGGGCTTAGTTGAGATGAGGCTGTGGAGGCAGAAAGAGCCAGGTTTTAGGGACTTATTTTGCCACATAAAGAAAGGCAAAGGGATTGGGGAGAAATATCTGCGGCGATTTGGCTTCCCAATATGGTCCACTGTGTAGAGAGATGGAATAGTTGTAAACATGTGCTTTCTTTAAAAATAATAATAATAATAATAAGTTTTATTTTCTGGGGTTTTCTAGGTGTAGAATATGACAAAGAGATAATCATCTGGGAGCATTTTGTCTTTACTCTCATAAAATTTTATTAAAACACATGTAACAGTGTTTTATGTCTTCCAATGTGAGAAAGACACAAGATTTCTGGCAATTGTAAGACACTGTGCTTCATGTACAATAAGAAGGGTGTGGTTTATAGGGTGCACAGAGCTATTTCCAATAAATAAAATTCTGCCCAACAGGTTTAGACGCAAAGTCTTAACTTCACAAATAGCTAAATATGTTTACTTATGACAGGTACAAAGAGCCATTCTGAGCCAACAAAGTCTGCCAACTTCAGTACAAGGAAGGCTGAGGTCAGTCTTCACATTTAGCCCTTATATTTATGAAATGTACCTCAATCTGTATAGAATGCTAGCTTTTCCTTCCTCTGGCATTACTTGAGTAGTCTGAGAGAATATGAGATACCACTTTTTTCAGTTGCTCCAGTGAAAGCTTTCTATAATGATAGGTTTCCACTGAAATATCGAGCTTAACCACATATGCTCACTAACGTCGCCTCACCACAAAGTCTTGTGAAAATGGAAAAAGATAAAAGGTACAAACTGGAAAAAAAAAAACAAGATAATTTTTATTTTAATTTTTTTATTTCTATTTTTTTTCCTGTACAATCGATGCTATTTATTTAGACAGTCTGTGGTTTCCCTTTGTTAAATAGTTTTCCTGTATGTGTATTTTTTCCAGTTTAGGTGGAGATCATTTGAGATTCCGAAAGCGTCTCAGAAGAAAGTACACTTCGTGAGCGTTAAGTCAATGCTATCCACACCTTCCCACTTCTCTCCTCTCTTCCATGGTGAGTGATCCAGCCATTTGTAGCCTGTGCTAGCTCTTATGCACATCTCCCATGCTCAGATGTGCTGGTGTGCAGTTTGGGTGTTTTTTGTTGAGTTTTTCATGTTCAGCTTATTATTATTTCAAGGGGAGAGATCTGGAGACGCCTCTCACTCCGCCTTCTTTCTCCAAAACAAGATAAGTTTTAATTCATAAATCTCTTTTCTGGATGTAATTTTTATTTTTCCTCAGCTTTGAAAACAGTAAAATCATAAATATAGATTCTCAATTTCTTTCCTCCCTGCCTACCTCCTACTCTATAAGCACACGTGTGCACACATACATGCATATACGCATATATACACACACAAATGTGGGGAAAAACAGTCCTCCCAGGAGTATTTATGATGGCACATTAAGAAGGGAGTGCCTTTGGCTTTTGAACAAACATACTTTTTCCAGATAATAGATTCTCCCCAGACAAGTTTAGGCAAAGAAACTCAGCCACCATCTGATTGCAGTAGACAAAATTAGGTCTCTGAATGAGTATAATTCACTGTTATCTTGGTGCTTTAGAATTTTTAACTTGAATGTAGTTTTAGTATAACTTATTTAGTGTGACGGAAATTTTAATACCAGAAAAATTATAGGTATTAAATAGTCATATATGAAAATGAACTCTAACGGTATAATAATTAATAAGATACTACTAACATTTACTATGTACACAGACACACAGACAAAACTTGATATGGGCCCCTATTAAATCCTAGATGGTTCATTTACACTCACCTTGCTCTGTAAAAATAAGTCTTTGTAACCATGGGAATGACCTTTGTTCTTCAACCAAAGGAAAAGTGGGGAGATGGCTCAATTAACTTCAAAGAACTTTTATTTTTTATTTATTTATCTATCTATCTATCTATCTATTTATTTATTTATTTATTGTCATTTTAACTTTTTTTTTTTATGGTGACATTGGTTAACAAAATCTGATGTTTCAGCTGTACATTTTAACAGTAAGGTATGTATATATTTACAATATGTGTTCATCTCCCATAGTTAGATTTCTTTCTGTCACTACATATTTGACCCCTTTTATCCCATCTACCTCTCCCCTCCCCATCCTCCTTACCCTCTCTCTGGTAACCACTAGTCTATTGTCCATGTCCATGAGTCTCTGTTTGTCCTGTTCGTTTGTTGCTTTTAGGTTCATATCCCACATATAAGTGATATCGTGTGATTTTCAACTTTTTCCATCTGGCTTATTTAGCTTAGCATGATTATCTCGAGGTCCATCGATGTTGTCAGAAATGACAGTATTTCATCTCTTCTTATGGCTGAGTAATATTCCATTGTATATATGTACCACAGCTTCTTTATCCAATCATCTATTATAGGACACTTTGACTGCTTCTGTGCACTGGCCACTATGAATAACACTGCTATGAACATCAGTGTGCAGATATCTTTTTGGATATGACTTTTAAGGTGGATTTTATGAATTTGTCCTCAAAGGAAAGGGAAGTAAAAGCAAAAAATAAATGAATGTGACTAAATCATACAGCTCAACAACAACACCAAAAATCAAACGATCCAATCAAAAATGGGCAGGGGACTTGAACAGACACTTCCCCCTAAAGGACATACAAATGGGCAACAAATATGTGAAAAAATGCTCAACATCACTAGCTATGAGGGAAACACAAATCAAAACCACCACAAGATACTACTATCTCACACGTGTTAGAATAGCTGTAATCAACAGAACAAGTAATAACAAATGTTGAAGAGGATGCGGAGAAAAAGGAATTCTCACACACTGCTGGTGGGACTGCAAATTGTTACAGCCACTATGGAAAACAGCATAGAGTTTTCTCAAAAAACTAAGAATTGATCTACCATATGATCTAGCAATCCCTCTACTGGGTATTTATCCTAAAGACTTGAAACAACATATCTGAAAAGATATTTGCATATTAATGTTCATAGCAGCATCATTCATGGTAGCCAAGACATGGAAGCAACTGATGTGTCTTACAATAGATAAATGGATAAGGAAGCTGGGGTACATACATGCAATGGAATATTACTCAGCCATAAGAAGAGATGAAATACTACCATTTGCAACAACATCGATGGACCTCGAGGAGGGAGGAAGGAGGTCAATGGGATAGACAAAAAGCTTTTAAAACTTTAAAAGTATTTTTAAAAATTCAACTCATCAGTAATTTCTACGTCCTAACTCACTTGTGGTGATAATCTGACTAGGGCAACAGCATGATTTGGATGAGGTTTTCCTTAACCTCAGCTTCAGGGGTGAGATTTGGATGGTCTTAAATCAATTAGCATTCTTTTGACTAGAGTAATTGACTTGGGATTTACTTGCAAACACATTTGGACGGTGAGCAAGCCCAGTGCTTTGTTTGTTAGCAGAGATGAGTTCCGTTGTATAGACCTGAAGCTGAAAAAGTGTAAATCCTGAAGCTACAATAGCCATTTAGAAAGCATAAAAGAAAAGTTTACCTGAGAATGAAGACGATGTGTTGAAGAGTTGAGTTTAGAGATGTAGAGAATCAAGCCTTGATGACTTTATCAGAGTCTCTGAATGGAGACCCAACTAACACCTTCCTTACTCTTGGATTTCTCATTACAGGACTCCAGATTCCTTATATGTTTAGGCTAATTTGGTTAGGTTTTAAGTTACTCGATATGGAAAAAATCCTTTCTAATTAGCATGTCACCTTATTATTGAAGCGCCAGCTCAGACTTTTACCTTCTTGGTTGTGACTTCTATAAGACGGATGACAGCAAGTAAAACCGGACAACTATCAAAGACATCAAAGACTAGGATCTGATCTTTATTGATATGTATGATTATATATATGTACATATGTACATGTCCATATATGTGTGTGTTCTTTTTTGTGAATTAATAAATATCTGACTGTTTAAACAAAAGGAGATTGAAGTTGCTCATTTTGTTTCCTGGAATCCAGAAAGCATGAAAGTACAACAATGTGTCTTTAATAGGGAAAATAAGCCATGGGACAATCTGGATTTAATATCTTAAGGATTGAGCAGTGTTAGGAGAGGAAAGCTGGGCTGATTAATGGAGACCCCTCTAGTGGCCATAAACAGGTCCACAGAGGGAATGAAAATAATATTTTCTCATGTACTGATCAAGCATTTTACTTCTTTTTGTACCCTGCAGCTAAAGTTGTGTCACTGTGTCCAAATAAGTTCAAATAAAATTGGATGATGAAAAATTGTAGCCCGTAGGCAAGCAGCAGTCTTGTGCATTGGGTAGTTTGGAAGCTGACAGGCTAAAAGTGTCTCTTAAAATACCAGAAAAGAGATTGGTCAGCTATTTACTGTGTAATATTCAATGGCGTTATGAAAATCTACTAAAAGAAGTGTGACACCTTGTTAAGTCCCACAGGCAGAGGCTTAGGAGAATCAGTGTCAGTTATGCAATGCTTACTGCATGAATATGAAATTTATTTCAAAGATCATCTCAGTACCTATTAACTAGTAGAGAGAATGCAAATGTTTATGAGCTACTCAAAGCTATTCTACATCTCGTATTTGTACAAAAATGTTTTAATATATTTGCTATAAAAATGTAGCAATTAAGCAGTAAAAAGCAATAATAAAGATAATAATGAGATACAGATTATGATGTATTTCAGTACTCTTTCTTTCATTATATTGTGTTACAGAAAGTATCATTGGTCATCTAAGAGCATTCCAGTATCCCTGGAAATCTATTTGCAATTAATCAAAATAGTTTGAACTTTCTAGAATGGAAACTGGGGTAGAATAAAAGTAAAAAAGAAGCAAATAAAAAAATATGTATACATTCATTTTAAAGACAATCTTGAGTTTCTGAAAGTAGAATAAATATTAATTGGTCATAAACAAAAATAAATTTAAAGCTCCAAGTGTAATTTGAAATGTTTTGTTTAGTGGAAATCTTGCAACATAAATTTGGCTACATAGTATGGTTCTGACATATCATTTTAGTGCCTTTATTAATATATAGCAAAGACAACTGTGATTTACAGAATCTATAAAGAGTTTAATTCATATTTCTCACAGACTAATGAGAGCTACACTGCAGTTTTACTACCTCAAAGGATATATAATCTGACAAAGACTATAGCTAGACGACTTACATAAATCACTTAAATACTCTCTACATTGCAACATTTTATCCTCTTTTCACAAACTAATGTCAAATTCCACCAAAGGTATTATGAGGTAAGGTGTCAGCTGGTTGACTATAACCTTTTCTTTTAACTGGGAAATATCCACTTGGATGTCTCTTTCTATTTTCTTGTTGTGACGTACTGGCATCTTATGACATTTAACATCAGCATGGAAAAACTGGGGCACCAGCTTCCAGTACAAAGAATATCATATAGGTCTTTCCAATTCCAAACATCAATAGATCAAAAACTACTAGCACTGCAGAATTCTGCAAACAGGCCGTTAGAAATAGGAACAACATTAACCAAATGCAGTTTATCTCTGGGACTTGCTAATAAATAAGAAATTCAAGATGGCGAAGGACAACATGTATTGCCCAATGAGCAAACAGGGTAAAATCAGAACAATAATAACTGCTTAAGTAGATTGTTCAGATTAGTCCCCTCAAGAGAAAACTGAGAATCACAGGTTAAAAGCACTTGCCCAGGTTGTATAGCTGAGGAGGTCTCAGGATTCCATCCCGGGGAACGCAACTGCAGAGGGCTCCCGTTTAATTAACTACCTACCATTCCTTAACAGAGCAATACATGCACTGCAAGCATGTCTTGAGGTGACGCTAAATCATTAGGCACATTATTGACCAACAATTTTTAATAATTAGGTTTGAAGCTCCTGAACAGATTTATAATATGAATTTCTGTTTCAGAAGTCTCATTCTCTGTTCTTTATTATTGTCATATTCTCTTTAGAAGAATGTTCATATATTATTTAAATTTGCACAACAAGATGTATCTATTTGTCACCATATTTTCTTCAGTATATCATTCATTCAATATATATTTGTGGAGTGCCTTCAATGTGGCCAGGGACTCTTCTAGGTACTATGGATACACCTGAGAACAAAACATAAGGATGCTCTCCTGACCTCATGAAGCTTCATGCTAGAATGGAGAAACAGGAAACAAACATGAGAAATAACTACTTTGTATAGTATATAGTAAAGACAGAAGATGTTAATAAAAAAATAAAATGAGGTAAGTAGGGTTCAGCTGCTGGGATAGGGGATTCATTTATTTAAATTTATGGAATTAGTATTCAGGGTAGATAGTAACATTTCACCAAAGACTTGAAAGAAGTAAGGAAAGGAGCCACATGGATATCTGATTAAAGACGTTACAAATATAGGAAACACCAGTGAAAAGATTCCAAAGTAGAAATCTGCCCAGTGTGTTTGAAGAATAGAAAGAAGATCTATGTGTTTGGGGCAGAATAAATTAGGGGTACAGTAGTAGATGATGTGATGAAGCCATATAAGACCTTGCAAGGGTTTAGATTTTTAATATGCATGAAAAAAGCCACCAAGGGGTTTTTAGCAGTAGAGTGACATAACCTAAGTCAGTGTTTTAACAGTTTCATTCTGTATTGATAAGAGACTTTAAGAAGGAAAAAGTAGAAGCAGGGGTATCAATTATTGCAATAATCTAGGTGAAAATTGACGCTGATTTGAATTGTGGTAAAAGTGAAGATAGATGGTGACAAATGATACAATTTTAGACATAGTTAAAAGGTAAACCCAATGGGGATTCTCATGTTTGACATGAAGGGGAGAAGTAAAAGAAGGGAAAGATTACAAGGTTTTTAGCCTCAACAATGCAAGCTTGGATTGTCATTTATGGAGATGTTAAGACTGCATGTGAAGTGAGTTTTCGAGTAGTGAGATGAATCTGGAGTTGAGAGCAATCTTGATTGCGATGTTGATTTAGGAGCATCTATTTAAACCATGAGACTGGATGGATAATGGCAAATAAACACAATTTCCATTTTAAGCAATCTTCCAGACTAAATATCTAGAGAAATTCTTTCAGGTATAGAACATCTAAAATGCTAGATGAAATATAATAAACTTAAAATAAATAAGTCTGAGCTCTGGTGATAAAAATAATAAGAAGCCAGACAAAGAATAAAAAGTGGTGAGCTGAACTAGGGTTCTTTTTGACCTGAGGGCATCTATCAATCCCTGATGGCTTGGCACTTGGGTTTTTTGTTTGTTTGTTTGTTTGTTTGTTTGTTTTGCCACCTGGAGATTTCATTAGAAAGGATATCAAATAAAAGACTCTCTCTAACTTCATTGGAAGAGGCCTTATAATGCCTCTATGGCGGTCAGATCAGAGATATTTTACTAAAGTAGGCATCTTCGAATTGCAACTTTCTTAGAAGATACATTAGATTAAATCAGCCCACTTTTGGGAAGCAGAGTCATAGACTCGGGACCAGTTGGAGGAATGTGAGTTAAGGGACAGAATTAACACTACCTGTGTGGCCCATGAAATCCCTCTGTCTAAAAATTAAGTTTCTAATGTAGTTCTGGGTTGTTAGTGACATCAGAGATAAAGGAATTCCTCTCTGGAGGAGATAATTTTATTACTCATATGTGTAAGATATTTCTTTCCCTTTGGTTCTTTTTCCCCTCTCTCACTTTTATCAGGAGCTTCTTTTCATTTTCTGTCTTATCCTTTATCCTATTCCATTTTAGTTTCGCTCTCAGCTTTTTTCCTCAGTGTAAGGATTCGTTTTCGAAGAGAACCCTAGTGGGCCAGTTTTCGGAGTTCACAGAAACTAGCCTGCGTCAGTCTAGTTAGATACACTGCACGTCCTTGAATCCACCTGCCACTGGAGTGTGTAAAATGCCTCACGGTTTTAGCTGCTGTCCCCAAACTGCTCCAGTAAACTTCCTGGTGAAGTCCTATTGGCTATTTTGTCATTCTCCTGTTCTTAGACACCATGTTGCTTCCCATTGTTCCTCTTGCATAGCCTCTGATAACATGCAGGTCTTGTATTTTTGACTTCATGGGGATACCTTGTTTCCTAGTTATTCTAAAGATTGTCTTTGAGTTTTTGCTTTTGCTATCAGTTTTCTCTGTTTTTATGTGGGGATTGGGGAAACGTTAAAAACTATGTCCACCACTACTTTCATTTTTGGAATCCCCATAACGTCTTTTTTTAAAGGAAATAGAAGAAAAGACCTAGTTTTCATATATGTACATACATCACAAATATATGTAAACATATATACATATATGTGTGTATATATATGTACACTAAATCAAGACATTCTTAGGATAACGGTTTATGGAGAAAGAGCAAGTAGAAAAGGTTAAATAGTAAAACGCATTATTGGAAATAATTATAGTGTGTGATGGTCAGGCCAGTCTCAGGAAAGCTTGTTAATAGCCATAGGTTTTCTTTCATGCTGAGCACTTCCTGGTTCCATGGCCAAGCCTCTTCTTCTGGCTTGCCACACCTAGCATCCTGGTGACCTTCAATATTTTATGCCCATCTATGGTTTATCTAAACCTTCTCTTTGATCCTTATGTCCCACTCAACTATAATTTAATGTTAAGAATATTAACTAGTATTTCGAGAAAGAATACTAGACTAAGTGGAAATCTCAGCTTGGTGTTAGTTGGCTAGATCAGTTTTGGCAAATTAATTTCTCGTTCTCTTTCATAAATATGCATATATATATATTTATAGGTAAATTATGATTAAAAAGAAAACGTAAAATTCAAACCCTGTAATACATTAATAAAAAATAAGAATGAAGCCCATACATAGATAGTGGAAGTATTTGAGGCAGGTGACTCATTCGCCTCACATCCTTTCATATCTGATCACGAAACTCATCCCTGAACTCTTAGGAATCAGGGTGAAAAAAGCATATGACAAGAATTATCTGGAGGCCAAATATTTTCTGAGCCCTCTAGCCTGACTTCCTGATTTGGGTCAGCGTCTCCAACAGTCCTTCTCCAGGCATAGACAAGCTGTTTCAGGAGCTTAGATTAGAAATCCTACAGAGGCCTCCTCCGCCCTGTGGCTTTGCCTTGACTCCCTCATTTCTGTCTTGAAGGATCCTACCACATGTGCTCTCATTCTGAAGGGATTTTGCTCAGTTCCCGATTCCCATTTTGCCCCCCAAGCTTGACCTCAGCACAGTATTCCTTGCTCCCACTTGCCTGGGCAGAGATATCCAACAAGGAGGCTAATATGAAGCTTGAATATTTTTAGAAATGACATTATACGATGTACTAGCATATCTTAGATAGATATGGTGTCCAAAAATACAACATTCAAACATTAACATATCTTATAAAAGGAATAAAGTCTAAATCAAAATGCTAAATTATTTTAAAAAGGCTCTTCCAGGGTAGAAAACAAAGATGTTGTGGCAGATGAGATTCAAAGGCCTTTCCAATTTTGTAAACATTGAATTCTATATTTCACGCAGGGATCCTTGCTTTAGCATAGGGATCACATGAGGCAGCCTAACTTAATTATAAACACACACACACACACACACACACACATATGTATATATAGAAAATGTATTTTATATAATTATATATGTTTATACATAATATATATGTGTGTGTGTGTATATATAAATAATTATTCCCACTATCAACGAAGGCATGGAAGAGTAAAATACATTTTTCCAGAATTGGCCAAGCCCTTTCTCTTCTGGGTCCAGGTTGCTCTCTTGATGCAGGAAGTCATCACGGGACTTCGTGTTTCAGTGCTGAGACCTGGAGCTTTAGTACCCATGACAATAATGAGAACCCTAACTTAGTTTGGGATATACCCCATGAGCCCCCAGATTCTGACAGCTTCTCATCTTGCTCCATTTCTCACCTCGCTCACGAGGCTTACGTCAGCTCCTTAAACATACCAAGTGCTCTCTTGCTCCAGGCCCTTTGCACAGCGATTCCCTCACCTGTAATGCTCTCATAGCTGGAATTTTCTCCTACATGAGGCAGGCATTTCTGGCCACCCTGTCAAAAATAGGGTTCCTGATCCCCCTTCTACCACATTTTTCTTAGCTAGTTTGTTTTCTTTTGTAAAATTTATCATCTTTCCAATTATTTTCTGTGGATTTGCTTTTGGTCTGTCCTCTTCATTGGAATGCAAGGTCCATGATAGAAAGAATTATGTCAACTGTTTTTGCTAATGTATACCCAGTACCCAACATAGTTCTTTGAGGACAATAGACTCCCTGATATTTGATAAATGTTAATGTAAATTAATAAGTGAATTAATGGAATACTTGGGCAAAACTTCAGAGGAAACTAGGCTGTAAATGGGTATTAAAGCCAGAAAATAAATGCGGTTTAACAAGAATAAATGCTCTAAATTTTCGCCAAAGAATGGAAGATATCAAGAAAACATAAAGCAAATTGGAGCAAGCTAGAAAAGCAACTATATAATTAGAACCTGAGAAATACTACTAAATAAGAAAACAGAGAAATTTCAAACAGTTAACCCCATCAAGTGACTTGGTTAAGTAACCATGAATTGATAAAAATGACATGTTATTTGAAGTGAATGTTATTATTTAAAAGGTTAATGGCAATATTAAATAAGCTAAAGGTAGAGAAAATAAATTAGAGTTAAAAATTACTGATATGTGTTACAATAAAAGAGATACTGAAAGAAGGGTATAACAATTCATTTCTGGTAAAAAATTTGAAAAGTGCTGTATGGAATGCCTGCAAGCACTAAGAATGTGATTATACTAAGTAATGGAAATATCTCCTGAGATAATACAAAAAAGTTTTTACTCAAGTAATGAGCTTCAGGAAGAATTAGAAACTAATAACTTCTTGCATAATTCTCTAATTTAAATATCCACAAGATCATCAAAAAGTGTTTCATGACCATAGCACATATTTTAGACCATATACCTGACTATATAAGTTTTATTAAAACATAAGAAACAGTTGTCCAGGTTCAGGTAGAATAGATTAATAATGTGGGTGGTATAATCTGCAAGAACAGGAGACCTATAACAAGGACAGGAGTGAGAGACGGACTGTCAAATACTAGCTACAGGGATGACACAGTGGTTAATTCTTCCTCATTGGAGTAGATTAGGCTCTGGGGACAAACAAACAGACAAACAAACAATAGTGAAGGGAAATCAAACAACTACATCCACAGTCCTTAGAAATGGGAGTCTGAATCCAGCTCCTCCTTAATTTCTAACTTCCATGGCTTTCTAGTGTCATGGAAAGATAGAGAAGTAAAGCCTACTAATTTCTCACAAGGAAGCAAAATGCACACCCCCAGGCCTCTGTGAGGGTAATCAAACTGCATACAAGCCATAATAACAAATTAAAAGACTTATGAATCAAGTACATCTATTCTGAGCTTGTAAGACATTTCGAAAGCGATGTTAACTACACGACCTGTTTAGAAATGGCATATGCTAACATTCTAGGCAAAGTCGATCTCAAGGGCTATTTTTTAAGCCTGAAAAATGTTCTGAGGGAGATCTCATTAAGATTTTATTTAAGAACTGAATCTGTTAAGCTAAAAATTAAAACAGTAGCAACTATAAAACTAAGAGAAGATGTGAGGTTGGATACCAGTAAGCCATTTATTCTAAATGGACAACTTGAAGAGTTTTGCCAAATCTATCTCTTTAACAAATCTATATACAATAATGCTCTATTTACTCAGCACTGCCAGGAAACTTTCAAATAGATGACTCTTGCAGATAACTAAAGTATCAGAACTATTTTTTGAAATATAACAGACCACACTGCTTTGCCAATAGAGGATGCTGAACTTAATCACTCCTCCCCCTTAGAAGATGACTCAGAACTAGCATAGTGCATTGTCCTTGGCAATGACCTGGGGCTCTATTGAGGTAAGAAGGACTAAAAGATGTTTCCTAGACCAGATGGACCCAACATACTCTTCTTCTGTAGTTCTATCAGATTTTAGAAGTTTAGGTCTTGCTCCTTTGGCATTTGTTTCTCTTCTATGTTCTTGTTTCTAATTTGTCAACTTACATTTGGAATTTTCTACTTTATCTCTTCTTTAGAGTAAAATGCTCTGGCTTTACAATAACAGTATTGCAATGGTATTCACCATTCAATGGCACTTTTTGTTAAATTCCAAGTTTGCTGCTGGATTCTAAATGGTTGAAGATGTGTGAAATCTCACATCTAAATTAGCCACCAGGAAATACATTATTCTTTTACAGTGAGTAATTTGAAAAATAAGATACACTTTAGTATTGTTTGAAATTCAACATGTAGAAATTTAAATTTAAGAATGAAAAAATATGAGTATGTATGATAGGTATTAGATTAGAGTATACCAACAAATATAATCTCATATTTCTAGGCTACTGGACACAGGATAAAACTACAAGCTGGTATCTACATTATACGTTCTCCTATACATTTTTTTTTTTGTTAAGTTTTGACTGTTACTCTGAAGACAATACTGTATATATCACATTATAACCAGTGGGGCTTAATATCCATGTCGTTATACATGATGCACTTGATTAAATTCAAAAATGTAAAAAAGGATTCTGAACACATACATCTTAACAATAAATTTAATTTTAAAAATCCATAATTTAAGCTTTATAATTGATTTTAGGTAGTTTGATTCTTGTTCCTCTTTCAGTTGCACACCTGCTATAAAATCTGTTTTTTCAAGGAATATATAGAGAAAAACAAAAGCCAGACCTGGTTATCCTAATGCTTGAGGCTTCCCAACTGTCTACATACATTAAAACCTCTGTTAGGAGAAATTCAGACTATGTGGAGAAAAGTAAATTTAATCCAAACCCTGAGCTAAGAGCAATGCCCTGAATTTAACCTAGAGAATTATGCAACAGTGAGAGACCCAGCTCTTTTGTATTTCTAGTTGACTCTCTTTTATAATTCCATCTTTCTTTTATACTATGTATTTATCACTCCTTTTATCATTTTCACACTTATTCAATTTTATTTTGTAATCAAATATTTTAAATATGCACTTCTCCCTTTTATGTCATCCTTTCTCCAAAGAGCATAGCTCTGAAAGGACTTCTTTGAAAAATGCACATTCAGAAAGGTACTTTTAACTATATCATTAATCATTCCCCAAATTGAATAACAGGCAGGAGGAAACTGAAGCAAAAAGTGTCATTTCCTTTCTTTTCATTTTCCTTCATCAAGGTACATTGTATCCAGAGGAGAAAATGATTAAAATGATTACACATCTTTAATTTCATATGTTTTTCAAAAGGTATTCATTCAGTAGTCACATTGCCTTAGATAAAACTGCTTAAAATATGGAAATTAAAAGCAAAAGCAAAAAAACTTCCAGTACCTAAATACTTTAGCTTTCTGTAAAATCAGATCTTGACAAAGCATTAGTTAAACATGTAGAACACATAAAAACTTTCTGAGGAGTCTATTTTACTTTAACTAATGTATTTAATTAGGAGAGACCTAAGTTTTCATTTGTTTTTATTGACTGATTGATTATTTTACATATTAAGAATATAAATAAAATCTTTTCCTACATAGGTTTTAAATATTTTCTCATTTGCTATTAATTTGTTTGGAAGTTTCTTTTCAATTTCAGAAGTTTTACATATTTTTTTCATTGTCAAAACTATTCTTTTTTTGTTATGTTTTCTGCTTTACCTGTGATGCTCAGAATTGCTAATCCCTCACCAATATTATATAACTACTATTCTAAATGCACTCTTTCTTTCCTTTGTTTATTTTTAACATTTAGCTTTTAAACCTATTTGAAACTTATCTTAATACATAGTATGATATAGGGACCCCACATTTCCCATATATGGAAAACACACACACACCCACAAACAAATATGTTTAGAACATGTTACATCTTCTTGGTTGGAGTCTTAGGATTCTTGTAGACTGAATCAACAGGTTACAAAGTTGTGATAGAGCAATAATTTTTGTTTTAAAGTTAGGAAAAAATTCCTTAATACAATGTCATTGTTTTCTGAATTAAATATATGGTGACGGAAGGAAATTTAACTTTGGGTGGAGAATACACACTGTAATATACATATGATATATTATTGAATTATATACTTGAAAACTATATAAATTTTATTTACCAATGTAATCCCAATTAATTTAAAAATTTGTTTATTAAAATTATTATTGAGTGCCACTTATGAGCAGGAATTAAGTATTGAGGATGTGAGGATAAATGGATTACAGACCTGCAAGCCTGTACCCTCAATCTCACAGTGTAGTTGTTGGTGATGGGGTTGCGGGATCTCAGAATGCAAGCAGATACCTCCAGAGCAGTATGGTAAAGGCTATGCCATTAGGCTCTGCCTAAATTACCTTTGTAGTAGTAATGATTCCCAAAGGACAGGATATTTGAGTTGAGTGTTGGAGGGTGAATAGAGATTCGCCAAGAAGACAGATGCAGAAGGCATTCTAGGTTGAGAGAGCAGCAACTGGCAAGATGCACACATGAAGTCCGCCAGCACATTTAAAAAATTACGAGGTTTGTTGTCATTCAAATAAATGTGCCAGAAAAGATATTGTGCTTACAGAGATCAAAGGGTTTTTTTTTTTTTTTTTTTTGCTATATAAGGAAGTATTAAAGAGAGAAGAAAGTGGAGGTTATTGGTTGAGAGTTATTTCAACCCAGGTGAAATATGGTGAGTATCTGAACTGAAGTCATAGCAATAAGGATGAAGAAGGGAAGTAAATAGAAAAGGGAAATACTCAGACTCTCAGGTTTTTGGGTTGGTAAACTAAGTAGATGATGGTATAAAGCCAGGATATAAGTTTTAGGAGGCACAGCAAGTTTGGGAGGTCATTGACTTCTGCAGATACTGGGTTTCAGTCACCTAAAGACCGTTCAATCAACTGTTGGTTATTCATATCTACAGTACAAGAGAGAATGACCTGAGCTGAAATTAAATCTTTAGGAGTCATGGATCTGTAGACTCAGAATTATAAACTCACATGTCTACAGGCTATAGTTACTGGGTAGACAAAGTAAATGAGTGAAGTAGATAATAAGGGATAGTGGGGATTGTCATGAGCTACAGAGAGCATGACCCATCCAAGGGGGACACCTACTAGTTAGTTTTGGGTGATTATTGATGTGGGACTGTAAGCCCAGTGCTGCCAGTTTATTTTATTTTGAAAGAGAAATCAAGAAACTGGATTTTAATATGAGCTCTCCCAATCTCTAACTAGTTTAAGGTTTTTAAAAATCACAGCCAAAATAAATTAGTTGGCTGGTCACATCGAGTTAATGGATACCTCTGTTGTAAATGGTAATGCAAATTATAAACCTGAATGAAATTTCTAAAAAATAATGTAGCCTGAGAGAGAAAAAGAGAACCTCAGAACAAAACTCATAAAAACTTGAGGCTAAAGAGAGCCTTGAACCAGGTACAGCAGAGTATAACTGACGTATTTTTACTGATGGGAGAATAAAAATAACATTTTATTTTGAAACATAAAGATGTGTTCAATTAAAAATCCATGAGTACTAATTTCAAGTAAGCTCTCAATCATAGACAATCCTATTACATTTCTTTTATCAACTCATTCTCATACAGCCCAGTCATCATTCAACTTCTGACCCTCACAACTAACCCCAACCATCCCTTCTTTCAGCCAGTGACCCCATCTCATGTTTTAAGTAGGACTAGAAATTATTAGGTAGGAATTTCTCATATCTCTGATACCAAACATAAGATTCTATCTTCTGCTGTTCTATACTGTTCTCCTCCCTCCGGTTTCTCATGAATTGTCCACCCTCAATGCTTTCTCATTATTATATATCCAGACGCTCCATTTGAATTTTTTCCCTAGGTTTTTAAACAGGTTCAGGCTTCTTTCATTAGCAAGAATAAAAAAAATAAAACATCCACTCCCAGTCCCACAAGTTTCTCCAGCTTACTCTGTCTAGCTTTCTTTTCTTTTATACTCAAACTTTTGGAAGGAATTGTATACACGCCCTGTCTCCAGTTCCTTTCCTCCACTCACTCCTTAGACTATCTGATCTAGTCTCTGTTTCAAACCCCTACCAAACTCTCTTGTTAAGGTCACCATGCTACTAAATCCATTGAATGTTTTCAGTCCTCACCTTTCTTGTCCTCTTAGCATCATTTGACCCTGTTGACCACTCCACTCTTCATGACCCACTGTGTCCCTGGCTCCTGTGATAACTGCGGGCTTCCTCCTACTCCTTCTTTAGATCACATCTTATTCTTCACTCCCCCTGGGAACTCTGTCTTTGCTGTTTCAAATCCCACTATTATATGCTCTTTGAGAGCAATAAAACTCTCCTTTGTAACAATTTTCACTGTGAAATTTTATATTTGTCTGTGTGTCCTCCCCACTTGTATGCTGAAAAAGGGCAGGAAGCATGCTGATTTTCCTCCTCATCATATACACTTTACTTGCGGGCTCAATAACGATCTGTCCAGTGGATGAATGACTAAATAACTGACAGTGAATGAATTTAAAGCCTGGAACTGCAGAAAATAGAGGCTGTATCACTTGCTTAATATATAATTAGAAAACAGGTTTGTTTCAAATTATTTCGTATTTGGATCATTTTTATTTTAAATTATTATTAATTAAACCACACCCAATATATTTCAGAAATTTATCTAAGCAGTGTTGTTTCAATCTATTTAATTTTTGGATGACTTTTAAGTTTTTATTTTGTAATACACACCTAATATTTAATGACTGCTTAAGTAAAGTGACATAAAAATGAATAAGACTTTGTCTCTACTTTTAAAGGCATAGTTTTTCCGGTTTATATACATTAAAACTTAAATTGGAAACAAAATTTATTTATTTATTTATTTATTTATTTATTTTGTAAAGTTTATTGGGGTAACATTGGTTAATACAATTATATAATTTTCAAGTGTACATTATAATTTGACATCTGTATATTCTATTATGTATTTACCACCCGAAGTCCAGTTTTCTTCAGCTACCGTGTATTTGATCCCCTTTACCCATTTCACCCTCTCCCTATCTCCCTATATTTGACTCCCTTTACCTGGACTACCTCCCCACGCCTCCCTCACCCCACTAGTAATCATTAGTCTATAGTCCTCTGGTAGGAAACAAAATTTAAATGTCTCTTTATTTAAACAGCTACAAACACAGAGAGGATTAACTATAAGAATAATGAAAAACAAGAGGCAGAAGTCACGAAAAACTCACTGAAATTACATAAAAATTTTTATTTCACCCAAAATATTTTTACATAATTAAATATGATTAAGTAAAGATCTATATCTAGCAAAATATACAAAGGATTTATATTTAGAAACCAGTATGAATGAACTGGTATGAGCAATGGACCATATATTATTGCTTATGATCATCAGCTATATTCATTCAACATGCAATTATGGAGCACTTGCCAGTAGCCAAGGTAAGCTAGGCCAAGACTTCATGACTGTTTGGATGTGAGATTGAGTATAAGAAAGAGGAATAGATAGAAGGACACAGAGTTTTCTAGATGTGTTTTCTGCAGGAAGAATGAACAGGGATTATTTCTGAAATTTTTGAATTTGGCCACCAATGTGTAATTAAATTTGAGCATATTTAATATATGTCTATCATGAGTTCTTGCTTATAAATATCATATTGGTAGTAGCTGATACATCAATAATAGTTGAAGTTTAAGGATTTCTCAGCAGTGTTGGATGTCTTGGAGAGGTCATGTCATAAAATAGATGAAAAGGGACTTTGAATTTCCTAATACATATGAGAGTCTAGTAAATATATTTGTATTTGGAGTTAAAAAAATTTTTTTTTTCTCCAAGCTGAACGCATCAGATAAATTCAATCCATGTCAGATAGTTCTATGTTCAAATCCCAATTTTGTCCCTTTTGAATCACGACATTAGTCAAATTACTTAACCTCTCAAAGCCTCAGAATTTCTAATCTGTAAAGTTTAGATGATAATATCTGTCTTCCAATGTTTAGGGAATAGTTAAAAAAGATGTTTAGTACAATAATTCACATAGCAAGTGCTGAATATATGTCATTGATGAGGAGGAGGACAATGATGATAAACATCTTCTGTTTATGGTAGGACCAGAGTGATTCTCCATCCTGCTCTGGTCCTGGGACCAGACTGTGGCAGGATGTGCCCAGTGGGGAGGCAATCACAAGACATCACATGGTGAGTAGAGAATGATGGTAAGATATAAATATCCAGCATCATCCCTGCCTAGTATCAGGTTGACATTGGCAGTATTTTCCTATGGAAAGCCTCAGCCCCTGGCCAGAAGCCCTCTCTACAACTCTCTTTCCATTCCCGTAGTCACTTTCTTTCCTTGTCTTATAGAGCCAACAAGTAGTAAGGGCTCTCCCTTCTTGCTAGCTAGGAGCGTTGTCCCTTTTTCTATATATCCATTCAAGCTCCAGTAAATAGTACCATTATTAAAATCTTCACTTACCTAATTTGGGTATACATTTATTTCCTGTTGGAATCCTGATTAATATAATAGGCATCATTCCCATTTTGGAGGTGATAACATAGCCTTTAAAAGACTGCACCCAGGATAATAAAAACAGCAGTAATTTCAAGCCAAATAGTCATGGGTTCGTATACCGTGTAAGTTTGAGCAAATCGCTTAAACTTATTTCTAGATGTATGAGTCATATAAACTTATTTTTAGCTGTGTGAGTTTGGGCAAGTTTATAAATTCTCTAAAGCTTAGTGTTCCCTCCTGCAAAATGCCCCAACACATTTCTGTGAATATTATTAGTGATAATGCATTTCAAGTGATCGTAACAGGGCCAGACACAGAGTGGTTAATAAAAATGTTTAGTTTCATGTCCCAAAAAAGTCCCTACAAGGCATAGTTTTTGGTAAAATTTTAGATGATGTTTAATAATTTCTGATTCAGTATCAGTGGTCTCTTTGAAGGCTAAATTTTTTCATTTTTATTATTTTGTAAGTACATCTTTGTATGCACTATTATCAGATAAGATTCTTTTAGCTTTCCCTTGTTGTTCTTTGTTTGTTTTTACAAATTTAGCTATAGAATTATGCTTAAGCTTCCAAGAGACATCTCAGTGGTATATTTCACAGTGGTAAGCTTAGACAAACACTATAAAAACAAAATCTTCCTGTTAGCCTAAATTTAAAAAGTTTCTTGGCAGGTTGGCCTAGCACAGAAATTTTTCATCAAAATTTATTTTATTAACAATTATAGCAATCATCAATACTAAATCTCCATTTTTAACAGCCTTTTTCTATTTCTGTGTTCGATGATTGTTTATCTTACACCGAGGGACAGATTTAATTCAAAGCTATTTCTGAAAACTCCTCAGAAGATGGAGAATGGCCTTTCTGTACAGCATTTTGCTTGAAATAACTATTCTACTTTGGGGATTTTCAATTATTATCAGAAATCATTTATAATCCAATTGGTAGTAGAAGTGGCATCAGAATGTTTTATCGACTGACATTTTACAAGTATATTGACTGGAATACGTCAGCTCCAGGCACATTCCAGTTTTATCACATGTAACATGACTGTCTCTTGGAGGTTTTATCACAGAGGGCTGCACCAGGCCTGATCCTACCAGGAAATAAATAAATTGCTTATTTAAAACACACACACACACACACACACACACACACACACACACACACACACACACACAATATTTTAGGCTCGCAGACTGCCAACTCGAAAGGAGAGGTTGTCTTTTTTTTATGTTAAAGGATTCACTGTCATGAATTTTAGAGTTAGAAAAGAGGGTAGAAAGGAACCTAATGTTAATTGGCTATCCACATGGGCCAGGTATCCTTCACAGCTTATTTAAACATCCCAAAAAATCATGCAAGGAAGGAATTACCTTCAGCTCACTGAATTCAGAGAGGTTAACCATCTAATGGTGAGTCCCCATCTTAGAGGTGATGGATTTGGGTCTCAGGGGTAGGCTCTCTGATTTCCAAGCCCAAGCTTGTTCCACGTTAACCCAATCGCCAGCTCTATGTTGTCAGTACAGTAATTTATTAGAGAATGGCTTTTTCAAAAAAATACTGAAAACTTGATTATAATTCATTTTTGGACACTTTTCTTGGTTCCTAAATGATTTCAAAGCTTTCTTTCCCCATCCCATTGCTCTGTTCTCAATTTAAAGCTTTATCATCCCTTACTTGAATTATTGCAATACCATTTAACTTGTCTTCCTGAGTGTAGTTTTGTCCACTCTAATACATTATTCATATTAATATTTTAAACACAAAGACCCAATTAATCTCTATTGAAACTCTTCCACGGCTTATCATCATCAATGAGGTAAAGTCAGAAATACTCGGTACCTTGTTGAAGGCATTCCACGATGTAGCCCCTGCCTACGTACTTAGCAATCAAGGTAATCCCTTATACCCTTTGTCCCAGGCATACAAAATTTCCCTAAATCCATTATGCTTTTCCATGACTGCTAGGTTGTACATCTTACCTGGAGAATATTTATTTATATTTTAAGACCCGGTTAAAAGTTTCTCTCTCAGTAAAGTCTTTACTGTCCTTTCTGAATGATTTTATACACAAATCACTATTTCCATTTTTAAGAATAATATTGGAGTTATTTCTTTGCATTTATCTCCTCCTAACAGATTTTAAGTTCTCTGCAGGCAGAGGGCATGTCTAAATATTCAAAAATTATTTGTAAGGGATTAAATCATTAAAACCTTTAGAGTGGTATTCCTGTTTTCAAACAAATGTTTTTAAAAATAGCAAATTTGGGGATCTAATTAATCACACTGATGCTTCAGAAACATTTCCATCTGAACTTACTCTTGGCCAGAGTATTCCTAGAAAGTGAGGATTCGGGCTCACTAGTAAAAGTTGGGAAGAGGGATCAATAAGAAAGGAGTCAGTAGACTGGTGACTAAAAATTAAGAAGTAAAGTATGAGAAACACAGCAAAAAAATAAAGCCGTACACAGAGAATAAGCTCAGGTGTCACAGAGTTGAAAGAGGGAGGAGCTGAATAAGAAATACACCTGTAGCTTCAGAGAGACTTAGAGATGAGTTTTGATATCCAGAGCATGGAGTAAGTGAGGGAGGGTCATGGATGAAGAAGGGGGTCAGTAGAATTTGCTAAAGAAGCAAGAGGAAAACTTACGCCTGCTGGGGCTCACAGCTGTGTGTTCTTCTGTTTCTCAATCTTTGCCACAGAAACCCCACTAATAAAAATCGACGGCATGTCACTTATGTCTCTCCTATCATTACACAGATTATTTATGATGGAAAAAGACAGTGAGTTTGGGGAGCACCACATATTTGAAATTGACCAAACAAACCCAAACAGAAGTTTCAGGCAAATAATAATGTCTTATTTCTTCACCAGTTAGATCCCTCACAACACAAGTTTTTCTGTCCTTCTTGATCCTCTGGCAAGTGATATTGACAAAGCAAGGAATGTAAATAGCAAAATGAAAAGGAAAGAGAAGTAAGCAATGGGCGTAAGCACTAGATAAGCACTAAATGATATAATCAGATCCTTTATAATTAAAAGTTAAGTGTAGGTACCATTAAACGATTCATTTCTTCATTCAATAGAAAATCGGAATGCCTACACTTTTTTTTCTGAGCACATTTTAAAAGGTAGTATAAAACTAACGCTTGAGACCATATAACAATGTCACACCCACAGGTGCAATTAGAATACCCTCTGACCACCAGTGCCTCCTAAATAATTTTCATATCTGCAGCATCTAAGTCTGTGATGTCCAATACAGTAGCCGCTTAACATATGTGACTATCTGAATGTAAAAATAAATTGATTAAGATTATAAAATACTTTGTTTCTCTGTCACACTAGTCACATTCCAAGTGCTCAGTACCACGTGTGGCTACTGTGGTGAACAGCCCAGATGTAGGACATAGCCATCGTTGGAACAAGCCTTCCAGCTTGCCCTGAATAGGCCTACTAAGCTAAGTTTGCTCATGCATAATTTTAACTTCTGGCAGATTCCTTACTGCCACCAGAACAGCATTTCCCCAAATTTAAAGCACATTCATGTTACGTGAAATGCAGCCTCTGATTCAATAGGGCTGAGGTGAGCCCAGGATTCTGTTTCTGCTTAACTCCCAAGTGATGCCGCTGGTGTTTCTTCACCCGTATTTTGTCACCCTGCATGCTAAAGTCCTCTGTTCTCTCACCAGCCTTCCTCGATATCCCTCAGCTTTCAGAAATTACTCTCCTTTGCTCCAGCAGCTATGTTTCTCAACAGTTCCTACTGATGACATTATTCATTCAGACTCCTTTCCAATTCCCTCATCTGTGGGAAGCCTCTTCCTGGTGGTTCAATCACCTCTATACAGATGACCTTCGAACTTCAGTGTGCTTGGGGTCTCCTCAAGGGAGCTTGATAACTTGAAGTACCCAGGTCCTACCCCAGGAAATTCTAGTCATTAGGTTTGAAAAGGGGTCCAGGACCCTCTTGATTAAATAGTCACATTTCAAGTGCAGGTGATTCTAATATCAGTTTTTCCCCTACCAAACTCAGAAGTTTTATCTTGGTATACTTCTTATCTATATAACTGATTTTGACACTTAAAAAAATATATAGAGATAATCTTCCACTGATAGTCAGCTCCTTGTAGAGTTTTTGACTTTAAAAAAAAAATTAAATATAAACAATCTATGTCTAAAAATGTCTAGAGCTATGGATTTCAACCCTGATAACACATTGGAATCCCTTGAAGATGTTAAAATCCCTGTACACAGGCCCCATCCACAGAGATTCTGATTTAATTGATAAGGAGATAGGCATTTAAAAAACACTCTGTACTAGTTTCCTGGGACAGCTGTAATAGAATATCATAAATCTGGTGACTTAAAAAAATGAAAATTTATTCACTCAAGGTTCTGGAGGTTAGAAGTCTGAAGTCAATGTGTTGGCCAAGCCATACTCCCTCTGAAGGCTCAAGGGAAGAATGAGTTGCATGCTGCTCTCCCAGCTTCTGGGGGTTGCTAGCAATCCTTGGCATTCCCTGGCTTACCGCTGTATCACTCTTGAATTCTTCCTCCTTCATTTCATAGCCTTCTTTCCTGTGTCTGTGCCTCCAAAATCTCTCTTCTTATAAGGACATCAGCCATGGGATTTAGGGCTCATCCTTATTGAGTTTGACTTTATGTTAATTCGATTGCATCTATAAAGACTGTGTCCAAATAAGGTCACACTCATGGATATCTCGCCTTAGGACTTCAACATTTCTTTTTCTGGGACATGATTCAACCTGAAAGCTCCCAAGTGATTGTAATACCTAGCCAGGTATTAAGAGCTACTGGTCTAGACTCTGGTTCTGAATCTTGAGCATACATCAGAATCAGCTGGAGAGCTTGTTAATGCGAGGATTGTTGAACCAAGTTTGAAGACAGCAGGTCTGGGGTGGACCCAAGATTTGCATTTTTTTTTTAAACCAGTTTGAAAACCACTGGTATGGGGAAAGGGAAGCGAAATCGATATATATCTCTCCTACCTTTGGAGGAGCAGCATAAGCATCACTTGAGAGCTTAGGAGAAATGTTGAATTTTGAGCTCCCTCTGTCCCCTGTGACTACTGAAACAGACTGTGTCTTAACAAGATTCTCAGGTAATTTGAATGTTCATTAAATTTTTAGAAGCATTATTGTATACTATTCAAAGTAAAATTGTTCTTAAATAGCTGGTTAAATTATTTAGTGAGAGAATGGATAGATAAATAAATGAAAGAGTAATAAGCAGATTGCCCAATGGCCTCCCTCCCAGGAGGCAGAATGTGGGCCTTTTAAATCCACTGACCAAGAAGTTGTCTTAGCAATTATCAAGGGAGTAGCTTGTCATCAGAGAGGCTATAAGGAATCTACCTGTTCGTTCTTCAGCAACCAGGTGTTCTCTGCTTATTTGACCTTTTCCAGACTTGGACCAAGAAGTGCCATATTTTACTCCCCCAGTCCCTTTCCTAATGATCTCATCTTAACATTTTGTGGCTTCACTATCAGCACTCTGTTATTTGTGCCAAAGTCCGAAATAGAAGGCTTGCTGGACTACAGAGAAACACGGCAGTGTAGATGTAGTTATGAATTGGCTCTGGGCCAAAAGGGTAGCAGGTAAGTTTCAGAGTTTCAGCTGAAAGAGAAAGAAAAGCTTTTAGAAAGTTTGAGCCGCGTCAAAACATGCCATACATGATTTTCTTTTGGCAGATATACTGTAAAATAAGAGTAGGCCAAATTCCCCAGGTAATAGTAATTGACCTATAAATGTCATTATTGATAGATTGTGTTTCTGGAAACATTGTTCTAGAGCTAAAGTGCTCATGTGACTCTAAGAAAGGAATTTTGAATTAGGCTTTGAAAGTTTTTCTTCTGTCTTCACTCCCGACTTTCATTTTCCTTTTAGAGAGCTGCGCTGTTTTTCCCCCTTCTAATCAAGTCACGCACCCGAGCAGTCACAAATAGTTGTTATCTAAAAGGCCAGTTTCCTTGGAAAAAGTTGTTTTTGATAGGTCATTTTTTATCTTTTTTTTTTCATAGAATTCTTTTCTTCCTACGTTGAATCATTTGATAGAAAGATTGATTGAGTTCACATTAAGGTGTGCTTTTTTAACTTGCCAATTTGAAGAAGAGCTGATTTCATTTTAATAAAACGGGAATTGCCTGGAGAGGCACAGTCTGATCGGAGCAATGTCGTTCATGTCACACCCTGTTACATGGCTTGAGGAACATTCCTTAAATGTTCTGTTGCCTCCTCTTCCTCTTCTTTAAAATTAGATTAACAAAATTTTACAATCTCTCTTATCCATACGTCTATGAGATTCAAATAAAACACTTATCATAATCAAAAAAAATGTTTCCCTTCTTTAGCTGTGTAATATAGATACGTTTCTGTAACAACCATTTATTTTAACTTAATTTGGATTTTATTTTATTTCTCGTATGAGCTTACAAAATCAGTTTCCACATTCTAAATGCTCAATCAAGGCAAATAGGATTTTTGGTTTGAAACCAGCCAGTTGTACATTAGCAGCATTGGATATAAAACAAAATTAACGACTGTAGAAATCTCTTCACTTGTGCACAATAAGAAATGTTCCTTACCCAAACCCAGGACAAAAAAAAAAAATCCTCCTTCCCCCTCCTACATTCTCTACTGGTAAATTGCTGAATCACTGTGTGTGGCAGTCAAGTTCAACGTTACTGGGCATGCCTCTTTGAGAATTGTCAGGGGCACCCAAGGTCTCTCTGCTATTTCTAGATAACAGGAATTGAAGAGCAGTCTAATGCTACACTCTAAACAGCCATTTGTGTGTTTGTATTTGTGTGTCTATGTGTGTGAGAGAGAATTATCTTCTCCCCCCTTATAAAAGCAGTAGAGACTCTGTATCCGTGCGTGTCTTTGTAAATCATGGGTCATATGTTTGAGCATAATGGGAGGATCTTGAGAAATCATGCAGCATGACTCTAAACTGTAGCATGATGATAACATGTAAATAGCCCTGGCTATGGATCTGGAGAGTTAGGGCCAAATACTGAGCACACTGTAAGTCACGTTCCAACACCCATGTGAGGAAAAGTTTGATGACAGATGTTCCTTCTTTCACACTTAAACCACAGGCTGCAGAGTGACTCTAATTTAGACACAACATTCTAGCGATAATGTTTTATTACTTAGCACCATCTTTCTCTTCCCTAAGTTAGAAAAAAGTCTTTGTTTTTTGTGTTTTTTTTTGTTTTGTTTTGTTTCATTAATCATTTTTTATGATGACATTGGTTAACGAAATCCAATAAGTTTCAGCTATACATTTTAACAATTATATATATATATATATATATTTTTTTTTACACTAGATGTTCCCCTCCCATAGTTAAATTTCTTTTTGTCACCACGTATTTGACACCCTTTACCCCATCTACTTCCCCCCTCCTCTCTGGTAACCACTTGTCTATAATCCACGTCCATGAGTCTCTGTTTGTCCTGTTCCTTTGTGTCTTTTAGGTTTATATCCCACATACAAGTGATATCATGTGATTTTCAACTTTTTCTGTCTGGATTATTTCGCTTAGCATGATTATCTTGAGGTGAATTCATGCTGTTGCAAATGACAGTATTTTGTCTCTTCTTATGGCTGAGTAATATTCCATTATATATATGTACCACAACTTCTTTATCCAACTATCTATTGTAGGACACTTTGGTTACTTCCATGTCCTGGCCACTGTGAATAATGCTGCTATGAACATCGATGTGCAAATATCTTTTCAGATATGGGGTTTCAAGTCTTTGGGGTAATACCTAGCAGAAGGATTGCTGGATCATATGGTAGATCAACTCTTAGTTCTTTGAGGAACCTTCATACTGTTTTCTATAGTGGCTGTACCAATTTGCAGTCCCACCAGCAGTGTATGAGGGTTCCCTTTTTCTCCATATCTTCTCCAGCATTTATTACTTGTCCTGTTGATTATAACTATTCTAACAGGTGTGAGATGCTATCTTATTGTGGTTTTGATTTGCGTTTCCCTCATAGCTAGTGATGTTGAGCATTTTTTCACATATTTGTTGCCCATTTGTATGTCCTTTAGAGGGAAGTGTCTGTTCAAGTCCTCTGCCCATTTTTTGATTGGATCGTTTGTTTAGAAACAAATCTTTTTAATCTATCCTTTAAAAAGCCTTTTATTACCCTTTAATTATTATCCATTAGGACTAGACATAGTAACGTAGACAAATACATGATAAAATTGTATATTATTTTATAGATCAAGAGTATTAGCTCTACTAGAGAAAGAAACCTTAAGTTCTGGAATGGCCTGCCTGGATTTGATTGAATATTAACAACGTTATGGTAAGCATGTTATGCAAGCTCTCTGAGCATTAGTTTCTTCTTCCCTAAGATAATAATAGTACTGACACTTTAGAGGTATTGTGAAAAATGATATAAAACAAAGTTTTTATCATGTTACTTGATACATGGTGTTTGTGGATTTAAATTGAAATATCGTCTCCAAGGGTTTTTTGAATTATTTACTTAAACTGAAGTACTATCTAATTGAATGTGTTTTTTTTTTTAAGTGCTTTCTAGCTAGGTCTTAAAATCTCTTGATTATCCAGAAAATTATTTTTTAAAATATTATATTTGTTATAAAATATTTTCACTCACACTTATTTAGGTTTACAAGAGAGTTTCATTTTCATTGCTATTTATTACTGACCAATCCTTTTCAATTATCTGTTACAATCTTTATACATTTTTAGTTCCACTACTATGTAGCCGAACTTTCTCAATCCTCCAATTCTTAATCAGAATATATGACTGCTTTTTAAAAGATAAATATTGAAAAGAACTTACTATTTTTAACAATGAATCCCTTTCTTCTATTAGTTGAATGAATATCAGAACCTATACATAAAAAATCCATTTTTAAAAAAGAAGGTAATAGAGCATTCTAAGAAAACTTTCCCAGTAAGGAGACAAGAGGATTTTCTAAATTATTTAGAGAGAAAATCCACTTATTATTAAATCACATGAAGACTCCAAATGTAAATATCCTCCATCTAATGGCTTTGAATATCCACTTTACGTACTGAACAACAACAACAACAAAAAATCTCTTGGTGTCGGGGAGATTTTGCAAATGTTAGAACAATCGAATAGCATGTTCTTACTAGCTTTTGTTTTCTTTAACTATCTCAACTGTCTCAAGAAGTTGTTGATTTATCTAGATTCTGTGTGTGTGTGTGTGTGTGTGTGTGTGTGTGTGTGTGTGTGTTTTGAAATGCAAACCTATCCAGACTATGTCTTAAATCTCTTAAAACTGGAGAGGCCATTGTAGGTAATGGGCTGATGGTGTTGTGTGAAAAAAATCACATTCTTAATTTTATGTAAACCACAGATTATACTCAAACACAACATTCTGGTAATAACATTTTCAGTTTATTACCGTCATGGCAACTATGAACTATTAAACTCCATAATAATAGATGTAGAAAAAATAATAAGGTTTTCGACTATGAAATTTCAGTGCATTTGTTGAAATAAGAAGCAACTTTTCATATCCAGGAATTTGTCCAGAAAAAAATTATCTTGTACCTGATTTAAGTTTCATCCATACCGATTTTCAGGATAGTATTATAATTGTAGAAAACACTATAAAGGACTGAAATGACCATACTAGGAAGCTGACTGAATACTGACTAAATCGTGATGACCACTCATTATGTAATGTCTCTAAGTAAAACTTAGAATCAACAAAATGGGAGGCTGATGTGAAAAAGACAAATGAACATATTAATTTTTCATTAATAGTATAACAGCCAAGGAGACTAGATACTTGAGCTGCCTGGGTAGTTTCCCTCTTTTCTAATATTAGTATTTAATGCTACAATTGTCCTTCTCATGACTGATTTAACTGCATCCCACAAATTTTGATACGCTGTGTAGACACTTTCATCAGCTCTATGTATTTTTCTTTCCTTTGAGACCTCCTCATTTACTTGTGGATTGTTTAGAAGCGTGTTTAATTTCCAAGTGTTTGAAAATTTTTCTGTTGTTTTTCTGTTATTGATTTCTAGTTTGATTTCATTATTGTCAGAGAACATAATCTTTATGATTTCATTTGAGGTTTGGTTTATAACCCAAGATATGATCTATGTTGGCGAATGTTCCAAGAACACACAGAGATCAGTGTAGTCTGCTGTTTTTGAGTATAATGTCTCTCTCTCTCTCTCTCTCTCTCTTTCTCTCTCTCTCTCCATCTCTCTCCCTCTCCATCTATTTGTTATCCAGATTGAATAAGTTCTATTTATTTGCTTTGTTGTTCATCGATTTTTTTTCTACTACCATCTTTACTCAACTTTTGGGCCTACTCACTGAGGTGTTTTGCTTTTTTTTTTTTTTAATGTTGGTTATTGCAATTTTTAGTCCTATAATTTTCATTTAGTTCTTTAAAAAAAATTCTATTTACTGAAATCTCCTGTTTTTTATTCGATTTTAAGGAGTTTGTAATTTCTTGTTGAAAAAATTTTATGGTGGCTACTTTAAAACAATTTTCAGATATCTGCAATATTTTATTCCTTTTAGTATTGGCCTTAGAGATAGAGAGCATGTTTCCTGGTCTGTCCTCTGGCCACTCTGTACTTGTGGGTTTTCTGCTCTGTCTCCATGGTGTCCCTAGAAGAGAGAAGTACCTACCTGAGATACCTCTGCCACTGTCTTGAGGGGCAGAAGTTGCTTGATATTGTGGGTTCTGGGTTGCTTTCTGCTGTTGAGTGTAGGGTCTATCCCAGATCTTCTGCTGCTATTAGGTTGAGTACAAGGAGACACTGAACTTGGATACCTTCTGCCAGTGAGTGGAGAACAAAGAGAGATGTCTGCCTAGATCTTTGGCTGCCAGGTGCAGGTCTGGGATTTGCTGGATCTGGGTGATTCTCTCTATTGGATACGGGATGCAGAGATGCTAGCCCTGGGCTTCCTTCTGCCACTGGGTGGAAGATCTAGAGACACTGGGATGGCTGGTGCTGCCATTGTGAATGGAAGGGCTTGTTACTGCCAGTGGGTATTGGATACGGAATGGGCACATGTATTTAAATAACCACATTATCTTTTCCTAATTGATAAATCTAGATTTATTTTCTTAGTGCTATTCTTCTTGGCTTGACCTTCTATTTATTAAGATGACATACTATTTGTTAAGGTGATTTCTGTTCATTAAGTATAAAGTCTCAGTTAAGCTAGATATATGAGTTCTGAAGGTCTGGACAACATAATGCCTACACTTAACACAGCACTGTGCACTTCACATTTTCTTAACAAGGCAGAGCTCTGCTAAGTGTTCACACACACACACACATGCACACACACATACAGAGGAACACAAAGAAACTTCGGGAAGTGTTGGGTTTATCTATTTTCTCGATTCTGATAATGATATCAGGGAGGTTCACATATTTTTAAACTCATTGAATTGTACACATTAAGTATGTGTAGCTCTTTGTACTAAATTATAACACTATAGAGCTGTTTTAAAAAGATGATTTTTGTTGAATCTAACTCCATTTTACATTGATTCTTCTAGTTAATTACTGTCATTTTGATTCTGTTTTACATGGTCTTAATTGCCTATTTACAAATTTGGCGTTATAAGAAATGAGAAAAAATTTTAAAAGAGCACAACTATTGCTAGATATTAAACTGACAAATTATTATTAAAGCGAAGAGCTTTTACTTTTTATTTCTTATAAGACTAATAAATTTAAGTGCCTAGGTTTGTTGCTATGCCAAAAAGCAGAAAAATAATTGTTCCAATAAGACAGCTCTGCCAACTTTAGCTTGTTCATCCTTCAAATTAATTTAATTATTAAAACCATTATTGATTCCGGAAAATTAAAATGACCAAAGGTCAAATAATTTATTCAATAAATATTAATTCAACAAATATTGATAGGTTAACTGCCACTTGCTAGGTTCTAATCTGCTTTAAGAAAGAAATGTAGGGTTTTTTTTTTTAATATATAGAATGAGTTTGACTATTCTGTTTGTCTGAATAACTCATTTGTTCCCTTGATAGAATAAACAGCCCATTTAGCCTTGGTGGCACTCATACAGACTGACATCTCAGTAGAAAATAGGTGTCTAGTGACACAGCATTTGTGACAAAGTGGCAGGTATTCTAGAAGGGCCAAGAAACCTCTCTGACAGCTGGAATAGCTGTCGGTAATAAGCACAGCTAAATTCGTCCTCTTCATGTCCATAAAGTAGGAAAGCAGAAGGGTCATCATAGCAATTACCAAGCCACACCAGCTTTTGTACACTATTATTTCATTACCACACCCCTTAATTTATTTAACTTTACCTGAAGTAACTACTGTTTGATCTAAATTATTATTTATAAAATTAATGATTTTATTTTTCAGAGGCAACACCTACACTTGTACTTAAGGGTGGCTTTAAAATATCACACATTTTCTTTCTTTCTTTCTTTTTTTATCATCGGGGGAACTCCATTCAGTCGAAATAATCACATTTAATACATTTAAAAACAGCCTGGATTTTTACATCTAAATGATACAGGGTATACTACATTTCCTGTATAATAGATTACTATACAGTATTTGTATTTCAAAAAATAAAACTGAATGGGGTGGGGAGAGTCACTGATCAGTCAAAACACAGAACTCGTAGCTTCTACAAATCTCTTGCACTACATGGGGCTGAGTGTTTCTGGAACGCTTCCATTTTGTTCTCTTTTGGCTCGTGAGCCAGCTCTGGCATCTGTCTTGGCAGGTCTTGAAATGCTGTGCAATCAGACTTCTCTAACAGGAACAATCACTGAACTTCAGACAGCCCAGCACCTGAAGATAGCTCTTGATTACATGTGTCCTGTCTTTATAAGCTGATTTTTTAGGCTCAGAGTTTTAAAGGAAAACTTGGCCCAAATATCTGCATCTGTATCTCTTATTCCTTTCTTTCTTACTGCCCCCGAATTCAACCAGTTCAGTTACATAGAGGTGGATTAACCACAATAGGGAACCCAAAGCTTACTCTTTGCTTATATCTACCCACAAGTTAAGGAATCAAGGTAAATCATTATTGAACTTAGGCCTTAGTGTATAATGAATATATGGGTTAGAAGCGGACAAAATTTGTGGTGTAAACTGTGGACATTCATTTTTCTATAAGCATTCACCTGTATGTATTGCCTCTCTTTCTGTGCCCTCCCCCAACTCCATCCAAGATTCTGTAAGTAGGTCAGTCACCTTCCTATTCGAAGGAACCGCCTGAGTGGGAGAATTAATTCAGTTGTTTATAAACTATGATATGACCAAATGTAGAAAACTTAGAGACCTACCAAAACCAGCCAAATAATTATTGCTGGTCCGATAGCAACTTTGGTGAACCCCAAAACACATTGCACCAATTTAAGAAGAGTGGTTGCTCCTAGGGTGTCCACCAAATCTGGTTCTTGTAATCGAGAGTTATCAAGATGTGGAATTCTTAGTGCTAAAAACCAGAAAAGTCCTGGGCAACTGACATGAGTTTGATTATCCTAGTTTCTACTCAACATAGCCAATTGTTATATTTAAATTTATTTCTTTTCATCCTTATTTTTTTTTAATTATGTAAAATATAATGTTTTTAAATGTTGAAAATTAATTCAAATTATAAAACCGTGGATTAAAACACAGACCTGATTTGGCTCACGGGCCTCTCAGTTTGTGACCTTTTCCTAGGAGATGAGAATGTGGACCTAGCAGGAAAGAGTCAAGTAAATGACCTTGGTTTGCTTTTAGTCTGGGTCTTAAATCAGAGTCAAAAATGAACTATATGGCTCATTTATTCATCATAGCTCACTAATGCTAAGGGTTGGTTCCATATAAGGTTTAGGACTGAAACCTAATTTAACTATAAACTGTGTCATTTTAGTCATTCTCTTGGTCCTTATTATCTGTATATATTGTCCTTAAAAATCCACTAGAGATGCCTGTGAGAAAACAAAATTCAGAGACTGAATTCATGGCCGAACTCTCAACGCAACTAATAACCAAATTAATAATATGCTGTGTGTTCCTCTGTCCTTTCTCCTTTCACCTTGTCACTCTTTTTATCTTCTGGAATTTGCTTATTTCATTGATCTCATTTTTTAAGATCATTTTCCTTTTCAGTATCACCCATCCTCTAAGCATTATACTTCATAGAGGAAAGTGGAGCTACCAGTTGGCAACAATTCCACCTTCCTTTTTCTGTACCTCGATACTTAGATATCTAATCTCACTATTACCAGGCTCAGAGGAGAGGGCCCCATGGCATCATCTGACCAAGCTTACCTCCACCACTTGTCTTTTTAATTTAATTTCCTTCTAACTCACCAGGAAAATTCCAAATTATTTATTTCTATCTCTCATTCTAAGTCCTGGCTATCTACTGTTTGCCTCTCAATCCATTCAAGTCTCTTCCATCTAGAAAAGAAACAGAAATGCCTTTTTAGCCCCTCCAACTGATTTCTTCACACCATAGCTTTTCAGATGATCTTGTCAAGCTTCTTAACTTCCTATTCTTTCTTAAACATTTGCACTTGGGCATTTTTCACAATCACTGTAATTAACAACCCTTACTTAACATACCTGATGCCAAGAGAATCATTTCATTTCCTAACATACTTGCTCTCAAGAGTATTTGACTAACCTTTACTCATACTTTGTCCTCCATTGTTTTACGCAGAGAATTGTATGTGTGTGCATGTCTCTTTCCCACCTTTCTGGCCATTTCTCAGATTCCTTTATTGTCCTCCATGACTTTTTTCCAGTTTTATACTTGACTCATTTCTCACAGTAACCAATATCCTGTGTTCTCACTCATGGCCACAGCACAAACTATCACTGATGTATGATGACTCTTAAATCAATGCCTGTGTCTCTGACTTTTCTCTCTACTGAATCTGAATTTACAGTATGCAGTTCCCTATGTGAAATCTTTACCTGAATGTCCAAAAACCCTAAAAAGACAACATGTATGAAACTGACCTCATCTTTTCTAGCCTCTCATTATATTCCTTGTAATTTTTACCAAAATTTATTTCTTTTTGTCCTAGCCATCAACCTGAAAATTCTCTTGAAACTTTTCCCATTTCCCCATATTTAATTAGTACTATGTAATTTGAATCCTCCAAGAAGCAGATAGGATAGAATGTGTAAGAGACTATTGAGAGAAACACCTGTGAAGGATAAATATGAAGAGCTTTTAAGCTGAAAGGAGATCTCTTCTCTGCGAGAAGAAGGGGAAGGAATGAAGATTGGGTGGAAAGACAAGAAAGTTTCGAGCAAGCCCCAGAGGAGTCCCAGAGCCAAACTCTCATCATAGGTGTCTTGTATCTCACAGGAGTCCTACATCTTACAGTAATGTCTTGCATTAGTAGCCCCAGCCATGCCCATTCGTTGACTGAGAGAAGCCCATGGGAAGCATGCCTTTGTCAGGAATGAAGTGTTGGAACTAGTGGGATAGAAGCTGAAGCCATCAGTAAATTATATTCTGCATTGCAGATGATTTAAAGATGCGTTTTCATGCCTGCCACTTTCTAAACGTCCGGAATTTAATCTCCTAAATATCTATAACACTTTTTTCTGATCCATTCTTCTGTACATGGCCTCATCACCATTTTTTTTTTTTCTGGAATGCTAACTGTTCTCCCAGCTTTCAGTCTTATCTGCCTTTCTTTCCAGTTCATTCTTTAAGCAGCTGCCAAAGTGCTCCTTTTCACATGTAAATCCAGTTCAATAACTCCCCAGCAACCAGATTACAATCTTTCAGTGGACAGTCATGGATAAAAGCCAAACTTCTTAACATAGTAACAAGTGTATACCAAAATTCTACTGGGCCTTTCTAGGTGTATCTCTCAATACTACTGCCTGTACCCCGCCTAGAAATGTAGAATGCAGTCCATGGATTGAATTCGTAACCCCTCAAACACATCTTCCTCAATTTTACGTCTCATGCCTTTGCACACACACTTGTATCTGCCTCAAATATCCACGCTTTCACTGCCTGCCCCATGGCCTCATTATTAACTGCCACATGGCTCAGAAAATTCTCCTAAATCAATAGTTCTCATCTACTGTGCAGAGACTGGAGAGCTTTAAAAACAAAACAAAACAAAACCGATGCTTGGGTTCCATGCCCAAAGATTATTATTTAATTAGTGTGGGGTATGGCTAGGCATGAGGAGTATAAATGCTCTCAAGAGAATTCTACTGGGCAGCTACAGCGGAACTGAGGAACATCATCTAATGGAAACTTTCCCCTAGGAGTCCCAAAACCTAAGTTTGTATGCAATATGCATGGCCTGGTATGAATTTACCTTCATTAGTGCAAGAAAAGTTTCTTTGTTTTTATTATTATTATTATTATTATTATTATTATTATTATTACTCCTACTACTACTACTATTATTAAAATCATGCAAAATCTGACTTTGAGTTCTTATCCAAGGGTCAGAAATTCAATATCAATTATTATTAGGGAACTGGTCTCACTCCCCCAGCTGAAGTTTGGATAAACGTATAAGTAGTTGTGGATGGGAGAACGGCATAAGGAATGCAGTCAGCAGTAATGTAATGGCTATGTGTAGAGCCAGATGGGTAGTAGAGTAATTAGGGGGATTATTCATAAACTATATAAATGTCTAGCCAATGTGCTGTATACTTGAAACTTAAATAAAATAAATAAATAAAGAGGGCTGATACCAAGTAGAAATAGAGGAAGAACCTGTAGTTCTTCATGTTTGACTTTGAGATAGACAGCAGCCCATCCAAGCCTGATGTATTCTTGGTAAACCGCTTCATTTTCCCCCCACTTGCGTGGTCCCAAGGCCAAAGCTTTTAGTACTCCCACTCCGTGGTGTTGGTGGGTAGTAGCCCAATATCTTCCTTTTTGATTTGAAAACAAAATCCTGGATGAGAGTTGTTTTTACCTGCCAATAATCTTACAGTTTGGGGCCTTGGTACACAAAAGCTGGTCAAGGGGAACAAAATGTAAAAGTTTGCATTGTTACACTCTTGAAATAGGGAGGGAAAAATTACTTTCCATCTTTCAGGAATGAGAAATGAGACAAATTAAAATCACAGTAAATAACCCTATCATGTTTGTATCACGCTATTTAATAAATCGGTTAGTTTAATTTTTTCCCCACCAGCCTGAGAAATATGAGGGCAGGGCATCTATATTATCATGCTGTATGCCCTTTACTATACCAAGCCCAGTGATTGGCACATAGTGGACATATTAGTCTGCTTGGGCTGCTACAATAAAAGATCATAAACTAGGGGGTATACACAACGGACATTTATTTCTTATATTTCGAGCAGCTTGGAAGTCCATGATCAAGGTACTGGGCAATCTGGTGCTTGTTGAGAGCTCTCTTCCAGGCTTGCAGATGACTACCCTCTCGCAGTGTCTTCACATGGCAGAGAGAGGTGTTCTCTCTGTCTCTTCCTCTTTTTATAAAGCCACTCATCACGTGATCTTATCTAACCCTATCACCTCCCAAAAGCCCTTATTCTCTAAGCACCATTGCATTGAAGTTTAGGGTTTTAGAGGGCATGCAAGTCCATATCACAGAATCCAGTAAATTATTGTTTTCTGTTGCTTATTTTCCACCTGGTATTTTCCTTGTAGTTAACTGACTCTCCTTGGTTTTACATTTCTAAATATCTTCCAATTCAGTTTATTTATCTTTGCTATTCAGAAATAAATGTAATAATTATAAATTCTATTACAAAATGCTAAGTTGGGTAGCTATATAATAGTTATGTTTAAATGCAAAAACTGGACAGCCAAGCTCTCATCAAATAATTGAGCTAGAAATCAACTGGCAAGTGAAGCAGATTGAAAATTAAACACATCTTTTTTGTTGTTGTTTCTCTCTTCTATGAGTATTTGGTAGATCTCGTCTGATCTCAGAAGCTAGGGAGGGTTGGGCCTGGTTATACTTGAATGGGAGACCACCTAAGAAGACCAGGTGCTGTAGTGTGTAAAAAAATAAATAAGGGATCGTAAGCTGACAAAGTCCTTGCAATCTGCCTTGCTTGAAATACATACATACATACATACATACATACATACATACATACATACGTATTCATAAACACACCTACACACAGTCTGTGTATATAACCACATAAAATTAAACATAACAAAAACATTACTTTTATAAAAAGCATCATTGACTGACTAAAATGATACCTTTAATAGCAAGAATCCAAGGTTATGAGTTCAAATTGTGAAAAACTGAACCAACCCAATCTTTAAATAATTATTGGGTTGGTTGTAATTAAAGGGACATAATCTGTTGAATAATTAGTGAAAATAAATATTTTTGATTTAGAGTAATTGTCAGAGTCCTTTTTCTAATGACTCTAGATTGAAATCAATTTGAAGATTCAACATTTCAGTAGATTATTTGAAAGAAAAGTTTAGCAACTATTTTTTAAGTGTATAAAATAGGTTGTTTTAATTCAACTGATTTTTTAGAAAAACAACCAATTATTTCTCTGGATTTATGTTTCAAAACAGTTTGAAAATTTTTGTGAAAAGATCATGTACACAAATCAACTAAAAACAATTGATTCTACTTACTTCACAACAGAGAAAAAATTATATTCAGGAAATTTGGCTCTTAGGAGTGTCTGAATTCTTGTCTCAGATAAGAAATATCTGAGGCAGTAGGCTTGGCTTTTGCCTCCCGAAGGCCTACTTTCAGCCAAAGTTGGGCATTAGAATCGAGAGTAAGATGCCAAACAAAGCGGACCCTGAACAAAATGTGGGGCAGCCTGCCTGACTGGAGCATAGGTCACAAGTGCCTAAGCAGAGAGGCTGAGCCCAGGTACGAGTGTGTGGGAAGGATGACAGAGTAAGAGGTCTCAGAGTGGAGGTGAGGAGAGTGACCCTGGGATCACCTACAGGACTTTCACAGACAACTGCATCATGACTGTAGTTGAGAAGAGTTTTAAACTAGTACAGCTTCACCTCAGGAAGAAGTTAAAACAAGTGAAACAGAAGCAGCAATCAAAAACATAACTAAATGCCACTTTCTAGAATAGGGAAGGACTACTCATATCTGAAATGATTACTAAAACGTGTGGAAAATTTTTGAATAACAAGGGAAACAGTCTTAAAAGCATACAGATAGAAAATATAAGTTACCTATGGGGGGAGAGGAGCGGAAAACTAGCCTGGCCTCAGTTTTCTCTTTTAAAAAATTAACACCAGTAGGAAATGAAACAATATCCACATCATCATGAAGAAGGAGTTTGTACCTAGCAAAGGTCTTACTTACGTAAGGTACTAAAAGAGATTTTCAAATATGCAAAAATTCCAACAACATTTCACTCACTTGCACTACTTAAAGAAAAACAAAAAAGTACTTAAAGATAAGGCTAGACTGAAAGAAGACTAAAATTGGAGATTTAAGAATGTGGAATATATGGTATAAAGATTGGTGATAGGCATCAATATTAGTTAAATATAGAAGTAGGTCAGCAAATATCATAGGCCGCACAGGAGAAGAATTTATACAGGTCACATTCCATTTCTACAGTGAAAAAGCAAAGCAAAAAACAAACGTGTAAAGAACTCTTCCATGATATGTCAAATGCCTTATGTGAAATTATATGTTGTCATTCAATGATCTTTTTTTTTTTTTTTTGGTCTAGCCTAAAAAACAATCTTCTAAGATATAGACAATATATATACAACTCTATTTTTCAAATCATAATTTATTATAGTGAAAATCTGAACCTAAATATCCAACAATTGTAAAATGGCTACCCAATTACACATGCATATGAAATAAGAGGAGAAAAAAGTTGTAAGGCAGAATATGGTGTGAGATATGCAAGCATCTGATCACAAAGGATACTGACAGTATATTTCTGGGCTTGCAAAACTGCTGAGCAAGCTTGATTGACCAGCTTCCCAGGGAAGAGCCATACCTCTCTCACACTCTTAAAATTTCTACTCTGGAAAGGAGTAAGCAACAGCCATTCCTATTTTCCCTAATAGTTAATTTAAACGCTTCTCATAAAATTCTCCCTAACAAAGAATTTAAATTGGTTCTAGTGTTTATTATTTTCCTCCCAATTCTGTACATCCAATTCATCTAGAAGAAAATTTAAATAGATTTTTATTGAATTCTTAGATCACACAATTTTTATAAAGGGGAGAATTCCAGAAACAAAGGATTGAATGGTACTGGTACACAGTCGGTGTGAAATTACTTGAATATATCTGATAATGAGAATGTTGTATCAGCAAAGTTTTGAGTAGCTTCAGAATTAGTGTGGTAGATTAAATTATTGTTTAGTTCACTCAACTGCCCAATGTCCTGACTCTTTGGAAGGAATATATTTCCTATCCTGTTGATGACGGGTTTAGCTATGTAAGTTCTTTTGGCCAATGGGATGTTGATGAAATGAAACTAGTGGAGGTTGGAAATATACCTGTGAGTATGGATGTAGTCTTTTGCCATGAAATAAATATGCTTAGTTAGCCAGACCAAAAGGAATGAGAGACCCATAGAGTAAATTTATACCTAATCTACAGTTTGGCAACCAAGCAAAGGCAACCAGACTCCATCAACTTTCAGATATGTGAGCAAGAAATAAATGCTTGTTACTATAGGCAACTGAGCTTTGGAATTGTTTCCTATGCAGCATATAATGACAGTAGCTTACTGATACAGACTTAGAGACAAAACAGCAAATTATAAAATATTGTGAAAAATATTAGTATTCGCCAAAGCTAAATGTAAGAAATAGAAGATTGTTACTCAGGAAAAAAAAAAATTCAAGTGTAATAGCCAAGTGTATTTATAGGATAAGCTCATGAGAAAAGGAAAACAGGAAATTAAATAAAGAAATTATTCAGAATCTAGGCCGATCAGCAGTTGAGAGGCTAAAAAACTTCTAACAAAACCCTCCAAAAGTGGGAAGGAAGTGGAAGGTAACACGCAGAAGGTCTACCTATATTTTAACCAGGTCACTTAATTTATATGGACCTTATTTTATTTCCTATACAAAGGAAGAGACAGCAGTAGATTTGTTCTTTCATCATTAAAGCTTGATAAGCCTTTGAGATCATTTTAAATATGTTTATGAAAGTAAGCTTAGAAAAGTATGAAGAAATAGATGTATCGAAGATTTAAAGAAAATCAAATTTCCATTACCTTTAGTAACCTTGACTTTTGTAGTCATTCCATATTCAAGTTACTAAAAAAGGACTCTCAATATTATTCAAAAACAAATCAATTCAATAAATAAATAAAATTCTAGATTAATGTAAAAACTGATTTGAACAGATTAAGAGTTTTTTGAGTTAGATATATCTGGCAAAATTTTACTCATTTTCTTTTAACTCACTTCCCTGCTAAATGTCAATGTAATATTTTAAGATTTCTATTATATATGTGTAGTTTCTCATGTCAAAGAAACACTTATCTTTCTGCATTTTCTATGTTAAAATATATCTGTTAAACATTTTCATTAAAAAAAATCATAAAAGCAACCAGGAAACAGAAATCTTTGCCAACTTTTATCCAAATAATCACTTGGTGACAAAATTTTGTCAATTATTATATAGCTAAGGGTTTAGAAGCGATAGATTCTAGAAAGCCACTTAGTTGATAATATTGAAACCACCCAATCTGTTAAAAAATATAAATATGAGCTTGGGAATTTATGACACAACATTAATCATAAGTATTACAGTAAATACAACAAAAGGGCCTTGCATTTTTATAGCAATTCACTATAAAATGACCACCCGATGAATTGGTAGGGCTTTTACCATGTGCAATTATCTTCTGTGGAAAACGTAAATGAAAAGTTGAAAGACCTAGTAAGACAGGACTATGAACCAATAATTAGATTTTGCAAGAGTACTGAAGATTTACCTCAACATTTATTACATTTATCCAGTTTAAAACTTACTCAGCAATGGTAAATAATTTTTAGAATTTAAACTTTTCCCAAACCTCAAGCTAAAATTTTCATTTGGTGTGTAAATGTATTTTTCATATGCTAATTAACAAAAAATATTAGAAAGAAAGTCGAACTCATCCAGTTACACTTTATCTATAATTTCAATTATATTCACAGTCTTTCAATACTTTTATTTTACTGGCTCTATGCATAATAACCATGACTTTCAATATTTATAAGCATAATTTTCGCTTCTTAAAACCTTTAGTTAACCCTATTTCCCCTTTATATTTAAAAATATTTTATTAGTTACAAATTATTTGATGGCCTTTGTATTTCACAGTTTATTTACTGTTCTGAGGTATAAAATCAAGAATAACTTTTAATTGCACATTAGAAGAAATATTTAAAAGTTTCATAATTCAGAACCATTTGGCACTTTAAAGAGTAAAGTGATAGCTTCAATACGAGCAACAAAAATGAGATCACTACATTTGAATTATAGAAATTATGGTTGTAACATAAGATTTAGAAAGGAAAAAAAAAAAGCATGCCTAGACAAATGACTCCAATTCACCAAAAATCTTTTTTATTAACAAGTACATTATATAATGAGTGTACACTAGTCAGTTATTAGCTATTACATAGACAACTAAATAAAGAGCGCATGAAATATTCTCTTTCAGTTCTTAGGAAAATGAAGTTGTAGCTACAATGTCAAACCATTGTGATCATCAGGAATCTAAAATGATATGCCACCTGTTAGCAATGTTCAGAACATTATTCTTTAAAAAGAATAAATTTTTGTTTTGTTCTCAACTCTCTAGGGGATATTCTACTTCATAAAGAAATATCCCAAAGTAAGAATGGGAGAAGTAAAGCAATAAGATAGATCCTATCCTCAAATATATATTGCTCACTTAGTGTTTATGGGGTAGGAGGTGTCTGAACAAAATGTGCACAGAAGTAACTAATATAAGATTGAGCGAAGTAAACGCTATCAGAATACAAAAGAAATTCTATGTTAGAAAGGGGAGAGAAAGAGAAAGAAACATTCATTGAATAAATATTTGTTGATAATCTCCTACATACCAGATGTTGTACAAGGCTTTTAGCAGACCGTAAAGATAAAGAAATATAATTTATGTTCCTCAAGGCTCAAAACCCAGAAGGAAAGACAAGATATAAAATAGCGCCATTTCACTCTGTGAGTTCAAGAATGGTAGAACTGTGCCTTATTTGTCTTGAGTGAATGTTCAATTGATGCTAAATTCAAAATTCTAAAAAATCAACCAGAGATTTGCACATAGATACTTATAATAAATCGTTTAATCTTTGCAGTAACTCTCTAATGTAGCAACTATCAAATGATGAAACTGAGGGTTGGAGAAGTTAGGTAAATTATCCAAAGTTACACAACTAATATATGGTAGTGTGCATCCAGAATTCAAGCTTTTTGTCACTTTTTTTTTTCACATTATCTTACTGGGCAATACAAGTTTCAAAAAGATATATCTAAACTGTTGTGTTAAAGAAGGAATTACTCCAACTAGAAGAGTCGATAGAGATATCATAGGTTGTTGACTTAGGCACCATAAGATGGAGATAATTCTGAGGGATGGAGGCAGGATGAGGATGTAGACCTGTACTCTTCAGTAGCTACCATTACATGTGGAATTTTCAATTTAAATTAATTCCATATCTTGGCTCTTGTAAATAATGCTGCAATGAACATAGGGGTCATATATCTTTTCGAATTAGTATTTTTTTTTGTCTTCAGATAAACATCCAGAAGTGGAATTGCTGGGTCATATAGTAGATCTATTTTTAGTTTGTTGCGAAACCCACATATGGTTTTCCATAGTGGCTCCACCAATTTGAAGTCTCACCAACAATGCACAAGTGTTCCCTTTCTTCTACATCCTTGCCAACATATGTTGTTGTACACCTGAAGCTTACATAACTAATGTAATATCGTATACCAGCCATACTTAAATTTAAAAAATAAATTAATTAACATTAAATAAAATTAAGAATTCGGTTTCTCAGTTGTACTAGCCACATGTCAAGAGTTCAACAATCACATGTGACTCCTGGCAACCAAACAGTCAGCATAGAATTTTAGAACATTTCCCTTCTCACGGTTTTGTTGGAGAGTGCTGTTGTGAGCCAAAGTAACTACAATCACTCTCAGTGAAAACATGGCAAAGGCAGCAAAGGAGCAAAGTTCAGGTCTTTTCAGAGAAGATTTGGGTGTTGCACTTGATGAGAGTATTAGGTCCATATCAGTGTGTAGGACATAAGTAAGTGCAGATATATTTTAGATGATCTTTAATGCCAGAGAAGAGAATTTATGTGATTTTTTCTTTCCTCAGTGAAGAAACACTGAGAATTTCTTATTGAAGAAGTGGTATTATTGGATTTTTCTTTAGAATAATTATTTGAGGAGTGGTGCATAGAATTGAATGTAATAATGAGCTGTTAGTGGGGTAACTGTTTATGAGGCTATCGATCTTGGAATGGAAAAGCTAAAAAGGATGTAAAAAATTTCAGGTAGAACCTCTATGACTTGACATTATAAGGAGAAAGGGAAAAGAAATTTAAGTAACTGGGAGAATGGTGGAGTTCAGGAATCCAGAAGTCAGGAGACGAATTGGGTTTGTTAAAAGGAGAGAGAGTAAGTTCAATTTTGAACATGTTGAATTCAAGCTTTTTAGGAGACATTCTAGAAATATCTGTGAAGTACTAGGAAAATTTTCCAAATCTTTTATTTTCACAGAAAAGTCAATGTCTGGTCTGTGAAGATAAGAGATAGCGTGATCAATGAATCAGCACTGGCAGGGAAACCAATTTCCGAAATGGCAGGCGTGGAGTCCAAAAAGACACCAAATTCAGGAGTTACGGAGGCAAGTATAAACATTAAAGGAAAAAGTGAAGAGTTGTGGGCAAGACTGAAGCAGTCTAATTTATTTCTTATGGCTTTGAAAAATTGTGCACTTTTTTATATCATTATTAGTTTAACATCATTTCCCAAACAGGCTACTACTAGAAAAGTCCCTAACAACATCAATTTCAGATTGTTTGCTAATGTTCTATATTTATGATGGTGGAGCAATATCTTTGGTTGTGTGTATGAAGAGTTATCAGAAATTTGTATAGGATTCTCTTAGGTTCTACTCTGGACTTTCATATATAAGACAATCTATTGGTATGTTTTATCAAAGCAGAAAGGCTATAGTAAAGGTTATAAACTATCAATCCTATTGTTTTAAATCACAGAGAATTATTATGGGGCTCCCTTCACCATGGTATTAGTAGATTACCAGATCCTGGAGTAAACCTCTTTCATAGGAATTTTCTGTTCACCTTTTAGATTCCTTTAGTATAATTGGTAGTGGAAGGCAAGAACCAGCACTGTAATTTAAAAGAGAAAACAGAACCTGATGGTAAGATACAGTGCGGTGTATTTGTCCACTTTGTGAGTAGAGACTCGAAGAGGTAAAAATCTTTCTGTCTTTCAGGAGATATTTCAGTCTTCGTCACAAACTAAGACAATGTACTTTTGACAACCAAGATTTCAGGGAAGAAAATATTTAAGATAAAAATATTGGTACTAACTCAGAATTTTGAAATTTTACACAGTGGATTCCAGAACCTAAGGTATTTTTTCTACCAGACTTCACACTGTAATACTGAACTCATAAATGCTGGTTTCATTCAGTGATTTTGTTGCTTGAAAAAGTTAAATCTTGTAATTTAAACACTAAGTCCATAATTTCTAAAGAGCTGTCGAAGCCCCTTCAGTTAGGTAATTTTTAATGAGTCAATTCATAATCCTCTTTTGATATATCGTGAATAAAAGAGAAGGAAACCAGTACAAAAACTAAACAAAAACAAAAAACATAAGAGAGGCCAACTGAACAATCTATAGCAGAATCAGGATTGAAATATATACCTCCCAAATCTCAGTGGCAGTTTGCTCAGAAAAAAAGCAGGGTTCACTTTCTGGCAAGTACAAGAGAATTAATATGAAGATACCTTGGTGGCATTGATACGTCATTAGCTATAGCAGTTAACTGCAACTGCCATATGCACAAAAGAGTAAGATATTTTACACAGGCAACTATTACTCAGTAAAAAATGATACTCTCTAGTGATTATGGTTGTGTGACAAGCAGGCCACAGACTAGCTAAGATAAAGTGAAAGTGAGTATGTAACTGTCTCAGCAACTGTGTTTTAAAACAACATTGGTCTACTATAAGACTAATATTGACAGCATCAATACAATCCCAAATATCCAAGGGAAAGTGAATACATTTTACTCTCATCCCTGTATGTTGTCTATACAATGTCAAATATACAAGTTCTGAAAGGATTATTTTTCATTTAAATGATGGAGAAACTAGAATTGTTCTACCTTTAATATTTTGATCTGAAGATGGATTTTTCACCTCTTCCCTTAATTCTAGCAACACAGTTAAGACTGGAAACTACAACTTACAGAATTGCTATAAATATTGATCATAATTTTACATTGGCACATGTAATTGAAAGGTTGTTTTCTTGACTGTAAACTCAGCATTATTTCAATCATACAGAACAGCGAATATGTCAAAAAAACAAAGATAAACAATTATAACAAGATGAATTTAGTTCAGGGTCGACAGTTCATGTATAATAATGCTTATGTCATGAATTATAAGGAATAGAGTCTAAACATTTTTCAAAAAAAAACAAATTTTGAATCTTTATAATATGTTTTCCAGCTTTAAATAAGTGAATGAATTATGTATCAACTGACACATCTTGAAATGCTTATACAGTATTTTGTCTAGTTTGTTGAAAAGTAATTAGACAAATCAGCTTTGAGTCCCTCCAGTTTATGATTTCGGCTGTTTCCAAATTAAAATTCATTAGGAATGAGGCTAATTTGTATATCGTAAAATCAGATTTAATTATCTATATGCACGCTACTCTAGTCATCTTGATTTTATAAAAGGCTCTTCTGTTCAGCGGTTAAGAGAGCATTCTCTGAATGAGGACTTCCTGTGTTTGAATCCATGCTCCTCTAAATACTAACAGTGAAATTGTGGTCAAGTTACTTAATTATACCTCTATTTTTCCATCTATAAAATAAGTATGATAAAGATATTTAACTCATAGGAATGTTGTACTAAATTAGTCAATATATGTAAAGCCCTTAAAATAGTGCCTATCACATAAAAGGGCTATAGAAATCTGACTTTATAGAATTATAGGTCTTTCAAATCATACATAACTTGAGGCCAATACGTGAGCAACAAATACAAGAGTAAAGATTTCAGAAGGTTAAATTTTGATAGTAAGAAAATAAAAATTGTATGGGTTATACTTTTTTTAATGTTAAGATTTCATGAAAGTCCTCTATCAAAAGAAGCACTATATTAATCATTCAAGTAACTTATTAAAACTAAGATCTCCTTCTCTTAGCTATTTATTCACTAAAAAGCTTTTCTTTATTATTTTTTTCCCTAAGATTTTACATTTAAAATTTATCAAGACTAAGTTGGGCTGACTTACTTGGGATCTTTTATAATATAAAGCCAGCGTAATTGTAAATAAAGTAGTAGATAATATTCAAGCTTTTACAATTCAAGTTGTTACAATTGGTAAAATGTACCCTAGATAATTAACATTCACCAAAAACTTTAAAAGCTTATTTGTCTCTTCTGTTTCCAAATTTTTAATTTCATTTTTGTTGGATCTGCAAACTACAAAGATATAGCTACTTCTCTGTTTTGTACTATTATACCATATCCTTTATTAGTGAACATAGAAATGGCCAAAATCAGGACGTAAAACTGTGTGAGGTTTCAACGGTCTCTTATAATTGAATGACCTCAGGAAAAAAATCAAGTTGGTTTCCAAAAACATAAAGTTTGGGCTGATACAGACCTTAGTCTGAGTCTTGGCTATGCTCTTTAACAGTTGTTTTATTTTGCAGATTACTTAAATATTATAAGGCTCAGTTTTCTTTTATGTCAACTAAAGATAATATTGTTTACTTCTTATGGTATTTGAGATTTCAATTAATATATAAAAGTACACAGTATGTTCTTTGGCATAAATAGTTTAATAAATGTGATCTGCCATAGTGATGATGATTATGATGATGGCTATTGGTTCTGCTCCACTAATATTTTGGTCCTTATCACTGATATATTTACTTATTCTAACCTATTCTAACATTTCCCCTATTTCTATAAGTATTCTTTCCCCTTTAAAGAATCTTTGTCTATGTGCCCCTTTTAAGCAAATATTTCTCAAAGATCTACTTAGTTTATATTCCATTTGTCACAATGCAATCTTTACCAAGATATCTAAAACTCTTTACATCTTTAGGTATTTTTTTTTTTTTTTTTTGACCGTTGATTCCAAAGCCCTGCCTCTGGCCCTGAGTTGTCTCCTGAGTCCCTAAATTTGATTGGCAGACATCCCAGAGATATCCCACCATCACTCTAACCAGTGATGTGCTGATAAACTGGCTCTGAAAAAAAAGCAATTCGTAGCATTTGCTGTTTTCTTTAGTGTAAATACTTTTCTCGTGGTCTCTTTAAATCTACCATCTTAACATCGCTGAATAAAGAGTTGTGACTCCAACACGGCATGGGTCCAAATCAAGCTCCAAATCAAGTTTATCATCTCTGTGCCAATCCTAGCTGACCAACTTATCCAGGCTAGAAATATCAGAGTCAGTGTTGATGGAATCTGAGGTATTTCTCAATTGTCTTTTTCATTTTCCTGTATCGTAGCCGTGCTGTTGCCTCTTACTCAACTGTTCCTCCCACATACTAACTGTGGAAATTTTTCTTCAAGCCTGAGCCCAAATGTTGAATCTTTCGATAAGCCTTCCCCACTTGGCTCTCCAATTAGAAGTAATCACTTCTTTCTCTGTATTCAAATTATGTATCTTTTTTTCTTTAAATATAAAATATTTAGAGCTGGTTCATTGAGAGCAAATCCAGATTTTCAAGGTGAGTAATGGAAGAGGAACTTTTCCTGTAGGGAATATGGGTTTAAAGTTCTAAGGTGTGGGCTGCAGTCCATCCACCTTCCTCTCAGAAGAGTTTACTATGGGTTACAGCCAACACTATGGGGATGTCAACTGGGATCCTCTTCCCTTAATGTTCTGGTCTGAAGATGGATTTTTCACGTTTCCCTTAATTCTGTCAACAACGGTGAATGAAGACTGGAATTTTGAAACAAAGCCTCAAACAAACTCAAGAGAAACAGGAAAGAAACAAAGTACTTTGTGTATAGTTAAACATGACTTGAGTCCATAATAAAGCTAATCTTTCAAATAGCATTTATTCGTGTTATTTTGTTATGCTAACTGTATTTATCATCAAATATGGTACAAACTTTTATCTGCTAGAATAGCAGTTTACTCACCTCTACACTTCCCATACCGACTAGCACTCTATTTTATACATAGTACACATTTCAACAATTTGTGTGTGTAATTTGTGAATGCATGACGTGAGAACTTAGATTTCAAAGTTTAATTTTAGAAGGTTGTGACAAGTAACAAAATATAAAAAGGCATAATATGGCACTATCTTGTGGTATTCTTTCTTATGTGAACTTTTGTGACTTTCTTTAACTTTAAATGTCATATAATAATAAATTTATTTTTGTTTATATTTTTCTTCTGAAGAAAAAAAACGGATAAAAATATATTATTCAAAACACACTATAATCTATTCATGGGAGATATCCTACTTTTCACCTTTCTTTGTCCTTCAGAAACACTGAGAACCACAATTTTGTTATCCCATCCTAAATTTGCAGGCTATTACTTATGAAGAATCCAACCTCAGAATGACTTTCAAATTGTAGAAGTGTTAATCCTTTGAATCTTATTTAAAAACAACTAAATGTTTTAATGCTGTGTTTTTCTTAACTGTAGAGCCTTGAATTTCTGGGACTAATGGAGAAGTTGTGGCAAGGACTGCCACTAAACCTTCACCTAGAAGAGCAACTGGCTAGACATGAATGGCTGTACTGGGTTTAGCTTTGCTGAAACTTCCTACTCATTGCATAAACGTTCCCTTTCTGTCCATCAGACTCATGCATTTCCGAATAGTAGAAATCAGTGAATCATGTTGAATCCTTAGTAACCCACTGTGATCTTTGCTTTTTAAAATCTATTTATTGCTTTGGCCTCTGATCACCTTTTTCTTGCCCCCTGCCTATTTGCCTCACATCAGTGCCTACCGGGCATGTGGACAGGAACATAGATTTAGAAGAAAATTTGGAATGAAGAGGTATTTTTGAAAGAATTGGGCTAGAATTTAGGAGACCTGGTTTGGTTTTAGTGGAAGTTATTTTTATATAGCTGTTTGACCTTGAATGAAACTTATTATGTGTCTAGATATAATTTTAAAAACCATTGAATTGGAATAAACACTTCATGAGTTTTTAATATTCTCATATTTCATGATTCTAAATAGGTTGCTTTTTAAAAATAGACTTTGCACTTATAAGCACAGAAGTAGATATGATTGTACAATAATGTGACACTACAATACCAAGAGATTAATAGAATAAAAACAGTTGATAAGCAAAGAGAGGAAAATAGAGAAAAAGAGATAGACCTAGTATAATAGCAAGTAGCCTTACCCTACAGACTCATCATGTAAAATTTATTTGGCATAAAGAAAATGCTTTTAAGGGGCAGAATGTGCTGACGACTTATAGTGTTGCTTATTTATAGATGTTGGTATCTTTTGCTCTACTTTGTATTTATAATTTTTTTTCTTTATAATTGAAAAATTTAAAAGCACACAGTGAAGAAAAAGTATAAAATAACAGTTAAACTCACCACCCAGAATCATTCTGGCACACTTGCAAAGTTCCATTGTTTATTATTTTAGTTGTACATGATGTGTATGTTAGTTTAGGTTCTTCCAGAAGAAGATCTCAGGACAAGAATTTGAGCGCAAATAGTTCGAGGTGAGCAGGGGATACCCACAGGGTAGCGGGACGAGGGAAGGAAACATAGCTGAGAGTACATTTTGTAGTCTACTTCTATAGTGGAAAACTGGATCGGTCCCGTAGAAAAACTCTGAGAAATGATACAAAACGCAGATTTCAAGGATCCCATCTGAAGTGCTAGGGGGCTGGATTTAGGGCTGCTGGGGTAGCTGTTAAACTCGCAGTACTTCTGGATCACTGACAGTGTGTAGAGGGGCACAGCAGGCTTCCACGGTTTAGGGGGTTGGTGCTTGGACATGGAAATGTGGATACCAACTGATAGCAGGGAGTCAGAGCACAAAGAAGGGTTGGAGGGCTATGGGTGGGGCACTGACAGTGTCTGTGTCAATATAACACCTCATCTATTGAGGTAAACCAATCTATTTTTTGTAAAGATGAGACATATTTACCACAAATAATTTGATAAAAAATGGAAATGACATTATAATTTAAAATCACTCTCAATTTAACTACTTGGTAGTAGTCAGCATTACTTTTAGATGAACATCATATCCATTGAGTGTGTGTGTGTTGTATGTGTGTTGTGTGTGTGTGCGTTGAGAGATTCAGTGATTTCTTCTTTTCAGAAAAAAATTCCTTATATCTTTGGATACATCTGTTTTTCTATGGTCAGATTCCTTATTTCAGGAGTGCTGTATATACTTATGGTGGATTTTTTTGTCCTCCATATCTATTAGCTCTTCTGTGATCACTTTAAATTTTTTGTCTCCTTCATATGCATTTTCTAAAGTCTCAAACCTTTCTTCCAGGTAAGTATTTTGATTTGTATTATTTTTTAATTTTCTGATTTCTATAATTACATTTATAGCCTCCTTTTGATTTTCTAAATCTACAATCCTCTGTTTTTCCTCTATTTTTACTGTTCATGATCTTATCTTTGAACTCTTGAATTCGTGTAATGAATTTTTGTGTGTGTGTGCTTTGAAATATGTGACTTTAGCATTGGATTTTTTATCTTTCCTTTGAAACTTATGTTTCTCTCTTGCTTGCTTGTTTTCCTCTTCTCTGTATATTTTGTTTTGTCTTGCTGCAATACATTTATACATATCCCATGGCATTTCCCTTCACATTGCTCATAACTGAGCAGTTTTATTCAGACATTTTTTTCTGATATAATGTGAATACACTTGTTATTCCTCTTAATATAGCTAAACCAAGTTTCTTTTGCCCTTCTGATATTTAAGAGATTTTTTGTTTTCTATTCATGTCCAGTAGACGGATAGAATGGCAAAGATGTGGGTGAGAACTCAGCTGAAGTGGTTTGCTATTGTTATAATAATACTATTGCCGTGGTCTCTCTTCTGAGATATTTTGTTAAATATCCTACAGAAGGAGTCAAAACATCTAGTTTAATGACTCACATTTTTTAATGGGGGCTGTAATTGGATTTTTTGCTGTTTTTTTCAATCAATGTGTTATCATGCCTAAATTGGAAAGGGCAAGGAGAAGGAAGGTTTATAGATGTGGTGTTAGCCATGTAAACAGGCTGCCCCTTATGGGGAGGGGCAGATTAAGAATTAAAATGTTGGCTTGGGAGGAGAATATGGGGAAGAAGGCACTCTGATCCTCCTCTCCTTCTAACCTCCAGTCTCATCAGTGCATCCCATTGGCCAAACCTACTGGCAGCCAGAGGGCAGAAGACCAGGTGTTGGAGAGAATAGAGGTTAAACTCCTGGGGCATAGTAAGGCAGGCAAGAGGGGGAGAATGGATCTGGAGGGGCAAACAAAGACCAGCCAGCACAGCGTTTTACCCTAATATTTCATCTTCAATGATCACTTAAAAACAGAAATGAGGTCTTTAACTATAGAAATAAGGCGCATAATTTTCTGTTTTCATATAAACTTATAAAAGTCAATTATGTATAATTTGCAAAACAAAGTGGTTTCATGCATGTTTTACGTATTTAGGCACTCGTATGCAAACTTTATCCTACTATTTTCATAGCTAAGGTTTATTGAGTGCTATGTGCAAGGGAATTTCCCAAGAGCTTTATATAAACTTATTCATTTTCTCCTTAATCCTAGGTATTTTTATCATCCGCATTTTGCAGGAGAAGAGACTAAAGCTCAGAGAAGTTGCTTCAGGTTTATATCAAGAGGTAGAATTCTAACCAAACTGATTCTAACTCAGGCATCTGTCTTCAGAGCATATCACCCTACCTACTATCTCTACACTAAGTCTATGCTGTTAGCACACAGACCTCGATTGCTTAATTTTAGAGTCTCATGAGTTTTTGTGTCATTTTTATTATACTTGGGTAATAATTAATAAGTTAGCAAACTAACTTAGTCTGAAAGAAATGCTCTACTTCCAAAATTCTGTACAATGTCCGAGAATCAGAATCTAGAATGTTCTATGTTGAAAGGGAACTTAGCCAACACTTTCTTCAGTTGTGACTGGACAGGTCACATTCCCTTTCTAACCTCATTAGCATCTCGTTGATTCATTTTACCAGATCAGACCTAACCACTGTTTTGTAAGCTTTAAAATCATCCTTCTGAAATACTGCATAACTCCTTAACTGTGGCACTATTAAGCTATTTTGCATCAGAAATGATTCTAATAGCAATTTGTGTCAACTCTTTCAAAGGGAAAGAAACCTGTTTCTTCTTATGCGACAGAATAAAGAATGTGGAGATTCTGTAAGAGAAGTAACGATTTTAGTAGCTTTTCCTGGAGAAAAAGAAAGGGTCCTATGGGCAGTAATCTCATAGGGTGATCTGATCATATATTTCTAACTGGGCAGGCCATGGTGGGTAGTCACACCGTGGGCATAAAACTTTTTAGTAAAAAATTTATCTTTGCTTTTAGTAAGCCCTGTCTATTGTCGCTGTGTATCTAGGTTAACACACCTTTCAAATAAACTGTGACTACCCCCAAGAGAGGACATCTGTTAGCTACTCTGTAATCCAATCACCATCTTGCCTTCTCCAACCTTCATGTAATCTTCCATATGTCTCCTCCTTAATCTTAAATGCATAAAAGAAACTGCAAACTGTTATTCTCAGAAGCATTTATCTCAATTTGTTGAAATCTTGTTTCCAGGTGTATCTTGTTTGGCTCAAATAAATTTTTATAAAAATTTTCTACAGGTTTGGATGTTTCTTACATCAGCATTTTGAAACTAGAAATTAAATATAATTCCATAGAACTTATCTCGAAGTTGAAGGTCAATTTGGGAAATGTCTTAGTTAACTCAGGCTACCATAATAAAGTGCTATAGATTAGGTGGGTTAAACGACAGAAATTTATTTTCTCATAGTTCTGGAGGATAAAAGTTCAAGATCAGTGTGCCAGAACACGTGGTTCTGAGAACACTCTCTCCCTGGTTTGCAGATGGCTGCCTTCTGCCTGTGCGCTCACATGGCCTTTCCTCAACCTGTTTGTGTACAGGGACCTCTTACTCTTTCTTTCCTTATCTGGCCCCGAATCTTATCCAGTTAACAGCCCACCCTTTGAATTTGTTTACACCACTTCCAAAAAGCCCCATATCCCCATCAGTCACCTGGTGATTCAGGCTTCAAGGAAGGAATTTGTGGGGAGAGGAGATATATTCAGTCAATAGCAGAAAAGCACTTTTTTTTTCCTTCTGATTAAATTAATAAAATAAAATTATCCCGAGCTTTACTTTATTCCCAAAATAATTTTCTCAAAGCAATTTTATATCTAAAATAGAAATAATAACCCAAGGAAGTTCATTTAAAAAATAAACCAGCAATTACTAATATGTGAATTTCTTAATATGGCCCATAACATGGAATTCTATTAGCGTTTTCTGCCTAATTCAAGATGAATTAATATCATATAGTTTCTAAAACAGATTGGACTTGAAATTGTAAGGATAATCAGTGTTTCTCTTAATTGTTGCCTTTTTCCCCTGACAATGTAAATGCAGATGACTATGGTCATTGAGGTGGGTGGAAGGGGGCAAGGATTAACATGGGTCCCTTCCTTGGGGCTTCTGTTTGTTGGTTTAGGTCCATGAATAAGAGAGCCTCTTAATTGGAAAAAGAGATTTGTTTCTGCACTGCAGTCAAAAAGACTTAAGGTTCAGATGAGTACAATAAGCCCATAAATCCCAACACCCTCAAATGAGTCATTTTGTCTCCCTCCCTATAAGAGGCTTGTTGTCCTTTTATTATTATTTTCTACTCTGAGTTTCTTTAGATACGACTTTCAATCGATTTCTTTGGAACACTAATCTTTGGGAATAGTAGTGTACAGTGGTTTTAGGGATAATTGCTCTGGCCCTGTGGAATTCTAGAGACAGCCATCCCTACCTCAAAAGACGTTCACAAAAAGATTTACTAGCATGGACAGTTGAGGTATACTTTCCACATGAAATTTATTCCTTTCACATAACAACTTGAATGGCTTTATGTAACCTCTTAGACTTTGGTTCACTTGTTTGTAATATAGGTCTAATAATAGTATCTAACACATAGTTTCATGAGTGACACATGTATCTTTATATGTATCTCTATCTTTTGGCCAATCGATTGATCTATCCATAGAGATAGATCTTTTCATATATGATCACCTAATAAATGTTAGTTGTTGTTATTGCTTATGATTGGGAATTAAAATTTGTTTAAATCTTTTTGGATAGGTATTTGGTTCACAGTTCCAATTCAGTTAAATTTCTATGCATTTTTAAAGAGCGGAACTAAGAATAAGTTTGAGGAAATTATAAAATTAATTTATAAAATTGAATTGGGCAGAGAAATTAACCAAGGTTCCAATAACTATGTCTCTTTTGGCTCTGATACCTTAATGAGTAAAAATGAGTATTTCTGAACCATGAGACCACATCTATTGTTCTGCCGTTACCTCAAAAAAAAGAATCACGTGCTTTGGACTTCAGTATTGCAAATATATTTATAATACAAAAATAAATCTTTCTTTTTCTGTATTTAACAAAGCATTTGATCACCAAGACATTTATCCCTTTTTTAAAATGGAGAAAGAGTATGCTATGTGACCATTTAAATGCTAATGAGCCCCAGCTAAAGTTTGTACTGTCATCATTTATCAGATGATCAGATTAAATGTTTTACAATGCCACTGAGATTATCTAATTAAACAGAATGATAGTTGCAGCAACAATGTGCATGATCAATGCTGAAGGATTATCATTGATGATAAAAGTAATTCAAAATTACGATTTTTAAGACAATCACAAATTTACAGAAAAGTTGAAACAGTACGAGAAACTTTTCATTGTCCTGAACCATTTGAGGGCAAACTGTCAACGGGATGCCCCATCACCCCCTGGAATACTATGGTGTGTAGCTCTTAAAAACAAGGACGCTTTCCTACACAACTACAACCATGGGAACCAAGAAATTACCACAGACACATCACTAACATTTAATGCTCAGACCCCATTTAAATTTTGCCAACTGTTCCAATAATAATCTTATTTTTTTAACAAAAGGATCCAACTTAGAATCACGATGCATTTAGTCTCTTTAGTTTCTATTCCCTGGAATGATCTTGTCAATCTTTCTGTGACTATCATGACCTTGACATTTAAAATTAGACCAGCTATTTTGTAGAATGTTCTCAATGCAAGTTTGTTTGATTTTTCAGGTTGTGCAACTTTGGCAGGAATATCCCAGAAATAATGCTGTACTCTTGCTGTGTCTTATCTGATGATGGCACACAAATTTGATTAATTCTACAACTAAAGAAGCTCATTTTGATCACCAAATTAAGGTGGAGTTTGTAAAACTTCTTCACTATAAACTTAGTATTCCCTTTTGTAATCAAATATTTTGTGGGTAGTGCTTTAAAACTATGTTACTATCCCATTCCTCATCAAACATTCAATTTACTCATTTATTTATTTGTATCTGAATAGACTCATGATTTCCTACATTATAGTTCCTTTCTATCATTATTTATTTTGATGTCTATATTGTCATCATTATTTATTTTGATGTCTATATTGTCCTGTGGACACTCTCATTTCCCTTAGGCTTTGACATCTCACACCTGGCTGCCTTTCCGCCCAAATGCCTTCTCAGCCCACTGGAGCTTTGTCCCTGTTGCCACCCAAGCTGGCACAGATGCCCACCTCACTCTGCTCCACCTGTTGGCTTTTGGACTAAATTGTTTCAGAAGTGAAGAGGAGAGGAAGGGTAAGAAGAAGAAAGGAAAAGAGCCAAAATTACCACTTTACAATAAATTGGATAGCTTTAGAATTCTGCAACTTTAAAATATTTTTTTTCTTACATTTTTTCAAATTCATATAGGGAAACCATCAAATTAGTCTCAGACAATTCATTTGAGCACACTGGTCAGAAATTGCTTTGAAAACTTTTTAAACTAAATCTTAATGCCTGTCTGCAGGTGCCTCCTGAGTCTGCAGCAAAGAACACTGAGGGAGGATCTAGTCATTAGAAGGAGAGAAGACTAATGATGGATTTTGAAAAGGTTTTTTTTCAGAAGCTTCACAAGTATGCAATTTAAAGTGTCTGTTCAGTAAAGAAAATAATGGAGCATGGAATAAATGAAAGATCTTTTGATTATGGGGGGAAATCTTTCCTTTTTAAGGCTGCAGAACTGTTATGGTGAAACTGACTTGGGACTTCTACATTTTCCACTGTTCAAATATAGATTTTAATCCCAATCAGACCTCGGTGAGGTGCAAACTGTTGCAGAAACCTGTCTGCACACTTTGAGAAACTGTCCAGACCTGAGGGAGCCGAACTGAGTGAACTCAGCTTTCTCAAGATACTTGAGAAAGATTCGTGGTGCTATATGACATTCAAACACCTGTACTGCTTTGCGATAGCTCTTTTACTGCTGTCTCAAATTGATTCTCCTGCTTGTAAACATTTTATAGGTTTCTACTTTGTTTCATCAACTAGGCTCTAAACAGTTCAATTATAAAAACAATACATTTAATAAATGCTCTGGGGTGTGTGTGTGTGTGTGAGTGTGTGCGTTTAGGGATATCATCCGAAATAGTAGTAGATATATAATTGTAAAATGAATGAATGAATAAGTCAATGGTCTAATCAATCAATTAATCAACTCAAGTAACTGGCATTAACTATACTTTAAAAACATTTTCCATCCTAAAAGACTTCGGGTTTGGGTTTTTCAAGAGAAAAAAAGATCTCTTGCTTTCAATCATCAGGTTGTCGCTTGTTATGGATTCTGTAACTTAAAAAGACAATTTCCTTATATATATATCCCTAATTTTGTATAAGGAAATCATCATGACATTTTGAGGCAATTCATCCTTTTATTTACACATACTGATCAGAAATTGCTAGAGCAGATAAGAGATTTCCCCTTACTTGAAAAATTTAAGAAACGAATTTAAAATCTAGTACAGTATTCCTATCCTGCCCCCAAAGGAAATGCTACACATCATCAGATATTTGGTATCACTGATGGGAGAGCATTATCAATGCCCTGAGATAAATACGTAGCTTCATCCATCATAGAGTTTGTCTGTTATTTCAACTTGCTGTAGCTAGATCAGTTATCTTTAATAAGAAATTCAACAAATCTTAAAAGTATTATTATTATTATTAATTATTACACATATTACAAACAGAACATCTCTTCAGAACATGAGTTAAAGTACACCATTCAGTGGCAGCAAATGCCACTTTGAGATGACGTTATATTTCTCCTTCTGAAAACGGTCTCTTTACACACATTTTGAAGGTGCTAATGATAAACAATAACATGGCCTCTCAAATTTAGATATAGCCCGAAGAAGGTATTTACATAAAAACATTGAAAATATGACAACAAATATTTTGCTTTATTTTCCTAAATGTACTCTTTTTCTATCAGTAACTATCAGAGCAGTCATTTTATCAAACGATCACTTGATTTAATACATGAAATAGAAATCATGCCCCCTCCTCATACTTTCCCTATTCTAACCCTGGGACAGCCAGCCTAGTTTCTGCCTTTGTGCCTTTACTTTTGCTAAGTAAACAGAATGTGTTTTCTATCCAAATGTCTCTTCAAAAGAAACCCCCTCAAACTTCTTCCAACCAGATTGCTGCCCTGGTTTAGAAAATCTAAAGTTGACTGTCTCAGACTCTTCAATGTCTCTGCACAGCTGGATCCTCATTGTGCAAGGCTCAGCTCAAATGCCAGCCCTTCAGAGAGGCATGTCATATTCTTGATCTTCACCATAGTCACTCTTTCCTGACTATGTTTAATTTCTTCATAGCACTCATAATTGTTGGAGATGAATTTATCTTCATTGCTATCTACAAGTCATTTATATGTTTGCAGTAGCTTATAAACACAACTAGAAGATCGTGCCTGTTTTGTTTTGAATTTATTTATTATATCCCCAGCTCTTAGAACAGTGCCTGAGACACCTCAGGCACTCAAAATCTATCCCTAGAACACATAAACATGTTCTTTGCTTGACAAAACTGGGTTTTTGGCCCAATTCTGAATCAGATGACCCTAGCAATTATATTTAGCAATCATATGACATTATCAACTGCCCTCTAACCAGTATTTCTTCAGAATATTTAAATATTGCTCTATTTATAATAAGACACTTTTAAATAAAAGCAAATGAATAGGCTGGAAATCACAAAATTATTAAAATTTCACTTTTGGACCCAATTAATCAAAAAAGGAAGTCATTAATTCCTCATCCTTTTTTCCCAGGCCTGATGAATGGCTTCGCCATTCGCTCCATTCATTGTTCAAGCTAGAAATTTGGAAGTCATACGAGGTCTACACTTCTCCACCTCCCTCGTCTCCTCCACATTCAATGAATCTTAATGATTGTGCATCTTAAACATCTTTACAATGGTGCCCATTCAAGTTCTGATCTCATGTCTCAATGAGCATGTACTCAATATATTTTGTTGAATTTGGAATATTTTGGAATTTGGAAAATCTCTGTTTTGGCTATAAAAAATACAAAATTTTTCTTACTTTAAAATGTAATTTAATATCTCACTTTTGGTAATACTTTAAAGGAAAGTCAGACTGAAAAATCAAAGAAAATTCTAGATATCATTGGTAACAATGTACAGACTCTTAGGCAAATAGATATCAAGTATAATTTTTAATTTTTAATAAATATATTTTATTTCCCCAAAAGGTCAAAGAGACCCCTGAGATATTTTAGTGATCTGAGAATCTGTTGGATTTTTCTAAGTGACATCAAAATTTAAAATATAATGTAGGCTTTTCTTGTTCGTTATAGATTTGGAAACTGTGAAGTTGTTTCAGGTTAATATTATAATTTGTACTAAAGAAAGTGTTCTGCTATTGAGTGGCAAAGAAACATTTTAAAAATCATTGTCAAAACTTCCTAAAAAACAGTTGAAAAGAAGAAATTCCTTGAGGATACTTTTCATGGCAAAGCAGACTACATTTAAAATAATATTGGAAGACATAATGATATAATAGTAGTAATATGGAGCTAAATGAGAAATTCACATTGTTCACACGGTGTAATTAGTCAGTTTCATTGTACTACACTTGCATCTAATTAGGATCAATAATTTTACCCCAAATTATTTATTTTCATCAAAGAAAGTAATATTGAAACTTCTAGATACTGATGATATAAATATTTATATTATTTTTATTTACTTGTTCTTCTAGTGGATCAAAAGGGATGTTTGGATATTTCTGATGTGAAATAAGTATATAGAAAATAATGGATTACTTGAAGCAATTTATAAATTTATATGCAAATGAGTTGGAAAAATTCACTACTGTTATTTCAATCATTTTATTTTATTTTGAAATGTACAAGGAGGGTTTATTTTTTGATTGCTAAACACCTAGTAAAATGATAATTTTCTTATTATGGAGAAAGACCTCAGTATAAGAGTATAAAAAGTTTAATATTATTCTTAGCAGTTGATTTTCAAACCAAGTTGATGTGAAGCACTGCAACCTACAAGTTAAGATTTGTGGTGCCATATAATGGAGTTTGACAAGGCCGAAAAGATTTCACGTCCTAATGAGTACCGCGTGAACGCTGAGAGGATCCCGTGGGGACCTGCTGCGCACGCCAGAATCGGATTTGGAAGCAGCAGAAGTACGTCCTGGCAATCAGCGTGTGCGTGTTCCTGTAGAGTCTGAGACTGGAACAGCAGCAATATAAACAAAGACACTCGACAACATCACATTTCAGAATCAATACATTTTGCCACTCAACCTTTCAGAGCAACCGGTTGTCTTGCTCTGTCCCTGAGAACGTGGTGTTTCTTAACACTTCCGTCTTGACCCTCTGCCCTCTGCCTCCTTCCCCTCCGCTGTAATCACCTCCTTACTGTTTTGCCCACCACTCTTGGCTCTCTCCACGCTCCTGCTCCTTCCTCCTTTACCCCTGCTGATCACTACTTCCTTCCGGATTTCTTAGACACGTGTTTCCTTCTCTTTGTTGCTTCTCTGGGTACCCTATCCTGGTTTCCTCAGCTGACTCTTTTAGTTTGACTCCGAGCCTCTCAGGGTTCCCTCTCTCTGCAGCTGATTCATTGACATCTTCGGCCTCTGGCCAGTTCCATGTCTCAGGGTCCCAGCCTCACACTCCAGCATTCACTATTCATTGAGGACTTAAATGCCAGGCACATGAACAAATTTCACGCAAATAATCTCACACCTCACAAGAACCCAATGAGGTAGGTGTGATCGATCTTATTTTTTGGATGTGAAAACAGGCTCAGAGACTTTAAGTATCTTGCCCAATTTCTCACAGTGGATAATTGTCTATGCTAGGATATGAATCCAAATGAACCTCACTCTTAAACACTATAAAATATTGGCCCCCAAGTTGTAAGCATTCATATAACAAGACTTGCCCCTACCTTATGTTCTGATTTTTTTTTATATCTACCTCATTTATAGGACAGTTTCCATCTTGTACAGCACATTTGGTGATTGGGTTCCTCTATATCTGAGTTTCTGTACTGTAATCCAATTACTCCTCTTCCTCTTGGCCAGGCCAAGGGAGACCAGGGGAACTTGGGAAAGAGTAGCATATGCAATGTCTGACCTTTCTTAGTGCATTCCAGGTGTTTGATGAGCAAAGTCCTGTCCTATAATGATACGCGGGGGTCTGGAGACTCAGTTATGAACTAATACAGTTGGCTCACAAAACAACTGGTCAAGCTGAGGAGAGGTTGATGCAGACTCCCAAAAGGAACTGGCTTCGGTCTCAGCACAAGTGTCACCACTGGGCTTTGCGACAGAATATGACACCACGGATATTGTTACAACCCCTCCTCTTCCTGATCTTACCTAGCCCACTCCTGATATAGACAATTTGTGTCTTGCGAGCCAGATTCCTCCTCCGGTGTGATGTCTTAGTGTGGGCCTTAGCCACACCACTGGCCAGCGCCCGCTCTCTGGTTTGCTCTTGATTTATCACCGTGGTTGCATGCTTGACTCCGACATTCCGGTTCTGCCCCTGGCTGTCTCTTCTCACAGGTACCTTGAGATAAAATCTAGCCACCCCACAAGTAATTTGCCCGTATTTGCGAATGTCAGTTTCTCTGGGTCTTCTGCTTACCTCATCCTCCCCACATCCTCCTCACCCATGAGCAACTGTTTCAGCCCTCAGCCTCTCAGTCAGTAGGAGGCTGACCCTCACCCTAAGGTTAAAAGGCCAATCTGTTAGAAGAAGTCAGGCCTCTCTTTAATAGCCCTTGTGTATTTGCAAGATCTTTTCCCCATCTTATTCGCACAAATATCCTTAGGGGCTAGTTCTTTCTCATACTTTATTCATTACTTCCTCATCACTTCCAAATCTCTGCAGCCTTGAATGTCTCATTTGAAAGCCTTTTCCCACTCTGAGTCTTGCCACTCTGCATATAAAGGATTCCTGGGTATATTTTTTGCTTGCTTGCTAAAGTTTCTGACCAAATAAAAAAAGAATCATAGTATCAGCTCTGATCTCTCGATTGCACTCATTCTTTCTCTTTCTTTAAAATGAACTTTATTGAGGAATAATGTGTGTGTGTGTGTATAATAAAATGCAGTCCTTAAAAGTGACAGTTTGATGAGTACTACAGATACTTGTAACAATCACCTCAGTCATGATATAAAACATGTCCATCAAGCCAGGAATTTCCTTATGCAGTTTTTCAGTTAAGACCTCATCCCCACACAGTCCTGGTCCTATGCAATTACTCCTCTCTCCTCTGTCACTACAGGTTAGCTTTGCCCATTCCAGAATTTCATAAAATTTAGAATGTATTCTTGTGTCTGGCTTCTTTTTCTCTGTGTAGCATTTTGAAATTCATCCATGATGGGTGTATTGGTACATTGTTCCTTTTTGTTGCTAAATATCATTCCATTGTGAGGCTCTAGCACATTTTGTCATTTATCTATTGATGGATATTTGAGTTATTTCCAGGCTTGGCTATTTATTCCTATTCTTCCTCTCCCTTTCTTTCCCTCTCCCTCTCTCCCCCACCCCCAGTCTCTCTCTCTCTCATTCTCTCATCATTTTTTCATTTAGCTTTTTATTTTCAGATAATTATAGATTCACATGCAGCATTAACAAATTACACAGAGAGATCCCTTGTATCTTTTACTCAGTTTCCCCATGACATCTTGCAAAACCATAGTCGAGTATCACAACCAGGATATTAACATTAATACAGTCAAGATACGTAACATTTCCATCCCTGCAAGAATCCTTCGTGTTACCATTATATAGTTACATTTACTTTCCCCCCTCTCACACTCCTTTCTTATTCCCTGGCAACAGCTAATCTGTTTATTTCTACCATTTTCTCATCTCAAGAACATTATGTAAATTGAGTAATACAGCAGTATCTTTTTGAAATTTTGTCTGTTTGTTTGTTTTTACTCAGCATAACGCTCTGGAGATTCATTCTGTCATTGGCTATATTAAAAGTTTGCTCCTTTTCATTACTGAGTATTACATGAGATAGTCATAACACAATTTGTTTGATCAATTACCCACTGAAAGATATCAGAGTTGTTTCTAATTTCAGTCTATTATGAATAAAGCTTGTATAACATTTTTGTATAGATATTGGTATAAATATAGGTTTCATTTCTCTGGGATAAATAATTGCTCAGAGGACAATTTCTGGTTCATATGGTAGTTGCATGCTTAGTTTTTTAAGAAACAGACAAACTGTTTTCCAGAGTAGCTGTACCATTTTACATTCCCGCCATTAATATATGAGTGATCCAGTTTCACCACATCCTCACTAGTATTTGGTGTTGTCATATTTTTTAAATTTAGCCATCTCAATAAGTGTATAGTGATATTTCATTGTGGTTTTAATTTGTACTTCTTAATGGCAAATGATGTTGAATAACTATTCTTATGCTTAATAGCTATCTGTATATCCTTGTCCACTTTCCATTTGGATGATTTGTTTTTAATGTTGAGTTTTGAGAGTTTTTAAAATACATTCTAGATACCAGATATTTGTCAAATGTGAAGTTTCAAATGTTTTCTCCCTAGTGTTTTCTTCTTCTTCTTCTTCTTCTTCTTCTTCTTCTTCTTCTTCTTCTTCTTCTTCTTCTTCTTCTTCTTCTTCTTCTTCTTCTTCTTCTTCTTCTTCTTCTTCTTCTCCTCCTCCTCCTCCTCCTCCTCCTCCTCCTCCTCCTCCTCCTCCTCCTCCTCCTCCTCCTCCTCCTCCTCCTTCTTCTTCTCCTTTTCTTCTCCTTCTCCTTCTCCTTCTCCTCCTCCTCCTCCTCCTCCTCCTCCTCCTCCTCCTCCTCCTCCTCCTCCTCCTCCTTCTCCTTCTTCTTTTAGAATTTTTGTAAGTGTTTACTTGAGCCAAATTTGATGGCAATTGCTGGGAAACACAATCTCAAATGCTGCCTCTCTTCATCCTCTTAACAGTGTCATTTACAGAGAAAATATTTTAAGGTTGGTGAAATCCAATTTATAAAATTTTCCTTTATGGATTATACTTTTGGTGTTGCCTAGAACTCTTTTCCTAGTCTTAGATCTTGAAGATTTTCTCCTGTGATTTTTTTCTAAAGTTTTATTGTCAAATGCTTTACATTTAAGCTCATACTCCATTTTGAGTTACTTTTAAAATAAGGTATAAGGTTTAGGGTGATCTTCCTTCCTTCTTTTTTTTTCTCCTTTCCTCCCTTCCTTCCTTTCTTATTTCATGCATGGACGTCTAATTCCTTTAGCACCATTTGTTAAAAATACTATCTTTCCTCCCTTTAAATTTTTTTGTAACTTTACAAAAATCAGTTGGTCATTTTTTGTGGGTCTCTTTTAGAGTTCTTTAATCTGTTTCATTATCTATGTGTTTATCCCTCATCAAATACCACATAATCTTGATTAATATAGCTATAAAATAAGCCTTGAAATCAGGTAGTCTTGATTCATTCCATTTTATTCTTCTTTCTCATAATTGTCTTAACTATTTTAGTTCTTTTGCCTTTCTATATAAATTTTAGAATAATCTTGTCTATACCTACAAAAACTCTTGCTGGAATTTTGATAGAACCTATATTAAACCTATATATTAAACCAGTTTGAGGAATATTGACATTTTTACTATATTGAGTCATCTAATACAGTAACATATTTTGTCTTCATTTATTTGGCAATTTGATTCTTTAGTCAACAGTGTATAATTTTAAGCATACAAGTCCTATATATGTTTTGATAGATTTTGTTTCATTTTTTGAACTATTGTAAATGATATATTTTTTTAATTTCAGCAAGGACATTTTCACTGTTAATATATAAAAATGCAATTAATATTTTTATGTATATCTCACATCTTGTGACCCTGCTGAATTTGCTTCATAATTCTAGGACTTTTATTTTGGAGATTACTCGGACTTTTCTATACGGGCGATCATATCATCTACTAACAGAGAAAATATTTTACTACTTTCTCTCTAATGTGTATGTCTTTTATTTGCTTTTGTCATCTTATTACACTAACCAGAACATCCAGCGCTATGCTGAATAAGAGTGGTAAGACCAGAAATCTTTCTCTTGTTCTCAGTCTTATGGGAAATGTGTTCAGTCTTTCACCATTTAGTATAATGTTAGCTGTAGTTTTTGTTTGGTTGTTTTTGTTTGTTTGTTTGTTTATAAATGCTTTTTATCAAGTTGAGAAAATTTTCCTGTTTTTATTTCTCTGATAATTTTTGTTGTGAAGAAAGCATTTGCTCATATGTTTTTCCTTCATCAATGACATGATCATGTGATTTTTTTTTTAGTCTGTTAATATAATAATTATATAGATGGGTTTTTAAATATTAAATTAGCCTTTTATCCAAGGTCTCACTTGATCACGATTATTCTTTTCATATATTTTTATATTATATTTGCTAATGTTTTTGTTAAATATTTTTGTGACCATATTCATCAGGGATACCAGTCTATAGTTTTTTAAATTTTTTTATTTTTTATTTTTTGTATTCTATCTGGTTTGGGTATCAGTTTAACGCTGGTTTCATATAATAAACTGGTAAATGTTCCTCTTCTATTTTCTGGAAGAAATTATATAGAGTCAGTGTACAATTTTTTCTTTAAGAATTTGGTTAAATCTCCAGTGAAACCTACTGTACCTATAGATTTCTTTTGGTTCGGGGGGGTGGATTTTAAGTTAGAGCGAAGAGTACAAACCTTACCTCCCTTTATGTCTCTTTATCCTCTCCCATTTATAAAGTGATCACCTAAAATATTTTCTCTACATACATTTAGAACCAAATCAAACAGTATTATAATTTTTGTTTCAAGAATCAAACATACTTTAGAAAACTCAAAGATAGAAAATCTATTTTCTTGTACTTTGACTTACTGTGTTTTTTGTTTGTTTGTTTGTTTGTTTGTTTGTTTGTTTTTGATGTTTCAAGATTCTTTCTTTTTATATTTTCCTGGGAGGCTGAAAAACCCCTAAATAAATAGCATCGTGGTATATCTAAGAGGATGGCCTGGGAGAGCTCACAAGATGCCCTCTGCCTGCCCCAGGCCCCAGAAGTAAGATGCCTTTATCCCAGAAAGGGCATGGTATCTGCTCAGAGAACCAGAAATGAAGGGTTCTTATGAATAAAAACAGGGGTTATGAAGCAGCACCCCACACAGACACAAGTGACCTCTGAGTTACCAGTGCTAAGAGATGGCAATGTGGACCACATGCTCTCTTTTCAACAACTCCACTCCTTTGTGGATTTAAGCCTCAACTTCAAGGAAAAGGGCAGGGCAACTCACCAAAGTGAAGTTAGATCTCTGCCAGATTAGCAGAAGAGAGGCTCATAAAAATTAAACCCAAGTCTAGAAAAGCAAATGGAGTGATATTTCTTTCACAGGGACCTTCAAGTCTTATGATATTTTCACGCTTTTTGTACTCTCCTGCTTCCCTTTCAAATATCTTTTTTTTTCCTGTCAAAATCACTACCAATATTCCAGCTGCTCCAGACATAATCTCAGTCATCTCTGACTGTTTTTCCTCTTCTCCATCGTACGTAGACACCACAGCTGGTTATCGCTTCCTACCGAATAGTTCACGCTCTGTCTCCTTATTTTACCACCACCATTATTCTCTGAATATCTTGCTTAGGGCAACGATTTCTTAGCAGTTCTCGTTGCCTCTCTTGCCAGATTCTCAATAATGTCATTTCTTTGACTTCGAACTTTTCATGGCTCTCTGTTGCCTACTGCAATGAACGCAAACCTCTTTGCTTGTTCTGCCACAGCGTGGCTTTATTCTGCCTAGTGAACCTTAATTTTTCTCACCCACCAAGCCACAGTGGATCTATTTCTCCCTTTCTTCTACCTTAGTCCACCCTCTTTCCGACCTGCGGTCTTTGCTCATGTTTTTCACACCTCAAACCCGAGATACAGAGCACGTGTGGCATCCCTTTCCTTCCTTGTCCTGAATAGTCTGCCTTCTCTTGACTACGCTTCTTATCCTTTTTTAGCTACATATTCTACACACAGCTTTTTCCAAATGAAACTCTTCCCAAAAGCTAACAACTACTCAGTAAAATATTCTGCTGACTCTTATTCCTAGTCGAGGCCGTTTCTTCTATTGTGCTATCCTAACACACCAGAAAAGAGACAGGCATTTTTTTCCAGCTCCCCACTGCTTTTGACACTATTTTCCTACTATCATGTAAATCTCCCTTTTGAGAATAATGTAATTGATTCTTCCTAGTTGTGCCCTTACCCAGAGCTCTCATTCACCAACCTCTAAGTCAGTTTCCTCCACAACTCTTACAGTCTCCCCGCCACTCGGTGACCTGTCCAATGTCCTAGTCTCACAGTACTGGCTTTCTTCTACTGTGATGGCCTTTACACAGCTACCCTTTCCCTGTGACATCAACCATCGACTCCAGTTTCCCCAGGGACCTTGCGTCCTCTGACGTTACCAAGAAATCTCTGTCTTCAAACCTTTTGCTATCGCCAACCTCTGTCTTCTCCTCAAAATATAAAACTATTTTCCTCAGTATCAACACCAAAGCACTGCTTCAGTGATCAGTAATCATTACTAGTTTTATGGTTTAAAAGTGATCTCCATTAAACACCAAAACTTTCTAATTTCTAAATTCAACAGACCTTTTGTGGTCTTTTCTGAAATAAAGTGACAGCTTGCCTCTTCCCAAAAACTCTTTTTTGAGACTGATTTCTTCAAGAAGCCATTCAGAATCTTCTCCGACTTCAAATTCTTCCTACTCAGTATTCCTTTCTGTCCATCCCAATGCTGGTGTTGCCTATGGTTCAACCACTTCCCCCGGCTGTCATTCCTATATGAACAATATCCAAACCTCTCTCTCTTGCTATAATTCTGTCCTGACCTCTGGAACGCATCTGCAATGCCATACCATGCCTTTTCCAACCAAGTCTCTAACTTAGCAAGCATTAAGTATCTTTTAAGTACCTCCAATTTAGCAAGCATTGAAGCTTTCTTTACTCCTACCTTCCTGCCACACACACCATTGGGAGACATTATTAAAATATAATTTGTAAACAAAGAAGTAATAATAGTGAGACTGATTTTAAAAGACAATAAGCAAATGTGAAAATTTCAATCTCTGAGTTACTAAGCTGTCCCAGACAGGCAGAATTTTTTCAGGTACAGGATAGCTGCTGATTATCGTGACCAATATCTCCAGTATAGCCGATTCTTAGCGGAAATGCCTTTCAAGAACATCACTTCTCTTTGTTCTTATGTTAAGATCTGCAGACGACTTTCTGATCCATAATTAGATTAAATAGGCAGATGTTTGTTATTGTAACTGGGATATAGTTGTTGTATACTCATAAAGTGTTATTCTAGTTGGTAAATGATTCTCTTGTCAGTTTGCTTGGTGTGAGTCAGTGCTCCAGGGTGGGTGAACTCTAGGTGAACTGTTGAGAGATCAAGTTTCTGGATCTGTCAAACTGAAGACCAGACTCTGGACTGTGGTGATTGAAAATAGACCATGAACCTGAGAGGTGAGGCCCAGCTAAGGAGGTCAGCAGACTCTCCTTGTTGATATATTTTTAGCTGTATGCACTTTGCCTTAGATGTCTTTGTCCCACACGGTGTATATTAGTGCAACGCATCAAAGAGTTGAATACTTGTTTATCATCTGCCCTCAGATATTCAACGGAGTGAATATCTGAATAATGTTAAATGCATTCATATCCAATAATGTGGATTTCTAGGAGACCCACAAAGCTTCCATGGCATGAAAGACAATAACAATATTGATAGTAATAGAAACAGAAACAAAAACAGCAATACAGCACGTGAAGTGGCAAACTCCTTAGCAACATCAAGAATAGTAGATCTATCATTTATTGAGTGTGTATTATGTGGTAAGTGCTTTGCATATTTTATTTCGTTTCATTCTCCCAACAGTCTATGAACTGCAAATTATTATGCCAATTTTATGGTTGAAGAACCCCCATGGTCCTGAGGATTTAAGTAATTGTCCAAAGTACACAACCAGTAAGGGGCAGATGCAGGTTCAAATCTAAGGCATTCTGACTGTAAAGCCAATGGTCCTAGACAGTGAATATTTGCTGTTTTCCCATTAACTGTTCAACCCAAAGTAAACAGTAAGAAGAATTATGGTGTAAAAGTTTACGCAAATCTGAGTTTCAATTATACTATCTTTAACTGCAAATAGTCATTCTTAAATGTAGGCTCAATGTTGCTTTAATAACTTATTTTTTGGAAGAAAAAAACAGAAAAAAAAGAGGACACATATAATAAAATGAACAACTAAGTATATTTGTGTTTATTTAAAAATAGTTTTAGAAAGCAATTTCTTGTCCCCTGTTCCTATAACTTCATGACACTTTTTAACTGAATAGTGTAGTTTTTTAAAGTTTTTTGACCAGGTCTTCAGTAAGAAATCAAAAATCCACTATGACCCAAGATATAAGTAAATAAATATGTGTTGTGTTGTGCGTGTGAGCCTGTATGTGTGTGTGTGTGTGCGCGCTCATAACTAAATGTATGTAACTAAAATTAAAATCACTAAGTCTATGCCCATGCCACCCTGAACACGCCCAATCCCATGTGATCGCAGAAGTTAAGCAGGGTCGAGCCTGGTTAGCACTTGGATGGGAGACCACCTAGGAAGACCAGATACTGTAGGCGTAAAAAAAAAAAAAAAAAAAAAAAAAAAATCACAAAGCTTACTACTCACTGAGTTATGAACTCTAATATTTTCTATTTGTTTTGTTAAATAGTGCAGATCATAACCCACTATACTGATTTCTTGGGTCAAGACCCACAGTTCAAAGAGCCCTGGGATATGAAAGAAAAATTTTTGTAGAAGTGAGAACGCTGAGTCCTTTGCTAGCTTCACCTGTGAAAACTTGGCTCTCACCAGTAAGTGGATCATATCCAAGACCTCTTTCTATTTAAATTTATCACCCCAAATTTTCTATCTTCACTCAGGTGATTTCTCCCCATCAGCTAATCAGGGAAGGCAGCATAGTTTTTCCTCTTTGCAGTTCTGACTGCCCCACACGTGCCTGCCACGCCCCTGCTCCTTATCTATGTCTGTTTCCAAGGGGCTGCAGCACTGTCAGCTGCTCAGCCCTCAGCCTGAGCCCATCCACAGCTGTTGTTCAGCCCATCAGTCCCAACACCATGGTACCTGTGAATGTCAGTGCCCAGGGTCTACCCTAAAGCAATATAACCTTAGAGGGTTAAAGCAAGTAAGTGCAGTATTAGCATGGATTTCCAGTGACATCTGTTTTGTCTTTAATGCTGCATCCCAGCAGCCTTCTAAACCATAAGAGATTGATGTCAAATTCAGGATGAGCCTTTTGCATTTGGAAATGGAAACTATGATTATATTTGGGGGCAAAATTCTCCAGAAAAGAGAGTATAAACTTTCCAGTACGTTAAAGTAAAAGAGAGAATTTAAATGCAGTATATTTACTTGTGGAGAGAGAAGGTTCTTTGGCTCCAATTCCAAAACGATTTTGAAAATAAAAAGTTTCTCAGAGCTTTACAGTAAATTCTTCTTAAATCAAAAAGATAACCATTTGCGTAATTTCTATGTATGCACTAAATAAACATACACACATAAGTACATACACACACCCACAAAATCCTCACTAGTGAGCAGTGAGAGTTCCCAAGCAGTGAAGTCTGGATAGTAAAGCTAGTTAAGGAGTTAAAACTGAGTGAGTCGTATTTTATGGGCTACAAGAGATTTGCACGTTTCTATCCACAGGATTCCGTGACCAGGCACTGTCTCAGCAGACAACCAGCAAACCCAGTGCAGGGCCATTGTGCATTTACCTTCTAATGTTGAGAAAAAAACGGTAATGCTTTAAGCATTCCATTATATACTTTTTCACTGAACAGCACTAGATACATATTTTTAAATAAATTTGAGAGAAGCAGGCAATGCAGGCTAATAAATAAAAAGAAACCATAAAGGATTATTAGTATGATTACATCCATGGATTACAAATTAGAGAAAAGAGTATAGCTAAGATTTTAAACACAGAACACTTGTATGAAAATATGTATTAAGATTCCATTTTGTATTTTCTTTAAAGAATTGTCACCTTCCTATTAATAATATCAAATAATGATAATGTTATCGATTATCTTGCATCAGGATTTTTCTCGAACACTTCACCTTTTATAATCCAGGATACACTTTAAGAAATTACTGTATTCATTCTATATATCCTACAGTATTTGCCAGGTGGTATAATAGTACATGCCAAAACTTGAGAAAACTTGTATTAACACTATAATAATATAGAAGGCATCAGATCACATTTCATTATTTTATTGAGACTTTTTCAGTTTTAATTGTCTATGGTAGATACAATTCTAGTGACCATGATTATATCAAGGCTCTGCTGTAATTATCAATAGCAGATGCAAAGTTGGCTGCCATGCCTTAGACACACATACACACACACACACACACACACACACACACAATATTGTACACTCCTGCATGCAAACGTATAGGAACTGTACATTCCTTTTACTAAAAACATGATTGCGCACAATTACTCTAGAATTTGTTAAGCTACCGTTGATTCATATAAACCTGAGAAAGCTCAAAATATCAAGTAACACTGTTTCCATATCGCTCATTCAATGGCACTATAATCACAAACAAACCTAGTTCAATTATCTATATTAAAATCACAGATAATATAAAAATAAACATTTTTGCAAAAGCACTAAAACATACTAGAATTCAAATTCACAAATTTTGATATGTCGCATATATTCCCCTTCATATTAATTGGTAATAATGTGTATAATACAATGTACAACAGAATAAAAAGTTGTAACAATTCAGCAGCCAAATATAATAGTTATCACTATAAAACACAGATTAACGTTACCAACTGAACAAGTAAAACAGATTAAAATTAATAGCATTGTTAAACTTGCTGGTAGTGTGTTACTTAAAAACTCTATCTCAAAGAAATTAAGATTATTTCACCTTGAGAAGAAACACAGCACAAAAATTTAAGCAGAACTGAGCACAGTAACTGATTATATCAGTTGCCTCTTTCTCTACCCATACCCTTAAAGTTTTTCCTTAAATTCTAACATTGTATCAATAACCAGATTTCTAAATTATAAGAGATCTACTTTGAATTTAGGACAAGTCTTTTGTATTTGGAAACAGAAGCTCTGATCATATTTGGGGGCACGATTCTAACTGCCCTGAAAGGACAATATAAACTGTTCTATAGTATCATATAAAATGCAGACAACACAAGACCCTGTCTGACTAAGATGTTTCGCATTTGCTATTGATCTTATGATAGTTGGACACCAAACTGTGTCTGTATAGAAAGAACTCAAAAAGGTAAACGTGCAAAAGCATTTCTAGAGAAAATTTATCACTTGTATCATGAAACAGATTTTCATACTTTAGATCAAAAAAAATCTGAAGACTTAAACATTTCAGGATACTGATATTTGAAAAGCATCATAATATACAATAACTCATTTTATCTATGCTCATTTATATTATGTAAAATACACCAGTGTGATATTAATAGTATACATTGTAATAAATATAATTTACATCAGTATGTTGGATCTTTCCAGGAAGTCTTTCAATATGTACATCTGAAGAACTGTAAGCTTTATTAATAAATACTCTTATGATAGCTACAATTTGACCAGCAAAGTTAAAGCTTCAATAGATCTCTAAAAGTTACACATCTTTATTGTCACTAGTCCAATTCCAGCTGCTGTAAGCACTGACATCTCTTGTATCCAAAGGCAGTTTAGTGTAGTGCACAAGTAGATTGAGAAAACCTACAGGTCATAGGTCCACATTATAACTGGTGAATTTGGTAAGAATTTTTAGCCAAAGACTGAAATTGAAGAGTCCTGGAAAATACAGTAGCAGATTTCATGCACATTTGGCTGTCTGTAGTTTTAATGCTTCCACATCCCCTAAGGCCCCAACAGATAGATGTCATCCAACCTTTTTAATCCATGAATAATGGTCTTGAAAGGATCAAGGGTTCCATAGCTAGCCAAGTGGCAATGTCATGGTTTTGTTCCATAGCTAGCCAAGTGGCAATGTCATGGTTTTAACTCTAAATCCTACACTCATGCTATCTCTCTTGTCTTATTATTTCAATGCAAACACAGTGATGTTCAAAGAGTCAAAGATGTCATTTGTGTGCCATACAACACCTTGAACTTGGCATTCAAATAGTTTTGTATTGTGAAATTTAGTTAACTGATAAGTTCTATAATTTTAGCAGTTCTTTCATCAAAATACCAACAGATATCTGCCTTTACCATTAAAATACTTGTTCATATCGTCATGTTTCATAACGATTTTGAGCCAAAAGATCACTCCTTCACCATTAGCACATACTCTTCTCAGAGCCCTCTATTTGCCTGGAAGGAGTTGGTGAGATCATTCTTCTTACTAATTGACATGCATTCACATGTCACCGTTGTCTATGAGATGCTAAAGAAGAAACACTCTGGGAAAAAAAATAATAAACTTGCCAAGAAGTAAAAGGGCTTTCTAACCACTCTCCGCCTCCTCACTGGATCCACACTCCACAAGAAAGTTCTCTGGAAGTTGAAACAATGTACTTAACAGATACTGGAAATCAAGCTGGGTATCCTGAAACCTACAAGGAAGAAAACTAAAGTAAATGATGAGGAAATACTACTGAAATGTGTACCATTAGCCTTTGAGTTTAAGGACCATACAGGCTTTGAAATTTCCCTGTTGGTCAAACTTAGTGATATTAATCTTGTCCCACTGAACATCATGTTTGACAGGGACAATACACTAATGACATATTTGAGACATTTTTCTTTGAGGATTTCACAACAGAAAAGCTGTAGGACACCAACCAAGTGAGAAGCCAGTTAACCTTCTCTTTCCTCCAAATGAGGATATGTAGGTAGGACATCTAGAAGTTTGTTGTTTTCTGTAATTCTGTGCATTAACACTGAACATCTAGAAAAAGAATCACTTTTTAAGAAGTTAAACACAGTTCTTCTTCATTGATTGGCCTTCGTGACCTGAGACTGGATAAACTGAAGAAACTCTAAGAAGAGCCGAAGGTCTCAAAAATCCACGATCCACCCACTCAGGCATCGCAGCAACTGAAATCAAGTCCTGACTTACCTGCCACTGTGTCCCACAGGTTCTTGACTTAAGACACAGCCCTAAACTGTTTTACTTACAAAATGCTTTCAACCAAGTTACTCTATCAGGTGCAGACTCTTGGTTTTATTGGAGCTATTTTTCACAATTAAACATTCCTTTGACACGAGATTTATTTGTTTGTAGTTATAAATTGTGTTACCTTACCTCATTATTCTACATCATATGGAATTTTAAGGTTTTAAAGGCTATAAATACAGCAATTCAACATTCAGTGAAAAACTGTTATAAAATCATTAAAGTATTTTATAGTTTTCTCATTACTGCCTGGCAGAGAAAAAATATAAAACAAAACACTGACCAGTGGTCTTTTCTTCAACTATTAGTAGTGTGATTAGTAGTTTCTGCAACTTTTCACTGCTATGGTCCCTTAGGTACTTAAAATTAATTCTCTTTATTTCCCTTTCTCATATATTTCCAGTTTTTTTCCCCCTTTAACTATGAGGATATAAGATCTAATAAAGGATTATAGCTTCTCATTCTATCACCACAACCTACACAAATTCTGCCTCCTTTTCACATTGCATTTAATGTTTTCTAACATTTCAAAGCAGCAAAAAAGAACCTTTACTCCATTGTTTTAATTTAAACTACAGTCCTTATTCTAAAAATGTCTTCTCCCCACTCACAGTTGCCTCATACATTTGAGAATATTCTCGTAGGCTCTGCACTGTGAATGACTGGCAAACACTCTCCCTCTGATAATACTACCTTCCTGCCCAACAGCAAGTTGAATAACTTGCTGACAGTTATTCAACTTTGATCTGTAGTTTATCTGTGATTTTTCAAATTGTTTTTACAGATGTGAGTGAGCATTTGCACTGGAACACAAACAAACTCCTAAGGCATTGCACAGCAGTGATGCAAGTAAAATGCTCTTCATCACAGGAAGTCTAACAGAGTTCATGGTGTTTACAAGGAAAGTACAAACACTTGGATTATTTTGAATGAGTTTTACCTGTAAGATAATATATGTAGGCTTTCATCATCAAACATTTAGGACCCAACATATAGTGAGCAGTTTTCTGGAAATAACTGAAAAATAATCATTTTTAGGTTTTTTAAATTCATTGTCTTTACTTTCCTTATTCAAGTCTCCAAGAAATTCAGTCAGTTACCACCTATGCATATAGGACCAAAAATGACATCCAGCTGAGATCTCTCTGTTCATCTGAGAGTAAATTGAGTTTAGTATTTTGCTATATCCTGTGCTAACTTTGAGAACGTAGAGTTTCAATTTGTTTCTACCACGGATTATTAAAAACATTAAAGACTAGATGAATCACAAACTCAGGATTCAGGTGGTAAGTTTTCTTAGAGCAATGATTAATATCAAAATAGTTCCAGTAATCAAGTGCACTTAAACAGAAAAGCTTGTAAAATTTAAAGGCAGAAGAGAAAGTAAATGTTTAACTGGTACAGTATTATTTTATTATACATACTTCTGGTTAGAAGGAAGGAAGGCCTTGAAAGCAAACCCAAACAAGCCAAGTGTGGGTGTGGGCATTTCCACTTTCTTTCTTTTTTTTTTTTTTTTAAACTCATTAATTTCTTGGTTTGATTTTCCTCTAAACTTTTAGAAACTTAAAGGGGTGCGGGGGGAGAACACTCGGTTCTATTAAGCATCCTACCATGTTACAAAAGTGGGTGTTTGGGGATTCTTGAGTCTTCACAAGCTCGTATCTCCATTCTGCTTGAACTCGGATAAAATATTGAGGGTCATGTCTTCACTCCTAGATTGCAAATTTGCCTCGCTTCTTCTGGAAGCTTTCCTGGTCGCTCGGGAGAGCCTCCTTCTGAAAGTATCTCCTGCCAAGAAGTAGAGAATGGGGTCCACACAACTGTTGAGACTTGCTAGACCTCTTGTCACCTGATAAGTGGCATAAACCCTGTCATTAAAAGCACACATTTCTGGGGTCTGAAAATCCAGCCGGGCCCTCAAATTCATCGTTTTCATTACATGGAAAGGGATGTAAGACACAGCAAAAACAGTCAGTACAATAATCACCAGGTAAATTGATTTCCTCCTCAGAGGTGAGTTGTCCAGATCTTTGTAAATCAAAGCTCTCACAATTAATCCGTAACAGCCCAGAATCAGCACCAAGGGGACACAGAACATGGCCACGGTCGTGCACATGCTGTAGATGAAATAACTTCGCAGGTACTCGTCTGAGGTGGTGTCATAGCAGGTGGTGGTTTTGTTTTTCCGGACCCCGGTGCCCGAGTAGAAAAGGATGGGGGAGATCCCCACCACCACGATGAGCCACACCAGCACGCTGATGTAGATGGCGTTCTTCTTCTTGAGCCGGCCCAGGGACTTGAGCGGGTACACCACGCCACTGTAGCGGTGCGCGCTGATGCAGGTGAGGAACAAGATGCTGCCGTAGAGGTTCACATGGAAGATGAACCTCTGTAGCTTGCACATGACATCCCCGAAGATCCAGTCTGTCTTATTAAAGTAGTAGAAGATGAGCGCGGGCAGAGTCAGCACGTACAAGAAGTCGGCCACCGCCAAGTTGAACATGTACACGGAGATGCCGCTCCACGGCTTCATGTGGAAGACGAACATCCAGATGGCCACGCTGTTGCCCAGGAAGCCGATGATGAACACGAAGATGTAGACAGCCGGCAGGTAGTAGAACTGGAAGCCCGTCTTGGTCAGCGAGCATTTGAACGAGGCGGCGACGGCGGCGGTGGAGGCGACCGTGCTGTTTCCCCAGGGCGAGCCCGGGACGGCCAGGAGGGCAGCCTCCGTCCCGTTGGGGACAGCCGACCACAGTATCTCGGTCATTCTCTGCTCCCGGACTCAGGCGGCGGCTCCGAGGGGCGAGCGGCGGCGAGAGGGCAGCGGCGACAAGGGGCGCAGCGCGCATCGGAGAAGCTGGCGAGCGGAACGGAGCGGGCGCCGGGGATCCCCGCGGGAGGGGTCGCGCGGGGGGTCGCCCGCGCCGGCTCCGGCCCCGCGTTCGCCGCGGGCCATGAAATCCGCCCGGGGCCGGGGCCGGGACCGAACCGGGTTGGCGAGCGGGCCGGCAACTTCCCCGTCCTGCTGGCAGCGCCGAGGTTACACAACAGGGCGTGCGGAGCCCCGCGGCCGACAACTTTCCGGCCGAGCTTCCCCGAGGGTCCGCGGGCCCGCGCCTGGAGCTCAGCGAGGTCCGGCCAAACTCACTGCGCTGTGCGCTCCGGCACGGGGAGGGCGCTCCCCAGCCTCCTTCCCCCGATCAACTTCGCCCGGGCATCCCCCTTCTCCCTACCCTGCGAGCGAGCGCGCGGCTGCGGGGCCCGCGCCCCCTCCTCCGCGCCCCCCGAGCTCGGCCCCTGGGGGCCGCCGGAGCGCGGGGCCGCAGACCCGTGCGCTTCTGGATCGCGTCCCGTTCGCCGTCAGCGCCGCTCGGGGCCCCCTCTCCTGGCCGCGCACGGTCCCGAGTGCAGGCGCAGGCGGGAGAGCAGGGCTCCCGGCGAGGGTGGGCGGAGTTTGGGCGCCGGGCGAGTCCGCGCGCCGCGGGAGGCGAGGGGTGTGCCTCCGCCCAGCCCGCTCGGCTGCCCGCCTGCGCCCTCCAGGGCGATCGCCCCGAGCCCCCGGCGTCTTCCGGGGGGCCGGTCTCCGCCGGGGCCGGGTGCGCTCCGCTTCAGCCCCGTCGCCGCTCCCGGAGTCGGCGACGAGGACGAGGGGCGCGCCGGGTCAGGGTTGGCTGCTGGGGAGCGATTGGCCCGCGAGCGCTCCTTCGCTCTTCCGCCAGCTATCTCGGCAAAGTGAAGTTGCTGACACACAGGAAACCCTTCCGACCGCTCAGAGCCTTCTGCTCACAAGCCTAGAGCCGACCCGTCCGAGGCAGACGTCCCTAGGGCCCTCGACAACCACGCCAGGTGCTCGCAGGTTTCAAGCAGCCAGCAGTCCCCCGCTGGGAACGCCCTGGCGTTGTACTGCGCCTCGCTGCACCGAGACCGGATTCCTGGCACATGCAGGAACCTGCTACTCCAAGACTGCCCGGGCTCTCAGAGGAGGGAGGGCTGGAGGTAGATGGGAGAGTCCCTTTGTGCCCTTCTAGTCTGCTTTTTCCTTTTTATAGCAATATTGTTTTCTTAGCTAATAATGATTTCAATATTGTTTCTCTTAATTAACCAAATGCCAATAAACCGAAGTCACTGGTAACAGTCAACGTGAGAATTTCAGAAAGGGCCTTGGAAAAATATTAGTAGATACTTCACGTTTGCTTCAGCACAATTTAACTTGATACCTACAACCTACCAACAACGCAAGCTCTCCAAATTCTCCTGTCCTGTACATATAAAGATCAGAGGCTGCAATAAAAAAAAATAATAATTTAAAATACATTTTTTGGAAGTAAGTGGAATATTAAATGTAGCTTTATATAGATAGATGTAAAGGATAATTACAACTCCAAAGTGATTAAGGTATGGTTTTGCATTTTATTACCAATCTTATTTCTTTAGGTTAAAGTGATTAGTCACAAATTATCTCCAGGAAGTACCTTAAAAATATAGGTTGGGAATTTTATTGAAAAACTTGTTGTCATGGCTGAATGCGTCAAAATTTTAAGCAATACATTTCAAAATTGTACTTAATTCTAACTGGAAAATAAATGAATTCTTTGCTGTTCAGGGACATATTTGAACGGGCCCACACAGGAATGGAACTTAGCACTTCTTAACATCTACTAATTCACTAATTTTATGTGAAATAGTAACAAAGACTTTTCTCTTAGAGGGAAAAAAAATCTGTAAAATATATACCATGAATATATATTTTTCTGGTCCTGGATCTTACATGATAGTTTTCTCTTAAAAAATAATTAGAGGAACACCAGGAGCTCATGGCTTTGACACTAGGAAGGAAAATTCCACACAAGACCTAGAGGGTCCTTTAGAGAAACACACATAGAAAGGACCCTATCTAAACATGGCATCGTGAGCACACTAGTATTTTGAAGTGTGGTCGATTGAACAGCATGAAAATAAATAATAAAACTAGAGTGATTAACAGGTAAAGGGCATGAATGCTGTTGTTTTTAAAACTGTCTTAACCGAAATAAGTTCTACTGGCCTCAGTTTTCTCATCTATAAAATGAGAGAGTTGGATTCGATTATCTTTTAATTTTCATTCCAGTTCCCAAACGAAGTGATTCTACAATTCTGAGACTTAATATGAATCATTTTTGTAGTGTTTGATTGGGATGGTACTAATTGAGATGATATTCTATTAAGAGAGTGAAGGAAGTAGAAAACCATTAAGAGTTCCATTGGTATTCAATAGGTCCTAACTCCTCACTCCTTTGCATTTTTCATTTGCAACATAAGCAATATGTATCCTCGCTCTGAAGTTCTCTGCAAATGCATTAACTCATAATGTGAGTGTTTTGAAATGTACACTTAGTCCAAATACCATTAAGTACTTTTAGAAAACTTGACACTTTACTAAGAATTTCGAGGAGACAGTTGTCCTAAGTGCACTTCTTTTTAATGATGTTAAAAAGGTAAATTCTGTGAACACTGTGTTTTCATTCAGGATATTGAACTATGTATTTATAATATGTTTAAGTTATATTTTAAATCAAAATTATTTCTTGTGGATACAATTTACACAAATTCGATACAATTTACACAAATTTGGTTATCATTTGTTGATAACTTTCTATTTATAAAACATCAAACTAGATGTAAAGAAAAAAATAAAATCCATCTAAGACCCAATAACATGTCAGCATTTTTTGGTATTTGAATACCAATTATAAATGCCTTAAAGGTATGAAAAGAATATGCTCCATCAATTTAAGTAACTCACCCTAAACATTTTGTATTAATTTGTTTAGTATTTGTTTAATTATGTAAATTCCTAACTTTGATTTTTATGATTTAGTTGGAAATGCAAATAACGTATGCAACTAATCATAATAATAACATGTAACAATAGCAATAATAATAATAAGCCTTTCTGTATATTCAGCACTGTGCAAGTCTAACAAGTATAGCATCTGTAATCCTTAAAAATATTTTATAGTGGTAGTTGACAATTGTATTCCTAGTTTATAAATGGTGAAGCTAAGGTACAGAGAGGTTAAGTAACTCATCCAAAGTCACACAGTAAAAACTGGGATTTAAACTTAAGTTATCTATCGCTAAAGCCCACAAATTTAACCACTATTCTATGATGAAATACACATAAGTACAGATATAAATAGGAAAATTACCTTTTAGTGACCACTACAGATTGAGCATAGAAAAGGTCGTTCCCAGAAGCCTTCTATAAAGAGAGAAAATTTGAGCCAGGTCTTAAAGGTACTGATAGAGTATTTCAGAAGCTTCCCAAATGTTCTACTTTTCTACTCATGCTTTTAAAAACAGCCAACAATTATGTAGTTTATGAAACGATTCCCCTGATTTCTCTGTCTTCCCTCTGGCTTTACATATAGCCATTACCTTACTACCGACTGCATTCCCTGTGTCGTACTCTCCATCCCCATGATCATCCTTCAGCTATTAATTTGTTCCTCTTTAACCCTTCACCCCTTTCTCCCAGCACACCCGACAGTCACCAGAATGTCTAACCGACGTACTGTATACCTGAAACTAATACAAAAAATAGCCAACAATTTATATAGGATCTGAGAAGGACTCACAATTATGGGGAAGTCAGATGTATTTAACCTCAGATTCAAATAAAAAAAGCTGCCCTTCTTGTGTTTGCAAAGATTCTCATAACCAACTTCTTTCTCCTTCCTTAAAGTCACAGGAAATCCAATAATCATGGAGGATGGGAAGATCATTGAAAAAACTCTAATCGAGGACCATAGGCATAAAAAGAAAAAAAAAAACCTGATAAACATAAACTATAAAATCTCTCAACTTTAGAGCTGAGGCTAAGAAAATGAGATTTGATTACATAAACACAATACTACAAATGCTAATTCTAATTTGGGTGGCAGTGTGAAAGAATAGAGTGTCAGTGGGCAGCGAGACTCACGATTTTGCACTTGACAATGAGACCCTCATTTAAGAGATAAGAGGATCCTTTGAGATCTCCTTCTAAGCATAATGACCAAGACGTGATAACTTCTGAGATAAACATTAGGAAAGTGGAGAGACTTTTGTATTCCCCAAGACGAAAATAGAAAGAAATTGGAGAGGAGAGAGGCTAAGGAATTCACAGCCGATGTCCTCTAATGAAGTCGGTAAAAGCGAGAGGGCTGAGTGGAGCGGAAGTGGAAAAGGAATATACTGAGAAAGAATGAAAGGATTGTCCAGTGCTGAGAAGGGCCCAGCTGCTCCTATAAATTATGCACTTGTCATGGATCCAATCAGTAGACTTCCTGAAATTTATTTCATTAAGAGTCACAGCAGGGGTATAGGACACAGAAGAGGAGACGGCCGGGTTGCTCCAAGGTTGGAATGAGAGGAGAGCAAGACACCAAGGAGGCCCTGAGAAAGAGAGGGAGAGGATAAAGGAGAGATAAGCAGAAGAAAGTGCAGGAAGGGGAAAAGGAAAAAGCCAGGTCCTTGCACAGAACAGGTGGAGACCTTTAGAAAGTTCGCTGAGCATTACTTTTCAATTATTGAGCTTTAAATCTGGGTGGGTGTCAGGAGACGGGTATAGGAGGTGGTGAGATGACACAAGTTACTTGTTCCTGTGGTCACAATAATGCCCCTACTGAGGACTTGCCCTTTGGCAGGTGACATTTAGCTAGCTTTTCCATCTGTGCCCTATTGCTTGCAGGAACCTATAAAATCTCAGGCCCTTACCTCTTTTACCATCCTTCAGAAAGTTTCCTGTTCCCAGGAGTTAAGAGTATTCAAGGGAACTGCTTTCCTGTATTCCCTTTTTAATATGGACCGCCCTTATCCCCATCCATGTGAAGCCCTAGTCCCTAGTCCTGGGCAGTTTAGAATATTTTCAAAATAGTTTTGTTAAATCTGTAATAAAAAGCTCCAGTCCTGGCTTTGTAGCCTTTGTCTTTCTCTAATCATCCTTACCTGATAAATATTCCCTTTGCTCTCTTTGTCTCTGACCTCTCTGGGTTCACTAAGGCATGTCTTACGACATTTATTGATAACAGATAAGAAATACTATATTATAAGCTAGTTCTTCTACAATTTTTTTAAATACACTTAGCTTTTTAAGAATACAGGGAAGTAAATGTTCATAAAGCCTGTGGGTATACAAACACCTTTAGAGCCAGATAGCCATATCTGGGGTCTTATACCATAATCATGGATCTGTGGAGAGTTTTCATGGATGTAGAAAGGATAAAAATATGACATTATTCAAGAGTTATTTGTCATCATTATTATATCTACCAGTTATAAGTTGTTGATTATTGGTACATCTGTATTTTGAATAAATAAACTAAATTCCAAATAGGCAAGTGAAAATCATATGTGAAAATAGATATCTTTTTTTTTCTTGCATTAAATCACATCTTCCACTAGCTCACTCCAAGGGCATTGATCTCAATTATGACCTGAGTGTTTCACATTCTTCAATATTAAAGCTAATAGCAATTGTTGTCACTCATATTTCAAATTTTGGCTCTTTGAAAAGTTGATAACAAATATTCACTGGTAGCAATCAAAAATGTGAACCAACTTTAAATAGATGATCATTGCGTCCATTTTTATAGTCTTTTTAGTTTAGATTCTTGTAGAAAGGCTGTCAGGATGAGCTAATCCCAGAGAGTCTTCCTACAATAAGCCAAACGTTGGACACTCTTCTGGAAAGATAGAAATCTGGGTGACCAAAGAGAGCACCCAATGAGTGAACATATACTAAAGTGAAATAGTCCCATTCGATTTTCATCTTCCAGCTTTAGCTCTAGACATCTGATACTACAGGCTAAATATTTGTCTTAGAGACTGCATTATAGTTATGATAACTAAATAAGTAAAATACTATCTTAGCTCACTGGCAACATCTACTTTGAGTCTCTTAGCACAGTTTCTCAAAATTAAATATGCATACAGATCACTTGGGGGAATCTTACTAAAAAGAAGTTGTAGGTATGGGATGAAGCCTAAGACTTGCATTTTAAACCAGTTCACTTGCATTTCTAAGCTCCTCATCCAACTATTATACTCTGGGTAGCAAGGTTTTATAGACTCCTACCTGATATAGCCTGTCAATTTAAAACCTTTGTAGCAGCTCCTATCCAACAGCTAAAACATCTTAAAGATTTAGGAATTTTGAACAATGGCATACATGTGCCATGTGTTATTTGGAATGCTTTCTATGTATAAGCTCATGGCACATGGTTTTGGAGAAGACAGTACTGGGTTCAAAGATCAGTTAGGACCACTTAACAGCTGTGTAACTAGACATATTGCCGAACCTGTCTGTGTTAATGTTTTTATTAAATAACTCTTATATCACAAGACAGCTGTGAGAATGTGATTGTGCAAAGTGCTTAACACTGTGCCTAGTACACAGCACACAATAAATGGTAGCTGTTATTATTATAGTCATTATTATCATTATAATTTGTAATACTCTCGTTTTTACCTTCATAAGAGGGCATTTGCATATAAGAAATCAAATCCACCGAAATCAGCCTGTGATTTCATTTGGAAGGGTACAAAAGTATGAGCTTCACAAGGAAGTGGACATAGGAACTTGAAAATCAGGGATTTTGCCAATTCTTTCTACTTTTCCAAAGACATTGGGTTTCTGTTCTCTGCCTTTCTCTATTTAACTACTTGGTTTTCTTTACCTTGCTCCTTTATCTCCCTTTTTCCTTCCTCCTTTTTCTTTCCCTCTCTCTGCTGATAAATTTTCTCTCTTTCTATGTGGATATGGCCCAACATGGCCACTCAAAGCCTAGCAGTATTTCCAATGATAAGTTCTTGGGGGAAAGAATCTGGACTGACATTGTCCAGTTCACCTTGGCCTGGCGGAGAAGGGAGTGGGCCACACAAATTGGAGCCTTCCTCCAGGGCTGAGTCACAGCCTCCAAGAAAAGAGAAGAGAAGGATGTGCTGTATCTCTTAGGGGATATGGGTACAGGTAAGATGTGATCAACTAATGAAACTGCTATCATTTCTGATGTAAAAGGCAATATGACCATGGATGTGATTGGTGGATTGGGAGGGGAGAGGAGGAAGAGAAGGGTTTCAGGAAATGCAGTTGTGACAAGCAAACTCCAGAGTCTCAAGGCTAGAGGATTATGCTTGTAGCCATTCCGAGCCTGGTGGAGAAACAGTGCTCCAGGGCTGTGGGGAGCAGGCCCTGGGAGTCTGATGCTGTGGCAGAGAAGTTGGAGAGAGTTAACTACCACTGAGAGCACCCAAGTGGAGATCTACGGAGCAAATGGAAGAGCTGAGCGGAATGAATGAACTAAGAAGTCAGAGGGCAGAACAATACTGTTGTCTCATCTATTGTAAAGAAAGCAGGAAAGAAAGGAATAAAAGGATTAAAAAGTCTTCCTTCAATCAAAGATAAATTATGAAGTCTGCTTCCAGTATGGAAATCAGCCCCGAGGAATGGTAATTGACACTGGGACCCTAATTATTAATTCTGTTGGGAGGAGCCTGAGGGACATATTTACAGTAATTTGAGTCCCTGGAAATGAGGAGTTTGACATGAGATTCAGAGCAGCAGAGGAATTGAATTTGGTTTAAATTGTAAGTACCTGAGGAGAAAGTGGGAAGCAAGGCTGGAAAAACTTTGTGGTGATTGCATTAACCAGTTATGGCTAAAAGCTCTGCATGTTCTTCTCAAGGATGAAATTTTGACTAGAGGATACATTATAGTTTACTTTAGCAAGATACCATGAGAGATTAACATCTCCGAAGTGGCAGATGCTAAAATGAAAGTGGCAGACTGGTAAGGGTAAGGATTAGAAAGTATATGTGTGAAGGACAGCTGTGACAAGGGGAAACAGAGCTGAACGACCAACGTAATACGTTTCATTTAGAGACAAAATTATTACCAGCATGGGGACACTCGGAGATGTGCCAAAGATAGACTTTACAAAGTCATGAAATTAGTGTTCAGTAAGTGTGGAAAAGCGGTCCAGGAATAGAAGATAAGGTCGATGTGCACAGTTACTTAAGAAAGAAAGAAAGAAAGAAAGAAAGAAAGAAAGAAAGAGAGAGAGAGAGAGAGAGAGAGAGAGAGAGAGAGAGAGAGAGAGAGAGAGAGAGAGAGAGAGAGAAATAGATTTGTAGTTGTGCTGAAGAGTAAGATTATAGTATTCACCAATAGCTTGTTATATGTTATATATTATGCAATCATTAACAAAAGGGGAACCAACCTGGGAACATCTGCTCAGAAAAATATGCAAGAAAAAGATGCAGGGCTCTGAGAGAAGGAACAGACACGGAACAGGCATTTCAAGAGCAGTAAGGGAAATAAAGCACTTGCTACTCTGACCTGGGAAGAAAAGGCAAAAGGAAGGGAGGATGTATGGGAAGATGAACAAGCACTAGATCTAAAAATAAGCTGGGATATGGGGAAAGGAAACAAATTCTCCTTACTGCAGAAAAGATCATCTTGGTTACAAGTTCTAGGAGGTACTGTATGAGAAAGAGAAAGGACCCCATTTCTTTATTTATCATGAGTAGAAAGACTGAAGAAAAGGAATATAACATTCCAAAAATACAAATATGCAACATTAAATATAGTAAGTGTGAAAAGCTCATATGAGGAACTTAGAATACGAGGAGCAATGGCATATGATGACATATGAGGAGATATATAAGGGAATGAGGTATAATTCTTCAGGCAAAGAGGAGAGGCAAAAAATATGAAAAATAGATAAATAGTCAATGGTAAAAGAAAAGCTGGCCATCAAAGAACCCTTTAAGGAGTAATAAACGCTGCAAGTCCAGATAGAGCAGAACTTAGAGTTACAATGTGATAATAATAATTTTAGGCCTCAGAAGATTGATTATATAACACTCTGGGATGAAAAGCATACATGTATGTGTACACATGGACCTGTGTGTATGTGTGTGTGTGTGTGTGTGTGTGTGTTTGTGTGTGCGCGTTATAAAAAGAAGTAAGAGTGAAGATGAAGGAAGGGGGACTTGCGGTTCTTTAGCAAGGAAAGTTGGAGAAGGATTATTGATTATCATGTGGATCATCTAAAATGTGATTAGAAAAGATGTGACTTAATGCCATGGTGACAGCATTGAAGAAAAAATTTAATTATTATCAGACTTCAACATCTAAGAAGTAAAGGACATGATGGTATTTTTAGAAAAAATTTCTCTAGTTCAGTGGCCTCAGCTGAATTTCTTCTGTAGTCTTTCTGAACCAACTCCATCTCATATATTGCCGGCTTATGGGAGATTGTTAGAATGTCAAGTATAATTAAATAAAGAAGCTCACCAATCATTATAAAAATGTATTTCATGTCTAACAAAAATGATTATTAATCATGCAACTAATTATCCAAGGACGCACACACACACACACATGAACACAAAAAAACAGATGCAAAATTTCAGACCCTGGGCAACCAATGTTACAAATATTTACTCGACAAGAGAATTTTACCCTTAATTATATACATGTGAATATATATTTATGAGTAAATTTTAAATTAGGGCCCACCATGGTTGCATCCTGCCTTCCTGTCAGTATATATACATATCTTAAATGTTCTTAACCGTGGCAGGAGACTGTATATGGAAAGGTAAAGGAAAGAAAAGTAGAGTTTACTGGTATTACTAAACAGAAATGCCTGGCACAATAACAAAGGGCTTGATACATAAAATACAGAGACACACTAAAAAAGGACAATGGGAACCTGATTGTATTAAGACATATCATGGTGCATCTATTAAATTTAGATTAAGACTTTGAATCAGGCAAACTATAATTTTATTTTCAATTACAGACGAAGATAAAGTTCTTACCCCTTAAGTTATTGTTAAATCTTTATAACCCAACATTCCTTGCTCAAAAGTTTTCAGATAGGAAGGAATCAACATGGCAGATGACATGGAGATTTGGTATTTTAATGTAGTTCTAAATGAAATGGAAATTAAATTGAAAGAAAAAAACAGACATAAAAGAATTAGCATTTAAGGTACAGAAGTAAAATGGGTATTTAGTCTGAATTGATTAAAAGGACAAAGATGAAATGCTAAAGACAACAGAAAACATGAGAAAGACATATTTAAAAATACATTAATAACTATGAGAAGTTAGAATAAGAGCCATTATATTAAAAAAAGAATAGCAAAAACCAAACATTTATATGAAAAATATAAGGAAGATCCAAAGATAAATTAGAAATTAGAAACAGGAAAGTGAACATAATGATAAACTATAAACTATAGTTGTTTTTGAAAATAGGGGGAGCTAAGCCAAATGGTTTGGGGTATAGTAGTTATTCATAGCCATAAACAAGATAGTTATAAAAATAACAGTATATATTTAGTAAGCACTAAATATCAAGTCCACAACACTCTACATTTTTTCTAATTTAATCTTCAGGAATAATAAAAAGGTAGTTCTCCATCGAAGGGGCAGGATTTTATAGAAATAAATAAGAGATGAAGAACAGAGAAGATAAGGGAGAATAAAGGCACTGAGAAAAAGGAAAGTACCTAAAATTTAAAAAGGAAAATAAAGCAAGTTAAATCGAAGGAAATGTCTAAGTAAATCAAACTAGAAGCTACTTAAATCTGATGATGAGGGTATGAAAAAACTCATCAAGAATCTACGGGAATAAAACTAGGGCAAAGCAGAGCTACCACACAGAACATTTTGTAAAAACTCCAAAACTCTTGATTAAAACCAATATAGGAAAATATGGCAGGTCTCCAAAAGAAGCATGTAAGGCTAAAGTACCTCCTATTAAGGGAATGCATTATAGGAAAAGACTTGGGAGCCAGAGGCTGAGATTATTAACTGTAGAAGTCACAGGAAAGGAGCTAGAAGACATGGACAAGATGGATGTTTAAATAAAAGTTCATTGGGTATTATTAGAAGAAAATGAAAGGGTCCAAAAGTTCTAATAATGGGTATAAAGTCCTTCTGGGAGAGCAGAAATGCAGAAGTCTATAAATGAGTGAAGGAGGCAGGAGGATGTGCCAAGTGGGGAAAACCACATTATAGAAAAGATGGGTAAACCAAACCATAGAAAAGAGGAGGAAAAGCTGAAGGGGGAAAGAAAATGTAAGAAATTGATTTTCAAATCCATGCAAATTGTTGGTTGGGGAAGAGTAATAAATACATACATAAGCAGTACTTTTAAATACTATCTATAACAGTGGCTATATAAAGATAAAATATTACATATAGAAAACACATCAAAATGCAAATGCAATTTGCTTATTTCTGGTATATGAGATCCATTAGGCTCAAGGTATTGAAGATATGAGGGTTATTCCAATAGCTTCTCTGTAATCGTGTCCAAATAAGAAGACTAGAGGAGACTTACAAATTCGTTTTCTCTGGTCTGTTCCCCTTGGGACACAAAGGCATCTGAAATGGAATGACTAGTGTAACAACTCAGGACTCGCGGAGTGAAGTTTGCTCCTTCTTAATCAGGGAATCTAGGTACTACATATTATTATATTTTACAGTAGTAAAAACATTGGGATTTCATAGTTGCTGTAAATCCTGAGAAAATTATTAGTTTCCTTTTTATCCTCAGTGCAGATATGCCAATAATCATCTCATAATTCTTCATTCTTTCTCAATAATCCTTGCACTTTGCTTCTCCAAAGTCAGCAATTTGAACTTCCAATATCTCTTATGTCTCTTCTCTGTGAAATGTTTCATAGAGACAACTAACAAGAGGATGTATTTTCGATGTGAATTTGGATGACTTTGCGGGAATCATAAAAACGAATATTACCTACAACTCAAAACCCTTGACACGCAAACATCACTTAGGTTGTAAAAAATGGAATCAATACTGGGGTCTAGTCTCAGCTCTCCTACTGTCTGACAATGGAAACTTTGCCTTCCTGTGCACAGTTTCTTTGTCTGTAATTTGTGATATTTTGAGAATTAGATAATAGATTACATTTAGAGCTATTTGGGGAGAAAATGCTACATATAGTTAAGAAAGTGTTGTTTTATAACCTTATACTTTGCCACATAACTTCTTAGGTATTTGAGATTCTGTACTCAGTCAATTATGTAGTCCTTATATAGCATCTATCATAAAAGTATTTGCTAAGTACTTGTTTTTACCATTCACTTCATTAATACTTAATAACATGGAATAGGAATTATTATTTTATTACGGGCTACTCTTTTTGAAACACAACAAGAAAGTTGATAATAACCTGTGTGCGGCAAAAATATTTTTTCTTTTTCTTAAAATAGAACTTTTATCATGTTTACTGTGCTCAAAGGACTTACATTTTCTCCAAGTTTCATTAAGCTGAGATTTTTAAAGACTTTATAATACCCCCACATCTTCTTTTCCAAACTCTATCCTCCTGTCAAGGCAATACTATTCTGTCTCCCATGTATTTTGTGATAATTCTGTCCTCACAGCCTTTCTTCATGCATTGACTCTTCCTTTCACTGTCCTCTCTGCCTTAAAACCAGTGAGGAACCGATTCAGTGAAAGACATGTATACATTACACACACACATATATAAGTATATGTATATATATATATGTATTTATGTTTATATGTGATATTTTTTAGTCAAAGCTAACAACAAAATGCTTATTTGTACACATTTAACTTCTCTATAAAATTCAAAGTCTTTATTTTCATGAGATTGTTTTATTAAGTGTTCAAACTTTCTTCCCTCCTACTTTGTCATTCTGTTCAATAAGAAGACCCTTGCTTTACAATTAGCTCCCCTGGGGAGCCTCTGGAATGAGGAAGAAGAGGAAAAACTCATAGATATAATATTTACTAGTTAAATAACAACTCTTTTGATTTTTTCCCGCCAACAACCTGGAGAGAGTGAAAATCTATCTCTGATGGAGGGATTACTGCTTTTGCATGGATCTTTCTACTTCTTCCCTTATAATTACCGGAGTTTTGCAAACTCTATCTTTTTGCTGAAGCCAACTTTTATTTAAAAAGGTGTTTGATGAAAGCAAATTAAGAGAGAGATGCTCATTGAGGTATCATCTTTATTTCATTTTATAAAATAATTGACTAACTTATTCAAAAAATATTTATTGAATATAGAGAATTATAAGAAACTAAATATCTTGCATATTTTAAACCCTCATTAATATATGTTGAATGTATTTTTATTAAAATGCTAATGTAAATTTTTAAGTAAAAATGAAAATGAAAACTTAAATTTAAATAACTATAATGACAGTAGAAAAGAATCAAGAGTAATAGTGTATTCAGAAAAGTAGAAAAAATCTACAGTAGTTGACTTTCAAATTAATTTTTAGGATTCTTCTGAATATTGTAGATACATTCTTTCTTTTCCAATACACTGCTAAAATATTATAATGGATAAAAATATGAACCCACAAATGGTAAAAACAATGAAGAATTAAGAGATGAGAGATTGAAACAAATTTGGGGTAGTAGTGTTCACTGACTTAACAGAGAAAAGAAAGCTGTCTTTGGAAGTAGAGAACTTCCACAGGAAATGAATAAATTTATGACCTAAAAAAATCATTATTCAAAAACATGAAATACCAAAAGAGATGGTATGAATAGGAAGATTGGTTGAAAATCTGTACGTGGAGGAGGAAAACCTAGGCTGAGATTTCCAGTCTCCTCCTTGCTCTCCACACTGAGGAAACTACTTCTAACCACTTCTCCCCTCCCTGCCAACCACTAGCTCTGAAACTCTGAATCAGGAGACCTCAGGTAAAATAGAAGACTGTGGTTACATCAGGTGTAAAACCACAAAGATTAGTAAATAAATGAATATGAATGATGGACTTGTGGCTTCTTTGTGAGCACACTAGCAGGCAGCATATATATCCTTTATTCTTTCCTTTATTCCTCCAATCTGGATTCTAAGCAGATGATTCGCTGATTTTTCTCTAGTGTCCAAAAGGCTCTTCCTTCAACCCTACTCCTTACCCAAATGAAAGGTTTCTAAATATTGACCTTCCTCAATTTCAAATCTGAAAATATAGTCAAGGAACTCTAATCACTTGAGGAAAGCCTTCGTTTTGAAAGGAATGGATCAAAACAAATTTACATCAAGGACAAAAAAAAAAGACAAAGATAGTGAAAGAATCAAAAATTTTTAAGAAAACTTCAAAACAACAACATCTTCAGTGAGTTAAGAGGAGATATTCTATCTGTCAAAAAGGAATGTAATACTGCAAAAGAGGATGATATAACAATAAAATATACATAAAATATTTAACAGTAATGTAACAATAATGGTCTACATTAAAAATTCCAATAGGGGTTTGGAAGATTAAGTCAAAGAAATGTCCCTAGATGAGGTGCAGCAGGGGTAAAGGGGGAGACATAGAGGTATGAAATGGGGGAAAAAAGAGAGCATCTGACTCAATCAGGAAGTCCAACATTCAAATGGTCAGTGTTCAGAAAAGTACAGAGACAATGGAGGGGAAGAAATAGAAGAGCGCGAATCACCAGAATAAAAGAGACTGATGAATTATCAGCACAAAGCATGGGGTAAAATCAAGGCACAGTTTTGTAAAAATTTAGAAAACAAGGTACAAAGAGGAGTTCCTAAAAATTTCCAGAAGCAGAAAGCAGGTTACACACAGAGAAATAAAACTATATCATTGGTGTCGTCAGTAGCAACATTAATAAAAGAAAAAAAGAAATATCTTAGAGCACTGAAAGAAATGGTTTTTAACTGAAAATCCTATGCCCAGCTAAACTGTCATTTAAGTAGGGGAAATTAAAGATATTTTCAGAAATGCAATATCTCAAAAATAAAACTTCCATGACCTTTTTCTTAGAAGTTACTGACACATGAACTATAGCAAAATGAACAAGAATCCAAGAAAGAGGCAGACACATGATCCAGAAAAGAAGTGATTTAACACAGGAGAATGGTAAATCAAGTCAAAGATTACAGATGTGCACCAAACCGAGAAAGAATCTGTCAGATTTAGAGCAGGAAGGATAGATGAATGCAGAAGATGATGCATATGAAAGACCAATAGCACCAATATATTATTTGATAAGTGAATATTTGGAAAAATTACTACTATTTAATATGTATCTTGAAAAAGTGAGAAAATATAGTTTCCCATACATACATAGTAAGTTAAACAAACAAAAACAAGTTTATTATTAATTCCAATGGGAAAATTTGTATAATATAAGGTTAGAAACACAGTGAACAATAATTGCATTCACACAATCAAGTAAAGTTAGCCTAGAAAATTGCTTTAAAATAAAGTATTACTAGTTTGTGAGGATAAAGGAAAGAAAGTGGAATGAGGATAGTTGCCAAAAGAGGAAATCTTCAATATCTAAAGAAACCAATAGTATTTATAGTGTATGGTTGAAAAATCAGCACTATAGATATTACTGAATGTTGAGAGAAATACCTAAAGAAAGAGTTTAAAGAATTGAAACTGTCTTTTTACAGGAAGAAGAATTTAAAGTTTAATAGACTCGACTATACATTGTTTGTTTTGCCTGCTTGGATGCATGGCTCTGGTTTAAAAAAAATAGATAATAGAGAGAGATAGATGATAGATGATAGATAGATAAATAGATGGACGAATGGATGGATGGATGGATAGATAGATAGATAGATGAAAAAGTAGAGATGCATTTTAAAAATGGAAGCCTTTGATAATTTTTTTAAAGCAACATTAGTACACTATATAGAGCAAGTAATTTAATTTCTGATGATTCAATACCCAACAGTGATTCAGGGTCAGTCATTATGGATGTAAACTTTAGTTATATAAATAGAAACTATCTAGTCTTGGACATAGGTAAAAAACAAAACCTTGTTTTTTGTTTTTTTGGGTTTTTTTTGATAAGGAATTAATCTATTTTTATTTTTTCAGATTTCAGAACAGCAAATTAGTGAAATAAAAATTTTTAATTAATTTAGCTATAGGAAACCTAAATGAAGAGTCTCATTTTGATATTTCTTAAGGATGGAGTCAATTTTGTTATTATGAATCATAGTAGTTTTACTGATTCTTTACCAATTATGCATAAATTATTTTTAAGATTGCATCTACAACTGCAATATATATCAATGATATATGGTTGACTACTATTTTCATCACATACTAAGTTGTTTTGCTCTTCTATTTACTACATAAAGGGTTTTTTACTTTATTGTATTTGGATCATGTGGGGATTTTACAGACTATGTCTTCATGAATATTTTTTTAGTGGTTTAGAGATTCTCCATTTATCATTTGAAATTTTTATTTATATTATAAACTTTATCAAAGGAAAAAAGAATAATGAAACTACACTTAAAAACTTTGAATTAAAGAATTTTAATCATAAAACTTATAAGATGTCTCCAGGAGCTGGCAAGTTAATGTTTCAAGAAGTCCCTTGTATTTTTAATGAAAGCATTAAGATCTACCTCTCTCAGTTAATGAAAAAGAACAAGTCACTTCGAAATAGCTAGATTAATTTTTTTAAGGTTATAAAATAGTTCTGAGTTCATAGGTACAGGAATTCCTAACTACTTTGGGCCCCATCTTTCCTACTAGAGCAATTGTGCTACAGTAAAAATATACTCTTCTACCTTTTCAGTGAAAATGGAATCAATATAATGATACCAACAACCTTGTGTACAAAGTCATGAATTGGCTATGGATCTGTGCTCCCCAGTCTCTTCCCATATATGATATCTCCATATAGTCATCAGTCATTGATTGTCCATCTAGATAGTATATCAGATTAATATGCAATTGTATTTTGACAAAAAAATCATTTGCCATATTGTTAACTTTTTACTAATAGAGAATAATTTCAAGAAATGGAAGTCTTAATACAAAAAACTTGTACTTTTTCAGGGAGAAATAGGTGTTGCCATTTACTAATGCTAACTGTCACATACAGTCTGCAAAGCAAGAACCATATCTGAAAATCAAATGATCAGGGACAATTAAGAAATGTCCGTGAGTAACTGGCTTATGTAATATTCATATTTTCAAACAAAATTTAAGGAAAATATAAGTATATCTCAGACATGTATACCATTCCATTTTCACCATTTTGATTTAGAACAATCATCTCTTGGAGAAAATAAAGAACTAAATCCTAACAAGACTATATTCTATAAAAACTGCAGGTACAATCTGTGATTTGTCTTCCCTGCCTCTTAGCTAATGCAGAACATATTCAGTACTCCCACATCAAGTAATTTACTTCACCATAGGAAATTTGCATACGCTAACGCCTATGTCAAGTGGTGGACTTTTAAGTTTTTAAATATAACGTTTATTTTTTATGTAAAAAAAAATGCTCTATAGTAGTGGTAAGTGGAGCAGGGGGTGACAAAAGATTATCTTTATTTACCCTGGGATTGAATAACTAAGCAATACAAAAATAAATCCCTAAACAGTTATTTAATTTCCGGGGGAAAAAAACAAGGCTAGTTAAAGAAGTGTTTTATTTATAAGAAAAAATCATTTGGGACTAAATAATGTGACTGGATACTTTAGGTATGAGAAACCCACAGCAGAATTTGGCAAAAGGGTCCCTCACTAAATAGGGTTGAAACTCTGCCAAGTGAAGTGAATAAAACCTCTCCCTTAGAATTTGTCTTCCCAGTTCTCTCCCTAAGGATTATTTGGCAAGCTCTAATATTTATTGCTTAAAATAAAATACTTAAGGTGTGCTTGTTGATGTGGCCTCTAATTATATTTACGTAGTGAATACACATGTTACCAGTCGTACAATTGTACTGACCTTTGTCACTAAAAAACAAACAAAACAAAACAAAAATGAAATTAAAAAAAACCCTCAAACCTAAAAAATGTGTCCAAAGGAACTCTTTCACTTGCAAATGGCAGGAAATCCAGCCCAAACTGGCTCAAGAAAAGAGGGAGCCGATTCATTTACTTAACTGAGAAGTATAGAGAAAGGATGGAGGCCTCTCTCTCTCCCTCTCTCTCATATCCTCTCCCTTTCCTTTGCTCTCCTCTATTTTCTGTTTTCTCTCTTTTGTTCTCTCCACTTTCGCATCTCTTCCAGTCTGTATTTGCTTCATACTTTTGTATGTTTCCCACTGTGAACTGTAGATGATGGCTTCGACTTTCCCAGATTTCACATCTTTTAAGACTGACCAGCAGGAGGCAGAATTTTCCCCTCTCTTCCCCACATTCCTGGTAAATGCTTACTTTCACTTCTGATGGGGTAATGTAAACCATTCCCAAACTATTTACAATTGTAGATAGGAGAATGGAACATAATGATTAACTTAGAACTAGGCCACTTGTTCTACTCCTGAAACCCATCTATATTAGTTTCCTGCAACTGTGCTAAGAAATTATCGCAAACTTTAAATAAATGGATTAAAATAACATGTACATTCTCTTACAGTTCTGGAGGTTAGAAGTCCAAAATCAATTTTACTGGACCAAAATCAAGGTGCATGTGTTTGGGGGGCAGGGAAGGGAGTTGTTCCCTCTGGAGGCTGTAGAGGAGAATCCACTTAAGTGCTTTTTCCAGCTTCTAGAGCTTCATTCTTTGGTTCTTGGCCCCTTCCTTTACCTTCAAAGGCAGTAGCCTAACATCCTGCTTTGTGGTCATATTGCCTTCTTCTGTAGTCAAATTCCTCTCTCTGTCTCCCCTCTTTAAAGACATATATGATTACTTCTAGGGCCTACCCAGATAATGCAGGATAATCTCCCCACCTCAAGGTCCTTAACTTAATCACATCTGCAAAATCACTTCTGCTATATAAAATAGCATTCACAAGTTCTGGGAATTGAGACCTGGGTATTTTGAGAGCCATTATTCAACCTACCATACATCTAAGCATACAAACAGAGAGAAGGAGAGACGGAAACCCAGCAAGTGTTGAGAAAATAAGAAATATCCAATACTGATGTGTATTAGAGGCTATTTCTGTTTTTGTTTCTTTGTTTGTCTTTTGTAATTATATTACCAAAGCAAATGTCTTTCTTGGGCTTCTAATTATAATTTAACATCAATTGTCAAGTGTATACAAAATATAATAAGTGCATAATGGGAAATCAGAGATCCAATTGTGACTTGAACTTTGCATGGCATAAAATTATCTATTCTAAGGATAGCTTGGGCATTAGAAGTCTCTTAAAATCAAAATATTAGTTCCTTTCTGTAACTCGAAGATAGACTATTCTTTGTTCACCTCTTTAGAAATTGAATCAAATAATATTTTAGTCAAGCACAATAAAATTGCTATAAAATAGATCAGTTGATGATGAGTATATTTTCTATCCTAAAACATACATGAGACTAAATAAGAATCAATTACGGTCTAATATTAAATACTAGATATTTTGTAAAATAACTTATATTGACCAACTGCTGCACTTTTAAGTCCTCGGATGTACAGAAAAACTCTTTTTAAACTGGTATACCATCTTACTGTACCTCCTTTTTGTGTGATTGGATGAATTTCTTTTCCTCAATGAGGTCAAATTATAACATTCACTCCTACTTTAGAGACAGAGGAAGATGAGGCAGGCTTGTTCAACTGGGAATTAAAACTATCTTTAACTTTTCATGGTCTTTAACTGATCTGCTTAAATGGAGGAGTTAAATACATTATAAAAAGGCTGACTATGTTGTGCATGAGAATCAGAAGATTTGGGTTTAAACCTTAATTTTGGCTAGTATCGGCTATGAGACATTGACAAAGTTACTGCACCTCTCTGATCTTTAGTTTCCTATAAAATTAGAGATAATAGTTAGAATCCAGAGTTAATGTCTGGGTTGAATGTATAAAGCACAGCATGCAGCACCAAAGATTATGGCTGTTTTTTATCATTGTATTCAGTCTACTGCTTGGAAATTGCTTGATTTATAATTTGATTTAGGTATTTTGAAGGATATACTATGTCAATTAATAACCATCTAGTGACTAGTTACTCCGTGTGCTGCCTTTATGGAGCAGTCAGTCCGGCTATGTATAGTTTCTAGTAGAAATAACATGCCCATTAAAAGTTGTTTAATGTCACCTAACAGAACACATATAAATATGTTTGTTATAAAATTAGCTACTATTTTAAACAGCTGGATATATTTAAAAGGATTAATAAAAAACAGCGTTAGATGGTAATTTTCAAAGATTTAAAACAACTGATTTGAGGACACGATTCAAGATTTTAAGTATAAAGTGAGAAACTAGATAATAAAGACTATATGAGTGGTATAGCAGATGACTTCAGCAATCTATGTCACTTTAAAGACTTCTACAGCCCTATGATTTATGTATTTGCATATACCAATTGATGTATCTACATGCATGATGAAATTACATGGAAATAGCTATGCAAAGAGCAGTTTTAGAAATGAAAATAGCTGTGGTTTTGTTGTCATATTAATAATAGTTTATGCTTGTTTATATTGGGTTGGCATATTTTACTAATTATATAACTAAAGCCAGATGTATGTTTTAAAAGTCAATGTTAAAATGTAAATTTCTATTTCTATTTTTCCCTTTCTCTTTTCACTTTGATGCTGTAAACAAAAAGAGGAAAAGTAAAACTGAATACTAATAATCAAAATAATTCTCATTATCAAATATGTGTTGAAAATTATATTTCTCTGACACTAACATGTACACTATAAAATGTTAAGGGCTTACTGAAAAAAACTATGTGGTTAAATTTTCAGTCATTACTGAAAAAGTTGTGAGGAACCCAATTTTGGTTAACAACCCTAAAATATACTAAATTTACTTTAATTTTACAATACGGCATTCAGAGATCCGTCTGTTATAATGGCGCTTCTTCTATTATTTCATAAGGTTCCCTAATCTTTAATGAATAAAGATGTGACATTTTAAGATAAAAATGAAAACAACTTACTGGCATTGACCCATGAAGAGTACAATGTTACAAAATTATATAAAGAAAGAGAAGCTCAAATTAAGTTATTAGTCCCTGGTGAAAATTTAATGACACAGACGTAAGTAACACATTTTGGAAGCATAATTTTTGACTTAATAATTTGTTATTTCTAAGATCTGTAATTATTTGAACAGTTTTTGCAAAAGTGCCACTTGCATGGGAATATGATGTGATTTAGACAAAGAGATTAATTTTTTTCATCAGCAGGAGTGAGAGATTTATTTATCCCAAAAGAGAAGAAAACAGGCAAGTAAAATCATCCATCTTCCATAATAACATCCTTCTACTTATTAAGGGCCACAGGGGAGGTGCCACCATCAGTCTAATTGAATTTTGTCTACTTCATGGCATAGGGAGAGTGAATTAGGAACCTTGTTTGGTTAATATTAGCCTAGTAAGTTTTTAAAAGCCACTCAACAGCAGTAAGGCAACACAGATAGGTATTGATTTTCTTGACCCAAACCGAGAAGCATAAATCATATGCCACACCAAAGTTCCTCCTGAAGTTATCAGTACTCTTCCTATAAGACCATCTGTGGTTAAATATTTTGATCATTGAGGTGGAGAAATAGATGCCAGAGCCAACTGAGATGAGAGAAGGCAGAGGGTGCACCTTTTAAAAGAAATACTGAACCACTCAAAGAGACTTCAGATTTAAATAAATATAAAATGCATTCGTGAGTGCTTTGAAAATATAGTCTCATTCAGATATATTTTTATCGTTTGCACTAATTATTCTTCTAGAATTTTTGGTCTAATCATTTTATTTTTCATTCAGTCATGCACCAATATTTTTGACTGCTTGTCTTGGGTCAAGTGTGATTCTATAAGCTGAGCACATAAGGGTGAACAGGACAGGACAGATGAGGTCCTTGCCGCTCAGAGAAAAGATAAACACATAAATTAATAAAACAATTCAAGTTGCCATCATTTCTATAAAGGAAATAATTTCTCCTTGAAAAGCAAGGGTCAGGAAAGTTCTCTAAGGTTGTTGAGGCTTCTGAGCAAGTACTTAAAAGAGGGTAGGTTTACATGAAGAACTGGTGACCCAGCTTCCCTGGTGTAGGGAGTTATAATGCCCTGAGATGGAAAGTATCTTGGCAATGATGAAAAATTGAAAAGAGGTGAATAAATCTGAAAAGTCATGGAGGTGAGGGAAGGTGGAAGTGAGTACTGGAGAGGCACTTCAAATCTGAAGGGCCTTATAGGCCAAGTTAAGAAGTTTGGGTTCTTTTACAATAGCATTTATTATGGAGTTATTATGACATATTTTATGTCAATATTCTGCTTAGAGTAAGCTAGTAGTTAATTTTTTAAAAAGCTTCAAAATTATAAGTCCTTAAGTAGTTGCAAAAAGGAGTCATTTGATTTAAATTTGTTTCTTTAAATAACTTTCAGAATAAAATGACTATGCAAACTTCAAAATAGTATTAGTAAGGAAAAGTCAGCACTCTGGAATTCCTGGGAGGTGCATTCTATAGAAACTTTCCTGAAGAGGCTTCTCCTCTTCCCTTTCTCCTTTTACAGTTGTCCTACTTGAATTACCCTTGTTATAATTGCCCTTCTCATTCATCTTGACTCTTACTATGATGCAATGTCCCAAAGAAGAAAAATCTGACACACAAACAAAGGAATATTTTAATATATTGATGTTGGTGTTGAGAAACAAATTACTCTAAAGACTTTATTTTAAAAAATTAGTTCGCAGTATGAATTATTACCAATTATTTGCTTTCAACAAACTTGAAGTAGGATTGAAATAAATTGCCCCTGACAGATCATTAGAAGTGTTTATGATGTATCACTATGTGATTTTGACGTATGATTCTGAAGGAATTCAAAGAATCAAGAAACACTGTTCTAACAAATCCTTGTATTCCCATGAACTTAATTTATATGAATAAATTTTCTCAGCATTTGCCATCTCTCTTAAACAAAACTAAAAAGGAAAAACAGGAATGAAATTGATGCTGAACCTGTCTCAATTTAAGAAGGAACTCACTTATCTCATTTGAAATAAGATTATACTTTATGTTAAAAATTACTCTATCAAAACATTTCTCATTTATGTTGTTTTGATTAATTATATATTTTTACTATCATAAATGTAACTTAATCCTATAAATATATTTTAATACTTACAGTATTACGGTCACAGTAAATACTACTACTATTTACTAGTACTACTACTAATAGTAATAATAAAAAAGAGTCTTAAATGTCAATGTACATATATATTTTTGATGTAGCAAAATTGCTAAGATAATCAATAAGATACTTTGAAATATAGGTTTATATTACACAAAGATAAAATTCTGCATAAGATTTGGAACGAAATACTAATTCAAGGAGGTAAAGGAATCATGAAAGTTTAAGCTGTTGAAGGGCTTGTTCATGTATCATTTAAAGAAGCAATATGACTATGTCACAAATTGCTTAGGCATTAGGAGTCCATTACATTTGAAAGAGTAATATAACAGTTGATTTTAAATATTTACAATAGACCAGAAGCCATATCCTTTACAACCATTTAAAATAATTATGAAAATTTTTGAACTCAACTTAAAAACATATAATTTTTCAAAATTTTCTTAGAAGGTTAACAAACTTTTTTCAAAAGAAAAAATAATAACCTAGTGTACAAAATAATAAAAATTCCTTTAGAAGGATAGTAATATTCCAGAAACAATTTTCACTGGAAGGCAGGTTTATGCAACCAAGGGCTGAAAGCCCAGATCCTCACAGTGCCCTACAAAGCCCTATACTATGTCCCCAGTCCTCCCTTTCCTACTATTCTTTCCACTGATCACTCTACCTTAGTGATACTGTGCTCCTTGTTATTCTTCAACCATGCTAGACGAGGTCCTGCCTCTGGCTTCTGCATCGCTTGCTCTCTCTACTTGAAACGCTCTTTCCCCAGATGTCATGTCTTGCTCTGTTCCCTCCTTCAAGTCATTGCCATCTACTCACTGAGGTCCACCTCCCTCATCCTATGTAAAATTCCAATCTCCCCAACGCCAACTCCCCTCTGCTTGATTTTTTCCCATGGCACATAGTACTTTTAACACACAATGTAATTGAACTATTTTTTAAATTTTTAGTCTCTATACCTTCTAGAATGTAAGCCCCATGAAAGCAGAGACTTCTGTTCCTTTTGCTCACTGCTGTCACTCTAGCACCTAAAATAATACCTGGGACTTGGTTGGTGTTCAATAACGGATGTTGCGTGGTCGAATATGCAGGTTGTTACTAAGATCCATGGCCTGCATAGCAAGGGCTTCTTTAGAAAGAAATAACAAAAAACTCTCTTAAATTTAATTTTCGAAAAACTTTTCTTGTCACTGTCAGTAGGAATAATGGGAGTCTACCATAATGGATTAATGAGCCAAGGAAACAAAATCTTTATTCCTTATTTGTTTTTATTATAGATATAATTTAACCTCACTCCAAAGAGAATCATAAAACTGCCTACATTTATTCATTTATTCATTTTGTCAGTTAATTAAGGAACATTTATTCAGCATCTGTTGGCTATTGTAGTATTTGGTACAAAGTTAAATACAAATCTGGTCCTGCCCACCCTCATTCTCCATGATAGCACAGTCTAGTAATATAGAGCACTTCTTCTTAATTCCGAATGTATATTTTTTCAAAATGCTTTTTAATTAAAAAAGAATATAATTCTACCCACAGTCATTTATAAATTCAGTGTACTCCTCAATAAGAATTATGTAGAATTTGATGCAATCATACAATGACATAGAAGAACAAAAGGCCCAAAATAAGCAATAAATTTGGAGAGAGAAGAAAGAATCTGTATCAAGAAGCTCTATATTGAATATCAAGGCTTATTATAAAGGTATAGCAATTAAAAATGTGGTATTGCCAGAGAGAAAAAAAATGTAACAATGAAATATTATGGAAAGACTTGCATATAATTAAACCTTGCAATATAACAGAAATTGTATTACAGATTAGTTGAGTGAGGATGAATTATTCAATACATGGCTGAATTATTAAAATACAGCTTAAATTACTGCTGTTATGAAAAAAAACCTATACTCAAACAAGTAATTTCTACATGACCTAAAGACCCAAATTTAAAAGCCAAAATTTAGTAATATCTACAAGAAAATTTAAGAGACTAAATATATGATCTTATGATATGAAAAAGATTTTTTTATAATAGGGCTAAAGAAAAACAGTAACAAATAAAAGATTGACTTACTTTTCTAGAGGTATCAAACAAATATAAAAGATAAGCTTAATGTATTAAAATATCAAAGATTATTATTTATAATTAAGAGCTTATGTCGATTAATAAGAAAAATGTCCCCAAATCTATAACTGTACAAAATATAAATTGAGAGACTAAGTGATGAATAAACAAATGAAAAATGCTCATGCTTAGAAATGAACATGAATATTCAAGTTAGACCAATGGCGATAAAATGTTTCATATTCATTAGATTGGCAAAGGTTTAAAAGTCTTATAATGACAAGTATTGGAAAGAATATGGAATAAATCCCACATAATATTGGTTGGAGGATAAGTTGGTTGAATAAATGAGAAAGGCAATTGGAAATATGTAATAAGTTAAAGGTGTTCAAAAGCTTTGACTTATACTTCTTAGTATTACCTGGGATAAACTCTTACATAGGTGCACAAGGAGTCATGTATAGGCACGCCCATTATAGTTCTTAATACAAGTGACATATTAGAAATAACCAATCAAGGAGAGACTGTTTGAATTGTGTCTCATATTCATACGCAATACCATAAAGCAGTTAAATAAATGAATTAGAGCCACATGTGTCAAAATCATTAAATCTCTGAAAAAAAGCAAGTGAGATGGAGAATCAGGACAGACAGTGTGATACCAATACTATGTTGCTTATAGTTATATAAGCATCTAATAAAGGTAGATGGATGGAAATTAACACCAATTCCAGAAGTCCATTATATCCCGTATACAAAGTATGTTTTGTATACTTGCATTTTCTGGATAGTTTTTATTGTTATTATAAAACTCTAAAAGATATTAACAGTCATCTTCTCCCTGGGAAATTCTTTCCATATCATGGCTATGGTTAACATCCATAAATTTATTCCCTTTGACCCAGTCTATCTCCCTGTCTCAGATTGTTCCTTGGATATCAGAGCACATATTGCAATAGCTCCTTAAACATTTCCATCTGGGTGCCCACCAGTCCTCGACAACTTGGCATGTGAAAGACTGAATTCATCTCTCCTCCCAGTCCATGCTCCTCGTCTGCCTCAGGTTCCTATGTCAGAGAATGACTCAGCCATCTAACTCATTACTCGAGGCCAAAGAAGACATGATCCCTACCTCCTCCCTCTTTCTCAGACCCCACATCCAATCAACAAAATGTTCTCAATTCCAGTTCTTAAATATTTATTTTAGCCTTCCTTTTCTTTCCATTCCAAATGTGAAACCATGTCCAGGCCTCCTTTCCTTTGGGCCAGATGATTGCCACAGGCTCCTAACTAATCTATTCACTGCAAAGTAAATAAAAAGCAAATCCAATCCTGTAAATTTCAAAATGCAATGTTTCTAATATGCAAATCTACCCTCAATGTATCCCTAGCTGAAAATCTTACAATTGTATACATTTATCCTTAGATTAAAGGCCAGAAATCTCAATAGGTATACAAGGTTCTTTATAGTATATTTGCCTCTTTCTTACTCCTCACTTCTCATTATTCCTTTCTCTTTTATCCATCACTCCAGCTAAGGTGAACTTCTTTTAATTCTTTCCTTCTCTGCCTCCAGGCCTTTGTTCATCTGATTCTTATTTTCTCACCCTCCTCCACCTTTATCCACCTAACTTCTGCCCTCTGTTTAGGGTATACCTCTAGACGTTGTTTCTTCTAATTCCCAAGTCTGAATCACATGCTTCTCTTTTGTACTGCACAGGTCTCAGACTACACAACTCCAGGGGGGCACTATTCACATCATTGTCTCTTACGAGTGGTGTTTCTGGAGTTGTGCTATATAGCAGCCCTGTCTATATAATGTGTCTATCACGGTGCCAACCACACTGTAATGTAATTGCCTGATAACTTGATTTTCTCGCTGTCTCACTAAGGAGACAAAGGATAGCACACCTGATACCAGAAGTCAATACATGAAAAAACAGAATCTTCACCTTTGTCATGATATTATATAAGTGCATAAAATCTGCTTATATACTAGGATATCGTCTTAGGTAAAGAAGCAGAGAAAAGGCAGACCATTTAAGAAAATGAACATCTTTATCCAAAACAGAACAGATTTTCTTTAAAAAAATATAAAACTAGGTACCTAACCAATGGAATATAAATTCCATGATAGAAGGTTATTTTTCATTATTTCTTTCCTTATTTATTTTTTGTTTGGTCCACCATTTATTCTCTTAACCCTAGGAGAGTATCTCACCCATGATAGTCCCTCAAGAAAGGTTTTCTAAATGAATGAAGGAGTCAAGTTGTTTTATGATTATTGTATTAAATTATACTGAAACTGGACTGAGGACTCATAACAAAGACTAGAATGGAGCTAGACGAGCATCCAGGGCTCCTCTACAGGTTAGCATCAGGCAGCTTTGTAAGGTTCTTTGATTCATTTAGGGACAAGGCAGGGGAAAGAAGAAAAAAAAATTGTGGGGGGTGGAGTCACAGGAAAGTAAATATACTATGAATGACCTATTTTTTTTAAACAACTAACATTTTCATAGCATTTCACAGACCCTCACACCTTTCACATACATTAATACCTTCTCTGTTACTCACCAGGGACGGTGAAGACTGAGCAGCCATTTCCTTCCTGTCAAAGTAAGAAAGACTCTCTTTATCCTAAATAGAGTTCCACTTAATTTTAACTTTTTTTTTTTTTTTTTTTTTACAATTTAAGGGTCATAAATTAAAAATTAATCATCAGGAACTGATTGTTATCTCTCAGCTGTGTTAATTTTAAAAGAAGTTTTCTGTCAGATAAGAAAAAGAAAAACAAAACAAAACAAAATTATGGAACTAGGTTTCTAGGTTAAGGTTTTATAATTTTCCCCCCCACGTAATCGTAGGATTCCATGAAAGTGTGCCAAGATTTATGGATGTATTATTAACCAAGAAGGGCTACCTCTAGATATTTAGTTACAATTATGATTTCTTTTATATTTTTTATTGAACATATTGCTGAACTTAGTCTTTCCCCTTGTCCTACTCTAAACTACATATTTAAAGTCACTCAATATGATGTATTTGTTTCCAAGTGCAACTGAAATCTAAACCAAAAAAAAAAAAAAATAGAATAAGGTAACTGCTTGATCAAATTTCTATTTTTAAACATGTTTAAACTATGTGAGTTTAAACATTAGAAAAGTCCTGTGCTAGTTTTTTTCTTTACTGCCACCCACATTAGTATGCATCAGTTACTGTTAGAGTCCTTTTTAAATGTGTAGATTTTGAAAAATGGATTTCTTTTAAGTGGAGCACACTCTAACAGTTCGGTGATGGATTACATGTTTGGGGAAATATGATCTTACTTGATATACCATAATTTTGTTCATATTCAATAATATTTCACTCCGTTTATTTGATCTTGGCATAATTTGAAGAGATAAGCGCGATAAATATGTTTCAGTGCCAGCTTAAACAAATTCTATTGATATTTATCTGCTGCCTCTGGTAAAATGTATCTTGTGGCTGGATGACAGAATGACACAGTGTCAGACTAGTTTTTATTGGCTTTTAAATTGTGCTACCCCAGACCAACTGGTGCCTTACAGTAAAAAAAAAAAAAAAAAAAAACATCGCTTCTCAGAGCTCCTATTGTTGCATATCCATTCTCAAGGAGACTGGGCAATGCTGGCATTTACTGATGATGCAAGGAGCTATATTCTTCACTATTGTCCATAGTTGTGAAAAATAAAAATATTTATTTTTCTTAGCTTTCATTCAAAAACTGCATAATATCGAAGTAGACACTTTTGTCCCATATTTATTTACTTCTATGAATAAATTGTAATGAAGTAATTTCTACGGCTTTTGCACAATATGAGCTCCAGCTGTTTTCACCAACAGAGATTTTTATACTGAATCTTGTATCTGATCATTAATTTCTATATTAGTACATTTCTCTGAAAGGTTAACTTTTCCATCACTGTAACTAAAACTCAAATAAACTATCTCCCAGAAGACAATTTAAATGTAATGTGCATGGATAAACATATAAATATCAATCATACCTTTTGCTTAATAATTCTTAATAAAATCATTGTAAGACATTACTATTTCAATGCTATAGATTGGTGAAAACTCAACCACATGGGATAAATATTTTATCAAAGTTTCAAAAATATATGAGAAGAAATTAATAGTCAAATTCAGAATTATTCACTCTACCTCGACGTTCTTAACATTAAACCCCCTAAAAGGTGTTCAAAAAAGCAACTCTTTGATCTTTTAAATAATTCTGCTGAATCTGGAGTCTTTCATTGCTTCTTCAGGATGAAAAGTGATAGCAGAAAAGACAAATTAAATGTAACAGAGATTTAGTTGGTAATGAGCTCATTACCTTTTTTTCTGACAGTGATTTATTTTTGAATCTGTAATGCAAAAAATATAATAAGATTTTTCCAGAATTAAAAGCAAATGTGTTCTGAGATAGAAAATACTTATATTTACACTCTCTGTAACCAGAAAAAAATAAAAGAGCATCTGGGAAATGAGCACGCCACAACAATACCACTATCAAAATAGTACTATTCGACCCATTTTTGAGATCCAAGGCAGAATACTTTCGAATATTCACTTTGGTCTTGCTCCCAAGTTGGAAAGATATGGTATTGTTTTAAAGAGGGAGTATTTCTAAACACATAAACATTTTATTATTATCTAAAAAAAAAAAAAAGGCACAAAACAAACAAATTAGAAAAGCCTCTGGGAAGACCTGGAATCATTTCTTCTAAACTCATTGTCTATGAGAGTAGTCATTTGACCTTTGTGTTTACGTAGATCAAAAATGGCAATTGGATGAGTGAAGTAACATGCTATAAAATTGACTGTATTATAATCTATGGCATAAGTGGGAATAGCAAAAAAAATATTGTATATGCTAAAATGATACACTAATTTTTGTAATACTTCAAAATCCCGGATTGTAAAAGTCTAAGCATACCTAAATAATTTACAAATTTCGTTTTCATGAATTTAAACATATACAGGTGTAATACTTCGTTGGCACCTACAATATACATTTATTGAACACTGAGCAGTGTTTGACATATACTATCACTAGGGCTTGAAACACATTGCATGCTAGATATTTTCAACTCATTCTACAGATGAAGAAACTAAATCCGCAGAAGTAATTTGCCCAAGGTTATATAGTGGTACACGGCAAAGCTAAAATTGTAAAGATCTCTAGCTGTATGGGAGATTTTTTCATGTTATTTTAAAGGCACAGTTCATTGAATTAATATGTGCAAGTTATAAGACTTTCAATATTGATTTCATCTAATCCTCATAAAAACCCTAAATGGTACTTCATACTATAAAATGTGTTCTACAAAAGTGTAAACTGAGACAGAGAACAGTTAAATACGTTATCTACCACAGTATGCAGGTCAATAGAGTTATAAATTCATTTTTCTATATGAAATGTAGAATATCATTTTTCTGAATTAATTTAATTCAATGCCATTGTTATTATTTTGATGTAATATTTTAATGTTTTGGGATCTAAGTACCGTTATTATCATGACCCTAGTAAGCCCTAGGTCTTCAGTGGACATTTATCATGCATTTTATACGCTATTTTGAAAAATCTCTCAAGTCTATAGTTCACCAGAATAGACTCTAATGGAAAAAAAGACTTAGTAGAGGTCAATTATTAAACTAGGACAGGATAAATATAGTAGAAGATTTGCTTACCATTTGCTAATCTGTATGTGGTTTATAATTTCACATATTGTAAACATTGTTTCTCTATTCATTAAAATATAAAAATACCCTACCTTCATTTACTATATTTGAAGGAAACTGAGTAGATCTAGTAATGTGAAAATGCCTTATTTTGTTCAAAAACCATATAAGCTTAGCAACATAGTTGTTCATTAGTCATTACTTATAAATTGGACATGTTGATTTTTATCTTTCTCCTCTCCCACTATGCCTCACCGAAGAGAGAGAATATTCTGGATAAGTTCTACTTTGTACGTTTTTTTTTTTAAGGGGTATACCCTAATGAAAATTGATTTTAGTCATCATTTCTGATATTTTAAGCTATTCAGTTTTTATTTTATTTTTATTTATTTATTTTTTATGGTGACATTGGTTAACAAAATTCAATAAATTTCAGCTGTACACTTTAACAGTAAAGCATATATATGTTTACACTGTGTGTTTATCTCCCATAGTTAGATTTCTTTCTGCCACTACATATTTATTTGACCCCCTTTACCCTGCTCCCCTCACACCTGTACTTTCAATAAAATGTTGAAACTAGATGTTGTACGCCACGTATTGAATTTGTGCTGCCTTTCTTTCACATATGCAAAGTACTTGCTTATTTTTAAAAATTTAAAATATCGTAGGAGACTTTGCAAAGTACAGTGGTTAGCCCAGTGCCCAGTAAAAGCACATAGCAAAACTACCTTCCATCTGTGTGGTGCCCCCTCCACTACCAGCAGTTTAACAGAGAAAGAACAGTTCTTGTCCATGCCTGAGGATGGTCAGGGCATTGTCTGAGCTCGGCCCTCTGAGGAACAGATGTCTTACTAGCGGTGCCCTACAACTTGATATCTTTTCTACAGGGTGACTTTTGTTTTTGACAGTCCAAAAAATATTTTCAGTGTCCAAGCTTGTTCCTAATCATCTCCTTGTATAGGCATCATATAGAAGACAGATTTTCTTCAGACCAATTGATGTTGCACGGCATCTCCAACTTTCAGCTAGCCGGAGAAAGAACCAGCTTATTCTGTGCATATATAAAGCTCAGCCTTTCTGTGATTTTCCCAGTATCATAAAGCTAGCCAAAGGTACTCAAGAAATGAAATTTTCATAGATTGGTGATCAGAGAATCTCAGAAATTTAGAACCGTGAGACATTATAGCTCACATAGACCAACTCCTTTATTTCTCAGGGAGAGAAACTCAATACCAGAGAAGCAGAGCATCTTTGCTCACTCCATGTAGTTAGTCAGGAACAGGGCGAAGGCTAGATAGAGTTCATGTTTGCTGATTGAACATCCTTCCCTCTCAGCTGCCTCTTGCTTTCTGTATGATATCACCGGGGAAGAATGCTCAGAGCTGGCAGTCACCAAGCTCTCTTCCTTCCCAATGCACTGTGACAGTTCTGGAAAAAGGGGACCATCGAGAGAGTAACACACAGATATATTCTGACTCCCTGTTGATTCATCTCAGTGTAGGCCTTTTCCATTTTGGGGGTGCCCCTTCTGTTTCTCTATTTATTCTGAGTCTTCCAATTTATACTAAGTTGACATTGCTTTGTTCAGGTCATGAATTGACTCAATAGCAACATGAGAGGGTTGGTATTTCTGTCTGTTTGTCCTTGCTATAAAGTTTAGGCCATGTAGGGGTCATTCTGAATTTGACAGGATATTAGAGTGAAATGTGAGAGCAGGAGAACACTTTTCCAGATGAATCTGTATTTAATTAGGCAGTCAAGCCAATCTAATTTTGACATTTAACAACTTAACTTGCTGATATTGAAAGGCAATTTGTGAGGTAAAGCGTTTATTAAAAATAAATATAAAGGCCAAACTAAGATGTTAACTTTTAAGATGATAGACAGTAATATCTAATCTCAATAGCATTGTAATTATCATACTAATATAGCAATTTTATCGCCTTAACTTTTCTCAACACTTAAAAAAAAATAGATGTTACAATGGAAAAATTCCATGGGTAATTTATAAATAAAAAGAAATTATACCCAAAATGTCATCTTCTTAAGTTTGACTAGAAAATTACATAGAAAAAATTTAAATCTAAGGGTAAGTTTAAAACAAAAAAATATATATACTTATTTTTGTAATTGTTTTTCACTATACATGGTTGTTTTAATACACGTTTAATTTTGTTTACTATTTCACCTTTCTATATCAGAATTTTTTTACTGACATCCATGCTAAATAAAAAAGAAGGTTAGTTCCTACAGTAAGAGATACTGTTAGGTTTTTTTTGTGGATAGTTATCAAATAAGTGGAAATTAAAACAATGAAACATTATTTTATTTTATTTTAAATAATTTCTTTTTTATTTTTAAGAGTTTATTTGAGCCAAACTGAAAGCATTTACTGGGGAGCAAGATTTCAAATGCTCTGAAACATCATTTTAAATCTGTAACATTCATATGAAGTATTTTGGTTTGTATATATTGAAATTGTTATACTTCAGAATAGGTGTTTTAATTGTAGAGTACTTAAGTCCTAAAACACTACATAGATCCCTAAAACAACTTTGGTTTGCTTTAACCCAGTAATATCATCCCCTTCAATTTGACTAAGATTCTTATTACAAAGTTTTTTCTAATATAAACAAACTGGATGTTGCTAACTCTCTAGCAATTTCAAAACTAGTTAAATTATGGCAAAACAATGTTTGGCATATTATATAGCCATTAAAATATAATTTTAAAGACCAGGTAGTAATATGAAAAAGCATTTATGTTATAATATTATGTTAAAAAAAATAGAATACATGCTTTTTTAGAAGTATGTCTATTCAAGAAATTGGGGAAAACTGAAGCAAAATAGAAAATGAAAACTATTGATTTATACTTTGTAGCTTTTTCTTGCTCTCACTATGTTGCTTAGTTTAGTTAAAAATGGGATTCTCTGGTGTCACAAACAAGATGTAAGATATGAAACAAAAGTTAACATTTCAAAAAAAAACCATCAGGAATTTCTCTAAGAAATTAAACAGAGTAAAGCAATCACTTCTAAAACCATGGAAGACAGAATGAATCCCTATAAAAGACAAATAACATAAGCAAAGTCATAAATTTAAAAAGTAAAAAGTAAGCCATGGAACAAATGATGCAATATTTTGATTTTTTCAGAATGCCACTGACATTTTTATGGGTGAACAATGATGTTATTTAAATGGTTTCTAAAATGACAGTTATATATTAAATTTGTGTGTGAAATTCATTTCTCACTTCTCTAAAGTCATTAAAAAAATACTTTGAACTAAACTAACTGATTAATCCTTAGATTTCTAAATGCCCAGCATATAACTTCTTGCCATCTTTAAACTATGATGAAATTACTGAACTATTTAGAATGAAGCTTTAAAGAGTTTATTTAACAAATTAGCAATCCATGTTCACATTGGGAACAAATAGTTATCCTTGTAAAAAATACTTAAAAATATTTGTTGCAATTAAGATTTAAGTAGAGAAAAGTAAGTACTTATGTCTATCCCATAGTACAACTAAGTGTGAGTGTAATGCATGCAATCTACACATCAGCCAGGTAACATTTGAAACTGGTGTTAAATGCAAACAACATTCTAAGGTAGCTTTTCAGTAGAAGTCCCTAGTAATTTTGTGGCATTTGAGAACAAAAGGAATCTGCGCATTTCTTTTGAAGTAGACATCAAGAAAAAACGGTAAGATGACAAAGAGAAAATGATTGTAGGTTATGTAGATATCTAATAATAATGGGATCTTAGGCAAGTTCAAGAGAGTTTTCTTGGGCCCTAGCAGCTATAAAAGGATCTCTCTGCTCTCAGGAATGGTGAAGGAGAAATGAGGAAAGCAGAAGTCAGCCTCAGGGGACCATGATATCAAGAATGAATGACATCTTATTAGTAACATCTGAGGACTGATGGCTGAGTTCCAAATAAGCCAAAGGATGCCTCTGAAGATGCTAATTTGAGTAGATGGCTTTCAGAGCCAGGTAGACATCTAGTCGACAATAACACTCAAAACTAAATGAGAACCTAGGAAAAATAGAGGGGATTGCCAATTTGACTGAGATTAAGTGTAGTCACCTTGAGAGTGCACAATAAATGTTTGCTGAGTGAATAAAGCCTGTAGATGCCTTGTCCTGCTTTGAGAAGTTCATTCAAACTTATTGTTCATCGGGGAAATTTATGCCAAAAGTTTGAAGAAAATCTGTAACATGATATTTAAGATTGTAGCATGCTTTTTAGAGATTTATAAGGATAAATGATCAGATTTTAAAGGCAAAGATGCAAGGAAAAAACTTGAAAGAAAAAGAAAAAAGTCAAAATTAAAGCAATCCACAATAAAAAAAAAAAAAAACAACAGAGAAGTTCAGGCAAAGTCTAACTTCTGCTACTCAATATTAGAAAATTATTTTTTAAATTTGATGTTCTTGTTTTAATTGCAGTTGTCATTCAATATTATAGTAGCTTCAGGTGTACAGCATAGTGGTTAGACGTTTATATAATTTATGAAGTAATCCCCCTGATAAGTCTAGTACCATCCAGCACCACACACAGTTATTACAATATCATTGACTATATTCCTTGTGCTATATTTTATACCACCGTGACTATTTTGTAACTGCCAATTTATACTTAATCCTTCCACCCTTTTCACCTAGCCTCCCCCTCTCACGTGGCAAACATAATTTGTTCTCTGTATCTATGAGTCTATTTCTGTTTTTGTTTGTTTGTTTATTTTGCTCTTTAGATTCCATATATAAGTGATATTATATGGCATTTGTCTTTTTCTGACTCATTTCACTTAGCTTAATATCCTCTAGGTCCATCCATGTTGTTGCGAATGATAAAATTTCATTCTTTTTTTGTGGCAGAGTAATGTTCCACTGCATATATGTACCACATCTTCTTTATCTAATCATCTATCGATGGGCACTTAGGTTGCTTCTGTATCTTGGCTATTGTAAATAATTCTGCAATGAACACAGGGATACATATATTATAAAATTATTTTAACATTTCATGGAAAATGCCAAATTCAACATTGTTTTCATTTTAAAAGAAGCATATTTTCCTTCTCCCACCATTTCCACTCCAAAATCTATAGCTTCAGTTAAAATATTTTATATCAAAGAAATATTAAGAGAATAATAGGATTTTAAAATTAAAATGGCTCTTAGAGTTGTTCAGCTCATTGTTTTCCAAATTTTCCAATGATAAAAATCACCTGGAGGTCCTGTCAAACATGTACGTACATAGCTTCCCAAGCTCTCCCCTGAGAATTCTGATATAATGGGTTTGGAATGAATTTGAGAATTCGTACTTCAAGCAAGGTCAAGTACCCCAGGTGATCTTTATCATGATGAAATTTTTAAAAATATGGAAACTTTTAGCCCAGCTCCATTTCTTCAGAGAGGAAGAGAACAAATCCAAAGGCCATATGGCCAGTAACTCGGCCCGGATGCGTGGCTCCCACTGCTGGGCCTGTGATCACTCTCTTTTTTCTAACTTCTTAGTGGCCTTCAACTATCCGAGTAAGAGTTCTAGATGATTTTACAAAAAGACCAGACAAACTTGATAAAAAATGTAGAACAAATAATGATAAGCACATGGATTTTTATTTATAAAAATCTATATTAAAACATGTTTTACAACAGGCAGCTGCTTATATGCCTATGTCACATCACATAATAATAAAGTTACTTAGCTAAAAAGTGAATATATATATATATATGTGCATATATATGTATATATGTTTTTGTCTGTTTGTTTGTTTTCAAATAGCAGGACACTTAGTTCACAGTCAGACATCTAAAACCCTCAGCTTTTAGATCCCCAAGAGTTTCATGGGGGTAACTGTGAGGGCGGGGAGGTGGAGATATGGCAAAGGGCAGGTTGCAAAGTTGCAGAATGGCGATCCCTGATATCCTAGTTTGCCACAAAGAGTTCTTCTTTTATATTTTACATACCAGTCTTTAGCATAAAAATTTCCATGTAAATAAAGAGTTCTATGGCTAAAATCTGTCAGGAACCATTGTGCTACAGCTAGGTTAACCACGCAGAGACAGATATCTCAATCTCCAAAAGTTAAATTCACAATAATTTACCTTCTTCACAAATGTAGGTAAGCAGTAGACAGAGGAATATAATCATGTTCTCCCTAAACTGGAACAATTTAATATAGGACTTCTCTCTAAGGAAGATCTGAAATCAATACGAATTCTAAAAAGATGATGAAAGCCAATCTAATAATCTAAGTTACATACTCATCACTTTTTATTACCCTATATATACCCAATATCCATCTTTTACCTCTTGGAATTAAGTTTTGTAGATTTGTCGGGGAGAGATGAATGATAAAGCAAATTAGAATAAAACTATTTTCTTTAATCTGTGAAGCAAATAACTATACTGATAGGTGTTTATTATGTGGTAATGAGTTTTCTAAAGAAAGACCCTAACACTGTTTTACATCAACACAGTACAGCTGAATAACCACATTGTCGTGCGGGTTGGTAGTCGCACAATGAAGGTATTCTCAACACAAAGCCAAAAGACCATGCTTCAACCAAATAGTTTTTATATCTGAAAGTCAACTTTTTAAGAAATTACACATTTTGAATCTTACACATACCAAAGATTTTTAATGATAGCCTGTATTTGGATCACTTTTTTTTTTCTTTCAGGTTTCCTGTTCTATTATTACTTTGTATCTCCTCCTCCTCCTAAGGTCATCAACACTTGCTGTCAATTAGCTTCTAGAATCATAACAAAAGTTCTGTGAGAGAAGATTGACAATGCTAATTATGAGCAAGCTTTTGGATTTCTAGTTTCCTTGCCAGATCTTACAGTGCCATCTTAAATGACTATATTTTTTTAGGTATATGCTGTGGTTTTGAAAGTCAAACTGCTTAGCCTGGATTAGATTCTCTATGTAATACAAATGTAGGTGGTTTTTGTTGGGAGCACGCGCAGAAACCCAGCTTAGGCTTTCTGGTTGCAAACGACAGAAAATAACTCTGGTTAATTTGTCACGAAAGAATTTTATTTTTCTAAACTACACTACAGGTGCTCATAGAATAGACTGATATCTCTCTTTAGACTTTTCCAAATGTGATCAGACCTAAAGTCAACAGAAAACTAAATAGTATACCAAACCTTGTGGACTAATTGAATTTATTTCAAATAATCTGAAAAGAAAAAAAAGTTTCTTTCTGCTATTTTGTCTAACAAACTTCAGTTGCTTAATGAATGCATACTATGAGTTGCTTTATACTTGATAAAATTAAAATTTGATACATTGAACATTATTTCACAAAGAATTTTTTAATCATCTTATCTCTAGAGAAGCATGGAATAATATTGATTGGATAAACATATTTTTCCATAACTTTTGAATTGCTTTACCTTAAATAAATTGAAATATTACTCTAAAAAGATAAACTGTAGACTCCAGTTCAAATGCGTGAGTCCAAGACAAGGCTTTTTTCCACCACGCTATGTTGACTCCAATTAGTGAGGAACAGTGATTTCAAGTTGGAGATTGTTACATTCACTTGGGGACTTGAAGACTGGAAGAAATTTTAGGAGGTAGCTTGGCAGAAGGAGAAGGGACAAATCATTTGTCATAAGAAAGTTTTGGGAGGCTGATACACAGTCTGACTGTTGCGTGGTTTTTGTTGAAGGGTGTAGTAAGAGATACTTTTAGAATGACAGGTAGAGGCAAAATTATAATGGGTCACATTTAAGTTACAAAGAAATTTATTGGAAAAATGTTCCAGTCTTATAGACTGGACAATAAGGTAAACAAGCTCAAAAATAACCAGGAATCAAGAAAGTTTGGGCAAAAGGAATCACCAAGAAAATATTGAAAACAAAAACAAAAAAGCAAAACAAAACAGCATCATTATGAAGATGCTGGCACTCCAGAATTGCTCCTGCTGGTTACTGGATGTTGGTCACTGGACTACAATGCCACAGTGTATAATTTCTAATGGCTTCTGCTTTTTTATATTGCATGCTCAGATTAAAATGGAGAGTAGGAACGTTGGGTTAGCAGAACGTGGGGTACTCACCTATTCCATTGCTGCCAAGAGGAGGAAAGAAATATTACCTTTCCATGTATTCTCTAGAGGAGACAGCATCCAGCCTCCTGCTAAAACTCACATAATGTGAGATTCCTTCAAAAGATGACGGGTTCAACTGCTGGATGGTCAAAACTAAGTTATTATATTGAATACAGGGAGTAAAATCTATTAACCAGAGTTAACTTTATCTAACATACATTAAAAAATGGTGAAACTGGTGGCACAGAATCTGGCTAGGAAACAGTTGCTAAACTGGATTAACGAGAGTATAAAAATGTGCAGTACCACTACCACTACCTGGGGAGGGGGGTGAAGGGGGTGGGGTGGGTAACCTTAGCTTTATCCGGGCGTGGCATTACAGGGCGGTCTCACCCCTTGTGTAAACTAAAAGGCTAAGAGAATGGAAGCAACATACTTTCTGTTAGAAATATTTCCGGAAATTACTATACTTGATCCTTTAGAACTCCAAATTTTCCAGTTGGATAAGGTAGGTAGTCAATCTACAATGAGGAAAAAGTCTAGAAGAAAGTTGTATGCTGATTTTATGATATGGTTGGTATCGAAGGGACAGACAGTGCTTTTCCTCCAAACTAGTAAGGAGGCATGGCCCTCACTGGAAACTTACAGCTTAAAAGTGCCAGCTCTCATTTTCAATGATGAAAAGAGAACTGAGTATAAGGAAATAATTCTCAAATGCAAATCACACACAAAGTGGAACAGAAGCATCAATGATAAGAAAAGATTTACAAAGATGTTGCCGTTAGACTTTTGTGTTGGCTAATGGAGCTGTTGTCACTAGTTTTAAAATACTGCACAAAGTAAGCCAAATGCTCAGGACCCAAGAGGTTGTGGAGGCAAGTTGGTTGAATTGGACTGACTTGGACTTTCAAGGGATTATCATCTATATTTTTATTAATGCCACTCTGATGATATTTTGGACTTCAAAGTTCGTTATCAGTTTTGATTAATACATCTGTCTATTTCTCGAGAGTTGCTATGTTATTTAAACAGGAATGAGGGCCCAGCATCTATACCCTGACCATATTTTTAGCTTCACTTTAAAAATTATGATGTTAGTTTAAGACACACACAGAGAAAATAAAGAGGCGAGACCACAGCTGGTCTCAAAAGCAGTCCCAGTTTTAAAATCTAGATCAGTTACTTTGAATTTTATTCATTGGAGAGGTCTTTTTCACACATGACCATGATACTAGGTATAAACCATTTGGGAAAATATTGCACCCATTGCCAAGAAATTTTATTTTGAAATTATTCATTACTTATTTAAACCAATAGCTCCTGTTAGAAGGTTCATATTGATGTTAGCATATCTGAAAGTTTCTACATCTGTCTGATAATGCACATTTAAACCCAGATATTAAGTATGACATCATACTTCATAACCGTTTGGTTATGTTTACCCTACAAGTTATTTATAATTATAGTAGTTTATAATTATTGAATATAAACCCATATGCCTACCCCTTTATCTGAGAAGAATTTTAATTGCATTATTTCATTTAATAATCTTCACAATTACTATATGAGAAAGGTACTATTATTGTCTCCATGTCAAAGATAAGGAAACAAAAGCATGGTAATTTAAATAGGTTACCCAAGGCCTCACAGCCAATAAACCCTGGTTCATGAGGCTTAAACTATGCTCCCAACTGCTACAGATACACCCATATAGAAGATTACTAATACTGATGTATCAGACTATAGACTACACTAATGGGGGTAGATTTGTCATTAATGTTTTCATGCAAGTTTTTTCATATATATTCATTTATCTTGACTTCTGCAATGACCATGCTCAAAGGGCATTCTTCCAGCAGCTTTGGTAAATTCTAGATTATTTCTTCTATACTATAAATTGTTCTAATTAATTTTCAATAAATGAAGACTGGTGGTTCAACACATGTTTCAAAATAATTTTATTAGCTTGGGCTGTACGGCAGATCTTAGAGTGCAGTCTAATTAAGATACTTGTAGAGCGTACTGCACATCTTCGTTGTCCCTAGGAATGCTGATTTAGTAGTAACTCACTCTTGCATAATGAAACTTTCTGTACAAGTCGGAGAGATTTTGAAGGAGCTAATGGAAAACACAGCCTGCTAAAGTGCTTTACGGTTTTATCTCTAACAAAATCTACGGTTACATTTATTCTGATTTGAAGGGAAAAATAGCTCTTATTTTTTAAAATCTGAGTCTTCACGGAAGGCATGATTTCTCACAAGGAGAACATTAGATGTTTGATCATTTTTCAGTTGGCTAACTATATTTTCTTGGGCTTATTCAAAACTTATCTCAAGCATCTGAGGAAACCTAGAAAAGAATATGTGGCAAACAAGGCTACATATATCCAATACATGTATTACTTACCTAAAATTACCATCTACCAACGAGTGGTTTTCAAACTTGTTATTTGCTCATTCCATCTCTCAACGTATTTTTCCCATATACTCTAAATATGTGTAATTTTCAAATTTATTTATAAATTATAGACAGGTCCAATTCTATGAAAAGTTTTATTCATGCATAAATAGAGAATCTTATAAGGATGAGATACAAACTTTTGGTTGTAACTAAAAATAACTTTGGATGCTCAGGTTTAAAATGTTTGCTAATCAAGCTGTCTACTTAACATCATTAACTGATATAAAAGACAATGTATACACTTATGATGAAATTTAACAGTGATGAATAAATTTTCTACTTCAATGGTCTTCTTGATAATTTCAACTTCATGGCTGACACTTTGACATATATCGTTAAGTTATCATTGTTATTTCATGATTAACTGAAGAAGAGCTTATATAGAAGTAGAAACCTTTTCTTGTACTTTCCTTTTGTTTTCATTATTAGTATTATCTTCTATCTGCAGCTTCCTTGCAGGAAGCTTTTTAAGCCACAAGTTCAGTTGGTGAACGTTTAATTTAAACCAGATAATACAATTTGCAAATCCATTTACCAGGCACATGAACACCAATTCATTATTATAGGTGTAAAGAGAAGAGGTAGAATGTCACTCTTCAACCCTTGGCGTGGTGGTACTCCCACCTTACCCTAGGATGTCTGGCATTTGTGACTATTACATTCTGACATAAGGACCTAGCAAGGGTACCAGTGTTCATCTGTATTAGTAAATAAAGTTAAAACGATAAATAGAAATACACATACATGTTAATGAATTATCTTTTCCTTCTTGTTTTTAAAGAGAAATAATAACTGTGAATTAAATTTCTTATATTTTCTTCCAGGACCCCAAAAGGACCACTGTACCAGAGAACAGATATATATATATATCTCCTTACATCATTCATATATATATAGGAGACATAAGTTACCTGTGACATTAATGTACCCTTCCAGGAAATAACTGAATGTAGCAGGAGGTGGTGATAAAATTCACTTGTAAACAACTGTGTGCTCCATAAAACAATTTGGTTTTGGACACTGGTTTTACCATTGACAGGCTATATAATTGAGGACAAGATATTAACCATTCCTTGTTGCAATTTCATCTGTAATATGGACCAAAAGTGCCAATTTCACATGGTTAGTCAAAGGATAAAATAAGGTAATTATGATATCTTGCAATATTCACTAACTGAAACTTGCTATGCTATGACATAACAGATTCTTGATTTGCAAAGGTCAACTTTTGAGGAATATGTATTTCTTGTACTTTTAATTATCATTTTATGCTAAATTCAGATTTCTGTGCATCTGCTGAAATATGAATATTTTAAGCTGATAAATCGTGTATAATTAATCAACTAACAATTCGGTTTAATAGAGTCACCAATTGAATACAGTTGTACTCAGGTAATCGTTAAAATGTTTTGTGCTTCTTGACCTTACTATGTCATTAAAATTAGTGAAGAAATGAAAGACACTATTGATAAGAAGTATGATTCTCTGTAGGCTAATACCATTAAGACCAAGATAGAAAATAAAGGTGTTAAAAATAGTGAATCTTTATAGCTAGTATACAAGACCCCTTGCTATAAAGCCATATAATTTTAATTTCCCTTTTTAAATTTTTTCCATTGATTTTATTTTACTAAATTTTATTTATGTTTGTAAGCCATATTAAATATCTTTCAAAGGAATAAAAGCACTGTATACTGAAATATAAATATTGCCTTGTTCTTTGTGGACTAAGATCTATGAAATCCATTTTACACACACCTTAAAATGTTAATGATCAATCAATCAAGAAATACGCATAAAGCGTTTTATTGTTTGTAAGAGTAAGAGATTATGATCAGCCTAAATTATCTACCTATATTACGGGCATTATAGTGCATCTACATTATGGACGTTCACCACAATTATATAAAGCAATACAGTAGTTCTTTTCTACTAAGAGCAAATAATTTTTGAGATGTATACTTGAGTTAAAATGGTACAATATGTAATATATAGCTGCTTGTATTACAAAGAAAAATATATATATTATATATCTGATTATGTACGAACTCTCTCTGGAAGGGTCCATAGGAAACGAGGTGACTTTAGATGCATCTGGAGAGGAAAACTAAAGATCCAAGAGGCAAGACTGAGAAGGGGTGAAGTAGAATTGCCCCTGGGGACTCTTTTGTACCTTGTGAATATGCAATGCATCATGTAAATGTAGGGTCCATTAAAAATAAATAAAATTAAAAGTGAAAAAGTAGGCCAGTTGGAAGAAGAAGAAGAGGAGGAAGAAGTGAAGAGAGAAAAATTTTCAGTCACTGTAGCAAAGCCAACTGAGTGGCCCCACTAGGTTTTCTAATTATGTGGTTAGGCAATGACTTTATTCCCAACCCTTACCAGGGTTACCTGGCCACATTGGAGAGATTTTTATATTTTTCTTTAAGTTGTCTTCAGCACAGTTTTTAAATTGACCTGAATGCCCAAAGCATTGGCTGAAATATTTAAGGTTATTAAAAATATTGTGTATACCACAAAGCTAATAAAAATGAGCAAAAAAAGGATTATAGCTACATGTGCCCAAATAATAGAAAGATCATGCCCTGATATTATCAAATCTATTTTTATCTGGAATTCAAAAAACCTGAAAGCTCATAATTTTGCCACCTAATTTTAGAGTATGCATTTTCAAACAAATTTGAGGCCCAGAAATGATGACTTATCTGAGGTCATAGCTAGCAAGTGGGAAAGCTGGGATTTGACCCAGGCAGTCTGACTCCAACATTCAAATTGGTAACCACTATGTTGTAGAATAAGGACATACAGTAATATCTACTTTATAAGATTATCATGGTAGTAAAATAATTAACATATGTATTTCAGGTACCTAGCATGAGGCTTGGCTTATGATAGATAATCTATACTTTGGAGTTTTCATTATGAGAGAGGCAATGGAAAAGACTCCAGATTTTGCACTTAATTAGGCTTGTATTTGGAGCTGGGTCTGCCACTTATTAGCTGCCTAACTTTGTACAAATTCCTTAGCCTGTCTTTTCTCCAATATAGGAATGACAATAAGTCCTATAGATTGTGTTGGGAAAGTTTAAAAGAAGATAAAATATAAACGATGACTTGTAAGTATAAAAATATTATTTTCACTATTATTTTAACAGTTACTACTGAAAGCTGATACAAATAAAATTGTTATCATTTTTATTATTTTATATATAAGGTATTTTTGAATTATTCTAATTGCTTAGTATCAATAATTTGTTTGCAAAAATAAATCAACAGTTTCATTACATTTTAGAATCAGTCCAGATTATATAGCTTCTACATATAACATGATAAAATTGATATTCATAATAGCAATTTCTCAGAAATTAAAAACCTAAAATAAGTTTGGAATAATTGAAGACAACATATTTTTATTCATGTATTCAATATATATTGAGTGTCACTGTGTACCAGGCACAACACTGAGCAATAAACCAAAATTTCTTACCCTCATGGAACTTAAAATCTAAAGGGGAAAAATAAAACAGGAAAGAGGAATGAGACGTACCAGGAGTTGGAGGTTAGTGATTAGGAAATGTCTCACTGAGAAATTACTATTTAAATAAATACCTGAAGTTGGAGAAGAAAGTTAAAAACGTAGAAAGAATATCTGGGGAAAGTGTCCTCAGCCACAAAGGCAAGTGCAAAGATCTGAGGCTGGTATAATGGGGGAACCTCAACACGACCAGAGTGGCCGAAACAGTGATCCGTGGAATGTAGTGGGAAATGAAGACTGAGATGAAACCATTAAGTACATCCTCTGAGCATCATTGTAAAGATTCAGGATTTTAATGCAAATTAAATTGGATGCCCCCAGCGGGCTCTGAGTAGAAGAGTGACATAATCTAAGAAAATCACTCTGATAGCTGTAATGAGACTTAAGGAAATAATGTAGGAGAATTTTGCAATCATCCAGAAGATGGATAAGGGGGAGGTCGATCCCTATTTGGTAGCAGTGGAGGTTGCGAAAAGGATCTGAGGGTGAATATATTTTTGAAGCAGAAACAACAAAGTTTACTGAAGAGCTGATGTGGAATATGAGAAGAGAAAACTGGAAGAAGAGAAAACTGGGGGGAAGATCAAAATCTGTTTTGAACACATTAAGTTTGAGATACCTATTAGACATCCAAGAGAGTATATCAATTTAGCTGTTGATTATAAGTATCTGAAAAAGTCCTAATGGAGATATAAATGTGTTAAATATAGTTAAATACTGGATATATTTTTTTAATCCTATGCAAGTTACTTACTCAGCCAGATTAATTTATGACACAGTGACTCTTTCTTAAATAGAACAGTAAATTAAACAGAAGTCGATTAGGATAAATAATGACACTACCAACAGAAAACTCATGAAATCTCTGGATATCATCATTTATGTATTAAATGGAACCAACAGTTTTGAATAAAATTATTGTGTTTTATTTGTTTGTTCGAAGGCCTTAGGATGAGTAAAAGGATACTATAGAATGAAACTCCAGAAAACAGATTAAGGTCCTTGACAAGTCAATCAAATACAGAGGAAAAATTCTTAAAACCAATTAAAATTTGAAAAAATTAATGAGTAGTAAAACTCAGGTGATAATTTGGTTATACATAGCAATAATATCCTAACTGATGTACCGAAACAGAGTCTATTTCAGTAATTTAGTGTATGGTCCCTACACATGTGTGTATGTAAACATGTACAAACTGACAACACATGAAGTACAATTCTCAAAGTAGAGGGTTTCATCGTGCTATCACAATTGTCCCATTCCATGTAATTCCATTAAATTCAATAAGTATATTTTAACCCCTATCTATGTCCATCTGCTAGTCATGTATTCCCAGTTACTAGCATACCTCTCCCTTAGACAAGTCTGCTTCTCATAATTCCACTCATCTTTAGAATTCTTTACCTTAATGAATTCTTTTAAAAACTCTCTAAAGCTATATGGTATCATCCAACTCTTCATAACCTTAGAGCTTTTTGAAATGTTTTATTTGGAGCCCTGAGAACAAAGGTTGGCAGAGAATAGGCACTCAAGAAACACTTATTAAGTGAGTGAATAAATAAATGAATTAAAAAACAAAGCATACTCTACTTTCTCTCTGTAATTAACAATGAGTATTTTCATATTAAATGTGTGGAGAAGTTCTCCTCTAAAGACATCCACTTAACTTTGCCTTTCCCAAGTTTATTTGACCTCCTCATTCTTTTCTTTCTTAATCTACTTATGTAGAACACTTTCTGGGAAGCATGCTTTGGGCAATGCAGAAATAGAGGATGGGCTACTAATGCACTATAAAACTTTATATTTAAAAAATATTAGCTATTTTATAAGTTTAAAGTTCAGTCAAAATAATGATGACACAGTTTTTTTCTATATATCATCATAAAAATATTTATAAACTCTAACTATCCATGCCTCTTTCTTTATGCACATGATGCATTAGTGGTGTAAGATAAGAAGAAAATATGCATTTCTCTATACTGCATTAGTAGTAAATTCCCAGCGTGTTTAAATCATTAGTCATTAGAAATGATTAAAGGAAGCCAAATAAGAATTGATTTGGAGTTATATAACCAAAGCAAGATGATCACTAAAGACTCTCATTAAATTATATCTATACTGTAGAGGCAGCAAGATTTACAGATATTTCAAGATGACTATAATTCATTACTTTTAGCTTTTTAAGTAAGATCTCTTTGCTAAGTGTTCAAACCAAAAGTTTGAATTGCTCTGTTCTCCAGTTGAAAAAAAAGGAAAAGAAAAAGAAAAAAGAAATAAAAGATTTGCCATAATTTTCAATGTCATTATTCCTAGAGAGCAGGGGTCAGAAAATTTTTTCTAAAAATAAGCCAGATGGTAAATATTTTAGTTGCAACTACTCAACTCTGCCATTGTAGCATGAAAGCAGCCAATGCACTATAAAATGAGTGTTAAAATGCTTCTATTAAATGTTATGTAGAAAAAATAGACAGTGGGTTAGATTTGGTCCACAAGTAATAGTTTTTTTACCTCTTTTATACAGAACAAAAGCTCCCCACCTTATAGATCTACCTGTGTGTGATGAAGCATGTGACGCCTAGTATGTTGGGATTTAAAAGATTCCTCAATGTCAAATATTTCCTTGCATTTGGTCAACAATCGTGCTCTTAAGTTCTCCTATGATCTCATTATTTTAGCCATTTCTTTAGTTAAACGCACTCTCACAAAGACCCTTCTTGAACACAGTAACAGATTAATACTCAGTAACTCAATCATTTATTCATTCATTCACATCTCAGGGAGATCACTAGTAGATGACCTACAGATACGTTTTATTTGAGGAGCTGTTGGAAAGGTAAGACAGAGAAAGTGCAGCTAAGGGGCACTAGGCCCCTTTTGAAATTTCAGACCACTTAGAAAAGAACGAAGTGAGGGAAGAGTAATACAAGCAAGGAGAGACAGGACTTACCGAAGTCGCCCCTCACTGGCTTAGTTTTCCTAAAGCTGTTCTTTGCCTTTTAGAAGAATGAAATTTGGGCTCAGTCTTATTTCTGTACCCAGAAATATAGAATGCTGTTTGTGAAACATGTTGGGGGTGGTAGAGGAAAGGGAGGCTAGCTGGAATGACCCTCCATGTTGGCACAGGGGAGCTTTTTTCTTATTGTGGTATATATGGAGATCACTAAATAAATGCATTTTGCTGCGAATTATTTCACTTTCACTTCAAAAGTGAAAATTTCCCCAAGTTTTTTCCTAGTCTTTCACCCCTTAATACATTCCTCTTTTATTGTGTTCTTTTTGATTCTTATTTCTTCCTTTTAATGACCAAAGTGAAAGGATGAAAAAAAGAGGAATAGGAATGTGGTAGGATAATGGTTAGGTTTGAGAAACAAGAAATACTGCAATTTTGGTTTTCCCATTCTAATTTCAACCTCTTTCCTGACATGAAACAAAATGACTTGTACAGAAGTAAACAACAGGTTTACTTTAAAATATCTTAAGAAGGACAATCTTAAACATCAGAAAATAATACCATTGAAGAAAGGAAGGAAACATTTCAATAAAAAATTATAACAACTCATTTTTTAAAGTGTAATATTAATATGTATAATAGGATTTGAAAAAAACTTGTCTACACTTTACCACAGACAGTTTTCAATTTTTTAACCTTTAAATTTCATTATTATGCAACAAAGTGTATAAATTCTCTTTTTAGAGACACTGTCTTTTTGTGATCAAAGTAAATAAATACAAACCCTCATTAATTATGTATGCTGATAACTTCAAGTTTCTGATATAACATTTATACCATAGCATTTCAAATTCATCTCGTCTGACTAGTGAAAACATAAAAGGATGTTCAGTTAATAAAATATCCTGTAAGAAAATAAATGTCAATTATTTTTTAAAATGACCTAACTTTATGGAACATAATTATTCATTTATAAATACTTGAGAAATAAAGTTTTGCTCAGCATTTCATGTAGTAAATGCATTACGGTGAATATGAATAGTATATATCATATAAACAAAACATGAACGATAAATCTAAAATGCCAATGAACATATGATTCATAATTCTATTTAATTTCAGGTTTCTTGAAAGATCTGTCATGGCTTCTAAGTTACAAATATTTAGAACTAGAAGCAATACAATGCAGCCTTGCAAATTAGTCCAGATTTTCATCAACTACAAATCCCTTTTAGTTTGCTTGCATATGTTTCTGTTTTAATTTTAATATTTTTTTCCAGATTGAATTTTAGACTTTCCCCTTTCCATTTGTATACAACATAACACTTAGTAATGAATTAAAAGAATCCATGTGTTAAATACAATAACAGAGCTGAGTTAATTATCCTGTAGTGCTCTTGACCTGGCTGGTGTGACCTGAGAAAATGTGTTTTTACTTGCATACTTTTGTTTCAGTGGCTCAGAGGGTAACATTATTGAACTTTTAAGATAAGAGACTTTACTTTCTCTTTGAATACCAAAGAATTCTTAAGTGGATAAGGACTTAAAGAGGTCATCTTACCCTTCCTTTGTCATAATGACACATAAAGTTCATCAGGTGAAACTCAAAGGATGCTCTTATCTGAGAAAACAACCCAAAAGATGTTTAATGTGTGTATATTTAAAGACAAAAAAAAAAAAAAGAAAGAAAGAAAGAGAGAGAGAGAGAAGCAATAAAGACTAAATGATCCTGCGAAGTCTATTACTTCTTCCAATTTGGTCTCACTAGCCAGACCCTCAATAAACAGGCCATGAACATATGCCTCTAATGACTCGATTTACCACTGTCGGCAAAGGTGACATTGAAATTAGAATACCGTTTTCATTTCCTAACACCAGTGGTTAAAAAAAAAAAAAAAAAAGATTCCCTTCTCTTGTGCAGAAATCTATTTGGATTTGTAATATGGTTTTATTAGTATCAGGCTGTGAACATTTTCACTCTCACAACATTTATATTGCTCATAGTGCTAATCTAGTTTCTCTCACATCTGATTACTCAATTCTCTTAATAGTCTAAAGCCTCACAAATCCAATCTTATTCATAAGATTGCCCTGCTCTGAAGTAGCCTTTTGTTTCTCAGTCTTCTAGAACATTTCCTGTAACACATACATTAGTACTTAAAAATATTATGTATTTTTCTCTAAACATTTTACCAGTATAAATCTTATCTTTCCAACAAATGAAAACTGCATTTGGTTCCAATTTCTATCTTGAAACATACATGGATTTTGAAGTAGATTAGTTTAGTGGTTAAAAAATAATATTTAAACAGACAATTTAAAGTAGAAAAAGGAGGAGGAAATTTTTGGACCAATAGCTTCTTGTTTTAATTTCTTTATAAGCATTTGATATCAGACAGATCCAGGCTGACTAATGAAGTGGACTATCATTGTATTTAGATGAAGGTGTACAAAGAGGAAAATACTGAAGAATTCTCAGAAATACTTCCTGTTTTACAGTCTGCCTGTCTCTGCAAATGTGTAAGGATTTTGTTTTTCTTCTTTTCTTTTGTTGTTTGATTTGTATTTTCAATCTCTGTTGTCTAACGTGTACCCATTTGAACATTATTAATATTGATAACTCTGTAAAGAGAGATTTAATTTTTAATTTAAACCTAACTTCTAGTTATTATTTTCCGGTTTCCACTCCAAAATCCCACCAACTAAAATAATTAATCATAAACTTTTTAATGGTGGACCTATCTCTATTATGGAAAGAAATATTTGGAAGAGCAATGTTTTCACGGATCCCCTCATTGTCAAAATACAACAAAACAGCTTGACCTCTCAGGTTTTTAACTTGTAGAGCCTAGGAACAAAATCTTCCTAACAATGCTTGAATTTAACAAGTACGCTCTTAAGGTTGCTAAAAGTTACCTCCTGAATTTACAAAGATATCAGTCTACTTTACAAAAATTTATCTCACAAGCATTACCACTCCTGTTAATCAAAAGCAAATCCTTTCCTCCAAATAAGCATATACTTTTCATCAAAGTGGAAAAAAAAATGGTAAAACTGTTATAACAATTATCCATTCATTTAGCATTTGTGCAGCATTCATGTTTTCACCCAGAGGATATAAGTGTACTTAGCTGGATTCCGTAATTTACATAGATGAATTGTATGCCACGTCTGACATTGAAGAGATTCTCATTTAAAGTATGGAATTGAATTCATTCGTTTTCAAATATTTACTGTGAACTTGCTCAATTCAAGGCTATCTCGTATGTGTTAAAGAAGCTATGATCTTGACTTCTCTGAACTTAAAGTTCATTGCAAATGATGATACTTAAACATGAAGGACAAAAGGCAACCAACCATGCACAAATGCTGGAGCAGGAAATTGTTGGCAAGAGAACAGTAAGCGTAGCAATGTAAACTACCCTCTAGAGTAGCTCTAAGGTAGGAATTGGCACAGCGTGTTTGAACAGCAGAAAAAAGATCAGTGTAGGCTGAATAATCAAAAAGGTATATTCTGTTTAGATTGTAGTGGGTAAAACAAAAGATGACAGTGATACATGGGAGGATATTGAGCATACGAAAGGTTTCATAGTAGAAATTTTATAAAGTGAAACCTCATTAAATGAATGGGAAGTAGAGAAGTTCAGAGGTTAATAGAAGGAAGAAGGCATTCAGACAGAAGGTATTGCTGAACTCATAGGGAATTATGAGACAGCAAGATGCAGCTTCAGAAATGCAACTTGATCTATACATCTAGAGTGTAGAGTGTTGACAAGTGTGGGAGAACAAGGCGGTGAAGATGAGGGGGCAGGTATAAGTCAAGATTGCTAATGGTTGCAAATAACAAGGATGTGATTAACAGTGGCTTAGATAATTAGGAATTTAGTATCCTAATAAGAAGTTTTGTGGTAAGAACTTAATGACTTTGATCTAGCTGCTTAATTATAACCATGGCTAAAGGTCTGTCTCTAAGCCTTCCCCTCATGGGGAAGCAGCTCTAATTATGACATCCCTACCTTGCTCCAAATGTGGGGAGCAAGGCACTGAATAGCACAGAAAAGAACTTTTTCTCTTAGAGTACTTTTTTCTTATGAGGAAAAAAGTTTTCCCGATGGATTCTCCAGAAAACTTCCCCTTATACCTTAACATGCCCAACAAGATGAGAAATGCAATTTTCTTAAGATAAGAAATCTCATCCTGATAAATCAGGATTCTCTTAGCAAGGAAAGAGAAAGGGGAAATACCTATTGTGGTGGCGACCACAGTGTCTGCCAGAGCACAAGCTGATGATGGAGGGCCTTAAGTTTTCTTGTGCTATGCAATAGGCTTCCCTTTGTGAGAAACAGGCCTCTGGCTGGAACCTTAGCTTACGACAGTTTAATGGTAATCACATTGTTTGTTCCCTCATATTTCCCATTTGAAACAATTTTTGCTGTCATTTGTACATAGTATTTTTCCTACTATTATCCTCTTTCTATGTATGGGTTTTGTGGATGAAATAAGTATTGCCTTCATTCTTTTACCAGTTTTTAATATATTCTAATACATTTAAATCTAATCAACAAAATCCACCAGAATAGCATTCTTTCTAAGTAGTTTTAAAATACAGCATTCTAATAAAATTGTCTCATGGGTTACAAATGTAGACATGTATACCATGTATACTACATTATTAATCATTATGTAAACAGTGAGTCATATATATTAATTTTTCTTTCAAGAAAAGTGAAAATGGTTCTCATAGGAGAATTTAGATAATGTAAAGATTGATATCTTATTTTGCCTTCATAAACAAAATACCTAATAACTTAAATTTCTTTTTCAGCCAAGAAAAGATACGAGACTAACAGGGTCCCTGAAGATAAAAATTATTTCCTGCATTTTATTTGCTTTGTTCTTTTATGCTACATTAAATGAAGTAGTCTAAATAAATTCCTGTTCACTTAGGAAGATCCCTCAATTTATGCTAGAAGCAATTTATCCTGGTGTTTGCTTCTGCCTTAAGGAAAGAAAAAAAGGTGATAAATTTTTATTACAAAGATCCATCTGCACTTGAATGCATTGTCCATATACTATTTACAGCAGTTAAGGTACTATTTTTTTAAGTATGGACAATAGTAAGACACAATGTTCAGCAGCTGAGACCCATTATGAATATCGCAGCGAGGACCTGAACAATGCCCCCTATAAAGTTCTAGCTTGTAGCCAAAACTTCAAGAAATGGTTTTGTGGGAGTCCGTAATTGGCCAAATTAGTCCCATTGCAGTCTAGATTCTACTAAAGATTTCTAGATTCCCTTCTAGTGACCCCTCACCCAGAACATCCACATGACTAGGAATTTCTTAACTTTTTCGGTATAAGGAGTTTTTCCTCACATACCTATATGATGTTCAGTTTACATCAATGCTTATTTAGTATCTGCAGTTAAGAAAACACAAATGATAAGAAGTTAACAGACATCTAGTAGTATTTAAAAATTCACTTGCTGACTTTGGGTTAAATATGGTTTTATCATAAGCAATTTCTCCTTGCCCCACAAACACCACAAAAATGGCTTAAAGGTTGAAAAAAATATTTTAACTGAGAGGACAAAGAGAATAAATATAATTTCAGAAAAATTATGAGAGTAATATTTTAGAAAGAAGAATAGGATTGAGGAGGGATAATTGACACAGCAGGGCCAAATATGTCAAAATCTAGTTGAAAATGAGTTTATCTCATAAATTCCCTGAGAAACTGCATGTGGGGAAGTAGGTAATATGAACAATGGAAGTCAGGTTAAAGACTGAACACTTAAGGAGTGTTTGAAGTATCTTAACTCCTCCACTAATGCACATTAAAATTAAAAAACAAAAAGTTTAGTCTTTGGAGAAGTTGACTCAGAACCAGTGAAAATCAAGAAACAAAGTTTTAAGATGAAAATATGGTGATAAAATTGGTCTACACACATCCTCTACTCTACTTAAAGTCTCCTTCCTCTGTCCTGCTTCCAGAATACTTCTTGACATATTTATCTCTACCTGGTAAGAAACTGAAGGATAGTCTGTGAAAAAAATTGAAAAGCCACAGATACAAGACCTATAGATACTTAGGAGTTGTCTAAAGACACTTAGGAGTACACTCAAAGTGAACTCAAGGGTTGAAATACTATCCTTTGTTCTAGGTCTCTCCCTTAGCACTCAGAGCTGGTAATAAGCTTTTAGTATGTTGGAGTACATATAAATGTTTACTGAAACAATGGCATATATGAAAGGATTTTTTTCTAATGACTAAGACAGACTAAACAAATGTTTCTAAAAATGAGACTTAGTTAAAACAGACAAATAGATCAAATCATATAATATCTAGAAAATAAGAACAGGAAATATATTTTTAAAAAGCAATCAGAAAAAAAAGAAAAAGATATTCGAAACTAAAGTAACAGTAGAAAAGAAAAGAATTATTAGAAGTCAGGAAAATCTGTAAAGTAATCAAAACAACAAAAAGATGGAAAATAATGATAAAGAGGTTGAAAAATTAGAAGATTACTTTAGATGGCTCAACAACCTATCAGTAGAAATTCTAGAGGAAAAAATAAAAGAAAAAAAGAAGAGAGGAAATCATCAAAGAAATAAAACAAAAAAGTCTGCCAAACTGAAGGGCTCGTGTCTTTAAGTTGAAGGAGAGTAGTAAAATTAGTAACACGAAATAGTCACACAATGACATATTATCCTGAAGTTTCATAACACCTGGTATTAAGAGAAGGTTTTAACATCCATCACAAAATAAATGTTAATCAGACTAAACATTAGAATCCAAAAGACAGTAGAATTAAAATATTAAAAATTCTGATAAAAGTTATTTTCAGCCTATAATTTTATACCCAGCCAAGGAATAAATCAAGTGCGAGGACTGACTAAGGGCATTCTCAGATATACAATAATTAAAAAAACAAAAAAAACTTGTCTTTTATACACCTTTTCTTAGGAAGCCACCAAAGTTTATAATACATAAAAAAATGAGATAAAGCAGGGAAGAGAAAGACCGAAGATTCTGAGACCAGTATCATCATTACAGAAGAGGAAAAGGTACCTTCTGACATGACTGATGTGCTTTAAGCTTAAAAAGCTATTAGTTTATATTGAAGCAAGAAATAAATATCTGTAGGATGTAGATGATCAGTTAAAATAAGCAAACAAAACAAAAGTGAAACCCTAGGCAATTGATAGATGATTTGAAGTATTTGAGCCTTTAGAAAAATATTGCCTGGTGTTTACCAAATCTGTTACAGTATTTGCAAAAAGCAATCAGTGGTAACTATAAAAAATGGTAAGCAGGTCTTAAAATACAGAAGTAGTTATTCCTTTTAATATAAAAAGGCATGTAAGAAGAAACCCCAATAAACTTATACTATTGTTTCAGCAGTGAATAATATTTATTTAATGCTGCAGTCTGAATGTTTGTGTCATCTCAAATTTATGTGTTGAAACTCTAATGCCCTATTAAGAGGTGGAGCCTTTGGGATGTGATTAGGTCATGATGGTGAAACCCTCATGAGTGCAGTCAATGTCCTTATAAAGAGACCAGAAAGATCCCTCACCCCTTGCACCATGTGAGGACACAGCGACAAGTTGGCAATCTACAGCCCAAAAGAGGGCCTTCGTTAGAACTCCACGATGCTGGCATCTGGGTCCCTAGACACCAGAACTCTGAGAAATAAATTCTGCCATTTACAAGGTACCTTGACTGTGATATTTTGTATATTCAAAATGCATTTATTGTAGATATATTTGAAATATATCTAAAAATAATTTACAAGTATATGACAAATGTTAAAATAGTCACAAGCATGAAATAATGCCAAGTAGAGTGAGAATAAGAAATTTCACTAGGGGATTGTAAGAGGATTGGGGAAAGTTAATTAGAGAAGGTGACAACTAAACTGAGTTTTTCCATAGCTAAAGAGGGTGTGAATGGGAAAATTAGTAGCTACTCCACAAAATTTATTTCAAAGTGTAGTCTCAGAGGACTTCTGCCTCTAGTCAAGATAGAACACAAGGAATTGGATTTACTCTCCGGCCTGAAGCAACTACAGATGAAAAAAAAAAAAAATAGTGTGAAACATAACAAAGATATTGGACATCAGACAACAAAGGACAGTGATCCTTGAGAGTTGAAATAAACAAGTTGAGCCCTAAAATTTTACTAAAATAGATGATGATCAGTACATGAATGGGAGTTCAGGGAAAGAAGCACAGTGAAGGATTAGAAGGAAAAGTGCTCAGTGACTACACAGGACCAGGAACGGTGCCTCTACCCAATAGCCAAAGTAGAAAACTTGATCATTTAGAAGGCAATGCTGGAGTTTTAAAAGTGTTTTGACTTATTGTTAGGTGAATAATAACATCAATTCTTATCTCAGTCAACAAAATTCTAAAGCAAGGCTTGAGAGGATCAAACTGTTTTCAAATAACTTAACCACATGCAGAACAAAAGCCAGGAATATTTATAAAAATACAAAAATATTCAGACACAAAAAGGTTAAATTTGCAGTGTTTGGAAACCAATAAAATAAGAGAAAGCATGCAAAGAAGCATGAACATACACCCATAAAAAAATTCATTAAATGACCCAAAAATGAAGTAAAGTGATATAATGTTGCTCTCTTATTTTAGTAGTACCATGAGGTATTAGGAATTGGGGTACTTCTCAGTGGGGTGACTAAGCATGGAAAAAGTGATAAAACATAAAGGGGAAGTGTTGAATTCAATGAAAGTAAAAGTTCATAGACTTTAAGTAGTCTGAAATATTGGGTGGGATGCAGTTTCTTACCTTATAATGAGAAGGGCCTGGGGGCAAATCTATTAAAATCTTGACATACATAGCAGCCCTGGGAGACTGGAAGTTAAATATGCTGGCAGCTGACTTTCAGTTGTACGAGTGAAAATAATTTAATTTTAGAATGAGAAATACTTAAGTATGAATAGGGAAATAGTGCTCGGCTTTTATGTGAAAGATATTTGGGGTGATTTGGGGAGTGTAGAGACTCTTTGAGGAGTGTAGAGACTCTGTCTGGGCGCTAGTCAATTGTAGACACAATTACAGGTACCAACAGATGTTCAGGTAACTCTTTCCCTTTTCTCTCTCTTAGTCTTCATTTTAAAAATAAAGAGATAAAAGAGACAACTATATCCAATCTAGTCCCTACTTATTACAGGAAAGACATAGACATGAACCTACTAATTCAAAACAGAGATATTCCGCCCTCCCTACAACCTGGCTTCACTGGTAGGAAATGGTGGTGTTGATACTGAAAATATGCAGCTCTAAGCTTACTAAGCTTTTTTTTTTTTTTTTTTTTTTTTAACATGGGCTTTGACCTTGGCTGTCTCAGTCACTGTCCTTGCCTGCTCTTGCGGTATCTATCTAACAAGGCACCAACATTCCAGTTGTCATTGCAGCTTTTGCCTCTGTGCCCCTATCAGCGTTGACCTCTTCAAGACTGAGTCCCTCGGACTCCCTGGTGTGGCCCATTGTCGCAATAAAGCCCCTCAGCAGCCGCCCTAGAGGCCATTTAGAATCTTCCCAGGAAAGCAGATGGAATGCGAAATGAAACAAACCACAATAGAACCTGATTGATTCCTTTATTATCTAACCAACTTTTATTTAAACAATTTTCTTTCACTTTAAATGTTAATTTAGATTTGGGGAAAAACATAGTTTCCATCTTTGCTTATCTGAAGCTTGGGTTCTGTCTGTGATACTAAAAATCATTGTTATTTTGAAAGGCTTATTAATAACAAAGTTAGAAGATTGAATTCAATTGATTATAGCTAAGAAATAGCATTTTAGGCAAGAACAATATTCTTCCTCTTTCCTAAACAATAGCCAGCAGAGCTGTAAAATCTTGACCAGGCCAGATTAAGGGGTTAGCCAGCTGGACCCCTGCCCAGGGCACCAGTCTCTAAGGGCACAGAACGGTCACTGTCTCTCACTGGAAAAGATGTATTTATAGAACTCCCTGTGAGAATATAACATGAGGCTGCAAGGAGTATCTCGTTAAACTACTTGGGATAGGACAGGTAAGATTCCAAAAGGTGTTCGTTCCTAAGAAGCCTGGCAAAATGTTAGAGCAAAGCTTTTGTTTTGCCAGCGGAGTACAAGTTTGGAAGCTGAGAATTGCACATGAAAATGAACTAGAGGCTGAGCCTCCCAACGATTGCCTTTTTTCTTAGTTTTCTTTCCTATAAAGAATCCAGCTTCAACCTTTAATTTTGTTGAACAAATATTTAAATAAAATCAGTTTAAAAGGGTACATAATATTTATCTGTTAATGCATAATATTATTAGTCCACCATATATCTTGGTCTTACATGGGGCTTCAGGAACCCCAGCTCTATATATCCAGCCTTGAATGACTGAAGAACAGAAATACAAGTAAGGTAATATTTACGTGACTAGGTTTTCAAATATGAAATCTAATGAATAATATAAGATCGCATGTTAGCAGGTTCTCATATTTACCTTCTAATAGGTTTATTCCACTCGTTCTAACATTCTATGCATGTTAACACATTGCCTAACTGCTGTTTGTGGTTGATTTGTAAACAGAAAAATCTTCAAGACTGGAAGTCACTGTAGAAGTTAGAAAAACCAAAGTCCCGTTTTCTGTAAAAATTGAAGGAAAAATAAGTTGCAAAATTAATGGATTGTCTTAGAGGCTATAAGAAATAAATTGTGGTGTAACAAAAAGTAGGACCTGTGTGTATACTTATTCATTCACTGAACATGTAGTATGGAGCACTGAAGGCTACGTTCCTGGCATTGCTCTTGGCACTGGGAAAGCAGCAAAGAGCAAAACAAAGTGGTATCGCTATGGAGATATTATTCTAGAAAGGAGAGAAAAACAGTACTCTATAAACTTTATATAGTACGTCAAATAGTGATGGGTGCTATGGAATAAAATAAAGCAGAGTAATGGGGTAAGAGCACGGTGGATGTGGAGATTGGTTGATTTACTACTTTATTGCATAGAGTAATATGGGAAGGCATCACTGATAAGGTAAAATTTAAGCATCACTCTTCAAGAAGTGAGAGAGTGAGCCATGAGTTTATCCAGGGGAATGGTTTCAGGTAAAAGGAGCAACAAGTGAAAGAACTAGAGACATCAGTGCATTTACCCAACAGGAAGGAGGACAATACCTGTGGTTGGCAGAGAGCAAGGGGAAGAGAAGAGGAAAAGGTTGGAGAGCTAGCAGAGAACACAAGTTATGGAAGTTGTATTGTATATTGTTGGGACTTTGGATTTTACTCAGAGAGATGGGAGGCCACAGCAGCTCTTCAGCAGAAGAGTGATATGATCTGACAAATATTTTTAAAGGCTTACTTTGCTGCTGCGTTAAGTCTGCATTGTGGAAGAGAGGCAGGGGAGATGCACAGAGGTCAGTTCGGCGCTATAACATGAGAGGAAAGACGAGAGCATGGCCTAGAGCGGTTAGCAGCAGACATAATCTGAGTATGAGAGGAAGGAAGAAATCACATTGTTGGTTGATAGTTTAGATATAAAGTTGAAGAAGAAATGAGGAATAAAGGAAAGAAGACGCCCAACAGCAAGGGAGGATAGCATTAGCTCGTTTAAGGTGTTTTCAAATGTAATAATTACCTATTTAAAGCCTTTCTGATAAGAAGCATGTATTCCTGAGGACAAGTTCTCCTTCAGAAAGATCCATGAAATCATTATTTAGATAATATTGGGAGTCATTTAAAGTGACTTACCCCCACCAAATAAATTTAAAGCAGCAGTTCAATGTTTGTAAACCTTGAGACTTTAAGGGAGTATTATTTATATGATTTAAGTAATGTGTAATCATAAGCAAAGGGTTTCCTAGGGGAACATTAATCTAAGATGATTCATATATAAGAAAGTTAGTTATTTTTACATATTCAGTTAAAATTCTGTTCAAAACAGTGAAAGTAAAGTGGTTTTATAGAAAGCACTATAAATTCAAAATTATTAGGAGATAAATCTGTATATTAACCATTTTTAATGTGCAAATGTATATTTTAAAGATTTATCTTGTTTCATCCTTTATATAGTATGAACTAACCATAAAAGAAAAAGATTAATATAGAACTGTGGAACCAGTCAGAATTTTAGTGTCTCTGGAAATAAATGAAAGATTTTATTTATTTATTATTATTATTATTTTTTTTTTTGCTTTTAAAACAAGTCACTTGCAAACAATTACAATGATGTAGGAGGAAACTAAAATTACAAGGAAAATAAAAAGTGAGGTCTGTGTAGAAGCCAACAAGAACATGTGCTGGGCTTGGTTAAAAGAGAAAAGTCTGTAGTCAGTTCAAGGCTAAGTCTACAATTGTTCTTTCTTTTGCCAGGAAAGGGCTCTAAGAAGAGATCACCAATATCGGCCTTAACTAAAAGAAGGCAGGGTACAAAGCAAAAACTTCCGCATGTTAGCAAAGAGTATTTGTTTCCCTTTGGCCATAAGAAATTAATTTGAGGAAGCAAAATAAATGGCATAAGCCAAGTGACGGCCTGTGGGAAAAAAAGCATGAAACTAAATGCAGACACTAGATGGAATGAATGCTGAAAATCCAACAAGAAGAGAGGCAGTTGCCACATTTATTTAACCTACCAAATTAATGCCAGAACCTAAAATTCAAAAGAATTGGACAAGGGTAGATGTAATAGATGTTAAGATATGTCTATGATTTGTTGGCCCAGGGAGTAAAAACCAAATAATAAATTAATCCAGGTAATATTCCAGTCTCGCTGACCATTATGTGTTGAGCACATTACTGACATCACGTTTTGTTTTAGAGCAAATGCTTTCTATTTTATATCACTGTCAAGTTAACAGAAGCTCAGAAAATCCAAGTATTTGCATGCATTTACAGAGGGAATAACCAGTCTGTGTTTGAGCACCATGCTATTTTTTTCTAGCTACAACAGGTAATCTTTCAATATTAGAATTTAATTACTATCTTTAGGACCAAACAGCTTTTAAAAAGGAATCAGATAAAGGCTTGTCTGCATTTCTGAGTTTCACTCACAATCCCCCTCTGTTTTGCTTATCTCTTAATAGTTCTAGTTGATCCAGTAAAAAAAAAAAAAAAAAAATGTGTTACTTGTAATAAAATACAGATTGAAATATAACCTATCGAATAAAAGTAAAGTGATAGATCCAAGTAATGACAGAGGCAAAATGTGTAGAACAATTATATGGCAATCTAGGATGAAAGAAATATAGTAAAGTATAGTAGGAGGCACAGAGCTTCCTACTGAACACAGGAAAAGAGAAACACACTATTATGCATGCCTAGTTATCTAATAAAAAAGTAAATGAAAGGTCATTAGGGCACTATTTTCTAAGAAGAGTTTGGAGCATGAAGAATTTTTTCATGTTGTGACAATAAATGAAAAACAATTATTGATACACCAAACAAAAAATAATGCTTTCCTTGGGGTGATATTTATTTTTAAAGAAATAGGAAAATAGATTCATAGATAAGCTCACCATGCAGATGCCTTTCTTCTCAACATGTAACTTGTCAACAGAAGGAAATTGCCAGGTGTCAAATTGCCAACCCTGTGTGAAATGCCTTCTGAAAATCACTGGAATATATTCTCAGATTTTATGGCTTAGGTTTTTTTGTTTAGTTTTATTTTCCTCCCTCTTTAATCTCCCCCCAACACACACACACACACACACTCACCCCTGACCTATGGATGTTGCCATTTCCCCTTAAGAACTGTATCTCTGAAAGTGGGGCGTCTCCTCCCACATGCTCACAGGGTGCACCCAGGGCCTTGCACCATACCCAGGGTGTGCTAGGCCCCGGGAACCCTTGGGGAGCCTGGCACACCCTGAGTATGGTCCATGGTTCTACCTGGGGTGTGAACCCAGGACCTTCTGCATGTAAAGCAGAGGTGATAACCACTGCACTATGGAGCCACCCCTGGCTTAGGTTTTAAAAGTAATATTCCTTTTGGTCAACTTCACATTCTAGCTCCTTATACTTCAAATACATTTGATTTGGGCACGAAAGCAATAGATTTACATATTATTTTTCCACATGCAAAATTTAAAGGTATTTTCTTAACAAAGAATTTTTGATCTGTTTTTCTACTGAAGTAAATAAGCAACTACAACTAAATTCCAGTCATTAAAACTTGTAAACACACTGCATCAAATTTGGCAAAAATTAGAATGTCTGCAAGAAAGAAAATAAATGTATTTATACATATCCCTATTGTCATATTATTTTATTTGAGTCACTGTAGGACAAAGACCTGGCATCTGCAAATGTCAAGAGGTTATGACTGAGACCTGAATTGTTTGTTCTGACTAAGAGTGGAAGAAATCACATCATGCCACTTGCTCATGATCTCAACATATATGTAAGCTATTGGTGACACATACTTGGATAGTTTTACTCAAATTTATATTATTCCTAGAAGTCATTTGTTATCTGTTTATATTGTGTTCTACAGTGACGGCAGACAGCAAAGAGATTTCCAGCCAAAGTAAAACCCACACATTTGAGGCTTTTTGCCAGTTCCTTTGAATACAAGAGTTGATTTTTGCATTGTTCCACAGGAAAAGCAAGATTTGTTACAGTGAACAGTGGCTTTTTCCTGCAATGACTACCACAGTGAATAATTTCTCAGAATGCACCACTGTACTCAAGTAGAAGCCAGTATATTTGAATGCCTTGATTCTCAGTTGAGAGTAATCTTGGATTCTAGCCTCAACAAAATGATGTTTTATAGAAATTATAGGCCTGTTCACCGTTATATGAGAAAAAATACGACCCAAACACAATGTGAGAAAGAAAATGTTAGTGAAGAAAACAAATAAATTTGCTTACATTACAGAAAAACAGAGTTCATATCAACTGTAATTGAAAATTTTTAATTAAAAAAGTTTTAACTAAGCCTTGGCTTGTTTCAATTTCATATTCAAAATGGTTGTGGTCTTGAATTAGCACCATTTGTTAACCAGCCACCAGAAAAAAAATTTTTAAAGGTATGATTCAGTTGCCTTCTTTATATTTCCAAAAGTTTTTTAAGACCAATAAAACTGGTCTCTAACTTGCAAGCTAATTTAGAGTATTTCTGAAAATGGTATTGCTCACAGGAATGGGTACTATTAATATCTCTCCTTAAAAGCTTTATGATATTGAAAGATAGGATTAGAATACAGAAACAAAGGACTACTTCACATCTTGTAGATAATAGGTAACCTAAGAACAGTAGAAGGAGAAGGTACAAGACTTGAAACCCTATCTCAGGCTCTGCTTCAGGGGAATCCAATATAGGCATTCATATTTTAGCTGAGGTATCTCCTGTCTGCTTCTAAACAATAAGTTTCAAAAAGGCAGTACAATCCTCTATTCTGAGTACTTCACACAGTTTTTGGTTTGTGTATGCACACATGTTTATTTCGGGTAAGTGTTATCTTTGTTATAAACAATTTTAATCTGCTAATATTTGTTTCCATCTTCTTTGATCTTTTCCCCTAAGCCATGCCTACTATATGGCAAATTAGAAACTCACCTGGGTATTACGTGCTTTTGGGGAAACAAGTTGATAAATAAATAACATTAAAAATAAAAATTTACTGACATTAAATCTCTCTGTACCTTTATTTAACCGGAATCTTTATCACCTCTATAGACAGATATTTGTCACTTAAAACTTTCATTTATCTAGATATTGTCACATCAAATTGATAAGTTTCTAGCATATGTTTTAAGAGGAAGTTTTTAACACAAAAATTATATTAAATTTCTTCCCATTCTGTCATTTTTCACAATGGAACCTGGCAGTTCCATTTCAGAATATGTTCTAGATGAATTTTCCAATGTGCATGGAAATTCAGGTATAAAATATTTATTGCAGCATTGTTTATATGAAAGAAAGATTTCCAAGATATATTTTTTAGTGAAAGAATGAAGACACAGAATATTGCAAAAGATAAACCAAATCGTATAAAATAATAATTCATATTATATAATTAAATACTCGTGTCACATATAAACTCACATATGTTAAATATATAAAGGTTTGGGTGAAATTCACATTGATCTATTAAAATTAATTACTTTTGATGAAAAGAATGAAATTTGGAGAGTTTGATAAAGGAAATTTTATTATTTATTTTACAGACTTATGTACTGCTTGAATTTTTTTTCCAAAGACAGCATACTCAGGTAGTATTTGGTTAAAAAAAAAAAAAATTTCAAATACATAGCTATAGGAAAAAAATTAAAAGTACCTTACTTTTCAATTCAATACTATTTATTAAAACTCTACTGAGATTCAATTATGAAAAAGATATTATCCCTATCCTCAAGTAACTTACAACTAAAAAAATATGCATTAGCTATAAGGCAAGGACCACATGGCTAACATATGGCAAGTATGAACAAAATGTATGGGTCTTGTGGAAGACGGAATTCTAACATGGCCCCCAAAACTTTCAGCTGGTTTGCAACTGGCTTGGGCCTTTAGGAGGCACAGTCAGGGAATGGGAGACTGAACAGGTCAGGAATTTCTTTTTCATTTCCTCTCTGTTGGCCACCCTGCTGTTGAGCACATACTACGTGCCAAGCACTATCTTAAACCTATTAAATTTTTTATATTATTTAATCCTTATAATCTATCTTTCAAATAGAAATTACTGTTTTTCTCACTTCAAAAACAATGTCGATAAATTGCTATGGGTCACAAGAGTAAAAATGATGAAGCCAAGATTTTCATGGAGGTAAATTCTGTCTCATTCCAGAGTCCAGAACCTCGCCACTATTATACACTATCATCATCTTGGATAACTAAATCTATCACTTCAGGGAGAAAACATTACAGGTTTTACTCTTGAGTGTATGCTTTAAGGCTTCTTAAAAAAGCAAATGGCTCCATCATTAATTTGATTCTTTTCACACTTGTCACAAAATAAAGAGATGCTCTTATTAGGTACATTTTAAAACTTTACCAACTATTGAAATACAACATGGAAATTGGATGACTTATAGGTTCTTCAGTGGGATGCTTTTGTGTCTTAGCTTCTAACACGGTACTGGACAAGCCTGTGATGAGTAACATGACTATAATTTCTTATGATTGAACTGTTTAGAACCATCTCAGAGATTCATTAAACAAATGTTGCCTTCTCTGATGTTTTACCATTGTGATTTAGGAGTTTCTAATTTAAAACAAACATAAAATAGTAGTGGTGATGTGGAACTTGATCCTTGATTCAAGCTCTCTATCTTCAAGATTTATAGATATCTTACAGCAAGATTATATATGGATCTCTCATTTTATAATTTGTGTTATCATCGATATTAATTTTTAAAACACTATTTTTTAAAAATTGAAATTATGATATTTTTGAAAATATATCTAAACGGTGTGGTTTGAATATGTGTCAAAAGCCCATCAAGTTATCCATGAATGCTGAAAGTTTGAATTTCCCTGTTATGTAGGAGGAAAAAAAAAAAAAAGCCCTCTTCTATAAGTAAGTTTTAGTTTGCTCATTGCCCAGAGTCTAATTCTCATGATATTAGGACTAAAATTTATTTATTTAATTTAGGAACCTATTTTGTACCTTCTAATATGGCAGATAATGGAAATAAAAAGAAGTATAACATTAGAAAATTCCTAGTCTAGTGGAAATTAGACAATTAGATATACTATTTGAATACAGTTGAGATTGTGTAGCCAGACATGTAGATAGAGTAAGCATGCTCTGGGAAGCCACAGAATGAATATCTAATTTTTTTAAAAAACTGGCATGTTCTAGATCTTGAAGGACAAATAGAAGTTTTACAGTAAAAGACAGTTCAGGCAAAGTAATCGTCTATGCAGAACCAGAGAGATGAATGAGAGATGATCCTTTTATGGAACTGCAGGATTTCCCTGTGACTGACTGTGGTTCCTAAAGTGAGATGTGGCAAGCAAAGTAAAAGGATAGACTTGAGTGAGAGTGGAAAGAAACTTGTATTAACCAGTTTTCTGTTTATCCTGGAAGCACCTGGGCACCTTTAGTGAATATTAAGTCGTAGGGCTACAGAAATACATATTATGTTACGTTATTAAGAACAAAACTCTTATATTATAACAGAACTATTCCATTGATTACTTGCAACTTGTTCACACCCTTCATGACAAAACAAAACAAAACAAAACCTCAAACTAAAATAGAAGGAAACTCCCTCAATCTGATAAAAGGCACCTAAGGAAAACATCACACTTAAATGGTAAAAGATGAAAAGCTTTGTCCTGAAGATTCTAGCCAGGGCAACTAGGCAAGACAAAGAAACAAAAGATATCCAGTTTGAGAGGGAAGAATTAAAAGTATCTCTGATTGCAGAAGATATTATCTCCTATGCAGAAAATGCTTTGCATCATCAACAACAAGTACTATTAGATCTAATAAATGAGTTCAGCAAGGTTGCAGGATACAAGTTCAGTATGCGGAAATCAATTGTATTTTTTATATTAGCGGTGAATAATCCAAAACCAAAATTAAGAAAATGATTTTATTTATAATAGTATTATATATTTAGGAATATATTTAACAAAAGAAATGTCAGAATTGTACATTGAAAACTGTAAAACATCATTGAAAGAAACTGAAGAAGTCTTAAATATATGGAAAGTTATCTTGTGTTGTTGGGTTGGAACATTTAATATTTTTAACATGGCAATAATCTAAAAATTGATGTACTAATTTAATGCGATTCCTATCAAAACCAAACTGCCAATTTTGAAGAAATTGATAAGCTCTTCCTAAAATTCATATGGAAGTGCAAAGGACTCAGAATAGCCAAAACTATTTTGAAAAAGAACAGCAAATATATATAGAACTCACACTTCCCAATTCTAAAACTTACTACAAAACTGCAATAATTAACACTGTGTAATATAAGCATAGGATAGACATTTAGATCAACGGAATAGAGTTGAGACAAGAAATAAATCCATACATTTATGGGCAATTGCTTTTTGAGAAAGATGCCAAAACAGTTTAGGGGAGAAAACCATAGTCTTATCAATAAATAGTACTGGGACAACTGGATATCTATATGTAAAACAATAAAGCTATACTTCTAACCCCACATACAAATTTCACTCAAAATGGATCAAAAACCTAAATTTAAGAGCTTCAATTACTAAACACTTAGACAAAAATGGAGAGTAAACTTTTATGGTATTAGATTTGCCAATAGCTTCTTAGATAGAACACTTAGAATCGGCGAAATAAAAAAAAATAAACTGAACATCAACAAAATTTAAAATTTTGTGCTTCAAACAATGTTGTCAAGAAAGTGAAAGGACTATCAAAGAATAGGAGAAAATAGTTGCAAATCATATGTGCACTAAAGGTCTAGTATCAAGAATATATACAAAATTCTTACAACTCAATAATAAAAAGACAAATAATTCAATTAAAAAATGGGCAGAAGATTTGAACAGACATTTCTCCAAAGTTTATATACGAATGGTCAATAAGCACATGAAAAGATGCTCACTATCTTTAGTCATTAAGAAAATATGGGCCAAAACCATAATGAGATACTACTTCACATCTCCTAGGATGGCTATAATAAAAAAGACGGATAATACCAAATGTTAATGAGGATGCAGAGAAATTGGAACCCCATATGTTGGTAGTGGGAGACTAAAATGGTGCAGCTGCTTTAGAAAAGAATCACGTGACTCTTCTAATGGTTTAACATAGAATTATCACATGGCCCAGCAACTCCTCACCTAGGTACCTACCCAAGAGAACTGAAAACATGTTCACATAAAAATTTAAACATGAGTATTCATAGCAGCTTCATTCACAATAGCCAAAGGGCAACAACTCAAATGTCTGCTATTGATGAATGGATAAACGAAATGTAATATATCATACATAGGAATATTATTCAGCCACAAAAAGAATGAATTAGTGGTATATGCTACGACATGAAAGAACCTTGAAAACATCATGCTAAGTGGAAGACGCTTGCTCAGACAACATTATTATGCTGAAATTAACAATGAATTTGACTCAAACAGTGACTATATGTTCTAATTAATTTTAATGTTCTTGGTGGTAAAAGATATATTTTCTTGGTGTCTGTTCAACGGTACCAAGATGCACTAGTTTAATTGCTCTGAAATAAATGTTTCGTATTAATGTTTTTGTTTCATAAAAGAATGAAAAGAAATTGAATACACCCTACTTAATCTGTCTTTGGTCATTGGCAGGGTGGTTTTATAATGAATACATCCTGTGCGCCTATGCCAGCTTTACAAGTATCTCCAAGTTATTTTAAAGATCTTAATGATGACATTCACTCCTTCTGTTAGAATGTTGCTTTTCCTAGGTGACCTCTTCAAGATTTAGGATGGAAGTCATTTGACTGAATAAAACATTCTTTTCTACACAAAGAAAACTCGCATACCCATAGATATCCCTTAGGGGACATTCCGTCAAACCGTCTTATTTTTCAAATCAATGAAATGAGGTGCAGGTAGGCAGATCACAGATGGCGTAACTGGGACCTGAGCTCAGGCTCCTGGCATCTAACCCATGTCCATTTTAGTACAGCTGGATCTAACATGCATATCATTTCCACAACAGCTCTGCTCTTAAATGTGATAAAGAGAGTACTAGAAAGTTTCCTTTCTTTTTCCTTAAAGGTATGCATGTTGTTTTAATTGACTTTATAGTACCAATACATCAACATCAACATAATTATAATGAAAGATATATTTCTCTTACAACCATGCAATTTACGAAATAAAACTGCTCTCATCATTCCACAAACACTTCTAGACTCTGACAATAGGAAGCTTTATATTCGCATAATTGCCATCTCAATGTGGTCACAGCTTTGATCTCTGCTTTTCTTACTTATAATAGTATGTAGACCCTCCCTGTTGCTGTATATGTTTTATATTCCTCATCTTCAAAAGTTGCCTAATATTTTACTCCCACGGATGGACATTTCAGTTACTTACATTTTTATCTTTTACAGTGAATGTATTTTTTTAGGTTTTCCTTCCTAAGGTTCAATACCCAGATATAGGATTAACCTGCTGAACAGTATCTCGTTTTAATTGTTCTTTATTTTTATCATATTGCTGCCCAAAGAGCTCTACCATTTAAAATAATGCTGATAATACATAAAGATGTCTTTCATTGTATCCTCACCGAGTATTATTGTTGAAACTTTTTCAAATAGCCCAAATGATGTATTTTATATTGATCTACTTTGTATTTTCATGTTTACTCATTTATTGAAAACAATAAAATTATTAAACATTATTAAAGTAAGTGTTAAATATAGAAAACTATTATACCGTAAATATAAATAATACATTTTTATAATTATAGATATTAAATCTAGAAAACTATTAAAAATAGAAAAGTGATTATTTTTCTGTTTTTATGCTTATGGTTTTTTACCTCTTGAATATCCATTCCTCTTTCCTTGATCCATTAATATTAATATTAAATCTGTTTTAATATTTAATTTTAAATGAAAATTTATTTACTCATTATTAACTCATTCAAACAATTGCTAAATGCTTAGTGCCTATAACTGGCCCTGTGCTAAGCCCCTTCACCATCCCAACCATCAAAGAGCTCACAGTCTGCCTGGAAGAAGAGCCAGATAAGCCAAATATGAGAGAACTGAAGGGCAAGGGCATGCAAGGGAGCTCCTTCCCTGCTTTTTAATGTCCACGTTTGACAAGTGCATTCTTACATTTGCTGGGAGGGAAAGCCTCAGTTCGGCAGCTCTTTGCTGTTCATAGGACTCCTGTCTCATCACGAACTATGCTCCCATTTGAGTCAGAGAAGACCTGAAATTCATAGTCAACATCAGCCAGGGCAGGTGGAGAGACTTCACGGTTTGATACACTGAACTGCCATCACGGATCCCCAAACCGACTCGATTACTTCAATAACATTCTCTGGGAATAGAATGGAAACATCAATGCTTTAATGTTATCAGCATACCCCCATCTTCTTTTCTTATTTCATTCATCCTACTTCCAAGATGACTGTTCACAGGCAAGTCTTGTTTCCACGTGATGCTGGCCATGTAAGAATGTAGTCACGTGCTGTATTTAAAAACATAGCGTGTGTAGAGTGCTTTGAACACTGAGATGCATTACACACACTTAGGTATTACTATGGTTTCTTGAGTTATTTCTGTGCTAGAGCGACGAGTTGTGCTCATCCACTCACACATTCTCTTTTTTCATGGGCAAGGACAACACGACCAAATGAGCAACGGCTTGTACTGTGGCTGTGGAAATTGAAATCCAGATCACTTTGTGTGGCAATTATATGTTTTTTATTCTTTCTTTTTTTTTAATGAACAAAATAAAATAACTGTCAACTGGAAAGATGTTTACAGTATCATCAAGTGTTTGGAAGGTTTGACTCATGTCTCTTGGGGTGGTCACATGTCATATGAAAAGAAAGAGTCGTTACTTCTTGAATGGCATGGTTCAAATTAAAATTTCATTTCCTAACTTTGGATAATGAAGAAAGTTCTTGGAAAGTGGAACAATGGAATGAATGACAACTTAATTATTAAATGTGAACACTGAGAGAAAAACAAGTCAACAAATGTAGTAACTACTATATTTAGTCAAGAAATAAAGAAAACAATGTCTGTCATCTAAAATCTATAAAAATGTATGTATTTAGAAATTGGAAACTCATATGAGAAGTGTGATAATAACAATAAATTGTAACCCTAAGTTCATTTTTTTTTTATGATCCTTTAATTTCAAATAGACTCTGAGGTGGGTATCCTTATAGGCAGATGGGTAAAATGTCTTTAATATTAATTAGACTTCTGGTAACTTTTTTAAAAAGGAAAAACATAAAGGAATGCACATTAAAAAGTACTTTGCAGAGATGAAGATATTTAAAGGACAGCATGCATAATTGCTCTTGAATATTATTTTTGAACATGGTAAAATATAGATTATGATTAAGAATCAAGGCAAGAAAAAGTTACCACTTTTGCATAGGGGCCCTATTCCTGGTAAATGAGCTAGATTTATACTAGAAATGGACCACTCTGCATATCCAGTCATAAAACACCTATATTTATAACTGTGTTCACTTTGCATAAGTAATAGTTCTCTTTTTTGTGTCCCACAAATGAAACTTCAGGTGATGAAAATTGCCTGAAGATTTCAACTGCAGACTTCCTTTAAGCTCTGTCTGATATTATGTGGACTTCATCTGGCAAGTGTGTTGTGATAATGTAATGAATCCCAGGAGCAGAAATAATCAGTCCTGTCATTCTCAGCCTTGTTTAAAGAATGGTTTATACAGTAACATGAGCAGCAAGAAATCTGTTCTCCTCCTCCAGCTGGAATAGTCACGCTGGGCTGATCTATTTAATAATTCCTGGCTAAATATTTACAACATGAGTTGCTTTTGTTTTAAAGCTCAGTCAATATATTTAGAAACTGTGAAGAGTTTATTTCCAACAGTAACAAATCTAAATTCTTGACTTTAGGGAAAGGTAACCATATATGGTATACATTATTCACGTTGGTATTATATTAGAGCGCAAATCCTAGTGGGTGTGAAATACTGAGATCTTCTCAGCCAAAGCTTACAAGAGACTTAGAGACAGTTTTCATTGTTGACTTAATGCTTTAACTACTAGCTGTTCTCTCTAATGTGTACTGAAGATTATAAAACTTGAACTAATTAATCACCATATGAAAGCAGCATTGTGGGAATATCATCTAGTATTTTAATTAGATTTCACGAAAATGTAATTTTGTTTCTGCACAAAGCTGCAGGAAAAAAAGGTAAAACTCTGTCTAATGATGATTCAACTTTTTGTAATGAGCTTTTACAGAAAGAAGGAAATATTGTAGAGAATACTAAGAATAAAGAGATTGAGTTATTTCAAAATAACTTACCATGCATAAGCTAAGCTAGATAAGAATGTGTCTTTCAGGACAGTTGCTAGACAACACAGAGGCAGGGTTTAGTTTGGGGGCTCCTCATTTCATTCTCTGCACTCCCACCATGTTGGACCTCCTACATGCAATTCTTCCTTTCACTTTAAATAGCTTTATGGATCCTATGCTCTCTTTATAATTTCTCCCTTCACCGTTCATCCCTTTATGTGGTCACAAGTCACCCTTTCAAGTTTGTGGCCTTTACATGTGTGCAAGTGTGTAAAACTAAACATATGAGTAGAGAAGTGTACAAAAGTGTACAGTGTAATGATGTATTGTTTTCACTCTTAATGGTATCTATCAGGGAACACGACTTCTTTATTTCAATGCGCTCCAATTTGTAATCTTTTCCTTTACAGTGCTCTGTGTGTGTTCTCATTCATAAATTTTTTCTTCCTCAAAATGAAGAAGGTATTATCTTATAATCCTTTTAAAACTCTTTAGTGTTTTGCCTTTTGTAAATTGTTTTATAAATTGTCCTTCGCAATTTACCTAGAATCATCTTCTGTACCTATATTTTTATGTTTGATATGAGGTGAAATTCAATATTTCAGTCAGAGAGAATAGTCAGTGCAAAGACTTTGAGATTTCAGAAATTTGAATCAGGAGAGGCTGGAGCTAGTGAGAGGGACAGGAAAAGGGAGAAACGAGGTTGCAGAGGCAGACATTGGCCAGGTACCAGAGAGCCCTTGGTAAGCATTTTTTCATTTTATTCTAAATGTATGGAAGCTATTGGAGAGTTGGGAACAGGACAGTAATACTGTAAGATTTACAATATTGAGAATCACTGACTATTGTGAGAATATTTAACAGAGATGCAAAAGAAAATGGAGGTAGAGCCGTTAGGGAGCTTCTGCATTTTGCCAGGTGAGGAGAAGGGGGCTTGGATTAGGGTCTCTACAGTGGAGGAGGGCAAACATAAACAGACTCGAAGTTTGTTCCGAAAGTAAAGCCAACCAGATTTTCTAATGGATCAGATATGGGTTTGAGACCAAAAAAGGGCATGATATGTAATTCCAAGGTAATGATATTTACCAATATAGGAAAAATATCAGTTATGATTTCATTGAAACTCTGGCCCAGGTGGCGAATGCTTCCAGAAGTAGTCAACAGCACCAAGTCTGTACTTGATAGTAAGAGGTTCTCTTATACTGATTAAATGTTCCCAGTTAACGTACTTCATCAATTCCTATATCTCGCAATAAATACAATGAATAATTTCTAAACATTTATCAAGTATTCTCACAAGCACGACAGCAGTTCCCCCCTTATCTGTGCTTTTGCTTTTCATGGTTTCAGCAACCCACTGTCAACCACAGTCCAAAAATATTAAATGGAAAAATCCCAGAAATAAATAATTCGTAATGTATAAATTGTTCTGAGTAGCATGATAAAATCTCATGTTGTCCCACACCACCCCACCCAGGACGTGAATCATCCCTTTGTCCAGCATATCTACGCTGTATATGCTACCCACTTTCAGTTGCTTAGTGGCCATCTGGGTTATCAGATCAACTGTCTCAGTATCACAGTTCTTGTGTTCAAGTAACCCTTACTTTATTTATACTATTATAACTGTTCCATTTTATAATTAGTTATTGCTAATCTCTTACTGTGCCTAATTTATAAATTAAACTTTATCATAGGTATATATGTATAGGAAAACACATAGTATAGTATACATAGAGTTTGGTACTATTCATGGTTTCAGGCATCCCCAGGAGGTCTTATAACGTATCTCCCATGGAAAACTGGAAGCTACTTATTTGATTCCAGCATCCCTTTGAGTGGTAGGCAGAACCAGTCTCTTTAGTTTTCAGCTGAGGAACATTAGATATATTTACTAGGTGGTGAAGCTCAATCTTCAACTAGGTCTTTTGACTCTACAATTCCTACCTTCTTTCGCATTGTCTTCTGTAACAGCATTATCAATGGCTGAATTCAAAAAACATTCATAAAATGTTTGCTAATTGGTTGATAGAATGGGGCACACTTGCTGCATCTAGGCAAAAAAAAAAAAAAAAAAGTTTTAGCTATCCACCGATTACACCAAGAGGCCAAGACTTGGAATTTTGTTTCTTCTACTTAAGGGTTGTGTCTGTCTTTAATTAAATTCATCTAGAAATATTTAAATGTTAATGTCTAGACCTATTTTCTAATAAAACTATATGGACATACCCCAGAATACTCTCCTGCTAATTTTTCTTAATCTATTTGTTTGAATTCTCTTTAGTGAGTGAGTGTGAACTGAAGCATGAATGGTAAAGAACAAAATGCTGTTTCTACCTGAACTTAAAAATTCAACAGAAAGAACAACTTGTCAGCAGTAATTAGTGTGGAACTCCAGATGGCCAGATGAGATGAACCATCAACTGATTTTATTAATTTCTTAAGGAAATGTTTAATGTTGAGATGGGGTCTTCAGAAATGTACCTAAAATATGTTATTTTTTTTCAAAAGACTAATTTGATTAATTCCAAATGAGTTAACTTGAACACATTACCATTGTTTATCTAAAGAGAAAGAACAAGTACAGTAAGTTCTAATGTAGTGGAGTGAACAGTGCAAGATGAGATCTTTAAAGCAACATGAATTCGATAACAAGAATTTGTGATCCGAATGTGTTGAAAAGCCCCTCTCAGAGTAAGAATGATAAACTTATAATAACCAGCATTTATAACTTTAGCAAATAACCTATATGTATCATTCTGATTTGATCTTCACTATTGCCTTTACCAATACCAATGGTTCATATTTGTTTAATAAGTTTATGCACCATGCCTTATATTTTGCATACATTGTGTTATTTAATTTTTTTTCTAATAATTTGCAAGTTAGGTGAATTGATTAAGGTTTTGGTGATAAGCAAGACAAATAGACTTTGCCTAACACGAACAAATAAAAAAGTATGCTAAAATTGAAGACTGGAATCAAGGCAATTTGGAGTACATCTTCAAAATCAACCAGTTCCAATATTTTCTCAGACCTCATGAGATTCTACCCAAGACTGACAATCTTAGGAGAGTCTATTAATCTTGACCCAGATATTGCCCTCATCTCTTTGTCCAGGTGCTGAAGTCTGGTTAAGATTCATGTCTGAGCTTTGAAGGTAGAACTAAAATAAGTTCCTTCTTCCTTAATTAGTTTGGCATTTACACAAAAATATAGCATACCAAATATAAGTTAAGGGAAGAAACACAAGAGGTAATGCTACTTCCTCGGTTTCCAGACTCAGTAGAGAGAAAGGAGGGAGGAATCCTAGGTTATACACAGATGACAGAGAAGTGGTGGGATGATTTCCAAAGCCTATAAGTTCCTGGGGGAAATGGATCAGTCTTAGTTACTTAGTAAGAAACAAAACAAAACTTCTGATGGTGAGTCCAGCAGGTTTAATGGAATGGAATAGCTGGGTGCCCATGATGTAAGTGTCCAATTCTAAGACATAACAAACACACAAATATAGATAAAACCATCAGGAGAAGGAAAGCTATTGAAATGGGTGTGTGTTGGTGGAGCAGTGAGATGGTGAACCTGTGATCAAGAGTCAAGGGCAGTTGGCAGCAGCAGAAAGGGAAAATCAAATTAAATTCTGCTATTTCTCTTGCCCACTGTGTTCCCTTAGGATAATCACTGCTAGTCCCCTGGTGTCAGAATTCTATGGCAACTACCAGTAGGGCTGGTGTCCCCAAAACTATCAGAGAAGCATTGAAGCCTGGTTGGGCATAGGGGTTGATAAAAACACATGCTAACTACCAACCCCTTTACCCCATCTCCTCCAAACCTCTAGGGTTGATAGAGTCCTCTTAGGGTTATGGCTTCCTACCAGTTCTAGTTTTTCCTGAACATTTAGAGATAAGTAGCAGTTGGTCAGATGATGATAAATAAGAATAATTTCTTCTTATGAAAGCTAGTGTCTGACCTTCAGATTTTTCCTAATATTTATTCTAGATGGAGTAGCTGATACCCTTAGGACAATTTAAGCTTACAGGATTAAATTACAAGAAACCAGTAAGCATAACTACTTTGAATAAGAATAAAAAACTGAAAACATATGCCATCTCAGGCAAATGCTGTTATTAGCCAATCACATACTATACACAATAGTCTTACATTTAAATTCAAACTACTGTATTAAAAAGTTCAAGTAATATTAGCTATCAGTTAACGTTTACACCAGCATCAAGGGTATCAATAAAAATGTAGATGCTGGTCAGGAAAAACAATGGAGTTATAAAGATTAAAATGATGTAAATAAAATACCTACATGCCTGCTACATAAAAAGTGATTAATAGGTGTAAATTTATCCCCTACTTTTTAGAGTCATATACTTAGTAAGTGAGGAGTCATATTTGTGTCTGTTTTTTTTCTCCCTACTGATATAACTTTAGGCATTATATTAGTTTCCTGTGACTGTTGTTACCAATCACTACAAACGTGGTGAATTAAAAGAACCAAAATTTACTATCTCTCAGTTTTTGATGCTAGAGTTCAAAATCAGTATCACTGGGCTGAAATCAAGTTTCTGGCAGAGCTGTGCTCCTTCTAGAAGTACTGAGGGAGTATCTATTTTTTACTTCTACAAGTTTTCTTCAAGGAATGGCTGCCAATATTCATTGGCTTGTGGCTGCATCACTCCAGTCTTCAAGGCCAGTATGCATAAATCTCCCTCTACTCTGTTTTTCTTTACACCCCTTCTCTGTGTGTTAAATCTCCCTCTGTCTCTCCCTCTTACAAGGACACATGATTACATTGGTCACACCAGGATAATCCAGGATGAACTCCTTATCTCACGATTTTTAACTTAATCACATCTACAGAGATTCTTTTATGTTATATAAGGTATCATTCATAGGTTTCAGGAGTAAGGACGTGGGATCCATTTTTCAGCCTCCACCACAAGTAACAACACATAGTAAGTGCTCAATACGTATTTGTCGAGTAAAGCCTCTTTCCATACCCTTTTTCTATTGCTTCCCCTAGCTTCTATGATCTGTATTACTGATAGTACTTTGTCCTACCCTCATATACTCTCTCTATATGCTATATATACATATTTTCTCTATTCCTAGATATCGTCTAACAAAATGTTTTTAACCAACATGATTGTGAAGAAACCATAGGTATGTAGATTAAAACCAGATATTGGTCTTAAAATTTTAAGTTAGGATGAAAAGTAGAAAGCAACAAGGAAATGGTTCATTTTTAAATCTATGATTTTACAAATCTCCACATTTTGCTAGTCATTTCTTCAATGAGTGATTAAGAAAGCCACTGAGGACTTCCATAACTTGAAAGTGGATAAGACTGCCTTTAGAAGTATATGCTAAAAGATCGACATATGGATCACACCAGAATGATTTTCAAGACGGTGGCTTTCCTAGTTAAATGAAGAATATGTTGATCAAAGAGAAGATATTGTCGACAATGAAATATTTTAAACACAGGACCACTAGAATATTGACAGAATATTGACAGAATATTAACTAGAATATTGACAGAGGGTGGGTTCTGAGCCATGGATTGATATAGTCTCAATGACTGGAGTTGTGGGCAATGACATATTTTGCTTTCATAGTTTTTAAAGAGCCTGTTATAGTTAGGGAGCATTTCATAGTCATCTCCGAATACTGAAGAAAATTATAATTCATCTTCGTCTTCCTACATCGAATTGTTCACAAAGAGATAATGAAGTTTTGATGAACACAGAAGTAGTTGGGAAGTGTTAACGTATAGCTCTTACCACAGAAAATAAGTTAGAATTCTGCTTCTTCACTCATTATTTTATTATGAGCTTTCTGAGTCCAATTATTGAGTTAAGAATTACTTGTTGAACATCTACCATGTGTCTGATACCTAGGGAGATACTGGGCATAAAATTGGAGAGCAGATGAACTTAGTCTCTTTATTCCTTAATACTGACAAAATCATACCCTGCAAAACTTCAGCCAATTACCAAAACAAGTGAATAAGCTGATGGATTAGTAAAAGTACATCACCACCGACAACAGCACAAAATCATCTCCACCAAGTTTTGCGCAGTGTCACAACTAAGGTAACACCAGGCCTGGTATCAACATTTACTCCTTTATTTATTCAAGATGAACATATACTGAGCATTAATATACGCCAGATATTCTGTTAGATGTTAATGATACAAAATTGATTAACAAAAAAGATAGTAGTTGATGTTTATTTAATGAACTAATTAGGCTCTGAAGATATTAAAATAAATAGAAATATGGAGTCAACTAAATAATAATATCTTAGTTACAAAAATAACAAATGTTGTAATAGGTAGATGATGTGATTGAGAAATGCAGATAAATAAAACATGGCATATCTTTAATTTTTTTTTACTAAAAAAGTGGAAATAGGAGGCTTAGTATAAAATTGTACGAGCAAAAAGAAAAAAGTTCCAAACTTTAAAGACAACAGACTTTAGTCCATAATGTTTTCAAGTAACAGAGTGTAATTAATAAAACCATATTAGGAGTTCCTTTCTCAAGAGCAAATTAAAAAGGAACTTCAAACTATTCTCTGCATCAGACTACACAGGCATTATGTGCTGTTGAGTCAGCTCGGACTCCTGGGAACCCTATGAATGAGTGATGTCCACAATGCCCTGTCCTCATTAGCCCTGCTCAGCTCCTACAGACTCACGTCTATTCTTCTGTAGAGTTAATCCATTTCATATTTGGTCTCCTCTTTTCCTGCTTCCTTCTAGTTTTCCCAGCATTATTGTCTTTTCCAAAGAACCCTGCCTCCTCATCATTTACCCGAAAAAGGACTACATGGTGTAACTAAATATGCAGAAACTATAAATATAATTAGAACAACAATTAGATTATTATCTGAAGGAAGGCAGGTAAAGCTGCTTCTGAAGAACTGGTTGACTCACGAGACAAACTGATTATGCAACATGCATGACTCATTTTTATTTCATGCTACTGAGAGTGGAATCGGCAGGTAATCTCAGTCTTCTCACTAAATGAAACATTTTTAACAGTATATCTCTATGTTCACCCAAAACCTCTAGATTTAGTTGTAAACTGTGTCATTTAGCTTGTTGATAGAATTACCACCTCAGACCTCCTGGCACAGAATCCCGACAGTTATCCCAGGTCCAGCTGGTTTACTACTGTATATAAACTTGTCCCATGTTCTCCTTCCTCGAGCATTTTGTTTTACATGGTAATCTGGTCTGTTTCCAAATTATGCTGTTACAAGTGAGACAAGGTCAGAACTGCTAAAGGCATAGAAGTGGCAGCTGACAGTGAGGAGGGCGTCCAAAGAAACACCAAACAGAAAATCACAGTTGTCCAGGATGAACCTGCCCATGTATTTCAGAAATCCCCAACGGCAATGTTGGATTGCAGCATTTACTTGAAGTTCAAAAGGAGCAGCATGAGTCATCAAGAAAATGTCAACCTATGTTCATATATTCCTATTTGACTAAGACTTGGGAGTATATAGTAAATTAAACAAGAAAGTTTTGTCATTTAAGGGAGAGGTCAAGCCTCACTTTCAAAAATCAACTTGGTTGAAACTTTCATTTCCTTAGGAAACTGGTATTGAGCTTTCACTAAAAGATGCCTCTTCAAGTGCTCTGAGATAAAAGTTCACATCTATAAAAGGCTAAAACAACACTTGTTGAAATCTACAGTGCCTGGGTCCCAAACGTTACACTCAACATATGAAAGAATATTTTAAATGAGTTTCTGATCCCAATGTATTTAATGATGATAGTAGAAATATTGCAGATAATACTTATTATGTTTCAAGTACCATATTGATTTCTTTACAAGGATCATCTGATTCAATGTCCCCAAAACACTAAGAAGTAGACATTTTCTGGCTAGCCCCAGCTCCTACTATAGACAAGAGGTGAGCTGAATGTAAATTCTGGCCAAATCTCTGATTCGGGTAGATTTCTTTGTCATTGTCTCAGATGTGAGTGTTATTTCCAAAAATAACATTTCTTTTTCAAAATGTTATTGTGCACTCTCTTTAACTCAAGTCTGTTCAGGAAATGTATTCATGTGGTTTCAAAGTGAAGTTGAAATTGTGGATGAAAAATGTGCAGAGAGTCAAAAAACCTACAAGAGAGAAATTGACAATTTTATGATGTGTTTTTAAATAACAGAAATCAATTAACCATCTGTGATTTCATCAATTTCAAAATTAATATCACCAAACCTATAAAATTTTATATATGTTATCAAGTTGCTTCACTGAATAAAAGTTCTATTAAAACGAACTTGTTAATTAATGGAATGAAGAGTCTAAATTATGTAATATGTGAACTATAGGGAAAAATGAAGACTTTCAGATCATTTATAGGAAAAAATACTTTCAGGTTTATTACTTCCAAGTGAATATAATACATGAGTGTAGCTATCAATATACATAGTTACTATACTATTTTTAATAACATATTTCAAAGTAAAGTGCCTAGGTTTTGAAGTTCTGCTTCAAAAAGAAAGATTTGATTGTTATTAGAGATATCAATTTGTTTACAAAAATAAGTTAAGGCTCTGAAAAGCAATTTAACCTTGTAAGTGTCCTGCAATCCAACTTCTTCTGCAACTTTGCCTAGCAAATTTGTATGCAGAGACATTACAAAGATGTGTTTAATTCAAATTAAGTGATCACATATCCTCTAATTAGCAGAACCTGAGAATTTATGTGAGTTCTAATTCATAATATATTTTGACCTTTTTGTATAATAGACTACTCTGTACTGTGTTTTTGAATGTCAAAGCCAGAGTAAGGGAGGTCAGAGAAAGGATCTAGAATTATCTGGGTATTATGTGTTTATTTGAATGGTAAGGAAAATTTCAATGAATATAATAGCAGCAAATTGCACATTGATGATTCAGGCTCCTGTTTAGTTTGGTATTTTCAGGAAACTACAGTTACCTTAGCAACTAGCACATCACATGAGACACGCTGTAGCATGCAGAATGTCTCCAAGTCAAAAACATGTCCCTCTGGAAGAGATCATAGCAGGAAACAGAAAATAAATAAACCAACCTCTTCACATAATGAAATATGCTATTTGTCTCTCTGACAGAAGATAATTTATATTTAGATCAGTTTTTCTTTGCTACAGTCCTTTCAAAATTACAATATGTGTATTGTATAAATGAAGAGAATAAAACAAACTACATAACTTAAGTGTACAAAGCAAATCTTCAATTGAACCAACTTCTAAACATTACATTGACTGACTTATAATCCTATATAACTAATCCTTTGGGGAGAGTGTTATAGGCAAGATACTCTTAAAAATGTAAATAATAAGTTACCACTAAACACCAAGAAGTAAAAGTATTTTTATCCTGGTGGTAGTAGCTTAACATTGAAAAAATTATAATTTTTAAATTATTGCTTCACAAATCTAAAACAATCTGTTTGAATGTGAAATATGCAATCAAACTGCTATTTTCTTTGTTATAAACACCCATGTCTTGCTAATCTAAAGAAAAATAAGTGCTGAAAGTTTTTTAATCCTTCTTATGTGTATTGCAGAACAAACAAATATCCACTGTTTGCCTCCCAAGTGCCCCAATTTTTCAGTAACAAGATAAAAAAAATGTACCTGCCTTTGCAGAGTTTATGTTCTAGTTGAGAGAGACATACAAGGAAGGAAGAAAAGAAGGAAGGAAGGAAGGAAGGAAGGAAGGAAGGAAGGAAGGAAGGAAGGAAGGAAGGCAGGCAAGAAGGAAGGAAGGAAGGAAGGAGGGCGGGCAGAAGGGAAGGAAGACAGAAAGACAGACAAAAAGTCATAGAGTAAATTATATTGTAATTTTCATGAAGAATATGGTACAGACCTCTTCCTCTGCCTCTATTTTCTTTCCTTCCTGGACATTTCAATCCTAAAACTGGATGGAGCAGATAGGGTAGAATGAGGAAGGGGACATTGGTGCGGATTTTCAGAGCCCGAGCAGGGGAAGAACACCTGCTGCAGAGGGGTGGGATGCAGAGACTAGAGATTGGTTATGTACAGGGGGGGTCATTCTATAAGAAAATACACTAAGGACAATGGGAATCAGGTTTTTCACTGAAAGGAAGTAACGAATTTGAAAAATGGGAAAACTAGAGTAAATCCTGCCTATTTGGTTGAATTGGATTGGAAAATTTATAGTTGTTAATATGGGTGTAGATAAATACATATGTAGAAGTACATATATTTTTATAAAGTATAAAAATATTTCTAATATACAATGTATATTATACATTAAATATGTATATTATATATGAAATAAATCTATAAAAATATATAACATGTCTGAGTTCTCTCAGGGAAAAGATCCAGGGAATATATCATATGATGTATAAAATATTATATTCTCTGGATCTTTTCATTCAAAGAGCTCAAGCACCAAACTCCAATAGCAATGAGCTCATGTAGAGCCCAGATCTTGGATTCTAAATACTATTTTCCACTAAAAATTAACAGGGCTCCTTGAAAAAATGATGATTCACAGATTGTGCAAGAAAAATACAAGGTGAGCCCAGAAAGTCTTATCATGCCAGAAAGCAAGGAAATACTGAAACAATGCTTGGAAGATGTCAGATGGAAAAAGAAATTAGCTTGGGGAGGTTCCTCCTAGCCATATCTGAGAGTTTGATCATCAAAATAAATAATGATAGCAATAGGTTAAAGCATATTGAATAAAATAGGGAACCATTAGTTAAAACAGATGCAAATAAATAAATGAAAAAAATGAAATGGAAATTTGACAAAGGAAAATTATATTTACAATTTTAAAGTACCTCCTCACCAAATCCTTACAAATGACAAAGGGAAATGAGTAACTTTCTCACGAAGATGCTTGGCAGACACCACCTTAATCAAGTGATCAAAGAGAACGTCACTTGTAAACGGCAGAATCACATTCATGTGCCACCTGGGAAGAAGCAATGAGAGGGACACAGCATCCTTCAGGTGATACTTTTGCTGGCGATGCATACCTCAATAAGGAAATATCGGACAAATCCAAACTGAAGTATTTTCTGAAAAATAATTGGCCTGTAATGTGCTCATTAAAGTCAAGGAAAGGCTGAGGGACTCTTCCAGATTGAAGAGACAAAAGAGAACTAAATGCAATGCATAGTTTTGAACTGCATCCTTCTGTTGTAAAAGATTATTGACACAATATGAGTAGAACCAAACGCTTAAAAGGCGGTTGTATATTAATGTTAATTTTCTGATTTTGTTGGTTGTAATGCAGCTGTATAGGAAAATGTCCACGTTTATAGGAAATACTAAAATAATTGAGTGATTGGGGCATCATGTCGGTGTCTTGCTCTCAGCTGGTTCAGGGAAAATTATTTTTGGATCATACCTCTACCTTTTTCCTGTCTGTGATTGCTTCCAAGTAATGAATATGCAAGAGAGTGACATGGTAGATGCTGACTGTGCACATGCTACTCCTTTAAATTTGTTGTGTCAGAGACGTACTCTCTGAAGAGGGGGCGTTTTAAGCTGAAACCTGAAAAGTAAGCCAGTTGTTCAAAGATCTGACTGAAGAGCATTCCAGGTGGAGGGAACGACTGGTGCTGAGGCCCTAGGCGTATTGTTCAGTGACCTCTAAGAAATCCTTTTTTAAAAATGTCCGGTAGAGTTAGAGCCTAGTGAAGAAGAGAGGAGTGATGAACGGTACCCAGATAGCCTCTGGGTGAGGGCCTCGTTGGTGATGATAAGGAGTTTGGAAGTTTATTGAAGGTTCCCAGGAAAATCACTGAAGGATATTAGCAAGAATGTAATGTGAACCAGAGGGAAGAGGGGAAGGGGAGGTACATAGAAGGGGTCAAATATTTGGTTAGGAAGGAAATCTGACTCTGGGCGGTGAACACATGATGCAACATATATAGGACTTACTGCTCAATGATACATTCGAACTTACTTGAACTTATTTTTTTAATCGATGTCACCCCTTATCACCACCATAAGGGTTTACACATCAGAAAAATGTAATACGAACTCACTTACAGTTTTAAAAACCGTTCAGCAGAGAAGGGGAATAAGACCGAACATAGAGAGATAAATTAAAAGGCTATTCTTTCTAGGAGTAAAAAATGGAGAATAGGTATTATATATTTTTTAAAGTAAAAGTGATAGGGTTTATCACTATCACTATTGAATGAGTGTATTGAAGAAAAGAGAAAAATAAAGGGCAAGAAGAGCTTACTATTTAGAGCTTGCTATGTTCCAAGCAGCCTCTAATCACTTCGCATACACTTATTTGCTCATTTAACCCTTATAACAATTCTGTAAGACAAGTACTATCGTCAGCCCCATTTAAAGACATTGAGGCATGAAGAGGTTAAGTGATAAGACTCAAGTCACATGAACAGTAGTAGGTAGCAGAGCTGTGATTTGAATTCGTAACTGCATCGTTAAATATACAGTATATATATTTTCTTCCTAAAGCAACTTTTTGAGGTACAATTTACATATGCTATAATATGCTACCTGTAAGTGAACGGTTCAATCATTGACAAATGTATAAAACTGTGTAGCTACCACCACAATCAAGATGTAAAATATTTCCATTGCTTAAGAGTTTCTCCTGCAATGTTTCAGAGTTTATTTCCCCTCACCCCATGCCTAACCCCCCAGCTCCAGGCAGACACTAATCTGCTCTCGGTCATACTCATTTAGTTATATCTGTTCTAGAATATTTTTTTAATGGCATCATACAAGTATATGCTCTTTGTGTCTGGTTTCTTTCACTTAAACATTTTTAAGGCTCTGCCATGTTGTTGCTTGGGTCAGGAGTTCTTTTCTCTTTATTGTAGCATCTATTCCATCAGAGGTAGAACACAATTTGCAATCTATACACTAGTCGATGGACATTGAGACTTTTTTTTCAGTATTTAACTATCTTGAATAAATCCACTGGGAACATTTGTGCATGTCTTCTTTATAACACATTTTTTTTCATTTGTATTTTGAACAAATAACCTAGAAAATAAATTACTAGGTCATATGTTTTATTTTATAAAAAACTGATAAACAGTTTTCCAATGTGGTTGTATTATTTGATGTTCTCGTAAATTATGTAGAAAAATTTCACTTCTTCCCACTTCTTTAACCGAAATTATGGGTTTTGGAGATGAAAACTACTGAAGTAAAGTGGCATTTTGTCACATCTTATCAAGGGTACATCATATCATCATATTTTATCACCATAAATATTGACCTTGGTCATCTGTTTGAGGTAATGTTTGTCATAAAGTTATTCTCCCCACCCCCACCCCACACTTTTCCATACTGTACTTTTTGGAAGGAAGTCACTATACACAGTCCACAGTGGAGGAGTGGGCACTCGTGCTCCACCTCCTCATCTCAGCTTTTGTTTTCCTTCGTTTCAGTCACCCTTTGTCAACCGTGGTCTGAATATATTAAATGGAAAATTTAAGAAATAAACAATTTATAAGTTTTAAATTGCATGCTGTACTGGTAACATGATGAAATCTCACACCATCTCTCTTTGTCCTGCCCAGGACGTGAATCATCCCTTTGTTCGGCATATCCACACAGCATATCCGCTCCCTGATCATTAGTCACTTAGTAGCAATCTCAGTTATCAGATTGACTGTTACAGCATCACAGTGCTTGTGTTCAAGTGTGTTCGAGTAACCTTTATTTTAATTAGTAGCAGCTCCAAAGCCATTCATATAACTTTTATTATAGTATATTTTTATATTTTTCCTACTGCATTATTATTGTTAATCTCTTATTGTGTTCAATTTATTAATTAAATTTTATTATAGGTATAGAAGCTTAGGAAAAAACACAGTATATACAAGGTTTGGTACTATCCGTGGTTTGAGGCATCCAATGGGGTTCTTGGAACGTATATCCTGAGGATAAAGGAATTACTGTATTTTGAATTATGCAAGGGAGATTTGTTTCTCATTGCCTCATTATTTAGTTGCTCAATCATTTATTTATATTAGCATGAACTCATGAATATTTATTTTATACTTCGGGTTATGACCCAATATTACTTCATTTATTTTTTTGCTCAAATTATTCCATCTCTGGCTTTTTCTGTTGGTTCCTATGTCACTTTGACAAACATCCACTGATGTAAGGTGTTTTTTTTTTTCTTTTTAGCACTTTTTACTTTTTGGAACTGTAAGGTGCTTCAGGCTCAAGAACTAGTCATTTATCTAAGGAACCCTGATTCCTTTTATTAAAGAATGATATCAGAAAACAGGATTTGGATGCTAGATGTTCTGTTCTTTTTTAAAAATTGCCTTTTTTTTACATATTGTTTACTTTTCTGAAGACAAATCCACTTGTATTTCGATTAAGATCATACTAAATTCCTCCTAGGTTTTAGAATGAGCAGTGGATACGTGATTGAACCTTTTACTGAAATTGGAAAATCTGAAAGACAATTAGATAGAAATGGGGAATCAAAAATTCTATTTTTGTCATTTTTAATTTAACATTCAAGTGTTCTAATCTAGCCTCTGTCCACCCTCCCAGCTTTCAAGTCCAGAAGATTCTTAATGCTTGTTATTGGATAACAGGAACAACATGAGCATAAATAAATTAATTAATTGTAGAGTGGCTTAAAGTCTTGGCTGGCAATATCCAAATTCATTAGTTTATCCATTACTGATTTACACACTTATTGACATGAAGGATTGTAAATTTATAACTTCAGCTATTTTCATGCGGCCGGATAGAGTTTCATGTTATAGATATTCTTCAAAGTATTTTGTATACAGTATATATGTCAAGACTTACAACAACCTGAAAAATGGCTATTATTCTCCTCAGCTGGCAAATATGGAAATTAAAGTCTGAGATATTAGGTAATTTTTAGTAGAACACATGATACTAGTATCCAATTCAGCATAGGGTTGTCTGATAAAATATTGCATGGGATGTACACTAAAAAAATTACTCATTGTTTATCTGAAATAAGATATAACTGGGCATGTTGCATTTTTATTTGCTAAATATTGCAACCATAATTCAGGACCATCTGGTCTTAAAGGCTGTGTGGTTTCTGACCCACAGTATAGATACAATGTATCAGGAGACATATGAGTATCTTGAAAATATTTTTTTCATATTCTGTACTTTAATTTACTTTAGTAGTTATATATATATGAAAGTAGCCTACTGTCCACACTAAGTATAATACGTCTTACTTTATGTAGAAAATTTTTGTGTTTATTTATTTATTGGTAGACAGCTACATGAGCCTTTAACAAAATTAAACTTTGGTTTCAATTAACTATCATCAAATTGGAACATTTCCTAACCCAACAATGTCATTACATGTTTAAATTGTTTTGTAGCACCTAAAAATATAATCTAAAATATCTGAAAATTAAGAAAAAAACACAATGTCTTGTTACATTTGATGCTCTCCATCTCTAATTAAAAATACCAGAGAAGGTAAGACTACTGAGGGTATCATTCCCTCTCAAAAGGCATAGAGAACTCTCTTAATAAACTAGAAGAAATAATTGGTACCCAACTTGCAGTCAAGTCTCATGATAAATTTAAAGCCTTCGTCAGGAGCTTCCAGATTTTATGATAACATCTCTTCTTTTCACTCCAGATTCTACTTCAACATGTCTCCTATCCTATTTCAATACATAAGTGTATTCCTATTTCTTACATTAACAAGCTATGTGCCTCTTACTTGTGTTCATAGGAGTTTCCCTCCTGACTGAACCTGGTGTCCCTAGTGTGGCTCCTCATGTGGAATGGGGTATTCCCTACTCTTGGGAACAGTGAGTAACAAACCATCCTTTCAGTGACAAATATCTACTAAACTGTTGGCCTTACCATACCTGAAAATAATAAAATGTATATTTTAAAAGAGGCCAATACCTAGACACAAGTGGTATGAGACCACACATCCGTAAGCCAGCCTGGAGCAGGCATCCTCCTCCTAGATATGCTGTCCTTCTTCTGCAGCCTGAAAACATTTGGGGAAGCATGAGGGGCAGGGGGACTCTTAGAGAAGAGAGAAACCATCTATCTTTGAATTGATACAATATTTTCCTTAAAATGACTTTTTAAGCTAGGAGAAATTCGGCTGCATTTAATTGAAATGTTTAACCTCTCCTGACCCATGATAAACTCTTTTTGGCCATGTAGTAGGCATATGGGTCCAAGAGAAAGGGGAAGTCAATTAGAGAAAATAATATGACATTCGAGTGGAATTTTCTAACCAAATTTAAGATTCTAGCCTTCAATAATTTTTTAAAAAAACATAAATTCTGTTCATTGGGATTTATTTATAATTATGAAGTAATATCATTTTTACATATAATTTGGAATATTTATAATTCAACCCAAAGAAAGAAAGACATTTTATTTATTCTTTCATTGTTTTTGGAATGTATCTCTCCACATATTCATTTTGTGAGCACATGAAGTACATATTAACTCTACCATGTTTTTCATTCAATAGTATCTTAATTCATTAAACAATTTAAGATCATTAAGTGGTCCTACTATTTATTACTTAATTCATTTAACCAATCCCATATTGCTATTTATGTAGATTGTTTCTATAGTTTTCTATTCTAAATAATACTCTAAGGGATCTCTAAAGACATCAAACTTTGTGTACATCTTTATTATTTCTAATCAGAAGGTCAATAAATAGAAATAAAAACAAGAATTCTATTTTCAAAACCTTTTGATCTTTTGCACAATTTAATAAATTTTTACTCATGTTACAAAATTTTCTTCAACTATAACAAATGATATACCTAAAACCAGCAGGTATATATCTCTCAAAAACATAAGTTTTGTTTTTTAAATTTTTATAAAATCTTTGCCAATGGGAAAAAAAATCACGTCTTTTTTTTTAAATCTTTCTTTGATAACCAACGGGAATGAACTTTTCTCATATGTCTGTAGGTTAAACTTTTATTTAAATTGTGTATTTAAATACTTTCTTACCTTTCTCAGGATACTTACCTCCTCCCTATTGATTTCTGAAAGTTCCCTCAATTGTAAGGATTTTTCACATGTGTTGCAATTTTTCTCCTGGGTTGGCATCACTTTCAATCTTGTTTATAGAGGCTTTCTTTCAATTTTATAAACAAATGTTATGTGTGCATATATTTAAAGATGAAATACTGAGATGAGTTTATCTCCAGCTAGTTTCTCTTTAATTCCCAGCTATTCACAGAACATTAAGAATATGTCCTTACTGGCAGGGAGTAGTGAGGTAATAAATTAAGGAAACAAGTTTCAACAAATATGCACTTACTCAAACTCTGCCTAGCAGAAGCTACTGCTCTCTAAACTCACAGGGTCTTCACATGAGCTTCAGGGAATCTCAGGGCCCCAAAATGTCCTGGTCCTTAAGAGAATAGCAAATATTATAATAACTGACAATGTCCAGGGTTTTATAGTTGGATCTCATTTAGCCGTAGATATTTGTGAATTTTGTTTCTTCATCTTACAAAAGAAGAAATGTGTTTAGTGACTTGCCCAACGACATTTGGGTGGGAAGACATGACCAGACACACGCAGACACACAGTTCTTTCTCCATCTTGACTACCAGTATTTTTGTTTTGTGTTTGTTTTTTTTGTTTGTTTGTTTGTTTTGTTTTTGCAGGACTACTTTCCCAATGTTAAATTATTTTTTAAATATATTTTTCTAGGTTGAAAAAAACATGAGGAGTAAAAGTATCATCTCTGGAACAATATGTGAAAAGTGAAATTTGAACATAGATTAGGTTCCTACAAGTTAAACGTCATTGTCAAGAACTGTTGCGTGAACTTAAAAGTAACCAAAAACAGGCAAAAATAAAACCTTGCCTTTCTTATTCTAGAATCCAAGCCCTACGGAGGGTCCAAGGTTATGATTCTTCAGAATGTTGGTGGGACAAAAATGAGGAGGGCATTGCTGTATCGGGGTGTGCTTGTCTGTGGGAGTGCAGGAGCTCCCACATCGATAGCAGCGGCCAAAGTATATGGTTGTCAAATGTTTGCCTTTTTCCAGACTGAGAGTCTCTGAAATCACCCTTTGCCTCAGCACAGGTCTACTTTATGTCTTAATTGTGCTTTAGTTTTCTGCGTACTACATCCCTTCTCAAATACTATGTATTTATTTGATTGCTTATCACCTATGTTCACACACTAGACTCTAAGTTCCATGAGAATTGAAACTTATTAAAATCATTACATTATAGTCAGCCCCAAAAATAGTACCTGTAGCACATGGACACCAATAAATATTTGTGACAGAAATAATCGGTAAGGACTGAGCGATGCTGGGTTTTCAGGTAGATCATAAGAGGAGTTATGCCCTCTCCTAAAGTCTGCACAAGGCTATCTGGAATACAGCTTCTCTTCACTACCATTCCCATCCCTGACCAATCTCAAGGTACCTCTATACTTTTCCCAACCTGGAAATTTTTTTGAAAATTAATATTTAAATGATAATATACTGATGTGACTATACAGCACAACTGAGTTTGTTAAATTACAAAATATATTTCTGTTTTTACTGTTATTGTAAAAGTGCATATTGACTATAGAAAATAATATGATATTTTGAACAGATAGACTAGAATTTATTCATATATCTCACAAGATGCAGGAATTCTGTAGCATTCCAGCCTATAGGAAGGCAAAAGGGACAAAAAAAGAAAGAGCAAAAAAATGCATGATGATTGTCTAGTAATGAAATTTGAAGATGAAACATGACACTTCTACTTATATGCCATTGATCAAAACTAAATGACATGGTCTCATCTTGCTTGAAGGGAGATAGGGAGAGGTAGTCTTTATTCCATGTGGTTATGTATCCAGACACATGAGAAGGAAGAATATATATAGAACAGGTGTCTCCAACCCCCAGGCCGCAGACTGGACCTGTCCATGCCCTGTTAGGAATGGGCTGCACAGCAGGAGGTGAGTGCTGGGCAAGCAAAGCTGCATCTGTGTTTGCAGCCGCTTCCCGGTGCTACCATTACCTCCTCAGCTCCACCTCAGATCATCAGGCATTAGACTCTCAGAGGAGCACCGGTCCCTGGTGCCACACAGGTTGGGGACCTCTGATATCGAGGACAACTTGTAGTTTTTCTCAAGGCATCAAACTGAGTGGTTTCTTATTCAGAATACTCATCCCAGGAAGTTAAATACTTATCCCCAAAATGCTATCATTGTCACTAGTTTTGAACTGCTTTTAGAACCTATAACATGTTTTATACTATCCTCAGAGGTGTCAAATATTCGATATTGGAGAATAAATTTGATTATTCTCAAAAATTCATTTCAGAGCTTTTTATGGGTAAGATATGTGACAAAATTAGTAATGTTATTTCAGGACTAAAAGTTAGATATGACTTCAAATTTATCAGTCTAATGCGTCTCTGAAAATGATGTCCAAAGAAATGGCCTTATAAATCCCCCACCGCCAGCATCTTCCACCCCCCTCCATATCCACCATCATTATCATTATTCCTACCTCTTAGTAAAGACTGAAAACTGAGAATGGTAATTTTCATATATGACACTTTCTACTTTAAAACAGCACTCAAGTAAATCTATTTCATGTCCCTCAACTTGTAACTCCTAGACTTTCATTAGTCTGAAGAATATGCTGAAAAAGCCAATGACGTATTATTAAAAATCTCCATTACATTTGATGGTCTTCTTTCCTAGGATGGAGAAAAACATATCTCCAAAATTTACATAACGATGCTCTAAAATTAAGATCTTAGAGTAGATAAGCTACTTGGGGCTCGTTTTAGAATGCCGCGTGATATTGCACTTCCACCAGTTAGCTGGAAGGACATCACCCTCTGGAGGTAAAGTGCTAATAATTTTTGCTAATAATTTTGCACATCTTTATAAGACAGTTCAGAACATCACATTTCATTCTTCCAGAAATTTGAAACTAGAAAAAATTATAAGCATTGGCTATATTTAAATAACTTTTTAGAATGTCATATCTAATTTGTTCTGCTTTTGAATATCAATTGCTACAAGCCAGGAAAGTAGTTCTTCATTAGTGTTTCAGGACTCAGCTACACATTATGCACTTTGGGGTCTTTCCCAGATAGCAGTGTTTCTGCTCTATGTCCTGGTAGCATGCCACTGCAGTGTATTGTATTTGCCTATTGGTCTCTGATCAGAGTTAAGCTTCTGTTCTTTTAAGGTTGGCACTATGACATAATTTCAGCAATGTGCCTGGAATTTTGCAAGCGCTTAATACATCTTGAATTGAATCGCCTAACTTGATTTCCAAAGGCACATATGTATATGTACTTTCATCTGTTCTTTTTGCCAAATTTCACTGGGAGTTACTTGGCAAGTACCCATTGTGAGTTGTCCTGGGACATGAATCTCTCACCAATATCATATAAGGAATAGTTATTGAAGAGGAAAAGGGACAGGGGAAGAAAGAATAATAAAGAGGGAAGAAATTATAGGAGAGAGAGATAATACTCAGAAAGTTGATTAAGTATAGTAAGTAAATCTTAAAAGTGGTTTTTGGACCCAAAATAAGTTTTCTTATTTTGTCAATCATTAAAAAAAAAAAAAGAAAAGAATTAAGAAGAAAGGAAGAATGGGATGTGACTAAAATATCTGAAAATAATAGGATGTAAATTAGAAATTCTGAAATTCTGTTAAATTATATCATGCTAATAAGTCAAAAGGGAAAATATATGATCCAAACCTCATTTGACAAAATTCAAAATTAGTTTTTTATAAACATCTTTGGTAACATAAAATAGATATTTAAAAAATAATAATAGTTATTATTGTATAGCACTTCTTTCAAATGAAAAGTTAGCATCAATAATCTTAATGGTAAACTGCTGGAAGAAGCATTACCACTAAAAGCACAAACAAAACAAGAATGCCCACTAATATATCCATCATGTACCTCTATCATGTACATCATTCTGGAAATATTAGCAAAAGCAAATATACAAGAGAAATAAATGAGAAACACTGAACAAAATGAGAAAATCAATAATATTTAGAGATATAATAATTGCATACTTGGAATAGTGCTAGAACAAAAACAAATAGAGAAATCATTAAGTTTGAGGATCAAAAGATTAATATAAAAATATTAGATTTTCTACATGCAAACAATAATCAAATGTAAAATATAATGAAAAGAAAAAACATGTTTAGTATAGTTTTCAGGGTCAACTTTTGTTGTGCATAACTAAGATCTTTGAATAATCTAGAAGTAGCTGTTGAAAAAAATGTCTTCATAACAAACTTCAGAGAAGTAGGGAAAATTTTGGACTAGATGATTTAGGAGCTGATAGCTCTGAAAATTAACTGGCATTCAGGTCACTGGTACACACAAAAAAAGATAAATCAGTTATCACATGGAATAATCTACAATGAATTCACAGGCTTACTAAGTTTTCTGTAGAAAAATGAGACGTTGGAGGAAAAAAATAGGTCCCTAGTAATTGAAATGGAGACTTTAGATGACAGATAGTTTGGGAACTTCAGGGTTTCCAAAACCCACCAAATATGCTTTGTCAGCAGAAGCGATCTTTTCTCTCCAGTTAGTTGTACAATTTGTTCTCGCCTTGCTTGGAAACTAAGTAATGAAGTTATCTGAGGCAGTTACCTTGTAATGGGAAGCTAATTCTTTTTAAGCATTACTACTACCATCTTTAAATTGCTCACAGAGCTGTAACTAGAATCATATCCTATTGCCTCAGAGTCACTATCACAAATTATATCTTGAAAGAGAAATCTTACTAGCAAAGCAATTACGAAGCTTTGATAATTTTTCTCAGAAAAATATTGAAACTATATAAGAGATTGAAATCCCAAAGTGCTAGACCAAAGTAGGCATTACATAATTTTACATTGGGCTGATTCATTAATATGTGAGAATTCATTAGTCAGTATTCATCATGGCAGCTTGAGTAACAGTAATTCTCAGCTGACTGAAAATTCTATTCTCTAGTGATCCACACTGAATGAGACTAATGCGACAGAAACCATTGCTATATATATGGTAGAGAAAAAAATACTCAAAATCTTAGCTCTTATGTGACCCACTCATCCATTTCTTAGTGTCCTCTCAAACTGTGTGACAGATACTTCTGTTTCTAAGATTAATACACTGGTAAGAAAAGCACCAAAATCCTTTAAAAGTATTGCAGTTACAGGTCTTTCAGGTTGGGGAAGCTAGTGGGGAAAAAGAATATCAGGAAGGCATAGTTACCATAACAGGCAGCAGAGTCAAAGTGATTCTCAGAATGGTTTTATCAACAGAGATCACTGGTGATGGCTAATTGATCATAGGATTCCTTGAACTGCCAAGATCCTGTTTGATCTGTGTACCTCATCTGCTGAGCAGAGAGCAGTGACCTGTGCCACAATAAAATGAGTCTTCATAAGCATGTAGCCTCTCAGGTACTAAATCCAAGAGTATTCTCAGACCCAAAGCCCCATGAATGATGAGGAGGCCTAGATGCTTTGAAGAAAAAAACATAAAACAACATTAATAATATGTTCTATAATGTTTTCTTTTCCCTTTCTCAAAAGGACAGGCAGCTGTTTGCCAAAGGAAGTGCACATTTGGATAAATGAAACGCCCAGGCCTTAGGGATTATTAGCTAACCCAGAGGTAACCTTCCAGTTAGACTGAGCCTTTAGAGGTTGGGTGAGTAATAAAACTTAAGCTTGGAACCATCTCATAATGGAAATGGTAGGTCAATGTATCCATCCTGTAGTTATTTTCTATATTTAGAGTATATTGATAAAATAAATGTATTCAGTTATGGGCAGAATTAGCATCCATGTGTGTTTGAATGTGTATATTTATTTAAGTAGATCTTGTTGCTTTCCCATTTTACAGATGAAGAAACTAAGGCACTAAGATCACACATCTATCTACTTAGTGGCAGAGATGAAATTTTAATTCAGGCCGTCAGGTTCCAAAATTTGTATTTTAATCATTGAACTATATTACAGGATAGAGTATATAGAGTATATAGAGTAAACCTTTCTCTTTTCCCTTTTCAAAAATATACATGCATGTGCACACACACACACACACACTCACATTCACACACGCACACACACACATACACTTTAGCAAAATATACAAGCAAATGACACTGAATACTTTTTATAAGAGTGGCAGGGGCAGGAGTGAAAGGAAAGATTTTAGTTTGCATTTTATAAACTTTTGTACTGCTTGATTTTTCTAAACAGGGGGCTCTTTTATTTCTGCTTTAATATAAACAGAAATGCAACAAAAACATGTACACAAAGGCCCTGGCGTAGAAAAGAACATTGTTTGAGAAACAAAAGAAAGTTTCATGATTGATGTATAGAAATGGATCCAGGAGAAGAAAGATAATGATGAGCTGGAAAGGAAGGCAGGTCTTTGTAGGCCATTTGAAATATCTTTTGGAACTTGTCCTAAAAGTAATGGGAACTCATTTAGAGTTTTAAGCATGGAAGTAACATGATCAGATCAATGTTTTTTAAAAGATCACTGGGTCAATAGTGTGAATAATACATTGAAGAAGAGCAGAAGTAGATGCTAGGGACTATTTGTGAGTGAATTAGAGTAATGCAGAAAGAAGATGATGGGGACTTGGACTGTGACAGTGACCGTGGAGAAAAAAATAAGTGGATGGATTGCAGAGATACTACATAGGCGAGATCTCTGTAATTTGGTGATTGATAGGAAGCTGAAAGACAGAGAAGAGGTAAACATGACCCTCAGTGCTTTACCTTGCATACTCTGTGCCATGGTGCCATTCACCAACAGAAGAAAAGGCTCTGTTGTGTACAACAATGGCACCATGGGAGAAAACAAGAACATCTAGAGAGAAAGAGGTGGCTCAGAAGCAGAGGCTCCGTGGTATAGACCAGATCTCAGGAAAGTCAGCAAATAATTGCTGGATGAATAAATGGAGCAGCCAGGGAGATGTAAAGTGCCTACCACGAAGAAAGAGAAGGAAAGTCAGATATACATCATAAAAGAAAGGAAAAAAATAGTAGTCATTCAAATGACGTCAGTCAAATGAGGTTAAAGAACACATTTCATTAATATAGGTTGATAAAGGGATTTATTTTTAAAGAATTCTAGGGTTTACTCTAAGCTTAGAAGAGATTTGATCTAATATTCAATACTTTTTTCAAGCACAGTATTATATCATTGATCATATTGACTAAGATATCGCTGGGATACTTTGAGTTGCAGAATTAAAGAAAATTTTTATTTTGGCCATTTTGCTCTGTTGGAAAATATAGACTGACATGATTCTGGAAATATTTCACTTATTTAAAAAATAAAAATTAAAATAATTAGATTATCTTTCAAAACAGATGATTTAATAAAAGGATTTTTAATTGAACCTTAAATATAATTGATGTAAGTAAGGCACAATAATATGATTCCAAGCAGGTCAAATATGTGTGAAAGCAGAATTCTGCCAGGTATCACAGAATTAATGACGCATGTAATTGAGTTTATGGTATTTTCACACCTAATTTTATTTTCCTAATATTTCTATAGTGCGTTATTACTCATTAAACAATGTTTTAGTTTGGACTCCCCATCCCAAGGTAATTTAACCCAAAGTCCTTGACCTCAGGGAGCTTACACTCTGACAGGGAAGGGCAGTGTTACAAATATATATAAATATTTGAGGGAGCTCAGTACCTGTTGGAGAGACTTCTGTGGGAAGGTAACAAGAACTGAGCTTTAAAGGCCACGTAAGAGTTGGCCAGAGGACGTATAGAAACAGGCACAGCAGGCAGAAGCAAGGGCGACCTGTTCAGAGAAGCAAAGGAAAGGTTTATTGTGTCCAGCACAACCACAGGTTATCTGATATCACTGCAGGATGATGGATAGGATCAGAAATGAACATGCTTGAGGTTAGATTGCCAAGGATGAGTCTGGGAGTCATAGAGGCCATGAGTATCTTAGATTTTAACCTGCTGGAACATGGAACATTTGAAAAGTTTAACATAGGTGGGTGATGGTTGTACACTCACTCGCTCACACACATACACACACACACAGTTTTACTTACTTAGTTACTTACTTACTTACTTACTTATATGAAATCAGGCTTCTGTGCTCTGGGTTGAGAATGGATTTACAGAGCACAGGACTCGTAGTCAAATAGATAGGAAAGGAGAATATAAGAGTAATTTAGGAGAATCGTTTAGATAAGACAAACAAGAGCAGTGGAAGCAAGGGTAGAGAGGAAGAAATAAATTTGTACTGGACGTTTATTATTTTTTGTCTCTGCAGGACCCATTTCTCTGATTCTTCTGTTAAAAAAAGCAACTCCTTCATCTAGGGAATGGATTTCCCATTCTCCAACACCACCCTTGTCACCACCATGCCAACAGTGGCCACTACTCGGATGAATCATATTCATTTACTCCTCCTATTCTCTCACTCTACATCTCTACCACAAGCTGGGACAATAAAAATCATTCCTAGGATTGGAGGTGAGAGGGGAGGGAGCCTTTCCTCTCTGTGTGGAGCTGTGAGCCTGGAGTTCCCAGAGAGGATATGGCTAAACATGCAGAGAGAAATAGGGATGGGTGGGAGGTAGTCTGAGAGAGACTGACAGAGATTAGAAAGACGCTTGGTAGCATGAACTTCCTTGTTCTCAAGCTGTATTTCTTCTACCAGTCGAAGTAACACAAGACTACATAGTTTCCTTTTGTTTCAGAGAAATTTAGGTTGGGTTTCTGTCACTTGCAACTCAAAATGTCATCATTCATACAAGGTTCTGAAATGTTTAGGAAAAAAACAGTAAGAAGTTCTTGAAATGGGACAATATGCAGGGATGAGAAAAGCAGGGAAACAGGAACAATACTAATTTTCTCATTAGCAATGTGTGGCTCATGGTACTGTTAAGAGTATACAAATGAATGAGCAGGTTTGAGGAAAAGCACGATGACTTGAGCTTCACACGTGTTAAGTTTTAAGGTGCCTATTGGTCAATCAGAGGACATTTAGTTGATAAGCAGATCTGAATAAATCCAAATAGACTTGTATCCAGTGCTGGAAATTTATAGGCTGGAGAATTATCACATAAAAATGAGAGATGAAAAGTTCAAAAATGATATTAGGGACAATGTACAGTGTGAGCAAAACAGTGCAATGAGAATGAAAATCTGGAGAATGTCAACTCTTAAGGGTCCCAAGTGGAAGAGCACATTATGCAGGTAGAGAAAGAAACGGCATAAAAACACAAAATAAAACAAAGCCATTCAGGATTAGAGAAACTACATGGTGAGGAATATCAAGGAAAAAGTTGCTAATTCTTTAAAAAGCTACAAAGAAGCCCAGTGTCAGAAAAGTTTCCATAGCAACTGAAAGGCCTATTGGTGGTTTTATAGAGAATTATGTTAATAGAACGGTGAGAAGAAAAACTTGTTTCCGGTGGGCTGGGATGAACACGTGAGGTGAGGAAGTTATCGGCAGCTAGTGCAATTCTCAAACTTTTGTACTGGGGACAAAAGGATTAAAACACGGTTTGAGAGGAATACAGGCAAGGTTTTACTAGGTTAGCAAAAATATTAGTGGGAAAATTTTACAAACATACACACATATGTGTAGTGTGTAATATATATAAAACAACTACACATACATATATTCCAGGACCTGAACTCCTAAGTTGAAATCTTATTTTCTGATGACAATTTTCATAGCTTCTCTTTACCTCCTTTAACTTTTCGGTAATGCAAAGGTAATGGGATAATAATGGAAACTATTTATTGAAATCATAGTGAGGATTAAATGAGTCAATGGGTGGAAAGAACATAGAACAGGTCCTGTGACATGGCAAGCACTCAGTATATGCCAGCCATCGTCACAGCAAAGATAATCCACCTTAGAGAGCTTTTCCATTCACTTTGAAATCTCTTCCTTGCAGGTCGCGCAAGCGTGTAGGCAAAGGAGGATGCCATGCTCCCGCAGATACGTCATTACCCTGATTCCTTATTAATGGGCAGAACTCTCAAGGCCAAAAATACTTCAGACTGGCTGGCCAGGCCCTTAGCACTGAGAGTTTGGCTTCCTTGTTAGTCTTCTTTCTCATATGTCATTTCTTTTCCTTTCCACTCCAGGCCCTCACGTGATCTTTTCATCTATTTAGTCTGACTCCCAAAAGAGCCACTTTTCAGTGCCACAGATAGCATGACATCATTATCACAGGAGGTGGGGGCAGGCACACGTACTTTATTTCTGAGCCGACCATTATCATTGGCACCAGCACAGGACTCTCTTTCTGCAATGCATGAAGGCTCATTTCCCATGGCTGTTGGACACACATTCCGCAGAGGATGCAGTGACTTAAAGAATTATGAAGAATTATTATGACAAAGTGCTTGTAATATGATGTAATAAAAATCAGAATTCAAAACTCTATTCACAATATAATTTCAACTCTGAAAATGTATGCAGGTGTATGTTTATGTTGTGCTTGAAAACACACAGAAAAATTGGAAGGAAAAAACACAAACATCTTAAAATTGTATATCTGTGGGTGGAATGATTTTCTTTTATTCTCTATACTTTTGCAATTATTTGCAGAGATCTCTTATTACTTTACGATTAAAAAATTCTATTTTGTGGGCTGAATATAGAGAGAAGTTTGACCGACATTCAAAAACTTTCCTTCTTTATATTGTTCCCAGGCAACTTTGCATACAATTGCAGTGCTCTCAGAGCAAAGCTTTTTCTAAAGCTCATCTTGAAATGTGTCAGTAGCAATCCATATCTTAAGTCATTTAAAGAGAAGAGTTTTACTCATTTCTTCTGGTCTTGCTTAGAGTGACATGATTTGTCTTTCATATTCTTTCACACAACAAAGACTTGCGTGCCTACCCTGTGTCAGGTTCTCTACCCTGTCAACAGAGCGGGGAAGAAAACAGATGTGGAGAAGGACTTCTACAGGATATACTTATCTCAGTTATTATGAAATGAAATATCATTTAACTAAAGCTGGACACGGAATATTCCTTTATTTTCTATCACATAGTATATACTTATCATACACCTGACTATACCACCATTTTTTACCCTGTAATTGTCCTGATCACACACTCTCCTGTAACCACCTGCCCCTGGGGTTGTCAAGGTTTTCTCTCAGGGTTCCTGCTGTAGGCCTCGCTGGGCTAGGATGGGGAGTGTCTGGGGGTCAGAAAAGGGAAAGAAAAAGAACAGATTGCAAGTATGTTTGTTATCTCATGTAACCTTACAATTTCATGTGATAGGTAATGTTAACTGCTCAGCACAGGTGAGGAAACAAGTTTAGTGAGAATAAGCATCATTTCAAGTGTTTTGCAGCTTGTGAATGGCAGAGCTGGGATTCTAATCCATGCCTAATCCATGAACACTTCAAAGCCTGTGTTCATCACAGGCTGCATTCTGGTCATATGCAGGGTGAAGCAGGGCACAGAACAAGGGGTTTGGGCAAACTCTCCCATCCAAAAATCTCTTTTACAGTCACCAACTAAGTTACTAAATTTCAAGCAATTAGTCGATCCATCAATTATCACATTTTAAATTTCTTATTGTCTAGAAAACTAAACACCTGCCTTTGAGATAATTCCTACTAGAAATAGATTTGTAATAAAAGAAAGAAAAAGAGAGAGAGAAAGGAAAAGAAAGAAAGAGAGAGAAAGAAAAAATAAAGAGAGAAAAGAAACACTAAGAAATATATTTTGTTATGAGACACTGATGTCTTGGTATAAGTTTAGTTAACTTGTCTTCATTTCTTTCCTTCCTTCCTTCCTTCCTTCCTTCCTTCCTTCCTTCCTTCCTTCCTTCCTTCCTTCCTTCCCTTCTTCCCTCCTTGTTCCTTCCTCCTTTCTTCCTTCTTTCCTTCCTTCTTTTATTTATTCATTCATTTACTCAACACACATTTATAGAGCAGCTAAGTGCTAGAAATGCAACGATTAATGAATACACTTGAAGATGAAAAATGGGAAACAGGGATAAAAATTTTTTGAAGAAAGAGGGCAAGTTTTAGCCAAGAAGCTCTACCTGAGGATTCTGAGGGGCCCTCCATAGGATTACATCTAGGCTAGGAAGAGAAAGAACAAGAAAATCACAGGATTCAGAAAGAGGACATTTCCAGGACGTTCTTTGCCTCCCCATTTTGTCTTAAGACCCTGCCTCCAAAGCCAGTTACACTTCCAGCCCTTTCATTTTTGATCAGATTTATTGAGGTATAATTTAATTTATACGTAATAAAATTCATCTATTTTAATGAACAGTTAGATGAGTTTTGACCTAAAAAATTATATTTGTGTATATATATAATGTGTATATATATAGTCATGCAACCAACTCCCCAGTCAAAGCATAGAACACCTCCATCAGCCCAGAAAGTTTACTTATGCCATTGGCAGTTGGTTTTCAAACCCCTGTACACTCATTGATCTAGTTTCTTTCACTCTAGGTTAATTTTGCTAGGCCTCCTTTTAACCAACCCCTGAGTGGATGTCTAGCCATGGTGACTACAAAGTCTCTTTGCCCTAACTGTACCCAGGTTCTTGGCTGCTCAGTCTGTTTCCCAGAAAAGGCACAGTTATCAAAATCAATGACACCTTTTCCGGAATTGATGCCAGTCACTTTTCACAAGTAGTATAAAACCTATTTTCCCACAGATGAGAATTTCTTGGAGGCTGAACCTGGCTTTGAAGCCCTTGCTTCTGGGAATGTGGCTGAACTGGTTAAGGCCTCCCTTGGGTTTCTAGGAATGAGAGTCATAGTTGCCCAAATTAAATTTCTCATGTGTTTGAAATTCTGTTTGAGGCTGAGTGCTGAGGTTGTTTACTCATCTTGTAAGAAATCTGGTGTAGACATTTGCAAGTGTTTGTTCTCGTGCTATTTTAGCCTTAATTAAATTGTTCTACTCGATGATTCACTCTCCTGAAGTATCATTCAAAGTAACAGGGGCCTTAATAGATTTCTAATTATTGTAGAAGAAACATCTGCTATTAAAAACAAAAGCAACTCTTGTTTTTTACCTACTGGGCCATAATAATAGAGATGCTAGGTATTCTTACCATAAGGCCCTTTGCTTTAAAAAAGAAAAATAAAACACTTATGATTAACATACATGCCATCTTTAATATATTTGTTATGGGAAGTAGATGAGATAGCCATGTATATACTGAGACAGAGAAGGGACCAATTGTTCAGAATTCACCCGATTGCATCACTTCTATTTAATATTCAGACCCACTACTCCTCTTACGGAATTAATACTTATAAGGGAGACAAAGTAGAAAGAAAAAAAATCTGGAGGTTTATTTTGGGAGGAGGGGGCAGGGGCAGGAGGTTTATTCAATTAGACATGCTGATAACATAAAATTTTACTGGCTTCAGGAAGCTATTCTTCCTTTTATCATTTTTCTATCTGCACATATAAGAATAGTTCCTCTCAATTTACAAATTTGTAATTTTTTTTCATAACTGAAAGTTTTAGTATAGAAACTACAATGGGCCGCTCTGCTTTGAAATATTTAGAGCTTAAAGAACTCCCAAAATCCAGCCATTCTTTGTAAACCCATATTCTGATGACAAAATTAAAATGAACAGAAAGTCAGCATGTTAGCAGTCTTTTATCAAATAGATCTGCAAAAAAGACTAAGACCCTGTATTTCTACTCTAACCTTAAGAAAAACACCATATTTATCTTTAAGAACCTTGCAGGTACAACCTGGAAAAAGAAAAATGAGACAAAAGAAAGAGAGAGATGCAATCAAAGAAATCCTCAGCTTCTGGAATCCCAATGTCATACCTTATAAGCCTGTTCCAGACTCTATCAGATGTTAGAGCTCTGTTTTTCCAGACAGAAAGCATCATTTATAGCTGCTCTAATCAAAGCCTTGAAAAAATTCCCATTTGGGTTTTGGTTCTATTTTTTTTCCTTCCTGTAACTCTCTTCACTCTTTACTTACTATAACAATTAATATGAAATTGCCAATATGTGAGAATTAATTATGTGAGTCAACTATTCATCGGTGGTGTATTATGCACTGCCTATATATCAGGCCCTATGCTGGGTGTATACAGAAAGTAAGATGTTGCAATTCTTTTAGAGATGTTTATATAATATGAAATAAAAATAATTATCATTTATTTTAGTTTTTACCATGTGCTGAGAAAGATGATAGGTGGAGAAAAACCTGTAAACAAGCATTTGCATCATGATTTCATGAGGGTTATTATGAGTTAAGTGTAAAGGATTACCAGGATGACAGAGGTGGGAGGATTATATAACTTTGCCTTTTCTTCTTCTCCCTAGAGAATGTGACATTTAAGCTAGGCTATTTAAGGTTTTTGTATTTTACTGGCAGTAACAGAAATCAATTTGAGCTACCTTAATAAGAAACAAAACATGTTTTATTAAACAAATTAACAACGGCTGACGTATATTGGCATGACAGTAGGGTGCAGGGGGCAGAATAACAAAGCCGGATTGTACGACTTTAAATCTCAACTTTACTACTCATTCACTGTGAGCCCATGAATACTTTACATGATCCCTTTGTATTTTATGATACATAATTGAGATAGGGTATATAAAATTGTCATAACAGTGCCTGGCACATGGCTTGCAGGACCCGGAACTAGGAAGTCCATGGGACCCAGATGGCCTGTGTCTTCATTGCTTCCTCCTTTCTCAGATGAGATGTGAACAGACAAGTGGAGGAAAAACAAAGTAAAGAGTTCTGTATACAATGCTAAGACATTTGAACTTAATACTAGATAATAAGGAGCCGGATGTTATTTTGAAGCATTGAAATAACGTGCTCATTTACAGTTGTTCAACGTTTAAGAAAGTACTTATGGAGGCATAGAGATAAGAAAGAAAAATGGATGAAAGCTTAGTCTATCCTTCAAATATCTATCTTTCATTTATATTTGTTTTCTTGTATTTTATTATTTTATAATCCACCTAAGGTGAATAGAGATTATATAAGTATATATATATTTTATGTTCTGTGTGTGTGTGTGTGTGTGTGTGTGTGTGTGTGTGTGTGTGTGTGTGTAAGGGGGTGGGGTACGTTAGGGATGACTAGAGGACCTTTTTAGGGGAGGTGTATTAGTTTGCTCGGGCTGCCATAACAAAATACCACAGACTAGAGGGCTTAAACAATAAATTCATTTCTCACAGCTTGGGAGGCTGGAAATCCAAGATCAAGGTGCTGGTGAGTCTGGTTTCTCCTGCGCCTCTCTTCTTGGCTCGCAGATGGTCGTCTTCCAGCCGCGTCCTCACATGGCATTTCCTCTGTGCACATGCACCCCTCGTGTCTCTGTGTGTCCGAATATTCCCTTTTTATAAGGATATCGGTCAGATTGGATTAGGGGCCACCACACACACACAAAAATCTCACTTTAACTTGATTATCTCTTTAAAAACTATTGCTCAATACGGTCACATTATGAGGTACTGGGGTTAGGACTTAAATGTACAAATTGAGGCAGGGGACACAATTCAGCCCATAACAGAAGGTATAATACTTTTGTTAGGGAAGAAAATAATATGCAGTGATAGCGGTAGTAGAAAAAAAGGGATTAAAGATCATTTTCTCATGTAGAATCAAAAGGATTTAATAATTGATTTCATGTGAATGATGAGATGTAGAAAGAATTAAGACTGTCTCTTAAGTTTTCTACTTTGATCAGCTAGACATATAGCAGTATAAGTAAATAAAATAAATATAGAGAAAGAACAAAATGGAGATTTGGGGGTAAATTGGGACAATAATTTATTAATTCATTCAATAAATATTTAGCATGCTTTAACTACATGCCTAACACTTTTAAAGAAACAATATCCCTAACGTCATCAAGTCTATTACAGTTCCCTAAATATGTCACATTTGAGGTAAGTATGAGACCTTGAAAAGATTAGGTATAGAAAAGTGGAGGAAAACCATGAACCTGAATGTGCCCACTAAGAAGTAAGAAGGCTGAGAAACAGTCTATGAATCAGACAAATGTGTATGGGTAATAAAGAAAAGGAAGGACCAGAAAAGGAGAATGGGGGGGCGGGGGGGATCGACCAGTGAAGTAAGAGAAAAAAACAAGTAATGACTTCAGTTTTGACTCCTTCTAGCTGAGATTGTCTGCAGAATTTTCTCATATGTACCATCGCTTTGGCATTATAGAGTAATGATTTTTAAATACACAGTTTATATATTCAGGTCATAACCGTAATTCTATCTAACTGCTCCAAATGTAGAAGTTCCAAGGCAAGGGCTTTAATGCATTATCTACACTAGTCTATAATCAACAGGAAACAACCCAAGCCCTCAAAGAGTCTGTTCTCTTGTGCAGATGTTACTCTGCCTCCAGCAGCCTTGTTTACCATTCTAATTTGCTTAGCATAGTGTGTGCAAGGATAAACTGGATTGGCCCTCATCAACACCAACTTTAAACATCTTGTACCATACTGACAAATATTTTCCCACTGACTTTTGCTTACCATCTAAATTTCCCTCAGTTCCCATTATTCTCACCGAGTCCCCAGAATGCAATAAGAATTTCTCTTTCTTCTACAATTAAAGTCTTTAATTACTCCCCAAGACATCCTTTCCCAGTTTGGCAGTGCAAAAACAGACTTCAGGGAAAGGCTTTCTAGAATTAAACAAACGAATTACATCAGTTTTTTTTTTTTCCTGTTCTTTTAAGAATTAGGGTAAAATTATGTCTTTGCCATGTTAGTCCATGTGAGCTTGGGCCATAGAGGAGGTTGGCGATTATTCCTTGGGGAGAATGCTAAGTGGTCCTTCATCATCAGTCACAGCTGATGATGGTAATTCTGGGGAAAACAAAAATGAAATCTTTTTGGCTCCTATGATAAGACCTTCATTTCCTTTCAGACACTGTTTCTATTTTGCCGTTACCACATTCATGCTGCTAGTGGAGAGCTGCCTAACGTGTCCTTGTCAGGTTTCTCCCCCACTCTCTCCAATTCCCAAAGCCATTACTCCAGTTTTGTTTCTAAACACAACACACCTTTTGATTAGTAATCATCTTTTCCTAATCAGCCAGAAAATTTACTTTTCTCAAGACACACAAAATGATTTTCTTTAAAAAAATACAGAAATATCATTTTGGCTTCTTTTTTTACTTCCTTCTAACAACAAGGCTATTATTACACATTCTCCAGTTTCTAATGTGGCCAAAATTGGAGGGGTACTCAGATTTTTGAACCCTATTCTAAGTGAGTGGCACATTATAAATTAAATACAAAGTCGACATGAACTTGGTCAGACAGACGAGGGATAAAAGCCAAAACTCTGGTTTACTTTTTTTTCTCTCTATTATTTTTTCTGGAGTATTCATCTCTTTCTTCACCCCATTTTTTTTTCTCAAGCTTCTCCCCTCAACTCAGGAACAGAGTAAAGCCAAACCACAGCCTTTGCCCATAATGCAAATCCTAGTTCACAAGGCATGGAATAATCCCAGGCTCTCTCGAGGTGGCGAGGTAGAACAGGGAAGAAGCAAAGCCTGGCATACATCAGTGAGGTCCCAAGAGGTGTCAGGGGAAGAAGGCGCCTGGGAGATCATATCAGTCAGGAGGAGCAAGGTCAAAACTGTGTCATAAATGAGCAAAGCCAAAGAAAAATGAGTGTGGCCCACTACACACCCCATGTAGAAAGAAACGGCACTACTCCTCTCCAGCCCAATAGTGCCTTTCAGGGCCATAGGATCAGTGTTTCCAGACCTCCTGATTTTTACTGTTTTTGAGAGAATCAGAAATAAGTTTCTGTTAATGTGTGAAATAACCTGAGTTTATAAGTCAACTAATTTATCTTTGACACCATTATGCTTGAGGACCATCAAACTGAAACCTCTTGTTTTACAAGAAAACAGTATTCCAGGTGTCTACCAAAGTCACATAATAATTAGCAGCAGAGCCCAAACCAGCATATAAATCCCATTTCTCCTGAATATTCTCCAACTGTTATAGAGGTGAGTTTCTCAATTTATCAAATTTTGAAAAAGAAAATATAAGAGGCAGAAGTGTTAATTTTTTTAAAAACATATAATTAAAACAATATTTATATTTATATTCCATATACAATATTTTGACATGCTCTTTGGTTTCATTCATTCTGAGGCTCTTGGAGAGAGAATTCATCTGTCTTTAAAGGCATGATGTGCCAAAACACTTTCTTAGGAATTTAGGTGTATTATATATTTTAATCTTATTTAAGAAATTGGAGATCACAGTACGTAAAAAGTAAATGAAATGAGACCCAAAAAGTATAATTAATGTAAAACTTCCTTTACATAAAAAATAAAAAGATTAAAAAACTAAGGAAATCGTGTGTGAATTTAGTTCCTTAAACATGTTGTGAGGCAAGTATTGGGACATGAGTCTAAATTTGCAAGAGACTATCTAAAGTTTACCTCTGAAAGTGAGGGAAAGAGAGTTCTGATCTCAGACCCTCCCACTTCCACTTTATGAATTAAAGGCATGAGAGATACAGGATTAAGATATTTTTAATACCCATTTGAATGTGATTCTGCTGGGAGAAAAGTAAGAGAGATTGAATGCATCCATCTCACTAAAGACTGAATTTGCTGTGTTAATATAAGCACACTGGGGGAAAAGTAGATTGTCTTGCCGGCTCAAAACCAATACATCCAATTTACTCCTTCTTTTCTTCACTAATTTAACACATATTTATTATATTCAGCACAGTTTCAAGCACAGGAGAACATAGTAATGAACAAGCCACAGGAGACCCTGCCCTGATGGAGTTTGTGGTCCATCAGGAGGAGACATAATAAACAAGAAAAAATAAATAAATAAATAAATGATGTAATGTCAAATAATGCTACATGCTAAGAAGGAATAAAAAGCAGAGTACAATAATGTATAGTGCTGTGCATGATGGTAGAGGGAAACTATTTTTAGATATTTACATCAGAAAGAGTATAATCCAGAGGTAAAGCTATGAAAAAAGAGGAATAAAAAATACCAAGCACAAATGCCCTAAGGTCGGAATAAGATAAAAGTTTCTAGGGACAGAAAGAGGGTTATGCAGCTGAAGGAAACTGAGCAATCGGTCAGAAAAGTGTTGGAGGGAATGCTTTTCCTCATGAGTGCTTTTTATTTTAAATAGCACAGAGAAACATTGGAGTGTTTTAAGTAGAGAAATGACCTGTTCCTTTGGGAAAACTGAAAGGGTTTCAAGAGCTCCATGAGAGAAGAGAACAGGAGACCATCACTGCTCTGCAGCCTGAAACACAGAGGCCTACAAACCTCCAACGGAATTCTCTGACTTTAGCAGCTTTGCACCAAGAAAGAGATTTGGCTGAGAAAACACAGGACAGAGCTGGAAGAATGTCCAAATCTTGCTCATAAAATGCCACTCAGAGCCCATTAAGCAACCAATCTGCTTCATCAGAACATGGACTTAAAGACAACAGGTAGAGCAGTTCTGACCAGCACAGAAACAGCCTTCTCCAAAAGCATCAGTTCCCGTGGTGGGACACCTGTGGGAGTCTGCAAGGCCGTGATTTGCCTGTTACCCGCTGGCCTTTGGTTTGCATTTGTTTTTCAATATAATCTTTCAAGTTTGCATACATTGCTGACAGGAGTGTAAATTGGTATAATCTGGCCATAAGCATCAAGAATGATAAAAATCTGCATTTGTTTTGACCTCAAAATTTTATGTCTATGAATTTATCTTGAGGAAATGATCAGAGATGCTGAGATTAGATAAATGAATGGAGAAAATATAAATGTCCAACAAAAGTACATGGATTAGGTACCTCAGGGCACTTTTGCAGCCATTCAATATCATGTTCTAGGAAAATACTTCAAGAGAGAAAAAAATCCCACAATGTAATTTTAAGTAAAAAAAAGAGGCTACAAAATACTATGTGTGATAAGACTGATTTTTTAAGTATGTACATGTATATGTACATATTTTATTTACATTACATACTTTAATATATTAAAGTATTAACAGTGGTTCTCTTTGATTGAGTTAAACTGTCATTTTTTTTTCTTTCTTGTTGATTGTCTATTTTACGGTGTTTTAGAATGAGCATAATTTAGCTTTGTAATTTAAAACAACTCTATCAAGATGTACTAAAACTTTCCCTGAAAGCTTTGTGTTCAAAATGCTTACTTGTGGCTTCCTTAGGGCTGGTCTTCTAGCCTGTCCACTGGGCTTCTGGGAATCCACTCCAGCCAAGAGAACAATAGGAGACCTGAAGTGTAGTCTGGGCCCCTCCCACAGCCATGTGTCAGAAGATCAGACATAGGAATATTCCTATTGTCCCAAATCTAGGACAAAATCAGAGAACAAAAACAAGCTGTGACCCACTCCTACTTTGTAATTCCAAATATTCTGTATGCTTTCATGTTTTTTATTATTTTTGGACTTAAACTTTAATAGTTTTGTATATTTGGAAGTGATATTCCCCTCTCCTTACTAGTACGTATGCTCCACAGAGCAGACAAAAGTCTCTTTTATTCATGCTTATCTTCAGTACCTGAATAGTGCCTAGCAAATAAACTAGGTATTTGCTGAATAAATTAATGAAGAATGAATGAATTCAAGTCCTAATAATGGAAACGAAAAAAAAAAAAAACATGACATAAAGGCACTGATAAATATGAATGCATTTAGGTCAGCGTTCAGTAAAAGTGAAAACAGAGTATTTAAGAGGACTAAATTAAACTTTTGCAAGGGTATACTACTCTATAGATGTAGCTGGAACATTTCCTTTTACTTCAGCAGTATTTTAGAAGCTACTAATTTCTCATATGAATGGCTTTCAACAGTGGGTTTTTTTTCCCTCACACAACAAGCAAGAAGATTAAGGCCTAGGGAAAAAAAAATTAATATTCACAGACTAACATTGCTGCCAACTTATCCATGAAGACATAGAATGAAAGGTTGTGAGAGGTGGGGGTTCTCATAAAGAAGAAAGAGAAGTACAGTAAATGAGACTAGGCAAATTGTAAACATTCTATACTTATTTCTTCTATGCTATTCAGATTCAAAAATTATATATGCAGGGAGCATGCCACAAAGCCCTATGGTATTTTATACAATCCAAATAAGTATCAAGGTTCTTGAAAATATTCATATCTTTTGATACAGTAATTTCATTTCATGGTTACAAACTAAAGACAAATAATAAATACAGACAAAGATTTGTATACAAACAAACTTGAACCATAGATTTGAAAAATAAATTTCATTTTATACATGAATCACAGGCAGATAGATCTGAAAGAGACCTTAACCATATTAGCCAGATTTCTGTAAACAGAACCAAATGTGTGTGTTTGTGTGTGTGCGCGCACGCGTGCGCGTGCATACACACATGTGTGGAGAGAGAGGAGAATGAGAGAGAGAGAGAGAGAGAGAGAAATTGGCTTATGTAATTGTGAATGCTGGCAAGTCCAAAATCTGCAGGGTAGGCTGGCAGGCTGGAAACCCAGGGAGAGTTGATGTTTCAGTTCAAGTCTAAAGGCAGACCACAGGCAGAATTATCTCTTCCTCAGGGGAGATCAGTCTTTCTGTTAAGGCCTTTAGTTCATTGGATGAGGTCCACCCACATTATGGAAGGTTATCTGCTTTACTTAAAGTCTACTAATTTAATGATAATCTCATCTAAAAAATACCTCTAAAGCAACATCCAGCTGCATTTAAACAAATATATGGGTACTCCAGCCTAGTCAAGTTGACACATAAAATAAACCATTACATTAGCCCATATGTACATTGGGAAGGACTCTCAGTGAAGTGAACTTCCCAAACTTGTTGACAAATCGACCATTGAATTCTTTCCTTAGTGCTGATATAAATCTTTTTCCAAAGTCTGCAAAATATTCTTGAGAGTCATATCTGGAGCTAAAAAATATCAGATGCTAACTTTTACTCTTTCATTTTAATTTTAAGTATAGAATGTCTTGTTCTAAAAGTATGTAACTCATCTTTCAGGAATATAGATGATCGTATTCACTTTGCATTACAGAAGCTCTTAGCATCATGCTTTCCATGTCATAGGCATTCAATACCTGCTTACTCAGTTCAACTGAGCTTTGTTGTAAATGAGCTCAGTCAGAAAGTTGTCATGCTACATCACCAAACTTCTCTGATTTTCATTTTCTCTCTCTTTAAAATAGCAGAATTTACTAATAATCTCTAATAGCATATACATGGCAACTGTGCTAAGTATGTTCAGAGGAGAGCAATGGCCAAGGCTCTTCGTGAAGAGATTTGAAGGCGGAGTATGCTGCGTATAGAGAAGAAAGTGGAATATTGCGAGAAAAGAAAATAGTGCATGAAATGAAAAGGGCGACATGTATAAGGTGTGCTCGGTGGGCAGCAGATTGGCAGAAGGTTGTTGAGAGAAGCTCTGAGAGGTATAACTGGAGAAGTACCTAATGAACTTGAAGACAATATAAATAGTTTTCACTTAAAATGATTAGGGTGTGATTGATAGTTTTTGAATTGGAAAAACGATTAAAATGGTATTTTGTGGAGGGAAAAAACTTTATACTGGCCATATTAATATAGCCTCTTTAAATTAACCAACTTGATCTTTTTTTTTCTTATTTCTTCTCTTCTCCTGTTTTTTGTAATCACAGACACTCACCCAGTTCCATGTATAAATTATACAATCCTAAGCTGCAAATCCATGCACTACTAAAAAATAATTTAGAAGTAATTTTGTCATAAAAGTTATTTCAATGCAGTTGTCACAACTAATACCTGTTATTACATTTATACACTATTACTTGTCAGAGGAAAAATTTAAACAGGAAAACGTGGGCTGCAGAGAGCCCCATTAAAATGAACCATAAATCTAGGGTGAAGGGAAGAGCAGATTTCAAAATTAAGAAAGAAGAGACACAGGCTGTACCGAGATGTCACACTAAATCTTCCAAGAAGAAAGTAAGGAATCGTAGCTTGCAACTCACCTCAAGCCATACAGAATTGACTGTTTCACCCATATCTGATTGTGTGGTTAGCATTTGGAAAAGGCAGTGTTGTGGGAGTAACAGGAGCTGCTTTAGAGGCAGAGTCCAGATTCTGCTACTATCTAGGTTGGTGATTGTGAAAATATCCTCATCACTAGGCCTTAGTTTCCTCATCTGTAAATAGGCACAACTGTGCCCCAGAACTGATATGTCTAGCATACTAGGTAAAGGTACCTAGCACCTTACCCCACACATAACAGCCTTCCTAAGTTTCCAGTTTACCCTCCCACCACCTTCTCTATTCTGGCCTTTATTGTCTCTAGTTATAAAGTTGTAGAAAACACCACGACCTCACAGTGCTGCTGTGAAGAAAGGAGGGTATTAAACCACACTAAGCAACGCTCACGAGGCTCTCATTGTGCCAAGTTCTTTCACACAGTGTATAATAAAAGCTGTTAGAAAAAAATTTTCCTGTTTCACCCTACAGTTTTAGCCATTAAAAGAACATTTCTGTGTCTGGTTAGAATCAGATACATCTACCTTTTTCTTCACAGATTTCTAAAATTAAATAGTTTCTCATAGAGTTCTTACGCATAAAAGTTATCATAAAACTCTTCTATCTTAGTAAATAAAATATAGTATACTAATTTATGTTTATTGAGTGTTTACAATCTGCCAGCACTCTTCAAAGTGGCTTACATGTATTAACTCATTTCAATGTTCACAACAATTGGTGAGGCCCATACCTTTGTCATTGCCTTTTATGAATGGAAAATCAGATAGAATTTATGAAACATGCTTGATATCGCCTTGTTTGTTAGTAGCAGATTTGGGGTTAAGAATTAATCCCATGCGATTGTTGTAACATGAAAGAAAAAGCAACTATCTAAAGGTATGACCTACATTCTTAAGAAAAAATATTGAAAGCAAGTGAAGCATTAGACTTCTACTATCTCTAGAATGCCTATAATTTCAAAAGAACAAATTAAGGATCATGAAATGAGAAAAACAGAAAATCTAGTGTATCATCCTTGATCAGAAGTGTTTGGTTTTGAACTAAATGTTATTTTAAAATTACTTTATAAAGAATCTTTGTAATATAGATATTAAGAGTCCATGGAAGACTTTCCAAAACTGATGGTTATACAACTTTTGCCCTCACAGTAAATAGTCATGTTAAAGCTATGAGCATCTTTGGTATGTAAATAAGGATGGAATTTATAGTTCTTAGATATACTTTATCCTTATTATTTTTAAACAGATTTATTGATATCTAATTTATATGACATAAAATTTACCTGTTTCAAGTACACAATTCAATAATTTTTAATGTATTTATAGAGTTGTAAAAAATCACCTAAATTTTAGAACATATGCATCATCCTAAGAAAAAAACTTGTGCCCATTTAAGGTTTCTATGTATTTTTATCCCTTCCTCCCTAGTCTTAGGCAAACACTAAATTACTTTGTCTCTATAGATTTATTTGTTATGGATATTTCATATAAATGAAATCAGACAATACGTTCTTTTGTGTTGGGCTCCTTCGACTTAGCATAATAATGTTTAAGGTTCCTGTGTGGTAGAGTACATATCAGTACTTTGTTATCTTCTTTTGCTGAATAATATTTCATTGTATGGATATGTCACATTTGTTTTTCCATTCACCAGTTGACTGACATTCGAGTTGTTTCCACATTTCAGTTATTGTGAGCAATGCTGCAGTGAATATTCATCTTTACCCAGACACGTGTTTTTATTTCTCTCAGGTAGATAGCTATTAGTGCAATTACTAAGTCATAAAGTAAGTCTACGTTCAATTTTTTTTTAAAGGAACTGCCAAACTGTTTTCCAAAGTGCGTACACCATTTTATATTCCTATAAGCAAAGTATGAGTGTTCCAATTTCCTCATTTCTTTGCCAATACTTATTTTCTATGCTTTTGATTATAACCGTCTTTGTGGGTATGAACTAATAACTCGTGGTTTTGATTTGCATTTCTCTAATAACTAATGATATTGAGCATCTTTTCATGTGCTTATTGGCTATTTTCATATATTCCTTTGAAAGTGTCTATTCATATCTTTTATTCATTTTTAACGTTATTGTTTAATTATTTGGTCGTATGTTTTCTTTATATATTCTGAATGACAGTCTCTCATGCGATAGACAATTTTCAAATATTTTTCTCCCAGTGCATGTGTTGTCTTTTCACTTATTTTTTGAAGCACAAAAGTTTTTAATTTTGATTAAGTACAATTTATATATTTTTTCTGTTATTGCTTATGCTTTCATGGTTTTGTCTAAGAAACAATCGTCTAACCCAAGATCATGAGGATTTACTCCTACGTTTGCCTTTTTTTTTTCAGTATTTTTTTTAACATTAAGTAACGTAGGAGCAAAGTCTTTTTTAAAATTTGGATGAGGTGGAAGTGAAGTTATATAAATGACATAAAAGAAAGAGAATGTAGATACAGCCACTCGATATTACACAGAAAGAAAAACTAAAGTATCCATTTTGCTATGTTAAAGTATATAAAATGCAAAATATTTCATTTAAAATTACTGATAAGCAGAGGCTCAGAGCTCAGTAATGGAACCAAGAGCGCTGGTGAAAGAAAAGCTAATCAAGGAGGAATGCCTTCTGAAAAGCAAGGACATATTCAATCCCTGTTCAGGCTATAGCTGAACAAGCAATCAAGCTGTAGAATGCATAGACTAGCCAGCATGAGGGGGTGAGATGTTAAACCTGTACAAGACATCATCCCCTCGAAAAGATAAGAGCATCAAATATTAACAATTTGGAAATGTACTTGGAGATACTGGTGTTTAAAGAAAATGAATTGCTTAAACATGAATACTAAAGAATTAATTTGTAATTCTCTCCTTAACAAAAAGTGGAAATATGGGTGCACTTCATGACTGACAAGAATATACGTATTTTACTGATCCACAGAGGATTCAATTAAGATATCTCATCTAGGATATATTAGCAACTCTCTCTATAAAGTTTTGTAATAAAGTCCATTCCCATTATTATTTGCTTGAATGTTGCTAATAATTTACTTGCTGCCAAATCTATGTAATCTTTTATACCTCGAGGAGTAAAGATAATTAAAAATATGAAATTAATGCCTGTCAATTAAGAAGCCTGTTGAATTTCAAAGCATAAAAATAAAGACTCTATTAATAGACATTAAGTTCTAGATTTTCACAGTCTGAAGATACTTTAGTCTAATAACCTCTTTTCTATAAATGACACTACTTCAGAACCCAATCTGGTGAACTACCTATTGCGCAATTTTATATTCAAACTATATGACCCTGTGTTAAATATCTATATCACCTATATCTATATCTATATACATGTACATATATACATATATATATGTATCTAGCACAGAGCCATATATATAGATATATAGATATATATTTTATATATATGTATATATATTTCATCTCTTTCATATTATCAAAAGCTTTTCAGGACTTTTTGTCTGATTCCTCAGCATCCAATGAACTGTTTGACTCCAAAAGCATCTGTTGACTATTATTTTAGCTAGTTCAGCCTGTTGTTTCTTTGGAACAAAAAATTCTATATTCCAAAATCTTACTGTTGTTTCCTTTTAAATTGTTCAGCTTTTTTTTGGTCTTTTACGTCACCATCTGATATGTAGTCATTGCTCTTTTTTTGTTTGAATGATAAGATAAAGATTCTAAAACTAATTAAAATTTTAAAATAGTTAAAAATATAGTATAGATCACACAGGAAGAAAGTGTATTTTTGGAAGAAAAAATCCTCAACAAACTTGCAAGTCAAAGGAAAACAAAAAATAAAGTGATCAAATGATTAAACCCAATTTAACCAGCATTGGTTTAACCTTTCTCATGTTTTATGCACTGAAGATACAACATATATAAGACATAGATCTTACCCTCAAGATACTCATGGATTAGGGAAAAAAAAGAATTATATAACGATTTGATCAGTTGTTTTTCAAAAGCAGTAATAATACTTCTTTATACATATTATTAAACACCATGTACCTTAGCACATTTAATCCTCACAACAAGAGGCAAGCATTATTATATTTTTATTTTACAAATGAAGAAACTGAGGCACAGAGAGGTTAAATGATCTGCCCAAATTATATAGGTAGTTTTGGTAGAGCTGATATTGGAACCAGGCAGTATGACTTCTTATGCTATACTGTACTGCCTCTCAATTAACTGAAACTTCTCCATTAATTTTATTTCTTTTTACCAATATGTCACCAAAATTAGAAATTAAGATTGTCACTTATTTTAGATCAGGAAGATAAATCAATTTTTAAACTTTGAAAGACCCCTCATGTAAAAGGAGTCTGAAGACTGTAAATGCCTTTACAAATATATGCATTAAAATATTATTTTAATGGGATGAAATTGTGTATTTAGAGGTATAAATATCTGCTATAGCACATACGTGCATTCTTGAAAAGCTTGCAATATGTTATATGGCACACAAAGTTAAGGAGCTTATAGGAAAAAAAATACAGACCCCTAAAACCTTATTCCACTTTGTACCCAGAGCACTGACAACAAGAAATTCTACTTAAAAACAATTTATCACAGTTTTTTTAAGTTAAAATCATAATAAATAGATAGATAGATAGATAGATAGATAGATAGATAAAGGGATTATAGGACTTTATCCTAAAATACAAACGAAAGTAGACTGAAGAAAGGGGTAAAAAAAAGGCTGCTGAATTATGGAAACAAACAGACCACCATCAGAAGTTGTAGGTGGGTAAGCAGATGCGGTCTTCGTACATAATATAATAAAGATAGAGACTGATGGGTTTAAATTATTATCTGGTCAAGTTTCTTTTGCACATAATCAACCTCAAGAGAAAGTAGGATAAATGGACACCATGCACAGCACTGCATTCTTCCATAGCTTGCTGGATTTCGCTTTTTTAGTATACTTTGCATTCTGCTGCTGTTACTCATAGCAAAAAAAAAAAAAAAAAAAAAAAAAAAAAAAACATTAGGATGCTGGAGGGAATCACATAAGAACCTTCTGATTTTCCAAGTTATGTCGATATCATCTCCCTCTACACCAATCCTAGTTGAACTTATTCCCATTACAGAGCATGCATTGTAGCAAAAGAAGCCATATTTGGAATGGACAGCACTGAAGAAAAACATCAATAGCTTTATACCACTAGAACTGTTTCTTAATTTAGGTTTCTTCTTCCTTTTCTGTTAAATGTACTTAAAAACTGGAAATGCACATTTATTCAGAGCAACATACTTTATTAAGTTAAGTTCAATTTATTGTTAATCACATATGGCTCATTGCAAAGAAAGTACTGCTTTCAGTCCCAAGCAAAAGTTTCCAAGAGGTCATTCACACATTTCCATTTGTAATTTTAGCATGACTGCAAATTTTCTTCTTTCATCTCCATCGACATTAATACAAAATTTAAAATAATAAAGGGCAACTATAGCCTTTTCTTCCCTACAGCCATATTGTAGGACCAAGAGATTAACTAAAGCCCAGTATCATTTTAAAAACCAAAACAAAATAAAAATAGCTCTTTGCCTAACCATTTTCAGGAGAAAAGTTTTTGTCTAATTTGTAAAAAATGACTGTTGATTAAAACCTAGTTATGCAGTCCAGATTGGTTTACTCTCAAAGCTGTTATTTGAATAGTAGATTAAATTTCTCTAAAGCACCAAGACTAGAAAAAAATGATTTGTCTTCTGTAGCGTTGCCCTAATATGGCTCTAATGAGAAGTGGAACCTTTCTTGTAACTTTGCTCCTTGGGTAGCTAAAGGTTTGGTTTACTCATCCTGGTAAAAGTTCCTGCTTGTTCATCTTCTTCTCTGAACAAAGACTGATTTTTATAAGAATTGGGTTAATAAATCTTTCCCTTAGGCATTGGGACTAGCTTCTCCAAGAGAAGCGGGCTGTTACTTTGCTTTTTGTCATCTTTCATCACAGACATGTTTACAAAAGGCAGCCAAAGCAGTGACGATCAATAGGGTCTCTGCTATCGTGAAAAAGGGTGATGGCAATGAATTTTAAACAATTTTAGCAACAAATATTGGCTGGCACATGAATCTGGATCTCTAGCAATTAGAGATACACACATTTTCATAGAATAATCTAAGCCTAGTCCTTCCAACCACTTTGTTAAACCAAGACCTGAGCGCTCATTGTTGTTTTTGGTTTCCCTGTTACAGCTGATAACATCAAACATTTAAAACTGAGTGCTGCTGCTGAATGCAAGGTTATCAATGGGTGCAAGAGTAACAGAGAACTTCAGGGCCTGAACTCCAGTATTCCCTTGTAATTTTCTTTCAGTTCTACCTCAAATATGTTTTTATGCAGAAAGAAACTTGGTATCAGTATGTTACTAAACACCAGGAATTTTTTTTTTTTGGAAAGGGAACAAAGGATTTTGAAGACATTGTAATAAAATGGAATCCTGAAAAATTATATTTGTTGCAAATTGTTCTAACACTTCACTTGTACATACATATTAACAACTCCAGGCATTCTGAACAACAGTCCCTGTTTGCAACTATTGTTAAATGTGAGGAAAGTCTTCGCCCCATGTAAGAAGGTCATCTCCTGATTTATGTATCCTTTTATAGAGACTGGTTATGCAAAATGGGTAAATTGCAGAGTACTGGGCTGCTGAAAGGAGAGAGTTGAGGAGACTGAGAGTGTTTTCAGAAGCACCTGGCATCTTTCCTGACAGTCTGTACCGCGACACTTCAAAAAATATAGGCAACATGGGAGAAAATGAGAACATGCATCCCAGGGCTCTAAATTCATTTTCATAGTTCCCCTATGGACCCTACTTCCAGCAAATGACCTGACCTTTTTTATCAGAACCAACAGCAGACAGCTAGCTGCCAGGGGGCTGGCTTGGGGGTGGGGATGGGGGGCAGACACAGAGAGAAAAGGCTAAAACATAAACTTTGAGAAATTTTTCTTTCAAATAGAACTTTCCAGAACACATAGGTTTTCCAAGAAAAAAAAAGTTAATGTTAAAAAATAATAATTCGAGAATAGTGTTAAGTAAGATATTCAAGTTAATATATTTGCATAAAATGGAATATCAGAAAGAATGATGATGGTGAAAGGAGGAAATGATGAAAATCACTTTTTCTTGATGCAGTTCAGACCTAGAGCAGGGTTCAGCCCAGGTGGTTACTATGTACATTCACTGGAGACTAACTAAAAAAATACAAGAAAAAGAGCGTCTCATTTAAAAAATATTTTATTTAAAACTATTACTAAATTAAAATATTACTAAAATAGTTAGAAAATATTTAAAAGGCTCTCAAATTCCATCTTAATTCCTTCAGCTCTGATTTGATTCCCTGCATTTGTTTCATTTTAATTTCTTTTCTTTTGGGTTTGAAATGGAAACAATTAAAATTATATTCTTATAATTCAAAAGATTGATAAGAAAATAAAAGTTTAAAAATAATATTTATTAAAAGCTAACTTTTTGGGGTTAGGCCAATTTTCTTTAGGCAAAATGCTTAGAAAATTCGTCTGTGCAATGATCAAAGGCATTATCATTTTCCAAACCCCTGAAGTCTTTCTTGCCTCCAGTGCAAGGTGCATTAGCTGACTAATAAGATTTCCAGATAGAAAATGAAAAGGGAAAGGCTGAGCCTGACACACAGAGAGAAGAGCTTAATAGACTTGCGTACATGCATTAGCCTATGACTCACGATTGATTTGCAGAGCACCACTGCCAACTCCATCTCAGAGGGTCCGCTGTTAACACTTCCCCTGATCCCTCCAACCTGCTCTTCCCTCAAATTATCTTACAAGCTTTCCAAGCAGATGCTTTAACTTAATATTTTCTCAAGGATGAGAGAATTTAAGTAGGTTCAAGCAAACCCATTTAATGTCTCACTTTTCTTGGCTGGTTTCAGCAAATATTAAGTTCAAGACTATTTTATAGGGTCTATATCTCTGGTAACATAGAAAATCAACTAATATTGAATTCTTAAAGGGCTGGGAAACTGAAGAAAAAGAGAGCCCTCTCTCCTTATGTAACAAAATTTTTTTTTCAAAATTTTTAAAGTTTTTGGAATTTTTTTTTAAACAAATAAGTTCAGTAACACTAGGCTAAAATGTATCAGACCCACAAAACTGTAAAAAATTTCTTTCATTTAGTTATCAAAATTGCTTCCCTCCTTGTTCCCTACTGTCTATTAATATGATAATCAAATATATGACTGGAAACGAATTGTTCTACCTGCATAAATGGAAAACTGATAGTTTTCTATTACCCTCAGTCAAGTTCAGAAATAAAATAGATTATGATCTTCAAATTGAAACATTCACTGAGATTTGTGTGGCAGTTTCTCATTCCCCTTTCATACTTTCAAGAAGATCCTGTGAGGACATCACTTATAAGAATTGTTCAGACATGCTTTCTGCTACACTGTTTCTTGGTGTGGGGTCGATAACTTGCATAACCACTAAACAAACCATAAACAGGCTAAAATGATAATAATCTAAAATATAAAAAGAAATAATAAGAAACTTCTACAAACCACTCCTTATTTATAAGTTCTCTAGATACTAATGCTATTTTGGAAACAGCCAGAAGAGAAGTCTGTTTAAAATTGCTTCTATTAGGGTGAAAAATTCGTGTTTAATTATTTATTCACTTTAACATTTTCAGGATTGAAATACAGAGCAGGTTTTCACTGTTTCATCAGCCATGTCTTGTGCATCCTCACCTTGGCCTGTAGGTAAAATTAGAGCTAAGATGTTTCATTATCGCCCCTGTTTTTCCTCTCACACAAGCCCCGATGACTCGGTTCCCATCTCGTTCGACCAGCTCAGGCCCCCAGCCAGGCTCTGTTGTTTTTTTTTTACGTGTGGCTAGAGAACATCTCTCCTCTCTCTTCACTTCAGTCACTTTCACTAGCATTGACATTTCCCTTCCACACCTTGCCCTTCTCTATACTTCACCTACTTTACCTACCAAATTCTAACCTTAATACAAACCAATATTTTAGGATCCTTAGTCCTTCTGGAGAAACCACACCACCATGCAGAGAGTCACACTGTTCCAGATGCTCAGTCACAGCTGGCTTGCAGCCCTCTCTGGCCAACCGCTTATACGTTCATAAGTTATCTCTGGCATCCCTCAAAATGGCAAGTCAAAACCATCGGCAAACTGTCCAGTTGTCCTCTGCTTCCCCTGCTGCCCCTACACCCTACTTGCCTTCTCAGACAGCACCCTTTTCTCTTGTTTTCATAGAGAAATTGAAGCCTTTCAGGTGTTCTCCCTTCTGATCACCAAGACTCATGCGTTGGTCCCTCCTTTTGATAGTCTTTTCTACTTGTCAAAGATCTGGGGATCTTTATCAGCATTTCCTTCCTCTTCTGTGCCTTCAGTTTCTTTCTTCTGTATCCCACATTCTGTCTTCAATAGACTACTAACTGATTTCTGCCTCCACTCTGCAAAAATTTCCTGGAGAAGTGTGCCAATGATCACCTCACATTGCTCTACACACACTTGTTTCAATTCTATTAGTTAGACAGCCTTATACTATTTGACACAGGTGATCACCCCATTCTTCCTGGGATTCCCTCCTCTCTTCCCTCTGTGGCCACATACATTCATAACTCTCCTCTTGTATTTAAGACCTTTCCTTTCAGTTTTATTCATTGATTTTTTTTTTTCTTATTCATCTTCTAAGTGCTTGTGATCTTAGAGGAAGCTGAAGTGGCCAAACCAGGAGTCAGAGCCATACAGTAGAACTCCAGAGTCCAGCTATGGTGGCTCCATATTGCCTAATGGCTAAACCCAATGGCTTCAGAGTTAAGCAAAAAGGGATCAACTCCAACCTCCTCCACTTACTAGATGGGGCAAGTTATTTAGCCTCTTTAGCACTGGTTTTCTTATGTATAAAATATAGGTAATAATACCTTCCAGACAGTTTCTGTGAGGAATAACTCTGATAATAACTGCAAAGTGTTTACAAATAGTAGTTTTCCAATAAATGGTATCTATTATTATTTTATTGGTTGTATGGCTTCTCAAATATTTGTCTTCATTTTCAAGGTTAAGCATGAGACAAAAAAAGTAAGGTGGAGAGTCACTGAGGACAGCATTATATTAGGAAAAGAGAGAGAGAGAGACATTCTTGTTACAATTAAAATGAACCAATTTAATGATTATCTGAACTATTTACCTTTAAGCCTACTTCTCCATTATGTTCAAGAAGTTTGCATTCTTTCGAGAGACACACTGACTTGAATGCCTCACCAGCACTGTTTACCAGAGCTCCTAACAGTCTCCTCTACCCTAATCTAGTCTCGATATGAACCAAGGACTCTAGGCTTGCAATTTCCAAAGCATATTAATGTGTCATCATCTTTTGACTATTTTTGAACACCAAAAACAGAAATATTTGATAAGACTTTAGTAAGCAAGTCAGAACATTTCTCATTGTGTGGAGAGTTTCTCTACCTATGGGTTTGTAATTTAAAGAGAAAAGAAAGTCTGTTGACTGTTTAAAACTCTTGACAAAGGGTAATTTTTTATATATATGTAAATAAAAGGGTAAAACCGCTATTGTCATACAAATATAAAGCAAACGTGTATCTATTTAACTCAGTTAATACAGGAACCAACAAGATGTTATAAGAAGAGTCAAAGAATTTACAGAAGCTTTAGAAATGTGCCGATAAATTACAGATAGATGTGAAACTGGCATTATCCACCTGGTAATACCTAATCTAGTTCCACAACACACAATTCAATTGTTTTTCATGGATAATTTTTTGTGTGTTAATATCAGAGTTGAATAGTTCAAAGATCATGAAAGAGAGAGCTAAACTTAACACAACATTCAGTACTGTTTTTGCCTATTTCAAAGTTTTTCACATTTTTTTGCCTGATAGTTTATCTCTTTAAACGAAAATGGATCCCAGTTTTGCTATGCCTTGATACTGTACACAGACAGATAAGTTCTACACAACAATACAGACTTAGAATGTGTTAACAGGTTCCAAAATAATACATAGTAGTCAGAGTCTGAATAAGTTAGAGAAGGCCTGATTTCTCCTAGAGCCAGTACTTTGTAATTGGGTGCAAAAGAATATCATCATGACTGTTCTGACTTACATCGCCCTCTCATTCCTCCTTTCTTCACCCCCCTTTGGGTTGCAATGTAAAGCTTGATAAAGGACCGCACTAGGAAGGAGAGGGATGGGTGGTGGTGCAATGTACATGGAGCTTGCTAGAGAGGCATCGTGGAATTTCCATAACGAGTTCACAATGGAATCATTGTCAGACCTCCCTCTGCTTTGACCCTGATGCTGTACGGGGCACATGCCCCACGGTTCATCCAGCTGGAGCTCTATGAGAACAAGGATGATGATGTCAGTTTTGGCACTCTGTTTAAGAACAACAAAGCCTGCGCCTAGTGAATTACATGAAGATGGATCACAACACTCAGCTTTGTATTTACAAAGACATTAGCAATAAACACGCATACCTTTCAGTAAAAAAAAAAAAAAAAAAAAAAAAAAAAAGCCATTTCCATCTCTGTGATAAAAGGAGGATTGCTTTTTTAAAAATCACAGGTAATTTTGAAAATACTATGAATATATGGAAAGGTTGTTTTGTCTTTATTTTCCACGAACTACAGCCTTTTGTCACTTACGTGGCTGTAGCCGTAACCGTCAATTATTATGTTAGCCTTTATAAAATTTTACAACTTTATTTTAATAATAATACAGAAAAAAAAAGATTGTAGTTTTAGAAGTAATTCGGGACAGGCTCCCTTAAAAATTTCTATAACATTCCTGGCACTTCTGATGAGGTTCCATTCTTTCTCAAAGAAAAAAGCTTTTATCTGACTTGCTCGTGCCTGAATGCCAATAGCAATGATTAAACTGAATGATGTTCAACCCCTTTATAAATGTCTTTCATTTTTAACCTACTCTTTCAAAGAGATAAGTAATCACTGTTTCTTTTACAATAATACCCATTAGTCAGGACTTTTTAAAATAAAATTAATATATTTAGATGAATCATCATAGAAGAGTCTCATGGTAAAACAGAGAACTTACAGAAGAGACCTTAGTCTGGTGGACTTTGAAGTTATTTAAATATCTGTAAGCTAATCCTTTCTCTTTTCATGAAAAGACAATTCCTATTATTTATTTGAGAGTATTGCCATTTTTGAAAAGATAAATGTGTAAGAATTTAATTGAAAACAAAGTCAGAAATCCTTGTAAATATACTGTTTCCTTAAGTACACACACATACACACACACGCGCACACACACACACAGCCCCAGAGAAAAAAGAACTTGTATATTGTTACTGAATTTCAAAAGGAAAAAAAAAAATGTTAAGAGAGATACAGCTACTGGTGAACAAAAGTGGAAGCATTTAGCTTTCAATCATCACAGCACTAACTCAAAACCTACAGTTTCAGTTCCGTAAAATCAAAAGCAATTTTCACTTTTTTTTTTTCACTAATTCTTGCCTTTCATAATAATAGATAACATATGATGAGTGTTTAATACATGCCAAACACTGAGCTAAGTCTTTTATATGCATTAATTACTTCTAACCCTGAACAACAATTTATGAAGCAAGGACTATTATTATCAGTCTCTTTTCATGGATAAAAATAAAAATAAGGATTTGAGAAGTTTAAACTTACCCAAAGTCACAGAGCTATAAGGATCCGTAGCAAACATTATCCTTGCTATATTTTGCTACAATGGCTTAAAAACTCAGTAGTTACAGTATTCCAAAATGCTTGTTAGGCTTTATAGTGATGTTTTCCAAACTTTTTGCCTTTCTCCTTAGAGTTCCAGTATGCACCATACCTTAATTTCTTTGTCTTATTTAGAAATGTTTATCACAATTTTTAGCTCAAAAATGCCAATAAAATTTTGTCTGCAAAGGCTCTCGTGGAAAAGGCCTTTTAGGGCCAAAACCTATTGGAATTTTTGAACTAAAAGTGTTTTCTTCCTTCCTCTGACCACATTAAATTTTTAAATAATACTATCCTTTCATCGTTTACTTACTTCACTTATCTTTTTTCTTTTGCTGACATGCGATCATTTTGACATCCTTTTAGTTTGGTTCAAAAGGAAATGAGTTAGACCACAATATAATAAGTGATAAAGCTCTCAGAGTTGTATTAAGTAAAAGTATTGGTTTGTCAGAATATTTTACACTTGTTGCTGGGTAATATTTAATTGTTTAAAATTTTAGGTAATAGGGAAAAAAAAATCATTACCCCAAACACAAAAATAATGAAATTTTTATCTTGAAAGAGCCAATCCTCTTTATTTACTCTCCTCGGCCTTGTTTCTTGGGTAGATAATGAAGGCAATAGATTTTTCCCTTTTAGAAGCTTCTCGGATGAAAACTTTTTTAAAGCTATGTGGACTGTCTATTAAACTGCAGGAAGGGAAGGCTGAAACTTTATCACTAACACCTTAACTATCCTGACTTCTTTCTCTGATTAGGTAACAACTTTCAGGACAAAAATAGAATATGAGCTTCCAGCATAAAGGAGGTGAAACCCCCCACTACCCTACTGACCCTCTGGGAGATTATACCCATTTCATAAATTAACACACAAGTGTGCACACATAGTCACAGACACACACACACACACACACACACACACACACACACACACATCTTGGTGAGACCCTTCACTATTTTTAGTTCTCTATTATTGAGTAAATGTTTTTTAAGGAGTCATTAGTTTGTTCTCTCTGAGGGCTGAGATTATAACTTTCTTGATGAGACTGCCTACCATTTTTAAGGAGCACACTATAAGCAAAAACAGGAAGTGAAACTGACTGAGAAATTCTAAATATAATGCAATGTCCATAATGGTAGTTTTGAAGTATCAAGTAATTTAGTACTTGGTGAGATTCAAGAGATCTAAGTGAAAAAAATTCCTCCATTTCTTTCAACTTACGCCCCTGCCTGGAGCATAGTAATGGCGGTACCAGTGCCCTCTTAGAGACAGCTGAACAGTTTGTGAGACCCAGTGCAAAATGACAATGTGCCTTAAGAGAGACTACAATATAACTTATTTTCCTTTCCTCCATGGTCTCTCTCGGTCTCTCGGTCTCTCGGTCTCCCGGTCTCTCTCTCTCTCTCTCTCTCTCTCTCTCTCTCTCTCTCTCTCTCTCTCTCTCTCTCTCTCTCTCTCTCCAAATCACAGTGTTTTACATTTTCTATTTAGTGTTATATTTCTGCCGGGCCTAGCACCAACCCTCATAGGCACCCTGGGGCCCCACCCTATCACTCAATGCGTACATCGAGCCCACCAGCTGCTGGGTTTCTCCTCAGACCTGTCACAGGACCTACACAGGAAGGTGTAAGTAATATGTCAAGGCCCAACTAGGGACAGGGAAGTCGAGTGAGGCATCTCCTTTCCCACTGCACCTCCTCCCCAACCTGTGGCGGACAGTTGACCTTTAAGAGAGAGCAGCCGTTGAGATGGGACCTCCTTGGTACCTGGATTGGGGGTAGGCGAGAGGCTTGCACTAGCTGAGCGTGTCATGGCACTGCCAACTTGCAGTGGTGACCACTGTTGCCCTATCCTTCTCCATGATGCCATGGGGCACTTGCGCCTGCACTTGCACTTGCCCAGGTCACAGGAGTGACCTGTAGGGGATGGAAGCATCAGTGCAGGTGAAATAGGTCAGGTTGCTGCCCAAAGAGTCAGAAGCCAGGGGACCAGGCTGTTGCTGAGAATCCTGGAGGGTAGGCAGGTCAGAGGAGAACAGTGCATGTGAGGCAAGACTCTATGCCTACCATATACACTCTATTGTTTGAAGTTATAATTATTATTTGGGATATCAAGGCAGCCACCTCCAAGCATTAAATTCTTATATGAAGCCCTTCTGAGGACACAGTGCTGGTCCCAGGTGACTGAGCTGGCATTATGCTCATGCGATCAGCCCTGCCCCTTGCCAGCGATCTCCCTCTCTATCATCCGACTGTCATCACTTATTAACTCTAAGAAAGGAACTCACTGTGCATTACTCTCAATTTCCTTTAACAGTTGTTACTCTAGGATGAAATTAAAATGCCTTAGCCCACCATAAAAGAAGCTTCAAAATCTGGCATCGCCTTCCTCAGCAGCCTCACCTCTTTCCGCTGCTCTTTGCTATAGCTGTTGAGCTCCCATGGCAGTGCACCTCAGTCTCCTCTCACCCAGCATCGTACCTTTCTCCTTGTTCTCCTTCGCATACTCCTCCATGCCTTGGCATAGTCCCTGGAGCATACTTCCGGTGATCAAAACCCAGGGAACTATCAGATAATACTAAATCAAATATTTGATCCTGAATGAAAGTCCACGCCAACTTTACTGGTTTCCCTTTCACACAGAGGGAGTAGGGTGGAGGGGCAGCAGAGAAGGCAGAGGACAAACTGAACAGTTTCCCAGTGCTTGTGACTTGCCATTGTGTGGAACGGCAGATGCTACTTCCAAAGAACACATAAATGGTTGGCCAGGGGGCTGCAGCCCTGATGGGATCTGGAGCAGTGTCTGATGGCACGGTAGTGGGGTTTCTATAGCAGAATTCTAAGACCTAACATATTAGATTGGTTTAAGATTAGGGCTAGCTACCTGGTGTGTAGAAAAAGAAAAGTGTAAGAGAAATGGCAAAACTAACGGAAGCGACTAAAATAATAAAGGAGGAGGGATTTGGTCTAGCAGTATGTAAAACAGTTGGGCCTAATTGGTCAAATCGAGCTGGTCAAATAAACGAATTAATCGATAGGTTTCCATAGGAGGAAGAATAGGGGTATGAAAAGAAAGATGTTAGAAAGCTTGAAGAAAGTTCACCCATTTTGAATTATTCTATTATAGAGCATAAAATGGTATAATTTAGGTCAGATAAAGATGTTTTGTGTTTGTCTTTCTAAAATGAATAAAAATGTTTAAAAATTTTTAAGGAGATCTCAGTTTGAATCAGATTGATCCAGAAATGGCTTTTTCCACTAATATTTATGAATAAAGTGATTTGAAAAATCAGAAAATGGAACTTAAAAGTTGTGCACTCCGTTCTTTTGCTGCCAATAAACTGATTTGGGGGTTTTAGCCATTTGAAGGTAGATTTACTAACAAGCGAAATCTGGAAATGCAAAAAAAAATACGTTTAGAAGGTATAGTTTGTGGTTGTCATGAGCTACTGAAAGTTTGAGAACGTTACACATGGTAGGGTAGTTAATAAGTGTCTTAAAGACTTTTAAAGCCAAGTGATGATTCAGTCAATATTTTAGAAACTCACTCTGCATCAGTATAGAAAATGGAGTGAAAGAGAGAAAGAATTGAATCAATTAAGATAGGAGGATGTGTGTGTGTGTGCGTGTGCGTGTGCATGTGCGTGTGTGTGTGTGTGTGTGTGTGTGTGTGTAAGAAGCTCCAATTACTTTCCTCTATTTCACCACTGGTTTTTAGGAAGATCATAGAAGTGAATGCCTGGGTCATATGTGTATGTTTAACATTTAAAGAAACTGTCAAACTGCTTTCCAAAGTGGTCGCACCACTTTACATACTCACCAGCAGTGTATGAGGATTCAGTTCCTAATATCCTCACCAACACTTGATATTGTCAGCCTTTTCAATGCTCATTTGTGTGTAGTGTATCTCATTGTGGTTTTATTTTGCCTTTCCCTAATGTCAAATAACAATGAGCATCTTTACGAATGCTTGTCATTTATACATCTTCTTTGTGAAGTCCCTGTCCAAGTCTTTCATCCCTTTTTAAAATTGGATTTTTGTTTTTTATTATTAAGTTTTGAAAGTTCTGAATAAATTCTGGATACAAGCCATTTTTCAGATCTATGCTTTGCAAGTAGGTTCTCCCAGTATATGGCTTCTCTTTTTACTTTTTTAAACAATATCTTTCAAATAGCTAATGTTTAAAATTTTGATAAAATATAATATATCCATTTTGGGAGGAGAACTCCGCTTTCTGCTTTCGGTGTTCCAGCAAAAAAAAAAAAAAAAAAAAAAAGAAAAAATCATTCCTGAACCGAGGTCATCAGATTTTCTCCTAGAAGCTTTATAAGTTTAAACTTTATATTTAGGTTTATTATCCATTTTAAGTTAATTTTTGTATGTGGTGCAAGATGTAGATAAATTTCTTTTTGTGTATGTTGATAACTAATTGTTCTATCATTATTTGTTGAAAATAGTCTCCTCTCTTCATTAAATTGCTTTTAAACTTTTGTTAGAAAATCAGTGTTCTAATTCTGGACCTCACTCTTTTCCTTTGGTCTATTTTTATATTGTGATGGCAATGCCACACTGTATAGTATGTTTCTAGTTATTATATATAGAACTACATTTTAATATTATATATTTATAAATTTCTTCTTGAAGCCAAGTAGTGTAAGCCTTCCAACTTTATTCTTATTAGCTATTACAGGTCTTTTGCATTTCTGTTTGAAATTTAGAATCGGCTTATCAATTTCTACAAAAAGCCCTATTGATATTTTGACTTCATTGATCAATTTGGGAGTAACTGACATCTTAACAATATCGAGTCTTCCAGTCTATGAACATTGAGTATCTTTCAATTTATTTAGGTTTTCATTAATTTGTCTAAGCAATGTTTTATAGTTTTTAATTTATAGATTTTATCAAACCTATTTCTAAGAATTTTACATTTTTGATGCATTTTAAATAGTATTACTTTTCTGATTTTAACTTTCAAGGAAACTACATATTTCCATTAGGCCACATTACTCATTTTAATTTTCTCAGGCACCATGTTCAAGTCTTCATTAATTCAAAATTCCTGCAGACATTTTTAAGCTATTACATGGCCACTTTTCTCTTTTCCACTTAATCCTTGGAAGAGAAATCCTGCTCTTCTTCATACAATAAATTTATCCTGCTGATAGAGTTTAAGAAAGGTACTTAGTAAAAAACTAAATGAGGTTATTTACTCAATTGTAAAGATAGCTTTAATGAAATTTTTTAAATATAAACTCCTGAGGCTGATTCATTTGACAATAATAGCCCAAATAGTGAGCTTCTTTCAAGGACAGTACAGAAAATAAAAATATTTTGATTAAGCTTCCTTTGAACTACAATGGATAAAACACTGTAGGGGACATGTTTTTACCTACCTATATTATATTAACTGCTGAGACACCAGAGAGTCATTTAGTAAGTTACTTTTCCAGAGCACTGGATAGTGTTTGGTTCTCTAATGGGATTAATTTAACTAAAGCAGTTAATTGAATCAATTCGTTTCCCCAGAGAAGCTTTTACTCACCCTCCATTTTCCACTAAATTAAGGATTGGCTGCATTTCCTTTTTATTTATTTATTTATTTCTGTATTTATATTTAGCATAACTCCTTTGGTAACCTAGTATTTAATTTACAAAATGAGTTAAGAAAAAGATTAATTATGAATTTTGGCAGGAGCCATAAGGCATTTGATAAAAGCTTAGAATGTAATTATTTCTAAAATCACAGATGAGTGTGGTCTTTTCTTAAGACCCACTGAATCATACTCTGGAATGTGAGTCTTGAAAAAAAAATCTCTATCAAAATGTAATAGAGTTGTTTAAATTATGTGAACTGGGTATCTAAAAATATAGTCAGGCACTCGTGTATGTGTGTGTGAATATTAATATGGTTTTTCATATTCCTATATTCAATCTCAGAGTTAGAACCATTTTTATAGATTGCTGAGCATAACCAGGTGTTTTAAGTTTCATGCTAGTCGATTACATTATTAACCAAAATATCAGTCAAAAAACTATTATAATTCTCACAATACATCTGGCCTCAGTTTCCAGCATATCTGCCAGACTGAGACATTCTAAATTTGGATTTAGGTCCAACTTTTGCCGTGTTTAAAAGTACAATATTGGACAATCAGTATTACTCTTTTGTATTAGTTTTTGGGGTTCACCATACCAAAATACCACGGACTGGATAGCTTAAACAACGAAGACTTATTTCTCACAGTTCTGAATGCTGAGAAGTCTAAGATCAAGTCACTAGCAGATTCAGTACCTGCTGAGAGGCCACTTCCTTGTTCACAGATGGCTGTCTTCTGGCTGCATACTCACAAGGAGATGGGGTAAGGGAGCTCCCTGGGGTCTTTCTTATAAGGAGACTAATCTCATTCATTTCCACCCTCCTGACCTAATCAACCCCCAACAGCCCCATCTCCAAATACTGTCATATCAGGGGTTAGGTTTTAACATATAAGTTTTGGGGGGACACAGATACCTTCTCTCTATGTGCTCACACCTGTGTACATTCATGTGACTGGTGTTTCTGTCTTAATCTCTCCATCTGGTGGGATACCAGTCAGATTGGATTAGGGCCCACCCAAATGACCCCATTTTAACTTAACTACCTCTTCAAAGGACCTGTTTTCAAATATAGTCACATTCTGAGTACTGGGGGTTAGGGTTTCAACATAAGAATTTTTTGAAGGAACAATATTTAGCTCATAATACTCTTTAAGTCTTTGTTTTTTCATTCCTGAAATGCATGATTAAACTATCATTAAAAATAATTCAAGGGTTAATATTATTTTGAAAAGATGACCATTGCCTTTTCTCCAAATAAATATTGTGACTTTCAGTGTCCTTGGTTGCAAGCATCATAAAATGACCCTGGCCAACTTAAAGTATATTTGTTGATACTGTGGGAGATCGGAGAAAAAGAGGAGGCTAGAGACTTTGACCAACAAACAGGAGAGATCCCCACAAGCTGTTCCCTGCTTTATTGCATTCGGGAGACGTCTGGCACATGGGGTCCACTGTGGGAGGCTGTCACCAGCTCCCACCAAAACCATGCACAATGGGGGGTGGGCGGCGAGCAGGAGACTCCTAAAAGGATGTGCACACCAAGCCCCAGGAGAACAAAAGCAAGGCAAAGACGCTGTGAGCTTTGGGGCTGTGCGCCTGAAGTCCTGGACTTTGAGACTGCAGTGGGATCACAGTCAGCACCCTCGCGGCGGATTTGCTCCCTAGCAGTGCCAGTGGCCCCTGGCAGCAGTGACCTCAGGGGCCAGTGGCCTCACCGAGAGCAGGGCCAAGGCCCTAGTCCCCACCTGGACGAGAAGGATGTGATACCAGCCTGTCGTCGCAATATTAGCCACCCAGCCTACCTATTCATGACATATTTAATACCGAGTCCTCCCCACTTCCCTAGAACCTTCGTTCTTCCCCGGCTGCTCTTGGGCAGACTAGGCCAGTCTTCCTAGCGGAAGGGTAAGTCTTGGGGAGCCCTTCTGTCCCTAGTACCGCAATCGAGCACCTCAGGGTGGGGTGTGGACGTGCCTCCTGGGATTGGATGTGTGACATGTTACTTAAAGAGTCCCAGGCGGGAGGTGGGGGTGGGGTTGACGGAAGCCCCTGGGCATCCTGAGGTGCCTCCCAGGCTAGGCACGCCAGTTTCTGCTGTAAACTCCAGACTCCTTCTGTAGGTTCTCAGAGAACCAAAAAAAGAAGAAGAAAGAAGAAAGAAGAAAGAAGAAAGAAGAAAGAAGAAAGAAGGAAGAAGGAAGAAGGAAGAAGGAAGAAGGAAGGAAGGAAGGAAGAGGAGGAGGAGGAGGAGGAGGAGGAGGAGGAAGAGGAAGGAGAAGAAGAGGAAGAGGAGGAAGAAGAAGACGACTCGGAAGAGGACTAAGACTGAAGAAATAAGACTCCTAGGACAGAGTAATACATGACTCCGACCGAATACGATTCCTTTGAGGTGACGATGTCATGTTTGACTGAGTCATTCCTCCTCATTCCTCCTCCTGTCTCCTCCTTCCTTCTCCTCCTTCCTCCTCCTCCTCTTCCTCCTTCCTTCCTCCTCCTCTTCCTCCTCCTTCCTTCCTCATCCTTCCTTTCCTCCCTTCCTTCTCCTCCTTCCTTCCCTTCCTGTCCTTCCTCCTCCTCCCCTTCCTTCCCTTCCTCCGTCCTCCTCCTCCTCCCCTCCTCTCCTCCCCTCCTCCTGAAGAAGAAGAGGAAGAATTGCAATGCACTCCAGCACCACCCCACCAACCCTGCAAAGTGACAGATAACTACTAAGAACATCTTACGATATCTAATTAATGTCAAGTTTAATATGATTGGAAGAGCTGACAAAACAATAAAGCAAACAATCTCCTGGTGTTTTTAATTGCTCTTGACAATTGTGTTTTGACAATAAATTGTATAAATAAAATTCATATTAAAAGTGGAAGTAGAAAGCACTACATTCAAAAGCTGAACTATCTTTTATTTACTCAGAAATCTTTCTAAACTCTATTGGCCTCATCTGTAAAATGGGAATATATCTGATTTATCTGTTAAAGGTAAGACTTAGAAATAGGTAGATTTTGGCTTACACCTTAAAATTGTAAGCTTTTTGATTACATATTGAAGATGTGACAGGTTTTTATCCCTATCTTCCATCAGTATCCCCATTCTTCATCTTTCACTGGTTCTTTTTGAAAGGTTAATTCTCCCAAAAGAGTAAAACTGCTCATTATAAATTTATGTTTTCATTGATTTTTATAACCATAATTTCCTTATAGATATTCTCTTACGATTAATTCTGTTATACATATTTTTTTCCTGCAAGCTTTCTGGAAATCGCTATCTACATTGTACTAAAATGCTAGGAATCACATTTAATTATCCCTTTGTCTGTAGATTTTGTTATATGCCCTGTTTTCCTAACTCTACTATGAAATATGAAATGTTTATTTTTTCTTTTTAATTTTAAAATATGTTCTGGTTTTATTTGGTCCAAACATTAGATATATAACAAAATTATTATAGTGTAGCTATTCATAACTTTTCTTTAGATATGAAACATTTGGATATCTTAAGGCTTTCAAATTTTTATTGAACTCACTGCTATTCTGATTTTATTTTCAAATATTTTGAAACCTCTTTATACACATTCATATTCTTCTCATTTTTAGTTAAATAAAAGATCTCTAAAACCCTGATTGTTATGTATTTGGCTTTTCCTTCCCATCCCCACTAGGAATGCTTGTTCATTCAACAAATATTTAATGAGCAGCTATACATATCAATTCTGTTCTAGACATAATATTTGGTCCTCATTAATGTTCCTTCATAAACCATGATAATTATTGCAATTTGTTTTTGTTTTTGTTTGCTACCAAAATTTTAGTGGTGAAAACCTTGCTCTACTGTTTTTATTTTATGCATAGTAATAACAAGGACGCTTTTTATCTATTTACTTGCAAACACACATCCAGGAATAGAGAACTCTTTAAAATAGGAGAGATCACTAAATTATCTACATGGAAGGGATCTCATAAAAGTTTCCAAACTTTTTTGTCAAGTAAAATCATAGGGCTCCAGTTATTTGGGGGCACCAGAATTGTTGTTTTTCTAGTAAAAAGATATTGAATAGATCCAAATTTATAACTTTTTAAATTCAACAAGACCAAATGAGAATGATAGGTCAGTTTTGATAAACATAAAAAGTTGAAAAGTGGAGTACCATTATGGGTCACATTTTAGTCCAATCAACCTCAGCATATCATTTACTTTTGCATTTGGCCAAACTTACATAATTTCAGAAAGATATGTCGTGGCAAACAGTAATCCTTATTTACTACTTTGCCTCACACTAAGAATGCTCTGCAATTTGTTCTAATCTAGACACCAGAAACAGAAGGTAGTTGGCCATTTTATTTCAAAGTTAAAACCCCGACATCTGCCATCTGCTCACATTCTCCTTCATGGGAAAAAAAAAAAAAAAAAAAAAAAGTCAGACAAGACACTTACAAAACATTCAGATAAAACCTGTAAAAGATATTATCATGACTTGGTATGCCACCCACTCACTCTCTATTGCACAACTACTGCTAGGCAGCCGTGAACACATGTACAGAGCAGACCCATCCAAGCCTGGGCTAACCTTTAATTGGACTTGGCACATGTGTGCTGTGGCAGTGTACTCACGCATATATTTTTATTTGAAAAAGCAAGCACAGGCCTGAATTTTAAACAGAAAAAGAAAAAACAAATCTTCCTAACCTATGCACATTTGCAAGAAGTTCAAGTACGTGCTAATAGGTCCTTCTTCCAAAGACTATCCTCCAACAAGTTGGCCTGGAAGAACTATTTAATGAGTTAGCTGTGCTTCGAGAGATGTAGTTTGAAAAGCCCTAATCTTGTCCAACTTTTATTTCTCTTCAGGGGTAAGATATTGAGACCAAGGGAAGTCTAGAAAAGCATACTATGGTCATGTTATTGTCTTAACTTTAACTCCATTTCTCTTCAATCCTAACTGAATGACAAGATCTTGCTCATTTTCATAGCCTCTCTCTGATGTTTCTTCCTCTCTCTCTCTCTCTCTCTCTCTTTCCCCCTCTCTGTCTCTTTGTCTCTCTCTCTCCCTCTGTCTCTCTCTCTCTCTCTCTCTCTCTCTGAAGCCCCAGAGCATTTGAAATATAATTAACATGTTTCTTTATTTCATTCTGTATCTGAGAGCAGAAACCTCTTCTCACTTGATTGTAACACTTGCTGTGCCCAGCAGCAGACTTTACACACTGTGGACACCAATTAAATAATGTTTATTGAATTGTCCACCCAAAGATGTGATTCACAACAGGTCATTCACATTAAAATGGTTTATATTTTGCTTGATTCAGTGGAACTATTTTCTGCAATTCTTTTACATTCTTAGAATTCTGTATATTTCTTCCAAGACTTCCACATTACAATATTTTTTCAGCTGCTTTGGGTTTTTTCATTGAATTCTCTTAAAAATATTACTGATTGAATTGGCAGTTTTTATAGTAAAAGAGGAAGTGCTACAAGAAAGGTGAGAAGGTGTCATCAGTGTCTGATTTGCCTGTGTGCTTTGACTGAGGGACTGAACAAAGATTAAACAACTGACATTAAGGTTTTTGAAAAGTTATAATAAATATATGTCTTTTTGTGTTTGATACTACATTGTCTCTTAATTACGTTTAGATGTGTTTTTTATAATCCTCTCAAACTAACACGGGATAGTATATGCCTAAAAATGCCATTTTATCTTTTGTTGAAGGTCTAATTTTCTAGAAGCAGACTTTGAAAGCAAAATTCGGCAGTTTTTATTAAACATCAATTTTTTGGGAAGGGGTAGAGAGGAAGCAAAATAAGGCAGAGGGAGAAGTCCCTGTGGAGAACTCAGAAGTGTATATGGTCCATTAGAGATGACTCACATTGGGCGGAAATAGACCTTTATACCATTATCTTGATCAGTCATTGGCTATGTCCTGCCTGGGAAAAACATGGGCTTGAGCAAGCTGGCTCTCTGCGGATGGATCAAACCCTGAGGAAGCGGACGACTGGAGGCTGTCTACTGAGACAAAGTCCTTCCTCAGGGTAGTCTGGGTGACACATTTCCATGTCCGCAACATCTCTTTATAGAATCCCCTTTTCTCAAAATGGGGATAGAAATTATTTTTTTTAACTTTTGAGATTATAAAACAGAGACAAACAGTTAAATTGTCATCAACCATTCTTCAGTCCCTGCTAGGCCTTCATTAACAAGCCCCAGGACTCCCTTGACAGACACTAGGCTGTTTATTTCCCTGCAATCTGAATATTATGACATTGTCGTAAAATATTACAATTTTACAACATTGATTATATTCTACAAAGTGAATCCTGGTATTTCATGATATTGGTTACACTAAACTTTCCAAACTCAAAATTTCAAAGAATGTCAGATTTTCTTAAGATTTTAGTTTCTGAGATAAATAAAATTGACAAACCAGACCTCAAGAGGATTTGTTCAATTGTTCTGAGCATATCAACCATTTTAGGACTTGTGAATTTGGATCACTTAGTTTTGCAAAGTGGTAGTTATGACTGTGATATGAACGATGAAAAGTTAAGATTATAAATTCCTTTAGGGATTCTCAATATGAAAACTCTTTAACCTTAGGTAGTGGCTGGTTTGAGTAAAAGTGACTACAAGACATCTCTGAAATAGTCATTAAGATGCAACTGGATGAAAATATTTCATTTGCTACTGTTTACTATTGTTATTATTATATTCATCCATGTATATCTAATAAAGCTATTGTCAAAACAAGAGCTTTCTATGTCACTTAAGATAATTTCTATTTCTTGACAAAATTAACTCTATAAAATTTAGCGCAACACGGTGATAATGGTTACATTCTTCCTGATTCGCAGACTAGCATCAAGCTTCCTGGTCAGGGCCAACCTGTGAGATGCCAACACATTGCACAAATGTAGAGGGTTGCTGTTCTCTGCCATCCAAACAAATGCCCCCCAGTCCCTCGGGAATGATACAGCATGTAGCATTGTGGCACTGGGCAAATAAAATGAAAAAGGACATAGGTGAGGGCCCGGGACAGAACAGAAAGGCAAAATATAAATGTGACACAGTTAGCTATTCTGATTTTATGTGTCTCGGTGATTAGGCTTAGGCACACTCTGAAAATTAAGAGGCCAGAGGGACAAATAAGCTGGTCAAAAAAAACCCAGCAGTATCTTTTCACTGTGTGAGGGAAGCATCAAGACAGAGCTCCACACACACTGGTTACTAGTGACTTTAGAGTCAATATAATCTGGGAACTAGAATGATATCAGACACATTTCACAATCTGAGATCCCATATTGAGAGATAAGAATGCTGCTGCCAGCCTCAAACAGAGCACAGAGGACAAGCCACAGCAGAAGCAGATGGAAGAGAATTGTCTCCAGAAAAGATTACATGGGAGCTTTCTTTCTATTTGGGCTCTTGTTTCTTGCAGTCCTTGGATCTCACAATTTTCTCTCTTCTGAGAATCTTCCATGTAATGTTAATCTGTACATTAAAGCATGAGATATGAAGAACCAAAATATAAATTTGAATTAATTTTAAAACTCCTCTTGCCATTTCAAGTCCTGCCTTTACTGGCCTGGAACCACCAAAGTACAAGTATTTTATAATAAACAAATGGCACTTTTAATATGATTTTATATATATATATATCTTTACCTAGGAGAATATGTGTGTGTATATATGTGTTGTGTGTTTACTCCTTTAAGAAAAAAGAATGCAAGCAAAGACTAAAGAATATGTCGGCTCACCGAATTGCAAGAAACTCTCAAAGGAAAACCTGTGACTTTTTGGAAAAAATATGCCAAAGTATGAAGTCGGGGCCATTTCAGGCATCAACAGAAAGCAAAATTGCAGATAAGGAGGGACTATTGTACTAAAAATGTAGAGGCTGTGAACAACACAATTAAGTTTATTCTAATAGATAAACAGAGACCCATGACTTCACCAACAGTTTAAAATTTTGTTTATGTATATGTAGATACTAACTAAAAATTGTCATATATTAGTTTTCAAAAGTAGTCTCATCATATTAAAAAAATTAATATATAGACTTTCCTGACCACAGTTTGATTAATATACAAGTAATGATAAAGAAGATGGTGAACTTTTTTTAAACTAAAAAATACATTAAGAAGTAATGGGTTAAATAACAAAAAATCATCATGGAAATTACAAACTATTTACATAAAGAAAAATATATATACAACATATCAACACTTGAGGACACAACTTAAAGTAGTTCTTAGAAGAAAATTTATGACCTCAAATGGATTTAAATACTCTCATTATAAAAAAGTCGAGATTGAAAATAAGTAAGTTAAGCCTAAAGTAAATCGAAGAACTAAATAACAAAGATAAAGGCAAATATTAACAAATTAAAAAGACTAGGCATAACGAACAACATAAAGTCAGGTAATTTAAAATGAATAATAAATAGGTAAAAGTCCAGCAAACATGTTGGGCAAGAAATGATGTAAAAAATATTAGAGGGAATAAAAAAGTTTGAAGGTATAACTGAAATAGAGATTTTTAAAATCATAAGTAATGCTACATATATGCCAATACATTTGACTACTTAGTAAAAAGTGTAATTTTCTTTAAAAACAAATTATCAAAATTGATGTTTGAAGAAATAAAAAATATCAATAAATCAATAGTTAATGAAGAAATCTCTCTACATTTTACTAAAGAACAAACATCATGTGTAATGGTGAAAGTTTTGAACTCAGGGACAAGAAAAAGTTTTCTATCAGTACTTCTAATCAGCATTATAATGGAAGTTCTAGCCCAGGCAACACGAAAACCAGATGAAATGAAAGATATAGGAATTAGAAAGGAAAAGACAAAATTTCGATATTTGTGTTACTTCCTTGCCTAAAGTATCCATGAGAACTAACCGATTTAAAAATATAATTTAAAAAACAGCAATAACTAGGAAAATATGAAGAACCCAGGAAAATAGATATCTTTCAATAGGTAAAGTATCTGTGAATGCAATCAAGTAGCACTTAAAGGCACCAAGTAATAACAAAATGAAGAGATATAACCTGTCCTTAGACTTCATGATGTCATTCACATAAGGCTTAAAAGTATATGAAGCAGTGGGATAGTTTGTTTTGGATATATATATATATATATATATATATATATATATATACACACACACACACACACATACACACACACACATACACACACACACACACACACACACACACACAGTAAAATATCCATAAAAGTATAAGAAGTTAGGGAAGGTGGGGAAGAAAAGGATCGATGTATGTGATGAGGGAGAGGTTAAACAGTTATTCCTAGCAGTGTTGCCATTCTTTCTTTCTTAATCTGTTTGGCGAGTGTATGTATGGATATTATTCTTCTTCTGGACAAGCATGTTTATTGTATATGTCTTATTGTTCTCTAAATAATTATTTTATTTTACATATATTATGATTTCAAAATGTTTCTGAGAACTATTCCTTTTGTGGATTTTAAAAATACAAGAAAAAAACTGTAACTTATTTTGAAATTTTAAGTCAATGGACTGACATGCTCATCATTATACTATACTTGTTCTTACATATTCAAGACCTAAACCTATTATATATTCAGATTTAACAATACAGACCATTTTATTTATTTCAAATGCATTGATTCTTTGATTAATAACTCTCAGTATTTAATAGGGAAAAACAACTTCTTTTCAGCCACCATAATCTCAGAGTCCCCAAGCTTCTTTTCATCTGACAGTTGCCATAGCAGTAGAGACTTATCATTTTTATCTCAGGGGAAAAAAGGGAAACTGCTGTAAAATGTTCAAATTCTTGATTTACTGAAGCATTAAATACAGGTTACAAATCTAAATAATATGGAGAGAGTCACTACAGTTTAACTATCATTAGAATACAAAAGTTAAAAATCTGCATTTTTCTCTCTTAAACGCCCTAAGTGAAATATCAAACCAGAATATTGGAAAGAATTGAGCATAATCAAAAGTGGATAATTTTGTTTTATTTTGTTTTCTTTCATTTGCTTTTATAGCACATGAAACAGAAAAGAATTACTCCTTTGAAGAGCAACTGATAGAAGAAAAACCCAAGTTTTCTAACTACATGAAAATGAGAATATTAAAATATTCTTTATCGACGTAATTTAAATAATAATTTTCTGTGTTGATTTAAAAATATTTGACATAAAAATCAATTTCAAATCTCATATCTGTTTGAAATTGATTTATAATTTATAATGACTATACGACCCTGATTTTAGGAACTTAGAAATCACACTAATGCCCAAACAGAGCTCAGATTTTCTTTATGAATTCTACCCTTAAAAAGACACCACCTCTGTGCTTTCTGCTCCTCTGCTATTGGGATGTTCTCAAAATGTAGAAAATGTATAAATGTCTGAGAGATGCAATATTCGGTTGATTTGGCACATGGAAATTAGAACTGGGATGGATATTATTCATGATATTCTTTCACAAAATGTTGATGTCTGTATTTCTCGTTCTGTCACTTGATTTTTATACTCTCTGATTTTCAGCATTTACATTTCTTGTGGTTGTATGTGTTTAAATCTTAAATCATAGAGATGATAAAGAGTTTATACTAAGGCTTTTGTATGAATTGCTTTACTCAGTGCCCACAACAACCCCCTAAGGTATATATTTTTACCATCTCTATTTCATAGATGAGGAAATTGAGGCATAATAAGGTGAATTAACTTGCTAATGTCACCAAGCTAGTAAATGGCAGGGCCCTAATGTGAATCTAAGCAAGTTGTCACTAGAATTGTGAATTTTAATTACTTCAGGTACATATGTATTTATGTCATTCTAGAACATATAAAACAGTAGTTGACACAATATTTTATTTTTCCATAGTCATGCTTTTTGCGTATTATGAAATTAGACCACAGAAAATAAGTGACATTCCTCACATCACATAGCTAGTAAGCATCAAAATGAGTCTAAACTCAGGTATATCTAACACGAGATCTAATGATATTTCTGGAATATCATGGCTTGCTATAAATATGACCATTACAGGTGTTACTTTGAAGAATTATTTCTAACCAGAAGCATAATCGAGATACTGGTCCATGGAAAGCAATTTATGATAAAACTGTGGAAGAGATAATTTGGAAAAGAAAATTTTATCAACTCATACAAACATACTTCATTTGCATAGTTCTAAATTAGAAAATTGATCTAAACTGCTTTAAGAGACATAATAGATTTTCAAAGACAGAATAAGAAAAATCATAGGTAAAGAAAAGTTCAGCATTAGACTCTCAGTTGGCGACAGTGACCAAAATCTTTATCTCGGTATTAAGGAGATGGGCATAGTTTCTTCTCTTTAGATATTTTCAATTTAAGATGATACAGTACAGTTATAGCAAATATTATATGACATCTACTATGTGCCTTGCATAGCTGGAAGAAATTTATTTAATTTTGACTATTTTTTTTTTAATTTTGCAAGAGTTCCATGAGGTATGCACTATTACTATCATAATCTTCAAGTAAGGAGAAGGAAACATAGAAAAGTTAAATATTTTGCCCGAGATTAGATAGTTGGTTTGGCTCCAGAGTCAATATTCTTTATGTTTCATAACAATGAGAGTGTCTGTATATGAAATGGGCTTTAAATATATTTTTGCTAATCCTTTCCATGACAGCATTGCAAAGTAGAAATGCATAGCCCCACTTCACAGAATAGAACATGAAGATCAGCAGGGTTGAGTAATAATCCGAAGTCATCCAGCAACTACGTGCTTAAACCAAGATTCAGACCCAGGTCGACCTTAGTTGGAAGGTCATGCTCACACACGCCTCTCCACTCTAGAAATAAAATTCACCATGAAAAAAAATAATGATAACTGGTCATACTTAGCTATTACATCTGTTAACATGTTATAGTATACAAATCAACTGGACAAGCATAGAGAGAGGCCACTGATGTATAAATTGTCTTTTTTCGCTTTTTAAATACATTTTTAGAGTAGTTTTAGGTTTATAGCAACATTGATCAGAAAGTACAGAGATTTCCCATATACTCTTTGCCTACACACATGCACACACATAAGCTCCTCCATGTCTCTTCATGGTTTGATAGCTTGTTAGTTTTTAGTGTTGAATTACAGTCCATTCTGTGGATGTACCACAGTTTATTCATTCATCTACCAAAGGATATCTTGTTTGCTTAAAAATCTGGGCTATTATGAATACAGCTGCAAAAAGCATCCTTATGCAGGTTTTTGTGTAAACATAAGTTTCTAACTCTTTGGGGTAAATACCAAAGGGCATAATTATTAGATCATTTGGTAAGAGTATATTTAGCTTAATGAGAAACTACCAAACTGTCTTCAAATATAGCTGTATTACCTTGCATTTTTACCAGCAATAAATGAGTTTCTCTTGCCCTACGTACTCAGCATCATTTGGTTTTGTCAGTGTTCTGGATTTTGGTCATTCTATGTGTATAATGGTTTTTCATTATTGTTTTAATTTGCATTTTGCAGATGGCATATGGTATTGAACATTTTTTATATGTTTACCTGCCATTTTTACATCTTCTTTGGTGAGATGCCCATTAAGATATATTTTTTAATTAGTTTCTTTTTTATTATTGAGTTTAAGAGTTCATTATATATTTTGGCTGTCCTTTATCAGATATGTTTCGTGAAAAATTTTTTCGCAGTCTGTGGCTAGTCTTTTCATTCTCTTGATGGTGTCTTTCACAGAGCAGAAATTTTTAATTTTAATGAAGTCTGGCTTATCAATTATTTCTCTTATGGATCATGGTATTATATCTAAAAAGTCATTGTCAAACCCAAAGTCATCTAGCTTCTCTTTCATGTTATCTTCTAAAAGTTTTATAGTTTTGTATTTAGCTCCATGATCCATTTTGGGTTAATTTTTGTGAAGAGTGTAATTAAGTCTGTTTCTAGATTTAATTTTTGCATGTGGATGTCCAGCTGTTTCAGCATTATTTGTCAAAGACTATCTTTGCTTTATTATATTGCCTTTGTGTCTTTGTTCAAGATCAGTTGCTTCTTTTTATGTGGGTCTGTTTCAGGGCTCTCTATTCTGTTCCATGGATATACTGTCTATTGTTTCACAAACACCTCACTGTCTCGATTACTATAGCTTTATAGTAAGTCTTAAAGTTGAGTAGTGTTAGTCTTTCCACTTTGTCCTGTTTCTAGTTTGTGTTGGTTATTCTGGGTCTTTTGCTTCTCTTTATAAACTTAATAATCGGTTTGCCAATATCCACAAAATAACTTGCTGGGATTTTGAGATTGGGTTGAATCTATAGATCAACTTAGGATGAACTGAGCTATTGACAATATTGAGTCTTTCTAAGCATGGACACACAATATCTCTCCATTTAATTATTTGATTTCTTTCATCAGGGTTTTATAGTTTTACTCATATAGATCTTGTACATATTTTGCTAGGTTTATACTTTAGTAATTCATTTTTTGAGAGTCTAATGTAAATGGTATTGTGTTTTAAATTTTAAATTCCACTTGTTCATTTCTTGTATATAGGGAAATAAATGACTTTCGCATATTAACTTTGCATCCTGCAATCTTGCTATAAATGTAATCAGTTCCAGAAGTTTTTTTTAGTTTTTTTTTTTTATTTTCTGCATAGAAAATCATGTCACCTCTGCACAAAGACAGTTTTGTTTCTTCCCAATAGGTATAACTTTTTATTTCATTTTCTTATTTATTGCAGTAGCTAAAACTTTCAGTACAATGTTAAAAAGAAGTGGTGAGAGGGAACTGCCTGATTTTAGAAGAATAGATTTTAGTTTCTCACCATAAAGTACAATGTTAGCCATAGGTTTTTCGTACACATTCTTTATCAAGCTAAGGAAGTTCTCTTATATTCCTAGTTTACTGAGAGTTTTAATCATGAATGAGTGTTAAATTTTGCAAATGCTTTTTTGCATCTACTGCTATGATCATGAGATATTTTTTCTTCTTTAGCCTTTCAACATAATGGATTACAATAATTGATTTTGAATGTAGATCCAGCCTCACATAACGAGATAAATCTCTTTGGTAAAGTACATAATTCTTTATATCCATGTCTGGATTCAAGGTGGTAATATTTCTGAAGGTTTTATATCTATGTACATGAGAGATAGTGGTCTGTAGTTTTCTCGTAATATCTTTTTATGGTTTCTGTGTTATGGTAATGCTGGTCTCACAGAATAAGTTAGAAAGTATTCCTTCTACTTGTATCTTCTGGAAGAGAGTGTAGAGAATTAGTATAATTTCTTCCTTAAAGTGGGTACTATTCACTAATGAACCCATCTGGGACTGATGTTTTTTGTTTTGGAAAATTATTAATTATCAATTCAATTTCATCATAGATATAGGCTAATTCATATTATTTCTTCTCTTATGAGTTCTAGCAGATTCCTTTCAAGGAATTGGTCCATTTTTTTCTAGGTTATCTAATTTGATGGCATAGTGTTGTTCATAGTATTTCTTAATTATACTTTATTTCTTTGGGGTCTGTAGTGATGTTCTCTCTTTAATTTCTAATATTCATAATGTGTGTCTTCTCTCTTTTTTCTTAATTAGCCTACCAAGATACTCATCAATTTTATTGATTTTTTCAAAGTATTAGATTTCCATTTTCTCTAATGTTTTCCAGTATTATATTTAATTGATGTCCACTCTAATTTTTATTATTTCTTTTCTTCTGTTTAGGTTTAATTTAATTTGTTTTTCCTTTTCTAGTTTCCTAAGGTGGAAGATTATAATTTATTTTAGATCATTTTCTTTTTTAATGTATGTATTCTATGCTATAAATTTCCTTCTAAGAACTACTTTTGCTATATTCCACAAAATTTTATAAGTTACAATATTTATTTTCATTTAATTCAAAATAATTTTAAATTTCTCTTGAGATTCCTTATTTGATCATGTGTTATTTAAATAAATAGTATGTAACCCTTAAGTATTTTAAGATTTTTCAACACTATTAATTTCTAGTTTAATCCCTTGTATAATTTTTATTTTTTAAATTTGTTAAGCTGTATTCTATAGCCCAGAATATGGTTTATTTTGGCCAAGGTTCCATGTGAGCTTGAAAAGAATGTGTATTCTGCTGTTTTTGGATAAACCAGTATATTTATACATCTCTCTCTCTCTCTCTCTCTCTCTATATATATATATATATATATATATGTATATATATATGTATATATATATGTGTATATATATATACACACACATACATACATACATCTTCATTATATCCAGTTGATTGATGGTGTTATTGAATTCAACTATGTCCTTACTGATTGTCTGCCTTCTAAATATGTCTGTTTCTGATAGAGGGGATTGGAGTTTCCAACTATAACAGTGGATTTAACTATTTCTTCTTACAGTTCTATTAGTTTTTGCCTGACAAACTTTAATTTCTGTTTTGGAGTGCATACATTTTAAAGATTATTATATTTTCTTGAAAATTGACTTCTTTATCACTACATCATGTTTTCCTTTATCCCTGATAACTTTCCTTGCTCTATACATGAATTCTTTTATTTATAAAACAGCGGGACAGTAAACAGTATATTTATGTTTTAAATTTTATGGGATTTTACATTTGTCAGAGATTTTTAGTCACAGTATCTAAAATATAGAGTTTCAAAGACAAACTAAAAGCCTAGTTTTACAGATTGCCAAGAATATGACAAAATCACAAAACTCAGACAGTGTGAGTGACCATGTCCTATTTTTTTCTTACTCACGCAAAACTTGACACAACACTTCTATTTTCCTGAACCTACATTGGACCTTCAGAATGCTTCAGTGACATCAAATAAAAAACAAAATATCTGAACTATTTGAGCATCAGTCTTCAAGACTATTAGATGTTTGTTGCTAATCAGCCATTTAAAAAATAAGCAATACATTGCATATTCAAGAATATAAAATTTTACTAACAATATAGTCAAATTTTATTTCCATGATCAGAATTAGGAGTCTCCCTCAAAGTGCTCAATGACATGACATAGTTTACACATAAAGAAAAGTGGCATGTCAATGTGGGTTAATTGATTATAACAAATGTACCATTCTTATGTGGGATAATTATTGTGTGGGAGGTTGTGCTTATGAAGGAGTAGGGAGTATATAAGAACGCTGCATTTCCGCTCAGTTTGCCATAAACCTAAAACTGCTCGAGAAATAAAGTCCATTAAAATAGAGAGGAAAAAAAGTCCTATTACAAAAAAAGTGTTTTTTTTAAGTAACCTAAGATGTGAGGATGCAATATTTGTCATTTTCCTACAAATGGAGAACACTATTATGGGAATCATATGCACAAAATGTTGGCTGTGAGTCTTTTCACAGGTAGACTTTCAGGAACAAACCAGATGCATTGTTTACATCACCCTAGTTTCAGATTTAGAGTGAGCCTCATCATTTCTTCATTTTTGTGGTTAAAAATATAATTAAAATAAATAGAGTCCAAAACTCTAAGGGAAGGGAAGGAAAAAGAAAACGGACCATTTTGTTCAGAAGGAACGTTGTGGGGTGGCAGCCATGCTGCCTGGAAACAAGTCTCGTTGAAGAAAAACACCAAAGGAGACTTGGATCCAATGTATCTTCACCCTGTTGGAAGTAATCATCACTTCAGGCCACTTAAATTATATTTTTGAATCAAAAACATATCATTAAAATGTGCTATTTTAGACTCTGGGGGAGATGGGGTGGATGAAGAAATCTTTCTAAAAGCTCTGTGCACAGTTACGGAAGTTCATAATTTAGGAATGATCACAACTACCTTTCTGATCATTCTTTTTATGCTTTATTTTCTCTCCCAGACTACAAACAAGTTCCTTAATGCCTTACTCTGCTTTACAGATTTGTCTTGTTGGCTGCCGCCCAACCCTCAACTTGTATGCTCAGCAAAATTTGAATAAATTTCTCTACTCTCTTATTCTAATTCTACTTTACAGGCACTTTTGATTTCTTAACAAAATAAGTAGGTGGCTAATTAAAAATGGTCATTGGGTCTTACTGGTTCTGTCCCTGAAACCACAGGAAACTGGAGATGTTGGCCAAACATTCAATTTTCAGTGCTTCATATATAAATTTGGTCAGTCTTCTGACTGTTTCTCAACTCTTTGCAGTCATCCCAAACTTTTCTATCTCATAATTCCCTGAAACAACCAATGTAACATGATATTCACCTCACACACAGTGGCTTTGAGTCATTCACAAAGATGTCAACGCTTTCTAAAAGTTTTTAATTGTTTTTATTTTAACATTCCTATGCCTGAGACATGAAAATAACCTCCTGCTATCACCAAAGAGCTGCTTGAAGGTTTTAGCTCAGCAATCTGTGCAGTAATTTTCATCTCATTCACTCTTTCTACCATTTTCATTTTTATTCCCTGTGTTCTTATTCTTCTTTGTGAATCGATAGCCTTTATTTTAATCATACATTAGGCTCGTTTTTATTATTTTTTGTGTTGCATTTATTTAATTTGTGAATTTTACCATTTTGTGTGCTTTTTCATCATTCTGGTTTCTGAGTTATTTTTCAGGTGGTTAAAATATATTCTGTATATATCTACCATTGGGTGGTAAAGTTCTTGTGATAATAAGAATATCGTGAACAGATATTTATCCTGAAACAGAGATGGCTTATGGAGGCAATAAAATTGTTTACACAGTGGTAGCCCTGCCATGCTCAAGAGAGCTTACATCTGTCCTCCCTAGCCCCCAAAACGTAAATTGAACTGATGAGGGAAAGTAAATAAAGCAAAGACGTAGGTTTTGTCTAAAGAACGAACTTTCTAATAATTAGATCTGTCCAATAGTGTGCTAGGAACAGAAAGTTGTGCGTGTGAGTTCCCAGTCAATGGGATTTAAGATCCATTCCAACCCTGGTATTCCATGGTTCTCTAATCCATCATGAGAACCACATACAGAATGTGTATGCATACTATTTATAGGAGTCATGGAGAAAATTCAGAGATCTCCACTAAAACTAGGACTTTATATGCTGTTTTTCCAGTCTCGTCTCTGTCCTAACTTGTAGTTTGGGGACTTCACTGCTTATTATTCATTCATAAATGAAAAAGTTGGTCCCTGGTGTCACAGTTACTACAATAGTGAGACCTGAGTTCTAGTCTTGGCTTTGCCACAACCATAATGTGGGCCAGCCATCTCACTTATATAGGTCTCAGTTTTCTCACAGGTAAAACAAATTGGGATCTGACTTCAGTAGACATCTAAGTCCTTCTTGCTTTAATATTTTAGAGTGAGAACACATCTTAGAGCTGTCGATTAAAAACAACAAGTGAATACGATGGCACTTGGACTTATAAAGTACAAAACTGTTGTTAGTCAATCACTCTTATATAGTAATAATGACAAAAGATATGATTGTGTTTCCTGTATGACCTCAGGAAGTAGTTTAGGTGTCAGTAGGCAAGCTGGAAAAAAAAAAGATATTTCCAGATTATTAACAACTGTGTAGAGGAATGATGTTTTCAATCATTCCTTCACTCAACAACTATTTATTGAGCACCTACAAAGTTTCAAGCATTGGATGCCAAGTGCTAGGAATAACATATAGATCCACACAAGGTAATACACATTCTTTTATTGGAGAAATCCACTCTCTGGTGGAAAAAGACAACTATGTAGTAGGCAATAATAATAAGTTAGTATACTATAACATAAACCAAGATTCAGGACTAAATAGAGGACAGGTGCTTGGAAAATATACATGACTTGTTCTGGGCAGTCAAAAAAAAAGGCTAGGTTATGAGTTTTTCTCCTCCCAGGTGCTAGGAATAAGACTCAGTGCAATGAGTCATTAAGATCTAAAATTCAGTGGTATAATACCTTCCTTCATGTGATGCAGAAAGTACACAGTTAGCCGTCACAACTTGTTACAGAAACAGATCACTGGATCACTGCTCAGGAAAGTTAATCCACTTTGAACATGATAAGGCACGAAGAGGTTGACACCCAGAGACTTCTCTCAGCTCCATTCAAATACAGCCCAGAGCCCCACAGCCAGCTAGCCTATGTGCTGTTTGAACAAGACATACTTCTGCTTATGATTAATACTGGTTTTAGAGTTCAGTTTGGAGAATCAGATAAACAGATGTCAGTTTTCTGCTTTCCCTTGCTTCTGTCTTCTGTTCCAATCCACTCTCCCAGCTTGTCAATGGTCTCTGTTCTTTTTTTTTTTTTTGTCGGGGGGGCGGGGGGTTAACGAGTTTTAGACAAACATTGAAAGGCTCCCTTATTTGAAGATTTCAGCTCAGTACTGATGTTTTCTGTCCCCAGAGGACTCTTTGACAATGAATTGCCTTATTGTTTTCAGAGGAGAGAATTTCAGTGAGAAGTGTGGGTGTCTAATTGAAAGACTGCAGTTCTTCAGAGCCAGCCCCACAGTGATGCTGGCCTAAGAAATAGGGTTGGCTTGACATCCAATTCAAAAACACTGTTAATAATGCAAAAACAAAGCAGGCATTTTACATGTGCTAAAGGTCACTTGTCAAAAGCCCCCATGGAATTCAGATTAATTTAGATTTAATAATTTTTTTTTAAATTTAGACACCAGTATTCTAAACCTCTATGCCAAAATAAGTTAGGCATTTGGCAACTGTTTAACAGCAATGCTATACTTCTTTTATCATGATATGGTTAAAGCATTTCTGGACTATCTGAATTGAAAGATACAATTATTTATTCTATTTATACCGACTTTGCTTCAGAAATTATTTTAGTGGCTAGGATCTCAGCAAGAAGTCTACGCTAATTACAAATTCAAGGCAGGCTTCGTTTCTACTTGGGAATTCTACTTAAAATTTTTATCCCACTTGCTGAAATGACAATGAAATGAGAGCCACAGGCACTGCCAGAAGGCTTGCCATGACATCTACACAAGAGAAGGACTTACTAGACATTCCATTTAGGCCCATGCTTCAGCAGCTGCCAGCTCGAAACAGGTTGGCAACTACTCTTGGCACAAAGTCGGAGTACCAGTAGGACAGCTGGGGTTAAAGCATCTCCCTTGCGGGCCTTCAGATTTCTGAAGCAGTGAAGCCAAACAGAGAGATAAACCCAATGTTTGTCCAGATTTTTTCTCTGGCTATACTCGAAGACACGGGCTCTACAGATTCAGCCTATTTCAGCACTCTCAGCTGCAGGCCTTATTGAGCTGACTGTAAACTTTCTCTCCTTTATAAGAGATGGGATTCCTTTATGCAGGGCAAGCATTTCAAGCCATACGAACAAATGTAAATACAAGACAGGTGTTTTGAATGAATAGTTGCACTCAGTGTACATTTTCCCACTCCCTTCTCCACTCAATCCATTTCTTCACTTGATTTTGATCTGAAAGGTCTTCTGGCTAGACCTCTCCACCAATGGTCAACGGTCATTTCTAGGAAGTTATATTACTTGAACTTCTCACTGGACATTTTTGACCATGTTCTCCTTTTTGTTTGTTTGTTTATTTAAAATTATGTTTATTGGGGTAACATTGGTTAATACAACTATATAATTTTCAGGTGTACACTGTAATTTGACATCTGTATATTCTATTGTGTGTTTACTACCCAAAATCCAGTTTCCTTCAGCTACCATATATTTGATTGTGTTGTCCTTTGTAAAAATCTCTCTTCCCTTAGCTTCTCAGTGTTTTTCTTCTACCCATGTTGGTATTTTTTTTTCCCTCAAAGTCTCCTTTTTATTATAGTCTTCTTCTTTACTTTTTTAAAAAATGTCATGTTTCCTCACGTCTTGATTTTAGTTCTACTTTTATATTCTCTTCACGTCTGCCTGCTCTCAGTGGTTTAGTTACAAGTCTGTTGGATGGTTCCAACTCAGGCCATTTTATTGAGCATCGGTCCTATACCGTCAATGGTTTCTTGAAAATAACCACATACTCCTCAGAATAAATATATCTATAATGGAATTCCTCCTCTGTTCCTCATCTCCAACTTGCTGCCTTTCTTTGCTGTCCCATATCCCCTTAATTGTGTACCACCCGAGAGAGGAAGAAATGAGGAGCCATCATTCCTCCCTTTCCATCACTCTTATATCTCATCCATCACCAGGTCTTGTTGAGTTTACTTTCTTAATGTCTCCCGAATCTGTCTATTTTTTCTTTTTGTCCCTTGCCAACAGTTGTCACAAGAATTACTGATCACCTATAACCACTCAGGGACACCTGTAACCTAATACATTTTCCAGCTAAATTGTTGGTTTTAATAAACCTCTAACTTAAAACCAACGAATGGCTTTCCAATGTTCTTGGGATTAATTCTAAAATTCCATTCATGCTCTTTTAAGGTCTGGTGCTGGCCTCTTTCTAGTCTCTATTTGGGCCACAACTATCCATTAGCTATGATGAGGCTTAATTGTGTGTGTGTGTGTGTGTTCTTTTTTAGTATCTGGTCTTTAGTCTCAAAGCCTTTCCCATTCCATTCTCTCTTTAGAGTAAAAAAATTGACTCTTATATATCTTTCCAATTTCAAACTAAATCCCATACCCCTTGCCCATTACTCTACCAGACTCATATAGGTCCCCTATCATCACGGTCATCATATTTTATTCTAATAGCTTTTTTAACAAATATTTTCTACCAATACACTGTTAACTCAGTGAGGGGGGTATCTAATTTATTTTACCTTCCCCAAGTAACTGGTGACATAGTAGAGCCTCAATAAATATTATTGAGAGAATAAATGAATGGATGTTTAAATGTATTTTTATCTAATGAGGAGTATAATTATAAGCAATTTTTAAATGCTTTACAGACATTTTGGTTAAAAATAAAATGTATCTTTGCATTTATTCACGGAAGTAAATACCAGCATTTGTGTGTTGGTTGATATTTAAAGGAGATAATAACAGGGTCATGTTTCTATCATCTCCTCAACATAAAAGCCATCTGTTCTTTGTAAAACACTTCTTTTTCGAAAAGGAAAAACTAAATCCCCAATTTTTTTCTTTTTCCAAATTATTCATGTTGCTGTACAATTCTTCTACACTGGATCTAGTGGGGAAGGAGAGAATGTCACACGTCAGCAGCAGATGCATTGAGAGAAAGTAGAGGCCAAGACTTAGAACTACAGAAGAATGCAATACTTTGCAGACACCAGAGAGGATGAAAGAATGATAGGCAGAAATACCCCTTTCCTCAGCCACAGTCCTATAAGCTTCTTCTCACCCAGGTATCACCTTGGGATAAGGAAGGGTGAAAATTTGAGAGGGAAGCAGATCTGCCTCGGAGGTTGAACTTTAACTGATTAAGTGAAATTCTGAATTGCCTGAACAATTACCTCAAAGACAGTTGTAAACAGAGACTGAGTATTAGTTGTCATTATAGAGTAGAAATGAGGACTTGGGAGCAAATTGGTTTATTTGGGCGTAAGTGGAATAACATTAAATTTCTGGTCATCTGAGTCATAGTATCTAAGTCTCAAGTCATAGTGTCTAAATTTTAACGAAAAGAGACGTCAAGTTCTTGAAATTTGACTTCTATATTTAGGAGACTGCCTGTTCATCTGAGTGAGATGTCTTGAGTGCATAGCTAGGTTTCAGCCACCCAATTCAAGAAAGAAAGTCTCCATTTCAAATGTAAATTCTTATTCTTTTCAAGCTATTATTTCAGTTAAAGTCTGAATAAGATCAGTCTGGAGTCACTAGGAAGCCCAGCCAAAACTCCATTAGAAAAAAACTGTGTTTTTGCTTCCTCTTGAACTAAGACATTTTGGTTTCCTACATTTTGCCTTTTTAAGTACTTCCTACATTTCTCCCTTCCTATCTCTCAACTTTTATTTTTTACTATCTCCCACTTTTAATAAATAAAAATGAAAAGAAAATTTTAAGTTGAAACTTTTAATCTTTTGATACTCTCTTTTTGCCTCAAGTAAATTATCTTTAAAAATGTTGACTAGACATATAAATCAAGGATTAAGAAAGGGAAGTCTTAAGATAAAATAGGAATGAAGATGTATAAAATGTAATTCAAATAATAGTTTTTCTCCTTGACTGCATATTAGCTAACTGATGTCATTTCTTTTGTAGATAGTGATTATAAATTTAATTAGAACTATTGTTAATAAAATAATAGCAGCATATTGGCAAATTTAATGCCAGAAAACTAAACTCAGAGCAGAAAGTTACAACTCTTGCAATTGACATTCTTGAATAAAATTTCTCAACAAGGTAACTTTATCACATTATTAGTAAAGGAATACCTCTCTTTTCTTCTCTAGATATAGTAGAATTTCCAAAGCAGTCTGTGAGCTTAGTATTATAAAAAAACTCCTGCAGAATTTTCTAACAACTTCTTAGAGGATCCACAAACAATACTACATTGATACAAATACATAAGAAAAAATGAACGTAACTCTGATCACCTTGTCCTAGAAAGATACATATTATTACGCAGCATAAATTTCATTCCATCCCATTGTATGGATGTGCATGTATAATATATATGTATAATATATAATTATGGAACTGTAAACAAGGTTGTAAAACCGCGCATCCTCAAGGACAGGCATGAAGCTTTAGCGTAGGTAAAGTCCCTCAGCACCCACTGAGCAGCACATATACACTGGGCCTATAGAAAATGAAAGGGGCCTCAGATTGCATGAGGCATACTATAGCAACAACTGCGAGGCAGGTCCTTGAGAATTCAACCACCTAGTCTATCCCTGAGGGAGTCGTATGTGGCTGAACTCTACAAAGTGGGACCATGGGGAATGATGATCCCAAATGAGGCTCGAGTATTGAAAGTGCCATGTATTAAGTGTATGTAAACATCTAATTTTTAAAATGCAACATGCCTTTGCCTGAAAGGCTAAGGATAGGAGTTAAAATTCAGGGAAGTTCAGACCTCTGAAAACTAAATAACAATGGCTAAAAAAAGTAAGATTTTGTCATTAATCCTCTCTGTACTGATATATTTTTAATCTAAAGCTGTAGGCTTATATTGGATAGAAGAATTAGTCCCTTGGTCACCATAACTTCCAAATAAATCTTTTTCTTTTGTAAAGCCAGAGTGGGAAGGTTCACACAGGACAGGCTTCCTCGGGCTGCAGCAGCGGCAGCGCGTCTTGTGACACTTTGGCTCCTCCACTGTGAATACCGGCCAGAAACCGGGGGTGGAAAAGAGAATTAACCTCCACAGAAAAATGTCCAACTTTTACAAAATACGAGGTTCAACCTAACCCAAAATATGGGGGTGAGGTGAGGGTCAGTAATAAACATTACAAATTATATCTTGTGTTTTGGCAGCAGAATCACTTACTGGACATTAAGTTCCATGAAGCAATAGGCACGTCCGTTGTCACTTCTTTCTCCAAAATCTGACATTGGGCTTGAACTCAACTAGGTGGTAGTAAAGATTTGTGGAATAAATGAATGAAGAGATGAATAAATACGAAGAGAGATTAAACTGTAGTATGACCGAAGGACTTAAGTCAGCTAAATGCCATCTTCCTGTTTGTTTGTTTGTTTGTTTATTCAGGTGAAAAACATCACATGCTGAATTTAATCAAAATGAAGAGGTTTGGTACAATTATTATTAACAGGCAATATTATTAATGCATGACATTCTTTTCAGAGGTGCATAGAAAGCAAAAACAGAGAAGAGTCTTTACTATCAATGTTTCTACCCATAGAATCCCAACATACATTTCCACTGACCAACATCACAAGTACACAATTTCTTTGAGCTCAACAACATCACTCATCTTGTTTTCAGGGTTAGAGCAAGGCTGGCATGGTCTTATTCATTCATTCACAGACATTTGCCATTCTGAGTACTGCTTTGCATAAGCAGAGGCCGAAGAGAAAGGTAGATGCCAACCCTTGTACTTAAAGATATTATACTCTGTTGACTCCTTTACCAGATGACTATTACTATAATTTCTTCTGTTCAAAATATATTTTACTAAAATGTTTAACAATTTTATTATAGTTATCTATATTTTAATGATTATCATTTATTCTATTAAACCTCTTTTCTGTCCTAACTTGTTTTAATTACTATTTTTGTGTTTAAGTATATTTAAACATATTACAAATATGAAATTCTACCTCTACGAACCCCCAAGTTTAAAAAGGAACTAGTACACTTTTATAAAAAAGGGACTATTCCTACATATTCGAAATAATATTTTCACACTTAAACATTAAGACTCTCTAATATTAGCTAATATAAAGTCCATATCAAATTTCCCCACTTTTTTCTACAGCCAGCTGTCTTTTTAACTCAATACCTTAAAATTCCCACCCATGTCCACACCTCCCATCACTCCCCTGCCCCCAACACACATACGACTTGCAAATTTATTTAGATCTTTTTGACCCTGTCTTTCTTCAGGCTAGAGGATGGAGGTGCTCTGAAGTCTGCCCCACCCTCGTCATCCTCCACTCACCCTGGTCATCTTCCCTTCAATCCACTGCTTCCTACTCAGTCCCCACCCTGCCCCCACCCCCAGGACAGCATAGAAGATGCAGGTGGTCAGTTTTACAATTAAAAGCACATTTCTGAACACACTGTTCCAGAGAAGCTCTTTTGTGCTCCAAACCCATCTTAGGACTTGGACTGTTTTAGCTATAATAACAGCTCTCAAAGAAGCACTTGTAAGATTCAAAAGAAAATTTTTCTTGATTTTTGGCTGAATTTTTGTACTCAAGGAAGCACACAGGAAGGACAAACAGCTGTCACTAGTATTGGCACAGATGACAGAGCTGGGCAAGTGTCCCCAGAAAGCCGGGGCCTGCTTTCATTCCTGACTCTCTGTAATCCCTTCCGCCTTGATCGACTTGCACAAGGATCCAGCCACTGAAAGTGTTAATGCAAAAGCTGGATCATACACATGATAAGGACACACACGCACACACACACACACAAACACACACCCCTTCTGAAGCAGAAGTGAACTTCCGTTCTGAACTCTGAGACTTTTACTAAAGCCACTCTGGAAAACCAAAAATTTCATTGGTGTTAGGGACAGCGGGACATTTTCTCATTTTCTTTTCCCATTTACCAGAAAATGTTTTGTGGAATGACTTCATCATAAAGAGCAGACATTAGAATTTTAAAATCATCTCTTAGTAGCAGCTACTGCTTACTTCACAGGATCCAACCTACAATCCTTTTATCCTTCAATATATCACTCAGAGTGTACTTCTCCAGGCACCTGTGTGATCAGAGAGACCCTATTCTGTGAGACAGAGTGTTGATGGATTGGGGGGTTAGGAGCATGGGGGGTGGGGAAACGGGGAGCATGTGTAACGCACAGAGTGGAATCCTTCAGGGGCTCCCGGCTGTGTGTGATCATTAGACCACAATGCCCAAGAAGACACAGTCCAAACATTCTGTTCCCAAGTCACCAGGTTTTCTAAACATGCCCTGAAGCAACACCATTTTTCAGAACTCCTTTGCTTCCAGGTATGCACATTCCTGTCAGTGTTGGCCAGTTCTCTGAGGCCTACGTGCTCTAGGGTGTCCTGTGGGATCCTAAGGGACTTTTCACTAATTAAAGACCACTTATAGCCTGCAGGGCATTCTTGTGCAAATTAGAAATAAGAGCTAGCTCTGAAAAAAATGACCGCTCTGGGCACAAGCAGCCCCTCCCATGGAAAGGCTAGGTGACACCAGAATACCTATGGAGGCTCTCTCCTCCCCAGGAGAAGTGGCCCACTTCAGGGGACTGAGTGAGCAAAGGAGGGCCCTGTCTGTCTCAACCCTCCTCACTGAGCAAAGTCTCTACACAGATTGCATAGCCTTACCTGGCTGTCCCGCCCCCAAATTCTTAACTGACCAAATCCCTGCAGGCATTGGCCTTTGTGTAAACCTGCATTTTAACAAGATGTATGATGTTCTCTCAGTATTTTTGTAGCATTTATGCTATTATCTATGGCTTTTTCGGCATTAGGCTTCAAAGGCATTCGCCAATACAAGAAAAATAGACAGCAAATGAGATCTTAGGCAAGTAAGCAAGTAGGTTGAAGGAAAGAACCCCTCTGCACTCATTACAGGGGAAAAGAGAAAGCCGTCACTCTACTGGTCTGGCTGATGGCCATAGACAAATTAGACATTATATGCACAATTCACTGCAGAAATGAAATTCTCTGCTTTTACGTGTGTTTCTGTGATGAACAGCAATAATACAAATCACACTGCTGGTGACAGTGCTGAATAAAGAGTCCCTGTAAGCGCACGTCCCCCCTTCACTTAACGCCTATGTGCGCGAGCCACAGAATCTCCGTCCTGCATATAAATGCATAGTTTGTTCATGGCTCATATGTTAACTTATCACAATTTTTAAGAAAGCAGATGTTCATGTCTTTTAGCCTTTTATAATTCTACTTCTAGAAGGTCCCCTTGCTCACCCCAAATCCATTGTCTAGTAGATGGAACTAACATAAATCTCATTTAAAACTCACTTTTCTGTTATTTTGTAATGGAGAAGATTAGATGGGAATGCTTACATTTCAGGTTGTAAAATTAGAATATACATACTGCATACTGTCATCATTTAAACATGGAGGAAACATGTTTAAAGCTTTTGGACAATGGCATAGAATAAGGTAATATACCTTAGAATAAGAAAAATTAACAATTGAAACTACATATCATCCCATGCTCCTGGGGTGTTTTCAGAGAAGTTGTAGAAGGAAGAAATTGTCTTGACTAAATTGACCTCCACCAAACAAACAAACAAACAAACAAAAAACAACTTTTGTAAATATGGAAAAGAAGATCCTGAATCATCATTCTATTTTCTGGCTCCTTAAATCTAGTACCCGGTGCAAATGCTAAGGGCAGAAGTACACAGTTATTGACATAGGGCAAGTTAAGTTTGCTTCCTACGCATGAGTTGAAAATTTCACTGTTTGGAGCTTGTATTATTTGGACTCATAAACCCCAAGTCCATTAAAATGTAAAATACACTTCTGTAATTTAGGAAACAAAGTGACTAAGAACAGCATGAAGAAATTCAAAACTCATTCAAAGTCCTTGAGTATTGAGATGGCTTTGCCTGGCCTACAGTGATATTCTACACCACCCTGATGATCTACCTGATTATAGTTATTCCCAGGGCCTTTGTGTGTTTAAGGATAAAATACAACCTATGACAAATCCTGCCTCGGGATTTAAAAAATTCAAAGGCCCACAGGAACCAACTAGAAACATGAGTGAAACAACAGGAGAGTTTGCCTATTAAACATGTAAAAGTATTTTGTATTTCCCTGAAGAAACAGACGTTCCATTTTTCTTGAAACTTGTGGGTATGCGAGCAGCGCATGGCATTTGTTACCCCATGATCGATAGGGACATAAGCAGCAGAGGAATACTTCCGATGCCAAAGGGAAAAAACGACAACAACAACACATCTGATCGTGCTGGTGTGATGACTGACAACTCTCATTCGGTCTCAGTGTTAGAGACAAAGGGAATGATGGAATCGGTGCTGTCCTAGAAAGCTCATGTCCTGCCTGACGGGGACACTGTCACGTGGAAATATGTAAACTCATTGTTTCCTTATCTTCCAATTTTTCAAGGGAAAACGAAATTCAGATTTTTTATGTAAAATTTTTCAATTTTAAAATGGTAGCTTTTTTAAAATTGGGTGAGTCAAGGAAAACACACAAGGCCCTTCATTTTGAGACCTCTGGTCTATATCGTGCAGTCTGAAATCAAAGGGACTCCAAATGTTCTTGAAATAAGCAAGAGCTTCAGACAGAAACCAGTGAGCAACACGAGTTCCAATGTAGAAAAATATACCTTCACAACTGATTAGACATTTTTCGTTTTTGTTTTTGTTTTTTTTTTGCTGCCAACTAAATGGGGTTGGGTCCCTCTTCCCAAGTGTCTGTGACTAACTTATTGATTGCCTCTTTTTTTTCAGCATTCAATGTCTGTCATTTACTCAGGAGTATGTGCTTTATTTTGACTGTGTGCTTCCACTCGAGATACATATTTGTATCCGCAGTTCACTAGGTGAGAAACCTTTTTAGTGTTTCTTCACTGAATCAAAAATCCTGTCTTTGCTGGTAATAGTTGTTACATGAGTTGCTGGACCATAAGGAACTAAAGTATCTGAAAATTTACATAAGGAAGAGGATTATGTAAATTGTCAGACGCTTTAGTTACTTGGTAAGACATGGCTATGACCAAGAACCCAAACCTTTGATCTCCCATTGGCACATTTATACTCTTTGTTTCCAGTATATAAAATGCTTCAAGCAAATATATGTAATTTTACCAATTTGAGCTTCAGGCATAAATTCATTCTTGATCTCTTACTTTCAATAGATGGGAAACTCAAGGATCCCTTCATCAAGAGATCTAGATTATAGAGGAGGCTGCCCCAAGCCCTCCTTAATTCCCACTTTCTTCCAAGGAATAAGTTCTCTAGACCTCACCTAACCATCTAAGCTGTATTGGAGCAAAGAGAAATGAAACAGATTGAACAGAAAACCTTTCTTCCTTAAGGTTTGTCTTGGGTCAAGGTGGACACTAAATTCTTCATCCCTTTTAGGCACTTTTCTTTGGACCTACTTGGCCAAGATGAGGACATCTCTGAAATAGAATATCTCACAAATTGCAATTTTACAACATCTTCAACCTCTTTCTTCTCTCTATATACCTCTATCTTTCTATCTCTATTTCTGTCTATCTCTATCATCTCTACCTCTATCTTTCTCCCCCTCCCTCTTTTGCTTCCATATGCCATATCCTACAATTGTTCAGAATAAAACAGTGGTAATTCTAATATCACTGATGTATCCAAAGCACTCAGCAAGCTCCAAGAAACTAATAATGCTCAACTTTTTCAGCATTAATCACTTTTGCCTTTAGCTAATACAAGACTTCCCTGGACTTATCAAGGTAGACATTTCCAAATAAGTAGCATTTTTTTTTTGAAATTCCAAATCAAGAAACAAAGCTAAGGGGGGGGGGGAACAGAAAAGAAAGAAAAAAGATCAAAGTTTTCATCTATCTTAAATTTAGCCCAGCTCTCACATATGGAAGAGTTTTTAGTTGAAAAATCATCCCCAAATTTTACTTTTAATCCGCAAAGTGAATCCAGACGGTTCAAATCTTGACTCCTTCTATATAAATTACTTGTTTCCCATTTCTTTTAAGGATTAACCTCCAAGTTCCAAAGGGAGTTCTTAATCACATAGGCTAATCTTGAGGAAAACAAACCAAGTCTGACACAGAAGTAAATCACACTGTCTTATACCTTTATTAAACTGCTGGCAATTGACATCGATTCTGTGAGTAGCGGACTTTTGGTAAGTCTTTAAGAGACTCTTTACAAATATGATTCCTTTCTAGAAAAGAATGGACAGGCAGTCCTGACTCACGCCCACTGTGTACACACATGTTCCAAGACTGCATGCTTAGCTCTGTGTAGAAAGAGATGCGTATTCGTGTCTGACTGAGAACATCTGTGCTGCAGGCGAGAAAAAGCTAATCCGAGGGTGCCGGCCAATCTGTTGTTGGAGAGGAAGAGAAGGCAGGTGCAACGATAAAGCACTTAGTGGTCAATATTTAGATGCCGTTCTCTCCCTTGCACGAAGTTGCCCCCAGGTGTCAAAGTGACAGGACCAACTTCTGCAAAACTCGATTTTCAGGTGATTCTCAAATGTAACACTTTTGCAAGTCTTCCTCTGCCAGCTCAGGGATGGACATTTTTTTTATGAGAGCCACATACAATGATCATTTGGTTAATCAGAAAATAGTTAAGTCATTTGTATTGATGGGCCGGCATCATGCCAGTTGAAACATTCTTACACAACCCAGCTGCTGGGATGATTTGTACATCTTGGAACCAGGCACAATAAGCAGCTTAAGATACTTGGAGCTGAGAAATGAAAACAAAGGATGTGGTCTTTCTGTGACTCCCTGACCTCAAGGATCTTTGTGGTTTCCATGATTATAAATTATCTTAAAAGAAATTGAGTGTTGGGTCCAGAAAAATTATTTTGAGCAGCAGAATTACAATGACTAAATTACCACGCCAAAATGTCAGATAGTTGCTCTGGTTTTGTTCCTTTTTAGATTTTGTTGTTGTCATGGTTGTTTTTCCCTCTCTAAGTCACCTTTTGGCTTGGCAAAAATGAACTGCCGACTGCAGACTATCAAGGAAGTGAGATGTGGGTTCCCCAGCTGTGTTGCTGTAAACGATTCGATGAGAGCCCAAATGAGCTCCGCACACATATTTGGGCAGGACAAAGTTCATTCTCAGGGGTGGGGCCGGCTAAAAGGACTCATTCTGCTTAGGCAGATAAGGAAGTGTGCTTCCTGTTTCTCTCTGAGGACAAGAAACTTAAAGTAAAAGTTTAGACTCTGGGCCTTGCTTTTTGAAAACAGCCTTTGGCTAAAGATCTCTTCTTTGGCCTCTTCAATCTCCCTACTGGCTTCTGTCCTCTCTCCCAAGCACCAGACTAAAGATCCCTCGAAAATCGAACTGATAAGAATGTTACTTTATTGAGCAGATTCTAGATTATTATGTTATGATTTTTATAGTAACACAGAGCTAATATATCACTAAATACAATCTATTCTTCTCCTTCCCCACCCTCTATCCCAATAACCAGCATTTAATTGCCTTCTTATGTATGGGAAATTCTCCTTATGAATATCTGTGAGAGGCAGGGGTGTCCTCCCATAAAAGAACTTGAAACACTACTTCTTTGGGTTCCCTTGAAGCCACGGAACAGGCATATGCCAATTAGATGCTATCTTGGGGGATGTTTATTTAGAAACAATAATGCAAAAATGTGTCCCTCAGGCCAGTCTGTGTCCGGCATGAGTGTCAATGGTACAAGCCTCCGGGTCTGTGTCTAGAAATGGTGGCATCACCGCTTACAGAAGACCAGCTCTGCTTGGCTCGATGTCGAGCAGTGGAAATTTGACCTCTATTCCTGGCTTTCAAGCCCACGTGGGGATAAACTATATTCCTGCCTAAATAAACCAAATTAATTCTTGTTGCTTGCAACTAAAAGCCCTGACTGAATCATCTCATCAGGCTCAATCCAAAATCCTTTTCTCAGCTCTCCTTTCCCTCTTCTCTCCTTTCCCCTCCTCTTTCCTGATTTTCTCTCCTCCCTTCCCTCCTTCTTCTCCACCATTCCTTATTTTCACTTTGTCCTCTCATCTTATTATTTTGTCTCTTATGTTCAAGTCATTATTGATAGTCCTATGCTGAAAGTGGCTGGAATGAAAAGCAGCTCTTCTCTCCCTTTTGTATAGCTGATAAATCTGCAATTGAACAGGTTTAGACAAATTGTTTCAAACAGCTGGAATATGTAGGATGCCTTTCTCCTAATCTAATTCTCCTCGCATGATGTTATCATCTTACCTAATGTACACTTCATATGTTCCCTGAAGATGAATGGGCTATCGATTTAATTCTACAGATATGAGGATGAAAAGAAATATTTAGTAGATGAAGTTTACAAAATATTATACATTTATATTTTTTTATGGACTCTGAGCTGGTAAATAGTAAATAGATGTGTATTTGCATCTAGCCAATGTTTATTTGGTGACTTGTGTGGTTATAGGGTCATGTGAAAAAATTGGGGTGGAGACCTGGGAAATCACCTCTGTTGGCCCAGTAAATAAAGGTATCTGTTATCTGTATTAGTATTATAAACAGGGAAAAACATTTGATAGTTTCCATAAATACTTACAGTACTCTTTCAAAAGGTTGCCCTTTTCTAGTTTAAAAATCACCCCCGGGCTTCTCATTGCACTTGGAATAGAACCCAAAGGCTAAATAAAATGACCATATCACTTGAACTCCACTCTGGGGCCCTTGTGAAGTGAAAGGGTTCCTAACAGTCGTCACAACAGGACAGCGGGCGCACACGGAGACTGTGCTGGCTAACCCAGCCGCATTCCCTACCACGTGGCCTTTATTTTCTTCCTAATCTCAGGGAGCACTCCAGCTCAGTTTGCTTCCAGCACGCTGGCTTTTTAACATTTTTTTTTCCCCCACTTGGATATCTTAAGTTTCTTCCAAGAGTCTTTGCATTTGCTGTGCCCTCTCCTGGGAACTCTCTTTCTCTCCTTATCTATTCACTTGGATCTGGACTCCATTCGAATTTAGTTTCCCAAGAGTGGCTTCTCTAACTATCCTAATACTGGCCACCCCTCCCTTCTTCCCCTTCTAGTTATCCTTTATTTGAAATAAGTCTATTTATCTATTGGTTTAAAGTCCATGAAGCTGCTGTTTCTCAAGTTTACTTTTTTATCTCAGTGCCTAGGAACTTGATGAGCACAGAGCAGGTACTCAGATTTATCTGTCAAATGAATGACTATGTGAGAATAGGATTGGAAAAGAACATTATACAACTTTACTAATGAAAATTGCAGGTATGCAGTCAAAGATATGTTCACATTCCTACACACACTCAACGTATCAAAAACAAGTCCTGTGAAAGCACCTTTATTTCTTCAATTTATAATAACGTAGCAAGTTACATTCATATGAATGGACTAAAGGCAGCAGCCTATTTCAGAGAATTTCATATGCTGCACAGAAAATGAGATTCGATGAATTCTTAGGCCTCCTCACCAAGCTTAGAACTAGTTACTACCTGCTATTCTTTCATCTTTCCCTGTGCCTACACAAATTTTCTTTTTTTTTTTTCAGAGAATTTTAAAGCCCAGGTAGCACATCATTTTACTTACGGATGTTTGAGAATGCACCTCTCATAGGCAATGCTTGTTTGTTAGCATAACTACCGTACTATTATCCCATCTACAAAGATTAATAAATAAGTCATTAATATCTAATATACAGCCTGTGTTCAATGTTCTCCAACCATCTAAAAAAAATGTATCTTTATAACTGGTTTGTTTGAATCAGACAACAAACAAGAACCAAACACTGCTTTTCATTTATATGTTTCAAGTTTCTTTTGATCTACAACACTCCTTTGGATGCCATTTATTTGTTGAAGAAACTGAGTTGTTTGTCACTTCTAATTGCTCACATTCTGGATTTGGCTGACTCTGTTCTCACGGTGACTTGTCCCTCATATTTCCTGTAAGTTCATGGCTAATGAGTCAGTGTCCTTTCTTCCTTGGGGCCACATACTTCTCATCATATCATGTCAAGAAGAATGTAGCTTCTGCACGCCACTCTTTCAGTAACGCTCTGACCGCTCATGGGGTGCAGGCGTCGCCACTCTCTTCCATCTACTGTAACCGCTCCACCTTGCGACGCACAGCTTTTCCCCTAACGGTGAGAGCACTCATGTAATTATCATTGCTTCAATCTACTACGTCATTGGGAATTTCAAAATGAGATTTTTTTTAAAAGCCTATGGTTCTTTCTTTATTCAGAACTTTTCTTCCTCAATTATTTTTGGTAGTCTTGAAATTTAGTTCTTACAGGAAAGGCAGGGTGAACGCTTGCGTCTTTGTCTTTACATCAATTTCAGAGCACTGAGTTGATAGTCCAGCATAAATTCATTGATTTTTAAATATTTTATTTAGCATGCTCAGTTCATAGCGATTGTTCTTCTTTTCTGTTATTCGAGTTCTCCCGACAGTAGCCAATGGGAACTCCTGCGAGTCTGCTCCTGTGTTTGACACCACCTAGTCGGTTTGGACAGTTTCTTTGCTTTTCGGGTATAACAATATGCTCAAAATTCATTGTGGACATTTCTTGCTCTAGATCTGAAATCAGCAGTTTTACAAGGAGTATTCATTGCTCGTAGTATTTTTTAGTGGAAAAAAGTGAGAAAATATGCATTTTTTTTTTAGGAAAATAAATGGAATTCTTAAATTCGTGCTGATATTTTCACCAATTCAAATGAAAGATTCCAATATTTTTACTTAAATTCCTTGGTTTTATATTCATGTCTTTTTCCTTCCTCTGAAAATACCTTGGCTCATGAAAACATTAACATAATTCATTATTTGCCTTATTTCAATGTAGATATAATAGTTTCAAAATAACAATATTTCCAGTAATAACAAACCTACTGAATTCACTTTAAAATTTCTTTGTGGTTTTCTTTTTCATCCTTAGAGCGTACAGTCAAAATACCATGGTTTAAAGCCACTTGAAATGAATCTTTCTCATGTCATTGCCGACTTGATGTATAGTTTGGTCCACTTGTTTCGGGTTTTTATAATCATTAGTTTTAGAGACTGGCTTTGATTTAACTTTTTAAATTATGTGAAATATAAGAGTGAATTCAAAATCAAAACCATAAAGCAAGGTGTACTCAATTTTCAAGAAGCTGAGTTTCTTCTTCCCTTACAGGTAACATATTTATTTGGTTTTGCTTAAATCATATATATTCCCCTCTTTTGTTGCACAAAAGGTAGCATCCTATCCACACTCTCATATGACTTACTTTTAAAGATTTTTTTTCAATTGACGATATAGCTTGACAATAGCTCCATTGAAACATAGAGAAATATTTCCAATTTTTTTTTTAATTCCGCATTGTAATCCATTATTTGGGCACACCTATTTTATTGAATCCATTTGACAGTCATTCGGTTTGTTTCCAGGCTTTTTTCTATTATGAAGAGTTCTCTAGTCCAGCATTGTTGTGCAACACTTACACTGCTTCACTAGGAATGGTAGTCTTGAGTTCAGGTGACAATCAAATTCTCAAGGCAAAGAGGGCTTCACTCAGCCCTAAGTGTATTGACTTTAAGACAAGACAGAAAACAACAAAGCATGTACAGCAATACACAGGAGAGGTCTCATGATTCCCAGGCATAGTTTCTGATGTTCCAGTCATTTTACATTTGGGACACATGTGTGGTCATGAGAGGCAGGACTGACCACGTCAACTTGGGAAAGACAATAGCCGAATGGTTCCTTCGCTGATCACACCTAGTGAATTATGACCTTTCTCACTCATCCAAGTGCAAATGACCTGCTTAATTCTCCTCACCTCAAGTTACTCATCACCCATCTCAATGATAAGATAGTTGAAGGGCTTGGTCCAGATCACAACCATTGGATATGGTCTAGATAAACTCTTAAACAAGTCCTTGAGCTAATCTCACAGGGAGGACTGACCAAAGATCAAATCCTCAAAACTAGAGGAAAGTTCACAGAACCAGCTGTTAACTCTTGCCAGTTCAAATCTATGGAAGGTAAGATAGTATAATATAATATAGTGTACTAGGTATAGTGTAAAGCACTTTAAATTGTTTTCCTGAACCCATGATAATTCTGAGATGAATATCATTTTATTCTAATTTTAAAGATAAAAAAATGAATCACGAGTTTAAAATCTAATAGGACCAAGTGCAAATCCCGATTGTACCACTTACTTACTATCTGCCCTTGAGGAGCCTTAGCCCCTCAGCCTCCATTTTCTCCTTAGATAATAATACCTACTTCTAGAACATTATGAACAGTCATGAAATTTGTGTACCATGAAAAAGTGTGACCTGACACTAAAAACCAGCTTGCACTCCCCTTACTAAACCACGTGCCCTCTGACTTTGTCTCCCCAGATGACTGGGAGCCTGTGCCAGTTTTGCACTGAAATATTCTATAGTCTAGTGGCAGCCAGCTCTGCAACCCTGAATAGTTTATATTTTTTTTTTGTTTTTTTTTTTTTGGTAAAAAATTAAGGAAGATAAATGTAATGTGGCTTGTACATAGGAAGCATGTAATTAGTGTCTGTTTTTTCATTCCTTACATTATCTCAGTGATGGATTTTTTTCTTCAACAGAAACTGTAGATGGCCAGTAACAAATTGTACTTAGAATTACTCTGACCGGCTGGCTATACCAGAGATATTCCAAACAAGAGTTCAGTCTCTAACAGTAAAATTTAAGGCATCCCAGAGATATGGGTCCCCTAATTCTCTTAACACATTAAATAGGTCATCACCCACCCTGCTTGTTTACAAGGGAAGCACTTCCTGGGTAAAGTGATATCTTCACTTAAATCTGAAAACCACTGTTCTAGCTCTTCTCCAAACTCCAGCCTGCTACTTTATATATAAAAACCAGCTTTGCCAATTGTCTGCCAAAATAAAAATGTCTAAGTCTGTTAGATCCACAAAATTTCAAGTGACCTAAATAATTTGCATTAGCGCAGTCCACAGTATTAATACCACCATCATTTCCTTTGATTTTTTATACACAGTATCAGTAAATTTAGCAGTCTCAAGCATTTCCTTGCAGCATACCCTTAATATTATTTTGTCTGAAGATGCACAGGGAAAATAAATGTGATCTCTATAACAAAGGACACACAAGGAGAGAATGTTTCGTTTTCAATTAGATTGATGTGCATTGTATCATTGATTTTTAAGCTCTGGAAATCTTAGTACTCATTTTTATGATCACAGAAAGTAAGAACCTCTAACATAACAGTGACCACTGTGCAAAATATATTTCTTACCAGCAGTGTGGCGAATGAAGCCACAAAACATTAAGCTGCATTTGTGCTGAGAGAGACACTGTGTTTCCAGCAATGGCAGAAGCAGTTGGGAGGTCAAAGACCTTTTGTAATTGGGTAAGGCAGGGTGTTGTAAGGAGCAGGTTTCCCTCAAGGGAATGGTACCAGGGAAAGCAGTGGTCATGTCAAATGCCAAGGACTCCAAACCAGAATGACTTGAGAGGCTGTCCTTTGCCACGCTTTCTGGGAATTTCTGTTTCTGCCTGAGAACCTCTTATTTGAGGTTCTCCTGAGTCAGCCCACAAATGCTTTCTCATTATCTTTCCATCCCTTTGTATTTAGTTCATGTAATTGCAAAATTTCTCAGAAAAGACATTTTTTCTTTAGATATGCCACTTTCTTTGTTATTCCTCCCAAATAAAGAACAAATTCAGATACGGTTTCTCAGATATCAGCTTAATTCAATATCACTTTGATTTAAGTTCTAGTTATGTGGGCTGTACGGGTATGCTAGGGATATTGATTGATGTCTGTGACATAGCACAGGGTTCCTGTCCTCTGGAGCTCATGAACTTTTCATACCATGTTGGAAATATCTGTCATCTTGTCTGTCTCCTACTACTAGACCATGAGCTAAAGTGAGGGCAGAAATAAGACTTCTTTGGTCCTCAGTACCTTGTTAGTGTTTGAAACTAATTATGCACATAGTGGATATGTATTTATTGGATGAGTGATTTAATTGAAGGGAATCAAAGATGTGGCTTGATTGGAATACAAAATATGTGGAAAAGAAAAACAGAAATAAAACACAAATGAGATGAAGGCCATGGCAAAGGTATGGAGTCTCAAGTGGCTAGATTCAGAAACTATGTTGAAAAGCAGTGGGAGAGAGAACTGGGTGGCCAGGACTCCAGTCTTCAGATAAAGGAGTTGGAACTAAATTCCATCTGTATGCAGGAAGTTGTGGATTTTATGTTCCTAAGCAGAACTTTGCTGGGTTAACCATACAATGTAGTGCAGAATGGAGACAGGCACATCCGTTTGCCTTTATTCAGAACATATGTAAATGTGGACAAATAGCAGAATATAAATATAACAAATGTCTGATGATTATGAAGTAATGAGATTGATCCTCCTGCCTGTGAATGTAGTCAGGGTATATAATTTTATGACCTCCCTTTGAGAACTTTTCTTCAAGTATTAAGACACTGCTGATTGTTGTAGTTGCTGGATCTTTGGCGAATGAATGGTCAGAGCTGAACCAAGCCAAAGTATGGTATTTCTGCCCCTGGTACTGAGCTGAGAAACGCATAGACTTTTTCTAAGATAGTTGCTGAAATCATGAGAAGGTCGAAGGAAATTACTGAGGGTTAGATTTTTAAATCACAAAAGTCTATCTCGAAAAACTTCAGTCTGATGAGATGTATGATTTACCTGAAATAGCTGTTCTATGTAGAACCTGTTTAAGCTTAGATTTTAATAGAATTATTTAAGTAAGCTGGGATAGTGTAGTTTCTGGGTTCAGAGCCTATAGCATCTCCTTCCACATATATCTCTCTTGCGTGTTGAGGTGCCCTAGAAATGGAATGCCTCCTAATTTCAGACCTTGCCACCCACTCTCCACCTTGTCATCAATGTTTTGCCTCACAACTGTTTTTTTTTTGTTGTTGTTGTTGTTGTTATGCCTGCCTAGTCTTCTTGGATTAGAAGTTGCCTTCAAATCAGATTCCTTAACATGATTCCACCCCTTTTACCAATCTCTATCTCCACCCTCTCTGAAACTAGTAAACCAGTAGCTCTCAGACTTTAGCATGCACCAGAGCCCCTTAGAGGACTTTGTAAAACATATATTTCTGGATTCCATCCTCAGAGTGTCCGATTCAATAGGTTTGGGCTGGACATGTGGATCTGCATTTCTACTAAGCATCCAGATGATGCTGCTACTGCTGTTCTGAGGGGCACATTTTGAGAATTGCTACAGTAGATAACTTAGTCCTGTCCAAAATTTGAATTCCAACATAAGAACAGAAGCCTAGCCTTTGACTTATATTTATAGGGAGTTCAGATATAAGATATAATGGAGCAATTTTTTAATAACAACTAATATTTATTGGATATCCATTATGTTTTTATTAAGTCATTTATTTATAAATGGTTAGGTATAATTAATGTAGTATTAATATTCCCATTTTAAATACGAGAAAATTGAAGTTTGAATAAAATATATAAAATTCCTAAAGTCACACATCTGGATTGAAATCAGATTTTTGACCCCAGGGAAAAATTCTGATTACTCAAATTGTGCCTACTGGCTATCTTTTGGTGGGAAATAAATCAGATTTTTATGTTTAGAAATGACATTTTTCCCAGTAAAACTGGAATAATGAAATGTGGGAAGATTGTTAATTATTTCCATTTTCTCTAGCATAATCTATTGTGGGGAGACTCTCTCAACATAGATTAATTTGTAATGCACGTTTTTGGAAAGTCACATCACCCTTTGGTTCTCAATTTCCAGAGCTTTAAAAGAAAGCAGTTGAAATGCTCTTAACGTTTCTTATACTCTTTGAACATCTGTGGTCTTCAATTTTTAAGCTAATAGTCTATTGCATTAACTTTTACTGATAAAGAACTGTCAAGGAGATAGAATGTTCTGTGTTAGAAATCATTCACCTTAGAAATTGTTCTATCAGAAAGGTAAAGTCAGAACAAAAAGAGTTACACTATTTTAATGAGAAATGTCATCAAGCTAAGGTACAGGCTGTTCTTCCCAGCTTTCCTGAAAAAAAAAAAATAGAAAAGGCACTGTGCTACTTGTATTGAGCCTGGAGTTCTGCTCAAGGCACCAATAATTTTCAGTCATTATCTATCACCACTGCCTTCTGCTATGCATCTAGCCTTTTCTTACATTAAAGTTACATTTGCCTCCATTGAAAACGAAAAGGTACTGTTGTCCCTTTATTAGTACTGAGAAGATGTTTTTGTTCCATCATCGGTTTCAAGCTCACATACGGATCCATCTAGATTTTGGACTAGGGGCTAGACTGCTCTAAGCAATGAACTTCATTTAACTTCAGTAGCAAAGGCTGACATTTTCCTGTACCTTTCCAACTTCTGGGGTGACACCCTGTCTGGAAACTACAGACCATATGTACTGACAACAAGGAGACTTTGTATAAAAAATCAGACTTTTCGTCCCAAGCTGTCTGTGGAGAACAGCACAGGAAATGTATCTTTCATTCCTCATGTTTATGAAGTGATCATTAGTTATAAAAACAAATTTATAATGTAATGTGGGTGGGAGATGTCTGGTGGCCATCGTGGCGTTAATCATGAATAAAGTTAGAAGGCAGCATCAAGAATTTTGAAAACTATGGCCCTGATACTTAGCATTTCTCATTTAAAAAAGAAATCCCCTTATCTGTTTTATTTCTGCATTTTACTTTTTATTATTGCAACATCCAAGCATTTTATTGGGAAGACCAATAGCAGAGTAAATCACATGTGGAAGATTTTCTACAAGAATATGAAAATTGGGGGTGAGGAAAGAAGAATGATATAGTATTTTATGTGCTTTTATGTACTGCTCTAATTCTCTGAGAATATATGAAATTAATTTAGTGTACCATAACTAGCATCAAAAACCCAAGTGGAATAAAAGAAAATAGAATTGCAATAGACAGAATTTCTCAGACATTATAAAGTATTATGCTGTGAAATTTTTGTTTCATTAATGTGTGTGTGTGCATGTGTACATGTGTGCATGTGTATGTGTGTGTGTGTGTACTAGTCTGAAAGGTAAAATGTATTTTTTTTTAATGTGGGTTATGGTTGTTTTGAAGCCAATTCAGGATGGACAGCCTATCACTATTCGCACAATGGTACAGAAAAAGGTTGTCGCCTGATTCCCTGTTATCATTCCTCCCCAGTGATCTATCGACCAGACTAAGTATTCACAAAAACATGCAGCGATCCAAATTACACAGAGAAGATTTGTATAGTATTTAATATTACAGTTTGCATACGACTTGCACCCTGACTTTCAGAACAAGTAGCAACATTTAAATTTGAATGTTGAATTCTGAGGTATGGACAATAAGTCACGGAGAGGCTGAATAACTTGCTCAAAGTTACACAATTTGATAGTTGGGGAGTTGAGTGCAAATCTAGATTGTCTGGTTTTGAGTCTAACTCTTCTAAGAACAATCTGATTCTTAGGAAGAAAGTCTAAATGAAAGGTTTTTTGGCAAACGGCATTCTACTTCCCCATGTTTGAATGTTGTTGATAGGTAAAGAAACAGCAAACATCTCTGAAATTTTGGTTTTTCCATTATTAAAAGAGGAAGGTCTTAAAATTTCCCTCTATGCAAATTAGTGCTATGTCCTAAGTTATGGCTTTGAATATTCAAGTGATTATTTCTTGGATATTAACGATGTCAAGTAATGTCAGAGTTGAGTGAAGGATATCCTCAACTATTAAATTCATTCTTCACTTATATTGAAGAAGTCTGGAAGAAATTAATGCAGGGTTTTAAGATTTAAAATATAGATATTTTGAAAACCCCTTATCTAAATTTAAATAAAACAAACATTTCAAACAACAACATTCTATTTATTTACTGCTTTGGGGTCAGTTATTATTTCCATTTAATTTTCTGCCTTTATTAAACAGAAAAATCTTCTCTATTTGACTCAAAAGTCTGATAGAGGTTCTCTTGCACCTGGGAAAGCTATGACTTTGGGCCATGTGATCTTAGCTTGGATGTGAAGAGAGTCGAGTGAATTAAAACAACCCATATACCTTTTTTCAAACATTTGAATGATTGTCCTTTGACTCTGAGTTTTTTCAAAGTTCTCTTACACTAACAACCCACTATTTTTAACTAGAGATTTTTTTCTCCACAACCTTATCATTTTATCATCTTAGCCAATATTTCTAATATTTATTGAGTATTTACTCTGTGCTAGTGTCTAGAATGAAGTTTGTAATGTCTTTGAGATAGATACTGATTACTTTTTTCTTTATATTATGAAACTGATTCACAGCAAGATTAAATAATTAATAAGCTATAAACTTGGATTTGTACCAAGGTATTTTTTTTTCCAGCACCAGAACTTTGAAGCAATATTGTTAAACAGCATTCCTCAAACTGAGTTCTGGGGAATAGTAGCTCTGCAGGATATTAATAGTTATTTTTCAAAATCAGATTCCAAGGTAGAAGTTTGCCAATGCATGAAAACATTGCATATTTTTCCAGAAGCTTTAATATGGTAATAGGTATTGTAAACCTTCAGAAAAGAATTTTACATGAAGTATTTATCAAACATATTTTGTACATATGAATATATGTCTACATATGCATATATGTGTAAGCTTATCTACGTAATTATTATATAGATGATAATTATACACATATATGTCTCTCGAAGAACACTCATGAGGAAACACAGATTTACACTAATCAATTATTCAAATTAGTGATTTCTTATATTGACACACATCTAGTCATTTCCAATCCTGCTCACTAAAAGTAACACAATCCAACAAGAAATAGTAAGTTCTAAATTTTGTAGAGTACGACATTAAAAGAGAGCATTTTTATACTCCTCTAAAAGTAACATAATAGTGATAGCTCCTAAGTATTTGAATACAATATAAAAAGAAGGCATTTTGATACTCTAAAGTTGAATCCCTTTCAAAGAATATAAAACTCAAAGATATTAACATTGAACAAGAATAGTATCTACTCTGAAGCATTAGAATTACAATAACCCTTAACACATCTAGTTAGCCCTTTTACTCTAAGAAGAGTTATACAAAAAGTTTCAAGATGCATTGTTGATTTCTCAGAAATTCTCAGTAACAAAAATTATGTAGGTTCAAATTTTACACTTTTTCCTGAGTTATATTGATCTTGACACATAAAAGTGTCTCATTTGTAAAACTAATTCCCTGCTTTTTTCTCCAGTTCTGTCTTCAGAGCAATGTTTTGGAGCCCTGCCTTTAAAATTCGGGACGTTAGTCCTAGCTCTGTCAGAAAAGTCATCTTTATAAAGGTAAAAATGCCAAGATTTGAGCACAGTATTAACAAATGTACTTTATGATAAAATTATTGTATCAAATCATATAATCCACACAGCATAGTCAGAATGCACGTACACATAAGAATGTAAACACACACAGAGATGTGCACTTACACTTTTAATTTTTGTTGATACTGTTGCCCTGTGACTGATCTTGGAATTTTATTATGATCTACTACCATCCATTGCAACCACCTTTAACCAAGATTCATGTCACCTCTACTTAAGAACGTTAAGGATTTAGGAGACTTAAGTTCTAGTCTGACTCTAAACACTATTGGGCTTTTTCATTTTGGCAATGCATTTAATACCTCTGTAGCTTAGTTTTCACATCTATAAATCAGGGTTAATAATACTGTGCTATGATTTAATCTATTGGTATGTAGATCAAAGTAAAATATACATGTGAAATTGCTCAGGTTCTATTTGTATATTTTTCACTCCTCTCCTCATAATGCTTACATTCTCTTTTTACTTTTTTTCCTGGTTATGAATCACCTTTTCCTGTTTGTTGTGTCTAAGGATATTTGATTGAATGTTGGGCATTGTGATTGTTAGTGTTGAATGTTGAATTTTCTTATGTTTCTTTAGAGTATTTTGACAGATAAGTTGCAGATCAGATCAGTTTGATTGCTTTGAGTCTTGTTATTAAGACATTAGGGAAAATTTTGAGTTCTTTTGCTCCAGAGATCATTTAGCTCTATTACTTAGGCATAACTTTTTGAGGTCTTTACTGAATGCTCCCCAGTGACTACTGAGGACCCTTCACCCTAATTGGTCAGTGTTCAAATAACAGCCCAACTTTTCTGAGCTCTAGGAATTATTTTGCTTACAAATCCCAGATTGCTCTTTGTCTGACACGAAGCTTTACACTCACATTCATTGTCTAATCCTCAACAAAGACTCAAGATAACTCCAATGCAGATTTGAAGTTTATTTTGATTATTAAGATCTGAAGGTTATTTTGTTTTGTTTTCATTGCTCTATCATTTCTGTAACTTTTCCATGCAACTTCCAGCTACCTCAGCCTCTCTGAACTCCAACTTGTGTCCTTAACTTCCTAAAACCACTGGATTCTGTTTACTTTTCCACTCACTCTGAGTGTGGTACATAAAATGACTCTAGGTAGGAAGCTGGGGAATAGTAACGCTCATATCAATTTTTCTCATCTCTTAATGATCATAGTCCTGGGGTGCCTATTGTCTAAAGTCTAAAAATACTTATTTCATATATTTTACTCCATTTTCTCAGTTTACTCAGTTTTACTGTGCTTCTAGCAAGAGATTAAGTCTGGTCCTTTTTATTCCATTATGGCCAGAAGTTTGTATATGAAGGTGCTTTGAATCTTTTAAAGTATTATTTTTTTTTTACATTTTCTCTTCCTTTGACTATTTGTGTTCTACACTTTTAGAGCAATATACTCTCAAAGGTAGATTGCCACTATGCGCACATGTGTGTGTGTGTGTGTGTGAGAGAGAGCGCGCAACAGATGTTCAATGTTATAGAAAACTATTATTTTTTATTATCTTCTCTTCAAGTTTCAGATTTTGGCTTTTGAATGGTAGATTTTTTTTTTTTTTACTTCTATAGTTATTAGTTTATTTCAGTAGGATTCATAAAAAATTAACATCAAAGTTGTCATTTCATGGATTACATTGCCTAGAATATAGCCAAATACAAGTAAATTAAAATATATATTAAGTAAATGATAATAGACATAAAAACAAATAAGGTAAAATTTGTGGAAATGTTATATGTCTGACTGATTCAGAGGCCTCCCTGACACTGCAGAAGGACTAGATGAGAAAGCAGAAGAGTAAAATACTCGGACTTTCTGTATATGATTCCACACTACTTTTCTTCTCTTTGGAAATCCTGTCTCCCAAAGATATATTAATATGATTACCCTTTTTCAGGGTCCTTTTGTATTTGAATTGGCTAAAAAGAAAAGATACTTGCAGTATCTAGAAATCAGTAACATCATGTTACTGGCAACATTCACTTCAATCAGTAGTCTACTGATGAGAGCTTAATGCCGTATATCTCTTCTTTGTCTATACTTTTTCTTCCTCTCGACATTTATACCATCTTTCATTTATTAAAGTGGGAAAAGGGGCCCATGAAGAACACTTCGGGTAGAGCTATTAAAAATAAAAAAGTATAAAATAAATGAGGACATTTCTGACAAAAGTTGCGGTTAAATTAAAGACTCGTATCTCCTACACATTTGCTTAGACTGTGATTGTGTTGGATTGTCGAAGTACAGGAAATAGACACTGTCATTATCAATTACTTGGATGAGTCAGTTGTCACAGAAGAAGGGAACTGAGTGCGAATCAAGAACCTGTGACTGCATTAGTCTAAGTGTGGGTCTGCACCTCTGTCTCCTAACGCTTTAAGGCAGAAGCGTAGGATTGGTTATTATGAGATTATTTAGTTGTCTCAAACGTTTCCACTAAACATGGCGATTTCGTCCATTAACATGGTGAAGACAGATTTTATGCAATCTGATTAAAATGATGAAAAACCTAAAGAGACAACTTCTTATAAATATTATCGGTAGATTCTTAAGTCCAGTTTCTTTGAGTTCCAAGGTTTTTGAGACCAAGGCAATTAAGGTCTAAGCTGCAAGAAGTTCTCTTTTATCCTTTTTCTCTACATCCTCGTTCTATCCTTCTCAATGTACAATTTTTCAGAGTGGGGGACTTAGAGTCACTTGGCTGACTCTTCCTGCAGTGTAGTTATAAGAAAACATCTTGTCAAATCATGCTGAGGAGGGGAAAAGTGAAATTCTGTCAAGTGGTTGTTGAATGTCTTATTTAAAAATTGAGTGTTTAATTTTCTATGCAGGGCTGCCAATCAAATAGTCAAATTAAAAAAATTAAAGATGAGCTAATCTTTCTAAACAGGAGAAATACTATGATATAGAACTCAAAGTACAAAATGTTATCCTTATTATTTTCTGCTCTCTTCCATAAGAGGTAAGCACCTACTAAGTACAGATTTCTATAAGTGGAGGAGCCTTGGAAGGGGTACAAACTAGAGGTTGTGGGGGACACAATGGCAATGACTTTGTTCCTTCATGACTTCTTTTTCAATAAGGTATCCGTACCCTCTCCCTAAAACAGGAAGCAGCCAAAATTAAAGTTGATGTTGGCCACCAGGTGGCATCGATGCCTCAGTAAAATTATTTGAACAGTAAGAGCATGATTTGCCATGATGTCTCTGCCACCTCACCTCCATAATTCACAAACATTAGTTTTCCTCATTTATAACTATTGTTAGTGGAATCATGAACTCCATTTTTAACTTCACTCATTTTCATTCTTTCCTCCTAAGAGGAAAACATAACCCCGATTTGACCAACCTTAACTTCTCTTAGGCTTTTTATGCTGTCTATCATTTCTAAAGCTTTTCCTCATAGTCTCATTTTTTTCCCTCCACATTTCGCTCCATTTTAAGCTTCTTTCTTTCCTTTTATGTCCACTCTTGTATCTTCAAACATGCACAGAAATATTCCTAGAATTCTACACAGCTAGACATTCAGCTCAATCTTGTATGTTTCTGTTGGCGCTTCCTCCTCATCTCATCCTTCCTCACACACCACAGGAAGACTTTGTCTGAGAAGAGCAAGATGAACTATTCACTTTTAATTCCTTGTTCCTGGCTCTGCTATATAATGTCTTCTGTCTCACAGAAGCAGAAAAAGAAAGCAAAGCTATTGAGCATAAAGCTCTTCTGATTTTGTCTTCTCGTAACAGACATTTCTACAAATTTGCCTTTAGGGATGTTGAGTTTTGAGAATTTCTTCATCCTGTTATTTCATTTTGTTTCTTCAGCTGGACGTAAATGAAGTCCACATACAAGGATACCTCTTTAATGAGATGTTACTGCCAAAATCTACTTCAAATATAAACTGTCTCAGTTAAAGCAACTGTGCATCTATAGAGAATAGAGCATAAAACCAGGAATAAAGCTGGAAGTTAACTTGGAAATCATCCTGACCAAGTATCTAAAATCATTTTAGAAAAAAAAAAAAGATTTTATCCACACATATATTTTATCCATACGTATATTCTCCAGAGCATTTGGATCAAGAGGGTGGGGTTTACTAAAATCAGAGTCTGACAGTGGGGCAGAGGAAAAGATACAGCTGTCAATTATGTTTTCTTCCCAGCAGGGAATCTGCACAAGACATCGATGCTGGATTATGGAGGAGAGCATTACGTGCAATGACAGTTATTGTTGGCGACCCTTTGAGATTAAGCCTAAAGCTCATTTTTCTAAAAAGTTTATTCCTAAAGGGGTTACATGTGTTTCCCATGGGAAGAGAATTCAGCTTTCTGGAACACAGGTTACCCATTCGTACAATAATGCTGTTAAATATTCATCTTAGGTAGTACATGGTGAGGAACGAATAACTTGCACTCCACCTGCGTAATGTGTGACACTAAATAGGGGAACCAACACATGTAATTTCCCTTCTTTGAGTAATAAGGAACAAACATTTTAAGTGTAGGCTTAGAGTGAGGCAGATCTGTGTTAAAATTCTGCTCACTCCACTTACCAGCTATATGTTTTAGATTTTTTTAAGTTTAGTCTGTAAAATGGAAATATAATAGCACTGACCTTATAGGGAAGGTCCTTTTTAGGATACAATACATGCTCAATGGATTGAATCTATTAATACAATTATATTTTGTTGTTAAATTAATGAAACATAACTAAACAACTGGAACAGGAGAATTAAGCTGGGCATGAGTACGGATTATTAAGCTGGACATATAAATCCTCTAGGACACATTACCTATAGACTATTTTCTTCTTTAGAAGAAATTTCTAGAAAAAACTGAGAATTAAATACAATATTTTCCACCTGTTTTGGCAAGTGGAAAGTTAGGTAAAGGGTTAGATTTTATAAAGGTAGCTAGATTTAATAGAATTATTTAATATCCATTCTATAATTATTTTCACTCTATTAGTATTTAAAAAGGCACATAATTCCAGTCAAGAACTTGATTTAAAAAAAAATAAAAAGCATAATAATTAAGAATGACTAAGAACATTTCTTTTTTCTTAATTAGAAAAAATTCAAAATTGGGGCTATTTGATTTTTTATGCTTTATGCACTTAATAGATATGTAAGTATACAAAAAAAAATACACTGAGTTTTGCAGGAATCAGAAAAATATTCAATTAACAAAACAATGCCCAAGTAGGAGCACCAAATATCCAATCTGTTGTCAGGCTGTAGCTTAAATTCTTTGGTTGTAAAGATAAATAATTTCTTCAGAGTAATGACAAGGTAAGCAATAAAAACTGATTTGGAGACAGAAGTGGCTCAGGCGTTGCCAACACCTGCAGTCTTAAAAACTTCAAAGAATGCAGTGTTCCCGTTTAGAAAGAAAACATTAAATTGGCATTAAATTCTATGTATTTGTACAATCTGCCAGCTAAATTTACCTTTTTTTCATATTTTATTCGTGTTCAGTACTCAATTATAATTCACTTCATTATTATTTTACTTTCTATAAAATCAGAAATGAAATGTTGCTCTTAGCTGCCCACATGGTGGTAAATCACTATAGAAATAAAAATATTTCAATTACAATACCTCAAAATACAATCTTGTAGAAAAAAAATTGAGGCGGTCTTATTGAGAAGATATATGTAGTTTAAAATATGAAATTAATATATGTCTGTGGCATTAGTTTAACTCTGGAGGGGAAATAATGTAAATTATTTGTTACTTCTTTGCTAAGCTCCTGGCAGCTTATACATTTAAGATACTGTAAAAAATGTTAAAGAGCAAGGAACATGCTTGAACATCAAAAACACATTATATTTTATGAAGAAACTAATTTATGTTGTATATAAATGTAATTGCCCTTTAAGGGTAAAAACTCTAAAAGCATAAATCTATTTAAGTACTCTGTCTCTCTGTCTCTCTGTGTCCCTGTCTGTCCCTTTCTGTCTCGCTGTCTGTCTCTCTGTCTCTGTCTCTCTGTCAGTCTCTCTCTCTTTCTCTCTCTCTCTGTTTATATAAAGGAAAACTGAAAATGTTAAGTTCAGCACAATGAAATAGAACAGCAAGTCAGAACACAACTCTTATCGTAAAAACATACAAGATATGGATAAGAAGTTACTGATAATGGTAGGCATATTTTTGGCTTCGCAAAAATAAAGGAAGTATGATTTTCAGAGATGTTTAAGTGAATAATGGTACGCTATCACTACATTCTATCTTCCACATTATTATTCTTAGCTAGCTCATTATTCCTTTTTCCTGAACAAAAATAGAGTGCTATAAAGCCCAAAGTATCACATAAGATTGTTCTAGATTTATCCCATTAAGCATTTTTTATTGAAAAGTTAAAAGTCATTATATGAAAGCTATATTAAAAAAACAGCATACACAAATAATTTTCTAAATAAGCATTTGTAGAGTTAATCAAAGTTTGTTAGTAGTGCTTCTGTTTTCTTTTAAGAAGGAGATGGTATCAGTTTACTTCATGATTATAAAGCCTAAATATTTTTAAAAGAGGAAATAGGGGACTGATAGAAGTAAGTGAAAAGTTCGGAATAAAGTTGAAAACGAAGATAGCGATCATAGTGTGACTTCAGAGTTCTCTCTTCTTGGGGTAACTCACATCCTGGGTTGTGTCTTAAGTCTCTTCTTTCTGAAATGCTCTCCTAAACTTTCCATTCACTGACCTCTCTATCCTTCACCTTCATTTCCTGATCATTAAAGCAATAAAGCTATTCTATTTATCACTTTGGGTGTGTGAAGTAAAAAAGAAAGTGTCTTGTTAATTTCATTTAACAATTTCTTTAACCAATCTTTTGAGATCTTACTATGCGCCGGGAGCATAGTTTTGGGAAAAAACATAATAAAATAAACGTCTCCACTCTCCTGGAGGTTTCAGTTCTAGTAGGAGCTGAGAGATGATAAACAAATATCAAATACAAGGTGGTAATGAAGGGGTAGACAGAACAATAATGCAAGGGAACCAAGTGATGGGAAGAGAGATGATCCTATTTTAAACTGGATATTCTAGAAAGACCGCTCTAATAAGGTGACATGAACTGAGCGCCGAGGGAGTTTAGGGAGCAAAGTGTCTGTATCTGAGGAAAAGAGTTTCAGGCACAGGATAAAGCAATAGCAAAGTCGTTGAGAGAGGAGCATGCCTTGTGTGTTTGAGAGTGGCAGAGGCTAGTGGGAGGTGAGAGACGGGAAGGAGATAAGGTCTGAGAGGCAGCCAGGGGCAAAGTTGTGGGGGACTTGGGTTTGTATCCTAATAAGGCAAGGCGGGTTGTATGCGGACACATTTTTAATTAAATTTATTGGGGAAATACTGGTTGATAATATTGTATAAATTTCAGGTGTATAATTCTATAACACATCAGCTGTCTATTGCAATGTGTCCTTACCATCCAAAGTCTAGTCTCCTTCCATTATTGTATACTTGATCCCCTTTACACTCTTTATCCTCCCCCATTCCCCCTCCTCCTCTGGTAGCCACCATTCTGTTGTCTGTAACTATAATTCCCTTTTTTTCATGTTTGTTGCTTTCTGTTTCATGTCTCACATATGAGCAAAATCATGTTTTTTGTCCATCTGACTTATTTCACTTAGCATGATACTCTCTAGATCCATTCATTTTGTCACACATAGTAATATTTCATCATTTTTTTATGGCTGAATAGCATTTCATTGTACATACGTACTACATCTTCTTTACCAAATCATCCACCTAAGGACACTTTGGTTTTTTCCTTGTCTTGGCTACCACGAATAATGCTGCAATGAACATAAGGGTACATATATCTTTATGAATAAGTATTCTCAAATTTTTCAGGTAAATATTTACATTTTAAAAGAGAGAATAATTAGGCATTGAACTTCTTCCGTCCTCACAGGCAGCAATCAGAGCAGTGAAAGAATCATCTTGTTTCTAGCCTTCACGCCTAAGCTCTGCATCTCTACCTGAGCAGATGTAAAAGGAAGTCCATTGGGACAGTAGTTAGGCCTTGAGAGTCCTCAGCCTTACCTGGATGCAGAGGAAGAAGGCAATGTCATTGCATTTGCCTTTAAATTTTTTTATGATGTTTTTCAACAATTTTATGACTGATGCATTGCTTTGCATTCTAAGACCCAAGTTTAATCATATACAACCGTTCAGTGAAACGACTGACATTTTAAAGTTACAGATACATTTTCACCAAAATAAACAGAATCATTTAACTTCCTTTTGAATGGATTTTGAGCAAATGATCAACAATAAGCACAAATAAAATCTTCGTTCTAACAAAATGAACCAAAATTTTATTACCAGTAATTCTTTTTTTGTTGGTCACTTCCTCAAAAGAATCTTTTGTTTCATTGATGGTAAAAGTCAAAAAGACACTGTTGAAACTACAATACAATGATTTAGGGAATAAAAACATTATTTAAGCATAGGATCTCTAAAAATGGAGTAAAAATTAATTTCAATCAATTTCTCTCCCTCAAAAGAGTGAAATATATTTCTCCAAAGATGGCAGTCTATAAAATGGCCTGTGTGGCCTCTCCTGGCAGAAAAAAAAAAAAAAAAAATGCACTTGCACATGTGTTAAATTGACTGAAGAGTTGATCCTAGAGTTAATTTATCAATTCTTCTGAGTTTAGTCCTTTTATAACAAGCCAGTAACCTAGTAAGTAAAATGTTACTCTGAGTTTTGTGAGTCACTCTAGCAAAATAATGGCCCCCAAGGAAGAGGTAGTCATTGGAACCTCCTACCTATAGCGAGTTGGTCAGAAGCCCTGGTGCCTCTGGTGGGAGAGGGGGATACAGTCTTATAACATACCAGTAAAGTCCCAATTACTTTACTTTCTCATGATACATGAGTTCATTCAGGACATGCCCTCTGCCACAATTTGAAGTTTCCTCAATAACAACACCAACAACTTGTATATTAATACTTCTATATTCATTATATATCTTGCTACCTTGCTAAGCTTTGTAACTTTTAAATTTTCTGAAAATGTCTTTCTGTTACTTTGTCTTCAACTTCAACTTATTGGAAGTGAGTAGCAATTTTGGTGATCACAATATATTTCCATCAAAATTGTATAGATAATTCCATTTTCTTTTGACATGTAAAATTGTGAGGAAAAATCTTTTCATCAGCTGCTTTCTGTGTTCCAGCACCATTCTAATTGAACTATTTTACAGGCGCACCTTTACATTTTCTCTGCTCCAGATCAACCATCTTCTTTCTCATTATTTCATTCTTTTTGTCTTTACTGCTATAGTCTGCTAGATACCCTTATATTTTTTTTAATCTCTATCTCTCAATGTCAAGGTTATAGTTAATTTATCTAGTGTACATTTTCATTTTCTTCTTTATATTTTTTTAATTAATCTCTGTTTTCATCTAATATTAATATTTTAATCTCAATTTATTCTCTTATATACTTCTACACTTCTTCCATTGTATGTGGATATATGTCGTGAATATACAGAATATATTTTCTTCTGGTTCCTTAAGTAAATTAATTTCAGAAAATTTTCTCTCTGAGATCTAAAATTATGTTTGCTGCTCTTTGTTATGAGATATTGCCATAGATCCATATTGTCTGTTTTTTAAAGTAATGACTAATTCTACAATAAAGAGAAATATCTCCAGACTTAGTATTTGTCAACTAATGAGATGTATAGAATGATCTTGGGTTAACTCTATTTACTTGCATTCTGTTCTAAACTCCTTCTCAGATATACAGCTGAATATCGTGTTGATGTGCACAGCACTTAATTTTTATATTCTTAGAAAGTGTATCCAGTACAATTTTGCTAGACTGAAGTGTAATCTACTTTCATGCTCACTGCTGTTTCTCCAACATATGAAGTCATTCATTCATTCAAAAACATCAACTATTAGCCAGGCACTACTCACTCTAGGCTCTGAAAAAAACAGCAGTAAATTAAACAAAGTCCCCAACATCCTGGAGCTTAAATTCTCATAGTGGCAAATTGAAAACAAAATAAGTGAGTAAATCCTTAGAATGTCAGATGATAATAAATGCTGAAGAGAAATTTGAAGCAGAGTGAGAGTAATAATATGGCCATCTGCATGTGGTCACTAGTGAAAACCTTATCGAGAGGTAATAATGTGTATCAATATGAAGGAAATGGGTAAGTCATGCAGGTGTCTTGGGAAGAGCATTATAAGTCAAGGTTATGGCAAGTGCAAATTTGGAAGCATGACTGATGGGTTTACAGAATTTTAAGGGACCAGTAAAACTGGAACGGAATGAAGGAGAGAAAAGTTGGAGGTAAGTTACAAGAGATTTAAGAAGTAGCAATATATTCCATATCAAGTAAATTTTTTAAAAAAACTTACACTTGTTATTATATATACCTTCAGAGCCAGCCTTGCTGCTACCCTCAGAGCTCCATATAAGGAAAACCTTAACTCTCAGAATGTGGCATGCCTTGATTAATCTCCTGCCTAACTCTCCCCCAGCCTCTCTCACCCTCACCATGTCTTGCCTAGCTGTTTTCTGGAAATCTATCTCTAAGAGGTAGTGATAAAAAAAGGAATATATAAACATAAAAGATGGGCTCTCTGCATTGAAGTGGAAGCAGCATTATCATTTTCTCAAAGAGAAGTATCTATGTAATGCAAAGCTAGTTGCCCAGTTTTCAGGTTGTTCCAGTCATTAAATTTATAAATAGGGCAGGTGTAGACAGATTATTCTTTTCAACCTATCTTTTTGTGACTGGACTAACACTGTTTCAGGCCAAATAGCACAGGTAGTTCACCAAAAGCAAGTTTCATTAGACTCATTCAACATTGTAGTTAGTGAATATTTAGCTTCTATTAGAATCATCCAACAAATTAACTGTTAGTTCTAGTGCATATATGTGTGTGTACATGCATATGCATTTTTTCCTCTTTTCTCTGATTTCTTTAGTATTTTAATCAAACATTTGGAAAGGCAATGATAGGATATACTAATAAGAAAACATTTAAATCCAGAAGTAAAATCTAATTTTTAGAAGTTGGGAGGGGGTGTGCGGATTTCACAAGGTTAGGAAATATCTAGGTATAATAACATAGCCTGAGACTCTAAAAGGGGTAACAATTTAACAAGGTTGAAATCCATTCAAAAATTAAATTTATTTACATAGACTCAAATTCTCCCCAATCCAGATGAAAGGCAAGGTTCATGAGTCTGAAATAGCTGCATAGGGAGCTATTTAATAAGCTCAGCCACCAAATGGATACATTAGGAAGAAGGAAGGAGATGCATACATCATAGTATAAATATTGAAGACAACAACAGACACATGAGAAGGCATAAAGTACATAAAACGAATATGATTAGGTATGTTCAGATGAAGAATAAGAAAGAGCTCGCATGAGGGTAAAAAAATATAATGCGAATGGATTAATGAGAATGATGTACTGTTCAGAAGTTACTTTCTTTAATCCTTTCTGTCAAATAAAATCACCTTTAGACTAGAAATCCAGTATAAAGGAAAGAGGAAGCTGAAGGCCAAAACAGATGAAAACATCTTCAGATGCCTCCTACCAACTCGTGACTAGTTCAGGTCTCCTGGCTCAGGGTTATTACATCCTGAGATTGAGAAAACCTGCAGATGGAATCGCTGAGCAGCTGCCAATCACCACAAAGCAAGACCGAGTTATTGAATAAACAAACAAAAACCAGGCAATTTTTATTCTGGATTTCAAAGAAGCAGAAAACATATAAGCCACAAAACATACCTGATGAGTCTGAGAACAACTCAAGGGAAATTTTAGAGTGAATATATATTTACTGAGCAAAGAAAATGATCATCAATGAAGCCATCATGGATTCAATAAGAACAAGTTATTCCAGACTCTACTCTTTCTGAAAATATTAGTGGAATAGTATTTCAGCAAGGGGTAACTTCTTGCCAAAACTGAGGTTAGAAGGATCATTTTCTTGTAAAAAAAAAAAAAAAAAAAAAAAAAGACAGAGAGAGATTAATGGAAATAATAAAAAATGTCATTTATGTGTGTATTCAATCAAAGTATATATATATATTTTAATGGTATCTACTGTCAGGGGGGAAAAAAAAGCATGCCAGCACTACAATCCTGTATATATCTATTTTCTTAAATTCTGTTCTCTTTCTACAATTGTCCAGGAAAAATTTTTCTGTAATTATTCTTTGCGGTGGCAGATTCTCTCAGAATATTTATGACTCACATTCTTCTTATTTCATTTTTGCAGGTTATCAAATTTAACTGAGAAACCATAAGAGAATTCAGTAAGATGGCTAACGTACAGAATAAATGCATAAATTCAATAGCATTTGTAAAGCATTTGTAAAACAAATAGCAACCATTTATTATGAATAATTCTCAATAGTAGCAAATCATATAAAACTCTTATGAATAAATGTGACTAGAAAAACGTCTGATAATTATACAACAATGAATCTCTACTGCAGGACTAAATACAATGTGTGAATATACGGAGACAAGACATATTCTAGGAAGAGAAGACAATACTATGTTAATACTAATTCTCTCCAAATTTATATATCATTTTACTTCTGTTCAAGACCTTCATTAGTATTTGACATAAATCATTCTGAAATTCATCTGGAAGAAATAATTGTAAAAATATACAGGGAAATTCAGGGGGAAAATGAGAAGTTTCTCTACTAGATATTCAATTGTATTTTTAAAGTATAATAATGAGTACATGTGGTAGAGGCGTCAGAACAGATAGATGAATGGAACAAATAAAATTTCAGTAGAATTTGTCCATGCATTATAATAATCATCTTTATCATCATCACTTATGTTTGTTGAGTATCTACTGTGAGCCAGCCACTATTCTGAGTTCTTTTGTGTATTAACTTATTTAATTTCCATGATGATCCAAAATTGCTTTCATTCTCCAATTTCTAATAAGATTATTTAACCCGCAGCCTACAGCCATCATGAGTCTAATGAAGGAAAAGAGGAATGGTTGACATTAAGGGATTGATTTAACAAAATTAAAAAGAACTGGACTAGGCTGTAAAAATAGAAGACATTATTTGAGCTGGGGGTCAGGAGACCCATATGCCCCCTTCACTTCACCCCTGATAGACTACCACAGGATTTCTGTGGTTTACATAGTAAAATGCGGACAATCAGGGTTCTTCCTGATAATAGCTTTATGGACGACCACCTGGTACCACTCACAGGATATTCAGAGAAGGGCAATGTCAGCCATTATTGGGAGGTCTTGATATGCAAGGTAGACGAGTCCAGGTACTGTGAGGTTACCGGCTGTGTAAGCCATTGCAGTACAGTAACAAAGTCAGCAAAGTGTTAAGCAATATGAGTAACTACATCCTTGGACCAGTCTTCATAGGTGTGTCCCAGATAGAGATCTTAAAAGTGTCTTAATTTGAAGGAAGCAGACCAATGATAATCATTGTTTGGGAGTCACAAACAATGGCATACAGGCATTCTTCTCTTGCTTTTATATCTCATAATGAAATAGTTTCCTCTAGCCTGTCTCTTGAATGATCTTAAACTTAAGACCACTCATTAGTCATTATATGATAGCACCCACCCAGACACAACACTCTGCTGGAGTTCATGGACCAGATGGCTAGAGCAAGGTTGGAGCCAGGACTCAGAGAAAGCATCACATAGTTTGTGAGTAGGGGGTCTGGTTTCCCATAAGTGAGTTTTTAAATTTTTTCTGGTTTCCTACTACTACAGATGGTCAACGTGACAAGAAATGCCAGAGGAGCCATTCAAAGTGGAGTGATAGACAACAACCAGGAAAGGGCATGCACTCCTCAGAAATGTCAAGAAATACCGAGCTAAAGCAACATTCAGACAGTTAAGAAAACAGTGATCTCAGAAGGCCATGACACTTTGGGATGCTTGGTGTATATAATACTGTATGTGCATGTGTATTTCTTCTGGAAGGATATTCTTTGAAATGATAGCTGAATTGGGTATCATTTACCTTTTATTCTATACATAGATTTTATGGCATAATAAAGATAATAAAGAAATAACTTTGGACTAAATACAGCTTAATTGTATTCTTATAAAGTTGTGTTAATAATACCAATGTATGCCCAACATTCCCAAGACTTGTGTGAGTGAACTATATTATCAAAGATGTTATTGCTTGAAACTAAATTCTTAAGGAATTTCTGCAAAGGTACATTGATAGGCGCATATGCCGATTTGTAAATTATGCCAATATTTCTAAATATATTACCCAAAAAGTAGGTCAGGGAAGTGCCAAAAAGTGAATTTCCAGCTCAGATCTCTCTTTTTCCAATCTTGATCCATATCTCAGAGGTTACTTAGCCACCCAGACTTCCCTTTGAGTATTTCCCTTTGTCATGATGGCTTTAGCTGAGTTGCACATAATTAAGGCTTTGGTTTAATGGCCAATCCCCGGCTTTCACCTTGAGAGCCAACATCCTCTCTGGGAAGTGGACACCTGTTTGTTTGTTTGTTTGCATTTGCATTTGCTTACATCAAGGCTTGGATATAGCCCCTCATCTCCCTCCTAATTTCCCATCCAATGTTGCTGATCAGGACTTGGTTTCTGTTGGAAGACTGAAGTTGACATGACAGAAAGCAGATGCTTGGCAGAACCTGTCAGGTTCCTGTCCCTGGTTCTCCAAGTAGACTTTAGTTTTTACATTACTCTCTATGAAATGGACACCTTTTCTAAACTCTTAATGGCTGATGTCAAAATATTTCCTCTCGAAACAAAGACAGGTACATGAATGTTCATGGCAGCATTATTTTTAAAAGCCAAAACTGGAAGTAATCCAAACATACATTAGCTAGTAAATGTATTTTTTTATTTTTTTAAATGTGGTACATCCATATAGTGAAATACTACTCAATAAGAAAAAAACTACTGATACATGTCTCAATGTGAATGAACATCAAAAGCATTACAGTAAGTGAAAGGCATAAGATACAAAAGACTACATATTTTATGAGTCTATTTATACAAAAAAAAATTTATAGACAGAAGGAAACCTGGGTCTATGGCCATGCTACCCTAAACAAGCCTGATCCCGTCTGATCTCAGAAACTAAGCAGGGCCGGGCCTGGTTAGCACTTGGATGGGAGACCACCTAGGAAGACCAGGTGCTGTAGGCATAAAAAATAAAAATAATAAATAAGGGATTGTAAGATGACAAGGTCCTTGCCATCTGTGAGGTTAACCAAGAATTGCCTTGCCTCAAAAAAAAAAAAAAAAGGAAAAGAAATAAAAAGAAAGGAGAGCAGTGGTTGGCCAGGGCTGGAGGTAAAAGTGAAGATTGACTGGAATGGGCCACAAGTGAAATTTCTGCAATGATAGACAGTTTCTAAAACTAATTGTGGTGATGGTTATGCAACTCTATAAATTTACTAGAATTGTTGAAGGTTATAATTACTGTAAGTTTTATGTTATGCAAATTATATCTCCAAAAAGTCACTAAAAGTAAAAATGTATGGCAGCGATCTCTCTACATTTTTTATGGAATACTATCCCCGCCCCTATAACAGATTCAAAATATCCCCGCATCACCAAATGGCCTGAAGATTAAGGAAATGAAAGGTATTTAATGAGTGTAATGCCGAGTCATTTTGTGGCCACCCGGGAATCTTAGCACTACCTGACAAGAGCTATAAATCTCAGTCTACAAATTCTTTTGTGCAAGCATTATCATTGTCTACGGCCATGCTACCCAGAACACGCTCGATCTCGTCTGATCTCGAAAGCTAAGCAGGGTCAGGCCTGGGAGACGACCTAGGAAGACCAGGTGCTGTAGGTGTAAAAAATAATAATAATAATAATAATAATAATAATAATTATTATTATCATCACATCCCTTTTCTCCACAACCCAAATCAATTTCTATTTTCAACCTATATCCTGCTTGGCCAGTGAAACAATTATCCTCATTGCTTACTGGAATTCCCACTTCTTGTTTACACTCTCGAGTTAGGTTATGGGGCCAAAACATTAGTGGTGGAGGTCTCCTCTGGTCCTTTGTCATCAGTTTACTTATTACCAGGGCCCCTGTCTGCACGACCCCTTCACACCACAGCCCTCTGCTGTTTCTGTGCCATCCTCGGCCATAGGAATCTTTGCTGAGGTGGCCTGCGGTCCTGCCCAGACCATAGGGTGCAAGTCGGTGGCATGGCGGCTACATCTGTCCTGCAGATGTGCTTTGTTTGGCCTATGCTGTGTTTTAAAAATAATTTAGCCAACTTTTAAAAGTCAAGAGAGTTCACTAAAAAAAATCAAAATTTCTGGCTTCCCTAAAAAGGCAGAAAATCTAGCAATAACGGGCCACCTCTCTACGTGGCAACCATCACAGGAGCTGAGAAGCGGCTGTCCTTTTAGTTCTCCCATTTGCCAGAGACCTATCCAAACCCAATTAACTCCCCAACACTGAGGCAGGGTGCCAGTTGACATTTTTATACTATTTGAAAGATTTCTGTTTTATTGTATTTTTACATTAGGCCCTTTGCGACCATCTTATTCGACCTGCCTTTGCCATAATAGGTGTTGGAGATGTGCGTGCAGCTGCGCCGGGCCCACCCGGTGCACGGGACGTGCCTCCTGTGCTTCCCTCTCTCCCTGTGGGTGGTGACGTCTTGCTAGTCTGGGAGGGGCCTTCTCGCTCCATTTTTTTAAACCGTTTTTACTTGGTCTACGCACCTCATTTTTAGCCTCTGGGGTTTATCCTTTTAAAAACCAAAAACCTTTTTCTCAGGCAGCATGGGCTTTTGCCCTTCCATAGAACTCTCTTGAGATCATTGGAGCAGATTCAAAAATTCCTACTTGAAAGGAGAAGGGAGAAAAAGAAATATGGAGAGAAGGAGCATAGATTAATATCTCAAAATATTAGGCCACAGGAGTAACTTTATTTTCAGAGTTCTAATTAAAGGACATATTCATCGATCAAATAACTCATCAGTTATCACAAGCATATTCCATCTTTTACTTGGAGTTAAAACCTGTGAGTTATTATTCCCTGTACTTGGAGCAGTAACATTGTTGGGCTGTTTAGTGCCAGAGAAATGTGTACTTAGGTAGATAAATGCCAGGACCACCCTCGAGCAGGGAAGGGGTGCTTCACTGGGTAGGTCCCCCTCTATTGGAATAAGGGAAGTCACTGGGTAACCTTCCTTTCTCACGCATGCGTGCTAGAGAGCAAAGCCCACAGGCGGAGCAAGCCACTGAGGTGGTCGGAAACCCAGGCTGGGAAAGGCTGGCTGTGCGCCAGTGAATGCTCAGGTCAAAGAGAACCGCAGGAGGCCTCCGAAAGAAACTCCATTCCTGGGGTCAACAATAAAAAAGCAGCCGGCCTGTGGGCATTTTGCCAAGCACACTGGAGGGAGGCAGAGAACTCCATCGACTGCACTTGGAGCGAACTTTGAGTATTTACAGATGGGAAGGCTGAGGGCTCTGTGTAAACAGTCATGAAGGCACAGAAACAAAGAAGCTGCATCCCTGTACCAAATGTCATCAGGCTCCAGAAAGGAATCTGCTGGCCTGAGACAGTGCACAACAAGGATTCCAGGCAAGGCGGACACAATCATTTAATCATTGACTGGGCTGATTACCAGATCTTGGGCGGCCAGGGACCAGAAGCTGTTATCTAAAGCTCATTAAATGATGCTATTGCGGCCTCAGTGATTCTCCATAAGTCCTTTGGTAAATTTCGCTAACTTATATGCATGTATACACACCTACATACACAAACACTGTACCCAGCTACCTAGTGAGACATCCGATGTCCTGGATAATGACAGTTAACATTCTAATTCTGAGGGTAAGCACAACCCTCTTTTGAATCAGCCCCAGCAGGCCCCAGCTCAGTTTAGGTGCTCTACAAGTTATATACACAGCTCCAGACACGGGAGTGCCAATCTCTACTCAGTCCTTAGTCATATTACTTTTCTACAGACTAATGTCTTTACTAAAAAGAATCTGGATGTTAACTAGAAGTCAATCAAATATTAAATACTCATTGATCAAGTTTGAGCTTGATAAAAGATAATGATAAACAAACATTATTCTCATTTGAATACAATTGACACAGAAATGAAATAAGAAGACTTGAAACAATTTAAGAAATTGTGTCAAAGACAAAGTTATGGGAGACTACTAATGAGAAAAAGCCATCACATGCCTTCAGGACTTACATTCCCATGGGAAAGTCAAATTTAGCACACTTATGGGTTTTTAAAATACTGCAGTACTTCTGTACTGGCTGATAATAGGCTAAGAGCTTATGGTAGTAAGAAGCATTATAATTAATCATTCAACCAATCAATAGAAATATCAGCATGCCCACTGTGATTCCAAGACATCTTTCCCCTTTGGGTACTAAAACTGAGGTTAAAAAAAGTGGCCAGATATAAATCTTCTGTTGTTTATTTTAAACATCTGTGGGGGTGGGCAGCACAGCTAAACTGAGGAAGACCTATTCTTTATAACCTGGAAGTAATGCCTCACTGCCCAAGAGCCAACTCAGGCTCCTTCCAGTTCGGATGTAAATTGGGAAGGCAGCCAATGGCCAAGGACCTAAACAGATGATTGAATGGGATATATTTCTGCCCAGTGTCAACTTTCCTTCAGGTGGGTTTGAGGTGCTCTGTTTTATTACACAGTTTAATCCCTGGTGGAACACATAAATCCCTGTAGAGATGTGAAAGTCTGGAAGTCCTGCAGACTCCAGTTAACATCAGGAGGAGTAGACTCTCCAGCAAGTGTACCTTACAACTGTCGCCTTTCGACTCATCCTCATGATTGGTCCCTTGGCAGAGGAGTCTCACGTGAGGCTTAGTTCATGTCATAGTTCATGTTTCATACTTTGTATTTTGTCTTCCTTCTATTTTTTCCCACTTCTACCTTTATCTGATGTACTAACTGAAGTGTAATCAACTGTGCCTTTGCTTTTTTGTAGGGTGAAAATAGGTCCTGGTATTCGGGGTGAGATAAACCTAGCTCACCTCATTCCTTATGTCGCACTGCCCTTCCCTGCCTTGTATGTCCTCTGCTTCAAGTGCTGACAGCATCAGCTCCCAGCATACGAACAGTTCCTGGACAGTATGGTCAGTATCAGTGTGGTTCGTGGTGAATGTCGCTGAGAGACCAGGAAAGCAGTGAGGAAAATGTAAAGGAGAGCAGCGTGTAAACTCACCCCCTTAGGTGCCCACAGGATTCCCAGCAACAAATGAGTATAAATTTAATGAAGAAATCGCTGGAAGAGATACAGTCAAAACACAGCTCAGATAGAAGCATCATTTAGCTAGCCATCTAATAGTTGGATATTATTGGAATAATTTGATCAATGACTTTTGTTACAACTTCTATCACTTGTTATATAGTTTTAAAATATATACAATTTAGATCTGTGCTGTCCAATATGGCAGTCACTAACCTGATGTACCTATTTAAAAGAATTTAATTAACCCAAATTAAAAATTCAGTTCCTTAGTTGCACTAGTCACATATCAAGCACTTGATAGCCATATGTGGCCAGTGTCTACCATACTGAACTGCAGAGATATAGAATATTTCCAGCATCTCAAAAAATTCTGTATATTTTCATATATTAGTGAACAAATGAATAAGCTATTACTTATAGCTCTGACCACTGTGAAAATTTTCCTTCACCACTCTGGAGGTAGCTGACATGGTAGTCTAGGCTACCTACTGATACAATCTACTTGTGACTTCTGTTCCTGTTTTATAAATATCAAATGTACTATTCCACTATACAATAGATTGATGATTCTCCTGGGCCACCTTATGACTCTGCGGATTTGATAATGTTCAATTTCGCATAAGCATCTTGGGTTTCGTTGTCACATTCTAGCCTTGTGATCAGACTCTCAATCTCTATCAAGGTCCACTAGTTTCCAAGGAGCTGTTTTTCAAAAAGAGAATAGCTCAAGAATCCCAGAGGTTGGTCTGCACAGCCACTCTGCTATTGAAACTTGCCAGAGACTCACCTGTCTACCACTTACACCCCCAGCGCCATCAGATCTGCAGAATTGCACAGCAAAGTAGCAGGGGAGGTTGCACCACAGCCTGGATGTGCCGCGGTCATCTCCAATCTGAGCCCCAGTCAAAACTGTGGACTTTCCCCATTATCTGATTAACGGATCGGAGGCATCATTCTCACATACTGTGTGAGCTGCCTCAAAAAATCAAAGAGGTCCAACCAAACACTATATGCCTCTTTCTTAATGGAGGTCCATGATACAAAACCGAGTTTTTTATATTAGAGGAGAATTTTCTGGCATATTTAAAATCAATGGTTCGCTAAAAAAAATTTAAATGTTTTAGCACCCCTTGTATATATATGCGGTTAGAGTATCTAGGGTAAATGCTACTTACTAATCACCAAGTGTAATTAGCATAATCGTATTAAAATAGTGGAATTATATGATATTCCAAGGAAAGTCAAGACAACCAAGATTCCTTCAAACTATGACAAAAAAGAGTTAGCAGCATGAAAACCCTGAAGCAAAACAGTGAACGCAGAGTAGTACCCTGCTATGAGAAGTGAACTCTCTTGTGTGCTTCTCTACTCAAGAGCTGAAGAAAAAATGCATTGTCCAACAACAGCCAGAGGCTATTCTGATCGGGTCCAGCAAAGATTCCACATCTAACGAAACAGCTGCTATTGGCCACCATCTGATTCCTAGTCCTTTCCTCCGTAACAGTCCTTTTTCTAACAGACCAGGAAATGAATGTGAGGGTTCTATCACTAGCTAAGTATCCACCCCAATTATATATTCTAGAACTTGGGAAATAACCACAGGTTGAGTCTATAGATCTGTTGAACCTCCAGTGAAATGGACTTGAGCCCACTCTCCATTTATTACCAAGCATCTATATGTCCTCTTTCTAACCAGCAGACAATAACGACAACCTCAGCCCACATCTATCATCCTTGAAACATGGCTATTCCTCTTTCTGGATGTGCTGCTATCCTGCAAATACCAAGGGACGAGCACAAGCTGTTGTAAGCAAGACAAGTGCACTGTAGTATATAAATTGAAACTGTGTATTTCAGGGATGTGTTTCAAACCTCCATATTCTGTGGGGTTTATTTATCTATCGCTCTGTAAATACATACCACAGTGTCTTAGTAGCTACAGTTTTATTGAAGTTTTGTTATCTGTTAGAGCAGTTTTCTCCTTCAGAAATGTCCTGACTCTTCATGATCTTTTGCTCTTTCATTTAAGTTTCAAAATGAACTCGTTAAGTTCCTTGAAAAACTCTATTGTGGTTTGGAATAAATTTGATTTCCAGAGATCTGTCATTTATGGGGAAAGCAATTTGAGATGATTGGTAGCTACAGAACAGAAATGGTCACAGGAGTAGAAATGAATAAAAATCAAAGACAGTATCTGCTTTTCTGTATATACTTTTCTGTCCTTACAAAGTTTTTACTATTCTATAATGAAATTTAATCTCTTGTATATATAGATCTTTGAAAAGCCAGGTGGTAAAGGGAAGAAATGAGAAGGAAATATAGCTTCAAGTTTAGAAATGAAGCTTAAAGGTTGAAGGAACATGTTTTGGTTTTCTTTGCTATTGAGCTAGCAAAATTTGAAGGTATCACAGATTAAAGAAACTAGCAGAACGGTGGAGAATAAAGACTGAATAAGAAAGATAATTGAGTTAGCAACAGCCCAACAAATATAGGGTGGTGAAGTGAGAACATGGTAAAAATTCACAATATTAAAGAGGAAAAATTACAAAAATATCATTCCCAAAGAGTGTTATTATGTGTGGTCGTTCTAATAAAATGAAGGAAAATCATTATATTTGAGAAGACTGAGGAACTGTAGGAAGAAAGAAATACTATAGGCAACAAAACTCATTTTAAGGATTTTTCTTATAAGGAAAATGAGACATGCCTTGAAAATTAGTAGATTTGACTATGGAGAGCAGTCAAATATTTCCAGCCAATTTTATAACATTTTATATAATTCCATAATAGTTACTTAAATTTCTCTGTATAGCTATAATTTTACCCATCTTATTTAAGAGGAAAATTTCTCCACTTCGTAATTCAAGGGGAATATTTTCATAAATTGGAGCTTAGATTTCCTTTTAGGAAAAAATATTAAGAACTAAACAAAAAAAATTAACATTAAATCACTTTCTCTTCATATGTACAACTTTTTCTTTGGAAATGTTAAAATATGATAATAATAGCGAGTTTTACAATCAAATGATATCATAGAAATTCAACAAGAAAATCATATTAAAAATTGAGAGTGCTTTCAGTTTTCTTGCCAAAAGGATGTCAATTTCAAGACAAGCATAATCTTAAGAATTTTGTTTTTTATAACCAGTTGTTTTAAAGTTATTGTTCATGCTTTAAACTAATTTTTATTTACTATATCTGAGAAAGTATCTCTGATTTGATAGCTTATAAAATTATTTTAACAATGGAAAGTAAAATGAATAAAGTAAATATAAAAGAGGAGGTGTTTTCTTTTACATTACTCAAAAAAAATTGCCAGTGAAAACAGTATGAGCATTCATGATCTTATTAGTGTTACACATGGCTACACAAATGATGTCACACTAACTCTTCAATCATCTTTGGTTTTAAATGACCACATATGGTTCTTGCTTTTGTTTTATTTTGTGTTTTTGTACACTTTCACCTTCTCACTTATACGCACACACATATTTTTATGATTTTATAACTCTTGGAACAATTGATAAATAAGTTATAAATTTGTTTTAAATTAAAACATAGCTACTTCCTTCACTGTAACCCAGACACATGGAATAATTTTTCTTTAAGCCATTAGTGCTCTACTTAGAAATTATGGTTCTAATACTAAGTGTGGCTTTGATGACAAGAGAGTAACACACTGTCACACATACAGCATCTTGCTCAATCAGATCTAATTCAGTGGTTGACTAAATTTCACAAATGTGTGAAAAAGGAAAATGAACACTAATTCCTACATTTCATTATTTGTTGTGTAAATGGGGAGTTAGAGATATAGTTATTTGCCATAATATGTCTAATGTCATTCAGTAACAAAATTCCAAATCTGAAATTACTACTGTTCCAGGGCTTAACCTATTATACTTGATAAACTGGTCATATTTGTCTAGATTGAAACAGAATGATAGATAAAACTTCCAGAGTGATGATGTGAGGACCTTCTTCCCAGTAGAAAAACCACAAATGATTCAAAAAAATTTTTTAATTACTTGAAGTCTCTGGAAATTGTCCTAAGAAAATAGAGAAAACTATAGAATGTTTTTTCAAAAAATATATACTAAATCTTTTCAAGAGAAGCCAATCTGTGGCTATTGAGCCACCACCCATCTACCCCCGCTCCTGAGCTCAGCATTATGAAAACTGGTGGGTGCAATCAAGAACACAAAGCTCTCTTTCCACCCTGCTGCCAGTTTCTGCTCATGGTATCTTCCCAGGAAGAACAGCTGCTAGCAATACTGATCTTCCCTGGTCCTTACAGAAACTCTACTCCAGGAAAGGGCAGTTGAGATATCTGGGGTTCCTTTCCTCCACCCAGCTCTTATATGTAGAAAAGAAATACTACACCTGTCATGGCAGGTATAAGAAAGGCAAGAATACTGAGCCTCAATGATTTGCCTCAGCTTGATCCTAGGGTGGAGGTTTCATGCTGGGACAGTCAAGATGAGAAGACCAGAGACTACTAACCTCACCCAAATTTCAATTGTGTGACAAGGCTGTCACTAGTAGAGAAGCTGACCACTGTCCCCACCTCCAGTTCCATAATAGTAGTACAGAGGTCTTGCACAAGGGTAGTGAGTCAGGCCGTAAGAACAGATTGCTCCCTAGCTCTTGCCAAGGGAACTGACTTTACTTGGGGAAGTTTAACCCTGTGGGCACTGCTGAACCATGGAGATTTTGGTGGTTAACAATTAAGAGGCTAGTAGCTCCATTAGAGCAACAAGCTAAGCCATAGACTAGCTAGAAGTTTAACAGATAGAACTAGGATAAAAGGCTAAGAAAAGCCTTCCTGGCATCAGAACAAACCTTGTTTTAATTGAATCAGCCCCTATCCAGGGGCCTGATTGAATCAAACAGTGGAGCAATTTATGCCCCAGGGCATTATTGAAAACAATAGAGCTATCAGCTAGCAATTACTGGAGATATCAGAGGGGAATATACCTACAGAGGCGAATAAGTTAAGAGAGAGCAGGGAAGAAGATAAAGAAAGCTCTGAAAAAAATCACTGTCATCCTGAGTGACTGCAGGCATAGTCAGGACTGAACCGCATCAGAGGATTTACGCTGTGGGGTGCAGGACTCACACTGCTCAATTTCAAAGCAGTACAGTAATCAAGAGTGTGGTACTGGTATGAAAATAGACATAGAGATCAATGGAATAGAATCGAGAGTCCAAAATATACGTCCTCACATCTGTGATCAATTGATTTTTGACAAGGGTGCCAAAACCATTCAAAGGAGACAGAATAGTCTTTTCCAAATGTGGTGCTGGGGCATGGTATACGCACATATGGAGCTAAGCTGTACCCTTTCCTTACGCTTTACACAAAAATAATTCCCGGAAGATAGACGCAAACGTAAGAACTAAACTATAAAATTCATAAAAGAAAACACAAAATTAATTTTCTGATCTCACTCAACAAAGTCCTCTTAGATATACCGCCAGAAGCATAAGCAACAAAAGAAAAAAAAATAGATTGGATGCCATCGAAATTAAAAATACTTGTTTTTCAAATGACAGCATCAAGAAAGTGAAAAGATAACCTAGAAAATAGAAGTGCATTAATTATATCTCAATAAAACAGATTAGAAAAAGAAAATAATTTTTAAATTAGAATCATGATCTAGATGCTGCTGTACATTTTGCATAAAGGTCCTTCTTTAGTGTCCTCAGTCTTTCCTCACTGATTTTTTTTTTCTTTTACTTCACCTTTCTCTATTTGCATACTGTGAGAACAGTGATGCAACAGGAGAAATCAAAAATAGTTGATTTTTCTAGTAAATTTTAACTGGAAATCTTTGTCTAGATCTTGTGAAAAATTAGAAGAGCTCTAACTCAGAATGTCCTAGGCCCGCAAGGAAAGCCTAAACATAGATAGCCTACTTATTATGCAAATGGAAATTACCTATATGATTATCGTTTAATGATTACATAAGATTTACAGCAAATATTTGTAAAATATAGATATCAAAATATATGTATAGATTTTAAAAATCAATAATCTAATCTCACTGATTAGTTTCACAAAGAAAGAAAATCTGCAGTGTATTTCTTAGAACTGTATTAGACAGGTCTTGGGTAATTAAATTATACCTTGCAAAAGATTACCTCCAGATGGTAATATAACTGTTTTTGAAATTAACATTTTAATAAATTACTCACCTTGGAGTACTAAACATATAGGCTTTTAGTAGATTTCAACCTTAAACTATCCGTTAAATTCTTTTACCAAGATTACTATTATTCCCTAAAGAACTATTCATTTTCTAACTTGTTCATTTTTATTACTTAATATACTGTTGGGAATACTTTATCTTGAGCCATGTCTAGACATACAGATGGTTTTGATAAGTTCATTTGAAAAAGAAGCTAAGTTCAGGGAAATGACTAATTATTTTTAAACAAAGCATATTTTCTTCTAAAGAATTCCACAGAATCATCTTGACTGAGTTATTCACCTTTCGACTGATTGTTTGGAGGTTGAGAGCAACAGGGAAGGTGCAGGGTGGTGGAAAGGAAGCATGTTTTTAATGACTATCAGGTTAAATATTGCCAGAGAAAGATATTCATTTTCACAAGCAAAATCATATCCAAAATCTAAGCAACATTTTATTTCTAAGGGAAATAGATGTTGCTAAGAAGGCCACCTAAGAATTATTCTTTGAACTCTACACTGAAAACATCCTTAAAACAAGACAAATGATAAACATGATGACAAAAAGTACAGCTTTCTCATGTGGCAGAAAGTAATGTTTTATTTGCTGCAAGCAAAAGGTAAGAGTCAGAACATGACAAGACTCATTGTACACCTCTTGGCAGATACAGAAATGATTATCTCTTCTTTACTCTAGCAAACATGTTTCTGGATTTCAAACTGAGAAGTGTGTGTTGCCCACTCATTATTATTCTAGGACTCCAGGTCATGATTTTTCCTTTATTCATTCATTTACTCAACAAATGTAGAAATAAATATTTATTGAGATCGATCATGTGGCAGTTCAAAATCAGGTGAGCAATATATAGACGCCTTTATAATGCTCAAAGTAATTCTATGACATAGGACACTGGCGCCCAATGAAATTGTGTGATTACCCAAAAAGCCTCACTCTCCCAAGTGGAAGAGCCAAGATGGAAATAGTTCCCTCAATCTGTAAGAACACTGTTTTCTATTTTGCTTATTTATTTCTTAAAAGACTTTAAAAAAAATTTTATTATAATATACCTTGCATATTAAAAAAGAATTTAAAAAGCTCATCATCCAACAACAAGATTTAGAAGTTAATGCATCACTACTTGGTTTCACATCTTTTTTTAAAAGAAATTAAATGTTCACATACAATGGGAAAAAGAAAATCTCTTCAATAAATGGTACTGGGAAAATTAGGAAGCCACATGCAAAAGAATGAAACTAGACTGTTCTCTGTCACCATACACCAAAATTAACAAAATAACTTAAAGACCTAAATACAAGATCTGGAACAATAAATTGTATAGAAGAAAACATAGGTACTAAACTCATGGACCTCGATTTTAGAGAGAGCTTTATGAATTTGACCTCAAGGACAAGGGAAGTAAAAGCAAAAGCTTGAGCATTTTTCCCATCTTGGTAGCTATAAATTAATTTCGTTTAAAAAAAAATGATGATACAGAATTCTATTCTAGGGATATAGCGTAATTTATTTACCTAATTCCCCACTTATAGGAATAGAATTGTATACAGTTTTTGAGCTATCACACCAACAATGCTACAAAGAACATCCTCGAATATTTATGCTATAAACAATTGTGTCAGTATTGCTAAAGAATAAGTTCTTAAAATAGGAATCGCCATGTCAAAGTTATGTATGTATTAAATTTTGAGAGATGTTCTCAATTTGTCCTCTAATAAAACTGTATCATTTATACCCCTACAAAAAAAAAAAAGTAAATGAACAGGACTATAACAAACTCAAAAGCTTCTACACAGAAAAACAACAACAAAACAAAGAGGCAACCAACCAAATGGGAGAAGATATTTGCAAACAACACCTCCGATAAGGGTCTAATATCCGAATACATAAAGAACCTCAATAAAAAAAAAAAAAAAAAATCCAACCAAAAAGACATTTCTCTCAAAATGACAAACAGCTGACAGATGAATAGATGTTCAACTTCACTAGCTATTAGGAAAATGCAAATCAAAACCACAATGAGATATCACTTCACATCTGTAAAAATGGCTACTATCAAAAAGACAAGAAATAACAAGCGTTGGAGAGGTTGTGGGGGAAAAGGAACCCTCATTCACTGCTGGTGGAAATATAAATTGATACTGCCACTATGGAAAATAGTATGAAATTTCCTCAAAAAATTAAAAATAGAATTACAACATGACCCAGCCATCCCTCTTCTTTGTATCTACCCTAAAAATGTGAAAACATCCATCTGTAAAGGTATATGCACCTTGATGATCACTGCAGCGTTATTCACAGTGGCCAAAACATGAAAACAGCTGAAGATGTTGTGTCCTTCAATAGATGATTGGATAAAGCAGCTGTGGCACATATGTATAATGAAATATACTCAGCCTTAAGAAGAGATGAAATACTGCCATTTGCGACAACATGAATGGATCTTGAGATACTTAAGTGAAATGAGTCAGACAGAAAAAGTTGAGAACCATATTTCACTCTTATGTGGGATATATAACTGAAAGCAACAAACAAACAAGATAAACAAAAACTCATAAACACAGACAACAGTTTAGTGGTTACCAAAAGGAAGGGGGAGCGAGGGGAGGTGAACGAGGGTAAAGGGAGTCAAATATATGGTGACTAAGATTTGACTCTGGGAAATGAACACACAATGCCATATACAGATGATGTACTATTGAATTGTACACTTGAAACATATAATTTTATTAATCAATGTCACCCCAATAAATTTAATTTTTAAAAAAAACTAAGGCAGAGCAGAGGGAAGACGAGGTCCCAGCTTTAACCTAATAAGAAACAAAATTAGCATTTTAAAATGATGATATTCAAACTAGAATACACCCAAGATAGAGAGAGGCCCTACAAAAATACAGTGTAGGCTTTGTAGAAATCAAAGATAAGCAGGCGGTAAATGTATGAATTTCTAGAGAAAAGGTGAGTACTTGACTCAAGGGAGTCAAAGCCTGGTGCATTCCTTTTTGCCCTTTCCTGGACAACTGAACAACTGACCACCCCTTCTAACTTATGGGGTTGGGCTAGGGCCTGGCTCTGTGGGTCCTGATCACCTCTGCCAGCCATTTCACGTTGCTGTCTTACTCTGCCCCTGGGCCTAGAGTCCCAGCTTTGCAGACACCGATATTATTATCAGGCTGCAAAAATAACCATCTCACATTCTACACAAACTTCCTCCTTATTTCCTTGGAGTCTTGCTTCCCTGACAAATGGCTGGAAGCTTCCAGTAGGAAGTAAAGCTCAGCTGAGCTTCAAAGATAATGAAAAAATGAAAGGTGATATTCAGAATTTGTTAGTGAGCACAGCAGTGGCCCAAGTTGAATTTGGACCAGTTGACCTTTTCCTCCTCTACTGAGCTTTGCCCCTTTGCTGTATGACATGGAGACACTTCTTCAGATGGACAGCCCTATTGCAGGGCTGGCTGTCAAATTATGGAATTGGTCCAGGTGGTGAGATAGGAGAGGACTTCTCTTGCTACTTTCTCTAACAAATTGATGTCAAAACCGGCACAGGCCCAATGTTTAAAAGTTAAGCCATCCAGGATGAGAATAGATTCAAAGTCAGTGAGGAAACAAATGTGGATAATGGCATTTGTAAGAAGGATTTGCGCACTGCAGAAAATTAATTCCAATAAATATCTGTCTAGAAAAAAGAAGACATTAAGTGTTATAGATCTAGCTTTAACTCTAACTCTATTCTTTTCCCTTCCTGATTTCCTAGAAGTATCCAAACCTCGAAGATGCTTTCTGTTGTTCCCATACATCTTATGGTAGCCCGTGCCTATATATTTTTACATAGTAATGTTTCATATTCTTGAATTTACATAAATGCTATCATTTTATAAATCTGCAACTTCCTTTTTTACTTGCTATTATATCTATCAGACATCCATTTTGATATATGGATATTTGATTATTTCTTCTTTAATCAATAAATTATATTAATACGTACTTTTAAATTTCTAAATGCCTATGTTTTTGCTATTGATTTCTAATTTTATTGTTCTAATTTTGTCGAGAGTTTTGTAGCCAATGCATGTTCATTTTTAAAAAGAATTCATGTGTTTGAAAAGAATGTGTTCTCTATTTATTCTGTGCACATTTCATGCATGGCTATTATGTCAAGCTTATAAATTGTATTGTTCCAATCCCCTATATTGGTACTAAGTTTTTGTTTCCTTGAGCGACTAACACTTTATTTATATTAAGTAAAATTATAAATCTTTATGATTCCATATCTATTAACTTCTATTTATAATTTTAGCTTATATTAAAGATAGGTTTTTAGGGTCATAAATTATCAAAATCACAATATCTTTCTCATATCATGTAACATCCTTTCACAATAATGTATTAACTTAAAATCTATTTAGTTTGATAATCATCTTTCTGTAACTGTTGTTAGTGTTTCTTTTGTGAACAAGATACAGATGAATGTTTTGGTTTAAACAAACTGAGAATTTTTATCTTTTACCTTATAATTACATCTGTTTGTATTTATTGTGATTCCTTGTGGTAGATCAATGTACTATTGTGTGTTGTTAACAATGTTGTTTCTTTCTTAATTATTTTTTCCTCAATTCAATTAGATTGATGAGCATCCTCAATTCTATTTTTATTCTTTACTTTTTCAGATATGAATACTTGACAAGCTCTAAATTACCATCAATAATTCTATGCACCTACTGAATAGCAATGTGTATACTTTTAATTTCTTTCATTCTAACTTTACCCTCTCTCGTTGTTCATATTGACCATGTACCATCATGCAGACTTAGAGTCAGTACTCTAAGTTAAAAAAATAATGTTAAGTAGTTATTCAAAGAAGAGCAGAGATTTTTTTTTTTTTAATAGAGACAAAAATCTGCATGGCGATTCAGTCTATGTTCTAGTTAATTCCTGAGATCCAGTAGAATTTTATTGTTTGGACTCTATAAAAAATAGTATTTTGTAATAAATCCTGCTTTTTGATTGAACTAGTTTTAGTGGAATATATGTCCCTTGGAAGTAAATTAAGTTTTTTTCACTTATAAATTAAAACACAATTAAAGGAAAATAAAAGTAAGCATAAGATGAAGTTAGAGATAAGATATCTATACAAAACTAATACTTAGATGACATGCACAATTCCTGGACATCTTTCAAAATTTAGGTATAATATATCTAAGGACTAGACACACACACACACACACACACACACACATACCATTGTCCGTAATATAAAAATATATTAGTTGCTCGGAAAAAAACTACAGGTTCTTCAGTTACTAATACCTAGAGAAAATTTTCTGTAGCTAACTATAAAGCAAATACCATGCAATGTGGTAAACTTTACAATCAACAACATCCCTATTAACATCTCTCAGTTATTACTTAGATCATCCTGTGTGAAGTTGATGAGGTACATGTGTTAATGTGATTTGAGCCAAGATAAACTTAGGACTTAGAGGTCAATTGTTCTCATAAGGGAGTCTGCTAAATTCAAACAGAAGACATTCAAGATTCTAATTTTAAAAACTTTAAAGGCATATTTATGAGGTCGATAAACAAGCCACGTTGGAAAGTTTGTTATATCAATAAAAAATAAAATACTTAATCAGGACAGACTCCTCAATAAAAGAAAGCTAGGTTGCTTTCTTTTTTTCAGAAATAATTTTCAGTCAATAAAAATACATAAACAAATGTGTGATTAAGGTTCCTAACTTCTATTGCAATGAGTAATGTTCCACAGCATTTAAAAACATAGAAAGATCTCTTTAACATATCTATATATCTATCATCTATTTCCACATGGCAGAAGGCTATATAGAAAAAATACAGAGAGAAATAACTTGAAATACAATTTTTTAAAAAATTCTACTAAAATAGAATTAGAATACTGTTGTGGAAATGATAAAACAATGTTAAGAGGAGAGAATACACTGAGGTTCTGGTCAAGATGGCAGAGTAGATAAATGCTGTGCTTGCCTCTTCCCATGACCACATTAAACTTACAACTGAATTATAAAACAATCAACCTGGAGAATCATTTGAAGACTAGCTGAACACAACTCCTATAACTGAGGATATAAAGAAGAAGCCACATCGAAACGGTAGGAGGGGCAGAGATGCAAAACAGGCTGGTCCCACACTCGCATGTGGTGGTTGAGCACTAGGAGGGATATCACAGCCACGGAGGTCCCCCTGGAGGAGCGAGGAGCTCCAACCCCACACCAAGGCCCCCAAGTCCAGGGTTCCAGGGCCAGTAAAAGGAGTCCCCACAAAATCTGGCTATTAAAATCAATGGGAATTCCGACTGTCCAGGTGAGAAGAAAGGCTGCTGGAAACCCAGACATCCCCTTAAAGGAACCCATGTACAGATCCATTATAAACTCAAAAGTCCACTAGTGATAGTCCACTTGTCCGAAAGCACTTACCCTGGGTTTCAGCAGAGGAACAGCAGCTCAGGAGGTACCAGAGACATGCAGGGAAAGACTAAGTCGTGTGGCTTTAGAGCAAAGGGTGGAGGGAAAGCCACCATTTTTACTTTGTTGAGCCCTTCTCAAGTGCAGCCTGCAGGTGAACGTCATCTTGACTATGTTGAGCCCTCCCCCCACATGGCCAAATCGGAATCTGCATTGGCCTGGTGAGATCTAATTTCTCCACCCCAGAGACTCCCTGAGACCCCGCCCCACTCAACTTGCAAACTGCTGGATGCACATTGGTGGCTGGGCAACCAGCCCCACCCAGCTCTCTCAGTAGAAGGCTCTTTTAGCATCACTCAATAGGCCTCAGCTTGTGAAACTCTGAATACAATTCAGGTGGCAGGCAACCAACTCAAGACCAAGCTGCAGTATTTCTTGAAAAAAATCTCTGGAGTGTGTGGGCCCGATGCTAGTGACAGCTAGACTCAGAGTGATTCGAGACTTTGCAAATGGTCAAAGGGTCAGCGCAGGCACCAAGACTGAATCCATACCAACCTGGAGAAAACCACTTGCCCCACCTTGCTGACTTCCTTGAACCACTTCTCACCTAATTCATGTACCACCTGAGATTCTTTGAGCTGCTGATCCTTACAGGCAGCCATCAGGAAGCCTCAGGCTACGGGGTGCCTTGGCTGCTTACTAAGCTGCCTTAGGCCTGATACTTGTAGCAGCGGATGCAGTTCATCGCAGCACCTCTACCATGTGCTTCCAGGTCCAGCATGGGCATCAACCAACCAGAAATCACTTTGCAGCTCCTACCAGGTAGCCCCGGGCTGTCACAGGGAACAGCTGACCTTAGCCTGCACAGAAGCCCCTTCCACGGGGCCCCAAACTAGTACACCCAGAGGCTGGCATAAGACCACAACAGAGCACCACGTGATTAGCCCCACAAGTGGCACACCCTAAGGATGATCTCAACAGGCATAGGAGAGCCCACTGGGATGAATCCTATTACATGGGGTCAACCCACACACAGCAGCTCATATATTGTGAGCATGACCAATCCTCACAGCCAGTCAGCCTACAAGTCAACCCCACCCACTGACATGCCGACAGTGGTCAATATTTAACTATAATAGGAGAGCTCACATGACCCTTTTAAAGAACATTCCTGGAGCCCTCGGAACAGGTGACCAGGGAGACTGCCACTGGCCCACACAGGACGCCTACTACATGAGCCCGCCTGGCCAAGACTGGGAGCCATAGCAAATCTACCTAATAAAAATGAACGCAGAGAGGCAGACAAAATGAGAAAACAAAGAAACACATCCCAAATGAAATAACAGGAGAAAACTCCAGAAAAAGAACTAAATGAAATAAAGGCAAGCAATCTACCAGATACAGAGTTCAAAACACTACTTCGATGAACAGGAATACACTAGAAGGACTCGACAGTAGATTAAATGAAGCAGAATATCAAATCAGCAATTTTGAAGACAAGGTAGCAGAAAATACCCAATTAGGATGGCAACGAAAAAAAAGAATTTAAAAAAATGAGGATAGTTTTAAGGGACCTCTGGGACAACATAAGCATAATGACATTCATATAGGGGTACTAGAAAGAAAAGAGAAGGGATTGAGAAGGTATTTGAAGAAATAATGATGGAAAACTTCCCTAACTTGGTGGAGAAAATCAACATACAAGTTCAGGAAGTACAGAGCCCCAAATGGGATGAACCTAAGCAGACCCACATTAAAGCACATCATAATTAATATGGCAAAGGGTAACGACAAAGAAACCTACAAGCAACAAGAGAAAGGCAGCTTAGTTGTCTAGAAAGTTGCTCCCATAAGACATTCAGCTGATTTCTTAACAGAAACTTTGCAGGTCAGCAGGGATTGGCACAAAATATTCAAAATACTGAAAAGCAAGGACCTACACCAAGGCTGTTCTACCCAAGGCTGTCAATTAAAATTGAAGGTTGGATAAAGAGTTTCCCAAATAGGAAAAAGCTAAAGGAATTCATCACCACCAAGGTAGTATTACAAGAAAAGTTAAAAGGACTTTTTTAAGAAAAAGAAGAGGGAAAGACATAAATACAAATATTAAAATGCCAATAATATGTACCTATCAATAATCACTTTAAATGTAAATGGATTAAATGTTCCAATCAAAAGATATAGGGGTAGCAGAATGAATAAGAAAACAAGATCTATACATATGCTATCTACAAGAGACCTATTTCAGATTGAAAAACACACAGACTGAAAGAAAAGATGGAAAAATATATTTTATGCAAATGGAAATTAAAATAAAGATACAGTAGCAATACTTACATTAGACAAAATAGACTTTAAACAGAGGCTATAATAAGAGACAAAGAAGAACATTACATAACGATAATCTAATCCAACAAGAGATCATGACCCTAGTGAACATTTATGCACCCAACATAGGAACACCTAAATACATAAAACAAATATGGACTGACATAAAGGGAGAAATCAACAGTAATACAGTCATAGTTGGGGACTTAAACACCCCATTGACACCAATGCACAGATTTTCCAGGCAGAAAATCAACAAGGTAACAGCAGCCTTAAAAATAACAATAGAACAAATGGATTTAATTGGTGTTTTTAGAGCATTTCACCCCAAACCAGCAGAATATACATTTTTCCCAATTGCACATGGAACATTTTCCAAGATAGACCATGTGCTAGGCCACAAAACAGATCTCAATAAATTTAATAAGATTGAAATCATATCAAGCGTCTTCTCCAACCCCAATGATATGAAACTAGAAATCAAGTAGAAGAAAACAAAAACGAAAACAAAACAGATACGCACAGAGCCTACACAACAGTTACTAAATGATGAATGGGTAAAAAATGATATCAAGGAAGAAATCGAAAGATACCTTGAGACGAATAAAATGAAAACACAATGATTCAAAATAAATGGGATACGAGGAAAGCAGTCTTAAAAGGGAAACTCATAGCAATAAGGTCTACCTCAAGAAATAAGAGAAATTTCAATCTAACCTTACACTTAAAGGAACTAGGGGGGAAAAAACAGCAAACAAAACCTAAAATGAGTAGAAGGAAGGAAATAGTAAAAGTCAGAGTGGCTATAAACCAAATGGAGTTTTGAAAACAATACTAAAGATCCAGTGAAACCAACAGCTAGTTCTTTGAACAGATAAATAAAATTGACAAATCTTTACCCAGAATCATCAAGAAAAAAAGAGGAGCCAAATAAATAAAATAAGAAATGAAAGAGGACAAGTGACAACTGATGCCACAGAAATACAAGACTATAAAAAAATACTACGAGCAATTATATGCCAACAAATTAGACAGTCTGGAAGAAATGGATTTATTCCTAGAAACATACGATCTCCCAAAACTAAGTCAAGAAGAAATGGAAAATCAAACTGACTTATTACTATTAATGAAATCCAATAGTAATCAAAAGACTCTCAACAAACAAAAGTCCTGAACTGGATGACTTTACAGGTGAATTTTACCAAACATTCAAAGAATTAACACCTATTCTTCTCAAACTATTCCAAGAAAGTCAAAAGGAGAGAAGGTTCCCAAATTAATTCTACAAGGCCACTTGTTTCCCAACCAATACAAAGAGATTACCAAAAAATAAAACTATAGGCTGATATCCCTGATGAACAAAGATGCAAAAATCCTCAACAAAATATTAGCAAACTGGTTTCAGCATTAAACAGATCATAAGCCATAATCAAGTTGGAATTATTCCGAGGATGCAAGGTTGGTTCAACATCTGCAAATCAATTGATTGGAATACATCATATTAACAAACTGAAGGATAAGAATCACACAATCATATCAATAAATGCAGAAAAATGTTTGACAAAAGCTAGCATCCATTAATACTAAAAACTCTCAGCAAAGTAGGAATAGAATAAACATACCTCAACATAATAAAGGCCATATATGACAATTTCACATCTAACATCGCTTTATGGAAAAAGCTAAAAAGTGTTTTTCTTAAGATCGGAAACAAGGCAAGGTTGTCCATTTACACCACTTTTATGCAAGGTAGTATTGGAAGTCCAAACCACAGCATTCAGACTAGGAAAAGAAATAAAAGGCCTCCAAATTGAAAAGGAAGAAGTAAAACTAATTATTTGCAGATGACATACTATATATAAAAAAAACACTAAAGATTTCACCAAAAATAAACTTTTAGAATTGATAAATGAATTCAGAAGTAGCAGAATACAAAAGTAATATTCAGAAATTGGTCTCATTTTTATACACCAATAATGAACAATCAGAAAGAGAAATTAAAAAAACAATTCCAATTATAATTGCATCAAAAATAATAAAATACCTAAGAATAAATTTAATCAAGGAAGCAAAAGACCTGTGTTCATAAAATTATGTCATTGAAGAAAAAAATTGAAGAACATACAAAAAATGAAGTCCATACTATGCTCATGATAAGAAGAATTAACATCACTAAAATATCCATACTATCCAAAGTAATCTATAGGTTCGCTGCAATCCCTATCAAAATACCAATGACATTTTTTACAGAACTAGAACAAAAACTTCAGAAATTTATATGGAACCATAAAAAACCTCAAAAGGCTATGGCAACTTTAAGAATGAAAAATAAAGTTGGAGGTATCACACTACCTGATATCAAAGTACACTACAAGGCTATAATAATCTCTATCAAAATACCATTGGCATTTTTCACAGAAGTAGAACAAATAAACCTGATATTTATCTGAAACACTGAATAGCCATGAGAATCTTGAGAAAGAATGAAGTTGGAGGTATCACACTACCTGATATCAAGCTATACTACAAGGCTATAGTAATCAAACAGCATGGTACTGGCATAAAAACAGACACAGATCAATGAAGCAGAATAAAAAGCCCAGAAATAAATCCATACCTACATGGTCATTTAATCTGTGACAATGTAGGCATGAATACACGGTGGAGTAAAGACAGTCTATTCATAAATGGTGTTGGGAAAATGGGACAGATGTATGTAAAAAAATAAAATAAAATAAATCACCTTTTACACCATATATAAGAATAATTTCGAAATGGATTAAAGACTTAAATGTAAGCCCGCGAACCATAAAACTTCTAGAAGAAAACATAAGCAACAAACTCTCTGACATTGCTCTTAGTAATTTTATATATATGTGTGTGTGTGTGTGTGTGTGTGTGTGTGCACGTGTGTGTGTGTGTGTATTATATATATATATATATATAATCTCCTTGGGTAAGAGAAACAAAAGAAAAAATAAACGAATGCAACTACAGCAAAATAAACTAACAGTCTATGGCTGTGCCACCCTGAACAAGCCTGATCCCATCTGATCTCAGAAGCTAAGCAGGGTCGGGCCTGGTTAGTACTTGGATGGGAGACCACCTAGCACGACCAGGTGCTGTATGTGTAAAATATAAAAAAATAAGGGATTGTAAACTGACAAGGTCCTTGCAATTTGTGAGGTCAACCAAGGGTTGCTTCACCTAAATAAATAAATAAACAAACATACAAAATGGAAACAACCATAGATACAAAGAACAAACTGATGATTGCCAGATGGGAAGGGAGTTGGGGGCTAGGTGAAAAATCTGACGGGATTAAGAAGTACAAATTAATAGTTACAAAATAGTCATGAGGAAGTGATATACAGAATAGAGAATATAGTCAATAATATTGTAATAACTACATATAGTGCCAACTGATTACTGGACTAATTGGGGGATCACCTTGTAAATTATATAATGACTATTCTGTACACCTGAAACTAATATAAAATAATATTGAATATCAACTCTAATTGAAAAATGAAAAATAAAAAAGTAAAAATTAAAAATAAAACGATGTTTGAAGGAAAAGTTAGAGATAATTAGGTTTAGATGAGGTTATGAGGATAGAGCTCTCATGATGGAATTATTACCCTTATAAGAAGAGGACGAGACAACGGAGCTTTCTCTCTCTACCATGTGTGGGTACAGAGAGAGAATATCAGTCTGAAACCAGGAAGAGGACCCTTATCAGGAGCCAAATCTGCAGTATCTTAATCTCGGACTTCCGAGCATTAAAAACTGTAAGAAATAAATGTTTACACCACCCAGTCTATGATAACTTGGCATAGCAGCATCCTGGACAGCCTAGGGCAACTTGATAGAGAACCAAATCAGAAATGAAATAAAAGATTATGACCAAAGATGCCAGAGAATTCAAATCCTGATGACAGTGTTCCTTTTCTTAAGTAACTCAGACACCCAATCCAAACCAGTTGGCAGAATTCTGGATGGCTGATCTATCAGACCACTTTTATAATCACCAAATGTTTTCCTTTCAATCTGGAGAGAAAAGTAATTATAAATTATTATTTATGAAAAAATGAGTTTTGAATCCCAGCGGTCTTTTGAACACAGAAAGCTCACAACTTCCTAAACAAATGCTCCTAATACATTTTGATCATTGGAATCAATAGGTTTTTATCTTCTCTAATTGAGGCTGGATCTCTTCTATTTATTTATCCTAACGAAAATTTCTTTCCCATTTTGAAAGTATGTTTTTTAATTCATCAGGTTACAGATAAGAGGTCATGAAATATTTGCCAAATTTTTTCTGACCTTAAAACATTGCACGAGTCAGAGTAATTAACACTAAGTGCCAATCTCTCTTACAGATAAAGCTATAAATTTGAATGCCTTTCCCTCTTGCTATACATCAGATAAGTTAACCTCAGGAATCAGTGTTGACTCATGTGAAGTAAATAGCAATATATTCCTCTCTTCAGTATTCTTCAAATCGGCATGTAAATATACTCAAGTTTCTGCCTTTAAAAAAATTAAAATCTCTCTCCAACTACATAATTTCCTAGTTATTGCCCCACTTAGGCCAGTGGTATATAATTAGCTAAGACTAATTATAGCAACTTAAAGTCTAGTTAAAGACTAACTTGTAGCAACTAAAGGGAAGGATTGGCTATTATGTGAGCTATCAATTGTACATGCTTTATATAAATATTGTTATTTCCATTTTATAAATAAAGCAAGGCTTATAAGATTAATTGATAACCAAGTTAGGGTTGTAGAACCTACACATTGCAGACATAAGAATGTTCAAAACTGTAGAGAATTTTTATAAGTTTATTTTAGTTTATTTGAGCCAAACTGCTGACATGCTGGGAATCAAGGTCTCAAATGTGCTGGTGAATGACAGTTTCGCAGCTTCTTTTATATATTTGGAATTAAAACAGGAATGTAAAGATTACATGAAGTTGGGAAAAACAAGATCGGGGAAGCTCTATGATTAGATAACAGGATAGTGTATAAGATTATGTGCTCCTTTGAGAGTGGTTACCCCTCAGAGAGGTCTGAAAAAGAGGGTTACTTTGGCATTTCAAATGTGTGTTAACCTAGATGCACAAGAACGGACAGGGCTGGCTTAAGGCAAAGATAAATCTTTCACTATAGAAGTTTTATGCCTTGGATGTGACTACCCACTATGACATGGCCAGTTAGGAATTTATGATTGGATCACTCTGTGAGGTTACTTTTGGTCAATACTTGTCAGATTTACTATGGACTCCCTTTTTTATCTACAACATGGAAATCTTTTATGAGGTATAGTTGATAAATGATTTCCCTATGCACTTAAAGTCACCCTCAAGTTTTCCCCCTTCACTTGGATTTCCCTAAAAGTTCAGTGCCAGAGAGGGTGAACCCTCATATTGGACACTTCCCTTCTCACTTGCCCTACCCTATAGAGCCCCACAGTCAGGATTAGGTTTCTTTCTTGACTACTCATGAAAAATTTCTGTCCCATGTTCCTCTTCCAAAGAGCAGAAACATCAACAAGATACAACAAATGCAAGAACATGAACAAAAGCATAATATAGTTAGCAATCTTAAAGAGTAACTTCCACTTGAACTCAGGAAAAATAACTTGACATTCTTACAAGGTAACATTTGGCAATGTGACAATGCAATAATTTGGGCAACCTACAAATTACACTAGGTGGGCAACCATCTGCTGGCTTTTTGGAGGGCATATCCTAAATATTAATGAGCATCACACCCTAATTAAATCATTATACTGACTGGTTACCTAACTTTGATATTCTTCTAATTTATCTTAAATTATACAATAAACTTTAGTTTTAACTAAACATTTTAAATATATTTCCCAAGAGAAAACGAAATTCATGGAATATTTAAATACATGAAGAACAATAATTATAAAACCTCTACAATTATTTAGATTTTATTTCATTGTAAACTAAAAGTAATTAACATTGGGTATTTAGTAGATTTTGTTCAATGTAATTGAAAAAACTTAGCTGAAGTCATAAAAAATAATTTTCTCATGTCTTATTATGCTTTTTTTGAATAGAAATAGCATCACGAAAACACTCATCACAACTGTTATTCATGTCAGGTATTAATATGAGGCATAAAGTTCGTCCAAGTCCTATAATTATATAATACTGAATTAGTGCTATTAATAGATGTTTCCATATTTATTATTGCCAAAATTTTTATTTCAATATCATTTATATATTAAACTGGCACATTTTTATGTAGTCTAATTGCTATAAAAGTTCCAGATGTTTATTAAAGAAAATAAGAACCTACTGCAGTTTTCAATGCCATCATTAGGTGGCAATAGTTGTTTCTCTGTAATACACAAAAAAATTAACGTTTTTCTTTCTGTAGTATGGCAAGGGTATGCATCAATTCACTTCAAAGTCTTTCTGTTTTAATGGTACCCACAAAAAAGAGAAACAAAACTGTCAAATAGTTGATCCCAAATAAGACCTACTATATTAGGGTTTTTAGAAGCCCCAAGTCACTGCAAGCATATGGTACATTTGATTTTCTCCCCTTATATAAAAAAAAATTAAAAAACAAATAAAACTTACATGTAGATATATATTAAAGTTTTTTTATTATAGGTTTTCTGTTTTCGAAATTCTGGACAAATACTTTGAAGCCAAATCCATCTCAGTTTCAATTTATCTCTTTCTCTCTCTTTCTCTCTCTCTCTCCCACTTTCTCCATCCTTCCTTCATTCTTTCTCTCCATCTCTCTTGATCTCACTCTCCTCTGTTTATCTATTGATTTGTTAGTGTGCTCTATTCCTCTTTATTCATGCTCAGAGCACATGCTCACTCTGGCAACTGGGTAACCTGGATTCAACCCAAAGTAACTATAAAGGGCAGCCCAAGTTTATAATTCAGGGTTTACTAGTTTTTATTTCTTCATGGTTAATGATAATTTTTCACCAAATAGATTATTTTTTTCTCAAACCAAAACAGGCACATGCACACACGTGCTCACACATATACATACATACACACATAGTTTCTTACTCCTTTTTTAAATAGTAACCACAAATAAAAATTTTATAGTATTCTCTTACAGTTTTTAAAAGCTTTAGATTCACTATGACTATCAGAAACAAGCATTACTAATATTACTAATTAGTATTAGCAATACTAATAACATAGATAAGCTCTTTATTTGACATAAGAAAAAATTATGATCTCAGACTCTGGCAGAAACTTGAGCTATTATTCTGAAGGGCAGAGATCATGTCTATCTTATTCACCATTTTATTTCCTGTGTTAGCACAGTGCCTGGCACATAGTAGGCACTCAACAAATGCTTGTGGACAAGTTAATGGGAATTTTTCAGGGTCCTACTATTAATAACAGTGTAGAATTTAAAGAATATAGTCTTCAAAATCAAATGGAACTAGATTTGAAATACTAGCTCTGCAACCTACTAGCTGTGGATATTAAACAATAAATTGACATTAATTAATTTTTACCATTTTAACATTTATTCATTACTAACATTAATTGAGTTTTAATTCCCTGATAGGGAAGATTGGAAGAAATAATATGTGTAGAGCTCCTGCTATAACAGGCATTCAACTAGTCACTGTTATTATTTCTTACAATTATCATAATTTGCTATTCTGAATCCTAATAAAAAGAATTTATGTAGACAATGAGCTATTTTTCCCTTGAACAGCAACATATTAGAACTCTTCATCATTATTTTATCTTCCATGTAATTCGTAGAATCCCTCAATTCTAATTCTTCAAAACCAAGTTTAAAAGTCACGTTTTACTTCCACAGAAGGACCTAATTGCAGTAGGAAAAAAACTTGGGAGAAAAAAACAACTGGACACACCAGAATTTAGATTGATTTGATGCTTTATTGCAATCACAGCTCAAAGGAAACACATCCCTCTGCACCTCTTACCCTCATAACAATCGTTAAATAGTATGGCAGGCAGAATTCTAAAATGGTCTCAAGAGTCTCACTCCCTGCTATATAGTATGTATAATACACACAACCTTTGTATAATCCCTACCCTTTGAATGGGGTAGGACATATGAATATAAAAGGTAGCCAGTTCTTCGTTTAGATTAACTTGTACAAGATTCTGTTGAGACAAACAGGAGAGAGCTATTCCAAGGAGAAGCAGATATTTTCCTGCCAGGCTTGAAGAAACAAACTGCCATCTTGTGGAGAAAGCCACATGGCAGGGAATGGTGAGCAGCCTTTAGGATCTGAGGGCCTCGGTCCTACAGTCTTAAGGAACTGGATTCTGTCAACAACCAGTGAGCTTGGAAGAGGAGCGCCCTGAGCCTCAAAAGAGATTACACCTCCACTAGGCACCTTGATTCTAACCTAGTGATCAACAGAGCATTAGTCCTTAGTAACCCATATCCGGGTTCCTGCAGCACAGAAACTGTGAGGTAATACATTCGTGTTGTTTTAAGTCACTTAATTAGTGGGAATTTGTTAGGCAGCAATAGTAAACTAGTACAGATATCTAAGAAATGTTTGATTATTGAAATATCCATCTAGATATTCAGAATAATGATAAATATCTGAGGGGACAAAGTAAATCTCATAAATGTATGCAAAGTAAATCTCATAAATGTATGCAAACAAAACAATGTTTAACTAAAGCCAAATGGTAAAACAACAACAACAACAACAAAACTCTACAATTAAATTTGATCTGTTACTCTCCAGTTTTAACAATAGTTGGGGAAAGTGAGAGTATACTCTACTGAGAAGAGGGTAGTTATGTGGCTAAAAATCACCCAACTCCCTGGGTTCAGAAGACATACTTTGCAATCTGAACATTCTGTTAGAATTTGGCTTCAATGTAAATCAGTTTTCTGGGAAGAAATTATGGTGATCAGTGAAGTCTGGTATTTTGGTCTATTCGATAATTAGTCATACTTCTCATTGTTAAAAAATAAATTAGAATTCTCTGGAAGCCAAGCCTTCTCTCAGCTGATATTACCAAAGGATTCATTCCCTTGTAATTTTAAATGAAGTAACAATATGATTGCATTAACAAAGTAAATATATTACTTGTCCAGAGGATACACTTTCCAATACTCACATAAAATATTTGACTAACTGTAAAATGTGATTCTTCTGTGCGGATGTTTATCAGATGGTAAATCTGAGGACCTAATGTTTCCATAAGGCAACAATATTGATCTTCTCATTCGATATTTCAGTATGTCTTTGGCACTACATTCAAACTATGCCTGACAAACAAATGTTTTGGAAGTGAATGTATAATAATTGTCAAGTTGGTGTCTTTAGATATTATATGAAAACTTTCTATCCTCTTTAATTAGTGATTACTTTTTAGGATTCAAGTACATAAACGTGTTTGAAATATAAGAACTGAAAATAACCAGTAAGGTTGAAATCTTATCATAGACTAGCATTTACTATCTTTTCCATGTGTCAGGTACTGTGTAAAGCATTTTATATCAATTATTTTATTTAATCCTTAAAACAACTTTATTATTTCGGCCATTAAATAGAAGGGGAAACCAGGCATGGAGAGATTAAATAACTTGCCCAAACTCATAAAGCTAAAAAAGTTGTGGAGTCAGGAGTCAAACCTAAGCAAATATGCTCCTGCTAATTATGCACTACACGTGTAATTTATTAGATTGCCTAAGTGTATGATAAATAATGCATGATCAGTAACTAAAGATGGTATCTATTAACTAATGAATTTGTCTATTTCTTAATTAACCAGGTTTATAAAATTGAATAACACATTCATGTGCTTTAAAATAGTAAGTTGTATTCCAACTTCAGTTTCTCACATTCACTTGGATTCTCTCCCATATAGTATAATTTTTTGCATATTCTTGCATGAATATTCTATGAATATTTTTTATACAAATGGGACATTTACCCACTGTTCTGTATCTTGAGGTTTTTTCACTTAATAATGTGTTTTGGTGACTGTTCTGTATTAGCACAATAGATCTAGGTTTATCTGTTTTCACTTGGACAATTATTAACTCACCTCCATGAAAGCCAGCAGAATTCTCAGAAGCAGCAGTACCTTTTATTTTTCAAGACTGTCAAAAAAAATAGAGGAGAAAAAGCATTTTCTCCTTTTCCCCACAGTATGGTTTAAAATTTCTATTTTACAGACAGAAAAATGAGATCAAGCAAGCTATGAGACTAATACTAAATTACATTTAAATTATTTCTGTGGGTTAGTATTATAATTTTAGTCTCAAAGTAGATTCCATTTGTTCTATGATTTTTTTTTTTAAATTTTGGTCCCTCAGTTATAACATTAAAAACAAGGTCTATTCCAATTACTCACTAGAAGAGTAAATGACAAAATCTTCTTTTTATCCTTTCTGCAACAAATCAAGAACTGAGAAGTTATGCTCAGCTCAAATCTTCCAGGAATCTTAAACATATTATATTATTTTCTATCCAATAATTGTGTGTGTGTAATTCTATATTCAGTAATTTGAATAACCAAAGTCTTTAGGAATCGTTTGACTTTTTCTTGGTTTCACTAGTTCTTAATTGTTCATTGTGACCTTATTTCTCATATAGGTTTTATAATTTTTTGATTATAAACTCCTATTGAATAACTAGGCTTTATACATGGAAATTTAGAAATCTCTGATAACTGGTCATCTCTCTAGAGAACATTTGCTTTTGCTTCTACCAGGTGTCTGGGTTGCTACCAATCTGGAACCACATATAGTTACTTGCTTAGTTTAAAATTTCCCGGACCATGCAGGAAAGTGAAAATTGAATCCTAGTCCCCCAAATTACTTCTACCTAGAACCTACAAGAAGACTGACAAATTACCTTATTATTTCTATTTGCAAGTGAGCAAATTTTACAAGCCTAACATTCTCTGAAAATGTAGTCCTTCGTGACTCTCAGGTTTATGTGGAGACTCAGTTCCTAATCCCTGCTTCGAGTTCTCTAAGACCCGATTTGCTGTCCTGTGTGTAACTGCAAAAAGCCAAGTTTTGGGGATGAAGAGTTTGGAAGATGTATTCAGCAAGGATGTTTTCAAGGGTTATGACCTCTAGCTTTGTCTCTTATTCCCCAGACTTGTTTTATTCCACCTTATGAGCCAAGCTTTGCATGTAAAAAGAAGTTCAGAGTATTTTACACAATATATGTAAAGGGTTTTAGAGTGGAAGTTTTTAAAAGTAATATATAACATGGCTAGAATCAGAAAATTTAAAAGGTCTCCAGCTGCTTTTTTCATGAATCTGCTGAACTCTGGGCATCAGGCGAACCTCTGAGAGTATCAACTTATTGTCCCCTTTGGGGAAAAAAAAAAAAAAAGAGTATAAAATAATAAATATTGTGCACTAGGCAGTGGAAATATAGAAAAAAAATGAGGGAGTTAGCAGAATTGAAGAAGAGTTTTATGTATAGAATAAAGGAAGGATCAGGATTTGAAGTCAGAGCTGCCAGTGTTTGCATGCTGGCTTCACCATGACCTTTAGACCTTGGACAAGCACTTAACTTTTGAGTCCAGGTAATAGAACTTAAACAACAAGTTATTTTACAAACTAAATGGAATAATTTATAAAGAATTATCTAAACACCAGCTACTCATTTATATTGTCATTATCTATGTGTGAGCACACTGATAAAATAATAAATATTGTAATAAATATTACAGGATTTCGTGACCGATCAAGAAAGAAAACATGACCACAAGGTGGCAGTGAATTACAACGAGCTGTCTTGGGTGCTGCTTTAATGGGTTACATGAGACCAGAAGTCCTTCACAGGAGACCTTCCAGAGACAACAGGATGGAGCTAGCACCCACAAGGGAAGAGGGCAAGGGAACTCCTGAGGAGAGGGGAATCAGAGAGGATATTTTCATGTCTGGGCAATGACACTCAGTCTCAAAGTGGGTAAACTCTAGTCAGAGAGTTTCAAGGGGCAGCAGGGATGTGGGGTCTTCTATAGTCCTAGGGTTTGTCTGTTTGTCTTATCTATGGCTAGCAGATGTTGGGTGCAGTTTTACAGGATATACAAAGCAGCCGGTCTCTAAATGGCTAAAAATGTGTTTCCTTGAACTATGTTTAAATCAATTGGATATGTAAAAATTTGCATTTTTTGCTGGCAGGATATGAGCTAATGATTTTAGCCTGCTGTGAAGAAGTGAACAACGTAAGAACCAATATGCAGGGACCATTTTCAACTTATTTATATAGGACACATGGGTGGACTTACACACAGACCCATGATGCAAACTGTTATCCTAATACCCTGTACTGGTAACTTTTTATTTGTCACCTGGATTCATTTTCCACCCTTTTCTCCCCTTTGTCCCTAAGGAAGTTGACCACGATGTAGAGTGTGCCCCGTGCTTCCTTATTCTCTGGTCTCTCTTTGGCACTAGCAGATCACGTATGGAGGACAGAAAGGTTGGGATCTTGATTCTTTTTGCTTCTCATTGCCCCACTGTGTCTGACAGTAGCCACACTGTACAGTTAGAGCCCTTGACCCTGCTGCTCCTCAACGACGGCTCCACCCCCTGCACCCTCCCAGCCCGACCCAGCAGTGGTTCTGGCATCCTGCTCTTGCTGGTACCTTAGTGCCTTGCTCTTCAGTGTTGACTTCCTTAAACCAGCACATCTCTACACACAGTCCCTTCATCTCACAGCTAGAACTCATCAAATCAGACTGAACAACATCTCTGTTGATGGAGGGCAAGTTTTTTTTCTCTTTAAGCATTGTAAGCTATGTATATGGGTTTAAGATTTTTTTTAAAATCAGATCATGTTTATATGTCTCAAAAAATTAATAACTATAAAAGCTAAAAAGTAACAAAAATGTTCCCTTCCTTCCAACTTTGTTCCTCATTTTACCAGAATGCCCCTTTCTTTTCACATAGAAATCTATATTCTTAGATTCTGTGAATCTTTCCAGAGTTATGCATTTTCAAAAAGATACATATATAGATTTTTATTTACCCTTATTTTATGCAAAAGATATATTAGACATATACTTTCACACATTTTTCCCACTATATAGTTCCTAGAACTTTTTTTACCAGATACATTGCACTCCACTGTAAAAGTAAGTCATAATTTATTTAGCCACAGCCTATTGATAAATTTTGAGTTGTTTCTAACCATTTCCTGTTATTCAAAAGTACAACAAATAAATCTGAGCCTATAGCATTTAGCATATGTACAAGTATATCTATAGAATATATTCACAAAAGTAGAATTGCTGGGTCAAAGGCTATATGCATTTGAAATTTTGATAAATGTTGTCAAAATTGTCCTTCACAAAGATCATACTAATTCCCACTTACCTCAGCAATAAAGCGTACTTACTTCCCAGTAGCCTCACCAAAGGATTTGGTGTCAAATTACTTTCTCCTCTAGATCTCTCTAGCACCATCTTGAACTCCAGTGGGACAGAAGGTTTACGCACAATTGTAGATAGTGAAAGAAAAAAGCATGGAAAGTTAAAAAACAAGAACTTTAATTTAATAGGCTTAATTTAAATACTAAATAGAGAAAAGAAGTAAAAAAACAAAAATCACCCTTTTAAATTATTCCCACTATATTGTCTCATTAATTTTCTGGTTAATATCACATGTTTATTCACCCAAAATGTCTCATTGTCTTACCCTCTAGAGGGACGATCAGTGAAGCAGAATTTTTTTAAAGTACCTTTTTCTTTTTTGATGAGTATTCAAAACTCGAAGGGACATAAACAAACTTATTAGGCCTTGGGGAAAACAAGTAGTAGTTTCTTTCTTTCCCTCCAAGAAATTAGTTACAAAAAAAAATTCTCTTCTCTAGCTCAGAGCTGAAATATCTGGCTGGCCTTGCTGGTGTTTTCATGAGAGTTGTTACAAGACATGAATAGAGGAAGAACAGTTCCTTCCCTCTTTTAATGTGTTCACTGGTTAACCTTCTGGATCTGATTATGTTAGTGAAGCATATTAAATTTGTCCTTACCCTGATCTCTATACTAGCCAACATTAATATAGCAAACTATTTTTTGTTAATATAAGACAGAAGTGTGCTGGTAAATATTTACAACTTACTTTCCAGGAAAAGGGGCCACATTTTAGTATTTGTCAACTTCCAGGGTATAAATATTCTCCTCCACGATCAGTTTTAAGATGCCAATGTGGTATCACTACATGTGGATTTTGAAAAGAGATGCACGGTAGCACCATTATGTAGGTTTCCATCATAAAGCATTTTCACCATAGAGATACAATAGATGTGCATAACCTCAAGGGCAGAGCTAATAGTAAGCTATAGTAAAATAATCAGAAAGTTATCTGGTTTAAATATTTACTATCTTTGTTTCTAAAATAACATATTTAATTACATTTATATTATTTTTTTTTATGAATGGCTGTATTTAATTACTAGCGTACAAAATTCTTGAATATTTATCATTTGGTTCTTGCAAGCCAGTATAAACTGGCTCTAGTGCATTGCTGAGAGGGAAATATTATAGTCACATAGAGGAACTAACCACTGAAAAAAGACTCTATTTGTGGGCCTCCTAATAATTCTAATCATCATAATAACAGTGGGAAAGACTACTGGCCTATCCAAATCCAATTTTCTCTTCTTTTTTAATTTTGATTTTGTTAGGTTTGGCAATGCATTCGGTTAAAATACATTTCCCTCCTTACCGTAAAGAAAAGGGAAGGCATGTAACTGTGTTCAGGACAATGATATTCGAGCAAAAGTTGTTGGTTTGGACTCTGGAAGACTTTTTAAAATGGCATGGATTCAGCTGGCCTTCACCATTTTACACAACTAGATTTTTTCCTTCTTATATTAGTAGGTAAGATCATGGCAGCCATATTGTGAACATGAAGTGGTTCTAAGGATGCAAGTTTTTGTTAAGAATAGCAAAGCAGAATATAGAAGTATTCTAAAATATTGTTAATATAATGGAGTCAGTATGTCAGCCCTGAACAGCCTGCCTCTGAACTCCATTGTGCATGAGAGAAAAGCTAATGTATTTTTAAGCCACTTATTATTAGATCTTTGCAACTCAAAATCAAATCTCACTTCTAAATGATAATATAGTTAAGATTTACTGAGTACCTGCCATGTACTAGATATCATGTTAAGTAATTTATAAGTGTTACTCCTAGAAAGATAACATCTTTCTATGTGGATCAGGCATGCCTAGTGTGTTATTATTGTAGACTCATTTATCCTAGGAAGGACTGATTAACTTTAAATTTATACGGATTCACATCTTCCTTTTAGCAGAATATAGGTGTTCTAAGAGTTAGATTTATTCTGTCATGCTACAATTTCTGCTCAAAAAAAGTATTAATATAAAAAATGGCATTACATTTGAATTGTACATGCTAGTCAAATGCTCAATTCACTATTTACAATAGTAAATATCTATTCACCATGACAAGAAGATTGAATGTATAAAGCACTGTCCTGATATTCTATAGTCTTATCATAAATATTTAATTGAGATAAATCTCCATTTCTCCATACAGTTAAAAAAAAATTCTAAAGATTATATTATTAAGTTAGACATAGTATTCAGACATGTAATCCCTGCTGCAATTGCAGACACAAGGAACTAACATTTCTACTTCCTTCCAATAAGTCAATGACAGCACCTCGAAATATAACAACTCCCGGAAGGAACAGTTGATAATCAGCTAGAAGAATGAAGCTTTTGGCATGCTTGTCAGTCATATCTATTGTGGCATCCTGTGAAGGAAGGTAATCATTTCTGAATTGTATCTCTTAGGGAGAAAACCTGCTTTTATTATAATAAGGCTTTTCCCTAAGTTTAACTTTTGAAAAAAATCTCAATTCATCTTATCTGAAATATTGAAGGTCTTTTGGGAATTATTTTCTTATCTTTACAGTTTGGGTTATAGCATTATTTTTTTTATTCAAAAATTAAAACAGGAGTTTTGGTTTTATTTTGTTTTTTTAATTAAAATTTTTTAATTAAATTTTTTTTAAATTTTTAAATGTGAATTTAGTAATTGATAGTTTGGGGCACCAAGCAATCTTCACCAAATCATTCTTGATGTTCTCGCCTTCACTTAGCCCCATCTCTCTATTTTATAGCAGTGATGAAAGTATCTTAAATGAAGTTGTATTTCTGCCAAAGATGTGGAGACATATTCCCAAAATGTATACTCCTTTTTTGGACTACCAAGAAATGTTTTTAAAGATAATCTTTCCTAAACTACCTCCATTTATGTCTTTAGTATATTATAATTAAAGGGAAAAAAATTCTATGAATTAGTTACGTATTTTTTTCCTTTGTATTTCTTTGTTGAACTATGAGAATTCTAAGGAAATAAATACCCATGTTTACACGAGAATTTAGGTAATGGGTTTTATTGTCATTGATGGTAAAATTTGGATGTTCTATGTGTAAGTTTACTTTTTAAAGTGAGCTGTTACTTTTCTGGTGTCTGTTCACAGGCAGGGAAAGTTGGAGGGTAAGAGAGAGCTCCATGGGGTGTAGGTCTTTACCTTTTTTTGTTTTTCTGTGTCTTACACAAAATGGCTTATCCTGATTCTGAACTAGAGAATAACCGTTGGATATGGTGTAGTGAGTCCTTATTCTATGCCAGGCACTGTGTTAAGCAGTTAATATGTGTGATATCACTTAGACCTCACAACAAGCTTAAGAGATAGTCATTGTCATTATCTTTATTTCATAGATGAGGAAAAAGAAGCACAATCACAGCTGCTAAATGACAAAGCCAAAACTCAGTAAGCTTTGCTTGTCTCCATGGTCTTTGAACCTAAACCTCAGTGTTGTATTATGAACTTTAGCAGATAATCAACGCTTGCTCGAAGATTGCATGGTGGAACTAAGGACTTAACAATAAATCCCTTCCTTCCTAAGGGCTCTGCCTGGTCCATTGATTACAGTCGTACTTAGTTCATCAAATCTTACACTGCATGGTTAAGACTTTTACCCTTAGATTGAATTACTTTAATATGATAGTTTCCTATGTGTTAAAGATAAGCACTTTGAGGTACTAGCTATTTAGATTTTATGGAAAGGAAGAGAGTGAGTGAAGAATGGAATAGTTTTAGAGTAATGTCAACTTTATGCAATGGCAGGCCCTTACTTTAGGTGTGAGATAGCCCAGAGGCAATGAAGGATACAGAAGAGAGAGCGAGAAGGCATTCAAAGTATATTTATTGTACTTTATAAATGTGCTTGAGACCCTTTTGGCTGAAACATATCCATATGTTATTGACTGTCACATCTGGCTTTTCAGCAATAGATTACTAAATTTGTTCTGGATTTTGATGGATTGAAAATTTTTAAATAATAAAAACGTAACAACAATACTATATATACTAAACCAAAACAGTCCTCAAGATCATATTTGTAAGTTGATGATTCAACAAATCCTTTCAGATCTTGCTATATCCCAGAGTCACCATTCTGAAATTTATTACAAATAGTCTTGTTAAATATGCCTTTTGGTTGTTTGGAAATATTCAAATCTATACAACAGAACAGTAAAGGGATTCAACTACACATTTTCTGCAGGATAATTCTACTCTGGACTCTGAAGTTTGTGTACACTTGCAGCCTTTCTCATAGCCTCTTTAGTAGAGGTAAAGTCATATGGCTTCATGAATGCTGTGTTAACTTTCTATTGCCTCCGTAACAAATTGCCACAACTATAGTGGTTTAAAATAACACAAATTTACAATTATACAATTCTGCAAGTCAGAAATTTGACACAGGTTTCACTGAGCTAAAATCAAGATGTTGGCAGGGCTACTTTCTTTGCTAGAGGTTCTAGAGGAGAATTCATTTCCTCATCTTTTCAAGCTTCTAAAGGTACCTATATTCCTTTGCTCATGGCCCCCCTTCCACCATTTTCAAAGATTACGATATTGCATATCTCTAACCTTCCTTCTGTCCGCTCATCTCTGAAAACAGTTTAAAAATATCAGCTTTTAATAACACATGTGATTAGATTGGGCCCAACTGGATAATCTCCCTGTCTCAAGTTGGTTAACATCATATCTGCAAAAGTCTCTTTTCACCATGCAAGGTAACATATTCATATATTCATAGGTTCCACAGATTAGGGCATGGTCGTTTTCAGGGTCATTATTATGCCTACAACAGATAGCTTAGCTGGAAATATTTTGACCGGCACTGCAGTGGTTACTCTCCATGGGGCAACCAGGAAGGTTATTGTGGAGGGAGCCAGGCACGGCCTCATCCTCACTGACTCAAAGGTTAATCCTTCCATAGCAACCTCAGTGACAGCAAGTTTGAAAACAATGAAAACCTGTCAATAGACTCCAGCTGTGAACAAATTGGGTATCACTGGGAGGACTAAAATTGAACAAACTGGATTTGCTACTTCAACATGAAAATTTTTCAATATAAATTTAAAGCCTTTTTCATTTGAAAGGGTGGGAGATAGTGTCAAAAAAAGCCATTACTTTAAATCAAAGAATCCAGAATTGGAATGAAACATCTCTTTTCTACAATGTTTCTTACCAATTGATGATATCTAAGCATAGTAGGGGATGGTAAATCACAGCTCATTTGCATTTTCTAAGTTGTTATTGTTTGGAGGTTCTTCCCACCACTATGCTGAAATATGCCCATCTGCGTGATCACATATGTGTAACAGTTCTAAATCTAATTCAGCTCCTACTCGCTGTGTTTTGAATGGGCATATGAAGCCATTCTAGGCCACTGGGTAGATAGATCTGAATAAAGAAACTGATAAAGTTTTCCTATTTTACAATTTGAGTCAAGAAAACAACAAAATCTAATTTATACAGCAAGAAATTACTTGTAAGAATAGTTAAGAGATGTATGACATAATAGATCCACTAAATTTTATTTTATCCATGTTATAATCTCCTTACTCAGATTTATTACAAAGACTTTTGGACTTTTGGCCAGACAGTTTAAACTTGAAACTAATCTCTAGAATATTAAAAATCACTTCAATCATTAACACTAAGATTAGAAAAGCAATTTTTCATTGTTATGAAATATAATTTGAAATTACACTATTTTGCTTTAACATGATCTAAATATATTGTCCATGTTCTCTCTTAAGATATATTTTTACTCTATCAACAACAACCAAAAAAGAATTTGAAGTTTGAAATACTAAAGGAAAAGAATAGGTAAAGGTCAGCAACTTTTCAGGAAGCTGTTAAAAGATGTTTCTGTGTTCACAGGTATTGTTCTTAAAAAGCAATTAAGTCATGAGTTTTCTAGTATGTGTCTCATTTTTTAGTCATGATTTTCTTCCTGATTTTCCAAAAAAAAATTAAACCAATATTAGTAATACATAATAAAAGCTAAGAAAATTTACTTAACGAATTTAAATGTCAAATTTGTTTTGCTGCTTAAGATTAAAATAAAGAAGCATTCTTTCTGATTCTTAAAGTTTAATGGTTTGCAAGCAGTCAAGTAAACTATTTGAATCCATCAAAAGACTATTTCTTAGTGTTTTAAAAATTACTGAAAAATACAGGAAGTTAGGGGAAGAGATTTTTAAATGAGTTATTCTTAATGATAGAAATGTCAACTTTTTGAAATGATAAAAAACAGCATGTTCAAAAAGGGATTTGATTGATAGATGAGAATTTGCACAAAAGCTTTGAGAGTTTAATCCTGGTGTCTTTTGTGAAGTTTTTGAATTATAAAAATAATGAAAGTATCATGCTGTTTGAGGTATTTTTGCAACTGAAGCATTATTTACTTTTAATTTTTTAAATGTTTTTTAAATGTAATTGCTGTTAAAATGTCCTTTAAGTATAATGATCTATGGTTAAATCTAAAATTAAACTTTAAAAGAGAATACAAAGCAAATGAAATCTACAGTTGCCACCAGACTGATTTTACCTAGATGATCTATATAAACTGAAATCATTCTAAATAGAATATTGTTTAATTGAATGTTCTTCTTTAACCAGTATTTTTGGATTGTTATAGTAAATAATACCAAATTCAGTTGCACCATAGTATGTCTATTTTTTAAACTTAAAACACTTTATTTCTGAATATTTACTTTTGTGAGACATTTGTACCTTAAGTCAGACTCCCTGAGAAATAGATTCTGAGATGAAGATTTTGGTGTCAGAGGTTTATTGGGGAATGCTCTCAGGAATACTTCCAAAAAGCAAGGGAAGAGAACTGAGCAAAAGAAAGACTTTAACCATGATGCATTTGTGCAAGAGTGTTCCCAAATTGAGGCAAAGAGTCTAGTCCTTTTTACCTTTCCTACAATAACCAGTTATTAGATGTGATCCACACTCAGGGGAAAAGATGTGCAAGGCAGCCCCTCCAAAGAAACGGCAATTCCCCCCAATTATGATATAACTGCGAGCTCTCATCACCCAACACTCCCAACAGCTGAGGAAATGAAGGCAGTGGGTATACTATGAGATTTGCCACAATTTTCATACTAAGAATAAATTTTAAAAAATTCCAGTGTGCCATTGGCATTATGACCATAACATTAACATTGCACTTTAGATCTGAAAAGGTGTCACCATCATGTTCCATCCTCTTGAAAAACACTAAGGAGAAAACAGAGTAGATGATGCCCTGCAAGTCCAACGACTTTAAGACATTGGGCTAATGCTGTTCTGCTGAATTCCAACTCATATATCTACTGCCTGCTCAGTATCCCCATTTGGACACCTGAATGACATATTAAAATAAAAATCAAGCATTTGATTTTCTTCTGCATGAACATACTCCTCTCTCAAGATTTCCTCACTTCAGTAAGTGGTACAGTCATTCTTCCAGGTGCTCAAGTTTAAATCATCTGATTCATTGTATTTTGTTCCCTTTTGCATGTCTCATTTATAAGTATATTATGTAGGCTCTTTCTATAAACCGTAAGTATAATCAGACCACATATACACTATTATTATCTTGGCATACGTCAATATTGCCACTTAACTATTGCAGCAGCCTCCTAGTTGGTCTCTCTGCTCTCCCCTTGCCTTATGCTATGCCAGACAGAGTGTATCTTTTAAAACTAAGAAAGTTTATGTCACTGCCTTGCTTAAAATCTTGCAAAGATTTCATATCTCTCTCATGGTCCTACTCACTGTCTCTCTGTCTTAACTATCTACCAGTTTCTCCTCACTCACTTTGCTCTGCCTTATTTTCCCCGAACACACCCACAAAGCTCAGACCCTATCCCAGTGACCTCTCCATTTGTGGTTTTACTCCACCTTGAACTCTGGGCATGGAAGTTTCCCTCACTTCCCTCGGGTCTCTGCTCAAATTTCACCTATCCAAGTAGGCTTCCTTTTCTCTTCCTGACCCATCTCCCTTACTCTCTTTCTCTGACATGTAATTCTTTGGTGATCTTTTCACCACTTTCGCTATTTTGTTCTGAAATTAAACTTTGTTCTAATATGGCTGTTAATATTTATGACGGTTCACTTTGTCTAAAATAAACACCTATCACACAAATATCTAGCATAGCAGAGAGAGAAAAAAAGTTAAAGATAATGATGGGGAAAGTATGTATTGTGGCTTTGCTCAATAAAAGAATGTTCTAGCAATTGATGCCATCTAGAGGGGACTGACACAGGGGTGATAAGTTTCCAGTTTCGGCAGGCCATCCACAAGACGTTAGAGAATCACCTACTGGTGGTTATAATTATGGAATTGGATTAGGGGTTGACAAAATGAATCTCAAGATTTCTTACATATCTGAATTCATGTCACTTATTAGAATTTTAAAGACCTCTGTGTTTTACTATTTTATGAATCTTTGAAATATTTTAATACATGTTCAGATTTGACTAATTAATCCATCTCAATATGCTCAGGGTTTGCCGTTAAGATGACTCTTCTTGTAAACAAGGAAAAAGACAGGTTTCTCTTGAAGCTTTCATTATGCATATGAGCACTTGATTAGAAATATGGCAACAGGAAATAAATACTCTATTGAAAATTCATTACTGAATGATGCTATCATGTTCTAAATAAGGACAGTATGAATTTCAGACTGGCTCATTAATCATTAGAAGACAACTCTAATCAGTGGAATGTGACTCTAAATTTACTGTAGGACAATTGTATTGATTGAAAATAGCATCCAATTAAGAAAAAAAAGTACAAATGATTGGCAAGAAGGAAAAAGAGGACTTAAAATTTTAAACATAATGACTCCATCGATTGCTAAAAATTTAGTGGTTTAAAACTTTTAGATTGTTTTAGCTGCAGTAAATTAATCTTGCACTATGCAGATTAGAGAAGTAATTTCTAAGTATATTAGACAGTATTCGCTCTTTCCTTCTTTAGTTTAGAAACCTGATTATATCTGGTGTACAATGCATTCATGTAATAGACTTTGTTTCCAACCAGTCACCTTTATGATAAGGTGACAAAGTTTCAGGTAATGGGATATAACTTAAAGTTGAGACGGGCAATTTCTGGGGAGGCTGTTCTATCAGGAGCTGACTCCGCCAGGAGGTGTGTTCTTTCGCCTCGTCCCTCTTCCTTCCTATGGCCTGAAGGTCAGACTTCATGGATGAAGTTTCAGAAGCCATCTAGAGAGTGACTCTATCTATATGAGGCAGCCAGCTAACTGGGACATGGCCCTAGACAACTATCTCTTTTATGTAGAGGGAAATAAACTTCATCTTACTTAAGCCACTGTTTTGAGTTTTCAGATACCTATAGCCAAACTGAAAGTGCTAATATTCTAATGCATAATGTTGTATTAAGTCAAGTTAAGTTACTACTCTCTGGAGCACAACAAACAAACAGATAAATGTAGTGAGTCTAGTAGCATTGTCATCTGTTATAATTTCCTGCCAAACATCCATACCTCTTCTTCTATAATATTTCCTTAGCTTTTGTGGATCCATTTCTCCATCATCGAAAGTTCTTTTGGATAAACTATAAAACAAGATGTCCTCTTCACTGAGCAAGAGGTGGGCCCACAAGCCAACCTTGACTGACAGGATTCCATACACCCTAATCATGAACCTTGAGCAACCAAAATGAAATCTTTGGAGCTGATTCTTCTAGCATCATCCTGAAGAGGTGGCTCTCTGTTACTAGCCAACTTAGATACTCAGAATCCCTTGTTACTGACCTTTCTTAGCCTTAGTTATTTATCCTGTTTTTAGTTGCTATATTATGAGCTACTAATATTATTCTTTCAATACATATATATTTCATCTTTGCTTTCTTTTGAGAGAGAAAACTGTATTTTCTTTTGTTTTTGCTTTCATAAACAGAAGTGGATTTTGTATTTCAAGTTACACTAAACGCATCAGCAAAATTGATCCATCAGTGGGTCAGCCAAAGCCAGAATAATTGATAATATTTACTTTTGAAGTTCATGTCCACCACAGTTACCAAATGAATTAAGACTATTCTGATGTCAGCTGACCCCCAAGACTTCTAGATTCTAGCACTGGTTCTAAGCCTGCATGGAATCTTAGGTCACTAACACTTGGTTACAGTATAGCTTTAATAAAATCAATGGCAATGAGTCTGGGAGGTATTTCTGTTTTATGACTCCATAATGTTCTCTTATCCAAACTTGGCCATATCACAGATGATGTTACTTACCACGAGCAGTATTTGGAGTGCATAAATTCATCCTCTCTCCTGGAATAACAAATTAAGTTTCACATAAAAATTGATATTAACAGACTTTTGAATACATTTAGTAGCACCCCAACTTCACACCAAAGATGTGATTGACTTGTACCAGATCTTAAGAAAAAAAAGTACAAATGATTGGCAAGAAGGCAAAAGAAAACTTAACATTTTAAACATAATGACTCCATTGATTGCTAAAACTTTAGTCGTTTAAAGTTCTTAGATAGTTTTATCTGCACTAAAACAATCTGTTTAGTAGCAGATTACTGTAGCAGAGACTGGACTAGAATATGTCACTTGACTGTAGTTTCTATTCTCTTTCCCCTACACATACCTGTTGTGATGTATGACCTTTAGTTCTGGAGTCAGAGACCTAGATTAGAGTTTATATTTTCTAATTTGCTGGCCATATAATTCAGCATGATTTATATAATCTAAGACTCAATTACCTCATTTCTCATCTGCAAAATGGAAATGATCAAATGAATATATACACTGAGCTTAGAATAGTACCTTGCACATGACACTGATAGAATGCTATAAAATTGAATATCAGTATTAAGATTAACAATAATTATTTTAATAAGAAGAAAAATCATATATTATTTCTTTTATTTATTTTCCACAAGTCAAAATTTATAAAGAAAAATAAGAATAAAAACTGAATATGATAGAAAGATTTTGACTTACCTCTTCTAACTGTGAAATATGAAGTGGATGAAAAATAAGTAAATCTTTTTCTTTAATCTCTTATAAATTTTTAAGATAGCAAACTTTTATCAAATCTTTAATTTCAAAATACTTAGAATATTTTTATTGCTATAGGACACTATCTAAAGCTGCACTCAGAGGAAATTGTGTTTTTTAAAATACATATATAAATCAAGAAGAAAGACTCAAATGAATGTGCTTTGGAATTAAAGAAATGAGAAAAATGCCAAATTCAATATAAGGAAAAAAGTAAGGAGATAATAAAAATAATGACAGAAATCAATGAATCAGGAAAATGAAAGAGACTTGAAATAATAACTAAATTAAATAACTGCTTTATTGAAAAGTTACAACTTTAGCCTCATCAAAATAAGAGGAAAAAATAACAAATATAAATATAAAAAATAAAGATGTGGAAGTAATTATAGATACAGAGAAAATTCATCAAAATTTACTACTTGATCGAACTTCATGAGAGCATATTTTAAAATAGGGATAATATGATTAATTTTCTAAAATTATATATATTTCTCAAACTGACCTCTACAGTGGAATATTTAAAAAATCCAATAACCATAGAAAAGAGCTGTCACAGAGCTAGTTTCTTAAAAAATTTGATAAGTGATGTAGACTTGTGTAAGAAAAACCATTCTCTGCTGGACCTTCTGGGAGCGTAAATTCTGACTCGTTACCCTACACCGGGGAACGCAGCGTGGGTGTGGGGGCCAGAAGCTGAACTGGTATGGCACTGGTCTTCTCGGCTCAGGCACTGCCAAATGACACAGACAGTGACATCTGCACAGAGATGGATTTCCTCCCTCTGAAGCTTTGCTCAATTTCTTCGGAAATATGTCTTCACTTTATTTTATGAAAATAAATTTCACTCTGCACTTTAGAATTCCAGTTATCCAATTTGTGTCCTCTCTCTCTCTCTCTGTCGTTTCCCATCCTCTTCCTGTTTTAGAGAAACACAAGAAAATTTCTAACTTATGATGACTTGTCCCCTATTCCCCCTATCCTAACCTCCTCGATTCTCCACATCTTCATTTTTTTTAAAAGCCAAGTCTTTACAGGCATAGAGAACAAATGCATGTGCCTGCTCTGCTATTTTTAACAAGAAGAATTTTAATTCCTATTCAGAAGGTATTGGGATATAAGTATTGAAAGATAAGTACAGTATATATTTTTTAAACAATTTTCGCTAAATATTTTACTGAGACAAATAATGCTTTTAATTATGTATATAAATCTAGCAGTACAATATCTTCAAACTATAAGACTATAGTCCTCATATCTATTTAATGTCAATATAACCAACATCAATATACTTTTGCTTACTACATATTATTGTTAATGGTAAATTAAAATTATAAAAGGTTACTTAACTGAAACATGTACATTTTTCTAAACGTAGACTTCATACAAATGATATTTTAATAAATGGCTATATTTTCTTACTTAAAAATGCATCTCTTTTCCTAACTTTCTACTTGACTATGCTACTTAAAGATTCATCTCTCTCCTTTTCATCTCTACCACTAGAATAAAAGGATTGGATGAAAGGGAATTTTGAAAGATAGATTTGAATTCTGCTTATCTCCAGGCTGATGCTCATAAACTATCAAATACATAATCCATTCTTTAAAAATTTTTTAGCCTTCTCAAATTTTATATTAAATTGAAGTATAATGCATAATTTCTAATGATTCAAGTCACATCTATAAAATTTTATATGAGACACCTTGTGTTTTTTAAATATAGTTTCAGAAATATGGTGTCCCCAAAATCAAAGTGTTCTAGAACAAACACTAACATAAAATCACCTTTAAAAATTATTTCAACAAGTTAATTTGAAAGATATCATTTGCTTTATGAAAAAGAGTGATAATAGATCTTCCTAATTCTTTAATATATTATAGATTCACATATAATGTAATCGTTTATGTGTAAAATTCACACATTCACTCAGTCTATTCCAAAATTTAGCTGAGCAAGTTTTAACATATTTGGTACATCAACTTTATATTAATTTAATTAATATATTCTGGTTGTGCATTTCATAAAGAAAAGGAAAATGTATTATGGTGTTGACTTCCTGATAACACATCAAAACAATTGATTTCTTAATATAAGCTGAACTGTCATTTCAGACTTAATGCTTGTTTGAACTATTACAATGATCAAGTATTTCTTTTGTAATATAATAAGATTTTAACAAATTTAATGAGAAATAATTTGTTTAATTTTGTGGTAAAAATAGCAAAATGAATTATTTGACATTCTCTGATATTTCCTTTCCTATCTCATCTCTCATAAGGTCCCCTTCAAAAGATGTTTATCCTTGAATTACTTAACTTCTGCTCTCTTGTGCTGTAGCTTACTAAGTCTGAATCTAATGATCATTGTCAATTCGAAGCATAGCTTTTCATCATCCTATGACTTTTGGTGGCAAAGATGAGTAGGAAGAATGTTTTGTTCACCACTATATGGGATATTGTAGTAATTCAAAAAATATAGTAATTGAATGAAAAGATAATGGATGTAGTAAGTAAGCACACTTGACTTAATATGATGAAAATTACTTTATCCATATGTATGTCATAAAATAAAGATAATAAAAAAGTTTTATTAATAGCTTATGAGGAGCCCATTTATTGCAGAATTCTACATTTTGTTCACTTTGTTATTTTCCCTCTCTTGCTAAAATCTGACATTTTCTTGACATGTTTCTTATTTTGTTGACTTTGTCATTTGGCAGAGAAAATATAGCTCAGTATCCATCCTTTGAATTGTGCAGAGAGTAAAATCACTCTGGGCCAAGACAGACAATGGTAGTTTTTTTTCTTTTATTCAGGAACAATGCAACCTGATATAAATATCCTAAGGAGAAATTGGAAATTAGAGTTAAGTAATAGTAGAAATATTAAGAAAGGGAGAAAATTGACAGCACACTGAGGAAAGAAAAATTACTCCGGTTGGGAAATAGAAAACATTACAAAATCCACTTTGAGAGTCATGTGTCTGTTTACCATTTGGGCATCTAAATTGAAAACAAGATGTAGAAAGCCACAAAGACAATAGATAAAATGTTTCATTCGATTCCTGCAGACATCTCCATTGACCAGTGGCTTCTTTTCTAGGAAAATGAAAATAGGAAGAAAACTTAGCTTAAAACAATCACTATGCCTATAAATTAGTAGAGGTCTTGTTTGCTGACTTGACTATAGGGGGAAAAATAAATTTCTATTTTTCCCCCTATGATCAAGTGCTCTCTCACACCTACATGCCAATCAGGCAAGAGAAATCCTTGCTAGTTTAAAACAATGGAGAAAGAGTCTCACACTAGCAGAGCACCTGAAAATTTAAGGAAGAATCTCCAGAAGCAGAGTAATCATGATTCGTGAAATTAAAAATAAGAAAATACATTTTGCCCAAATCCTTAGCTTATCACCATGTAGTCACAGTGGACACTCTCAGGGGACCAAGCTAAGAAAAGCAGCCACTGGTTGCTGTGAGAAATAACAGAGTCATCAGCTGCTGCATTCTCCAGCAGAGTAGGTGATAGTTTAAATCCAAGAAAATTAACTGACTAGTATAACAGCAACAACGATAACAAAATCCACAGGAAACAACAGAATCCAGAGTTATTACAATATATTACTTACAATGTCCAGTTTTCACCAAATATTACTACACATACAAAGAAAGAGAAAAATGAAATCTATACTCTAGGAAAAATGACAAGTCAGTGGGAACTCACTCTCAGTTGCTCAGATGATAGATCAATCAGACAAATACTTCAGAGCAGGCACTACACATTCAAAAAACTAAGGAAAAACATTTTTAAAGAGTTAAAGAAAAAAAATGGCCTAATAAATTTAAATGATATCTCAATGGACAAATGGTGACTATGAAAAATAAAAATTCTGAAATATAAAAATTGAAATAAAAATTTACCAGATGAGATAAACATCAGATTGAAAATGGCAGAAGCAATAATTGATGCAATGTATAAGAAGATCAAAAGAAATGTCCCTATCCCTAGAACAGAAAGAAAAAGTATTGAAGAAAAAAAAAAAAAGAACCTCAAAGTCTTCTGGAATAATACTAAGCAGCCTAACACACATGTAATTAGAGATCCAGAAAAAGAGGGGAGAGAGACAGGTATGGAATAGTATTTGAAATAGTGGCTGAATGCTTCACAGATTGGTAGACAATATTAACATTCGAATCTAAGAATCACACCCCCCCACACACACACAAACACACATACACAAGGTAAATATAAAGAAAACCACATTAGACTCAAACTACTGAATCCAAAAATAAAGATAAAAAATCTTGAAAGAAGCCAAAGAAAAATAACACAAAATGTATAGAGGAACACAATTAGTAGATGACTTTTAAATCATAATTAAAAGAGGCCAGAAACCATATTTACATACTAAATAATCATTTTCCAGAAAAATCATCCTGAAAAAATATGAGAAATACAGATATTTTCACATAAATTAACCATGAGAAAATTCGTATCCAACTGATCTAGTCTACCAAAAAAAAAAGCTAAAGGAAGTTCTTCAGGCTAAAGGAATTGTTCTCTGACTATAAGAGAATAAATTACAAATAAATATAATATCTAGAAAAGCCTCAAAGATATGTCAATTGAGCAAGTCACTTCTACACAACCTATGGGTCAAAGAAGAAATCACAAGGGAAGGTAGAATTTAATTCAAGCTGAATAATACTAAAAACATAGCCAAACAAAATCTGTGAAATTTAGCTAGAACAGAGAAAATAACAATTTTATATGTTTCTATTACAAAAGAGGAAAGTTCTAAAACCAAAAATCTAAACCTTAGGAAGAAAGGAAATGAGGACCAAATTAAACCAAAAGGAAGGAAGGGAGGGAGGAAGGGATGGAATAATAGTGCTTTATGTCCAATGTCTGGTTCGTTTCAGAGTTCCTATCTGTCGATCCATTGATTATTTTTCGCTTGAGGATTTCTCCTAGGGTGCTGGTGTTTCATTGAGTATTTTGGGGTTGTATCCTGGACTTTTTGAATATTATATTATGAGAAGATGAGTCATGTAACAATCCACTGGAAAATGTTGATTTATTGTTGTTGTGGTGGTGGTGGTTGTTTCAAAAGACAATTAACCTAATTAGGTTGAAACTTGAAGTTCTGTCTTATTTTCTATGGGTAGAGTTCTAACATCAGCTGAGTTTTCAAAGCCTTTGCTATGTTGCATTTGGTCTATTCCACACATGTACAGCTCAGGGCTGAGATTTGTGGCAGTTCACACACAGAATCGGGGCATCCCTATCTTCAGTTCTCTCTCATGGCAATTTCTGCACGTTCTCTGACTCTCAGGGATCCCTTTTTCTTTTCTTCTGCCTTGAAAATTATTATTATTTTTTCTTTCTTTCTTTCTTTCTTTCTTTCTTTCTTTCTTTCTTTCTTTCTTTCTTTCTTTCTTTCTTTCTTTCTTCTTTCTTTCTTTCTTTCTTTCTTTCTTTCTTTCTTTCTTTCTTTCTTTCTTTCTTTCTTTCTTTTTTTGGAGTTTTCACTGCTTGCGCTGCTGACAGAGTACTTGGTACATAATAGGCGCTCAACAGTTAGTTGTCATTTTTGTGTTTGGTTTCCAAGACTTGATTGGGACGTATAATGTGCCAAATGCTCTGAATGATTCACTCAGGTTCTGTCATTCCTGAGAGTTACTAAACCACTTAATTCTTGCAAACACTTTAATTGGAAAATAAAAATAATCCATTTTAGAACTTCTAAAAAGTTCATTGGAAACTTCCCAGTGTAGACTAAATTACTTTTAGTGCATCTCTGGACAATTACATGTCCTCCAAAATCTCTGTACCTTGACTATATTCATTGTGTAAATTCTTGAAATAGGCTTAAATAATTGATTAAGGAAAAAAGTAAAGAACCTCATACCGTTAACAAGATTGGATTCTGACTCCCATAAGCCTAATTACCTCCTTGAAAAGTACTCTTCTGTACTCTTTGGTACCTGTCTCTTAAAATAATTAGCTACAGCCTTATTTTTGTTTTTGCTCATTACCAATAGGTACTATCTTCAAAGCTGATATAGGCACTGGATTATTATTTTTTAACCCAACACTACATAGGTACAATTATATAATATCAATACTTCTTCTTTGGAAGCAATTTGTTTTGTAGAGTTGTAATCTAATTGTTTCTAATTTCATGATTTATTCAAGGAGGTGCCCAATGAAACATATTTCTATTCTACTGTCCAGTTTGCTCATATTCTATTGCTTTCTGTGGGTGGATTGTAAGCCATTTGGTTTTCTCATGTAATCACAATCTTTCTCTTTCTCTTAAACGAAAATTACTGCATTTGCTACCTTCAAGAACAGCATAATTTTCAAAATGTGCCATTCTTAAGAGCTAAAGCGTCTTTATCTAAGAGATGGCAGAAAAATATTTGGGATATGTAGAGAATAGGTGGGTTAACTAGATTTATTTAAGGCTGACTGGTTTTGAATAACACAATGATTTTATTATTTGAAAATACTTTGCAATGCCTACTATATTATAATTATTGTCTGTTTGGGCTTTTACAATCCAATGTTCACTTAAAATGACAATACTAATTCTTATTCAGGCTGTTTGGTATTTCTATTCCTACTGTAATAGATAAATTATTTGGAGGACATAATCTTTAATAACCTTTAACAAGACCTCAAACTGTAATCTGTCAGAATTATTCCCTGAATACAGTTATTCCTTCTGCTTCTGCTGAACATTTACATGGCAATGAAATGTTAATAACTCCTAAGAGAGTTGGCTGGGTTTTATTATATTTGAGAAGGAATAATGATTTCTCTGAGAATCAAAGATTTAAATGGAATGGTCTACCCAAGGACCTCAGCCTCAGAGCATCTCTAGAAGTAGAATGATCCAGAAAAGCCACTGAGGATAGGCTTTCAAAATTTCATCTTTTTAAAAGAAACTACATTGATACTGATGACATAAAAATGATTGGAATGTCTCTTTCTTTAGTGCCATATGTTAAACATGTGATTTCCTTGATTTTCCTCACTTATCACCTCGAAAATCCCACACGTCCCTTTTCTTGGCCATTGTATGATAAAATGTCATCCGGTGCACCAGATCATAATACCTTGCCGGTACTGATCTAGCTACCTGGCACCAGAGATGACATAAGTAATCCTTAGGGTTTCCATTTGTTTAATGATGCCACGTTCAGATTTTGTGTACAGATGTCATCAACGTTTGGTTTTATCTCATCTGTCTATTTCTATTGATTTGATTCTGATTAGAGTCATGCAAGTGTAAGAATTTATGTTAATCCACATGTATACCTGCCACATCCATCTAAGACTTCACTTTATACTCTAACTATGGGTAGGGTTTTAAAATCTCACTGACATTTAAAAGAAAGAGAAAAACCTACATGTGAGGTGCTACTTTAAAAGTGATTACAATTCTTCTCAGAAGCTCTTTAATTTCCAAAATGACTTCTTAGATGCGTGGCTATTTACTCTTCACTTGATGTGTGTCTTAAACATGAATATGGGACAAATATTTAGGTTACTCAGATCTCTTTCATGTGAGTTGCAAGATCTCTTTCTGTCGGTAGGGTTACAAGAAAATTCCTTCATATAAATTCAATCTAAATCAAAAATGTAAATATACATACCTGCTCAAACGTATAGGCATATTTGTTTTTGTCACTTCACCTATTTGACTTATACCCAATATTTGGGCTGAATGATGAGGCTAATGATGCCCCCCCACACACCAAGCAAGTAGGAAAAGGGTTATTACATATTGAGGTTTGGAGGAAAGCAGCATGCCTCCCAAGCAGGTCCAAAAGTGATCTGAGAGAGCAGAGAAAGGAGACTAGCTTGGTTTGTTATGGTGGTTAGGCAGGTGGGGCTGCAGTAAGAATTCCTGTGTGTAGCTTAAACTTCCTGCAGGAGCCAAAAGAGGGAGTACCAGGCTTTCTTATCAGTTTGCCAGATGTGGGGCAAAAAAAAAAAGAAAAAAGAAGCAGAGACGCCTAGAAGCTGTTGGTAGGTAAACAGCAGATAATGGAGTCAGATACTAATTACAATATTACATCTGCATAAACATATGGCACAGATTTGGATATACCTACCTACACATGCTGCCTTCTTTACCATGTCTTCGCAGAAGATTTCTGTGAACTGCAAGGATTTAGATTCCTGTGATCATCCCAGGCTCATAATTCCTGCTCCCTTGTGATTCTGATGTGCACTTCATCTCCCAAGGCTGTTTGTGTCTTTGTGCTTGGGTTCATCAAGATGCAGAATTCAGATCTTTTACATGACTGAAACGTGTCCCACTTACACAATACATTTGCATTTGTGGCATGCTAATCTAAAAGTCTGTTAACTCAAGGGAAGAAAGCAACAGGGAGATTGCTATCCACATTGAGAGGGATTTGCCACACCTCTCAGCAGGCAGAAGTGCCTATGTACATCTGGGCTTTAAATAACTAGTGTTTTTTTTCTCCATGTCATTAAAAAAAAGTGATCTCCCTTTGATGATATATTATAAACCTAAGTAATCTAGTAAGCTCACGCACACACACCTCGACACATGCAAAGGCTGATACATGGTTTGCTAATCTTGTGGCTTCCTTCATGTTAAATGAAGAAACTTCACGCAAACTTGTCTTAGACTCAGGAGACTCAGAAATTCTGATAGTTTCCCTGGAAAATGAAACCAAAGGTCATAGAAGATGTCTCTAAATTAAATTTTATCATTTGTATAAAATTCATAAAGTAGAGCTCTTGCAGAAAGTATCCAAAATCCTCTTTTTCTCTAAATGTTTTTTCCACTAAAAATACATCTTAGCAAAAAAAAAAAAAAAAAAAAAAAAAAAAAAAAACCAGAAAAACAAAAACAAAAAAAAAACGACGACAAAAAAAAAAAACCAGAACCACTTCTGTTTATTCCTAAGATATATATTCACATCTCACATTCCCTAATGAAATGTGGGACTGAGAGGTAAATTACTTTAACCATAGTGTCAACTTGGCATCATGAGTTGAATTTGTTTATAAGCATTAAGTCTCTGATCCCTGCATGTAGTGGTGTCATTGATGAATATTTATCAAGAGTGACAGGTCTAGAAGCCATGGACCATGCTGCTTTCTTCCCTAATCTAATCCTAACAAGACTCCTACTGTGCAGAACAATCTGATAAATGTATTTGCTTGAGCTTGGCCTTAGAATATAAGTAATTTGGATGATTCAAATATAAATTTCAAAGTTTATTTTCCCAAATTTTCAGAAACATCTTGTCCATCTTTCATAGAAGCAAGTATTTTGCATAATGAAGGAGCACCATAGGGCTACCCAATATTAGAAAACATTCAAGATTAGATCGAACTCAACTCTTCCAAATTTGCTAAAATATTAGGAGGTGATTTTATAGGAACAAAGTTACAAATGTCAGTTTCACATTTGTTAAATATAAAAATAAAAAATATTACCTTGAGCTTAAAGTACTGTATATCCAGATTAATGAAGCATTTATATTCTCTTTCATTAATTATTCTTTGTAAATAATTTCTCAGTTGATACAATTCAAATGACTAGAAGTGGTTTCTTGCAAAATGGGCATAAGGATCCAAAAAAATCAGTAAATCTTTGTAATTAAGCATTTCACTTGCTCTCCCTACAAAGAAGAAATTAATATTAAAATAGATGATACATCCTGATATTTCCTTTAACTCAAACACTGACTGAATAAACCAGCTGCACGATGTTTAGAAATCTGTTTATGAGTTTAAATAATCATGAAAAATGTATATTAAAAAATAATAAAAGTTATAATTAGGCTAACCAGAATTTGAAATTGAAAAAGCCAGTGACATTTGTCTTGAAAATTTTAAGTTTCCTCAAGGTCTCTGGGGTCAGAAAGACATCATTAGAATTCTTGGTTAATTATTGTTATATTTGGTAAGGCACTTGTTTTTTCTGTGCCTCAGCCTATTATTTCCCAATGGAGATAAAAATACCTACCTCAACAGGTTAATTGTGAGAATTAATTTAAATGAAATACTTTCAGAAAAAAGCAGAGCACAGTGCCTAGTTCACAGTGGCACCTAGTACATAGTAGCTATTATCATTATGGCACAACTGCATTTTCTAGCTGATACTAAAACTACAAGATATTTTGTTCCTACTTCTAAAAATACATATTCTTCTGAACTAATATATGTCATGTCAATAGCAACAAGATTCTTAAGCGTGTTTGGTTTGTACATGTCTCAAGTGTATCCTTTATACTTACAGTATTCTCTCTCTCTCATGCTCAGGTGCACACGATACAAAGAAGCTGTCGCAAAAAATATATAAAAATTATATCTATTCTTCCTGTTCTGAGAATGTTTTTCTTGCAGGAAATACAATATTTTATGGAGAATTTATGTCATGAATGTTATAGAACTTTTTTGTGCCAAATACAATAGAGTTTAAGAAAGTTACTTACAAAAGGCCCTGTAATGTTTAACTTGCTAATGTGACTGAGATTATTCTTACAACTTTACCAGTTTCTAGGCCAATGTTAATAACTAATGGGGTGGGAAAATAATTTGAGATTTTTGGGGACCTAAGAGATATGAACTATCTTACCCAACAAAGGATCATCAGAAAGTGAAGAGAGATCAAAGATGGAAACTTCTTAGCTTTCTAATTCAATCTATCATCAAGATTTAAGACAAGGTAGTTTAGGACAGTTATCAGACAGAACTAGCTTTTCTTACTTCCATCAGCTCCGGACCAGATAAAGCTCTTATAAAGAATGGAGAATTGAAAGCATTTTGACATTGGTTTTCTCTATGCCTTGCTTCCCACCTTCATTCCTAGGTAAATCTTATTGTCCTCAATTATCAGAGCTCAGAGCCTCGTGATATAATATAAAAAGAACAGGGAGGAAATAAAAAAATGAATTAAAACACATCAATTTCCACTGCAATTCTTATAATTTGTTCACAAGTAAATGGCTTATGTACCTCCTATGCTCTGCTATTAATGTCAGTGAACACACAGGCTTGAGGAGCCTGGGAACAAAAAGCAAATACATAAATTAAAACATTTCAGCAGGTGGTAGGAAAATGCATTTGCATGCAAGGCAACAACTTCTGAATTTCTGACTTAGAAATATTTTAAAGGATGTTGAAAGATTATAATGGTATGTTCTTTTTCACCAAAGACTTCTTTATAAGAATATGTTTACATTCTGATCAAGATGGCAGGGTAGGTAAATGCTGTACATGCCCTAGCACATTAAAATTGCAACTAAATAATGAAACAATCAACCTGGAGAAGAATTTGAAGACTAGCTAAACGGAACTCCTATAATCCTATAACAAGGGGATTAAAGAGGAGACCACATTGAGACCGGTAGGAGGGGCAGAGATATGAAACAAGCTGGTCCTGCATCTGTGTGTGGTGGTTGAGCATTGGAAGGAATCTCTTGAATGCAGAACCTCTCCCCCTACCCCCCGCCCAGACACACATTCAAAGGAATAAGGAGCTACAGCCCCACATCAGGGCTCCCAAGTCCAGGGTTACAATGTCGGAAAGAGGAGTCCCCACAAAATCTAGCTGTAAAGACTAGTGGGGATTCTGACTGTCCAGGTGAGAAGAAAGGCTGCTGGAAACCCAGGCATCCCCTTAAAGGACCATGCACAAACTCACTCAACCACAGGTACTTACTCTAGGCTCTGGCAGAAGAATAGCAACTCAGGAAATATTATAAACATATAAGGAAAGACTGCATTGTGTGGCTTCAGGGCAAGAGATGGAGAGACAGCCGCCATTGTCCCATTATTGAGCCCCTTTCCAGTTCAGCCTGCAGGTGAATGCTATCTTGTCTATATTGAGCCCTCCCCCCGCCCCCCCCCCCCCACACACACACATATACACACAGCGCAACCTGAATCTGTATTGGCCTGGTGAGATCTACTTGCTCCACCCTGGTGACTCCCTGAGACCCAGCCCCACCCAATTAGCAGATTGCCCCGTGGAGATTTTGGGTGGTTGCTGAGCAACCAAAACCCTCCCTGCGCTCTCAGGAGGAGGTTACTTGGGGAGCAATCAACAGTCTGTGGGGTCTGTGGGCCCAAGGTGGGCAGTAGCTGGCCTCTGTTAGAGCTGAGACTTTTGCAACTAGCCGCAGGCTCAGCATTGGCAACATATCTGAATCTGCACCAACTGAAGGAACACAACCCTGAGACCTTACCTCAATGAACTTTGGTAACCCTCAGGCTCATTCAGCTGCTGAGTCATACGGGAAGGGGCGGACAGCCTCAGACCAGGGGTGCCCTAGGCCTTTAGTTGAGTTATCCCAGGCCCCATGCTAGTGGCAGTCGGTCTTAGTTTGCCACATGGCCTCTCTTACATACCTCCGGGTTCAGATTAGGCAGCGACCAAACACAGATAACTTTGTAGCTCCTACCAGGAAGCCCCAAGTTAGTCACAGGCAGCAGCTGACCTTGACCTATACGGAGGCCCTTCCCAAAGGGCTCCAAACCAACACACCTAGATGCTGGCATTAGACTTCAACAGAGCAACACCTGATTAGCCCCATAAGGAGCACACACAGAGTGATGATCTCCACCCACTGGGGTGAACCCCACTCCATGGTATCAGCCCCCAACACAGTAGCTCATATGTTGTAGGCATGTCCAGTCCTCACAGCCAGTCAGTCTGAGAGTCAATCTCGCCAATGTGCCAAAAATAATCAAGACTCAGTTACAACAGGGAGCACACGCAAATATACAAGAGTCACTCCTGGAGCACCTGGCACAGGTGCTCAGGGAGACAGTGCCACTGGACCACATGGCCACATAGAACACTTATTATATAAGGCCTCCTGACTAAGAGTGGGAGATGTAACAGATCTACCTAATACATAGAAAGAAACACATAGAAGTAGACAAAATGAGAAAGCAAAGAAACATGTCCCTAATGAAAGAAAAGGAAAAAACTTCAGAAAAAGAACTAAATGAAATAAAGGCAAGCAATCTATCAGATACAGCGTTCAAAACACTGATTATAAGGATGTTCAGTGAACTCAGGGGAAGAAAAGATGATCTCAGTGAGACCTTTGACAAAGAAATAGTAAGCATAAAAAAGGACATAGAAACCATAAAATGAAACTCGTCAGAAATGAAGACCATAATAACTGAAATGAAGAATACACTAGAAGGACTCGACAGTAGATTGGATGAAGCAGAAGATCAAATTGGTAATTTGGGAGACAAGGTAGCAGAAAACACCCAATCAGAACAGCAAAAAAAAAAAAGGAATTTTTTAAAATGAGGATAGTTTTAAGGGACCTCTGGGACAACATCAAACGTAACCACATTTTCATCATAGGACTACCAGAAGGTGAAGAGAGAAAACAAGGGATTGAGAAAGTATTTGAAGAAATAATGATAGAAAACTTCCTTATCTGGTAAAGGAAATGGACGTACAGGTCCAGGAAGGACAAAGAGCCACAGACAAGATGAACTCAAAGAGGCTCACATTAAAACACATTATAATTAAAATAGCAAAGGTTAAAGACAAAGAGAGAAAGCAACAAGAGAAAGGCAACTAGTTACTTACAATGGAGCTCCCATAAGACATTCAGCTGATTTCTCAACAGAAACTTTGTGGGCCGGAAGAGATTGGCATGAAATATTTAAAGTGATAAAAAGCAAGGACCTAAAATCTAAACTGCTCTATCTAGCAAGGCTATCAGTTAATATCGAAGGTGAAGTAAAGAGCTTTCCAGACAGGAAAAAGCTAAAGAAATTTACCACCACAAAGCTGGTATTACAAAAAGTGTGGAAGAGAACTCTTTAAGAAGAGGAAGAAACAAATAACATAAATATGAATAATAAAATGACAATAACTATGTACCTATCAACATACACTTTAAATATAAATGGATTAAATGCTCCAATCAAAAGACATAGGATAGCAGAATGCATAAGAAAACAAGACCCATCCATATGCTGTCTATAAGAGACCCACTTCAGATCAAAAGACACACACAGACTGAAAGAAAAAGGATGGGAAAAGATTTTATGCAAATGGACATGAAAAAATGCTAGGGTAATAATATTTATATCAGATAAAATAGATGTTAAAACAAAGGCTATAATAAGAGACAAAGAAGTGCATTACATAATGATAAAAGGATCAATCCAACAAGAGAATATAATCCTAGTAAACATTTATGCACCCAACATAGGGGTGCCTAAATATATAAGGCAAATATTGACAGACATAAAGAAGAGATTGACAGTAATATAGTCATAGTAGGGAACTTTAACACCCAATTGACACCAATGGACAGATCTTCTAGATAGAAGGTCAACAAGGAAAGAGCAGCCTTAAATGATACATTAGACCAAATGAATTTAATTGATATTTTTAGATCATTTTACCTCAAAGTAGTATAATATACATTAGTCTCAAATGATTCTGAAACATATTTTAAGATAGACTGTATGTTAGGCTACAAAATAAATCTCAGTCAACTTAAGAAGACTGATATCATATCAAGCATCTTCTCCAACCACAATGTCATAAAACTAGAAAATCAATTACAAGAAGAAAAAAAAAACCTGGAAATGCACAAACACCTCGAGGCTAAATAACATGCTAACGAATGATAAATAAGTTAACAATGAGATCAAGAAAGAAGTCAAAGTCATTTTAAGACAAATGGATATGAAAACACAAATCTGTGACACACAGCAAAAACCATCCTAACGGAAATTCATAGCAATACAGGCCTACCCCATGAAACAAGAAAAATCTCAAATAAACAATCTAACTTCACATCTAAAAGAACTAGAAGAAAAAGAAAACAACAAAGCCCGAAGTGAGTAGAAGGAAGAACATAATAAAGATCAGAGTGGAAATAAACACAATAGTTTAAAAAATATTTTAAAAAATCCATGAGACCAAGATCTGGTTTTTTGAAAAGATAAATAAAATTGATCAACCTTTAACTAGAGAAAAAAAGAGAGAGGACCCAAATAAATAAAATCAGAAATGAGGGAAGAGTAAAAACCAACTCTACAAAATACAAAGGATTACGAGAAAATAATACAAGAAATTATATTCCAACAAATTGGATAATCTGAAAGAAAAACATAAATTCCTGAAAACATACAATCTCTCAAAACCAAGTTAAGAAGAAGAAAATCTGAACACAACAATTACTAATAATGAATCCAAAAAACTCCCAAGATAAAAAAGTCCTGGACCCAATGACGTTACAGGTGAATTTTATCAAACATTCAAAAAAGAATTAACACTTATTCTTTTCACACTATTCCAAAAAATTCAAGAGGAAGGAAGTCTCCCAAACCCATTTTATGAGGCCACCATTGCCCTGATTTCAAAACCGAATAGATATTACCATAAAAGAAAACTATAGGACAATATCCCTAATGTACATAAATGCAAAAATTCTCAACAAAATATTAGCAAACCTAATTCAGCATTACATTAAAAAGATCATAAACCATGACCAAGTTTGATTTATTCCTGGATGCAAGGTTGGTTCAATATCTGCAAATTAAATAATGAGAATATACCATATTAACAAGTTGAAGGATAGGAATCACACAATCATATCAATAGATTCAGAAAAATAGTTGGAAAAAATCCAGTATCTAGTTATGCTAAAAACTCTCGGCAAAGTGGGAATAGAGGGAATATATCTCAATTGAATAAAAGCTATACATAACAAATCCACAGCTAACATCATACTCAATGGGGAAAAGCTAAAAGTATTTTTCTTGATTAAGATCAGGTACAAGACAAGGATATCCACTTTCACCACTTTTATTCAACATAGCATTGGAATTCCTAGCCACAACAATCAGACAAGAAAAAGCAATAAAAGACATCCACATTGGAAAGGAAGAAGCAAAACTATCATTATTTACAGATGACATAATACTATATATAGAGAACCCTAATGATTCCAAGAAACTGTTAGAACTGATAAATGAATTCATGAAGTAGAAGGATACAAAATTAGTATTCACAAATCAGTTACATTTCTATACACTGGTAATAAATGATCAGAAAGAGAAATTAAGAAAACAATTCCATTTACAATTGCATCAAAAACAATAAAATACTTAGGAATAAATTTAACCAAGGAGGTAAAAGACCTGTACTCCAAAAATTATGTCATTGAAGAAACAAATTGAAGAAGATACAAATAAATGGAACATATACTGTGCTCATCATAGGAAGAATTAACATTATTAAAATATCCATACTATCCAAAACAATCTATAGATTCACTGCAATCCTTATCAAAATACCAATGGCATTTTTTATAGAATGAGAACAGAAAATTTAAAAAATTATATGGAACCATAAAACACCTTGAAAGGTTATGGCAACCTTGAGAAAGAAGAATAAAGCTGGAGGTATCACACTACCTGATATCAAAGTACACTACAAGGCTATAGTAATCAAAATAGCATGGTACTGGCATGAAAACAGACATACATAGATCATATATGGTCATTTAATCTAACCGAAGGAGGCAAGAATATACAGAGGGGTAAAGATGGTCTATTCAATAAATGGTGTTGGGCAAACTGGACAGATAATTGCAAAAAAAGAAAAAAGAAAAAGAAAAGGAAGGAGGGAAGGAGGGAAGGAGGGAAGGAGGGACGGAGGGAAGGAAGGAAGGAAGGAAGGAAGGAAGGAAGGAAGGAAGGAAGGAAGGAAGGAAGGAAGGAAGGAAGGAAGGAAAAAGGGAAGGAAGGAAAAAACTGGAACACCTTCTCACAACATATACAAGAATAAACTCAAAATGAATTCCAGACTTAAATATAATTCCCCAAACCATAAATCTCCTAGAAGAAAACATAGGCAACAAACTCTCTGATATTGCTCTTAGCAATATTTTTTCTGATATATCTCCTCAGGTAAAGAAAACAAAATAAAAAAGAAACAGATGGGACTACCATCAACAAAATGAAAATACAACCTACTGAATGAGAGAAGATATTTGCCAATGGTGTATCTGATAAGGGGTTAATATCCAAAATTTATAAAAACCTTATACAACTCAACACCAAATAACAAACAATTCAATTTAAAAATGGGCAGAGGACCTAAATAGGCATTTCTCCAAGGAGGATATACAGCTGGTCAATAAATATATGAAAAGATGCTCAACAACACTAATTATCAAGAAATGCAAAATAAAACCACAATGAGATATCACCTCACACCTCTTACAATGTATTTTATTAATAAATCAAAAAACGAGGGTTGGCGAGGATGTGGAGAAAAGGGAACTCTTATATACTGTTGGTGGGATTGCAAATTGGTGCAGCCACTGTGGGAAAACAGTATGGAGTTTCCTTAAAAAATTAAAAATAGAACTATCTTATGATCCAGCAATGCCACTTCTGGGTATTTATCCAAAGAAATCCAAAACACTAAATTGAAAAGATATACACACCCTTGTGTTGGCAGCAGTGCTATTTATAATAGCCAAGATGTGAAAGTAACCTAAGTGCCCATAAACAGACAATCAGATAAAGAAGTTGTGGTACACACATACAATAATGCAATCTACCATTTGCAACAACATAGATGGACCTAGATGGTATTATGCTAAATGAAATAAGTCAGACCGAAAAAGTCAGATGCCATATAATTTTAATCCTATGTGGAATCTAAGGAACAAAATAAATAAACAAAGCAGAAACAGACTCATAGATACAGGAAACAAACTGATGATTGCCAGATGGAAGGGAGGTCTGGGGGGCTGCGTGAGCAAGGTCAAGTGATTAATAAGTACAAATTAGTAGTTATATAATAGTTGTGGGGATGTAAAGTACTGCATAGGGAATAGAGTCAGTAATACTGTAATAACCATGTATTGTGACAGGTGGGTACTAGTCCGATCAGGGGAATCACTCCATAAATTTTATATATATATATATATATATATATATAAAACCATTGTACTCTATTACTAATATAAAAGGTATGTTCATAAGGTATACCACATCTACCAGTATATTCCTTCCTACATTCTCTTCTCTGTAGACAATGAGTTAGGTAATCACATTTTTATATTGAAGAAGGAAGGGAAGTTTTAATTAAACACATTCTAAATTACCATATTTAGTGGTACAGTTAAGATGGTTTGGAGTGAGTTGTGGGCTGGGAAATCCCAGTTCATTTCTCTAGACTATTTTTCAAGAAATGCAAGATATTGAGATTCTCTTAATCATCCTGAATAATCAGCAGTTGTATTGTTTTGACAGCCCGAAAAGTAGAGTTCGATACAATGTACCTGATCTGCATTTTCTATCAAGGCTAGGAGATAGATTTAATTAAAATTCGGGTAAACAAACATTCAACCAGTGCATACTAACTACAAAAGTTGGTGTGAGTCACTGAGTGCCACACAAAGATGAGTAGGATTGGTTCCTCCTAGTAAGAAAGCACCTTTCTTTGGGAAGATTCAGAATTGTAAACTAGCCTGTATTATCAGGAAGAAAAAAGTAGTAGTGACGTAGAGGTAAAAGCACTAAGTCCTAAGAAAATAGAGCATGCAATAATTAATGTCGCCTTTACAGTGTCAGGAGGGAAGAGAAGAATGCTTCTGGATGCAGTGGCATTTAATTTAGCAGAAAGCATGGATCAGCATTCAGTAGGAAAGATGGCTGGAAAGGGTATGCCAGCTACTACCACATGTTACGCCTTCTTCACTTCATTCAGGTCTCTGCTCAAATGTCATCTCCTTGGAGAACAGCACTTTGCCCTCATCTTTCTGGTTAATACAGTGACCCTGATAGCAATTTTTTCCTAAGGTATGTAGTACACATTTAGATTTCTTTCTCAATAAAATTATAATAAATATGTTAACCTATTTTGATGAATTCAGGTATCTGTTGGAGGGTGGGAAGAGTAAGAAGAAAACCACCTAAATAAATTAATTGGTTGATAATTTAAAGTAGAAAGTTATGCTATAAATAAAATGTAAATAGAGGATTATATAATCCCATGGAAACTAGTTATAATTTTAGAAAAGACCAAAGATTACACTAAAAGAGACTTAGTAATTATCCTTTTACTATTCTTCCCTAAAACAACATACATAATTTACATAACCTGATATGTTTTATAAGACATTTTAATATTCTAAATTTGGCAAATTGACTTACTTAAACAGTGAATGGTCTAAGAAAAATGTAAATGAATTCAAAGTAAAAAATAAAGGAAAAGGATATGAAGTAATTTAAATAAAAAGCAACAAATGTTTACTAAAACAAATAGAAATTTTGAAAGCCCAGAGTTTTTTAAAAGTATCCTATAATCCTACTACTAAAATTGCTTCCCATGTGTTTAATTTATTAAAAAATGCTTTTTAGTACATGGCACTCTATAATACTTTACTTAGTTACTTCCTAACTATCAAAACAAGCACTATTCTTGATTTTTGCTATTATGAAAGAAATGTTGCAATGAACATATTTATTCATGAATACTTTTCCATGTTCAGATTACTTCGTAAGGATAAAATGAGTTGGATAATGAATAGTCATATATTAAAAAAGAGAGGGTAGTTTCCATTTAATTTTATTCTACATTGTTTTGTAGTATACTTTAAGGACTTGGGACAGGTGTGGGAGGTGGGAAAAACTAGATTAGTGTGTTCTCAGTATTCTATATATCTTGTTTGAATCATTGCTCTGTGAGGTTTTTACCATTCAACCTTGGATCTCAGAGCCTAGCCTGGCACCTGGCAAATAGCTAGGTACTTTTATATGTGTTTATGGTGCTGAGTCAGTGCTAATTTAAGCATCTAAAATAAACCTTTGATAAAATGTGATATAGAAATATATTAGTGCCACTCAAATATAATTAGAAATATTATTTTGATAAGTATAATGAAATATCGTAAATATATTGTTTAATGGCACAATTTTCATGATAGTGAATGCATCCATTCTGTTATTTGATTTTGAACACATTTTAAATAGAGAGGGAAATTTAAATAGTTAAACTTAGATATGTCTAAACATTTACTTTCAAATTGACATGGGTTAAATGTGGTCTGTGATCATACCATGCAAAAACATGAAATAAAAATTTTCGGAGTGAATCAAAAAGTGCATGATTCTATTTTTGAAATGTTCACTGTGCAGTAATAAATGGGACCTGGTAGCAAATTACAGAAAGATGAAGTTTCACTACTGAACAGGAAAGATAGAACTATAGATAACACTGAGATAGCTTATACACGGTTGCTTTAAAAGGGATGTGTAACTGAAGAGCTAGAATGAAAAGTAAAAGATTAAGTGGAGAAATTCTCAAAATGGATAATAATAATGCAATATCAACCATAGTTAACGTGTATCAGTTGCTTGTTATATGCTAGCACTGTTTCCAAGCACTTTATGTATAATAACCCAGTAGTTGCCTTCATAGCGATTAAATCAGAATGTCTGGGGTTAGGGACCCAGCAACAAGACTTTTTAAAGATCCCCCGGATGATTCCAATCTGCAGCAAAGTCTGGGAACCACTCAACGACCCCACAAGATAAATATTCTTGCTACAATTTCTATCTTCTTAAGGTGAAAACTGAGTCACAAACAGGTAGAGTAACTTGCCAAGGCTGAAGTGCTGAGAAGTTGAGACGTGAATCCAGGTGGTCTGAGTCTAGAGGCCTTGATCGTAACTGCTACATTGCCTCCTCACTGCTTTGATGCCATTTCTAATGAGTAGCCTTGATTTTTGTACGTTTAAAGAAATTTTCAATGCACGTCTTTAAAAACATCATTTTAGATTATACTCTATTTCTAAATGGTTTGTTTCCTACCAGCTTCTGTGATATTGGCTTCCCTGAGCAGTAACTAACCTTACCATGCACGAGGCTGTTGAAACCAGTCCTTCTCTCTGCCCCAATTTTTTTAGCCCCTCCTCCCCCAGATGTTACTACTTTGATTTATCGTTAGAGCCCACCCAAGCCCACAAGTGGTTACACTTGTGAAAGAGGAAGGGGCCCGGTGGCAAAGCAAAGCAGGGCAAGCATTGATGTTCCTGTTATGATGCCCCACCCAACCACAGTGTCCAGGTTGTGACTGCTAGATGTCAATTACTAAGTCTTTTGTTCAGCCTCTGCTGCAGTCTTCAGTTCCTTACATGTCCTTCTACTTTCATCCTAAACCTAAAGTCGTGTTATATTATGGGATTTCAGGGGTCTAGCTTTTCTGCTTAGCTTTTCCCCTCTTACTATATGACTTTGGGCAAGAGAAAACTTATAATCGCTTCCAGACTCATGTACCATGTGCCATTCTAAATGAACTTTGGAGATCTGCTTGGTTAAATCGCTCTAAACTTAAGTTCAGCATGTACTTCTGTGGACTGTTCACCTATTTCCAGATCTTCAGAGCCACCATGACCACTGGTTTCTAAGTGCATTATGAGCCTAGTGCTCTCCTGTGAATGCATCCTGTCTGCAACGGGCCATCTTGGTCATAGTTATCCCAGTCCAAGCAACTGCCTTTTGGCTCTGAGTTGGAGGGTATAACTCAACATTTCATTCCCTCATAGCAGCTGTTTATCTGGCACATTTAATAAGCTAGGTACTTGGGCCTGAGGAGGCATGCAGATGTGGGACCCTCTTATGGAGAACATGTGGTTGCTTTTTTGAGATGTATTCATAATGGTACAGGCAGGTATTTGTTGCCAGTCAAAATTTCTCTCCAGCGAAATTGTGCACACTACAGTAGAATCACACAAGCCCACCCAAAGCTGCAGTTTAAGCCAGCCACCAGGCTTTTTTAAGTTCCAAATTCAGGAGTCCAACATCCCCAGCTGCACCAAGGGGCAAAAATGAGGGAGAGTGGCAGTTAGAATTTGCATAACAAGCTGGTGGCCCCCAACCACCATGAATAAACCTTGCGGTTTATTCTTTATCTGTCTGAAAACGAAATTCTATGTTTTGTCATTATGAAACACAGCTAGGGAGAAGGGAACTGATCATTCTTGCTTCAGTAAACCATTTCTGAAAGACCTCAACAGATCACTAAAGGTAACAGGTTTTATCTGTGTTCTAACTGTTGCCATTTTTTTTTTCTTAAAATGGTAAATTAAAGGGCAGGCTGTTTTTCTCCATTTCCCCACATTTAATTCACAAAAGAAAAATATTACATTAAGCAAAATTTCATGAAGCAAAAAGGGAGAAAACAGAGTGATTCCTCAGAAGACAAAAAGAATTAAGTCCTGCCCCCTTGGTTGGCTAGCACCCTGGCCCAGGGGCAGGACTGTGCAGCTGAGGATGCGGGCGTCCAGCGAAAGTGCAGACAGCATGGAGAAAGTCAGCATGAGGCGTGGAAGGGGAGTTCCCAAGCCCCAGTGAGAACTCGAAGTCTCTAATACCTGAGAAGTGTAGAGGAGGAGGCTGTGGCCCAACGTGGACTCACATGGCTCGAGGGTAGCTTCAGATTCACAGCCCATGATAAATGCTGCTGGTGTTAAGGCCCCTGATAGGAATGGCTGACAAGAACCATGGAGGCTGGAGCATGGCCAGTGACGATGGCACAGGGTCACTTTAAAGTCATTTCTGTCAGGTCCAGTGTTGTTTTGACAGATCAAGAGAACTCAAAACAATACTTTGACTTTTGAAACTCTATATTTCACATTTTTGGACCTCTTCATGATGTTAATAGTAGACTTTGAACATTTAAAGTGGATATGTTCTAGGTTTTCAAGTTTCCAAATTCTTAAACAACACCCTATTTTCTTCAGAACACATTGTAGAGCACCTCAAATACTAAAGTGACTGCTGCAGGCTCACCAGAGAATAAATAAGTAGAAAAATAAAATCTTGTTGCTGAGTGTCCCACAGGTTCAAGTATATATTGACTATTTCCTATACGAAGGAAGTTCCTGTTTAAAAGTGTACCTAAATAGAACTATTGATTTCTATATGTCACTGACCTTCAGGGTCATTTCAAAGTGTAAACTCGACGAGTGTCTAGGGTCTGTAAGGAAATCATAGCTCTAACAAATGATTTTGTTTCCCAAATAAAAAACTGATGACTTCTAAAAACGGTCCCATCCTGTGAACTGAGGACCCCTAGTGGTCTCTGTAGTATAACTCCTTCCTAACGATAAATGTCTGGTGAAGGAATCAATCTCAGACGTTTTTAATATGTATGTACATGCTGTTATGATTAATACAATATCACAAAGTATTGGAAATATTATAATGGGCTTTCATTATTGTAATTTTTTCAATTAAAGATATCTAAAGTACTTCCAATTGGAGAGATGTTTTGGATCTGAATATTTTGATGTTACTTAAAAAGATTGTGAAGCCCAGCTTTAGATAAGCATCACTAGGACAGTTATTCTCTTTTTGATAAATGGCACCTTGAATGGTTTGGTCTACTGAGAATGACAGAAATGTTCAACCAGCAACAGAATTGTGTTAAGTACAAATAATGTACTTATATTTATTGCGATAAGTTTAGGGGAAAAAGCGTTGATTTGCAAAGGAGAAATTTGTGGCTTTGGCCAAAATATCAGGTGATACAGTGACACAATGCAGCACAAAGTGATCAAATGAGCAAGTTTCTTCACATTGGAACTTTGGCTTTCCCTGGCTATCTGTAGAAACTGCAAAATGCAAACCCTGATGGAAAATCGGGCCTCACTTCAACCAAATTTGCAATTCACCATTTAAAAGTTCACATGAACCCACATAGGAGTGAGTTATGTCATAGCCTGGCTAAGCTGTGTGTATAAACTAGTTATCCCTCTGAATCAAGTGTCATCATTACTTCTTTATGAAAATATTCTCTTAGATTGCTTGATTTCCAGTGTTAGTCTTCCTGGGGCAGTCAAGCAAATAAAATTTCTTTAATATAAAGGCAGTGATGTAGGATTTCTTTTTTCTTATAGTGTTACCCCCTATGCTGAAAACCGTATTAAAGAGCACTTAAAGTGTCAGGGCAAGATTTTTCAGGAAACAAGGGTCATAGGATGGCAATACATCAGGATTGTTGGTATCAAAGGATAGTTAGTGAGAAAAATAGTGAATGCCTTACTTGCAATCAGTTAAAACTGGATGATGAATTCTCATATCAATATGTTCGTCATGACAGACAGGCAAGAGTACTTGAAAGGCGCAAAAATAATTCACTCTTCAATCTCGATACACAAATATACTTAAGAAAGAGAAGTTTTATTAGGGCAATTTCACTTTATTTTTCCATACAGCAAAGTCAACTACTGCAGTAATAATAAAATAAGCGTAAAACAAATTGCAGCCCAAGACAAAATACATAATTTTAAGCAACTACAAGCAGAAAGTAAGTTGTGATTACATAATAGTAAAACCAAGCACATCTGTCCTTTCAGCAGACGAAAGCAGGAGGGTTGCTGATAAGTGCAACATTGTAACCAGCTGGACTGGAGGCCGGCTACGCTCATTTATTAAACAAGTGCCCACTATCACATTTGCTTTTTTTGAGTGATTCTGAGTTGAAAATGAAAACCGTGGAATTTGAACTGTTTTTTATTTTTTCACCTGCTGAAAGAACAGGATCCTACAGCAATTAAAAAAACAATCACATAACAACTATAGCTACGGTGTGCTGTTTGGTTTGCCTGTTCATGGTTTCAATTTTGTGAAAGTCAATACTTGTTTTGAAGATTTTTTGTGTGTGTGTGAACAATAAACCACTGAAATTGGCAGAAACTGATTTGAATAATATATGTCCTTAGTATAGTTCTTTCTCTCTTTTTTTTTTTTTTGTTGAACTTTTAAACATGCAGTAGTTTTGAAAAATGTAAGGAATATTTATCCATGATTTCACCTTAATGGTTGAAGTACCTGCTATTTTTGGTAATGATCTTCAGGCAGATTTGGCCCAATGGAGTTTTTGTCAGTCATGAGATCTCGGAAGGATGGCATATCTTTCCAGCTGAAAAAATCCTGGCAAACTACAAGCTGTCCACAAAAAGCAAAGCAACATGTTTGAAGGGGTATGGAGTGCTAACTCTGTGCCACTTTTGCAAGCAATTTTGCTCAGTCTGTCATTTTATTAGCCTTAACAAAACTCCTTGTAATTATAGACGTTTTTATTCAAAATAAGATCTTACTATTATACAGGTTTCTCTCTTGACTATATACAGAAGTGCAAAAAGTCAACCTTCGCTCTAGACGTTCCAACATGCTAAATTGCAGCATAATCAACCCTCAAGAGTTTGCACACACGCTATAATTCTCATTACGTAAACTTTGAGTATTTGGATTATCAACAAAAAGTCCCTTGTTCTATTTATTGATTATGCAGCTTATTTATAACAAGGCCTGATATTCAGGGATTTCAAAAATATTAAACAATACTTTAACATTTGAAATGGATACAGTAGAAAATAAATTTTATTCTAATATCTAGGATCTAGATCTTCTTATAATAACTAATTACAAACAATAAATCATCAAAATATTACTCAATTGTCTGCCAGGATTGTTGCGATAGCAACAACTTAACTTCTTACTTAGCAATGATTATATATTTATAAGATATCCATATAAAAGATCTTTGTTCTTTTAATGAAAACTAGACAAGAACTAACAATGACTGACATTCTTACATTTTAATATTAAATCAGCAAAATATAAATCATTTAGTTAACAATAATACGAATATTCATGACACTACATGTAATTCAAAACTGAGTATGTTATGAAGGAAAAACTACTTTAATTTTTTTTGTATTTTGAAAAATTCATCAGTAAAATCTAATAAAACAAGAGTCTATAAACTGAAATGGTATTCAATTGTTAATAGAAAATGAAATCTAATAAATGTAGGAAATGAAAAACTACATTTTAACAAGAAAAATAAGTAATATTCTATGATGTAACTAACTACAATAACATGTGAAGTCACCATTACTCTCTTAACACGATTGAAATTACATTGGTGTGGGTTCCAACCCGTAATGTAATAATCTAAGGCTTTAATAGATGTACAGTACAATCAGTAAAATCAACACATCAGTCTTATATTAGAAAGCATCTCTCTCAAGCATAAAAACTTGCAGTAAACTTGGAAGTATGGAAAGTTCTATAACAGAACTTTCACTTCTCCCATTCCATAACTACCAGTGACCTGGCCCCTACTTCAGCAATTTTTAGAACTGCTGAACAGAGCAAAAATATCCTTTACTAGCTGCAACATCCAAACCACAAAAAAGGAATTCCTTTGGATGAATCCATTCTTAAAAACTGAATGCACATCTATTTTTTTTTAATTTTGTAAAAGGCTTTCTAAGGCTATAAGCAGTTAATCTGAACAAAACAAAACAAATCACATATAAAATTCACCCATGTACTTAACCCACCCAATTACTAGGTTAATTAAACATTTCCCATTTTCATATTTTGGTTTATCATGCATCTGATGACAGTGCTGCTTTCTTCTTTGTTTAGAGTCACTATTTTAAACGTGACTGTGATGAAGCATTTAAGCAAACGTGAAACCATTTTTGCAAAGCATTTATAGTCTTTTGACTTTTGACAGAGCTATAAATAGAAGCAAAATAATTTCCTCAAACTTTTTTTTTGTTATCGTGTCTCAGAAATGGCATATCCCTTTTGAATAACATGTTATACAGTATAGTATGCATAAATATTATACTACAATGCATTAAAATAATTTTTATATATATCTACTATATATATCTCCAGTATGTGTGAGTTTATCTGCATTGAGAGAATTTGTGTGTTGTGCTGTCTATTGTTACTGTAAAGTTAAATTGGCCATTTCTGAGACAGCTTTGGTTTCCAAAAAAAAAAAAAAAAAGAATGGTGCCCTTTGACTGATTAGTACTAGCAAATAAGCAACAAAATGTGGCTCCGAAAACAATAACACTGAAGAAATAATACTCTAATTTGATGTACAGTCTATGGCACTTCATGAGAATCCTTAACAACATGGTACTTAAAGCCATGATGTGCTTTAAAAGATACACAGTTGTGGTTTTGCTTGGCACATTCATCTCTGTCAGATCCCTCCCTCACCACATCTTACAATCTATTACATTAAAAATATTACTCTTAAACAAAAATGACTGTGCATGCACGCTCTCATCTATAATGGCAATTTTAAATACAAGGTGCACCTTTGTTATTTGTAAACCTTGAAAGAAATAAACTTATTTTTAAAAAATTATATCTTGGTCTACAGACGTACCAATACATAATAGAGTCATGGTTACACCACAGTCTGTCTTTTCAAGATGGCATGAATATATAGGAAACTAATTAGGTATGCATATTTTAATGCATAACTCTGTGCTAGAAAAGAAAGACAATGTTGTTCTTTTAGACAGGAATATCACCTCAGCACAAATATCAATTAAATGTACAAAGTGTATAGGCAACAGTGTGCAGTGGATTTCCATGTTGTCTTTTCTTCTGGTTAACATGCAATATGTGGATGTCTTGTGGCTGAGGGGTTTTTGTGTGTGTTGCTTGACGGTATATACAATATGGCTAATGACCTCGTCCTTTACTCTAACCAAGCACACTGTCCTTTCCTCTTTAGTATGATCTATAAGGGAAAAAGAGATAATCTTTGTTAAAACAAACAATATCTAAAAGCAGTTTCCAATATATATTTAATATGAAAATTCTATTTCTTGATTGAAAGTGTGAACATGTACATCATTATACTATCTTCATATAAAAACAAAAGCACGTCACAAGTACAAATGGGTCGAAATTTATTTATTATCTCTCTGAGAATAAAATGAGATATAGAGCTTAATAAAATTGTAGACTCTGCTAAAACACTACTCAATACTAAGCTAAAACTATAAAATAAATTTGCAGAATCAAGGGGTATACTATACTGGAGCTCTTTTTTAGTACTATCATTGTTGAGCAGAATTTAAACTCACTTTATTTCTCCTCTAAAGTTTAATAGGTTTCAAGAGTAATGATTTGGTCTACAAAATTAAAATCCATGCAACAAGTCCTGTTAATAGAGTCACGATTCTATTAAACATGATTCACAATACAGACGGTTCCTAATTTCACAATGGTTCGAGTTAAGATTTTTTTGACTTTACAATGGTACGAAAATGAAAATTACTTAGTAGAAACCAGCTAGGCCAACCTATGGTGTTCAGTAGGTTACATGTACTAAATGCATTTTCATCTTAGGATACTTTCAACTTATAATGGGTTTATCGGGATGTAACCCCACCATAAGTCGAGGAGCATCTATATTTGGGTGCTTGAATAGCACAGTATGTGTTTGGGGGAAAAAATGATACTCAAGGGACTATTTTGGATAAAGCTGAAAGTGATTTTTTCCCCTCAAGTCAAGAAAAATCAATATAATTCCTTATGCTCCTGATGAAAAAAGGTTGAATAGATATTACGTTGTACTTGCAAAACGTTCCAGTTTTTATATGAAATTTGTTCTCGTCAGAGTATTTTTACATATTAAAAGTATACTTTAGAATACAACCCTGAGAATGAAATAAAGCACCATTTTGCTGCACTCAAAACCTAGTTTAAATATTACAATTTTCCTGAAAATGAACAATCATATTATATAAACAGAGCATTAAGAGCCTAAGTTTCAACACAGACAAATCCACCAGTTCTCTAATTATTGGCCTTATGGCCATTTGTTATCATTTTTTTTTTCAACTGGATTACTAAGAAATAGAACATAGTTACATACCTATGAAACATATCCAATTGACTATAAAAGCTTGAAACAGATTTTAACATGTCAAAAGAATTCTTCTTCTACATCTACATACTACAAAGTAATGTGCTTATTCAAAAATGTAGCTATCATTTAGAATAATAAAACCTATTATCGGAACTGCATAGAGAGCTTATAAAATAGACCAAAAAAAAAAATCATTTAATTCATGATTGCTGCATGTCTTTGGTAGTACATCTCAGATGGTGTCTATCATTTCTTTCATAAATGACTCTCGGAATGTGTCTATCCTCCCTTGCATGAGCTCAACTTCTGTCCATCTCTTGTTATGGATTATTAACACCAGAGTCTCTAAACCGGTTCTCTGCCACATCTTTTGACTCAACACACTGTCCCTTCTTCAAGGCTCCAGCTCCTCCCTTCTCACTGTAACAAACTACATTGTCCAAAATTCACTTACTTTCTGATTCTGTTGGGAGAGTTGCTCCTTCTTTGCTCCAAGAGAAATTTGTTCAAACCTCTCTTATTTTAATAATGCGTAAAAATTTACATTTTTAACCTCACTGTCTAGTCATCTTTATTTCACTGACATGGTAACTAACTCATAGTGGCACCAAAAAGTCATTTGTAAATGTGTTAATGAAGAGATACATTGAATGAAAGGAAGCAATGAAGAATAATCACCCATCTGATTTACCAGATGCAGTTCTCCAGCTCCTCCCTTCTCACTGTAACAAACTACATTGTCCAAAATTCACTTACTTTCTGATTCTGTTGGGAGAGTTGCTCCTTCTTTGCTCCAAGAGAAATTTGTTCAAACCTCTCTTATTTTAATAATGCGTAAAAATTTACATTTTAACCTCACTGTCTAGTCATCTTTATTTCACTGACATGGTAACTAACTCATAGTGGCACCAAAAAGTCATTTGTAAATGTGTTAATGAAGAGATACATGAATGAAAGGAAGCAATGAAGAATAATCACCCATCTGATTTACCAGATGCAGTTTTAAATGTTGTGGCTCTTTTTAAATACAAAAAAATAATTAGGTGCACGCATACTGAATAAAATATAACTTCTCAGGATGAAAAACCTTCGCAAGCATGTAAGTCAATGTACCTGAGGCAAACCACCAGACCTTCAAACCATTTTTAAGAAATGGCAACATTTTCAGAATTATATGATCCTCCAAGATGACTATTTCAAAGTACCTACCATTAATTGGGATATGTAAATATGTGTGTATGAATATATGTATTTATAAATATTTATTGAAAGTCAGACTCTTTACATTTTAAAGACCTTGTGGGTGGTGAAGCATGGGGTGAAGTTGGGACATGTTCTCATTTAGGATTTTGGAAAAAAATTTTAAAATAAAATCAATGATGATCAACAGAAGGAATCAGGAAACTACTGCCTGTGAGCCAAATCTGGCCTGCTGCCTAATTTTGCAAATAAAGTTTTATTGGAACACAGCCTCATCCTTTCATTTACACATTGTTTCTGGTTGCTTTCATGGCACAACAGCAGAGGTGAGTAGCTGTCACAGAAAAGAGCAGCAACAGAAACCAGATAGCCCACACAGAAAAAAATATTTACTATCTGGTCTTTTTCAAAAAAGTTTGCCAGCCTCTAATCTACTTCTTCTAATTAGTTTTAAATATTTCTTCTTTGTACTTGTTTATTTCTAATATGAATTAAAAACAAAGTTTATTTTCCCTAAGTATTATGTATATGTAAGTGAAATTAACATATGTATTACAAACTTGTATGATAAAATTCCTCATAACCCATCTAAGATAAAAATGTATTTTCTCTGAAAATTTGCAAAAAAATCCTTAATTGCATTACACAATTGTTATCTTAAAAAACCACCACGAATATATACTCTGTATTACATAATAAACTTACTGTTTAGTGATGAAAATTCTACATCTGGGTAACATACTTGTGGCTAGTCAGATGTTCGGCAGATATTATGGGTATCTAGCAAATAAAAAATTATTTAATGAATGATCCATGCAAGCAAGCCAACAACCAAGAGATGAAAACATTTTAATATTAAATTTTTTAAGAAAAGTGAAATTCAGCTGTGAGGTGATAGTCCTTATCTGGTCAACATAATAGTAAGTTAATGTAAACTTAATGGCAAAGTAGCAACTCATTTTTTAATCTTTGTGTTAATTACTATTCTATAAATGTTATTGGTTTTTAGGAAGAGAAGTAAAACTATCAAAATTTCATGCAGAGCAGTAATTGAAAGAAGCCCTTTTTGTTGGCCTACACACACACACACACACGTACACACACACTCTGTGGTTTTGGTTATTCAGTAATCCAGAAATCAAAATAGGAAATGTCTTGCCTAATTTTGTACAACCAATTTTTAACATTTTTTGTTCAACTTATGGTGTCTAACTCTTGTTTCCCAATTCAAAATACCAGGTAGGAATTATAGAGGAGTATTTCAAAAAAAAAAACAGATAAGAGCATTAATTTATGTCACAACCTATTTCTGAATGCTGATTGCACAATTTATTGTATTTCAAGTGGATGAGAGAATTAAAAAAACTTGAGAGAAAATACAATAAGAGACCAATATAGAGGTGACTTATTTCAATAGTCCCAAAAGTCAAAAACTACCAATTTGTAGCCCAAGTCACCTCCAACCCACCAGGATTATGGCTGCTAACCTGGGGAGGCAGCATGATAGATTAAGGCCATCAGAGGGCTGAAATAATGGGTTCTAGCACTAATGATCCATTTCCTGACAGTGCAACCTTGAGCAGAGCATTTAATTACTCTATGCTTAAGTTTCCTCATCTATAATATGGCACTAAACTCATTTCAGCAAGGTTGATGGGAGAAGAGTGAAATCACAAACATAAAGGCATTTTGTTGTTGTTGTTGTTTCAATTTAGATATACTAGACTAATTCAACACAGTACAATCCACAATCTGGAGTGTAAATTAATATGTTTCTATTTTATTTCCATTTCTCAGCTGACATCTTTACACAATTTTACAGCATTGGCAAATGGCACGAAAATGTGCTCCAAGCATAATGAAGCTTCTCATACCATTTTTCCTGCTGCTGCAGGACAGGATGTTGCACCCAACTGTGTAGAAGCATCAAGGATGGGGCTGTCGAAACATACCAAGGACCTTCAACACCAATCGATGCAGATGAAGGGCCAGCTATAAACTTCTGCATGCATGCAGGCTGCATTTTGTGGCATCAGCTATTTCCAGCATCGCTAATGTACTGTAGGCATATACATATGTATGTATATGTAGATATAATATATGTGTGTATATATATATCCATTCCCTTTTCTTTCTTTTGGTTGTAAAACAGTATGAAGATCCAAGATTATGCATGAAATGGTCACAGCACAATGCAAAAAGTAAAGTGTCCCCTACAATCCAGGTGGCCAAGGGCATGTTGAAATTTGCTTTGCTATAGTTCTGCTTACACCAGCAATTCTACAGTCATACATGGTACACACAAGAGAGTTCAGCATCATTGACCTACACCATAAATGGATGGCATTGAATCCAATTAAGAAATTTCTACCATTGATTATTACTTACTAACGTGCCACATATGCACAATCTAGCATTCTTGTAAATGAGTCTGATGTGTTAGCATAAATCTAGGGCTATTTTGACAAGCTTCAGAAAAACTAATGATCTTTGCCAAGACATGTTTAAAACTTGCCTGAAACTTTAAGATACATTCCTTTGGCACACTGCTTTTGAATATTTTTAATGGTTATACTAATAACGTACAGTTAGTTCTTCTTCCACAGTACATAGTGTATTACAGAAACAAGGGTGGCTACTCCTTACAGCAATAACTACAAATTTAGATGGCACTTAACTGGTCTTCTCTGCACAAGGGGCCACATGTTGACTCCCATGTGATACTGGTTCTTTTGAGATTTATCTGGCTACATTTTACCTCAGTCTGTGGGTTATCTAAAATTTGTTTTGGCTCTAAATTTTTTCCTATGCTATTAACCCTAATCAATTTCACTTTCATAACAAACATATTTGCATATTGAAGCCAAAACCTACTTTATACAAATTTTACTTTAATTCAACCAGTATTTTTTAGAACATAACTTTAAATAGGATCAGAAACTGCTCGCTGAATCAATGTTAATTTTTAACGCCATTCTTGTACATCATGAAATTTAAATTTCTGAAACAGATCCCTTTTACTTAAAAGTAACCTCTGTAATTGTTACTCTATAAAATTTTATTGGACACAGAATGACTCAATTTACCGTGTTTGATATCTTTCCCCCCCCCCCCCGCCCCTTTATAACTCCCCAACATTTATGCTGGGTAATTATAGAAAAATGAGCACTTAGGATTTTTTTTTTAACTTGAAACATTGAGAATCAAAACTTGGACACAAATTTAATTTATTGTGAATATATAACCTGCTTATCGTACAAATAAAACTGTAATAAATTTATACCAAACTATTTACAAGAGTGGTCATTTGTGGCATATGTTACACATTTAAATATTTTACTTTTTCTTAAGAATTGAGGCAAGAATTGAGAAATTATATAGATACCAAACGGTTATAATAAAAACCTTAAAATGACCTACATTTTTGATTGGTCAAAATAACCTGCATGATTGGTTGAGACCAAATGAGAATTGCTTGTGTAAATATCATTTTAGTAGCTTTAGAAATGGAGCTGCGACAACTTTGGAGCACTTATAAATGGCAAAAAAGCATTCTGCTGCTCATCATAGAGAGAATGTGTAGGCCAACAAGAGGTATCTTTGAAACCCCATGCTATTAAACACCCATTACAGCCCTCACGTACACACGATTCCCACTGACCTCAAAGGGGAATCCACGCGCGTAAGGGCTGTTGGATTGAGCCCTATTAGAGTTGGTTTTTAAGAAACAAAGCTGTAAATTAGCAAACCTGGTTGGCTGTGGCTGTTGCAGCGAAGGGAACACTTGTGGCAGATGTTGTTGCTGCGGACACAGTGGCTGGCGTAGCACCGTGCACCATGGGAACTTTCGGAGGGAAAATCATATAAGCAAACATACAGAAGAGTGTAGCAATATGGAAACCATGGCAACATGGAGGAGATAATTGGGCATGGTATTTATCACAGCAATAAGCCATGTGACGGGACATCATCACCAGCGAGTGACATGCAATCACAGCGCAAAGCAGGACAACATTCCAAGGAGAGAAAGGGAAGGGAGATGAAAGAGAAAAAAAAAGGGGAAAAAAAGCTTGTTACCATCAAATCAAGAAAATTGACACAAACAGGCTTAATTTGCTAAGTCAAAAACAAGAATTTTATATAGTGTTCATAGTCAGACATTCAAAATCTAAGTCAAAATACAGGTATTTACTTCATATATACAGTTATCTGTTTGAATGAAAGTAATTTTTCTTATTTACTGTTATAAAAATACACAATGTATTACTTTTACGAGATAGATTTTTTTTTTTTTTTACACACCAGAACTCATAGTCCAATCAAAATCCACCAAAGGTGACTAAAGGAAACTTGTGTGTAAAGAAAACATTTATGTGAGTCCATGTCAATTAAATAGAAATGACATTTAATTGACAGGTGTTAGTAAAAGGGAAATGGACTTGCCCAATAGATACAAGTTAAACTTAGCAGTGGATTTTGAGGGGCTGTGAGGTGCACCACAGATTTAAGATAATCAAGAAACAAAGCTGGCACCTACCAACACTTGTAGCGGGTGTCATGCACAATATTGAGCCTGCCCATCATGCATTGCAACAGGAAGGTGGATTTGAAAAGGGAAAAGAATTAAAACATCCCATCACACGTGTAATTAGGAAATTCATTTGAACAAAGAAGAAAAATTGTTATTATGGGAACAGTGGCATGTAACTGTCAGCACAATCAAATCATACAATAGCACAGTGATCAATTAGAACTAGTCTCAAGTGAAGAATAAAAGCCAGTTTAACTGTGTGCTGGTACACTTTGTTTCCCCTAACTGCTGCCTATAAATAAAAGTCTTTGGAAAAAAATCTAAACCTGCTTAATTCTTTTAAAACTAATATTGTAATTTCATTTTAATCTGGTTACTAGCCATCTGGCAACTTTGCTATTTCTGACTTTAACATATGAATGTGTTAATGTTTTCTTTATATCGAGCACATGTTAAATAATTAGAAATATCATTTATTATTAAAATGCTAAGTAATTCAATGCACAAAACTGACTTAACAATGTAACGAAACCAAAACATTCATTTTCATTCCCTTGGTTTTATTTTCCTGTTCATTGTAGCAGCAATCACACAGACATGGAAGAGGTTGTGATCATTCATACAAGAATTTTATTTGGAGGGATACCAAGCAATAAATTATGCATAAAGAGAAAGTGAAACTTCTGCACTGCCTCAGCTTGGAATTTAAATGTAGGAAGAATATTTAGAGGGGATATATTTTCTCATGTTTTAAATTGGTTTACTTAGTAGGTATCTGAGAAAACAAACTGATTTTCATTGCTGGTTTAGATTCTCAGGACTTCTTGGAATAGCAAATATTCTACAAAATTTCACACACAAAAATATTGGTAATTGACTTAAAAAAAAAAAAAAAACCTGAATGGGAGATGATGAAGACACATATATCACATTTGGGGTGTTAGCACTGATGTTCACAGTTGCTCAACCATAATGTTAAATTAATATTACATATGTAGTCCCTGTTCTCTTTGACATATACACATCGAAAAATCTAATTTATTTTACCAAAATAGGGTACTTTCCCACATACAGAACCAGTTCTTTCTATGAGATTATTTTAGACTTTTAGATTTTAAAATATCAAATGATTTTATACTTCTATCTAAATCTTGGCACATCCTATTTAAATACTAGCAGCATCTGGGATGAACATTTGTTAGAAAAATATCTGCCAATTGAGTCTTGTCAGAGATGGCCCTACAAAACAAAGCTGCTATTGAGAACCCCAGATTACTTAACTGGCATCGCTGTAACAGCTGCAATTAGTCTGTTATCACAATTAGACTGTGGACACAATAATCAGTGATTAAACTCGGTAATGGAGCTAAGGCAACATCCTCTCAGGTGGAGTACCATTACGGAGTTATTTACAACACTTGAAAATCTCTGTCATTTGCTTCAACTACCGAGTCAAAGACGTGTGAAAGACAACAAAAACAAACCGGCAATAACAAAGACGTTAATTTGAGACAGTAGAGCAAGCCAAAATGAATACTATCATACTGGGTCCAGAACCTGTGAAATCATTATCCTCCAATGGTAGGGCGAGAGGACTGAGAGAGGATGAAAAGGTGAATGAAAAACAATAACGTGGTATTTTGGGAATATTAAAGCCAATTTAAATATTGTACAGGTTATATGTTTTAAATTTATTATTTATTATTATGCCGCAATTTGCCTATTATATTTCATCCCATGCATAATTAAGCCTGCAAATGCTGAAAATGAATCAAATTTACCCTATCTCTCTAAAACCCTGAAGCTTTTATGATCTGAATTTTAGTTTGAGTTATCTTCCTCATTACCATTATAACCAATGCACACAGTTTTGAAAGGGATTTGCAGCAAATAAACATAAGGCAGCAATGAAAACACTAGCCAGGTTGCAATAACTCACAAATATAAAGACATAATGCTGTAGGACCCACTTACCAAAACCAAAAATCACTTTTGAAATGACCATAATATCAATCTTTACATCAAATGGGCTGATTTATTAATAATGGTGCATGAGTAGCCAATTAAATTTTTTTCCCCAATTTTCAGCATGAGGCCAAATTTAAGTGAATGCATTTGCTAATTTCGAATTTTCCCTATGATGATATTTGCATAGCAGAATAATATGTTTCTGAAAAATGCATTTCTTTAATTACATGACTTTTTTAATTAAATTTTTTAATCGCTGTATCTGAAAATGCAGGAGAAACAACTGGGAAACAATTTACAAATGAGATGTCGGCACAGTTAAAATTACTTCAAGGAGAGAAGGGAAAGAAGTAGAAGAAAAAGAATTATAATAGAGATTTGGTTGGAAGTTCAAATCTAGATGGGATAATTCAAGCCTATTGAAGTATATTATGATAAGAATTATAAAGCTGACAAGGTCTTCTAAAAATAATTTATATCTTTTAGGACTAAAAGTTTATAATCAATTGAAATATTCTCAAAATTGATATTCAAAGTGCCATAGCTTCATATAACTTATTCCTGTTTCTACTAAATCTATTAAATTCTGTTCTATTGCACTATTAAATTCAAGGAATAACAAATAAAACTTAGTGCTTACTGTGTTTTAGGCATTATTCTAGCTCTTAGACCTTAATGTAAGAGTGCTTTAATAGAACATGCTATCATTGAAACATAACCCTACAATATAATTATCATTATTATCCCTATTTTATAGACAGAAGAATATCAATGTATAGAGAGATTATAATTTGTGGTAGAGCTGGATTTAAATTTCCAAGGCTGATTTATAATCATTATGCTAAAATTCAAGTAAACTGTCTGTATTAATTTTGTTACTTATAATAAAAGTGAAAATCTATGTTTTATTTTCTTTCTGTAAAAACAATCCCAAACTCTTGAAACTCTCTTCCCCTCCCCCACCCAGAAAGTTTCCCACACTTTTCTTTTCTTTATCTGGTAGATCTGCAATGCAAGCCAAAGCTGAAGTTGCTTGAAACAAACTTAGTTTTAGATTTTTTGAAATCATAAACCTGCAGTGATTGAAGGTGATATGCTTGGAGAAGAGAACAGAGGTGAGATTCTGAGGATGGCAGGTAGGCAAAAATGGTGAGGAGAAAGGCAGCCTGCAGGGTCCACATGTTGTTGGGCACGTAGCCTGTTTGTTCACTACAGCCCTGCAGTCGGCAAGCAGGCTTTCAATGAAAATGGGCTCTTTTGAACAAAACGTGTGAAACAATTTAGCCCAGGCAACAGGGAATTATGGGACTTGGAACTAGAGAGAGTAAGTATAATTTTGAATTGTTTACATTTTGTTTTTATTTATACATTCTTAGACGAATATTTCTAGATTCTAGATTTAGCCCTTGGGTCTTAAGTTTGCAATCCCTAGTGTAAATAATGGGATGCTATGTGGCATACAATAAGTGTTTGACTGAATGAACAGAAAGACGGATAGATAGATGGATAGATGGGTAGGTTTCTGGGTTGGCAGATGGAAAACAGTTAAGAATAGAAGGAAGGAGAGAAGAAGGGAGGGAGTGAAGCATAGGCATTTGGAAAAATGAATAGAGGCGTGGATGATGGATAGATGAATAGATGCTACATAACTCCAATTTTGTTCTTAAAAGCTATGGTATACAACTTTTCTTAAATTAGCTGACTGGCTTGCCACTAAACCCTGATCTTTTGCCAGCGACATAGGCTGTATACATTGTCACCTACTCTAAGGATTTAGCCAACCACACTTCTCTGGTTGCTCTGATCATATAATTATTCTGTATGTCTGCAGAATAACCTAGACTTTGGAAAATGAACTTCCCTTTTCTTCCAGGTATTATATATGAGATTACATATATAATATGTAATATATGTAATATATGGTAGGATGAATTTTCTATATATCTCAAAAGGTATTTTAAAAAATTGAATTAGTTGACAAAATTTAAAAATTGGGAGATTCCAGAGTATCTGGAAACAAATCATACGACGTGGCAACACTGGACATCAGGGCCACAGCATTAGGTTGTGCAGATTTGTACGACCATCCCTTGTTCAGTTAAACTTTAATGTCAGTGGAGCCACAAAGAGTGTGCAGTATACAACAGGTACAACCTGCCGGGCAGATATTCCTCTGGGGCAATGAAAGGCTATGCCTGAACGCTTACTATCCTTTTTAGATTGGGCCTGTGCTCCCCAGTAACTGCCACCCCACAGTTCTCAATTTATTTCTTGCTTCACTTATGTTTCCTGCCTGGCCTCTGAGGTATTTGCATTTACATTGTCTGCCTTAGATTTCTCTCCTTTCTAGCTGTCTGACCAGGAGGCTTGGCAGAAGTAGAGATGGGCTATCTATCCATTCTAGCCTTTAAAAGTCATAGGCCGATTTTTATGCACACAGGCACATATTACAAATAACACAAATATTTTTAAAGAACGATGGAAGCAGTATCTATTTCTGATTGTGAGACTAATAAAGGTTAACCAGCAACTTAAGCCCTTTAAAACTGGGTTACGAATAAATGTTGTTTTATTTTACTATTACAATTTTATATCACATTGATTATAAATATCAAGAACAAAATATCTCATACAAAATTCATAAAAATGCAAATATCTCTTGAATTTTTCAGCATGTTTTAATATATTGTGGCAGATTTTATTTAAATCAACAATGCTTACTTTGTAGAACAGAGGAATAAGCATGATTCTGATTTATAAATGTATTTATCGTTTTTCCCTGACTTGATCTTTTTTTGCTCTGTCCTATCCACAGACAAAAAGTCATTCTAGGGAAAGACTGCTGTCATAAATAAGAGACATACAAATCATGCGATTAATGATTATGCTTATTTAGAAAAGTCTCTAGTGATGTGAATATTGTTGGAGAAACTAGTATAGCATCCTTTTAATAATACAGATTATTTTAGGTTTCTTTAAATATATGGAAGAAGTTAGATCTGTTTTTATCTTTTGATTTTAAATGAGAAACTATCATTTCTAATGTAAATGTTTTATTCAATGAAATGAACTGCCAAAATAACTTTTAATTTCTTCAAAAAATAATAGTAGTTACCTGTAATTACTAGAAACTTTGTCTAGTGATCTGACTATATAGACAAATTGATGGATTATTGGCTGTAGACACCATAGACTTAGGGGCAAGGCAATTTTTATAAGAGCAAAAAGATTAATTTCTGAAAATCTCTGGAAAACTATGTATGTTGAGGAAAAAGTTTCAATATCATAAAATATAAACATGACTTTTAACTCCAAATGCAAAAAATACCCTACAGATGATTTAATTTTAATTTAAAAATGATAAGCTGCAATTTGATAGATACTATTTTATGAGTACAAATATCATTTTACCCATGGTGCCTAAGATATCAGTTATTTCAATTAATGGAATATTCTAGTTCATAGACTACTACTACATATTCTAGATATGAATGACCAGTTTCCAAAGATGCACTGTATACAAAGTTATGCTTAGCACTACAAACTAATGTGAATGTAATTTATTTCTTTATTATTCAAAACTAAATGATCACATTCCCTCACTGCATTAGGAACCTAATGCACTATCGATACTATCAATATACTAATGGGTTTGGGTCTTTGGCATACATACATACCCAGTTAAAAATGTATTCATTTAAGTAATAAAATTATTTTATTAAATAAATCTCAGAACCCATGGTAATTTTTAAAGGAAAGGTTAAGAAGTAAAGAGGAAAATGGGATTAGTTTCTAGTTAGCTGAATTTCAGATTATAAGGATTTTAATATGCATTTCCTGAAGTAAATGAAGAGTAAATTAAAATAAATTTTCAGGTAATTAAATGACTGATTAGTTTATGTTTTAACATGTTTGTACCCTTGTGGCTAGTTCTAGGGCATGTTTATGTGACTAGGCTGAAATCAAGTGAAATCACAAATGTATAACTCAATAATAAATATAAACTTCACTGGGCACTTAGGGCTATTTCGATATTAGCTTAGGAGCAATAATGATTTTAATCAATGCACTGAGTGGTACCAATAAGAGTACTTTTTAAGAGCTCTGGAATGGAGACTCAATTTTTTATTTTCCACCTTGAAAACAAAAAGGCTGAAAAATAAAAATAAAAACTGAAGATGTCATTTCACATCATTCAAATTAACTCTATGGAATTATTAAGGCAAAGGGGTCTTACAGCAAGAAAGTGTCATAAAGTAGCTCGACAGACATATAACAGTGTTGAGGAAAGAAAATAAAAAGACGAGAACTCTATTTCGATTCCAAATTATACAAACAAACAAAAATGTATAAAACATCACTGATCTTAATCCATGTTTCATTAAGCTAAAATTCTTAGTTTTTGAGGAAAATCATATGAGAAACCTCAGATAAGTTTCCACTGTTGACCACCTTACCTTCCCCCTTATTTATGACTAACTACAAATTGGGGGCGGGGGCCTGGGGGAGCGTAGCTGGTTTATCTGCTCTACCAGTAGGACTCTATATAGATCGCCAGGTTCATTTATTAGCAAACTTGAACCCCTTACCTGGTGGGAGAAACGCTGTATGCTGTTGTAACTGCATGTTGGCTAGAGCCTGTTGGTATTGGAAAATACCAGTGTTAAAGACTGCGGTGGCACCGTTGGTTTTTTCAAGAGCAGGCCTCTTTGGTAATGGGGGAAGTACAGCTTGAGGAATTCCCTGTTTAGTGAACGAGTATAAAAAACAAATACCAGTAAAAAGAGAAAAAGAAAAAGAAAAATCAGTTGAAGGCTAAAATTGTTAGGAAGCATGAGCAAGCAAGCAGCAGAGCACTTAACTACCCAAGTGGGGGAAAATCTAATAAACAAAAAAAATTTTTAAAACAAAGGCAAGATAAAAGCTTTAAAGGAAGCATTATTTTTGTCCCAAAAAAACAAAAACAAAAAAACAAACAAAAAAAAAAAACCCCAAACGAAACAAAAAGAAAAACAAAAAACCCACTAGTATGAGAGCACATGTTACAATGGGTTAAAGTATTTTAAGTCCCATAATGCTTCAGGCTTTCTCTGAGAAGCCACTGATTTGGGAAAAGAAGAAAAGCTGCACTGTGAGCTCCATGAGGATCGACAAGTATAAGCAATGTTAAGAGTTAATTGTACAGAGTGACTGAAACAGGTAAAATAAAAACGAATCCCACTCTGCTCCTCCCCCAGATCTACCTAGACATGCAAATGTCCCAGAGCATGCAAGTTTTTTTTCTTAAACACTGAACTATAAATATTAAAAAAGTAAATAATTCTATCACTAAAGCCATGCTAACCAAATAGGTACATAAATATACAGTCAAAAATACATTTTTCATGTCTTTAAAGTATCTCATTAGAACGTTCTACAATGCAGTTAAACTGAATGTGGGCTGCTGGGCTTTTAGAATCATTCATTGTATGATATCTGTCCAGGTACTTATAGTCTTTCCACTAATTCTGTCAGGAAACCACACTCAGTTTTTCATTGTACTTTACAACTTTACAACCAAAAAGGAATAAATATATTTTAAAATTGATTAAAAAAAAAAAACTTGTATTCTACAACAAAGCTACATGCCAAGCTAAAAGGTGAAAGGTCATAGTACCAGGTCAAAGGTTGCCTCGAGGGGTCGCTTCAGTGATTTGACAGCCGACTGAGTCTTAATTAGCAGGCAGCGAGCACATGATGGCAATGGGCCAGTGGGGTTCAAGCGCATTAACATAAACAGCAAGCAGAGGTGCATCATGGGGGCAGCAGTGCATTTTTGGGTAGGTGAGAAAAAACAAATAAAAAAACAAATCATCGGAATGCCATATACAACGAATAACAAGACTAAGCATGCACAATAAAGGCACTACTGAGTTGTTATTGGGAGGATAACTCCTCTTTGTAGTTAATTACAAACGAGATACTCTAACAGAAAAAAAAGAGTGAAAGGAAGAGAGGAGAGTCAGCCTTCTGTATTTTTGCTCAAGTATCCATAAACAAACACAGAAAAGACCTCTCTCGTGATTATTGTACTGTGCTATGAAATACCAGTGTTTTTTATGAATATTTTAATGATTAAGTCATATATTTATGTAAAAAAGGACAACATTAAAACAGCTAAGCAAAGAACAAAGAATGGACTCATTAAAATCAGCTACTAGATCACATTAAAATTTACCTTAAGATTATAGTTTAGCATCTATTCTTAATGATCCAATTTCTAACTCCTTGAGTATTGAGATCTTTCTCCTTTCTAGATAATGGCATAGTCAAGCTTCTCTTGTTTTACAATTATGTTTATGCCATAATATTATTTAAGACAATCTAGATCGCATACTGTTTAAAATCTTGTTGCTAAATCTAAAAACAATTTTGTTGAAGCAATTCTCCTAAATAGTTTCAGATTATGTTACTGTTAAAAACAAGATATATGTAGAGAAGAGCCTTGATGTGCAAGAGAGCACACCGAAGGAAAACGAGAGCTGATTAGATGACACACAGAAATAAAAGGACCGAAAATGGCAATGTCGTTAAATAGAGAAGGAGACAGGTGTCCTTTACAAAGCAGAGATTTCAGAATCCCTACATCCAGAATAAGACAGAATATTAAGAGTTAGGCCAAAGGTAGAAGCAATCTGAACCATTTGAGGAGTTACCCTCACTTCTGTGAATGGTAACTTCATTATGTATTGTCTGGGATACCTGAACAAACATATTTTCAGCAAAAAAAAAAAAAAAAAAAAAAAAGTTAATAAATGAAGAGCTTGTAGTCAGAAATACTTGTTCACTGTGCTTTTTTGACTGCTAACAAGAAGAGAGCTGATGTCTCTACTCACCATGGCAGCTGCGGTGGCTGCAGCCTGTGCTGCTGCAGCCTGGTTGACCTGGTATTGGGCAGCCTTGATCTTGGCTTGCAGATGTGCGGGAGGATGAAAGTATTTGCACTTTTCCCGAGAGCATCTCCCTTTGATGTAATCCATACACACGGTGACTGTGTTGTCATTGGTGTCAATCATTGTGCTGTCAGCAGGATGAGCAAACCGACAATCGTTTTCTCCTCTGTTGCAATTGCCACGCTGGTACTCTCGACATACCTACAAGGTCATTAAGTGCATGGGGTCAGTCAACATGGACAAGGAGGAGCCTTCTGAAAATTTTCACTTAAAGGGCAAGATTGGAAACAAAGCATGACATATTTTGAAAAATTCCTACTTCGGTTTATAAATTATAACTCCATTTCAGTGAAATGTTCATGAGTAAGAAGATGCATTTGTGATATTAATAATAAAAAAACAGTTAATCTGAAATTGTGTTGATATATTTGTTAATTACCAAGGGAAAAACGACAACCTTACAGTGAAGAGATCTGGCAGACGCCATTTTAACCTAGCAGTCAAAATCATCACCACCAGTAATAAGACATAATGACATCGTGTACCTATTTTTATGATGCACTGAAAAAAAGGGCACATCACTTCCATTGCATTATTACTGAGAATGTGTAACTTGAATTTAATCATGAGGAAACATCAGACAAACTGAAATGGAAGGATGTTTTACAAAAAGAACTGATCAGCAGTACCCTTCCAAACTGTCAAGGTCATGGAAGACAAACCGAGGTACCATCACAGACCCGACAAGTCTGCTGTCAAAGCAAGAAAGTCGATAAGACAAATGGTGAAATTTGATTAAGCTCTGTAGGTTGGTTAACAGCAATATATCAATGCGAATTTTCTGGTTTTGTAAATGACTATGGTTATGTGAATGAAATGTTGATATTTAGGTAAGCTGGGTAAAGAAAAGGTAAGAACTCTTGGTTCTATGTTTGCAACTTTGCGCTAATCTGAAGTTATTTCTAAGTGAAGGTATGAAAAGTATAATTTGATAGCTTTTTAATATAATGTTTCCAAGAGCTATTTTTTTTTTTTTTTATCATTAGAGACTTGCTTGGGAAAAGATTCACTATTGTTATTTTCTACTTGTTTTATATCTATTAATTTTGTCATGGAGACCAGGGGGGAAAAGGTGAAAATAGATTATTTCACATTCATCTGATCAATTTTGACTCTTACTATTAAAGTTTGTCATGGTCCTGCTCATATCAAGTTTTCAGAACTGTTTTCATTTGTGATAGTTTGACATTTTTACCACAAGAGGGCCATCTAAAACATGGAATGTCCTTTTAATATTTTCATGTTTCTACTTCAGACTTCAAAGAAATAGCTTTTATTTTTCACGTAGCTTTTCACAAACTGAGCAAATAAAGATCCCGAGCACTTTATTTTGGAGTTCAGCGAGAGAGAGAAATGGGAATCCTGCTATTTAAAAAGCAATGGTTTTCGTGGATTTGTGTACATAAAATGATCACATTTTAATGGTGTTTTCTCTGTTATATTCACATCCTATTACTAAAAGTGCCTCCTTTAAAAAGGACTGTATAATTTTGTAGCATGCTCTATCTTAAAAGTAACATTACAAATGACATCTTGCACTACTTGGAAACTTCAGACTAGCTACAGTTTTGTAATTTACAGACATACCAATGGCCAACTCCGTTTGTTACCTCATTCACTTTAATTAAAAAAAAAAATATATTGAATAAGTACTATGTGTAGTTGCTCTGAGAGAGATGAAGAATACAAAAATGCCTTAGGAATTTACAGATGACCTTATTTTTTTCCATTGCATTTATCTTCTTGAATAAAAGAAAACAAGGATAACCAAAAATCAAAAATGATTAAGCTGCCATCCGGAACTACTGTCCTCTACTCTGGGTGAATACCAGCATCAGCTGAGGAGCACTCTAAACCACAAATCTCTAGTCCCTAACAAACCCTTATAAATTAGGCTCATCAACATAGACGGAAACACAGACACCCTTAAATAAGATTAAAAACTTTTCACATATGCATGTGAAATGTATGCTATAATTATACCACAACAAACAAAATGGCTCCTTTTCTATTTAAGCAAATCTGTCAGTGCAGCCTCATCCTATAGGAAATTATATGCCATCTCGCCCTACTGCTGTTAGCTCTTCGGTAATCTGTGCTTTCTCAAATACGCTCACAAAGAAACTGGCAGCAGATGAACTAACTCTCTATTTTTCAATTTATCTTACTCTTTGCCACACTGACAGGAACTATCTAAAGGAAGTCTATTTGTAGGGTCTTTAATAACTATTAAAATCAAAGATTTGCTGTTTTCCAAAAATAATTATGCCCATGCTGGTGCCAGGATTTTGAGCATCATTCTCCCAAAAGAATAACTTGAGTGTTGGGCTGGTTTTGACTTTTTATTTCTCTTTTCAACATTCTTGTTATTTTCAGTGATGTGAGCTTAAATTCAGGTTATATAAAAATGGTCATTCTAAGGTATCTTTTCATGCCTCTCCATTTGCTTTAGACATGCATGTGCAGTTTGGATAGCTTTATTTATTTATTGTATAGGTTTTTTACTGTATAGGTTTATCGTAATGGTTTATTACAACTTCATACTCTTTACTGTCTTGTGGGATGTATTTAGGAAGAAGTCTAAAAATATTTAAGCAGAGTTGATAACTGACAATTAGCTTAGAATTTGTTCTAAAGCCAGTCTTTTCTGATGTTCGAAGAATTTAGTCAAACGGTTTTATATTAAGGTACACATTTTTGATTGTTTCTTTTTCTTTCTTTTCTTTTCTCTTCTCTCTCTCTCTCTCTTTCTTCTCTTCTCTTTCTTTTTTTTATTTATTTATTTTTTTTGCAGCTTACGGTTTCTTCTAAAATGAGAAATGGAATAGAAGTATACTGAAAATAGCTTTTCTCCCACTATCTTTGTCTTTGAAAAAAACTAAAGAAGAAATAAAAATCTCTTGTGAAAACTTATACTGGTGAGAGCTACAGGCCAGAGGGGCTGGAGAAGTTTGCAAGCACTGTATGTCTGAATTGCTGGTACCTATCTGAACAGAAGAAACTTCCCAAAGCTTTTAAAACACATTTTTCTCTAAAAAAAATCACCATCTGTAAACCAGGATCTATCCCTTCCAAATCTATTTCGATTAATGAATATGAGTTTGGCCTGGTTTCTCTGATCAACAAGAAAACTTTACACTATGCCGATCCCCAAAACAAATCTCTTAGATGTAGTATTTTATTAGCAAATTTTAATAACTGACAAATAAAATTTCAACAAATTTGATTTTATAACTCAAATCAGGATAAGAAACTGTACAATTTACCACACACAGCATTTGGAACACTGAAGGTAAAATTAAATTTGAAAATCCTAACAATATTATGGGCTTTTTTCCTAGTTTCATCCAGTCTTCTGCAGGTACACATTTTTCAAATAGTTATAGTGTAGCTACTACTTGGTGACCTGTTTTTATTCAACAGTGTAGCATCAGCACTTTATATTTTATTAAGTAGTGTCCAGAGTGATCATTTTTGATGGCTGCATCAAATTCCATCAAATAAACATATATGCTAGAGGTAACTCTTTCAGAGAATGTTGAGATCATTTCCAATATTCCCAAATACCAAAAATATTGCAAAGAATATATTCATGATTATTGGAATTTTCTGATCATTTTCTACGAATAAATGCACAGAAATGGCATTAGTGGATCAAAAAATATAAGTACTTTTTATAGCTTGATAAATAGTTTTCAAACTTATTATTAGAATAATTCCATCCATTTGGCTAAACATGTTTCAATCAAGAAAAACGTCTGAGTCTTTTATTCTTTAAGTATTAAAGCAGGGTTTGTTATATAAATTAGGTAAGTCTTATATACTTTCATAAGAAATGGATAAGAGGTTGCTTTTTAGAGTGAGTAAAAACCATATTTCAAAGAAGATAGTCACTGAAATACTTAAGTACTACATTCCATCTCCAGAAAAATATCTATGGAATAAAACACAATCAAAAGAAAAAAATAATCAAAAAAAATCCCAAAGAAATATGAATTGATTATATAGAAAGCTTCTTTTATTAACTATATAGCAGTGGAACAGCAGACAGAGGACAGAATTCAGAATCAGAAACTGGATTCTAGTTCTTAACACTTGGCCAACTATGGAGTCGAAACTACTGAATAAGAAAACGTACAGACAGCGTGAAACTCACCATACACATCTGGTTAAACTAGACAGTTGTCTTATTTGAGCTCTAATTTTTTATAAAACATCACAAGCATATTTCAAACTGGTCAAAATAATAATAGGTTTTATGAGTAGTATTAAATTCAGCAATGCTCTGTAAGTTAAGGTACTAGCATTCTAGGAAAGTTAATGTCAGTGTTTGAACGTATTTAAAACTGGACAGCCATTTTCACGCTCTTTAAGGAGAGCTCCCTTTAAGTACTATGCTTTGAGCTCACCATATTTAACTCAGTCATCTTTAAAGAACAACATCCAAAAGCAGGAATGGAGAGCTAATTATAATAGGACACAAGGACTCAGTCTATTTTAATATTTTGGAAAGTCAAATTAAACCTGATGACCAATATTTAGGAATTTATTCAGACACAGACGTATTTGTTGTTCAACAATAAGTAACATACATGCATTTTATTTTCTAGTAAGCTTGAGTTAACACAACTCTTTAAAAAAGTAATACTGGTTAATCAATGATTTCATCAAAGTATCCACAGCATTACTGGTCATGAGTATACAATGTAAGGCAAAGAAGTTATCTGTATTTTCAATTCAAAAGGATTAAAATCTCCGTATTTTAAAATTCAGGTGACTGGGGGAAATGATCTTACTTAATTGACTGTACAATTAAATTTCCAAGATAAGTGTCCACTGACATGATATTTAGTTTCGGTCAATTATCTAATAATTGTACAAATTTGGTCTATCTGAACTTCATTTTTACTTTAAAAAAAATGAAGAAAAATACACCTATTTCAGTTATCTCAGAGAATTTCTTTAAGATCAGATGGGAATTTTCTTAGAAATCTAAAAGGTAGAACCCATCCTTTCCATAAGGCCAGAGAATACAAGCATATTTCTACAGATTACATAGCTAAGAATTTGTCACTTGACAGCATGTGATTTAAAAAATTAAATATGCATAGGAATGACCAATTAAAGAAAATTTACCCTTAAATCCACTGTCAGGTTTTCAATTATTCATTTCTATGAATGAATGTGCAAACCAATAGGACAAAAAAAAAAATTATGAAAGAGGCACATCAATGTGCCAAAATGCTCAAATCTATGGTTACTATTACTCTTTCTAAATAATTGCAAAGATAGGGAAATTTTAGCTTTATTTTGAATGAAGACATTACTGGAAGAACTGCAAAAATGAGTGGCCACGCCAAGATGAGTAATTACCTTATTTAAAAAAATTTACAACTGTCAGTCATCTCCAAAACAAAACTCAAACTACTCACAGGAATAATGACTGACAGACACATAGTACATTAGCTGTTTTAAATGGGGGTGTGGTTACAATTTAAAGAATATTCTAAAGCCTTATTACAGATTTTTAAAAATGTTTAGTCTATATAAGCCCATGTACACAAAACTTAAGATTTCTTGGTAATTTTCTAGACAAATTAAAGTATCATACAAGCAGTACCCAAATATCCTCTGCAAAAATACAATATTAAAATAATCCTATCAATAAGCCTTTCTTATATTAAAAGCATCTGCTTTTCTAATCTTTAATTGAATGTCTTTTATAGTCAATAGATCATGCCAAATCCATTAAACTCTTATAGAAATCCCAATCTAGGCATGCCTTTCACTGTGACTCTAATCCTCATTTAACTTTACATGCTTTTTTTTTTAGTGAACATGTATCATAGTTTTAGTCATATAAAAAATAGTCACTAGACTCTTCTGTGTCAATATGTAGTACAAGCATCCAGTATCCAGTGGCCTGAATTAGAAACTCATGTCATGATTACCTCAACAGAATAAAACTTTTCAGCGCAAAAATAATTTATTTTAAAACAAAACAAAACAAAACAAAAAACTCTGAGGATATCAGAAGGCAAATGAATTGTCTACCTTTCCTGGAATACTTTCCATGTTTTTCTCAAATAGACTATTGATAGAAAAGTGATATTGTTAACCATATGACAATCTTTTACCTTCATCAGCATCTAAAATATGTGGCCATTGGTTTTCCTGCTGTTTGATTAATGCTATTATGTGATAGAGGTTACCTTAATAATCATCACTGTTTATCTAAAATATTTTATTATGTTATTCATTGTATTCTCAGCAAACCTAACAAGATGTAGGATGGTAAGTGAATTGGAGAAGACATTTTTAATTCAGTCACAAATAACTACACCAGGTAAATGAGGAAAAGCTGAGACTTAAGAAATGCAGGCATCCTCTGGAGGAAGTGCTTGCACTTAAAATCGCCTGGCACACCTGTGACAGGCTCCTGAGGCCCACTGAAGATCTACTGATTCGGTCTTTGCAGATGAGACCCTGAATTTTTAACAACCATCCCAATGATTCTAATCACATTAAAGCTTGAAAACCATTGCTCTAGGACAAGGGGCACGAACACAATGCCGTATTTTATATCTGGAATGCTCAAAATGTAAAAATGTTCCCAAGGAGAATGTTAACAAATGCTAAACATTTCTATGATTAACTGATAAACTGGTTAAATGTCTGACCCATTTATTCATTCATTTAACAAATTATTGAGCATCATTCATGAACTTGGCACTAATCTGATGTGGAGTTTTTTTTGTTACCGATAAAATAGCAGTTAAGAGATTTCAAAGATATTCCTCACAGTACTTTTCTTAAAGATGTTCAATAGTTCTTCATTGGATACTGCTGAATAAATGAGAAAATGAATGCATTCATGGATCATTTTTGCACCATAAAAGATTATTGTCTTTCTTGACACTAAGTCAAATAATTTTTTCCTTCATTACTGACTCTTCAAAATGAAGCAGAAATATGACTAAAAAATTCACTCCTTTCCAGTACCTAAAGATTTTAACGATATTTAAAAATAATCATTAAAAATAAACTGCTGCTTGGAAATTACAGGAAAGCATCCCAATGTCAAAAAATGGAATGTTAAAAGCTACTGTGACCCAAATTTAAGACATTTGCTCCTTATTAGAGAAAACCATGAAAACTGAATTTTAAAGTATAAGAAGTATGTGGCTACAAAGTATTTTTAAAAACATCCAACAAAAAATGGTAATATGGATATTCATATAAAGCTATGTGTGTGTTTTACATATATCTATACTTTTTAAAATAAACTTTTCAGAAGCTTGTGACATTAAGCAACAAAATGACCTAAGTGTCCCTAGAAGTGATCTTAGAGATTATCTGATATAATCCCCTAATTTCATATGTGGAATATGAAGTTCAGAGAATATGAGAAACTTGATCCAAGCTTACTCACCTAATTAACAATATCACTAAGCACTAATCCATGGATTTCCATTTTCCAGTTTAACATTTTTTGTGGTATCACACTGAGTGCTGTAAATACACGTCAGTCCTTCCAAGCAATTATATAAGAACCACAAGGTTGACAATTTATGATATTAAAATTTTTTTTATTGTCTAACAAGCTATAGCAAAAAGAGAGCAAGAAGTAGTAAGAAAACTTGGCCAACATTTTAACCAACTTAAATTTTTTTCACCTGAAAAGGAACTCAATATTAAAAAACTTATTTTAGAGTTCCATGAAGAAAAAGTTGAGTACAAAATAGAGTAGAGAATTAAATCCCAGCTAAAGAAACATGCGGCCAATTAGTAAGTAAGTGTGTGCACTTATTGCCATGTCTTTTAGACTCCGGTCTTGCAGTGCAATTAGCATGAGAGGAAATAACTGAAGATAGGAGTGTCTAAAATCACAAGTGCCGTGCAGGAAGACATGCCCTTTAGCTTCACACTGCAATATCCTAACAGGTTGTAACTGTGACATTGGATCAGATCCAGTTAACAAGAATGAGATAGGAAGCTGCCCTACCATGAGGCAGTCAGATAAGTGGAATTCAGGTTAAAAGGAAATGTCAGTCAATGCAGCAGTAGCCATTTGTTGTGGCTGCAGCACATAAGACAGACAAAATACACGAAGTAGCTCCTCACAGAAGAAAAATAAAGCCCAACGACAAAAGTCTTCATTTTAATTAAACACTATACAAAATATAACCAATTCCAGATTATCTAAAACTGTGGGAGGGTTAGTTTAGAAGAGTTCTGACCACACAGCTCAGCCTTTTTAAGAGATTCTTTTTGAGAGATTTAAATAGAGATTTTCTCAGCAATTTGAATATCATCTCCTATTAATAATTAACTCACTAAAGTTCATCTCAGACTGCCTATTTGGTTCTCATTAATCAACCAACAATTATGCATTACGAATCCAAGGTTTGTTCCAGAAAGGTTGAGGATGGGGGGAGGCAATTCACATGTTGAGCATCTGGTAATTTTTAAATATTTAAAATTACTTAAATTTCCTCCTAATTTATCTTCAAACAGCATTAGTTAGTTAATGAACAAGAACTGCCATGACAAACCACCCACACGTCAGGGTGTATCTCTCTAGCACGCAGCAGAATCCTTGGTCCATAGAGGCCATGCAACTAGGTCTCAGTGTCCTTCCTGAGCTCTACTTATGGTGATCTCTTAATTAGTAGCTTTTTCTGAAATGTTTAATGACAGGTAAGAAATAAGCCGAAAACAAACAACAAAATTTAAAGAAAATACAGGAGCCAAAATGTGCTGCCTCCTCTTTGTACCATCAGCTGTGTGAGGATGGGAGAATAATAATACAGTGTTTGAAAATGGGGTTGAGTTATATCCCACTGGAACAGCCTACCTTTGCGGCCTTGAATAAATTATGTCACATCCTTCTGCCCCTAAATGTATGCCTTGTAAAATAGAATGACAGCATCTTCCTCATAAGATTGTTTTGAGGATTAAATGTGTGGTATATGTGAAGGGTTGACTCTGTATTTGGTAGATAGTAAATATCCTATAAATACCAACTATTGTTAAGACCATCAAAAAGGTGGTAGCAGTTATAACTATGCTAGAATCTGAGATCTCTTGGAATGCATGCAAGGACACTTACTAAAGAAATTGGTGCTTATTAAATAAATTCCTGCTAAACTGATAAATTATTAGTGTCAATTATGTTCACACGGCAGCCTCATTTTGCCACTTTTTCAGTAATTAATACATGCAAAACTTCTCGGCATTAAGTATTGCCTCATCCTGAGCAGGAAAAAGAGGAAAAGATCATTTTGTTCTTTAGTTGGATACCAATTCTAGGTTTTACAGCTTCAATATACCATAATGTTGCCATTTTCCCCTCCATCTATAGTTTACTGAATCCATTCATTTACAGTCATACTGAAACTCTGAAATAGAACTTCAATGTAAGATTTTTATCTTTAATTTCTTTTCCAAGTCACGGTACCAAAGTACACACATCTGATCCCCTCTGACTCTAGGACATAGAGCATTGCACAATTTCTAATTTAAAAACGTTTATAAGAGCTATTCTAACCAAAATATGATGAAGCTTATGAGGCAACTTACAGTAATAAATTTTAAAATGCTTTATACATATAGTAACTGAATAACATCTTTATGAGTATCAGGGGACTGATAACAATTTATTTTTAATAGCGACAACTAGAACAAAACAATGAATACTTAGGAAGCATTTGCTGGGTACTAGACCGGTACCAGACGTTCTTCTGGATCTTTGAGGTAAGTGCCATTATCTCCATTTTAAAGATGAAGAAATTGAGGTACAACGAAGTAACAGGCAGTCTGATCCCAGAGTCCAAGTTCTTATCCACTATTCCACATGTGGATGCTGTGGCTTTTATGAACATTACGTTAGTCAAATATAACATACCTGTATTCTAGTAAAATGGTCCAAACACTAAACAACATCTCCGTTTTGGATTTTTTAAAAAACTTTTATGGGCAGAGGAGAAATAAACAAAGAAATAGGACACTTCGCACATTAGAATGCGGCACACGAAGAAAGCAGCTGATCATTCCTACCTCGAGTCTGTCTGTCCGCATCAACTTCTGCGCGGCAGCCGCAGCAGCTGCAGGTACAGGGACTCCGGGGTTCCCTGTAACCAACATTGGTGCAGTCGGCAAGATCTCTGCTGGAACCAGGCTGGGGGAAACGGGTCCCAGGTAGGGATTAAAGGCTGCTGATGCATTGGTGGCTAAGCTTGGTGCAACTGAAAACATTGGCTGAAAAATAAAGGAAAAAGCAAAATTTAATATGCAGGTCTTGGCTCAAAGTTGATATCCTACTGTATCTATTCCTTCCTTCCAACCAACCATCCATCCAACCATCCATCCATCCATCCTCTATTTTTCTTTCCTTCCCTCCCTGCCTTTCTCCATTTAATTCTGTTTAATTACTTTCATTCAGGATAAGCATGTTTCTTAAATAAGCTTTTGCCAAATGAATGTTTTTCTAAAATATAATAGGTAACGTACCATTCAACTTTCTACTGGGATTTTGATGCTTGGTGTCTGTAATACTCACAATTTCTTTGTGAACAATAGAGTAACTATTCAATACAGAAATTTCTGTGGTTACCTAATCTCCATCTTTACCCTGATTTAACCCTAGAAACTTGCCTAAGAAATACATTTTATAATTGCTATGTCAGATGTCCTTGAGAGACCTGTTTACAACTGTTAAGATGTTGCCAGCGTCCCATTATCTGGAATAAATAAAGCAGAACTCTCGGTGGATAACTGAGTTTCACAGTCAACGCAAACTGTGACTAATCCCATGAGATATGTGAAAGGTCATGATGACACCATGCCTTTTGAGCACGGAAGATATAAAGTGTTTGGTAGGGTCACATGTTGCAGGTTTTTCTGGGGAAATCATAAATGTTTTGCCCACCCTTGTGAGACATTTAACAGCAGATTCACCTTTTTAGGGAGAAATCATCTGAAATGTGAAGTCTGAAACAGAACATTCTTAATGAAATGCTACAGGACTGTTCAAGGGACTACGTGTGACAGCACTGAAGAAAATGCTACGAGATAAAAAATATGCCAGAAAGGCTTTCATGGACAGATGAGACTGGTTTCTACTTGTTATGAAAATATGCACCTCAGGAAATATATCTGTTCTTGATAGAATTAAATAATTTATCTGAAATCTACTTTAATAATTTGCCTTTCCAGTTTAAAAAGTATAACCTAGCACAACCATTTTTCATCTTATAGATGATTTATTTTCAACTTCCTAATTCAATGCAGTTTCAGTTCTTGAAGTTTAATGCTTTGTGTAATAATGTTTGCCCCCGGAACGCACAAAAATAATGAACAAAATAGATCTGTTCTTTAAGGTAATCTGCAACAATTTATTTTCTTTAAGTAATAGAATTATAGAAATTTTTTTTTAGAATAAAAGGGACATTAAAATGTAGCTAATTCTTCCCTCTGATAGGAATAAGTTATATGATATAGTATTAAAGAGAACTTTGGAGTAAAGTTTTATGCAATTAAGCTGTATACTACAAAAAGGAATTCTTATAGCTCAAATTAAAAAAAAATACATTTTTTATAATCTGGCCCTGATTTATCCTATATTTGTAAGAGTAAAATGGAATTCAGATATTCCTTTCTTCTTAGGGCTGTGATTCTCAACCAGGGTGATTTTTCCTAACTGGGGACATCTGGCAATGTCTAACGGCATTTCTGGTTGTCACAGCTGGGGGGGCGCTATTGCGTCTAATAGCTAGAGTCCAAGGATGCTGCTAAGTATCCTACACCACAGGAGACAACAAAGATTTAACCAGCCACAAAAGTCAATAGAGCTGAGGTTGAAAACCACTGTTCTAGGGATGTACTCTTCTCTTGACCTCATTGTTTTAGGACAAAATCTTTGCAGCTGACATATATATTCTAACTAAGAAGACCGTGAAAAATAGAATATTTAATACATAATTTGATTCACTTAGGAGAAGAAACAATACACCACAGATTCCACTGATATTTTCAAGTTAAAATAATTATGCCTCCAAACGTGCTGGTTTAAATGCCATGGTTAGCTGCTCTGCCAGGTCTATGGCTCTTGCCTGATGAAGTGGCCTAAGGTGATATCTCCCACCCCCAGGACCATCCCTGCCCAAAGCAGCTATCTCCTAATAAGAAAAACCTATCATCCAAGCGTCCCAGATGTTAGCAATCCATAACATGTCAGAAACTGGGGCCCAAGGCAAACTCTGCCTACCAACAGGTACTTGAATAGCATCTGATTTCATGCTGCTCCACTGTCTACTGGCTGCCAGAAGTAGGTAAAACTTAACACTGTTATGGACTCTTGTATACAATATGTAGAATTTCAGCCAGACCAGTAATCTATTTTTTCTATTAGATATTTAAGAATTACAGGAAATTCAGCATATAGACTAGAAGACTAGTTTAAAATACAAAGAACAGAAGCCAAGCAATATCATTCCTGCTTGTATTCTATTGCTATGAATTAACAGGTATTTCCAGATAGTGCATTTTTAATGTATACTTTAGAAAGTTATTGAGATGTTTATGTCACTGTACACAATCTTCTATAATTATTTAGAAGCAGAGGTCAAGCTGACAAACATTTTAGAGAGGAAAATTGTAATTTAAGAAAATAAGACATGACCAATAAAATTCAGCTTTGTTAAATCTCATTGAATAAAATAAATACACAATCTACAATACATATAATAGAGCAGTTGCATATTACAGAAAAATGAATACTTTTATTAGATAAAAATATGGATCTTATTAACTGGCAATGATTTTCCAGTTGGCTTGTTTTTATAGAGCTGTCACGTGAATTGATTTTCGAACTTAATTTAGCAGAGCAAATTTAAATCTAAAGAAATTTAGGGCACTGTCCCCAAGTAAAATCTATAGCAGTTTTTAAAAATCTGAAACATCAACTATTCAGCAAGCATTATCTCAAATTGTTCCCTCTCCAGATAAGTAGGGCTATTTGCTAAACAGGCAGGGAATCAATAATAATAGCTCGATGCTTTGAAACTTCATTCCAAAAGCTGCCAAAAAAAAAAAAAAAAAGTATAACATTCCTTCCTTTTGAGTTTTTGTAAATTTGTTACATCCATTTTCCAAACAGCACCTAGTTGGAGGTAGGTCACTGCTGGCCCCATCAGAGGAACCCTAATCGGATTAGTAAAGCACTTGAACTTCTGCACTGCCAAGTCTCCATTCAGAAGCCATCCTGTAGAGGGTTCAGCAGAATCACAAAGACGGATATTAACTCAACAGTATCGTCAAGTAGCATCCTATTTTCTCTGAAGTATCCACAGGATAATGTATAACTACATAATTGGTGCATTTGATACCAAATACATCCTTGTAATAATGATTTACAGATATCTTGGTTCCCGGAAGGCATAAGGAAGGTTAGCTCATTGTCTTTTGCCAGTGAATACCCTCAGCAGAGAAAAAACAAATTGCAAGCTTACTAATGCTGGTGCTTTTATGGGCTAATCATTTGTTTGTTTTAAATGAGCCGTTCTAATTCCATTAAGGTAATCAGGCTTTATTATAAATGAAAATGTTATTCAATTTCACATTATGACCCTAGTTAAATGTATGTGAACATGATTATTAGCATAATCTCTCTATTTATTGTGTGCCAGGCACTGTGCTAAGTGCTTTACCTATGTTATTGCATTTAATCTCCATAACAGTAGAGTATAAATTTCAGGGGGCAAACGAAAGCAAAAACTCCTTTGCTTTTGTTTTAAAAGGGGGTTAGGGGAACGCCTGTTTAGTACATTGCTAAATCCCCAGAATGTAGAACGATGCCTAGCATACAGTAGGTGCTCAATAAATATACACTGGATAAGTGCTTGAGTGAGTGAGTGAATAAATGAATGAATGAACGTGTGAATGAATTATAGCCTTGCCGGTGGCTATTATTAGTCTTGTTTTGCACATAAGGAAAAAGGCTCACAGAGATTATGCACCCATAGTCACAAATGGGTGATAGAAGACCTAGGATGTGGACACAGGTGTGTCTGACTCCAGGTGGCTCTGAAACCAGTGCTTCTCAGAGCTGGTTTGTCTACTAGAGCCACCTGGAGAACTTGAAACCCCAAATACCCTGCTGTTCTGCTCTCTTCTCAATCTCTGGGGAAGGCGGGCAGCAGTACTCTCCGAAAGCTCCAGGAGGATTCCAATTCCATACACTTTAAGCCCTTCTATTCAAAAACAGAAATAGGCTCAGTTTTCTGATTTTACGTGAGGTCTCTAAGGAGACGTGTTTCCTTACGGCTCTCCTCTTTTGCACACAGCTTTCCCTCCACATTGAAGGCTGCTCCAGCCCAGCCCACCCATTTACTTCCTAATCACGCTTCAGGAATCGGGACTCTTCTGTTGAAGTCTCCCCTGATTCAACTATAAACTGGCCCTCTGTTCTCTGAAACTCCACATCACTCGAATTCAGCGTTGAAGACCACGTAGGTTTCCTTGACCGTCTCTTCTACTGGAAGTAGACAGCAGCTCTCAGAGGCAGTCTTGTGCACTGTTTTGTTTGTTTTGTATATATCCTGCAATTGGCATCTACATGTGTTTAACAAGTATATTAATGGATTTGCTGTTTTTCTCTGCCACAGACTCTAGCAAATGGATTAAATATTTTCTAGAAATAGTCATCTAAACATTAAAAAAAGAGATTTAATGTTATTTCCTCCCTTTACCTCAAATTTTATCGTTAATTCCTCTAGTATACTTGTTTAAAAAGTTTAATTTCTTTTATTTTTATTTTGTAACTTTTGATACGGAATTTTCTAAGTTACCATGTTACCATGCTGTAATGTTGCAAATATAATAGAGGCCCTAATTTATTTTAAAACACTATGTGAAAATATTTGTTTTGCAAACAATGTTGGCAATTTTTAATAAAGTGGAGGGAGTAAATGCAATAAATAATACATAATTATTGGGATTTACAGAACACATAAGTCAGACTTGTCTAGATTTTACGTGTGTGTGTGTGTGTGTGTGTGTGTGTGTGTGTTTATGAAGGTCAAACCTGTGAATTGTAAAAACTAAAGCTTTTTTTTAAATTAACAGCGCAATCAAGGTGTATGAAACCAGATTTCTGGGTAGGCACAACACTATACAAAAGTTCTAAATAGTCTCTGTAAACAATTATTTTGAATATAAATATAGAGCCAAAAGCTAATGGTGTTACCAACAAATTCACATTATGATGAATTTTTTTTTTTACAAAGGTAATATGACTGCAATAAAAGAAATGTTTTAAACTATTTCTAGACTGACTTGCTGACTGGTCAAATCAAATAAACATTTGCTTCATTCTTAATTTCACTTTGTCCTTTAATTCAGTTTTCTGAAGTAATAAACATTTAAATAAAAAAGACTTACTTCTAGCCCTCCAAGTAGAAAAGAATCCACAAATATGTGGGCCCCTAAGATTCAGGGCCCATCACAAGCTGCTCGGGTAAGTGCAGGCTCCTTGACTGAAACAGGCAGTAAAAGGGCAAGATGGGTGAAATGTGATTCAGGGTGACTGACATGGAAACACTTTACCAGAAATGCTTTGGGACGAAGTGGCTTTATCTCAACCACTAGTTGGATAAACTGGAAATCAAAGCACTAAAAAACAATTTAAGAATTCTAGGTGTTCCCAGAAGTGTGACAAATGATGACTTCAAAGCTTTCTGCATCGAACTGCCAACAAATGCTTTGAACACGAAGTGACAGCAAAGGCCAAGGTGACAGGAGCAGCAAAGGCGCTCTCAAGACTTCAGCTGGATCCAATAACTCTGAATTTCTCTATCCCTAGTCTACTTCAAATGCATGAAATGCATAAGGAATTCGACAGGAGTTATGTATCTTGAGGCAGCTATGCGTATCTTGATGGCAGCTGCCATGAGAAATTATGGGTGGCCAAGGCTAACCTTCGGGAGCACAGGGAAAGGCACGTGAGGCCACTGGCTCAGGTACAGCTCTTCACAACCACTGCTTATGCCGAGCTCTTTGAGGGCAGGGACAAGAGCCTGAAATTGACGGAACTTCTGAAAGACATCTTTCAGGGATGGACCAAAGAAATAGAGTAGCTGTCTCCCAGTCATGAGCCACAGGTGTAATCTATCTTTGGTTAGGTTGTTTAGTAACTTCTCATTAGATTATCATTGCATCAGATACTGTATGGCAAAGTAAAAATAATTTTTGTACAGTAGCACTTAGAAAAAAAACCGGTTCATTTTCTTAAAAATTTGGATAATTAAATACCACAAGTCTTCCATTTATCTTCAAGTTACATAGGTAGTCAGTAGCAGGGTCAGTCGCATTACTAAACTTCTCTGAACCTCTGAGTCTTCGCCTACTTTATAAGATGGTACGATGATTTATAATACAAAAAGTACTGTGTTCGGTAAATGATTGTAGTATTGTATTTGCCTCAAAAAATTAAGTCTTCTTTCTGATTCCTGGCTTGGTGCATTTGATTACAACCTAATAAAGCCCATAAAAACAGGAAACTCTCCTATAAATCCCAAGTCATCCCAGTGTCACGTTCTAAATTTATAGACAAGGTCTCTCAAAATTTGTGAGAAAACGAGAATCTAAACTGAGTGGCATAACAGCTATTCCCTAGTCCCAACAGGACTGTCATCAAGCCCCTGGCAGCCTTGGCTAATAGTCTGCAAAAATCTATCCAGCTCTAGCCCCGTTCCATGCTGCAGTCTCTATAACTGGCCTTGTGCTCTGGTTCCTGGTTCTTCTGGCCACTGGGGAATGTGAAGTACCATGAACTTCTGTCTGTTTTTCTCATGTTCAGGAAACTCCTTCCTTCATTCGTTCTTTCAATTATATCAAACAATTTCTGATCTCTGTTACATGCCAGGCACAATCTTAGACACTTTCGAATCTGGTTAGACCTTGCTAGCCTCTTCCCCTCTAATGTGTTCCTCTAGCTATAGTATGAGGGCCAAACTGGTTGCCTTTAGTGGACCAAGATGCTTCCCCTGTGTAACTACAAGCCCCGTCACTGCTCAGATACTGCTGTTACTCCTGATATTATGGACCTGCTCAAAGTATTATCTCCTTTGATATCCCTATTTCTTGGGTTAGATCCGAGTTTATGCATGTCTTCAAATACTATCATCTGTACTAGTGGCCGCCCTCTTTGATGGCAAGCCTTTTCCGTATTAGTCACCTGGCTGCTTCCAGCCCTGTTTTATTCCCAGCAGTAGGGTTCCAGTAGGCAGCTGGTTATGACTGTCTCGCTTATTTCTGAATCTCCATATCATTCATTATCCTCATCAAAACAGGCCTGACTACAAAAAAGACTGAAAAGTCTCAGGGTTTTGAAGGCAAGTTTCCTGGAATAAAGCCTTCTCTACAGTCATTAAATCCCCAAATGCTTTAAAATTGAAAAATTAAAATGACTTCTATACTTATTACAAAAACGTCACTCTGCGTAGAGTATATTTTCAGACGATGATCTCACGACACCTCTAACAATAGGGTAATTCCACATTCAAATTTAGTCATATCAGGGGAAATTAACATAAAGCCTGACTATGATCACAACTAATGAAAACTAATGCTTCGTCTAAGCCAAGAATTTTCCAATATAAACACTAGAAAATGTGGTGATTTTTCTAATGGTTTCAGAATTCTGTGATTTAGTAATTTCATAAACAATACATATTTGTTACTAGTATTTCAAAGCCATGAGCACTAAATGCTGTTTAGAGTTTGTCCCAGGATTAAGCATGTGATGACCCTGGAAATGGCCTTGAGAGTAAAACTCAAGGACTAATTCAGTAGAGAAACTCAGTGCCATGGCCAGTACTGTTCTCTGAGGTCTGGGAATCACACTTACCAATCTCAGAGGTGCTGTCGGTCATTGACGGGGTAGAACAAGTTTTAAATGTTTAAGTGGAACAAAAGTATCTCACATCAAGGCGAGATCTTCTATCGACTAAAGTAACAGCTACCCCAAGGATTTATCAGATCTTTGAAACTGTATGTGAGGGCCAAGTGTAAAAGAGAATTCTTATCCCACATTTTATGCTAAGAGGATGATTACAACTTAAACTTTTTTTTTTAAGCAAATGGAAGTCTTTATGCTATCCCAATACAAATGTGAAATTAGCAAAAGTCACAAAAATAAATTTAAGATGTCAGATATTAAACTGAGCCCTTAATAATGGAAATATATATATCAGGTTAAAATAGAGACAGAATTACAATATTCTCTCACCTCAACTGTATAGTATTGATAATTGGTATCACTGCAGATGTGATATGGAGATCCCTCCCACCTCGAAATGCAATACCCCCCCTCTTTTTTGGAATGATTGGTGCATTAAGTTCTAAGAGAGAATAACAATTACATTGAGTTCAGGTGTTAAAATGTATTAGGAAAAAAATTAGTTAGCACACATGCCACAGTTAGCATATAAGAAAAATGTTGATCTTCACATTTCCATGACACTAGAGTATTGCATTTAAGTTAGTGACATATATTATTGACAGATATATTCTTATCATTGCAAACTTCAACATGCATTTAAGTAAAGAATTACCATAACACAATTAACATCAGACAACCTTTTATAACTTAAATTGATGATACTAACCTCCTACATTTTTATGAATAAATGTAAGGCTACTGAAGTCATTTATCACATGTACCTCATTCCCCCCAAACCCAAATAAATAAGAAATGTGCTCAGACTCAAAAGTTTTCCACAGACCCTGCTCAGTAAACATTAAACCTCTGTAACCACCTACAGCTTATAAAATTTAGCTCTTTTCTCAAAAGCCCTTGGAGTTGTTGCCTCTCCGGGTCATCTCTCCTCTGATGATAAGACTTCCAAATCTATGACACTGATTCACCACTGTCAGAATTCTCCTAGCATCTGTCACCACAAAATAATTTCAATTTACTTAAAAAAAAAAAAAATAACAAAGGCTCCTTTTTAAGAAAGAGAACTACACAGATTCTCTTCAATGAGAGAGAAAATGAAAAAATTTTCTCAAAATTAAAGATGGCATATGTCCATTTTTATGATTAACCATTAAAGTAGCTTGAAAATGCTCACTGACTATATTAATGAGTTCAGTGACCATTAAAGAAAAATTTTAATACTTCATAGTCATAGGATTTAATTTGAAAAAAAAAATTAGGGGATAAACAAGCTATCATGTAAATTTTTACATGATTTACCCAGAAGATGAGTATATAGAATGAAAACTGTTTCAGGGTCTGATTGATAATTTTGCTAGAAAGTGCCGGGCAACGAACACTGTTGCCTGTGTTCACTGGATGTAGTGTGACCATCGCTTTAACACTGAAACTGAGTATTTGCAGCTACAAACTTAACAAACGAGGAACATGCTCACCACGGGTTGCAATGGGGCACCGGGCATCATGGCATTGGCTAGCTGCATTTGCTGGGCCAACATGGCCATGTTCTTCTGCTGAATCAAGTTATTGCGTCCATTTATCTCCAATTGCGTTTTTAAGTGTGGGGGTGGATGAAGATATTTGCAGTTCTCCCTGGAGCAACGACCCTGAGAAACAAAAGTGGAAAATATCATCTTTTTAAAAAAAGAATAAAATAAGCACATATTAAAATAATAATAATATAAACCTACCACTTGAATCTATTACCATGAGCTTATCACAAAACTTATTGTCCGTATCGTTTTATAACATATTTAGAATAAGTAATCAATTCACCTAAAATGCATTGAAAAATTGAGGTATTATGACATTAGACAATGTTTTAAAGCTTTAAGAAGTTATTTTATTCTAGTATTACCACTATTATATCAGAATCCAAGTTTAAAAATCTACAAACTGCCAGTGTAACATTAAAACATACAATCTTAAATAAAGTATATCAGACTCCTTCCATAATATCATCTGTTTAACTTTAATGAACCCAAAAGAATCATTAAGTTTTACCATCTGTTTTTGACTTGTATTGAGTTCTAAGGAAATGAACTTAGAAGACTCAAGGCACATTGTATCTTTAGCAAAACACATTTACAAGTATCTCATAACAAAATTAAAATGACTACTAAGCTTTAAAAGCCATGTATTAAGAAATTTCCAGATGGAAAGAAAATTTCCACAAGTTCCCACTTTATACAATGATTGTAAATATAATGAAGTACTGGAGAAAAAATGTAGCCTTTAACCTTTCAAAGATAAATGTAGTCTCCATTGCCCAACCACTATAAAACAATAATTAAGAGACATTTACCCATTAAATATTTTATAATGTAAAATAGAAAAACAAAATAAGTTACTATAAAATAAGAAATGTGAAACTACCTTCCTTTTAGGATAACTCTTTCCATCAAAAATATATAATAAAGTCTGTAATATGCAATATTACGTGAGGGACTGTACCCATATTATTTCAATATATTGTCAAATCATATTGATAGTAACAGATCTTGTCGATTACTGCCTTCGTGACTTCTTTCACCAATAATCTAATTAGAAGTGTTTGTGAAGGTAAAAGATTTACTTGATGGCACCAATCACCTTCTTGAGCTTTCTGTTTTTTTTAAGAAAAATCGATTTCCCATAATTTGATCTTACACTTTAAATTGACACAGAAATCTGATGCTAATGTTTGTGATAAAATCTATCACAATTCTAACATGAATGATCAACTTCTAGCTTGTTTATAAGAATAAGTCTCCACGCAGGGCTAATATTACAAGACACTGCCTGTTACTTTAACAAGCTTTATGTAATAAAGCATTACTAATAATACTTTAAATGAGGAGGCAGTAGAGGACAGCAATTGATAGCAAAGACCTTACAAAGTATTGAGACCTGGAATCGCATGAAAAAACTAACCTCTTTATGCCTCAGGCTTTTTATCCTTGTCAAGAGTGCTATCAAACCTACACCACAGGTTTATTATGGAGATTAAAGACAACATCTATGTCATGCCCTTAGCACTGAATGGCCCTCTGTGAACGAGGTAAAAGGTCAGGAGCTGCTATTATCACTGTCCCCAATAAAACCGTATGCCCAACAAAAGAGAAACAAAATATTGGCATAAAGGTAATTTTTATAATTCTCTTAGGTATGGTTATTGATATGTTCACATATAAAGTAAGATATAGAATAAGGACTTCATTCTACTGCCTCCCTTAATTCCAACCACCGGGTCCCTCCTATCTATGAACACAGCCCAGAATGAGATAATGAAAGAGAGAATTCACATGCGCTATCATACACCCCATGTCGGTGCCTCTCAAAACTGTTAACATGAGCTCAGACCTTTGGTTTTTGTTTTATATTTACTATATCTACTCAAGAAAAATGCCATTCTTCTACATTTCTTACATATGCAACCCTTCTGTGCCCAGCTTGATTTGACTGCATTGGAGCCTCACTTTCAAAGACCTATGCTTCTAAAAATCAACTGAAGATATTTTTGAAAAGGTATACAGACTACAAAGCCTCTTCCACAGAGAGTCTGTGGCAACAGATCTGAGGGCCCAGGTTATTTCGATATAGCAGAGAACACTACAAAACACAACTCTGTAAAGTCACATGAATTTTTCATTGACATGTGTGGAAAAAATAACAGAGCGGCCTCTGCAATTGATATTAAATAGACATAGCTTCTTAGGAAATTCAAAACTTGTTTAATGCTGACTGTGCTGCTGAATAATTGTGGTTTGACAAATAAAAAGGTCAAGAATAACTGAGAATAAACATCCTCTTCTAGAGAAGTGCCTAAAGCTCCAGAGAAAACCACAAGCGGCATACCTTCCATTGAGAGTTAAGGTAAATGTGACATTGGTACCTCTCCAGGTTCATCTGCCTCTGAGTTCCCAGCACCGTACCTCAATAAGCATTTGCAGAATAAATGAATGAATACATCTTATGAAATGCTTCAAGATGAATTCTACCTTTAACTCTATTCTGGAGACAACAAAGATAATAGAAAATAAAAACTAAATCTAATATTAAACTTTGATCTTGCATTGTACTAGCCTAATGGTGCATTTATTTGGAGACTAGTAATCTGAGCACAAGATAAAATTTGCCATGATAAATGGGAAAAAAGGTAACAGGCTGGCAAATTTTAGCAAGGAGGAAAAAAGATTTGTGTAGAGACTGGCATCCTAAAAATCTCCACAGTGATAAAGCATTGTAAAAATCTAAAAGTAGAAATTCAATCAGTGTCTAGTGCTCAAATATGCAGAGTTTTATACAGAAACTACTACTCAAAATCACCCAAAGATATATTAAATTGGGTGGCTAGGGTTAATGCAAAAATATAAACATGAAGTTTTTATTCAGTTTTGATTGCTACCAGTAGTTTCAGAGAGTGTCATATAATAGTACATTTTATCAAACATAGCTTAGTTCAAACTGCAGCTTTGTTACTTGCTGAGTGACCAGAAATTAAATTCTGAGTGGTAAAACTCTTTTTGTAGAATAGTAGAAATACCACTGATCTCACTGGTGATTGGTGAGAACTGAGCAAGATAGTGGGCCAAGCACATACATGGCTCCTGGTATGACAGGCTATCAATAAATGTTATTTTTCTCCCTTTCTGTAAGTTCTCAAGCTAATAACAAGCAGCAATTACCTAATTTAGCACTATATCTGTTAAAATTGCTAAAAATAACACAAGTAGCAAAACAAAGAGACAATGCATGTCAATCATCAGTAATATAAGCTTGGCCCTTCCTAATCATTCGTACTTGCCACATCCACTAAGGAAAAATGGCATTCTAATAATTTCTTACAGTGTTAGGTTTCTGTGGTTTGCTTCTGTTGATTGCACTGCTGACTAGCAGGTCGTTCTACAGAGCCTATACCATAAATATCTTAGAGTCCATTCAAGGAGACTTTTAATAGGTTAACGCAACACAAATTCCAAAGACATCATTGTAACGCATATACTATGTATTTTAAGGGATTGGAGGGAGTTCAATATTGATCCATACTGAGTCCATTTTCCTGCAATAATTTTTCTACATTTATAAATTAAAAGTAACTTGTCCAAAAAAGTCAAAAATTTCCCCTTGTAGTCTTAAAAGCCTGTATATGACCAATAATGGTCATTCAAAAGATCAATTTATCAAGTCCTAAATTTTTGAAGTTACAAACTGTTCAACTGTGAATTTAAGGATTTTTCATTAGCTTTTGAAACTGACACAAAATTTGTGATTATAACAAAGAAAGGTGTATGTTTAAATTAATTTTTTGAGCTTCAAAATAAGTGCCTTGTTAATTCTAAAACATTATAGTTTAATAAAGTACACTTTTAAATAATTACATATGAACATATACATATAGTACATATCTAAAAGTGATGTGTATGTGATACACATTGTGAGGTGTAAATTGCAGAATAAACATAAAACTAAATGAAACTGGAGATGACTATTTAAATATATGAAAAAACTCAGCTATTTTCAATATTTAAGAATTAGCTAACAATAAAAAATAAAACATCTTAGAAGTTGGTCAAACTTACTTAATAAAAAAATTATAATTCTATTTTAAAACTGGAAAAACTAATTTTCCATTTTTAATTATACTTCCTCCATCTAAAATAAAAGGAATATTGTGATTTATGAGGTCAGAATGTAAAAAGACATCTTATTAAGCTGCCAAATAGTAACTATGTGGTAGGATTATAATTACTGAGTCATATTTGGATAGACTTTGGAAATAAAAAGGCAATGAAAATATTACAGGGGTACCAGCTTATACTCACAAGACTTTTCCAACTTTCATTGGAAATACTGGTTTTCTGATAAGACTGCTCAAACAGCAACCATTTATTTCAATTGTTAAAATAAAACCAATATTTTCTTGGGGATAGCTGAGATATGCAAGTGCTTTTGAAGCACCTTCTAGAGATGTTCACTGCTCAGAAACTCTGGCAAATGATAGCTTACTATTGAAAATTTTTATGTTTGTTTGTTTGTTTTCCCCCAGCTTAGATAATACAAATATCTCAGTAAATTTTTGCTGGGGCCGGGGAGGGGGGTGGAGGGGGTGAAGGGACGGACAAACAAACAAACAACAACAAAAACACACTGGCGGTCAAGCGATGTTGTTTCATACATTTTCAAAAGTGTTTTTACGGTTCTGCATGCTTTTAAATCAATTCTTGCATTAATTCTAATGCAAAGGTGAATAAATTTACAATATAACATTTATCTTAAAATTACGAGTATTGAGTAGTAGGAAATTGATTGCAGTTTTAAAGGTGATTAACTTTTAAGAAATACTTTACATATACACAAACATGCACACATGTATATATATTCGGTTTTGTTTTCATTTAGATAAATGAGTTTGCCTAGGAAATTCATGGGCTTTTGCCAATATTGAAAATAAATTAATTGCATCTAACAAACAGAATACTATAGCTCTTAAATGTACATTTCCTTACGATTCACAGGTTTCCACAAAGGACATGTGTCGGCTTACCAAAACACATGCGTACCAAAAAAGAAGTTCAAGGTTTGCCACTGACATTTTTGGCCAGTAAGTCTTTGTTATTACGACTGTTCTGTGCATTGTAGGATGTTTAGCAAGCAGCATGCCTGGTCTACTACACGCTTATAGCTCTCCTGTTCTCAGTTATGACCATTCGAATTGTCTCTACATAATGCCAAATGTCCCTGGGGATGAGGGTAAGGCAAATCATCTCCATCTGAGAGTCAGTCACTGCTTTATACTTACCGGAATTTAATGGGGGCTCTATTATTAGTCTGCTCGAGCAGTAATAGGAAAATACCATAGACTGGGTGGTTAAAACAACGGAAATTAATTTTCTCACAGTTCTGAAAGCTGGAAGTCCAAGATTAAGGTTCTGGCTAATTTGGTTTCTGTTAAGAACTCTCTTCTTGGCTTACAAACAGCCACCTCCTTGCTATTTCCTCACATGGCCTTTCTTTGATACAGGCTCCCAAGGAGAGGGCTAGCTCTGTTATCTCTTCTAAAGTCACTAATCCTATCAGATCAGGGCCCCACACTTTCGACCTTAACCTTAATTACTTTAACCTTAATTATGTCCATCGAGCCCCATCTCCAAATATAGCCACTGGTGACAGGGCTTCAACATTTGAATATGAGGAACAAAAACATTCAATCCATAAAAGGGACACACATTATTAATAACTACTAACTCTAACTTATTTGTAAGTGGCTTTAAATACTTTCACATTTACATTGAGATGGCAGGATCCTTTACTCTGGGAATTTCCTCAAAGATAATAGATTTATCCTATAAAACCTGACTCAAACGGAATGGTAGTTGACAACGTCTTCTAATTTTGCCAAATTCTACTGGCCGCAGCTTCTAAAAACTTTCAAACCATGACTGCGAATTTCAATGTTTGGTTATTTTTATTTTATTTAAAATAAAAACAAATAAAAGTAGTGGTATATCAGAGTAAATAATTAAATTTCAAAATCACATCAATGGTTCCGTTCACTTGTTAACTAGAATACCGGAGATGTCAGCTTTTTTTTTTAAGGCAAGGCAACCCTTGGTTGACCTCATAGATTATGAGGACCTTGTCAGTTTACAATCCCATTTTATTTTTCTTATTATTTTATTTTATTTTATTTTATTTTAATTTTATTTTATTTTATTTTATTTTTTGTGCCTACAGCACCTGGTCCTCCTAAGTGGTCTCCCATCCAAGTACTAACCAGACTCGACCCTGCTTAGCTCCCTAGATTGTTTTTTTTTTTTTTTTTTTTTTTTTTTTTTTTAAGGGCAAGCAACAGTTTCTTGGCTTTACTTCCCTAGAGAAAGTCTGTTCAGAAAAGCAAAGGTAGAAACATACTGCCTCCTTTGAAAAAATAATCTACTGAGAAAGATAAATTGAGTAGTCAGAGGACTCCGAAAAATTAAAGATTTCTGACAACCACCTGGAATTCTGGGGGACCACTGCACAATGTTTTTGCTCATATGCAAATGTGTATATGTGCAATTTTACATACACACGCATATATATTCACCCCAATTATGTACCTATTTCTAACAGCAGCATGTGTATTGCAAACTTACGATTTTGTTTTTGTTGCAAATTTAAGAAACTTAAGAGATTTGGCCTAAGATTTATATTTCATGTTTTATTTAAAAAAATCATATAAGTACTTTTAGAAAGCTATACAATAAAACCTAAAGGGACACTGAACTATCATTTGGTAGAAATTCCTAAAGAGTTAAAACAGATATTTTCCTTTCTTTTCCCCTTAGAAAATCTGCAGGGAGATTTCACTGATTTGATGTTATTGTTTGTTTTGTTGTTTTACAATAGTATACTATACAATATCATCTATTTATAGTATATATACTGTTAATAAGTCAATACCATATATTTAAATAGCAATGGTATACAAAATTATACACAATATGGGACATATTAACAATAATTTTTCTATTTATTTTTTTATTCTCAAATATTACAACCCCTTAACCCAGATAAGTAAATCGGATTATTTGTCTTGAATAGCTGCCTGTTTTTAATATCATGACACCCTTTTACTTATTTTAGAGTTTTATCATCTGGAAAGTCAAGAAAATCTTTTTTAAGATCACTTTAAAACTTCTTTAAACCAAGCGCAACTTCTATTTTAATTTCCTCACTGGACTATCGGGTGACACCAGGAACAAATGCTTAGCATACCCAGAGAACATGAAGAAAACTGGTTTTTTTTTTTGTTGGTTTTTTTAAAATCTTGCTGGGCAATTAATCTCTAGTCTTCTAAACTTAACATGAAGTAAATAGAGCAACATGAATCAATATTTAAAGCTTAACTTTCTAGGTGTAAATGCTATTTCTTCAATCAGCATAACACCAAATACCTGGGCCTCACTCAGTTGAACACAAGATCTGGGAGAATTTCCTTCTACCAGTGAGGAAAGAAAAGTAGCAGAAATTTATAAATGTATCTTCACTGAAATACTCCCAATTTCTTTCAATTACTTTACCACAGACATATGCTTTCAAATGAAATACAATATAAGGCAAATTTAGAATTTTTCCTTTCCCGATTCCAGAAAAAGTTCCTAGTAACATATACACTGTGGTGTAACAATTACTGAGTGCCAGTTAAAGAAAGAAAGAAAAATACAAACACATATACACATACACACACACTTAAAACCTGCTGAGTATAAATTTGATTTTACCATGCCTGAAAGAATATAAAAGAAGTAATAGAGTTGTTTCAGGGCATTAGACATTTTCTAATAGAAGTCTAACCTGATCTCTGGCAAAGTCTCATAGATTAGGCTTTTCTAGCTATTTAATGAGCCCTGTCCAGTTTCAATAAGTGTTTTAGGGCCTTATTTTATAGAACATTCCTAGGTGTGATGATGAAGATTCCTGGACATTAAAACCAGTTATGACATTTACAATACCCCAAAATAAACTCAATGCTGACGCATTAACAACGCACTCTAACTCGAACATCGGGATCCTATGACTTTTTCCCCAGAGAACTTATAAGCTTTCATTGCACAACTCCCATTAATCATCTTGAAAATGGCATAACTGAAACTCTACACATCGAGATAAGTATTATGTAAGGCATGAGAGCTGGGTTAGCTGCTGCTGAGGAGGTGGAAAAAGAGAAAAAGGCAACAAATTGCACACACATTCTGGTTACTAAAATACCACTCCATCAGCTTTAGTCTGTGACAGATCAGATATACATACAACTGTGACAGTAAGAGTTATATCAGCACACAATTTTAGCTGATAGTCATCTGAAGAAATCTTAGCCTCCTCAGAGAGGGCCCACAAGAATCTTATATTTAGAGTTGCTTGTGATGAGATGCTGTAACAAGAAACGGTCTCACCTTTTCCTTATGCCCATGGCCTTCTCTATCTCAAAGAATCCCACAGAATTGTGTAGCAATCTATGAAGCGCTATGAAGGCTTTAACTGGCACCTATTCTCTGTCCCTATTCCACAGTCTGCTGAGCTCCAAAGATGGGTCTGCCCAGTATCCCTGAGCCAAACCAGAGTCTCCATGACCTTGTGAAAGCCCAGTGACATTTGGTAGGTGCCAGCATCACTAAACAGTCCAACATTTGTTGGCTGCTTTTTTATAGCATTGTAAAATTGGAAATGCCAGATCACTACTATGTTTCTATTATTTTTTTCAATTGCTTCATTATTTTTTCGGTACAGCAACTGTCAGACTTCTAAACTGTTTGTAGCAGAAACACTTCTGAAGTTTTATGGCATCCAAATCAGACACTTTTCAGTCTTGGCTAATAATTAAAAGCCCTAACATTTACATAATAAAATGCAGTGCTCTATTTGTGGCGCATGCCTTTCAATTGAGAAATACAAAATGTTTTACAAATCGTACCCGATTCATCATCGTACCATTATTAGGTGGATTACAACATGACTGTCAATATTATATTTCTAAGGCTTTCCTGAGGGCAAAAAAAAAAAAAAAAGGTAAATGTCTTAAGTCAAATGCATGTAATTTTTTCCTTAACAATCTCTTGGGAGACTTGTTAAAACAGTTCTTTATAGACCTATTTCAGCTCCTAGTACATTAACAAAATAAAGGTTCTCACTTTTAAATACTCTTTGAAAGTGAGGGGTTTGGGGGAGGGCGGTCCTTGCCCAAAGGCACATAACTGGACCCAGGCAGCTGGTGATCTTCACCATACAGTTAGAGGTGTGCATTCATTCTCACGATCCCTTCATCATCTTTAAGTGTGTATATTTTTCTATTCATTGCTCCCACTAATCCCAGAATAGGTCTGAACCAAATGAATGCTTCAACTCTCTTTGAGTTCCTCCAAGGAAACGATGTGTTACAATATAAGCCATTAATTTTGGAGAATAATCCACATAGCTTTTCCAAAGTGTAAAGGAAAGAATTATATTATTTTATAAATTTCATTTTATCTTTCATTCTTTTTTTTTTCTGTCAGCAGGCTCAGAATTATAGGGTTAACATCTTTTCTACTGAAAAGAAAATAATCTGAGCCCCAAACAAGTTAAAATTTTGCTTCACATAACCCATTTCGACAACAGACTTGGTGAGGTAAGAGGTTTCTTGGATTATCTGTGGATTCCACTGACCTGAATGTATCAATAATGTGTGTGTGTGGTGATTTTTATACAAAATATACAAAATGAAAAACATAAAGTTAGTAATATAGTAGAGGATAGTAGGTTTTAAGTGGCAAGTATTTTAGATAGCAATATAAAAGAAACTAAAGAAAGTCAGAGGAGTGAAACATTTTGGTGAGGTCAGCGGGAGAATACTAACATGATTACCTTGTATTTATATGAGACGTTTGATACACGTGTACCTGCTAAATCCCACATATGCCAACAAATGTAGAAAAGTAAACCCTGTTTCTACATTAATTATAATGCATTATTAGTTATGATAAACTTTAAAGTATGATATTATCCAATGTTTTCAAAGTCCTATTTCAATATTTCCATCAAAGTCTACTAGATGAGACCACATATATTATTTATATAATTAGTGCTTAAATAACTTCCTAAACTATAACAGATGTCCAAAATTTTGGCTGTCAGTTATACGCAGAAATTGTAGCATTATACTCCTCTCCAATCTTTTAGAAAAAAATCACTGTCTTTGCCAAATATCAATTCTTTCCCCCAATTTTTCATCCAGGCGCCTCTGTAAACCTCAGATTCTCTAATTGAAAACAAATGCTGTTGCTTTCTGACCTCACGGATTCTACCTCCAGTCTAGCCATTAAGTGCTACTGCTTCACATAAACAACAATGACAGAGCACAAAGAGAAGGTGAGGTGACAAAGGTCCTCACCACTGCTGACCACTGTCTCCTTCAGAGAGATCAACTTTGTACTTGAACAAAATGTGCTCAATGACACTGGCTCTCTGTCCCTGTGTGGAGAAAGCACTCCCCCTCCCCCCCAGCCTCATGACAATTTGCTAAAATTGTGCACTGCCATCAGCTCTCAGGCTTCGGGCTGCAGTGAGGAGAAAGACAATTGGCTCAGGAGCCCAGAACATGTCTCTATTGGATGCTGACTGCAGCAGCATAGACAGAGTGGGAAAAAAAAAAAAAAAAAAATCTCCTGGAGTAAAAAAAAAAAAAAAAAACAGTATCATAATACAGGTTATCTGAGCCTGTCTCTACCCCTGGACCCCACCACTACCCCAAGAGATTTCCACACTGGCTAATGCCAGTCCCCAAATACCTAAAAAAGTAATACTCAACTGAAGTTACTTAATTGTCCCTGGGGAAAAAAAGAAGGCAGTCTCAGAATTTTTAGAAAAAAAATCATGTTTCTAACAGCCTTGAACAGCATTTGGAGAAAGGATTCGTATTAACCATAAACAAACAAACAAATAAAAATAGAGGGCGATAAGCTATGGAACTCTTACAAAGCATCTACAAGAAGAGTTTCTAAGGCCAAAAAGTGCTGAAGGCACCACTTAGGCCTAGGCACTTGGACAAGCTTAATCATTACAAGGCACTTGGTTCTAAACAGCACACGAAAGCTGCGGAATATTCTTAAGTGCTTATTGAAGATGAAAAGTTTGGAGATGTTGGGCCTCACAGGAATTAGCCATGGCAACACTGTTTTTTAATAAGCCAGAATGTGAACGTCAGAGAGAAACGCACAGACGGCCGTCACATGATGTTTTTCTCTTGCTCTCATATCAACAATATTTAGGCTGAAAGCCCAGATCTGCTAAACACCCGGCTGTAGGGTGCACTGAGGAAAGCAACGTATCTATGAATTTTACACTCTGCCTCTGGCTAAAGCAGGTGGCTGTTGGGGGAAATGGTCGTTACCTTCTTCGGCACTTGGTCCTTGCCTCTGTCCCAGCGGGGTTAACTTGGCTTTCCTGCACATTGTTTACGTGTCTCCCTCCCTGGAGACTGCCTCCAGAGGGGCTTCAGCCTCAGCCTCATGCCTGCAGCCCACGCCAGGCCTAACAGCCCAATAACTGTTTGCCAAGTGATTGAGTCCTTGGCTATATTTCAGAGTATAAGCCATTCTACCCAATAAAGTCTTTCTCAAACATTCCTTCTGTAGCTTCTCCAGGATCTGCCCACACTGTATCCCATTTTCTCTTCATTTGATTATATTCTCCTTCTCCTCTACTCACTCCTCTTTTGCTCCTTTTCCAGGTAACTTCTTATTACCGTTATCCAACCATAACTTGGAACTCTGCTTCCACCCAAATAAGAAATATGGCCACTTGTTGGATTTATCTGTGCCCATAGCTTGTATGTAAGCTTCTCATATAGACAAGCCACAGAGATCTACGCATAAGAATCATCCCAACACTTGACATCATAGAAACTGGAATCAGAAAGTTGTTCAAATGCCAACTTTGATTTTTATTAGCAGCGAGTTAATTAATCAAGCTCACTGAACTGCAACTTCCTCTTCTGTAAAATAGAAGATAAGAAACCATTCTAGGGATGATGTAAGTATTAAATGAAGGAATGAAAACAAGGGCCTTGAGTATGGTCTGAGACTCAGTAAACAGGAATTACTGGGATCCTCTCACTCTCTTAGGCACATTCTTCCCATCCCTGGAACCTTGCAAGTCTGCATCCTGTTTCAGGCCCATATCTCTAGATAAGCTTGAAAGCAAGCATCCTTGTCTTCTCTTCCTTCAACCTCCCTGTGACAGAGTCCTTCAGCTCACAATCAAGTTAGAATCTCTTTTAATGAACTAAGCCATGCTCAGCCTCTCTAGTGGCTGAGGATGGCAGATGTACAGCGGGGTGTGTGTGTGTGTGTGTGTGTGTGTGTGTGTGTGTGTGTGTGTGTGTGTGTGTGTGTGTGTGTGTGTCGGGGTGGGGAGGGCGCCCATCCAAAAGCGAGGGAGACCTGGATTCACTGTGGCTCTCTCACTCACCAGCTATGTGACCTCACACAGGTACTCAGCCTCCTACAGCATAGTGCCGTCCTTTGTGAAACTGTATCCAACTAACACAACTCCTGTGGAATGTGAGAAAGCTTTTCCAGCGTCCAAGGTAAGGACTAGGAAACTGGGCATCTCTAGTTTAAAAGAGGCAGATAATCAAAGGGAATCATTTTCAGAGGTTAAACCTGATTACAAGAGGTCCCTTTTCAAATGTCACATTCTGTGGACCTTTTCTCTTTCACTTTCCCTTTCTTCTTCTTCTCTCCTCGCCGGGAAGAATAAACTTATAGTACTGAGTTTGGCACCTGTCAAACTGCATTACAGGTCATTTCTACAAGTCTGTCTACTCCTCTAGATTAAGAACTTGTTAAAGACAGGACTCAATCTAATTTAGCAACCTACACGTTTTTAGTAAATGTTTGTGAAATGAGTAAGCAATTCTGGTGTCCTAGCTATCACATTACTAAGACAACATTGTAATGCCTAAGTCACTGGTCCTCAATCATGGCTGTACATTATAAATAAATTTTTAAAAATTTTCCTATACCCAACCTCCACTCCCAGAAAGTCTCATTTAATTGATCTTGGCTGGGTCCCAGGCAAGCTCTCAGGCAATTCTAATGACTGCTACTCTGAGGACTATTGGTTAGTCTATATATCCCAATATGCATTCTCATTTACACATCAATCACAATCACAATGGCTTTTCCACAGTTCTTTTAAGCCCAATGTGTTTGCCAATGACTTCCAGATAACTGCTAATGGTATCTGTCATTTAACTGATGCTGCTATTTCTAAACTGTCTATTTTCTTCACAGCTCCTTTCTTATTCCCACGGGAGAAAGTGCACTCAAAGGCAACAGGCAGCGCAAAAAGAGCTACCGCCTTTTGTTCCCTTAGGCACACTATCCTGGGATGAAGCAACCCATCCGGCCAAAAACTTGTTTTTAAACACCTCGTTCATTACAAGCAAAAGCTTTCATGGAAAAAAAAGAGGGTCAAGGAAGGAATCCATGTCATCGGTGTACCCATTTGAGCTTTAAGTAATCTTTCCTTTTTATAAACATACTCAACACTAAAGAAAGAGTGTATCAATGTCACTGATAGTATTTTAGATAAATAATAATAGATCTTATACAATGTAGCTTCATTTTCATCCTTGAGGGTCAGAGGTCTTAAATGGATTCTAAGTTAACTTGACAATCTTACTTTTTTACAACACATTTGTAAGTTGCCTATGTTCAAGTTAAAATTTTCATAGCCGAAGTAAGGTAAATTGGCATATCATAAACTTTTAAGAAAGAAAAGGAGAGTCTTCCATGGAATTACTGTCATTGCTTTAGAAGACCATAACGATGGGGAGAATCTTTTCTCTCGTGGTGACCTCCTCAGTGGCCTGCTCAGGTGTAATTATAAGGTCTATCAATAACTCTCACAGCAATAGCTATCATTTGTTCTCCAGGCAATCCCAAGAAGTAATTCTTATTAGCCTAGTATTACAAATGAGGAAACGGAGGCTTCCAGAGGTTTAATTTCTCACATTAAAGCCCCACCAATGTTAAGCGGTGAAGTTGGGACGAAGCAGACATGTTAGAGTCAGCATGCGTCCCGCCCATGAGCAGGCAGGATAATGGTACAGCCCAGGAGCTGGGGGCAACTTTAATTTGTTGTTGCTGTTTGTTTTCGGATATAACAAATGATGTCACTACAACCCAGGGATAAAAACTGAAATTTAATGATATGTGCTTACCCCCATTAGAAATCATCAAAAATAAAACAGGAGGTTTCTTTTGTTTCTTGCTCATTGTCTTCTAATCTAATCTAAAGCTAGAAGATAGAAAATAAATGGATGAAACAAAAAAGTAAAATAAAATAAACGTGGACATGACCTTGCCTCGAATATACTTTACACTAAATCTCATTATCTTCTAGAATAACTCCTTTACACACTTATTCACCAACTACTTGGTGAACCTCTCATATGATCAGTGCTATCAGGCAGTGGAGACACAGAATGAATCAGATACATATTCTACGAAGGGAAAAAAGGCATGCACATAACTAAAATATAAGGCTAGAAGGCAAAAGTATCATTAGGGGCACTCAGATAAGTTCTTTTACTTTGAAGGGAAAAGAAAATGTTTCCATTTAGAATCAAATAATAGCTCTGAAGAAGAGGTGGTATTTATACATGAGGATTTAGAAAAGATAACGAGGTAAAGAAAATAGTATAATTTGAGGCATCAATGACAGGTAATAAATTTGTAATAAGAGCAGTGGGAAATACGTTTGCAGAGGTGGCTGAGCCTAACTTAGTATGGCTTGTTTTTGTTTTTGTTTTTTGTTTGTTTTTTGTTTTTTGAACAGAGTTAAAGACTGTCCACTTCCTTCTGCAGGCCAGGGAGAGCCACTGAATGGGGCCTGGTATGACCGTAGCAAAGCCATGCTTCCTGAATTCATCAGACAGGAGCACAAGAGGCTTGAAGTGGCAGAGAGCCTGAAGAGGAGAGACTAATTAGGTAATTATGTTAATAGCCCAGGCAAGAGCTATCATAGATCTGATCATTCTCCAGATATCATCCCGGACCCATCTTTTTCACAATCTCTCACTCCTATTCTAACACACACAAACACACAGGCATTCTCTCTCACTTTCTCTTCCAGCCATACTAGACTGAAGTACATTTAATCCTTTGCACAAGATACCACTTTGCCCATGTAGATCTACCTATTAAGATACTGTGTCCTCTCTTCTTTTTTTTTTTGGCCTGGTTAACGTCTAGTCAGAGTGAGTGTCTCCAATTAAATGTCACCCACAAGTCTTTGTTTAATGCTTTTATATTTGGTTCCAGAGCATTCATTATATTTTATCACAATGGTTTCCTCCATTAAACCAGGCTCAATGAAGATAAGAATCATGTTTATTTTCTATTTGCATTCCCTAAGCAAGAACACTGAAAACAGTGTTAGGCTCATAACAGATGTGAACTCACTGAATGGGTAAAGGAGTCTAACAAAGCAGAATGTACATTACATAATACAAATATATACGTGTATAAAAGACCTATAATATACATACACATATAACATACATTAACTATATATCTACCTTCCAACACACCTAGAACAGTGCTTTTGAAAATCTACTAGTGTTTTGAAAATGTGCTTATTGATTAACTAACTGCTAAAGTAAGCTTTATCATTTTCCCATTTCTTGCAACTTAATAGAAAATTTCTAGTTCAATCATCAGTCCATTATTCTGTTTCACTGTTTCCGTCATCCCAAGACAAAAACTAGACTACACACTACGTTCACAAGAATAAACAGTAACTGTAATCTGGATTATGCATATTGGAAAATATTATTTAGAAGTGTCAAAATTATAGAGAGCAAAAATTCTGAAGCATTGATCAAAGATGTGCCAATAAAATGAAACTAAAAATGTTTTTTTCTGTTATAAATTTCTTGTTAGAGTAACCACTTTACATGTTTCCTGATCTCACACACACACAAAAAATGCAATAAAAAACAAAGTTCACGTTTGTCTCATTTTATTCTACTAGTAGCTGATATTAATAATTTTAATATATGTTTTCTGGATGTGACTTAGTCCTCTATAGTATTTGAAAATAACAAGTTTATTATCCACCCAAAGAGAATCCTACAATATCATGAAATCAAACATAAAAGGCTTTTTAATTAAAAGGAATTGTGCTAAATTGGTGTAGAAAATGCACTAACATAAAAAAAACAAGAATCAGTATATCAGCTTACCTTCTAAACAATTTTTCCAAAGCTATTTTAGTGAATCATAATTATGTAATTAAGTTCTAAATTATCCAAAATAGGTTTAAGTCTCCACTTGTATCTATTTTCAGCTATTTCTGAAATTATGCTTTTGTTGTTTCATTGTTAGCACTTACCTATAAGTCAAAATAATTTCAAATTTCATTTATAAAGGTATGGTTCCTGACTTAAAATAAATTCCTTTTGTGCTATAATTGGGACAACAGTTTTTTTGATTTGTTTTGATTTTTAAAATAAATAGTGGTGTAAAAGGACCATTTAGTAAAGGAGCTTGTTTTCAATATTTATCTGAAAAAGATGAAAATTGGCTGATAACCAAGTGGACTAATTATGCAAACAAACAAACAAAAAATTCCTTCTAAAACTAGTATTCTACATGATAAACTTCCGGGGTTTTGCTAAAGTATACTGGCTTACAGCAGGTGGAGGTAGGAGCCTCCCCCTACATGAGTGAAATTACTGGAGCCTATGTAACACACAGCGGGAAAAGGCTTGTAATGTATTAGCCAATGCAGTTATTTTAGGGAAAGATTAAACAGGGTGCCAGGAAAAGACCGAGAAATACTTTAAATAGATGCAAGTAAAATTTATAAATTATCAACAGCCTTATTATTTATGCATAAAACATACTATCAATCATTTGAGAACAAGTGGCTCTCAGAATGCCAATGTCCTTATCTCCCGCATTTTTTAAATTGGGTACACTTTCAGATTAGATCATTCATTTTTAACAGGGTATCACATACTATTACATGGGCTTAAATGCACCACCTTATAATATTTTCTCCTTGTATAGTTCTTCCGGGTCACTATTTATTGTGGGTATACTTTCTGTCATTTCTCCTTTTGTTATCTTTCCAATGATATATTTTAAGACATACTATACCCTCATGTGTTTTTCTTTAATATATTTCTATGGGTCCACTATGTAAAAACATCTGTTAACTCACCACAGACCATTTCTTATCCCTCACTTTTTATAAAGTGCTTTGATCACGCAAATGAACAGATGGTTCATTAAAATAAACAAGTAATCCCCAAACTTTCCTTTCGAAAACTTTAATCTACTTCTCTCTTACATCTGATGACCTAGTTAAAAACAAAGCAAAACAAAAGGCAGAGTGTGGCAGACCTTAAAGCTTAACACAGGGCATATTTCAGAAAACAGATACCGCTATGAGGTGTCCTGTGATACCAAGGTAAACAGTGCCGAGGGAAAAAGACTGGGAGTGAAGCACTTTCACAAGCATTTCCAATTAACCTCACAATGACCATATGAGTAACTAATATTAATTACATTAATTACATTATACCAGTAGAGAAGTTAAGGCTCACAGAGGTTAAATGACTTGTCTAAACAAGAAGTAGCAAATAAAGTCTGAGCCTCAAATCCAGATCTGACATCAAGTCTGAGGATTATGCCTCCTATAACACAGCTGGCTTTCCAGGGATCCCCAAAGCCATGTATGCCTCGTAGGCCAAATGTCAGTAAGTAAAACCGTCCTGGTGGGAATACTCAGGCTATTCAGCAGACACTACCTCAACCCGACTGAGATAAAGGCTTTGCTCAAGGAAAGGAAGTTAAGAGAGTGAAGGCAAAGTAACTGAAAGTAATTTAAATAGTCAGAAATCTATAGTATAAGCACAGATAACCCATTCATTGGATATTTTTGCTGAGGCATACTTGAATTTCAGGAAGACACTCCATAGTGCGGATGGCCTAAGTCATATAGAAAAAGCATATAAAAAGACGGTACTCATTAAACAAACTCAAGAGTCACTGTTATCTGGTACATAACAATCCAAGACAAAACAGTTGCACAAAACTATTCAAATGGGTTAGCAACATAAGCTAGCACATGAATGTCCTCCATGAAGTTTATTAAACACCAAAATGGCAGAAAACTATTCAAATGACAATCAAAACCACCATCTGATTGTGTTTAAAATAATTATGTTATCCTACGAAGAAGTGAAAATGAACTGAGTCACTCTATTAACCCTCGAAGCAATAATATATCTGCTTTGAAATCTTAAATTTATAAAGACAAAAATAACCTTCACAAAATAAAAACGACTGATGCAATTTTTATTTTACAAATTATTAATATGACAGTTAAACAAGAGGTAAGAAAAATTAACTATGAATGATGAGGGGGGGGAAACATTACCACTCATTGTCTCTGCTCTTCCAGACACAGCAGTGGACATAACCTACTCAACTCAAGTCCTTCCAGAGCCAGGCTCCACCTGCCTCTGCCCTGTTTACTTTCTTCACAGCACCAGTCGTACCTATAGCTATTGCTAATTTACATGTTTGACTGACTGACTGACTCCACCGGAGATCCGAGATCTACGAGGGCAGGGCCTCGTTCCCCCCAGCTCAGAGGGAGCCACAGTGCTGAATAAAGGAAAGAGGAGATCTCACGTAGTCCTCCCCACAATTCTGTGATGCGACTACTGTCACCCCTACTCCGCCCCCCCTTTGCTTGATGAGGAGGATTCAAAGATCCTGTGAAATTAAGTAATCTGTACAAAGTCACAGAACAATTAAAGTGATGGGGACTCATCTACCTGATTCATATGCACTGTATAAACACATTTGGCAGGCTATATTTAGAATAAAAATAATAATCTAGTTGAAATTCAAATAGCCAGTGGTATTTAAAATGCAGCAATTAAGAAAACAATCTCTAGGGGACTCTTTCGCTGTATGTAAATAGTCAGACAGACTTCTTATAGCTATCACCACAATACGCATTATTTATACTATGGATTTCACACAAATTAACTATGATATTTTGCAAATCATAAACAAAGTTGTCTATGTTACCCTTTGGGAAAAACTCAATTTTTACCCCAAAGTATGAGTGTTGACAGTATAAAGATAATAGCAGGTCTCAATGGTTCTCACTTTGGATGAAACTGTGAAGAAAATCTATCTGATAAACTTGGTTTTGAAAGCTGTAGTTTCATCTTGGAAAAACCATGTAGGACTAACTGAATGTCAGTGATAAAAATAGGTTCATACTAAATTGGTTACTTGCAATAGCTCTTAAAAAGACCTATAAATTAGACAACATTTTTCAGTGAGGTTTTTGAGAAAAAAATATTTAAAATAATTTCATATCTCCTACTAAAAGTGATAATATCTGTGAGGACTCTGAGAAACAAATGACTCTTCTGAGAAAACAATTTCTACGGAGAACTAGTGAATTATAAATAATATTCAAATTTGCTGTGCCAACTCTTGCACATACATAGGAAAGAGAAACCTATCTCTACAATCTTGCTAATAGCCTATTTTTTACATTTACTTATTAATAAATGTATATTGGACATCTATGACCTCATCATTATGCTGGGTGATACAAGATAGAAAAAGAAATACAAAATGCAATTAGTAAAGAGAGTCAGATGTAGGAGACATCCATGGATGCTGCCTTCACGAGAACCATCCTCAATAAGAGGTATGAATATAGTTGGTCTAAGGATATTCTGTCAGACTTGGGAGGACTCATACTAGCTTATTATCCGTTCTCTTGAGAAGGTAAACCAGTGGCTTTCTTACCTGCCACTAGTTCAGTAAGGTTCCAGAGACACTTAGCTCTTTGCTGTCAGTTTGCAGTGGTTTAAATCTCAGAAAGTTAAAGAGCTAGAATCATCCTGCCCATTAAAAGTACCCTGGAACCTGGAATCAGTCTTGGATATCAAAAACTCCTCTAAGTCAGATCCTAGCTGCACGATAATTTGTGGTTCTAACTCTCATTCCAGACTTAAAAAAAGCCATCCAAAACAAAAAGCCCTGACCCCCTTCTATACAAACTTTATCAGGAATACAATGTCATTGATTTCTAGGATCCCAGAGCTAAGTAGGCACACGTGCAGAAAGGAACTGAGGGCAGAATGACATAAGACAGGGAGACAGACAAAGAAAGCATGGGTGGGAAGCACAGAGATGCTTCTGTTCAGTTCTGTTACCTGCCTACGGCATCTAGGCAAGGAGTTACCTCAAAGAAATAAGATGACACCACTCCAGAAACTTAGGATCTAAGGCAACAAATTGTATATGGCACTAAAATGATGGAAAATTCAACAGACCACCTCCTGCCTGTTAAAAACAAACACAGGGGCTTGGAGAGCTTCTATTCAGATGAATTCTCAGGAACATTTCTGCATCCTACATGAAATTCCCCTTACATTGCAGCAAAAAGTGGGAGTAACTACCTTTCAGAAGAACGTGATGGCATTGGCAGAGCACAGAAATGTTCTGAAAAGCGGCTTTTATAATATACGTGCCTTCTTCATGTGTTATCTTTCCCACCCTGAGATTATGGCTCACCCAATTAAAGCTATTACATAATTTTGCCAAAAACAGAAAAGGTTTTCTTAAGAAGGCATGTTAAAGGAGACATACTATTCAAAAATTAAAAACACTTCGAATGTTTTGTGCTTCGTGGTGCTGCCTAACAAAAGCGAAAATTCTGTGGCAGTTGTTTATTTAAAGAGGCAGAAGTAGGATAAGTATGCTGATTTTCAAAAGCATTCCATTCATTTTTTTTTGAGTTTTGAAGTAGCCCATGAAATGTAAATATGTACCAAAGGCTCAATTTTTTAAACTCTGCCCCCATTAACACCACTGCAATGGGTCTCATACCAATTTTAGTTTTCAATTTTTGTCTCAGAAAAAGGCTCCGAAATTTTTCACAGATGCATTATGTAGCAACAAGAAGTAAAACCACACATTAATATGGCTACGATATTACCTAAGGAGAAATTGCATTTAAAAATATAAGGCCCATCTTTACGGACCTCTTATTGAGATTTGTTTATATTGCATTATACAAAGAGAAAAGAAGTCTTTATGCAACTGTTTGCTATTCATAAATCTCAACTGCCTCTTCATAATGTAAACACGCTTTTTTTCCCCCCTCAAAATGACGGAACTTAACGATGTTCCCTATATTTGAAATCCATACTCAGTAAAATAAACGCTTAAAAGCAGTTTGCGATTCATTCAGATGATACAAGCTAAGAGAGTGCCAATACTTGATTACCAGTTCCCTGCAAACTCAGCCTTTCCCACCAAAATAGAACTGGAAAGCGTTCACCAGAATTTTTAAAATGTGCTTCCCCATGAGTTGGGGGTGGGAAGGGGATAGACAAACAGATTCAGTATGCCCGAGGCAATGGTATGCTACCTCTCACTACTTCCAATTAGGATGTCAGCACTTTGCTGATCAAATCTGATTTTTCATCTCGCACGTATACTGTTTTTTATCTTGAATAATGCCAAGGTGTTTGGTATAGGAAATATCACTGCAGTGATGCCTGGCAAATGTTTAGCACAATGATAAGAATCATGTCAGGCAGGAGCTAAATGCCCAGAATAAGGAAGCATGAAAAATTTAAGCCCCCAATTCTGTCAGCTTTCTTCCCAAAAGTCTCCTAGAGCTGTAAGAAGCATTATTGTTCCCCATGTGATTTCAAGGCAGGTTTTCTAAACCAAGTTTTCAAATGCAAATGACAAGGTCAGAAAGAAGACGTTTCATAGGTATGAGGAGCTGGAAGAAGAGATGGAAATGTGGGAAGAAGGTCAAAAATTTGAAGGGTAATGTGAGACATCTGTGAACAGAAGCTTAAGCAGTCACATAACACATCTGCTCTTCGCTGTGAAGACTCCATATTTCAAACTTAGGACCATCATTATCCATTCTAGGAAAGGTTTTAATTTCTCCAAGAAAGACTGTTTTTATGTGTACTATTCTGTTGCAGAGTTCCTTTAAAACTGATAAAGGAGACAGCACTTAACAGGAAGCTAAAGAGCAAACAGATAAATTCAGGTTCAAGTCCCAGCTCTGTTTACCAACCCTGTGACCAACCGTGTACACACCGAGTTACCCTCTGAACCTGTTTTCTCATCAATAAAACTGGAAATAACTGTGCGATTAAAAAAGTGGGAATTTGTGTAAAGCTGGTACCCAGCAACTAGAAAACACCAGTAGAGTGTAGCTATTATTCTTATCATAAGCTTATCTGGATTTGTTTAGTGAAAGTTTTCCAGACTCTCTCTCATACAAGTGCATTTAAAGGCCTCGGTTCATTGTTCTGATAACCTGGGCCTTTACACAAAGAACCAGCTCCTGCTCTGCCCCTCCACAGACTGTATGATAAGGACATCCGGGCCTGGGTCCTGTGACCTGCTTCCCGAATCAGGAATCCCTAGCATCAGTGTTACTGCTACTTAAGTGTGCTTCTCTATTCTAAGAAAGAAGGCAGAGAGTCTTATTTCCAAAAGCTTGATCTCAGACTAAGTTACCACAAGACTATTACCTATTTATACCCCCGTGAGTGTGTGTGTGTGGGGGTGGGGGGGATAAAGTAGTGGAGAAAAGGGAGGAGACTGACAGGGAAAGAGGGAGGTAAGTAGATGAGGAAAGAGATGAAAATAGTTATATATGTTTATATATAGAGAGAGATATACATATATAAAGAGCACATATAGAGATCGTTCCCCATTCAAGGCCTATGAAATGCTTCATGTGATCTTGGCAAGATCAAATGAAAGTGACTTAGGTTCTAAACCTGAAAGGCTTATTATTAATTTTTGTTAATAATATACAGATTCATATTTTCCAGTAACTCAGAAGATACTCCACCAATACCTACCTTCCTTCTTTGCCCTTATTTTAGTGCATGATTCATATAATAAAAATATTTGTTTCTTTTAGTTCATTTACTCATATACTTGTACAAATACCTGTACTTGTAGACTATCATGTGTGCTTAGTAGATACCTACTGAATTCCATCAATGAAGCTTTCATATTTCCAGGTCTGACTTCCAACTGCCAGATCTCTGAACCAGAATCACTGGCTATTTCCCAAAAAATATTGTGCCCCTTCTGTCCTACTGTTTTATCTATTCATACATCTTCCAAGTCATAAACCTGGAACTGAAACCGAATTGGATAAGAATTGAACTGGGTGGGCATCTCAGGTACCTATGATCAAGATAGATGCTCTCAGTCTAGGAACTGAGGGTTGAGAGGAAAAAGTAGAAGAATATTGCTCCACTCAATTATAACAGTGGGGCTTCTAGGGTTGGAAAAGCTGAAGATCTAAAAACTGTAACTAATCTTTGTTAGATGTTTTTTCATTTTTCAAACCCTATTTATAAAGTACTGTTTTAAAAAGAAGTTTGATATTTTTTTTAAAGCTTTATGTCCCCCAGAATCCCCGAATGCAGAAATGCTTCTCTTCGTCAGAGTTGCTGGTTATGAGAATAGTCAACAAGGACATACTGAGGTGGGTGGCCAATTAGATGCCCTCTCCAACTGAGTCATCAAGCCTACTCAAAGCACGTGATTTAAATTTCCTCCCAAGCACCAACACAATCGATTACATGTCATGAATCTTTGGGGCTGCTTCTGAATATTCAAAAACTACACGAATGTATAGGGTCTAGTGAAATCCTGTTGGTACATAAAGCAGGGGTTTGAGCCTGTAGTTCAAAGAATGGAGCACTGTACAGGGAGATGTGTGTAGTCCACTTAATCTCAATTTTCACTTTTTACTTTTTTCATTTCATTCATGAAATGGCTTTGGTAAGGTAATTTGCCACTCTTTACATAAGTTAATAATATAACTTTTTAAATTACTTTTCTTAAGCTACTGGAGAGATGAGATGTAGTCAAATCTACTCACAAAATGTGTCTGTGTGCGTAAGTATGTGTGTGTGTGTGTGTGTGTGTGTGTATACACACACAAATCACTCATATAGGTAGCAAATATATATATAATTTGTTTCTATATATGTAATTATAAAATTATGAGAATCATAATTGCTCAGGAAACATATGGATGAGAAGGGTACCTTAGCACTTTATCAAGGTAAGGTTGAACTAGTCAGACATAAACACTTTCTGTGACTTCTAATGAAAAAAAACAATGTCATTTGTGAACCAAAAATGCAATGAGAACAGTTTTAAGAGACAAAGACGATACACGAAAAAGGAACGTTTTGTCAGAAAATCTACAACAGTGGAGAATAATTAAAAGTAGTGACTAAACACATTTTAGTTCTTGCCTATATGAAATCATGGCTTTTGAAGAGGAAATAGTGTCAGTTAAGCATTTCACGTTTTAAGTTTTAGAAGACAAATTTAATTTTAATATCGCCAGTCTTCGATACAATTTCTTTCTAAGGATTTACTTTGTTAGCTTTCATTTAATAACAGTTTTACATTCAACACCAACTGCAGTGTTGTCCTGTGCCTGGTTGCAGGGTTATGCTACTGCAGTGATATAAAAATAGCAAAAGCAAAAAAAAAAAAAAAAATTCACAGCAGACTAGAATAGCTTAAAAATTGAAGCTTTCGGATAAAGCTCTCTGAAATAATTATAATAGATACAACACCTGATTCTTTGCTGTAAAACAGTTCTTCTGTCATTACATAATATTAAAATTATCTCAGGGATTCATATTTTTCTCCCTAGACCGATAAACTGTTAAACTTATACTGGGTCTCAGAAGAGTTTAAAATCCAAGCTGTGTTGGCCTGCTGTGTCTATTTACTTAATCTATTTTTATAACACTGCAGTAGCCAAATCCAACTTACCAAATACCTACTTCGACATTCTGTACCACATTGATTCAAGAGATAAAACCAATGAGAAGCTGTAAGCTATGTTCATTTCTAATACATCAATCTACTCTATACTGTTAAAAGTCAAGACCACAAGGAACCACAGATACAGTGAAACACGGGCCAAAATGATTTTAATTTGCTCAAACTCTATTTGTTCTGCCAGGTAAGACAGTTGTCTACTATACCTGTATGAAATAACACAAGCTGCTATTCTCAGTTTGCAAGTCTGAGTGTCTGTACGAATTCTCAGCAGGTTTCTTGACACACAACAGAGTGTTGGGATAGGTATATCGTCTCTACAGCAACCTACTACACAAACACATTATAGCTAAATTATTCAATAAAATAAACCCTTGACTGAACATCTTTCATGCCAAAGAACAATGCCAAATCTAACTTTTACTTTGTGAGGCACTGTTAACAATTCAATATACCCAAGAAAAATAAGCTTAAGTACTGACAGAATGAGATTTGCCAATTAAAAGTTGTTGCCATGGAAACAGGCTTTAATATGTTCTATGAAAAATATGAACACATTATACTTTCTCTTCAGTCATTTACATTTGAACATAAAATGTGAAAAACACAATTATGGAGAAGGGTGTAGCTCCCGAAGGGAGCATCAAACACATTCTCTTGTTTCTGAAAAAATAAAAGTTCCTTTCTCAACCAAAATGAACACATACGCTGTTTTCCTGAATTTTTCATAGATTATTTGACTAATATATCACTTCAGTGTATAGTGTGATTTTTTTTTCTAGAACTGAGCTTTTTTTACCCCCAAAGTACTCTATGAGATTTATGTTTTCTGAAAATCTTCAAACACTGCGCTCTTTGAAAAATAACTTTAAAAATATCTTCTGAACTACTCAAGGGAAGATCATTACAAAGGATCCTTTGACATTCTAAACACTCTAAATACCACATGTTAAAAAAGTATTTTAAGTACATCATTGAATGTTCCCGACTGTTGACTCAAGGGATTAATATGGGTTAGATTCTAGCCAGATGACCATAACCAGCCACAGGATATAAAATAGTGCACTACTCTATCACTTTTATTACTCTTTTACTAACACAGTCCATGGCAAGAATTCTGGGTACAGTGTTATTAGTCTTCAGGTGGTGATCCACGAGATAAATATTAATATTTTGTAGAAATTCTATCATGCAGTTCCCAGAGTGTACTCATTTCAATATCACTCTAAAAAGCAAGTGACGCATTTAAAAGTTGTTTTTTGAAAGGCTCAGTCTATTATGTGACTTGATTCATTACAAATATAACAAAGACATACTATGACTGATAAAAATTTAGAATTATTTATTCCTTTAGCAGCTGAGGATGGAATTATCTGTCATGTGGAAATGGTACTGAATAAAATACTTAAATACTATGTTAATATGTATACTGTTGATTATCTAGAAGTAGTATAATTTGACATAATTGAAATCTACTAAGATTTTAATTGAGTATACCTTAGATAAAAGTAGTTGTTAGGAAAGAGGAGGATTTCTTTTTTAATCATAGCAGATCATCTGAACTAAAACATTAAAAAGTACTTAAGAATAAACTCAAAATGGATTAAAGACTTAAATGTAAGACTTGAAACCATAAAACTCCTACAAGAAAACATAGGCAGCAATCTCTCTGACATTATTCTTAGTAATATTTTTTCTGATATATCTCCTTGGGCAAGAAAAACAAACCAAAAAAGTAAACAAATGGGACTACATCAAACTAAAAAGTTTTTGCCCAGCAAAGGAGACCATCAATAAAATGAAAAGACAACCTACTGAATGGAAGAAGATATTCACCAATGATATATCCTAAAGGGTTAATATCCAAAACTTCTAGAGAACTCATAGAACTCAATACCAAAATACCCTAACAATCCAAATTTAAAAAGCAGCAAAGGACCTGTATAGCATTTCTCCAAAAAGGACAGAGAAATGGCCAGCAGACATAGGAAAAGATGCTCACCCTCACTAATCACCTGAGAAATGCAAATTAAAACCACATTACCTCACACCTGTCAGAATGGCCATCATCAATAAATCAATAAACAAACAACATGTATTGGTGAGGATGTGAAGAAAAGGGAACCTTCATGCACTGGTGGTGGGACTGTAAACTGGTGCAGGCACTATGGAAAACAGCATAAAGATTCCTCGAAAAATTAAAAATGGAATTACCTAGTGACACAGCAACTCCACTCAGGGGACTTAGCTAAAGAAATCCAAAACCCTCATTTGAAAAGATATATACACCCCTATATTCACTATAGCATGATTGACAACAGCCAAGATATGGAAACAAACCAAGTGCCCATCAATAGACAATTGGATAAAGTAAAGGTGGTAAATATATACAACAGAATATCACATAGCCATGAAAAGAGAATGAAAGCTTACCATTCGTGACAACATGGATGGACCAAGAAGGTATTATACTAAGTGTAGTGAAATCGAGAAAGATAAATACCGTATGATCTCACTTATATGTGGAATCTAAAGAGCAAAACAAACGAACAAACAAAACAGAAACAGACTCATAGATATCAAGAATAAACTGATAGTTGCCAGATGGGAGGGGGGTTAGAGGGCTGGGTGAAATAGATGAAAGGATTAAGAAATACAAACTGGTTGTTATGAAACAGTCAAAGGGATGTGAAGTACAGGATAGGAAATGCAGTCAAAAATACTGTAATAACTACGTATAGTGCCAGGTGGGTGCTAGACTAATCAGAGGGATCACTTTGTAAATTATATAAATGTCTAACCACTGTGCTGTACACTCAAAACTAAAATAATACTGAATGTCAACTGAAATTGAAAAAAAAAGGATATAGTAGTACCAGTCCTGTAAATTCTCCCTTTTCTACCCTGTGAACATCCTCTCTGCCCTCAAAGACTAGAGAGTACCTTATTTATTTAAGGCATCAATAGCTCGAAAGATTTAACCTAAGAACGACTTAATGCAAGAAGAAATAGCCTCGAAAAAGATGTATGTTTAAAAATATCTTCCACATTCATTTTTTAAAAAACTTAAGCTATTTGTATTTTAAATTGAAACAAAGATGCAAATAATACCAAAAAACTAAGAATGGCTACCACACAGATAGAGCTCTATGAGATTTCTACTGGGATGCGCAACCTCTCCTTTATTACATACAAAGTACGAATAATTCTGAAAATCATACTATCATGATTTGACCTTCTTTTCAAGGCTAAAGAGTGAATAATAATTACCTAAGTAAGTTCTGTGAGAACATGCCCACTAAAGAATCAGCTCTGCAGGCAATACTCAGATAAGCAAGTGGCCCACTCAGGTCCACAGCCTATTCGACAGTACGCAAAGTTGGGAATTACCAACTCCTGACATCGGTTTATAAGATTAGACATTTGCAAAGCAACACAAAAGAATGTCTGTTTTATCAAGCAAGAATGTCCTCTGCAGATCTAGATTTCAGGTTTTATAAAGCAAAGATTGGAAAGCAAATACCATGTAAACTCCACACCTGCCAGTGAGCATTGAAAACGACCTGCTTCAGGGCCCACCTGATTCAGTTCACCAACAAGCACCGTCAGGCTGCCTGAAAGATGTTAAACACTGACCGAAATCTGTTTGTTGCTCAGTTTCTTTTTCTACAATATGTTGTTCATAGAGTACTGTCATGACAATACTTCTAAAAATCAATTTGAATTTAGTTTGGAGTCTTCTCAAATTGTATGCGTTTCATTTTCAATTATTTTTCCATAACTCTCTGGTCAGGCAAAAACCTGGGAGCAACAACACTCTTTGGGGATAAAGGATTATTTTATACATGAAAAAGAATTTTAAAAAGTCTTAAATATATGCTGACACATGGATAAAAAGTATAATTGGTAGCTATTCCACTAAGAAAGGTTACAAAGCCAAACTGTCGTTTAGTCTAAATAAATAATAAATCTAATAAATAGTACATCTAAAACTCCCTTTAATGGCATGGATTTACGTAGGCGCTAGAGATCTGTTCAATGTCCACTACAAACAAGGGGGATCTGAGTTGCGTAAAGGTGAAATCACTAATTTTCTCGGTTGCAGATTAAAGGGACACTGTCCAAATTCATCATTTTTGTTAGGTTTTACTTTTCCAACATGATGGACATCGTTTTCGAGGTAAATCGACCCCAAATTACATCACGACACATTTACATCCTGGGACATGTTCACCTCTCCGCTTCAGCCTCAATCGCACTGATACTGTTACCCAGAGGATTTCTCTGAAAACAACGCGAGCGCGAGCGCTGTCACTTGGGAACTGGCGCCAAGGCAGCCATGCCGCAGGGACAACGGACCTTTGTTGATCTCGTGACAACGGATCCTTTACTCCTGCTCATCTAATGTATTCTCTATTCATGAAACAGTATTTCTCTATAAGCAAAGTTTCCAGATCTTGGCGATTTTCAAAGTACTTTCTTCTGACTCTGCGCCGGGCATTATGAACTTCTCTTTAGCTGTGGGCATCAGAGACACCGCTGGATGCTACAGACTCCAGAAACTGCCCGTGTGGAATTAACACAAACTGTTGAGGCCTCTGAACCATCCCCGCCCCGTGAAACTATGAACTTCTGCGCACTCTGTAAGGACCCCGGGCGCAAGGTGTAATTCCAAGCTCCCCTAGTGGCAGCGCTTGCTACAGACGCCAGAAAGGCGGTCTCGTCTCAACATCCAAAAAAGCAAGTCAGTGTGCACAGAATTCTTCTATGCAAGCTGTCTGATAGAGGCTTTTAGTAAGCAACAGAAAGATTTTGGACAAATTTTGGTAGAAACTTGTATCAAAACAAAACACTGATACGGCCATGTCTGACACGCCCCTCAAGTCCACACGTGGGATCAAGCAGTCCTCCCTTCTGATTGTGAGGCTGGAAGGTGGCCCCACTATCTCTCAGGTGAGAACCACTCCTCAAAAGACATGTCACCAAGAGATTCACTACGTGGAAACACCCTGATAAGTATGGAATGATATGGAAAATGAAGTAGCATTATAGAACTAAGAATGCTAAAGCAAAAAAAAAAACAAAAAAACAAAAAAACAAAATGAAGTTGCAGAAAATGTCAGAACACGAAAATTGAATTTGAAAGGCAAGAAAAAATAAGAGATAGCCCCCGCCTGATGTAATCAGAACAGATAACAGAACAAAAGAACGCCTACCCAACTCCTATTTATACACTGCTACTGAAGACAAATATTTTCAAACTGAAAAATATTTAAGATATAAAGCACTCTGCATAATTGCCTGGGATACATATCCAGCAGCATTCATGGACAGAAGTACTATAAAAGTGGTAATATACAGAAGTACCATAAAAATGAAAACGTCTGTAAGAAAATAGATTTCCCATTTATTTTGGATTTTCGGAGTTTTATTTTCTCTTTCACACTTCATATTACTTGAAGCTTTAGGGAAGGAACAGGAGAATCTTACTTCCATTATCTGTATGACTTCTCCGGCTTTTGTCCCTTTTTAAAATGTCATGTGGCCTAATATTTCAACAGCAAGGGACAAGGATTCTATCAGAGACTAATAATGTATTCTTATGATTTTACGTTATGATTTTAGGGGGAAAAAAGGTTTCCTTTCCTTTAATAAATCATCGTGTGAGTGGCATTCACTGTAACTACTGCATGAGACAAACAGGGTAAGATGGTCAGCTAGTTTTCCATTTGGCTCTTTTTACTGCCAAGTGGGTTTAAAGGCAAAGTATTTCATACTTATATTTGTTTACTTGATTAAACATTACCACCTCTGCTTACTAAACAAGTCTAAATATACCTTCCCTGAGGTAACTAAGGAGTGTGTTATGACTACTTGGTTACACTAATGTTGTTTTTCAATCAATTGAGAAATATACCAAACACCTAATATGTCCCTTGCCTGATACAAATAATATGACTCCTGTACTAAAAAGCAGGTTAAGGTATCAAAAGAGCAGCTGAAAAACAAAGTAATAAGTCAATCAAACAATTATTTGTCACCAAGTAACTAAAACCTTCAGACTCTTTGAGCTGATTATTTTGAAATGAAGTTAAGCATTTTAGAGAAACACCAACTTTAGTCTATTTTCACCCCACTGAGTTACAAAGCTGAATTAGACAGCATTTTTTAATAAGGAAACTAAAAACATACCTTTCATAAAGATACATGGGAAAATTAACATGTGAATGAACATAATTATTTGAATATTAAATCAAGACCAATTTTCATAGAAATCTGAATGTGGAAAAGTAAAATTTTGCTAACTACTGAATATACTCAATCATTACCAAAATGAATTTTCCGATAGATTTTCCAGTAAACACAAACATATCTCTATTCTGATATAATAATTCAATAACAACCAATCAAAATGTATTTATATTTTCAATATAGTAAAATTTTAAATATTCAAACTATAAACAGAATTTTTTTTAAAAGAAAATAGCGTATGCATTTATAGACAGAGTTTGTTTTTATTTTTATTTTCTAGCATGTCAGAATACATACCAATTTAATATGCCCTGGGCTTTTTCTACACCCTCCCTGAAGTATATAGACACAGTTCCATCAAGGTCATTTATAAGCTTCTGTTACCTTCACTTATACTGATGTTTACATACATTTCCCCAAATCCAGATGGGGTCTTTAAATTCAGGCCTTGTCACAAAAAAGTTTGAACACAGGCAGAGTTTAGAGCTGCCTTTTATGTAAATGTAATATAAATATACTATTTGACATAATGAAAACAACTATTAAAAAAAATCTTAGTTTGGGAAAAGACATTTGAGTTTTGCATTTTGGATTTGTCGAAAATCAGGAAAGACGTTTCTGACACAAAACAAATTCTATCTCACTCCCAACCTGTTTATTTACTGTGTACTTCATAAATGTTATGCTATAAGAAATTGCTATTATATATAAAAAAAAAAAAACTTGGAATCAGTTTATAAATATTTTGATTATTCGAAGAGTCTTTCTGTGTAGTGTCAAAAAAATATATATCAATATTTAAAGGGGAAAAAAACAGTAAATCAATGCTTAGAGAAAATGCTGTGGAATAGATACACATTTTAATTATATAAACACTTATAAATGATTAAAAAATAAATCCGAAACAGGAAAATATGTAAAAGCGATATTAAAATATAGCATGTGAAAACGTAGCAAATCCCATGTGAAGGGCTTAACATAATGTATTAGAAATATTATTTATTGAAGCTCACAATACTCTGGATATATTTAGCCAAGCCTTGGGGGTCAAGGATCATGAGGCAAAAGTTATAAAATCTGTTTCAAAATCTCTTTAGGGGCTTATACCTAGTAATCAACTAATTATCTGACAGTTCCTCCATCCACGCTCCTGTTTTCCTGTATTCTACTTATCTTTTCTTTCTCTCCTTTCTATCTGTGGCTCAGTGCCAATTAGACCTGAAGATAAACTGAGTTTAGATGCAAGGAAAGAGTCCAACTGAGCAATCTGGAAGATAAAGATGGCGTAAAATTCTCAAATTATACTTTCTTTCTTCCTGTACTCACTTCAGACACTGTATTTTAGGCATTCAAGGACCAATATGTTCTGCAACTGTTAATGTTGGATTTTGTGGGCACTTTCTATTTTTATACTTTATGACGCATCTTTTAAACTTCAAATCTGAAACAAAAGGAGATTTCTCAAAGACAGAGAACATAGTAAGTGATGAACAGTGAAGGAAATTTTCTTATCTCAAGGTTATATAACCTGAAATGTACTACTGAACAATGGTATAAAAATGTAATACCTAAAAATCTTTAAGAGGAGATCCTTGTGGTTTAGAATTAATATTAACTCATCCAGGCTGGGAATAGCAGTCTGTAGTTTTAAGCTCTGTTTTACTATTAGAAAGTATACCTATTCAGAAGGTCTTTAATTACCTTATAAAGCAAGAATCCTATGTCATTAGTCTTGGTTTATCTCAAAGAAATTATAGTTCTTTACCAATTCAGAGGGAGGTACTTTAATCCTTAACCCATCTTCATCTGAATCTTTGGCCAAAAAAAAAAAAAAAAAAAAAGCCAAAATAAAATCCCCAAACAATCAAAAAACAAAAATAAACAAAAAACAAAAATAAGTCCAACAACCCTACTGCAGCTCCTGTTTTTTTCTGCCATATATTTGTAGCAATTATTAAAATGTCGTTTAGACAATCTGTGTTCCAATAAATTTAATGAAGACAATTCTGAGTAATTTGGAACAATCCCAGGAAAGGAAACTACATCTTGCCAAAAACATAAAATACAATCAAAACAATAGTTGGGAAAAAAAGCTGAAATAATTATATTTAAGCCTCCAAGAAAAGTTACTATGCATCCACAGGTTGTGCTATTGAGAGGGAAAATGCTGTTAATTGCCCAATATTAATGATCATTGGTTGGCAAAAGATTTTTTCAGAAATAACCATATTCGCAGTTAGCAGAAAACTACCTGTATAGGAATCCCTGCTCTAGTGTACATTCATTGTCAATTTACCATACAGTCTTCAATAGAAAAACTCAAGGCTAATTATCAGAAATGTCAGTGGTAACCTCTTATATATGTCTTTGTAGTTCATTGCCATTGTTTCCAAACTCATTTTAAGTTACTCACTATATATTACACATGCAGGATACTTATTGTTGTAAATCAAAATATAGTTGATAGAGAATTAGGTCTACTACAAACATTCGTCAATAACATGACATAGTCTAATGCAATTGGAATTGTAAAAAGCTTTCAAAATAGTTTTGCAAAAAGTTGTCTAGTTATATAAACATCAGTTAAAAATACACTATTAAACATTTAAATAAATTCAGAGAGGTAACAGCATTAAAAATATGTTTGCATTACATAATACCTGTATCACAGTAGTAAAATGTAAGTTTAGCTATCATAAAACGAAACAATTAAAACTGATATACAGGAACAAGTGCACTACTACATTTCATTTGATTAGCAAAAATAAAATATTTTTAGTGCTCTGTTCTTGTGCCCAGAATTTGACAGCTGTACATTTAATCAAATAATAAATTAACTAATACAATAAATTCTGATCATAAAAGAAATTTAGGGTACTATAGAAAATAGTTAATTTACTCAATGATAAAGAATTCTAAACAAGTAACTGCCAAAGATTCTGGATCATGCAATCTACATACTGAGGTGTGTCACAACACAGGTTTAATGCCACAAATAATTGTCAATGGACACATAATGACAAATAACATTTATTATCATGTCACGTACGCTAAGCACTGTTCTAAGTACTTCATACATATTTGCTTATTTAAACACTTACAATTCTATTCCTACTCCCCAGATAAAGGATGATGAAACTTGAACACAAACACGTTAAGTAATTAGCTAATGGTCATATGGCTGATAAGTGGAGGTGTCAGGTTTGAACTTCTTAACTAGGTCTCTATAACCACAGTGCCTCTTCTCTACTATCTAGAGGTTCAGGTCTCTGCAGATGATCTAGCAGAAGAGTAGTAGGTAGGCAGTTTCAAATCAACCCAGATTCGAAGGCCCACATAAGAACAAGGACGCAGCCTATCTGTAAGAAAAGGCATATCTGAACATAATTCTATTAAAAATAATAAAATGGAAGACACCCTTGAAGAACTATAACCATTATTAATAGCTCCTAACTTACAGTGAAAAATCTTTCAACTACTTGGCATAGCCTCACTGTTACTGCTGCATTTTCCTCACTTCCATGGATTGGGGATTTTGTAATTCAAGTAACAGGAAGTTGGCATGTGAATCACCATCCACAACCCCTACTCCATATCACATTTTGAATCTCAGGAAAGAGAGGAAAAGAGAAGATAAGGGAAAAGAGGAAGCAAGGAAAAGGGAAACACAACCTGGAGAACACAGGGAACTGAATTGTCATGGAGCCCTCAAGGGGAAGCAGCAGAATCACGGTTCCCCATGGAGACATACAGACATACAGCCCTCAGATCGCCTGCTAAGAGGTGGGTTTGGGACAAATGATGTCATCGTTTCTGGATCTTTCACAATAAGCTCTCATTCCTAAAAACACATTTTATGCCAATGGAGTATTATGTTAGATTCCCTGAGCTTTGGCGCTCTCCTCGGCTATCTCTAATATATGAACATCTACATTAATTTGACAAATGGAAAGTTTCCAACAACTATTAGTCAGCAAGTCTATCCACCATCAACATTTCATTCTGCTTCTGAAACAGCTTCGTATTTCAGGGACGAACCACAAATAACAATGGCACTTTCAAAGAATCTCTCATTTAAAAGATTACAACTATGAAAGAACTATTTCACTGTATTAAATAAAGACTGAAACAGGAGAGATATGCAAGTAAATGCAGTTCAATTTATATTCCTTCATGACAATATGTGAGAATATTTTCTAAATCTGAGTCAAAATGTTTGTATTTATCTGAACAATTTAATCGAATACAGTCTTAAGGAAAAAAAACCTCACCTTTTCAATTTTAAATATTTCAGTCATTAAAAACTCTAAAATTTTAAAAACTTTTTAAAAATATAATTCCATATTACACTTTGAACTATTAATTTGAGTAGACTGATGTGTCCTATAGTAGGAATATGAAAATGTGTAGACATTTCTCCCGGCAATAATGGGTTGATATCTAAACTTGGATTTTCCGAAGTCTAAAGGGAAATAAATGTAGCTAACGCTGCATTGCAAACACTTCTTAAATTATACAATAGTATTAACCAGTTGGAAAATATTCCTTCCAGGACTCAAGAAATGTATGGAAATTTAAGTAATAGGTTTCTATTATTATAACTGTTACTTATTTTTATGAATTCATTATCCAGGATGTTGTAAATATTTGTATGCATAATTCAACAATAATCAGTGGTGTTTATCTTGACTGATAATCTACAGACCGCAGTGCATTTATGATTTCAATGGAATTAATCTTCAATTCCCTACACTTCATTGTGAGAAGAGCTATAAACAGGTTGCCAAGAGGAGCTGTTTAACATCTATGCTTTACTTGAGGAAAGAAAAAATTCCTTTGGAGCGAACCCATCTTTATTCACTGCAGAATACAACTATTCTCCAAAGGAGTTGATAACCTCCACTCTTTATAATGTACATATATATAAAAGATATCTACTTGTCATATAAATAAGATGTAAGAATAATAGACACATTCCAAGAAATAACATGGTGAAATCAATTTTTCTTTGTCCACTGAAAAAATTATTCCTCCCACTTGACAAGTCCTCTTTTGCCCTCCAAGAACACAAAGAAGCTGTGGGCGGTGGGCATACTGGGGTGGCAATCTGCCTTGTTAACAGTTCCAGCATCCCCGAAGCCCTCCTCTACTTTTCCAATTATTTGTCCATGTTCAGATACACAATGAAGCCTTTATTCTTATTTGGTAAATTTTATTTTGATGATTGCATAAGTAATAGATCAATCACACTTTTCCGGGCAATCACATCCTGCCCATTTTCAGCCAGCTTCCTCTGACTCCAAGTTGACAACTTGGTATGAATAGTTATGGCATGTCGGGGAAATGCCAGGGCGTATCTGTCAGCTCCATGGGTTTAAGCCACTGTAGTGTAGCTACTTAATGATTTATATTAAGCTGGGAAGTGACCACTTGCAGTGCTGCTGGGAGACACTGGTGGCTGACACCGCATACAGAATGTGGTACAGATCACTTCCAGCCTCAGACGTCTCAGACAGAGCATTTCGTTTTCATCAAGGCATTGCACGTGTCCACTATCCAAAAAAACAAAAATGGCTCTTTTTATTCAACCCCTCCCTCTTGTAAAATAAATAAAATATATAAATGTGTCTTCTGTTGGACTTTTTAAAAATTGGATAATTTTCAAATAATAAATCACTGTACATAGTAAACTTAAAAATAAGAAGTGATTTTATAAGTGCTCTTTCTATAGCTGTGCTATTCTCTTCTAATTTATAGTTATTTTTAAACTTAAATGTTTCTAAAGAAGAAAAGATAAAGAAGATCCTCATTCTCAAGAAGTCTTTATAATTAAAAGATGCACGTTAAAGCATTTACACAAGAAATTATATGCCATTTAGGAGTTGCTTTAAAATACAAGCCCAACATCCACCTCCCGGAAGAGTAGAAAGATAGAAACATGATTAACAAATTTTAAAAATAGTCAACATTGTATTGTATTATATTATATTATTCTCTTCACTTCTGTTTTTAAATCTTCATTTTAAAAAGTTATTTAGAAATATATAAACATGCAGTTTTGCATTCAACCACTATTTCTCCTAAATCAAGAGAATCACTTAGGAGTCAAATATAAACTATATCTAATGCATTTTTCCCTTGAAATTAAAGATCTAATTACTTTAAATAAATGTGTAACATATCCTCAGTGTCATTAAAAATATGAACACTACCATTTTAGTCTATTTTTGCTATATCGAACTTTTAATGTCTAATATTCTGCAAACTATTAATTAAGGGCAAATGAGATGGCATCTAAAGAATATCTGTTTTAATTAATTACCATCCAAAATAACTGATATTAGCAAGCGGTAATTTTGATGTCCCTCATTTTCATAATGGATAGTAAAACAACAAAAGATGACTATGATATTCAAAAACGTGCTCACCTTCCTAACTGGCTGCAGCATTTGTTTCTTCATTATGTCTACGCAGTTAAATTTCAGTCTTGGACCTGTCATAATCTAGCCTCCCAAAGCATCAAATTGCTACATTTCCAAAAAATAACAATAAAGTGAAAGACACCTTCATTAATCTTCTAACACAGACCACTTAAAAGTAAGTGAAGCATTCTAGCTTAATTCAGTTAAATTTTCCATAGCATCTACATTCAAATGGAAATGTATCTGCCAGCTTATTAGGTGCTGAGAATATTACATTACACTCTGCAGAGCACAGCAAGATGACTCACAGCAAAATAAAAAAGAAAAATAGACTGAAATTAATAAAATTAAGTGCTATAAAAATCAACTGGTGAAAATTACATGTGATAAAAGAGTTTTGTTTCTCTAAAAATTCTGTCTTGAAATCAGATATATCTTGGTCTTTAAGACAGAAATAAGACATTTCTGATGGCAATTAAATTCAAGGTTGGAAATTTGTTACTCAATATTTAAATAGCAACAAACCCTCTGGCTTGGATTATTATAAGCCTGTTAACAGCTTTTTTAGCTTCACTGTGATCACTGGGACTACTCTTTTTTTCTGATTTTAATTTTGCTTTTAATAAACTGTGGAATCTTAAAAATTGGAATAGAATTTAGAAATAGCATTTAGTCACCCACAGTTCTGTAGATAAAGAAATGAAGGTTCATGGCATGCCAGTCTTGCCTTCCGCCTAGATTGTAGCAAATTTAGCATCCTTAACAAGTCTGTCTTGACACAGGCTGCCTTATGCTTTTGACAGATTCCTTTATACCTCTGAGCCCCAAAATTTATCTCCCTTCCTCCTTCCCCTGACACACACACATACACACACACACAGATCATATTCATACATATATGGTAGAGGTATCTTTCCCTTTTAAGCTAATAGAATATCTCAGAAGAAAACAGGTCCCTTGAAATTATCTTGGAATTCCTGGAAAAAAAAAACTGCATAAACTTTCTTCCTTTTAAAAGACATTTAACATAACTATGTAATTAATAGAGTTCTGTTATACCAACCCCAAGCCAATATCAGTTGTTCCCAAATTGTTCTAAAGTACAATTAAGCAAATGATCCTAAACTCTATTTTCAGAAGCTAGATTTTTTTTTTAATTAACTGCTTAACATCACCAACTTAACCTCTACTGCATCTTTTTAGCAATCTCTATATTAGTTAGGGAAGATAAACTGAGCTGAAGACTCCATTACATTCATCCAATCTGAGATACCAGAACTTGAAAATAAAAGGCTTTAAGACTTCAGACAGAGAATGAATGGTGACAATATTAATAAATGATCTGTTTTGCCTTGCAGTGAAGCAATGTGGGAATAGCGAACATTGAACCATTTTATCTCTGTTTGCTGGCACCTAAAAAAAAAAAGTTAAGTCACGCAGTAATTTTTCACTCGTTAAGCGAGTAACAAAAAGAGACTAAAAATTATATAAATTATCAGAAAAATGGTATAGCCTACATGTCCATTTTACTTTCAAAATTTACAAACAGCTAAATAAGACAATTTGGGATCACTCTCTAGGATATTTATCTCAATATATATTTACAGGTGTTAAATTTAGTAAAGATATGACTTGTGTACATTTCAAACTCTAGCACAGTTACATACTTTCTAAATAAGCCACCTGCAACCATCCTAAGTTTGGCGGTGCACAGATTTAGTGACTGGTATCATCTGAAGAGCTTCCCAAAAGAGGTCAGTTATAAAAAGCTGAACTCATTGTGATGGAAGGCAGTTCGGCATCCAGGCAAAGCAGTCTATTCCCACGGAGCTGCCAGCACATTTGTACTAAGGTCCTAATGTGGACTGCCCTGGATCTTCACTTAAAACTTCAAAAGTGGTTATGCCAAGAAAAAGGCAGGATAAGTCACAAAATAAATTGGATTTCTTTTCATTGTTGTAATAATAGATCTATTCTCTACTTTGTTGCGATCTCACCATGTCTGACTGACTTTTTTTTTTTCCAGGTTGGAGGCTTTTGTTAAAACTTGTAAGTGACTAGTTTAAAATATGCTCTAAGAAGCTAAATTATATTGGCAGGACTGGGTTTGGAAAATAGCCTGAAATTATAAATGTGTTCCAAATAAAGTGTTTTGAATACATTTAGATTTTTACTTCCAAATTATATCTACTCACTAATAGGTCAATTTGGGCCATGTATATAGTGCTGTTAAAGCTTTTGTTTTACAATTCAGAGAACATATCTGATTAATATATCATTTGGGATGCCAGGTACATTTCCCCTTTCACATCAATTCTGTTGACTGGAAGGTGGATTTCTGGAGTGGTGGCAGACATTAAATGGATTTATCCTTCCTGACCTCCACCATGTTACACATATGCTAGACATGTAAAAGCATGCAGTGTTTTACTAGGAATCACAAAGGGTGCATTGTCTCCTTACAAGTGATCTCTTGCTGAGATAACAAAAACACAAAGTTATTGTTAAGTCACACTACAGCTACACTGTACACAGATGTCACTTGTCTTAGGGAATTTTAAATATAAAAGATGCAGGCACCACTAAACAAAGATGATATTACAGTCTCTTTCAATTATGCAACTTAAGTGATCGAATTAGAGAAAGAAGGAACTCTATTCCAGGAACTGTGCATGATTAAAAAGGGCATCTTGAACTTACAATATATTGTGGGAACAAAAAATTCACCTGACAGATACTCAGTTTATGGAAAAGGTTTTGAAGGAATATGGCTACTGTATCAACACACACAGGTTATGTTCCCTGGGGCCATCAGCTATGGGAATCTCAGATGAATCTCATTCTTCATTATGATTGAGAAAAAGTATTAAAAAGAATGAGATGCAAGGGTGATTTGATGAAGACTATTATCTACAAGGGAGCAGGAACTGACATACCGTGTTTTCTTCATTATGAAGTAGCCAGTATATTGGAGGTACTTGTTGAATAGATCCAGTAAAGAAAGGATTGTAGCATTTAGGCTCGATCTCTGGTTTTGATATTAACCAACATACGACATGTATGTAAGCATTTAATTCTTAATTTTCTCATCTCTAAAACAGAACCATCAATACTGGCCTCAGTGAGCTGTTTTACAGAATGAATGAATTCATGTATGTGTAAGCACCCAGGTTGGCACCACAATGCCAACCAAGGATTCGGTAAAAGTATTTCAAACGAACAAACAGAAAATGCTAGAAACAGTTTAATATTGGGCAAAGACATAAATTAATTTCATTGGGTTATTTATCTACCACCTTCACCCTCCTCTTCTTTGAAACTTATCAGTCTTCTATGAATTTAGCTAGAATAATTTACCTCTATTCAGCTTATTGATAGAAGTATATCCCTATTAAATGCTTAGTTCAACACCCTTTACTATGGTATTTTGTGGCTCAATCTATAAACCTATCATTGAGTTGTTAATATTTTAGAATAAAGGTCAGGTTCTTGGTGGTTAAGGTACATATAAATTCCCATAACAATTTAAATTTATATCTTTCAATGCTATTTTTAGGTACTATAATAACATATTTTAGAAGTAAAAAAATAATAAATTTGTAGATGAAAATTAAATTCTGAAACAATGCATAATTCCAATATTGTAAACCATGACTGAAAAGGACTCTTTTGGTTATGTCCTTACAGATTTAATCCTAATTCTGCTACTATTATATAAAAATATAGAACCTGTTATGGAACTTCATCTATTATTTGATACATATTTCTGTAATTCAGTTTCCTTTCTCTGTACATTAATTTTAAAAATATGAAAACCTCGCATATATAGACAATTTCACATATATTTCCAATTTATTCATTTTATTAAACATTCTCTATATTTGAGCACTTGGCAAAGTACCAAAATATTATAACTATACCTTTATCTATGTGTATATATGTATGTATGTATGTATGTGTATATATCTGTGTGTGTGTGTGTGTGTGTGTATAAAATTTGAGACAAACAAATGCAATTACTCCACGGAAAGATTAACTGAACTGCTATTTTTGTTTTATTTTAACCTTTTAATCAATGGCTCTGAAGCAGGGGCAATTTTGCTTACCAGGGGGCATGTGACAATATCTGGAGATGTCTGGTTGTCAGAACTAAAAGTTGAAGGGAAATTGCTACTGGTATCTAGTGGGTAGAGGCCAGGGATGCTAAGCATCTTACAATATACAGGACAGTTTCCTACAACAAACACTTATCAGTCAATAGTGTGGAGGATAAAAAACTCTGGTCTAATGAAAGTTGAAAAATATGCCCTTTAGAAATCCAGCTGACATACCCATTTGTGGCATTAACCTTAAAGACTACGCTACCTGTTCGTAGGAGTTCAAAACGAACGCCATGTGATATTTTGAACTAATACGAGGAGGTAAGTTTTTGAATCTCTGTCATAGATTTTAAACATCTGCACAGTGATCTCTGTTAGTGCTACCTCAGACAGTCCTGAAGCGCAATGATCCTGCCAGTGCATCCGCACTGCAGTGAACGCGGAGAATTGAAATGTGAGCAATGGGTGGGTGCTTTGTCAGAGAAGCTGCAATCTGCAAGTCAATCAGGCTTAATTGGTCCAATAAACAAAAACATTACATCAATTATAAAATCTCCAGAATCACTGTCATGTTTTCATTGATTAATTCCTACTCATTTACTCAATAGAAAGAGTTTTACAGCAAGAAATAAAATACTCTAAATGACATCCAGTTTCCTGCAAAACCAGGTGTCTAATTATAGAAACTCCTATCGCTCTTTGCTTTTTTTTTTTTTTTTTTTGGCAGCAATATTAGCTGCAGGGACAAACTGAATTTGCTGTGAGCAATATATATATATTTTTTTTAGATGTCAGTTATCTTAGGAGAAAATGTCTGAAGAAAATAAAATTAGTTCTTTGTTAAGAGACCTTGGTTGATGTATCAATAACTTGGTTGATTTATTAAATGCACAATACTTACCTAACCCTCCCATTGAATTACTTCCTCTGTGTCAGCTCCTACTACAGCAATATTTAATCTCCTCAAATTAAGAATATTAAACCCTATCCTTTTTCAAAATCTTTTTCAGGATAAGTTTACTAAAACACAAACCTGGCATTTATCATTACTCCACCTGAAATCATTTAATGGCTTCCCAGAGCTTTTAGATACAGACTCAGCTCTTCAGCTGAATTCACAAAGTACTCATAAGCTGAGCCTAAGCCACCTTTTCTCACAACTGCCCCACGCAACTGCCACTCCAGTCACATCAAACCGCTTGCTCTTCCTGGGACATCCCACCTTTTTTTATGCTTCTTTGACGTGAAATATACTGATGCTTCAGTCTAAAATATTCTTTCTTTTTATCTGACTAGTTCGCTCCTTGTTCTTATCCTTCAAATTACAACTCAAACACCATGGGAAGCACTCAGGAAGGCTGGCCTGCCCCATTCTCCTGCTTCCAAAACACCCTGGGGACCTCCGTCCATGAGCACATTCCACTGCATTCTCCGATGATCCTGTCTGTCCCTTGTGTGAGACTAGAAACTTAAAGGTAAGAAGGCTCTTCCGTGAATACTAAGAGTCCCTGGCAGCGCCTGGTATAGAATAGATAATAAATGGCAGTGACTGTACGGCTGAATCGATGAATGGATGAATGATGGTACTTTCGTGGGTTCCTTTCTCCACTTACGATGGTAACATTTTGTCCTCTCCTTATGATGTAATTATCCCTCAATTATAGGCATCTTCTATAGTCATGCTATCTATTCACTGAGATCGTCAACCTTCAGCTTCAGTATCTGTTTCACAATAGCTAGTTTTAATATATATTTGACAAACAAATCAAGAAATAAATCTTTGTTAGTCAGGAAAGGCTGACTAACAAAAAGGATGTATGCAACTTATTCTCTTCTGGATTCAGAAAAAAAAATGTGCATAAATACATAAATCCACTTGGCAGATACACTAAAATGGCATATGGGCATTTAGGATGCTAAGACGACAATTTTTACTGGGTTTGAGATTTCTCAAAATAAAATTTTTGGAGAATACCAGCATTATAATAAATGTACAAGTACTTAAAGAAAGGTCAACAGAGTGCTAGAGGAGCCCCAAGCAGAATAAGAGAGGAACCCCTAATTAAGTCTGGGAGCAGAGGAGGCTAATTAAAGAATGCGCAAAAAGGGTGATTCCCGAGATGAGTTTTGAGGAACAGACAGGGACAAGGAAAGAGAGAAGGGGAAGAGACCCCAGGATGTGAACAACCTAACTGGTATAAGGATCTGTTTACACTGGATTCTGTCATTCAAAAAAAGTTAAAATTTGTATTAATATTACCAAAGATGATTATTGGACGGGTGTACAACTTTCAGCCATCACTAATCTTAACTAGTAGGGTTTTGGATATGGGTGTGGGGCTATCATAATGGGTTTTTTTTATATATATATTAGGGTATAACACGGAAGCTGCCGTTGTTTTGAAGAAATGTAAAAAATTTTGGAGGAGGAGAGAAATAATGGAATACTAATCTGATTATAAGCACAGGACAAGGGCCTATTCAAAAAGTGTTAGGGGGAACATTCTAAAAAAGTGACAGAATAAGCATATTAGAAACAAGAGATAATTAAACATTTGGAAATCATTAGCACCCTGGCCAAAGTACTTGGTTGCCATGACAAAGCCCAAAGAACCTACTGAAAACCTGACAAGCAGGTACCCTGAGAGAAGATGAACAAAGAAGAAAAAGGCTAATGTTTTCAAGAGACAATAACATTATAATTTTCTAAGTCTCTCTTGGGAATATGCTCAGAGTATTATTCTGTTTTGCGTTTTACAGCGTTGAGTCTGGTGTGACTGCCAAAGAGGCAAAGGTGGGCACTGTAAATCAGGGATGATTCACTTACTCTCTGAACCCTCTTCTAGCTTTTTAATTCGCCATGAATCACCAAGGAATTTCTGCCTGAAGAGAAGGGGCCTGGAGCACATAGCTATGCTCACATGTGGCAATCACATTCACTAATACTGGCATAAATGTCTAGAGCCACCCTTCATCTTCCACTCCATGTCTCCCTCAAATCCTAGAAAGGAAATAGTGAGGTTCTGTAATGTAAACCCTTCCGGGGGTATAGTGAAGCCCACTTGTACTGGCTGGCATTAGCTGATAGTGCGTATCTTTTCTCAACACCGCACTCAATGACTTCATATCTTGAAATGAATCATGGTGTTAGTATTTCTACCACGGAAAGCAGCAAACGTGATAAATCTAGGTGATTCTTTCTTCCCTTCCCCATTAGAGAGACAGTTATTAAACATTAACCAGCTAGACAGTCAGAAACCAACTAAGCATCTCATGATAAATAATAACTGAAATTTTTGGCTGAATAGTATTTTAAATAAAAATTACATGAGACATGGTGAAAAAACTTGAAGTTTAGTTCAGTACTCTGTTAGGGGGCAAATCAGCCTGGATCCCTCCTGTAAATCAAATATCTAAAACTTACGATGTCATGTCCTACCCCAGGTGACTAGGTTAAAATACATATAGTTATTACTAATGTCAACTAAGAAGGAAGCAAAACCATTTCTTCCTTATATATGCAGTTGATGTCAAATGGTAAGACAGGTAGACAAGTGTAAATTCTGTTACCCTAGGGATACAGGGTTTTACTCTCCAGGGGAATAATCAGTCTTTGTTCACAAATACTGACTGTAGTTTTGAAAGGGTTAAACCATTTTCCTATCAGGGGAAATTAAGTAATATAAGATACATGTTAATGTATTTTTAAGTAAGTGATATTTTTCTATAGCACATGTATGCATTAGTTTAAAAACAAGATACCTTTTATAATTCGGAAATTAACCCATGTAGATCCCTCTCAGTTCCTTTAATGGAAAGGACAGCTGAATTAGAACGTTCTTATGCAATCCGTAATCAGAAAAGAAGCAAAGTATGTTCTAGTCATATGAATAAAAGGGAAAAAAAATTAATGCCATCACTTAGATACCTCAATTCATTCCTAAGAGCAAAGGAAAGATTCCTATTTAGGAAGAAAACTAATTGAACTTAGATATTTAAAAGTGAATGAGATGCCATTTTTTTCATGTAGCCTTTGTAGTCTTTTCTATTCTTTAAGTCACTTAATCCCAAAAGGTAATTTTCAACTCTACTTTTCTCTTTATTCATCTTTCATTTTTTTCATAAATCGGTTTTATGCAATTCTTAAGAAGCCAGTGATTATACATTACACTTACTATCTTCATCAATACATCTATGTTTAGATATGAATAGTATCTCTAATAACGTATCAGTAATCAAAGATAATGACATTTAAAAGTACCGAATAAATTTGTATATGACTTTAAGTTTCCTAGTAATAATAATTTGTTTTTCAAGTTTAACAATTCTTCCTTTATTTTGACTCTTCATGGGATGCCAGAAGCTGTCCTTGCTGGTGTGGCATATGAAATTTAATATTCTAAAGTTAACAACTCCCTTTTCTTCTTAAATACCGCCCACAAAAATACTTATTCCTTAATTTACATACGCGCCCCTCCATCTTAATTTTTAACTTTCGTTTTCCGCTCCACAGACCCTGTGGAAATTAGAAATCCACATATTCCTCATTTCAGTATGAGTTCTGCTCGTTCCTCTGCCACCACCCACGTCCTGACATGCTGACAATACGCGGCGCAGGACAACCTTATTTCTAACTCTTTGCATCGCATTGCTCTGATCATTTTATGTTTTCTCACTGAAGCTTAAATGTCCCTGATCAGTTATGTCACTCATTCATTCGTCAGTTTATGATCAGGAGCCATGAGAGTAGGGACATAAAGAAGCAAGAATAAAGTGCGAAAATGAAAGATACCACTTGAGATTTAATTTGTCTGACACTGTTTTCTACATATCCTATTTCCTGTTCCAGGGCAACCCCAGCCCCCTTCCCCCCCCGCCCCTAAAAAAAGACACATACCCTCAGAACCCTAATTATCACATTACTGAAGCAAAAAAGTAATCTTTAAGTATTCCTCCTACATGCACTCCCTGGGTGACTGCTGTCCTCCTACAAGACTGCCTCTCAGGGGTGCAAACCTAGAACCAAAGATAGTCTGTGAAAACTACCACTGTTTATATTTACAGAACACATTATTATGTTCTATAATCTTCACGACAACCATTTGAAGTCATCAAAGCAGATGCTACTATTTTATTTTAGAGGTTAAAAAAAAAAAAAAAAACAGCTTTGAAATGTGAAATGTCTGGCCAAGCATCATATACTTAATGAGTAGCAGAGGTCCTGACTACAATCAGGGCTTCTGAAAATTGGCCAGGCTCCCTCCTTGTGTCACTTTTAAGGATGGCAGATGATGTCACTAAGCACATTCTGAAGAGTAGAGTACCATTATTTTATTCCACATAATTAATTTCATTTTTCCAGGTAGACATATGCCCTGTTAGAGGGCTCCACTCCTCCTGGAGCTGGTATCACTGAACGGTTGAACTTCTCGCCATTAAGCAGAAGGTTATCTGCATAATATCTAAAACCAGGACACCCTTAAGACGGTCCTCTGTCAGGCAAACCTGGATTACTAAGTAGCATTCTACCCGCTGTGCACATCCTTAGGATTCAGTTGTTTCTTTTAAGGAGGAGATGATGGTCAAGATATTTTATAAAGGTGTAGCAAGCTTAACTCAACAACAGTTTAATGCTGTTGGTGGCACATAAAACTGAGGACACTAAGTTTCTTATTAATCAGAAAAGAACAGAATAGTAAATTCTTTGGGCAGTCTTTATATATAAAAAGTATGCTGGGATATCTGTTTATCTTAGTTTGAGACTATAAAAATTGCATCTGAGCATAAAACATAAATCAGGGAGACTGCTGCCTTTCACCTGGCTACTCTGCTGTATTGATTACAAGGTACATAATTCAAATGAAAGCACTGTCTTTCCACTTCAGGACATTCTGGAACTCTTGCTGCTCCCCATGAGAAACAAAGTGTCATGAAATGACATCAGAAGCAATTTCGTGCACACACACACACACACACACACACACATATATTTGTATATATATATAAAAGAACATATATTTTTTTAAAAAGTAGGTTGCAGGGCCATAATGGCCACCCCTTTTATTGTTGTTTATCAATTCACTTCTGCAACAGGTATTATGCCAAAGAACAAGCTCTATGGTGACTCCCTCATATTTCAGAAGGAATCAGGTTAATACATGGCAAAATACACGATAGCTGGTGCTGCTTCCACTCTGCTTTTGATTAAATCTGTCTAAATGCTGAAATCAGCTGGAAGCAGATTAAATAATTATTGGAAACGAAGTCATATTTAGTGGATAATTTTCATATTAAATTTGTTTTCAAATATATATTAATAGAATAGATGAATACTTATATTCAGTATATTAGTATAAATTGTAGACTATACCTAATAACATAACAAGTCTAGCAGTATTACATTGCTAGCTAATTAATGACTGCATTTTTCTAACTGGATGTTCATTCGACAATGAAAGAAAATCTGGAAGAAAAGGTCAATTCTATAATCTTATAGAACTTAAGTGTTTTTAAACTTCCTGCTATCTTAAATAATGTGCACTTAAATATTTTATCCTAGAACTAAAAGGTGAATCTAGTCTCAATTTCCCGGATTATCAAATGCATAGTAATAAGTCAAAATTTAAAATATTTTTCTTTCTTTCATTCAATCAATGTCAAATTATATTCACTAATTCTTATTTTAGTCAAAATTTTAAATATTTATATCCTAATTAAATAATGCTTGGCATTTAAATTTGTAAAGCAAAATTAAACGAGACTCAGGCACTGCCCTAGGCATTTGCATATACAAATTTATCTAAACCTCACACCAACACTATGGAACGTGTGATGTTTTTGCTAAGTTCTGTGACATAGTATGGAGTTGAGCTGCTAAGTGAACAGAAGAAGCCTGGCTTGTACATCCCGACACCAAATCACAATGCCATTCTGCCTCTCAGATACTTGTGCAACAACTGGTGTCATTTTTGCTTAAATACTTCATTTAGTTATTTGCTCATTCCTTCAGTCAGTAAACATATCTTGAGCACCCAAATAAGTGCCAGGTTCTAGAGGAACAAAGATAAATAATATAGACTTTACGCCTTTCAGTACGTCCCAAGTCTGGTGAGGAAAGCAGACTTTTGATGAAATAATTAAAATCTACTGAGTAAACTGTTGAAAGGCAGATAAAAATTTCTATAGGAGCGAAAACGTGTTGGGGAGAATCACCTTGAATCTTAATTTCTTCTACTGTAAAATGGGTATAAATAATAAGTATTTATTTCTGAAAGGAAAGAATTTTAAAACCATGACTGACTACATGTCAACTCGATATTAACTTCTCTTACACGGTAAACATATGCTCTATATGCTCTATTTAAAAAAAAATAAAGGCTTTGGAACATTTATCTTTTATATGGTAAAAAAAAAAAAGTAAAATTAGAGGGAAGTAACTGAGAATGTAAAATTCCAGTTTAAGACATCTGCCTTACAATTTTAAGGAACAAAAGGACCTTGAGAATAGACATTATGGAAACTTCTTACAGTCTTTTCATTAATCTGTATAACCCCCAAACTTAAGAATATATTTTAATAGCAAAGCACTGACTTCCCTGCAATGCAACTATCAAAAACATGAAAAAATTTAGTCCATTTATCATTAAGCTTCATACAGTACAGACAGAAAAGAGAGATCATGAATAAAAGCTACTGTGCTTTTCCTCAACAGCTGCCTGGTTCTCAATTATGTTTTTATCAACAATTTTGTCTACTGTCTACAACTATCTCCTTGAATGAATCCACATCTAGGTAGCAACCAAATCGCCACTTCTATTTAAACTGGACTGTTTTAATTTTTAAAGGTTCTTAGTCTTCACCCTAAGGCAAGTAAATTTAAGGTACATACTGATTTCTCATCTTCTCCAACACTTCACCTTATCTATGCAGCAGAGGCCAGCTGCTCTTAACACTGGGAGGGCCATGACAGGTGGGCTGCAAATATTTCATGAACTCCTGAATTTGCCTTCCAGATTTTATGGGTAAGTGCTGATGTGCACTATGTTTCGAAACTTCTATCAGAATCTGAAAATGGACCATAGACCAAAAAAGATTAGGATCTATTAGTATAAAAGGAGGCTCTTCTTATACTAATAGAAGAATCTATAACAAGGACTCAATAACTAGTTATGAAATTAATGTTTTACACTTGAATTTACTCAGTGGCCCCCACCTAGCCCCTCCTGCCCAGCCCCCACTCAAATAGGAACATAAAAGACAAAGCAAAACATGTAGTGTTTCTAGGCACTGTTTTCTCCGTGTTTAGCACCCCCAAAAAAGCTATGTTTTTCAGCCTCTGTTGCAATTGAGTTGGTGCCAAATAACCAATTCTAGCCCATATAAACAATGGTTTAACTTCTGAGAAAAGATTAGTTCTTCCCCCACCTCTGTCGTAGTCTCAGCTACCTTGGAAGTCGAATGTTGGAGGAAATAAAATAAACTTAGATATCTAAGTAGCTGGATGAAGGAGTCACCACTGACTTCATAAGAGCAAGAAATAAATCTTTGCTGAGAGAAGCCACTGCAATAGGGGTTCTGTTAATAATCATGGCCTATTCTGACATCCTCAAATTAAAGATAAAAAAAAATAGCTCAGAAGTAGTTTAAATGTGTCTCTATATTAATTTTTTAAAAAAGGGGGGCATTACTGCAAGTGCTATTTTTATATTTTTTGTAAGCCATTCATTATAAACTAGACTTGAACTGGTTTATTTAATAATATATCATATAATTCAAAAAGTTTAAGTCTATGCATTTGTCTAACAAATAAAGATAAAACCTAGCTGAACGTCCAAAACTAAACATCTATTCGTGCATACAGTTAGTTATTCAAGCAACACTAAACGAACGTTTACACAACGGTGTTAGCCAGTAGATACAGAGCTAGGGGTCGCAGTCTCTGCTGCATCCCAGAGGACTCAAATCCAAGAGTAAACAAGTAAGACAGGAACCAGTATGGGGTGCTCTGGAGACATCGCCCACAGCCTGGGGAATGGAAAGACCAAAGGGAAGCTTCCCAGAGGAACTGTCGCTGATGCTGTGTCTGGTGAAGGACAGGTAGTCGTTAATTAAGAAAACAAAGGCGGGGCAGTTTTTATGAGAAGACAGAATGATGTATCACAAATGTGAGACAGCGGGATGTGTGTTAAAAAAAAAAAAAAAAGTTCCAGAGAGTCTGGAGAGCAGAGTCTAGCGAAGAGTGGTTTCAGGTGGCCCTGGAGAGGTGGGCGAGGGTAAAACTGGGCTTCAATTGAGAACCCCAGTGCCATTAAAGGATCTTCTCATGCTGTTCCGACAAGGAAATAGGATGTTTGTGCAACTACACAATGGTCATGATCCATCCGTTTGAAGTGATTTTTGGATAATAATAAAAACGTGAAAAATAAATATATGAAAGTTGTCATTGGCCACATTTTACTCATTTAGACATGTTTTCTCGACCTTCAATTTTTTTCTTCTCTACTTGTTTTGAAGAGAAATAAAATCAAATATCTTCAGAAGCAGGTTACATTACAAACTTTATAGCTTTACGTAATTCAGAAATATAGGTATGTTTTGCTTTCAGTATAATATTGAGTCTAAAACCATAAAAACAGTAGCCAGTTCATAATTTTTCTGTGTCTACGGTACTCTACTTAAAAAAAAAAAAAAAGAAAATGGACAGTTGATCATTTATCTAAAAAGTAAACAAAGTGGATTAATAGCAACCATAAAACAAATAGTAACAAACTTAACTATAAAAGAACAGAAATATATTTACTATATGTATTCTAACGGGAGGCAAAGACTTTTCATTTGTAACTTCTGCTTAGAATTATTTTTGCTAAGAAGGAATCAGAAAACATAATATAACTATTCTAATCAAGGGATTTGTGCCTAGAGTGTGAATGAGACTAAAATTAAGGACATAACCCAATCTTATTTGGTTGATATAAACAGTGGTGTAAGCCAGAGCATTTAGCAGCCGTTTGCTTCACAAATTTCTGTCTTTTCACAATTTTTTTTTTTCCTTTTCAGTCAAATGTTTCAACTTTCTACAATGAATTATGGTTAAAATTTTTTAGCTAGCTTTGGAAGTATCCACTTCTAACTCTAAGTTATGTTTTGTTATGTTGTAACTTTCTTAACTAGGGGGGGAAAAAAAGGTCAACTATAAAAACCTGTCCCATTCATTTGAAATTAAGGATTCGTTTTAGAAACAGCTTTTGAGATTCACATAGGTAGCTAATTAGCCTTCAGCACTGCACTGTAATGCACGGGCTGGGCTACAAAACCTTTCCCATGATAGCAGTGGCTTTGAGGTTACTGAAGGACACTAAGGGATCATGTGAAACGAGAGCTTATTAAGCAATGTCTACATGGTTAAAATGTGTCCCCGCCCCCAACAAAATTTACAGTCAAGATGGGACTATAAGGCAAAGTTAAGTAAAGGATTTAAAAAGCAATACACAAAGGTTGTGAATGCAGGTAGTGAGCCATCCAGACAAACAAGATGAAACGGAAGGGGCAGAGGGTCTCGCATTTGTGATGTTAGAGAGAAGCATCCCTGGCTTAAGCACTGTCCTTCAATGTGACTCTCAGGAAGTGTCTGGTTCATCTTCCTTTCTAAGGTCAACCTCTCTAACCACTTTCTTAATCCCTTCTCAACCTCTCTGATACTTAGTACCCTCTATTCTCCCTACTTTCATGAATCCTCCCCTTCTCTTCCTCTCCACTCATTCCTATTCCTTCCTTAAGAAGAAAAAAGCATGCTTCCAATGGAGGCCCATTCTCCACTGTCCTACGACAATCTTTTCTCTGCTGAACTCTCCACTTCTCTTCCTTTTATCACTGAATGTCTTTATTAAGTTGTCTGAACTTGTCCTTACACCTACCTTCCAACTGACTAGTGACTCATCTTGGAATCTGGTTTGCTGTGGGGATTCTACTTCCTCCCTCCCAATTCTACTCAAATTGCTTTCTCAAAGCTTACTAGTGTCCTTTTAACTGCCAGTCAGCATCCTTTTCTCATTTCTCATCCTCTCTGTAGCATCCGGCATCATGAACTAATTCCTTCTGTCTTCTTTTGCCTTTCTTAGAAATGCACCATCTTCCTTTCCTACTATTTATTAATCTGCTTTTTCTCTGTTACTTTCTTTAATTTTTCTCCTTTTTGACTACTGTTTAGAAAGAGGTCACTTAGATTTATCTTTTTAACTCTTCTTCTTACTGTAAACTCTCTCTTAATATAACACAGCACTGTCCTGTAACAAAGCACAATCAGTTCTACGTGAATAATTTTCAGATGCTTTTTCTGTAAATTCAACCACCCTCTAAACAAATCGGTCACATGCTCCCTGCTTATTCTCTCTAAAAAGAGGACATCTTAATATTATATATTTTATCAATATTATATCTGCTTATTTGTAAATTTAATATTACATTTCATCAATATAAAAAGAACACACCCATATTTCACTGGCAATGTCTCATATCTAATCAACTAAATTATAAAGTTCAAGGTCATTTTTAGCTAAGTTCCCTAACTACACATTGAGAAATGGGTGATAAATCATTACCATAATGCAAAACATTTATGTGCCCACTTTTTAAGTACTATTTTTTTTTCAAAACATCACATCAATTTTCCTGAAATATCCTTGAGTGGGCTACGTGATTTTATTGTTCAAGATAGACTACTATGAAAAATAAGAACCAAATCATTTCCTATTGTCAGGATGAGTAATAGATTAGTCAGAAATGACATTCAGCTTCGCTACTTCAGAAATTTCCTCTAGGCTTTGTAGAGATAGTAAAAACTTTCTACAGTAAAGCTCAGATAAAATCAAAAGCTAGTGTTTTGATAAGCTGTTCATTCAGAAGTCCAAGTTTCCATTCTTTTTCTTTTATTTTTCATTTTTTAACATGTCATTGATATAATGTTACATTCAGCTACTCATTTACAAAATAATATGAAATAAGTTTCCAGTTGTTCTGAATTTCACTGAATAAAGCCAACATTTGTATTTTTCTTAAACGTTGTTTATGTACTTTTTCAAACCATGAAAACAAGACACTGTAGGTAACACAAGTCAAAAACTAGCTCTACAAATTGGTACCAAGATAAATAAATGCAACAGCTAGAAATAATTACATAGTAACCCCTGAAGAACTGTTATTCGAGTATTTTCAAATGTCTACGGAGTGTGTTTACACAAGTACTCTGTTTAGCACAAGGGCTGCATTCCTGGGGAACAAGCCCCATGAGAGGGCATGACAGCCAGTATTTATGCCCCTGTGAGCTTCCTTCTCTATCAGCAAAGCTCTTCCCTTCTCTTCAAATTCTCACCTGTTTATTTCTCTTTCTGTTCCCAAGCTGTAGTAAGATTTGTTATGCTCTTCTTAATGGCCCAAGACTTCCAACAAGCCCTAATTTCATACTAATATTTAACTGGTTTCCTCTAGTAGTTAAAAACCTGCCATGAAAGGGTCAAGCCCAGTGCCTTTTTCTTCAGCAAAAACATCCAATATGCTTTGAGGTGTTGCTGCTGCTGGCTAAATGTTCAAATATATGTAATGCATGGTGTTCCTTTAATAACAATTACCATCCAAACCAAAGGAAAATAGGGATCAAAAATACACTAAATTCTTCTAAACCACTGTAGTTTTCTTAATCCATTTCTATTTATTTTATTTGGGATGTAATTACATAGATCTATGTTTATTTTTAGACTGCCCTTTTGCTTATAATTTGTGTTTTCTCATCTACTGATTCTCAAAAGCTCTATAAATGTAGGGTAATACAACCTACGTAAATAAAATCTTATAGCTTAAAAAGTGATCATCCTACTGTAACAACTGGTTATTACCACAAGAGAAAATGAGGAATTTCACCCAATTTCTTTCAATGAATTCTTTGTAGCACTTTAAAATAAGTATCATTTCCTAAAAATAAGAAGCAGGAAGAAGAATGTGTTATCACTTCGTTTATCTATTCATTCATCCGCTCCTGTCACTCACTGATTCTCACCAACATACACTCATTTATTCAATAAACACACAATGACTTATCCAGCTGTTGGAGGAGAGAATAGATTTAGAGATAGCAAAATCTATATTCTCTAGCATTTGTTAAAAATACATTTTCTCCTTAAGGGCAGATACTTGGTCTTCTGTACCCTATCATTCTTCTCATTATATTCCCTTTCTTTCTTGCAAAGTATGTGTGAAACTCTTTTGGGCAACAAAAATCAGTCTCAAAATTGTAGAATAAATTTTAAATATGACCTTGACTTTTACAATTTATGACTTATCTTGAAGAAAGAGAAGAATTTGGGCTTTTTTCCTCCTATTCTACTATTATTCTAAATGATTAAATTTAGACTACCAATTATATTATAAAAATAATACTTTCAATTTTAGTGCTCATGAGAGCAACGTGCAATTGTGTCATTAGTGGACAGGATTCAGGAAAACATTTACTTTTCACAGTCTACTTTTAAACTTGCATATATAGTGCTTTCCAGATAAAGTACTTCGCAAAGAAGATGAAGCAGTTTACACAAAGGTGTTGTGCTGTGCATTATCCCTATTAGATTTTATACAGCCCAGAGAGGGAAGATGGTGTGGATATGCTTCCAAGGACACATGATACACACTAAGTAACATGGTGATTGAGTGAGGACTGTCACAAGAATCTAAATAACTGAGTCGAAGTTTGGTGCTGTGGCCAGTCTTTCTACATGATTTTTAGTCTTTGTTGTCAAGATCCTGGTTTTCAAAAATAATGGCAAGAATATTACAAACCCCAAGTAGAAACTGACCTGATCCCATAAGAATTGGTATATTCGAGTTACAGGTAAAAAATAGCTTATCTGAAGACTTAAGCATGAAATTTGAAGAATTAAAGATGAAATCCGAAGACTTAAACATAAATTTAAATTATCTTTGAAATGGAAAAGTATAACAAAAGTAATCAAAGAATAATTTTGATTCAATTTGAGGTTGTTATTTTAAAAAGTACCAATTCAATGTGAATTTTTAAATAATTAATTTTATTTTTCGATCTGTTACTTCTCGACCCATTCAAGATATTTAAAATAATTCTGTTTCTATAATGAGCCTAAAAAAAAAATCAAACTTTGCTCTGACATCATTGGAGATGTCCTTTATAAAGGGGTCTATTTCCGTACAGCAATTTTCATACCATATATTTAGGTACTCTTGTTGCACAAGAATTTATTAAATGTTTGTTTGCAAATATGTCAACACAGTTCTAAAATTAAAATTACGTAGAAAGACGTGTAAGGCCAATCCCTCCATCCTGAACTCTGAAAATAGAATATAGGTAGCTTATTTTATTAAAGTGATTTTGTTTAGGAAATTGGTGAAGCGGGGTAGGACTGAGTGTGACCACAACCACTGCGACAGTTGGGACATGAGAGCTTTCCAACCCGGGGTCAGGAATCACGAAAACAGTTTCTGAAATCTTCATTATTTTAGCGTTTTTTAATTGGAGGTTCTGTGCACTTTCCCCTTGGGCAACTGTCACTTTTCTGTATAGATAACGGGTGGCTTTAAATGGCCTAAGCACACTTCTACAACCCCAGAGTTGTATTTTCTTAACTTCAAAACAGTAACGCAAGGTCTCATAGAAAAATGGAAGTTAGAATTACCCCAGGAAAATGGGATTATGCTGTGTATCATCAGCCTAATGGTCATCAAGTTTATCCCATAAAATAACTCTCACCTTAATCCCTGCAAAATAAAGTCTTCTAGGATAATGTTGGGATGATATGGAGAAAATCAAGAAAGAAACCAATGACAGTTTTTAAAACTAATGAATCTAGCCTATTTAGGAGAAAAGTTTCATTATTTTTTAAAAAATAACAAAACAATGGTTTTGATAGCTAGTGATAGAAATTTCCAACTGTATGGCATTGAAATGCAGAGCTGATATGGATATAGTTGAGGCTGATTCCCTAAATTTTCCAAACGGATGTTAGTGCAAACACACACTGCCCAAGAACAAACTTCAGATTATTTTTTTAAGCTTAGCTCCCACCCCTCAAACAATCATAAGCTTTTGTAAGTTTTAGATTGCATCTTACCACATGAATTTGGCCTTTGGTGTTTGACTGCTTGGCTAGAACACACTCACTGACTTTCTGTTTTACTTTTTTTCTAAGACTGTCAGTTCCCATCAGCCTTACCTCCTAAGACAGGAAGTTAAATAACCACTTCTGTTAGCAAAAAGACATGAAAGAAAAAGAACAGCAAAAAGTAATAACATCTTACTGAATACCTAGCATATGCCAGGCACTGCTCTACATGGTTTAAGTTTATTAATTTATTTAATTCTCCAAACAATCCTATAGTTCTATTATTATCTCCACCATAAAGAATAGATATCTGAAGCTGAGAGAGGTCTGACAACTTATCCAAGGAAACGGAATCAGTAACTAAGAGGTAGAGCTGGGGTCTGAGCCCACGTTACTTGGCTCCAAAGCCAATGTTCTTAACCAGAATATTTGTAATTCTACTTAGGAATGGTTTGATTTAGTAGTTTCTGCATATTATGTCTAATGTAAACACACACATGCACACACGCGTGAGTGCGCACACACACACTACCCTACACTATAGAGTGGTTTAACTATACAGCTGCCCATCTAAATAAAAACAGTATTCTTAAAGATTTGTGGGGCTTATACCACGTGGCAATTTCATTTTTTTTAATTGCAAGATTCTTTTAAAAAATCATAAATCAAAGGCTGATTGCCAGACAGAAAATCAAGAGTAGTGACAATTAGCAAACAACATTCACATTATTTATAACATTTTTTTCTCTTCACGTTGACACTTTTATTTACGAAAACAAATTCTCCTCAGGGAGAGATCCCACTGATTTTATCTATACTGCTGCCTCTAACGTTTTTAAAAAGGGTGAAAAAAAAAAAAAAAACAGATTAAACTGCCAAGAACATGTCCAGAGCAAGGGCTGAGAGGAGAAACACTAATACTTAGGTATTTGTTATTTTATGTGTAAAGGATTTTATAATGAGTTTAACTTTTGTAAGTTAGTACATACTGGTTCAAATAATGTCTCAAATTTAGTGCCTAATTAAAAGCCACAGGATGGGTTGCCAAAATAAACTAAAATCAGGCATTAGGAAATGAGAAACAGGAAGAAAAATTTAAAAAGCATTGCCAGGGTGTTTCCACACGCAAATCACAAATAGTAATGCCAGACCCATATATAATTCAGGGATGTGAAGCCATAAAAGTAAATGATTGAAGAGAATTATAGAGTTAATATCATGCAATGACTGTTCTAGTGTACATTTTTTAAGGTAGATGCGAGAGAGAGAGAGAGAGAGAGAGAGAGAGAGAGAGAGAGAGAGTGTGTGTGTGTGTGTGTGTGTGTGTATTTCCATCTCTAGGCATGTTTGTGTATACAGAAAGACAAGAGGGTGAGTTTACAGGTACATTTGAAAATAAAAGCATGGAAGGGCTCTAACTTTCTATAGAATGAGCTACATGTGTTAGTGATCATTTCTCCATTTTTGGACTCAATTTTTGTTTACTTCACATCAATGTGTGTTTTTCAAAGCAAAATTTTTAAAATGTGTAATAACTTAGCACTTGATTTACAAGTTTGTTCTTGAGATGCTCTGGAAAGTTCCACACTATCTTAATATTATAGAAGCTCTGCCGCAACATATGGTCTTTTTCAAATTAAGAAGACACAAATGTTCCTGGAAACATTTGGTTTGATTTTAACTCTCAGTTGAAGTTTTCTAAACAACCATCCTTCAGGTGCCAGCACACAATATCCTGGCTTTGAAGACAAGGAGCTGATGTGTCTGGCCTGAATACGCCATGCCAAATAACTGGAGTACCTGTTTCAATTATCCAGAAACACCTACGTGGAAACTTGAGTCAACGTAAATTGTCAGGTTTAATACTAAGCACAGTTAATTTTCTTGGTTCTTTTTAATATGGTTTACATTTTAAATATAGACTTTGAAAGATTATTATCTGGGGAATACGCATCAAAATAGTAGTAAAAGTCATAACGAAAAAAAAACCTCAACATTTTGCCAATCATCTCCCATTACTATGCTGGCTTGAAGAAGTACACTCTGACTTCCCACATCATCCACATAAGCTCTTCATTTTATGTTCATATATTATAAATTATAATTTTATATTATATCTTTAAAACTACATTTTGGTAACTTCTTTATGTAAGAGTAGATACATCAATGATATATTTACAGATACATTTTTCTCAGGTTTCTGGCGCCAAAATTGAGTTTTTACTCCAGCATACCATAACTGCATTAACAAAAAAAAGAAACAAATGTAAATGGACTCAAATAGCTATGATTCTTCAAATATGCCCTCTGGCTGATAAGTTTTATAAACGATTTGAGATACCTTATTCCTACATTCATTAATCAGGCTACATTGACAGTTCCAATTCTGTTGGGCTCCAAAACCAGTTATTACAATGATTTTGCACATTTGGCCATCCTCCACCCCCACCCCCCCCACCCCCCGCCGACCCCCTGCCCCAATCTGCCTTACTCTTTCCCTCTGTCCCTGAGGGAGCCCTGGGTATCCCATGCTTCCTGCAATGCAACCTTGTTTTCCAATCCCTTTGTTGCCCATGATATCCTTAAACAAGTTCTTCTGCCCCATTTCTGGAACTTATATTCTTTTATCAAATTATCAAACATCCACTGAGGGCTCACTCTTTCCCAGACCCTATGCAAGGTGTTGCAAATACATAAAATAAACATCCCTTACCTCAAGGAGTTGAGAATCTAGTAAATGAGGCCTAACACTTAAACAGCAAGATTTCAAGAAATCCCTGCTCTAACTAGTTAGTATTCAAGGCTAACCTCTGACGCTCAATTCAGTCCAGGTTAATTCTCTCTCTCCAGGACTTGGGGCCCAGATGCTGCTTTGGGTTCTGCTTCAAAACAGAAAGAACAGAAGAATGATAATCCTACCATCTGCTTACCACCATCTGGCAACAGCGATACCAATTGCTGACATCAGCCCACCTTCCAGATGAGACAATCACACCATATCTAGGTCAATTCTGATATTTGATGCCTTTCTCCCACCTTTCCCACTGGTCTGCCATTGAGGTAAAATGGCTGTGACAGGGAAAGCATATAGATTCTCAGAGAACAGAAGATCATTAAATCACCAAGATCCTATCCATCTCTGAACTCCGTAGGTTTCTGAGTTCTATAAACCATGAATTTTATTCTGAGAACATACTGTGTGTGTGTATACATACATATATGTATGTATACACACACACACCTATTAATATTAATAAAAGTCATTTATTGGAGGAACTCCCTAGTATATATAATTTACTGCCCACAATAACCCAATATAATTGGTGCTATTATTAGCTTCATATATAAAGAACCCTAGAGAGTTCATGTAACCTGTATGCCTAGTATTACACAGTTTGTAAGCAATGGTACTGAAATTCCAACCCTTGGAAACTTTGCTTCTAGAGTTTTCCCTAAACCAGTGAACCATGCAACTTTCTCATTATCATACTAAACATCGTAATTTGTTCACTATAAAAGATATGGTTAAGGATGAAAGGCAGTGTCAAAGTTCAGAGAGAGCATGAGTTTTTGCTTTGTGGTTCCTGTTGTTGCTGTTGCTTGTGGAAAGCGTGTAACGTATATACATGTTCTCATTTGTTTAGTTTTCCAATCACACAGACTTGGATCTGAATTCTGGCTCAATCGATTTACAGTTGTGACCTCAGGGAAATTACATAATAACAGCAACAATTTATTGGCTATTTTCTATATGCCAATATAGAAAATAGCACTGTGCTAAGTGCTTGGCATACACTGTCTCATTAAATTAAATCTTCATAAAAACCCTAACAAGAGATAATATTATTCATATTTCAGAGCAGTGGGACTGTATAATTGAGGATAAATAACACCCTTTCCAAGGTCAAACAGCCAGTGAGTGAACAGCCATAGCCCAGACTGAGTTGGGAAGAGATTTAGGCAGAAGCACGTTGATGGCACTCTCCACGAAAAGGGTTGGGACTGAATTTGGGAACTACCACTCACTACCAGCGGTTACGGCTAATAAGGACCTCCAAGGATGAACACCTGAGCCACATATCCTGGGTTTGAATCCCAGTGTTCAGCTGTGATGTCTTGGACAGGATACTCAACTTCTCTCAGCCTGTTTCATTTGTTAAAGGTAAAATAGTAACACTGTATACCTCAAGGTATTACTGTGAAGAATAAATGAGGTAATTGTTATAATGGGACTAAAGGAAGTATGTAATCAATAAATTACAGTTATCTAAAGAAATAATTTTAATTTTGAATAATTCTGAGTCAGCAAGCTTTTATTTCCATATAACAAAATGAATAATAAACAAGAATATTTTATTTTTGAAGTGTGAAACTCCTCTGAAGTATCAAAAATGTCAGTATTTGGGCTCATCCTTAGATCTGTCCTCACTTTTAGTTGTTTGGACCAAGTACGGATCTGTTCTTTTCTTTCTTTCCTACATGGATATGCCTAACAAGGCTAGCAACTTTGATTTATTTGTTACTACAAAAGAAATATATCACAAAAGGTTCACATTTGACATTTCTCAATATCTACTATAAATACTCCACCCCCAGCCCACCAGCCTAGCCAGCTCTCATAGTCTCCAAGGGACAAGGAATAAATGGAAATTGAGAAGCACACATCTTATGAGTTGGGCGATGACAGAAATGCTCAGGGATCATAATGATTCGGGGCACGACCTTATTTTGAGAAATAGCAGAAGACTTTCAGTGAATAAGTACTTCAATATTTTTTCCTAAAATAAGTGTTATAAAACCTTATACCAAAAGGACTCCAACTACTTTTCGAATTAAACTTCCTAAAAAGCGAATACACAGTTTATATTCTTAGTTTGCACACAGCTTTCTCCCAGGTCCACCCTGGGTCTTGAGTCAATCCTGGACATTGTGCAGGGGGACAGGATTATAACTATGTCCCCAAGGAATCCCCTTAAAGGAGCCTGAGACTGGTCCTATTTAACGATGGTAGGGACAGGTACAGTCAGAGAGAAATTTGAAGTTTGAAGTGATATTTCGAAATCAGGTAACCAGAAAGCATTTAATTAATAAGTATATCAAATAATTTTAGACAAATATAATGTGTATTCTTTCCATGTTTACGATATCACAGATACCTTTAAAGATATAAGTGAAGGGATTTGTAAAATTATTGGAAACAGTAGAAATCAATTAAAATTTTTTGTTTAAAAACAATAAACTGCCTCTATTTACACACAGTTCTAATTTTTCAATTTTAAGAATTTAAAATTTTGGATAATTGCCCAATTTACATTACAAACAGAAATAAATGGCATGCCAGAAGTTCTATACCTTCTTCAAACACAAATTTTAATGGCTCTTCCACAGTAATTTTTTAAAATCTTAATATAATGAAAGCTACCACTAAACAGGGCAGAAATAAAAAAGAAATTTTAAAGGCCTCAAACAGGCTACACTGCACAAGTGAGCCATGCTTATCAGTTACGCCTAGACACATCTGATACTAAAGAAAATCTCTTGAAGCCATGAAATCCATTCACTGCCCCTCGAATATATTGCAACTTCAATAAATAGCATCACACAAGGCAAAGACACTGGATTAGAATTTGGTGACTTGGATGCTGGTTTTGACTCTTGGTTTTAGAAATTAAATTATTAGTTCTCTGATTCCTTATCTGTAAAAGGGTTATACCATTATTTATTCAATAGATTTTCTAATCAACTAGTGACTAAGATCTTTACAGCACCACTATTTTTTGATATCATGTACCTTTTCTGTATGCTGTAAAAAGTAGTTACTAAACTCTGAATATTACTGTATTGTGTCCTGCTTTTGTGAAGTTACTTTGTCCATAAAAATATTAAATATGATGAATACCACTAATTCACTACGTCCCATTAAAAATAGTTTAAATTATTCTAAAGTTTTAAAGTAACTTCATAAATGTCCATAAATTCAATCCATGAGAATATTTAATTAAATCATTTAAAATTATGTGTGTGTATTCTGTTTAATCTCTTGTCCCAGGGAAACACAAAATAAAAAAGGGAAAATGCACTTTATAGGCCAACTTGAGAATAATGCAAACTTTTACTGTGAGATTGTACCACACCTTTTCAAAAACTGCAAACTCATTATAAATGTTAAGAATCAAAGCATTAAAATTTCCCTCTTCTGTTTTTACATATGAAAATCAATTATCCAGTGTAATGCACTAGAAAGATTTCAAAACATTATATTTACTTATACTTCGAAGTTTAGAGAGAATAAAAGTTAGATATTTTTAGGTGTAAATAAGTCACTTTGTTGAACCCATTTTTAAAAATAAGCATCTTAAATAAGCTCTATCAAAGATAGTGCTTCTTTTCATTTTGTACAGCTATTAGTAAATGTTCTTTTTATCTTTAAAACATCAGTTACGTTTTCAATTATTGAAATGAAAGTGTTTCAGTCTGACAATAAGCTAACAGCTTTGATTTCAACTATGGGGAATCAATTATAAGATCAAGTCCATTAAAAAGAAAACAAAGGGGAAAAGAGAAGACATGAATTGATAGTATGGCCACCAAAGACCTCATATTAGAAGAGGTATCTTAATATCACTTCACAGATTAGTGCCTATGAATGGAGGCAGGGCAATTGATGAAGGGTTGTAAATACATAAGTGTTGCCACAAAAGCTAAAATGCTGAAGAGGTGATCTGTGTTGTTCACTTCAAGATGCTGATCTCTCTCCACCCCTCATGTACACACAAACACCTCACATATATCCTTCACCCAGGTTACTGACGCCCATATGGAATAAGTTTTTTGCCCTCAAAAAATAGGGGCGGGAGAATCTCCCTTTTAAAAAGTGAGACTAAAACCCTAAAAGAAGAGACCGCTACATTTAGAATGCTAAGCAGTAATTTTTGACAAAGGACAATAACGTATCCTAGCACTACCAAGATCTGAGCTGCTCTTCCTACTCCTTTTGAATTAATTATGGGTTTGGGAATTCGAGTTTAAGAATTTGAGGAGATAATCATTTAATGTTTCTGGTTTTAAACATTAACAAAGAGGTAAATAAAACAGGCGTTTGGAGAAATAAATCATTTCTATTTCATTTTTAACTACTTTAATTTTCGACAAGATTTCTCTTATTTGATAGATAACGCATATTGTGAGAGGGAGAAAAAGTGCTTCATAGATTCCAATACTATTTAGTCTACGTTAAACCCATGACTATAGGGATTTGTAGCTTCTTAAAGAGCTGCCTAGAGAAATCAGAATCTTACCTTCACATATCTTCTGGAGAGGTTTCTTGGTGCTCTGAAAACTCCTGAGGTCTATGTCAAACGGCCATTCTCTTGCTCCCAGGGTCTTAGGGGCTTGGAGAAATCCCCACACCTGCTGCTACCACTGAGTGTCGAGGCTAGGAGAGCTCCAGGGTTTGGACAGCAGGATCACTGAGCCGCAGCCAAAGCTTGGGAAGCCTTAACAACTGAAAAGCAAGTGTAGAAGGCAACGTGGTACCCAGCACTGGGCTCAATTGTAGCAGCAGGGGGGAGGAATATTCCTGCCCTCACAAGGGTTTAGAGGCAGCCATCAGAACCCGAGGCTCTGTCAATGGACAGGACCAAGGGAGTGGAGACAGGGCCACACAGCAGGAAACCCTGGGGGGAGGGGGACAACTAGCACAGAGCTCAGGTAGCGCTTGAAAAGAATCACCAAAATTCCCCGACAGAACACAAGAAGCAATGGCGAAATGCAACAAAATACATGAAGACAGGCCATTCTAGCATCCCATAAGACAGCCAAAAACACAGCTGAGGAGGGATATGGAGCTCTAGTTCTAGAAAGAAAAGTAAGGAAGACATATTATAGTATGCCTACTGTATTTGAGGTTAAAAAAATCTAATACGTTTCATAAAATTCCTAAATCTTGCCATTATAACATTTATATTAAGACAAGGAAATTTACAATATAAAAAGTCACAGGGTGCTGATCCACAAGGCAACAGAGATTAAAAGGCAAAGTCGTCCGTTATTGGAGGGGGAAAAAGAAAAGACAGAGAGAAGGGTAGATTCAGCTGATTTTTAAATTCAAAAATAACTAAAATTGCTTTGAAATACATACAACACGTTTTATCAAATATATCACTTTCTATTTTTGTCAGATGAGGGAGACTGAAGGATTTCAATGAGATAAGAGCATGAAGAAGCAAGAGACGAAGAATGTTCGGAGATGAGAAGAGGGAGAGATAGAAGAAAAGGGAAAAACAAAAAAAGGAGAAAGGGAAATATGATTAACTCAGGAGATTCTAATGCACTGTCGGATAAACTACTAAGATTCTCCTGAATCTGGGCTTCACAATGTTATATTTTCCATGGAGATGCTCATTGCTTGTTAACCACTATTCACAGCTCTTTAAATGCTCAAAAGCCTTTAGGACCTCATCTTCGGTAGTCCAGTGAATAATAAATATTAAACAGTTAGAAGAGACAGACTTTAAGACAATTTTAATGAGCTGGATAAAATCAAGTCAGAGACTAAATAAAAACTCTGACAGAACTTTAATAATCCCTAATATGTATGAAAATAAAAACAATCAGACACATTTAGGAACTGTCACTTTTTCAAGACTAGAAACAAATTCACCAGTATTTTCTACTTGTTTTAGAATTAAATAAGAAGACATTCTACTGCCTGATAGCAGTTATATGCATGTAATTCTTGACTTCAGGCTTTTTTTTTTAATCTAAGTTAACTAAAATAGTAATAAATCTATTTTACTTGGTGTCAAATAGCTCAAATAACCTTGTATTGGAAAATACTGACTTCCATACCTCACCTCACATATATATATATATACACATATATATATACACACACATATATACACACATATATATGTATATATGTGTATATATATATGTACATACCATACATATGTGTAATAGAATTACCATACACGCATATGTATGGTAATTCTATTACACATATATATAGTTAATAACATGTACAAATGTACAATAAAAGCAGATCTTGCTTGGGCAAACTCACATATCCAGTAAATTACTGTCAGACATTTGTACAAAATAAAATAACTCATACAAAATAGTAAATATTACCTAGGCAGCTAGTGTGTCAAATTTGAGAGAACTGAGATTTTATAGGGGAAGAAGATGAGGAATCTAATTTTCCCTTTAAAAATACTTTCATTGTATAAACAGAGCTTAGTTTAGATACTGATTTGAACTAAAACTTAATTTTTTAAAACATAACTTTGTCAATACGATAGCAATCGGTAGGAAAATAGAGTGAGCCATATGTAAAAACCAAATTGAAGCCGATTTTTTTAATGTAATAGTCTAACTTTAACTTTAATTTTAAAAAATAAATTAGTCTTTTTCTGATTTATGTTCTCAATTCCACTCATGAAAATCAGTTTCAACAATCTAAGCAACAAAAACTAAAACAAAAAAATGCAGAAAAGAAGACAGGAAGTGAATAAATAGTGCCAATGTGAAGTGATAGAGTGCATTCATTTATAAAGCTCTTTATATTATAAAGATTATTTTCAGTGTTAATAGAATAATTTGTACTGGCTCTTGAAAGATCTGTATTATATTGCTACTACAGTATCTTACTAAATTAATAAAACCAGATAATCTAAACCAGTATTTTTCTACTGTTTAGCATCACAAGAAGACATTTCTGACAAACATGCTCAATTGTATCCCTGCGCCTAATCAGCTTGGCAAAACAGCAAGTGCTCAATAAATATTTATTGGCTGAATGGTGGTACCACATGTGGAAAGGTATTCCTCAAAAAGTATGTGTGTGTTGGGGGTGGAGGGAGGAATTATGTTCAAGTAAATTTCTTAAAAGTCAAAATAAAGTTAAAAGGTGAATTCCTGCATGAATTGTCAGAGCCTTTACTACACTGCAGCAAATTCCTAAACTTAACTGTCTACCTTTATTACGAAATATCTATTAATCATAGATTAATTATTCTGGGAAAACTTGGTCTACACCTCTATGGCAAAGGTAATATTTCTGTATCCTCCAATCTTTTAACAAAAGAAAAAGGTAAGCTGTTAATTGGCACATATGCATCTTTGTTGGAAATTATAAGGTGGAAGATCATATACACCTTTAAAATCACATAGCAAGCTTTTGTCAAAAATGGCCTGTTTTAGGGAAAGAAAATTTTAGAGTGAGAAAATTTAGAGTGAGAAAAACTGAGATAGCTCATTCGAATTATTCACTTGGTCAATAAAGAAACTTGCTCAAGAAAACTACCTTGTATTGGTACATAAATACATGAGCAATGAAGTTCTATGTTGCTATGTCCAAGATCCTCCCTGTGCAACTATCTTACCAATATAACCAATATCTTATACGTTCGCTTACATAATTATCTTGAATTGAAAAGAAGATTCTGGCAAAAATTAAATTATGCATGTTAAATAATTTCTTAATTTAAAATTATATAGTGTTGTGAAAAAGAAGATGCATATTTAGAAGTGAAAGAAGGAATAACTTCTTTCAAATACTAGAAAGTCATTTTTTTATAAATTACTGTGAGTCAAGTGAAAAACAAGAGTAAAGATTAAATAGTGACAGAAATTATATGGGAAACCATGCTCCATGTACTGAGGTACCTAACAAACTTCAAGATTACTATTTTCAAGTAGTAAAGCTGGGAACAAATATAAACTTTATTTATGGAATATATTCAGGATCACAAATCAGGTTACTAGTGTTAAAACCACAGTTCCTCTCTAAAACAACATTCTGACGTTCAGATTATCGGAGGCCATTTTCCCATGGATGCCATCTCAGTCCTTGAGAGAGCAGGTCTACCCAAAAGATATCAGTAAACTGGCTCCCCATTTGCCTTATTCACTCACCAGCATCCATTAGCCAATTCCATGCTTTATCTTCAATAGATAAGATACGGCTTCTTCTTGCCTTGGTGCCATGAAAAGGATCCAGAAGGTTCCCCTTAAACAACATTTCCTGAGTGACTGCTGCAGCACCAAGAGTAGAGGATATGCCAGGTCAGCCACTTTTCCTTCCCAGTAATATTAGCAGCAGCAGCAGCAGCAGAAGCTGGAGTAGACCATTTAGACCCGACTCCTTGCAGGATGCTAGCCAAGCATTCTGTTTACTCTACACCTAGACAGAGTTTACCCGAATGTTTGCACCTTTCGCACAGACTGTCAAAACAGGTGTTTTCCTGTTATCATGTTTAAAACCTGCTCCCAAACAACGTGATAAATACAGTTACTATGAAATTCTAAGCTTATAATTCTATGGAAACGTTCTCAAAGGTTTACTTTATTATAAAGAAGCCTTGATGAATCTTTTTTAAATTTTCATTCACCCTTCCCACTCCTAATAAGCAATTGGAGTGCCTTAAAATTTCCTGTTAATGAAAGGAAGGATGTTGCCATATGAAATAAATGTCATCATGCAATTTTGGTCATTTCTTTCCTAATATTATGTGCCTTCTTGGCATAGAATCACTTTTTGCAAATGCTAATGCTTTCATAATCTTTACAACACTGCCAACAGATGGGGAAATACCAGGTCTTATGATTTTCATTTTACAGAAGGAGCAATGACTTCTTTGCTTCTATATTTTATTCCCATTTCTGATGTTATGAGTTTCCTTTTCTTTCGTGTGGTGTTCAGCTTCATGAGTGGCCAGAACATGGCCAGACAACAAAGCTAGCAGGTAACCTCATTAATAAAGCATTTACTTTTTATTTATTACTTAACTAATTTATCCAGAGCTAAAACTGTATCAATATAAGAAGTATCCAGAGATTTTTTAAAAATTTAAATAGCTTCACAAAGGATAAGTGAAAAACATTTTCCATATAAGCAAATTTACTTATTAGAGAATTATAAACACCAAAGTATATGTTTTCCACACAGTAGAGGATAACAATTCTAATTAGCAAAATTGAAACCCTACACATAGTTTCTGAGTATAATATGTTTCTCATGTATTAATGTTCATTTTCATCATCAAAATATTAAGAACAATAACTAACGCACTGATTACTCATGAATGCTGGACACTATTCTCAGTGCTTTACATCTGTTATCCATTTAATTTTCACAGCAACTATGGATCAGATACTATCGCTGCTCTGTTTTACAAATAAGGAAACTATGGCTCGGTGAGGTTACATCACATTTTTAAGGTCACAGCTCACAAGGGATCTGAACCCGGGCTATACAGTTCTACAACTGGAGCTCATAAACATTTCACTAAAACTGCAACATTGATTTTGGTTTTAATTTATTTGTGTATTACAAGTTTACCTTTAACAAGACAGATATTAGGAAATATTTACATAAAATTAAGATTTAATAATAGCTAACATACGGTACTTATTGTATGCCCCGAAATTCCATGTCCTTTAATCTATGTATGTATTTCAGAATCGAGACAACCCAACGCAGCGGACTGGCTCCCATTCAGTGGGGTATATCTGAGGAACAGGAGGCATATAGTGTTAAGTAAACTGCCAAAGGTCAAACAACTATCAAGCAGCAAATGTACGCTTTAGATCCAAGGAATGCAGCTCCTGAAGTTGTGGTTATAAGCCTATACCTGCCCTCCGCCACCTCTTGAAAGCTGATGGCATATTAGACTGAAGAGAATAAGGAATGACAGTTCTGGCTGGAACCCCAGTGGGAGAAGGATCTGCTATCCCCCGTCTCTTTTCAAAAACTTAATATGTATAAAGTACGTAAGTTTGTATAATACACAATTCTACAACCATTTCTCTTAATGATGTTTACTAATTTATGGAATTAACAAACATCTTATGAGATTCTCAGATTTCAGAAAAATCAAGGACAAATTCATTCTTCAAACTTTTTTTTCAAGTGTATCATATCTTCAGAGGTGCTAAAAGTAACATTAGTGTCATCAATGTTGGTCGTTCCATTTTAAGGGATAACCATTGCTGGCAATCATATTTTATTCTCATTATTGGCAAGTAACTTAATTACGTGCAGGGTCAAGGCAATAATTGTGAGCTTAAAAGAAGCTTCAGAAATTCAAGAATCATCTCTTGCAATATGGGATGAACCAATCCTAGACCAAGAGAATTCCTTGAATATTCAGCAGCTGAAATGACTTTCTTTGAATTCACTTTTGATGATATAAAGCCTCCTAGGTAATCTCACACAACTCAAATCAAGCATCTGGTGCCTCAAATGTAACTCAGAAACCAATGAAGATTCCTAAATCTGATCTAATTCGACAGCAAGTCTGCCTCTCTGGACTAATTTTACCTAGCTTCAGCTTTTTTGGTTTTAACCTAATATAAATTAGCACAAGAAACTGTGAAAACTTCAGAAAAAAAAAATAGTTATAGTAAGGGTATCTACTCTCTGGTAGACTTTAACCACAAGCTCTAAGGAATGCAGCATTTCATGGCATTTAGTGAGTTGAGATTCAGGTGCCCATGTGGCAAAGCTTGGGGTGATACATTGGAATCTATTTATCCTTGATTCCTTTTACAAGCAAAAGTTTCCATGGAAGAAAGATATAAATTCTTTACCTATTTTCTAGAGAACTATCTTCTTTGCAGAATTCTTGAGTAGTTGCTATTATACATTGTCCCCACATAAGCTTGATTTACTCTTTGGCTGACAATAAGATTTAAATTTACCTATCTTCAATGTTAACATTGAATGAACACAAAAGTTATACAAAAATTCTGAACACATTTTGACATCGTTTGGGTGTGCAGAACAAAGTGACCCCAACGGGCTGTTACATAAGACAGATCATAACAAATGATTTTTATGACCTTGGCACTACTAAGTGACATCCTAGGAAGATCACGATTCATTTATGTATTCAAATTATATATTTGAATTTTTTTTCTGATTGCTCAACTTGTCTACTGCAGTTACTATTCTTATTTCTTGCTGATTTTAATGACGGTGCAATTAAAAGCATAGAAATACAAGTTTCTGATCATTTTAACACTTTACTTTTAGAACGATACCAATCAACAGAAGTTATGTATGTAGATGAATAAATTAACAGCTTCTTATTCATCAATTTGAACAGGGTCTACTCTCTTCAATTCCTTGAACTTGGCTTTATCTGGAAATAAATATATTAATAAGTATCTAGACCATACTTGGGTCAAAATAGATGAGGTTGATGTGAGCTCTCCAGCTTCTTCTGGAAACCAAACAACGTACCAACTATAATCAATCCTTAACTAATACCAAGTCTACCAAATATAAACTGGTGACCTAAAAGTAAAAAGCTCTATTTGTGCATTATAAATTCCTGAGTCATTTTGTTCTCACAACTTTATGCTTTAAATAAACCTAAATGCTGGATAAAGAAAATCTACAAGCAATTCAACATGACTTCGTGTTTCCAAACCAGGAAAAGGAAGAACTTTCGGTGTTTGAGATAACGTTTGTTTTCTGTAGTTTAGAAAATAAACATTTCCTATGCAGTTATTCCTGGGGGGACTATGGCGGGGGCGGGGGGGGGAGGAGTGGGGAGGGTGTCTGTGTTTTTGTGAGCAAGGGCGGAGAGAGGAAGAGAGGAAAGAGACAGAAAAAGAGATTTTTTAGCAGTATTTGGTGTTCACGTATAATACTTGTTTTGTACTGGAGTTAGAATTTGTCTGAGCAAGGTAACTGCAGGTAGAACCATGAAAGTTTTGCAGTTTATCATAAAATCAACAGAAAATGCTTACTCAATTGCATATCACATTTCTATGAATTCAGTGATATAGAATGATATATTTCATACAGTTACATAAAATAAGTCTTCGGTTTCTAAATTAGATAATTTTGATATATTTATTTCAATATATCTAAGTCATTTTCTCCAGTTAAATAACATTTTTTTCTGATTATCTTCAAATGAGATTTTGTCCTAATGCCGTGCTTATGTAACCCTAGAAATATCTACTCTATTTAAAATACATCATTTTATCGTTTACTGGAGTTACTAAAGAATGGCCAACAGAATGGCCAACAGAAGTAACAGTTTTATATTTGTCAATTATGAATTCATATGTAACCTATCAAATGACATTTTAAGATATCAAGACATCAGAAATTGCTGCTACTGCAACTGTCCATCTTCTCACGTGTTAACTGGCAATGCATCATACAAACATGTCTTCCATTTCTGGATACAGGATCATAAATTAAAAGAACAAAATGCTACTTCCATGTCAGGTATATGCTTATATTTACCATTTCAGTAAATTCTCATTATACAACTTTAGGCAGGTATATTATTATTCCCATTTGACGGGTGAGAACACCTAGAGAGGATGGAAAATGTGTTCAGCAAAATCTGTTTCATAAATGCCCCTAAACCCTTGGGTAGAAACTAGGGATTAATGTGATTCCATCAACACACATACACACACACGCGCACGTCTGCTTTCTTGTTTTCTGTTAGAGAGACTGTTATATACTTTTATGTAATATATACAGTTACAACTTATATTTTCAAGAATTTATAGAAATAATTCTTAAAATACTTAGAGATTCTTACTATTCAGTTGTCAGATAAGTAAATGTATAAGTGAAATTTACTTCAAACCAAATAGCATACATGTTTTAAAATGTCCAGAACACTTGTATTTTATCCAACACTTGCACATTGCAGAACACTAGTTTGTTTAAAAAAAAAAAATACATTTTCTTTATACACGTCTGACATTCTGTCTGGCCTAAGCCAAGTCAGTTCAGCTAAGGAGTAAACATCACCCTTTTAATTTTACAGCATTCTCTTAATCCCTAACAGAAAATTTCCTCATTTTTGTGTTTGTTTACAAACTTCATGTTTTATTATTAAATGTGACTAATATTAGTCATTGTATGAAAGCTTAGTTTCGCTCCTAAATTAGCTTATATCTGTCTTTTGACATTGGCACTTCCAGGTTTACATTCCTGTTTAAAATATTTCTTCCCCCGCTCCCAACATTTTTTTTTCTTTTTTCTTCCAGAAATGACTAATCTTCCTGTTATTCTACTCTGTCAGTTTTTCCCCTGGTATTCTTTTCATGTTATGTAACATTTACTTTTCGCCAACTCCTTTTAAAATTTTACTACTGTATCTTTGATGCTAGCCTTCTGTTCTCATCAGGTTAAAGCAGTCAATATTCATGTATCAGTAAACTTTTCAATTTTTGTGCTATTCAGATTAAGCTCTTTCCTCGAGTCAAGAATGCAACTATTCTTTCAACTGACATAATATAAATAAATACCCACTTGTTGATCTTCAAATTTAAATTCAGTCTGATCCTTGGTTACCAGATACCACAATTAAAAGGCTTAGCTTTTTGGTCTCTTTTCAAATTTCCTAATAAGATGCTAGCAAAGCAAACATAACATAACTATTTCTAAAAATCTCTGGCTTCCCAGCACATCTCCATAACATCATAAAACATGTTAGCACAGACTTACAAAGAGAACTTAAAGCTTTTCCATCTTACTGATTTTCAAATGCTATATATATATATATATACACACACACACACATATATATACACATACATACACACACACACACACACACACACACATATTCTTAATTATATTCCATGGATTTGCCTTCTACCCTAACCTCAAATAACAACAGCTATGTCATACTAACTGAACATCAGGAAAAGAATAGAGTTTCTATCATAGAGAAAACATCTGAGAAGAGCTTTAGAATTATGATAATTTATATACTCTAAAATTTATAACATTATCACGTGACTAACAAAACAATATAAATCATAACCTCAGATTTACACAGGACATTATTTTTAGTGAATTCAATATTGTATCATGTTCATTATCTCATAGTCATAGAATCCTTTAGAAAAAGGGTCGTCTAACTAATCCCATTTATACTGGCTAGTCACACAAGAATATGTTCCAAAGGCTTTAGAAATTGCACATTTACTAAAATTCAAAAACATCTTTAAAAATCCTAACAAAATACACTTTAATTACAGGAGATAAAGACATCCATAAAATGTCATCCTCACTCCCTGAAAACAGAAATCAAGTTTGACTATTTGCTTATGTTAAAATAGCACAGGATCTCATCTTTTACTTTTAGTCTTAGGGTATCCCCATCATTCTATCTTATTTTTTCAAATAATAAAAACTTCCTTGTTTGTCACATACAGTGCCCTATATAAAGACAATTCATTTTCCTTTGAGTCAGCAGTAACAACTTAATTTTCAAATCTCTTTACTGTTCCTATCTTAGACATTAGGGCCAGGGACTCTAAAATCAGCTAAAAAGATTGATAAAATGTATAGATTAGGACACCAAGTATTATAATAAACAAAAACAGATTCATATACTTATTTTTTAATCGCATCACATTATGAGTAGAAAATAAACTATATATTCTATGAAAAACCGGAGCACATGTCTATATCCCCAGCAGGTAACACACAGCCTGCCCCCCTCCAAAAAAAAAGATGCTCAATAAATATCTTCTGAGTGAATAAATTCCATCATATAGAGGTATGTTTATGGTAAAAATAAATAAATAAAGGAAGGAAAGGGGATTTCTTGGAACCGTAGGTCAAAGATCTTCCTCAAGGGGAAACTTTGTAAAAATTTGTTAGACTTTGAATATATCTATGATTATATTCAGGTCTTATACTAGAAGTTAATGTCTGATTCTTAAAATGTATAAAATCATACATTTCCTCCACCTTTGTGATATCAACTGTATTGTGGAGTTGCCAAACAGTTGCTAAGGAAAAGTTCTTTATAGAAAAATTCCAAGTAATAACTACAGCAGGAATAATATATTTAAAAACTCTTTAAAAAATCATGGAGCTATGAAATGATCAACGGTGGGGTGAAATCACTGGATCCAATTCAGATAGAGAACTTTACGGGGTTTGGCTCAGGCTCACCTAAACTCACTGATAGATTTCAGCGTCGCTAACAGTGGGGACAAATAAAATTAGGCCCTCCTGATGTGATGTAATCAGAAGTGCACAGCACCATCTAGCATGTGTTCTCACCAAATAATAAGTGACACTAAATGAACTCAAGTCTAGCTCTAATTTCCAGTCTACGAAACGACGAGTGACAGAGTAACAAGTTAAGTGACACAACAGGGAAGCAATTAGCTCACTTCAGAATCTCAGACCTTCTCCAGAACAATGACCTGAGTTTTTCAGCAAATGAAAGTCATGGGGGAAAGGGGGAACAGGAAGGATCATGGATTAAAAGAATCTTAAAAGACAGAACATCCAAATAAAATGTGTAAATCTGAGTAATCCACCTGTAAAAAAAGATATTGACAATTGGGGAAAACTGAATAAAGGTGGTATTAAGTGATATAATGAATTACTGTCAATTTTGCTAGATTTGGAAATAGAGTTACATTTAAAACACGTTCTTATCTATTAGAGAGACATACTAAAGAATTTACTGGTAAATGATGTCTAAGATCTATTTTAAAATGTTTTGGGAATTTGTTTTAAAATACATGTGGATAGTAATAAATAAAATAAGACGGGTAAACTGTTAACTGATATACACGGATACATGCATTCAAAATGCCAACCTATACATACATAGAGGTTGTTATTATGTTTTCTCTAATTTTGGGTTTCAAAATAGGCACAATAATTTTTAAAAGCTTAGGGAGGGGGGTAGAATATCCAGAAACACAACCGAACTTACTCTTATATTTCTGATCCAGGATCACAAACCCTGGTTGACAAGCTGGACTTTAATGCTTAAATCTGATCTGGCTGACCTAACTCAATTCATTTACATCTATGAACATAAATGTCTATATCTGTAACAGAGAAAAAACTGGCTTACCTACTGCCCAAAATCATATATATATGTGAAAATGAATTATAAACTTTAAAACTCTGAAAATATAGATATCATTATTAAAATGTTTTCTTGTTCACGTTCATGTCACATGTGTATGTATTATCTCTTCAGATGAGTAATAGGTCCCTATGAGCAAAGTCCATGCCTCATTCCTTCAACCAACAACCATTCAACATATATTTCCAGTGGGCCTAATATTTGTCAAATATTTCACTAAACAGTAAGAACACAAAGATTGTAAGTCACAGGCCACACATTCAAATCCAGAGAGAGCAAGATGCATAATTATGATCCATGTGCCAATATGGCACATGTCATAGCAATATGAACTGGGCATATTACAGAAACAAAGAGGCAGGACGGTAGCATGGCCAGGCCTGGGGTGAGGAGACGCTTCCTAGAGGAGGTAATATCCAAACAAAATCTAAATATGAAAAAAAAAAAGTTTCCAAAAAATAGGAAAAAATGTTATAAGCAGAAAGACAGAACAAAGGATGTTATATTGGTACAGCAAAAAGAAAAAGTCTTTTGCCACAGGGCACTGTGGCTAATACTCAATGTTACAAGCATTGGGTCTCAATCAATGACCCACTGGACTCAGCAAAATGCTAAGCACTTAGTAAGAGATCAATAAATATCTATTAATTTAGGTACAAAGACAAAAGAGGTAGCACTGCTTGAGTACTCACTGTGTACCAGGCCTTTTGGTAGTATACTGAGATAAATGTATTTCTTATTCAACTTCACATCAATCCTTAGATAGGTCCTATTATTATCTCTATCATACAGATAAGGAGACTGGAGGGCAGAAGAGCTAAGTAACTTGCTGAGTCACTCAGTTGGCAAGTGGTGTATGTATTAAGTGACGTACTGAGTGTTTCAAAGTGTGGAAAGAAAATATCTGGAAATAAAATTCTACATGGCTGTTCCATATAGTCGGATGATATAAAAAAAAAAAATAAAGAGAGAGAGAGAGATGAGACTGTAAACAATGACCACTGCTAAGTGTTTAAGAAGAGGCTCTCGGGGAGGAGAGAACCCCTGAGTTGTAGCATTTGCCAATTTCCATGATGTTAGTACCCCCACCAGGGCCAATGTAAGCTGCCAACACGACATCACTGAACATGGAGTAGGGAAGAGACCTTGTGTGAGCCAGCTCCAGCAGATCCCTCACTGCCTATGGCCTTCGACAAACTATAAGGTAGAGAATGAAATTAACTGACTAATTAAATGGCCAGGAGGATAACATATAAATCAAAGAAAAGATGCAACTGCTATTTCTGCTGTTTATAGGACTCTGTATGCAAGTAACAGTTCATTTATATTTGAAATTAATGAACTCCTAAGGAATATAACTTAACGTATGAAAGGCAATGAGAATAAATGAGTAATTCATAGAGATTCCTCAAGGAAACATATACTTTCTATGAATGACAGAGTTGATATTTAAAAAGTATTCTTTCAATGTTATTAATGAACTGTGACTAGGAAGTAAGTGATTTTCTGTTCAACTAGTCTTCCCTCAGGAAGCACACAAGAGGATTTCTTTGTCTACCGAAGTTGAAAATGAAAGCACAGCTGAAGGAAACTATTTGATTTGGGTCAGCAGCAAACATTACAACCAAAAACGTGGGGGATTATTTCTGCAAACCTTGTGCTTTACAACTTGTCATAGAAAAGGTCTTAAATGATATTGGTCAGACGGAGAAAAAAGCCAATCACAGAACAAGATATATATATATATGTGTGTGTATATATACATACCTTATTTATATGTAAAAATATAAAAGGGAATTCAAATTATTATTAGTGTATTTACATTATTGTTTTCCTTTAGATTATTTATTTAAAAATGGTGTTGAATGAATAAGCATAATTAGATAAATTTTATATGTATAAAAAAGGGAGCTGGAATTAATATAGCAATACTATCTCCTTATAAAGTTCTATCACCATTTAACAAGTGTCTGATGAATAAATATATCTTGATAATTTTTAAATAAAACATAAAATCCATTTTTCATATGGAATGCAAATATGATACTAAAGAGAAGTAACTGATGATTAGCAAAGCAAAAAAAAAAAAAAGGATAAATTCTACACAAATTTGTTTAGAGGTCTAGCAACCTGAAACTGGTATGTCCCCATTTTTGGCATATAGCAAGTTGTTGCTGACTGATAATTTAATCTGGCTCTCATGAACCAGCAGCCTACCTGCTAGGGACCCCTGGCCTGAATGGACCCCATAGAACAGATGCAGTTCATTAGCACTGTCAAACTATTTAGTGCACATGCAAAAGATGCTTTGAGCCTTGTTAGAGTCCATACATGTGCTTTCTGGTATTCTTCTTGTCTCAATAGTAGGTGCCAGGCATCTTTTATTGGGTCAATTTAACTATTGATTTCTACTCATAATGTTTATAAATGGCAGGGAAAAAAGAAAGGCACCTTTTCCGTCCACTGCCTTAAGGGAGAAAAATTCACAGAGTAAGTGATTAAAACTTAAAAAAAAAAAAAATCAATCAACAACACTGTTGCCTAGTACATAAAATAACTCAATCAATTTTGTTACTTACCTAAATTGACATGTTTTTATCTCTGTGATATCTCAATTAGCTGAGGAGCAGAAATTCAAATCAAATAAGTTTAGTGTTCCATATACAATGTTAGTTTTCATTTCCTTGAATGAAAGAGGCCTTTCAAAGAGGTGATCATGTCAATTTCTAATGAAATATATGGTTTAATTTACAACCGTAATGACTATAAATAGTTTAATCACATTTTTTTTTTTTAATCTTGAGTGTGAGGGCAAAGAAATTTATGGCATGGATGAGAAACTATTCTAGCTGGTATTCCAAATTTTGCCCCATTTTAAATTCAGTATAATAAATATTGATTGGAAGCCCTACCATGTGTCAGGCCTATGGGTAGGCATTAGTGATTCGAGGATGACTAAAGCATAGCCTCTGTTTTTAAAAAGCTTCCAGACAGGGAGAATGAAAGTAAAAACCTAACTATGATGGTCTATACTAGGAATATGGCAGAGTTCCAATGTCCCTCTCCTACAGCCACATTTTTATGCACTAAAATAAAATAGTAAGTTAGGTATGTGTTTTCATATTTCTGTACTATGGTAGCATTACCTGGTTAATTAGAATCATACCTAAAATAGCAATAAATAGGCTTTGGATTAAAGATTAAAAGAGAGTCTTATGTGATAACTGATATGTCCAGATTAAAACAAGAACAAAATCTCGAGCTAATATAAATATCGCTATCTCTTCCAATTAGTTTGAAAGTTAAACCGACTACATGTTCTTTTGAAATTAACATGACACTGTGTTACGCAAGTAGGAAGCAAGACTTGAAATACAGAAATGCAGTTACTAATATAAAACTCCCTAAAATTTTGATGATGGAGAACAGCAACCCAAGTTCAATCTGAGGTCTCTTAAGCATTTTAATTATTTTCCAATTTGCAGATTTAAAAAAACAGAATAGCCTCATGATTATCAACAAACAAAATATTGGGCAAATTATGCACTACACTCATCTTTTCTGCACACTGTATGAAGAATAAGTACTGTTTCATGCCAAGAAAAGATACTTTATAGAGTCCATATCTTTTTAAGACTATCATCAAGGCCTTACCTTCTCTGAAAGCATGCCAAATCTAAAATAATAGATCAGCAGAACTTATTCACTACGTAGATGACATTTATAAATTGTGAAGCTCCATGAAGAGAGACAATAAGTCTCAATGAGTAGTGTATCTTAATGGTCAAGTGGCATTTGTAGCATTTGTTACAAGCTACATAATTATTCCACTCTAACCCTTAATCAGCCTGAAGTACTAAATTTTTCATCCCTCCTGATGATCCTCTTAAAAGTGAATAAACGTAAATTTCTTAACTGGTGTGACTACTGCCATCAACACACAATGTGGATCATTTGTGACTCTCTAGAACTTTTCAATTCTCTTTAAAACTGTTTATATCCTACAGCTCCTAAAATAATTGTTGGAGGAAAAAAATAATGAACAGGTTAACAAGTGGCAGGTCCAGGCATTTATACTTTTCAGAAGCTTAGACTTTCATATTGAAGATTTTGCAATGCTGTCAAGTTTTCACACCAGGAAAACAAAACAATTTTTTTTTTCTAAAATTAGGGTGAGGAGAAATTTAAGTGTAACAGAGATACATGGATCTCCCTACAAACATCATGTATCTTTGTTACTGTTATAGATCTATAATAAAAACAATTATAGTTGTCTCTGGTTGCCAGAATGTGCCTCACAATACACTGATAATGTTGCTATTTTGGTCATTCCACTTCTCCACCTTTCCCGATGCAACTTTTTAAAGGTAAATATTATTCCATGTAAGGGTGATACTTCTCCATACTTTTCCAAGGAGGCGTTCTTACTAACAGGGAGTTAAGACTGTTATCAAAATAACTGTGGCACTGCACCAATGAATTTTGTATTCCCTCCTCTGAGACACGGGCCGTATATATACAGCCATCATACCAGGAAGCCTGACCAGGTCCCTATGTGCTGCCTGCACAAGGCAACACACACAACACGGCATGCATCCAGATAAAGGCCTGTTCCCGAAATTTACATCAACAAAACATAAATAGTCCATTATAATGCCAGATCAATTTAACTGGATGCGTCCCACCATAAATGAAGGGTGCTGCATTTCTTAGAGAAATAGTTTATGAATAGTTTATATGTTGCTACCCAACAAATGTCCCATTACATGAAAAAAAAAATACTCTAAAGTTGAATTTAACAGCACATAAAATGAGCTCACAGTTATTGGTCATGGTCAGGAAGAAATGTTGCTTTCAATTCACTAAACATTTAAGGAATACCAAGTATATTCAAAACACCAAATGTACAGAGGTGATTAATGTAAGCTTCCATTCTGAAGGAGCTTATAAACTAGTGGGGGGAAAATGCACAAATGAACTGTAAAATCATGCATAATGTGATTTATTCTGTGATACATAAAATGGTGGAGAGATGTGTTGAAGAAAAGTTATTTGTTTCATGAAGTATATCCTATTTGAGGGCCTCTTATGAGTAAGAGCACAAAAACAACTAAAGTCCTCTGTCACTAGCAACCAAGGGTTGGCTACAGATGCAAAATTTTGCAAAAAAAAAAAAAAAAATTATAATAAAAGTATCCTATAAAACTCAATTGGCTATCTAGAATTTAATATATAGACTACTGTATGTCTTATTATAATTTTAAATTATAATATCTCATATATCCTTTACATTAGAAAATATTATAATTAGGTTAGGTATATACATGCATATTTTGTTTTTCTCTTTGAAGAACCTGCTTTAAGTAGCAAAACACTATAAATCTTTAATACCGCCAGTAATCAACAAATCAGAATGGCCAAAAAACTTATTCACCTCATTAGCAGGGAATAGCAGTAACTAGACCTTAATAGTTGTCTTTATCAAGCAGGTGTGTCAGTAATGCCATTGTCATGAATTTGGAGACAACATATTCCAGTTTTTGCAGTGACCAATTGATTAGTCGTATTTATTTAAAGAGTCCTTGTGATCTCAGGATCTTTATAAATATTACGGAACCCTAAGCTTACCAGTGATTCCTTGGTTTCCTAATCTGTAAAATAAATGGATTTCACAACAGTATTTCTAAAGACTCTTACAACTGCAATCACAAAACTCTATGGATCACTGGAGTCCATTGTTGGAAGTGATAAAAAAGTTATCTCCAAGTATCAAGCAAAACCCTTGAACATTACTTGAACAATCATTTAAAATGCAAAATCTTAAAATAGGCAAGAAAAAAAGTCAGGTTTTTCATGGAAAAACATAGCACCTGAAGTTTTCATTCTTAAAATTTTTTACAAAGCTTTCATTGTAGTGGAGACTTGGCTACTCAATGATTTGCTTCTACAATAGTTACTCTGGTAAAAACTTGACCTAAGTGGAAACACAGCTGAATCTCAATTTTCTTTAAAGCCAGTTCAAAAATGCTAGATACTTCCAATTAGGCAAATAAAAATAAGGTTGGTAGGTTATAGTCCACACTTTAAATATGAACTAGATATTGAAAAATCATAATAATTATGGGTACTTAACTAACCAGGATATTACCATTTGAAAGCTGGCTGCATTCTGTGAATGACTGTAGAGTGTCATTTTTTTGAATCTGTATTGATTTTATTTCTCTTCTTCCAATTGACATAATAGCTAGTCACGGCTTAGAAATGAGACTTGCGCCCTATCTTTACAAAGATCTATGCAGTAATGATAAACCCAGTGGTTGGCATCCATCAAGCTCACACTGAGCATTATGTCACTGGGTGAAGGGTTACTGCTAGACAATGTATCTTTTCAAACCACCTAGAATAGGATCTGTAAACTCACAAATGATTTCCCATCGATTGAGTCCTATTTTCATTTAGATGCCGTTTTAGAACCACACCGGAATAAGTCTGCAGTAATTTTATAAGCCTAATGCATTTCACCTTTAAGTTTGTGATGCAGTTTTATTTGTGCTACTGAAACACACACACACACACACACACACACACACACACACACACACACACACACTTAAAGAACTAGGATGGCCAAAGTTCTACCACAGTGGTTGAATTAAAATGGGTAACAGTGTTACATAATTTCCTGTTGAGGTCAAGGACGAGAGTTATTAAATAATTGTAAATGTATAAAGTAGTATCATTTTAAGGAGTTTTGTCATAAGATAAACACATTTTAGTGATCAAATCACTTTCAGAATACATGTAACTTGAGATTTAATTTTTCCTCCAGTGGTGACCTGTTTTTCTCCAGAACCGTTACTAAGAAAAATATTTTTCAGCTAGTCATAAGAATGACTTCCTTAGAAGCTCTTTCCTTTGTACTATTAAACAGTCTGCTTGCTTGACTCATTCATGCTGTCAAAATATACTACAGGCTAAGACTGACCGTCAATTTTCCCTTTTTCCCAGAACAATGCAAACAATTCATGTATGAAGTTCTAGGTAACAGCATTTGGAGTTTTAGGATCACTTTCATGTGTTGATAGTTTATAAAACTATATCCACACAGGCTAGTCTAGTCATCTGCTATGACTGAGGACTACCATTTATGTAAGAAAACTTTTCTACATCAAACTCACTGCACTTAAAAAAAAAGATTAAATGAATAAAGGCCTTAATTATAATAGATGGTACAAGTAAGGATCAGTTAGAAATTCAAAAAGAAGATACTAGAGTTATTTGGAGAGTACTCTCCTTGGAGTTATTTGGTGATAGTAAAATGAAATAAATTATGAAAAAATATGAAATTCCTCACAAAAAATTAAATAGTTATGAATTTAACTAGGTCATCACTGTAACTCCACATTTGTTGATACACAGTACAAAAATCCTTTAAAAATAACACTAATTCTTTAACCAATTGGCTATTTTATTAAAATTAATAGTGGAGATAGAGCGAAATGGAAGGTATATAATAAATGGAAACCTGCTAATTATAATCTATGCACATCAAGTAGCATTTTTTTAAAGAACTGAAGTTATAAGGAATGTTATTTAGAGAGAAGCAATTATTTTTAAATCAGAAACCTAATGGGGGCTATTAATGAAACAGAGTGACTCTACCTTCTAACTACGAATAGGAAACTACTAAGTAGGCAAGAGAGTCATTTCATTTTGTAAATCACGTTTTAGAATTTATCCACATGCTAATGAGAAAGCAAAGCCAGCTCCATATGAGAGTCTGGAGCATGTGAAGATTTCCAGATGGTTTTATCCTTAGGGGGGAAAAAATGCATCTTCTACGTAGATGGAGAAGTTATGGCAAAAATACTACGTTCCCTTAAATTTCTCAGCAGTGTTGAAAAAGTGGTTGTTATCCAGGAGCATGTAGCTTTTAAAAAATATATCTGGCCATGCCTCTTGCTTTAGAGATTCCAACTGAGTAGATTTAGACACTAGACCAAGTGGTGGGGGGAAAATATACTTTCTAGTCTCTTTTGCTTTGTGCAGGAAGCCTGGAAAAGTACCTGCCATGCTGTTTGGCACAGAGTGGGCGTGCCACATAAGCTGTTGACTCACATGTCATTAAGTGGATCCTACTGTTAGTACGGTGGATCACTCAGCAAGAGAAAGGTTTGAGGTGAGTAGGTATTTGTAGCAAAGTGGTCCAACTGACACCATCTCTCACACACTCAACTTTCAATGCTGAGCTTTCGCATTTCTGCTGTTAAATTTCTGAACTGGCAGATCTTTTGAGGCCAGGATTTTAACAGACATTTCAAAAAAGCCAGTCATAAGTGTTTATGTTTCCTCATTCTTCAAAAATCATAGGCTGGCCAAATAAACCAGAAGTGGCAAAAAGAAAAAAAAAAAGGCCTGGATTATATTAATATGATTTTTTAAAAGAGTAGTCCTCCCTCAATCAACCTGAGGCAGATACATTTGAAAATGTAAGCAAACTTCAAAGCCATAATGTGACCAGGAAGGATTAATAGGAGCACCTTTATTAACAGGAGAGTTACTTTCATTATCAGTATTTCAATATTTTTTCCTGGTCTAATATTTCCAGAAGGAGAGAGAGAGAGAAAGAGAGAGAGAGAGAGAGGATAAGCATATGCTCTTTAACTGTTGATATTATCTGTAGAAAAATGTCTGCTGGAAAATGTTTCTTTAACTTTGGTTTGGCTCCCACCTTGGAGCTGATGGGAAATAAAAACTTTTCCATGGCTTAGAGCCAAGTGAACTGCTAAAACAAAAGGTAACATTCATTAGCAGGCCATGGTACTGTGATCTCATCCTAAAAGGTCGATTTTTTTATATTAAGTATGAATTCTCTAAAGTTTAGAAAATTCAAACAATGTCAAAAAATAAGTAGATATCTGTCTTACCTTAAACATTATAATTTACATGGAAAACAATTTTAATGAAACAAAACAGTAGTAGATTAAAAAAAAAAACCACTCGGTTGATTCATAGCTTAACCATTTAGCTAAATTTTCTGTCTTCAATCCTCCCGATATGTGAGCACCCATGGTCACATATATGCCCTCTTGTTATTTCTAATTACATCCAATAATAGTTTCTCTATGAAGTCATTCTTAAAGAGAAATACATTTTTCTCAATAAAACAAATTTTTAAAGGTGCTACCTACCTTGATTTTTTAAAAGAAATATATGGACGGGGAATCCCAGATTTTGCACATCAGCTAACTAAATATCAATTGACCATTTAATTCCAGGAAGGCCTTACTGCACAATTTTTGGCATCTTCCAAAATGCTGAAAACAAATTTTAAGTTCCCTGCCCTTAGAAGTCCTCATGTACTTTCTCCTAATTATTTCACAACATATTAAAAGCCTAAATAGCCAACTCAATTAAACAGGCTATAAGCATCATCTCCCTTGAACACGTATTTGATCCTCCCCTAACATCGGGTGATACAATTAACTCATTGCCACATACTAAATCAATATACAGCAGGATGGAATGATCAATAATCAATAGTCCTAACAAGAAGGCACTGGCATGAAACAGTAAATCAAACAGTAAATGCGTAACTCATATTCGAAATTAGAATATAACAACATTTACATATGCCAAGGAAAACCCAGAGTAGGTGACAGAAACTACTAGGCTGTATTATATTCCTAAAGGACAAATAAATGCAGGAATCAGGATTTTTTTCCCTCACTTGCTAAAAAAAAAAAAAAGCATATTCTCTCCAAATTTCTAACCAAAGTCGAAGGTCTCAAATTTGTGATTTGGGGCAGCACCTTTAAATATCTTAGAGCAAAAGATACCGCTTTACAGGGCTACAATTGGGTCCCTAGCAATTCTGGGTAATACTGACATTGGGAAAAAATGTGATGAACAGAATATCACAGACTCAAATGCTTGGAGAAGCAGTAGATATCTTACCAAGTAAATTTATATAGGTACCAAAAGAACAAGGTAGAAATAGTGCCAATCATGAAAAACTGAGCTGTAACACTGAAACATCTACTCTGCGTAGGTACTTTACTGAATAAATGTCAATTTTAATTTTGAAAAGAACAATCTGAGGTGAGTCTTTTAGAAAGAAATTTACATAAATAACATGTATTTTATATTATTATATAATATTATAGTATCTGACATAGCAAATGCGAATTATTAGAGATCAGCAGCATAGAGCTAAAGAGGCATTAAGTTTTAAATGAAATTCAAGTTGGAACAGATCGTCACAATCACTTTTTCATTCATGGATAACTGCATTTATAAAATAAGTTTTCAGATACAGACAATGATGTAAATACTGAATTCTTTTATTAATACTATCCCAGTAAACTTAAAGTCAAGTTGTACACATGTAAAGAGGTTAAGGGGTATTTTCTCTAGATAACAAACAGGTAAATAAATAAGCTAGTGTGTGATAATGCACATTTATACATATTCCAGATAAAAGTCATTTTTAATTGTTTTTAATGAAGTAACACAAAGATACTTGTAGTACAGTATTCGAATTGACATGATATTTACTCTGGCATAAGGCAAAGTTCTTCTCGTAAGGAGAAAGATAACACAGACCAAATTTCAGCAGTCACACAAGAACAACACTAGCAAATACCATTTATGGAGTATTTACCCTGCATGAGACACTGCATGAAATGTTGAATATTATATAACTGATCTCACTGAATCCTCACAGACCTTCAAAGCAGTAGTACTTATCTCATTTTGTAGAGGTGGAGACTAAAACTTGGGGATGTAAAGTGACTGGCACAAAGTTACCAGGAAACGAATGATAGAATCAAACCCAAAACCAGCTGAATTCATGGTTTGGGCTCTTAGCTGGGTCTTACTCTTTGCCATAAAAAAACTTGTCTACCTACACATTTTTGTATGTGACTTTTTGTAATTATTCTGAAGCTCTTTCTTTGAATAAAAATTCCAAGATAGTATTGGGACTAAATGGTAACCACCAGTGGCCACATTCTTACTATTTCTGGCACCAAAAATAGTTTATTTGCAATAAAATAATATTCATTGTATTTTTTTTCCCAAGGAAAAGAGTATAGAGGCCAATTGAGGCACTATGAAAACATTCCCCCACCCCCCACCCCAAAATAAAACTAATGATGAAAATGTCTAAAAAAAATTAAATCAAAAGACAAGGAATACTGCTTACTTCTTCCTATGATCAATTTGGTTCTGGACACAATATAAGTCTGACTTATAAACCAAGTCTGAATTTATATATTAAAGATGATCACTTTTGTTAAAATTATTTCTAACTGGCTATTTGACTAAATTGATACATTCAAGAAAATGGCCAAAAGCATTGAGTTTCTAATCATTTAAGGAAAGGATCTTTGTAATACTAGCTATTAATGTTAAAGGTTTTCTTTTCCTTTTCGTTCAAGCTATTATTCATCCAAATGATCTGCTCTGAGAATAATTACATATTTCTCAGAGAGCATTTTGAATCATACAATAAACACTAATATTTGAGAAACATCTTTTAACAGTCCAAGATTATAATTTAAACTAATATTTACTAAATACCCAGTAAACCTAGGAATTTCACAATTTTAAATTCATGTTCTTCTAAAAACAAATATGCTCTTTTTGTCATATGAACAAAATGCAATCAGTGATTCTTATATTAACAGTCAATTTTATTTCAATTATATATAATGCAAAGGTCTTAAAAAGAATTGATGTGCTTTTTTAAATACATTATTAAAATTAAGGTATTCATGTGAAAAATTTTCCTCTTACTGGACCTAGATATTTCAGCATTGTTAATAAAGTAAGCACTAAACAAATAATTAAAATTTCTAAAATTTTACTTCTAGCTAATTTTTAAATAATATTAATAGTTGTAATAAATGAGTGTGACACAGAAAGACATAATATGAATCACTATCTAGATTTAATTTCATATAGTACAACTTATAAAAATTTTTAAGCGCATTTCGTTTCTGATATTATAAATACCCAGTAACTCATGAACTAAAAAGAATAAAATCTCGGCCTCTTAACAAAATAATGTATCAGGGTTCTATGCATTAGAAAAACATCAAATATACTACTTCCTTGAATAAGAAGGAATATTCTATTTTATACAAAAAAAATAATCATAAGGACATTTAAGAAATGAAAACTTCCTTATCTGGTGACCTTTACTTCACTTCCAAGCTTTGTCTTAAAATTCTGAAATTCATTTTTGTTTTCCTCAGAACAGCGTATTCTGATTTTCTATACTGTTTCCAGTTTGGCATGACTTTTAAAATTCTTCTTGACCTAAGGTTCAGACTCTGTACATCAGCCTTCCACTAACAATATAGTGTATATTTCCCATATTAAATGAAAAAAATATGTGAATAATTATTCAGGGATAGTTATTAGAATTCAGAAAAAGTACAAGTGAGTATGTTTTAAAAATTACAGTTGTCTTAAATCCAGGCACTAACAGTGATTCAACAAAAACTTGCCTAAATATGTCTGTCACTCTATGGAAACTAATAACTAACACTATATTTCTGTATGCATAAGATCACTGTGCCATGCTTCATAATATGGCTACCTCAAACAAGTTAAACTGGAATTCATCTGCCCCTCCTAAACTGACTACGTAATTGATTCCAATGTTTTTCAAAACAAACCTCTCAGACACATATGAGGATATTTAATGCCTACTTGGATTTCACATGGGCAAATCTGTGTCTATTGGGACATTATAAAACTAAAGAATAGAAAGATTAAAACAATGTTTTATTATTCTATGATCATTATAATCTTCATCGCACTTCTCAGAAGCTGAAAGCTAATAGCAACCACTAGTCTATCAGTACCCAAAAGGGCAAAGGTTCTGCATGTCATTCACACTTGCAAGGCAGGCCTGCCTAACACAGTATCTGGTACATAGCAGGTAATAAATGATGAAAAGGGGGAGGAAGAATGGAGTATTTTCCTTTAATTAAGATGAAGAAGTGGCATATAGTTTGATCTTCAGTTTCTTCAAATTCTTAAACCTTCAGTATAAAAATAACGTGTTTCTAGTGAAAAACCCTCCTCCAGTGTTATTCATCCTTAATGGGAAATACAGAAGACAAAAGTAGCTAACAAAGATTCTTAAAAAAAAAATCAAATAATTTTGCATTTATCACTAACTCATTATACATATATTACATGTTAAGCTACTATATGTTAATCATAGTTTAAAGGCTTAGGGGGAGCCGCTTAAATTGAACTCACCATGCAAAAACTTGCATGGTTCTTCTTCGATGTGGATAATGACTCTTTAGTTCATCTGAGTTTAAGTTTTGTTTTTGTTTTTTAATATAGTGCATTTTCTCATGTGGACATTTGTTTTCGATTTATTACTCCACTATGATTCATGGAAGGCAATGTCTGGGAGGAAAAGTTCATAATAGTGAAAAAAAAAGTTCAATAAATAAAATCATGATGATAATCTTTTCTCATGGCTAGATTTGGATTTCATTAGTTTCCACTTAGCCATGAAATGACACGAGATAATGTGAAGAAAGATAGGTCATTCAGAATACAGGTCTTTCTTAACAGGACTTTTTATATAAATAATGAATTCTTTACTTATTTCTTCCTTCATGGTTCACTTCTCGGTTGCCTCCTTTAAAGAATTGTTTTATGAAAAGCAATGTCATCTACCAAAAAGGAATCTTATTTCAGGCATGATAAATTTAGCTCCGGTTTTTCTCCAAAACCTTTTTTTGTTTTTGGCTCATTTGGTAAACTAACACCATTCAATTATAAAGGCTTCCTGGGATTAGATGTTACTAGACTTATTTTCAGCCTATGAACAATTTTAGAATATTAGATGAGCAAAGATATCTGAAAGCAAATTATCTTCTGAATGCAATAACATGGAAAAGAATGAATTACAGATGTAATTTATCCATCACAAGCAGATCCTAAACACTGATTATGTCCGTGCTTGTGCAGAAAATTGAAAATGATAGAAAAGCGTCCCAGCTTTTCTAACTTTAATTTTCCATGTTTTGCTTTGTGTAATTTACTGTCAACTATTAACACAGATGCTTCCTGCCTTATTGGAGAACGGCCTGGACTTAAGTATAAGGGATTCTGGAATCCAGAAGCCTAAACACTAAGCTGGAATTTTACACAGAGACAAATTCTAACTTAAGAGGCCTGGCATCATATGAGGTCTTGAGAACACAGGGTACTAGATCTTAATAATTAGTGAGTCTCAACCTAATAACAAAAATTAAAATATGTATATTGTTGAATAAGTCTAGAGAGCTTCAAAAGAATGTTACTGGGACTAAAACTATAACCTAGGGTTAAGATATAAGTGGTTCGCAACCGACCAATGATGATCAGACAGCTGCCCCAGTCTGGTGGCCTGTGACTATGGAAACTCTCGTTAGGGATTCCCTCTTGTCCTACTCTTTCCACTTGCAGTCTCAGAATCAGTAGTTGTGAGAGGGAGGGGAGGGAAGAAAGGAAAGATAAACCACAGGAGACATTTCTCTCTCCCTTCCTTGAGTTTCTTTTCCACGGACCCTCTGACTGCAGCTGTGAAGATCCCCACCCTCCAGACTGCGCCTCTGCCACCCAACACAGGGGTCTCCCTATTAGCACTTCACCCCTGAGGAACGCGTTTAAATATCTGCTTTCTCAAAGTTTGATGTAGGAAGTGTCTAAGTTCTACTCTTTGAAATGTGGAGTCCCCATCCCCTATCATCTCCTAAATGTCCTTTTCCTCACATCTGGTTTTTTATTGCCGATCCCTTCATTATATCCAGTGATACAATGGCCAGGAAAAAAAAAAATTGTTTTGGTTTGATATTTTTACGATCCACCTATTTCCCTATTGCTACTACTAATTAGAAAGAAAGCAACAGCTAAATACAATAGCTGTACCAAAACAATAGTTAAAACTTTTGAAAATTTCAGAAAGGAAAGAAAATGGGGAGGAGCTGTTTTAAGTTCCATGGTGGACCAGACTTAGGACCAACAAGCCGTACATTGAAAAAGGAAGTAGGCTGAGTCCTTAGAAAAAAGAAGAAGAAAGAAAAGAAAGGAGGTTACTTGGAAGACAAGTTGACGAAGTCTTCCCAGCCTGGGAAAACTTGGAGCTGCAGCGCTTCACCCACTACCCTGTCTCAGCCCTGTTGATTCTAAGCCTCTGCCTTGTTGAAAGGGAACAGCTTCAGGGAACAGGAGCAGCCCAGACTCGGAGCTGGGGGAAACTTTTGCACTGGCTTGCATGAAGTTTCACAGAAGTCTGGGAAAGGACATTTCTTATGCACTAGGCATAGGTGAATTTCTGGAGCCCCAAACTGAAAGGTGAATTACCTGTTTTCCCTAGAAACAATTTGACAAAAACAGGTGGGGTCTATGACGCTGGTAGTACTTAAGATTTATGATAAGATGGTACTCATAGTGTTTCTGCAGAGCCTCCTGGGTTTAATTAATCAGCAGACTTTCCAGGGTACTATTTGTACAGGGCTGTAATTCAAGCATCCAATGCCTTACGTTTACTTCCCAGGTTTGGCCTGATGACTTAACCACATTGCTTCTGTGGGAAAGTGCTTTCTAAACAATTAAAACTTTGGAATATGCCTTTTTTTTTTTTTTATTGGGAGGCAGGTATATAGTTTATCAAATGACTACTTATTTAAGATGACTAATTTACAACCTTTTTTCCTGTATGGCTGTATATTTAGAACAGATATATAATCTCTGAAAGCCGGTGGCAGCATTCTTGTTGCTATCTTGTGTTCATTCACTGATTCGTTTGTTGAATGAAAGATAATTACTTTCAGTATTTACTGTTTTAGGTCCTGTAAAGTAAATTAGCCTTAAATATAAAATTTTATTCTTAAGTACTCCTGAGTCCTTAGGATGTGAAGTAAATGTAGAAGCAATGTTTCATAGGAAAGTGGCTAAAAGCGCTGTGAAATCATCAGGTTACCAGGCTTGGAGTTCACATGCTACTGGTTGAGTGATCTTGTACATATCACCTTTTATAGCATGACCATCTGTAAAACATAGGTAATTCTCTCAAAGAGTTTTTGTGAGGATTAAATACTATGAAAAATTTAAAAACACTGAAAATACTGGCCAGCATATAGTAATTTTCAATAAATATTAACTCATTTGATTTCATTTCATACAGAGGAAATAAAAAACAAGTACATTTGCAGAAGAAGCAGAAATAGCTCTCAGAGTAACTACAGATCCTTCTGTCAAATAAAATCATGTGAGACCTGTTTTTTATGACTGGCATTCCTGTTATATTCCAGTTATAAACATGTAACTGTATATATAAATATTCACTGGCAATAAGAAAAATAAAAACTGAAGCAATTTTCTTTTTCTATGTAAGTAAAAATCAATCCACTTGTGATATGCTAGGTTTTATTGACTAAATATATCACAATTTGAAAGAAAAAAAGACAATTTGGGTTCACCAAGACAAAAGTGATGACAAGTTTGCCAAGAGAAGAAGATATGCTTCTCTTTAACAGAGGTCTCCCCTAAACTACTCCCACACCCAGGTGTTTTTCAGGGAAAGGTACTTGATTCTGGAAGTTTTCTGAGGGAAAAAAATCTCTCTTACTTTCCCATCCCAGTGACTGCCCACCTAAAAATCCATTCTCCCCCTCTACCTTACCTACCAGAGGCCTGATTTTAAGCCAAGCAACAGTTTGAAAACTACAGTTCCCATCTTTCCTTGCTACCCATATCAGCCAATGAGAGACCAGGAATAATTGCTGAGTAAAGCTTAAAGGACATTTATTTAAAGGAGCCCACATGGGCCAGGTTGTGGTCTCTTGCCCTCGCCTCTTCCTGCCTCCTGGAATCGCAGACATGATGTCTGACACCGTAGTGGCCATCTTACAATCTTAAAATTGAAATCCATGTGCCCCTCAGGAACTAAGGGTGAAGAAACTTATGTTTTAATAACTATGGAGTCATCATATAGGCCTGGACAACTGACTGAATTATAAACCCTTAATTTGGTTTATGCCACATGCTAGGGAGGAAAGGTGTCTCTGTTACTCAATATGGATATAATTCCTTAAAAACAAAATGTCTAAATCATTTCTCTGTGACTCCAGAGAAAAATATAAAGAGGGATCGGAACCAACAGTTAGAAAGGTGGACAATTAGGAAGCTGGAAATAACTCAGAGATAAAACACAAGAGGAATAGAGGTCAGAGACAGCCAAGGCCACAAAGTATCCAGGAGACAGCCTTTCAATCAAATTATAATATATAAGAAAAGTTATAACTATCAGCATTTTTCAAAACACAAGTCCTTAAAATATAGAAAGTTTTATCTCTAACAAATCAAGCTCTATCTCAAAGTGAAAATCTTTCAAAAATGTGCCAAGAGAGTATGAATAAAATGGTAGGTAATATGCATTTGATGTTATTTTTATAAGAAATATTAGATAAAAATTCTGTAGTTTATTATAAATATTACTCAGAAGCTCTCACTAGAATTATTTATAGTAAAATTCAGAGAAATCACTATTCTAATAATCTATTATGTTTCAAACAACTAAGCATTTCTAACAAGTCTTTCCAGTTGCTCTGACTAAAATTTCTGCATATCAATAACTATTGTTAATGCTAAACCAAAGTTATCTGTTTAGTTATCCACTTCCACTGACACAATTTTTGGCATGTTAACATAGAAAATTGCTACCCTAACCTGAAGCACGGAATGTGTTCCTGCTAAAGTTTAAAAAAAAAATTTAGAACCTCAAAATTTCTTCAATAGGATCTCTTTGTAAGAAAATTTTGTCTAAGTCTGTGGGAAGGCAGAAACATTGCTCAGAATGAAAGGTAGCGGATTAACAATGTTGATAGCTGAAATCCTCTGCTGATCCTTGGCAAGAAAAATGACAGGATAAGCTTCTCAAACTAGGTCCCTAGGTGTCTGTGCTGGATCTAAGAAATACTCAGTTTCTCACTTCTCACGTGAACCGGGTGTGTGTCACACACATCCTGAACAGAGTTACCCCACACTACATGGACTCTTTTAACTCAGTAACAGCCTTGTACATGGAATTGTCTTGTGGCTATGCATGGAATCAGAATTTTACATTAAGTTTAGAAGTCTGAGTTACAATTAAAGCTTGAACTTAATTGTCAGTGCCACATTGCTTCAGGTTTAAATTGTTCTCAGTTTGTCACACATACAAATTGAAACAAGGTTTAATGAGAACAATAAAAATAGAAGCAGTGTACCAAAATCTTATGGAAGGAAACAAATCAACTAGTTCTAGAATTAGTGCCTTAGGCAGCATGATTCAAAACACGACTTGAAATTTGTCCAAAAGTTTAAAAATCTGTATTATTTTAAAAATATTTTGCTAAAAAATTCTAATTATAAGAATATAAATAGGTAAATGAATAAAGTCGTATTACTAAAGCAACCATAGCTATTAAGAATTTCATTAAAGAAAGGTTCATGTCAGAGGTGATAACATCGCAGCACATTCACAGGGTACTCTTTAGAAAGTTGTGAAGTTTCCACTTAGAGAATACTATGGGAAGTTTTACACTGCTACATAAATTATGCCCTACAGTTAGTTCATCTCCTAAGATACTGGGAGGAAACATGGAAGTCCTGTTTCAACCTGTCACTGAAAGGCATATTGAATATGTACTCATATAGAGTAATGTGTCAAAGTTGTACTATTGCATAGATGTCATTAGTAAAAAAACAAACAATAACAAGAAAATTCTTGGTAAAAGTTATTCCAATTAGGAGCCTACGAGATAAAAGCCTTCATAGAAAACTGGACATTTAGTCTGAAACTTTCAGGTATCATTTTGTCAGAATTATCAGGTTAAACAGGCTTACAAGATAGTATGAAACGACTATGCTGGAGTTTCAGAAAGAGCAGCACAGCAGGCAACTTGAAGTTGAAGCTGAAGACACACTGTGCTAATAATGGAGGATCTTCTAAAATCTAACAGTAAAGACCTTCAGGACCACTTTACAATGTCCAGTTATGCTAACCTATTCCCATGTGACCATCTAGAGACTTGATTTGCCTTACTGACTTTGAGTTTTCTAGTCGTTCATCTATGTGGATGTTTACTTATTTGGGTCTTCTAATAGCTGATTTCTGTACTTCATATATTCTGTGAGGTTCAGATACATTTTAAACGTATTCGTTCACTCAGTGCCCTTGATTCCATGCCACTCTGCAGTGGAATCTGATCTCCAATGTGTCTAAAATAAATATGATCTGCTGTGCTATCTATACACGCAAATGTATATAACAGTAAAATGAATGCTTAATTTTCTTAAAATTGTCTAATTTGATAAGAGAACAAGCGACTACTACAGTTTTTGAAGATAAATGTTTTGCTAGATTTTTGGAAAATAGATAATAAACATAAAGGTTATATCCCCCCACTGCCAGGACCTGAAAAATGAATGGATACTGGAAAATGAATTAATAAGCGTTAGTCTATTTCTGCCGATCATATAGTAAAAGTGTTTTTTAAAATAACTGGGCATCACATTAAACACATTCTGTAGGCTACTTTTCATCAACTGCTTAAAATATTAGTTGGGAGACTGTTACTGAAAAAAAGCATGTAACCTGCCATTAACTATTAATTAAATAACCGCTTCTGATATATACTATTCTAAAGGCAGCTTGTAGTATTAATATTTTTCTTGTAATATTTTTCTATTCTGTTATCCCTTTCACAAACCTTATGAAAAAAAATCTTCTCCAGCATAAAATAATGTACTTTTTCAGATGTTCAGGATTTCTGAAGTAGCTAAAACACTCAAATCCATAGTTTGTAAGCAATTTAATTCTCAATTTGTGTATACGTTTAGACTATTCCAAATTGACTACAAATGTAAAAGCAAAATTGAGAAAAATTAAGTGATTAAAATATTTTATAAACTAGTACATATTACTGCAGCTTCTGCTCTTTTACTGTTATCATTCTATTTCCAATATATTTAATCAATATATATATTCCTCGTTATCGTGTATTCTCATTTTACTTAGCAACACATTTATTATGATACAGAATTCTGCTCTCATGCAGTAAATTTAATCTAAGTTCATTATTTAAACTTTAAAACCACCAATATGCAACTAAAATACTATCAGCTAATTTTCTTCCTATTACCTTTAGTAATATGCCAATTGATTTATTTTACATAAATACTTTCTTGAACTGTTTAACTTCTGTTTTTAATGAAATGACTTCTCTTCCTCTAAGTAGAAGTCTGCTAAACGTAAGTCACCTGGGAGCCTGGCCAAAGTCTGAAACAGCACAGCTGAAGGGTACAGCCATTTCACAGGGTCCTCTCAGAGAGTATTTGGTTTGCTTTCCTAACTTGCTAAAAATAGCAGATTACACAGGCTACCTCCATCTCATGGCTCAAGAACTCAGAAAAGGCTGGACTATGGATTGTAGCAATACACAGAACACATTTTATTAAAGAAGTCAGGATGTGATGAGTTTTCTAAATTCTTCCGTTTCACTCTCTGAGACAATACAAATGATCTAGCCGTTACTGGCGTGGAAACCTCATAATGCTCCTAAATTTCAGAACTTCAAGCATGAGTCACAGAGTTACTCTAACTGCTTTAAAGTATGTTTTTGATCTATTTTAGCCACAAAACTGAACACAGGAAGACTTCTATATAAAAGGTAAGATGCTACACACTATTAAAAATCACGTGTTAGTTCGAAATATATACTGAAAAAAAACATGGTTTTTAAAACTTGAATACTTAAATATTCAAAAAAAATTTTAATTAATTCTTAACACAGTTATTTCACTCACATTCAAGGAGCTATTATTCTGGGAATAAAACTTCTCCATAAATACATTTGTGTTTTCTTCCTCTTATCCAAATCAAAATATTTGGATACCAAGTTTTAGACTATAAATTAAATTTCAGTTTCTCTTAGCAAGACAAAGAATAAAGACAGAGTTTGCATGGATTAGCTGCTATAATGAGTTCGCCTTGTAAATAAATTTAAAATATTCAAATTATTATTTAAAAAAAGTCCTTGATGTGGCAGTTGAATCTCGTTAACCACACAGCGTGCCATTAAGCAATGCTGCCGCTTTACTCAAAGGGAGACTGTTCTGTGGCCACAAGTGAGCAGCGACTAAAAAAATATTTTGAGATGGAAAAATAGCAACTGAATTTTAATGTTTCACAATGTTTCCAAATGCTGTGGAGGCAAGTCTTCTGTGAAACCACTCAATGTCACAGACAAGTTAAATGTCCTTCATTTTGTAGCCAGAGTGCACCATCAACTGTCTATAGGATTAAAAATTGGATTTACTAGTAATTGGGTCAAAACAGGGTTACTTATGGACACAGCTGTTTACCGACAAGTGTAATTAGCCCTTTGCCCCTCATTTTATGGGTCCCGGTCTCTAATTACACCCAAATTCAGTCAGCATGGATTTAGGAATACGTTTTGGCAAATGTACAACCACTGTGTCCTTCACTGATGTCTTCAAAGAAAGAAAAAGGCCCGATGATAATTTATAACTTTTGCTTACTGATCTTCAGGACAATGGCATTCAGAATAATTTAACATTATACAATATCTTTGTTTTCGTTAATGCCTCCTCCTTTTTGTATCCTACTGTGAAGATTACTATTCTGGAGTCTTTGGAAAAAACTTTAGCAAAGTTAGCACCCCAATCTGGACCAAAAAGCAATTAACTGAAATAGTTAACCCCCAAGCTAACTCATAACACCAAAGAGAGTTATGAGTTAACTTATAGATGAACTATTTCAGTTAATTCACTCCTATTTCTTAAAGAAATCATTAATATTATAGCACTATTTTTATTTGCAAAACACAACATGGACCTATAAGACTTCTACTTCTCTGTATGTGTAGATACGATAGAGGTGCCAATCTCGAAGTTTGAGAGTGAATTATATTGGCACATTAGTATTCAAAGGCAATTGAATTAAACCAGGGAGGTAGAATACCCAGGACTCTTCACATTTCTATACATGACCTTGCATGTCAAGATAAAGAAGACATGTATGCTATCTTTTAAAAAACCCATTTTCAAATTTGATACCTGAATACAAACCCAGTAACATTTCTGTAAGTCAAGATTTGTTAAAGTAAATCTTTTAGTATTACAGTGTCCACAAAATCTAACTTTTAATACTTTTAGCTGAGACAGTTACAAATAAAAAATAATCAGGATCTAACAAAAAATAAACTGCTGAATTCCTTCACATTAGAATTTTAGAAGCTAAAAATATCGAATTAATAATAGTGCTTAAGAGTTTCTACTTATTTATAAAACTCACATTTAACAAAGTTTATGCCTCAGTGTACTGTAGCAGCTGGCCAAAACTTTACTTCTAGTTATACTTTCCACAAAATGCAGTTTCTAACCTTAAAATTATATGCTCATACAGTCAAAAGGAGAGCCATAATGTCAAAATATTAATATAAAACGCCTATCCAAGTTTAGGTGACTTAAAATATGCTATTCTTTCATGACAGTTCAGCACCTTCAGAAACAAGCAAAATCAAACCATCCTCTTTCACCTACTGCCATGGCTTTGTACATAATCCAGGCATATTGCTAACACACACTTGTATCTACACTTACTATTCCTATAGACAGACGCTGACTTTGCTATTACCAAGTAAAACGTATGCTGACACCTTCTGCTCTAGAAAAAAAAGTCATAGCATTAAAGGACTGATAAAGTTATTCATAACAAACATGTTTGGCCAGAATTGGTTCTACTGCTTCACAGTAAAGACCCCCCCTACCGCAATATCATCCAAAAGAACACACCATATAACTAAACTATTAGCAAATCCATAGTTCCAAACTCAGCGAACTAAGTCTATATCCCCTTTATTCAATTATTGCATATCCTTAAAATAATATAACATTTACTCACTTTCAATGAATCAAAGCAGGCGATTACTCGTCCATTTTCAACTTGGCAGCTTTTCGAAGGATGTGCAAATTTACATTCCGTGTCTGGCCGTGAGCAAGTCCCCCTTTGGAACTCTCTACATACTTCCAGTGTTAGCCATTTTGTGTCCCGAATTGGTGTGACACTAACAGCCATGTTTAGATTTTACAGGTAGTTAAAATTTTCAGTGAAACCAACAAACCCGACCCCCCCCAAAAAAAAACAGCAACCAAAAAAAAAAAAAAAAAAAAAAGGCTGAACTGATAAAACTGTAAAATGATGATGAAAATGTCCCCTTCAAAATACTTTTCCCCCACTCCCTGCTTTAAAAGTACATGGAAAATTGTGTTGTCAATATCAAGGAAAAGATCTCCCACTAGAAATTCACAGCATGAAACTGTTAATTCAAAGAGGTTTTGGTTTTTAGAGAAATACTAGGATCTTAAGTAGATGAACGTTTAAAAGTAGGGCCTCTAATCAGCCTTGTGCTCTCAGTAACCCCTTCCCAGTGCCAATTTTGAGCCCAAAATGCAAGCATGAAAACGTGGCAGACCCTTGGACACCGATTTTCCAAGCTGCTTTCAGCAAAGTTGTCTGAAAGGGAATCTCCTCACAGCTGAATTTGCAATGGAGTTTGGTGGTGCAATCGGTATTGATTAGTTTGGCATAGACAGATGCAGCAGTTTAGAGCAAAATCGAGAAAATGATTTTTTTTTTTTTCCTCCTTGATTTCCTGGCAGAAGATATCTTACTTTTTCAGCAAACTTTTCTTTTAAAACTAAAGCAGCCTAGGGCAATGCCAGATACTTAGAGCTTTTCTCTTGATTACAAGTAGAAATGGGGGTGTCTGGGCTAGAGGTGGAGGGTGGATGTGCTGTCGTCACAGTCTAGCTGGCAGCAAGCAAGGCAAAAGCAGAGACTGCTCTAGAAGCGGTTCCAAGCAGCAGAGACGTCAGGAAAGGCACTTCTTAGTACCAACCTGTAGAAAAAAGAGATAGGTTAAGATTTACTAAGTAGTACTTCACTGATGTCCTACAGTATCACAACCTTGCCATGTGCTACCAGACTAAGTCATATTCAAGTCAGCTCTCTTTCTAGCTCTCTTAATCTCTCTCTCAATCTCTCTCTCTCTCTCTCTCTCTCTCACACACACACACACACACACACACACACACACACAATACTTACAGTGAGGCATATTGCAGCCAGCCATCGTAGACTTATTAAAAAAAGGGGCCGTTTCCCTTGTGAAGCAATGCATGATAGAAAGATAACCAATCACAGATAGTGTTGCAGCAATATTCTGGGCAGAAAGCCAATAGTGTGGGTTGTCTTATGAAAGGTCGCGCCTGTCAGACGTTCATTACTATGCTATAAGCACAGAAAATGTCCATCAGATGTGACTTATTCCACTGCAAGAGGACGAGCATGTGGGTTTTGAATTTACCCAACATGCAGTTAGTGGACTAAACCATGTTAGTTTCAAAACAGCTTCTAAGACAAGTCTAAGCACTTGAAGATCATTACCAGGAGGGGGGTTGGAGTGCGGGGGAACAAGGTTTAAAAATTGCAGCTGACTTCCAAGCTGCTTTCCCTCCGGCTCTGCGCACGGACGGACGGGCACTGAACAGCCTGCCCCTGCTGTCCTGACACGTGAATAAAAAAGGAAAGGGGTGTTTACAAATGGTACATTCTCCTGACCTATCCAATTCACTTCCTTCTAAAGCCCAAGTCCTGCCCCTCCACTGAAAGCCGCACTCATACTGTAAAACTATTCCATTCAGCCGGCAGACACTTTGTCAATATATCACAGGCAGGCGAGATATGAACAAAAGCATCCTTTATTCGAACATTTTTTAAGCAGAAGCTGAGGTCATGTGGGGAAAATAAGGAGTGCAGTGTTGTCAGTGTGTCTGGCAAATCTGAAGTCGACCTCAAGGGAGAAAGTGATTCTATCGCAGAAACATTAAATATTAAGTGAGCAATTTGATTTGGGCAGCGTGATGCACTTCAGAGGTACGAATGAAGCCGGAGGTTGGGGGGTGTGGGGGGGGGGTCCCCTATTGCCTAATGCTCGGCACAAGGCTGTTCCTTATGGCAAGGCATTTTTGCTTTTACAACTTACTTTTCCAGTCAGATGGAAAAACTTTCGGAAAATGCTTACTAGTTACAGAAACAAAAGTATATATGATTTTTTTCCCTTAAGAATGTTACCAACAAAGAAAACAAGGCTTTCATAACTCTAAAAGTTTCACAATCCAATCACACAGTATAGTAGTGTTTGATTATACTTCTTCAAGGGCCAAAAATGGTCAATTGGCATATGCTGCATTTATAATTTGGAAATCAGAATATGGAATATAGAATGTACAACTGAATCAGAACATCAAATATGATTATATATAATGTACATACAAACATGGCTAGCTAGCAAAATTTTTAAAAATTTATTTTAGGGTTAATACTGTCATTGTTAACATTAAAAAAAAAAAAAAAAAAAAAACTACCAGATACTTGTTTTGGAAAATGTTAAAGTAAGACTATAACTCTTGAGAAACATTAAAAAGAAACAACTCATACCAATGCTTAAGAAGTACTTTTGTTTTTAAATTTTTTTCTAGTCCTAACTCTTAGTTCTATAAAAACAAAGTCAAGTCAGCTGTAAATTCTAAGCTCCATCCACTTTCCTGAATCTTTGCCCCAGTTCATAATTTCTCAACTACTTCATGGCTCGAGCATGTACCACATCTGTGGTCAACTGACTCTTTCGTCCTTCTCTCCAGAATCTTGAAGTTCCTCACCTACAATCGTTCATTTCTTTCAGAAACCAGCTAAGAGGTCATTTTTTTTACAAGAAGCTTCCAAGATATCACTTCCTCCATCTCCACTCATCCATATATCAACACTGCCTCCTCTGAATTACCTCTGTACTTCTACACAGTGTTTTATTTCCTTCCATGTCTGACCCGCTAGACTACATGTTCCCAAGGATAGAAACAATCTTACTCATCTCAGTAACCCTAGCATAGTGATGAAGAACAGGTGGATCTCCGTAAACTTTGGTAAATCAAATGACTTGATGACTAGACCTGGACTAGGATTATCTTAGGGCACAAAAATACACAAACATACATATTAACACACCCGCATAAAAACATACATAAACATGTGCGCACACATGCGCATACACACACACATACCCATCATTGCCTCTATAAATTACTGGATTCCCTCCCACTCTCTAGGAATCCCCCTAGGCTTGGACAGCTCCCTCTCACATTCCACAGAGCAGCTTCTCCAAAATTTCAGCACTTCTCAAGTCCCTCCTCCCTGTTCTTCCCACTATCAATAGCAGATGATCTTATATGTCATAAATATGTCACAGTCAAAAAGAGTGGCCCTTGGGCATGAACGCTCTCTCACCCTTCTACCACCCATCTTTAAACTATCTTTCTGTGTCTTGCTTCTTTCTTCCAGGAGTTTTCCCGTCTCCGGAGTTAAGCTTCCACCTTGACTTGCTCCTTCTCCAGACTTCTTTCCCTTTATACTCCCTCTATATAGGAATGCCCTGCCTATCCCTCAACTCTTTCTTAACTCTCAAAGTGATGAAGTAGCTCCAAAATGGAGGGAGTGGCACAGCAGAAAGAATGGGGACCCTACTTGCCTATTTCTTAATACGTCGTTCCTAGACAAATGTCTAGAGTGTCATCTACACATACTATATTTCTGCTTCTTCCTCTCCCATTCATTTTTGAATCTGTGTCAGTGTGACCCCCACACCTATGACTTTAGCACTCAGCAAGTCTTCAACGCTCCCAGAAAAGCCAAATCCGAAGAGCATGCACAGTCTTTGTCTTTACTTGAACTCCTACAGTATTTACAACTCCCTCTTTCTTGAGCCTTCCCCCTTGTCTTGAACTGACACATTTTATCCTTTTGGTTTCTCCCAGTGCTGTATTCCAGCATCCTCCCTCTTAGAAAGGAGCTCCAAAGAGCTGGGCGGGTATTGGCATCACCATACTGCTCCAAGCTCTTGGGACTTCCCACACGCTAACCCTTTCTTTGGTTTGACACATACGCCCTCACCCCTGCAATTTAGCAAAACCCTTCTTGGTTTAAGTTGCTATTCATATATCACTTTCTCTATAAGGCTAAATAATTTTCCATTAGAATTGTCTCAGTACTTTGTATCTCATGGTACTTTTGCACCTAAGGTTATAAACTCCCTGACAACAGGGTTGTAAAACCATTTTTTTTAAATCCAGTACCTGGAATATTAGATGAGTTTTTTTTATGCTTGATAAATTTTATTCAAACTGACAGGAAGAAACATGTATATAAAGATGTATCCCCAACCCCAAGAAAATATTTCATCATGATCTAAGGAGTCCAAACAATAGAGGAAGGAGAATGGTACCATTAGAAATATCTTCATTGCTTGACAGTTATGTGTAAATATAACCACAAAATTCATTTCTACAGTTGATTATTTTCCCTTTCTACCATGTTAAAGGCTTAGTCCCACTCAAGTACCAAATATACTATAATTACTAATATGCTCACAAATGAGTATTGCAGTTATTTTTAATTTCTGTAGCAGAGAAATCCTATTTTTCTCAAAGAGTATTACTGAAAGAACTATAGCTACATATTATGTTAGAAAAAACTATTTAATTGTAAAATATACAGGCAAAGATGATAATCAAAATATTTATAATTAGCCAGGCATGGACATGTGCAATAAGAATGGATATGAACTTTCATGTATTATTAGTCTAGCTGTACCTGGTAATATGTGCTCCATCCCAATATAGGGCACTGGAGGATAATAAATTCATATTATATTCTATATAATATGATGTGACTAAATTGCTGATATCAGATTGTCTTGTAATCTTTCTCTTTATTCGGGGAAGAGTGAAAATCTTCATGACTGAATGTTTTGGTAAATTAAGATTTTATAGGATTCGGATCAATACTGAATTCCCAAAACATTACTTCAACTAGTAATGGATTTCTGTTCTATACACAGACAATGTTGAAATGAGTAAGGGTAACATCCAGAGTGTGAAAATTCTTGCCAACATATCTGCCCTAGAAATATGTGTTGTTCATAAATAATTATTGAAGAAAATATTACTATTGTAAAGATATTTGCTAATAGATAAATTATTTGAGGTAAATTTCTGACTTATATTTCAACATATAATAATAATAAGCTTCCTTGAACAAGTAAAAAAAATGGGAACTTTAACAGTTTTGCAGTGAGAATCAAACTTTTTAAAACCTGTATAACAACAAGCCATCTTTTATTTATTGATCAAATCCCACACACTCAACTATAGAGTACCTCATGTATGACATGTTCTATAAACAAGCATATTCTGCCACAGGGACCAAGAACCAATTTTTCCTTGAGTGATATCAGAAATCAAATATACTTTAAGGTATGAGAGGGGAAATAAAAAGGAAAAGAGAGAATGTAACACTAGAACAAAGGAAATCAAGAAAAGGTTCAACGATAAATTTTAAAAAAACCATAATTACTCTTATACTAATTAATATATATTATCATTAAACTCACAGTAGATGGATTCATATAAATATCTATTTAAGGGTTGCATACATGCTTCAATAAAGGATAAACAGATGCGTACAAGATATGCGACTAAAATTTTACTTTGGAGAACTGGATGACCTCTATAAGCAAGGTTAAATTTCTTAGTCACATATATTTACCAATCATTTCAGTCCTTTTGAATCGAACTAGATGCAGATCAGTCCTATTATATCCCAGAGTAATTAGTTGAGAATTGTAGACATTTTTTTTTTACAAGCTTTTGATTTTGAAATAGGTAACATATTGAGAAAGTTAACTGAGTAATTATTTCAGGGTTGTTTTTTTTCTGTTTACTAAGACAGTTTTAATATAACTGGAAGAGATGTCTGACTTCACCGTGTATATTTGGTGGAGACAAGAAAGGGCCCCTTCCCCAAAACCATAACTTCTCCCCACCTTCACTGGTGCTGACAAGTCCATAATTAGCAATGCATTACTTTGGTAATTTATGTGTTAAAGTACTAAACAGAATTAGTAAGTTGACAGAAAGATGATAGATAATAAAACCATAAATTTATTAGGAAAATTATTAATTTACTAAGTTAACTCACGAAACAATTTTGCCTAGGGTTTGTCCCAAATATTAACAGAGATTTCAGAATACAATCAACCAACTAAGCATTTCTGGAGTCTGTACAGCCATTTCTCTACTCACGAAGTTACTAGAATAACAAAGCTATTATTTATAATACAGGGAAAACTGTGGTCTGAATGGGTTATTGCAGTCTTCAGCAAAATTCAACTCCATATAACAAAAAAGCTGAGATTAGAGTTTCTCAGTAAGGGGTAAGCACACCACTGGTAGCACCATAACAATTTTAAGTGATACAGAAACAATATAATTTAAATGGGTGCATCAGAATGCTAGAAGTAGTTTATCAGGCCTGTGATTACATGGCTAGTATAGCTTAGGGAGAGGCTAAAGTTTAACAAAAATAATTTAAAGAATAAGGTGAAGAAAACATGTTGGCAAAAATAAAGAAAGAGATAGGCAAGTGACTAGCTTTAGAAATACTTCTGAGGAAAAAAAAAAAAATTTTCAACCACACATGCCCCTAAAATGGCAGGGTGACTGTCAGTGTGGCCTGCTGGTCTTGACACATTTGTACTTTGTTATGGGTGACAAGTTGCTGCCAAGAAAAGAAAGGTTGTGTTTACCCACTCAAATAAGTAATCTAAGGTATGTCAAAGCGTTCCTTTAAAATTTCGATAGGTCTGAATCCCTAATCAACAAGTGGTCTCTTATGGGAAGGGTACGAAGGAGTGCTGGTTAGGTGATGTACTTACCAAAGATTAGAATTCCAAAAGCAACTAACCAAACTGCATTCAAATTAGAAAATGGGTACTGTCCCTTAAATATTTATGTTTATATTTAAGACAAAATAAAACACAAAGCCTCTACACAGGCAATGACTAAAAAGTGAATTTTGAATTTATTACTATATCAGGCAAAATTTAAAAATTTTAAAGGCTTAAGACTCCCTGTACTCTGTATAAAAGGTCACAATTTTGTACCTAAAGAGGGCTTCATCCAGTCCTAACTGCAAAATTATCCTCCTAGAAGCTTTTCCAGCCCACCATCAAAAACACCCAACCAGAAGGGCCTTAACGGACACTTGTCCTAAGAACACCTACAGATGGCCAACGGATACATGAAAAGATGCTCAACTTCACTAGCTATAAGGGAAATGCAAATCAAAACCACAATGAGATATCACCTCACACTTATTAGGATGGCTATTATCAATAAGACAAGAAATAACAAGTGTTAGAGGGGATGAGAGAAAAGGAACCCTCATACACTGCTGGTGGGAATGTAAACTGGTATAGCCACTGCGGGAAACAGTATGGAGGTTCCTCAAAAAATTGTGTTACCCAGTAATCCCTCTTCTGGGTTATCTACTAGAAAAATCTGAAAACACTTGTTTGTAAAGATATATGTACCACTATGTTCACTGCAGCGTTATTTACAATAGCCAAGACATGGAAGCAACCTCAGTGTCTTTCAACCACTGGATAAAGAAGATGTGGTGTATATATACATACACACACACACACACACACACACACACATATATATATATTTATATATATACACACACACACATATACACACAGTGGAATACTATTCAGCCATAAAAAAGATGAGATACTGCCATTTGCTATAACATGGGTAGATCTTAAGAATATCATGCCAAGTGAAATAAGTCAGATGGAAAGGGACAAGAACCATAGGATTTCACTCATGTGTGGAATATAAAACAAAAAGCAACAAACCAAACAAACATAATACGGACAACAGTATTGTGGTTACCAGAGGGGAAGTGAGTTGGGGGTAGGATGAAGAAGGTAAAGAGGGGTCAAACACATGGTGGCAGAGGACTAGATTTCGAGCAGTGAGCATACAATGCAATATACCGATTATAAAATTACGTATTATAAAATTATATACAACATACGTATTATAAAATTATATACCTGAAACTTATATGTTATTAACCAATATTACCCCGATGAATTTAATTTTAAAAAACTATCCAACCTTCTGTTCCTCTCAACACCAGCCCAGACATGCTAAACCCTTCCCCGGTTTTATTTTTCTTCATAGCATTTCTCAGTATTGGGCGTAATATTATATACCTATCTCATTCTCTGCTTATCATCTACCTTTGTCATAAAAATGTGATGGCAGGCAGTCCTCAAGCTAGGTCTCCATGAAACGGCCCACAACAAAACAGTGCCTGGTCCATAGTAAGCCAACAATCGATATTTGTGACATGACTGAATTTTTTTCTTAATATATCTGAATACTAGTTTATAAGTATTTTCTACAAATCACAATGTCTGAACTATAGACACACAGTTTAATACACTGGCAATGTCACCTGCATAACTGAAATGAAACCAGCATCGAACTCCACTCATTGGAAAAAGAGCACTAGGCAATGAAGTTAACATAGAACCATATTTATAAATGTCCTTAATTGTGAACTTGATGGAAGGGTTTCTTTAATCCACAGACTAATTGGAAACAGTTACATGTGGTGTTGCAAATCTAAAATGTTTAAATAATTATCTGTGGATTTCTAACAGAATGAGCTTTCAATTCTGGCAAAAGAAGAGAAAATTTGCATTTTTTTCTGATGATATTTAAATAGGCAGCCCTGTAAACATTTCCCTCTTATTCTACCAGAAAGTATAACAAAATAACACTACAAATGCTACTTTATTGTTTTTGTAGAGAAAACACTATTCCTATTTCATATTATAATTATTTACTACAGAAGTTATCTTGTTAGCCTTAGGTAGTCATTTCTAATCTGTCCATATCATTTACTACTTCAAAATAATGAATACGAAATTAGAATACAGGCTACAACCAAATTAATAATGCTGGTATCTGCTCAAGAGAAAAACCAAATTTCACCATCCTGGCAATTTTCAGGAAAACTGGGTACACTGACCCAACGGAATCTACCAATTCGAAATTAGCATGACAAAACTGTGAACACTAAATGGAATGCAATACATTGTGATATTGCTATTCCCAGTGCAATGCCATAATTACAGACTTTGGTTCCAAATTTTACTTAAAGGAGTTATATTTTATTTCACATAGTAACTAATGGCCAAAATCTTAGATTTTAATTTTTAACCTTTATATCTTCTGAACAATATCACCTAGCTTTTTACTGAGATCGATGGTACCTCTGACAAAAACATTTTTAAATATGATCCTCATTGCTCAAGAAACAGTAACAAATTCTTCTCTGCTTCCCTAATAACATTACTACACAACTCAAAATAAGTATAAAGTCAATTAATGAGTACCTCTTTGCCCCACCTATATAGAAAGTTGTTCCAACTTTTCTTCCACGACAGAAATCGTTCTCACAACCAGGGCTCATCAGGCTCTTCTCCATAATTAATCTATGCCTGTCTTCCATTTGAGCATGCTCAATTAATAGAGCTAAATTATAACATCAACATGCAACGAAATGTTTTAAATCTGGCCAAAATATGAAGCACATCTCTATTAGGACCAGACAATCATAGCTGCCACACTATCCGGGATTTCTAAAATGTTATGTGGCAAGAGTCCTCAACACTGTCAAGTACAAACATAGTCGAGCACAAAAGCTGGACTTTAATAGATAAATCTTGAATTTTTAAATGACTGATTTAAAACCCAGAATTGTAATCTCAAACCTAGGAAATTTTACTGGATTATTTCACCTAAAGATTGCCCAAAATATGCTGCTTGATTATTAATCCTTATGATGAAATTATGTAAAATATATTTTGTAGTTAAATAAAGAAGACCTGAAGTAATATTCTTCAGAATATAATGAATGAAACCAGTTATAATGAATCTAGTGTGTAGTATTACTTGACTACATCCTAATTAAATGAATTAGTGGACTTCCCGTGACACAACACAATACACAAACATTTCCTTCTTTCCATTTAATTAGTAAAAGTCTCTATAGTTTCACAAATGTAGCTCTTATTGCAAAGTTTACAAATACTCAAGTTACAAAGGTTTACACAGTTTAGCGTTGTAATCCTATGGATGTTTCTATTATTTATACATTTGATCTTAAAGATTACCTTTTCAACAAATACTCTTAAACATACTCTTAATAACATAGTAATGACGACTGAATTTATTCCTAAGAAAAATAAAATATTAGAATCTCAGTTTTTCAGCTTAAAAAAAAATCAGAAATTCACACATGCTCATAAACAAATAAGAATTATGTTTTCTCTAATAGTGACTCAAGACCCAGTTGTTTTACCCTGGTTTAAAGAAGGAAGATGTGTTACAAAGACATGCGTTGACAACTCTTATTTTCACTTCAGCATACTGTTAAGTATCCTTTGGGAGAGGTTCCACACAACTCACATACTTAACTAGGTCTGAGATGTTGACAACAAATTATGCTAATATTATTGCTATTTCTATATAATCACCCAGAGCTTCAGACTGTATTTTGCAGGAGAGTAAAATTTCAAAAGGCAGCTCCATAATTCTTCAAAAGTGTGGTAACAAGGAGGCATATTTTGTTTGTGCCTACCTCAATAGTTCATGTAAGGCTTAACTTATACAAAAGAAAACACATTGAGAGATTCTACAAATCTGAAAACTTAAGATTAACTTAATAAAAAGATCATTTGTCTCCATGATAAATAAATTTATATCCATACATAAATCATTTAACACTCTTTGTGTCACATCGCTGCTTCCTTAAATATCTAACAAACTTAAGAACCGAAATATTATTACATATGCATCAAACAATGCAGAGCTGGTATCTGAGTCATTCATTCACAGAAACTTTTGTAAACATACATGAAAATGCCATGTCCTCATGGAGCTCACAGTCACAAAATGTAAAATAAAATAAAAACCTACTATCTGGTGTAATTAGGAGTGTGAAAATAAAGGCTCAGAAGAAAATTAAAATTTAGACCAAATATTATTTATTTAAATTTTGAGACTTTTTTCTCTCTCCGTACTCAGACTTTTACATCTCCAGTGACTACAATAGTCTGAATTATTTCAAAGTCAAAGAATTAACAATTTATACTCATCACTGCAGGTTTTTTTTTTTTTGATGTATAATGAAGTATGGGTATAAGTTATATGGTTATTACCTATACAGAGATAGACACTACTAAATAATAATGAAAGAGATAGTAAAATATAAGTTCAAATGATGAACAGAAATCTCTAGCAAGAAATTTATATGAATCATGTACATTAATGTCACATCTTTTTTTCCCCTTACAACTTAATTTACCCTTCCTCCACTGCTAAATCAGACCCTTCCTATCCCAAAGATAACAATTATTACTAGTGTGATGTGTCTAGTCCTTTCTCTATTTATTCACATATACATATATAGTTTGTTTTTTATACAAATGAAACATACTAAGCATATTGTTCTCTAAGGTTTGTTTTCTACAGTATACATTAATAACTTTTCTTTGCAAATAGAAATAATCAACATAAATACTTTTTAACAACTATGTATTATTACTCCATTATATGTCCATTTCTTTACTAGTGGTCACCTAAGTTAATGAAAAGTTTTCATTATTTTAAGCAATGCTGCAATTTATGTACCAAACTATGCTTACATTTGAGTGGTTCTAATAACATACTTAGAACATACAGTATATGCATATATTAAATTAGACTCGAATAACAAACTTCTTCCTAGAAAATGTTTACCAACACGTACTTCTACCAACAATGGATAACATGCTTTTCTGTATTTGTTAAATCTATGCTAGACCTTAAAAGGATAAATACCATTCCTAAACCTAGATTGTAAATTTATATTGTAGAAATGGGCAAAAGATCTATCATCTATCTTTTTTTCTTACAAATAGAATTAAAGCCTTATCACTGTGTTTTGTAAAATATTTTCAACTGTTAGCCCTTACATGGCAGCTAATCAATGGAAATATTTATAAAATCAGTTTTTCAACTCCTGTTAATTCAAAATAAATGACTTCGTTGCTAAAACAATTACAATATTTATATTTTGTAATTATTTGCCAAAGAACGGAGGCTGAAAGTTTGAATAAATGTTTGAGTTGACAGAGTAACAAAACGAACAATATACAGATCACTATTCTTATTAATAAAAACGAAATATTATATTTGAAAAATCTCTAAGTACAATAGGATTAAGAGAGTGCTTTTTTTTTTTACATTTTATTTCTAGAAATGTCAAAAATTATCCTGCCCCGCCTCCTCCTTTTTTTAGACACTGACTGACTAAAGGAAGTAGTTTCTGCAACTGCTATACATAATGCAAGGCGTTCTCAAGGTAACTAAGGTGCAGTAGAACTCTGGGGGACTCATGCGGGCCAAACACTTTTTCCCATGTGGTGACGTCCTCTTGGGACTAGGGCTCCTCTTGCACTCCTTTCTGAACCTGGAATGTTCTCCTCAAGCGGCATGCATTTCCCATTAAAATAATCAAGATAGGTATATGCTGTTATATGATTTAGCCAAGGCACATATATCCTGTTAGAAAATAAAGCATTGTCTCCTCATTCTGCCCTCTTCAAACTCTGTTATTAAAACAGTTCATAGAATAAAGAAGTACATGAAACTGGACTTTCAAAATACTTAAGATGGTTAAGATGGCAAAATATGGGCACTTTCAACACTTTGATTATAATCTTTTTGCCAATGTGATTTTACCATGTTGTCAAGAGTATAAATAAAATCAGACTTCTCAGGAAATGAGATCAAAGATTGTATTCATATGATTTTGTACTTTCCAAAAGAGTAAAGTACTGAATACACTGCAAACAAACTAATATGGCAGCTTGAGGTTTAGCTCTTTTGCTAAATAGAAAAGGTACACTCCTTTCTTAATTATTTTAATTGCTCATAATGTTCTGTGCATTGCAGAAAATGCTGTAACACATGAGGAAATCTGAGGAGCCAACTACACCCTTCTAATGAGACAGTGATTCAAGTTCTATGTGTTTCCATCAGCAAGGTATGCACTTAAAATGCAATGACCAGCTTTCCAAGGTACATCACAGTGCAACTGGTAGCTGGCTAATAAACTCAGATAACTACCAACAATTTATTAACAGCACAATTATACTGGGATATTAATGCTCCAGAAAGAATCTGAGACTATCTGAATCAGTCACCTGGGGGTGACTGTTAAAATCTGTATTTCTGGGACCTACCCTAGACTTACTAAGGATAAAGACCAGGAATCTACATTCTAACCAAACTCCCTAGGTTATTCTTAATCCCATTAGATTTTGGCAATCATAACCAAATAAAGATAAACTTTATGCCCACCAGCAATTATGTATTGCATGTCTACACAATAATGTCCTAAAAACCCAGAATGTCTGTCCTGAAAAGATGACTTATTTGAGATTTGGTGACATGCTTTGTGATTATATCCTATCAACTACTTTAGAAAAGTGACATACCTGCAAAATATTATGCAAAGTACTGCTGTATTGATTTTTGAAAATATTTAAAATCAGGCACCAGGCTTGCCTCTCCACAGTCTAAGGTACTATTTGCCATTTCGTACTATTAATCATATCTCCAATCACTTATGTTTTAGTCCTATTCACTCCAAGTCAGCATGCAAAATCTACTTATTTTGTAAAAAAAAAAAAAAAAATCCCCCCCCCACTATATCTGAAAAAATAAATTCAAAGAGTGATCATGTAATGAGCAATCTTAAAACTTTCTATATATTCCTATCATCTAAATATGAAATGCACCACTATATATAAACACAAACAAAATACTTTATTAGAGACAGTGACATTTCTTATTTATAAGAAATTTCTTATTTCTTATAAGAATAATGTATAATAGTAAAATTATTTTGCAAAAAGATAAAAAACAATCTAGACCTATACGATCACTACAGTATGATAAAATCAAGTGTTAATAGTACAGATATAATGTGAAATAAGAATTAATGTATAGGTATGCAGATGTGTATGGGTGCACATCTATGTATATCAAAAGAATAAGGAAAAACTTTTACATAGGAATTAGTCAAATCATGTTCTTTATATATAACTAGAATGTAGCTATTTAAATTCATGTAAAACCTTTGTGTTAAACTTAATAAGGGAAAAAGACAAATAATGCTTTAATCTTCTTATAGTAAGTACCACTTTATTTTAGATAAAACTACAAACTATGGTCCTTCCTTTAGTAATAACCCTTGAAGAGATTAACTTACTTTTCCCACATAACTCCTATACTCTATTATTGTTCAAAACTAGCAAATGATATTTTATATGTTGGTATGCAGTTTGCATCATCTGAAGTTTGCTATTTGTTACTCACAACTCTAAAAGACGGTTATATTATGTTGCACATTTGCGAACAAATAGATTCAGGCTTGCATGGTTAATTGACTGACTCACCAAAGTCCCCTAAGCTAATTAAATAGAAGAATCAGGACTCCAAAATCAAGTCTTCTAATTCAGATTTATCATTTCATTCACAACACATGCTGGCAATTTAATATCAAACTCTGTGGAAATGGCAATGACTATAAATATAATAGAAGCCAAAAAAAAAAAAAAAAGAACAGAAAGAGATTGGGGGTGGAGCGGGACATGATGAAGCAGCAGTAACTGCATCACCTGTGGCTTGCTCTGAGAGGTACATGAAGGAGAAAGCCTCGTGATGGACTCCGAAGGAGGTAAAATGGTCCCTCTCTAGAGCTGAGAGATGGACACTACTGTCTTTGTATGTCTATGGGGTATGCACTGGACACTAACAATGTACACTTAGAGATGTGACAATCATACACAACGTCTATCAGTTTCTTCTTAGTTTAGACTGTTAACTTTAATCTAATAATAAATACATTACAGAGTTCTACATACTCAGTAACTGATTAAAAGATTAACTATTGAAGAAGGGGTCTTTGAAGATGATTTCATTTTTATTTTCTGCCTTCGGAAAACAAAAATGGTCTACATTTTCTTCAGAGCTTTTGTTAGAGGAGTTTAAATTATATATACAGAAAGCTTCCACATAAGTAAAACGGAATGCTGCTCTAAAAGTATAAAACTGAATATATGTTAAGCGAGTACGCACATAGTAAAGGCTGACCTATATTGGCTTTAAAACAGCGTTTGAAAAGCAGTGAAGGAGACAGAATAACTGTCTGAAACACTTCTAAGCTATGTAGAGTCAAAATTTTTGAAAACTGTTAAAATCACAGAAAAGTATACTAGGGAGAAAACACTGAGGGTTTGAAACGGCATAAATGGTATTTTTCTTTTACTGGTACCAAACCTATTCTCTGTTCTATTAGTTACCTTATAACACAGGTTAATGGTAGATATTAAGTTCCTTTTGAATATAAAGGCCCAAAGTCAAAACAATAAAAAAAAAATTACAATCCCAGTTCCCCTGTCTAAAAATATCTTTGAAAACAACTGCAGGTGTTGCTCCTCTAATTGTGCTTGTTGTCTTTTTTTTTTTTTTTTAGTTCTCTTTCTTCCCTACTATCCCATAAAATTTAAAAAAAAAAAAATTTCCTTAAAAAATTCAAATACATCCAACAGAGACAATAACCTTAATACGTACACTCATTAAAAATAAATGATAGATAAAATAATATACATGTATAGATTATATTAAGTTTATTGATGACCCTAGATATACGTAGCATAGACACAGGAGAAGAAATAGACCCAGCTCTGAAGAATTTACTGTGTCATTGGGACATAAAACTAACACACAAATAACGGCGCATAGAAAAAAAAAGTGAGACGTACATAGTAGAGATAACAATAAAGCTTGGTGAGTTAAAGGAGAGAAATGTCAGGGGTAGCTTCCTGATGGGAAAGACATCTAAGATAGGCCTGAAAGGATGAGCTTCATTTTGTTACAGACAAAAAGCAGCAGCAACCCAAACTGTAGAACCGAGAAAGCAGAGCCGGGGAGATGGGAAAGCACAGAACATGAACACTGAGGAACTGTGTGGCGTTCGCACATGCAGGAGGGATGGATGGTGGGAGATAACACTGGTATTTGGGGCAGGAACCAGATCAGTAAGAATTCTCCCTTTACTTTTCAATTAACTGGAATTCATCCATTCCAAGATTTCACCCAAAGGCAGAGTCAGAATACTTAACTAAACTACATACCTTAAGGGCTAAGAATAAGACTGCATATGGGATATGAAAAGATCTTATTAAATAAACTTGGGGTTTTTACACTTCCGAAAGCTTTGGTTTAGGTTGCCAGAAAGCTGAGAAATAAGTTTAGTGCTCAATTTCATCTCAAGTACTTGTTTCATCTCTTTTCTTTCTAATTGATTTGTTATGTCTCCTCTTTTTACAGTCCTATTTTATGTGCACTTTACTGCTGTAAGCCGACTCATATCCTTTTTTTGATGTAGACTACATTATACATAAATAAAATTTTTAAAATGTTGTCCTGGTACCAGGTAAGGCTGTAGAAGCAACACCTAAAGTTTCAGAAGAGAAAAAAGAAGTTGGAATTCACCCATCAAGTAAAGCTCATTCCTCCATAAATAGTTCCAGGAAAGATGGCCACACCGAATTAGGAGACCCAGTTACCACGACTGCTCTAAAATCTAGAACTGTTGGGTTCAGCAACCTATCTTCTTGCCTGGCTGTCCAGTTCGACCTTCCCAGTAAATCAGTGTCCCTACTATAATGCCAAAATGACCTTCTGAAACTTACAAGGCTTCCAAGGCCGCAGATATTTTCAGCTGTATCAGCCCTGGCTGTCAAAGCTTTCTGCATGATACTGAGTGGCAAAACTGGAGCTTCCTGTACTAGCCTGACCTTTTAAACTCACAGTACTGTGCTGCCACTCAATATTGAGTTTTCTTTTCCTGCATTACTTTGTGATACTACTTCTCTTGCTTAATTATAAAGCAGTAATTCTAAGCCTAAAATGGTACTTTTCTTTACATGAAAATACTTCACTTATATACAATAAGCCTAATATTGACAGAGGCTTAAAAGTAAATATTTACTGACATCTATAAATAATATCTTTTAATTACTGAAAAGATCATTTAAATTCTGTGGCAACAAGAACTATAATAATATGTCATTATTTCTGCAATGGCCAATTTGAAATTTGAGCAATGTCTAAATTTCATAATTGCACTTTTATAATTGCATCTGTTTATGTTAACTATTATGTATCTGATGCCTAGCACAGTGCCTAGAATATAAAAGAACCCAAATTAATATTCAAGCAAATGTTGCAGAATCTGCATGTTTAATTATACTTCATTTATCATAGAACTATTGAACTGAAATATAGGTGTTTAATTTTCTTGCCAAAAAATTAGTACATTAGCATGGAATATTTCTCTTTAAATAATATGCCTGAGAATTCTTGGTATATGAAGGGAAAATATTTTTTAAATCCATTAATGTCGGGTCATTAACCATCAGAAAACTGTTGCTGTGTGAACAGGTTAAGGATTAATATCAGGGGAAGAAAGGAAATCAACTCATCAAGACACAAATTAGGATTCCTAATAATAGCATGTTATCAACTGTTTGATCTCAAGCCTTAATAGCTATTAAAGAGTAATAGTATAGTAAATTTACACATGTATATCGAAATATCTTTTGTTTCTACTTAGCGTCTATGACATACTATATTTTCACAAGTCCTATTTGTATTAAGTTCAGAGAACCACAAAGTGATATTAAATATAATATTTTGAGGCAAATTTACAAACTCATATTAGTTGGTAAATGTATCCCTTAGCTTCAAACATTTATTCTGCGCCATTTTTAGCTATAACTTATGCACTACTTCATAATCCTTTATGGAATATACATGTACATATGGTCTAGGGCATATATATGCACACAAGACACACACAGACATGTTCTAATTACTCTGCGAGAGTTTGGGGGGAAAGTGAGCAAAGGTAATCAGAAATTTCCAAGTGAATGTCATTTCTCAATGACATGTATGATTATTTTGATGTTGGCAAAAGATTTCTATTTTCTGATGAGGGAAGTGAATCGAATTACCCTAATGCCTTCAGTAATGTAGTTGAATAAATTATAAGAGCATCTGCAACACTCTTTGAGCTCAAGATATTTCTTAAAATGTGCAACTTAAAGCCATCCAATTGAGCAATTGGCAGAGTGCTCTGTCATTCACAAGTGACATCAGAAACTTCACAGGTGGTAATGATTTTTCAGTCTAAAAGTAGATTTTGCTGATCTGGGCAAGTGCTGGGGCAGAGGGTATTAGGTGTGAGTAGAACTAATACTGTGCAAACCACAGAGGCAGATTAGGCCATTCGATATGGCCCTCCTTTCAAAGCCAGTGAAACTTCAAAGCCTGCTACATCATCTCTGCTGTTTTATGACCACAATGCTTCAGAACCTGTCTCTCACATCTTACCTCCTTCATTTAGTCTTTCTAGAAGTAACCGGGATTAGGCCTTGAATCTGGATTGCTACGATTACTTGTGTACTTAATTCATACCATACTGATGGAAACGAACAGGCAAACAAACAGCAAAACTGCTGGGCTGAGGTCTCGGCACTCACAGTACCTTGCTACATGACCCTTGAATAAATTACCTGACCTTAACCTTACTGAGCCTTCATTTTCTTACCTGTGAACTCAAGAGCAAGAGAGAGAGAACAACACATAAATCTCACAGTGCTGTATAAGAACTACACATGGTCATATAGATAAAAGAATAAATTCCTATGAAGTTAAGTAACTATTTTCATAATTAGTATGATTGCTAATGGCCTGGTCTTTTGTGATTCTTATTTTGTTTTCATTACTTCACTATGAATGAACCATTTCCTTTAGGCCATAAACTTTAGAAAAGCAGAACTATAATCTTAATTTCTCTTGAAAATTTCAACGAAAATATTATGAAGCTTTTTTTTTTTTTTTGCAGTGGGCTTTGCATAAATGTTTGTGAATAAAAATAAATAATAGTAAGCAATAAAATACAAATTCTGAGTTTTCCAACCTGGAATGCAGATTAAATCCTGGAAACAAGGAACGAACACTTTGCAGCTGAATGGGGTCTCACAGAACACACACAGTTGCAGTTTCATCGTTTGAAAGTTTGGAAGCTAGCCTACAAAATACAGCTTTATTTCCTGCACACAAAGAGAAGCTGGATGAAAAAGAGCATCGTGTGCATATCTAAAACCCTTTGTCATTAAAGTTAAATACAACTCACCTTTCTCTTAGGGACTTTTTCTTTTCTGCTCAAATAAAAGTTGCAAGCTCTGAAATGTAACTGTCAGTACTGAGCGGTCTAGTCTCCTCATCAGGAAGTTAGCATGAAGAAGCTTCAGATAAATTATATACCCCACTTTTCTCCAAAACTACCAATATCAGAGATCAATTCATCTCCTCTGTCTAGTCTAGGATGACACTACTTTGAGGCCATTCTTATTTATGAGCTAAACAGAAAAATTAATGTCTTAAATATTGAATCAGATCATTTTAATAAATTATGAGTTGATTTTGTCTTTTCTCCAATATACAAAGCATATAAAGAGTTAATGTGTCTACTGGCTGGTTTTAGGAAAATTCCACACTCTGCCCACAATCAGCCAATTCTTGGCTCCTCTGTACCACTTTGTTTTGCCCATACATTACTTGTGAATATCTGTATCACTCCACTGGAAACTACTTTGAGCACAGGGCGTACCTCACTCACCTCTTTATCCTCTGAAGGACATAGCATGATAGGTGGCACATGGACAACTGTACTTAATAAATATTTGCTAAATAAAGAGTGCTTTCCTTTGAATCCAAAAGCAATGGCATAAGTCTTCCACTTTCCTTCTCTAAATATCATGTAATTTCATTTGGTATGTGTTCCGAATAACTCCTTGAAGAGAGGAATTTGTTAGCAAAGTGACGTGTCTCTAACAAAACAAGTCTTGAGTTAACAGATTATTTTTTAAGTCATAAGCTATGCCACACAGTGGCAGAGAGCACAGACCGGTGTGTGAAAAGGATCCAACATGAAAGCATAAAATAACCACATGAGGATGACAAATGAATTTAGCACGTGCTCTGGAGTTACCCTATCATTTCTTGGTGAAAATTTTATGGCATTACATTATTGGTGTGAAAGTACATTACCTTCTGGAACTTTGCAAAGCTTTTTCTAAAAAGGATCCCAAATGGCCAAATGCAATGTCACACTACTGCAAGCCCTTCCCATATCTGCTAAAGACTGGAGGCCTAGTACGTTTTGTTTTGTTTATAAATCTAAGAAACAACAATTATACGCATTTGTCAAACTACATGCCATTTGTTATCCAACGTCAAAGCAAAATGACAAAATATTTGCCAGCCTATTAAACTGACACCTTCTTTACTTATGTCAGTTGTTGTATGGGTGAAATTTCAAAATTATCATAACTATACCACATTCATTCCTAGCAGCATCATAAAGGGCAAACATAGAATGTTGGATTCAAAGTGAAAAATGACCTGGCTTCAATTCAACTTGGCTGCTCAGCAGCTGTGTAAATTTAGGCAAGTAAGTTAACTTCTCTGAGTCTCAGTTTCCTCATCTCTAACAAGAGGACAGTGGTTCCTGACACATGGACCTGCTCCCTAATTGTTTACACCATTACAAAATTGTTTTTCCAACAAAGAATGTAAGCCAGCAATAGCTCAGTAGAAGATGCTCAAGTAAGTATGGCCGCTAGCCACATTACTTCCACCTGTTCATACTCTTTTCCTTCCGGCTTACATCAGGCACCACCTCTTACACACATGGCCTATTCAGTTCTGAAAAGACTTCTTTCTTTAAATCTCCTTCCTTCTTTGAATTTCCTCCTTTGATACTCAACTGTTCAGCTCCAACACTCAATTGTACTATTAGCTTTTCAAGTCTTTCTCCCAACCACATATCAATTATGTGTCAAAGAAGAATATAAACTATGTAATTCTCCTTTGGGTCCTCCTCTCCTGACCTACCACAATCCATTAACTCTACGAGGTGCTCCAAATATGTCTGCTGATTACTCTGCAGAACACAAAAGATGAAATGATCTCCCTATATCACATTATTATAGTAACTTTGTTAGTGAAAAGACTCCAGCACTTAAACTTTATAATCCATTACTGAGAAACAGACACAATTTCTTTCTACATTAATTGTTCCCAAAACAATATTTACTTTTAAAATCCAACCCTCAAAACTACATTTCTCTGAAAAAGTCATTTCTAACATGCAATTTTCAGTAAATGTGCCCCCCCTCCCAGAAACATTATGCAGAATTCTACTTGTATATAGTTTTTCAATAGTCTCAATTATTTTCCTGAACGTTTCGAATTATTTTCGGGGGGGGGGGGGGAGGTCATATAATATCTCAGAAAGACTCTACACCTGGGTCAAAGATTTGTTCGTATTCCCTATTGTTCACTTTTGCTTTGCCCAACAAATCTTTAAAGTCTTCTGGATATGGTATTTAAGACCAAATGACTCCCCTGAATGCCACTAAATTGACAATGCAGCTTTGCCTGAAATGTTCGAGCAATGAAATTCAAATAATGGATCAAAATACTTTGAAGTAAATTTGTCTAGTTAAAAATTAGCCCAATTAACATAAAAAGCAAAGAAGTTCCTAATTTTAATACTATTTAATCTCAGTTACTTTAAAATGAACATTTTCTAAGTATTATCTTAATGATATAACAAAACAGATTTTTACCATATCTTGAAAGTACAAGGCAAAACTCAGATAAGGGAGTCGGGGAGTCTAATAATAGAAAATGGCATGTACTAAGTGTAGTTTTCACATAATACTAATAGGCATATAAATGAAAGGCGAAATAATGCACTGTTAATGTTATTGTCTCTAGTTCTACGTAAACATACTATATTTAAAGATACATAAACAGTGCAATCTTTAAATTATTTTTCGTGGGTACAGAATATTTAAATAAACAACAAGTGGTAAACATTTACGAATAGAATATTTTTCCTGAAAACTGTCTTGATTTCATGGGAATTTCTCTACATATAATAAATACTACATAATCTATCATTGCTCTGATATTTTCTGCTTAAACTACGTTAAGCCAATTACTTGTAAAAACCATGTAAGGACTTTAAGTGAAAAGGCCTATGAGTATTCCTATAAAGCTTTCTATCCTATTTGAAATATAACTATTTTCACAACTTCAGGTAACTGTTAACTCAATGCAACTGCTTATTTATTCCCATATGTAAATCATTCTGCTTATAAGCGTCTGATTATTAAGGATTTTTATTTCCAGGAAAAAGAATATCAGTTATACTGATACCTTCCCTAAAATAGCAAGGTCTGAGGAGTATAAATGTCAGCCACATTGAGCACATTGCAAACTCATTTTATCATGTATCCATCTGCCACCTGGTTTATCACTGAGGATAGCTTACACTGGTGTTCTGCACAAACTTTAATAAGAGACCAGAATTGCCTGGCCAACGGTGAAACATTTCCTAGCAAATAACAATATACCCCTAAAGATGATATTATGCTTATTTTAGAATGACATATTTGGGATAAAAAACTTGGCAACCCTCTATAGTTCATCAGATTCTGTGCTTTAAAAAGGCCTGACACAGAAATGAAATGTGGTAAGAATTCAACATTTATCTTCTACTTAATCAAGTTATGGTCCCTGATAAAACATAATTTTTAAGTGTTTTTCTCTTGCTGACGTTTTTAAATATAGTTCTTTGTACTAAAAGAGCAGCAGCAACATAATGAATTTTAGGCAAGTATATATGTGATGAGATGTTTTAAATTCTTACTATATTTTTTAAATGATTTTTAATATTTTCCATCACCTTTAACATCCACATCTAATCAGTTGCTACAACTCTAGCAGTGGTCCCCAATCTCTCTGGCACCTGGGACCAGTGCCCCTATGAGAACCTAGTGCCTGATGATCTGAGGTAGAGTTGAGGCAGTGATGCTAGTGGTGCTGAGTGGCTGCAAATACAGAAGCAGCTTGGCTCACTTGCCCCTCCCCCGCCCCCACTCACTTCCTGCTGTGCAGCTGGCTCCTAACAGGCCATAGTTAGGTACCTGTCTGAGACCCTAGGGCTGGGAACCCCTGCTCTATGGAATCTAAGCCTATCACTTTCTCCCAATATAAATGTCTCCATTCCATTCTCATCAATGCCCTCATGTGTCCCTCATCTCTATTCTAGACTCTACTTCATCTTGCATGTGTCCTATTCTTCCTCTATAAAATATCACTAAAACACAGCTCTCGTGAGGCTGCTTGCCTAACAAATTACCTATGTTCCCCACTGTGTATAGACCTACTCCCTGTTCCTCAATGACCTCCAAAGTGTAATAAGAATCTCCCTTTCCCGCCAGAGTCCTCACTTCTTCATACCCTGTAAACTACCTGTCCCGCCCGCTATCTTTCTTCTCTATGCTCTTACTTTCTACCCATTCTTCTAGACTCTAGAAGAGTCTCCTCAAATGCAGTAGAAAATCCAAATGTTTATGGTCTCAGCCTCCTAGCAGCACCCAATACAAGTATTTTTTTTTAATCTGTTTTTATTCTTTTACATATCATCACTGGTTCTAGAACTAGACAACCTTGGGTCAACACTGTGCTGTACTACTTCTAGTTCAGTACTCTTGGGCAGTTAACTTGCCTGTACCTCAGTTTCCCCATCTACAAAACCAAAATATTAACAGTATCATCTCAGAACATTGCTCTGAGGAAGATATAAGTTAATTCATAAATCGATTAAAAACAGGGAATAAAGAAGAAAACAAGCCTCATAGCTCTACAAATGACAAAAAGTGTTTTCTAGTCATGTAACTTAATCTTTAAGATAAAGGTCATAAGGCCTATTTTCCAATTATGAAAGATTAAAAGAGAATTTTAAAAAAATGTATAACAACTGGCAGCTTCTATTATTATTATGCAGATGTTTATCATTTCAGAGATATAGAAATTAAGGAACAAAAATAGTAAATGTTTTTCCCTGGCCACATATGTAATCAGATCCAGCATGGTAAAATAAAACCTAAACATTGTGAAGTTGTCCCGCCCCACCAAAGTCTATTACTCCCTTCGAGACACAGACAAAATTCAGTAAATATATCAAAATGTCAAAATTTTAAAATGACAGTAGTAAGATTGAACATTGATAAAATGTTCCACTTTTCGAAACATGTTACCCCTCCAAGTGGTGCTTCTGTTCTACCTGCAACAAAGACTGGACTTGCAAAACGAATGACAGTTTTAAGTGTTTGTAGAAACTGATGAATCTTTTCATAACTTGGCTTTTTGAAATTAAAATTTATTTAAAGAAATATCCATAAGGGGGGGGGTCTTTCGTAGAAGAGTATATAGCCAGTTCGGTTAATGTCTCAGGGCTTTTCCCACCAACTTTTCCCCCAAAGCAGGCCCGATGCCTTTCTATTCTTTCTGTCACCTACCTGACTACTACCACCCTACCCTAGACAAGCCACTAGGATAAGAGCTATCTATCCACAGGGAATGCTTACAGGTCATTGTAAAGGTAAGGCTTTCTTGTAATCGAGTAAGACAGAAACAAACAATATGTGAACGTATCAGCATTACACACAGACAAAATCATTTTGTGAATTTAGCTAAAGAGAGACTAGAATGGAGTTGATAACTTCATGAACATCAGCCTTTGATAGTATTTACAATTCATTTTAACAATATGATGTCATTTAACATTTGGATGATTTGAATAAATTGGCATTGTCTTGGGAAAACTCATATCTCCATATACACATTCACATAAAAATCGTGGCCACACTTCATAGGAGTATGTACCTTATCAACTATTATTTACCCTTGGGGTATATAAAAGGTAGATCTCTAAATTTTTTTAAACAATGTCAAAAAAAATGATAGTTTTTCTTTTGGAGCATATACACTATTTAAAGCATAATACTTATTTCAGAAAGATCTTCACCTTTTTAAAATATGTGATCTCAGTGGAAAAGTAATTCTCTACTCTATCCAATACGGCTAAATTTCATCTTGAGGTTAGTATATTCTGACTGTTTTAACAAAGGACAACCACAGAAACTTAGAGTAAGATCTTAAAAATAGTGCCAAATTCATAATGCTTGTACTGTAACATAAATCCTTCAAAGATTCTTCATTTTTATGGACATAGGCACATGTGATAAGATGCCTCTCAAAAACCATGCATAAGTATCTGAAAAACATGTATTGCTATCATTAAAAAAAAACTAATAATAACACGTAGATAACTGTAACAATGCATTTGCTAAGTGTTTTTTCAAGGATATAGCTGTAATGCTTACAGAAATGTATATTTTTATAATATGAAAACACTATATAAAAATCAATTTCCCTACCTCAAATCTAAAAATACAAAATATATCTAAAGACATGTAATGTCATGTGTCAATAGCTCTACTTGAATCCTCAGCTTTGCAATTGATAATTCTCCAACCATTAGTGAATATACTCCATGACTCATCAGAAATGATATACGAAGTTAATGGGAATCACAGTTTCCTCATGCTCCAAACACACATTGATACTAATGGCAGTTGTGCTTCATGAGGTGGGAGACAGATTCAAGATGGCACAAAATCAGGTAGCAACTTTTTTAAGGTTCTCTATAAAATCTGCTGCACCCCCCCATACAAAAAAAAAAAAAAAAGGAACCTACTACGTCCCTCCTGTCTCTCTTATCTTTGGCATCATTCAAGGAAATAAAAGTAAGCACACTTTATACAGACAGGGGAAAAAAAACTGCATTTTTTCAGCTTAACACTCACTGTGCATGGTAAAATATACTTCAGTTATAAAAATATCTAAAAGGAATGTTTCCAGGACCTATGCCATTGTGCTTTGTTTACCAGTCAGATGCTTTTTCAAGAATGTGTTCAAATTATAAAGACAACATTTCTGTTTATAGGAATTCTTCGAAACCTATAACATCACTGCAGAAACATTATTTTTACCTTTCCTAACATTCAAAACAATGCCCTGTTCCCTACAGATGAAAATTGTTCACCGTCATGAAGTTATAAATCTTTGATTAACACTTGTTCAGGAGTTTATTTTGGATTTACTTGGTGTTTTTATTTTCTAAGGAAAGAAAGTCATAGCAAAGGAAAATACATATTAAGCATTTGAAGATAATTGCTATTTACTGAAAGCCCTATTCTAAAATAATTTTTTTTTGTTTGGTAACTTCGGGACAATGATAACTATAGTGTCTCTAAAATGTTCCTAAGTAGCAATCATACTCTATTCTGGCCTTTGAGAGGTGTTAAGACTCATCCCCTAATTATAAGCCTTTTCTGTGTTATTACTACCTCACCATTAAATCTCTAAACTAAATAGTAGTTTTGAGGAAATAAAAATAGATGTTAGGTAGTGTGTTTTCTCAAATTTTGGTTACAATGGATAAGAACAATGAGGAATTTCTATTTATAATAAGCTTCTTTAGCTTGTAAAAATAAAAGTTCATTTTATTGCATTATGACCAGCAAACTCTTTAGGCTTTCTCCCAGAATGCTGCTTTCCAGCTTTATTCTAGAACTTTGTCCAACAGAAATGTATAATGCAAGCCACATTTGTCCTTTTTAAACACTCTAAGAGTCATATTAAAAACGTTTTTTAAAAAAGGTAAAATTAATGTAATATATTCCATTGAAACCAACTATCCAAAATATCATTACAACATATTTATAGTCAACATAAAAAATAGTAATCAAATGTTTTACATTCTCTCTTTCGTACAAAGTTTTCAAAATCCAGTATTTTACCCCTCGACAAATCCAGACCAGCCAAATTTCAACAGCCACATGCAGCTAGTGGCTACTGTACTGGACAGCAGATTTTAGATTTCCAAAAATATGAAGCTTTTTGGCCTAACAAGCCACACACTTTGAAATCTTCCTGTGTAACATCCTCTATGATCAGTATTGCTGTTAGGATTTTATATTGAGCCAAACATTTAAGTGAATATAATTCTTGCTCTTCCTCTGGTTCACGTACCTACTATGATGCCTTTTTCTTAAAGTAAAAGAAATCCCAATCACCTATTCTTTTCAGCTTCTTCCAAACAAGACCTGAGATGTTTTCTAATCTGAGCATCTTCTACAAGAAAGTAGAAAGCCAAAAGGAGCAGCAAGGATATTCTCTGTTTCCACAAATAGATATATCTAATACAGGCCTAATGTATAGTGACAATGATAAATGCAAGGGCAAATTTTTTTGCTTACAACGAAGATAGGAAATTTTATATAATAAAGTAACACACCTTTCCTCGATGAGAAATATAATTTTACTCTTCGCCCCCCTTCTCGCAGGAAAAACCTTGGGATATTCTGTTCTTGTTCTGGAACAGAATCCAGTGTTTCATCTCATAGGAATTCTGTGCCCAGAGGAAGAACAGAATGTTGGAATCAAAACTTAATGAATTCAACTTGGAGTCTAAGTTTGCCTCAAATGTGGAAATGTAAACACACGCAATAATATCTCGAACCGTAAAACATTTTGAATTATCTGTTGGCATGGCTGCATGAAGTATCACACTTGATGTGTATCTGCACACAAATTTGTTCTTAGTTACATGAGAAAAAAATTAAACGAAGGCACATGTGAGGCTTTCTGAGTCTCTTAGTTATAATAAGACCTGATTATTATGTCTTAGGTGACACTGTAATCACAGTGGGAGATGGATGAACAGGTTTTCTGGTGCAGACCCAACCTGTTTCCTAAAACACAAAGAGCAACTTCTGTAATCCTCGATGAGGAAACCCTCATTAAACAAATCAAACTAAAAACTATGTCTACATTTTCTGAAAAGGTCTAACAACACGATAATCCAAAAAATAAAATAAAAAAATCACCCCCAGCAAATACACAACACGGATGAAAACACTGTAAGTTTCCTAAAAAGTTTTCAACTGTATTTGTCATCAACTTTAAGAAAGCAAAGATACAAGGAAGTGACAGCAATGTGCTTTCTCAATCTACAAAATAACTTTATTCAGTGTCTGGCTATAACTCTACATCGGAGACATTTTAAGTTTTGAACCAAATATTCTTAGGATGAATTTGACACTCGTTCAACTTTCATTTTAACTTGTCTCAGTGATACTGTTCTATTTCAACAGCACGACAAGGAGACACACCAACGCTCTCAGGAACCCACATTGAGAGAGAATATGGAGTGGATCGCTTATGCTAGTATAGAATAGTTATGCGTTAACTATGCTCTGTGTAATAACAGATACTGTGTTCAAACCCAGGAGGGGAGGAACACCGTGTCCCCTGGTGTAGTATTTCAAAGCACAGTGCAGAGGCCCTGCAAATCCAAAGGCATTAATTATGACTTCTCTCTCGGTGTATTAATTTGTTTAAGAAATTCCTCGGAGTACGGCAGATTCTGCGTTCTATTTGCTATCGATCGCGTGCGCCTGTGCCGATAGGAACACAGAGAAAAAGGCAGAAGCAATAATCTTTCGGACCGCTTCTAATTCAACCTTAATCCTGGGGAAGCACACTGCACGGAAATACACCACGGAATCCCAGCAGCCGCACATTCTCCCGGCCCGGGAGAGACTTAACACAATTACTTCTCCCGCGACACCCCTGTAGTTGTAAAGTGCTGCGCGAGGAGCAAGCATAAGCTCCACCATATACCTGCTCGTGTTACAGGCTCTGGCATCAAAGTATTCTCACATGACACATTACTACCAATAACAGATTCCGGCTCCGTTTTAAAAAAAAAAAGGGGGGGGGAGGGTGGGGAGGGAGGAACGCTACATATTTGTCCTGCTTTTGTCTAAAAACCAGAACCCAAGTACTTTTTTTTTTTCAACCTTTCATGAAAGCAGTTCAATCAACCAACTGCGGCTCCACCCAGAGAGCGTCTATACTTACTTTTCTTACAGTTTTTGAATGACGCACTACAAAACGACGGAAAAAAAAAAAAGAAAAGAAAAGAAAAGGAGCCCTCTCATGCAGGGCGTCTTCCGCCCTGTAAACTTGGCAAAAGGCAAACTGGACTGAAATACAGCACTCTCCATATAAGGAAGCCCAGCTAAACATGTCATGCGTAATTTATGGGTAGCAGGCAGAGAATTAACCTTTGCGTGCACATATTTGGCCCAGATGAAAAGCGGGCTGGATGGCAGCCCCGGGGCCAGGGATGCCGGATCTCTTTGGGAGAAACCGTGGCTCCCAACTGATGGGCTCTGCATCTTCCCCTCCCGATAAAGGTCATTAAGTTGTAAGTACACTTCCACGCACCTGTTTATCTTTCCCCCTCTTTCCTGCTTTCTCTTTCTTTCTGGGTGGCAAGTTGGAGGCTGGCCGTGCCCTGACAGCGTCCGCAGAGCCCAGGGCAGGGCGGCGGGAGCTGGGCTGCAGCTGCGACCTCCCGCTTTCCCTCTAGCCCGAGATGGTGTGTGCTAGGAGCCCAGCCACCGTGGCGAGCCGGCCCCCGCCGCCGCGCGCCGCAGCCGGCCCGAGCCTCCTCTCACTTCCTCCTTCGGCCATGTACAGCCCCGAGAGCGTCCAGACAATGCCGGGCAGCAGAGAAGCGCAGGGAAACTGTGAAAATGGAAACTTACCTCTCACATTTTTTTTTCAGAGGCAGCCCGACTGCCGACCGAGTGCCCAAGGCATTGTGGGAGTCCTGATTCCGAGAGGCCCGCGATTTAAAATTGAACTTGTCAGTTCCCGGTCACGGGAGCATTGTGAGCGCCACAACTCATTCAGCTGCAGTGAAAAGACTGTTGCATGTCGCTGTGCAGCCTCTTATCGCCGAGGTCTGGTTTCCGCTGCTGCTGCGCGGCCCCTCCCCCGCCAGCCCAGCCCCACCAGGAAGCGCGGGGCGGACTCGTCGGCTCCGGGACGCACGCGGCGGCGAGAAAACGCTCTGCAACTTTCCGCCGCCCGCCCGCTCTCCCCCTGGCCGCTCGGTCGCCCCTCGGCCGAGCGAAGTCCGCGAGGGGTGGTCGTTGCCACTCGCGGGTTGGCGCGCAGAGCGAAAGGAAACCCGAGCTTGCACCGGCGAGGTGCATCCCCGCAGCCCAGCGGTGGTATCTTCCATCTTATACGTTCCACGTTATAATCTCCGAGCCGTGGTGCAAACGGGACGCACTCCTACTCCTACTTTCTGCTCCTTCCGACTGTCTGGGCACACCAGTGGGTTCGTTTCCTAAAGCGGCCCACGGATGGGGCTTTGTAAGGAAGCCGGCAAGGTTAGAATGAAGGTGAGAATCAGATCAGGATAAAACAGTGGGGTCTGATGGGGCTGCCTCCTTAGAAATGCACCACACAGTTTTTGAACCTGGATGGCTCACAGGCGGGAAAAACATGTGCGAGACCGCCAATGTGTCTCTTTCTCAAGTAACAGGGTGTCCAAAGTTTTGGAATTCCTTAGTGAAACTGATTGTCACACAAGCACAAACACTCACATACCAGCTTCCCATCTAGTTTGTAAATAATATTTGGAATGTAAAATCCCCTTTCTTCCCAACTCTGCATTTTATGATTTATAGAAAGCAGAGGCTCCCTCTTTAAAAAATGAAATATCATTTTCTGAAATAATGGAATATTCCAAGGCAAATAAGTCATATTATTGTTGGAGCAAAAGAAACCACAGTCCCAAATCATAATCCTCTGGGCGTTAATAAGATGGAACTTGGCTTCACTTTGAATGGAAAGAATCCTGGGCTAACGTGATATGATAAAGTTTTGGAGATTTGGGGGGGAGGATAGAATTTTCTTTGGATTTAAGGAATTTTGATAATTCGTTCAATGATTCTAATTTAAAAACATTTGTTCCGTATTTGGACACAATTTGAGACAAGATGCTCAAATGTGATGTTCTTCCTGCAACTTTGCATGAAAGGGTGTGGCCAGCTTAAGAAGGAGAAGGGAAAACATCATGAAATGTGCTAAAGTACAGAAATACTTCCAGAGGTGTTAGTAAGAAACTTGAGTTCTTGACCCTTGGCTAGATCCACAAAACACTGAGTTAATACTGCGCACCTCTCCCTTCCAGAAGAAATTAATTAAATGATACTAATTCTCTGTGTTGTTCATTAAAAACTACCCAAGTGCACATGCAGTTGAAGTAAATTAAAAGGACAGTGACACTTTTTCAGAGAACATGGATGGACATTCTCTATCTGCAGATTACTAGTTATGAGGAGGACTTCCTTTTAATGCAGCATTCAACAACTGCATGGAGTGTCTACTTATGCCTGAGGTGCAAGAATGGGTAAGATAGAATCCCTATCTTCAAGGACAATACCTCTACTAGGGAAGAGACAAACCAAATAACTCTTTCTGAGGGATAAATGTTACGGTAGTGAAGGTAAACCCAAGGGGGGCCTGAGGAGAGTTAGGGAAGGCTTTCTTAAAGAGTTATTTTAACGGGTGCACTGAAAGTTGTGTAGAAATTTGTAAAATGAAAAAAGAATTGAGTCCAGGACAAGTGGAAAAAAGAGGATAGCAAACACAACAGACCTGCCAGTCTGCTGGGTATGACAAGAGGATAAGAATAGGGGAATGGCAGGAGACGAGCTAAAAAGAGATCTGAAAACTGATGAACTAGAGGAGCTTACTTGGCAAGGAGATTTTGGGAGTTTGCTTGGACTTGTATTTCAGAAGGACCCTTTGGCAGCAAACTGAGAGTGAATGGGAGTGTGAGGTGGCTGCCCATGGAAGAAGGGAGAACGGGTGTGGACAGACTGGAAAAGTGACTCATGCAGGGAATGAGGAAGGGAGGAGCCTTGGGAGACTCCCAAAACCCTGGTGTAGCCTCCTGAATTGTTTGCTACTTGCCTTTTAATTTCTTCAGTTTGCCTCTCATTCTCCATGACAACCCCTGACTTCTGAGCAGGGCCACCTATGCATCTGCTAGCAGGTTGGTGCCTGCCTGGTTTTCATGTGCCTCTCCTCAGAATGTCCAGCCAACTGTTAAAGGATAATACCAGTTGTAGGAAATTACTTTCAATTGTTTTCACATCCTTGCAGACTTCCAAGTTAGAGCTTTGGTAATCTTTTTTCCCGAGTGTTAGAAAATTTGCTATTTGGAACAACATGGTGAAAAACAGGACTTTGGACCTGTATGTAGTGCAAGAGGGGAAATTATTTTTTTCACTTCAGCCCTGGGGGAGGAGGGAAGTTCTGAGAACAAAGCAGAAATTGAAACTGAGACAAATTTTCTACTCCACTGAACAGAATACAAAAGAATACAAAGAAGATCCTTGAATGTTAGAAACAGTAGAATAAACATCTCAGTAAATAACAAAGAAGAGAAAAATATTATTTTACATTAGATAAATGAGAAAGGAATGGCAAAGAAAACATAAAACAATGATTGACCTACAACTCAAAAATGAGTTAAAATAAACTGTGATATAAAATTTCATTGCCACTGGTTTAGCTTAATTTGTTGTCATTTATAATATTATAACATGAATAATGAAATTTTAAATTTTGAAGCACTGTAGCAAACATGAGATCATATGTTAAAAATATTAAATCATGTTGTCAGTTTTCAGCTCCCAGTGGCATTCTAACCACATTTCATATTGTGGAAATTATTTTAAAATTATTATAGTAATAAAAAAGTAAATAGTTCCTCATTTAGAATACCCATTGATATTCTCTTAGTGACAGGAGAGAATTGTGGTTTCTCTTTCCCTTGTGAAGTATAGTTATAGTCCACAGGTTCATGAATGAGTCTATCCATAAGTATAAAAGGTCATTTATGGGTTGGGAGAAAAATTATAGAAAATGTTTTTAGGTTAAATAAAACGACATTTTCAGATAATGGAAAGAATATTCACTGCAGGTTCCTGAAAACTTTTAGACCATTCAAGTCTTAATTATGCCAATTAATCCCAATAGAAACACAGTAAAGGAATATGGTTTTTAGAGATAACATCAACTTCCTGGTTTACCAATAAGACAAAGGAAATGGTAGCATTTATTTTTTTCACTCAGATGGGAGTCATTAAGATACCTATGTGTGTAAGTGTGTGACTATGGGTGTGAATTTGTATCCCTCTTGTCCTACATGCCATATTTATAGCTCAATAGGCTCTCATTGCTTCCTGAATATAATTTGCCTTTTCTGGCCAAAAAGAAAAAAAAAAATCATCTAAATGAAAATGCTTCAACAAGGCATGCTTTTCAAAAATCAAAATATGAAAAAATCTAGAATCACCAATCTGAAGTACTGTTTTTATTTATATGAGGACAAAAATAATCCATTGCAAGATAATGTCATAACTGAGACCCAAATTCAGGTCCCCTGCTTTTTATTTAGTCCATGTTATAGAAGCTATTGGAAGGCAATGAAGAGTTGGAAACACTACTGTATGGAGAATCCATTATAAGTAAATGTAATAAATGTTTCTCCATTAAACTGCCCAGCAAGGGAGTAAGGGCCTTCTTCCTGGAGTTAAACTTGTTCAGTATCTGAATAAACATACATAATAGAATTACAGAAATTTAGTTTACTTTCAAGGATCTTTATATATTTCACATACCAAAGTAAGTTTTCAAAATTATACCCCGTATTTAAATACATATAATATATATTCTATATTCTATTATATATGTGTGTAGTACAGAGGGTTCCTGACTTAACAATGGTTTGACTTAGGATTTTTCCACTTTACTGTAGTGCAAATGCAATTTACTTTCGGTGGAAACTGCACTTTGAATTTCGAATTTTGATCTTTTCCCAGGTGAGCGATATGTAGTACAAGATATGTAGTGCTCTCTGTGATGCTGAGCAGCCCAAACACAGGCTAATTAAGTGTTCTTAGTATGTTTAAGGTAGGCTAGACTAAGCTACGATGTTTGCTAGGTTAGATGTATTAAATGCATTTTTGACTTACAACATTTTTAACGCGATGGATTTATTGGGGTGAAACCCCATCTTAAGTCAAGGAGTAGCTATATGTTACATAATACAACTAATTATATATACAGTCTATACTGCATAATATAACATACTGTATATATAATATATACCACTTAACTTATAAATCACATAAATGTGAATACAATATAAATCAATGTATTTATCTTAAAATGCTAAATCATCAATATAATTATTCTGGCATTTGGCAATAGAGAACTAGAAAACAAATACATTTCAAAATTAAAAGTTTAGAACCATAGAATTTTAGTAGAGAAGGTAATATTAGAGACCATCTAGCTCTGTTCCCTTGTTGAATCGGAGAACATTCATTGTATAAGTAAATTCATTGTGACAGAACAGAACTGGCATTAATGTCTTCTGACTCTCTCAGGGCTTTTATTTTCATTTGTTTTTCTTAAAGACACTGGACAACAAAAACTCTAATATAGGCATAATGATAGCTCAAGTGTAATGCAAAGAGCCACTTTAGACTTCCAGTATAGTTTTTTCTTCCTCTATATTTTCCTTCATGTTTTTCCTTTCTTATTTTATTCTTTCCACTTTTCCATCCTTCCTTCCTTCTTTCCAGATAGAAAACAATTTTCACACAATGTCTCTATTCATTTCACCAATGTTTATTGAGCCTCCACCATGGTAAGTCCTGTCCCATTGCCTCAAGGAGTTTACAGTCTGCTAGGGGGAGATAGCCACTAAAAAGAAGGAGGAGGAGGAGGAGGAGGAGGAGGAGGAGGAGGAGGAGGAGGAGGAGGAGGAGGAGAAGAAATATAAAGACAAAGGTAAATATAGAAGGCAATTTCAGATGGAAATAAAAGAAAGTAGGTTAAGGGGTGAGAAGGGGAGGTCATGTCTAAACAGGATGGATCAAGAATTGAGGTGGTCAGAGATAAGCATTTCTCAAGGATGTGAAGAATATCTGGGGATGGACCGTTTAAAGCCCTGGGAACCCCAGGTCTGAAGCCTTGAATCCTGAGCTTGGAAATTCAATGGTGAATAAAAACAGAATACCTAACTTCGAGGCTCTCACAGTCAAGCAAGAGAAACGATAAATCTTAATCAAATAAATCACATTCAAAATGTAAAACTACAACCATGATAATTTAGGTCATTGGGGACCATTGAAGTGTTTGGTTATAGTAGAGGTGGAGGTGGAGGTGGGGGATGGCATAGGTTCCAGATTTGCTTTTTATGAGAACTAAATTATTCTTTACTGCAATGTGGGGGCTAATGGTCTAATCTCAGAACCGAATGCAGAAAGTGCCCCAGAAGAGAGGGCCCTGGTAAAAGGGCATGGGGCAGGAAATGGCTGAAGGCCTGGCAGAAGAAAGTGCTTTGGTTGAAGACCTTTAGAAGAGAGATACAGGAAACATTAGAATCTTTCATCTCAGTGCTGAAGAGAATTCAGAAAATGATCACCTGCATGCCTTGAAGGACACGAAATACGTGGCATGATGTTTATGAAATTTATTTTTTTCCTAAAAGTCAACGCAGTAGAGAAAATTCAAAATTACTGAAGACAGAATATATTTATAAAAATCAGCAGTGATTCCATTTCCTAGAGAAAGTTACTGGTAACATTACAGTTTATATCCTTCCGGGCACTTCTCAACATAATTTTTTACATAGTTGATAGTGTACCACATATGCGATTTTGTGTTCTGTAGTTTTTCTCCAATTAGTCCCATAATATAATTTTATAAAGCAAATAACATTCCCCATGTTATTCATTATAATCCTTATTTATCAGAGGTAATGAAGACTGAAAAATTGACCCTTGACCAAAATCTCGCAGCTTATGAGCAGTCAGGCCTCCTGCCCCCACAGTTCAGCGTATCACAGCCTGTATCCCAGATCCTCAATTAATGTATCTAATGCGTAATATATTTTTAAACACTCTACCTGGGATACAGATATGTCTTTTAATATGAATTGTCGTGATGGAAAAGAAAATATACAAGAATGGTCCCCAATTAATAAAAAAAACACAAAAATAAATATGAAACAGGTAATCAGAAGGTCAAAGAGAACATATTACCTATGCATGCTTACATATATATACATGTAATATTGTGAAACACTTTCTACCATGTCATAAAATCATGTGTCGTGGCTTAGCCCAGAATCCCCTTTTAATCTTTTAAAAATAGCATCTAATGGGCCTAAAAGTATTTTATGTACTGTAATCCAAACATTTCTACATATTAACTCTGTTCCATGTAGAATAAAAGCAACTGAAAAATATGGCCATTGCCTTACTTGTTCCTAAATGCAAACATTTTTTTTTGAAAATACCAGTAACAAAGTTAATCCCCCTCCAAATGTTTACTGTATCTATCTACTCATTTCACTTTTGAAGTTCCTTTCTCCTGGCTTCTGTGATATTCTGCATCCATCTCTCTTTTCATTCCATTGGTAGGTGAGTTCTCTCTCTCTCTCTCTCTCTCTCTCTCAATCTTTTGTTAGAGCCTCTTATTTTTTCTTACCTCTCTATTTCCCCAAATTACCTTCAGACCATGTGTCAAGAGATTGCCCTAAAGGGACTTTTGAATAAGAACTTTTGTCACAGTAATAAATGACAGGAGCTTCATATACACACCTTTTTCTCCTTTTTCTCCCTCTTTGCCTTGCCCGGGGTGTAGCAACTGTGCAAAACAGTCCAAAACTAATTCTAATATCTTAACATAGGCATTGCTCCTTTATTCATTTAACAAATATTTATTGAGTACTGACTATGTGCCAAGGGTCGTGCTTGGCACTAGGGATACAGAAATTATTCAGACTTCTTCAAGGAGCTCAGACTCTAGTAGGTGGGGACAGATGTGAAGAAAACGCACACGCACGCACACACATTTGAAAAAGAGTGTAGCAAATGAAACAATTCAATTAAATTCAACAAACTCAGTGCTCACAGGTGCCAAGCAGATGGCAAGGGGTCGAGGGGTGGGCCAGGTCTTGCTCATCACAGACACCCCACCCCCGCCCCGCCAAGCAGCTGGCAAGCGGTAAAATTACCTGGCACATGTTAAATGCTTCAGGGCAGAAGGACACGGAAAAGTCATGAAGGGCCATTAGACAAACAAGATCATACAAACTCTTTAAACAAATCATTGCCCTAACAACATGAGGAGAAAGTTTGTTTTTATTATTTTTTTGTGGTGCTGTCAGCCTCCCAAGTGTCAAGTCCAGTTTCAGACCCTGGCCTCCCAGGCAGCAGACTTCCCGCCCGCCCTCCTGAGTCCCAGACTGGCCTTGCAACTCTCTCTTTGCTTCCTCAGACCTTCAATGACAAATCCTCAACTAGGTGATAGGAGATTATCTGATTAAAGTCATTCACACTAAAGCGAGAATGAGGCTTAATCCTTCAAAAGTGTTTGCTTTGACAAAGGATAGCCTGTGAACCCTAATGAAGCACTAATTGGCAGAACTTGGAGGGCTCTGTGGAAGGATCTGCTTCTCACCTTCCCAGACGCCCCACCTCCCTTTCCCTCCCTTTCTGCTGCCCCTCCTGAAATACAAGAAGGGAAGCTGGTGAATTCAGAAATGTTAAGGACTCTAATTACACACACTATCTCTTTGACCCCTCATAACAGGTGTATGAGTTGGTATTTACAAGCCCCTCCTAGAAATGAGGAGAGTAAAATCAGAACAGGAGTTCTTGACTTTGCCCACATTTTGAATCAATTAAATCGGAATTTCTGGAAGTGGTACCCAAACATTGACATAAATTCATATATACGTATATGAATACATATATAAAGATATAGATATAGATATAGATATAGATATATCATCTTTTTTGGAAGTTCTCCAGATAATTTCAACGTGCAGCCAGGGTTTACTGCCACTGAACTAGAGTTTAGGAAGTGAAATTACACAGACTCAGTTGCAATCCATTGACCTGCTCCATTTTCTCTCTATGGCAAACAAAGTTTATTTGGCTCAACAGAAACAGTGTTCTCTGCAGGAAACTGTGTCTCAAATAGAGTTAGGTTTGGGGAGCTAAAGGGGTATTGTAGGCAACTGAAATATGTTTCACTTTATACCAGGTAAGCCTCAGTAGCCTGTGGGCTTAAAAACAAACTAGACCAACAGTCAAGCCCACATAGAGGATAATTCTACATATTTTATAATGCTTAGGTTGATGTTTGCTTAAAACTCTTTACTCTGTCTCTTCCAAAGAAGTTGTGATCAAGAGTGCCCCTGAGGCTGACGTCAAGACCTGAGAGCCAAGAGTGCCGTGGGCCCCTTCCCTTTGGATTTATGTACATTATACTATAGAATATATGTGTGTTATAGAATATATATGTACATATATATGTATATTTGTTATATATATGACTTTTTGTTGAGAAAAAGTTTTTTGCAAACTTCAATATGCTCTATAAATTCATTGAACAAATTAATATAGTTAAATCATAAATACAAATAAATGAATAGGACATTTCTCATTCGTATCTCATTTGCAGGTAATGTTAGAAATCTTAATTTCTGGTCCTTGTGAACGTTCAATCAGTATAAATGACCCACCTGGCCACACCTGTCTGAATCTGAATGTTCATTTTTCTGCCATAGGCTTTGCAATGACAACGGCTGACAGGACCTGATCCTAATCTAGACTTCTCAGTAATAAATATATTTTTATGTAATGTTGAACATTCTTTTCCCTTTTCAAACTTTTTTGGTAATAGGTCACCTGTAACTATTGCATTTTCACTGTATTTTTGCTACCAACTTTCCTATCCAGTTGTCACAAATAGTCACTGAGCACCTGGCATAATTCCAGCCTTTTGTATCTGAGGCTATAGTGTGAGTAAAACTAGACCTCGATCCTCTTGAAATTTACCATCCAGCAGGGACAATAGATATGAAACAGTAGATAATTATAGTCAATTAAGTAAATAATATAAATGTGCAAAATATAGAGAAAGGAAGGAATGAAAATGTCAACAGGCGAATCCAAACTCAAAAGATAGGCAGTTATCATTATTTTTATGATCTCCTCTGTTACTTACTGCATCCAAATGTCTAGAATTACAGCTATATGAAAGCCATCACAGCACTTAAATCACACATCTACACTGCCTAATGTCCTCCTCATTTGTAAGACAGAATTCTATTACCGGTGGCCTAAAGTAGCAACTTTCTTTCTGTTAAGATGCAAAGTATCCACCACACAGCTTTTGAGGGCAAAGTCTGAAGAAATCTATGACTGATTATTACTATGCCACCCTTGCTGGTGTGTGTGTGTGTGTGTGTGTGTGTGTGTGTGTGTGTGTGTGTGGGTGTGTGTGTGTGTGTGTTTGCTTTCATTTATTTCCTGGGTTCAATCTTTCAAGGCTCTGACAGCTACAGACAAAGCCAGCTTCTCTCTCATACTTTCGAACAGTATAGCATGTCAGCTTATGAATCAACATAAAAATCCAATTGTGTTATCTTTTGTTTTGTCAAAGGTAAAGGTTCTTTTTTTAAATCTTTGTTCCTTGACATAAAATTATTATTTTTTCTGTTCCTGGATATTAAAGGTTATATGTGCTTATTTCGAATCATGTATCAAGTGCCTTTAATAGGAGTTTATTAATTGTGTTCAAGTGCCATTGTAAAGCTGTTTATGCCTGACTACTCTAGACTAGCAATAGAGCTGTAGTCTATAACTCCTGCCCACAGCTTACTCCCATGCATAGTGTAACTTGCTTCTACAGCTTCAAGACGCCCACGTACCTGCGAAAGCACTTTCCTACCTGTCATTTAGTCACCACAATTAAGTAAAGAAAAAGTTAACTGCATAGAAGAGGCTGGCCACTCTGAGCCCCTCTTTTCATGAAGTCATTCTTCTCTAAAGGTACAGTCTAAATTACAGACTTAGCCAGAATACTTTTTCCACTTCGTGAAGTTTTTGAGGTCTGTTTATTCTTACACAGCTGTGATAGGTCTATCCTGAAAGAAGCTGCGAATAATTTGTCAGGGTCCCTAAATACTGAGAACTCTACATGGGCCCTGAAAGATGTTAACTTTGTTAGTTTAGACCTGAACTTGTGAAAAAGTGTACGTTTGACACCAAATATCTAATTTATACCAGGCAGCCACATTAATTATTAGGAAAAGAGAGCATATGAATGATATTGGTTACAATTTTGGGTTTTTCCTTATCATAATGAAAGAAGAAGCCAACGCCAGTAAAAGGAAGACATTGTCTACTTTGGAGTTCTTGGCAACGGGTATATACATGCTAAATAGGACACATGGGCCACCCTTCATGTTAAGAGTCATGGCTGCTGCAACCTTGCTTTTCTGCCTGTGCTGTTGGCTGCTCTTGGCAATAAGGCATATTAACTGCCCCCCCCCCCCCGCCCAGTGCCCAGCACGGTGCAATGGCCTGTGTAGGTAGCACACTTTTTAGAAGAATTGGGTTAAAAAACAAGAGGGTATTATTTCAAAGGCTGCTCTTTTGCCCATAGCTTTGGCTCCTGCAGAGAAAAAGACAGTTGTTGGAGTCTGTTATTAGCTATAAGATTCTAGACACTCTCTCTAAGTCTCAGTTTCCTGTGAACTTAAAATGTCTGCCTTATAAAACTCTGGTGATGAATGACACCACAAAAATTAACGTAGGTCAGGCCTTTGATAAATGATAACTAATTCTATTATTTAACATAGATAGTAATAATGAATTTAAAAATCCAGAATATTTAAAAAATAAAGTTAAATTTCAGGCGTTTTTAAAATATGAGGATTAAAATCAAATTACAGCTATTTAAGAAATGTACAGCTACCCTTTGCAAGATAAGAAGCAGATCCTCTTATAGTGTTTAGAAACAGACAGGTAGGATGTAATTAAAAGGGAATCCACGATATTCCTAGAATGATAAATGGGCTCTTCAGAAACATCACTATGCATCGGCCAGTGTACAGCTTTCTCTTGTCCAATTTTCCCCACCCACTTGACAAGGAAACACATGAGAAGGACAAGCTAAGCTAAGCAAATGACACCTACCACACTTTATAGAAGAGTAGATGGTGTACAGTTGCATGGGAGCCATTTCCTTCAGAGACATATGTGAATTTTTTTTTTTTAACCCAGTCAGAACATTGCTATAGGATAAAAATTTAATTGTCTACTACTTCTTTTAAGTAATACAAGTCAAGAGATCCTTCCAGGCATAGCTTCTTTTTTTTTTTTTTTTCAGCTTTTACTTTTACCTCCCTGAAAAATTCAACTTCATCAGAACAAACACATTCAGAACTATAAGAGAGAGAGAGAGAGAAAAAAAAAAAAAGATTATGTGTTGCTAAGTACTATTTAGTAACAAACGCTTGGGCCATGAGAATGATGACATCACTTACAGAAAGAGGAACATTTACACTTTTGAAAGAGATGCCTTTCCAACCAGAGGAACAAAGCCAAATAAGGAAGGAGGAGAAGCCAACTGGCTCTGGAGAAGCATCCTCAGCAGCCAATTCTAGAGGATGATCATCAGCTCCTAGTTAACTAAATGGAGTCACATCTCAAGGCCATGTGCTCTTTCTACATTCCCCTCTTGAATCTAGTTCCTGTCAACAAATGATACTACTATTATGGCAGAAAACCTGCTATTCTCATATTTTCAATAGATATACCATGTGGTTAATCTCCCCATCTATGTAAGCAGCAGGACAGGCAGTGGCTTCATGTTTCAGGAGTGTTTTCTAATATTTATAGATTGCAGATATTTATGCATTTATTCTCTCATGCACATGCACTTGGAAACCATACACCACCCTTTACTTTGCAATAATATGATAATATGATGAGTTATTATACCTACATATTTACATAATAGAATAAAATGCATCACTTAAATAGCACATAAAGTCATCTGGACTCCTCCATGCTTCCCAATACCCATAGCATAATGCTTTTCTATCTGGGTGTTGTCATGAACTCTCAAAAATTAGGTTCTGGCTCCTACAATATAATGTCTGCCTACCTTGAGGAAATTACAGCTGTGTTCCTCTCCTCTCCAATGGATGCACTGCCGTCCTTCTAGCACATGCAGTCATTGTCAGCTCTTAACCAAACCAGAAATAGAAGAAGCCATGCTAGTTGTCATTAACTTCTTAAATACAGGGAGAGACCATTTGTTCTTGTGGTCCCTAACTAGTAGATGTTGACATTGTTTACTCAATAATAATAATAATAAAATATGTTCATTTTGGTAAGTTATTTCATATTCCATTCCCAAATCACACTCAACTTCCCAACTTGCCTGCCCTCCCACTTCCTGCAAAGTTATGTCCAACTAACTCTGGGATTTAAAAGGTAATAGTTGGGTCATTTAGATCTCTTGGGATAATAAAAAAAGAAAATCAGAGAAAATTTATAATTATTGCAGAAAAAGCAGAGTAAGTTACCACTATTTAAAAGAGAAACATGTTGATGTCACAAGGGCCCCTATTGTCATCAGCACTGAGACAAAGAAACATCTATTGTCTCTGGAGATTGGAAAACAGCCTTTTCTCTACTCTTTACTGCTTCATATCCATGCCTGATGACCTCACTTGCCAGACATCAGACTATCTATTTTCAGTGGCCATTATTAGAGTCAACTATTCTGGAGTAATATTACTAAAAATTTTTAAGTTAACAAATTTAAATAATATCTGAGTCCTTTTCACTTTTGTCAAACCCACATAATGGACATGAAAAAGCAAGAAAACATAGTTAACCTCTGAAGGTAAACTCAGCTTATCTGAAATTTATCTAAATATAATAATTTATCTTCAAGGAAAGTTTTTGACTTATGTAGTAATTCCTGCTTCTCTTTAAACAGCAGTTTTCCCTAGCCTGTGTTAAACACAGATAGTGAATGCATTCCTCTCACCAATCCGTACATGCACATGCACTTGCAAATATTAGCTCACAATGTAAAACTTCTTTTCCTTGGCCTACGACATAGGTGACCTGGCTCTCTGTCATCCCCAGCTCCATCTCTCACTACCTTCTGAGAACTGGACTGCTCATTGCTGCTTCTCACATATGCCAAGCTCAATCTGGCCTCTGCACTTGCCCATCATTCTTCCTGGCCCTCTCTTCCTAGAGTCCTCTGCAAGGTACTCTCCACTTTCTCATCATTTAGGTCTTAGCTTAAAATATTTACCCTTTCGGAGAGGCCACCTAGAGAGGACAGCCAGGTAGAGAAGTCTCCCTCTTCTGTCTCTTTATCCTACTTAGTTGAATTTTCTTCATGCTGCTATCATAGCCTGAAATTCCCTTTTTAAAAATTTACTTCTTTACTAGTTTACTCATTGTCTTTCCTCACTAGACTGAAGTTCAGCTCCTAGAGGAGAGAACCTTGGTCTTGTCCCTCACTGTTTCCTCAGCATCTAGATCAGTGCTCAGTGCAAATGCACTTCAAAACGAAAACAGGCTTCTCACAAGAATTAACATCCTCTCCTCACACAACTGACTTCCTGAGAAGAACCACAAAGTGAGAGTCACTAAATGAGTCCTGTGGTAAGACTGTAAAATAGAAAGAAAGAAAAAAAAGTGGTTCGATATAAAATTTATGTTATATTAAAATGTTTTTTTTCAATTCTTTGAACTTTTCTGAAATTTTCTGAAAATTTGTTATCTCAACTCTTCTTTACTGGATGAAAATTTTTGATAGTTCAACTTTAAAGAAGCCTCTCCCAGGGAGCCTTGCACCATCACTGCACCTGGAAGTATAACTCTCAGCTACTATAGTGCCTCAGGTGATCTCTTATATTTTTCATATTGTGGCTGAAAATCCAATTCTTTTATTATTTTTCCTACTAGAGTGTAAGATTTCTGAGGCAGGGGCTGCACCATGTAATCTATAAAGTCTTGACTATATCTAAACCACAGCTTTGTCTACCTTGCTTCTCCATAAATCAGTAGAGGCAGTATAATAATACGGTAAATATTCAGCTTAGAGAAGGGCACACCTGGATCAGTTTTGTGACCATTATCAAGTTACCTTTCTCTCTTTGAACCTCTTTTTTTTTCCCCCTTAAACCTGGAAAATAGTAATAATAGTACTTATTTCACAGGGTTAGTGAGGGTATTAAATGTTAATCATGTGAAGCACCTGACATACAATGCTATTTAAAAATAGTACTAAAAACTTGTACTAAAAAATGATATGTAATAGTACTAAAAACTGATACTAAGAAATATAATTAAAAAGTTATTATTAGTATTATCATTATTATCATCATCACAATCATCTTTTCTATATAGAGCCTAATAATCTCAAGAACTAAGTCATGCGTTTATAACCTTAAACTTGATATGTTGGTGCAAAAGAAATAGTTTCCCTAGAGTAGCTTTATAATCCTCTTCAAGACCCAAAATGGAAGCGTGAATTAATTGCAAAACAATATGTGAACTATATGCAGAGCCATGAGGCCAGCACAGGCAGATGGTTAATCAGAAAAAGGATTCTGAAAGGAGATTGCTCTTCCATCTGGCTTGAGGAAAGCAATGAACCCTAACTGGCAAAGCAGGGTGGGCACATGTTTTTCTTGGTGGTGAGGGCAGGGCAGAACAAGGGCAAAGGCAGTGGAAGAACAATGCAGAGCAACCGCCCCTCAGGGTTCTAAGAGATTAACAGCAGCCACCGTGAACTCATCTCTTTTTAGCTTAGTGGTAAAGAGCCAACACAGAAAAAAAGAGAACTTCTCGGTCTATTTGTTATTGCAAGGGACCACTTTTTTGTTTCAGTTCCTTTCACTCAATGTTAACAGAAGACTCTCCACCTGACAATTGCATGGTAGTTTAGAGCACTACCATGACCACGGCCTCCTCTAGACAATCTTGGGAAGTAGCTGTTTTTGTTTGTTTGTTTGTTTGTTTGTTTGTTATGCCTATTTTAGTGTATGAGAGGCTCAGAAATGCTGAAGCCTTTGACTTCATCATCATTTATTTTAATACCTACTATGTTTCACGCAGTGTCCCAGCTGCTGAGGATGTAGCATAAACCAGATAGACCAAATCCCTGCCTTCATGGAACTTACATTTTAGTGGGATAAACATAATAAATAATTGAATAAAGAAATAAAGATGAAAATTTTATGTAGTATTAAGTACTCTCAAGAAAATCAAAATGGGGCAAAAAGATAGAGCGTGTGTTAGAGACACTCTAATAAAATATGTAGCTGGTCATGAAAGACATCCCTTTGGAGGAACATTTGAGCAGAGATCTGAACAAAAGATTGTGTCACAGTAACACGTGTGGGAAGCACATCCGGGAAAAGAGAGGGAAAAGCATGTGGAGAGTCCCTGAGTCATAATGAGGTTAGGATATCCTAGGGGCAAAGTGAGGAGATGAGCCAGAGCATACTGAATGAAGGGATGAGAGATAAGGTATGAGGGAGGAGATGTAGGTGGACGCCAAGATATGTAAACTCTAGTGAGGAATCCCAATTAAAATAGAAAGCCATTGAAAATTTTTGAAATGGAGTCACATCATTTGATTTACATTTTTAAATGTTGTTCTGGCAGGGATGCAAGAGTAGGAAAAGGTAAATTTCTGAGGAAGCTTGAAACAGAACAGAGATGTCTAGAACAGAAATTACAGTGTTATGTAGCTAGTCAGACATGAGTGACAGGGGAACAAAGGAATAGAGGCTCAGCCTAGAGACCACCCAAAGAACAACCTGTTGGCAGTTAGAGAACCACTCCTACATCTCAGGAGACAAAGGACTGGAGGGCCATAATTTATAACTGGTTTAATCCAGCCCCAGATGCATGCACATAAGGCACTACCATAATCTATCCACAACCTCAGCCTCATTCTACCATCATTATAATACCATGTTAATGCCCCGAAGTTCATGACTTTAATTATAACAGACTGAATTCTGGGTAAGCACATGCGCACTAGGCAGAGAGATATGTGACAGCCACGTGTCAATCAAAATTACCTCTTATGCCAATCACCTAGGAATGCCTTTGTAACCACCCATCGTGGCCCCTAATATGATACAGACCTTCCGACTTCTGTGTTGTTATGGCCTTCTCTTCCCTGTTGTAGCCCGCTCCCCACGGGGTGCATATTTTCTTTCTCTCACGGCTAGCCATTCATTTTCTACCTCAAATGGTGCCTTCAATAAAACTTCTTCTAAATCTCGTTGACCTGTGATTCTTTGCTTGTCAGCAGAGAAGAACCGAGGAAAAACGCCGATTGCACTTCTGCATCATTATCCTCCCCCATGTTGACACCTCAGTGGTGACAACAGTGTCTCACACTGCGCTCAGGATGGTACAAGGGGTGACCCTGGTCAGCTTTGGGATATCTTTTAGAAAAATATATTGACAAACTTACTAGTAAGTAGGGTGTAGGTGAGGGAAAGAAAGAAATCAATGATGGCTTTGACCTAGATAAGTGGGTATAAGATGGTGCCAATTATTGACCAAAAATAGTGGGGGCAGAGCAGAGAAGGGTACCAGTGCTGAGTTTTATTTTGGACAGGTTGACTTTGACATGCCTTTTAATATCTGCATGAAGTTTAATAATCCCTTTGAGGTATGAGTCCAGAAGTTGGCAGAAATTTAAGGATGTTTGTATGGATTTTTTTTTTTAATTTAAAGTTATGGGACTAGATATCTGGAGAAAGAAAAGAAGTAACTTGCCCAAGACCTACAATCAATAAGTGACAGAATGGAAATTGAAAATGAATCTTTTGACAAGGGCCCACTTTCTCTCGCTACCACAAATATTAACATGTATTCAGAGTTACAACTACTGGAGTAGAATATGGAAGAGCTTTAGGGGCAGGAACATTCTAGTATCACTTATATAAAAGGGTGAGAACTTTTTCCAATGCTTATGGACTATAGAAATTCACGGTTGTTTCTTTCCTTACTTTCCTTATCTAATTATTTTTCTGTAAGCGTGATGGTATATGCACATTTAATTTAAAAAAAAAAAAAGAGACCTCTGGAATAAATTCATAAGATTGACCAAGTACTATGGATGTCTACTGTCTTATCTGAAATTGCCATTTTTTTGGAATGCCCAAGAGGATAATTGACTTCAGACTAAACACAGATTGAATCGAATAAGGATATAAAGATAAAGTTTCAGCCAATAACTCAGACAGCTATTTCTGAACCGTATCATAACATTTGAATTAAGCCTTATGAGGTTTGTTTAATTGAAATGGCTGGAACAAGTAGCACTTTATACCAATGGCTTAAGAAAAAAAAAAAAGATTAAAGTAAATCAATTAAAAAATAAATTTAAACCAATAAGAATGCAAAGGGGACGAAAACACTAAAACTAGAAACAAGCTGAAACAAATGAACTTACCAGTATTTCAAATGAATACTATGATAATCCTGAATGGAAAGAAGAGGGAGGTAGGGAGATAGGAAGAAAGATAGAGTGGAAGGGAGGGAGATAGGGAAGGAGGAAAAGGAAGGAAGAATTCATTTAAGTAACTTACAAACACAGTTTTGAGTGAGGTTTGGGTATGTGTGGGGAAAAGTACATATAAACTTTGCATTTTTTTCCAGCAGGTTTATTTATTGCAGTGGTTTGGGTAAACTCATTCAGAAATTATTTTAAATATATTATAGAATTGAGCAAATGAGTAAGCATGATGACATTAGGATCTGGGGCTCACACTGTGGAAGAAGGAGCCCACAAATATGGAATAGGGGAGTGCAAGAAAGAGCCTTGTGGGGATGGACCGAAATTGGAAGTATCGGATGAACTCTTGCTCTCCAAAATATGTCTGTAGATATAAATGTTTTTATGTATGCACACATATGCATTTGTGTATGTTATTTGTAAGTTTGTGTTTTTCTACATGTATATACATTAATATATTTCTGCAGGAAGGAATAAGAAGTAAAAATACTCCAGTGTCAGTGAGTATATCTGACAGCCAGATTTTAGCATCTAACACTATTCCCCACTAAAAGAAATGAGAAATGAATGATTCCAGGAGTGAAACAGAATAGGTACCAGATCGACCTAGAATATCTTTTTATGCCTAAAAGTAGCAAAATGCTTACTAATATGATGGGGGCGGGCCACAAAGATGTAGAAGCCAGATGAAATGGCCCCTTTTGTCAAATGTGGACACTTTGAGCACCAAAATAATTAAAGCAGTAATGAATTATAAACCCCTGAACAGACAGAAATTCAGGAGTTCATATCAGTAACATATAGATATATACACTAATAAATAAATGGGGGAGCAGAAAGTGGTTTTTTGTTTTGTTTTGTTTTTGTTTTTGTTTTTGTTTTTTTGCTTATAGTGGAATTCGAAAGACAGACACAAATGTAAAGGGGAGTGCTGGAGTTAGAATACCGTCATTTAGTAACCAGTATAGCAAAGAGTGCCTCAAAGGAGAACATTAATTATTTTTTCATGAGCAGCCATCACTACAAAATGGAGAAATCAGGCAACACCTTGACGAGGCAACCCAAATTAGTATCACCAATGTGGACAGATGAGCATCATGTGGCTCTAGGTATGATAGAGTGAGTGGAAAAACATCAGCTATACAGTATTCTAGCAGAAAACGCATATCCACCATCTAATCAAGAGGAAATGTTCAAATACAAAATGAGGAACATTCTGTTAAAAAGTACAAAAGAAAAAGGAGTTGGTGAATTGACTGTACTCATTCAAAGTTTTCAATTTCATAAAAGACAAAGAAATTATGTGGAAATTTTCCAGATTAAAGGAGGCTAAAGAGATATTGCCACTAAATATGATACTTAACTCTAACTGGATCTTTTTGTGTAGGAGAAAATATTATCGAAGGTATTATTAGATGAATAGTAGAATTAGAATATGGATAAATCTTAGATAAAAGTGTCATATCCATGTAAATTTATGAAGTAGATAATTGTATGTAACCACTATGTAGGGGACTACCTCTATTTTTAGTAATAACACACTAAAGTTAAGGGCCATGTTGTTTATAACTTACCCTAAAGTAGTTCAGGAAAAAATCATAGAGATAGAAAGACATAGATAAGAAGGAATAAGAGCAAATTATAAAGCAAGTGGGGTGGACAAAAATTAAGATCAGGCAAATTTTGGTAAGGGTATATGGAAAACTCATTACATAATTTTTTCATTTTATAACTTTTTTGAGCTTGAAATCATTTTTAAATAAAAAATTTTAAAAAGTGAATGAAGTATAACAAGTGTTTCTAGTGAGTACTTAAAAAAATCCATTGCCATCAAGTATATGACTATTCCACTCAGAAAACAGCCTAATTGCATGGAGAATTTTTTTTGCCTCTTCTCTAGTTCAGATCTGCTCAAGAGAGAAAAAGAATAAAAGCATTTGCTTAAATTTCTTTCCTTATGAAAAGTGAAAATAAATTGAACTAAAGTACACTTAAAGAAAAATTCTACTAATTTTATTCTTTTTTTCAAAATGGGAACAAACTGGTGATGTTTTTCAGGATTATATTACTATTTATATTGTTGCCAAATTTTGAGAGTATGATAATCTGTACATATATAAAAATTAAGTTAATGAGAAAATATCTATAAAGTGGAATAATAATAATTATTCCATGAACTAGTACTATTTCATGGAGCAACAACAGTAGGCTAACTTAATTTCTGATCTACTTTCTATGGTTCCAATATTAATGAATGGTTTTAATGCCATTTTTTAAAAATGTGGATTTAAAAATATATATTTAATGTTTTCTTCAATAATATTGAAAATTTAAAAACTATTTCCTGTACATGCATAGAATGATGAAAAAATAAAGCTGGAAGGAATTTACAAAACACCAATTATAAGTTCCCAGTCTTAGTTCATGATAAAATAATAAAAAATATCAATAATGTTATGTGTTGGAAATATAACAATAATGGTCAAACAACAAATAATTTACATTCTAAAGATTTTAAAAAACAGTGTTTTTACTTTCTAAGTACAGATGTATAAATAAGACTGTATTCAATGTATCTGTACATGGAAATATGCAGAAATGTCAAAGTACTTCATTTATTTTTTATATTGGCAGAAATTATTTCTTATATGGAAATGAGATACATATTCTATTTTACAGGATGCATGTTTTACTACAGTGTATATTTTTTGAAAACAAAAATTAATTTAACACATATATTTTTATTAATATAATAAATATGAATAACCTACATATGACACTTATTTAGAAGTCACATCCACTAAAAATAAATAGCTCAATGAATGTAGGTGGACACAAATTTACTTTTAAAAGGCAAGAAGACCCACACTATCCAGATTTAGAGGGTTTTTGTTTCTGCACCCAAACCATAATTTTTCTTTCAGGCAAAAAACTTTCTTTCAGGCAAAAAACTTTCTTGTCTTTATTTTTATAAATAAGAATATGGCCAAGAGACAAGCAAACCAAACAAGCAACTGTTTCAATGTTTCAAAATTTCTCTTGAAAGTCCAGTCATTTATGTCAAAAACAAATAGATTCGTTGCGAAGTGAAAATATTATTTGAACGTTAGTATATTTGCTGAGGTGGGATAGAGCCCTTTATAACCGGATCTTTCTCTTCGACAGGTGGTTGGCTTTGGGAAATTCAATCTGTGAAGTGGGAGACACCATACACTGTGAGATTAGCTGCACAGCCCTGGATATCAATAGTTTGGCAGATTCCCAGCAAGGTTACCCACATGTCACCAGTCAATCATGTCTTATTAAGAAAGATATAAAATTTTACAATCCTGTACAGCAGGCATCCAGTTTCAACTCTTATTAGATTCAATGAAATTTTATGTCTTAGATAGTGTTTCACATGAATGTAATTTTAATGAAACATAGTAAAATATACGTACATAATCCAAAAGTCAAATTTTATGTTTCCCAGCAAGAAACTATTTACAATATTTTATCTAATTTCACTTTAAAACTTTGGATTTGGGTGCTTTTTCTTACTACAGTGTGCGAAATAAAAAGTCTATGCAATGCGTCCTGCTGTTCTAATAATGACAAGAATGTCGTCTTCAGCCATCTGTATGTCTCACGGAAACTCAGTCTAAAAGCCGCTAATATTTTCTGTAAGTACAATTTTCTGAAAGACAGAACAAATTCTAAACTTGTTTCCCACAATCTAGAACTAGGCTATTCCTTTAGAAACTTTCATAATTCTCAACAACAATAACAACAACACATCTGTCTTGCTAGTAAGATGGCATTTTCTTTGGCCGTTATTTGCTTTGGCCTTTATTTGCTGCTCCGAATTATGGTGGTGATCAATTAAGATTGTAATTTTCTTGGGCTATGTTTTCTCTTGGTTGTTATCAGTTATTCATGTAATGCCACACTATGTACAACCCACCCGCAAGCACTTATTATTTCATGGTATCAAAATATCTCATACTTAAAATTCTGGACATTTAAAAATACTTTCATTATTTTTTCTTAAAGACAGGGCATTAGGTATTATTAACATAATCCAGTTCTGTTGGACGGAGTTGTGTTTAATTAGTGTGTGATATATAAGGATGAGGATACACAATTTTAGTGCATTTCTCACAACTATCAACTTAATTTTGAAATGTCGATCGAGTTAAGGATGTCAAACTTGGGTTAACGGTTCATTTCCTGAATTTATAACACCAGTAATCTGCTTTCCTTCTCCCTATAATCTCTTGTTATAGCACCTTGCATCAAAACAGTTAAAACTATTTTCTAGGTAAAGTAATAGAATCAGTACGACAGCATTGTTCACCAAAAGTAATAAAAATTACATTTATTATTTGATGGAACAATGAAAATTTTCTTTATTTTGGAAGCCATGATATTATTCTAGTTAAAATCACAAACCAAATTACATAAGCATTCAAATATATTACTTGGAATATTTACCTTGCCAAATCTCGCACAGTAAATGTTTGATGTATGTCACCTTCTCAAAATAAGTTCTTAGTGTTAAACTATTCAAAATTCCATACATATATCAACAGAAGAGTGCACTTATTGCATTCGTCTTGAAAAAAATGTATTAAATGCTGTAATGCTTATACCAAAGTGTAAAGAAACCAATTGTTTTTAAAAGAAAGATTAAAAATTGCTATACAATAAATACAGTTGTATTAAATAGTTAATACAATTACTCTAGATTGACACTATCAAGAACAAAATTTCTGTTGGATTTAGATTATTTTAGCATTTCACTAATGAGATCAGTTTCTGCTTAATTGGCTCTCCAATTATGGTTTGAATGGTCTTTGTTTTAGTTTCTGCTCTGTTTTAAGCATTATAATTGTAAATTAATATTATTTTAAAAAGGCAAATCTCTAAAATTAGATTTACTTATCTTATTTAGATTTTCAAACCATATTATCTATACTACAAATCGCTTTTTCTATAGTATTTAGTATAGTGCAATGATGTGAAAAATAATACTGAAATGTCACATTTTAAAAAAACAATATATTTTTGCAGTGCATAAAAACAAATGCAAGCTTGTCTTTCCTGGATAACATCCAACTAATAATATGCAAAATTAACCAAAGAATATATGTAGGAGAATTTACAAATGTTAGCAAAAAAGTTGAGCTAGGGGGAGAAAAAAGTTTGTTTATTATTAGTTCAAAAGTTCTTTCAGTATTAAATTATATGCAAAATTATGAAAAAAAGAGAATGTTTTACTCTGCAGTTAAAATAATTTGAGATCAAGAACTTTAAAAATCTGCAGCTTTTTAAAAGGTTGTATGTGAAGATAAGACTATACATTTTCTAAACTTGTTCATTTAAAATATTGACTACTTACTTGAAAGAGGTATCAGATTTATCTAATCTACTTTGTAATCCAGCCAGCATTTAAACTGTTGCTCTATAATAAGTTGTTAGCATCAAATAATAAAATGAAAAACAGCAAGTAATGCTTTCTTCTTACCTCTGTGAATTTGCAGTTGCTCGCTAAGCTGCTTAAATAGTTGAGTGATACTACCAGCACCCCAAAGAACTCTGTTCTCTCCTCGAGACTCTTCTCAAGTCACATTTTTTTTTTTTTAACTCTGAAAAAGGAGGAAGTTGTGAAACACCAGAGTCATTATGCTTTATAAATGTTATGGAAATGGAAAATTATTCATGAAGCTTAGAGTTGGAATCACCGTAACAGGCTTTAATTTGTATAGGTACATATATAACTAATGAATACACATATTTATATATGTAAGGAAATTTTAGAAAAGTTATTGAAATCTATTCTTAATTAAGTAATGCTCATTTACATAAGGAAACATCTTCTGTGTAACTGAATGATTATCATAGAAAAACAGAAAATACTGCTCTATTGGGAAGAAAACTGTCAAGCTGATACACAAGGAATAAGCTTGCTTTAATGAGGTTGATTAACTTAAAGTCTTTGGAGTATGACTTAAATGTTAATCTGACTACGGACATCTTGTAAAAAGAAAAAAAATTACTTTAGTAAACAGGCATATTCCTGGAATCTGGGTAGCGGTTTTTTACAAGTCTTAAACTTCCTTTCTCATGAGTAGTTGCCTGTTACATATAGATAAAGCATTGCAAAACTGAAACTGTTACTTATCCATGTGCTATGGTCTCTCTCTCAACTTCAGCTGCAAGAATAAAAAACAGGTGCAGATCCTGCTATGCTGTACTTTTAACTGGCTGCATTTCTATCAATTCGAAGCCTTAAATGAAAATATTTATGGGACAGTAGGGACAATGGTTGAAATAGGACATAAAAAGAGTTGATGAAAGCACATGCTATTGCCAACCTCAAATAAAAGGAAATACTCATATACTTCTCCCTAGTTACTGCATAATAGAAGCAAATGGGTAGCTGCAATTTATATGTGGCAGTCCCTCCCATCCTCCCTTGCTCCTTGGGGAAGAGGAAGAAGGTGGATTGCAAGAATAACTTAATGATTATGCAAACTTCTACACACTGCAAGAACTACTTTCTGGACTTTAGAAAGCAGCTTGCTCTCAGGGTATCACTCTCTGCTTTCTACTTAACCCTATTTTCAAAAAGACAATACAATGTATTAGGGATGATTGAAAACAGAAACATTTTCCATTTCACCTAAGCTCATACTTAATGTGAATTTGCAGAAAGTGAAAATAACGAACACACGATACTAAGAAAGCTGTCCCAGCCCTCTGACAAAAAAAAAAAAAAAAAAAACATTCAAACAAAAAACCCACCAGTATATCACCAATATAAAATTTGATTTGAATTCTTTAGTGGTACTTTTTTAAAAAATCCTTGAAGAAAAAGTTATTGATGTGATTAATTGATTGCTAAGATTTTAAGTGTTTTGAGAAATTTTTAAATATTATTGTATTTGAGTATTACTGTAAAATGGACACTAGGCCCATTTGCCTAGCCTGAAAGACCCAGGTTCACTTTGGAAGTGCAGTGCTCAGTCTCTGGGATTCTAATGTACTACCTCAATATCAGTGTCCCTTTTACCTGGGTGGTGGATGTAAATCTGGTTCTCTAGATCCCTTCTAGCTAATATATATGCTCAAGGTTCCCCCATCTTAAAAAATGCTCTTCTAACTGACCTGCCCCTATTGCTTTCCTTTTTGAGAAAGTTTTCAACATTGACTTCCTTTAAGTCCTCATAGCATGTGTGTTTGTGTGTGTTAGAATATACATACAACAAAATTGACCTTTTTAAACCATTTTTAAGTGTATAGTTCAAAGATATTAACTACGTGCTTACTGTTGTTCAACAATTGCCACCATCCATCTACAGATACTTTTAATCCTTCCAAACTGAAACTCTGTACTGAAACTCATTAAACAATAACTCCCCATCCCCCCTCACCCTCCCCCAGTCCCTGACTACTGTCATTCTACTTTCTGTCTCTAGGAATTTGACTATTCTAGTTATGTCAAATAATAAAATTATAAAATATTTGCCCTTTTGTGGCTGGCTTATTTCAGTTAGATTCATCGTTTGTAGCATGTATCAGAATTTTCTGTCCTTTTAAGGATGAATAATTTTCTATCATATGTATGTACCTTCTCTTGTTAATACATTTATCCTTTGAGGGACATTTGGGTTGCTTCTACCTTTTGGCAATTGTAAATAATGCTGCTGTGAACAGGCGTGAGTAAATATCTGTTCAAAGTCTCTATTTTCAATTCTTTTGGATATATACCCAGAAGTGGAATTGCTGGATCACATGGTAATTCTATGTTCACATTTTTTAGGACTTGCCATACTTTTAAATACTCCTATCTCCCTCATGCTTCATCCCACAGCATTCTTGTTTCTACCTCTGCTATTCACCAAGACTCTCTTGTCAAAGTCACCAAATGACCTTTTTACCAAAACCAGATGATGCTTCAAAGCCCTTTTACTTGATCTCTTTGCAGCACATGTCACTGTTGACGACTTCCTTCTACTAGACGTGCTTTCTGTGCTTGAATTCTTCATCTTCTGATTATGTTGCAATTTCTTCCTTTCTTATTAGGTTTCTTAACTGTGTTCATCCATTAAAGTTTGCTACTTCTCAGGACTTTGTTCTGCGTCTGCCCCTCTTCTTACCCACAATCTCCTTAACATACTTACATAGTTTCTGCTAGCAAATATTTCTTACTGACAAATTTGTCTCCAATCCAGATATCTCCTTAAAGAAGTTTTGATTGGTGCAAAATATGAGATTTTTAGATGTGACCTACAGAAAAGAATCTGTGTAGAGGCCCTAGGATCGTCCTGAACAAATTTTCAACTCTACTATTGTTTACCTTGGGAAGGTCAGCTATAATTTGTGCGTCCTGTTTTTTCATAAAATGGGGCCTTAAATGACCACCTTAGAGAGTTATTGGTAAATTATTTTCTTGACATTCAGAAATATAAAATAAAGGATCCTGAAATACTTTATTGTGTTTATAGTATAAAAATACAGATAGAGCAAAAGTTCATTCTATATCTTTCTAATATGATTCTCTTCCCCAGAGGTAGTCAGTGGTCAGTTTGTGTAGTTTTATAAACCTATTTCCTATGTAAATGCATATGTAAATGTATATAATACCTATTATACATGTTTCTGTTTTTAATAATCCCTAATAAATTTTATTGCCTCTTTGAAAATAGGGTTAAGTAGAAAGCAGAGAGTGATACCCTGAGAGCGTATAATACATATGCATATAATACATGTGACACATAGAATTAAATAATTTTGTGGGTTTTTAAATGTAAATAATATTACATTATGTTTTTCACTGTGACTTTTTAATAACGTAAGAATATCTCTTGAAGGTATTCCCACTTTGTTCTTTTGTTTGAGCTGATTCGTATATGTCTAAATCTTCCATTGATGAAATGTGTGTTACTTCACACACACAAAAATTAATGCTATTGCAGTGTAGCCAGTCAACAGCATTATAAATGCTTCTTTAAAATTCACGTACAAGTCTTTCTTTAAGGCAAATACCAGAAAGTAGAATTGTTGGGCCAGAGGGTATATACATTTAAAATATTAATTGTTACTGCCTCATTGCCTAGTCAAATTAAGCTTTACCAGTTTGAACTTCCAACATTTCCTGATTTTCTATTTCATTGCCAATATTTGATAGAAATTATCAATCTGATGGACAAGAAAACAGTGTCTTAGTATTTTAAACTTATATTTCCCTAATTACTATGGATATTGAACATATTTTAATATTTGTTTCCCTCTTTAAATTACTTGTTTGTAAGTTGCCTATTTATTCTAGACATTTGTTTATTGGATAATTGTCACTTCTTACTGATTTGTAGGGTTAAATTTACTCTGTTTCAATGTATTATAATCACTCTTATTGTTTAAAGAAAAGGAAGTGATGAAGGAACAAAACAGATGATACCAGGGAGGAGGCATTGAAAGAATAGTGGTAAGGAACGGTAATAATGGTAAGGAATAGTGTCTTGAAATATGACCCCTGATGATGCAAAACAATACTTTCGGTGCGGGCAATCAGGTCTCTTGGGTATCTGTTCTTATTCTTACTTGCCCCAGTCATTGGCTACTGTAACTTTTTTACATGATCCTCAAATTCTTTGATAATGTTCTTGCTTTTTGGTACAATGAGGTGGCCTAGGTTCATTTTGTATATTTCCTGCCTTAGATCTGAATGTAGTCATTTCTCTAAAGCACCTGGACTCCCTGTGGCAGGGGTTTTTGAGACCACAATTTAGACCTTAGTGGTGCTTATTGCTGCTGGGTTACCATTAAGATTAAGAATAAATTGGGCTGTTATAAGCATCAGCATTTAGTCAACAAAATTTTATTTCTTTCTATATGAAAAGCGGTGCATATTTGCAAGGTATACTTAAGCATGTATTAGGAATTTATAATATTCATTAATATTATATCACATTTTACATTAAAATAATTTAATGTAAATTATTAGCTGAGGAAGAGGCACAACCAGAGAGAAAGTGCTGTAAGGAGAATGCAGTGACTTCCCAAACCACGCCTTGACAGGATGACATCATTAGAATCCTTGACTCTTGCTATGCCTAAAACCTTATCTCTGTTCTTTTTATGTACAGAGCCAACAAATTCTTGGATTTCTGACACTCACAACCACAAGAGTCTTTTATATTAGGAAAGAAACTCTGGAAGAGGAGGCATGTTTTATTTGAAGTGTAGAATATCAAGAAAAGCAAGCTTTTTTATTGTCTCTGGACCAGCATTGTCCAAAAGAAATATAATACAAACCATCTGTACCACTGAAAAATTTCTAATTACTACGTTAAAGAAAAACAGGTGAAACAAATTTTAATAAAGTTTTCATTTAACTCAAGATATGGAAATATTACAATTTCAATTATAATCAATATAGAAAATTGTATTCTGTTTCTTTTTTATTTAATCTTAGATTAATATTAAATACAATTAAAAATTGAATCCTTTACTTTGTTCTTGTTTCATTCCAATTTCTTGCCCATAGAATGTTTTCAAAAAAGTATATTTGTTTAATGGAACTAGTGAATTATAAAATGCAAATATCGGTCTTTCAATTCTTCTTGGATAACGACTATAAAATAAAACAGAGTATTTTAAAAATAGTTTTTCAATGTCACCCCAGTAAATTTAATAAAAAAAATTTTCCATTTTAAATTTATTTAATGTCTATGAATAACTTATTGATTAATTTTTTTCTAACCAAATTCTATTTTCTTTCTATTTTTTCATAAATGTAAAATGATTTAAAGATATAATACTTTTTATTCCTGGAACATTCATTACAATTTTAATCAAATGAGTATACGAATTCTAGGTCATTACATCCTAGCAAATGAATCACATTAACAGAAATTTATTTTTTAATAAACACCCTTTTTCTGTGAGAACATTTCAAATTCCTAAACAGAGGCATTTTCTATAGTTAGTGAAACGCTTCGCGTCTGCCACTGGGAGAGGGCTATGCCTGTTATTTCTGCAATGAAACAAAAAAAGGATATATTCTTCTTCAACAGCACACAACCGCTGCAACAGAACAATGTTTCAAAATGGGGGTCAGCTCAGAAAAAAGGCTCCCAGAGAAAAGTTGCTGGGGACTAGACACCCCAAACCTACAACAGACAATGCAACAGCCATTGGTGATGACCACGGCAGATCACAGCCCCTGTGAGATAGCTGTGACTGCTTTTATAATGAGTCTTCTGGGGAACAATGGTGTTGTGTAATGTGGGAAGCTCTCATAAAATGATACATTGGCTTCATTTATTTGCTTTTTGTTTGGAGCAATGATGGGAAAAATATTTGAGAAGGTTGTGGGGGTTCAGTTTATGGGAGTGTAAGCATCCAAAGCGAAGTGGTATTTCTTAAAGGAGATTTAACGTCTGCTCTTCAGAAACAGCTGTCTTGTCAATAGAGTTAACTATTTTTGACTTTTGAAGACCAGTTCTGACAGTTAATGAATGGAAAGTATGGATATCATTTGGCTACTACAGACTGAGCCCTTGGAGGTCATATTGAAAAGCTGTTTTGTTATAAAACATTTACATGAGCCTTAATGCATTCTGTTATTCTCAAAAGCCAATTACCAGCAGTTACACAGCTTTCAGAAGGTTTCAAATGAAGTCACTTATGTTTCACAGTGCCTGAAAATTCACAAAAATATCAAATCCTTGGTGCACACTGGGGAAACTAAGCCTTTATTCTGTGTTCTCAACTACATCAGTGGGTTGCAAGGTTTTCTGAGTGTCAGGACATGATGCACTTTTGCTTCCCGAAAATACATACATATATAAAAATTTATATATATAATGTATATAGTGTGTATATACATGCTATGCTTGTTTTTTTTTTTGGTGTATGAGAGTTATAGAAGCAATATGTCATCATTATAAAACTATAAGGAGAACAGTGAATATTACTTTTTCTTTCAACCAACTGGAGCTTATTACTATTCAATTTTTATATTCATTTTCCAGAATCATGTTCATATATAGCAGAATCCTATATAATTGCCTTCCTTCCTTCCTTCCTTCCTTCCTTCCTTCCTTCCTTCCTTCCTTCCTTCCTTCCTTTCTTTCTTTCTTTCTTTCTTTCTTTCTTTCTTTTTTACAGATTAGGAAAATATGTAATGACAAAATCACTATTAATTTAATAATAATTTTTATACACGACATCACCTACATACATTTGAACAATAGTAGCATATATTCTTACAGAGAAAATATGTCCAGGCTACTGAAATACCTGAAGATGTTTGATTTTAAGACCTTTTTAAAAAATATGCCCCATACCTTTAGAAAAACTGACTGAAATCTTTTAAAACAAGCCAGGCTTTTGTGATTTTGTTGATTGCTCTACATTCGAAGCAATTTCAATTGCCATAGCTTCTCTTATTAGCAACAAACATGCATGTATTATTTGCTACAAACCAAGATGGGCCTTAACTTGCAAGAGACAGGCTTGGAAATTAGCCTGTTTGATTGTGAAATTATGTGACTTCAGGAATTAAGTATTAGTGATTCTTATGTTAAAGGTAAGTGAGATGTATCAATAATATCTTTCCACAAAACTTTCAGAAGACTTCTAAAAAGAGACATGATTTGGAGGAAGTCTTTTAAAAAGAAGGTGTAATACTTAAGGAAATTAATTGGGCAAATGAAGGTTTTAGGGAGATGCATAGTCAAAAGCTAAAAGAACTATCCAGTGAGTCCTGTACTGAGTATGATCAAAAGATCGAAATTCACAGAAGGATTTATGTCAGAAGCAGCAGAGGTAGTATTTAGAAAGTGACCAATTTATTTTAAATTTAGAAACAAAATTCTAAATAAAGATAAGTTTAGAAAATATTATGAATACCTGTATACCCATTATCAGAATGAAAAACTATTAATGCCTGCATGTCTCTTCATCAGGTATTTTCTTCTTTACGTAGCTCATTTAAAAACCAAACCTCAAAACAAGGAGTAGTTGAATAAAGTGTTGGGAAATTATGAAAAAGACCAGAAAGAGAAAAGCACTTTTAGGAGAAATAACTCATATGTAATACAAATGACACACACCCAAAAACTTTTAGAAAAAAATGACTCATTGGAATTATTTAAAATTGCAGAGACTCCTCACATAGAGCTAGACATGATTTAACATGTTCTAAGTAATGTGGTCTCTATAGTCATTTGATTACAACTCTTTGGTTCATTTCAGAAATACAGACAGACTCCAAGTTTTATTGGGATGGATCCAAAAGTTTATTTGCATCTTAGTTGTTTGAATTTGCTCCCCCATATTTATAAGCTTATACTTTGTTGTTGACTTTACTGACCAGTTCATAAAATCTCCTTAACACATACATGGCTGCCAAGATACCAGCTACTTTAAGGCCTCTCATACATCATACATAGTAAGTTGTGATTGCTAGGTGTGATGATAGTTTGGTGATGATATTAAAAAAAAAAAAAGATTAATTATCTATGGCTGAGTAACACATTACCACAAACTTAGCAGCTTAAAACAGTAAAATTTATTACCTCATAGCTTCTGCGATTCAGGGATCCTGCATTAATCGGGGTCTCAAACTGCTGAAATCAAGGCGACATTCAAAGTTGCTATCCTCACCTGAGGCATAGGGTCTAAGCTCATATGGGTTCTAGACAGAATTCAGTTTTCTGTTGTTTTAGAACTGAGTTCCCCATTTTCTTACTTGCTGTTTACCGGAGGTGGCTCTCTGTTCTTGGGGACCATATTCTTTGCCACTTGGCCTCTCTTTCTTCAAGCAAGTCATGGAGAATACCATGCATATCAAATTCCTCTCATGTAGTGAATCTCTGACTTCCACTGTCTCTGACTACTAGACCTAGATTTAAAGGGCTCATGTGATTAGATTAGGCCACCCAGAAAAATCTTCCTATTTCAAGGTCAGCTAATCTAGGATCTTAATTACTTTTGCAAAATCCTTTAGAGCAGTGCCTATGTTAGTGTTTCGTTAAATAAACCGGGAGAAGATATATATATATATATATATATATATATATATATGTATACACACACATACATACACATACATCAGGGTCCAAGAATCTAGGAGGGCCATCTTAGAATTCTGTCTACCGCAACCCCTACTAGGTAGTGACACATACTGACATATGTAAGGATGGAATGACTGAAATAATTCAACAAAAAAAGAGTGAGGAATAGATGTGATAAAACTGGCAAAATATTAGGAGTCATTGAAAATGAATGATGGATATTTAGGGGTTAATTTTACCATTCTTTACCATTCTTTCTGCTATTATGTTTGAAAATTTAAACAAACAAATAAAATGCCTCTCAGCTTTAATTTTGAGCCCAACCTTTGGTGTCATAGAACTGTAATCTTGTTGAGCATAAAGTCAGAGCCTGGGACCTTCCTTTCTTCTAGATCCCTCATCCAGTCATTTTTCAGCCCTTTAGAGCAATGGAGAAAATTGGGACAGTGAATCCTAAGGCATATCTGGGATGGCCAGGATGGTAGGTGTTAGTGCATGGAAGAGGACTAGAGTATTTGCCATGCTAAAGGTGAGAGTATATGTGAAATAGGGATCTCTGGTCAAAGGGATATTTGTAGTCAAGTGATCTCTTGCAATGAATGGTTAGAAGGAGTAAGGAAATAAGGAGGCCTGAAAAAGAGGAACTATTAGAGAATGGAGTATTTGCAGTTTTAAAATATCACCTGACATTAGCTCTTTTTGTTTTTTGTTTGTTTGTTTCTTTAATTATAAAGGGAAAATGGACCTTTATAATGGAGAGATCTTGCAATGACTCCCTTAACTGAGTGATCTAATTTGAGATCACCGATAGTGAGATGATGTAACTTTATATGACTCCTGCCTTATGTGAATAGAGTTATGTACTATCATGTGTGCAGTATCTTGCCCACAATATTTAACTTGAATCTAATCATAAAGAAATAACTACCCAAGTTCAAAATCTGGGGCATTCTACTAGACAACTAGCCTGGACTCTCTCAAAAGTCAGTGTCATTAAAAACAAAAACAAAAAGCATCAAGTTTGCTTTAGATCAAAAGATTTCAATAAGACTTAACCAAATACAATAAATGAACTTTGATTTGGATCCTAGTTTGAAGAAAAAACTTTATAAAAGACCTGTTGGAGACAAAAATTTGAATATGGATAGTATATTAGATGTAATAACTGAATCACTGTAAGTAATTGAGGTTAGTAACAGTACTGTGCTTTTGTAGGTGAATGTCTTTACCGGGAGACATGTTCTAAAAAAGTTAGAGACGAGGTATCATGATGTCCAACAGCAAGTTTAACACAGATACGTACATATACATCTGTGTGTGAAGAAAGAGCAAACATACTTGTCAAATATTAACAGTTGGTGAAGACTACATAGGTGGTTTTTGAACTATTTTCAACTTTTCTGTAGGTTTAAAGTCTCAAATACAAAGAGTAAAATGACTTTTCTTGACTTAAGTTTTTGCATCTGTAAAATGAAGAGGTTTAAAATAATTTATCTCTAAATTCTTGACTATTCTTTGATTATATATAAACTGGAACAAAGGAGAAGAGTTGAATTATTCAGGAATTAAATAAAACAGATTAGAAGGATAAGAGGTGTGATGCTGATATGAACAATTGCCTTTCTAAAATTGTAAATAGCATGTAGTCTATTGGTTTGTGCATAATTAGTATTTGGGGGGGGGTTGTTGATTGAATTACATGAAAACATTTTGATTCTTTCAAAATTTTAAGTGTAATACAAAGCCCAATTTATTTCCACTCGAGAATCCTAGTTATATGGTTGATATATATAAAGATATGTATTTATTTTATATCCATAGCATATTTTTTGAGAAAAAATTCATCAGTTACTCCTGTCAAATACTGTGGATAATTTTGAAAAACTATAGAAAATTTGTACATATGATATATTATTCAAGAAATAAGCAGATTATCATCTACTATTAGTTTTTAAGAAAACAGTTTTAATCTTTCATTCAACAGACTAAATCTCTTGATTCCTGAGCATATAGTAAATTGAAAAAATAACAATTTTCAAGTGGTGGGAGCTAATTAAAAATTATACATTAAAAAACTACATTTACTATAGTTAGCGAGATTGAAGGATATAAATATTTGAAGTATATTCTAATTGCAAGAAATACAGCTGTTTTAATTGGAAATTCCAGAAAACGTTGCACAGAGACCCTGAATAAAACTTACTGAATGCTGATTAATCATATTCTTCTCCACGGTGATACAAAATATTATTTGGAAAGATAACAAGAAAGAACTTTTCCTTAAGTTAGAAAGAAAACTTTAAACAAATAAAGAAATATTTCTTAAATGACCCCCTGACTATATTGTAAATATTAATCAATTTATATGAAGAATTTTTGACATTCTGTCTTTGCTTATTGGCTAATTTATATTAGAGTATTTTACTAAAACTTATCATGCACCTAAATCTGTCATAATTTTCTGTTTAAAATTGTGTTGAAAGAAAAAATAAAGAAAATTATCTATAGTTCAGATTTTTTACATTCTATTTTACTACATATAAAGTAATGTCTATATAAATATTGCTACATATAAATATTGACATAATAGGATATGTTATATCCTGGTAAAGTTTGGATAGATAATTGTTGTTGAAAGATTTTACCAGAATATGTTTTAAAAACAAAGAAATATCCTTTTAGAATGAAAATGACATTTGCTTCTTACTTAAACACTTACAGATTCTTGATAACTCACTCGAGCATCTTTCCAGTATGCCTTCATACTATATTTAGATTTTCTTGCTAAGTAAGAACATCACAGTTCATGGACTTAAGCATGAATGAGTTATTTTGTCTTTGTTTAACTAAAACTCCATTTTATTTTCTTTGAAAACACCCAGACTTGTGGATACATTACTTTTGTAAACTTTGGCCCTATTGTACATTTTAAAATTATTCTTTTTTCTTAAAACATGAATGTAAATCTTTGACAGTTAAAAATAAGTTCTGCTTTGTCATGCCTTCCTCTCACTTCTTGGTGAATATTAAGATGGCTGCATTTTGACAACATCATTCAGCACATTATTTATAGGGAAACATATAAATACATAACACATTCACATTCAATAGATATTTGAATGAGGAATTCAATGAATAAAATATCCTGGTAACTTAGTTGATACTCAAGGCTGAGGAATAAGGCTCCCACATAATACATTATTCTTTTAAAAATTAGTATAAGCATTAGAACTTCAGACTTTAGATTGAGACCAGTAGGTCTTTCTATGGTTTAGTAGATTTCCCATATTTTTGTATCATATTTCTGCTTGTTTCTATTTTACTTTTTCTAATGTTTAATTTATTGCAAATTTCAGAATTGGCAAAACTAAAGAGCTTTTACTACTAAAGCTTATTTCTTGTTCACCATAACAGAATATATTTAACATTGCTTAACCAAACAAGAAAGAAACATTAATTCTACCCTCTCTCTACTCATATGCCAAATTCACATCTTTGTCTGATTTACTTGCATCTGTTTTATTTTAGCTTGGTCAAGAAAACAATAAGATCTTGAACTGTACTATAAAAGACTAGAAATGTGACTGAATCAATGAATTACCATCCATTACAACAGTTATTTTCAAAATGGGTATTGTTATAAGGAACTCCTGTAGTTAATTCTAAGAGAGATGGGAATGTGGTGGTACCTACATGCACAGTACTTTACAGCTCTCCAATTCATAGATCTCATGTTGGATGAAATAACTTGCACAACCTGACTCTTTCCAGGCAAGTTTCCAAGTTGTCTACGGCAAACTTAGCACTGTTCGTGCTACTGAATGTTTGAAGTTTAAAAATTACAGTGTTATTGCACTCTGAAATATGTTACAAAAACGTCTTTGCTGTTTATCTAAAGGTAATTTTACTTAGAGTAACTTTTATATATAGATGAGATGAGCATTTAAAAAAATGTGATTCAATGTACTTACAAAATTTATACTACACAACATTATTATTAAACTCAGAATGTTTTTTAATAAAGGTTTTGGTCAATATCAAAAATCATTTGAATATTCTCCTTCTACGGCACAACAGAATTGTACCTAAAGCTCATTTTTTCGATTAAATTGCAGTATAAATATATGAATTACTATATGTAACATATAATATAAAAATACTGATATAATCTTTGCACAATTTGAATCCCATTAAACCTGTAAATTTTCTAAGTTATTAAATTATGTTTACTAATGCTTCATCATGATGATATTAAGATCAATTTTGATAACAGTTCTATATTTCTCATTTTCCAGGGTAAAAAAATATGATAATTTCTACTTAACTAGATCTGCAGCTACTTCCTCCTCCTGATTTAGAATGAATAGAAATTGCCTAACTTCATTGTTACATGTAAGACCAGGTTTCAAAAATTTTCATACAAAAACTTTCTGTCACATCACCCTGAGTTTCACTGAAAACATAGAGATGCTTATAACACCTAGAATAGGAAACAAGCCAACCACTAAGGGAAAATTTCCTCTCTCAGTTATCATACAATTAATTAATTATGATAAAATTCTATACAATATCATATTGATATTTTTACTGATGTTCAAAATTTATTTTTATGGCAGCTTGACACTTCAAGTACCGAGTGAAAATTGGAATTTAGAGTGAACAGGATTCAGTTCTGTGTCCCTATAAGTCTCCATCCGATTCTCTATCTAGAGCACAAATGCCTCTCGTACCAAAAGTGGCTTCATTATATCCAGTCAAAAAACTAGATCAACAAATATTTTAGAATCTCCTGAGAAGAGAGAAAAGCAACAAACCAAAGAGCAAACAATCACGTATTCAGAAATGTTTTAGTTTGTACACATATAAGCAAAGTGATGAGAGAGGATTTTGTGTTAAAAGAAACTAATGTGAAAGCACAAGCGTAAAAGAAAGTTATACTTGAAAAGCAGGAGATTTCTGCTTTTGACCATGGGGAAATAACAGAGTCTAGAATTAACCTTCATCCACAAATGACTAGAAAACTGGGCAAAAATAGAAAACATCTATTTTCAGAAACTGGACCATCGGCAGTGCAGTTAATGGTCCCTGAGGAAGGGAACAAATGAGTAGAGCTTCTTGCTGAGAGGTAATTTCTGGGCTGCAGTACAAGAATGAGGTAACCAAAATGAGCCTGGCAATCTCATTGAGTTGGGGAGAGAGATATCCTAATTTGAGGAGGTGATAGCAGTTAGAATTTGCAGGGAAAATTAAGAAACTGTAGAGAAATGGCTACAGAAATCAGACTAGGAATCCCTATTCTTTGGCTGAATATCAAATACACATGAGGAATGTGAAGCCCATGAGTCCAGACTAGGAATGTATTCCAGGAAAAGAAAAATACTGTTGGAGCTGTAAGATGAATAATTCTCAAAACTCACACACAGCTGGGAGTTATTTGAATTCCCATCAACTAGCATAAAGATGCCTTATTGAATACACAAAACATTCAGGAGAGTGTACATAAGATCTAGATCTTAGAGAGGGGCTAAAGTAGCCCAGAGTAAATTTTGTTCTAGACTTTCCCTAAAATAATTTGAAAAGAAGCTTCAAATGATCAAAGTTCTAAAATATGGATCACATATAATAATCTTAAAGAAACACAACAAAATCTAGCACTTGATAGCTTAAAGTTCACAATGTTTGGCACTTGAAAAAAAATTACTAGAAATATGAAGAATAAAATTTTTTTTAATAATTATTTTTTATGGTGACATTGGTTAACAAAATCCAATAAGTTTCAGTTGTACACTTTAATAGTAAAGCATATATATGTTTATACTGTGTGTTCACCACCCATGTTTAGATTTCTTTCTGTCCCTACATATTTGATCCCCTTTATCCCATCCACCTATCCCCTCCTTCCACTCCCTACCCTCTGGTAATCACTAGTCTATAGTCCATGTCCATGAGTCTCTGCTTGTTCCTCCTGTTCATTTGTTGCTTTTAGGTTTATATTCCACATATAAGTGATATCATGTGATTTTCAACTTTTTCTGTCTGGCTTATTTTGCTTAGTATGATTATTTCAAGGTCCATCCACATTGTCACAAATGGCAGTATTTCATCTCTTCTTATGGCTGAGTAATATTCCATTGCCTATATGTACCACACCTTCTTTAGCCAGTCATCTATCATAGGACACTTTGGTTGCTTCCATGTCCTGGCCATTGTGAATAATGCTGCTATGAACATCGGTGTGCAAATATGTTTTTGGATATGGGTGTTCAAGTCTTTGGGGTAAACATCCAGTAGAGGGATTGCTGGATCATGTGGTAGATCAATTCTTAGTTTTTTGAGGAAACTCCGTACTGTTTTCCATAGTGGCTGTACCAATTTGCAGTCCCACCAGCAGTGTTTAAGGGTTCCTTTTTCTCCACATCCTCACCAGCATTTGTTATTACTTGTCCTATTGATTATAGCTATTCTAACAGGTGTGAGATGGTATCCCACTGTGGTTTTGATTTGCATTTCCCTAATAACTAAAGATGTTGAGCATCTTTTCAAATATTTATTGGCCATTTGTATGTCCTCTGGGGAGAAGTGTCTGTTCAGGCCCTCCACCCATTTTCTGATTGGATTGTTTGTTTGTTTTTGTTGTTGTTATTGAGTTGTATGAATTCTTTGTATATTTTGGATATTAAGCCCTTATCGGAGCTGTTGCTCGCAAATATATTTTCCCTTTTGGATGGTTGTCTCTTTACCTTGTTGATGGTTTCTTTTGCTGAGCAGAAACTTTTTAGTTTGATGTAGTCCCATTCATTTATTTTTGCTTTTATTTCCCTTGCCTTTGAGGTCAAATTAATAAAATTCTCTTTAAGTCCAAGGTCCTTGAGTTTCATTCCTATGTTTTCTTCTATGCATTTTATTGTTTCAGGCCTTATATTCAGGTTTTTAATCCATTCTGAGTTAATTTTGGTGTGTGGTGATAGACAACAGTCTATTTCATTCGTTTGCAGGTGGCTTTCTAGTTTTCCCAGTGTCATTTATTGAAGAAGCTTTCCTTTCTCTACTGTATGTTTTTGGCTTTTTTGTCAAATTATTTGTCCATATAAATATGGGTTTACTTCCGGACTCTCAATTATGTTCTGCTGGTCCATGTGTCTGTTTTTCTGCCATTTTGATGACTGTTGCTTTGTAGTATAATTTGAAGTCAGGCAGAGTGATGACTCTAGTATCGTTCTTTTTTCTCAGGATGGTTTAGTAATTCATGGTCTTTGGTGCTTGAAGGATAAAAATTTGACCCATAATCCAGAGAAACAATCCCAGAAATGAAAGAGGTGATAATATTGGTGACAAAGGCTTTAAAATATTTATTATAAATGTGGTTTATATCCTCAAGGATATAAAAGAGAAACAATGAAACTTCTAGAGGTGAAAATTTAAATATCTGAAATGCATAATTTACTGGATAAAATTAACAACATTCTTTTCATTTCAGGAGAAAATACCAGTAAATGTAAAGACATAGATAAAGAAGCTTTCCAAAATAAAATACAGAAAAAAAAAAAGAGTAAAAAAATAATCAAAATTTCAGTGATCTGAGAGAGAAGCCTGGATAGTTTAGTTTAGAGGTAATTGCAGACCCAGAGTTAAAAGAGGGAAAACAGAGAACAGAAATAATGAGCAAAGTTCTTTTATTTGTTGAACACTGTAAACCTTCAGCTCCTTGAAGCTCTCAATCTCTAAGCAAAAAGCACAAAGAAAACCATCCCAGCACAGAACATAAGAATGTTGCTGAAAATTGTTATTTTGAGAATAAAGATGAGTACAAAGATAGAGAAGGAGATGGATTTAGGGTTATGACTGAGAAAAGCCTCTCAGAATTCACAACAGGTGGATATAAAATCTTGTTTTCCAGTTTTATTGAGATATAATTGACATATAACATTTTTAAAGTTAAGGAATATAATGTGACAATTTCGAACATGTCTATATTGCAAAATGACTACCACGATAAGTTTAGTTAACATATTTTTCACTTTATATCATTATATTTTTTTCATTAGGTATGTATTCTTAACATTGACTTTAATTATTAAAATAATTTTTATTCTGACATTAAAAATGAACAAAACTGAGGATGCTTAACTATAGTTGAGAAATATATATGCAGTGCACACAGCCAAAAGGATTTACTGAAGATATATATGGGAGGAGAGTGAGTGTTGGTGAGGGCAGACAGTGGAATAGAAGGAAGCTATGGATATTTTATCACTTACTGTAATTTTAGTTACCTTGTCGGGAAAGTCTCTTTTGAATATGTGGAATAATGCTATGCTTTTTAAGAATTACATTTATATTCACAGATATCTTGTTCTGTAAATCCTATCCCTCACCTTTATCTCTCCTTTGTTCTTTATTAAGGGTATGGCATAATGTTAGAGAAAAGAAAACGGAGAATATGAAATTCTACCCAACAGGAAGGACAAGCAACAGACCTTCTAAGGAGTGTGAAAGAGAGAAATGAAGAGAGAATCTACGGGTCCAGATTTTTGCTGGGCCTCCAAAATATATGAATGGTTGGCAAAAATCTCATGGGATAAAGGACTGTGGCCTAATTCTTAGAGGACTATAAACTCAGAGAGGCTATAGACCACCCAGAGAATATCTTGGTCCATTTAAATGCTGTCCACATTGTGGGACTGTGGTGCAGTAGAGCAGAGACACCTTAAGTACAATTGCCAAGCTTCCCTCAGTGACAGGGGTCAGGCACTAATCACAAGATTCTCGCATTCTTTTGGGGGTAGTAGGGCATTGGCCAGGAGAGCATCAGTGAGAGCTGAGGTAGGAATACACTATCACACTGAACAAATAGACTAGGGTTTGAGTGTGGTGGTGGCAGAGAATTAGCAGGTCTTTTGTGATGAGGAATGGGAAGACAGGCTTATGTTAACAAGGTCCTGCTAACAAAAAGAGAAAAGACTAGTAATTCCTTAGCCATGGGATTGGCAGGAGTTATCTACTGCACCAAGAAATCAGGTGTATTCAAAGAAAAAGAGGAAGTCGACTAGTTCTACATAGTTGGCACTCGAAATATTTTAATTGGATAAATAAAATGATATTTGAAATATCTCATATTCTAAAGGTTTTATGTGGATCAACACATCTTTGGTAAAATATTATTTTGAAATAATTAAAATTAACTATACATTTGAACTAGTTATGGAAAACTATTTTATCTAAAAATATTTTGTATAACTTATGATTTAAAAAATTAAGAGAAATATAACAAAAAAGTTTAAATATTCATTTTAGAATGTATATCACAGATATATGTCATTTTTTCTATGTTTATATAGCATTTCTGGCTAGTCCAAACTTGGTAGGAAGATGAGATTATACTTCTTGATAGAGAGTGGGGCATGTTTTCTAAAGAGACAGACAGCTGGGAGCTGGCAGTGCATCTAAGAGAGGACATATTTCAATATGTATGCAAAGGGGAAGAACTCAGGAATTCACATCCTCCAAGGTGGCTCATTATCCACATGAATATAGTGAATCTTTTCTTTTTTCTTTCTTCTTCTTCTTTTTCTCAGAGGCAAAAGGCAAGTTTATTAGAAAAGGGGTAACACTCCACAGACAGAGTGTGGTCTCCTCTCAGAGGCAGAGAGTGAGGGGGAGACAGTGAGAGACTGAGCAAAGGCACTGAGAGGGACAACGGGAGACAGAGTAGAAGCACTGAGAAGGACCAGAATCTTTTCATTTCAGACTCTGATAAGACCCACTAGACTATTTACTGTGACAGAGGTTTCAGATGGAGCGGAAAGAGCCCTGGGTGGGGAGCTGGGCATGCTGACCTCTGCATTGGCGTCAACCATCAACCAGCCATGTCAACCTCAAGCCTCTGAGGCCTAGCTCCTCCACTTATGAAAAGCTGGGATTCACACTAATTATTTCTAAGATCTTTGTTAGCTCTATTATTTTTCGAATGCATAAAAAATTTTAACTAATTTCACAAATGTAGAAAATCATTTTGTCAATGCCCAGGTTTTAAAACTTTCAAAACATAATAATATCTAAAAATAAAAAAAACGAGGATTAGTTGCTTATCAATTACTTTTTTGGACTCTTTATCTAAAATTCTACAGTCTTCTCCACTGCCTCAGAATACTTCTCTCTGTATTAAAATAAAACATGAATCACCAAATGTACTTGTATCTAATGTAACTCCCAAGCATCAGTAGATATCGCCTGGAATTTAGAAGTAAATTAACCCCTCATTCTTCTGTTGGTATTATTATAATTACTAATGGTAATAGATTTGCAAAGATTGTCTGAGGAAGATATAGAATCTGACCCTATTTTGTCCTGCTTTATTACTCTAATTTGTTTTTTTATCCTGACTTCTCCTTTGCACACATGGAGCATGAGCCCTAGGAAAACTAGAAGTTGATAACATTATCAGTGGCCTCTCCTTAACTCTCGTTTCACCTGTAATTTGATTTTCAGAGTTTCCTCCCTGAATTTACATTTATAAAATAACCTATTTTGCCTTTTTTCTCTCTCCTTTTAGAGGAAAGCATCTAATAAACTCAGTAATTCTCAAGTATTAGTGACTTAATTATGAATAGTGTGATTCATCAGGAATATTTATTTTTAAAAAAGAGGTAATGCCTACCACTTTCTCATACACACCAGTAAATCTCTGGTGGTATTTGTTAATTGTGGACCACTAAAAGTACACATTTAAATTACTGAATGTGTTTTCCTGGCTCATGAAGATTTTCAAGTTTGAAACTTTAAAGATATCATTTAAGAAAAATTTTATTTTAGAGCATTAAAATGGGAACCCATGTAACCCATTGTAAAGAGGCCATTGACTTATGAACCACAAACTACATCAAAAGCACGAAATGAAACAAGTATTATGATGTCAGACATTGTAACATGAAGAGATTTAGAAATTTTTCAACATAAATATGTGTAATTATTCTTCCTGTGCAAAAGTTTGATCAGATTTATTTGTAGGTATTTCTGCACCATTCATTGATTAAACATTCATTGACTACCTGCTATGTTTCTTATTTGTGGTGGGTGGATATATGGTTGTGTTATGCAAAATAAATAAGCACACACACTACTGGTTAGGATATACCCATGGCAGCTCCCTAGTTTAGAGACTCTGACTTGGTGTGCAAATATACATGAATAGTACATTACATAGGAAACATTTTTATGCATAATAATCCTCAAACCCCCACCTAATAAATACCTGTAGATGTTATAAAGTTATCCTCACAAATCAAAGCTCTAAGATCCAGCATTTTGATTGAAACAAGATTCACTTTTCCCCCACCAAACATAGTGGATTGATAATCTTAGAATTCAAAGATGCAAGAACCGAAGGAAACTTTAGAAATCATTTAGTACAGTGGCGTTCAGACTTGCTTGAAAGAGGCTAGGTGGCTGCTCCAGGTGGGTCGGGGGAGTGGTGGCGGTGGTGGGGGCAGACCAGCTGAGCAGATAATCCCCTGGTGTAATCAGAACAGTAAACTTTTGGCGGTGATGGGGCAGGGAGGCAGGGTAGAGGTGGGCAGCACTCTCTGCTTCATACTAACATGATTTTACATTATTCGCCCAGGCCTTGTACGTTTGCCAAGCCTACACTATATCCTCACTTTTCTTTTTACTGGTTCCTCCTTTCCTTTCAATGTACAACCACTAAGAAAGGAGGTTTGTGTCACTAGCAGATTTTTTTTTTTTAAGATAGCACATTATTTCATGGCACAAAGGGAACCATCACCTTTAACTCATTAATATCCTGTTATTTCATGTAAATGAGTTTCATACTCTGTCTTTAGACAGACGTTATTAATGCATATTCGTGGAATTATTTTTATTTTAATAACACTAGTTATGATAGCTGAAATTAGGGATCTAGGTTTGGAGGTCTGATCCATCTCACTTGCCTTAGATTTCTCACAGGTAAAAGCTATGTTATACTACCAGCAATAGAACCTCAAATCTTTCAAAATATTTAGAAAAAAATGTAACAAAAACTTATCTTATTTAATTTGACAGGAATGAAAGGTGGAGAAATGATTTCAAACTTCTATTTTGCCCATTGCACTCTCTAATACGATAGCCACTAGCCACATGGGGCTATTTAAATTTAAACTAATTATAATTTTTAAAATATCAGTTCTTCAGTAGGGTTAGCTACATTCCGAGTGCTCAGTAGCCATGTGTACCCAGGGAGTACTTTATTTGATAGCTGAAATATAAAAATTTCTATCATCAAAGAAATAATATTAGATAGCACTGCACTAGAGAAATTCTGTAAGTTGGTGGAAATTGGCTGTCATCTGTGGGCATGAAATCTTACTTTCCTTCTGTCATAGTAAGGAAACAGTTGCTCTGTAAAAAGAAAATCTAGTGCATCAATTGTCATTTCTTCCTGTCGTGTTGTACATCTCATGGTTCATCTTTCCTGTTCAATCTGCTCTTTAAACACAAGGCACCGACCATTTCCATCCATATCCTTACACCTTGTTAAACAGATCAACTCCTCTACTACCACTGATATTGGCTATACATTGCCATTCTGTGACGAAAAAAGATTGGATCATACATAGTTCAGGCAAAAACTTCCTGCCCTTGATGGGTTTCTAGTAAATATCCTGGCCGTAAAATACCTTCCAAGAATCTGGTCACAGTGCCTGAAATTCCAGCATGTTCTTGAAAATTTTTAGTTTTTCCAAAGTTTGTTACTAAAATGCAAATTCCTGGCCATTGTGTATTAATCTGGTTTCCATATGTAGCTATTATAATCTAACAGGTTTATCTGCCTAGGCTTACAGAACCTGGAAGGATACGGGCTTTGGCGGCTAGAGAGGACAGTCACCAAGGGGAGCATTTATGAAAATGCCAGGCTGCTTCTTAAAATGGAGATTTCCCTGTGCACGCAGGCGCGCACACACGCGCACACACACACACACACACACACACACACACACACACACACACGAGGCCAGAAAACATGAGGATACTGTTTGGAGAGCTGTGAGATAAAAATAAACCTGGCTTTGACCCTGAAACTATAACTTTCCTTTTTTGCCCTTGGCCATATCACTTAACCTGCCTGAACTTCGGTTTTCTGTCCTTAAAATGGATCTAAAAGTTAACCTATCAGGACAACAAAGGATGTGTACAAGGCCTAGCTGTGTAGGAAGCACACATTGGGAATGACAAAAGGGAGTTATTGATGGGACTACCCGCTGCCACTTTGCCACTGTTAAGGTTTATAAACCTTTGGTTTCAAAATAAAAAATGATTAATATATTCACTAGCCTTTTCTCTCTGCTCAGAGTACTTGAAAGAAGGTCACACAGTGCCAGAGAATGACTCCAGAGACTTCAAGAGAATTTCCGTGGTGTATGTGATAACCACCAAGGACTGGCTTGCCTGGAGCAGAGAATCATTAAATCAATCTCCAGAAGTGCTAGAAAAAGAGATTGAAAAGGTAGGACAGCGATACTATGTAAGGTTTGGCAGAAGTTGCATTTTTTTTCTTTTTTCTTTTCTTTCTTTTTGTAATCTGGCAGATTCTCTCAAGGTCTGGAATCAAAAAGAGTGATTATTGTCTCAGTTTCTGGCATCTGCCTGGTTTTATACTGACCTTAAGTATTCTTTTTGATTACAACCAGAAAATAAATGTATATTGGGTACCTATATGTGTTATAGAACAGGCATATTCTCTTTAGAATTTAAAATTTCTATCTATCTATCTATCTATCTATCTATCTATCTATCTATTTATTTAGTCAGTCAGTCTAGAGTGGCAGAAAGATTTTAAACAAAGATTTTTGCCAAAAAATAAAATTATAATATGAACCACAATACGGGGCAATGGGAACAGAGGTAGCTGGTCAGAAAAATAAACCTCCCTTACAACTGTTAGTAAAACATCTAACGCTGAGCAGATATCTTTTCATGCTGCTGCGCCTCTCAAAACCATGGTTAATTTAACTTGTAGGGAAATTTTCCTATGTCCTACCTGCAATATCTTTTAACAAAAATCACCTAGAATCAAATTTAAGCATTTAAGTTATAACTGTCTCAGATAATTATAGTAATATTCCACTTAATCAGTAATCGTTATTCAATAACCCTACCTTTTTGGAGTTAATATGAAGGATACCTATAAAATACTTCTGCTTGCTACATGGCTGTCACAGAGTGAGTGGTCTTTAAGGTCATCATTTATTTTTTACTTTTACTTTATATGCAACAGCAATAACCTTTCTTGTTTGTTGTTTGTTTTGATCCATAAAGACTGACTCATGGTAGCAAGTGAGAAATCAGAAGAAATCAGCCAGGAAGGAATTCAAAGTTTGAAAAAAGAGCATGAAGATTTTGTTAATAATACTGTTGTTTCAATGGCAAGGTGACAGGAAATGCATTTTAAAAGACTTCCTTTAAAGTGATTAGAATGGAAAAAGAGGCATCTAAAGCCATAAGCTTCCACTGTTTGGAATTATCGCTTATATAGAATATTACTTTTATTGGTGATGATTAATAAGTGAGATGTTTTTAAAAACCTTTAGACATAAGTATTTAGGTCTTCAAAATATTTGCTTCTGATTTCTAAAACCTTGCAATAAAGCAATTATAAGCTTTGCTCTGTAAACTCTGGTTCCAATGCTGGATGAAAAACCAACTCTTTAGGAAAGATTTTAAGAAAAATTAAGATCCTGTTTTATGTTAAGTTCATAAAAAATAGAAATAGAAGGTTCTGGACTCATTTAAACCAAGTGATTATTTAAAGAATAACATAGGATTTGCATCCAACTTATCTCATACTGGAAAGAGGGACCTAAGAGTCTGTATGGATCAATAACCAAAGAACTAAAATCTTTTTTTTTTTTTAAGGGAAATCTTTGGATCAGCGTTTCTAATCAAACATAATTCTAAAGATCAATCTTCTAAAATAATTATAAAAGATTCAATTTTTAATGTAACAGTTAATTTTCAAAGAACTGAAATATAAAAACTAACTAAATGCATGTGTGTCTGGAATGTAGAAGTCATAACAGCAATAGCTCCACTAAGAATGTGAAATTAAAACAGGGTTCTCTTACTGGAAAATAAAGCTTCAAATTAAGCTAGAATGTTAATGAATACTTTATTCTTACTCCACTCTATTTTTAGCCTTGGATCAGCCCCTTTAGCATTATTTCAACAGCCAGCTAAGAAAGGTTCCTTGTCTCTAATCTTTATATCTTCCAGTTTATCCTATTCTTTTTATATGATTAATCTCTTTTTAACAGTGCTATTCTCTATTATTCTCACACTAAGAAACCTTCAAAGGTTCCCCTTTTTAATTGAGTGAAGATAAACCTATAAGGCTGTATTTCAAATTCTTGTATCCCCAAAATTCTTGTATTCCCAAAAAGGTGCTTCAGGAGTCCCACTAAACTTTGGTCCAAGCACAGCGAAGGTCAAGATTACAACTATTGTCTATTACTCTGCAGTTCAGATGTCTAAATGTCACCAGACCAGAGCATTACAGGAGTAACTGCTAAATTTGAACTTATAGAATAATTATTACTTTGAAATACTTTACATATTGAGGTTTGCATAAAATTTTATTTGGAAAGGATTTTGATCTACTAAAAGAGTTTGGGAACAGTTGCTCTACAAGATGTCCACAGCTTTATCATCAAACATGCTACAGCTTTCTGTATTTACTGTAATGCTGGTTCCTCAACTGGAAATTCCTTCTTCTTCTGTATCTTTGTTAAATGTCTCTATGGCCAACAAAGCCTTTCTGATCCACTTGCCCAACTTCCTCTTTTTACTTTGTATCATGTTTATAGTACCCATTGGATTTTTAGTTCTCGTATTTTGTCCAATCTATAATAGGTTTATTTCCCTTGGGGGCAGGAATTGTCTTGCTTTGCATTTATTAAGTGACCAAATTTTTAAAGAAAGACATTTCGTCCCAAAATTTCTGAAAGTAAAAATAACCACCACCAGCACCATCATCATTCCATGAATTTTATAAATGTTACGCTTTTTGAGCACTAACTTTTTAAGAGTCTCGTCTAATGACAAATGTTTTCTAATTAGGAAAGTATACATATAAATTATGATAATTTCATGAGGCATATGAAAAACACTAATATTTTGAAGTGATTTGGTGATATGGCAAAATCCAATTAATGATCACAAGAATAATAAAAATGATAATTTATTGAATGCTATCATGTGCTACATATTTCCATATATTTTCTTACCTCAATCTAACAACTCTCCAAAATGGGCAACATCTCACTCTTATAGGAGAAACCAGATATTCCAAGATGTCAAGTCATTTGTTCAAAGTTATCGCTAGATTAAGTGGGAGAGTCAGAAATCAAACATGGTCCATATGGTCCACGAGTTAGTGTTCTTTGCAGTTCCTCCTACTGTCACTCAGAGTGGAAATAAGGAAAATAACAATAACAATGGCATTTGTATGAATTATTTATGTAAGAAGCTTTTAATATTTGATATTTTTTATGTCCATTATAAAATTCTTGCTTTAGGATTTCCCAAAAGAAAATATCTACTTAGAATGAAAACCACCTTTCTCACTTACAGGGCATTTTACTTTTCTTAGCTGAGATAAAGATCTTATAACAGAACCAGTGATGATAAAAGGCAAAAACTGAAAAACAGAAATGTTATAGCTTTAGTTACAGAAGTGAACTTTAAATGTATGCTACTTCTCATAATAGAATGAAAATAAAGAGAAAAAAAACACAGTAAATGTTAGTTAAATATAGATTTGTGAGCAACTCTGCTATTGCTACCAGGGTAGTGATTAAAGCTAAATAATCAAACAGATAGAAACAGACTTCCTACAGCAGAATGAAGAGAGGTATTGATCAAGATGTTCTTGAAGTATATGAAAGTTTCATGTTTGCAGCTTGTGCCCCAGCTTGCCTCATAGCTTGACTGAATGCCAACAATGTGAGTCTCCTTGAAAGACTTCTTCACTAATGCAACTGGGCACCCTTGGTCAGTCTTGTTTTTACCTTCTCTCCCAGGTTGGCAGACTCTCTGATTTCAGTCCTTGCATTAAGTCCTTTGACTCTGGCTAGAAACTAATTGCCTCATTTCACAGTACTTAGCAATTCAAAACTCACCTCAGGCCACTGAGCTAAATTTTCACTTTTGTAAGCTTAATATCTTTCATAACTTTCACTCTTCCCATTTCTTCCTTAATTGTGATCCTATAGAATTTGAATTCCTAAGTTTAAGTAGGAAAATAACAGTTGCTGCAATTTATGAACCTCTAGGTATTCTGAAAGTAGCTTGTGTGAATATCACCTTAAGACGAGCCCGAAGGTACCACTAGGAAGAAAAGAGTTTGAATAACAGCAGTGCCCAGGAAAAGTGGTCTCTTGGAAGAGGAGAGCAGAGGTACAACTGTTAACCAGCCCCAGTATTGAGGGTTCAGTTCCAATTACCCAGAAACCAGTTGTTCTAAACTGTTTTTGCAAAACCTCCCTTTCCTCCCCTCACCCTCCACCTCTCCCTCTTTCTTCTTCTACCTCCCTGCTCCTTTCTTTCCCTCACCCCTTCCTCCCCACTCCTCATCCTTCACACTGATCTTCCTGACCTAATCTCTCTGGCCCTGTCCTGACTGATCCGAAGTGTAGCTTTTCGTTCCATGTGAACATTTCTCCAAAGTTGGAGTGAGCAGAGGCATTTTAGACCATGATACTATCAAGATAATGTGTTAAATGTATACATAAGAAACTCTGCAAATAGAAGATCATTATAATCACTACCCACTTATAAGACTTTACTTCTATTTAGAAATTGAAGGTGATTTATATCTATTAATGTCATCATCATTTTCTTTCAAAATGGAAAAATTATAACTAATACCAAATTTTCATTACATGCCAGGCACTTGACTAAGTATTTTACATGAACTTCCTCACATAATCTTCAAAATAAACACCTATCAGGCAATAGGTATTTTATTATTACTCTCACTTAACAAGTGAGGAAATTAAGACTTATAATTACGCAGTTTGGCCAAGGTCACACAGCTGGTAAGTATTCAGACTCAGGACTTGAAACCAGACGCTACTAATAAAAAGGAAAAAAAAAAAAAGCTCTTAATCACTTACACTGCTGTAAATTTTAAATGATTAATTTTAAGCTATATCTGATACCCTTTTGGTTAAAATCACCTCTCCTAAAGATATTATAGAATAAACTGAATGAAATGTACAAAGCAGACTGGTCAAATTTCACAGAGAATTAGTTTAGGTCAATAATAGAAGAGTTCTAATAATAAACTGTATTTATATTATATTTCACCATATTATGATAAAAATGACTTTTTTCCCTTGTAGAAATCTTTTCATGTAGCATGGTAAGATGGTCTAAAATATCATATACCAATTTTCATGTTAAAGTCTTTCTGTAGGCAAAGGGTTTCTGACAATAAAAAGGCCATGTGATCTGGTATCAGACCTTACTTACCCTAGCTAGATTTGGATATTGGATACTTCTGGAGAATTCATTTACTTTGGGGATCAGTTTTCTTAGCCACAGTTCCAACTGGTTCCACCAGCATGTCTTGAACTGAATCCATTTAATTATGACACTTACTTGTTAGAACTAGGTGTGTTATTTTAATCTGTAGATAACATTTCTTCAAGTGGAATTTAACGGGCAGCTCAATTTAAAAACTAGAAATAAAGTTGAAGTTAAAACAAGAGTGCAGAAAAGAGAAAATCTAAGATTCTTCCCCACCCCAACCCCTATCCACCATAAACTCACCTATACAGGTCTTTAGAGCACAGTCTTAAAATTGCTGATTTATTTAAACTAATCCTGAGTTGCAGGTACATTGTCCAGAGTCACCCAACTAGTAAGTTGGGAACCAAAACTCAAACCCAGTGTATTAGTCAGGGTTCTCTGGAGAAACAAACTCTATCTATCTATCTATCTATCTATCTATCTATCTATCTATCTATCTATATGTATATGTATGTATATATAAATATATATATATATATATATATATATAGAGAGAGAGAGAGAGAGAGAGAGAGAGAGTATGTGGAGAGAGAGAGAATAAGTTATTTTAAGGAATTGGTTCATGCAATTGGGAGAACTGGTGAGTCTGAAATTTGCAAGGCAGGAAAGGGTTGATTTTGCAGCTCAAGTCTAAAGGAGGTCTGAAGGCAGAATCCTTTTTCTTGGGGGATGTCAGCCTTTTTTTATTAAGGCCTTCATCTAATTAGATGAGACCCATCCACATTATGGAGAGTAATCTGCTTTACTCAAAGTCTAGTACTGATTTAAATGTCAATCACATCTAAAAAATACCTTCACAATGACATCCAGACTGCTGTTTGACCAACTATCTGAGTATTGTGGCCTAGCCAAACTGACAAACAAAATTAACCATAACACTCAGGTTTCTTAATCTAAAATTCTATGTTCTTTCTATTATGAATACGGGTTTAGGATCCACTAAAAAAGAAAAAACAATGTTGTATATGCTGCTTGTGTCTTACCTAATACTCATTCTCCTCTTCTCCTTTCTAACGAAATATACACCTTTCCCGTGAAGGCCAATGAGCCTACCTAAAATATTAAACTTTCTGATTTTCACAAGAGTTATTGTTGGTCAGTGAAATATACATAGAGGTTACTGGGTACAGTTTGGGGAAAGTTCTTTAAAGGGACAAGCTGATTTAGCTGGTATGTGTCTCCCTGGACTTTTCCCTGTCCTTTGTCTTGTCTGGGATTTGGACCTGATGACTAAAGCTAGAGCATATATCTTGTGATTACAAATGTCAAGAGGATCAGAGTGATCTAAGTCCCAACATTTTTTAGCTGATATAACTATCTCCAGATTTCTTATTATAAAAGAAAAATTTTTTGAAAATTATCTTTTTAAAAAACCGATATTAATATATCCAATATAAAGCCTTAATAGATACAGACAGGGACACAACGAAGATCTTGAAAATCGAAGAATGATGAAAATTTTGAAACTGTGCCTAATGAAGCAAGGCAGAAGGAACAAGGTCGATATAAGCTAGACATAATGGACACATCCAGCACTATAAGAGACTATTCGGCAGGAGCACTGGGAGAATGAATGGCTGTCATGAATTCGGCATACAGGTAAACAACATAAATGGCTATAGGAAGAAAGAAGATGCACATTTAAAAGGACTAAACTAGGGTAGTCTCTGGAATGAATTACAGTGAGGGCTGTGTGACTTTTTTTCTCTGAACCTTTCTGAGATGTGAAAGGATAAGAGAAGGGCAGAGGCAAACTACCTACCTTCATTAGTAACCTCCACTACAATATGTCTCCTCCTAACAGATCCTTTGAAGAACTTTATCTTGACTTGTTTGTCGGTGTAAGCACTCCATCATCCCAAAGTTTTTTTGCACAAAGACTTAACTAATTAAACCCTCTACCTGATGACAACAAATGCTCACCTTGGTACAAGAGCAGAATCTCAAGTTACTTTTAGACATTATTTTTTAGGGGTGTAGGGTGGGGAGATAGCTCGAGAGGGGAAGATAATCTGTTTGAGATTCTCGAAATTAACTCCTGACTGGAGGTAGAGGGATATCTCTGAAATTCCATGGCCAGTAACAACCTTTCCTAAAGATACTCTTTTGACTATTCTTTGTGGAAGAATAAATGACTGCACAGTAGTGATAAACAAATAAATGGGAGAATTTGTGAATAGCTTCTCCAGACAGAGTTGACTTGGGGAAGCTTGAAAAGATAATGGGCGACCATGGGCACAAGACAGGCATTGGCTGGAATTGAGAAAATAGTATCTTTGGAGAAAAAATAATAGAATAGGGTAGGATTTAATCAAGTTTAAAGCCGGAGATGTGAGAGCCGAGATGCATCCAGCAATAGTCAGGTCAGCAGGAGAACTAAGTCCAAGGGCAAGAAACAGGTGGTTAGCAAATACCACCTTTCCTTCCTTCCTTTCTTCCTTCTTTCCTCCTTTCCTCCTTTCCTTCCTTCCTTCCCTCCCAGGGCATCAGAAATACAGGGCTCAGTTTCCTGGTCAAGCTTATTCTCTCCTCTTCTCTCAAAACCCAGCTCATTGCTATAGGGAAAAATGGTTCTCATTAATAGTTCACCTTGAGGAATCTTTTAGGAAATATAGAAATATAAGGCATTTCCTCAAACATATTTATTGCCCCACCCAAATCTTTCTTCTATCTATTGTCAGGAATAATATTATTTTATGCAAAAATACAGCATCAGTTGTGATTTTCTGACAAGGAAAGATACTTATTTAAATATTTCTAATAGAATATGAGATTAAAATCTTATTATACTGCATCCAGAAGGCTTTTTAAATTATTCCATTGAAGTAGTATTTTATTAAATTAATATAAACTTAGCACAGGCTAAATGAACAAATTTATAATTTAAATATTCTGGAAAATGTCTTTAATTTTCTGAGTAAAGGGCATGTTAGTTGGATGCAACAATCTCTATTTTCTTTTTTTTTTTTCCCCTGCTACCTTTCAATTATTTTTTGCATTCCCTGTACTTTTTCAGCCTCAATTTCCTTTTGGCCAAATAGTCAACTAGTTAATTGGAATCTAACATTTGTTGAGTATCTACTATGTAAACATAGTCTCATTTAATGCTTCAATAAGCATCCCAATCTTTTTAACAACAACAACAAAAAAGCTTTACCCACTTGTTCGAGTCCACTCAACTAGTAAAAATGGTAGTTTTTATTTTCCCTGAACTACATTGTCAGCTTAAAAAAAAAAACCAAAACAAACAAACAAACAACCTATTGAATGACGATAATTTTGTATATTATCTCCAGTTGTTTTCAAAGAACCGGGATGGAGGAGGTATAAGCAGAGCTAAAACCGAGAGCATTTTAGGTGCGTAGAACTGACTTGAATAGACTCATTGTGCCAGTTTAATGATAAATACCTGCAACTAGAGGAGCTTTGGTGGTAAAATCATCATAGAAAGTGAAAAATTAGCATTTTAGTTTAGCAAATTCTTGTGATGTGTGCAGACATATTGCCTTATACAACAGAATTTGTAAAAATGTTGCATTTAATTTACAGTGACCCAGTTAAGGGAGCCAGCGACCGGCATAATAATGAAAACAGCTTCCTTAACAGTCTTCACAGCCCCTCACCACTGGGCCCGTACTTTTTGTGTCTCTTTGTGATTTGGCAACCACGTACCTGTGACTCTCCAAAACAGCGAAAAAGGGTAAATGAGCTAATTGGTCACTGTTTAATCTTAAAAAATTTTTTCTGTTTTACAATTATATGATAAGAAAAGATTGCTTTCCAGATTAACCACAATAAAAGACTACATTTTAAAACTATTTTTCTTTGATGGTTCAATGACTTTGTTTTTTAACTTACAATGTCCCGGAAGGTGAAAATACATTAAATTTTCAGATAATATGAAAACCACAAAAGTTTTAGAAGTTTCATATGAGACATTAGAGCCATGTTCTATTTTCTACCCAAAGGAACTAATTTCTGAATATTTATTTGGTTTATAAAACAGTAATAATTACAGTAATACTATGACAGATAAAAACTTACACTTTCCAAATCTTCTCAGAGCGTATTTATATTCAAGACTCAGTTCTTTAAATTTTAAGATTTTTTTTGTGTGTGTGAGAATTCATAAACAACCTAGTTTCACTATATTTTAATGTTCTAAAACAGCACTATAATCTTTAATATTGTTTTTTTCTGTTCAACATATATACGTATATTTATTAAAAATAAGGTTAAAGTTCAAGATAATCTATTTTTAATGCCATCAAATGTTCTGATTGTATTTAAATATTTGCATATTTACACTAAATTAAAAATAGTTTGAAACCTTGGCATTTCTAAAAAAGGAACTATTGCCCTATTGACTGTTCTCAGCATCTTCAGTCCATAGCACAGCACCTGGTATATAGTTTATACTCAGTAAAATTTAGTAAACTACTAAATTTAGTTAACTACTATGCATTATTTTATTATCCTTTAAAATTTTATATTGTATTTGGAAAAAATCTAGAAAATTTTAACCGTCCAAAAATTATAAACTAAACTACAGCACAAATTAATTCTAGGTTAGGGCCTATTGGTTACAGGACACTTTGAGATGTAAGGTTATTTTAAAGTATTCCATGAACAGCAGTTATATATTTAGTTATAAAATTCCATTTTTGGCTAAATATTTTATGTCTTAAACTAGTGACTCTGAATGGGAAATTATTTTTTTAGTATTAGTTATAGTTACCTTAGTACATATTTAACGACTGTTGATTATGAACAAAGTCATTCACATACATAAACTTTGCCTAGGATACTTGTTCTTTCTTTTTTCCTTTACTGTTTTCCCTTCAAAATACACTTCCCTTCTGCTTTCTCAAAAGGACATCTCTACTCATCCTACTGCCCCAAGGCAGAACCAGGACAAGATGTGATTCTTGCCCCCCATTCTCACATAGGCTCCAGGGTTCTGCAGCCACAGCTCCTTTGAAGCCCTTATATCATTACAGCTTTCCTACAGCTTCCATTCACTGACCTTAAGGAGACTCAGTTTCTACAACTCAGCACCTGGATTGAACTTCATCTCTTCCTATGATGTCCTTCCAAGCCCCTTGGCCCAATTGTTCAGTTCTAGCAGGGACACCCTGGTCATTACCCACCTGGGCTTTCAAGATATCAAATTTTGAAACCTGCCTCTAAGTCTACAATATCTTCCTCCTCACATCACAAGTGTCATACCCCTATGGAATTTATTGCTTTGTCCCTGTCATGGCTCTTGATTTCTAACCTCTGTACTGTCCTCAGGTATGAGTAATCTCACTGCCTCCCTGGCCTCATTATCCAGTGAAAGATCCCATGGTCAACCACTCATACTTTCATTACTTTATTTCCCAATCCAGGACACATTCCACAATCTATTTTCTTCGCTCTTATTTCATGGCTACATATTGCTCAAGGATGTTCGGTGATGTGTAAATTGCAGGGACTATGAACGTATGCTCCCTGATCTCAGCTAGATTTTCAGTGTTGCTAGTAATACCTTTGTGCGTTTACTGATTTATTTTCTATTGACTTCACTATTGCCTGTTATCTACTTAAAACTTACTTCTGTCTTCCTTCTAGAAGGTGATGTTTATACTCTTTTCATTGAAAAGATTCAGGCCATTTAATATGAATTCTCCACTTCTCTCCTGTAACATCAAATTATCTCATCCCGATTCTAACTTTTGTTTCTTCCATTGTTTTAGAAGAAAAGAGATCTCTCCATTTTTCTTGCTAAACCTTTGCAACTGTATTTTTAAGTTCAATTCTTCCCATCTTCTGACCGCACTGTCTTCTAATTCCTCACTTGCTTTTTTTTCCAGTTAATCCCTGTCTTTTCTGTCATAAATGCGGGCACAGATTGTCATCAAACTAAACAAACTTTCTTTATTGCTTTCAACTTAAAAAAGCCATCCTCTTTCTCTTTTATTTCATAGCCAGACTTCTTAAAAAAGTAGTCCGTTCTTTTTGCTCCCTCTTCCTTCCTTGGAGTTCTCGGTCTTTAGCAATTCAAAGTCTAGACTTCTCTTCACCAGTCCATTGGAACAGTTTTCTGCCAGATATTCAGTGTATCTCCCTAAACTACTCTTAACTTTCTTTTAATTAAAAATTTTTAAAATTTTATATTAGTTTCAGGTATATAGTACATTTGTTAGACATTTATATAATTTACGAAGTGATTCCCCCCAATAACTCTGGTACTCAAATTTTAATCAAACACCATGGACCACTCTCCTTCTCAAATATTCAAATTGTTTTATTAACAAATATTTAAGCTGCTACTACATGCAGTACATTCAACACAAAGATAATTATATGGTCCCTTTCCTTAAGAAGACCATAGTTTAGAGAGGGAACAAACTACTGAAGTTATAAATGAGAGTTATTACAGCAGAGAAAAAAAAGAATGATTGGCTCTACCAAAAAAGCTGGAATGCCTTTTCAATGTGGCATCTTCGATATTGAGGCTAAGACTAGGGCATGTTTGCTAGGCGGAGAAGAGGAAGGTGGACATGCAGACAGAGACGACATGCCCGAGGATCTTGTTTGACTCATTTTGGAAACAGCAAAAAATAATTAGTGAGTAGATGTAGAACATCAACATTTAAGGTGCTATAAAGGGACTAGAGAGACAGTTTGAGGTCGTATGTTAAAAGCTTTTTAGACAAAGTATAAGAAGTTAAAATCTGTTCTATTTACAGTAGGGAACCAATGGAGACTATTAAGATGTAGAGCTTCATCATGTGATTTGCCCCAAATTGAACAGATTATAGACTCTCTAAAACTAACTCTTCATTTATCAAAGTTTTGATTAATTAAGAGTATCTTCATGTCTCTAAAAATCCAGTCTTTAAAATTTGGATATCTATGTCTAGTTACCTGACCTTGCACTCCCACATCTCTTTCTATATCTTTGGTACCAAATCTTTTCCATTTCACTTCACATAATCTCTTGCAATTTGGTTTTCCATTCTCCTCATCCTCCATATCCAGATTCAAACTTCGCCTGTGAGCTATTGCCTGGATGTGTGAAGCACACCATGTATTGATGTCCCAGCCTCTAGTAACTCTCCTTTTACTGGTATTTTCCCCATAGTGTTTGAGTTTTGGAATCTCTGCAAGGAATAAACCCATATGCCAAACACGTTCTCCAATTCTACTTGATATGAGAAGGCTTTTCTTTCCTTTTTCTTAACTTTTCTTGAGCACCTACAGTGTCAGAGGCACTGTGCCGGCATTTTGTTGTCTTATTTTATATTTGCACCTAAGAAAACAATTCCTTATTAACACTAAAACATGTCTTAGCTGTATATGTGAACTCTGCCAGCATCTTCCTCTCTTGAATCCCCAGCCTCAACTTTAATTTGGTAGTTTTGTTGCTAAACATACTGGATAGGTTAGTGCCTTATTCCAAGTCATCTGTAAAATCAGAGGATTCATTCATCTCTGATACTACCTCACAGAAAATAGGATCCCTACTACTAAAAATAAACCACTGAGTTAGCTCCTTCCAAATGTCTGACCCTAGAAGCTACTGCATTTGTGACTAATTGCTGGAGTACTGGAATCATTTAGAAATAGCTTTGAGGCAGTGCTCCATTTTTGATAACTTTGATAATAAAACTAATGTCATCACTACGAAGCACAGTTTAACTCTGCCTCATTTATATTCTTTAAATTAAGAATTTATGCAAGCCTATTGGTTGATATAATTAATTTTTTAGTGTTCTGCCTGCGTGCATAACACTTAGTACCAGAAAAATACAGAAACACAAAGTGTTATGTAATAAGTTTTAATACCAAACGTTAGAGTGGAGGCTATATAAGCAAACATCTCCACTCCATCCCTTGGGCCTGAAAAGTTAAAAAAATAGGCAACCAGGCTGACTGCTTGCCTTTGGGCAGGACAGAAAGCAGAAGCATCCTGATGGTAAGTGCCTTTATGGAATTAATTAAGTACATGACAGCAATGGAAAAATGGTTGTTATTGGGCTGAACTGGCTCCAAGATATATTTTATATAAACTGCATCATTTAAATAAACATTCACAACTTGGGAAATCAACAAAAATTAAGATTTGTGGCTTCTGTTGAAAGTGCAAAAGATCTGTCATAGCAGTATCAACAATCAGATGGTCCTAAGTAGGGGAGGAACAAATTCTTGAAAGGTACCATCTTTGCTCTCATTTGACTTCTGTCTCCTAATGCAACTCTGGGGCCTGGGTGGAACAAGTTGAGGAAGGCAGGGAGTATTGAGGATGCCTGGAGTTGAATTTCCTGTCATCCCAATGGAGAGAGTTCTCAGTGTCAGAATTAAGTTTTCAAAATTATGATTATAAAAGAATGTGCAATTTTTTGAATACTTGAGTGCATAGATTCATACCAGCTAGACGTAACGACAATCATTTTCTATTTTAATATTTAAAAGAACCCCTCAATTTCTACTTATATCTTATTTCTTCTTTTTAAGAATAGTGGGTATCGTATACATTGATAGATGTAGTGAATAGTGAAAAGGGATATACACAGGAAATAGACAGTCTTTGATACAGAAATTTAAAGCAGTATATTAGTCAAGGAATATCATGTGTGGAAAACCATAGGAAAAAAATAAGTCATGGGCAAGTAAGATTGAGAGAATTTCTAGTATGACAGGAAACTAATTCAGAACTGAAAGCAGAGGTTTTGCCTTTTCAGGTGGTTGAAGACACCAAGAAACATCACCACCTAGAATTGGAGTGCATATAAAAGTCTAGAGAGGTCCCAAACTTATAAAAGAACCTACTTCTCCAAATAGTTTCAGGATGTTTGCCTTTGGTTAGCCAAACCACTGAAATAAGGAAGGAGGCAGCGTCAAGGTTTTCTCTTCTAGGTTCAGAAGAGCCATGTTTTGCTGTTTTGTTTCTGAAACAGCTTTATTTCTCTACAGAGCATGCAGCTGTATGTAAATTCATCCATTGATTCATGCCTAAACCTATTCTGCAAACATGTAATAGCTCGGTATTTGGAGACAAAGAATCTAACTGAGTCATAGCACTGAATTGTATTTTTAATAATTATTAACATGTATCCCAGGGACTCATTTGCATAATGTTTGCATTGCTTTGGCCATGGACAACCCAGAAAGCACCTGCAAGGCACTTGATCCAAGGAGAAAATAGTGTGTGGGTTAGTTGACTGATGGGCTTGTTGAAATGTATGCAAAGGTAGCGAAAGGAAGAAGAAGAGAGGCATTAGTAAATCAAGTTAAGACTGAAAAATGAATATTTAGGTTTCTTAAAAAACACTTTTCCACTTTAAAACTATTTTGAGAGTTAGAGCCTCAACGGTAGAAATTGTTCTTCCAGGGAACAACGTTCTCTGAAAGAAAAATAAATGCTATCTTGGCAAGGGGCTTTATATTTGAATTTAGACTTTAAGATAAGGTTTTTTTTTTTTTTTTTTTTTTTTTTAAGATAGTATAAGAGCCCTTTCAGAGAAAACAGATCAGAAAAGCTTAGTTTTTTTAATTAAAAAAAAAACTCACGGACATATAAATTGATTTATGTTCCTATTATGTTCCCTTGAAAATTATATAGACTGAAAAATTGTAATTAGAAAATGAATGAAAAAATAATTCCATAAAGCTTTCATACTCACACTTGGAAAACCACAAAAATGTAATAACATAATTCAACAGTCAACATAGGGAGTCATTTTTCAAGGTGAATTAAGTGTGCGTTATTGCAGCGTCAGCTAAAAGATCCCATGGCCAGCGCCGATTTTTTTAGAGTTCTGGAAAAGTGACATGTTATCCAAACATGCCCTATGTGACTCACACTTCCATATACATATCTGTAATTCAAAGCATATGGATTTTGCAAAATATGTGCAATCTATGTACTTGAAAGGGTTATATTACTCGAGCCGTAGGCAATGACTCACTGCAAGAATCAAAACATTTCTTACTACAAGTGTTCTTTAGCCAACTTACATACACCAAAACTTGTTTTAAAAAATTCAGAAGTAAACAATAGATACTTTATTGTCCTTCCAGTCCATCCACTGGAAAAAGAAATTAATTGTTTTAAAGATATTACTCAAAAACTATATCACCATACTTGAAAACTACCATTGCAAAAGTTCTAATTCTCATCAGGAAGTAAAGAGAAAATTATATATATATGTATATATATATATATATATATATATATAAAATCATATTTCAACTTATAGCTCAATTTCAAAATGCTCCATATTATTGTGTAAAATATATTTTGAAAAACATACTTAGATCCTTGTGTGCTACTTAACTGCTGTGTATTGCTCTAAATAATTTTCAGCTAAACGAAAATTTCAGCTTCTATGAAACGTAGTTAATAGCACAGTAATTACATTTTTACAATAACTTAAAATTTTCTGAGATGACGTTTCACAACTTCTTCGGTTAGAGCTGGCAAATATGATTTCTGTTACTATTCTATTTTAGCTTTTCAGTGAGTGCCAGCAAACGAAATTATATTCCTTCCCTTTTATGGTTTTCTGCAAGGCCCTGGCTTGAAGGAAAGGCATTTGTGAGGTTGCTAACATTAAAGTTAATGTTACATCGCTTATATTTTAACTGCAGCTATTTTGCAGGTTAATATACACTCATTTTGATCCTTTGCTACAAATTTTGGTAGTTGAAAACAGTAAATAACCATGCTTTCTTCTTATTTATTTCTATTACTGAAATTATGGCCTCTTTATACCTACAGAAACAATAATGACTATGAAAAGGAGATCAGGAATATCGATTGACATGAAAAAATAAAATCTAAGCAGTCAATATTTTTGGTTTATTTTAAATAATTTAAAAGCCAAAAAACGGAAATTAGTTCACTTCCCCAAAGTGCAAAGCATTTAGATTTTTATAAAAAAATAAGTAAACACTAACATGAAAATAAGCGAACTGCTTAGCAAAAAATGTGAAGGGAAGGTTTTTATTAGAGGACATGTTAGCTTGCCATTAAAAATGGTTATGTTCCAAGAAGTTTGTTTGGCTAATGCCAGGAACTTTATCAGCAAAGTAAGAGAAGCCTGCTGCAACTCAAACATATCTCTACGCATTTCTTAAAAAAGTCTGAGCAATCTTTAAAATAGGAGTGAACAGTAGAAGCCGTGCGGTTTAGTCACATTTAAAGTGATCCTCTAGGAATCTATTCCTGCTCTCACCACGCCTCCAGGTCCTCCTCCCTTCCCTTGCCCCACCTCATATGTGTGACCAATGTAAGCAATAAAAGAGGTATTCATCTACAGGATTCCAACAAAGACCTTGACTACCTTTCTCCTATGTTTTGACTACATATATTGGCATTGTTTAGATGTAACAATACCAGTGTGTTGAGTGAAAGAGTCAAAGAGAGGCCAAACGGCCCTTGCTAACCATGTAGATTGTAATTTGACTTCATATGATAAGATTGTAACTCCTAATGTACTTTTCAAAAATAACTTTTTATAAGGTGTATTTATAACTTTTTATGAAACGTATTTATTGAGCTAAGAGAAAAGATTCTACGTTATCAAACATTTTAAACTATTGAAAATCAGGATAATGTTTCCTTTCTTATGTAACCTGTTATCTTACAAGATAAAATATTTTCATTCATTGTCTCTCATTGAAATGCTGCCTTATAGAAACTAATAGTACTTTGATAATAAGAATTTTTAAAAACTAAGTAAGTAGGTTTTCTTTCTTTCTTTAAATGCACATTTGGTGCCTACATGTTTGTATGGCTGTGTACTAGATTGGAGCTGATTACTTAGAGTTCTTTGGTCTCTGGCCAGTTGGAGTCATCCTCATTTTTATAGATGTTTTTGTTAAAACTGAATAAATATTTAATAATAATCATAATTAATTATGGAAACACCAACATTATAGTTCTATATAAGTAGTGGCTATAGTTAACTATGATACTTTATGTGATTTTTAAATTTCTAGATTTTTAATATAACTGATATGTAACAATATGTCTGAAAAAAGCCTAGTAAAGGTTTTTAAGCATTTTCTTTCCCATTCTCAAAAAACAAGGCAACCAATATGATTTTATTATGCTTTGATTTTAGACACAGTATTAATTAACCTTTTAGAACACAGAAATTCATGATTTTAGGGCAGCTATGGGCCTGTGAAATCATCTAGTTCAACTGCCTTCATTTTGCAAATTAAAAAACCAAGTCATTGAATGAAAAAGTTGCCTGGATTCATATAGAAGGTGTGAATAAAGCATAGCTAGGGCATTCTGAATATGAAACAATAAAATGATTATGTCTAAAATCTGAAATTTTCTCCTTTCAGAGAGTATATTAGCTCCTATCCATGTACCATATATATTTAGTATAAGGTTAGGAACCAATATTTCCTTTCCTGAAAAATACTTCCTGTATCATAAAAATATTAAGATCCGGAAGTCATTTTTATTTTCTGTTGCCTCAACAGATATTTATAGAAAATGATTGCCTTCCAAATAATAACAAAAATCGTATGTCAGTGAACATTTTCATAATTACGATACATAACATGAACTTATAAAACCGTTCCTGAGTCACTGAGTATTACTGAATTTTTAATATTTTAATTAATTATTCCATTGCCATATCCACGGCTATAATTCTACACTTTTTACAAAGCATTAAGTGAATGATTATGAGATTGAACATGCATTATACCATGTCTTTTCTCATTAGTCCTATTTTTCGAGTAGTGATAATTCTAATAGATATTCACATTGTGCTTCCTTTTGTAGGTGGGATTATAAAAAAACATTGAAAGGCAAGGGTAGGTATATGATGAAACATTCTGCAACCATTAAAAAACTATGTTATTTAATCATCTTATAATAGCAAAAGAGAAGATAAGATGATTTAATTTCAAGTGAAATAAGGTGTAAGAATTCAATTATAAATGCACACACACAGACACAAACATGAACACAGACACCACACACACACACACACACACAGAATGGGTTGTAAGCCTGTAAGAAAATATTTGAGAATATTAACAGTATGGGTTTTTTCTCTTGGTTGCAAGACTTTGGAGGATTTTTTCTTTTTGAAGTAAATGTCTGCATTTTTAGTATTTTTTTTTTTTTACTATTAACGCATATACTTTTATAATTAAGAAAGATGGAAACTAATTTTAAAGAAATAATAAACATACAAAACTAAATTGTGGAATACGATTATGATGCAGACTGCTTAAACTTTGCATTCAGACAACACCTTTTCCCCAGAGAATGTTTGGATCTTGGGTAGTATATTTTCTAAGGAGGTAATGAGACAAAAGACATTTTTTGCTCAGTTAAAGATTAGAGGCACTGCAAAGCGGAAGAGACCAGTGGAACAGGAAACAAAAGTAAAAGAGTTAAGATAAGAGACTGCTGAGAGAAAAAAGCAAAGGGAGTTGTTAACAAGTAGTAAAAAACATTTTTCTGAGGGTTTGGGTTTATAATATTACTCAGAGAAAAGATGAAGAAAGTATTTCTGTAAAATCTGTAATATGGCAGAAATCATGCTTCTGTCATTTAATTCTCAGTTATGGCACATTGGTCAGATGAGATGTGATTTACCTCCCCCTGATGTTACCCAGAAAAGCAGAATGACAAGTGATAAAACTAAGATTTAGATCTAGGTTAGTTGGTCCCCCAAAACTTCTGCCCTTTACATTTTACTCATTTTCTCTAGAGTATTTTGGTGAAATAACTGAACAGTCTGTCTTCTAGGATGGTAGTGGCTGTGTGATATGACTGTAAGAAAAAGGAAAATTTGATCATTTTATTTTCAGATAGGAAACAGAACAAGGGAGGGATTTAAAGTAGAGACAGACCTCTTAGCGTTCTCAGTTCTCCAGCTGAGGGAAAAGCCAGTGATATAATAAAAAAAGAAAATGGTCCTCAAAGTAGACAGACCTTAGTTCCCAGATTCCAAATTTACTAACTAGGTGACAATCGGCAAGTTTCCTAATGTTTCTAAGTGTCAGATTCCTCATGTATAAAATGTTGTAATGATACCATCTAATAGAACAGGTTGTAAGGATAAAGGAGGAAAACATTCTAAGAGTACCTAGAAGTCATAGTATGCAACAGGCCTAGAACAATTGCTGTTACTGTTTCCTTGTGTCCCAGCTTGTTGGATACATATTGCAACATGCCCCTCCTACCCATGACTTTTATTAGTTGCCCCTGAGTTTCATGAACAGCACACAGCCTACCTCTAGATTCTTAAGTGCATGTGGTTATTTTGAAAAAGTCCTTCTTGTTGAGATACTTCACTGTACTTTTCCCATTGCCATTTGCAATTTTCTTTATGAGCTTCACTTTTCTACTATCCAAATACAGACACTAAATTTAATAAAGTCATAATCAAGTTTGTACTTGGAGTGTCTAGAATCAATAGTATATAGGACTTTAAAAGATATTTGAGTTCAGGAAACTAATGGATGAATAGGCTCATTCTTTTAGTTTAGCTAGTACAGCATTTATTATTGTTGTTGTTGTTGTTATTATTATTATTATTATTATTATTATTATTATTAATTTTCTTTTCAACCAGAATATTTCATGCAGGGCATATGTCTGTCTCCTGCAAGCTCTATCACTTTCTATTATATCAGCTTCTAATATTCACTTTCCTTAGGTGGCCTCTGATTTCATTTAAACCCCTTTCAGTGGTCTCATCAGAAACACTGGCAACACTTGAAGACATAACAGAAGTTCTTGGGCCTCGCCCCAGACTTACTCAATCAAAAACTCTGCAAATGGGGCCCAGCAATCTATGTTTTAATGTATCATCCAGGAATACTTGCTACATTTTGAGAATTGGTTTTATAGATAGTTACTGGCTGAATCAATGCTAGCACTCAGCTTTCTTGACAATGACCCAACCCCCCCCCCCCCAAGCCGCTGCAGATTCAGCTCTTTTTCCTGCACGTTTGACGTCACTGCTTTCTTCGGAGCATTTTCAGTAACCTTGTAATGTCTCAAGTTCACCTGTGCAGGAAGGGTTCATTTTTGCAATGATCTTACAAAAGGACATGCAAAGCATGTCTTTATGCCTTTATGATCTTCCCCTTGATGCATAGCCTGTTTACCACACCCTTACACTCTCAGGAAGTTGAGCACAGAGCTTAACTTTACTGTTCTTTTTAAACATTAACAAGTTAATCCTCCTCTTTCGTTAGGAAGCTGTGACCTTATAGAGTAAAAAATAAAAGCAAAACAAAAACAAAAGCAAAAACCTAACCAAAACAATCGAAACAGATAAAAAACCTCCAAAACCAAGTCCTTAAAGTAACAGAGAATTTAAGCAGCACATAAATAAATGCTTAAAACCTCTGAGGGCTAAGCCTATACCACACAGGCATATTTGACATTGGCGACTTTTTGGTTTCCAGAGCAGTTTTATCACATCATTCTAAACACGAAGTGGGACCTGAGCTTCTTCAACTTCTCACATGACTTGACAACATGAAATAAATACAAATATGCTCATGGAACAGTAGAAAATGAAAAGAGAGCTAAATTTCATTTAGATTCACATAGATATTTGTTGCTTCGTTCCACTTGGTTTTGCTTCTCTTCCACATTTTTTTTTTTTTCCACGTCAGGGAAGCTATTAATGTCACTGCTCAAAACCCCTACCTGCTTCTTCAGGTGTGGGAAATAGCAGTCACACTGTGGGCTAGGCAGTCAGAAACTGAATTGTTACCTGTCTAAAGCTTGATGGTGCTGTTGTTGATACTACCGCAAGCTAAAATTTGTGTTTATTCCACACAATAATGTCTTTTTAGACAGATTTTCTTCTTTATCTAACCATGAATATGTCTTCTAAAGTCAAACAGACCATATACTTTCTGTGCCTCAAAGTATTTATCAGAAAATACAGAGGAATTTAGGAGCATTTTGAAACTATTTTAAAATATAAAGAAAAATTAATGCAAAAAAAGTGAATGTGATATATAATTATTACAATATAGAAATATTTTTGCAGAAATATATTCATTCTTCATCTCTTTCTTCACTCGCTTGCAGCAAAACCAATCTTTTCCCTCCAGAGCTATGAAAAAATAGCTAGAAATATTGTTTACATTATCTGTGGTGCATATTTTGCTTTATTCAAACCTCAGGAGTAGAATCTAGGAGATTTTTTGTGTGAGAACAAAATATTTTTGTATCATTATTATTTCATATATGTTCAATATTCTTCTGAATAATTATCAAAGTAGAAGATAGAACATCGAAAATTACTTTGGGGGGTATATTATCTTATTCTCTGTATCATCAGCACTTGTCACAGTTCTTCGCACATTACAGACAATGTATGTAGAAATCATGAGTGAATAATTACTTACATACATTAGGTTGATCGATAATTTGGGTAGTTTGAGGGAAAGTCTCAAAATGGATAAAGGATCGGAAGCAGACTTTGACTCATCTTCAGAGATTAACTCGTAGAAGTTTAAAAACTGAACAATAAAAACAAAAAACCCTTAGGAATGACATCCGAGTCATAAACCCAGTAACAGTAGCCTTGAGTTTTGAAGCATGTGTTGCAATCATTATTTTTCAACAATCCTTTTACCGTCATCCAACTTCACATGCCATGTTCAGCACCAATATGTCAAGATGTCAGCTGACCAGCCTGTCATGGAGAGTGCAGACATATAATTTCTCTCCCACAGTAGTCTACTATTTTGTTTTCTTTTAGTAGAAATAGCAGTTGCATTTTTGCCTCACATCAACACTTAGGAACACTGTGATAAACATGTTTAATAAATGCTGATTGAATACAACATTTTTGTGTAATTTTACAAATATTGTATTTGGTTTCTGTTTCATACATTTAATTTACATAAAAAGTTTTTTTCCAAGGATGGACAGATTTCATTTTTGTAAATTTTTGCTAGGTTCTGAATTTTTTGAGGGGAGGGGGGGAGATTTTTTTCTATATAAACACTTTCATTTCAGAACATCTTCTGAGTAATATGAGTTCTAGTAGATGGTAATTTTTTCATTATCCATTTAAAAATCTCTTTGAAAAAAGTGACATTATTGAAGATTCAGTCACTCTTTGCAGTTCTGTAAGTTAAAATGATTGAAAATGAAACTTTGTATGTGGTTAGTGTAGACTTGAGCTTAAATATGTTTCTTAAGTTAAGTTCCTTATTTTAAACAAATTTGCTTTAGTGAATAATTTCTCTATTAATTCAACAAGGGATTAGTAAAAATGAAAATGGTTGTTTTATAAAGTATCTCTCAAGGTTGACAAGTTAGATGACTAAATTCAATCTATTAACAAAATGTTGTTTTTCTTGCCTTCATATTTGTTTCTACATATCCTCTTCAAATCCTCTCCCTCTATTCAAACTCATGCTTTAACTTTCTTTAAATCGGAGCTTTAGACACTCATCTTTTCCAAAACACCCATTCCAATAAGCCCATAATTGGCTTAGAGGCATTTCTGTTTAAAATATGACTCTATTTTTTTCTTATGTTCTGCTTTAAAAAAAGAGTTATTGGGTTAAAAAACAATCAACAACAACCTTTAGCCATTCCCCACCACATTTACACACCAACTCCTCAATTAGTGTCTCAAGCATTTCCACAATATGACCTCATCCATCAACTCAAGCACTTTAATTCCTTCTATTTCCTACCATAAATCAAACCTACTCCCCAGCCAAAGTGAGCTCTTCACTATTTTCCAATTATTACTTGTAGGTTTGTTCAAACTTTTTATTTACATTTTCTCCCTCTCAGCTTCTTATTCCTACATCCACCTCTGTCAGTATTTATATTTATTATGTATTGACTTAGCAAATTAAGTGTCACCGTGTCCTTTGTTCCAAGCTTGGGAGTGGAGAGATGCCAGGGAACAACTGGAAAATGGTCCCTGCCCTTACACAACTTATAGTAAATAAAAATAAAAATTATCGAATTAAATATAAAACTAAAAATTTATGATAAACACTTAGAAGGAAAGATTCAGAGAGTGATAAGAACAAAACAGGGAGCTAGAAGTTAAATTTGGGAGGTCTTTCAGTTCATAATACTGTGAGATCTAAAGTCTGAGCAGAATTAGCCAAGCAAAAATTAGGCGGAAATCAGTTCAGTCAGAAGAAGCAGCATTTCATACACACTGAAGAACTTTTTGAAAAAGACAAGCGTGTCCACTGCATATTTTGAGAAAGGGAATTGCAGAACACCCTTCGCCAGAACACCCTTTCCTGGCCACAAAGCCCATGTGCTCCTCCCTTCCTTCTAACCAGAGAATCAAATATTTTTATGTGATTATCCATCTCAGCTTTTGGACGTGTATTACCTCCCCTACTAGACTGTAAGCTCCTTGAAGGCAAGAACCATTTTTTATTCATATTTTTGTCTTCTTTATTATTGAGCACAATGTCCAATAGCTACTGAACACACAGCTGGCCTCCTGAATGTGGGACTTGTGCAGTTGCACAGGCCCCCTGAGCTTAGAGGGGCTCACTCTTGCTTTAGTGCTCTGACATCACCATCTTCAATTTCTTAAAAACTTTTTGAAGAAAAGATCTGACATTTTCATGTTTCACTGAAACCCCCAAATTATGTAGCCAATCTTGAAAGAATACAAGCTTTCTGAGTGATTTAAGGGTTAAAGAGATTTAATTGGAACAGTTCGGCAGGGGCCACCTCATGCCAGGAACACCATATGTTTTTCAGTTATGTGATGGATGGCTGAGAAATGGACAAAGTTCTCTTTAAAGAGAAGGCCTTAGTCCTCAAGTGTACTCTTTTTTAAAGAGTAAATGAACTCCATATTGACTTTGTCACTATGACTTATTTAGATATTCCTAAACCCTCTCAGTTGAAGCATACTCTTTCAGTATCATCACTTTTTGAATCTGTATTCCAAACAGTAGGAGATGGGTGGTCAAAGTCCCAGTAGGTATTTACAAGGACATTCATCCCTTTGCATTTTGTAAATTCTTTGCCTCCTGCTTCATATCACAAGTATGAATGAGATATATCAGTGTGGAGAAATACATCTCATTCAGGGTCCTGCCTATGAGTCTACGGAAGTTTGCAGAAAAGCAGAAGCAGCAAAGACATTCAGTTAGAAAGGATTAACCACATTTATGTGCACTGACAGTGAATGAAACTGGACCTTCTAGAGTTGAAGCCTTGTGACTTTGAGGGCCTGAAAGGACTCGTTTATTTCTTAGTTTAGACAAGTGTGGTGCTGAGAGGTATTTGTGAGAACCTGGGGTAAATACTGAGTTATTGACTGAGCTGCTCTTTCGAGATGAGAAGTCTCTTTGAGAATTCAGAAAGATGTTTATCTCATTCACCAGTTCACCAAGCTGTAATCGAGACTCTATTACTAAGCTTTGCTATGACAGGCTGAGCTCTAGCTATCTGTCTGGTCAGTGATCCATGGATTGCGGCCTCCTTCATGTGTTTGACAACTTAAACTCTCTTAGCTCAAAAGGGGTTTTTACAGTTACTTGTAGCAATGAGTCAAAAAGGTGCCTGCCTGCAGAGTAAATAGGACTTAAACAACATAGTTTTCAATTCAATACCCACTGACACAGTGTACAAATTCCAAGTTTATTTCATGTAAGCCTTTTAAGGACTACAGTGGGCAATCTCATGCATGTATTGAGCCTGGGTTTAGGTTGTCTCTCTCTATTAAACAAATAATAATGAAAACAAAAACCTCTTTTCATCAATAATGATTGCAGTACTTCACCATCTTTCAGAGGTGCTAAGAACAAATTGTAAAATTAGTCACTAAAAATTACTCTTTTGAGAGAATGTGAAATTTAAACCTATGCAACTAAGCAGGACTGAGTAAATCTGGTATTAATTCCACTTAGCGATTATTGAGAGATATGGAGATACCCATTTTCTAACAGCGCATTCATTTTGTAATGGTAGGACATAATGAAACTATATTATTTATGCACAAAACGGCATCCCTCAACCATTTGTTTTCTGAACCCCTCAGGAAGAATTCCTCCTTGGTAGCCTACTCATACATTGTACCTCTTTCACAGCACCTCTTAATCTTCCTGTACTAATTTCTTTTTACCATTTTATCCCTTTCTCCCCAGCTGAAAGCTGCTTGAGGCAAGGACCACTCTTCAAATATAGAGCATATTCCTGATGTCTTCAGGCACAGTTCCTGGCAGATAACAAATGCTTATTACATGAATAATAAAGAATGGACGGGTCATTCTTGTTTTAGATTATAGAATGGTTATCTGTATCCTCTTAGCCCTGACATTTAACTATCAAGCCTATGAGAGACGGTCTGAACAAATAGGAAATTTATACCAGGCCCAGAAGTTGTAAGGACACGTGAGAACATGTGCATGTGTGATGTTAGAGGGAGCTCTGGAAAGCAGGATGCTTTCTATTCTGGAAGCAAGACCACCTCGCTTAAGAGGCAGAGGGAGGTAGCATTTCAGAAGAGAGCAAACAGCACAAGGACTGCTTTGATGCCTCTGCTCACAGTCAACCACATCCTCACCCTTGGGATGATTTGCTCTCTAAAGTGCCTGGCTTACTTTCTAACCTCTGAAAGGAGGCACTCATTTTTAAAAAATTTCTGCCCTCCCCCAATACAGGCTCTAGAGGGGTGATGGGGAGGCACAGTTAGAGTCCTCTCTCAAATATTTCTTTGTCAGATGATAAGAACATCTGATTTAATGAAAGAGATTGGAAAGGATTCATTTCTATACTTACATTTCACATTTATTCAATTCCGTGGGGCAGAGTGCCAACACATTCATTTACAGAGAGATAAATATTTCACAGGTGTATATAAAAGACATTTTGTAAAGAATGTTTTTTATATACAAGATCAAGCTAGATGGGGCTCTGCTTTTCTCCTTTTACAAAACCAGTATCAGTTCTTGAAAAGAAAAAGTCCATATATAAACATATATGTGTATATGTCAGCAAAGTCAAATTAACTGTAGTAGGAAACTTTAATCTATGAATCTAATTAAGTATATTGTCTAGATGCCAATAGGTGACCCCTTTCATAAGGAAGAATAGAAGAGTATTAACAAAATTGTGATAATTTTTATAGCTCTTTTCCTCCATAATTTTGCTGTGGAAAGGTATTTTTTAAGCAAATTTTTCCATTTTATTTTTAGTTGTACCAGCTTTCTCTCAACATAATGTTTGATAATAACATAAAATGCAACATTATTTATTGACAATTTATAGTAGCTTCTATTTTATTTTAATTTCTCCCGTATTATTTTAAACTTACACTTTTTTTTCTTTTTAATTGTTCCTTTCGTTTTGTAATTGCGTCCCTGTGCCAGAAAATTTTATTTTCAAGAGACCTGTGAACACTGCTATCCCTCACCCCCGCTCTTTTCATACATACACAGAAGCATCATTTTGTTGAAATACTGGAAGACCACCCTCTCCACCATGGGAGGATAAAAAAGGGACTAGTTTAAGACAACTATTCATCTTTCTAGTAATAGAAATGGAAATGGGCAAAAGATGCAATTCTAGCCAAGGAAAGGCCTGCTGAGAAGCTCCTGGGAAAATTATTATTCCCATTAATAAGAGATAGAAGAAAAAGATAAGACCTTTTATACTTTTATAGTCTTTTTTGGGGTGAGGTTGCAATAGGTAGAGTCGTTGCAGTCAATTTGCAGTTAGGGAAAAGAGATAAGCCTGAGGGCAAAACTGAGGAATTTGAAAGAAAAGATGAATAGATCTGAGATCAACGATAAAATCTTTGTGAATTTATAAATCACCTCATGTTTTAAGCCACTTTAAGCAGCAGCCCCCGTTACTTTCATGGAAAGCATGCTAACAGACACGCCACTGTTTTTTGGAGACTCATGGCTTCTACGGAGAGTGGGGCTACTTGTTAATTCCAGAAGACGCCATTTAATTCAGCACTTTCTTTGAATGTGCGAACTTGGCCAATTAAGCTCTATAGTATGATTCATAAGGTATGAGATAAAGACCAAGTTAGGCTTAGGCTAAAATCCAAATTTGAAACCCAAATTCTAAATGTTTAGTTTTTTGAAAATATTTTAATATTAGAAATTATGTAGTCACAGGGTTAAGCTGCTCTGGCTTGCCTTTAGAACGTCATTTACATTTTAAAAACTCCCCTCCCCCTTTGATTTGCCCATAGGTTATTAGAAAGTGAATTTAAAATGTTTTGATCCATTATCATATTGAAACAATAAAACCATTATGAATTGATGGCTGAAAATTAATTCATAAGACCTAGGTTTTTTGAAGACTTTACACAACCTTGAACATTTTATTAGGCTCTGCATTACACAAAATGCGGTCGATAATCACATATCAAGGATCTGCTGAAAATATCGCAATCAACAAAAGAACTTTTGGATAAAGCATTTGAGGAAAAGAAATCCACAGAATATCAAAATCGAAATGAATATTATGAGGTATTTCATCAATCTCTTTATTAATGCTTAATTTCTCTCTTCAATATCATTACGAATAATTCTAGGCCAGTAGTAATTCTCCTATTTAGTATCACAATTTATGAGTGTGTAAGTGACATTTATTTTACATTTATTTTAATGTGGCTCCTTGGTGACCATAGCTTAAATAAATAAAAGTGGAAAAATCCACATCATATGTTTGATTTTTCAAATCACACTTCACTGAAATCCGCTAATATTTTCTAGCATTTCTCACAGCGAATTTCTGTGAAGAGTATATTAAACAGAACTCCAAATCAAAGCAGCTTAAAAAGGAGTGAGATGGTGTCGTCGCTGCTGCAGGTCGATTCCACCCAGGCAGGCAGTAGCCGCCAGCAGCTCTGGGCTCCCTCGCATCCCTAGACCTTGCCACACCACAGTTCCTGCAGCGACTACACTGTTACAGAGCGGAGGGTCCTGCGCCCTGCGTTCATCCCCAGGTGAGCAGCAATCCACCAGCAGCACATGGAGTAGAAGGAGGGAGCAACGCCCCAACAGCATGGGGTCCATTAACAGGAAAGGAGGATAGAGAATTTTAACAAGACAACACATGACCTCTACACGAGGGATATTTACAATAGTAGGCAGTTTCCCAAACTAATTTGCCTGGGAACTCTTTCCACTCAGAACATCTGTTACCATTTCTGGGAAGTAAATTTTTGACTTAACACTTTAGAAAATTATTCTTTAGAGTATGCAAACCATTTCAGATTAATTCTCTCGACCTTCATAACAGTCCTACTAGATGTATCAGCCATGTATAACCAATTTACCTTAGTAAACCCAGACAGAGCGACTTAAAAACTTGTGAAAAGTCACATAAATGACTAAAGTAAAAATTTCAGTCCCAGTCACTTGTGAAATGTTTGTTGTGCGACAGCCTTTGAACTGTGAAATGGCCAGATTTGTAAGTTTTCTATAATTTTGAAGCGCCTCATGTAAAGCAGTGCACACAGTGCTATCAATGCCATATGATGACTAGGTCACTATGATATTTTATAATTCATTAATGCAATTATACAATGTAGGTTTTGGTATCAAACCACTTAGGTGAGAATTCTGGCTATTCCTTTTGCTAGGTATGTGCTCTTGAGCAAGTTACATTTATATTGGAAAATAGCATCAATGAAAAGGATAACCCTATAGATTGGTATTGTTGCATTTAATAAAGATTATAAATGTCAATCGCTTAAACAGTGGCTAGACTATACTAATTACTCAATAAGTTTTAGTTGTGATTTTAAGGACAATGATCACAACTGAGACATGGTAGAGTAAAAAATTCCTGAAAGTTTCATATTAATTGTATATTTCTCTCTTCCTATATGCAGTGAAATATAAAATCTTATCTGCAAATGCATTTTTTCTCCTTACCTGTACAATATAATAAATTTGGGGTTGGGGAAACACACACACACACACACACACACACACACACACACACACACAAATGGAAATCAATTAACCCTAACTTGAAACAGATGTCACTAAAACGTGCTGTATATACTTTCATCTATGAACAGCTAACACATCAATTATGGGAAGGCAGAAGCATCCGAAGCCAGATGTTTTGAATGCCTTTGGAATTTTTATACTTTCTTGAGTTATTGTATGTTGGTAACTGAAATAATTTCTTAATTGCACGTCAGTGTAATTTCAAAGATAGCTCTTGGCCTTTTAATAATCACAGAGGTGCTTCTGCTCAACAAGAAGCAAATGCCATGACAGAAGTAGATCAGATGCAGAGCATAGAGATAACATTATTCTGAATTATTTTATCTGAGCAGGGATTCAAATGTATTTCCTTTTGCTGGTCTACTTTATACCTTAAGGCAGTTGACAAATCTCAAAGGAGCTCACAACCATTCCACACAGAGACTTATTCCAAGTTAGAAAGAAGCAAATACACTATTATGATTTAGAGTCCATTGCTGAAAATAGGATATTGTGGCTTAAAGAAATATTTAGACATTACTTAAGCTAACTACTATGAGATTGAAATGAAGGTCTAAATGTTATGACTGGAACTGCATTCATGTTTGCAAAGGCTTTTAACCAAGCTGGTAGCTTGGAGAACAAACTTTACTGTGGAGTGGAAGATGGACATGCACGCGCGCGCACACGCACACACACACACACACACTCAGGCCCCAATAAAAACATAATTTATATGAGTTCAATTTCTTATTCTTAATTTTTTCAAATCCTAATTGATACTGCTTAGCTCATTAAATAGGGATAATTCATTGCTAAATATTCAAGAACTTTGCCTCTGAGAATTTGTATCATGAATCTGCATGTCAAGTGACCTTGAATGTATACTATAATCACACCCTGCTCCGAATTCTTACTTTACTAATGGACTATAGTATTAGAAAATTTTCCGAAAGCAACTCCGCTCTTAAATATGATCACTCTTGAGTTCGTGCCTATTCAAAGAAATCCATAGCTTCTTATTTCTATGAAATGAGGAAGCTTGGCAGTGACTGCAGATGGCATGTGTCTGAGGAAGAGAAGGCAGGGGAGAGTGTGGGGTTTTTGGGGACCATGGCTTGATGTTTCCTGCTTCAAGTATGAAATTACTTTGAAGTTAAGCTTCAGCATAAATTCATGTGAATTTAATAATCATTTTTATTCAAACCCTTAAACATAATGGATTCTTTGGGAAAATGTTAGTCGGTGATTTCTCATACTTGCTGGCCCACTTTCACATATGTGAAAACTCATATCTCAATTGAGAAGCATGAAAAAAAGTGGGAAAAAAGTTTTCTTCATGAAAAGTCATGACTCTGAAGTAAATCGTGCACAAGACTCAACTTTTATGCAATTTTCCTTGCAAATATTCTTAGGTAGTGAGCAGGGAGAGGATGACATTGCCACACTCTCACACCACACGGAGGTCTCTTGATTATGTCTCCAAGAAAAGGTGAAAGTAGAAGGAAGAAAGTAGGGCCACTGCTATGTGCTGCACAGGATAACATCCTCACTTCCTTTGAAAGATTTGGAGGCCAAAATAAATTGAGTCTTTAATAGGGAGAATAAAGCAAATATAGTGAGACCTATCTTAAGATCGCTCTTTTCTTTCTTCTAACATAGAGATTGGATTGTGCGTATCTTATAAAGGCTTCTACAACCACTTATTTAGGTGAGATAAGTCAAGTAAGGGAAGAGAAGGCCACAAAAACCAAGAGGAGCAAGAAGGCCTTGGCCTAGAGGGCCTCAGGCTGAATGTTTAAGTACGGTCCCAAAGATTCCCTCATTGTTTGGTTCAGCTCATCAATAAGGATTTGGAGGCAGATTAGGTTATTTCTAAAAATCTGTCCAAAGAAGTTTTATTTAAAATATATCCTGTTTTATTTCCTTTTCCAGGATGTTGAAAGTGAGTGATTAAATGGGATTTTGAGTCTAATAGATAAGAGAGAATTCTAATATAAGAGAAGTCAAAAACTTAATTTCTTACTGTAACTCAGATGGACAAAAATTCACTCCACCCCCACCGCCACTGCCCACCCACCAGAGACTGGGAAAAGAAATTGCTAAATACCCAATTCAATTTAAAACTTACTCAATTAGACGATTTATCAATTCTTTTAGGTAATTAATACTCAATTTCTTTGGAAAAAGGAAAAGAAAAATTTCAGTTTGAGTTACCTCTTCTCCTTTGATTTTCTTCCTAAGTGATGACTAAGTAAGTATGTAGGATGAGGCAGACAGCCTCCACTGCCCTCCCCACCTCCACCATCACCCTCAGTCCTTAGGGCCATGTCTCTTTCTATTTCGTGGTTGCCTATCCACTTAGCATCTGTACCAATTTGTGGCTGGGGTGAAGTGATGCGCATTCTGGTCTTCCTGGCAGCTGGGTAAGAGTCTAGTAGATGGATAAAGAAATGGATGGCCTGGCCCCACCTCAGTCTCTGAAGGAACAGTAGGTCCTTTTGCTGTCAGCTTTGATGTTTACTTAGGCTCCATCTGGTGGTATATTCTGTAGCCCTCTCCACAAAGTCACTCATCCCTGCCAAAGCCATCCCATCTCCCGAACTCCCTACCAGATACTCAGCCATGTCTATGTCCTTTATATGCCATACAGAAAACAAGGGTGATGAAGATGAAGAAAGCTAAATCTATGGGGTCTCTCTTCATGACAAGATCCTGGGCTGGTATGGATGATCAAGGCTCAGAGCTTGGAAACATGTCTGATACCATCTTGCTCCCTAGTCAAGCAATATCCCTCTTCCTTCTTCTGTTATTTTTCCACTTGCCCTTCTTCCTGCCACCTCGTGAGCTTTCTCCTCTCCTCCATCCTTTCTTAGGACTCTGATCTCCTCTCAAACCTTAATAGAGACAGGAGTATTTTTTTCTATATTGTGAGAAAACTTTGATGCTGATCTAGCCTTGGTTATTGAAATGCAAAGGAGTAAAGAAAACACATTTAAAAGTTTAAAAGATCATTTTTCAAGACAATGTCCTGGCTTACATGGCACTTTTCTTACTGCATTATGTTATTTGCATATCAGAAGCAGAATGTCTCTTTCCTTTTTTCATTTTCATTGTAATAAATGGTTTCCTTTCATAATAAATTCTAATCTTCCTTCAGCAGATGGATACTTTAGGTCTATTAGTGCCAAACTTATGACTTCTCATATTTAGAAAGCCAAAAGTGAAAAACACATTAATGTTTCTAAGAGGTCAGAGCCTTTATCTAGACTCTCCTCTTCCAGTTTTGACCCAGAGAGAAGTGATATGTTTGATAAATGATGGTAATGCCAAGGGCAGTGGATTCTTGCCCTACTTCCCTTCTTGGTACTTAAGGAGGAGGTGCTGTAGAGGGTATCCCACAGCAAGATATTCTCTACCCTGGGGCCTGCCTGGTTCATTTAGGAAGGCAGAGTGGTGTGGTGGTCACATAGAATTTCTAGGATGACCCCAGAGCCTCTTTCATTTCCCATGTGGTATGGATACTGAGTTGAGACAATTGGTAGGTTGCCAAGTAGGAGGTTTTATTTTGGATGGGGAGATGGTGCTTTTGTCTATATCCAGTAATAGCTGAGAAGAAACTGAGTCAAGGTAGAGATATAGCATGCTTCATTGTTGCTAAAATATGTACCATAAGTTCAACAGCTACAAGTTTTGGCCCTGGGAGCCAGAAAGATACCTAGGTAGAAGGATGTCAGGAACTGGGGTGCAGGGGGAGACCTGCTGGTCAACAAAGGCTCACTATGAAGCCAGGGGACTGCGATCCCCTGCCAAAGGTATCACTCAAGCCTCACACTTATTCCTCCAGAGATTGCATATCACCTTAGAGAGGAGCAAAGGGAGAGATCAATTGTAGAAGAAATTGAGCATTTTTTTTTCTCCCAAGAGAGGACAGAGCATTAACTAAAGTTCAGCAAACAGCCATATTAGACAAAGGTTTAGGAGAGATTGGTGTTTACTTATCATATCACATTCTGCTTATCAGAGGAACTCAAAACCTAAAAGAGCACTATTGTTCGCTTCTTCCACAAGCCACCTTTTGACATTGAGTATTTAAGGCATACATTAAAGATGGCGGGCTCTTGACCCATCAGACCTATCTTGGAGGGTCCTCTTTGGAACTCCTTTCATGAGAATAATAACCCCAAATTTTAGTCACTAGAGTCAATTCTGTTACCAGCAGATGAACTCAGTTCCTAACTGAAACAATTAGCTTATTTCTGCTCTTTGAATTTTTTTCTGCTAAGGATTTATAATTTCCCTCTAGACATATGTTATGGATTCAGGGCAAAGGTTATTATATTTTTTCCTGAGATTCAAAAGAACACATTAGAAATTTTTAAAACATTACCTGAGTAATTCTTCAGAACTGAAAGTCAAAGTTAATTGTCTTTTTAATTTTTTTTTGAAAACATGTCTAAAGGGCATAGAGGTAGGGTGTCTGTGCCTTCATTTTCTTGGTTCAACAAAATGGGGGAAAATAGCAACAACCGAGGGAGATTATATCAATATAAGTGCAGAGGTAAAATTACTACATGTTATTAATGAAAATTGCTTAGGAAGTGGCACTCTGATCAAGAAAAAAGAAAGGTCCTCCATGACTCTGATCACATTAGAACATAGATAATGTTTGGGGAGGGGTGGGAACCCAAGTCCCAGCATATAAACTGTCTACTAAGATAGACTCTCTCTATGCCTGCCCTCTCAATCCTGGAGGCAAGAACCTAGGACTGGGCCTTATCCCTGTAAAACTTTCGGGGTACTCTTCATATAGCTGGGCATAGAATAAGAGGTCCACGTAGTAGGGAGTTATTTTGAGCCTTCACTGAAAATCTGTCTACCTGAAATCTAGTGTTATAATCTCAATTCCTCTTATGAAACATATGAAAGTTATCTTGCTCTCAAATATCTGTTCCATATTATTTAAAATTTTTTACTTGCCATATTAACTCCATTTCTCTTAAACAGTACATTTTATAATTGAACAAACATTTATCTTTTAAAATGAAAATATTCATGGAGGTCAAGTAAAGTGGTTATATTTTTAGGGAACAGAAATCTTTATTGAGGAAATAGAAAATATGTGGTAGCATGGGGAATGTGTTGGCAAATGGAAAGTTAATTTTTGAATGCAAGATCTGGCATGGGAGGACAGGCCGCTTTAAAGCATTAAAGCCCTGCTTAGCAAAGGTATCAGGAAAAACTTCCAAAAATTTTGCATCTAAGTAGTCTGTTTGTTTTTTATCTTGGATCTTACCTAGGGCAACTATATGTCCTAGGTTGGATGTGACAGTCCCAATTTATAGCAGTTGTCCTGGAGTAATTATGTTACTTTCAAAATTTCACCAGAATGCATAACAATTTTTACGGAAAATCCATTCTTACTCATTTTTCTTCCTTTAGCTAAGATAGAAAGAGCCTCTGACATTCAGAGCTTCAAGTTCCCTTTGATTCTTTTCTCTAGGATAGTTACCCATCTCACTCCTCTGTCTTGGTGTTTCTAAGTTAGCATGGTTGTGGGAGATGGGACTAAGTGTTGTCTTAGGATAAGGTCCTCCTATATATTGAATAGTTGAGAGCTGCAGAACTGAAAAACAGACACAACTAAAGAAGTCCCCTCTGCCTTTCATCTGCCCCAGTAAGATGGATCAGGGGTAAAGTGGCCCTTAAAGTGCTTTTCAAAGTCCAAGAGTAGTGATATCTGTCTATGTATAGTGACAGTGTGACTAGTCTCCACTGCACATGTAGCCAATGCAAAGTGTCTTAGATCGGGTTTCCCTAAAAACAAACCCTGAGTGCAAGTAGTTTATTTGGAAGTTGATCTCAAGAAGCTAAGAGCAATTTGGAAAATGGCGAGTTGGGGTAGGGAAGGAAGCCAGTTAAGAATTTATGATTGAGCAGGCTACCTCTGTAGATTTAGTGGCTCAGTCTTGTTAGAGCTTCTGAGATGCTGCGTGTCATCTCAGGCAAGGTGGTGAGGGAACTACTGATTTCTGATCGTCATTAGTTGAGGGCTGCTCTCAGGAGGCACCAACTGCCCAGAAATCCAACAGTAAATGAACAGAAAAGTCTTCAATGGCCTGAAGCAGAGTCTCATGTGCTTGAAGATGGAAGCCAACATTTCTGTACAGAAGGGGTTACCAAAGAGATGCAGATAGGGTGATGAACGGTATCCGGGCACAGGCACAGGGAATCGGCTGCATATGAAATATAATTTCAGGAGCATCAGGAAGATCAATCAATACTCAATGATAGCCCATGTGAAAACTCTTTATCTCTCATTAATTAGGTTGAAAATAATACTCAATTATAACTATTAGTTGCAAGTTATAAATAAATTTATTAATTCAATATAATTGAAAATTTCAGGTCTTTGGCTTCAGACATGACTGGGTCCAGAGTTTCTGGTTATGCCATTATGATTCTTTTTCTCTTTTTGAACATTTTTCTTATGTTTTGGCCTCATACTTTGGCAGGTCATCTTCATTGTCAGTGACATCGACTATGAGTTAGATTCGATCAGTTGAGCAAACCCATCAGAAATAAAGCACCTACTTTCCAAAAGTTCCCAAAGAAGTCTCAGGAAGCTCTCACTGCACTAAACTGTGTTCCTCATACATCCCTCAACCAGCCTGGAGAAATGAAATGTGATGACTGGCTCATCACATTTACCCATCCCTGGAACTGTGGGAACTGCTAAACCTTGTCTGAATCACATAGCCTGAGGTATGGGCAAAGTAGTTCCTTAGAAAAAAATCACGTTGCTATTATCAAGAAGAAGACTGGATAGCAAACGGATTAAACACTCACACACACACTCCACAGAAATATACCCATATACATGCCATTTTACCCATTGGCTTTGATTTCTGAGAAAAATGCAAGTTTCTCTAGAGATTTATTAACTTAATTTGTTTCTAGCCAGGTGATAACTTTCTTAGCAACTAGCTATTTTGTATGATACTGAACAATTCACTAAACAGAATGGTAAGAGATATTTTCTCCCTAAGCATTTTCAGCTGAGGCTTCAAACCTGAAGGTAGCAGGTACCAAGTACCCTTATTTTCTAATGGGAGGTTCTAGGGCATCTAGATAGAGTTTACGATGGAAGGAGTCATAAAATTAGTTCTTCCGTCTTTCGCTGTGGACTCTAAGAGTTTATCAATGAGGATTTCTTCACAGATATTAGGATCCTGGTAATTCTCCTCCTCATGAGGGGGGAGCAGGTGGTGTTTTCCCACACAAACCCAGTGAGGCAGACTTCCATGAAATTCCTGCAGCCCCTAGCTGTGTTCCTCGGGCTGGGTTTCCTAATTTATGCCTTGACAGGAAACTGAGACAAGAGTTGCCTCTAACGACAGAGAGGAGACAGGCCTAGAAAGAAAGAATTAATGTGAGTGGTTCTCTCAGTGTGGGACGGTGGTTAAGCAGGTAGCTTCTGAAGCTCTACCGCTGGAATTCAGATCTCACCTCCACTACTTACTGAGTGTTCACAGCTATAATTGATTTTTTTCCTGTGGCTTTGTGAAAATGATTCAAAGGAGGGCTGCGAGTATGAAATGAATTGAAATATATTAAGTGCTCAAACAGGGTTTGGCATGAAGTAAGTGCAAGCTTTTATTGTCATTTTTTCCTCATAGACTAAGGTAGGCATTTCCATAATCCCAAAGAAGAAAGCTGAATTTGAGTCATCTGGAAAGGAAGTCTGAATAAGAGGGTCACTAGAGGGTCAAATTGACGTAACAGAGGGAGTCTCTGCGGGACACCTGGAAGCAGGGAATGAGGAAGGCACCACGGAGCATGGAGTCCTCAGCAGGATCTCTGCTAATGGCAAGTGTCTTTGAAGAACCCTCAAAGACACCCTAAAAATTCCTAATTTTTAAGAATAATATACATGAACAGCTAAGAGAGAACTACATAACACCACTTCCTCTCCCTTTTTTCCCCTCCATCCTTTCTCCACACCTCAGGAAAAAAGCAGCTTTGTGAATAGGGGAGAAGTTCAAAAGTCAAGAAGGATAATAAACCTGAGCAAAGCTGATCCCTTCACCAAACAACAGGTATAAATTAGAGAAGAGAGTGAAGCTTTGATATTACTATGAACTAAACTATGTTCCCCTAAAATTCATATGTTGACTCACTAACCCCCAATGTGACTATGAGTAAGGATAGGGCTTTTAAGAGGTAATTAAGGTTAAATGAGGTCATAAAGATGGGGCCTAATCCAGTAGGATTGGTGACTTTATAAATAATGGAAGAAAGAGGTCTCTCTCTCTCTCTTTCTGTCTCTCTCTCATTTGAGGACACATCAAAAATGTGATCATCTCCAAGCCAGGAAGAGAGATCCACCCAAGAACCAAATCAGCTGGCACTGTGATAGTGGACTTTTCAGCCTCCATAATTGTGAGAAATAAATTTAAGCAACCAAACCTATGATATTTTATTATGGTAGCCTGAGTTGACTAATGCAGATATTAAGCTTCATAATGCCTAAAAAATTAGACTATTCATTCACACTATTCATAAATATCTAACATTAGCTAAGAAAGCAATACTTTTGGCCTAAGATTTCATCTCAGATCAGGGAAGAAGTATTTGATAAAGTACAGTTAAAAGTGCAGTAGTAAGAAAACATAGACATACTTTCAACGAGTTTAGCTTTTCAATAATTTGGTTGCAGATTTAACTTTCTTGGCCTATATTTCATTTCTATAGAATTATAAAGGGGTTGGATTATACAGTATTCAAGTTCCCATTGCTACTCAGATATTTTGTGTTACATTCAATTATTCATTTCCATTTATGTAAATAAACTTCAGGTATTTTCCTGAAAGCAGTTCTGAAAAGGAAATATGTTAGAAGACTTGGGACAAAAGATGGAGAGAAATAGGGGACTGACAAGAAAGACCTTTTAGAGACCTAACTAGAACTTTTAGGTTTTCTAACCACAAACCACACTTTTCCTAGGCCCAACACTATTGCCAGTGTTAGCCATTTCATATAAAAGGGACTTAGTAGACTAAAAATCACTTAGTGAAATTCTAACAATTCCTAATAAAACAAAGAGCCACTAGTGTTCTCAAAAAATTTTCTTGATAGTCTAAAACTAATTTTAATGAATATAAATTAAAAGACCACACGCACACACATACACATTATGATTTTTCTAGAACTTCTTGTTAATAAAACAAAACCCCCAGTTTCAAGTAGACTATAACCACCCATGTTTTAAAAAGCTGCTGTGGTTTCTAAAAGCTGTGGAGTATTTTATATCTATTCTCAGGCAACTCCTCCAAGTACCTTTTCTCCAGAAGTAATTATCTCTTTCCCACACCACATATGTCCCTATGCTTGAGGAAATCGTAATTCCAATTTTAAAGGTCTGCCATGTGCTGATCTGAGGTTTAAAGACATTCTCCCCCGACGTGTCAAAGTCTTGGATTTTTGAAGAAGAGAAACCAATGAAAACGTACACTGCAAATTCCCAGTTAAAAAGCACCTGCCTGCATGAGGGCGTTTTCACATTTAAATGTTGCCAACGATATGTAATTTGCAGCCTGCATGTATAGAAATTCTCCCTTGTAGGCCTGCCCAAACCAAGAGCCAGGGCTATTAAAAAGTCTTTGTACCTTTTTCATATAAATCTAGTGCTTCTCACACCAACATTTTTCTCATGTTAGAATGATTCATAAAGCCTCTAATCCCAGGAGCGTAATAGGACACCTCTCAATTATGCATCCTGGGGATGAGTAATTTCACAAGCTGAGGGAAAGAGATAAATGCATTAAAATGTTCTTGCAAAACAAATTTCAGGGAGAGAAAGGGATGAAAAATAAAGTGAAGGTAGAAATTGAAGATTTACTTCATTGTGCAGAAAAGAATATTAGATCTGCTTTGGCAGAACTGCTTAATTCGTAATTCAACACAAACAACCTGGTAATAGCACCGCCAAAAGCCTTGGTAATATGCATGTACCTACAAGTGCTCAGCTTTGTCTCTGGTAACTGCGAAGTATGAGAACTGTATAATAATCACATTTTATAGTGAGTCATGGGTCAGAGAATTTGTGAGGAATCATCTCATTATACCATTTCATTCAAGATCAGTTCTATTCAGATGCAGAGTGGTTGGTCACTTCTTGACTTTTCGGCCTCATCAGCAGCTAGATATTGAGCTATATATATATATCGGCAGCTATATATTGAGCCCCTAATGTGTGGGAAGGCATGAGGTAGATGGGTGAAAGCTGAGTTATGACACTTATAAGAGCTAGGCCTGATATAGGAAAAGGTAAATAACTATATAAAGCAATATCATTTATCCTGGCGAAAAATCCTGAAGATGTGCAGAGGTAAATACCATCAGAGCATTGAAATCTCTAAAGAAGCCTTCATGGATGAGTGGACAAATTGAACCCTTAAAGAAAGCTCCTCTATAAAGAAGCAGAGATAGAAGAGAGTGTCCTGGAAAGTTATCTTGTGTTGAAGTGAAACCATATTTGTCTAGAGGTTGGAATACTTAAAGCATATTCAGAGAAAATTTATATTATTAGGCAACCGTATAAAAGTATTGTTTTTGTAGGTAGGAAATAATGAAGTATTTCCAGGTTTATTTGATATAAGTCTGGCATTTTGGAAGATAAAGATGGATATGTGGATAGGAGCCAGATTATGTAGGAATGGGGAATTTGGGAGCAAAGGCTTTGTGGCGAGGCATTTCCCTTAAATCTTATTAACAACACAGCATCTGAAACCTTAAGAATTATGAATCTGAGAATTTTCTAAGGAAAGGGCCTTAAGAAAAACTTTAACTTCCAACCCTGGAATAATCCTTCAGCGTTTGCTTTTATTATCCCAAAGATAATGAAGGTATATAAATAAAACTACTTTTCTTCTGAGTCAACTGTATTGGTTTGTTTGTCTAATGTTAAATCAAAGTACTGCTACAGTCAAGGTTAAAACTTCAGGCTGTCCCTTAATACAAAACACCAGATGAAATAGTCCTTTTCTTATTGCTTTTACTTTTGTTGACTTTATTTTAAGCTCTTCACCCTTTGGTTCTTCTTTAGACATGCTCCAATTTGCAGAGGTATCTCTGAAATTTCAATATTTAATACAATACAGCATACTTTCTGGACATTGTATGACGCTTTCCACCCTCCTGGACACATTTTCTGATTAATGCATTATAATATAATTAACTTTTCTTGGCGATTGCCATATAATGAGGAATTGTATTGAGTTTACTGTTGGCGAAACCCTAATACATTTCCTTCCAAAACTACAACTGAGCCATGAAACAGCTGAGCCATGAAACCCATATTTCACAATTGTGCAAATGGTTTTGTGTACCACACTTAGGACTTTTCATTAAATTACCGTTAAATGGCATCTGAGTATAGTTAGCCCCTTGTTTCAACCTATGAAGATCATCATCTTTTCAGTCAACATATTATCTATTGCTCCCCAAATTTTCATCTTCAGCTTTGATCAGCAAGCAACAGACGTCCTTACAACCCATTGAATAAGATGGGACTCTGCAGTGTACCTCCAGCTGATCATTATTTGGATTCCCATACACTATTTAGTAAATAATGTTTATGAAATTTATCATATCCTGCTACCATTTGACCAATATTTCTCAATCTCAATCAAAAGTATAGCATGATATATTTGTTAGATATCTTGCTGAAATACTGGATGCCTATACTTTCAGCATGCTTTATTTCATAAGCTCTATCTCAATATTATTATCACCACTTTTGCTTAAAGGCTGTTTCTGAAATTCCCTGTAAAATAAAAGTGAGGACGAATATAGGGGCCACTTCCAGTTATGTAGTAGGGCCCTTTCAAATCAATTACCTTCTGAATTACTGCTATGCCCCAATACAAACCATATATTAAAACACTGGTGAGAAAACTTTTATGAACATGAACAGATAGTCAATATTTTAGATTTTGAGGGCTATTTGTTCTCTGTTGCAGATACTTAATTCTGCCATCATAGAGAAAAACCAGCCATAGACAAAACTAAACTAATGATGTGCCTGCATGCCAATAAGACTTAAAACAAGCAGCAAGCATGATTTGGCCCATGGCTGGAGTCTGCTGACACCTGTATTAATATATTAGTATTAACACATTGTCAGTGAGCATATCTGTAATATCTAAAGAGTAAGAAGTGTACATGGGAGAACTCAGGGATGGACTTTGAAGATTAAAATCTTCCCTGAGGAGGGTAGATAGCTGCCAGCTTCAAGGAGTCACCACAGATGACTGAGGGCTTTAAGGAGTAGCAGATGGTTACATCCATCTGTAAGAGAGCACGCCCAGCAAAAAATGCACCTATTTTGCACTTTTGCTGAGATTTGGGACAGGTTTCAGTATTGGCACTACCCAAAGATCACGTTCTATTCTCTGGAAACTTGATATGAAATGAAAAAGTACAGCATCTAGCTACCCCCACCTTGAGGTAATTTTTAACTTGGCTGGTGACTGAAGGCCTCAGACTTATATATGTAAAATACCATTTAAAGGTAAAGTGGAAAACTGTGTTCAGTAAACCCTGACCTACACACTTATAAACCACAATCGTAAATACAAAAATAAACGAAACTTCCTCCTTGGGGAAGAGGTCGCCTGTCATATGAACTGAAACGGGAACTGAAAGAATCTTTTGGAAAGGACGTTATTGTTCTCTACCTAGTGTGCAGTTCATATACCGTCTTTCTTCAGTTATAAAACACCATAGGTTGTAAGATGCACAACTGGTTTATTAACAGCTCTACAAAAAGAAGCCAAAGCAAACTAAACAAAAACTCTAACATGTTAAAATTTCTTATCAATCGTACAATACATTTTGAAATTTAAAAAGTAGGACAAAAGCATCATAAAATGTAAGAAATGTTTTATATCAGCATTTCTTCTACTGACCCCTCCCCATCCCTGAATACACACACATCTTGGCTTTAGGGAAAAATAAAACAAGCAAGAGTCTACCGCTCATTCTTCAGGAATAATGCATCAAATGAATTTCACTACTTTGTCCCAGCTTGTCTATTCTGAGATAAAATCTTATATTTGGATTGTTTTTAAGTGGAGGTGACACTATTAAGCATTTTTTTTAAATAAACTTATTTTATAACAGTTTTGATTTATAGAATTATTGCAAAGATAATAGTTTTAATGTACCCCATGACCAGTTTTTAAATTCAGTTGCTTTGTTGTTGTTAAGTCTTAAGAGTTATTTGTATATTTTAGATGCAACCTCTTTATCAGAGATGTGTTTTGCAAATATTTTCTTCCAGTCTGTGATTTGTCTTTTCTTTTTCTCGACTGCGTTCTAATTTCCTTTATCTGTTCTAAGATCTCAGCCAGGATACCACATTAAATTTAATAGTCATGTCTCTTTAGGCTCCTATTGGTTTTAAATTTCTTTGCCTTTTCTTGTTTTTGATGACTTTGACAGTTTTGCAGATTATTGGTTACATATCTTGTAGACGCTCCCCAGATGAGATTTGTAATACATTTAAATTCCTTCTTCACTTTCTTTATTCTATTCTGGGGTCTCCAAACTCCTGATGATTTTCTAAAATTTTATCCATGAAGAGTTAATCTTTGTGCTGCAAAATTCTATGGATTTTGATGAATGCTTACCACCTTGTATTCGTATAAAATAGTTTCACTACCCTAAAAATTCCCCCTAGTTTTACCTACTTAACCAGCCCCTGGCAACCACTGATCTGCTTGCCGTCACTATAGTTTTGCCTTTTCCAAGCTTTTATACACTTGTGGAAGCAAACAGTATGTAGCCTTTTCAGACTGTTTTTTTTTTTTCACTTAACGATATACACTTGAGATTCCTTTATGTCTATTCATGATCTGATAGCTCATTTCTTTTCATTGCTGAAAAATATTTTATTGTATGATATACCAAGTTTGTTTACTCAGTCACCTATTAAAAGAAATCTTGGTTGTGTTCAGTTTTTGATGATCGTAGGAAAAGTCCTTCTTTGTAAGTATGTTTTTGTGCAGACATAAATTTTCAGCTCATTTGGATAAATACTTGAGAATACAGTTGCTAGATCAATGGTAAGCCTGTGTTTAACTTCACAGAAAACTGCCAAAATATCTTCCGAAGTAGCTGTACCATTTTGCATTCCCACCAGCAATGAATGAGAGTTCCTGTTGCTTCGGATCCTTGCAAACATTTGGTGGAGTTGGTGTTTTGAATTTTAGCTATTCCAATAAGTGGGTAGTGATATCTCATGTTGTTTTAATTTATAATCCCTAATGATAAGTAATGTTAGGCATATTTTCATATTTACTTTATGTATAATTTAAAAATAAATGCATATATTCTTTATAACTTCACCTTTTTTACTTACTGATAGATCTTAGAAAATTTTATTTATTAGTTGATATGCATCTCCATCATGTTTTTCTTTAAAAACTTCAAACTATGCCATAATGTAGCTTTCAATACTCTCCTTTGATGACATTTAAGTTCTTTCTTTTTAAAAAACTTATAATTATTGGGAATTAAATTTTATTGAACACTACTTATCTCAATGTGGATTTGGGTTTAGCTACATGTAACAGAAATTTCAAATAAAGAGATAAATTTTACCCCCGCCCCCTTCGACTCCTGCACCCACCACACCCCATACACACACATCAGGATGTTTAGGGATAGAATTCATTGATGATTTTACAGTTTGAGTATTTCAGGGAGAAGTATGTACACTAAGATTATCTTAGCACTTTCTTCAAGGTCATAAAATAGCTGCTCCAGCTTCAGCCCTTTTATCCACATTCCAGGCAGAATGAAGCTAAAAAGACAACATGCAACTGGGCTTATGACCTTGTTGAAGTGCTTTCCTAGAAACCATATTGTATGGGCCGAACTGTGTTCCCCCACAATTCATATGTTGAATTCCTAACTCCTAGTATCTCAGAATGTGACTGCATTTGGAGAAAAAGAATTTAAAAGATAATTAAGTTAAAATGAAGTTATTATAATAAACCCTAATCTAATAAGACTGGTATCTCCTTATAAGAAGAAACGATTAGAACATAGACACACCTAGAGGGAAGACCATATGAAGAAGGTGACCACCTACAAGCCCAAGAGAGAGTCCTTAGAATAAATTATTTCTGCTGACACCTTAATCTCATAATTCTAAGCTCTAGATTTGGGAGAAAATAAATTTCTGTTGTTTAAGTCACTCAGTCTGTGGTATTTTGTTAAGGCAGCCCTAGGAAAATAATATACATACTCAGTGATTCTTTTGCTTATATTTGTCAGAAATGTGTCACTTGGCTATCTTTAGATACAAGGAAAGTGGAGAAATGTGTGTATTTTTTAGCTGGGTATATTATTGTCCCTATCAGCATCAGGAGTCTGATACTAGGGGAAGAGAATCAAGTAAATAATGGGTTTTCTGTGTTACTGAGTCCTAAACTCTTTACTTGTGTAATCTTATTTAATCCTTATAACAACTCTGTGAAATATTTTACAGATGAATAAATCAAGAAGTCAACTTAAAGGTTACCCAGTTAGTACACAGAGAACCCTGATTAGATTACAAGCTATCTGACTCTAGAACTCAGATTCTAAGTCATCTCTATATTTTGCTTCTTATTATAAGTAATATATTCAAATTACTAATACATATACTTTTGTGCATATGAGAAATTAAATTTTTAGAATAATTTCCTAGGATCATAGCTACTAGCATTCATTTAATGTTTAAAATAAGAATGTTAGCTAAATCTCTTTCTATAAAGACATCGCGAATGATACACCCATGAAAAGTTTATGAATGTCTCTTTTCTCTACAATCCTGGATATAATTAATCTTATAAATGTTTTGCCTATCTAATGGGTCAAAAATATATAGCATTATTTTCTTTTTTATCTCTCTTATTATCAAGGAGTTAAAATATCTTTTCATACATTTGTTGACCTTTGTATTTTTTCTTTCTTTGTTCATGTTCTTATTTGGTTGTTCTTTCATATTGATTTGTAGGAACTCTTTATATATTCATCATTCCTTTTATTAGCTTTACATATTATTGCCCAATGTATAATTTGTTTTAGCTTTGTTTAAGGAAACTTTTCTCAAAGCAAATATTGACCCTTCTTGTGATGAATTCTGGTGTTTATATTTTTCTGAGAAATATCTTCCCCTATATGTGTGTACGTATGTATATATGTATATATCATTTTAATACTTTTATAGTTGTTAGTATTGGTTCTTATTTGATATTAAATTCAGCCCTTTTATCCACCTGGAAATTTCTCATATGTATTGTGTGAGGTAGAAATCTAACTTTTTCTACAAACTTTTAGCTGAGTTCCCCAATATCATAGTTGTAATTGTCAATTACATAATTTTGAACAAAAATATAAAGGTAATTTTTTGTCTACATAAATCACTTCTTATAATTATTAACTATAGGACTTTTTTTTTGCACTCAAACATTACAATTATATGTATTTACATAAAAATCTGGAGAAGAAAAACATGTTTTGGTAGTTTTATAATTAAAATATGTATACTCTTTCCTCAGTATCTAGCAAGGTTCTTTCTCACCAGTAGTTTTAACATCATGGTCATGTCCTTTTTGGGAGGTGTATTGCCTTTTGGGGGATTCTCAAATGATTGGTGAACATGATTCTTTATTTGGCTTTTCCACTGAAACTTTTATGCCAGTTATTTTTAGTTCCTTTCCATCAGCAGATAGGTGGTGGAAACAACTGTATCTCAAAGATATATTCAATCCCTTTAGCCACTTGAAAAATGAAGGTTAATCACAAAACATAAAATGTCAGTGTAGTTTTATTACTTGATTTAAGAACATGCCAATCGAGGAGTTAATATATCCACACTGCAGAGAAAAGAAGGCTCATGATTCCCAGGAAATTAACTGAATGAGAGGAGTGGCCAGACCCAGGGATATTCCTCTGGGGTCTCATGAAAGTTCCAAGCATTCTGAAGAGTGGTACTCATGCTAGCCTGTTCTTTGAGTCAGTTGTTCTGTGCAAGAGAACATTTTCTCTGGTATTTTAAGTTTGAAGATTAATACATATTTTTATGTTGCATAAATAAAAATACCTTTCAACTTTAGTTAAAGATTTAGGCAGGAGAATGATTTTATGGGGGAGGAAGGATGAGGGAGATTCTTTCAAAGTAATTAGAAAAATGCAATCAATAGTCAAATATACATGTTATCAAAATCTGATACTCACTAGAACCTGGGAAATTTGATTGTAAATATTCCTGCTGTTTTGATAAACTGAAATCTGTTTAAGCTGTGTCAGGAGTGCAATAAATCCTCTACATCAAAAATAAAGTACAATATTTCTATTTAGTAAATTGAACATTCATATACTTGATTTTCTTAAGATTAGATTTACTTGTATATTTTTATCTATAAACTTGGGAATATTGATATATGTTGTGAACATTACTGGTTATAGACCAGTCCATCTTTCTGACTTCAGTCTATTTCTAAACTATCTGCATTGTTTTAGAGTCTAAGTATCTGACTGTCATGTCATATGCTACAAACAAGCAAAGAAAAAAATAAATAAATAAATATGAGTTAAAGAGTGCAACTAGATTGGTGAGATGATTTGTATTTTTTAAAAAGATGAATTATAAACTGTCACATGGACATTAGAAATTATACTATTTAGGTGACTTTAATTATGTGAAATTCTGAAGAATTCATGGGACAGATACCTATGCAAAATTTCAACAAGCGTGTTCCACTCTGCTTTTTGATTTCCCTCATTGTCCTTATCTAGCACTATATGCTTTCCAAGCTCTCTTCTTATTGCTAGGGTTGCAAAACCTGTCATGAATTAAATATGTTGTCTGTGGAGTATAGCTAATCTATAAGCCAACATCATGTAATACAGCTTAACCTTGACTTTCTTTGACAGTTGTCATAAACATTGCTTTTTAATTTCAATCCAGTCCTCTTGGATACTGACAATCTGCACAGCTTCTTATGACAAATCCTTTCCTATGATCTGACTGAGGAAGTTGTAAAGCTCATTGTATATATCAGGTCTTCTATTTAGTAAGTGAAAATAATAGCTGATGTAAACTCCTTGCTCAAAAATTTAAAAAATCTAGATGTTCTTATACTTTTGAAGAAGCACGTCATCTCAGAACAAACACTCTTGCAAGTATATTGCTACAGAATGGCATAGTAGAAAAATGCTAGACTTTAGGCCACATAGGTTGAATCCCAAGCTCCCAGCCACATAAAAAGGGAGTTTGGGGAGTGATGAAATTAACTTTTCCATATCCCAGTTAGCTCACCTTGAACTGGGGTTGAGAATGCCCATGTCATTGATTATTATATTTGATATGAGAATTACTATATAGAAAGCACCTAGTATAGTCATGCCAGTAGAGGGCCTTTAAATTTTAGAAAATCTATTCCTTGACCAAATTTTCCTTTCCTGATTTAACTTAACACTGAGTTTCACAGAGTTTTCCACTGGTAAGAGTTCCCAAACTCTGCTGAGATCTACAGGATCCAGGGCAGAGAAATACAAAGTAGACAGAACAGGTAGCTGTGTAGAGGAGGAGGGTTTAGCTACCTGGACAGATATAGGGCCCTATGGAGCTTTCAGAAAATGAACCTCAGCATATCGTCAGCAATAATGCACAGTTCTAAGAATCATGGTGTGATGGTTAATTTTACATATCAACTTTACTAGATTAAAAGATGCCTAGGTTGCTGGTAAAACATTATTTCTAGGTATGTCTGTGAGGGTATTTCTGGAAGAGATTACTGTTTGAATCAGTAGATGGAGTGAAGAAGGTCATCCTCAGCAATGCTGGTGGCCATCATCCGATTTATTCAAGGTCCGAATAGAAAGAACAGAAAGGTTAAAGAAGAATAAATTTTCTCTCTTAGCTTAAACATCTATCTTCTGTCTTGCACGTTGGTACTCCTTGTACTTGGGCCTTCTGGCTCAGACTGGGACTTACACCATCAACTCCCCTATTCTCAGGCCTTCAGATGAAGACTAAATTACACAGTCAGCTTTCCTTGTTCTCCAGCTTACAGATGGTAGATCATGGGATCTCTAGGTCTCCATAACTACATGAACCAATTTCTACAATAAATCTTCTTTAATATCTAGATAGATAGGCAGAGAGAGAGAGAGAGAGAGACAGACAGACAGACAGACAAATTTTCTATTGGTTCTGTTTCCCTGGAGATCCTTAACTGATATAACTGGGTTTTTTGCTGTTTTATATAATCAAGTTATATGCAAAATATGGAATTTGGAGTCAGAAGATAATGAATTTATGTCCTATCTTCACCTTTTACTACCTACTTCTTAAGCAAGTATATTCATCTATTTGGGCCTTATTTTCTTATCTGTAAATTGGCAATAAAAATATTTTATGCCATATCTAGTTCATATGGTTATTGGAGAATCAAATATATTAATACATGAGATAAGTCTTTGAATCTGTAAAACTCTACATAGTCATTAGCTATCATATTTTGGTCTGGATAAATTAATGATATATCATATACTAGAAGAGATATAAATATTAAGACAAACTGATTATATTTTTAAAATGCTATATAATCTTCAAAGGAAAATTCTCAAAGAAGTAAATAGATATTTTCAATATGTATATATAAAACTAGTTTACATATATCACATAAAAATTCTCATAGATTTATAGTGCACACACACACGTACACACACACATGATATTCATTATTAAGAAACTCAGGACTTCTCGGCAAATATAACTAGACTGCTTCATTACCAAAACCAGTGACCTAAAGATTTTATTATGAGAATTTGTACTTTTTACTAACTTAAATGTAATATATTGAAAATTTAACTAATAAAATTTCAAGCTATTTCGGGGAGTTAAATAAAAAGGAGGACTTTTTAATTTCCTTTTCCTTTTTCCTTTTTCTTTTAATTTTTTTTTTTTTTTTTTAAGATCATTCAATCATCAACCTCCTAAAATAGGCATAACTTCAGAGGCTTGTACTCTGGACTGTGATATCTAAAAACAAACAGTTTCCTAGGACTTTATAATATAATTTAGCCTTAGAAAATGTGTTACATAAGAAACTTCGTGCGGCATCACAGAAAACAAGTTCTAGTCAATGCAATAGGGTCAGGAAGGAGAGTGTGCATATACATTTAACTGTTCAGATATGCTCCTTAACTTTAAAATTAGGAATTGGAATCAGAACATATAAAAACTACTAATGGATTCCAAATGAAAAATAATGACAAATTAATTAAAGCTGGAGAAAGAATAAACACCACTTATTCAAAAAGCACATACTAAGAATTCAAGAGAATAGATATGTTACATATTCAAGATGTGTTTAATGAGGTTTCAGAAAAGTGCTCTATTTAAATTGGTAGCATGTTTGGGTTATATTTGCAGAAAGACACATCACTTTTTTAAAAAAATCTGACTGGAATTCTAATTTTTTCAGTTTCAGAGAGTCTCATGTTTTTTTTAAATCTTTTTATAAAAAAGATTCATTTATTTGGCTCTTAATGTAGATCCAATCAACCTAAAGTACATTGCATTTCAGGGAAAGAAAAATTAAAACATGATACCAGTCTCTATAATTTTAAGAGTCTCATGCTCTACTGACTGATTCGGCCAGGCACCAAGTCTCTATTATTTTAAATCTACGATATTAACCAAATATTTTTGACTCATTGATATGTTTTTTTAGACACCAATATTTATCAATATAGAACTTCATGTGTACACATGTTATGTTTGAGAACTACGAGAAAAGATTATAACAGGTGATTTACTATGACCATTTTCTCATTTCATAAAACTTTCTGGAGGTCATTTTTTCCAGTTCACTGAATCAGCTTTTCTGAAGGTTATGTATACATATATACATATATGTATGTCGCTTTTCTGAAGAATACTACTAAGTATCAATTGTTAAAAACTGTTCAAGTTTATTAAGAGAATTTATTATTTTTATAACCTTACCACACAGAATTTTATGTTACTGCTCCATTATTGGCCAATAACCATATAACATTTAAAAGAAGAGGAGAAAATGGATGTAGAGCTAATATCTTAAAAATATTTTAATTAAGCTTAGCATGCTGAGTTTAATTCCCATCAGAATAATGAATATTTAGTAAACAAGAGATTCTTAAGAAACTGCTATTACTTCCTCTTCTATGTTCCCAGAGAATTATCTGTACTTTACATTCTAGAGTTTATGTATATCACACTAAAATTGTTTATCTCCATATCAGTTTCTGTTAAGAGAATGTTAGTTCCTCAAATATAGAGACCATTTTATTCTCTTTTATATTTTCAGTGTACTCAATATGTTGAATAGATGAATATCCTTATATATGAATAAATAGGAACATAATTTTGGTAAATTAAAAAAATTATGACCATGATCCACAGTAAAATATACATTTTACATTAAAATGTAAAATACAAATCAATCTCTCTCTCTCTCTCTCTCTCTCTCTCTCTCACACACACACACACACACACACACACACGTTGCACATTTACTCAATGCACCACTCTCTATTTTCTTTTTAATGTATTTCATTAAAAAAAGGCTCATCAATGAATTAAACTGATTTTATGAGCTGTGACTCTTGACCTGCAATTTAAGAAACTCTTGATTTGTGGGATAGAAATAAATACATAAGAATTAGTTCATCCTCATTTAATCATCTCTCTCTTTATCATCTATCTATCTATCTCTCTATCTCTAGCTGTCTGTCTATCTATCTATCTATCTATCTATCTATCTATCTATCATCTGTCATCTATCTATCTATCATCATCATCTATCTTTCATCTATTTTTTAGGAGATCAATGTAGAATCAGCAAGCAACTTTTTTTTTTCTTTGGTGAAAAGGAAAATAGACAGGGAACAATTAGCCTACTACAGCACCCTGAGAAAGAAGTGATAAAGATCAGGACTACTTGAAAACAGCTGAGAAAAAAATATGCCTAATTGTTTAGGAGACCATGCACAGTATGGAATCAACCCTTCACGTTGTGAGCATGGCTAATTGGGGGACTTTTGGCAGCAAGGACACGAATGAAGAAATTGGAAACTACAATCTATTTTAGGGGTCTGTTTGGGGTATTTTCGAGGCTTCCCCACTATTGACTATTTCATTATCCAAGCTTTCCTCTCTACACTGGAATGTGTAATGGTTATTTTTAGATAAAGGTTTGCAGTCTCTTTGACAATTGGTAGTTTGTATGTTCACTTCTGGCATATCAAGATATAATAATTTTTAAGCCAAGAATGATTTCCATTTGCATAACTGTATTTAGGCTAAACTTCAATATCTAAGTAGTCTATTAGTAAATAGACAAGGCACTCTGTGGTTCCTAAATCCCAGGAATTAGCTGAACAGGTTGCTCTTGATATGGCTTTCCAAATCTCATGGTTTACCATTGTTGAGATTCAACGTATAATCTTAAGTCCAAAAAAATCGAATGTATTAGCAACCAAAAAATAAAATACAAACAATGAAATATCAAGAAACCAATTACCTCATGGAAACATTTTTAATATCACACAAAACTTGACTAAAGTTATTTCTTTCTTTCACAATGATAAAGTTTGGCCTTGAGCATGCTTTTCAAAAATTATTAGGTTTCTATTAGATTTCAAAATTTCTTACCAGATGCTGTTCTCATCTCACGTTGCTTTTACCTCTTTCCAACTTCAAATCATTAAACTAAGGAGATACAAGAAATGACTCTGAAAGATACTTTTTGGCGAAAACTAAACCAAACAGATTATAGAAATGTAACATAAAGCACTGTTATAGTTTAATTTTTAAACATCTAAGTCAATTGTCTTTGGGACTCAGAATACTAATTATGATTTTCATGACTTATTTGGGATCCATCTATCTGAACAAATTAGAAGTTTTATAAATAATATCTTTGTATGATTGATTCACTTCAAGACCATGATTTTAAGTGAACTAGAAATATCTATTTTGTTAGTTTTTTTTTTGACTGAAGAGACACCACAATGAAGGCAATAGTCAAAGCAATAGTGTAAAATACATTTACAGAATAATTCTGATTTATTATAGTGTACACATGTATGTAGATATAGAAATGCACATCTTACAACTTTAAAATATGTTCTGATGTTTATAGCATATAACATATTATAATACTTCATAATTACAAAGCACCATTCTTGATAGAGTCTATTTCATATGTTCTCATAGTTTCTTTAGTGTCGGGCCAAAGAAGCATCATTCTGTTTATGAGGATAAATGTAACACACAGCAAATTCCTACAAAATCCATTTAAGTTTAAGAAAAGAAAATAATAATAATAATAATAATAATAATTAATAATAATAATAATAAAAACTAATCTACCTGAACAGGTTATTTGTGTTGAAAAAGGCATTTACTGTCAGTGACCTGTTAGACTTGTAAAAAGAATTATTCCAGACACCAATGCAGAATGCTGCAATGGGTTTTTTTCCACTTAAGGAATTAATGTTTCATAATATACTTATTGAATGTTAGGCGGTGCTCTATTAAGAGCCAATGTTTTTTCCTAGGTTCTAATGGTTCCTAAGTTAGATCAAAATGTTCTCTAAATATAAGTGCTAATAATGACAATCTTTAGGGGGGAAAAAAACTCTAACAGTAGTCATGGATGATTTAAAAATTTCAAGAACAGTTTACTTCTTTCAGGTAGAACAAATTTGGAGTTTGGTAAACATTGTTACTCCAGTACTCCCATTTGGAAATGATGTAACGTGGATTAGTAAGAACACTTAAAATAGTATTCTTTTCAAATAACAAGTCTTAAAAAGAACTAATTATTCAGAATCTAGTCACTTTCTGTTAGTTCTTTGCAGTAAGTTTAAATGATAGAAGGAGAGACGGTATGACAGATTCCAAGGCCATACCATTATGAAAGTGGTTTAATTTTAGATAAGTGTCTCTGAAAAACAGATCTGAATTATGACAAGTAAAATAATTCCAAGGCATTTGAAATTTGACACCACTGCTGATTGCTGAGAATGTAATTATTACACAGAGTCAACAATGAGAGTGCACTAAAATCTGATTTAGGTGATCTTTCCTCTTAGTAATGTGAAAAGAAGCAAAACGAAAATTAACTTTGCTAAGACTATTTGAGAAAATATTCACATGAAGCAATGGCAACACTGGAAGCCAAAGAGCGACAGGACAAATCATAAGAGAATTTTTTTTGGAATCCTTAGATTGGGGACTGAAAACATATGAAAGCAATGAAATTAGGCAAGGTTTGGGAAATCTGGCAATGGTGAAATTCACATAAACCAGAGTCCAAGACCACCAACACTGCCAGCTCTACATAAAATAGGAAAGTAGATGAATCTTGGCTTTGACACTGACTAATTATTTTTCACTTTTACATTTGGGGGAGGGGTGGGGTGGGGTAGGGTTGGATTGAGTAAAGGGAGAAGAGTAGATTGTGCTTCTCAAATTCTTTTAACATGTTCTGCTTTGGGTACTTTCTTTTTTAACCTCCACCATTTATGTATCTAGTCTGAAGACTGCATTAGTTCAATTTTTGCTTCCAGAGACTTTGTTCTTCTCACTAAATACTCCTCTACATTTCTCAGTCTGAAATCTGATAGATCCACGTGAGCAGCAGGAAAGCATTGTAAAGACTTCTTTTTGGGCCAGTTGGAAGATCACTTTCTTTCAGTATCTCACCAATAAAGTAGAGCCAATATACCAATGTCATAGGACTGTGGCAAGAATGCACTGAACGTGTTTACACAGAGCTGCTGGCACCCTGGAGAGTGACACAAATTCTGGGCTCAGGTGCCATTTCTCTTCCACATCATGCTACTGCAGAGTGAATTCCGTACAATATGCAAAGATGGTGTGTAGTAGTTCTAAAGCATTCCTTTTCTCTCGCTTTCCTTTTCTTTCTGTTTCTCTCTTTTTCTCTTCCTCTTTCTCTCTCTCACTCTCTCCCTCCTTTCCTTCCTCTTTTCATTCTCTCTTCTTTAAATTCCAGTTCATCTGAAATGCGACACCACATTTTCATCAGTTACAGGTATGTTCACTATAAAATAGATCTTCAAGGTTGGGGTAATTAATTTCAAAATCTGGTGGGCGTATTTCACAGGCAGATTGTAAAAGCCATGCAGGTGATCTGGTAGATCTGGAAAATGTACTACTGCTCTGCAATTCCTAATGTCACTGTTTCTATCGGGAGATTTCTTATTTGAAACCCTCCTTGGTACAGATTAATGTGCCCCACTTTGATTGCAGAGGGACTGAGCTCCTTCTGCCTTACAGTATATCTAAGGCAGCTGCAAAGAAAATATACAATTTGAAAAAAAAATGCTAAATTATTTTTGAGGACTGATCTGGAAATAATCATTCATTTTTTTAAATTTACTTGTCTATTTTTTACAGAAACAAGATAGGAACCTGTACACAAAAGCAGGATTTTGATAATTGAGTTTCCAGTTATAAATAAGAAAATCTCTAGCTTTCATAAAGTTGAATAATCAAAAGCTGGCTCTTTCAAAAAAATACAAGTATTCTAGTTTCTCAAATTTTTCTAGAAAAATAAAACCTTTGGTTTTTAAAAAATACAGCATTATATAACTATAAAATCCATAGATCTTTTATATATTTGATGTTTACATTAGTTTAGAGTCAAATGAACATAAAATTACTATAAAATAAGATAGACATAATTATGAAAAATACTGTTATTCAGAAAACAAAGTGCTATACAAAAAGATTGAGATATTAAAAATACAGATTGCTTAAATTTTTCCCCACAGGCATTGGCTTTTATGAAAGGAATACATTACGCTATTAAAATTCAAAAAGTACTTCATAACTTTTGAGAAAAAGTTTAAATATTCCCATATTTACAGATTTGTAATACTCATAATTTATTAGTAAATTTAGAGCATATAATACCCTTGAGGTCCAAAATGCTGTAATTGATAATAATGCTGTTTGCCATAATAAAATTATGAATCTCATAATTATATAAAAATAAGTGGTACTTTTGACATAGTTATATATGTCAGTTTATTCTTGATAACTTTTAACTAATTGACTATATAGTTTTATGATTTTATATTATTTACACTTATTGATATTTTTTTCAGGTAATTATTTTTCAGTTGGTCAGTTTGTGCTTTATACTTCTAACTAGCTTTGTATAGCTCCAGACAAAGCTAGGAGACAGGGTCAACAGTAAATCCTGATGTGGATTGTGTCAAAAAAAGGGCTCAGGCCACTCACCTAGAGACACTCTGTTCAGTGTCCTGTATCCATAAATATTGGCATAATAACAGTCACTCTTCCACATATTTAACAGACATCATAAAGACAAATAAGATAAAGGAACCTGAGCATATGGGAATAAATATATAAACCTGTGGCAGGACTATTCTCATCATTATGATGATGATGAACAGTGATCATATTCAAAACCTGAATAATTAATACAAGCTATCCGAGACAATTTTTTATATTACAGGCAGAGAGAAACTTGGGAAGGAGGGAAGAATCACAAGCTGTGCAGTTGGGAAAGTGTGAGAGCCTTAATCCTGCCTGAGGCACTGTAGGGTGTGTTCACTTGGCAACACTCTTGTCTGGCAACTCCCAAGTGAGTGGGTCACAGATCTGTGTCTTTCCCACCAGCGGCTGAACAAGTCCTCCCTCCTGCTTAGACCCAGACATATTCCCTCTCACTGGCAGGAGCAAAGACCAGAGGTCTGACAGGACAAGCAACTTTTCTTCTCTGATCCCAGGAAATGTCCATAGTATTAGGAACTGAATATTAAAATGGAACTCTCCTGTACCACATTTATGTATAAGGTTTTATTATTAGTCAGATGCCAGGTATGAAAATCACTGTCATCCCTGAAACAAGGTTCTGTTTCTGTACCATGCTGAGCCATCAGGCTTTCTACTGCTTGTACCTTTGAAGTTAGACACACCCCAATTTAACATAAAATTGATTAAAAGTAAGTGTTAGAACATAGTTCTATTTCCTTTCCTTCAAGACCTCAGGTCCATTGGCACTTCGACAGGGCAGTCCTCTAATGTCCCCTTCTGGACCAAACTTCTTTTTGATTATTTTTTCCTTCAGGAGCTCTGTACCTATTCATGGTAACACTTATCTCAGTTATAATTTTTATTTACCTGCAAGATTATTTGATTAGTATCAGCCTTGTCCACTGGACTTCAAATGATAACAGATCAGGAACAGGCTGTCATAGTTAGCATACATGAATAAATAAATGAAATAAAAAAGATCATAAGATACCCAGTTATATTTGAATTTCAAGTAAATAATAATTTTTAGTATAAGTATGTTGTTTATCTAAAATTTAAACTTAACTAGGAATCCTGTATTTTCTCCAGTAACATTTCTAGTCACATTTTGACCTTCAATGTCTATCGTAGGGCTAGGAACATCATAAGAGTTTAATTAAAATTCTTGGATGAATAAATGAAAGATTGCAGGAAGGAAGGAAAGTATCATAAAATTTTAGATAGTTGTCAATACATAAGAATGCATACTTGTGTACTTATAACCCATGTACCCCCAAAAAACTTTCTTAAAGTAAACTTTCAAAAACAAAGAATAACCCATCAAGCTCATAGATTAAAGACTTACAGAGTTAGCAATAAAAATGTCATACTGTAAAACTAATATATTATTGTATGTCAAACATACTTTCATAAAAATATTTTGTTATATGAATGAAACAATACATGATGAATAAATGATCTCACCTAATACTAAAAAAAGTCATAACTGGAATTCCACCATTATAATTGCTTCGACTCTCCTTGTCCTTATAAAGAGAGATAACAGAAATAATATACATGCCACAGAATGAACTAAAACTGAATTTGAAGCAAAAGCATTCTAACTTTTTACAATGTTGATTTAAATATAGCAGATAAAACTTACATAATAAGTAGCTGCAGTGAAAAACTGGCAAATACCCTTCACAGGTTTTGGGTAAGCTTGGGTATTGCTGTTCTTCATTCTTATAATTGTTTGACATAATTGCTTTCTATTAAATACAGAGCAGATTATTGTCATCCTAGACCTGTTTTATGCTCATCTTTTCTTTCATGAATTTCAACAAATACTGAATACTTTTGTAGGCATAATGTCTACAACAGATGATAAATGTCTACAACAGATGATAAATGTCTATAACAGATGATAAAAATCTGTGTAAATATATTAGACATATATAAATTATACTTAAGTGTCAATACATATTTTTAATAAAAAGAATCTGCTACATTCTATAAATGCAGCAAAGGCAAAGATTGCAAAACACAGAAAGAAATCAATTTACGTGAGTACAAGTTAAGACATTGTATTATGATAGAGGTAATTCCCTCAAATGCATGTATAGTTTGGCTTCTTATCCTTCATGATCTATATAGTATTAGCCGTTTCATTTGAATATCCAATTTTAAAACACTACAAAGAAAATAAATTCTACCATAAATTTAATTTATATTACAACTACTGTGTGTAAACATACTGCTATTTTATTGTTTTCTTAGAAAGAAATGAAGAGATCCAGTGATACTCCGCTCCTTATTACAATATTTTAGAAAAATAATTTGTGATAGATTAAAGATGAGCTACAAATTTTTGCTTTTCCTTCCACATGAGGTAGAGTCTAATTCCCTTCCCTTTGAATCTGGGCTGTCCAGTAACTTTTAACTTATTTTTTAAGTCGCATTTATTGCCTTCCTATGATATGGAACAACACTGGCATCTTTGGTAAGATTATACTACTGATACTGATGAGCAAGTTGGGAAGTTGAATTAAAGCCTCCTCAGGATGTAATACTAATGGAAAACAATTGACCTGAGAAAGAGCTGGATTTACCCAATCATCAACTAATTTTTATACTATATAACTCTCTGCATGTTTATCATAAGACACAAGTAATGGTAAGTTAAGGCACAACAATATAAAAATGTTGTAATGGTTTTATAGGATATTTTAGTTGTTTCTTTAAACCTATTTCTACCCCAGCTTTGCTCCTCTACATGTGGAGCAAATTCATAATGATATTATTGCTGTGTCTGTCACATAAAAGCTATACTAAATGGAAATGTCCAGATAAATATGATTGTTTTACTGTGAGAATCTTGGCCAAAGCCCAGGAGGTGGCCTTTACAGTAAGTTAATCACTTGGCTAGGCCAAAGAAACATTCTGGACTTTGTCCCCAGGGACTGGAGGGTAACTTCTAAACTCTGAATTTCTTCAATGATAGGAGTGTCTTTGTTATTCATGGGTGGGCCTCCTGGTCTACATCTGATAGTTTATGTTAATGAGATAAGTCATTGTGGGCCCCTTGGTCCACAGGTATCAGCTTGACCTTTGGGGAATGGGAGACTAGAGACTGAGTACAACCACACAGGCAATTGTTCCATCAATCAGTCATACCCATATGATGCAGTCCCAATAAAAACTCTGGACTCCAAAGCTCGGGTAAACTTCCTTGTTGGAAATACTCAATGCATATTGTCACACATCATTGCTAGGAGAGTAATACATCTTGAAGACAACAGAAACTTCACATTTGGAACTTTCCCAGACTCTGCCCTGTATATTGCTTCCCTTGGCTGAATTTAATGTATCTTTTCCCCATAATAAAGGATAACCATGTATATAATAGCTCTCAGTGAGTTCTGTGAGTCCTTCTAGTGAATTATGAAATCTGAGAGTGATTTCGAGAACTCCCTCAAACTTGTAGTTAGTGCTAGAATTCTCAGGAAAACTTAGCAGTTTGGAGGCCTGTGCCCTCAAACCTCACATTTTAGATAACTTTAGAAATTATTTATGTATTTAAAATGGAGAAATGGGACATAAGAAAATACTGTCTACATACGCTTCATTTAAAAATAATTCTAACTATTGCTGGAAGCCAAGAGACATAAAATTGTTTTTAATAAATGCCATAAAATAGATAAGTGGGACCAGATATTTTGACCTTAAAGAATAAGGTTTCTGTTACACAGCATAACTGGGCAATGACTTCACTCCTCTATTTAAAGGAATTTGCACAGCTTAAAAGACCCCATGTCACTAGGCCTCTGCTTCTACCTCACCTGCAGTGATTTGGCACCTCAGCCTTCTGGCTTTATGCAGTTCCCGAAATATGTCATGCTCTTCAAATATAGGGCACGGATTTTCCTCTGGCCGGAATGCTTTCTATCAAACATTCACCTAATTTAGTAGTATTTATCCTTCAGGCTTTAGCTCAATTCTCATTTTTCAAAGGAAGCTTCTCCTGATTGCCACAGAGTACTGTTACTCACACCTGTCTAGGACTCCGTACCTCTTCTTTACAAAAATTTATGACAGTTGTAATAATTTATGTCTGCCTTCCTAACTGGACTGTGTGTTCCATGACAACAGAATTACCTGTTTTGCTCACATTTACTGAGTGGTTACCATGAGCCAGGTGCTGTAAGGCAGTTTTCACTTAATTTATACAATTCTATGAGTCAGATATCATCATTTTTCCATTTCTAGTAAAGGAACATTTGACATGAAGATGTAAATTAATATAGAGAGTGTAATGCACTAAAATGTGGGGAAGCCAGTATGAAAAGCAGTGGAGATTGTGGTAGAGCGAGATGAAAGATGGCTTTAGTACCAGATATTCCTCTTAAAGGGCCCATGCACAAACTTACTTGCTGTTGGACTAACTTGGTCTGGGCTCTAGTGCTGGGTCAGCAGCTCAAAAGGCGCCAGGGACATATGGAGAGGAACTGAGTTGTCTGGCTTTAGGGTGAGGGCTGGAGGGACAGCTTTCTCCCAAACAGAAGGACTGGTAGAGGCCATGTTTCCTTTGTAGAACCCTCGCCCAACCCAGTGTGCTGATGCAGTAAGCCTCCATATCTGAGTCTCCATCAACCTGGCTAATTACAGGTCACTCTGCCCTGGTGATTCCTGGACACCCCGCCCCATCAAACTTCTAGGCCCATCCAAACTACTTCCAGTGTCTTTTCTATACAAATGGACTGTCTTGGCTTATGCTGCAGACTTTCCTAAAATCTCTCCAAGATTCCCCAAACCTAAATAAGTAGCAACTGTCCTTGGTACACCTTGTACCTTTTGCCGAGCAGCCCCAAGCCCAGCACTGGTGGCAGCTGGCTCAGTTAGCAGTTTGGCTTCCTGAGGCACCTCTAAGCTCAGCATGGGTGGCAGCCATCTTCAGATTGCTTGGTGGCTTATGCCAGGTGGTCTCAGGCAGGGCGCTGGCTGCTACTGAACTTAACCTGTGGCAGGGAGCCTCCCAGGAGGTTCCAGGGCTGGCATGCCCAGTGGCCAAACACCACCAAGGGCCACATCCAAGATTAAAACACCTTAAGGGCAGACTGGGCAGGCACCAGAGCCCTGCTAAAGCAAATCCTACTCCATAGGGTGAGACCCTCATTAGCCAGTTCTCACAGTCAATCAGCCTGAGGGTCAATCCCTCCCACTGACATGCAAGTAGCAACCAAGGTTCAACTACAACAGGAGGACACATGCAACCCATACAGAGGACATACTTGGAATACTCAGCTCAGGTGACCAAGGAAGTTTGTTCCACTGGGCCCCATAAGACACCTGCTACATAAGGCCACTCTACTAACATTGGAGACATAGCAGCCCTACCTAATACATAGAAACAAACACAGAGAGGCAGCCGAAATGGGGAGACAAAGACACGTGTCCCAGAAGAAAGAACAGAGAGAAATGCTAGAAAAAGAATTAAACAAAATAGAGACAAGCAATCTACCAAATGCTCAATGATCTCAGTGAGAACTTCAACAAAGAGATAGAAACATAAAAATGGAGATAGAAACATAAAAATGGAAACTTCCCTAACCTGGTGAAGGAAATAGACGTCCAAGACAGGAAGCACAGAGAGTCCCAAAAAATATGAACCTAAAGAGGTCTACACCAAGACATCTCATAATTAAAATGCCAAAGGTTAAAAAACAAGGAGAGAATCTTAAAATCAGCAAAAGGAGAGCACTTAGTTACCTACAAGGGAGCTTCCATGAGACAACCAGCTGATTTCTCAACAGAAACTTTGCAGGCCAGAAAAGATTAACATGCAATATTCAAAGAGGGTTACTCTGGCATTTCAAAGGTGTGTTAGCACAGATGCACAAGAACAATGAACAGTGCTGGCTTAAGGCAAAAATAAACCTTTTACTAAAGAAATTATAGGCCTGAGTGTGACCATCCACCTTGACCTAGTCGGTTAGGAATTTATGATCAGTAACCCTATAGGGTTACTTTTTCTCACAGGATCCCTTTTTCATTCACACTAACGAATTAATTAGACCCAAGCAAGAGGTCACTGGAACCTCTGATTTATGGCTAGTTAGAAGTACAGGTAACAACTTGGGCTTGTGATTGGCTCTGAAGTGGAAAGGGGACAGTCTTGTAGGACTGAACCCTTGACCTGTGGAATTGGTTGCTGTCTCTGGATAGATAGTGTTGGAATTGAGTTGACTTATAGGACAGGCGATTGGTATCTAAATTCACCATGGATTCAGGGCTCATCCAGATTATTCAGGATTATCTCTTCAAGATCTTTAATTTAGGATGTGGTTCCATAGTGTAGTGGTTAGCACGTCTACTTTACTTGCAGAAGGTCCTGGGTTTGTGCCCCAGTAGAGTCATGGTCCATGGTCTACGGTCATGCCACCCAGAACAAGCCCGATGTCTGATCTGAAAAGCTGAGCAGGGCTGGACCTGGTTAGTACTTAGATGAGAGACCACCTAGGAAGACCAGGTGCTGTAGGCATAAATAATAATAATAAAAAAGATCCTTAATTTAATCACATATGAAAAGACCCTTTCCAAATAAGGTAACATTCATGGTTTCCAGGAATTTTATATAAATAGCTTTTCTTAACAGAGTGGGGAGTGGGGAGGGTGACGTATGTGTGATTTTTCAGCCGACCACAGTCCACGCTCTGAGCCCAAAAGCTCACGTCCGTCCCACGCATACATTTACCCATTTTAACACCCCTCCCAAAGTCTTGACTTATTACAACGTCAAATCCAAAATCTCATTTAAATCTCGTCAGCTCCCAAAGTCCAAATATCATTATTTAAACTATCTAAGTCAGATACAAATGAGACTCTGGGTAATATTTATCTTGGAGCAACAATATGTTTTTCCATATCTGGTCCTGTACCACTAGAAAGTAAACTGTTTGCTTCCAAAATACAATGGTGAAACAGGCATTGGGGGAAAACAAAGACACAAATTCTGTGGATTAAAGCCTTCTGCTGCCTGATTGTGGAGCTCTGCTAAAGGAGAACAACAGAGTTCCTCCAGTGAGAAATTCGTACATTTGGTGGTGTGGGTGGGAGGGGGGGTGGGTGAACATCTGAATGAGACATTTTGTTAGGTAAAGGAAGGCTCCAGAGCCTATCTGATTAGGAAATTTTTGATACAAAAAGAGGGAGGAATTTCTTTGAATAATAAAGTAGCAAACATCCCATCCAAATAAGAAAGAGAAGAATTAGAATTTCTGGAGATTTTAGGAAAAAGGTTAGAAAAGCGAAGGATTTCTCAACGGGTATTAGAAAGCTAGAAGGAACTACAGATAAATACAGGACAGGTGATGTTTCTTATTCATGTTTAAGTTTTGTTTTTTCATTTCTTTGTTTATATTTCTTGAACTTTCAGCAAAAGTCTTTTACACAGAATAACTATATGAGATGTTTTGAAAAATGGTAGAGAATGTCTAGGGACAATGGTTGGGGTAGAATGGGGAGAAAGTACAGTGTTTAGAAGATAAGATGTTAGGAGGTGTTTGATAATTAAGCCAGTATAGAAATGTGTGTTCGGAGACATGAGATGAATATAAAAGTTCGTCATCTACCTCTCACATATCCCTGAGATCCTTGGAAATGTAAAGGAAGTTAGTGGACTTTCAGCAGTTACATAAGACAGAACTTAAGTTATTTAACTTAATTGTATCATGAAGGAAATATTAAGAAATATTATTGTGTGTGCGTGTTTTTTTATTTTGTTTTTCTTCATTGAGCTTTTCTCAGACTAACTTAAGGAAAGAATCATATTAGAATCAGTACAGAAAGATTGCAACAAGAATGCAAGGATTAGTATTCAACATCTGACATTAAAAATAGAATCTTGCAGTATCACAAAAAAATATGTTTTTCAGAGAAAGGAAGTAATTTCCAAATGCTTTAGTTCATATGTAACAATATCAAGGACCATGTCTGATAATCAAATCTTAGAATTTTCCCTTTGCACTGAGAATGTAAGTGGATTTAGTAATATATATTTCTCAAGTGTATCATTGAGGTTCAGCCACGAGGCTAGAGTCCAAAAGAAAGAGACTATGTCTTCAATGATGTAATAAAAAAGTCCAGAGATGTCGTGAGAATATAAAAAGCAAGGGAGGCATAAAATTTAGCTTTCTAGAGCCACCCATGTTCCCCTTTGGCATGGGCAGGACCCTTAGGTGGTATATCTTTCATCTGGGAGCTTATCAGGGCTGAATAGTTTCAGGAGAAGCCTCACAGGAGCCTAGCAAAGTAGAGTTCAGGAGTGTTGGTGGTATCTGAGAAAGTCAAGCAGAGGGGAGACAGTGAGGCCCCAACAGGGCTCAGAGAGACCCGTCATGGTTTGCACAGTTATTACTGTCAGCACAGCAAAAATCACATAGATGTCATCATCTTTGAAAACAAAAGATAGAGAAGATTTGAAATAAAAATGGAACTATCTAATTCCCAACATCACAAGCCTAAATTGACCATGTCTTTTGGTTTCCCATGATGAACCCAGGTTATGTCTATTCATACACAGTTTAATTTTGTAGTTACCCCGCTGAAGCCTTCCTGCTTCTACACAGCTACATAAAATCTTGGAGAAGAGAAAGTGGGGCAGTAGGATAGAAACCTGAGAATAATTTTCTGTATATCACTATTTATTGAAATGTATGGGAAATTACAAGTATGGTATAAAGAAAAATTTCATTTTTTTGGAAGCATTTGAGAGTAAGTGGCCAAATTCATGCCCCTAATTCATCACCCCTAATATTTTATCATTTCTTACAAACCAGGATATTTTTCAACAGAACTGCAAGATAAACACAAAGCCGTGAAATCGATTTTGACTCATTACTACATCTAATTAGATTTCATTCAAGTATTGTCAAGTAATTCCAATAAGTTCCTAAAGTCTATTCTAATCTTCACACCCCATTCAAATTTCCCAGTTGTTGCACAGTGCCTTACAGCAAACGTTCAATTCAGTGTCTTTCTTTGCATTTAGTTGTCATGTTTCTTTAGATTCCTGGAACAATTCCTTGGTTGTTTGCTTCTCGTCGCACTTTTGAAGATTATAGACCATTGCCTTATAAAATATCCCTCAGTTTGTGTTTGAAAGTTTCTCATGACTCAATTTGATTATGCATCTTTGGTAGAAATATCACTAAAATAATACTGTGTTCTCATTGCATCCTTTGATATCAGTTTGTTTTTTTTTTAGAACTTTACGTGAATAGAATATACATTAAATATTTCTTCTTTGCCTGCCTTGTTTAAATAATTATGGCTTCCCACCATAATTATTTTGACATTTATTCATTTTGTTGCATATATCAGCAATTGATTACTTTTTTGGGGGGTACTATATTATTTTATTTGAGGAAATGGTATAAATAGAAGAAGTTAAGTAGATGTTTTGGTAAATCTTTATTTTTTATTGTTGAGGAGTACTTCATTATATGACTATACATACCACAATTTGTGCATCCATTTACCTACTGACAGATATTTCAATTGTTTCCAATTTTAGGCTATTACTAATAAAGCTCATGTTAAAATTTGTATACTTGTCTCTGAAGACATATGCTTTAATTTTTCTTGGGTAAATACCTAGAAGTGTAATGTCAGAGTCCCGTTGACTTTTTTAAAATGTACCAAACTCATTTCCAAAGCAACTGTATCATTTTGAATTCCTACCAGAAATGTATGAGTTCTAATTACTTCACATCTTCATGATACTTGTGTGTGATCAGTGTTTAAAATTTTGGCTATTCTGGCGAGTGTGTAGTGTTATCCCTTTATGGTTTTAATTTGCATTTCCTTAATGACATCATTTTTAGCATCTTTCCATGTACTCATTTACCATACATATATCTTCTTTGGTGAAGTGTCTGTTCATATTGATTTTTTTCCATTTGGGCTGTCTCTTTCTTATGAAGTGGGAAGTATGCTTTATATATTCTAGATATAAGTTCTCTTCAAAATTTTGGAGAATTTTTTAAATGATGTATCATTTTTCAAATTCTCTAAATAATTACTGTGATTTGCTTTGTATTTTCGAAATGCTTCACTAACTCAGGTTCAGAGTTCACCCTGTTTTCTTCTAAGAGTTCGCTAGGTTTTGCTCTATATTTAAGTCTATAATCCACTTTGCATTGGTTTTTTTAAAAATATGGTGTGAAATAAGAGTTGATTTTTTTTTGTTTTGTTCTGTTGTATATGCCAAAATTATTTTAGCATCTTGATTAAAGAGTTTATACTTTCCACATTAAATTATATTTCATCATTGTTGAAAAATAGCCAACCACGTATATATATAGCTATTTCTGGACTATTTGTTTCACTGAATTATGTAACTATTTTTCTGCCAAAAGCACAACTTTTTCTCAGTTGGGCAATAAATACCCTTCAAGGTTATTACCATGTTCCTTTGACATGTCTCCGTAATTCTTTGAGCACCTCCTTGCTTTCTGGGACAAAAAGATAGTCTATATTCCTTTTGTATTGCCCTCAGACCTAAAATCAGCCTTTTTTTCTAACAAGTCCTTTTTCCTGTTAGTGGAGAATGGTATTTAGAAGCCAAGATCTGAGTGTTAGGTATGCTCATGACTATTAAAGTGTTACTACTCCCACACCTTTCAGTGGACAGAGCATATATATGTGTAAATGTACACATTTGTATTATGCATGTATACATATGATACACACATTTACATCTACATTTATTTCTCTTTCTCTACATATTGAAAACCATTGTTTCACATTGCTACCACTCATTCCAATAAAAGTTAATTCCAATATTTCCTTTTCTATTTTTAAACTGGTTTCTCTAACAGTGAGAAAGCTGGTACCTATTATCGTAAATATAAACCTTATTTGATACACCTTCCTACACTAAATCTCCCATCACCACTGCCTCTTCTTTTGTATAAATACCCTTCTTACTGTGAAGCCTCCTATGCCAGATGGTGCCCTATGTGGAACTTTATTTCACATTCTTAGGTTATGATACCTTATACTTGGCTGTTCTGGGGAAAGATGTCTATCTCACTTTGCTTGGACTCAAGTGTCCCAAATCAGAACACTCCTCCTCAGGAGACTTCTGTTCCCCTGACCCCTGGCACTTGTGAAAGACATTTACTTTTAACAGTTATATCTAATGGTTTAGGATTGAATTGCTTTAAGAAAAAAAAAGGAAGAGAAGAAGAGGAAGAAGAAAGAGAAAAGGACAGTGGCAATGGATAAAAAATAATTTCGTTTTGTTTTTAGATGAATAATAATGCAACTCTACTATTGATATTACAGGAAAGAGTATCCTTAGGATGTGGAAGGTTTCAGAGGCATATACATTACATATAAATAATACATCAATCATTTGTGTTATTTATATTGTGTCTTTAAAATAAATTGTAGCTTTACTCTAAGAAAGCCAAACTCCTACAGCTGTCATTTCACATATCCTCTCTCTCCCCTCTTTTACTGGGGAAAGATAAGTGATACGATCACAGTTTTAAAATTGCATATATAATTTAAGATTCATGGTTAAAGAAATTTAGGACAAATGATGTCTGATGTTCGATTAATTTTTTTCCTAAATCTTTAACAAAATGTATTCCTTTGAAACGATTTGCTTAATAAAGAGGAATGATTTGATTCAATGCTTGGGTCAAGAGGCATAGAGAAGGTTAGTAGTTAGAGAGAACACACTAGTGGAGGGGACTGATAACTGAACGAGTAGCAGGAATTTGTATCCAGTTGAATTCATTTGCAAAGTCAGTAGAAAGAGATATCTGAGGTCAGAAATGAACTAGGGATGTTAATGTTAACGTGAGTCTCGATTCAAGTTAAATTCTATTTTTTTATTATCATGTATAAGTTCTTAAAAGGTCCTAAGCTACATGACTGAGCAAACCAAAACAGAAAAACTTTCTGGAAAATTTATATTGGCAAAAGAGTATACATCTTTAGTGAGTACCTACTATGATCTATATGTTCAGACTTTTACTCAAAATATCTCATTGCTCACCCTCTTTGAACTTCAATTATCTTAATTTTTTTTAAAAGGAAGATAATATGCTGTTGAATATTTTTTGGTATTAAAGAACTTAGCACAGTGACCAACACAAAGTAGATAGAGAAAATATATTTTTTTCATCCTTTTTCATCTACTCTTCAAAGCAAAACTGAACATGAGACATTAGGGCATCCACTTGACAGTTGAAGAAATTGAGGCCCAGAGAGTTTAAGTGACATGCTCGTGGCCAGGTAGGAGAATTTGAAACCCAGTTCAAAATCCCAGTCTCTTGATATCAAATTAAATTTTTCTTCCTTTTTGTAGCACTATTTATATTTGTTGAAAAAAAATCCCACTTACTCTCTAATTATTACAAAATGGATGTGAATTCTACGTTAATTTTATATGTTCACGATGTATAAAATTTAGAGCTGTTGCAAATCCATCATGGAAACGATGTAATTCTGCTATCTATAAACATATGCACTGATGTCATATCATATATGCATTTCCATTACATGAATTCAATTGTTCATGCTCATCCAGAAAGAGAGTAATTAAATATTCTGTGTGCATCTACCAGCCAGAGCACATAATGACACATGTCTTTAAAGTAAGCATGAGAATGGAATTCTGAATTTGTTGCTCACTTAATCATCTCAGTTTCCTGGTAACTTTCAGGGTGTAAGCTTCTCATTTAACAAAGGATGGTTCTAGTCAAAGAGGTATACTTTTCATACAACGAGATTCCTTCATGCACGTCAATATTTCATTTAATCCTAATAAAAGGAATTGTGCATCTTGAGGCACTGAAGTAAAAAATATACATGTATTATCCATAATAGTATACTTAAAAAAATAACTTCTAGAAATATACTCATATACACAGTATAGTGTAATGAACCACATGCCCATCACCAGGCTATAGCCATTAACAACTCATAAACAATCTCATTTCATCTGTACTATCATCTCTTGATTTTCCTCTTCATTGGATTATTCTGAGGTAAATTACAGATACATTTTGTTCAGAAATATTTCAGCCTATATCTTTTAAAAAATATTAAAAATTATAAATCATATACCCAGTCGATGATTTTAAGAGCTTTTGTAGAGTGATTATTTACTTCCGTTATTGTAATGAGTGCTTCACATTTACTATCTAACTTAATATAATAAAAACCTGGTGAAGTAGTTAACTATATCCATTTCAGAGATTAGAAAACTAAGACGTTAAAAACAAAACAAAACCATAAAACCTTGCTGAAGGTCACCAAACTCATAATTGAGAAAGTCAAGATTAAAATTCATGTCTTTAGATTACCTCTTAACCAGTAATACACACGGCTATGAACATTTTAGTCCATATCATCTTTGCACTCAATTTTCCCAGCAGCAAAAAAAGATCTTCAAAATGATCTTAGAGAAACACATCTACAAGAAGATTATAGTCTGTCTACTACATTTGATGCAGTCAGTATACTGGAGATTTCAGTGGTTAAGAAGGACTTTATAAAGATGACATCGTAGGAGAAATACTTAAAGTATGAGTAGGCATGAACCAGATGATGAAAAAGGAAAAGGCAGAGAAAGAAACATTTGTAATGGCATAAAAGTAAAATAGGACATTCTGAAAACTTGCAAGTTCACTAATGATTGGTCTATAGAGAATAAAAAGAAGTATTATAAAAGTAAAGATAGAAAGGTGGTTAGTGGCCAGATCATAAATACCAGTAAATACCATGCTTTATTTTTTTAAGTTATAAATTACTGAGCTATTTTTTTATACTGAGAAGTAACAAAATCAGACTAGCTTTCTAAAGATCAATCTCTCAGTGATGTGCTGGTTGGGGAGCAAGCATGAGACAGAAAAATCAGAGAAGTGATATCAAACTAGTCCATCTGAGAAATAATAAGGGACTCAACCAAAGGAATAGCAGGGAGCAGGATATGTAGGTTATGGAATTCACAAATATTTAAGTGCTAGAATTTATAGGACTGGTTTAGCTTGAGGTGTCTGTGTATCATATCATCCAGGTACAGTTTTCCAAAATAGAGTTAGATGTATGGGTGTAAGCTCAGGAAATATACTTAATCTGGGCAACAAGATGTGGCAATGGTATAAGGACAGTGGGCTGTTGAAACTATGGGGCTGAATGTTGTCACTTAGAGAAAAATGTACAACGAAGAGAGTAGAAAGCCAAGGACAGAACCCAAGCAAAAACAAAGTATGAGACATAGAGGAGAAGGTCGCAAAGGAGATTGAATATGTGGAGCCAGAAGGATGGAGGACAACCAGAAGACAGGAAAATCTTTGAAGGAAAAAAGAGGAAATTATGACATTTAAAGTCCTAAGTAACTAAAGCTAAGGAGGCATATGACCAAAATGCATAAAATCACATGTGGTGCATATACTTAGTAAAAACCTAAGCATCATAAAAAGCAGTGTTATTCCTAGAAGCTTGAATTACATCATTTTTGTACATGTGTATGTATATAATATACAACAAACTAAATCTTGAGCCCAGACATTATATCATCTGAAAATCTAAAATATATTTATTTGGAACTGAGGTAAATTCCTGACTTCTTGAATTTATTTATTTAGTTATCCATTTGACAAATATTGATTGTGCACAAGGCACTGAGCTAGAATATTTGATCATCTCTCTTCTATGAAAGAAACGTTGGTGGCACCTACTTCTCCTCTTGTAGTAGAGGTATCTATATCAGGAGTGGATTGTGGTTTCTTAAGAGCAGGTGCTATGACTCAGTCTTCTGGAATACGGAGATTAGAACAAAATCCTGCACATAATAAAAGTAAAAATTACGTTTAGCGATTAGATGAAGGCTGGCAGTGGGAATAGAGGATTTTGTGATTGATTGTACCCATCAACAAGATGTTTCTCAATACTGCTGTTAGAGAGAGCACTTCTTGCTAAATGGTCTGACTCAGAACAACTTCCACTTCAGAAAGATGATGTAAAATAATGGATAATGACGATGTTCATGGGTAATATGGCAAATACACATTACAACTTTAAAGTCTTTTTTATAATGAAATTATGGTTTTCTATTTCTTTAAGATTGATTTTTAACACTTTTATGACTCCTGAGCTATTTTTAGTTCCTCCTTAAAGTTTCTTACAATTCTTGTATTATTTTCAGTATGTTTTATCTATGGACTTGTGGAGGTTGGGAGGCATCAGGCATATTCAATCATCTTGGCAATCATTATACCATCAGTAATGTAGGCGTAATTCTTAATGATTATATACTCTGTTCATATTCTCTTTACCTTCATCCCACTCAACCAAATAACACATCACATCATTTTTGGCCTTTTCAATTGTTCCTAATTATGTTCTTTAAAAAATTTTTTTTCTCTTGCTTTCTTCCTCTTATATATGTTAATATACTCTAAGTTGTATTTTTAGACATAAAGTTGTCTGTGTTAATTTTTGACTTTTAATTATCCTTTAATTACTATCCTTGACTCTTTAATTATTGTAGTTGCACTCCTGAAATGACAATGATCTATGTTGTTTCAGTATTTGGATACCAAGATCTGAATACTTGACTTCATATAATTTTGCTGAACAGTATAAAAAACCCCATTATTATTTGTAAAAAATGTGGAGATTTCAAGCAAAATTTCTGATTAGACTCTTAATCTGTTACTTGCTAGAAAAGTTTTTTGTTTTTGTTTTTAAAATAAATGCTCTGTCTTTTGTGAAGTACTCAGTATTATATAACTGTGGGTAGAATTTATATTAGGTTCTTTTAAGTTCCAAAAGGCCAGGCTTAATTCTTTTGAATTCTGTAAGAAATAACTAATTAGAAGAATTATTTCCCCTTACATTTGCAATCAACCAACATCAAGATATGTATGATTGCATACCACATATCATTTACTGTGTATAAGGCACCTTGCTGGGTATTGTGTGTGAAACCAGGGTGAATTGTTCACATTTCCACCTTGCAGCTACTCATTTTAGTGTGGGAGACAGACCAATGAAAGAATATCTCTAATATACATCAGAAAAGGAAACATTGTTATAATGGAAATACAGTATATGATGGAAATATGCATGAGTACAAGACAAAGAGTTATCGAGGACTTCATGGCTGGGATAAGATTTGAATTGGGCCCAAAGGAAAAGGCTTCCAAAGATATCGATCAAGGAAGGGCATTTTAGGCAGTAAGAATGACTTGAACAAAAACATAAAAACAGAAAAGGAGACTTTGTGTAGAGAAACAATAATCGATCTGTTGTGTTTTGAGGATGTGTTTTACAGAAATATGGTACAAGATAAGATGCATAATTTTGTGGAAAATTCTAAATGTCTGGCTGTGAAATTTTGATTTTGTAAGAAAGGAGCACTATGGAACAATATTAGGCAATGATATATTGTTTTTTTCTTTCTTTTTTCTTTTCCCCATAGCATCCATAAAAAAAAAAACCCCAAAAAACAAAAAATAATAGCAATACATTAAAAAATGTCTATTAATATAATTTTCTCTTTTTAATGTTCTTGGGTAAAATCCTTCATATTGCCTTCAAACTGTTTCACTTTGCCTCAAGGAAGACTGGCATTGTTACATCGGAGAATAAAACAACAAAAGTGTTAGAGAGAAGAACATCAGTACTAAGTTTCAAATTGTTAAATTGTATTTTGTCTTTGTAGAAAGACAATGGTCTTTAATTTTTAGTGTTGTTGAAATATAAAAGGAATTTGCAAATTTCTGCAGATTCCACTGAGGGAGTTGGAGCCAGAAGTCTGACTAGAATTTAGCACTCCTTTCCCTGTGTGGAATGGATTCTGTCTGAGGCTAAGTCCCCTGGGAAGAAGCAAAATGGGACGCAGAAAAGAGTAGGAGGTAGAAAGTCCAATGTACGTGATTCATCAGACTGAGAAAAAGAGGAGACGATACCTGATTAGAAAAGAAAAGAACATCTATTGCTTAGAGACACCTTCCTGAAAATATTGTGGCCTTGAGCTTCCTTCTATGTTACCTCCACCTAGTTCAGACAGCATGTCTCCAAAAAGGATGGAGGAAGAGAAGACTTCTGAAAGACTTACTTGAGAAAGACAGAATCAACCAGAACACACATTGTGAAGGAGAAGAAATGAGATATTAAAGTCCACGAATTCCAAAAAGTGCTTCGTTTTCCTTTTTATTACTCAGAGATGAGGATTTCAAAGGAAAATCAGATTAGTCATAGAAAATAAAATTGTATTTGCTTTGAATTTCTGAATGTTGTAATTTTTTAATTTATCACTCAGGGTGCTTCATTCATTTATAAACATTATTTATTTCTTTTAATTAAACCACAACAAGCATATAATAAAGGATGAAAAGATCTCATGCTGGTTAATCAAGCTTTGTAGTGACCTGGTTTTCTCACCTGCTGCCTGGATCACAGGTCAGAACAAGCAACTCATGTCCCAAGATGAGTTTCATATCCCTGAGGAGGAAGGTGGCAAGAAGCTGATAGACAAGGAGGAACGTTAAGGAGACAGGAAGTAGCGTGTCTGGCAAAAATAAGAGTGGTGACTCCACGACTGTGAAGTCTACATTATCTGGACCTATTGACCACCTATCTAAGTCAGATACCATCATTTTGGTGTACATAAGACCACACTAAATTTATTTACTATTTCTTGAATTAATTTTTCATTCAATCAATTTTGCAAAATATGTACTTTTTTCCTTCTCCATCTTTCCATAAGCCTTTAATCCCTAATTGCCACAGATCTGTTTAGAAGTTAGATTTGACAACATTAACAGACATTAATAGAAGGATCATATCATTTTAAACTACTGAAAAAAATGAAGAAATACGCATTGGGTATTTTGCGTAAAACTGTCATGTTAAACAGAATATGTGTGCAATAAAATTTTAAAAGCAAACCGAGTAATGGAAAGCAGATCAGTAGTTGCCAGGGAGGAAGAACGGGTGAGAGATTGACACCAAATGGAATTCTTGGGGATGGTGGACGTGTTCTATATTTTTCTTGTAATGGTGCATCCATTAGTCAAAACTCATTAAACCATACACTTAAGCGAGTGTAGTGCATCATATGTAAATTATATTTCAATAAAATTTTAAAAATAAAAATATCGTAAACATAGTGAATTTGCCAAGCAAGTAAGGGGATCTGATTACCTAGGTTTGAAGTCCTGTTGGGCACTTTACAACTGAGTGACCTTGGCAAGTGATGACACCTCTGAACCTCAGTTTTTTTATCAAGTGGAGTTGACAGCAGTATCTATTCCCTAAGTCTGTATTAAAAATAAGTGGTAATATATATGAAGCACATAGGAAGAAGTTCATGAATGCATAGTTTTACATACACCTCTATAGCCAAGTTAGAGCTAATAAGAAAATTTTTCCTAATAAACCTAAATAATACAATCTCAATTATAAGGAAGTTTAAAATATGTATTATTATTAGTAGTATTATTAGTATTATTATTATTTAGTTTTTTCTACTATAAAAAGTATTCCGTCCTTATATTTCATTATTCAGGAAAAAAAAATCATATTAATTTCTCACAGAAACTTTGAAGGTAGAAAAGTTTTTAATGTGCTCTTAGAAAAGATTATAATAAGTGTGCTAATAATGATTACATAGTTTTCTATCATTGCTGAAGCTCTAAAGTACACTACGCCAATAATGAAAACTATAAACTGTAGTAGCTAACACTATTAAAAATAACTTCCTTTAAAAGTAAAAGCTCAGAGTTTCTTCTTTGGTTCTGTAACCACTTTTGGAATGTTCTACTGAATTTTTTTTAAAGCAGCCTAATTTATGGCTCAAAATATCATCACTTCAGTATGAAGTTAATTCATTTAAACACAGAATAGCTTCTGATTCTCTCTGAGATTTACATTCTATCCAAAGATGGTATAAAATAGAGTCACTCCCTCAGAATTAAGTGATAAGAGTTATTGCTCTTGGCCTCTCTATGACTGATCCAGTTAATGATGTGCTGGCCTTCTAAAATGATGACTAAAAGGCTTGCCATCTGAAAGCTAGGAAAGAAATGAGTTTACTGCAAAATATTTAAATGGGATTTCACCAGAAACTAAGGAAAACCAGAGAAAAACAATCTCTCTGTTTCTTATTTATTTGTTTCAACTTATATCTGCCTTCTAGTTGCTTATGATAAGAAATGGAAATAGGGCATAAAACTTGGCATATTATAGATACTTTAAAAGGTTTGGAAAGTAAAAGAGAAATGGAAAAAGGTGGGTTTATTTCATTATTTTTATTCATATAAATATCTTTAATTCCTTGTTACTGACAACTGGTAATTAGAGTTGGTGAGGAACTCACCTTTGCCGCGTTGGTGATATTGAAATGTAAGGTATAATTTGGAACACATTCAATTACTATTTTGTACTGTAGTGTCAAGGCTTTAAATTTAGTAAAGTTTATAATAGAGTAAGTAACAGTGTATGTTCTAGAGTCAAGCAAATCGGGGGTTGAACACTGGCTCTCCAATTCAGTGAATAAAGAGAATAGACTTGATGCATGCCTCTCCAACTTCAAGACAACAGTAACCACCTCATGAGTTTCTGAAAGAATTAATCCAATAGTACATGGCAAAAATCTGTTTCTACCCCTGGAATATTGTAGGCTTGACTAATCGCCCCTGGTACCATTCATATAGAGAACTTCCTGTGTTGTGTGTATTCATTACATATTGGTACATACTACTGAGAGCAAAGTTTAAAATCTTGCCCTTGTGTTTCTTCTATGCAAAGTGGATGGAAAAGAAAACCTGACCATTATATCTTTACATGATTGTAGCTTATCCCTGTTTTAACAAGCTCCGCATTTTTTTCTTTACTGTATATACTTGACTATATATCCTTTCAAAACTCTTTTCTTTCTCTAAATGTCCCATTCCTGAAAATGTGACTATGGTTTTTCGGGCTTCCCTGAAAATTCAGTTCAATTCTCTCCACTGTTCAACACACAGCTTTCCCTTGGTATTACTATTTACACTTTTTTCCAGCCATATGACGAGATGATTCTTATATCCATGCTTTCATTCATGTAGTGTTACTCTCTTGGAATGTTCTTTGAACAAGCTGGAATTTCGAATCTCAGTTACAGTGTCATCTGGACTTTGCAACAGCAGCTCCCTTACTTTCTGTTATAACTGATCCATGTGCATGCTTTGCCTTCCCTGAGGAGGTCAATGGAAGGCAGATGAGCTCTGTGTCAGATGCCCTAGATTCCCTCCTTAGTACCGTAACTTTTTTTTCCTATAAAATGGGGTTAATGTAATACTGAGAAATTGATATAATTAAATAAAATAATGTAACTAAAAATTCTTGTATTGAAAATTGCCACATACATAATAGTCACTTTTATTATGTTTTTCTGTTTGAATCTGCTATGGCCTAAACATACATACATACATACATACATACATACATACATACATACATAAATAAATAAATAAATAAATGTACCTACATTGTTCAAAAATTTCTTGTTTATTGACTGATTGGACTGCAAATTTTAAAAGATATTATTACTTCATGTGAAGAAGAAATATTAATGTTTCTGTTGAAACAAACACATCAAGTCATATCTCAAATTATGGGCTTCTTTTTTAACATTTAGAAGTTGCTTAAAAAATGAATATCCTGAATAGAATGCCTGTATTTACTGTAAAATGAAGTTAACAGTGAAATCAAGCAAAAAGAAAATAAAACTAAAGTTTGGTATATCATCCAACCCTACTGGCTCCTTTCTAATATCTCTGTTTTTTGGTTTTTTGTTTTTTTTGTTGTTGTTGTTGTTGTTTTTGCTTCCACACTTTCCCTGCTTTGACCCTTGAATGCCCAACTCAGAAATAAATCTTCTGAAAATACCATTCTCATGATGTTGCTTTCCTGATTAAGGACATGCAGGGTTTCCCTAGGGCCTCCTACGTCAAGACCATAATTCTCTGCCTGAAATTCAAGGTTCTTTGTAATCTGGTCCCAATTTATCCACTCAGCTTTATCACCTATTATTCTAGCAGATGTGATCCATAAAATCCTTCTATCATACAGATTTAACGATTTATGACCATGGATCTGACATTTAGCAATCCCTGTAGGGCCATCTAAGGTCATCTATTTTACTGAAAACTTCCTTAAGTATTAGAACCCATCCTTTTAGTACACAAATTAAATATCAAATAAAATATACTTATTGTTGCTTAGAAAGGGTCGAGCTCTATAATAGAAATTTTGAGGAGCATAAAAGTAAATTAATCACAGTCTTTGCTTTTAGTCTTTTACTAAGTTACTTGGGACCCAGACAGTGCTATGAAACTGGAGGAGAGAAAAGAGTAATGCATTGTGTGTGTGTGTGTGTGTGTGTGTGTGTGTGTGTGTGTGTGTTGGGGGAGCATGCTCGGAGAAGGTTTCCAGGATGAGTTAATATTTAAATAGTGTTGGAAGAAGAGTCAACTAACCCCCAAAGCACAATAAACAGTACCTAGGACCTATGATACTTTTAGGGGCCCCCAAATAAAAGGTTTTAACATTAATTTGTTTTAAAATCAGAAAAGTTCAATTTAGTAGTAATGAATATATAGTAATGAGCTTATCCGAGTTATATTTGTGTTTATATCAACTTGATAATTTTAAATACTTTTTTAGAGGGAGGGGACCCCAGAGACAAATGACTTTGGACCACAAAAGTTATACTGTCACCCTGTCTGGAAGAATGGATGTAATATTAATGGGTAGAGATGGAAAGAGGAAATAGTATGAGTAAAATTTGTGCTATGGGAAAACACGGGGTATGTGTGGGAAATTCCTGGAGAAAGAGAGCATTGATCAAACACGACAAATAATGGCAGAGAGAGGTAGGTCAAAAGGTAAATACAGATAGTGGAATAGAACCATATTGTGGAGACGTTATTGGTGGCAATATTAAAGAAGTTTGAACTTGCTGTTTTTATATTAAGGACTAGCTATTGAACGGTGGAGTGAAATAACAGTTTTCTATATTTAGTGAGTTCATTCAGCAAGTATTTATTAAGCACCTATGATGTGCTAGACATTGTGCTAAGTACTAGACATGCAGGAGAAGAAAAAGACTCCTTTTTTAGAGCTTACATTTTGTTGGGTTCAGCAGACAATAAACACACAATCAAATAAATGATGATCTCCCAAAGTGTAAGTGCTTTGAAGACAGTAAAGAAGATAATTAAATAGAGTAAATGTAGAGTAAATTGTTGTAAGCAAGAGAATCAGCATTCTAAGTGGTGGGAACATAGAAAAGGGAAGAGCAAGATCCACAAGTTGGCAAACTGACAAGTTTGAAATGAGGCTGGCGTGAATGGAGCAAGTGAGCAAGAGAATGAGTGCATGGAATGTGGATTGGGAGGAAGTTTACATCTCTGCACTTGATTATATAACCTCTTAATTCCCTACTCGCGTTAACATTTCTTATTTTTTACTTATTTCTGCTTCATATTAACTTTTTTTTTTTAAATTTATCTGTGTAAAGTATTTTTGGAACACAGTGGTGTGCTTAAGATTCTGTTCTATCCTGCCCAACATCTATCGGTAATTGAGATTATGAAAACATTCAATAAACATTGTGTATGACTTGTTGTGAGACATGAGATATAGCCAAAAATTCAGTTTGGGCTCAGAAAAAAAAATCGTCATTTAGTTTACATAGTCATACGAATATCTAAAATAAAATAAGAGGTATCACACGTCTACTTGAAATAGTATTGGCCTGCTTCTTTGATAAATTTGTTTGGCACTATTTCAAGAATACATCACGGCTCATGATTCAATTTGGAATTTTATTTATTGTCATGATAGACTATAGTAAATGCTATCTAGGAGAAATACTTAGAAATTATGTTTAGAAGTTCCAGCATAAATGCATATAATTTCCCTCAGTATTTCCAAATAAATTTAAAAAATAAACTAAAGCAAAACTTTAATTTAAAAGAAATGTGGTATTAATTGATATAAAGTCTAAAATCTTTAAGAATTTGTTTTCAGATTAAGTATCAATCTTTATTTATGGCCTAATTAAGAAAAATACAAGATTATATAAGTATAAAATAAGAATGCAGCAAATCTAATAGATTTTGACATATTCTGTAATGTTTATAATAGCTCTAGATCAAATAATTTACTAAGGACAGTTGCATTATATATTTGTCACAATCATTGATTTTAACTGCTGCTATATTTTAAGGGAGTATTAGAATCTTATATTTTATTTCAATATTTGTTAATAGAATTGATCACATTTGTAAATAAAAGATTATGTGGAGTTTCTATTTATGATAGGCTTGGCTTTTGAGTGATAAATAAATCTTAATAATATTATGTTTGGGTAACACTTACTCTTCAGAGGACTAGACGAACAAAATTAATCCCTCAGTTAGTCTGTCCTTCAATGAAAACTCCCATTTTTCACAAGAGCAAAATGAGTCAAGAAGACTTAATTCTCTTACTTTGTGTAAATTTCATCACTTTCCAAAGAAACATTAAGTGGTAGTTCAGAAAAATGGAGATTTTAAAGTGCAAATAGATTTGAGAGTCTTGAAGGTGGAGTGATTTATTATTAATTACTTTCCTCTTTTCCTTTAGTATACATCAAGCCATTACTCCTGCACTAAAATCCAAAGAATGTTTATATTAGATCTTCATTTATAATTAAGTTTTGTAGACCTAATTTGGGAATTTTATTATGTAAATATGTATAGCACGTTCAATTTAGTCAAGTATTTTTCAATTTGCAAACTTAGAACTATTATGTGTTCAGACGGAATTCTGTCTGGGAAATCACTTTTTAAATTTTACCCACTTGGGGCTTATGTACGACCCTCTGGTCTAGCAATTTATATTAAAATATATTTACATGTAATACGATTATATTGATACCTAGGGGTTTCATGGAATGCTCTAGAGCTTTAAAGACAAAAACGTGGCTTACAATCACTGCACCACATATTTTAGGGAGAAAAACAGAATTTTTAATAAACTCCAAAATCTGCATGGTAAAATTTTATATTAAATCCCAATTTCTTCACACTGAGGGTTAAGGGCCTGCCTGGAGACAACCTAAACCAGCACTAATAATAGAATGACCCTATTGGAGTGAGCTCCCCTACTTTGGATCCCTGATACTTTTTATTATACCTCTGTGGTTTGTGCTGAGATGGCTTCTTGATACTGTACAGCTTTATTTACTAATCATAATTCTTATCTTGTTAACATTGGGTGTCGATAAATGATTCTTCAGTTGTCACTGAATTTTTAAAGAATGTTCTTATTTTGAAATAATCTCAAACATAAAAATTGCAAGAATAATCTAATTAATCTTTTTTTTCTGAGCCATTGGAGAGTGAGACCCACATGATGTCCTCTTGTCCCTGAATACTTTACTATAGAACAAAAACATTCTCTTACATAACCACAATTTGACCACTCAGGAAGTTGGTATTGATACATTACCATCATCTTATCCTTAGAGTCCATCGAAGTTTTGCCAATAGTATCAATAAGAAAAGGATCTCATCTAGGTATTTGTCATGATCTTTTAAACTCTTTAAGTTTGGCATAGTTCTTTGGTCTTTCTTGACTTTCACAACCTTGACACTTTTGAAGATCCTGGGCTTGATATTTGGTAGACTGTTTCTCATCTGCGATTGTCTCATGTTTCCACATGATTGAATTAAGGTTACGTGATGCGGGCGCACACATCACGAAAGCGACTCTTCATTCTCTTTGAATCCTATTAGGTGATACACAGGTTAGATTTATTTCATTACGGGTACTGTTAACTTTAATCACTTGATTTAGGTGGTGTTTGCCAGATTTCTTACCATAAAGTTACTTTTTCCCCCTTTATAATTAGTAAATATTTTCAGTGAAAGTACTTTGAGACTAAGGTAATATTCCATTTTTCAGCAAAATTTCTACTTATTCATTTATTCATTTCAGTATGGATAGGTAGGTTCTTGTTTTATTTAATAAGTTGCAGTCCAATATTCTCATTATTTATTTTAGTGTTCGAATTTTCCCATATTTGGTCATTGGGTTTTGTTTAAAGGAATCTTCTTTGTCCTTTGACTTTTCTTCATCATTTTCTGAAAATTTCCTTCTTTCTGATGTAACAAGATTTTCCAGGCTCATTTTGTAATTTCCTTACCCAAGTGCAGATTGAATCATTTGTCTGAGAAGTTCTGATTCCCTTAAGTGAACCATGGTACTTAGAAACCAAGATCTGAATACTAGGTATGGAGATTGTTGATTTGCCGATTCTAAGCTTTTCATCTCAGTAAAAAGAAGTAGGAAATATATATACATATACACACAGCAGGTAAATACATATTTATCTATATATATGTGTGTGTGTGTGTGTATATAAGCACATATATATTTATTGTAGCTATGTAGGAATAGAGAGTTACATATGGATTTATATTGATATTATATTTATATTTATATTCATATCACCAGTCTATCTATCTACCTATCATCTATCTATCTATATATCATCTCCTAGAATATTAATAGTTCACATCATTATCTCCACTTGAAATGCCACAGAGTTTATTCTAGTTTTCTCCCTTTTCCTATTTATAATTCCTTTGCCTTACATTGAGAAACAAGGCTCTTGTCATTCTCCATATATTTTATTTGATGAATTATCTTTACGTGTCCAAACTCCCCAGTTCCACCATGGCCACACCCAACCTGCATGTCCCCTCCACTCATGTCAGGGTCTAACATGCTATTCAAAGCCATCACCATCACTGGCCCTTTCCCTATGCAGGTAATCTGCTCATTCCATTTAGGTTTCAACATCTCTTGTCAATCTACCACCACCATCCCTGAACAGATGCTCTCCTCAAAGTGTTTGGCTTCTGACACTTTGTCAGGGTTATCTCTAGGGACATACTGTCCCCATCCTTCTTGGGTTTGGACAACCAGCAGTAGGCTGCCCTCCATTCACATGAGAACACACTCCTGACTCTACTTTGATTCTCACTCTCCATGAGGACACACTACTAACCCTTTAGGGCTTTGTCACCCCATGCTGGGTTGCCCTCTTCCCTGAAGCCTACCCTTATATGGATATATTTCTGCTATGGGTTGAATTTTATCCCTCAAAGTTCACACTTACCCCTCGAAGTTCACAGGTTGAAAGCCTAACCCTCAATGTAGTGGAGTTTGGAGATAGGACCTTTGAAGGGTTAGATAAGATCATGAAGGTGGGGCCTCCTGATGGGATTAGTGACTTTATAAAAAGAGAAAGAGAGGAGATCACTCTTTCTCTGTCATGTGAAGACATAGTGAGAAGGTGGCTGTCTACATGCCAGAAAGTGTGTCTTCAATCAGGAATAACATGGTTCAATACCTTGATCTTGAACTTTTCACTGTCTGGAACTATGAGAAATAAATGTCTGTTGTTTGAGGTACCCGCTCTAGGGTATTTTGTTATATCAGTCCGAGCAGACTAATATACCTCTCCACACAGTCAGGTTTGAATCATCACTTCCCTTCTGCATAGATCCCCTCTTTAAATGTTCTTGGACTCTTGACACCCTAGCCTCTATGTCTCCTTTGGTTGGCACTCCCTAATAGCTTTTCTGCAGAACTGATCAGAAAGGGAGAGGAAGAGAAAAGAAAAAGTTTGTTGGACAATTTAAGCTACTTAATTTCCCCTGCAATCCTTTAGGCCTGTCTCCCTCTGAGGCACTGGAATTCTTTTGAATGGACATAGCCTCTGTGATGGTCATGAGAGGGGTGGAACTTATATAAATTTTTCGAATAGGAAGATTTGCTTCTTGCTTGAAATTGTACTAAAACTGATCTTTCATTTTCATGGTGTCATGATACTTTCTCTATAATGTTATTAAACATTAACCTAGTGACAATATCTTGGAGTGCTAGCTAATTGCCTCATATTCCATACTGTATATGGTGTGTTTGTGCATGCATACATGTTTGTTGACCAAATAATCAACATAATCAACATATTTCACTGTATTATGCTGTCCCACTATTGTGTATCCCACTGCATTTGTAACAAGGAGCAGGATGAGTTAAAGTCAATTATGTTTTATATCTTATTTGATAATCTCATAAAATGATGAAAGTTTAATGACTTGTGAAACACTAGAAGAAAAATAAGTTTGAATATTTCTATACTCTTGGAAATAGAGACAGATTCTACAAGTCTGGGAGATAGTATTTTTAGTGGTTGAGAATAACTTGGATATCATACATATCTGGGAAGAAATCCAAGTAATTCTTGATTGTTATAAAGCATCTGTCAAGTCCTTTAGTGTCTCTAAGCACTAATTTCCTCATTTGTAAAGTGGATATACAATTAATACCTAACTTACAGGGTTGCCGTGAAGATTAAATGTGTTACTACATGTCGATCGCTGAATTTACCACATGGCCCTTAAAAAGCCATTTGCCACTTTTCATACATTTTGAAACTTCCCCAAATTTCTCTCTTTATATAATTATATTGAGTTAAATCATTTGCCAAGAGAAAACTATGGCTTGGAAGACCAGCATTAGGCAACAAACACTCCAGTAGTCATTAACAGGTTAACCTATATTTTTCAGTTTCCCAGAAGAAAGCATGGCTATAGGCCATAAACATAAGAAAAGTTCTTTTTAATGGAGAGATGAAAAAAAGACTTTCATAATGGGGAGCATCAGGGGAAAACATATCTGGAACAAGCTTACGCACTGGGGAAACATGATTTCTAGAGGCAAATTGGAGGGCATGGAATATTATATTTTCCAAAGATGGCCACAGTAGCATTTCTCATTCCACATGTCCTTTCATAATGCAATGCTCCCACATTAAGAAGTATAGTCTAATTTGCTTGTAGTTCTATTAAATCTAGGCTGGCCTTAGTAAACTGCTTGGCCAATGGAGTATTAAAAAAAGTGACATTCTGTAATTTTCAGTGCTGTCACAGTTTGTCTTCCAGCTTCTGCCTGAGTCTCTTGGAGTGTTCGCTCTTGGAGTGTACCCTCTGTGAAAGAAGCCCAGGCAACACAGAGAGGGCAAGAGTATGTGCGCTGCTCAACAGTCCCAGGTGAGCTCCCAGCTGACAGCCAGCATTAATTACAAACCACATGAATGAGTCATTTTGGATATCTAGCTAGTACAGACTTCATATGATTGTAGCCTCAGCTGAAATCTACCCATAATTACATATAAGACTACAAATAAGATCTACCCAGTTGGATTTAACTAATCCACAGAATCACAAAAGATAATAGTATATATATTTTTTTAAGCCACTAAGTTATGCTGTGGCTTGTTTTGCAACCATAGATAATCAGAAAAGTCAACTGGAAGGACAGAAAAGGAAGAGATCAAGGACTGAAACACCTAAGAAAATTACCCAGCAGGAAGTAGAAGCAGATAAACACCAACATCTTCTCATTTTACATCACAGCTTTATCGGGAACCAGTCTTAATATTAACTATAGGACAATATAGACATATTCGACTGCTTAGACTGTTACTTTTAAAAATGACTTCATAGGAATTTTGACTGCATAACCTGTACAAATCAAGATTTGTAAAACTTGATTAAATTAAGATATATAGAGTTAGTCATTTTTTTTTTAAATTCTCAATTCTCTAAGAGATCTTGGGATGTCAATTAAATTATACTTAATTTTACTATATACAGGGTCCTTTTTTACCTGTGTGTTTGTCTTCCAAGGACCTGCTTTATAAATCTACATGGAGAATCCAAAAAAAATATTCACGAATGAAAAAACCATATGAAAATTTAGTTTTTCCTCAAACATTCTTCAATCTTTGTCTCACTTTAACAGTAGAATCTGTTTGGCCCTCTACTACAACTTCCTTTCTCTTTGTGGTTTGGCCTGCCTTTATTCTTGAATGTTTTTAAGGCCAATATATTGCAAATTTATTGACAAATAAAACTTCAAGCTTTGCAAAGTACATAAAATTTCATGGAAACCGTGAAAGGGTTATTTGAGAAATACTAAATCACATTTGCCACTGGCAAATGAGCAGTTAACAATGTGAGATGAAAAATGTAATGAGTACGAGGAAAGGATAAGAGTTTCAAAAGACAATGATTTAAAAATCAAAGGTTTAAAAGAGACCTTTGCAAAAATGGATTAAGCACACATATACTGACATACATACACATATACATATTTGCAAAAATAATTCCTATCATACTGAAAAAAATTAATGTTTTGTGCAGAATATGGTATCATGCAATACTACAAATTTGTCAGTAAATTACACCAAGAAGAAAACAAAGTTCTTTTTCTTTCTAAGAATTGAATTATGTTTAAGAACTAAATTGAGTTAAATAGTAGACTGTATTTTATATTTTTATAATTTTTTTCATGCTTCAAAAATAAAATTATGGTGCCAATTTAATGTTGATTCATTTTAAGTGCTTCTTTCTACCTATATTAAACTTATTATTTAGTCTCCTAGATTAGTGAGAAAAAATTTATTTGGTAATGGTTTTCATTGTCAAGTTAATGGAAGATACTTTCTAAAATAACTCAGAACTCGCAAGTAATAGATAAGTAGATTTTAATGCAACAACCTCAAGTATTAGCTTACATGAAATAATCAACATTAAGATAATGGAAAATATAGATTTCTCTTGGGGAAAAAGAGATTCAAGGAAATTTTGTACTTGATTTTAGATATTATAAGAGAATACTAAATGCAGCACAGAATAGAAAAACCCACTGTGTTTCTACTATCATTTCATCTATCTAGGTAACAGTAGTTACTCTACTATTTTCTGAGGAAACAATAAACAAACATGAGACTATAAGACAGGGTCTCACCCCTGTCCTAGATGGAAGAGATAGGCAACATTATTATTTAATGTGTGTGCTGTAAAATCTGTAAGGCATTGGGAAGAATCGATGGTGATTGGTAACGTGGTTGTTGCTTCAGGGAGAGAAAAAAAGAAAGAATGGAGCCATCAGAGGAGAGGTTACTAAAACAGAAAAAGGTGGTAGTTCAAGGAAAAGCAAAATTATTTCTACATGCGCTACTGTAGCAAGATTGTTGCCCTTTAGATTTCCTGGCTGGTTTCAGAATTCTTCTTGGGTGGTCCATAAAGGAGTGCTAGTCTTAGGAAAGAGTATCTAGAAGATATTCCCCAAAGGAACACTTTATAGAGAGACTTTAAGGTAAGATTAATGGGAATTCAAGCACCCTATGAGGGAACAAATGAGATACTGGGCAACTATATATCCACATTCTAGGTTCACTTCCATTTTAAAGAAAAGATCCTGTTTAGATAAAACAAAGAGGATGGAGCACATAAATGATTTCAAGTAATTTCTAGCCACAGAATTCTTCTCCTTTCTCTTCCCTTTCTTTTGAAACCCCTTCCCTACCCTTCCTTTCTCTGGCTCCCTCTTCTCTTCCTTTGCTTTCTCCCGTAGACTTTCTCAAATTCTCTTTCTCTTAAAGTTTACAATAAAAGCTATTATGTAAAAATATTCAAGTGGACAGCTGTAGTTGAAACAAGGGTCCCAGACCCCGAGTCAATTTATCCAGTCTCCACTAACCCTCTCACTACGTTGGCATCTGTTGTTCTGTGGAGCTGAACTGAAGATAATTTGAAGCCACTAGACTATTTTTAGTGTTTTACCAGTTTAGAATCCACAGTTCATTAATCGGATTATTGAATATAGCACGGTGTAGTCATATTTTATAGTGTTTGTTCATATCACAGTGCTTGCTCTCCCTTAGAAATTTTTTCCCGTGGTGGGCTATAATAGTCATATTTGTATGAGATGGCTCTTCAGAGTTTGTTGTTATTAATTAAATGAGAAGAAACAACTGGCCTATTAAAAGTCAACCAGGTTTACCTCTTTGCAATATATAAGGTAGATTAAAGTTGCTACTTTGACTTAGACTAGTCAATTGAGTGGAGACATAAAATGAGCTATGATGTGAACATTTTTAATTATGGGAAATTCCAAAAGCTAGAGAGAAGAAAGGAGGGAGATAGAAAGAATAATATGCAAATACAGAGACAGGTGAGATCTCAGTGCTGCTTGATTTCTTAATGGCTTTTGACTTTCTAGTTTCATTTCTTTATGAGTTTTGAGTGCCCTACTGTAATTTTTTCTTGTATGTTTTGAATACACACACACATAGATGTAGATATAAATTTTTCTTCTAGTTGAAATAAATTTCTTTTACTGGAAACAAAGTGAACTGTGATGAACGCACAGGCTTAAATGAAAGGAAAGTGCCTATAGAAATTAATCTAAGAATTTGTTATATATCTCAGTATATATAGAGAATGTTTAAAACGTGCTTATCCTTTGACTTATATATATTCTACTTCCAAGTATATTCCTTAAATAAATGAACAGAGAAACCAATGCTTTCACACAGATAATCTCACGTAACATTATTTACAACAACAAATACGGAAACAACTGAAATATCCAACGGTAGACTAATAGTTAATAAAGAATGGCACAGTCATATAATGAGCAAGTATGTGTCCATTTCAAATGTTTTCTAAGAATATTTAATATAGGGTGTCACTATACACAACTCCCGCAGGTGTGTCATAGTCTATTTGAATAACGTCCTTTAGAATTGTGCAATGCCCAGCCTACAGTTGTATATACAATACCCTGATTTAATGACATATGAAAAATTAAACCAGATTTGACATTATATTACTGTTAAATAAAAAAGTAGTTTTTACACAAAACTATATCTTTGGTATAATCCCAAATATATGATATAAAATTTCAATGAATATATGTATAATTTTAATTTTCAAAAATTATGGAGATATTTGTCAAATTCTAATAAATTATTTCACAGTGCTGGAATTATAAATGATTTAAGAAAAAAATTTTGTAGCCTTTATTTTTTTCCTATAATAAGTGCATATGGTTGGAATCAGAAAAAAATGATAATTATAATTTTAATGCTCCTATCTAATCATCTGTTAAAATAAACAGCAAACACTGGGTTTATAAAGAACAAAATCTTCTATTACACTCCACACCTAATGTACTCAGGTATCACCTTTATGGCAATTCTGTGCCTATGCTTCATATTAATGCTCAATTATTAATTTTTCTTTTATTATTCATTACTATTTGAGGGAAACTTTAATGTACTGGCACTGTTATCTAATGAGGACCTCACCAGACTTGAATATACTGAGAAGTAACTTCATGTTTATTAGTCAATGATTCTGTTGGAGTAGTGTATAATCCTTATTTCACAATTTCCTAAACGATAGAGATGACAGGAATCTCCAGGGATTTTTCCAAATCAATACTAGGCTTTGCATTTTCTGGACAATGAACAGTTTTAATCTCTAAATGTACTGATTTTCCCATTTGCAAACTGATGATGTGTAAGCCTGCCTAAATGGCCTTTAGGGATTTGGTTAAGATTGGTTTAATTTAGACTAATAGAAAATGTTAGTCTCAACTATGTGATAAACAGGTAAACAAATATGTAAAATGCTTTACAGAAAGACGCATATTAAAGGGATCTGGGAACACTTGATTAAATATTGACATAGAAAAGTCTCATTATGGGAAAAAAAACGACCTTGGTTCATAAATTGAATACATGTATGTCTCCTACTTAGCACCATATAATTTCTCAGTGAGTTTCAAAGAACAACAACTATTCTTATACAGGAGAACTTAAACTATAACGGCATGTCACTCCCTCTTATACTTGCTCTGTATGAGAAAGCAGAGTCATTTGGAAAAGACAACAATGCTTGGGAAAATAGAAGGCAGCAGGAAAAGAGGAAGACCAAATATGAGATGAACTGACTCCATAAAAGCCTCCGTAGGCCGGAGTCTATAGTTGCTGAGCAGGGCTGTTGAGTACAGGACATTGTGGACATCACTCATTCATAGAATTGACAGGAGTCTGAGCCAATTCGACGGCATTTATGATCACACACATGATCTCTGATAAGGTCTGTGGTCTGGGGCCAGCCAATTGATTAAAACATAATGCTAACAGGCAAGCAGCGACAACATGGGTCCACATCCAAACACCATGCCATCAAAGTCATGCATTCCTATTGCTAATTTGGTTTGTCACCTTTAAGATAAATGCTACTAACCAAAGAAATAACAACTGTCTATTATTGAGCTCTAGTCTTGTGTGCCCACTCAAGGTTTCAGGGCTCTGCATACATTATTTTTAATCTCCAGAAAACTTTTAAAGTAGATTTTATCTCCATTATACAGAAGAGGAAACTGAGGCACAAAGATTTTAAATGATTTACCCAGGACTAATAAGTTAGTTGGAGTTGATTCAGCATTCAAACTCAAGTTTCTGAAGCACAAATTTTTTTTTATATACTATGCTTCGATAATTCTTTCCTGTTGCTAAGATAAAGAGAGTAAGACTCTCAGTGTTAATGAAAATCAGTGTCCTATCTAGAAAGTGACTTATAGATGGTTAAGAACTTTATCTATGTTTGTGGATAATATATTGTAGCATATTATACTATTCTATGTAACATTTCTTTTCAATAACTTTGAGGATTTATTATCTTTCAAGTCATCTGTATTCATTATCTATTGCCGTATAACAAATTACTCCAAAATAAGCTGCTTATAAAAAACAAACATTGATAATCTAGTTTCTGTTCATCAGAAATCTAAGCATGGTTTAGCTGGCTGCCTCTGGCTTAAGGTCTCTAATGTGGTTGCTGTTAAGCTGTCAGGTTGAGGCTGTGGTCTTACCTGAAGGCTTAATTGGTTTGGGGAATAGGGAGAAGATCCGCTTCCAGTCTCCCTCACATAGTCCCTCACCAGGTACTAGCCCTCATGCCACACAGCTAGTTTTACCCAGGGTAAATGATCTCCAGGAAAACAAGAGAGAGTACCAAAAAAACAAAGATGTAATCTTTTATAACTTAATCTGAGAAATTCGGTCTCATCTCCTTTGTCCTATTATTAAAAGTGAATCTCGTTTATACTTAAGGAGAAGAGATTGCATCTTATAACAAAAGAGGAGGATCATTGAGGACTGTCTGAAAAACTGGCTATCAGATGATTTAATATTATTGATCTAAAAATAGAGGATTATGATATATATTTACATGTTTTCTACAACTCTAGAACTGTTAGGACTCTGAACAGAATGCTAACTTAATCTGGCTTAAACAAAAATAGGAAATCTATTGACTTGGGTAACTCAAGTCAATATGGGTCCAGTATCTGACAGACTACACTGAGTATCTGAATATTAGCAGAATTCTGTTTGTCTCTTCTTTCCTGGCCTTCATTTCCTCTTTGTGCCTTTATTTTTTGTCAGGCTCACTCTACATTATATAAAGATTAACTTTGACAACCCCAAGGGAACATGATGTATAGAGGCACTATCTCTCTGTAGACAGTCCCAACAAAGGCTTTCATTAGGTCCCATGCTCTTTTCTGGATAGAAAGATAAAGTTTTTGAGTAGCTAGGACTATAGTATATGCTGTCCCTAGTGTGGAGTGTGATTACTCCTACATGAATCATATGAGTCAAGTGTTTGAGGGAGATTTGGTTCCAATAAGGAAAAGGTTTCAGGAAGGAGGTAGTATTATAAGAAGACAAATATATATGTGCGTATCTGTGTATATATATACATACATACACATATATGTATATATATACACGATCACAATGTTATAGACTGAATTGTGCCCCTTCTCCCCAATTTATATGTTGAAACCCCAATACCTAAATGACTGTATTTGGAGATAGGGTTTTTATGGAGGTAATTAAGGTTGAATAATGTCATAAGAGTGAGGCTCTAATCCCATAGAGTCTTAAAGATTACAGCCAATTAGCCTTGAGGATTTATAAGAATATTTTTCTATTCTACATAAAAACCTGATGTGTTTAGTATTGCATTAGTTTTCTGGGGCTGCCATAATAAATTACCACTGGGTGGCAGAAAACAGTAGAAATTTATTCTGTCATAGTTCAGGAGGCCAGAAGTTTGAAGCAAGGTATTGGCAGGGTTGGTCCCTTATGAAGCTCTGGGAGAATCTGTTTCATGCCTCTCTCCTAGCTTCTGGTGATGTCTGACACACTTTGGTGTTCCTTGAGTTGTAGCTGCATCATTCCAACTTCTGCCTCCATTATCAAATGGACTTCTTCCCTGTGTCTCTGTACATTTGTCCTCATCTTATAAAGACATTAGTCGTTGAACTTAGGGCCCACCATAATCAAATATGGCCTCATCTCAACTAATTACATTTTGCAAAGATGCTATTTCAAAGTAGGGTCATATTCTGAGGTTCTAGGTAGACATAAATTTTGAGGGAATATTATTTAACCCACTACAATATGCATACAACCATTCTCTCCATTTAAACCTTAATACTTTTTAAAATAAGCCATCTTATTTGCATCTCCTACAACAGGAAAACAGTGCTGTTCACATATAGGAACTGCAAACAATCTGTTAAATTGAACTGATTATGAATTATAGAAAATTTCTTAGAGGGAAATAAAAGTTTCTTTTCAATCTGATTACTATATAGAGTTCAAACATATGCCTCAAAGATTCCTTAAATTAGTATAATTTGTAATAATATTAGAAAACGAATCTTTGTTGACTTTGTTGAATGTTAATAAAACCTACCATATAAGACAGAAAAGTTTTTTGTCACAAACTAGGTGGCTTAAAATAAATAGAATGTATTCTCTCACAGTCTAGAGGCTTGAAGTTCAAAATCAAGGCGTCGGCAAGGCCATGGTCTCTCTGAAGGCTGTAGGGGAGGACCTTTCCTACCTTTTTCTAGCTGCTAGTACTTGCTGGCAATCCTTGGCATTCCTTGACTTATAGATACATCACTCCAATGTATGCCTTTGTCATCACAGAGCATTCTCCCTATGTCTTCTGTGTCGTCATACAGCGTTCTCTTTGTGTGGCAATATCCAAATTTCCTTCATCCTATAGGGACACAAATCACTGGATTAGGGTTTACTCTAATCTAGTATGAACTCGTTTTCACTTGATTAGATCTGCAGACCCTGTTTTCAAATAAGGTCACATGCACAGGTACCAGGGTAGGACTTCAACATATCTTACTGGGAACACAATTTAACCCACAAAACTAGCTCTTAGTATTTTCTTTGAAAAAACAATTGCATTAAAAATGGAAAGAACTTTCTTCTGCCTCCCAATATTTCACTTCATTGGTTCCTATGAATAAATAAGAATAATTCATAAAAGGAAAGTTAAAAAATCATAATTTGGTTAGGTCTCCCACTTTGTTAATCCAGCATTTCATTAATAAATCTCATATTATCATGGGTTTCTTAGTAGAAATGTGCTTTCTACATAAACCGTTAAAACTTATTTACTGAATTTCTAATTCATAATGATCTCTTCTTCTACTAATGCACAGCTTATAATTCAGGTTAGGTGCTGCATGCTTAATATCACTTCACTGTGCTAAAGAAAACTATTTAAACAAATCTCAAAGCTGTGACACAGGACAGAGCACCAAGGCAAAAACATTCTTAGCTTCTTCCATTTAAAGCCATGCTGGTATTTAAAAATGCAGGCAAACCACTGTGTCAAGTGTTTAGATTATTGTCCTTCCACAAATCTCTGAAATCATATTCTAGATAAGATCTCTGAAGTTTCAGTTTTCACAGTGATGACACACCTGCACATAGAATTCCCTGCTTGTTTTGGTAGCTGGTCTAGAACTGAGATTTCATGTTTTGTTATTTTTTCTTCGGTAAGACCAATGGTTTCTGATTATATTTTTCCCAGCTCTGTAAAGTTGGGTTAAATTTTCAACATGTTAATTGAGATATTTTTGTTTTTTAACTTAAAATACCTAGAGAAGGCTCAAAAATGTTTGCATAAAAATGGAATTAGTAGGTATTACATAATGATGTGATTATTGTATTTCTTTTATTCTCTTATTTCTCGGCTCTCTTAGCCTGAGTACCCTAGGAAACAGAGTCTTAACTAAAATGTACACACTGATGTTCTTTGGAGGTGGGGTGGGTATGTGCAAGGGCAGTGAAAGTGGAGAAATGAAATGAAGCAGGAAAGGGGAGTGGAAATAAATACAGCCGTCTGTGATTTCACAAGAACAGGCAGTCCCTTGTTGAGTCATATGGATCATGAATCACTACATCTGAAATTTGTCTCTAGGTAGGGACAGGGTTGGGGAAAAAGTGAGAGTAATTTACTTATCTGATGGTTTCCACCGTCTCTCACTAGTGAAGTCCACCCCAGAGGCCATGTATTTTCCAACAGCCCTGGGTTGTATTTATTACCCAGTCTTCCACAAGCCACAGCTTCCACAGCTTCAACCTGGCCAGTGTTTAGGGACAGTGTTCTGTACCAGTTGGGGGCCTCTGGATCTGTAGTGGTGATGACAGTAGTTGTACTTTATCTCTCCAAAAATGTGTGGGTCAAAGCTAGGGCTGTTTAAGCCAAGACAAAGGCAGGTAGTTGAAAAGTTCTGGAGAGTAGAAGCTAGAGAAAACTATGAGACAGCACAAAATTGATCCTGGTGAACCAACACAGCTATGGATAGTCTGACCTGTGAAAAAAGCACTGATTTTTATTTTTATAGGTAGATTGATCTTTAAAAATCGATTATTCCAAATGTGACTTTGAACATATGAAGAGACATTTCCATTTTCAATTAAGATGAGGTAATAGAGACTGACTTTACCTTCTCTTCTAAAATAACCCTGTCTCCCCAAAAAGAGAAAAAATATATAAAATGACAGTTTTAAGACACTAGACACCAGACAATGAAGGATCGTGATATCTGTGAGATAGGAAACAAATAAAATGAGCCCCCCAAATGCTGACACTTAGCTTCCTTAAGTTTCCAGGCCAAGAGAGGGAGATCCAGTAGAAGCTGGTAGCCTCCCTGTGTAAGGAGACAGAGCTCAAGTGTGGGTAGAACAAGAAGGATTGAGTACCACATAGAAGAGAGCAACAGAGAGAGAGAGAGAAAGAGAGAGAGAGAGAGAGAGAGAGAGAGAGAGAGAGAGAGAGAGAGAGAGAGAGAGAGAGTGTGTTCCAGAAATCTGACCGAAATACCCCTTGAATATGCAGCTGAATACTGAAGGCTACCATAGGCTGAGGAAAGAGCCACCTGATAGCATTAGCAGTAAAAGTTTCTAGCACATCAACAAGACTGGGAGAAATGCTTATTAAAACCAGCCACATTAGAAAACCTCATAATTCAAAGTACACTGGGTAGAGTACAAAAAAGGGATTTGCCTAACAAATCATATAAGCAAGACCCAAAGGGAACAAACTGTTTGCAAGTAACTTAACTGCATAATGGAACATAGCTCAAGAATATTTGTATGAAAACAAAACTATCCAGAACTCAATAGAGTAAAATTTACTCTATTGACTGGCAAAAAAAAAAAAAACAAACACAAAAACAAAAACAAAAAACAAAAGCAAAAACATTGTAGAGTTGCAAAGAGATAAAAAAATATAAGTCACACTGAAGAGAAAAACAATAAATTGAAACAGGTCTAGAACTGATATAGATGTTAAAATTAGCATTAAAGACATTAATATTGTTATTATAACTATATTACATATGGTCAAGAAGTTACATAGAGACATGGACAATATAAAAACCACTCAATTTGAACTTCTAAATATAAAAACTCTGATGTATCAGATAAAAAATACTGTATATGAGATTAAGCAAATTAGAAGTTGTAGAAGGAAAAATTACAGAACTTGAAGATATACCAATAGAAACTATCCAAATTAAAAAGAGAATAGTAATAAGAATAAAATTACAGAGGATCAGTGATCTTTGGGGAAATTTCTTAGGGTCTGCTAGAATGTAATTCAGTCTGAAGAAGATTCAATTGTTTTTAAAAATGTCTAAAAAATTTCAGAACTCTCAGATACAAGTACAGCGGACCCCAACCACAAGCAGCATTAAGAAAATTAGTGTTGTTAAGACACATCATAATCAAATAGTTCAAGAACAGTGATAAAGAATATAAAAATCTTAAAAGCAGCCAGAGAAAAACCCATTATATAGAGAGAAACAAAAAATAAAGATCACAGCAGATTTCTACAAAATAATAAAAATAAAGACAATGAGAGTGAGAAGATAGTAGAGCAACATTTTTACGTACTGAAAGAATAAAACACTCTTAAATAATAATTCTACAACCAGCAAACATTTTCAAAAAGTGAAACAAAACTTTTAAAAACATGTAAGATGAGAGAAGTCATCACAAGCTGGCCTGTACTACAAGAAATGTTAAAGACAGTCTTTCACACAAGAAAAAAAATTATATCAGATGGAAACATTTATATGATTTTTATTTATTATTTAAATATTTAAAAAGTAAAATTGAATGTTTAAATAAAAATAATAGCAATGTATTATGGGATTTGTATCATATGTAAAAGTAAAATGTGTAACGATAACAGGACTGTCGCTAGGAGGTTCTGACTGTAAGATGTAAGGATAAGTGTAATGTCACTTGAAATTAGATGAGAGTAGTGAGGATGTTCCCTCATAGATAATAAGCAAAGAAAGGGGACAAAATGAATTATAAAATGATATTTAATTCAAAAGACAGCAGAAAAAGAGGCAAAATATATAAATAATAGGTGGACAACAGGCGGGAAAAACAAAACAAACAGACGATGGTAAATTTAAATATAATCATATGAATGATCATATCAAATATGGTCTAAATACTCCAAATAAATGATAAAATGTTGTTCAATTAGGTTTTTAAAAAAGCAAGATTCTCATATGTGCTTCCCACAAAAAATATAGTTCAATAACAAAGAAGCAAATATGTTAAAAGAAAAAGATTAAAACAGATACATCATGCTAACACTAAGTGGAGAAACCTAGAATATCGCTGAGCATTAGGTAAAGTAGATTTTTGAGTATACTATTACCAGGCATGAAAATGTTTATTTTATAACAACAAAGAGGTTAATTCAAAAGAATTCTTTAACAATCCTTATCTTATAGACTCTAGGAAAAATTACTAGAATTGACAAATGAGTTTAGTTAAATATTTAGAATTATCAAAATGTTGAAAGATATGAGATACTATGTGAGCCTCTATTTCTATACACTAGCAATAAACATTCAGAAAATAAAATAAAAAAAACAATACATTTGCAACAACATAAAAAATATGTGATACTTAAGTAGAAACAGGAAAAGATGAAAACTATAAAACATTGAAAAAAAATGAAAGAATTCCTAAATAAATGGAAATAAAATATAGTTATGGCTTTGAAGACTTAATTTTTTGAAGATAGCAATCTTCTCTCAATTGAGATATATATCAATATATTACATATATTACACATATACTTGTATATTTGGTACAACCCCAATTAAAATCTTAATAGACCTTTTTTTTTGGTATAAAACTCGACAAATGTATTCTAAAATTCACAGGGAAATACAAAGAAGCTAGAATTGTCAAAATTATTTGAAAAGAAAAATTAACAGAGAACTTGGTTTTAAAATATTATAACGCTAGTAATGAAAAATGGGTGGTATTGGCATAAATATAGACAAATAGATCAATGAAATAAAATAGAGAATGTAAATAGACCCATAAGTATAGGGACCACTGATTTGACAGTGGTTAAGAGGCAATTTAATGCAAAAGAATAGCTTTTTCATCAAATGTTGTTGAAACAATTGGATATTTATGTGCAAAAAAATTTTCTTTATACCTTGTTGTGCCATATAAAAATGAAAAGATAATGAATGTCAGATCAAAAAGTAAAACTTAAAATTATAAAAGTTCTAGAAGTAAACATAGGGAGAACATTTGTGACCATGAATTAGGTAGTATTGACTAACCAAAACATGTTTCATAAATAAATTGGACTTCATCAAAATTAAAATCTGTTCTTCAGAAGACACAGCCATGGAATGGGAAAAAAAAATATTCCCAAATCACATATCTGATAAAGGACTGATATCCTAGATTTATTAAGAACACTCAAAATTCAATAATAAGAGATAAAACAATCAAAACAAAATTTAGGAAAAAGATTTGAACAGACACTTGACCAAAGACAGTATTCCTATGGCAAATAAGTCTTTGAAAATATGCTCAACATTGTAAATTGATAGAGAAATGAAGTTAAAACCACAAATGAGTTACTGTTAGAATGGCTAAAATTAAAAAGATTGACCATACCAAATGTTGGCAATGAAGCAGAGAAACTGAAAATTTTATAAGTTGCTTGTTGGACTGTAAAATGACACAATGACTTTGAGTCTGATGGTTTCTTTATCTGTTTAACATATACCTAAATATAATATAGTCACCTCCCTCCTTAGTATTTTCTCAAGGAAAATGAAAGCATATGTCCATGCAAAAAACTGTACACAAATTCTCATAACAGCTTTATTGATAATATCCCAAACTGGAAAGAGCCCAAATGTCTATTGGTAGGTAAATGGATTAAGAAATTAGTATGTTTATATATAATGAAATACTTTTCAGTAATAAAAAGGAATGAACTATTGATACGTATTACAAAATGGATAAATCTGAAAATCTCTATGCTGAGTGGTAGAAATGAGACAAGAAAGAATACACATTGTATGTATGATTTCAGTCATATAAAATTATAGAACATGCTAACTAATCTATAGTGATAGAAAACATTCCAGCAGTTGCCTGGAGATGGGAGAGGGTCAAGGAAAATTGGGTGGGAATGTTTACAAAGACTGTTTGGGGTTCTGGATATATTCATTATTTTAATTGTGGTAATGGTTCATAGTGTGCATGTAAGTCAAACTAATCAAATTGTACACTTTAAATAAGTGCAGTATATTGTGTGTTGCTTAAAAAAAGAAGAAACTGAAAAACGAAAATTTTCACAGGGAGTTATAGACAGACCTAGTACAGTCATATTTTCTTTTTCCTACTAATCCACTTTCTTTATTCTTAAAAGTATTTAAAAAAACATAGATAAGTAGATCTAGAGTAATACCTATAAGTGATCTATAATACTTTAAAGTTCTGTCTTCTTCTTCCAAAATTTAAGATGTACAGTGCAGTTGTTACTCATGGGGTCCTTGAAATGCTTGGAGTCCAGATGCTGAAGGGGCCACCATGGTAATAGTTACAATGCTGCCTCTTGTAGACTCCCTCACAACATGAGATATGGATCAGCGATTCACAAAATACTCATTTCACCTAGCGTTTGAAGTTTCTCAAGGTTCACTCTGCATTAGAATTATATGGAGGCTTGTTAACACAGATTGCTGGGCCCCATTCCCAGTTTCTAAGTGAACAGTTCTGGGAATGGGTTGAAAAATTCACATCTCTACCAGGTTTACAGGTGATGCTGATGCTGATACTGTTGCATAAACGATCACTCTTTGAGAACCACTATGACAAATGTCCTAGATTGAAAGAAAAATAAGTCATTCCTGCAGTTGAATTTAATTATTCAGCAGCTAGGTTTGGATTTTTATGCAGAGAGCAAGGTAGCATCTGAGCACCCCAGTGGGAACATCCCTGTCAAATGCTCATTTCTCCCTTCCTGTTTCCTGAATTTATTTAGCTCAAAATAAACCTGTTTTGTAGGTGTAGGAGTTACAATTATGTTTACTTTTCAAATTGAAAATGCTTAATAATAGTCAAAGATAGCACTGGTTACATGTGAATCGTCGTAGAACCAATGCAGATTGTCGTTCGCTTACAAATTTAATAAAGTATTTTAAGTGCTTACTCTGTGTTAGGTACTGGGGATTCAATGGTGAGTGTCAGGTATGACCTTTACCTCTTGGAGCTTTCTGTCTATTGAGAAATTTGTCATTATATCAATAATCATCAAGTAATAAAGCACAATTGTAATAAGTGTACAAGAGAGCTGTAAATATTCTCGATGATCAGCAAATGTATAATGTTCATATTTTGAAATATATATACATATATATATATTTCTATTACTCCATACACACCTTTAAATCCAACAACAATTTCTGATAGAATTTTCACAAGACAATTCTATTGAATATGGCATTATGTTTCCCATTTAAGCTTTCACTGCTTTTGATTTTATCTATGAATTTGTGTCTTTTTTCTTTCATAATTTAATTCCTACCTTTTGTTACTTTTTTATTTTTAGAAATTGTAGTGTTGGTTTATCCAATATTTATCTTTTCTTTGTCTGATTTTGTCTCCTCCAAAATAGACCTCTTGTTTAATTTATTATTGTACCTTTGAAAAAATCAGGTTTTCTGAATTTCATTATATTATCACTTCCATTGCAAGAAAAGTGCTTCATAGGAGATCTTTGTGTTCAATAAATATATTTACTCTGTTTCCCAAATATCCTTTTCTTTATTCTTTCATACATAGCTAGCTTGTGAAATTCATGAATGATACATTTCAAAATTTTCTTGAGACTTGAAATTTATGCACATCGCAATGTTTGTACAGGCTCCTGGCTTTTGGCTAAAGCCTGTTTCCATAGAGAATAACATGTTTCCTTATCTTATCATCTCACAACCTTGTTATCTTTTATGGAAAGTTTTCCTGTACTGAAAAGATGTTTTTAATCCCTTTGTGTGGGTTACTGTGTAAGTAATGATGAGCAGAAAAAAATAAAAGTTGTCCTGAGAGGTAGATGCCCCTCTTATCTTGGGACATAGATGTAGAACTTAATACCCTGAGTGCTGAGGGGGCTGAACTCACAGAGCTCACGGCTGTGACAAAACTTTGGCTGGGATATACAAGGCTGGGCTCCATCACTAGCTAAGTGACTCACGAGCTCACTCAGAATACATGAGATTCAAATTTATGATGGAGCAAAACTTCAAATAACTCCAAATTGTGAATGCCAGGGTTGCTTGGGAATTGTTCATTCTGACTTTCAGCATTCACAAAATATTTATTCAACACATTAAGATTGTGGTTAGTAATTTTCCATTTCTAGATGAATACCAAGCCTCTATACTTCTTGTTTCTTTATTATTCCATATAAAATTGTGGGCTTCAAGATCTTATGACATTTTTTACCACTCGTACATTATCTCTCTGATACATACCTCACCATCCTAGATTCCTCCCATTTATCTATTTAAGTATTTTTGAGATCTACCATGATCTAAGCACTTTGCCTACCACTTGATAAGACAGGCTCTACACCCTTAAAGGGCCTAAAATTAGATGAGCAGAAAGACTAAGAAATCATTACAATAAAATATGAAGAGTGCTACATCACAGGGAAGCCCAGAAAAGTAAAGGACAAAGAAAGACACATTGAGTTTTCCTCTTATTATGATGCAGAACCCAGTAACTTTTTCATTGATTTTCTCCTCCTTCTGAACATGGTTCGTCAAATAACATCCTTAACATGTCCAGAGTCAGTGAGTACCACCCTGCATCTGGTGCTTTAGTCCTTATCGTAGCTTTCACTATAAAGCAGAGCTGCCTCCTGCCTCTTCTCATCTAAGTTATTATGGTTCCTATCAGGGCATCCACGTGAAAATTAGAGGTGATAGACTTAAAATAGAATTTAGTCATGGAAAAAAATATGTTTTAGTTTAAAATTTTACATCAAGTAAATAGTTGCTAGGTGACTACAACTATTTTCCCTAACAACAGACAATTGGGGACTTTTAATACTGCAGCAAAACTTAAATCAAAATGCGTTGACCATTAAATTCTGATTTTAGTAGGGAGTTGCTGATATTTGAAGTCCCTGCTGAGGATGCAGTAGGGTTTGATGCACTGAGATTTAAGGTGATGTTCCCACTACTTCCATGGTCTTACCTTGTCCCAAGAAAAAATAAAAACCTGTATTAATTAAAAGCTCAGAGAATTATTAGAATTTCCTTGGTTCCAAAGGGGGCAGGAGAATCATGTAAATAATACGAACATCTGTTAACTGAAAGTTACTTTCTCTTTTCCAACCAGATAGTGAACTCCTGCAGGTATAGGCTATCATATCTCTTTGAGCCAGCAACACTTATTTCTCTGTTCTGTACTTGGTAGGTACTCAATAAACATTCATCAATAGTTATAAAATAATGACAGTAAAGTTATTTTAGTCTTAAATTAAGTTAAATTCTGAGTAGATTTTGTAATAAAAAGTAAATTGATATTTCCCCTTGTTCTATTCTTCATTTTTTAGGAAATTTTCTAAATACTGCTTGCCTATTCAGAATGACGCTATGCATTATTCTCAAAAGGTATGAATTTTTAAAGTCTCTTGAGTTATATTGATTTGGAACAAACATGTTCTTAAAATTCTAATTTAATATTCTCAGAAAATCTTGCCATCACAGAAGTCTCTTTCGTATAATCCTCTGAGAGTCGGGGAGAGATTTGAATTTCCACTTGATCTCTTGCTTACATTTAATTTCCTACCCGAGATGTCTAATTCACCTCACTACTAACTTTCACAGGAAGATATGTAGTGCCATTGGCAGAAGGGAGAGGACTATATTTATAATTGTCAGTAATTTTAAAGCAAATAGCTGCTGGATCAACAAAGAATAGTAGATTGAGACCTTTGTATTTTTATAGCTGTAATTTAATTTTTTAGGAGCAGCATGTAACTTTCCTTTTATGTTTATTTAGCTATCTTCAACTTAGGGCCCCTTTGTCACCTTTGAATTGTCAGTTATTATAATACTGTTTTACTTCTGTGAAAGAAAAAAATTTTAAGTAATGTCTATAAAAGGAAATGACATTGTATGAAAGGTAATTGTTAAAATAAAGTGCTAAATGTCAAGGTTCATAAAGCAGAGGAGAAAATTTACATTAGTTTCTAATTATACTATATCAGCAAATTAAAAAATACAAAGAAAGTAAAAAATTAGAATAAGTATACATATGAATCAAAATTGCTTTTAAAAGGCCTTCTCTTTGCCAGATGATCAAAATACCTATTTTTCTTCTGCATGAAATGCTACCTGTTCTATATAACTTTGTTTGGTTTAAACAAAATGGAAAAATATCTATTTTTCACATGCACCTCAGTTGTATCTCTTCATTTTGCATCTCATAGTTTCTTATATTCTCTCTTTTAATAATGCTTCTTATCTATCAAGGTATAAATATCCTTGTGACAATTTTTGAAAAATTTATATGTATTATTGTATTTATTGAATACTGCTATTAGCATAGGTAATGTCACAATTTGCTTCTCTATTTTACTTAACAGTCCATAAGAGGGAAAAAATGACAAATATTATTAATTAGAAATTACATAACAATTTATTAATAGAATATGAGCAAAGATGAAATCTTATTATTTTTACTAATCTTTTCATTTCAGAGCAAGTTTGAATAAACCAGGAGGAGGCATATTGAAAATAGAATCTGTTTTGTTTGATTATTTTCTATTGCTAATTTATAAACTCTGTGGAATCTAAAAGACAATGAATTATAAATTAAAAATTGACCCACATTTCTGATTTTGTGTGTGACCATGTACAAATGAACTCTCAGCCATCATGAACACTCTGAGTTATAAGGAAAAAATAATCCTCTAGAATTTTCTGAAGCTTAAAAACAATTATCCCTCTAACAGTTTTTTTTATGTTAAAAGAAGATAAAATTGATATGTAAGGCTAGACATAATACCTTATTACATAGTTAGTGACATTATTTAATTAAAGTTATGTTTAATTAGAATTTAATTGCTACCATGAAGATAGGCATTATTTTCTTCATGTGTCACTAAGACCATATCTTTTGAATATACTCTTTAAGTCTTACCTTAATAGTTATCACATGAGAATAAAGAATTTTTATTTCTGAGCCTCTCCATTTAAAATTATTGAGGAGAAATGTCAATAAATACATCACGACACAGTTCTTTGAGATAAGCACCTCAGTATTGTCGAGACAACATAAAATATTTAAGGCTTTCTGCAATGAGAACTATAATGAACACTATGTTTTTAATCAAGCCATGTAATACCAGATAAGTCACTTCAGTTGGATTGCAGAGGAGTAAGGCATTAAATATAGCAGGTAACATTATGAAACTGTATTCTTACATCTGAGTTAAAATCATGTAATATCCATTAAACTCATACTCCTAAAATTCTAGTAAATAATTTCTTATTTTGTAGTCTTCACCCATAGTTCTCTTATGTCTCTGCATAGTTTTACTTATAATGTATGTTTCATGATGACTCATTTTGTAATGCATATCAGTTTTGAGATTCCACCATATGTATGTGCATTTCTCCCCCATCTTTCCCGGTATAGCATGCACATTACAATAGCAGGAACAAATTTTGCTCCCTTTGGATTTTCTCTTCAACCCTCTGAACATTTTGAAATAAAATATACAGCCATAAATAATCTATTTGTAGACAGGCTAACTATACCAGTCCAAATAAAAAGAAAATTCTTTCTTATTTGGATTTGCCTACTGACAAATAAATATAAGAAGCTGGCCAAAACATAATTTAATTCCTTTGGGATTGCTATTTGAGATAAACAAAACAAAAATGCTCAAGTTTAACCAGTTCTCTCATATATCCCTCTTTGGGCACATAAATAGTAAAAATAATTTATCCCACAGGAATAAATCTATGTTTCCCTCCCCAATCTCTCCCTTTCTGATTAAGGGCAAAGCAAATAAACAGCACCCCTTCCTTTTTTTTTTTTTCATGTAAACTTGCCAGTATTTCTAAATGTTACATAAGAAAATTTTCACTAGCACATTAAAAAAAACTTATAACTTGGTACAATTTAACCAATGCAACAAAAAGTCAGGCCTAGAGAAAAAACCAAAAAAATAAAAAAATTGATTTCAAAAGAATTTTCAATTCTGATGGAATAGCTTGTATCACACAAATTCTGTAGTCAAAAGCTATGATAAAATCTCAGTCAAAAATATTTTTTACCTTATTTAGGCATTATAGAAAAATTAAGGCAGTCAAGAGTGAAGGTACAGATCTAAAAATGAAGGGAAAACATTGAGGAAAGCTATACTTGTTTACAAGCTTTCCCCCAGTAAAGCATTTGTTATTTCTTGCCATTTCATACTGTGGGGCACAAAGTTTAAATAGAAAGTGTCTGCTCAGAAATTTTGTCAAACTCTTGGAACAAGGAGTTAAAAATGTAATGACTCCCAAGGTAGGCCAGACTCATATGACCAAGATCTAGAGAAAATAGATTTATAGAAAGGCGAAGCCAACATTCTCATCCTTGAGTTATTTGTCAAGCATTAAACTGCCAGGGTGTGAGAGACTGAGAAAACGAAAAAGGCTAGGGAAAGCTTTTAACAGTCTCACAATACAAGAGAAACACAAATTGGAAATTGGAATCTGCTGAGGGGGAGAGGCAATGGTAACATTCCAAATGTTCAAAGTTAAAATATTATAGCTGTCACAAAGCTTGAAACCTATTCTCAAACTATATCAATCCTGATTAGAACAAAGGAAACTGTCCCTCCTCTAACTTACTGGCTAGAACAAGTAAATTTTCTTTAATGAAGATACTGTCACCCAGAGCTTTTTATCTTGGCAGTCTTTTATATACAATGGTCAGCATTCAACTAAAAAAAAAAAAAAAAAAAAAAAACCTGGCCTACAAGAGAACAGTATCGAGTGATCAAAAAAAGAGAAGGAATAGGTGCTAGAAATGGACCCACAGATGATCTAGGTACTTAAATGATAAAACAGAAACTTAAAAATAACTGTTGTTAATATGTCCAATAAAATATATGACAAGATGGAGAATTTCAGAAATTATGGCAATATTCATAAAATAATTGAATGAGAGTCCAGAACTGAAGAACATAATGACTGAAAATCCATACTCAGTGGATAAGTTGTCAATTGATTAGATACAAGAAAAGGGAAGTGTAGGACAGCAGAAAATAACCAGACTAAAATAAAAAGAGAAAAGAAGGATAGAAATTACAGGAAATAGAGAGACATAGAGGAATTAGAAATGGTATAATGTATGTATAAAAGAAAAAGAGGGAGAATGGGACTGAAGCAGTAGTTGCAGAGACACTGGTCAAACATTTTCCAATGCTGAAGAAAAATATCAAGGGAAGAATTTTACAAAGCAATACTACCCCCTAAAATTATAAATGCCAAAAATAGCACATCCAGGCTCATCGTAGTAAAACTGATGAAAAATAAACAGAAAATCTCAAAGTCAGACTGAGTAAAGAAAAAAATTTCACATTATTTGACTTTTCAGACCAGCAGTAATGGACTCTCATTCTCTCATTAGTTATAGTGATATATTTCACTAATTTAATTCATCTTATGGTTCCTTATCCTAGGAACTTGTAAAATACACAAAAACAAATGTGTAGGGCCGGACAATTTGCACAACAGAGAGTCATGCTTCTTTTAAAACGAGCTTTAGGACACAACTCATTTCTCTTTTTCTAGCATGAACTCTTTTCCCATTTATAATTTTACTCTTAAAATTAAGAAGTGACTTATTTCTTGTTTGATTGGGAATTTTTTAATCTTTAGGACCAATTCTCCAACTTGATTGTCATTTTCTCATGATTTCTTCAGACCTACTTGCATATATATCCCCCACTGACTCACCCAATAAACAAACCTTGATGTTCTCAAATTCACAGTCACTATGAAACTTGAATCTTTGCTTTCAGGTCATGGTTCCATTATAAACTATTTATAAGAATGTGGGGAATAATTCTTTCACATTCGTGAAGATAGAACTATCATTTTTCTAAAGTGGGAACAGTATTAAAGAATGGTAGGAGTCCTTTCTAAACCAATTTTGAAAGAGAATAACAGAATAATTGTCATTCTGCCTTGGGTTTACATTTTGCTCATTTTTCACTGAGGCAGATTTTCACCAAAACAAACAAGGACAAGATAACTATGATGGTCAATTTGAGGAACAAAGATAGGTGGAAGAGTAAACAGAAATTCAATAGAGGAAAATAGTTAGGAAATTATGGTAGGAAAAGTAGAAAAAGGAAGAAAAGGAAGAAAGTTATTCAAGAAAAATATAAAAGGGAAAGGGTCAGATTTAGTTGTTCAGATTCAACAAATATTTTTAAGCCTCTATCAAGAGCCCACCTATATGCTGAGCTCTTTACAAAGTGAAAATGGTTCTGCATTCAAGGAACTTATATCCTAATTATGGTATATCAGTTAAAATTACACTTTCTGCATTGAAAAAAAATATTTAAAAAGACAAGAAAGTTTGCATTATTTTTCTAACATAAAATAAAACTGAATAAAACTCAGTGCTGGTATAGTGATTCTAGAATCACCATATTCATTCTCTATCTATATATTTTCTCTGCGAACACATAGTAAATAGTTTCCATCTTTAAGGAAATTCGCCATTCAAAATAGCTACTGGAGGACTAGCCTTCACATCCATTACCAGACTCCAGCCAGCCAGAAGAGGGAAGGGGGGAAAAAAAGTGGGGCAACTATTAATCCTTTTCTGAGAGCCTCTTCCCAAAAGTTCCTTCCACTTATAACTCAGTGGTTAGGATTTAGTCACATGGAAACCTGTAGCTGAAAGGAAGATTGGGGAACAAAGTATTTTTGTCAGGCATATCCCTGCTCCAAATAACATTGGGTTGTTTTTTTCCAAAAGCAGAATGGGAGAATGAATATGACACAGGGATCCAGCTGGCTCTGTCATGAATAGAACATGTGAACATGGTTACTTTAATAAAATATTACTCAATATCATATGCCAGTGCAATTATAATCATCCCAGTGTGTTCTTTGCTTATTATTTATAATTATTTGTTTCTTATAGTCTTCAGGCCACAGATAGATTTATGATGACAAAGAGACTCACATTGGTTGTTATCCCCTAGCTGGCCCTATGTTTGATTATTTATCTAAATCTACTTTTATTTTGCTCCATTCCCTAAGCACAGACTTTTTTTTTTTTAATGGAACTGGCAAAATTATTTAAACAATAAATTTCACTAATTTGAAAAACTACCTGCAGATGTTGACTGCTTGAGACTAATGAAAGTTGCATAATAATCTCATAAAGTTATTCCCAAATAAAAGTAATACATTTATATTCTTAATAGTCTAAGATCCAGAAAGAGCAGAAAACGCTGTCAACCCAACCTTATTTTCAGTTACTCTTATTAATATATTAAAATAAGTTCCAAAACCACCTTTAAGTTTTAATTCCATTATAATCTTTCCTGTGGCTAATTACTAGTAGCAGAAGGACTGAATTTTCCTGTTACAAACTAGCTTGGTAAAATTAAACTCTGAGTATTAATAAGAAGTATGTCGACTTCTTTCCAGCTCTTACTTTTTTTCCACACTATTAGAAAATAAATTAATGGTTCACCCCTTCTCTGAATCAATCATTTAATTTCCTGGGTTCAGGAGTTTTACAATTTACAACATGCTTTTTCATGCAGTATCTCACTTTATTCCAACAATCATCCTATAAAGTAGGCAATTTGCAGTTATTGTCCCTGTTTTATAGCTATCCGAAGTTCTGAGGGGTGAAGTGAATTACTTTCCACTTTGCCTAAAATCACAAAATTTGGACTATGACTGATTTTAAAAATATTATTTTACTATAATTATTGCCCTTCTCATCTAACCATAAAGATGAACTCTTTTTCAGTAAATTAATTTTCCTATGTTGCTGTGGCCAACACAAAGAAAAAATAAAATTATTCTATGTTGCTTCTGATCTCCTCACTTTTATTTTCATTCATGTACACTCTCATACCTCTCCCTTTTCTTCTGCTCCAGAGCAATTTATTTTGTGGCTATCTCTTAATTAATGCCCATCTTTTATGCATCTCTATAAAGGGCAGAAATGAAATATCAAAACATGCTTTGTAGTTGCAAATTCATTCCTGCTGTAAGATTCGATGAAAGGAATAAACTTTCAGTTAAACAATTACCTAAGAAAACCAGTGAAAGTCTCAGGAGTGTAACTATTCTCTCCATGATTTTTGCAGCTCTCATTGACTATACATTGAATTTCCAGTTGAATTTTATGGTTTCTTCTCAGGCGGAAATCTCTACATATTGACATGTGTGTCATAGAAGAGCATGACGTGAGACCCAGTTTTGTATGCATCTGAGCCTGCTTACTTCAATGTCTATGACAAGAGTAGAATGGGTGCCAGCAAGAGTCCTCACATTTACGATGCCCTGTCAAAGCCTGGCTGTTCCTGGTTCTGTGATGATATGGAAATGGCTCCCTTCTTATTGTGCAAGCCAAGCTCAGGTGTGAATAATCCGTTGGAACACCAAGTCTATTTTTTTGCTTTCGTTGTTAGTGCTTGTAAACCAGACTGACGAGAGCAGCCACTCCTGTTTGAGACACAGTAGACCAACTTAGGGGAGTTTAAGGGAGGAGAGGCATCAAAGTTGATGAGAATTAGATCCCTAATTAAGTTTGGTCATATTTTCTTGTCTTTTAACTCACAAATTTCAGGGTCCAGCAAGTTGTGAGGACAAACTATCACTTTATAGACACTTAAGGTACTTGGAATAAATCATCACATGCCTACCCACTGGAATTAATTTGGAGGAACAATATGTTCTATGGATATTTCTTGGTACTTTTTGTTTGTCTGTTAGTTCGTTAGTTGGTTGCTTGTTTTTTTAGTGCCTTTGCACTAAGATTATAAGAATACATTTAAAAAACTCTAATAATTCTAAAGGTGACTATAATGCTATAATGCTGATGTAATACAATACTATTAATATATTTACATCACGATTTAAGTTTGTTTACACATTGTAGCTATGGTTTTAAATAATAAGTGTACTGATGTTCTATGTGTCCAATAATATTAAAGATAATGATAGTTTATCAAAAAAGTTTAATATTTTCATATCACTTTTTCTCTGTGTTACTGACCTTGAACTTAAGAAACAGAAACATGTAGAAGCAGCACTGACCTTTTGTATTATCTTTTTATAAAAAGGGATCTAGAATTCTGAAGCAAGAGTACTCAGGAGAAATTTATTTTTAAATATTAATTTTATTGAAAACATACTGTAGAACTTTAAAAAAGTTACAAAGATTATAGAAAGTCCTTCATTTTAAAGAAACATGAAAGAAAAAATATTAATTAAATGTTCTCCAACCCTTATTCTCAATACCCGATCCTGCAGGATTAAATATGGACCACATTCCCCTTTGCAAACAGGATATTGGCTCCCTATAGGAATATATGGTCTCACTGGGGCATTCTAAACCCTGATGGTCTGACCCAAGTCTTGCTTAACTTTCCCAATTCCACTCTCTCACCTGAAGTTCCGGTCATAACATTTCACTGAAATTTCCAGAGCAGTTTTAAGCATCTGCACAATTTTTCATAAATTCTCTCAGACTGCAAGATCTTCCCCTAGTATGAGCTGAATAGTGTTTCCCAAAAAAAGATATGTTGAAATTATAATCCCCAGTCCCTCAGAATGTGACCTTATTTGGAAACGAGGTCATTGGAGATGTAATTAGTTAAGATAATATCATATCAAACTAGGGTAGGACACTAATCTAATCTAACTGGTGTAGAAACCACAAGTCTTCCAGTCCAAGATTGCAGTGTAGGAAGATCTCGAACTCACCTCTTCCATGAAAACACTAAATCTACATCTACAGACAGAGTGACTGAACAGTTTCTGCACAGAAAATGAGATAGAGAGAGAACACATAGAAATGGACAGGAGAGATGGGGACACAGTTTATGGGAACTGCATTCCAATGCACTGACCTATGGTAGGGACAGATCACTAAGAGAAATAACAGCTGAAAACTTCCCTAACTTGTGAAGGAAACAGACATCCAAGTCCAGGATGTACAGAGAGTCTTAAATAAGTTGACTCCAAAGACTCTCATACCAAGACACATCATGATTAAAATGCCAACAATTAATGATATAGAGAGAATCAATATGACTGGTGTTCTTATAAAAAGACAGCTGTATGAAGACACAAGCACACAGGGAGAATGCCGTGTGAAGATTGAGGTGATGGATCTACAAGGATTGTCAGCCATCACCAGAAGCCAGAAAAGAGGAATAAAACAAATTTTCCCTCAGAGGCCTCAGAAGAAACCAACCCTGCTGGCACCTTGATTTATAACTTCTAGCCTCCAGAAGGCTAGAAATATGACAGAGTAAATTTTTATTGTTGTTTTAAGCTACCCAGGGTGGTATTGTTACAGCATCCCTAGGAAACTAATACATCTCCATCTCCAACTGTTAATGTTTACCCATTCTCTGGAGCACAGTTTAAATTTAATCACTCTTTTTATTGATTCCTCCCTGAAGGAATTGTTGCCTCCTATACCAGAAACCTCTTGTGACTACCTCACATGCCCTCAGTCTACCTTGTAGCTCTAGCCATTTCCATGGTAACCAGCTGCCTACAGATGCAATCTGTTAGTACCTCATTATACTGCAATGCGTATCTGTTGCTTTCTTCCCCTAACCTTCTGTTTCTATGAAGTAGGACTTCTATAGACTGCCATACTGATGAATACACAAATCTGAAAGAGGGAAGGAGTTAACATGGATGAAAATACTGGTAGGATGGGAGACAGTAGACAAATCTCCTCTGTAATGTTCTTTGGATATTCGTTTCTGAGGCAGATTTTACACAGGAACAGGCAGGTCCCCAGTAGAACTGAGCTCTGTTGGCCCACAGAAAATCGCTCACCAATACTGATTTAGATCAACTTTTCCTACTTTTCTGATTAATTTTTTTTTTCAGATCTTTACGTTTTGAACTCGCTTTCAGAAATAATCCTATTCACAAAGGCTTTAGTTGTAAATTCTGCTTTAGGGGTGAAGGGTAAGCATTTTCTACCTTATACTGTCTTTGCATTGTATTTAAATCTCCATCTGGCAAATTCTGCTTTACACTTTGGCTATTTGGGTATGCATTCAAATCTCCAGAAAATGCAATATCTCGTGAAGCCCTGCTGCTAATTGTTGTGGCTGCCTTAGCTTTGAAGGATACATCATATCCTGGCTTCATCTTTTCTAGGGTCCAGAACAAAAAAGGTGACAAAATAATCACTAATAGCAGGCCCTTGTACTATGTATCTAAATATTTTAAGTCAACATAGTAAACTGTTAAATAAAATATGTACCCTTCTTCTACCATGGCAAATATATTCTTGTAATGACTTGGAAGGCCAGGTTGAAGTTAGAATTTGTGGAATTTTTGGAGTCCCACACCAGACATGGTAGCATGGAGAGAGAGCCAGCATTTGACCTGAAGCCTTCCCACCTTTTCCCTGTATCACCCATTTTGTCTTCTACTGTGCAAGCATGTGGATTCCCCATCTAAGTCCTTGGGTTCAGTCTGCCCTTAAAAGGATAGAACCTGAAAGAAAATGCAGGACCATTGGGTATGACATTCTGAGATTCTGGGGATCAAGATCAGAACCTAGAAGGGGCTGCATGATCTCCAGATGAGCATGTCACAAAGAGTGGCCAAGAAGCTGCCCAATAGGGAAAGTTTGTCCCCTGAAGAATTTACTGCCAAGCTAAAAAGGGCAGCAACAGAAACCCTGAAATCTTACTGCATGTGAATTAAAACTAAGGAAACATATATAGATCTTTAAAAATAGGGAACACAGCTTATTCTTAGGTAAATTGGAAGAAAACCATATAGAATTTTCTGCTATTTGTTGTCCATTAGCATAGTTTTACTTAATCTTTTCATTATCCTTGAGTGTTCTGGATCAAAGAATAAAAAGTAATCCAAGAGCCCCTGCAGTATAAAGGTAGACACAGAAGGGAGCCTGCAGGCTTTCTTCTTTTCCTGTCCTCAACCAACAACATTCCAAAGGCCACTATATCACCTACATCAGCAAGATTAGCTGGATTTAGTTTTCAAACTCCAAGCAATTTTAATGACTCTCGTTCTCATGAGTGAAAAAGTTTACCTTTATTATATTTTGACCTGTTTTTCTCTTTTGTATGTATGTATGTATGTATGTATGTATGTATGTATTTATCATCTATCCACCTACCTACCATCTATCTATATCGATTTTAATATCTTCTTTAATATAATCTATCAGCAACTGGAAAATGTCAGTGTGGATACACTTTTAAGCAACTCTTTATACATGATCCTTTTTAATAAATGGTATGTAACAAACCAAATTTTTAAAGTATGCTGTTTGAGCTCAAATACATCATCAAGCTATATAAATTCCAAATTTCATTACTATTATTTAGCACTAAGTGAAATTTATCTATTAGTCAATTGGTTTGCATATTTTTTCAAAACAAAGCATACTATTTCCAATTCATCAACATAAAATAGTGTTTATTAAGTGCCTTTTCAGATAGTAGGTTCACTATATTGTTCTTGGTGTATGCATTAAAGTGTTAGCTTTATTTCTTGTCATGTTATAGTGAATGGAGGCATCAAGGGTATCTTAAGGTGTTTTTAGCTTCATTTACCTCCATTCTTTCTAATCTTGCCTTTATGTGTGGTTTCTTAATATTATGGAAGCATGAATATATTCATTAAATTTTTCTATTTTTATTGTTATATAATACACATTCTAAAGAAAAATAATGCAGTGTGCACACTAGGTAGTCAAGACTAGTTTCTATATGTTTTTCAATGACACATTCGATAGTTAATATTCAAAAATTTAAAAGACCTGATATGACTTACTACAAAAAATCCAAATAATACAATTAAAAAATGGGCAAAGAATCTGAATAGACATTTTTCTCCAAAGAGGAAATACAGATGGCCATTAGACATATGAAAAGATGCTCAGTCACTAATCAGCAGAGAAATACAAATTAAAACCACAATGGGGTACCACCTCATATCTATCAGAATGGCCATCATCAATAAATCAACAAACATATGTTGGATAGAATGCGGAGAAAAGGGAACATTCATACATTGTTGATGAGATTGCAAATTGGTGCAGCCACTATGAAAAACAGTATGAAGTTTCCTCAAAAAGTTAAAAATAGAACTACCTTATAATCCAGCAATTCCACTTCTGGCTATTATCCAATGAAATCCAAAACACTAATTTGAAAAGATATGTGCATATGTTCACTGTAGCATCATTTGCGGTAGCCAAGATATAGAAGCAACCTAAGTGCTCATCACTAAAAAAGATGTGATATATATATATAAGAATATTACTCAGCCATTAAAAAAGAATGTTACCATTTGCGACAACATGGATGGACCTAGGGGGTATTATGCTAAGTGAAATAAGTCAGACAGAGAGAGACAAATACCATAATATTTCTCTTATAAGTAGAATCTCAAGAACAAAAATAAATGAACAACTAAAAAAGACTTATAGATACAGAGAACAAACTGATGGTTATCAGATGGGAGGGGGGTTGAAGAGCTGGGTGAAAAAGGTAAAGTGATTAAAAAGTATAAGTGACAGTTACAAAATAGTCACGGATATGTAAAATACAGCATAGGGAATATAGTCAGTAATACTGTAATGACTATACATGGTGCCAGGTGGGTCACCGACTTATCTAGGGGCTCCTTCTAACCACTGTGCTGTACTCCTGAAACTGATATAAAATAATATTGAATGTCTAAAAAAAAGACTAATTTTTACAACCCACCCAGAATGCATCCTAAAGACTCTCTCATGTAGAGATTTTTGAATAATTTGGATTTAAGATGGAATAAACTTCTTATTCAGATAGATTGATAAAATAGGATAAGAAGTATTTTCCCGATACAGGTATGCAGGTTCACTCTAGCCAAACTTTTGAAAAATGTGTAGCTGAACACACAGAGTGAGACCTCCAGGTGCCAGCAATAAAGAGGGATGTGAAAACATGAGTGGTGAGTGAATTAATGACTGTGCAGGTCGGCTATAGGGAATAGGGGCAGGTGCAAGCCCTTGGGCCCACTCGAAGAAGGAAATTGTAGATGAAATCTTAACTTTAGTCCATAACACTGAAATTACTGTACACTTCAGACCAGAATATTCTTACCCTTGGATGAATGAGAATGCATGAAGATTCCAAATGGTATTTGGATATAGATGATTTAAAACTAATTAATTTCCAGATTCTCAGCTTTTTAAAATTAATCTACCATAGAATGCCTGAGATAAAAAATATATCTATATTTATGCTTAAAATGATCTTTCTGGCACATGCTGGTTCTCAGATTTTACCTTCCTTTTCACAATCACCTTTTCTCAAATAACAACAAAAAATTCAATGCCTGCTCTAATAGTAATCTTACTGAGATGCATTGCTTCTCCATGCCAAATAAATGGACCATTAGAAAGTCCATGTTGGTGTTAGGCAAGGAGTATTTAACAAATGAGTCACTAATTCTTTCACAGACCAGGTGGTTTTAATTCATTGTTTTTAATTAAATTGAAACAGGATATAATTGGCATATTGGTTTAATATTGAAAATAAATTTAGATTATAATATTTTTTGTCTTATAACTCAGAATGTTAGTTCAAACAATTTTGAACAGTTTCCATCTATTTATGTGAACAAGGGTTTTCAGCATTTACATGTATATAATAATTTAAAACTATGATTATTGCTAGACCCTGTTTCATACTAGAAATATATAATGTTCATGAGTGGATACATCTATTGCTAAAAATCTAGCAACTAATTAACAAAAAGACCTGTACACTGAGAAATGTACTTTCTTTTTTGCCTGATAATTATCAACATTATTTTTGCTACTAGTTTCCTAAAAACAGTTGTAATAATAGCTCAGCTCATAAGAAAACAATATTTAATACTAAGAGACTTATGTTTTCAGGAAATAAGAAATAAAAATATTAATTTATAATTTTGTTTTTTCTCAATGGAAATATAACAAGGTAATCAATTAAAGAAACTTCTGCTTTTAATCCATTCTGAACTTCTTTCTCTTCATTCTAAATCTTTATATAATATACACTTTCTGATGGAATGTCTTTTTATTCCATCTTTGCCTAACACATACTTTGAAAAATCATTTTTAATATTCCAAGTGTAGGCTAGAATTCTCTCCTACATGATCAAATAACAGGTTTGGTAAAACTAAGTTTATGCCACCAATGAGTTCCAATAGAATCCCTGGGCTGTAATGAGAATGTATGAACCGAAAAGTGGCCATTAAATAAGCTAATGTATTTAACAAGAATAGACTTAATAATTTAAGTATTTGTTTAGTGAACGAGTAGAATTTCACTAAAATTCAATTTTGCCTTTATTTTATTTAAACATCTAACGACAGACATTATGGCATTCATGCATGTATTTGGATTTGGCCCTAGGCCACCATGAGGGTACAGTTTAGTGATGTTCCTTATAAATACATTTAAGTTTCACTTTCCTAATATCTAATTGGCTAAAGGATGACAAGGTAATATTAATGTTGCTAAAGACAAATATAGGAGCTTATAAAAAACATCACAAGGCACAATTGGACTTGTTTCATTTACCCTGAAATTACCCTTGTTTCATTTACCATATGTACTTTGTTTTGTCAAAAGGTGCTTTCCATGGAATTTTCCCCAACATGTCATTAGTCTAGAGTACTATGGACCAGAATTGTTATATTCATTATAAATCTCACATGTAACTTTCTTTAGTAAAACTTCGTGGGTTTAATCAACTTTAACCAAAAGGTTTCTAAACTCTGTATATGTTTATATTAAAGTGCCATGTATAAATAGGAAGTAAATAAAGCACTTGCCTTAAAGGCTAAGAAAATGTTGATGATACCATGTATTTATATGGCGTGTACTCTGGAATTTTGGAGATGAATCAAGATTTTTAAAAGATTCCTCAACCAATTGTTTTGGCTTATACCTAGGGCTCTATAATTTTTAGCACATTCTGAGGTAAAGTGATTACAATTCACATTTTTTTGTTATTGATATAGCGACTACTCAACTAGACTAAGATTTCATGGGTTAAGCATAGTACTAACTTATATTTCTTTTTCCAAACTCATTAATTCAAAGAGATCAAAATTTGATGAGAAAAATACACAGAATAAGCCAAAGAAAATTTTTCTAATAATCCACCAGAATTGTTTACAATGCAAATATACACAAATACAGTCATTAAAAACGAAAATGAAACGTGAAACTCCTGTTCAATTTGCAGAGACAGATATCAAATATGCCTTGAGTATAAGTCTTATGACGTGAATTCTTAAAAGACTTTTGTTTAGACAAATGCACTCTATAGCAGCTCATATTTTCTTTAAGGAAAAGATTAATTAAAAACTATTTTAAAAAATTAAGAAACAATTTGGGATAGTAATGTTTAATATCATTAGTGCTACTCAGTTTATAAGTTCTAACTGGTGTAAAACCAGAAGAAACAAAATCGATCTATAATTTTTCTAATGTCAAATTCTGTTGAAAAAAATATCACTGATATAAATTTTCATATTGCCTCATTTTTTTCTAATTATAAAAGAAACAATTAAAATCCAAATGTTAAGGAAATGAACAATTTAAGATGTAAAAGTTCTTTAGCTTTTTTTCTGTACATACATTAATGTTATTACTGTCTTACTTTTATATATCATATATAATATATGCTGCTCTGAAATCTGACATTTTTCATTTAGCGTTATCTCTTGAACCTTTTTTCATGATGCTAAATTTAGCCTTGTCTCATTATGTTTAATGGTTTCATGCTATTCCATTAAATAGTTCTATAATATTTTTTTCCCTACTGATGGAATTTTGAGTTCTTAGCTATCTAAACAAGGCAGATGTGAAAATTCTTGTTGCCATACCTTGGCATTTATTTTTGGAGGATAAGTATCTGAGAAGTAAAGGTACTATGTCAAAGACATGATCATTTCGGATTTAATAAATTTTTCTAAAATATTCTTATATTGTATCAAATATAATCAAAGTAGTAGAAACTTCCCTTCCTTATTCCTTAGGAATTTTAATTTTATTTACTTGAATCATTTATATTAATCTGGGGCTACATAATATTAAGCTTTCCCAATCATTTATTACCATTCTTACCATTTATTCAGGTTGTCTTTTATGGGTTTTTTTTTTTTTGGTGGTTTTTATCAATAGAGCTCTTACACATAATTTACATAAACTGATACAATTTATAGTCGCAGAGTATTGTCATCAATTGTTAAACTATCATGTTTTAATTTATATTTTGTGTTCCAAATTTTGCATATCTTGCATATCACATGAGTTCTTTTCTGAATATTAATACAGACAACAATGAAGTCTTTCATATTTACTTTTCTGTTCTAAGCACAAAATCTAATACTTGGCACATATTAGGTACTTAATAAATTCTTACTGAATAGATCAATGAAAATTACTTGTTTTTATGAATAAAGAAAACAAGGAGACACTAAGTGTCTTAAAAAGAGGGAGAAGCTAGGTTTCTCACTGATCTATCATATTTCCTATCACATTACTCTTATTTATGTGATATATATCTCAAAGGAATTAAACAGTAAATTTCATTTTTTGGTAGTGGACAGTGGAGTAGCTAGCCATTGAAGGTCTACATTTTTGATTGCCACCTTTCTCTTTCCTCTCCAATTACCCTCTCCCTCCATTTGTATACAAGTACCACTACACAAGCTAACAATGTGAAGCTGTGCAAAGATTTGTTTGAAAGCTAAACATTTTGATGAAAGATTTTCTGGAAATAACAGACTAAGTACAGTTTTCATGAACCACCAATAAAGATCTGGTAATATTATTCAAACTACAATTGAAAGCGAACCAGGACAGAATCAGACAGACTGCATAAGTCACCCCCATGGGAGTGAGAGACGCACTCAGAGAATAGAAAGTGGGAAATTCCTAACTCTTTTTGCCTAAAAGTTTGGTTTAGAGTGAACTGCAATCGTGATTTTCCAATAACAGTCTCTCATGAAAAAAAGATATCATTCAATTAAAAAAATAATGTTTTTTTCTTTAGTATATTTAAAATAATTCATTTTGCCTCAGACACAGTTTATTAAACGGATGTAATCTGTCACTGAAAACAGCATTTTATGCAGATAGGAATTGGTTAGTAGGATCTCACTATTGCGAACTGACATGGAACTATAAGGTAGAGCCCATCAGTAATTTTAATGAAAGGAAGAAAGTATCAGGCTAAGTCCTCTGACAGGAAAATAACACTTTCATATTGAAGGAAACAAATACAAGGATGCTCCTAGTGGCACCTCAGGCCCCTAACTGCTTCTTTCCTGCCATGCGTGTTTGTGTATGGAAGGGGTTGGAAAGGTAAACTAAGGATCAATTAGCTTAGACATAGTCAATAATAGTCAATGAGATCCCTAGGACTAACATAGCAGCTGCTCTAGGACATGCAAACTTGGAAAGCTTAATGTTCTGCTGCTATACAGTGGCTTTTAACTGGGAGTGGTTCCTCACAACTGCCCTCGCCCCCAACCTGGTATATTTGGCAGTCTCTAGAGAAATTTGTGGTAGCCACAACTGGTGTGGGATGGGGGGGCGGGCAGTTGCTACTGGCATCTACTAGGTTACTAAACATCCTGCAATGCATAGGATGGTCCCCCCACCAAGAGATAATTATTCAACCCAAAACGTCAGTAGTACTGCTATTCTGAAACCCTGTGCTAGATGAATGGACAGGATATCAGGTATGCCTTTGTAATCTGACTTATGATATGATGTGAAATAATTAACAATAAAACATGATTTGAGATAAATATTAAATTATGTTTAAAGAGCATGTCATTAAATACCTGTAAATAATATTTTCAATGAATGATAGATTAATATTGATTAATATTGTTTAAATAAATAATTAAATATATTTTTATGAATGTATGGTAATAATTCGGCATTATTAATTTGTAGAATTTTGAGTAGAATTTAACATCTGAACCTCACACAAATTGTGTATGTCTTTATTCAGAGCTCATGGACAATATCCTACTGAATATCTCATACTGATTTTCCAGAATGACAGCTTTTGTTATCCAGAATAGATACAAAAATTCGTCTGAAAATTTTGTGTACTAAACAGACATAGCCCTAATATTTCAGTCTCCCAGAAACTTTTATAGAGTGTGCTGTCAACTGGTTCTTTATTAGATGTTATGGCTTTAGCTTTGGCATTGTGAGTGAAAAATAACATGGCTCCCAACCACAGCTACATGGGTCAGAAATGAGGGCATGTGCCACAGGCTGAGAATGACCAAGATGTCAAAGGTGACAGTTCACATGAAAGACCTAGTGATGGTAACTTTCTCTTTTCACCTTGATGAAAAGTTTGTGATTTTTATTTTATTTTGGCAAACATAATTATGATTCAGATTTCATACTTTAAGGAGCTAATTTCATGTACTTTTGATGAATGACTTTATTTCTTACTCTTAATCTTTCTTTTTTATCACTTTATTCTCATGCTTATGTATGGTATGAGCAGGAGAGAGGAGTCAGGGGGCAACTATTCCTGAAAAGCTTGGCAAAAATCCTGCCCAACAGACAGCCTTCATGAAAGCAGTAGAGGCAACTAAATCAAATTCTCTTTTCGTAAGAAGTATGAACTCTAAAAAAGGGAAAAGATGTATTTCTTAGCCTTAGGGTATTGCTCTGGGCCATGATAAGCGATTTTTAAAGTTATTTATGAATCTCAGGAATCCTGCGTACCATCAGATGAATCCTCCAGTTCCTGGTGTTCCTGTGTGTTCTTTCAATGCGGTTTAATCACTGAGGGTGTTTAGCTCCTTCTTGTAACTCTAAGACAGTCTGAGTTGAATCTGTGAAATTAAATTTGAGAACTGGAACCAAAAGAAGTCCTTTGCTCTATGTTAACCAATACTGAGACTAAACATTTTTCTGTACCATCTTAAAAGTTCTGTTATTAAGCATACTTGCCTAGTCATATTGAAACAATATGAAGAATTAAGAAGAAAAATAATTAGCTACTGCTTCAGAAAAAAACTTATTCCTGATAGATACGAGTGAGAAACAACTAAAATCATTTACTAATCAGACTCAGAGCCTATTTGTCAAGATTGCTTTAAGAATCTTCTCTCATCCTCACTTTGCTGTGCCCACCAATCTGAAGTCATTATATCATAAACTTTGCCTGATTACAGCTGTTTTCTTACCGTTCAAGATGCAAATTATAATGATCCGGCTGAGACCTTAAAACTGTACATTTCCCTTGATGATCCCCTCTGAGACACTTCTAAGACTCTGTCAAAGTAAAGTTCTACATTACTGCGGTAGGTGTAATAAACTTAAAACATTGCTTCCAGAAACATACAGTGGAGAAAGGAAAGCCTCTTCAATAAATGGCGCTGGGAACATTGGAAGGCCACCTGCAAAAGAATGAAACTAGACTGGTGTTTATCACCACACACCAAAATTAACTCGAAATGAATTAAGGACCTGAATATAAGACCAGAATCAATAAAATGCACAGAAGAAAACAGAAACTAAACTCAAGGCCCTTGGACTTGAAGAGGATTTTATGAATTTGACCTCAAAGGCAAGGGAAGTAATAGCAAAAATAAATGAATGGGACTACATCCAACTAAAAAGCTTCTACCTAGCAAAAAAAAAAAAAAAAAAAAAAGCCATCAGCAAAGTAAAGAGAGAACCATCTCAATGGGAAAATGTATTTGCAAGCAACACCTCTGACAAGGGCCTAATATCCAAAATATACAAAGAACTCATGTGACTCAATAACAACAAAAAAACCAAAGGACCCAATCAAAAAATGGCCAGAGACCCTGAACAGACACTTCTTCCTAGAGGACATACAAATGGCCAATAAATACATGAAAAGATGTTCAACATCACTAGCAAATCAAAACTGCAATGAGATACCATCTTGGACCTGTTAGAATGACTATAACCAACAGAACAAGAAATAACAACTGTGGGAGAGGATGTGGAGAAAAAGTGACCCTTATACACTGCTGGTGGGACTGCAAATTAGTACAGTTACTATGGAAAACAGTATGGAGGTTCCTCAAAAAACTAAGAATTGACCTATCATATGATCCAGCAATCCCTCTACTGGGTATTTACCCCAAAGACTTGAAAATCCATATCCGAAAAGATATTTGCACACTGATGTTCATAGCAGCATTATTCACAGTGGCCAGAACATGAAAGCAACTGAAGTGTCCTACGATAGATGTTTGGGTAAAGAAGCTGTGGTACATGTATACTATGGAATATTACTCAGCCATAAGAATAGATGAAATACTGACATTTGTGACAACCTGTATGGATCTCGAGATAATCATGCTTAGCGAAATAAGTCAAACAGAAAAAGTTGAAAATCACATGATATCAGTTATATGTGGGATATAAACATAAAAGCAACAAATGAACAGGACAACCAGAGACTACGGGACATGGACAATGGTCTAGTGGTTACCAGAGGGTAGGGGGTTGGGGAAGAGAAAGAGGTAGACAGGGTAAAGGGGATCAAATGTAGAAGGGGAGGGGGAGGGTGAAGTAGGTAAAGGGGATCAAATACATGGTAGCTGAAGTTAAACTGGACTCTGGGTGCTAATCACACAATAGAATATGTACACCCAAAAATTACATAATTGTATTAACCAATGTTACCCTAATAAACTTAAAAAAAATTGCTTGACTACCATGCTTTCCTGTGGTTTTGGGAAATAAGTAATAGCAAAGTTAAGATATTGCAACATGAGTCAGGAAGACTGAGGGTGCAAAAAGATAAATAGATCTCATAAATTATTTGGCCTTCTTAAAAATAAGTTTATACCAAAATTGGTCTCTAAAGAGAGGAAAAATTTAAATACCCAATTATACTCTACTACCATCCCAAAGGGGGTTTAAGTGCCCATCAAATTGTTCTAAAACTTCAAGAAAGAAGAACATTTTAAAAATATTTTCTTAGATCTGGCATTTCATGGGATACAAAAATCTCACAAAGATACCATATTTAACAGTATAATGAACAAGAACAATTTCTGGTAATTATAAAATCAAGTATATTTTTGACTTTCACCATTTTTAAATCTGATTAATGAGTATTGTCCTTTTTCTGCCCTTAGATTAAAAAAAAAAGAAAAGAAAAAGGAACAGGCATCATTACTTTCTGACCATTCCTTTAGGTAACACTTTTAAAAGTCAGTCCTGTGTAATGACCAAATCCTTTCCCTTCCAGCCGGAAGCTCCTTTGGACCGACTATTTGAAGGGGAAGACAAGGTGCTTAATTCTCTTTCTATGTTTCTCATTTACCTCTTATTCCACTTGGTATTTCTTAATCTAATACCGTCAGAGTCAAAGTTGGGAGGGCAGGATTGAGAGGAGAGTGAAGAATGAGAGAAGAGGCAAGGCAAGGATGAAAGCTCAAATTTAACGGATATCTTTATGATTTCTGGACATTACAGATATTTAATTAAAGTCAACTTTTTCACTTGGGCACTTTGGTGGGTTTTCTGAAATTTCTCTGTGGACTGCCTTTTTCTAAAACTTCTGTGACATGGGCAGCGTCTGTCCCTTGTCAAGCCCACCTTCGCCATAGAGAATTTCCTTATAGATGGACATTCCACATCCTTTTTCCAGTGGATGTTCCCCAGGCAATATTTCTGGGGTGGATCCCACTTAAAATAATTTCGGGATGACATTTCTACTTGGAATTTCTATTCCAAGTAATTAACCCACACATGACTCACATTCCGAGAGAAAGAAGTGACTTCCCAGTTCTAGCCTTCATTCGAAGATCATTTGAGCTTTTCTTAGGCATGAGTCACAAATTTCAGGGGACACAAATAAAGCTATCTACGTAGTCCCTTTAAAATGTCTCACTTGAGGTGAGAACAAGACACTGCCCAAGTCTTCCCTGTTGTGGGATGGAGACTCCTAGTATATTGCTCAAATTTTCTTTTCACAACTTGTTTTTAACAGCAACTCTCAACCATTTAAATTCTTAGAGAGGTGCAGGACTTTAAGAGTTGTATCACCAGTTTAAGAATATTTTTATTATAAATTTTGTAATCACCTACTTTGCAATGGAAGAGTATCTAGCACATTCTATTTCATCCTGGAGCTTTGTTAAACAATTCGATTTTAATATTATGTTAGATTCTGAAAAAATTTTCAAAGTAATTCTTTTTAAAGAGTAGTGTAAATATTAAATAAAATAATCCCAGAAGGAATAAGCAGCATGTTAATTGAGTTACATAAGCCAACCAATTTTATTTGATCTTGGGAATGCAAGGATAGCTAATATTTGGAAATCCTTTAATTTTCTTTATTATATTTCATCAAGGATTGAACTAAAAAGAGATTTGAGAAAATTAAACTTTCTTCCTGGTAGAAACTTCTAATTAAAAATGATGAATATTTTCTTAACATGGGAAAATTTATTTCTAAGAAACATGGACTTATACTTAACTGTAAAAGTATTAGAAGCACTTCCATAAATATTAGCAATAAATGGAACACCACTCTGGTAGAATGTTCAATTTAATTAGGAAAGAGAAGAGTGGTATAACAAATGGAAAGGAGGAGATATAATTAAAATTATTTGCAGGAAGTATGATTATATATCTAGAAACTCTGAAAGAAGAAATACCTGAGAAACTATAAGACATGATAAGGTAATTTAGTAAGATAGGTAGTTTCAGTAAGCAATAGGTCTTCACTATATGAAAAAGGAAATACTATCTAATGATGTCTTAGTCACAGTTGCTATAACAAAGTACCATAAACTAGGTGGCTTATATTATAGTATATGTGCTACTGAAATGAGCACCTGGGTGGCCTATAAACAACGAAATTTGATTTCTCAAAGTTCTGGAGGCTAAAAGTCTGGTATTAAGGATCCAGCATGATTGAGTGAGGAGCCTCTTTCGGGTTGCAAGCTTCTTGTTGTAGGCTTACAAGGTGAACAGAGTGAGAGAGCTCTTTGGGGTCCCTTTTATAAGGACACTAATCTCATTTATGAGGGCTCCACCCTCATGACCTAATTGCTCTACAAAGGCCATACTTTCTAATACCATCATATTGGGGGTTAGAATTTTAACGTATTTTACTATGCAAATTGAAATTGAATATATACAATGTAGTTGGATGTAATTTCCTTCTCTACAAAAGTCTCTTATTTAATAATGTATTTAATAATCTAATGTTTTAAACAATGGTACCTTGAGACATCAAAGGCATTGATGGACTAATTTCACAGTAAAAGTCAATGCTAAAAAGAAAACAAAATTTTTCTCTACCAGTTTAAGGATTTTACATTATATCCTGAGTTCAACAGAATGACATTTATTGATTAATGATTTTAGTAGAATTATAAGAACCATATTTTAGAAAAAGACCTGGGTGCCCATGAAGTTTTGATTCACTATGAAAAAATGGATTAGAGTGAAGAATAAAAGCAAGAAGTCCACTTAGGGGTTTATTACAGTAGTACAGGTGAGAGTTTAAACCAAAGTAGTTTCAGGGGGGCAGGATTTTGCAATCCCTGTGCCTAACACAATAAAATGCATTGAAATAATGGATTAATGAATAAAGAAATTAATTTTTCTGTCCTGAAATTCTACTGAGCCATTTTTGTGAATTCACTATGAATAGCAAAGCTTCCTAATCGCATATTTTTAATAATATCGATGAGAGTTGAACTCATTAGCATATCAACCTGTAGAATACCTATGGATTACCATAAAAATGTATTGCCGGAAATTTTAAACAACAAGTGTTCATAAAAGTGTTCTTTCTGAAAAGATCTTCACTATGTAACAACTTTCATATCTTTCCATCTATATTTTATTTTCTTCAATTCAGATCTAAATTATATATTTAAATTAAAAGATAAAATGAATAAACATAATTACCTAATATCTTAGAGAAGTGATTCAACTTTCCTGTTTTATTCACCATTAATCATTCAATCAAATATGCTTAATCCTATATAAACTAAAAGTTACAAATTATATAGTTGTAAACATTTGACTATTTTATTATTTATGACATACTAAAAGGGTACAGAACTTAATTATTTTTGGTGACAGAACAATTTTGCTGCTCTCTATTTAAAATGCAAATTTAAATAATTCCTTTAGTGATTTCAAATAATGATAATAGTGTTAGAGAATAAATTTTATGGCTCTAGTGATTGTAAAAGTGCACGTATTTTTCCTAAAATTATTTTGGTCTCATCGTACACATCCATAGATAATGTGGGAAAGGAAAGAAGCACATAATGTAGTCCTTGATAGTTATCAGCAAGGGTCATATCAGCACTGCCTTGTGGAAATAAGACAAGCAACGCATGTTTAGAGCTCTACAGATAAATGGCATAGAGTAAACCCTTGGCAGGGGCAGTCACCGCTACAAACAGTACTTTCAGGCAGGTGGCTTGGGGGTTGAGAGATTACACACATGCGTGTGCATGCACAGACACACACACACACACACACACACACACCTATTTTAGAAATTATATAGAAACAATGAGAAATGAGTTCTCAAAATATGATTCCCGCCCCCCTTGGCCATCTAAATCCCACTTGTTAAAAATTAACACACTTAGTATTTACCCCGAAAAGTTGAAAACTTAGGTCCAACTGAAAACCTGCACATAGATGTTTATAGCAACTTTATTCATAATTGCAAAACTTGGAAGCAATCAAGATGTCCTTCAGCAGGTGAATGGATAAATAAACTGTGGTTCATCCAGACAATGGAATATTTTTCAGTGTTAAACCGAGATGCATTATCAAGCTATGAAATAGCATCGATGCACATTAATGCACAAGTGAAACAAGCCAACTTGAAAAGGCTACATATTTTATGATTCCAACTATATGACATTCTGGAAAAGGCAAAACTAGAGAGACCAAAAAACAACAACAACAACATTAGTGGTTCTTAGGGATTAGGGGATAGAAAGGGACGACTAGGTGAAGCACAGAAGAGTTTTAGGGCAGTGAGACTAATCTGTATGACACTGTAATAGTAGGTACATGTCATTATACATTTGTCCAAACCCATGGAATGTAGGACACCAAGAGTGAACCCTAATGTAGACTATTAACTTTGGGTGATTATGATATATCAATGTAGGTCCATCAATTGTTACGAATGTACCTCTTTGTGGAAGACGTTGATAATGGGAGAGGAGGCTACGCATGTATGGGGTCACAAGGTATATGGGAAATCTCTGTACTTTCTGCTCAAGTTTAGTATGAACCTACAAACTACTTTGGAGAATAAAGTCTATTTATAAACAAACAAACAAACAAACCAACAAACAAACAAAACAGAAACCTTCAATATTATGTGCTGGTTTTCTTCCTTTCCTGTAGTACTCATTCTCTAAAATCCAGAGGCTAAATGTTTTCCAGCAAGTACTACACGTGATATTCCTTGTAGTTAGGCCACATATACCAATAAATTATTTGGTGCAGTTTTGAATTATTTCTTCTTTTGAGGTGTCATCAGCTGTCCCTTCTGTTTATGTATGAAAACAAATAGAATATGGTTAATTATAACATTTTGAGCAATAATAAATGGATGTTGAAACCGGTTCCTTTTCTGTTTGTTAATTGAATACAAAGTACTACATTTCCTGGTAAAAGGATGGTAAGTCATTAATAAAACAAAAATAGGTAGTATAAGGATACATTCAAGTAATCTGCTAAGCAACTAAAACCAAGGTTCATTCTGAAATAGCCTCTGAGTTTTAAAATCTGAGCTCTGAAGGAAGAGTAAATGTCTGACATCAGTCATTTTGTTGATTCTTGTTTAAAATGCAGATAATTAAGATCAGTATTTTGAGGGAGTAGGATGCAGAACTTAGAGTTAGCAAGTTTCCATTCCATCTTGTCTTCTCTAAGCCTCGTAATATGAAATTACACATATTTGCTCATATCTAGATGAGAAGTATTATGAGCATGGAGTACACATGGGAAGTAAATATCATTCCCTTGAAAATTAGAGCATGGCAGCTATGCAATCCTAGGAATGAGATAAATTAAATCAAATTAATAAAATTTATGTTAACAATGAGAAGATATTAATATTAGTTTAATCAATTCATAATAGCTTAATTAATGTGAACTAAATAGACTAAAAATAATCCTTGGAATATTAATTCTGAATCACTCTAGTCAAGAGGATAGAATTAGGAAAAAAATATCAAATCTGCTGCTGCTAATAGATATGAGACTCTGGGAAGATTATCAGGTCTCTGGGTTGTGAGTGATTTAATCTGTAAAGTAGAGATGACATTGATGTGCTTGCAATGAGAATTCATATTCTAGGTGCTTTTCATTAATGAATTGTAGAATGGTATATACTTAAGAGTCAACATTCGAAAAAGTATTGTATTGAGAAATGGCACAACAGGCTACTGTCAGACTAATTCTATGAAGAGGTGTAAAGGAGAAGGGGGAAAAATATGTCAAACTTGAAAATCATAACGGCAGGATTGTAGTCCCCATCTCCTAGTTTCCAAAAATGGGCCAACTAGAGATCCAATTAGAGCAAAAGTTAACTCAATAATCCACGATTCTACCATAATCCATCTGATCATCCCCAACCTGTTTCTTTCAATCTGCTGTCACATTTCTAGTTGTTCCTGGATCAAAGAAGAGATTCGACATACATTGATTGGATAAATAACCAAACACACTACCTTCTTTATAGCTTATTAGCATTTGGATCATACATATATATGATATATATAATATAGGTATGATATATGTGATATATATATCGTATTTATATGATATATACTATATATATATTTAAATGTTGTGAAATATGATGAAACAGGATGAAATATACTGAGACTTCTAACATATTAAGTAAAACAAATGACGTATGTAGTCTGTTTATGAGAACCGATAGGGGACAAGCATGTGGCGTAGGTGGTGCCATGGAGGGCGGAGGTAGAGGAGCAGAGACAAAAAGTAAAAGCTATTAGCACCCACAGTGATGTAGGTATTACTTACAAATTTTGTTTCAGTTAACCTTGAATATGAGTTTAAAAGAATAAAAAGTCACAGCATAATCTGAAATAAATAACTGTCATATAAAAAAAATAACTGTCATATATGTGTATCTATCCAGATCATTATAACTATTCATCGGGCACTGACTAATCAAATAGATGCTGACCACTGTGCCATACTGGTGTTTACTGGCCAAAAACAATCATTCGTCTGGGTTGGTCTTTGAGAGAATCCTGATCAATAGAGAGATTACTCATATAAAATACATTTCCATATTCTGCTGGTCATGGATGAAAAGGTCATCTTGTTCCCTAGGGCTCTTTACTCTGCCAGATGAATAAGAAATAGATGTCATGAATAATCAAGAATGAAAGCACTTAGGAATGTATCTGTATATTATTAGTCATTCATTCATTATGTATGAACTAAAATGCATTTTTGAAATAATACAAATGAAAATAATAGAGCCCAACAATGGAGAATTTGAATAAGAAATTGAAGCACCATTTATTAAGTGTTTGATGGCAAAGTCAGTCTAATAGAGTTATTTCGGTAGACAATTGTGACAGCCTGGGAAGATGTATTCTTTGTTCTTGTAAAGTAAAATTTAAAATATTTCCAAGTCTAACCAATTAATCCACCTTTGGTGGGATAGATATGAAGATGTCATTCTATCTGTTGCCTGAAGCATTGTTTACTATGCGAATTGATATGTGCATTAAAGCTTATGATAGGTTGAAGTCAGTGCTAGATGCTCCTTATAATCACAGGGACTGCTCATTCAGACAGCTGCTACCAAACCCGAGGAGGCCGCAATGCAAGTGCTCTTACAGCAGGCCTGCGTCCTCTGTGCATTCCTCTTCAGATTCCACAGAGCATTTAATGCCAATCCCTAATGATAGGGACAGGAAAGAAAATAAGAAATGGGAAAAACAAGACATCATCATATTTTGGGCTTCGTTCTCTTGAACTCTCTGACTATTTGTTGTAGTTTTGTTCTCAAGATTTAGATTGCTTAACTGGGAATGACTCGCTTGCCAACGTTATGCTCCATTCTCCAAAGGCTTGCCTTTAAGCTTACCCTTAAATACATGATGCCTGCAGTTGGGAGCCTAAGTAAAGAACAAACACTTTTGTCTTGGTTTGGTATTTGACTTAGTGCTTTATACAGGCAATCGGATACCCATAGTTAAGCTTGAGCAAACCCTCACTTTAACACGTTAATCTTCGATCTTTGCTTTTTACTCAATGAAGAGATGAATGCTCAGCCAATGAAATTACTACCTTGCCAGTTGTGTATGTGTGAATGTTTGTGTGTTTGAGAGTGTTTGTCTTAGGCTAGTTTTTATAGGTATTATAAATCATGACTTCAGTACATTAGCAAAAATAGTTTAGTAGTTAGAGGACAGAATTTGTACACTATGTACCAGATTTATGTACACTTTTAAAACAACAACAACAGTGCTCACTTAGCTGACCATTTTGGGTGGCATTTGAGACTATGTCCTTCTCTGTTTTATGTGGTAATGCTAGTTTCCAACCCAAACCAATCTTTCATTTCTCTTTTTTCCTATAGGCACTTTTTTGGTACCTATAGGATTTGTAATCTGACTTGCAATATTGTCATTTGTTTGCATGTCATTCTCAGCCCTGCAGAGTAAACTGCTTGGTCACGGCACTATTTCGGCTGTTCCATAGATCATACAGAGAGAATTCAGTAACGATTTTTAAAAGTTGCATACTTTGTATAAGGCTTCCCATTAAAAATAGATTTCTCACAATTTAAAAAGTTAAATATCAACAAAGTAAAAAGCCCATTTAAAATCCATGATCTATAATTAAAAAATTCATATTTTTATTTATGAATATTCATATATTCTTTCTCTGCTCTAGACCCTGTGTGAGGCTTTAAAGGACAGGGGGAAATATAAAATGTATGAGATTGCCCAAATGTTAAAATATAAAACAAATAAACTGTAGAAAAACTAAGTAAGAGGTGCTAAAAATATTGTATTGAGTTAAAGTCAGGTAGATAAGATTAATTTCCTTGGTGATATGAAGTGTCAAGACAAGCTTTCTCAGAGAGGAGGATGATATTTGAATTGGGTCCTGAGGTAAATCCAGAAGGATGAAAAAGCTTTTGCCAAACAGATAAGAGAATAAGGCAATTTCAAGGTTAGAAATTGGCATATACCAAAGTCCAAGAGGCTGAATAAATAACATCGTTTATGAGATTGAATAAGAGATGTCTATGGATCATGGTGGGATTCTCTGTATGAGGAGGGGCCAAATGTGAAGCTTGGCTGTTTGTATTTTACTCTGTAGGTTGTAATGGTTTTTAATAAAAGAAGTGACAGGGTGTAGCTTGCTAGTCTAGTATGGATAAAGATTTAAAAAGTAAATGATAAGGTCAGAGAAGAGGCAGGGATGAGTGGCTGTGAAAGGGCAGTGAAATGGAGTGGGAGAGTATGGAGCCATGAGGGAGTTTAGTTTTAGAGCTGACAGGCTAGAAAGTGTTAGAATATAGGTGGTTACAATGGAGTCAAAGACAATTCAGCATTTTCCACTTTGAACAGCTTGGCAGAATTATCCTGTTACTAAAGGGATCTGGTAATCTCTCTCTTCCTCTCTTTCAGGAGATGAGGCTGGGTTGGTGGATAATAATTAGAGTTTGGCACATACATTTCATATGCTTATGGGTATTGTAATAGAAACGAATTATTTATTCTAGCTAAGCAAACCTTATCTTTTCATTCGTTTCCTATTCTTGAGACTTGTCTCTTTTTATTTCACATGGTTTCGAGGCAGCCATCACTTGTACAATAGACACTTTCATGTGGGCAGAATGGACTGCTTGGGGGTAATATTTTCCTGGGATGGGTCACTAAGAGTCCTTGCCTCCTATTATTAATATAACAACAGAGAAAGCAAAGTAAATCTCTCTTTGGATATCTAAATCTGCAGATATGTAAACTTGGTGATTATTTGTTGTCACATTCCAACATGGGCTAAAGAGTACAAAAAGCTAGTTGCTAGGATAAGAGAAGATATATATAAGAGAAGATAAGAGAGGAGTACAGGTGAGAGATGAGGGAAGAATACTTCCTGAGTTCCTCTCAGGACTTTGGATTCTTGTGGTGGTCGTACATTCTGTCCCTTAGCTTCCCTGGAATTCTCCAGTAATCACTTCGGTAAGCTTCTCTTACTTCAATTTTGCTTAAGCTAGCCAGAGCTCATTTCTGTTGTTGTTTTTTTTTTTTTTTTTTTGGTTTTTAAGCTAAAGTGGTTTTTAAACTGATAGGCAAAGAAAAATATTCAGAAAAAAAATGTTAAGACTTATGTATAGATTTAGACATCATCAACATAGATTTGGGAGCTGAAGCCCTAAGAGAAGATTAAAATGTCTAGCAAGAGAGTACAGTGAAAAGATAATAGGCATGAGGGCAAAAACTTCATAACTATCAATTTTTTCTTTTACACGCCTAAAGCACCTGGTCTTCCTACGTGGTCTCCTCTCCAAGTACTAACCAGGCCCAACTTCCGAGATCAGACAGGATCGGGCTTGTTCAGGGTGGCATGGCCATAGATTCAAATTTAGTGATAAATACAATGAAGGAGAGATTTTGTTGATAGGAAGAGGAAAAATGTGAAGTAGGTTGACAAAAACCAAAGGATTTTCAAAGGTAAAAGGAATTTCAAATGTGAGGTGTGGAGAACTCTGCTAAGTATTACTAAGAGGTCACACAGGATGAGTGCTGATAAGAAGCAATGGAATTAGGCAAACAAATGATTATTGTTCATTTTTGTTTAGATATAAATAGTTTCAATAGAGTAAGAAGGACGTTGCCTAAAAACCAGGGATAGATAATGAATGAGATGTGTGAAGGAATGAAAAAGAAAGACGGTGTAGTTAGAAGAAGCAATTGCATTCAATTGACCACTGTTTAGTTCCTAGTATGTGCTAAGTCCAAAATTAAGCTAAATACTAAGATAGATATAGTTTTCTACCTGCAATAACTTAGTGGGGGTAACTAAAGTGAGTGGTAAGAGAGATGGAGCTAGAGAAAAATGCTTTTAACTCAACAGTTATGTGGTCATGTTTTATTCGATGTCTAAAAAACACATTTTTGTATGCTTGTGTATTTTCCTGCATACACATGTATGAGCACACACACACATACAAAACACATAGAGTCCAAGTTGAAACAACTAGTTTGCTTAAAAGCAATCAACAGCAGGACCATTTCTAATACACTATTTATCATGTAACAATCTGTCAGAGAGCACTGTTTGTATATCAATTGTTAACAGTGAATGGGTTCTGTTACATAACAATTAAACCATATAAAGAAAGAGTGACCTTAAACACCTTCCTCTTAGACAAAGTGTGACAATTGTGTTTGTAGAAAGAGAAAGCAGTACTCAGTTGAATCATAGTAGTATTATTAGTTTTTGTTTTACAAAACAAAATATATAGAAAAATATATATAAATATATATATTTTACCCACCTAAAGGTAATTATTTCCAAATAGTACTAAAAAACTTTCCACAAATGGAAGATTTTAGTATTTATAAGGACACACCCCTAAGTACCTAGTTTTTCCGATAAAAGGATGCCAAGAATAAAATTCTTTAGAGGGGAGGTTTCTGTTTATGAGTTACCCATATTCTATTCAAAAATATTGAAGAAAAAGCTCCTCGCTGTTTATAATTGTATAACCTGGACGGGGTTTCTAACCTTAGCAACTATAAATACTCCTTTCCAAGAGTATTCTAAATCTACCAAAGTCTTGTGATAGTTAATCAGCCTTGCCACATTCTTATTTATATTTTTGTAAGATTGTTACACATTATATAACCCTTATTCATTCTATCACTGTGCTGTAGAGCAAGGAAGTCCAGTTGATGAAAGCTGATGCATGCAACAGATAAAAATACTGGAATAACAATAGCACTTTGAATTAATTTGGCTTACTCATCAAACTTACATATTTTAGACAGAGAAACTAGAACAAGAAATATAGCCTATCTGGAAAACTGCACCTAGTCTAAAATGATTATTACATTCAAAAGCATATTTTCTTGTTTTTGCATGGACTGGATTTTGATCAGATTAAACTACTAGCTTGCACTATAATGCTTCTGACTGAGTCTATTTGCCTGGTTGTTTTCATTAGGATTTAAAATCAGAATTGCCAAAAATATGTCAAACTTAACTCTTGATTACACCTATGTCAAATCTTTGCTTTCGTCATACTCTTTCCCCAGTTTGATTACTTTCCTCCTAATCCATTCAGTTATTCCAGCCACACATCTAGATATAATCCTTAATTTATTTTCTTGTCTCAAAGCCAGTCATGAATTATGTCATATTCCTGTAATTCCTATCTCTGAAATATACTCCCAATATATCTTTTTTTTGCTCCAGTTCTGCTGCTAGCACCTCCACTCGAGCCCCCTCATCTTGTATCTGTGCTTCTGCGTTAGCTCTGACTTTTTGTTCTGCTTCCACCAAAGTCTACGAATCATTCATGCTGCAGTGATCTTATAAGAGATGTGAACCAGAGCATATGACTTGACCGTGTAAAACCTTCTGGAGTGCTTAGAATAAAATCAGGACCCCTCCGTATGGCCTGTGTGGCTTTATGTGATAGAAGTCTCTGACATGGCCTTACTGTTCTTCAGTTACCACCTGCCACCAACACCGATCCATTTCCAGTTCCTCAAACACTCTAGACTCATTTCCACCTTAGGATTTTTGTGCTTGCACTTCTCTCCGCTTGCATTATTCTTACTTAAGATTATTGCAACGTTTGATCATGGCTTCGATAAAAAATTCAGGTCAAATCAAATAAAATAGCTTTTAGTATATATCATAGGAGCCAAAAATTCAAACAATGGGAAAGTGTTAATGCACGTTAATGCTGTTTGGTCATGAGTTAGTAAAGAAAAAACAGAATTATCGGGATAACATATTGTCCCAGTTACTGTAGCTGCACAATAAACAATCCCATGCTTATGGTTTCTGTGGCTTAGCAGTTTTAAAAGGGTTCAGCGGGAATGACTTGATGTTGCTCCATGTCTAAGTTCTCAGCTGAGAAGGCTCAAAGTTTGGCAATGACTTGAGAGTGGTAGATTAAATTGTCTGAAGTCTCATTTACTCACATAATTGGTGTGTAGATGCTAGCTATCAGCCAAAACCTCAGCTGTACCTCTCAATGTGGCTATTTGGATGTCCTCACATTCTGGTAACTGCATTCTAAGAGTGAGAATCTCAAAGAAACAGGCAAAATGTACGTGGTCTTTTAAAAACCTAGCCTCAGAAGTCACATTGATTCCATTGTCTTCATAATCCTGCCCAGATTCAAGGGAAATACACATAGACCTTGCCTATTAATGGGAGGAGTATCAAAGCCACTTGGTAAGAAGAGCCTGTGATATGGGAGCTGTTATCGTCCTCATCTACTTTGAATTACGGTGTCATGAAGAGCCATGGAGTAGTAGCTGGCTAAAAACAACAGTAGATGTCGATGTGGAAGATGGAACACTGAATATAATGGATCACTGGTCTTGCCCGAGAGACAAATATTTATGCTGTTGGATATTTCCTATCAACTAATGTTAAAGTCACATAACTTCTTAGGAAAGAAAATTCTTCATTTCAATGTAACAGGGTGATTTACTAACTCAAAGATAATTTTCAATAATGTAATTTAAGGTATAATTTGTTATATTACATACCAGATAATGCTGTAATACTTACAGTAAACAAATATAGGACTATGACACCCCATATAAAAGATCAACAAAGATATAAGAAATCAAAATAAAACTCTTTTAGAACTTTTTAAACTTGGCAATGCCTTACTTCTCTAGGATATATTATACTTTAACTTTTTTATCACAACGAAACAAAAAATTTTAAGACAACAAACCACATAAATAAGACAAAGCGTTTTTTAAAATCTACATCATATTCCTTATCAAATACAGTGCACAAACTGCTTAGAGATATTTCTTTTATCATTTTCAAACATCTGCCTAAACAGGAGGAACCTTGAGTATTCATTCCTTCAAACTGTTCTAACTGGACTTTGATGATTAGAAACTGAAAATGGAGATGAATAATTTATAAGCAAGAAATTACATTCTTAAAGAGTTATGTATTTATTGCCTTTCATTTAAATCAATTATTGGTTAAACATTAATTGATAAAGTATAAAGGTAATATATAACATTCTTGGGAAAAACGGAAGACTATATTTATTGATAAACTTGCACAGAATGAATGCACACATAATGCATGATATATAAATAGACACTACTAAAGGATATAATTGAAGAATCATTTTATTAACAGAATTTGAGTTTGCAAAGCATGAAATGCTTCTGTTATAAATCTCTTTTTGAAGTGAAAAATTCAGGTTGATATATGTAAAATGTCCCTTTTAAACATATTTTCTGTTATTGAGTTTACAATTCAGTCTTGAAAATATTGATAATTTGGCTCTTTCAAGTCAAAATTTAAAATTCAACTTGAAATATGTAATCCAGAGTTTATACCTTTGCAACATTTTTTCTTTAAAGGATTCTCTTTATTTTATTGGCTACTTATCAAGATATAGCTCAAATATTTTCTGTTCTGTGTTTTAATAATACTAAGCTCTGTTATAACACTCATATTTCACTGCATTTACTATATAATCTAAGATTCCTCATGTCTCAGTAGCCATGGATACAAAAGGGGCCACATGAATGATAAAGACAAAAATTGTTTTAGGTTTTGTCCCAACCTACTTGAGCAGTAACTCAACACCCTGGAAATTGCCTGTCAAACATCCCCAGTAGTACCCAGGATTGCTTCATATGCACTTATAACCTGGTTCTACAAGTGACAGTCACAATCTCCCACCAGGCTGATACCAGGTACTGCTGTATTCACTGCAAATATTGGTCTCCTATTGAACACTGTGGTCTCTGCTGCTGCTCTGATGCAACTACTCTAGATAATACTGAGATGTACAAGACTGAGCCTTCGTGGCACTGAGAGAGGGAAATACTGTGCAGAAATGGGAGAATTCTCATCTCTCCCAATCTGTTTTATGCTTTGTCACTGTTCCCATATCTCAATGATTTTTTCATAAAAGTAATTCTTATAGCCCCTCTCCACCCTGGGATTAGGTGCAATTCCACAGGGGTTTTCTTCATTTTCTGATCTTCCTAGTCATGACAGACAGCAAACTCGTCTCTTCCTTTTTGCCAAAGATAAATATGTGCCCTTATACAGTTGATTTTTATTGCCACCTTTCAACCCATTTAGCTCTCCAATCAGGTCATAGACATGGTCAGGATGATTGAATCTCATTTGGGCTGAAGGTACAGCGCCTGTAATACTTTACATTTTCAGCCTCAGAAGACTATAAACCCTTGAGAACATGAAAGAAGACTCTGCTCGGCATTGAATCAGAACTAAAAAAAATAAATGTAAACCAATTTGCAGATGATTCCCTTAAATCTAAAAATAAACAAATTACATGAAGTGTTAACAACTGTGAGGATTTTTTTCTCTGCTTGCGAGCTAGCAAGCTAACCTGCTGCAGTGTTATAGAAACTGGCAGAAGTCATAAGACTCTTGGGTCAGAAAGGAGACAAATAATTACTTACAACATAGCCAGAAGCATGAGCTTCACATATACACCATGCAGTACTTTAGACAATATTGAGATACAGCAGACTGAGCCTTCATGGTGCTAAGGAGAGTGACGTCTGTGCATACGGGGGCAATTTGTTGTCCCATAGGGCCCGTGTGTTGTGTCACAGCTGAGAAGTCCCAAGCTTAGGGAACCTTACCATTTTATAATGGGTTGCAGAGCAATCTGCCCAACTTTAGCCGAGAGAAAAGCATTATCTTTATTATACTAGAGAGTAAACAAATTTGTACTCTGCTCTAAAGAAAGAATTAACTTCTAATTTCCACAAATGTCCTTGAAAAGAAGATCTTTTCAAGGCTCAACAAAGGCCGTCAGCCTTTGTCGAGAGTTGTTTCCCAATGATATCATGAGTTAAAGCAACCTTCTCATGTTCCCGAGGTTGGTAAATATCAAGGCCAGAACTCAAGTCATTTGACAATGAACCACTAATTTCTTCAAGTAAAACAGTAATAGAATAGGAATAGTATGTTATTAGTTCAGTTTCATTGATTAACAAAGTTAAGGACAAATAAGGGATTTTTCAAAATATATTTTAAAAGTTCTAATATCACTATGGTCATCTATATTCTGTAATGAGTATTATCATAGTAATTGTATAAATTCCAAGCTCTTTTTAAAACTTCTATAGAATTGATATGCTGACAAAATTTAAAATAAATGAGGAAATAAAGAAAATACCAAGCAGTTAACAGCAAAAACAAACATTGCTTTACTTTCACTGACGTTATAACAGAATGAAATGCTAGGTCTCTCTGATTCCATTTTGTTCAAGCCTGCTTTATTCTCATGACTTCCAGGCTAATAGCTTCTGCTTAGTCTTGCATACAGACACGTTTATCATTAGAGAAATTCTGCTTGTGACTTGTATGTTTTGTTTACCAAAGAGTTCCAGGAACTTCCTGACCAGACTCACAGCAACTAGCACAATCTTCCTCAGACCCTGCTAGCACTGAGATGTCTACAGCGGTAAATCACCTTTTGCCCCTCCCACTTCTCTTTTCCTTGACGTAAAATAAGCCTGAACTCTGTATTTACTTAAGATGGACTTGAGAAAACACTAGGTCTTCCATCTTCTCAGCTGGCACCTTCTCAATCAATAAACTTTTTCTTACTCTGAACAATGACATTTTGACTTTTGGCTTTTTGAAGTACTGGGCACATAGGCTTTGGATCAGTAACAGTGTACCTAAGAAATAACCAAGATCTGCCTTTACATCATCAAATGAGCATCTAGTGGAATTTTTAGACTTTAATCAAAGATTTTCACATCTAAACCGTGATATTTTCAAGTCCTTGGGCCTGAGAGTCTCAGCTCTATTTTTCTGCAGCCATATTTTAGAAAGAAATTATCAGAACAAAACACAAACTCTTTAATTGAGATTATATTTTATGAAATGTCTGGGGAAAAATATGCACCAAAATTGAGCCACTCATATTACTATAAACATACTCCCTTCAAGGGTGTTATCCAGATTGCTGTTGGATGCAGCCTCTGTACTTTATTGTATGATGATGAAATGCCATTGACATGATCACTAAGAATTCTTCACTGTTAACTCATTTCAATATAAGGAACCATTTTAATGATAGCTCAGTCTACAATTCTATCCTCTCCCTTAAATTATATTTTTCCAAATATTTTCCAGAGTCACTTTATGTATGAAATCCAAACAATGAGTAAGAAAATAAATGTAAGTTAATAGATAACTGCAAATGTATTATAAGATATATTTTCTGGACTGAGAATAAGAAATTTGGGGATCAATTCCCATTTACCTAAGTATGATCATAAACAGAGAAATAAAAAATTGAAATGAGCATTTAGGGTAAAACTTGATGAATGTGTTAAATGCCACAATGGGATTGCAATCAACAAAATCTGGAGTGTAGGATACTCTACAGAATGTGGATAACTTACTTCTTATCAATAATTTGCAAAGAGAGAAAAGAGAGTAAAAGAGAGATTAAAAGAGATTTATAAGACATTAATTATATTGTATGTTCCTTAATCGGATCTCAAAATATTAAACTAGAAATTAAAAATCTCAATGGGTCAATTGGGAAGCTTGGTAAAATTAACAGATTATTATTATTTTTAAGGTATAATGATGGAATTATACCTTAATGATGGTTTGGTTTAAAAGAACACTTATTGTTTTTAGAGATATAAACTAAAATATTTACAGATAAAATCATGTGTTATCTGGGATTTGCTTCAAAGTGATTTTCCCTCTACCAACTTGCCAATCAATTACAAATGTCTCATACCCTCTTCTGCTTTCCATATCCATTGACTCTGTATGGCAGCGAAGGAAGGATTGAACCCAAGTCTTTTGTATCTGTGAAAAACTACTCATGGCTAGAATCATACCTTCTGCATTCTGTGATAATTAGCTTAGAAACCTTTATAATAGAGGTGGAACAAAACTCAGTAATTAAGCATGTCAAATTAAAAAAAGAGATTGTGAATAAACTTTTTGGTATTGTACAGAAAATGATCTGAAATGCATGAATATAAAATAAACCAAATAGAGCAATTTTATTTTTGAAATATTGTGGAATTTATTGAGTGGCTAATAGTCCCCCCTCCACAGATTTTTAGTTGAATTAAATTAATGTGATTCAAAGGTATAATTAAAACATCACTTTTTTTTCTGACTATTATGCTAACATTATGCTCATGCTAACATAACCAAACTATGTACTGTATATAGAGCAATCATGAGTCTGTGAGGGAGAAGTAACAGATATCTTTATGTGTAGAATTTTACACAGAGTATCTCTGAGAGCTAACGGAACAAAATACAGAGGTGATGCAAAGTTTACTTTTGTCAACACTAATTCAGTGTTATTTTGAGTTGCTGTTACTAACATTTGGTGGTCTTACTTGACCTAATTGTTGATACTTAAGGAACAGTGTAACAATTTTTTTTAAAAAAAATACTTTGAGTTAAAAGAGTTATTCTCAGAGATGATATGAGCTCCCACAGCAGAATACAGAAAAACCAATCTGTGATCATGTTTCTCAGTGCTCTATGCATCAGGTATTTTATTCAGACCAGTGCTGAAATGGAACAGGATAATCCTTGTTTTTACTGGCTTCTGCCTACCCTGGAGAAATTAGAAGTGATTTCGTTCACCTCAAATGGAGGATTTCCTCTTGTTAATGAGCCAGGAGAAAACAATCACTCATTTTGATTGCCTTAGTTGGTGATGTGAACATGGAAAACTTTCTAACTGGAGTGAACATACAGGGATAAAAGACAAGCTGATATTTTGCATGAATTCCTGTAGTGTTTAAGTTAATTCGAGGTCTGATTATAACAGTAGCTAATAAGGATCCCATGATGAGTGTACACAAAATCAGTTATTGAAACTCATATGGCATATGCACAGGGAGACATATAACTTACTGTCAAAACTGGGAAACATCTGAGAATGAAATGGCGGACTATTTATAATTATGCTGTGACTGTCCCAGATGGACTCTGATTTATGATCACCTTTATGTATGTAACTGTCCTAAATGCATCTAGCAAATGTTGAGAGATATATACTGTGCTGAATTTTACCTATCTTTGTGTGCGTAGGTGTGTGTATATTTTCCCAAATATACGTATATACTTAGAAAATAAAACAAAAATCAAATATACTCAAAGTCAATACTTTATCCCACTTGATTTGACTGGTGTATTTTTTATACTGAGTGTTTGTAATTAAGGAACAACAAAATTAAAATTTTGCTATATCTTACCTAATAAAGTCTCATTAATAGAAGTGGTTACCAGAGGTAGTAATAGATTGATTGGTCAGGTAGGCTAATAAATGAGGTTACCTGACAAAAACAATTTTACTCCTTAAATTGATTTCTTTCTTCTTTAGTTGCTTTTTCATCTATTGTAAAATTTAACAGTAGAGTTATCATGTATAATTTAACAGTAAGTTATCAAATCCAGCTTACTCATTTCACAGATGGTCGAGTCACTTAACTTTCTCAGAATCGTAGAATGTAGCCTGGATTGGAAGCCAGGCAGTTCTTTTCCACCATGGAAAGTTGCCTGTCTTCTAGCACTGTATCATCAGATGCTAGAGTCTTCTGCTTACTGTACTCCAGTTGTACCTACAAAGTGGGGTTTTATGTACCTAGTCTTGGCCTCACTGATCTGCAGAGCTTAGCACTTCTATGGGTCCTTATAAAGAATGAGATGAGTATATATTTAATTGAGGATCTGTAGAGGAGACAAATGAGAATTTAACAGTAGACACCCACAGCAAACAAATTAGGACTCCTCTATTAGACATGTCTTGTCACGGACATTCTTGGAACTTACTACTATCAGGTTTTCCTCTTATTCTGAATATATGGAAATCCTTATGTCCCAGCCCCATTGCATTGGGTAGAATTATGTGACTAGTTTCAGTCAAGGGGCTGCGACAAAGGTAAACTATCTTACTTCCAGACCAAAGCATTTTCTTGCAGATATGAGACACTCTATCCTCTCTCTTCTCCAGCTACAGCAATCATGAGAAGGCCTCAAGTTTTGAGGGCAGAAACAAAAGGTGGAAGTGGCCCGGATTACTGAGTTGCCACTTAAAGGGCAATTGACCTAGACAGCTGCTCAGACCCGTGGGATGATTTGTGGAAAAAGAAACCATTGCATTAAAACAGCTAGGTGCTGAGCTGTTAGGCTACCTCAGCCTAATTTAGCTCATTGTGCCCAAAAAGCGTCTCTGTCCCAGACCTTCCTCTCTGCCCCTGTGCTACCAGGATTCTGTTTTCCTGTTCTTTCTTCACGGAAACTAATTATTTCTTTGGCTCAAAATTCTTCGAGGTAGCGCCCCTAACAATTCACATTTCTCTCCTCCCACTTCCCTCCTCTCTCTCTCTCTCTCTTCCCTCTCTCCCCACACATAGACGTGTAAGCAGTACAGCATTCTGTAATTATTCTAATGAAAATTTTGTGATTATCTTTTACTGAATCAGATTGCAAGTCTCTTGAGGATGAGAGTTCTCAAGTGAGGGTCAATGGATGAGATGCAAACTTTATGAATCCCTTGAAATGATAGACATCTTTCTGTGTGTGTGCTATATGTGCATTTCTGGTTTTCAAAAGATTTTCAAATGAATCTTTGAGTTTAAAAAAATTAGGAGCCACTAGTATAGAAGCAGCATAGTTTGAAGGAAGAACTTACTAATCATGAAACAGGCTCTTATCGCTGCCCCATATTTAGCATGACCAGAAAAATGGTTACTCGCTCTAGCTAATTCACAAGAGTCTGAGGCATATAAATCAGAATACAATTAATTAACTTAATCAGATCCATATCTACTAGGTAGATAGGATAATTTCAGGACAGTGCATTATCCTACTTGCTTATCCTCTTAATTTAAGCACATCAGAAATTGTTAATTTTTCTTTTTCTGACTGAGGAATTCGTCTTCACAAGAGATATTACTGTCAGGTAGACTACAGTTCAGGTGGTCTGGAAAATGTCCTCTCCCTTGGACCATGTTTGGACAGATGAAGACAACAACTTCTCTCCCCTCTTCCCTTTTTTTTATTCCTCTTTTCCATTCTTCTCCATATTTATCTTCCTTTTCTTTCTGCTCCCAACGCTGGCTAACATTTATCCTGGGAGATTTAGTGTATAGTGTTTAGGCAGACCTGGAAAGACCTGGATGCCATTCCATTATTCTAAGATAAACTCTGCTCAGATCTCATAGCTGACTTACAATTTAAAATTTAATGCTCAGACAGTTGCTCAGGCATTTATAAGGCTACATGTGTCGGGATGAAGTGGGAGACTTGGCTCTCTCCCAGCTTTACTGGGAATTTATGTTCTTTGGTATTGGCCTTTGACAGTATCTGACCTCAAACATACATGAGTAGCTGGATCTACTGTTTTAAATAACAGTATCTAATTTTGGTAACTGTACTGAAAAGCTCATATCTTTTTATATGAAATTGAGATTGTATAAATATCAATGGATATCCCTAATATGAGCCAATATCAAGATGCTTTTTATAATTGTCATAATTCAAGAGATTTTGCTTTTCAGAGAACTTTGAGCAAGAACATTACTTCTAAGCCTCATATTCCTCATCTGTAAACATTACTTCTAAGCCTCATATTCCTCATCTGTAAAGAGGAGGATAATAATTATTTCTAAGGTTGATGATAGTAGCTGGTTGGCTTTAGAACTTCTTGCATCCTCTCTCTCCAAATCCTTGTGAGTTTAGAGCAACTGTTAGATTAGATTAGTCCAGATAGATTAGAGTAAGTATTAGTTTTATTTCTCTAATTTTATTACCGAAATTTTTAATCAGCTGAATAAAACGCTTTATACTTGGCTAGTGTTAGTCTTCATTTATCAGTACTTATACCTATTAATTCAGTATATATTATTGAAAAGTAAAAACATTTTCCCTTAATTTATATTTAAATTTCTAGATTTTAAATTCTTTATAATTTGAGTATTTACTATAATAATGGCAGAAAGTGAAGATTGTTGTGATTTTTCCTGATCTCTTGCAGTTCATGATTTTATTGCGGCCTTTCTCTGAAGACAGGTCAAAGTTAAGAACAAAAGGCTTGAGATTCAGGATATAAATATTGCTAAAATACAACAGTTCTCATATGGCAACCACACTAAAAGGGACAGATACCAGGAGAAGAGCGAGAGTACAAATTTGGGAGTGAGTGGAGCTCAAGGGGGCATAACTATCCCTGCCTTTCTCCTTTTCTCATGAAGTGTAAGTAATGGGCACATTATTTCTCAGTTTTTTATACAATTAGGATACAGAATGTGTTCCATCACTAGATCTGGAATGAATGACATTTCTTATCTGAAAGCTGCTTAACCCAGAACTGGATGTTAGTGCTGATGCTACAGGTCACAGAGGAGTGAGGCAGGAAAGGGCAGCAGAGCTCCTGGCGTCAGTCTGCAGGCCTGTGGACTGCAGCGGCACGGGGCTATGAGGTCCTGTGGGTGGAAAGTGCCAAGACAGCGGGGGCTTTAGGTAGCTCGCAGGTCCCTGAAGAGGGACATCTACAGGAGCAGGGAGAATAACCCAGCGGCAAGAGACAGTGGGGTGGAACGTCCACTGGGGAGTGAGAAAAAGGAAGTGTGCAGTATCAAACACATTTGAAAAAGCATCAGTGGTACCCCTAAAACACCAACAAATGAGTAAGGCTCATAAAAGTACTAGTATTTGGACACTGGCCACAGTAAGTGTTTCCGAGGTGAGCTGTCGTGTTCGGAATAAGAAGTCTGTAGACTCCTGCTATTGACAGGCATGTGCTGGATGTAAACAAACTTCTTCTATATCACCTATTCCTTCTCACATGAAAGGAGATTTAGATTTTAATGATCTATTTGGTCCTGAAGTCACTGAGCTGGGCCAAATGCATCAGAACAGCCTGAAAATCTATTAGTTGGCAAGGTTAATTTTTCTCACTACACACCTGCATTACATCTAGCCCTTGGAGCTCAACGAAACAGTATTATTACTTAATTGAGATAGACTTGAGATTCTTTAGTCAAACATGAAAAGCTTTTCAAAGATTCACTTACTTTATATCCAACATTCTGCATAGTGTTAACTATATACTAGATATTGCTTTACGTAGTATTTTCATAAGAGCTAAGTGTTAAAAATATCTTTGGATTAAAAGAAACCCTGAATAAAGTATTTTATAGAATCGGGGACTTTTTGCATACTTATTATTCAACTCTCTATGGCCAGCTCGGTCTTTTGTAGTCCACCAATCCCCTGCCCCAACTAATAAGTCTAGTAGGCAGTATTTATAGCCAAGTGGTTAAGAATATAGCTTCAGGATCCAGACTACCTAAGTTCAAGCTGGACTCAGCAAATTCTTACCTTTGGGAACTTAGACAAGTAACATCCAATCTGTGTGTCATTTTTCTTTTCATTTATAAAATACAAAAAAATAATAACAACTGCCTCAGAGGTTGTTATGATGATTCGGTGAGTTAATTTATTTCAAGTCCTGAAGTATAGCAACTGGCACCAAGAAATGTTAGCTGCTATTATTATTATTATTGCTATTACTAGTATTATTACAATCCTACATATACTGTTGTGATATGAGGATCTGAGAAAATTTTAGCATGCCATTTTATTGGCCTGACATTTTAGTCATGCCATTGTTATCTCTGTTATTTAACCCTCTGTATTGTAGGAAAGCCATGGTTTCTCCAGACCTCAGTCTATTTATTAAATGAGGAGAAATCACCTGCCTTAATATCTTTACCGGGCTGTTAAGAGGTTCTAACTCATTACTCTGCAAACGTGAACTGTTAACCAGGGAGGGCTGTGAGAAATACCCTAACATGCAACATCTGTTTCTACCTTTGCTTTTTAAAAAAATTTCCTCTGTCACAATGGATTAGTCTTCCTTGTGGTGCTGAATCATTAAAATTGAAGTTGACTGTTATTGTTAGAATTCCTTGGCTTTTTCCTTTATCTCTTTGTCAAATTTCCCTTTTGCATTTTGATATTTTTACAGCTCTCCACTTGCCTAATTTTTCAATTTTCCCCAGAGTGACAGTTAATTTTATGTGTCAACTTGACTGGATCACAGGATGCTCAGATATCTGGTTAAACATTGTTTCTGGGTGTGTCCGCGAGGGTGGTTCAGGGAGAGGTTAGCATGTGAGCTGGCTGATGAGTAAAGCAGGTTTCCCTCTGCAGCAAGCGAGGCCTCAGCAGAGCTTGTGCTGTCGCACTGATCTTCCGCCTTTGGGGTGCCCCAGGTTCTCGGGGCTTCAGACACGACCTGGCACCTGTACTGTCTGCTCTCCGGCTTTCAGGCCTTCGAACTGCACAACTGGCTTTCCTGGCCCTCCAGCGTGCAGAGAGGGCAGATCGTGGGACTTCTCAACCTTCATAATCACATGAGCCAATGCCTCATAATAAATAAATAAATTGGTTCTGTTTCTCTGGAGAACCCTGACTAATATACTAGTTTTTCTCCTTGCAAATTACAGTATAAATTATAATTCCCAGATGTCATAGTTGTCATTTTTATAATTTCTCTCCTTAATCTCTAGGACATTGCTTCCCATATTTTAACGTGCATGTGAATCATCTGGGAATCTTGCTAAAATAAAGATTCTCAGTAGCTCTACATTTAGAGCAAGCTTGCCCGTGATGCTGATGCTGATGGGGCAAAGAACACACTTTGAGATTCGTTGTTCTGGAGAAATAATAATAGTAATAATAATAAAATAATTATGGCCAACACCTGCAGAACAGTTAAGTCTCCCAGCATTCTTCTGTGTGCTTCAGGCATATTGACTTCCTTAATCTTCTAACTACTCTATGGGGTAGGTAATATTCTATTTCTGCTGTTTTATAGGCGAGGAAACCAAAGCACAAGGTGATTAACTAATGTGCCCGAGACATGTAATTGATGAGAGCAGAGGGAGGAGGTTTCGAGACTAAGAAGTCTGGCTTTAGAACCCAGGCACATGTAAGTACTGTACTCTAGTGACTTAAAAACTGATTGTCAGCTTATTTGTACTTGTCATGCTAAACTGTTCTTGAGTGTCAAGATTATTTAATTATTTCTTTTTATTTAGAATCTGTGCAGGTAAGTGAAGGAGAGTGACGTTGAACTGTCCAATATGCTAGTCATTAGTCTGAATTGAGATAAACTGTAAGTATGAAATATCCACTGGATTTAGAAAACAATATGAAAAAATGAATGTAAAATGATTCGTTAATAATATTTTATAACGATTGCGTGATGAAATAGTACCTTGGCTATATTGGCTTAAATAAAAAAGATTTTTAAGCATATTATTGCCTGTTTCTTTTTATTTATGTTTTAAATGAGGCTAGTAGAACATTTAAAATCCTATTAGCAACACATTTTATTTTCATTGGACAGCTCTAATACAGAACTTCTAATACAGGTAGTTGAGCATGACTCTTGTCCATAATTTGCTCAATGGTAAAGAATTACAGCCCCTCTTTTTTTTAGTAGGAAAAAAGCCATGTCTCAGACTCAGGGAATGTGGCTAGTCATGGGTGGGACCAGTAGGTAACCAGGTGGCTATTGAAGTGGCTAACCATATCTGCTTTTCTGTGCCCTCCATGTTTATTGCTGCGATGGTGCTCATAGTTTTCTTGAATTCTTTATTACTGGCAAATGACCATAAGTTAATGTGTCTGATTTTAATATAAAAATTCTTAATTCAGGTTGCAGGATGAAATTGAACATCCTTCTAGGAAATTAGTTTCCTATCTACAAAATGAGAAAGAGGACCTTCAAAATTAAAATGACATAATTTTTTTGCTAATAAATGCAGGAAGATTCAAAATCTAGAACAGGTGGCATATTTTAAGTTCCATAGAGGCAGGGCAGGAGGAAAGCCGTCTAGTTCTCAAATATATGAATAAGCATAACAAGCCAGAGAGTTTATACTCTGCCTAAAATGAGGAGCTATAAATCTTTAGTCACTAAATATTTAGCTCTCTTTATTTTCCACTGATGAAAGCATGTTTATAGAACCTTGGTAATGTATCACGTTTCCCATTTTATTGCTAAAGTTATCAAGATACATGAAAAGATAATGAAAGAATTTGTTTTATGTCTTATATGTCATCAAAAAAAAAATCAAATGGACACCAATCAAGGCTTCTGAGTCATCTGTACTTTTCTTATAATTTTTGAACCCCACCCAGAGGTGGAGAATAGCTGAACTGAGGCTTATTTTTCCTATTTGAAGTTCAAAGTCAATTCTGTTTATTTAAAAATTTTTCATCTTAGAATTAGAAATATTTATTCTTCGAGAGTGAAATCATGGAGACATAAGCTTTAAAAAAAACTGTCCCAATAACACATAAAATAATACAGATATAATGATAATTCTAGAGTATGATGAGTGAGAATAATTTTTATCTAGTCTTTGGGAAACAATAGTTTTGGTAAATGTAGTTACTGACTTAAAACTTTATGTTGACCAAAATGTCAGTACATTTTTAATCTCTTTGGAGTTTAGGAAAATATTAACTTGTTCCGATAAGTTTTTCTTTTGTATTAAAAATGATTTATCATAATACAATCTAAAATATTTGGAGTATGTTGTTCAGTAACTAGTTAAGTGTCCTCTGTCAGAAGAGTAGATAATAAAATAAAACCTTAGAAAAATAAATGTCCAGGAAGCCAGATATTAATTTCCATTGATTTCAGGCTTTAGTTCCATGCTAACTTGCACATATGTTTATAATTGTTAAGCCCTTACCTTAATAATGGCAGGTCATTGTAATATCAGCTCATTAAACAGAGAATGAGAAAAGCAAAGGTAAATAAGTTTTGGGATAACTTTTAAAACCTTGAACTTATTTTAAATATCAACCTCACATTTTGTACTTTAGGGTTTAGCCTCAAGCACAGTTTAACCAGATGGCAAAAGGGTACAATAAATTATGATGAATTCTTGGTGACTCTTAGTTAAGCACCTCAGATATAATAGGATATAGTTACTTAACCAATTTTATATATATGTATAACATCACATTTAATAAAATCATTTGATGGTTTTAAAAAATTTAACATGGTAATAAAATTGTTTGGTAGTTTAAAAAATTTAACATGGTGATAATTTATCTGTTAAATATTTTGAAGAGAATAAATGGTCTCAAATGTTAAAACACATATTTAATAATACTAAATTATTGTATAGTTTGGTTATAGGCTTAACCTTACAAGAGTTTAATTTCAGTGAACTATACATTATTCGTGTTCATATCATCATTTCCTTTCTTTTAAATAAACTAAGTTGGCATTCATTTCTTTGCTTACTTAAAAGTATAGGACCAGTTCATTTCTACAGTATTTTTCTTTTCTTTTTGTTTGTTTCCTTTATAAGAAGTAACAAAGTTTCATTTGAAAAGGGATCCACTATTAAGAAGAAAAGATCTGATCTAAGAATAAATGCAAGCCTTTTAGGAAGCATAATGTGGTACCAAAGATATTAAAATAATAATTTATTCAGAAAGAAGTATTTGTGTTTGAAGATGGTCACAAATGGAAATGAAAACACTGAGAGAAAAGAATAACACATATTTTGAGGATGAGTTGCCATCTTGTTCTACAAGGACTTGGTCATGCCATAGGCATTACTTCTTTAAAAGGTCAAGTTAAATTCATTTGTGTGTAGTGGTCTGCCCTCTCCTGGGCCAGAATAATATACAAAATATCCATTCGACTTGTAAAAAGAAACTCAGCTCCAAAGGAATAAAGTAACTTTTAAATTAACTTAGCCCTAAAATCGTAATATATATTCATAAATGTAATAACTTCTCACAGATTTAGTCATTTAAATATTTGAGGAGTTCTTAAGGGTGATTGTGCCATTAATTACCTTCTTATCTCTTCACCACTTCTCTCTGTTGCAAAATAAAGTTTGCCACTTGACATTTTCTTTGACCGCTCTTTAAAAAATACTTTAGAATTAACTCATAAACAAGGAACAGAATTCCCCTCTTTTCTCACATGTTTTTCCATTAGGATTTTCTTTATTATACTTATAATATGGACTTGTTAAAGAAGAAAATAAAAGTGGAAATAAACTATTCAATATTACCTGTAACCCCATTACAATGATATAATCACTATTAATATTAGAGAGACTAATCCTCCACATTTGTGATGCTATACAAATATATAAAATATACTAACCTAAAGAGATATTTCCTTGTATAATACAGAACACATACTTTTGGAAACTTTTAAAAAATGAAACACAAAAATTTGTGTTTGGCATCTAAAATACCTATTGCAATTCATTGTAGTGCTCTGCGTCTCTTTTGCTCAATTAGGCAGTAATTTCCTTTGGGACAGTGGTTGCACTGAATCAACTTGAAATTTCTATTGGTAAGCAAACATTATGTATACAAGATATATTCAATATTCTGGGACAATCTCATATATATTTGGACAATGAGTCGTTTTTGGAAAGTACAGCCCAAAAGACAAAAGGAAAACAATGAGGCTCTTCCCTTAATGTGTGATTAAGAGTGAACCAAGCAAAATGCATATAAGCAGTGGATAATATCAAGATTTCAGCTAAAACCATGATTAAAGTAAGTGATGTTGTTTGTATAAAGTCATTGTACAGATATAAAATAAGTATTTCAGAGTAAGTAGGTGAGTTCAGGGAACTTTTATTACTTTGGCTTATTTACAGTTCTCCTGTGATTCTTATTTCACTCTTCACAGTTTTGAGGTGTATAGAAAATATCTTCCAAGGTGTCTTCACAGCCCATGAGCCTTCTCTTTGGTATGAGTTAGGAGAGATCTACTTACTGGCAAAAAAGTTAGACCTCAAATGTGTTACTCAAATATACTAAAAATTTAAGTCTTCTAAGTAACAGCAGTAAGAAGTTTGGGAAGCCTACCAAAGAAGCTCTACTCGACCTAGTCATTTAAAAATCCAGGCTGAAGTTCTACCAACTTAAAAATGTCTTCCAAGGCCACACTATTCTAGTCAGCCTTAAATGGGTGGGCGGAGGGTGGGGAGGGGTGGACAATGAATGAGTTTTATAAGGATCTATGCCTCGAATCATTTTGAGTCACACTCTGTAATAGAAACTCAGTCACTGCAAAATAGACTGAGTCATGTAATCCAACCATGTTCCAAGAAGAAATGTAAATTTTGGTGAACTACCCTCTGCTACACTTCCTTTATGAGAATTAACCCTGCCTTTCCACGAATGAGATGCTCCTGCCTATTATATTAGTAATGTTTAACCCTCCTGTCCACCCCCATTGATCAATGGTGAATACCTGACATGTCACGAGCTTAGCCAGCCAGAACCAGATTCTCCTTCCAAGAAATTAGAAAGTGGGATTCAGAGATAATTTCTGTATGTGGCTGGAACTGTAGCCATTAAACTCATGAGGTTCCAGGGGAGAAGGGGACAGGGAATAGTATGAGAATGAAGCAAAAGAATGTAAAAAGGACATGAGATGAAGACCAGATTTCTGCTGGCATTCCCATTGCCGATCCTAGTCCTTTGCAAAAGTCTGACTGATTTGCAAGTTGAACTTATATCCTGTTTATGAATTCTCATTTTTGATTAGGTTGACTCTAGTTGATTTCTATTACTTTAAACCAGATTTTTAACTAACAGAGGGTATGTTGGTGAAAAAGTTTCTTCCAAATAAGAAAGAGACAGGCCCAGTATTAATCCTGTTCTCACACATGTAAGTGCCTACCTTTCAGAAAAATGATACCCGAATGAGCTTTCCCTCATCTGCAAACTGTGAATAACAGTTCACACCTTTAGTGATCTTGCAGGTGCTCGCTTGCTTTCTGGTATGTTTCTTTCAGTGAAACCGGTGGCTTACAGGTATCCATGAGATTGTGTTTTCTCAGATTTCTAGGCGAGACTGAAACCAGGTGAAGTGTGATGTGTCTGTAGATGACCTGTAGTTAAAGGTTATCTACAGACAAGAAAAATTTTAGAAAAGCTCATCCTAAATCAAATAGTACCAATTATATAAGGCGGAACCTATTTTATCATTCTCCCTGGTATTTTTGGCCAACACTGTCTTAAATCCACCTTTGAGAACATGTTTATATTCATAACTCTACATTGTTACAATCTGCCTTTTAAAAAAACTAAAAATCAGGAAACTAAAAGATTTGAAAATATGTCTGTCACTCTTAAGAAAGGTAAAAATGGCAGATATAGTTTAAACTCTCTTAATCTAACTCCGTCTAATCAATTTACTAGATTAATAGCCTCTCCACTGCTTTATCCTTTAATAAACTCTGGATGATGAAAAAGAGGAAATTTTATTGAAGAATGATGTATAATGAGTTTGAAATTTACTAGTAATATTCTGTATCAAGCCATGAGGTAGCTACATGTGTGGTCATTTTATCATTATTCTGCATACCTTTCACCTGCTATATGATGAATATGCCATATATACAAATATAAACACATATGCATGGCTTAGTGTGCATGACACAGTACTAGTTTAAAAGTTAATAGGAAAGGGAAAAATAATCAGGTGATCTTTCATATATTTAAATGGGATAATCTTTAAGATAAATTAAGTAAATATATGTATAGAATGCTATGATTAGCATACACAAGAAGGTAAAATGAGGATAAATACACATTTTGTTTATTTGCATATTGAACAGCTTTAGGAATTTACACAGGAAACTGATAGCTAGATTGCCACCCAGAGGAACTAAGTATTTGTGACACTTCTGTGGGAGAGAGCATTTTTATTGAATACTCTCTATAACTTTAAATTCTTGTACCAAGCAAATATATACAATTATTACAATAGTTACAATAAAAAATTTTAAATAAATTATAATATCCTACCCAAGTTTTCTGGTTAAAATGGTTCCTGTAATACATCTAAATGGTGGGAAAGATATGGAATCTGACTTATATTCTACTAACAAAGGACCAAGAGGGCACAGAACAAAGAATGGGTATATTCTTTTGTTGTCACAGAAGAAGAGAAATGGAGAAGGCATACTGTGATTATTATTTTACAAATCGCAAATGATAAGCATAAAATAGTAGAAGAGGACAGAATTCAGTTAATGTCAAGCCAGAAAATCACACCAAATGTCAAATTTTAACAGATGTTCTCATTAACAACACTTATGTCAGTCACATACATCGGTTTCCACAGAGACCAACCAAACTTTCCAGCAGTTACTGGCTTTATAATCTGACTTCCTAACAAAACTAGCTTATAATATCCATGCTAAGTCCGAGGCTGAGCAACACGAAATAGCAGCAGCAAAGAACACAAATGTTGTGAGCCAAAGTAAATCTGTTTATTTATGATGTGGCTTGACCAATTTCAGGACGGTCATATTTTATAGCACCTATCATGATTCTGGACTATTCCCTCAGTTAACAATTGTGCTAAATTTACTAAATATATCATTTAGTTGTCTAAAATTGGCAAAGCCTTCATTTTGATAAAGTTATTATTTTGTAATTTAACACTTAACTAGTAATTTAAAAAATGCTTTTAGCTAAGACAGAGACAACTTATTTTTACTTTGTTTGTTCATCAACTTTCTGTACTCTCATGACGGTTGCTACTTTAAACTTTCTGAGGTAATGTCTAAAAAGAAGTGCTAAAATTACCAATCTTGATATAGTATACAAGTTAAACATTCGTGTGTCTATTCTGTGTAAAATACTCTACTAAGAGGTAAAAAGACAGAGATGAAAAAACTATATCTAGATTGTGCTTTCCAATAGATTTGTCTGTCTGTTGGCAGGGGAGGGCCCAGCTGTATTGTGACCGGTTGATGAAAAATAGGCGAAGGAAAAGTAGATAAATTATTTGTGGTGATATGTGTGCAGCATCTTGTGTTTATAGAAAAATCTGATATTATTTGGCGCTATCTGGATTTCACAAGGCTTAAGGACAGAAGGAACATTTTACTTGCATCTCGGAAAATGAGAATGATTTTTACAAGAAGGAGGAGAACAGAAAGAGGACTACCAAAAGGAAGGAAGAACATGAGCTAGCTAAGGTTGGTAGTGTGACAGTAAATGATCAGGAGTTATGCCTTAGATTAAGTAGCCAGTTGCAAGATCTCAGAGAAATAAAATGAGGGCCATGAAATTTAAGCTAAGTCATTACATTGTGTTGTTATTAACCCGTTCATGGGAACTATTAAATGGTTTTGAAAATGGTTAAACTTGAAACAATTTTTATTTGTAATAGAAATATTTGGCCAGCATAGATTGGCAACCCTATCTTTAAAATAAAAAATGTGAAAAAAATACGCATTACATAAAATTTACACTCTTAACCATTTCTAAGTGTACACTTCGCTGGCACTAGTTCATTCACACACTTGTGCTACCATCTCCGCCATTCATCCGTGAAGCTCTTTCCACCTCACAAAATGGAACTCTTTGCCCGTTAACAAAAACTTTCTATTCTCACTGCCCAGATCTTTTTTTTTCTTTCTTTAAATATACACGCAAAAATAAAAAGTCATAGGTATATAAAATGCAAAACAATTTCCTATGAGTGGCAAGAAATATACAGGATTTAATAAGTGGGTATGCTTGTACCATATTCACGTTTTCTTGTCACCTCTTTATAGAGAAATAGACATTTACACACATGCACTATATATATATATATCACACATATAAATATAAATAGTATAAACATAAATATAAAAAGTATAAATAAACATAAATAAATATGTAAACATATAAACATGTGTGTGTGTATGTGTGTGTGTGTATGTATATATATATTTCTGTAGATCCGAAAAGTGAAGAGGCTTGGGAGGAAATAGGGCTGAACCAATCAAGTAGGGAATCGATTTTATTAGGAAGATGCCCCAGGAGTTAGCCATAATGGGCTTTGACCAGTAATACTGACCACTGAACATGAAATATAATAGCTTTGGACACAAAAGTATCATTAATGCAAAACACAAAAGAGTTGTATTAGATAATACCACCTGTATTACATACCACCTGGCTGAGGTATAATGCCAAGACCTAGATGCAAAGGATCTAGTATCCTGCTATGGTCCCATACCTGGCCAGGAGCCCTTTCACTGTGAGAGAGGCCTCAGATGGCTGAGGGAACCAATGAATGTATCCAGTTGCTTTGTTTTAGCTAGCTTCTGTGGCAACTAGAGCAGTCCAGCAAATTTTAAATGAGCCAATAGTCATTATTGAGCACATACAATATTCAGCCAGGCTCTTGGTTTTACAGATTTCAATTAAGTTTTTACAGTGATGTATAGTCAGGAAGGACAAAGTTTTATATTTTACAGGGATATGTGGTTATATATAATCACAATATTATGATAGTCCATTACTTATGGTACTGCCATGGGAAAATACAAATTTGTTTTCATGAGTTTACTGCATAATCAGCTGTCATATATGTTTTAATTTAAAGATAATTAGTTTCTTTTTTATAATTGGAAACATGAGGAAAATATTGTAAAATACCCCAAAGCAAACAAATCCAGTTGGTGGAGTAAATTAGTTTTGATTTACATGAGATTTTATATGCTTAGAGATTCTGGTTTGAAAGAAACTGAATTTTTTGAATCCTAAAATAGTTTTCATTCATTTTATTTCTTATGTGTTCCTAATATTAACTTTATTGCTATTATCAACTTTCCCAAGTCTTTAAAATGTTCATCATTAGACTTTCTAAAAAAAGAATTCAATTCTATTTCTTAGAAGATGTGTTGGCAATCTACAAATTATATTGCAATAACTTCATTTTGTGACAAATGTAATAATAAAAACTGTTCTCATAGAGTTGGAAAATCATGGTTGTTATTGGCCATTTTGTGTTCCTAAACCTGAGGGCGACATTCCAGTGTGAGTGTGTACTCAATCGGTCAGGAGAACAAGCCAAGTGGAGAAAGGGCTGGGCAGGGTGTGGGAAATTCTATCTGCCAAAGTTTTGAAATTGTTGTTTTTGGTAGTAAATGAGCAGAAGGGAAGCACTTCAGGCTCTCTTCTTTGTTTGTTCATCAAATTCAGATTTTCAACCCCAGTTTCTTACAATAATTTTATATTTTAGTTACATTTTACTTATTGTGTTTACCAAAAGAAGAGGCAACTTTACGCTAGTTGTTCCAATGTTTTCAATTAAAGCCTGGCATCGCTCCTTAAGAAAGAACATCCATGATTAATCACTGACTGTAGGGCAATATTTCTATACTTTTTTGTTGTTGTTGTTTGGCCATGTTGGTTTGAGAAGACTGTGGTCCCTTTCAGAAAATGATGAAGAAGACAGGCAATTTTCCCTGAGAAGTCCACATATGTACATGCATTCATAATCAAATATAAGTTTATGGACTATACAGCTCCTGAACTAAATCCATATACCCTTAATTTAGAACCTGCAGCTCGAAGCAACAAATGTACACTTTTTAAAGCTTACCCTCTACAATTAGAGCATCTTCTATCTTTTCAATATCTGCTCTCACTATTTCTTAAAATTAAGCCTCTGTTCAGGTCAACATGATTTCTTTACTTTCTCCAATATACGTCGTTTTGAAATCTGCCTACACTCTATGGATGGCATCTTCACCTAGATAATAGATAACTTGTGTGCTTTTCTCCTTATATCCCCAGTTCTACAAAATCAAAGTTTAAATTGTTAGTGTTTCTAAGAAAAAAAATTCATGATATCACCTCACAGTGAATTTTTCCTTCTCTGCAATTTTAATCTGTTACATGGTGCTTGTTGATAAGGATTCCACAGTATCCTTAAAGTGGTAATATTGTCCTAGATGAAATGGTGGGTACCCTCAAGAAGACTATGAACTCCAGGAGTATGGGATTATATCTCACGCTTAGATTCTTTCAATTAGAAACTATTGAAGAAAGATAGCTTGGGGGATGCCCGCTGACTTTATCGTGAGTGTCCTCTTAAAGAAGACCAGCTGTGGCAATATTCTAGCAATGTGTCACCTAGCAATTGACTTGTTTTACTTATAGTTATTTGAATCTCATAGCTAATTTCTTCTCTTTATTTGCTAGAAAGCTTAAAGATGGATTTGTAGGTTCTAGCAGCAATATAGGACTTCATGACGTGTCTTCATTTTATTTTACCACATTCCACTTTTCTTTTATGTGATTTTTCTCACAATGTTTATCTTCTGATAATATATATATATTGAAACCATCTAAATGTCCTTCTTGGAAAAATTCAGAAAAATATATGATAAATAAATCTGTATCATTTGTTTCCTCCACTGTGTCATGGCAATGCTTGAAGAGGAAGAATAATCGAAGACTAGGTGAGAAAGGAAGAAGAGAAGGGAAAGAAGGAAAGAAGACATGAATAGATTGGAATATTACTTTTATTAATTATAAAAGGGGTTATAATAATTTGGATTAAAATAGTAATTTCCTATATTAGGCACTCTCTGCTCTTCATTCCTGTCTTATTTATCTCTGCAGAATTTACACCTGGCATATCTCTATTTTTCTTTGTTCATTGTCTACATTCTCTTAATAGAACATTAGCTCCATGAAGGTAAGAATTATTTTGTTTCTTAATGTGTGCTCACAACCTGTAACAGGGCCTGGCTACAATTAGATACTTCATAAATACTGAATAAAATAATTTAAAAAATGTAACAACATTATGTAGATACAAGGTAAAAATAGTCTCTCTAAACTGGAAATCTATGTATTTTAGGTCTGTATGTCCCAATACCGGTTCTGTGGACTAGGTTAAATTTAATATCTTTCAACTTCATTTCCTTCATTTATTTCTCCTATGATGATTTTGGATAGATGAACTGTAAGATGTAATGCCAATCGGATTTCATTAACCAATGTCACCATAAATTAATTAGTTAATTTTAAAAAAAAGATGTAATGCCAAGTCCTTTTCTCAAATACTATTAATAAAGATTGTTAAACTGTTACTCAATCAGAATCCTTGATAAGAAGGATTGTTTGTGTAAATTTCTCATATTCTCCTTTGTAATACTTCCGAAAAGGCCTTTACTTCTGGGATAAGAATAACTTCTTTTTTATTTTTTAAAGATTAAAAATTTTCATACATACAGGTCTGAAAACGTAATAAGATAAACCTTAATAGCTTTATTCTGTGACAATTTCAAATGAATAATTGTTCTTGATTTGAAAGATATTAGCAATGGCTATAAGTATAATGAGAGTCTCAGGTTATAAAGACAAGTGAAATAGACACGGATCAATTATTTGATGATTTTATGAACGAGGACAGCTTTAAAGATAGGATAATGAACAATTCACATTTGCAATTTTTTGTCATTACTGGAGGACTTTCACTATTTACCTACATTCTAATTTGTATTTCTTCAGTTCATTTTCTCAGCTGCTTTATATACTAGTCTGATTTGGTTCTGCTTTGTATATGTTCTTCAAAACTTCATCTTTTTTTATCTCATCTTTTATAGCAGGAAGTAAATGAATTATTTTCAAAACAATCAAAGATATTTAAGGTAGGTCACATTTACTCTTTAAAACTCGCATTTTGTCCATATACATCAATATATTTCCTCATTTACTACCTGCTAGGCTCTAGGGGGAGTCTGAGTGTGAACAAGCCCTTATAGAGTTCAGTCTAGTGGGAAAACAGACACAGATGTATCAACACTGTGTAGCTAAAGTTGTGAGGTGGCAGTGAGTACAGTGAGGGACAGAGAGAAAAGTGACAAAGGTCATCATTTGATGTGACAGGCAGAAAAAGGATAACTTGCAAAGTCATGAAGGAGTTTGAGAGCATGAGATCATACTGTGCTGGTAGCCAGTGCGGCTAGATATGTATGTTGTACCAGACTGTGAAGGACCTTGCTTGTCACGTTAAGTCATATGTTATTTTCCCTTTGGATAAGGAATATTTAATGGTCCTCTAGTAACTAAATATCAAGAAATCAATCCTACCCACAGCCTGTTGGTCAGTAACTACTGGGACTATGTGCTTATTTGAGAATGTTTAGTGTAGAGGAAAGATCTCAGATACCAGGAGACAAAGAATTGTATCTTTAAAACATTTTTTTTATATAAAAGTTGATAAAAGGAAACAACTGACATAAAATTCATTTAATCAACAATTCATTGTACGCAAAAGAATACAATGAAGATTGAGTTTCTCTCCTACTAAGACTCCAATTCTTCTCCTCGGAAATTACTATTAGCAGATTTTTTCTGATACCTTTCCCAAATTTAAAAAAATATATAAAGTAGTAATATGAATTTTAAAATATGTAAAGGCATACATAACATTATATAATGAGGAGCTCCATGGCCCAGAAAACAAGCAAAAAAGTTGACTAAAACATAAAACAAACAAAAACACCTAAAAAGCCCATAAATTCACAGAGCCAATGAAAAAATATTTACTCAGAAAAGTGTACTAAAATTAGATGACAGAGAGAATTGGTGGCATATGAGGCACGATTCTTTCCCTCCCTCTTCCTCATCTCAGCATGATGGAAGTTCCCCTCTTGGCAGATGTGGTCAAGAACATGGAATCCCCTCACCTCAGCTCCCAGTCGAGGGTTATTGTGATTGGGAGCTGAGGGGAGAAGACTGTCAGCCTTTCTCATCCCCTCCAACTCTACACAGGAGAGGTTTAAGTCATGGTAAACATGACCAAGAGGTGAGGGGCTCCCTTTTAACTACCCAGTCCTTACCAGTAGAAAGACGCTCTTCCCCATCTGCATTTGACTGAGAACACTGGGGCCTTAACTATCATCACCAAAGTCCACTCATAATGAAGAGCTCCTAGACCAGGAGAGGCAATGCTGAGAAGAGCAGAAACTACTTCCCTGCCCCAAATACAGAATAGTGGCTCAGAGTTGTAGCCCATAGGGAGAAGTCCATAAGAAAATAGAGCTCTAAAGCTCTCCCCAAAGGACTTTATTTGCAGAAAATTTTCAATTTTGATAACATCTGAAAATCAATGAATACGATACCTCTTATTAATAGGATAAAAAAAAAACTACGTGATCATCCCAACAGATGCAGAAAACTGTTCAACAAAATTCAACACGCATTCATGATAAACAATACTCAACAAAGTAGGAATAGAAGGAGATTTTCTTGATCTGATAAAGGGTATCTCAAACAACCACAGCTAACATCGTATTTAATAAGAGATGACTAATTGCTCTCCTTCTAGATTTGGCCCAAGCTTGTCTGCTCTCTCAATATTATACTAGAGGTAGTGTACATACAGTAAAATTTTGCTAAATATTGGCGATGTATCCTCTGAAAATGTCCTATGTTAAACTATCATTAGGATATTAAAATGCCTTTTTCCTTACCCTATCACAAAACATTTTGATCTTTATAATCTGTGAAAATTGGTTATATATTGTGGTTTTAATTTAAACTGCTTTAATTAAAATTGAAGTTCAATATTTTTCATGTCTATTTTCAATAGTATTTCTGCAAATGGCCTTTTTGTGTCCTGATCCATTTTTATTTGCTTTTGTTTTTTTGTATTAATTTATAAAAATGTTTTCATATAAATTAAGAACTCTCTGCTGATATATTTCATATATAAATGTTTTGAGAACTTTTTTTGTCATTTGACCTTGCTCATATTTTTTACTGTCTAAAATATTTAATAGGTCATCTATGTTTTGCATCTAAGAAAAGTCTTCCTATTTTCTTCAAGATTTAAAAAATAAATTCTTTATTTTTTTATAATATTTAAATGTTGTTTCATCCAAAATTATGATATAAAGGTAGGAATAGGAATTCAGCTTTTTTATCCCCAAATAGTTGACCATTGCTCCATCACCATTAAAAAAATCTATTTTTTTCTTATCAGGTTAGAATGTCATTTTATCATTTAATGAATTACTGTGTGGGTCTTTAAAACATGTATATTTGTGTCATTTATCATGTTTTGTTTCCATTGTTCTATGTGGGGAGAGACAGTCCACTATGGCTACTAATTAGGGTTGCATAATATTGCAGAGTGTGTTGCAAGGCTTATATATTTCTGGAGACTGAGCAGTGTCTGTAGCTAGTTACATGAGGAACTAAGTACGCTAACACTACCATATTACAATTCACTTCCTGAGGCAGAGGCTGGAGGAGATTGGCTTGTTTATTGCTTGCTACAATATTTACCGTTTGCTCAAAAACCAGTAAGCCCTTATTCTGGATCCCTCTCCTTGAATAGAACCCTCTGCATATGCAGGTGCCCTCTGGCCCCATTTCGCAGTCCTGATGGAATTTAGGGGCAAGGGTAAGTGCTGAAAATATGCTGATGTTCATGTTGCTTGTTGTAATGTGAGCAATCAAGTCTTTTTTCTCTGATCCAGGAGTTTCATGTCTTCTGTCAGCAACCATGAAAGAGTAACAGGCTATGTGATTAGCTTGTAATAGGGCAAAATCTCAAACTCTTCAAAGTTTTTGGCAATGTGAATGTTCATTCAAATTAAACCATTTTAAATATAAATTTTAGTAAATGGTAGGACTATGCCCTCTTCAGTATTTTTTCTTCATTAAATTTTTTGATCATTTTATGTCCTTGTTTTACCAAAAATAAAATCTGGGAGTAATTTCATTGGGTTCACATTAAATTTTTAAAAAATGTTGATTTCAGGAGAATAAACATCTTTAAAATATCATTTTTCTGTCTAAGAATACATGTTGCTGTTCATTAATGTATTTTTATATAATGTTCAAAGGCATTTCTTTTTAAACATAAGCCCTGCATATTTTTAAATTATATAATGTTGTAGTTTACCTTTTGTTTTATTCCTGAAGCTTGAATTTTTGAGATTTTTTTTTTGTATTGGTCAAGGTTACTAGATTATGCTGTAAAAATAAAAAAAGCCAAAACTTTAGTAGCCTAAAATAGTGTTTTCTTTTTCTTTTTATTCACACTACACTGCTATTACAGGTTGTTGGGAGGGGGTGCCCTGAGCAGAACAGAACATGGACTCACCACCTAACCACTAAGTTGATGCCAAATGCTTTAGGATTTTCACCCAGGAGCTGCCATTTCCAGTACCTCTTTCTGTATTAGATAATGCCAGCTCCTATACCAGTGAAAATTCCAAAAGTCAATGACTTAACACATAAAAATTTTATTTCTTACACACATCATAATTCAATTTCTGTGTTTTAAGTTAGCCAGAAATACTCCAAATGGGAATTTTGGAACAAAGGCTCTTTTTACAATGTGGCCCAATTATCTTTAACACAGGCTTCCCAAGTTGTTCTGATGGTCATTTCCATTCTATTTGTGGAAAAAGGAGAAAATGGAAAACTGTCTGAGGGAGAATTTTGTGGCCTTAGAAGTGGTACACTTCTGTCATTTTTCATTTAAATTGTATTGCCTAGACCTTGGTCTCATTCATGCCACCTGTAACTGCAAGAAAGGATATGAAAATAGTCTATGGGCCCACAAAGAAATGAAAATGTACAAAAAGCCATACAAGAGTAAAATAGTGTTAAAATTGTCATTTGCGATACCATGTGTTAGCTGTGGTAGTGGCTATAGGAAAAGCAGTTGGAAAGAGGCACAGTGGCAGCTAGCCTGCTGTTATAAGAAAGACACGCACTTCGGCAGCGGCTGTGAGGTTTTTCAACAGTGTTTGGAAGAATTGGAACAGATTCTAGAAATCAATGTCCTTACAGGATTAACAAACGCAACTGATTCTGAATCTCGAATAATTAAGAGATGGTTGAAAAAGCTTTTGCGTGTGTATTAGTCTGCTTTGGTTGCCATAACAAATATTGTAGACTGGGTGGCTTAAGCAACACGATTAATTTTTCCACGGTTCTGGAGGCTGGGAAGTCCAATATTAAGGTGCTGTCAGGGTTGATTTCTAGTGAAGGCTTTCCTCTTTGTTTCTTCTGTCTTCACATGGCCTATCTTGTGTGTGTGCTGACAGACAGAGAGATGTCTGATGTCTCTTCCTAATCTTAGAAAGACACCAGCCCTAGCAGATTAGCAACCCACTTTTATGACTTCACTTAACTTTAATTACCTTCCTAGGGGCCCTGTCTCCAAATACAGTCACATTTGAAGTTATGTCTTTAACAAATGAATTTTGGGGGATACAGTTGAGTCCATAACAGAGTGACAGACGCTCAGACAGACTTCTCAATAAAACAACATGACTCAGACTTGTTTAAGTTTCAGATAGCCCAAGAGAGTCAAGTCTTGCAAACCTATCATTCATTTTGTCACTTCGAAATACTTTTTCAAATCTGTTTTAAACTCACTGTATAGTTGTCTTTTCTGTCTAATTCCAAAATTCTGAGAGAAACCTCACTTTGACACACATATTGGCTACATTCAATTGTCTGGAAATTATTTCTTCTCTTCTGTCAGTGTTAATCCACCATGAAGCAAAGAGTACAGATTTCAGAGGTCACTTCCGCAGAATCTGTTCACACTGCTACCCCGTGTGAGTGAAGTTATCCTTAGTTTGCTGACTAATCATGTTTTCCATTTTTCAAAGTTAGGGTTTGGATTTTGAATGGTGGTAAATTTACCAGGACAATTGTGATCTTGTAGGTCCTTATTAAGGTGGGTAGTAACTCTTTCCCAAGTTATACTTATTTATTTTATTATATATAATTAAGTTATTGATTCTTATCCAATTTATATTACTTAGAAATAGCCAGAATTTATCTCAAGCTACTATAGTAATTCTCAGCTATATTATCAGCACCACTGTATTATAATCTTATAATCTTTATAATATAATGCATACGAAAGTTTACAGGGTAGTAATGATTATAAATAATGCCCTCTTTTTTCCAAAAATGTATTATAGAAGCTGATTTTAATGAATAAATTCAGCAAAAGTCTAGACAGAATTTTAGAAATAATGTATTCTACAGTCTCCAAATACTCAACTTAAATTTTTCTGATACAGACTTAAACAAATTAAGAAACACTAAAATGGGATATAAGAAAGTCAGAATCTTCAGGAAGTCGACATAATGACTGGGTGGTGATTTTAATAGTCAGGAACAGCAGAGAATAAAAAAAAAAATTAGGCATAAGAAATTGATAGATATTACCTTTTAAGATATTAAAGAAGTGGTCCACAAGTTATTCACCTCTATTCCAAAGCAAGATTAGGAAAGAAGCTGAGGTTTAAGGAATCTGTTGATGGGGTATTGAGTGAGATAATTATGTTTACGATTATGATTATGATTATTGTAAGCCTGTTAATGCTATACTGGAATGGTCTAAGAAAACTTAGACCATTCTAAATTTTAGTAATAGCTAAAGGTTCTTAACTGGTCAAATATAAGATAAAATTCAGAAGCAAAAAGGAGAAAAAAGAATGACCTGGTTTAAGTATACGTATAAGAAAACTGAATGAAAAACAGGAAGGTGTGAATTTACAACTCCAGCGAAGGAGAAGGGAGAGGAGTGGGGAGGAGCAGGAACAGAAGGTCATCTGGCAGGAAATCGTCCAAACTCAAGATGTGTATGAATAAATGCTGTCTCTTCAATACTAACATAGCTGCCTCACTGGCATCACCCTGACCCCTCCCCCCACCATCCCCTCCACCACCACACACACACACAAAGCATTAGAAGTAAAGTCAGTTATTCACAGCATTGTAAAACTTGAGTCAAGAGTTGTAATTAGCCATCACTCTTTGGGCAAGAACCCAGCTGGAGGATTATGTGACATTCTGAGTACTGTGTCTTCAAAAGACATCGAAGCTGCTATATGTGTATAGGAGCAGAGTAAATCGAGTGGTGAAAAATTGGGGACCACTTTACAGGAGAAATAATGAATAGAAAAAATAATATTTCATCTTAAAATGAGATAGTTTTGTGTTAAATATAATAGTTAATTTATTGAATTGCAAATATATCTGATACAGACATAAACAAGTTAAGAAACACTAAAATGGGATATAAGAAGGTCAGAATCTTCAAGAAGTCAACATAACGACTGGGTGGTGACATAAACAGTCAGGAATAGCAGATTTAAATAGATACTTCTTCTAGTAGACATATGGACAACAAATAATCACAGGAAAATATGTTTAGCATAATTATTCCTTAGAGACAAACAAATTAATTCCATAATGAGAGTCCACCATACTCACAATAAAGCAGCTAACATTTAAAAGACTGACCATGTTGTCTTAGTGAATATGTGGAGCAACTTAAATCTTAACACACTGCCTGTGGGGATGTAAAATGGTGCCACTACTTCGGAAACAGTTCGACAATTCCATACAATGTTAAACACGCATTTACCAGACTACTCAAACATTGTATTTACCCATGCAAATTAAACGCTTATGTCTATAAAAGTTCTGCACTCAAATGTTCTTGACAGTTTTATTTGTAATATCCAAAACCTAAGAACAATTAAAATGTCCATCAAAAGATGAATGAGTAAAAAAATTGTGATTTATCATACAAAGGAACGTTATATGATTTTACATATACAAAATTTATAAAATACAAACTAACCTTCAGTGGCGGAAAACAGATCAGTGAAAGAACACAGAATGGGGTGAGGGACAGTTAAGAAGGGAGAGAAAGAGTGAAAAGGAATACAAGGAAATTTTAGGTGACCGATATGTTATCTTGATCGTGATGATGGCCCTTTGGGTGTTTATATCTGTCAAAACCCATCACATTTTATGTTTGCAAAAAAATTAAAACCTTTTGCTCTTCCAAATATACTCTTGATAAAATAAAAATGTACACCATAAACAGTGTTTGTTAATTTCAGTCCTAAGGCTAGTAATGGCTCCCTGTTTTTGCTTGTTGGTTTCTCTTAACTTTGCCTCAACCTTTATAAATATCCACTTCATTAAACTTCCCTCAATAATGCCACTAGAATATGCTGTTATTTGCTGCTGGTCTCTTGCCTGTTACACCCATAAAATATCATATATCCCAAATCACTTAAAAATCAGGTCTTGCAACAAAGAATATTTATTTTCACAGTGCAGCTAATGAGTGGTTCCTCCTCTGTGGAGTTCCTAATTCTCTCATATTTTTTCTTCTCTCATTGCCGTATCATTGGCACCCAGCTCACTGTAAGTGGGCTCTTGTTATTTCATAAAAACCTTTATGCCAACCTGCATGGCATACTCAATGCCTTTTTAAAATATTGTCTGTAAATTAAAAGCAGATGAGCAGATGTGCAGGTCTGAGGTAGAACTATAGGATGGACTCTAGTTAAACTGATTCTTCAATGAACTCGTGTTTTTCATTTATATTTTAGGTGACCATTTCCTCTGCTTTGTTGAGTATTCATAGATTTTACTAACAATATTCATAATTCATTATTTAATTTTAAGTTAAATAGTAGTGATATATAGTTTTTATTCATAGAGTATATTCCTTGACACCCAGAGTAAAAAGTCTTTCCTAGATGTTAGCTAATATTGGCAGATTTTATCAAGATTCATTTGCCCAGTATACCTATGCTATAACTCAATAGTTCTACTCCTATGTATCTACTTGAGATAAATGAGTACATATACCTACTAAAAGACATGTACAGAAATGTTCATTGTGGCTTTATTTTAATAGCCAAAATCTGCAATCAACTTAAGTGATAATCAAGAGTAGACTAAGTAGGTAAATTATAGCACATTCTTATAATAGATTATACAGTGACTCGAAAAAGAATAAACTACTGATTCTCACAATAGCATAGAGGAACCAAGTTATATTGGGTATAGAAAACCAGACATAAAAAGTACTTACTGTATGATACTATTCATATCTGTTTGAGAATAGGAAAAACTAACACAAAACTCAGAATAATTGTTGTTTCTGGTGGCAGTATTGAAAGAAGAAAATATAGGATGCTGGAAATATTCTATAGATTGATCTGGATCGTAGTTACACAGGTGTGCATATATGCAAAAATTCATTGAGCTGTATCCTTATGATTTTTGCATTTAATTCACAGTGTAAGATTTTTACCTCAAGTTCAACAGTTTTGTCTTTAAAGAGAGTTTTAACCATTCAACATAAAAAAATATCAAATGAGTAATACCTTTATGAATATTTTTCTTAAATAAGGCTTATTTCTTTGGACAAAATTTCATAAAATATTACTTTTACACATCTATTTCCTCATTAAATCTTCATAAAATTTATGAAGAATTCAAAGAAGTTACTTAAGTAGCAAAATTCAATAATCTCTAAAAGGGTTGGTTATATATAATATATATATTTCTATTTAAGAAATTCTATCTGTTATGGGAGTCAGATTCCTTTTTTCCCACTTGTAATATTTTAGAATTTGCCAAAATAAGAGTTATTTATTTGACACTCAGAAATATTATTTAAAAACAAAATTAAAAATTAAAGAAGATATGATAATGATGGTAGGAATAAGGAGTCCTTTGAAATCTCCCAGAGATATTATAAATATTAAATGAAATATCATAAATCAAACATTTAGAGAACATTAAAAGAGTCCAAAAGTAGAAAGAGGTTAAATGAGAATTTACACTTAAAAATCTTCAACTGGAGGTATAAGAATTATGAGAACATAGGGTTCTGGATAGAGGGCACTTCCCAGTCTCCACAACTATAGCAGCAAAAAACGGAAGTAGAAAACCTCAAACTTATCAGTTTGGTTACTGGAGAAAAATAATTCAGGGCTGAAAAGGCAGCTATGAATTTAAAGAGATAATTTTGGCACAGAGAACTGCAGAGATAATGAGATCCATAATCTGAGTCTTAACGCTGCCCAAATACTAGCTGAAAGTTGAACTATTCTTTTTTTTTTTTTTTTTTTAAGCCGAGTACCTTTCACAACAGTACAGATTGAGCAAGCAGCAGAAAAGTTGTCATTTAAGTTTGAACAGAGCGATGGTAGCAATGGCTGCATGTCGTGAGACAGATAAATTCTGCAGTTTGAATTCAGCTAAATTAACTGCCTACTGGAACCCCAAATCAAAAATCATCATAAGAGCATCACACAATCCAATTGCTAGAATATCCAATCTTCAACCAAAGATTTCTAGATATGTGAGGAAACAGAAATGATCAGTTTATACTCACTATAAAAGGCTGTATTGAGAATATAATTTTGACAGCACCCAGACACTGAATTTAAAAATATATCATAACAACTAATACAAATATTTTCAAATAATTAAATTATTTTCAAAGAATTGAGGGAACGTATGGTATCAACAGATGAACCACAGGGAACATCAACAATTTGAAACTATTAAAAAAAAAAAAAAAAAGGCCAGAGCTAAAATGTAAAACATTTAGCATAAAATCCTTACATTTGAGAAGATATAAAATCAATAATCTGTTTCCACGTTAATATACTAAAAAAAGCAAATTAAACTCAAAGTTATCAGAAGGAAGGAAATAAAGGTGAGAACAGAAATCAATGAAATGAAAAGAAATAAAATAAAGAAAAATCAATACGACATCCATTTTAGTTATTTTTTTTTTAACCCTGGGTAGGTTGCTTTGCATCTGCCTTGCACATTTACAGTGCAGGCCATAGCCAGAAATCTGAGCAGAGTTTAGGCACAGAATTGAAAGTTTTCCCTCAGTGGCTTCCTCTTCTCTGAATATTTCTCTTCTACTTTCCTATTTCTCACTAAACTATTTGTATACAAGTCTATATCATCTTATTCTTTATACGAGAAAGACTGAAATTTTCTATTAAAGTTTTAGTTAATACTATGCCGTGTACTACAGCCTACTCTAAGTAGTTTTTTGTTTTGTTTTGATTTGCTTTTGTGGGAACGTCTATAGCTCACAGTTTTTATCTACAAAATATTGATATACTAGAGCTACTTGGCCATGATGAAAGCAAAATCCTTTGGTCCATTTTTGATATACATTTATTCAATTATTCAACAAATATCTTTTAAACTACCATTGTATGTTAAGTTTGCTCAAAACTCGAGATAAAAGGATGAGCCAGAGAAAAAATGTTCCCTATGTTAATGAAAGAGCCAAAAATAAATATGAGCATAAACACATTAATTATGCATGAAAATAAATTCTGTAAAGAAAGAAAATCTAGAGGGCCAAGGTGAAGGGTAGGGGGCATTTTACACTAGGTAATCAAGAAAGTCTTGTATGAGAAGATGAAATTTGAACTGAAGCATGAACAAGAAGAAGAGAAAGCATATGATCAACTACAGAATTATCTCTTACACGGAAAGAACAGCAAGAACCAATGCTTGAGGGGAACCTTGAGAAAAATGTCCAGTTTATCAGAGTGAATAGTTTAAATTTAATTGCCAGCTTTAGTAAATAAAAATACAGTATGTCCAGTTAAATGTGAGGAGGTTGTCATTGGACATATTTAGCTTACTTTAACTGCAGTGGAAAGCACTGGTAGATTCTAAGCAAGACTGACATAGCCTGTTTTTTTTTTTTTTTTCCAAGTTAAATGAAAAAACAGAATAACATCAAATGGCAGAAGCCATGCAAATATTAGATTGGATAAACTAAAATCTGGATGCCTCATCACAGCAATTACTTTTTAATTCATTCTGAAAGAAGTATAAAGGCAGGAATGTAGATGGTTAATCTGGACAATGCGAAGTCAACCTGGCTCAAGTGAAAGGTTTATAGCAAATAGAATATAAAGGTAGGTTTAGTGTAGTCTGAGAAGGGCCTTGAATGACAACCAAGGTATACTTTATTTTGGTAGGCATTGGGGAGATGAGCAAAAGTATTATAATAGATCAGATATGAACCAAGTCTGCGGAAGTGGCAATAAAAATATCAAGACTTCTGTTTCCCATAATATGGCAGACTAGAAATTCTGAAATATATATTTGATAGAAGGATATAGAGTGGGATAAAGATAATTTGATTTGTTGCATTTGGAGTCCTAATAGAAAATTGAAGTGAATTGCCTTATTGGAGATGAAAGTTGGAGATGAAGGTCTGAAGCTCAGAAGAAATCTGGTTGGATATGGAGATTTGGTTATTACATCTACAAAAGTGGGTTTTATTGGCAAGAGACTCTAGCAGCAAAGAACAGTGGTCTGACCACAAAGCCCTGGATATGTAAGACTAGACTACGGAGATAGTGAAATTAATACATAAGAAACAATAAGAAAAGGTGAGGGACACACAGATTTCATAAGTCTTTAAAGAAGGCAGTGAAGTCACATTTTTTACTACATTCTCTGTGCTTTTCATTTGGTATATGTTTACTTAATATTTGCTCAAAAGATCATAGAGTTGTTGACTAGGTCCTTCTGTGTTGTAAATTATTCACAGAATAAAAATTGTTACTACAAATTTTAACAACATAGCTAGAAATTTTATTAACAATTTCGAGTTTTAAAATTATCAGCAATTCTTATGTAAAACCCGATGAAATTTAGGTCATTTTATAAAGAACATTTATAGATTTTCACATGAACGTATAAACTTTTTAGGTCATAAAACACAGAACTGAAATACAGGATAGTAGTAAAATGATGTTTTATAAATTAACAAAGTTTACAATATTAATATAACAACCTCAGCTATACTGGTCCATTTAAGAATAATGCCTGAAAAAAAAATAATGCCTGAAAAAAATAAGAACTAAAGTATAACAGTTAGAAAATTGTATCTTGTTGAAAGACAATTGCTTTAACCAATAATGTTTATGTTTCATTTTAATTTCTACATTCTAGAAAGTATGTGAAATAATCCTAGCATTACTTTGAGTTTATGCTTTATTTTTTTTGTCTTTGTAGTATCTTCTCTTCTCTCCTTATTTTAAATCTTCTCCCCATGGCTTGCTTCTTACGTGAAAGAGCAGAAAATAGTAAAGATTGAAATATCTAGTATAAGATGTATTTTTCTTTTTAAAATTCATTTGTTATTTGTCAAATACATTGTGAAAGTTTATTAGGTACATCACAAATGGTGGGTAAAATGAGGCAAATAAGCTGGAAAATTCCTGCATCCAATCAGTATAAATCAGTATCCTACACTGGACCAGACACTGTTCTAGGTATCTGGGGCAAGGAAGCGACGATATAATTACAGTTAATGAGGAAATTTCAAGAAAACACAGAGGAAAATAAGTATTCCCGGATAACCACAAATAAGAAGCTTTGCCCTTCCCAGATATTCCCGAACTGTACATATAGCTACAATAATGTAGCTAATTGTAATATTTATTTTCCATTCCATTCATTAAAACAGTAATTTACAGACTTTAAAAATTTCAACAGAACTTTGCATATCTGTTCAAGTTCTTCATATAAAGCAGATTAAAATAAAACAGACTGAATTAGGAAGGAAAGGCCTTATGTCACCACCATTCTGGTTAGTGAAAATGACCCCTAGATTACCCTCAAGAATTCCGTAGGGCACAGATTAAAAACCATCACTGAAAACACTGTGGGCAGAGAATAAGTTCATGAACTCAAATGCTTGTTGAACAAATACAGACAGTTGTGAAAAAAAAAAAAAAGAGCTTATTAAGTGCTGGAGTAGTCTAGAAGATTTCATAGAAGATACGAGACTCAGATTGTTATTTAGGATACAAGTAGGTTTTTGTTTGATAAAAAGAAGCAAAGTGAGCTTATCTTGAAAAAGAATGAGTTGAAAAATGGGCAGCGAATTTTAAGGGGGACAGAAGCAGGTCCCTAGGGCAGGAGAGAAGGACACACGTTTGAAAATAGTATGTTATACCCTGTTGGTAATGAGCCGTGAAAAGTAAGTACTCGAGAGGAAGAAGTGAAATTGCTCAGGGATTAAACAACTTCTCTAAATTTGGTCTCCAAATTAGTGCTTTCCCATCAAGACTATTTAAATGAATTTTGTAAACTGTAAAACACCATACATGTTTTATTTGTGAATCTTAGGTCATTTAACAATTTTGTGCAGTTTTCATTCAGACTATTTCAGCTGGGAAGCCCTGAACTATGGTCGAGGTCTCTTTTAACTCAAAGACATGATTTTTAAGCTCAGAGGCAGGTAATTATTGTTGGACATATATTTATTTCTAGTTAAATTAAAATTAAATTAAATTAAAAGTTTCATGCAATTTTTTATTTTCTGACTGGCCATATTCAAATAATCAAACTTAATTTATCTTTTAAAAATAGAATTGCATTAACAACATTCAATGGCCCTTCCATTCTATTTGAGAAGCCATAACTCATGAGGAAAATGGACTTCAAGAAGCACTTAGGAATGGTATAGCAGTATAAATTGTATACATGTCCTCCTAAGAAAGCAGTTATGCTTAAAACTTACAAATCATCATTTATAGTGGATGTTTTAAAACAAGAAATTACTATACTACTGTACATATATTTTTATGGCTTCATAAAGCTAAGCGCTGCTTAAAAGTATAAGGGGTCGTTATGTCAACTAAATGACTTTTCTTCCCCTAGAGTAGGTTTTAAATATCTGAGCTTAGCAAGCATTTGCTAGCTTATCTTTGTCCTGAATTAAGGGGGACAATTCTGAAAGAGATATTTCAGAGTGTTTGATCAATAATGATTAAAATAAATATAAAACATTCTCTTCTTTTTCCCTTGAGCATCAGCAACTTGAGCTTCAGATAATTTTTAAAATGAAATCTTCATAATTACTGCCCTGAGAAATTTTTCAAGCAAGAATGAGGAACTGTCCACCTATTAATGAATCCAATTAATCTGCTTTCTACCGATTTCTCTTCTCTTAAAAACATTCTATAACATACTTTAATGATATAATCTACAAAATAAGTAAGTAAATGATAGTTATCTAGGAAGGTCCATAATGATTGTCCTTTCAAATAACTTAGCAGATGTACTCAGAGCTTCTGAGCTCGAATTCAGTTCCACTTAGCTCACCAAATATTTGCTAAGTCAACTACTACATGTTAGATATTGTTCTAGCTATAGAGATGACAAAACTAAACTGTGTCATAGTTTATTTCCTCAGAGAGTTTCCAATGAAAACAAGAAGCAAAAAAATATATAAATAACTAACTAGAATCCATGCCAGAAGAGAGGTATAAACAAACTGCTCTGGAGAAGCCAAAGATAAACAATGACTGTCAACTGCAGAGAGGTACAGCATTTAGGAAGGCAGATGCATGAAGATGGCTGCATTTCAGTAAACTGGATTTCAGTAGGTGGGAAGGGGCTAAAGAAGAGGTATGAGACTGAAAAGTATAAGAGCAAAAGTTTTGAGACGTGATACTTCAGATTCTTTCTCAGTGCTCCCTAATCTTTTAGACTTCCTCCTGGATAAAGATGATTCACAATTGGGCGAGGCTTTCTCATCTTGCCCTGTGGCCAGTGGCAAGCAGTGTATAGTGAAAGCAAGACTGTGGCTTTTGGAGTAAGGCAGATTTGGGTTAATATACAGCTCTGCTACTTACTAGTAGATGTGTGGAAAAGCTATCTACTATTTCTGTGCCTCGGTTATCACATCTGTGATGTAAGAATAGTAATACTTACCTTAAAGGGCAACTGGAAAAATTAATGTTAAAAACTCCATAGAAAACAGCTAATAAGAAAATTGTACAAAGAGATATACTATAAAAACAATGTAAGTACATCAAAATAGAATTTTTTTTAAATGTTCAATTAACTCACAACAAGGCAAGTAAAGAAACAGGGTAAATAAACAAAATAAACAGAAAATAAATAAAAAATAAATAAATAAATAAACAAACAAAAAAAAAAACCAATAATAAAATGGCCCCAAACTTGAGGCTGCTCAGATGTTCTCCAGTAGGTGATTAGATAAATAAACTCTAGTACATGTATACCATGAAATACTACTTATCAGTAAAAGGAAAGGAATTATTGATACAAACAGCTTGGAAGAATCTCAAAGAAATTATGTTGAATGAAAAGAGCCAATCCCAAATGTTATATATTCTCTGATTTAATTTATATAACAGTCCTGAAATGACAAAATAATTAAAATAGAGCAAATTAGTGGTTGCCAGGAATTAAGGATTTGTGGTTGTAAAAAGACAAACCTAGTGTCTGAAAACAGATGAATAGGTAAATAAAATATGGTATGTACATACAGTAGCATATTACTCAGCTTTTAAAAAGAAGGAAATTTTGACACAAGCTATAACATGAAAGAATCTTAAGTAAAATAAGATTGTTATGCTAAGTAAAATAAGCCAGTCAAATAAAGACAAATATTGTATGATTCCATTTATGTAAACTACTTTGAATAGTCAAATTCATGGTGACCAAAAATAGAATGTTGGCTGCCACAAGCTGGATGGATGGGGGTGTGAGTGTATCCCAGATTATCAATTTAATTATTGGAATTATTTATTTATTTTTCATTTAATTATTATTTAATATAAGAGTTTGTTTTATAAAATAAAAAGTGTTCTATGGATGGTTGGTGGTGATGGTAACACAAGTACGTAAATGTGTTTAATGTCACTAAATTGTACACTTAAAAATGATTAAAGTGGTAAAATTTTATGTTATGTGTATTATGCCATAATTAAAATAGATACAAATTAAATTAAAAAAAAAAACTCATAGAGACCTGTGCACATAGGAAATTCTAGTTATCGCCCTTCTCTCTACAAACACTAAGATAGATTTCAGTTTCTTCATTGGTTTCTCTCTAGGACCCATACCTCCACCTCTTCACTTCTCTCCCTTCTAAATCTTACTTCTTCAGTAAGAATCTTAGATTTTAGTAGAAGGAAGGTCTTGACGATCTAATCAGACTAGGGCCAAGTGACTTCACTGCTTTACTCCGTACAGCTCCCAAACTGAATACTTGGTTAGAGGCCATTTTATATATATTTCCCCTGTTTAGATATAAGGAAGCTATTTCTTGACATTAATACATGTATTTTCTTTTAATTTGATAGAAAATTTAATAACCTAATAATTGTTTACATCTTGTTGCTTGGATACACTGGCCTTAGTAGCCTTGTAATTAAAAAAAAAAGAAAGCAAATGATTCTCCCCTATCCCACCCACCCCAACACAGTAAGAGTTTCACCTGATGGAGAATTTTACTTTCTATTATTTGAATGTAAAATATATTCAGTGTTCTTCATGTTATCTATTAGAGTTAATATATTCTGACCACAAGAACCTAATGTTTATACATATTAAATAGACTGGACATTTTGCCCAGCACGGACTCCTCATTCCTTACCCTTGAATTTCTTGAAGAATTTTAAAACATAGTTAAAAAATTCTATTGTTAAATAAGTTTGGGAGACATTAATAAGCAAAGTTAAGCATTAATTTTCAGCTGCACTTCTCAGCTATCTTATGAAATAATTTGCCCTTTTTCCCTTCAAGCAGAAATACAATAAATGAGAGTTTTCAAACTTAATTTATCAACCTACCACTTCTTATTTTAAATTGAATCATCTTAAGACTGTTAAAAAACCTTTTGGGACACAGTACAGTTTGGGATTGGGATGGACAAGGGTGGGACATGCTGTTCATAAGAAAACCGGAAACATCTTTATGTTCTTTTTTTCTCCCAAAGAGGTAGGAAAAACATGTTGACTTTTCCTTCTTTAATAAAAAGGTTAGTGCTCTGGAGTTGATTCTAGGAAAATGTTAAGAATATTATCATGGCGAAGTGGTGACTAGTATTTAACAGTGTCTACTGAGCATCAAAGATTTTTTTCTTGTTAAATAAGGATAACTGAGCAGTGAAAAAAGAGAAGTACATGGGATTGGGGAAGGTTAATTTATTCAGTTGGATCCAGATCGAAATACAGTGAGTGGTCCAGACTCTCCAAAATCGAAAAAAAAAAAAAAAATGTAGAGACAAGATGATATGGTTATGATAATTAGAAGACATAAACTAAAAATATTATTTTCAATAGTAGCAAAACTTAAAGTACTTAGAAATAATCAAATAAGAGATATGTAAGAATTATTTACAGAAAAGTATAAAGCTTTGAGGAAAGACTTTAAAAAAATACCTAAATTATGGGTCAAACATCCTATTAGAACATAAGATAGATAGATGATATTAAAAAAAAAATAGCAATTTTTCTAATTGACCTGGAGATCTTATGTACTTCAGTTAAAATCTCATCAAGAGTATTTTTGAAAGTCTATAATATGATTCTAAAATTTATATGGAAGAAAAAAGTCCAAGAATTGCAAAGATACTTAAGAAGAAAAATGAGAAAGACTTTTTATCAGATATAAATACTTAAAGCCATAGTAATTTAAAGAGCATATTATTGATGTAAGGATAGACAAGATGATCAATAGAACTTAGAAAAGATCCAAGCGTAAATGTAACATTGATATATGAAAGAGGCGACTTAGTAGACCAATTGAAAAAGGAGGGCCTATTAAAAAGTAGAGCTTACACTTGATTAGACATTAGGAGGGGGGAAATGGCATTCAATTCATGGTACACAACATAACCAAAAATCAACTCCATATGTGTTAAAGTCAAAAACAAAATTCTACACTTCTGGAAAAAATTAGAGTGTAAAATCTTTCTAATTTTGGATAAGACAGGCATTCTTTAACAAGATACAAAAGGCTAACCAGAAAAGGAAAAAGCCTAGTAAATTATTTTCCATTAAGCAACAAGTATTGTTTATTTAGAGGTACCTTAAAGAAAGTAAATACAAAACAAATAAAACAAAAAACAAGGTACACCCTAGAAGATATGCATAACATATATAACCCAAAGAAGTATAATATCAAGACTGTGCATAGCCAATGTATATTTAATAGTATTGTCAAAAATTAGTAAGTCTTAGAATGCCCAGAGATAGAGAGGTTGAAGATCAATGCAATCTTTTCTACTTTGCTGGTGGTAGTATAAGTTGAAAAACTTTGTCTATAAAGTTCGAAATGTATATAGCTCATGACTCAGCCTTTCTGCTTACAGTTTAACCCTGGGCATTTGGATACCTGTGCAAGAATGTTGACAGCGGTACTCTCTGTCCCAGGAAAACAACCGGCCTGGAAACAGCCCAAATGCTTTTGACAAGGAAATGACTAAATGGATTGCGCTATAGTCACAGAATGAAATATTATGCATCAGTGAAAGGTTAATGAACTACAGCTAAATACAACAATACACATTAATCTTTGTACACTAAGTTCAAGTGAAAAAATCAATTGCAGAAGACAAACTAGTATGCACAAAAATGCACGATATATTCTATAGGCATACATATATATATATATATATATATATGACATAGCTTACTCTTATAAACCAAGAAAATAGCACAAAATTCTCAAAAAAAGTGGTTAGGTCTGACAGGGAGATCAGTGGATAAGTATGGATCTAGGTTAGGACAGGAATACAAAGATGAATATATAAGTTATTGGTAATATTGTAGTTCTTGGATTGAGTGTTTATAAATTTCATTCTTCCTAACTATGAATAAACATATACACTAGCTGCCAATGAACTACTTCTATTAGTCCATTTATGATTAATTCAGTTTGTATGCCTGATTGCTATAAGAAAAATAATCTAATTTTTACATTGTGATGGCCACACTGTCCCCACAGAAACAATTAGTACAGTGGAAGTCAGCCGACTTGTTGGCAGCTCTGGTCTCCAATGCTTAGAGAGACTTCCTGTTCTCCTTCTGCCATACAGAAAGTCAGGTCCCCAGTAGAGTTCTGACATCACTAACCTTACTTTATCTGTGTGGAAATAGAAAGAATTCTTCTTCTAAGAGGCACTGCAAGGCCTTCCTGAGTGCCAGTGGGATTTTTTAAATGGCACTAAAACTTCTTTTTCAGGAAACCTTATTTTTACAGCTATCACTCAGCATTGGAATCTGTCAGTCACTAAACCTAACTTTTCTTCTTTTCAGATGGTGAAGGTCAACCCATGGAAGTAGGACTACCTTCATTAATGATTAAGTCACTGAAGTGAAAGTCAATGAAAATAAGTCAATTTTGATCTTTGGCCATGCTGCAATCTGTGACTCTCCCAAACTAGTTTAGGTCTTCAGTGATCTGAAACAGCATCAGTGGCTGAAAAGTGGACTGAATTGCGGTTTTCATGAGTCATCATTGCTAATCACAACTGGTTTCTAGTCAAACTCCAGTGGCATCTCTGGTCTCATTGGAATGCATTAAAGTGTTCCCTTTTCTGACAGCGTGTATGCTCATTTTCCTGTACACTCACTTTCCACTGGGCACTTTCAAACCTCAATGGCTTAGTATTTTAATAGCTACCTTCCTCAGCCAGGAAGCAGCTTCAGCTATAATTCATTCAAATTGGTAAAAATAGTTCTTTCTGAGGACTACAATCTCCAAGTCAATTGAGGAAAACAACTGAGCAGAAGGATAAAGAAAAAATGTAACAGCTAAAGAATGAAAACAAAGCGTTTTATTTGATTGGGAGATGATCTGCAGCCTAAATTTTGCAGTCTCTGATAACTTTAAAATAGAAGTCAAAGGCTAGCTTTTGATTTATTTTAAAGTTATAATCATTACAGTCTTCTGCACAAGTCCTAGTATTATTTAAAAAACAAAACCTAAACAAAACCAGCATTAGTAGAGACAAGATGTGTTGCCTCAGAACATTTAGTTTGATGAGGGAGGTCATTCTGCATTTATTTCTTCATCCATCCATCCATTCATTTATTTTCAGGTATCTTCTGTGTAGAAGGTTCTGGGTGTTGATACAAATTAATTTGAAACACAGTCCCTTTTTTTTTTTTTAAAGAGTTTATATCTATTAGGATTTAGTTTTCTATGATAAAGATAAATTAAGATTTTTAATCTGTAACTAAACTACAAAATATTTGTCTAATATTTTTCAACATATTGTTGAATCTCAAATATCAAACTATTATGAAAATAAATTTAGACACTGCTTTTTCTTTAAGACTTTTGCCACATGCTTAAAAATTATTTTAAAGTGTCTTATATTTCAGAGCATTACTAAAGAACTGAAATCTAAAATACCTTTGTGAATCTACGGTACTGAAATATGTTTTTAGTATTTCTTATTTATTCCATGCCATTTTGTATTGGGAAGTAACTTTAAGGCTGTGAATACCATTCAAATTGAAGCAATGCTTTAGGAGGAAAGAAAGATTCAAGTAGAGTGCACTGTAAGAATGATTCCAATTTTATTCTCAGAGATGTCATCTTTGGAAGTATCCTGTAGAACCCACATAGATCAAACACTGACCCTTCTTTGAGAAGACTGCAGTATTTGTCATCTGCTTATTATTGATCTGTTTTTTTGTTGTTGTTGTTTTTACTTTACAAATCCCTTGAAAGCCTGTGAAAACTTTATTGCTATTGAAAAGGTATCTATGGTACCCTAAAGTAAAGAAAAATACAAAACATTAATGCAGGTCAGAAAGTACAGGACTCTTAATTTCTCACAACAGTTTTGACTTCCTGTTGCAATTAATTTAAAAGACAGCTATGCTAAATAAAAATGAGAGAATATATTGGTAGCAAAACAGACACGTGGATCAGTGAAACAGAATTGAGAATCCAGAGTAAACCCATATTTACATGAGCAAATAATTTTTGACAAAAAAGCCAAAACCATACAGTGGAGAAAGGAGAGCCTCTTTAATAAATGGGAAAATTGGAAGGCCACCACAAAAGAATGAAACTAGACTGTTGTCTATCACCACACACCAAAATTAACTCAAAATGGATTAAGGACCTCAATATAAGACCTGAAACAATAAAATGCATTGGAAAAAACATAGGAACTAAACTCAAGAACTTTGGACTTAAAGAGGATTTTATGAATTTGACCTCGAAGGCAAGGAAAGTAAAAGCAAAAATGAATGAATGCTTCTGCTCAGCAAAAGAAACCATCAACAAGGTAAAGAGACAACCAACCAAATGCGAAAATATATTTGCAAGCAATCCCTCTGATAAGGGCCTAATATCTAAAATATACAAAGAACTCAAATGGCTCAATAACAATAAAAACAAACAAACGATCTAATCAAAAAATGGGCAGAGGACCTGAACAGACACTTCTCCCTAGAGGACATACAAATGACCAACAAATATATGAAAAGATGCTCAACATCCTTAGCTATTAGGGAAATGCAAATCAAAACCACAATGAGATACCATCTCACACCTGTTAGAATAGCTATAATCAACAGAACAAGTAATGATAAATGTTGGAGAGGATACGGAGAAAAAAGGAACTCTCATACACTGCTGGTGGGACTGCAAATTGGTACAGCCACTATGGAAAACAGTATGCAGGTTCCTCAAAAAACTAAGAATTGATCTACCATATGATCCAGCAATCCCTCTCCTGGGGATTTACCCCAAAGACTTGAAAATCCATATCCAAAAAGATATTTGCACACCGATGTTCATAGCAGCATTATTCACAGTGGCCAGGACATGGAAGCAACTGAAGTGTCCTACGATAGATGATTGGGCAAAAAAGCTGTGGTACATATATACGACGGAATATTACTCAGCCATAAGAAGAGATGAAATACTTCCATTAGCGACAACATGGATGGCCCTTGAGATAATCCTGCTAAGCAAAATAAGCCAGGCTGAAAAAGTTGAAAATCATATGATATCACTTATATGTGGGATATAAACCTAAAAGCAACAAAGGAACAGGACAAACGGAGACTAAAAATCTCCATCTTCACAATTTATGTTTCTATTGAAAGATAAGAAAAATAAACATGTAGACATAAAACCCTGAGGATGCCGAGCTGATTGCAGTCTTCAAAAATGAATAAATATTGGGCCCTCCAGTATATTTATTCAAACAACTTTATAAATTTCTTTCCATTTTTCTTGCCACAATTTGCACTTATTTGTTGACTTGTGTACCTTTAAAAAATACCTATTATCCCTGTTGAGCTGTAAGTTCCATGAAGACAGGAATCATCACTATTTTGTTGGTCGTTTTTTTCTCGGCATCTAGTATAATATCTAGTGCATGGAAACACTAAATAAATGTTTTTGAATGAATGACCAAATAAGTGAATTTTAGGAGAATGATAGCAGTACACTTATTTTTAAAAAGTAATAAGTAATAATAGAAAATAACCATAATAATAATGGTGAGTGTAATCATGTTGAAAACATTCAGATTATGACATTTAGGGAAAAAACATTAAACAATGCTAGAAAATCGTACATAAAAAGTAATCTCAAATATGCAAAAATAGATGCTTAAATAGAGAAAATATATAAAACATTTCCTTAAGGTTTTCTTTATTGGGAAAAAATGAATTAAATTCATTCTCTTCTTTTGTATTCCCTATATTTTTCAGATTTTTCTAAAATAATCTGATTTTCCATTTCGGGTAATGACTACAGAAATAGCATTAAATGTTGTTGACGATAGATTCATCACAGAGTTTAGGGAAGGTTTTAAAGAGATCATAAAAGCATTAAAGGAGATTATAGTGAAAAAGATTATGATCAGTATGTTAATTATACCCTCCAGAAGAAACGCCTGAGATTGGTCCTGACTCCAGATGGTACACGACCTTCAATATTAGGGGTTAAGATTATTTTTTTTAATGATTTTTTAATAGTCTTAGACAACTAGTTAATCATCTAGTTATTTTATTTGGTATGTTTTGATCCATGAGGAAAGTTATACTTAATTCATATACCATTCGATTTGCTTTTTTAATAGCCAAGTTTGAAATTTTCATTCAATACATAATAAAGTCATCCTAAATAGTAGTAGAAGTTCAGATGATAGAAATACCACTTTTATATTCTTCTACCCAGTGTTATTGATTCCCTGAGTGATACTGAGAGTTTACTTTGGTTATAAACTTATTATAAGACAAAAAATAGTATATGTACTTAAATTCAAGAAAATTTAATAAGACTTACTAGTAATAAACTGACAAGAACGATCAGCTAGTGCTCTCCTTTTCTCTATCATTATGGTATGAGAAATCTCAAATATATCACAAAATTAAAATTATTTTACAGTGAATACCTATATAATTACATTCATATTTTTCATTAAAATTTTATTTTATCCCCTATCTAATGATCTTTTTAAATGCATTAATCCAAAAAAATCTTATTTTTCATACATTTCAAAGCAAATTTCTCTCTATATATTTCAGCATATACTATTAACCAGGATTGAATATTCATATTATCTTTTTATGTAAAACTTACATACAATTAAATGAGCAAATCCAAGTATACATTAGTTCAGTTATGACAATGAATACACTTATGGAACCTATATTTTTATTAAAATCTAGAATATTAGAATTGCCTGCCATGTCTCTTTCCAGTTAATCTTCATCTCTATTCCCTGAGTTAAACACTTTTCTGATTTCTTTATACCATAGATGAGTTTTGCCTGTTCTAGAACTTTATATATAAATGTAATAATGTAACATGTGCTCTTTTAGGTAAAGCTTTCTTCACTCGGCATTATGGTTTTGAGATTCATCTATATTTTTATGCATCAGCAACATATTTTTTATTGAGTGATATTCCATTGTATGAACCTACCACAGTATTCATTCATTCTCCTGTTGTCGGATCCTGGACTATTTCCAGTTTATAGCTATTATGAATAGAGTTGATATTGGAGTTGGTTCATTGGAGCTATTGTGTTATGACTTATTAACAGAGTGAACTTCAGTGGCTTGATTTTCAAGCAACAGATATGAGGCAAATGCACTAAAGAATGAGTGAGGGGAGGAAACACACGGAGAAGCAGAGATTCTCATGGGAAAAACTTCCTTGTTTGACATGTTCAGAAGAGCAAACTCAGATTGGGTAACAATTTTCTGCACCTATGAACATAAATCCTTCCAGCCTCACTGATTACCTGCGAGCATTCTGTCAGAAAAAAAAAAAAAAAAAAAAAGAATTGACCCTCCTCCCACCCCAAAAAAATAGATGGTGAATGTTTAAGATTGTGAAGCATCAATGACCTTTGGGATACGCATTATCCAACTTTAACTTCAGAGGCATGCTACTGTCTAGAAGAGAGTTCTCTATGGAGACATTCCAAGTGCAAGGTGTTTCCTGTCTTCAGGACACTCACAACTCCTGACTTTGGACAGACCTTTTATCAACTAATTACCAGAAAACCCCAAAGAGGCCTGGCCACTTAACTGTGGGGAAGCTTCAAGGCCTTTTTGATGTTCATTCTTAGCATGCCAAAGGGTAATTCACACAAAGATAAAAAGCATTCACAGCACTAAACGGCTATTCTAAATAGATTAAAGCTTCATAGCTGGTTCAGTGACAAAGGTCTTTCAATATACATTTTCATTCTCCTCTAGAGTAAGTATGTAATCATCCTTTATAGGTAATAAGAGAAAATTACAGCAATAGAAAGAAACCCATTGTTTTATGATTGGAAGGCAAATAAAATAGAATGAGGTGAAATGAAATGCCCAAGATGAATGGAAGAGAATAGATGTTTTGCTAGAACAATTTTTTTTTATCTCCAATATTCCTTTATAAAATGTTTAAGTACTAGATGTTTTTCCCATAAGCTCTTGTTTTGTAGGTGGCCTAGGTGTTATTCATGGGAACACTTTCCTTCTGCCTTGACTTCCTTCTATTAGATATAAACAAGGTTATCATCAAAAAGGAAATTTAAATGTTCTCTCATCTTGAGGGGGGAATTGTGAGGCAACAGTAAAATCAAAGTAAAGATTGAAGACAGGCCCAAAGCAAAGTTACAACCTTTTAGTGGAGACTAAATTAATCACATAGACCTGGAGAAATGTGAGGAAGACTTTACAAGAGCAAATGAAAGGTAATAAGTCATAAACTTAAATACAATAATTGAACAATGTATTTTTTGAGGGGAGGGGTAGAGTCGCAGGAAAGTCAGACCCAAGGAATTGATTAGACTTACAATAGGCCTTAGAAAATGGACAAAATCTGATCTGATTAGGTAGGGAGAGAGGGAGAGGAAAGGGGAGAAGGATGAAGAAAAGAGAAGGAGAGAGGGGAAGAGGAAGGGAGGGAAGGACAGACAGACAGAGAGAGAGAGATGGAGAGAGAGAGGAAATCGTGGTACAGGCTCTATAAAAAGGAGAGAGGGTAAGAGGATAACAACCTTTGGCTAGAACATTTCCTGCTGGTCTCATGTACTCCGAAGATTAGATATTAAACCAGGTGCAAAATATTTGTTTGTAGAGATTAACTTGTAGTTTATTAACTTGGATGTTCACTTTGCTCTTTGTACTATACCCTTAAACAGAATTTTATAGCCTTTAAATAAACAATATTTATTTCTGAAAGGCATCAGCCCCTCTGTGGATATTATAAACTTAATCTTTCTTATTAAATGAATGTCTGAAATTTTTGAATCTCACTGTTTTAGAGGTAGAGAATTATTATATTCTTGTTATATTTGCTTTTTTCCAGAAATAGTTATATGAATGAATATCTTGAAAGTTGTCTTCTGAGCTTCTTGACCTATTGTCATCTGAAATAGTTTTCCATATGTTATTATTATTTTTTTTAAAGAGTGAGGAAGAAGAGGTAAAAAAGAGAAAAAAAATTAAACAATTCTTTTAGGACAAGTCTGAGTCCTCTTAAATTTGTTGTTTCTGACCATAGTGCATTAAATCAGTCATTAAATTGATCAAATATGGATCAAAGTAATAAAAATTTTTACCATTTTTTTTAGGTTTTATATCTTCTGTTTCTTTTGTTCAGGAAGTTGTCAAAATTTTAAGGAAAAGAGCCTACTTTCAAAAATTTATTTTATATTTTTGACCATATTAGCAGTAGGCAGAAAATAACATAAAAACACTATAAACACTATAATGAAAGGGAGAATACAAGTCATGAGAAGAAAACTTATTTGCAGAAGTAAATCTATCATTCTCTTTTTCTTGCTAACTCTAAATTCTGCCTTTAAAGCCTTATGCTTACTCTAAGAACTTAGTCTAATTGGATCTTAGTATTTTTAATCTGAAAAATGAGAGTTCTTTTTAAGTACTTGATCTCTGTTTCCTTTTAGTGTTAATGTTTTATTTTTAATAATTACCTAAATTATTATAAAATCTGACTATAAAGTCAGAGGATTAAATACCACAACACTGTTATGAAGTAATAATTATAGTTACTTGATGCAAGTGTGAAAAATACAAAGGAATTGGAATAGTATTTTAATTTTTTTAATATGCAAACTATATTGTTAATCTATTTTAAAAATTTCCATCAACTTTTAAATTTGTTAATATGGCAAAATAAGATCTTATTATATTAATTAGAGTAAACTTTCTCCTAAATTTCTCTGATTTATTTGATCTTTACTTATTTGGGGACAGGGGGGAAGACATAACAATCTGGGCATAGTCCCAAGGTTATTTTTTCCAAGACAAAAATTATTTATATCTTTTATAGCATGAATGTCACTTTTTCCTAATGCCCTGCAGAGACAAAGATTCACTGGACTATGTGTTCCTCACTTACACACTTACAGGAATGAAAAAAAAGACATGAGGAGTCTTGCTAAAGTCGTCTTCTTGATTTGTATGATTTCTTGTTGCCAGGTTTAGGAAGTACTGCATAATTTATTTCCAAATGTCAACAGCCCATGACATAAATGAAAGGACAAGGCACCTAACTCAACATTCAGTTACATTTCATTTGTATTTCTTGTCATGCACTGTGATGTGTCATCAAAATTGCTCTTCAGAAGTGAGGCACTTAGTCCCCTAAGTCTTGAGAGCTCTACTAGCGATGATCCTGGGGTCCACCCACATAGGGAATTTCCATGGCAGAAGAAAATAGCTTAGTCCAAGACAACATGTATTTCCAGGGAAGCCTACATCCAATGGCTCATCAACAGAGATATAAATGCTTGGCCCCCTCACTCTATTAGGATGATTCTGAAGGGCCACACTGGCTTGAGGATTCAACAAGCAGTCAACCTAGGCCTTTGATGGGACTTCACCAGAGCTCATTTTCTCCTTCTGCCCAGCCCAGCTTTCTTCCTTCCCTTACACAGATGTTTAGTTTAAGAGTTCTCCTTAATTAATGTGCTACATGCTAATATCCATCTCAGTGTCTGTCTCTGGCAAACCCAACCTATGGCAGGCAGCTGATGGTCCATATTAAGATTGTATAAGACAGGAAGACTGGGTGCTATAGGAGTTAAAAAGAAAAATCGCACAAGGGAGCAAGTGTTATTATGAGATTTTGGAGGTGGATCACCTATAGCTTAGAGGGCAATGAGAACTTCATTAGTGTTCATTTGAAGAGTTCAGCTAGCACCTAGTAACCCAGATGAACATTGCTGATGGGTGTTCGCTTCTGCATCACTAAATTCAGTGGAGGCTTTCCTTTCTAGGCCAAGGCCAACAGTAGGGAAAGCTTTCACAGTATAGGGCTCACCAACTGCAATGGGGATGATAATAATTGTAAACAATAGAGGCCAGGTGGCAAGGTTACCTGTCCGAATACAGGTGAGCACAATTATCATAATAATCAGCAAGGCTGGGGTTGCCAGCAAAGTGAGCCTCAGAAATTGCAAGAGCTTTTGAAGATTGTTAAAAGCACAGGCTGAAAGTCCCACCTCCAGCTGAACAGTGTGGAGAGCTCCAAGTGTCCCCTCCCCAGCTCCTTGTGCCAAGCAGGCAAGACGAGAATCAGCTTCTTGCCGGGGGGGAAACTGACCCCGATCGCCAGGTCTGGCAGAACTGCTGTTATACATTGGCAGCAGAGAGGAATGCTTCTGACACCTGCAGGATCTGCTTGGAGTGTCTTGGTACTGCCTTTCCCAGTTTTGAATGTAAAAGGCAAGAGACAGGCTATAGGTTTCTATATGTGTTTCTATTATATTTACCCTACCATACATTTTTCTTATATCAATCCAAATATTTTTTCTGATTGTCCTTCAGTAGTGGTGGATGCTTGGTGGAGAAAGCCACAGAAACATCTAGATCATGGCAATATATGTTTATGACTTTTCAACCTCATCTGGTTCCTCAGTGCTCATTGACAAACCATTCTCCCCCATGCCCCATTGCTAGTTTATTCTACAGCAGTAAATCTTCAAACACTTTGTACCCTCTGCCTCTTGGAAGATGATCCAACTTCAGTTCTTAGATCAAAGAGAGGGCATTTAGTTTGATTTCCTTCTCACTGTACTTATATGTCTCATTCACTACTTTTACCTTTTACCTCAGAGAACGGAAAGTTTAGGATCATCCTTAAGCACATGGACTTTGATGTTCCATTCCTGGATATAATATTTATTATATGTGTGACTTTTTTATAGGCTATTTAATTTCTTAAAGTCTCTTTCCTTCTATGTATGATCAAGTTAATAACTACCACATGAGATTGTTATCAAATTTGAAAAAGAATACTTTAGAGATCGTTAACAAAATTCTTGGCACATCTAAAATGCTTAATAGTTATTAACTTTTAATTACAATAAAAAAATATTATAAGGAATAGTCCTACCTGAATTGGTACCATCAATTAGAACCACCATTAGACCTGAGCAAGGATGCTACATTAGAACCTATGCCTCATGGTGCCCCATGTTTTTGAATGCCTTAGCCAAATATTTGTGAGTCTCCCTCTACTATGTTTTGGACCAGCTGTGGTTGGCAGTGCCTCTGGGTGGGGTTCTCTGAGGCCAGACCCGGTTTATGGATTTGGTTGTCATATGTACCAAAACTCAATATTTTCTAAGTCCCTCTCCCGTGGTTTGGCTGTGCAGGACCTGCAGTGAGGTTTGGGTGAGATGCCCAAATCCTATTTCTCCAGCTTCCTATTTCTCCCTTTTGAGACATTCCCTGGCCCTCTACCTTGATATGAGTTGACTAGGTATCCCAATAAACTCTGTCACTCTTGCCTATAGGCCAGGAGGGTTTCCTGGTGGGCAAATCCTTCACATTGGCTGGTGAGGTATTCCTTTCATGGGATCAGGCCAGACTGGTATGCCAGAATGTGATGACATGATGATTTTAGGTGACTCTCACTTATATTGGACATTGGACTTTTCCACTATCTGGGCTACCAATGGTTCATTTCTGATCTTTAGGCCTAAGCCGTGTGCTGTGTGTGGGTGGTGGTGGGGGGGGGTGTGAGGGGACATTGTTGGTTGGTTCTCACCCATCTCTGTTTTTTCTGCAGTGCTGCCTCTAGTCTTTAAAACCTAAGGAGCAGCAGTCAGATTTCTTACAATTGGGACCCCTCATAGCTAGAACCCAGGATCGTTCCCCTCCACAGACTCTGCACCATGTGTCAGACAGTCCTCTGGGGTAGCTAGCTGTACTCATCTCCTTCAAGGGCTTTTGAGACCAGTCCTCCACAATGCCAGTGGGTCCTCCTTGTTGATGTCCTCTCTTGTCTCTAATTGATGAGGTAACAGTGTACTCTTCTGGGTCACTCCTAAGCTATAGTGCATAAAGAATGGACATTGCTTGTGCAAATGGGACTTCTCTTTTCACTCTGCTCATGGGCCCCTCTTCTATCTTCTTTGCTAGTGGTAGTATATGAAAGGCAAGGGTATAGCTGATAATGAAACAAATAACACCCTAGCAATACGGATATTGCAGCCTAAGTAGTTCAAGAGAAGACACAGTTGGAAGATGAGTTGTTCAATATGTATACTATAAAATTCTAAATGATGAACTTAAAATGATCGGAAAACAAAGTATCATTCATATTTCAGCATATCCTAAGTTAGACTTACATTTATTGTCATCCTCAAAGAAGCAAAGTAATGACTTTTGAAACAATCAATAGAAGCTAATATTCACAGGTGGCATATAGATAGATTAAAACCATGAGTGAAAATGTAACCAGCATTTGAGAAGTTGTGCAAGGGAACTGAAGAGGTGAGAAAAGTCTTTATTATTTTAATACAAAAAGTTTGGGAAGGACCATGACATTATGAGTATCGACAGCTTTGCTCTCTTTCTCAGGGTGGGATATATGAAAGTAGCTATAATCAGCACATTTAATAATAATGAATAAATCTGATGATAAAGAGATGGTCCCTAGACCTGAACAGAAAGAGGTAGTACCTGGGAGCTGTGAAGAATCAATTGCGCTTACTGGTAATAACTTTATATGTAAATACCTTTTTTCTACTCTTTATTCAAATTTCTCATTGATAAGCTACTGTACCTCAAATGGGCCTTTGAATATTATAATACAGTTTTAATTGACTTGTTTTCATGGACAGAGGCCCCTCAAAACAATTTGCTCCAATTCACACATCTTAGAACCTACTCTACACCTGACTGCACCTAGCCATACAGGTTGGTCACATTAAAGGGAGACCTGCTCTCACAAACTTTAAGAAGAATGGCACTAAATTGTACAATGGAGACTAACTCCATATTTTAATGCCTTCTCTGCTCCACTGTTCTATAAGTATTTGCTAGCAGCCATAGATGTTTCTTCATTTTTAAAACACTTTTTCCTTAACTTTTGAATCTTCTAAAAGGACGCTGTCCTAGTTCTCGCTCAACTTTATAGTCAGCCAAAAAGCTCAACAATTTAACCTCAGCCATGGCTGCTAAATCCATCCCATCCCGCCCATATTCTTCATGAAGGACTAGGTTATTTAAATGGACCCCGCTCTGCACCTGTCTCTCCCCAACTCTTATATGGAGGACCATATTGCTCTCAAGTAACCATTTTATCATGGATATCTAAGTTCTCCAAAGACTTCGGGATAAAATTTGAACCCCTCAGTTGGGTACACAAGAGCCTTTAATAATCTGGTCCAAATCTTCACTTACTGTTTAATTCTTAGTGTTAATACCACACACTCCTCCGAACAGAAAATAAACCTTAAATGTTTTACATGTGCTGACCCTTTCTCCCTAAAAAACCTTTCCTTGCACTATATGCCTGGTAAAGTCTACTCATCTTATAAGATGCAGCTGAGAAAAGCATTTGTCTGTGAACTTTTACCAGGCTCTTCTGGAAAGGATAGCAGCCCTCTCCATGATGCCCCTGTTACACATTTATCACATTACATGTGAAATCATTACTTGCATCGCTATTGTTGTGCTAGACTGTGGGATCCTTGAAGCCTGAGACTATTTTATCCATATTTGTATTTGCAATATATGTGAAATTGGTGCTTATTAAATATATATTAATGAATGAATAAATTCTATAAGATTCTCACATGCATTTTCCATAATCTCTCTTTTTGTAGAAATGTTTTCTAGCCAAGTTTATAGTACTCTTGTAAGTAACTGTACTATAAGCATAACTCATTATTTTCAAAAGTACTCATCAAAAATTGCTAATGTACAATTAACAAAAGATATAAGTGAAAGAAAGAGTTGAAAGGGACAAAATGACTGTTTTTAAAAATTATTTAAATCAAATACTTTTTAATTTTGGCTATTCCTGAAAGGCAGTGTCCTGTCATTGAATCTTCTTTACTAGATCCTACACATAATAGTAAGTGAGAGAGTTGAGCAGACTGACTGAGACTCAACAACCCAGAAGCAAAGAAGAAACCTACATTCTAGACAAAAATATATTAATGCTTAGAGTAAGCAGTGATTTAGAAACCAGAAAGGCATCTGGAAAATTGTTTTTAAAAAACAGGAGAGAAAACAAAGTAAGGGAATTGGATGAAGCTCTAACAGATATTAAATAGTACATAGGAACCAAAAGAGTACGATGAAGTAGAGAATACTATAAAAACAATGCTTCAAATATCAAGTCACACTTACATCTAATGACAGCATTCTGGCCTTGCTTCTTATGCTCTTCTGACTAAGGCAGTACCAACTCTTAATACATTGGTGATTGAGTGTATTAATTAGGAAGAAAAGTCTATTAAATTGTAAAATGTATGAGAACTTAGAAAAATAGAAAGAAAAGGAGTGAACAGAGATAAAAATGAATCTTGTTTAATTTGGGGACATGAAACAGGTAATGTACTTGGGTCATGAAATTCTATAGGATAATGGTGATTCAGTTCACAACGAGAGATGGAGCTTTGGAGTCAAGTTTGCTGTGAAGCTAGGATGTGGAGGGCGGTGAGATAAGCTCTCTCACCCATAAAAAGAGACAGAAAAGAAGATATGTTTGGAGCTCTGGAGAGGTGAAGACCTGGAGAGGTGACTCTGACTCACCTTATGACCAGTATCTGAACACATAGCCACAATTCAGCCAGGAACAATAGCTGAATTATTATTTTAAGACTTGGTTTTGGACTGAGAAAGTTCCAATTCGAGCCACCATAAATCTGCTAGCCAGGAACAGGTGTGCAGGGGGGTGAGGGTAGAGTATAAAAATAAAAACAAACCCCAAATACCCAAATAACTTTTCACACAAAATTGGCCTACAAAATGAATATTACAAAACATGAGAAAGCTAATAATAAGAAATAGCGCATTTGCACTGATTAGGAGGACAATTAAGAGAGAGGGGAAGAAAGAAAAAGTACTGTGTTGGTGAAGATGTGGAGAGATTAGAACCCTGTGTATAGCAGGTAGGAATATAAAATGGTACAACCACTATGGAAAATTAAGCCCAGAATTACTATATAATCCAGTAATTTTGCTTCTGGAGTCAAACAGATACTTCTAAACCCATGTTCATAGTAGCATTGTCCACAATACCCGAGTGGAAGCAACCCAAGCATCCATCGATTAATGAATGGATAAACAAAATGGTATATATATATACAATAAAAACATCATTCAGCCTTAAAAGGGAAGGAAATTCTGAAATATGCTATAATGTGGATGAAACTTGAGGACATTATGCTAAGTGAAACAAACCAGCCAGAAGAGGACAAAACTATAAGAGTGTACTTATATGAGCAATCTGGGTACTGGGTAGTCAAATTTATAGGCAGAAAGAAAAATGGCAGTTGCTAGAGCCTTGGGGGGAGGGGAAATGGGAAGTTAGTGTTTTATGAGAACAGAGTTTTAGTTTGGGAAGAAAAAATAAATTTCTGGAAATGACTAGTAGTGATGGATATATAACACTGTAAATGTACTTAATGCCACTGAACTGTATACTTAAAATGGTTAAAATGATAAATATCATAATTTGTATATTTAGTCACAATAAAAAATAAATTAAATATGTTATTCCAGATAAAATAATATTCTGATAAAATCTAAAATCAGTATAAGGATGCTGACAAAAATATATTTGGGTACTAGGTGAGTCAGTGGAACCCAAGTTTTTATTATATTAGATTTCTGTATCATCGAGTTTGATATATATTTCTCCACTCACATATATATTATATATATTACCTCATGGCCACAAAATTGCTGCTGAATTTCTAGAATCATTTCCATATTGAATACAAGAAGAAGGTATGAAGAGATAACAGGCTTTCCTTGTAAGAGTTTCCATTTTAATATGGAAGAGAAGGGCTCCATAAATATTGTGGTGATATACCTCTCTCTCCATGACCAATGCAAATGTCCAATTATAGGCTAATTACCAGCAAAGGGAATACAATTACTCCACTGGCTTAGATCATTTATAATTTACATATGGTGATGGAAAGGTGCTAGCCTTTTCCCCTCCACCCGTCCCTTCTCACTTTCTGAACAAATCAAGGTTATGTTAGCATTTAAGGAAAGGGGAAATGGCTTTTTGGTATGTAGTAAAGAGAATCTGATGCACTTAGCAAGGAGCAAAATGGACCCAAAGAAACGTTGTGGCATACATGAAAAAACAGTGAGTAAAGATAGTGATAAATTATACTGGTAAACTTATTTTTTGTTATATCTACTTTACAGTGTTTGTTTATATAAATAACTAAATTGCTTTATAATAGAATAAAGGGCATAATTTATAATGAAAATATGATAGAATCTTTTTCATGTCCAGAAGGAAGACGAATATTGAACAAAAAGATTTAATTATAAAAATATGTAGTTAACATGTTTTCTAAGAATTAAAGAATGAAATTTATTGATCTCAAATGAGCAAAACAAAACCAAATAAGGCTGTTTTTAGAAAACTTTGTCACTCCGAAGAAGCCCTAGCAGTAGAAAAATACAACAGAAAAGAATAAAAAGAAAAAAAAAATAGTTTACAGCCATGCCCCCCTGAACAAGCCTAATTCCATCTGATCTCGGAAGCTAAGCCGGGTCGGACCTGGTTAGTACCTGGATAGGACACCACCTAGGAAGACCAGGTGCTGTAGGTGTAAAAAAAAGAAAAATAAAAAATAAGAGATGTAAGCCAACAAGTTCCTTGCAATCTGTGAGGTCAACCCAGGGTTGCTTCACCTAAAAAATAAAATAAAATAAAATAATAAAATAAAATAAAATAATAAAATAAAATAAAATAAATAAAATAATAAAATAAAATAAAATAAAAAACAGGAAATTTACCTATTAAAAGGCAGAGATTATCATCTTTGATTTAAAAAGTTAGAACTAATAAATAAATCCAATAAAGTTGCAAGATACAGAAATCTGTTGTGCATCTATAACGCTAATAAGGAACTATCAGAAAGAGAAATTAAGAAAACAATCCTATCTGCAATTGTATCAAAAAGAATAAAATACCTGGGGATAAGTTTAATCAAGGAAGTAAACAACATATACGCTGAAAACTATAAGATGTTGATAAAAGAATTTGAAGATACGAACAAATGAAAAAGATACGCTCATGGATTGGAAAAATTAATATTGGTAAAATCTGTACACGATCCAAAGCAGTATACAGATTTAATGCGATCCTTATCAAAATTACAATGACATATTTCACAACAATGGACAAAGAATCCTAAAATTTGTATAGGACCACAAAAGACCCCCAAATAGCCCAAGCACTACTGAGGAAGAAGTGCGAAGCTGGAGGCAACAAGCTCCCTAATTTCAAACTGTATTACAAAGCTATAGTAATCAAAACAGTTTGGTAGCGGTATAAAAAAAGATACATAGGTCAATGGAACAAAATAGCCCAGAAATAAATCCATGCATATATGGTCAATTAATTTACAATGAAGGAGCCAATAATATACAATGGGAAAAGAACAGTCTCTTTAGTAAATGTTAGTGAGAAAAATAGCCGCTAAAGGATAAAACTGGAATACTATCTTATACCATACACAAAATTTAACTCAGAATGGATTATTAAAGACTTGAATGTAAGACCTGAAACCATAAAACTCTTAAAAGAAAACTTAGGTGGTAGGCTCCTTGACATTGGTCCTGGCAATGATTTTTTGGAGATTTGACACCCAAAGCAAAGACAACAAAAGCAAAAATCAACAAGTGGGACTGCATCAAACTAAAAAATTCTGCACGGCAAAGAAAGCCATAAACAAAATAAAAATAAAAGGCAACCTATTAAGTGAAAAATGGGTTTGCAAATCATACATCTGATAAGGAGCTAATATTCAAAATATATGAAGAACTCGTACAACTCTACGAAAAAAAAATTTTATTTAAAAAATGGGCAGAGAATCTAATTAGACATTTTTCCAAAGAAAACATACAAAAGGCCACATGTACCTGAAAAGATGTTCAACATCACTAATCATCAGGGAAGTGAAAATCAAAACTACAATGAGATATCATGTCACACCTGTTAGACTATTATCAAAAAGATAATAAATAACAAGTATTAGGCGAAGATGTGGAGAAAAGGAAACCCTGTTAACTGTCAATGCGAGTATAAATTGGTGCTGCCACTATGGAAATGGGAATTCCTCAAAAAATTAAAAGTAAGACTACTATATGATCCAACAACTCCACTTCTGAGTATTTATGTAAAGAAAACAAAAACATTAACTTGATAAGATGTATGCATCTCTTATTGCAACATTATTTAGAATAGCTAAGACATAAAAACAAACAGTGTCTATTGACATGCGAATGGTGAAAGAAATTGTGGCATATACAACACAATATTATTCAGCCATAAAAAAGAATGAAATCTTGATATTTGTGACAACATGGATGGACCTTAAGGGCAGTATGCTAAGTAAAATAAATCAGATGAAGAAAGACAAATATCATATTATTTCATTTATATGCGGAATCTAAAAAAACAAAAACAAAAACACAAAACCAAGCCTGTACATACAGAAAACAGATTGAGGGTTGCAGGGTGTGTGTGAAAGGAGTCAAAAGGTACAAACTTCCAGTTATAAATTGAGTAAGTCATGAGGATATAACATACAGCATACTGATTATAGGTAATAATACTGTGTTACATATTTGAAAGTTGTTAAGAGAGTAAATCTTAAAAGTTCTCACGCAAAAAATAATTTTGAAACTATGTATGGTGATGGGTGTTAACTAGACTAATTGTAGTGATCATTTTTCAATATATACAATTATCAAACTGTTATGTTGTACACCTGAAACTAATATATGTTGTATGTCAATGATACTTCAATAAAAAAAATTATATACATATTTTTAAAAATCCAATTATAGTTATCTGTAAAAGTTAAAAAGAATAAAGCCACATTTGTTTTTTCATCCTTAAGGCTGAGAATATTATATACTATTGACAAAACTGAAACCTTTTTATTGAATTTGCCCTGAAAGCATATTCCTCTCAATCCCTCCCAGAGTTATCATCCTCCTGAAATATTTGTTGAACCATATTTCTAAGGATGCAGCCCTAAACAATATCTTTGTCATTTTTATATTTTTAAACTTTATATGAATGGGAATACAGTATCTAGTCTTCCACAACACCTTGCTTCAACATTATATTTGTGTGATCTAACCATGTGGAGTTTTTTTTTTTTTTTTACATTAATACTGATAAATAGAATTTTATCGTTTGAATTGGTAACTATTCATGTTTGATATTTAGGGTTTTCCCCTCAAGTTTGTATTTACAAATGATGCTGCTATAAATTTTCTGGTATAAATCTCCTTGCCCAGACAAGGACCATGCTGATTTGGAAGTGGAGGCTCTTAAAAGATAGGAGAAGATGCCTGGGGACAGGGAGTTGAAAAATTCCTGCAATGAAGAAAATATTAAGAACTATAGAAAGAGTGAGGAGTCAAAGATGTGAATATTTAGGGAAAATGTAGCAAGCTGATTTTCAATGCACTCTAGGTAGTTACTTAAAAATCAAAGAGTATGGAAAGGAAAATTCGAACGATTTAGAAATATCTGCTATGAGGGGAAACATATTTTGGGTTCACTTTATGTTCTCCCATCCATTGTACCTTTTACAATTCAATGTTATTAATAAAGTGCCAGAAAGCAGAAAGGAAATAAAAGTTGGGTGGAGACACTTGGAAGGCAATTTCACAAGGGATTCAGAAGGAACTGCATAGGAAAAACATACTGCTCCAGAAAAAGTGGGCTAGAAACTGAAGCTGTTTTCTTTATTTTCTTTATTGATAAGAGTTCTCTTAGGAACTACGTCCTCCTGGAAGTACAGATAAAAAATATTTAGTTCTGTTACTGCATCTGTGAGGATATATTTGATGAGGTAATAATAGTTCTAGGAGGCAAAAAAATTTTTTTTTTATTAAAATAAACAAAAATGAGGCTGAGCAGCAAACTAACTTTCAGGATACAAATGCTTAGTCATATTGAAAACAATTCTCCCTGGAAGAAAATTGATAAAGGTCCACATGCCTGAATCTTCAGAATAGTTTGGATTATAAAATGATGCAATGAATTAAGATCCTGAGTAATAAAGGGAGAATTTACAATCACTTGATGGAGTTTAATATTCAAGAAGGAAAATGAGATAGATGAAAAGAAAAAAAGAATCATTTGGTGATTTGGGCAGCATGTTACAAATAAATGATAACTTAAATGAAAAAATAGAAAATGAAGCAGATCGAAAGAGTGATAAATATAAATGTTAATTGCTTTATAATTCATAGTTTATAATATACCATTAAGATATAATAATTCTCTACAATAGTTAAAAAACTCTCTACAGCATATACACACTATATGTTATGAAAGATATTTATTTACTTAAGTGTTTCTGCTTATGTTAGGTAGAGAGAAGCCCTGTCTTTCAGACAAGAATAACTGTTTATGTGTATGCAGCTGATTCAGATAATATTTGTAAAACATGTTCTAAGATAGATCAGATTAATTTACTAACCAAGGTATTTCACCATTACAAGGGAGATATTTTGCAAAGATTATCTAACTTATTTTCTCATTTTATTGTTTAAAAAATCAAAAGATTAAAAACCTATTTGATGAGGCCTTAGTTCAATTTCTGCTTCAACTTGTCCACAAGACATTTTCAGAGATCAAATTATTGAAAACGGAAAAACATTCTGCAAACGAATAACATTTTTTCTATTAAAAAGACCTCTCAAACATTTGGTAAGATGTTCTGTAGTCTCAAAGTAGACACATCATGCTTTTTAAACTTTAAATTAAGTTTAAGTACATAAACTCTTTCTGATTTTGTATAATAAAAATTAAATATATTACCAAGGATATATGCTAATCGTTAAAATTTGATTCTTCTAGACAAAGAAATTAGAAAGTGAATAGGCAATTAGATATTAGCTAATCACAGCATCCTAAAATTATTATAGCATTACTGTGTTAAAAGTTTATCACTAGTAGTACTTCCTCTACAATTCTCAATCATTCACAAGCATTTTTTTCGGACTGTGAGCTCACTAAAATCTAAGTCCTTTCTTTTTCCTTTAATGTGCTTTTTAAAATAAGTGGTATAGTTATATAAAAGAATGGTTTTAATACTCATCAGGTCAAACTCTAATGCTTTTGACCACAACCCCCTGTGTGTTTAAAGACACTGTCATAATATTAAAAAATGGCAAATATTACTAAATCACTAAACTCTGACGATGTTGCTACCATTTTTTATATGCACTTAAAATATTGGATCTCTAGTGTTTATGAGTACTTTCTCTTTGTTACTCTCAAATTTTCATATTAACTGAAAGTAGTTAAGAAATAAGCTAGATGATATTATGTATATATAGTAAAAGACAAAGATGTGTTACAAATAAGTGCCATTAATGAGCTCAGAATAACCTTACTAGTTATTCAGTATTCCAATAATCACAGTTCAGAATTTGAAATTGTTGATGTGGTATAACTTTCATGTTACATAAGCTAAAATATATTGCTGAATTGTAAATCCTCCTATCATAAAAAAAAAAGAACTGAAATCTTAACTTCATTAGCTTTCTATGATCTATATAAATTAATCAGTATTCAATATCCCTTTAGCTTTTATACCTAAATTGGTTGTTAAATGTCAATGTATTATTATATTTACACTATATTAGAACATATTTATATTTAATTATAATATTTAATTGAATAATTCATCATACTTAAGGGTATACATATTGATATATGTTTATGATATATATGTATGCAAACTGAGAAATGTTATTAATGATAATGATAGTTAGCATTACAGTTTACTCTTCATGTGTTATATTCTATGGATTTGAACAAATGTCTAAAGACAAGCATCCACTATTATAGTCTCATATAGAGTAGTTTTACTGCTTTAAAAATCAGCTGTGCTCTGCCTGTTCATCCTTCCCTCCCATCTACCCCCGGCAACTGCTAATCTGTTTGCTATCTCTGTAGTTTGCCTATAGTTGGAATCATACACTATGTAGCTGACTTCTTCCACTTAGCAATATGCACTTTAGGGTTCCTCTATATCTTTTTATGACTTGATAGCTCATTTCTTTTTAGTGCTGAATAATATTGTATTATCTGGACATACCATAGTTTATTTATCTATTCACTTACTGAAGAACATCTTGGTTGTTTCTGTTTTAGCAATTATGAAATAAATTCCTATAGACATCTGTGTGCAGATTTTTGTGTGGACACATTTTCAACTTCTTTGGATAAATACTGAGGAGTGCAATTTAGGGCTCAAATGGTAAGAGTATGCTTAGTTTATAAGTTGTAATAGTTTTTAAATAATAGAATTAATGTTAATTGCTAGTATACCACTTTTATATTAGTATTCAAAAAATGTAAAAAGAGCAATTCCATCAAAATTGCTTTTCTTGAGTGTAACTAGGTAAATAATAAATTAAAAATGTATATTGTCTTTCATGAAAAAAAATGTAAAAACATTCTTTACCACTTAGATGAAAAAAATTGATGTACAAATATAACCAACTGAGTAATTATCTTAGGAATATAAAAAGTTCACTATTGAAACAAATACATAGAAAGTTCCATTTCCAACTATATGATGAGATAGTTTCTCAGAAAGACTCCTTTAATATATATTCTTCCATTGTATACATAATTTTTATTAGTTTCAAGCACACAGTAGATTGGTTAGACCTTTATATAATTTATGAAATGATCTCCCTGATTACTCTGTCTTCCCTGTGGCTCTACGTATAGCCATTACCTTACTGCTGATTGCAATTACCTACGCCATGCTCCCCATTCCTGTGACCCTCTATCAAATACTAATTTGTACTTCTTGAAACCTTCACCACTTTCTCCCAGCCCCCCAACCCCCTCCCTTCTGGCCATCACTGGATTGTCTTCTATATTCATGGCTCTGTTTTTGATTTGTTTGTTCTTTTTGTTCCTTAGAGTCCTCATATCAGTGAAATCATGGTATTTACCTTTCTCGTCTGACTTATTCCACTCAACGTGATTATCTCTAAGTCCATCCATGTCATTACAAATGACAGGATTTCATTTTTTCATGGCTATTCTTCCATTGTATATGTGAACCATAACTTCTTTATCCAATAGTCTGTTGAAGGGCATTTAGGTTGCTTCCCTATTTTGACTGCTGTAAGTAGTGCTGCCATAAACATAGAGATGCATAGATCTTTATGAATTATTGTTTTGGTTTTCTTTGGATAAATACCCAGAAGTACAATTGCTGAGTCAAAAAGTATATCGATTTTTAATTTTTTGAGGAAATTCCATACTGTTCCATAGCAGCTGTACCAATTTACAATCCCACTAACAATGCATGAGCGTTCCCTTTTTTCCACATCCTCCCCAACGCTATTTCTTTGATTTATTGATGATTGCCACTCTGACAGGTATCAGGTGAAATCTCATTGTGGTTTTAATTTGTATTTCTCTTATGTTTAGTGCCCTTGAGCATCTTTTCATATGTCTACTGGCCATCAAATAGATTCTTTCAATGAAAACGACTAAAATATCAGATAATTTAAAATAAAAACATCTGTAAAAATCTTAAAATTTAATAAGAAAGTAAGAAATACTAAGCCAAAATCTATTTGAAGGCAAGACTCTTGAGAGCTAATCACCACAGGTGACTTTTGAAGAACTGGCGAAACTGAATTCTGCTTTCCATAGCCTCTCTGTCTTTGAGAACTGAAAACAGAGCCTTAGGCATCTTTATCAAGGTGAGAAATCTAAAAGAAGAGTATCCAAAAAAATCTTCTTCCCGGAACTCCAAGATAAACAGATTATCTCAAATCAAGACAAAATAAATAGGCTTGCCTCTGAAATATAATATCCAGAAGCCTATTCTTCTGTCAATTTGGCTTTAGAATTCACATTACTTGTGTGATCTGAACAAATTTAACTTTATGTGGCCTCTAATTGGTAATGCACTCAGACAGCTTCCAGAAACTAAAAGAAATCTTCTCAGGAAGAGTCTTTTTATCCCACTTCTCAAAGAATTTCCAACAAATAGGGTTCCGGAGAATTGAAAAAATCAAGAACAAATCACAATAAGGCAGAAGCAGAAGTGACAACAGAGAAACATAAAAAGACTTTATGAATAAGGTTTATCAGACAGAGAATATGAAATAAAAATGTTGATGATAATTTTAAAAATAAATATAATCTTGAGACAAAGAATAAGCAATTACAAAGAATAAAACGGGGTTTTCTGGTTCTGGATGAGATGAAATAAGCACATTTTTTCTTTTTTTTATTAATTATAAAAGAATAAGCACATTTTACCATTTCCCACTGAATATAACTGTGAAACCAGAACAGAATGCGTGAATCAACTATGCAAAGTCTTTGAAATTTTTCTGCAGGAGGGAGGTTGGAGAAGAACGCCAGAATTTCAAAATAACACTGAATAGGCAAGTGAGTTTACCATTTTGCCATTTCTTTTCCTCCAGTACTCCCGTCTGAGTGTAATGTAGCTGTAAAGTTGAAAGTGAGCACTGTGGTACAGAGCAAGAGAGGGCTTGAGGATAAGCTCTCCAATTCTGGCTTGAAGAAGACAAAAAACAGAAACTTAAAATGTTGAGAAAGAGTACAGATATTCCTCATTTTTTCCCCTCTTTTCTTGGTTCTATTTTCTTACCCCAACATCCCAGGGAATTCTTTTGCAGAAAAAAGACAACAGCTATGGAAAATGGCAATAGCCAAAATTGGGAGGGAAGGGCACTTTCTTGGCCTTTGGGTGTAGCTGCAGTTTCAAATGGGTGGGGCAAACCTCATTGCTTTTATATGTCTATCTTCATTCCCTTAGCATCCTCTCATGGAAATATATCAAGAATATAGCATAGTGGTTTCATTTGAGACGCCCTACTCCCAAGAAAAAAATTGGAGCTCCTGGAAACCAAAGTACTGGGAAATCATGAAGAGGGAGAAGCTCAAAAACAGTGACCCAGTAAAGTCATTTAGGAACTTCAGGGCTTGCCCTCAACTTGTATATATATAAATCTAGTCCTAATTAGCATTCCAAAGATTTTGAGAATTAAGCTAACAGAGACTGACCACTGTGGGACACATACTCAAGGGAGAACAGAGAACATAAAAAAAAAAGTTTTGAAAACTGAACTAACACTGGAATCTTAGCCTACAAGTGGTGGGGTTAGAATTTGTGGCCTCAGTCTACTAAAACAAAATATCACCATTCTCCATAGAATTTTTAAAAGTGCTTAAAATCTCTTAAAATAATTCACAATATGTCCAAAATTACTTGGTATAAAATAAAAAAACATAAATATTTCAATTCACATCGAAAAAGACAACAGACACCAATGCTGATATGACACAAATGTCGGAATTATCTGAAAGAAAAAAAAAAACACAAAACTTTAAAGTAACTATTATACAAATGCTTCAGGAAACAATCATGAACACTCTTGCAACAAATGTTAAAATAAAAAGTTTCAGCAAAGAAATAGAAGCTATAAAGAAGAATCAAATTAAAATTTTAGCATGGGAAAATAATAATAACCATCCTTTCCCCAATCTCACTGAATGGGCCTAGTATCAGAATAAACATGACAGAAAAAAGTTAATAAATTTGAAGATTAATCAATACAAATGATCCAATGTGGAAAATGGAGAGAAAATAATTCAAAAAATGAATGAAATATCAGAGACCAGTGGGATAATACCAGAAAGCCTAAGAATCATGCCAACAGAGTCCAGAAAGATAGGAGAAATAGAGTAATGATTAAAAATAAATAAATAATGGTTGAAAACTTCCCAAGTTGGAAAAATGAACAAAAAACAAAACAAAACAAAAATTAAAAATAAAACATACACCTAGAGGTTAAGGAAGCTAAGCAAATCCCAAACAAGGTAAACCCAAAGAAATTTATGCCCAAATCTATCATAAACTACTGAAAACCAAAGATGAAGAAAAAAATATTGAAAACAGTCAAAGAAAAATAGCACATTAACTACAGGGGAACAATGGTATAAATAACTAAGGACTTCTAATCAGAAACCATGGAAAGCAGGAGGAAATGAAACATTTTTAAAATGTTACAGAAAAAACCTATCCCAAAATGTTATATCCAAATACAATCTCCTTAAGTAGTGAAAATGAAGTAATGATAACCTCAGATGAAGGAAAACCACGAAAATTTATATCCATCAAATGTGCTATAAAATAATTTCTAAAAGAAGCTTGTCAGACAGAAGGGGAATGATTCCAGAAAACAAAACAAAACAAAACAAAAAACCTGAAACTTTAAGAATGAAGGAAGATCAATAGGGAGAGTAAATATCTAAAGTAGTGCAATAAATTAGTCTTCTTGAGTTCTTAAACTGAAAAGAGATTGAAAATAGGAAAATAATGTTTACATTAGAAGAGAGAACAAAAAAAAATAATAGCCCTAAATCTAAACCTATCAATAATTACATTAAATGTAAATGGTCTGGAGACACTGATTAAAAAACAAAGATGGTCAGAATGAATTTAAAAAAGTAATTCTATACTGTCTTAAAAAATCACTTAAAGTATAAAGATATATGTAAGTTAAAAGTAAAATGATGAAAAATGATACACCACACAAACAAAAACTAGAATGACTAGAAGACTCCACATGGCAAAAATGTCAGTGCTCAATTAATCAATAAATTCAAGTAATTCCAATTATTTTTCAAAATGTATCTCTGTTGTATTTAATATGTAGAAATTTTTATTTGGTAGTCTAAGAATCAAGAATAGCCAAGAAAATTATAAAGAAAAATACAAAATGAGAATGTTGCCCGAGCATATATTAATACTAACTACACCCTCACAGTGTGGTATGTGCACGGGATAAACTAATAGACCTGTGTAACCAAATAAAAAGCCTGGAAACAGACCCAGAGATGTATGGATGCTGGAGATATTACAAGGATGGCATGAAGTTTTGTGCAGAAAGAGTTGATGTTCCAATAAACGAAGTTGAAGTGTTTGGCTATGCTATCAGAAAAAGAAAAACAGGAAAGAAAAAAGAAATTGAATCTCTAGCTCGTTCTATACATAAAAATCAATTTCAAGTATATTAAAGATCTAAATGTGAAAGTCCAAACTATAAATTCGTTTAGAAGAAAATTATTAATATATCTTAAAGATTTTGAGTTAAATGTATCTTAAATAAGATTTGAAAAAAACTTTAAACAGGATACAAATGTACAAATGCCACAAGAAAACTGATATATTCATTTATATTAAAATTTGAATGTTATGTTCACGGAGACACCATAAAGTTAAAAAAATAAAAAATAATAAAGAAAACTTAGAAAAAGATAATTTTTACTTTCTATAATCACAAAAAACCCCACTGTATCCAGATTATATAAATTTCTCACATGAATCGCTAAGAATTGACAAATAAGCAACAAATAATTAGACAAAAGCCTTAAACTGCATAGACCAAAAAGGAAATACAAATTAGTCAATAAACATGAAAAGATGCTCAACTTCATTAGCAATAAAAAGTAAAGCAAAGTAAAACAAGAGTTACTATAGCTCACCTAAATTTTTAGGCAAAAATTTTAAAAATCTGACTCTATCACATCTTGGCATATATGTAGAACAACAGGAACTTCTGTTTATTGATGGTAGGATGTGCAAAATGACCCAAGCACTTTAGAAAATACAATGGTATTACATAGGAAAGGTGAATGTGCACATATTGTGCAGACATCCAGAAATTTTACTCCTGGAGTAAATGTATAAGAATGTTAATAAATTGCAAGAGATAGCCAAAATGTCAATCAATAGTACAATAAAAAAATATATCGTGGAATGTAAAATGAAATATTATTCAGCATGGAAATTGAATGGACAGCTACATGTGATACCACCAAGTCTTCACCAAACTTCATATTGACTGAATTAAATAAGCAAGGCACGAGTTGTGTTAAAAAGTAGGGAGTTATATTCATTATGTTGAAAAATATTAGAAATATATTTATAAGTGGTAAATTTGTTTAAATTAAAAAAATGGGAGAATCATTAGAAAAGTTAGAATGATGAAAACCTTTCAGTGGAGGCTGAGAAGGTATTATTTGGGAGAAGCAAATAGATGACTTTGAAAGAACTGGCAGAAGACACATAAGCATATAATTTATTGAAATTCTTTAAACCAAATATAATTTATACACTCCTCTGTATGATATAATTTTAATAAAATAAATAGAAAATTACATAGTAAAGAAATTTTATGAGATCCCAAAACAGGATTACTGTGATTTTTTTTTTTTTTAAAGCTGCATTTTGATATGTGGTATTTTGTTATTATTTTTCTTACTCTGACATATTCAAGTTTGGAATTCTTGACTCTCCTAAATGCCAGATATAATTATAAGATGGTATTTGGTCTAAGCATGATTAAAAAGGGACGTCATTGAATTGTATGTAATGTTTTCCAACTGCTGGAGGTGAAGAATGTAATGTTATGTTGTATGTTTGCTACTACTGAGGACCCCTTATTTCATAGATTTATAAATTAATAGGACAGTCTCCTTTGTGTCATCAAACTCTCATCTGGGTTTATAGGTTAGAAGCGAACTGCCTCCAGGGTGCTGGTACTTCATTTTAAGAAATACTACTTAGGCGTAGAATGGCCAGTTTTTGAAGCCAGATTGCCGATGCATCATTGCTCTTTTTGTGCAGTTTCTCATATGTCGAGGACATATTCGAGGCTATGGCAAAAAGAAAAGAATCCCTGTCCAGTTGATTAGAACACGAGTTTAAGGAAGCAAATGGAGAAAGTTCATAGAGACCAATAATAGTCCCACTTATTTTCTACTCCGTTGTCTTTCACAGAAGATTCTTTAACCTGCTATGTTTTCACATCTCAAAATTTTCTTCTTTCTCATGATATCTAAAGATTTGTTCTATCTTTTAAAACTGGAAATTTAGATTAAATAGGTACAATTCGGCAAATTTCTGTGCAGATTACAGATCAAACACAGTCTTTAGAAGATTTGCTTTTCTTGATAAATCTTTTAAAACATTTTTCTTACTAATTTATACCTACTTATAAATAGACACATGTATCTTAAGATTTAAATTAATCACTATTTTGTATAATGTGGTAGAAAATGCACTTTTATTTTGACACTGTCTAGAGCTAGTGAGTTCTGGCCCCTTTTTATGTAAGTCATAAATATATTTTAAGGCTATTTTTCAGTGAGAATATAAGTAGCAGTGTTTTCACCAAATAACACAATAGTTACAGTGTTCCTTGAAAAGTCATGCTCTGTGCATTTAATGCAACTTGGCAGAAACCACTATTTCTTCAATGGAGTATGCTAATACTCTGTGTGGAAATTTACATAGAAAATATGCTTGCCGATTTCTTAGAGCTAGAGTTGAAAACATGCAACCTAAATTGGATCAAGTTTTACACAAATATTCTGTGGGAATTAAAGATATTTAGGGTAGAGCTTTAACAATTTGTACACAGACAGCCATACATATGTGAATGTGTGTGTGTGTGTGTTTATTTACTACTATATGATTTTGATTCTTAATCCAAAAAAATTTAACTAGCTGAAAACAGTGGTCATGTGTTTTATCACTTTGATTGTCAGTTAAAGAATTTTTTTAAAAATATTTTGATTCAAAGATAGCAAATTTACTTATTTATTTACTTTCTTACTTATGTATTTACCTTCCTTCCAAATCACTCTCCTTGAGCAATCAGTTGAGATTAAATCAGCCTGATTCTGAGAGAAATGCAGCTTTCACTTGACACAGGTAATGCATAAAGGTAGGTCCCTGAAAACCCTGAATTATAATCTCCAAAACTTATTTTAGAAAATTCTAAGCCAGGATAATTCAATTCAAATGATTACATTTTTGTTTGTTTCGAGTAAATTATCTATACACATATATGTTATTGGTGTATAGATTAATGAATTTTTCTAAAAAACACATCTGTACAACCAGGACTTATATCCAGAGACAGAATATTACCATATCCCAGAAGTTCTCCTGTACCTCCTTCTAGTCACTATCCAGCTCCCAAGAAAGCCATTATTCGACTTCCAATACCATAGATTAACTTTGCCTGTCCTTGAACTTTATGTAAGTGCAATCATATGGTATGTACTCATTTGTATCTTTTTTCCCATTCACTATTATCTTTGTAAAATTTATCCATGCTGCTTTACGTGTTTTTATTTTTTTCATTCACATTGCTCTTTAGCATAAAACAATGATTTTAATGCATCGTCTACCATGACTATAAACATTGTGTTTAGTGAAATTGTATTTTGAGGGTTACAATTGGTTTAACTTTAGCGGTATAAAAAGGCATAAAATTGGAAATCGAAGTAGCTGGAGAATAGTTAGCTCTTTTTTTTAACCTCTCTACTATATATAGAAAAGGCCGAATTTATTCCTCCATTCACAGAGCAAAACCCTATTAGGCTATTGAACCTTACCTAATTTAGCAGACCCTGTTGGTTAGCTCGTCCAAGAGTCATTAAAACTATTGCCCTTTCCTATACAGAGGCCAAAAGGGACAGATAGATATTTCTTAACCTCTTTTACTACCAGGACTGACCATGTGATATTGTCATCCCAATGCAATTTAAGAGGGAATTTTCTGGGAAAGCCTTTGTTTTTTGTTAGAGCTGAACATGAAGAGGCAAAAGACCCAGAATAGCCAATATAGAAGACAAAATTGAAGAAGCAGAACAAAGTTGGAAACTGACACTATCTGATTTCAGGACTCTCTAAAAACCTGCAGTAATCAAGGCAATGTGGTATTGGTAAAAGAGTGGATAAGTAGATTGATGAAACAGAATAGGGAGGCCAGAAATAGATCCCTATAAATATAGTTGACTGATCTTTCACAAAGAAACAAAGGCAATACAGTACATCAGAAATAGTCTTTTCAAATCGTGTTAGAACAACTGGATATCTGCATGCAAAAACATGAATCAAAACACAGACCTTACACGAAAGTTAACTCAAAATGTGTTGATGATCTAAATGCAAAATGCAAAACTATAAATCCTAGAAGATAATGAGAGAAAACTCAGATGACCCTGGGTATGGTGATGCCTTTTTAGAGGCACCACCAAAGGTACGATCCATGAACTTATTGATAATCTGAATTCATAAAATTAAAAACTTCTGCAAAAGAGAATGGGATGAAAAAAACAGAGAGAGAGAGAATAAAAGGAGAATGAGAAGACAAGCCACAGATAGGGAGAAAATATTTGCAAAAGACACTTCTGATAAAGAACTGTATCCAAAAGATATAAATCACTCTTAAAACTCAACAATAAGAAAATAAACAACCCGATTTAAAAATGGGTCAAAGACCTTAAAGACAACTTATCAAAGATAGACAATGTCATTCTTACCTCATCTTCCTGTCTTTCTTTTGAATATGAATCCTGAAATTTCAGCAGTCTGTTAGGACCTGAAATAATGTGAAAATGAAAAGGTAGCACACTAGTCAAGCCAAAATATTATGATAATCAGAAACTTTTGATTATACCATTATGGTACTGAACCAATTATTAGACTTGTTCAATGAAATAAAGAATTCCTTATTATTTAACGCTGTGCTTTTTGAGCATTATGTTAGTGCAGATATAAGCATATCTAATACACCATTTATCTAGATACTCAAAATAGAAATATACATTGAAGAATATTGCTTGAAGTTATTCAGTGTTTTACATTGGTTTCTTAAAAAACAACAATATCCTGATTAAAAACTTAAAACTGTGTGTTCATCCCATGGATGAATCATGAAAACATTCAAATATCTTATTATTTAAACCTTTCTTGGGCCACTGTGCAATTCTGGTGGTAGACAGCTAGCTACCACCAGCTATCTAGCAGGAATCCCTAGAGGTCAACAGAATTCAAACATGACTATCATATCAGTAACAGAAAATACCTTTTTACATCTTCCTTTAAACATATAGACAATGGCAATCCAAATTCTGAAATGGTTTACTGTCTCATTAAATTAAGTTTCCCATGCCTTTTGGTCTCTGGTTTGAAAAATGATTACTTTTTATTTGCACCTATTTATTCTTATTGGTAGCAAACATAACTTTGGTCCCTCCATACTGTTTTTCTGTGACTACATCTATGTAAGAATAATGAACTATAGCTAAGTTTTCTTTTGATTTAAAGCAAATATGATATCTTAAAATATAATGTCCATATGTCAATGGACATTTCATGAGTATTCGAGTCTATTTTATAACATTATATCTTATTAACTTATACTTCTTATTCTTATGATGAGTCCAAGTACTATGTTGAGTTAGAAAATTTGTCTTCAAATTCCATTGTTAGTAATGTTTTAGTAGAGAAGTTGAGGCATCATAAGAAAAATGTATGTTAATCTTGCTTTTCTTCCTTGTGGAAGAAAAGAGCCCAATTAATGATTGTTTTTCTATTCTTTTTATATTCTATAGCAGAAAAATCAAGAATTTGGGGGATTTAAAGAATAATTGGATGGCATTTATGAAGCTGAAAAAAATCTCTGCATACTCAGAATCCCTGCTTTTAATCAGTCTAGACTACTTTAATGGACCTCATTCACTTAAACTAAAAATCACATTGTAGCATGAAAATGATGACAAATATTTCCCAGAAAGCCAATAAATACTTACAAGTGTTTATTCTTCTTATAAAACATTGATTGTAAACAGAAGGTAAGCATCAAAGAGCTCTGATATAATCTTTTTATATACATTTTTTTCATTATATTAAAATTTTAGAATTTGATAAATTTAGGAAGATAAATAGGAAAATAAAATCCTATATGAAAAGAAATAGATACAAATATGTGCATTTTCCAAATGATGAATAAAATTAGAGCTAAGACTAATAGACACTCAGTGTTATTTTTCAGTCTATACCCAAGTCATGGTGTAAGAAGCAAGTACTTATGTAGCTTGTAAGCAACTTTTAACCAGCTTTGGCACCTTAGCAGGAGTCATATTTTTGGAGGCACAAATGTCTTCTACACAGATAGGGTTTTATTTAATACCAGGGGCATGTCTTTTTTTTACTTACCTTTCCTGGAAAATAAGTACATATTTTGTAACCAGTCTATGAATAATAAAATACCTTCTCATGAATGGCAGACTTCAGAAAATCCAGGATTTTAACCTGAGTAAACAAGAATATATTTGTATGTCTGTCTAGGTTTATGTGTACCTATCCTACATTCCATAAACCATCTCACAGAAAGGTTTCTGACGCTCTCTCCTGACTCTCACTTCCCACATTTTATTTAGGGGTGTGGGTGCAGAGAGGGGTGGCTCTTCATAGAAGGATTCCAGTCAAGTGTTTCTGTCTTGAGACCAACCACAGGCTGCTTTAGAAAGCAAAGCATGTATTCTTTCAAGATACTCCACAAATTAGTAACATTCTACCAGAAGATGAAGGAGAATAAGTGCTCTTACTTTATCAGAGAGATTCTAGAAGCTTCTTATCAACGGAAAGAATAAAAGAAGACTGATGATTAAACTAGGATGAAAAAGAAGACTTCTAGTTTTAACAATGGGGCACAGGCTGTGAGAGGTGATTTTAATATTTTCACCAACTTGCATTGGACATAACTAATGCAAGTTGGTGAAAATATTAAAATCACCTCTCACAGCCTGTGCCCCATCACCAAACACAAATATACAACTCAGATGAATAAGAAAAGAGCCCTCAGGGTTTCTCTCTTGGACACAGAATATACAAATGGTCTACAGGTGGCCACTAAGATGGCCCTGCATTTTTCAATTATAGACTCAATGAGTGTCTTTGGTTTTTCAGAGACTGAATGAGATGGAAACTACAGAGATAATCAGAAGAACTAGAAACTCAATACATTTAAATCATATTTTTGTTTAAAGAAAACTATACACAAGTAATCATAATTCATGTTGCTTAATAGCTAGAAATTCAGATAAATATATGTAACATTTAATAACCATTTGAATTTCAACTTGCCAAGTAGATCTTAGGCTTTATTTTTCTTTCAGGTTATACACCTTCAATTTGACATTAGCCAAATAGATGGCTTTGGCACCTGAATAAGAATCCTTCTCTGAACCAAGTGTAAACAATGCAAATATAAATTCTAAATCAAAGATAAGAGGTTATTTTCTACTCAAACATACAATTGTTCAAAAAGCAAATAAATTTTTTCTAACAAAGTAGTGTAGTTTCCTTTATGTGTATTTGACTTGTATGAATTTTTGTTACTACAAATAATTTAAAAATTAAATATCATTCATCAATTTTAAAGTAATATTCATCTCTATACCCATTTTTTTGAAAACAGGTGTGAATTGTAAATGTGTTTGTACTGATGGTGACACCACTGTGGGTGTCAAACAGAAATAACAGCTCTGCTTTGCTGGAATGAGTCTTGAATTCTACAAGATTGTTGTGCAAGAGTTTTAGAAAGGCATCATTGCATAAATTGTGACTACCCTGTAATTATGTGATCATTGTGAAATATTTAGACAATCAAAACACATAAAGAAGAAACTGAAAATCATCCGTAAGCATAACACCAAGAAATACAATTATGGTCTTTAAAAATAAGAAAATGTGTAACTGGTAAAATGATTAAGCAAAATATTAACTTATATTTTCCTTATGATAAAAAAGATTAGAAGAAACACTGACATCAATTAAGTGCCTAATTCACTTAAATACTCATGTTCCGTAATACTGCTTATTTGGATATCTCTACCACTATTCTCATTGTTAGATTTTAAGAGAACACACCTGAATGTCTTCTCAATCCCTTTATTTTTTCTAAATACGAAGTTCTTTTGACTCTGCTTCCAAAATACACTACTAATTCTCCCACATTCCTCCATCTTTACTGCTACTGCCCTTGTCTAATCCTCCATCATCTTTACCTAAACTAACACAAAAGTCTTCTGACTAGTCTCCCTGCTTCCACTCTGCCTTTTAAAATTGCCTCTCTATTCAACAGCCAAAAATAGCTATTAATAAATATTTGAATTGAATAGATTATTATTGGTTTCAATCAAGATAGCGGAGTAGGTAAATGCTGTGCATTCCTCCTTCCATGACTGCATTAAAACTGCAACCAAATTATGACCCGGTCAACCTGGAGAACAATCTGAAAACTAGCTGAACAGACTCCTATAACTGGGGATTTAGAGAGTGGTCAGAGACTGGTCAGGGGGCGAAGACCCGAAACTGGCTGGTCCCACACCCGTGTCTGGTGGTTGAGCATTAGGAAGATATCTAGGCTGTGGAGATCCCACTGGAGGACCAATGATCCCCACCACACGCTGGAGCTCCCAAGCCCAGGGTTCTAGTGCCATGGAAAGGAGTCCCCACGAAATCTGACTGTTCGGGTGAGATGGGAGGCAGCTGGAAACCCAAATACCCTTAAAGGGCCTGCGTACAGACTCTCTCACAAGCACTCACCTTGGACTCTGGCAGAAAGACAGTAGCTTGGGAGGTGCCAGAGATATACAGGGAAAGACTGAGTTGTGTGGCTTTAGGGTGAGGACAGGAGGGACAGCAACCATGGTCCCTGTGTTGAGCCCTCCAACTGTGTGGCCTACGGGCAGGTGCCATTTTGCCTGTGTTGAGCCCTCCCCCACCACATGGACAAATTTGTATTTGTGTTGGCCTGGCGAGATCTGCGGGCTCTATCTCAAAGACTTCCTGAGACCCCACCCCACCCAACTCTCAAATTGCCTCTGGCAATTTTGTTGCCAGGCAACAAGCCCCACCCTATGCTTTCAGTAGGAGGTTCCTTCAACAACAATTAACATGCCTTGATTGGAAAGACTTTGGTGTCATGCAACTAGCTCCAGCCATAGCTGCAGTAGTTCTTAAACAAATCCTCGGGCTCTGAGAGCCCAAGGCAGGCAGCAGCTGGCTTTAGTGTAAACTGAGACTGTTGCCAGTGGCCATAGGTTCAGCACTGGCAACAAAGCTGAAATTGTGCTAACCTGGGGAACACAAATTGCCCCACCCTGGTGACTCTCTGTAACCTCACCTCTAACTCCCCTTCTGCCCAAAGTTCATTCAGCTGCTGAGCCTTACCGGCAGCTGGCAAGCAGCTTCAGGCCTGAGGCTTTTTGCTGAACTACCTCTGCCTGGGACTGCTGACAACTCACATGCCTTCAGTTCTAGCACATGCAGCAACCGCCCCCAGATAGGTTTGTGGGTCCTACCAGGTAGCCCTGGGTTGGACACAGACAGCAGCTAACCTTGGCCTGCATAGGAGGCCCTCATATGGGGCTCCAGAACAACACGTGGAGGCTAGCATTAGACCTCAACAGAGCACCACCTGATTACCGCCAAAAGCGGCACATCCAAAGGGTGGTCTCAACAGGCACACAAACCCGTTGAGGTGATCCCTGCTTCATGGGACCTGCCCCACTTGCAGCAGCTCATATGCTATGGATATGGCCAATTATCATAGCCAATCAGTCTGAGAGTCAATCCTATCCACTGATGTACCGACCTCAATCAATGCTTAAGTACAGCAGGAGGACACACACGGCCCACGCAAGAGACACTCCTGGAGGAATCTGCATAGGTGATCAGGAAGCCTGCACCACTGGGCCACACAAGACACCTACTACATAAGGCCACCCGGCTACTGGGAGACATAGCAGATCTATCTCATACATAGAAACGAACACCGAGAGGTAGCTAAGATGAGAAAGAAAAAGCAACAACAACAAAAAACATGTCCCAGATGAAAGAATAGGAGAAAATTTCAGAAAAATTACTAAATGAAATAGAAACGAGCAACCTACGAGACAGAGTTCAAAACACTGGTTATAAGGATGTTCAATGAACTCAGTGGAAGAATAGATGAGCTTAGAGAGAACTTCGACAAAGTGTTAGTAACCATAAAAAGGATATTGAAACCATAAAAAAGAACCAGTCAGAAATGAAGAATACAATAACTGAAATGAAGAACCCAGTAGAAGGAATGAACAGTAAGTTGATTCAAGCAGAATATCAAATCAGTGATTTGGAAGATAAGGTAGCAGAAAACACCCAAAAGAAATAGGGAAAAAAATATTTTTAAATAAGACTAGTTTAAGGGACCTCTGGGACAATATCAAGTGTAATAATATTTGCACCATAGGAGCACCAGAAAAAGAAGAGAGAAAAGAAGGGATTGAGAACCTATTTGAGGAACTATTACTAAAAATTTCCCTAACTTGGTAATGGAAATGGATATACAAGACTAAGAGTGCAGAGTCCCAAACAGACCCACAATGTAACTAAAATGGCAAAGGTTAAAGACAAAGAGAGAATCCTAAAAGCAGTAAGAGAAAGGCAGCTAGTTCTTACAAGGGTACTTCCATAAGAATGCCAGCTGATTTCTCAACAGTAACTTTGCAGGCCAGATGGGATTGGCATGATAAAAAGCAAGGACCTATAACCAAGACTACTTTACCCAGCAAGGCTATCGATTAAAATTGAAGGTGAGATAAAGAGTTTCACAAACAGAAAAAACCTAATGGAATTTACCACCACCAACCCAGTATTACAAGAAATGTTGATGAGACTTCTTTGAGAAGGGGAAGAAGAAAAGAACATAAATGTGAACACTAAAATGTCAGTAACCTATGTACCTATCAATAATCACTTTAAATGTAAATGGATTAAATGCTCCAATCAAAAGACATAGGTTAGCTGAATGGATAGGAAAACAAAAACCAAACATAAACTATCTACAAAAACACACTTCAGGTTGAAAGACACATACAGATTGAAAGTAAAGGAATGGAAAGAGATATTTCATGCAAATAGACATGATGAAAAAAACTGGAGTGGTAATAATTATATCAGACAAAAGAGACTTTAAAACAAAGTCTCTTTACATAATGATAAAGGGATCAATCCAACAAGACGATATAAACCTAGTAAAGTTTTATGCACTCAACATAAGAGTGCCTAACTATATAAAGCAAATATTAACTGACATAGAAGGAGTGGTTGACAGTAATGCAGTCATAGCAGGAGATTTTAACACCCCATTGACACCAATGGACAGATCTTCCAAACAGAAAAGCAACAAGAAAACAGTGATCTTAAATGATACACTAGACCAGGTGGATTTAATTGATATTTTTAGATCATTTCATCCCAAAGCAGCAGAATATACATTTTTCTCAAGTGCACATGGAATATTTTCCAAGATCGACCAAATGTTAGGCCATAAAACAAGCCTCAGAAAATATAAGAAGATTGAAATCATATCAGCTGTCTTCTTCAGCCACAGTGGTATAAAACTAAAGATCAATTATAAGAAAAAACACTGAGAAATACACAAACACATGGAGGCCAAATAACATGTTATTTAAACAATGAATGGATTAACAATGAGATCAAGGAAGAAATCAAAGATACCTTGAGACAAATGAAACTGAAAACACAAATGACCCTAAATCTATGGGAAACAGCAAAAGTAGTCCTAAGAGGGAAATTCATAACAATACAGACCAACTCAAGAAACAAGAAAAATCTCAAAATAAACAATCTAACTTTACACCTAAAGAAACTAGAAAAGAACAGCAAACAAAGCCCAAAGTGAGTAGAAGGAAGGAAATAATAAAAAGCAGAGCAGAAATAAACAAAATAGAATCTAAAAAAGCAGTGCAAGAGATAAATAAAACCAAAAATTTGTTCTTTAAAAAGATAAACAAAATTGATAAACTATTAGTGAGACTCATCAAGGAAAAAAAAAAAAGACCCAAATAAATACAATCAGAAATGAAAGAGGAAAAGTGACAACTGACTCCACAAAAATATAAAGGATTATAAGAAAATACTATGAGCAATTGTATGCCAACAAAGTGGACAATCTGGAACAAAGAGATGCGTTCCTAGAAACATACAATCTCCAAAGACTGAATCAAGAAGAAATAGAAAATCTGAACTGACCAATTACTTTTAATGAAGTCGAATCAGTAATAAAAAAACCTTCCAACACGCAAAAGTCCTGGACCAGATGGCCTCACAGGTGAATTTTACCAAACATTCAAAGAAGAATTAACACTTTTATTCTTCTCAAACTAGTCCAAAAAATTAAAGAGGAGAGAAAGCTCCCAAGCTCATTTTACAAGGATTCTACTACCCTTATTCCCAAACCAGACAAAGACATTACAAAACAGAAAGTAATAGGCTAATATCACTGATGAATATAGATGCAAAAATCCTCAACAAAATATTAGCAAACTGAATTCAACAATACATTGATCGTACATCATGATCAAGTGGTCGGATTTATTCCCAAGATGCCAGTTTGGTTCAATATCTGCAAATCAATTAATGTGATATACCACATTAAGAAATTGAAAGATAAAAGTTACCCAATCATATCAATAAATGCAGAAAAACATCTGAAAAAATTTAGTATTTGTTTATGATATATAAAAAAACAAACTCTCACCAAAGGGAGAATAGAGGGCACATAACTCATCGTAATAAAGACCATATCTGAAAAACCCAAAGCTAACATCATACCCAATGGGGAAAAGCTAAAAGAGTTTTCCTTAAGATCAGGAACAAGAAAGGATATTAACTTTCATCACTTGTATTTAATATAGCATTGGCATTCCCAGCAACAGCAGTCAGACTAGAAAACAAAATAAAAGGCATGTAAATTGGGGAAAAAAAAGAAGTAATATTATCATTATTTGCAGATGACATGATACTATATAGAGAGTGCCCTAAAGATTCTATCAAGAAAACTGTTAGAACTGATAAATGAGTTCATTAAAGTAGCAGGATACAAAATTAATATTCAGAAATCAGTTACATTTTTATACATCAATAATGAACTATCGGAAAGAGAAATTAAGAAAATAATCCTATTTGCAATTGCATCAAAACTAGAAAAAACCTAGGAATAAACTTAACTAAGGAGATAAAAAACCTGTACTTGGAAAATTATAAATCACTGAAGAAAGAAATTGAAGAAGATACAAATAAATAGAAGCATATACCAGATGGGAGGGAGGTTCAGGGGTGCTGGGTGAGCAAGGTGAAGTGAGTAAGAAGTACAAATTGTTAGCTACAAAATACTCCAAGCTGATAAAAATCTGGTGTGAGTTAAATCCATGAAGTGTGAGCTTTTATTTATTTCAATCACTGGCAATTTTCTGACTCATCTCTTTGAAGTTTGGACCTATCGTTTAAACCTAGTCACCTCCATCCCTCTTATTTTTCCAGGCACAGAAATGTGGTAGGGTGTGTCAGACAGTGGTTTACAGTGAAACATAATTGGTTGAATCTCTCAAAGAATATGTTTTTCTGAGATTCTGTCTGAGAAAAGAACATTGAATCCACATGTGTTGTTTTCTCTTGTTGCCATTGACATCCAGAGGTCAACATCTGGTCTGATTTTAGCTTTTTAAAACTTTTCTTTCTGTTTTAATGTGGTTTTTCTAAACTTACCTTAGATGCCAAAATTGTCTAAATTCTAATCTTTTCTTTAAGGCTTTATTTTGTGTGGATAATAGGTCAGTAAATGATTATTATCACTTTCCTCTATAAAATGAAGGATGATAATCTTTATGTTCTCTTTGGCTTTTCTAAAGATGAACTGGAAATATTTTAAACAAAATGTTTTAAAGTTGAACTTTATGTTTTTCTAATTAAAGGAATATCTTAAATAATTGAAAAAATCTGGCTTAATATATTACAATAATATAGTCTTCAATTTAGCACAGATGAATTGGCTTCATTTAACAAAGGCCATCTTGTCAGGCTAAATTCATTCATCTTCTTAATCTTGATTTAGAATATATAATACTGTGTGGGGAGTAGCGATTGAAGAACTAATGCCTGCTCTTTGAGTTTTGATAGGAAGAAATAAAAATTCATATTAAGGCTTCCTTTGGAGTGACTCATAGATTCAATAGCGATCATGTTCCAAAATAAAATGGCCCTGTGTTTAGGCGAAAAGAAGATGATTACAGGCTCTGACCAGTCTGAGTTTCAATTTTAAAGGAACCAAAATTTTCTGTTAAACCTTAGCCCATGTGAACTTCTTGAATCTCAGCTGATTTTATTTTACAACTGGAAAGTACCAGGACCACCCTGAAAAAAACAGATAGTTTTGTCTTTATAAAAAAAAAACAAAAAACCAAAAAACATCATTAAACGAATACTGATTTCTGAAGAGAAAATCTCAAGCTAGAGACAGCCACACCCAATAATTAGCTAATCTAGTCTAAAGGCCAGAAATTAATAGAGAAAAAAATAGAAAAAGAAACCACAGCTTTTACCTATGATTTGATAGATATATAAAATATTATAACCAAATTTTGGTTGCCTAGAGCTTAGATTGCCAACTACTTAACTTCTTAGGCTTTAAATATTCAATAGATTTTTAATTAAAATGTTTGAATATAAAGTGCTATTTAAATAATTCTCCTCAGGTTCTTATTCCCCTTTTCCTATGACTAATAATTGAGAAAGCATAGTCAATTTTCTCAAACATTATTTGAAGCCGTTTAGCTTTTTTACCTCAAAAATTAGCATATTACTGATGATACATACTTTTTTCCTTTATTTTATTTACATATGTATTTATTTGTCAATTTAAGTATAGTTGGTATAATCTTCTATTGGTTATATTACTTTCAGGAGTTCAATATAGTGATTTGACATTTTTATATTTTGCAATTTGATCATTTCACTAATTCTAGCAATCATCTGTCACCATGTAAACTTATCACAATATTATTGGCTATATTCCCCTTCCCCTCTCTTCTGATAATCATCCTTTTGGCCTCTGTTACTATGAGTCTGTTTTTGTTTTGTCTGATTTATTTTGTTTCTAGATTCCATGTATAGGTGAAACCATACAGTATTTGTCTTTCTCTGCCTCACTTTACTCAACATAATACCCTCTACATCCATCCCTAGTGTTACAAAAGGCAAGATTTCATTCTTTTTCATTGCTGCATAATATTCTATTATCTATCTATCATCTATCTATCTATTTATCACATCTTTATCTATTCATCTATCAATGGACACAGATTGTTTCCATGTCTAGGATGTCTTGGCTATTGTAAATAATGCCGTAATGAGCATAGGGGTGCAAATATCTTTTAAAATTGGTGTCATTTTTTTGAATAAATACCCAGAAGTGGAATCTCTGGGTCATACGATCCTTCTGTTTTTAATTTTTTGAGGAATCTCCATACTCTTTTTTCTATAGTGGCTACACCACCAAGAGTGCACAAGTGTTCTCTTTTCTCCACATCCTCACCAACACATGTTATTTGTTGACTTTTTGATAGTCATACTTCTTTCTCATTACCTTTAAGAAAAGTTTGCATGAGAAGTTACAGAAGAGGATGTATAAAGTGGTCCACAGAGTGTTTATACTTCAAGTTTATTTGCAATTTTTTCAAATGTTTTAATATTAGTATGTCCATAAATCATTCTCTACATACATTTTCTAATTTGTGCAGCCATTTTCCAGGATTTCTTTTATGAAGCTGATTTTTATATGCAGTCTTACAAAATTGATTATAAATATACTAATGCATGATCTTGGGCACATCATACAAACTTGTGTGTGTTGACTGCTCCAGTTTGTAAATTTCACATTTTGAGGAAAATAAGGGTCATAGTGAAATATACTTTGATGGCAAGGATGAGAGTTTTCCTCATAAAATTACAAGCAGAACACTGTCCAAAGATTGTTTATAAAACACACCATTGTCCAGAAGTCAGCTCTATAAATAGTACAGAGATGTAACAATTATTCCCCTCGCTCCTTAATAATAAAAGATCCCTCGGTAACTTTGAGTTTCATTATTTATGTAAAGAATTGAGTAGAAAGGATTGTTACTAATGACTGACTTCATTTTTCTCACTTTGTTTTACCCACAATAAGTTGTGTTTTGAAGCAAGCTCTGCTTAGGATTTCAGGATTTGGAGCAAAAATGAAATTGGAGTAGGATCTCCAAAATCATTTTCTTTCTTTAAAAAAATAACCATACACAACTCCTGGACCTGGGTTCTCATGAGAGTCACAGGACTCCTATAGTAAACAATGAAAGATGAATAGAGATAAGATATGAGAAAGATAAAAAAATGAAACCCTTCCAATACTATGTCATCGCCAGGCACTCTGTAATACATGATTAATTTCTCCAAAAGTAACTTCTGGATATTTAATTCTTTTTCAAGAAAGTTTTATTTTGTCTCATCTTCAGAGCTTTTGGGGATTAAAAACAAAAAGCATCATGTTATAGAAAGTAGCTAGCAAGTTAGGTATTAGAAATCAGAGCCTTCCAGATGATGCCAAAGATATCAATGGAATGACAACAGTGATGGTACCAATGATGCAGAAACAGATCCAATTCTGGTTTAACTGCTCTTGTACCTACTTTGCTTTACCAGAACAAACTCTTGCCAAGAAATCCAGATTGGCTTCTCCAATTGACTTTCTAGAATATGATTTCCTGCCTTCTAGCTAGTGACAGAAAAATTTTATCTCCTGAGAGGAATGTATTTAAAATCTTTTCCATTTTTGGACCAGAGCACAGGTGATTAAATTTTCTTAAAACAATTAAGCTTGCCTTTTATTTTTGCTTGTCTGCGCAAACCTGCTTTCCACCTCATGATTGCTTTTTCCAATTGGGATCTGGTTCACTAGGCCACAAGATTAAGTCACTCACTCTCCTCTGATTCTCTCATGTTTGTTAGGAATTCTTATAGGAGGAAGGGACATTACCATCATTTTGTCCAACTCCCTCATTTATAAGATGATGAGACATGAACAGAAATATGGTAGGACCTGTTCAAGGTAATGCAGCTAAGGTAGTCGTAAAGCTTGGTTTAGATTTTGGGGGTGAGGGGAGAACTCTTTGTTATACATTCATTTGTTATGCAGCTTTTTCTCATATTGTTTTAACTGTTTGTTATATACATGTTGTTGAATAATGGCCATTTTTCCCCCTCCTAACAGAAAAATATAGACATGATTTGTTGGCTGCCTGTCATGTACACCCTATCATGTTGGCTGCCTGTTGTGTACACCCTATCCCTTCTTGGACAAAGAATGGGGTGAGGAATTACTCATTACACTTGATGTCCAGAAAAAGTAGAGATGGTAGGTGCTTGCTTTTGCAACTTTTGAAGAAGCTAAGATAAGGCGTATCGCATTAACATCACCAGTCAGACACTCTCAGCCAGTAAGTCTGCTCTGGAGGAGTGATACAAAGATGTAGGTACAAAGGAGATGTTTGTCCAGAAGGAAATAGTAGAGACAACTGTTCCAGAGTCAGCACTGGCAATGGCGCCAGTTACTGGCAGTGTCCAAAACTAGCGTGGGCAATGTCTGGCATCCCACAGTTGTGGCCATAATGTCTGTCCTGTTGTTTCCTGAGGAGTAATTTTAGCTTTGTTCCAAGTGCTCAGTGTTTCTTGCTTCCTGCTTATTTTCTAGCTTTTTTTGAAAATTCTGTGAGTATCCAATAACTGTTTTAAGAGATTCTTTTTTGGATTTAACTCATGCAGAGTTAGTTTTAGTTACTTCCAATGAGAAGCTCTGATAGTTACATGGCTCGAATAGAGAAAGTAAGTTTTGCTTTCTGGGTCTGGGAATAGCCAGTGAATACGCTTACTTGGGTTTAGACATCACTAACAGGGAGCCAGCTTAATTTCTCAACTGCCAGAGTCCTGGCTGTTCTTTCTGGCCTTTCCAGAATTTTCTCTCTGTAATCAGCAAAATATTGCAAGTAAAATATGTTTGTCTCTCCCTCTCCACCTCCCTTTTTTTCAGATGGCGGGTTCAGTTCTTCCTCCTTAATGTAAGCTTTCCAAAGGCTTTGCTATGAAATTATGCACATCATGTAAAGATCTATAGAAATTTACTAAATTTTTGTTGTATTAGTATAAGTCTCCCTCCTACCGTCATTCGTTCTAAGCGGTAAGAGCACTGAAGCAGAAAGCTGGAGAACATAGACCCCAGTCCTTGCTATTTTCCCAAATAATTTGCCAGTTTGTAAATGACTTCATCTTTTCGGTTTCCCATGTATAAAATGTGAGAATGGAAACCTGTGGAGGGTGGGCCATATCACTTTTTCTATTACTTCTTGCTTCACAGAATCTGATTCCACGAGAAAACATTACAACAAAGAAAATTCGCCGTGTTCTCTTCTCTCCAGCCTCCCAAAATAAGCATCATTATCCATCCTTTAATAAAATATAGCAGGAAAAAAGGGCCATAAAAGTAGAGAAAGAAAAGAAAAACACCTTGTTTTATTTTGATGGAAGCTCATGAAATATAGAACTTAGTTTCGATTTTCTGGAGTTTTGCACAATCAGTTAAACTTAATGATTGCCTAAAGAAATGAGACCCAGCACAATTCAAATTTTTTAAAGAATTTTATTCATTGAAATAAAGGAGCCAGGCATAGGTAGAGTGATATTTTTACAAAGCACTAGACTTGTAATTTTCCAACATCTGCAGGGAGTTAAAAAACAATCACTGCGATCGTTTCAGTTACTCTGAAGCCAGCAATATGTGAGTAATCCTTGGGTGCTTTATAGGTCCTACAAAAATCATCAAATAGATTTTCAAAAGCATTTGCAGTAAGAACCACACCTCTTTTTTTCTGGGCATGGAAAAACCATGTAAAATAGACTCTCGATGAAGCCAGCATTGTAAGGAATGGACACAGAGTTTATTTTTAGAGACTGAGTTGCCATTAGTACATAGGTGAACACTTTTTAGTCTGACTTAAACACACGAGAAACACCTTCCTGACCATGAATAGAGCAAGGGCTTGTCTCCACCCTACACAGAATACAAAATAAAGAAGTCTTAAGAATATGGACACATGTAATAAAAGCATTGATGGGTGATTCTCTTTTGACACGATTTGTTCTAAGTGGTAGCTGGTTAATGAGGTCTTAAACTGTCAGAAATAAATAGGTGTGCTCTGCTCTAACTTCAGCATGAGGCAATGGCAGACTCGTTCTTTTCAGCTATTTCAGTTTATTTTGGACACCTTTCCTATCTACTCAATGTTGCCTTAGTGAGAATGGTTCATGGACTTCCAGCTGTCTGTCTCCTCTCTGAGAGCTCTGCTGAGCTGCCACATGAGTCCTCCCTTTATTGGAAGCCGACATGGTGCTAATAAAGAACTGCTGGAAAACAGCTGGAATTAGGACATTGAAGCTTGGGAAATATTAGGAAAAGACAGCTTAGTTCCGCGCTAGCCTTGAGCATTTTTAGAAGGTGTGAGGTACTTTCTTGCTTCTAATTAAAACCAGAGGAAACTCTGCATGAAGACAAGACTTACATGCAATAAAGAAGGTGAGTACTTGGACAGACTCTCTCCTTGGTATTTACTTCATTTATATACTGACTTTTCAAATTATTTAGTAGGGGAAATCTGCTTTCATTCAACTTTTCAAACTGAGCAGTAAAATGACCATGGCCCTAGGAGAGATGGTCTAATGATTTAAATTCATATTAAGGCACACATGACTGACATTAAATTATTTTCTGAAGGCTGATTAGGATAAGAAAAAAAAGGGGTAAGATGAAAAGAACACTAAGAGACTTAGAGTCTAAAAAATAAAGTCTTGGAAGTTGGTCAGGAAGCATATTTCATCCAAAAACATGGGGAAAGCAGGTGTTTAGGAGAAAGTTGTGAGATGCTTGATGCTTACCCACTAGGTTTAAAGAAAAGGTAACTTCTGTTTTAATGGGAAATCCTTGGTCAGGCATGACCTGATGTCCAAAGAATATGTCATGTAAATGTTGGCAAAGGAAATCCCAGCAGGATTTGTGTTCATTGCCTGTCTTCACCTCTGGTCTATGAACATCTTGAAGGTAAGAGGTATTACCGTTCTGTTCACCACTAGATCCTTAGCATGTGAAAAGCACTTGGTACATGGTAAAGGCTCAATGAATATTTGTTATAGGAAGAACGGAAGCAAGAAAGGGAGGAAGAAAGAACCAGAGGCCCATTGAGACCACTCGATGGCAGGAAATTCAGGACTTGTGATTTTCAATAGTCCCATCAGCATTTAGGTATCTTCAAGAAATCTGTCCATGGTGTGTTCAAATGGAATCACAACACCTTTAAGGGGGTGTGGTTATAAGATAGATGTCACAACATCCTCTTGACAAAATTTGTCCCACAAAATTTGTTCACTCTCCCAAAGCTCCTTCTGGATTCTGACTTACTTCCATTATTTAGTTCCTCCCTCCTGGAGCAGCTAGATGTGTCTGCATCACCTGCCATGATACTTTGATTTATATATCACAACTGGTCTTCAACAGAGGTCCTATCTTTATTCCCAGAATCTACCACAGGCCCTTTAGACACCAAGTCTGCACAAAACAGATTAAGCAGCAAATTTTCAATCAAGTATGATCCCAGTCTAGGTGCTGCCCTTCCTCATCAGGTCCCATGTTCACAAAGTGGTCTAAATCGGAGGGTGAGCTTAAATCTTCATGGAAGGAACCAATGGCTCCACTCGTGAGGAGCTAGCAACAACAGAGACTGAGGGAAGGGGAAGAGAGTAGAAAAAAAAATTCCATGGGATCTGGGAGCATGGACATGGGGATAGGAGTGAAAAAGTTCTAAATACTTTAAAATCTGGCTCTGGATTTGTTCTCTCCCAAATTCTGACCATATTGGCCTTTAAAACATTTAGAGAGGTGCACAACTGTGTAAACAAAGCACAGTGAGAACCAGTTTTAGTAATTTCTCAGTGAAGGAATTACCTGCAGTTCTCTAAGGAACCTCTTGTTTTGCAAGCCCAAAAGGAAAATGGTTGGTTTTAGACGTGTCTCTTACTGCTCATCCTGCCCTCTGCTGCCCTTGCCTTCAAGTCCCTACTGAGCATGCATAACCATGCTCACTGGCTTCATCCATAAAATGCGGTCAGAAGAGTGTCTGCCTCTCAATTTGTTATTAGGATTATATGAATCATGTCTAGGGTGTTTAGGAGAGTGTCTGGAACATTGTAAGCATCAAATAAATATTAGCAATGATATTGTCTGTGATGATAAGAGATGACAGTGATGATAATTATGATGATGTTAACATATCATTGGCTATGACTGATTGGACAAGACATGCTTTTAGCCAAAAGCTACCAATTCAGAAACTAAACATTGTCTTGTGATTTCTGTGGCTGATTTCAAAAGATGAGTTAGACCAATTAGAACCCTTTCTCAGAGAACCAAACAATGGTGGCTGGAAACAGTCATGGGCTGAGGTGGCCACAGGGTGGTAATGTGAAGGTTAAAATTGGAAGGAGGAAGTAATTGAAAGAAGGGTGAATGAAATGAAACATTGTAAGAAGTGCACTAAGAAGCAGAGACACTTTGAGAGTGTGAGAGGAAGAGAACCCAGTATGCTCAGCTCTGCCTGCATTTTAACCCTGCTGCTCTCACTATTGGTTTCTTAAATGTCTCCTAAATTCTAGATTCATATTCTTTTTCCTGGCCTTCACCTTTAAATCCATTTAGGTTTGAGGGCTTTTATTTATTTATTTATTTATTTATTTATTTATTTATTTACTTATTTATGATGATGATGATGATGATGTTTCATGAACCCAAGGATCCTGACTGGGTTTTAAAAATACACTTATAATATAATTAATCATAGTACAAAAAAATGAGTCAGATATTATCTGTCTACAAGACTTCTTTTCACTGTGGTTTACAAATTTTAGAGCATGCCGATGATTGAAAACTCTGATTAACAAATTCAGTTGTTTATGAACACTGGGATTTCTATGAATAGGCCTTCTTATGTAATTCTATCATCATGTTCACTATAAAGAGATTTCTAAATGTTAGTGATATGAGCCAGTAATGAAAGTGGCAAAATAAAGCCTCAGGGAGTTTAAACGCAAATGCCTACAGGGGACATTAATGCATAGACTGCATGGAATATAATAGTAAGCTGTAGGAACTCTGCTAACTGAAGAACCGTGTCATCCTCTGCCTCCTGAGACCCCTCCCCAATAAGAGCATTTATCCTCAGGTCAGTATTCTGTTGATTGATGGAGATATTTTTTTCAATAAAAAAGGTAAACCCCAAATTTTTCATTTTGAATCTTCTGATTTTTAAATGTTGAAGATTAATTTTTTTTTTGAAAAAGATATGGCCCAAAAAAACATGTCTGCAGACCAAATTTTATCTGTGGCTGCCAATTTGCACCCTCTTATATAATAGGATGAGAAATACTCTTTGGTAAAGAATTGTTTGCCTCACAACTTGTCACATTTCCCAAGTCCCCAGCAAACTATGTGGTTATGCTATAAAAAGACAAGAAAGGGAAGACTTTATTTTGAGAATTTTTACCAAAGGAAAATGAAAAACACACATCAACATTTGTCTAAAATGTTCAAGAAAAAGATGACATAAGTATCATTAAATTCTAGATCCTAGTAATTAATAATGAATAGATAATAATAATGTGATAATGCATTTCATATTGGAATGAGAACAGAGGAAATCACCTCGCACACCTGTGTGTCATTTTGCAATTGTCTTCTCTAACCATGTATATTTCAGCAACGGTGTCTAGGAAATCACAGTGTGGGAGTAATGTTCAAAACCTTTTTCCTATTCCTAGCAGGTTAATATTAAAGCTTTGGCTTTTAAAGTTGTATTTAAACATACTCTTTGACTATGGTGAGGAAGTAGTTTAAGTGATATGCAGACATATTTTAATTTTACTAGAATAATGTGCTCTAAGTTTTTCCTCCCCAGACTGACCTAATTCACTGAAAAAGGATACACATTTTGGTTGAAGGACAGAATGTATCCCAAATGATACAAGGCATGGCTTTCCAATCATAATTCTCTTCAAGTCTGCTGCAATTGTCTTAGTTATTTTCAAAAGACTATATGAACATGCTCTGTGAAATGCCTTTTATATTCAGTTCTTTGCTCTAAATTCTTTAAATTTAAAGCAAAGTGTTTATAATAGAGAGATTAACTTCTTTCTCTTAAAACTCCTGTGTCTTAACAGTGGACACAAAAAATGTAAGAGATCTAGTAACCACTACTTAAGAACTCTTGAGCTAGTATGAAAAAATACTTACTACGTCTGGTGTTAACTCCGACATGTAAAGAGCTTAGAAATCATCGCTCCTGTCTTCAGAATAAGAGAAAACTGAACAAAAGGAAAATCAGCAACCACTTTCACCCCCATTGGAAAACTGAAATTGTAGGATAACCACCCCTGAATTCTTGAGAGACAGGTGGCGGTAGGCAGGATAATGACTGCCCCGAGAAGCCCACATCCAAATTTCTGGAACCTTTGGATATAGTACTTTACACAGCAAAGGGTAGTTAAGGTCATGGATAGAATAATGATTGTTAGTCAACTGATCCTGAGACAGGGAGGTTATTGGTTGTGCCCAGTATAATCACGCAGAGCTTTAAAAGTGGAAGAGGGAAGCTGAAGAGAATCGGAGCGGTGTTAGCATCCAAAGTACTTATCCCTGGATTAATGGTTGGAAGATGGAGAAATGGCTCTACCTGTTAAGCTGGGCTCTAGAAGGTGAAAAAACACGAGGAAAAACATTCTCCCATAGAGCATCCAAAGGGAAGGTAGTCCTGCCGACTCACTGATTTCAGCCCAGTGACACCGATTCAAACACCTGACTTCCAGAACTATAAGAAAGTAAATTTGTATTAAGACCTCACATGTCAAGCAACTTTTACAGTAGCGATAAAAAATCATACACAGTTGAATCCAGAGAGTCACACAAAAATGGTGATTTTAACACATTGTTGGTGACCGAACAGAGACTAGTTGAGAGCAAGACGGTCCGGGGGAGCTGTAGTCTTAGAGACGCCCCAACACTGTCGTGCTTTCTGCCTGTGAAATCTCATGGTGGGGATCTAAGATAGATCCCTGTGGCTCTGGCAGGGGGAGGGGAAGACCTTATACAATACACCCAGTGCATTCTCCATAACAAAGGCCCACTCATTAGGTTTACCCCTATGTGAGGTACAACTTTTTTCTTTTTTTTTTATGGGTAGCTCGAGGTGAACAATTGGAGAAAGTACTGGTTTAGGCTAGTGGTTCAGAAAGGGTGGTCCTGGGACCAGCAGCATCAGCATCATTTGAGAACCTGTTAGAAATGCATGTGTTTAGAATCTACCCCGGGACTACTGAATTAAAAATTCTGGAGTGGGCCCAGATGCCTGCATTGTAACAAGCCTTCCAAGAGATTCCGATGCAACTCAAATTTGAGTAATAGGAAGTTCTGGACCAAAGGGGGCCCAAGATAGATCTCTTGCATGAACATGGGCTCTTTTGCGATAAGAGAACGTCTAAACATTTCTTGTATTTCCTCGGGGAAATCGAAGAAGAAGCCTGCTAAGAACCAGGAGACCTGGAATGGTCCTACTATGGCCAAGAATAAATGCCCTGGGAGTAGAAGCTACAAGCAACTTCCTAAACCATGGGAGGCGGGCAAGGGTATGGCTGAGACTCGAAGGGTTGGCAGCAACAGAAAGAGTAAGGGAGAAGCCAAGGCAGCAACATAGTGGGCCAATTAGACAGTTCTGCAAAGATGCAGCACATGTAGGGAACGGTGAGCTTCCTGTGACGTAGAAGGGGAAGGAGGCAAACAGAGCTGAGAAGATGTTGAAGTATATACTGTAAACATTTGTATGAAATGAGACTATTTTCAACACTGAATTTGGAAAATGCAGTTATCTTCCAACTCTCTTCCTACACAAACACCAATTAGCTGATGTAGAGCTCATGAAGAAGTTAAAGATAAATTTAAAAAGAAGACAAAACCAGCAATTTTGCAAATCTGTATAGAGTGGACATATTTTAACACAACTGCTAAGCTACCTGATTTATTTTTTATTATTTGATTATTTAGAAAATATTTCAGAATTAAAAATTATTATTACAGATTTCCTTTGTCAAATGGCCTCAAAGATGTGAATTTGATTGAAACATTTAGTTTTGAAATGGTTAGAGATGTTGCAGTGATAAATTAAAACCACTTGAGGGCAGTAAAGACACATTTCTCGCCTGTTACAGATTTAATTATAACTTTAAAATTACACACAGCCAAATGCCTTTCTTATTCCTATTTATTTATTTATTTTTGGTACGTCTTCCTTTGTCTAGAGTCATTATTCCCCACATACGTAGTTTAGACTCCTAAAGAGCTTCTCTCATATAAGCAGAACAGCCAAAAAAATATTTTCAATACACATTCTTTGTTTCTTTTATCAGCTCTATTTTTTGCTGTGTAATTCTGAGACATTGCTCAGTTAAGTCACTAGTTCAATTTCTTCACCTTGAATAATCTTGTAGGTTTATGTAAGCATATCTCAATGTCTGTCCATATTTGTAGTCCCAAGAGTGTGTGTGTGTGTGTGTGTGTGTGTGTGTGTGTGTGTGTGTTTACCCAGAGAAATTTGAATAAAAAAAATAGTTTTAACCATTACAATGAACAATTCTTTGGGGTACATGCATAAAGTACTTTTATTTTTTTCCACTACTACCCTGCAAATTCAGTGTGTCAATATTTCTGCTTCTTTATCATCACCACCTTGGATAAAAATCTTAGGCAAGTCCCATAATTTCTGAGATATTTAAAATAAAGTTTTCAAGTTTCTTTTATTCCCCCACAAATTATGTCATTTCAGTAATTAAAAAGTTTATCTTGTAAAATACTTAAAATTCCAAGCTTTATATAATGTTAAACTTCTTCCCTTCCTTTTTTCTGTTTGCCACTCAAAGTCTTCAGTGGGGGAAAGTGCTAAGATGGTCACAAACATCCAGGCCGATTTTCCTACCTAGTTTCTACACATCTTCCCATGCACTAGGCTGCCTCTAAACTTCTGGAGGGTTGAAAAGAGGGAGAAGGAAGAGAGATAAAGAGCAGAAGATGTCTTGTTTCATTGACATCTCAGTAATCTTACATTAATTATCTCTGGCTGTGGCAGAAGTTTAAATCTCCCTCTTTTACTTCAGGCAAATTGTGGGGACTTTTATGAACTGTGTAAAGATGTTAACACCTCTATCAATAGAAGGGAGAAATCCCACTCGACAAACATTTTGAGCATCTCCCTTGTGTAGGTAACAATAATAAGTTCTGCTGATACACAAATTAATAAGACAGCACCAGTCTTGTGGAGCTCATCGTTAAAACTGAGGAGCACAAGTACACAGTTTTCTGAAGTAAGATGGGTGAGAATAAAGTTTTGTCGTGTGTGTGTGTGTGTGTGTGTGTGTGTGTGTGTGTGTGTGTGTGAGTTTCCTGGGCTGACAGATGGGAGTGGGCATTTTGAAAGCTTCCCTGGAGCTTTCAGGTCGCTGGGGTGCTTTTAAGAACCTCTTTACAAGGTCCACCGCTTACCTCTGGACCTCTGGCTCTACCAAACATACAGTTTGAGATTTCAACTGATAAACTTTCAGACACGGGGTTCCATTCTACCTATAAACTATTAAAAACTTAATTCCGTAGTAAGGCTTTGCATCTTGAATTTTTTTCTATCTTATCGCTATAATGAATCAATATCAGAGACAGTAGACAAGACTTTTTTTTTTTTTTTTTTTTTTAGCATCTTAACTGTGAGAGAGGCAATCCACAAAGATTTGCTGGTGGACGTCATATTCTGATCAGTCCATTAAAGGACAGAGATGGAAGTCAGTAGGAGCATTCTCAGTAAAACTGGATGTCTTTTTGTGCCACTGGAGAATGATAGGAACATTTAGATCTTCCAACAAGCGAAAAAATTCCCAGATTAATTGACTTGATAAAAATACCCTCCTTGGTTGGGAAGGAAACAAGGTGTGTGTGTTGGGGGAGCAGATTTCAGGTTGGAGTGTCCCAGGCATAGCAATTACAAAGTTGTTTATAACTAAAAAGTTTTCCAGATTTTGTCTTTCTGGTACTAAAGACAGAAAACCAATGCATACTGATTATGTGGTTTGACAGCTTGATCATTTTCCAGATAGGCTGACTCACTGTGTGATGCTTTTCTCCGGGGAAAGAGTCACATTCTGTGTAAACATCCTCTGCCATGGTGGAGCCAAAGTATGTCTTCTCATTGGTTCTGGAATGTTTCCTACCTAGAATGCTGAGGTCATCACGTATCACTATCAGCAAGAGAAAACAATATTCCTACATCGTACCAACTGCTTCCATAGCCCACGCGTTAGGGGTTAGTGCACAACATCATATACCATTAAGTAATGATAATTTCTCCCAGTCTCAGAACAGTATTCTCACATTTTTAGGAAACATGTAGATCTACTCTGCCAGGAGTGTTTGCATAGCTCACTCCACTCTCATCTATACCTCCGAATATTCCCAAACAGTCCATTTTTCAGTCCTTCCTTTCTACCTAGAGAGAGACTAGACTTAAAATTATGTAATCCTCAGCTGCTGCTGGTATAATCTCAGGTGGAAGCTCCAGATTATCAGTCATGTCTCTGCCCACTCCAGCTTTGAGAAGCCCGTTCAACTTATACCCCAGATGAAAGGTTTCAGTGATCTGAGCATGAAAACTGCTTCACAGATCACTGTTACACCTTCTCTGGCTGAAATCTGTGCAGTAACAAGTGATTAAATCATACTCTTGTGGTTAGCTAACCTGTTGGTATTATCCCATCTAGTTTACAATAAGTAAGGACTCAATTGAGAAATGAATGTATTGTTACCAGTCTGTTCTTGGAAAGACCCTCCGAATATATATATATATATACCTTATACTTAACCATGTAGCTCACTTCAGTGCTAAAAGTCTAGTTTATGACTTTGGGGATTTAGCTGTTAACTGCAGACTAGCAAATGCCGTAGTGTTCTTTCTCTGATTACTTATTTAAAATAATAATAATATTATTATGTCTTATAAGCCAGCATCAATGTGTAATGCTTACTGAAATTAGTAGAACTCAATGGATATGTTTTGATTAAGACAGAGGTTCTCAAACCTGGAAAAATATTACATCACCTAGGGAGCTTTTAAAAAGAAAAGAGATTACGTGAATCAGAGTTTCTGATTTAAAAAAAAAAAAAATCTCCCCAGGTGGTCCTCATAATCAGCCAAGCTTGAGGACCGCTGGTCTAGGGTTTGGAATACCTGCTCCAGAGTGCCCTGGAGGTGATAGGGTCAGCCCTTTCTCTCCTGAGCTAGAATTCCTTCTGATCAAAGCCCTTTTCTTGCTGACCTTGAGCAGGAAAAAAAACCTCTGGGCTTCAGTTGCTAATTCCAACAACTTTTGTCAGAGGTACTATTCGCCTCATTATAACAATTTTTCCTTTATTTATTTTAATAATAGAACATCCTCGGCTGCCAAATAGAGACTATATTTCTCATCTCCTGTAGCTAAGTTTGAAGATGGGACTAAATTCAAGCCAATGAAAAAGATTTGTGTCCTTGAAGACCTTCGGACTCCCCTTTTATTTCCCTTGCAAATTATAACATGGGTAATGTGGAGGAGTGAATGACATTGACCATCTAGGTATGAATACAACTGCAGGGTATACACAGGAATGAGATAGTAGGAACCTGTGTTCCTGAAGGAACTCTGGAGTAAAGTCGTCTACCAGTGTCATCATGCCTGTTTCCTGCCTGAAACTTGCGAGAAAAGTAAACTTCTTTGAAACACAATATTGCTTGGACCATTTACGATAGCAACTTAATTTTTACCTTAACAGGTATAGACCAAGATACAGGTTTTATCGTTCTGGATGATGACCGGGAGTGAGTAGCACTGTAGGAGACACATAGCCATACCTACGTAACTGGTTTAGAATGCTATAGACAAAAGTAGTAAAAACTGATAAAGACGTGATGTTGGCAGAGAGAAGAAAACAGATCACATCTCAAAAGAGACCATATTATCCACATGCAATGGCCTTTGTAGCAAGTAGCTGCACAAACTGTGGGGCATGGTAGGACTCACAATTATTGTGCTTTTTTAGTTGTAGAATTTAGAATACACATTGATGTTTTTCCTTTTCCTGTATTGATATTGCTTTCAATTTCTTTACATAAATTTAGGACTTGTGATTAGAATATATGGCCATCTAGTAGAAAAAAGTATTCCCATTTTTCTGGGAGAACGTTCTATAAGAAAGAAATGGACAATTGACTCTTACTGTAAGCATTCGAGATCTTGGGAATCAATGCACATGTTTTATTTAGTAATTTGAGGGAAAAGTGCAGATTAGATGAAACTAATACTTTTTAAGCAGTCACCATGTACCTGATGCTCTATTTTACTCCTCTTGTTGTGGGATATACTTCAGAAAAAAATCATGTGTTTTTTTCGTTGTTGTTTTTTTCCTTCTACGCTTCTGGTTTTTGCCCCAGTTCCCACCCTTCAAGTAAATGGCTTTCATCCTCTTGGGGGAGGGCATGTGCAGCTGAGAAAGAGGAAATCAATTGAGCTCCTAAAGAGAGTTGTTAAAACTCCTATGAACCAGACATTTTGAAAGCCAAGCCTTATAAGAGCCAAGCTTTCTGAATCACAAAGGATTTTTGAGCTACAAAAGGCTAAGCCTCTGGAGACTGCTGAACAGAGAGTCTTGAGGATAAAGTTGGGGGGGAAAATGCATGCTGAGATAAGAGTACTTTCCCACACAAAAGGAGATGAAGTTGATAAGTTAAAGGGAAGAGTTTATCTGAGGGGAAGAGGCTAGAGCTTGGAAACAGAGGGTGACTTAGATGGCATGTTGTGCCCTAACCTCAGCCCAGCCAAGCTCTGGATGGGGTAATGCAAACTGCAGATAAATTTGGTAAGGCTCTTGGAACAGAGGAGACAAATTTTCTCTGAAGCCTGAGGCAGAGCAAGCCTCAAAGATGAGTCCTTTCGATATACATGTTCCTATCTATAAATCGCCATCGTCTAGCAATAGAAGAATAGAATCAGAGATGTTTCCTCAGAGATGGCCACTGATACCATATCCCACATCTCATAATTTCCGACAAGCAAAGATGAGTTTTCAAGAGTTTTCCGTATTCTTTGGACAGGCTATACAGGAGGAATAAGCAAAGGGACTTTAGACAAGACAGAGGGAAAGTAGAGGTAGAGGTGATGTAGATGCTCTGGCAGTGGGTACAAGTGGGCTAGAGGCTGACGAACATATAGCAGTGACCTCAGCATAGGACTGAAAGAAAGTGAGGAAAAGAAGTAGTAACATCTGCCTTTCAACATACACTAATGTATGCTGAATTCCTTCCAAAAAGTAAATTATGTCATCCTCTAGAGAAGAAGAAGGGCATGAAAATAATCTCCAACTATTTACCCAAAAGAAACAGAAAAATCTCATAAACTTTCCACATAAATACATAGTGACCTCCAGTGGAGGGAGGTGAAAAATCCTTCAATTATCCACAAAATTTTGTTAAGTCGTGGGAATGCTATGAAGAAACATATTCTAGAAGAAAACAATGGTTTTCAAATGCTAAGAAAGTCTTAAAAATTGACTGAAGTGATGTTAGGTACAGGAGGTGCCTGTCCCTAACCCGTAGTGTGGGAACTAGACTCCTCGCTGGCTGGGTTCGGGAGGTTGGGAGGTTGGGAGGTTAGGGCTAACGCCCTTAGAGCCCGAGGAAAAGGCAGGATCCGGAGGTTAGCAGCCCACTGCTCTCTGGGGTGCAAACCAATAACCTCGAGGCTCAGAGGAATGGCCCCTGACCCTGCACGGAACCTTCCTGGGTTTTGCACCGGATGTGAGGCGGAACTCACAAGGCCGAAGAGGGTAAGCAAGGTGTACTGTGGCAGAGTGACAGCGGGCTGAGCCAAAGTCGCGTCAACCCAGAATGCGGGAGGACCTGAAACTCATATGGGGCTCCAGGCGGGCTTTTCCGGTGGGAATGTTTCTGGCGGGTAAATTGGCGGGGATGGGAACAAAGTCCAGTGAAACGCGAGGTGCGCGTGTAGCATTGCCAACCAGGAGGTAGCAAGGTCCGGTTCCCACCCAAAGGTAAGGGAGGAGTCTAGTTTCCACACTTTGCGGGTAGGGACAGGGGCCTCCTGGACCTAACAGTAAGCGTTCTCTGAAGAGGGCATAGAGGGAGAAATGTGGTAAGATAAATTGTGGGAATGATATCTGAAACTCCTCGCCACCTTCCCAAAGGTATTAATGGAATCAATCTTGGAATTTGGACATTTATTGCCAAAGAAGGGAAATAGATAGGTTTGAAAGTGAATTGCCAGTTGGTCCCCACATAGGGTTAAAAAATCCCTATTGCACAAATAGGAATATTAAAAATCAAGACTTGCTAGTGCAAGAACCAGTGTTATAAGAAATCAAGAATAATTAAGGAGCAAATGTTTAAAATGCAAAAACCGCCAAGCTTGGAGATGAGCAAGTACAAGAAGAAGAACACGTGATGATTTAAGGATATTATTCTCCGTCAAAAGAGACAGAAGCTTAACCCGTAACTGAGAAAAGGAGCCTGCAGGACACAGGACTCTACCTTAGAGGTTTGCGTATGTCTGAGAACAGGAGCTTTCAGCTTCCCGCCCCATCTCCCACTGATCCCAGAGTTCTGTGCCATCAATAAAGCCAAGCAGAATCACTGCCACTAGAGTGAATAAACTACATACTCTGGGTAGCCAGGCTCAGAAAAACAACCACAGCCTATGTAGAAAAAAACATTAAAACACCTGTGAGGCGGATTTAATCACGAAGTTTTCAAATGTAGAAAAAAATACAAGGAAAAAAAGACACCAGAATATCTTCCTCCAAAGTTTACCAAAATTAAAAATTTGCCTTATTTTCATTAAATTAAAAAAAATAATAATAAACATAAGTAATCAACTACACCCCTACTTTACACGATTCCATTCGTATTTTGTTTGTTTGTTCGTTTACTTGTTTGTTTAAGTGTTTGCCTTAGCATAAATGTGAATCCTAAGGATATAAAGCAAAGGAAAGAGACCAGGGCTTGGGAGCCAGGCTGCGGACGCTGTGCCTGGGCCCGCGCCTGGGCCTGGTGCTTGAGCTGGACTTGAGGTTGTGGCAGAGCCTGAAACCGGGATTGGGACAAGGCCTAATCCTTGACTTTGGTTTGGGATTGTTTCTACTTCTAGACTAAACCTGCGTGGAGTTAAGGCTGGATCTGGGGCTAGGCCTAGGGCTGGGACTGAAATGCTATGTTTCTGTCCCTAAGAGGAAGTCAAGACCTGTGTAGGGGCTTTGCTTCTGGTCAAGTGGGTAGATATGGGAAGTCACAGATGTGCTGGTAAGGTTAGAGACAGTATTTCTCACCAGCAAACCCATTAACCTTTTCCGACTCAGTTCTGTTTAAAACCAGAAATCATGATAACTGAATTAACATAGAAGTTGATCAAGATAGGGACAAAAGAGAAGACATGGCTTTAGTTATGGCAGAGAGTCTTAGTTCATTTGCAAATTAGAAGATATTTAGGTTTTTTAGTTATTTTAAATCTTAAACAATTTTCAGTTATTTATATTTTATTCGTTAAAGTAAGAACTCATATTTTAATCAAACACGTTATGTTTGTCAACATAAAAAGCATCCAAACCTGTAAAGAATTTTTAGAACAGTTTATCTGAGCCAAACTGATGACATATGCCAGGGAGCAAGATTGCAAATGCTTTGGAGAATAACAGTTTTGCAGCTTTTTCATGCATTTGAAATTAAGGAGGGGATACAAGAAAGATTGGAGAAAGCAGTGTGGGGTTGGATTACAAAATAGGTAACAAGATTATGTGCTCTCTTGAGGGTTAATACCTCCTTTAAGCGGTATTAATTCTGGTGTTTCAAAGGTGTGTTAACCTAGAGGCATAAGAGCAACAGGCAGGGCTGGCTTAAAGCCTTTCGCTAAAGACGCTAGAGGCCTGAGCGTGACTGCCCATCACGACCTACCCAGTCAGGAATTTATGACCAGATCATCCTGGGACAGGACTTTTTTTTTTTTTCCCCCAACCTTCATTGTTACTGCTTTGGGGATTGAATGATTATTATTATAGCTTTCGTTTCTAAAATTTTGTGCGTCTATGAATTTATAAAAATAAATCATAGTTTACATTTATCCGTGCCAGAGGTAGTGTAATGTCTTGAGAACAACTCTTTCAATTCTAGCTCTGCCTTTAACTTGACTTTGAACATGTCAGTTACTCACAGAACCTCGCTTTTAATATAATAGCATTCCTTCGTGGAGCTGTGAGTAGTCAATTAGCTAGTAAAAATCATGACAGACAGGCCATACTCTTTAAATATCCATTCCCTCCACAGGTACCACCATTCATCAGGAAATCTCCTAGAGAACACAAGCTACTTTGAACAACTCAGTTGTTTGAGTTGAGCAAAAGGAGTCGTGAATAATTTAGAGATTGCAAAATCTCTACTCTTACACCAATTTGCTGAGTGTAAGTTACTATCTCAATTAGAACTCATTTTTTTTCCTTCTGTTTTTATCTTGGCAAGAGAAAATAACCATTGTTGAGTTTCATGTTGTATCAAACACTTGAAACTTATTTATTCACTTAATTTTCACAATGACCTGCAAAGATTATCCCTGTTTAAAATGAAGAATATGAGGCCGAGTGAGGTTTAATCACTTGTCCCTGACTGAGTAGGTATACCTGACCCAACTAGGATTTCAGGTAAAAGCCCTCTGACCCTACATATAAGAGCTGTCAGATCTCTTGTTCTCTGATCACTGGAATGCTTACAGAGGTGACAATACTCCCTGACTCATAATCAAGTGCCTGCCTGCCTTTGGTTTTTGACCTTTTCTAGGTTCCCCTGACTCTCAGCTTTTCTTCAATATTGTGACTTAGCTCCTAATGTCTTGAATCTGATCCCTATCCATGTCTGTGATTTACTGTTAGCTATTCTCTTAGTGTGGTGCCTAAAACTAGAGTCTTTAATGTATGTAAAAATTTTGATTTAGTTTGGACTTATGAAATAACGTAGAAATTAAGATATATGATATATAAACTAAGAAAAAATAGAACAATTTTTAATTTTTTCAAAAGTGTGCATGTGTGTTTTATTTAAGATAAATTATAAATTCTGAGGCAATTTCTTATCCTCATCTGGTATAATACACTGCTGCCTGTGCCAGTCTGTTTGTTTTCAAAGAAAGCAAATTAATTTTAATATTGGAATAAGGTATTTTCAAGAAAGAGAAATCCGTCATTAAAACATCATGTAATTCAAATTTTATTTGTGTTCCTTAAGAAATCTTAAGGAATACAAATAATTTTTGGCACTGCCAATTGAGACAGTTTTAATTATTAAGATTCTAAGATATGTGTAGAACTGACTTGTTTAATTACTCTGAGTAAACAAGTCCAGGAAATCCAGGGTCATGAGAAAGTCATTAGTCATGACCCTGAAGAGTTAATGTAGTAAAGAAAATCAGGAAGAAAGATTTTGTGGAAAATAGATTATGACTCAACATCATTTTCCTTTGGTAAAAGACAAATATTAAAAGGTAAAACATAAAGCCTTATCAGCAGTATTCTTTATGCACTTAGCATCGCAAATATAGTGGTAATGGTTGTCCCAGCCCTTATCTTCATTCTGCAAAGAGTCGTCAGTACTTTGGCCCTTGGAATTGCACTCAAAGAGAAATGAGAACTCTATTTTTTTTTTTTTTTACTATTTTTTTGTGAAATGCGACATCCGGACAATAAACCTTTAAATTAACTTGACTAAGTATTGGCTATTAAAAACAGAGTACTGAGGGAAGATGAGAACAAATGACTGAATAAATTTAATACATATGATCAAGTCTTACTAAGGTAGCAGTGAAGAGGTATTTTCTAGTTAGAGCTAGTTTATATATAATAAATTGTTTAAATGCTAACCTGTTATATAAATTTTGTGATGTTGGGAAAATAAAATAAGAAATTAACTTGTGACTAAACTCTCACACCATCTTTGCTGTCCCATCAGGTTAGTTTTGAACTTTAATAAATGCAAACAACTCTCTGTGAAAGGTAGTGCCACATGTAACTTGTCCATATTTGCTTTAAGAAGAACTTGAGCAGTGTGGTCAGTGATCTCAAGAGGTAGAGTCACCTTTTAAGTCCACTTGTACTGGTTTGCCTGAAGGCTGCCAGTTCATTACACGAGCATGAATGAATACCTGAGACAGATTTTTCTAGAAGAAAGAAAGCAAAATAGAGTTGGACCACACCAAAGCAAAATAATGACATGGGACATGTAGACCACAGCTGCATAAAATTATATGGAGAGTACTGTACATAAGGACAGGGATTTTATAATTACAATTCCTGGGCTCAAATCCACATCCACTTACCATTTGTGGAGACAAGATATGTAACTGTACTATGACTTGGTCTCCTCAGCTGTATCTGCTAGGTTTGTGAATAAGATTAAAGAAGATAATGAGTATAATGAATGTAGTATAGAATTTAGCTCTACAAACAGAAAACATTTGGCTCTTGATAGCTAATGTTAATTCTATTATTATCATCATCACCTGCATTGCACGGTAGGCGTGTGAATTCAGGAGTCAGGCTATTTAGATTTATACCCTTTCTTCCTCATATACTAACTCCATAACCTTTGGTAGTATGCCTACCCTGATGTGTCCTGATATCCTCATCTGTAATATGAAAATAATAATATCTGTCTTGTGAATTTTTTAGGGAAATCCAATGATGTCATACATAGGAAGCTATTAGAACCATTATCCAGTAAATAGTAAGCACTCTAAATATTAGCTGATATTCCATCTGTATAATTTTAAATGGTGTAAAGGAATCTGAATAGCATATCGGTGCCAATTTGAACATAAGAAAGTGTGCTTTTAGCACAATGAGAGGGTGCTCTTTCCCTCTCTTTCTATAACTGTTCATCAGGTGTCTGAAGGTTAGGATTATTTTTATTTATTTTTTTCCTAGGACTCTATGCTTGGAGCAGCGCCTACAGTAATAGAATCTTCAGGTAGAAGGGAATGCAAAGTTCATCTCAGCCCATCTAAGACCTGCACACTCTTAACAGCACCTCAAACAACATAAAGCATAGCCAGTGAGGGGAATCCATTATTTCTCAAGGCAGTTCATCCAATTTTCAGACAGTCAGAGGAAAGAAAGTTTATTCTTGTCTGAAACCGAGCATCACCTCAATTCACTTCTAATTCCTGGAAAAGTTCTGCCTTGTAAAGCATCACAGACTAAATCTAATTCCTCCTCCTTATAAAAATCGTTTGAATCTTTATAAGTAGCATCCACATCTACTCCTCTTCACAATGTCAGACTGAATTTCTCTTTTCTTGAAGCCGAGTTCCTTCTCCTGTTACTCATATAAGAGCAGCAGTGAGTCCTTTGGAATCAGATCGAGTGGACGCCATATGTCCATGTGCTTAACTTGAGTAGTTTCTTAGATCCTTCTGATACTTTACTGCTTCGTGGAGATGGGAGCAGTAATACCTAACTTTAAAGATTACATTAGAGATTACACATATGAACATATACAGAACACCAGACACAACATAGGTACTCAATAATAATAGCTATCCTGATAATTATTGTTTTACATAGATTGTTTCTCCTGCTATTCTGAGCTTTCTTTTCTTTTCTTTTTAAATACATTTTATTTTATTTTATTATTAGTTTCCAGAGTACAGTACATTGGAACTTCTTTCATGAAAATGTTGAATGTATTGACTTGTGAGAGAGTGAAATAAATACTTTCTGATTTCTGTACTCTCTTAGATGTGGTCTAATCAGATTTTAGGACTCTCACAGAGACATTTGAAATCATTTATAAATAATTAGAGTGATGAAACATACAGAATGCTTATTATATATTGCTTACTGTGTTAAGTGCATTAGGCATGTCATGCACTATCTCATTATAATAATACTATCAGGCAAAAGGCCATTATTATCACCACTTCGTAGAAGAGAAAATTGAGAGCTAAAAAACCAGTGCAAGTTCACATAACTCTCATAAGTGGCAAAACTAAGATTGTAATCCAAGCCTCTTTGATTTTCTTTTAAATCCTCTTCTGTGCTAACCTACCTTCCCTTCACCTGTGGTATGAGTTGATTAACATTCACAATAACAAGGATGGTGTTATGTCAGCAATTTGCTTCCATGAAAATAGAAAAACTAGGAGAATAAAATCAAAATTTCATGTAAAAAATCTGCTACCAATTTAAGAACAAAGTATTTCCACAAACTTTAAAATATAATTGGGAAAATGATGACCATACAGGAGTGGGAGGCAGTAGATAGAAGCAATGAGGTGTCTGATAGATCCGAAGACAGGAGAACCCCTAAAATGCAAATGATTACACACAGAATGTATGATGGACCAATTTGAGAACAATAGCTACATCTTGGGGAAGTGGGGAGATCTAGGAAGGGAAGTCTGAGATAGAAATGAAGTATTTATTTGCATGAGAATAATTTAACAATATTTTTAAGTATGTCAAAACTGTCTGAATCACGGGATTTCCTAATAACTATTTTTTAACTATGGGATTTATTAATTGATGCTAAAGCTCTGAATAGTTAGTTATAAGATCAAAACAAATATCTTCCTTCTTGTAAGCAATTATAAGCAATAATTAATAATAATGATTACAAATTACTTCAAAGAAATGTTTTACTAATAATTTCACCTATGCAGATAAACTAAAAAATTATAAATATGTTATATGCTAAACATTTTGTCTGAAAATTTACAAAAGGAAGTGTATTGACAAAATAAGTTTGCTTGCTATAATTGATAATGAGATAAATATTTTTCTATTTTGGCGTTTAACATTTGGAGGTTTTTTGAAATGAACAGATATTCAAAGTGATTCTTTCACCAGAAGGAGAATGAAAATATTCAGGAATTTGAAAAACAGAGTTTGAGATATTTGCAGATGATTTTGACCTCAAGCCTCTTTGTCATGTACCTTGGGAGCCATTGCTGGAAACAGCTAAAGTGTGATACTCATTTGATGTCATTTACTTAATTATGATGCTATAATTGACATTATGTTAATATTTCTAAAATATTTCTCTTTATAGAACAAGATATCTGCAAAATCTTAAAACCAAATTTAAAGATAAAATCAGCCTTTCCTGTATATGTAGCATAGGAATCAATTTAAGTTCAGAGATAAAGCATAAATAAATGGGGGGGGGGAGAATAAAAAAAAGAGGAGGGAGCTGAGAATATCAATAGTTAAGAGGTGGTTGAAATAAGAGTTTCAGAGCAGACAAAGCAGTGAAAGGAAGAGAACAGGGCAAAGTATGTAAAATTATCGCTTTAACTGTTGAGTAAATTTTATTTTCTGTCTTTGTTTAAGCCTCCCTAAAATAAAACTTTTTTGAAAAGTCTTAGTTTGAGAACTCTCGAATGGTTCCATGTTTACTGCATTGCAAGCTGAATAGCATTGCCTGTGTGTATGATTTCTCTACCACCAGAGAGACACTGATCATCTCAGTGAGAACGCACTCCTAGATGAGAATCGATCTCTTATTGGGTTTGCCTGCAAAAGTCTATTGTACAGCCATGTGCCTTTATACCTCAGCTCCATGCTTTGTTGCCCTGCTCACCCTCAATCCAGCCCTGAGCAGGACTAGCATCACTTCCAAATCTTTCCCTAATCTACTGAGTTATGACATCTCTTCCATGTAATTTTAGCAATTTGGGTAGATATCTAATTTTTGCCCTGACCACTTTATGTGTGTCTATTCATACATTTGTTTTCTCTATAAGTCTATTAGCTAATTGAAGAAAGGATCTATTTGTTATTCATAGCTTAACCAATAATAAAGTTTTTTTGGGAAACACTGAGTATCTGATGAATATTTGTTAAATAAGTATACTTGTTATAGAAGTGGCAAGCTGCTGCATAATTTTACTAGTTTACATAATGTGACTTTTTATTTTGAATGTGTTTCAAACCCAAAGCACATCTCAATTTATTTTAAGTCTTATCAATCTCTTGTTATAAACAAAGTTCGATGAGTACAGCATAGAGAATAAAACCAATGATGTTGTAATGATTATGTATGGTGTCAGATGAGTACTAGACTTATTGGAGTGATAGTTTTATAAGTTATAAAATTGTCTAGTAACTATGCCATACACTTGAAACTAAAACACCTGTCAACTGTAATTAATCTTTTTTAATTATTAAAAAAAGAGAGAGAAAATATAAGATAGGAATGACTGCATGATTGGTTTAGTGAGCTTTCTTGTTAAATGTATTAACTATGTATATATTTAACTCTCTATATAGCAAATTTATATATGTATGTCAAGATTTTTTCTAGGCTCACCAATATGGGAGTGCAAATAGAATCATATAAAACCAAAGTTTTTTCTTGCTTATGCTCCACCTACTCAGCATGTCTAAAATCTAGCCCAGGTGTGAATTTACAAAAGGGCGCTGGGATCTGTCTCATTTATGCTCATAAATATGCTCATGCTCCCTTTTCTTCTGCTGCTGCAGGCGATTCTGCTGAGATTGCTGAACATAACAGATTTGATTAATCACCTTGCTCCTGAGGACGCCTCACTTAGATCTGGCATCGTAAGTTCCAATGGGAACAGCCACCATTGCCAATATATCTTGCATCATTCGAGTTTCAAAATAGCTTGATATTCCAAGGTTAAGTGTGAGAGACTCTTTCTTCTTTATGGGAGTTTAGGGTAATGTGGGGGTGGGGTAAGCATGTTTCTCTCAAAGCTAGGCTGCATGAGCCCCAAAATTTTATCAGGGTTATAATGAAACAATGCTTCTTGAACTAACATATCTTCTCTTCTCCACAGGGCTCAGATATGAATATGTGGAACTTGGGCCAGAAGAAATATCTAAGTGACCCACATTATACTGTACTCAGAATCAGCCATCTCCTGTGTCTAAGGCCTTGTCCTGAATGGGAATTGGCTGAATTTGCCCATTTTCACTGATGATGAGTCCTTCCATAGAGCCCTTCAGGCACACAAAATGCATGCTGCCTTTCCCCACAGTTCACCAAGCACAAGTCTTCACCCTGGCTGCGGACACAATGGAAGCTAAAGTTAAGGAATTGTTTCTTATATACACACTATAAGTCTGCAAAATTTGTCAATTTTCTAACACACCAAAATATGTATCACTTAGTTTTTTATCCATTGAAAAACAAAGGAAGTGTGTACAATGTAATAAATGCAAATTAGCTGTTTTAGTAATTGCTGTTAACTCTGGGAGTGAATTCTCCTTGCCCTTTCCCCGTGATAATAATTTTAAAGTTGTCACAAATTAAATTGAATGCAAACTTTTAAAACACGCACTTTTATGTAGTTTAACTTAGTAAGTCTGGATAAAAAGCTCTGAAATTAGCTTTCATTAAATTAACAAACTCTTTGTAGTCTTAAAAATGGAGAAAACTACATTTTTAGGAGAAAAAAATTTAAAATCTCCCCTCCCTTTATATCAGTGTTTACTCATTGAAAATTATGCTCCACAGTGGTTTGTAAACAGCTTTCTTGCTTATATTTTAGTGGATTAAAATTTTAGGTGATGACTTGGACATCATTTCAAAAAGGATTATCATATAAGAGCTTGTGTTTCTTGGAAGCCAAATCTAAATTTCAAAGCCAACTCTGATACTTGCCTTGAGAGCTACATTGCTTAATTTCTTAAAGTCTGTTTCTTTGACAGTACACTGGTGACAATAATACAACCAATATGATCAGGATCTTGAGAAGATCTAATGAGTTACCAAGACAAAGCTGATAATTTTATACAGCACATTCCTTGTTCCTTTCCTTTATGTGACAAATACACACATCGGTATATATTTTCTATGTTTTATATGTTGGTCTACATAGATTTAAATGTGACGTGAAAAGGTTTGTAATTTACAATGTTTAAATATCAGGACAAATTAATATATTTACAGCTAGAGTTAATAAATTTAATTACATATTATATAGAATAAAAGCAAATTTCATTTGTGAATACTGTAATAGAAAATTACCAAAGAGTAACTTTTCTAATAAAATATTCTTTGTATTATTAGCTTTTAGACAAAATATGAACATGATTTATTGATTCTGTCTGGGAATCTCACTAAAACATATTCACAAGGTTCTGGGTCATAACTCTTAATACTGCATTACTAAAGAAGTCAGCTTCTTATAAACATTATACACCTGGTCATATTTAAGATTTTTTCATTCTGACACATTACATATTTTCAAATTTGTTGTATTTCCTAAAGCATAATCTATGGATTCCACACCACATGATTAAATTCAAGAGTATAAATAAGTACAACATCCTTTATGTGTAAATAAAATGTAACTGTGACTCAAGAGCCTATTATAAAACTCAGTTTCTACCAGTTACTGGCTTTATGACCTTGGGCAAGCCATTAAACTTCCCATGCCTTGATTTTTCTTCATTCGTAACCTTCTAGGGGTTTCGTGAGGGTTGAATGAGTTAAAATATATAATATGTTTGAACGACTGTGCCTGGCACATATTAAGTGCCACCTAAGTGTTTGCTATTATTATTAGTTTGATTGTTTAGGATGAGACTTGGTCCCTGAATCTTGATCAGTCTTATTTCTTTCCTTCTAGGGTTCTGCCATATAGAATATTTCCATAGCAATCCCTCGCATCTGGAGATTAAAGCACCAGATGATACTGATAAGCCTGGGTTAGAAAGTGAGCTTGAACTCAAAACCAAAGTGGGATTTTCCCACTATTAACATACAAATGTTGCCAGAAATATGACAATTGAGAAACCTAAGGCCTCTTCTACATTGTTATAGGGACAAAAAGAAAAAATTTCTTTTGCATGATGATATATAAGTCTAAGAAAAAAATACTTATTATTATATAACTGTACATTTGTAAATGTTTTGTATTCTAACATATTCAATATTTATAGTTAATAGCTCTTATTCCTAATTGGCTGACTGAATATATGACATGCTGATAACACTTGACAGAAGAGAGGTGCTAGAAAGAAGTGAGAAGGAACTATGCTGGGCTCAAAGTTACCATCTTAGCAGGGGGGATAATAGATACATATTTTTTTTTAATTTTCTATATATTTTATATATATATATACACATATATATATATTTTACTAAAGTGACACAAACACTTGAATTCTCTCTTGTGTTTCGTATGCCTTACCCTACTACCTTCCCTAATGAGAGAAATAGAAAGTATATATATAAATATACATATATATGTGTGTATATGTGTGTGTGTGTCTTTGACCTCATAACCTGACACAGAGCTCCTAAAACCTTTGTAAACTCCTAAACAATAAGAGCACTAGGAGCATCTTTTGTTCTACTGAGGTGACTCTGTGTGGGCTCCTGGAAGGCATCTGGACACCAGAAAGACCAAACCGTGATTAAAAGATGGACATTTTCAGCTCCACTCACTACTGGAGAGAGTGAGGAACAAAACTGGAGTTAATAATTGATCTTGCTACTTGACGAAGCCTCCATAAAAGTCCCAAAAGTATGGGTTTCAGAAAGATTCCAGGTTAGTAAGTGCATCTTCATTAGGAGGACAATGCATCCCAAATCCAGGGTAACAGGAGTTTCTGCACTCAAGTCCCGTCCAGACCTCACCCTGTGTATCTCTTCACCTGGCTGTTCATCTGTATCCTTTTTTATATTCTGTAATAACCTGATAAATGGAAGTATGTTTGCCTGAGTTCTGTGATCTCCTCTAGCAAATTAATCAAACCTGAGGAGTGGGTCACAGGAATCTCCAACTTGTAGTCAGGTCAGATAGAAGTGTGGGCAACAACCTTGGGGACCTACTATTTGTGACCGGTGTCTAAAGTGGGATGGGGACAGTCTCATGAGACTGAGTTCTTAATTCGTGGGGTCTAACTCTGTCTCTGGGTGGATAGCATCGTAATTGAGTTAAATTGTAAGATACTCCACTGGCATCATAGAGAATTGCTTGGTGAGGAGAATTCCCCATGAGGACAGGGTTTTTCCCTACATACTGCCCTTCTTATAACAATGGCTAAGAAAATATTTTAAATGTTATTGAAAAAGAGAGAGAGAAGCGAATTTGTAAGATGGAGAAATTCAAATTTTCTTTGGATCTGAGGGAAAAAATTTTATTTTGAATAATCCTACATGTGTTTAAAAAAAAATCCTTTGTTAAGACCACCAAAGTACTTAAATATTTTTGGCGTCAAATTCTCAAAGTAGAGAAAAATTATCCTTTATGAAGCAGGGAGTGGAGACCTAGGCTGAGGGAGGAATGAGAGCCAGCAAAAGGCAAGACAATTGGCAGTGAATGATATTTGCTTTCAGTAAAATTTTTGTGTGTGTGTTTTTTTAAACTGCCTTTTTGTTGGAAATTACGACAGAGGTTAGGTTTAAAACCAATAATGGTACAGAGAAAATAAGAGAAAGCATGAATAAATGTAGAAACTGAGACAAAAATAATCAAGATTAAATAAGCCCTTAAGAATTTTTGGAACCTGCTAAGTGGAAACTGCTGTTTAGGATATAAAGTTATATTATCTAAAGATTATTTATTTCTAAGGGAGGAAAAGTTTCTTCTTCTGGTAATGGCTTAGCAACTTCTATTGAACCACACTTTCTGGTCCTTATCAGGCCTTGCAGGGTTGCTAAAATCCAGCAAAGAACTTTCAGTCTACCTAGCATAAGAAAGCAAAAAATAAATTTAGGGTGAAGTCAGAAAACTGAAAGTGAAGGGAGGAGATCCTGGAAAAGAGTTACAGAAAGTGAACCCACATTTTATGTGTAAACTCTGCTCAAGTTCTTAGCTGACCTCTGAGCTATGGATGTGCTGGATAGATTCTAATGAGCACAGTTCAAGTTAAAATAACTAAACCGAGATTGCAAAATTTGGAATCTGAGTTCAGCCATGAAACAAAATATCAGTACGCTTCACTAGAACAAACAAAATACAAAGTCTCCGCCACATATAATTCATGATATCCAGAATACAATCCAAATTTATTAGACATGAAGAAATAGGAAATTATGACCTATACTTAAGAGAAAAGGCAATCAATGGACACCACCTGCGCAAGGACCTGGATTTGGAACTAGCAAACACAGATTATAAGCATTCATTGAAACTATGCTTAAAAGTGTAGAGCACTATATAAGGGACAGGACAATGGCAACTGACACATATTTGTACGCACACACTTTATTCTTTAATAAAATAGCATTACTTAAAAAGTGGTGATGGCAAAAAAGAGCATGTTTGTGCACACTCAAAATGCACACTGAACTCAAATTTGTTCTGTAAGACATTTATTCATAATAAACAATCATTTAAAATGTACTTTGCAAGGTGCTATGAGGGCAATAAAAAACTAGATACGTTTTTCCATTCACAGACCTTAAAGTTGACTTGAATCCAAATAACTATAATATAAGAAAAAAAATAATGTGTTTTATAAAAACAGTACATAAAAGTAGTCTGAAACCCCAGAGGTAGATAGATTTACTTTCAGATTTTAGGAGGAAAAGATATAAAAGAACGCTTTAAGAAAGAGTGACAGGTTTGATAGACCTTAAAATATGATGGAACAGGGGTGAGCATCCAGGTGTAGACAGTGAAGAAAGCTCTGAATATAATGAAATTAAGTAGCACTTTTTGGCTGGAGGCTATAGATTGTGGCAACAATGGTAGGAGAGATAATGTATGAAGAATAGGTGAGTCCAGATTGCAAAATACTGGACCAAATAGTTTCGACATAATTCTGAGGACACTAGATAGACAATTAAAAGACAAAATACAAAACATTGTTTCCCAACATTATTTCCTTTGAAAACCTCAAACCCAGAAAGGATTTTCGTTATTTAGTGTTTGCAAGTCTAACAATCACCTAGTACAAAAAGCAAATGAAATAACTCTTATCATTTTAGTGCAGGTCTGTTTAGTCTGTTAAGGATTAAGTTACCACATAACAAATTTGAGCAAGAAGAGTTAAGAAATTTGCTATGACATTGCTTAACATTTCAGTTACAAGATATATGTAAGAGTTTATGGTTTTATAAAATATTTCACTGTACTATTAGAAAGATTCCAACCCTGCCACTTTTTGGAGTAGGGGCAGACAAATTTAATTTCATCTTTACGAATCAAAAACCACGCATAAAATACAAATTACAATTAAATTACATGTTGCTAGATGTGCAGGAATAAGCAAATATTTCTTTCCTAAAGCCCTTTTGGTGGCCTATTCTGATGAGGAAATTCAGGAGATTCTGTTTTCAGTTTCTTACCAGGCAGTTATAAAATTACATTAAAATTGTAAGGGTATTAATAATAAAGGCAAGGCATAAAAAAAACTTTAAAACCGAATAGTAGCTTAGAAAACAAATCCCTTGTGAGTTCTTTGGGTTTTTGCAATGTAAAAGCATTGGGAGCAATTTGGGTTTTTAGAATATCAAAATATATTACCAGAATATCTTAGAACAGTGAATCCAATGAATTTTATGTCTCTGCGCTCATGATGTTTACTTTATCCTTCATGTTACTCACCTCTTATAGCTACTGATATCAAGGAAAGGAACACAGACGTGTGCCACAGACACATTTTGTTGCACGCAATAGTGAATTATTATGTGATATTTGTGTAACTTTAAAGACTAATGCAGCACCATTTTTCACCTAAATATGTTGTGTGGCATAAAATGATGTCTAACTCTCCTGAGATAATCTATATTGATATACACATAAATATTCCTAATATTCTACAATTTCATGAAGTGCATTTTGTTTAGAACATTTCCTCCAGGGGTATTATGTAATATGAAAGGGAGTCTCATTCCAGATGTTGTCCTTGTAAATTATCCCAGTGCTTAGAAAATAAATTGTAAGTACTGGGGTGAAGGGAGGGCACCCTGATTTTCTCTCCAAAGAAAAAATTAACCCAACAAATTCTGGTCTTAACATTTTATTTCCTCTTACTTGCTAGTTTTATGATATTAATATATTTTAAAGTTTACTATTTAATCAAGAGCAGCAAGGCTAATAAACTTTAATACATTTCTGTATACTGATGATCAAATTGTGATAATTAAATGCCAGATGGCACGATCATCACAAAAATAATGTCCTCAGTTTTGTGTTGTTCCATCTTGCTTTGCATTCCTGATAGGCACTTTGTGTTTCATAACTCTGATATTTTTGCAACTGGTCTTGGTATCTCTCTCTATTATTTTGATAACATCATCTACATCTAAATCTCCTAACAGCCAAATTCAAACCTTTCTTTCCCTTTGTCGAAACATCTTTTTAGGTTCTATTTAATATGATCATTTGCACTATAAACCGTACAACAACAACAACAACAAAAGGACTGATAAATTAAAAGTTGACTCCAATTTATGATCAATATAAAGAAATATACAGGCATCCTTGAAGTTGATATATTGTTTTCTTGCTCATAATTGTTACTGTTTACTTTAAATTTTCTTAAGAGCATAACTTCTAACAACAATATTTAATAATGTATCTAATCTTTTATTCAAGTCTCATAAAGTTATAGGATTATATGAATAAGAATAACATAGAGAGTATTGCCCAAACAATTTCATTTTACAATCGGACCATTGATTAAATGCAGATTACTTGCTGCTTTATCCATCTTCCATTCCTTTTACACTGATTCAGAAGGTTTTACAATACCTAGGATTTGGGATTTACATGCCCAAACATTCATGCGAGTCTGACTTCTTTCAGTTCGTAGATAAACAGATCAATAAATTCTTCTCATCCTCTTTTTGTCATGCACACTGGGTACACAATGTCTTTAAATCATGGCCACATCTGTGACTCGCTCTGATTTATGTCTATGAGTTTATCAAACTCTAATGGGCCTAGAACTGCATGTGTCAAACAATGTTTCATGTGCACCTCACTTTTCCCTGAAAAAAAAAAAAAACATTAGTCCATGAGCTCATCTTCTAAACGATGTAAGGAATTTAAAGTGGTGCCTCAGTTTATTCATCAACATCTCCCTGAAGTGATCTCCCATAAGGAAATAGAAGACGGGGTTGATGACACTGTTCAGAAAGGCCAAAGGCCGAGTTACAATGTAGAAGGAGTTGATGGCAACCTGAGCGCACTGGGACTGCTTGCAGCTCTCGAGGCGCGAGGCGATCCTCACATTCCGCAGGACGTGGTAGGGAGTGAAAAGCACGGAGAAGATCACAACTGCCGAGATGACTAAGTTGAGAGGCTTTTCAAGGGGCAAAGAGGTAGCCAGCTGCCTCATCCTCTGCTTTAGGAAGAGGACAATCTTGAAATAAAAGAAGCACATCGCGAAAAGAGGAACGAGGAATCCCAAGAAGGTCAGACACATGCTATAGATGAAACTGAATTTGGGGTTCCCAGAACTTGCGTAATCATTACATTTGGTGCCATTGTCAGCAGTACGAGGATTTATGAAAAGCAGCATAGGCAGTAGCTCTAAGGTCACTAAAGCCCAAATGGCCAAAGAGATTAAAACAGCAAACTCTTTCTTCTGCAGAAGGTGTTCTCGAAAAGGATGCTTCATGAGTAGGTAGCGATCAATGCTGATAAAAGTGAGGAAAAGAATGCTAGTGTAGAGGTTGGCATGAAGCACGTAGCGGTTGGTGGTGCAGAGTACATCCCTGTATATCATTTTTCCAGAGGCATAACTTATCATCAGCATGGGAAGGGTGCACAAAAAAGCCAAGTCAGAGATAGAGAGGTTGAAAAGATAAATGTTACTGCTATTCCAGTTCTTCAGACAGAAGAGGTAGCCAAAAACAACAGTGCTATTCCCAAGGACTCCCACGATGAACTCAATCCCATAAAAAATGGGAAGGTAGTATTTTTCTAGGGCAGCCTCTGCTGCCACCCAATTTTCGCAAGATGCATTCATTACCTAAAGAAGAGAGAAAATATAAGATTGAAAAACTAGACTGTGACTAAAGATAAAACTATATATATATATAAAATAACAACAGTTTTAAAAATAACACTTGAAAGTTGAACTATACAGAGTAGTTACGTTAGTAAGGATTGCATATGTGTACATATATATACATATATATGCCAATAATATTTCAAAACATGTTTATTGATTCCTTTGAACTATGTGTCAAACAATGTATATTCTCTTGGAAAGAATCAGGAAATGAACATATAAATGCATGCCATTGCATGATAAAGAGTATTCTAGACATAAGGAAAGGCTTGTGCAAAGGCCCTGAGGTGGAAACACACATAGAGGCCTTGACAAACAGCCAGGAGGCCACTGGAAAGCGCAGTGAAAGTAAGTGAAGAGGAAAGCCTTCAGGACCTACCAAGGTCCCTGGCACATGGTAGTTGTTTGAAAAATGCTTCTGCATTAAACTGAACTGAACTATACCTAGAAGAGGAAACATGAATTGTTATAACTCTGGCCTTGCTATTTTAACAGATTTTATCTTGTTTTGATATTGCCGAAGAATTACGCTTATTTTATTAAATTTGTAAAATGCAACCGGGTTTTTAAACACGATTTTTTATAATTTAAAAAATTAAGCTGAAAAATCTTAACAACATTAACAGCGGCCACTATTTACTGAAAGCATGTAGTGTACCAGCCACCGTGCTCATCACTTTCCAAGGACTATCTTATTAAATCCTCACAGTGACATAACGAGGTGGTGACTGTTATTATTTTTATTTTACACATGAAGTCACTGAGGCTTTAAAAATCGAATCTCTTCTTGAGGTCATACATCTAGTCAAAGACCACCATTGTAGCATCTTCTGAATAGGGGGCATGAAAATAAAAAATCTGATTTGTCTGCACCGAGCTGATCGAGAAGGGAAGGTTTCAGTAGTGAGATATCCAGTTGAAAGAACTCATGAAGGGCCGACATGAGAATGAAATGGCGGGGAGCACGCTTCTGCTTCTCTTCTTCTTGCTCCCCTTTCTTGTGCTCCCCTTATGCTCCCCAGGGGACTGCATGGCTCCACATATACCTGAGTACTATAGCGGCATTGAGCCACGCATGCGTGATACAATAAGCTGAATTATGTTTACATATTTTAGGTGCAGGTGCCCTACTACACTAATGTAACATTCTAAATCCTGGGTCTTATTCCTAGCCGTGAACCTGGGTCACAGCCAGACCTGGGATCAGCCAGGCCTGGGACCCACACGATTCATTCGAACTTCAAAGATCTTGCTCATCTGTCATTTTTTTCTCTTGTAATGAGGTCAGACTGTTTGTGGTTGGGGAGGGTATTTAAAAAACTCGAATTTCTCAAAAATGTACTAGATTGTTAAATATTAAATCCCACTTATTTCTAGTGAGGAAAAAAACAAGATTGAAGATAAAATTTTTCAAACATCTCCTTGTCAAATAGGACTCAAACTGTTAGTAACAATCAAATGATTCTTTTGATGGAGTATTTTGGTAAATAAGCAAAATGAGATCAAATGTACCTGAACTGTTTTTTTCTGGGAAGCACGCAAACATTGAGTAGAATTTGTTATCGTGAAGGCATCTGGAAAACCCATATCTGTTTTTTGCCAAACTTAAGTAGTTATTTCAGTTAAAGACTGCTGGTGTTTTGAGAGTGTCTTATTTGTGAAAATAATTCATGGAATTGTAGATATGATAAATTCAATATTTTGATAAGTTATTTTTAATCACTATTTAAAACATCTCAAATTCCTCCGAGCCTCTCCTCAAGCCTTTCCATGGCGACTTGCCACTAAGCCCAGCTCTAGACCGAGCTGGATAGGAACTTCGTCAGGCAGCGGACACAGGATGCTGCTGAAGAACTGAGTAGACTGGCGTCACTCAACCTGGGAAACGATCTGATCCCACTGCGCTCTCACGTCTCCAGCAGTTTATTCCATTTCTCAATTTCGTATCTTCGCCAGTTTTTTTCAAACCTCTTCCACCTACCCTGCCCTACTCATCATTAGCAGATGCTTTTGTCTGCATCTATACCTGTCCACACCTCCTTCCTTCCTGTTACAACAGAGAATGTCTATTCCTGCGGGCTTATCCACATTCTTAGGCTTCCTACGTTATCCAACTTCTTTTTTTCCTGTCTCTTCAGGCTTCTTCTTCAGCTCAGCCGTATCTTTTCCAACAGCTTTTCACTCTTGTTTTGTCAGTCTTAAAAAATAAAGAGTTGATAAAACAACTCTCCCCGTTTCAAATGTTTCCCTCATTGTCATAGCTTGATTTAAAAAAGAGCGGTCTTCTCTAATTGTTTTGATATCCGACACCCTGTTCCCTTTCCACACTACTCCAATTTGGCTTCTGGCCCACCGCTCCACCAAAACAGCCTCCGTGCTCAACCCAATGGTCATTTTTCACTAGTCTTCTCGCTGGACTGCTCAGCTCTTTTTTTATACCATAACTTCTTGGAAACACTGTCTTCCTTTACCTTCTGTGATATAATAATCTTCTCATCTTCCTTCTTTTTTTCTCTTTGCAGGCTCTTTTGTGGCTGACGCCTTCTGGGCCTAAGTGCTAAATGTTGAATTACTCAAGTTCTCAATACTGAGCTCCTTCTTTATCTTGACTCTGCACTGATGCTCTCACCCACTTTCCAGCTTTAATGGCCATTCATACATCGACAGCTCTTTTATTTATATCCGGGCCTAGTCATGTCTTATAAGCTTTAGTACTTTATACTGGTCGCTACTGATAGAGATCTCACCGGCACCTCTGCCTCCAAAATCCTGTACTAAACTCTTTATCTTCCTTCTCCACCTAACTCAGTCAATGGCCACGCCAAGCACCTAGGTGCTCACCTCAGAAACCTAAAAACATCCTTGAAGTCATCCATAGGTTACCTCTAATTACAAATAAACTACCAAGTCTCACTGACTACAATGTCTCAAATCCATCCCTATTGTTCTATCTCCTTCATCATCATCCTAGTCCAAGCCACCATCATCTCTAGCTTGGACTATACCATATCCTCCCATAGGATCACATCTTCTCAGGCTCCCTTTCGATCTGCCTTAGACATGATAGCCAAACAATCTTGAAACACTGCAACCATAATTCTGATAATATTACTCTCCTAAACTGAAATGCTTAAATGACTTTACACTATCTAAGGATTAAACTCCAAAATCCTTAACGGGGACTTCACGGCTTGCATGATTCAACTCCTGTACTCTGCTCCAGCCTCACTTAGCATTACCCTCCTTGTTTATCTTTCTTCCTGTTCATTAAATGCATAGAGAACTTTCTTAATGTTGAATTTGTTGAATCTCTTTTCACTGACCTTTTCTCCCTGTGATTCTTGCTGCATCACATGCTCTGTCTTATAACTACGCTTCTTACAGACCTGGGATTGGAGATTAGGGAGCTTGTAGGGATAGAGAACACCAGGCTGAAATAAGGAAAACAAATAACTAGCCACCTTTGTCCTGATTCTCAGAGTGATCACTTCATTCTTCTTCTTCTTTTTTTTTTTAAATAACTTTGAAAATACATTTTATTATGTAACACTCAGAAAATGCAGGACACAAAGAAGAAATCAAAATTGTCTGTAAACCAAGCACTTCTAATATATGGACACCCTCCACAGTTTAACATTTATTTGAAATTATTTTTTACAAAAATACAATGTTTTTATCTGTTTTTGATAGATTTATTTCATTCTTAAAATAATGTTCCTGTCCATAATATTAATAAATTGTGTTTTTATAAATTTAAGTCTGTCTAATATTTGCACGTCGATTTAACCTCACCAATTTCCAGAGTATTAGATTACAAATTGGTTGATATTAGTTGTGTTTTAGTGTTGCCATAACAATTCTACAAATTGACAAACTAAGCCGACCTTCAAGAGAAATTCTCAATTGAAAGGAAATTCCCTCAAGAAAAAAATATTTTCTTTCACTTTCTAATGGTTGTATTTTTAATTTTTAGGAAATAGAAATTGCGATAAACAGGTTAAATCAAATTTAGAAGAATTGTTTTAACAGGTTTTGTTTTTTACATGCTTGCAATTGAGGTGACATCTTTAATTATATATCTAAAAATACACCTAAACCTGCTAGAATAATTAAACTATAAGCAATATTCAATTTACTCACACAGGTCAGTAGCTCTCAATTTTAATTTAAGAATATATCTCTCACTTTAATTGTATCCAGTCTTTTAAAAATTGTACATTTTTGAAACTTAACATGTATAATTGATAGCTTATTACCTTTAAATTTTTTTTCCTCATAATCATCACAATTAAAGACTATTTATGATATGTTACTGCTTAACTGCTTTGTTGAGCCTAATTTACATAGTAATGAGTAATTTTTTTTGCCAAATTGCTCTTTTCATTAATAATTTGAATAAAAATATATTAACACTAAAAAAATAAAACTTAATATTGATGACTTCATTTTTATGTATTACAGAAACTACACCAGAAGTCAGAGTATTAAAATGTGATGGTATGATATCAAATTGTGTTTATTAATTTCTTAAAATATCTTACCAATTACAAAAAGTTCAGAAAGTTCAGATACCTTCTGCAATTTACCATTTTTTATAGTGACTTATATTCTTGAATAATGCAATTTTTACAAACAAACATGCTAAATTTAATATTTAGAATGCCTTAAAATTCCTTTAAGCACATTATTTTCTGAACATGAAAATGTTAAACATGATAACTGTTTCATATGATGTAGAAACTTTACAATTTTTCAAGTACTTATATTTAAGAAAATTAACTACTCATTTTGTTCAAATATGTTACTAAGACATAGCAAATTTAATAAACCTCTTAAGATCAAATAAATTTAGTATTTAGCAGTTAAAACAAGATATTACATTTGGTAAAAAATAAACGTAGAGAAAAAATTATGACTTCCTTTCAGTTCCTTTTGCTGTTCTTATGAACGACAGTTTAGACAATTCACTTAAATGTTAAATCTTAATAGCTCATAGGCCACCTTTATAAAGAAACCCCTAACAAAAGGGATGTTTAGCATTTCTTTATATACCTGGCAGCATGAATTACATTATTACTTACCATTCTATCCGAAGACACTGATCCCTTGACAGAAATCCTTTGCCAGAAACTTGACACAGCTTCAGACCCAGTGCTGTGCCTCTGGACATGGTTAGTGCAGTCTGATTTGCATATCATGCAGCCAAGATTAATAATTCAAAAGTCAAGGAATAATTTATTCAGTCAAATTTCCAAGTCAAGTTCAAGTAGGGGAATTTCCTGTGAAGTCTAAACACAAAACAAATTACTCATTTTACAAATAGAATTTGAAAAGACTGCTGTTGAAATTATTTTATTCACTATCAAAACAACAGATAAATATTTGTTATTCTGTTATTTTCATATTTAAAGGTTAGCACTGTTTATGTTTCGTATACAATTGCTGCTGCTTTTTCTCCATTTTTAAATTGGTAATAGTTGGTGAATTTTGTATCGGGCATATAATGACTAAATAACTATTATCAACAACTTGAGGGAAACTATAAACTGAAATATTGGAGACAAATCTGGGTATATGTCCTGTCAGTGTACTAGCAAAAGGGATAACAGAGCTCAGGTATTTCCCATTGTGTTTTCTATAATTAAAATCAAGAGATGTGTGTGTGTGTGTGTGTGTGTGTGTATAAATATATATATATATTTATATATATATAATACATTAGGTGGCTAGGGATTAGGGAGAGAGGTGGTGTCTAAGTAAGATAACTTCAATACATGACAATCCATACCTTGCCATCAACTTACTGCATGGCACCTGGAAGCACATCACCACAATTTCAGACAGGACGCATACCTGGATTTTTCTGAGGATTATAGTAGATTTATATTCAAGTGAACACTCAATCTACTTGATTTGAAGCATAGGATTTACGCGTTGGTCGTAATTTTGTAGGCAGTCACAATTTAATTTGAATGACATAAAAGTTGAATGTTGAGTTAGCCGTAACAAGAAGAAACCCAAAAAGAAACCCTATTTATTACAACTAGTTCTCCAAGCCAATATTTCCCCTTCTCTAATATATGACAGCCCAAAATTTAGAAGCTTAAAAAATATATTTTCTATGTATACACATATATGTATACATACATAAAAGTATATACATGAATGAAATATAAATGTATATATAAGAAATGTATGTATATTTATATCAAATATCTTTATAATTTGTCGACAGTTCTTATGACAGGTATTGAACTAAGTACCTTTACGTATGAAATGTAAAAACTCTCTGATGTTATTATTTATTTATTTTTTTTCATTTTACAGATTAAAAATAGCCTCAGAGAAGTTAGTCAATTTCCCCAAGGTCACTAAATCTGTAAAGAGAAAGACTTGAGTTTAAACCTATATATTTTTATTGAAAGGCATCTGCTCTAATTCTTTTTTCTTTTTAAAAATAATTTGTAATTTTTTAATTATAGTTGACATATAATATTACATTAGTTTCAGGTGTACAACATAAGGATCAGACATTTATATAACTTATGATGAACCACGCTGATAAATATTGTACCCATCTGACACAATACTTAGATATTACAGTATTATTAACTATTTTTCTTACGCTATAGTTTACATCCCCATGACTGCTTTGTAACTACCAGTTTGTACTTCTCAATACCTTCACTTTTTTCACCCGACCCCTCAACCTCCCTCCCATCTGGCAACCATCAGTTTGTTCTCCGTATCTATGAGTTTGATTTTGTTCTGTTTGTTCGTTTATTTTGTTCTTTAGATTCCACATATAAATGAAATCATATGTCATTTGTCTTTGTCTGGTTTGCTTCACTCTGCACAATACCCTCTAGGTCTAACCATGTTGTTGCAGAAGGAAAGATTTCATTCTTCTTTATGGCTTAATAATAGTCCATTTTACATATGTACAATATGTATACGTATTATCTATTCCTCCATTGATGGACACCACGGTTATCGCCATATTTTGGCTATCATAAATAAAGCCACAATGAACATACAGATGTACATGTCCCTTTAAAGTAGTATTTTGGATTTTTTCAGATAAATATCCAGAAGAGAGATTTCTGGGTCTTTCTTTGCTTCTTATTATACCCTTGGTTTTAATGTATTTTGTCTGGTATAATTATCGATACCCCAGCCTTTTTGTTTCTTTTCATTTCTATGAAATATCTTTTCCCTTTCCTTTACTTCCAGTCTGTGTGTATCTTTTGATCTGAAGTGAGTCTCTTGTAGACAGCATATGTAAGAGTTGTTTTCCTATCCATTAGCCACCTATGTCTTTTGATTGGAGCATTTAATCCATTTACATTTAAAGTAATTATTGATAGAAATGTATTTATTGTCATTTTATTGTTTATGTTTTTGATATGTATAAATAAGTCCCTTTAGCATTTCTTGTATTACTGGTTTGGTGGAGATGAATTCTTTTAGCTTTTTTTTGTCTGAAAAGATCTTTATCTGTCCTTTGATTCTAAATGGTAGTTTTGCAGAGTAGAATAATCTTGGGTGTAGGTCCTTGCTTTTTGTCACTTTAAATATTTTGTGCCAATCTCTTCTGGCCTTCAAAGTTTTCGTTGAGAAATCAGCTGACAATCTTATGGGAGCTCCTTTGTAGGTAACAAACTACTTTTCTCTGGCTGCTTTTAAGATACTCTGTCTTTAAACTTTGGCATTTTAATTATCATGTGTCTTGATGTGGGCCTCTTTAGGTTCATCTTTTCGGAGACTCTCTGTGCTTCCTGTCTTTGGATGTCTATTTCTTTCACCAGGTTAAGGAAATTGTCATAATTATTTCTTCAAATGGGTTTTCAATTCCTTGCCCTCCCCTCCTTTTGGTATCTGACAGCATCCCAGATGCCCCTTAAACTATCCTTGTTTTTGTTTGGATTCTTTTTTTCTTTTTGCTGTTCTAATTGAGTATTTTCTGCTACCTTATCTTCCAAATCACTAATTTAAACCTCTCCTTCATGTAATCTATTATTGATTCTCTCTAATGTATTCTTCATTTCAGTTATTGTAGTCTTCATTTTTGACTGGTTCTTTCTTATGTTTTCTTTCTCCATTTTATGCTTCCTCTGTTAAAGTTCTCACTGAGATCATTGAGCATCCTTATGACCAGTGTTTTGAACTCTGCATCTGATAGAGTGCTTGTCTCCATTTTGTTTAGTCCTTCTGGAGCTTTGTTCTGTTCTTTCATGTAGGACATGTGTCTTTGTCTCCCCATTTTGGCTGCCTCCCTGTGTTTTATTCTATGTATTAGGTGGAGCTGCTATGTCTCCTGGTCTTAGTAGAGTGTCCTGTGGGGCACAGTGGAACAGCCTCCCTGGTTACGCAGACTGGGTGCTGCAGATGTGTCTCTTGTGTAGGTTGTGTGTGCTTTCCTGTTATAGTTGAGCCTTGACTGTTATTTACACATTAATGGGAGGGATTAGCCCTCAGGATAATTAGTTGTGAGGACAGGCCATTCGTTTGGGTTTTGTAAACCTTTGATAGATTTTAGGAAGGTCTGCAGCATGAGCCAAGACAGGCCATTTGTAAGGAAAAGCCACAGGAAGTGGCTTGGGTGGGTTCACAAGTTGGGTGGGTGGTGTCCTGCAAAATCACCGGGGGTGGGGTTGGAGTGGGGAGGGGAGGAGGGGGTGACAAGCAATTAGCCAGGTTGATGGAGACTCAGATATGGCAGCTGCCTGCATTTGCACACCAGGAATGAGGAGGGCTCAACAAAGAGACAACGGGAGTCTACCAGTATTTCTGTCTGGGAGAAAGCTGCCCCTCCATCCCTTGCCCCGAAGCCAGATGGTTTCGTTCCTCTCTGTATGTCTCTGGAACCTTCGGAGCTGTTGCACCGTGCTGGAGCTCAGAGCAAGTGAGTCTGTCATTGAGTAAGTCTGTGCGTAGCTCCTTTAAGAGAGATGCTGTGAGTTCAGCCACTTTTTGTGTCACTCAGCCAAAATCTCTGCTGATTTTCACAGCCAGAGTTCTGGGGATTTCTCTTTCCAGCATTGGAGCCCTGGGCTGGGGAGCCTGTTATGGGACTGGACCTCTCACTTCTCAGGGGGGACTTCCACAACCAGAATGTCCCTTCTGATTTTTAATCACCACATGTGGGTATGGGGCTAGCTTACATTCTGCCCCTCCAAGAAGCCTTGTCATGGCTTCTTCTGTATGTCCTTAGTTGTAGGACTTCTTTTCAGCAAGTCTCGAGGTAATTTTCAATGATGGTTGTTCTGTAGTTTAGTCATAACTTTGATGTGCTTGTGAGAGGATGCAAACACAGCGTTTACCTCCTCCACCATCTTGACTGGAAGCCACACCTGCTCTGATAATTAACTGCCTACAAGAACGAATGACAATAACTTCGATGCACACTATGGATTAAATCAAAGTTCAAAAATTAGTAATAACATTTTTCGGAAATGCAGCTCTTTTCTAGAGGGAAGACTAAAAACATCTTTTTTCATCTATAATTTTAAAGGGGCAAAAGCAAAACCTTTGAACAAACATTGCCAGGTTTATTAATTTTAAACATAAATTAACATGGATCTCTTCCAAACAACCAAGGCATGTGGCTTTATTTCACAGGTTTCTTCCACCATTCTGTTGGGAGAGAAGGGGTACTTCTTCCTCTTTGGGGTGGTGGGAGTTCCCCAGAGCTTCCTCTTTATTTTTCTCACATCCTGGCTACCAATTCACTCTGGACTGTGGTCTATACTTCTTCTTTCTTAGAGGGAAACCCATCAAAGCCATCAGATCCCTGGCCTCATGACCGTGCTTCCCTCCCGTCACCTACCCCCCACCCCCCGCCCCAGGTGCTAGTTCACCAAAATTCTCAATGCCTCAGGAAGCTCTCAGTGGAGAAACCAGAGTGATTCTGATCAGACTTAACAAAAGGCCTCTAGTACTTCTTTTTATACCATGAGGCTTTATTTATGTCTATAGAAGAGTAGCTAGCTGCACAGGGTCAAGGCCAGATTCAGGGTTATGGGCTTTGTGAGCAGGGCTTGCATTATGGGTATCCAATCTTTTAGTTACACAGGGCCTCATCCTCTAATTGATTTAATGTTCTACTTTAGCATTCTAATTGAAATTCTTAATAACGTTTTAACAAAAGTCCCTGTATTTTTATTTTGCAATGAGCTCCACAAATCATGGAACAGTCTTGCCTGTGAGAGTATAAATCTCCTAGGAAATTATTTCTATTTATCATATAAAATTTCAGTGGAACAAAGTTTTTATTTTATTTTATCTATCTATCTATCTTTTATTTGTTTGTTTGTTTGTTTATAGAAACAATGTGACATGTTGAAATTTACTGCTGAGAAGCAATGATAATCTGAAGGGCAGTAGTTTTTAGTACAATTTAGTGTACTGATTAAGCACACGGTCCTGGAGGCAAACCTCCTCCTTTCAAATCCTGGCTTCACTCCTTAATAACGCTCAATTTTCTTATCTATAAAGGAGGCCAACTGTATAGAGTTTTTATGTAGATAGTAGGAGTAGATGATTTATGCACATATCTGGGGTCCGAATTAATTGCTAAATAAATGCCAGCTATTGTAGCAGTTTATGACGATTGAGAAGCAGATTTGTTCAGAATGATCCGGTCAACTCAGGTCATCAATGTTAGAATGCCTGGGATGGTCTATCTAAAATGACTTTATAAAAGCCAGCATGGTGAAAAGATGAGTGAATTCTCACTGTGGCTTTGCCTTTTATCCACTGAGTGCTCTTTGAAAAGATAACATAACTTAGTTTCTTTGTTTGGAAAAGGGGGATAATAATTTCTATCCCATAAACTTCATAATGGTCATCATATCAAATGAGATAATATATGAAAAGGTAATGGGCTAGGAATGCAAAAGCAATTCATGTAAACCAGAAGCACTAATCAGGAAATTCAAGAGCAAAAAAAAAAGAGTGGAAAAGACAACCAGAATATTAATTAAATCCGTAATAATGACTTTCACTGACATGTTTTCAGTACTCGTTCTACAACTGTGTGTGTTAATTCCTATAAGCGTCAAAAGTTTTAAGGCAGCACATGCGATTAATGTTCTTAACTTTCAGATGAAGAAACTGAATATTCACAATCACATAGCTCATAAATGACTGGGCTATAATTTAAAGTCTTTTCTGTTTGACTCCCGAATCCAAGCCTTTGACTGCCCTTTTGTCTCTCACAAGGTATAATAAATAAATAAATAACCGCGCGTGTGTGTTTGTGTGTGTGTGTATTAGATCAAAATAAAAAAATGACTGATGCTAGTTAATTTTTACTTTAGCTATGGCAATTTTATGTGTTTTGATTTAATAAAAGTAAGTTTAAAACTAACACTAAGTTTAATTATTGGCTATCAGATTTATTGGTTATCAGATCTGATTATTTAAATCTGCCAACTTAAGAGAACAGGATATTTTAGATAAGAAATCAAGCATGTCGAAAATAAATAAATAAAGCACTTATAGAAAGGTTCTACTCACACTGTCCCCTGGCACGCTTAGAAGACACTTTTCTTTCAACAGCACAAACAAGCCTGTGTGGAAAACAAGCTGGTCTAAGGGGCACTCTGAACTTCAAGGGATCACAGGCAGGAAAAGAGGACAGTTAATGTAGTTCAAAGAATTTCTCTTAAACTCTTATAGATGGTGGTGATCATCATCATCATCATCATCATCCACCCCTAAAGAGGTTGAAATAAATCAAGAGAATTATTGAGGAGGACATTTTGTTGTTGAGGTATTGGGCGGACTTATCCAAGGCTATATGGCTATTTCTAGCCATCGAATGGTTTTAATGTAGGGAGGAGGCAAGAGAATTAAAATTTTAAATCAAGCTACATTCAGAGACTGCAATATGCTGATCAGCCTTGTAGCCAGGCCAGAAGGACACCTGCAGAACAAAGGAAGATTTCTGCTGGGATTGCTCCCAACCCATTTCCCACACCTGTGAAAAGCAAACAGAAAAAAACAGATTATTTAAGTGGCTGCCCTACGCAAAATAAAATCATTCATTTCCTGTGGCTAAAACCAGGCGGAACCTGCGGAACCTACAGTTGAAAGGCTGAGAACTGCCAGCAGGCCTTTTAAGCTACATATTCTTAACCTTTCCATGCTTCATACTCTTCCCCTTCTATTAAGGGAGTAGGGAGGGTGGGGATTTTCAAAAGGCCAACTTCTGCTTGCTTGTTTAATGTTTAACCAGAGTATAGTTCTAGGAGATATTTTGTGCAAAGATATGCTAATGTTAAGGGTGTAGTTATCTTATGCAAAGATATGCTAATGGTAACTCCTGCTTCTGTAAGCCTGCTTGCTTGTTTAATGTAATTGTAGACTTTATAAGCGACCTCCTCTGAAAGCTCGGGGCTGATTCTGTAGTGGGGAGAGTCAGTCATCAGCCGGCTAATAAAGGCTCACAATTCATCTCAATTGGCTCTGCGGGTCTTAAATTTCATCCTGCCACAACACTTCCTCACTGTATGTCCATACCAAAGAAATGGGTAAACAAAGTCTTTAAACTGTAACTCACAGGAACTAAAGAATGACATATAAGCTGGATTCCTCAGAACATTGGGATCTCTCTCACTGTCTTTCTCTTGGTCCCTCTCACTGCCTTCACTCTCAGCGTCTTTCTCTTTGTATTCTTTACTCGATGTCTCATTGTCCTCCTCTCTCTTAGGCTCGATTACTCTCCGTGTCTGAGAGGAGACCATGTTCTGTCTGTGGAGTGTTGCTCCTTTTCTAATTGGCTTTCCTTTTGACTCTAACTTTGGCGTCTGTGTTGGATTCTTTCTACATTCTCCACCAAAGGACCCTCTTCTCTCAGTGCAGAGCCTGGTTGGTTAGCCCCCTCTCCCCACCTCCCTTACCCCCACCCACTAGGGGGAATTTGCCTGTCCTGCATCAGTTTTAGATAGAAAACAGAAATTAAGAGAAGAACAAAAGAGAAAACATAATATATAGCGGGTACATGTGGATTGTCTCTAAACTCGTTCAGATTCTAGAAATCAAACAAACTGTTGATCAAATTTGCCTTACCACAGAAAGTTGTCCACTCAACATGGGCACTCAAGCTGAGGCAACGTTTCTTCATTATATAAAAATCCTTTGTCACATTAAAAGAGTCACATTAGTAATGCAGATTTGTACTACATTGTTACTCTTTTATCACGTAATGAGAAAAATGTGCCATGTTTATTACTTTTTGCATAACTCAAAGACATTGAATTAAAATGTTAATTGTTGAAAGTACCTGACTACAGCTGAAAGAATTCTAAGTTCTTTGATCTATTAACAATTAAGCTAGAAACACAGCAAACTCACCTTTTAATATTCAAATACCAACTAAATGAGTTTAACGATATATGGCAAAACTTCAATCACAGGTGTTTTCCTACAAAAATAATGCTGTCTTGTTTCTCCAATATGAAATTCAAACATTTGTGCAAAATATGGAGACATTTTCATTCTTAAAAGCCACTGATCAAGGCATAGCCTTTTTAATTAAAAAGAGTTGTCCTGAAACGCTGAAATAATTTATTTGTTAATTGGCATTCAACTACTCAGTCTTTCCTAGTCACATTTATTGAATTTCAAACAAATTGAATTGATTCTTAGAATATTTTGTATTGTTTATAAAGACAAAACAAAAAGCAGCTAGTTCATTGTTCTGATGTACACATAAGCACTTTCGATTGGATACTAATTAACCACGCCCCATCTAGTGCCCCTCGCTTCCTCTAATACATTACTTACCTTTGGAATGAAGACTAAAAAGTCAGTCTGACTGAATCCCACTGAGCATTTTAGTAATTGAATTGGGAGGTTTTCAAAATTCCCTGAAGTATGGGAAATATGTTCATTAAAAGAGCTAAGTGCTTTGTGACTGTGTTATGAATTAAATTAAGGAAACTACCTGCCCCCAGTAATAAAACATTTAGTGGTGCGATTCTCTTATATTAATATCTTTACATCTATGACATACTTATTGATATAATTATTAATTTTAAATTATGTTTTATGCCGATTTATTATACTGCAAAACGAATAAAATTTGATTTTCACTGTTAGGTCAATATTGTATTATAGTAAATGAGGAATTTTCAGGTTATAGCAATTCTGACAATTACAACAAAAAAATGTAAAAGTTTAAGAAAACATTCAAGCACTATCTTTTAAAATACCCTCTATATTATTTATATGTTTATAAGTAGTAGTTTTCATGTTAACCTAATTTAAAACCCATTCACTTGTATTAATTAAGACTTATTGCAAAAAAAAAAAAAAAGTCAAAACTGTTAGCATGGGCTGCTGGGTCTGAAGACATCCTGAGGAATCATAGCATAAAGCTACTTCATCCTAAGCAAAAGGATATCAGATTCAGAGTGGTTAGGAGGACTATGCGTAGAAGGGGAAGGTTGACTTCGGGAACAATAAGAGACATTCTATGCATGGTGGAGATGCCAAGATCCATACTGGGGAGAAGAGAATGGTACAGATCCCACCCTGAGAGTCATACACATACACTTACACTATTTCCTGCTGAAAGAGGAGCAAACCACTCTCTGATCTATCCCTAGACTAGGGCCTGTCTGTTTTGATTAACAGAAAAGAAGGAAGAAAACGACAGCAAGCTTGAGAAAGAGGATCCTGCACTTTGATCCTCCATAATGCCTCTATGTTTAGGAGAGGAATGCAGCAAACGTGAGCGAGCCAGGAGCTTCTCACTGCCAAAGGACCTCAAAACATAAAGGCTTATGCCAAAGACCATTCACTCAAAACAAAACTGTGTGTTTCTACACTGTGACCACATTGAAATGCACCAGCTGCATCAGTTTTACCTCTGATAGGGCTTGTAATCTCCCAAACTTCAAGCACATGTTTTGAAACACAATGGCCCATTTCCTTTATTCTACCATTTCTTCCTCCTTCACTCAATATCTTTTAAAAATCTATATGTATATCTATCAGGAACCGGAAATGGTAAAATGCTCATTTATTTCAGGGGTTAGAATACAGGAAAAATAAAAATGAATTAAATTATTCCAATGGCACTAGATCTTGAATATTAAATACCAGTATCATGAAAGGAGGCAAAGAAGCAGAGATTACAATAGCCCTTTCAAAGCAACATCTGATATTTCTTTTCTCCTAATTTCTATTTCATTCTTGTAACTCATACACTGATGTTTCATTGTTTAGCTCACATTCTATTCTCTTTTCTGTAATTAAACAAATATGTGTTGATCACCTACTATGTTCAAAACAATATGGAAGATAAAAGGATAAATATAAAAACAGACCTCAAGGAACTTGTGACCATTTTATACTGAAATCCTTTTAAAATTCTCAAGAAAGTCTCATTCCACATGAAATTTCTCAGAATTTCTATAATATTCTATTAACTATCTAGCTTTTCCATTATTTCATCTCTTGTTGATTTACTCAGTCAAATATTTAATACATGACCTTAAAAAATTCACACCATTATCTGTGTCTTTATTTTTCTCATATATTAATGCAGGATGGGGTGAATCTCCCGAGTGGGGATTCAAGCCCTACACCGCCCAAGAGAGGGTCCTTGTCTTCACGCAGGAAAAGTATGAGCCAGAGTTGGAGACAAAAGGAAAGTTATTAGAGAAGTAAGAAAGCTCCACAGACAGAGATATGGTCTCCTCTCAGAGTCAGAGAATCAGACCCTGAGTGTTAGAGAAACTAGGTCTACATCTGTTTTCCTTTTTGGGTGTGGATCTGCAGCATTAGAGACATGGGGAAATAGTTGTTAGTGCTCTCAGCAGGAACCTTCCTATAGGTGCCCAGCAGTCTGGCTTTATGCTGATCTGCCAAGTTCCTGTGTCAGGCAGCATGTAGCAACTTCTGAATACAACCTGGTTTAATATTTAGTCCATTTATATAGTCCTTGTGCCTCTTTTCTGTATTAAAATGAAACACATTGGCGGGCTGAATTATGAATGGCAAGTAAGAGATATAAGGGCTATCTCTCTGTGTGCTTAAGTCCATGGTAGATACTATTCATAAATCATGCTGTTGTTTCTGCTGTGCCCAAACTCCTCAGAATATTTAATAGAGTGCTCCATGAAGTTCCTACTAAATAAAGCTATCATTCTTGGTATATCTTGACTTGAATATGGGAGCCTTCATTTAAATATAAATTATCTGGTTCTACCATATGATATGATAACTTCCTCTTAAAAAATGTAGTACCAAATGACAGTTTGTTTTTGTTTTTTCCCCAATCTTTTCTGTCCTTTTATGTTTCCTCACTGTCCTGGACTCCTAGAAAACTCCTGATTGTGAGTTTGACCACAATTAATATATTAGCTAGATGTATTTACTTTGGTTTTAATGGTTTTATTATATCTGAAAATTATTATAAACAGCATCAATACTTTTTACAAAACGTCAGCTTCTAAATAATAAGTGAATTAATGTTTTAGTGATTATTCTTTGTATGAAATTCATAATCTTATTAAAAACTCAAAGGATATCACTTTCAACTCAAAGTAATCCAAAGTATCAGTGTGCTGACTGACTTAGAATTCAACATATAGTTCTTGAAATTTTCAATACAATTTATTCTTGTAATACGTGGACTTGTGACTAATGCAAGGGCCTTGCTCGTCTTTGGTTATTATGCAAGACGCCTTTTAAATAACAGAATTATACAGAACAAAGGGCAAGAAAAAGTTTCCAAATATTGTTCCTAGAGAAATTAAAACCCAGCCTTCTAGATAAACCCTGAGGGTGAGGGAAGGGAATGCAGGAAAAAATTCTATTACATAGTACCATGCTTTGTGAATTCAAGAAGACAATGAAGAAAAAATAAATCACAGAAAAGGGGGGAGAAATTATCTTGGAGTCCAGTACATCAAAGAGTGGTGCTGTACAGAGGAATGTTTGGAATGACAGATACATGCATGTCAAGGTCAAAGAACAAGAATTAATGGGAAGAACAAATACTTCACTCATAGTAAGCAATAAATACACAGCTAATATAAAAATTAGCAAAATTCAAAGAATCTGGCTTACCTTTTTCTTAACTGGGTCTGTTGCATATTTATTTTAATTAAGAATGTTTGCTGGCTCCATTAACTTTATAACTTCCTAATTTCATTTACACAGATGAAGATAATTTTGCCATAATTGATATGTTTTTATTAATTTTAATTTACAAACCATGTTTTATAAAGTTGGGGATAGTTGCCAATCATAATTTTTAGTTTATTTACAGGTATTCTGAAATAAAAAAAAAATTTATATTTCTAGATAAAATTATATTATTTTGAATTCTAGGGGAATCAACAATAATTATATTTTCTAGAAAGAAAATAATGTAATAATTATTAAACTAAAAAAATAAAGAGAAAAGAACATTCAACTGTGTAGCATGAAAAAGTGGGCAGGAGAATATTATATGTGCTGAGAAAATGTTAATATAAACCAATAAGAGTCACCACCACTCAGGGCAGTAAAGCAAGTAATATGGATACTGTCTACAAACATGTTTAAATTTATGTAAGAGTATTTGCATCTCACACTTTCTGTTTCGGTCACAGTGTAATGTTTTTTAATTAAACTGTTTATAAGATAATTGTAGAGTCATGTGCTATTATACAAAATAATATAGAGAGATCTCATGTATTCTGTACCCTGTTTCCCACAATGGTAAAGTCTTATAAAACTATAGGACAATATCACAACTAATATATTGACGTTGATACAAAGCATTTCCGGCACCCCAAGGATCACTTTATTAACCATGGTCACTTCCTACCCACTTCCACCTCCTTAAATCCTAGTAACCACTAATCTGTCTCCTTTTCTATAATTTTGTCATTTCAAAATGTTTTGTCAATGCAATCATGCAGTACATAACCTTCTAGGATTGGCTTTTGCATTCAGTATAATTCTTTGGAAATGTATTCGAGTTGTTGCATATAAAAGTAAGTTCCTTTTCATTGCCAAGTAGTATTCTGTGGTATGGATGTACCACACTTTGTTTATTCAGCTGTTCAAAGACATCGAGTTGTTTTCAGATGTGGGAAATTAGGAGGAATAAAGCTGCTATAAACATCTGTGTACAGATTTTGGTGTAAACATAAGTATTCATTTCTCTAGGATGAATGCCCAGGTATAAAATTGCTGAGTTATGTGGTAGTTGCATGTTGAGTTTGTTTTGGAAACTGTTCAAATGATTTCCAGCTCAGCTATACAATTTTAGATTCCACTAGCAATGTAGGAGTAATTCAAGTTTTCTGTATATTTGTCAGCATTTTGGGATGTCACTATATTTCATTTTAATCATTCTGCTAGGTATTTAGTGATATCTAATTGTGGATTGTTCCACAGTGGTGTGGAACAGAGTTCATATGCTTATTTTTCATCAGCATATATTATTTGGTGGAATGTCTGTTCATGTGTTTTGTCCATTTTTTAATTAAAATTTTATTTTTAATTATTGAGTTTTGAGTGTTCTTCATATATTCTTTGCCACCATTCAGATCATTAAATAAGATAGCTTTTTCTTTCACTCCTCATTACAATAAATTCTTTTTAAAATTTCTTAATACAGAAAGACTTAAACTACTTGCCTAGGCCTAAAGGGAGAGAAAGCTCAATGAAATAAATGTTGGGTATTGATTTACTTTATTCCTGGTTTTCTTCAGGCATTTATCAGTTAAATATAAAATAACAAAATATCTGTACAATGAGAAAACATGATTCGTGATTAGAATCATTAGGTTTGAACTGACATAATCCTGTTTCAGTATCTTATTATTGCCTTTAAGGAGATAAATGATACATGACTTGAAATTGTGTAGTTTGTTTGAATCATAAAATTTTAGAGTATTATTTATGTCAACACGTGAATAATTGTCACAATCCTCTGAAGAAAAATTACATACATTAAGATTTGTACCTGTCTTAGTTGAGATTACATATTGCTGTTAGATGCAATCATAAAAGCAAATAAAATTTCTCTTGATAGTGTTTATTGTATTGACTATCATTTGTATGGTTGTTTTCTTAAATTTCTGCCAGTTTAATGTATCTCATTTTGAACTGTGCAAGTATCATAAAAAGAAAGAAGTGAAATATAAAATGAGTTGCCTTAACTTCAGTAATAAATGCTTTATAACGTTCAAATCAAATTGACTAAATAAACTAGAAAAAAAGATGTTGCATTGTTGTCCTTACCAAAATATCCATTTAAGAAAAAGAAATGTCCCTTGAAAATCCTTCTCTCTACCTTGATATCCATGAACCTAAAGGGGCACAACCTTAGGAAGTCAATATGATGGGTCCTCATCGGAGCAGAGAAATGAGTGTTCTCTTTAGAAGAATTGGCTCTCTTCACCTTGAAGAGAAAAATTACTTAAATCTAAAAAATATCCTGGACAAAAGCAGTTCCACCATCCTATGTTCTCTATTGCAGACATTCTTTAACAAGTAAAGAAGATAAATGCTTGAGATTTTCTAACATCAATAAATGGCAACCCTCACCCCTACAATGGCTGAGGCCAGTCATGTGATGACCTATGGGAAGAACATGAATCATGTGCTCATGCCACCTCCCAATGGCCTTTTTTCTTACAAAAATGACATTAAATGACATATTTAGTTGTGAAACAGAGGAACTTTCAGACCTGTAATAAATCAGCATAGTGTTTCAAAACAGCTAATTAACATTTCTCTAAAACAATGTCTACATATCTATGCACAGAGGCTATCCCATGGACCAGAGGTCAAGTCTTAAGAGGGGGAGCCCCATGGGCATAGTGCTTTTTTAAATTGTGAATTAGGGTTAATGATACTAAACAGAATGAACTTAATTATAATGTTTGTTTTTTGGACCTGCATTTTTCCTCTGAGGTTTAAAAATCTCCAAGATACGATGTTTAAAGTCTAAAAAAAAATGCAGCTTTTGATAAAGTCCATGTCAAAAACCTATTAAGGACTATAATTTTGAATTGGGCAACATTTTATTATTAATAGTAGAATACCCTAGTGAGTTTTTCTTAATATTAGCATTCACACAGTAATATCCACAAATAGTTAAATTTTACATGACAGTTTCAAAGATTTTCAGTCACTTGTGTTTTTATGTTCTATATGTTTTTCTTTCACAAAGTTCTTCCTGTGTTTCACAGTTGCTATATCCCCACATCTTATGAGAGACAGTTCCCTGACCTCATATCTTTAGATTCCCACAGCTCACAATGCAACGATATTCTCTTTCCAAGGCCATGAACTCTGGGCTTCCTGTTACCCTCTGAAATCTGAGTTCCGTGTAAGGCAAGCGATGGGACGACTTGCTTGAATCAGTGAAACAATGATGTATATTGTAGACTATTTGTATTTTGATTGTCAAAGTCTTTAGAAATAAGTGTGATTTAAAAAAACACATAAACTTTCTCATAAAAAATTGCAGCATACTACCACAACTTTCCACCTTCCATATATATTTTGGTCCCACCTTCCATACATACGTTGAAATAAATTAATGAAATGTTTAAATTATTCCAGTTATAGTCAAGTACTATGCTAGTTTTCCTGAGATAAAGACAGATAAAGTAAATAAAGCCCCTGCCTTAAAAATTTATTTAATAATGTATTTGAAACTATCAGTTACCACCCAGGAACCACAGAGGTATGGGACTGAGGATGTAGCTAGATGCTTCTCAGCAATATCATCATGCTAAACCTGCCAAAATATATCGCCTGTGACTTTTTTATCGACTATATGTAGTCATGACCATGTTAGAGTCCTCTGAAGATTACAGAAAACAGAAAACACCAACTAGATAAATGGTTTTACCCACAGTGCATATCTGGTTGCAAAAGAGTCTCATTTTAAGAATGCAATCACAGCTAAGAATACAAGTGGAAATACAGTTAGGCCTCGCTAACAGTCTAGAATTTTAAAAGTCAGCAATTAATGAACGAAAGCTTGTCTTTTTCTTTCTATTTATCTATATCTATCTGTGTGTGTGTGCGCGTGCGCGTGTGTGTGTGTGTATCTCTATCATCTCTATCATCTGTCACTTCTCAGTATGTGCTCCATTATTTCCTCATTCTGTATGGCTTCAAATTATCATCTTAGCCACTAAAACTTCATTTTCCTTCAGCACGACTTCCTTAACCTGATGACCTCACTCCCAATTTTTGAATGAGGTGTCTCTCATTCCAAGCCTACTTTTCTTAGCTGAGTCTATGGGTCTTGAGTGAGGAAGAGGCAGGGCATTAGAAAGGGATATGGATGGAGTAAGTAGAGAAAGGTACCTCTTATAAATAGGCACCTTAATCACAACATGCTTAAAACTAAAATAACCTTTTTCACACCCTTCCTCAAACCATATTCACACCATACCTGTCTTCTTTGTATTCCTATCTTCATGGATAGCTTCACCATTCATCTAGTTATCCCATCAAAAAGGATAGGAGACATGACTAATTTTTCTTCCCTATGTCCACATATTTAATCAGCTCTTGAAGGCTGATGATTCATTAATTTTGTGACGTTAAGTGCCATTTACTTACTGGAAATTTATATATATATATATTATTTTATTTCAATATCAAAAAAAGCACAAATTTAATTTAGTACCCATGTTTTATAGATGAGGAAACAGAGACTTAAAGCAGTAAAATAACTTACTCAGAGAGACCCAGAAGACAAAATGGGGATTTTAGTCTGGGTCCTCTGACTCTGGCAATATCTCTGCAGTATGTAGCCCCTTGCCTGGTCTAACAGATTAGAATATTTATAACCAGGAGAGTCAGAGAAACTTAGACTTGCCATAGTTATTTAGTCCTAATGTTACCACTAATGAGCAAGTTATTAATTCCTGTTTTATTCAACTGCAAGGAAGCTAGCTGAATATTGCTAAAATAATGACTGCTCAATTCTATATTCAGATAATTCCTGGCTCCATTTCCTTTTCCAGTCAGGATTTCTTACCATGGTATTCAGAATGCCCGGCTTGGTTCAATGCTTCTGCTCTTTGAGGGGATGAGAGGACAAGTTTAAACACATTTAACCATACTTAAATTCAGGAGTACTACTACCTAGAAATAAAACATAGAGAAAGTGGTCCAATTTATTAATCTTTCCTATATTTTAAAGAATTTGGGGTGTCAGGGCAGAAAATCGTATCTATTGATTCCTTTTATAATTTTAGTTTTACTTTTTCATTTTTTTTTCTTTATTTGAGCCCTATTTCAGATTTGCTTAATCCTTGTAATCTTTTCCTCAATATTTAGAATAGAACAATCTTTATTCTTTACAAATATTTGTTCGTGATAATTGTGTGCCCTAAGCCTTCATGTGTGTGTTTGTGTATTGAGTGTCTGAGTGGAGAAGAGTGTAAATTGTAAAACTAGAGTAGGGCTTCTGCTGACTTAACTTGAATAATAAGCATCTAATTGTTTCTTCTGACATTGGTGGCCAAAGCTATGATTTATTTGATGTTGATTCCTAATTAGATTTATATAAAAATTGATAAACCATTTTACAATGTCCCAATCTCTGATTCATTTTATAGCAACATATTTACAGAGACAGTTGGAACTGTATATGCAGAATGTTTTCTATTCAACATTATAGGACCTTGATTATGATCATGTTACTTATTTTCTAGAGAAAATATAATTTGCCTTATTGGCCACTATTTTGTACTATACTCTTAACCTTTCTTTTCTTTAAGCAATTCAAAATTTAGCCTTACTGTAGCTTTTTTAAAAAATATATAACTTTGTTAGAGCACATAACACATTCTGTTGTATAAATATAGTCAGTTTATTCTTTTCATTGTTAAAGTTTTAGAGGACCTCATAGTGACAGCATACGGTTAGACCTCAATAAATGTTACCTGAATTAAAGCATGTTGAAACTGATTGACTCTTATGATTATTTTCTTGTTTCATATTTTTTAAAGTATTTTTCTTTGTTCTAGACATTTTAGAATTAAATTTGTGAATATACTTATTAAGAGTTGCAAGGGACGTATAGTACTTGCCAGTAAGTCTTTCTGAATTTAAAGCATTCCACATTTTTGTCTATTGATTCTAAAAAATAAAAACTAGGACTCTAATATTTTATATTAACTGTAACATAACATTCTAAGCAAACTTTGTGTTGGATTCTCATCTCTGTAGTAAAAAAAAAAACACACACACAGTATTTAAATTATCTGATAAATATCCTGCTTAATTCCTTAATTAAAAATAAAATTTATTTCTGTTGATATTGCTTTACAGTGGCTGAATATAGGAAATAATAAATTGTGTTTAAAAAATAACCATTTTTAATTCATTCCCCACAGTACAACAGACTATTGAAGATTATTGCAATGAGGATGATGATGATGGCTTCTACTTGATTGGTAATGATAGAAATTATGAAGAATGATTGGATAGGGACAATTTTGAAAATGGAGCCAATTGAATTTGCTAATGGGATAAGTTTGAGGAAAAGAAGGAGAAAGGATTAATACAAGATTTTTGGCCTAAGTAACTAGAGGGAAAAATTTCATTTACTAAGATTTGAAAGATAATAGGAGCAGCTGTTTTTATTATATTATATTTGATTACTTAATATATATGTCAAATTGCCAATTGTATATATGTTGCTATGGTCCAGGAGAGATAAATAGGTAGTAGATATAAATCTGAAGCCACAAGAATATTAATAGTAAGTAAATTTATCTTAAAAGATCATATAAGTGAACTACCATATGATCCAGCGATTCCAATTCTGGATATATATTTGAAGGAAATGAAATGACTCTTGAAGAGATATCTGCACTCCTATGTTTATTGTATTATTATTTACAATAGAGAAGACATGGAAACAACTTAAGCATCCACTGACAGATGAATGGATAAAGAAAATGTGAGAATATATATAAACATATATTCAGCCATTCCCAAGAAGGAAATCCTGCCATTTGCAACAATGTGGATAAAACTTGAGGACATTATTCTAAGTGAAATAAGACAAATATTGTATGATCTTACTTATATGTGGAACATAAAAAAATGAACTCATAGAGAACAGATTGGTGATTGTCAGGGGCAAGGGATGTGAAGTGGAGGAGATGAGTAAGGGTAGTCAAAAGGTTCAAACTTCCAGTTTTAAGATGAACAGTTTCTGAGGAGGTAATGTACGTTATGATGACTATAGCTGATAGTGTTGTACTGCATATTTGAGGTGCTGTGAAAGTAGATTTTAAAAGTCCTCACCATACACAAAAAATTTTAACAATATTAGGTGATAGACATTGTGAGAATCATTTTGCAATATATACATATATCAAATAATTATGTTGTGTACCTTAAACTTACAAAATGTTACAGGTCAATTATATCTCATTAAGCTGAGAAGAAAAAAGATCATCTAAGGAGTGCGCGTAGATAGAAAAAAGGATTGTAGTTTGAATTCTGAGGTGTGCCAACACTTGAAGTACTGAACAGTAGCTAGCAAAGGAGATCCAGCAGACTAGAAAAGTAGAATGAAGTATTAAGTCTCACGTTCCAAAAGCAGGAGATGATCAACTGCTACAATTACTGATGACAAAACAAGTAAGATATAATTGACTGACAAATAACTATTACACTGAAAAGTGTGAAGTCGTTGGTGACACTCTCAAGAGTATTTTGGTGGATTTATGGTGTAAAGCACAGATTACAATGGATACAAGAGAGGATGAGTGGAGAGGAAGTGGAGATTAGTTTCAATACTTTTGAGAATTTCTTATGAAGGAGAACAGAAAATTGTGGTGGTAACTGGAGGACAACATGGTCTTGCGTAAGGGCCTCTTTCTTTCTTTCTTTTTTCTTTTTATTTAATGGAAGAACTAATAATGTTTGAAGATTCAAGAGGAAAATCCAACAGAGAGGGAAAGATGAATGAGGTCCGTACAAGTGTCAGTCTGGTACATGAATATGCAGTTACAAAATGGAAGGCAGAGTATATCCAAATAGATGTGGATACATTTGGTAGACATGATAGTGGGGAATATTGGGAAGTGCTTTCTTGTCCCGACCCGCGGGACTTGTTATTTGGTGGGAGAACCGAGGAGAACCCAACCTAAAGAAAAGAGGGGTAACACGGACGAGAGAAAAGAGTGGAGGCAAGACAGTATTCTGATCAAGCCTCAAATTTTATTTTTGGATAACAAACATATTTATACGGCAAGAACAAAGGGGGGCAGGCAAAGGGTACCTGTTGCAATATGATTGGTCTTCAGCTGGTGGTGTGAGGAGCGGTAAGGACAGGGGGAAGTACGAGGTGGGGGGGAGAGCAGGAGACTATCAGCACCTTTGGTGGTCAGCCAGCTTCTCGGAAAGACTTGTTTATCATGGGTTTGGTTCTCACAGCCTGAGGGCTTGAGAAACCAAGGGCGCAGCTCCCAACATCTCCTCCCTTTCTATTTTAGAAAGGTGGGCCTTAACCGAGTGGGGGAACATTGACCTGGTTCCTCCCGTGGGCTATATACGCCCATCTATTGTTGGCTCTTGGTATCTTTTGGGGAGGAGAGGCAGAGCCGGTTTTAGATTGTGATTTGGATACCAACCTCTATGCAAACCAGGTATGTTCTCAGGGAAGGACAGAGGGGACCCTCTAGTGGGTCTTCCCTTGCAGTAGCTTTGCATCTGCACCCATCTCGATGCCCATACCTTCCCTTGGTCTATCAAAGGTGAAGGTAGACATTTCTCTGTCCCTTATGTCGTCCCCGTAGGGAGAGGGGGAGGTAAGTGTCTGGCAGTCCCCAACCTTGGGACGCCCCTGCAGCTAGGCGACAAAGGTCTGGGGTGAGTGAATTCCAAGGTGTGGTGGCCGCCAAAGAGGACGTAGAAAGGGCAACATCGCCCGCCTCGTTAATGATTTGCCATGTGTAATTAAATATTTGATGAGTATGGACGGAGGCAAAAAGTCCGTAAAGCAGGAGTAGGTACGTTATTATATGCAGGTGCAAAGAGTACACGCTCCTAAGAAGAAAAGTGTAAAGAACAGCAATCCTAATCTGTGGGTAAGGGGAATATTAGAGTCAGTGCAGAGGAGGACGAGAAACAGGAGGAAGAGCAAAATTCCCGTGAGGAGGAGAGGGGCTGGAGACTATCCTCTGCAATGCATCTCCGGAGGACGAGGCGGTTATCTGTAAGAGAACAGAGGGGAAGCGAGGTCTCAGGGCTGTGGATCCCTGGACGGATTATAGAGTTTTAGTAGCCGGTCAGGTAACCACCGGGCGTTTTGAGCCTGATTATCATAGATGCAAGCGTGTCCCTTTCCCCAGATAAGGACAGGGTCAGGGCCCTGCCATTTATTGGTGAGGGGATCTTTCCAAAGTGCTTGTGTATAATCAGAAGCGGTGGCCGGGTGCCAGAGGCGATCACCAGCTGTTTTGCCGCAGGCGTCTAAGGTTAGGAAGTTAAGGACAAATAGGGCATGATTTATTAGGGTTTTAGGGCTGGCTCTTGTGTTAGAAAGGGCAGTATTTCCGGACTGTATTTTAAAGAGCATATTTTTTAGCGTTTGATGAGCTCTCTCAACAATGCCCTGTCCTTGGGGGTTATAGGGAATACCCGTGATGTGTTTTATTCCGAGCTGCGCGCAGAATTGTCGGAAGGAGGCGCTGGTGTAGCCTGGCCCATTATCAGTTTTAAAAACTTTTGGCTGGGGGATGACGGCCAAAAGAGCTATGACATGTTGAATAACATGTTTGGTGGCCTCCCCGGTTTGGGGGGTGGCATAAATGAACCCACTATAGGTGTCTATAGAGACATGGATATATTTAGGTTTTCCAAAGGGAGGGTGATGAGTAACATCCATTTGCCAGAGTTCTCCAGGAACTATTCCCCGGGGGTTTATTCCCAGGTGAGGTTCAGGTAAAAGTGTCAGACAACCCTTGCATTGACGGACAATCTGGCGGGCCTGTTCTCTGGTTATGGAAAATTTTAGGCGAAGGGTATGTGCGTTGAGGTGATGTAGAGCGTGAGCTCGTTGTGCGGCAACAAAGGGGGTGTCTTCCTGGGCGGCAGCAATCAATTGGGTGGCCTGGTCTACTATATTATTTCCCTCTGTGAGAGGCCCAGGTAAGCCTGAATGAGCGCGAATGTGTCCAATAAAAAACAGAGCATTGCGATTAATGATTAGTTTTTGTAATTTGGAAAACAAGGGGGAAGCATTTGTGGAGGGACGTATGTAGGGGACTGTTTCAAGTAGGGGTACAGAGACAGCTACATAGGCGCTGTCAGTATAAAGATTGAAAGGAACCTCGCTTAGGAGTTCAAAGACTGTAATTATAGCTGTTAGTTCAACAAGCTGTGCAGATTGGAAGGCTGTCTGTATACGGGTAACCTGTCCATTAATACTAAAGGCTGCTATGCCTGAAGAGGAGCCGTCAGAAAACACTAGCGTGGCTCCCGCAATGGGAGTGGCTTTGGTTCTCCGGGGAAAAACAATGGGGGTTTTCTGTAAGAACTGAATTAATCTGTCAGCAGGATAATGATTATCAATTGTTCCTTGGAAGGAAGTGCAACTAATCGCCCAGTCATCATCGTTTTGAATTAGCCATTGTACCTGAGCTGTATTATACGGGAGGGTTATAGTGTCAGGGTCCTTTCCAAAGAGTTTTAAGGCTGACTCCCGCCGCGAGATTAACAGCCTGAGATACCTTGGAGGCAAGGGGGTCTATGGCCAGATGCATGGCTTGGGACATTTTAGAGGTGAAGGGATCAACGTCACGGCACATGCGCAACATTTCATCAAGGGTTTTATCTCGCGTCTTTCCGCGCAGCACCGCGCGGCAAGAGGCATTGGCATTTTCGTAGGTCAATTGTTTAACGAGCCTGTCATTAGAGGCTTCGCCCCCGAGGGTTCTTTCCGCCGCCTCTAGGAGTCTACTGACCAATTCACTATAATCCTCTTGAGGGCCCTGTGTAATTTTGGTCAGGGGAGTAGTAGCAGCCCCTGAAATGGGGAGTGCCCTCCAGGCTCCGAGTGCGGCGCTAGTGGTCTGGGCAAGGAGTGCAGAAGGGAATCTTCTCTGTTTAGCCTCCGCAGAGGTGGCAGGGACCGCATTGGGCCCCTCCCTGTGGAGCTTATCGTTTAAGTCACGACCTACTTTCTGCCATTTTTTAGGGTGAATTTCAGGTCCATTAACAATGAACTAAGGGCAAACCTTGTCTATAAAAAGAAAAAACTTAATAAGATCCTTTTTCTTAACTCTAACTCCTCTTTCCCTAAGAGATTCTTTTAGGTCTCGAATAAAGACCGCTTCTTTAGAGAGCTTGGGGCCCATTTTTCAGGGCGGGGCTCGTTCGAGGGCGGGGGCCCTTTTACTATGAACCAGGGACAGACTTCATCAATGAAGAGAAAAAATTTGACTAAATCCTTCTTTTTTACTCGGATTCCTCGTTCCTTGAATGAGCATTTTAAGTCTTTTATGAATTGTGCTTCTCTGGACAAGGTTTGTCCCATTTTTCTTTGTTTTATTTATCTAAAAAGAAAGAGGGATAGGAACTGAGGAAGTGAACATAGGTATCAAGGCAAAAAGGAGGAGAAGGGAACTTAACTTCTCTCCCGCGTGGGCAGCCGGTTAGTACAATCCGCTAACACGGACCCCCTGGGGTGCGATGCCTACGGACGTCCCGCCGGCTGTGCCTTTGGGCATAGACAAGGCTCTTTTACAGAGGCGGCAGAGGAGGGATTATACCAGAGGTCTCGACGTGGGCAGTCGGTTGGTATAATCCGCCAACACGGCTCTCAAGAGGCGAATCGCAGACCTACCGCTCTCTCCAGGGCGGAGGGAGAGGTCTACGACCGGGATGCCCTCTGAGTGGACGACTTCTGCCTTAAAGTCGACTGACACACTGTATTCTCCCAACTCAGAAAAAGCAGCCTCTAACCTCAGGGGTGGACGGCTTGTGCCGAGAAGCGGGCTAGAGAGAAAAGTCCCAAATCCTTTGAAAAAAAAAGGAAAAGACAAGAGGACCAAGAGAAGACAGAGGGAGTTTATGCTCAACTCTTTTCTCCGTTTAAAATTTGTTACTTATGATCCTAGCAGTCCGTGCCGAAACTAAACTAAGGCGGATGAACACTCACCGAAGACGGCGATCTCCGGTGAGCCGAAGACGAGGACCTTCCATGAGCGGTGAAAGGCAGTCTTCCCTGAAAAACTTCTTCTCTGAAAAACTTCTCCTTAACGAGCTGCAGCCTCTGTTATTTCGTAGTCCGCCTGGGTAAGGGTTCTGCACTCGGGCCCCACGTTGGGCGCCACCTGTCCCGCCAGCGGGACCGGTTATTTGGTGGGAGAACCGAGGAGAACCCAACCTAAAGAAAAGAGGGGTAACACGGACGAGAGAAAAGAGTGGAGGCAAGACAGTATTCTGATCAAGCCTCAAATTTTATTTTTGGATAACAAACATATTTATACGGCAAGAACAAAGGGGGGCAGGCAAAGGGTACCTGTTGCAATATGATTGGTCTTCAGCTGGTGGTGTGAGGAGCGGTAAGGACAGGGGGAAGTACGAGGTGGGGGGGAGAGCAGGAGACTATCAGCACCTTTGGTGGTCAGCCAGCTTCTCGGAAAGACTTGTTTATCATGGGTTTGGTTCTCACAGCCTGAGGGCTTGAGAAACCAAGGGCGCAGCTCCCAACACTTTCTTAGTGAAATAGGTGGTCAGTTAAAATGAGAAGTGTGTATTAGATTTTGAGAAGAAAAGAGAATGAGGTGTTTATATACAAGGGAATGCCAATGGAATAAAGGAAGTTGTGGGATTCCTGGGTAATTTTAGAATTCACTTGGTATCAGTTGCCAAGAGGCAACATAGTTGTTTTTCTGGAGCTCATTTGGCTATGAATGTACAGACAGAGAATGGATTTACCTAAGATTAAGATTGTACCAGGTAAGTGTGAGAGTGAAAGTGAGGAACAGATAATTTTAAGTTTCTACTGTAGAAGGACTAAAATGATAAATCATGGAATCTAAGCTGGGAAAGCAAATATGGGAACGCATGAGAGACAGAAAAATAGGTAATAATTTTAATAGGTCCTCATGGCTCAAATATCCTTCTAAGTTTGGAAAGTTGTTGAAGCTGGGATATCAGAAGGGAATAATCTGAAAGACAGGAAAGAATGGTCAAAGAGTGGAATATCAGAAATTGAGTTTATGAAGAAAACACCATTATTGATAATGACAAAGTCCAGGGTGTAACCTACCATGGGAATGAATGGCTGAGATGGTGTAGGAAATAACATTGTAAGGAGGACAAATGACCTGAGTTGAGAGAGTGTTGGAGGATCGTTTAGGTGAATAACACAATCTCAATTCTCACTGGAGTAGGTAGATAGAAATATCAGTAATCCATGAGGTGAAATATGCAAGGAAAAATGAGTAGTGGCTCAGAAATCTATAGATGACAAAAATAAGAGGGAAAGTGGGTGGTTAGAGATTGGAGATGGGAGTTTCAACACTGAGGATTTGAAAGAAAACGGGGAAAGAATGGCCTAAAAGAGGCAATGAAGATCTACAAGGAAGCTTCCCCAATTCTCAGGCCCATTGGTATGAGGGAAGCATTGACTATAAGGGCTGGGGGAGAATCAGCCCTTGATGAGAGATAGGTTTTAGTTTGAGCAAGAAAATAAACATTCAGAATCCGAGCTTTGAGGTAAAAGAGATTTTGCTAGGAATTGGCCATGATTTCTGGGGGGAAGAGTAGAACGATTCAGGAAGGAGAAGTTTGGAGATGGGGTAAGATAAGGGAATATCCAGAGTTCTGAGTAGATGACAGTCTGAGGTATGCGTAGTATTGGGAGTCTGGAGTTTCTCATGGTGATTGCATAAACAGGGTGAACAATGTAATTTGTGTTAACCAATAAAATGTGGGTGAGGATTGAAGGGAATCAGGCTTTATGTCTACAGAAAACATGAAAGTGAGAATTCACATGTTAAAGTCTTAACCTTTAGGATATCAGAATACGACTGTATTTGGAGGTAGGGTCTTTAAATTGGTAATTAAGTTAAATGAGGTTTTTTAGCGTGGGCACTAGTCCAATATAACTGGTGTTCTTATTAAAAGAAAAAGATTAGGACACATATACACACACAAAGGGAAGGCCTTATGAAACACAGAAAAAAAGACACCCAACTACAAGCCAAGGAGAGAAGCTACAGATGTAACCAAACCTCTCAAGACCTTTGTGCTGGCTGAAAAATTACTGCTTGACTATTGCTCATGGTAACATAACACTCTAACAATAAGCTTTCTGCTTCTGTACCCCACGCTTGCACAACAGACCTGTGGGTTGACAGTTAGTAAAAAGAAGAAAAATAGACTTGTATGTTCAAACAGAATTAAGAATGGGGTTTAGGGCTTAAAAACCCTGTACCTCTACATCTCAAGGCTGCTTGATTTGGGGTCTACGTACTCCTGGCAGACCCAGCTGGCTGAATAAAGAGTGTGTTTCCTATAACTCACTGATTTTGGGTGGTCCATGTGTTTCTCAGGGCTTGGCGGCCACAACATTTGGAGGCCCCAGCGAGATCTCAAGGAGTGGCCCTGAGATCTAAGACCAGACCGGCCTCTGAAGCGGTTGCTGTCCCTGTTACAGACTCAAAGGGGCGGCCACCCTGAGACGTTCCAGGTCAACGCAATTGTCAAAGACGCAGCCTCTAGGATGCACTCTTTTTCCTGATACCTCCGGGAATCTCCAAGGCCTCAGCGTCTGGATAAAAAGGTACCTTTCTGTTAACTGGTCATTGGGGGTCTGTGGAGAGACTGGACGCAGTCATATCTCCTGGACTGTGGCCAGACCGTGGGATGCCGCCTCCTGTGCCCTGTCATTGGGTTTTGTTTATTGTCTTTGGTCTTGTCTAGTTTGTAAGTGGTAGACCTCTCTAGGTCCACCTAGACCCCAGTAATTGTTCTTGTCTGAGTGTCTGTTTTGTGTTTTCCATGCAAGCGATGGGGGGAGGCCTGAGTTCACAGAAGACACCTTGGGGTGTCTCCTGTGACATTTCAAAGAAGGGTTTGTAGAGGGAGCTGACTATGGTATAGAGTTTTCTCCAGGCAGACTAAGGACATTGTGTGAAGTTGAGTGGCCGGCCATCTTTTGGTGTAAACTTGCCTCAGGAGGGTTTCTTTGACAGGGGTTTAGTGAGGAATGTTTGGAAGATTGTCACGGGAGACCCGGGACATCCTGATCAGCTTCTCTAAACTGATCAATGGTTAAACCTTGTTCAGAATTCCCCTCCTTGGCTCCACCGGTATGCCCTTTCTCTAGGGACACAAGTCTTAGTTGTGGGCACCCCGAAACATATGGCAACTGAATCTCCAAGACAGCCCAGTCCTTCAGTCCTCCAATCTCCACCGAAGGACAGTGACCTTCCCCTACCCTATAGTCCAGGACAACAGAGGCCAAATAACACCGCCTTACCTCCTCAGATGCGGGCAGGTAACTCCTATGGGCCTCCTGCTCCCAGTCCGGGCAGAGTCCTAGCCAATTCCACCACCCCAGCCATCCTCCCTTTGTGAGAAGCACCACTCCAGGGGAATCACACAGACAGGCCCTTTATGGTTTACGTGCCTTTCTTGACTAAGTGACCTGTACAACTGGAAGGCACAGAATCTGCCTTTCTCTGAGAAACCCCAGGCATTAAAGGGACTCTTAGAAAGTGTCTTTCAGACTCACTTCCCCACCTGGGATGATTGTCAATAGCTCTTAGTTACCCTCTTTAACATGGAAGAACGGAAGAACGTGGACGCATTCCGGCCAAAGCACAAAAGATAGTTGCAGGAGGGAGGAAAGTCGAGGAAGCACAGAAATAGATTAAGGAGGAATTTTCTTCCACCTGCCCAGACTGGGGTCACAATTCTCATGCACGGAGGACAGCATTAGATTGGTATCACCAGATTCTAATTAGGGAAATTAGGATGGCTGCTCATCAGCCATCTAACCTTTCTAAGGTAACTGAAGTTATACAGGGAGGAACCTCAGGAATCCCCTGGAGCGTCTCTTGAACGAGGCATACCGGGTATACACCCCCATTGATCCTGAGGCCCCTGAGAACCAGCATGAAATTAATATAGCTTTTGCTACTCATGCAGCCCCTAATATCTGAAAAATTAGAAGGATTTGCAAGGATGAACCTGTCCCAACTTGTTGAGATAGCCCAGAAGGTGTTCAACAACAGGGAGGCACCAGATAATCCCAAACATATGGCTAAAATCCAAAGCTACTGTCATCAACCCAGCCAATCTGTTGTCAGACTCAGACCCCGAGACCCCGTTCAATGACTACGCAGATTTCACAGATGGGGTGTATTCCTCGTGGCCAGACCTCAAAGACTCCCCTCTGCCTGAGGCCGATGAAGTCCTGTTCATGGACGGGAGCAGCTTCATACAGGAAGGAAAGAGGTATGCTGGGGCAGGGTCGTAACTCTAACTGGCACTATCTGGTCACAAGCTCTTCCCCATAAGACTTCTGCTCAAAAGACCAAACTCATTGCCTTCAATGAGGCACTAAGATGGGGAAAACATAAGGCAGTCACAATAACACTGAGAGCCGATATGCCTTTGCCACTGCATATGTACATGGAGCCATCTACGAGGAAAGAGAGCTTCTGACTTCAGCTAGAAAGGATATTAAGAACAAGGAAGAGATCTTAGCCTTACTTGAAGCCATATGGATGCCTAAGGCTCTGGCTATTGTTCTTTGTAAAGGGCATTAAAAAGGGAATAGTTCTGAGAGGGTGGGACCAATAAGCAGATGCAGAGGCAAGAGCAGTGGCCACAAGGCCAGTGGGGCCCCCACCACATCTACTGACTATTGTCCCTTACCCAGAACTGCCTCTGTTTCAAGATAAGGGAGCCACTAGGAACAAACAGGGTCGGTGGACGACCCCAGATGGAAAAATCGGGCTCTCACAGGCTCTTGGAAGGACTCTCCTCCACCAACTACACCAGACCACACACCTAGGGCAGACTAAGATGCTCCAGAAGCGAGAAGAACTGCAGAGGGGATTGCCTCACGATGCCCGGCTTGTGCCCAGGTTCATCCAAAGAAGAGGAAGACAGAAGAACTTAGGCATAGAGAAAGAGGAACTTATCCGGGGGACCACTGGGAAGTCGATTTCACTGAGGTAACCTTGACTGTGGGGGTCTACAAATATTTACTTGTTTTTACAGAACCTTTTCAGGATGGGTAGAGGCCTCCCCTACCAGGAAAGACTCTGCTTTAGTAGCTACTAAGAAACTACTACAAGAAATCCTCCCTTGATTTGGTCTCCCCAGAACTTTAGGGTCAGATGACGGGCCAGCCTTCGTACCAAAAGTTTCACAGCAATTGGCTAGCTCCCTAAATTTGCAATAGAAACTCCACTGCGCCTACCGGCCCCAAAGTTCAGGCCAAGTAGGGTGAATGAATCGGACCCTAAAAGAGACATTAGTCAAGTTAAGGTTAGAAACTGGTGGGACCTGGATAGAACTTCTCCCCTTTGCTCTTTTCCAAGCCAGGTTGTACTCTGTATATTAATGGATTCACCCCATTAAAAATTTTCCCACCTTTAGTACCTAGAATAGAAGATTAGAAAAAGGCAGAAATGCATAACCTTGTCTTATTTGAGTCTTTACAGGCCCTTCAAAGTGTACAGAAGGAGATTTGGTCCCAAGTTCGTGCTGTCTACTCTGCCCCGGCAGATGGACTTCCCCATCAGTTTCAGCCTGGGGACTCTGTGTGAATCTGGAAGTTCACTTCCAAAGTACTAGAACTCAAATAGAAAGGACCCTTCACTGTCTACCTGACTTCACCCACTGCAGTTAAAGTAGACGGCATCACAGCATGGATTCATCACTCCCATGTGAAGGCAGCACGAGAGTGGACAGCTCAGGAAGACAGGCCCTTAAGACTAAGACTCAAGCGTACAGAAGTCTAACCCTCTGTTTCTTCCTTTGTTCCTCGTTAGCCAAGGCATTTGACCAGCCACAACCAGAACCAGAAGGAACATTAATAACTTTGCTAACAACAATACACAAGGTCTTAAATAAGACCACCCCAGACTTATGACAAGATTGCTGGTTGTATCTAAACTCAAAACTCCCTTATTATGTCAGGGTAAGAACTCCCCTAAACTTAACTGAGTTCAGCAGGCTAGAACTTCAAGTCGATTCACTAGCAGAAGTAGTCCTTCAGAATAAAAAAGGGTTAAATTTATTATTCTTAAAACAAGATGGATTATGTATGGCTTTAGGTGAAACGTGTTGCTTCTATGCCAATAACTCTAGAGTAATTAGAAAAAGTTTACTACTAGTACAGAAAAATTTAGATACCAGAGAAAAACAGAGACTAGAATCAAATAACTGGTTTCATAGGATATTCAATTGGTCACCATAGCTAACAACCCTTTTATCTGCTGTAGCTAGACCTGTAATCATCCTTCTCCTCTTGTTAATTTTTGGCCCATGTTTCCTTAATTTCTTGTTTACATATATAAGGAAGAGAATGAATTCCATTAGACTTTTAGTATTGCAGAATAGAAGCTATGAACAAATTCCACATGAAGAATCAAAGATTTGATTGTCTGCTAAGGCCAGTGGGGAATGTAGTGGCTGAAAAATGACTGGTAGAAATTTATTACTTGCAGGAAAGTTACTGCTTGGCTATGCCCATGGAAACATGGCTATGTCCATGGGAACATAGGCTGTTACCCATAGGAACATAACATTTGAAAAAAGCTTTCTGCTTCTGTGACCACGCTTATGCACCTGACCCGTGAGTTGACAGGTAGTGAATAGAAGAAAGGTAGCCCTTTGTGTTTAGACAGAATGAAGAATGGGATTTTGGGCTTAAAAACCCTGTACCTCTACATTTCAGGGCTGCTTAATTTGGGGTCTGCATACCCCTGGCAGACCCAGCTGGCCGAATAAAGAGTGTTTCCTATAACTCACTGAGTTCCGGTAGTCCTTGTATCTTTCGGGGGCTGGCGGCTACAACAATGACCCTTAGAAAAGATGTAGGCAGGAAAGTTACGGAGTTTTGGGTCTGCGTGCAAAGACACTGAGATCATCCTATCTTAAAAGAGATCAGCCCTAATCTGCCTACAATTAAGTAAACCAGAGGCATTTTTTAACTCACACAAAGAAACCAGTAGGCAGAGATTTAGGTACCAGTTTAAGCCAGTTACTTGCACCAGCAGCACCTGCTCAATAAAGACCCCAACGACCTTCAACTCACCTGAGTCTCATTATACCAATATTATAATATGATGCATATGCCCAGAAGTTCATTAATATCATTATAACAGACTGAATTCTGGGAACAAACATGAGCAGAAGGCAAAATCACTGAGTCCTGTCAATCAAGGAAGCCCACTCCTCTAAGAAAAGTAACCACCCACAGCAGAAAGGGACAAAAACCCTGAAGTCTTTGTTACCAGGCCTTTTGAACCACGCTACTCTTACTCAGGCCCGCTTCTATGTCTGGAAGTGGACTTTCCTTTCTAATAAAACCTTTCTTTCCTACTGTATTTTGGTGTCTTGCTCGATTCTTTGTTCGAAACATCAAGAACCTGGACGATGCATTGGGAGAGAACCCCCACTATTCTGTAACACTACCATATATTTTTCAAGATGTTTTTTCTTGGTCTCTGTTCATTTTATCCTTTTCTTGTTTCACTAATGTTAGCTTTTTTTTTGAATGGTAATGAGAATATTGATTACAGGTTGCAAAAGCTTTTTTCTGCTTATGACATAATTTTTGATTTTCTTCCTTTGTATATTAGTCCGTTTTTCTTTTGAAATACATTAGTTGTCAGGTGACCTTTTAGTAGTAGTGCACTGTAAAACATACTTTGTTGGCTGATGGGCTTCTCTGTTCAGTGTGATCAGCAGTGGCTAAGTCATGTAAGGGAGATGAACAAATGTTAACTTTTGGCATTCTCATTCCATAATAAGATAAAATTAGAACAACTGCATTATGTCAAATAATGACAAAGGACATTGGCTCTGGAATTAAATCTTGACTGCATTGAAATAGGTTTTTCCACCTTTGACAGCCTAAGGTTTTTCATCATAAAATAAGTTTGCCGAGACAGTCAAATCAGAAAATCAAAAACTATGATTTTGTTCTTATTACTGAAATTTAACAGTATCTAATCAAATAATGCTTTGATTAATGTTGAATGCTAGAGCATATTAAAAGATTTATTAAAACTATGAGTACAAATCTATTGTGGGAAAAAAAGTAAGAACAAAGATTGCTTCTGTGTCACAGGGTTAGGCTTTAGGGGAAAAGGGAATGTGAGTTTTTGGGTAGTGCTGATACTATTCTACATCTTGAGAGGGACAAGATTTAGGTTGCTTAGGTTTATGCGTTTGTCAGAACTCAATGGATGATATATTTAAAACTTATGCATTTCACTGCATATCAATTTTACCTCAAAGAAAGCAAAACAAAAATAACTAATGTACTCTAGTTAGGGATGTACGCTAAAATGTTTAGGAATGAAATAGAATGATGTCTGCAACTTTGAAATACATCAAAAAATAAGTTGGATTAATGGACAGAGAGAGAACAGGTAGTTGAATAGGGAGCTAATGAAGCAAGTATAATGAGATTTTTTATTGTAAAATGTAGGTTGTGTATGTATAAATATTCACTGTAAAATTCTTTTAATATTTCTGTATGTTTGAAAATTTTCATATTTAAAGTTAAAAAAATGGACAAAGAACTGAAAATAAAAAGACAACCTTTCACACAAGGTAATTTGTCACCAGATCTTCCTTGAGAGGTAATGTATTAACTTAAATGTCTATATTTGTAAAATAGACAAAACTTGACTACTGTTATTTAGTGTCCATCTAAAGAGCATAATAGAACCCCAGAAAGGGGAAATATTGAAAGAGCAGAAGTAAACTAAATTGAAAGCAAATGAAATCAAGTTATTTGAATTTCCAATTAGACAAAGTATCAGCCTAATTAATGAAAAACAAGATAAAATAGGAACCAGAGAAAGGTTATACATTAGACAGTTTAAATATTATATTTAAATAATACATATTTTTATTTCCAGGTGGAAATTAAGAATTACTTAAAAGTACAGAATAGCAAAAGTGATATTAAATGGAGGAGGTGACAGGAACAACAAAAGAGGAATTATGGGGAAAAGGAATAACTTAAAAAATGAAACCTCAAGGGATTTTTTTGTTTTTAATGACAAATAATTTTTTTTTTATGTTACAAATATTTCTCCAACACATAAAAAGCTTAGTTTATTGTTTGGCTTCTTTCAAGAATAATTGTGGTTTTACTCCCAGTCTTGACCAGAGCAAAACCAAAAGGAAAATATTGGGACTACTGTGATGTGGAGATAGGGAACACTGAGCTAAAATAAAACCTTAAGAAATAGTTTGAACTTCTTGTAAATGAAGTGTTCAAAAATATCTTAGAAAGTAGAATTTAATCTACAACCTGCTAAAAATTTTCATGGAATGTGACACAAGAAAAGATATAAGACAACATGTTGCTTGAAAAAAACTATCGGTACAAGTAGGTTCTACCTCTGAATATGCAAAGAAGGCTTTGGATAATATGCTTATCTACTTCAGCAGCAAAAACATAAGCTTTTGGAGGAAAATATACAAGAAAGCCCATTTACATTTAAAAGATTCTTCTTACTCAGAAGCCCTGCTAACAAAGTCAGCCTTTATTCTGAAAGCTGTTTAGGAGTGGCCACTCCTGTTTTGACCTAAATGGCCTAGTTTGTAAAAGAAAACCTAACAATAAGATTTCTCTTTGAAACGTTTGGCTAACAGAGAAAATGAGGCAGCACCAAGAGCATAGGCTTAGGCATATATCGACTTTTTCTATGAAATAAAGGGTGTTGCTGCATCATTTATTTAATTTTAAATGAGAGTCCATAGCAAAGTAGAGAAATTCTCCCCTTGGAGGAAACAAAACAAAACAAACAAAAAAAGAAAGGTTCCTCGTGGCTGTTACCTTTGGAATTCCCATGAATTCTTGCTTTTTGTTGTTCCTGCCCTTGGCTTTCTATGAGCCATTCTTTGTATTTTAATAATCTCCATTCTCACATTCCTCCTCCACTAACTGCTCTATTATTTAGCTGCCTGTAATGTGCTGCTTTTACTTGAAATCAAAAGATCCCTAGCTAAACAGGATGAACAAAAACAATCATTATATACTTGATGTGCCTGACACATAAGGGCAAATTAAGTATTTGCTAAATAAATTATAAACTAGAACATGTGTAATTGATTAAAATTCCAATGTGGAAATAATTTGCCATTTCAGACATGTCTTTAAAATAATAAAATTATGGAGAATTGTTTACTTTGATTTGTATCTTGCTCAGTAATAAATTATAGCTGGGTAAAAAAATAAACATTTTACAAGAGTTTGTTCTGCTTTTATGAAATGACGCTGGAAGCTTTAGACTCTACATCTGAATGTAACTTATTATGCGACATAGTTATGGTAGTTTTAATTTATAAAGAATAAACATTTGGTGAAAAAAATTCTCTGAGGGCTGATATACATTCTATTAAATGAAATAAAGAGAGAAGTATAACTTTTTTTATTCTTCTTGAGGAGGGGGCTACTTTTGAAGAGAGAACATTGTCATGATATAAAAATTCTACACACTAGATTTTAAAATACAAAGTTAACATCCTAAACATCATATTTTCAAAACTCAATTTCATTAAAGATTAAATATATTATTCCGGAAACCATAAATATCCTATTTACAAAAATCAACATATTACTTGTGAAGGTGATAATAGAGACTCGTTTGAATATAACCATTTTCTATTTATTCATTCTCTAAACTGATTCAGGAAATATTTATTTAGTTTTTAAGTACAAAATACTATGATAGGCATCAGAAGAGAATATAGAAATAAAAAATGGGTAAATTATTACTAATAAAAAAAGACAATAGTCATTGCAAATAGTAAAGTTCTTAGCAGAGAGGTAACGTATTAACTTAAATGTCTATATTTGTAGAATAGACAAAACTTAGCAGAGGATATGGTTTTGAGTTGAATACTGGAGAATGAAATAGACTATGTTCAGCCAAGTGGTATTAACTGATCAGAGTGCTGGTAGATTTGGGCATATTTTATTTTGTCATTTTTATTAGTTTCTAGAAATGGAATTATAAGTTGATCAGTGGCAGACTTTGGAGGCAAACATAGATTTTAAATGTTTAATGATTAATAATACTGAGGAGAAAACAAACACAACTCTAATTTTAGCCTAGTTCAAAGGTAAATAAACTTGGAAATAGCAAATTCCAAACTTAACACTTTTGCTAAATCTTATTGTGTTTAATTTATACCCCTGAATTTACTCTGAGTCTTATATGATAGCTCGTGTAACATTAATAGCCAATTGACGAACGTGGTGAGAGAATAACACATCAGGAGAGAAATAAGGACAGATGCAGAGTGCAGAGTCTTTGGAGCAAGAATTTTGTTAAGTACTGAACAGACTTCACCCTGACTTGAGAAGGCCTGATAGGCTAAGCTGAATCATCTTGGAGCTTGATAGGAAATTCATATTCTTCCATCTGAAGTGCCCAAGAAGTTCAGGGTCTGAGCCATCACCAGTCTTGGCCTTGTTCTACCTAGCTGTCACCCTGCATTCCCGAGTATGGCCCTCTTACTCACAGCAAGACAACAGATGATTGTATGAGGGTACTGTGATGTCTGCTCACATATTGAGAAAGATATTCATGTCCTTTTTAATTAGCTTTCAACCTTTAGGAGCACATCAAGAGATAAGTATGATTTTGATTATTTCAAATTTTTAATATTCTCTAACACTTATTCTAACCCTTTTTAAAAGGAGATTTGAGCCCCTTTTCTCCATACACCTTCAGTTTATAAAAAAGCATTCTCTGTAAATCAATGTTAAGCAATCGTGTTCATGAGAGATGGCTTCAGGAAGGCAAAGCCAGCTGTTGCTTTTAATTCTGTGTACTATGAAAGCAATGAGAGATGTTTGCTTTCTCTTTTATTTCCGTTAACATCACAAATAATACGGCCTGTTCTGCTGTTTGTCTTTGTACTCCAGGTCAGTTGTATCTTTCCTACAAAGTTGTTTAAGCTTGTTATTTTTCCATTATTGGTAATTGAGGAAGGGGCAAATCTAACTTAGATGAGCAGTTTTTATTTTTTATCTGGATTTTTTGCTTTTATTTTGGCTGTGCTTAATCAGGAATGAATATAGAAGGCCATAAAGATTCTTCTTTAAGATTACAAAAATTCTCTTTATAAAGAAGTATTATTGCTTTTAAAAATTAAAGTTATATTCTCATTCTTAATTAGAAGTATATCCCCTCTAGAGTCTATGTACAAAATAAAAAATATATGAATAAGAAAGAAATTATCTATAGGATATGTTTTATAACAATGTTTATTCAGTTATGAAATTTTCATTAGTTATAATTGTTTAATGAAACAGTTTAACCAGTATATATCATGATTGTGTTGACTCAATTTTTCAGACCAAATTAAATAAAACTCAAAAATATCAGTTCAGGAAAACAACATCAGTATAGTAAATAGTTGGGTAGCTATTTTAGTGGCTTAAAAATAAACACTGTACTTAACAGTTTTCGAATGATGCTTTTATTAGTGATCTTAACAAATTTATAGATCTTTAACTATTTGTTAATGGAGACAGAGTTTGAACCTATACCATTTTAATTAGTATATTATCTAAGTCAAAAGCAAACACAACATCAGTCTTTTCAGTTACCACCTAGTTCCTTCTGTCAGGAAGAACTAGGTGATAAATTGATTAGTCCAAATACTCTGAATCTTTTTCTTTGGAGTATGTTCATTCCAAACCTGGTTAACCATCAGTCTGTCTTTTGATCATTTGCTTTTATTATTGTTCAGCCTATTTTTTTTTTTTTATGACCTCATCTTTGTACAAGCTCAATTATTCTGAAGGTTTACTAGAATGACTTGGTTTTTTTGTAGAGTATATTTCTTTGAAACTCTTTACATTCTTTATTTCAATATCATTGATGTTGCAAATATGTTTATTTTTTGGCTTTTGTTTTCCCTCAAGAGTTCAAACATCCCTTCCCCCTACTCTCCCAAGGAGCACTTCAGATTACCATTGTCAGGATAGAAATTTCAGCAAGCACTTCCTGAAGGTTGTTAGTTTTATTTTGCAAACATTGCAGCTTTCTTTCAGACATCACATACGTTACAGTCTTCTAAATTGAATTGCTTATTTTGAAATGCTTATAGGATCTGAGCGCTCAAAAATATATAAATGAGAAAAATTAATGTTTTTCTTTTGTGGTGTTCTGCCCTCTGCTGGCAGTTCCATTTAAAGCAAGCGAATATCATTATTAAATAAATAGTAAATGCCGAAAGGAATTCAAGAAATGTGTCTCAAGTTTAAACATTTGTGAACTGTCAAGAATACCTTTGAGGACTACAAAAGTTCTCGAACTATAAATATTAAACTCTTTACAAATTCAAAGCCTCTGCTTTAAGTTTTGGCTTCATGGCCATGCCCAGGTATAAGATCATCATCTAAATAATCACAATTTTCACATATGATTAGATTATTACAATTATAAAAACAAGATACTTAAAATTTTCCTGGAGGACTTGTGGATACTTAGAATATGTCTGTAGATGTCATTTTGAAAAATACTGACCAGCTTCTATACTTATTTTACAGGTAAGACAGCTGTACTATATCCCACAATGTGAGGGGGTCTTGTTTAGGGTCACCAAAGCATTATAGGCAGAGCCTAGGTAAGAACTGTGTGCGCGCATGCGCACAATAACATAATTATGTGCCCACCTGGTTTTCCTTTGCTTTCTGTCTGGAAACAATATGTTGTATTTTATTTAAAGGTTATAGTCATATTGAAACCTGAGATGTCGCTTGGTATTCAAGTTACAACATTTGTGTTTATTTTTTATTTCGTTTAAGAATCCACTCACCCATTCAAACATGGAAGCTAAAAACCAAATGTCTCACCATAAAGTAAACGAAATAAAGACAAATCCTCTAATTTATAAAAAACTGTGGGTAACATATAAAAAACTAAATCAAGTGTAATGTTGATTAATATGATTTAACTATTACCTGTTTAAATACTTAAAATTTAGAACTTATAATACTAATAACTAGTATTGACCTACAAGTTATCAAGATATGCCAGGAAATAGTTATCACTTGACACGTTTTACAACCTACAGACATTGGCATTTAACATTTGGGTAAATTCAAGGAATAGTGACAGATAAAATCCACATCTAGCTTGCCATAGCTCCATCAGAGCAACTTCTAAGAACAAGTCTCTTCCTCTTTCAGACAATCATAACCCAATTTATTTTGTAAAAAAGTGAAAAAGAAATACTTTTGAAATGTATTCACAGGACACTGAATGAATGGAAAAAAGCCCTCAGCCAAATTGTTTGGCGTAGCATTTTTTGACAATTTCTTCAGAAATTTCTTTAATTTCTATAAAGTTAATTAAAAATATTAAAATATCGAAATATATAGTTTGTATAGTATTTTCAAACTTAAAATTTTAGGAATTAAAGGAAATATCTTCAATGTGATCGAAGATGTTGGTTTTGAGGCATTTATTTTTATTTTCAAATTTTTTGTATGCTTAATTGGAGTTGGCTGAGAATTTTTCAACCCTTTTAAAAGGGATGTTAAAACTCGATTTCGTTGCATATATATTACATATATCTATATTAAGACTGTTATATACCTTTGTCATTTTAACTTATTCTGGATATCAGTTTTCTGGATACAACAAGGGGGCAGACTAAGAACAAATGAAAGAAATCATCTTCAATCTGCAGCTTCTTTTATTGGTGAAAAGTTACATTTAAATTGAATTAATCTAATTTTATTTGTTTTTTTTTTACTGAATTTTATCTTTTCTCCTGACTGTGAAAGCAATTTCAGTTTCTTTGCACTATTGGAAAATTGCTTTAGAGCTAAAATCTAAACTCGTTTGATTGTTTTATTTCTTATTTTTTTCCTAAGAGAATAACTATTAAAGGCATAAATTTTTAGTTACCACTTGATTCTTTTCCATTAATTTTCTTTATTATAAGTTTATTAAAAGAAAATTGGAATATTATAAATGATGTCTTGTTTTTATACAAATTATATAGATCAGTATTTTAACAATAAATAGTTTCAGTGCTCTTGTATTATTCTTATTGTAGGCTCATAGTTTGATTGAAACTTCTAAACGTCTCTATTTACTTAAAGATTATTTGATTAGCTGGGAAAATATTTTATAATAAGAGCTATTTTTTTTTCAGGGAGGTATTATATATTTGTGTGTGTTAATCTATCTAGAAATGATAACTGTCATGTAACAATTATGGGACCAAGCCATTGCAAACCATTCTTTGGCACAAGAAGAAAAAGAGCACATTTGCGTTAATCCTTAATTTAAAAAATGTTGAAAAAAGATAAATCAGCTTTTTGTTTTGATCTATAAACAAGTGAGATTTAGCTAATATATTAACCTATACTACTAATCTCAACTAGATTTAAAAGCAGAAGTTTTCTAACAGCCTAAGACTTAAATATATTCAAGTGAGGTGTTTCCAATTCCCTTAACCCCTGTCTCCAATTCCAAATTATTGATTAAGCTCTAGCCCAGGTGTAATGTCGTCTGTACTCTGAGTAGTCACAATTTAATGTTGCTGCCAATTCTTTTGTTTGAGATTTAAAAAAATATATACTTGTTTAAATTTGGTAATTAATTCATAGAATAAAGATTTCAAACTTATACAGTTGTAGTTAGATCTTTAAAGAGACACTGTGCATATTAACTTAGGGATAGGGGAAATGCAAGAGCAGATAGTTACTGAAATTTAAAATTCATAGTTGAAAGGCCAACCCACATCTTGCTGAACTGACCTCCGCACCACCCCCCGCCCCTGACCCCCTCAGCCCCTCGCCTCTCACACACGAGTTAGGGAGAAGGATTTGAAAAGAAAAAAAAATAAATACATTCTCTAACTTCATGTCTTTTACAGGCACAGACTTTTAAAGCCCAAGACAAAAGCTGGGAAATAATAATCATTGTATAGGATCAACCACTTTTGAGAAAAGAAGGGAGTTTAATCACCAGGCAGCATAGTTTTGGAGACCGCCAGGATCAGAAGAACGTAATTTTTAGCTTGAGTAGTAGCTTAGAGTTAAAAAGAATATTAAGTTCCTTTTTGGATGACAAAATACTGATACTGGTATGTCTGGCTCACCCAGGTGTAGTTAAATCATATCTCTCCAGTTCTCAGAAATAGAAGAGGGCAGGATGGCTGAATCTTACATCTGACATAATAGTAGGATGGGGTTCTCTAAAGTGCGTGTCACCTCATGAGGACTTATGGGAAGCTCAAAGCCTTTTGAAAATCTGAGGCCTCAGCTTGGGAGAGAAGAGTAACTTGTCTAGAGACAAAATACAGTATGTGTTCATCTTATAGTCAGCTATTTAAGGCTCTACTTGTGAGGGAGATCTCTCACTCAGATATACTCTCTGCATGGATTCAGCGGATGTTTGTTGAAAGAAAATAGTACTAGAATGAAAGTTATTCTTAATGAAGGCAGCTCATCTTTTCTTCAGAGCCTTAAATGAATCAAAAAATAAAATTAAAAAAAAAACTATTCTTGTTTACAAGAAACTGACAAATAAATGAGAAACCCACCCTCAGTCTCCCTTCAGAATTTCACGAACTTTTATAAGGGACTTGAGTTTTAAGGGAACTTATGCTTTCCAAAAAGAGTTATATTTTTATTTAATAATGATACCCTAGCTTAGAGCCTAGGGAAAACAAAGAGCTGAGAATTAGAAATACTACTAGAAATAATTCCAGTCCTAATTAAGAAGTGAATACCAATTCTTGGGGGACATTTCTATCTAGAGTAGTGCCTACCAAGATTAGACTCCACTCTAAACAATAATATAAATAAATAAATAAATAAATAAATAAATAAATAAATAAATAAACACTTGAAAAGGCATGCCAAAAAAAAGTAAAAATTTAAAGACTAGAAGTGTAGTTATAAATTATGTGCACGAGCAACAATATTGGGTGATTTCCTGGCATTTGGTAATAAAAAACTGCCATGTTTGAGCTAAAATGTTTTAAGTCCATCAGCCGCTACTTGTGTGTGTGTTTTTTTTTTCTTCACTGCTTTCTTTTACTTGGTCGGTAGGCGTATTCTCCTCAAGTCCAGGTTAAAATGCTTAGAGCACAGAAGAATTCTGAATGCTGGCTCCTGGCTTCTGTGCCTCATGCCCTCTCCAGAGTAGTGAGTTTCTAAAACACCCAAGCACCTTTTTAGTTACATTGAGTTTTTGTGCAGCTCAAACACTCTCCTGCTCCTCCTCCAACATGTATGCTTAGGACAAAAACCAGCCTGACTCTCGCAGGTCTGTTTGGGAGAATGCATACTACTATTTGCAGTGGTTATTTTACAGAGTGTTAGAGATGTTGTTTGCACTATTGGGTACACTATTGGGGTACATCAGAAATATGTTCTGGATGAAGGTGTTGATTGGTTTAATTAACTTCTGATAATCTGCTTTATACCCTATCCACAGTGGAACTGTGAAACTTTGGGGTAGATCCAGGAACCTTGAGACTTGCCTGAGGTGACCTACGTAATTAACTGTTTGTACTTATTTCTCCTCTCCAGCACGCTCCCTAAGGAAAGGAAAAGTAGCTTCCAATATCATTAAATAATTGACAGCAGAGACTTTGAAGCTGGCACTTCTGGGGTTTGATTTTCAGTTCTGCCACTTATTAGCCATGTGACCTTGGGAACCCACATACTTTATTTTCTCTCTCTATGCAAAATACAAATTAATATTACTATGTACCTCATAAAGTTGTGAGAAAAAATTTACATATACACACGTACACACACGTGCTCCTGCATACATATACATATTTATATTCTCAATTAGTTCTATGATATACATCTAGGATATTCTAAGACATCCATCTCCTAAAGTTAGGTCTGATACATTTTAAGTGCTCCATAAGTGATATCCACTGGGAAATTGAATCATTTAAATAGTGTTGGAGTTCTCTCTGTGAACAAGGAATATTCCTTGCTCTCTAAAGCAGTGTTTCTTAACACTTCTGTACATTGAAATCTCATGGAGAGAGACAGGCTAACTTTTTCTCTAAAAATATAAAATAAACTCTTTGCTCCTTCCAAAATATTAGAATGTATAAGTGCACTGAGGGTGTAGAGTATGGCACACCTTAAATCTCCTGCATGAAGTTTTATTGTTTAGGAAATATACTTGCTTGCTGTTTTTGAAATAGATAACAGAACTAATGGGGCACAGGTTCCCCATGAATGGGAACCACAGTACTAGAGAACACTGTGATTGGCCACCAGCGTTCTATTTCTAACACTAATCCCACCCTTTGACGTCATTATAGTAATGATTTAGCCACTTTTTAGAATTTGCCCATTATTGTAGCCTGCTTGTGAAAGAAATCTTCGGAAAATTTTCAGCAATAAGATCTTTGTTAACAATTTTTGTCTGTTAGTTGAATTGCTGGTTTGATTTTCTCACGTGCAAATGAGAATACGATGAGAAAAGGTAGATTAGTTAATGGACCTCACACTCTCTGTTTCTAATAATAGATTAATTAAAGAAGAATGAAAAAAACTATGCTATTCCCTTGTCAAGAAATGGTAGGGTATGCAAATGACAAACCAGCAACACTAACCTGAGTGAATAAAGGAGCAAGATCATCTCAGAGAGTAATAAATTCTATGAAGCAATCAAACAGGTGAAATTAAGTTTGACCTATTTGAAGGCAAGAAGAAAAATCTGGCACTGTGGTAGGAAAAGAACAGGTAGTATATAATTTTAAATAGAGTGATGATGAAAGGCCTCTATGAGAAGGTCATGTTTGAGGATATGGACATCCGGGGGCAGGTTGTTGAAAGCAAAGAAACAGCAAAGTCCCTACAATTGGAATTTAAGGAATATCAAAGAGGTTAGAGTACTTGGAATATAGAAAGCAAGCATGATATGAAATGAAAGTAGAGATAAATAGTAGCCTACATTGTGTGTAGGACATAGTGGGACATTGTAAGAACTAGCTACAGTCATTGTAAAAATTTATTTTATACTCTGCCTGAGATGAGAAGCCTTTGGGGGATTTTAAGCAGAAGAGCTCCAAATCCTGTCTTTCATTTTAAAAAGGTCATCTTGCTTGATGTGTTATGAGTAACATCTAAGGGGACAATGAGTAACATCTAAGGGGATGGAGTAAAGGCAGACCTATTAGAATAATGAAACTCTGAGCATAATAAAGTGAAAGTAATGGTGTGTCATAGAGGTTATTAATAGTGGAGGTGTTAAGAAATTATTGAATTCTGCAAATACTTTGAAGATATAAAGGATTTGATAATGCATTGACATATGACAGAAAGATAGGAATTTGGTTTGACTTGAATGTTGTTTTGACCTGAGCCAATACAAAGGATTTGGGCATTGCCATTTACTAAAATGAGATAAATGAGTTCATATAAAAAATTGGGAAATTTAAATTAGAGATGTCTTTGTCCATCCAAATGTTGTAGAGTAGGCAGTTGATTATATACTAATCTGGAATTGAGGAAATGCAGGCTGAAGATGTGAGTCGGGGGTTTCAACATACAGGCTTTACGACTAGAGATCAGAACCAGGGAAGTCCAAGTCCTAAGACTGGAAGCATTCACCGAGAAGAGGTCACAGATAGATTTAGTCACTGAGATTTAGAACAAGTGACCCAGGAGGTAGGAGGGAATCTAGGGGTGTATGACCACCTGGAACCAACTGAAGAAAGTATTTAAAGGAAGAGAGAGTGACTGATTGAATTTAACAATGTAGAGGTCACTGTCAGCCTCGAAAAGGCAATATTGGTGGTTCATGAAGTGAGAGGAAATAGAGACAGCAAATACAGAAAATTCTAGGGAGTAAGCTGGAGAGGAACGTGATGTTGAGAAAGTTTTGGTTTTGTTTGCTATTTGTTTTTTAAGATACGTGGAAAAGAAATATATTTGTATGTTAAAGAGAACAATCCACTAGAGAGGGGGAAAATGATGGTGCAGGATAGAAAGGAGAGATCTAGAGTAACACCTTTGAGAATCCAAGAGGATGGGATCAAGTGCACAAATAGAAAAAAACCCAAAACTTATAAGGAAGTGAGAATCCTTAGTTCATCTCTAGTAATAGGAGGTGAGATAGACTGTATGGGTGAGGATACCAGTGCTTGGGGCAACGTGGGGTGAGAACTTGTGAAAGTTTGCTTGAATTGATTCTGTTTTCTCAATAAGATAGGAAGCAAGGTTATCAGCTGAGATAAAGGCTAGTGGAGTCAGAGTGGAGGAGATTCAAGTAGTTGAGTAAATTAGAAGGCTCAATTGACTGGAAATGATTACTGGAAATCATTAAGGACATATGTGAAGTTTATAGTTTTGATTCAAGTGGAACATTTTAGCATGCTTCTTTGTTTTCCTTCAACCACGTTCATCTGCAAAGGTGGATGTGTAAACAGGCAGAAAGATGGATTTATTCAGCTTGAAGTAGTGACAAACAAGTAGTTAAGTAAAGAGACAAAGGAGTTGATTACACAAGAGAGGGATTACTCTGACCATAGATCATACATCAGATAAGAAGAAGAAATTTTATGAGAGAAGTGAGGAAGAGTGAAGCATTGGTATAATCAATGAATTTGCAGTTCCATATGTTTCAAATATTTATTATCGAGCTTGGAGATAAAACAGGAATGAGTTGGAGTGCTTGATACTGAGATAATAAAGGAGGCACAGTTGTTGGTATTGACACATTCTAGGGCATGACCCCGAGACTGTTTTATTCAAGAGAATATATCATATTGTTGGGAGACCAGAATTCTTAATGCATTATCTAAATAAATAATATTACCAATACAGTCATGAGATGTTGACAGTGAGCTCAGAGAAAATCTTTTGAGACATAAAGTGGAGGAATCCAGGGCTCAGAAGATGACCCCAAAAAGGAAGGGCTGTGGTGGTATGGCCTATTACAAGTTTTTCCTGTAAAGAGTCAGATGATAACTATTTTAGGCTTTGCCAGCCACATATCCCATTCTCCTCTTTTTCTTTTCCTCCCCTCGCCCCCCCACCCCCTTACAATGCTTTATAATGTGTAAACCATTCTTAGCTTGAGGTTGTGCAAAAACAGACCACAGAAGGTATTGGGCCTGCAGGCCGTAGTTTTCTGGCTCCTGAACAGGCCTGGAGTCAGAGGGAGTAGTCTTGAGAAAATACCTGAAAGTGGAATTGCTTGTAATTTTCTAGGTTTTTTTGTTTTGTTTCGTCTCACCTTCCCCCCACCCCAAGGGACAACCCTATTTTGAAATCACATTATTGCCATTAAATTTTAGTAAAAATTAAACCATTCTAAAAATGTTATCATTCTTATCAGATATAGTGAATACTTTCAGAATGTTAGTTTCATTAACTCTCTGGCTCTCTCCTCTTGTCTTTATGCTTCTATGACTTTAATTGCTAAAGAGAGTATTTGTTTAATGTGAAAACATCACAGGCGACTTTGGAGTATTCGGATCTCTGGTCAAGAGATGTTTGTTTGTAAGCATTCATATTACAGTCACTACCTCCTACCCTTGAGGAAAGAACAGATGGAACAATCCAGCCATAGATAAGCTCAAAAGTTTATTTTAAAGCAATCAATGCATTTTGTTTGTTTGTTTGTACATGGTACAGAGATAACCAATTCAGGACCACAGATTGAGTATATATATTTATTACATTTAATATTAACTTTCAAATCCCTTACTTATTTACTCAGAAAATTATTTCAGATTGTATTTTTAAAACAATTTATTGCTTTAAATATGTGTAGCACATTCTCTTGGTTGCCTGCTATTTTCTTATTCCTTAGCTTAAGAAAATATAATTTTCTCAACTCTAAAACCCCCATTTTGCAAAATTCCTGGTGACATAGTCCTAGAAAATGAAACAAGAAGTCTATTGATTGGAGTTTCTGGAATAGCTACTGAATTCCCAATAAAATAGAATAGCCTCATATGTAACTCATCTTTTGCTATACCTCGTTTCTGCCTAGCTAGAATATTCAGGTAAACAGTTATAAAAAATGGCATTAAACTGAAGCAATAGCTTTTGAAAAAAAAATTGGTACTTAAATAGGTGAGTAGGAGTATTTCAGACCATTGATTAAAACCTTGACATTACTTAGATGAGCAATATTTACTTGCATTAATTCTTCTGTAATTCTAAATAATAGCCAACTCAGAAAAAGAGTATACAATCAGACATTTTAAGAAGATGAACAATGTTAACAGGAAAAAATCTTACAGAACTAACAAATATGTGAAAATTGAATGAAATTCCTCAGAGCAAAAAAAGAAAAGAGTGATTATTTATAGTTAAGAATTATGATGTTACATGTGAACCTTACTAGACCATTCCATGAAAGGCCATTTTCTAACACCTAGATTTTCTGTCTTGGGATTTACTTTATTTTAAAAATATATCATTGATATATATTTTACTATAGATTTTCCCTTAGCCAACTCACATATTGATTTTTCATCTTGCGAGTAATTTTGAGGTCCATGAAAAGTAATCCATGGACTCCATTCTCAATGTGGTTATGTGTCACTGGAACTCCAGCATTTTGAAGTCGGGTGGCATACATGATTCCATCATCTCTTAAGATGTCATATTGACATGTGATGATGTAGGTCCGAGGTAAACCATGCAACTTCTTGTCATCAGCCAGCAAGGGGAATACTCTCACATCCAAGAGAGCTGGATATTTTTTTGATAACTCAGAACTACCATAAGTTGGATTACTATAAACATGTCCTTTTTTAAACCTCTTAGGGAGTAAGGAACTCCAATTAACAAATTTAAGTAGATGACTTGATTCCTCAGGTACAACTTGGTTGGAAAGCATGGCTTTTTCAAGTGATCTATCTGCTGTAATATATTCACTCCAGGACCTGACTACAGCTGATTTAAACAGAGATGGAAAATTTGAATTTTCTCGATATGATGGTGTATCCATATCAAGAGCCTGAAGGAGAGGATTAAATAAAAACTGGATCTTGGGTTTGATCTTGCTATCCGGATCATCTGAGATCTGGGGAACAATTAAGATTATTTGCACAGAATATTTTCATTGTAAAACTATAAACTAACTGTAACAAAATAAGTTCTACGTGAATTCATAATCTCAAAGACTTTAGTAATAATTGAAATACCATCTCAACAAACTTTCAAATATTCAAAATGGGCTTCTTAAACTAGATACTCTTTAATGAAAGAATACTTTTAAAATTAGAGTTGACATACCATATTATATGATTTTCAGGTGTACAACATAAGTTATTCAACATTTACATACCTTACAAAGTAATCACAACAGTAAATCTAATAATCATCTGTTGCTTTACAAAGTTATTTTGGTACTATTGACTATATTCCCTATGCTGGATGTTACATACCTGTGACTTATTTATTTTTTAAAAGAAGTTTGTACCACTTTTCCCTTCACCTTTTGTTTTTACCAATCCACCCAAACCTTTTCCTCCAGCAACCATCTGTTTGTTTTCTATATCTATGAATCTATTTTGTGTGGTTTTTTTTTTTGAGATTCTGCATGTAAATGAATCTTACAGCATTTGTCCTTCTTTATTTGACTTATTTCACTTAGCATAATACCATCTAGATCTATCCATATAGTCACAAATGGCAAAATTTCATTCTTTTTCATGACTGAATAATAGTCTATTGTGTGTGTGTGTGTGTGTGTGTGTGTGTGTGTGTGTACTACATCTTTATTCATTTATATATTGATGGACACTTAGGTTGCTTTCACTTTTGGCTATTGTGAATAATGCTGCAGTGAACACAGGGGAGCAACTATTTTTTTGAACTAGTATTTTCATTTTCTTCTGATAGGTACACAGAAGTGAAATTTCTGGAATGTATGGTTGTTCTATTTCTAGATTTTTTGAGAAAAAAGATGCTTTTACTTTGAGAATTATCTGTTCAATACTTATGGATAATGCAAAAACATCTAGCAATATTGCTAATTAAAAATTTAATATCCTATCCTTTATACCAAGAATGACAACCAGAAGGACTGCATAAACCTGACCTTTTCACTCTTTTGTTAGTGTTAAGAGTTTATTAAAAATACTAGTCTACCAATAGGCTTTGCCATGGAGAGAAAGGATTACTTAATAGAGATTTCCGAATTGGCTCCGATGCTAAAGTGACATACTGTTTTCAGTGATTAGGACAGGTTTTCTGTGTGAAACATTCTATTCAAAATCACTCTTTCCTTTTCAGGCCTAGATACTAATATTTGTAAATGTTTGCAGCCTGCAAAGAAGGGTGAACAAATACCATAGAGAAAATAAGTGATCTATAAGTTAGAATAAAATTAGAAAATATATTTTAATTTTTGAAAATATATACTTTAAAATTCAGTTTTACATGTTTTTCAAAGTGCATAATATAGCATACTATAAAAGATGTATATAACTTCTATATAAAAATACAAATGTTGAATATATCTTATTTTGCAAGTTGTAGTGTTTATTAACATTAACTATAACTATAATGGTCAAAATAGGTCATTTTTGATACTTTAGAGACCATTTCTGAGCATCACTACAGGTTACCAGTTATATTTATAAATTTCTACATATGACCTTCAAAACTACTCTGTAAAGTTGAAAGCGTTCATTTTGCCTCATAACTGAGGAAATGGGTACTTGGCAAGATTAAGTAAACTAGTCAAGATCACATCTGGAAATTACTGTATTTCAAGAAAACCCAAATATCCCGATATCTAACCTAGTGCTTTTTCTGCTATTTGAAGTTTCAAATTTCTGTTCTATATTGTTGTTGGAACAAAGCCTAATTATAACATAATTTCCTTTTGAGCCTACTTTTTAGTGTAAAAATATTTAATGAAACATATAACATCAATGTTTTTTAATTGCTTTAAACCCATACTTTATTGTCAAGTCAACTAATAAAATCCAAACTTCTACACCAAATTCATAGGTAACTTCCCTTCATGGCTCCCAGTATTAAATGAGATTAGATTTTAAACAATCAATGGCAGTTTTTTTTTTGTTGTTGTTGTTCATAGAAACAAAACCTATTTTACATATAATCTGGAAAGAAAAGTTATTTATTATTATATTATTAAATGACATGAAGTAATTAATTTTAAATGAAATCTCTTAAATATTTTATTTCTTTTTTGTAGGTAGCATAGAAATCTTTGTGCTATTAATTTTCTAAAAATAGTATGACTTTTCTGGCAATAGAGAAATTCTCCATTGCAAATCGTTGAATCCATCTGAATAGTTAATAGCATGAGAGCATCATTGTATGGTCTTGCAAGTATATAATCTCATTCATCTGGCTAGTGTAATATTTTACTGACACGTATCGTATAATTTTAAATCAACAATCTATTTAGACAATTACAATTTCATTAAGAAAGAAAAAAATTTATGACAGGAGCACAGATTGACATTTTGATGTTTAACGCATTTCTTCTCAATATTCTCTTTGATATTTCCAAACAATCACTATCCTTATATTTGAATTTATGTTTTAACATATATATTAAAATAGTTTATTAGTAGACACTTTTTAAAAATACAACTTAGAAATGATGAACATCATACCTTTTGCACTATTGCTGCAGCTAAATTCCCTCCTGAACTGCATCCAACAACGCCAATTCTCTCAGGGTTCACGCCATATTTTGCAAGAACTTCTTTGCGTAAGAACCACTTGAAGGAACTATATACATCTTCAAATTGAATTGGGAAACGATACTCAGGTAGTAATCTGTGGCTGTGAAGAGAAAACATGGTTATGTTGCTTATATTTTTACTTTTCATTAAAGCATACACATGCCAGACATGTACATATCCTATGTGTATGATTCCTTTAATTTCCATTGAACACAGACATGTAACCAGAACTTGGACATTGAAATAGAACCTCACCAGTGCCCCAGACCTTCACGTAAACTCTCTTCTATCCAATCTCCTCAACCTCTGAGTATCCACTAACCTAGTATACAGCATAGGTTAATTGTACCTGGTTTTGCCCTTTAAATAGATGGAATCATATAGCATGTATTCCTGTGTATTGGGCTTCCATTGTGCACTATCATGTTTTTGAGCCTTATCTCCTTTACTATGCACTTCTGTCTTCCCATAGAGTACTCTGTTATGTGAATATACCACAACTCATTTATACATCAAAATACTGACATTTGAGTTGCTTGCAATCTCAGGTTTTCACAAACTGTGCCGCTATGAATATTCTAGTACATGTTTTTTTGATGAACATATGTATGATATATATCAATAAGTGTTATTCATGGAGTTATGCATATATGCTTTGCTTTACTTAATATTGTCAAAGAGTTTTGGAAAGTAGTGGTACCAAGTTATTCCTGAACCAGCAGTTTATGGTAGTACCTCTTGATGCACATCCTCACCAACACTTGGTATTTTATATCTTTTTCATTTTAGCATAATTTGGGGGATATAGAATTATCTCCTTGTCATTTTAATTGATATTTTCCAGATATATGATAACTCTTTATATTTATTGGTTATTTGGATATATTTTTCTGTATGGTGTCTTTTCTAGCCTTTCCCCCATAGATACATATTTGTATATTTTGGGATCAGAAAAAGATATGTGTATACGTATACATACATATATCTTTTGATGAATGTACATTTTTAATTTTGAATCTAATTACTTCATTAAGCTATATGTAATTCATATACCATAAAATTTACCCATTTAAAAAGTGTAATTCAATGATTTTTGGTGTATTCAGAGAGCTGTGCAACCATCATCACTTTAGAACAACTTTGGAACATTTTATCACCCCTAGAATAAATCCTACCCATCAGTAGTCACTTCTCGTTTCACCTCACCTCTGTCTCGAGCCCTAGGCAACCACTAATCTACTTTCTGTCTCTGTAGATTTGCCTGTTCTGGACATTTCATATAGATAGAATCATACATATAATATGTGGCCTTTGTGACTGGCTTCTTTCACTTACCATAATAATTTCAAGATTTATCCATGTTATAGCATTTCTTTTCATTGATAATTAATCAACTTTCAATTGTATGGCTAGATTACATTTTATTAATCCATTCATCAGTCAATGGACATTGGATTTTCACTTTGGAGAATTTATGAGTAATGCTGCTATGTACATACAAGTTTTTATAGACATGTTTTTTGTTTTCCTTGTGTATATATACCTAGGAGTAAAAATGCTGTCATATGTTAACTCGATGTTTAACCTTTCGAGGAACTGCCAAAATATTTTGCAAAGTGGCTGAGCCTTTTTACATTCCCACCAGTACGGAGGGTTCCAGTTTCTCCATGTCCTTGCCAATACTTATTATTATCTATGTATTAATTATAGTCTTCCTAGTGGGCATAAATCGGCATCTCATTGTGGTTTTGATTTGCTTTTCTCTTATGATTAGTGATGTTGAGCATATCTGTTAATGTCCATTTTAATAGAGTCAAAATTATATTATTTTTATTCAATGAAATTTATATTTAATATAAATTTAAAATATTTAAAGGTAAGACCCTAAGTTTGCATAAAAATTTTAAAGTATATTTTATCTTTCATAAATGTGATTCATTAGTAATTTCAATGACTCTAACATAAGTGTGTATCTTACAGCATCATTTGACTTGCCATCTCAAGAAAATAATTTTTAAAAAATAAAGTTGGAATACGAAACAGTATAAACTTGTATTTTCTAAATTCTACATGACTATGTTCCAACTGTATAATAATGATAAATAACTTCATAGCCATGGCTGTTTCTTTTAACATTTTCTTTCTGAAGTTTAAGTTTAGATAGGCGTATGAAGCTCTGACCTGGTCTACCTAGCAAGTCACCCTTAATTTTAGTGTCCTAAATCTTCTCTTCGACACAGATTACTGATCCAACAAGTTATTTTGCACCAACTCATTGACCACGTCTGTTCATTTGATAATACATTTTAACATTTTAGACTCAAGTGCTGCATATGGAGCTAAGTTCTTCTCAGGAATATCACAACTTTATCTTCATAATGACCATCTAAAGTAGGAATTATTATGATGTATTTTTATAGATGATCCCAGTGTTCTCATTGCTAAAATCTGTGAATTAAATACTGAGAGGAAATGTGGTCCAAGTTGATTTGTCCTTGGATAGTATAGTTAAAACTTTAGCTTTTCCTTCCTGCCAGAATAACACACACATAAATATACAGATTTTTTTTTTCTTGACTCTGATTAGGCAAGGCCTGGCCTTCACTTTTTATCACCTACTCAATAATAACTAAAAAACATTTGGCATAATCATACAATAAAGCTGAGAGAATTGTGGCATGTAAGGCATCTTGTCTGAAAACAAACCAACAGAGCTCTTACTTGGTTGATACGACAACAGTGTCAAGTCTATCTGCTGTCCATCTTGAAAACAGGTCATAATTTTGTGAAGCTGAAATAAAAGTATGTTAGTGACAATGAACAAATGAAGAGGAGACTGTTCCCTTCACAGAAAAATCCTCCTATGCTTGCTTTGTATTTGGACAGTTCTCCACCTGCTTCATATTGTAATACTAAGGAGACATATTTAATGCTAGACTTAGTCATAAGAAACCACCTCTCCACAACTCAGAAGAATTTGAGTTTCTCAATGAGCCTCCTAATTGCTCTTTGTTTCTTTTATCTTTTGTCCTGCACATTTGGTCATTGGCTTTTCTAAGGCAGTTTCATTCTCTAGAAAATCCCCTTAACTGGAGGAGATATCTGGGTCTGTATTAGGTGATATATATTTAAATAGAAAAGAGACAAGTCACTGACTTGACCAATGTGCTGTCAGATGTGTGATCCAAGGAGATATAAACAGACTTGTGGTAACACAAAAGGACCACTTAAATCTGCATGGGACAAGAGAAAAACATCTGAAAATAAGTGGGGTAGAAAGACATTTCCTTAAAATACAAAACTACAACTCCCTCATTCCCTGCTTGCATCTGCACTACTATCCTAAAAATGTATCTACCTAAGCCCTAAGTTTGCCTCTTTTTCTCTTGTCTAGGAAGAAGCCTTGGTACTCTCCTTAACCATCTCCAATCCTCCTGTGTATATTCAATTCTTTTACCAATGTTCTGCATCTTCTTCCTTCTTTCCTCTGTGTTGTTTTTTCATTGGACAACACTCTCAGCCCATCTATTTCGTTACTTACCTTTATTTTCTTCAGTTTTAGGAACTTGTTTATGTCTCTCTCATATAAAACAAAAAAATAAAATGAAATGCTCTTACTTAACTCTCCTTTCAATCTATCATTCACTTGCTTATTCCTTTTATGATTAAGTTCCTTTAAGGCCAGTAATCATTCTTAACATTTCCTTACGCCTTGCTTTTTGGTGTCTCTCCACATTCATAAAAAATTACTTTTTATTAATCTTTCTTTCTTGAGACTCATTCTTTGGCTTTCTTTGTATTTGTTTATTTTCTTTTTATCTCTTTGACAACTTCTAGGTGCTTTTGCTGGGTGCTTATTTCTTCACCCAACACTATGTCTCTGTCCTTCCCCCATTCAGTCATTCTATCAGAGCAAGACGATTATCTCAGATCCTCTCTCTCTCCTTTCTTCCTTTTCCTACCTCCATTCTATCTTCCTACACCAACAGAAAATTTTACTTAATTTTAAGACAGTAGCATTTTTTTTTTAAAATTTAAACTAATTTATTCTTCCCTCTCTGGAGTTCAGAGCCCTTAAATTCAAACTCAATGCAGAATCCATTCCCTTAGTTAATCAATATCCCATTCATCTAAAGTAGAACAGATGAATATTAAACACTCTGAGACTCAGGCCGGTTAGGTGATTTTCTCAAAGTCACACAATTGGGACTTTGGTTCCAGTGGTTATACATGTAAACGTTTTTTTCTTTTTTACTATAATTTTATATGTCAAGAAATTTGTAACCTACATACTCAATCTTCATTACCGTGGTCTGTTATTTTCTACATTTATCACTTCATAACACTTACGGGCTGATTAGAGATTATTTCCATTAGAATGTAAGCTTCAAAAGGCAGGTAGTTTTGTTTGTTCAAAGACATATCCGGAGCTCCTAGAATACTGCCAGGCATGTAGTAAATATGTGAGTAAATGAGTGAATGCATTAGATGGTTTTCTAATATCAAACAGGAAAAAAATAGCTAAGCATACTCTCTTAGACTATTTGCAATTAATATGAAAACTTTTGTGCTCTCAGCTTTAATTGACAAGAAAAGCATACATGGAAGAGAGTAATTAAAGTCTTCAAGGAAGAGTCAATCTTTGCCAGAAGAGCAAAACAAAAGAAGACGAGAGTTCATAGTGCCTGAGCAGAAGCACATTGTATAACTACGCAAGATGTTATTTTGTAATAAAAGTTTTGCATACTAACCAGGTGACAGAAAATTTTCAAATCGTTCACTTACCAGCACTGTTACCACTCCAGCCACCACCATGGATGAAAAAGATACCTCTTCTTAGTGCTTTGGGCTGCTTCTTCGGCACATATACACGGACGGGGATGTGGTTGAAAGTTGTGTCAGTCACCGTGATGTTTTCATCTGAGGTTGGTGGAACTTTCTTTTCATCCATAAAAAACCTCACGGAAGCCAAAAAATGGTTAAGTCCCAGCAGTTCGATGAATATAGCCTGAAAAGGAAATTCATGCACATCTTAGAATTCAAATTCCAGATGTCAGAAATCTATGAACATATACAATACACATTACCTTTAAATAAGCTCAAGATCAATTAACTAAATTCTCAGACACAAATCCCCTTTGGTCCTTTCAGAAGGACCAGAAGGACAGAAGCTGTGCTCACATTTGGTCCTTTCCACCAAAAATGTGTCAATTCTCTGCTAGGTTTTAGGGATACAGAGTTTAGAACATGAGAAATGATCTCAAGAACCTCAGAGTTAGGTGGGAAACATAACATGTAAATTGTTAAAAAATATAAATGCTGCCATAGAGCTCTGCACATAGTACTTTAGGAGCAAACAGCAGGAGTAGTTGCTGCAGTAGCAAATGAAAAAGAATTTTCAAAAAGGAAGTAATAATTTAATCTGAGTCTTAAGGAAAAACCCTTACAGGCAGAAGAATTAGTTTAGTTTGCAGAGGAGGAGACTGTTGTTGACCCAGGGAGGTGTTGTAAATCTGGGTGCACATGTGAATGGTAGACAGAGTTAGGGGTGAAACAATGGGTGGGAGAAGGGAAGGCCAGCCTGCTACCTGCAAACTGTTCTTTCGCCCTAGAAAAGTCAGTGTCCTAAGCACTTTATGTGTATTAATCTAATAATATTAATGACTTTCATACATATGAAGTTGGTAATATCACCATATTCAGAGATGAGGAAAATAAGCTCGGGGAGGTTAATGACGTAGTCCAAAGTCACACAGCTAGTAAGTTATGTTTTCCAGGATTTAAAATTCAGTAGTTTGATTCACGATAGCATAATCCTTCAATAAAATGTATAAACACATACTCAAAGATTGCCAGGGAAGGAAGCCAGCCAAACTAGTCAAGAAAAACAAGAGGAATTAAGAGAATAATTGACTGCACTCAGGATAATTCAGATAATTTAGGAATGAAAAAAGACACTAAAACACTTTTGAAGATGGGTTTTCTTTGAGAGTTCTGAAAATGTATTGCATTCATAAATGGTGAACAAGCTACAAAAAAAAAAGCTACCTGGAATGAAAAGTTTATATATATATATATATATATATATATATATATATATATATATATATATATATATATTTGCTTAAGTAATTTTTAAAAAAGTAATAGCAGAGATCAAAGAAAAATAATCAAGGACCTATTGCAAATTATAGAGCAAAGAGCAAAAATGAGAAAAAAAATATTCTGTTTCTTGAAACTTTGATAGCTCTATATTGCTTGTGAAATTAAATCAAAATTTGCTGTCGTTGCCCACAGAGCACTGTGTGATATGACGTCTAACCTCTCCTAACTAAATCACAACTCCCCCACATATTCCAAATGTCTCATATTTCTTAAACTTGTCAATATTTTGCAGTTGGGACTTTTGCACTTGTTGCTGGCTCTGCTCAAAAACTTTCCAAATCTGTGGTTCTGGTGCTGGTTCTTTTTTATAATCTGGTGGCTAAGCAGATGTTTTCTTTTCAAAGAGGCTTTTTTAGACCACATATACGGCAGGCCCACTCTTGTCATCTTCCCAAATTACTTTTTTTTCCTCCTGCTTATCTCCCTCGAGCTAATTTTTATGATCTGAAATTATCCATTCATTTAAATCTAATTTGTTATTTTTCTTCACTAGAATGTAAGCTCTGTGGGGGACAGACTCTTTGCCTAATAAGATTTGATAGAGAGTTTAATTGTTGAATAAGTGGAAAATTAAAGATCAATTTAGTAGTCACGGCAACCACTGATTTAAGTTCTAGAAAGATATATATATTTTTTTAAATGAAGGAAATAAAATAATCAAAGAAGAAATAGGAAAACATCCCCAAGAAGCCAAAGAGTCATATCTTTTTTCACAGGCCAGCAGCAGAGACACAGCCAGGCAGGCAGTTGCCTTGACACTCCAGGATCTTCTCTTCCAAATTTGTACATCATGCTTTTCATCATTAACCCTGGGCATCTGCCAACCAGCCAGCTAGCTTATGGAGTATTTCTCCTTGAGAACTTACATGCCCTATACTCTGGATTACAAAATGATTGAATGAAAGTCTATTACTAACACAGTGCTACAGACTCAGATGATCTCTGATTTTCTGACAAATTAAATACTAAACAACATCTAGGAATTTCAAACAAACGTCATTGTTATGACATTAATACTACCTAAACAAAGCATTTTTAATAAAAGCTGCTAAAAAGCCTCCTCACTTTTCTTTGTTTTTAACATGAATGTGATATATAAGCAAGAAATCAAATGAAAAAGGAAGCAATATTTCTTAATAGTAAATACACAAAAAGATGATGCATTTATTTTTAAAAGGTGAGTAAATCAATCAGTAAATCAAACGAACAAAAAAAAATGAGCAAAATCCTGGAAAAATTTCTCCCAATCAAATGGTTGCATATGCATGTGAATTCATAAAACTTCAGACTTACCAAATGTATTACGGCTTTATATTTTGCATTAAGCAATATTAATTTCCATGGGTCTTCAAAATCACCTGGCAGAGGTATATAAACATAATATGCTACAAGGACCCCCACGATCAGGAGGTACAAGGATTTTCTTCCCATGATGTGGTTTTTATGTTCCTCTGTCTTCAAAAGCCTCCTCAGAGAACAAACTTGCTTAATATGCCAGAATAGTCCAGAATAGTGTGCTTAGTAGTGCTCCGGCTTCACCAAGGAGTTGTATCTAACTGAACATAGAGTTGCTCACTTAGTTTTAGGATTGGCATAATAAGGTTAAACTTGCTAATTCAGAAGTGATTATGGGAGTGAAGGTTCAAGTTCAAGATATAACTGGAAACTAGTTCTGTCAATTATTACACCCTTATCTGTGTTCCAGTGGACGAACAGGTATTGAGTAATAACTTAGACAAAAAAGTACTTTAAAGCTAATGAAATAGTCCATAGAAAATATACAGGATGCAGAATTTTTGTTCTAAAGTAAGTTATCCTAAAATAGGGGAAAACAAATGAACATATTTTTAAAACGAGAGTACAGAAAACAAGATAGCTACCATCCCTGCCTCTAGAGAATTTACATTATCTTGCAGGAGACGAAAATGTTAGCAATTAAGTCTGATAATTTTTTAGAGGAGAGTTAGAAATAATGACAATACTAATAATAGCGAATTAGTAAATATTTATTAATCATTCTGCGATCTAGGCTCTACGCTAAGTGATTTATATACATAATCTGAAGCGGTCTAAACAGTAAATCTATGAGACCAGTATTTTTTTTCCATCAATGAGTAAAATGAGTTTTCAGAAAGTTTAATAACTTGACCAAGGCCATATAAATAATTTTAAAGCCAAAAAATTCCAGATGGCTAATGAACTACATAGAAAATTTTTAAAATAACCTTTAAAAAAATCAATTTCTTAAACCTAGTACATATACATACATGTTTGGAAATACAGAAAGGTCATCATCACATCTCTGCGTTGCTGTGATCACTGCTATTGATGCCTTAGCGTATTTCCTGTCATAACTATTTTCTATGCACACATCTCTTTTTTTCTTCTTATGACTTGGAGATAAGTATTTCTGCAAGGAATCCTGGCTACTTTTGGCAGAGAATGAAGGTAGAGAAAATCTGGCACCAGATATACTTATTGATGCTAGGTCATTTTATCATGTGAAGTTATAAAATATAGATTTAAAGTATATGAATTTATAATATTAAATTTAAAACTGCAAGATTATTTCTTAATTTCTCTATTTTTTATAATTGCAATAGTTTTCCAAGTAAGTATTTTATTTTTCTTTTATATTACTAAAATCTCGTATTATTGTTGTGAGATTAGAAAACACCAACTTGCAAAAAGGAAAATAAAAAACATTGAAGCACTCCATGGAGTATATTACTTTTAAAGCAGCATACTGAGAAAGCAGTTAAATTTGATGAGTATTTTTATACTTTCTGTACATTCATTTTGGGTGTAATAGCAATACAATATTAAAGTAGATTTAAAAAATAATAAATGCAACAAACCAGTGGTCACCCTGCAACCTGACTTGATGACGTTTCTACTTGTGCACTTTTGGCTTATGCTTATTTGAACGCCTTATAACTTCTGATTTGCTCCACTCTCCTGTGACAATGTTTTCTATCCCTGAAATGGGTTGAATCTGTTTCACTTGTCATAGAACCTCCTATTTTGGCCCCTAGAGATTAGGTTCTTACGGTATGAGGAAGTTATCTGAGGTTTTTAAGTAATGCTCCAGCAGTCTTGATTTCTTCATCTAAGTTATCAGTAATAATAATAATAATAATATTAATTATAGATAACCTTAATGATATATGGTGTTTTCTTTAAATTTTCCTCACAAGTATTAATTGACACTAACTACATATTAAAAGAGAAAACTGCTGCACCGAAAGGCTAATTATAATACTGAAGGCACGCAGCTAATTATCTTGTTCTGCCTCAGCAGTTTTTTGTAACTAGTGGAGAATCGACTTCCTAATGTAGAGTTATGTCTTTGTTCACCCTATATTCTCTTTGGAGTAAGAAAGCTGGGACTTGGGTTTAGTTCATTACTCATTAGCTATATATCTTTATTATCCTGAACATTTTATTTCTAATATTTTCTATTTGCTTTACACTGAAATATAATTAATTGCCTTAAAATGTGAATTATAATATCTCTATAATCGATAAAATCACCTAGGGATGATTAAAATTTTCTATAATACTTTCTACCTTAAATTTATCCACTTGACTCAAGTACTCAATAAAGTCACTAGAAATTCATTCGTTGTATAATGTTATCATTGTGATATATGGTGAGCTTCTTAATTTGTATTCAATTTATAAAATATTTTGCACTTACTTTAATTTTTATAATAGCAATGTACTTACTGTATCTCTGATTGTATCCCACTTTCTTATACTCTTCTCTGTAATGCTCAGGTTGGGTTTCTACGAACTTTGCAAACCCCTTTGTCCTCCAGATACTTGTTAATTTCTGCCAATGGTGAGCACTAGTAGGAGATTGGAAGATGGGAAAGAGAAAAAGGGATTTCTCTTCCTATTTCTGGTCTCTTTTGGCAGTGTTCTTTTTAAATTAAATTTACTGGGGTGACGTTGGTTAACAAAATTATAGATGTTTCAACTATTCAATTTAATAACATATCATCTGTATACTGTACCGTGTGTTCACGACCCAAAATCAAATCTTCTGTCACCATGTATTTGACCCCTTTTTACCCTTACCTACCTTCCTCTCCCCCTTTCCCTCTGGTAACCACTAAACTGTATTCTGTATCTATGAGGGTTATTTATTTATTTATTTATTTATTTATTTTGTCATTGTTCATCTTTGTCTTGTTTGTTTGTTGCTTTCAGTTTTATATTCCACATGTAAGTGAAATCATATGGGTTTTAGCTTTTTTTTCTGTCTGACTTATTTCACTTAATATGATAATCTTAAGATCCATCCATGTTGTTGCAAATGGCAGTATTTCATCTTTTATTATGTCTGAGTAATATTCCCTTGTGTATATGTACCACATCTTTAGCCAGTCATTTTTCAAAGGACACTTGAGTTGTTTCCATGTCTTGGCCACTGTGGATAATGCTGCAATGAACATAGGGTTACATATATCTCTGTAGATCAATGTTTTCAAAATTTGGGGGGTAGATGTCCAGAAAAGGAATTTCTGAGTCATATTGTAATTTTATTCTTAGATTTTTTTTTTTGAGGATATTTTATACTGGTTTCCATAGTCGCTTTACCAATTTACATTCCCACCAGCAGTATATGAGGATTCTTTTTTCCCTACAACCTCTCCAATGCTCGTTATTACTTGTCTTGTTTATAACAGCTATTCTAACAGGTGTAATGTAGTATCTCACTGTTATTTTGATCTGCATTTCTCTGATAACTACTGAAATTGAACATCTTTTCATATATCTGTTGGCCATTTGCATGTCTTCTTGGGAGAAGTGTCCATTCAGGTTCTCTGCTTATTTTTTAATTGAATTTTTGTTGTTATTGAGTTGTATGAGTTCTTTATATATTTTGGATATTAGTCCCTTATTAGAGTGGTTGTTTATAAATATCTTTTCCCATTCAGTTGGTTGCCTCTTTGTTTCATTAATGGTTTCTTTCTTTTCTTTTTTTTTCTTTCTGTTTTTGGCTATATAGAAGCTGTTTTCAAAAGAAATTGGAGAAGACACAAAAAAATGGAAAGACACTCTGTGTTCATGGACTGGAAGAACCAACATAGTTAAAATGGCCGTAATACTCAAAGCAATACTCAAAGCAATACACAGAGCAAGGGAGCAAGGAACTTCAATTAACAAACTTGAACTAACGACAATTCTAGAAATATGTGTTTATTACAAAGCATGGTTTTCTAGAATTATCTATCTGTAGTAAAATATTTGCTCCAAAGCCTGACTATGAGTGATTTTGGCAGAACTAGAAAATGTGAATTTTCTTGATATGATGGTATATTCATATCAAAAGTCTGAAAGGCAAGATATTAAAGACTGGATGCTGAGTTTAATCTTTATCTGGGTCTTCTAAGAGCAGAAAAAAGTAGAAGATGCTGCTTAAATCAATCACTTTAAAAAATGAAATAAAATAACTACAATGCAAAAATGTGTTCTTAAACTTAAAATCCCTAAAAATACAACAAAATACACAACATCTTGATAAGTCTTAATATTAAATAGTTCTTAGTACTCAATGTTCATAATTTAATTATTTTAATTTACAAAACAAAGAAATTAGTACCAGTCTCTTAATAGAATGCAAAAGAGGATCTTTCATTATAATGTGAATTTTATACAACCCAGACATAATCTGAAGCATTGCATGTATTTGATTCTCTTTTTTATTATTAAGAATATTTTAAATATATTTAAATGATTGTGAACAATCATTATATATGGGGGAATGCTGTTTTATTTTTTCTCTGATGCTGAGACTAGATCTTGGATAAATCTAAATTATGTGGAACTATTAATTTTTAATTTCTTGAGCACTGCTCTGTCTTTTCTAGGTCTAGACTTTAGGGAAAAATAGAATTTTATAATTTTCTTCAAGGCTAACTTTCTTGCAATATTCTTTTGCTACTGGGACACAATAATCACTGTACATACTAGTCAGAAAATATATATCGGTAACCCATGCTTTTTTATTTTTAGTTTTGCATAATAATGTTTGGGTAAGTTAGTTATAATTTCAGACTTTCATAAAGTTGACTTTTTCCAGAAACTATCAACTTTATGTTACTTATGTCTGAAACATTGGCATACTCAAGAATAGTCAAACTGATTATTGGCACACTGAAAAATAATATTGCTGTCTTAACAGTTAGAGAACTGGCCAGGACTTCAGGTACAGTTGTGATTAGAAGTGGCAGTAGTGCATATCCAATTTCAAAGAGAAAACTTTTAATAAGTAACCATTAAATATGATGTTTCCTGTGTTTTCGTTTATATACTTTTTCAAATTTAGGCAGTTTACTTCTATTTTTGGTTAGCTAATTTGTTTCATCTTTATAGATACTGAATATCATCTGTAAACCAACTATTATTATCAAAATAATCATATGATTTTCTCCTTTAAGTAATTAATTTGGAGAAGTGTATTAATATTTGTTCTAACATTAAACCTACCACACTCTACTAGAATAAACTCAAGGCAATCATGATATGTTTTTTTTTAAATGTGTTGCTCAATTTTGTAAGATGGCATTTTAGTTTAAGATTTTGCTTCTGTGTACATAAGTATGAATGCCTGTAATTTTTACTTCTCAAAATGGCCTTGCCAGGTTAAAAATCAAGGTATGTCAGTTTCTCAAAATGCAACTTTTCCTATTTTTTGGAAATTGTTTTAAGAGTAGAGATGTTTCTTTTTAAAATATTTGTTAAAATTTGTGTTCAAAGCTGTTTAATCCTTGAAAGAGAGAGAGTGTGTGTGCGTGACTGTGTGAGTGTGTGTGTGTAAATATATTAAATTTATCTTTCAATTTATTTCCTGGTTATAAGATAATCATTTTTTATTTCTTCTTGCACCCATTCTTTTTTTAATGAATCTTTCCATTTCACCTAAATTTAAATATGTTGAGTAAAGATGTTCAATGTATATTATTAAATTTTTATTAACTGCAAGGTATTTAGTTATAGCCTTTTTCCATTCCTTATATTGGTTTATCATGATTTTCCTCTTTTTTCTTAGTCATATAAGTTATACGATTTTTTTCTCTCTCACATTGTTTTGAAATATCATTTTATTCCATTTTACTGTGATATCTTTGTGTATTTTTTTGTCTTTATCGATATATAATAGACAATTAGTTGCTTGTATTTACATTGTACAATACAATGAATTTTTTTTTTTCAATTGTAGTTGGCATACAATAATATACCAGTTTCAGTTGTATAGCATAATGGTCAGATATTTACATAACTCGTAAAGTGATCACTTCACTAAGCCTAGTACCCCATTTCCTCCTGACATATTTATTGCAACATTATTAACCATCTTCCCCATGATACACTCTACATCTCCATGTCTATTCTTCAACTATTTGTTTGTACCTCTTAATCCCTTTGCTTTTTTTTGATCCCCCAATCCCCCTCCCATCTAGTATCCCTCTAAATATTTTCTGTATCTATGAGTTTATTTTTGCTTTTGTTGGTATTGTTGTTAATTTTGTTCTTTAGATTCCACATGTATGTGAAATCATGAATATTCGTCTTTCTCTATCTCTCCCCTTTCAGCACAACACCCTCCAGGTCCATCAAGGCAATATCTTTTTTCATCCCCTTCCTTTTAGTCTGTGTGTCATTTAATCTGAAGTGAGTATCTTGTAGGCAGCATATATAGGGGTCTTGTTTTCTTATCCATTCAGCCACTCTATCTTTTGGTTGGAGCACTTATTTTCCATTTGAGGTACTCGTTGATAGTAATGTAATTATTACCATTCTTTATTTCTGTTTTTGATATATGTTTTTTTTTTTTCTTAAAGAAGTCCCTCTGACATTTCCTGTAATACTGCTTGGTGATGATAAATTCCGTTAGCTTATTTTTGTCTGGGAAGCTCTTTATATTGTCATTCAACTCTAAATGATAGCTTTGCTGGGTAAAGTATTCTTGGTTGTAGATCCTGGGTTTTCATCACATTGAATATTTTGTGCCAAGCTCTTCTGTCCAGCATAATTTCTTTTGAGAAATCTTCTGCCAGTCTCACGGATACTCCCTTGTAGATAAGTAGCTGCTTTTCTTTTGCTACTTTGAAGATTCTCTCTTTCTATTTAACATTTGGCATTTTAATTATGATGTGTCTTTGGTGTGGGACTCTTTGAGCTCCTGGTTTTTGGGACTCTCTGAGCTTCCTGGGGTTTTATGTCTATTTCCTTCACCAGGTTAGGGAAGTTTTCCATCATTATTTTTTCAAATAGCTCTTCAATGTCTTTTTTTTCCCCTAGTACCCCTATGATATGGATATTTTTACATTTACTAGTGTCCCATAAGCTCCTTAAATTATTACTATAGTCCACTCTGTTTATTTCATTTAATATACTTCTCATCTCAGATAATGCATTCTTTTCTGACTGGTTTCCTTTTATAATTTTCATTTCCATTTTTATGTCTTTTATTTCCTTGTTAAAGTTCTCACTGTATTTGTCTACACTTCCCCTGAGTTTGTTGAGTGTTTTTATAACTAGTGTTTTGAACTCTGCATCTGTTAGATTACTTGACTCTATTACATCTGGATCTCTGTTCTGTTCTCTCATATGGTTTCTGCTTCTTTGCCTTTCCATTTTGGCTACCTTTCTGTGTCTATTTCTATGTATTAAATAAAGCTCTTAAGTCTCCCAGTTTTATTAGTGTGGATTTGTGAAGTAGGTGTCCAGTGGCACAGTCCTGAGAGGAGTTCAGCTGCAGGGCAAACTTAGCCCAAGCCTCTACCGCTCTGGGGCCACCTGTTAAGATTCAGCAAGCAATCCACAAATGCTGTGCTTACAGTTGGCTCAAAAGGCAACACCAGAAACCAAGGCCAGCTGCCTCTAGTGTGAGTCTAGGCACTGCTCAGCAAGGAGCACCTGACTCACAGAGGATATACTTGGATGTGGCTTGAGTGGGGCCGTGAGTTGGAAAAGGTGGAGTTTCAGGGACTCTTGGGTGGAGTGACCTCTGTTATTCAGTTTAATTATGTCTCAGCTATGGCAGCACTGAGTCAACAGGAAACAATGATTACCACTGGCGCTTCTGTACAGAGTGAGTCTCCCCTCAGCCCTCACTGCAACAACTCCGTGTCTCCTGGTAAGTCCCTGGGGCTCTCTCTGCAGCCGAAGTGCTACTGGTGCTCGGAGAGCAATTTCATCACCACAAAAATCCACTCATGGACATGGCCCCTTTAAGAGGTGTCTGCTGCTGCCGGTACCTCCGCCTTCGTCTCATTCAGCCGCTGGAGACTGGGCAGCCCTGCGTCCTCGCCCCCATCCTACCTTCTGCTGCTGCAGGGTGATTTCTTGGATTTCTCCCTAGTTGTATGGCTAGTTCATCTATATCCCAGGCAATTTTTCCATGCTGTTTGTTCCTTGTTTCTGTCACAACTTTGATTTGGTCACCAAAGGGATGAACAGAGCCTCTATCTAATCTATGCCATCTTTTCCTCTATTTGTACATTTTCAAGAATGCTTTTATAGTCTACGCTAGGAATTAAAGTAACATTTATTAATTTGCCAATGTATAACATTAGTTATATTCTTATTATCTTGGACAATAGAAAGTTGTTAGAACCTTTTAATATTTTTATTAGTCTCAAGGTAGTGGCTATTGTTATTATATGTGTTAATTTCTTTCTAATTTTAAATCACAGTCGGTTTTCATTTTGATTATTATTATATTCACCACTTTTTTCCCGTTCTTTATTTCTTCCTGCTGCTTTGATCTTAAATCTGGGATTAATGTCCCTCTGCTTGAAATATCTTCGTCAATATCCGAAGTGTCAGTATTCTAGGTTGTGAATTTTCTTGAATTATGTTGTCAAAAAAAAGTCCTCTATTTCGTCCTCTGACTTGAAAAATATACTCATATTAGTCTTTCTCACTATATTCTTGGTATATATTCTCTCTCTTTTGTATTTTCTATCTTTTAATCTCTGTACAACATTATAAATAATTTTTCTAATTTGTCTTTTAATTTGCTATATTGTTGTACTGCAGTCAATGTCCTAACACCTAAGTCACCACACCAGGAATGAACCCTAATGTAAACTAAGACTTCGGGTGATCACGATGTGTCAATTTAAGTTAATTGTAACAAATGTACCACTCTAGTGAGGGATATTGATAAGCGTCTGTGGGGGCAGAGGCTATATTTGAAATTTCTCACCTTCCCAGTTTGAAAATGCTGAGCTTTTCCCTTGCTTTGTCATTGCTGCTGCTAAATTCTCTCCAGCTATAAACCTAAAACTGCCCTAAAAATATAAAATCTTTAAAAAAAAAACTAATTTCAAGATTCAGTTTTTATATTTAATGATTTCATTCTTTGAAGATGTATTTGTGTGCATTTTTCCAAACTCTCAACACTTTTTTATAGTTCTTTCATAAATATAAAAAATATATCATCTATATTAGACACACTCCATTAAAACATTTTTTTCAAATTATAACAATATCTAAATCTGGGTGTTCCTGTTACCTGGTTATTTTTCTATTTGTCTGTGTACCTGGCTACCTTCAACTCTACTGATTGTTCAAATAAAAAAAAAATTATTTTTAAGAACTGCTTGAAACCTAGCATTTAGCATCATGTTATCTTTCTCCTAGTGATGGCCTATATTTGATGCTGGCAAGCATATATATACATATTATATTATGTTATACAGTATACTGAATGTATATTCTGGATATACTCAAAATATACACAATATTCTGACTTCCTAATTATGGTTATAGCTATAATTTTTCAATTTTCTCTCATTTAAAAGGTCAGTCTAGTATACAGGAAATCGTACTAGCATTTTAATTAAAAGAGATATATTGAAGTATGAAATTATTCTTCTAAATGTCTCCAAAATAAGTAAAAGAAAATTCTTGAAACATTTTATCTATAATTAAATGTATGAATCAAATATTAAATGTAAGATGAAAGAAAACAATAAATGAAAGTGTTGAGCATATTGCCTGCTCTGTCATGACTACAGCTAAATTTCCTCCAGCACTGTTTTCAGAAATATCAACTTTCAAGAACTCTGGGCTGTAAAAACCATTTAATGTAGTGTATGCATCTTCATACTGAGCTGGGAAATGACACATTGTAGCCAGTTTGTAGCTGTAGGTAAAAAAAAACAACATTTCCTTGATCACTAATTTACTTTTGTACTAAAACAAGGCACGTACTCCCAACACAAAAACAGTAAAAAAGTACAATTTTTTTTACTTATACAACATTTGGATGTTTTCTATTAATTGGAAGTCATGTTTTTCTCAATCATGACATTGACTGGTGATGACTAAACATTGTCATTTTTATAGACAAGATTAAAATTTTGATGTAATATTTGGTTTAATCTTAGAGAAATACTGTCTACCTACTATCTTTTCCTTGATAAAATTTTTCCAGAATGACTTTTTTGGTAATTGCTATATCCTTTTAAATAATCATATTACTTCTTTGTATCTGCAGAATTACTTCTTCAACTTTATCAAAATATTTCAGTTTTACATTTGACTTGCTATTATAGCTCCTAGATTCTGCTTTTTCTTAGGTTTAAGTTTAGTTAGTCCTCACAGAGTATGTTCTATAGAAATTTCAAACCTTTTTCCACTTTCCTAAAGTGTGCTCTAGAATATAATTTCAGATATGTTCTGTCATAAATTTCATAGTTAATTTGTGTAATAGTTACTTACATCGATGGATTACTATGTGCCAGGCACCTTTACAAGCACTGCAAATGTATTATAATATTTAATCTTCATGTCAATGCCTAAATGCGCAAATAATTATTAAAAGTGAAATATCTTTAAAATGTCACACAATTACCAATATTCCTCCATTTTATCACACAATTACCAATATTCCTCTGTCTCCACAGCCCTTATCCCTAATACTCTGCTAATTAATAAGGAAAGAAAACCAGAGGTAGTTACATAGTCCATGTGATATTAAAAGTCAATTTTACTTGAACATTTCTTGTCTTCCCTGCCTTCATTTGTTTTTGACCTATGTGAACATGCCATTTCTCTCTGATACTGGATCAGACAGCCTCCGACATTAGTTTTCTCTGTCCATACTGTGTCATCACTGACATAATTCATTTTTATATAACAAAAACACTCCATATGGTTGATTGAATCTTGGTTTATAAGGCATCTGGCCTAAAATCAAACCAACACAGCTCTTACTTGGTTGACATGATGACTGCATCAGTCAGTCTTGACAGAGGTCATAGTAATTAAGAGCTGAAATAAAAAAAAATCGGTTAAATAGAAATATGAATTTTAAAAATGATACTATTAAGAATAAAGTTTACATTGATGACTTTATATTCTATTTATCTTGAAATGCTATATGTATAAAGAAAATCTAATACTAAGATCATGTTGACCAATGCACATACTTAAATCTCAACAGAATGTGAATTATTCTTCTCAGTGATTCTTTCACTTGCCCTTGATCATTTTTGCTTTTCATTTGCCACACCACATTTACAAGTAGTCTATTTCAAATTAGCTTGATTTAGCTGCCTACTATGTGATTGACATGCAGTTAGAGACTGGGAATACAAATTTGTCCCGACCCGCGGGACTTGTTATTTGGTGGGGGCGACGGAGACCCAGCCTGTAAGGAAAAACGGGCGGAGAAAAAGGAGTGGAGGCAAGACAGTATTCTGATCAAGCCTCAAGTTTTATTTTACAAAGCAGCTATATTTATACAGCAAGAACAAAGGGGGGCAGGCAAAAGGGACTTGTCACAATATAATTGGTCTTCAGCTGGTGCTATGGGGACAAGGGGCAGTGGAAGGAAAGAAGAGGAAAGGGGGTACTGGTCATGTACTGATTGGTCAAGCACAGGTGGCGTAAAACAAAGGAAGTTCTCAGAGTTCTCTGTACAAACATGTTGGTGTCACGGGCTGCTGAGCTGCTATTTGTCTTCTGTTCTTGTGAAGCCCAAGCCCAGCATGTTTTATCCTTAACCCTTAAGGGCCCGTTTAGGTTGTGGCGCCCCTAACACAAATTTGAAGAGACATGTTCTCTAACTTTAAGGACCTTACATCTATAGGGGTTAGGGCAGCAGTATAGGTCAACAAGAGAAACACAGAATATAGTTGCCTTAATTGAAGTGAGTAGAGAGTAATAATCCCTCATTAATAATCCCTCATTAATCTGCCTAGGCATTCTGGGAAGAATTTTAAAAGGATTTGAGTGGAGACTGCAAGATTATACAGATGTTTTCTAGGATGGGTGTGCCTGGGTGTGTGTGTGTATGTGTGTGTGTGTTTTGAGGGTTGGCACTCACATGGGGACAGCTTAACAAAATGTTTGAAGAGCAAAGCTGTGAGCAGTAGGGCCATTTGAAGGATAAACTCGTAAATTTTGCAAGCACACCTTTATCAATAGCAGCTGATGACAACTCATATTCACAGGTATTATTGAGCAATACTCTCAAGTTTTACATTTCCACTGCCAGCATAAAATCTCTCCACTGAAAGCTTCTTCTTCTCTCTCATAGCAAGACTTACCCCATTTTCTTCTGTGTGTTGTCAATCCTTTGCCCTTGGATCTCACTCTAGATCCCCACCATTGTATTTCCACTGCCCTAGTCATCATCCTCATTTCTTTAACATACTGCTATTCACTTTTTTTAAAAAAATTCAACCTACTTACATATTTATGCCTTATATACTAAAATATAAAAATATAATACTCTCTATCACATCTGTATTTTCTTTTTGTCTGACTTCTTATTTCTCATTTTTCTTTGTCAATAAAGCTTCTTGAAAGACTATAATCGCTGCTTTAAATTCTTCATCATCTTCGTTATTCACCCATCATAAGCGAGTTAGCATCCTACTATTCTGTAATCTCTGTCTTCACACAATCAATAAAAATGTCCAAGCCCATGAACCATTCTTTCAATATTTCAGGATTCCTCTACTATTATATTTTGCCACTACACCATTCTTGAAATTATCTTCTCCCTTGATTTCCCTTATATTTCTGAGGACCCTTAATCACTTGGAATGACTAAGTCACTATTCTTTCACCATTTTTTAAGCTAGCTACATTCCAGAACTGCCTAAGTCACCCAACCTATATGGACTTCCCCTGGCTGCTTACTTCACAAAGTGCACAGATCCCTCAGAGCAAAGTGGTATGCCCTTCCTTGTAGACCGTGTTCCCAGGACTCTGGACTTTGAGCCTTGAACAGAGTCTTTCTACCTCTAATCATTTATCCTGTCCATGTAATACCCCACACAGAGAAAAAATACAAAATGTCTTGCTTCAGCATAAAAACTAAAGTATTTTTCTGGAGCACATTTTGATCTAGAAAAGGGATAGAAATGTTGTTGGAGAAAAAAAATGAAAAGAAAAAAAGACAACCCATTATTCAGTTATATACTGTTAAGCAAGAGACAATTTGAAGAAAGCAGATTATACCTGAACATTTAATTGCACGAAATGAAATCTGTATAGTCCTTTTACCTCTATCTGGAATGTTAGGAAAGCATAGTATTATTTGAGTCTTGCAGGAAAAAGAAGGCATTTCCATCGATATGTAGGCAAGTTCAAAATGCAAAGAGATTTTTATATTTACCATGAAGCTTAATCTTCATCCTGTAAAACCTGTAAATTCTGTCAGTGACTGGGTCAGAAACTCTCATAAGTTATGTAACAAAAAATGTTTTTAATTCCAAATGTTAAACTTTTATTTTATTTTAAAAATTTTAATTCATGTTTCTTTAATGAAATGAATTTCAGATGCAGAAACATGATACTTAATTTGTAGATCATGACATAAGAATAGTCAATTATATACTATAAAGTGAATTTTCTAACATATCACATTTACCTGTACTACCCAAACACCAACTACCACTATGGATATAAAATAAGCCCCATCTTAATGATTCTGGCTCTTGTTTTGGCACAAGAACAGGAAAGTCATTAAATGTTGCATCTCTCACGGTTACTTTTTCATTTGATATTGGCGGAATATATTGAAAGCTTTCTAAAAACATTACCAATTCCATGTAGTGGTTTAGTCCCAACATTTCAGCAAGCTAGGCTTAAAATAAAACACACACATGCATACATACCTCCTAAGTGTCAAAATGTTTTTGAATAAAGAAGTGCAAATTAATATTCAATATGACCCAAAGAAAAATCAGCCATGATAGCACCAGAACATATAGAAATTAAGATGCCGAATGGGGATAAGTGAGACCAATCCTTGTTTATTCACTCACTCAATAAGAATATTATTATAGGATATATAATTCTGTGCTAAATGCTGTAAATACCCCCACAGACCCAGGCAAACTTCTCATCCTCAAAAAAATCAGAGCCAAATAGAAGATCTAAGTTATAAAATGATGTCCTTCTATAAATAAGGGTAAAATTTGGGGGAATAGTTCTACAGATGTTGGGTAATGCAAAGGTTTTTAACTTGTATTTGAATTGAGATTCAAAAGGCAAATACAGTTCAGAAGAACAACTGAGTAGAAGGTCTTCTTATTAAATAAGATTAAATAAGCTTAGCCTGGAGGAAAAAATAATATGTGGTCATAGAGAAGAGCAGGTATTTGCTATCTCTGTATTTCCAGGGTCCATGAAGATGAATGAGAGGGAAGAGTCCTTCAGAGAAGTTTAATAAAACATGAACATGCATTAAAGAAAACCCAGAAACTATGGTAGAAATATTGATAAATTTAGTTAGGTTAATATTAAGAATTTATAGTCATAATATTCTTCACAACTCTACTAATCAAAATGTCTTATAAAGGGATTGAAAGGACAAGCCACACTATGGCTAATGCTATTTGCAATACATTTAAATAAGAAAATACTAGTATCTAGCATACACAACAAACTCATGAAAATAAGAAATAGACCAATAATTCGATAGACAAAGTAGACCGAAGACTTCAAGACTTCAGTTGTTTCATAAAAGGCCTAAAATGCCTGAGGCCCCAAAGAAGAAAAATACTCATTTTTCAAGTGTATAATTATAAAAGAATAAGTATAAAATAAGATGGTAGAATAAACAGTTTTAATTTTTGTTCATTTCTCTATATTTTATTAAAATGATGGTTAAAGAGAAATCTGAAGACAATAATGTTAGGGGGAATATACATATTCATTAAAAAAAAAATGCATGTAACCAGGAAAACATACAGACATTCCATAATGGCAAAAAGGTCAATACTTTAATAGACAGAGCAATCCTAAGTGCATATGCGTGTAGTAACAGCTTCATAATACAGAAAGCTGAAAAAACTGAAAGGAGAAATAGAAATATTCAAAACTGTTAGTTGGAGATCAACACTCCTATTAACTGATACAGCAAGTAAACAGAAAAACAGTAAGCATATGGAAAATTTGTAAAAAATATCAAACCAACAGATTTGCAGGAAAAAATCTCAAGTTAAAAAATACTGAAATCATACTTAATACAGTCTCTGTTCATCATACAATTCAAATAAAAATCAGAATCATAATAATTTATAGAAAATCCCCAAATGTTTGGAAATTAAACAACAGACTTTTAAATAATTCATTGGTCAAGGAAGAGACATCACTTGGGAAACAAAACAATACTAGAACCAAATAAAAATAAAACAATAGCATCTCAAAATTTGTAGAGTGGAGATAAAACATTGATTGGGGGAAAATTTATAGCTTTAAGTGCATGTATTAGAAGAGAAGAAAGATAAGTGATGTAAGCTTCCTCCGTTAATACCTTAGAAATAGAAAAGCAAATTAACCCCAAAGTATGGAGGAAGGAAAGAATAAAGAAAAAGAAAAAAAACCCTGAAATCAATAAAATGGGAAATAGATAAACAAAATTAAAGATGGAATCTTTAAAAAGAAACTAGGTAAATTGCTTGGGTGGGGGCGGGAAGAGGAGATACAGTTTACCAATATCAGAAATAAATGAAAGAACATCAACTTAGATGCTCAGACCCACAGGCACAGTGTACAGCTGGCAATGTGCACTCTCAGGTCACTTGGCCTGGCCACCTAACATGTGTGCAAATGTCTAACTGGGCAGTGCAGTCCACAGTGGGGCTCAGAGGGGTTGACTGGGGCTGGAGCTGAGACCTGAGAGAAAGGAGAGGATCTGCAAGGACACAGCCTAGGGACTGTCATGGGAAGCTGGCTCGCTTCATTCACCCTAAGATGCCACAAACATTAAATCTCCTGTGTGAGCACTGGGATGGAAACTGGGTATTCGACCAGTTAAAATGTCAGCAAATTATTACCAAAAAAGTACACACATAGACATTGCAATAAAGCATAGTATAAGTTAAAGAATTCTTTAAATAAGTCTTTTTGAAAACTGCTGCTGCATCTTTGGCAAAGCAAATAATCACGGGCTTTGAAATAGAAAACATAAATGTAAAGATGGTTGTATTTGTTAGAAAATACCACTATCTCCGTATGGAGCTTTAGATGAACCAATTATTAAATGAGAAAGACATTTAAATTATTTTTCTTTTTAATCAAACATAGAAAACTAGAACTAGACTGCAAAAATAAAATGAATCACATCCAAATGATTAAGCTAACTTCAGTTTCTTATGCAACTTCCACAAGTTGTGGTGATGTCAGAGGAAATGTTAAAATTCTATTGCATAAATGTGCATTTAAAATTAAATTCAGATTTACATGAAACTTATTTGTATGAAGAGTTAAATCTTTTTCTCAAGAGTTAAATTTTCTTTACTAAAAAAAGTTCTGCTATTTCTTTGCAGAGCCTCTCCTTTTTCTTCTCAAAAGATTTAACTCTTCATACAAATAAAACATTTCATTCTATCAAGAATAATCATTTCTAGATGTATTGATGTATTGATTTGTATTTTGAAATAATTGATAAGAAATGATGCATCCCAATGTTGTTACAGTCAATAAAATACTCTTCACAGCTCTTACAGTTGTATAGCAAAATGATCCTTCTCAAAATTAAAAATTATTAAAATTAACTTCAAGCTTGCATTTCAAAGGTTAACTAATTTCACTTTCACTTTAATTATATAAAATGAAAATAAGGTTGCTAAAAGTATAGATTTTGATGAGCTAATGAATTACAAAAAAAGCAAGCCAGAAACATCTTATATCAATCAAAACATTATATTAATATTATTATTCATTGTGTTATATAACATTACATTGACATATATTTTTGCAATTTGTAACTTTGTTGTTATTCACATACCGTATAACCCCAATTATATTTCATATGTAATCAAATTTTTTTAAAAGAAAAAACATTATATTTAATAACTTTAACTATACTTTTCCTCCTGACTTTTGAACAAGCAATCTCATATTTTTAGTTTACACTAGACTCCACAAATTATGTCGCCAGCTCTGATATGCACGTTGATATGCAGATCTTGGGCGATATAGGTACACAGGTCAGGAGCTAGACTATTATGATGCTTTCATATGGAGTATATATGCTAGTATATACATATGGTGAACACCAGTGTACCAGTAAGAAAGGTAACAAAGCCGATGGTTCCAAAGATCAAAACATGCGATGAGTTTTTAGCCTTGTGCAAGCATTCCCAGACTTGGCAGACGGTAGCAGTAGTATGACTCAGCTTAAAGCGCTAACTTTGGGAGAGAAAGTTTCTGTTCCCCGAGCCTCTTAGGCAGAGTCTATATCTCCCTGAGGATAGCTTTATTATCTGGGCATGAAGTTAGCAGACCAATCGTCCCCTTCCCATTCCACAACCACTCCTAGTTTTCACAGCAGAATACTTTTTGTGCTATTTTTATGTAAAACTGAAAGGAGGATAAGAATATATGTCTTTTATTACTTGTATTTGTTATTGGTGTTACTTGTGTAAAAACTCACAAGGATGGATCATGAGAAGTTGCTAAAACTGGCGCTCTTCTGAGGACCGGGTTAAGAAAAGGATGGATAAAGATAAAATTAGAGCGAATGGCTGCTCAGGTCCCCTGCTCATTTTTAATTGGATGTTGTATGTTGTTGAGTTACATGAGTTCTTTGTATATTTTTTATATTAACCCCTTATTAGAGGTATTGTTTGCAAATGTCCTTTCCCATTCAATTGGCTGCCTCTTTGTCTTGTTGATGGTATCTTTTGCTGTGAAGAAGATTTTTAGTTTGATACAGTCCCTTTCAATTATTTTGCTTTTACTTTTCTTGCCTTCAAGATCAGATTCACAAAATCCTCTCTAAGACCAAGGTCCATAAGTTTTGTACCTGTGTTTTCTTCTATACGATTTATCGTTTCAGGACTTATATTTAGGTATTTGATCCATTTTGAATAAATTTTGGTGTATGGTGACAGATAGCACTGTAGTTTCATTCTTTTGCACGTGGGTTTCCAATTCTCCCAGCATCATTTCTTGAAGAGGTTTCCTATTCTCCAGTACATTTTTTGGGCTCTTTCATCAAGAATCATTTGTCCACATATGCGGGGGGTTGGTTCCGGACTCTCAATTCTGTTCCATTAGTCTGTGTGTCTGTTTGTCTGCCAATACCATGCTGTTTTGATTAGTGTCACTTTGTCGTATAATTTGAATTCAGGCAAAGTGACACCTCTGGCCTCGCTCCTTTTTCCCAGGAAAGTTTTGCTATTTGGAGTCTTTTATGATTCCACACAAATCTGATGATTTTGCTTTCTATTCTTTAAAGAATGCCATTGGGATTTGGATTGGGATGGCATTAAATCTGTTCACTGTTTTAGGTCATAAGGTCATTTTTAACTATGTTGATTCTTCCAGTCCTTGAACATGGAATATCTTTCCATTTCTTTGTTCTAATTCAATTTCTTTTAGTAACATGTTGTAATTTTCAGTGTATAGGTCCTTCAGATGCTTTGTTGGGTTTATTCCTGGATATTTTATTTTTTGTTGTCGTAGTTTCAAAATAAATGTTTTTGTTTGTGTTTCTGTTTCCATTTCTTTTTCTGAAAATTCAATGTTAGTGTATAGGAATGCTATGATTTTTTGTACATCGATTTGGTATCCTGAAAATTTTTGTATTTGTTTCTAATAGTTTTTTAGTGCAGTCTTTAGGGTGTTCTATATAGAGAATCATGTCATCGGCAATAAGCGACAATTGGGCTTCTTCCTTCCCACTTTAGATGCCTTTTATTTCTTTTTCTTGCCAAATTACTCTAGCTAGGACTTCCAACACTCTATGAAATAAGAGTGGTGATAGTGAGCAGCCTTGTCTTATTCCTGATCTTGGAGGGAAGGTTTTACAAATGGCCAACAACATAAGAAAAGATGCTCAACTTTACTAGCTATTAGGGAAAGCAAATCAAAACCAAAATGAGGTAACATCTCATAGCTGTCATCAACAGGACAAGTAATAACAAGTGTTGGAAAGACTGTGGGCGAAAAGGATCTCAATTTGAATTCCATTCCCGTTTCTGGGAATACTATGGAAGACAGCGTGGGAATTCCTAAAAAAATTAAGACTAGAATTACCATAAGACCCAGCAATCCCTCTTCTGGGTATTTACCTCTCCAATTTGAAAACTTATCCGTAAAGACATCTGCACCCTGGTGTTCATTGTAGCGCTACTCAAGGTGGCTAAGACATGGAAACACCAAAGCGCCCTTCGGTAGATAGTTGGATAAAGAAGATGCGGTGCATGTATACAATGGAATATTAGTCACAAGAAGAGATGAAATACTGCCATTTGTGACAAAATAAATGGATCTCGAGATTATCGTACCAAGCGAAATAAATCAGACAGAAACAGTTGAGAATCATATGATTTCACCTACATGTGGGGTATAACTCTGAAATCAGCAAGTGAACAAGGCAACGCAGAGACTCTCAAACATGGACAACAGTTTAGTGGTTACCAGAGGGAAGAGGGGAGGCAGGGAGGTAGATAAGGGTTAAAGGGGTAAAATATATGGCGACGGAGAAAGTTTAACTTTGGGTGAACACGCAATGCAGTATCATGATGTATTATTGAATTGTACCCTTGAAGCCTATATACTTTTATTAACCAATGTCATCCCAGTATATTTAATAAAAAACGGGAGCAGATATCTCAGTGTATACTATTTATATTGCTTTCATTTTTGAACTATATACATGTATTACTATTCAAAAAAGTAAAATTTATTTAGAACTATTTTGATAGAAAATAGAAAAACGGAGTGGGCGACATAAATAGGTAGTAAGCTTTCCATTCCTGCAAATGAGCCTGTTGAGATCAAAGGTTTTTTCTCATTGAACTCTAGCAAATCCAACAAACAATCTTTCTTATTACAGTTAAAAGTTTAGATAGATCGATAGATGATAGATAGATAGACATATAGATAGATAAATGATAGAGAGAGGAAGTGAGAGAAGGGGGAGAGGAGAAGGGAGAGGAGAAAGGAGAGAGAGAAGGTTAATTTTGTAGTGAGAGAGAGGCAATAAACTGGATCAGGTTCTCAGTGAGGCAGCCATAACAGAGATAAGAGAGAGGCATTCTTCCATTGACACTAACCACACCTCACGTGCACTTTATGCGGCATTTTTCAGTCAGGCAACTTAGAGTATATTTTTATGAAAACTTACTTGCATGTCCATAGCATGTACTCCAAATCCAATAGTAATGCTAAATGTTGCAGTTACCCGTAGAGTAGTTCTACATGGCTTCTAAATTTTGTATGAAAATTTAGGACTGCACATAAGTAGAAAAAAGTCTTAAAAATGTCACTTGTTTTTGTTTTTGTGTGTTTTTCACTTTACTGCTCCTGAAAGAAATCATTTTAGAAATATGACCTAAATGCCACCTTGGTAATATTTTTAGTAGTCTGTTTTGAGATAATTCAGAAACACAATGAAGAAGTCAGCAAGACTTCATAATAGGAAGACAAAGGCACGTAAAATTAGAGGAAGAAAAAAAACCCTAGCGTTCTAGAAAATTGGCCTTTCTTAGTTAATGAATCATTTCACTTACCAAATATGATGCTGTCAACAGCATTCAACAGCATTATTTCCACCGTGCCTCAACGTTATCTAGGAGTGCTATATAAATGTAATATGCTGTGAGGACTCCCAATATCACAAAGTAAAAGGATTTTTCCCCCATAATGTAACTCTTCTATTTCCTCAGCGAGACAATATAAGACTTTATTTCAATGCCTGCAACTACATAGACATTGGGCGAGCCCCACCAGAACGATTGTCTAACTTCCCAGCAATAAAGTTTCCTCATTAGCCCTACAGACTTCATATGGTAACTATTAACAAACAGTGTTGCTGATAAAAGCTCAAGTACCAGCATGCGCTTTGTAAAAGAAAACGCTCGCCTCTGGCAAATTCTATCAAATCTGTCAGCACTGAACATCTTCAGAGAGCCACTGGATAAATATTTGTGAAACGCCGACTTGGAGAAGAGTATACTGATTCTCAAATATTCTGGAAACTATAGTAGAAGCAAATTCCCACTCAAGAGAGGAAAGCGAACATACTGAAATATAGGTTTTGAAGTATTTTAATGATATAGCCTTAGTTTTGTTATATTCTTATTAAAGGCCAACAATTATATGCAAATTGAATATCTTAAGTGCTATGTAGTGATTGGAGTAGTTTGGAGTGAATAATGAAATAGCTTGTTGCAAGCGTCGCTTCGAGTCATCTTAGAAATATCCACCGTTTAGTAGACTGAACAAAGATAAAGGAACTTGTAAAATAAAAGACTCTGAAGTAGACTTTGTGATTCCATTTTTTAAAGTTCGTTTCTCGGTTTAATATGTAGCTTCTGGGTCTTTCAGTTTTTATCCTGGTTAATATATAACCTCGATTAATATGTTGTTAAATAACTCTGCTGAATCGTCTGAAAAATGTAGAGGGCTTAGGTGTGTCCTTCAGCTGATTCTGCTGACTTTAACGTATGATATTTTTTGTCACTGTTCTACTTTCTTAGGAAAGCTAGGAAAATAATGTGGGTATCCACCTTTTTCTATGTTGTCAAGAGAATTCCTGCATGAAGGATCAATGGTATAAAAGGAAAATTTTCAACTGAAAGTGCTACTCTTCTAGAAGAGAATGAAATTTTCATGTTATGTTTTACTACAACACTCCTGACACTAATGCTTTTAGAAATCCATGACCTTCAAGAAACCGACCTGAATCCAACTGAAGATTCTCTCCCGACTAATGATCAATAGGACTTGATTTAATCTATTGTGTGCAGACATAGGGATTCATCTGTACTACATGGAGTTTTAATAATGACCACAGTCGATTTGGATCATGTCCCTTCACTTTTAAGATTTAGAATGTTTTCCTACTCAGGAAATGACTCAACGAATTTCTTGTCTGGTGCATCTACTCTGCTAGGCAATGAACTCAGTGTTGGGTAGATATAGATAATAGATAGATAGATAGATAGATAGATAGATAGATAGATAGATATAGATAAATCTGTAGTCTTTATTTTATTATTTGACAGTCGAGAGAAGGCACTGGACAGAAATAAATGGCAGCTTAAGGCGCAGGGGAAAATGTTCGAAGATCACCTGTCACATTTCTCTCTATTCTTTCTCTCCTTTATTTTGCCTTGTTCAACACAGTTTCCTTTAAAAGATATACTATAATTTAAAGAACAGTAAAGATCAATAATATCACAGTAATTAATAAAATAGAAATTGCGGGCTCTAATTTTCTTATCGAAAAGCAAACCTCTCTCAGATAAAAACAGATACGTGAAAATTAAACTTCATTAATATGTTTAAAATATTCTTGAGGAAGCTTCCTACTGTTTTACAGAGTAGGTTTAATAGTTTCCATACCCACCAACAGTATACCTAGGTTTCTCTCTCTCCCATTATTTATGAGTATGTGTTACCTCTTATCTTTTTGATAATAGCCATCCTGCAAGGTGTCAGGTGATTTCTCATCGTCGTTTTCATGTGCATTTCCCAGATGATTAGTGATGTCAAGCACCTTTTCATGTACCTGTTGGCCATTCCTATGCCTGCTTTGGAAAACTGTCTCTTCAGATTCTTTGTTTATTTTTTAATAGGGTTATTTGTTTTTTTGCTAATGAACTATTTGAGTTCCCTGCATATTTTGGATGCCAACTCCTTACCGAATATGCGGTTCGCATGTTTTCTTCATTCCACAAGTTAACTTTTCATTTTGTTGATGGTTGGTTTTCTTTACTGTGCAGAGCTTTTAAGTTGGATGTAGCCCCACTTGTTTCTTATTGCTCTTGCTGTCGAAGCCAAAAAATTATTTCTGAAACTAATGTCAAGATATATGTACTTTCATGTTTATTGTAGCATTTTTCACCGGTAGCCAGGGGATGAACACAACCTAAGTGTCTGCCAACAAACAAATGCATCAAAAAACTTTGAGATATAGGTATATGAGATAGATATTTAACATATAATGTGTAATGTATAATATATAATATCAATCTATTTATATCTTACCCAGTCTTTATAAAAGAAGGAAATCTAGTCATTTGAAACAAAATGGATGAACCTAGAGAGCGTTATACCGAGTGAAATAAGGCTGATAATGGCTCATTTCTCACTTACATGTGACACGTATTTTTTTAAAAAGTCAAGCTCATAGAAACAGAGAGCAGAAAAGTGGTTGCCAACAGTTGGGGAAAATAGGGTGAGGTCAGTAAAAGAATACAACTTTTAAGTTTTAGAAAAGATGAATAAGGTCTGAGGACCTACTGTTTAGCACGGTGACTATAGTTGATAATGCCGCTTTGTAAGATTTAAATTTCTTCAGAGAGTAGAAATAAAAATAGTGGCGCGTTAGAGCACACCGCAACTCGCTGTAAAAACATTGACACGGGATCTTGTTGATGAACCAAATTTTTGACCTTTTTTGATATTCAATTTCACTCCTATGCAAACAGACTTTCAGATAGGCAATGTGTATAACTTCCAATCTTGCAGGCACAAATAAGTTTCCAAAATGTCCATGAAAATGTGTTAGAGTTTAATTAAGAATTAAAATCCGAGATCTTATTATCTGTGATCCAATTAAGTGGTAAGATTAAAATATGTTTCCAATAGCAAATTAAGGCTTTCCTCACAGGATCAGATAATGGTTGTGATTTGAGAGTATATGATCCTCATTGAATTCATCTCAACATTTCAAGTAATACGTATCTTTCTTTCGAAGAATGCGGAAATCTGCTCATGAACCTGAAACGTCATTGGGGACGCTGTAAAAGATCTCAGAGAGAAAACCGGTGTGACAGTGGTTGCATTTACTCCCCTCGAACCTCTCATCCCGATTAGGAAAAATAGCTTGACTCCAAGAGATGTACTTATCAACTGGGCTCTCGGTTGTTGATAGACCAGTGAAATTTAACTCAAATGATATTGCTGCAGAAAGACACAAGGCCAACACCGACGTGAGTCAGGACGCGTGCCCATAAAGCAGTAGAGATATGGCAAGTGTTAATATTGCAACGCAGTGCCTCAACCCGGCAGGGTCACCAGTTGTGCAAGGGGAAGCAGGAAAAAATTGTGAATGAATATGTGGACAAAGCAGCTACCTCTTTCACAGACTGGCCCACATGGCTGTAGGGCGCGGAGCACATACGATCTTGGGGAACTTCTCTCTCACAGTCAGGATTTTCAGCTACAGTCACGCTTCAGTTTCTGAGTGTCGAGACTGAATGCTTGTACAAGGCTATAGCTGAGGTCACCACCCTTCGTTGTAATTCTCTCGGTATGGCAAGCCTTGTGGCTCGCAACACATTATAATTGCAATGGGGTTTATAAGATGAGTCCACATCTATGCCTCACTGGAGAGAGGATCGAAACAGGCTCAGCTCCGATCCATGCACCCATACATTTACAGATATATCTCTATTCATATCACTGTGACTCCTCCTGCTTTTTCATGAAATATTCAAATAAACACAGTACAATTGTACATCAGTGTTTAGAAAAAGTCGTCTGTATGAAATCAGTCTGTCGACACCGCCCAGACTCTATTTTTATATCATACTGGAAATAATTTGCACACTTGACACTACAATACGATGATAGCTTTTATGATGCAACAGTTCGAGTAACATATAATCCTGGCTGAGAAAATACAGCTGTGTTTATCACAAAATATTTTACATAGTTTTCACATTTAAATTCATTAAAATCAAATAAAATTTTTAAGATTTAGTTTCTTAGTCACGATAGCCACATTTCAGGTGTTCAATAATCACTTTTGGTTAGCAGCTACTATGCCGAAACACACAAACGTTAGTTTCTGAGTTCTGATTCCCTGTTTGCTGTAAATGTTAATCAAAAGTTTCTGAGATTCCTGAGATCCGAAGTTTCAATTAGAAATAGATTGATTTAATGATGGTATTTCAGATTCTAAAAGATATCAATTATACATTCAGAAAATTTTCATAGGATTTACCTATCAGCAAAGTGGATATTATTCTTTTCAAGAATAGATGCGTAATTGGCCCATTACCTTACTTTTGCCTAGATATGACGAGAATGTTATATACCAATAGCCAAAATTTATACACTATAAAATATGTAGGAAAATGAGTAATAAAATCAGCAGCAAGGTTTGTTTTGTTGGACAATAAATTTGTTTGCAATATTTATGATGAGAATGTTATTAAGTTACAGACATTCATTTGAAAATCTATAAGAATTTTTTTTTTCCTACAAGAATTTTGCTTCAAAGCCATCAGTGCCAACTTTATTTCTCAGGTCAGATAAACCGGTAAAGCTATTTTACTTCCAATGCAATAGGCTAATTGTAATTATGTATCACATGGAATTGATAGCCAATAGGTATCCAGTTTTAGCTAAATGTCATAAAAATAGTATAATAATTGATATCTGAAGATTATAACTTCTTCCACAGTAAATAGTATTATAGAATCTGTTAATGTTTTTGTCAATAGGCAAGTTAAATATTCTGATAAGAACAGTTTTCATTCAAGTTTAGCATACTCCACTGAAGAATACTGAAATCATCCGATTCTCTAGTTATTGTGATGGGTGTCGTGTATTTCACAAATACATCCCCTACTGTAATAACACTATATGATACTTACCTGACCATATGGATTATGTTTAACTAATGATTTAGAAAGAGGCTTTTATCATTTTATGTTTAAAAATCTGGCACAAGATAAGAATAGAAACAGTTGGTATATTAATGTTCTCTGATATGTTCTCTATGTATTTCTAACCTCCAGTATATTAATATATTTTCATTGATATTTTCATGTTGAAATAAACATTTCAGAGTAGCGTTTTCAAAAACAAAACATACCTGCTGAGTCACTGCTGCAGCTAAATTTTCTCCAGCACTGTCTCCAGAAATACCCATTCTTTTAGGATCTACGCCATATTTGTCAAGAACATCTTGGCATAAGAACCACTTTAATGAGTTATGTACATATTCAAATTCGTTGGAAAGTGATATTTAGGTGATAATCTGTAGCCGTGGATGGAAAAAAAATCAACGTTCTTTAAGTCAATATTTTTAATAAAAATGTGTGTGTATGCACTTTGGCACTAAAATCAAAAGTAAAATTTTTCTTTAAAAAATATATTTTGCATCATAATGAATCCAAAGACAGACTTAATCCTAATGATAATGTTTGATTTGAAAACTTTTACAAATGTCATTTTACACTAGTAAAGGCTTGAATATAAAACTTGGGTTAGGTTTAAGAAAAAAAAAATCCAAGGTGATAACTAACTAAACTTCTCCCAGAATGTTATTTTCTTTGTAATCATTACGCTTTAATACTAACTGATACATGTCAAACAAATCTTAGGGATTATTCTATTCCAACTTAATCTAATGATCAAGTTGGCATGCAGTTACTATTTCTCTCGTAGTTTCTTCATTTTCTATTATTGATTGTTGATCTAGACTGCTTTTTAGAATAGATTTTTTTTTTGCCTGTATTCCCATCTTATTTTGTGACTAATTGCTTTTAATGATGGATTATACCATGAAATATACTACAATTGCTTTAATTGTATTTTGTCACTTAATTATCAAAACAACACTATGATATAGAAAATACTATGACTCCCAGCTTACACATGAGTAAATAGAGCTAAAATGAGATTTAACTGAGCTTTAACTGGTTCAAATCTATCCAGTTAATTCTAGAACCAGGCTTTGAACCTGATTCTCTGACTCCAAAGTTCTGCTTATTCACTCTGCTAATTATTGTAGTCTAGAAATCTAGCAAATGTCAAATTGCTAGAAATATAGCAAATTGTTGACTAGAGTCAACAATTTAATTTTATTCTAATAGTTCCTGACTTCTGTTTTTGATCCCCACTTTACCCAAATATGCAATTCTTTTCCCTCTTACTTTTTCTTACATGTTCACACTTACTTTTTCTGTTTTCGTCCACTCAATTTCATTTGAAACACACCTGACATAGCCAAGGAATGACTGGGACAGCTGAGAACATCTAACAGTATGTGGCACCTAGCCAAAACCCAAACCAACCGAAAGTGCTCTTACTTGGTTGAGATGACAACGGTATCAAGTCTATCAGCTATTCGTCTTGACAGAGAGTCATAACAAAATAAAGCTAAAAGAAAACAAAATCAAAGAATGACAAATGAGTTGATGTATGTTTACTTCAGGAGAAATCTCATGACTGTACCTTGTTCCTCAGTGAAACACCCTGGGAAAATATTTCTAATATTTTATCATAGCTATAGAATATGAATTCTTCTGCTCAGCGATCCTTTTAAATGTACATTGTCAGTTTTCTTGTTCCCACATTTTCATAGCGGTACTTTAAGCCAACTTAATTCTCTTCAAGATTAATCTATGCTCCCTTCAATGAGCAGATGTTAGGTGTTGAAAGAATAAACCCATAAATATAACTCTCTGAATTTGAGGAAGTCATGATCTACTGGAGACAGGAGCAGAGTGGAGCAGGGACAGAAACAAAAAGCAATAATAGAAAATATTAGTTGCTTTAATGGAGGGATACAGAAAGTGTTGTATGGATATAGTACAAAACTGCCAGAGGAAGATGAGGAAAAGCAAAGGGAAAGAGGGAGAGCTGAGACCTGATTTATATATTCACATTTTCTAGGAAGACAAAAAGATATGTGATTTCTGGGATGTTTTTAACCATGTGTATGGGTGAGGGTGGGTCACACATTTGCTATTGTGCTTGTGAAACTGTCCCCTTTTGCATATAAGAAAATTTTAAGACATTAAAATAGACTTTGCCAGTAACAAGAGGTGGGAGAGGTCATAAAGTACTCAAGGGGAAGGTTGGAGGATATGACTTTGTCACAAAGGTTATATCATGTGGGCCATGAACAATGTCAAATACTCACTAAGTTTTAAAATGTATTTAACATTTACTATTAAAAATCATGCTTATTTTTGGATTAGAACACAAATTTTTCTGTTTTCCTTTAATACTAAAATAAAAAGTATCAGTGAAATAGTATTTTGTTTCAGAACTTATTTTTATCTAGTTCCTTTCCCTTGGTTAGTGTACTCCTGCTCTTCAGAGGAGCTTTGATGGAAAGATTTTTAATGAAGTGCTTTGGGCAGCAGGAACTCATGGAAACTAACTGAGACATAGCATAGTCAGATTCTGTCTTAGAAACATTAGTTCATTGCCTGCTGAATTTGTAGAAAATGTTAGACAGAATGAAACCCTTTATTGCCCCAATTTTTATTTCCAATCTACATTAATATCCATCAATACCTCTTTTTCTCCTGTCACAGGGAAAGTTATGTTCTTCTTCATATGTGTTGCCAATATTTCTTCCCCTTTGTAGTGAATCCAATTCCCTCCCCTACCCTCCAGGTCAGGCAAACGTCATTTCATCCTCCAGCCCCCTCTCCAATTGTCTCCAACATACATCTGTTAACTATCACCTCCACCTTCTACTTATAAGCATGTTCATTGACCTCCCATATATGAATATAACATATATACAACATAAAATATGTATTTTTACATAAATAAAATAAAATACAGAAACATAATGTAAATATAAATATTCTGTAAAATTATACATAATAAAAAGTTATCTCTTAGGTATACTTACAGAAATTTAGAAAATACATAAAATAAATTGAAATGTGTAGACATGAGTTTTTTACATAAAAAAAAAATAAAGTACCCTTACTCAACGTTGCGCTTCTTTCCCACCTAACACCTTGTCTTTCCTTATATCTAAGATTATTGAAAGATGGAGTCACCATCTCTGTTTCATTTTTCATTCATTATTCAAATCACTTCATTTTGGTTTTCATTACAACATTCCATCATTTCTGCAGTTAATAAGTTCAATAATATATTTCTATGTTTATTAAACACTCTTTCTTCCTACCTGTGATTTGCTGCAGTTTTTGGTATTGTTATCCCCTTCCAAAAACAGACTTAAAATAATTTTTTAAACTAAAAAAGCTCCAAAGAAATAAATTTCAGACAGCCGAAATGTCCCATTATTTTTGGTAATGTTTACCAGATATACCTGGTTAAATATAAAACGTATACTATATGATAAACAAAAATTTTCTACAAGAGGCACATACCAGCACTCCCTACACTCCAACCACCACCATGAATATAAAATAAGCCCCTTCATAGTGCTTCTGATTTTCGGTTTGGTATATACACATATATAGAGAGAGACAGGAACATTGTTGAAAGCTTTCTCCATCAAAGTGACATTTTCATCAGATGTGGCTGGGACCTCAAGAAAGCTCACAAAGAATGCCATAGTGTTGAATAAATGGCTGATTCCCAATAGTTCAGCAAACACTGCCTAAAAGAGAGAGAAAGAAAAACAAGCACCATGTTACAAACATCAAATGTGAATGTTGTTTATGAACATAGAAATATGCATATGTGCTCCCAATGATCTTGTCATACTGTCATGGTGAATCTGAATGACACAGAAATGTGGGAGATTCAGATCTTTACTACAATGGCTCCCTCAAGTTAAAAGAGAGAGAAAGAGAGAGAGAGAGAGAGAGAGAGAGAGAAATTTAAAAAATCTCGAGGGATTACAACTTGGCAGATTCTATGCTTCCTACTTTGAGTACAAACATAAACAAGGTAAATTTTCCAAATAAGCTCAGAGTCAAGTGGGAGAAATGGACATACAAGCAGTTATCAAACAGCATGTCTCCTAGACATGTACAAAGAATTCAGCCAAAGCTCAATAGGGAAGATAAACTACTTGTCAGGACACAAAATCTGGGGGAGGGGTTTTCAAATAGCAGGTGACCTCTGCCATGAGTACTGAGAGGAGAGCAGAGTTTGGCCAAACAAATGAAGGAGGAAATCTCACACTAGGGCAAAGATACAGATACAGTGTCATTCGTATTATAGTTGGAGAAATGCAGGTAGTTTAGTAAAGCTATAAAACAAAGTCGACATTGGGATACATGAAATAAAAGGGACCCCAAAAGGTAAATGTGAGCCAAATCATAAAGAATCTATAATGTTGAAATTCAAAGCATCAAAAAGACGTGTTTTTCAGGCTTAATTTTAAAATGCGAGGACTATGATTTTAGGTGACCAATTAAAGAGCTGGGTCGACTGCTTTTCCATTGAATGGAGATAAGTAAGTAGAAAAGGGCGAAGCTAAATTGTTTATTTTCAACAAAGAATCATGCCCAACTTGCAAATATAACCCAGGTCAACAATTTCAGGAATCTAGAAAAAAATTAGACTAGCGGAATGGCTTTTGTTTGTTTGTTTGTTTGTTTGTTATTTTTAAGGGTGGAGATTGAAATGCTACAAAAGAACCAACTGGAGATGAAGAACACACTACAAGAGATGAAGAGTGAAATAGCAAGCTTAGGAAATAGAGTAGATCAAATGGAGGAAAGGCTTAGTGATATTGAAGACAGAAATCTAGAAATAATTCAGAAGGAAGAAGAGAGAGAATGAAACATAAAAATAATGAAAGAAAACTATAAGAACTAGTTGACACTATCAGGAAAGGCGACTTAAGAATAATGGGTATTCCAGAAAGAGAAGAAAAGGAGAAGGATCAGAGAGTATATTCAAAGAGTTGAGAATTCCCCAAATCTAAGGAATGAGTTGGACATTTGAATTCAAGAAGTTAACAGAACAATGAATGATCTCAACCCATAAAGGCCTTCTCCAATAAACACTATATTAAAGTGCTATTGTATTAATTAATATTAATATTATATTAAACATTATATTAAAATTATCAAAACCGAATAACAAAGAAAGAGTTTTCATGACAGCCAGAGAAAAGAAGACAGCAACCAATAAAGGAAAACCCATTAGACTATTGTTGGACTTCTCAGCACAAACCTTATAAGCAAGAAAAGAGTGAAACTAAGTATTCAAATAGTTAAATGGAAGGAATTACCACACAAGAATAACGTATCCAGCAAAGCTCCCCTTCAGATATTAAGGAGAAATAAAGACCTTTACAGATATACAAAAACTGAGAGTTTCTCCACTATGAGGTCTGCAATACAAAGAATGCTGGAATGAGTCAGTGCACCTGAAAAACAACGACATAAAAAACATAGCAATGAGCAAGGTGACTAGCAGGCAGACGGATGCAGAATACTGCAACCCTTATCAGGAACAGGGTATTATTAGCTTAAAAAATGAGAAGAGAATTGCTATTGCAAGATAGAAATGAACATTTAGCATGCATAGGGACACTTTGAGACAATAATAATAGAAAAGAAGAGGAATCAAAGATTCACATTTGCAAAGGGGAATGGAGATAAGGCACACACAAAAGAAAATGGACTACTGTATATACGTGTAGACTGTATATAAATATAACTATCCTTTACATATTCTTAATGGTAACTTCACGTCAAATACCAAGGACTGAAGTACATAGCAAAAAACAAGAAGGACCAGAGGGAAATCCATAAAACCCAACCAAATCAAAATAACAGACAGAAACACAAAGACAAGAAAACAATGGGAACACTGAGCTACCAGAGCAAAAGATAAAATGGCTATAGGAAAACCTTGTATTTCAATAATCACCCTAAATGTAAATAGGCTGAACTCACCAATAAAGAGGCACAGAGTTGCAGACTGGATCAAAAAGAAAACCCAAGGATATGCTGCCTCCAGCAGACACATCTCAGCTCCAAAGACACATACAGATTCAAAGTGAAAAGGTGGAAAATGATATCTCAAGCAAAAGGCATTCAGAGAAAAGAAGGAGGGATCATAATAATATCAGACCAAATAGATTTCAAAAAAAAAAAAAAAGAAACATAATTAGGAACACTTCATAATGATAAGAGAATCATACACCAGAGGACATAACACTTATTAATATCTATGTTTCCAATCAGGGAGCCCCAAAATACATAAAATAATTACTAACAGAACTAAAGGGAGAAACAGACCAAAACACTATCATAGTAGGGGACCTAAATACCCCACTGTCAGATATGGACAGATCATCCAAACAGAAAATCAATAAGGAAATAACATCCTTAAATGACGCATTAGATCAACGAGGCATAATCGACATTTACAGAGCCTTTTATCCCCAAAACATCTGCTTAAACATTCTTCTCTAGTCCACATGGAACATTCTCAAGGGTTGACCACATACTGGGACACAAAATTAGCCTCAAGAAATATAAGAGGATTGAAATCATAACAACCATATTCTCTAATCATAGTGCTTTGAAGTTGGAGGTCAATGGTAAAAAAAAAATCGGGAAAAATCACAAATACATGGAAATGAAACAACATGCTACTAAAGAATGACTGGGTCATAGAAAAATAAAAGAGAGATCGAGAGATAAATAGAAACAAATGACAATGATAGTACACCATATCAAAACTTTTGGGACACAGGAAAAGCAGGAATAAGAGGAAAGTTCATATTATTACTGGCTTACCTCAAAACCAAAACCAAAAACAAAAACAAAAAACAAACAAACAAAAAACAAGAACAAGCCCCAATAAACAACCTAACATTTCCTCTTAAAAACCTAGAAAAAAGAAGGAGAAAATGAAGCCCAAAATCAGCAGAAGGAAGGAAATAATTAAAATTAGAAAAGAATTAAATGAAATTGCAAAGAAAGAAAACAATAGAAAAAAATAAATGCAACAAAGAGCTAGTTCTTTGAAAAGATTGATAACATTCACCAACTGCTGATTGGCTCGCTAAGAAAAGGGAAGACACAGATGAACAAAATCAAGAATGAAAGAGAAATTTCAACAGATTTCGCAGTAATACAAAGCTAACACGCACAAAAAAGAAAACTATAGACTGATATCTCTCAGGAACACAGATGCAAAAGTCCTAAATAAGGTACCTGCGAACCGAATACAACAATATATTAAAAAGATTATACACCATGATCATCAGTTGGGCTTCTTCCCAAGGGCACAGGGATAGTTTAACATATGAAAATCAATTAATGTGGTACACCACATAAACAAAATAAAAAATAAGAATCATATGATCACATCAATAGATGCAGAAAAAGCCTTGGGCATGATACAGCATCCATTTATGATCAAAACACTTAATAAAATAGACATATAAGGTAAATACCTCAACATAATAAAGGCTATATATGACAAAACCTCAGTCAACATTATACTAATCGGGAAAAATTAAAAACTTTTCCTCTAAGACCAGGAATAAGACAAGATTGTCCACTATCACCATATTATTCAATATAACATTGGAGGTGCTAGTGAGTACAATCGGGCAAAAGAAAGAAACAAAAGGCATTTGGATAGGAAATGAAGAAGCCAAACTGTCACTATTCGTGGATGGCATGATTCTCTATAAAGAAAACCCTGAAGATTCCACTAAAAAAGTATTAGAAACAATAAACTAATACAGTAAATTTTCCGGATACAATCTCAATGCTCAAAAATTTATAGCATTCCTATACTCTAATAATGAATGAATTGTCAGAGACAGAAATGGAAAAAAAAATCCTTTTTCAATTGCAACAAACAGAACAAAATACCTGGCAATAAACCTAATGAAATGTGAAGAACCTATATAATGAAAAACTATAAGACATATTAAAAGAAATCAAAGAAGACGCATAGAAATGTAAAGATATTTTTTGCTCTAAGATCGGACAAATCGACATAGTTAAAATGATTTTATTACTTAAAGCGTTATACAGATTTAATGCAATCCCCATCAAATCCTATTGGCACTTTTTAAAGAAATAGAACAAAATATCATCAGATTTATGTGGAAGCACAAAAGACCCCAAATCATCAAAACCATCCTGAGGAAAAACATCATGCCTAGAAGTATCACTCTGCTTGACTTCAAATTATACTACAAAGCAACAGTAATTAAAACAGCATGGGACTGGAACAACAGACACACAGACAGGTGGAACAGAATCGAGATTCCAGAAGCAAACCCCCGTTTATATGGGCAAATTATTTTGCACAAAGGAGCCAAAAACATACCATGAAGAAAAGAAAGCCTCTTCAATAAATGGTGCTGGGAAAACTAGAAAGCCACCTGCAAAATCATGATACTAGACTATTGTGACTCTCACCACACACCAAAATAAACTCAAAATGGATTAACACCTGAATATAAGACCTGAAACAATAAATTGCATAGATGAACTCATGGACCTTGGACTTAAAGAGGATTTTATAAATATGATCTCAAAGGCAAAAAGAAGTAAAAGCAAAAATAAATGCAGGAAGTAAAAGCAAAAATAAATGCATTGGTCTATATCAAACTAAAAACCTTCTGCACAGCCAAAGAAACTATCAATAATTCAAAGAGACAATCATCTGAATGGCAAAACACATTGGCAAACAATGCATCTGATAAGGACCTAAAATCCAAAATATACAAAGAACTCATACAATTCAATACTAACAACAACAAAAAAACAATCCAATTAAAAAATGGGCAGAGGACCAGACAAACACTTCTCCCCAGAAGACATACAAATGGCCAAAAAATGCGTGAAATGATGCGCAACTTCACTAGCTATTAGGAAGATGCAAATCAAAACCACGATGAGATACCATTTCATACCTGTTAGAATGGCTGTTATCAACAGGACAAGTAATAACAAGTGTTGGAGAGGATGTGGAGAAAATAGAACCTTAAAAGACTGCTGGTCATACTGCAAATTGGTTCAGCCTCTACAGAAAACAGTATGGAGGTTCCTCAAAGAACTAAGAATTGATCTACCATATGACCCAGCAATTCCTCGACTCAGTATTTACCCCAAAGACTTGAAAACTCATCTCCGAAAAGATATTTGCACACTAATGTTCATAACAGCACTGTTCCCAGTGGTTAGGACGTGGATGCAACCAAATTGTTCTACAATAGATGACAGTATAAAGAATATGTGGTACACATATCCAATGGAATATTATTCAGCCCTAAGAAGAGAAGAAATACTGCCATTTGCAACAACATGGATGGATCTTGAGATAATAATGCTATGTGAAACAAGCCAGACAGAGAAACTTGAAAACAAGGTCATATCACTTACATGTGAAATATAAATCTAAAAGTGACAAACAAGCACGACGATGAGAGTCTCATGGACATGGACAGTAGACTAGTGGTTGCCAGAGGGTAGAAGGGAAGGGGGTAGGTAGATAGGGTACAAGGGATCAAATATGTGGTGACAGAAATAAATCTAACCATGGGTGGTGAACACACAATGTAATGTATACATGACTTACTGTTGAATTATACAATTGAAACTCATTGGATTTTGTTAATCTAGGTCACCATAATAAAAAAGAAAGAAAGAAAGAACACAATAGAGAGAATCAACAATACATTACATGAAGAAGATTTAGAAGGTAGCAGAAAATGCCCAATCAGAACAGCAAAAAGAAAAAAAGAATCCAAAAACTAATAATAATAGTTTAAGGAGCCTCTGGGACAGCATCAAGCATACTGACATTCTCATCATAGAGATACCGGAAGGAGGAGAGAGAGTAAGGAAGTAAAATCCACTTGAAGAAATAGTGATGAAAGATTTCCCTAACCTGGTGAAGGAAATAGACATTCCAGGCCATGGAGCAAAGAGAGTCTCAAACAAGATGAACCCAAAGACGCCCACATCAAGACACATCATAGTCAAAATGTCAAAGGTTAAGGACAAAGAGAGAATCTTAAAAGCAGCTAGAGAAAAGCAGTTAGTTACCTTCAAGGGTGCTCCCAGAAGTCTGTCAGCTGATTTCTCAACACAAACTTTGCTAGTCAGAAGGGAATGGCATGAAATAGTCAAAGTGATGAAAAGAACCTACAACCAAGATTACCCAGCAAACTATCATTTAGAATCAAAGGACAGATAAAGAACTTCCTAGATAGGATAAAGGAAAAGGAGTTCATCACCACCAAACCAATATTACAAGAAATGTTAGAGGCACTTAAGATGGAAAAAAAAAAAAAAGATCAAAAAAAAATTAACAAAATGGTGATAACTAGGGATCTATCAACAATTTACTTTAAATGTAAATGGATTAAGTCCTCCAATCAAAAGACATAGCTTGTTAAATGAATTAGAAAATAAAACCCTTACATATGCTGTCTACAGGACACTCACTTCAGATTGCCAAAAATATTGCCCCGTGTCCCTGGAATTTGAATTGAATAACCAGGGTTTCATACTTTCTTTGATTCTCTTCCCATCAGTGAAGTATGATGAATAAGGGCAATAGCTTAATGGACTTATCTTCTTAAATTAGCTTACTCTCTTTATACCAACTCTAAACCCTAGAAGCAATTTTTGATGTAAATTTGAAATATCAAATGATAAAGAGGGAAAAATTTTTTTAAGGGAATGAGAGCTTTAGGGCAAATTTATATTTTTCTTCTGTAGGAGAGCACACAGAGCAAGAAAGAAAGCAACACGTTAATAATATTCACAAAGATAAATAATTTCTACCAAGAACTAAGAGTCACACAAAACCCATGAAGTAAAATACATGCAGTTTTGGATCAAAGCAACTGAAACCTGCAGAACTGCACAGAAAACCATGGTATCAGGGCAGTATGCAAGGCAAGAAAGGAGAGAGATCAGGGCCCTAAAGGAGGCAAGTCCTACTAAAAGATAATAAATATTTACTCCAAGAATTAAAGAGCCCCATGATGATCAAATGCTCCTGGGACTAGCAAACGTAAGAAAGCCTGATTACTGAGAGAAGTAGCTCAAGCAACTCAGAAATCACCCAGGAAAGTCCAGAGGTAACTGATCTCAGAAAGAACTTCTAAAGTGGAGGATAATACTGGGAAAATATGGTTGTATCCTTTGCTAACAACAGTCATATTGGACCAGGAGATTCAGGAGGGCTGGAGAGGATTAAAAAGGTGAGAATTTAGAAAGATAGAGATATATAAACACATATATACATATATATATGTACACACACGTAAATCATAGCAATGAGACCTTGAGGACAAAAACTGAAAGAAAAAAAAGTCTTGATCGTACCTCTAGTCTAGGGCATTCTTAAAATAGTTTGTACAAGAAAAGCCATATCATTCAATAGGAAATAATCCAATAGTTGTTTGAATAACATTCATGCAAGGCATTGTGTACTATAAGAAAAACAGTAAGTCTTCAACACATGAAAAAAACAAACTAGGAAAAAGTTGCTACAAAGTGGATAAAGTATATTATACAGTGTTATAAAATAAATTTTTGAATAGCAAGAGATATCACAAAGCAGAAATGCACATTTGAGGAAGATATAGTTAGATCTTTAGAGGTGATCGCTAGTCAAAAGCATGAGAGACTAGAAACTGTTACCATTAGAACTCAGAAAAGGAATAAGAAAAGACAAAATTATTTAGAAACAAATACCAAATAACAATAAACTGAAGGCTTCATATATTACTGAAACAAGAAGAACAAACAAAAGGAAAAATATGTAGAGAAAGATTAAAAAGTACCAGAGAGAAAATGACTGTTTAGAAGGCATACCAAGATGACCGTGTGTGTAAATGTGTACCTATAGATACACATAACTAATCCAAATAAAAAATAAATCAAAACAATGAATCAAAATTAATATTTTAAATATAACAAGAATAACTATTAAAAATAAGACTTGAAGCCACGTGCCAGTCAATGAATTAGACCCAAACCCACAACCTATGTGCTAATGAAATTACTAAAATGAACAAATCAAAACTAAGGAAATGAAAATACAACATTATTGTACTTATTTAGAGCTACGTTAAATGTCAGAAGAGAGTGTTCAAACCCCTTTGAACAAGGGAAGGAAAGAGCTAAGCAAGTGTTTTAATACTCAGGCCAACTGTCCTTGAATTACCTTTTTAAATTTTTCCCCCACAAGCAATTTGCTACACTGAGTAAAGAAGATCATGTATGGTTTCATTTTAAAGTAATTAGCCTCTCTCAAAAAGAAGCACAGGTCTATGGAGGCCGAGCATGGACACTTGATGAGCATCCATCCATGCCTGGTCACCTCAGCAGCTCACTCCTCTACTGTAAATTATGTGTCCAGTTTCCATATATTTCAGTAAGACATCATTTTCATGTAGAAACACATGATTATTGCATAGAATGCTGTAACTAATCACGGTGCTGCTCGATCCTACCATTAATGGAGTTTATACTGTAAAATACTTTGTCATGGCAACATTCGTGCCATAAAACTCACAAGAAGAGTTTTGTTTTTCTCTTTTTCAGCATGTGTTCTCTTTTAATATTTAAAATAAAAAGTACTTGGTCGCTTCCTCCATATTCATTCTGTGAGGGGTCTCCATGAAAGTATAAACAAGATTTTAAAATCAGCAAGTACACTTAAAGAGCAAAACTTCCAAGACAGTAGAAAAACTATAAAATAATAAAACAGATCATTATTTCCTTCTGATTAAACAGTTAAATATTCAGAGTCGATTAAATTCTATACTTACTAAATTTACTAAAATGTTCACAGTTGCCAACTGACAATTTACTCTCCATGGCTCGTCAATATTGTCTGGGAGAGGTATGTAAAGATAATACGCCCCAAGAACACCCGCCATCAGAAGCAAAATAGTCTTTTTTCCCATGACATTTCCTTTCTGCTCTTTCTACTTGGCAGCACAGCGAATACACGTTGAGTTATTCAGAGACCCAAACTTTATTCCCTTTTTGCCTTATCACAAAGTGTCACGCAAATTCCTGAACTGCTCAGTGTGTCATTCCATAAGCTGTTCAGAAATAATACAAAGAATTCTGTGAAACAAAGTGCACTTATTGTACGCAACTGTTGTCACAGATAATATCATTGCTATGTTGGTAGGCAGTCAGTAAACAAACATTGTTTACGTAACTACTAGGTACAGAATCCTTAATCGAAAAAAATGGCCATGGGAAAATACAAGACCAAGTACATGCTTCAGATAACAAATATCAGCAAGGAGGAAAACAAATACTTTTAAAGTATTGAGAGCTTTTGCAAAGTAAGGTGAACATGCTCATGTGAATTTTATATTATTATAATATTTTATTCTCTTGCTGTAATTATAATTATTAGTGAATAATACTAAGTATATTAATATCGAGCAACAATCGTGGAGATAGCTAACAGTTTTTGAGCACTTACTCTCTACCCTGGGCAGTGTACTAAAACAATTAAATGTTATTTGATCCTCAATAGTATTATTGTCATACAAGAGATCTCACAGAAATTAACGTGTCACTTCCACACAAAAGTAATGCAAATCCACAAAATGTGGAAACCATCTCTCAAAACAGTGTCATGGCAAAATATGGGTAGTTGGGATTAAGTGACCCAAGGGTTTAGTTGCTCAAACTCCAGAAGAATTTTCTTGAGCTGCAAGTAAATACTATGCCAAGTTTAAGTCTTCTATGACTTTAACTCCATATCGCTTTAAATATATAAACAGTGAAATATGAGAGCTAATATTATGAGAGGCTATCTTTCTTTCCCAAGGTCACATCACTACATATTTCCAAAGCTATCATTTAGGACTGGGTCCTCTAGCTCTGAGGTCTTTATTCTTAACAGTCTGCAAATTAATGAGAAGTAGAAATCCACAGGAGCTAGTTATGTCCATGTAGTATCACTGTTTATTTTTATTGGGACAATTTCTTGAACTTTCAGGACTTTTATCCCTCTTTGCCTACCTGTATCTGTCTTTTCTCTCTAACTCTGCACTGGGCAGGCACAGACATCAGCTTCTTTTCATACTCAGTTTCATTTAGGACTCAGAATTACTTTGGCCATAATTAATCATTCAAGAAAGCCGTCAGGATTTTGGTGTATAGGGCATCTGGCCAAAAGTATAACGGACACTGCAATTACTTGACAAAACATCGAGTCTGTCTACTGTCCATCTTGACAGAAGGTCACATCTAAAAAGATATCCAAGAAAACAAAACAAAATTGAAATATTAATGAGCCTTAACGAATGACGTGATTTGATTTTTTTCTTCATAGGTTGTCTCCTGTGATAATTTTATATTTCTATAATTCACATAGAAATCCTAGAAAGAAAATAAGAGTGTCTCAAACATAGGCCGTGAACACGCTGCTCAGTGATTCTTTGACTTGCCCACAATCAGCTTTCTTTTCCATTTCCACACTGGTTATTTGAAACAAGTTACATTCTCTCGGGACCCATCCAAACCCTATTCCAGCAGCCTACATCAGTGTAGCTGCCTTCTATGTTTTTGACATGGTGTTACGTGCTGGGAATGCAAAGGTGAAAATATATATTTCCGATTTCAAAGTGCTCATATCTATGGAGGACATAGGTTTAAATGAACACTCCTCCTTGAAGCGGGGAGAGAAGCTAAAGGAATTTCTATAGAAGGTTTTGAAATATTTTATGAAGCAGTACAAATACAAGAGCTGAATAATAATAATAATGTACAAATTGTAAAGGTTTATGGCAAAGGTTACACTGAGCCACATATTTTGGAAAGGGTGATGGGTTGGTAAGTTAGAGAAAGCAACGCTTAGAGCCGAAATGCTTTTAAAATGAAGAACACTAAGGAGATTTAGTAAATCCAATGTTTTTAGGAAAATTTATCAGTTTAAAATGTCTCTTGAGACATTTCATACATCAGGTTCGATCTCAGTTAATACACTGTGGCTGATTGTATTTTATTGTATTTGTTACTAATTAATTGCACTGATCTATATCGATTAAACTCTGTGTGTGTGTGTGTGTGTGTGTGTGTGTGTGCGCATGCACGTTTACTGTCTAGAGGTTGGATGACCACCTCCTTCTGCATTGCTAAGGGGATTTCTGCATGGAAAAGGGATGGTGCAAAATGAAAACCTTCGATTTACAGCATTACTTACTAAATGCTATATTCGCATCAACTGTTCTAGCATTAATGCTCTAAAAAAAACCCGTGATCTAAATAAAACTGGTAAGTTAGATTCTTACTGAACATAACTAAAGATATTTTCCAGACCAAGAAACAACGATGCTTGTCTGAACCAACAGTTTACAGACCTCCAGGTTCCTCCGCCCTGCCCTACCGGTTGAGCTGGTTTCAGTGAATAAATAAGCGTTAATTACCATTCCCTCCATGAGCAGTTCTCTCTTTACTTTCTAGCACTCAGAAACTTTGACTTTGACATTTTCCCCCTCAGAAAACTACCCAGCACAATTCTTTTCTATTATGTGTATTGCTGTCTGGCAAAAAACTTATCTTTTAAAATTTTTGTGTGCGTTTGTATTATTTGGGAAGAGTCACAGACAAAATTTAAAGGACTATTTGAGACCCAGAACAAAGGGAAGTAATGTTTGAAGAGTGCCTACGCTATGAGCTTTACAACAATATCCTCATTCAGTTTTTATGACTACTCTATGCGTTGTCTACCATTTTACCAATTCTTGCTAATGAGGAAACTAAAGAAGAGGGAGGAATATGGACCTTGCCTATAGTCACAGAGTAAATAAGAGGTTTGTGAAATAGCCATGATGATTTCTAGTTTTTTTGTTTCCTACTGTGAACAAGCGTCTAAAATCAGATATCTGTGACTACGAAACTTCTGCTGGGTTTTTTTTTGGGGGGGGGGCATTATTGTTATTATTTTTATCTTGAGTTCAAGCACCCCTAAGGAAAGCATCAAACCTTGGTGGTGGAGTGGAGGTGATGGGGATTAAAAAACAACTCAGATGATTCTGACATCTTCTTCTCTCCCTTCATGTTTAATGATCACTACGTTATGTTGACCCAGCTCTTACCTAAACAGTTCTAACTTAGATTGAGGAGGAATGCGATGATGAAGTCCTCACTCCAATTGATAAAGATCTAGATAAGTGATTGGGAAATATAAAATTGTGTAATCGTATCAGTCAAATATTTTAAACTCAGAAGGTTATTCCAGAAAGTAAAGTTTTAAAAGCCTTCCTTAAACTTGCAAAAGGAGTTTGGACAGCAAGGAAATAGAAACCCTCAAACTTGGAGAAACTCTTGTTTCTTGATCACCTAAAATATCCTGACCAAGATAATAGAAGTGCACTATGTAACTACCTAGTAAATTAATGACTTATAATGTGTTGTTTCAAGTCTGAAATTGCTCTGGTAAACTGATACTTTGTCCGGAAACTTTCAGCTCCTTTGGTCTCCTTGTACTCTCTCAAATCAGGAAGACCACTAACACCTTCCTGGGGTTACCATTCTTACCCCAACACCAGGAATTTGGCTTAATATTTTCCTTTAAATTCTATGGAAATACTTTACATATTTCATGATAGATATACGCACAAATATTCACATTAATAAAAGAAAGTAGAATGATGAATAGTCCGAAAGGCGATGGGATATAAAATCGTATATATTTGGTCCTGCTGTGCATGCCACACTTTGTGACAAGTCTTATGAATAAAACTAGTAGGAAAGACTATACCGACCAATGCCTTTTCAAAGTTGTGCAGTGCTCAGCACTTGGGTCTGAGGAGTGCCTCGTCGGGTCCAAGCTGGGGTAATATTAGCGAACAGAATGTGGTTTGCGATGAAACAAAACAATCAAGCGAAAAGTACAGTCATACATTTGAAAGCAAATTTTCTCACCGAGTTTAAATGAAATCAGAACATACAGCACACTGAACAGTAGCTTGAATGCTTCAGATTCATAAATGGACTCGAATATAACAAAATGCTGCCCTCCATGTAATTACCATGGTAGCATGAAAAAGAGGCAGCTTGGTAGCTTTGCTGTGCAGTCACACAGGCCACCATTGGCACTTTGAGAACTGCTCCCAGGCCTCTGTAGGCAGCTGAAGTTGGGCAAGCTCAGAGGAGGCAGGACTCGGGCCAGGCCTGACCACCTGCCTGGGGGGGAAACCTCCAGCAGTGGCTAATGGCACCCCAGGTGCAAGTGAAAGAACTTTCAGTGATGATATTGGCTTATTTATATATTTTTCATGCTTCTTTATATATGTTTGCATATATGTGTATATTTAAATATACAAATTTTACATTTGAATCAAAATACCATGAACATAATTTCCTGTTGCAAGGTAGACCCAGCCATCTCCTTGACTTTTGGTCTACTCCTGCTACTTTACTTCAGTGATCAGAATAAATGTGAAGAAAGGTGCCAGAGTCAGCCAGCCCAGGTCGAATAGCACCCGAGACCGGGAGTGAGGATTAAGAAAAAGACAGAGGCAAGAGATAGATTCAGGAGTGCTACAGTGAATACTGTAGCAGCCCCGAGTTTATTTAGCACAGGGTATTTATACCCTACAGAGTGCGTAAGAAACAAAACACATCTAAGTAACAAACAATCACTGAAACTTTGTAGCTCCTCGCCCCAAGCCAGGTGCACTTCCTCCTGAGTCAGCAGACTGCACAGTTTGCCAACTCTGCAAAATTCCATGCTTTACTGGCAGTTTAATCCTGCCTCAAAACGGCTCCCGACAGAAAGGAGAGAGGACTTCTTGGTGGGGATGATGCCAAACAAAGTTGTATCCAGATAATCTTCCTACAATAGGGTTGGTGATTGCTTCTCGTGAAGAGGCTTAGGGCATGCTTCTGAAAACCATCCTGTCCATAGTGTCATTAATCGATCACTAAGGCACACACTAGAAGAAATTGTTCTGGTGACTGATGTCGACAAGAGACTTTTTGGAGAGATCTCTAGAGGGTCACATGAAAAAATTAAGTCCTAGTTCATGTGATCCAGATGGAATAACATTCTGCAGTGATCATAGCTAAATTGAAAAGGAGCTATTGCTTCTAAAAGGTAAGCGACCATCTTCATGGTGTGAGTGTACAGTGGGCTGGGCGGAGCCTCCCTGAATCAGGATCAAACATGACAGAACAATGGTGTCTTATTATTGATGTGATTATCAAGGATCCTTGAGTACATGGCAGGCTATTATATGACCGATGATGTATTCAACTGGAAGCTCGATTCTTGCTGATACCCTATTCTCCAAAGAGGAGTGGAGTGAAAGAAAGTTGACAGGTGTTGAGAATTTCTTCTGTGTCATTTCTCCAGGTGTTACAAAGGTAGATTTTAGAGATATCTCAACAAGACACTGTTAAGCCACAAACTATACCGCAGATCTTTCTCTTGGTACCTAGAGAATATTTACCCTGATTCTCAAGTTCTGCATCCCTATTTCTTTTTGGAAGAGATGTAATCAGGTCTTCCTTACGACTGCCGATAACGAAATTAGAACAGAATAATTTTGGTTGGATGTTCCCATACTTAATGGCTTGACACAATACTCAAATCTACCACATAAAAGGCAACCAACTTTGGGAGCATAGCCCAGTAAAACAAACCTGGTGGCATGTGAACCGTCACCAGTACCTGGATAAAGTCCTGGAACAGGAGAGCCAGGTGCCCGGCGCTGGACACTGCAATGGCAGCCGTCCAGCAGTGGCTCCTTTGAAATGTCCCCCTTCCAGAAATGTTTTGAGAGCAAATTAACTAAATAAATAAATGAGGGCAGGCTAGGCTACTTTAGAAGACATTTCTGTCAGAGTTTTGAGTTGCCCCACCCCCCTCCAAAAAAGTCCTTGCCTGGTCAGAAGGATGTGAGGTTTTTCAAGAATTAAAACTTAAACTCTTCCATCTTTTCTCTAGCTGTGAGCTCACCTTCCTACCCAAGGATGTGAAACGACATGTTAGTGAGACTGTACACTAATGCTCAGAAGGTCAAAAGAATTATTCATCAGGAATCACTGTGAAAAATGTTGACAGTGGGACAATTAACAACATCCTTTGGGGAGAGCTGTACGTTTTATGGTTTGCTTGCACATCAGTTATGTCTGCTAAACGTGCCGTTAAAATGAAAAGATTTCCAAGAGTTCCCCCACCCTCTAATTAGAACTGGTAGCCAGTGTCCTAACTGATGAAAAAGAACAGGAACCCAAATCAGTATCATGAAAAATACATTTTTACAACTTAAAAAAAAATACTTTAAAAGACTTTAAAGAACATTCATTCAGAACTCTGAAAATATCATTTCTCATAGTATCAAACTTCTATATAGAATTTACAAACCTCAATGGAAAAAAAAGTGATTCCAATGCCATTCATATTGTCTTCATTTGTGATAATTATGGATACTTTTTTAATCCTTTGGATACTGAAATTGAGCTGAAGAAAAATAGCTCTTTACACATAGTTATTTTCTTTCTACATTAAAAAAAAAAAGTATGTGGTTTACAGACAGCCTTCTGAAAAAAAGATAGGTTTGCCATAATGTCTGGTCTGAAATGAACAAGTTAGCTATCAGCTGCTCTTAGGTCAACTGGCTTATAGGTTTTCACTCCACCCATCGCACTCACTCACAAGTATACATGCACATTTCTTGCTACATCTTTAACTTCTTAACTCGATTCATCTGATTATGCTTGATTCCCAGGATTCATACTAATGTACTACACTCGTTTTCAGAACAAGAAATATTCAGTTTTAGTTCATGATTCCACTCAACAAAGGCTTGGAAAAGTGATTTATTGTTTTGGTATTTCTAGATGATCTATTTGCGGATGTTTTTTAAAAAACTTTCTTACTTCATACTCAGATGGACTCCATCATTGAGCACATATTTAGATTAGATTGAAATACAATTCATTATAAAGTTGATCTGTTGCCTTTTCGAAAACAAAACTTGACTAAAAATATGGAAAGAAGAAAAAAAAGCCTTCCAAAAGGTATCTAAATCCTAATCCCTGTGAATGTTATCTCATATGGGGATTAAAAAAAAGGGAGTTCCACCACCCTTAAAAATCTCTCTACCTTCTCTCCCCAAATTCCTGGCAACCAATGATATTCTTCATGTCTCCATAGTTTTGCCTTTTCCAGACTGTCATATAGTTGGTTTCATACAGTATGCATCCAAACAATCTGTGTTCACTTTGGAATGTGACGTAAAACTGATCTCTGTGTTTTCATGGTTGAATGGCTCATGTATTTTTATCTGTGAATAACATTCCATTGTACGCATATGCCACAGTGTTTTCATTCATTCACCTCTTGAAAAACATCTTGATTGCTTCCAGTTTTGGACATAAACTTCGACTCAATTGGGAAATACCCAGAAGTGCAATTGCTGGATCATGTGGTTTTTGAATGTTGAACCAACCTAGTCTACGGCCATGCTACTCTGAACAAGCCCGATCCCATCTGATCTCGACTAAGCAGGGTGGGACCTGGTTAGTACTTGGATGGGAGACCACCTCAGAAGACCAGGTGCTGTAGGGATTGTAAGCTGACAAGGTCCTTGCAATCTGTGAGGTCAACCATGAGGTGCCTTGCCTAAAATATATAAACGAACAAACAAACAAACAAATAAAAGAATGTTGAACCTGCCTTTCACACCTGGAATAGATCCCACTTGCTTGTGGCTTATAATTATTTTTATACATTGTTGGGTTTAATTTGCTGATATTTATTTGCTTTTGCTAGTGTGCAGGGGTGTGTGTGTGTGTGTGTGTGTGTGTGTGTGTGTGTGTGAAATGTCATATTTACACCAAAGAAAAGAATGTCAGAGGGTTCTACTTTCTTTAACTCTATGTGAAGTTTTCAGAAATAGATTTAAATATAGCTATTAGGCTTTACTATGAGAATCATTAGAGTACATATGGCTCCAATAATGACTACTTATGACCTACACCTGTGGATCTCTAATTTTTACGTGCATCAGAATCACTGAAAGACTAGTTAAAACAAAAATTGCTAGTTCCTCCCCCACCCAATTCAGTGAGTCTGGTCTAGGGCCTAAGAATTTGCATTTCTAACAAATCCTCAAGTGAAGTAGATGCTGGTGTCCCAGGGACCCGACTTTGAGAAGCTTATCTATGAGACAAAGTGGGTCATTCCAACTTGCAGGGCCAAGTAAATGAGCATAAAAACATTAGCTAAACTATAATGCTCAATATTACTGATTCCTAAATATTTTTGGTCATGTACTCTATTAATAGCAAACTTTTAGTATACCTCAAATATGTACTTATTAATTTATAAGTAAGTTTATCTTACTGAACTAGTGTAATTTGAATATTTAAAACATATAAATATTATAATGAATTAGAATTTTGCCCAGGATTCATCTATTTAGTGTCAGAGCCAAATTAGAATTTCTAATTACATGGTCTTTCCCTTAACTGTCAATATTCATTGCTATAAGTATATATATGTATATATACATTTTTTGCTCTAAAAAATCTGTTCTGATTGACATTCTTGGCTGTAAGAGTAGGTACTTTGCTTTTTAATCACAGATTAGTTGGTCTCTTCTCCTACCCATGAAGAGAGTAATACAAATCTTTTTGTTTACATTCACGGTATTTAAATATAGATACCTAGTCTTAGATATAATATTAAAATCTGAAAAGTCCTTTGAGATATTTCTTGTTTCTAATTATCTTTTTGAGATTTTGAATTTATTGCATATCAACTTATTGTATTTAAAGGAAAACATATATTTTAAATAAAAGGTCTAATTTCAACAACTTACTTTAAATTTCTTTCAGCTTATAGATGACCCAGATGTCAAGATCAAACTCAAGATCCAGTCTTTAATTTATCCTGGCCTTCAGCCTCTTGATGTGGATTTACCATCATGTCGGGAAAACTCATATTTTCCAACTCTGCCCAGATCATTATTGGTCAGATTTTGGAGTGAATACTTTACCACAGACAAATCACTTGAAAAAGCCATGCTTTTCAATCAATATGTACCAGTGGAATCAAGCCATTTATTAAAATTTGTGAATTGGAGTTCTTTGCTCCCTGAGAAGTTTAAGAAAGGACATGTTTAACGGTCCAACTCATGGTATGTCCAGGGTTTCTAGATGTGAGGGCAGCCCCCTTGTTAGCTGATGACAACAAATTGCATACCTTACCTTTACCTATGTCATTACCTGTCAACATGATGTAAGAGATGATGGAATCATGGATGTCGTCCGACTTCAGAATGCTGGAGTTAGAGTGACCCATAACCATGTTGAGGATGGATTCCATGGAATAGTTTACTTTCCAGGATTAAGAATTTCAAGTAGAATAGAAAATCAGTATATGATTTGGCTAAGTGAAAATCTATAGTAAAAATCTCAGCAGTGGATCATAAAAATTGATATGTCTCAGTCTAGAAAACGAATTAGTGAGAAACAAAAAGTTATGTTTGTGTTTTTTTAAGCCAATGAATTCTTCTCTATTTAATCCTTATTTTGTTGTTTACTCACTTCTGTGCCTTAGAGAATACCTACGTTTCCTAATATTTTTTTATTGCTATTAAAATGCCTAAGAGATCATTGGTACACATGAAGAAGGGAATTCTAAAGTAGTAGACAGATGGCATAATATTGAGGCAAAATTAAAAAAAAAAAACAGTTGGCACTCAATTCATATTAGTACCTCTAAGGAAGAGTTTAAAATTTGTGCCGGTAGAAGGTTTGACATTTCACAAGGCAGATGTATTTGTTTAAAATTTTCTTATCAACAGTGATAACTATTAGGCAATCAGAAAACAAGGGCTGTAAATAAGAAATGGGTAACAGTCTTTTTTTTTTTATGTCATGTTTATTCTAAAACATGCATGGAAAGAAAATGGATATCAAAAGAAAATGATTTTGTTTTGAGCACTTACTATACATTCAAGACAATATAAAGCTATTGCAATCAAGGTAGTATGATATTTCAAAAAGGTTAGGCAAATAGATAATACCACAGAATCCAGAGGTCAGCTCATATGTATAGAGCCATTTTTGAGACAAAGTTGCCACAGTAATTCAATCCTAAATGTATAATATTTTTAAACGGTGCTTGAACATTTGAATATTTATATAAAAATCCTTAACCTTGACGTTTACTTTACATCATAGACAAAAATTAACACAAAATTAATCAGTTATATAAGAAAACCCCTAAATTTTAAACTTCTAGGACAAGACAGAACAGAAACATTTTTGTGAACTTTTGTGAGGCAAAGATTTTTTTAGTGCATGGGACAGAAAACGGCACCAGATATAAAAGAAAAATAGATAAATTGGGCTTTATAAAAATGTAAACTTTTTGTTCTTTGAAAGACACTATCTAGACAATGAAAAGACAAGGCACAGACTAAGAGAAAATATTCATGAAATATATATGTGGTGATGAATTTGAGTTTAGAGTACATAAAAAAATCTATAATAAGAAGACAAACTATACAAGGAAAAAACTGGACACAATGTATGAGCGGCTACCTCATTCAAAAAGATATTTAGATGGCCAAGAAGTACATGAAAAATATCAACATCGTTAATCATTAAAAAATGCATTTTCTCCATACCGTATGACCCAGAAATTCCATTTGCAAAAACACGTATAAAAACACATACACCCTCTCACATATTTGTATATACGTTCCAAACAGTTTTAGTAATTATGATAAATTTGGTAACCATCCAACTATTCATCACATCACCTGGTAAATAGATAAACACATTTTGATACCTTTGTGATGAAATACTACTGAATGATGTAAAGGAATGAGTACTAATACATATGACAACATGCAACCACCTGTACATGCAACAACGTGGGTGATTTTCAAAGGTGTAATACAAAGAAGCCAAATAAAAAAGAATACATACCACATGATTCCATTTATATGTGACATCTGGATAAGGCAAATCTGTCGGGACAGAAAACAAATAAGTGGTTGCCTCCTGCTGTAGGTTCAGGTAGGGAATTAACTTCAGCGGTTCTTATAATAGTGTATCCATTTGTCAAACTTGAAGTCTGTGTTTTGAACTGATGAATTTTACTGCGCATAAATGCAACCTCACTAAAGATACTTAAAGAAAATAACAGGAAACCAGGAGAGGTTAAAAAGATAGTGAGAATGCAACACTTTTGAGAATATTTGAGGCAAAGGGAAGCAAAGGATTGAATGACTTCAAAATCCTAAGTGATAATGTTCAGGTTCAAAGTTCCAACACAGGCAAAATCAGACAGTATTCGAATCATTTGTGAACTTAATCTTGCTGAAGAGTGCAAACAGACTTGATATTATTGAGGAAAGCAAAGCATCTATTCTTGAAAAGAATAATATCCACTTTGCTGATAGGTAAATCCTATGAAAATTTTCTGAATGTATAATTGATATCTTTTAGAATCTGAAATACCATCATTAAATCAATCTATTTCTAATTGAAACTTCGGATCTCAGGAATCTCAGAAACTTTTGATTAACATTTACAGCAAACAGGGAATCAGAACTCAGAAACTAACGTTTGTGTGTTTCGGCATAGTAGCTGCTAACCAAAAGTGATTATTGAACACCTGAAATGTGGCTATCGTGACTAAGAAACTAAATCTTAAAAATTTTATTTGATTTTAATGAATTTAAATGTGAAAACTACGTAAAATATTTTGTGATAAACACAGCTGTATTTTCTTAGCCAGGATTACATGTTACTCGAACTGTTGCATCATAAAAGCTATCATCGTATTGTAGTGTCAAGTGTGCAAATTATTTCCAGTATGATATAAAAATAGAGTCTGGTCGGTGTCGACAGACTGATTTCATACAGACGACTTTTTCTAAACACTGATGTACAATTGTACTGTGTTTATTTGAATATTTCATGAAAAAGCAGGAGGAGTCACAGTGATATGAATAGAGATATATCTGTAAATGTATGGGTGCATGGATCGGAGCTGAGCCTGTTTCGATCCTCTCTCCAGTGAGGCATAGATGTGGACTCATCTTATAAACCCCATTGCAATTATAATGTGTTGCGAGCCACAAGGCTTGCCATACCGAGGGAATTACAACGAAGGGTGGTGACCTCAGCTATAGCCTTGTACAAGCATTCAGTCTCGACACTCAGAAACTGAAGCGTGACTGTAGCTGAAAATCCTGACTGTGAGAGAGAAGTTCCCCAAGATCGTATGTGCTCCCCGCCCTGCAGCCATGTGGGCCAGTCTGTGAAAGAGGTAGCTGCTTCGTCCACATATTCATTCACAATTTTTTCCTGCTTCCCCTTGCACAACCGGTGACCCTGCCGGGTTGAGGCACTGCGTTGCAATATTAACACTTGCCATATCTCTACTGCTTTATGGGCACGCGTCCTGACTCACGTCAGTGTTGGCCTTGTGTCTTTCTGCAGCAATATCATTTGAGTTAAATTTCACTGGTCTATCAACAACCGAGAGCCCAGTTGATAAGTACATCGCTTGGAGTCAAGCTATTTTTCCTAATCGGGGTGAGAGGTTCGAGGGGAGTAAATGCAACCACTGTCACACCGGTTTTCTCTCTGAGATCTTTTACAGCGTCCCCAATGACGTTTCAGGTTCATGAGCAGATTTCCGCATTCTTCGAAAGAAAGATACGTATTACTTGAAATGTTGAGATGAATTCAATGAGGATCATATACTCTCAAATCACAACCATTATCTGATCCTGTGAGGAAAGCCTTAATTTGCTATTGGAAACATATTTTAATCTTACCACTTAATTGGATCACAGATAATAAGATCTCGGATTTTAATTCTTAATTAAATTTTAACATATTTTCATGGACATTTTGGAAACTTATTTGTGCCTGCAAGATTGGAAGTTATACACATTGCCTATCTGAAAGTCTGTTTGCATAGGAGTGAAATTGAATATCAAAAAAGGTCAAAAATTTGGTTCATCAACAAGATCCCGTGTCAATGTTTTTACAGCGAGTTGCGGTGTGCTCTAACGCGCCACTATTTTTATTTCTACTCTCTGAAGAAATTTAAATCTTACAAAGCGGCATTATCAACTATAGTCACCGTGCTAAACAGTAGGTCCTCAGACCTTATTCATCTTTTCTAAAACTTAAAGGTTGTATTCTTTTACTGACCTCACCCTATTTTCCCCAACTGTTGGCAACCACTTTTCTGCTCTCTGTTTCTATGAGCTTGACTTTTTAAAAAAATACGTGTCACACGTAAGTGAGAAATGAGCCATTATCAGCCTTATATCACTCGGTATAACGCTCTCTAGGTTCATCCATTTTGTTTCAAATGACTAGATTTCCTTCTTTTATAAAGACTGGGTAAGATATAAATAGATTGATATTATATATTATACATTACACATTATATGTTAAATATCTATCTCATATACATATATCTCAAAGTTTTTTGATGCATTTGTTTGTTGGCAGACACTTAGGTTGTGTTCATCCCCTGGCTACCGGTGAAAAATGCTACAATAAACATGAAAGCACAGATATCTTGACATTAGTTTCAGAAATAATTTTTTGGCTTCGACAGCAAGAGCAAGAAGAAACAAGTGGGGCTACATCCAACTTAAAAGCTCTGCACAGCAAAGAAAACCAACCATCAACAAAATGAAAAGGTAACTAGTGGAATGAAGAAAACATGCGAACCGCATATTCGGTAAGGAGTTGGCATCCAAAATATGCAGGGAACTCAAATAGTTCATTAGCAAAAAAACAAATAACCCTATTAAAAAATAAACAAAGAATCTGAAGAGACAGTTTTCCAAAGCAGGCATAGGAATGGCCAACAGGTACATGAAAAGGTGCTTGACATCACTAATCATCTGGGAAATGCACATGAAAACGACGATGAGAAATCACCTGACACCTTGCAGGATGGCTATTATCAAAAAGATAAGAGGTAACACATACTCATAAATAATGGGAGAGAGAGAAACCTAGGTATACTGTTGGTGGGTATGGAAACTATTAAACCTACTCTGTAAAACAGTAGGAAGCTTCCTCAAGAATATTTTAAACATATTAATGAAGTTTAATTTTCACGTATCTGTTTTTATCTGAGAGAGGTTTGCTTTTCGATAAGAAAATTAGAGCCCGCAATTTCTATTTTATTAATTACTGTGATATTACTGATCTTTACTGTTCTTTAAATTATAGTATATCTTTTAAAGGAAACTGTGTTGAACAAGGCAAAATAAAGGAGAGAAAGAATAGAGAGAAATGTGACAGGTGATCTTCGAACATTTTCCCCTGCGCCTTAAGCTGCCATTTATTTCTGTCCAGTGCCTTCTCTCGACTGTCAAATAATAAAATAAAGACTACAGATTTATCTATATCTATCTATCTATCTATCTATCTATCTATCTATCTATCTATCTATCTATCTATGTATCTATCTATATCTATCTATCTATCTATCTATCTATCTATCTATCTATCTATCTATTATCTATATCTACCCAACACTGAGTTCATTGCCTAGCAGAGTAGATGCACCAGACAAGAAATTCGTTGAGCCATTTCCTGAGTAGGAAAACATTCTAAATCTTAAAAGTGAAGGGACATGATCCAAATCGACTGTGGTCATTATTAAAACTCCATGTAGTACAGATGAATCCCTATGTCTGCACACAATAGATTAAATCAAGTCCTATTGATCATTAGTCGGGAGAGAATCTTCAGTTGGATTCAGGTCGGTTTCTTGAAGGTCATGGATTTCTAAAAGCATTAGTGTCAGGAGTGTTGTAGTAAAACATAACATGAAAATTTCATTCTCTTCTAGAAGAGTAGCACTTTCAGTTGAAAATTTTCCTTTTATACCATTGATCCTTCATGCAGGAATTCTCTTGACAACATAGAAAAAGGTGGATACCCACATTATTTTCCTCGCTTTCCTAAGAAAGTAGAACAGTGACAAAAAATATCATATGTTAAAGTCAGCAGAATCAGCTGAAGGACACACCTAAGCCCTCTACATTTTTCAGACGATTCAGCAGAGTTATTTAACAACATATTAATCGAGGTTATATATTAACCAGGATAAAAACTGAAAGACCCAGAAGCTACATATTAAACCGAGAAATGAACTTTAAAAAATGGAATCACAAAGTCTACTTCAGAGTCTTTTATTTTACAAGTTCCTTTATCTTTGTTCGGTCTACTAAACGGTGGATATTTCTAAGATGACTCGAAGCGACGCTTGCAACAAGCTATTTCATTATTCACTCCAAACTACTCCAATCACTACATAGCACTTAAGATATTCAATTTGCATATAATTGTTGGCCTTTAATAAGAATATAACAAAACTAAGGCTATATCATTAAAATACTTCAAAACCTATATTTCAGTATGTTCGCTTTCCTCTCTTGAGCGGGAATTCGCTTCTACTATAGTTTCCAGAATATTTGAGAATCAGTATACTCTTCTCCAAGTCGGCGTTTCACGAATATTTATCCAGTGGCTCTCTGAAGATGTTCAGTGCTGACAGATTTGATAGAATTTGCCAGAGGCGAGCGTTCTCTTTTACAAAGCGCATGCTGGTACTTGAGCTTTTATCAGCAACACTGTTTGTTAATAGTTACCATATGAAGTCTGTAGGGCTAATGAGGAAACTCTATGGCTGGGAAGTTAGACAATCGTTCTGGTGGGGCTTGCCCAATGTCTATGTAGTTGCAGGCATTGAAATAAATCTTATACTGTCTCGCTGAGGAAATAGAAGAGTTACATTATGGGGGAAAAATCCTTTTACTTTGTGATATTGGGAGTCCTCACAGCATATTACATTTATATACCACTCCCAGATAATGTTGAGGCACGGTGGAAATAATGCTGTTGAATGCTGTTGACAGCATCATATTTGGTAAGTGAAATGATTCATTAACTAAGAAAGGCCAATTTTCTAGAACGCTAGGGTTTTTTTCTTCCTCTAATTTTACGTGCCTTTGTCTTCCTATTATGAAGTCTTGCTGACTTCTTCATTGTGTTTCTGAATTATCTCAAAACAGACTACTTAAAATATTACCAAGGTGGCATTTAGGTCATATTTCTAAAATGATTTCTTTCAGGAGCAGTAAAGTGAAAAACATACAAAAACAAAACAAGTGATATTTTTAAGACTTTTTTCTACTTATGTGCAGTCCTAAATTTTCATACAAAATTTAGAAGCCATGTAGAACTACTCTACGGGTAACTGCAACATTTAGCATTACTATTGGATTTGGAATACATGCTATGGACATGCAAGTAAGTTTTCATAAAAATATACTCTAAGTTACCTGACTGAAAAATGCCGCATAAAGTGCACGTGAGGTGTGGTTAGTGTCAATGGAAGAATGCCTCTCTCTTATCTCTGTTATGGCTGCCTCACTGAGAACCTGATCCAGTTTATTGCCTCTCTCTCACTACAAAATTAACCTTCTCTCTCTCCTTTCTCCTCTCCCTTCTCCTCTCCCCCTTCTCTCACTTCCTCTCTCTATCATTTATCTATCTATCTATCTATCTATCTATCTATCTATCTATCTATCATCTATCGATCTATCTAAACTTTTAACTGTAATGAGAAAGATGTTTGGTGGATTTGCTAGAGTTCAGATGAGAAAAAACCTTTGATCTCAACGGGCTCAACAGGAATGGAAAGCTCACTACCTATTTATGTCACCCACTCCGTTTTTCTATTTTCTATCAAAATAGTTCTAAATAAATTTTACTTTTTTGAATAGTAATACATGTATATAGTTCAAAAATGAAAGCAATATAAATAGTATACACTGAGATATCTGCTCCCGTTTTTTATTAAATGTACTGGGATGACATTGGTTAATAAAAGTATATAGGCTTCAAGGGTACAATTCAATAATACATCATGATACTGCATTGCGTGTTCACCCAAAGTTAAACTTTCTCCGTCGCCATATATTTTACCCCTTTAACCCTTATCTACCTCCCTGCCTCCCCTCTTCCCTCTGGTAACCACTAAACTGTTGTCCATGTTTGAGAGTCTCTGCGTTGCCTTGTTCACTTGCTGATTTCAGAGTTATACCCCACATGTAGGTGAAATCATATGATTCTCAACTGTTTCTGTCTGATTTATTTCGCTTGGTACGATAATCTCGAGATCCATTTATTTTGTCACAAATGGCAGTATTTCATCTCTTCTTGTGACTAATATTCCATTGTATACATGCACCGCATCTTCTTTATCCAACTATCTACCGAAGGGCGCTTTGGTTGTTTCCATGTCGTAGCCACCTTGAGTAGCGCTACAATGAACACCAGGGTGCAGATGTCTTTACGGATAAGTGTTTTCAAATTGGAGAGGTAAATACCCAGAAGAGGGATTGCTGGGTCTTATGGTAATTCTAGTCTTAATTTTGGGGGGAATTCCCACGCTGTCTTCCATAGTATTCCCAGAAACGGGAATGGAATTCAAATTGAGATCCTTTTCCCCCACAGTCTTTCCAACACTTGTTATTACTTGTCCTGTTGATGACAGCTATGAGATGTTACCTCATTTTGGTTTTGATTTGCTTTCCCTAATAGCTAGTAAAGTTGAGCATCTTTTCTTATGTTGTTGGCCATTTGTAAAACCTTCCCTCCAAGATCAGGAATAAGACAAGGCTGCTCACTATCACCACTCTTATTTCATAGAGTGTTGGAAGTCCTAGCTAGAGTAATTTGGCAAGAAAAAGAAATAAAAGGCATCTAAAGTGGGAAGGAAGAAGCCCAATTGTCGCTTATTGCCGATGACATGATTCTCTATATAGAACACCCTAAAGACTGCACTAAAAAACTATTAGAAACAAATACAAAAATTGTAGCATTCCTATACACTAACATTGAATTTTCAGAAAAGGAAATGGAAACAAAAACAAAAACAAAAACATTTCTTTTGCAACTATGACAACGAAAAATAAAATATCCAGGAATAAACCCAACAAAGCATCTGAAGGACCTATACACTGAAAATTACAACATGTTACTAAAAGAAATTGAATAAGAACAAAGAAATGGAAAGATATTCCATGTTCAAGGACTGGAAGAATCAACATAGTTAAAAATGACCTTATGACCTAAAACAGTGAACAGATTTAATGCCATCCCAATCCAAATCTCAATGGCATTCTTTAAAGAAATAGAAAACAAAATCATCAGATTTGTGTGGAATCATAAAAGACTCCAAATAGCAAAACTTTCCTGAGAAAAAAGAGCAAGGCCAGAGGTGTCACTTTGCCTGAATTCGAATTATATGACAAAGTGACACTAATCAAAACAGCATGGTATTGGCAGACAGACACACGGACTAATGGAACAGAATTGAGAGTCCGGAACCAATCCCCCGCATATGTGGACAAATGATTCTTGATGAAAGAGCCCAAAAAATGTACTGGAGAATAGGAAACCTCTTCAAGAAATGATGCTGGGAGAATTGGAAAGCCACGTGCAAAAGAATGAAACTACACTGCTATCTGTCACCTTACACCAAAATTTATTCAAAATGGATCAAATACCTAAATATAAGTCCTGAAACGATAAATTGTATAGAAGAAAACACAGGTACAAAACTTATGGACCTTGGTCTTAGAGAGGATTTTGTGAATCTGATCTCGAAGGCAAGAAAAGTAAAAGCAAAATAAATGAAAGGGACTATATCAAACTAAAAATCTTCGGCACAGCAAAAGAAACCATCAACAAGATAAAGAGGCAGCCAATTGAATGGGAGAGGACATTTGCAAACAATACCTCTAATAAGGGGTTAATATAAAAATATACAAAGAACTCATGTAACTCAATGACATACAACATCCAGTTAAAAATGAGCAGGGGACCTGAACAGCCATTCGCTCCAATTTTATCTTTATCCATCCTTTTCTTAACCCAGTCCTCAGAAGAGCGCCAGTTTTAGCAACTTCTTATGATCCATCCTTGTGAGTTTTTACACAAGTAACACCAATAACAAATACAAGTAATAAAAGACATATATTCTTATCCTCCTTTCAGTTTTACATAAAAATAGCACAAAAAGTATTCTGCTGTGAAAACTAGGAGTGGTTGTGGAATGGGAAGGGGACGATTGGTCTGCTAACTTCATGCCCAGATAATAAAGCTATCCTCGGGGAGATATAGACTCTGCCTAAGAGGCTCGGGGAACAGAAACTTTCTCTCCCAAAGTTAGCGCTTTAAGCTGAGTCATACTACTGCTACGGTCTGCCAAGTCTGGGAATGCTTGCACAAGGCTAAAAACTCATCGCATGTTTTGATCTTTGGAACCATCGGCTTTGTTACCTTTCTTACTGGTACACTGGTGTTCACCATATGTATATACTAGCATATATACTCCATATGAAAGCATCGTAATAGTCTAGCTCCTGACCTGTGTACCTATATCACCCAAGATCTGCATATCAATGTGCATATCAGAGCTGGCGACATAATTTGTGGAGTCTAGTGTAAACTAAAAATATGAGATTGCTTGTTCTAAAGGCAGGAGGAAAAGTATAGTTAAAGATATTAAACATAATGTTTTTTCTTTTAAAAAAATTTGATTACATATGAAATATAATAGGGGTTATTGGGTATGTGAATAACAACAAAGTTACCAATTGCAAAAGTATATGTCAATGTAATGTTATATAACACAATGAATAATAATATTAATATAATGTTTTGATTGATTATAAGATGTTTCTGGCTTGCTTTTTTTGTAATTCATTAGCTCATCGAAATCTATACTTTTAGCAACCTTATTTTCATTTTATATAATTAAAGTGAAAGTGAAATTAGTTAATCTTTGCAAATGCAAGCTCAAAGTTAATTTTAATAATTTTTAATTTTGAGAAGGATCATTTTGCTATACAACTGTAAGAGCTGTGAAGAGTATTTTATTGACTGTAACAACATTGGGATGCATCATTTCTTATCAATTATTTCAAAATACAAATCAATACATCAATACATCTAGAAATGATTATTCTTGATAGAATGAAATGTTTTATTTGTATGAAGAGTTAAATCTTTTGAGAAGAAAAAGGAGAGGCTCTGCAAAGAAATGGCAGAACTTTTTTTAGTAAAGAAAATTTAACTCTTGAGAAAAAGATTTAACTCTTCATACAAATAAGTTTCATGTAAATCTGAATTTAATTTTAAATGCACATTTATGCAATAGAATTTTAACATTTCCTCTGACATCACCACAACTTGTGGAAGTTGCATAAGAAACTGAAGTTAGCTTAATCATTTGGATGTGATTCATTTTATTTTTGCAGTCTAGTTCTAGTTTTCTATCTTTGATTAAAAAGAAAAATAATTTAAATGTCTTTCTCATTTAATAATTGTTTCATCCATAGCTCCATACAGAGATAGTGGTATTTTCTAACAAATACAACAATCTTTACCTTTATATTTTCTATTTTAAAGCCCGTGATTATTTGCTTTGCCAATGATGCAGCAGCAGTTTTCAAAAAGACTTATTTAAAGAATTCTTTAACTTATACTATGCTTTATTGCAATGTCTATGTGTGTACTTTTTTGGTAATAATTTGCTGACATTTTAACTGGTCGAATACCCAGTTTCCGTCCCAGTGCTCACACAGGAGATTTAATGTTTGTGGCATCTTAGGGTGAATGAAGCGAGCCAGCTTCCCATGACAGTCCCTAGGCTGTGTCCTTGCAGATCCTCTCCTTTCTCTCAGGTCTCAGCTCCAGCCCCAGTCAACCCCTCTGAGCCCCACTGTGGACTGCACTGCCCCAGTTAGACATTTGCACACATGTTAGGTGGCCAGGCCAATTGACCTGAGAGTGCACATTGCCAGCTGTACACTGTGCCTGTGGGTCTGAGCATCTAAGGTGATGTTCTTTCATTTATTTCTGATATTGGTAAATTGCATCTCTTTTTTTTTTCTGAGTACTTTAACTAGTTTTTTTCATTGAATCAATCTTTAATTTTGTTTATCTATTTCCCATTTTATTGATTTCAGGGTTTTTTTCTTTATTCTTTCCTTCCTCCATACTTTGGGGTTAATTTGCTCTTCTATTTCTAAGGTATTAATGGAGGAAGCTTACATCACTTACCTTTCTTCTCTTCTAATACATGCACTTAAAGCTATAAATTTCCCTCCAATCAATGTTTCATCTCCACTCTACAAATTTTGAGATGCTATTGTTTTATTTTTATTTGGTTCTAAATATTGTTTTGTTTCTCAAGTAATGCCTCTTCCTTGACCAATGAATTATTTAAAAGTCCGTTGCTTTACTTTCACACATTTGGGGATTTTACATAAATTATTATGATTCTGATTTTTATTTGAATTATATGATGAACAGAGACTGTACTCTGTATGATTTGTCTTTTTTAACTTGAGATTTTTTTTCCCCCAAAATCTGTTGGTTTGGTAGTGTTTTACAAATTTTCTATATGCAACTATATACCTAATAAAGAAGTGTGGTTAACCTTTGAACAACATGGATTTGAACTGCATAGATCTACTTATATGTGAATGTTTTTCAATAAATGTGTACAGTACTGTAAATGTATTTTCTCTTCTTTATAATTTTCTTAATACCATTTTCTTTCCTCAAGCTTACTGTATTATAAGAATATAGTGTATAATACATGTAACATACAAAATATGTGTTAATTGACTATTTATGTTATTGATAAGACTTCAGGGCAACAGTAAGCTATCAGTAGTTAAGTTTTGGGGGAGTCAAAAGTTATCCACAGATTTTCAATTGTGTAGAGGTTGGCACCCCTAACCACTGCATTGTTCAAGAGACCTGTACTTACCTGGAATATATAGAGAGATCTCAAGCTTCTCTGTCCAGAATGGCTGCCTAAGGTGTTCTGTGGACCCACTCCTCTGCAAAACAAGCATATCTATGGACAATAATTGTTTTGAAAATCAATGTCTTTAGAAATTGTCCTAAAGCATACAGCAAAAAAAGAAAAAAATATCCAAGGTAATTGACTAAAACTTGGTAAGACCAAGAATGTGACATTTGAATCAGGATTCACTTACTCTACCACCACTCCAGCTGTTTGAGAAAAGATCCACTGTAGGTGATGTAGGTAAGAAGATGTCCCGCCCCCCACCCCCCTTTACTAATCTCAAACAAGGGAAATGTTATCTCTCCAGGAGGAGCCGGTCACAGAATTTCTCAATCCCTTCACCTCCAAATTTTAGAGCTTAAATTGTTAGTGCCACTATGAGGTCAGGTGCTCCCTCTTCCATTCAGTACCTTCTCATAAGACAGCCCAGCAGAGGCTAACCTAAAATACAGGATCTCTGATTGCCCATGCCCCAGATCATCTGTAGAATGATCGATACTAAGAGAGGCAAGCTGAGAAGACCAGAAGACCAGTCGTTTCAATGACCGATGAGATTAATGGAGATTAATGTGAATTTGGGGTTGGTAGTACCCCTAACTGAGTTGCCTGCCAGTACTAAAAGTAAGTACTCTCTGGGTGAAGATAAATCATCCAGAGCTCGATAGGGTCTCTTCAAATTTATGTATACTATCCTGTACTCAAGTAAACCGAATCAGACAAAGTAAAGAAATACAACAAAAACTACCCTAAGAGAAGACACATGTGACTCTGAATTTAAATTACAGGGAAAATGTCATTAGAAAAAAGATTATGTGGGAGATTTAGACCATGGAGCTATTTTACAAGGACTGTAAAGTAAGTGTGATAAATAGATTCAAAAAATTAGATGGTATAATAGGATATTGCAAATGGCAGTTTTAGAAGTAAGAAAGAATAAAGGGCAAAGTAAAAGAAAGTATATGGGAGAAGAAGTACCCTGGAACATTAGAATAAAAACCTCTGAAAACATATTTCTTCATAAAAACTCAGAACATCAGAAAAACTGATCAAAACCAGCTTTTTTCCCCCCCAGAACTCTGGAAATTAATGAATTGTGACAATTTGAGGAGTGTTTATGAAAAATAGCAGTCTTGGCAAGAAGAGTGAGCTCTGTGGCTTTTTAACTTGCACTGTTCCCATCTCCTCTCCCACCTCCACGGGAATCTTAAAGACCAGCAGCTGAGTAACCACTGAAGGGGGCAGAATGGGTTTGGCACACTCCAAAGAGGCCCATCCCCAGCTAATTATTACTACTTCACCTGTCTGGCAGTTTCCTGGAAAAGTCCATTTCGAAGAGCTTTTCTTTACTTGAACTGACTCAAAATTTCTTCACTGGGCAAAGTCCTAAAAAAGGCTAATTGTGAAAAACGATTGCAGCAATATTTAACATCCAGGTAGCTGGCTGAGGTGGTAATACTAGTTGTGGCAAACAAGAAGTAGGTGCTCACTTTATTACCACTCCACTACCTTCCCTTGAGGTTGTAAGCCTGTTTGCTTCTGTTCACTCTCCAGTGCCTTTTTGTATTAGTTCAAATTTTACAATTGCTTTCTGAGAGGTGAGTCTTCTGACAGGACATTACTCCCCCACTAATGAAAACTTTCTGATTGGATAATCTCCACAGTTCTGGTAAAGTTGCTACTAATAAATACCTGATAGACAACTTGTAAACAAGTAATTCTGTTAGCTGTCTTGGCTTGTTAACTTAATTGGTTAATTGCTTAGTTAGCTTGTTGAATAAAATAATGTATTTTGTAACAATAAATCCTTATTTTGTTTATATATTTTAATTGACATCCATAGCCAAATTTTTGCTGTAACCCAAGGTAGAATCTAAATTTATAGTGTACATTCAAATTTAATAATTGGCAACTGGCTTTCATATAACAGCCTTACAACTCACATGCTCTAACTACACAGTAGTTTAGTTCTATTCTTTTTTTTAACTTTCAAAATTAGATATTATCATTAATAACATATAAACAAATTCTTTTATATTTATAGACACATTAATAATTTTATTTGTTCATTACCTTTTATGTTCCAACTGTCATCCTGTAATCAAATTTCTCATCATTGAAATACATCTGAAGTTTCTTTAGTGTAGGTGACAAACATTCAAAAGTTTTGATTTCTAAAATGTCTTTACTTCTCCCTTGTTCTAGCAATAAAGTTTGGCTGGATACAAAATTATTGGTTAATATGTATTTTCTCTCAACACTAAGGTTTTCTACTGTCTTCTGGCTTCCCTTGTTACTACTGAAAATTCTATCATAAATCTAGCTATCATAGATTATGCCATTATAGGTAATCTGTTTTTTTTTCTCTCTGTTGTTTTAAAAATCTTCTTTGTTTGGTTTTTTTTCTTTTTTTTTTTTTTAACCACAATGTTTCTAGGTTTATTTTTCTTTGTATTTATCATATTTGGGATACATTGGCAGATAACTCTCTTCCACACAATCAGTGAGGGAGTTAGCTTCTTCATTTTTGTGTCTCAATAATTCACTTTTCATAGTCTTAAACCAGTCAGCAGAAGGGAAAAGAGACTGTTGCATAGGCACAGTAGCTTCTTAATATCTTTGGCCCAGAAAAACATAAATCAATGACTTCCACTTACTTTTTATTGGACAATCACTAGTCACATGGCTACATCTTGATGCTCATGGGGGACTTGCTCATAATCCATCTTTTTTCTTTCCAGGCATAGAACACATTTACCCTCCTTCCAAGAGAAACCACCCAAAGTTATTCAGCTATTACATCCAGATGAAATCAAAGCTCTCTGGTTGATCCTCAGTATATTAGGCTTAAAAATGGTCACTCACAGATATCAGGTTCTATTCTCTGGAACCTATGAATGTTATTTTATAAATAAAAAAGTCTTTTACATATGTAATTAAATTAAGAATCGTACCATTTGGAGATTATTCTGGATTATTTGAATGAACTTTAGATGTAATCACAAGTGTCTTTATAAGACAGAGGCAGAATGAAGAGAAAGCAGAGAAGGAAAAGGTCATATCAGGATGATGTGGAAACTGAAGTGATGTGGTAACAGCAAAGGACTAAAACAACCACCTGCAGCTGGAAGAATTAAGGAAAGGATTCTCACCTAAAAGCTGCAGAGAGAGCACAGCCTTGCCAACACCTTGAATTCAGTTCAGGGAAACTAATGTACTTCTGGCTTCCACAAATGTGAGAGAGTAAACTTTGAGGCCATCAAGTTTGTGGTCATTTGTTACAGTGCCATAGGAAACTATTATACTCAGGTAAGGATCCTTCATGATCATTAAAGCATCTCTTTTGAGTGGATCCTAAGGACAACAAATGAAATTAAGTAGTCACCAGACTGCCTGTTTTTAGAGGAGTGCTAAGATTTAGCAGAGCATGCCTCATTACCATCTGTGATACTTTTGGTTTGGTGGCATAAAGACTGATACTAGCTCACCGCAAGAAATGCATTGGGGAATGTGCAAAGTAGGTCTGCCTCATTAATGTTTTCCAGAGTTGCCACATTCTTCTTTTAACACATAGATAGCCCACAAGAGACAAAGTTTATCAGACTTTGAACAGTCAATTAACTATTTGAGTGTATCTCATCTATCACGTGCCCATTAGCTGTTGTGCTTAAGGAATAAGACCTGAACTCAAAAGGCTACATAGTGGAAAAAGGTTTTAACCTTCCAGCATCCTTTCACCCTATTTCAGCTAATATCATCCTGATTTCTATTGAGTTAACTAAATCTCCCAATTTGTACCATTTTATTTTGATGAGACTGAAAATCACAGTGCTCTCTCTTCTAAGCAAGAGATGGTCATATGACCAAGCTAGAGAAACTGGGCTTACCCTCTGAGGACTTTGACTTTTGAGTAGAGAGACTTAGGGCATGAGAGTTTTTATAGCTCACTGTTTCTCGCATTTATCCTTGAGAAGATAATCAAGTATACCTTTAACCAGGAGCTCCAGAGAAGCTCTTGTTACTAGCAATTCCTGAGCCTGAATCTCTAGATTTCCTGCCAATTTTGTAAGCTGCCCAATAACAGAAAATAAACTTCATACTTGCTTAAGCTGGACATCATAAAGTTCTGTTGCTTATAACTAAATAATCTTAAATCTATGGGAAGTTACAAAAATAACTTCTGACATCCTGAGGGTATTCTATACCTGAAGGAAAGAGAAGGCAGGCACTTTTTAATGGGAAAGTTATAAAAGGAAATGGTAACCTACATATTTATTTGGCTAAGGTGGTCCTTAATCTCTGTAAATGTTATTTTAGTTCTGTTGATCTCTGTAGCCTTCAATTCTGATGAGTTCCGAGGTGCTTTAAATTATGCAGTCTAACATAGATACAAATTTACCTCTTTTTAAAACTACACAGTTGATCTTATTTCATTTGGTATTTTTACTGATCAATATATGTGTAGAAATTTCAGCAGTGTTTCCATTAAAAAAAATTTCAAACAGCAGAGATAAACAAATTAGTTTGATAATATTTATTTTTTTAGATGTTATTTATGTTGGCAGTAAGTGGATACTTCAAAAATAATTTTTTAAGAATCTGTGTATAAGTGAATCCCTACAATTTAAAGCCATATTGTTTAAAGGTTAACTGTAGTTGCCTTTAAAACATGTAAAACTTAGTAAATTTTATTACTACCAGTTTACATTTATGATATAATTGATTTATAACATGCCAAATTTAAATCAGTAAAATTTTTATTCTAATTACTTACAGGAATTTTGAAAATCCTCTGTTATAAAGTATCAAAAATTAAATACATCTGCATTCATGACTATTTTGTCATTTAGGTTATTAGAGCTCATGGAAATAAATTTAATTCTGGGAAAATTTTTAAATGAAAAAAAGCATTGTCAGCTTAAAGAAAAATTGTGGGATCATAGTTCCTTGAGATAGTGTCTCAGATTTCCTACATTATTATGTCGTGATGTTTCTGAAACAAATACTTGTATTGTCAGTTACTATTGAATTTAAAACTCTTTGAAGGTGCCTCTCTCCTTCAGCAGGGTGGGTGTAGGCATGGCCATGGCCCTTTAGATGGTGAAGTTCTCTGAGGTATGTTGCCAGCCAAAATTGCCAGGAAGCTATCTCCTGGGTGCTTGAAAAACTGTCCACAGGGAAGCAAATTTGCTAGGAAGCTAATTTGCTGAAAAGCTGCCTTCTGAAGTGCCAGAGGAAGTTGCCCACGGGGATGTGCCATTCAGCAGAATTCACTGGGGAGAGGGGATACTACTAGGTGCCCATGACCTGCTGGATATTGTGTAGTATAGGAGCAGTTACAGAGAACCGCATTGGAACAAAACCTAGTTTTCCATCAGGGTTCTCTGGAGCCATCTGCTGACAACACTTAACATTGTGTCATCTGAGAAAAGAAAAATGTTTGCAGAGGACAGTTCCAGTATCGTCAGCAGGGCAATGGAAGGTGGATTTGCAGATGAGAGGCAATCAATTGACAGTTGGCACAAGGTAAGTGAGATTGTTTTCTTTTTCCTAAGTGAAAGCAAGAGATTCCGCAAGACTTGGAATCCATTGATTTTTCTAATAAGGGAAATCAGTCCTTGAGTAGAATGTTATATAGGGCTTCCAATAGATGTTTGATCTGCAAAAATAAGAGAATAGTTGAAGTTTAGTTTTTGGAATATTCCTTTGAAATATTTAGGTACACGTAAGCAGTGAAAGTACTGAAATTTTCAGTTTCAGCTTGTGAAAATGTTCCATCGGAATTTTTTTTTCTTTTTTTCTTTTTTTAATAAAAGAGACAGCCTGCCCACAAACAATCTATCTCCTAAGGGGAAAAATCTGTGGTCTCTTAAAAATTGAGTTCAGATTGTATTTGCATGGTTAGGGCCAAGCTGATTTTTATGTACTGCTGAATCATCTAAGACATGGAACTGTATTGCATCTAATGTGATTGGATGGGAGTAAACAGGCCATGGGCTGAGGTTGCATGTACAACACATCATAAACTGTAAAGTAGTATGTAAAAGCTGTTCCAGAAAGATTTCTGTTTCAACTCTGCTTTTTCTAATGTCATTTAATTCCCATAAAATTTTTTCAACTCTGCTGGAAGAAATGGTCTTTAAAAACTGTCGAAGTGACATGGCAGGGTTCAACAGGTGGGCCAATTTACAATTTACTCTTAATAGCTCTCTGTGACTATTGGTGTTTATTTTAAAATAACAGATTCTAGATATCATCTATAGGAAAACTAACTCTTTCCCAAGCGGGTATGAGCATTAGCAGAACTTCAGATTGCTGCTACCTTCCAGGCATTTCTCCAGAACTTCTGGCATTTCATACTACCCTTGTAATGGTCTGAATCCTGTTGTCCAGAATCTGATTTACAGTGGCTGCAGAACCGATCAGAGAAAAACTAAACAAAGGCAAAGGTTTGGTATTTCCCAAGATGTTACACAGAAATAGGTCCAAATTCTAAAAAATCAGAAAGAACATTTTATATAGTTGAGCTTATTTTTGTGCTGGTTTCTAGAGTTTAACTACTAACCTAAGTATTAACCATATCTCAAAATTAAATTATAAAGGTTTAAAAGTTTCCAAACAGAATTACTGTTTTTCAATTGTGTGCAATCAATTGCAATTTAAACAGAAAGGGAAGTACGGTATGAGTAAAGCTAAAGTGTTTGCATCTCATATTTCCATCTAAACTTTATAGCTGAAAGGGTAGCTATCTCAGATACTAGAAAGTAGAACATGACCTGCTTAACACATACTGTTTTTGTAAAGTTTCTATAATAGCGTTGTTATCTAATTAAGGAGCGAGAGCCTCCCCTCTCCTTAAATTAATTTTCCCTAAACTCTTCATCTCTTAATTACTATAAATACCGGTTTAATTTTGCTTGCAAGTAATCTTCTGCTTCCTACATTTTTGTGGTTTACTAATTTGGAAAGAATTATAATCAGTGTACTCTAATTCGTATAATTCTGCAATAGTACAGAGTCCATGGTAGAAAAGTTCCATTTTCTGAGTTTGAGGCGATTTTCAAGAACTCTCATTCACAGCACAGTCAGTTGGTTTTATTTATTTTATAGGAGAAGAAACGTTTCTTTACAAATATAACATGTTTCTTTACAAATATAACTTCCCTCCTTCTTTCCTTCCTTCCTTCCTTCCTTCCTTCCTTCCTTCCTTCCTTCCTTCCTTCCTTCCTTCCTTCCCTTTCTTCTTTTTTTTCTTTCCTTCTTTGGTTTTATATTCAAATTGATACCCTCCCCCTTTTTTGTCTTAATAGGACTTATCCCTCAGATTCACAAACCTCCAAATAAAACCAATAAAAGTAGAGAGTGATAAATTTATCTTTTTATATTTGTTTAAAAGGAAAAGTTAGTCGTCAATCTTTTTTTTTTTTTTCAGATTATAAACCAGGTGAAAGATATGATGTTAAGATAAACGACCATGCATTTGAAGAGGTCCTTTGGTTTTGAAACCCTAGCAGGGACTGCCAACCATTGCTTTTAAGAGTGGAGAGGTTTATAAGAACTTTTACAGTCTTATTTCGGAGGGGGGAAAATTCTCCAAAAAGCTTTGTACTGCTTCTAAACCAAGTCAGTAAGTCATCAATAAAGACTCAATAAAATTTGACTATAAAAAGAGATAAAGAAGAAACAGCATTTACAGGGAAATGGTATCTTAAAGATAATCAATTTCAGTAAAATAATTTTGGGTTTCTTTTTCAAGGGACTAGATACTGAGGACTCTTTAAAGATGGAAAGTAGTTCAGAGCAAATACAAAATTGATTATTTAACTTAAAGTTTGATGGACTACTTGTCTTTTGTGATATGTTGACTATGATTTGAGTTGGCCAGATATTTGGCCAAACATTATTTCTGGGTGTGTCTGTGAAAGTAGATCTAGGTGACATTAGCATTTGAATCAGTGGACCCAGTAAAGAAGATTGCCCACTCGATGTGGATGAGTATCATCCTTTGAAAGGAACACAATAGATGGAAGAAGGGAGAATTTGCCCCTTTGGTCTGACTACCAAGCTGGAACATCAATTTTCTTCTTCTCTCAGACTAGGACCTATACCACAGAATTTCCTGGTTCCAAGGCCTTTGGACTCTGCTGAACTACATCAGCTTTCCGGGGGCTCCAGCTTGCAGATGGCAGATTGTGAGACTTCTCAGCCTCCATAATCATATGAGTTAATTCCTCATAATCTCTCTCTCATCACACATATATTGAGATATAGCTACATATAAAGACATGGACATATATGTATACATATAAATATAATATATAATTTAATATAATTATATATAATATATATAGTGTTTTATATACAGATATTATTTGTGAGAATGGAAACTAGTAAAGATGTATCAGGGTTCTCCAGAGAAACAGAACCAATAGGATTCATATATTCACAAATAATATTCATAATTATGTTCAACTATATTTGAATAATTCTAATTTATAAGCAATTAAGTACACAGGCACTTATAAGTGACTATGGGGTATATATGCAAGGGTTGAGAGGAATGGTGAAGGAGAACATGGAAATACATATTTGTGGACAAGTGAACCCCAGTCTGTAACTCAGTTGACAATGGTTTGATAAAAATTTGTGTAGGTAAAGTGAAACATGGCTACTTTATTACCCTGATTCTTAATTTTTAACCTATATTCCATCTCATTTTGTAAAACCTGTCATTAATCATAATCATTAACTTAGTGGTTGTTGGTATTGGATGACTGTTTTCACAAATATATTTCAGTAAATGTGAGTTATAATGCATTAAGTCTATTTTAATTGAGCCACCCACTTCTTTGAGACACTAACAGTTAAAGTAAATCTGCTAAGTAAGAATTATGTTAAATTTCTTGTCAGATAATTCCAATATCTATGCCATCTATTGATTATTTTTCTCATTCAAGTTAAGATTTTCCTAGTTCTTGGTATGAAGAGTGATTTTTAGTTATATCTTGGACATTCTGAGTATTACGTTGTGAAACTGGATCTTTTATAAGATTTTTGTTTTATCAGGACTCCTCTGAAACTGGCAAGGAATGTGGGAGCTTCTCTTTATTACTGATAGGAGAGGTGGACATCCAGGTTTCCCATCAGGCCTCTCTTATACTATACCAGGGCGGGCGGGCGGGGTGGGGGGGAGGCGGGGGAGCGGGCGGGGTGGGGCGCGGACGGGGAGTGGTGGTTGTTGAGGGATACTTCACTACTTCTAGGTGGGGGTGAGTATTCAGGCTTTCCACTAGACCTTCACTGATACCTCTCTGGAGAGAATCCCTGTTTATTGCTTTCCTGTGGCCTCCGCTGAAATGTGGGACAAGGTAGAAATGGCCTACTTCCGTCTGGGCAATACTGAAAGCACTAACTTGCCACTAGGCCTCATTTGACACCACTGAAGCATGGAGGAGAAAGGGTGCCTTATTACCACAGTTTGAGGGTAGGAGTCTGGATTCCTTATTCGTCTCCACTGACACCTGCAGTGTAGGGTGGTATTCATTGATGCTTGATGGAGATAGACTCCCCAACTCCTCACTGAGCCTTCTCTAATACCACATCAGCAGGTGCAGAGCAAGAAGGGGGAAGCTATGGGGTCAGTATGGAAGTCTTGACTTCCCACTCAGCCTTTGCTGATCCGGGGGTATGATGGGTTTGGCACAAAGCAGCAGTTTCTTTCTGTGGTCTTTGTTTGTAGCTGTGTTGTTATTGTCTAGGCTGCCCCTTTCGTGGTCCCTTGGTAGATAGAGAAAAATAGACTCTTTTTGAGGCCCAGTAGCATTTCCTGCTTACAGCCTTTTCCAGCTCCATTTCTCGGTTTTAGGACAGAAAGAACATGCAGGAATCTCACCGTGGTGTCATTTCTTGGGTCCACAGTCCTCAACCAGTCTATTCTCTACCATTCAGCGCCTTCTGTTGTTTCTTTTATATATTGTGTCTGGGACATTTAGCTGCTCTAGGTGGGAGGAATAGGGAAAAGTGCCTCTGCCTCATCTTTACAAACTGAGGATGATTTTTGGTGATAAAAAGTAAAGATGTTGAAGGGAAAACAAAAGCTTGAGCTACATAGGAGTTGGATAAAAAAAAAAAAAGTTACTAAGAAAGCCAAAGAAAGTGGGAGGGGAGAGACAGGGCTTAATTTGACTGAATATGGTCAAACTGCACTTCGGCTGTTGCAACCGGCATGTTCCCACAATGGTCTTTCCCAACCATGGCCATGCTGTCCACAAATATACAGACTTGCTCCTCTGTTCTCCCACAGGACAATGGGACATGAGTACTCAAATCTTTGGAGAGAAACTGGCTGAAGCAATGGTAATGGTTCATTAAACCATTCTCCAGGATGCTTGCTTAAGTGCTGGGTGGGTCCGACACCACCGTGACTGCCTGCTTGCATGGTTATGCAATAAACAAGTATTGTTTATTTTCTTTTTTCTCTACCCATATGTAAACTTGACTTCTCTCATTATGGTTTCAGGTAAAAGCAGTGCAAAGCTTGGTGTTGCCAGAAATTTCATTTAAGACAGAAATTTGTGGTTTTACCACATTTATGAGCCCTGAGATTTTATTTTAACCCACAGCTTGAAATCTCAAAATATCCCAACTCATGCAAATCAAGTTGTTTTTGGAAGAAAGTAGTTCTCCAGAAATCAAAAAATCTCCTATCCTTCAGTCCTCCCATGTTCCATCACTGAAAAACAATTCCCATATTTATTACATGCGAATCATATCTGATTTTCATTTCTCACTCTACCAGGTTAGCCAGCTGGAGTGAGATTTTGTACAATATGGATTGACATTTAAAACCAAGATAGAATCACACTGAGAAACCAGTAAAAAAAGTTATTTTAGGAAAGTTAGCACCCAACATATCACCTGGGACCAGTGTTGGAATTTACTCTGCATATTTAATCAGGAAACTATAATTTATCCAAGCATGTGTCAACTGTACAGTTTGAATATGTGCTCCTTTATTCCAGTTTAAGGAGTGAGGCAGGGCCTAGAAGAATTTGAGGCAGTTGGTAATCTTATTAGATATTTTCTTAGATATTTGAGTCCTACATCACTAAACTTGTGAGTACTTTCTGCAGAGGGTTGGGAGATGTTTCTCAAGTCAGTAACTGAATTTGAAGAGTCCATAGCACTAACTGCTTTCTAAAAGCAATGCAAGGGGACCTATACTCATCTTTTTACATATCAGCACAGCTAGATATTTCCAGGGACACAGGAGCAATTTCATGAAGATGTCTGTGGAGAATTACAGAACCTTGCCATGATCTCTGTTTCAGTTTACCATCCATCTCAATATGTGTCATGCTTTAAGAAAGGGGTACCTCCATCGGATATTTGTATCTTGGGACAAAGTAGAGATACTTAGTCATTCACTGTAAGTATTTGTACTTCTGGAAACTTCAATACATAAAATGTGACTGGCATATAAAGCGGATATTCAATAAACATTTGTGTATTGACAAAATTCTTCACTATCAAAAATATTAATCATTTTCAAGTATTACAGTTTCTTAAAGTCTGGGTAGGACTCAAACTAATTACTGAAACCCTTTGAGGTAATGTAGTTCTTAGTATTAATTTGTTTGACAGATGACTGTAAATGCTGTGGGGGCAATATTTGGAAATATTAACAGAGACTCCCTGACCTTCGATTTCCTTTTGTACTTTTTGCTCTTTTCTCAATCAGATAGAACATTATTTATTTTCTTACCTGTTTCAAAAATATTCAATCAATGATATTTTAATCTCTTCAATATGGTTTTTAAAAAGGAATATTTGATGAATAATACAAAACTTTCTGCCTGATCACCAAAATAATAAAGATTCCTGGTGCTGGGGGGAGAGAGAGAGAGAAGTAAGATGGCAAAGCAATGAGTGGCTAAATAATGGAAGGTCTTTAAAACAGAGAGATGGCCCATCTCCTGGATGAACTCAGGACATCATTCAGATACTTCAGACAGATTTGGGAAATTGGAGTGCAAGTGGTGCTATATGCCTTTCTCCAAGTATGCTTCATGGAGGCACAATATTACAGAAGAGAAACCCCTGTTTAACATATCTAGTCAGATGGGTCTGTGTATTAGTTAGGATACACTAGCCTGTAGTAAGATATAACCATAATCTAGTAATGACTAGACAAAAACAGAAGTGTATTTCTTGATCAATAAATATAGTCCCAATGGATGTTCCAGATTATGATTTTCATTCAGGAAGCAAAGTCTTTTCCAACTTATATAGCTCTTATCTCTGCAGCCTCTAGGGCCATATTTGCTGTGTTACAACAAGAGAAGGGGAAAGAATATAGGGGCATGTGTGTGGAAGATTTGGGGGCCAAGGTGAAAGTGACCCATATGATTTCTGCTATTTTATTAATTAAAACTCAGTTTCATGGCCCAACAAATGAAGATGGAAAATTGGCCCAGAAAAAAGGACAAAATTGATTTAGATGGAGAAATATCTTTGCTCAACTTAAAATAATGCACACTTTCCTCACATCCTAGGTTGGTACCTAAAAAGTAAAAATATTCCCTATAACCAAGAGGAGCAAGGAAGTAGTGAGGGATCATTGATAGCTTCTCATCCTGTAAGTCTCTGTGACTTGTATGATAAGGAGCAGCAGAATGATTTTATATACCCTAAAAGGAAATGGGATGTAACCTAGAGAGGGCATATATGAAGAAGCCTTTTGAATGGAAGGGACCAGTAGCTAATAATAACCTGTTTGGACAGAAATCCATGAACTAAGATGAATTATGAATTATCTGCTGATCTCAGGAGATGATAGTGTGTACAGATTATAATACATGGGCCAGATACTCAGCAACTCCCACTCACCTCAACATTTGAAACCTAGTGTCAAGACAAATGAATATTTAATGGATGTTAAATTTTTGTGATCTGACTAGAAATATAGAAAATAAACTGAATGATAAAAGATAAAGTCGCATTTTGTACACACTTGAATTTTTTATACCGTGTTTTATATTTATATTCTGTACTTTATATTTGTGCATACCTGAATACTGATACTTTATTTTATACCTACTACATGTATTAATTATTTAAATCATATTACAAACAAAATTAAGAATCTGTTAAATGTTCTGTCAATATACTAGTTTTTCAAATGCTCTCACTGGCTTCTGAAAAACTTAACTGACATAAATAGCTCTGAAAATTTATATACAGTAGTCATACATTTAAGAATATGCTTTATTGCATAATGGATGAGAATGCAGGCTATCATGTGCTATTCAGGTTCAATTCCTAGGCCTGCTATGCAAGAACTTCGTGACTATGGGCCAGTTATGATACCTTTCTGTGCTCCTGTTTTCTCATCTGCAAAATGACAACACTGAAGCACCAATTCTTAGGATTGTTGTGAGAACTGAATGAGGTAGTACATTGACAGCACAGTGCCCAGTGGAGAGGATATATCCTGTAATGATGTAATTCTTTGTACTCTGAAGATACATATGAGCTCAGCTACTGCCTGGAATGCTTTCATTACCACCTCCCATTTCCACCTCAGGCTTTTTCCCCACTGAAATTGTTCCTATTCATCCACTCTCATAAACACATATCATATCATACAGCACCTTCTTTTCAAAGTGACAACCATTCTCTCATGTCTTCTGGTGAAACACTTTCTACCTATCTTATCAGAAATAATGATGTTGATGAAACAAGAATTGCAAATGTTTTTGTTTCAGTCACTGTGGTTTTTAAGTATGACTCCTCTAACTCCCCAATATTCTTTCTAAGTGTGTTTTAATGTCTGAATTTTATGGATGAGAAAACAAACTCTGAGAAGGTAAGTAACTTGTCCAGCATTATAGTGCTGATAAGCAACAAATCTAGAATGAAAATCTAATTTATTTGGTTTTTATTTATTCAATTACTTTGCTATTATTTCTTACCTGAATGCCTCTTCATTGAACCTGTAAGCTCCTGGGTATTAGGAGGCATATTACTCATCTTTGAGTCCCACATGCCTAAGTCAGAAGAGACTGAGTAACCATGAAACTAACTTATATAATATCTATTATCTCAAAGAACTTTTTGTCAATTGTGTATCTTCATCAATTATGTGAATGTGTGCATACAGGAATGCTGGTCAGGAGAAAGACCTGTTATTAGTAGACTCGTATAGTTCCTACTGGACTATATTAGTTATTTGATTATTAGTTATATTAAATATAGTTCCTAATGGGTTGTATTACGTATATGATTATCAGTTATGTTAAAAACAAAACCTTTATATTTTTTCATACCTTATTTTTTTTCATCTGTAAAATAGGATCGGGGTATTGCCAATGGATAAGACCATTACTTAATAGCTGCAATGTAAGTGCCAAAATTACAGCATAAGCAAGAGAGAGCCCTGATGATTGTGCATTATATTGTAGAGTGAAGTAGAATATGACAAACTTTATAAAGATATTGTTTTGGGTTGAGATGGTTATAGAAGAAGGAGTGGGTTAAAGTCAATCTCAGAAGCATGTTCTATGTTGCTAATAGAAGCAGAAGCTGGGTGATGGCATTCTTAGAGCCTGCTTTGTCTGGGTTACAAAGATATGTTTACTGAAGATAATTGTCACTGATCAAGTGGACAAATTAAAACTAATTCTGGTGTTACTATTGTGATATAATGGTCACTGATAGATTAGATAGCTTTAAAACCAGTTCTGTATTCCCATGACTATAGAATAATCAGTATTTCCTTTGGAGTCTGGAGTCTTTTTATTTTTGAACCCTCTTTCCATCCTTAAGTCAAAGCTGCAGAAAGAAACGCTAGAGACCAACAGGTCCTCCCATTGTTATTTATTTGGCTTAAAGTTAAGACATAAAAACATTTTAGACTCTAGAAAACAGAATCTAAAGCAATTATAATGAATAGGTCTATAAAAGGAGACTGGTAGGCTCTTTTGACCTATGACATGTTTTTCCAATTTTGACCAACAAAACAAGTCTCAGTGACTTTCTGTATCTATTTTATTCAAGGTATTATTTTTCTTTTAAATAGATTTTATTGAGAAATAATCTATATACAATAAATTACACTTACATTAAGTGTACAATTTTATGAGTTTTGACATATATTACTCATGCAAACATCAGCCCAATCAAGATATAGAATATTTTCATCATCCAAAAAAGTTTCCTCCTGTTCTTTTGCAGTTCATTCCTCCCTATCCACCCCTAGCTCCAGGCAATCACTGATCTGCTTTTTTGCCACTATAGATGAGTTTTGCCTTTTCTACAATTTCATGTGAATGGGATCACATGATGTGTATGCTTTGGTGTTTGGGTTCGTTTGAAAGCATAGCGTTTTGAGATTCATCCATGTTGTTGTCCATATTAGATACCGAGTAGTGGTCTTATCTTTGGCAATCCCCAGATCCTATTTTACAGACAGAAAAAATAAGACATGAAAAGATAAAAGGTTTTGTTTTTAGTATAACTAATAATCATATTACTAATATAGTCAGTAGGCACTATACTAGTCTACTGATAATAATAGGTCTGGTACTTTTTCTCTTGATTCTTTTAATTTCATTGTATACATATATCATTATTTGTTTATCCATTCAAACAGTTGGTAAGAATTTAGATTGCTTCAAGCTGTTAGTTTCAATAAAACTGTTATAAACTTATATTTACAAGTTTTTTGACATCTGTTTTAAATTTGTTATTTAATAACTTGGTAAGTGTATGTTTAAATTTATAAAAAATCAACAAATATTTCTGCAAAATCGTACAATGTTATACACTACCAGCAATTTTTGAGACATTTATTGTTCTACATCCTTGTCAACACGTGGTGCCATCTGCTTTTTAAATTTTATCTATTTTATAGGGTATGTAGTGGTATCATTTCATAGTTTCAATTTGTATTTCTTTGATGATTAATCATATTGAGCATCTGTTTATGTGTTTATTCACTACACATATATCTTTATTTTTGAAATATTTATTCAAAATTATGCTTTTTAAAATATTTTATTTTACTATTAAGTTATAACAGTTCTTTATATATTCAAAATACACATGCTTTGACAGATATGTAAATTGCAGATATATTTTTCTTAAACTATGGCTTGCATTTTCATTTTCATAATGGTGTGCTTCTAAGAGCAAATGCTTTTAATTTTGATGAGGTCTTTTTATGTTTTTATCTATGACCCATTTTTAGTTTTTTTTGCATAATATAATGCATATATTGAGGATAGTTAGTTCTAAACTGATATCTAATTGTTTCAGCACTGCTTGTTAAAAAGAATATCTTTTCTGTATTGATATCTTTCTTGAAAATCAATCAATCAATTATATATATCTGGGTCTATTTGTAGACTTTTAGTTTAATACATTGATCTTTTTATGTTTTTACTCTCAATACAACAGTCTTAATTACTATAGCTTTCTCATAAATTGAAATCAGATAGTTTAAAAGCCTTTCAAATTTGTCTTTTTTTTTTAAAAAAAAAAAAAAACTGTTTCGGCTATTCTACATTCTTTATATTTTAATACAAATTTTAGAATCTTTTTTACTTCCCACTTTAAGTCATTTTGGATTTTATTTGGTATTATATTGGATCTATATACCAATTTGGAGAAAATTAACTTTTAGCAACACTTATTTTTTCAATCTATGAATATAGTATATATTCGTTTAGGACTTCTTTAATTTCTCACATTAGTGTTCTGCAGTTTTTAATGTTTGAGTTTCGCTCACGTGTTGTTAAATTATTCCTGAAATAGTGTTTCTTGGTGATAAGTACTTCATAATGTATTGTTATGTAGTTTAATGTGATAAATAATTTCTTTTCCAAAAACTAAAATGCTGCTTATGTAATTCTGATCCTTATCATATGTTAAAAAATATTTAGCATGTCTCTATTTAAATGTACTGCATGATAAATAAATGCTCCCAGGCTTTTCTCTCTTTCCAAGAAATATTGTTCAAACACATAACTTGATATTGTTTGCTTTTTACTTTGTATGAATGCAACGATTAAGTATTTTGTTTGTTTCTGTTTTCTTATTAGCCTGTACAAGGAAGGTGGTATCATTAGAACTTATGTGTAAAACACTCAGGCACAAAGACCAGAAGGCAATATTGGTGCTCATGCAATCAATAATTTTTAGATTATTGTCATTATGATAAAGCACTTAACAAATAAAACAGTTTTTGAAATATTCTACAGAACTCACAGGCCCTCTGTTTTTAAGAAACATATTTAGATTGCACTAGTTTCTATAGTAGAATGATATAGGATAGTTATCAACATGGAATAGTTAGTCCATCCTTGCACTGATCTGATTCTGAAATATATTAAATACTTGACCTTTATTTAAGGTGGCATGACTTACAGTATAAAAATTACTCAGAAATTGAGAAAAATATAGAAAAAATATTACCACTTTATAATTTTCTTTTTATCACAATTTCTCAGCATTTTTAAAGATAAAGTTTCCTTGAGCTGAATGAATTTGAGCCATTGCTATCATTTACTTAGGCAAATTGCTTATGTGTTTCTGTTTCCTCATTTGTAAAATAAACAATAAAATGTGACTCAAAAGATACTTGAATATAGAAGATGCCAGAAATATTAGTTTCCTTCTCTCCTTGATATAGTGGGTAAGTAATAGAAAAAATGCTTTAGCTAATTTTGATTAGAAGTAAATATGATTTTGTCTCTACAGATTTATGATTGGATACATTTTAAAGTTGCACATGTATTTTTAAAAATTATTTTAAAGTCTTTATTAATTCAATGGCATAATAGGAAAATCTCACAGATATGAGACCTATTTTTTGATATGCCACTCTTTGATACTGTGTCATACACTTTTCCAATTAACTCACTTAACTGAGAAAGATTGCATGAGTAGGTACTGAAGATTTTCTCTCTTTCATATAGAGTTAATATTGATTGGAAATAAGTGCTTCAGAGTAGTATGGATGATGTAGTGTAAGCTAGAATAGTAATCACTTAACCATGGCATAAATTCAATTATAATTGTGTCATATAGTATAAGGTATAATTAGGCAAAAATTAGATTATGATTTTAGTTTATATAATTATTGTAGTAGAAGATATTTATTATAATGTTTAAATACAGTGATTGCTTTTTACCAGGTTTTTGTATTTCGATTCATTGTTGTAGTTTCTACTTCCTGTGTTTCTCTGCCCCCCGCCCTCTTTTAAAGTCACAAACACATATTTTCATGCAATTTTCACATAATTTTATTTTTTATGAAAGAGCAAACTGCTTAGCAAGGAAAAGGCAACTACAACATCAAACTTTAGATGGTATAAAACAGGACACTCCCTTTCAGCTCTGCTTTCTCTTCAGGCTGCTTAACCTCTTCATGAAAACAATTTTGTGTCAATATACCTATATAATACGGACACTATCCACGTTGAAAATGTTAAAGCCTTAATTTAGTTAGGAGAATAAACTTCTTAAGTAGTTAGGAGAATAAAACAAGATGATATTTCTGATCATATTATTATTAATATTCAGAATGAAAACTGATAATTAAATAGCATTTCGTGGTCTTTAATCAAGAAAAGAGGTAGGTAAGTTTAAAGTATTTGTGTTACATTTCCAAGCTTCCTCAGATATGGTTCTTAACTCCTACTGAAATACAATGTTCTATGTTAGAACTGCCAATACAGATAAAGATATGTATTTTAAACTACTGATTTGCTAGAGTCATTAAAAATTCTTGAGTTTAAAAAATGATAAAGAAAATTACATAATAAAAATTAATAGGTATTATCAAGTTAAAAATAATAGCTACTTTTTTAAATGACACCTTTTTAAAAGTCTTATTTATTTACCACAGTTTTCAATATATTACTACAAACTATAAATACCAGAAACACAGTATGAAATATATTCTTTGTTTTTCTTCCTGAAATTCTAATTATACCAGAGTAAACATTTTTTCTCTTTCTAAAATCATTTGACAGAACATAATCTATTGTGTTCTGATGACTTTATTTTACTGTATTATTATAATCTTGTTTTTAGAAGTTATTTGGTATCTAAAAACTAATGTCCCTTAAAAAGCTCTTTTACTTGTTATTTGGTAATATATTTTCCTATTGAGTAAAACTTCAAAACTCTCACTGAAGGACATTTGCATTAAGACTTAAAAATTATTAGGTTCCTTGTCAAACCTAAAAAAATAAATTATGAGGTCAGACATTATTTTGTTATTCATTTGGTAATTATAATACATCAAATTAATGCAGCTTTTATTTGGATTTTAAAGTAATTTTGGAAGCATTCTTTTTTTCAATAAATCTGCACATTCACTTTTTTTTGTTACAATTATAGACATTTTGTGATAAAGAAATGAAAGCAATGACCTATTCGTGGTCACATAGTTCCGATTAGTGAAAAAGAGTGACCAGGTCCTCTGATTCTCAACTTCCTTCTTTCCACAATTTTACTGCCAAGTCCAACTTCCATTTATTTTTGTTGCATGATTTCCTTTTTATGTCCCTAAGAAAGCAAGAAAATACAACTCTGTGTTTTTGCAGCTGAGATAAGTGAAGTGAAGGGGTCACCAGGGTCGAGATGACAGCAAAACTTTTAGAACTCTGCTCATCAGGCTGCTGCTGAACTCTCCCCACCCTGCTGCCTTTGAAAATACACTTCTTGCAAGTAACTCCTTCCATTCCATGTTTCCAGATCTGCTAAAGTTTAATAAACGGAAAATACTCATTAGCTTCATAAGAGCAGTTTGCAAAGGATCATAAGAGAAAATAATGTGCATTAATATACATCTTATGGGTGTTCAGGATGACAGAGACTGAAATGATCACAGTAGTTAATAATTATCTACACAGATGAGAGAGATAACTAATGAATAAGTGGATGATTAGTGGTTACTCATTTTCCATTGTCTGAACTATTGGTAAGAAAGGTTTCATAAATACAACAGAAGAGCGTATTAAAATTCTTCCACAATCCCTTTCAACTCCAAAACTGTATTGATAGAAAGTATTTTTATAAAACTAATAAAAATCAGAACATGTTGAACAGAACTGACTTATTTAGAACAAACACTACAAAAATATTCAAAAGACGTGTGTTATTCTTAAACAAAAGTTCAGGCAAAATATAAACTGGAAATCATCAAAGTAAAAAAAAATGTTAAGAAATTTCTTTTCCAGGATTATACCATTAAAATATGCTTGCCTGATAGAATCTCTGATGATAAAATTAGAATATGCAATATGTTATTGTATTAATTAATGAAATTATGTTTTACAAACATATTAACAAATCTTAATAACTAAATACACAGGTGCAATATCCAATGCAATTGAAGTTGCGCTTTGTTTAATAAAGTTTTAACAAAAGTATTGCTTTTACAAAAAAGATTCACAATACTTTGCAATTTAACTTTTTTCCACATGTAATATTTTATTTACTGAACTAATGGAATTTAAGTAATGTAGAAAACGAGTTTATGAAATTCACTGCATGGTTCACGAAAAAGCTAACTTCTCTTCTTCCTGCTCCCCCATCCATATACTTTTGTCCAAATCATTCAAATAAAAAATATTCAGGCTGAACTGAAGTAAAGAAGACAGGTAGAATGGGTGAAGCCGCCATCAAGCAGCCTCTGTCTCAGCATCGTCCTTCGCGTTGAACTTTGTATACTGTACTTCATTCAGATAAATTCCCCAAAGTACAATTGCTAGTTTGTATGGTAGTTACAGTTTAGTTTCATAAGAAACTACCACATTTTAAGGAGTGGCTATATCATTTTACATTCCCACCAGAAATAGATGGGTGATGGTTTCTAAAATCTTCATCAACATTTGATGTCACTGTTTTTTAATTTAGCCATTCTAATAGCTATGTTGTGATAACTCATTTTAGTTTTAAATTTCATTTCCCTAATGGTTAATGATGTTTAACATCTCTTGATGAACTTATTTGCTGTCTGTGCATGCTCTTCAGTGAAATGTCTGTCCATCCCTTTTGTGCGTTTTCTAATTGGTTTGTTTTATTACTGTTAAGTTTGAGAATTATTTATGTATTCTAGATATTAATCTTTTATTGGATATGTGCTTTGCCAATATTTTCACTCAATAATCTGTGTACAAGTATTTTTGTGGACATATGTTTTTATTTAATTTGGACATATTCTTAGGACTGAAATTACTGGGTCTTATAGTAACTCTAAATTTAACATTTTGAGGAACTGACAAAAAAATTCCAAAGTGGCTGTACCATTTTTCATTCTAACCAGCAAATTTTCTAACATTTTCATCAATACTTGCTATTTGCTGTTTTTTTTTTTCATTACAGCCATCCTAGTGAATGAGAAGTACTATTTCATCATGTTTTTTATTTACATATTTCTAAGGCTTATTATCTTGAGCATATATTCATGTGATTTGGTCATTTGTGTAATTTTTAGAGAAATGTCTCTTAGAACATTTGTCCATTTTTTGCTTGGACTATTTGTCTCCTTATTATTGAGTTGTGACAGTTCTTTATATATTTTGGATATAATCCTCTTATCAGATATATAATTTACAAATATTTTCTCCCATTCCATGGGTTATTTTTTTCTTTCTTGATATAATTTGTAGCATGGAAGTTTTCAATTTTGACAAAGTCCAGTTTATCTAATATTTCTTGATCTCCTGTGCTTTGGTGTCAAATCTCTAAAGGCTCTGCCTAATCCAAGGTCATAAATATTTATGCCTATGTTTCCTTCTAAGAGTTTTGTATTTTAACTCATATTTAGGTCCATGATTATTTTGAGTTCACTTTTATGTGCGGTATAAAGAAGGGTTCCAACTTCATTTCTTTTTCTTTTTTTGCATATGGATATCCATCCAGCTTTTCCAGAAATATTTGTTGAAAAGATTGTTTTTCTCCATGGAATGGTCTTAGCACCCTTGTTGAAAATCAATGAACCATAAATCTCAGGGCTTATTTCTGGACTCTCAATTCTATACCATTGATTTATATGTCTACCCTTAAGCCAGTACCATCTTGATTACTGTAGTTTTGTAATAAGGGTTAAAATCAGAAAGTGCAATTCCTCCAACTTTGTTCTTTTTCAAGATTGCTTTGGATATTCTGAATTCCTTTTACTTCTACATGAATTTTATGATCAGCTTGTCAAATTACAAATGATAATAATAATAATAATAATAATAATAATAAAACAGATGTTTATAGAGTTTGTATTAAATCTACAGATCAATTTTCAGAGTATTGCCATCTTAACAATATTAAGTCTGTGTCAACTGATTTTTGACAAATGTGCCAAGGTAATCCAACTGGAAAAGTCTGGTCTTCTCAATAAATGGTGCTGGACCATATACCTGAATGCTATTAAACCTCTAGAAAACTGCAACATCTCTAAAATAAAACATAAATGAGAAAAGACCTTAGATATCATATCAAAAGTATAATTCATAGTAAAGAAAATTTGATAACTTGAACGTGAACAAAATTAAATGAACTTTAAATTATACCATTAAGAAAGCTGAAAAAACAAACACATGGAAGTACTAATATGGATAACGACTATCTGTTTTCTCTAATAATGGATACTTTTTTTATTCATTTAGTATCTCTGAATCAAAAAGAGAACCGGCTCCTTTGTAATGCTGGTTCCTTTTTTAAGTTTAAATGTTTTTTTATACTCATATCAGAATTTATTACAATTTTACTTTTTTAGCTTTAATGAAAGCAAATTCCTCAATAAATTTTCAAAATCTATTTCTTTTGCTGTTCTTTAAATTCCCATTATTCTGCGTTTTAGTCACTGACATACTTCAATTAATCCTGCACCTGTGTATTAGTTGACTCTTTCTTGTCCATAAGTCCCCATAACGCAGATTAGTTTAATATTAATGTTTTAGAAATGTTCAACACAACTGTATTCTAGACCCTTATAATAATAGATCTATCTTGTTATCTTCTCATTTGTAATGAAGGGCATAGTTTAAGCAGGAAACATAATCACCATGTCCAGACAGGATTAAAAAGGCCAGTTTTTACAGATGACTATTATGCTTTGGATTGTAACTATAGTCTTTCTCCAAATACATGTCACCAAAGTCACTATCCATGTGTCCACAATTACAACATGCCTCCTGGGCACATATTTTGCCTGTAGGCTTTGCTTAAAAATACAGCTCATAAAATTTCATATGGCTACAGAATATTCATTTCTGTTGGCAGCAGTGATTTTCCACCTATTATGTATTGCTTATGACTGACTTTCAGCAAATCACTACACATTTTTTTCCTCTCTAGTTATACTTGCCCATTTTTACCCTCAATGCTATAAGTGATAGTTATCGTACTGACAACATTTTTACATGTCCAACTCCATTTTACGTGTCCAACTTATTTTTTGAGGAAAGACTCTTTACTACAGCAGACTAGTAGCGATAATGTTCAAGGATACCAAATAATGTCACAGAGGAAGGGGCTTTGGTATGACATTTTTCTTTTCAATAAGCAATATGAAATTATATATATATGTATATATACACACACACATATAAATTATGTATCTTTCATTGTAGTCTTACATTCTTACAATTTAAGATACATAAATGAAGTAACTTTTAAAAATCTTAGTTGATTTTCACTGGGATTTTTAAATCTTTGATTTTGAATATTATTTCTTCAAAGGCTACACTTACATGGCAGGAGGGTGCTATACCCATGACTTAAGCCAAAGATATAATTCAAAATTACATAACCAGGTAGCTCCAGGTTATAGTTTATTTGCTATAACTACATAACTAGGATGATGATGAAAATAATTTTTATGATGATGATGATGATGATGATGATAACCTTTGTGATGCTGATGACTTTTTCTGTGGGGGTAGTGTGGGCATGTTGTTCTCGAACACCTGGAAACTCGTTTTTAGAATTACAAAGGCCAGCGCAATATTCTGGAAATATATCTATAAAATAGACCTTAATTGCCAGAATGAGCTATTGCTTCAAATAGTAACATTTTAGATGAGCTTTATATATTTCTCTAATACAGTTAGCTAAGTTAAATTTTCATCAGATACTTTTCTTAAATCAATAGGCAATGCCATCCTACTGGGTCTGATATAAAGTCGTTTTATTTCAGAGCGTACCTCATCAGAAAGAGAGGAGCAGAGTAAGTTTAGTAGTTATTAATTTATGATGCTCTGCTGGTAACTTACCTCAGATGATGAGGTTGAAACTTAACTTTCTTTAACCAAGATATATAGTATACAAATACATTTATGACATCATAATATTTTTATAACTTTAATACTTTGTCTTATTGCAAAAATAGTCATTGTAGAATATTTAGAGAATAAAATTAGGCAAAAAAAAAATTCCCAAAATCACTCAATCTCACTATTCTGAGATAATCACTGTTAACCATGTCTTCTAGATCATTAAAGTTTAAAATCCGCAACCAAATTTCTCTAAAAAAACCCTGAAATTATTGCATATATTTTATTATAGTCTACTTTTAAAAATAGTTTTTGTTTAATTCCAGTATCTCTGTACCTCTTTTGCCTTTGGGTAGAGTTTTGGGTATGATAAGTTCTCTAGTTTTTCTGGCTTTTCTCTTTACCTTTTTCATAGAAATGCAAGCCTTAAACTGCAACTAAGTTATGTCCGAGAATTTGCTAGTGTCTACTCCATTCGTTCCTAAGGTATTCTTTTGCATTCCTTGCTGCGCAATTCCTGGTATAACCATGTCCAACAGGTACTACTGTATCCCACCAAACTGTTGTGCAACATTACTGTGCCCACCAGGCTTCCCTGTTGCTCCACCGGTCATCACCACAGATGTCACGGGGTCTTGCAGGACAAATTATGCAGGAAACTCAGTAGCATGGTAGAAAAGCCCGCCTTTGCTTTTTTTATGCTATGATCTGTTGGATAATAAATGAATACTGCTATACCTTAGTACTGCAAGAAGTAAATAGTAAGATAACTTAATAAAAATAAAATAGTAAAAATAGTAACACGAAATAGTAAAACAGTACAATGCAGCCATTTAAACTAATACTGATAATGACTGCTTTAGTACACTATTAAATGGCCAAATCACATGTGTCATCCGGTCTAGTGAAGTGAGAGGCACCCGTGGCTTCAAGCCCTGGCTCAATACAAGAAAGTGAACAGAACCTGCCCTATGATGTGAAGAGAGTGACTATATGAAGACAAGAAGGCGACACAAGATTTGCCCCAACACAATTCTTTCCTCTAAACATCTCTGCCTGTCCACTAACACTGTGGCTCAGGTGTCTCTGAGGACTTCATCTCATTCTTGACATTTTTCCATCTCCTTTTCCTTGAGAGTGCAATGAGCATAGTAGGGGAAACTTGAGTTTCTTTATAGAGTGTGTCTCAGTTAATGTAGACCTGAAACCTTACCTTAAGAAAAGCTCAGGTGTTGATTTGAAGGTTAAGTTAAATAACATTTTGTTCTCAAGTTCTTGCCACAGATTTCTGCTCAAGATTTTATATAGTTACTCACATTTCTCCTTCTAGGAGACCAGGCTCCTGGTGATAAAAAATATTATGGTGCTGTTTAAAAATGCATTTCCCAGATTTTTCCCCAGAGAATGGAATACAGAATGTTTGGGTGGGTGTTAAGAAGCATTCCAGGAGACACAAATTATCGGGCAAGCGTGGAAAACATTTTTCTCATGATTCTTATTACCGACCCCTTATTTTGTAGGCCTCAGTGTACAGCCCTGGCTGGGCTTTAAAATCACCTTGACCTCAGTCCCAGAAATTTGAGTGTAATTGTTCTGAGGAAGGTCTTAGGCATTGGATTAAAAACAAACAAACAAACAAACAAAAACACTTCTTTAGGTAATTCTAATATTCTGTCAGTATTGACACACGTTGCCTTAGGAAATGCAAATATCTGATGCTTTGTAGTCATAGCAATTGTTATTCTATGAGTATCCTTTGGGGCATCTAATATGGATTTTCAGACTGTTGAAATTGCCTTTAAAATTGAAATTTGCTGGGTAGATTTGAAGTTCTTTTGTGAGAATGATTTTTTTCTTTAAAGTTTTTAGAAATAAATTACTGTTTCTTTCATCCCTCATGTCTAAACATGTTATGAATCAAATTATCTATGTTTATCTGCTATGCCTCCAGCTTTAAAGGAAAAGTGGTGATGTTTGCTCGTTGTGTTTTCAAGTATGAAACTATGTGATTAGATCCACTTTAGAATTTTTGGGGACAAAAATATGTCTGAAATAGCTGCTATTTAGGTTGCAGAAGCAGCCATAACTTAAAACATGCAAACCCACAATGAGGTGATTTAAGGACTGATTTTTTTCCACTTGCTGTTGTTGGGACCAAGTCAAAATTTGTCAGTCTTTGAATGAGCCCTCTGGATGTATTTGCTCTGGCATTGCTAGCCAAACTAAGTCTACCACTCTGGGCAAGAAGCTCACTACATTTATTCTTACTGGTTGACAGTTTTATTTGTAGTCCTTATTTAAAATGGAGAAATTGAGCCCAGCCCTTAAAACTTTGGCTTTGGCAAAACTACTTTTGGACAAGATACAGAAGGTTAAAGGAGAGGCTGAAAATTTTCCTCAATAAACCTTTCCTTTGCAAAACTGGCAAACTGTAACCTACTAAATGGTGGGCAAATTCAAGCACATTGTTCAATGCCAGCATGAATTCTTTTACCAGTAAGCACACTACCTCCTTGTCACTGACAGTGTAAGCGCTTTTCGGCCACATGTCCCAGAAGAACCTCCTTAATCTTTGAAGTTTTATAAATATCAATCTGTGGCTTTGGTTTACTTGTGAAGAGCAACATGTGGCTTCGTAAGTGTTTGATAGCTGTTTGCAAACCTTTTTTATTCTTGGTACAACTTAGAACACTGAGTCGGCAATCAGAAAATGTTAAAGAATAATCTTAAAGTGAACAACTTGTATTTATGAAATGGGAGAAAAAAAGTCTCCTGATTTTTATAATTTTCATCCTTGCATTTCTAGTATATGAATACCAAGGTCAAAATGATTTAAAAAGAAAAAAAAAAAACAAGGGGAAAAATGATCACTCATGGACTGAAAGGTTTATCAGAAAAGAGACTGGCAACAAATATAAAAAGCACTAGAGAAGTAATATTGTATTCTATCAAGCATTATTTTTATCTTTATTGGAACATAAAGTGACAATTGGGGAAAGGAGATTATAAGCAAGACTCAAATTCTTCTGTTCTTTTTCAATAACTCAAAATATGTTCATTTTGGTAACATTCTCTAGATTATGCAAAGTTGACCCTTTTTTTCACCAAAATCTGCCTAACAATGTTTCACATATTTTCAGACCAGCGTCCTAGAAGAACGCTGGTCTTAGCAAGATCACTGTGAATCTATCAGCTAGTCCTCAACTTTTTATAGATGTTAACTGGGCTCTGCCAAATACCACCCTGCAAATAACTATTGAAAATATGTGGTCTTGATAAGATTAATTCAATGCTCTACAGATATTTATAATGAGTCCACTTACTATGAGCCAAGCAAAGAAGTGATAAGGAATTCTAAGAAATATAAACCTCTAACAATGTACATAAAGAACATTGATATTAACCTTAACCAAAGATATCATTTTCCTAAGAATTTTTTTTTTTTACACAAAAGATGTATAAGTGAATTTTACATCTATAAGTAGTTTTCTATTGCTGCCCTGACAAACTTTCGTAAAGTTAATAGTTTAAATCAGTACAAATTTGTGATCTCACAGTTCCACAGGTCATTATCTAGAATAGCTTAATAGTTTTCTTTGCTTTAAGTCTAAGCTGAAATCAGTGACCTGGGCTCTTACCTGGAACCTCTAGGGAAGAATCTACTTCTAAAATCTTCAGGTTGTAGGCAAAATCCAGTTGCTTGTGGTTGTAGAATCATGGTCCCCATTTTCTTGTTGGTCGTCAGCTGGGGTTTGCCCTTATCTCCTAGAGACATCTTTCAGGTCTTTGCATGTGGACCCCTACATGTCAGAGTCAGTAACATGTGCAGCCATTTTCTAACTGCTTGGACTATCTCTGACTTCCTCTTTCTCTACATCTCTTTTCTTCTTGCTCAAATGCATCTCTAAAACAGATTCATCTATCTTTCTCTTTATAGGATTATGTTGAGCCCACCCAGATAATCCAGGATAAATTCCCTATTTTAAGGTCAACTGATTAGTAACCTTAATTACATCTGCTGATCGTGCCTATATTAATGTTTAAATAACCAGAAGATGTGACTCTTAGGGTGAGCATCTTTGGACTTATGCTTTCCACAAAGGCACATCTTGGGATAATTGATGCCCAAATACCAATGGTCATTTAAAAGCAGAACAGAGCAGAAAATCTGTTTTCCTGAGACTTAGGTGGTAGCACAAAACCTGCTCTCTGGGGAAGAACTGACATAAAGGAAGTGGCTCAGATACAAACATTGATAGTAAAGGGATGATAAATTGGGGGGCTTAATTTTTGACAAATATTGCAGTCTAATTCGCATTGCAGAAAAAAGAAGTAATTATTCAGTCAGATCAGTAGTGAGTAAACCAGGAAGCAGTGAACACTAAGAGCCAAGTGGGCAGGTCGTCATCATTTATAGAAACTACAGGCTCATAGGCACAGATCCCTCTTGCTGGTTAGGGTTCAGGACAGGATTTTGATACTTAGATAGTAGAAGTCTATGAGGTGGGCATGGAGTATGAGGCAGGGAACCCTAATTTCAAAACCAAACTATAGGGCCAATTACAGAATGAGAAGACAGAAAAGGCATTTTAAGGAGTCAGCTGTGTGCAACCCTTGATGGCAACAATTTCTGGGTCTTACTTGAAGTTATTTCCACCCACCCCAAAAGTCTAATAGTTCTTCAACAGAGCTGTAGGAATATAGGTCTCTAGTCTAAATCCACTTATCTCTAGGAAATATTCCATTTCTTCCCTTGAAAATGCATTGACATAACTGACTTACTACATATCAGAGGGGTAAGAGAGTAACATTCCTCAAACAGTGTTTGATGTATTGACTTTAAAATTTTTATTTTATGCCCATTGTTTCACTTTTACCATGAATTATCATGAATTTTAAGAGAGAAAATATGAATATAACAGACATTTAGAGTTAGAATATAAATAACTTTTTTTCTTTCTTAGCTCTAAGTACTTTACAACATTTGGTTTTGGTCTGGGCGGGGTAGGGGAGGGGAGGAAGGATATCTCTTAGTAACCCAGAGGGATTCTTGAATCCAGGAAGAGAATCTGAATTGGTCCATTGGGGAAGCAAAACTAGATTTTCACAGTATTTGTTATTAGAGATCTTTTCTGGGGCAGATTTCCTGCACTTTTGCTTGTTTGTCTTGTGTGTAGACTTTTATACCAGATATTCATTTGATAATAGATGTGTATGTGTGTGTACGGGGTAGAAGGAGGGCAGCTGGAGGAAAAGGTATAATTGCTAAGCAGTATTATTCTGTTTTTAGTCAACTCGCACCTCTCTAATGAGCAAGTTTCTGCTTCACAGTTTTCCTCCAGCTAACTGACCTGGCTAGAATTTAATCTAGCAGATGATTGAGTATGGCATTAGCCAACACCACACTGCTTCCAGCTTCCTGTCCTGGGCCTCCTCTCCTGGGATTATTATATTTCAAGTCTGGTTCTCCTGCTGGCTCACTGCCCCAAATATTGCCTTAATTGTAATATGGACAGGCTATAATGTGAGTTAAATTTCAGGAACATCAGAAATCCTTCCTTTTATTCATTCACTGATAATCTTTGTAGGTTACTTGTTACTTAACGGCCTGTATTTGTATCCATAGATTTGCACCAGGCAAAAGGAAAACAAATGCCTTAATTGTTGTTGACTATCAGATAATCATACAGCCACAAATGCTGCGCATTTAGCTGTAGATTCATCGAAATTTTGCTAAGACAAATGTATATCAATGTAACAATGAATATGATTTGTGTAGCAGGTAGTCGAAATAGGAGAAAAAACAAAGTAAAAATACATGGGGAAAAATGGAAATGTTGCTTCAGTAGGTTGCTAGCATTACTCAGGGATCCAGGTCTTACCTGACAAACAAGTGAGGCTGCCTTATTGAATAATGTCTGGGTTGATAACCCAATGAGTTGGCAGTAGGTACTAAGGAGGCTAAAGTTAGAGGTTTATTCTTCCATAAAGTTAGAGGTTTATTCTTCCATAATGACTATAGGTTATATCTTTGTTCCCTAAATTGAGTTTTGATTTTATTTTATTGGTTAAAAGCTATGTATTGATAGTTTGTATAATTTACCCCAAATTCTGGAGAAATTACTTGATGCCTCTTATAAAGAGTGGACTAGTAGCACAATTTTCATATTCAGAGGACGGTGTGGGATAATAGATTTGAAAGGGTGAGGAACAGGGGTGCAACCAACGCAAGGCCTAGAAGTTTTCTGATAGGGTCACTATATTCTGGTTGGGAGGGCTAGAATATATGTATTGCCAGTTATCTAAACAAAACTAAATTCACAAAAATCTAAGGCATAGACTGGAATATTATTTTTTTTTTGTTTGTTTTAAATGATAAATTTTACTTCCATACAGATTAAATATGATATTGGTAGGCTTTAATGTTCTTTATCTATAGGCACCTATACCCAAATCATAATTGGAAGTTTGCTTAGTGAGTGTAGAGTCAGACTAAAGGATTTTTTCTGGACAAGACAACTTTAAATACGTCTCTTCCTTTTAGACAAGGCCTTACTGACGTGGCCTTAATGTTCTGGCTGAAGGATAAGACTCTGCTACAGAGTGTGGGATAACTCTGGGCCATGCACGTACTACCTCTTACTTCACTCTTTTAAAAAAGTGTTCTATTTTGACTAATTCTTTTATTGATAAATTTAAAATTATATTAATAATACTGTCAATTTTCAACTCAAATTTAGTCATAGAATTCGTCTCTTGATTAGAGCATTGGCATTTGGTGAATTCCTCAGTTAATCACTTGTAACTTGTTGCTTAGTTTGATCGATTAATATATGACTAACTTTTGTCTTTTTATGTTGATTAAAGTATGGGCTTATGAGACATGAGATGTCCATTTAATTTTTTTTCATGATTCTTGTCATTTTGTATAATAACTTTTTTTTCATATTATGACTTTTTAAAGTTGTGATAGAGAGAGAGACAGAAGAACATCCTATTGTATTCCTTAATATACTCACTTCATCTGGTGGCTGTCATCCTGGGTTTTTTCTGGTGAAGGTGGGACGAATGGTTACTTGTGTGGTCCCCACTGAGTCCTCATAAATGATCACTGGCTGTGCCTTTCTGGCATTTGTAAAATTCATGCTAATCTTATCACAGCACATTTTTCTCCTGATTTTTTAGGAATGAAAAATTAGAGTTATTTTGTACAGTGCTTATAATTCAACCCTATAAATCCTACCAGAAAATAGATATTTTATTTTATTCATAGTGATAACATTATAACATTTTCACTTGGTTAAATAATAGAAATAACTGCTATCTATATTTTAAATGTGGACTAGATTGCTTTGGTAGATAGTCACTAGAAGCATTGGAAACCAGGCTAGGCAAGTTCTTTGATGAAATAGATGAACATTTCTTTAATCAGAACTTTCCACTCTATCACTGTTCTTTGCTTTTCTGATTGTTAGAAAAATATTGCCACATTTCATAGATTTCATAAAATTTTCATATAATACATTTAAGAAATGTCATAAGAGTATGTTGGCAGTCATTCAAAAAGAACAATATATAACTTTCCAGTTTTTCTTCTCTTCTATAAGTTTTAGCAGAATGTTTTTACATAATGAGTAATTTGTAGCCATTGTCTAGTAAACACACTGGTTTATTTAACATCTTCATTCTTCTTCCTTGCTCCTACAACTTCAATTCTGGGAAGATGTCAGTGTTCCCACTCTTATGTAGTAAAATATTATTAGTCCAAGCCACACATGGCATTCCTGTCTCCTTTTGCCATATACTAGATAGGCTTTTTGTACCTAAGAGAGACCACGTGACCAAATTTCAACATATAAGTTATAAGATATAAGATTTTTTTAAAAGTGAGAGGCATATTTGATGCGTCCTTCCTTTTGACTGTTATTGCCTAGAATGTATGACTGTTGGACTGCAACAGCAGGTTTTTTGTTTGTTTGTTTGTTTGTTTTGCATCAGGAGGCTGCATGCATGAGAAAAAAAATTCTCACCACACTAAGAATGGGAGAACGAAAGAATGGAAAGAGCCTCTGGCCTTGATGTTATACTAGAAAAGCTAGACTACATCCAGTATGGATCTACTTACCAATTTCTTATTATGTGAAATAACTGAATCTACATTTAAGCTACTGTGATTTGGGACACTTTTTCCCTTAGCATATTACATTCCTAACTGATGAACTACATTTACCATATAAGCCTTCTAAGTGAATTAATCTAGACTATTCTTATTAGTGTTCAACTCAGAGTGTAGACAAAAGCTGTTGATCAAATTATCAAGGAACTTGGTGAATCTATATACACTAAATTATTTTGTGAAGAGATTTAAATAATAATAAAATATAAAGTCTCTTTCGTTTATATGCATAGCTGTTATTTGCAGTATTCTTCATTCTTTTGAATAGCTGAATTTTTATCTGCTATTATTTTCTCTTACCTGAAGGACTTCTTTAACATTTCTTATAAAACGGATCTGCTGGTGATAAATTCTTTTAGCATTTGTATGTTGGGACAAAGTCTTTATTTTGACTTTGCTTTGCTTTTGAAAGATATTCTCACTGGATATAGATTTCTAGGCTGTTTTATCTTTGAGGGCCTTAAAAATATTGGTCCACCATATTATGACTTCCATTGATTCTGAGGTAAAACTGTTGTCATCTTTAACTCTGTTCCTATTTTCATAATAAATTTTTTTTTCCCATTTAAACTCGAGCTGGTTTTAAGATTTCTCTTTATCATTAGTTTTAGAGAGTTTGATTATGCTATATTTTGGTATATGTTTTATTTCTAGTTTTTGAAGAGCATTGATCTTATTGAATCTGTAGATTTACAGTTCTCATTAAATTTGGAAAACCCTTGGCCATTATTTTTTCAAATATTTTTTTCGGTTCCCTCTTCACACATAGACCTATATTAGGCTGCTTCAATTTGTTCCAGAACTCACTGATACTGATGGAACTCTGTGACCATCTATAAAAAGATTATTTTTTCTAAAGTCAGTTATTCAGGGCTTTCTTACATCTACTGCTCTTCTGTAGCTCCATCAAAATGTATGGTTTTTAATTTTATCTGAGTTTTTCTTGTAGAAAAGGTCTCTCACATTCTTTAACATTCAACTGAAAGTAAACATTCATTGCTCCATCTTAATGTTACAATTTAACATCACTAAAAGAACAAAAAGCAGGTGGATGTTAAAGGAAATTATCTTTCCTACTTTTGGTAATTTTTCATATTTAGGCATTATTTCTTATTCTTGTACAGAAAAAGAAGAATGACATATTTTGGTGAATTTGAAAGGAGAACTTTGAGAGGCATTGTCAAGACTCTTCCTTTTTCCTTTTAGTATCAACTTTCATTATCCCCTGAAATGTTGTATATCTTGTAAATCCAACAATATCTGTGACTGAGTCGGTAAATCTATCTAATTCTTGGGTTCAGGATTTTGTTCAGCATTCCTGAATACAATGACCACTTAATCCAATACCAGCATTCTCAATTATGAAAGTGATGTTTTGGTCTTCGTGGACTGACTCTTTTTCTTTTTGTTTAATTAGTTTAGAACTTAGGCAGCTAAGAAAAATGTTTGTTACTGGCCTTTCCTGAAATCTCAATTGAGATTTAACATTAACAATATCTAAAGCATTGTTAAGATTAAGCATCAACAACATCTAAACATAAAGATCTTATGTGGACTATAAGAACACAAATTAATTTATTATTTTCAATATATATGGAATTATATTTCAATGTAATAATTTGTTTTTTTTGGTATATAAATTGCTCTTGAGTAATTTTTGAGTGTAAGTTCAATGTCAAAGTGAGTTAATTAAAAAAAAAAACATTTATTTTACTTTATGCATTTGATAAACTAAGTTCTACAGTATAAGATCAAACTGTTCATAAGTATTTGGGTTCCGTATAAGAAACCATCACAACACATAGTGACTTAAAGCTGTAACCAGTTTTATTAGCTCTCACAATTCTGTGGGCAGACTGGACTCAGGTATGTGGTTCCTCTGCTTCACATGATGGATCTGCAGCACTGGGAGGATTGACTGGGCTAAAATGTTCAAGGTAGTTTCCTCATGCAGATGGTAATTATTCTTGACTATTGGCTGGTAGTTCAACTGGCGTTGCTGCAAGAGTCTCTTAATTCTTCTCTGTGTGGTCACTCCCCGTGGCTTGGGCTCCTCATAGCAGATGAGAAATTAAAGCTGCTATCCCTGTTGAGGCCTCAGCTTGGAAGTCCCAGAATGTCACTTCTGCTACATTTTATTGGTTAAAGCTATTCCCAAGACCACTTGAAATTCAAATATATGGGAACTCAGATTCACTTCTTGATGTGAAGAGTAGCACATGTATACAGAGTGGGAAAATTTGTCGGGGCCATTCTTGGAATTAAGCTTACTTCAGTAGGAAAAATTTTAATGTATGTTCATTGATGGAACAAAATTAATTCTCACAATGTGAGGAATACCTTACTTTAGATATTTTACATGAGTCAAGCTACAACCTGAAATGGAAAACCTCCTATCTCCAGCCAAAGGACAATGAGATCAAGGTTCCTCCATCTTCCCTGCAAACTAGCAGACATCTGATGGAAAAGTTTTTAAAAGTAGATGACAGATTGTGTAAAATTTATAAGACACACTAGGGGAACAGGGATTTAGTCATTATTTCAGGATTTGAGAGTCAGGTATCTGTATTGGGTGTTCTCGTTGGTGTTTTAGGTTTGTTTGTCTTGTTTTTTCTGCTCTTATTTTAATTCTTGGATTTTGCACAGCTTCGATTAAAGAATAGCTTAATCTGTTATTGGGATCTAATGTGAATTCTTGGGTGGGGATAATGGATAAAGAGGTGGTATAAAGGACATAAAAAGGAGAAGTATCTCCTTTCCTTCCTAGTCAGCTATCATTACCATCATCAACATCTTTATCATTGTCGTCATCATCATCATCATCATCATCATCAAATACTCACATTGTGGGTGTGGAGAGAAATATATGTTTCTGGTTTGAAGAATTATAAGATCAATCCCTTTTACTGTTTCCACTCCAAATCTATATAGTCTCTTTGTATCGGAATTGTCTAGAACTCTAGATTGTCTAGATTATAGTAGCTTTTATAAGTATAGAATTTTTACAGAGAAAATGGTATACTCAGGGGACAGCCAGGTTTTAATTAGGGTAAGAAGAGAAAGTTCATACAAACTATTAAACATGTAGGAGTGATTGTTTTAGAAATGAAGGGCAAGAAAGCACAGTTGTAAGTGAATGTATCTAAGATGACAGGTGAGGCAGAATAGAATATGATGGATGTTGGGCAGTGGATTCGGATAAAAAGAAGTAGGTATAGTTGAAGGAGATTGTATTTCATTGTATGATGCAGGCCTGGGGTTAAGAATTATATTTGAGATGGTTTTGCTATGTTACAACATAATTTCAGTGTTAAATATTTTGCTTGACACCTTTTACAATATCAAGTAAATGGTGACATGTACAGTAATGTGACAGACAACTGCAGGAAAAGGGGGACTTTAGTATTTTAATAGATTCAGAGTTGAGGGAAGTGATTTAGAATTCTAATTTTGAAAATTCTTAATGTTTAAAATTTTAGTTCACTGTGCTAGAAAAGGGTTTATTTTTATTCAATTTGTGATTGATATTTTTATTCACTTTGGGATTTGTATTTATTTAAAATGACTTCATTCATTAGAAAAACGAGATGTAATGAATAATTAAAATTTCAAGAGAGAATTTGATTTGTAAGGGCATATTCCAGCTCTAAAAGATGCTATTGTTCCCTAGCTTACCCTGTAAACATTAGCATTATTTAAATTTCTTTAGTAGATAACTGTTTTGCTTGCAATTGTTTTAAATCTCTGTGTATTCCACAGAACAATGTACTTTTTAATTATTTTTATGCTAATCTTTATAATCAGCTATTGTTCTTTTGAAAATATAGAAACATGAGGCACTTAGCTGAATCCATTCTGTCATATATGTATACCCTCATTTGAACTTAGTTGAACTTCCTGTTTTTTATCAATGAAAGACAGCATGTCTGACTGCGTGATTTGTGAGCACTATAGATAGCAAACTAAAGCAAAGGCAAAAGCAACCTTTACTTAGACAGCTTTTTTAGAATCAGAAAATTATGATCTAAACTGTTTTAGTCAATGTCCTTTGACATTTAACTTGCATTCAAGCATATTATTATTTTAGCAAGGGTAAATTGCCTCAATCGCCTAATCAACTTCGCCAGCTTTAAATGAAAGAAGGTGTAAATCATCATCCTGTAGAGTTTGAGAGGCGGCTCTGTAAGGAAAATTAGGTCGAGTTTCTTTCTAAAAGTACAGACAGTAGCTGCACTTGCCTCTTCCTTGTCTCTTGGGATCACTGTGATTCTGGTACCTCACAAGACCAGATTTCTGGGTATAATATGGATAGGAGAAATTTTACTCTTCAAGAAGAAAACTGTAAACTACTAGATCATCTTACTAACAAGCCTGAAGTTAGTTTCTATGAAACCAATATCATCATTTGCTAGTTTAAATAAAAAATGGAAAAGTTATTAAGAATAACGGTAACATTTATCAGTTCTATCTTCATTTTCACATTTGAAATGGTAACTTGAATGTAATCTTTCATTGCACATTTTGACATGTATCTTCATTAGCTTTATTTCAGAAGAAAAAGTCAAACTAAAGATGGTATATAATTTTACTAAATATACATATCTTAGAAAACCAGAATCCTTAATGATGCGTGACGGACTATATCTAATTAAAAATAAAAACCTATGTAATTTTCTTTTTTGTAGGTACAACCTCAAAGGACAAAGTTTAAGAAATGCACCTCTAGATACTAAATTACAAGATAAAGCGATTTAGTCATCCCACATTCCGGATCTGTTCCCTCACCACCCACTGTCTGGCACGACCAACATCCATATGGTTTCTCATTTAGTTTTGGGTAAGTTAAACAACGTGGGCTCTACAATCATCATGAAAGGGAATGCCAGCCTTGCATATGGTACCAACGCAACACTCCTGAAAAGTTCTGACCTTTAAGCTCCTTTTCTTCACAGCCCAAGGGGAAGTTCACATGTTTTCCTTGTAGGTAGAGATTTTGTGCTCCAGTAATATGTACTGTTTTAGAAGGTTCATTACCCATGTAGATGTCTTATCAACGGCTTATAGAAAAAGTTACTCTCCAATATGTTCTAGATTCCTTCTCCAACTAATAACTCTCCAGAGGCTGGAATATGAGCAAGTCATTCTATTTCTGGAAGACTGTTATTTAATGAGAAGTACTGGGAAACATCTCCTTCTGACTTTCCAAATCCTAGTAGATTCCAATCATACTCTTACCTTTTCTACAAACATATAAATGTCATTCATTGTTATATTATTTTTATTTATGTCTGACATTGTTATCGATTCATTGTATAACTATAATAATAGCTATAAGTATTATAATTAATGATCAGCATGATAAAAACTACCATAATCACCTATCTAAGTATATCTTAATAAGTTTGATTATTAATAATTTAATATTAATCGCATTGGTTTCATATAATTTTATTCCATAGGCTAAATCTTATAAGAATATGTCACTTCTGGAATAGAAAAAAGTTTATTAATGTACTAAAAATTTTTTAAATTAATAAACTTTTCCGAGAGATTCTGATTCTATTGGAGGGGAAGTTGGGGCAGGGAGGTGATAGTGTAATCACTGAATCCTGTTGCTGGTAACAAACTAACAAGTCATTTAGTCCAAAGACCCTTTTTAGAAATGAAGGAACTTAAGTAACTGACGTCTCATTTATTAATAACACTATTAATGGGAAATGAAATTTTGAAGGAAAGAATAGGCTGAATACACAAGACTCTTTCTAAGAGGCAAGCCTTCAAAATAATTGAATGTTAATTATTTGTATTCACTAAAATTTGGTTAAGTTAAAAGGATAAATGTTATAATTCTCTCAGGAGAATTTTTAATAAAGTTATTAGGGCCATAATCACTCCTAAATGAATTTCGTATGGCGTGGGGCTATAAGCCCAGCCTGTTACAGTAGGGCCTGTATTTAGAGAAGTGGATTTGCTGTAAAGTGGGAGAAAGAACACAAGATTTAGAATTAGGATATGTGGCTTCTGGTTCTGAATTCACCTCTGTGTAATGGAAATGATTAAAGAGAAAAAGTGCGTGCCTAGGGGCAGGAGGTTTAGGAGACCTCTCTGTACCTTCCTCTTGATTTTACTGTGAACCTGAAACTCCTCTAAAAAATAAAGTCTATTAAAAAAAATAAATAAGTGGTTTCCCAGTGTTAGTGGGGAGGAAGGAATGAATAGGTAGAGCACAGAGAATTTTTAGATCAGTGAAACTATTCTGTAGGAGAGAGACTATATTTGTGGATATAGGCTATTATACATTTGTCAAAACCTAAAGAATGTACCATGCCATGAGTAAACCCTAATGAGAACTATGGACTTGCGGTAATAATGATGTGTCCATGTAGGTTCATGAATTGTAGCAAATGTACCACTCTAGTACAGGGTTCGATAGTGAGGGAGGTTGTGGGTATGTGGGTGGGAAATCTGTGCACCTTCTGCTCAATTTTGCTGTAAACTACAAAAAATAAAGTCTATTTTTCATAAAAAAAGATAAGAAAGAACTGATAAGCTTTGTTATTATTTTCAGTTCTAAGGACATGGAAACTTTATTTATATATTTAAAAGGTTTGCCTCACAAGGTAGGTTTCCATTTTTATTATGGAGAAAGAATGAGAACTTTTCCATGAGTAGAATTTACATTAACTGTAAATACAAATATTTACATTAAATATAAACTTTAGCATATGATAACAAAATATATTATAGCTTACCCTTTGCAGTGTATACATTTAAAATAATTCAGATGTTTAAAATGCTTTAGGAGAGCACTGTTAAAGTTGGGCTGAGAAAATAAAAGAATTGATTTTTTTGGGTCCCATTCTACTTTATAGCTCTGTAATTTCTGTGGTTATGATGGTACTCTTTTGTTAAGTAATTTTTTTAAATGATTTATTTTCAAGTTACTATTCATTTATTTATTCATCCTTTAACAAAATATTTATTGGATAATGGAATACTCAAGGACTTACAAATTCTGAGAGGCAAAAAGAGGCGATATGTAGTCTTTGCCCTTAATATCTTATTTTGTAATCAGAGCAAGTCAAGCATATGATTGAAATACTGTCAAAGAAGTGCTATGATATAGGAATGGTACTGTATTGAAGTTTCTGAAAGGTGAGGGGAAAACGTTTCTCTTTCTGAATAGCCAGGGACATTTATGACTGGGCTGATAAATGCACAGACCTCATTCATGTACACCTGAGCTCATGTGTGTTTCTCTTATTAATGTGCAAATGACTTAAATAATAGAGACCTATCTTCTTTTTTCTACAGTATCTAGACAGCACTTTGCACAGAGTAAATGTGTACATGGAATAATGATACTCATAAATTGCTTTCCCATTACACCTGGTATATGAAAGGAAGATACTCAATAACGGTTTGGTTTCTTTTATTTGAGAAGTGGTGTATACATTGCAGCATGTGTAAAATTCATGTCTCTGTATGATTTTATTTCATTTTTGTTTTATTTTGTTTATTTCTAAAAAAAGTAAATAATGAGGAATTTCTTGGATGCGCTAGGGATCAAAACCTAATTGGTTTTAATAACATTAATGATGTTTGATTTGTTTGTGACTGAATCTAAAGAAAGACTGTTTTTAACTTACATAAAATTCAAATTGCATAAGCCTTTGCCGAATAATTATGGTATAAAGTAGTGTCTGAACTTGCAACCTGCTTTTTTATCTGACTTGAGAACATTTAATAAGAAGGCCTTATCCACTAGAAAACACTATACAAACACATCCTCCTGTCAAAACTCAATGGCTATGCTTTTCATTTTCAAAAGCTGCCTAAAATTCTAAGTTCTCTAGACAATCACTGTAGAAGTAAACGTTTCCTTCACCGAACTACCACAATTTCCAGGTTCTTTTGTTCTCGAATTTCTTACTATATTCTACTTACTTTTTTGCATGTATGTGTACCTCTTAGTGTCTAACCTGGGTTGTAAATTCTTTTCACAGCTAAGAACATGTCTCATTCACTTTGTATCTCCTGTGGCGTCCTTCTCCAGTCATGTTATAGGGTTTCACTAAATTATGGAATAAATCAATGGTGAAATATTGGGGGATTTCCTGAGGTAAATTTTTATGTATTGTGAATAGTTAAAAATTAAATTAAAGACGCTAAAGCAGTTAAATTTTTTCCCATACCTTTGCTTTAAGAATCATGTTTCTCTAGGCTGGGTTAATTCTTATTATCATACTTCCAGGCTTTAAGAGTGAAGCTTCAAGTTCATAGTCCGAGCTGACTTTATGTGAAAGGCATTTGTTGATAGGCAAGATAATGATTTTTCTCTCCTCTTGGGTTCACGGTCAGGTGACTGACAGATTTGTGCTGATCCGAACAAAATGATCTGCTTAGCTGATATGAAGAAAGGTGGGTTCCTGGTAGCATGCAAGGACCTGGTATTTAGAAAGAAACAGACCTTTATGGTAGTTAATAATTTTCATCATTAATGTTTTTATTTCAGCACATATGAGTATATTAAATAATAATAATAGTAATTATCATCACTATTTATTATTATTACTATTATTATTTTAAACCGGAGGTAGAAATATGCTTCACTTTTTTTCCCCTGCCATTTCCAATTGGCTGTTAAGTTTGTCCAGTCATTTTCTCATTTAAAATATACTTTTTGGTCCTAGATACTCTACTATATTCTGTGTCCAATTTTCTCTTTCTCTGCTGTGTTTTCCCCCATTGATTGATTATGTATGTATTTTTCCTTAAGTCCTTGCACATATTTATTATAGATGTTTAAAATTCTTGTCTGCTTATTCCAACATCTGGGTTATTAGGATGGAGGGTTGGTCTACTCTCTGCTTTTCCCCTTGAGAGACTGAATTCTGTAACCTTCTTCTGACCAGTACTGATTTGGGTTCTAGCAGACAGTTAACTTGACTAGGTTTAAATTCCAAACTCTGTCTCCCTCAAAATGGGTAGTTACTGAAACTGCTCAGTTAGTTCTTTTAGCCTTCCCAGCTGTCGCATGACACAACACCTTAAAGTTCGTTGTGGAGGAAATATTTGAGGGGACATGAGCGCCGGTGAGCTGGACCCAGCCAATCTGAGGCTCCTCAACTACTCCTCTGTCATTGGAATGTGTGTTCCTCCCATGTTTCCCAGACTAGGAACCACCGCCAGGATGCTGCCAAAAGAAAGGAATGTTATTGAGAAAGTAATGTGTTACTGTATATGTAACTGAACCCCATGAAAGCTTCTACACAAACTTTTAAAATTCTGGTGGGCACATGCAGATTCTAATGATCCTGCGATTTTCCAAGACAAGCCTAGACTATAAGTTTCCTTACTTCTAAAAATTGCCACCTATCAATCTGGGAGGCTCTGCTTCTTTCTTTGGTCTCTCTTGCCCACTGTATATGAGGCCAGTTTCAGATTTCCCCAGGGGAACTCCTGAGATTATGAATCAACATCTCCCCATATCCTCCCTGGGCGCACCCAGGGATCAGCCAAGATTTTTGGTAAAGTTTCTATGCAGTTTCGAGAATCTCCCTGACTGTTTTTTTTTTTTTCCTTTGATTTTTCCCCTTTTGTATCCCAAACTTTATTATCTGACTTTTGAAGCCAGCAAGTCTGATCCTTTGCTTGCGTGTTAGTACCTGTGTCCCTGTTCCTCAGATGTAGCCTGGTGGGCGTCTTCTATGAAAAACTGGTGCAGCTCTTGTCTTTCATGAAAGAGTCATATGCCCTGCAGTTACTTCCTGCTTTTGCTTGTTCTTCAGGGACTCCTCAGAGTTGCTTTTTATATTTTATTGAGAATGTTTAATAGTTACTTGTAGATGGGTCCATTCTCATAGAGTAAAGTTACTTCTGAAGGTTTATATTATGCTTCATCCTTGAATAATAAATCCAAAACAGTAAAATAGCTTAAACTCTCTGAGACTGGTTTTATTATTAGAGGAGACATAGAATTACCCCAGAAGAAATACTCTGCTTTCTCTCAGGGGAATTTAATTTTACTGTAGATTGGCATATAAATTAAAATTTAATTATTTATTTTATCAGTTTTATTAACATATGTCAAATAATTGGATATTTTATTAAAGATGAAGAAAACAACAACAATTTAAGCTAATAAGCATTTACTGAACACACATTTAGTTCTTTAAAAAAAAATCACATTCCAGTTCATAAACAGAATGTAGAAATAAATGTTCCTAATCTTTCCAGATTCTCTTCATCGTTCTGTTACAAACAAACAAACAAACAAACAAACAAACAAATGAATAACTCGAGCTTTTGGGAAGATAGAGGCAGTGGCCTAAATTTTAGTTCTCCCTGAGTCTTCCCACAAATACAAAGAAAACCAACTGGATAATATGGCAATCTGAAAACAGCACTCAAAGCTGGAAGGGTTTCTTAGGTTCAAATTTACTGGTTAGTGCATGAAGACCCCTGGAAGATCCAGACCCTAAGAACTCTTGATATTAAAAAATGGAAGCTCTCTTCCAGGTCATAGCCTTGAACTAAGAAAAAATTCTGGGAGTCAAATCCAAACTGAAGAGGGCAATGACAAGATCAAAGGAAAATGTTGATCCAGGACTCAGGAGACGGCACTTTTTTCTTCATGGGGCCATACAGTAAATTTGTAAGCTTTGGAGACTGCATCTCCTGAGTGTTTTCCTCCCTCCATCTCTTTTTTCTTTTTCCTTCCCTCCCTCCCTCCCTCCCTCCCTCCCTCCCTCCCTCCCTCCCTCCCTTCCTTCCTTCCTTCCTTCCTTCCTTCCTTCCTTCCTTCCTTCCCTGTTTCCTTTCCTTTCTTCTCTCCTTCCTTTAATATATTTTTTTAAATGTGAAAAATCCTAGCTTTAGGGTAGTACAATAACAGGCCAGAGGTTCATATTTATCCCATAGGTGGTAGTGTGCCTCCTTCAATCTAGATAAAAATGGGAAAGGGAAGCAAAGGAAGCCTATCTTAGAAAGTAGGGCCCTACATTATTTTAATCACATTGTGAAAACAACCAAGAGGGAGCTCTAGAGCCATGAAGTTCAAAAAGGACCTGAAAATGCATATTACTTTAAATTGATTAATAGAAGAAGGTGAGCCAAATCTCATACCAACTAAACATAGAAAAAAAGAGAGTAAGGAGCACTAGAATCTAGAAATAGGAAAAGTATTTAAGAGGTATGCCCTTAAAGAAATGAAAAGTGTAACCTAATATTTCAAAACAAAATACATTAAAACTATAATAGAGAATATGAAAAATAACATAAACTAGAAAGACAAAAATGCAGAAATACACTACTCTGAAGAGTAATATATATAAATCACACACACACACACACACACACACACACACACACACACAAACTGCTGATTTCTGATTTTAACTGTCTAAGAATAAGGGCATAGAAAAGTCACCCTTCCTCTCTAGCATCTGTATTATAAGGAAAATCTATGGTTTTGTTGAAGATGTAATTGAAAATTCTTAATTTTCTGTTCCTTCTCTTCCCAGATATTTTGTCTAAGAGACAATCTTCTTATCTTCTTTGAAGTTATCCAATGATTGGAGTATGCATTAAAATGGTAAGAATTCATGTTGTGGAGAATTTTATTACATAAGTTATGATAATACAAATAATATTTAAAATTTAAGAAGAAATAAATAAGCAAATTATATGGTTGAAGTGTTTTTAATAAGCAAATGATATGAGTGAGGTGGATGTTATTTCTTAATCCATTGTTTTTATCAAATCTCAGGAGGTAATTAAATCTGCTAAAATTCATCATATTTATCATTTATCTGAAAGATGACCTTTTCTTAACTACCTAGTGCACTTAATCCATTATAGGAATACAGCCCATTCCAAGAGAAAAGGATTTCCATTTTTCTAATATTACTTTTTTTGCAATCAATGCTATTCTCAAGAGTATTTTTGTTTCATGGACTAGATGTTCTTTGTAAATTCCCAACATGACCCAATATAAAAATCAATGCATCTTTAGGTAAGTTCATTTCTATTATTAGATCTCACTGTAGCTTCATGCTAACGTGTTTTGAAATATAAGCAGCACCTTACCACAGGGCATGGCTTTTTTCCTGGTAATGCATTAAATTTCACTATGGTAAAAATCATTATAACAACAATTAAATCTACCACAGGTTTAAAAGAAAAAAAAACTCAGCTCCAACTGATTGCCAACAATATTTGAGCATTAATGCCCTCATTATAATATTAACTTAATTAAGTTAAAAGTGATTTTGTCCAGGTTATGTCTCTATTCATGATCTCCGCTATGATAACTAGAACGTAGATTTTTCTGGCTCAGCAAGGATTGATGGAAGCACTTAACTATGACTCTTGGAAGAGGGGTATTAAATAGCTTCTCTGGATGCCCACAGCAAAAGGGGAAAGCAAAGCAGTACCCACAGCATTGCTTACATAACAAATTAGCATGAGTAATTTATTTCATGGAGTAAAAAGTGATTAATTTTATATTTTGCAAATTCATGAAGGAACCTTTCCAAATAGAAGAAAAGATGCCAAAAAAGTCCTAGGACATTTAGATTTGTTTTAACCAAGTTGTATTCTAACAAAGGAGGCGATTAATTACCCTGCAACTTAGTTTTTCTCACCATAATAATTGGAACATTCCAGCACAAGGAAAAAAATTTAGACACTCTCTGAAGTGGTTGTAGAAGGATTTGCCTTGGACTATAATTTTTCCAGAATGTAGAGTATACAGAACACATTACTGGCTGTGTTTTCTATTGATCTCACTCTCTCACCAGAGCACAACTTTTCTTAATTCTTGTCCATATTTGAAGCTGTGTGGCTTTCTATTAATCGCCTACATTTTTCATTATCTGTTTTAAAAAATTTCACTTTTATGTTATAGACTTTTTAATTATGTACTTGATCAAAGTAGTCATCCGCTGTTTTTCAAGTTTAGCATAGCAAGGAGAGAGACACTTTCTAAAGAGAGGTGAGTCAGCAAGTTTGCAGAAATGCTTTGGGCCTGGTCACAAGTACAGTCGGAGAGGTGCTCACTGTGAGTTGAAAAGTGTCCTGGAGGTAGTTAACATGATACAACAGAGAAAATAAATCTTTAAAGCTTTATGACAAAAGTGCAGTACTTAGATTGAAATATAGTATTTTTAGAACATTAAACATGTACAAAACAAGTACATATAAAAATAGTCTTTAAAGACAAGTAAGTCATTTTTAGATTATCTACTAATTTGGATAATTAGAGCTCCTGTGTCTTTTGATTAGCACTAATTACAGTTTTATGCCATTGTTGAAAATACAGTATATTGTTCTCATTGGTTAATGTCTCATTGTTAAAATTCTGTAACATTGTCTTGAATCTTAAATTTCCATTGTGGAATGCAATGAGCAGCTTTTTAATATTTCATATTCTTTTGCTTAAGGGAAAAACATGTGAAAATCATAACCCTAATGTTAATCACTCATGAGATATACAGGACAATATATGCATTAAAGTAAGAAGAAAAATCTCCATGGCTGTCCCAGGAAAGTGGTAAGTCTCCTCATGAGGAAGTAGAGTGAAAGTTAGAGAGAAGCTCTTTCAATACCTTCAAGAGTCCTTTGTTTTAAGGCTTCTTTTCTGAGCATAAGTGGAGATTTCAGTGATTGTCCCTTCTTGTTTTTCAGCTTTGCATCATAATGGGCTAAAAATTTTTCCAATATGGTATACTTTACCTTCATGAGCAAATAAATAATAACACTCAATAACAGATTACTGAAGTCTATTACAACTCAATAGAACATGAAAACCTTGAGGACTATAATCTATCCAATGAGAGACATAGATGCTACAAAACCTTCAGTAACTATTTGAGGTGACCTTTTCTTAAGTTGAAAGGGGATAGGAGTAAGTATCAGGAACCCAATGATTTTATTCCCAATCTACTAATTTCCAGGGACATGACCTTAGGAAAGACTCTCAACATTTCTGGGTCTCTTACATAAAGTGTTAAACAAGGGGATTTTTTAGATGACTTTTCATCATAACATCCTGTGAGTGGATTTTATTTTTGATGTTGTTAGAAAATTTATATATTTTAGATTATAAGAAAATATCACATTTTTATTTTATGCAGTTCACCTAAGAAAATTTATAAAGAGATAAAGACACAGCCTAAAACATATCTAAAGAGTCAGACCATTTCTCTCCATGTCTCTTCTGAACTCTTTACAGATGTATTTAAGAGAGTAAGGAGAGAAGACCAAGAAAAAAGTCACCGTTTATCAGTTATATATCTTTGAGCATTAAATAATTATTTAATATTTTGAAGTTATTTCCCACCAGCATTCTTAACTGGTCATGGAATGTTATTAACTTTATCACTTTTCCAGAAAAAGAATGACTTTTATGCTAATCAATGTTATTTGTTCAATTCCAGACCAAATCTCTTAGCTCTTCAATAACAAGCTCTTCTAGTTCTGTTTTGTAATTGCAGGGAGGCATCTCTGAGGATTTATCTCTGCTGATGCATGCCAGCAGTATGTGGCCTTTTCTTGAACCCGTCAGAACTGTGACTTTTCTTTGAACTCTTGGCTGCTTGGCGCTGCTGACCTCGTTGCTCGTTTATAACTTGGGTGCCATTTATCACTCCCAGACTTACAGATATTGTTGTGGAAAGAGACTGAATGCAATCATTCATGCCATTGCCTCTTGCTAGCAGTGCCTTCCAGCTTCCTTCCTTACAGGATAACTGATAGGGAGAGATTAGTGACAAAGCTGTAATTCTATTGAGGGATTGTGATGTAACTGTATCATAAACCATGAAGTGAGACTCAAGAGGTTTGAGATCACAAATACCAAGATTAAGTTACAGCAGCCACAGTCAATCTCTGTCAATATGTGTTTTTGATAGTTTGTAATCTGCCTGTAAAATATTAGCTACCTGTAGAAAATACCTTTTTTTCTCAGTATTGACTTTATTATCATAGCTTCTGCAATTTTGAAACTTAACAAAAATATTGATTTTTCTTTCTACAAATACACACATACAGTTTTGAGACCATTAAGAAAATTTCTACTTGATTTGGTGATACCTTTTTTTCTAATTGAGGCATAATTGACATACATTATATTAGTTTCAAGTGTACAATGTAATTATTCACTATTTGTGGTAAACATGTTTTAAGTCCATGAAACTTTTTGTAGGTTTATCATGTAACACTCGAAATATTTAGGTTTTAATACTTTGAAATTGAATTTCATATGCATGTATGAAATTTTAAAGGACAATTTATTGATGTCGAAACTAACATAATAAAGGGAATCATTTTAAAGTAAACAATTCCATGGCATTTAGTATATTCATAAGGTTGTGTAACCACCACCACTATCTAGTTCTAAGATACTTCTATCATCCCGAAGTAAAACTTCATAACATTCAGCAGTTTTTCCCTATCTCCGCACCCACTAGCCCTACGTGAGAAGTTTTCAAATAAATGAACTGACTTTATATTTTATTTACTTAACACTTAGAAGGAATTAAAGCCATTATTTTTGAGTTATCCATAGTATTCCATTAACTCTTGTCTTTAGAAGCATTTTCACATTATTTTGGGGGAGGAGTTTGTCTAAGTGACATAAATCTGTATTAGTGGGCATTATTTATTAAGTGTGCCAAAGAAACTGGTTGAGCTAGTATTCACAGATTTCCTTCCTGCAGGATTTTTTGAAATGTTTAGATGTTAATAAACTCTGTGCTCTTTAGTATAAAGCAGAGTATGTAGCATTTTCTGAATATTTGCCTCATTTTCCTTGGAGCATTCTAAGTATATTGTAGAGACTCGCTCTTTGTCAATTGATAACATAGGCCTAATTATGACATTGGTAAAGGATAGTCTCAAGAAATAGGAGATTTTTAATAAAGCGTTTTTAAAAATATATAAATCAGACTTTTAAAGTTTATAGTGACATCATATTCTTAGAGCAAAGTTCTGAAATTCAGGATTTCTGCAATTTCTTTTAGTAAATAAATACAGTTGTTAACATTTTTAAACCATATACATACATTATTTGTATTTTTATCAATAAATCTGAGAGCTAGATATTATTATCTTAATTTTATAGATGAATAAACTGAAGTGCATGGGTAAATTATTTAACTTTGTCAAAATATCTTCCTTTGAGAGTGATTTACCAAGTCTCTTGTGGTTATAAATGTTAGAGAAATAATTTGACTTCAGATGCCTGGGCTAACAAATCCTGTAGTCTTTGTTTGTACTCTGCAGCATCACTGTGTAAGCATGAGTTTGGGACTTTAGTTTTCTGGCCCTTAGTTTTCATATTTATTAAAATAAACTCAATAATCTCTAAGGTCTTTTCTAGCTTTGAAATTCTGTTGCTTAAATCTTGTACTATTCCCTAGTGTATCTAAAGGCTTCAGCAAAAAAAAAAGAAAAAAAGAAAAAAAAAAAAGAAATTTTATGTTCCTATATTAGGAATCCCAAGATCTCATTAAAAATATTAAAATACATTCACAAATAAATGAACAATTATGATAACTGACCTTTATACGGAACTCCCAGAACCCAGAATGAGTTATAGAATCAAGGGAGGAATTCTGTTCTGCTTTTATAAATACAGTTAAGACCAATGTAAATACATGACTTGCCTTGAACACTAGGCTTTCTTAGACATAGCTTCAGCTTACAAAAATGGTATGTTTATGATTGCCTTCCCCTGGCCATCCTTGTTCATTTAATAAAAGAGTTGTTTCTGGAGTCTAGGTCTGTATCCAGGTGGGAGGGAAGAGAATGTCAAAATAGATCCACCACTTTTAAATCAACTCATTTGCTATTTTATTAGAGGAAAGGATTAGAGTAAAGAGATTTGGTCAAACCTCAAATGATCAAATGAACTTTTTCTCTCACCTTTAAAATATTTTTGCCCTTTCCAAAGACCAGTGTTTCACTGTTTTTCTATATATCTACATCTTTAAAATTTTTTCAAATTTTTCCTTCTCTCTAATTATAATACACCTTCTTAAATCACAGTATTGTATGCAAATTATCACTTATAAAGATTTCATAAGCTTTATTTTTTTTGTGGTTTATATTATTTAGTATTACAACACTACAACATACTTTTTGTTTGCCTTGCAAAATTTTAAATGAATATACTAAATATGGTTTTCAAACATTGTATTTCTCCTTTCCTTACCTTTCACCCTAATATTCCAGTATCATCTCTAAACATTATTCTATATTTCAAATCACTAGTTGAATGAACCTTTTTCCAGGGTAGAAAGTAAATTTCTGTTCTTACTCCATTCTCACAAAAAAGACCTCTCCATTTTTCGATGAGGAAACTGAATACAGAGTCTGCATAGAGGAGATCTATCTGGCAAGTCAGGCTATTGTGGGTTAACTGGATCATAATAGGAATGGGAGTAAACTCTCAGAGTTCATTTTTTTGACATTTATAGCTGCTGCAAAGTAACCGATCTAAAGTATTTTTTAAAAAAGATAAGTAAGCTTTAGTTTCATGTTTGACTTTTATGATTATTAAGAAAGTTATCTTTGGAAAAAATGGAAGATTCATAACTTTTCTGAAAGTTCTCTCTTAATCTTTTGCTAGTTAGTCATTTGCATTTGAGTTAATTTTATTTTCTTCTGTTCACTAGAATAAGCCACCGAATTTTCAGTGTCAGTTTCTGTGCATATAGTAAAAGCAGTTTTCCAAAATCACTTTCATGGACTTCATGAAATCTCACATTTTTTGCAAAATTTATAATTTTGCTTAGCAATTAATTTCCACATAGATTTTCACGACTGACAAGAAACCAATTGTCTAATTCTATTAAGTGGTTGGTGTGATGGGCAGGACTGGAAGTTAGCATCAGGTAGGAAGGAAAGTTTTGAGTAGTCTAATTTTTAGATCATAATTTTATGACATATTTGCTTTATGACAGTGGTGGTTCAGAAAATAGATATCTAGATGTCACGGATACCTTTTAAACTACAATTCCTTCTGGAAAAAAATAACTTCTGTGTATATAAAATAGTTTATCCTTCATATTTGAACATTTTATTACTAATAAAATTAATTCTTTTCTTGGATATCTCACAACCATCCAGTTTTAACTTTAAATTCTATTTGCGAATCTGCTCAAATTTGTCCCTCATACATATCCAAAGAGAGAGGCATCAGAAATGAGTATATAGTTAGGGTTACTGATTACTATCTCTTAAATTTATCCTAGAGTTAGCAGCCTACTGATCATAGAGTATGTCAGACACTTCAGAAAAGAAGTCCTGGATATTGACCTTTCTGTCTATGGACAGGTAGTACTGCAGCTGGTTCTGACATAGAATGGATCTTTGAACAAACTTAGAAAATTTCAATTATTTATCCAAAATAAACACTAGGACATTGATCCCTCTGGTCCCTTTTATGTGGTAGAAGTGTATAACAAACTATCCTTGCTTTTAACTAGAGGATATTCATGGAAATTCTCATGATTTATTATTACATTGTCAAAAAGTTTCATTTTTTTCCATAGAAACAATTGTAATGGGTAGTAGGTGTTGTATTTCTGACCAAGGACATGATATAAAATTAATCAGAGTAAATTGTACAACTAAAAAATCTATTATAACTTAAACAAAGAAAATCTTATTTAAAATTATGGAATAGGAAAAAATACACTGAACATATCAGTTATATAAATAAAACTTTTATTATAGATTTGACTAAAAATGTATAGCTAGTTGTGATACACACTTACTAAATGACTATTCTACTAGCTTTCTTAGAAATTAAAAAGCATTCTTCAATATGACTTGTTTTTTTCAGCTGGCTTCAGAAGCTATCCAAGGAAATTTGAATCAATGCCTTATTTTTCTTTCCACACTTTTTCTATAGCAAACAGATGTGTTTTATAAAAATAGTATACAGTTTTTTCATTATGCCAAGCTAGTGCACCATTAAATATTGGGTGAGATTTCTAAGGGTATAAAAATTGAATAAGGGTTGTGAAATTTACCAAAAGTGGTTAGTTGGTGGAGAGTGAGGGCTTTATATAAGAACGTGTAAGGAAAGCCCCTTGAAGCAAAATGTTGTGCTTCTCAGTGGGGGCAGTGTCAGCTTTGTTCATGGCATGTTCAGGTCACTAGAGCCCTCTCTGGAGATGGAGTGATTTAAAGAGGCCACCAGGATAATGCTCCCCTGAAGGCCTAGGCATTTCTCTCCTTGCAGTTGAGTACCTTGGCACCAGCTCAGTATTTACTCCCTTTTCATCTTGGAGTAGGCTACAGAGGGTTCTCTGACTGATCCCCTTCATGAGCCAGAGGCATTCTGCTCATCTCTGCTGTCCCTTCACTGCCATAATGTCTATAAATATATTCCTTGTCCAGCCCAAGGGCCTGTCTTATTCAGCCTAACATTCTTATTCTAAAAAAGGGATAGGTATACAATAAAAGAAGTAGGGAGTATTATTTAACTTCAGAGATCATTTCACATGTTAAACCACTGAAGTGTGAAAATAATCAAGTGTGAAATTAGAAGCTTAATATGAAGGATAAAACACCAAACTAGAATTCAGAAAAGGTATGCTACTGATGGTTCTGCCTTTTTTTTGCTATATGTCTTTGGGAAAATGTTTTACCACATTGCATTTCATTTCTCTACCTGTAAAGCAGACCAAATTTAACACCTGCATTGTGTGTTTATAGATGAGATTTACCTTTGTTTCTTTATGCCATATCTTAACTGGCAAATGCCAAACATATAGACAGGATTAAGTATTTATGAACATTAATTTAGAAATTGTTTTTTAAAATACCTTATAAAATTCTTTATTTTGTTTGTATTAGTTGTATTAGGGTTCTCCAGAGGAAAAAAACAATAGAAGATATAGATATACAGATCTATCGCTATCTTTCATCATCATCATTATCATCTATCTATCTTTCTATCTATCTATACACTTACTTACCTACCTACCTACCTATCCATCAAGAGATTTATTATAAGAAATTGGCTTATGTGATAATAGAGGCTAAGAAATACCAGATCTGCAGTTGGAAGGCTAGAGACCCAGCACAGCCTCTAATGTAGTTTCAGTCCAAATCTGAAGACCTGAGAACCAAGAGAGCTGATAGGCAGGGTTGAGACCCAAGAAGAGACAGTGTTTCAGTCTGAGTCTGATGCCATGAGAAGACCTATGATCTAGCTCCACAGTCAGGTGGGAACTCCCTCTTATTCACAAGAAGATCAGCCTTTTTGTTCTAGTCTATCCTTCAATTGATTGGATGAGGCCCACTTACACTGGGAAGTGAAATCTGCTTTATTCTGTCTAGTTATTCAAATATTAATCTCATTCAAAAATAGCTCCACATACATACCCAGAATAATGTTTGACCAAATATCTGGGTACCCTGTGGCCCAGCCAAGTTGGCTCATAAAATTAATCATCACTAGTCAAAAAGGAAACTATGGATGTCATATGCATTTATCCTTATCCTTGGGATAGACATCGATATCTATTTTCTAAGAGGCTTCAAAGATGTTTGAGAAATTAAGAACAGCAGAATCACATGGGCCACCATAAAGCTAATCCAATCCTGAAGCCTCTGACTGTAATAGGATCCCTTTATATGGAGAGGATGGCTGTCCCCTCCTTTGATTTTTATCACAAAGATTAGAGATTGGAAGCTCTAAGGTATGATTTTCTCTTGGTGAGGATCTTTCATCTGTAATGTCACCTAACGCTTCTTTGAAACTCCTGATTTTAATCTTTACAACCTTCCCGGTTGATCAAGCCCACTGAGTTAATGTGTGCATTCATTTTCCAAAGATACCTCCTTCAAGTTTCAAAGGCATGGTCCTTTTTCGGTACATGCTGGACTTGAAAACAAACATGTCCTCAATGGTTTTATATTTTGCAAATATGTTCTCCTCGTGGTCTTTACCTTTACAAACCAAAAATCATAAATTGTCTGTATTATATTTCTGTGTAGAAAGTTGTATGTCACATAGTTTATTTTAATTGTCCTTGAGTTAACAATAACCGCGATGACCACTGTACATGAGTAGGTGGAAATTGGGAAACAAGAATCCTGGATGACTAACTGGAAGAGAAGAATGGTGATGTCAGTGTCCGAACCTTGGGTTCATGGTTAGTTTTGTGGGGCTTTGAACTTTGGCACAAATTTTTGTCTACAGCTTTCCTTAACCTATAAACACCGAATTATTTTCTCAGAGTCAGCACCAATATTCATCAACTTTGAGATGCCTTTCTTGAATTTTCCAGACATAATTAGTTTTTCTTTACATTTTTCTATTGTACAAATGTGTATTTACTATGAAGCAAAAGATTGTTCAAATGCAATTAGGTACGATTTGAGTCTTATTACACTCATTGCTGTCACTAGTGCATTTTTAGAATAAGACTCGAGGGAAGCCATTTTAACTATAATATGAAATACTTCTGGGGATGTTCTGATATAACAAGTGAGAAATTATAGACTCTTCATTGGGACATTAATTATTTTTTAGTGGGAGAAAATTCACATAAAATTAATGAAATGTGAAAACAAATGCAAAAGAGGGGAGTAAAATAAATTAAAATCATGTTGACAATGAGAAGCAAGTCATAATAAAATATGTTCGAAGTACACCTAAAATAGTAACTTATTGAGAGAGACAGAGAGAGATTGAGAGAGAAAGAGAGAAAGACAGAGACAGAGACAGAGAGAGGGATTCTTCTAGGGAAAATGAATGAATGGCTATAGAATTGTTAGATAATTAAATTAATGAAAAAGAATGTTATATAAACATATTAGAAAAATACTTAAACTTATTACTGATTAGACATGATTATTGAGTTTGATGGTGATAGCATGAAACTCCTAATGATAAGCAATGAAGATGCCTATGATAAAATGGTTAATAACTGTTGTCAACTCAGAATATGTGAGATAGCCAATGTATAAAAATATTTGAAATGGCTGAAATTTTATTTACATAAAAAAACTTGATAAAAGATTTCTCAAATTGGGTAACAATTCTAAACATATCTGTGTCATTACTAATAACATGTAAAGATAAAAGTTTTCTGAACTCTCAATACTAAAATAATTTCAATATACTAAAGACTGAATTAGCTGATTTTGTGGTTTGTTATATTTAAGCTTTTTAATTTTGCCACTTTTCATGAGTTATTTTCTCATTCTGAATCTTCCCATCTGTGCCTAAATTTATATATGTAAATTTATTTTCTCTTTCATAAAGAAGGATCCTCAACTTGAATGTTTCAGGCCTTTCAAGACCTGGATCATCTCACAGAGCGCACTTTTTATTCTCTCATATGCATTTATTTTATTTTAATTATTTTTGCTGTCTGTTTTTTAATTTTTCATTGAAGTATACAAGGACTTTGATCTTTATAATCTCTATACATAGTACAGTACTTGATACACAATGGTAAAAATTGCTTGATGGAAAAGTATAGAAAGCATGAGTGTCTGACAGAGCATTGAGCTGATTCATAGAGATCCTCTGGAAGTGGTTCTCAGAGTCCTCTGCTTTCATTAGTCAAATAATTGAGGTATTTAGATGAATGCCATTACATGATAGCAATTTATCATTTTGGAAAATTTAGAAAATATTGATTTGACTAGTGTAGATAATCAAATTCTCAAATGAAAGCATAGCTTTATTTGGCTTAGAAAAGACATTTTAAAAGGTGTTCGATTTCATTCTTCCCCAGTTGTAATTAAAAACATTAAACTCTATCTCAAAAGTAATCATGATGATTTTCAATGCGAAGAGAAATTTCTATCAGAGAAAGCATTATGCCTCAACTTTCTTTTGACTCTGAATGTAAATTACAAATAAACTCTAATAAGATTTTTCTTTAACTTAAAAAAATATATTTAGATGTGGGTATTATTTGTACTATAATTTATCTTTCCACTTTTGAATATATCAGGAGCATATAATTAGGGCGAGTCTCTACTTTTAGCGAAAGAAAGTTAAAAAATAAAATGTAAACTAAAGAAAATTCTGATTCAATTAAGGTGAGATATTTTCATTTTTAAAGAGGAGGAAATACTGTGAATAAGTTTAGTTTATTTTCTATGCATAGCAACTAAATTTTAGGAAACAAATGAGGATAAATTCAAATTAAACATGTTTGAGATGTTATTTTAACTGAATAATGATATTTTATACTACAATGACTAGTGAAGTAAAAATTCATATTGTAGATACACAGATAAACACTATAAATAAATTTTCTTACTGTTTCCTTAAAATTAGACATGTAAATCAAACAAAGTTTCTTTAAAATGTGTCTTATACAAAGTTATATCTTTCTCTTTATTTACTTTAAATATTGTGATTTATCATACACAATTAAAATGACATTCAGTAATAGGTATTTCCTAGTTTGCTTCTGTTTAAAAAAACATTGAAATAAAATATATAAATGGGGAATTCAGGCAATATCTGTTTCTGAAAAACTTTAGGATCTTTTCTCACTTATCTCTGCAAATTTAAATATGATGCTATCTTTTTTCCCTTTCAACTTTGCTTATTGGTGTGCTGAATATGAAAAGGTACAAAGAATCCAAACAAAAGAAAACATGTACAGCCTCTTAATGCTTAACAGAACCTATTTTCTATTTAACAGATGTGAATTAAGTCATACTGCACAACTTCAAATAAATACCAGCCTTACATTTTATTAAATATTCTGATAAAAATACTTAAAGTATAATATAATTTACATGCCTGCTGATCAATGCCCTGGTTTGCTACGGTAGTGTAGGAAAGAAGTATATAGCTACTGTTCTCTCATAAGGGAAATCTTGTTTTTTTTTAAGTATATACATGTATTTTGCTTTTTAGTTTTTTAGTTTTTTTTTTAACACCATCTGAATGAATCTAAGGATACAAGAAAGTGCTGAGAACTATATAGTTCTACTCTGAGATTCTCACATGCTTCCCCTGAGAACAGGCAATGTACTATGTATCACATAATTCTATGTTATCTTTGAGGTTGCATTAAGTATTATTTTTTATTATTTAGAACTGTAGTTATAAACTTTTTCAATAAAGTACAGTACATATATTGTGAGGCAAGTACTAAAGTAAGTAAGTTAGTTTTCATGCTGACCCACTCAATACTCTTCAGAAATCAATTGGCTTGACATTTTCTTAGCTGCATCTGTTCTTTTAAATGAGACTTCTAATTTCCTAATGGTCCAGGAGATGGTATGATGACTTCTGAGTTTCCCCAATAAAAACATCATAAAGAAGAAAAAAATCTGCTACTTGAATACTTGGGTTTCAAGTTGAGAAATATTGAAAGTCTAAAAAAGCTAGTCAATGACTTACTGTAGAGATATTACCTTCTAGTTTATGGTCTTCAGCTAGATGTTAAAACACACACACGCACACACAAGGAAGCATTCTTTCTCCTCTAACCTAAAAAGTATTATTTTATGCAAGTCTCATTCACTCAATTAGTAAATATTTATTGAAAGCTTAACACTGTGAGTGCCAGTCACCATAGTACCTTATAGCAAGGAAATTAAGAAACAGTAAAAACACACCTTGCCCTTGATTAACTCTTGGCTTAGTTTTGAGGAAATGTTATGATAAATGCTAATATTATAAGCAAGAATAGAGTGCTGTAAGAGCAAAGAGAGGGCTGATGAATTAACTTGGCTTGAGGGAATCAAGAAAAGGGTCATCAAGCAGACTGAGCACATGTTCATGTCAGAGTTATAGAACTTTAGAACTGGAAGGAAATGTAGAGATTTTCAATCTACAGATTAGGTAAAAGTTTAAAAGTGATTAAAAAAACAAGAAAGAAGAGCAAACTGATTGGATGAAGAAGGTGACATTAGAGGCTCCCTAATTTCCCTTTTTGCATGGTCATACCAAATGTACAGATACACATGGAGCAATTGCCTATGAATAAAATCCAGAAACTAGCAGAGTGACTCCCATACATCAGGTGAATGAGAAAATGCCCACGTTGAAATGGATAGAAAAGGCTGAGACACACTTTTACCATAAACTACACCCCTGAAACAGAACCTACAAGAAACTCACTTCAGCTTTTAGGATACACATAGAACAAAAGTAAAGGGATGGAAAAAGGTGTTTGTGCAAACGGAAACCAAAAGAAAGCAGAGGGAACTATACCTATATCAGACAAAACAAACATTGAGCCAAAGACTGTAATAAAAGACAAGGTCATTATATAATAATAAAATGGTGAATTCATCAAGAGGATAGAACATTTGTAAATATTTATGCACCCAACATAGGAGCATCTAATATAGAAAGCAAATATTAAGATACTTGAAAGAAGAAATAGACAGCAGTACAATAATAGTAGGGGACTTGAATACCTCACTTTCAACAACACACACATATATATCATCCAGACAGAAAATCAATAAGGAAACATTGAACTTAAGGTACATGTTAGCCCACATGGGTTTAACATACATTGATAGAACATTCTATTCATCAGCAGCAGAATACATATTCTTCTCAAGTGCACATAAAATACCTTCTAGGATAGATCATATGTTAGGCCACAAAATGTCTCAATATGTTTAAGAAGGTTGGAATCACATAAAGCATCTTTCTTGATTACAATGGTACAAAACTAGAAATCAAGTACAAGAAAAAAACTGGAAAGTTTACTACGAATATGTGGAGGTTAAACAACGTGCTCCTGAACTACCAATGGGTCAAAGAAGAAATCAAAAAATATCTTGAAACAAGAAAATGGAAACACGATATACCAAAACTTATGAGATGCAGCAAATGCAGTTCTAAGAGGAAAATACGTAGTGATAAATGACTTAGTAAAGAAAAACAAGAAATAAATAACCTAATTTTATACCTAAAGGAACTAGAAAAAGAATAAAGTTAGTGGAAGCCCAAAGTTAGTGGAAAGAAGGAAATAACAGAGATCAGAGTGGAAATAATAGAGACTAATAAAATAATAGAAAAGATCAATGAAACTAAAAGATGGATTTTGGGAACAATAAACAAGACAGACAAGTCTTATGTGTGGAAACTTTAAAAAAAATTTTCTAAGAGAGTAGAACTTAAATATTCTCACCAAAATAAATACATAAATAAAGGTAAATATGTGAAATGATGAATATGTTAGTTAATTCAATATGGGGCATCCTTTCAAAAGGTATATGTATATCAAATCATCATATCGTACACCTTAACTATTTTATAATTTGTTGATTATACCTCAATAAAACTGAAGAAAACTAACTAGACCCTTAATAAAAACCAAACCACAAAACCAAACCAAAATTTCCAGCCCTCATGAAGTTTATACGCTAGTGGGAGTGAGTCACACAATTGAATCCTCAGTATATCAGATGGTAAGTTAATAACTGCTATAGATTCGCTACACAGAAACCAGTTAGAGAGATGACAAGAGGTATTAAACTTTTTAAATAATTTGACCAAATAAGACCATTGAGCAAGACTTGAAGGAATTGAGACAGAAGCCGTTGGAGATACTTCATGTACTGGGGCAAGGGGAGGGGGTTGTAAAAACATGTCTAGCAAATCAAAGAGCCCAATATGAAGGCCATGATGTGAGAATGTATGTGTAGCTTCTTAAAAAAGCATGGAGGCCAGAGTGTCTGGAGTAGCATGAGTGATGGGAAAGTGTAGTTTAAAGAGGAAATATTGAATTAAATCACATAGAGTCTTATAAACAATTGTAAATCTTTTGAATTCTGCTCTTAGTGAAATAGAATATTGAATTGTTTTGAGTAAGGGAAAGACAAAATATAACATGTATTTAAAAATGCTTCATCTGGCTTCAATGTGGATACAGGCAGTAAGAGAAGAGAAAGATTTATTTATAAAGCTGTTGCAACAGACCGAGTGAAAGATGTTGTTGCTTGGACAAGGAAGCAGTGGAGGTGATGAGATGTGGTTGAACTCTGGGTAGATTTTTAAAGGTAAAATCAATGGGACTTACCGAAAGAATGAATGTGAGGTGTAATAGAATCAGTAGTATTAGATGATTTCCAGGTGTTTGGCCTGAAGAGCTAGAAAGATGATGAAAATGAGATGGGAAAGACAGTATGCAAAGCAAGTCTGGGATAATTATAAAACTTTGTTTTCATACCCATTAAGTTTGGAACACCTAAAAAATATTCAATCGAGATGTCAAGGAGGCAGTGGGTATATGGACACTGGGGAGGAGAGAACTGGGGATTTAAATTTGTTGGTTCTCAATATGTACATGATATTTAAGGTTCTAAGATTGAGAATCAGAAAGGGAATGAGAACAGAAAAATGAGACAGTCTGATGATTGAGCACTGAGCACACCATCAATTGGAGCTTAGTTAGGAAGGAAAAACCACCAAAGGGAATTGAGAAGGAATAACCACCGGGAAAAATTTATCCTAGAAGGGAGTAAAGAAAGAGTATGTGAGAAAAGGAAGAGTAATCAAACTACTGCCAGCTGCAGCCAAATGCTGCTGAAAGCCATCAAGTAAAATGAAGCCTGAGAACTAATCCTTTGATTTAGCATCACACAAATTACTGACCTCCAAACGGATAGTTTAAATGAAGTGGTAGTACTGGGAAAAGCCCAGCTGGAGTACGTTCCAGAGAGAATGAGAAGATAAATTGTAAACAACTGGTATAAATCCTTTTTTGAGGAGTTTTGCTATTGTGAAAAACAGAAAAATGAAGTGGTGGTGAGAAAGAGTTGTATGATTAGGACAAGTTTTATTTTTAATTTTTGTTAAGATAGAATAAATGATGGCTTCTATGCTGTCCTGAATATTCAGAAGGAAAAATTACTGTTGCAGGAATGGGGATACTTACTCTTGGTATATCCTTCATAAGGTCATACCTTTCTTTCACTGGATGTAAAAATGTAATTTTTGAGTCTCTCGACTGAATCAATCTTGAGTCTCTTGGCTAAATTTTGAATCTCAAAACTGCTTTTTGATCAGTGGGAACAGCTAAAGCAGTGGTTCTTAGTCTCATCTGCTCAGTAGAATCACCTGAGTACTTCAAAACAGTCAATGCCCAAGCCTCACCACAGGGCAGATGATTGAGACTGATTCCGCTGATAGGTTTCTAAAGCTACCTGGAGGATTCAGATGTAAAACTAGCTCTGAGAACTGCAGAAGTAGAGTAACTTAAAAATAATTAATAATGAAGTTAATAAAATGCACTAGGCCATGTACTTTTTTTTTTTTTTACTAAGTCTCAGCCTAATGGAGGAAAAAGCAAGACTGCTATTTCACTGAAATATCTGCAACATAGTGCATCGTGATTTATTTAATTTCAAAAGGTAAGCTAATAACAAATGTTTGTTTTCATTGTGGTAGACTCCAAGATGACATTTCCTGATACTTTGCAGAACAGAAACAGGGATTTCTGGAAAAGTAATAGGCAAGTAAAAAGTCAAATCTTCTGGATAGACCGTTTTGCAGTAGGAAAATTAAACAAATGAGTTAGTACAATAGTTGGAATAAAAGGAGAAACATTCAAATTATAAATAGGCTCTCCTCTGGAAGAGTTTTTTCTAACAATTATGAAAATATAATGGTTATAACTAGTTGAGGATTAGCTATGTTGCTTTGGGAGATCTGATTAATGAAGTGTTCCTACCATGTTTTGTCATTTACCGGTTTTACAGGATGGTAAATCCTACATTCAAACACAAAACTTGTTCTTCCAACTCTGAAGTCTGCGTACTTTGTATAGTTGTTGGCTAATCTTATGAACAGTTGAGGACATAGAAACATAAATTATAATTCAACCCTTGACTTCTCAGAGTTATTGAATGAAATGGATATTCTTAATTCAACATTTGTGAATCATAAAAAATTCTCTATATTACACTAAAATTAATATGTCATAATTTAAAAAAAATAGAAAGGTAGCTGGCATATTGTTTGGGCATAGTTTATGCATCTAATTAAAGTAATGGCTAACCTTTGAGGTAGTCAGTATTCATATATCTGGAATGAAAGTGTTTTTGTTTGAATTTTTCAACACTAAAGATCAACCTTGATTATTTTCTGTAATTTTTCCTCTTTTTCTAGTTGATTATCTTTCTTGCTCTTCGACCATGTCCATTTCTGAAGTGCTGTGACTTCTTTCCTCCATAATGGTCATTCCTTGGTTTCCCTTTTCTCTGTCCTATTTCCTTTTCTTTAGTTCTTCTTCATTTTCTTGAAGAGAATATTTTGTCTGTTTCTTTTTTTTCATGCATTGGTTCATTATATAAAACTGAATTGCAAAATGAATGAACTGGGACTCATACAGCATCTTAAAAAAGGAAATAGAAGAAAAGATAAAATACCATGGCATGTTATAAGGGTAGGTATTGTTTTTATGAAACTTTTTCCCATTTTATATTTATACATATGTGTAGTTTACATGTATTTATAACTATATAACATATATATGCATATACATATATGCATATACTTGTCCATGATGTAAAATATATTTTTACTAGGAATCACAGTAAAATCTTAAAAGCCGTTGGAGTAATGAATGTTAAGGATTTGATAAAATTGTATGGAATTATTTTGACTAGCGTATTTTAAAAACTCAACCAAGCATGGGCCAAAAGCCAAGGTTCATAACTATTTTCCTTAGGGTGATTATTTGTTTAAAATTTTTTTTGGTAGCCGAATTTGGCCTTGTTAACATTTGCTATAATGTTCATTCATATTAAGTATATTCAAGTTGGAATAGGATCAATTCATGGACCAATGTGGCACTCAGGAAAGAAGTGAAATGTGGGAAGTTTTTTTATACTCATACCTAAGAACCCAGGCAGCGTTCTTCTTTGGGAGTTGTCTTCTACCCCTTTATCCATTTATTTTTATACACAAGATTTATTTTAAAGGCCATTTCCTTATGAAAAATTTCCTCGACAATAATTCACGTATCAACTTACTAATAATAAACATTTAACATGAAAATGACGTGTGAGATTTAAAACAAGCATGTTGCCCACTCTTGTTTTGGAATTAAGTGTCTCACTCTTTCCTTTTTTTTTTTTTTTACTTTTTTGTTTAAGTAATTGACATGGGAATAAAAGAATGAGAAATATTAAATTCTTGTGAAGAAATCCACTTCAGAGTTTCACCTTAAGTGAAGTGGGGAAAAACTATATGTGCCAAATAATTACTTGATTATTTTTAAAACTAGCTTAGAGAATAAGCAGGAAATTATTGAGAACTTACTGCCTAAATGGCAGAATAAGAGTATGATATAATTCCTACAATGTAAATTTTATAGTCTGGGGTGAAATAATTTTATGCAAAATGAACATTAGAGGATTAAGTAAAGCAAGAAAAAAAACATTGAATATAGGTATTTATATGTGTGTATCCTTTGTTGGCCCTCGTCTACCATTCCAGGTTGCCACAAACCTTATAAATTTCTTGAACATGTGCTGGCAGTGAATAACATAGGTCATTATTACATTAGCAGTACTCAAACAATTTTATTGGGAAGATGAAATTTCTGTGTTTAAGACTCAAAACATCAACAGAAACCACACAGAAACACAGTATGTGAGAGTATGAAGGGCCTCAGAAATTCCATTTTAGAAATTTGGACACTGCGACCAGTAGCCCAGAGGTTTGGGGCCTTGTCCACCAGTCATGAACTCAGTTGAAGAGGAGTCATCAAACCCAAGGCTTTGGTGTCTGGTTGAGTGCTCCTTCTAGTAACAATTATTTCAGATCTCTTGTAATACACCCAAATAAGCTATAATCATGTATTCCCAAAATAAGGTTACAACCAGACCTGGCCAACCACAAACATAAGTCTACCATGTAGTCATATATCCAATCACAAAATTTCGTTCAAAGGTATGTATTGTACATAATCCATCTAAAATTTTAGTTATGTACAGTTAGGTAAATCTAATGTGCCAGGAAGGTGAGCTATATTTTCACTCTGATGTGGTGAACTCCCACACACCTCAACACATACCTCTAAGAGTGTATATATTCACTGTCTCTTGCTACCTTAACCTCCTTGTGTTGAGAAGGTGAAAAAAAAGAAAAGAAAAGAAAATAGATCATTTCACTTCATTGCAAAATGATGTTTATTGGGGTATTGTATTTAAAAGAGAACCTCCATTTTAATGAGTGTCGAATCATGGTAACCTTGTATCATGTAATGTTCTTTAGATTTGTATAGGATCATATTTCACCAAATTACATTTTGAAGTGGTACAGTTCACTTTAAAAGTATATTTGGTGCATATACCATTTCCTACCTATTTTTAGTTGCTGTTCTCACTCTGTCTTGATTTCAGAGAAACCAGATATATTTGTACGATTCACCAAATCTTCAATAATCAGCACTTTGAGTGAACCCAACCATCACAGGAGATGCCCTTTCAAAATTGTATTGATTTGTTGCAAACTGTTGGTATCAAGTTCTGTTTTTAAGTCATCACTAACATTTTTAATAAGTTTTAATTTTTTTTTTATGAACTGTTTTTGGTGGCCATTTAGGATTTCAAATAATGTAAGGAGAACAAATGAATTACAGTGTGATTTTCAGGGCTACAAAATAAAACAGGTTCTGTCTACAGTATAATCTCAAGCCAAATCATAAGAGCCTGAGTCTTTTCAAAATGTTTCTGATATTAACTACTCACATAGCATGCTGTACTTTTCCTATAGTAGCACTCATCATGCTTTACTTTATTGCCTTGATAATTGTTAGTCTCTCATTAAGAGAATTTACAATCTATGACCTCAGACCAGGTCCACCTTTTCATCACTCTATTATTTGCACCTAATATAGTAGCTAGCACATTACAGATATAAAACAAATTTTGTTGAATTAATGAGGGTACTTTAACTAAAGGTAAGATTACACCTACTTCATTTGTATATTATATTGATTGGGAAATAATGTTATTTGAGTAGTACCATATTTAATATTTGAAGGCAATAATACTTTGTGGGCATTATTTTCAGACTCATTTCTTGAATTATATAAAAGACTCCAAAAATATGTAGTGTTGAAAGTTGGCATGCTACTGTCAGGTGAACTGCTAGCTCTACTGTAGCGTAGACTGCTCAACAAAAAGCCTACATACGTGAGTTTTTAAGACCCTTTATGACACCATAAGGTGGGACATGAACATCAGAATATATGCAAAATCTATTCCTTATATTCTATTTATATTTATATTTCTAGTCTATGGCCATGTTACCCTGAACAAGCCTGATCTCATCTTATCTCGGAAGCTAAGCAGGGTCGGACCGGGTTAGTACTTGAATGGGAGACCACCTAGGCAGACCAGGTGCTGTAGACATTAAAAAAAAAAAAAAAAAAAAAAAAAGCTGACAAGTTCCTTGCAATCTATGAGGTCAACCAAGGGTTGCCTCATCTAAAAATTAAAATTAAATAAATAAAGAAATTTTTCTAAAAATAAAAAAAATTTTATTACTATTTGATGTCAAGATTGATAGTAAAACAAGTATATAACTTATAAATAAGTACGTGTAATACCCTGTGGGAGCACTCTATTTTTTTTGTGGCAAATACATATACGTGATTTTAAAAATTTGGAATTTCTCTGTATAAGACATATTAAAAATACCAAAATAATGTGAGTACTGAATGGTGATGCATGAACACGTTTATTTTTTATTGACATAAATACAGATGATGTAAACTATATTTTAAATCTGCATATATTTTAAGCTAACTTTTAGAGATCACATTGTAGGAAAATTCTAGAAATCGTAAGAAATGACAGCTATGCGAAGACACAGAATAGAATTGAAAACTCAACAACACAGGTGAAACAGAAAGCCAATGAAGAAGTGAGATTTCCCAATAGAACTCTGGAAAACTCCCCAAATTAGCATTGACAAGAATTTGATTAGACTGTGAGATTGTCAGTGGGACAGTTTATTGGAAGCCTGTTAAGTGGAGCCAGAGAGGCCTGCTGGAATACAGAAGTGAATGGTATCAACAGAGGAAGGTACAAGACAGAAGATTATCTTCAGAAAATACCTGTGTGACGATAAGCAAGCATTTACCATAAATGAAATAATCACAACATTTCCTAATTGATGAAGTAAAAATAGAGAAATTAGTATGGAACGATAAAAGACTACAAGTTGAGAAATGACTGGTTAGTCTTAAAGTATGCTTAGTTCTTTTATTCAGGAGCAGTATAAAGATTGATTAATTTTAGTATTCAAGTGAAACTTGTATGTTAAGTTTTCTAAGAAAACAGCGAATAGAGTAGAAACAGAATGTTTAAACGCCACACTGTGAAGGAAAAAACTTAAGTTTTAAATAAAGTGATTTAACTAGTTGCACATGCAAATCATAATACTAACAGTAGAGGGCAGGGTATCCTTGATACTGTGTTGGTAATTTCTTGAAATTGCAGAGCATACCTAATGTTATCCCTGAAATCATGCTTCATGTTGTTGAGTCAGATATTGAGATTTTATTTTTAAAAACATAGTGATGACAATTTATTTTTTTAAAAAAGTCAAATCCTGGTATGACCTGTGTAATATTAAGATATAGCTTTTTGGCAGGAAGCATTATATTTATTATTAGACTTTGGATTTAAAAAGCTTTGTTAATTCCTTTTGAGACTCATTTCTTTTGTTTTTGAAAATAATTTTGAAGTTTCTTAATCAAAAAAAGAAAGAAAAAAATTATTATACAATAGGATGATGAGAGCCTATTTTCTCAAGTTGTAGATAATCCCTAAACAATGGTCAACATTGTTTTTTTGATGCGATTCTCTGGTTATATGCTTTCCTATTCTTTCAATAAGGTTAGGATCTTTTTGAATCTGAATACGTTATATATTTGTGCAGACGAAACTTGATTTTACATCCTGTTTTAACTGTGTTAATGTACAAGAGACACTGAAATGCTTCTTTCTGAATAAATAAGATGTTTTATGCTACAGCCACTTTGTTAATTATTCTAATTAAATTGTCAAAATGCAGATCATAATTCTGGACTTTGGCATTCTCTAGTTAGTCACTTAAGATAGCCTAGGTTATCTGGTAAAAAGTGACATAAAATATTAGTGGCTAACAGGAAGAAAATTTTATTTCTCACTGATTCTATATAGTCTCATGGGTTGCTGTCAGTGCTGTTCCATGTTGTCTTTACTCTAGACCCCTGGTTGATGGAGCAGCCCTTATCTGGAATATTCTAGTTTTATAACAGGTGAAGAGAGAAATTGCAAACTACACAGTGGCTCTTAAAATTTCTGCTTGCAAGTGACTCATGTCACTTTTGCTAACTTTTCATGAGTTATATTACCAAGGCTGACATTAGTAGAGTGCGGAAGTATAATCTTTCCTGGGAGAGAGGTTGTAAATATTTGTAAAAAATAACACAATCTATTATAGTGTCCTTATGATATTCCTTAGAAATCTAGCCAAAATTTCAGTCAATTGTTTTGTATAAACTACTTAATATAAATAACTTGTTTTATAAATATTATTGTTATTTAGTCTTTAATCTTTGAGCAAGTGTTTTGGAATCTCCAGTAGATAAAATATTTAGAAATGTTGAAGATTACTAATGATAAAAAATTTTTAGAGGTCCTGAAAAATGAAACGGTAATAGGATTTTAGATTTCTTTGCTTTTTCACAGTGATGGCCTGGCGAAGATTTGAACAAAACATATTTTTGTTTGTAAAAATAGATTATAAGTCTTAGAAGATTACCTTAATGAATATAGTGTTTTAAATCTACACAATAACCTTGTGAATTTTTTCATATGACTTTCTTAATAATCTGGTAAGTTAACAGGTGATATGATTGCCATTTTCCTGTGGAAAATTTAGATTTAAAGAGATTGGCTCAAAGTCATATAGCTGGGCCATAATAATGTTAAGACTGAGAGTTTAAATTTTCTGACTCTTCTTTCTTCTGCCCATAGATCGTGTAACTTCTTAATTATTTTAACAGTCTTATGTAATCTCGATTCATTCTGAATTCACGGGATGTGACTCTCAAACAAATTCTGTAGAAGACCTACTATTAAAAAGTCAAATAATTGACTCAATATGTTGATTATTTTTCAATGCTAGTTTAAAAATTCAAGAAAAACTAAATGTTATTAAAACATACTTTTCTCACAATTTTGAATTTTAAGCAACTTAAAAGGGTAGAATTATATTGCCCAATATTATTATACTAATGAGTTAAATTCACTAAAGGGACAATGATTTTGAAATTAAGAAAAATTATAGATATCACAGGACTTGTAAAACTAAATATTTCTATATTTAAAAAGGGCCAAAACTCATTTCATTCTTTCCCCTTCCATTTTAGAAGGCTAGTACTGCCCAAATATCTAGTCTGTACATCTATCCTGACAAAATATTGCTAAATCCACATTCTGTTAGGGGAACTACTTACATTTTTATGCCCTGTGGGTATTCAAAGCTTTTTGCCCACCACATCACCATAAGTGAGAATTTATATTAATGGACAGGCATATTTGAGAATGAGCAAGCCCAGATATGAAAGGAGAGTCACTTTATTTCCTCTTATTGTATGGCAGTTTAGTTATTTAAGGCATAGACTTGAGTTTGAATTTGCTTTATTACTTTCTAGATAAGGAGTTAACAAACCACGGCCAGTAGACCTGTCACCCATTTGGGTAGCACAGCCACATTCACTCATTTAAGTATTTTCTGTGAATCCTTTTGCACTATGCAGTAGCTGAGTTGAGTACTTGTGACTGAGACTTAATGACTAACAAGCCTGATGTTTACTCTCTGGCCCTTTAAGGAAGAGGTTGCTGACCCCTGTCCTATATTCATGGTCTTGGCCAAGCTATCTAAGTTTCTGTGCCTCCATTTTCTAATTATAAAATGTGAATAATATTTTCTACCAGGTGAAAATTAAAGGAATTATTCTGTATAAAAACTTACCATAGTGATGGGATGGAGAATAAGTGCATCATAAAGATGGATAAAACCTTAATCATAGCCAAAAAATATAAAGTAGTGTATATTTCCTTCTCACTAAGAAATAGGTAAAAACTCATGCAAGAGGATAAATCTCTGGTTGTTTGGTCAAGAATCTGGATTCTTTCTGCGTTGTTTCATTTTTGCCGAGTCTCTTTTCTGTGTCCCATGTAATTCTACCCTCCTGCAAGCCTGTTCCGGACTGTCACTGCCTGTAGCTGGCCCTTTATTATTTATGGAAAAATCTCCATGTCTACATCTGGAATTGCTCAAAGGTCACTGTAAGTATTGAGTCTTTATTAATGGTTTGTTCCCCTACAAAATGCTTTCCAAACTGCCTGTAGCCAGGGACTTCGAGCTCCTTCTAAGAGCTAGTTTCCACCCTGTTTTCAGAGACTTGTAGTTTTGTTCTTACTTGTCTTCTCATCAGCGAAGAGAAAGATTTTATCCTGTTTGCTATTAGGTATAAAGGCTTTTCATAAGTTGAAACGAGTTCTTTTTCGGGAAAAATTATTTCAGTCTAGTATGTTTAAACATTCCTGATTGAAGCACATTAGAAGCTTTTAGTTTTATAACTGTATATCTAATATCAATTGAAGTACAAGATATGTGAAGACATTTCTTCAACTTTGTGATTTTCAATATTTTCTTAATATATTGTTTTTAAGATTACAACTAAGATACACACAAATTCTAGGAAATTTAACAAATACAGAAGAACATAAAAGATGTTTTAAAAATTACCTTTAAACCTTTCCCTTGTCATGGCATTTCTTGAGATATTACTTGTAATAGTGATATTACTGTATCATTATTATATATATATTATTCTCCACACATATTCTACATTATAATTTGTATGGTAATATATCACATTTATGTGTTTTATTATATATTGAATCTTGTTTTACTTGATACAGTCCTATGCATAGTTGGTTATCTCAGTTTTTTCAACATAGCATTTTAGTCTGTGAGAATATCATAATTTATTTTAACATGCTCATGTTGGACACTTAGGGAGAGAGTAAACTGTTACAACTCTTCTAGAGCGTAATTTATTAATGTAATGCTAAATGTTAAACTTAAATACTATTCAACAGAAAAGCATTTATTTGAATTTATTCAAAGGGAAATAATAAGGCAAACTCACTCAAATATGTGTACTGAAATGTTCATGTTAGAGTGTTTAATAGTGACAATAATTTTGCAGCCTAAACGTCCATCAGTAGAAGATCTGCATAAATAATTTATGGTACATACTTCCAGTGGAATGCAATGTGGTTAAAAGTGAAGGGGCTCATTTTTACTTATGTTCCTTAAAATTATTTATATTATTTTAAGTGAAATAGAGCAAATTAAAAAATAATTTAACAGACCTAGTTTGGTAAACACACACACAAAAATCTGGGAGAATATATTTTACAATAACAACCATCATTATCTCAAAGTACTAACATCATGGGTGACTATTTGTAATTTTTTTTTAATAACATTTGGCAGTGAGCCATGGTTTCTTTTGTGATCAAGGAAGAAAGAAAGATAATTTCAAAAGAAGAAAAAAGGATTTTTTACTTAAGTGACTCTTTATAAATCTCAGTTTATTTATAATGGTTTAAAGCACATTTAAATGAGTTTGATTTATTAGTGGAATCTTCATTATTTTAACACCCAGAAAACTTTATAATTATCCTACTTACAATTCAAAGGTATTAGGGAAATATTTTATGTAAAAGTTGCTGGACTCATCACAGATGGGAATATTAGGGAGAGGGGAGCAGTCCTGTGACTAGAAGTATATGCTTCTTGCTATTGTTTAATATTTCTCCAGAAAGTTGCTCAATACATGAGATGTAGGTAATTAAGAGGGGCTGAGCAGCAGATTTCATGTTGTCAATGCTAAGAAATCCTAGAACTAATAGAGAGGTTATATGACTTTTCCCACTTTTTCTCTTTTTATTGTTCTTGTTCTGGTTGTCATTCTCCAGGTAAATAAAGGGGTGAGGAAAATGTGTATGTATTATCAAACAAACCACTATTATGGACACAATGAAGTATTGGCTCGTTCTGATTCACCTATAAATAACTTTTGGACTAATTTGAGTTTTAAAATTGAAACCAAACATCAAACATCCTTAGTAAGAATTCCTAATTCTAATTCCGTATGTGTGTGTGTGTGTGTGTGTGTGTGTGCATTTGACCTTCAGAAAGTTTGTGAAATTTATGTCAATATGCTCTCCCTCCCTCTAGTCAAGTATCATGGAATTTATTTTATAATGTTGTAGGAAAAAATAGAATTTTACTGTTTTCCTTTGAACTACTTTGATAACTAGTACAGTTGAACATTGTTTTGATTTAGTTTCAGTTTTGGTTTGGATCAGTTTATTTAAAAACTTTTGTTATAACTCGTTCCCTTTTATCTATGAGATCAGGTTGGCAAGCTATGGGCTGCAGGCCAGTTCAGCCTGCTGCCTATCTTTGTTAATAAAGTTTCATTGAGACGCACAACCAGGCCAATTCATTCATGTGTTATATTGTTTATGTTTTTTTTCTTGCTGCAGCAGTGGGAGAGGGCAAGTCATGACAGAGATTGTATGGCCACCAAAGCCTAAAATATTTACTCTCTGACTCTATGGAAAGAGTTTAGGGACCCATTCTCATGTTTGAGAGGGCTAATTTTTTTTTTTTTAAAAAAATGTTTTTATCAATTTGAATGAGTTAGTGATATAGTAAGGACTGTAACTTTTGTTTGAAATATTTCTTGGAACTATTTAAAGTGTTCTGTTTGCCTGATGAGGCCCTGATGATTTCCATCTATCAGGGAGTCTGTTCCCTCCTTCTCTCAAACTCCCTGAGCCTAGGTCCCGGAATAATTGATATAGTGTCTCTTAACTTAGAAGGGCTGTCACCATCTTTTTTATTATGATTGCTGGATGGGCCAGTTTATTATCTGTGTTGTAACTTACTCACCAAAATGCTTACGACCCTTATTCTTGACCTAGATGTTAAGGACTATTCATTTATGAGAATCATTTAGGATTCTTCTATTTGTGTTGTTCTTTGATGTCTTAGCTATCATAAAGCTTTGAAGCTGTAAGCCAATCCCTTATATGTAGTCCTAATTTATCTTTACTAAAAATAATACTTTATGTTTGCTAACATTTTAAATCCTTCCTGAAGATTTTAATATGATTTTATTCTTTCCTTTTCCTTTTTTAGTCATTTTTCCCCTCCATTTCCCAGTCTTACTTCTTACGGTTTTCTGCTAATGACTGCTTTCTTTCAATAATCTGTTTTCCATGTGAAAAAGTAGTTCCGAGGGAGATATTTTTAAAATTACAAGTCAATTAAATTGTTACCCTTTATACCTTATTAGTCACTAGGTATTTTCATAATTGAAGAAATGAATCAAATTCCTGCTTTCCATTCATACTTATGATATGACCCAGTACTTTGCTTGTTAAATATTTTCCCATTATGGTGATCAAGAATTATTACTCTGGTTTATCTATGTTTACATGTTTATCCGAACATTAAAAATACTGGAAGGTAGAGATAACTAGTTCCCATGATATTCAGGTTTCCTCTCCTACCTAGGTACACATAAAGATTTTCCAGCTTCCCTTGCCATTAGGGTAGAGCTGTGTGTCCTACTGTGGACTATAGCTGTGAGAGGAAGCGATATGAGTAACTTCAAGTCTGAGGCATTTAAATGTGCTTATAAGTTTCTCTTGACCTGGCAATCTTCAGGGTTACAGGTTGAGATGGCAGAGTTAGAGATAGTCAGGGAATCAATAGCCTGGTCCCGAGTGACTACATGGAGGAGAATTCTCTTGTAACTTGTACAGTTCATGTGAACAAGAAATTAACCTGAGTTATGCTAATACATTTATATTCTGTGTTTAATTTGTTATTACATATAACCTAATCTATTCTCACTAACACAGCAATTAATTTTATAAATGTGGGCATTACTATAATAAGACTATAATATGTATTTGAAAGGCAGAGGGCAGGCAGTGAGAAAAATGGTCCAAGAGGAGAAAAAGAAGAAAATGTACATAGTATATTCATAAAATATTTGATGAAACAATTGTATGTCAGCACTTGGAAGGCAGATCTTACGTCTAGGTAACTGCTAGCTCTTGGGTAAGAGGCAGAAAATAGAACCATAGTAGCTTAGACTAACTACCATTGGTCATGCTTGGCAAAGTGGTAGCAAAAGTAAAGATGAAATTCAGGCAAGAATTGGCTGGTTCATAAGCAGAAATGAGAAGACATAAAGAGGATCTAACAATGTGGATTCTTACAGAAAAAGGCAATTGCCTCTAGCCCCAAACTGTACACCAAAGAATTTTACAAAGGTTTTAAGTAAAAAGCATTCAACAAAAACCTTTCAGTTGATTACAGTAACTAAGGCAGAGAAAGTTTTAAAAGTGAGGTCTGCCCACCTATTAATACAGGTAAGTTTCAGGTAACCATATCAAATTGAGGTGGGGAACGAGGGAATTGAGAAAACAAAGAGCTATTGGAGATTTAAAAACTCAGTATTTAAAAGTGTGAGCGTGGATACTGGCACGTGGAACTGACTGGAAACAAACAGAGAAGTCTCTTAAGTGTTTGAGGGAAATGTACTGCCAAAAAAACCACGAGCCTGGACTGAAGGGCCCTTTGACTGTATGAAGCTGAAAATGGCCTTTGTACACACAGCATTATGTGAACAAAGAGACCGAGGATGCTGGGCAGCCCTGAGGAGACTTATTTTCAGATACAGTCAAAGAAGGGCATGGAAAAAACGGACCCATCTTGGGATGGAGACTGGAGACTGAGGCCACACACAGGTAGGAAGCCTTCACCGTGGGCGCTCACCAGAATTTTAGGATTTACATGGCTGGCGAATGTCACATTTTTATCCTTTCTAAGTGAATGTAATATTGTAATTATCCTGACCACATCGCACCTTTGTGTATTGTGTGTGTGTGTGTGTGTGCGCGCGCGCGTGCGTGCGTGCGTGCGTAGGGCCAGGTAATTTGGCTTTTAAATTCACTGGTCTCCAGACCAAGAGAAGCCACATCTGGGCTTGGTAGGGACCTTGATAGGGATTGAACTTCACCTAGGTATGCCAGACTTTGAGACTCAGGCACTGACCGGATGGGCTTCAGGCCCTCTCCCTGTGAGTTGCTGAGTATGCTTATGTGTAGAAAGAAGGAATTGAATATTTAGCCACTAGAAGGTGATAAAGATTACATCTTCATAATTAATTTGTTTTCTTTGTTTGAAAATTTCCCAACATCCCTTGAAGTTTATGTCAGGGACATAACTTGCCAACAAACTGTGAATGGTGATGAAGTGCTTCTCCTAGAGCAACTACAAGTTTCCCAAGCTCTCTCTTCCCTGGCTATGGTGAATGCTGAAGCCATTTAAAGATGGCAGCACCACAAGATAGTGAAGTCTTCGTCAGCCCATGTCCCTAAAACTCATGCAGAGAGAAAACCTTTACTCCAAGTCAGACATATGTTATGTGCAAGGAGAGAACTTTGGTTGTGCTAAACCATTGAGATTTGAAGTTAACATTTTTTAAAAATCAATTTTACAAAAGGTTTTGTACTGAGAAAACTCCCCCGGGATTGTTTCTAGTGACTACTGGTGTAGACCACTTAAGAAAATAATAGCTGCTCAGAATAAAATCTGTTTAATATAGGTTTAAACTAGGAGAAATCTAAAGTTTCTGTTCTGCAAATTCTGATCCCCTAAAATTGTACTTTATGCCCTCAGCTATTGTTCCTAAATTGTGAGAGGTACATTATCTAATTCTAAACACATCCCATTTTTAATATTTTAACCACTCACAAAACTGATTAATGCTGTATGTATGCTGTATGTATTTTCTTTGCAGTACGTAGTATTTGTTTATACCTATAATTATCAATAGATGAAAAGCTACATGGCACCTGATTTAATTAGGCTTGTCTCATTTTCTAAGTTAAGTTATTTTTACCTAAAGACACCAGAGTAACTCATTCAATATTTTATAAGAACCTAAACAAACAATGATGTTTACATTAGGGAAATAAAACATCCACTTATTAAAAAGCTTCAAAGGACATAAATCTGAAGTTAACACCAACATAAATTATGTGCAGTTTTAATGTGTGATGACGACAAGTCAAGAACCTCTGTCTAACATATGATTACACCAGAATATTTATTTTTTTGCTTACTTATCGGTACAAACTTTAAAGAAAAATAGTTTCATAAGGAAGGTAAATGAGAAGGCTACAAATAGATAGTGTTCACTGAAGGAGAACTTGGGAAACTGAAACTTAGTTTTATAGGAACAAAGAAAAACAAATTCAACAGATAAAACTGAACTTTAATGTGCTTCTTAGGAACTGCGCATGTCATCTTTATTTACATAAATGATCATTTCTAAATGCATTGTTTATAATGATGTAGAGATCGTCCAATTTCCATATTTGTAAATTAAAATTTACTCATGAAATTGCCTGAATAAGATATCCCCCGAGCTTTTCATTTTAATTTGCTAACGTTGACTCTTATTATCTTGTTTAAACTCAGCTCTTTCTTTAGTCTATCTTTCATCTTTTTCTCAAGCAGACTCAGTTCTCGTATTCTACCTGCCCCACAAATACAAGACAGATGGAAATAAATTACCCACTAGAAAATCCACTTGACACAAGTACTGCATTTTCCATCTTGAGGACTGGAATGGGTCTGACTTTGATATCAGTGAAGGACTATATGACACTTAGAGAAAATAAGTCTCCCCCCATCCCCCATTGAGCTGCAGCTCTGACATTCTTGCTCCATGCAATAGTGAATTCATTGGTACTGCATCTGCAAGGTTGATGTTTTATTTCCAGGAAAAGAATGTCTACAATAGGTAATATGGTGGTCTTCTGAACAGAGAGGCTTTCTAAAATATAATTCCTGTGGGAAAAAAGAAAAGTGAGTATCAATCATTTTTAGGACTATGTTCGTATTACTGTTTTGCACTCTGAATTTATAAATGGCTTAAAAAATTCAGTATCCATGCTAATAATAATTATAGTAACAGATAAAAACAGTTATTTTTATTCTATGAATTACATTAATTGCAAATCATTCATACATATTTCTAGAGAAGCAGAAAGTCTCAATGTAATAATATTGTGTTAAGGGTAACTCTTGGTTGAGATGATTTCAATGAATTTCTTTGCTATAGTAATCCATAGTCTTTAAGTCACTAAAAACAAATGCAAAATTATATTGGAATTTGGAACAAATATTTCACCAAAACTTTTTACCCTAAATCTTGAAATTAAAACAACTGATAAGGACAATTAATGAATATACTAAAGAAACACTCCATGAAGTAAACTTTGGGTGAGTGACAAAGAGTTAAAAATTAAGGTTTTAATCTTTCTTTGATTTATTACTACTGCTTGCTTGAACATTTCTAGGCAGATAATTCCTCTGCATCTTGACATATTTAATCAGGAACATGTTTTTATTTTTATTTCAGAGAGACAGAAAACTATTTATTTGGAATAGTTTTACTTTGACGACTATTTATTCATGTTCTGAACCCAAATAGAGCCTGTTAACTAATTAGTGTGAATATCACAAGCATAAATGTAATTAAAACCTCTTTCTCTTTGTCTCTCTCTCAACCAAATCTTTCTGTTTAACTAACAAAAATAAGTAAACACAACATACTTATTTTTATTTAGAAATTATCAGAATTAAAACAAGAGAACCAAATCCCAGCTGCGCCTTGGACTATAAGCAATTTCTGAAAGAGTTAATATAAAAAAAAAATTGGTTTAATAGATTAGAGGCTCAGAATATGTCACAAATTTTTATGTATTTACATAAATGCTAAATGCTAAAATTGAAGCGGCTAAAAAATATTTTCTTACATCAAAATTCTACATCTAGACTTATTTGTCTCCCCTGAAGTCTTTTCTTCCTGCCCTTAGATAATGATGTGAGCTAATTGCTTATGCTGCTGGAACATATTTAAAAATGTATTTCAGATTGCTTTAGAAACTGAATGTAAAATACTTTCTTCAGGTGCTTGAAACCAAGTGCAGGACTGTGGTACATCTTTAAAAGACAGCAGAGTTTTTATAATAATAACTAAAGTGTCAGCGAATAATAAAAGCAAAGTAAACATTAGAGACATTTCAATTACCAGCTTAAGGAAGAGAATCTTATGTTGCCAAATGTCACTGAAGGATATTGAGGAGCTTTAAGTGAAACATTGAAAAAATAAATCTTTCTGATTATGAAATGGAATATGAGCCAAAAGTGGTCTTTCTTTTTTGAGATAGGGCTATTAGTAGAGGCGGTGGTGGTATTAATGACATCTACTGAACACTTAGGATGTACTAAGCACTGTGCTAAATGCTCTATAATAATTCTTATTCATTTGCTAAGCAATAGAGAAGGTAAGTTAAGGCTTCACAATTGTGATGACCCTGCAGCTGAAACTTGAAGGGTAGCAATTCCCAGGTAAAAAGGCAGACATGTCAAGAACATTCAGGTGGGGAGAAACAACTTCATATAAATACCAGAAGCAAAAAAGTGTCCAGCACATTTGGGAACAATGACTAGTATAACATTATAAAGTATTTTGATTTTATTCTGTATGAAAATTTATTCTGTAAGCAATGTGAAGGATGGATTAGGTGAGGAAGAGTTAAGGGTGAGGGGAACATTCAATCAATCAATCAATCTTGTTCAGTTCAGTCCTTGCTACAATTCTAAAGTGTGTTTTATCCTCATTTTACAGATGAAAAAATTGAATCTTAGAGAAGCACACTTATCCTAGGTCACAACGGTAGAAATTTATAGAGCTGAGACTGGAACATCCGAGTCATTAAAAGTTACTTAAATTCTCTGAGTCTTAGATTTTCCTATGTAGAATGAAGATAATAAGACCTATTTCTTATAATGTTTGTAGTGAAAAATAAGGTAACACATGTGAAAGCATAATACATGTTAAACGAATATTATTTATCCCCCTTAATCAACTATGCCCGTATGGCTAAAACTCTGTCATTTATAACACTGCACTTAAATTACATGAATATCCTGTTACTAAATTGTGATTTCTGGGAGTAAATGGCTGAAGCCATGTTTTAGTCCCTCAGCGTCGCCTTATCTTTCATCTAGCATACAGTCTAGTACATAGGAAATACGCAATGGATGTTTGCTGCCTCAATGAAAAAAAAGGTGGGAGATAGAAAAAGGGAGCATAACCACCTACTGTTTGTGGGAAGGCAGTTCAGATTTTACAATTTATTTACTCTTTAACTCAGCAATTTCACTTCTAAAAACATATCCTAAGGAAGTAATGAAATTTGCGTACCAAGATGTATTTTCAACTACCAACACCGTAATATTGTCGTCAACAGGGAAAAATTGGAAACATTCTAATTGCCAATTTAAAAATTAAAATGATGCAGCATGCATACAATGACATAGTGTATAGTCATTAAAAATGATGTACAAATGCACTTATTAGTTGTGAAAAAGCCCCATGAAATATTTGTTGACAGGTGTAAAAGCTGATTATGCAACTGTACTGTATAATCCTCCTCTGTGATAGACGCATACACATGCACACACATACACACATATAAATGTATAAATCAAAAAAACTTAACAGTTATGTCTTGGTAAAGGATCACAAGCTTTTTTTTTTTTTTAAATAAAAGTTTATTTGAGCCAAACTGATGACATATGCTGGGGAGCAAGATCTCAAATGTTCCTTCACAGGCATTCTTTATTTCCCCATACCTTTTTTTATTCCTATGAATTATTTTATAAAAAGCACATATATTTTACATTTGAGAAAATAAATTATTCTAAGAAATAAATGGAATCATCAATAACTAGATTTCGACGTAGGACCTCAACAGCAAACACTGTTTCAATTTTTTTTTTTCTTGAGCAAACCACTTCTTAAATGAGTCATTTAATGTTTTAAAATTATTAAAAACAATACCTTTAAGGCTAGTGGCCTCTTTTTATTTCTTTTGTAAATAAAAAGAGAAGACTTTCAGTATTTTTTCAGTTTGCTATTTTTTACTTTTTGTGTTCACATGAGGTCAGAGATACAGAACTTTGAATCGCTGAGATAGTGGATTTGTTTGTGTGGTTAAATGATGGGGAAAGATAGGGCATGTTTGAAAACTTCTTATTAGATAAAATAACAGAACCCCAAGGCACTTAATACTGATTTTTTAAAGATATGAATACACATTAATATTATATGAACAGATTTATTTCTATTTCAAAGAAAATCGACTATGGAACACTTCATTCTGAGCAGGCTGGCTGTTAGCCCATTGTAGGAATGAGTTGTTTTATAAAAAGTAAAATACTTTCATGTTCCATCTGTGGAGAGAGTACAGTCTTGACAACTGTTGTTTGTCACAGTAGACAGAATGAGATGTAGAGAGACAGACCCAAGAAAAGGGGCAGTAAATATGGGAACGTGTGCATATGATATATATGACTAAATGTGATTCCAGAGATCAAAAGTAAGATCAGAATATGGAATTTTAGGAAAACTCTCCTCTTGGGGTAACTATAGAAAGTTTTAAACATCCATTTTCAATTTTTAGGAGTTTTAAATGGTCATAAATGTATCTCCAGTAGCATAGGTTTGGGTAGAGTTGAACATGATTGCCTTTGTCCTTGTCGTTAAAGGGGGATTTCTTTCCTGGCTTATTGTTGCTTATTGTTGCAGTTGAGCATGCCAAAATGAGGCAAAGCAAGTAGAACACAGAGTAACTGTGAATGTGGCTTGGAAGGATTTTGCAGCAATGATGGTTATCTTCTACATAATTCCATTTTTCTTGTCAAAGACTGTAATTGCAGTTTTTATAAAACTTATTTTTTTTCATGAACTTTCTATTTGAAGAATAACAAACTTAGTTTTGGTTATTAGACCTGTAGAGTTCAATACTGGAGACCACCAGATCTCTTATTATGTGAAATAAGTGGGTTGTAGCCTATAGTAGGGCCTGTGATTATTCAGTTCCTCCAAAATTAGCTCCTGACTTTGATTTTACAAAACACATTAATATTAATTTGGTTACTTTGAACATTTGCTTTTCATATAACAGAATCCACATGCTTGGTTAAGGCCAACATATGCAGTGTATTATGCAGGTTTATCTGTTCCTGGTGATACAACAAATAAATCAAATCTAAATAAGCCAACACCACTCCTCCCCTGTGTCATGATATTTGGGGAAGAGGTTGTTGGCTAAGGAATTCTGAGGAAGAATAAAATACTTTCGCTTATTGAACGTGATACAATATATTTAGAATCTTATGTGAGATATTCTTATTGTTCTCAGTAGTGACACCATTACTGATCAGGAACTTTAGATATTTCCATTATAAGTCCTCATTTTTATATAGTTATTTTGCTTAGCTTTTGAAATCTTTCTAGTAGTTGCATATGAGCTTACAAGCAACATGGAATTTAAAAATTGAATTGGCTTAGTGAGACTAAAGATTTTTTACTTGTTTGGTTGGTTTTAAAATCTGGGATAGAGGATACAACATTAATAAAATACATGTTTAAAAAGTTTTAGGGCATATTTTAATTCTTTTTGTCTTCATTGGAATGAACTATTGGTTGCAACAACATTCAGATAAACATCAAGGCATTCCTTATAAGAATGGTTTATTAACTGCAGAACTGAAGAAATTTGGGGAGACATCTTTGTTAGTGGAATCTAAAATCGTCTTTGTAACCAAACCACTCATTTTTTATATCGAACTGTTCCAAAGTAAACTTTTGGTGACAATTTCTCATGCTTTTATATTCTTTTTTTAAGATGGACATGTTGAGTGCATAGATACAATATACTGTTTATTGGAGAACAAAAGCCTGATCTCAAGACTCTCAAAATTAAATCTGAAGGACAGACATATTGGCACAACCAGTTTGTTGGACAGACCAGTATATTTAAAACTTAGTTTAAATATTACCTTCTCCAAACAGCTTTCCTTTATTCTTTTTGTTTTTGTTTGTTTGTTTGTTTGTTGCCTCCTCTTTCTTGAGCTAAAAATTCTTGCCTGCCAACTTACATGGTAGTTTCCATCTTTAAGGTTTGCTTGTGAGGAACAGATTCATTCAATTTACTTAGTAGTAAAAGGGAGCTTCTTATAAGAATCCTTATAGCCTGCAAATGGAATCTCCTTGGGAACATAGCAGGCATAGTGGCTCCTTCTCCAGCTAGTCCTGGGGCTCAGTAATGTCTCTACTTGGCATTTTTTCCTCTCTTCACTGATCAGCATGGCCTTGGTGACCTGTTGCTCAGCTTCTCTACATCTTCTCTTACTGCCCCTCCTGCTAGGTTTCTTGATTCTAATTCCCAATGAAAGACTGATCACTTTACTATCCATGTGAGCAAGCCTGTGGAATGATTTGCCACAGTTGTCATGTAGCTTTCACTCATGGCTGGCACCTGGGTAAGCATCTCTAATCAGAGAATCAGGACCAGAATACATATTTGGTTATTCCATAAATGCCTAATAAGTGGAAGGTGAATATTTTGTTTATACGTTCTAAAAGTGTAGTGTCCATCTCGGTTTCTACTACAGATTGCCAGAACGCTGGAAAACAGCATAATGATTAGTCAAAATGGATTTAACATTGGAGTAAAAAATGCTAGCTACTGTTCTTAGAAATAGAGATAAAAATAGCAAGATAAATATATCAGAAGCTTTTATGTTATTAAACATGGGAAATTGATTCAATAAATTCTGTTATATCTTTATCATATCTGATTTCTCTGTATATAACAATGTTGCCCACTCTTTTCTTCTTGACCTTTCCTTTTTCCTTGGCCTCTAAAAGTCACTTTGCCCTGTGTCTCTTCTTACCTCTCTGTTTCTTCTCAGAGCCCTCTGGTAGATTCTCTTTTTTTGCCCACTCTCCTAGTGTTTGTATCGTTAAGGCTATTGTTCTTGGACATGTCCTTGATTATACACCCATCCTAACCAACACCATTCTTTCTCATGGGTTTGTCAATCAGCTGTACTCACGAAATCTGTTTCCATCCTCAACTTCTTGGCTAAGCTCCAGCTTACAAGATATTTCCAGATGGATTTCTGGACATTTCAAGCTGGCTATTTACAACCATATGCAATCCTGCCTTAACAAATCAAGTTCTTTGTTTCCATCCTCACCTTTGACACTACTTCTGCCTTTTGTGTTTCTTATGTCCGTGAACATTTCCAACTATCCAATGTCTTCCCAATGGCTATAGAATCAAACTCACATTCATTTTATACGGCATCAAAGATTTTCAGTGATCAGGCCCCGCCTCTTACCTTCATTCTTACCATTCTCTTTCACATATTCATTCCTGCATTTGTGCCTTCAATAAACACATAAAATAAGATCTCATTTGTACAGAGTTAAATGAAATACTCCAATATTTCAACGAAGATGGCAAATTAAAGTTTCTACTTTAAAAGTTTTATATTAATCACCTATAAACTATGTTGAATTTTTACTTCTGATTAAACATATAGGAGTATTTTCATTAAAGATTGCCATAGTATCTGATGGGGCAACATGTACTTTTAGTTTTGAATTAATTAAATGACAAAGAAAGCATATTTGTGCTGTGATCTGTGAAACAAATAAGAAGTAAACTGTGTAACTTGAATCACATGGTATCTTAAGAGTTTCTGTGTAGTCATATTAACTAAAAATTGACATTTTTAAAGGTTGTTTATTAAAATGAAAAAGGTACCATATGTTTAAAAAACTAAATAGAATTCAGCATTTTGATTTTGCTTTTGCTGATTTCAGAGGCTATTCGGGAAACTAATATTATGACTTATGACATTGCCTGTAAGAAAAATCTATAGAAAAACTGGAGTTAGATGAGAAAAATTATTGTGTTCTTAAGTGTGGAGGGTTTTGAATTACATATTCTGTAGGAAAGGTCAGAAATCGAATATAAACTATTTACAAATGCTTTTGTTCTGTTTATACTGCATCATCAAAATGTGAATTTTCTCCTTCACATAAGTCTTACATTACTAGCTGGATAGAGTGATATTTAAAATTTACCAAATTAATTTTGATTTATTGCCTATTTAATATTTTGTTCTGTACATAATGATAAACCTAAGATGATTAATATTCTTCTTATGTAAGCATTGCATAGCAAACAAAAAGTTTCTCCTTGGAGCATATAAAATAATCACTAAATTGTTGCAAGGAGAAAAGGTCAATATTTCAATCCTGTTTATTTCAGCTGGCATAAAAATGAATTGGCCAGATTTTCATTTAGAAAATCAAGTAAACTATGTAAACACCTTTTAAAAAGTTAGAAAACTAAACATACTTCATCTATCTGATAAAATATGTCTATAAAGTTCTATCTGATAAAAAATTAATCATTGTAAGACTCGATACAATCAAAACACAAAGCAGAAATGGAAACAGTTTTCTCCATTCTCTTGTTTGCTTGTTTTATTATTATTTTTTTTTAATTTTACATATCTCCTTTGTCCATCATGATGTATATTTGAAGTTGGGTTGCTCATAGCTATTTTCATTTCCTGAGAAGATTTTTAGTTTGTTTTGTGTATCTCTGGATTCTGAAGTTTTATTATTTTTCTGTCACTCTTCCTTAAGTGATTTTTCCCATAAGTAAAATACATTTAGGGCAATAAAATGCAAACAAGTCTTTCTAATACAGTGCCTCGGGGGAACTGTTACTCTACGTGATTTCAAAGTTTGGGCCAGTCCATTTCAAAGGCCCACACAAAAAATATAGATAGAAATATGGAAGATGTATGTGCACTTTAGTAACTCTCAACCATATTATGTTTTTTGTACTATGTGTATTGGTTTCTTATTGCTGCTCTAACAAATTGCCACAAACCCTAATCTGATTTTAATGTTCTTAATGACTTATGTCACATTGTTGGAATGGCCCTGGATTAGAATGGATTAGTTTGTTGCAATAACTATATTTATTCAGAACTGCAGAGCATCAAGATCAATGCCATGTGTATAGATTTAAAAAAAAATACCTGTCTAGTTGAGAAGTAGGAGCTGTCAGTTTCTGGTCCAGAGACTAAAGGGGAAACCAGTAAAGGAGGACTGACTACAAAGGTAACAGAATGTACTGATTAATTTCATTCTGGCCTAGAGCCTAATATTTGTGATTTGCTCTTTATACAGCTATCTAAAAGCACTTGACAACTCTTCTCAGAATAAGTTCCTAGGAAGAGGTGCTTACTTTTTTATATACTAGATCGTAATTTAAGCAAGCCAAGGGTTGACAAAACTGTCCATATAGAACCCAGTGTTTAGTGAGCCATTATCTAACAATGAATTATGAAATCATAGAAGCTTGATGCTAGAAGAAGGGATCTTGGAAGACTGTCTTCTCCAACATCCTAAACATGTGCAGAACATGTAGACTAGGGAAGAAAAGAAAAACTTGTTCAGAGTCCAATTAGGAGTTGTAATGGGCACACAATAGCAAAGCTATAGCTCTACTAGTCCCCACTCTACGTCTTCAGAAGTTCTTAACTTGTGGATAGTGATGGCGATGATGGCTGCTATATATTATTTATATATAATTGTGTTCAGCAAGTTATGTGGCACATATGAAAAAAGTTTATATCAGTCTCACTAAATAGCTTTATAAGTCTTAGCTAGAACAGCTAAAGGCTTATTTTTCTGTTGTTCTGACCCTTTCTCTGCTATTAATCCATATGGATTTGATACAAATTTAATCTGGGTTCAGTGAATACTTTTGGCTTTAAGATCCTAGTTACTGATGACAGAGTTTTCTTAATCTTCGTTTATGCATGCCCTCAAAGTAGAGCTTTAAGTTAACGTCTTTATCTTCTAACAGCCATGAGGTTTTGCTTATATATACAATGCATATTATGAACCTCCCCACTGAAGGTCTCTGCTTTCTAGCCAGAATGCACTGTGTCTACACCTGTGGTCTCTCTGGTCACTTCAGTGTCATGATGGATTTGGTGTTCCAAGTGTATGGGCCATTTCCTACTTGGAAAGTAAAAAAATCCTTCTCTCCTCTCAGAAGTGTGATGCTAATTTCCGTGTATCATCTTTAAAATATCTTCTAAAAGAATAGCTGAGGAGGTGTTATCATTTATCACTTCATGTCCAATATCCTGAGGCCTATACATGTTCAATATAGAGAAATATTAAATTAACAAAAATAAACTGAATAAAAATATCCATAGTCTTTGCTTTCCAAAGACACTTACTATACACATTTTGACATCAAAGTCACCGTTTCTTTTAAAGTGGTTGATTTAACAGTAATGTTATTGTTGTCATACATTTCTATTTTGTTTTTCAATTTTTTAACACAAGTATCTATTCCTTATATTTTTAATATCTGCATGTTATTCACAAAGTAAACTTTTCATAACTCATCTGATTATTTTCCTTCTGAATTAGAAATGTCACTTCCCCAAATTTTACTTTTACAAACTTCTTTGTGCCTCAAGTATCCCCAGCCCCATATTTAAGGTAATTCTTTAGGAGATATTGTCAGAATCTATGTTTCCAAAATTGGTCATAATTCTCCACACCTCCCACACCCACACCCACACCCTCTTGCATTGTTTTGCAGCTTCTCTCATTGATAAGTAAAATCTGTTTCCCTACTACTTGAATTAAAACTTGTGACTTGATTTGACCAGTAAAGTGCAGCAGAAGTGACAATTGCTCCTGTTCCGAGCCTAGGTCTCAAGAGATCTTGCAGCTTCTATTCTGATGCTTGGAATTCCACAAGTTGCCATTTAACTGGCTGCTGATGGATGACAAGCACCTAATCCATTTGCCCCTGTCATTCTAGCCAGTTGGCAGCTGATTGCAGAAACAGAGTGGCCTCCCTGGCCATCAGCTGAGGCAGATGTACAAGTGACCCCAACATGACAAAAACTACCCAGTTAAAAGAATAATAAATGGTTGTCATTTTGCCTCAGTTTTGGGGAGGTATTTCACAGCCAGTCTATGGACACAATCTATTTGGCCAAAAACGATGAACAGTTTTAAGCCTGATAATTCATATTGATAAATTGTTTTCCAAAACATTTGTAACCATTTGCTACCCTTACTAGCCAGGGTTATCATTGTTAAAAATATTTGCCTATCTGATAAAAGATAATATGTTTTGTTTTAATTTTCCGTGCAACATTGTAAAAGCTATTGTCCCTCATTCTGATGATATAGTCACTATTTCATAGAAACAAATCATATTTCAAAGTAAATTTTTTGCTAAATTATTTTCTAGAATTGAGATATTTTTCAGGTTTATTTCTTCTTTAAAAATACAGAAATTTAGCACAGATGTTAGATGATAGTTTTTTACAATGCCTAAGGCTTATCTCTTACCTCCACTCCCAATATTTTTTTAGTTTTAATTTATTTTTCACTCGACTATCAAATTTAGAAAAGTTAAGTTAGTTATAACGAAGTTTCTACTGGCCTCATATGACTCATTGGATGTTCTCTCAGAGTTCATGACTTTATTAAGTCGTTAAAAGTCATGTGATTATTCTTGGCTCAGAATAGAAAACAAGAACATCAGACACTGATGTTCAAATTAGAAACTCTACTTCTGGGTCAGCAGATGTGTAGAAAATATAGACAAAGTATTGGCCATTACACTAGTGAGACTTGAAGTGTTGCCATCACTCAGTGCTTTCTCACTACTTCTAGACTGAAAGCACATGTTGCATCCTGTATGTTTTTGGCTGTAACTAATAGAAAAACCACTTGACCAGTGCTAAGTTATAAGACTTGTCAATTGATTGATATTTAACCAATACCAGGATAGGTATATTAGATATACTAGCTTTCGAAAACTTGAAATAATTTTTTAATTGATTGCTAAAAAGTGTGATAGTAATGGCAGTAAAATTAATTAATGAAAATATGTGAGGTATAAACTTGTACCTGCTCTCTATGGCTACAAAAGCTCTGTGGCATACAACAATCAAATTTATTTAGCTTATAATTTTGTAGGATTTAGATGATCTACTCTGAGCTCAGCTGATCACAGCTGGGTTTATTCACATGGCTGCTGTGAACTACAGGTCAGCTAAGTTTATTTCCGATCTTCCCTGGCTTTGCTCACATCTTGTGGAGATGGCTCCAGCTTGGATAACTAGAGTGACCCAGCTCTGTTCCACTTATGTGCCAAACTCTAGAAGGTCTTGTAGTAAAATCAGAGTAATAAGATAGCCACACACATGCCTCTAAGCCTCTACTTGTATCATACTTACTAATATCACATTTACCTAAGCAAGTTACTTGGTAAAGCCCAGAGATAGAGAGGAATAGCATTGCCAAGTTGCATGGCAAAAACACATGGATACAGAGAAGGAAGTAGTGAGGCCATTGATAAAATCAAACTACAACATACTCATTAATGCAAATTAATTGTCATAGGATGTTAAAACAACTATTGATAAATAGTCCTCTTGTAGTGAGATCCAAAGCACATGTAGTTCTACCTCCCAGGAGTCACGGTAAGCAGCATGTGCATTCTTCTAAAACCTGTTCTATATTTTAGGAAAATCAGCATTTTATCAATGTCCTTTATTTAATTCAATATGGCTTTGAAATATATATATCCTTAATTTTAAGACTCTATTGGGACAGTGAGAATTTGGATAATGACAGATGCCTGTTTTATAAATATGAGTCTCAGTCTATAGCCATCCCACCCTGAACTTGCCCAATCTCGTCTGCTCTCAGAAGCTAAGCAGGGTCGGGCAAGTTAGTACTTGGATGGGAGGCCACCTGTGAAGACTGGGTGCTGTATGTGAAACAAACAAAACAGATCCAAATAAAATTAGAAATAAGATTATTTAAAAAAATAATAAAATTATAAATAAATAAATATGAGTCTCAAACTCTAATGGGACACAGCAAAAAATTTTTTATGAAATAAAATAATAGGCTGCTTTCTGGGACATCTTCTGATGTAGAGCAAAAATCAGAAAAGCTAGACATATATTTTGATAGTGCGCAAAAATTTATACAAAGAAAAACAAATCACTGTATTAAACAATTTCATTATTTCAATAAAATTTTTAAGTAGTTTATCATTACTTTTGAGCATTAAAAATGTTTTGTCAAAAGTTGAGAGTGTTAGCTACGTATATTTCATGAGAATGTTAATCATGTTCTGTTAAAGCTCATGGTTCAGATAAAGAAAATTTGCAACCACCAAAGGGGGAAAATCATCAATCCATAATCGGTTCATTTCACATAACATCACATCAATCAGTATCATATAATAAAACATTTTAAATAATATAAACTTCTCAAATATTTTTCAAAGACTATCAATAAATTAAAAACATTTAAAAAGTGCCATCAGAACTTTATCTATTTATTAGAAATATTCAAACATTTCTAGATATAAAATAGTAGAATTTCAATTATCTTTGATGATGCTTCAATTATCTTTCATAAAAGAGATTTGTAATAAACTTAAAATGTAAAATCCAAGCCTGGAGATAATTTTATGATTTTCATTGATCATAAAACTAGAAAGAATATTATCTGAAACAACATTAATCTTTATTATTGATGCTCACAAAAAATATCTTAAAGGTAACCACGAAAATCTTATGATATGTTTTTATATAATTGTGTCAATGTAATATGAAAGAGAAGGTCTGAAGTTTAATTCATATTTTTATTAAAATTTTGAATGTTTTAATTTGACACTACATTATCATATTCAATGATTTCTGGATAAGGCAATAGCATATGTAAATAACACATCATTAAATTCTTTTATGAACTTTATACTTATCATTATATGTTAAAGATTAAAGAAGTAAAGGATTTACTAACTTACTGGAAACTGACACAATTAAAATTCGAAGAGTATTTGTGCCTCTAATAGCAGCCTGTGTCACTAGAGCAGCAAACATGGTTTGGAAATTTTAAGTATTGAATATTCACTTTGATAGAAATCATGAAATGTGAATAATTAAGAACTTGAAAAGTGAAGTTTTTTTAAAGATATTCAAGTTTGAATAATAGTCTTATAGCTTTAACTACTTTAACTACGTGAAAATATTGTTTTATTAAAGCTGGCATATTAGTTTAGTGTATGAAAAATGATTAAATCTATAAAACTAAATAAATATGAGAAAGAGAAAATATAGAAATAAAGACATGTGATATAATATTAGAAGCTAATAATTCCAATGAAAAGACTATTACATTCACTGATAAATCCCATAACATCGATATCACAAGCAAAATATTTAATAAACTTCAAAGTTTTTTTAATTTATTGTGTTGACTTTTTTCAAATAATATTAGATTTATTTATGAATTGAAGATGAATAAAAATAACACCAGGATAATAATTAAATATTATATTCTAATAATTTTTATGAATTAATAACAAATGTATTTAATATATGAAAACCACAGGGTATTATAAGGTAGAAATATTTTGAATATAATTTTGTTAGTTTGACAGAAAAATAGAGAGGAGTAAATGTAATGAATTATATTTCTCTAACTGTTTAGACTGTGTCACATAATAACCAACAGTTTTATGGGAAATTTTTAGAGACTCTGATGCAGTTTCTAATGCCAAATCATGACTTAAACAGAGGCATCATTTAGCTAAAGGCCACCTTATAATGACAACACTAACCAAAATTCTAAAAATATTTGGAAGTTATTAGAATGATTTTATGAGTATTATATATTGATATTATGTTATATTTATGCTATAACATATATCACTTATAAGCAGCTTCATAACATGCATACATATACATGAATAATTTATTTTATATTGTTTTATATATATATAAAGAAGCATAATATTGTTTCATATTTTCAATATCATCGTGCTTACTGGCTCCTGCACCTGGAGCCCGGAGGCAGAAGGAGACTTGGAGCAGGTTTAAGCCGACATTCCCACCTGTTTCTCTCTAATCCCTTTAGTTCTACTCTCCTCAATGAGGACTTTGTCCCTCGACACAGAAGTTCCCTACTGATGGCAAGACAGTTGAAGCAATCCCATGTAGTCATCCTCATGCCGTGACAACCAGAGTACCTTCCAGTGGTCCTCTCTTGAGAGCAGGAAAACTTTATTCCCATAAGTTCATAGGAAATCTTTCATCTTGTTCCAGACTGAGTGATATGCATGTTTTAAATCTTGTCTCTGTGGTCTAGGGAATGTCTGACACAGACTGGCTTAGGCTGAGTTCCTAAACAACTCCTGGCTCAGTGGTGGCATGTCCTCGGTCTAAGAGGCCCAGTCCTACACTCTGGTCGTTTCAATAAACAGGGAGTTGAGAATAGCTACTTGTGTTATGCAATGCAAATAAGATAGATCAAAATGTAGCACCCTTACCTTACTGTGGCCAGCTAGTGACCTGAATTTCTACTGCAAACCCTGCTGCGTTTCTCTGAACACATTAAACACCAAATCTCTCTGAACCAAGTGTAATTAATTACCTGAAGTAACAGAGCAGAATAAAGCTTCTCTATAATCTTTTTCTTCAATCACCTCAGTCTGGAGTGATTGAAGAAAACCCATCAAAATCTAAATGCCCTCCCTTGTCATAAAGTTGATTTTCTTTGTGGTCAGAGGCTGTATGACTTCAAAGGACAACAAGATGGGCCCTTTAATTATACAAAGTTAAGTAATTTATTATCCTTTAGTCTTAGAAAAAAATGGAAGGTCATGTAAATCTGCAAGAGATTATTAATGTTGGTTAAATAAAGTAAATTGAGTTGAGTTTGAATCTCAGTCATTTACTTGAGAAAGTAGAAAAGTGGCTTTCCTGAGAAGAAAATTGAGATTGCACTAAATATGCCTAATGTGGGTTGTTGAAGGGGGAACAAATAAGCACTTTGAGAAGTATACTGTGAACTACTTAGCTTTCTTTGGAATTTCTCTTGGCTGTGCTATGGACAGGGAAGGGGATGTCAAGGAATGGAGAGTGTCCACTCTGAGAATGAATTAGGAGTGGGGGGGGGGGTCTGTTTCTGAGCATAGCATAGTCAATGCCGTTGTTTGGTACTCAGATTATTCATAGTAAATTTTTGAATGAATACCTTGTTGAATATACGTAAAATGCTTCTCCTGTTTTTCCTCTTATATACACACATGGAATATGGTATTCCACTTCCTCTTTCTCCACGTATATTCACAGAATCATGTTGCTTCTGATTCTTTAATTTTGGACAAAGTTTAGCCCTCTAATCCAAGTTTAGGGACTCTAATCCAAATTTCAAGGGACTAAGTATGAGGTCTACCAAAGCCTTTGAGGACCCTCCTTCTGTAAATAATCTACTCTGCTACCCAGTTCTCTAGCAGTTAACTGGTAAACAGGTTAAGATGTAAATCTAAAATACGACACCCCCCCGCCCCGACCCCGTGGAAATGGAACAATAAGATTCTGGGTTTCTAAAATTTGTATTAGCAAATAATGTCTTAATTATTCAACAACCCATCAATATTAAATAGTTCCAAAGAATGTTTGCTCTGAGGAAGCCTGTATTTTTGGCAAGCTATAAAATGTTGAATATAGGGGTATTGAAAATCACCCCTAATACAACTATACATCTCTATTGTGTTATTTCCTTCTAGATTTTTCTCACATTTATACTTTTAAAGGACATTTAACACATTAGTAAAACTATATGTCTTAAGTTTTCTCTATATATGTCTTAAAATTTTCCTGTGGGTTGCTCTGATCTTCGTAACCAGTTTTCCAAGGAACATTCTTCAGTCTCAGACTGCCTAAATAACATTGCAATAAACAAATTAATTCATTGCAATTTTTTCCTGCTTTTGAATGCATGTCCTTAGACTAAATTTCCAGAAATAGAATTACTGAGCAAAATGTTCGGAAATATTTATGACTCATTATATAAAATGCCAAACTTCCTTCAAAAGGGTTTTAAACAATTTTCATATCATAGTACATATTAGTTTTGTTATTCTCTAACATTATCTATTGTATTTAATTAAAGTTTATTTATTTTTTGAAGTGTCTTGCTTCCAGACTCACAGTAGATCATAAACTCCTAGAGAAATAGAACAATGTAGTATCACTCTGCTTTTAATTTTCCATAGCATTAGAACAATTCTACTATACTAAATTAATGGCAAATATTCGCTTCATTGATTTAAATTAATAATGAAAATCTTTTACATGGTTAAAATAAATGCAAAATTATTTCATGATTTGGTTACCTATTCTATTATGATTTTGGCATTTTTTAAATAACTGAAATTTTTGTTTCCTATTCTTCGTGTATTTTTAAAATTATGTTTTTTGTGTCATTCTTGCAAGAGAAAATGTTTACCTTCTTTAGGTTGTGCCAATTTGAAGGTATTTAATTTAATTTTACTAATATAGTAAGCAATTATATCACTTAAATTCATTTGAGATACAATTGAAAATAAACATCTTTATGTCTGTTTACTGAAATAGTATTCTTTATTTTGTGAGCTGTTTGCTCATGATTTTGCCTTTTCGTACCCTGAGTTTAATTTGTAAAATAATAATTATTATTAAATTTTAATCTATTCCTATTACATTTGCTCTATAGTTTCTAAGCCTTTTAGGATTTTTATTTATGGCTATAATTCATAAAGTTCAAAATTTTCTATAGTTTCATTTTTTTGGGGGGAGAGATACCTTTTTTCTCAGATAGTTCAAAAGTTATTGACTTCCCCTTCACTTCGTCACTCCACTATAAGCTAAATGTTCAGCTTTATTTTTTCAAGGCATTCTAGATATTATTATTATTTTGTATAATGACATATAGTGCATTTAGAGTATATTTAGGTATGTGCTATTATTTTTTGAAATATGAATAGATTTTCTCCCAAACTTGCAAAACTATTAAATAAGCATATTTTAATTAAATCATTTTTAAAAATTTGATGTATGGTCAGTTTTTAGTTTTCCCAACTTTTCAAATATTGTATTGATTTTTGTACCACGATGTTTCATTTACTGATTGGTTAGCATATATTTTAATGTCTGATAAATCTAGTTCTTCCATTATTTTTTAGAGACTATTCTGAAATATTTTTTACTAGTTAATAGTCCAAGTAAAATTTGTTAAGTGAATGCCATAGTCCAGGAGTTTTTATTAAACGCTCATATTATTTTAGAAAAAGACTAATATTATACATAACTGTCTCTTCCTATCCAAGAATGTTATATTTTTCCATGTAGTCAAATATCATTTCCCTCCGGTTAAGCTTTCTAGCTTTTGTAAAACATGCCATATATATTTCTTATACAGATTTTTAATTACAATCATATTAGTTAATATTTCAATGAGATCCATTTTAATTTTTTTACTAACCTATTGGTTATTCAGGAATGCTGTTGGAAATTATATTGTTATTCTGTCTCATTCTTATACTTAATGACATGTAATAGTTTGACTTCTTAATAATGATGTGTCTCCTTCTTTCTTATAGGTATATTACATTTCCTTTTAGTATATGGTGACAGTTGCTTCAAGACAGTCATTCTTCATCATGACAAGTAGTCAGAATTGTATTTCTGTTTTTGTTGGTTTTTATTTGTAAATAAGTGTTGAATTTTAACAAATGTCTTTATGGAGGTATTTGTTAAGATTATTATATTTTTGCACATACTGCTTAAATTATGTATTTAGTTATGCCTTTCAATAGAACAATTATGGAACTTCTGAGATAAAATTTATAGATTGTGATAAATTATTCTACCATTCTAATCAACCCTATATGTTGTTGTTTTAACCTGAGAAGAGGTAGAGAGAAACACAGATGCAGTAAAAAAGGCTTTACTCAAATGTTTAATGGCTTAGGCAATTTATTTTTATTTGTGTTTGCCAAAAATGCCTATGGGAGGCTCTATTGGCTTTGGCAAGGCTTGCGGACTCCTGGCATTTACTGAAGAGTGATTAGAAAGAGATGCCCAATATTCCCTATGGGCTGATCAGTTTTCCCAACATTCTTCTACCTGAGGTAATTGTCAGAGTATTGATGGGGTATGGAAGTGTCTTCTCATAAGTCAGCATGCAGACCTTCACTTATTCCTTCTTTGACAATTCAGGATCCCATCCTTGTTGTTAAGTTATTCTTTTCTCTATGGGCAGCTTCTTTAGAAATCAACACTTCAGCTTACAGTGAGGATTGGTAAATCATATAGTTGTATAGCCTCAAAAAGGACATCTATGGTTGTAATACTTTTGTTTCAGATGTTCAACCAATATTCCTGTTTAATTCCTTCCCCACACATCCCTACTCCACTTCCTCTGAAGACAAAGAGTGTCTTCGATTCCGGAGCCTTTCTGTAATTTTATGACATGAAGTGGCTTGTTTATTCTGGCTTCCCTCCAAGAAGTTACTTAGCTTTCTGTTACTATTATTCCATCAATATACCTCCAAAATTTTATTGACTTCACTAGAGTGCTTTTATTTTCTCTGTCATTTCATTGTCCTTGTAGGTTAATAGCATTATTTTTTAAAACTATATTAGTGCCATTTTAGTCCAGTTTGGGGAAAGAGCAGAGAGAAATGTATCTGCCATATTCAGTAAGTCTCTGCCATAATATATTTTTATACTGTCTGCATGGGACACAGCCAGTTAACTCCCTGGCATCAGTCCTCTCCTCACCCACAGTTAACAAGACTTCAGATTCACCAGCCATGTGGTTTTGAAGGAGCAGGCCTTCATTGATGCAAGCTAATCATTATTATTGACAGGGAGGAAGGTGAACAATCTTCTAGTTATTGGTTTTATTTTTCCATATGGAGAGATTTCAGGTGGATTAACACTCTGCAGTCCTCACTCAGTCTTCATTATGGAAAAAGAATGAAAGCTGATTGTGAGTTGGAAGGAGAAACTGAGCATTCTCAACTCTTTTCCCTCTTTTTAGATTTTCTCCCCATCAACAAAGTGGTATGGATATACTTAGTAATGAAGGCTGTGCCTTAATGAAGGTCTCCAGAGATCTATGGTTAAAATGTAAGCAAACTCATTGGGCCACAATATAAGTCATCTTCTCTATTCAGTCCATAAGTAAAAGGATGGACATTTTGCTCTCCTTATTTTTATCTCCTTTGTTTTGTTTTTCATTTTTTTTTCTGAACTTGGAAAGGAAAGAAAGAGCTGTTACATATTATTTCATCTCTGAAAGAAATAAATGAACAAAACCAACTCAACTAGCTTAATCCTGTCCCCCAGGCAGCAATGTTTGGAGACTGGGCCTAAGACGTGCATAGTACATCTTTGACTGTAGAGACTGTTCAGGGTTGGGTAACACCTAAGCTTTTACAGAGTGAAGACCATAAATTTCACTTAATTTTTTAGTCAAATGTTGACTCTTCCTCTGGTTGGTTTTATGAGAAGATGTCATATTTGGAATAACTGCATTTATTTTATACCTACTACAAAGTCATCTCGGATAGAAAAAACAAAACAAAACAACTCATATCAGAGAATTGAAACAGAAACCAGAAAGAATTTTACCTTAAGTTTAAACTACTTCTAGACTTCTGATTTATGTGGGATTATACATATATATTTATGTTTAAGCCCATTTTAGATGGTTTCTCACCAATGAAAGTATTATTGCACTGTGGAAATTGCTTTTCTAAGATTTCTGTAGATTTTTTTCACATATGTGAAAATGTGAGCTCCAAAACAGTGTTTCATAGAACCTTAATGTAATACCCAGTCTGCTTGAGCAGAAGCTGTGCTCTTGGATTCCAACTGACTCTTAAATTCACAGGTCAAATAGATTTCATCCAGGACTAAATTTACTTAGCTTTAAAACAGGATTTGTGGTGGGCCACCCTGCGTGAATGGCGCAACTAACCAGAGGTCTTGGGATTCCTAAGTGTGTTTTTAACATCCTTACTTCACTATTGAGATGAATGTGGACACAAGATACAAGATAAGGTGAATAAGAGCCACCTCAGTTCAGGGAACCCATATGCTCTACGGGTCTTTTCAGCTTTTATACCTTGAATGTACATGACGACTTCCTCAGACGGACATGAAAACCTTCTGTTCCAGGACAACAGAAGCTCGATTCTGTTACTTGTTACTCAATAAACAATCTCAACAATGAGGTGCAAGTGTCCGATCTGAAAAATAATAACCTCGGATGAATTCTCATTAATCTTGTGTCGAGTATGCTCCTATGATTCCTTGAGTTAACGTGCAAGAATTTTAATAAAGATCAAATCCTCAGCTGTTCCTAAGGCTAGAAGATAAATTGTAAACGTGTTTTAAATGTTCTCCTTCGAATTAGCATCTTATGAATATTAGCGACAAGGACAACAACAATAACAATAATAATATATATGCTGAGTCCATAGTAAAGTGCTGTGCCTATTATTATATGTTTAAAAAATATGGCTGGCTGTTGTCTCCAGTTTAGAGGTAGCAGCTAAAATCCTGGAAGTTCCCAAGTGATAGGATTATTTTTGTTATTCACGGTAGCTTCTGATAGTTTATCCTAATGAGGTGACTTATGAATAGCACCTATATAATTTGTGCTAACAAGATATCTCAGGATAGGAGCAGACTGTATTAGAAAAACAACTATGTGATCAGAGGGTTTGGGTTTTGAACCACATCACATCAGCCTGACCTCCTCGGAGGAGAAGTAGAGCTAGAGATTGAGTTTAATTGCATGGCCAATAATTTAATCATTATGCCTATATCATGTAACTTCAATAAAAATCTCTGGACACTGAAGCTCACATGAGCTTCTCTAGTAAATGATACTCTGTGCATATTGTTACTCATCGATGGGCTGGGAGAGTGATGCATCCTGACTCAACGGGGAGAGGACACTAGACGCTTTATTTCTGTTGTTATTGTTGGAATGGACCATCTCAGACTTTCCCCACATGTCTCTGCTTTTTACTGGTCCTGATTTATATGCTTTTTGCTGTAATGAGACTATAATTGTAAGCACAGTGCTTTACTGAATTTTGTGAGTTAGTCTAGCAAATTATTAAACCTGGGTGAGTAACGGAAATCCCCAAATGGTTAGGCAGTTGGTCAGAAGTGTGGGTAGCCTGTGAACCCTCAAGTTTATGGCTAGTGCCTGGAGCGAGACAGTTGTGTACAGGTCTGTGTCCCTAACTTGTGAAGTCTGGCCTGACTCTTGTATCTAGCGTCATGTTATTGTACATATATCTCTTCAATCTTGTAGTATTTTGATGGTGTGAAGATTTTATTTTTCTTTTTGTACAAAGATTAATAAGGATTCTGGGATAAATAACATGCTTATAATTGATAAGTGTCACATTATTTTATCTCTTTTCTTTTTTGTAGTTCATGAAATAAACTTCTCTTCACAGTCTCAGAATTTTTGCAGCAAAGTACTTATCTGAATTTTTCTTTTCATGTATCTTTTAGAAATATAAGTTATATTGCTTAGTAATATTTCACTTCATTTGAATGCTATTTTTTCTAAGTCTGAAACTGTTTTAAATAATCCAAGAGAGTACAGTGGAATAAATTTAAAGCCTGAAGAAGCAGAAGACCTAGAGTCAAACCCTGATGACTGTGTTAAGCCAATTTAAAAATCTTTGAAGCTCTAATTCCTCATTTTTGAAAATAGAGGTAGTTACACATATATCAGAACAGTGTTGTGAGTATATATAAGATAACACATGTAATACATCTATAAAAAGTTAGGTTCATTTCCCTTTAGATTTATATAACCTTAGGGTGAGGGCAAGTAATCTACACATTTGTATTAGGATAATTCTTTTAGGAATGATAAAGTTATAGAATGAGATTCACCTCCTTTCCACTCTTTCTCAGGGGTTAATTTTTCAGCGGTAGCTACAGTGTCAGAACACTATGTGAGTCAGTGTGTGTGTGTGTGTGTGTGTGTGTGAGAGAGAGAGAGACAGACAGACAGACAGACAGACAGACAAAGGAGGGGTGGGGCAGGGCAGGGCAGGGGGAGAGGGAGAGGGATGGAAGGAGGGAGGGGAGAAACTCTTATTTTAAAATAACATCCTAACAGAAGAAGCTTTTGTAAATGCCATCTTAAATTTTTATTAATGTAACTTGTTTATTCCCAAAAGCTTTAACCTTAAATGCTTAATGGTCATGGATCTCCAATTACAGAAAGTAGAATCGACTAAGGGCCCTAGCTGTTATAAAATCTATTGCATGTTTGTGATGAGGCCATGTTTCCTATGAGCTGCTCCCAGCTACTGACTGAGCAGAACAGGTAAACTAAGTCAGTCTCCTTCCTGTGAGATGGGACTACTCTAATGACCATTTGGCTTAAGGACTTCACTCTTTTATTCTACTACTGCTTTTTTTCTTTGTAGCTTGCTGAGGAAATCGCAAAAAACTTCCGTTGCTTTAAAAGTTAATGATGTACTTGGGCAGAGTTTGGGGAAAAGTCTTTGAAATTCTTTGAAATTAATCATCTTGGAATTCAGAGTTTTTCTATTTGTAAGATGTATATTTATGTTTCAGTGCAAGAAGGTGGTCACAAGGAGACAGAAAAAGCCCAAATCATTTCCTCGTTCTGAGTTGTTGCCGCAAGCCAATATTTCACATACCATTCCTGCTGTGTAAGTGTATTGATTTATAAGCAATGTTAGTTTTTGTTTTGATCAAAGTGACTCTACAGTTGACCATTGAACAATGCAGGAGTTGGAGCAATGACCCTCCACCTTTGAAAATATTCATATAACTTTTGACTCCCCCACCCTCGCCCCCAGATTTAACTGGCATCCCTCAGTATCTATGGGGGATTGGTTCCAGGACCCCCTTCCATACCAAAATCTGTGGATGCTCAAGATCCTTATGTAAAATGGCATAGAACAATGGTTGTTCTCTGTATCCCTGGATTCCTAACCATGGATCAAAGTACAGTTTTCAATCCACACTTACTTGAATCCAGATATATGAAGCCCAGAAATACAGAGGACCAACCATATACTTATTGAAAAAAATCCAGATGTAAGTGGACCAGCACACATCAAACTCATTTTATTCAAAGGTCAACTGTATTTTTATTTTTTTATTTTTGCTACTCATGTCAGATTAATGAATATTTCTGAGATTTAAATATTGTTTCCTCACAATCTAACAGGCATTTTCCCATGAGATGGGTTTGGGAAGGTAGAAATAGCTTGTCTTATCTTCTAGCTAATCTAAGCACAACTGGAACATGACCCTTTGCTACAAATCAGTGTTTATATGTTATCTATTAATGAAAGTTGCATAGCCTTTTGATGTTATTGCTGCTCTATAAATTATTATTTTTATAAATTTAAGTAACATGTTTAAACTTATATTTAGTAACTTATGAACTTTAGAAATAAATAATACTAATTTCCTCTTGGGAATTTTAGACAGTTAGCACACTTATATTACCTCTTATCTGCCCCTCTTTCAACATTCTCAAATTTTGTTAATATGCTCTGATATTTAACTAAAATGATCATTCTTGCATTGAATTTTATAATATCTGGTATGTCATTTTAATGTTGGCATTTTATAACAAGTTTTACGTGATTATTACTTTAAAAAATTAATTCAATACTTTTTCGCCACTGTAAATATTTTTGTTTGTTTATTTGTTTAATCATACAGTGAAGCAGAAATAAGATATATGAAATAAGTCATATCCTGTCTCAAATTACCTGTGCAATCACACTGATATTGTTAGATTTTGAAGACCAAATTACCTGGAAGGATACTGCAGGTACATGCTGTAGACAGTTTCAACAAACACATTTTCTTTCCTACCTCTCCCCCGTGACCTTACCCTCACCGTTTGATACTACTGAATCATTAAGTTTTTCTCAATTTATATATCAAACAATAAAATTTATGCTAAAGATCTGATTTAATTTATCTAGACTCTCGCTTTAAAATCCAAACTAACAGTTCCTTAGAGCAAATTCTTATAGTTTTTTTTCTTTATATCAACTTTGAAAATCATTAGTACTTTATTTGGATTCATATTTAAGTTTCTTCAGATAGTTCTTCTCCCCAACCCCACCTTAGAAAGGAAGTGATGAAGATATATAGTTTCTAATTTCCTGTATATTTCAATCTTTCTGTTGCTTTATTAAGTAAATGTCAACCGGGCTGAGAACAGAATTCTGGAATCAAACTCTCCCTGTCAATTATCTCAGCTTTTATTCCATCTTCTGGCACCTAATATTGTACATGGGGAAGTCTGGCACCTGCATGATTTTTGTCCTTAGTGTCTTATTGTTCTGCCAAGTTTCTAGAGAAGAGCAAGGGTGAGTGTAGACTGTTAGTAAGTCATGCCGATGAACAGAAGCTTGCAGAATCCTTAATTTATCCTTCACATTTAATACCTTACCAAACTCTCTGGATTTTGTATTTTCTCAGTTGTGCCAACCACACAATGAGCACTTTCGATCTGAAGATTCATGCTTCACCATAGTCAAGATTTCATCCATTACATATTTATTTGTTCAGTTCAATCGATACATTTTTTTCAAAAACATAAATGTAGATTGCATTGCCATCATATATCTTCCATATTCATATCTTCTCATAGGTCATTTTTGTTTTATCATTTTTGTTCCCCTCTGTGTTGTGGAGCATTTGAGTCTATGGATTAGGTTTTCTGCCATATTGATTCCACACTCCTTACTTCTATGACCATTTTCAGTTCTGATACAGGTTTTTGGGGTTTTTTTTAACAAATTATTCTCTTAATTTTTCTTATTAAGTATAGCATAATTAAAGTTTTCAAATCTTATGTGTAGAGCTAGATGAATTTTTATAAATATATAAACCTGTAAAATCAACACATAAAGATAACTAATAATTCAATCTCTATTACTAAGATTAATTTTACTATATTGACCTTCACATAAAGGTGTCAAACGACATGTCTGGCTACATTTGCCCAATACCATGTTTGTAAAATTTTCGAATGTGGAAATACTTTGTTTATTCTCAATGATATCTAATGTTTTTACATTAATTCATTTATTCATTCTATTTAGTTGATGAACATTTATGTTGTTTCAAGTTTGGGGCCCTTAGGAATAAGGCTATGCACATTCTTGAGATATCTTAAGACACATATGTGTGCTTTTCTAGATGTGAAATTACTGAGTCATAGGTCATTTAAAGACGTAGCCTTGATAGATAATAGCAAACAGCTTTCTAAAGCGATCATACTACTTTGTATCACCATCAACAATATATAAGGATTCCTTTTGCTTTACATCCTTGGCAGTGATCTTTTTCATGGTAGCCATTCTTTTGGCGTGTAATAATAGTTTATTGAAGTTTTATTTTTTTCCCCAATGAATTATGTCGTTTAATGTATTTCATACATTTACTCGCCATTTAGATAAATTCTTTTTGTGATAGATAAATTCTTTTTGTGAAGTGCCTGTTCAAAATTTTTGCCTTCTTTTTAATTGGATTGTCTGTCTTTTTCTTATTGATTTGAATGGATTCTTTATCTTTAAATTTTTTTTTCCTGCTCTTCCTTTTTCTGAGATACTTTATCACCTCCTTTTTCATATCTTATATATATATAGGAAACAAAATATGTAACTGCATAAAAAGATCAAAGCAGTCACTATTTAAAATTTCTTCTGCTTTTTGGGATACATCTTCACATGTATGTTCTTTATCTTTGCACGTGTAAACAGTACGCCTCTCACTATAGTTATGCTATGGACTGAATGTGCGTGTCCTCCCGCACTCCTCGAATTCATATGTTGAATTCTAATCCCCAGCATGATGGTTTAAAAGTGAAGCCTCTGAGAGCTGATTAGGTCAAGAGGGTGAAACCCTCATGAATGGAATTCATGTCCTATAAAGGAGGCCCAAGAGAGATCCCTTGTCCCTCTGCCATGTGAGGACGCAGATAGGTGTTATGTATGAACTAGGACTCTCACAAGGCATTAAAATCTGCTGGCACCTTGATTTTAGACTTCTCAGCATCCAGACCTGTGAGAAATTTCTATTGTTTATAAACCACTCAGTCAGTGGTAGCCTGTTATAGCATCCAGAACAGATTAAGACAAGTCATGTAACCAAAAGTGTGACTAATTTGCCTAATTCTGCATGAAAGTCCAAAAATGTATGTACCACTCACTCTTCCTTTCCCCTTTTCAGGCAATACTAACATGATCAGAATAATACCCCACCTATTATGTGTATGGGAGTCTTTTAAAGATTATAAGTGGCAAGGAAATCGAATATAATCTTTATGGACATTTTGTATATTTTTCTGCAGTGACCCTAAGTAAGGGTGATCTTTAGGTACCAGATGTCTGTTAGCTCCCTTATCTAACAGCAGCAAGGGAGCCACAGTATTTGCCTTAAGTGTTGACCACATGGAAGATTGTAGCGGCTGGTCTTGAATTCAAGATCAGTGTGCAGTGGCAGAGACTGGATCTTGTGCTCCACAGGAAACAATCTTGGTCACAGAAATTCTTCATTCATTTTGTCTGTAAAGCTCCATATTTTTCGAGTGATCTGTTCTAGGATGCTGTGTTGTCAATACAAGATTCATTTTTTTTGTGGACTCAGTACCACAGTCTTCCTTTGCTATATCCCTCAAATCTACCTCACAGTTAGATAAATTTTCCTTTGAAACCTTAAAACACAAATGGACAGGAAAATATTTGTGCTAAAACTATTTCTTAGATGAGTAGCACTCATCAGTTATTCTTAGGAACAAAGGGTCTTGTTAAACCCCCATTCCTCAGATACGTATGTCTAAGTTTGACCGTTCTTGGGGATTCAGGGTGCTATCTCCCTGAAGGGTGGCTGTCTTCAACAAATATACAGGGTTTTTCAGGCATCTGAATTAATAAAGATGTGCAGAGGGGGAAAATGCTATTTAATTCTGGGAGACTACTTGGCAGGGCATGTTAGTTATTTACTTCTTTAGTAGAATTTTTGTGGTAAGTCCTACTGTTTTTCTGTGTGTGCTATCTGGTTTATTCAGGATTATTTGGTTCTACTTATCCTCAAAATAAAGTTAGTCAAACTTCTTGACAACTGTCCCCGTTTATTTATTCTTTTATTTATTCTTCCAAGATCATTGAAGGAGCCTTTTTAATCATATTGTAGCTTGTGGGATATGGGGAGAAAGGACAATCTTGAGTAGTCACGGTTGAAGAAAATGGTTTGGGGAAACTGTTCCTCTGTCCACAGAATCATTGTGAGATGTCTCTGAGTTTGGGGGAGGAGTAGCTATTTCATTTCTGGATTTCAATTCCTTCACTGACCACACCAGAGATGAAAATCTCTGACTCTTATGGACTACTTTTTTTTTTTTTTTTTAAGGCATCACATATTTGTCTGATATCTCTTGTTACTCTTTGTGTGCAAGTGTAGAACTACTTTGTGTTAATTCTTATTTCTGGCTTCGGATTTCAGCTTGTCCTCAGACCCCCAGTAAGCATGACTCCTTCACAATCATGGTACAAATCCTACCTGCTGGGATGGAGGATGGGCACGCTCCCCTCACGGCGATGCCTTCAGAAAGCTGTTGATCAGTAGTGAGGAGTAGCGGGGTGTCTCTCCCATGTCCTGTCACATCCCCTTCTCTTGTTTTCCCAAGCGGAGGGATATCAATGAGTTTCTTTGGAACATTCTCCATTTTTTTTTTTTTACCATAAAATTAAAATACTTTCTTGAGGAAAGGGATTGTGTTTCAGCTTTTCAGCTTACACTGCCCCCCCCCAAACCCAAATTTTGCAGTATCCGATAAAATTCCTTTTAAGTTTGTGGCCTGTGGTTTTAATACTTCCTTAGATCCAATATTAGAGAGGGTCCCCTTCTCTTTTAGCTTCTGTTTAGTCTTTTCATTTAATTCTTGGCAAAGAGTTGTTTGTCAGCCTTGCTTCAGTTTCTGTTTTTCCCAGAATTCCCTTTTATGAGTTTCCCGGACAACTTTCTGAAACTTCTAAAGCTTGACAAGTTTAGATAGTGCCTTATCTCAAACATTTCTTTGGCATTCACTTTTTTTATGTCTTTTTTGACCCAGTTAGTTTTGCTTTAATTGCTATCTTACAAGTACTACTAATTGTTAAAATAAATGAATAGAAATGAGAAAGGAGAAATAAATAATAAAAATGTAATATTTTATTTTCATATTCTATGAGCAAGAAGATATTTTAGGGTTATCTTTTCTGCAGCATGAAATTCTTCCTAATTCCCTCTCCACTGGTTCGAGATTATTTCTTGCACACATAATCCCTCTTGGGATCTTATATCGCTGTAAAGTACTTTAGAATACATATTTTCTAGTCTGAAGTATTAGAGAAGGGCCAACAAAACTGCTCATGGCAAGGAGAATTAAGTGTATTTAATTTTGAATAATCTCTTTTATTTTCTTTTACCCTACTTGCTCACATGGTCTTTTTTGTTGAAATCAATAAATGGTATTGGCAAGATTTATGACTTTTTTCTGTGTTGAAAATCATTGTCTGATTTTCTGAATACAATATCATTCTGTAGATTTATGAAAGATTAATTCTAAGAAAACTGTAGCATTTGTATCTTCATATAATTAATTTCTAATTCTTTATGAACACTAAGGAATAGGGTTTGGGAAAATTTCATTATAATGAGTCAAACCTTCCTCTTATCTTTGTGCCGTTTTCATTGCTGCCTTTGTTTTATTTGGGGTAACCTTTCCAAAAATATAAATCAACCTCTTTTGGCAAAAATAGTGGACTTAATATCTTTCTTGAATCATGGTGTTTTATCACTTAATTTTTAAAAACACAGCATTGTTTTAACATGATGTAACTTAATGTTACCAGAGAGATTTCCTTTTTAGCAGTTTCAGAGATCTTTATGTTATGGTTACATTAATTCCCATAACGTATTTACTGAGGAAGTAGTGGAAACAGCCTTTCATCACAAGATAGTCTCTACCCATTTCTGAGAGGACATATCTCATCCACAGCCTAAAAGGATGTTGCTCCAATGGCCTCAACTTTCTGCCCCACAGCGCTTTATTTGCGGGTGGGCACTTAATATCAATAGCACTCATAAAATTCTCTCTACTGGGAATTTGGAATCAGATACATAGGAAGTCCATAATTGTAGGAGATTGGACCAGAATTCCATAGAATTTTCTTCATCTCAGGGCAGCTATGATATCGTTCATTTAAAAGCACATAAGTGAAGAGAGAAGCTGGTTTGTAGAAAGAATTGAAAACAAATGCAGAAAAAAGTGTGGAGATGAGAAACTATGTGGCCCCAGAGTTATCATCTAATAAATTCCTGTATTTTTCTATGTTTTTCATATTTCCTACAATAGTGTTCCTATATATTTCTGTAATTGTTCCTATTTTTTTCTGAAGTTATGTTTCCTGTATCCTTATGATATATATTTTTGAAAATCTAATTTAAATAGTATTTTCTGTTTCCAAACCAAACAATTTCTGACAAGGGCAACTAGAAGTAAGAAATCATGTGTTCTAGTCCCAGCTCTGTCATAAATTTGCTATGGTCTTACTGTGAATAATTAAGTTTTTCTTCCTTCTTCTCCCATAGTATTATTTGTAACTCTGCTACATTACTTACTGTATATGCTGTAATTATATATTTGAACATCTGTCTCCCTCACAAAATGGGATGATTTTGTTTTTTTGGTGCCCTCAGCACATAGTATGTGGTTAGTACATAATAATATGTCATTGGCACACAATACATGCTCAACAATGTTTTGTTAGTCAGTAAACTAACCACCAGCTATGTGGAGTACAAGTTACTTTGTGATCGATTCTTAACTGCAGTTTGCTCAGAAGGAATCTGAAAAGAAAATTTCTAAAGTTTCAACTGCTCCTAAAGTTTTACTGTTGATCTCTAGGTTCCTTTTGCTTGCCTGGACATTTGTCGAGTTCTTGCTGTCTCTAGTGTTGCTTTCTTGAGTGGTTTATGGTCTATTAGAAAAAGAAATTTTCAGCATTTTGAATATTCTTTCCTTGTTTCTCTCTCATATGTATGTTTACACATATTATCACTAGAGGTGGTTGACCTAAATGATCTAGAGTTGCTTCCTTTAAAAAAATATGTATGTTATGAATGATGAGTGTATGAGATATGGAGAAGAATATAAAACCCCTCAGATACTTATTACCTAGTTTCTATAATTATCAAAAAATGGATAATTTGACCTTTATTCCTCAATCCCCCACCATGCTGGATTATATAAAATAAGCAAATCTTAGATATATCAATGTATCTGTAAACATTTCAGTATGCAACTCCAAGATTGAAGGATTCGACACTTCCTTGTAAAGGTCAGATTGGTTTATAATAACTTAAATATTAGAAAATGAAGTTGTAAATCTTTTTAGACAAGCTAGTATGCTTATCTTTTTATTATCTTTTAGTCATTTCTTTTAAGTTTCTAGTCTCTTTTTTTCTGTGCTTGGCTAAGATCAGTGGAGAGCTGCAACTTTTTTTTTTTTATTGCTACAAATCCTATTTTTCTAGTGATATGTGTGTGACAATTCTCCAAAAGTTAAGTCAAACTTTCAACTGTATAGCGAACCTTATTCCAACATGATAATATGGATTAATGTTTCATTGGGCACAGTCCTTAAGTATTACCCTGGAAAGTCTTGCTCCAGCTGTTTCCAATTATTTTTATTTCACATGTCATGTTTAATAGCAGGGAGGAGACTATTGCTAATGGTCTTTTCTTGGAAATTAATCTGTCAAACTGGTGAAAATATAAAGTTTGAGCAGATGAGCAGGGATCCTTCAATTTAACATCTTAAGCATATTAATTCACTTAGCAAAAGCATAACAAGATTAAGTAATCAATGAGAATTTCCATTAAGAATGGGGAAATGTAGCACATAGAGAAAGGAATTAACAGCATGTCAATGTGATGTATTCATAAAATGTTTTAAAAAGTTAATTTATATGTTCAGTAGTGATAGCTGAATTCGAAAGATGTGTCTTAGGGCTTGAGAGAGACGTATACAGACAGTGTTCAGGCTTTAATGTAATATTTCATGATGTAATATTCTACATCAAATCTGTGTTTGCGGTGGTGGAACAGATGATCTTTTCCTGTGAGCTAGGTGAAAAAAGAAAAAAAAAAAAGCTTTCCATTCTCTGATGGTAATTGTCGAAAAGATTTTCAAAAGTTCTTTATGACCTTGGGTTAGATGAACATGTCAGGACCCAGAATGCTTTTTATTAAGAAGAGTTTGAGGAAATTGTCTTCCATTGTTTAAACACAATTTTTAATTACAGGTACAAGATTGTTATAGAATGAAAGGCAAAGATTATAATGGTGCAATGATCTTAAAATGTGTTACCTCAGAAAGGTTTTGATGTTTCTCTGCCTTTGGTTGTCAAAGTACTACTTTCTCTAGCCTTGAATCTGACTGATACCTTTTTTCATTTTTATTTCTCACCCAATAATTTATTTCCTATCCTTTTTCATTCATCTCTCTTTTCACTCTTATAGAACTTTCACATTGCAGCATCAACTTAAAAGCTATATTTTTATTTTCCATAATTTTAATAACTTATGGGCATGAACTCTAAGTCAAATTGAAACTTACAGCACTAGAGATAAGTACAGGTTAGCTTAATTTATCTCTTGTGACATACGTAGGGATCTCCAGTGCAGAGAGTGGCCATATTTTAATCTTTCAATCTCCATCTGTAACAACAGATAACCCAGCTATTTTTTCTATACACCTCAAAAACATACTATATTTCTTGGATTATTACACCTCCCACTATAAAGAAATATGAAATAGAAAAATTTTGTTGAGAAAGAGAAAGATCTTAAATATTAAAGAGAAGACACTGTAATTTCTCATCTTTAGGTATCAAAAGTGGATTTTTTTAAACAGATAAAAATAGAGTATTTTAATACATAATCTGAATTGGGTAAATAAAAATACTTTTTTCTACTACTGAAACAGTAATTTACCTTCTGAATCTAAGGAAAAACAGGTAAGGGGAAAATTGAAGCACAAAGTAATTCAGTGCAATATCTTTGTGATAGCAAAAAGTGAAAACGGCCCAAATCTTATATTACACATAAATGGTTGGATAATGGTTAGGTAAATTTTTGACTTACATTCAATATGCTATTAGTTACTCATTTAAAATGGCAGCAAAAGTTATGTAAATTTTATTAAAAATGCTAAATATAATTACTCTTACCTAAAAATAAGATCTATGCAAAGCAAAATAAAAATGTTAAAAAAAATTTTTTAAGTATTTACACTGGTTGTTTATGTGACCTAGAACACCAGCCAGCCATCAGAAGGGAAATGTAATTCTTGATATATGATATAGTAAAAATAGTAAATGTTAATGAAAGAATCTAAGTGGGGAAGATACACTTATTCATTGTTAAATGCTTTCAGCTTTTTAATGATGCGGTGTTGGTTTTAAAATGACAAAAATATGCTCTGAGTTTTAGGTAATCAACTTACAGATAAGCTTTCAGGGCATCATTTCTTCATAAGTTGAAGACTGTCAGTAAATCCTTCATTATTTTCATTTTACAATTCTGTTTTGTCTTGTATAATCTATGTATGCAAAACAGACAGATTTCAGGTGTTATGCAAGTCGATGCTTAAAGTACTTTTCATTTTTGTGCTTTTGGTCATCTTGACTCTAAGTTTGCTTTGATAGGTTAATTATAATATTTTATTACATTTTTTCCTAAATATCATCAATTTGCCTTTAAAATTTTATTCACATGTAGACGTTAAATAACTTATAGAGAAGCAAAAGCACATATTTCACAAGAAATGTTACTATAAATACATGTATTCCCATTTATTAAATATATTATGTGTGTTCCATACCGATACATAAATTAAACATTATTAAGAAGATGGTTACCAGCTGTTCTCCCTCTTTAGTGATGCTATAATAAGTAGAAATGGGATAAATATATAGCAGAAAAATTCTATTATACACTTGTATCTAAAATTTCCATTATGCACTTATATCTAATTGGAGACAATATATATTTCAGCGAAGTAATGTGTGTGTATGTATAATTGAATATATAAATTATGTTCAGTTTTATAATTATATAATTGAACCTAGAAATAATTGGCTTAAGAAATTCTATTTGAGAATGCATGTGTACTAAGCTGACATGTTCAAATGCAGAATGTTTCTTTTTATGAGTTCATAAATTGAATGTCAAAGGCTAGAGGTAGTATATAGTCAACATCCTCCTAGACAAAGGCAAGATAAAGATATATATCATTACTGGTGTGCCTTTTCTTTTTAAATTTTTAAACCATAGCTTCGTTTTTATGCACACAGATTAAAAGAATGAATGTGGCTGGTCCTTATCAAAAAGACAGAAGAGGTATGCAAAGACCCTTAAAGGAGTCTTTCTTAATTGGCATTGTCCTTTGGCCAATATTTGTTGCCAGCTTTTAAATAAATTCTTTAAAGTAATAAATTTGTTAGAATTTTGCTTTACTTGATATAATGATAAGGAAATTAACCAATGATTTAATTTATATTTTATCTTCCTAAATTCAGTTTTATCTAGAGACCTCTTGTTGGCTTCTTGCTTATAAGTACATTAGTTATCATTATGGTAAAATCTCTCTACTTACAGAAAATATTTTATATACATAGAGTCAATGGTATAAACGTTTAAAAAGATGAAAGTTAATACTAATCTGTTTTGCAAAAATATGTTTGCATTAGCATTAAATTTGGCTATGAGTAACCAAAAACTTCAAATAATTATAACTTAAGACAGAAATATATTTTTCTTTCACATTCAAGAAGTCTAGAGGTCAGTTCAGGGTTATTTTTGTGTTTCAAAAGAAACTCAAATTCCTTCTATCTTGTTTTTTCACTATGGCTTCCATTGCCAAGATTAACTCTTTGTTCTAAGATGGATGCTGAAGTTCCAGGCATGGTATCTGCATTCCAGGAATCAGAATGGAAGAAGACAACAGGCCATACCACTTTCCTTAAGACATACTTCCTAAAATTTTCACAGAACCCTTCATCTTATATCTCATTAACCAAAACTTAGCCATATAGTTATACCTAATTACAAAAGAGACTTGAAGATGTCATTTTTATTTCTTTAGACTATGCACCAAGCTAAACAGCAGGGTTATCTTACTGTGTTAAACAGTAGTACCCCTCCACTCCCATCCCAAAGATATTCATGCCTTAATTCCTATACCTGTAAATATGACACTTGACATGGCAAAAGAGGCTTTGCTGATGTGATTAGGGATCTCAAAATAAGAAGGTTACCCTGGGTTATCCATGTGGGCCCAATGTAATCACAAGAATCCTTATGAAAGTCACGCAAGACGTTTAAAGAAGGAAATGAGTGATGGAAGCATGCACTGGAGTAATGTGTTTGAAGATGGAGGGAGGAGTGAGAACCCAAATAATGCAGGTGGAACTCTAGAAGTTGTAAAAGATAATGAAATGGAATCTTCGGTGGAACCTTCAGAAAGAACCAGCGCTACCAATACCTTAAGTCCCATAAGATTCATTTCTACTTCTAAACTCCAGAATGGAAAGAGAATGAATTTATGTTGTTTTAAACCTCCATTTGTGGTAAATTTTTACAGTAATGAAAGGAACTTACTGAATTTACTAAGGAAAAGAGGGAAACAAATATGAGGCTCATTAGGAGCCTGCCACATATTTTCAGTGACATATTTATATTTTTGGTCCTCAGGTGTATCCGAATCCTTTTTAGATTGGAATATGATGTGTCATCGATAATCTGGTAGCCTGACCACTTAGGTTCATTTTAAGTACTTGGTAATTAATTAACTTCAGCAATAATGTAGCCACTAGTGCTGTGGGTGAAAGCTTTCCTCAGGCACTTTGTAGAATATTAGAATTCACATTCCACAGTCCCAGCATAACTCAATCAAGTAGTGAGACACAGAGCTGGGGCCAAGAGACAAAAATCGTTATGGTAGCACTATTTACAATAGCAAGATATGGAACCAACTTAAATGCGCAACAGATGATTGGATAAAGAAGTTATGATTCATATATATATAATAGAATATTACTCAACCTTAAAAAAAATGAAATCCTACCATTTGCAATGACATGGATAGACCTAGAGATTATTATGCTAAGCGAAATAAGTCAGACAAAGATAAATACCATATGATTTTGCTTATATGAGGACCCTAAGGAACAAAAAGAACAAACTAATCAAAAATAAACTCACACTTATAGAGGACAACCTGGTGACAACTAGAAGGAGGGGGGATGCTGGGAGAAAGGGATGAAGGGTTAAAGAAGTACAAATTAGTAGTTAATAGATGGTCATGTGGATGGGGAGCATGGTATAAGGAATGAGTCAGCATTCATGTAATGGCTAGGTGTAGAGCCAAGAGAGAGAAAGAGCAATTAGTGGGATCATTTCATAAACTATATAAATGTCTAACCAATGTATTATATACTTGAAACTAATAATAAAATAAAATGCTAAAGGAAAGAGAGAGAAAAATCTTGTGTTGGGTGGAAGAGAAAGAGTAGGGAGGTGGCCTGTTGTTTGACATGATGACCCTTCCTCTTAGTGACTGGTGGCCTGCTTTCCAGACTCCTCCTGATGTCATACCCAACCTGAGGCTGATAGTTTCTATTCGACAATCTCGCCTCAAATGCTGTTCATTCCCTATTTTGGAGGGTGGGATGTTAGTTGTCATTCATGACCCTAGATTATTCCCCCACTCAGATTTTATAATTTGGTAAGTATTAATTCCCTACTGCTAATTTAAGATCTCCCTTGTGCTGGTAGGCAGAATAATAGACCTCCACAGACATCCACATCCTGAATCCCAGAACCTGGAAGAAGGTTCTATTAAATGGCAAAGAGAAATTAGGATGTCAGATTAAATTAAGGAGGCAAATCAGCAGATGCTGAGATAATCCTGGATTATCTGGTTGGGCCCAGTGTAATCATGAAGGTCCTTAAAAGTAGAAGTGGGAGGCAGAGGTTTTAGAATGTAAGGGAAATGTGATTAGAGAAGAATGGCCAGAGAGGTAAATTGTTGCTGGCTTTGAAGATGGAAGAAGATATCAGCTAGAGGGCGGGGCTTCAGAAGCTGGAAAAGGCAAGGAAACAGATTCTCCCCTACAGCTTCCAGAAGAAACACCTTGATTTTCATTCACCGAGACTCATTTTGAACTTCTGACCTCCAGAACCAGAAAATAATAAATTGGGGTTGTTGTAAGCCACTACATTTGTGGTAATTTATTACAGCAGCAATAGGAAACTAATACATCACTCCAACACACACACCTATTTAAGAAAAGACTTTAGAGAGTGGAGGCTAACGTGCTGAACAAGAGGAGGCATTTAAAGGTACAAAGGTTCCATTGATGGAGGCAGAGAAAACATAGATTACACTTGCACAACAAATTTTATGTCATTGTTTCTGACATCAAAAGCAAAATAAGAAAAATCTTTGGTTATATAATTTTATGCTCTAAAGACAGCACACTTCTGAAGATGTAATGTTTTTCTTTTGTCTGTAGTACCAGAGCCAGGTTTTACTAAGGTGACCTTGCTTAGAAAACACTGAGGAACACTGAGGACCATTCTTTAGGAGAAGATACAAAAGAAATTTCCTCATTAAGTTCTAAGAGAACACTATCTCTGTTGTGACTTATGAGAGCTACTTAGAGATGCTCCAAGATTTTATTTTCAGGGACTTTGCTTTTTGAAAGTCTTATTTAATGTGGAGATACATCCTGGAGAGAAGGACTGAAAGAAAAGTTAATTCAGTTGATGAATAATCTATATTCCATTGCAAGGAGGACAGAGCAGGTGCTTTCTCCTTTTAGACAGAGACAGACTTAATGAATGTAAACACCTTCTATTCTTGGCAAACTCTGGTGAGGAAGAAAGGCAAAAGTTCTCTTCCCCTAACGAAGAGGAAAAATCATGGGTACCATTCATCATAGCTTCAGGCAAGGTAGCCTGAATAGCTTCTGCCAAGTGAGGATGTCACCCACAACCATGGGTCCTTTCCTGTGTGTCAAGTGTGGGAACCAAACTTTCAGCAGCAAGTCCCAGTAGATAAAACAAAACTATCACTGAATCTGTTTTAGTTATAATTCTATAGCTGTTATCTACTTTATGCCAGAATCTGAATAACTGAAAAAAGGATAGTTTTCTTATATGGTGGTAGCTTTTCATTTAGAAACTTAGATAGGTGTTTTATCACCAACATCTTACTAAGCAGTTCAACAAAAAATAAGTTCTTGAAGAGTTAACATCACTCTTAAAATTCAGATGCTGTAAAATAATCTCTGGTCAAATTCTACTTTGTTGATTCAGGTGAGGATCATATGTTTTTCCTAACATTGGCAGAAGGCTCTTAATGCAAGAGCCAGACTTGTATCATTTTCCTGACCTACATCTGTCTTAGAGAAATTCATAGAGGAGACCAGTTTATCTCTTATTTTAAATCCTAAAATGGCTTTAAAATTTTCTCAGCTTTTTTTTTGTACACTTCTCCACCACATGGTAAATTTATCTTCAAAATTCTGAATCACATAAATAGAAAAAAATAATTTTATTCTGAAAGCTGTTTAGATTAGGATATTGATAATTAGGGAGGCTGAAGGAAATGACATACATCAAGTACATATTTTGGGCTGCACACCAAGGAAGATATTTTAACATGTTATTTCATTTAATCATCACACAACATTCTAAAATAGGGATGATTCTCTCTGTTTTATAGATGGATAAATTTCCCCCCTGAGCAGAGAAACCAAGATTCAAACTTGTGCTTACTTCCCATTATATTACTTTACTACTTATTTCCACCTCAGAAATACTAATTGTTAATTATTTTAGGGAGAAATACATGTGGGGAAGTACTTCAATCTCTATAACTCCATATTTAAGGGGGATGCTACAAACACTTCTTAAATATTAACTGATGAAGTTTCTATGTAATCGTAACCATCTAGAAGAACACACACACAAAAAAATGAACAAGCTAAATGTTTTCAAATACCTGTTCATTTAGCATCATCTCACTACATGAAGCATGTGCTTCTTGTCATTTATTTTTTAAAACATTTTACTTAGTTATGTTTATTAAAATATTGGAAAGAATAAAAAGATCCTATTCCTTTCCTCAACTCCCTTATCAAGGAATAACCCCTCTGAACACATTGATGGGGATCCTCCCAGAATTTTTTTTTAAATTGTGCACACACACACAAGTGGTCTGCTTTTTATCTCCACTTAAAAGTATTTCGTTGATATTTTTCTATATAGATAATTACCTCATTTCCTTAAATGTTTTAATAGTACTGTTTGGTTGCAATGTGTCATTTAAATAGAGCTCAAGATAGGGTGATCTTGTAAACATTGTGAAGAAGTCATCTATGTGTTCAAAATCTTGATGTTTCACAGAAAACATTAAGATGAGTAAAAGTAAAGAAGTACATATAATTTATTTTGTTTCATGTGCACATTTATTTATGAATTATAGTGTTACTACGAATGGTGTTACATTTAATGTTTATTTTTTGGCAAGTTTTTATGTGCTGATATTAAGATTATATAAATTAAGATTATGTTTTATGACACATAATAAATTGTGACTTTAAATATTTAAGAGATTTTTTTTTCTCCTCTTATAAGAAGTTAATCATGGCTCAGCTATGGTAAATCTATAAGGAATATGAACAAGGGAGGTGGGTGAAAAAAGTCATCTTTTTCTAAGCTCAGAAGTACCTACTCCAGTTCTCAGGAAAAGGTCATAACAGGATACTTCTGTGGGGTGAAATGAGGATATTCAATTTACAAAGCAACAGGGTGAAGAAGTGCGAGCAGAATCTCCATCAACTGATGTCAAGACAGGTCTCAACCCAACATTAATTCTTAAGTATAAGAAATTAAGGCAATGGCAAGAAGGTTTTCTGGGACGATAGTCCTCTACTTCTTCACCTATTTTGGGTCATACTGTTCAGATGTGGCTTGCTGCCTCTCTCTATCTAGAGTATAATTGTAATGCTGGATTTTCCATTTGCCTACTTTTAGAAATTTCTTTCACTTGTATTCATAATGGGTTCCCTGACTCTGGCATCTCATATTATCTTTTTTTTTAGGTTTTCTCTTTCATTTTGATAAAACTTATCTTCCACTATTTTTTTTAAATTTCTATGGGAGTGTAAAATATATACAATAAACTGCTGAAATATTAAGTGTACTTCTTGATAAGTTTTTACATATATCCAAACCTATCTATCTACCACCTAGATTCAAATCTAAAATATTTCCTGAACCTGGAAATTTCTCTTGTGTTCGTTTTTATGTTAATCTTATTTTCTCCCCAAAGATAAATGTCATTCTGACCTTTATCACCATTGATGAGTTGGGCTTTTTCTTGAACTTTGTAAGAATAGAACCATAGCATATATGTATTTTTGTGAATAACTACTTTGGTTCAATATTTTATCTGTGTTGCCAAACATGGAAGTGATTCATTTCTTTTTATTGCTGTGTACTATAATAAAAAAATCTTGATTAATCCAAAGAAAGGCAAAAGTTGTACTGAACGGTTAATTATATTGAAGAGCATCCCTTCTACACACAATCATTTAGTGGACTAGACCAAAAGAGGCTTCACCATCTACAAGAGATACATATCACTTTCACTCATATTCGATCACCATCACTTTGCATATAAATTTATAGAATGATGGAAAATACAGATTCTTTCAGCCACTTACCAGGACAAATGGATAATATGAAAGCATACAATAGTTTTTGTTGTATAGCTAGCCATCAAGTCTACATTGTATTTTAATTTTATTTGGTAAATCAGATTTCTCAGAAAAGATATAAAAGGTACCATTTTGAGAGGCAACCTGATTAGGGAAGAAAATAGCGTGGGAAGAGTCTCAGTACTTAGAATATATACATTGACTTAAAACTTCTCTTTAGAGTATGGGAACCCCATCCTCGACTATGTCAACTCAGTTTTCACCTTCTTTAGATAATAACCCTTCGGTCTTCTGCTGTAGTGAGGGAGGGGAATCTGTCCACGAAGGTGGAGTAGGGGAAGAGATGTAGGGATTTAATTTCTTTGTAAACATAATATAACCATTTTCTTCATTCTACCACCTCTATCCCTATTTCCCAAAGTATCTGGTGCTTCTGATTCTTTAAACTTTCTTGGAATAGCTTTTGGCTTTAGCTAGTGTGGACTGAGGATCTGGTTTTCTTGGGTCCAGTAGGTCAGTCACCAAATTTCCACTTTTCAAAATTTTGTTCCACTTTTCAAAAAGATTTTTTTTGTTGTTTTCACCCTAAAAAAATTTTTCTTTCGTCCTTTCTGTTACTTCCATAAAGGAAAAAAAAAAAGTAACTTTTCTGTAGTATTAGTAAGATTTTGAGGTCAAATCTGCCATTTTAACCAGAAGTACATGGGTATAATATTTTTAAAATAATAAACAAATACAATTTTATCTCTGCAAGTCATATTTGTCACATTTTTCTCTAAAGCCAGTCTGCCTTTTCCCTCGATGACAGCAAGATTTGTGGGTGTCACCTTGTGAAGAAGAGGATATGATGTAAAAAGAAATCTCCATCATATAAGAAAAGCTACTAATTCTTTTGACCTAGATGACTGTGGGAAGAAGACAAATGGAAGAAGCAGCAAACGATAGTATATATGTATGTGGTCTCGCTCTTCTTCTGAGCTAAAGTCCCAAGGGAGGTGTTTATTAAATCTATCACTAAATGAATTTGGCGATGCCATTAAGTGGCTGAGGAAGTAGAGGGTGAGGAGGAGAGACTTCTCACAGCCGTAGAGATTGACTGGACGTGAACTGAGAAAATTCTAATCCCCTTCAAATGCTCATATTCATGTTCAGATTCATGTCAGAACACCATGGAAGAAGTTAGTAATTCCTGAGTGAGGCGTCAAAGAGGTAATTTACCAATTTATTATCATCACATCATTTACAGAGATTCTAGACATTTTCACACAACCTTGTTGATAGATGCAGTGAAGTTGAGAGGGCTGACCTTTTCCAACAGAAGCCTGAAGTTGGAATGAAGAGGCAATTCAGCATGAGGATATCATGACCAGGAGAAAGCAGTGAGATACATGGACTTCAGCTTTGGGAGACAATGTCATGCACCAACAGGCCTGGCGAGATAGTGTATTCTACCTCAGTGGATGTTACACAGGGGTCCAGAACAAGACATGACATACATTTAAATCAGAGATCATGAAGGACAAAGTTCCCCATTCCTCAAGATCACAAGACTTTAAGTCCATCTCTTTCCCATCACTATGGAGAAAAGGAGATTAAATTTAAAATATTCATTTATTCAAAAAAATGGCATTATTTGGTTTCCTATTGCTACTGTAACAAAGTAACACAAATTTAGTGGCTTAAAACAACATGTATATATTATCTTATGATTCCGAAGTTTGGAAGTCCAAAGAGAATATCACTAGGCTGAAATCAAGGTATAGGCAGAGCTGTGTTCCTTTCTGGAGATTCTAGGTGCGAATGCTTTTCCTGTCCTTTACCAGCTTCTAGAGGCTCCTCTCTTACTTTCTCATGGCCATCTCAATTTAGAGGGCAATAACACCGAGTCTCTCTGCCCATTCTTCTGTATCTACATTCTAACTCTCTTCTGCTTCCTTCTTCCATTTTTAAGGACCCTCATGATTACTTTGGGCCCATACAGATAATCTAGGATAATCTTCCTATTTTAAGATCAGATGATTAGCAACTTTAATTCTTCATAGGTTTTCAGAATTAGGATGTGGACATTTGGGAGAGGGTCGTTATTCTTTCTAGCAGATAGGGAATAACTCAAGAGACTATTGAAACCATAAAAATGATGAGATAAATTAATTGGCAAATTTAATTTTTCCTCCCCATCCCCAATGTTCCAATGAGATGGGCATACAAAAAAAAAAAATAGATCACTCTGGAAATGGAGAAGCCATGTTTCCTTTACACATCTGTCTGTAATACAAAAGAAAAAAATTATTTCAGTATATGGAGAGTATGAGACACACCTGATAGCTTTTTTATTAATCACATATTTAGCCACCACTGCTTAAACTAATTCTGGATTTGTCTCATGGCTCAAGTAGAACATTTCTTTCTTATTCATCTGAATGTTAAAACAATTTTTTACTTAGATGAAAATTATTAACCAAACACAGTGAGATAATTTTAGATGCTTAGTGACAACTTCTCACATGAAAGGTTTTCATTTTTCTTCCCAAGTTTTCTGCTACTCCTTTTATATGGAAGAACAAATAATAGTAATTATAGAGCATTATGTGAACAGTTGCAGAAACCTGTAGCTTTTTCTTTTCTAAAGAATATTTCTCTCTTTAGGTGATTAATCTGCTTGATGATTTTCTTTCCCATTGAGCATTTAGCTGTCATGGTTTGTGTGTGTGTATACACATATACATGTATGTGTGTATATATATACACACATATATGCATACACATATACATACATATATATGTGTATATATATATATATTTTTCATGAAGTGCACCTTTAATAAACAATCCTAATTAAAACAACTGGGAACTTTGCACAAGAAATGTTATAAAAACAGTAATATTAAGTGTTTTATTGCACAGGGATACACTGCTACCTTATTGAAGTCAATATAAACAAGAGTAATCATAAGTATGCTCTAAAAAGCATCCTTTGGAAACAGATCGCTGCACTCACTAGGTGATCCAAAAGTGATGTCCATAAAATTCTTTTTCTTATATCCCATAATGATGATCATTATTAAACAGTTCAAGAATTGCTCATCTGGAAATTTTAGCAGCGAGTTTGTGAACAGAAAAGCAACTAGATATATAGAGCTATTCTGACAATTAACTTGTTTTGTCACCTGTATGCTTGTCATTGTGTAGACAGAGACATAAACAGCAGTTTCTTGACACTGGTTACACTATGCATATTTTCCCCATTTATTAAAATGGCTTAAGTTTTTATTTATTTATTTTTTAATGAGTCACATTAGGAGACTGACAAGTTTGTTTTTAATTTATTATTTTTTCATCTCTCTTCAAGTTGGCTCGACATAAAGAATGCATTGTATTATTTATAAGGTTAATGTGATTGGCTGCTATTCCACATTCCTATGGCCAATTTGTGCTGACCTAACTCTTTTGGTGAGATCTTCATGATTATAAGTCTAAGGTTATGCTTTTGATCTCTGTAGAGAAGTTTGCTTACTTCCATACTGGGAACACAGATGACACTCATATATATTCTCCATACACTTATCTTGTAAATGCAAGTCTTTGATCTTATAGGAAGAGACCATAAATTTCTTATCTTTAGTAAAACTCAACCAATTAAGAATGTCCTGACAGCAAGTCAGAACTGTATTTTTAATAAAGGATGGCAGTGTGATGGGTGAAAATATACTAGCTCGTTACTAATTTTATTTGGATGTCATGTCAAAAATTAATGGTTTTAATTGCTAAAATAGAGCTTAGGTCTAAGTGCTCTAGTTAAATGACTCCAAATAAGATTTTACTGCAAAATTATTTCGACTTGAGTAGTATAGTAAACTCTCACAATTGCATTTTGTGAGAAGAATAGTAAATTAGGGTGTGAGAAGAAGAGTAAAGCCTAGTTTTCAAATATATCTAATAATTCAAATTATGACAGATGTTATAGTAGGAAGTAGGAGCCTAACTTGTCTGGTTTAATGAATTATAGTACTTAAAAGGCCTATTTTATTTTCAGTGTTCATTGTTTACAAATCCCTATTTGTTTAAGGAGGTCAGATATGGACCATCCATTAATCTTGTAAATAAAATCAATATATTCATCAAAAGTCTTTGTAAAACAGTGAATTTCCAAGTGCATTGTATATTTTAATAGAATCAAAATGTATGTGATAAGTTTGTTCTGTTTTAATTGTTTTGATTTTTATTTAGCAAAATGAACAACTAGCAAATATGTATTTCCTCTTTGAATATCTTAAGCATTTTTTGTGCAATGTCAGATAAAAAAATTGAGATGACTAGGTAGAAAAGTTACATATATTCTTAGAAAAATAAAAAAAAGTAGACAGTTTTGGGGGTCATGATTATATATGTGCATTTATATATACATGGGAGGAAGGAGAAAGAGAGAGATGAGGTCTAAATATATTAATTTACTTACCAGTAAAATTTTTATGATTTATTTGAAGGTTTAGAAAAATCTACCTTTGATAGAAAAACCATCAATAAGGTGAGCCAAGTAGCTTCTTAGTTTTTTCTGCAATCACCTAGAGAGTAGGCATCTTACATTGTATATCAAGTAACTAAATTACATCTTTGATTTTAGGTGTTTTGATTTCAATGTGTGTAGTAATTTAGGAATATGACTGTAGTATTTTTTTCTTTTTAATAATTGAGACTTGTGACCTCTTACTGGTCTAGTTAGGAATTTTCTTCACCCATCCCTCTTACCAAAACTTGATTTTTGAAAAGTATAGATAGAAGAGCCGTGCTTAAAAATAAAGCTTCTAAAATACAAAATCAACTTGAATACATTTTATGATACAAATATTGCAAATATTAAAAGAAGGCTGTAAAATATAAACTGATAAAAATAACGTTGGGATTCTTTCTCTAGTATGGGTAAAATATATGTTATATACATGTATGTATACAGATATAGAAGAGTTACTATTTTTCCTAATGTACCTACTGTAATGATGAATTGCATTCCTGATTAGAGAATTTTGAGCTAAAAATCAAAGTATTTCAGTAAATATAAGTAAACATTGGTGAAATTCCACCTGAGGAAATCACTGCTTAAAGCTTAGTTAGCATTCTCATTTGGAACAAGCAATATGTAAACTATAAAACAATGAGAGAATACAGAGCTGTGGAGCACATCCCATTTTGATGATATTCTAGGTAGCCATGAAACAAAATGCAATTTTATTTACCTGCAAAGACCCGAGCCAGAAATCTCCATTTCGAAATGCTTATTTCTTTAGAAGATGGCTGAATGGCCATGAATAATGCAAATTGGTTTTACTTTCTAAGTTCATTATACTTACACATTTTATGGTAGGTTGTCTACCCAGATCCTTTATTATACAATGAGGTAACCCCTAAATGAAACCCTAAGCACCTTCTCTTCCTGATCATCATATGCTGCCATTCTCCCCCTAAAAATTAATACACTCTGTATGCTGGATCCTGCCTTTTCATCTCCTGCTGCAGAATCAGCGGTCATAACAGCTATCTGTTCATGAATATGTAAATGCAGCATGCATAAAATGAAAAAAAAAAATTAGCAGGCGGTTCCCACTGCAGACTGTACCCAACTCTGTTTAATACATGAAAAGCAGATTTAGTGTTTCAAGCATTTTGAGTCAATGTTGCAAGGAATGCTATAATTATGTAACATGGAAATACGTAAGTGGGACATATGCAGATGCTCATGATTGTTGAACTCAATAAATTGGCATCTGTGTATAGCTACGGTGATGCGTGCAGATTCCCTTATTACTTCCTTCTGATGCCTAGTGATAAGGAGAAAATGCCTTAAGTTTTCAATAATCTTTGTTTGCTGACTAGGTTCTACTCCTATATCTACCCCCAATAAATGTCTAAAACTTGTTTAAATTACACATAAATACATACATGCACACACAGACACACATACGCATACACATACACACACACTTTTTTCTTTCGAAGGGGAGAAATGAAGGCTACATCCGCTGACGTATTCTGGAGGAATTATTAAGCTCTGAAAAGGGAATAATTGGGGGATTTTATTATTGAAATAAGCAAGCATGTTCATGCATATTTTTACGGCACGCATGCCTATGCGCCACTCCGTGCAAACAGTGCTATGGCAGCTCGTGCGCGGTAATTAGGTTGATGTAATTATGGTGAAATAAAGGCAGCCTCACTGATAATTTCACAGTGCATATTAAAGACATATGTGCCTTCCAGTGTACAATAAATGAACCTGAACTGCTGTCAGGGGCTAGGAGGACAGTGTGGCCAATGCACCTATTGTGTCCTTGCTGCAGAAAGAAGCCCGCCGATTGGCCACTGTCTGCAGCACATAGCACTGGCTGGTTATAAAGGACTTGTCTAGGGGAGAGCTTGTAGGTACTCCATTGTCTGGTAAAGTTCATATGACTGCATTCTTTTTTTGCAAGGGGGGTGGAGAGAAAACGGGGAAGGAGGGGGTGTCAGCTCAACTGTAAAAGCTGCACAGATTTTTTTTTTCTTTCTCTCTCTCTCTGCCTCTCCATAGATAGTTTCTGTTTCATGCCCTGTCTCATTTCGCATAGCTAAAAAAGAATGCTAATTAAGATCCCTTGTTTTAACCTGAAAATAATGTTTCGGATATAATTAGAAATCTGGTGAGAGTTTTAAATTCTGGTAGGGGACCAAAAACATCAGTTACGATGCTTAGGAAGGAAATGAAGAATTATTTTTCTGTAATCAAGGTAAACATGGGGGGTGGGGATCTCCCCTATCTTTTTTAACCCATTTTAATCAATGGCAGATGAGAGGATACTGTATTTCAAAAACTATTTTAGCCATCAAATTGAAAGGACACAAATCAGTGGCAATAGAAGCCTTCTTAATCCTCCTTAGGATGCAATTCAGATGAAAGAACTGCTTTTTTTATTTTTCTTTTTGTATGTGTGTGTTATAGATGGATCTGAGAATGCTGTCTGGGCTTGGTGCCAAGCGCTGGTATTTCACAGCAGCGACCGCCTCACAGACGAGCTGTGGGAAGCAGGAGGGAGACTCTCTCTTAGGGTGCCACTACTATGGAGACACAGCTGGGCTGAACAAGATTTGCTTCAAACGACAACAAGAGAGACAGAAAGTATCTGGTTCAACCGCTGCCCAAGCAGGCAGGCACCAGAAGAGCTAGCAGCCAATCCGGCCATGCTCGAAGCCAGCTCTGCAGCTCAGCCAATCAGTGACATCACTGGTGAGAAACTCATTTACATCATGCAGTAATGAACTTTGTTTAACATAGCTTTCCCCCTTTCCTGTTACCCCCCCCCCCCATATTAGGTCCTTCCATTAATTATTCTGCTGGCATAATTTAAACCGCTATGCAAAAGTGTGGCTACATTCTTTGATAGCTTTTACCTTTTTTCCCCCTATTGGTGTTTGCTGTCACTGAAAGTGATTCTGGGTATTAATTTTGATCTTGCAAAATTATTTTCTCTTTCTTAAAAAAATCTTAGCAAAATTAAACCTTTATTTATTTTATCTACCCTAGTCTCTCTTTATAAATAGCATGCTTTCTTCCAGTCGGGATTCAGAATTAATTGAACAAGGTAACAGAGAATAAGGGAGTGCATTGCCACGGAACTTAGAATTTTTCCAAGCAACCTGAGTCTTAGAGCTTTCTTTAATGTTTGCAGATTTTATGCTGCAGTGGCCATTTTACATACAGTGTTTTATCCGAAAACCGATTATGTGCATCTGTCACACGGAGGGAAGTTCACTCTTGTTATATTTTATTCTTCACTGCTCTCAGTTAGCATGTCATTTTATTAATGAATAGAACTGAGGTCATTTCTGAACAAATCTCTCTCTTCCCATCTCAGCACAATGCACCTGATTTGCATCCATTTACTAGAAAAAATTGAATACATGAACCAGCTTGAAAAGAAGTTAAGGGACCAGCTTACAAATTATTTCAGAATATATCGCAGCAGTTTGTTTTTTCGGAATGCGTGATATTTAACATCCATCTTAGTGTTTCTATAAAAATGCCTGATTCCATTCCCAGTGTAATACCTTTAGTAAATTTATTGGTTCGTTAGATAACCAAAATATACCAAATGTAATAATATTCTTGAATTAGTTCATTCATTAGCAGGAAACCTTTGGAGACACAATTTTGCCTCGTACATTTGTATTTAGTTTGTCAGAGATAAATTCATTTTTTCTGTAGATAACTTTAAAAGGCTGAGACATGTGGCATGTGAAGGTTTTCAGGTTCCTTTAGAGAATCCCAAAGAGTGGAAACTGGATCACTTAAATACGATTTCTCTTAAACCATACCATTATTGCATATTGGCATTAAAGGAAGGTAAGGTAAATTTTGTCTTTTTTAAAAAGAATGTTTTGAATATAATTAGTCAAAGATATGGAAACCTAAAAACATTGACAAGGTTTTCATAACAGGGCATGATTCCTTTAAGCTTAAAGAGTACAGTGATAGAAATAGACATTTTTAAAAGCATATGAAGGATTTAGACACTAAACCACGGCCCTTCTAATTCATGAGGCATTCCATCATCCCATCATCAGTATTCAGGTGGCGACTGTCCTGAATCAGTCGTGAGCTCCCCTGCTGGAGATCCTGTAATTTGAATCATGTGTAATAATATATTATCCTACTGGGGGCCTTCTTTCAGTAGGAGAATGGTTTATACATTCTGCTATAAGAGAACTTTTGGCTCCTAGCCGACTCACAGCCATTACTCACACAGGCAATCATAATCGTCTTCCTTAAGGAATAACATCTGTACGACCTCCTGAGCCAAAAATCTGCAACCTCTCCCACATTCTGAATTACGATTTCTTGGAATTGGGAACACTTGACAAAACTGAAGTAGAAAAATGGAAGGTTTAGAGAGGAATGGATCACAGTTAGGTTGAGCATGCCATGTGGCAAAAGCACAAGCTCCTATTCCTTTGAAATAATGAAGAAATGTGAGGAAAGGGGCCTTAAATAGACCTAGATGTGTTTGTTTAATTTTAGATACTAGCTGAAATGCAATGTGTTTTATGAAGACCTGGCTACCTCTGTATTTTATTCTGGACATCCTCACGGGGTCCTGAGAAGGGTGTGGCAACATGGAGGGATAAATGAAGGGCAGCAGTGTTTGTGAGAGCAGAGAAGCCTTGTGTCAACCCAGAAAAGAAGCCATGTGCTAAAGCAGCAACCATTTGACCCAGGACTTAAAAGTTCAAGGGATGGCTCTGATTCTTTCTTTTATTCTGACATTGATCAAATCACGTAATTTCTGTTTTTCCTTATCTGTGAAAATTAAATATACTGCCAGCACAAGAGATAGTGTCTGTGTAGAATATCTCCCCCTCTTTTTCCTTTTCTTTATTTTTATTATCCAAAATTCTTTTTCGCTTCAAGGACCAGTTTCATTGTTCCCTCTTCTATGAAATCTTTTCAAATCATTGTGGCCAGAATCTCTCACTTCTTTATTATTCGCTTTGTGTTTCCATTTTTGTATGCATGGCAATAATGCTTTAGGGCCACCATTGCTGTAGGGCCAAATGTGCACGTATCTTTGTTACTAGACTGAAAGCCCCTTGGGGACAGAGAACAGGTTGAATTCACCCTCTAATTCTAAATCTAAGAATAGTGGATTATGCTTCTAATTTTTAAATCAGTGCTATAATTAATTAGTAAAAAGTACATTGTAAATTGTAGAGGGGAGTTTATAAATTTCAGGAATTTCTACTACTGTTAACTATTACCACTGTGTACCAGTTGTCAGTTTTACCTTATTAATCTTATGATTTTCATTTCACTGGCGCTTCATTATAAAGCTCAGAATAAATGGTTACCTCATTTTTCCTAAATAACCAGTTGTAGGAAAGGGAAAATCCTTTTTATTTGTTGAATGTGGAATGAAGCAAACTTAATTTGGTGTTTTAAAACTTAAAAATAAATCAAACTGATGTAGATTAATTGTAAAGCTGCCAGGATAAGCAAATTACAGTATCAAGCTCTACTGTTAATGATATGGAAGAATTAATTACGTTAAGAGGTAAGTAATGTTGGATGTTGAAATGCTCTACAAAGCATAATAAATCAGGAAATATGGAATCCTGAGTCTTTTTCTTAGTGTTAGGATTGAAATATGTACTTTTAATTGGTAAACTACTACAATAATCTTTAAAGCATATATTTCTAGATGTTTTTGATATAATCTGATAACATAATGTCAAAATACAGTTGATTTATGCTACTCATCTATTTAAGTTTACACTTTTGGCTACTGAACTACTGCTAAGTGGAGATTAATTTCTTTGCAAACAGTGATATTCTTGTTAATATGTTTGAGAGTTGTTTTTAAATTTTTAAAATTCTGTTTCTTATCATTTGCCCCATGCATGTTACAAAAAGGAAATAAAATATCTTACCTCTATACCTGAGAAAATAGAAATTTTAGTACTGGAAATCAGCTAATCTAAAGTCCATATTTTATGAAAGTGTTAGTGAGAGGAAAAATATCTTCCTCGTGGATATGTTCTTTCAAGTTCCTGAGACAGCTGAGACTGGATCCAGAATTCAGAAAGATAGTTTCAATATTCTTCCCACTCTACCAAATGATCTTTAGTTTTAAAATCAGCCAGATAGGACTACATAATTTTATAGTGCTAACATACATTACATTCCCTTATGTGATATAACACTGTGAGTATGTAAGATTTCAATTTTATAGATGAAAACAAGGAGGCTGAGTCTTATTGAGGTATATTTTTCTCACTATTCTGCAATAATGTAATCAGCAACCAATTAAAATATTATTTATGTTTGGATTCTTTAAAATAATTTTGGTTCCGATGAAGAAAAAATGGAAACCGGATGCCTGGGTTCACTTTCCAGTGGCTTTAAATTCAATTAACACAAGTATTATATTTTAAATTACAGGGTTGATAAAATAGGTTTGGGTGAGGATAATGTGAACATTTTTTTTTAACCAAAGAGTTATGCTGTTAATACTGTTTTTTTTCCTGCTGAAATCTCCAGTTATCTCAATGATGATATTTTCCCTTCAGCCCGGTAGTTAACAATATAATTCTGAACTTTGTAAATACAGAGAAATGATTTGTGCCCACTTACGGAACAAAAGTTCTGCAAAGATAGTGAAAATACTCTGTTCTGCTTCCTCTTTTCAGAAAATGGTATTTAAGGGCTCAGAGAGTGACTGAGTAAATGTGGAACATCTTAAAGAAAATGTTCCTTTACAGCACAGTTTGAGACATGGTAACTAAAAGCTACTTGCATCTGTATAAAATTATTGTCTCTTCTAAACTTATTAAAGTAGTGATAAATGAGATAAAAGCAATGAAACATCCCTCTTAATGTTGACATGTTTTAATATCATGACCATATAATTTTTATTCCAAAAATAACTCTTGAATTAGGAAAGTGTGGGTAAATATTGGGACCTATTCTTATACAATAAAACTGTAAGGTTTGTGGTTGAGAATCACTTACTTGTTAGATAGCAAAGGAATAAATGAAAGTGACCTGAACTCTACATATTCTAACATTTTTTAAAAATTTAACCCTTAAAACATGTTTTATATCAAATACGTTTGGTAGTTTAATGAGTATTTTCATAATCTTGGTGATCCATGTGTCATTAGTGAACAACGACACTACTCTTTAACTGGTTGCTGACACAGTAAGAATAAAATGATGTGGATTGTAGGTAAGTTATAGGCCATTGGTGCACTAGGGTAGCATTACATTTTTAATTCTCAAATTAATACTTTGGTATTATTATCCTCAACTCACAGGTAAAAAATCTGAGTAGCAGAAAGGCTAAGCAACTTGTCAAAGTCACATGACTAAAAAACAGTAAAACTGGAATTCAAACCAGATTATGACTGGACTGCCTATATTCTTAATCACTGTGCCCAAAGTGAATAATCAGTACATATGAGTTTGTATTTGGCTGCAAGAACAGGATGTGCTTTCATATATTATATTCATAAGTAACTATAAATATATGCATTTTTTACATGTGCACATATATTTTACCTTAGTCTTTTATAAATCAATTTAAAAGCTATGACATTGAGAGTAGTGTTTTTTTATATTTTTATATTTATGCAATAAATTAGATCATTTAAGGTAACGCACACACAAAAAATTTAAGACAGTGATGTACTAGATGAATGTAAGTCAAGATATTATTAAAATATCTTTGTAAGTCTAAATTACTAAAAATGATTATTAGACTAAATGCTTCCATTTCCTCTTTCCTCAAGATATATTACTTGTTAAATATGTCACTTGTTTTATGAAAAAAATTAATGTGTATTGATTTGGCAATTGCTGAGTGTCACTTAATAGTCTCACTAGATCTTGACTGGACATTTAAGGCACCTCAGCTTTCTAAGTCCTGGTTACATATCTCCTGTCTACAACCCACTGCAGTCCATGAGGTGCTTAAAAAAAAAGAAGAATCTTGCAACTAGTATGTACTAACACATCCTATGCCTAATGATAGATTTTCTAGCTTTTATCTAGTGTTCAAGACTCAGGGACATAGTCACATTTTTGAGTTTAACAAAATCAGTTTAATTTTGCTCATTCAAAGAAGAAAACGGGAGTATGGATATTTTCTTCTCCTTCTGTATAAATCACTGTCTCATTTCTTCAATATAATTTAAATGTTTGCTCTTATTGCATCATTTATAGTCCCAAATCCTCAAATAAAAACTAGAAAAGCAATAGTTCTGATCCCTGTGATTCTCATTTGAGGTTACTCCACTTTATCTATGGTTCTATAGTCCTGACACCTAGAACACAAGAGAATGCTCTTTGGAAGGGCTAATGAATGCAGACGGAAGCAGGACTAATGCTGTGCTCTGAAGACACTGGGCACATTGACGTGGTCTAAAGTCTCATTAGCAGTTTTCAGGGTCACATTCTGATTTTGCCCACATCCCATACTATCCTCCTTTACAGTTAAAACTTGACAATCATCTTTATTTTCCTTTCAAGATTGCTTTACTTTCATGATACTAACAATTTTCTATTTGTAGGTAAGAACGAGGTCAGTGTAGCAGTTTCTGTCATTGCTTTTTGCACCTGTTGAGAAGTATATCACTAGTAAAGTATTTAAGGTGTTTATTTTCGGTATGTTTATTTTTACACAACGAAAACCACAGCTAATAATAAGGAAAACTATATCAGTTATCACTTAACTCTAAGGAGCAGTGATTAGAGCACAGAACTCTGCCCAACTACTTAGTTCTGAATCTAGACACCATTACTTATTAGATACATAAACTTGGATGTGTTTTGTAACTTCTCTGTGCCTTGGTTTTCTCATCTGTATAGCAGTACCTATCTTATGTGGTTGTGAGAATTCTGTGCGTTTTTGCAATGGATGGTATTATCAGGATAGTTACATTCATGGTCCCTATTCCTCAAAATGCAGAATGTAGTTGGGGAATGTGGGGCTGGGATGGGGTGGGTGTGGGTGTAGTTGTATGTTTAAATAAATGTTAATATGGTATAGTTCAGTGCTGTAACTGAAATGTGTTCACGCTTGTGTAAATTCTTTTGTTTATGGATTCTACTTCACTTCTTCGTCTTTTTTATTTGAACAAGTTATCAAAGTATTATTATCCTTGGTTTTATCTCATCAAACTTTGATTTTATTTAAAAACTTTTTAAAAATACTATAATTTTTAATGATCTTAGTAACTAATATTTAATTAATTGATTCAACTTTTTGTCCCTACTTGTTGGATGCGTCAGAAAAAAAAGTCCTGAGACATATGCAAAAATGCATAGAAACACTTGTTCAGATATTTTTAGAGCTCTTTAGTAGAGCTAATATATTTCAGACCATGATGCCCTAAAATGACCTAATCAGTAACATTCTGTACAGAAGCTTAACCAACAAGCCAAGTGTCTAATGCTCATGAATCGGATAAGATACATATAGGACTTTTCTATAGCAATATTATGCTCAGGAAGAAAAAAATAGATTCTAATTAGAAGACCTGTGTTAGAACCCTGTTAACTTCTTTAAGTCTTACTTTCCTTATTATAAAATAGAGATGGTTAAAATATCAATAAGAATAATATCATTTCAATAAAATGACAGTCTCTGAGACAACCTCTGGTATTGTATTCTATAGAATAGAGAATAAGATTGCTTTTATTTACATTTGAATCAAAACCTTCATTAATTTGACCAATTTGAGGGGATTTTACATGCCAGTTAATTAAATCAGATTGTTATCTTAACCTAGGAATGACTAAGACTAAAGATAGTTGCATTTTAAAAAGAGGTACAAGAACCTCTGTCGCTGTCTGTCTCTCTGTCTCTCTGTCTTTTTCTCTCTCTCTCTCGACCTGCCATATTTGGGTAGAGAAGGGAATCAGAAGGGTTTTCAATGATTGAGGAAGAAGGAAGTTAAAAGACATTCAGATTTTTAGATGCAAGAAATTGTCAGGAGTATCATTAGAAAGAAGGAATAATATGCTATATGCAGCATCATATTTGAACTTCTAAGTGCCAGTTTTATGATGTTTTATAATTTCAACTCATCTATTAAGGTTAGTTACTTCTTTAAAGTTCTATTCATGTTTTTTCATGGTGCCATAATGAAGATAGTGACTAAATGGACTTTATCATGATATCTTATAAAAAAGTTACAGTCTGTTTTGGATATTTTACAGTAATGCTGTCTTTTAATAAACCCTGTTCCCCCAATCCCCCTTTTTCTTTTAAACAGTAAATAGCTAATTTCTTATTAAACATCAACAAAAATAGTCTTGGATATAAATATTACTGCGCAGTAAATCTACTTAGATTTTTGGTTCTTAAAACCTATTCACTTAAAAATGAATGTAAACTTTGCCATTGTCTTCCTATCCTGATGGTCTCAGACTTTTTAAAATTTCATAAACTTGATTATTTTTTTTTACCTTTGAAATTTTATCATTGATTTTCTAGAACTGACATCCTTTCACTAGGTATAGATTTTAGCAACAAGTCTATTTAAAAGACCATACACCTTGTTTCCTCAGGAACACATCCAGTTAATCCCCAATGTACTGGGGTAATTACTGAAAATACCCGCTTTCATTTTCCATAGTGACCCATTTTAGATTAGAACATATCTGGCCACTCTATAATATAAAGTTAATTTCTGGGTTTTTTTTTTTTTTTGCTAAAATTATATTTTCAAAAACATACTTCAATCTAGTGTCTTCAAAAGGTTATTTATATTTTGCAGGTTATATGAACTGAGTTTTGGTTTTAAAAGTATGGTCATAATAGTGATAGATAATTTTGTTGACATGTGTTGGACACGCAGTGAGTAATTGCTGAATTAAGCTCTTTCAATTGAATATCAGATTTGCTTAGCACTCTAGTTTACACTAATAGCAGAAAGGAGTCCAGGATGTTAATTCTTTTGACAAATATGAGTTAAGCACGATCTATTTGCTGATCTGCTATAAGCACTGAAAGACACACCAGTAAAGAAAACAGACAAAAATGCCATGCTACCATGAAGCATTAGTTCTAGAAGTTCTTTATAGGATAATAATAGATATTTATTAGATTATACTGTTGAGTATTTGCTCTCTTATACAGATTGCTTTGACAAAAAGAAGCCTTCATTTAAAATCCAGCCTGTTCTTAATAAGATTGCTCAATGATATAGGCTAACTTTATATATACCATGAATTCCTAGGTACATTCTTTTTCTCTCACTCAGTAGCTTACCTGACATGTTAAGCCCTCCTGGAGTTGACAGTAACAGTTGCCCACGATTTTTATGTTATAGTTTAATAAAGAAGGAGCACAGAAAATCAAATTCTGAGTAGTATTGACATTGTCTGTGTTCTACCTAACATGTAAATATATATGGAAAACATTATTTGTCTTCAAAAACTTTTATTTTTCTTTATTGGGAAGAACAGGTTATTGTCATTTTCTACCATTATATATAATTCATCATTTAAAATGAATTCTGGAGTTTCTGAAATTATTTCTCTTTTGACAAAAGCACCCTCTCTTGTTATTTGGCTCTTCATAAAGCCCATGAATATTTAAAAATTTTATTGTTTTATGTTGTGGGCATAAAAAAAATTATCGACAATTTATGTACCAAAGCATACTTATTCAAAATGAAAAGTATCATAAAATCTGAACCATTTAATGTCTGGAATAGACGTAGGATGATCTAGTTTAATATCCTCATTTTTCAAATGGGCACAGGAAGTATGGGAAAGAAATGACATTTGACTTGCCCAAGTTCACAGAATAGTTTGTGGCAGACTCAGAAATAGAACTAAGATTTTTTTAAAATTTTGCTTTTTAAAGAGAATTCTGATTATAAAAATATTAATTTTGAAAAACTCAAGAAAAGTATGGGAAAAAATTAAAATGTCCAATTAACTTACTCTATATGTTACCATAGTTATACAAACTCTATTCCAAAATATATATACCTTTTGAATAATAATGAAGTCTCACTCTATAAACAATTTTATATCTTTATTTAAATACTAAAAGAACATTATATGGTATCTTGAAGGATATACGTTTGGATTAAAAATAAAGAAGTAGCTTACAAAATAAATATAGAAAAACCCTGAATTTTCAAATTACATGTTTACAAATTATTAGGAGATGATAGAGAATAAGTATAAAAATAAACACGAATATTTCAACATCATTTGATAAAAATATTTTGTGACAAATTTGAGATACATTAAAATGATCCTCATCTTGTTCCTAGAGTGTGCTATCTTTTCCCTCTACATGTGTTCTAGATTAGAGTTTCTTTTAAACCCGTAAGAAACTTATTCCACCGATGGTCCTTCTTTCTCCAGTGTCATTATCTCCCTTTCAACCAACTCTTTCCTCTCAGGGCTGAAAATACCTTTACTTTCACCCATCACAAACAAACAGACAAACAAACAAAACAATAGCCATCACCTCCCATAAAACTTTATCCCCTTCATTTCTCACTCATCCATCCTTATTGCTGGATGTGCAGTCAGGAAAGCTGGAGAAACACTCAACATATTTGAGACAAGTAGTAGAACTTCTTTGTACCCGAGCAGAGTTGATAGCTTTGTGTTTTATAAAACATGGAATAATTTTTAAATCATAGTTTTATTAAATGGTTTGTGATCTCTTTTATTTCTAAAATTAAATGAATCTAGGAAAAAGAGAGAAAATACCCCTCAGAAACTATGTTTTCATTATTATTTTTAGAGTGTTCTATATTAGATATGTTTTTGACATAGTGTAACTTCAATTACAGCCATATCTAATTTCTGTTGATTTATTGTGAGATTCTGTCCTCCACCCAGATTTCTAATGGTACAAGGAGATAAATAAGATTCAAGGAAATATTCTATTTTTTAAATGAAATAAGCTCAAACCCAAAATTATTTGAGTGAAAATAGGAATCAGATGATGGCAGGTCGACTGCTACTTCTCTTCCTAGCTATTTGTGTGGCATTACAAAAGTCAGTGTTAATTGGTATATTCATTTATACAATAATGGACATAAAGCCAGATAAGATCTTTTAACATTACTTTTTTCTTTTTTAGAGGTGGAGTACTTCCTTAAAATAAAATCAAATCTCAAAATGTTGAGCAGCTTAAACCCTAAGTGCTCTGGTTGCATTAGGGGTGGGACCTCAGAGCCCACCCTCTTCACCCTCTAGCACTTCAGGTGGTGCCCCGTGTACGTTGGTGACAGCCTCAGAGCACCAAGAATCACTCTTTATGGGAAGTCTCTGTTTCCTGAAGCCCTCAAGTAGATAATCACTTAGAATCTCTAACTTCGAAAGTAGGCTGTTATTTTCTTTTTGCTTTTATTTTTGTCAGCAGCTAATAATTAGATATAAATTAAACCTCCACTAGATGGCAGTAGATCAAATCTTTGTTCCAATAGTTGCAATAGACATTCTTCAGTCCAATATTTAAGCACATATTTGGATTACTTACAAAACTTTCAGAAGAATTCCATTTTCTTATATTTTACACTTTAAAATTGTTTATTGACCTCTCACTTTATTCTGACTTGGTTTTGAAGATATTACTGGTTAGTCCAAACAGTCTTTATGATGCCTGATAAAATAGTACTAACTCTGATCTTGGAAATTGTTTACAAATTGAATAATATTCAAATAAATACATTTATACAGACATCTAAATGTACTGAATACCCTCTTGACTTTCTACCTTTATAAGAAGCCTAATCTTTAACCCAAAAGTGATGGTGACCTGGTCACTCATCTTTCCTTTTTCATACCACCTACCCTCCTTCCACAGAATTGAAATTCCAATGATAATGGTAGTCTGCATTATGTTGTGTATTTACGTTGCAAGGAGGAGATGATTCCATATTAGGTAATGGGAGTACGTGATAAGGACAATCAGGCAAGTGAGGTAGACCAGGAAGTTGTTCCAGTATTCCCAAGGTTGATATATGCATCAGCCTGATAGATTCAGTGGGTTTTCTGAAACCAACAGTTCTGGTAACCTCATGACAACACTGAGCCTCCCAGAAATATTTATACTCCCTGGGAGAAACTTGTGGAGTCAATTCTTTGTAATCTTACATGGGTCACTCTTTATGGGCAGTCTATCACTGTTTCCTTAAAGCTGGTTGGATCTCATTGGAGGCAGTTTATGCACAGAAAGGTCAAGGTAGGAAAAAAAAAATCAAAGCTTTTTCCTGTTTTCCAGATGAAATTAATAATAGCTCCTCATTTTACCCTCAGAATTTTCTCATTTAGGATGATAAATTACATGATTACCTGAATACATAGTTATTTTTGCTTTAAGCTCTAATTCCTGCTCTTCGGGCCAGGGTCACGAGGCACAAGAGTTAGCTAATTTAAAAAGAAATACCTTAGACTACTTTCTTAGGCCTGCCAATTATGTAATCCATAGAAGAGAAAAAAAGAGACTTTAAAGAAGAAAGCTAACTTTAAATTTAAGATTCTACTTCCTTGGTTCAATTTTGTCTTTTTTTAATGCATTTTGGAAAAAAGAATATAATTTTTACTGATAAAGATATTGTAAAACTAGGAAAGAATTTAAGTAGCTTGCCCATATTATATTATAAATAACAGAGAAAATTCCAAAGTTAGAGCTCCAAAGATGGTTAGTTCACAGTCTCTAATGTATAAATGGTAGATTGAGTCTTTTAATTATCACTCTTAATAATAATTCACATCACCACTACATGTATGGAAAGTAGTTATCATTCCATCTAAGTCATTATCCAAAATTCTCTAAAGTAATCTTATATTTAAATCTTCAAACACCGTTTTCCTCACACTATTTCTCTGTCGTTTTAATTGAATACAGTCAATATAGCAAATTACGGATTACAAAACCTTTTTTTTTGTTATCAGAACAGGTTTGTAATGAATAGATATTAAATGACTGAAATTTTTCATCAGTAGAGACTGAAAGAAGCTATTTTAAAAATATGTAAAGACTTTTTTCATAGAGGTCTGTGATGAGTTTTTTGCTTATCTTCTTGTAGAGCACCCGAGAGATTAAATCATAACTTAAGGTATTTTATTTTGAATAATTTCACGAATCTTTGTTTCCCTGCCATCAGAATGGGCTCCTAAAGACATTTGAATACTTTCTCTCTGCAAATCATTTATTTCATTAAGGTATTTCATATGTCATCATTCTGAGGTGGAAGGTAGCTAACATAATGGCTTCACAACAGTTACTATATTACTTTGAATAGATAAAGGATGGAAATAGCCACTTCTTTGGTTGAAAACTTTCTAAGTCTTTCTGAAAGATACACTTCTGTTTACCAAATCTCATTTCACTTTCTTCTTCTTGAATAAAAAGAAAGAGTAGATTTCTTAGCCCCTAAAAGTTAAGTGGCATCATACAACTAGTTCTGGCCAATGAATGTGATTAGAAGTTATCAGAGTGACTTCGTTGAAGATCCTTGAGGAGACAGTGTTCCTGCCTCAGTCCTGTGCTTCCAGCCTTAGTGGTCGTGGGGACCATGTACTGAGATGGCAGAGCCCCCATGTGACAATAGGCTGGATTCCCAAGACAGCTATGGAACCACAAATAGAGAAGCTATACTGAAGTGAAATAGAGTGAACTGAACTCTTCTGAGTACTAAGTCAAGAAGAAATACTTTTACATCATAAGTCACTGAAACTTCAGGCTTCCTTTGCTACTGTAATATAACTTGGCCCTTCTTGGCTAACATAGGGATCATTGAAGTTTAGTTTTTAATTTAATTTTACTTTTCTGACTTAACTTAGTCCTTGCCATAACTGAGATTCTTTCAAGTGAATGTTGAGTAAAATAGGTCATTACTTCCAAGTACAAAAGACATGAAATTGGACTATCATACGAATAATTTTTAATTTGACTAAAATGTGGAAAATTATCCAGAACCAGGATTATTTTAGCCACCAAATATAATCTGTAAGAAGAATTTTTATAAGAACAGGAAAAATCTGTAGTATTTTATAGTTTGTGGTTTGAAAGTTTATAAAAATATAGTTCTTATTTTTTATTTTCAGAGTGATGGTATTGTGGAAGTAGAAAAATAATTGTGTTTCTATAACACATATGCTCTTTCAGCATATGAACATATAAGCGTTTACCTTATAGATGTGGCAACTATGTCCTAGGTGGCCTGGAGCAGTCTCAGTTTGTGCGTTTTGTCCGGTAATTCACATTTAGTGTCCCTTTCATTCAAAAATTGTGCTGAATTGGATGATACTTTGTATCATATGTCCACGGGGCCAGATCGATCAGTAAATGGTTTGGAAAGTATGTTTCTGATATAGCTAAATTTTCTTCTTTCTCAGTGACGTGGAATATATCACTGCATGAAAATAATGTTGTATGGGGATGTAGATGGCCAGGCCAGCCCACAAAAGATTTTTAAATCTATTAATGAACTAAAGCATAGTGATTAGTAAATGTAAAAATTTATGGGTTTTTGTGGATTGACTCAGGACCATAATCACCATATATATATAAAATATTGCATCAAATAAAAAATGTTGTGTTGTTTCTGGTAACTCACTTGCCAAGAAACTTTAGAACATAACTACTTTTTTTTGTTTGTTTAGGCATAAACAGTAGTTTTTAAATGTAGCTTCATTATCAGTAGTATTAATATATTATTTTTTATTATGGAAAAATTTGGAGGTACTGAAAGTAAGTAATAGTATATCAAACTATTATGAGCTGTTGCTCCAGTCCAAAGAACCATCAACCAATGGTTAGTTCTACCCTACCCATACCCCCATCTGATTTTTTTCCTCCTATATTATTTTGAAGTAAATCTAGACGTCATAACATTTTGTCCTTACACATTTCAGTATTTATCTCCAAATGATAAATAGTCTTTGATAAATGTATTATTATGTAGTTTTCATATAATAGTATACGTTTAACAAGTATTTGTCAAAGTAAGTTTGGGTTGAAGTTTCACATGTTGGCATTTAGCCACGTTAAATGGACGCTATCACTTGGGCTATTATCTCCCCCATTTCACCTTTATCAGAACAAATCACCTTTAAACATTCCAAAAGTAAACTCTAAATGTTTCTTTAGACAATTTAGAAGTATATGTACACACTCCAATCCAAAGATCAAGGAGCTGTAAAGATGTGTTCTGCAGCTGTGCCCTTTTGAAGTCCTCCGTTCTGACACTTAAGATAACAGCATAACTCAGGTTTCCAGGGCACTGAACAGCCTCCTCTTTACTTTTATTTTATTCTAAAAGGTGTATAATTTTAACTATTATATTTAGTTACATGAACAATTTGATGTTAATTTTTGTGTATGGTGTTAAGTCAGGATCAAGATTCTTGTTTTTTTGTTTGTTTGTTTGTTTGTTTATTTGTTTGTTTTTTTGCATGAATCCATGTATTTGTTCCATTACCATTTGCTGAAAACTATCTTCTCCCTGTTGAATAACCTAGGTACTGTCTCAAAAATTAATTGATCATATCTATAGACTCCCTATTTTCTGCTGAATTAATTTATATGTTAATTTTACCACCACTACCAAAATGTTTTGATAATAGTAGGTTTATAATAATTCTTGAAATGAAGTAGTATAAATGTTCTAACATTGTCCTCTTTTGAAATTAAGGCTATTTTAGGTTCTCTTTAATTTTAGAATAATTTTGTCGTTTCTACAAATATGCCTGCTAAGCTTTCCATTGGGATTTCACAGTGCTAAAGATATAGAGGCAGAATTTTTAAAACTTTTACAGTGTTATGTATTTTGATTCAGAAACTTGACATCCCTTTCCAAATTTATTTTAGCTGTCTTTTAATTCCATTCAGCAATATTTTGGAGATTTTAAGATATAGATCTAGCATGCATTTTAGTAAATATAGTGTTCCTATATGTTTCATGTTTGTTGATGATACTGTAAAAAACATTTTAATTTCATTATTTAGTTGTTTGTTACTAGTATATGGAAATACATAAGTGATTTTTATATATTTACTTTGGATCCTCTGCTTTTACTAAACTTACTTCTTAGTTCCAATAGCATTTTTTATAGATATCTTTGATTTTCTACATGAAAGATCATGTCATCTGTACATAAACACAGTTTCGTTTTTTTCCTTTCTGACATTTAAGGCTTTCATTCATTCATTCATTCATTTTTGCCTTGTTACAGTATAGTGTTATACATTGTATTACAATATAATGTTATACAAAGCCAAGAAAATATATCAGAAAAATATTACTAAGAGTAATGTCAAAGAGTTTACCACCGATATTTTCTTCTAGTATTTTTATAGTTTTGGGTCTTACATTCAAGTCTTTAATCAATTTTGAATTTATTCTTGTATATTTTGTAAGATAGTGATCCAGTTTCATTCTTTTTCATGTGTATGTTTAGTTTTCCCAGCACCATTTATTGAAGAGATTTTATTTACCCCACTGTCTTGACTTGTCTCTTTTGTCATAGTTTAATTAATCATACGGGCATGGGTTTATTTCTGGGTTCTCTATTTGTTTCCATTGATCTAAGTATCTGTTTTTATGCTAACACCATGCTGTTTTGATTACTATAGCCTCGGAGTATATTTTGATATCAGGTAGCATGGTAGCTCCAATTTTGTTTTCTTAAAATTGCTTTGGCAATTTGGTTTTTTTGTGTGTGTGTGGTTCCATATAAATTTTAGGATTATTTGTTCTAGTTCTGTGGGAGAATGCCATTAATAGTCTGATAGGGGTTGCACTGAATCTGTAGATTGCTTTGAGTAGTGTGGACATTTGATATTAATTCTTCCTATATATAATCAGGGTCTATCCTTCCATTTATTTATATCTTTTTCAATTTTATTCTTCAATGTCTTATAGTTTTTTAAGTATAGGTTTTTTACCTCCTTGATTAAATTTATTCCTAGGAGTTTTTTTAGATGCAGTTGTAAATGGGATTGTTTTCTTAATTTCTTTTTCTGATAGTTCATTATCGGTGCATAAAAATGCAACTGATTTCCGAATATTAATTTTGTATTTTGCTACTTTACTGAATTCATTTATCATTTCTAATAGTTTTTTTGATATAATCTTTAATATTCTCTATACAGTAACATCTGCAAATAATGACAGCTTTACAATTCGATGTATTTTATCTCTTTTTCTTGTCTGATTGCTGTAGTTAGAACTTCCAGTAGAACTACCATATGACCTAGCAATTTCATTTCTGGGTATTTATTCGAATAAACTAATTTGCAAAAGTATATGTACTCCTATGTTTATTTCAACATTATTACAATAGTCAAGATATGGAAGCAAAGTAAGTGTCCATTGAAAGACAAATGAATAAAGAAAATGTGGTATGTATATACAGTGGTATATTACTCAGCCACAAAAAAAGAATTAAATGTTGCCATTGCCACAACATGGATGGACCTAGAGGGTATTATGTGAAATAAAACAAGGCAGAGAAAGACAAATACCATTTGATTTTACTTATATGTGGAATATATAAAACAAAATTAATGAACAAGCAAAAGAAAAAAAACTCATAGATACAGAGAACATTTTGATGGTTGCTAGATGATAGGGAGGTAGGGGATAGATTAAAAAAGGAGAAGGGACTAACATGTACAAATTACCAGTTATAGAAAGTCACAGGGATGTAAAGTACAGCATAGGAGACCTAATCAATAATATCGTAATAATCGTATAGTGTCAGATGGGTACTAGACATATTGAGGTGATCACTTTGAAAGTTATATAAATGTCTAAGCTCTCAGTTAAACATCTGAAACTAATCGAATATTTTATTTTAACTGTAATTAAGAAATAAAAATTTTAATTTAAATTGTATTTGTTTGATGTTCATATCAGATCATTTTGGCCTCATAAAGTGAGTTGGGGAGTTTTCTCTCTTCTATTTTATGGATGAATTTGTTCAAAATTAGTATTATTTCTTCTTTAAATGTTTATTGGATTTCACTAATGAAGTCATATAGGCATGGAGTTTTCTTTAAGAGAAGAATTTTAATTGCGACTTTAATTTCTTTAATAGTTTTACAGATATCCAGTTATTTATTTCTTGTTGAGGTAGATTTGGTTGTGTGTATTTTTTAAGACATCTTTCATTTCATCCGAGACATCGATAAGCATATAGTTTGTTCATAACATTCCCTTTTCATTATTTTAATATCTGTGGAACTTATATTTATATCATGTGTTCCATTATGGATATTATTTATGTGATTTCTCTTATTTCCTGAATACTGTGGTGAATGCTTTACTTTTTTCTGTTCAAAGAGCCAGATTTTGGTTTCATCAATTTCTTATTTTCTCCTTTTCTTGATTTTTACACATACCTTAATTCCTTTCTTCTTTCTACTTACTTTGGGTTTATTTTGCCTATTTTGTTTCTTACAATGAAAGCTTACATAATTTTAGATTTTTCTTAATGCTACACATTTCTCTTTAAATAACCTTAACTGCATCCACAAATTTTTGTTCTGTTTTGCTTAAAATTTATCTAATTTCGTCTTTAACCTATGGTTTATTTTGAGATGTATTATTTAATTTCTACATATTTGATGATTTTTCAAATAGTATTTATTTCTAAATTAATTCTATTATGGTCAGAGAACTTAGAATGATTTCAGTTTTCTTAAATTATTCATTCAAGTCTTTTATACTCTTACTGATTTTCTACTGCATTTTCTATTTAATTACTGAGAGAGATATGTTATATCTCCAATTATAATTTTGGATCTATTTATTCCTCTTTTCATTTCTGTCTATTTTTCTTCATGTGTTTCACAGTTCTGTTATTACTCTATCCATATATAGCCTTTTTAATATACACTAATGAATTGATCCCTTTATTATTTTAAGTGCCAATCTTTCAGTTACATCTCTTGTTATAAACTAAAATACCTGATATAAATACAGCCACCCTAGTTTTTTTTTTTTTTTAACGTCTGCTTGGTATCTTTATTTTAATTCTTTTGCTTTTAACTATGTACGTACTTATATTTAAAATAGGTTTCTTCTAGACAATATCATACTTTGATCTTGCTTTTTGATTCTAAGTGAAAATCTCTGCTTTTTCATTAGTTTTTACTGAAGTGTTCAGACAACTTATATTTAATATCTTTTCCTTATTGAGTTTTTATATCCATGATGTTGCTAATTTTTCCTACTTGCTCCATCTGTCCTTCATATCTTTTTTTTTAAAATTCATGTTTCTTCTTACTTCTTTTAAGTTGAATAATTATTTAGAATCATTTTAATTTTCATGATTGGTTTTATCATTTTGTTTTACTTTTCATTGGTTGCTCTAAGGTTTATTATATATATGTCTTTACCTTACAAAAATATACTTTCAGATATTGTTATACCAACTCATGCATAGCAAGAAATTTATAACAGTATACTTCTATTCCCCGACTCAATCCTTTGTTATTTGTTTTGAACATTTTATCTCTCCATATGCCATAAACAACAAAATATATTTTAAAGCATTAAATTATTTTTATAGACAAGAAATGTTTATATTTACCCACCTAATATTCATTTCCAATGTTTTTCATTCCTTTGTAGAATACAGATTTTATTCTGGTATAATCTTCTTTCATCTAAAGTTCATTCTTTGACATTCTTTATAGTACATTTTTACCAATGATTAATTCTCTTAGTGTTTTTTTTCTGAAAAGAAGTCTAAATTTTACCTCATTTTTGAATACATTTTCTCTTGGTAAATAATTAAAAGTTAGTGGTGTGGGGTTTTTTTTGTTTGTTTGTTTGTTTTATTCAGTACTTTAAATATTTCTATTGTATTTGATTTAGGTAATTTTAGAGAAGTCTACTGCAATTCTTATCTCTGTTAATTCAGTAGTGAGTGTTAATCAGGGGTGAACATCTTAACTAACTGATATTCTTCCTTTGATTTTAAAATCAAGATTGAGAGCCAGCTCAGTTTTTCTAAGCTGACATACAAAATTTGGGAGTGGTCAAAGCTATAGTTTCTTATAGGTGGTCTGGAGACTGGAGAAAAGTCAGTTTGCAGTAAGGGGGAACAAAAAACAGGAAGAAATAGAAAGAAGAAAAAATTAGCAATATTAAAAATTCAGAAGAGAGAATAATTCCTTGGTTGCGATGTGGATAATCTAGCAAATGGAACATAGTCTTGCATTGAACAGCAGTAGTTGTGGTTTTCTGTTGGTAATGACTCTGTGATCTTGTCAGTTTATTAATCTTGGTGGCTAACACATTATGACAGTGCTGATGTGGTTCGCAGGCTAGCTGCTATACTGGAAGCTGCCCAATTTTCCAGGCATATTCCTACTGTAGAGCAGTAGGAGCTTCCTCTAAGGCCCAGTTCTGAATTGTGGCTTTAGGAGTTCTTTGGGAAAGTTCAACCTAGAGTGTTTTTTTTCCATCTTCCCAGTGATTCTATAAGTTACTTAATGCCCAATGATAAATTATTTGGGAATCAAAACGCAAAACGTGGTTTCTCTTCTCTGCAACTGAACCTTAACAAATACAATAAGTAAAGCATTTAAAATTCTTCTTGTTATAGAGTAAGCATTCAAAATGTATTGAGCGATACTATAAATGTGTTTATTCATATGTCCTTGAGAGTCATTGGTTAAACAAAGCAATTCCCATCTGAGATCATCCAGGGGGATTCCCTGCTTTCTTGTTTCAGTTCTCATAAGGTCCCATTTTTGTAGTCTATTTGTTGCCAGTTGTTTTTTTCTTTTGCATTTTTTTGTGGTTTTTGTTAATGATTTTGTTGTCGAAAATAGCCCTTATACATAGCACTCAAGTGTTGACCAGTGTTCCTAAGCACAAAAAAAAAGCTGTGATTTGCTTCATAGAGGTAATACATGTGTTAGATCAGCCTCATTCAAAGAAGAGTTATAGTGCTATTAGTCATAATTTCAATGTTAATGAGTCAAGAGTATGATACATTCAAAAAACGGTAGAAGAAACTTGTCATTGTGAAAAGAAGCTGCTCCAGAAAGTCCTAAAGTAACACCTATAATGTATGATGAAGCTATGGAAAAGATGGACAGTATATTGGGTGATACTAAGTTTGTGGATTCATGAGAGAATTGCCAATAGAGAAAAGCATAGTGGACCATACTATTATGAAGCTAAAGGCCATAGAAATGTACATTCCTGTTGTTTAAAACACCTAGTCTTTTGAATTTTGTTGTGGCAGCCCGAGCAGACTAATACAATATATATTAGGCAAAGTATGTTAGTAGCTTGGAACAAGCATATATTCTGTGGTGGTAGCTCAGACTTTGTGAAAGATGGCTGAATTTGGGGTGTATTTTGAAGGTAGAACTGAGACAAATTGCTAGAGAATTGACTATTGCTTATTTGAGAAAGACAGAAGTTTGCATTCATGGATAAATATTTCCTAATTTTATTCTCTTTTATTATGCACATGCTAAACTTTTTTTGAAGGAAAAACAAAATCTATGATGTGAGGGGAAAGAGAGCATTCTGGTTACATCATTGAAGCATTTCCAGTGCAATCAGTAAAAGCAAGACGTTGTATAAGAACTATGATAGTGCTGCTTGTGATAATGCAGAACGTGATTATTCAGCATCGTTTTGTTTTTTGTTTTTTAATTTGATCAGGAACATTTAGTTGTCTAGAGTTAAAAATAGTTAAAAGGAAAAAAACTAATTTCTTGCTTCTTTATTAATATCATTTTCCATGGTTTATTAAGAAGAAATTAAACTTAAACTGCCCAAAGAGTAATTAAATTCAGTAATAAATGTGTACAGAATGGGTGGTAAGACTTGCTGCTAAAGTTACTGTATCCATGTCTAAAAGTACCTGAGAGTAAATTGGTTATCGGGTGTTTTGTCGATTTTAGGGAACAAAAGCATTCAAAATAAATATGCCAAAACTTTCTTTGCATTATGGATTATTGTTTTTAAAGTCTTAAAAAATCAATGATAATTATATAATTTAGAAAATGTACTTCGAAAAGTAATTTATGCCCATTTTAGTCATTAAAGTATTCAATTTCATTATTTGAATAGGCATTTTGAAGTAATAATTTTTTTGTTGTTAGAAAGTACCTTGGAGTGATTTTTAGGAAAGAGGCATTTTCATCTATTCATTCAATTCACTTTTATTTTCTAATGCAACTTACATGTTTCACTTTAACACGGAACTGAATACAGTCATAACCTTTTTGTTCTCTTATCTTCCATTATCAGTATGACTTTTTTTTTTATTAAGAGGATTATGTGGGTACAATACAAGATGCTTTTTATAATTGACAATCGCTAATTCTAAAGCTATATTCTCTCCATGTTCTTATATTTTTTTTGTTTGCTTTGTCATGTTTAACTGATTTCACAGTGAAGAAAAAAAATAATGGAATTAACTAAGTCTCTAATCCCAGTTACCCTAACAAAATTGAACAATATTTTTAGCTCCGGAATGCTTGTTTCCTAACAGATTCTTCTTTCTCAGTTGACTTTAACATTATTAAGTACCTGTTAGAACTCAGCTGTCGAAATTGAAAATAAGAAATATTGACCAAGGAAATAAAGAAATAAGTGTGTGGAAATCAATTTCAGTTCTTTTTAAAACTATCTTCTAAAAGAAACCGGGTATCTCTTTGTAACACTATGTGTTATCCTTTAATAAGAAAAATTTACCAACTGTTTTGGACTTAGCCTTCCAGGAGTAAGCACTGATTGTTTACTAAGTTGGAGAATATTGGGAGAATGTAAAAATGGAGCTATCAGTTGAAAGGATGCCTGTTTGTCTATTTAAAAGGGACTCATCACACAGTGAGGAAGGCTATCACAATAGAATTACCAGCTTTTATCAGATCCGGAGAATGAGAAAGGAAGAAGTGAGAAAACATTGGCAGTTCCTCCTGTCCTGGAAGATTTAAGACTTGAGTTAGCATGGAAATCCTAATTATTGGTGAAATCAGAAGCAGTTGGAGATGTCCATGATTTATCTAGAGTAAAAAAGGAACTACTGGGAAAGTACCTTCCTCTAAGTCTTAGATCAATGATTTTTTAGGAAGGTGATAATATTTTTCCAACAAGTATCACATCTTGGAATATTTATTTAGTATTCAATGAAATCTGTGAATATGTCTGACCCGTGTTATTTTGAGAAACAAGAACAACTTAATTCCATCTAGCTAAATGTTTTTTAAAACAAGTATTTTGAAATTTTTAAATCTTTTTTTCTGAATTTAGATATTATCTACTCATCATTCTTAGAGCTAGCTTTACTGACTGTTCTTGTTCCTCTGCCATACATTATCTCTCATTTCTACTCTAGAAGCAACTTGTTCTGAAAGTTGAACTCATCTCTTGAGTTATCATTCATTTCTTTTGTAAGGCTTATAAGTTTGATTTATAACACTTTGTAAATTACTTGCACATATTATTTTATTTGAAGTTGACTGACTTCAGTGAAAAAGATTATAATCTTTAATATATAAATAAGAAGTCTGAGGTTCAAAGGGAATCTATAACTTACCTTTGGGCACTGCTGATGGGGGTAGAATGGATGAAGTTAGGACTTACTTGGTTCTTTTGACTTCCAAGTCTTTCACTCTTTCCATTAACATCAAATTACCTTTGAAGGCCATCAAAGCTTAGATATTCTGCAATAAGGAATTTTCTCAAGATGGTGTCTTATAATGGTCATAAATAATATAATTTTTGATAAATGATAGTATGCACATTAATCTAGGGATACATGAAAATGTATTATAAATTATGTCTCTCCAATCACAATATAATAATGTTATTTAGTTTAGCAAACTAACTTTAATGTAATTATATATAATTTAGAAATATTCGAAGTATCGACATTATTTCAGACCAGATTTTTCCCCTTATAAAATATAATTTTAGCTTAACTTTTATCAAAATAATAATTGCACATACTTTAAAAATAGCACATAATTCTACAAGACTTATATATTAAGTAGAAGATTTGTTTCAATGCTTTAACAGAGACCAAATGAATGATGGCTAAAACAAGACAGAAGATTTATGCCTCCCTACCGTAAAAGTCTAAGATGAATGAGAATTTGTTGTGATTCTCGGGGTGGCTCAGGGAGGTGACTGCAGAGAGGGGATGGAGAGAGAAGCTCTGCCCCTTAAGGTCATCCAGAGTCTCAAGTTTCTTTCATATTTTTACTTTATCATCCCCTGAGTGTTTTCCTTGTCTGCAGAGTCAAAACTGGTTCACCACTACTTTCACACTCTGCTACAGGAAGAAGGAGGGAGAAGGCAAAGACAAACAGCTTCCTTTCAAGGCTAGGTCCTCTTCTGCTTACATTTTAGACCATATCTGTTCACATCCAGGAAGCTGTTATTTACATGGCGTCTCCTAGCTGCCATGCATTCAGTTCAATCTTTGGGGATTCTGTTACAAAAGTTGTAGAATGAGAGAATGGTTGACAAATACCATTCTTTCAGAGCCTGATCACATGTATACTCATGAGTCATGTTATTTTTGGTACATTTAAAATATGCTTTTCCCCTCCTCACATAAGATGATCCAAAGTATTTTTGAGTTATTTGGTCCAGCTCACAGGATGTATAGTTCTCTCCATTGGGTCAGATAAAGCTAATTGCAATCTGGCGACAAAGAAAGAATTATTAATTACCCTTTTCCTGACTCCACACACAAACTGTTGTACAGTAGAGCAGGATACCACAATAAAACTTCCTTTTTCAGAAAAGTCCAGAATATTATATAAAGTCACTGATTCATTAGAGTTATCAAATCCTGATAAGCAAGTATTGCTTGATCTTCCTAAATCAATCATTACTATTCTGTTTTCTAGGGGTAACTATATGTATATATACATTTATTTTATTGTCCTCCATGGGTCCTGGAGTTTCAATCTGGGAAGATTTTTGTTTATTTTTTCCATTATTCCCTATGGCAACATCTTAGGTGAGCATTGGACTGTATGCCCTTCTTTAGAAAAATAAATACAGATTTCACAGTTCCATTTCCTGATAGCATAAATTTGGAGAAATGGAAGTTGCTTTGATGGTTGAAAAGCACAAGCTTTTTGCAAATCTCCCTTGTGGTTACTTTGAAAAGACAATTTACATAAAATGTACTCATCTCAGTGGGTTCCATGTGGAGGTAAGCACTAGCAGAGATTCCATCTCAAAACAGATATTAAACCTGAAATCTATTCCTTTACTAGTCATATGCAGGCCCCAACCCACAGCCGACATAACAGCTACATAAAAGTTAAGATAAATTACAAATGTAAACACACACACACACACACACACACACACACACACACAGACGAGAGAGAGAGAGAGAGAGAGAGAGAGAGAGAGAGAGAGAGAGAGAGAGAGAGAGAGAGAGAGAGAGACGAGAGACGAGAGAAACTAGACATCAGAGAGGTAGAACGGTTCTGAAATGATCTGCAGATCACCAGCTGCTTTTAACTCCCTAAAGGCACTACCCAATTCTGAATCAGGGCAGGGAATCAGTCTAGTCCAAGCAGAAGGCTACAATTAAGAAAATAACAAATCAACAAAGCTTTTAGTTGTCATGGCAAGATAAAGCAACAAATTGTAAGCTTGAGAGAATTCTAACACATGGCTGAATTCTGAGGCCTTTCAAAAGGTTGCAAACTAGGTAAAAAGGCAGAGTGAAACTTCCCTTCCTGTGTCCTTGTAGGAAAGAGAAAAAAAATCACCAAAGGGGGTGGGCGGTTGGCTCACACAGTTAATCAACCCGTGAATAAAGGTGCTAGAATTTGAAGGTTGGTGGCTAAAAAACCGACCTCGGAATCTACATCAGCAGAGGTTGGTCTCCCATCTTTTGGATGAAAGAAGATGAAAGATGTTTGTCAGATGTTCTATCAAAAGCCCAGGGAGTCCATGACTAGGGAGCAGAGGCAACCAAGAGGTAAACTGAATCTTACCAAAACTTCGACCCAATTCTGAAAGAGTTTAATTTCTAATTAGTTGAGATCTTCAGTCTCTCATTAAATGTGTCTAATAAAGGAAAGGAGAAAACCTTTTCTGATAGAAGATACAATTTGGAACCTCTGTGATTCTTTTCTCACAATTTTCAACATGTAATAAAAATTACTGTACATGTAAAGAGGCAGGAAAATGTCTGATAATTAAGGGAAAAATAGATAATCCAAGTTGATGCATAGATAATCTAGGTATTTAAATTATTTATAATGAAAATATTAATGAAAACTGAGGAAAAGGTAGAAATAAAATGCAAGGATGTAGATTTTCAATACAGAACTGCTATTTATGAAAAAAGTCAAACACTCTAGAATTGAAAAATGCAATTAAAATATCAACATCTGAAGGTAAAATATCAGTGAATCGTTGAAACACTAGATTGGTAAAATAAAAAATGAGAGCATAGTAAACTAGAAGATAGGTTAATAAAAACACCCAAAGAAAGGCATGGAGAGAAAAAAAGAATGTAAAAATGAGTGTACAAGACATGTATAACACATTCAAAAGACCAACTTGATGGAAGTTAGTCTGAAGCCACCAATAACCTGTTTAATTGGTCTTTCTTGCCCAGAACACAATGGAATGTAACTGAAAGAGGCTTGAGGGCCCCTTCTTATCTCCTGCTATTTGAGATAGGAAAGCTAGTTAGTTTTTCAAAACTAAATGAGGGCCTAGTTATCTTCAGTCCATATAAATTGAAATTACAGACACCCAAAACTTTATTCCTTGCAGTCTCTTTTATTCAAATGGACTAACTTGCAAATTCATTCCTCTTAGGTCTCTTTTAAAGAGACAAAAATAGCTGACAAGCACCAAGATGTTTACTTGTTCTAATGACTTTCTCTTGAGATTCACTGTCCATTGAGGTAGCTACTAAATATAGGTGATTTAATGAAAATTAAACAAAATTTCATACTCAGTATCTCAATTGCAGTGGCCCCATTTAAAGTGCTCGATAGTAACACAGGGCTAATTGCTATTGCATTAAATAGCACAAATGTAAAAATTTCCCACCATTTTCTATATCACTATGAAAGTTCTATCAGCACTACCCTCAAGATGCAGTCTTGATGATCATAATTTGCCTTCTAACTTTTACCCTGTGGTTACTATGGCCAAGAAAGTGTCCCCAGCTTTTCAGCTGGCAATATTTGCTATGTTAAGAGCTATTTGTTAGAATGCATCTGTTTTGTTCAGAGTTAACTGTCAGCAACATGTATCATTTCTTGAATGTGAATGTTCCATGAGAAGAATTCTTAGATTCCACCCCCCCACCCCCACCCCCCAGTGGTATAAGTAAAGCTGCTACTTTCTCAAAGTCCAGTAATGAGTGAGTTTGGTCATGTCTGGGTAGGGATCATGTCTCAATATGTAAAATTGTATTTAATCTCTCTTTTTTGGATGGCACCTAGGCCTTCTACTGCAGGTGGTGTCTCTAAGCCTAGTGTCCTAGTTCCACTGTGCTGTAGAGCGACCTGTCATTTGCTGGAAGGAATTAGTGAAGCTGATCTCTTGAGTGTGTGGGAACAGAAAGTACATCTAGGAATCTGCTTCTCACATAGACTTTCAAACACTTCTGCTATTTTTAATCTCACTCACTCTCCTTCTTTAGGGTTTGTTGGATTCCACATTTTGAGCATTTTCTTGGTATATGGTGCATATGGTGCACAGTGTTTTACTTTGGCTTTCTTATGCCTTCAGATATTTAGATTTCAGGATTCTCTTATATGTTCCCTTTCATCACTTGCCCACCTACTTTTCAGATTTTTTTTTTTTTTTTTGGAAATCTTCTATCTGTCCCTTTCTCTCCTCTAGGTTTTTGTCCTCACGGGCGATCCTACCCCTCCCTCTTTCTAACTCTTTCATAGACACAATAATGGAGTTTTGAAAGGGAGAGAAGGTAAACAAACATGTACATAAATAAACATGTAAGTTATTCCAGGTTTACCTAGGAATCCTACATTACTTTGTAACTGAGTTGTGAATAATAAGCAGGTTAAAGATTTGTATCAGCAGGAACTGACGTGTTGTGTATTTGATATGTGCCAGAACCTTCTATCCTTTTAAAATCTGAATAATTCTATGCTGAAGTTGGTATTATACCCATGAGAAAACCAAAGTTACAATGGATCACATTCTGGAGGTGGCAACATTTAATAAGTGACGATCCTAGCATTTAAACTATGTCTAGTTTTAAACTTACTGATATCATATAGTGCGGGAGTTAAAGGCACTGTTTACCAAGGCTTCCTGCTCTGGTTGGAATCGTAGATATACAATGTGATAGCTGAATAACTTCCTCCTTAATTTCTCTGAATCTTATTTTCGCTGTGTGTAAAATGTAGATAATAGTAATATCTAACCTCATGGTTGTTAAAAGGATTAAATACATTAGTGTATGTTAAAGGTTTTGAACAGTACCTGACATACATTAAGTCATAGCTGATTTTAATTTTTACTCCACTATCTATTGCAAGGGAAAAAGGATGTCTCTTCTTCTTATGGATGGTTTTAAATCTAGAAAGTGTGACATTGAAAGTCTGATGTCCCTTTGTACTTTTCTTTCCATATTGTCTTTCTAGAACTTCTATGACTAAGGATTGAATGTAGAAGAATTTACTAATTGAACTATTGAAAAAGAAACATGCTGATCTATTTTACTTTTAAGAAGGAAGTAGACCATATAGCCTTTGAAGATGGCGCTCTTGTTGTATTTTTTTTAAAAATTCTCTAGATTGATTGTTGTAGTTTTCCATACCATATCCATTCCATTCATCCCTATTTCAAAAACTTCTAATTTTTATATCTCTAAATTTAATTTAATACTCCTAGAAAATATTCTCCCCATAACTAAATTGTTTAGAACCCTAGTTTTCAAAATCTTGGTGCACAGTATGTGAGAAGTTGTCGTGGGAACTTTTAAACTATCCTGAAACAACCTTCTTGCTTTTTGGCTTTTGTATTTCTAACTTAATTCAAACCACTCCAAGCCTGAGTGCCATCAGCCTTTGGCAAAACTTAGCCTCTTGGTTCTATGCAAAAGTGGATCATTTTTAAACACTCTTGACAACCAGAATGTAAATCTTTTAGCTTAAATAGGTGACCTCATGAATATTCTTTTTCACTCTATATGTATGAGATAAAAATATTAAAAGCATTGAATATTAAAACTTTCTAATTAAAACTGGAGAGAGAGAGAGGGAGGCTGCAGATTCATTCTCTCTACATGTGTTTTAAAGTTAAGGAGGAAAAGACATGAGAAAATACAGGCTTTGCTGAAACCAAAGCATTTGGAGCACAATTTAATATATTTGCCAAATCCCAAATACAGCTGGGTTCTCCCACAGATTTTTTAATTGGGAGCAGATTTCTGTACTAATTCTGTAATGTGAAGAGAGCCCTAGCAGTATTTCTTTCCTAAAAGTTGGAATCTCTTCTCATATTAATAACCACTTAGCAAATTTTTTGTTATAATTCAAATAATATCTGACATACATTTCTCATGTTTTTCAGTAGAATTATTGACACATATAGTTTAATTAATGGATTTGAATTTATAAGTAAATATATAAATAATAAATATAATTAATAATCAAGCTTACTGGGTATTTTGTGTTTAGAAAATATAAAAGTAGAATTTAAAGAATTTAAAATATGGAAATGTGCACATTAGAAAGTATAAGTCTACATCCTGTTGAGTCCATACAGAATGAGAAATAAGTTGAACTTTGCAAAGTATATTAACTTTAACATTTTGATATAACAATTTAGGGAAAGGCTAAGTTTAAATAAAAAATTATAAAAATGTACAATTTAATATTAACCTAATAGAAATACAATTTTTCAAAACATATCTCTTTCTAATACCTACATGACTACTTTAATACTAATAATTTAAAAGAACTCATTACAACCTTTTATAAACAAAGCATTAAGAATTTTTTAAGATTATTTCAGATTGCCACATAATAGCCATTAGATAGTAGACAAAGGGCTGCAGCATCAAGTTTTTAAATACACCTCTTTTGATTAAATCATTTTTGAAATAGTTTTACGTTTATTAAATAGTTTTTATGCTGCACTTATAAAGTACCTGTATTGCAATAAGTACTTTTATAGCAATAATCCATACCAGATGGCATCATCAAGATTTTTTTCAACTTCCTACCCTTTGAAATTAACATAATTTTTGTTGACAGTGTTATTATAATAGTGTATTTACCTGTTTTAACAAAACGGTGAAAGAGCTATTTTAGAAAATTGAGTGTAATTAAAATACAGGCATTTGCGATGGAAATTCCTATAAAGATTGTTTTCATTAGGAAACAAACAAAAATCCTGTAAAATATTAGTTTAGCATTAAAAATTTTCCCAGCGATGTACATTTTCTAATCCTGGTTTTACGTCAAGGTATGCTAGGCTCACAAAATTAGACATAGAATAAATTCTTTTGTCAAATTTCTAGTAGAATTTATATAATGTTAGAATTATTTCTTAAATACCTTTTAGAACTCAGTGATATAAAAAAACGTTCTGGACTTTTCTTTGAGCTATTCAGACTATGCGTTTGAACACTTTAGTTCTATATAACTATATATGTATGTATGTAATGTTTATTGACTATTAAAATATACATACAGAAAAACACAATTATGGATGTACAAGTCAATGAATTGTCACACAGTGAACATGTGAAAACATAACAAAACATAAAACAAAGAAATAGACACAGCCCAGAAATACTCCTTGGGTCCTCATCAGTCATTAAAATACTTCAACCACAAAGATAACCACTATCCTGACTTACAACACCAAAAGTTAATTTTGCCTGTTTTTCAAGTTTCTTTTGTGCCTGAATTCTTTCATTCAATATTATGTTTGTGAGATTCATCTATGTTCCTAATAGCTATTTTCATAGCTATTAGATACTGCAGTGTATGTCATTATATTATACATGCACATTTTAGTTTATGTCTAATTAAAATAATGTTGTAAGCAGTCTTACTGAAGCTCTTGTGTCACATATCCATATAGTTTTGGGGAATGTTTGCATAGGCATAGGAGTGGAAGTGCTGTTCATAGCAACCTTCCTCTTTATTAGATAATGCCCGAATATTTTTGAGTGAGACTTCCTGTTGCTTCACATCCTGAACGACACTGAAGTACTGGTAGGTGTAGTATTTCATTGTTTTAATTAGAATTTTATCCATCATTAGTGAAGTCGTGTATCTTTTAGTATGCTCACTAGTTTGTTAGATAGCCTATTCAAGTCCCCTCCCCTTTTTACAAAGTTAGATTGCCTGACTGGATTTCTAGTTCATTTTATGTTCCAGATATGAGCCCTTGTTAGTTACACTAGTTATATACTCATATACCTCCCTCTTGTGGGCTTGCCTTTTCAATCTCTTAAGGATGTCCCCTAATAAATATAACTTCTTAATTTTAATGCAATCAAATCAATCTTTAATGGTTAGTGCTTTTTCTGCAATGTTTCAGAAGTCTTTTCATACTCTGAGGCCTTGTTGATATCCTCCTATATTATTTTTTTAGAATCTTATTTTTTTCTTTTAAATTCACCTACACAATTAGTCTAGAATTGATTATTCTATATGGTATGAGGTAGGAATATTTTATATCGATACATTTTTATAAATTATGTAAATTACCTTTCTTATTGTTTTATAAGGTCAGTGTTTAATTAAATTTATCCGCATTTTTATTCTTTTCCTTATGGTTCCTTTATCCTTGCTCTCTGAGTTTTCATTTGGGATCACTTTCCTTATAATGAAGTATATCATTCAGAATCTCAATTAGTATAAGTCTATTGGTGGTCAAGTCTTTTAGTTTTATTTGAAGTATCTTTTTTTACTTTTACTTAAAATATTTTTCCTTAAATAAAAAATCCTCATTTGAAACTTCTTTTACTTTAATTCATCAAAGAAATTATTCTGTTTTTTGACTTCCAGTTAAGAAGTCAACCATTAAACCTTCTTTTCTCTTTCCCTCTCACTCTCTCTCTGACTTCTTTGTCTATGGTTTTCTGAGTTTCACTTTGATGTGTCCGTGTCTGCTTTTTATCTTGCTTGAGTTTTATTACATTTTTAAATGAATAGACTGATATCTTTTTCAATTTGGGAAACATATCATCCACGATCCTCTCAAATACTCCTTATACCTTATTTTCTTTCTCTTCTTTTGAGACTCCAATTAAATATATATTAAATTTCTTACTGTATCCTTAAGTATAACATTATTTCTCTCATAATTTAATATTTTTGTCTCTCCATGATTTATCTTAATGCTTTCTTCTCATCTATCTTCCAGTTTACAAATAGTATCTTTAATTGGAATTAATTTGATCTTCAATCCATTGGATTTTTTATGTTGGCTATTATACTATTCAATTCTATATATTATATCTTTTCCAAATATGGTACATCACTTGAAAATACTCTCTTGCATTTTTCCAGTTTGACTTTTATCTTCTTGAAATTTCTAAGTGTGGTCATTTTACAATTAGAGTCAGATAATTCTAATATAATAAGTCTATATGGGTCTATTTCTGTTGGGTTTTTAAGTGGTATTTTTCTTTTGGGTTCTAATTATCATAGTACACTAGACATTGTATTTGAAAAAAAACATTGTAGAAAAGTTTTGAAGCCCAAGATATTATTATCTTTCTACATAGAAAATTTTGGTTTGCTTTGCTACCAAAATGTCTAAATGTGCTAGAAATACTAGATTTCCTTAATCCGATTTTAAGGCTTAATATTTTCTGGGCTCTTGATAATTCACAGCTGAGCTGTAGGTATGTGCAATGGCTGATTTATTTCTGGTTTACCTATTCTCCAGGAGAGCAGTCCTGTAGGGTTATAATCTGTTGTAGTGAGCACTTCTAAGCCCAATACAGTAGTACCCCCTTATCCACAGAGGATACGTTCTAAGAGTCCCAGTGAATATCTGAAACCACAGGTAGTACCAAACCCTACATACTTGAGTGCTGTGCTTGGTTTTCTAGTTCTCATCATCTCCTGGCTCTCATTCCAGTAATTCATTATGAATTTATAGGTTGGTACATTAAATATAATTTTTAAATAATATTTTATCTAGCTATTTTTAGTTATTCTCAGCAGAAAGACTGGTTAGATTAATGAGTTCATCTTCAGCAGAAGCAGAGTTTCCTGATATTCTGTAGTTTCAGTGCAAGTTCACATCTACAGAAGTTGTCATCGGAGCAAAGAGAATAGAACACATTACCATTTTCCTTAGTGTTCATACACAATAGGAGTTAGGTCCAGTTCCATTAATTATAATGAGTTCAGAAAAGACATTAACTTATGAAATCTATTCACTTAAGATAAAAGGAAGCTATTGAATAAGTAAATATTCTGCACAAGTGTGAAAGAACAAATTTTATGAGTGTTATTGTTTCCAGTAAAATATTTAAAATTTTTTGTTGTTGTTTATTTCTCTTGCTCGATGCTTACTATAAAGGCAGAGAACTTTTTATGAGCAAGTGCAATTGGGTTGGTCAATTACATTATTGGAGAGACTGTTTAGCAATTTTAAATTTATGTAAAGCATTAGAAATTCAAGAGTAACTGGTGAAAATATATTTGGCCACAAGGTATACATAGTAGTAATTAGCTAAAGGCAATATTTTAAGTTACAAAAAAATTAATTATTAAATAATAATTCACTAATATAACAAAATCATTGGATATAATTCTTTAAATTTTCAGTAGTTTAAAATACAAACAAATGTAATAATTATATAATTTCCCCAGTTAACCAGAAAGTTCAATTAAGCACAACATCAAATTATTGGTAATGAACTTTCCTATATATCTCAATCATACTTCTTTGTTCCTTCTTCTTTGTCAAATGTGTGTTACCTAACTGCTTGAAAAGAAATTTTCCTTCTAATTTTTCCTTAGGACAGTTATGTTCTATTTTATGTCTATTTGTTTTTTTTAATACACTATAATTTTTAAAGTGACCTAGCAAGAGCCAAGGTACATGAAATGAAAAATGGTCCTTGAATCTATTCAATATTGTAACATCAAATCTTTCAAATCACTCTTTTGCATGGCATTTGCACTCAACCCTGCAAATAGCCATCCTATTTACTATTCTATTTATCGAAACATTGACTAGGTAGTCACTTAAGACATTCATTCTTCGGAAGAATAATTAATTTCATCTCAATATGAAATAAGACATCAAAATATTTGTACTCTTAAATATCAAAGCTGAAGTCATTTTTTTCTCTTCAAATATAAAGAATAATACTGATTCATGAACTAGTAATTTGCAAGCAATAATCTTTTTTTCTCATGTTTCAGATATTTATTTACTGATATCTGCTTTATGCTTTCACAATAACTTTGATTTAAATCACTCTTTACATGACTATATCAGAGAAAAGTGTATGTTGAGTTGCAGTTAATACTCTCATTTCGTGATAAGAAAACTCCTGTTGAGTTGAGAATGACATGACTGTTCAGCTTCACACGTGCTGTTCCCCTCAGTACCCCTCGATTGTTTCTCCCCTCCCAATCTTTACCGATTCGTATCACTCCCCTGAATTACTTTAGAGATTTTAGCTGTTATGGAATGATTATGCAAATTATGCACTGACATTTGGGGAGACTTCCTTACATTTCTATTTAATGAGTGATATATATGTAGCACATGAAATCAGTTTAATGTTTGAGGTTAATTCTTTACCGCCAATTACATTTGTGAATTGTTTCATCATTTTCTGCCTTTCTTAACAGTCATAATGTAACTCTGTAAGTAATAAGGTTGCATCTGTATTTTAACCATTCATGAATTCCTGGGAGAATATTTTATGTCTAGTTCACATGGCATGGCAACATTTTAAATTTGATTTTCTAGTGCTCTGTCCAAAACTTCAAGAACTCTAACTCAAGGTAAAACCTGTTAGCAGTAGGTCCTTCATGTAGCCCCAGGGTTGGTTTGGTTTTGATTAGTTTTACTAGACTTCATTTGGTTTCAATTAAACCTTGAGACAGGCCAGTAATGTTCATGAAAAATGCAGGTTTCTCAAGTTAGAAAATAATTCTTTTGTGTGAAAGAGTATAATATTATTTTCACTGAAACAAATATCTACTCAAAGACAACTTCAGAAGATTTCATGATCAGGATGCCTAGAGTGAGATATTTGTATATTAAACTATGTCATGTTATGTTTTTAAACATTGATTCTCTTATATACTTAGATGACAAAAAATGACAATCACTCCATATGCTTCCAAAGAAGTAACAAGAAATATTTAATTATATAACTGTAACAACATTTTATATTTAACTGTATATGAGTAAAGAATTTGATTGAAAAATAAACAGCTATTCTAAGGAGTTCAAGGAATATTTTAATGTCTATGCTTTATAAAAGACTTTATTGTACTATTATATGATCACAGATTATATACAAATGAGAACATTTACTTAAACCTTAAGCCTTTTATTACCTAGAAAATAATCTGCCAGTGTAATATCTCTTGGTATTAGTTAAAAACAATACATATTATACATTAGAGAAGGAGGAAGAAGCAGCACATCAAGCAGCACACTCAGGTTATCACTACATTACTTTCCTTAAAAAAGAGAAATGTGTTTTTTTGTCCTTAGAGAAGAACCTCAGGTATAAATTTTCTTATGTTTCCCAAATATTTACTTCATCTTGAGAGAAGTCCTTTGGCCTCCTAAAATTTATTTTAAAAGATTGTATGTTGGGCAATAAAGATAAATTTAAAAAAGAAAAAAAAACCTCAAAAGTGCTTTAGTGATAAACAAATGTAAATTTTTCTTTTATAAATTTATGATTCTTTTACTTTAGATAATATTGATTTTTCTCTAGAGGCATCACTAAATGCTTCACCATCTGTGTGAGATTATGCCAAGAATATTGCAGTTTTAAATATGGAACACATGTATACAAATTAAATGTAAGCGGTTAAGGATATTATCAAAATGTTCTTTTATATTCTCAGCATCAAATGAAGAAATTAATGATTATGTGGATACTATTTATAAACAACAGGCCTGTAGAATTTAGAACAGGCAAATAATTTGTTTAAAAATGTAGGAGAATTTAGTACTCTGAAGCCAAGAGCAAATCAAGTTCACCTCTTGAATAAATGTCTTCCAATTCTGTGATTCTAACACAGCAAATATTTCATATTTACAAGTTTTTTAAAATTGAACTCTTGAAGTATTGCATTCCAAGATTTAAATATTAACAGTCTTCTCAAATATTTTTGTTGAGAGTTGTTTATTAATACCTTGTGTGTTGACATACGTTAAAATTAATGACATCTGGCATGCATGTGAATAAAGTCTTCACATATTTTGTTATATTTAAATAAATAGAACTGGAGGAAAATGCACTGGCTTTATATTTAGACTGCCCAGATTTGGGTTTAAGTTTTGCTATGAATTTATACTCTGCCTTTGGGTGCTTCTCCTTTCTGGGCTTTACTGTCTCCAAATGAAAAGAACTAGAAGCTTTTAAAGAACTAATAGAATGTTCTGTGTGTTCTTTCCACATTAAACATTCTATTAGTGTAGTTTATTTCAGCCAGCCTAGAATTTTACATGTTTTGTAGTTCTAGTATAATATCATGTCAGTTCTGTAATTTTTTGACCTTATGACTTTTAAATTTATCTTAATGGTAATCATTATGTTGATAATCATATTTGTTCAATATTTTACTACTACTTCTAAAGGAATATATATTATTTTCTCTGTAGGTCAAGAACTGCCTATTAGTCCTTTAAAGTGTATCGGGGGCCTCTTGTTTTATTTTCCAGATAATAGTCAAGACTTCAGAGACTTAGGGGTAAGAAATTCAAAGATGAATAAGATATGGACTTTGACCTTAAACTCCATCTTGTTAGATAGAAAGGCAAATAAGCAAATTTACAAAATACAATGGAATAAAAGTTTTATCAGTCGAATTTTCATTACTAGCAAATCCTAATTTTATGGACATAGACTTAAACTCAGATTAGCAAAGGTAAATGATGATTTTTTTTTCAGTGCATAAAAAATGGGAACAATTTATTTAGAAAATAAATAGTATTATAAGTTTCAGCATATCCATTAGACAAGAGATTGATATAGTTTTTTTCACATGTAGAGAAACATAAATTTGAAATTAAATTTCCTTGTCTCAAAAGAAAAGAAACAAAGGTAGTTACCTATGTTTTTACTAGACGGTTAGAGGTACATCTTATAAACTCCTTGCATGCCACCTTTAAGAGCTGCAGTGATCATCAAGACAAAGAAAATGCACTGGTGAGGAACTATGGAAAATGAAAAGTGTTGATGGCATACACCACAGGTATGCATTTGACCACTTATTTTCCTGGCTAGGTTAATGAAAGGATGTAGAACCTGGGTTTTCAAAAGGCAGCAAGATCCTCCCAAGATACTAGGATAGTGAAATGAAAAGCAACTGTACACTATCTTTTTATACTCTTATTCTTGGTAGTTATGTAAAAAGTTTTACTCTTAAAAAAAAAAAAAGAATTAAAGTTTTGGCCAAGTCATGGGATCTACTCAGGATTTTATTATAACCCATATTTTGGATAACCATATCCAAAATAGACTGAATTGTTTCTTTGGCTTCTGACACCAATCACCGAAGCCAAGAATGCTTGAATGGAAGCAGGCAGTCACCAAAACACAATGGGATTTATCCCTTCTGGTTTTAAAGGAAAGATCTTAAAAATCAAACATCACTTAGAAAGTTTCACAAACCTTTTTCAAATACCTCTGAGAAATCACCATAAATAGTAGCTTAACATACTAGTTCATCACATTCATACCAGGAGATTCCCAGCTCTAAGAATTCTCACCTGGAGAAGATGGAATATCATGTAAGTATAGTCTAGATTTTGCCTTTGATAAAATCTTCAAACAAAAATCACAGTGTAGCAGCTTTTAGAACAGAACTTCTAGAGTAATGTGAAACAATGAAATATAGGACAGTTTTTGTTAACCTCACAAGAAAGCTAATTAAGGGCATATATTTCTATATTTCTATATTGGTCGAGGAAACTTAATTTTTTCCTTAAGAAATCACAATAAAATGAAGGCTATTATAATGAGGAATAACTGTTCCTTTGTCAGTTCCAAAAGCTTTGGAGACATTAGTGTAGTAACCTCACTGGAGGAAGCACTGAACTGGGAGCTTAAAGACCTGAGTTGTCATAACGAATCTCGCATGTGCTCCTTCTATAATCTTGGTCATACTCATTCACCTTTTCTGGAAAAGATTATTAGTTCTAATCAAACATATCATGTGCTCACCAACATTTTTCTAGTGTCCACTGCGGTGCAGTGAGGTTGGACTTACGTGACAAAAGTAGGACATTAATCCAGGGGATGTTTGTCACTTTCAGTCTGTGGGAATTAAGATAACCAGGATAAGTTTTCAATGATCTCTGTCATCTGCAAAGCAGTAAGCAAAGGATTTCCAATGACAAAGTTGCAAGATGGAAGCAAGAACTCCGAGTTATATAAAGCAGAGGAAAGCCGCTTGCTCATTTTGAAGTGAGAAGTAAATCTTCGTCGTAAGCTGCTCAGAACTGGGGTTGTCTGTTGCTTGATCTATGCTGATTAGCATCTCAGGGATTCATTATAAACTGATGGTGTTAGAGACTTCTAATCTCCGTCCCAGTTTAAACACCTGAGATTCTCTTGGGGCATATGGCCTTTATTTTACAAGGAAAGAAACAATTTTAGAGAAAATTGACTAAGGTCACAAAGAAAGTTTGAGCCATGTTGCAAAATGTACTTTTCTGAGACCCTGTAGATTCATATTCTCTAACTATATTTACCCACAACCCAGGATATTAATGATGGGACCATTCAAATTAGACATTAATAAAATGCCAAATTGACTCTGTTTATCTCTCTAGCAGATTTCATTCACTTAGATGTGATATAATTCTGTGATGCAATAAATGAATAATATAGCATTCGAGGACCTGAAGTTCAACTCAAAGAGCTATTTATCAGATTATAGTGTCTGGTAGTACACATATTATATTGTGTCTATTTTCAATTGGAAAAAAAAAAAAGTTTCACCTCCCTCTTTAGTTTTAAGACTGTTACAAAAATCTTATGGTATACCCTAAAGCTGTTTTGACACCTCTTGTATTTAGAAACTGAAAGCACTTGTTATGATTTGGTAGTTTCTTGTCTTAGGTAGCTAGGGAAGATGTGATGATAGTTCAGAATGGTCAAACATCAGAATGTAAAATGTAATACATATGCACAAGTATTAATAAGAATTAAATGGATAAACATCTGTAAAATGCTTCGAGCAGAGCCTGGCAGGGAATTAACAATGTATAGTTTTTTATTAAGTAAAATAAATAAATATGATGATGATAGATTATGCATGGACTCTGAGAGTTAGGCCCTACTTGACTTCTCATTCAATTTTTTTCTTGAAGAGCCCCAGATATCTGTGACTGAGTTTCCATTTGACCATTTTTGGTGCTGGAAATATGGTTGTATGTTATACGGTAATATATATTTACTCAGAACCCACCATTATCCCAATTAAAGATGAGAATACAGGTTCAAAGAAGTCAAGAGGTTTACCAGCAAGTAAGGCCTGATACTGACTGCCTAGGAAGTTCATAGTCTCCCAATATTATTGTCTCTATTATTAGTAGGAGAAGATGCAGTGCCCTGTGATTTGAGTACAGTAGTCCACAAGTTTCACTATTAGTCTTCCATAGAATGGGAATCATTTGAATCAAGACCATGGGTTAATACAATTTCACTCCCAGTAAGCAACATTTTTATTCAGCTACTAATTCAGCTATTTAATAATCAGTGCTAAAACTTTCTCATGGGGCTGTACTGCTTGGTTCAAAGTTTGGCTCTGCTATTTACTGTGATGCCTTTGGCAAATTACTTAATGCTTGGTGTTCAGGTTCCATGGTGGAAAAATGGGGAAAGAATGGTGATTGTGAGGATTGCACACACACATTTCTTTATCTTTCAGATTACAATGAAGATTCAGAATAAAGTTTAATGTACTGGCATTCTGTAAATGGTGGTAGTGATGACTATTATTTGTTTTGACTGTAGTTCAGGTATCTGTATAGTTTTTCTGTAAAGAGTCAAATAGTAAATATTTTAGACTTTGAGGGGCATCTACTCAACCTTGCTCTTTTATAGTAAACATAACTATAGATAATTGTAAATAAATGGACATGGCTTTATTTCAATAAAACTTTATTTACTAAAAACAGATTTCAGGCTGGCTTTGGCCCACAAGTCATAATTTGCTGATCCTCGATTTAACTGATGGTTAACATGCCCATATGATGCCATCAGGCAATTGGATGACTTTTCTTCCCAAATTACACAGACTCGATCTCTATTGCTCTGTATTTGTGCTTCGTTTCCCTTCAGTGGTCTAAAACATTTCTATTTTCAATTGTTTGACACACACGCTTTTTTAGCTATGTGCCAGAGAAGCACTTAATTTTATAGTGTTCATTTGGACTTATTAAATGGCATTAAGAATGATTTTTCTTAGAATCCTATCTGCTTATAATAAGAAGAGCTTCTCTATTTTCTTATCATGATATCTGTTGAGTTCGTAATCTGCTTTTTGAAAAGTATTTGAATTCTGGTTCTTTTCTCCAGGGTCTCGGGCTCCTTCTCTGCAATGCCCTAACATATGCACAGTTCCTATCCTGTGGACAACAGTCAATGTGCTGAGTCTTGATTTACTTTTCTTATTAGAATATTTACCGTGACATAATTTACTGCTGCCAAAATATTGGCTTTGACCTACATTGAGACCATATTTTCTAAGTATAAATCCCCAGCCTTCTTCAATATATAGTACGTGGAATTTCAATAGGTGAAACTGAGGACAAATGTGTATTCCAAAATAAAAGCATCTCAAGATTTGCATGCATTGTTGTGGTGGGCATGTTAATGTGTCTCCATATACAGGGAACATCATTGATTAAGATCCTCAGTTTCTGTGCCTTAAAATATATCATTGCTTTTGTATCAGGCTTCCCACTGGCTTCTTGTAACCAGTGACTGAGTACAGAAGAAACACTAATGCGTGGTTCATCTAACAGGCAACTTTAGCTCAAGGACTCCTCAGCAAACCTTGACAAATACTTAAAACTGCACTGTAATATAAAATACTTCCAACCAAACTACTTTCCTTCCCTCTTTGCTTTATCCAACGTCAGTCCTACATTATATACGATGATTCCACCAGACTCTCCTGTCTTCCTTATCATTTCTTTCACAGGCATTGCCCCTAAATATTTCTCTTGAACTGCTATTTTGACCTGCAGTCTGCTTCTAGGTATTCTGTCAAATGACAAGGCTAAGTTAGAAATATAATTTTGCTAGCACCTGTTTGGAGTAAGCAAATATTTTTTAAAAGGGGTGAATAGCGAGCCCTGTTCAAGAATACAGAAAATACATAAGCTTGGAAAAATCCCCCTGTTTTGGGGGAAGTAAGGTAGAATAAGAAGCATATTATAAAGGTAGAAGTGATCATTTCATTGAGACTTTGGGTTTAAGATACATGCAAGAAATTGCAAGACTAGCCCCTTGTTAACACTTGTAAAAATTAAAGTATCTCCTCCTTTGTTCCTCCTGGGTACTAATCAAGATTCCATTCTTTTAAAGAACAATTAACATTTGTGGAAACTCTCTTATTCTCTAGGCATTGCAAACACTGTGGAATTAAATGGAAATATCCTAATGGCATCATTTTTCAGTCCAGCAACCATATCTATTTAACATGAGAGACAGCAGACTTTGTTGTATTTCCCAAGTCACTGTCATTTTTTCTTAGAAAATGTATTTATTTTGATAGGTCTTCTAGATAAGAAAATGATGTTGATTGTTATCCAACAGCTTTACATTTTGAGGAGAAAAACCCTTTACAATATTCATAGAGGAAACAATAGATATAGGAACATGCAGAAGAGTTCATGCTTAAACAAGTGAAAACACAGCATACAAATTATATTTTTATTATGGTTACCATAATGTACATATTTGTGTGTGTATAAAATGGAAAGATTAATAATAATAACAAATATCTATGTTATATTGGTGGGACTAAGTGATTTCCTTATTTCCTAATTTCTGAAGTTTTGTCTTTTATTGAGTATTATAATTTAAATATTAAACATTAAAATCAAATTCAAATTTAAATATTGGGTGACAATACCTTAAAGTTATGCATATAAATGCATATATATATAAAAGTTTAAAATTATTCTGAAAGTACTATCTTTTTATTTTTTAATTTAGCCAATAAAATATTTGGGTTTTGTTGATTAGTAATTAGTGATTAGGTTATTTGGATATAGTAGTTGATGTATATTTTTTTTACGTAAGTATCATTTCTAATTAAGTAATATATTAACTTTCCCTCTTCTTTTAGAAAGCTCTGGAGTCACAGTAATTTTAATTATTTTATAACAAATTGTATTTAAAAAAATTTAAATTTTAACTATGTACAATTCCTCTCCGATCATTTCTCATTCTTGCGTTTGCCTTTGGGACAATATCCCCAAATTGGATATTGCTCTAAAAAAAGATTAATAGACTTGGATTACAAATTGAATCTACAGTTTCTCTTGGCTAATATTTTAGTATAAAAATAACTAAAAGACATATTTTATGGTGTTTCACACTTCATAAAACACTTTCATTACATTATCTCATTTTATCCTCCCAAGATTATTGGAATACATGGTAGAGTTATTTCCATTTTACCAGATGAGTACACACAATTAATGTGCAATAGAACCAGGATTCAATCTTGATCTGACTCCAGGTAAATCAAAATCAATGGCAATCAAAATGTAAATGAAAATTAATATAGGAATGTATAGTAAGAATAAACACACTGGGGAAAGTAAAGTTTAACTCAGAACTATAATTGTTGTGCAATCTTGAGGACCTCGTACTAATTAAATGATTCTCAATTTTTTTAATTGAAGTTTTAAAAGTTTAAAGAACATTATAACAGTAGGGAGAGTATAAAAATAGAAACCTTAGCCATAATTCCATCAGTCCAAAACAAATGCCATCAGTTTTATGTATTCATTTCTTTTTTCCTTTAAGCCATGATGAAAGGCATAATACTTTTAATGACAAGACCTCACTTATTTAGGAGGGGTGGGGGTAGAGTGAAGTGTGCCTAGATCCCAAAGTGCAAAAAATCATTGCCTTTGTCTTGTGGGCAAGATATTTTCAGGGAGTGGGTCTCTCTCTTCCTTATTCTCTTGTATCTAGTCCTCAAACCAAGGATTATCTGCATAACCCCTCCCTCCTCTGTTACAGAGAGAAAACAGCAGTTCCTGGATAGCGATAACTGTGAAGAGAGTAAATGTTTGCTTCAAACATTTCATTGACTTGTGGACTAGAAAATTAGGGACAGGCAGTCACCTAAAGCTAAAGAAATACAGTTGTTGAAAATTTTATACTTGAGTGATTATAGGACGAATGGGTATTTCATAGTAAACATATTATTTTGTAATGTGTTTTTTTATTTATATTGTATCGCTTATAACTTACAAAAATTATCTCCATTAAGAGATTTGATAAAGATTCAATTCTCTGTTAAGTTAGCTTTTTAAAAATTGCTATCTGGTTTTAAGCCATTTAACTTTTAGATTCACAAGGAATTTTTTTTTTTTTTTGGTGAAGATCATGAATAGTGATAAATTGTCTCAATTTATTAATAATCTTTTTTGTTTGTCATATCATTTTTATTAAATAGTGCAATCCTATAAATGCCTAGAGCCAAACTTTTAAACCAGTGATCTTACGGCTTTAGTCTTGTGCCAGGACCACACTTTTGAAAAGAAACCTCACATGGACACAGCCACCACTGTATCATTGAAACTACCTGCTTATGTACCCTTGACCTTTCCTTGAATTGATATAGATACAATATTTGTGTGCTTACCTCCCCTACATTTGTCCATCTCATCAATTAAAGGACAGAATTTCCCCAATTGTCCCATTTCTCTGCTTTATCATTAATTTCCCCTTCCCTGCTGGATAGAGATATTCTATAATTTATTTAACTTTACAAAAATAAATAACTCCTTGATCCCACATGGCCATCTAGCTGCACCAATTTCTGGTCTCTTTCAAGATGAGACTACTCAAGTGTTTTCCACACTCTCCACTTCCAATCCCTTTCTCTCATTCTCCCTTGAATCCATTCCAGGAAGGATTTTGTTTCCAATATTCTACTGAAATACCTTGCGTCAGATTCCCAGTGACCTTCACATTGGTAAACACAGTGGTCAATTCTCAATCTTCATCCTATTCAAGCAGCATTTCATACAGCAAATCGCTTTCTCATTCTTGAATCCTTTCTTTATTGATATCTGGGAGTCAACTACTTCTTGCTTCACTTCCACCGCAACTGACCCCTCTTTCCTTCGCTGCTCCCTCATCTTTCATGTTTCCTAAGACGTTGCTTCAAACCTTCATTGTATCACACAATCTTTTGGACTTGGACTTTGGTCTAAGGTGACTTTTGTACTTCACACAGAATTGACAGAGATCTCGATGCTGTTCAGCCGGTGGCTGATCTGATCTGAAAGTTTTCAAGGCAATTTCACTCATGCGCCTGAAGCCTTTGTGAGAATAGCTGAAAGACTGAGCTCAGCATGGTTCCTCACTCTCTTAATTGCTCCCACTAGTCTCTTGACCAAGGTAATTGGACTTCATTCTTGGAGGTTCAGGGTCCAAGAAATCAAGGCAGAATTTGTCATCCCTTTGCATCCTAAGCCTGGAACTGGCATAGTGTCACTTCTGCTATGTGCTGTATTGGTGGAACCAAGCACAAATTCAGAGGGAGAGGAAATAGACCCTCACTCTGTGGGAGGAATATCAAAGAATTTGCTGCTATCTTTAACCTTTTGCACTCCTCAAACCCTGACCTCTTAATAATGCTGGGATATCACAAAGCTCAATCGTTAGATAATTTCTCTTCAATCAGCCCATTCTTTTAATGAACTCATCTAATCTCAGCTTTCAGTATGGTTTCAAATATCATCTGTTATCTCATGAATTCCAGATAATGAGTTTTCATATTAACTATACTTTCCTAACTTCTGCTCTTAGGTCTCTAATAGACACCTCAAACTTGCAGTGTACAAAATCAAACTCCCCATTTTAACTCTCAGCTTCCTCTATATCAGAATGTGTGCTTCATAAGGAAAAATTTTTGTTAGGATTAGGAATTAGTTTAGAGTTATAACCCCAATGAGTCTGGCTGAAAGAAAAATTAATATTTTATGTTTTAATATATAATTTCTTCTTTATTTTTCAGGATCTATGGTATTTTATCTGTTAATAATTTAAGCAATAATATTGGCTAAACTTAGAACTCTTCTCTACTGTTTCTAGGATTTGATTAGGACTGATCAAGAAGTATTTCAGCTCACTTATTAAGAGCCCAACATCATAAGACTAGGTTAGAAGGCACTAGTAGACACTATGGTAAACCATGTCACCCAGGTACCCTGTTGTGTTCTTTCTTGAGTTCTGAGTGATACTGTGACATCTGGTAAGCTGGATTTTGTTTTCTTTCTTCAAGTAAAGAAACTAGTATGGAGTTATGCCTCACAGAGTACATGGAACTTAGTGGGTAAAGCGAATCAATCTGGATTTAAAACCTGCCTGTACCTCCTGCTATCTCTATTTCTCTAGGAAATTTGCTGAGTATCTCATGACCTTAGTTTTTTTAATGCATAAAATGGGGCTAATGCCTGCCTTCTAGAACTATAGTAAAGTGAGATCATAGCTCTCAAGTGCTTAGCACAGGCCTGGAGCCCAGTAAGCTCTCAAACAACTGTACATTATTGCTTTTATTATTCTTTCCTTTCACTACTGTCTTTTTGTTATCTTTCTTTTTTTGAAAGGCATTGGCTGTGTAAAAGAAATTAAAATACATCTGCACATAAAATGAATACTAAATGCTTCATTTGAAAATGTCCACTGAATGGACCACTGAGTCTAGTTAGTACTTCAATAATAGCTGTTCAATAATGATTTATGTTAGTTTGGGAACAGTTTCATAAGAGCTTAAAAATCTTTTAACACTCATAATAGAAAAAAGCTTATATTTGAAAACTTTTACCAAAAAAAAGATATTGGATTATACTTTTTAAGAAATATACAGGTCATCAAGATGGTGACATAGGACATTCTTGACTTCAATCCCCCTCACAAGAAGACTGACTAGCAACTATCCACAGATAAGACACCATTGTGAAAATCCCAGAAACTGGGGGATAGGAGGTTTTTGGAATCCACCTCTGGACAACAGAGAACAGGAAGGACCACATTAGAAGAGCAAGAGGGCCTGTTCCACTTTGACTGCATTACCCCTCCCCAGGCCAGCAGAACACGGAACTGAGAGGACTCCCCTGGGCTTGGGCTTACAGTATTTTCAGTGGGAAAATGAGAGCCAATGTGGATATCCAGCTTTCCCAGTATTTTAGAATGCTTCCTGGGAGGGCTACTCAGGTCCTACCTCATGGAAATAACTGGGGGAACCGATGGAGTGTAACCAATGGGTATCAGATAAAAATGGAAAAGGGAGGACAGAGTCTTCAGTAACCAGTGCTCAGTTCTTGGCAGACCACGTTTCTGTTTTCAATGGCACCTGAGCAGAGATCCCAGCCAGCAGCTCTTTCTGTCTGCGGAGCTTAGTTGTTGGCCTCATTTAGCCAGGGAGCTCAGTTGACACTTTTGCCTGATTTAGATCTCCATCCAGTGGGTTGTGCTGGCCGTTGAACAGATTCTACAGCCTTCCCAGGCAGAAGAACACAACCCACAGTGACTTGTGGGATGAAGCAAAAGCAGTTTTAAGAGGAAAGTGTATAGTTATAAATCCATACATCAAGACAAAAGAAAGATCTCCAATAAACACCCTAATAGTACACCTCAAGGAAGTAGAAAAAGAAGAACAAATTTAGTCCAAAATTAGCAAAAAGAAAGAAGTAATAAAGATTAGAGCAAATAAATTAAATAGAAAATAGGAAAATAACATAAAAGATTAATAAAAGTAAGAGTTGATTCTACTAAAAAAAATTTTTTTTAATGACAAACTTTTAGCTAAACTAATCAAGGAAAAAAAAGATAGAAGATGCAAATTAATAAAATCATAAATGAAAGAGGAGACATTACAACAGATACTTCAGAAATACAAATGATCATAAGAGACTACTATCAATAATTATATGCCAACGAATTGGACAACCTAGAAGAAATGGATAAATTTCTGGAAGAAAAACACTAGAAAGACTGAATCATAACAAAACAGAAACCCTGAACAAGCCAGTAATGAGAAGGAGATCAAATTAGTAATCAAAAACATCCCCAAAAAGAAAAGCCCAGGACCAGATAGTTTCATTGGTGAATTTTCCCAAACATTTAAAGAATTGATACCAATCCTTCTCAAATATTCCAAAATATTGAAGAGGGAATATTTCCCAACTTATTTTATAAGACCAACATTGCCCTGATACCAAAGCCAGAAAAGAAAACTACAGGCCAATAACACTGATTAATACAGGTGCATAATTTCTCAACAAAATATTAGCAAACCAAATTAAACAGTACATTAAAAGAATCATACATCATGATCAAGTGGAATTTATTCCGGGGATGCAGGATAGTTCAACATGTGCAAATCAATTAAGGTGATACACTGCATTAACAAAATGAAAGATAAAAATCATATGATTATTCAACAGATGCAGTTTAAGCATTTGATAAAATTCAACATCCTTTCATGACAATAAAAATCTCTCAACTAATTGAGTATAAAAAGAAGGTAGCTCAACATGATAAAGGCTATGTATGATAAGCCTACAGCTCAACAATGAAAGGTTAAAAGCTTTTCCTCTAAGATCAAGACCAAGAAAAATGTGCCCACTTCTATTCAACATACTACAGGAAGTCCTAACCAGAACAATCAAGTAAGAAAAAGAAAGAAAATACATTCAGACCAAAAAGGAAGAAGTAAAATTGTCTCTGTTTGTACATGTCATAACCCTATATAAAGAAAATCCTACAAACTCCACCAAAACCTGTAAGAATTATCTGAAAGATAAATTTAAAAATATCATTCACAATAGCTTCAAAAACAAGGAAATATTAGGAGTAAATTTAATCAAGGAGGTGAAAGATCTGTTACTGAAAACTATAAGACATTGATGAAAGAAATTGAAGAAGACAGAAATAAATGGAAAGATATCCCATGCTCATAGATTAGAAGAATTAATATTATTAAAGTATCTGTACTACCCCAAGCAGTCTACAGACTCAATGCAGTCTCTGTCAAAATTCCAATGGCATTTTTTACTAAAATAGAAAAAAAAATCCTAAGATTTATATGACACCACAAAGCAATCTTGAAAAAGAAAAATAAAGTTGGAGGCATCGTGCCTCCTGATTTTAAAACATACAATATACTACAAAGCAATAGTAATCAAAATAGTAAGGCACTGGTATAAAAACTGACATAGATCAATCAGACATATTTGAGAGCCCAGAATAAACTCAGACATAATCAGTCATTTTTAAACTCAAAATGGAAAAAAGACAAATGTAAACAGTAAAATGGGAAAATCTCCTTGACAATTGTCTTGGCAATGATTTTTGAGTATGATAACAAAGGCAGAAATATGTGGGGCTACATCAAACTAAAAAGCTCTGCACAGCAAAATGAAAAGGCAACCTATGGAATGGGAGAAAATAATTACAAAGCATGCAATTGAGAAAGGATTAACATTAAAAATATGTAAGGTGCTTCTACAACTTAATAACAACAACAAAATAATTAAATTTTAAAAAAAGGGCTAGGGACATGAATAGACATTTTTCCAAAGAAAATACATAAACATCCCAAATGTCTCCATAGATATTTTGAACCAGACCAAATGTAAGGGAACTTTTGGTGTGGACTAAATTTCTCTGTGGACATTTTGGACAGAGCCAAATATCCTACCATATAGGAATACAAAGTACTTATGAAAACTCAAGATTTTGAAGAGTGTTATTCTGTTTTCCCATGGTAGCAAGAATGAATTGTCAACTCTCAAATCATAATCAGAATTTATGGATTAGTAAAATTGGCTTATTCTCTAGGGAAAAGTATTTATATGATCACTTCTAAAGTTGAATGTAGGTCTTCCCCTAGTTCTCATAAAGTTCATATTATTTATTCATAATTTTGATATTGGTACCTGGATTTTCTTACTGTGGCTTAAAATCAAAATTAGAATTATTATTTTAAAATAATTTACTCTTGACATAAAAAATTAAAGCACACATACAAAATATTCTTTTAGTCAAAAGTACAATTATTTTTACTCAAATGTTTTTCCCAGGCAAGTATGTTTTGTGGAGAATCACAATATATCACCTCAAATGTGCCGTTATGAAGATATGATAATCACTTGGAGGATAAATGCTAGGACTTGATACCAGTAAAAAACATTTTAGGAGATGTTAGGCAGAAATGTTGCAAAAGAAATAGTCTTTCTGTTTAAGGAAGGAAAAAAAAAAAAAGGCAGCTCTTATAATTACTTAGTCCAAATAGGGAAGAAGGTCTAAGTTTGAATTCATGGCATATTGCTATAATATGTTATTAGCCTAATCCTTCATTTTCTCGTAAATTAAAGACTTATCTTTATTCACTGATTCACTTATCAGTAATTCGCTGGGTATTTTAAAGCTGGTTGTTAAAAATCCCTTTGTTTATGGCAATAAGGCACCATTCATTTTGTGAACTTTATAAAACCAACCTCTGCCAATTTTGCTCTTTGAGAATAGCTCTAAAGATGTGTTCCCACAGTAATTACTTATTCCAGAGATGTTCATTAAAGAATGAAGTAAGAGGCAAGGGTTTGAAACAATTGTATCCCACGAAAGCCAGCTTTATGAGCACCTTCCCAGTATCTACAGTACTTATGTACGCTTAAAAAAAAATCATTGGAAAAAGCTCTACGAAATTTGTACTTTTATGTGCTATTGCCTATACTGGGACTAAAGATACAGAGTATTATTTTTACATATTTATATTTAAATGAGATCTTCAGCAAAAGGTTAAGGGAAAGTTGGATGCTTTTGAATTTGGGCCCAGCTGTCCATCATATACCTGCTGTGAATAGTGTGGGTCACTCTAGTGTCTCTGTTCTCTATTGCCTACTTTACCCACAGCCACCAGGATATGAAGATAAAAGAGGGGGATAAATCCCAGCGAAGCCAGCCAAATCTTAATAGGAAAAAAAAATTTTAAAGGTGGCTTTGGAGTTGTATATTTGCTTTAGAATTTATTTGTTATTGTGAGAGATTAATAAGAAGAATTTCAGTGTTTTATTTGCCTATTATCAGAACCTGGTGTGCTAGAATGTGTTCAGGTATTGTATAGTTATCCAATAATTATATTAAAGCCTCCCACTGAGACTCAATGGGCACAGGAAGAAAGAAAAAATTCAAAGCATGAGAAAAGAGGGAGGAAGAGATTTTGTGCATTAGCCTGTCAGTGACAAATCCGAACTGATGCACCCCATACATAAATAAAATTTTATTTATTTCCATTACATAAGAAAATACAACAGACTAAGGAAAGTAGTCTTTCCTTGTTTAGCACCTAACTGTCTATGAAAGACATTCCATGGGCGAATGTCTTTCATAGACGGTTAGGTGCTAAACAAAGTAGATAGCAATCATTTGTAATGAGCACATTCTTCGTTTGAATGTTAATGACACTGCCAAATTAGTCATCTAAGTGCTTGGAAACAGTTTTCTGTTTTTTTGGTCTCCAGACTTGAGTTCTTTTGTATACTTATTTTCTTCCTTTTGGTTAACTCTTACCGATCATCAAGATTCCAAGTATAAATGCAGCTTAGTTTCATCAAGATAAATTCATCTAGTATCTTGCCACTTCAATAAATGATTTTACTCCAAAATTTCAAGGTCCTGCCTGAAACATAGAGAAGTAATACGGAGAGTGCTACAGAGAAGTGCTGCAAGGAATAGAGGGGATTTTCTGGACCATAACTCAAGAAAGATGGAGATTCTTGCATGGCAGTGTCTAGGGATATTTGCTCATGGTTCAGGCTGCCAGCATTTGAACTCCTTGAAGAGATTACAAAATCTTCCTAAGCCCAGTCTCTTCATCTGTAAAACAGGAATGCTAACAATGTCTACCTCAATATTTTCTGTTTTCTTAATTGTGGTTTAATGAGATTTCCTATGAACAACTCTAAGATCATTGCTTGGCACATAATAAGTACTCAATAAATGTTAGCTATTATTATTATATACCTATGACTAGAGTGCCATTTCTTTTTAAAATATCATACTTGTATCTTAATTATAAAATGATGTATTCACCTGGTATCAGAAATGCAAAAACATAGGATAGAAAATAAGAATCTATTATATTACTACTATCTGGCTATGTAGACAATTAATATAAGTATAATACTTTTATTAAAATGAAATCCCATTCTATATAATGACTCTTAACCTGTTTGTTTATTTGTTTGTTTGTTAATGTCAGCTCATGGACACTTTTTCATCAATAAATACAGAGGTATCAATTAATTTTTAATATCTGCATCACACCCCATCATAGTCCATAATTTAAGCAACCATTCCTTGAATCTTAAATGTTCTTTGGGGATACAGATGATAAGAACTACTTTTAATCATGAATTACGTCTGCCCATTTGGTTGCCCTTTAAAATGGCTGGATCATTAATGCCTGCACTTGAATTCCAGCTCTGCCACCTCCTGGATGTGTACACTTGAGTAAGCTACACAACCTCACTGTAGCTCATGTTTTGTTTTTGTTTTTCATTTGTGAAATAGAGATAATAGAAGTATTTACCTCATGGGGTTATTCAAGCAAATCAGTTAAGACATGTAAAGTTTTGAAACTGCTTTCTAGTTAGTACTCCATAGGTATTAGCTTGAGAGCCTTTAAAATCCTTGAGTTCACCCCAAATCATCAAAGAAAAAATGCATTCCCCTTTGAATTAGGTAAATTTTATCATTGTAAAATTTTAGTTGTAAACTTTACATTTCATTCCCATATATAGGTGTAGTTTGAGATATTTCTATGTGAATATATGCATTATCTTGCACACCCCAATTCCCAAACCATGTTAGTTAAAGGAGAGTTTGTAAAATTATTTCTGCTCACTGAACAATTTGAAAACAATCACCATTTCTTAACCAGTGTGAGGAATAGAGGTCACCCTTGTCAATGACTTAGGCTTACTATGCCATGTTGATAGTTATAGGGATGAGCCATGGGGCAGCAAACTCTCCCTCCTTTTTTAAGGACAGAATCTAGGGGAATGGTAAAATCTGAAGGGATTCTAAAAAATGTCCTCCCTCAGGTGTTGATATGTGACCTCTGCATTGACTGTCCTTTCTTAAGTGCTTAAACACGACATCCTTATCAGGTAATTCCGAAACAAATTTATCCCAGTGAGAGCTACCCAACCTATTAAAGCCCATGACTAAGGTACAAATACTCTAAGACATTGACCAACTTCCTCTTCCCCTCAGGGGGCCAGGAGTGACAGAGCAGCTAGAGCCTTTAGGTCAAGCCATCAGCAGCTTCATTACCCTAAAAGGTCCTAAATAATTTTAAGTTTCTCTATGTTCTTTGACATGAAAGAGTTGGAAAGTACACTCTTATGTGCCACTTCCTACTGGCTCTACTTGCTGAAACAATAAGCTACAGACATACAGGGAATATTCATGTAAATTTTTCTTATATTTGTACCTCTGTCATACTATAGTACAATATTCTAATACATAAACCAGTTTTTCTAAAAACTAGAGATTAATGAACCCCTAAATATGTCTAACAACCCAGTTTAAGAAACACTTCTAAAAATTAACAATTTGATAGTTTAGCACCCACATGATTATAAACATAAGTATATATTGTTGCAAGTGAAAATGTACAGAAAAAACTTGTTTGTAACCTGGCCATTGAGATAAAAAGAAATGCAAATATTAACATGGCTTTCAGAGATGATAAAAACGAAAACAAAATTAAACAATTCCTATAGAGATGTGAAATCCTCTAAGAACAACATATCTATGTAACCTACAGGATAATATCATTCTAAAGCAACAGTTATCAAAATGTGGCCCCCAGGACAATAGATCAGTATCATCTACAAACTTTTGAAAGAGCAAATTTTTGGCACTTACCTCAGATTTACTGAAACAGAAGACTGGGGGTGGAATTCAGTCATCTGTGTTTTAACAAGCTATTCAGGTAATTCCGAAGTGCATGAGTTTGAGAACCACAATTAATGAGGCAAACTACTTACTTTTCCAGTCCTGACACACCAACTGAATGCTGTCCTTCATTTAACTTAGGACACAATACCTCCATTTGAGTGAGGCTGTTGCTATTTTAATTCCATTTAAAGAATTTGTCTCGGAGCCAGTTGTAACTAAGGAGAAATTCAGTTTTATTACTTAATAGTCAATCTCATTAAGCAATTGCTCAGAGTATCTGTACAAATCTCAGATTTGACTTAGTCTTACAATGAAGATAAAAAATTGAAAGCTTTTCATGTATGGAGTGATTAATCCTCAAGGAGATATGGTAACAAAGTTATATTGAAAGCTTAATATTTATTAAAGAACCTTATAGACTATTTTTGAAACTGTAGATCTTTCTTCACCATAATATTATTTAGTCTCCAACTTTCTAATTGGCCTTTGGTCAGAAAAGTTCACCTGATGACTACTTCATTTATTTGATTTTCCTACCTCCTGAGTCAGAGTTAGAGTTAGCTTTGGAAGGAGACTGGAGGTCAAAAGCTTGCCTGAATAAAACTTTTTTTGGCTGGGAAAACTCAAAGCCAAAACCTTACATACCCACCTCATTGCCACAGCTGACTTGGATACTGATTTCTCTGCTGCTATGAAATCCTTCTCCAAATGCCTAATTCACGCATGGTTCTTAGCTCTCATCTTGTCCTCGAGCAATTATGGTGGCTGGGCTGCCCAATGACAAAAGGAGAAAAGGAACAAGAGAGTATAAATCCTATGACCATTCTACTTGCTCCTATGGTTTCATCCACCACCAGCCCTTCTGTTCAGATTGTTTAACTGCCAATTCCATTTCTTGGTCCAGCTTTCATCTTAGAATCTCCAGTGTAGCTCTTGTGACAAAATGTCCAGGAGGACAGTCATTTTTGCAGAAGGAGGACTCTGCAGAGGAATAAGCTAGGTTTTCTCTGAACCCTAAGTGGACCTCACATCTGAAGTTTCTTCTCTAGAATCCTGGTAGCCTGAAGCTTCTTCAAGTGCTCAAATAAGGAAGGAGAAAAAGGAAGAAATGTACTGGCCTCTGGATGAAGGGAGATGCTAAGTGTATGGTCCTGCAGTTGGAACTCCCACCAGGTATGTGGTGGGCGGAAGTTAGGTCATCAAACAAAAGGAAGAATATAAAACAGTCTATTGCCATATCCCAAGGCAAACTGCTGACGAAATTTTAATGAACTTTAATTTATCACTTTGACTGTACCTTTCCTATTTTACACAAAGTAGATCATACCTTATGTTTCTGTTTATGCTATCTTTTTTAACTAAAAATTTTATCATAAACATACTTTTAAATCACAAAATTTTCTATTGAAATATTTTTATAAGATATCATAGTATTCTCTTGTTGTACAAGACAGTTTATTAAAACTGTCCTCTCTTGTTTAAAATGTTATTCTCTTCATTATTTTGAACCAGAACTTTTCAATGTTATTCCATGAGTACTTAGATATTTCAATATTATCCCATGAGTACTTAGAATCAACCTCCCAAATATCAGCATGAGCATTCATATGATTTTTTATGAATTTTAATCTTTTTATAATAATACATTTAAATGATTTGAGATCAAAACTATGCAAAAATATATACTGTGTCCTTTTCCTACCATTTCTATTGGTTTATTTTGTATACTTCTAACATTTTATAATACAGATACTATAAGAAAATATGAATATATATTGTCTCACTCTTTTTTTTTTTTTGTAAAGGTAGCAAACCATAAATACTTTTTGTACTTAAAAAAAAATGATGTAATATATCCCGGAGCTCTCTCGACATTAGCACATAGATAGTGTGTATATAAATAATTTTTATAATTTATAATATATATAATTTATTTTATCTGGCACAATGTTTCTCATATGGAAGAAACTGGTCTTCTACTGCTGGACATATGAGACTTGAATGACACGGGGGTTAGGGGTACTGACCCCCGACACAGTTGAAGATCTACATATAATGTTTAACTCCCTCAAATCTTAACTACATATAAATAATTTTATACATGTATAGGAATATCTGCTCAGATTCATTTGGATAAAGTATAATCTATTTTATTTTTTATAACATTAATACTACTCCGATAGCTCCTAATACTGACAAAAATCCTTTCAGAATCCAGTCATTGTAAATCTCCTTATTTCATCTCTAAAATATAATAATGTTTGCATTAATTTCATTAAGAAGTATAATAGTCTGGGCATCTCAAATGCAATTTCTTATCCTATACTTCTGAAAAAAATATATTTTAGTTGACTCCAGAGAATTCCAGTTTGCTCTTTGAAAAAATTTAATATGTAAAATTATTTAATTCTCAAAAATGAACATGGGATTTTCTTTCATGATCTTCCTTAGGTAACAAAGGAGAATTAGTAAAATTTAAATATAGGCATGCTTCTGAAAACTAGATATGCTCACCCGTGTATATGCAGTCTTACTAAATATCTTATTTTATATTATATCTCTAAAAGGATTGATAGAGATTGAATATTCTAATCTGACTTTATCTAATATTTTTAAATACTTTTTTCTCTGATTTTAATTATGAGCTTGTCAGCTACTTTATGATCATATCAAATAACCTTTAGTCTTGTTTATTTTCAGTAAAACTTTTCAAATTATTTAAAAGATTGACATAACCAAACACTAATCTGTATTCTAGGGCAGTGGTTTTCAACCTTGTTGCATATTAGAATTACTTGGGAAGATTTTAAAAACCCTAATAACAAGTCTACCACAGACCAATCAAATATAAATATTTGGTGTTAGAACCTAGGTCATAGTATTTTTTAAAGCTCCCCATGTAATTTCAATGTGTAGCTAAGTTTCAGCATCACTACTCTAGGGGAAAAAATAATTATGGATTTTTTTTTTCCCAAGCAGAATTCTATGTGCTTTTAATTCTATATGCTTTTCAGGAAGTATGCAGTTTATTTTTATTTTATATTGAATATAAACGGGGGGAAATTCTCAAGTAACTTATGTTGTGTGCAAAATTCTGTCTACAACTTGATATGTTGAAGACAGAAATTCATACTTTCTTCAGATTCTCATCATGGTCCTTCTGAAGTAGAGGAGGAAACATGTTTGACTATTGGTTTCCACCTGACTTTCTTTCCATGCAAATGCAAACACATCCCTCTGAGTTGTTTCTAATATATGACCGAGTTGTGTGCATAAATTTCTCTGAGTAATCATTCTTAACTCAAACTATATCAAGCTGTGTAAATGCTGTGCCCAATTTCTATAAAGGAAACCAGCCACATGTAAAGGTGGAGAAGTTAGCTGTGATTCAAAAAACAACCTCAGAATGTGAATACAGCTGGCAGATTTTTCTCCCTTCTAATTGAATAGCTCATTATTTTTCCTGGGTGAACTATAAAAGAGAATATCAACAGTTTGGAAAAATTTTTATCCAGCTGTGAAAGGTATTTTGCTGGGCAAAAACTCTCCTCTGTCCTGTTAAGTAAAGAAGAAATAGGGACTTTCTAGCAAAGAGAAATAGGTGGTTGTCTTGAGAATTTGAGGTTAGTTTGTCCCTAAATATTATTTTTTTCATATGTATACTTCTGAAAAATTATGAAGTAGAAACTTCATAGTATTTTAATTCAAAAAGATCTGATTCAGTGCCTATGGGAAAGGAAAAGTAATTATATAAGAACTTTTTAGGGAGAATAAGGGCTGGATTTATGATTCTAGATTTTATTTTCCCATATTTTCCTACTACTGAGTAGATAAGAAATAATCATTGGATGAATTTAGTATCCATAATGTTTTATTATATGTTATAGTAGAAAGTGTTGTTTTTTTTTTCCCCCTTAGATTCTTTCTGTAAATCTTGTAGGCCATTGATCTTTACCATCTTGTGAACTGGATGTTTTACCAGAAAGATTATCTAAAAGTCTAAAAGTTTATATACTACTTTTTTGAGCTACTGCTTCCTCAGTCTCTCAGAGTGAATATATTTTCATTACAAAAGAAAACGTATTTACAAGGTAGTGTATTGCCTGTTCTGACAGTTAATCTTTCATTTAAAGGATATAATGTTTCTGACTTTTGGTTGAAGCCTTAAACTGATACCAATTACAGGACAACATGTACTGTTATTTTTAATGAATTACATTTGGTAATTGGGTTCTCTTTTTGCAGACTTCTTGAAGCATGCTTTCACCTTTCAAATATTTTGGCCTGCCATTAATCCAATGATTTCACCCTTTTTGTTCCCCTAGACAGGGTAATTTCATCAAAGTTTTCCCACATGGCCAAAATCTGTATTAGCTATTTGGCATGCTGTAAATTTAAAAGCCAGTAGTATTCCTCCCACTCCTTATATATACAAAAAACAGATGTAGTGATTACACTATAATGTTCCTGGCTAGAGTAAATTTAGATGTAAGAATACAGCCTTTATATGTATTAGAGCAAAGTATGTCATTGTTTCTCATTTCACATAAATGAATGTTTAATAAAACTGCTACTTACCAAAAGAGAAACTCCAGAAGAAGACTAAATAAATGAGGTGATATTTTAAAAGTTAATGAATGAGGTACCTTGATCTATGGCCCTATTATACTCTTTTCATTGCTTCACAAAGCTCTTAAAATACAAGATGTGATATAAAAGGAGGGTAAGCTAATTTAAACATTGCTTTAAAAAAAGTAGGCAGTGAAACAGTTATGTTTACCAAAGAGCTGAGAATAGGAAGTCCTTTATTCTAGAAGATATTATGAGGCAACATGTGATATGCAAATTAATATTATTTTTAATATGATACATATTAAAATTAAACTGTTTAAAGTGAGAAAGCCTATACAAATGCCTGGTGAAATAAAATACAATAATATATTTTTAAAATGTACTTTGTTATTCAGATGGTACCACCAATATTTCTACTTAACAGAGATTGGTTTGTGTTATATCTTCATGAACATATTTTTTTAATTGAGGTATAATTGACATATAACATTAGTTTCATGGGTACAACATAAAGATTTGATGCTTGTATATATTAGGAAATGATCATCACAATAGGTCTATATAACTTCCATCACCATACATAGTTACAAAAATATTTTTTCTTGTGGTGAGGAACTTTAAGATTTACTCTCAGCAACTTTCAAGCATACAGTACAGTATTATTAACTATAGTCGTTATGTTGTATATTACATTCCCTGACTTATTTATTTCGTAAACATAATTTTATAATCAGTATAGATCATACTTTTCGTGACAGCTTATTTTACATTGGTAATTCTGAGAGTTCTTTGATTTATGTTGGTAGTCTTATATGACTAATTTTAACAAAACTTAGGATTCTTTGTTTACAAGTAACAAAAGCCAACTTGAACTAGCTTGAACCACAAATATATTTATTAAATGACCACTGTATTTTTCATGCATACTAATACCAAGAAAGTAGCTTGCTCTTTAGGAGAGATTGGAACTGGATCCTTAATGTCTGCTGAAATACTTTCTCTGTCTTCCATCTCTGCTTCTTCTTGTGTACCTATCTCATAGTTTTTCCTGTGCCAGTCTGTTGATTCCAATCCTCAGAGAAGTTGGAAGAGGGTCACTCCATAGTCATGAGTATATATTTATTTCTAAAGACCTGGACTAAGTTAAAAAAAAATTTTTTTAACCTCAATTTTAAATTCCTGGGAGAAAGAGTTTGATTGAGCCAGCCTGTGTCAAGTGTCAACTAGGTCAAATTAGCTATGATTAGGAGAGAAAATGTTGCTGATCTACCAGGGACTCACCTCTCCGGGCAGTGCAGACAGTCCCAAGAGAAGAGGAACTTATGTAATATCCTAAGAAATGTTCATTACAACCCTATTAGATAAATAGTAAGTGTAAATTTAATTTAATTTTTCTATTGTGTTGAATAGATAAAGTACCAGAGAAAACAACAGTTTTTAAAATATAAAACATTAAGATAAAATGTTTATTGAAAAATATTCTCTGGTACTATATTAACTACTTTATTGTATTGGAAAATTTTTACATTGATATTCTGTAATTTCATTGATTACTATTTATTTATTTATTTTCTTAAGTATGCTTATTAAGTATGCTTATGTTAGAGAAATGGAAAAGTAAATTTCAGATTTGAATTACTAGGTAAAACTAGTTCCAATGTTAATAAAGTAATTTTTAAAAGATATAAAGTAAATTGTATAATATATGGTCCCTAAATGTATTTTTTCAGGTAAAATGTTCAGAATATGAATATTAAAAGGGTGAAGTAGAGATCAGTAAGTCTAAAATATTACATTATATCCCCATGACTTATTTATTTCATAAACAAAGCTTTATAATCAGTATAGATCATGCTTTTAGTGACAACTTATTTTACATTGATGATTCTTTATACAGATAGATCGGTAAAGTGATGTCAGAAGGTTGAAGTATTTTATTGAAAATAACAAGAATTATTTTGTAAAAACTCATTAGGAACCACACCTTCTGATTCTCAACATAGTGTTACTTGTTTCTCCCACATATTAAAAACAATTAGTAAGTCTCTAATGCTGCTGCCAATGAGATGTTGCTTTGAGGAAGGAGAGCCTTGAGAGTTTTAAGAAAATTATCAATGCAATGTTTATACTCATATTAAATTGAAACAATCATCTCTTGTACTGATTCAAGAAGTTTCTGATAAGTACTGAAATTGGGAAAGATATATGGAGTTATATTTGGTACATACTTATTCAAATTTTGGGTAGATTTCTCATAGAGTCCATGTCCTCAGCTCCTTTGCAGCTCTACCTTGCAGTAGTTACCCCTTATCTGTGGATTCCTTTATTTCAGTTTGTTACCTGCAGTCAACAGAGGTCCAAAAATATTAAACAAAAAATTCCAGAAATAAACAATTTATAAATCTTAAATTGCCTGCCATTCTGAGTAGCATGATGGATCTCTCCCCATCCTGTGCCTTCCCGCCCAGGATGTGACTCATCCCTTTGTCCAGCATCTCCGCCTTGTATATACTACCTGCTCGTCAGACATTTAGTAGCAGTCTCAGTTATCAGATTGACTATTTCCAATATTGCAGTATTGCAGTGCTTGTGTTCAAGTAATTTATTTTCCTTAATCATGGCCCCAAAGAGTAAGAATAGTGATGCTGGCAATTCAGATATGCCAAAGAGAAAGATAAAGTGCTTCTTTTAAGTGAAAAATAAAATCCAAGTACGGGGGGCGGGGGTGGGGAACAGTATATATAGAGTTTGGTTCTATCCATGACTTAAGGCATCCACTGGGGGGTCTTAGAATATAAACCCCATGGATAAGCAGGGACTACTGTACTTAAGAAAATTATGAGAATGAAGAAACAAGTTCACAGAGTGACAAAAATAGCTTTATCAGTAAAGCTCACCTAGATATCTATTTTTATGAAAAACTGATACAATAAGGAATATATTTTAAAATTTACTTTTTTCAGTTGAAATGTCAAAAGATGAATTTATTTCTTTTCAGAAATAATTGTAGTTTTGGTATGATTTACTTGTCTGTAGTTGCCTTTAACTTGGATTTTAAAGTCTTCTACTGAAGTAAGTTAATAAAGAGCAAATCCTGCATTATTTTTGCTTATGTTAGTAAAGAATGTTTTCCCATTCATGTTCTTTACTTTAAGCATGAATAATCTGTGACTGTGGCACTGCTTTGAGTAACACATTGGCACTTAAGAGTTGGTATTAATATGTTATGGTGATTGGTAAACATTTTTTTCTGCAGCTTCAGAGTTACTTAGAAATGTGATTTTGTCCATGAAAGCCTTGGATAGAATTAGTTAATTAGTAATTTATACATTTATTTTTAACAGCTCAAATTATCTGCATAAGAACATGTAAATCTATTCATACACAGCTAGGAGGCTACATGTTGGAGAAAAAATATGTGATTAGGTAATAGGATATTTAGCTCTTCATCTCCTACTACGTTTCTATGTGCCACATAATAAACTACTTTATTTTCCTCAGAGTTATCTATAAAATGTAAATGTTAAGGTTAAATAATATCTAAGGTTCTCTCTAGCTCTAACAGTTCATGTTGCTATGATAAAAAGCAATTGTACATATAAACATTAATCCAAATTTGTTAGATGAAGGTAAAAACTAAGATCTCATTCTTTTGAAAATTCGAAATAAATAATTATAGATTCCATTGCCTCCTATTGTAAGCTATCTCTATTCTCTCCTTAGTGTCTTTCCTCTTGTGGATTTCCAAGAAGTCAAAAAAGATTTTACAAACTAAGCATCAGTATTGATTTCTATCATCCTAGATACTACAATGTAAGAGCTGCTCAGTACATGTTACTTTCATTTCCTTCTCATACTCATATTCATGTTATGATCCTAGCATTCAAGTTAAGAAGAAGAGAAAAGAGGAACATGAAACACTATTTTTAACTATGGGGAAGACCACTATTTTTAAAGAGAAAATAAAGAGCTGACTCCAACTTCTTAGGACAGAGATGATCTCCCCCTGCCACCCCCATTCCTGCCCTTAAGATCTTAAGATTTGTTTTTTATGAATGAGTGCATGAGGAAGAAACTTACACTGTATGGCGTTTTCAGGTTTAGCAATGAAAAATAAGGCAAGAATGCAATATTGGAACGAACACTCAGCGCTTAGGAGATGGGAATTCCAGATGTTGTGCCATCTATGTATATTAACTTTCTAGTGATGTTCATTAAACCCTTTAATTTCCCTTGCTTTTCTTTCAGCATCTGTAAATCGAGGCATCTGAGCCAAAGTTACTCTAAGCTCACTTTTAACTATAACAAATCGTTTTCAGGGTATATATTCATTATATATTCATTATATAAACAGATTTTTTTTTCTGCATGTGGTGATCAAGTTTTTAATCTCCAAAGCAATTTTTCTACCGTTTTATCCATTATTATGTGGAATATGCTCAGGGAATGCAAATAATTCTAATGTTTTTAAAGCAAATGTTTCAAATACAAATCATGCAACTATTTGTTTAAATAAACTATAGAGAATAATATAAAGTTCAGATGCTTTCCCTCTCCTGTGTTATTTTCTATCTTTTTAAAAAAATTATAAGCAAGACTTGGTCTTAAGATTACCTACCAAGTAAGTAACTACTAACAGAGGAATCACTAACAGAGGAACATTGTATTTTCAAACAAAACAAACAAAAGCAAAATAAGAAAACTCTTCATAAGATGTTAGTTGCAATAATAATTCATAATAAGTGAAAAGGCAAGCAGGAATTATTTTCACAAGGATGCTAAGTAAGCCAAGGTTTTGCTCTTTTATAATCTCAATTAAGCTGTAACATATACTCATGTGAAAAGATAGTCCTGAATGTCCTATAGGCACAAAAGAGGGTGGACCTACTTAGTTTATTTCTAAATTGTCAGCTCTTTTTTTTTCTACTCTTTCAGTAAAATAAACTGTTTTGATGAATAAGAGGGTTAAGAAAAGGCCTGAGTGAGTCACTCCAATTTGTTTCCACATTCTGAACAGTCAATAAAGGAATTTATTGCCTCATTAGGCATTTTGAGTAGATTTCTGGAAACCTGGGTGACGTAAGACAGAAAAGTAACCTAGTAAGATGTTTTAAAAGAGGTTGCAGCTGAATTTGTTTTTGAAATTGCAAGTTGCCTGGAATGACATAATGATTTGTTTCAAGGAACGGTGCCAGGCAGTGGGCTGATTTCAAGGAGGAAACTGTTTATTTTCAGCAAGTACTAAAAAGTACTGTAAATAACCGGTACTAAAAAATACTTTAAGATGATCCTGGCAAGATGACTGGAAGAGGGCGGTGGTCTCAGTAATGAGATCAAGAGTAAGCTTCTTCTAAGTGAAAACAATGAAAGGCCATTGAGGTTGGGTGATAAACATATAGGCAGCAATGCAGATGTATACCATGTCGTATCCCAACTTCTGCTCTCCTATACTCTTGCCCATCATTGAGCTGATATTTAACTCTAAATTCAAATGTCAATACTTAAAATTGGAACTCTTTCAGACTAAGGCATCTGTAACAATTCCACCTCTGGTGTGGGCTTCAAAATCTGATTAGCATCAAGGGAGAGTAGGTTCTTTCCCCTGCACATGTAATAATCTTTCAGAATTAAAGAAAACATCTCTTTAACTTCTTTTAATGACTAAAAATTAAATTAATGATAGCTTTTTTAAAAAACAAAACATGTAGAATTCACTTCAAAATGTTAACAACCCAGGAGACAAAAACTCATAGGATAGATGATTTATTAATAACTAGAACACAATGACTTCCTTGCTCAAAGTAACTTTTTTCCCTGTACATTTTGCAGATAAACATATTAATCATGATCAGTCTGCACGATATCAAAAGACAACTTGATAAATTAATCACAACTAACCACAAAGCAAGGAAGTTTCAGGAAATTTTTCAGATAGAAGTGGAAATATTTGTTTTTCATAGTGACAATAATGTATGTATGTGTATATGTATGTGTATGTAATATATGTATGTGTATACACATACATATACACATTAGGGTATAGTATACTATATACTACACATACATACATTTTGTATATGTGTGTGTGTGTGTGTGTGTGTGTGTGTATGACATTCTATTTAACATATTTGAGTTTCCACAAATTTGGAGAATAATGAAATAGAAGAAAAAATAAAGATTTTATCTGAAGTCTCTTCTTGTTAGTCAAAGACAAATTTCTCAGCACGGCTTCACATTCTTATTATAAAAGACTCCAATTTTAGGAGTGATCTTGAGATGTAAAAAGAAGGAAATATTTTCTCTAGTATCAAATCTCTTAATTCTCCCAACTGACTAACAATTTGCTACCAGTATTAGGTTGAATATCTAGAGAGAAAGTTGAAAGAGAAAAAAATACCTGATGACACAAAAAAATACCACAGGACACCAAGGGGAAGACATTGGGAGAAGAGGCCTGGGTTCACACTCCATCTTTGCGAATCTCTGGACAGTTTCCTCATCTGTGAAATATGAGGTCTGGACTGGATGACTTTCAATTGCTCTAACGTTTTAAAGATCTCTGAGTCTAACTTGGTGGTCTGGAGGAGATTAAAATCCATTTAAAACTTGAAGGAAGGAATTAAAAGCAGCAAAATGGTGCCATTCCTCATTACTCCCTTTCTAATTAACATTATAAAAGTTCCAGATCTGAGACCTGCCAAATTTAAAGGTCTCTATTTTACATATATATTCTTCTACATCCAATTATTTCTTCCTAATAAAATATGAGATCAGTTATTTTTTAATGATTATTTGTTGACTATGATGTCCATTGAAGTTCTCTTGAGTCATTTAATTCAACAAATGTTTAATTAATTGCTACTCTGTGTTGGGCAGTGAGTAAAGCAATAGAAAATACCACCACCACCACCAATAACAACCTCCTCCCCCAAAATGAGAAAATGACATAGACTTTGGTTTAAGGAGCTTAGAATGTGCCTGGTTGTTATTCAACAGATATTTATTCAATGACTGAATAAGCGTACTGAAGGAGAAAAACTGAGAGTATAACATAAATATATATTTATACAGAGGAATAGGAAAAGTTTTGTTTAGAGGAGTCATGGCAATATTTAGAAAATAGTTGACATTTGAGCTGAGTAGGCATTCCAGCAACAAATTAGATTTCAAAAGCAGATTTTTAAAAAGAGGTGGCATACCAGTTTATGAAATGTCTGGGAGTTTTGAACATATATTGTGTGGAGTGGTCATAGGTTATAGGAAGTGAAGATGTAAAGGTGGCTGGGGTAATATTGCCAAGACTTTTTTAATGACAGGCTAAGTAGTTTACACTTTAAACTATGTAGCTAAAAATTTATACTATAAGTAAAAGATAGGATTTCATTTGTAAGAAAAGGAGTGAGATAACCAGGTTCGTTTTTGTGACTTCTGATTCTTTAGTGCACCCAGAGGACCTTGATTAAAGCTTTTAAGAGCTTTTCTAACTTTTTCAACCATCCACCAGCAACCAAAAGAAGTCAGTCTTTACCTTCAAATGTAATTTGCTTTTCGTAAGTCATTTATGATGTTTAAACTACAGCATGAACACATTGAGTAGATTTTTTCAAATTATACATCTTCCTTCAACATTCTAGAGATTCTGATATGTCTTCTGTCTCCTCAAGCCCCTTCTCCCCTATTTTTTAGACTTGCAAATATACCACATGGACCTAGGTGCTGTGCATACCTTAATACAAATCCTAAATGTATAGAATTATAACCAATTTTATAAACAAAATTAAAAATAATGATAATACTGAGAGCCAGAAAACATTACAGCGTCAACTGTGGATCCAGGCAGCCAAGGTTCAGATCTTAGTTTTGCCGCTGACTAGCTCTGATCTTGACTAATTACTTAAACTCAATATGATTTAATACCTGAAGGTAAAAACACATTCAAGTCTCCTCACATTAAATCACCACTTTTTGTTCTAACCAAACATCAATGTTTAATTGTATTTCCTTATTTATTTTAGTCTTAAAATGGTAACTTTCTTCTCTGTATTTGCTTTCTACCCATACATTCATTCAAGCACTTTTTCTCAGATGTCTCTATGTTTAGCAGTTCAAGGGCTATCAAGTCATTCCTTTATCTCAACACACTCTCCAGTTCGAAAAAAAAAAAAAAAAAAACCTAATTTTTATTAATTTTCCTTCATAGAACTTAGTTTTTATAAGACTTTATTAATCTTTATGGGTCTTCTCTAGATTTTGTTAAGATTTACACTTCTTTTTTAACTTGTGAAGACAAGGTGGGTTAATTAGAGGGATTGGAATATCACTTAGAACGTCGAGTCCTGGACCGGACTGAGGGTTCTGAAAAAAAACCTGCCCTTCAACTCACTAGAAAGAGCCATTTAGGAAGCCATTGCCTCTTCTACTTCAGTAGCTTTCTCCATTATCAACTTCAACAATGATTTCTTTTCAGACTTATTTTGATTATACATAAAATAAACCTAAAAATACTTTAGAAGGGAAATCAATGCAAGCTATTCTTGATATTAAAACAAACAACAATAATCCAGGATTTAAAAACTAGAGTAAATATATGATGAAAAAAAAATCTGTGATGGAGTTATTGATTTTATTAATGAGATATTTAGACTATGTTTTCATCATTTTATAGAAGTGGTCCTCCTTCCATAAAACTAAGTAGTCTAGGACATTCTGCATTAATGCAAGTTGGATTAACATAATCATGTAGTCTTTCCATGTTGTAGTTTTTTATCTGAACTGAGCCTTCGGTATGCTTTAATTTTATTCACTGAAAGTAAGTTTTGTTTATTTGAGGTTTTCAAAAATAATATTCCAGGATTGGGTAAACCCAGAGGCACTTTGGTCCCATATTACTCTGAATACAAAAAAAAAAAAAAAAAAAAAAAAAATCAGGCTCATTAAATAATCACTGGAAACAGGGTTGCAAAACTAACACATAGGCTATGGAACAACAATAGGTGTGTCATACATTAAAAACAGAAAACACCATTACCTTAGGGCAAAATTGTGAAAGAAAAGGTGAATAAATAAAATACATGTCTGGAGGCCCTCTTTATACTGCATCACTTTCCAGCTAGAAAAATGTTGCAGGTAAATAAAATATGTTCTTACTGAATAATAAGTATAATGTATGCAATTTATTGTTATTACTAAGAGTTTTTATTGTATCTGAAGAATTCCACAGAGGGCCATTAAAAATCCATTACGGTGTTTTTAGTTAGTGATCTGCTCTGCTTCCCAAACCATGGTCATTTTATGCAGTATTAGATATAATACGCATTTCCATTTCATGCCTGGTCTAAATTCTGCATGCTTACACATAATTACTTGAGAGAGCTTTTGTTGCCTTTTTGGCCATTACTTAAAAGCACAATATAATTTATTTGACCAAAATAAAGTGGTGCTTTTTAAGAAAAGTTCTCTATGTAAAAGTTCAATTTAAAGTTAAATAGAGGATAAGTTTTTATTTGCAATGATTGAAAGAAACATTTCCAATAGAAAAGACTTCATAGTTGGAATATGAATAACTGAGTTTAATAAGAACTTCATTACTTATCTCTGAAGAAATGAGTTTCTTTGCCCTGCTCAAGAGGTTTTTTTGGCTTCGCAAGATGTCCCCACTCTTCCACTTAGAATTCACGGTCCAGGGCTCAACCCACATTTTTACTTCTTTTATATATAATCATGTTTTTCCACATAAATCCTTCCTTGCATCCAAACTCATCTTTCCAATTACATGTATTCTACGACATAATTTTTTAATATTTACTTGTGCTTTTACTTTTATGTAAATATCATTTACTCCCTCCAAACACCTTTTATACTGCTCATTTTTTTCATGTTCTAAAGATCATTAAAATTCTCCCTCTTCTATACAACTTTTTCTGGATGTAGCAGTCTTTGTCTTTCAAATAAGAGTATACATTTGCTACCTTGAACTGATACATCCATGGGTAGAGCAGAAAGGGAATATACACCTGGTGAATGACATTGTTTTCCATAGATTTTGCTAGGTGTTCTATATTATATGCCTCATTCAATTCACACAGCAACCAGGGAATAAGGGACTACCATGCTTGTTGTACAGGTGAAGAAACTGTGGCCTGGCAAATTTTAGTTCCTTTCCCAAGGTCCCTCTGATAGAAAGCAACTGTGCATAGATTCAAACCTTTCTTTTGCAACAAAAGCTGTGTTTTTTGCACTCAGGTTTCTATGCCTGTATGTTTGTCTACTTCAATTTCCTACCTTTCTGACAGCAAGGACTCTATGAGAATATTTATTCTTTTTGGTAGTTTTCACATAGCTGATAAAATATTGGGCCTCAAGTCTGAGTTTAAGTCCTGTGTAACTCAGAGGCAATGATGTCCTTTACAATGTTTTTCTATTTTTACTCAATTAAAATGATGTGGTTAATCATAATTGAAAATGGAGCATTTTTCCCTGTCAACAAAAGGGAAAAATATTTATGTGAATAATAAAGGCACTTTCAGAATATCTATTTTCAAGTTGATCATAAAATAAAAGACTTTCTTATGTTTTTCAACTTTAATTTTTATTTTATGTATTCTATTCTATGCATAGTTGATAATATTTCTTAGCTAATACATCTTCGTGTTTTAAAGGCTAAGACCCATTTTTCTGAGACCATCTGAATCTTCCTTAGAAAAAAATAACCTTCAAAAAAGTACATGTAATTTAAACTAAACTTAGACATGGTTAAGGAAGTCAATGTTTAATACATTACCTTGGATATGATACATTTCAAAAGCAATTCAGTTTTTTAAAAATTTAAATGACATAACATCTGGATATAAATTCCAGACCCAGACTATTCCTGTATAGAGGGAGCAAATTACAAAGGGAGTCCTTACTAAACCCATAAATATCAAGATAACTTGCAGAATTACTGACAAGCAATTCAGAAGCTGTTCTGTAAATATTGTCCCTCTATTGTTCCTCATCTTATTCTAAGCCAAACTTCTAAATTACTGAGAAAAAAAGCTTCAGATGATTGGATCATATTTCTTCACAAGGTCATCATAAATCTTTTTTTTTTAATGCATTATGAGACAAGCAGGAACATTCCAATATTATTTATGCTACATGAAAAAATTATGTTCGTTCTTTTGTCAACCATTACATATTAATTGCATAAGATTAAGGGAAGTGCTGTAGAAAATTAAAATGGAAAATAGAAGGCCTGGTTCTTGGTCTCAGGATATTTGCAGTGTAACAAAGGAGGCAAGGCATTTACTTAAACCAACAGATACACACACATAACAACTCAAGAAAGAATTAGATAACTGCTGAGGGGGCACAGATGAGTTCAGTAGAGACTGCCATGGTATAAGATGGTTGAAGAAATTGTTACCATGGAGGTGCAATTTGAGAGGAAGCTTCAAAGAAGGCAGGAAACTATTAAGTGGAAAAAAGATAATGCAACAATTCTGATGGAAAGAAAATTGAAAATCAAGTTGTAGAGGTGGCTTAGGCAAGATGTGTTTGAAGGAAACATTGAAATGACTAAAATGGAAGCTTCATTCAAAAACAAGATCTTTTTATTTATCTTTTTCTTACTTTGCATCTCTCAGTGGATCACTGTTTTGGGCTAGTATAGATTACCATGTTTTAATATATTTGCACTTTTAACATTTGCACTTTTACCAGTTCTAAGACAGAAGCTTTGAATTCTTGGACAAAAGTGACCCATTCCTTTGAGGTTCTGACCACTCAAAAGGATCCATTAATCTTATCTGTTAGATGGTTGATCATTTTGCTCATTATGAAACATCCTATCAAGCTATGTCCTAAAAGCATCAAAACTTTTAGCTTCTTGAGAAGCTAAACCAGAAGTGTTATGGTTCACTTCTACACATTCTCCAGCTGTGTGCCTGAACAGCTTGATTTCTCATCTACTTCATGGTGAAAGAGAAATAGTTTCAGATTTTTTTTTTTTTTACTTTGAGCTAGGAAGATTTTGACCTCCCTTTTTATTGGTCATTTTCTGAAAGTATTAGAATATTTGACCATTCAAAATTACTTTTCTGAGAACCAGCACATCCTGAAACTAATCTGAGCCCCCTCCTTTAATTTCAATAAGGATCACCTTTAGAGGAGTTGAAGAAGAGACTAGATTGAAACAGGAATCTGTCAGGTTCTCTGTGCATGTTTTTAATTCACACTCCCACGTGACTACATCCAACAGAGGTGACCTGAATTTTTGTCTTTGATGTTGCATACCATGAATTCCCACAGCAGTTCAGGAACAAAGAGGGCATTTTTAAAGCTTTTTTTCCCTAACATTGCTTTAGCAGATACTGACTGATTGTGTCCCGGGAAGAAACATGCTCTCGATTTTAGAATCATAAACCTCGCTAGCACCAAGATGCTTGTAAAATGATGCTGTGACTTTGATTTCTCTTGGGTGGTCAAAACACAGCATGTGTGATATTTTTACAAACTGTGGTTCACAAAGCACATAGTTCTAGAGCTTTTTGTTTTCATTATGTTCGTGTCAATGGAAACAGTTGTGTTTCCTGATGTCTTACTGAGATGGCCTTTTTGGTCATTTTAGGTTACTTTCCCAAGGATACTGCATGTTGCCTGACCCTTATTCCTGAGGAAGTAAATAGGACTTGAACTGACCTATTGTGGATAATGTACTTTCTCTAAGAATGGCAGAAGGAAAAACATCAGCCTAGGATGTTCTCCAGAAATAATAGTGGAGAACCTCATCCTGTTTTGTAAACTCTTTGTACTTTGCTCTCTGCATGTTTTGTGAGAATAAACTTTTAAAGGCCCATTATACTCTGAAAGATATTATTTTGCATTAAAATTATTTTAGAGTTAAGGAAAGTAAACAAGATCTCATCATTAGCAAGTTTATAAAATTGGCATTACTATATTTACAGGAAATTTTTGAATTAGTGCTAATTCTGAATGAACAAGTCATTTCTTCTCTCCAGCAGTTTTATTTAAACTTCCCATGGTGGAGTGAAGATGGGGATGAATAAAAAATACCTAACAAGGGCTTCATTTGAAAAAAATACAGTTTTCTGGAAATCAGGTAAAAATAATACAGACAACTTTAAGAATGCATATTCCTTTTATTTAAAAAAACAACTATGTTCTTTATCAAGTTTACTTTGTGGATTCCTTCTAGAAGCTATATTTACTATCAAATTTAATATATATTTTATTTACAAACATTGCATTATATCTAACATTTCATCTCTCTATGAAGAACAGAATGTTTTACTAAAGCATATATTCATGCTTTAATTTATTGCTTTAACGAAGTTATATTAGTAATATAATCTACTTTTGTGAAAATATTTTAAAGAAAAAAAAAGGACATATGTTGAATTGATTTGACTTGTCACAATTCTAAACAAAGAAAAGAGGATTAAGTTAGATAAGTTTAATGTTTTATTAAAAATAACTTTCATTTTTACCAAATAAATATATGCACACACATTTAAAATGCAAATAAGTTTGAACATTAAACTGTAAAGAAATAAACCCTTTGGCACCAGTTCAGGAGAGGAACCACTTTCAACTTCTTTAATTTTTATTTTACTTCCGTATTTTTAAAGACTGTACATAGGGCTGTCTCGTGATTCCTGAACTTTGATCCTATTGATTGACTTTTTATTGCTCACATGAAGGTTTAAACTTTCTTAAAACTCCAAAATTCTTTAATTCTTCCATTAAAGCTGTATCTCCCCATTTTGAATTAAATCTATATCTGGTTTTTGAATTATAAGACTATACAAATAGTGGTTACCGCTAAGCTTGGTAATATGGTATAATTATATACCCTTTATTGTAGGTTTTTTCTTTAATTAATAAGTGCTTCATATGTTTTCTTTTTTGCCCAGTTCCTCCTCCTCCCCTGGCCACATCTCCCTTCCTCATTTCCTCCCTCCCTCCCTCCCTTCCTTCCTTCCTGTCTTCTTTTCTGTTTTTACTAACTCTTCCCTAATGCTTCATAATCTTTATAAAATACTTCTCTATTCAACTTTGTTCACAGTCAAGTTAATCAAATAATCTAGCATATATTTGTTTTTCCATTTTTGTTCTTATTTTTCCCTTGAAAAAATCCCTTGCCGAAACCCTATCTTCTACTTGTATCTTGCTGGTTGTTCTCTAAAGCATCTTATAAAAAGATGTAATTGATGTATTTTTTGGCTGTCTTGGAAATCTGTTCTTTCATTTTATGATGTTGTAGCCTCTTTCTAGAAATTATGTCCTTGTTTTACTTGGTTTTCTCTCTCTTTTTTCCTGGAGTTCATGTTCTGGTGTCATTTTAGAAGGGTTCCATAGTTTATAAATACTTTACAGACATGTTGAGAAATGTTGTTATTCTACTTGAAACTTGATTGAACCTTTGGCTGGGAATAGAACTATAGATTTTAAATAATTTTCACTCAGAATTTTTAAAGCATTTTTCCATTACTTCCAATTTCTAAGGTTGTCAAGAAGACCAGTGTCATTTTGATCCTGATTTGCTGTATATCTACTTTTCTCACAAATAGCTTTTGAGATCTTTTTGTTTGCGGTATTATATCTAAATATGTCTTACTGTAGTTCTTTCTTCATCCTGTCCTGGGGCACTTGATAGATCTTTTCAGTCTGGAAACTCGTATTAACAACTATGAGAAATTTCCTTGTATTATATCCTTAATAATTTTTTTTTACTAGCATTTTCTCTAATTTCCATTTCTTGAATTATCATTTGTGGAGTGGTGGATTATCTCCATTGATCATCTTCTTTTAAAAAAATCTTTCCTCTGCTTTACTTACGCGTTCACCTTTTTCAGTTTACCCAATATTATCTTTTATCACTCACTAGTTTTTAGATTTGGTGTTCATATATTAAATTTATAGATATCTTTTTTATTCTCCACTTGTTTATTTCTCTCTCTCTCTCTCTCTCTCTCTCTCTCTCTCTCTCTCTCTCTCTCCTCACCCCTCCCCCTTCTCCCCACTTATCTATTTTTACTGTGCTCTGTTTTGTTTCACCAAGGCATATATCTTCTCATGCTTGAGGACATTATTACTATTACTTTGAAATTTTATTCTGCTCACTCATATTCTCTATTTCTCTGAGTTTCTTCACTTTAAAAATTTACTTTAACTTCTTTTTTTTTTTCTCAATGATTCCCCATGATAATCCTTTACTTTCCAATTGTATTTTTTAAGGAGGCACTAAAAACCTTATTAGAATTTCTGTGTTCAGGAGTGATGCTTGTCAGTAGGTAGACTTCACTGTTGATCCATTGATTGGGCAATTGGCTTTTCTTGGTGGGCACAACATATTAACATCTGTTTCTGAAGGTTTTTCTCTGCAGTAGGTACTCAATAGAAGAATTCTGAAACTTTTGTCAGGGGATATAAACATTCTGGGGGTTAGCTAGGGAAGGTAGGGGTATTATAATTCTTCATATACATAGACTTTCACATAACCTTTTAATTTTTTGTACCATGTACCAATGTTAGGTAGCTAGTCAGACATGAGCGACAAGGGGGAACAAAGAAATAGGGACCCAGCCTAAAAACCACACAAATAACATCCCAATGGTAGTAGATTCTGGGTACATACATGCACACTAGGCAAAGTTATATAGTAGCCAGGTGTCAATCAGAATGACCTCACTTGCCAATTACCTAGGAATGCCTTTGGAACCACTCATCATGGCCCAAATATAAGGCAGACAGTTCTGGGTCTTTTTTGCCCTTTTGGGCTCCCCTCCCTTTTGCCCTTTTGGGTTCCCCTCCCTTTTGTCCTTTTTGGGTCTCTCTCTTTTCAGTGACCTTTTGTAGCCATTTTGGCCCTTTTCTGTTGGTTATAGCACTGCTACCATGTGCCTCCTTGGTCCATACTATGTCTTTCTCCACGGGCCTCCTTGGGGTATTCTTTGTCTTTCTAAAATATATTTTTAATAACACTATTAAATCTCAATGACCTGTGATTTTTCACTGCTGTCATTTGAGGAAGAACCAAGGGAAAATGCTAACTACATGTCTGCACTGTTGTTATCTCTCTTCCAACCCCCTACCCTTAGGGTGACACCAAACTCTGATCTGCCCCAATGGTGACACCTATGCTTCCTTTTGTCTTATAGATTGGGGTCATTCTGGTTCAATCTCTTCAGATATTATTTCTTTCCTTTAAGGCTGAGAAGAATTAGTCCCCTGATTTTTTTATAGTAAATGTGTGAGCATACATATGTGTGTAACTTCTCATTTTACAGTCTTTCCAACACTCTCTCTGTTTTCAACTCCTGGCCTCAATCCTACCTTTGATAATACCTAGATGTTCCAATGTCCGAGCTTTTCTTGAATATTGCCGTGTGGCTGTGCTTATTTATTTAATTAGTATTTCCTATTTATAGGTCAAAAGATATCTATTTCACCTTCTTGGAACTGGAATCCTTTAATTATTTAACTTAGGATGGTTTTATTTCTTATAATTTTATCTTTAGAACAAGGAGTATGTCCATGTCAGGAAGTATTGGAGCTTTCCCAGATACAGAATTTTAATAGTATATTTATTTATTCTTCCCCTCTTCTTATATAATATCTTCTGTCAAATATGTTACCTTTTTCCCTCTCTTGCCTTCCCTTTCCTTTCCTTTTTCAGTTTGTTTTCTACTACTTTGTTAAGTAAAATGCCACTAACATACCCACTTTTTGCCTTTATATATTATGGATTAGAGTTTTAAAAGTCCTCTGGTTTTAGAAAATATTTGGTTTTGTGTGATAAGCTTATATTGGCTCTCCAAAATATGTCCACATCCTCATTCCCAAAACCTGTGATTGTTACCTTATTTGGAAAAAGGATCTTTGCAGGTGTATGTACGTACTTACGTACGTACGTACGTATGTATGTATGTATGTATGTATGTATGTATGTATTTATAGTTTTTAGAAGGTAGCTCAGTTTATGTTTTATTTTTGTTTTTATGTTTTCATTTTTTAATAAATGTATTGAGTGACATTGATTGATAAAATTATATAGGTTTCAAGTTTAAAATTCAATAATAGGTTATATGTATATTGAATTGTACATTCACCACCCAAAGTTAAATCTCCTTCTGTCCATATGCAGATGTAATTAAATTAAGGATTTTAAGATGAGGAGATTACCCTAGATTATCCAAGTGGGCCCTATGTACCATCAGAAGCATCTTATGAGAGAGAGGCAAAGGGAGATTTGACACATATACACAGAGGAGACAGTGATATGAAGGCAGAGACTGAATGATGTGGCTACAAGCCAGGGAATGCCCAGAAATACAAAGGCTACCAGAAGCTAGAAGAATCACTAAACAGATTCTTCTGGAGAGCCCTCAGGGAATGCAGCCCTGCCAAGAAGCTTGATTTCAGCCCAGTGAAACTAATGTTGAATTTCTGGCCACAGAACTGTAAGAAAATAAACTTTCGTTGTTTTAAGACATTAAGTTTGGAGGAATTTGTTATATCAGGTACAGAAAACAAACACAGTTTATATTTGAGTTTCTTTTTCTCCTTCATGCTCTGTGATCATTTTTAAAAGGTAAAAGAGGTAGAAAGATATCTATTTCACCTGCTTGGAACTGGAATCCTTTAATTATTCAACTTAGGATGGTTTTATTTCTTAAAATTTTATCTTTAGAACAAGGAGTATGTCCATGTCAGGAGGTATTGGAGCTTTCCCAGATACAGAATTTCGACAGTATATTTATTTATTCTTCTCCTCTTCTTATATAATTTCTTCTGTCAAATATATGTTACCTTTTTCCCTCTCTTGCCTTTCCTTTCCTTTCCATTTTCAATAATCAATTGATTATCTACTTGATGTTAGGCACTGTGATTAGCTTTGGAAATATAGAAACCAATAAAGCAGTTTTATTGCCCTTCACGATCACACCATCTATTGACATTGAAAAGGAGCACAAATAACATTTGTTTACTATGAGACAAAAAAAACCAAAACAGAAGTAGAAGATAACTAAAATATGTACTAAATTAAATGTACGAGCAAAACGCTATGGTCTCGCGAAACATATATTGAATAGCTCTGTTTGACAGAGACTGAGAGGATTTATGAAGTAGTACTCGATCAGAGTCTTAGGGGATGAATTGCTGTTTTATAAAGAAATAAATAGGAAAAAGTCATTTTATGAAAAGGAACTGCTTCTACAGAAGGCACACACATGTTAAAGAACATGGATTGCTTTGGTATGGCAAGATATTTAATATGCCTGGAGCATAGATTAACAGTGAGAGAATACTATAAAGGTTTGAGTTAGCTTATGATGAACGTTTTTCGCTGTTAAGGAGTTTAGATTTTTATTATTTTGGAAATGGAAAAAAATGAGCTTTAAGTAGGAAATGACATGGTCCATTTATAAGAAAACCGGCAGCATTTTGATTATTACACTGATGAAGAGAAGATGGGAGGTCACTTAGGGGTCTCTTGTCAGAGACCAGGTGAGCAGTAGCTGACAATGACATGATTCAAAGCAGAGGTAAAGATAAGAGAATGGAGTGAAGAGATAATTCATTATGAAACACAATTTACAATGTGATAGAATTTCTACCACTGAGTAGAAATGCAAAGTGTGATGCTGGCGGTCACAGATTACAATTGTATACTGGGGAGAGGGATCCAGCTGGGTTGGGGCAGCTGCAGACAAGAGTACGCCTACGTTGTGTCTTAAAAGAGAGAAGAAATAAGTTATTTAAAAAAGAAAAGGAATAGGGGAACAGACTGGGGCAGCAAGGCTCTCAAACACCAGAAATGATCTGAGAAAAAGCATGTATGTGAGAAACACAGTGACTGCTAGATCAGCTCTAAGTGGCGTGTAATTGCTGGTGTAGAAAGTCTAGTGGGATGTGAGGTATGAAGGATTCAGCAAATGAAAACCTCTGGTTAACTTCCCTTTCTTTCTTTAAATGTTTATTTTTATATTTCTGCTATTCTTTATGCCTGGAACAGTCTTTTGTCTACTGTCAGGAATGCCATCCCAATATCATGTTCCTTGGAGAAATTTGTATAAATTTTCTTTCAATTAAAAATTATATCCAACTCTTTTATCCATTTGTAATATATCATTTATTTATTCAACACATATTTTGCCAGTATAAAGGAACAGCCAAGACACTCTATGGTTTCCATTAGAATTCAAGCACAATAATGGGTTCTCTGTTTTTACAAGAGTTAAAAGACAATACCTCATTACAAGTCTTCATAATTCTTGCACATACAAGTATCCTGCAACATTTGACTATTTCTTCTTGAGCTTTGCTTTCTGAGAGGAAAGGGAGTAAGAAAAGAATTAACTTTGTAAAGAATAATCCATATAATATATCCCAAAGTGCTTTAGCTCAGAATTTACATAACTTTTTGAGCACATGCCATTGTTAGAATCAATTTTCTATTCTTAAAAGCTTCAAAGTTAATTAAGAATGGGGACAAAATGACAAACAGGGCAACAATTTCCCAATCTAATTAAATAACAGTTAGGTTCTGAAAAACAGCTCTTCATTGAAAATTTTAGAAATAGAATCATAGAAGTTTATCTGCCTTTGTGTTCAATAGACCATAATACCTTCTTCTAATTGGAGTTTTAGGTCCTGTCACTGGGATATAGACTCAAAGAGCTCTGGACAGTAGTATTTTGCCTAAGATTAATTATTTAAGATTATCTAACTCAATAGTCTAAATTTTAATAACAGCATGAGCAAACAGAATTTGGGGTACAGTATAACAAAAGTTTTAGAGCCAGTGGGTTTCGGAATAGTAATGTGAATTCCACATTCTCCACTCAGCGGGCTTGTCTTTCTTGGCAATACCCTCTGACCCTGAATTTTTTTCTGGATGATTCCAAATATCCTAATCTAAAGCCTGATAACCATTGTAAAGGGTAAATATAATCATCATGTGTACTGTATTTTATCTTTGTAAAAGTTTCCAGACACAGTATTTAACCCATATTAGAACTGGTGTCTAGAACCAAGAATTAGAATTCTGGAACCAAAAATGACTAAAGGGAAAGACAGCTTTTGGTAGACAGGTCTTTCCATACTCCTCAAGCTATATTATTCTTCAATACCTGCTCTGAAAAACCTTGTCTTATCTCAGAGAAATTCCTTCGTAAGTGCCAAATGAGACTGTTGTCTTGTCTGGACTCTGCCACTCTAAGTGAGCTTAAATGTACCAGAGCACATTTGCCTAATGCCTCTAATTTTTTTTCCTTGATTGAACTTATTACCAAGCTATCTCCCCAGGTCTGTGTCTGGGATCCAGGCAGATCTAGCTGCCAATAGCTAGAACAGTGATTTGACTGGAAGGAATCTGTTGATGGTGTGGGTACATGGGGACTGCTCAGTATCCCACATACGATCAAAGACAGTCTAGATTTAAGGATCCCAGGTTCACCCTGGCCTCACAGAAGATTCTTCCCTGAGGAGCTCAAAACTTGCTCCTATACAGTTTCTCATAGGGTCATACTTTAGCATTTACAGTTCACTACGTAAGACATACAACCCAGTCCCATTTGTCCCATTTTGTGTTTTTTCTCCATTCCTATGTAATTTGTGAATTCTTTATTTTCTTTGATCTGAATCAAACTTATACTTACCAACCACTCTAACTTCTCCAACCCCATTTGCCATCATCTCTAGTCTAATTAGGCTACTCTCTACATTCTTTTCTATAAAGTCTCTACTTACGTAAATATAGCAACACATGTCAGAATCATTTACACATATGCATTTCATATTACCTCTTCGGAAGCCATACTTTTTCCCCTTCTTAGCTCCCATTCTAATTTTTTTTTCAGATTATTCTAGCTCATATCTTTCATGCTCTTTCAGTCTTTCGCTTTGATTTTATTTCTCGCTCTCCTTCCCTCTTTTAGATACTTTTAAAAAATCAAATGTATTGGGTGATATTGGTTAATAAAATTATATAGGTTTTAACTTTACAATTTTATAATATGTCATCTATACATGGCATTGTGTGTTCATCACTCAAAGTCAAATATCCTTCTGCACCATATATTTGACCCTCTTTATCCTTATTATCTCTCCTCTCCCTGCTTCTCCTCTGGTAACCACTAAACTGATGTCTGTTTCTATGACTTTTTTTTTTTGTCTTGTTCATTTATTGCTTTCAGTTTTATATCACACATATGAGTGAAATTATAGGGTTTTCAACTGTCTCTGTCTGACTTCTTTCACTTACCATGATTATCTCCAGACCCATCCATGTTGTCAAAAAATGACAGTATTTCATCTTTTCTTATGACTAATGCTTCAATGAACATAGGGGTGCATATATATTATGCATAGATGTTTTCAAATTTGGGGGGTAGATACCCAGAAAAGGGATTGCTAGATCATATGGTAATTCTACTCTTAATCTTTTGAGCAACCTCTATACTGTTTTTCATAGTGGATGTATCAATTTACATTTCCACCAGCAGTATATGATGGTTCCTCTTTCCCCACAACCTCTCCAACACTTGTTATTACTTGTCCTGCTGGTGATAGCCATTCTAACAGGTGTGAAGTGCTATTTTATTGTAGTTTAGATTTGCGTTTCTCTAATAGCTAGTGAAGTTGAGCATCTTTTTATATATCTGTTGACTGTACATCTTCTTGGGAGAAATGTTCAGGTCCTCTGCCTATTTTTTAATAGAATTGTTTAATTTTGTTGAGTTTTTTATATATTTTGGAGATTAGCCCTTTATCAGAGGTATTATTTGCAAATATCTTCTCTCATTCAGTTGGTTGTCTCTTTGTTTTGTTGATGGTTTCTTTTACTGTGCAGAAGCTTTTTAGTTTGGCATAGTCTTGTTCATTTATTTTTGCCCTTGCTTCCCTTGGCTTTGAGGTCAATTTCATAAAATCTCTAAATCAAAGGTCCATGAGTTTAATACCTATGTTTATTCTATGCAATTTATTGTTTCAAGTGTTAGTTTAGGGCTTTGATGTATTTTGAGTTAATTTTGGTATATGGTGACACATAGCAGTCTAGTTTCATTCCTTTGCATGTGACACTTCCTCCCTTTTTCTTTCTATTTCTCATCTCCATATTTTACTCTTTTTTGTTTTATTGTTTTGGTTTTTTTGTTGTTGTTCTTTTGTTTTTTGCTTTAATGAAGTTTTTAAATGAAAGCACTCAGATTGTATTTTTTAAATATTTTTTTGAAACAACAAAAGTTGTCAAAGTGGATGTTTTTGGCCAACCCAAACTCTTGTCTCTCAGCATGACATTTTGCCTTTATATTCCAATACTTTGCTCAACTTTAATTTTTCATTAATGACTCATTTGTACAGAGTTTTCTATGGTTCCTTTTTCTTTCTCCTCTCCCTTCCCTTCTTTCCTTCCTTCCTTCTATTTTTTTTAAACAACCATACTCAACTCCCTACTTGCTCACTATTTTTCTACACACATCCTAAACTGCAGTAAGATAATTTCTTGCTTTTCTGCTGCTGCCCCAATCCTCTGGGACCCATACAGACAGGGAGGGGCTCAGACATGAGTTATTTTAGATAGTCCAGGGAGATCTAATTAAGGGTCAAAGTAGTAGATGCTGTGGGAGTGCATTTGTCATTGAATGAAAGAGATGACTCTTGCCATATGCTCTCAAAGGAGAAAAGAAAGGCTATATATGTACCTGACCATGATTTTATGCATACTTTTAATTTATTCTTATAGATCTAAATAACATAGTGGAAGTAGTGAAATGGAAGGGATGGGGAAATTTTTCATTAACTATAAAAGAATCATTCCACATACTGACTGACTAGATTTGAAAGAGTAAATAATCCAAAATAAGTCAAAAGCTTCAAAATTTGTGATAAAGCAAATGTTGGAATTTATAACACACAAAAGTTAATAATGTTTATTTCTTTTGTTTACTTAATGTTTTTCTTTTATAAAAGGAATACAGTTAAATTATAAATATTTTTTTAAAAAAATTCAAAAGCAAAAACAATCTATGATTCTGCTATACAGAGATGACAGTTACTATCAATATTTTGATTCCTTTTCTATATTTGAAAACATCTGTTTTACAAAACGGGAATCATATAATATCTGGAGTTTGTTTTATTTTTGCTTTTTCTTACCCCAAGTTCCACATATCATAATACTTTAAAATAATAATTTTAAATAAAAAAATAAATAAAATAATGATTTTAAATGGCTATGTAATACTTTTTCATAAGAATTCCTATGCCCTTATTTTCAGTTTTGAATGGCAATTATAAACAATATTGCACAAAAATGTTGGTCTGTCTCACTGATGACTTTCTTACAAAATAACCTTTGATATAGTGTGTCTTTGATATAATATTACTAACAATTATGCTCCACCTCAGAGCCTTTTCACTATTAGGTGCATCTCTGGAAGTTTTTTCTCACATATATTATCATGTTGGATCTACATTGAACTCAGGTTATTGGTCAATAACCTGACATTTCCCTGAGCACCTATGTAAAATATTATGTTCACCACATCCAATCATTCTTTATCTCTTTACCTAGTGCAATTTTTCTACTTAGTTTTCAATACTACCTAATGTGTTATGTTCATTTGTTTACTTATTTATTGTCTCCCTCCACCTTCTAGAATTAAAGGTAAATAACAGCAGAAATTTTTTATTAAACATTTTATCCCTCGTTCCTCAAACAGTGCCTGAAATATAGTGGTCAATAAATATTTGTTCAATGAACAGATAAATACAAAGGAAAAAAATTGCAAGAAGTTTGGTACATATAAACTAGTTGCTTTCTAGAAATTTTGTGCATATTTATATACTTATAAACCCAGAATAATCCACTTTGAATATTGTTATAAGTTGTCAAATAATAGGGAAAATTTATACTATAATCTCTATATTGCTTTAGTTTTTCTTTTTTAAATTTTCCCTGTGAATTATGTATTTCTCATCTTTATTTTTTTCATTAAGGTGTTCGTTTGTTTAAAATAATGTATAAGAGCTTTTATGTATTGTGTATTGAAATTTTCATATTTGTATAGACATTTTTCTCTTTTTCATAGCATCCTTTCCAATGTCCCTAATGTTTTAAAATATCTTATATTTTAAAAATTGTGTGAAACAAATAATTTAATATTTCTTCCAGAGAGCTTAGCCTTAGAAGAATCTACCCTATGGTTATGGATTTCCAACTTGTCTCCTTTTGAGTCTGTCACTCATGTCACTAGCATGATTTTTCAGAATGTCATTTCTTTATTATTTTTCTTTATACACTGTTGTCTCTTTGCTTTTTGTTTTGTTTTGTTTTCTTGATATGTTTTTAGGTCATTTCCTCCATTTCATATTATAGGGATCATAACTTCATGAATTCTATTTAAAATGCCTCTTTTCACCTATTATAATAGATAATATATCCTGTTATTGCTCTCTATTTGATAATGTTCTTTTCCAATTTTCTCTGTCATATTTTATATACCTCCAATTTTATATGTCTTCTATTCTCGTAACACTAAATTAGCCTAGATCAATCCAATGTCATGTTTATAGCCAGATGACACCTGTTGTTTTCTTACCATCTACTTATTGCTGATTAAAACTTATTCATACTGGTTTAATTCCCTTACTGTCGCTCCAACTGGGCAACAGGTTCGTATGCACACCTCCAAGCTAGAGAGTAGGCAGCACACATGGAATCTAACTTTCCTCTCTGAAGTAAGGGGTGGCCTCCTATGTCCAAAACCTGGTTGTTTCACCAGCATAAAAAGCTACAGCTCCTAATATGAGCCTCTCTCCACCATCTTATTAGCTCTGCCACCACCCACATTTTAAGGGGATGTAATATGTCACATGCCAATCCCTTCTCTCCCTTCCTATTTTCAGCTACTAATACCAAACAGGAAGAGGTAGCGCTGTGAGGAGACTACTCTATGTATCCCAAGTAGCAGTACCTTTTATTGATACTCAATGAAATCATGGCAATCCAGATTTTCGGTGGAATAAGTCCATGAACCTGAATGCAGATAATCAAGGAATATTGAAATACTTTCTTAACTTTCAAATGGAAAGGACAAGTCTGTCTGCATGTATAGACTGTGCTGTTTTTCTCTTACCTTAACAGCATTAGCCTTAGAAGAATGGTGCAGAGATTGCCTCTACTAAGCTTAGTTTTTAGGACTGTGGCTAGTTATATTTTTCTATGTAGGTGTTTTAACACAAAGTTGGCTGAGAACCACTTACTATGGAAGACTGCTAATCAGATGTCTTGGAAAACCAGAAGTCTGATGATATTTTTTTCAAACCTTTTATTATAATTCTTCTCTTTCTCCAACCCAAAGTGACTACCTTTCAAAGCATTTAGGGTGAGTAGGGAAGCATGTAAAAATGTAGAATAGAGTTAGTATGGGAAATGTCAATACCATATTGTAAGTGGCTAATATCTTGTTGTTATTGTATAATGCTTAGAAATTATGTTTTTATAGCTTCATATAGAAATATGGCCTCCTATCATTTTGAATGACTCTTATATTAATTGAAATAATTTTAAATTATTTTTATATTTGTTATGTAATTTAGTTTAGAATTTCTAAATAAACGTGATAGAGTTTTGATGGTAAAATTATCTGAACTATTAAGATTTTATTTGAATCAGATAAATTATCTATAATGTTTTATTTAATCTCCATGACATCTAGCATAGTAGACCTTTTCCTCATAAAATGAACATGGAAACTGAGAGGGTAAAATGGAGAAACTATTTTCTGTAGCATCCTGGTAGTGATTTTTTTCAATGTGAGGTACCACACTTTTGCAAAGGGGATTTTTTTCATAACCTATGTAATTCAGAAATGTCTGTGGTTGTTTTAGTCAACTGGCCATAAAAAAATATATGATACCTCTGAAATCACCAAAGCTCTTTCAAATCCTGCTATATTTTTTATGTGGGTTACTAGTGACCTTTCTTCATTTACAGCAAGTCTTTGTTTTGTGCATGCAGAAGCTCTGTTGCAGTAGAGGCCAGATACTTGAGGTGTATAATTGTTGACTTTTACTGTATAAGGCCGGTGGCCTTGTTGACTCAGGAGTTAGTTGAGAAAAAAATAAAGCTTGTTTTTCATAACAGATGAAAATGGAACATGAAATTATAGAGTGGCATTGAACCATAGAATTTCTAAAGACTAGTTATCTCTCAAGGAGTAATTAGAATTTTTAATTTTCTACATATTTATTGGCTAAAAAGTCCAAAGTACTTTTGAATATGCCTGCTTTCAATGTATAAAATAAGCATAATTGAATCACTAAAAGACTCCAAATTATTAGTATTATTTAACTTATGTTATGTTTTAAATTTATTTAGAGGCAATGTCAACCTCTTTTTCCAAGCCTGTCAATGACTCCTATCATATATTGGAAAATGTGGACACCCCTAATATCTGCCCTAACCCCTACGTATAACTGATTTTAACATATTTGAACTGGTGTACTATATTTTCTACTACTAAAGTTTTCAAAATTGATTGTAGCTACCAGATAGTATCATCTGGCCCTGTTTTTATTACTTATCTTATTTATTCTTGCATTCGAGTTTGTTTGTTTTATTTAAATCAGATGGTACCTAATTTGAAGACAATTGCAATAGTCAAGTAAAGGCTAATGAGATGCAAATGCTAAGATCAACATCCATATGAATATTGCCATTCCTATATAGAGCTACACCAGATGATTTTGTGACATCATCAAGTAAATAAGGTGAGAAAATACGGGTGTGGCAAATCCATCTTTGAGTGATGTTATTTGGGGTTAGTGCAAAATTATCTAATATAATCACTATAAGGTATGTGCTCCTTTATTGGGCTGCATGCAGTATTCAAAAGAATACTTTGATTTGAAATAAAATTTCCTAATAAATCTGCATCACTAACTTATGAATAATGATGGTAGCTATGATTTTTAAAGTGTTTTTTGAGGAATATGCAAACTTAATGCATGGAGTTTAAATAAAGCTGTAGTTTCAAAAGATTGTTTCTCTTTAGTATTTCCCTTATTTTCTATTATTTTAAGCTCTCATTTTTTGATAAATGTTAAAGACAGGAAGCATTTGCCTAAAGTAGAAAACAACAAATATATTTCTAATCAAAGTAGCTACTAGAATAAGAGAAATCATGGCATTAAGATAGTATGTAATCTTTAAAGTGTTTAAAATAACTATTCCTATCTCCTAAAGTAGTATGATTTTGGTTCCCTCAGCATAGAGAACTTTGTTTATAATAGTTTAACTCTGAAATTAGGTATAGTGAGTCAGTATTTTTTAAAACACTAAAACAAAACCTAAGAACCCCAGCTATTAAGAGATACCTACATCTACATCTATGTGATCTATTAGTTTTTCTGTCAGTCCTGTATTCCCGGCTTAAAATTCAATATAAAAATAATGCTTCACTACTTCATTCTAAATCCTGTTTTATCCAACATGGAAAATTATATTGTTTTGGATTTCATAATAGGATAAAAAAAATCTTTGAATTAAATAGTTGCTCCTGCAGGAAGAAATTTGGAATTTACCTTTGCTCTATTTCCTATCTGTAGCATATTATCAATTAAAAATATTTCTAGATTTTAGTATCTGCTTGGTTTTGGTTATCTAAGCTGTAATAAGTAGCCTTGGGACCCCTGAAGGCACACCCCACACACTTATACTATGTGACCTCAGGTCACAAGTAATGGCTGCAAGCTAATTGATTGAGAAAGGCTTGTCTGGCGGGCCTCTCTGCGTCCTCCCTTTACATTCCTAAGTTCTGTGAAAGAGGCACTAGCCGCTCAGCCTAGCAAGGAAGGAAAAAAGGGAGGAAGTTTCTCTGTTCTGATTACACTCCGAATTCCCTTGTAGTGAGCTTACTTCTCTCCACCCACTTCTTACCAAGAACTCCTTAACTTGATGGTGAACAATTTAAAGCCTGATCCCAGAGAGTTACTGGAAAAGTGATTTGAGTATTTATTGAACTGAAAGGACAAATTGCCTACTTTGGCGGTGGGGAGCGTATGGAAATTATATTAGAACTTCAGCAAAGTGCACAGCTGCATAATACAGAAGCCGAGACTCAGATTGACAGGCAAATAAGCCAGCTCGTGGAAGGGGCCTCTGGGTGGCAGCTCTGGGCTATTGGGTGTTGGACAACTATAGGCAAAACTGAAATGGAACAGGGACAGAAAATAGCACACTTTTACGCTACGCAATCGTTGCTTTCGCATGGTGAGTGCAGATTTAAGATATTATTTAAAACATCCTCTATATGTTGTAAAACAAGTAATCTCTTGTGCTCTGAGGGAAATTATTGCAAGAGCGTTTCTTAGAAGTTCTAATAAGATGATTTGCTTTTGTTTCTGCTTGATTTCACATTAAACTTGGCAATGCTAACAGAGAAATACAATATTTGTATTGTCCTGGTGTCTTTTCTTAAAATTGTCCTTTTGTTTAAGTCATGCTTCTCTTCAACCTGAATAAATATTGTTTTAGGCAAATCATGTGTGGAATAGATAATGAGGGAACAACAGTGTGACAGAATATATGTAAACATTTCATTTAGTCCTACTTTGTGTCACTTCTCCACGGCTTCATGTTTGCTGCCTTATCTCAGGAATATATAGCACAGTCTTTATGAAAAGAGCTTTGTATGAGAATTCCTGTGAGTTAAAGGGTCAGGGCCTGTATGTTATCTGACTCACTGGGGCGTCCTCTTATTTTTAACCTAAAAATAGGAAAAACTATGCATCTATACATATTAAAAAGTAAGTGTGTTATGATTCAACAGTTGCCTTCTTATCGTTTATGTGTGTTATTCCTGGCAAAGGATTGTTTAAACTTCTTTTGAGACGCAGCATGCAAACTTCTTTTGTTTCTTTTTGTCTTATTTGCTAACATTTCACTGTTGAAACTTTGCACAGTTTTTTGTTTTTCAATTTAATTATCTTGAAACAATAGTTTCAATGATCTTGAAATAGTTTTTTCAGTGCAGATATTTCAGTGAAAATATCTTGGAAGTTAGTAGGTTTATTTTTCTGATGGGGTAGGGGAGACCCTCAGAGTATAAATCGTGCTTAATTCCTCATTTAACCATATTTATAATCTTATTTTAAATGTGCTGGTTGTTAAAAAAGAAAAAGGAAAAATCAGAGCCTGCAGAGAGTATTCCTAGAAATATTATAGAAGAGATCTTTTTCAAAAACTTCAAATTCAGTATTACAGTGTTTAATAAGTGCCAAAATATTATTGCTGTTGCTGACTTTGTTTAAAAAGCCGTTTTCTTAACGTGATAACTGCATTAGATGTTACCAAATGAATGAAGTGAAAAATGTGTCTCCATACTGCTGATTTGATATAATACAGAGGTCTGCATTATTGTGTTTCACATTAATTTAAACTACTTTAAAGAGCTCTCCGTAATACAAATTTTGAATAATCAATTTAAAAATAAAATTTTCTAAAGTAAGCTTCTTACATTTTGAGATTTATAGCTTCTGTTTGCTAAAATAAATTAATAAATAGAAAAATGTATTGGAGTAATTGTGAAGCTATAAAACTTTACAATAAAAGGAGGAAAGCTTTTAAGGAAAAATAAATGCATTTTTGCTTATATGCCAATTTTGAGGCATTACTTAGCTCTTCTTTTACAAAAATTTATGGAAAACTATCAACTGTTGCAAAACTAAGCAATAGCCTTGGCTTTAGTATAAAAACTATGTACAAAAATGATAATTATTTTTGAGCTATTCCTATAATTTCTTTCAAGCTTCTTTCAACAATCGCAAAATGTAACTGACAAATCCTTTTCTAAGACGAGTTATGTTCATCACCTGTTACATTCATTCTTTTTTTTTTGCCCTCGTACATATTTCATAGCTGTTTATTAGTGCTACAGGAAAGTGAAAGCCTTTTCTTGAAAGCAAATGTTGAAGTTTTTATTTGCATGAAACTTTTGAGGTGTTTACAATTATATTCTCACCAAAATCGCCAGACTGTTTTTAATAAGGTCTTGGTTATAACCTTGAAATGAATAGCCAAGAAAAGAGATTTGAGTTGTTTGCGATATGTCTTAGTAAGTAAAGTAGAGGTGTGGCTGAGGATTTATGAAAGCTTTTGCCAAGAGATCAGCCTTTTGAAAGTTTCTCCCTTTGATATCAAGATTGTAAAAACATGTTTACTTACCCCTTACCTACTCAGTTATAGTCTTATGACAACTTAGAAAGTTACTATGTTATGGGAGGGGCCTACAAAAGAATGGGGTATTCTCTAATGGAAGCGAACAAATTGTTATTAACAAAAGAAAAAAGATCTACTGTTTAATTTTTCTAATATTTGATCCTAACCTACTATATTCAGTCTTTTCTATTTATCTTATTGTTCGCTGAGGTGAAGGCATCTTTTAAAAACTGGAATCAACTTCAACATTATTTTATAACCATGGTTTCAGGAAAGGGTATATTGTCTTACATAAGGCTAATTTTCTACAGACATTTATGTGTCAGATTAATATGAAACAATGAAAATATGTTCACAAAATAATATAGGGTTAAGGGGAGGGGGGGGAGAGAGAGAGAGTTTACACTTATGAGCTTACAGAGAGGGTGATAGAGTGGCCTGGACGTAGGCTAGGGTTATAAAACTCTTTGACTTACTTCCTTAATTCTCTTGGTCACTAAGTTTCTCATTTTTTTCTGTACCCTTGTAGCAGTAGACATCTGTTGCAGTGAAATTATGCCTTCTCTGCTAAAGAAAAATGTCGTATTGGCTGTATTCTTGTTTTAATTACATTTATGAATTTGTTTCTAAAGATGATTTATTTTATCAAAATATAGGGCAGAATATATAGAATGAGATTCTATTGTCTTTGACAAATTATGGGTCCCCTAAAGGCTTTCCTAGAGGGTGGCAATATGGTCTTTATTACTCTTCTTATAGGCAAAGAGAATTTAAGAAATATGTATAATATAATGCGAAGCATAGTGGTTGTTCATCTTTGTAGACAGTTGGATTTTAGGAATCACATCTTTCTTAAATCATGGAAAATGCTAGCATTTTCTTTCCAGAGTTTCTTCTTTTATCATTAGCTCTTATCCTTTTTTTCTGAAACACCCTAGGAAATACATGTTGAAGCTTCACATTATATTACAGATATTTCTTAAATTCTATTTGCCACTAACGTTTATATTTTCTGTGCTGCGTTTTTGGTAAATTGCTCAGAGATATCTTTCAATTTAGTAAGTCTTGTTTTGACTATGTTCATCCCAGAAATTTTTTTTATTAAAGAAAATTTTTGACTATACGCTTTTTCCTGAGAATGCTGATTCTTTTCTCATAGCCACTTTTATTGTTTCATTTCTACTTATTTTCTTGTAAATTGTACTGATGTTATTTCCTACTTTGTCTCTTTAGGGATACTAACATGCATACTTTGAAATTCTGAAACTGATCTATTTTTGTACCATCTAGAATGACTTCATTGCTTGTTTTTTAACACTGGACTGGTGATTTTTTATATGATTTCACATGCTTTGGAATTTTAGATTTCAGGCTCAACCCGAATGAGAGGATTTTTAAAAACACTCTCTCTCTCTCTCTCTCTCTCTCTCTCTCTCTCTCTCTCTCTCTCTCTCTCTCTCTCTCTCTCATTCCTAGCCCCACCCCAGTGCTATGGCCATAGAACTGGCCTCCATGCTCTGTCCCCCATGCTCATAATCTCCTATAATGGAGAGTATGGTGATAACTGCCAGATTATGTCTGCTGATTCTGGCCTCCCTGCATAGGCAACTCTATGTAATCCATGGCTCCAAGGGGTAGATAGTTCTTCAACTTCTTGTTATCTCAGATTTTAATTAGTAAACCTGACACTGATTTTCACTCCCTGTGGGGCAAGTTTGGCACCCCAGTTACCCCACAGATAGAGGGAATTGCTTGCCTCTCATTCCAGAAATGAGCAGTGTCCGGCGCACTGCAGCTCACTTTCTGTTTCTGCTTCACCACCGGTCCCAGAAGTTTTTATTTTGTTTTTGATATCACCGTCACGTTATCTTATTAAATATTTTGTGAATTATTTTTATATGTCAGAACCAAAGACAAGAGGCTCAAATCACACTTTTGCAATGCATTTTGACAAGAGTTTCCCAAACCATGGGTTCTAGAAACAGAAAACATGAGTTTAAATTCCGACTCATTTACTGCATTACCTTAAGCAATGTCTTTAATTATTTTAAAGTTTCTCTTTCTTCCAATCAAAAATTTCAGTAGTGATGCTTATTTCATAAGACTGTTCTAAGCATTAAATGAGATGCTTAACCACATTAAACGTGCAAATTCCAGGGGGGAAAAAGCAACCAAAACCAAAACAAAACTGATGCTACCAATTATGTAATGAATAAATGATAACGGAAGTATAAACTAGACTTTTTCTCTTCTGAGTAAATACATCATTGTCTTTGACATCTAGAGGAAATTTCTAAAGATGAATTTCAAGTGCACTAGTTTTCAAGTTTGACAGGTAGGTAGGTGTTATGTTACACTATCCACATACTTTAGTAAATATAAATGAATTAGAGAATCTCAGTATAAAGTTTTTTTTTTTTTTTAATAAAGCATTTCCCTCCACCATGTAACCTCATTCTTTCATCCATTTGTAGGAACATCTTTTGCGCATTCCTTAAACAATTATGAACTTTATTGCTCCATCCTACGCTGCCTTTTCTTCTCTTACTATCCTCTCTCCTTTGTTTATCTCATTCATCACCATGATTTTGGATACCATTATTAGCCAATATCTAGCCCATTTCTCATTCCCAAATTTTAAACCAATGTATCCAATTAGCTATAGGCACTTCCTTTTTAACATGTCCATATCTGAATCATTGGCCCTACTGGAAATCTTTTTGATTTCAGTATGTTATCTATCTGGTTACTCAAAATAAAAACAGAGCAAGAAACTTCTCCTTCTTTACTTCTCTATTTCTCCAAACATTTAAGCTTTATGGAATAGTAATTCTATTTCTAAGTATAGTTGACCCTTGAACAACATAAGTTTGCACTGTGCAGGTCCACCTATAAATGGATATTTTTTTCAATAAAGACCTGCACTAGTTTCAATCTATGGTTGGGAGTCTATAAATGCAGAAGGCCAACTATGTACATATTGAGCTACATCATTTTACATAGAGGACTTGAAGATCCATAGATTTGGTATCTGTGGGGATCCTGGACACAATTCCCTGCAGATATTGAGGGACAATTTGTGTAGTCATATTTCATGGGAGTCAATAGTTATACACAGATTTTCAACTGTGCCGAGTTGGAACCTCTAACCATGTGTTGTTCAAGGGTCAGCTGAATTTTTATTTCTAATCATTTTTCTGATCGCATCCACACATTTCTTACCATCTGACTGGAACTGAAAGCCATTTCAGTTGTATTATTCAAGGACAAGGAAGCTGGGGTACGTATCCAGAATTCCCACCTGGCATTGGTTTAGGGTTACTCCTGTGACCATTAACTCTAAAATTCCAGCCCACTTTATGGCAGGCCAAGCATATTCCTGGTTATGGAACACCCTCAGGCACAAAGTGATAGGTGCTTGCAGTAAAGCACCCTCAACATACAAGGAAATATAAGTGCCAAGAGTATATGAGTAGAATGCCAAGAGCATCTGCACTGTACAGTTAAGAAGCATTTATTTCCAAGTGTTTGGTATATCAAACAACATTGCAAAGAATATCATTGTCTATGTTCCCTTATGAATATGTATTGAATTTTTCCTTCGGTGTATATTTAAAAGTGAGATTGCTATGTTGTGAGATTATGTGTGCTCTAAATTTTATAACTCTCCAAATTACTTTCCTAAATAGTAAAATTAGTCTTCAAGTGTTCTGTACAAATTTTTGCTTCCATCAATAATTATTAGCGTACTCTTATGCTTATATTCTTTTCAACCTCTAATATTGTCCAGTGTTTTAAATTTTGGATATCCATTGAGTAAAATACTATGTTAAAAGTTTTTAATTTGCAATTTTTTTTTTTTATTTCTAATGGACCTGGAAAAATTTCTAATGAATATCTGAAACTAGATGAGCCACAGAGACCTTAGCTATATAGAAACTATCATGTGCCATTCATTTTTTAATGTGAATACATATTTATTTATTAATGATTCAAATGACTTTTTAGTTACTCACTTCCTTATACCTTTGCCAATTGCTTATTAGGTTGCTTATCTTTTTCTTATTGACTTTTCAGCCTTCTTCATTTATTGTTTGTCACCCTCTCTGGTCCTTGGCATCGCAAGCACCTTTGCAGAGTTTCTTTATGAATATAAAGCAAGTAAAAACATAGATTTTTTTTAAACCACTCCCCATTATATACAGTATTTTAAACAATGCTTTTGTTATGTAATATTCCATAGAGTTATTTAAAGATATGTAAAGAACTGTGCTATATACTATTAGAGATGACAATGTTATCATTGGGGCAATCTAAAATCTGTCATTACCCCAGTTGTACTGAGGGGGTCCCTTGGTTCTTTTCGCCTGTGCAGCAAAGAATGATCAAATAGTGAGATTTAGGAAAAGTAAGATTTGTTGAAAGTACATTTTTAGTATATTTGTTAAAAGTACGCCAAGGAAAGCTGCAGCCCCATGGAATTCAGGACATAAAAAGACAAAAAGTAGAGTACACTTCAAGGGAGGAGTGGGTTACAGTGAGGGCTATAACCTCGTGGAAGTGGGGAGGTCCGTATTATATTTGGGCCGTAATGTGTGGTTACAAGGGTGGCCCTAGATGATTGGCATGTGAAGTCATTTTGATTGACACTTGGCTATTATATAACTCTCTGCCTACTGCACATGCAGTTACCTAGAATTCAGTCTGTTATAATTAGATTCATGAACTTCTAGGTGTAGGCATGATATTATAATAATGCTATCATGAGGCTAAGGTCACAAGGATGTTAGTGTACTACTAACTATGTAAGTGCTTATGGCCGGATTAAACCAGCCATTGGTTTATGGCTCTTCATTCCATTGTTCTCAGGATTCAGGGGTGATTTCTAATGATAAAATGGGTGTTTCGGAGAGGTCTTTGGGTGGTCTTTGGGTGGGGCCTTCATTCTTGTCATTCCTATCATTTCAGAGCTGGGCCTTTGCTCCCATTGTTCATGCCTGCCTAACTGCCTAACAAAAACTTGAATATAACCTACCAACTGAAAGCTTAGTCTCAACCTCCATTGGATTATAGGGTGCTATGGGACTTAAGAAAGGTGATATTCCTTTTCCAACTGAAAAAAATTAATATTCTTCAAAACAGTTAAGAATCATGCGTCAAGAGATACAATTTATTCTTATACCACATTTTTTTTTTAACTCATAATCTTAAATATCCAGTTTTCTATGGCTGAAGAAAGTTTAGCAAATTTGTATTAAAGATAATGTACATTAAGATCCTACTGTATATCATGCACTGTGACAGGCATTAATGGAGATGTAAAGGTGAACAAAGCAGATAATCCCAGATTTCATGGAAGGTAGAGGGGGAGAGTTAAACAGCAATGAGAAAAGAGTAAATACAATATGACAATAAAAGGACATCCTGGGAGATGTAGCATATTCATTGACGGAGTGCCTTGGTTTCGGGCTGAGGCATATCTGAGGAGTAAAGATAGCCAGTTGAGGATGAGGAATGTTCCAAACAGATGAAGGAGTGTATATAATATTGTGAAATTGAGGATATAGTGAGTTTGAGGAACCACAAAAAGTTCAAATTGGATGGAGTAAGGAATGCTAGATAAGTGAATGGCTGAGAAGAAGCTCAAAAGATAAGTACTGGCTCACTCCTGAAAGGCCTAGTTTGGACACTATCCTAAGGGCCCTAGGGAATCGTTTAAAGTGTTTAATAAGAATGTCAAATGGTTAGATATTGTCTTTACAGAGATAGAAAAATATCTTGGGGCATGAGTGGTAGTTAAACCATGACAATAGTTGCTATTTCTCAAGAAATTTCTTCATCTGGCCACCATAGTTACTTAGAAGTTTCAAAATAGTTTTTAGGTTGTCTGTAAACTGCCTATGTTACATGCAGTATTTATGTATGTATAAATTTCTCATTAAATTCTCAAACTTATCATTGACTAAAAAATTCAAGGATCACTAGATTACCTTAAGAACAGTAGTTGATTGATTATTCAGCCATAGAAATGAAGGAAATCCTGCCAATTAAGACAACATGGAAGAACCTCAAGAGCATTATACTAAGTAAAGTATACCAGGTAGAGAAAGACAAATATCTATGATCTCAATTTTATGTGAAATCTAAAAGAACCAAACTAAAAGCATCAGAAAACAGATAGGTGGTTGCCAGAGGCAGGGGATGGGGGTTGAGGAAAATTGTTGAAAATGGTCAAAAGGTACAGACTGCCAGTTATAAGATAAATAAATTCTGAGGGTATAATGTACAGCATGGTGACTATAGTCAGTACCATATAGTAATATAATATTCTATATTTGAACAATACAATAGCATAATATTTTATATTTGAAAGTTGTTATGAGAGCAGATCTTAAACTTTCTCATTACAAGAAAAAAGCTATTACTATGTGAAGTGATGGATATTAACTAAACATATTGTGGTAATCATTTCACAATATCTACATAAATCAAATTAGTATGTTGTACACCTTAAACTCACACAATTTTGTATGACAATTATATTTCAGTAAAACTGGGAAAAAGGAATGGTATTTGACTGAAAAGAACCTTTGAGAAAATCAATATTTAAGGAGGAGATAAGGGAAAAGAAGGAATTCAAAAGGAGATAAATGTAATGACTAGGGAAATAGAATCATGGAAACCAAGTGTGTTAAAGTTTTGGTAACTACCAGAAAAAGATTCTATAATCAAGTTTCTTGAATAAGACAGAAGTTTATTTCTCTGATATTACAGGCCAGCCTATCTATGTTAACAAGGCCATTTTGCTCACTGTCACTCAGGAAACCAAGTTTCTTTTGCTTTGTTGTCTCGGTTGAATTTCAGGCAAAGCTGAGTTTACATAGGAAGAGAAAAGAGCCCAAGTTCAGGGACAAAGGCCTGTGTTTAAGTTGAAGACAGCCTAGAAATTATATGTGATATTTCTTCCCTATTCTACTCATCTAAATTTATAGAGAGCCACAATTGAGTGCAATAATAAACTGGGAAATTTAATTTCTAGCTGGGATACCACATGATTAGGAAGAGGGGGAGAATGAATTTTGGAGGAACAACCAGCAGTTGCCTCACTAAATTTCGAAGTTAAAAATAAATACTTAGAAATTAGATAGGTTTATATATCCATTTAACATATTTTTTGACTGATTGCTATATTGGTCATTTGTATATGTGATAAGAATACAGATATTTTTAAAAATCTGCTGTCAAGCATTTTATAATCTAGAAAGCAGAGATATGTGCTACACAAATCAACAAAGAAATAAATATGTGCTATAATATTAGGAAGTAATAAATACTAAAAAGAAAAAAATAAAGTAAAAGGATAGTGGTGCTGTTTTTAGATAGATAAGTCAAGGAAGATTTTTATGTTCAAAACTGCAAAGGGTCATTCGAAAGACAAAATATTGGGATCTCCTTCTTTGGGGGAGAATTTGCAATTGATCGCAAGCATAGAATATTGATTAAAATAGGATAAGGAGAGTTGCTAATTAGGAGGAGATTCAGAGTTAAAGAATAATTATTTCTTGAATGAATTTGGGGAGAAAATTGACCATGCTTGTAGTCTTAAGATTATAGTCTTAAGCAGAGATGAGATTGTTGCAGGTCCTACTGGTGAAAGGAAGTCAGTGATGGACATGGGTGTAGTTAGTTCACATGTGATGATTTCATTTTTGTCTAAGAAGTCAGGAAAGCTATTGAGAGTAAGGGTTGTCTGGGCTTTGTTGTCAGGTTCTCGAGAATTTCGGAGGTATGACATTGGTTTGGAAAACCACCAGCAAATATGAGAAGCCCAAGACTAGGAGAGATATGTGTCATGGAATTGAATCTGTGCTGGGTTTTTCTGGATGTGAGTTGTGGAAGGGTTCACCTGTGCTAGGACAGAGATGGTGATAATGAGAATGGTTTAGATGATGAAACATAATGTTTAGTCCACATAGCAGAAAAGGCCCTTCACGAGAAAACTGACTAGGGAACCACATGCCCAGTTCCATTTATGACTGAGTTTGTAAAGTGACTGAGATATACGGTTTGGATTATATTTTTCAAAAGTATTTTAATGTAATATTAAAAATTTTATATTTTTAATTCAGTTATCTTTATTGTTTTTATTGTGTGGAGGTGTTGGTAAGTTCACTATTGCCATTATGAAATCAGAAAGACAAGTCATAAAAATATTTAGAAATTAAAGCCTGCAGTAAATGGCTCTTGAATTCTGTCATTTGTTTGTTTGTTTGTTTTTGACAGCTGCCAGTCACTAGTGGAATTACTGTTTTTACTTCATAGAATAACTAGGAAAATGAAAAATTCTGTGAGAAAAACATAGTTTATAACTTATTTGTTGATTTATTAAAGGTTTAGCATCATGTACATCATCTTTTATATTTCATTCGTCCATAGATTTTATTATATAGATCAGTCAGCCCTTCTTGGGTATATTTTTCTTGATAATTTGATACAATTTTTTTTTCATTTTTTGCCTTTTATACCTGGATATTTGCATATTCCCCTCTCCACCCACCACACACACATCTTTTTATTAGAAATGACGTCAGATATAGAGAAATCATGGCCAGAGCTATCAGGGTTTTTTACCTTTTGAAAATAATACCTTGGCATCATGACATTTTCTATTCTTTTAAGCCCTTTAGGTTTTTTTTTTTTTATAAAACTATTTATAGTTTCTGATTCTCAGATAACTCCAGAATTTATCTATCTTAGACCTTTTGAAGTGGTGTTGTTGTTGTTTACTTGTTTCAAAAGCAAGTCCATTCTTTCTCATATTTAATTTTCTATGAAATATTTGTATTTATTAGTTTGTCTCTCCTCTATGAGCACAAAAGTATCTCTCTGATTATCTTCTGTCCTTTCTTTGCTTTAATTTGTTCTGTCAGTCTTCTTTTATCTTTCTTTCTGGAAGCCAGTTTCTGCATTCGCATCTCATAATTTGTTATGTTGTAGTGATATTAATGTTTGCCTTCAGATCTCTGCACAATCTTTCTTTCATTACTCCTCTTATACTGCCATTTCTAGTTGCTTTAAGGTTCTCCTACATTATTCCCCATTTCTGATACAGTCCTCCCTTCAACAGAAATTTTACTCCAATTTCTGTAAAATATCTCTCAAAACAAAGAGGTAAACATTCAATCTCAAAACTAAATATGGTATTCTTTAACATCGATCTTTTCTATGTTAAATTTTGATATCTTGTATTCACTGATAATTAGCTTTCTTATTGTTCTCATCTTCCCAATCAATATTTTCTTGTCAGTCAGATGTAAATTAGCAAGATTAGATTTCATATATTCTTGAAGGCAGGATATCACAACACAATGTAGCAAGATTTTTACAATCAATACTCATTTGTACTATTTATGCACTAGAAATTACATATGGAAAATGTCACAAGAATATGGCCCAAATCATCTAGGTTTAGAACAGTTTAATCAACATTTAAAAATGAGAATTCTTTTCTCTTGTGGATAGAAAAAATGATCAATACTTAGTAAATATTAACATTTAATCACTGCTACGCATTTACCAAATCAATTTGGTAATTATTCATTGGGTGATTAAAAATGAATAGTTATAAACAGAAATTAAGAAAAGTATCATTGATTCCTGATTCACACGCACACACACATAGATACAGATATATACACATTATGAAATGTTATAGTTTATATTTCATCTGCATAAGTTACTGAAATATTTTAAATTAGGTCAAGACAAAATGAATTCTGTGCTTTAAAAATTCCAGGCCACAGAATTAAAAAGGAGGTACCGGAATGGGGTACTCCTTGGAATTCTTATTTTAAAGATTAATTATTAACAGATTATGTAATTTTAAAATAATATTCATCTTCTAGGAAAATTTGGGAGATTGACTTCAATGCTTTTAAAGCTGAGGGAAATTTTTAAATAGGGAAAATTTTGCATTCACCGTGAATTTCGGAGCATCCAATCTTTCCCTCATTTGCTAGACACGAGGATGCAAGGATAACTGAGACACAGCTGCCTTTCTCAAGAAGTCCTTGTATCATTTTAGTTCACTTCATGTTGCAGAAAGGGCGACTATAGCTTATAATAACACTATATCCTATTTTAAAATATTTTCAAATAGTGACTATCCATCTAGATTAATTTCTTGGGATTAGCTTAAAAGTTTTAATTTGTTTTAAGGGGAAGGATGCTACATGTTGCCTACCAGCAACCCAGAAATAGACTAGTTACTCCCCTAATCTATTTCCAGCCACTCTGGTATGTACTGTGGGATTAACAGAGAAATATCTGACATAATTTCTGCTCACCAGTAGCTGAGTAGGTTAACTAACTGGACTTTTAAAAAATCTTTTCAGAAAAAGGCATGTTTATACTCATTTAGAGTATAAAGAGTTACCAGATGAACATTATAGAAGTACAAAGTGAAACCATTCTGAATGGATTGATAATAAACATTAATTAAGACCAAAACATCTGCTTGGCCTTGAGTGATGGGAATAATTGGGACATATGGCTAGGAATTAAAAAGTCTATCCAAATGGATTCAGTACTGGCTAGAATGTCTGGAGACCAATTCCATACAGATGTAACAGATCCCAGGAGAGTAATAATGTCCAAATGGAGAAACCGTTAGTTAGATCCAAGCAGCACCATGGGGCTGGGTTCAGCACTGGAGGAAAGATGAGATGGCCATTTGAGTCAAGGTAGGGTCATTCCAGCATATCTATCCAAAATAAAACCATTGTGGCATTATTTATCATTCTCCACTGCAATAATTGGCTGACCAGACAGCAGACCTGTGCTAGTAAGGCTGCATTCACTGGAGTAATAGATACAATCCCAGCATCTCAGAAGATTAGAATTTAGAGTATGGTCAAATGCAGTGTGCCTTGGGTAGCTTTCTGCTCATTGAGTGAAGGACTTGGGTTCTTTCCATCTTGCAGCTGCACCAATATCAACTCCCACAGCTTCAAATTGTGACTTTACATACACATGGAAGGTTTTTATGGTCCTGACCTGGAAGTGGAGTAATCAATCCCATCCACATTCTACTCTTCAGAACTCAGGCACGTGACCATTACTTGCTCAAGTACATTTGGTAAATGTCATCTATCTGTGTCCCCAAGAAGAGTTTAACTACTAAATCACATAACACACTTTTATTGTATATATAAAGTTCTGAGTCAGGTACTGGCTGGTCCATCTATAACTAAGACATACTTTTTCTCCATAAAAGTCTTAGAACTTTAAGTAAATGTTAATACAATACCAGATGTATTAGGTTCTATAACAGAGGAATAAAAACTATCTTACAAATGGAGGACTTCCAGGAAGATGCAATATTTGAACAGAGCTTGAGCCATATAGGGGCTCACTAGCAGACAGCCATGGAAGGTACAGCATGAAAAGTTATGTGACAAGCTGCTATCAAATGGCTAGAGATGAGAGTCTATGATAGTTGCAGAGGTAAAGATATCTGAGAGGTATTTTGGGACCACCACATGACAGACCTTTAACATCCTGTTTATAGTTCAGGAGCCATTTCAAAATCCGTAGCATATGCTTAAGAAAGAAAATAGTGTTCAGAACACATTAAAATGGAAAGAAATTAAGGATGAGAGTCATGGGAAGCTACTTAAACAAAGGCAGTGGGAATAGAAATAAAAGAACAATTATGCATAACATTTGAAAAAATTCATTTGGAAAGGCTTTGAGATTGTTTACTGTTTACATTGGTGAGTAATCCAGAGATTTTGTTTTTCACTGACAGAGTGTTCTCCAATTGTTAATCCTTGCGAATTATTTGATGAGTTCCAAAGAGCATTCATTTACAGTTGATTTCATTAGCTAACAGACTGTTTAAATCTTCCAAGGCAAGAGCCTTTTTTCTGAGCTTGAGCAATAATATCTCTAGAAGCCTTGAACTTCAGAAGTGCAACAGAGATATTTTCTATTGTAGCCACAAATTACTATATTTTGAAAAAACTTCTGAACAAGGAATAAAGCAAGATAAATGACCTTCCCCCTTTTAAGCTCTAACTAGACAAATATATTCCTTTTATCTTTAAGTGCCTGCCCTTGATCAAAATTCACACTTGACATTCTCATCTAGACACTATCAGGATATAGGTTTATATTTTTAAATTTTGCAGAAAGGTAAATACATTTTAGAGTTTGAAGACTTGGTGAGTCTTTCTAATTTTGGTAGACATCTGTGAAATAAAGGGCAATCCTGGAGTGCTTCTCAAGTGCACGTGTAAGTCTCCCCTGCACTTTCAAGAATATTCATTACTTAAAATGCTCTCTGAGAATGAGGGTTTTGAGAGCCACTTTTCCTCATTTTTATGATGCATGGGAAGTATTTAAATGTTTAAAGACTAAAATAGCCTCTTGTACTCCCATTAAACATGCAAGCAACAATTTACCAGATGTAAAACATCAAATAGTGTTGATGTAGAATCTTTGAAGCCTGGTTTCCAGGTGTTCTGCCTTAAGAATATTTTTCCATTAGCTACTGAAAACATTATTCTTTCCAGAATATAGCCTAACCCTTGTTAAGGTCAAAACAAAAGATTCTCATCAATCCCTGCAGAGAAGAGTTAACAAAGTTTAGATGACGATCATGGTGTTATAATTAATATGTTACTTTTAGATCAATTATTTATTTAAATTATTCCAACTTTCAGAGAAATTGTCTTACTTCCATTAAGCATATTATATGCTATGTTTAAGTATGTTGAGACTACCAATTGAAAATATGGTATAGTAGCAGAATTCAAATGAAAGTATATCGATGATAATAAACATTTTATTTAAAATATGGTTTCCAAATGAATTTCAGTTACACTGGGTAGCATGATAACTACTCTATTCACCGCATAGAGGTATTCTGAAGAACAATTATTACCTGTTAAGGCAGTCAGAGAGAGAAGTGCAAAATATTTCTGAGGTCTCTTCCAATTATTTTTTTACTACGTGGCTTAACTCTACTGATTTCTCTGCTAGAGCCTATGTTATGTCTTTCTGATCTGTAAAGTAGTGTTGTCATTAAGCCTGCCAGTCTCTGTTTTTAACCACCTGAGAGAATGATACTGTTTTTTGAATTTTTATAAAGTAAAATATCGAAACAGTGATAAAGAAAAAAATAGATTTTATGCTGTAATTGGTTGCTGCCACAGGATTTTTTTTCTACACTGCAATTATTGTATCATTCTATGCTACATAAAATCATCTATTAATATTTTTCACATCTCTCGGAGTTCGATTTTGGTGTATCTTCAAAGTTATTTTACATACTAGAATCTGTGATTAGAAGATTAGGCGGAAAATGTGTAATAATCAGGTATTCTTCTTAAAATTTATTTACTGAGCACAAATAAAACCATAACTAAGAACACTTTTGACATTTTTTTAAATGAAGATTAACTCCCACTGACTTTTAAATAGTATGCAGTTGGAGTGAAATTTTTCCTGTTTCTTAGTTGAATTTCTTTTTTTAAATTTCTCATCATTTCTCCTACTCTGTAGAAATCATACAACAGAAAGACTAAGTATTTAGGATACATAAGTTATCAGCAAAAATGAAAAAGATAGAAAATGAGGAGTAGAAACAATCTCTGATGCTAAATTTGAGTGTATAACTGGGTAAATCTTTTGGTGAAGTACATTGAGTAGTATGGGGATTTAATACATAAAATAAAGTGAATTTTATATAGGCATGATTTGAACAGGCTAAAATATTTACGATTAATATAAAACAATTCCCAACTAGGAATTATAGGCATACATTAAAGTAAGAATAATTAAACTTCGTCAAGTATCTTAAAAATTGTAAAGAAATTAATTGGCGAGTCAGCAATGAAAACATTAATTAGTATGAATGAAAATGTGTGAGAGTGTGTATTTGGTTTGTTTTCCTAACCTTTACAACTACTTTAAGTGGTAGAATATATCTTCTGGGTCTTTTGCCAATGTAGAATTGTCATACACCTGCCTTTTTTTTTTTCCCAAGGAGGGAGAATTGAAATTTCCTGACATGTATATAAAAAAAAAAATTAAACATTTTACTTACTTTTGTATAGTTTTTTCCTTGTCAGAAGCAGTTATATTGTCATCATTCAGAAATGGTTGTAGTTGACACTTCACAGATAAGAACAAGCTTATTATTCATGGAAAATTTACAAATGACTGTTGATTCTCCCAGATTGCTAAAACAAAGCAAAATTAATTTTTGATTCTACAGATCCAAGGTATTAGTCTCCAGCTTAATAAGCATTGGAAAGAAGATGAACCGAAAGGCAGGAAATACTATCTAGAATTGAAATTTTTTCAGTTATGGAAAAAAGTTCCAACGTAAATGGAGGAAATACCAGTATTTTGAATAAGTGAAATCCAGCTGGACAAAGTGCTAAATTATATTAAGTAAGGATTTAATATTACTCTGAAAAGGAATGCTTCCCATATCACTTACAATTATTTAGTGAGCAGATTACTGAGTTGAAACTTTGAAATTTTAAGAGAGTTGGGCTAATCAAAGTATGGAAATGGGACACATACATACAGCAAGTGAAATTTTCTCTCTTGTGGGATTTGGCTGCTTATGGTATAGTTGGTTCTGCAATACCCACAGCCTCCCTAGTTCTGTTGACACTGAGGACATAGTAGATATTCAACAAATACATTCTAGTTAAGTTGAATTGTAAATATGAATATAGCACAATCTTAAATTATGTTAGAAAAATTATGTTTGGTTCAGTGGAACACATTTAGTCATAGTACAAAGCCCTAGATCTGATTACTTAAAATATATCTTGAAATCAGTAGAAATGCAGAAGAATATGGCACCTTAGAAATGATGGAATGATAACTTAGATTTGATTATAACAAGACTGATCTGAGCAACTGTTGAGATTGGATAATGATATGTGAGTTTCTCATCAGGCCTTTAACATATTTCCACTAATATAGATTAAGAATATCTGGATGAACTATAATTATTCCTGTGGCTTTTGCATACCATAATTAGGTCTTGCTAATGCAAAGCACTTTTATTAAGTAAAGAATAATATTTAAAAGTTATGGAAATGGCCACAAAAACTATTCAACTAAGTACGGAAACACTGGCACTCAGTACTGTGGAAATTACATATATATATATTATTTATTTATTTATTTATTTTTATATAGAGTTTTCAGAATTCAGTCTTGTTTACATAACAGGCACATGAAGAATGGTTTCAATTATGTTGATACTTTTGCTGGAGTTTGTGCACCAGGTGTCCAAACCGCAAAACGGAAAATACAATCTTTGTTTTATATAAATACAGTACTGAGATCAGCCTGTCTTTAAGTGCCTGATTGCTATTTAATTACAGAGAATTTCTCTTTAAACAGCAACCCAACAACATAACAAATAAACAAAAAACAATTAAGAACTCATTTCAGAGCCTTCTTATCCTTCCTATCACATGGGAGAATATCTGATCTATCTGATAACTTTATATAACTCGGTCTATCAAATGGTAGTCATTACATGTTTTATAAGTACTACTTTAAAATATCAAATGAGAATTAATATGTTGATCAATGAAAGCTAACTAAAACTATAAATGTAAAGTATTTATATTCACTCTTATGATGTTTTGGGATATAAGGATTTTAAAGCAACTGGGATATGGGGAAAAACGTTAAATCTGTAGTGAACAAATGGGAATTCAAATTCTAGCTCTGAGGTGTTGTTACAGGCTGTCCCTAGGGAACTTTCTTAACCTCTCTGCAGCTTGATTTATTATCAGTAAAATGAGGAAAATAATTCCTACCTTATGGCTTTTGAGAAAATTAAATGAGATAATTTATGTGAACCATCATCTTAAGAATGTTTTTACTGAATCTAGTTTCAAAAAATAACTTACAAAAATGCAGAAGGATACGTTTCTTTCTTTCATCTCAAAGGAGAAAGTATAAGCTAGATTAAATGACATTTTTAAGGAGAGTACTACCTTCAAAACTCTTGTATTTATAAGATTGTGAATTTATCTTTAGGTACAAAATAATTGTTTCCTCTTTTTTATCTCCTTTAAGTGAATAATTTAGCTATCATTTCTCTAATATTCTGAGAGGAAGTGAATATTTTTCAAAAATATTTATATAATACTTCTGAAAGTATCTCTCAATTATTTTCTTAAGCTTTTTTTTTTTAATATTTAGAAAAGATTTTTTCTCTTTCATTCTCGAATTTTACACCTAGCATTTTTGCCTTGGAAAATGTATCCTTAAGATGTGGCTTAAAAAAAAAAAAGTGTTAGAACCAAATAGTAGCAAAAATTTTGTCATTGAAGCTTTCTACCATAACACCTTTCACCATTTTATTTCCTGGTTACAGTAATGTAGATATAACCCCGATATTTGTTTTTTGTCATTCCACATGTATTTGGTATACTCCATGGTAAGGATAAATAGGATGAGTTAGATGAGATAATAAAAGAAAAGGAAGACTCATATCCTACACGTAGGTGTCATATAGCATGACAATAAATATAAAATATAGAAAGCAATATATGAGCAAATGACGAACATATTGCAAGCTACTAGCAAAAATGAACTATTAGACTTTTCAGGAAGTTTTATTTACACTTAATCTGTTTAGTTTAAACGTTCATTTTTAGCAAATTATTTAACCTTTTAAAAACACACATTAATGGTAAATAGTCAATTAAAATAAACTCACTTTATAAGAAATTTTGCTTTTTATTAATACCTATAATTAATGTATAGTCTTATTTAATAAATTATCATTTTTAGCTAAGACTTGTTTTATTAACCAATTGTTCTTATCTATTGTGTAAATTTAGTTGTTAGATTTTAAAAAACTGAGATAATCAGAATTTAGGTGTATTTATCATAGAATTGTTGAAGAAGATAATTTAATTATAACTTTAAAACACATTTAATGAGCAGCTCTTTGTGCTAAGTGCTTTTATACTTCATTATGATGTTATTTCAATTTAGAGATTGGGAAACTGAGGCTGAGAAAGGAAATGCCTTGCTTAAAGTCACTTTCCTAAGTTCTTTGCTCTTTGTGACTACACCTTGAGGGGGCGATATTTCTAAGAAAAATAAAACTTTCTATTTTTTTTCCAAATCTGAAAGCTATCAGCAACTAGAGCTTTCCTTTGACATGAAGAACTTACAATTACTGATATTCTTTCATGAGACTCATTCTTGGGGAACACTGTTTACAAATAAGGCTGAATTAATTTTTCCAGAGGAACAATAAGAAATCACTTATAAGTACATTAGTTCCCTACATTTAGATCTGTCTCATTCATTTAACAGCAACATGATGATCCATAGTATGGCGATATCATAATATATTAAAACATTTTCATATTGTCGAATGTGTATATTGTTTCCTCTAGGAAATTGCTTGAAGCATCCCTGTAAGAAACACCACTGTTCATGCCTTCTTTTGCAGAAATAGAATTGCTGGTTAAAAGATGAATTTTTAAATCATGACTTCAATAATTTCTTGATAGACTTAAATATATTATTTCTACCAACAATGTATTTAAGTCTATTAAGAGAAAATTCAAGACATTGAACAATATATATAATAAATCATGTGTATGATAAAAATTACATATGTAAATGTATAACTTAATAACTTATATGATCTACACTAAACACTTACTCTGGGGCGGGGAATAAAACTGGGAAAAGAAGGAAAGGAAAACATTTTTAAAGCAAATATGTGTGTGTTTGAATCTTTTACAATAAAAATGAGATTATATACTGCTATGTATGTTAAAAAGTAAAAAAAGATTCACCTTTAATTAATATAGAAGTATAAAGTAAACAGTTTGAAAGCAACAAATAAAAATTTCATAGATATAATATATTGGCTTTCTGATTCAAATATATCTGGGTGTATTTCATAGTCTGAGACACTTCATATGCATTGCGTGTGAATTATTTTTATAGGTAAAAATGATCAAATAATAAACCTATCTTGGTTCCTAAAACAAATCATTTCCATCTGTACCACTGGATAAGTGCAATTCCAACTCAACCACATGAATAACATTACATGTGTTTTTAAAAGTCACTATTTGTTGAAGACCTTAAACAATTCACATCCTTTGCCTATGGTTAGTTTTGGCAATAAGAAAAAAGACAGCTAAAAGAACTTTAAGCTGTATCTAAAAATAGTTCTGACTAGATTTAAACTGAATATGCAGTTTATTTTGGTCTCTTTCCTTCTCCCTAAATTCTGAAGTTCAAAGTTTAACTTGGAATTGTTTTTTTCAAGTTTAGCTGTAGTCAAAGTCCATGAAATGGCTTATATCTATCTGTCAATAGTCGACCTAATAGATTTTCCTACATTGACACTATTCTTTCATACTATGTTTCTATAATATAGGTATACTGTTTTCTTTGGGCTTTACATTAAAACAAGATTAGAAAATCAGGAGACATTTTAGTAGTTATTTATAAGTATTAGGTTTCTTTAGTAGAGTTTTGACATAAATCAGTTTTTCAGTGATTAAGTTCTTCATTCATTCTGAAATAACTTCAGTTACTTATTGAACACCAGTCATGTCCATAAGTTTATTAAGACGAGACCAGTATAGTGAGGGTAGAGGTATAAAATCAATGACTTCTATAAAATATTAGAGTTGCTATATGAGAACTTCATGCAAACAGGGGTAAAATAACCAAGAAGAACTCCTACCAGGACCATCAAGAAGTACTCATGTTAGTGTGAGAGCTCCAGTAGAATCTGGATGGACAGCAATATGATTATTTATGGGTAGAGATGGGACATGTATGTGAAATGAAGACGTTTTAAAGAAAAAAAAAGCATGAAACATGTCTGATACATGTGACTGCTAAAGCCTGGAGACAGGCTTTGGTGAGAGAAAAGCATGAAGACAAGGAGATAAAGCTAGGGTCAGACCTTGGAAACTATCAGAAGCCATGCTAAAGTCCTTGAACTTTTTCCTTTAGTCAGTAAAGATCTTTTAAAGGGTTTTCAGCAGGAGAGCAATTGAGCTGCACATTTTAGAGAGAGACCTTTGGTAGCAATACAGAGGATGAATGGGGAAAGCACAATAAGGGAAATTACAATAACCCACTCGAGTAATACTGAGATATAAAATAAGGCCAGAGTGCTGGGGATGGAGATGTGAGGCATTGCGGCAGCATATTTTAAGGAAGTAGTATCGATAGTACCGGGTGAGTGAAAAAATTTGGAGGACGTGGAAAATGCAGTAGTATGGTTTGATTCCCAAGCATCTGCCTTGAATTAATGTGTGGATAATGATGCTATCAACCAATAGGAATAGGAGAGGAGGTTTGAGAGCGAAAGTAAGGAACTCGTGTTTAGCCGTGTTTTGTTTGAAGTGTATACAGAACTGCCAGGTGGAAATACCAAGTAGCCAGTTGCATTTGTGAACCTACAGGTCAGAATGCAGGAGTGGATTAGAGATAGCAATTTGTTGGTCATCAGCAGTTAATAAATGTGGTGTTAATGTTACTCAAGGCAAAATGTTAATAGGAGAAAAAATAAAAATAGGAACACCAATGTGCAGAAAAACAGCGTTTAAAAGGAGGAGATGTTTTAAATGATCTCGCCCCCCAAAAATCCATGAGGAGTTGCTATTAGGAGTTAACTGGGGACCTTTGTGAAGTCGGTTTCAGTAATGCAGTAAAAGTGGAAGCACCCACTCAGTGGCATAGTAGAATTGAAAATAAATGGAAGAGTTCAAATGAACGAATTCATGTTCTTTTTTGAGGATCATAGCTGTGAAAGGGAAGGGAGGACATTAACTGGAGAGGTTCACAAAGTAGAGAGTTGTATTAATTGTCAAAGTAAGATATACGTGAATTTTATTAATGATTTTTGCAAAAGGAACTGGAAGAGCAAGATAGTGAAAAATACAAAATATGAGAATTATTCAGGAAGCACTGTAACACAATACAACAGAAATGAAGAGCTGGCTATATCTTTATTATCAAGGATATTTTGTGGTTGATAAAGTAGAAAGTATGGTATCTCACAGGCATCTTATTTACCATGACCTATAGAACAAGTATTTTTAAATCTACGAAATAAAGACGACCAAAGTAGTAGCCTTCCTTCCTATTCTCTTTTCTTCCACCATGTACAAATTGTCTCCCTAGACCCACCCTTCTAACAGAAGGCACTAGAGTCCACCTCCTTACTCAAGCAAATAGTAACTGATAGATCTGTGGCAAGTCAGCATCAATATGACCTGTTTCTGTCATAAACATATATTTCTAGAAGGGATATAATTGCTAAAAGTATCGATTAATTCACCCAACATATGAACTTAAATTTTTCAAGATACAGATTTCCTCTCATTGCAGTGAAACATTATAATGCAGTTTTCACCTACAGAAAGTTGGCATTAAAAAATTAAGAACATAGTGGTGCATTCTCTTAACTTTGTTTAAGGGAAGTATCAAGTCAGAGTTCAGAATGAATTATTCTTTTATCTGTAGTGTGGTTTCTGCAGGTCAGGATTGAGGTTGAGGACAGGCAGGCTGGAACTCCTAGGACTAAAAGTGGTATATGAATAAATAAAAGGACACTCTACTTCCTGAGTATAGACAACGTTCATATTAAATGCAAATCATGAGTCTGAATATAACTTTGCATAAATCTGGAACAGTAATGAGTCAAGTATCATATAGGATTAATATGATAATATATAAAGCATGTTTTATTGATCCTCTTTCATCACTCTAATTTTTCAGATCTTTAAGAATTTTACTGGAATAATTATCCAAAGGAAATTCTAAGCATTCTACTCAAATGGTAAGTAAAACTACTTATATCATCATATTTGTTCATTAGTAATTAATATGAATCTCTGAGAATTGAAATAAGAAACACGAATTACTATTTTCACTCATATTTCTTTTAAAGCAAAACCACTAGAAATTTCTTTTTTTTTCTTTTTAAATTATCATACTAGAATGTGAACATATGGCATGCAACCTTGTAGATTATTTATCAGTCTCCTATAAAATCTGGAATTTAATTCATCTGCTACTAGCAAACATATTTTGTAAACCATACATAGGTAAGGTTGTATATGAAAGTATACATTTAAATCTTATCAGGAAATTGCATTATTTACTTTCTTATAGAAAAATTTAAAAATATAATTTATGGATTTCAATAGGTACATAATTACCGATACTTTAAAAGTCCATTGAACTGTGTATTCATACATTCTGACACTCTTGTAACTGGTTTAACCTTACTTTTGGGATCACTTTTAATTAGTTTATTTCCTCAAATTTTGAGATGGGAGATATGAAATCATTATTTGCCTTGTTTATAATCACTTGGCAGGAACTGAGAGCTATCCCCCTTGAAACTTAGTGCTTAAGTTTGTGACAATCATGGTGTCAGCTAGATGGGCTCTAATTCCTTTAACAATGCTAGCTAGATATAAGGGAGAGGTCTAAAATACAGATTGTTCTATATCAGAACTCATGACCTAAGCAAAGTGCTTTTATTATGTTTTCTCCTTTCACATGATGTTATGTTTACAATGAACACATGTTAAGTGAATATAAATACAAATAGAAAATAACCATATTCTCTCACCTTTTATATAAATTGGCGAAAGTTTTCAGTATATGAACACATGGCCTACAGGAATTCAAAAAATGAGTGTGATGATGTAAAATTTAGATTCGCCTCTTCTGCCCCAAATAACTCTGCATCCTGGGTCTGAATCCTTCTCCCACCATTTGTTCTCTGCCTGACCTTGAGCAAGTCCTTTACTCTCTCTAGGCCTTTCTTAACTCATTTGCAAAATGAAGCTAATAATCCATACCTAGCTACTGAGGTTGTCTTGAGCATTAAATAAATTCATACAGAAAAAGTGCTAAGAACAGTGCCTATCCTTTAAATGTTAGGTATTATAAAATTAACCATTATATTGTAATTGTCTTTTTGTGAAGTGAGAAAAATATTAATTTGTGTAATTTTTTTGTGTATCCTGACACCACATTTAGCTCTCTCTTAGTTGTAATTGTTTTTCAGTCAGTTCTTTTGTGGTTCGAGGTGAAAAATCATATTATCTTAAAATAGTAATAATTTTAGATTATTTTGTCTTTTCCTTTCTAATTTCCACACACTTTTAAATTTTGAATTGACCCCTTTTGTCTTGGTTACAGTTTTCAGTTCAGTGTTAAATAACAGAGACTAGTTCTCTTAATTTTATTGTGATGATTCTCATAATTGTCATTTAAGCATGATGTAAGTTTTATTCTTCTTCATGTTAAGTTATCCTATTCTTAATGAACTAAATGAGATTATTGGAAATTTCTGATGTTTTATAAGTCTTGAAATATATAAATATATTTTTTTGAATCTGTTAAAGACAGAATTTGATTTTCTTCCATTGATCATTTGAATTGCTAATATTATGTTATCCTTGAATAGCTGGAAATTTGTTTTTTTTATGATGTACTATAGTCTGATACTTTTTTATGTACTTGAGAATTTGAAAGAATGCTTCAGGTTAGAATAATGCATGCAGTATGTTTTAATTGCTTGCCATCTTTTTAGTGTTGTTAGGACGTTATATTCATATTGGAACTTTTACAATATTTTCGATTTTAATCTTGTTGGAATTTTACTTAAGTTCATTATAATCTGATATTTTCAAAAGTATTGTTTATATTATAAGCTTTTCATTTTATCAGCAGTTATTTATAAATTGTAGTCTTCTGGTTTGCAAAATTATCCTTGAATAAGTTTAATAGACTATCATTTCTAATTTTTGTGTTTTTCTCTGTTTTTCATTGATTATGTATGTCAACAGTTTATAAATTTTATCAGTTCTTTCAAAAGCCAAAACTGGAACTATTTAGTCTCTTGCCATTTTTCTTTCTTTTAAATTTATTAATTCTGCTAAATACTTAGTCTATTCCTCATTCCATTTTTTTAAATTCTGAGAATTATTTCTATCAAAATATCTTAATGTGTGTCTTTGTTTATAATGAGGTTTGAGTATGATCAACTTTTTAAATGTTTGGAAATATTTGAAAACAATATGTAATCCATGTCATATGCTAAATTGAATATTGTTCTATCAATTTAACATATGTAATCATATTATTCAGCTTTCCTGTTCTTATATTCTATCTACTGGGGCTTGTTTTTGCAAATTCTTACAAAGTTCAAGTAATTCATTTGGATTTATATTCTAGGGATAAGGCTATCAAATTTAAGCTTATAAATTATATGAGTAAATTTTATTTAGGAAGATGAGTCTTTTGGGAATGTGGAAGACCAACTAAACTACAATAAGGGTAAGACTAGGGCCAGAAATAAGAATTAACAATCTATTTAGATTCAGCATTTCCCCTTTTAGGAATTTGACCTTTAAAAATACCCTTCCGTTTTAAAGAAAGTGTTCAGTGTTCTCATTCTTTCCCAAGGCTATTCCAACTATCTTCCACTTTTCCTTCATCTGGGATATTTTCTCCATCAGATTTCCTTCTAGGTACCTTTGTGACCCTCTGTGGCACTAACTTCTTATGTGTAGAGTGAAAAAACTTTCTTGTCTGGTGAGTTATTATTGTTGCCCCTCCCTTTTCTTTTTAACTACTTTACTATAGTTTTTAATGCCAATGTAAATTTATGCCAGAAATCAGCCAACCATCAAACATTTATTGAAAAATAACTTTGTTCTAAGCACCAGGCTAAGAAGTAGCAAAAGCTATCTCCTGAGAACATCTAGAACCTTTAACCTCTGTGCTAAAGAGAACTTAAATCTTTCTCTTGAACTCTCCCATGGTTTAGTATCTCCAATTGGTATTAGTGTATTTTTGATTTTGTAAACTAAAGATACCCAAAGCTTTAATGAGCTAACCTGTACCCCCTACCATTTACTATCCTGATTGATGATTGATAGTTAACTGTGCTAGAAACCTAATAGGCTCTTAATATACAATATTTATTGAATTAATATTTTAGCTATACTCTTTACTCTGTGCTATCCTCATCCAATCTTTCTCAAAATCCTGTTGATCACATATTTATATTTAATCCCAAACTTCTCATTACTTCTATATTTATTACCTTATTTTAGAACCACGAAATCTGCTTCTTGATTTTTATAAGCTTTTAATTATTTCTATATTACGCCCTCTCTCATCCATCTACCACACCGCCATCAGAATACTTTCTAAAATTTGTATGTGATCATGATAAGTCACCCATTCAAAAATTTGGGTGACTTTGCATTGCTTAGAGAAAAAAAAATCCTACTCCTCAGCATGCCATTTGATTTTCTTCACACCTTAGTACCACATTTATCTCTTAATACATTTACCGTTCCCTATCCCCATTCCCCTGAATCTATCTAATCATATCTGATTACTGTGTATCTTGGCTTCTTTGTATTTAGACCATTTCCTGACACATGGTGGGTATTCAACTGATGTTGCTGATTATTATTTTGAGAAGACTCAGGTTTATAATAGGAAGGAGCTTCTGATGTCTTGGGTGGGTCAGACTAAGGAGATACTGTTTACTGTGGTAACTTATAGGAGCCTTTGAAGTTTTGTATTAGGGAAATACCATAGAAATGGGATCCATATACATAACTTAAAACTGACCCAATCTAAACTATGTTTTTTGGATGTGAAGTTGAAGCTTGAAATATCAGGGACTTATTCAGAACAATAGTTACAGCTGTTTAATACTCTGAGATTGCTTCTAAATCTGTGGAGACTAAAATAAATAGTGGTTTGCATATTGAGTATGAGTTTAAGAAGTGTGATGAATTGTAACTATTAAATAATGCAAGTAGATTATTCTGATTCAGATGATTGTATGTGTGTGTGTGTGTGTGTGTGTATTTTATATATATATATACACACACCACCAAATAATTCACCTCCAAGGCTATATTATTATGATAATTTTCTGGTTATCCATAGTAAGATATTTATGATTATGTAATTTTCATTATTTTTTTTAAAGCATGCAGTTTGATATTTGATTCTAAAATTAAATCATAAGTCTAAGCTGTTTAGATATAAAAGAGTCATGAGGATGTGTGGAAAATTTGAAATAGAGAGATTGATATAAGATTGAAGGAATTTATCAGCTACTTCATACAACTTAGCTTAAATAAAAGTTATTTCACCTTGTCTTCATTATATAAAAAAAATCCAAACTAACATAACATATTTATGTTAAATGTTTTAAACAAAATGTTAAGTCTTTGTAATTATCCTTTTTAAATTTTAACTATTTGGTCTTAATCACTTCTTTCCAAGTGTCAAATTATGTTAGCTCTTAATAGTGTGATATGTAGTACTTCCACACACAGCAGCAATGACAGTTTTCTAACATTAACAGACTGTTTTTGATCATTTCAATAATTAAAGATACTAGCTTGAATGTACTCTGGTGGCACTGATTTGTCAGCCATTGATGAGGAAAACGTTATTCTCAATTGACTTAGTCACTATGAAGACACTGCTTTCCTATTTCTTGGAAAATTAAAAACAAAAAAATCTTTAATATTTTAGTTCTATTGGCATGGGAGAAAATGAATTTTGCTTTGTAGCTTTCCCTATATTTTATTGATTTCTATTGTTTTTACAGTTTTATCAGAGTTTTAAAGTCTAAGATTTTATATTTAGTTTTATATTTGAATTTAGAAAAAATAACTTAGATTCACACAGAAGGCTTGCAAATGCTTTTCTTCTAAAAAGGGGCTCTACTATTTAAAGTTGAGAAACTACACAGGACACCCATTAGCTTAAAATGGCCCTAGCGTTTAAATGTTAGGGTTCCAGTTGTAAAATCTTAGGTTTGTGTGTACAGAATCATAAATTCAAATTTTTACATAGTATATCCTTACAGCATAATTATTTTTCCATGTATTTCATTAACATGAATCCTGTACTGTATTCTGCTACTTCACACTCTATGGTCATTTTGCATAACTGCTACGTTATTTTATGGTCAAATAAAGAGCCAATTTATGATAAACATATCTTATTAAGTTTAAAAGTATAAAATTATAACTATTACTATTAATTTTTCTGCAATATTTTCTTTTAGATATATTTTAACATCAAAATTATTCTGTCCCTTAGTGCATCTTCAGCTTTTCTATAGAAAATTATATACTACTAAGTAGGATTATAATACAAAGCATTGCCATCAGGATACCACTGTTATGTGATTGGAAATAATGTTATTGTTTCTTAGTAACATTTAATTTTGGTTGAAATCCAAATGTTTCAATCAATGATATAAAAAAAGAATAACCTTCTACTGGACAGTCTCTGAAGAAATAGGAGGCAAATTTCTTCAAGATGCAAAATTCAAGCAATGGGGAAAGAATTATTTAATGTGATCATACTACACTGGAACTTTGGCATTTACTTATTATTTACTTCTATTAGGAATAAGTCAGAAAACCTAATGAATCAAATATAATTTATAATTATATTTTTGGTATAAAAGTATGATCATGAACTATAAAAATTCAGAGATTATATACAAAAAAACCTTAGAGAAGCAAATATTGTTGGGGAGATTCATAATCTATCAGGTTTTCCAAGTTCATTTACTATAATGAACGGGATGATTCAGGGTTTTTCTAAGAACACCATTCTAATGTTCATGAAAACCGTGTGGTTCAAAACTAAAAATTGGGCTGCGAAACTTTTCTTTCAAATGTTCGATGCTTTTGGAACATGTGGATTCTATTTTATTTTCTTTATTAAAAAACTTCATTTAATAAAGTGCTTTATTATGATAATTTAGTGTCTGAGATTCAATGCAAAAAGGTTTTTCATTACTGTGAGGTAGTAACAAGACATAATATTCATAGTTCGATGTACAAAAACAGCCTATTGATACATACGTTTGCTGCTAACACATAGAAGTATTAGAGGGTCCCACCTCCTGTAGACATACAACAGTTATGATTTCTGAAATATATAGTCCCAGTAATTTTATGCTTAGGAATCTGCCCGCATTATTATACAACAGTGGAACTAAACTATGATGAATGGTTAAGCTCCATTCCTTGTTCCTTCTTCATGTGCCTATGATTCTTATAACTATATTCCTTTCTTGGACTTATCTCTAAAGTCTGTGGGAGATAACTTCCTCCCTTTAGTAGCCAGCAGGGGGGCTCATGTTTCCTTGTTTTGAAGCTGCAGGGTATTTGTTCTTCCTTGTTTACAGCTGGTGGGGGTTCCTTTTTCTTCCTTATAGCTGCCTTTTCATCAGCACAGAGGGAGATTCAAAATCAAAAATGATCTTAATTAAATGTTTTCTGTACAAGAAACACCCATTCCCCAACCTTGGTCTTTCCAGCTCACTTGGGAGTGTCCCTCCCCACCTTCTGTGTTGGTGAGACTGCAGACAATAGACTTTATCACAAAAGACAAGGATAAATATTTATTAAGGTACAAAAGATGTTTAGAGGACTTACATCTGTTTACATCATTATTGTGAACAGGTGTAATCACTTGAGTTGTTATCAAAAGTCTTAGCTTAATCGTTTTCCTATATAATATTTTTAAATAATGTATCTCCCCAAAAATGTTTAAAATGCATTAAACATCCAGAATAAATATTCAGAGCATATTTATTTTAGGGTTCAGGTTTCCAAGAACATCTTATGCTACAATAAGTTATTATAATACCCATCTTTTAGAGGAAATTATAGGTGTATTAGCTTTATAATATTAACATTTACAGATATGATGAATTTTATACTTCTTAGTTGTGTACAAATGGTATGAGGAATAAAAGAAAATGTAACAGGATTTTGATTGGTTTAATTAATGGTGAATTGTTGCCTTAAAAAGTAAGCTAAAAATTCTAAATCTTTTTTTCTTTCTTAAAAATTGCATAGATAAATAAATCCAATTCAAATGTAAACTCTACAATGACTTTTTTTTTGAAATACGAATAGAGTAAAAAATTATATTAGGTTAGTTGAGTAAATTTTGTTTCAATTATGTATAAAAAAGACATGATTAGGTAGATAGTACCTATTTAGTTGATTTTTTTATGAGTTTTATTTGAATACATTTTTTCAAAATCATTTAAGGCATTTGAAATATTTGTTTTGGTAAATAGAAAAGTTAGAATTTAGTCAGTAATCTTACTCTCTAAAAATGCATTTTCAGGAAAAAGCTAAGAGATAGCTTTGAAAAATTTTATAATTATGAATTGTTTTCAGAATAATTTTATTATCATAATGAAATGCAAATATCTGTCACCAGAAGAGAAATGGTATATCAAGATGAAATAAAACTTCTATTTAGACATAAATTATAATTTTTAATTATGAATACTCCCTACAATGTTCATATTTTTACTTACGTGTACAGTTGTTTATTGATTAAATAATCACAATTAAGAAGTAAAATACCATTTTGAAGTAGAATTTTACACCAAATATATTGTGTTTAATAATTAAATCATCTATTGAAGAATTGTGAATGTATTTGCATGATTTTTCTCATAGTTTTTTAACTTTTGTAAGGTTAAGTACTTCATTTCTATTTATAAAGTAAAAATTCATAGAAGAATAATTTGCTGAATCATTATGAGCTTTTATTGGATAGGACAATTTCACAAAATTCAGATTATTTTAGTGATGGTGTAATTTTTTAAATAATGATTTAGTGTTTATACAGTGATTGTAATAAAAACTTCATGTAGAGAGATATGGTCCTGTGGTTTGGGATTTGCTTTTTGTTCAAAAAAAGCATTGTTCTAAGTGAATAAGACAAGCTTATTTTATATTCTAATTCAATGTCTATAAAGCGTAACTTTGCCTAAGTCATTGCTGTCTGAGGTTTTCTCACAGGGTATAAAAATAGAAAATCATTACTTTAAAAGAGATATTTTCTTTAAAAAAAATAGAACAACTTTTGAAATATTAGTGAGACTGGGATTTTAATGCCCTTTATTTTTTAATTAAAATAAATTTTAATTTTAAACTGTGGTTATGTTTTTTTTTCTATCTCAAAATAATTTTCAGTTAAAGTTAAATATATTTGAATCAAAACTTAGTACTATTACTGCATTTGTAGTTTTTTTTTTTTAAATGTCGCTTCTCCTTTAAAAGAGCTTATTTTCAAATATAGGAAGTTGGTTGTTCTGTGTGCATTTATCAGATAGGCCTCATATAATTTCTTGTATCTCTTAAGGAAGTCCATATATAATAGATAAAGCACCCAAGAACACAAACCTAATGAAAAACATGCTTTTGTTGAGTTGGTTTCACTCCAGTAACTTCGGAAATGTTGGCAAGTAATCTGAGTTTCAGTGATAAGATTCTGCTGCTGCCAGTGATGGTTCTGGCCATTTGATAGGCTGAGTTTTTACAAGAAAAATTTACTGCTTGTAGATAGCACAGGTTTTAGGGAATGTTATCCTCTTCCCAACTTTGTGCTATGTGCTCACTGGTTTAAAAAAATAAAAATAAAATAAAAATTAAACAAAATAAAAAAGTCTATTTCTGTTTGGGAAGGCAAACAAAATAGTTTCAAAAGAACTTTAAAATGCAATTTTTAAAAGAAGGATTCTATTTCAACCTTCTAAATCATGTCTTCTATATTCATCTGATATTGCTAAATAACTAAGATTTGATTTTCCTTTTCCTGATAAAAATTTGTAGCTTAACACATCTTTTCTGCTCTGACTAAAAGTAAGTAAAGGCCCTTAAAAATGGTATTTCAAAAAAAAGTTCCCCAAACTTTTAAGTTTTTAGTTGATTGTAAAAATTTCTATCTATGAACTTATCTTTTTCTTACTGATAAATTGGTAGAAATGATTTATGGCTGAAAAGATACTTAATTGAACAAACAAATTAGCTGAAAAGCAAAATGAGAATAGTCACAAATGAAAGACTAGTGTAGCAGGGTTCCATTGTCCAGCTGAGCATGTGAACTACCACTGACTAGGCACACAAACTGTACACATGTCATTTAAACATTTGGGCTCTCAGATTTAGCATTTGAAAATAAGAGGATTGGATAAAATCTCAGTACTATTTTATAATTTCATATGACAAGCTGCAACATCAAGTCTTTGACTTCTTAAAATTATTACAGAGGATTTCAAAAATGTGATTACTATTTTTTGGTATGGTCATATATGCTAAATAGTCTTTTATTTTATTTTGAAAATAATTAAACATAAAACCTGAAGGGAGCTTCACTAACTTAATCTCACAATTTATAAAGCTTGATAACGTTAAATTTTAAGTAAATGAAATGTAAAAGTCCTCATGTTATTAATGCTAGAATATTAGTTTGGTTTAAATGCTGTGACAATCTATGTCCAAATTAGGACAAAACTATTTTTAGCCATATTTTGAGTGTTCCAAAAGAAAAAAAAAAAGATTAATGACAGCAAACTTTATCCTATACCAATCTGAAAAGGTTAAGTTTGCTATGTTCAATGATAAAATAATTTTACTAACAACTTGAAAATAATTAATGCTTTTACCTGATAAAGTGGATATTAATTTGAGTTAATAATAAAGAAACATGTTTCTTTTGTTTTTCTTTATATTGCCATTCTTGTCTTGAAGATATACCAACTCTCAGAGCAAGAGCATGATTCATAGTATATACAATTTACTAAAAACCATTTCAAGCATGATTCAAGAATACTGAATAAATATTCAGAAATATTTCTTACTGATGCTGAAGCTAGTGATGATTTGAAGTACAATTTAGTTAATACCATTTGCCATGTAGATATATACTGTCAAATTTAGAAATACATTTGTGGAGATATAATGTATCTTATATGACACCATTTTCTGAGGTATTTGTCATAATATTAGGCTCTATGGAAACCTCTCAAAAAATGCTTCCTTTTACCACAAAATAAGGTTTTTACATCAATACTATGGGGATATAAAACTGAATAGCAAATATATGACAAAGAAAATGTGTGTAATGGGGTGACTTTTAAATTTTTTTCTAATTTATACCAGAAGTTCATATCTAATAGTATTATCTTCGATCACTTGTGAACATCTCGACTTATTTTCTTATTTACACTTTTAAATACTATTCATCATTAATTTTCTACCAAGAAATTTAACATAGTTAATCTAAACCTATAGTTACATGCTGCGATGTTTTCTAAAATAAACAGTCTTTCCAGTCACTTTTAGAGTTTGTCTCTCTTCTGATTTCCTTTATCTTATCTTTTAGTATAAATATTAATATCAAGTGAACACATAGAGTGCCTATTCATCTTTGTTCTTTCTATCAGTTGCTTTATTTAGATGAAAATCATATAATCAAAAATGTCAATATATTGTTTGTGAAACAGTATCACTTCATAGAAATATTTAGTAAATGTTTCTTAAAGGCTTACTATACAATTCCAAGAGTAGAGTAGGTCTATATCTCATCCTAATAGAAATTTTCAGTGAATTATATGTGACTATTTCAAATGACAAATTGTATAGATAACAATATTTTTGGAGAGTTCGGTCAGTTGGTTATGTTGCCAGTTATAATAGACTCTAGTTCTAAATCCATTAATTCTTGTTTAAAGAGTACTGTTAGCAAAATATGCTAATTTAAAAAAAAGTGTCATCATATTTGATACTATTAAAATTAACATTTTTCTCCATGATTTTCAGTTTGTCATTTTTATGTTTTCCAATTTCTATTTCTATATGCTTTACACACAATAGTCACTAACTTTGTTTCTTCTTTATCAGTCTCAGTCTTTTCAATGTTACATGTGTAATCTACAGCAACATTTGCTGTATTTAAGATGCTTTATCTCAAGTTCTAAATTACTAGTGATATTAAACTTTATTAAGTGGAAAATTCTTTTTTATTTTCCATATATCTCATTTTATAACTTTATTACCTGCTCTGACTTTATGAGAAGCTGAGAAGTTGAGTGATTTTACTTGGGCACATTTATGTCCCAAGCTAGCTCAGGGTTCTGACAAGAAAAAAAGTAAGAATTTATATGATGTAGGCAACTGGAATTGTCTGCCACAGTTGATGTATGTATGTATGATGGAAAAATATATCCAAGAGTTTCAGAACAATTGATACAGACATGAAGATATAATTCCTCATTTGCTTGTTATGTACATCATTCACTATTAGTACATTGTATTATTTAGGAGACATAGTCATGATTCTTCATGCTGATCCCTACCCACGCATGACAATAAAATGACATTGATGACTAATTGCCTTAAACGAGTCTAAACTAATAGGGAAAGTTAAAATCTGAAATTAAATCTTGAAAGTATAAGGGTGGATGAAAGAAGGTGACAAATCCATGCAAATAGCTAAAGTTTCAGTGTCATAGCAGTCTGTAGGAAAATGATCACTCACTGTGTAACGGACCTCTACACTATTAGTAAGAATGACTTTGAGGAAGTCTTAAAGTTGTAACCGTTCCATGTCTAGATGACTCTGGTATTTCATCCCTTATCCAACAGCAAACAAGTATTAAAATGCTGAAATAATGGGAACACTCAACCCTCTCCTTATAACTCTAGTTAGTCACTGTTTGCACCTCCAAAAATTTCAATTTTTCTGGAGTGAGAAGTAAAGGAAAGGAAGTTTCGGTGTTGACTAACGGGGCTTCCTCTGGCAAGTCTGGAGGGGTTAGGCAGAAGTAGCAATGAATTCTCTTTTTGGCAGCCTGTTGGAATTCAGATTAATTTGGAAATAATGAATTCAGAATTAAACTTGGTTATTACTCTTAAACCATAGATAGTTATTTTAGAGGTTAAAGTGGATTTTTGCATATATACTGGGAAAATATCCACACTGTATTATGTTGAGAGCATGCACTTATTCTGAGGAAAGTAACTGAAATCTCTCGAGAGATTTTCCACTATAAAATGTAAAAGTAATTTTGTGTGATGCATAAATCACAATTACTTGATAAACATATTACACAACAGTCTTAAATATTTAAATAAATGTTAGTAATACTTTGGTATATTTAAGATACCTTTATTTCTCATATATCCTAACTTTATGAAAAAGAATAAAAAAATGAGTTCAAAGGTACATATGGTTGGGATATACACACAAAGTCTTAATGGAAAATGAGCACAATAACTGTGAAAATACAACAGATAATTAAGAACATTTAAAAACATCTCTTGTCTATGTTAAATAGAATCCATTTCTAAATTACATATTTACATTAGAAAATGGAATAGATGATATTTCTTCCATTATTTGAGTAATTTATTATTACTTAATTGATTTTTCTTTTGTCTATACTATCAGTTTGTCAGGTAGCATATAGTTCATTGCTTTTTTGGAGTTCAGTCTTTCCAACACAAGGGTTGAACTTCTTTGCCATAATTGTGTGTGTGTGTGTGTGTGTGTGTGTGTGAAGTAAGGTGATAGATACATCTATAAATATTCATAAATTTATAAATGTGTGTTTATTTACATAATTATATTAGCTACAAAATGATAAAAAAGTGTTTTATATAGTAGCTTTAGGTAGTCTATATAAACACATTTTTTAAATCATTTCTTAAATGCATGTATTTGTGCTGATCCCAGAGTGCCCAGATTTTATCTCATGGAATTTGTATATTACCAGGATAGACAAAAGCCATTTTATAGCACAACTGGATAGCTTTTATTATGTATTTTGATTAACAATTTGTAAAAAGCTTTTTGAGATTTAATTTTAAAAATCTCATTGTAGTAAAGCGGTTCTAGCTATTTTTCTTTATCTGATTGTCATTAATTAATGCTAAGCTATTCCTTAGAATAATGAGAGACCGCTGGGAGTCATGTTAACTCTTGAGGCTCTGTGTAATTCAGGAGTAGCATCCTGGTGAATTAGGACCAACCACCTAGGGTACTAGGGACCAGTGTAGTCAAACTCCTATAAATTCAACAATTTCCGAAGCGTGCTGTATAGCTCACTGTTTGTCATGGTGTGTTTGTATAAATTAATATTTTCTTTAGTATCTATGGGTCTTTTCAGTGAGTATGAGAAACTTTGGAATCTGTATTTCTCTCAGAAGGGACCTCATGAAGCTCCGAAGGAATGGGATGTGGGGTGAAGCAAAGATGCTTTCATTAGCTCTCTGTTAACCAATGGTAGTTCTAATGTACAGTGATTATATGTGCACAAGCTAATCTCATTTCACCCTTGTAGATGTCTGCTAAACTCTACACACAACCAGGAGCAATGGAATAGCTTCAAGCAAAATTGGCTTATTTATCTAATTATTATCTAATTGTATATCATTAAAAGAAAAATAAGCACTTTACCCTGAAAAGTTTGTCATTCCGAAATATACAATATTGATGAAACCACTGTTCTTTTAATGTTTCTTTTCACTAATTTTTTCTCATGTCCTAATTTCATATAGTTGGAATCGGTAGGCAAAGCATTTTTTCCATTTTTCATATAAGAGGGTTATTAATCTTCAAGCCTTTCCCTCCAAATTGGTTGTTAGCTTCCACCTTTTTAGTGCTATGTGGGAAGTGTTTATATGACTCAGATAATTACCTATGCACAAGATGGAGAGAAACGTACACCCAATGTAAACATTTGTCAGTGATGGACCCCAAAATGGAATCTTTACTTCAAAATAGCCAACCCTTAGACTTTTTTATTTTTATAAAGATAATTATTAGAAGGATCCAAGATATTTTACTTGATCCAGTGTACCTCATGGAAAGTTTAATGTATTTTGAATGTAGTGAAAGTTTTGGTATGACAAATGCTATAATTTATGACTCTCAAGAACACATTTTTATATTTGTAACATATACTATACACACAGCTATCAAATACATATATGATAAATATATGTGTACATATCATATAGGTACACATGTATGTGGGATGGTTTGGGTGGGTATATATGTGTATGGAAGAGAAAAAAATGGTTCAAAATACATTTCATAATGAAATCTACTAAGTAAAATAACGTGAAACCATGACACAATGCTATAAAAATAACAGGGGAAAAAAAGCAAATAAATAAATAAATAAATAAATAAATAAATAAATAAATAAATAAAAAAGAAATTTAAAAACCAGAATAGAAGTCCACTACCTGCTTCTGCATATTTGTGAATACCTAATACCTACTGCCATTATATTCCAATTAAAAATAATGGGCTATTTTATCAACATCATGACTCTCAAGAACACACTCTGTTTAACTTTTTGGAATACAGAGTCTCAACAGATAATAGACTGTATAAATTACCTTTTATAAAAATTTAGTTATTAATGATCATTTTTGGAGAACCATCCAGAGAGATTCAACATTTCCTATAGTGAATTTAAATTATGATTAAAATTATGAAATAGTGTCTCTGTGAAATTTAAAAGACTTATACGTACTAGATTCAGAATGAAATTTATTAGAATCTCTGATGTGTTTTTGTTTCTTACGTGAATTGATATACTAGTTTAATTTTAAAAACATGTTAATTCAGTCCCTGTTCATGCCACTGGGATCTGTATCATTGTAATATGTCGTAATCTTTAAAATTAAGTTAAGGTGTATTCTTTTATGATAAAAATTAACTATAGTACATAAGACTCTGAGTCTCCAACAAAACTACATATTCTTTTATTTTCATAACTTAAAAGAGTATGACAATTCAATATTCGGACCTAAATTCAAATCATTCAAATTATACCTAAAACATAGACTCACTTCATTATTTTTTAGTATAAACATACCTTCATTAATGTGACAGTATTAAAATAGAACCTAGACAATACTTGGGAATATCTATTACTTCTCCATTTGTTTCTGTTTTAATAGATCATTTGAAATTGATCACTACTAGGTTTCCTGAGACATTAGATGCAATCACAAACTTCATAGATGCTTATTAATTTCCAAGGATAAAATAATAAAAATAATGTAAATTACTAGTTCATTATTTTAATTACTATACCATTCCTTGGAAACACAACTTAGAAACATAACTTCCATTTAAATAATATTTGCCATTGCATTTGTAAAACATTTTAACCATCTAGGCTAAAAATAAGATGTTAGTTTTAAATCTCTGGACTACTTCACTTTGGAGAATATGTATTTCCAACCATAAATAAAAGAAAAAATGTTCCTTTCCATGTTCTCTCTTTTTTAACATTAGTTTCAGGTATATAATACATTGATTAGACATTTATATAGTTCATGAAGTGATCCCCCCAATTACTCTGTCACCCATCTGGCACTACACACAGCCATTACTGTACTATGGACTATACTCCCCATGCTGTACTCCACATCCCTGTTACTATTTTTTAACTACTAATTTATGCTTCAACCCTTCTCCTTTTTCTCCCAGCCCCAAAACCCCTTCTGGCAATCACCAGATTGTCTTCTGTAACTGAGTCTGCTTACATTTGGTTTGTTCTTTTTGTTCCTTCGATTTCGCATGAAAGTGAAATCATATGGTATTTATCTTTCTCTGTCCATATTCTCTTAAATTCTAACTAGAGAGGAATAGACTCTCTGGTCGTCATTCTTTAACTCTCATCTCCACTTTTTTGGAAACAAAGTTGCCCAGACTGTAGCAGCTATAGCTATTGGACTATAGGACAGCTGCAGGTATTTATTCTTTTATCAAGGTTCATTGTCAGGCTCAGAGACCTGAGCCTGAAGATATGGGGATACTTTTCTCCCTATCTGTATTTATCATGGTCTTTTCCTATGAATTGGTGTTATTCTAGTCTCCACACCAAAAAATTATCAGTAAAAGTAGTAAACATATCACTTATTATTAGCATTTTGTGTCTAGTATATAAATTCATCAAAGGAAGTTTTGAAGAACTGATTTGATTCATTGAAGTTTTACGTGTGTGCTCATCTGTATATCACAAAATATAATACTGCTTTACTTTATTAATTTTTATTAAATTTGGGAAATAACTGATATCTATTTAAGAATTTTGAGAAGTTTCATATATATAAAAGTTCTCACCCCCTTCCATATTTGTGTCGAAGCCCTCTTTATAATAAAAAGTTTGAATTTTTTTAAAACCAAATCAATCCTAGCTAAAAAAAAAGACCATTGATCTTTTATTCTATGTTTTATTTTTCTTACCGCTGCTGTAGTAAGAAATTTTCCCACTTATTTTTCTACTTATTTTTCTAAACATAAATAAATCACTTATTTTTTTAAATGTTCTGTTTCTATTCCTATTTGAGTGCTATCATGTAAAATATTTTGTGTGTGACATTTGCCAGAATAAATACTTTCAATAAATAAGATGTTTTCAAAGTCATCTTTATCAAATAACTTCTTAAAAAGTAATTTCTTATCACACTGTACTTGCTACCAAATCATCTCTCTGCTTGGCAGGCACTGTAAAACCTAAGTTAAGTATACTTCAGTTTATTCAATCTGGAATGTTCTAAATGACAATTAATGGCTTAAAAAATGGAAACTTTTGTGATTCAAACTTAGGTTTTTACAGACATGAGTGCATCAACATAGCAATTAACATGATAGATACCTTGTCATAAATTATTGCTCTTAAAATGTCAGATTTGTTAATATCATTGAAATATTTCAGAAATAGTTCAAGAAGAAAGCTAGAGCTAATTGTTTTTCACTGAGATTTTATTCATGTATATATCCATAGAATAAGAAGGATTCGTTTCACTTTATTTGAAGATTTGGTGGATATGGAATTCATTTATTATGTCCTATCCTTATGTGGACTTACTTAGATGTGCTTAAAAGCAGAGGCTTCTAGAAACAAACTCGCTCCAACATTTGATATTTTGATCCCTTAAAAATGGTTCCATTGGAGTAATTATGTGATCATTTCCTCTTAGCTACTGTCATTCCCCTAAAATATGTTTTTCAAAAGAAAAAAACTTAAAAAAAATCATAATTAGGATACAAAAAATAATTTGGCTAAATTAAATGGCAAGTATTTATTAAAAATATTCTGCTACTGTTTTTTTCTTTCACAGTTAAACTTAATTATTATCAAAAATATAATTTTGGAAAAAATCATCAGGAAAGGTGATATTTAAGTTTTGCAAATATTATTTGTTATGATAATTTGTGCTAGTATTTTATAGATATTGATGGAGAATACATAGGCTAATACAAGACAGTTAACCTTTGCTGCTGAATATTGCTTAGGAATGTGCTATTTATCTAAAACATCTTTGAGTTCTCCCTAAGTATTTTGTGAAAGTATACTGGTAGACAATTTTCATTATGCTATCTTATAGTAATTACAGACTACAAAAGAAATAATCTCTCTTTCTCTCTCTCTTTTTTTTTTTTTTGTATGGGGACTAGAGAAATATAAATGTGCATAGAAATAAGAATATTAAATAAGCCAGAATTAAAGGGAAAATGAGTCTAGTTCAATCAACAGATCTGCATTGCTCACTGATAATGTCCACGAATCCAATAGCTTCTCTCCAATTCATCTGTCTCATGTCACCCAAGAGCCTATTCTCATCTACTTTTGCCATGAGAAAGGAACTTCATCTGTTTATTTAAATTAAAACAGTGATTCTTATCTGGAGAATGGGTTGTATGCCTTATAATAGTAATAGCATAATTTCTGCTATAGAAAACCACTGTTAATAATTGAAGTATATCATGTCTTTCAGGATTGTAGGATGAAAAACATTGGGAAACAGTGAACTATGACATTAGTCACCGGTAATAGGTTGGAACATTATCTTCTAGAACGTTTGTATTTAATGGGTAATTTCAGAAGAGCAAACTCTCACTCTAACCTAATGGACTAAACTAATAATAGAATTACAGGCCTATGGCTACCTAAAAGACAAAGGCTTCAGGGGCTCACGTTGCATTTTGGTCCTTGGAACTGAGATCACAGTAGGTACATGCCCACCTGATTAAGTCATGAGACTCCTGGGCCAAACTCCACTTGTGTACTTGGGTGTGTAGTCAGGTCATGCACAATAGGCTTAAGGGTAACTCTCTACCTTAGCCTCTTTATATTTTCAATTCATAATTTTGGTCCTGAGTAAGCAAAGTTATTGATTATCCATTTTTTATGATTTAGATACCAAAATCTTTCTTTTATGATCTTGGATAATTCATTTCATACTAATAAACATAGATTATCCAGTGGCAGTAATTTTGATCTAATGTTCTACCCTTATTTTTGAACTTTTTAATAGTGTGTGTGATAATTTTATCATCTCTTATTATTCCTATTTTGTTTCACTAACATCACATATGTTTATGTTCGTCTTTAGATATACATATTTAAAATATTCTTTTTAATACTTTCAGTACAAAGACATATTTAAATATGTCATTCCAAAGTCCGAATTATAGTAGCATTTGTAATAACATTTTATGTCTCAGTTGATATTGATTTTTCAAAAATACTTTGTCTCAAAAACATTTTCTTATCTATAGCCATGCCACTCTAAACAAGCCCAATCCCATCTGATCCCAGAAGCTAAGCAAGGTTAGGCCTGGTTAGTACTTGGATGGGAGACCTCCTAGCAAGACCAGCTATTGGAGTCATAAAAAATAAAAAAATAACGAATTGTAAGCTGACAAGGTCCTTGCAATCTGTGAGGTCAACCAAGGGTTGCCTCGCCTAAACAAATAATAAAAATAAATTTTTCTTAGATTATTTGGCATTTTCTTTACATTAAAAACTAAAGAGTTTCAAGTCATTAGAACATTTCCATTTAACTGGATCTTCAGATTTTAATTGTGTCACCTAAAAAAGTTAATAGCTCACCTGATATTTTTACATTTCTAGTTCATGCAGTAGTCTAATTTTATAAAAAAGTTAAAGCCGAAACTTTTTCTTTCCATGATTTGGCTTTGTTTATTACAAAAGGTTGCAAAGTAATTGAAGGAAAATGAAAACTAAATGAAATAATTAAATAAGCAATCTAATTTCTAGGTGTTAATTCAATTCTATTTCTAATCAATTTTCTGTATTTTAAACTTCATTTGCTTTCTAGCTACTTCTTGCCTGCAGGCTTACATGTCTCAAATTATGGGATGGATACTTCCCTGAGTACTTAGCATGATGACACAAGGGAGAAATGCCACTCAGAGAGCTAGACTAATACATTTAACAGTTATTTCGTTATTTGGTGTTTTTAAACTCCAGATGGCCATGTCTAGTTGATTCGATTGTCTTTGTTTGTAAGGTTGAAATCTGTACTGTGAAATTGTATGACCAGAAAGGAATAAATCTTGATTTACTAAAGATGACTTTATTTCTTCTGAGATATTTTTAAGGGAAAGAGAGGGGTAGTGTACCTAAACGGAAACATTGAGGAAGGTAAGTGAAACCTTTTTAATGTATCTTGGTCAGCAAATTAAACCAAATTGACAGATGTAAAATGTATTGACATTTATGTTAAAGCAGTTACCAAGTTCCCATGTTTTCTACCAACACATTTACAAATCTGAAAAAAAAAATTAACTAAAGAATGCACTGAGTTGGCACATAAAAGCCTTTTCTATAAACTCTAAGGTCAATTTTCAATCCCTTCTTGAATAATTACTTATCTCTAAAGCTAACAGCTCCGTCTTTGGAGCTAAGCACATTTTTTAAAGACAAGAATGATAAGTAAAAGTACATGGGAGGCTGACTGTTAGCATTATAACAAATATCCTCCAGCATAAGTGATCAGGATATTAAATTTATGGTAATTGATTTTAACAGTTTTTGTCAGAAAAATATTTTAAAATATAAAGAAGTAACTTCTTAACCAACTACTCATATGTGTCGGATATGTATATTTGAACAAAAATTAAAAGATTTTTTTTTTAATTTGCTTTTAGGATGCCATTTAAAAAAATAGACAAAACTTAAAAGCTTTAATGGCTTTCTTACTAGGAGACAAACCCTCCATAAAAATTCCACTGCAGCATTTTGCATCCTTAAATTCACATGAAGTTAATATTTGAAGTAATTTTGAACATCTTTTGGTGTTTTTTAATTAAATATTTAGAAATAATTTATGAAAATTTCAAGTGTTTATTTCTAAATATTTTTGCTAGCCAAGCCTGTAGAAACTTGGTAACCATTTTAAAAGATAATCACTAACAGATTTCCTAGATTCTTCCCACAGATTTCTTTATAATAAAGCTAATGTGCAAAATTGAGTAATATTAAACTGCTCACTTTTTTTTTCTTAATCCAGCTCACTAAAACACATACGGAATGGCAGTTCTACCTGTCATTTTCGATATATCTAATAGGTTGTTCAATTTCTAAATAGTGGCCTTATTAATTGTACTAAATATTGAATATTAAATCAAGCTTGTGTGTGTGTGTGTGTGTGTGTGAATTAAAATACCATCAAAAGGCTTAGTTTTTTATGCCTCTCCTGCCCTTAAAGTTTTCGTGCATATTTTTGCTTTCCTGTGGCTAAGTACATACCCCTAAATGATATGATTGCATGAGGTAGCAATCTCCTTTACCGATATCTTGAAGATAAATTAAGTGAGGCTGGATTTGTGGATTTTGCCTTTTAGTCCTGTCAGAAACCGATGCCCTTCTCCTTGGGGAACCTACACCACTCAACAAAGAGAAATCGTGAACAGTCATGCCTCTTCGCCTCCATATGCTATTATTCTTCAGTGATCAGAATATGAGGGCTTAATTATTTTTTGTCTAATCATTCCAACAATAAATAAAATCTGTTTCTCAATTCTTGAAAACTTTCCAAACCCCTTACTTCTATATATTTACACAATTATTTACTTTGACAGGGTCTATTTTGTAGTGCTCCCATATCTGATAGTAAGCTTATGCTTTTAATTGTGACAGTCTGAAAGCTTATTCTGAAAGCTGTTTCCAGAGAAATCTAATTATTCTTGGTTGGGAATGTTCTTCTGATGATACCACTAGCCTCCTGGGTACTAAGCATGTCTGATGATAGGTGATTCATAAGCACAATGTGACATTTCCCAATGAGCTGTTTTGTCACAGGTTATCCATTTTGTCAGATGTGTTATTTCATCTTGAGCTTTAATGTGACTATCATGTTGCTGGGCAAGTAGCTGTGAGTGTTGTGTAGCTTGTCGAAACCATAATTCCAATTTGAGTCGGAATACATAAGTTTTGAATCAGAGCATGTGAAATTCAAATGAGGATCCCACCAAATTACAGCTAATTTCTCCAGTCTTTACTTAGTAATCTGAGGTCCAATGTATGAGCATTAAAACTGCCATAATTTGCCCTTGCGAAGAAGTTAACTCAATTGAGGAACATAGGTTCTGGATGGAGAAGGCTTTTTTTTTTTTTTTCTATTCTTGGATTAGGTTACCTTGGGATAAATTTGAAGAAAGCAGTCTGTTCAGATGATAAACTGCTTGAATCAATTGTGACGAATATAGAAGATTCTGAGTCTTTTTGTGTGTGTGTACAATTCCAGTGTTCATGCTTCCTGTCTTGCTCTTATCTTCCCTTCTCACATTAGTACATTAATTAAAAGGTTAATCTGTAATTTCAATATAATTTATTTTGACATAGTAACTTAATGACACTTGTTTCATAAATCCAGGGGAGTTGAAGATTAGAAACAAAGTTCCAGAATCAATATAGTATCGATATTAAGAACATTCTTGAAAATAGCTCATTTCTTTAACTAATTTTTAAATGAACATTAGAAATTAAATTTAGAAATATCTTTTCAACATAGAATTCCCTTTAATTATTTTGAATTAGTTAAAGAACATTTATAGAATTTGAATTAGTTGATTGATAACAATTTTAATACATTCTCTTGTGTTAGGATTTGGAGTTTTCTTTTAAAATTTTATTTTTATTTTTCTTGTTTTGTTTATTTGCTTTCTTTTTAAATGATTATATTTTATATAGATAAAGAGATGTGTGTATGTATATCCAAAATCATCATAACAATATGATTAAGCCAATTAATGTTTAAATCAAAGTAAGGAATGTAGAAAAGGAAAGACCACAGGAGAGGGGCAATAATAGTAAGCTTTTCATCTATTTAAATATAAAACTAAATGTTAGCAACTAAAGATAATATTTTAACAAAGTGACTAAATGTTAAATCTAGAAAGGTAAGTTTAAGCATATTCATATTTAAAACTTAGGAGATAGGAAGAGGCAAGACTGGTACACATGAAATTGCTAATATCTTCATATTTCACATTAAAAAATCATTTAGGTTCATATCACTTAATCTGTAGTTTTAAAAAAGGTAGTGACTTTACCTTTTAATATTTTTCATAATTTATTTTTAAAAAGAAATTTAAAGAATTCATACCCTTCTTAATAAATATTAGAAATTCATCATTGTCCTCAATTTCATTCTTTTGTTACACTCCATTGAAAGTAAATTTAATACTTAAAAAACAGCATTTGTAATAATTCACTGTTTAAAACATATTTTTCATTCATCTATCCATCCATATATGTACATAGAAAGATGTCTGAAATGAAATCCCCTATTATCAATTCTATGTATTTCTACATGAAAATTTTGGGCATTTTAAAACATTTCTCTGTACTTTTATTTCTTGACAGATAATTTTTAAGTTCTTTACAGTAAATGTGACTCCTAGTGAAAAAAAATAACATGATTTTTTTTTCAGAAAATACTAATAAATATTCTAAGATATTATTGGTGGTTAATTTTGAATAGTAGAAATATTCATGATATGGATAGCTTATTTACTTCTTTGTACATTTCAACATCTTTTTAATTTTAGAAATATAAACTTTTTAAAAATTAGGAAACACAAAATATTATAGGATCTACTATTGACAAGAAATGGTATTTCCAAGAAAAAAAATGAACAAATCATTTTTATAATGTAGGCCTATCAGTCAGCAACCCCAATAATATTTCCATTTTTTTAGGAAAGAGATTTCGAACCTTACAAAATGAGGTGGAATTTTCCATGAGAATGGAATTCATTAGAACAATATGTGCATTCTATGAAAACATCTGGTGATTTTGGTCATACTATCTTGTGTTCAGGTTTAAACTCCTGCCAAATAATGAGGCTGTTTTAAGAATAATTTGAAGATTCTTCTGTCCATAAATTTTTGAGCAATGAAAGTATATTTGCATTAAAGGGCTACATAATTTGCATTATAATGTCGATGATTTTTAAACTTTTCTGAAATATGTATATATATGTTTTTCATTTTGAAAAGTAAATGTCATATATCTTAGTATCCATTTAATTTTATCACCAAAGCCTCAAAGGTTCCATATATATTAATGTTTGAGAAGGAAAGTAATTGTAGATGGCATTTCCCCCCTGCTTTCTACATAATAAAATTATCTTATCAACGTGGTATAATGTCAAAGAGAAGGAATAGAGTTAGTGCTCACATATGAAAAATTAATCAGCCTTATTGACTTTGAGGTAAAATCTGAGAAGAAATCTGGGATGAGGTACATTTTAGGAATAAAAATGGTTATGTAATTGAAAAATATTTTTAGAAATAACCATCTTCAGTGTTTACATAGAATGCTTTCTTCTGTGGTTCGTTAACTCGTAAATATATTGATGAACTGTTATATAGCTAATCTAGAATCAATAGACCGTTAATGAGAGTTGTAACTGTGGTGTTATCATTTTGTCCAACTTCTTTGCATAGTTCCTATCATCTGGTGGGGTACTACATGTAAAATAAGTGTCAAAGTTGGAATCAACTTAAATGCAGGAAAATGATTAATTCCAATGCAGGACTGCCTATTATTTTCAAATTGTAAGGAAGTCAAAAAATCAGCCTGATCTTAATTTACTACAGCTTAAATGGATTATTATTATTCTAATAATATAATAAAACATAACACATTATGACCAATATTAAATATTAAACTCTATATATTCCATTTGTAATATTAACAGATATAAAGAATACTTTTTGTTGGTACTTTGGACCCTCCATAAGTTACCTGAAACTAAGACTTTATTGTAAAGTGAAAAAAGTTGATTATTTTTTTATTTTCCAGTACCATTCTCCCCCTTTTTGACATTAGATTATGTCGATGAGAGAGTTTATTATTTAGAAAGGGTATTTGACTTGAAGCAATGATTGTGAGTTTGAAGGTTTTTTCTGTCCATTTATAATGGCATTAAGGGTGAGGAGACCATCTGAGCTTTGGGAGCTTGTTTCCATATTATGAAATAGGGATGATATTATCTGCCTTTTGTAACTCTGAGAGTTATGAGAATAAGAATTAATAAATAGATTGTGAAAAATTATATCTCAGTGTAAGGTGTTTTAACTACCAACGGATCTTGGTAAAAACAAAATTTCCTAATTTTCATGATTCTGTTTTCCTAGTCAAATCTATATCCATTTTCCTTTCCTTCCTCCATTTGGCCTGGTTCACGCTTTGAATGAAGAGTAAATTTCCGTTTTTTTTTTAGAGGTGTTCCTAATTTGACTCTCTTAGTTAACCTCACCCCAGGAATATGTCTATAGATTTTCTCTAATCACTTTTAAAATATACTTTTCATTGGGGGACTCCTCCCATGTATATTTTTTTAGGTAAAATAATTTCTATTGCTACATTCATTGATTACTTTTGGATAAAATTTCAAAAGTCTGTGGAAGTGATTAAATAGAAACTAGTGAGTCAGCCCTGAAAAGAGTTTTATGAATGGATAATGCAATTCTCTTCCTCTAATAAAAGTATTGTACATCTCACATTTAGTTTATATTGATTGCTCCAACACGGAAATAAACCAATCTTTATATTATGCAGGGTTCCTGTTAGTGGTACTATCAAGAATATAAATCTTCCCTTGCGACTTCTATTTCTATACTTTTCTCCAACCCGAAGTAACCCAAAGCAGGTTTTTAATTAAAGTCATGTGAACCACTGAGTGTATCACCTCTTTTATGCATGATCAAGTTACATAGCATATATTCCAGCTTTCTTATAAACTTGAATTTTATGGATGGGTAATAAACCTTTCTCTCTAAGGTTTGCAATTTTATTTCCACCTGAAAAAAAGGAGTGTAGTCTTTGGCTATATAAAAATGTGTAAAGTGTGAGTAATTCACATAAAGATATTTTAGATTGGGTTTGCAAATGTGTACTTTTAAGCCCCTTTTAATTTTTCAGACTGTTTTAAAAAAAATCAAGTGATACTATTTTTTTACACAATGTATGTTTAATAGAACTTTATTTTAGTTTACTTTATTTAAAACTTAAGGCTAAATTGTGACTTCCAGCAGAAATGTTTTAGATTTGAACCAGTCCTTCATTGAATATAGTGTTAAAACTCTCAGTCTTTAGAAGGGAGACTTTAAGAATATTGATATAGTTAATATTGTCAAATGTTAGCCCTGCATAGTGCTTGTTACTGTCTAAACACAGGGCGTAATATAGGATAGGGCCTATGAGGGTGGTGTTGGGAGGTAGGCCAACCTTCAGCACTTACTGACGTTGTAACCTTGAACATGGTAATTAATTTTTCAAAGATTCAGTCCATTTTCTGTAAAAGTGAGAATAATTATACCATTACTTTTAAGTTTGAGAAATTAGATAATGCAATTGAATCAATGCTTGACACAAAGAAAACACTCTAAAATGTTAGCTATTATTAATTATTTGTTCATACCTCAAATTACTAAAAACCTTGCCTTTTGCTCAGTCTTAAACAGAAGATCTCGAATATATTAGAAAATGGTCTATGAACTTGAGATTTGTGTAGGGCACAGTACACTAACCAAAGATTCATCTATGATCTTACAGTAATTAAGGATTCTTTAATAGTGCTTTGATCTAGATAAGTTTCTGCCAGGTTTGCCCATGTCCTAAATTGTTTCAAGAAATTCTTTGCATTTTCTTTTGTTCTGGCATAAAAGATTATAATTTTTTTCTCTATAATGTTCTCTTTTTCAACTGAGGACTGTTATGTGGTGTGCTAGACTTTTACATAGCCAGAGTTTTGCCGTTGTTTAGGATTGGATGAAATGATTATTCTTTCTTTTTATAATGTATCTGTAGAAAGATTTGTTGAGTGAAAATTACCAAGTAAAGTTTGAAATAGCATTAATACCTTTAAATATTTTCTTCATACTACTTTAAAACATCATATATATAAAAATACTTGTATTTATACATGGTATATATAAAATATATATATACCGATTTATATATAAATACTGATCTAAACAAGAAACTGAATTTAAGAAGCAGTTTTCCTAAGAACTGATTTTTGTTTTTGACAAGGCCTATATCATTCTTATAATTCTCAATGATGCAGGTCTATATTTACCCCTTTTTATGTAGAGATGATGAATGATGTACAGGATATATGAGCTCTCAGCTTGAAGACAGAATACTTGCACTCTAGACACAGATGACATTCCTTCTAAACTTAGAACTATTAAGTCTTTCATTCCAATTATTTTTTTTTAATGAGATAGCTTCATGAGCCTAAATGTCCTAACAGTGAAAGATTAGCTACAAATATGTTTTTCATTTTGTTTGGCCTTACTTTCCTTCAGTAAATTAGGTTGTACTTTGTTTACATGGACTTCTACAGTTGATACTATGTTAAGTGTCATGATAACAAAGAGAGTTAAATGCCAGTATGCTCAAGCTTTCTGACTATGTCTCTAAAAAGCGTATTTTATCATGGGATTCTTTATCAAATAACTGGTCTTTGGGGGAGTTGTGTCGATTGAGCGAAAAGCTGTCTGAATGCATTGGCGAAGGTTTCTCACAGTATACAATAATTGAGCTTGGTGAAGGAAATTTCCAGGTGAAGAAAAGAAATGACATAAGAGCTTAAGACGATAATGTAGTAGTTGGGAGCTGCAATTAGAGAAGAAAATTTTATCAGCTAGAAAGTTTTCATCTTCCAATATCAGAAAGCATGCTTCATGCTGCCTTGAGCAACAGTAATTAAGATACCCAAATATAGTGGATTAAACAAGGTAGAAATTTACTCTTTCACATAAATTTCTTGAGAAAAGTAAATTGTCAAGAGCAGGGAGGTGGCTCTGCTCCGTGAAGATATCCAAGATCCCAGATTCCATTATTGTCTACCATTTTTCCAGATGGTATTGAAATTCCTGAACTGTCTGTATGTTATGGAAATAACAGAATGTAAGCAGAAAATAACCACTGCATTATTTATTTATTTATATTTTGCACAAATTTGATTTTGGAGACACCCTTATTGTTTCCTAGGGAAACAATATGGTTCTACAGAACACTGAGAAACACTGCCTTCAATTACAGTTTATCCATTAGTTGTGAACCTTCTAGTGTCAGGAAAATGCCTTAAGTTTGGCACAGCCCTTCTTCCACATAGTAGTCCTTCAAAAATAAAAAAAGTACTGAATAAGAGGGAGAAAATAAAGCGAGCAAGAGATATTGAAAACTTTTATGCAGATTTAAAGTTATAATTTCATTGACCTATGAGAGTTTAAAGGATTTAGATAATCTTATGGGGATAATTGCTATTCAAAAAGAAGAGTCTCAAGAATGTCTCCATCAGATTATAGACGTTATCTGGACTAAAAAAAAAAAAAGAAACTAAATGTAAATGTTGTGTTACAGGTATTGTCCTAAAACATCCAAACCAAAAAGGTAATATTTTTATTTTAAAAAGTAGATGTGAACCAATATTGGGTAGATAGGAACATCGTGCACTAGTTAGTCTTTGGAAAAGCAAGTCGGAGAACTTTAATTGAATTTATGAACTGTAACCAGTAATGTCAAATTTCCAAAATACATAAAACTTGCAAAAGCAAGGGCTCTTCCTAATTTGATTTTTACTAAGAGAAACCAATCGATTGAAAATTAAAGGAGAGATTGAATTATTTCAGTCATCAAATTCACAATATCAAGGGAAAGCAGAAATATTTCCACTGAGGAGAGGATAAATTAATTCAGCCTTTTTCAGCAGTAGGAAAATAAAAAGATAAACAGATCAGTGACTTCAAATTATTACTATTATTGTTATTTTGAGTAGAATGATTGCTTACTTGTGCTTTATGTCCGCAGATAACTAATAAGGGGATTTAAATATAAAAAGTTATTTTTGAACAAGGAAAAAGCAGAGTATGTCTATTTGTATGTCCTCAAACAGAAAGGGATGCATTTTCATAGCTAGTAACGTTGCCTTTTTACAAACGTGGGAGTGGACCAAATAATGCTCTAAAATCTATCCCAGTTTTTAAAAAAAATTTTTTGAAAATAGATATTGCACCAATTTTGTTAGTTATTTTCATTGACTATCATAAATTCTAGACATTTGTTTAAAATATTAATGTGGATATGTAAGATGGTAATGTGGTATCTGCCATTTGAACAGTTTTCATAAACTCTGTATTCTGCACCTATACTTTAAGCCTGTGGGCAGCAGTCTGAAGGGAATTGAGTCTCCTTTTTGCAGATGATTTTTAAAACCAGACATATTTAAAGAGCTGATGTTTTCTCAATTCCAGTGCAGGAATTTGAACACAAATCTATGAGACACCTAAGTCCGAAAGTTCCCATTCTTTCCACTGTGTTAGAAATTTGCAGAAATCTGAAGGATGTGAGGAATTTTTCTTTTAGCTAATGCTTTATGTACATAGCACTATTATTTTATCATATAAGAAAGTTTCTTATACAATTATCGAACATAAGATTTTCCATTCATTCAATGATTTGTTTATTCAATGACATTTCAGTGCCCTGCAACATGCTGGCAATATTATTTTCAGCAAAACATATATAATTCTTACAGTCATTGACTGGATGGTTCTTTGGGGATCAATGGGTTATGCAATATAAGTAAGTAGAACACCTAAAGCAACAAGTCAAAGTGGATGATGTGTGTTTTTCTTTCTTTCTCAAATGCAAATTAAACGTATCTTCAGAAAAAAAGATTTGTAACAGTTACAAGGTATGTATGTTCTCATTAAAAAAAATCACATATTTGCTCTCAGCTCCAAAAGATCGATCTTCTGGTAAAAACAAAATAAAAAGGTTATTTTATTGTTGTTTTTTGTTTGTTTGTTTGTTTTTGTTTTTGGTTTTTTTAGATGTGGTATCATTTATTTAGATCTCAATATCTATACATTTTAATATACTTCGATTTGCTACCATGTGGAAAAGAAGGCCTGGATAATATTCCTATTCTCCCCCTTTCCCTAAGTTCCCATTTAAGTCAGTGAGTATGCAGGGCAATGCCATACCTAAGCCGGCCAGTATGGCAGCCACCAGCTCCATGTGGCTTCTGAGTAAAAAGGTCTTACTTACATCCTTCTGCCCACCCCCCACCAATCTTTGCGTATGTGCATGCGTGCACATGCACCAGCAGAGTGTAAACAAACCCAGACAATGTTATACAAATCTAAATGTGAAAGGACAAAACTGTGTCTGTGGATTAGGCTTTTTGAAAGTTCAGTGCTATTATTTAATTGGTTTACACGAGTATATTCTATGTTTTATTTTCTTGAACCCAGGAATTTTTAAATTGTTAAATCCTTCTTATAGTATATATTATTGTGTTATTACTTATCACATGTCTTATTATAGTTATTAATGGAGATATTTTGAGTTTCTAAGAACTATAGTCTTTTCATAAAGTTTATTTCAGTTTCTATTTCCATTTTTAAAAAATAGTGCAAAGTTTGATTTCCACTGTAAAATGTCAACTTCTTAAATAAATGTAACTCACTATATGACAAATGAAATAAATCTGCTAACATGTGCAGCTAACGTAGGAAACATTAGTGTTCAGCGTTAATTTTATTACAAGAGAGTTAGAGCATTTCATACATTTATAATTATCAGTCTTGCCAGAAATATTTAACTGAACCATTGTAATATATCTTGTATCTTTATAGATGTGGCTGAAAATCATGTAAAAATCGGTTTTCCGGTTATGATGCCATAATTTAGTTGGAAGTAAATTACCATATAAAAGAAACTAACACATTTTTAAACTTAATAATTGACATTCCAAATGGGTAATTTTCTGTAAACATAAAAATGCTAAAAAGAAAAAAATCATAATAAATAGAACTGAAAAAAAAATGGACAACATATAAATATTAGTTTTTCATGTCTGATGATAGCACAAAAAGAAATAGCAAAGCACGATTTCAATTCAGGATTAAAATTTCCTTATAAAAGAATTTTAAAAAGACAAATTAAATTTGGTCTTCAATATCTCTAAGAAATGTTAACCGTGTTTTTGATTTCAAATATTGCTGATGGGACTAGTATAAATCTATTTATACCTCTCACCTGAGCTAATATCCCTGTTGGGAGACAGGAAGATAACACCTTTTTTTTTTTTTTTTTTTTACAGATATGGTATCATTATTCTAATTGGAATTATTAGTTAATGAAATTCAATTAGTGCTTATTAATAATGAACCCAAAACAGAATGCATTTTGGCTGAGCATCCAATTATCTGTTCTTATGCTCTATACTATACATATTGGGAAATGAATAGGCTTCATTTACTTTAGAACATTTTGTATCTCGAGGCTCCATGGAAAAGAATAATTTTTATAATTTATCGCACGTTACTGGTCATTGCTTCAGTTTTTTTTTTTCCTTGTGGTAATCCCTGTGTTATAGTTACAAAATTTTAAGAAAATTTCTTATGAAAATGTGCCACTCTCTAAGAGAAGCTACTGTCTAACGGTTGCCAAGCATGAGCTGTGACTCTTGGGTAATGAGATTGCCTAAGTGTCTTATGTGTTTCTCATTCAAACATGTTTTAAAACTTTGAGGTTTACAGAATAAATAGTCTTTTCATGACTCAGACTCACCAAGACAACACATGGAATATCTAAGTTGTCATCAATGTAGGATGATAAGTAGTGGGCATAGCTCTTCTGTCTCTGGAGAATCATGTGCCTCAGAATCCATATCCCAATAACGGGAACCTAATAATATATTAGTCATGTGAGCATCTTTGAAAATTGAGATTTTATGCAAATTAGCTATATCGAAAACTTAAAATGAAAGTAATTACTGAGCAAAATGTAATATATATGACAGATTAAGTGAACACATACTATGTGTCAGACATTGTTCTAATCTTACAACTTCCCTATGGGTTCAATATTTTCATTCTTATATTACACATTTATAAATACAGTACAGAACATATGGTCTAAAGTCATACAGATGGTTTGCTGATTGAACTAAAACATGAACCCAGGCAAGCCAACTCCAGAATCTGTACATTTAACATTTAGGTATATTACTAAGTAAACTGTAAATATAATAGATTTGAATTATATTCCAAAGTTCATAAGTAAGAAAAGTGTTGAGTTGGTATACCACTCAGGTTCTTGAGAAATACTGAAATCACCATTTTCAGCTATTTTTGGATAATATGACATGTCCTGAACTCCTTTTACAACTGTTTTTCTGAGGAGCACATTTTCAACTGCTTCTTTTCTTAATTCTGATGTGTTACTCCAGTCACCCTGAATTTCCTCATAGGTCTAACCCTGAACACAGCTAGCTCTGACCAGGGCACTAAAGTTCTTGTTACACTCTGTCTGGGGGAGACTAAATCAGTTTTTTTTTTTTTTTTAACTTCTTATTCCTAAATACAAGACTGTTATAAAACTCTTGATCACTTGAACCTCAATGATTAGATTCTGGAATTTGATTGTACCCTAAGATTCCCACTGTCAGTGTCCAACCCTTGCAGTAGATCTTAGGCTCCACTTGCTGTTGTATTCAACCCAATCTCACAACATCCTAATGGAACACTCTGAGTGAAACTATCGATTACCTAACTTGGAACTTCTGCTTGAAGTCTGGTCAGTGCTTCCTTGTGCTAACTTTCTTTGCACAGACTCCTTCCTCTTGCCCACGGTACTGGTATCCCAACATGCTTTCATAGGGAATGATGTGCTGAAGTGCTGTTACATAGTTATGACTTTCACAACTGGAGTCCTTAATTTGATCCACTGTTTGGCTGCAGAAGGTCTCTGGAACCCAGACGTTGTGTGCAATGTTCTATTCCTGTCCATAAACACTTTTTTTTTTTTTCACTAGAGTTTTGATTTTTTTTCCTCAAGATGTCTATAATCCCAAAATGTTGAGAATCATTGCTACTAACAGATGCAAAGCAAAAGAGAAGAGTGATTTACTTTTCACATGCTTGAATTAATTTTTCTAAAGAGTAATATGTTCCTAGAATTAATACTGCACATGTTCAGTAGCCATATGTAGCTAGTGACTGCTGTCTCAGGCAATGTAAGTTTATAGCAATGTTACCTTTTTTTACATACCAGTTTGAAATATGGTAGTGTGGACAAGTATTTCAGTTGGTGAGAACCAGTTTGTGAGAACTCGATGCTAAGGTTCAGGTTAACAGTAATGTCTCAGACATTATTTTAAATGTCTGAAAAAAAGAAATGCTTAATCATTTGGTCTATTTTAATGTTATATGGCATTTTTTTAAAGATCATGTATAGAATATTTTTTAAATGATTAAATGGTCTATTGTTGGTGAAATGACACTTTGTAGAAATATAATTAGTCATATAAGTGAATTCAGTAGGATTTTATAAGTTCTTGAAATGTGGTAATAGTCTATCTACCCTGAAATAAAGTGTAATATACCACAGCTTTAAAAAAAATACTGAAATCAGTAAATATTATTATAAAACATACCCATAACAAAATATACTAAATGATTTATACATATACATATATATATAGCTATGAAGACAAATACCAATATTGTTCATCATAATTAGTAGTTACCAAAAAAAGTAGGTAGTAATATATAATGTATTTGAATGCACCTGCACTGAGTAAACAAGTTAATACTAGTGTTTCGGGAAAAAGTACATAAATAACAAAATTAAATAAATTAGAATGTATCTCTGCCATGGTACAAGTAGAACAGCAAATTTTTCACAAACTACTGTTAGAATATACAGGTAAAATAAGAACGTTGAAGAAAATGAAATATTTCTCTGCATTAGATAATAAGAAGTATCAGGAGAGAAAAAGGAATGAGTGCTAATCAAACTAGTAGAAAATTGGATACTACTATGAAGATTGTATTTTATGGATTAAATGGCCCTCAGCTCATCTTGTGTGTACAAATCTTTGCCTAATTTTTTTAAGTGGTGACCTTCCAAGAAACTGCTCTACAAACCTCAGCAAGCACATTTCTGATGTTTGAAACAGAATCTCACATTGGAACAATATCTCTATTGGGTTGAATCTCACATTGGAATAATATCTCCATTGGGTTTGAGTCATAGATTATAGTAGTAAAATTTTTGTATTTAACATTTTTAGGGAAAAACACTAATTCTAGCTCTATGAACTCTGTAAGTTATGGCTTTTCATATTTCTAAAAACTTAAAACCGCACTGTGATGTTTTCTCTATGACGCTCTACCACCAGTGGGTATCACCACTACCAGTAGCCCTATTATTGAGATCCTTAAATGCAGAGTAATATTTGCATGTGTTCTACAATGTCAGTAAGTGCTTCATGTTAAAAAGCATTTTGGAAAAGTTCTTGTCAAGTTTGGTTGAAAGTATTGTAATTTATATGAAAGATTTTCTTGAACAAAAATTTACGTTAAAAGAAAAAATTATTTTGATAGTCAATTTGTTACTTTCTTCTTGTTAAAGGGTCATCGCCCATTTTATTAAAAGATCACTACTTCCTAAGAGTCATGGTGAGTCTTACAGTGAAAAGATTTTTCTTTCAAAAATTTCCCATGCTTACCAAATCTCCAAACTTTTCTGTAAAGGAAAATATAGATAAAACCATCATCATCACCACAAACCCACACATGTACATGCACACACATGCAGAGAGAGAGAGAGAGAGAGAGAGAAAGAGAGAGAGAGAGAGAGAGAGAGAGAAGGGTGGGGGAATGCAGAGAGAAAATTAATAAATGATCAAAATCTTGATATATGTAATCAAAGGCATTCGAATTGATAATGCTCACCTATTTGCTCCATTAGGTTTATGAAAAGATAATCTTTGGGTCAGACACAACGTATTAGTGTCTCATCTCTACCTCTTACTTTCTGCGTGACATTTGACAAGTCATTGAACAACTAGAGGCCTCACTTTTCACATCTTCTAAATATGGAGAAAATAATAGTGCCCTCATGTCCCGAGTCAAAGATCTTTTCATGTCTTATTTATCTTTTCCTGGAGGTAAATAATGTACCTCATACACAATATGCATGTAAGAAGCAACGGTTAAAAAGTTGAATAAATATCATGTGTCATATAACCAACAGTTCCCAGAATAATGTAGATGCTCAGTGTCAGCTGTGATTATTTTAATAATGATGAGAGTTATGCTTCCACTTACTAAATTGTTCTTATCAAATTAGACATCGTTTAAATTATCCTTTCTATGAAATCAATGTATTCTTTTATTTCTTAAATTCTACTTCAGCTAGTTATTCTATATTTATATTATATTTCATATATACTGTTGAGTTACACCATAAAATGTTATATATACAATACATGTATAATGCACTTTTTAGCAGGTTTCATATTTCACAATAATAATGAAATTTTGTCATTTCGATCTAAAAATCATGCTTTTTCCCCCATAATCAATAGATTTCACCTTAATTTTGGCTAAAAATTTTTTATATACTTAGAGCTTATTTTTGAATTGTAGTTGAAAATTAAGTGTAGGAGAGTATGTTTTGCCATAGAACCAAATATATCTGTCTGGACTCTGCATTTGAGCCTGTTGTGACTTAATTCTCATTTATTCTTGACATAGTGCACTAAGTCCAAAGGCCTGGGAACTCTTTGGGGAGCAAACATCTCCAGAGTTATGTAAAACTGAATAAGCAACAAGTATGTGATTTAATTCTTCAGCTGTCTGCATATTCAAAAATAAAAGAGTAGAATTCTTGACAAATACTTATTGGGAACTATCACATTCAAAATATTTCTAAAATTATTTGAGAGGTTTTTTCCCAAACCAAGAAAAAACCTTGTGAAAATTAGTTTTGAAGTTTTGGGGAAATCTTTGTGTTTTAACTATTTCTCACCTGCTGTTTGGTTTTATTCAGCTGTTACTACATGCAGACCCAGGAAAAGGTCCTGGGATTATATATCTATCTCCATCAGAGGGTAAGGAAAAACTAAAGAAAGAGACTGGCCACTCCAATCTGACAATTAGTAGAATTTACTAAGGGAAACTTATATAAAGCTAAGTCTTGGGTGGCTACAAAACAAAATGGATTCCTGCTCCACTTGCTAGCTGCCAAAGAATTACATGGAGTAAAGGCAGGAAGAATCATAGGTACTAGCATGAGAATGTTATCAGGTACAGGAAACTACTTTGCACGCTTGACTAGATCAAGAACCAGCACAGGCAGGAGGCTGAGGAGGGGCGCTGGTTTATGTCAGTGTGAACATCAATTATGATCAGAAGTCTGTAAGAGGGATTTGGGGTAAACAGTCTTCCCCTTCCCCCTGGATCCAGCTCATGAGGCTGCTAGTGGTCATGTCATGGAACAGACTTTCCTCCACATCAGCATGCAACTTTTTGTGTTCCTTACAGCTAACCTAATACAGCTAACCTAATACTTTGATTCAGTTGGTATATGCATTTATTTTTGAAAAGTGATCGATAGTTGACTAAAACCACATTAACAAAATTAATGTTATAAACTGGAGACGATTTCTTGTGGAAGCATAGCATGGATATGTTATGTAATAACAAATAATTTTGTAGGTGTACTTATATTGAGTTGGCACAGTTTTAGTCATTTTTGTCCATTTTTAGCAGCTTCAATTTGGAAGAATCATACCTCATTTTTTCTGATAATATTTTATCTTCATATAATCAAATTAGCTTCTAGAGTTTTATTTGAAATAACTCACTTCAATGTTATATACTGTAGAAGCATAAATATAAAATGGAATAAAATTTTATGTTTTATTTGACATTTTATCTATTTCATATAAAAAACATTTTCTTATTTAAATGAGAATAGAGAATTACGGTTAAATTATCGGCAAGAGTAAACCCACATATAATCTTCACTATGACTTTTAAAGCAATATATAGTAATAGAAAGACAAAAATAGGGCTTGAAATAGAATATCTTCTCTTATGTGGTTCTATGGAGTGCTTAAATGAGTTCAAAATATTCCACATAGAACCTGTAGCTGTGGTGTGTTTTTGACAAATATGAGTATTTTGATAACTGCATAGTCTTTATGGCTCAAATAATCATTTTTCAAATTTAAAATATCCTTAACTTTCCTTAAACTTCTGTTTTTAAGCAAAAAGAAGCATAGTATTTCCTGCTTCCCTGTTGGTCAATCATCAGAACATCAGAAATAACTCATTAACAGAGATTCCTTTCTGAAGCGTACTCTCTCTCTCTCTCTCTTAAACGTCACCCTATTGTCTATATAGCCAATAAGTGGCCATACTTCCTGTGAACTCCACAGTCTGGTCCCAGAGTCTCATGATTTTAACCGTCTTTGACTTTCTAAATGCATCTTTCTAAATATGTAAATTCTCTACACAAATTTGAACATTCCTAAACAGCAGTATGGAGAGAAAAAAGGAAAAGACTGAGGGAAGGGAATAAAAGTGGGATTGTGCCAACCATAAAAGTCTCATTATTTAGCATGAGCTGCCTAAAGCCATGATGACAACAAAGTGTGTAATATACATACCTCTGTTGATGTCAGTGGAGGCCGAAGTCTTGCGGCTCTTAAAAGATCCTGTACTGAACAGAGTCCTCAGAAACATCTAAGCATCAGGACAAAATACTGTCTCATACTGAATTTTGAAGAAATTTTCAGGCATTGTGTTAAAAAATCATCCCGTGAAGGTGACTCAAAGAAGGCACTAAGATTGTATGACTCCAACAGAATGTTAATTGATATAGCCACGATGGGAAACAGTATGGAAGTTCCTAAAAAAATTAAAGTAGAACCACCATATGACCCAGCAATTCCACTTCTAGGTATATATTCAAGAGCAATAAAAATAGAATATCAAAAAAACTCTGTACTTTCATGTTTTATGCAGTATTATTCACAATAGCTAAGATATGGGAAAAAAACTAAGTGTCTATCTATGTATGAATGGATAAAGAAAAAGAAATAAATCTCTATATATACCTATAAATATAGATGTGTTTATACATAGATATGAGATTGGAGTATTATTCAGCTATGATAAAGAAGGAAATCCTTCCATTACAATAACATAATTAAACCTAGAAAGCATTATGCTAAGTGAGATAAGCAAGATAGAAAAAGACAAAAATACTGTATGGTATCATTTTTATGTGGAATATAAAAAAAATGGAAAAACAAAAGTCAAACTCATAGAAACAAAAAATAGAAAAGTGATTGCAGGGGCTGAGGGTTGGGAAATAGGAGAGGCTATAAGATGAAGTTCTGAGGATCTAATGTACAATACGATGACTGTAGGTAACACTGTATTGTGCAGTTGAAACTTGCTAAGAAAGTAGAACTTAAATGTTTTACCAAAAAAATTAAAGTATGTGAGGTGATGGATGTGTTAATTAGATAGGAGGAACCCTTTCACAATGTATGCTTTTATCAAATCTCCATGATGAACACTTTCAATATCTTATTATTTATATGTCAATTATACCTCCATAAAACCGAAATTAAAAAAAAAAAGAATATGAGAATACAAATATAGACTTTTGGTTGCTCAATTGAATTGAAAGAAATTTAGGGAGCCTAGAAAAGCGCAATGACAATGATAATGATGTTAATTATGATGATTTGTACATTACTAGCAGCTCCTACAGTTTACGACCTGTTGATATCAGTGAGGTTTCTCCTGTTTTGCGGCTCAGGAAACTGAGGATTGGACGGGCCAAATGACACGTAGAGTCAAAGAACAAGTAGGTGGCTAAAGCTCCTCTGCACTTTGACCTTTAAAATCCACGCTCTTCCTCATTATACCACAATTTTTTTTTTACAAAGGTATTTTGAAGAAAAATAACTCTATGAGAAATTAAACATTATGCTCTCAAATTTAGGTATGTTATCAATAATACTTGTTAAAAATAGATTTACAAGCTGTCCAGAAGTTCATAAGGAGATGAGCTTACCACCTTATTACAGAAGCAGGGATACAGATTGAGATCCTTGTTCACTTCTCCTAGCTCAACAAAAGGGGAAGAGAGGTCAGGTAAAGCAGAACTATCTTTAGAATGCGATTCTGGGTTTATCCCAATTTGTAATTGTTATTGTTGGTTTTAATATATATACTAATCTGCTCAGCTGCTGTAGCAGAATGCCACAGACTGGGTGGTTTAAACTGCAGAAATTTATTTTTTTCGCTATTGTGGAGGATAGAAGGCTGCGATCAAGGTGTCTGGCAAATTCGACTTGTGCCCAGGGCTCTCTTCCTGGCTTGGAGGCCTCCACTTTCTGTGTCCTCACTTGGCCTTTCTTCAATGCTATACATGTATGTAGAGGGAAAGGGAGAGGGAGGGAGAGGGAGAGAGCTCTCTGGTGTCTCTTCTTATAAGGACATTAATCCTATCAGATCAGGCTCCACCCTTATGACCTCATTTAACCTTAATTACTTCCTTAGAGACCCAATCTCCTAAAACAGTTCATACTGGGAATTAGAACTTCAATATATGAATTTTGAAGGGACACAACGTTCAGTCAATAACAGTATGGAAGCTTCAACTTACCTCTTGGTTTATCAGGAGGCTGCCTAAAAGCCTTATTAAACCTCATATTATGGAACCACACTGATATCTATATTCTGAATGTGAATACACATGCCGAGATTAGAGTTCTTAATTGCTTCTTCTGGTTATCACCTCCAAGCTAGTTCTCTGGAACAGGTCCTCTCTGTGGCCGACAGGGTACCAGACAGAGACAAAAGCATGACTGGATGTCCCCTTCCAAGCCTCCCAATAACATTGATGTTCAATTTTGCCTCTTCCTTCACCCTATTACGAAATGCAGGACCCCATGGAAATCAATGGGATGCATTACTTAGAAAAAGAGCCCTACCCTAGAAATATACTAAAGTTTTGAAAACACATATTTTGAAAAGCAAACTCTTAAAGGAACTTGACTAAGCCATTAATTCCTTCTTCTCAGAAAATACCCATCACAATAGGAACTGAAGTTTTATAATACAAATTCTGTGCTAAAATATCACTATTCTTTTGACAATTAACGGAAGTAAATCAACACCTTAAAGATTTTAAGTGACATTATTCAGTAGCACACTGTCTTATAAATGACAATTATTGAGTTCTCATAGCCCTACTTAAATATTAAACTCATTACTATAAACTTAGCTTATTGGATAATTATTACATGAAAGAGCAATGTATATTTTAGATTATTCTTTATCTCCTAAAATATTTTTTTCATATATTTGTATAACTTTGCAAGCACGTCTTCAGCATTCATTGAATTGCTGACTTTTATATATTTAAAGATTAATTTAGTTTAGGTACATCATGAAGAACAGTTGGAATTTCTATACTTCCAGAAACAATATAATACATATTAATTATAATGACTTGCATCAATGCGAAACAATAATGTTGATCTTCATTTTGCATTTGTAGTTTGATTATATCTTCGATGAATTTCTAAAGTTTTAATACCTAAATAGAATTCCATAAGACACTGGGATATTTAATATATAACTAAGTTTACTTTTGTTTTGAAAGTTTATCAAACTTATGTGACTTAAATTTTGCGTAAGAATTCTCTGAACTACTGATTTCTATGTTTTACATACTAAAGTAATTCATATGGATATAGAGGAAATGCATATGCTATTTATAATGGTGACTTTGTTTAAAATAAATTGAGTGATATAATACATTTATATGACTTTATTATGTGAGTAGTTACACTGTCGTTTTGTTCCTTTTACTTTGCTTGTTTTTAATGACCTCTTTGTGTTTGTATAGCTGTGTATGTGTCTGTATATTTTTATCTTCTCAAATATCACTTAATGGCATTTGTAGATATATGGTGATAGAAATTTACATTATATTTAGTCAAATTACATTTATTTATATATACTTTAGAAATATTTGTTTTTAAATATTCATTTTTTTCACATATGCAGTTACAGGAAAGAAAAGTTTAATGAAGTATATCTTGGAATAATTTATGTGCCACGAGTTTAGAAGTTAATGTTGCTTTATCAACCAAAATAAAATAAGGAAATGAAGATTTAATAAAGCCCAAATGTTAGAGTTGAAAATACATTTTTTATTCAGAAATGGACCTGATTGTATTAAAGCAATTTGAAAATCTGAAGCACAAATTCAGATGAAATTTCAAACTACTTTTTTCCTTGTAAATTATTATCAAGTTGAAATGGAAGATAAGTGCATCTAGAGACTTTTTAGGTAGAAAACAGATTTCCTTCAGGAGCTACTGAGTAAACTTCTTTCATTTTTTTAATGAAATAGATATTGTTTACTATTCATGATAAGGGTGAACAAAAATGAAGCAATTAGTTTTAAAAAATAGACTTCAAAGAATGTAACACATTCACTCCTTAGGTTCTTAAGTCATTTTTTTTGTTGTTGTTCTTTTGTTCTGTAATTGATTGCTAGCACCCCCTTTAACCCACCTTAAAGGGCAAGCAGGAAATTCATGTTTTCGTTCATCAGCCCATCCCTCTGAAAAGCGTTCGATATTAAAACAGTTTGCAAGGAGCAAAAGCAGAGGAAACAAGAGGCCCAGCTAGCCTGTGGCAAGATACACTCGAGATTGGCTGCAACATGCATCGAATCTTGTTCCTGTCCAGTATTTGCATGGAGATATCAAGTTAATTAGGGTATGAATGTTCTTCGCTTTATATGTGACCTTTTATTATATCTGTGGCTCTCTAGATTAATATGGTATCATAAAGCTCTGGGAAAGTCTTTCCAGCTGTTTGACACAAATTGGAAAAAAATTAAGCATTGAGGGGTTGTTTTTTGTTTGTTTGTTTTGTTTTTAGGGGTTTTTTTTGTTTGTTTTGGTTTTTTTTTTGGTTGTTTTTGTTTTTGTTTTTGCCTGAAGGTTTTTACAGCAGCAAATTACTGCAGAAGCAAAGTTGATGTTGTGGATAGATTTGCTGTGGGTGTCAGAATGCTTCTTTTGTCTTTTAGCTCCCCGCCTTTCCTGATATCAGGTGCGACAGAGTTGAGAGAGGTGGGGTGTTGGCGGGGAGGGGTTGCGGGTTGGTTCAGGAGGAGGTTACATGGCAGAATTCCCACGAATGCTGGCGAAGGATGAAAAAGATAAAGAAATCTTGTTTTTCTGAACTAGAGGATTCTCTGCATGACTTCTCCACTGTTGGGGTGATGAGCTTTCAGGCTGAGATTTTATTAACAATTCATATGGAGATTGAGGGCAGTAGAGGAGCAGATTCTCACATAAACTTGATCTGTCCATGAATGCAGTTCTCTGTTTGCCCTGACCCTGCATGGCTTAAGACACTGCCTGTGAGGCCAGTGTGCCAGACACAAAGAAAGAAATGAAAAGCAAGCACATTCCAGGAGTCTGCACAAAAGACCGAGCAGTTTCTAGTCGTCTCCCCAGAGAGGATCTTATCACTGCATGGCCAAAAACCTCTAAAATGTTTATTTGTATACCTAAAGCTTTAAAAATCTATGTGACTGTTAATCAAGCAATAGTCTATAGTGATGTTTTGTTAGGTTTTAAAGTTTTGTTTTCAGAACTTGTTGAAGCTAGAAAAATATTTGCAAAGGTTCATTTTCTCAAGTTTAGCTTTAGAAGTCACTGGCCTTGAAGTAGTTTTACTTTCTTGATTTGTAGGTAACTTGCAAAATGAATCTTTTCCGGCTATAGGAGAAGCAAGAACTATTTTAAAGCTCAGTTTGACTTTCTGACGCCTTGTCACACTGCAACTTTGAAACTCGTGGCAGAGTTTATGCATGAGATGAAAGTGACATGGGGGCCGACATCCCCGTGCTCAGGAGCGCAGACCCAGTGCTACCCAAAAAAAAGAAGGAAGCAAGTGGATAGAAAAGTTTGAGTGGGACAAAAGTACAACAGAGACCACGAACTTTTAACACTGTCACAGTTCTATAATTATTGGCAGTTCACTCTATCTGGACGCATTACAACAGGGTAATGATAAGGTATCACAAGACATTTCTCTGTGACTTAGTATACTAGTTTTATTGTTTAACAAGTCCACACTCTGGAAGTATGATACATTTAAGTCTAAGGAGGTAAAAATTTGATATTCATAATACTGTTGCTAAATTACATTTCCACAGATGCTTGAAAATCCGAAAATCCAGATACACAGACTCTAGAATTGTGCATACATGTGTAGCTAGCTGTTCAAGTTGTTTCAAAACTTTTATGGTTCATGAATTTTAAAAAACAATGTAGGAATGTAGGGTAATGCCATTAATTATGATACGTTTTGTTCCTTTCATTTTATAGTGGTTTTATTTCCATGAAATTAACTGTTGTACTTAGGCTAATTGTCAGTAATTGGTGACAAAATCACTTCATTGTTTTTTCTATAGCGTGATACTAATTAGGACTTTGTAGTACTGGCTCAGCCATGTTCTGTGTTTTACCTTTTACCTTGAGTCAGTGTTAGATAATATCAAGTGCAACTTAAAACACACACACACACACACACACACACACACACAACAGCTATGGGATAAAACATTTCTATTAATAATTAAACAAGTCTTTTAAACAGCCTGTCATAAATTAATTTTAAAACGCTGAAATCAAAGGAAGCTTTTATTACAGGTTTAGTTGGTTTCATGAAACAACTGATTTTTCTGATTTGAATTTGAATCCCATTGGAATCATCTATAAAATAACACAATTACAAATTTCAACTGCTTAGTCACATGCATTTTCTTATTCTATTTATATCTTCAGCATTGAAATCAGCATTGCTGAAATGTTTTTGTAAAGTATCACAGGGCTGGATGGCATTGTTTTTCTTTTCATGCCTGATAGTTAAATTGATTCTAATAAAATACAGCATATTATTTACCCTTTGTTTCTAACTAGTTGGTTTTTTTTTTTTCTGTTTTATTTTGCCACACGAGAATGTTTTTTGAAGCATTATATTTCAAATGAAAATATATATGCACAGTTGGGTTTATAAAAGCTTGCTTTCATGTTTTATTTTCAACTTAGAAAAGTGTGTTCCATATAGGTAATAGGTTATAAACAGAGAGAAATGGGAGAGTGTTGTATTTTGTGAAGCGAGGTTTGATGTCGATGGGAGAAAATAGTTCATAACTATGTATCCCATTGTAACAATCACAACCAGTACTACTTTGCCCTTTCTTTCTTTAAAAGATTTCTTCTCAACTGATTTTCCTTACGATTTTTATGAATTTGTAAGTTACAAAAGTTTTCTAATACTTTGAAGTATAGCCTCCTTGCTTCTTTGCCTCATTCTAAGATACTTTTAGCAATCAAGTGCATTTTGCAGTTTACGATGCCATTTGTTTTAAATGCATCCATAATGTATAACTTAGAGCTGTCTCACAATCATCCTGAAAAAAGTTTTTAAGAAGTAATTAGAAAAATAATTGCCTATTAAAAGGTGAAGATTGGTTTGAGAAGGGAGAGAAGAAACTGAACACTGAAATTGAAAGCATTCATTGTTAGCATGACACGTATGCACCAAATCTGAAATTAGAGAAAACTCACAAAATACGCATCTTGGCAAGGGGGAATTGTTTAAATTTTCTAAAGCTGTCAGCCCATTTTCTCTATTTTTTTCCTGTTAAAGAAAAAACTTCAAATAGAAAGCCTCACCTTTTGTACAAAGTTGAAATGTTTTATTATTGCAGGATTGTTCCACACTGTACAAAACCAGAACAATTCAATCACTTCCAGGGAAGGGGGGGTGGGCACAAATGAGCATCTTTCTATCATTTTAGAATGTCCATAGCAAAGTGCAAAAACTATAAAAATCTATGGCTGTTTCTTTGAAAAAAGAATCTTTTGATTACAGCAGTTACTTGAATCCCCATTCAGGCTCTTTTGTAACGTGTTGTAATAAATGCACATCTCCTAAATGAAGAATACTCATAAGGGGACAAAACTCAAACATAAACTATGTTTAGATGCTGCGTTTCAATAGGTTATCCCATAGGATTAAACAAAGGTTCTTTTTTCTTTTTCATTCTTTTTCTCTTTTTCTTTTTTTTTGTTTTGTTTTGTTTTTCTTTTTTACTTTTTTCTCCAGAAATAAATTCCTAAAGCAAAATTCAATTTGTTCCCTTTTCACCTTATTGGTATATGTTCTCTTTTTTATTATCAGTTTCTAATATCTGAACGTGAAAAATAAACAGGTTGAGGCTGACTTTAAGTTCTAAGAATGAGAAAGTATTATGAAATTTAGTTGGGAAAGGTTCTTGTTCTCTTTTACGTATCTTGCCTTGTCATAGACTCTGGAGAGTATAAGAGGAAGGAGTTTTACTTCCTTGGGTATTCTAAATATTCATAGAAAAGACAAGAGAGGAAATAAGACTCTGGTAATATTATGAGCCACATCCAGGGCATTTGAATCCTAAAGGAAAAAAAAAAGAAAACAATAAATCCAGTCTACTTCTAGTATAATCATACTTGACAACCATAGAGATACCGCTGGGCTACATGGGTAGCAGCCAGCATCTTTGACTGCTCCAGCCCCAGAATCTTTTATAATTGTAATCACTTTCTTCATCAGTCCAAGCTGTGCCAACACCCCTAATTAGCCATAGCCTTATTTTAAAAATTAAAAACAACCCACACACGCAATAGCAACAAGAAGCACCCCACAGCATTAACTACATTCCTTGTGTGATATCCCACTACATCCAGTTGTATTCAGCTCCTAGCCTCTGACCTATATGGCTTGTGTGGGGTTAATAAACTTCTCCAATCAGAGGTGTACCCACCAGCAGGGCGACCAGATCCCACTCAGGTGCTACCAAACTCTGGTGTTTTTTATTAAATTTTAATGTTTTTTTCCTCAGTGATATGCTTGTTTATATGAGAAAAAGCCTCACTCACTGCTAAATGTATGACCCACAAACTAAGCAAACAACAATAAATAAAATAAAAAATGAGCAGAGTTAGAGTCTATTTATTCCAAGCTAGTTTATGTTGTTTACGTTGCTCAAATAAATTCTATATTCCATGAAATTTATCTTTTCCCAGGAGTTAAGCTCCTGCAGCCCTGGAGAAAGTGGGCAATAACTTTGTTAAAAAGCATAAATCATAATTAAACAATGTGATAAGCCTGGAGGTGTTTTAAGTATTATTTATTTTAGAATGTCCGGAGTAACAATTTTCTCATCTTGCAATATGTGCATATATGTATGAAGACACATATTTTATGAAGCCTTATTCTGTGTTGGGCAATATCACAATCTGTAACAGGGGGAAAATTTACATGACACCAAATACAGGCCTCGACAAGCAAATGGTGAATGAAACAGGTTCGTTAGGGTGTGTCATGTGTCTTGCCATTACCAGGGCAGGTAGCCAACAACTCTTGCTTCAGGTGACCAATGTCTGCAGGTGAAGCAAAACTCTTATGTTTTACCTTTTGTTCCATATGACCTATTGTTTCATTAGTAAGTAACAATTTAATTGCAAGCTCTTTAGCTCTGGAATCCAAGAGTAACCTGAGATTAATAATTATTTTTGCAAATTACCTAATCATATACTAGCTAAGAAAATAGTGTTCCTGTCTTTTTAACAGCAAACAGAGGTTTTTAAGATTTTATCTCTAAGTAGGAACATAGAAGATATTCAAGCTCTAAATCGTGATTTGGATATATCTTCTAATTCTCTCATTCACTTGTTTGGGATGAGATGTGACACATTTTGTCATATTATCCAATGTATAATTTTTGAAACTAATTTAAAATAAAAACAAAAATTATAAAGAAGTTAGCCATTAATGTGCTATCATCTTGCATTATTATTTCAAATACTAGAATAATTAAATTATATAGAGTATCTCCATATCTCTGAAGGTACAGTTTTCATAAAAGTGTCACATGGCAATGGAAAGAAGACATATCTAGAACAGTCACCTATATCTAATTGTTTCAAAATAATATAGAGAAAATTTATGGGAATGAAGAACAAAAAACCACCCTTTATAAGACTGCATTGAAGACATTTTTATTTTATCATACAGACTTTTGTCTGATAATTTTTAACAAGCTAAAGATGTAGAATATTAAATGAATTAGCAAAACACAGAGCTTAGCATATGGCCACATTGTAAACTGTCAAAGGTATAAAAACACCAAAGCAGGCCATGTGATTGTAGTTAACACAATCAGAGTGAAGTAAATGCAGGCAATTCTTCACCTTCTTGGCTTTTACATGTGCAGTTTTACTCTCTGGTTTACTTCTTCCTGTGATCGATTCCCAGGCAAAGCCAGAGCTCTTCAGGAGAAGGTTGAGATTATAACAATGTCAGCCTTTGCTTTTAGCAGAGTGATGAGGTTATCAATAATGCATTGGAGATCTCAGGAACCTTGTATGTTCGGACATCACAGCTGCCCAGCGTTTATTGCAGGACTTGCAGATTTGAGCTGAGATGTTACCACATCTGCTTTTGAGCCAGCCACTGATGCATTCTCAAGAAAACTTGGGGGCACAGGGAGAGCTGTTGAGATTATCTAACTGAAACATTGTATTTGAGGAGGTTATTTAGGAGTGAGAATACATCTATGGAATTGCTTTTTTAAAAGAAGTCTATTCAATACTCCTCTAATAACCTTTTGTTTCTCCAGCTCCCTTCTAACGTTTGTAAGTTTTGTTGTTCCTCTGACAAGTTTATTCGTATCCTAAACAGCTTGCCTGGTAGCAGGGTTCATATTCTGTACTTGGGCTTTCTGGTCACGGTGATGTCTGAGAGTAATAGAGAGGGGGAATAAGTGAGTGTGGAAATGCAAAGCTGTCTCTTGTTACATTTTATCGATCTCATTCTGGTGTCATTCAATTAAGACAGAAATGTGATGGATAGTCTCTGCACAGATTCCTGGGTTGCTCTCCATCCATTGCAGATAAAGCTTTTGTGTTTTATTTGGGGGTTGGGGATGGATAAAGGGCATGGGCAAGTGGGAGAAATCAAAGATGCTATGTGATCTGAATTACAAATCAATGTATTTCCAAGGATGCTGCAAATGTCAAACATACCGTGTTTATATTTTCACTTATTTTCTCATACACAATAGTACTTTCATTGATGTAATGTATGGGTAACCAGAATTTAAGGTACAGTTAATTCTTGTTTATTATTTTCAAAGACTTAGGAGCTATCATCATCCTGCTCCCAGCCCAATGTAATTAAAAATGAGCCACATGGAAAAAGAATTGAATTAAACTCGTGACAATTTTGAAATTCAAGAAAATGGAAAATTTTCTTATTTTTTATGAGCCTGTGATTTTAGGTTGGCTTTTTTTTTTTTTTTTTTTTTTTACAAATAGATTTTAAATCTGGTAAAATGAAAACCGCACATGAAGGTGATTTTTCTTAGTTTATAAATAAATTATTACTATCATTGCCTATGCTGCAAAGAAGTGTGCTATCATGAGTAAAATATCAGAATTTAGGACTCTATATATAAATTTTGATCCTTACTCTTGGTGACATACTTTTCTTATATTTGCTTCCATTGTTATAACAACAGTGATAGTAATTCATGGGTGTGAAAAGCTATAAAATGAAAACTCATGTAAGCAGTGTTTTATTTTATTTTTTTAAATACAATAATGTAAACAGGTATCACAAAAGCAAGTTATACTAAGCAAATGCCCTTGGTACCTCTCTCAAAGTAATACCAGATTCAAAATAAACATTCAAGATTTTCCAATCGAGATTATGTCTTCTGATAATTAAAGCAAACCGAAAGGAGGTGTGGAATAAAAATATAAGCAGGACTTTTAATATCAGACCAATATATGAGTGTCCAGTCTACTTATGTACTTGATATGTGAGCTTGGATAAGATATATCCATTCTCTAGTTTAGACCTTAATTTTTTTATCTGAAAAATAAAATAGAATTAAAAGATTAAGTATATGGAAATGTCTATGTCATCCTTGTTCTATGTACTTGACACGTGGGAGGTATCAAACACATTTAGTTTAATCCTGAATCCCGCTTTATGGTTTTGACGCTGAGTAATTTGGTCCTCTAATAAGCTTGCTCAGTCATTTGAGACAGGAATGTAAGCAAAGAAAAACAGTACAGTTGAGTCCCTACCACTGCAAGTCAAAAATTTTCCATATCCTAATTCACAGAAGCTAATTTATCAATCTGTGTGATATTTTATTAAATAAATTTTTAATCATTCGGTGGAAGTTTGTACTAAAACTTCATTTGTGGAAAGAACTCTATGTATTAGTTCTTAATTCAGGTTATATTTGTCAAAGATGTTTCAACTATCATGCTTTAATCCTGAAGATAAAGAGCAGCAGTAAGCTAAAGTACTTTTTTTGTTTGTTTGCTTGCTTTTACAAACTTTACAAAGGTTAATCACCAGGAAATGATTTAGTTGGGAATTAGCTGATAGCTCACATTGAAAAAAGCTAAAAAACCACAAAATCTTATATCGCTGGTACATGCATAGCCTTATTGTCATTGTTAAAAATTAAATGTATGTATGTATGATGGAATTTGGCTTCCTTCATGTTTTTTTTTTCTTTCTCTTCTGATGTCATACATTTTTAAATAGAGTTTTTAGAGAAAATCATCTCCATAAGTCAAGGCTTACCTCAAATATACATCAAGGTATAATTGGCATCTATTTAAGGAAAGTATATCTATTAAGGGTAGATAGTAAATAAAATACATCTTTCCATGATCAAAATGTTATAAACAATTAGTCTTTCTAGTTAAATAAAGTGTTTATGCTAAATTTTACACATGATTTTTTTCAATGATCTGCTTTGTGGGTGCTAAGTTTGCTTAATGTATCCTTTCTGAAAATTATCAACATTTTGGTTAAAGATATAATGGGTTAACAGATATCCACAGTCTCATAAATCATTCTGTACTCAATCAACATTACGGTAGAATATATATATTTGTGTGTTTATGTGAGGGAATTAATATAAGTCATCTAACTCATTTCCTAGAAGGTACGGGCAGTACTCCTAATCTGGGATGGAGTGCTTTTCCACTCTCTTGGGTTCAAGGAGGTGCTACTTCCTAAGATGCACCACATTCCATGGCTGACTGACAGAAAAATATTTCAGAAGGTAGACTTAAAAAAAAAAAAATACAGGTAATTATAATTTACAGAAACAGAGATCCTAGATGGGATCTTATCTTAGACATTATAACTTTTCATGTTCAGTTCCAAGAGAACACACAACCTAATATTTATAGCAATATTGCCACCCCTTAAATTGGTAAAGAGTTATATTCATCACAATTTGCAAGATAGTTAAGCATCAGTTGCCAATGATATTTTTTTCCTTTTAAAAAAAATTTTCTCATCTTCAGCTAATATTGAGGTCCTTGTTGTTTATTTTCTATCTCATTATAGGTTCATTTTTCAATTAGAATATAAGCATTGCAAAGTAAAAAAACAGTTGCAGATGATTAAATAATGTTTGTTGATGTAATCATACTGACTCAATAACTAGGGAGTCCTCAGGAAACAGAATGTTGCTATATTTCTCCATTCTTCTTTTCTGTTCATCAAAGGAATTTAGAGAATGATGACATCCTTAGACCCTGGCAGTTCCTTCTCTTCAATAGTCACACGTAGCATTACAAATTACAGAACAAGAATCTCTTTTACAAGGACATTTTTAAACATCCCCTCTAATTTATTATTGAATGCACATGATGTTTCCAGACATTCTGTTGAGTGCAAGATATGAAAATTTTAAAATTAGTAAACTATATACAAATTCATATTAATTTTTTTATAACCATTTTATATCTATCTTTAATTTCACAGAGTTCTCTTTAGTATCTGTCTCAGTTGGTCTGTTTCTTTCTATCACCTTCTTTCTGGTTCTTAAAGAAATAATGTTCTTTCTGCATGGCTTTGTGGCCATAACAACAGTTTAGAATAGAATGGTTCTTCAGCAGTCCATTACCACATATTTCAAATAGATTGTCTTTTCCAACTTAAAGTCTTTCTTAATAATATTTTTGTTAAGGTTGCAGCCTAAGACAACTTTGAATTAATATTCTCCCACTAACATTTTTTCAGTTGAATCTATTCTCTCTGTTGGCTCATGCATGCGCGCTCTCTCTCTCTCATTTTTCACACCTTACTCATCTGCTCTTCTCTAATTATGTTGCCAACTCCTTACAACCCTAAAATTAGTTTTTCACTTGACACGAACCTGAGGTCCACAAAGGTTGTGATTGCTCAAATCAAAGAGAAAGTCTTTGGCTTATGGAAGAATCTAGATGCTTTATTAAAGGATCAACCCTATCATCTTGGAGTTTGCAGAGCAGAGTTTCTTGTCTTATTTGTTTTTCCGTCCACAGTGCCTGGCACATAGAGGAAGTCAATGAATACCTGAAATAGCAGTCTTTATGTAATATTTGAAGCTATTTTAAACATGAGTTAAATTTCATTTTCCCAAGCAGATGTGTTAATTATGCATTCCTTGATCATGAAGAGGAGTTTGAATGTTTTATAACTGCCTTGATAATTCTCTCTTGACCAAGATTTTGTTCCAGAAATAAAAATTGGTACTCTATTTTTCTATTTCCCCTCAGACCATTTTAGGTGATTAGTCTTGCCATTAATATTCTCATAATTTTTATAATGGAAGATGATAGATGCAAGCTTATTTACTAAGATTTTTTTTTTTTTTGAGAATTCCTGATGATCCGCTACCCACGGGAATTTGACAAGTCATTTTGTAGTGGAAGTTTAAGAAAAACTATGCTAAGAACATAAGATATACTCCAAAATCACACTCATAAAGAAATGACACTCAAGATGAAAAATAGAAATTCTCTATGTTGACAAACCTCTCTATTCTCCCATGAAGGCATTTTGCCATCTCTTTCACCAAAATCCAATTTATCCCTGTGGGGTTTTTGTTTTGTTTTGTTTTCAGTCGCTAATGAGTATAATATCAGCTATTTGGCTGTCCACTTGAATTACTCAGTTTAGTATTGAACCAAATTTGTCTCTGACCACTGGGCACAGCAAGCATTCTAAAAGATGGACTTATAGCAGATTGAATCAAAAGTGTGGGAAAAGGAGGTAGAATTATCTGGACAAGCTGATCAATGGGAATACATGTAAAATAGGAATGGGGTACTCAACTTTCAACTTGTGATAAAAAAATAATTCGGGGGTTTCCATGCATAATTGGATATCTTAAAATATAGACATGCATGTACTTTTTGCCTAATTTCCTGTCATATTAGATCTTTCATATTTTTCCAGTACAATAGTTTTACAAAGACAAATGCTCACTATTTTAGGCTGAGCTTCACAAAGGATCTATACCTCAGTTGGGTCCAAGTGTTCCAGGGCTCTGTAGTGTTTGGTCAGAAAACTGTTTGATCATTTTACCTTAAAGAGATTAAGTCCATAAAGCTTAACTCTCATAAATTCAAATTTATACGAGACTCACCAATAGAAAAAAGTGAACTGCCCTAAATAAAGGAACACATATACCTGTTTACTGGTTAAAAGATTTTCTTTTCTGCACAACAGACAAATTAGAAAACCATATTAGCGTTTGACCCCTACAGATAATAAAAGCAAAATAAATAGTGCACATTAACTCTAATGACTATCATCAGTTAATTATCACCTGAAGTTTTGATCGAGTGGAAAGGAGTCCTCAACTTGGTTGGTGAAAAGCATTCTTCAAGGGTTCTGTTATTTCCTCCCTTTTTAGTATTCATGGAGATCATCACTGTTTACAGGTAAAATTGATTATAAAAAATGTTGATGTAGTTTAAGATAAACAAAGCTAACTAAAAAAAGTAAAGCTCCAAAGAAAAAAACAGTCACCAACAAACCAAAGCATTTTGCAGGTAGACACAAATTTATACTCTGGTTCTTTTCATTTGTTTGTCTATTTGTCTGTTTTGATTTTAGCAAGTAGCAGTTTACCTAGTAAAATTTTAAACACAAAATAAAGTGAGATTAAATTATCTGTAATATTGCTTCCAGAGTTAGCATTTTATGATTTCATAAACATATAACAAAAGTCCCCAAAGCAACCATACCGTTTTGAATCCTTTCTGAATTTTGAAGTAGACTTTCTGATGATTTTTAAATCGGCAAAAATCAAAGGCCTCTGAAGTGAGCACTATACTCAGTACAGAATGAGATAGGTGATTGTACAAAGAATATCGCTTCGTACCTTAGCAGCTTGCAATCCTACTAAGGAGAAAGTACCTAGAAATAAAAGAAAAGCTAAGATTTATAAGTTAGTTTTAAGTGCTAAAGAAGTGAAAAAAATGATAATGTCTTCAGAACTTCAGAAGAGATTTAGGCTCTTTTCTATGTGGCCTGAAGCAATCATAGAAGGTTCTGAGAGAAAATTAAAGACAGATAAGCCAATGAAGAAAAAAAAATATCAGCAAAGTCTATTTCTGTTCCAACCTCAGAACAATGGGAAAGTACCCATTACAGATAATCTTTTAAAATAAATTAAAATTTTGATTCTGAAACATTTTTATAACCACATTCTTTCTTGGAGCATATCAACAGTAGGTAAAAACTTTGAAATAAAAGGGAACTGGTAACCTTTCCAAAATATAATTCCAAATAGATTTACCACACCCACCTATATTATAGGTGGAGAATATGGACCCATTACTAGTACACTGTCCCAGACGTCATAGAAATGATTCAGAGCAAAAAGAAGATTAACTTTCATTGTATATTTCTTCTCTGGCTGGACTTAATCATTGACTTGGTGATACAAATCAAATCTTGTGTTCCAATGAATATTTATGTAGGTATAATATAAAATATAAAATAGTAGGGACACTTTTATATTTGTATGTTGGGCAGGCAGGTGAGTAGATAAGTGTAGGGAAACTTTTTTTATCACATCTTACACAAATCCATGCTAGATATCCACCTGCCAAAACCTCTTAAATCTTTTCTAATATAATTGACATATTCTAGACTCAAAATGAGAGAGAGATGTATAAAATGCCGTAAGAAGTAATGACATGTTTAAAATGAATTTCTTAATTTCCCACTTATCCACTCCTAAAAACCTGCTCCTTTTCAATTTTCCCTGTTTCAGTAGATTGTACCAATAACCACTCAGTATCTGAAGTGCAAAGCCTCAATGCAATCTCAGATTTCTCCTTTTTTTTGTCGCCCACATCCTTTCCATCAGGAAGTCCTGCAACTTGACTTTCAACTCTGTTCCAAGATAACCACTTAGACTGCCCCTCTTCCTTGAGCTACTGTCATCTCTTGTAGAGGCCGTGTAGTAGCCTTCTAACTGTTAACACAAGAACACTTGCAGGTATAATTGGACTCATGCTTATGGTTTGGTAAATAGAGTATGGAATAGATTTCAGCCTCACCTCCTTGTCCAGTGTCCTTTGTATGGGTCACAACACAAACGACAGGGGCCCTGTAAATATTGGATAATAAATACAATGACAGAGTGGGATTCTGAATAGAGTGAACTAAAGATAGGTTCATGGTTCCAGCTCATGCTTTTATTGAATTGGAAATTTGAACAGCATGCAGAATGAAGGAGACTTATGCTTTTTACAACAAATGAAAAAAAATTATAATCACGTTGTATTTAATTTTGGATTGCTGATTATTATTAATCCAACCTCTTAAAAAATACTATTACCTAAGTAGCATGTTTATCAATATTGTGAGGCTAACAAAAAATTTAGATACATTTGTTGTGGTAAGGAGGTTAGGGTAGGAAAGGGAAGTGGTTATTGAGAACTGAGTTTGAGTAACTTCTACTTCTTAGAGAATGCCTTCGGTGTTCAATTTTATTATCTTGATTTTTACTGAGCACTCACTTCTCTGGTGGACATTTCAAGATGTAAAAAATATGTATAAGCCATTTAAGACCTCGTGAAAGCAACACCTAGGAGCATATCAGTGTATATAGCAGAGTGCAGTGATAGAGATCCCTTATCAGCAAAGAAGAAAAGTCTACACACTAACAGATGGATCGGAAAGAGTTTGATGGGTTAAGTAAGCACTCTTTCATGGGGAGGTTTTTAAGGGCAAGGCCACTCTGTCATCTTAATGTTATATCCTGGCTTTCTGCATTAAAGCTGGCCCTTTGAATGAATGAGAGAACAAACATTTTCAGCTGAGGAGAAACAGTATGAACGAAGGCAGGGATGGAAGAGTGTAGGCCTTTCAGGGAACAGCAGAGAGTCAATGTGGACAGGAGGATAGGAAACCTATACGGAAAACAGCAGTATGAGTCGAGGTTGACAAGATACAAAAGAGACATGATATGGACTAGATTCTAGAGGACCTTGTTCTTTCTCTGTTTTCCTTTCTTTTTTAAGGTAACATATCTTCTATGAAGGTTTTGAACATAACGTGGTCTATAATTTATAATTAATTATTTGCTTTATGTATGTAGAATGAATCATTTAAGTTAGGACAAGTAAGGATGATATTTAGGAGAATATTCTTAGGTGGGCACCTTAGAGAAGCAATAAGGACTTAATATAAGATAAAAGTGAAGATAATGAATTTGAAGATTTGGCAGGACTTAGAAAATGTCTGAATGAAAGAAAACATGAAGAAAGTGTTAAAGAGGACTCTGGCATTTTGTACCTGAGTAAATAGAAAACTGGTCTGTGATAAACAGATTAGGAATTTATAAAGTATTTTTACTTAAGAACAAAGACAAACTGGTCTATAATGTAAGCAAATTTTTATGTCGATTTATGGTGACTTCTTAGCTCTTTTACAACTCTTTAAGATAATATTAATTCTTGTTTATTCATTAAATTCAAGATGTTTTATGTCTATATATTTATTTACATATCTTATTTCATATAATCTAATCAGAATTGATTTGCAAATGCAAATGAACTCATGCATTTAATCAAGAATAAATAAAGATGTAACACTAAATTACATCTCTTTAATGCTAATATTCGAATACCTTTCATATGTCTTGTATATTATTTCCCTTTTAACTCTGCCCTGGCAGTGATCATTTACTTTTTAACTTTTTACTTTGAGACAATTTTAGACCTATGGAAATGTTACAAAATAGTACATAGAGTTTCCATGTATCCTTGACCCTGCTTCCCTTAATGTTAAGATCTTATATAACCATAGTCCAATTATCAAAATCAAGAAATCAAAGTTGGTGCTACTGATTTAATGCTTTGAGTCTTGCAATCATTTTTATGAAAAGAAATGCACATAGAAAGAAAAATATTATAACCTGCTGTTTATATGTTCTAAATGCTATTTGAAGCTTTTAGCCAATGAGAACTAATATGATGGACTGTACGCTATACTGTTAGCCAATGATTATGGACACAACTTACTGCAAATGATCTTAGACCTCTATATGGACTTCTTTTATGCTCTTTATTTAGGGTTCCAATAAACAATTTTGACCCATTTTAGCTGACATAAATGTTTGTAAATAATAGAAGTTTTCAAAACACAAACAAACAAACAAAAACTAAGAAAGAGTATTTCCAGATGTAAAATGTCAAGTTTAGTAATGGCTGGGAACACCATCAAAGAGATGGTTAGAGACAGTGGAAACAAATCAGTAGGCAATTAGGGGTTGATGGAAATGCTTTGACATTATTAAGGGCATTATTCATATCCCTGGAGCCTAAGGGGAGGGGCTAACAATCTGCAAAGGAAAGGAAATGAGATTTATGTTTGGTGAGGACTTTTATACCCCTCTAATAAAAAAATTTCTGAGGTGCTAAGTTTTGACCTTGCATCAACCCACGGAAGTCAGACTTCCAGCCTTATTTCACCACGCACCCTTGTTTAACACCCTCATTCCTCCAATTACTCAGGCCCAACCCAGAAATCATCCTTAACCTCTCCTTCTGTAATTCCCCAAATCTGATTCATTAGCAAGTGCTATTACTTTTGCTTCCTAAATATATATATCGAAACCACCTCATTCTGTTCATCTCAATTGCTACCACTCCAGAATGTGATCCTCTCCTCTCATGCCAGAACTATTGCAATTGCACCTCAACTGTTGTCTTGCACTTTACTCTTATCTTTCTCTAATATTTTCCTTATAAAGAAGCTGGATTTATAGTTTTAAGGTAAATCTATCATGTCACTCCTCTCTTAAAACTTTCTAAAGTCTTTCCATTGCACATAAATTGACAGCTTTCTTTGAAAAAAAAAAGGTCCACAATATCTTCAGACGATGAAATCTTATTCAATGCTAAGAAGGAATGAATTATGAAAAGACATGGAAAAATCTTAAATATATATTGCTAAGTGAAAGAAGCCAATCTGAAAACGCTATATACTATATAATTTCAACTATATGACATTCCAAAGAAGATAAAACTATGGAGGTAGTGAAAAGATCAGTGGTTGCCAGCCATTAGGAAGGAGGAGATGAATATGTGGAACACAGAGGATTTTTTAGAGCAGTGAAACTATTCTGTATGACATTATAATGGTGAATACATGTCATTACACATTTGTTCAAACCTATAGAACACGCATCATGAGTGAACCCTAATGGACTTTGGTTTATAATGATGTACCAGTGTAGGTCCATCAATTGTAACAAAAGTACCATTGGTGAATGATGTTGATAATGTGGAGGCTACGCATGTGTGGGGTTAGGAGGTATGTGGGGAATCTCTGTACTTTCAACTCTATTTTTTAAAAATGGCCTAAAGGCCTTGCATCAACTGCCTGCTACCTAACCCTCTAAACTCACCTCTCTTTTTCCCCAGATGGGTTCTGCAGCGTGTTAGATGTCAATGGTCCAAGAAGGAAAAGGGAGAAGCTTCTCTCTTTCCTCACCTCTGGTTTGCATCCCTCCTCTAGCATCTTCCTAAGGGCAGTTTCTATTGTACTTTATCTAAGCTGAAGGAGGGAAAATAAGAGCATTAAGAAGCTCTCATTTTGCTGTTATTGTCTTAAGTTGGCTTCCCATGTCTAGGACAGGTAGTAGTCTAAAGCTCTAGGGGTGTTTTTAGATGTATATCAGAGGTCCCCACTGGGAATATTCAACTGCACTTCCTGTGCACCTGGTAATAGATGTTATTCCTCTTTGCTGTGCCATCCTCAGCTTGCATTTAGGGTATTTACTACACACAAACTCTCTTATGGTGTCCACCATCCTTCCAGATGCCTCCTTAGGCAGCTTCCCTTCATGCTTGGAACTACGTTGGCCCACGGGCCATACTTATGTATATTTGCACCAACAAACTCTAGAAATTCAAGCAGATATCAACATTGTATGAAGCTCTCCTTTGATTAGACTCTAAATTGGCCAGCTCATCCGTGTGTATCATTTATATCATCCAGGGAGGAGTCAAAGAGATTTCCACTCTGTCTTCCAAGTTTGGCTCTCCAGTGGTCCTACAGAAAGCCTCTCACTAAAATTGGTTGGATGGCCAGGTACCGTGGTCCCTAAAGAAATCTTCAGAAAACTGTCTCACATCTCATTTCTAGCCTTTTATAGTTTTGATGTGTTCAGAGTCATTTACTTTGAAATTCTTACTAGATCTGTCTCAAAACTCTCCAATCTAATATTTCTTTTATACTGTTACTCTAGTAAAAAACTTGTAATGTAATGCATTGATATGCACCTAAAATAGATAATTTCTTATATAAAGTGACAATTTAAACTCTGTGCTTTTAGATTTATCAAATAGGACATTTAAAAGGCATTTCAGTATACAAAGATTAGTGTAGATGACCAATATAAAAAAATTTTTTCAGTGGAAACCAAAATATTGACTGCATTAAAAAAAGTGCACTCTCAACGTAAAGAGAAAAATTCTGCATGAAAGTGTATTAAGCATTCCTTGGTTATTCCTTATATATGGTTAAACATAAATCCCCAGGAAGTATTGCATCTGTATATCATTCTTTTAAAAGGTGCAAGATATTTGTTCAGGGACAAATCCATTAAAGGGATGCCCCAATTAAAAATGTCATCGATAGTACTTCCATGGTAAGTTTAAAGAATGTTGCTATTAATCATGTGTTTTAATATCTAGAATTTACAGTGCTGTAATGATTTGTCTTAAGGGGCTGAAAAAGTGCAATGAAACATGTGATTAAGTATCTGTCAGCAGAAACACCTCGTAATTTAGCTTAATCATTGTCTTTTATTAATTTCAAAGTTGTAGTTTTGGCCACAGCTTACTCATGATTCCAATTGCTTATCCAATCTTTATAACTTTGCTCTTTTGGTTTTAATGAACATATCTTATCTTCCCAAAGTAGATCTAATTAGCTAACCTAAATTCTTAAAAACTTAAATGATATTTAAATTGACTATTCCCAGTTATTGTTCAGCAGAAAATAGTATCATGTTTATTTGTAACATAAAGAAGTAACCTATCTATGTGGGCCATTCAATTCATTTCGTTGCTAATAAACTGAAAATACCAGATTTGATCCTTTTTTTAATTTAATTTATTTTTTAATTAAGTTTATTGAGGTAACATCGGTTAATACAATTATATAATTTTCAGGTGTACATTATAATTTGACATCTGTATATTCTATTGTGTGTTTACCACTCAAAGTTCAGTTTCCTTCAGCTTCCATATATTTGATCCCCTTTACCCACTTCACCCTCCCCCTACACTTCTATATTTGACCCTCTTTACCCCATCTGCCTTCTTCCTCCTCCCCCACCCCACTAGTTACCACTAGTCTATAGTCCTCTGGTAACCACTAGTCAAGTCTATAGTCCATGTCCATGAGTCTCTGTTTGTTTGTCCTGTTCATTAGTTGCTTTTAGCTTTATATGCCACGTATAAAATCGATCCTTTTAATGTGCAGTAAAATGCCCTTAAACTTTTTAGTTGAATATTTAACAGGTGGTATAAGTAAATAAAATAATTTCATTGGTGAATTATTTTGCCATGTGAGAGAGCAAACTCAGGGGTTTCAGCTGTTCTTGACAGAGAATGTTACATATATTTGTTTCTAGAATCACCAACCTCGCCTGATAGCCAAAGTAACCAAGTTAACATTGACTTTAGGAAGTTACTTATTTCATTAGTCCCCGGGAACAAAAATCATAAACAAATATACCAAGTATGCAGTTTTCAGGTAAGAAAAATTAGGAGGCCTGAATCATTCACCAAATAATCACACTGGGGTTGTTTTTGGCATTGTTAAGAATGACTGAGTTATAATCGTTAGTCCCAGAATCAAGGGAGGTTAGAAAATTTTTCATATCTCAACATCTCCTGAATGATTCTGCCTCAGAAAAGGTCCGCTGCCCTGGGAATAAGCTCTAAATTTTTCCACGTGGCCTCTAAGTCCTTGACTGCTGAGGTTCCCACCATCCTATCCGGCTCATCTCAGGTCATTCCTCCTTGCTCTCTGGCTGTGCTCTGCTCACACTGGTCTCCTCTTACTGCTTCTAACATGCTGAATGTTTTTCTTCCATGGGTCCCTCACACAGCTATTCCTTCTAAGGAGAAAAGTTCATATGCTGTTTTCCCCATGGCTAGGTCATTCTCATTTTTCAAATTGCATTTCACATATGGCCCCTGGAGACCTCTCCTCTTGACCTTTCTCCCTATCTTATCTATGTAGAAACTCTTTCTCTTCCTTCGCACTCTCATTATTCTCCATCATAGCTTATGATCCTCTAATTACTTTTTTAAAATTTGTAATTACATAGTTAGCACCTGGAATATTGCTAAATAAATATGAAACATATTTTTATTGAATGAATAAGTGTCCTCAAAACCTGGGAAAGCACGAAGGATATAAACAAAATTGTCAGTTGAATGAATGAATGGATTTAAGATCAAAGGACTACTTGATATAAAATATTGTCAATATCTATTTCACTTTATGAGTTATTTTAGAAATATCTTTTTGAGAGCAGGCCTCTATTAAATAATTCACATCCCCAAAGAACAGTTGCCAGTTTATTGCAAGTTTTCATGGTTTATCATATTAATCTTTCAAACTGTATATAACTTTTTTGTCTGAATCTAATGAAGGAATATGCCCGGTAGAAATACTGTCATGTTTCAACTTTTAATCAACTTTTTTAAAGTAAAATATGGGCTTAGAGGTCTGTTTTTTTCATTTTCAAAACATTTCACAACCAAATATATACAATTGAAGTGTATTGGCTTTTGACAACAAAGACTATAAGACTGTAAATATGTCAGTTGTATTTTTTAAATTATTACGTAGAAAATGAGAAGCATGAGCTAGTCCATTGGACTCCTAGCAATAGATTTGAACTTGAGGCTTTGCTTCAAGGAGTAATATTGACTAAGATATATATTTTTTTCTAAAACCACGATGACATGTATTATCTTTCATTAGAGAACAGTATAACTGTAGGTTTCACCTACAGCAGATCAACAAAAAAGCATATAAGATTTTTATTGCCTACTTAAGACATATTATATTATGGGCCTATGATTTTGTGACACATGAGATACTACGTATAAAGTTTTGACATTTAAAAACATATTTTAAATGGTTACTTTTCAGAAATATATTAATTCATTCTCATTACTTTACTAAAGTGGAAAACTAATGATAAATTGTACAGATTAGATTTTTTAAAAGTCCCTTCATATAGAAAATATCATGTATTAGAACATTGATATATAAAAATAGAGCTTCCATGAACAAATTTTAATGTAAAAAAGAAAAATAATTCACATTTTAGCCCTATTTGTTTTTCAAATGATTAAGGAAAATAAATTAAGGAAGTACAGCTGGTAATTCTGACCTTCCTCTAGGAAATCTTACATTCTCACAACAAATTTGGATAGGATGTGAAGGATGGGTCCATTTCTGAATTTTAAGAAAGTTTCTCTCTCATTATAAGGATATTTCATGGAGTTGAATACAAAACTTAAAGAAAATGTTAAATACCATGTCAAAGATGCAAATATAGAAGCCATAGCTTTTAGGAACTCCCTGTGTAGCTTCAGAAACATTTAAAAACAACAAGACAATTAAACTCAAAGCTAAGACATATACAAAGATCAGTACTTAAGCTTTCTGGTTTGCTTGCCCTAATTTAAATATTAAAATGATACCCATCTTCCTTTTAAGTTTTGCCCCATGTAACTCGAAATGACTTTTCTGTTTTTCAAGTAATTACATTCCGAATGATCCAAGCTAACCTTTATTCTGTCTGTCCTAGTATATCTTGGTGTCATCTGAATTTCTGTCAGAGACTTAGCCTACGTGTCTTTGACTTCCACATTCCGAATTTACACCAAGTTCATTGGGGCCCAGAGCATGATTTGTGAAAGTCATCTGTGAGTGTGGTGTCTTCTCAGTTTAGAAAGTGTAGTCTGGCAGGTAGATCAAACTGAAGAGGAACAGTTATACGCTCAATGGTGGAGGCTACTGAAAACAAGGAAACACAATTGAATAGTAATCTAATTCAAGGCCATTCAAGACCATCAGACACTGAGTTCTGGAGGCAAAGAAGAATGTCTTCCAGGCTGTGACAGTCTGTCTGGAGACTGACATTGGGTTCATTGACCTTGTGCTTATTTATGTATGCAGGAAATACAGCACTAAAGATACCCCTTCTGGTGAAAAACATTTAGGGCCCCTTAGAACATGTGGGAGTAGATAGTCTGTATTTGAGGAAAGCTTAGTCCTGGGAACTACTTTTTGGTCACTAAAAAGGGGATTTCATTAACAACAGTTACAATAAAAATCATACTGATTAGTGACAAAGCAATATCATCAGTTTTAGAGAAAGAATGAAATATTGAAACTCAATTTGGAATTATATTTCTCTAGCACAGAAAACTTTCCCAAATTCCAAAATTTCAAGATCATGTAGTTTGCATAAATAACAGTCTTTTGATAAAACAACCCAAAATGGTTTAAATTTGAATCATCCTTTGTATGTGGAAGAGGAAGAAAGAATGCATATATTTTTAAAATTATAGCTCAGAAAATTATAAATTGTTCTCTTCTTAAGGACATTCATTTACTACGTATCTGAGGAAATCAGGAGACTATGTTAAAAAAATGTTTAAAAATGATGTGAAAAAGGAAAATATTCTCACTTATAAAATAAAAGGAAAATAATTTATTTAACTACCATTAGTATTGGTGTATAATGGTTTATCTTGTGCTTTCAATTAATTTACAAATATGAAGATTGTCTTAGTTTTGATATGTAAAAATAATTGAAATGATGGTTCTATTATGTGTAAATGGAGTACCGATGGACATATTTATTTTGTTTACTGAGCTACGCTTTCTGCAAGAAAACTCCTAAAGGCAAAAATCTTTGTAATTTTGAGGCAAGGTAAGACTGATCGGAATAAAGTCATTTGTTTAGAGCTGAGAGGAAGGTGACATTTGAAATAAGGATTTCAAATGCTAATTTAAAGGTAGAATTTTTGGTGTGTGTAAATTTTTCTTGACATGTCAAAATGGCTATATAATAATGTCTTGCTCACATATGAGTCAACGTAAAGAAAATCCTTCCTTGTACAGTTTTCAATATTTAAAAAAGAATAATTTTTTTTTAATGCCACCTTGATGGTGACTGTACTCTTAATTTTTGGTTGGATCCTATGTTGAAAAATCAGTTTAGGTATGTTTGCTTTAAATGACCCATGTACACTAATTAGAAAGAAAACAATTCACCAGGAGATATATCAAATACAGCCCTGCAAATGGTATGAGCTTTTTCCAAGGATCCATATTGTCCTTGGACTTGGCTGTTGTATTATACTTTAAATGGAATTGATTGTGTGGTTGTAATGAAAGTAACAGATTGATTTCTCTCCAGTGTTACAAAGAGTAAATAGAAAAATGTTCCTGTCTTGACCTGCATTCATAACCGATGGGATTTGCTGGCTTTAAACCCAATCCTTAATAAAAGATAAGATGCAAATGTAATAAAACTGGTTTCAAAATTTAAAGATCTTTTCAATGCTCATCAAAGATGGTTCTTGTTGCCTTTAGATGTATTATATTGATTAGATCACAATCACCTAGGAAATGTTACTCTCTTTAAGTGCTATTCATAATTTATCATGTAATTAGCATTCATATATGCCTTTATAAACATATTAAAATTATTGAAGTGGGGGTTATGACACAGTGGTATGCTTTTTAATTACTCTTAAAACTGAATTACCTTTTTCAGTTATTTAAGCAAACAATGATGGTTTAACTTCAGATTTATTCGACTGATTATTTTTGGTTAACAAATATTTTTGGATATGGAAAGTTTTTACATTGCAATATGTTAGGAAAGGAGTAAATATTAGTATACTATAGTAGTATATCGTAGCAGTATTTTTTCTGAGAGACTATTCCTGCTGAATAGTCATTTAGAATTATCCTTATATTATTTATTAGGATATGAAATGCTCATTTTCAATAGTGAACTCTTGGTCTTGTTTGTCCATTCTTTTCTTGGTAATTTAGAAGATAATCAAACATGAGTATTATAATTACATCTTTTACTCTAGGAGTCAGAATTTTATGAGCATTTTTCTCTATTAATCCTTTTGTAACTAAAATTCAGGCCCTAATCACCCTTCGGTAAATAAAACTCAGTCCTACAAAACAAGGAATTTAAAATATAAAGTACAGTTGATAACTTTACATTGCTATCAATGAAGAAATGCAAAAAAAAAAAACCTAACAATTCATTTGTAAGCAACAGTTTCTTCACACATTATGTGATTTTTTTTTTTTTTTGGATTTGTTTTATGTTTTGGGTAAAACAGTTTAGTATAATGATGCCTAGATGAAACAAAACAAAACAAAACAAAACAAAATTAAAAAAAAAAAAAACCTAACACATTTGACTGCCGATGTTTCTCAGTTGTAGCTTCCAAGAGCTCTCTATTCTTCCCAGCCCACTTGATACCCTGCAGGTTGTGGCAGACAATTCACAGGAAAAGCTTAGACATCGAGCTTGCACGCTTCTTGACTCCATTTTAAACCTTTTGTTCACACCAGGGTGGCATTTTTTCACACCGCATGTGGCAGTTTTGACTCCTATCCAACTTGTCTTATAAAATCAAAGTCTGTGATTTTTTTTTTTACATTCATGGGGCTGCTGCCTGAACTGCTACTGCAGTTTGTGCCTTTCCTAGTGATTGGTGCAGAAGTTTATAGCAAAATGTGTTTTAGGGAGGGGGAGTAAGAAGAGAGCATTATGAAAAATGTTCTGTCCTGAAACACAGGAAAGACATTTTGGATAAAACAGGTTGAGTCTGCAAACATCATACATGAAAGTCAAATATACTTACCTCTATTTTTTTCTCCCAGCATTATTATATACAGGTTAGTTTAAAAAACATATAATAATATCACTTTCATGATACATAATGTTATTTTTTAAGCTGTCATGTAATTGCAAAACAAAATCTCATTCTCAGACAAATACAATTATTTTCCCATAATATTTTATAATAGTGCAGAAGAATTTTACTTTTAGATGTCTGTGAAACATACCCCATTAGATTTTAATTTTAATAATGAATAAAGTAAAATCTATTATTTAAAAAATTGTATTATGAACCATAATATCTTAATAATTTCTGTATCAACCTCATTATTCTTCAAGATTTTTTCTTTCCCCTATTTTTAGTTAAAAAATCACCTTAGTACTCATTCATTTCATTCATATTTTCTAATAATAAATTGCATAGATATTTCAAATAAATTCTATAAAGCAATAATTATGAAATAACAGCAGAAGTGGAAAATTTTACCAAATACAAAAGGTGTGTGCATACATATTTTTCTATAGAGTAATTATTAGGAAGGGTGTGAAAACTACAAATAGGAAATCTCCATAGATGATATGGCAATAATAAATATGTACATATTTTATACTTTGAAATGTTTTATTTGTATTAACAAAAACATATAAAAGGATATTCTAAAAATATTCCCTAGACGTGATTTAATCCAGTATTTTTTTGTAGTATGGAGTATAGAGAAAGATTTCTATTTTGATCAACAGATAAATAATAATTATTTATTTTTTAATATTTTCTGCAGTTCTAGAATAGTCACACTCTTCTATTTTTAAATTACTGATTTTTGAATAGTAACAATTCTACTACAGCACAAAGAGAAATAAAAAATCAGTTAATAGAAGTAAATCTTTAATGCAGTAATAAATGTTGGTTAACAATGTCAACAAATTTTAAGGTGAAAGAATCTTATTGCATATTTTATTAAATTTTTAGCTACAAAGCAAAGTTAAAGAAGTAAAATTATTTTAGCTAATACAAGTTACATATTTTAAGTATAGAAAAGAACTATATTTTTGTGCTTTAAATATATATATATATAAAAGAAGTAGTTGTAAATTGTAGTTTTTATGCCTTCTTTCAGAGTATCTACATGAATTCAATGCATCTGAATTATTCATTATAGTATTTAAAATATGAAATGTATCCATTATATTGAAAAAGACCTCAATTTAGAATTTTTAAAAAAATTTCTTGAATAACAAACCATGATTGACAAGAACATAGAGAAATAGCATTTTGTTGTGAGTTCTATAATAGTAGATGTACTGGCAGATAGAACAACTGCTTGCTTTTCCTTTTACAGACAAAAACTACTTCAACTACAATTTCTATGAAGTATTTGAAAATAAATCCAAAAATTTTTTTCAAAAATAGCAACTAAGTCTAATTGTATACTGTCAATGAAACTATTCAAAACAAATGAAATGCAATAGATTTTGTGGCCTAGAATTTTCTTATGATGCACAGGTATTTATTAAGTACAATTTTTGCCTGTCTTTTTAGTTTACTTAAAATCTGACCTCATTAGAAGGAGAAAAAATATATATATATACATATATATCTATAATTTTATAAAGATCAAATAAAATTCTCATCATTAAAAATAAACCAAACAATTAAAAGCAAGTAAAATATCCAAAACACATGCCTACTTAATTGCAGTTTAGTATTAAGCCCTCATGTGAAAAACTAAACAGCATCTGGAAATCTAATAAACCATTTGAAATTAAGAATATGAAAAAGACAAAAATATCATTATCTAAAGAAATGTAAGTCAAGTTTATAAAATAAAATTTACCTACTTTTGCAGCTCATATGTTTGTTGAAAAAAAAGTATGACTTTATTTCATGTGCATGCCAAAGAGCGTAGGAATATATTGAACTCATCAGTTTCATTATCTAGTATAGAAAACCCCAACTTTTATTGCTTTACATTTCCTATTTCCTACCCTCCCACTTTCTCCCTCTGTTTCTTCAGCTTCTCTTCGGTCCAGCATATCTTCTCTTTGAGATGAAGAAAATAAGACTCCCAAACAGACACACACAAAATAACCACCACCCAAGCTGAAGAGAATAGGTTTTCTGCCTTTGGCCTGTCCTTATATGTTAATAAAATCAGCTCTTACAATTCTGCCACCAAATTCAGCTTGGAAGTAATCCTCTGCTACTTAAGGCTGGATGAAAAGAGTACTCATTGTGAATTATGTTTCATCTGTCACAATAACCTTCTTTATTCTGTCATGGACCTCCCCTTTGCCTGTGGCAATTAGAAAAAATAGGTATGCCTTGAAGTATGAGACAGTGGTTTCTTAAAACAAAACAAAACTCGTGACACACAAACAATGCTTGCTAAGCAAGATACTGAATATAAGCATATGAGGCATTTTGAAGTGATTTGGATTTTTTTAAGGACTCAGTAAAATAATACATTTTAGAATGAGCAGGTGATATGGTTGCCATCGGTTATTATTAACATAAGTTATTGATGACAAACAGTGAATTGTAGTTGTATTAAAAATGAACTGTAAACAACATGTTTTCATATTGTATAATTTCTAATTAAATCATGTCATAAGATACATATCATAAATATATGGTATTTATTTAAACATATGAAATCACAATAATTAATTTATGTGTCTTTAAGTATATTTCAATACTTCGAACTAATATTTTCACACATTTTTAAAAAGGGGAAAGCAGAGAAAGAAATTTCCATTAACAGAGCTTATTAAACATTTTGTTTAACTTTAAATCAATATGATTATTTGATTTACTTACTCTTACAAATCACTGAAATTACCTTGCGGCAGTTCAAGTTCACCTTTCTGGAATTAAATCAGTTAAATGATAGACATCATCTAATCATCTTCTTAAAAAGATACCTCAACTTTTTGGCTTAACAGGGTACAGTTACACTTCAAGTTACAAAGGAGTTAAGCTAAATCTTTAAAAGCTACAAAAAGAAAAACATAGTTTACAGAAAAAAATGCTCTTTCTAGTACCAAAAGAAAGACACTGCTGAAAAGTAAGTCAAACAGTCATCATAATAGCCGGATAAAATAAAAAAGCATATAAATAAGTTAAGCTAACACAAAATTCATAAAGTCTGAAGAAAAAAATTCTTGAGACTAAAAGGAAAACCTTTTGGCCCACCGCACAGGTTGGGCACAAAAGTGCTTGCTAAGCTATCTATTTCACACATGCAACGACAGAAGGTTCGATATTCATTCGATCGATGAGTGAAAAGGCACAATGGCAAAATCAGACAGACTTCTTTTCAAATACAGATCTCCAATGTCCCCCTACAGTCTACAGATGCACGGCTGGTGGTGTGGCTCAGACGGAGCAAGGGTTACATCAAGGCTGTTCTCTGGACCGTGCAAACAGTCTAGACCAATGACCTGCAGCATCATGCCCTTTGAAGAAGAGGCAAGTTCGGTCATGATGAAGAAAATTCAAGGCGTACCCCTTTTAACAATAGGGAGCAGCTCGTGGCTGCAAAGAGGTAAGCAGGGGTAAGAAGAAAACGGCATCTGCTTCCATGGTTACAGGCCAACTATGAGAACCTTGCTTTTCAAGGGAGTCTGTTCTCAGGCTCCCTCACGGGGTATGTCATGCATTATAAGCAAAGGCAGGTTGAGCTGAAATCGCATAGTTATTTCAGAGTAAAATGATACGATGCACATGGCTGGCAGAAAAAAAAAGGAAGTCACATGACTATTAAGAACCAGACTTGGGCTATTTCAGAATAGAATTTTTTTCCTTATACCATTTTAAATAAAGACAGTAAATTTATATAAAACAAACATTGGTGATACACATATTTTCATTTCTCAGGCTATGGGAGCAGAAGTCAAGGGTCAATGTAATACTCCCCCTTCCCATGGCAGGACCATACAGCTTTGTTAATATAGTTTTATTATGGATAGCATTTAAAATATTTCCCTTTTTTGCCAGACTATGACATTGAATATATGTTCGTGTGAATCTCTTTCTCTGACCTTGTTCCCTTTGATTTCCTGCCCTGGATTTTCCCAGGTTTGTGTTCCTTTTCATGGTTAGATCTTGTGAGGAGAGGTAGGAGGTCTGGTGAGAAACTTCTTTGGTGTGATGTTACTGTTTTCAGAGAGTGCACGGTTTCCTCTGCCTTTTGAAATATAGTTAATTCAAATCTGTGTCAAAACTATTAGCCTCTGACAACAGTTCTGTTTCTAATTCATGCATTTATATTTTAAACGTCGCTTGATACATCAATGAGTATGTAGATTCAAATATTAAAATATTTTTCTGTTCTGAGACGTTTAGTTGTCAAAGTTGAATCTTGTGATAAAATATGCTCTATTATAAATGGCTAAATCTTTATGAATAAAAATTTGACAAATATAAAATATAGCATATTCTGTGTTGTTGAGGATAGGTCTATTATAATAACCATACAAAATGTAGACATATCATTAATTAACATAGATAAGTGTTCCTCTAACAATGTACCATAACTGAATATTAGGAGAGATCATGTTTGGTTATCTTCCAAGGATGTACAATTAACTGGAGACGTTCACTGCAATTTATCCTTTGAGCAATTTTTATTTGCAAATGTATTGTTAAATTACGAAATGAGAAAGAATGCTCCAAACAACTTTCATTAAATTTCTTTTTTAGAAGCTCTGTATGTTACTATAAATGAGCAAAATATGGTCTTGTCGTAAGTAGATATTCATTTCAAATACTTACCTGAGGGAAAATTACTTTGCAGCTTTACAAAAGCAGATAAGTGTTGCTGACTATGATAGCAAGAAATTTGTGCTCTCAATCGAGAAATCAGAAAATAGTTTTCTGATGTGTTCCTCCATATTGATGCTGTGTTTTGAGCTATGTTCCTGAAAATGTATGCATGTGGTTTTATTTCTTTCAATATGTTGAGATACATGAATTTTTACGCTTGCACAGTAAGGAAAGTGTTTGAGGTGAAAAATGAACTATTGAAATGTCACTATTTTTAGTATAATAATAATTCACACATTATTATAAGCAATGAACATATCTTAAAGCAGTTATCTAGTTTCTTTAAATAATTACATACTGCTAAGGTAATTCAACTTCAGACTTTCTTCGATGTAACAACAGATCATACTTGCTGCCAAAGGTCAAGTGCCAGTTATTACTTCTGTGGAAAATCTACCTGTTAATTCTCCAAAGGGAAAAACAAAACAAAACAAAACAAAACAACAAAAGCAAATGCACTGAGCTTTACATATTACATGATAATTTGTGAGTTGTGTTTAAAGGAAAATGAGGCTATGACATGAAATCTGTTGCAGAAAAGATAGTTGGATTCTTGTTTTATTTTTCTTCAGTTAACATTTAGCCATTAGTCTTGCTCTTTTGTTTTTCAAAACACACTATTTTATGAATATTTATGTGTGAACATAAATTACACTAACTTCCCAAACATAGATATAAAGTTCTTGGAGACATTCTCATAGAATCAGATTGATAATTATTAAAATGCTATTACTCTAACATATTAATACGTAGCAAGGACATTTAGTATTGTGTCTTTAGAGAAAAAAAAAAAAGCTTATTTTCTTAAAAAACATTGTCTATATCTGAGATATTAAATACTGAGTAATTTGTCCATACTGCATGAAATTTGCCACAAAAACTCCACTCATACAACAAGATGTGTTAGATTTAAGTATCTCTTAGAATTAAACTTTAGAATAATTAGTGTATTTTGCCCTCCCAATTGAAAAATCAAAAAAAAAAAAAAGAATTAAAATTGGCTTTGCCTAATGGACATTGAAGTAAAGTAAAACAACTGAATTTTTTCAGTGCCTAGTGCTTGATAGTGCTTTGAATATAGTAGATGCTCAATAAATTAACAAACCTATGTTGTACCAATGAAACAATTATATAAAAATAATCCAATCTCATGGAAGACAGGACAGAATCTCCTCTATTTGCTTATGTATCTTTTATTTACCTTTCTTATGACCTTTCTACACAGATGAGTACTTTTTTAGTTATCCATGATTACTGAATGCCTACTATGTATACTAAAAGTGTATAACCAGAGCCACATTTGGTGTTGTTAGATGTTCTGAAATTTAAAAAGAATCAGGATTCAAATAAATATGAGAGGGATGCTATATTAAACAAATAGATTTCATATATATAATATTTTTAGGACATTAAAAAAACTAACACATATCATGTATTCCTAAGAGAGACATATATTATATACCATTTCCAAAAATTGTTTAATCAAATTTTTCCAAAAAATACTGATCAATGTATGTAGGTATGATTTAATCAACTTTTTTCATAAAATATTTATTAAGTTAATATGACCTAATTTCAATGATATCCTGCAGCTGGCTTAACCAGTGTGATCTAGTCAATTATAACTATTCCCTTCTAAACTTCATTTTTAAGAAATATTGTTTTCTTTGCCTGTAATAGGCTGTGGCAAAAATATTTTCACCATGGAAATTAACAAGCACTGCAAATCAGGACCTTTTTTTTTTTTTTGAGAACCGGTTGTTAAACATTTACCAGCACACCATTGCCTAATTTCCTCTCTCAATCCGTCTTTGTAAGCTAAGTTATGACCACTAAGAGGTCAATAAGTTCAGAAGTTTTCCATTCATCAACCTGTCTAAAATACAAAACTATTTAAATCAATTATGAAGATTAGACATAAAAGAGAAGGATAGCCATGGAAAATACTAGGCACTCTAATTTTTATTTTGAGATTTAGTTTTTATATCAGGAAGTCATGCATTTTACCTTTCTGACTTCTCTCATATACCTGACTGAATAGCCATGTTTATTCTTTTATTCCTTTTCTATCAAAATATTTATATACTTTGATGTATAATTGTCTAATCATTTCTAAATGATTTCCTGAAAATGGGGTTCTGAAAATTGCCAGACATCCTTTAAATGTATCTCTAACTCAGGCTCACTTCATTATCAGTGGATTTTTATAAAACTGAAATGAGGTATCTTGAAGTAATATGTACTTTTGTTTTGCATATCATTTAATTTAATTTCAGGCATTTTGTAAGAAGTATTAACTCACTTGATTTTGGGGTGAGATTATTAGAAGGAAACAAAAATGAAAAATTTATGAGTGAAGAAATTGAAATATACATTTTTTTATAGGTAAGCCACTTAATTCCCATTTCATCTTTTATTGTGGGTAGATTATAGGTAAAATCTCTAAATATGACTAGATTATAAGTGTATATATTTGACTAAATAATAGAAGACTTAGAATCATGAATGGCTTATTTTTTGGCCTTACTGCTTGAAGAAATTGGTTCTATGGTAACATGTTTTGAAGGGAGAGTCTCTAAGATACACTTTGTGACAATATATGAGATTATTTATATTATAATTCTAATTTACCTTCCCAAACACATACACCCCAAATGCTTCAGTTTATATGGCTCTCAAATTAGTTAATTAATCTATGTGTCTACTTTTGGGACAAGTATTGTGCTATTCATTGGGAATTCAAACATGATTAATAGCTGGTCGCTGATCTTGTGAGGCTCACAGTCAAGTGTCAGAAGAAAGCGGAGTAAATACGCTGCTATGAGAAAACTATCTGAATATAATGCTACCTATTCTAACTCCAGTATATATCTATACTACGAATACCAAGAATTCTCCAAGTTAAATCCCAGGACCTCATATACTTTCTGGATTCTACTCTCATGACATAATAGGTGCTGGTGAATTACAGAGGGCTTCATATTTACAAATAAAATTACAAACAGTACAGTCAAGATGGCAAGGATTTGGTTCTTAATATAGTCCTAAGTAAAGTGTAAGTGAAAATAGATAGATCAACTGCTATACGTCTAGCTGTACATCCTATTTATAAACACGGGGAAGTATTTCACACAAAGTCAAGATTCCTAAAAAATATATAACCATTATCATAAGATAAACATAATCAATTCTAAACCCAGTGTAAATTCTCACAGTCATTCAACTTAGAAGATAGTGTGTGTCTGTGTGTGTGTGTGTGTATGTGCATGTACGTGTGTGTATGAAATATGTGTTTGAATACTCATTGGATATTTCTTGTAGTTGAAAATATAATTTTAACTAACTAATATTATGCTTCTGAGTGCTCCAAAGCCAATCAGAAGTTTCAAAAGGCTTTACTTTGTCACTACATCAATCGTTTTGGATATAATATGCACAATTTTAACACTGGAAAATTCTGTTCCCTATACTACATCACTTGGAACTCTTCTTTCTTTCAACGAGTGCTCTACAATTTTGAAAATATATTAATGCAAAGTACTTATACATGAACTGTTTTTAAATGACTTATTTGATGTAAAATATTTAATAAAAATACTTTTGATTTTTGATAGATAATTTATAGGCATGATTTATAAATTATAAACACCACTGTCTTTCAATTTTAGTAAGAAAACTAATCCTTTTATGTTTTTAAAGAAGCTATATCACCTTTTGATAACAAATTTTTTTTTTTTTAATTTCCATCTGGAAAATGTAATTAATCAATCTAGCTCAACTATCTTCCCCTTCTTAAGTATTTTCTTTCTCTCTGAGACCTCCTTGCTTCCTAGCTTTCCTTCCTTCTTATCCATTCATCATCTCTTCCCTTCTGTTCCCTTTATGTTTTTAGTAAGGTAAAACTTGTGATGATAAATAGATGGCAATGAGAAATATTTTTTAAACTGCAGAAGTCTTTACACTGAAAATCTCTAGTAATTGTATGTGTAGCTCAATTGAATTTTCAACCACTTTTTAAGAAGCGCTTTGTCTGAACCTTTAAAAAATGTGAAATAAAAACAATCTCTTACTCTTCCAAAAGGGGAAACGAACTTCCTCCTCCTCTTTATTCTTTTATCTGAAGCATGAGGTGTACATGTGTTTATAATAAGCCATGTTTAGTCTTCATTATTGCCTTGATTTTCAAAAATTGTTGTTTATTATTACTAACATAAGATTACCAAAAACAATTTCCCTTAATTATCATGTCACAACCTTCATATTTTTGAACATCAAATCAATCCTACTTAGCTATTATGTGTGTATGTGTTTAAAATCCCCTAATGTTAGCGTGTTGAAATAAGACCCTCTCAATACTTCATTTTTATAGATGGATGCCAACTATTGTGTTTGCTATATTACTTAGTGTTCTCTTTTGTATTCTTTCTCAAAGAGGTTATTGAATCCTCGATGTAAACTTCTCAGTTAAATTTGCTTTAATTTGAAAGAGGCTCATTCTTTTAAATATTTTTTCTTTGAAAGTCATATGCATAGACCTAAACAATGTTCCTTTCTAACTCATATTTATTATTATACCTCTTACATAAATCATATTTAATAATATTGAGTATCATTAAATTTACTCAATATTATTAAATAAAGATAACATCTGTATGATGGTTCTTCTACCGATATGTATTTATATATATATATATGTCATATATCATGTTCTACCTATGAAGGCAGAAAGATTTATATCCAGTTATATACACACCCTGATTGTATGTATATGTGATGTGTTTTAAAATTTTTTTTTAATTTTTCAATTAGAGTTCATGTTCAGTATTTTATATTAGTTTCAAGTGTACAACATAGTGGCTAGGCATTTATATAATTTATGAGGTGATTCCCCCAAGTAGCCTAGTACCCTTAGTATCCTGTTTTATGTCAGGTAAGCAGTTAACTTAAAGATTACTTCAAATCACCTAGGGATGTTGTTAATATTCAGATTCCGATCAGGTATCTGGTGTGGAGTCTGAGATTTTGCTTTTCTGAGGAGATCCCAGTGGGTGACAATGCTGTCGGTCTATAGAGTATGGTTAGAATGTCAAGAATATAGAGAGCTCCTAACAAGGAAGTTTAAGTTTTGACTTTGCCCCTGATTCCAATCTAAACCTAGAGTTATCCTTTTGATCTTGTTCCTATAAAATGAATGGAATCATGTTTCTCCTGCCTCTTCATGGAATTGTTCTGTGGTTAAATTATTTAGGAAAGTGCTTATAACAAAGGAGCATGAGATGAGTTAACACAGACAGATATTTTCTTTTATTCTTTGCATAATGCATTTTATACTAAACACCATATTTCTTATTATGTCTGTTCATCTAGCTCGAAATGATGGACCCAGTGTTAAGGTTATCTTTCAATAGTTCTTTGTGTTTGCATTCCTTTTTTTTTTTTTAATTTTTTTATTCCTTCATTCTTTCCTTCAGTCAACAAATATTCATGCGCACCACGCATTGTGCCAGCCTCTGAAGATACAATGGACCCTTCTCACTTACCTCTATTTTTCTTCACTCTCTCAAATAATTTCGTTTACTGACTTCACTCTATGCTCTCTGTATTGCTCATATCTTTCCTTCTGCTTTCAATATACTGTTGGAATCAATAATCTGAATGTTACACTTTTTTTTCTCTGAATCAATTCTGTCCAACTTCACAAAGATTTGAATTCCCACTGTATGGCAGATTCTCTGCAAAAGGAATGTAAAATTGGAAAAGTTAGAGAAGGGACAGTCCTTTTACCAAATCATTTGTATTCTATTTGGGGGTTGGAATACTTAACAATTCCTCAAATAACTAGTACAAGGTAGAATCCAACTGGTGTCATGAGACTTTGAAGAATATTATGTGAGAGGAAAAAAATCACAGCTCATTTGAGGGGTTTGCAAAAGACTTCTTAATCATTCTGCTGACATTGCTTTTATTCATATTGAGTGACTTGGACAAATATCTAGCATTGGCAATTAGGTCTTCAAATTTTTTTAGAAGTATGTATGAGGTAAGGCCAGATTTTCTCATTGGAGTCACAATGCAATGGCCTTGAGTGCCAGCTACAGGAATCTGTACCTAGTTTGTGGGTTATGAAGAAATCTTTGAAAGTTAATGTTGCTGTTGGCCTTCATGCCATTCAGTCAACGTCAAACTTTAATTCAAGTCTGTGGAATTAAAACATGAATCAATTGAGCAGACTGGCAACCTCCAGGTAATCTGGCCAGTTTTCATCAAGGCAGCAAAGCATAATGGGGACAGTATAATGGATTGTGTGAGGACACCTGGCTGCGAGGTATGCCCCATCCACTAACTAGCTAGTCTGCCGATCTTAGAGAAGGCATTCACCTCTATCTAAGTTTTTTTTTTTTTTTTTAATGATGGAATTAAACTCAGCCAATTTTCTAAGGTAATTATAAGAGATAAATATGATAAATAAATTTGAAAATGTGAACTTTGAAAGTATAAAGGTCTGTACAAATATAGGAATTTCCCCCTGAACCTTTCTATTCCTTCCCAACTCTCTTCAAGATGAGGCATTAGAGGTGGTGATTCTGCCTCCTTTTTCTTCTCCTTTAAATAAAATGTCATCTTTTTACTCTCTCATTTTAGGACTCAGTGTGTACTTTTTGAGAACATATGTAAAAATTGTAATTTTACCTCTTCTCTTTTAAAACTCTAAAATCATTCACAAAGCAGCTCCTCTTTTATCTCGTAATGAATTTTTATTCATGTGCAGACCATACTAATTACGTTGTCATTCTGACCTTAGCTTAAATATCACCTCTTGTGATATCTATCACCCACTGGCCATTGCACCCCCAGGGAGCACTCACCATTCTCTGTTATTTGCTTTATGGCACTTTTCATTACCTGAATTATGTTCTTTGTTTATTTGCTTGTATGTCACTTTAGTCAATAAGATTTTATTAGTTCATTATGTGACAGTCAGTGTCATAGGAACTTGGAGTAGGAACATAAGAAATAAACCAATGTGTGTATGCTTAAGGAGACAGACAGTAATAAATATTGATAATAATATCTATCTATATGTATAAATGTCAGGGAGTAAAAAGCGCTATAAAGAAAAATAAAGCAAGCTGAAGAATTGGAGAGGGAAGGTTGTTATGCTATTTTACGTCAAATGTTTAGGGTACGGCACCCTGATTGTGTGTATATGTGACGTGCTATAAAGTTGGCTCAGACTCCTGGTGACTCTAGAATGAGTCCACAATGTCCTGTGCTCAACAGGCCTGCTCAGCTCCTATAGACTCATGCTTATGGCTTCTTTCATGGAGTCAATCCATCTCGTATTTGGTCTTTCCCTTTTACTGCTGTCTTCTATTTTTTACAGCATTGCTGTCTTTTCTAAAGAACGCTGCCTTCTCAGGATATGCCAGAAGTAGGACAGCTTCAGTTTTGTCATTTTTCTCTCCAATGATGTTTTGGGCTTAATTTGCTCTAACACTGACGTGTTCATCTTTCTGGTGGCCCAGGGTATCCATAGAGCTCTCTTCAAACACCACATTTCAAATGAATTTGTTTTTCTTTTTCTTTTTCTTTTTTTCCTATCAGCCTTCCTTACTGTCGAAATTTCTCATCCTTACATACTAACTGGGAATATAAGACTACTGATGATCTGAGTCGTGATCTCTAGTGACATATCTTTGTTCTTGGTGATCTTTCCTAACTCTTTCATTGCTGCCCTTTTGAGTGTCAGCCTTCTCTTGATTTTTTGGCTGATTAGCTATTATTTATTTGAAGACAAGAAGGAAGTAAGGAAAGGACATATCTAGAGAAAAATAGTGTTCCAAGCAGAGAGAACTGAAAGTACAAAGGCCATGGCTGGTATGTTCAAGGTCAAGGCTGAAGCCATGAGTGGCTGGAGAACAGTGAGCAAAGCAAGAGTGATAGATGATGAGACTGCAAAGCAGAGGAAAGCCCTGGGCACTTTCACGCAGGCTTTGGAGTCTGCGTGAAACTCTGAGGTTTTACTCTGAGTAAAATGGTGAGTCCCTGGGAGGCTTTGGGCTAAGGAATAATGTCAGCAGACTCAGGTCATTCTGACTACCTTTTAGTGAAGAGGATATTATTAGCTGGGCAGGATGAAAGAAGGGAGTACCCACAATATACAGGAACTTGCTTCTACCAGCTCCCAAGACTCTACTGTGTACATCTTGTCCTGAAAATGTGGTCATGTTGTCACTTAAAATTAGCCATGGTGGCTAATTTTATACCATGGATATTTGCAAAAGCTATAAATCAAAGATTTGGTTTATTTTCTTTGTTTATTTCTCTCTCTTGCTCTTGCTCCCTCTCTCTTTCTCTGTTTATCTCTCTTTCTCTCGCTTTTCTTCCTTCTTTTTCCTTTCTTCCTTCCTTTCTCCCTTCATTCATACTTCTTCTCTTCCCTCTTCCTTCCTTTCTTTGTTTTTTTTATCTTCTTTCTTATTTTTATGCTATTATAAAAATTTATTTATTCTTTATTAACACAGTTGTTGATAGACATTTACTAACTCATCTCTGAGGAGAACATCAGAGATTATTTCAACAGTCCAAGTGAGAGGTGATGGTGGCTTAGATTAAACAAGGGTGACAGTGAAGAGGTGATAAGAAGTGGTCAGATTCTGGAAGGCACCTTCAGAGGAAGCATTGACAGGCTTTGCTGAATGATGAGAAAATGTTTGAGAAATGATACAATAAGGATGACTTCCAGGTTTTTAATCTGAGTAATTGAAAGGGCAGTTGTCATTGATTGAGATGAAAATGGCTTCACTTTAAGGGTAAGTGTCAAGAATCTGATTCTGGAGATATAAAGATTGAGATAGTCTTTAGATCATTACAAATGAAGACATGTAGACAGTTGGATCTTTGAGTCTGGAAATCAGGAAAGGAGTCTGGTTAGAGACATTGATTTGGGAATCTTCTGCATAGAGAACAGTATGCCCCTGTTCTTCATAATTTAAACGAGGACAAATCAAATATCAGTTTTGCAAGGTTTTTATGCAGAGCAGAGAAGCAGTGTCAATGCATAGCTGTTGCATCTTGTTGAGACTGGCTGAGTCAGATGTTCTCCTGATACATTTTTTGATAATAAAATTTCAGCAACTAAGCAACACTTGCCACAAATTCATTTCATATTTATGTTTTTTACTTCATGGAACCAGTCAGCTACAACAATTACTTCTCAAAATCGTGTTCCAAGATCAAGAACTGCCTGCATCAGAATTAAATGGGTATATTTTAAAACGTTGAATTCTGCAGTCAAATATTAGACCTATTAAATCATATTAATCCAGGAGCCCAGGAATTTGCATAGTAACAAATACTGGCTATTAGTATTCACATGATGATTTGGCCACTCCTGCTATAGCGTGTAAATAGAAAGTTCAGGCTCTTTTTTTTTTTTTTATCCTTTTTTTAGACTCTCCAATTGCAAAAGAAATTTAATGATTGTTTATAACATTTAACCTGTTCACTCATATTCTAGGTTGGTTTGATTAGAATAGAATTGATTTCATTCATAAAGATTTTGATCTTTAGTTAAGTAGCTCAATAGCAAAACAAAACCAAAATTAATTATCCCTTTTTCTCCTGCAAAAAGTATGATTTTACAATATATGGCAATTTTAGGATATACTGTTCAAACAGAATAACTCGATTTCAATTGTAGATATTGAATTGCTATGGTAATTTTTAAAGTTTGCTAAATATTTCTGTGTCTTTCCTTTTCTGGGCATATGATAAAATTGTATTGCATTTTCTAGTCTCCTTGTGAGTTAAGTGGGGCCAGAAAAATAGTTGAGGCCAATAAGTATTGTCCCTGAGGCCCGAATGTTTAATTGCTAGAGTTCCTTCTTCATCTTTTTCATTTCTTTCCCTATAATTGAGATGGAGGCTCACCTGTCATTCTGCTTACCTGAGTTACTATGACTAGCAGTGCTCCTCTGCCAACCTTAATGGGTATTTAGTGTGAGTAAGAAATGCACCTTTGTAATTTTAAGCCACAAAAAATGGAGGTTATTACTGGAGCACAATCTACTTTCTCTTGCAAAACTGAGTTACTTGGACCTGAGTTATCTTCCATTCAGTAGGCTGATATTGTGAACTACCTGAAGCTAATTTGTTCTTTCAAAAATTATCAGAGATTTTTGTCAATATTTTAATCTTTGACAATAAGAAATAGGTAGGAACTATATATTACTTCTCTCACAACTTTGCTATCAGATAATTGGTTTAAAGGACAAACAAATAAAAAACAAAAGCTATCCCTAAATAAGTTTCAGGCCAATTTCTGTAAATGTCCAAACTTTTACTAACAATCAGTTGCAAAATCCATCAAACAGCTTGCTACAATAATTTGGGGGTAGTCTCTGTTTTCTGTCTTTTGTGGTATGCCATCCAGTACTTTGTAGAAAAGGTTCACTGATGATAAAATGCGTCAGTATTATGGTGGCAGAAGCAAAGAGCCTTCCAGTAGTACCAGGTGAAGAAGCCGTCTTCTAAGTTGCAGGGTGGGTAACAAATTAAATAGAATTCTAGATCTAGGATGTCAAAGAAGTCAGCCTCTTGACCTTACTGGGATTTTTATACTTTGTTCACACAATGGGAAGATGATTGCCCAGTATTTCTAGCCAATCATACATCTCGATCATCACTTTTCTTACCAATGAAAATTTATCACAGTTCTTTATAAATTACCAAGCCACCTATAGTTTTACAGAGCAATATTTGGAAATTTAAAGCATTCGTCACAGTTGCCCCTGGAGAGTAAATTATTGATTAGGAAACTTCAAATCCTAACCAACCTAGAAAGTGGATTCCTGACCAGAATTCTTCAAATGTTAACTATTTTTCTTTTTCAAGTTTGTAAACCAAAGATAATCTAATGTACTTCATGCTGTACCTACTGGAACATTTTTAAGTAAACTCTAGGCACTAACAATTAATTACGAATTTTTGTTTATTCTTCCTTATGTTCTACTAAGATTACAAAAACCATAAAAGTGAGCGGAAGCTTACGTTATTTGACTTAATAAATATAGATGAATTAGTACTTAATTTTTATTAGCTTACTTTAGAATTTATTCTAAATATTTTAGTTCACAGCAGTATTAAATAGATCAAGAACTATTTACAGTTATTTAAGTAAAAATATATATAATTGAACCCTTCATATACAATGTCAATTTGTTAAACAAACAAACAAAAAATAGACCACATTGGGTTTAATTAAAATCTTGAAACATTGGTTTATAAGTTTAGATTCTGCTGTCCTCTTTCTGCATATTCATAGACTGACTGAAAAGACCAGCCTTCCTGAATGTTTTAGTTTCCAAATATTTTGCCAACTATGAATGAACTAGTTCAACGGAGGAAAACATTCTTTCTACAGCCTACATGAATATTCCGCTGTTTGAAAAACTAGACTAGCACATCAATCATTTTGTTAATATTTGTAGATTCTCACAGAGTTGGAATATAACTTGTAAAACCTCATCAGTAAGCATGTTTTCCAAAATCTTCACCTCATTTCAAATTATTTAAGTTACTTTCATGGGTAAATAATATCTTGATTCCTGTGACAGAAAATCAGATTGGTAGAGAAATTAATTGTAAGTACAGCATATAAAATGACATTTTAAAACATTTCTAAAAAGCTATGAATAGTATTTTAAGTATTAAAATGTAAACTTAAGGCTTATTTTATGATATATTTTAATTTTAACATTTTAAAATAAAACTGTATTTTAAAAGTAGCATTCCACTAATAACTACTATGATTCAAAAAACATTTCTTATGTAATTAGAGATATTAAACAAATTAATTGATGGTGTTTTGTTAGTTTTTGTTAGTTCACCTATATGACAATCTTTGTCTCTAAAATATGGTGTTTTGTAAACAACAACAACTATAATGACAAAAATAGCAAGAACGCATTTGTGTAAACTTCAATTTATGTAAACTTAATTTTGACTAGGCCTGTTTTAGTATTTTTATTAATTTTGACTCTTATGATTTTTTTTATTTTTGGAAGTTGTGTATTTTCAAATTAGAAAGCATCCCTACAATGAATTGGATTGGTTATTTCCAGCAACATATTTTATTGATATTTTTTATGTTATTACTGTGACATGTTTTAGAGAATCCAGGAGGGTGAATGACTATTTTTCTTATGGGAAGGTGTATCTAACTGACAGAATGTAAAGTGAAACATTTAAAATTTTTAGACATCCCATTTTAATAAAGATATTTTGGTTTTAAGATATTTTGTAAATGTAAAATAAACATTATATGCTAGTTCATAGAAATTTTTTAAATTTCAGATCTATTGAGGTATAATTGACATAAAACTGTAAGCTATTTAAAGTATACATCATGACAATTTGGTACGTGTGTGCATTGTGAAAGGATTCTTACATCTGGTAAATTAACACATCCATCATCTTACATGTTTATCTTTTTGTGTGTGTGCATGTGTGTGTGTGTGTGAACATATAAGTTACACTCTCTTAGCAAATATCAAGGAAATTTTTAATGATGACCATATGTTGATTTATTTCTTTTCCTTTTAGGTTACTATCAATCATTAAAATGACATTGTAAAGAAATGATGCAGAAATAACGGTAAGTAATAATTCTTCTAAAGACATTTTACTCTTGTACTATAATGTATAATATCATATTCAGTGATTTTGTTTTTCTAATTTTATATGACAATATAGGTCATAGAATGTGAGCAGAACCCCTAGACCTCAAAATGTACTTTTTATGTGAAACCAAAATATTTTTAACTAAACTCTACCAGTCAATAATTTTTGGACTTGGCAAGCTGTAGTACAGTCCTATTTTTGAGGAAAGTCAACAAAATTATTTCCCTTCTAATTCAATATCCTTCTTTCCCTGAAACAGTTTTTCCTTTTGGTGCAAATGCTAATAGACTCAGTGGTCCTACAGTAACAATAATAATTCTGTTTATTCTGCTTTGCTGAAAATAATTAATGTTTATGCTGGATTTAAACTTCAGTCAGTAAGATATACTTATTAAACCAAAAGAAATAGATATGATAAGAACGCTCTTTTTCCTTGTTGAGTTAGGTGACCTCTGTTAGTAATACACTTTCATCTACTATTTATATAGTACCATTGCTGTATTAAACTTAATCTTAATATGCTTCATATTTATAATAAACTGTATTGATCAGTTATATGTTTTCCTCTGAAATAGATATACATGATATGCAATGAACTGGAGAAAATATTTTGCCTTTTCTCATAATTCATTAGAATAATTTAAAATATCTCTTCTGACTAAAATATTAACCAATACTTTAACAAAATACTCTTTTAATGCAACAGGTTTACTTCTTCTCCTGACATAAAGATATACATTTTGGTTATAATATTTCTTATCCAAAGATAGCTAATGAAAAAATATACTTAGTAAAGATGGCCTCAGAACTAAAACACAGGAAAACAATGTTAAATGAAAAACAACTACTGAATTTAAACATACTTATATGTATATGTATGTGTACATACACAACTACACACACATAGAGATTATATGGGTATATAATAATATAGCATTATATATTTTATAGATATGTAATTATGGATTATATGGGTGTATAATAATATATGATATATTTAAGCAAATTACATAAGTATACATATAAGTAAATTCTGTTAAGTATAAGTAAATATTAAAATATATATAATTATATAGATATGTAATTGTAAAAGTAGTATGTTGGAAAACTCGAAACAGATTCATGTAAAGAGACAGTTACTAATCCTTTCCCCCTCTCAGTCTCTGTCGCCCTCTCTGTGATAGCCAACGTCGAAGTGTAATGTGTGCCCCTGTACCTCACTCAGTGATCCTCTCCAACCTCAGAAAGCACAGACGCATGTTTTAAATCTCTTTTGTCAGAAAGGGGTATTTTTGCTGTTGTTATTTGTTTTTATAAACAAACTACCAAGAACATTGCTCTTCAGCTTGATTTTCCTAGCTATCTTATCAGGTTAATATGTATAATATTCCATATTGTGCACACTACTTTTTAATTAAAGAAAAGAAAAATCTGGGTGCTTAGTATCCTACTTCTGTCACAGATAGGAAGGCACCGATATTGCTTTGAATGGCAAATCTCATTGGTACAGTGATAATTTAAATCCAAAAGCAGTTAGCCAGATGAAAATAACCTGGAGGCCTACGTTAGAGCAGGGTATCTAGCTTTAAGAAGTGAATAGTAATTCAGTAAACAATAAGTTCTTGTGATTTACACATAGTTTAGTCTTATCCATCTCCATAATATCTGATCCCAAAATTTAATTCATGCTGCTTTGTTATGGTGTAAAGGTTGCATTTTTCAAATACCACATTTGATAAAAAAATAAAATCACATTACAAAACCTTGTGTTTCAATAGAAAGGAACGAATTAGGGGATGGATTGGCTATGTTTACTAATCTTCCACTGGTGGTTTAAGATATTCAGAAATCTCTTTAGATTGAGATTAGGTATAATGAAGAAAGCAAAATTAAATTAAGCCATAAATTTATGCAACTAAATTCAAGGAATAATTCGAGAAAATAAACATATAAAAATTAGATTTGAGAGTAAACAATATTATTTAATAACTAAATTATTAGCCATTTTATTTAAAATCATGGCTTATCAGAAAGCTATACATATATAAATATAAAAGACTACATCATATGTTTATATATATTACATACATACTGATACTATTGATTTTATGTTGATGTTGTGTCTATTATATGTTTATATACAATAGCTTCCCCTTATCTGAGGTTTTGCTTTACTGTTCCACTTACTCATGGCCAACCTTGGCCTGAAAATATTAAATGGAAAATTCCAGAAATAAACGATTTATAAGTTTTAAATCGCACGCAGTTCCAAGTTGCATGATGAAATCTCTCTCTGTCCCACTCCATCCTGTCAGGGACATGAATCATTCTGTTGTCCAGCATTTGTTGTCACACTGTATATGCTACTCACCTTTTTGTCACTTAGGAGCCATCTCGGTATCAGGTTGACTGTCATGGTATCCCAAATGCTTGTGTTCAAGTCGCCCTTATTTTACTTAATAATGGTCCCAAAGAGTAAGAGGAGTGATGCTGGCAACTTGGATGTGCGAAAGAGAGTCACAAAGTTCTTTCTTTAATGGAAAAATAAAAGTTCTGGACTTAATAAGGAAATTTAAAAAGTCATATTCTGAGGTTGTTAAACTCTACAGTATGAATGAATCGTCTATCCATGAAATTGTGAAAAAAAAAAAAAAAGAAATTCATGCTAGTTTTGCTGTCACACCCAAAACTGCAAAAGTTTCGGCCATAGTGCGTGATAAGTGCTTAGTTAAGATAGAAAGGCATTAAATGTGTGGGCAGAAGACATGACCAGAAAAAATGGTCCAGCTGACATTATACCAGAAAGCATTGTGACTGCGCAAAGCCTTCAGCAAGGGATCCCCTGAAACATGTGATGCCAAACCATTTACTGCAATAAAGACTCGATTTGGACTGAAAATATAAAATTACTGGCTGTGTCTGCCAATGTAGAAACGGCTGCCAGATTTTGGCTGAGTTGAAGCTGACTTAGGGTTCAGTACTACCAGTAGTTTCAGGCATTCACTGGGGGTCTTGAAGAGTATCCCCCACAGATAAGAAGGGACTGCTGTAGTCTGTGTATTATAGTGATATATTATATTTCCCATACTGACTTTTGCCCCTTAAATTTTGTACTGAAAAAAATATTTATATATAGTGATATATTATATTTCCCATACTGACTTTTGCCCCTTGAATTTTGCACTGAAAAAAAATATTTTTATTTTACAAAAAGTAAATCAGAACACAACAGCATGACAATGCGAGGTTGTGCTTTTAAGAAGCTTTCAAAATAACAAGTTTTAAAAAGGCTCTGTGTAAGAGTACATTGTGTATGTGTGTGTCTTCAGGATTTGGAGTTAAGAGTTTAGATCAGGCAGTTTTAGCCCAGCCAAAGAGTGAAAAGAAAATTAACAAGAACAGTTCAATTTAATATGTCAATATTAATCGAGCACTTACTATGAACTAGGTAATCTAAGTAGCAAAGTTACAGTAGTGAACATAAGCTTGACTCTTACACTTGAGTAGTAGTGATGGGGACCAGGGTGCAGGGCAGACATTAACCCAACAAACAAACAACTAAAAATATTGTATTGTTTTTGATAGTGTCAAATGTGAAGAAAAATAAAGTTATGTGGGAGGCTCGGGGGAGGATGGCTTCTATTTAGGTTGGGGAAGGCTTCTCTGAGTTGGTAGCATCTGAACAGAGACCTGAAAAAGTGGAGAAGTATTTTTACCATGCAGTTATCAGATAAAGAGCACCCCAGACAGAAGGAAAAGCTAAAGTTAAGTTCCCAAGGAGAGCAAATTTTTTTTGAAGAGCTCTCCCTGCAAAGAAAGAGAGCTCATTTCTGAGCAATACCACATCACCAATATGGTGGATCCAGGATATCTAAGCTCTTGTTGGCCATGTTAAGAATATCGGAATTTTTTTCTAAGTCAAATGTGAGGCATCTATTGGAGGTTTTTGATTAGAGATGTAAATTGATTTACATTTGTAAGTGTGCATTTTCCTGTGTGAAGAATAGCCTGAGAGAAAAGTGAGAAATCAGTTAAACGCTTATTACAGCATTTTGGAAGAGTGGATTTGTATCTACTAGGTGCTTTTAAAAAGAATACGATAATGTTTGATTTACAATTTATTTAATCTTCACAACAGAAGAGAATAATATGTGTAAAATCTTTAAAACAATAATGGTATATAGTAAGTTCTATGTAAATACTATTGTCTTTATCCTCTTAGTCATCATCATCAAAAGGCATAATAGATGCCCTTAGGAAAAATAATAACCCCCTCAAATGTTTTTACAAATATGAACTTTTACCCCTTGCTAAAATCAAACTGAAAGGATTTGGGGACGTGCTAAATATATTATATAAAATTGTTTAAGAATAATATGAGTAACGTTTAATGTTTTATTCATTATGAAGTTATTGCATAGGTTATAATTAAAAGCTATTTTTTAAAAATAAGAACTAAAATAAATATTTACATTGTTTCTATTTACATTTTAAAAATTACATCCTAATCAAACGTTCCCCCCTCATTTATATGACAATTTGGTCCCTAAACTCAACTATGCACATTCATGTTAAGTTGTCTATTCTGAACACCATTAATCCTTAGATATGACTGTCTTCTGTGTACTGCTGTTGGTATAACTTTTTGAATACTCAGCCTAAATTGATATAGATGGCACACACATATATATAACTATTCATAACATTACATGTACTCTATGAATACCATGTCTTAGCACGTGGAGGGAAGCATATTATTGAATACAGTTTTTTTTTTTCATCTTCTTCAAGTTATTACTTCTTTAGTTTCCTGAGAACTGCTTTTTAACAAAGGAATTGTATGGTACACAAATCAGTTTTGTGCATTTTTTTTGTAGTTTGCTTTGTTTCCTGGATGGGCTTTTTTTGTTTTGTTCTTAGATTCATAGTGCTAATTTTAACCTGAGTTTCAAACACTGATTGATATTTTAAAATATATACCTTTGAAATAGTAACAAAACAAAAATAGACCATTAAGCAGAATGCTAAGTACTAGTCCAGATAAAATGTTCTAGTTTTCTGATCTAAGTTTGGCATCCCAGAGTACGTACTTTAGAAATTTAGGTATATTCACTTACCTAGTGTATAAATAACTTTGATACATTCCACATTTGTACATTAAATTAGAAGAAAAAATGTGGAACATATATTTAAGATCATAAAAGGTTATTAGTAATGGTCTGAAATATAAAATGACTCCATATGTATTTGGCTTTTAGTAAACATTTCCAGGTTAATGAAAAATGAATTTACATATCTAAGGCCAAATCCAAAATAGTCTAATGCTGAAATTTGATTTGGTCTCAGCTAAATTATAAGTGATTAATATAATAACATACTTTATGTATATATGACATGTTATATATAATAAGTATAACATATACATTTATATATGCATATATCTTATACATAATTATATACATATGATATATGTGTGTACATATGTATGTATATACACACGTGTAGGTATAATAAATGTTAACACTGAACTCATTTTAGATTTTCAATATAAAACATGTTGCAAAAATTAGTTTGACATATGTTGAACACCTTCAAAATGTATATCAACATTCACATAAAATATTTCTGGAATAAATTAAAATTCAATTAAAATTAAATGATCTTAAAATTCAGTTAGTGTTATTTAGAAAGATAATACGACAATATCCAAACACAAGTGAGATCACAGATATAAAAACCTAAATTCAGGCTTGTTTGCCATTGGCTTAGCACTAAAGTGCTTTCTGAAAAATGTCACCATAGAAAGCTGCGTGGCCTTTCATCTTGATACCAAGTGAGTATATATCACTCAGCTGACGTCTAGAACCTGTTTGGTTGTGCAAGCAAAGACAAGGGTTCTGCTTATTTTGCTAATAGTATAAGTTTCTACTGTTTAATCTCTAGATCTGGCCCTGGAAGAGTGTTTGGTCATCAGCACTCAATCTTGAGGGGAAACGGGGCAGAGTTGGGGGGAGTGGGAGAGGGATACAGACAGACGGAAGGCAAAGGTCAAGCGAGTCCCAGCTGGGAGAGAAGAACCGGTGGCCTCTGCGCCAGAGAGCACCAGATCTGAGCACCCATCATGTGTTGTGTATAAATTTAGTGTAGAAATATTAGTATTTTTTATTCCACATAGTATGTAAATGCTAACCAATGATAGTATTCTAGATAACCAAAGAAAACATTTTTTAAAAAAATAAAAAATCCTGCCTTTATTAGAGTAATCTAGAAACCCCCGGTTGGTCTTCAAGTAGGCCCTCCCTCACGGATTTTCCAGGGTAAATTTGAAGTCTCGGTTTTCACTTTGTGTGTTTGCTTAACACCTAACAATTTTCCAGTAGATGCAGCTTCTCTCTGCCAAGAAGCAGTCTAAAGCAGTGCTATCTAAAGGGTGGTCCATGGGCCAGGCTCTTCTGAGAAATGTCTGACATCAATCACGAAACAAAAAGTATGAAGATTGAGAGTAAGCACTAAAATATTTCTCTAAATTTTTGACAGTTATTTTGTGTTCGTTGACTCAAATAATAAAATATAGATATTTTAATGTGCTTTAATTTAATTTTTCGAGTTACTCATTTTTATTGTCCGTGACTGTTAGGGGAAAACAAAAGTCTGGCTGATCAGCACAGTTAGTTGGAAACACCAGATCCAGCACTTTCACAGTTTTAACAAATCGTGATAGGACTCATCTGAGCAATAGTGAATGTATTATATTTCTACACCCTTTGAAGCATCAAGACTACAACAAGGTTGCATATATCCCAAAGGAACTTGTATTTTGATTAATAAATATCTTCCTTTCTTTATAATAATTGTTAAATATTTATGTGAGAACATTCTGAATTCAAGAAGTCATATTTAAACACTAAGTAGAATGTCAATAGAACCACATTCATAAAATCCTGTTACCACTTTCCTATACCCATTTTTGCTATTATTGCTTAACTTCTATGGTATGGAATTTGCATATAACATCCTTTAAATATTTATTTAAAAAGAACTTAATAAAATGTAAATTTATCAACCCAAAATGTGATTGCTCATGAAAATTCTGAATTTCTGCATTTAGAAATTATACACATATAGGAAAAAAAATTTTTAAATCACCTTAAAAACTGAAATGATTTATTGACAGTTATGCTAACAAAGATCATATTTTAGCAATCACCCTTCTATTTTCAAACTCTTACCAGTGAAAATTACTCATAATTGCTGATTCTGATAGCTAAGGGTAAGAGATATGCAAACAAGACTGCTTTCAATCTTGGAAAGCAAGCAAAATGAAATTTAAACATAATCATCAGTAGAGAAAAGTGTACTCTAATTTGTCACTAAGTCATTGCTTCCTATATTAAAACCAGCAATTCACGAACCCTCACACACAAAGAGTCATTGTTTGCAGTGCATGTGGCAAGCTGGCAGTTGCTTTATAAATGTATTATTAAATTGTCATTACTGCCATCTAGTGGGAAGAAATAATCCATGTCACTATGTGAGGGATTCCTATCTAAAGCCCTGAAGTTCTAGCAGGAAAGGGAGAACCACTGTTTGTGTATATCATAAGAAATAAAATAGCAAATCGGAAGGCACAGTCCCATAGATATTGAAACGTAATAGACATCTATTCACTTAATAAATTAAAGAGGTTTGTGGGGAGAAATAAAAGCGGGAAAGGATACATGCATCTATAAGATTCATTTCATACAGAACCAAAATTACATATAAAATGTTATTTCTCACTGAACACGATGAGATTACCTGAAGCACAGCATTTACCTATTGGTATATAAATTAATTGTTTCACATCTGCTCTTTAGTTTTAAAAATCAAGTAGCACAGCTAACTCTTCTTAAACCCTAAGGTACCTGGGAATCACATAAGAATCTTGTTGACAATGTGGATTCAGCCTCCTTATCTCAAAGCTAGAGATTTGACATTTCTAAAATCCCCCACATGATGCCCACGTTGCTCTTTATGATCAGGTCATTCTTCGAGTAATGATAGCCTGTGAGTAGGTTATCAAAGGGAGGGAGTTAAAAATGAAGCACAACTGCCATAGAGGTCATGTCATTGTATATTATCTTGTTATAATGTATAGAGTAGTTCATTCAATGGCCTGGAGAGTCAAATCGCCAAATTCATTACTTGGCTTTGTTGCTTACTGTGCATGTAGCCGTGGGCAAGATGCTTAACATCTCTATAACTCAGTTTCATCATCTGTAAATTAAACTAAGTCATACTAGCATCCCATAGTTCTCACGAGGAATAAATGAAATTTAAAAAAATATATATCATAATGAACCATATGAAATTTCCCTTTTTAAAGATTAAAAACAAGCATTCATAATTTTATATACTTAAAACTAAATGTGTAAATTATATAGCATAACAGCTAGCACCTAGTGACCAATAAATGTTAGTATCACCAAGTGTCACAGAGTAAATGTATAAACACATATGAATATACTCACACCTAGAAACTTCCATCCAATGATAAGAGAGTTTTGAAATTTCCGTGGAAGAAACCTGATGTAAATCTGTGAAACATGTTACCTCCACATTTTATTGAAGGATAAAATAAATAAGAAATCTGTGAATTATTCTGTAAAGAAATCCAGTTAGTGTGTAAAACAGAAAGGATTACTCTAGATAAAGAAATGTTGGGATTATTTAGTTTTGCCTTTTTGTATTACCTGAAACCAAGCCTAGAATGCAAAGGTAAATGCATTCATTTTTTTAGAGCAATTTTAGGATCACAGAAAAATTGAGAGGACAGTACAGAGATTTCCCATATACTACCTGCCCCCACACATGAATAGACTCCTCTCTATCAACATCCTCTACTCTAGTGGTACATTTGTTACAATGGATGAACTTACATTGACACACCATTATCACCTAAAGCTCATTGTTTACATAAGGATTTACACTTTATTTTATTTTTCAATTACAGTTGATACTTCAATATTATTTTATATTAGTTTCAGGTGTGCAGCATAGTGGTTAGACATTTATATAACTTACAAAGTGATCCCTCCAATAAGTCTAGAACCCCCCGGCACCATACACAGCCATTACAATATTATTGACTATCTTCCCCATGCGGTATTTGACATTCCCATGACTATTTTGTAACTACAAGTTTGTACCATAAAGATGTACTCTTGCTGTTCTACATTTGTATGTATAATGATATGTATCTACCATTATAGTATCATATAGAATTGTTTCACTGCCCTAAATATCCTCTGTACTCTGTCTACTTTCCCTTAACTCCTGGCAATCATTGACCTTTTCACTATCTTCATAGCTTTGACTTTTTCAGAATGTCATATTATTGGAATCATACAGTATGTACCCTTCTCAAATTGGCCTCTTTCACACAGTAATATACATTTAAATTCCTTCCATGTCTTTATGTCTTGAAAGCTCATTTCTTTTTAGCACTGAATAATATTCCAGTTTATAAAACTGGCCATTGTGGGAATCACAGAAGTAAAGGTACCTGTCGTCATCTCAGACATGTAATAAATTCTCAATGATGAGTTGTTGTTATTATTGTTTTTTTTTTTCTGCTGTGGTGAATGTTGTTGCTTGGGCTTTCAAGATGTAGAATATAAATTTGATATGAATAACTAGAAAGTTAACTAAACACTCTACTATAAATGTATGGAAAATGGAGTCATATAAATGAGTTTCAGGGCCAATAATACAAACACGTTAATATAGACTAGACACAAGTGCAAATGCTAGAGGGCCACTGCTCCCCTTTACCCCACTAATACTATCAGAGAAATAGAATTAATAATAATATCACAAAATATTCCATACAGGCATTTCCAGCTTACTATGCACTTTCACATGTGACTTCGTTTCGTCTTAGCATCCACCCTTCCAAAATTCCTATGACAAATATTATTTTTAAAATTTCCAAACTAAAGTAGAGATTATGACTGGAAAATACACAGTTAGTAAAGGACACAGTGAAAACTGAATACTAGGTCTTCTAACTCCAAGTCCAACATTTTCCTTTATGCCGTGCTGCATATCGTATAGTAGGTATGAACCAAATATTTAAAATCTTGTGTTTTCATTATACTGAATCCTTAGTCCATGAGTTTATTCAAGAACAAAATAGTGTCAAAGAACACATTAATCCACAGCTTAGTTTCTTTGGGCAGAAATTCTTGGACATAGGTGCTCAAATCAATTGAAAGTCAGACTTCTCTTTAGTGGCCTCAGTTTTGACAATCCCAAGATGCTCTAAATTTCTGCAGAATTTTAGGTAGAATGAGTCTTATTCCTAAATCTTAAAGAGCATCAATAAAGAAGCCGGCATCAAGAGCTCAACTGGAAACTTCTCACAATGCTGCAATGGAGAGACATAACCATGTTAACACAATTTTGAATATCTCCATTTTAAATTGTTTTTGACGCATATGGTTTTTTTTTTTCCTCATACAAATTGGTTTATGTAGTACATTCATGACTGCCTTTTTATTCCAGATTGTCTAAACTTTAGTAGATTCTCTCTTTCTCTTCTATTCACTAAGAGTTTACTTTATGGAGACGCACGCAGAGTTTTACACTCGCGGCTCCTAAAATTACTCATGTTTGGTCAGTGCTTTGGGCTGGAACTGCAGTCACCAGCATTACTTCGCTTTTGCTTTGGTTTCATGTGGGAAAATTGTATAACTGGATTGCTGTGTTAATGTACTATGCTAGTGAGAAATTGTTTAAAGACCACATTTATTGTATAAAAGTATATTATATTTTGTTTTCATACTTCTTTATTCGTTAGAATTTTTTTTCAGTGTTGGTGTATAGAAGACATACCATTTGTTTTGTTCAGTGCTACATATTATACCTCCAAAGGAAATGTCAACTTTATTCTTTTAAAAGATTTATATAAAACCCAAATGATTTAACTTGCTTTTAGAGTACTCTATTTTCTGGATAATGTAAAAAAACAAAAACAAAAAACAAAAAATCTGCACATGTATAACAAAACTTGCTTTAGGTAACAACTCCAGGGACCAGCAAAAATTGGCTACCTAAGAAAGATGTGGAGTAACTAAAGATTGAACAAAAATTGTCCTCAAATTTTAGAATACATTTAAAACAGCCATATGTATCATCAATGATCTGGGTAGCTGATGCCAGAAAGAAAATAAATAAATAAAATATTAGCTTGAAAAGTGAACTCAAGGTAAAATCTTGAGGAATAAAACATACAAGCGAAATTTAGTCCTTTAGATTATTGACGTAAAATACTAGGATAGTTTGCCAATTGTACGGCACTAGGACAATATCGAATCAATGTAAATGTGCAATAGATTTTTAAATAATATATTTGTTATATGAATGGTAAGTGTTTATTGTAAATAAAGGAAAATGCAGACAAATAATAAATAGAGAAATTATTCATAATCCTTATTTTTAATATAAACTATGCAATTTTGGTATACAACCTTTCACTTTTCTATGCATATGAAATATTTTTACATACATCAATTGGTCCATACTATTTGCATTTTTTTGTAATTTGCATTTCAAACATATATTTTAACATATTACGTTTTTTCATAGTATTTTTTGAGAATTTTGAGTCTCATTTTTAAATAAAAAAGCAATGTACTTAATATATAAGAGTTTAGCTCCTCCTTGTTGATTTTTGCAAAATATCTGTTTTAAAATGATAGAATACAACATTCCGACTCACCGTCATGTTCCTGGTAACTCCACGTAAGCTCTTAGTGTTCAGGTGAGGCGATTGCAGCTGTAACCTTTGAGCACGGCCTCTATGTTTAAGCCATGGGATGCTGAACACATTCTAAAACCAGTATGAACAGTTGAGATCAGGCATTCTGGGGAGCTGAGACCTAGCCGAAGTATAGAATGCAGAATACAGGAATAGGCCCACTTCAGAAGCAGGTGAATAGGGGCTAGGAAATACTTTAATGTAGGGAGCATGAGTGCAATGGTATTAAAAATTGGAGAAGCATGAATACTCAGAGTGACCAGTGTATCTATAAACCAAGAACCAGGAGCTAAGAGACTGAAATGCATATGGGTCATCATAATTTTTTTTAATTCCTTGACATGCATTAATTCAACTAATATTTGTCGAGCATGGGATAATTTTATGCATGATTCCTACCTTCAAACAGTTTCTAATCTATACAATGTAATAAAACATGATTGTCAAGAGATGTAGTACAAGGCAGTGTATAAGCCATGTGGTCCAAGAACATGTGCTGTAGGAATTCATATAGCAGAAAAGTCACTTCTGACTTTGGTGATCTAGAAATTTATGATAAGAATAGCAGCTGATATTGATAAGTATTTTGTAAACTTTATCTAATTTTATTCTCACAACAACACTATGAGGTGAGTTGTTATTATCAGGAAGACAAGTACATATGGTGGTTACAGTCTCAGAGCCCAAATGTCTGGGATTGAATCCCAGCTACTTACTATTGTGGCTTTTTGCAATTTATATAACTCTATGTTTCAATTTTCTCATCTATAGAAAAGAAATAATAGTAGTTTCTATCTCACAGAGTTGTTATAAAGGCTAAATGTGTTGATGGACATAAACTACTTACAACTGACTAATAGTAATGTTAGTTCTTATTATTAGTTTCATTTTTTTGTGATGACTAAATTAAGATTTGGACAATTTAGGAGCTATACCCAAGTTATTCAAGTAGTAAATGGTGGAGCCAAAGATCAAGTCTAGCTCTGCTCTCTCCTGAATCTGAGTTCTTAATTTTACCACTTAAATATTTCAAACTTTAAACTTTGAAAGAATGGCCAATATAAAGATTTCGATCATGAGTGAAATAGGGAAGAGAGTAGGAAAGGATTTTTGTCGCTATTGTTGTTTTGGAAAGAAGAAAGGTTTAATTTAAAATGTCTTAAATTGGAACTGGAGCTAAGGTATTCGGGGTAAAATAGGACTGGTAGCTAGAAAGCCAGGACTGGAATTCCAGGTTAGGAATGGGAGTTGAAATTATCTCTACAACTCTACAGAAGTCTATGTAGAGTTAACAGCGAATGCTATGAGAGTAGATAAGATTGGCAGGGAGATAATATTTTAAGATGCAGAAATTAAAAGAGAAATCCAAGATCAGAAGTTATGCCTTACTGACCAAGGAGAAGAGAAGCTGCCGAAGGATTCAGAGGTAAAGTTGACAGTGCAGCTGGAGACAATGATAGCCTGTTATCATAAAAGAACAAGTCCAAGAATTTCAATAAGGTTAGAGTGGAACCTCCCAAGTATGTGGGTGAAGAAGAAAGGTATTGCCAGTCTGTTGATAATGAATTGCTCATGAGGTACAATAAGACTCAGGGGTTTTTAGGAGTCTGGAATCATTTTTTGGAGGGGAGGGATAGGTAGGGAAATGTGGGATAGGAAAAGTACTAATTTTAGAGCATTCGAATATATCAAATGCCTCTTTATTTTGGTCCATCCCAGGTCTGTACTATATTTTTCTATGATTATCAGGGTCATCTGGAGTTGTTGTATAAGAGTTTCATAGCTAAATTTTAACTTTAAAAAAAGAAACTTTTTTATATCATAGCCACAAGATGATCACCTATCAATAACTTGATCAATCTATCACTGTGATATAGACATCCTATTTAAAAGCAAATCAGTATCTCAGAAATAAAATACTAAAAGAATATGTGAATTTTTTCTTTATGAATTAATAACTAAACAGTTCCACATTTGGATTATATAATTACTGTTTTCAGTTCCATTTGAAAATGAAAGAAAAATGTTTTATGTGCATATTAATTGGAATGTCTATAAGATAAATATGCTTTTTCCAACTTAATAAATATTGATATGCATTGAGGGGGAATAAATTAAGCTTATCAAAATGTTACTTAAAAGTAATTTTGATTAATAATATGAGAGGTATCTCATTGTAACTACTATGATACTCGCAGTTAGTATTGCATTGAAGGCATGCCATCTGCAGATAATTGGTGCTTAGTTTTACAAATATGCAAAATAATACAAAATATTATTCCTGACATGTTACTTGATGACCTCCATATTTTTGCTAGTGTATTTCCTATTTAATATGAAGTTCAAATAATGTTTTTGCATTCATTTTTAGGAATCTGAAAAAATATAGTAGTAAGTTTTTACTTAAACATGGATGTAATTTTAAATATGCATCACTTCAGAAGAAAATGAAAGACTTCCATGTGTGTGCTATATGGTTTTTGACTTTTCTTAGTTGAGTATTTCCAAATATAGTCTACCATAAATTCATTATTATTTTTATAATTTATAATAATTATTTATTATAAATTCCTTTTTCTAGTTATCAAAGACACCAGGCCATTTATCTTTCTCAGAAATTTTGACTTTCAGTCTCATATGGAAAGAACTGAGAAATTGCATTTTCTTTTAGTATTTATTGACATTGAAAATTTGGAAGATTCTGTAGATTCTGCTTGGGAAACAGTTTATAATGAATGGAACTAAATTGTACCTCCTAGAAATAAATAATGATGGTAAAATGATAATTTAATTGTCACAGGTCTTATTTTAGGAAGTCTATTACAGAAAATTATGGCAAATACTTTAATAAAATTAATTCTACATTCAACCTAAGTGTAGGAATAAATCACTAACATTTATTTTGTAGGCCTTAGAAAATAGGATAAATAAATAGCAACAGTATAAATTTTCTGTAATAGAAGGAGAATGAGCTGCTGTTTGGGAGGGAAACAGCTAATTCTGGAGTACAAAAGGAAGCTAGAGAGCTATTGAAGTTATTTTCCTTTTAATAAATTCATTTTTCTTTATTCTTTTACTAGTGTGCTAATTTTTCAATTATTTCTCTATAACTAATGCTTAGAATCATGCTTCATTAATTAACATACGTATCCTAAAGGTATCATTGGAAGTCACTTTATTTATGTCCAACAGTTTCAAGTTGGTATGTAGAGTCCAGTGGTGGTTAGATTTAGGAGTCTGAAGCTCGAGTCAGGTTTTAGTTCTCTAAGATTATAAACAGATTGTCCATTATGGTAGTTTGGAATTTTATATTTTCATCCATAATTGAAAATAAATTCTATTATTTATATAATCTTAGATTTTTGGATCATTCAAATTTTGTCACTGCCTTGATGCTTTGAGTCCATTTGCTTTCTTACACATTTTCAAAAGAATATGGAGTAGCTATGCTACACAATTAAAAATTTTCTTCTATCCTACATCTTCCTTCAGATACCACATGATTAACTCAACAATCTGCCCTCACCCAGGCTCCTTATATGTTATGTTGCCTCCACTAGTGTTCTATCATTGTGGCTTTAATGTCAACTGAATTCAGTTCCAAGCAGTTGATGTTAAAAACTTAAACATTAATTTAGACGCACATGAATTGCGTTTAAAGGAACTGTTAGATTTCCCTTTTAAGAGAAGATACATTTTAATCCAATTTTGAGATTATTGCTTGCATTTTCTGTCATTATACTTGTCCATTTCTTTAGGTATTTAGTTTTGCAGGTTCATTATGAGAGAGAGAGAGACCAAATTATGAAATTTTTCTTTCCTTTGGTCTCCCACTCTCTCTATTCTCAACATTTCCTGTAAGCATTTTTGCAATTGTCTCAACCAGGCTGTCTCCGGCATTTAAGTTGGAAACTCTTATTCTGGAATCATTGGTAACTTGGTTTAATTTCTAATTGAAAAACTCTCTGTATGTCCATTAACTTCAGCTCTTGTCCTTTTGTAAAGTCAATCTCTTAAACGACTTTGCCTGTGATTGTTCTGTTTTGTTGTTGCATGTTATTTGCTCTTGTTCAACTTCTCACTGAAGAAGGGAGCTTTGCCCCAATCTCTTGCTTCAGGTGAAGATCATGGTTGTCCTATGGTTTCCCCAAACCCTGTGGAAGATTCTTTTGTTCTCTTTATATCGTCTGGGGCTATAGTCCTGGCTACCTCTGTTCACTTTCACACTGTGGACCTACCCGTCAGCCCCACTTCCTGATTTGCATTTGTCTTGGTTTTCATTCATTGAGATTTCATCCTATTTTTGAGCCTGGGCTTGTCTTCTGGATTTTTTTCTTTCTCACTTTATCTACCTTGCTATATGTTTGAAGTAATAGCAATATATCACATCACAAATGCCATGCCATCATGACTGAAATTCCCCTTTTGCTAGAATAAAATCTATAAATGTTTGCTTAAAAGCAATGTTTTATTGGGTCTCACCAAACCTAATTTCTTCAAATAAAAACTTACATACAAAAGGATGTTAAGTGAGACTTTTCCTGATGAACTAGAATTTCAAAAGAGACCTCATATCTGAGAACCATGCTCTATGTGCCCACACATTAAGAAATAATCTAAACAATCGAATTGGACAATAGAGAAAGTAACCTGACTGTGTCACCTTGAAAGGAGTAGTCATTGACCACAAGAACTCACAAAACATCCTATGAGAAATGTCACCAACACAAGCTACAACTGTACTAATTAAGATCCCTGCTGCACCTTAAATTTTTCTCCATTTCTCTTCTGTAATCATGAGCCAGCATAGTGAACGGGGAAAGGGAACTCAAGGTGTGAATTGTGGAAAGAAATGATTTTTTATAACATTTCCTCTTTCTCTGCTGTTGCAACTTCTGAATCTGAGTCTAGCCCAGCTAGAAGATAAAAGTACTAGACTGGACTATAATTTTTTTTTTTTTTAACTGCCTGCAGCACCTGATCTTCCTAGGTGGTCTCCCATCCAAGTACTAACCAGGCCTGACCCTCCTTAGCTTCCAAGATCATACGAGATTGGGCATGTTCGGGGTGGCATGGCCATAGACTGGACTATAAATTTAATGCAGGAACTTATCTCCAAAAGCTATGGATGTTTCTCAGAACTTTCCTAGGAAGAAAGCATGTAGATTCGAAGTATCATGAATTTGTAAGACAATGATTAAAAAAAGAGAAAAAACAGTTGGCTTAGTTTGGACTTTAGTTCTTACCAAGTCCAGATTGTTCAATAAACCTGTTCAAAATTTTTATTTTGGAACCCTATTTGTACATTCTCCTTCCTATTATGCTTAAAAATGCAACTTTGAAGATCTCAAAAGAAATTCATACAAGTTTTGAAATATTCATGTGTATACAGACTTTTTGATTGAGGCAAAAATATTTAATGAAATCAAACCTTCAAGACTTTAAATTGCAATCCAATTCACATGAATACAAATGAGCTTAAAAAAATATTGCATATGTATAAAAAGTCAAATAAGGGAAATATAAATCAGCAGCTATACTGTATCTGTTTAATTTTAAGCCACGATAAAAGAATCGTTCTGCTGAGGCTCATTAACACACTACTAAAAAACAAATCATAGTTTTTTCCATTTTATGTAATATTTTATTTTGCCTGATTATGTGTTCTCATAAAATAGACCTCTGTGACATATAAATGTAAAAAGAAGTTATTTTTGAGAAATATTATTGGCAATAAGGAGTTGGCTTAGGTATACTATTTTAAAATTGCCAGGGGCTTATATGGAGATCAAATTTATCATTGTGTAAATTCATATCATCTACATTTAATTTTATAGCTTTGTTGTTATTGTTCTGTTTCTCGTGCATATAGCCTAATACATTCTTTGCTCACATTCTTCAGTTTTCTGATTATCTTCTCTTGATTCTAAGGTTTAGGTAAATTGTTATTAGGGATAGTGACCTAATTAGAACGTTTTTATGAACTTCATGAAACATTACATTGCTAGAGTAAATTATTCAGTATATGAGATAGGCTAAAAAAATTTCCTTCAGCCCCAAATGTTCTCTAAATCATAATGAGCTGTATAGAATTGAATGATATTTTGATATTTACAAATATTAATTATGATTATAAGATTTAGATCTGGCAACTAAATCATAATATTTAGTAATATTAAAAAATCCATTTTCTTATTACAAGATTAACCAGCATAGTTCTGTTGTCAAATATATGCAAAAAAAAACAAAAACAAAAATAAACACAAATGTTAACATACAAATGAATAAAGATCAGCTGAAAGTGCCAGACTTTGGAAGAAATGATTAAACACATGAATGAATATCTATACTGTATAGAATTTTTATTTTATATTAACAATAGGTAATTTAGTACAGATGTAAAATTTAATCTTTGCAGTGAATATTGTCTTTTAATTACATTTATATTTAATATTATTGAGAAATGCTGAAATTTTTAAATTAGTCTTCAAAAGAGGTAAAAGAAAGGAATTCAAAAGCAGACTTGAATAAATGTTCCATATTTACCATTTTTGAGAGCTTCATGGTGAGCTGCATAAAGCTTTGTCACCCAGAAAACTTATTACTAAAACTTACCCAGTAGCAGTAGATTGACATTAATAGGGAAAAATACAATCCATTTCCCCAGACACTGAAATATGCTAAACAAGGCAAAGTGTAAAATAATTTCGAAAATTTAAAGTGATGTTGAAATGTAAGTAAGTTAATTTTATCTTAGTCATCATCATCATCATTGTTATTGAAGAAAGGCAGATTTTATACACCAGAATTATTTATTTTAGTTTAGATTAAATACTGCTTCCTGACATATAAATTGACTCTTGTAGCTATTTTTCTGAGATATTATTGACTGAAGCATGCTGATTAAATTTTGTAGTAACTCAATTACAAGATTTATAGCTATTAAAGCCTTAATGTAGTTCATAATTTTATAATAGGAACCGACATTTCTCTAGTGCTAGGCAGTTTCCAAATTGCTTTCATAAGCATTATCTTTTCTATTTCTACAACAATCTTTGCAGTAGGAAATAGTATCCTTTTTTTAGAGATGAAAGAAAAAGTTTCAGAGAGATTAAAGCACTCAGCCATTAGATGAATCAGAACTCAGTTCATGTCAAGAGAGAGGCTACAGAGTCAAGGTTAAGAGTCTACACTGGAGTCAGGAGATCCGAATTCAAATTCAGAATTTCCCTTTACTAGTTGTATGCCCCTGGGCAATTAAAAATCTGTGTCTGTTTCCTTAATCATTTAAATGGGGATAATAGAAGTATCATCATTTTGAAGCTGTTATGATGATTAAATGATACCAATAAATATTTGTTGATTTTGTTGATTAGTACCAATTCAATGTAGAGATTCTAAATTGTGGCTATTTGGTGTACTGGTCAGAATTCTTTCAGCTTTGGTGAAAGATATCTAACTTAAAGTAGCTTAAACAAAAAAAGAGAATTATTGGACTACTAAATTGGGAAAGTCATTACAGTAACTTATACATTCAAAGGAAGACCTGAATCTTAGATCAGATGGCACTGGAGACTCAGTTCTTTCCCAATCCATTCATTTCTCATTTCTACTGTCACCTCATGTGTTCGTTTAATTCTCCTCTACAATAGATAGCCTTTGTCTATGGTAATCACAGAGAAAGATTCTGATTGGCTCTGCTTAACATGTGTGCCCGCCCTCTCTACTTCTACCAGGATTGCTAAGAGTAATAGGGATGCCTATGTCACATGCTCGTCTCAGTGTCTGGGGCACTGGTTTGTTATCTGAAGGAACTGAATGAAAACATATGCTGATTAGAAAAAAAGGAACAAAAAGATATGAAATGATACACTATATTTGATTTCTTAAAAATTACATTAAATATAACTCTGCTTTTTAAGGTTTTCATAAGGTCCCCTTTTCACTTTAGTTGACTATTTTGCCATGATACCATCATGCTGGCTATCGCTGAGCAGAAGCCTCTGAGCTTTGCCTGGCATTTAAGTGCAGGGGAGGATATTTGTCTGCACAGTTCTGCATCAGCAGACAGCTAGGCTGGTGATGGTCTGATTTCAAAAACAGATCATTGTAGATATGCAGCCACCTAATCACTGACACATGTACTAGATATTCATGTGTTATATAAAGATGACAGCAGAAGCTTCACATTGATAATTGCACAAAAAGAGTCAAACCTAAGTTCTCTAGTTATGCTGTTTTGTTGTTATTTTGTCACCAACATAGCATCCCTGTATCACCTTTCAGTAAGCATTTATATTGTTAAAATATTTTAAAGTCATTCAAAGGTATAATTTTCAAAGCATGAAATTTGAATAAAACATTTGCCAAACCCTTCTAGCACTTCTGTGGTTTCTGGATGATACTTTACAAAACCATCAATCTGTATAAATTTGGGGAGAGATTGAATTTCAAAACTGTCACATTGCATAGTTGGTTTAGAATAATTAAAACTTTGCTTCAAAGAAGTAGAACTATATATTTAATAATAAAATTATCCTAAGTTGTCACATACTTCAAGTTCTTCCTCACTATACAACTGGTTTAATGCATAAACACTATTTCTGCTCTATATTTGGAAAGAATCTTTTCTTGCTTTAGGTAAATTCTGAGGTTATCTTCTAAATCCACAGTTGAACTCATCATCCATCCCTCAAAACTACTTTTTCTATTATTTCTAATTCAGTGGTTGTCCCCAAGTTTGAAGCCTAGATGACAACCTTTACTTCTTTCTCAACTCCCTAATCCACATTTAATCAGTCGATTGAATTTAACACCTAAAAACTCATAATTCTATCTACCTATTTATATCATTACTTTTACTCCACTAAATTACACCAGTATCTCTTTACCAAATTACTGAAACAGTCATTTTATTAGTTTTCTTTTTCTCTGCCTTGTCTCCTCTCATTTACTCCCTATAATTCAACACAGTGATCTTTCTCAAATGGAATTTTCGTCATGTTTAAAACTGTTCAATGGCTCCATTGTACTTAGAATGAAGCTTTATTTCTTGACTTGGGTTTCTAAGCCCTTTGTGATTGGTTTTTGTTTATCTCTACAGCAGCACAATAAAAACTCTCAAATATAAAATATGCCTACTTTCAAATATTTTAATTCATTGATTAATTTTCATGGCATTGTATTACATGTTCTAAAACAAACCATATTTCTCCTCTGGAAGAATATTGACATATATAGTATATAGCTGTAAAACGAATATGTAATTGGAGTTTAGTTAAAGTTACTTTTTTTGATGGCCATCCTCTTTTGTTATAACTGAGAAGTCCTGGCATTAGCTTCAGTTTCTTGTAAATGTTAATATTAATTATTGCTTTGTGATATAAGGCTGTCCAAGAAAAATGCTTCCAAGTAATAATTGTCTTTTAGGTTCCTGCTATTTTTGTTTTCTTGTCATATACACTGCAGCCATCAAGTGCAGTATTTGGAGATACAGGGTCAAGGTGGTGTTTCAATAACTTAGAATAGTCTATTAATTTCCTAAAGTATAAAGGTTAGTAGTGTGATTGATGAGTGTTAAATATAAGACTCAATTCTATTTTCCTGTAAAGTTTCAGTGTAATAACCTTTCTTACTGATTATTAGTAATTACTAATGTTCACCTGCATTTCTGCTGGTCCTTATATAATTAACACACTTTTAATGTAAACATAGAAAATGTGTATCTCCTCTGAACTTTTGATAGTTGATTCTTGGGAAAAGGAAGGCTGATAAATAAATGCAACTGCAAAATATGTATGAGTAAAATGCACCTCCTTCTTGCTTGGCTTCACTATTGTGCCCTGTATCTTGTGACAGTATATAGCTTTACATATGATAAGATTTTCCTAGCTCCAAGTACAAAGAGTTTTTTACTCTTTAAGCTTTACTGCTTAGAAACACTGGACACTTGTTAAGTGCTTTACAGCTTAGTAAGTATGAGAAATTAACTGTCGATAATGACTAAAATAAAGTATAACAAAAGGTATTATATTGTTTCTGATCTCAGGCAACTGATTTCATTTAAGATGGAATGAAGTTTGTTGGTAACCAGTCAAGTCTGTTTTAAAACTTATAAAGTGTTTTGAAGGGAAGTAAAATCAGAAAAGAAAATTAAAAATGTCTTGGATAATATTATTAGTAGAACTTTACTTTCTTCAGAATATGTTTTAATAACTACTTATTTTTTCCTTTGTATCCGGAAAAGATAACCCAAATTGTTATAAAATGAAATATTGTTTTTGTAAAGAATTAAAAACCAGAAAATTACACATGCCCATAATTTCATCATCTAGGAAACAAACAATATTAATTTTATATTTTATTCATTCTAGTCCTTTTACAAGTAAATATTTATATACTTAATGGATAAGATGGGGCATATATTATCCTTTTGCACCTATCAAAATTCTATTTTAATGACTATGTAATTGAGTACTGAATGATGTATCACCATTTATTTTATTATTCTCCAATTGTTAAATATATTGTTTCTTCTCAGTTTTCACTATTACAAAAAACATTTCAATAAACATGTGCATATGATGTCTAAATTTCTTTTTCTTTAACACAAATTAGAAATACCTGAAAGGAAAATTACTATTTAAAAGATAAAGTTATCAATATTTTAGCTTCTGGAAACACAAAGTATATACAGTCAGGAATGCTCAAATCACTACTCAGTACAAGTAATATGACATAGTTACACTTTATTTTTTTATTTATATTTATTTCTTATGTCACATAAATCAAATCTCAATGATTATGTAGGTACCATAAAAGCGCAATGCTCTGTTATTAGTATAATGTGATCCTAGAGTTAAGATAATTGACTACAAACGCTGTCTTCTTGACAACACCTTTTATGACTCACGTCCAACTAATTGGTTATATTGTTTAGAACTGCTTCCAAATTTTACATAAAATATTGACTTCATTTAATTTGTTCCAGAATTTCTTGGAGTATCTTTTTTTTACCTTTTTTACATAGTCTATTAAATTTCTATGAAATAGAAACTGTAATTAAAAATGTATTATTAATAGCATGGCTGATATCACATTTGTCTTTAAGGATCAGATGAATGTTGATAATATTACTTAATAATGAGGATAAAATATATCACTTTAGTATGTAAAAATTTCTATTTATTGGATTATTTTGTTTGGAAACAAGGCAAGAATCCAGAAATCCAGCTTCTGAAATTGGTTCTACCCTCTGTACATTTTATAAAAATACCTGTGCCCTGTTATGGAAAGAGTCACCCTGATGTGTTTGTAAATATACAGAAGATAGTTATGGCTGAAGCAGAGGAAGTAAAAGGAAGGCTGATAAGACAGAAGGTCACAGAGATGATAGGGCGATAATGTTCGTAAGACCTTAGCTATTTTAAGGATTTGGCTTTTACTCTGAATGAGTTGGTACACCACTAGAAGTTTTGACCAGAAAATTGACATTATATGATTTACATTTTATAGTATTACTTTAGCTGCTAAGGTCAAGAAGTAGGAAAGGAAGTAGGGATGGAAATTGGATGATTTGCTGGGAAGCCATGTCAACAAACATGTTAGACAATAACACACTGGCCCAGGTCGTTAGCAGAGGAGATGTTGAGAAGTGATAAATAAAAATTAAAGATAGAGCCAAAAATTTTGTTAATGCATTTGGTGGAGTTAGGGATGACGCCAATCCTATTAGCATCAGCAACTGGCTGAACATTTTCATATCAATATGGAATTACAGTCATGTAAGTTGAGAATGAATACCATTGAGCAGGTTTGGGGGAGAAGATCATATTGATTATGTGGCAATGTTTAGCTTGCATTTTATTTTGAGTCTGGAATTTAGGGGAAGAGGTCGATGATGGAGATATATACTTGGATTTTGTCAGCATGTAGAGAGAATTAAGAGCCATAATGACTGAATCTGATCATTGCCATTAGTTTCAGAAAATAGTAAATAAATACATAAATGAAAAAAATTGTTGTATTTGATAATATTGTTTTATCAAATAGACAATTGGTGGGGAAGCTTACAAAAAATATTTATAGTGTCCTAAATTTTGTGCGATTATTGCGTGGCCCCATGATTTAACAAATCTGTAATAAATAGTAACATGAGGTAGCTATTAAACACCATGGTAATATTTAGAATGCTATTATTTAAGTTATTCTAAACCTGCTTTTTCCTGTACCTTATCTTTATTTTTAGGTAGATGTACAGCCTAATGATATAATTTTCAACCTTTCTTATTCTTTGTTTTAGTTTTGCTTTCCTATGTTTCCTGTGTGTAACATACTCCTAGCTGTAATATTCCTGAAACTGTGCTGTCCCCGACCGGGGTAGAAATCTATGTAGAAAATTCTCTCAACTCACATGCCTAACCTTCTTCCCTACCCTACCCTAACCCTCACCTCTGAAGCGACTCTCTCAGTAATTGAAAATATCACTGGTGAAAGGACCAGCCATTCCACTATTACAATTATATTAAAATATATATATATATGTGTGTGTGTTAGAATCTTTCGTTTCATGTTGTTTAACCCTTAAATTTAACCCATATTTTTTGTGCATAATTGAGAATGCTACATGAATTTTTCACCTAAGATTATTTCATTGGTATGTAGCTTATTTCTAAAGTACTTTATATTTATATTTAAATATATTTTCTCAGTAGATGCTCGTGAGATCTATGTGAGAGGTGGGGCATATGAGGCCCCCATTTATGCACTTTAAAAAGCTGAGGATCCAAATGATTTGGTCTTATTTGAAGTATGAATCTGCATAATGAAATGAGAACACAAACTTCTGTACGTATTAAATATATATATTTATATATAGATAGATATTTCAGTGTATATGTGGTAGATAAATACACATTTGTGAAGGTGTATATATTCTGATATATATATATATATAGATAGATGTGAAATGTGTCTCCTCATGACAAAATAGATACATAATATGTAATACATAGAGTGAAATATGTCAAAGGAAAAATTATATGCAGTATCTTATATAAGTACAAAATTGTGGGCAATTGTCTATGAAGAAATCATCAATACTTTTTAATTACTATTACAATGATTTGAAATTTTGTTAAATGATAAGTTATGTTTTAATTTTAATAGCTTAACTGTTACTACTTTATATTACTTTGGAATTATATTGGTAAGCATACCTATCAAGTAATTAAATTCAAAATAATTAGAAGATGCAGAATTGATCAAAAAAAAAAAAAACAATTCTAGCAGCTTATTTTAAAGTACTTTCTCAAAGACCAAGATTTATAGATATATGTTTAAAAAGTAATAGATGACATTAATTGTAACTGTAAGCAAACCCAATCTTTGTAGAGTCACCTGTGAAATGTGGCCATAGTCCTCTTTGATAATATTAGAATAATATTCAACCTAAATTTAAATTTCATATACATTAAATAAAAGCTCAAAAATGTTTTATTTAACTCTGTGGTATAACTCTCTCCCTTTTTGCAAACAGGCACAGGTTTGAAAGTTAATCATGTGCATTCCATAATTGACTTTTGAGACCAATTTCAGTATGAGATGGAAGTGATAGTGTGTTCTTTTAAAGGTCCTTTTATGTTATGAGTGAATCTAATGTCTTTGAAAAATGGTAGTGTCTTACATAGTTGGAAAAAAAAAGAAGGCTAAAATTGGCTCCACAAATTTAATCTAATGCTAATGAGGTTTCTTAGTTTTGTGTAAATAGAAGTATGTATGTAATTAGTGTTGAGCAGCATATGGAATCCATCAGGAATGTGTTTTTATACGTGCATCTCAAGGACATCAGAGGAATTTTGCTTACAAATATATATTTTAATATAACTTGCAGCTACAGACTGCAATGTCTTAAAATATTTCACAGATGTCTATTTCTTCATGTGTTTTAATATTTCCCCAAAATATTGAATTTGATGTTTGAACCGTGCTTGGCTGTCACTTGGCCTATGCTCTTATTAAGTAATTTAAAAATGTTTAATACCGTTTTATTTCTTATAAGTGAATTTATGCTAGCTCCATGCCTGACACTCTATGTGCATTTAATAGAAGTGTGCACAAAGGAGGAGGTAATCAATTATTGTACAGCTTGAATATTCTGTAAAAATATTTTTATCTTGTGAATTTTTTTGTCTTTTAAAAAAACATTATTCAGGTATATTTCACATACGACATTATTTAGTTTCAGTCATATGTTAACATGATTAGATATTTGTATATATTACAAAATGATCACCACAATAAGTCTAGTTAACATTTGTCACCATACATAGTTACAAACATTTCTCCTTGTGGTGAGAACTTTTAATTAAGATTTACTCTCTTAGAAACTTTTAAAGATGCAGTACTATTAATTACATTGCATCCTCGTGACTTATTTATTTTATAACTGAACGTTTGCACCTTTTAACTCCCTTCACCTATTTGCTCACCCCACAACTCCCGCCTCTGACATCCAAGAGGCTGTTCTTTGTATTTTTGGTTTTTGTTGTTGTTTTGTCTTTTAGATGCCACCTATAAGTGGGATTGTATGATATTTTCTTTCTCAATCTGATTTATTTCACTTAGCATAATGCCCTCCAGATCTATTCATGTCATAAATGGCATGATTTTATTCTTTTTATGGCTAAATAACATTTCATTGTATACGTATACCATATTTTCTTTTTTCATCCCTCTGTCGATGGACTCAGGTTCTTTCCATGTCTTTACTGTTGTAAATAATGCTACAATCAATATGGGGTGTGTATATCTTTTCAGGTCAGTGTTTTGTTTTGTTTTATTTTGTTTTGTTTGGCTAAATACCCAGAAGAGTAATGGCTGAATCATATGGTAGTTCTATTTTTAAATTTTTGAGGAAGCTACATACTATTTTCCACAGTGGATGCAGCAATTTACAATCCCATCAATGATACACAAAAGTTTCTTTTTCTCCACATTATTGCCAACATTTGTTTGTTCATTTATTGATGCTAGCCATTCTTTCAGATATGAAGTGATTTATCATCGTGGTTTTAATTTGCATTTCTCTGAGGGTTAATGACCTTAAGCATTTTTTGTAAGTCTATTGGCCATCTGTATTTCCCCTTGACTCAGTGTTGGAAGATTTTATGTTTCTAGGAATGTATCCATTTCTTCCAGATTGTCCTATTTGTTAGCATGTAATTGCTCATAGTATTTTCATAGAATCCTTTGAATTTCTGTGGGGTCTGTAATTAATTCTCCTCTTTCATTTCATTTTATTTATATGGGTCTCCTCTCTCTCTTTTTTTAATGAGACTGGTTAAAGATTTATTAATTTCATTTATTCTTTCAAAGAACCAGCTCTTGGTTTCATTGATTTTTTGTATTATTTTTATAGCCTCTATTTTGTTTATCATTTATTTATTTATTTATTTACTTGCTTATTTATTTATTTATTTATTTTTAGTTCTTTTAAGAGTAAAGTTAGATTGTTAATTTGACATTTTTCTTGTTTCTTGAGGCAGAACTGTATTGCTACGAATTTCCCTCTTAGGAATGTTTTTGTTGTGTCCCATAGATTTTGAGTCATTGTTTTACATTTTCGTTTGTCTCTAGATATCTGGATTTTTTTCCTTGATCTCCTTGTTAACCTATTCATAGTTTGGTAGCATATTGTTTAGCCTCTATGTGTTTGTATATTTTTCAGTTTTTTTCTTGTAATTGGTTTTTAATTTCATACCATGGTGGTCAGAAAAGACACTTTGCATAATTTCAATCTTCTTAAATTTATCAAGACTTGGTTTGTGGCCTAATATGTGATCTATCCTGGAAAATGTTCCATGTGTACTTGAGAAGAATGTATATTCTGCTACTTTGGGGTGAAATGCTCTGAAAATAACAATTAAATTCATCTGGTCTAGTGTGTCATTTAAGGCTGCTATTTCCTTGTTGATTTTCTGTCTGGAAGATCTATCCATTCATGTCAATGGAATGTTAAAATCTCCTACTGTGAGTGTTTTCCTGTCAATCTCTGCCTTTATGTCAGTCAATAATTGCTTTATATATGTAGGTGCTCCTATGTTCACTGCATATATATATTTACTAGGCGGTATGTCCTCTTGCTGTATTGACCCCTTTATCATTATGTAATGCCCTTCTTTGTTACTTGTTATAGCCTTTGTTTTAAAGTCTATTTTTTTCTGATATAAGTATTGCTACCTCAGCTTTTTTTTCATTTCCATTTGCATGAAATATCTTTTTCATCTCTACTTTTAGCCTGTGTGTGTCATTTGGTCTGAAGTGGGTCTCTTGTAGACAGCATACATATGGGTCTTGTTTTCTTATCCATTCAACTACCCTATGTCTTTTGATTGGAACATTTAATCTAGTTACATTTAAAGTGATAGTTGTTAGATACATAGTTATTGATATTTTATTATTCATATTTATGAACTTTTCTTTTCTCCCTTCTTTTTATAGAAGTTCCCGTAACATTTCTTATTAAACTGGCTTGTCGATGATGAATTCCTTTAGCTTCTCCTTGTCTGGAAAGCTCCTTATCTCACCTTCCATTTTAATTGATAGTACTCTTGGTTGTAGGTTCTTGTTTTTTACCAGTTCCTTCTGGCCTGCAAATTTTCTGTTGAGAAATCAGCTGACATTTTTATAGGGGTACCCTTGGAAGTGGCTGCCTTTCTCTTGCTGCTTTTAAGATTCTCTCTTTGTCTTTAACCTTTAGCATTTTGATTATAATGTGCTTGATGTGAATCTGTTTGGGTTCCTCTTGTTTGGGACTCTTTGTGCTTTCTGCACTTGTATGTCTAATTTCTTTGTCAGGTTCAGAAAACTTTATAATTATTTCTTCAAATAGGTTCTCAATTCCTTGCTGTCTCTCTTCTCCTTCTTAAACCCCTATGACGTGAATGTTGGTACACTTGTTGTTCCAGGGACCCCTTAAACTTTCCTTATTTTTTTATTATTACTTTCCTTTTCGCTGCTCCAATTGGGTATTTTCTGCTACCTTGTCTTCCAAATCATCGATTTAATCCTCTGTTTCATCTAATCTACTGTTGACTCCTCCTAGTGTATTCTTTGTTCCAGTTATTGTATTCATTTATATCCTTTTTTAGGTTTACTATCTCTCTGCCGAAGTTCTCACTGAGATCATCTATTCTTTGAAGTTCATTGAACATCCTTATAACCAAGTGTTTTGAACTCTGTATCTGATAGGTTTCTTGCCTCCATTTCATTTTATTTTTATTTATTTATTTATTTATTTATTTATTTATTTATTTATTTATTTAGAGTTTTCTCCTGTTGCTTCATTTATGGCTTTTTGTTTTGTTTTGTTTTATCATTTCAGTTGCTTCTCTGTGTTTGTTTCTATGTATTAAGAAGATTCATAACATCTCCCAGCCTTGGCCAGATGGCTTCATGTAGTAGGTGTCCTGTGTGGCCCAATGGCATAGTCTCCTTAATCACCTGCACTGGGGACTCTGGGAGTGTTTCTTGTGTGGGTTGCGAGTGTTCTATTATGGCTACACCTTGATTGCTGTTTGCAAATCAATGAATGGGATTGACTCTCAGGCTATCTGTCTGTGGGGATTGGCCATGCCCACAGGGTATGAGTTGCTGTGTTGGGGCAGACCCCTCTGAGTGGGATTCACCCCAGTAGGCTCATGTATCTGTTGAGACCACTGTTTGGGTGTGCCACTTATGGGCCTAGTCAAGTGGTGCTCTGTTGTGATCTGACACCAGCCTCTAGATATGTTGGTTCTAGGGCTCCTCAGGATGGGCTCCTGAGTAGGCTAAGGTCATCTACTGCCTTTGGTTGCGTAGGGATACCTGATGGGAGCTACAAAGCAATCCACAGATGGTTGCTGCCTATGCTGGATCTGGAGGCAAGTGGGAGAGACAATGTTGCAAGGAAAAGTCTGGTTGTCCCCAGTACCAAGCCTGGGGCAGCTTAGCGAAAGGACAAGTGTACCTCTAGAACTGAGGCTGTTTTCTGGCTGCCTGTAAGACTTTGCAGCTAGAAGAGCCCTTGTGTGGTATGAGAGTTCAGTTGTACAGGGACTCAAGGAGTCACTGGAGTATATCAAGCAGATTTCCCCCAGGCAATCCAGTGTCCGTTTTGGGGCTAGTGCTGACTCGGTGGCTTTCTGTAAAAGTCTCCAATCACAACAAGGCCAGCTGCTGCCCTCCTCGGGCCTGCAGACACCTGAGCTCTGTTCAAGAAACACTGTAGCTCAGGGCAGAGTTTGTGGTCAGCCACTGAAAGTCTCTCTTGGATGCACAAGCTGTGCTTGGGCTACACAAGCAGAAAGCTGTTGTTTGCTATTGAATTCACTGCACAGGGAAAGCACAAGATGGGGCTGGCTGCCTGGGAACAGGCTTGCCACAGGTGTTTTGTGTGTTGGACAGGGTGGAGTCTCAGGGAGACACAGGGTGGAGTGAGCTGATCCTGACAGGCCGACACAGCATCAGATTATTGCCAGCGCTTAGTCCACAGGCTCCTCAAAAGTCAAATCACAGCGAGGCCAGCTGCCATTTGTGTCAGGCCCACAACCCTCGTAATCCACCCAAGAGACACTGAAACTTATGCTGGAACCAGTGGTCTGCCATCAAATTTCTCCCCCAAAATGTGCGGCCCTGCACACAAACCAGGCCAGCCAAAGCCCATCACCTGTGATAAATGCGCAGCTCCAGGAAGGGGCAGGGCAGGGACTGGCTGCCTAGCAACAGGCCTGCCAAGGGCGATTTGAAAATTGAGTGGGGCAGGGTCTCAGGAGGATATGAGGTGAGGCAGGCTGATCTTATCAGGCCAAGGCAGCTTCAGAATTGCCCTTGCAGGAGAAGGATTCAACATAGGCAAGATGGTGTCCACCTGTATACTGCCTCGGAGAAGTCCCGACAAAGGTGCAATGGTGGCTATTCCCCCAGTATTCACCCTGCCACACAACTCAGTCTTGTCCTGTCTGTCTCTTATGCCTCCCAAGCTGCTGACACTTCATCAGTGACCAGGGTGAGTGTTTGTGAGCGAGTCTGTGTGCAGGCCCTTTAAATAGAACGTCTGGGTTTTCAGGTTCTTTCCATCTCACCTAGACGACCAGAATCCCTACTGATTTTTACAGTCAGATATTATGGGAACTCTTCTTCCTGGGACTGGAACTCTAGGCTGGGGAGCCCCTATTTGGGGGTTCTCTGCAACTGAGATATCCCCTCTGATTTTCTACCACCCCTCTTGGATGTGTGGCCAGCCTGTTTTGTGCCTCCATTCCTCCTCCCAGTCTCAACATGGCTTCTTCTTTATGTCCTTAACTATAGGACTTCTGTTCAGCCAATATTCAGATGGTTTCCCAAGTTGATTGTTCTATAATTTAGTTGTAATTTTGATGGGAGTAGGCAAGCACAGTGTTTATCTACGCCGCCATCTTAAGTGGAACACTGTCCCCTAAGTTTTATTAAACCACTGTATGTTTGCACATTCTTATGAGAAGAACAAGTAGAGAATAACCTAATTAACACCATAAAATGAAGGTGATGATAAGAATGTTTAGATCTAGATTGATTCTAAGTAAGTCTCAGACGCCTAAATTTAGGGATTTGGACAAGAACTGTCAGGTGGCTTAAATAAATGAAGAAAAGAGGAACAGCGTTAATTAGAGCAGGGAAGGAACCCAGAATTCAATTTTTTTATAATAGCAGGTCATGTTATTATGATATATTTTATATCAAAATACTGAATATGTTTGTTTCCAACTATCTTATTTGCCATCATTTTATAAAATGTGTATGTTTGAAAGTTTTATTTTATCATACATATTTTCATGCTCTATGAAATTTGAATCCATTAATTATGAATGCCATTTTTAAATAATCCTTCATTCCCCTAGTTTACTGTACGTTCTAGTCAAAACCTAGTCTAAACTAATAAATAGACTCAAACTCCAAGGTAAAATATTTAGAAAGACTATGTTTTTAGAATCCAAATGGGTCAAACTAGGTAATAACTTACAAATATTTGAATATGTGACATTTCCAGGTTTAAAAAGTATTTACTATTTTCTAGGTCTTACAAGTTTTTTTCAATGTACAATTTCAAAGAAAACTAAAGAAAACATGTCTTCAGTTTGAAATGACTGCTTTAAATATAAATGCAAAATATTTGATATATAATTAATGAGCACACACATTTAAAATCATTTTATAACTTTTATTTTTCATTCTTAATTCTATAATTGCAAGAGTTCACGATATAACATTATTAGAGTAAGTGGTATAGAGTAAGACAGTTATAAGATTCACTTTTCATCCAAGCCTTATAATGTGTACAGCTATCATTTTTAATGGCAGATAAAATTTAGGAAGTTTAGACACCTAGTTAAAGATGTCCGCATACCAAAAAAAAAAAAAAAAAATCAACTGCCACTTATTAAATGAGAACCGCACATTTTTTTAAAAAAGTTTATTTTGTGTATAAGAGCTTAGTTTGTCCCCACTAGGAAAAGAATTGGATGACCATTATCTGGAAAATAAGCAAAAATGTAGTTGTGGTATTGCATGATATGCCATAAAATACCTTAAAAATAAAGAAATTGTTTTATTCCACAGATGAATTGAAATACAAGAGTATATTAATGTAGTAACATAGTGTTACTATGCTACTGTTAGTCTCTTAATTGGAGTATCTAGAGCAAATTGAGGAACTTTTATTCGTAAGACACAAGGATGATTGATTCTGGAGGGTCTGCCCTTCTTATTGATATTCTCTGTATAGATCCAAGGAGAATTTTGACATTGATAAGAGTTAATGATTATGATCCCATGTGTTGAATATAAAACATCACTCTTATAAATTGAAAACTCTCCTAACTCAATTTGCAAAATCAGCCATAGATAGATCGTCAATAAAAAAGTGTAAAATTCTTATCCAGATTGAATCAATTTAGTTCAGCTCTTAATCTTGATCATTCTGACAACTTGTTTTTTATCCATTCAAATTACACTTTGAATTTCAAGAAAAATAATTTAATAATATTCAAGAGAAAGGAAAAAGACAAATACTTGAGGTATTTTTGACTACTCTTAAAGATGATAATAGGTAAGTTAGTGGATAGAATGGTAGAAATTATTTGCTCATCAGAATAAATGTGACATCAAAACATAATATAATGCAACTTCGAGTAAATCAATTCATGATTTCAAATGTCCTCAAGTATAAAATAATAGTGTTGAACTTCACAATCATTCGGCCTCATTTCAGTTCTATTATAAGGATTTTGGGACATGGTTATTTTGTTTAAAAAATTATTGACACATGAAACAAAAAACTTACACTGTCTTCCACAAAAGCTCCCAATTTAGTTCAAGGCATTCATCGAGTATACACAAAAATACAATTCAAAGTCTGCTTTAAATCTGGATACTAAAGACATTTATGTTCCAGAAGTGTGGACCCATGACTCATGGATTGTCAAATTTAGAACCAGAGTAATGTTTTGTACTAACTGGTAGCTGCAGAAATGTTCCCTGTGGTCTCTAGATGTAAGAGGCAATCAAACAGCTGGGTCCTAATAGTCTTCTAAGACACAAATCAAGGAACCCTGTCAAGGAGGCTGGTGTTTGCCTTCTACATTATCTTTGGATTGAAAAAAAAAATAACAAACAAACCCTTGGGCTTGATTGGCAGCTTGTTCTCTACTTCTCTCTATTTCAAGGTTTTCCACCATCCAATTCCCAAAAGCCCTGAATGTATTCCTCATGCAGGAGGGCTGAAAAACCTTCTGCAAGCTCCATACAGAAAAATACAAGAATTGAAAAACCATTAACTGGTCATAATTAAAGTATTAGAGACATAGTGAAACTCTCCTCCACTAAACTGAAATACCATATGAAGAAATTTTATATACTGTACATAATATCTTTTTTTATTTATGACATATAAATTCAAATCTCTCAAGCAGAAAATTCAGTCAAGTGAGAGCCATTGGTAGTTTGAGTTCAAAGTCAGTGAGCAAATGGAAATCATTGCAGCATCTCTCTCATTTCCCTAGTGGACATTAGACCACTCAAAATGTGTCACATAATTTACAGTCCCTTGATAGTAATTGAATATACACATTGAAAGTGCACTGGCAGAACACTTAAGGAAGATTGAGTGCAGGAGGACCTGCTTACATTATTTTTGGCTCTACCCTGGTTTTTCCTTTTAATTTTTCTTGTTGAGATTAATTTCAATTTGATTCTTCCATCCTATCCAAACAAAAGCTTTGGGAAAAAAGATTAAGAAAGAGATTTGAAGAAATTGTGATTTTTTAGTTTCAACAACATTGCATTAAAATGATGGAAGAAGGACAAAATAAAATCTGCAGTTTACCATGAATAATTTTTAAAGCACAAGGGTAGTGGAATCAAGTAATAATGAGAAAGATTATTTTTTGAGCCATTTTCTAGGTATACAGTGGGATTTTTCATAGTTTAATATTTCTATGTTAATATTTAATAGATTCATTAATATTTGAGGAAATAAGAAGATAGAATTTTTAAGTCAAAAATTTAGAATATCAAAATTGTCTTTCTTTACACTTGATCTGAGACAAAAGGCCGAGAAGCAACCAAAATTCTTTCTTTAAACATTAATAATTCTAAATCTCTGTATTTTTATGTATTCCAAGAAATTTTAAATTCTTAGACATATGTTTTATCAAAAGTCATTCTTTAAATGGTTCGTTTCCTATGCAACATGGAATCTCCTTAGATAGTAACATTTAATATTTAAGAGGCTACAGATCAAATTAGTAAGGATTACATCATGATTTTATAAAGACTTCAAGTATTCCAAACACGTAGTAGGAAAATAGGACCTATTATATATATATATAATTTTATGCATATATATATCTCACCCCAACCCCCACCCCCTCAGGTTTTTCCACTGTTGTTTTGAGTCATTGCCTCATTCACTGTGACCACATTAATTTTTTTTCTGGCCATTAAGATTTGATTTACTTTAATGAATTGCATGTCATTGAGATCAATACATTAAAAAAAGTAAAGTGGTTAAGAAAAAAATGTTCGTTGATGAATGTTTTTCATGCTAAAGATAAATGAGGATGTATGTGAATAATTTAATTAACAATCTAGAATTTATTTGACTATTTTCAAGGGAAAATTCCTCTATCTTAAGAACCATGTTGGTCTTTCAATTTCAAGAATACTACATACATAAAAGATTTTTTTTTAAGACATAGTATTCCTTTCTCTGCTACTTAATAGGTAAATAATCATGTCTTGAAAGGTAATTTTTTTTGCCTTTGGAGTTAAGATAAAATAGGGTGAAAATAGACCCTTAAGAGATTTCAAAAGCAATAGTCTTATTTTACTTACCTACTTACTTTATCTTTCTTGCTTACTTCCATTTTATTCTTGTTTTTTGTTGTTGTTGTTGTTTTCCTGATCTCCCTCATTCTCCTTATCTTTGGAACCTTGTTTAATCTTTTTTTCTTCTAAATCAATCTGTTTTATTTTTCCTTTTTCTCACATCTTTTGTGATACATGTTAATCTTATGTCTCCAAACCAAACTGTCTATAGTATTGTATATGACATAGTACCACATTAAATAACTTAATGTATACTTTGCATTCTTTAACATATCGGTCTTTTAATGGTAGTTGGAAGGCATTGTGAAAATTATAAGTTAGTAGAGATTTTAAGATTTTATGCATGCTATTTCTATAAAATCTGTAACAATTAAAGACAGTAAGACTAGAAAAGTTCTCAGAAAATGCACCTATTCTCCTTCCTCTTTTTTAAAAAAGCCAATCTTTTTTTCAATTGTATTTATGTTGCCTTGGTGAGAAATGACATACACATTATGGTCTTTAGTACCTAAAATATAAATATATAATGCATACTATCTATTTGAAAAGTAGCCACAATTTTTCTTTACCTCTATTAAAAAAAAAAAAAAAGCTGCCTCATTTGTAGAGATTTGCAGTAAAAATCAAAGATGGCATAGATTTTAAACTAAGTCAATATTTATATTTCTATTTCCTTTACTTTGGTTTAATTGTCTCTTTCTGTAAAGTCTTGACTATATGCCAAAGTAGCAATGCAGAAGAAAATAATACAATTCTAAATATAAAACATCCAAAAGAGGAGAAAATGATGTTTAGATAAAACAGAAATAAACTTTTATATTTATAAAAAAGAAGAAAATAAAATGAACAAGTAATAGTTACTTTTAGCACAATGATACAGTGCTTAAAGGCTTTTGTCAATGAAGCTAACTTTATTGAATGGAAAACATTGAACTGATGAGGGACTCTGTTTCTGTCAAATCCTACTCTCTACCAAGATGTTATGTCACTCTTATGTCTCTAAGACGTCTTTCTTTAACATACTATGAAATATGGAGACTCTCAGGAAGGAACTGGGAGAGACATAATATCACGCACATTAGATGAAAGACACAGGCATATTTCTAAACATTTTATAGAGTAAAACTTCAATTAACTCAGGTCAGATTAGTTCAAAAATCTCAAATGTACAAAATGAACAATTTTATAGTAGATTTTTTTAACAAGTCAAACCCATAGTTAAATGCTTTGTGAAAAATAATGTAAAAATACAAAGTAGGGTTTCATGACGGTGAACTAAATGCAGAGAAAAACAACTACAAAATAAAATTTGGAGCACAATAATAAAAGGCTATGGAAAGACCTGATTCTTAATGGGTAGTAACCATTGAGATCTTTCTGAGAACCTGCATACTTTTGTTCTCATTCACCTGATCAATCAATAGTTACTAAGTACCTATCACTCTACATTATGGGGACTAACTAGTCATAGTTCCATGCTCTCAAGGATATTATTGTCCTGTGATGATAAATGTATTTGAAAAATAATAGAAGAAAATCACCCAGGGGCTATAAAATTAGTTTTAGATATTAATTATTGTTTTTGTAGTGCATAAAAAGTGAAAGGAATTACATTATAATCATACAGTGTGATTTGTATTATGATTCTTAAAGGCAAGGAATTTAATTCAAAGAATTGTGGAAGAGACTGTCTCATTCCCAACATAGTGACATTATTTATTTTTAATTTAAATATAGTTTTTTCTTCTGTAGTGGTGATGAGTAACAATATGAAGCACAGACAGTATATTTTTTAGGTTTAATTTGAGCACGATTATGCTGCAGGGAATTAGGTGGCTATCAGTCACAACCTTAATTTAACATTTGTATAAAAATATTTTTAATTTTATTTAAAAACTGGTTGGATAAGAGTTACATATATTTCAATCAACCCGAATTTTTTGGTATCTGAATGTGTGGGAAAGTGAGGGAATATGTACCATCATCCATGTTGCTACAGATTGGCATTTTTTTCTTCTGGATGCAGGAAATTTTTTAATGGCTCATAGCAAGGACTTTTAGGAGGCCAGAGACATGATTTATTAGGTCCACTACCCATTAGTCCATGCTTCTCATCCCTATCAGCATTAGTGGTGTTTCCAGAAAACGGTGAGGCTCGTTAAGCAAAAACTCAGATATCTGGGACTGCAAATAAAGGACATATTGGCATGACTGAAGCAAAGTATTGAGTAATGGACAGAGACCCCTGGAACTTAAGAGAGTATTTTGGATTCCTAAATGATAACCTTCAAGACACTGAGTAACATATATGTGTGTGTGTGGGTGTACTCACAGACACACACAAGTTACGTAAAGAGTGTTTCACCATAGAAATTAATAATAATAATAATAATAATAATAAATAATGATAAGTCAGACAACTCAAAGCTAAGTAAATTTTTTTAATAATAAATTTGTAATGTTACAGGCACTCTTTCCAGTGCTTTACATATATTAACTATCTTTATTTTTACAACAATCTTCTATTAGGTAAAACATCATCTCCATTCTGCAAATGAGGAAATTGAGACACAGAGAGTTTAAGTAATGTGCCCAAAGAGACATAGCTAGTAATGGAAGAACCAGAATTTAAACCTGAATAAACTGACTCCAAAGTGTTTGTGCTTAATCACCACTCCAGGCTGTCTCTCTGACAATTCAACCTTATAGTAAAATTTGAGTCTTTATAATAAGTACTCTGCTTAAGTGATTTACTTACCATTTGGGTAAAAATGAAAAACAGTTTTAATATCTATAAAATCCTGTGGACATAATTATAAGATTCAAGATCTTAGTAAAGTAATAAAATAAAAATGATTATATTTAGAAAGAAAATGGTAACATAATTAGACTATAAAAAAAGGAAATGGGAAAAATTGAACAGAATAGGGAAAGTTGAAGTTACTAGAAGTTCACCAAATAAACATTTCTATATCTCAAGAATAAATTATACCCATGAACAGGAAAGACCAAAAGGGTAACAAGATACTGAATTGGCTACAATCAGAGACCTGAAAGTCAAATGCAAAAGCCACTAAGAGTAGAAGCCACGCCAGAACCCAAGGAAAAAATAGCACAATGAGGAAGACTTGGCAAAAAAAGCTAAATTAGAAAGGAGATACAACCATGACTAAGCCCTACTCACGGCACACTCATACGCAACAAACAAAACAAAAAAACCTCAACAATAAAATTATCCGGCAGCTAAAATTACTTGATTATACAGCCTCAATTGTTTACTCCCTAATTTAGAAATTATCATATATATAATAAGTTTTCATTGAAATTTACTTAGCAAAACTTCTGTCGACCTAAGGAAAAAATAACAAGGTAAACATTTGAGAAGAAATTTTAAGTATTTTAGGAAGTTCTTAGGAACTAGCAGTTGATATGCAAATTGCACGTGAGAGATCCTGAATGAACTACTCAATTAATAAATTCTCATTTGTTAACTGAAGTCGTCATAAATTTAATGAAAATCGCAGCTATACTGGAGGTTGGAAATTCTGTATTTTAGCCTTTTATTTAATCAGACAGAGCCTCATCAATGAATATTTGTGACATGTTGCTGCATAGGTCTGATTATATACTTCCTGGTTTTGCTAAAATGCAAAATACTTTTATCTTATAGTTTAACAGTTGAATAGCAAGAATACTATCTGTAATTCAAATTTAATTTGTCTTTAAATCCTAATCTCTAAATAGTCTCTATTAAATATAATGTCATCGATTCAGTGATCTGTAGTTAAATTAGCGACATACAATCAATATTAGAATTTAAAGGTTTAACCAAGAGTTCATCAAATAGCTCAAGTCAAGTATAATTCTTAAAAAATATACTTTCTCTATACTTGTGAATTATCCCAAGGTCTTGAATTTCAAATTTTTGAGATTCTTCAGGTCTCAAGCACGGGAATGTATTTGCCTGAAGGATGGGGACAGTAAAACATGAACCTGGGTGGATACATAATATTATGCTCCAGGTTTGTTTTTCCTCAGCTAACATTTATCTCTTGACATGATGAAGGGCAGATCAATGTTGATTATAAAAACAAACACGATTAACACTAACGCAGCATATGTTAACACTGCCACAGCTCGATGATGAATGAGCTGTAAGTGATGCCAACACCTGTTCTTGATGATGGTGCATGACACCCAAACCCTGTGGAGTAATAAGTGCTCAGACACATTGGTGCACATCTCACCAATTACCATGGTTTATGGAGGAGTGTTCTGGTAACATTCTCTCTCTCTTTCAATCTCTTCTCTGATTACTTCCATATTTATTCATTCATTCATAACTTTGTAGTCAGCTTTGAGTTGTGTACATTCAGATGTAAGTGATATACCTGAAGCCATGTATTAGCCACTTAGGAAGGACCACATCAAGTTACCCCAAGTCCTAGGTGACTCGCAAGTTTGCTTTCATATTAGAATAATCTCTTCTAAAATATCATTGTTGATTTATCTTACTTGGGTTTGATGCAAATTGAAATTATTAAGCATCTCAACTAGACTGACTCTGATAATGGGGTTATTTAGTTGCAGTATTTTATGAAAACAATCTCAAAACAAAATGAGAATAGCTGAACATATGAGATGGTGTGTTCTATAATACACAAAACACTTAATACACGAATCAGTGTTTCTTTGTAATATGACAAATTATAAACAAAATAGTTTTGATAGTAACTTCTAATATTGTTTCAGCAAGGAATAAATGATATACCTATGTGGAGTTTCAAAATCATTTAATGATCTTTATTATGTTACATATGGTGCCATGTCCCATACGATGTTTCTATGAATATGGCCATATAATGCGAAATACTCTGTCCTTAATTTTTACCTCATTTTATTTCTCGTCACCATCTACTTCCTCTTTGCTTTAGAACCTTGTTGACAAAATTTTCCTTCCTGTTCTAAATATAATTTCTTTACCTGAAGTTAGAGTGTTTCTACCTAGAGAGATGGATTTCTGTATATAATATTTTTCCTATATTTTAAACTCTGTGCTTACTTTCCAATTGACACTCTACCTCCAAATCTATTCAGAGCCTTCCATACTTAAAGAAAATGTTGTTTCCAATTTTTGGTCCTATTTTATGATATACTTTCTTCAATTTCTCAGATAAATGGCCAAAACAGTTCTTATGGCCTCATATCTTTTTTCTTTCTTAATTCACTGAAATTATTAAGGGAATATTAATATTTCAGGTTATCAAAAATTTACTCTTGCAAAATCCATGACCATTGGTTATTACTGTATTTCTTTATAATCTTGCTTGATACTTATCTTAATTATTAGATAGTAGGCTCCATGAAAATACTGGCTATGTGTGTTTCATTTTACAAAGAGACTTTATGGAAGAGATGACAAGTTTAAGTTCTGGAGTTAAGACATCGTAGGTTCAAAACCCTGTGTTTCCATATACTAGCTGAATGGCTGTGGGGAAGTTTCTAACCTCTCTCTTCTATTTGTCTCATTTGTAAAATGGCAAATAATAATATGAAGTTCATAGTGCTGTTGTGAGGAAAAATGAGTTGATACATTTAAAGAGTGTGTGAAAAGCTTAAATTATAGTAAATGTCCCATATATTTTAGTTACTGTTACTATTATGTATTCTTTCACTACCTCTCTAATCCCAGAAATTAGCACTGTGCCTCATACATATTAACTTTCAACCAATATTTTGTGGATGAATGAAAAGAATTAATGAATACTACATTTAACATAGCTGATATTGCTACATTTTAAAAACATTTATCTTATTTGACTTCTACATCACAGAATATCACTCTTCAAAACATCATCCTAATCCATGAAACAGAATTCCATTTCCAAGTTCTCTATGTTAGGGAGAAAATCATTCTGCAAGTTACATCCAAGGAAGAGCTAAGATATGTAGGGATGACTGGAGGTAGGCTTACTATTGCAATGACTTCCTCTCACAACTTCTATTTTGTAACAGGAAAATCTATTCTTCTCACAGCAGCCAAAATAATCATTCAATCATATGTCAGAGCATTATTTCCTTTGCTTAAAATCATTCTGTAGCTTTCTAATACACTAAGAAAAATCTAAATCCCACATAGCCTAGCCAGTAAGACCCCTCCTGAACTGACTCTGACTATTCCTCTGGGCTCATCTGCAACCATTTGTCTCACCTAGCTCATTCTTGCTTTTGACACTTTTTAGTCCTCCTTGCAATGTTTCTCCCTTAGATTCTCACTTAGCTAACATCTTATTATTCAGTCTCTGTTGAAACATCCTTTTCTCAAAGATGTGTTTCTTGATCCACCTCCTCCTTCGACTTTATTATATATTCCTGCTTTATTTTCTTCATATCACTATCTGAAAATTTCTTCATTATTTGTTTACTTATTATCATCTATCTTTCCCACTAGAATTCAAGTTTCACAATGACAGAGACCTTGTCTGTCTGATTCATCATTTTGGCCTACTGCCTGGTATATTATAAATTATTATTATCTGTTAAAATGCATTTATTAATGAGTCTAGAGGCAGGAACCATATCACAAAGAGCCTCGTGTGTCATATTGTAGAGACGGAATTGTATCCCAAAGGCAACAGAAGCCATCAAGAAATGGTAAATCGAAGATTAGCATATGTCTTTAAGAAAACTTTCCAGAGGAAGAAGTATCCGAAGTAGCACTTGAAGAATAGGTAAAATTTGGAAGAAGGGAGAGGTACATTCCAATGAGTGATCCTGGAATGACAAGATGGTCAGTGATGCCATAGAGATGGTGTGTGTTCAGGGTATAGTGAGTGAGTACATGAGTTTTCTTTAAGCTCATAGTGGTAGAAACATGAAAGTGGTAGAGAGGAATCACAATGTACTGTTTTGCTTGGCAAAACAGATTTGAAATATCTTTTAACAAGTGATATTTTTTGAAAAGTAGAGATCGATGAAGATTTAACATGATGAAAATCATAAGAAAAATTATCCTTGATGTATCAAAACCCTTCTGGTTTTTAGAGCCCATGCTTAAAGATTATATCCTAATTATGGCTCCCTCTGATGAGAGTAATAGAAGCAGACTGGTCTGAACTGAGACCCAGCGAGGTAGTGACACTCTCAAGATCACAGATAATTAATTTAGGGTTAAGACCTGTAATAAAAATTCAAAGGATAATATTTTTACACTGAACTCCTTAAATTTAAGCCACTATTCAAAAATTTTTTAATAGTCCCATTTCCTATCTAAAATTTCTTAATAAGAGGTATAGCAATAGTTTCAAAACTGCTTCACTGGGTTATTTTGAATTTTATCATATATTATGTGTTCTTTCTATGATAAACCTAATGATCTGTTTAGTCATAGTGGAAATATAGGGATAGTAGCATTGATTCAAGCATATACTTGAAACTAAAGTATCTTTGCCTTAAAATGTTTATGGGGGGATGATAAAAAGTTCTGATAAATATTGGCTATGATAAGCTATTAGGAGCCACCTATGCTGTATGAAGAACTATTATAAAACCAGCATCAATGTTCATATTCACAATTTTAAAAATTTTTATTGGAACACCTATAGAATGTAAAGTAACAAAAGACTCAAAAGAAAATATTCTTCCATTTCATTTAAAGGAGAAAAAAATGGCACAGAAGAAGTTCTTTTACAAGAGTAAAGAGATTTTAAATATATTTTTTTATGTGTAAAGGTATTTCTTGACAATGAATGTTATCTGTCCTCTAACAAGTAGTGTCCAATATAACTGTATGTTGTCTACAATATTTATTCTCACACTCAATTTAAATTCTCAAACAAAAGAGCTAAATGGATTAATTAAAGACACCAAAAATCTCTTGTTCAAAACTAATGAGGGCCACAAATTATTTGAAATCTTCCCTTTCATTTAGCATATTAATTAAAGATTTTAAAACAAAATAACTTACGATTTCCTGTTGACTCCGTTGCATTAATTTGTCATTGGTCCTTTATTGTTTTTCATATATACTGATGACTTCAGATTTAATATGGGGGCTTTAGAGTTTCTTTGCTCCATTAATATAGTACTTGTAGACATGTGATGATCAGTATGCAATGACTCAAACTCTTTTGAAAAAATTTAAAATCCCTTTGTAAAATTTGCTTTACAAGGAAAAAAATGATTATGCAAGTTTTAGCACCAGGTACATTTCTTTCTTCTGTACCCTCTTGTAGCTAAGTTGAGACACAAAACAATTGCCTTAGTTCAGACTGTTAAAAGAAAATACCAAATTCTGGGTGGCTTAAACAACAGGCATATACTTCTCACAATCCTGGAAGCTATTAAGTCCAACATCAAGGCGTTGACAGAGGCAGTGTCTAGTGTGACCCTCTTACTGGTTTGTAGACAGCTGCCGCCTTCTCCTTTCCTCACGGTTGCAGAGAGAGGACAGACTCTAATCTCTTCCTCTCTTTTAATCACATCCTTCTTGACCTCTTCTAAACCTAATTACCCTGCATAAGCCCCACCTCCAAATGCCATCATATTGGCAATTAGGTCTTCAACAAATCAACAGGGAAGGGGCAGGTGGACATTCAGACCATAACGAGAACCAAACACATATTTTAAGTTTTCTAAATGTTTTAAGTCTTTCATCCTTTTTGAACTTTGTATGATAAATAGTAGGAACCTTGTCCTTAAGAGCCTGAAAATTTTTCCACTGAGTGACATGGTGACCACAGAAGGGGTGGGACAGGCATACTGCATAGACTCTGAGCCTGATTCTAATGGATAAATTTAGCTTTTATCCATTTTTATATTGGGATTTCTAGTAATATGCAATTGAAGTAAAGAGTTCTAACCAAGTTAAATGAAACAAACATTTGAAAAACACTGATATAGTGGGGGGGGAAAACTAAGCAGTAGTGCCTCATCTAGGATCTGGTTTGCCCAGCCTTTCCAGTCAAGATTGTGGGATCTTGGGCATATCTTGGAATCTCTAGAAGACTGTATCTTTTCCTTTACCCAGGCTCTCTCCTAGAGCTGTTAGAGGTGATAAATGAATATATCCTTCACATTGAGCTAAAGAAGTCTACAGGGTGGATATTTATAAACCTTGGTATTTTAATCATTTTACCAGTCTTATTTTTGTAAGGCATATGACTAATAAAAATGAAGATGGGATCTGTGTCCATCATTGTTTACTCTGTGCAGGACACAGAGTAGATAGTTAATAAACATTTCATGGACAAATTAATAAATGAAAAACACATTAGTAGTAAAAATGCAAAGTCGGGGACAAATACTCACTCCTAGACTTAAAATGCCCCTGAGAGCTGGACATCCCAAAATGGCTAAGAGATACTTTACTGCTGTCTCACAGACTCCTATTTCCTTGGTGTTACAGCTGCTAAGATGTTTAACAGGCCTACGCTCCTTTGGGGTTTGGTGTTGGAGAGGACAAACTGTTGGAGAAAATGGCACTTGATGATGACATGATGTTTGTATGTATCTGAAAAATATCTTGGCCTATTTAGTGTGCATCAAGGGAGTTGCCCATCTGACTGATAACTTTTACTGCCAAACACAGTTTAGGGCATACAGATTCGCAAAGGAACTTACCTGTCTTTTGTGATCCAGGTGTATAGGTCATAACCCTAGGAACACTCAAAACTCCTTCTTTGATGGTAATTTGCTTTTCTGGCCCTTCCCTGGATGTAGAATCTCCTCTGAACTCCTGTTTTTGTTCTTCTGTCCTTAGTTTGGTGTTCTGCCTCATTTGCAATCCAGAGGTTGAACATCTTTCATAAACCCCAGCATCTGATTTCAATATGCATCCTAACTAGTCCCTCAACTTCTTTGTCGGTTGTATTGATCCCATACTCCAGGCAACCAAGTCAGTCATATTCTAAGCCCTTTGCCTGACAACATAATATTAAAGAAAATTGAGGTCTTAGAACTTTTTTAAAAAAAATCTCTAAAATAAGCATGAGGCTTGAGCCTATAGACTATGTGACATTCACCTTCTTTAGACTTTTATCAGCAATAGCACATACTACAGAAGACCTTACTAAATCATACTCATCTGGGGTTGCATGTTACTTCTGCTTAATGCTGAAATCTAAATTATCTTTCACTATTCTCCTTTTCCAAATAAACATAACCATTTGGGAATTAAATTCATTATTCACTAGGTATTCCAAATACTCTCATCAGAATAAAATTTTCCCTCAAAATAACAGCATTTATCCATGGTATTATATTTTACATTTACCTTTGCATGTTCTCATCAAAGTCTTCTAACAGCCTGTAGTATCTGTCATCATCATCATCCACATTTTATAGATGACACAAAGGGGACCTAGGGAGTTAGATGGCATCCCATATTCTTCCGATAGCCAATATTGGCTATAGAAAGTTTTTACTGACCACCTTACACTATGTAACCATATATTACAAGATGAGCATCAAGAGTTATATTTATATTTTAAAATTTTATTTTATTAGAACATCTGTAGAATATAAAATAACAAAAGGATTAAAATAAAATGTAGCAAAGTGAAGACTAGATGTTCTTGGTTCTAAGAATCTCCCAGTGTCCCTGTCCTTATTCTCCTGCAACAACCTTTCTCTGATAAATGCCCAACTCACCCTCACTTTCAAAGAGCCAGCTCTGTCAGGAAAAAGATTGGTCAGTATAATTTTCTACACTGACCACCTGTTTTTTTTCTAAATTTAGACATAATTTGTGCTGCTAAAAAAGGTTGCCCCCTTGCTATTCAGACTAAACTCTGAATTTCAAACTGATACTTTGTTTATAACTGCCTTAAGTCATTAGTTTTCAGAATGAAAAGATTAGTTATTTTAAGCACAAAATTTGGTAAACAGACAAGGGAGAACTTTCACCTCTTTATTTAATATCCATGGTCGAAACCTCAGGATGTTGCCATTTGAATTTCACCACTATCTTTTCATAGCCTTGGCCATATGAGTTTTCTGTGCTCATTTGTAGACGAAGGTTGGCACTACAATGCTGTGACCATAGGGCCCTCAGATGGCGGCTGGCCAGCACCACATCTGAGAAGCCCAGAGTTTGCAGGACTCGACTGCTTTCCAGCCCTGCTCTTTAGTGGGTTTCCTCCTTCACCACCTCTGAGAAAGCCACAGTGTCCAAAAGAAGGAAGTGGTCCAGTGTCCACAGTCAGTGACCTCTGCCGCCTCTCACCACTTCTATCCACCCTACCCTCAATCTAAGTCAAGAATAAGAATTAAAAAAAAAAAAAAAATCTGCTAGACCGAGCTCTGCCTATACTTTTAAATTTCTACCAGCTATTAAACTTGTAGAGAAAATATTCCCTGTTCTTATCCCATTTCTCCTTTTTTACCCTGCTCTTCGACTTATTTAAGTGTCCCATCCTGCCAAGTGGTGACCCAGCACTCTGCACTATGTGTTAACCCGAGACTTTCTCTATACCAGTATTATCTAACTTCAAAGAGAGAAAACCACTAACATAAACACCTATTTGCTAATTAGCGCTCTATGACTTTTTATACACACACGCATGATATGTATTTGTGTACATGTATATAAACAAAAATGTGCAAAAGCATGTGTTTGTATGCGCACACACACTATACACACATGTATACAAGAATATATTCATCTTTTATTTTGTTAGATTAACAGCTATTTTTAGCATACCTTCCAAAAGCTAACTTTTGGCAATATTTTTGATTCAGCGACAGAATTATAGCAGATTGTCCATTTAGTTCAGTGTCATTCGAGTTTTTAAGAGAATGGCACCATTCTGACTCCACTCTGGTGATTTGAAAGTTTAGCAATACTTCTGCTTCACTAATTTGTATTTTATTTCTTTCGTATTACTTCATAACTAGAAATTGAAGGGTTTAAAAGGCTAAGACACAGTAGAGAGAGAATGTGATAACAATTTCTGGATTCATAAATATGTTAATCCCAAGTATGAAGAGAGAGTAGCATGGAACAAGAAAAGTGTGCCTAGAAATAATGGAATAAAGTTTACAAAGAAAGGCTGGGATCTTCCACCTATTAGGAAAAGGTTAGGAAGTAAAGGGCTCTTGAACATATTTATATTGCATAATTCAGATGAAGCTTAAAATAGTTGTCATAAGTATGATAACAAAGAATATAATCCTAAAAAAATACCGAGGGAAAGATTAAATAAATGTATAGGTCTTTTTGAGCAAACAATGGGGAAAGTTTGAGTGAATACTGTGTTATACATACTGCTATTAGGCTTGAGAAACACCAAGTTGAGTAAAATATTGTTCTAACCCTGAGAAAGCCCATATACCAGTTTAGGAGAAGAAAAGTAAATAATTACAATCCAGACGTATGAGCCAAATTCTTGAAAATGTTGAACAAGATCCATCATCAACTGTCTTGGGAAAGTTGCAGGATTCTTTCCAGAAAGGAGTTATATTTAACCTTCCTGAAAGTATGTGTGAAAGGAGGAGCTAGGACAGCAACAGAAGAACTTTGATATTCCTTCCTGTCGCCTCCAGCGTTAGATGTGCCTCTGAACTAAACTCTTTCCTCATGAGTGCAACTCAGAGCAGCCATATCTGCTTCTGCCTCCAACTCCTGATTGCTACTAATTTAATATACTTTTCCTAGAACATCATTGTTCTCACAGCTATTATTTTTTTATTGTTTTCTCTTGTTTTTTATTGTTTTCTCTTGTTTACCTACTATTAGCATAGCTAATGATTTATTTTCCCAAAACACTTGTCAAAGATTTAAATAGTTCCGTATATGTTTTCTTTCTTCTTATTTATGGTTTCTATTTATTTCCAGGGTAATGACATTTATCAAGTTATGGACTTTAATCCCAACCCACCAGTTCTATTAATAAAAACTGCTTTTAGTGATATTATTTAATGAAGACCATCAAGATATATGTCTGTTGAAGTATCATTAAATTAGAAGTCCAGTGGAACATGACATACCTACACAGGATTAATATTTGTTCTATCAGCATCTGTAAGAGAAACTTTTCTTTGAATATTCTGAACTCCAGTTCAGGAAACATCAATAAAGTGGATTTTTATACAAATAGCCAAAAGAATTAGTTGAGGAAAACAACACTATAGACTAAATAGTTCTAAATAGTTAACTTAAGCATATGTAAAAATTCTTTAACTGCAATAAATTTAAAGCTGCATAACCACTATGTTGACCTGGTGGTTACTACTAGTTTTCCATTTAGAATATTGATGAAATATTTAACCAGGAGCTGCTAAGAGAAATAAACCAACCAACAAACAAACAAAAAACAACACTCATTTCTGTATCTGTATGAAACCTCTTTTATTTTCTTGTTTCTGTGTCCACAGTTGGTCTTCTTTCTATGCCTAATGTCAGTCCTTGTCCTATAATAATTTTCATAGAACTAACCATTTGCTTGCACAAAAGTTGATGTATTTGATGTATTAATTGCAGAAACTTCTTTCTTCGTGTAATTGCTTAAAGCACATTAATGTATTTTTGTTTGTTTGTTTGGTGTCTTTTCATTTTTATTTACCACTAAGAAAAATCTGTTTCTGTGCAATTTGAAGAATACTGTTTCTGTTTCGGAACTTTCTAACCAACTTTTTGTAGTAGCTGTTGGAGCCACGTTGCAGAAGTGTGAATAGACGTGGAGAGCATACATTATAAACTGTCTTGAGAATTGGAGGAAAAAATGCCTCCACATTATGATTGAAAAATCTCCCCATATTGCTTAGAAAATATTTAGAGAGTAAATGACTTCTATGTCTGAATAATTAAGGCCCACGTATGCAATGTGATTTCAACTAAACTTTTGAAAATCTAATATAAGTAACTATTTAACTTTTTCAACTTTATTGAAATTACCTCAATCAGATATTACCTTTCATAATAACAATAAAAATAACAGCTTAAAACATATCAGGCACTGTTGTAAATATTTTCCATCTAAAAACATAGTACAGAACCCAGATGATACCTAATGAATTATACATACTAACTGTATTATACTAAGTACTGTGACAAGAACTTTGAGGAATTAAAATGATTGTTTTAAACATAGTTTTCATCCTAAAACAGATTTTGGGGGTGATTATTGATTGATGTAAAATGATTTCAATTAACCTCTAGTTTCTAAGTTAAAATCTGTGTTAGTCCAGAGCATATGGCTATCCTTTAATACATTTTCTATTCCAAATCATCTGCATTTAAGTAACTAAAGACTCTTCTCTTTATAAAGAATAATTACTACAAGATGAGATGTTTAAAATGGAGTATATTGTGTCACTTCTTGCCTGATTGTTACCAGGTCTTAAACAAGAGATATTTAAAAAAAAAAAAAAACAAAACAAATGCCAGGTGTTCTCATTAGGACATTGTGACTTATGCGTTTGAACCTTTGGCACCCAGCATAACAAAAGGCTGGTCGCTTTCCTGGTGTCTCAACTTGTGGAAATCTGCAATTTAATTGTTTACAAATGCTAGCCTCTTCCCCAAATACTCATTTTCCCTAATTATGAAGAATTCTTTCACGTTGTAATAATCATCTTTTTATATATTGCAAATTAAAATGCAATATGTTTTGAGGATGATACCTCTGAATAGTAAAACAGTGGAGAATTGAAATCAAATGCCACCAGTACCACTGCCCCACCCCATCCCTGTTGCAAACCAAGACTTTGGCTACATAGAATTTAAAACCCTGGGTTAGGGAAAAGTTAACCGTAGTAATGTGTACTCATAGTTTGCTGATAAAGTGCCTTTAAAGATAATTGTATAATTTAGATTTACTAAACATATTTGTTTTTAGGAATAATGTTTCACCATGGGTTTTAATTCCAGTTATTGGAAATATATTTATGTAAAATACAAATGGTATTTTTATTAATCTATATTAAAAGAGCTTTTATAAAATGGTTCTTCGATGATTACTTTTAAAAGTACACATTGTGAGTGGGTAACTAGTGATAGTTTGAAGAAAAAAACAAATTGTAAGTGATTTTTGAAGGTCAATCTAGGTAAATATATAGCTGCTGAAACCTTAAATAAATATAAAGTTTTAAGGAAAGTACTCTTTTTATCGTAAAAGAAGAGATGTCTAATGGTAGATAATTTGCCTTTAAAGAACTTTCCTCCTCCCAAAATAGATGGATCAACATATACAAAGAAAATTATCTCTCGTGTTCCAATAAATATTGGAACTTTTAGCATGTAGCTAAAAGTTGTTTTTATTTAATCTTTCTTAAAATGTGAGATTACATACACTGCCTTTTTGATTAGGACAAGAACAGGGACTTTTGGTATCAAAACAAGTTTCTCTAAATCGTGTTCTACCGAGAATTAGAACAGATTTATCTAGGACAGATGTATTTTTCTCTCTAGAATATGAGCATATGATCTAAAATTTGACATCGGCCCTTTTAACTTCACTTTCCTCCCCTGAAATACCCGCTCTCCTATTCATGACACAAGTAGCTTCCAAGCGATCATTTATCCATGAGAATTTTCACAAAACACCTTACTATTTTACCATTAAGTATTTACACATAAACCCATTCTATACTTTATGTTTGGGTCACACTTTTAGTAATATGTATTAGTGCTACATGGAGGTCTATATTTTAATCCTCTTTGTTTTCTTGTTTTCTCCCCTCCTTCCCTTCTTTTTTTCTTTCCTTTCTTTTTATTTTTTAATTGTCGACTTTTCAAATGACATCCCAAAGAATTCCACTTCTATGAAATTATTCTGGCTTTTTAAATTTGCTTGTTTTCTCAATATCTTTTAGATACACTAATTTTTTGCTGTTTGACTTGAACTTTTTTTATGTTGAGAGTTGACCCAAATATGACCTATTAAAGATATAGTATTAAATTTTCATTAAATGAAATGTATATATATGGATATTACATTTTTTAAATGCCATTAAACTTAATGTAGTTTCATTCATTCTAATATTAGCCTTTACAAATGCATTCCTTAATTAAAAAGAGAACATTTTAAACACACCAGTTAAAATGCTGAGCATCTTAAAATTTTTAAAAGTCCAAATACTTGGCACTTGTTGTTTGAATAGCATTCAAGATGGTTTACATATTTTAAATTGTCATAACTCTTCTCAAATTAGTCATGGCTTAAAAGTAGCCCTGATACTAGTTTCTCCTTTTCGAACTACTTTGGTATGAAATTTTCACTACCAATAAGTGTATATACCATTTTAGTTTGGTTTCTGTCTTTGGTTGTCAGAAAATTACAGCCTTGAATTGTATTCAGATTATTTTTTTAATTTTTTTTTCTAAAAAGATGATTTTTGAAAGTAACTTTAATTCCTTCAGATTTTTTATTTAACTGTTGAGAGACTCTTTGGGAATGAAAGGGGGGAAAGGCAGCCATTTTATGATCATTGATTGTGAGGCCATTTCAAACATACTACACCAAACATCATTATTCTAAGGAAGTACAGCTTTTGAATAACATCATATCATTATAATGTTGATGAGGAAAAAATAATCAATTCCCTGCTTAGGCCACACTGTCTTTGTGGATTTTGCATATCATGTTCTCCCCATGTCTGAGTGAGTTTTCTCCAGGTACCACGGCTTCCTCCCACTTCTCAAAGATGTGCATGTTAGGTGAAATGGTGTTTCTAAATTGTCCTAGTCCAAGTGAGTAGGTGCGCGTGAGCATGCCCTGGGATGGAAGGGTGTCGTGTCTAGGGTGGGTCCCGACTCATGCCCTGAGCTGCCGAGAGAGACTCCAGACACCTGTGCCCCTGAACTGGAATAAGCCAGATGAAAAATAATTCTCTTACTTGTTTTAATTCATTTTTCTTAAATGTATGTATAGTTCACATTTATTTAGGTGTTTAATATTAGAAGAATTTGGGGATTTATTTATAAGTTTAGTGTTTTGTGACCAGAAATATGCCTAGGAACTCTAGTTTATATTAATTAGCTTGTGGTAAAATTGGTTTCCTTCTATGTTAATTTACTGGTGCAGTTTCCAAGAACCTATCAAAGATGTTAAGTGAGGACTCACTTGTATATGTTCCGACTATTTGAAGATTAAACTTTACAAATTCTTTTATAAGAAAAAGAAGTATGCCTTTGGTAATGGGCACTTGTCATTTGTTGGAAGAATACATTATATTTCATATATTTTAATCACTGCATGTATTTTTACACCCATTAAAAAGTCAAATACCTATAGAATTCTAATATAATCACATGTTTACCCCAGGCATCCCAAGTGCTGACTCATCAGGCCTCTGAAACCCCCTGCCTAAGAATGGAAGGTGCTCAATAACTATCATGAAAATCCCTTGTACATGTCTAATCTTAATCTGTAGATTTGAGTTCCAAATTTTGAACAAGCCTCAAGATATATGTTGAAATAGTCAATGTAGTAATAACCATCCTTCTATAAAGGCTTGTTTTATGTGAAAATATCTGAATTACTTTTTTTATAGTAAAACAGTTGCACAGAAATTTTGTTTAGAATACATTTATTACAGACTTAATTATAAAAAATAACCAAAATGTGGGGCATTCAAGTTCTGCTTAAAGACAGGAGTCATAAAATACTAGCAAATTAATATAAAACCTGGATAAACAATGAAATGATTAGAACTGACCAATCTGAATGTGTTTATTGGGCTTACAGAGAAGTAAGGTTGGGGAAATTTAATGTTATAAAATTTATAGAGGCATAGATAAGATACAGACCATTACAATATGCATCTTGTTTTACTATGTTTGATATGTTTTTGAAGTTGTTTTTATGTGTTACATGAACATTTGCTTATCACATTATATATTTTATCACATTTTATTGATTATCTAATATTTTATCATTTACCATGTTAGCATTTAATTGTTGTTGAACTATTAAATGCTTTTGAGAAGATAATTAACAAAGTGCACCAACTAGCAGGATTATCTGTGCATATAGAAGAGATTTTTTTTTTTTATGATAGCGATAATTCATCCTTTTAATCTATTGAGTACCCGTGACGTGCCAGGTACTCTCCTGGGTGCTGGCAATGCAAACAGAAGGAAAACAACAAAACTCCCTGCCATCATGGAGTCTACATTTTAGTGACAGAAGTGAGTAACAAACAATACATTTTAGTGACAGAAGTGAGTAACAAACAAAATATACAGTGCATTAAATAATGAAAAACAATAAAGAGAAAAAAATTAAGCAGAAAGAGGGGTATAGGCGATGATAAAAAATTATAGGTTGGGCAGCCAATGAGGGCCTCACTGAGGAGGTAACTCTTGAGTACAAACTTGGGAGACCTGACAAGGTCACTATGTGTGTATCTTGGAGAAGATCGTTCCAAGAGGAACAGAAGGCTATTTTCTTCCCTAGAGGTGGCCGCATGCACAAGGCTTGTGTTTATTTTCAAGGTAGAGAATAAGGAGCAAGAAACAAACACTTAATGCTTGGAGAAGAAAGACCTATTTCTGCTTTAGCGATCCCATTATTTCTGTATCCTAAATAATATATCATATATAAGAATTCCAATATTTTGGAACGAAGTGCCATTCTATTCTGAGCACCGAACGTTTATTGATGGCTTTTTCTAGATACTGCGGCAAATAATATTTCTGTCTCATGAGTTTGCTTAGTGTAGTGGAGAGGGAAGATTAACTAAAATTATGAAGAAAAAATGTAACAACAACATGGAGACAGTTGGGGTGACATTACTTGCATCTTATTAGGAACAAAAGCAATCAGATCCAGCATTTGTCTCTAGACTCAGATATTTTCAAAACATTTTAATTTCTAGATAGAGTGGGCTATCCCAATTAAGTAAATTATTATTTCTGTGGGAGTACCTGGTTATAGAACTATTATAAAAGATTTTTTTAAATACCAATAAACCCCCAAAACAAAAGGTTGTATCAAAATATACATTAAGCTCTTTTTTTTTTTTTTGAAGGCTACATAGCGTCTGCCGTATGTGTGGCAATTCTGATCATATATGTGAGAAAGGATAATCTTAGTTCTTGTTAATTTAGGTGGCTGCAAACCAAAAATAATGATGATTATGTAAATAGCCTGTTGAAAGGGCCAAAAGCCTTAGTTAACATATGTACGATTAAGAAATGTAATGGCAGATATAATACATAGCTTTAACTCCAATCCCTATTACAAACATAGAATATGTAGTTCTCTGTGAGACAGTCTGATAATGCTACGGGCATTGTGAAATGTAGTTTCACACAGTAATGTTTTTAGTTGAGTGTCATCCTCTCTGCTGATCCAGCCCTAGTGCTGGCCATTCACATGCTTTCACTTCTTAAGTTACAGAACCACACTACGATCTGCGTAGGATTCTCTACTCTTTTTCAGATCCAAATACCTGAAATCATGAATCAATTCCAAAGTACTGATATTACATAGTCACATTTCATGGATGTACCATGATGGCTGGCTTGTAGTAGGACTGAGACCTGTAAAGTCCACATATATTTTCAAATGGCCACTTCATTTCTTATACCCTAATTACTTTGGAATTTATGTAGTTTTCCCAGTTTTCTATTACAGTGTTTCTTTTATTTAATGTTAACATCATCATTTAAGTGATCATTTAAAATGATTTAACGATGTTATAAAATGTATAAATTTCAGGTTTCCCATTAACAAAAAAATATCGTTCCCTTTAAAGAAGTTGGTATAAAGTGACATGTTGATTCATGAATTTTTTTTCCCCACTAATATCAGTTTAAAAGAAAGGGAATTAATCTAAAGAGAGGAAATTTTTTGATAACACTAAATGAAAAGTATTGAAATTATAATAACTACAGTCATGCAGAAATCAAATTGTTTTGGAGAAATTCTACTTTTTCATAGACATTTGGTTAAGCCATTCCATCTAATGTATGATAGACTTAAAATAAGATGAAGCAGAGATGCATTTGGTGCAGTTTTCAAATGTGTATTCTCTGGGACACTAGTGTCACTAAATTTTGTGTAACGATGGACATTATATCCTTACTTGTTAAATACCATAATTATCATTAGCATTTTCAAGGTTCTGATAACTCCTGCAGGAAATCCAATGTTTACCAAACATATTTGCTTAAGAAATATATATATATATTTTACATCAGACCAATTAATATGTTCTGGACTACTGTTTCCTGGAGGAAAATGCTGCAAAATATCTTAACAATTACTGCTAGAATGAAATCCATATCCAAATAACAAAGATATTTTCAGTTTTGTAAAAGCTCAGTGATCAGATAGATGCCAGGTGTAAGATCCTATAGGGAAATCTGAATTCATGACCTTTCAGATGTTGGCAGTGAGTAGTAATTGGCTACTTACAAAACAATGCACTTAGAACATACTTTAAGATCCAGCGTCTTTGGGATTTGTCAGTACTACTTTGGAGCAGGCAACTAAATTGTATATTTTGTACTTTGAGTTCTATGAGAATATGCTGAATTTAGGATCAGAAATGTATTTGACCAACATTTCATAGAATTGGCCTTTAAAGTGAGAGGGTTTAGCATTTAAGTTTCAGGGTGCCCCAAGGCTCTGTAAGCCCCAAACTGTCTTGTTCATGTTAAAGCACTCAAAGAAATTTCAACCCTCAAGTCCCTCCACCTCTCATTTAAATTAGGTTATGAAAATAAACCTGCTATTTCTTGAACCTCAACTTATTTCTCCTACCCCCACTCCCGGACTTGGGTTGGGGTTCAATACACTCAGTAGCTTCACCCATCACATACTTTGCCTTCTGCCTCCTAAACCATAGTGTTCTCTTAGTCTGATTGTTCTTCCTCTCTCTGTGTTTGTACATGCCGATTTTTCATTTAGGTATAATTCAAATAATACCTCAGTGATGTCTATCCTGATCAGCTCAAAAATAATTAACAGACTCTTATGTTGTGATTAATACCATTTCTTGTTTCATCATTAGTTGTAGACATGTCTGTATTGCTTTACTCATTGGATTACAAACCTCCCAAGTGATTTTTGTGGCCCTTTTAATCTAGTCCAGTGACATACTTACATACTGATTTGTTGAATTGACTTCAAATGAATTACCTCTGGTTTGTCTTTGTTATAGATATTTGTTTTGTTTTATTTTATTTAGTCAGCCATGCAAACAAACATGCTCCTCCCAGGGATGATAATGTTACACTGCACCACAGAGGACATTGGCTTTTATTTTCTATTCATTCATTCATTCATTCATTCATTCATAATATGGGCAGGAAAAATTGGAATGAAAGCAGCTGGGAGTCTCTAGAAAAAAATGCATTCCCTCTCAATCACTAAGAACAATATATTGAGCAGTTACTAAAGTAAAACGGTTTTTATCAACCCCAATATGCTAAGGCAAGAAACACAATCACTTTATTTGCAATTTACTGTTGCTCCATTAGTGATCTACAGATCAAAAAGGTATCTATTCTGACACTTCATTTCTGAAGCTTAATGCTGTGTTTGTTTAATTTATCTAATGAGGACCTCTTAGCACCTCAAATAGGTGCTTTAAAAAACAACACCCAGCTGTTAGCCTAGGGATAAAAGAATAAATGCAAATTTAACACTTTTCAAAGGTGAATCTGCACATTTTGATGTCTTGACAGCATTCAATAAAAATCAAATGTTCTTAAAGAGAATCTACTTATTTGCTGATTGTTTCTAGAGCTAAATCTGTTCATAAATATTTAAAATAGTTTTAGAAGGTTGACCATTATTTGGGGAAATATTTGTACATGTATGCATAAGTGCAATCTTTTATAATATAAAAATACTTTTCAGGACCTTGTTACTGCTTCTGAGATAAAGAAAGCTCTTGATGTCAAGACTGAACAAAAAAAGGAATGAAATACACAATATGGTAAGTGACTTGCAAATAGACCAGTGCTGCCAAGTTTCTAAAACTCCATTGTGTAACTGTCATTTGTAAGTTGAATACATATAAAAATGCATACTTAAGATAGCCTCTATTCCAAGCAATGGTGAGATGTAACCACAGTTGAATCAACTTTTGTCACCCCTCTAAGCTTATTTTGATAAACTTGGTGTAAAAGACACTCGGCTATCACCCAGGGCAGATAATTTTAACTCCAATTTTTAATTAGGAAGAATTCAAGATCGCGACTATAACATTTGTGCTCCTATAACAATGGAGTTTCTTAAAATGGCATTTAGAATTATAATACTGATGTATAAAATAAAAAGCTAAAACTTTACAGTTTCTTAAAATGTGGTTTTAAGTTATTCAAAAGATTAACGTAGACATGCAGCAGGTAAATGTATGTCTATGTCTAAAGGATTTTTTACTAGTTTACAAAAACAAATCATTTCACTTAGTTTATAAGAATGTCTAGTGTCTTGGGTTATTTCCTTTTCTTACTGTGTTTTCTATAATGATATTAGAAACTTATTGCATAACGTTCCTTTCTTCTTCTCATGCCCTTGCTAGGGCTTCTCAGAGAGTGAGTGATAGAGACTTGAAAGAGCAAAGGAAATATAAAGGAAGAGGGTTCCAGAGTCATTTCAGAAGCACAAGCAAAGACATGCTTCTGGTTCTGTACTCCGCCCATCCCTACCACCATCCCACCCAATCTAGTGCCCAAGAAAATGCTATATGTTTCCAGTGACATCGTGGCAAGAGCTAGGTTTTTCTGCTACTAGTCAAATTTCAGAAAACCATTAATAGATCACACTTTATTTAGCTAGGGCCATTATTTTAGACTAGAACTTCTTAAATTGGGATCAAAGAGTAAAGCTTATACAAAAGAGTAATCTTTATGAAACTTTAACTGATATATTGTGTGTATATTTCTTTTTTCTATCGAAACAATGAATTTTATCAATTTTTCAAGAATCTTGCTGACAGAAAAAAATTTCATCTAACATAGTTCTAATTTGAAACAGATGTGATTAAAATGAAAATTTTGAAGGAAGTGAGGAGTTTTTGTGTGTGTGTGTGTGTATGTGTGTGCTCCAGGTGGGGTTCACTGTAAAATTTGCACCCTTGTGACTTCTTTTTAGTTATAAATAATTTTAGAGGAATAAATACTGTTTAGAAAAGTTTTGTTGATACTTTCCCTTTCATCATTCTTTAATACCTGGACCAAATTTAGTTATTCTTTCAAATAAAAAAATACATAAAACTCCATTCATTTTTGTTTTATACTCACTTTCTAAATCCTTGCATAGATTCAGTTATCTTCTAAGTAAAGTATATATTTTCAAAACACATCTATTTTTTAAAATATTCTGCTGATATTGGCCCCTATTGTATGACATTGATCTCTATCGCCTCCAGGGTTTTGTTTTGAGCTAGTTTCTTTTTGCTCACAGTTATAAATAGAAACTCATAGTTTTTTTTTTTTTCCTTATCTTAGCCGGAAACTCTGAAAATTGTTCTGCCTCTTGCATAACATTCCTATCTCTGCTAATGTGGACATTACCTCCCACCTTCATTTACACTTATGAAGATATTTATTCTTTGGAATTCTGGGAGCTTATTTTATTTTCACTGATCTCTATTAACAAAGATACTCAGTTAGCCTGTATCTTTACCAACTGATAACTAATTTTATCTTTTCTATTAACTATAACAGTCAGAAAGTCCTGTATTTTGGGAATTCCTTTGATCAGGGGAGCGGAGAGGTTATCTTGGTTTCTGACAAGCCCCTGTCCTCATTTGACAGTGAACATGCTCCCCACTTAGAAAATATCTAAAACCTATCAGCTTTAGTGATCGTGCCAGAAGTATTTTTTGTAGCATTTTTTCTTTTAGTGAATCTCTTTTCCAGAAGAAATAGTTGAAATTTAATAAGATCATTGTAGAAGACCAAACATAGAGGCCAAATTTTCTCTGAGTTACGATGTTATTTCTCAGCCAAATGCTTGTCTCTTCTGCTCAGCTGTAAAATTTCTCCATACAAAAGGGTCTCTTTAGTGCCAAGGGGATAAGCAGAAGAAAAAGATGAAAATATAGCTGCTGTCGCATGGATGACTCCACTCACACCGACTCCTTCAGTGAGTTTCCTTAGAATCCTTAGAGGAATGCTTTTCCTAACCACCTATCCCAACATTTAGGTTTACTTCTCAGATGGTCAGTTAATAGTTCTTGAACATAAACTTTTGGCCAGAGTAACTGGAAATTTGAGTTTATTAAAGTTTTACATACTTAACTATGGTCTACAGGGCATTTTAAACTCAGCCATTTGGCTTCAGATCTACTTTCTTACCCCCCAAATACTCAGCGTGAAATGTGTAAGAAGTAATTGGATAAAATACCTTTTCCAAGTCCTCCATATCTTATTCCTTCTAGATAACAAAGAAAAAGTATACAGTATTCCCATGATTAACCACACTATTTTAGTTGGAACTTAAGTCTCTAAATACATCAGGTAATGTACATTACCTGTGTGAAAATCCTGCTTGGGAAAAAGATGAAACGGATTAGTAAATGATTAAAGAGACACCATACTATGTAATATTAGGAAACTCTTTAAAAATGCTGTATTAGGATTGTATATTCTGACTTGCAAAGTTGTTCATGGCATATTTTGGAGGGAAATGAAATAAATCAAGTTATAGTATAATGTGTATGGTAAGATCTCTTATAGAAAAAAAACTGTATCAATCTTATATTACAGCCATATTTACATATATGGAAATATAATTTTAGTCCATTTGTTTAAAAAAAAACAAGATAAGTGTGTATATATTTGTTTTTGTAGTGAAAATGTCTTGAAAACACACCTGAGGTTATATCAGGGGAACAGAATAACGGAGAAAGAAAAGAAGGGCTTCTTTATATACTTCTGTATTATCAGATTTTTAACCTTAAGAAGGTATTACTTTTATCATTTAAAACAGTCAGCTATGATAGGTACTGAACTGTTGTCAAAATGTTTCCCTTGCATAGCTTGCTCCTTGATGGTATTTTGCTTAGCAACGTTTATTGAAAAGTCCCAAACGATTTATTCAATATAAATACATGAAATAATATTGGATTAGGGCTATATTCTTAGATTGCATAAAGCTTTATTTTGATAAGAAACTGTTCTTTTTCCTTCTTCTTTTATAGTGATTAGGGTAACTCATTTTTCTCTACCACCAAAGGGGTTATTTGTAAACTCACCAAAGCCTGACTTGCACGCCCACACCATTACTCTGGACCACCCCTAAGAGGAAGTGATCTGGGTAACACTACTTCTTATTGCTTCTCCTGGCCACAATATCACTTCCACAGCCTTCTTCCAGGTTAGTCTAAGAAAATCTCAGAAATTAATTTGCTTTCCATGTAAGACAACTTTTCAACATTTGTCTAACTTCCACTTACTAGTCCCACACCTTTTATCATTGAGGACTGAGCTAGAAGTAGTATCAATAGTCATATATAATTCATTTCTTTTAAAAAGGAATGCACACGCGCACGCATGTGTGTGTGTGTGTGTGTGTGTGTGTGTGTGTTCCTGGAGGAGTAAATGGCACATATTTTTCTAAGTACTCATGCAGTGATTTTTAAATACAATTTACTTATTGTGTGATCTGAGCAAGTTCCTTATATACACCAAGACTTAGTGTTCCTTATCTGTTCAAAGCAAGTACATAAAAGTACTGAATCTGTAATATCGTTTTGAAGATTAAATTAATTGTATAAACCATGGTATTCCTTATTAATTAATATTTTAAGGAAATAATTAGTAATAATAAATATATGATACATATTGGTGTTCTTTGCATTGATGGCTTCATGCAAATATTGATAAATTCTTATAAAAGATCCCTAATATTTCTGGGAAAGATATTTTGATCAATAACAGCAGTTTGTGACAAGTATTTGAATAACAGAACATAATAAAAAATAAAAGAAATGGCTTATCATGATACTTCAAATGCACTATTCACTCTTCATGTTTTAAATTACTATTATCTTTAACAATTTAACAAAGTGGAAAGTATAATCCTGACTCTTAGTTGAATGCATATATTTGTTCTCATCACAGATTTAAAGAGTCACCAGCAGAGGAGATTAAGAGTATAGGTATTGCCAACCTTGGTGAATGAGGAAGTTGCATTTACCTTGGGAAATACAGTGATTGCCTGAGTTTTGATTCCTACCTGGAAACCAGTTGATGGATAATATGGATAAGCTGCCATGCAAAAAGGAAGTGCCACCTTGCTGACCCAGTAATGAGAGAGAGGGAAGGGGGAGAAGCAAGGAGATAAATTGAGAGGAGGAGAGAGAGTAAGGAAATGTAGAAAGAACTGAGGGAGGGAGGGGAGGAGAGGAGAGAAAGAATGAAGAAAGGGAGGAAGGGAGGCAAGGAAGCAATGGAAGAAATTTGGAGTACAAACAAAGGACACTGAAAGTTTCCAGTTTAGTACATCTCTTTTGTATATTCTACAAATTAGATTGTCAAGAACTCAGCTTCTCTCAGAAATTTAGGCTATTAGCCATTTACAACTTATTTTGAATTAATTTAATCAGATTATCAGATTAGAATTTTGCTTAGAGCCTGCCAAAATCAGCCAGCCTGAGGAAACTGGAGTTTTGACTGAAAAACGGAACTGACAGGAAGTTTGATTAAGAAGCAGGAGGCTGATGTTCAAGGAGGAGGGGACATGGGCATTCACTGAATGAGGGGACAGCCAGAGGGCAGCATGAGGGCAGTGGATGCCTGAGGGCTTATTAAGAGAGTTTACCAAGAGGTGAGAAGTTTCCCAAGACAAACAGCATGCTTTGCACTTTGGCTAAGGTCCCTAGGGCAGTGCACATTCTTGATATCTGCTCTGTTACATTTAATCACAGTGATACTGTTTGTGAGATCAGAGGTACCACATTCTCTGAAAGGACAGCTAAAGGTTATGGATTTATACCTGCATATCTGTTCAGTTTTATGTCCCACTGGTTTTGCTTATAAACTAAAATGTGTCATATTTTAGACCTTTAGTTCCAAAGGCTAATTGTGTTCATCATACTTTTAGCAGACTTGAGATTTTAACCCTAAAACCTCATCGGCATTCCATATGTTATGTTTCACACAGGCCTTGTGAAGTACAGACCAGATACGGCAGAATTGTAACAGGCTTTTCCTTCTCACTACTGAGCATTTCAGACTTCTTCTGAAGATTATAAATTTGAAATATAATATGTTTCCTGGTGTAGGGAATGCTGTGGTGAAAGGTCTGGCCAGGCGAGAGTGCAGGTCTGTTTGTCATCAATGCCTTTTTCCTGAGAGTTCTACATTCCATTTCAGTAACTTTTATCTCTATCTTCAAGTTTTTACAGAAAAGCTATTAGAACGTACATAGTGTGATAGGATATCAAATTCAGTTTATATGACCGTGATTGCTTTGTTTTAGTTTCCAGAAAATTGCAATAATAACTGTAAACATTTAAGAAGTTAATGTTTCATGAACCCAAAACAGATACTTTAGATAGAAAGTGGGGAAACCATGGTAAAATTCATTATGATTATATTCAAGATAAAGAAATTCGTATTAATTTCCTAGGGCTGCTATTTTAAAGTATCATAATCTGGGGAGTTTGAATCATCAGAAATATATTCTTTCACAGTTCTGGAGACTAGAAGTTTGACATCAAAGTGTCAGCCCACCTGGCTCCCTCTGAATTCTCTGTCTCATGCCTTCTTGTTAGCTTCTGGTAGTTGCCGGCAATTCTTAGTGGGTCCTTAGCTTGTAGAGACATCGCTCCATTCTCTGCCTCCATTGTCACATGACATTCTCCCTGGGAATTTGAATCTTCATATGGCTGTGATCACTCTGTGTGTGTCTGTTACTAAGTTTCTTCTCCTCTTATACTAGTCATACTGGTTTAAGGACAAGCCCTATTCCAATGTGACCTGATCTTAACTTTCTTAATTTCTTCTGTAATGATCTTATTTCCTAATAAGTTCACATTCACATACCAAAGATTACGACTTTGGGGGACACAGTTCAACCCTCAAAAGTTCAACATAGGAATAAGTGAGAAGGCAAACACTCTTAAGTCACGATAAAGGAACAAACATTCCAATTAAGAAAATCACTTAACTACAGTGTTAAATTATTCATTTATCATGTTATACTCAAGTCTGTTAATGAAAGTATGAAATGACTGAAAAATCTTCTGTTCTCCAGAACCTGGTATCTTCCTGCACTTGAATTTGTATGTATTCCATATACTTCAAACTTTTTAAAAAATTAATCTATAAACATTTATATTTTCTATGCAATTAAAGACTTCCACTTTACTTAACATTAAATATTCAACTCAATACTTTTCTCATTTAGCAATGCTTACTCAATGCCAAGGACTGCGTGGGTTACTAGGATGGAAAGAAGGAAGAATAGCCCTTGTTCTTAAAGTCTTGTGAGATGGATAAAAACAAATTACAATAGATTTTCATGTTATTTAGAAGTATGTATTGTATTATGGCAGGGCATAGAAAGAATGGTAAACTAGACTTTGGTCATGGAAGTCTTCCTAAGAGAGTCGACACCCATGCTACCTCCAAATAGAAGACAGTCAAGCAAAGTGCTGTAAGGAAGAATATTACCACAAGTGCTCAGATTGGGGAAAGAAAACTTGACGATGAACATAGTTTTTTGCGCTGATGATATAATGGATAATTTGCAAGAGATAAGATTAGAGAGCTGAACAATGATTATATTTATAGGGTAGATGCCCATTATATACTGAGCACTCAATAAATATTACTTTAGACACAGTAAGGTAGTGATGAGGAGCACAGGCTCTAGTGTCAGATAGTTTGCATTTAATCCTATTATTCTATTGAATAAATTTAGCCTCTCTCAACCTTAGTTTCTCATCTATATAATGGGGATAATAGTAACATATTAGAATCCTAGGCCCATGGCAACAAAATACCACAAATTGGGTGGCTTAAAATAATGGAAATGTATTCTCCCATGGTTTTGATGGACAGAAATCAGAAATCAAGGGGTCAGCAACACTGGTTTCTTCTGGAAGACTCAGCGGAAAAAAATGTTTCCTGACTTTCTGTTGGCATTTGGTGATTGCCAGCATGTTGTTCCTGGCCTTGTAGATGTATCACCCCAATTTCTGCCTCCATGGTCCCATGGCATTTTCCATGTGTGTCTCTGTGACAGATTTCCAGAAAATATCTGAAAACTTTTTATTAGATTTTCTCACTTATCATCATGGTGCGCTAAACATTTTTTCCTATAGAAAAAGAAATAAATGAAAGGATTTTTTTTTATTTAGTAACTCTGGCATGGTATCACCAATTTGTAAACAATTAAGCCATTGTTAGCAAGTATTGAGGTAGAATATACTGTTATTGTTTTATGTGGTCATCCAACATTATGTTATGAAGACGAAAGCATAACAGATCTATTTGTTAGTACAGAAAAAGTAGAAGAAAAAGAAGTATGTTTTAGGGAAGATTTCCAAGTTCAAATACAAAGTTTGAGATTTAGCTTGAGTAAGAAAAGCCTCTCTACTGAGTTATTTTTTTAAATTTATTTTTATTTTACTTTTTCCAGCTTTATTGAGGTATGATTAACAAATTAAAAATTGTGTATATTTAAGGTGTACAACGTGGTGTTTAGATATAAGTATAACTTGTATAGTGATTACCACACTCAATCAAGCTAATTGCCATTTCCATCGCCTTACATAGTTATCTTTTGTGTGTGTGTGTGTGTGTGTGTGTGTTAGAAACATTTAAGATCTACCACCTTAGCAAATTTCAAATATAAAATGCATTAATATTAGCTATAGTCATCATACTAGACATTGGATCTCTAGAACTCATTTATGTTATAACTGAAAGTTTATACCCTTAGATCAACATCTCTCCATTTTCCCCAACCCCCCGTGCCTGGCAACCACCATTCTATTTTGTTTTTCTAAGTTTGACTTTTTTAGATTCCACATATAAATGAAATCACATACTATCTGTCTTTCCGTGTCTGGCTTATTTCACTTAACATAATCCCCCGAATTCATGCATGTTATAACAAATGGTAGGATTTTTTTTTAAGCTGAATAATATTCTATTGTGTGTATATTTCTTTATTCATTTATCCATCAAGAGACACCTAGTTTTGATTCAGCTCTTAGTTAGACAGCATGTATTTTGCAATTTTCTCAAGAATAATATAATCTTTTAGTTTTTGATCATTTAAGATATATTTTTCTCACCTTTACACATAAAGAATTTTTGCTAGCCTATTAGTTATAACACTTTCCATGTCTTATAAAAGAAAAATAAACTCAAACCGGCTTAAACAATTATGAAATTTCCTGGTTCTGATTACTGAAAACACTTATAGGTAGGGTAGGATTAAATTTGTATTTTAATAATATCATCAAGGTCCTAGTTATCTTCTCTCTCATCTTTGTCTTCTGTGGTGTCAGTTTGGAAAAAATGTTTAGCGCACCATGATGATAAGTGAGAAAATCTAATAAAAAGTTTTCAGATAGATATTTTCTGGAAATCTGTCAGTTTGGAAAGCTTGGTTCTTTCATAGTTACAAAATAGTAACTCCCAGGTATACATGCCTCCTTATGCGTGAAAGACTGATCAGTTATGGTCATGTGCTCCAGACCACTATAAACCAATTATTTGTGGTTAGAGGAATGCAAAGCATAGATTGGCTTGTGTTGGGTTTTCCCCCAGTTCGATTAGCTTGTGGCAATTGTAGTTCACTTGGGATCTCTATGTCAAATCTAAATCCTTTTATTCAAAATTAATTTAACCCAATGTTATATAGATATTGTCAATTTTTCATATTGTAGAGAAATAATGTGAACACTCCATTTTTATTCCTATATGGATAAACAAATACACACATATATACATAAACACTTTTTCTATTTTGATGCTGGTAAGAATTGCCCTTTAAAATTGTAATTATAACTTTTTCTTTGCTAAAGTGATCTAGGTCTGCATTTTCCTCCATCAATTTTACCAAGCCCATGGTGAACTATTTCATTTGGAATTAGGATTGAGAAAGTTCTATTCTCTGTCTTTGATATCTGAATTTTTCAATTTGTTCTGATACTCCAGGAATATTAATGATCTGTGGAAAAGCTATTCATTTTTTAATTCTATTGATCAGTTTCTTTCATTTTTTTTTCTCTTTTTCTGGAACAAAATAAATCTCTTTGATCTGCCAATTAACATCTTTTATTTATTTATTTATTTTTGTTCAGAACTTTTTTCTTTGATTACATTTTTATATTCCATGTTTTTCAATCTTTACAAAACAGTCAATCAGGTCTGAGTAGAGTGAGGGGGGGAAAAAGAAGCTAAGGAGGGAATCTTGAGTAGCACTTACATTTAAAGATTAAAAACAAAATTAGATGTATGTAAAGAAAAAAATCTAGGGGAAACAATGCCACAGAAACCAAGGAGTACTTTTATTACTTTAATATATATTTCACAGGAATTGCTTTCTGGACATTACTCCCACCCTTATGATGATATTAGTAACATACCCATGAAGTATTTAATCCTTTTCTTTTCTATTGAAAATATTTTTTAGCATCCATTTTAACAAACGTAATCTCGGAACAATTTTACATTTACAGAATTATTGCAAAAGTTGTACAAAGATTTTCTATGTAGCCCACATCCAGTTTCTAGTTATGTTAGTGTGATAGATTTATCATCATCAGTCAAACATTTAACTGATATATTATTACAAACTAAAATCCAGAATTTATTCAGATTTTTTTAGGTTTTCCCTAAGTCCCCCCTTTTTTTTTTTTTACTTTGGTGGTTATTCCAGGATCCCATCCAGGATATATTACATTAATAGTCTTGTCTTCTTAAACTGTTCTAGGTTGTAACAGTTTCTCAGACCTTCCTTGTTTCTAATGACCCTGAAGATTTTGAGGTTTACTGGTCAATTTTTTCTGTAGATTCTCTCTCAGTTGGATGCATCTGATACTTTTCTTATTCCTAGACAGGAGTAATGCATTTTGGGGAGGAAAATCATGAAAGTAATTTGCCATTCTCATCACAGAGTATCAAAGTTGAACAATATTGAAGTAACATCACTGTATTAGAAGCCAATACAGGTGCTAGATGTGCTCATTTATACTGGAGTCCTTGTGTCCTAGACTCAGATGACAGAGCAAAAACATGTAGGTATTTAGATCACCTTTTTTTGTTTCAACAGTTGTTGTAGTTTTCCATTTATATGTATTGTATGTATTTTGTTAGATTTATACCTAAGTATTTACTCTTTGGATACTATTATGAATGGTATTTTTTAAATTTCAAATTCCATTTTTTTTATTACAGAGAAAGAGGAAAGGAATTGGCTTTTAAAACATGTTTTAATGTACTTTTTACTAGTGCTATTGAAATATAATTGACACATAACATTGTGTAAATATAATGTGTACAACATGTTTATTTGATATATATTGCAATATGAATACCACCATAGTGTTAGCTAAAACCTCCATCACATCACATAATTACCATTATTGTGTGTGTGTGTGGCAAGAACATTTGAGATTTACTCTCTAAGAAATTTTCATGTGTACAATATAGTAAGGTTTACTACAATAATAATATTGTTCACTAGAACCCCAGAACTTATTCATCTTCTAACTGGCAATTGGCTTTTGTATATTATATCCTGAAATCTTGCTATAGTCGCTTTATTTTTTTAATTCTTTGAGATTTTTCCATATAGTCAATCCCATCATCTGTGAATAGAGATAGTTTTATTTATTCTTTTCCAAGATTTATATATTTATTCTGTGTCTTCTGTGTCAATTAGTATGATCATATGATTTTCCTTTTTAGCATGTCAATATGATGTATGAAATTGATTAATTTTTCAAATGTGGAACCAACCTTGGATATATAGAATAAATACCACTTGGTTGTAGTGTATAATTGTTTCCATATACTGTTGAATTGATGTTACTATTTTATTGAGGTTTGTTTTGTCTGTTTTTATGAGAGATATGTCTGTAACTTCCCTTTCTTAAATCCACTTTTGTCATTAGAGCAATGCTAGCTTCATTGAGTGAGTTAGGTAAGGTTCCTCTGCTTTTATTTTTGGAAGAGATTACAGAGAATTGATATCACTTCTTTCTTAAATAATAGAAATCACCTGCGAAACCATTTGGGTCTGGTCATTTCTTTGGGGAAAGGTTATTAATTATTAATTCAATTCATTTATAGATATTGGGCTATTCATGTTATATATTTCCCCTTGCGTGTATTTAGATTGTTCTTAATTCTTCTGAAACTGTAACATATATTCAAAATTAATAAAAAATGCCTACAGAGTTTCCATCAAAAAGCAGATTTATAGATCAGAAGATTGAGTGAAGCAGGAAACTTTTTTTGAAAAAACATAGTGTGAATGCAAAGTTATTTTTGAAATTTTAATCTATCTAATAAGAATAGATAATCTTCTTTCCATTACTTACATGCACTGTAGTTTTGTTTGTTTATTTGTTTGTTTGTTTGTATGGTATGTGTCTATGGACACCTCCATTTGCTATTCCAGTTAAGAAGTTTAAAAAAATTCTTTCTCTTTGTCTCTCATATGTTGTATTATGTTTTCTTTTAAATGTCAGCATATGATCTTTATGGGGAATATTACTTAATCATTTCAGATCATTTTTGTTATAATAATTTGTGTGTTCTATGATTACATTTAATTTACATTTAACATTTATTTTAATAGGTAGCCTTGTTAAGGAACAGGTATTCAGAGTAGTGTGTTATCATTAGCATATCTTACTTAAATAAAAGCTACTGTAGCATGGTTTGCAATTTACTTTGGAATAGTAATGGACTTTTGTGCACAATGATTTTATTTTGAAATGTTAGCATTTCAAGAAATATATGACTTTTTGAAGTCTCAACTAACATGAGAAATAATAAGGGAAATGTTAACAATAAAAGAAAAACTAGCAATCAGAATTTTACAGAAGCAATGACATATTTAGGCACTTTAGACAATGACATCATGAAGCTATAGAGAGACCAAAAAAATGTCATTTTCCACGATAATATCTTTCACAGTAACTTGTTTATTATAAGTAATTGATAACTATCGATATTGCCATAACATTCTATTGCACTTACAAAACCACTGGACAATGCCGTCTCAGCTTTCTGAAGTGTTCAACAAACACGGTGCCGTTCTCTAGAACTGGCTGTTGGTTTTCAGTTTGCTAGCTAGACTATCTGAAACGTGAAATTAGGGGCTGTGTTTTTTGTTTGTTTGTTTGTTTTAGTCTACTCAACACTTAGTTTTGTGACCCACAGGAACTTAGAATTAATTGAGAGGACGGGTGAATCGAAGGATGAATGAATGCTTATATCCACCTGTCAGTTGGTGGGAATTTCTGCTAAGTAAAACAGTATGTCATAGCAGTGGTAATTTCAATCACCTTTTCCTTGTGTCTTCTGGTCAGGTATATTAGTTTGCTGTTGGCTTCTTCCTTTTCTTTGTAGTAACTTTACATGGAGATCTTACTGATGGTTATATAGGTTGATAACCTGAACAACAGAACAGCTATCTCATCATACTCGCAGGTTCCACCCAACCTCCAGGGGAAGTGTTTGTATAAATGTACACCAGGGAATGGAGGTCTTGGGGGCCATCTTAGAATTCTACATACTGCAACAGCAAAGGTATTTCTACCCTAATTCATTTCCCACCTTCATGTTGCTGCTTCCAGCTTCATGGAAGTGAAGCATCCATCCCTTAACTCTTTGGGCAAATATGGTTTACCTTGAGAGTATTCTGATTAACCCATTTGACTTATTTTATCTATGATTACCTTTGGTCTCATTTAATTTACTTTTATCTATATTTTCTTGTAAGCCATCTGCATTTCTTTTCCTTCTTTGAGAATCTCTTCCCTTTGCAAAAGTTATTTGAACTCTCCCCTTATAAAGATTTAGCCTTTTTTGTTTCCAACTCTCGATATGAAATTTTTATCTGGTGCCAGGACTTAACTGTAAATTGTCCATGAATCAAAACCATGCTGCAAAATCAGAAGTTGACATACCATTTTTTTATTGTCCTAAATGAAAAGCTAAGCACTTATTTATTACATAATTCTTTTCAAAGTCCATGCATATTACTTGTGCACATACAATTTTGTTATGTACTAAACAATGACTTAAGCACAATATTCCTGTTCAATATACGGAAATGAGAATCATCATGGGAGAGTAGCAAATGTGTTATATTTGCCTTTATTCTTAACACCATGTATGGCTTTTATATAAAACTCTGGAATACATGTAGCTTTTCCTCTTTTCTGGAAAATGTGAATATTGTACATTTTCTTCATAAATTATATGCTTTCTTGGAGAAAATCAAACACCTGAGTACAGAAACAAATTGTGTTCCAAAATAAGATAATTTTTCACTCCTTTGTTTAGACATTGTGTTAGTTTGCTCAGGCTGTCACAACACATACCACAGACTGGATAGCTTAAAGAACAGAAATTTATTTTCTACAATTCTGGCAGCTAGAAGTCCAAGATCAAGGTGCTAGCAGGGTTGCTTTTGTCTGAACCACTCTCTTTGGCTACAAATGGCTTCTTCTCTCTGTGTCTTCACATGATCTTCCCTCCTAGTGGATCTCTATTCTAACCCCTTTTGGTAAGGACACTAGTTATACTGAATTCAGGCCCACCCTAATGACCTCATTTAACTAAATTATCTCTTTGAATGTTCTGTCTCCAAATACAACACATACTGAGACACTAGGAGTTAGGAATTCAACATATGAATTTGGGGGGAGGGGGATACAATTCAGCCCATAACACTTGTGAGGTGAACTCAAACTACTTTGTGCACAGTGTCTAATGAGAAGAGAGAAATGCAGAATGCAGTGTAAGAGAAGTAATACTGAGATGAACAAATGTTACCTTAGGACTGCCATTTTATAGCAACTGCAGAAGTAAATGTAGCAATGTGATTGTGGGTGATAATATGCTTGGTAAATTATAATAGATCAGTTAGAGAAACATGTTGAATATTTTCTTGGATTGAAAGAAAAGAACTAAAAAGAAGCCATTTCTCAGCATTTTATTTGATTTCATAAGAATCTTGAGCATCAAAACATACTCTGCTATGTAAGAAGCCAAGTTTATGGGACTCTCTGGTTTTATACATATATTACTTTCAGAATAAGGATAGCAACTCACCTGTTATACAGTATTATCTTGACATGCATTTTTAATGAATTGGGTCTTTCGGTTTATGTGTACCCATAAAATCTAGTAGTTCGACCTCACTATTACCATCTTTGCTACTTTCGATTTGAGGTAATAACATTTTATTATAAAATTGTAATTCTTGTAATTTAGAACTCTAGTTTGTAAGATAAGAAAAAAGACATATCATTTGGGGGCAGCAATAGAAACAAAGTATACTCTATTTAAAGCAGAAAAAACATCTTTTAAAAAAATTCCTGGGCATACTTTTCTGGTATTTTAGAAACATTTCTTTTTTGCTCATCTTCTAAGTACAGCCTGAACCAAATTTGTTATGTTAAAAACAAAAAGAATTTTACTGAGTGTTTGCCCTAAAAGAAGAGACATCTTTCTACCCCCGACACAACAACAGAAACTAAAATCTGTAAGTGAAAAGATGCTGTCTTCTACCATCACCATTGTTGTCTATAATTAGGAATTTACTCAGGAGTAAGAATAACTTGCCTACAGTCTATGTTATTACACTCCTCCTGACTTCTCTCTTTTCTACATGTTGAATAACTTACTAATTTATTATCTCCACATATGCGATGTTTGGGTCCTATAAGTGTGCAATAGATCTTAGTTATAGGATCTCTTCTCCCTGCTACATCAGATAATTTTGATAATTACTTAAATTATACTTCCTCTTTCTAATTTATTTTTAGTTTCCTTTTAACTTTATAGACTACCAATGGGCAAATTTTAATGTTTTACAATTCAAGATATGATTTTTACATTCAGCCTAGTAACTAAATAAGCTATAAATTTAAGAAAGATAAATTTGACCACCCGGTACTTTTTCATATAAGGAAAACAAACTACTTATTCTTAGGTGTTGCCTCTGGAGGAATTTTCCAGATCATTAAGCAGTCAGAACTGACTCTGAGAATGATGTGAGTCCCTCTGGTCCTAAGATGCCAACTTTCCACCTTGTTAGGGTTGAAGAAGTCTGGGTCGGGGTGAATGGATACCATCTTTGTTCTCGGAGGTGCATAGTAGGAGCCTTATTATTACTACACGCAAATGTTATTTTAGTGTTGATTTGAAAACATCAGACGAGTTTAGGTTAGAATTTCAAAGAAATATATGAATCCTTGTTATTTTCAAATCTCCATTCTCTTTCATGATATAAAATATCACTCTTCCTTAAAAGGATCATAAAATTATCCCAAATTACCAGATCTAAACGCCGAACGACAAACGATCCATATTTACCACAAGGAATAGGGTTAAAATTTATTCTCCAATGACAAATTCCAACCCGGAACAGATTTCAGCCAGGCAGCTAGCAGAGCTTGCCGGGTGAACTGCACAGGCCATGATGGGTGCAGAGCTCAGAGCCGGAAAGCAAACAGCTGCTGTAGCCTGATTTGAGTTAAAATAGTGTGAGTGTTTAGTCTGGCGCACAGCTTCAGGGGAGATTGGCAGCTGGGTCAAACAAAGTCCTTCCATTGGCTCTCTTCCCAGGCAGCTTCTGCTAGTATTTAGGTACTAGTGCAGTGTAGGGCCCTTTTCTCAGGCAAAACCTAACATCTGACCGCACCCTCTTTGCTTTAAAAAAAAAAAAAAGGAAAAGAAAAGAAAAAAAAACCTTTTTCCTTCTTTCGTTACGATAAATTCTCCAATAGACAACCTCTCCCACTAATTGTGTATTAGCAATGTATTTTATCTTGAGAGCTGACGCACTGGGCTCTCAACGTGGTGTGGAAAGCTGCCTGTTACAGTGCTGGATTCATAAAAGGGCCTTTATGGTTTGTGAAAGAATATCTGTGTGCTTAGGCAGGAACTTTTTGATCTGCAGAAAAGCCGGAAGACATCTAGGTAAGGCTACCTATCAAATCTACTTTTTTGGGGAAAAGTTGGGCAGTGAGAATGATTCCTCATAACCGACATGAGTTTGGAGTATGCGTGTTCACTTTTTTAGAAGTTTAAAAGGTACTGACTATTGTTTGCTTATTTTTTATTTGTTTGTTTAAATCTTAAGAGAATGCTGTAGCCTGCATTTTTTACGATTTTGTTTTCTGCTATTGAACGGATTATAGTGGATCTAGAGTTTTATTATATAGCAAAATCTTTGTGAACGGCCTCAGAAAGAAAGTGTATTTAGAAGGGAAATTGACAAGTTTTAAAGAGTAATTGTACAATCATTTGAGGACAGAGGAACACTGCATTAGACTAACAAGGGTTTAATTACCAAAAAAAGTTTAATGTTGCTTTGGAAGGAATATTAAGTAAGTTGTCTTTGTCTCTTACTTTTTAATTTTAGTCACTGATTTAGCCTGTTGGGTCACATTTTTTGTTAGTGCTGAAGGCTGCCATGAATCCCTAATGAGGCCCCTTTGCACATGATTTTGGCACTTGGCCAAAATCAACTTCCCAGCGGCAAGCTTTCTCTAAAGAACCTGGAGCAAATTTTTTTTTTTTTTTTTGATTAGAAATCATGTCTGAAAACTGCCACAACCAGTTGTATAGGTATGTCAAAATGACTTTATACAATAAATACGAAACAAGCATTTAAAAAATTTTCCTCATATCATAGCTTTTATCATTATGAATTCCTGCTTGTGGTCACCTAAAATATGTCAGGACAATAACAATCTTAAAGAAAAAGATTTACTGACATTTTTGTTTTTCTCAGCACAAGAGTAGGGATGGTCATCTCATTGAGACATACACGGTACGAAAGGGATATTCAAAACACTAAGAATAAGTAACAGATGAATTCTTAAAACTGTTAATCTCTGTAAGTAATACTCAGTGAACAGTAAGTAATGAAGTTTTCTAGAAGTTGGTTGTACGTACAATTAAGCTTAACATTTTTTAATTGGGATTTTTATGTGTTAAATACCATAGTATTTGAGATTCTAAATCTGTTAACATTTATTATAAAATTATATAAAATTATAAAATTTATTAATACCTTGATATTATTTTTAAGAAATGTTTTAATAGAAATGTTCGATATATAAACATGACTGAATAACTTTAAATGATTGTCTTTAATTGCTGTTTTGCAATAAAAAGATTTTTCATGAAAGAAATGCTGAAGCTCAAAGGCATTTGCACCCAATTTTTAGAGCTGTTAATTTTACTCTAACTGAATTTTGTCACGTAAGCCGATAACGTTATTTTATACTCCAGTATTTTAAGAGTTAAATTCACAAGTTGCTTTGAAATACTATAGTAACCAGATATTAACAACCTCAGATTTAAGTAGCCATTTTCAGCAGTACCTTTAGACTATGTATTAAAAATAGATACATTGCAGAGTAAGCAGAAAAGTAGGATCTCTGTTGCTCTGGTTTTGTCTTTTTTGTTTTTTTTTAAGAAATCTTATTATCATTATTCTAAATACTGCTTTGCCTTATATTTTAGTCTATGATAATCTAGACTGAAACTTTATGTTTTACTTTGAAGTAGTCATGTTTCTCTTTAACATATTGATAAGAACATGATTTATTCTTTTTTAAAGAAGCGTGATTTAGAGCTGTCTTAGTAGGTATGTTTTTCATGTTTATCACTATGTTTATCTTCCCTTTATTTTTACACAGTGTAAAATGTTGCTAATTTTGGGTCATAGAAAAAGTGAAAATTAACGTTAGTAAACTTTAGCATTAGAAAATGCAGCTTGATTTCCTTCAGATCAATTTAGGTATATGTATAACTTATGTATAGATAAAATATTTTTTGGTATTGCTGTGGTCTGAATCTATGATACTGTGTATCCTTTGCTATTAGTTGCATTGAGACATGGAATGTTTGAAATTATCATATCAGTCAACATTAAAATACATAGATGTTTTAAACTGGGAAAGAGCAAATATATCTGTTCCTTACCAAAATTTACCTGGATAAGATTTGTATATCTAGTGAATTCACAGTTGAATTATCATTTAATGTAAACTTCGGTATTTTTAAAAAATGAGGATATATAAGGTAAATATTTCAAAATTTAGATAAAAACGGGAACATTTTATCATTTACTATTTTCAAACAGGTGCAGGAAAAATAGGATAGTTTGTCTTATTCAGCATAATTCTTGCTTAAAAGTTATTTTTGAATTCTATTTTCATTTTAATCTTACTCCCATACATATAATGTTGTCTCGTGTTTTCATTTTAGATTATTTTTAATCAGTTATTTTACTTATTTGAAATTGGCCAAACATTTCTCTACAATACACTGAGAGATATTTAACTGGAAATTTTAGGTTTTTGTTTTCGTTATTTTGTTTTCATTTTTTGTGTGTTTTGATTTTTTGATTAATTAGACACCATAGCAAAGTTAATGGTAAAAAATGTAGAACTTCTAGAATATACAGATATGTTAGTTTGTAAGTTTAGAAAAAACTTACTCGTTCACAATTATTGACAAATACTTTTGAGTTGAGGTAGAAAAAAGTATTGAGAAAAATTTACGTTGTACTCTTTACTGAAAAAGCTAAGAAATTTACTTTCTTTTGCTATAGCTATGAATTACAATTAAATATTTCAATAGTGTTGACTTTTTGGCAGAATTATTAGCTAATTTTCCTTGGGACTATAAATGTAAAACATTGATTACATTTTCTTCATAGAATTGACATTTTAAAAACAATATTCTAAATGCAATTACTTTAAAAAGAAAAATATTTCAATGTTTGTTAAATATATTCTATTTGTGAAGAAGACCTTGAAGAATTTACTTCATTTATCATTTTTCCCATCCTTTCTAAATATTAAAACCTATTCTACTTTATAGTGTGGAAACTTTACTCTTTAGAAAAAGTGGATTTATAGTGTCAATTTAGTTTATGAGTCTTTACCATTTTAAGTGTGACAGAGTTTTTGTTTCAATTATGCAACAGGCACATAACATGGTCACCCCCAATTAAAAGATATATTAAATAATAACTATAAATGTTAATTCTGTATTAAAAAGAAAGCTTTACAACAGCAGTCTTTTATCTACAAATTTTAAAATGTGAGAAGTGTTTACAACAGGGCATTTTTGATGAGTGTTTCATCATTTAAATGAAGTGCTTTGTTCTGAATGGTCTACATTCCAGCAATGAGATAAATGTATGGATGGCTACATTAGATTGAACATAATTATTGAATTTTGGCACAACTTCAGTGACCTCTGCCATAAAAGATTAGCATACGTGGGATGATGGTGGATTTGCAGTCACAGTAGATAAGTGAAGCACGTGAGGCACCAACCTTTGTTGTTTGGGAGAAAGTATGCGCTAAAATAAAAGGAGATACTTTTTATGTAAACTGCTGATATTAACAGTTTGTCATTTCATTAATACGACAAATCTCGACCATCAAAAAATTAATTACGGTTTGTAATACATTTGCAAGACTTTTCCCATAGAAATAACTGCAGTATCTCATTCTTTTATGAGATGAACAACTGTTATATTTCCAAGCAGCCAACACGTAACTATAAATTAGGTGACCAAGTAATTTTTTAAATGTTATGCTTTGAGTAAAATGCAATTAACATTAAATAAAAGAATAATGTTCTCTGATTTTAAGCCTTTTTCACATAAAATAACATGATTTTCACTTGTTGCAATTCTTTTACTTAATATTGATTTAATTTTGACGTTATCATAAAGCAAATATTGCTGTTTGATACAGTTTTTAAACATGGTAGTGTTTATTTTATAAGTAGCCTGACCTAATATATTTAAACAATGGTGATTTATGTTGAGCTGTAAAGTCTCTTGGTCAAGTTCAGCAAAGGGCCCTCTATTTTGGTGCTCGAATTTTTTTTCTAAAAACAGTCTGAATTTTCTCTTGTTTGTGTTCCAGTATTTTTGTGGTCCTGAGTGTTGGTCTACCTCCTGAGATATCTTTGAGCATTAGGATGGAAAGTATAATAGTTGGATCTAAGTTTGTTCTTATTCCATATTACTCTGAATAAATAAAAATTTTGAGTTTCTTATTAAAAGCTAGTCTATATATGAATCAGTATAAACGATTACATCAAATCTGATGATTTGGGTAATTTAAAGTACTGAACATTCAACGTAAGTTAATGGTCATTTACATCTTTGTGTAGTCATTATAAATTTTTGATTGTTATTGGTTTTAAATATTTACTAGTTTTTAGAAAATCTAGAATACCATAATTTGCTTAAAAAACTATTAATATTTACTAATTTTATAATTGCCTCCACTTTGCTATTACTGAAATGTTATGTAATACCTCTCTTTAAAAATACCATGAGACTTGAGCAGTGCCTTACTTTCCATTTCTTCCACTAACGTAAGAGGTCGACATGTGTTGGGCGGAGGGTGCCTGAAAATAATTCAGAAACATTTTCTCTTTGGTGATTATCAACTACTTTACTATTTGCAGAGATTTTGAAAGGAGTGATTGTATTTTTTGAACATTTATATAAAGGTGAGGAATCCATGGGATTTCTGAGGACTTCAGTTAAAAAACTAAAATAGAGAATAAAATTGAGATTAATGACATGGTGCATTTTTATAGCAACTAATTACAACTTGCTATTCATACATAAACAACAGTCTGGAAAGGTAGACAGCGGGTGATGAGCGCAGCCTTCATTCACTCTTCACTTAAGAACTGCTGAGAAAGTGGTGGCAAAGTGATGGTTTGGAGCCAGTCTGTATGAGCTATGGTGTTTCAGGTCCATGACATCATTTCCCATATTTAAATCTTCCAGTCTTGCTTTAGAGCCCCACATCTAATCTCATAGATGGTTGTAGAGAAAAGGGTTGCGACAGAACACACTCATTCTAGTTATTCTGGAGAGCCTATGAGTGGAGTATCTTTGACAGAGGCGGTGTTCTTTGGTTAGTGATTTATTTATTTATTTATTTATTTTAAATCACCGTTTGGGTAGGTCAGCTCAATCGGTTGGCCAAATCGGCTTGATAACCCAGCTAACTCAGCCTTAGAAGAATAATTAGTTTTCATTCTTCCCTAAACCTGGGCACTTTCCTGAAGAACGCGGACAGTTGGGCATAAAAGCTTGAGCTGCTAAAACTATACAACATACGTATTCTAATTTTGAGTTAATAAGCTGTGTTTTCTGTTTGAAATAGTATATATCAATATACATTTTATGTCCTAGATATTTAAACAATGGTAGAAGCAATTGTCCTGAGATTAAAGTTGTGGGATTAACTTTATTATAAATCTGTTTGAGATGTCATGTGCAAATTACTTTTTAAAATCATTCCTTTTGAAATTTTTAGATTACATCCTTCATAAGGCCTAATGATTTAGGTGTGAATTTTCTGTTGTTGGAGCAATTTTTGAAGAGTATCTGTATACTGCCATTGCTTGTTCCGTGGGATTCTAACTTGATCACATGTTCTTTCCTCTCCATTCCTAGGACTCATTCATAAATATTCTCTGGAGAGATATTTTTGCATATGTGTCAAAAGCCAATATTAGATATATTCAGGTAGCTTGGCGTTAGAAAATGTTGATGCACAGAAAATTCCTACTAAAGTGTTACTTAGCTATTTCTGAAACTTCTTTGATTGTCAGGAAATGAATCAACAAGGATATAGAAAGAAAAAGATGGCTTGTAATTTTGGCAGATGAAACAGAGCAATAATCAGTTCAGAATATTTATAGAATGATAAAATTTTTCTACTGACATATTTAGATGCCAACAAATTTAATTCGGAAACTGCTATTTGTTACTAGAAGGAAGGAATTGATGTTGGTAATCAGTAGTTCAAAATGCCTGATATAAGACAAAGAGCTGATTTATTCAATGAATAAGTCTTAGATAAAATGTAAGCTATTAGACTACCTCATATTTGAAATTTGTTTTAACTTTCAATACCCAAATCATTAAATATGAATGTAATAGTATTCACACATTTTCCACTTCCAGAATTAGCCATGTCTACCTATGAAATTTGCTCTTTCTTCTTATATAAGTAAATAAGATGAATAATCAAATATCTTACAGTTTCCATTTCCATTTACATCTTAAAGCCTACTCAAGATCAAACCTGCAGTAGCTAAATTACATAAAAGTCTGGATTATAGCAAGATGAGATTATGTAACCCAAAATGAAATTATATAGAGAGCGCAGGTGATTATTAGCATTTGTGTGGTCAGAAATACAAATTGCATTGCAGATAGAGCTTCTTTCTCACTTGAGAAAAGTGCAATTAAAAGTAATTTACAGATGTGCAAATGAACAGATGCTTTCTTCTAACTAAATTTCATAGAAATTAGCTAAATTATAATGGGTTTAAAAGTCACTACCTTGTAATGGTTTTTAAATTGGATCGGAAGCAGCATTACTAGGTTTACTAGATGAAGGGAATTAATACTTATGAGTACCTGGGACAATTTCTGTTTAGGTGGCAGCAGAATCATTAAGACATTAGAAATTATAACCAGACCAAAACACATAGCAGGTTTGTGAAAACTGATTATTAAGTGTGTAGATCCTCTATGTATTCTACGCCTTATGTCATTTATATTATAGACTCCCTGACAGCATGAAAAATGATTCAGCTATATGTGGAGAAAGTGGTGTATGTGTATGTACATGTTACCCATACGGGGTGTGCGTGTATGTATCTGTTTGTGTATAAGAGATCTTCATATTTGCCTAATGATCTGGAAAATATCAAGAGTAAGATGTAGGTGTATTGGTACATTGGTAAAAATAAGGAATTCTGGTAAAGTTTTCTTCTGTATTAGATTATAGGAAGTGAAGATGAACCTACATTTCTGGAAAATCAGCCCTTTAAAAAAAATCCCTGTATTTTACTTGGAGCTACTTACATACTCAATAAAGAGAATATTTTTTCATTGGGTAAAGAAAGACTTGTTCTTGACCAAATTTCCTTGGGCTTGAGATAGACTTCTTTTATTTGCAACTAGGAATAACCAGGTTTTTTCTAAAACCCTGGAAAGGCATGTCGATGGCTAAAAGAAGAAGGAGAAGTGGAAATTGATGGATTACATTGGACCAGGGAATTAAAGAGCTTTTACTCTGTGCAAGCTCAAAGATTTATTATAATCTATCCAATAGTATTTCAAACAATAATTTACTAAGAGTATTACTAAAAAAATTTCAAAAATTTGACCTTGAAGCTAATTAGAAGATTGACTCATTGGTTACGAGTATGCTGAGTGAACCCTTTACTTATCCTATCTACAATGTATCTTCCAGAGATTGGCTCCTGCCATTGAGAGTGTTATACACGAACAGTCATTGATGCGGTGATTCAGATCCTGTACAGAGTCCTTCATGTATCTCATCTCAGTCCTTTAAATAACCATCAGAGTTGGTGATAATTATCCCTATTGCATAGATAGAAGACTCCGTATGCTTAAATAATTTTCCCATAGTTCCAGGGCTGGTAAGTGTAGATGTCAGGATTTGAACTTACGTTAATGGTATTTCTAACCGATGCTATTATCAGTGTACTGCATATTTAATAATCTTCATCTTGAGAGTATGAGGAATATTAAATATAACCCTGTGATTTAAATATTCTTTTTTTAAAATTAACAATTGAAGAAACAGAGCTCTTAAAATATTAAAATCAACCATAGATGGAGAGAGGCAGGCAAAATCAAGCCCTTTATATAGTAGGTACTTCTAATATTTGAAGTATGTACTTTTAATGTAGTCCTAAGTTAAGCATTAGCTAGTGACCAGTAAAACAGTTTATGTCATAAACAATTTTTCTCCAGAAAAAAATAAAAGATAATATATACGGACAATGATTGCATGTCTAATGTGAGGCTCTTTTGCACATCAGTTGCTTAAAATATTAAAAACTGTGAAATAGTACCTAGGGAGTAAACATATCTTAGTCAGGAAGTTTCACTAGCTTGTTTTGTTAACATATATGTTATTATAGCCAAAGACCTACAAGAGTTGAAGAGGCATGGTAATTTTTTTCACTATGGCGACCTATACCGTTCAATGCTCCCGAATAATACTCTGTGATGGCATATCACAAAAGCCAACACTCAGAATCCTTCCCAAAGTGCTTCGCTGTTTTGAAATATGTGCTTCCCACTAGATGATGGTGCCTCTTTACTTTAAAATTCACAATTTGTCCATATCGTATGCCTGTATAAGAAAAACTTGAAGTATATTATAGACCGATTGTTGGTAACTGTTTTTAAAATTTAGATTTTTAACCTCTACTTTTAAAGAATGAGGATATGGGCGTAAAATATGTTTTTTTAAATTGTTTATTTTACTTCAATTAAGTTTCATGTAATACTGGATATTATGATTCAAAATATCTTGATCAACACTGAAGAATTTGGTTCAGAATAACTTCTAACACTCAGATATTTAATTCATTGGTGTGATCATTAAATGAGCTGTGATCATTTAATGTTATTTCTTTAACACTTTTAATTTACACATGAGAAAAAGGTGAAGTAGAGGGGGGAAAAATGTCCTTTTTGCTCATGGTAATAACACTAGTGCATGGAGTGTTGGCTTTGAATACAGATCTTCCTTCGTTTTGTATGCCTTCCTCTACATGATTCTTAAGCATACAGCTGAACGAACATTTTACATATGAGTACATATATGTAATCATATCTTTATCATACCTGCAATCATCTCACAGATCAAGATATAGAAATTCCCAGCACCCAGAAGACTGCCTCATGTCAAACTGATGTCTGTCACCATAGATTAGGTTTACCAGCTTCTTATTTTATATAAATAGAATCATACAACATGTATGCATTTTTGTCTGGTTATAATACTCAATGTTTTGTCTTTGTGATTACCCCATTTTGCATATGTCAGTAGGTTGTTCTTTTTTATTGCTATGTGATATTTCTTTCTGTAAGTTTAGCACAGTTCATTTATCCATTCTACGCTTTTACGTTGCTTCCAGTTGTCTTTTTACATAATTTTAGAAATTATGTACATCTGGTGCCAGAAAGATAGAAAAAATATTAAATGAAGTTGCTTAGATATTATTAACCACCTCATCTATTGAGTTATTGTTGAGTTATTGAGTTTATTTCCCAAGCACTAATTAATATATTTATTACAGTGGCTGTATTGATAAAGTCTGGAATTGTCATCTGGGTATTACTTATATTTGCTAATAAGTAACTGCTTTAAATAAAGTAAATAATATTAAAATAGTGTATTAAAATGTAGTTTACAAAGCCCTGTCACATAATATACACATTAACTCTGAGAGGGAGAAGATAGCACACTCCTCTGCCCCAAAGAGTGAAATAATTAGTATAGCTAGTAAACACTGAGCTATGACCTGTATTGAAATTTTTTTTTCCACTATAAATTTGTCTTTTGTTACAACAAACTACATCTCTATGAAGAATGGAACCTCGTTTAAGAGGTACAGAGTGAAGAAGTGGCTTAATACAATTTTCCAAAATATTCTTAAGGAAAACTGACCTTATGTATATTTATTGCACTACAAAATTCAGTTAAAATCTAAAAATTTATCAATAATAAACAATGAATAATTTGTTTTTACAGGATTATTGGGGGTTATATTTTGAAAACATTATAACCCCTAAAAACAGTAATACCCTTTTCTATTATTTTTGTGTTTAAATAACTAGTTCAAATTTGGCCAAAGTCAATGATGCTTGTTATTATTTTTGACAACTATACAATGCCTGATAATGATTCCATTTCTGACACCAGCTGGCAATAAGCTTCCCTCTCAGATGAATTCATAGACAGCCTGTTCACAATTCAAACATGTAATGGACACTATAAAATTCCACTGCTGTGCTTCTGCTTAATTAGATGTATTTGCATCTAATAGGAAGAGATCAACTTTCTACAATGCTTTTATTCTCTTATTTTAACTTAGGTATTAAGTACATTTTTAAATATGTACAATGCCTGAAACCCTAAGAATAAACAGGCTAACGTGGGCATTTAAAAATTACTAGTTTATCATACTTCTAAATGCGATATGTCTTTGGCTTTGTAAAAAATACGATTGACATCAAAGTGCTGTCCTCTTTAACTCGAGATGCCACCTTGCAGCAATTGGCCTTTACTGACCCGTGAAAATGGATGGAGTTATTCCGATCTAACTGCGGAGAAGGTCAGGTTAACGCTTGAATTTGGGAACAGCAGAAGGAATCACCTTAGAGGAGAAAGCTGATTTTAAGAAGGCAAATATTCATTTACATTGAGTTTATCAGAAATAGGTTGAGATCAATCAGGGAAGAAACAACTGCAGAATTACTTCAGGATATTTTTTAAAAGCCTCCACTTAAGTATCGTTATCTAAATATGTTAACTTTATAGCTATTGCCTCGTGAAAAATGCACTGAATTTTTCACTAGAAGCATTTTTTTATTTCTCATTTAATGCTTACCTATTCTTGCTATAATATTTAAGCAATTTTATCTTAAAGCTTTCATAGTACTTAGTTCATCAATCCTTATTTCTGTTTTCTTACAATTCTATGTCTATCTGCTTTATAAAGCTGCTATAAAAATAAATTTATATTTAACTATGATGAAAAATAAAAAGAGCTAAATATGTTTTTCTTTTATCCAGACTAATTATGAAGTGATAAAGTTATATCACATATTAAATGCACAGAACTTATTGTCTATAATAGTTATTTTGCTGTAATCATAATTATGAATATACTTTATCAATGTTTTCATTTGAAAGGAGGGAAAATATCTGTTATTTCCTTGGGTTTTCCTTGTTTGTAATAAATACTAACTTATAGAAAACTAAATGGCAATCCTGGCCAATATGAACCACAGTGATCCCTAAACTCCATTAAGAAAATTGCAAAATGTGGTAGATTATTCTCCTGCCCTGTCAGAACTATTTCTTTTTTATTCATAGTAGTCCCTGATGCCTATTAATAGGAAATAATATTCTATTCTGATGCATGACTAATTTGTCATTATAGTTGTGTTAAAAAAAAAATTAAGTAAAAGCCAAGCTGAAAAGGATTAAAGAGGTGTAGATTCTTTTGCATTGTTTTGATTATAAAATAAAACCAGATAGTCTTTTAAAAGGAAATACTGCAAAGTTAACTGATGTACCTTTCACTCTATGTGGTTCTTTCAGTCTCTAATAGGTGCTAGATTAGGTAAATGATTCAAGAAAGGAAAAGATGCACAAAGGGCATGGTATGTCTATAAAACATAGTAATACCTACCTCCTCTGGAATAATAAAAACCAGTCTTCAATCAGAGCAGTTAGTCAGCTAACTACCTTCCATTAGAGAATACACATTTCTGTACCCTTATTGAAAATACATTTGTGAGTATTTCTGTCCTGATGAAGATTAGATTAACCAAGTTATTGGGACTTTGGTTTGGTTTGGTCTGGTTTGGTTGGGTGGGGTTTTGATCGTGTGCTTTATTTAAAAGAAAAGAAAACCAAGTCTATGCCAGCAAAAATCTCTTTAAACAACTTATTACAAAAAAAATAAAAAACACTTTAAAATACCATATGAGTCTGTTGGAAAGGTAACTGAATTCAACAGACCCACTAATTGATATTCTGTGTGAAAGCTCCCCTGATAATACATCTGGTTCCTATTCCTGTTTTGTTGCAGAACAGGAACTGACATATAATAGATGCTCAACAAATACATGTTGAATGAAAAATTGAATGAAGGATCCTAATAAAATAAATATTTGTATCTCAAATTGGGTTTCCCCTTCTCAACATGGCTTATTTTCTTAAAGACTAAAAATATCTTAAAACTGCTTCTGGAATGCTTAATTTTCAATGATTCAGTTATTTTGCAAAGGAACAACATCTCGTTAAAACTTCAGTATTTAGAGAAATCGCTCTGATTCTCATTTTGTAATATTATCAGGCAAAGAAATTAACAATTTCTGAGAATCTATGTGTATGGAAGCTTTTAATCATGGTAGCTATATCTGGTCTAGGAAAAAGTAAAGACTGTCACCAAGGATTTAATAATTTAGTTTATAATACAATTTAGAATTAATAACTGAGATGTAAAAACCATACTCGGCCTATGTTTTGGTGTCCTTGTATCATATCACATTTAAAACAAAATATTTTGTTTTTCAAAAGGTAGATTTGTAGGTATACATGCTGCTATTTTGTGGGCATTTTGGATGTTATGCATACAAACCATATCTTCATAAAAATAAAAACTTGTATTTTTGTTATTTATGAAATCGAATGAAGGTGTAGTGCATATTTTTATATTCAATTAATAAAAATAAAGACGCATACAGAAATATTATAAGTGACAATGAATTGATATAGCACCTATATCGAGACACCTTTTAATTAGTAAATGGAGTAGATTTCTATTCCTAAAATATTTTTCATCTTGATTTAATGATAACTTCTAAATCCTCCAGTTCATAAGTATCATGATTTTCCCATTCATAGCTGCTGCCTTTGACTGTTTTTGTGCCAACTTATCACCAGGAAATTTCTTAACTAATCATCAGGAAGATTTAATCAAAATCAATTAGTTTAGTTACTAACAAATATACCCTTAGGGGTATAGGAAAAGCCAACTGTATAATGATTGAATTATTTCTCTATGTATTATAAACATAGATTTAAAATCCATGACCTTTCCTCTCCTTGCCAAAAAAGAAATAAATTGAATATAGTTTGGAGCAAACGGTTTTTAACAGCAAAAATCTTTTTGAAAAATAATACTAGCAGCTCCTACTACTACCTCTCAGAGACTGTACTGGGCTTCTCCTACAACATTGGAGCTTTGTCAAAAGAATAGATGCTTGAGTCAGATTGTTCTGGGTCACATTCCACCTCTGCCACTTATAGTTATCAAACCTTGGAAGAATAACCTTCTTTACCTCACTTTCCTTGTATGTAAATTGGCAATAATAACAGAATGTATTTAACGATCTTTGGTAAATGAAAACTTAATAACATTTCTTCCAATTAAATTAAGATATATTTAACTTAATCCAGATGTGGGAGTGAACCATGAATAAAATAGGAAAGGAAGTATGTTTTTTGAGATGTAACTCTATGTTAATATAACGTCATTGAAGGAAGCATCAACGTTTCCAATGTCTTACCATCATAGAGGTCAAAACAGAGAACAAAGTAGCAAGTTTCTAAGAATATTGGAAAGTAGTGAATGTTTTCTGCTTCATCTTTTTTTTGTAACCAACTTTAACTATAGTGCATGCTACTCTTATCTTTCATTTATATTTGCTTTTGAAACATTTATTCAAGGAGCTATAAGCACATTAATTAAACCAGGGTAAAACTTCAAAGGATGTACTTCAATTCTCATAATATAAGTTCACATAAGAAAAAGCAATTAATTTAAAATATGAGTTTCATATATTCTCAGCTTTTCAGTTGGGAGATGATGAAATATATGTTCTCAACTCTCCTATTTCTTTTTGGCATCAATTGTTGCTTTCTCTTGGTTTTCTTTTCTGAAGTAACTGGTTATTTTGATTATCCTCAAAAGCTGAATTGTGTTCACAATTATCTTCCTCCTTCTGACGCTAATTCTATTGTTTAGCAAATTAAGGGAAAGGAACAGATGAAACCTGGTATGATTTTTACAGTTTAGAAAGGAAAGCGGTATTTAGCTTAATTATTGTCTTTTATGTACAGGTCTGAATATTTACGTTTGAAATAACCCTTGAGCTTAATTCAGCTGTTTAGACATAAAATAGAGTTCCAGGTCAAATTAACCAATTTTTCTGTAAGATATATTAGTGTCAGTGTTTCTTGCCCTGCTTAAAATATTTTTTTATACTTTATACTTTAATCTATTTAGTTTTTTTAAAGATGAATAAGTTTCCAGTGTGGACAATCTTGTTGTTTCTAATCCAGTTTCTTTATACAAAGTCCAATTAGTCCATTTTAAGAGCAGAACAAACCTTCTTTAAATGAGTAGCTATGGTGGGGAGCATAGTATCTGATCTTTGCCCATCTAAACCTAAGATGTTTTTCCAGTCTGGGATCTCTTGCATTGCAAATACTGAAAACATCAATGATTCTATTCTCTCAAGTTTAACAAAAATATTAGCCCTAATGGTATAATACTTTTTTTTTCTTTCAAGATCTAACTAGAGACATAAATCAGAAACAAATTAACTGAGAGGAAAGGCTGAAAAAAAAATAGAAAAGAAAAAAATGGATGCTTTGGGAAAGGAAATGATTTGGTGGTATAGAGGTAGATTAGATTAATGCGAACAGGTTTCAGAAAGAAGAGGGTTGAAGTACAACAAAGAATGGCCAGAACTGAGTGCAGTAAAACAAACAAACATATTGCAGAGGGCCTTGCATGGAGTCTGAGTGTTGCTTGATTAAAAAAAAAGAAAAAAGATGAAATATATCCTTCAGTTGATCCAGTGATTTCTCAGAACATCTGTATGCTATTCATCCAAAGTAATAAGGAATCAAAATCATCTGTAACTAGCTACTGCCACTTCATTCTTGTAACGGCCCTCTAACTTTGTCTCGTCAGGAAATTAAATTTCTATTCACATAGATTTAAGGTTATTTACAAGACAGACTTCCGCTGTGCTAGTTCATCCTGCATATTGCAGCTAGAGTATTGCAGCAATTTTCCAACTGATCTCCAAGGTTTTATTTCCTCAGTCATATTATGTACTCTTTCCTTGCCTAAATTTTCTTTGAAGAATTAAGATCAAATTTTTATTTTTCTAAGAGTCTTTTGTGACCCTATTGCTTGAAATGTTTTCCTTTCCTCATAAGACTTGCATATTAACAGATTATTGCATTAACTGATTATTAATACTAAATTAAACTTGGAGGAACTTTCTGTGAGGAGACATTTTTTAGTGTTGTTTTGTAAATTATAATGCATAGGCACCTCTGATGGCTTAACAGAAATTGTGCAGGAAGATTCTGAAATGGCTTAAGAGGTGTATAGAAATGGATAAAGAATAAAGTTGAGAGAGAAAAGCAATGGTGTTTTGAACGACGTGACACATTATGTAGAATTTAATATTTCTTAACTTACCTTATTGAATAAACTAAACTATCTCAGAAATTCCATCCTTTAAACTATGACCACCATGACTAACAGTAAAGAAAATAACATTGGATCTCCAAGAAGAGCTCTATGCATAAGCCATGCATTGGGCTTCCAAGGTCATTTCTTGACCAAAAGCATAACTTTTAAAATTTTAGAAATTTGCTTGAGAGTTAACTATAAGCTTGGAAATGTGTATTTAAAGATTAAAAAGAATAAAGAATTGATTTTGTTTAGTTATCAAAACTTAAGAAATTATATGTTATGGGTTTAATTATATGTTTATTTTTTGAAGAATTTAAATAAGAAGACATATTCTCATCATTTCAATAACTATTATCTAGTAGTTGTCTACAGTTTGAAGAAATTACTACTGAAGTGGTTTAATACCGATAACTACCACTGTACCATAATTAAATATTTATTATTTGATCTCATTATGCAAATAACATCCAGAATGTTTTTAAAGAAAATTTGAAAAATCAATTGAGTTTGCTTTTAAAGTAGTTTTGCTGGCAACCATGGTAAGGTATAAACAATATAATGGATTTAAGATAAATATTCTGATTAGTAATGAAAGTTTCAAAAAAATTACTGGAGGATAAAACTTTTTAAATTGTATATGCAGACAAAAATCAAAAGAAGGAAATAGAAACAAAGGCCTGCAGTGTTAAACATCTGTAAAAATTACTATCTGAACTTTCTTGTTGCATTACCATCCTGGACTATCACATTTGTATATTAAAATGCTGAATGTAGTTTTTATGCTATTAGGGAGAAAATGGTGCTCTTCCGAAATTATACTGCTTCAAGAAAAACAACATAAAAAAAATAAAAACGAAAACAAAACCACTTCAGTGAGAACTAGCTGGAACAATGCCATATTTCTAGATCATGGTCGAAATAATGTCATTAGCTCCTGCATGATTGCTGTGTGTGATTTTTAAAAACTATGCATGTCCTTTTATTGGACCTTTTGGCTATCAAAGGAGTCTCCTGTCTAAATGCAGTTGTGGTAATATGCAAATGCAGAAAAATTGGGGAGTTTTATTTAGACCTAAAACTATATGTATTTAATGGCATGACCAATTTCATCTTCAGTAAAGCATAACCTGAAAATAGAGATTTTACTATTTTAAGCATTATCACTTGACCCTAGAGTTGACGCATTTCCTATATATTTATATGATAGTTTGTATAGGATGCCTATTTTAAACTGTTGTCACAGAATCATATCAAAAAAATTACTTTAATTGAGTTTCAAATCTTGAGCCAAGTTTTATAGTAAACATAGTTTAGTGATTATATATATTTTATTAGTGATAGTTAAACAAGCATCGATGTAGAGTTCCTTTTTTAAAATATAAAAAAAATACTGCTTTAGCATGCGATATGAACAGTTGAGCAAATAAATGAGAAAAATATGTATTTGGAAAAGAATGAGAATTGGACAAGCGTAGTCTGTTCTTTGCCCCGGAAGTAGTGGCAGGAAAATAGACAGACTACCTAATATCCAGAAAACTTCCTGCGTCCCCAAGAGCCCTGACAATTTTCTTCATTTTAGTTCCATAAATGATTTCAGGGAGCTGCCCTAAGATGCCCAGCCAGCTGCCTAATGTCTTACTTAAATCCACTCATAGCTCTCTATTAATGTGCTGCTGAGAGGAATGTAGATTGTTTGGGGATGTGTATAGGAAGAAGTTATTTCTGAAAATGTTATTTTTTATTAAAAAATTTTGACTATGCTTCTCTCTGCTTAAATATTTTCAAGGTAAAGACTATTTCTAACTTTTATCCACCCAGTGTCTTATATATAGAAGATCCTTTCCTTGTGAATATTTATAAAATAAAATTGATCTATAGAAGCAAGAATGAGACTTTTGCTTCTTATTACCTGCAGGGCTAAGTCTAAGCTCATGGATGGGATAAGCCTGGGGTTTGGGATTTTTGTTGCTATTTTTTGTTTGTTTGTTTGAACTATGGTATAATAGAAAAAGAGCAAGCAAGAAAGAGAGCAGTGGTAAGGAGGACAAGAATTAGATAACTCATGTTTGTCAGTCCTTTTCCATTTCAACTTTTGTTTAAGGCCTTTGCTACTATTGGTGTTCATTTGGGAGGAAACTCTCACTGGTTTTCACAACTGTATATATTTGCACATATTACTCTACATCATGACAGATCTTTCTTTTCTACCTGAAAAATTTCTGCTGGTTCCCAAAATCTCTGACATCTCCTTTGAAAAACATTTCCTGACTCTCCAGGCAAAGTTGATTATTATTCTCTGGGATGGTACATGTCTCTATCACAATGCTTTTCACATTGACTTACAGTTATTCATTTACATACATGTCTGCTCTCAGGCTAAATTGTCAGCTCCTTACAACAGGGACTGTTTCTTATTCATTTCCCACCACTTTCTATTATGCTTTTCATAGTTGGCATTCTGTGAAAGGCTGATTGTATTTCTAAGCATTAATCCAGTCTTTTAGAACAATTATATGTTTACAGTGAAATGATATATGATCCCAAACAGTAGTTTATGTTCTTTGCTGTCTTGTTTTTCCCCATAAAATTAAATAATAAAGAAAAGAAAAAAGCACCAAATTTAGGAATGAAACAAGACTTGTTTGAAAAGTATTAATTTGAATAACTTGAATAAAATATCCAGAGTAGTATAAATAACATACTAAGAGAAATCGAGATTATAATTTTCTACACTCTCAGTTTTTTTTTTCTAGAAAATAGAGTACTAAAATAGAAGAATCATTATAGGATATCTTATTCAATTCCATTTATGAATGAAGCCCAGAGATGTTAAGTGACATAGTTGAGTCACATCTCTTAACATTAGTACTAGCTAGATCTAGTGCCCAAATAATAATGTTAGATTAAAAGTAAAATCCTTGCGGGGTGGCTCCATAGTGTAGTGGTTAGTGCAACTGCTTTACATGCAGAAGATCCTGGGTTCTGCACCCCAGGTTGGAGCCATGGCCCATACCCCGAGGGCCCAGGCCCCGGGGGGGCCCAGGCCTTGGGTGCACATATGGGGAGAGATGCCCCACCTTCAGAGATCCAGTTCTTAAGGGGAAAACTGCAACATCCATAGGTCAGGGGTGGAAGCGGGTGGGGGGAGGAATTAAAGAGGAGGGAGAAAAATAAAAATAAAAACTTCGACTTTTAAAATGCTAAGATTTCTTTTTAAACTTTTTATTTTCAAATAATTTTGGACCTATAGATAGGTTTCAAAAAATAACAGAGAGTACATGTATGCCCTTTACTCAGTTCCCCTTAATGTTAACAGCTTATATAACTGTAGTACAGTCATCAGAACTAGGATATAAATATCAAATCCAGGATCCCATTACCTGTGTTATGGAGACTCTTTGTCTTCCCCATTATTTTATAGTTTCTCAGTCTTTTCTTTATGATCTTGACACTTTTGAAGAGGACTGGTCAGTTAGTTTAGAGAATGTCCATCAATTTGGGTTTGTCTGATGTTTTCTCACGAATATTTTGAGGTAATGAATTTGGGGCAAGAATAAGTGATATGCCCTACTCAGTGCATTATATGAGGGAATACATGATGTCCTTTTACCTTCTTACTGATGATGCTAACCTTCATAACTTTGAGGTGGTGTCAGTCAGGTTTTTCCAGTGTAGGTTACTATTTTTCCTTTGTAATTAATATATAGAGGATATATATACTTTTTTTTTTCTTTTGGACTAAGCAAATATCCTGTTTTTCTTTAATGTTTTGTCCACAGACTTAACATTTTCTGATAACAATTATTGCTATTGTGTTTGCCTAATGTGATTTCGTATGTACCTAATTTCTTCTGCATTTATTAATTGGAATTCTTTTAAACAGGAGATGTTCTTTCTCCCCCATTTGTTTGCTTATTCAATAATACAGTACATTTATATTAGTATGGATACATGGATAGATGTTTTAGGGATTATAATTCAATACTATCATGTATTTTGTTCCAATTATTTGCTTCGGCAAGTGGAATTTTTTTTTTCAGGCTGGCTTTAGGGTCCATTTGGCATGCCCGTCTCTATTTTTTTTGCACTTTTTCATTTTTTGGCAACACAAGATATTCCAGATTCACCTTGTACTTTTCCTCTTTGGCCCTGAAATAAGTGACTTGTTCAAGGAATTCTGGTTTCTTTTTTTGGAAATGGTGTTTAGGAACTGAGATATGGGTGCTAGGTACACTTATTCCTACTAGAGTGTTATCGCTTCTAGACCTCTTAAGAAATAGTGCTAGAGAAAATATGTATGTATAATAATTTGTGCCTAGGCATTCATTCATATTTATTTCTAATCTATCTATAAATATATGCATGATTATGAATTAATATTGATATCTCTAATTTTACCCTAATACAACAGAATTTATTCTAGCCTCCCGCCTTTTCCTGTTTGTAACCTTTGGCTCTAAAAAATTTAGCTCTCATTATCCACAGTATATTTATGTACTTGTTTGGTCCTAGTACACACACCAAGTAGTTACAAAGTTGATAACTCTTACTCCTGTGATTAACTGAGTTACTAATCAGAGCAAAATAATTGTGTACGGTTCTTTTTGCCTTACAATATTTCAAAATATTTTTTTCCCAAAGGTACTTTGATTCATTATTTTCTTCCCTATCCCATTCAATGTGGTTATGTTTTTCATTTATAACATACTAGGTTCATATGTTCACCTCATATCCTAGGTTATTTTAATTTTTATTATTTTTCATTCTAATTTTTCATTAATTTTGGAGGATTGTAAAAGTCTATACTATCCTAAAAGGGGAAACTATTTTTTAAAAGTTATGCTTGGAGAAATGTTGCTCCCCCTACATTCTTATGACCAGGTTTCCATTTCTCCCTCCTCCCCTCCTTCTCTCTCATTCCCCGCCCCCCCTCCCCCCGTACATAACCACTTTCTTTAGCTTCTGGTTTACACTTTCTGCATTTCTTTTGCAGATACATGTTTATTTTCTTATATCTTCTTCTTTCTTTCTCAAAAGAAAGGTAGCTACTATAGATAATCTTACAATTTCCCTTTTTTTATTTAACAAATTTTCCTAGAAACCACTCCAACACGGTCTTCACAGGAAAACCCCTCATTCCTTTTTACAGCTGTGTGTAGTACTCTGTTGTGTCGCTCCAATATAGTATATTCAACACCTTTCCTGCACATGAGCATTAGGTTATTTCAAATATTTTGCAAATAAAATCACTACTGCAATGAATAACCTCGTGCATATGTATTTTTTAGCTGTTCAAGGTACTTTGGGTAGAGTCCTAAGAGCAGAATTGCTGAATTTATAGATAATCGCATCTGTAGTTTTATTAGATATTGCCCAATTTATTTCCAGGAGGGTTGGACCAATTTTTAAACCTACCAGTAGGACATGAGTGTACCTGTTTCCCCATACCCCAATGACTAAAATATGATAACACTAACTTTTGCCAATGTGAGAGTTAAGAAATGATATCTTAGTGTTTTAACTTGCATGCCACTGATTATGACTGAATTAAAATATTTTCATATATCTGGGGATCGTTTTTTATACATTTTTGTGAAAATTGTCAGTTCAAATATTTTTCAAACTTTCATTTTTGGTGCTGATTCCTCAATTTTTAAGAGTTGATATATTGTGGTTATTAGTCCTTTGTGGTATATGTTGTGAATATTTTCTCCAAGTTTTTCAGTTTTCTTTAGACTTTGCAAATCTCATGAAGATTTTTAGATTTTTTTTTTTTAATTTATACAAATTTGTCAAACTTTTATTGCTTCTGGGTTTTAATTCATCCTCAGAAAACCTTTTTCTAATTCACATTCAAACAGGAATTCATTCATGTTTTCTTCTGGTACTTATGTGTTTTCATTTTTACATTTAGATCCTGAATTCATTTGGAGTTTATTTTGTTGCATACTGTGAGATATGTGTCTAATTTCATACTTTCCAAATGGCTACCCAGTTGTTCCAGCATCATATATTAAGAGTCTGTCTTTACTGCAGTGATTTGAGATGCCACTTTCAACATGTACCAAATTTCAGACTCTTTCTGTACATTGAACTCCATTTTCTGTATTATTTACCTACTTATGTGACAATACTACACATTTTAATTATTAAGGCTTGATAGTATATTTTAATGTATAATAAAGCTAATCCTCCTTGTAGTTTTTCATTTCTTTAGTATTTTCCTGGCTATTATTTTATATTTGCTTTTGAAATCAACCTTAATATCAAATTGTCTACCTGCATAAACTAGCTTACTGGTGTTTTTATTGAGATTTTACTGAATTTCCAAATTAACTTAGGAAGAGTTTAAATCGTTATAATATTGAGTTGTTTTAGTCAAGAGTAAGATATGTATTTGTATTTGTTGAAGTCTACTTTTATGTCTTTAAGGAGTATTTTTAAGTATTTTTAAAGTTTCCCATTTCTTGTTAAATTAATTCCCAAGTCTTAATGCTACTTATTGGATTCTTTATTTCTTTGAGTTAGTATCATTGATTCCCTGAGGTTTTCCTGGTATAGTATTATATCAGCTCCAAATAGAAATAATATCACTTCTTTTACTATTTTTGTACTACTAATTAATTTCTGTCATCCAATTGTATTGGCTAATATCTCGAGTACATTGTTGAATAGTAGTATAAATACTTAGCATGCTTACCTTGTTCCCAGTTCTAGTGGACATGCTTCTACTGTTTCCTCATTAATGAAGATATTGGCTTTTGGATATACACACACATACATGTATATTTCCTCTTTGGAACTATATATAGTTATATGTGTCTGTGTGTGTGTGTTTGTCTGTGTGTGTGTGTTACATATATATATGTAAAGTAACCCTTAGTTTTATTTTCTTGAAGTTTATTTAATCATTAATTAATAAGTTTTCAATTTTTTCAAAGACTTTTTCAGTACCTATAGAAGCAATTTTTTTATTTTTGTTGTTTTTATTTTTGTTTTTTGCCTTGAGATCTATGATATAATGTGTGATAGTAGTAGATTCTAAATATCGAAATGATTTTCCATTCCTGAAATAGAACTCCTTTGGACATGGCACATTAATTTTCTTAACATGATATTGGATTCTGTTTCTTAATATTTTATTTAGTATTCTTGAATTACTTATGAGTCTTTTGTTTTCTTTCATTGTAATGCCATTATTTTATTAGGTATCATTGTTATATTTGTTTCATAAAAGGAATTATGAAATTTGATTCCTTTTCAATGCATTGGAATGATATCTAGAGTCTTTAGACCATGTGGATTAAAAGTAGGTAAAAATCACCAGTGAAATCATCAGGGGCTGGTGCTCTTTGTGGCCTAAGATTTATAATTTAAATGGAGTCGTTTCAGTAATATAAATTTCCCTGGGAAAATTATCTAGTTTTTCAAATTTATCTGACTAGAGCACTGAAAAGCAGTCCTGTGTGTGTATATGTGTGTATTTATGCATGCGCATGTGTGCACATGCATGCAAGTATGTTTTTATTTCTTTGGTTTCAATGGTTATTTTTCTTTTGTCACTTATTATTTTGCCTCATTTTCTTGCTATATTTTGTCACAGCTTTTTTTTGACCAGTTAGCTAGTGCTTTTTCTCTCTTGATAATTTTCTTTAAAAAATGAGATTTAGTTTATTAATTAGATCTACTGTTTTTCTATCATTTTATTCTCTGATCATGTTCTTCTTTTATTTTTATTATTTCTATACTTATGATACTTTATTTTTACTACTTTGTGTTATATTTCTAGTTTTTTGAGACAAGGATTTAATTCATGTACCTTCATTCTTTCTTTGTTATTACTGAGTATTGCAGTGACTCTCATTTTAATAAATATGTAGTGTTGTCATTGTAATTTTTTAAATTATCACTTCAATTTGTATTTTCGCTTTTACTTAAGAGATTTTTAATAAATAGATTTTCTTAGATGTTCAACTGGAAAGGCCTTCCTTGTTTGTTTTTTAAATATCTAATTTCTCATTTTATTTCCTTATAATTATGGAGTATTATATATTATACTTTACAGAAGTTACTAATATTTTCTTTTCAGTTTAATATGTGATTTATTTTGAGAAATATCTCTTAATACCTGAGAAGAATGTGTATTCTCAATTCTTAGGGGGTAGAGGTCAGTATACATCCATAAGATCTAACCTGTTGTTAAGGTTCATTAGACCTTCTATCTCCTCTCTTATTTTTTGTCCACTTGTTCTCTCTTCTACCGAGAGTGGCTTATTAAAGCTTTGTATTCTTAGTGTTTTTCTCTTCTTGCATCTTTTGTACATTTTGCTTTATAAATGTAGGTTGTCATTTCATTAGACCATTTCTATATGTCTGTCTCCAAGGATGTTTCATAAACCATTCTCATTTAAAGAAATGGTAGAGTGCGTTGGAAATACCTATTTCTCTCCATGAAAATATAGTCCTATTGATTCTTCAATATATAAATCCTCTGAACAGACTTCAAAATATATCTAGCTTACTTCAAGATAAATTTTACACCAATTCTATACCAGGTAAAGCTATGAGAATTGGCTGTGCATGTTATTATAAAACACGTTGTTTCAAAAATAGATTATTATTTTAATATTTAGAATATTTGAACCATTAAAATGTTAATATTTCATAAAGTTTAGCCCAGTATTTTTATCTTAAGAGCTTTTAATACTGATGCATAAACCTTACCACTAGGATTTTGGTTTAATGTATCTGGATGTGGCCTGAAACCCAGAGGCAGAAAATCTGGAACTACAGTGAAAACCAATGATGTAGTCCTCTGAGTTTGCAAGTGCTCCTCTTCAGCAGCGTTTAATTTCTAACCATCACTTTAATATTCAGATGTATTCAAAGCCATTAGTGCACTTTGCTGATAAATGTCCACCTCTGGACCTTTGGTACTTTGACTTGATGATCATGACACATATTGACCAACTGAAACATATTTAGGTTGACAATAGGCAATATTAAGGCTCTCACCTGGATAAAATATAATGATTTCCTTAAATCTGTCACTCTTGTCTTCTCAGATAAGGCAGATGAGCTGTACTAACATCGTAACTAACACTTATAAATAAAACTGAAAGGTGTGATTATTTAACAAATTTATTCATAATATAATAACAATAACAATCTACTGTAACAATAATAATAACAACAACAATAATAATAAAATTTTGTATGCTATAAGTATCTGGGCACTTAGTGAAGACTGTGGGTGAGGAGGAAAATACAAAGAAAGGACCTGAAAAGAGAATATTTTAAACCCATGCAAACAAAACTATAATCATTGAACTCATTCAAGCAATAGAAATATTAGTTAGAAGCCAAGCTCTAATTGTTTGGGGTTTTCCTAGACTACAAAACTACTAACATCACTCCATAATGTCAGGTAAGGCAATTTCTGAAAAGTCTTTGTTCTTCGTTTTTAGTTGTTTTGCTAAAGCCTCAGGCATAGTTTCAACTGAGCGTAGGTTACAGAATTGTTAGACTGAAGTCTCATTTCAACTGACAAGTGAAAGCATTCCATCCCTGCAATTCTCCACAAAATACAAAGTAAAATAATACATAATATTTCTGTCTATATTACATTTGGCTGATAGTTTCTCTGGTAAGCTGGTAGGTGAATTATTTATCATCTCCTTCAGTTGCAAAGTAGATGCAGTGTTAAGATTGATACTCTGTGTTTGCGCATTGTACATTGATAGTCATTTTTACAAAATAATTCTGGTATCGCTGGGGCGGAAGCCTAAAAGTGTTGGTCTTATTTTTTCAGTGGCAAATAGAGACAGAGGGTTAGGGAACACTCTGCCTCAGGCTATCAGTGTGAATCTCTGAGATGACTAGAGGCTTGTAAAGAAGTTCAAATCTGTCTTCATTTACCAGGCCAAGATTTCTCTACAAAACTAATTTTCAATTCAGATATAAATATAACCTTTGATTTCCCTTCATAATATGTATAAACACGTAGAACCTCCTTTGTCCTTATTTCAGAATTCTTCACTTTATACTGTGGGAGGCAAAGCAAAAGTCAGGAGAATTAGACTCATTTGAAAAATGACCAAATTATTATTGCCCTGGAGCAGGGCACAGTTGGAGTTTATCAGTGAGTCATTTTATAGCCTCTGATAATGTTTCTATCTCCCAAACCCATCCTCTGCTGATATTCCTAAAATTTCCAAAGCAACTCTATGGAAGAATTATCAGCAAAATTGTTCTTCTACAATGCAAACATCTTCATTCACAAAGGTAAAGTAAATGTTGCATTTTTACTCTGATACAGAAGATAAAAACACAAAAGGAAAGTCATACATAACAGATGTTAATATTAAATACAGGAAAAATTTAAGGTCTTTCCATCTTTTGAAATAAAATGAAATTTCCAACTGTTATTTTATGTCAGTTCTTTATCATAAATAAGACTAAAGGAGAGTCAATAAAATTCTTTCACTTAAGAGGTAATCATGCATGTGCATAAATATTTAAATATCATTTGAAATACAGATGTTTTGCTATTCAACAGACACCTTACAGTAGCATATGCAACACTTACAGTGATATATGCAAACAAAAATTGCATTTATTTCAGAGTTTTGAATGTGTCGAAAATGCCCTGGTATAGTACTGGGCAGTTACAACTAAAAACAATTATTTGCACAGATACTGATTTGAGATAAGGTCATTGTCTTCAGAGCCTGGTTCTAAGAAAACAGACACAGTAGTTATCATATATACACATTTTTAATAGTATTTAAGGAGCAATTACTTTGAACAGTGTACTTGTGTGAAGGCCCCCATGATGGTGACTTTTGCCCCATCAGTTCTTATAGAAACAAACAGTGAAGGCAGGAAGTATTAAATTAAATACATCGGAACTAAAATTGGTCATGTAATCATTATTTTTGAAGCATTAGTTTGGTTAACAGATGGTCCAGATTTATAATATGCCATGACTACTAGAGAGATCATTTCAGGGTTTTTTATTTTACTAGAAGGGGAAAGTAAAATTTTTGTGAGTCTAAGTTCTACTGTGATCATACTTTATAAGTTGTGTGAGTGTAATAATAATGGTAGAAGTAGTAATACAGCAGTTACCTTGTATTCTGTATTTACTTTATAATGGGCATGTTTCTATACATTTTACACTGACCGTAGCATTTAAAAATCACAACTACTGTTATCGTCTTGTATATTTTGCAAGTGCAGAAGTCAGTCTCAGATAAATTAGGTAACATCCAAGGTTAATCTCCATAACTCATATTTGCTTCTACAAATGCCTTTTCTCCTTGGTTAAGCTAAATATTTGAAAAATTGCTTTGATCATGCAATGTAATCATGATATAATGACAGAAGAGTAGTGCCAACTCTTTGGGGGGTTTTGGTAACAGTGAGGAAGTTATACTCTATTTGAGGGACATCATTTGGCCCTGGGTTTAACTGGGTCAAGTGTAATCATGAGCTACTTTGTAATGGGCTTTGATTGATTGTATCTGGTTTTCTACTTTGCTGCAGTGAACAGGACTGTGTATTTTATGAGTCACAACTATAAATGTGGTATTACAAATGATGTCATATGCAGCATATGAGACAGTTATTTAATGAACGATGCCCATAGGCATTCTACATTGCCTTTTATTTAAGTGTTTTATTAGAAAAACTCTTTTGTATGCCATGAAGTGATGATGGAGCAATTACTCAGTATTTTTTCTAATGGGAAAATGAAACATTTACACTATATAAATACTAAAAAAATGACAATATAAAATTCAGTAAAGGTAACACCTACTCTACATTTCCATACACAGTGTGATATTTTCTTCAATGTTCTCTTTTTGTCTAACTGAACAACAGGAAAATCTGAACATTCATTGAGTTAAGTAAATGTTAACGTGATTTCTAGCTTCCAGTTTTCATTTTATTTCATATTCAGAAAGATTATGATTTTAAAATACCTATCTCGAAACTAATTTTAAAATAACTTTAAGAAACCATTTATATATCCCAAATTGATTGAGTGTCAATTCTGGGCCAGATACCTTGTTTGAGACATGAAGACAGAAATAAATGATTTAGTCTATTGGTTGAGATGCAGAAATTAATAAATGATTATCCAGGGTTTGCTTTTTTTTTTTTTTTTTTTTTTTTTTTTGATGTTCATGTCCTTCATATTAGTCTATGAATAAGTTTCAGGGAATTCTTGAAATCCTAAAATTATGTGCAAATCATGGCAAATATGAACATTTTTCCGTGGGAGATGTTCTTGAATTTCATCAGATTCTGCAAAGAATGACAATGTAAACAAAGTTAGGAATTAGTAATCCTCTTCTTACTCAACAATGGAAGTAAACTAGTTTTAGTGATACATTTTTAATATGTAAAGAAATTTTTGTTTAAAAGTATTGGGAGTTGTCAAATTCAATGACAGATCTAAAATAAGTTCTTTTGTTGACAATGTCGAGTTGTTCCTCACCATATATCCATCTCATTGATACTATCTCAATTTTTGTTCAAACTCTAAAATGTTGGCTAGCCATCTAGCCTGAAACATTTTTTTCTGATTTTTTCTGACAGACTCTTCATCTGTTAGGAAAAAAGATGGGCTTTCATATGTTTCCATGTTTAATAGGGAAAAATTCCAACCCAGCGTTAGACGTCCAAATCCTAATTCAGTTTTTATCTCTCCTAAGCTTTTGTGAGAAACAAATGACAATCAGAATTTCTTAAATTTAATTTTCTGGGGAAGACTTAATCTCAGAACATTGATTTCCCAAGTCACAGTATCTTTGATAACTCAGGATCTCTGATTATCATAAATATAAACCACAAAAGAGAGATTCCATTGTATTTCCTTTCTTCTCTGCCAACTAGGACAAGGGCATAAACAAACAGAAATTTAAATATTTCAGCAGAATTGGGCAAGATGTTCTTCTTAGGCCTATAAACAGGATAATGTAGTTAATCTGAGAAGCCTAGTCTCCATGCATTCTAGTACTAGTCATAAGTGGTTTGGCTTGCCTTCTTTTCTTGTTTGTTTGCTTATCATTCAAGTTCAAGTTCTCTATCAGGAAAATGGGGTTTATAATTTATCCGTTTAATTGATAGCATCTTAGTGCTTTCTTATACGACCTCAGAAACTGTCACTTTTATCAATGCATGTATGTACACCTATATGAAGTTGATTAGCTTATTTATGATTTGTATATGAAAACTGTATTAAACATTTTACTTATTTTAATTGAAAAATTGGAAGACGTGATCTTTTCAAAAAAGTTAATGTGCCTTTCCTATTTTGTCATTATGAAGAGTAAAATTCATGTTACATTTCATGTATTTATCTAACATTTTACCACTCTAATGCTGAAAAATAGAAGGAAATTAGGTCAAGTTTAGCCTTTATAAAAGGCATTTTTACTCTGACACACCACTGGGTGGAGTACATTACTAGCCCAGAGTCTAATATTACTGTATTATAGAGCGTTTCTATGCCAGAAGAGAGAAACTCCTAATCAATTTTGAGGTTTTGTGTATTGTTTTAAAAATCTGGACATGTTTAATAAAAGCCAAATGACTTAGAATATAATACTAACATTGAATATGCTCTGGCATTATAACTTTCAAGAGTCAATCCATCTTCCCTAGACCCCCGGGAGATAAGGTTTGACATCCTGCCTAGAAAACTGGGAGAGATTTATTTGGAAGAAGGCCATTTTATGTTCTGGTCAAAAGAGCAGCTGCAATTTGGGCTGAATTAGTGCTTTAACTCTACATGGAAAAGCATAAAGCTTATTTTTTATAATGGAATCAAACTGTACCCAGATATTGAATTTGACTTCATTTGATGTTGCTTCGATACAGCTTATATTGGAGCTGAGCCCTAATCTTATAAAAATGAGCTTCTGTCAGTTACGCCGTGGGACTATTGTTGTTGATAGCATTTACCTGAATTTGGCCTTCAGAATGTTATGAATAAGAATAATTCCTCATAGGTGTTAGTTCTACATAATTTTCAATTTTTCCCATTCATTGTTTGTCTCTTTAATTCTTTCTCTTTAAATGCTGAGAAAATGTCATTTACTGATCAAGTCTAAAAATCTCCAATCTTACAAATTTATTGTACCTCAAAATTTTGCAGGTTAATGAAATTGTGACATTTTATAGAACTACTTAGAATCTATAATTCTAAATGTGTATTTATATATCTCAAGAGAAGATTTTTATGTTCTTCGAAAGACAAGATTCTCAATTTGACAGTTTCCGTTTCTTTGTTTCTTTTATTCCTTTAATTCATTTTCTTACTCGCAGTGTCTCTCTTCATTTCTTCTAAGCTTTCAGCTCTCAGACCTTGCCCTACAGCTTTCATGCTTCCAAATCACCCCTCCTGCTCCATTTCCATTCTAAAATGAGTAGTTTTTCATCTTTGTTTTTTAAAGAGCTTCATATTTTTGCTTCATCTTAATTTTCTTTTCAATGCGAGTAAAGATTCTTTATTTCTGCTTCTCTCTCTTTGTACCACCCCACCCAGTATAGCATCTCATCTATTTCTTTATACCGAAGCTGTGGTTTACCCAAGGGAGAGACTTTCTCATACACACGGCTCAGTGCTATGATGATTTCAATGGTGCCAGCATATTTTAACCACATCATTATCATGTAGTCCCAAAGCCTTGCTCACTAAAAACACCATCTTTAAAAGAATTTTGTTTCCATTAATCAATTTTAGAACTGGAGATTCAGGCACGTAAGGCATTTATTAGAATGTTTCCTACTTGTTCCCACATTCATTTCATTCTCTTGACTCTCTAAGAAAAAGGAATTGTGCAAGAGTCTTTTCTCCTTCCATGCTTACCTCTCCTTTCTATATCCCACGGAGCCCCCCCAAGTCTATTCTTCCATACAGTAGTTAAATCAGAGCATGCGGCAGGACGGCATTGTGTGAACTGGTGGCCACACAAGTACTTTGTATTCACTGGAGGTTTAGAAGTACAGCAGCTGCATATAAATATGCATAGTTGAGAGATTCATGATGGTGCCACCTCATTCTAGTGCTGGTTGGCTGCAGTGCAGGCACTACAAATCAATGAACATTTTCCCCATCCATCAGCTGCTCGCTTGCAAGCAGACAAAACACTTACAATGCCAGAAACCCACAGAGAGCTCCTTAGTGAACGAAACCTCACTGTCACAAGATTTAAAATAGCCCTCTTCCTCCCACCCTGAACCTCCACAGCTCTCGACCTCAATGTCTTTTTTTATCCAGTGTGGATCGCAAGCACTTAAAAAATAACACCAGGAAAGAAAGAGGGGAGAAAAAAAAGGAGCAATAATAAATCAAGGTTTTGAGGGTCCTCAAATTACACTTGTCAAAAACAAAGGATTCTTTGAGCATTAACCCTTTTAGAGAATAAACCACATCATAACGTTGAATTCATATACGTTGACTATACTGTTATAGTTGTAGGGTTTAAGTGTTGAAGCATTTAAGTGTGCAAAGCATTGATGCCATGCCGTGGCAGACGTTTGTAATTTGTCCGTAGTTATATGACAGCTTTGGATATAGAAGGTTCTGATATGCTGATACAAGAAAAGTAAATCATAAGTATACTCAATAGTAGAAAACATGTTTTCTCCCATTTATTGAACAATTTTTGCACAGGGTTTAGATATATTTATATTGTGAATCATTCAATCTATTTAGAAATTATGATAAAAGTTTAATTTTTATTAAATTTTATATGCAATATATTACTTAATCAAATGTATATTTCTTGGTGAAAAAATGTAAATTCATTACTTTTAGAGAAGAAATCTACTTTTCATTTTAGGTGGATTATCATTAGAAACAAAAAATAGTTCATTCTCATGTCAAATGAATATAGTTATTAAAGAGTTTATAACCCTTTCTGACAACTTGTCAATCAAGTTTCCAATAAGAGTAATAATCGGTTTGATTTTTCATTCATTTACTCATTCATTCATCTTTTTAACTATTCATCAAATATATACTGTAGCACTATAGAACATAAAATATGATAATATCTATAGTCCCTGTTTCGAAGATGTGAATTTTCTGTTTGAGGAGACAAGAAATACAGTCAGTTTAGGTTTTGTTATGTTGAAGAGATTTAGTAAATATTTGATAAGTGTGTATGACATATCGATTTAAAACTTATCCAGCTGGTTAATGTTTGGTTATAATATTGCAAGAAAAGTAATAACAATTATACTTAAGGTAGTTATAATTATCCATAACTATAGTTTAGAGAAGCTGACTGGCATGCCCACGTTATATTTGCCTTGTGAGCAGCAAAACCGAAGTTTGAACCCCTATCTGCTTAAATGCAGAATCCTCCCATCCACTTCCACTATGCCATGTTGAATTACAAGACAGAATGTGATAATTACTCTAGTGCATCAGAGGAGGTAAAGATCACTTCCAGCTGGGATGACCAAAGAAGACATCATTAAGAAGGAGTGGCATCTGAGCAAGCCTTTGAAGAGTGGGCACTGGAACAAAGCAAAAACTATAGACAGGGGTTAGCATGGTCAAACCTTTTGACGCTAGAAAACAAGTTGCCAGGCAGACGAACAACACTGCTTCAGTGCAATGGAAGCTGTAAATAACACCACTATTTAAAAAATCTCCAACCAGACTCCTCAGTTATTAGAAAAGGAATCCACAAATGGAGTTATATTTCAGGTTTCAAATGAAACTCAGTTAAACTGTCTAGATCCCAGTTTCTTTATTTGTAAAGTTAGTGCTTGAGCCAAAAAGCCAATGAGGAGTCCTCAAAGAATGTCTATTTTGCAATGCTTTCGTTTTTTTTTCAAAATATTTTTTTAAATTCTAGAAGTAACTGATTCAATGTACAGCAGTTATATAACCTGCATATATGTAATTATTTTCAGAACACAAACCGTATCTAGATATTTATATATCTGTATCTATATGTCTATTTCTATATTTAAACCAGTTATTTCATTTGGCTGGCTATCTAAGCTCTAAATTTAACTTTAAGAGAGCATACTTTTTTTTGCCATGTATTTTTCACCATTTTTCTTCCTATTTGTGTTTGAATGCAAACCAATTCTTATAACAATTGATTCAACACATAATGAGAAAGTTAATACATATTAGGCATGTAATAAATATAAGTTTTGAGGATTATGCACTCTCTTATATCTGTTTCCATATTTCAACTATTGGAGAAGATATAGAGATCGGAATATTAGATATTAATTCATCAATAAAAAGGCATTCTTTGTGGTATTAAAATGCTTTTGAGTAGATTCACATGCTTTTCACCTTTCTAGCCTATCACTCAGATAGTATTCCAAGAAAGATTTTGGCAATGTTTATCAAATACACATCAATTTATGTGTGTGTGTGTGTAATGAACATACGGCATGTATGAACATGCTTATATGCATGTCAACAAGTTGAGGAAACATGAGAACTTGAAAGATACAATACTTACTTTTTCCTGCTTTTGAATCTTTTTTCCTACTGTAATTTTCCTTCCAAACAAGAAAAGAGAACAAAGAGAGTGAAGTGTTTTGTCTGAATTTAGGGTGGGAAGAAAATCAAACATCTTTTTTTTTTTCTCATAACTTGTGCAAAGTCTTCTAAATATCTATGAGTGGGGAGCTCTTCCTTGAATAGAATTGCCCTGCATGGAATTCTATCCTGCCATTGTCGCTGCCGGGCACATTCAGGGGTAACTGGATGTTATGGGAGGCCCAGACTCTTTCCATCTTATGCTTTCTCTTATGTCCTAAAATACTATGTTTTAGTAAACACTTATTCGGAATTGATCTGAATTTATTAGGTTTGTTTTAATGATTCGAATGAAATTGAACCTCATGTGTAACAAACAATCCAATGTTTTGATCATTTGAATTCTGATTCTGACATTAAATGAAGATAGTTTAAGCTCATTTTAGTTAAATCAGTTTATGGTCAAATTAACTAATCTTCTTAACAAATATTCACTGAGAACCAACTGTATTCGTTAGTGCTGAGTCATATTAAGATGAAAGGAAACTTGACAGTTGCTGAGCTTGATGGCTTATATTGTATGCTGAGCAATAAGATTAAATCCTCAAAAAGTTAACCAATACAAGCTCTTACATATATAGTAAATGCTAAATAAGTGATAGGTGTATAAAGTGTTTTGGAAGTTCAGAGAGCAGGAATTTACATATATTCTGTCTTTGTAACTAGATAGTACCAGCACCACCTCCTAATGGGAGAAATGTCTTATGATGAGTTTGCCATTGGGTACATTCTGAGCAGATGCAAGCTGAAAATCACTGCTCCGGGAAATGAAAACAAATGAAAAAATTTGAGCAGATAATTACCGATAAAAAGAAGATAAAACTGGAACAATGGGTAGACCGCAGAAAATTTTACTATCCCAACAGTGGGGAAAAAACCCTTCAGAAGATACAAGTACTATTTTGTAGGTATAATCTTGAGTTAAGATTTTAGTTTTATAAAGGCATTTGTGGCGGGAAGCCTGAGTTACTTTTAAGTGGGACCATTGATTTTCGTGAAATAAAACTGTCAAACTTAACACTACCCAAAAGTGAAGAACAAACGTTCTTTAGTAATTTCAAATATAGTCATTTGCATGCTTATATTTCAAAACAAAGGTGATATGAATAAATACCAAGAAAGTATAAAAGCATCTTAAGGCTGGACAGAGTGTTAACCTAAGAGTCCTTAAGTCTACCTTTCTTAGGTATTGTCTACATAATCATCTCTCTAAGTAAGCATAGGTGTAGTAAAAAGTTGGGTTGGAACCAACATTCAGAAGATATGAATTGCTTCAGGTTAGTCCATTTACTCCCTTGGTGGTCTTGGAAACATCTTTTAAATCCTTTAAATCTCAGATTTCTTAGCAATGAGTTGGAAAATACTGTTACCCAATGTAACTCCCAGAATCGTTGCGAGGGTTCCATGAGATGTAAATGAGAATGCTCTAAAAATGGTGAAGCCCAAATCTGAGACATCGTCATTGCTATTGTATTACCTGCTTCGTTCTATGATATGTTCTCTTAATGTTCATCATATCAAAAGTACGTTTTAAATTCTACCTTTTAATAAATTTCTGTCTATTTAATAAAATAGAAATTGTTTTATTTATTCTTTTATTCTCTTATAAAATTAATAAATGTATTTGGATACATTTGATACATATGTATCTAATATGTATGTACAGTGATTATTTTAATCTCTCGTTGGAGGGATATTAAAAATAATTATAAAATCATTCATTAGAAAAATGGAATTGTGGACAAAATAACAACAAAAATAACATAAATTAAAGATTAAAATGTAATGTGTGAGCTTTTTAGTGAGTACTGGATTCCAAAATCATTTTTTTTTTAAATCTAAATCTGTTGAAGTGGTTGAAGAACAAATAGCTTAAGATTAAAAATCGATATTTATATATAAAACTTACTATTGATTTCACAATAAAGTGCCACATGGCAGGAATACTCATAGCTAAACAAACATAAATTTGGTTGAAAATTTTGATTTAGACCAAATTGACATTTTATTGTCAGTATACACACACTGTATATGCAGTTTTCAAATGAAATTTTAGCCACCCAAAAAACTTAGGTAACATGTCTTCTTCATCACAGAGTGATTTGTTTCTTTTTAAGCTACTTGGGTCCAGATAGTATTTTTTAAAAATTAATCACCTCTGATTTAAAAAAAAAAAAAAAAAAAGGATTGTTCTTGATTTGCTGTTGCCTAACTCACTCACTAGTTCTCATAGACAAAGCCAAGAAATTTCCATCTATGTAGGCAGAGTAATACTTTGTATTTTAGAATCAAATCAAAAGTTTAGATTTTCACTGTACCATGTCATGCCTGGGGCATGTTACTTTATCTCTGAATTTCAGGCTCCTGCTCAATGAAAATAGAGATTATATCATTTCTTTCCAAATTTCTTGTAAAGATGACTTAGGATATATATAGCATAAATGAAACAACTTGATGCCTGCTCCATGTTCAATGCTTAGCAATTATTAGTGTTGCTGTCTATCCATTCATTTATTAAGTATTTATCTGTCAGGTACTGTGCTACGAAGTGAGAATATAAACATGATTTAGACACATCCTCTGCCCTTAAGGAATGTTCAGTATGGTGGATGAGAAAGAGATGAGACAGACCAAATAGTAGGCAGTTATAATACAGTACAATAAGTATGCTGAAGAGTAAGCAAAAAGAGCTAATGGAGCACATAAAAATGTCTAACTCAGGGTTGAGAAAAGAGAGCTGTTTGTTTGCTCATTGGTTTAATAATTCAATCTCCTAACAAGTATTTATTTAGTGCCTACTATATAATAGTTATGGTCCTAAAAGCTGGAAATATAGTGAGAAGAAAAACAGATACTCTATGTTCTATGGGGACATGTATCATCTTATGGAAAAAGAAAGTATTCTAATAATTACTATAATCAATTACAGTCACAACTGTAACAGTTGCTACTAAGTAACCCAGTGCTTTTCAACTGGGGTTGATTTTGCTTTTCCCAGAGGACAATTGCAAAGTCTGGAAATATTTTGAGTTTCCACAGCTAGGAAGGTGCTACTGACATCTAATGAGTAGACTCCAGGGTACTGCTTGACATCCTGAATGCACAAAATAGGCCCCACGACAGAAAATTATTTATGCCCAAGTGCCCAACAGTGCTAAGTTTGCGAAATCCTGCAGTAATTTCGCCACTCCTTCTAGAACATAAATCCATGATGGCGGGGGTATTCCTTTTTTTTCAGTGTCATATCCCCCGTGCCTACGTGTATGCCTGTCACATAATAGGTACTCAGTAGATATCTGTAGGGAAAATGAATCTGTTGTGAGTGATTATCAAAAAAATGAAATAGTATGTTCAAAGGTCTGGACTTAGAGGAAGTAAGTTATGTTAAGGAGCTGAAAAAAAAGCTAGCCCAGAATTAAGGCAACCAAGAGGTTGTTTCCATTGAAAAAACAATGAAAATGGGTTTATAGATTATTTTGTATCTATTTGCAAATCTCAGACACTTTATATGTAAAACCTAAATTGTTCCTCCTGTAATTTCATGCAGTTTCTTTTTATTTTATTCTCATTAAAGAACACACTATTCATGTTTAAGAAAATTCAGTCTTTTTCTTTTATTGGTCAAAGAAGTTTAAAATGAACTCAACCTATATTTTCGTCTTTGCTGATTTCTGTTTTCCAATTTCTCTGAATCATGGTCTAGGTCAAGAGCACCAGCAAAGATTATTTAATGACTGAGACAAATTTGTCTGTGAGAACATACACTTCTGGGAGGAACCAAATTCCTTAGAACAGTCATCCTTGAGGGAGTGTTTATAGAATGAGTGGGTGATGTAACCAAAGCGAGATGACTCTTTCGAAAAAGTTGCACAACGATCTATGCCCGAAATTTTCATCCAATCAAGACGTAGAACATTATTTTTTCCAGGCAACATGCTCTTATTTCCTAGCTTGGGCCATCTCTCCTCTTTACCAACTCTCCCAGATTCCTATCTACCATTTTTCAGTGATGCCTACCTTGTAAATATTTTCGTTCTCCTTTACCAATAGGAGAAAGATTCAACAGGATGTGAATTGAATGGTAAAAACAATGCCGATAATGATTATATTTGTGAAAAGCTGAAAATATATTATGGATCAGCAAAAACAGCAAAACAGCAATATATTAGAAAATCTCTCTCTCTCTCTCTCTATCTCCCTCCCCCTCTGTTATATTCTAAGTAGTTCACCCCATTTGCGATTACTGGAAATGAAGCTTCCCTTTATCAGGAAGGAAAACATGCCCCATTGTACACAAACGCCAGCACACCTGTGCGCACACACACATACACACATGTGCACACACACGCACACACACACATTTTGCCAAATGCTTCTCCCAAGGGTACAGTAGTAATTGGCAGCATTTGAAGGCAAGGAAAGTCTGACATTACTTGGGGAGACTGTAAATGAGGAAGTGAAGGGAGCGAAGAGGGACTATGCAGGCAAGCATTCTCCTCTACCCATCTCAACAGCCATTCTTTTGTTTGAAAAATGAAGTGTGTGGCCAAGAAACAGGCATAATTAATAAACAGTTTAAGTATTTTGGCCATTTTATATCAAATCATTTAGTGATATCCAATGTTCTTATTTTCGAAACTGTATTATTATATACTTTTGTATAGTTTGTACAATTGTGTTCCGTATCTAAATAGCTGACATAATTATAACTAAAATCAATTACACTAAGTCTCATTTGTAAAATTGTCAGAGTTTTTGTTTGTTTGTTTTACTGCACGTAAACCCCTTTAACTCTGGTTTAGCCGGAAAACCTGGAGGTCACAAACTGAAGTTTTAGAAAAAGTAGCTGGAACCTAGGAAGGCACTCCTCGGATCTTATTCCATTTCTTAATGGAGAAGTGGAAAACCCATCTCAATCTACTGCCCACTTTGTAGCTTTTCTGGTGCAGGTGAAAAGTGTCATCCTTCTGATGGGTAAAGGAACTATGGGAGTAATTCTGTCTACATCATGCCGTTTTATTGGAGCAGAGCAGACTCCATCAAGAATGGGAACCACAATTTGTGGTTTGAGCGTCGTTTTTAACTGCATAGGAACATTAGAACCACGTGGAGACCTCTTCAGAATGTACATGCCTTGAACCCCTTCCTGGATATTCTGCCTTAGTAGGTCCAGAGTGCGACCTTGGCATGTGTGTTTTGAAAAGACTTCCAGGTAACCCCAATGTGCTTTCTGGATTAGAAATCACCAATCTAAGGTTTTGTTCTCACAGTCATGCTGTAAATAAGGGTCCTTCATATTTGGAGAGATCACTATTTAACAGAATGTTACAAGACTAGATTCTTCAGGATGATGACCTGCCACTCTATGAGTTGTGGATGTAGACTAACTTAAATTGTCTTCCTTTTCTTCCCTTTTTTTTTTTTGTTGTTTTCCTATGATTCACAGCTTACCTAAAATCAAAGCTCTAATTTTTTTCCCATGTTTAAATCACATTTTATAGAAAATTTCTTATAGTGTGAAGTATCTCCAACTACTAATTTATTTTAAAGATTATTTTTGATTGAAGTATATTTGACATGTAACATTATATTAGTTTCAGCTGTACAATATGATTCAACATTTTTATACACTGTGAAACGACCACTACAATAGGTCTAATTACCATACATAGTTACAAAGGTTTTTTTCTTATGATAAAAACTTTTAAGATTTACTCTCTTATCAACTTTCAAATATGCCAGTGCATTATTAACAATAATCACCATCATTGCACATTACATCCCCACGATTTATTTTATAACATTGAGTTTGTATCTTTTTAGTATCTTCACCCATTTCACCCTCCCCCACCCTCCCTTCTGTGACAACGAACAATCTGTTCTCTGTGTCTATGGCTGTTTGAAATTCTGTTGACTTTTGTGACTATCCCCACTCTTATCCTTCTAAAATTTCACTCTTTCTCCTCTCTGTCTCCTTTCGTGACTCTTTTCTCCTACGAACGATACTGTTTATCAGTCTCCAATTTCTCCTTCCTACACTCTTAACACTGTGTCTACATGAACAGTGATTGCCATAATTTCAGCTCTCACCAGTATGCTGATAGTTTCCCCCAATTTTTATCTGCAACAAAATTTCTTATCTGAGCCACATGTTCGCTGCCTCCTGGGTAGTTCTGTCAATACCTTAAATCTCAAAGCCATATCTCAACATTTTCCTCTTCAAATTGTTATTACCCATATACCTTCTGTCCTAGATGGTGGTATCAGAACAAACCAGTTTCCCAAGCTAAAATTTGAGAGTCATTTTTGACTCCTCTTTCAACATCCATATCTGACTCCTTCTCATAAGACCTCTAAGTATTCCTTGAAACTTTCTTTCCTCTCCCTGTGTATTCCCACTGCCCTGGTTCAGGACTCTCATCATCTCTCTTCTGAACTTCTACTAAACCCTCTGAATTTATTTCTCCATTCCAAATCTTGCCTGATTAGTCTGCATTAAAGGAAAATATTAACATATTACCTCATATATACACTGAAAGACATCAACTATATAACATGTGAATAGCAAATATAACATCAATGCTGTAACTCCCCATTCTTGCAGCTGTAAAAAATTAAGTAATCAAGTAAAGTATTCTATTTTGATAAGTACTAATAGCCCCTCAGCATCCTTCTCAAAACTGAAACCAAGCTACCCAGTTACATCATATAAAATTTGGCAAATAAGAGTAAATTCATTTGCTATATTGATTAAGATGAGCCCTTTAGTATAACACAAAGTGATCTGTGATCTGACTTTTGTCAAAGTTCCCTTTTTCATCTCCGTTTACTCCAAGCCTTATATTCTATGTGACACTTTGGTGACAGTCGATTCCTTCTTACACTATGCTGTTTCTTCTCTCTGGGCTTTTGTTTATGCTTTTTCCCTTTGGAGGCTTTCTCTTTACAATCCCATATTTTTATCAATTACAGTTAGTTCTTAGCTGTCCTTGCAGAGTCAGCCTAGTTCTCACGCTCTTTCTAACTCTAATTCGAGTCATAGATGGTGACTCAAATCCATGTTCCTGTATTAACCGTGTCTGTCTTCATCAGTGTCTGTAATTGCTCTTGTTATAGTTGGCTATCATTTTTCTAGTTATGTGTTTGTCCAACCTATATGTCATTGGCACCACTAAACAGAAACAGTTTTATTATTCTTTGCAATTTAAGGACAATGTAAAAAGTAACTAGCACATACCCAAGCACTCTATATGATAAATTAATTAATTGAAAAAATGTTTCTGCATATGGGGGAAAATAGGGATTCGTAGAAGTTTACATCTTTCTTTAAAGCAATAGTCACAAACTCCTGACATGAACTCTCTAGCCCAATGTAGTTTCACACCAGTCTATATAATTAATTTACAGTGCCGGCTGCTATAAGAATTTGAGTTTTAAACACTTCCCTAACGCGTAAAACACTAAATACATTTTTTTTTGTAAAAACTATGTATTTTTAAAATAATGACTGAGTTAACGACAGCAAAGAAAGCAAACTTTTTTGGGAAATTGGTCCTAAGTATCTAAATTCTCTGCCTTTGTCCTGGATTATTATTATACATCATACATCAAAATTATATATTTTTATATTTATTTGTTTGACTTGATTTTTATGTAATATAAGTACTATTTATTCATCTCAGATATGTGGTTCGCTTTTATATGGTTGTGTAATGTCTAATAAAAGTGTTTCAAGGTATTTTTATAATATAATCCATACTACTTTTCTGATCTTCTTAGTCATAAACTGAAGACATAATTTTGCAGATAGGAACGTAGGTATCAGCGTTCTATGTGGCCTGGAGAAACTTGCTCTTAAAATGCATTCTTAAATATCAATATATTTTTAAAGTCCTCGGCTCAAAACATTTTTTAAATTTTCTTAAACTTTTACTTGTCTAGTTTTTGCAAAAGTAAACAGGAGTAATTATATGCGAATATAGGTATTTCCATATTGTGTCAGTCTCAGTTCTTGATCAAAATGTGTTTGCCTGTGTGCATACATGCATGTGTGTGTGTGTGTGTGCGCGCGCGCACACACACACAATTGTGTGGAAAGAATGTGAGGAGAAAGAGGCCACAGGAAATAGAGTTCAGTTTCAAAATACAAATGCTGTGTAATTTGATCCAATAATTCATGAGCTTTTGAGCTGGAACTTAGGTGAACTGGATCTCATATTTTACATGGAATGTTTTTGAGAATCATAAGACAGCAATTTAAAATATTTCTACTTGATTCACTGAAACGTCAGTAAATAGCACAAAGTGGTTTTTTTCTTTGGTGCCTGAGTATAATTTGGTGACTTCTAGAACTGGAATGTGTTGAAATAGAATTGTCTTAAAATATGAAACAGAATGTGCACTGACCATTCATAAAGATGAATGGAAGGCTCTCCAGAGTATAATAAAAAATTGTGGGGAGAAAATATCTGTGTGACAAATAGAAATAGCACCCTATTATCCTTGTTTCATGTTAGCCAGGCAAATAAATTCCATTTGTAGGAAAATCTGACTAAGGGATGACTAGTTCTTGGCCTTGATAAGTCTGCATCTTCTTGTGTGGGAATACGAATAGGAATTATCTCCTCTGAATTGTGTTGTGGGTCAATTCACTTATTCCTTCATGTTTTCTGAGCATTTATAATATGTCAGAAATGATAAGCAAATGCAAAACTGACCCTGCCTTCATGGAGCTTAAATCTAGTGGCAGAGAGAGAGACAGATTATTCAATAGTCTATTAAGAATTTGTCTTTATTTCAAGAGTAATGGAAAAATTCTGAAGAATTTTAAGCATTTTTGAAGAATTTAAGAATTTCTATTTAGTCAAAACATGTTATGCTAGCATCTAACATTTGCCAAGCTCTGTGTTAAGTATGAGGAGATGTAGTAGTGATAAAGCCAGATAGGTCTTTATACTTGGAGAACTTAAGTCTAGAAATAGGTGAGATTTTTCCTATCATCTATAATTCAACTCGCTGGCTATATATTTTGAAATCTCCCTGTGAGTTGTTTATTCTGCATCATTAGCAACCTGCATGTTATTATCTTTGACAAAAATTGGTCAATCATCTTAATTTTGACAGCTTTGAACATTTTGGTGATGTATTAGTTCACTTATTGGGGAGAAAAATGTTAGGTTTTTGTGTAATCAAGTAGCTTCTTACATGCCATTTTACCAGTTCCTATTGTATCTATGCACTATTTGTGTGATCCTTTCCAAATATGAGTCTTCTAGTATTTCAGGGTCAAGAAGTTCTGGGCAAAAGTACAGAAGAAACATATGAGCTGAATGTTTATTACTAAAACAAGCAAACAAACAGACAAATAACAAAACACCCCCTAGGAGTGTCATTTGAGAATTGGAACTTTATGGCATTTGTCAAAAAGGGATTTACAATTCAAATATTAGTGATAAGTATACTCAGTATTTTGGAGGTAGTGTGTGTCTTCTGTCCAAGTAATTTGCTACTGTTGAAGACCTGGAAAAAATGATGAAGATTAACTCTTGATGAGAATACATTAGTATCTGAAAGAATGCTAAACAGTTTGAAAGACTGGTTCATGATCTTTTGAGAACTTTCCCCTGCCTTTGAGGTTTTCCAATGACTTGACACTATTCTTCTGATGTTTTATCATTTCCCACAAAACTTAACTGATGTACCTCTCAAGATAAATGAGGTTTGTAGTTTGCCATGAAGAGAACATGGGTATTAGTCAAACTTGGGTTATTGACCCATTCTCTTTAGTTGTGTAGAAAATGAGGCTAGCAAGTTACTTCAGTGTCTCAAGTGATTTGTTGACCTAGGTATAAATTTCATAATAACTTTGATTTTATTTAAGCAACTCAAAATGTCACTATATAGAATAATTCACTTCATATTCATCATAAAACAAAAGTAATTATCTTTTGGGAACATGGTAGACTATTAAATCTTAATCATTAGAACATCTAACACAGTTATTATACTATGAAAAAATCCTTATATTCAGACTTAATATCTATAGATGAATTCTGAGGAAGAAAAAAGTTATAGCTAATATTGACATCTGCCTTTAAGATTATCATGGGTAATATAAACAATTTACTTAATCATCTATATTGTATGCAAATGCCAAAACCATGGTGTAATTGTATCAAGTCTAATAAGTATAACTTTACCTGTTCCACATTAGAATTGATTAAATTTATTTGTTTGACTAGGGCCAGGGAACTAAATGAAAAGTAAAATAATCTTAGGAAAGATAGAGAATACAAACACTAAAATCAAAAAATTGGGGAACTTAATTTTCCACTATTTTATTTGTTACTACATAGACTCAACCTCAAGGAAAAAAATTACATTTATGATTTGGAGAGCATTTGCCCCACTTTTCTAACTCAAAATGTAAGGGAGTATGATACAGTAGAAAAAACAAATGGATTCAGGGTTTGCAAACTTAAGATTTCATGCTATCTTTCTCACTGACAATTAGATGAAGTTGCATAACTGATCATTTAACCATTCTGCCTGTATTTTACTGAATGATACCTACTTCAGAACTGTTATGAGAGTGACACTGTAACAGTAAGTAATTGGGGAACAGGCTTTTAAGAATTTTAATATATGACAGAAACATAAAGTATTACAGTTAGTCATGTACTGTTTGATGACAGGGATGCGTTCTGAGGGATGTGTCATTAGGCGATTTTGTCATTCAGACATCTTACACAAACCTAGGTGGTATAGCCTACTACTATAATTTTATGTGCTATACTTTTATAAGATTGGAATACAGGTAGGCTTGTTGACACCAGCGTCACAACAAACACATGAGGAACGCACTGAACTCTGGCGTTATGACGGCTCCAAAAGGAATTGTTCAGCTCCATTGCAATTTTATGTCCCAGTGTGGTAAATGTGGTTCATCCTTGACCGAAATGTCATTATGTGGTGCATGATTGCATTATATGAGATATTATGGATTGAAAGAATTGACATGAAGTGGGAGACGCCTTATATTTGAGTCTTCAGAGGATCAGTAAGGTGAGGCTTCAGGAACTGGGCATTAGATTGACAGCGACACAGGCCAAATCTCTGCCTTTGCCCCTTACAGTCTATCTAATGTTAGGAAGTTACTTAATTCTCTTAAGTGTCCATTTCATTACATAAAAAGGGAAATCATAATTATCAGTTTTAACTAATACATGTAAGTTACCTAGGATGATATCCACAGTAAAATGAAGTTCCATTCTGATGCACTCTTTTAATCACTGTACTCTTCTTTTTAGATATTTACCTATAGTATTTTTGTAGTTAATCATATATTTAAAAAAAAAAAACTGGCAACTATATGTTGTTATCCCATTTTATAGAAGGATAATGTGATGACATGAAGGAGAATCTTAGATTCAGATGTCCATAATAGCAGAATCGAGGTGACAGCCGATAGCCTCAAGGGAGCAGTGTGTTCTCTTTTGTGCGTTTCCCTCCTGGTTTTCCTAATTTTCCCATTATACCTAAAAATATAACACCAACTCACTACCCTTTTCCTTGCTTTATATCCCTTCATGGCACTTACCACCATTTACCATATTACATATTTATTTATAAATTAGTTTATTACTTTTGGTAGGATATAAACTCTGTAAGATCAAGAATTTCTCTTTTTGGAACTAACCTTCTCTTAATGAGAATTGCTATTTTGTAATTTCCAAAATAAAAGTTTGGGTATTTTTAGGAATCAATTCTATGCATTTAATTTATTACAATTGAGACAAAATAAATTTAATGTAGGTATGGATATGTGTGTTTTTAATACATGATGTTATATCTACTTCCTGGATGTGTGATTTTAAAATATAACCCATTTTACTTGCAAGGAGATTTTTATTCCAGAAAAATATTGAACATGAAAATCTAACAATCTGTTGTGGGGATGCTGTCACTGCCTTTCTCAGATCAACTGACAAGAATTGAGCTGGGCCTCTACAAGTCACTTAAGAACACTTCTAGAACCATCTTAATGGGCATGTTCCAACTGTCACTTGATGAAAAAAAGATCACTTGAGATCAGTGTCTACAGCACATCTTTGGGCAGAAAACCAGTCATATCATTCTGTCCAATAGAGGCTTTGAAAGGACTTTATCAAATTCCTTGGCTATGAAACTACTGTTGGAACCACAGTTACTCTCCTTATCGTCAGGAGATCCATTCCAAGACCCCCAGCAGATGTGTAAAACAGCCAATCATACTAAACTCTAGTCAACTTCTTCAACTTGGCCGGAAATGTGACAGCACCTTCTTCAACAGCAGACTTGGCCTCTCCAGTAATTTTCTGTTTCTCAGTCTAAAACTATCCCTGAATCTGTGTAACCATCCCTTACTTAAAGTAAATGGCTTGGTGTTGCTTACTTCAGGGGATCCCTTCCTGAAATCTTCATATAAGTTCAATGCTTTCTGGCACAACATGTTGGGGTCAATCAGAATGTGTTTTCTGTTCATGTCTTCCACCCACAAATTTAATGCCTTTTCCATCTTAACTAAGCACTTATCACACACTTTGGCTACAATTTTTGCATTTTGAAGTGTGACAGCAAAACTAGCACTACTTTTTTTTTTCTTCTTCACAATTTTATAGATACAAGATTTCTTCTTACTGTGGATCTTAGCAATCTCAGCATACATGTTTTTTCTTTCTCTAAGTCTAGAACTTTGAACTTTTTGCTAAAGGAAGCACTTAATGATTTCTCTTTAGAATATCCAAATTTCCAGGATTACAACACTTGCACTGTGGGGCCATTATTAAGTAAACTAAGGGTTACTCGAATACAAACCCTGTGACACCATGACAGTCAATTTGATAACCAAGACAGCTCCTACATGACTAGTGGTTGAGAGCATATGCAGCTTGGGTCCACTGGACAAAGGAATGAGTCTTGTCCATGCAGGATGGATTGGGTCAGCATGAGATTTCAACACACAACTCAAATGGGCATGCAATTTAAAACTTATGAATTGTTTATTTCTGGAATTTCCCATTCACTTTTTGGCCATGAACATGAGAGAAAATGAAACCATGAATATGGGGAAAATGAAACCACGAATATGGGAGGAAATTGTATTCTCAAATCATTCTATTACCGTGCAAGGGAGCTGAAGTTATTGGAAGGTCAGGAGTGACCTTATGATGATTTAGACCATCTTATGATTGTTAATTAAGAAGTGGAGATTATTATAATACTATAAAAGTTTTGGTTCTTAAACACATTTGTAAGAAGAATCTGAGTGTCATTAACCAAACCACAACTTACCAACATGATTACTAAAGTAACCAAGGCTAAGAAACTAATGATAACCCACACTAACAATAACCCTGCACTATGACTCAAAGTATAGAATCAGGTTATGCAAATTGTAGTACATAGAAGAGAAAATTAACTATGTTAAAGGCTAGGCAGAAATGTACATTTATTTCTTCTGAACAAAAATCTATGCTTTGCTAATAATGTTGGAAATTTTAGTATTTTAAATTAAGCTTTATTTTTTAATCTTCTGTGTTGATCAAATAGAAGAATATGGATTTTCAAGTAAAAATGTATTACTAGTAGACATTATTTGATTTGAATCCTAAAGAGAAGCTGGAAGCACACTTCAACGCTAAAAATGTGAATGTTTTAATTCTCGTTATTCCTAAAATAGCAAAACTAAGCTTAGTGGAAAATCAAAAGAAAACATATGCTGCGATAATAAAATTAGGCTTTACTCATAATGTTATAGTATACATCTTAATTCATTTGTATATCTGTAAAATAAGAGGACTTATCTAGACAATCCAAAAGGTTTAACCCTGGTGGCCTATAGCTATACTATATTTTTAAATTCTATTTTAATACATATCTGAAGTATAATTCCTTATGTGTTTATTATAAAAAGCATGCTTATTTTGTGATAGAGGTGTATGGTGTAGACATTATAAAGTTAGTCATTCTTATGTGCTTTTGTAGAAATGCTAAGGTCTAATTTTGCTCCTATTCTTCAAATGAATTGAGCAATTTGCCTTCTTGGTAGAATATACACTGTTGTGACCTCTTATTCTGATGAAATAACTAAAGCCTTGAAGGATGAAAACTTACATACATTATACAATATTTTAAATACTCTCGATTGCTCAAAGTGCATTTTTCTAAAACAGGAGACCTTTTAAAGTGTTTTTGGTAGCAGTTTAATAAGCAATAGTCTCTTCAGTGGAAGAGAAGGAGAGCAGAGAACAAGAAGAATTTCTAATTAAATTTATATTAAAAATAGTACCTTGACATTTACTTCTTTGTCCTTCTCCAACTGTCTACAAAATCTTGCCTTCTACATTATGGTAATCTTGTCTTAAATTGGCAGTCATTTGTACCATGTATCACTTTGAAACTTGTAGAAATGTTTATTTACCATAACCCGGATTTTAGAGATATTAAAAATGCCAAAACTGTAGTCAAGGATATTTGAGAACATGAAATACATAATGGACTAGAAGTATACATCTCAATGTTTAAGCATGGTTGCTCACGTACAACATAATTACGTCCACCCACAATAGTGTGTATATGTGTGTGTATTTATATTCATTTATCTTTAAAAAAGTGATGATCTATAATCATATGACTTCTTATAGAAAATATGGAAATGCTTTATAGTTTACTGATTATTGAACTTTCTTTGTAATTCATTCAGTTACTTTATTTTTCTTAAAAATAATTGGGTTAAGTTGTTTCTACCTTGGCACAAAATTATCTCAGCATTCTTTTTTTTTCACGATTTAAATAGCAGTGAAAAGTAGGAGTGATCAAATCCAACAAATACATCTCATCTTATTACTAAATAATATTTTATCTTCTTAAAGATACTAGCTACTTTAGCTAAGTGCAACCCAAACTCTCAAATTATTTAAATTTCATATTTTGGAAACACTTTTTATCTAATGTCTCTTTTTATGTCTATTAGAACTTTTAATACAACACTTATCCTTTGTCATTCTGTGAAGGAATCATGAATTAATCATGGAGTTTGTCCAGCAAGGAGAAAGGCATCTTACAGATACTGCAAGCTTCCAGCATGGTACACACAAGCTGTTTTTGAGATTATAGCACAAGAAAACATTCCACAGCTATTGTATTGCTACTTGCTCAGTTCCTCGTCTCAAAATTCTAAGCCTTGATAGTACAGAGGTGGATTCTATGCTTACATAATGTTGATTCTGTTATTGCACTTTCTGAATACATAGAGGTTACTGTTAATAGCAAAACAGACTGGGCCAAAGGTTATCTTTTGAAAGCATTTACTAAGCATGTATAAGAAATGGCTCAATAAGCCATTGTTGTTGTTATGAAAAATTATATTTTATTAAGAATCACAAACGATTGTATATTTTTTTAAATAAAGCCTAGCTGGAGATCAAAAAGAATGATTTTGTTACTGCTTATAATAGGTACAGTTTAGAAAGAAGTATGTGTTAATGAGCAATGGTAGATTTTTTTGAAGGCTGCCCAGAAAACAGATTTTATATGAAGTACTACTGGATGGCTTCTCTCATATCCAGCTAGTCATGTTATTTAGACTGGTTTTGTCAGCTTTGTAGCTCATGTGCTTTTTTCCTTATTTTTTTCCCCTGCTTTCTCTCATTGACTTGTAAGCAGCTTAAGACTAGAAGAATTCTGTCATCTAATTCTTCGGTATCTCCCTCTTCTAAGGAAAGGAGTTTTGAATGAGGTGCATGCAATAAATGTTGATGACATAGGTGATTTATTCAGGCAGGAGTATGAAGCTTCATTAAGAATTTGTCAAGAGCAGAATATACCATTTCACTTCCACTATTTCTTTTCAATCTTGAAAGATATAAAGGTTTAAGTAACTTATGAGGCTGGGGGATGGAAAGTCTACCCTTAATTCTGCCACGAGGTAGCTATGTGACCTTGATTTACTTTGAAAACTGAGGATATTGGACCTGTTGATTTTTAGTTTACCTTCTAGTTCTAAAACTAAGTCTGTACTATTGAAGGACAGTAGAAATTCCTTACAGTAATTGCCTATGCCAGGTAATATTTCTCTTAAATTTCTACAGCTTAGGACTTGATTTTGCTCCAAGCTGAAATCTTGTGATCATATCCATAATACGAGCTACAATTTTAGTACCTATATTTTTAAGGATATAAAAAGTTGTATTAAATCTAGAAATTTTGTTTTGTAATTTTTGGTGTTTGTTAGTTATTGTTTTGCTTCATTTTTTGCAATATGGTATGACTTTTTTTTTCCTTTTTACCATTACAGTCAATAGCAAAATTACTAAATTGGCTGGTAATTGTGAATGACAAGAGTCTTATTCACTACATCCATGCTCTGTAGCCAGCAAAAATGCTCAATCTGTATATGATGTTTTTGTTTTAATGCTCGTATGCCCTATGTTACATTCAGTGTTACCAGAATTGTGTATATTTGTGGTTGGAAGAGCCAGTGCCTTGCCACAGTAAGTAGATCACCACCCCTCAGCAAATAGACCACTAACCGTTGATGCTGATAATAATGTGAGAACAACCCTGTTAATTTATTATTCTCTATGTCATCTATTTTCTATTTCTTTTGTAGGGCATCTTGAAGATTAATCACAGAACCTTTCACACGTCTATACAGGTAAGAAAAAGATTCCTTTCTGGTTATAAAATATGTTGTATTTATCCGTGTTTTAATAATTTACTCCTTGAGTTAGATATAGAATTAATGTTGCTTATTCTGGATAACTGAAAAGTATTATATCTTCTTACTTGCTAAACTTGAAATCATTCAACACATAGTGTTGAATCTTCAGTTTGAATTGATTTCCATACTGCTTGCTACTGCTACCAACTACTGCAGTTTGTTACACATTATTATAGTTTATGTTTTAAATTAGCCAGAAGTTATTCTTGCTTTTATATTTTTGTATTAGTGTCTCCATAATTTTAGGGTTGTTTGACAAACAGTGTGCAATTTCCATGTATCAATAAGGTAATTTTATAATGTATACATTTATGTATCTAAATGTATATAATATATAATTAGATTCTTTTGTCTTTCTTTTTGCAATTTTAGACCTGTAATTTCTTAAAAACAACTTAAGTAACAATACCATAAGTATAGTTAACTATCAGAATTTAATAATATAAATATTAATTTTGAAGAACTTAGTAAAAGTAGTAGGAAATGTGGCTCTTTTTCTTGGCTTGGACTTGTGTGGAGATAAATTTAGAATTTCTAGTCTAGTAAATACTTTTTCCATAATAGCTTAATTGTAGCTATTTCAAACAAAATTGTTTAATTGTGGTGAATCATATGCAAATCATACAGATGTAGGTCAGCTTCCCACTCCCACATTCCAGCACCTCTTTTCTAATTCAGGACAAACTGCTCAATGCCTAAAAGAGGCAGAACAGTAAAGATTAAAAACATAAGACAAAAACAAAACAACAATGACGTAAAAATCAACAGTGGGTCAGGAACCAACATGTTCTCTTAAAAATGTCAAAGCAGGTTGCATTTATTTATGCCTTAGTTAGTGATCACATGTTTGCTATGTGTTTGTACACAATAGTTTGCTCACTGCTCATGAGCTTTGTGGCTGGCAAATTATGGTGCCTCTAGCATGCAGTTTCCTCATCTGTAATAATATCATTGTTGTTCACTTACTGAACTGAGATGAAGATCCAGTAAAACAAGCAATGTAAAATGAATTTGGGACTCCTCTATTGCCAAATGGAAAGAACATGTTATTTTTGGTGATCTGGTTGAGTGACAGAGGAGTGGCTCTCACTGATAGGAAAGAATACCTGTGTAGATCTGGGTGGGGCCAAGAAATCCTTTGATTTTCTAGCTGGTACAGTATAGTTCTAATCTGTAGTTGCCTTTGTGATGGAGCATTGCATCATTTTCTGAAGGATCCTGAGGCTTTATGATTGTACTTACTCTTTATATATTGTCTACTGTACTGTCAAAGAAAATTTTATTTCTAGTTATTAAAGCATTGAAAAATGATAAAACAGATTAATGAATTTGTTACATTTGTTGTCTTTCATCCTTAAGCGATTATGACTGAGGATTTGGTTTATTGACAGAAAATAATGAGCCATACTGGTTACTGTTTAAAAATTATTTTGGCTTTAATTCCAATAAAATTAAAAGTCTGCCCTAAAATAAATATGATTCTAAAAATTATCGTTCTTTGCTGGAATTTGAGTTTTCAACAATTCGAATTTATATTTTCATATAATTTATGAGCCTTAACATTTTCTAAAATTTATTTTGAATTAAATTATTTACTCTTGAATAATTAGCAAAGAATTATTGAATTAAATTACTGAAGTAAAAAGTCACAGTAATTTTCTAATTCTTAAAATGGGTAATGTAGAGAATTATACGAAATAGAAAGTGAGATTTCCTTCAAAGTTAGCCACCGTTAAAGTTTTGATATTTATTCTTCCAGATTCCTTCATTATATACATAATCATCAATATCAATATGTGCACATAATGCCTTTATACCATATGCATGATTCTGTTTTTAACATTTTAATTATGAACATCTTTCTAAGTCAATATATATTATCTATTTCATCCTTTTTAATGGCTGCATATTAGGCAATATTTCTGATGGACCATGATTTATTTAATAGGCTCTCTAAATTTATTTTTAAAATAGAACTTTAAAATAGAATGAAATAAGACCTTCCTTAATTACACTTTTGGCAAGCATACAAAACAATAATTCCCATTTGTACATTGAATCAGGAAATTAAGGAGTGAAGAAAAAGTGTTACAGTAAAGAGGCATAAAGTATTATTAGGTAAGTGCACATAAATGGTCAGGGTAAAGAAAAGCTAATACTGACATTCATGCAACTGTGTTGCAGGTATGTAAAATAAAATTCTACTAATCTTTTTAAGGTTTGCCCCAAGCAACACCTCCTTCCATAAGTATTCAAAGAGATTCCTCCCTTCCTCCTCATTCTCACCAGTTATCTTACATCTCCATCACTTGGGGGAAAATAGATGTCATCACATTATATCATACAAAAATTAATCTTACATGTATCTATTTGCCCCAAGTAGGCCATTAACCCCTAGAGAGTAATGGCTATGTGTTACTTATCTTTGAATCTAGTACATGCTGAATAAAATGGCGGTTCAGTTAAATTGGATTCAAGTGTTAGCAAGGGGAGAAATCAAGTGAAAATGTTTTATTTTGCCAAAATTTTATAAGGGGCAGCCACTTGAGTTTCTATTATCTAGGGAGCAAATAATAATTCTTCTGAAGAATGACATTCAAGTAATATAAACAGTTTTGATATATAATAAAAATTATTTAAAATTGTATTTTAAATTTATATATTTTTGTGGTATTCATGCTCAAAATTATACCTACAAGTTGAGTATTTCCGCAAAGTACAAATTTACGAAAATATGTGTATGATGCTGAACTTATTTATATATTACCTCATGTGGACCTAAAAACACTTTGTCAGCTTTAAAGCATTGTACACATGTAAGATTATTATTATGATTGCTAAGACAGTAATAAAGTGTCTCTCTGTATTAAAAATAGGAATTGTTATTTAGAAAATAGAAGTAATACACAAAAGGAGCAATTTATGGGAATTCTGTTAGACAAAAGGGAGTATTGCTTTCGGTACTTCGTATAATGCAAATTGCTACTCGTGCCATTTAAACGAACCTTTGACATTGTCTCAACATGCAAAAGTAGAGTTATTAATAGTTTGAAGTATGCTTGAAAGAATTTCTAATTCCACATTAGCCTGAATTCAATGGTAATATAAATTTAAAATATCTGAACCAATGTACCAATTTCATTTTCCTTTACAGAAAAATTAAGAATTAGTGGGTGTAAAATTCTCTTTTGAAATTGAATGTAATGCCTAGTGCATAATGGTTTTTCTCCTTATCTAATTTGCAGAAGTCACTAGACACAACTCTAACTTTATGTCCTTTTTACTAGATAAGTCAGGAAGGAGGAAGAGATTTCCATCAGTCTTTTCTTAAAAAAAAAAAAATTGAGCTTGTTGTTGACTTTTGCTTGACGGAGCTTGTCACTTAGTATTTTAAATGCATACTATTAAGTTGTCTTTGTTCTCCAAGTTCTTCCAGTCCAAGCACTCCCACTATTTGGCCGGGGTTGCAAATGCAAGTATCTTCAGGAACCATGCATACAACACAAGTGAATGTAACAGACGAACATTATATAATAGGAAGTGGTGTAGACTGGGGAAAAAACCCGATTATATGTTCGTCATGCAAGGGTTAATTCTACTCATTCCAGTGAAAATTTTTGGCCAATTGTGTATTCCAGGGGCCATTAACTTCTGAAGGTATAGGGAATTGGATATTGGAATTTTTATGTGAAATCTAAGTTTTTTAATGTTGGCTCAGATTTTTTAAATTAAAATAAAGAAACCCATGTAAAAGAGTCAAGATAAGCCTTAAGTATTTTGCTACCTTTGCATCGTTACCATGTAAATACTTATTCAATTAATGAATGAATCATAGACTTCTATAAGAAATCAGAAAATCAAAGAACACTCTAACCCTTGTTCTTCCTCATCCATTAAAAAGTTCATATACTACTTTAAGGAGGGCCATAGGCATAGCAACCAATATGGAGACCTGCCAGATAATACTTTTCAACTATCTCTAGAGTTCTGAAGGGGGAAAGCAAGAGTGAACCAAGTAAGTTAAGAAGGTGATTTTAAAATAGATTATGATATGCAAAAGAATGATAGCTAAGAAATATTATTTTTGGACACATTTTTATCTGACCCCTAACTAACCTTATACTTCTAATTTATCACCATCATTTCTTTTATTCAAGATTTTCACAAATCTTTTGTGTTTTATTAATCTTAAAAAAGAAATAATGAATAAAAATAATGGAAATCAAATGAATAGAGAAAATAAAAATCAAACATGTAAATTCTGCCACAAAGTCATTAATGAATAAATATGAGTCCAATGGCCCCTGATTTGCCTTGCATTCTGGCCTGTTTAAGACCTACTTCCTCTTTGAGTTCTCTCCTGCTTTCCTTTTGGACATACTCACACTACCCTCTTTTATTCCCATTCTTTATTACACCATCATACATTTCACTCCACTTATTGATATTTAATTACAGTTGCTCACATGTCTCTTCCAAGCAGAAATGAGAATCTGAAAACCAGAAACAACATCATTTAAAACTTTTGTCAGAAACAATCATAAACTTATAGAAAATTTGCAAGTGTAGTACAAAGAATCATTGTCAAGTAAATTGCCAACCTAACGCCTCATTATCCTCAGCTACTTTAGGGTATGTCTCCTTACAAACAAAGACATTTTCCACATAATCACAATAAAATGGTCAAAATTACACTCCAAAGACTGAATTGTGTCTCACCTACCAAATTTATTTATTGAAGCACTAATCTCAATGTAGTGGTATTTGTAGAAGCAGCCTTTTGGAGCTATGTGATTTAGATGAGGCCATGAAGGGGAGATCCTTGTGATGAGATTAATGTCTTTATAAGAACAGACATCAGAGAGTTTACTCCCTTTCTCCCTCTCAACCATGTGAAAGCACAAACAAGGAAGAGCATGCTCACCAGGGAATGGCTAGGGCTAGCACCTTGATCTTGATCTTCCTAGCCTCCAAATCTGTGAGAAGTAAATTCCTGTTGCCTGAGCACGCAGTATATGATATGGTGTTATGATAGCTGGAGCCAACTAACGCATCAGGAAATTAATATTGATACATTATCACCATCTAATCCTCGGATCTCGCTTGAGTTTCATCAGTTGTCCAAATAAATTCCAACGACTGTCCTTTAGAGTGTAAGAATTTGTTGCCAAATGCTGTGCCTTGTTTAGTAGTCCCATTTTATTAGTCTCCATGAATGTAGAAAAGTTCCACAGACTTTCGCTGACTTTCTTAACCTGATACCTTTGAAGATTACATTCCATTGCTTTCAGGGACCATGTTTTATGCAAATTTGGATTCTAACATCTAGGACATCATTTGGCATATATATCATGCTCAACAAATGCTAGCTGAGGAGTGGATTAATTACTAATTGAAACCCACTGCTGGGAAACTCTGACTCTGAATCACTAATAACAAATATTTCAAAATTTTTAAAGAAATATGTGAAACATGTCAAAAATAAGAAAAGGAAAAAAAAAAACTCCAGTTCTTTCCATGCAGATACTGAAACACATTTGTTAATTCATATAGTGAACATGTACACACTGGCCACTCTGTAAGTTAATGCTAGTTTCTTTAGACTCAGCTCCTCAAATCCTGATCTTTGGACTGCTTCCACTTCACACACTGTTTCTGATTCATGATGGCATAAGTAGAGAAGTTAGGAATAAGTATTTAGAATCCTTTTAGCATTTTTACAAATGGATTTTATTTCTGCTGAATCTAATAATTCTAAACTGATACATTAAATATATTTTTGCAACCTTTTCTTCATTATTCCACTTACAGAATAATTAACTTACATTGTGTTTTCCACAATAGTTTAGAAATTAAAAATATATCATTTAGCACAGTTTGTGGTCATTCCTTTCAGAATAAAGTGGAATAAATGTGAGCTAGAATGTGATGGCGTTTGACTGGAACTTGAAGAATGGGTAGGATCTTACTGGTTTATAAATGGAGAAATGGACAATTCAGGCATAATAAAGTGTAAAAGTATGAGTGTGCATGTATGTGTGTGTGTGTGTGTGTGTGCATGCATATGTGTGTGCCTGTGTCCATGTGTGCACTTATATGCATGCTCATGTGCACTGGGTGAGTGTCAAAAGTCTCAAAAGACAGTAAGAGCTCAGCTCATGATTTCAGTATTGGGTAATAACAACTCTTCACACATCTGTTTGCATTGCATCCCAAAACATTGGTTTCAGTAGCGTTCCTTTCTTTAGAACATTGTCTTGTTCATTTATTTCCTTTCTGAACTCATTCTTTCTCTCAACTACAAGGAACCCAAAATTCTCATTGCTGGCAAAACACTAATAAGTTCTTCTGACCACGAAAGTAGCCAGTGCTGCTATTACCACTTTGCAAATATTTAAACGAAGAGAGAAGAAATGTAGAGAGAAGAGAGGGAAAACCATGAGAGACAGAATAGCATGAGCATAAGAAATAATGATAGGAAAACAAAAAACTTGAAAAGAAGGGAATATGTGATTGCATTAAGTTTAATTTACTTTGGCAACCTTCAATCTCAGTTATATTCAGCTCACTTCAAAGCATATTAAAAAACTGTCATGGACCAGATACTAAACTTGGGAAATGAGAAGGATAAAACACAGGAACTTTTCCCATAGTGACTGCAGTGTTTTGGGTAAGACAGATAAGCAAACATAAAACAGCATGGTGAGTGGAAGAAAAGGTAAGATATACAGTCCTCCAAGGTGTAGTAAAAATAATGTGACAGAGGTGAGTTGGGAATGGTGACAAAGTAGAAGGCATGTAATGGAGACATTTCCTGTAATAGTAAACCCCAAGCATTCTCTAGGCATCACAGGTGTATGACATTGTGAGATTTGTATTGTAGTTTGACTGTGATGACTAGGTGCAGAGGAGACAGAACAGACACGCTGATACTAATAAGGAGGCCATTTCACTAGTCTTGGCAAGAAATGGCAAAGACCTCACAGAGCAATGAAAGAAGAGATGGAGAATGGGGGAGGGGCACTGGTGCATAGATTTAGAAGTCACTGGAACTTGAGAAATAGAATTGTTGGAACTTCTCACTTATTTCAGGGATAGCAAAGGGGAAGAGGTAAATCACAGTTTTAAGGGAAGGATGAAAACTTGGACAAGTCCCATATTTATGACTTGAATTCCTGGATGCATAATGATATCCTAAATTAAGCTAAAGTATATGGGAGGACAAGTAAATATTTGGAAAGTAGAGAGAGATAGCTAAATAAATCTAGTTTTAGACAAAAAAAAATATGAGGTGCCTGTTGGGAAAGAGAGAATGTCAGAACTGGAGAAATGTACGCATATATTTCTGCATGTATGTATGAACATTTAATATATAGATCTGTATACATAGCAAGGATACTATGCTCCAATTCTTTCTGTAGTGTCATGTAAAAGTTTTACTTTCTCATTAACTTATTGCTGGCAAATTAACTTATTGCTTGACTATATCATTTGAAACTCTAGTAATTCATTCTATATTTCGAAATATACCGCAGACGAAGAAAAATGCTACATCTTAAAACTGGTTCCAGGCTTATGAAAAAAGTCATGTGTCTTTACTGCCAAAGCAAAGAGGAAGATTGTGCCAGTTACATGCCTGAAACTGTTTTAATTTCAATTACCTGGATTGTTGAAGCAGAAACAACCTTTGTACCTAATTTATCTTTATAATTGCCTTAGTTCTCTGCTTTACCTTGCTTATGGACATATTTCCATGTTCTACTATTATTAGAAAGGAAAAGTCACTTCTTTTTTTGATGATTCCAGAAAAATATTTAAAATACACTTTCTAAATCAGAGAAGTATTATTTGATATTTAGAAAATAATATACTGAACAAAGGGAAAAGTTAGCCTGTATTTACCTCATTGCCATCATGTGATAGGTATGTTACCTCTTACCCCTTTTATAACAAACGTCAGTGACTCAGTCTTATCAGTAGTGACCTTAGAGCATCTCCTGATTTAAGATGTCTATGGAGACCAAATAGATTCTTGAAGTCTCCATACATTTGAGTCAGTGTTGTGAAGAGTAGGTCTCCAGTTAACTTAAGAACCTTCAGTGAAACTCAAAATGAATTAGTCAACGGTAAGAGAAGACTCACTCCTCAGTCTCCCAACCACAAATACAGACTTTCCATACAACTTTCTAAAACCTTAGTATTTTGACTAAACAGAGACATTAACAGTACAGCCATTATTATATCACTAATATTTCACCCATAATATTACTCAGTAATTTTTTTTTCCAACCCAGGTAATGGAAAAGCCAGAATGGTAAGGCAGTACATGAGTAAATTATGATTTTCTCAAATTACCTTTTTGGAATATCTTTAATAAAAGTAGACAAAATTTATACGATGCCACTCTATTTTCCCTGCACACAGTCGGTAAGAAGAGATGATGTCAAGTTTTAGTCATCAATTTCACTTAGCTACCTAAAATATATAGAATCCAAAATATATAAATTGTCCGCCTCAAATAAAATTATTAACAAATGATTTTTAAAAAAAAAGCAGAATTGAGTTTAGTTGAGAATAGCAATTCGGGACAAGCAAGCTATGGTGACCACAGGTAAGCCTGGAGAACAAAAGAGAGGGGCTTGCCTTTATGGAGGAGAGGAAGTGGGAGGGGTAATTTTGAACAAAAGTCCATTGCAAAAGAGCAACAGTTTCAAGGTGATAGTGACTTATTGGATGAGTTGATGCAGAGCAAGGAGAAAAATTTTCCTTCTCTTGCTGGATTTTGTAAAAGATGTTTCTTACTGCGATGGTTTGCCAAGATAGGAGTGGTGGAGCATGAGAGCACCCCCTGCAGGGCTCCCTGATTCTATTTTAAATGAGGTTTCTTTTATTTTCACAAAATATAAGCTGAGTATTTTGAAATTCAGAAATATTTAACAGCCCAAATTCATAAAGCCCGTAGGTAGCCTCCCATCATTTACTAACATCCATTCAAGGGTTTTTCATTTGTGAATTTCATCAGTGAGTAATAAGCATATACTGTGTACTAGGCACTGTACTAGGCTTTGGGAATTCATGGACCTAAGTCTGATTCTCTGTCGTCAGAAGGATGTACACAGATCTAAGAGCATTTAATAGCCTCAGGTATGGTTTCTCAGAAAAAGGAATATGCAGGTGGAGATCTGAAGAGTCAGGCCAACCACCAAGATGAATAAGAAAGTTCCAGATACCACAAGCAAATATTGATGGCAGGAAAAACACACTTGAGGAATAATAATGTGGTGTTTGGAACACAGTAAACAGGTCAGAGAGGGGAAAGACAAGTAAGCATGTGCCAGATCACAAGAGTTTTGAATGCAATTCTAATGACTTTGAATGAAATTCTGAAAATAATGAAGAATAATGAATAAATTTCAGAATGGGCATGATTTACATTTTTTAATGATCTCTGGAAGTTTTTACAACTTTGAAAACTAAGTAAATTGATCAAACAAGAAAGGTCAAGAAAGAGGAGAGTTATCAATGAAAAGAAGACTTAGAGGAGGTGTAGTTATGTAGGTTATTCAAAAGTTATTTTAGATGTCAAACTGATAAGATGTAACCATTTATGCATGGAAGGCTTCCATAAAGCTGGAAATCTTAGATGACTCCCAAAGTTGGCAAGAAAGTTAGGGTAAACAAAGGTGCTATTAACTGACTCGAAAGAATAGATTCTGAGGAAAGCTGATGAATTTAATTATGAACATTTTTAGAGGTTAATATGTTTGAGATACATTCAGTTGGTCATGTAAATAGGCTATTGAATAAAATAAACTGGCTCTTAAGAGGGAAACCTAAGCTAGAGATTTGGGTATGATCACTATAAAGATGTAGGTGGAAGTTAATTTATTGATGTAAATGGGATAGTCCAGCAATATATTTGTGACAAGAAGTGAACAGAGTTTGAAATCATAGTGAGCCAATAGATTACATGAAATTATAAATGCAGAACTGTTATGACAAAGTCTCACTCATCATCTTAATATCTTTGAATATTATTGTGGGATAACTTCTTTAATAGATGGCTTATATTTTTAAAGACAAGGATCCAAAGTCTAGGAAAAATCTTTCCAAAATTAAAGGAAGAACACCCAAATTCTTCCACTACCACAAATCTTATTTTTGAACAATCTACTTTATATTTGTTCCACTACCACAAATCTTATTTTTGAACAATCTACTTTATATTGTGAGTCACAAATGTTCAAACCACTTCTGTTCAAATATGAGTACAAAAATATGATTAAATGTTACTCAGCACTCAGGATCTCACTTCTTTCTACCAAATTTTTATGTATATATAATGTTGTATCACCAAACTTAAATAAGAACAAACTTCTCAATGTGTGAAGATTTCAATGATCTCAGTCAGGCAAGGCTATGTTTTTTTTGTTTGTTTGTTTTTATATTAGCTCATCAGAAAGAATGCCAGTGACATAAAAATAAATGAGAGTAAAAAATAAATATTTGACCTTAATAACATATTGGTAAACTCTTATTTTGTTTAACATCACCTCCATGTGAATTAGCGTAATTGAGATTTCATTTTCTGCACTGTAAAACAAAGTACAGAAAGGTTAAATGACCACAGAAATAAACATAGTTTGAGAAGGCATTTTCTTTCTTTGAGGATTAAGTAGGTTGTAGTCAGCCATTAAATCTTATAAAATATATTTTAGTCCAGCTAATATTTGACTTTTAATTAGACCTATACACATAAATGAGATCTCTGAGGAATTAATATTAGTAAGACAATATGAGGTATAATGCCAAAAGATGAATCAATCCCAAAGCCTTGAAGTATTACATGATTCATAATTACTTAGATTTTACTATACTTTATCAGTAAGATATTATTCAAGCAAATGAATAAACTTTTATCAAAGCTAGAGATAAAACCTAAATACTTAATTTGATATCTTTTTTCTAGTTTAAATTGTCAGAAAATTTGTAACATTATTTTCATCATATTTTAATCACTTTAAAAAAATATATTTCGAGCCATGTCCAAGTCATAAAGAGATAAAGCCTCTGTCTTTTGTAACAGTCATCTACATTATTATTATAAATCTCCATTTTTTTCAAAATTTGCACCACAGAGAAAAATAATGTTATCATTCAGGTAATTTGGTTATCCATCACTATTCATGAACACATTAGATAAGTTGATCCTTCATCAACCCAAATCCTCTCCTCTCATTCCCTTTCCTAACCATCCTCTTCTTTCTTTAGTGTAATATTGCTTTGACCTGACAGAGCTACATAAGCTCTGGCCTGTGTATGGTCGATAAATATCAAGAGAATTTGAAACGTTTCTAAAATGAAACTTTTTTTTTTTAACTTTCTAAAGGAGAAGATTGAAACCAAAAATAAAAACAAAGGAAAAAAAAACTCTTCTTAGGTTCTAAACTTTTATATGTCGTATGCCAGAGGACAGGGCAGGGGTGAGGGGAAGATGGGACAATGAGTTCCTTTGAATGAACGTTGAAGAAATATAGCAAATTTATTTTCATGAGTTTCTTGATGCAATATATAATTAAAATAAGTTTGGCTTATTTTAATATTGTCCCAATCTACTTTGTGAGAGGCTTGTATCCAATTTTATGGAATATATCTAATTTAGTATCTAAAAAAAATCACCCAGGTTTAACTACTAACATTTTTCCAGCTCAGAATTTCATTAGCAAGAAAAATATTGTACTTTTAGCATCAATAACCCATTAGAATATAAAAGGTTTTTTTCATCTTAGGTTTAAAATAAGGAATTCACGTATTCATGGGATAAAAAATTAAGAAAACTTTTGACAATAAGTTGCATGAAGAAAATGAAGTGTTCTCTTTGTAAAAATTAGACCTTTTCCTCCTTTAGCCACATTAATCAGATCGTCTCTTTTTGAAGGAAGCATTTTTGAGATGTTTATCTTCTCATTTATTAATTTACATATCCTTCTTTCTTTTTTGAAACCTTCATTCCATTCAGTCTGAGCTAACTCCCTCTCTTCTAGACCCATGGCTGCCTTCTTCTTACATCTTAATCTTCTATTATTATGATTAAAAGATACTCAGTTTTCCCCCAATATCGTTTTTCCCTCCATGCCTTGCAAAAGTTGGCCTCACCACCTTCTCTAGCATAATTCTCTTTGTTCAGTCTTTTTGCTACTTTATGCTCTCCCCTCCCCTGCATGTCCCTACCCTAGCCTTAGTGTCGCCTGCTCAGGGCCCTCCTTAGTCTTGTCCACACTCTCTTGTGCAACCCCCAGTCCATGAATAGACATCAAGCAGAGCAATTTATTGCACTAAATAAGTATTTAACTCTTCCTATTATTTTGTAAGCTGAATTATTTTCATATCTCTATAACTATACTAAATGATGACAGGCATGTTCCAGATGCTTAATAATATTTCTCTTATGAATAAATGAATAATCTCATCCAGAAAAAATGTTATTCACATATTTATATGATTTCCTTTAGATATTGTTTAGTTTCCATGCAATATCTATCATATACACATATTTTTTGTTTTTTAGTTAATGCCTAAAAACATTCCACCTGCTTTTGTCACTGCTCAATATTTTTTATGTTTGTATATATTATTTTATAGAAGTATTTATCTGCGTTTTAATTTTTTCACTGGATATATTTCTAGAAATAAAGTTACTACAATCCTGAAATTTAGGGCTTTTAATACATTCTGCAAAACTTCTTTCCAGAAAAATAATACCAAATCACATTACCATGAAAAATGTGCAAGACTTCCAAACTCACCTTTCTCTGGCCAGTATTGGTAAGATCTATGATGTTTGATTATATATCAGCATAAAAATTCATAATTTGTCATTTAAACTGGATTTTTCATTTATAGTAGTCAGTGGATAAAGTTTTTAAACCTTTAACACCATTTTCCTAATAGTCTTCTGGCTTCTAGTCTTCTCTTTTATGCCTCTGATTCGCTGCTTTCACAATGCTATCCCTGTCCCACACTCCTGATCACATTTTACAGAGACTATCAGTGATTCTTAGTTATCCGCAAAATAAATTCCAGATTTGTGGTCCAAATTACTATCACCTTTACAGCCTAGCCAGAATCTTCTTTCTCTTCACTAAATTTCTCAACTCTCTCTCACATACCTTATAATTGTGTCAAACTGGTATATTTTTCAATTCCCTATCCTCTATAATTCCCCTTCCCTCATTTCCACCAACTGAAATTTTACCTGCGGTTTCCTATTTAGTAAATACGCCCTAACATTTATTTGAGATCCCTCTCTGTCAAATGTTGCATTTAGTTTTTCTTGTTCTTGGTGTTCAAGTCTACCTGAAAAATCCCAATACTGACATTTCAAAAGACTTTTGACAGCATATCCTACAGTTATCAGATTTAATTACAAACAGTAGACCTTTTTAAATCTTGTGTTTTAAAATAAGGTCTTCATATCTAGACCTCCCCAGGAATGTTCATCCAATTCGTTTGCTGAGCCTTTGAAGAATAGCTTAAAGATATATAAATAATAAGTATTTGGACCAATTAAAATAATTTAAAATAATTTACATGTGGTAATTATGTTCTATAGAAGTATGAGAGTACATTTAAATGTAATTCAAAAATTATGCAAAGTAACTTGCATAACTGTCACCAAGTGGTAATTATTAAACCCTACTTATTTCTGTAGTATTCTTGGCATATATGTTTCATGTTTTATAGTCTGCTTTCTTTTCGCCCAAACACATGTTTCTTCCCAAAGAAAAAATTGAGAACATAATAATCAAGATATGTACTCAGTTTACCAATTATTAATTAATGAATAATAGACCAATCGATTTGATACTCAGTTCTTTTGGCTTGTGTTTAAAGCTGTAACTTCAAAAACTAGAAAATAAATTGATTTCTTTCCTTCCATCTGTTAATATACCTGACTCATTTGGTTATATATTTATATTTACATTTGCATTTAAATGTCTGATTATATATTAGATATGCATAATATTTGCACTTAGTGCTCAATAAATTGTGGTAATCCTTCTAATAACCAGTGATAGGTCCAATTATAAAAACTATATGTAGGAAATCAATCAGTAATTTTTAAATTTAGGTTTTCCTTTTTAAGTAACTCTCTAAGTAGACTTGCTATTCCTCTAGTCTGGATAGACTTTTAATTTTTTGAAGTGTTTATTGAGGATAGTGAAATAAAAGGAAGTATAATTATTGGTTTAGATGAATTTAGAGTGAAAAGTAGTATAGACAAAATTCTCAGGTCATACTCTGAGTTATCAGGATCCACATTTATTAATGACCAACTTCTCCAGTATAATTATCGATGAACTCTGCTAGAGAGAATTAATATTTTTATATTATTCAGCTTAATTCCCCTAAAATAAATAAAGTGTCTTTCTGGCAAAATAAAATTACTTTGGCTTCCTGGTTAGGCACTTCATTTTCATCATCTTCAAACACCTCACTCACACAAAGTACAATTCCAATAGTCCTCAGACCACACAAATAGTACACTGTTTAGTACTTGATTTAACAAAATAGAGGCATTAGCACTCACAATTTTTGTTCTTTACATATTGGCCAGACTCGTTAAGGCAAAAGATCAAAGACTGTTTAAAAAAAAAAAAAAAAAAAAGAGCCCTTCACACTAGAAAAATGGTGAAGAGCTGAGTTTAAAATTAAATCCTAAGCCTTATAGGTTGGCTTTTCAGCAGTTCTAACCTCAGTTTTTTGCTTTAGCTCCCATTTAAAACAAAATGAAATTTGCCAAACCCAAGTGCTATGTGTTGCTAGCTTTTCTGGTTTCTTTGTAACAGTATTTCTCCTTTTAATCAGCCTGTCTCCTGCTTTTATTATTTTCTTTGATCTCTCTTCTCTTTTAGTTTTCCTCTTTTTTTCTATGTGGTCTCTTTTTCCCATCACCCTTTTCCTTCATCTTCCTCTAAAACTTTAAACTTGAATATAATGCTTAGTTAGACCTTATAGCAATCTAATATTTTTGACTGCTTAGTATAAGCATGGACAGACAAAACTGAAACTTTCTCAGTTCCTTCACCCTACTTCTACCATTTGCATAACTGAGGAAATTCTAGAAGATGAAATTTGAGTAAATATATTCAATATATAAATTCCATTCTGTAATTCTAAATACCAATTTATAGTGTTATCTAAATCCTTACCTTTGACAAATATCAATTACTAGAATCCTTTCCTACTTCCCAGAGAAGCAATTGTTTCTATCTTGAAATTATCTGTTTCTAGTATTTTCATCTCATATCACTATGAATTTTTTTTTGCATTATTAATAAAATGGATATTATGAAGCAAATGTGCTCTGGAGTCATGGAATATAGAAAAGTCTGAGAACCTAAGTAAAATAGAAATTCATCTGGCTAGGTGGCACCAAACCACAGTACTTCAGACCACACAATGTACTTCATCAAGACTTTAGTTAAACTGGCCTGTAAAACAAAGCAAAACAAAACAAAACAAAACAAAACAAAACAACTCTATAGCCAAAAACAAAGGAAAATATAACCCACCAAAAATATTTTAATTTTTTACTTTTTGGTTGGTTGTTTTGGCTTCAAGCACATTTTCTTTAATCATAGAAATGCCTTTCTTATAGAGGGCTAGAGATGCCAACTAACTAGAGCAAAGCAAATAAAAAGAAATGCTCAAGATGAACAGGGCATTCAAGCAGACACCATGGCAAGGAGGCTGGCACTTACTCATCTCAAAGGACAACGTCTTTTGGCCAGGGCTACCATCCTCTCTGCTTTGACGCTTGGAAATGGTAACCGAGTTTATAAAACAAAACTAAACATTGCTCTTTTTATGTGAGGGGAGTATGAAATAGAGCTCACAAAGTGGGATTCATGAATATAATTATGTGCAATATTGGTGGGAAAAAAACAGAGTCATTACTATACTAAGTCAATGATTTCAGTTTCAGGCACCAGTACATTTAGTTTATTAAAAGGATGATTTGGGTGTAGTCAGCTCCAAGGAAATGAATGCCTTCATATTACTGAGCTTGGGCTTTCATTAAAAGGCTGCTGAGCTGGATAGAGGTTAAGAAAGGGGACTGTTAGGCATTGCATTGCTAATCATTGAGAATTTTCTCGAGGCAGATAAAACAAAATGTATTGGTATATTACCTCCTCTCTTTAACGTTGCCAGAGGAATAATAGTTATTTTGGAAAATTAAGAGCGGGAAAAATAGGAATAGAATTTAAAGTTTAACACAAAGTAATTTAAAATAAAAAGAAATATTTTAGATTGGTAATGTTTTCTTGATTTGTTTCTTTGTTTTCTGAACTTTTCCAGTGTAGTAAAGTTGTACAAAAGATAAACAATAACCCTGCTTCCCTAGACCATCCATGACTTTGACTTTTCCAGTCTATCTTATACAATCTTTCCTATTTCTCAGTCCCCATCTCTATGTGTTTTGAACAGTTTCCTAAGTTGCATTTTTTTTTCAGAGCACTAAGCAAAGCATCTCACTATTTTATTAATATTAGAAATATTAGTTAATAAAATATTTGTCAGTATCAAAATATTCATTATCAACATTAATATTATCTATGTAATATCAATATTCATTATGCCCACTGATCTTCCAAGTTAATATATACGCAAGTAGATAAACAGTTAAGTGGACAGGATAGAGCTGTGGGGACACAATAAAATTATGAGACCCAAAGAAATTAGAAATCTCATGTAGGAAAACATCTCTTGGACCCCTTGTTGATATTTATGCTGTTTGGGGTAATTTAGCAGTGATCCTTGTATTTTGAAAGCAATAATTACAAAATAGAATTGTTGTATGTTCTGACTTTAGAATGTCACATCTTTATAAGTCTATAAAAATTTTACAAGAATTCCAATGAGAGCCTATTTCTAAAATTAAAAGTGGCCTTTAAAGAAATGTGCAGACAAAATAATAAACTGAATTTTTATATAAGGACAAAAGTCCTTTTAAAATGATTAAATCTGTCCAATGCTCATAGTGCAGTTTAACAAGAATTGATCACCCCTGAGGTGTATTTTATTGTTACCGATCACAGAGCTTGAAAAAGTTTAATTGCTAGGTTATTTAGTTTTAAAAAATGAAAAGAATTATAAAGAAAAAAGTTCCTTAAGAGATCCAAAAATAATACTTTTATAAAGAATTATTAAAGATGCCCTTATTGTCAGGCTCCCTTATATAATTAATACAGTTGTGCTGATTTTTAAGGAACTAGAAAAAGCTTTAAATGTTGTGTAGTGCTTTGGATTAGTTTCTATATTTTCAAATAAGTGTATAGAGAAATTAAGTATTTACATATCTTCTCATGGTTCTGAAATACTGTGGTACATATATTTATAAAAATTCAAAAATTATTATATACAAAGTTTTACCTTTTAAAGTCAAGTACCATGTAACAAATTTTAACTTTCAGAGCCAAAAAAAAAAAAAAAATGTTATAGCTCGAAAATCCCTTCTATTACTGGAAAAGCAAGAAGAAAATGCTTTGTGAATTTCGAAATGGGAAAGAATATAATGCTCTCATTTTTTATTGCCTGTGGAAATGCACTGCAATTGATCAATAATTTTTAAGTGCATTTTGTATTTTAGTATAGTTTTTGTCATAGTAAAAGATGCCAAAGTAATTAACATGGTGCCTTTCCTCAAATATATTATGGTATAATTATGGAAAGCTAGCTAAAAAACACAAAAGAAACTGTAATAATAAAAAAGCCATTTTACTAGGAAGTGTTTAGGAATACAGGTTTTGAGAGGGGATGGGACCTAATGATGATGGCAAATATAATAGAGTACTTCATCGAAGCATCGGGCTTATAATGTTGAAGACTATGTAGAACTTAGTGAAGCAAGGGTAAAAGTGGAAGGCATTTGGTATGAGGGGAGCTCATGAATGAACAAATGCTGTTTCCAATGGATTGGACCTTTAATGAAACAATGAGAAAGTGACCTAGCAGTAGATGTTGGTGAACCTCAGTAAATAAATTTAAAAGAGAATGATAGAAACAGTTGATCTTGACATCTAGGGAGAAAAGTTTGTGTTTGGTTTGAAATAAGAATCCATAATAGATTTTTAAGCAGAGTTTTAATATGATGAAAGTAGCATTTAAAATGGATTAGCCTGAAAGTGGTATGCAATGTACAGATGACAGTTGAAGGGTAGAAAAAAAAGGCAAGAGGCAGCCTGGAGTCATGAAGGTCCATAGGGAATAGTTGCAATTATGCAGGTGTGGAGGGAGTGATAAGCTTTTAGCTTCAGGTGGTAGCAATTAGAATGGCGTGGGAAGAGAGGATACCTGAGGCATTTAATTTACAATAACGTGATATATCTATATTTTAATCTTATAACTGTCCTCATATGTTTGGTCTGAAGATTGTTGGTTTAGTTCTGTGAGCAAAATATGTTATTGTTAATGCATTCCTTATCTCTCCGTTAAAGGCACTATTAAAATTCCACATTGTCCTGTCTATACACAGATAGCACTACATAGTATTATGAATCCACTAAGAGCACATACTTTGAACATTTTTTTCCAACAGTGGCTATAGAATTTGCTAAACCAGACATATCCATCCTCATTAGGAAGAGCAGTGGGTGCTTTTGAGATTTTTGGCAAGGGTTAGTGACTCAATTGATGTCTTGGGACTGAAGACTTTATTATCTATGGACTAGAAAGTAGCAGGTACATAATGGAGACCATCTCCGATATTATCATAAATGTAATCTACTAAATAGTTGAACTAGTCTACCACGTATAGTATGAAAGGTAAGCTGGCTTCCAGAAAGAAGGTAAAAAGTTTAAGTAACACAATTTCTTTTTAAGTTTGATATCTGAGAAGGCCTTTTAACTTTTCACAAATTCTGTACATTATCAGAATGTAGACTCCAAATTAAATTAATAGCATATTGCTGAAGGTATGAGTTTAATGTTTATATGAATCTTATGAACGATAAGGGAGTACATTTTTCATTTTTAAAGAATTAACTCATACTGTGCTTGTCAAAAAGGATACCACTGAGGGTCATTTATGAGACAGAGTTCAGCAATATGAGCAGGAGGATTCTGTCCAAAAAGTGGGAAATTTTCTTTCCTGCCCATTGGAAGGATGAGGTCCATGTTGTAATTAGAATGTGAATGTAAGAAACAGTGTTTTGCTGTTGTCATTGCTGTTTATGTTGTTTTATTTTAGTTCACAATTGGACCAAAGAGCCTTAACCTTTGGATGCTAGCTTTTGCCAAAAAGCCTCTAACCTGACTAAGGGGGTCAATAAAGGATGGTTTTGACATATTAATGTTATATATATTGTATCATCAATGGCATGTCAATTCCATTTGTCCTGCTGTTTTAAAAACGGATATCCTCATATCAATAAATTGACAATGAAGTGATCAAAATAAGCTGTTGTGATAGCTCAAAAGATTGCTTTTAATATGCTTTTTCCCCTTGGATGCTTACACAACTTCTTACCAAATCTCTATTTATCTACTAGTCTATTTTTTGTCATTTATACATCCCTAAAAAAGAATGTTATTTACATAACAGATATTTATAGGTTATATTACTATAACCCATAACTTATGAACTATGTATATTGCTGTTTATTATTTCTACATTGTAGAGCATAGAAGAATTCTAGAAGTTTAAGTAAAATATTGTATAAATTATATTTAATGAAGCAGGTATTTTTTAGGGCTCATTGAACCCTCTGGTTGCAACTCCTGTTTTAGAAAGACATTGGTGACCCACATTTTAAAATCTCTAGGAATCCGCTTTGGGCAAAATAGGTCTATCATGTTTAAAAGGGGAGGATAAAACTTCATGTTATAAGTTGTACTTGCCTCAAGAAAAACTGTATTGAAGCATCAGTAAGATCCTGACAGATAGCCTAATTGTCCTTGGCTCTAAAATGCCTATGAAACTTCAGGAGTAAAATTGATTTAAACTCTATAGAGAGTTCACTGTTTGGGGGCAATTTATTCTTTTCTTACACATATAGTGATAATTAAATATGCTCATCAATATGGAGATTACCTACTTAGAAAAGAAATTAAAAATAAAAATACTTCCTTGTTTATGATAAAGAAAAATTGTAAATAGTTTAGATGAGAACATCAAGATGGTAGAAATGAAATTGTGCCAGGATCATGGAGAGAGAAGGTATCACAAGCTTCTTCTAACACCGAAAATAGCATATGATGAATAAAATGTACAGCAATATTTAATAAGTGTTTTGATCATTTTGACAAGTACTTCAGGAAATGAAGACTATTGAAGAGACGTATAATGTATATTTAAGATATTAAATCAAAATGCAAAGACCAAGAGTTGACTGCACCAGATTGTATCTTACTAAAAAGAAAAAAAATTGAAGCAGCTGTTTTAGATAGAGCCTTCAAGTAGATCTAGTTTTAAAAATGCTAACTATATCGAATTAATATAAATCAAGTTGGGGTAGATTCAAACCAGGGACTTGAAATTATTACTCTAAAATATGTGAGCATGAAGTTTATCTGAAAATTGCTCATGTAAATAATTTATTTCCTTTAGAAAATTCATATAAATAAAAAAGTCAGCATGAGAAACTATACTTAAATTTCACAAGTTGGAACTTTAGTATTGTAATACAATTTTCATTCAGAGCATAAGTCAGAAAAAGAATCTTATGTATTTCTTAATATCTAAAAGGCACAAATATCTCCTTGTCTTAAAAGCAGAAAATAAAATTTTTAAAAGGAATTTCTGGAAATATGTGACCTTTTTTGCCACTGAGTAATCACTTATAATGTAGTGTGGATCATCCAAGTAGCTTAATCATCATGGAGCAACCAGTTATTTTTTGTTGTTTGTTTATTTATTTGTTAATATATTTTAACAATATAATTGAAAAATGTCTTTGCTAATCACAGGATTAGTATTCTCATTTTTTATTGGAAAAATTATTTTGCTAGACTTTTTTCAGTTTACCACTATTTTTTTCAAGAAATTGTTTCTTCTGTTATAAAAGAATTATTTTCCATCAGTCTATGTATACTGGGAAGAGAGAATGCAAAGACAGAAATAAAAAGTAGGCCATAAGTAAATTAACTAAAAAAGTATGTAGACCTTTAGGAAGAAACTAGAGCACTGCTTAATAATTAAGAGAAACTGAAAATAAAAACAAAGAAAACTGATCAAAACTATTTGTTGAAGTGTCTGTTATGTGCTGTTGAGTAAGCTTTGACTCCTGGCCACCCTATAAATTAGCGATAGCCACAGTGCCATGTCCTCCACAGCCCTGCTCACTCCTGTAGACTTGTGCCTATGGTTTCTTTTATGGAGTCAGTTCATCTCATTTTTGGTCTTCCTCTTTTCTTATGCCTCCTATATTCCCAGCATTATTGTCTTTACCAAAGACAATTGTCGATGCAGAATACTGAATTTCCATGGGAGAGCTTACAAATGCCATGGGATGTTTGTACAGACATTTGTGTATGTATGAGTTTCTGTGTGTGGTTTGTGTGTGCGTGTGTGTGGCATGGGGCGTTGGTGTATGTTTTTTATTCTGGATCAACTGCATCTTTTTATTCAGATGCAGTTACCACAATGATGTTAAGATTTCCGATAAAAAGAAAAAGACAGTGAAAACATTTGCTTCTGCAAGTATATTTAACACACCCAAGTTTATTCTAAATCTGTTTTAATACAATTTATAACCCGTAATTCTTTAAGAAATGAATCAGTGATTCATAATAATCATACTCCTGTTATTAATTAGCTCAGTTGGTTGCGTCATGGAGCTAATGAGGCCAAAGTCTGGACTGGATCCCTTAGTGGGCCGGTGAGATTTGCTCTCTTCCTGGGTCACTCACAGACTACAGTTCAAACCCATGCCAACTATCTTATAGCTAAATGCCACTAACCATAAAAAATCCAAGCAAGAGAAAGTAAATCCAACAGCATTCCTGGAAAAAAAAATCCCCAACTATACACAGTATCTGCTTGTTAATGACCTATTAGTAATGTTCACATATGAAGAGAATCATCAGTAATGCACTCAGTATGGCTATGAAAGGGCACACAGGACACTTTCTGTTATCTCATGGGACGTCAAGGAATAAATAAAACTAAGAATTATCTACAGAAAGCATGGAAAAGGACTAATTCATAACCACAAATTGAATCTATTTCAAATTTCAAGGGAAGCAAAATTCCACATGTTGATTTTTCTTCAGTAGGTTTTAAGGGTCATTAAGAGATCTGATAAACACACACTCTACAGGCTCTCTTGAGTTCTGAACCAACTGTGAAGTAAGACAAAGCGAAAGAAAAGGATGCAGATGGAAGGCCAAAATACCTATTTGTTGTGGACTAGATTCGAGAATATAGTTTAGGCCCAAAGGTATTTGGGCTTTTTAATAACGGAATTAGACAAACTTACCCACCCATTCAGACTAGAAAAACTAGGTCTCCCTTTGGGTCAGGCCCCATTTTATTGCCAGATAGCTCTTTGTGTGGGATGGCCATTCCCCAAAAAATTGTGTCAGCAAAGGGAATTGATTTATACGTGGACAGTTTTTTCTTGCAAACATATCAATCAGATTAGGTCACTGGGAATTTGAGTAAGGAGAGAGGCTTGTATTGTTCTATGTGAAAGAAAACATCAGGAGTGGAAAAGAATTCCTGCCACCCCCTAGCTCACCTACACAATTTTTTTTTTAATTGAATAAATAGCCAGTGTAAGATGAAAAGTAGGGAAAATGCCAGAAACGACAACTAACACTGTCTGGACATCGTGGTTGGTAAATACTTATAAACTGTTTGAGACTCAATGTAGCTCTTTAATGTGGTGATCCTTCCTGATTGTCTCTCAAATTTCTGAGAATGGATCGTTCACATGAGGTCTGCCACATCGTGATCATAAACATGATAATAAAGAAATGCTGGAGTGGAATTATCTACTGGAATTAAGGAAAAGTCAAATCAAAGCAAATTTTTGGTGACATAATTTATTTTGCTATCTCATTATCATTAATGATAAACTCAACATAACCTTAGTCTAATGAGATAACCCACGCAAAAACATTTTTAAACACCGAGTGACATGTAAATCTTGTGGATTAGCAATGACACAGTGTGTTTTAGCTCTTTAGTGTTTGACTTTATTACAGTGTTTCCCGTACTTTTTATGAGGAACCCTGTTGTAACAGGTGTTTTGTAAATGTAAGTTTGAGAAACACTTGAGGAAGAGAGAATTTATCCGTAAATTATGTTTGTTAGAAAAAACATAAATGCACAGCATACCAAGTGGAAAGAGTGTTTTTCATATTGTAGAAATAATAAAAGCTATTTTGAATGTATATTCTATTACAATCTATAGAGAAAGACTCTAGGAATATGTTTGCATTGCTACAATTGTGATTTTGAGCAAAAAGACTAAAGATATACTAACAATTTTTATAAAGCAAACTCCACATTTGTTAATTTTTTTCAGAATATTATTTTGGTCAATGAAGATCTTCAGTTTAAACTTTGGTATAAAATCGTGTTGTTGTTGTTGTTGTTGTTGTTTCTTATAAAGATAAAACCACCTTAGAAAATTACCTTGGTATAAAAGTGAGAAGAATTCAATATTCATTAATTTGACAAATATTTATAGAGACCTTTTTCTGTGCCCTGGCACTCTTCAAAGCATCAGTGATACAGCAGTCGACAAAATAGACAAAGATTTCTGCTCTCAGGTAATTTATACTCTAAGGGGACACTAACCCTTTCTCCACTTCTCAAATAGTTTGAAGTAAATGTCCCTCCAAATTTAAATAAATAAATAAATTTGTCATTATCAAATGGGTTTCTAAGCCCAGTAAATAATAAAGAGGCAGCAAGATTTGGGATGGTTTAACGCATTTGTTTACCTTTTTTCAGAGGCAAAAGACTATAAGATTATACCCAGTACAAAACTTTTATTTATTTTAGAACGTGTCGAAAGCTCTCCTTATAAAAATAAGTGACTAAATATTACTCTTTTGATTCTTTTCTATAACATCTTTCTTTTCTCTCCTGTTCTCTATCTTAAGAAAACTTGTAATCATTAATGCATCTTAGTCAATTTTGTCTAATTCATCTGCACTGTATGACTGAATATAGCTCAATTTTCAGTCACTAAAACAAGACTAATGGTATTAATTTCATGATTCACAATTTAAAATTACTGTTTGTCATAATACTTTTACTTTTAATATGTGTAGTATTTTGTCCAAAGAGGTTTTATAACTATCAAGTGTGAACTTATATTTTCTTTCTAAAGTCTATGCTTTTTCAACCATCCTGGATTGATATAGATTATGACAGAAAATATGTTTTTCTCTAGTAAAGAAAAAATCTGATAGCCAGAAATTTCAGATTTTCCATCATAACACTGTTCTAATTACACTGAATACATGCAATGCAATATAATAGGATAATTGTGTTCTTATGGATTTTCTAGATTTATAATTTGCTTTAAATGAACCTGTATTACAGATTAGTTTACAATTTTTAAAAATGAAATATCAGACACTACATATTTTAAATAAATAAAATTTTATTTAAACATAATAAAGTAGATGTTTTGTTTGAAAATGTTAAAAACCTACATTTGTGGCTCACAAAAAAAAAATTTAACCTGAATTTATATACAAATATTGATTATATTTAGGTCTCCATCTCAAGTTTCCATTTAAGGTGGCTATATAATTGAAAGTTAAAAACTCTAAGATTTACAGACATTTAAGTTTATATAGTTCTCTTTAATAATAGATGCAGATTCCTATTCTTTATAGTTCTTTAATTTGATCTTTTGAGAAGTTATTAACAAAAATAGTTTTGCCACATTTAAAAAAATAAAATTTAATCAAAAAGATTCACAATTACATAGGAAAATCTATTTAAAATGCTTTTTAAAGAAAGGCTTTCTGTTGGTTAAAATGATCACACACGCAAAAAAAAAAATCTTTGGTATGTTTATTTATTATGTTGATAAAACTGGATGACAGAATAATTCAAGTTGAATTCTTACTGAACGCTTTTCCAGAAGTTATCGCAAAACAGCTCCAAACGTTCCACACATTCCTCATGTTCAGATAACCCAGTCCAGATAACCCAGGTTTGTCCAAACCCAGAACTACTTGCTTGTACTTATTTTCAGTAAATTCTATTCCCCCTACCTCAAAACAACAATGACAACAACAACATCTACTGGTCTAAACAAGACTAAAAAACATTCAGTACAATTATGCAGGAAAAATAATTTTAGAACCTACCTCATCCCTTCCTAATTCTCACTGCTTTCAAAGGTAGGGTAGGGGGAGAAGAGAGGAAAGAGAGAAAGACAGAGACAGAGGCAGAATGAGAGAGACAGAGATAGAGAGAGATAAAGAAACAAGAAGAAAAAATGCAAACTAAAAGATTTACTTTTTAAAAAATGACAGGCTTAGTGAAAAAACAACAACAGACTTTGGATAGGAATCAGACAACCTTTGTTCCTGGGTCTTATACCCCAGATACATTACTTTAAGCAAGAATGTCAATCACTCTAACCTTCAGTTCATTGATTTGTAGATGAGAATAATAGCACTTGCCTTGCTTAACTTTTAAAAATGTGGTGATTATCAAATGATATATGTAAAACATAACATTGTATCAATGTACAATAATAGTAGCATCATTGACGTTTGCAAGTAATGTTGCTGGAAAATATTGCCAGATAGCTTTTTTGTTATTAAATATGTTCAATTGGGCACAGAACTCTGAGGCTTAAAGAACAGCTATAATAGTTAACATTATTTAATGCTTACTAGGTACTAGACATGTTCTAACCCCTTTAGGTGAATTTATTTAATTCTTTCAACAGACCAATGAGGTCATTATTATCTTTATTCCTATTGCAAAGGAAAGGAAAGCCAGCACAGAATGACTAAATGACTTACCCAGGCTCACAATGCAAAATGGGCCTCAGATGATCTGGTTTACCATGTCTCAACAGGGCAATCTATTCTACAGGATCCCTCCATAGTTTTCAGCCTCTGTTGAAACATATCTCCCTGAGTAAATGAGGTGGAGCATGTGGGTGTACTCATATTGGGGAGACTTCTACAGTAACTTCCTAGTCTTTGAAAACCTCTTCCTTGAATTAGGTTGACACATTTCCCTGTTACTAGCAAGTATAAATATCTGTAACCGTAGAAAAAAAGCTGCTTCTACAACTCACTACTTTCATTTTTTTTAAAAAAGGAATTTCAATTATAATTTAGAGAAATGATAGTGAAGAGAGTAGGAGGGGGCAGGTTCTAAAATAAATTCTTAAATATCATGGTAGGACCTTATAAATGTATTCTTAGATTCTTGTTATTATGTATATGGTGAAAGGCATTTTGTAGTATAATCTAAGCAATAAAAACCTTTTGAAATGAAACATATTGACTGTGCTTTCTCAACATATGTAAGAAAATCTCGTGTATACACATGCACATGTTAACATTTCAGAAGCTCAGACTGAATAGTTAAACAGATCCACTCTCCACACCCTGGAAATTTATCTTCTAGGAACCACCATTATCAAATTCAAATACTTGCAGTTAAACACAGTGATCATGGATGCATTGTTTGTGCAGTAAACAAAGCAAATGAAATTAAATAGTCAACTCTGACCCCATCTCTGATTATAGTCTAAGCTCTGTTTTCTGAAACAAGTTTGATTTCAAGTTGTTAGATTCTTATTATTAAACCAAAGTATATATTCAGCATCTAAATATTACTTTTAGTTTGCTAATCTAGTTTCTTCCCTTTTCATCTTAAAATAAAAAATAGATGTTCTCTTTTTATAAATTGAAAACATTACAAAGAATAGTTTTATTTAACTATAAGTAAATAACACTACAAACAATAAATTCTTCTCTTTTTGCATTATTTCTCATTTTCAAATAATAAAACACAAATGTGTTTTCAACAATGTGTGGAGTCCATTCATTAGAAATCAATTTCACAATTATTTCAAAAACATAGTGTTGGTACATAGTCCACCTTGTAGCATACTTGAACTATTTAATCAGGTAAAATGTGCAACCAACAATGATTTTATTTATGTATATGCATCGCATCTGAATTTTATCTTTTTCTTTTCTGTCTTCTGCCCAAAATCAAGTATGTCATTGCCTATGGGCTATAATAAATACTACATTAAAAGCTCACTTCTTTCAGGTAGCACCACACTGAATATCAGATAGAGTTTTGAGTAAATACTGAGGATCGTGATTGCTGGATTGTATAGAAAGAATGTTTGGTTTTGTAAGAAACCACCAAACCACCAAACTGTCTTCCGCAGTGGCTGTACCATCCTGCTTTCCCACCAGCCATGAATGAGAACTCCTTTTGCTCCACATACTCGCCAGCATTTGGTGTTGCCAATGTCTCAAATTTGACCATTCTAATAAGTGAATAGTAGTACCTAATTGTATTTTCATTTACATTCCCTGTTAACAAATTGTATGGAGCATTGTTTCATATGCTTATTTGCTAAGTGTATATCTTTGGTGAAGTGTCTATTATGGTCTTTAGCCCATTGTTTAATCCAGTTGTTTGTTTGATTTTTGTTAAGTTTTAAGAATTCTCCCTATATCTTGATAACAATCCTTTATCAGCTATGTCTTTTGCAAATATTTTCTCCCATTCTGTGGCTTTTTGTTCATTCTCTTGGTGCACTTTTTTTTTTTTTTTTTTGCATGAAAGATTACTTTGCTCCATTACAGAACTGGGACCAATGTTCAATAATCAAAGCCCAAAACAATGACATGTAGAAAACAAAATCTATCAAGAGAAGTAAAATTATGACAATATATTCTTTTTAGTATGTCAAAATATTCAATGGTTTCTAAATATATATATTTATATTTTTAAAAATGATTTTTTTGTCAATAGAATAATGTTTCAGTACTAAAAAATAATTTGTGGGACATTTTGTTCTCTGATAGTGTCATTTAAAATATATACTACTATATCTTTCTTATAACTAAGGAATTGAGGAACTGACTAAAGTGGGTTTAATGCACGTACAAATCAGTTTCATTCTATTTTTATTTCATTACACATGGTTTTTTTGTAAAGAATGTTCTTAATTCAGGAACACAACATGGATAAAATTACCCTTGCATTACTTACTAAATAAAAGTTGTTGATAAACAACAACCTATGTTACCCATATTAGTATCATAATGGAAAAAAGTTTGCGTGCAAAATATGAACAGTGAATTCTTTCTGTAGTTCACGAGATGATTCAAAATGTTAAGCATGTTATGGAATTTCCATTTGGTTCTCCTACAGAGATGAAGGAGATGTAAAAACTGATGTAGTCAGACCAGTGGCCATCAATGTGGCAATAATCTGGACAATTCCCATGATGGATCTGGGATAAATTTAACACAATTGAGTACAGATGTCAACATATGAATAATCCATGTTTTGCTAATTCTGCCCACCCTAGATTCAACCACACCCCTTTTCAGGAGAATCTGTCACCACACATACAGATGATATGCAAACCTGTAAGATGAAACTACACCGGCGTAACCACAAGTTAGTGTGGAGGTTGAGCCAATTTTATCTGAAATCAAAACTATTTTAAAGTGTCAAGCATTGACAATACATATGTGAAGGTAAAGTCAGGTCATATGGGACTTTTCAAATGTAGAATGTGCTATCTATAATCGAGAACAGCCACTGGAAAAAGAGCGGGGAGATGTGGTGAATAGGAAATCCAAATTCAATTTCTTAGTGCACTTAGACACTTTAATACATTGTAGGATAGATAGCTTCTATCTTTTCTGAGATGGCATTAATTAATAATTATTCTGTTTCGATTCCACCAGCATTCTGTCATTACACATGATTACTTGAGCATATTCATTTGACTGCAGAGAAACATTCCTATGAAATAATCCAGTTGCTAACCAAGAATAATGAATAGATGTTCTCAGTTCTGAATGCCATGTCCCTCCCAGCAGTACTCCCAAATTGCCTCAGATCTGGGATCTGGTCTCCTCCATTGAACAGATTTGGCTAATCCTCTGCTGATTTCCAAAGACTTTACCACTTACTTTCATGACTGGTGAAATCAAGGATACCCTTGTGGTGCTTCCTATTAAGTAGAAAGGAATATCTTGGCTATTTATGACTTTGTTACTTACCCCTTCTAATACAAACTTCCATTTTGCTAAACGGCGGTTCTTATAGCTCTTTATTGCCACTGACTTCTAAAATTTGTTAATATATAAAGTAGAGCTACTAAGTGGGCAGAAAGATGCCAGATTTCTATGAATGTTATGCTTAATATGGGAGCCTCACTTGGTATGTGAAACAGGAAAGAAAATATCATACATATTTAAGATAAATGTTTTTCTTAAACAAAGTCAAAATAAGACAACTAACAAGTTTGAGCAGTCTACAATAATTTTGGATACCCAAGTTTATTAATTTTAAATTTCATGATTAATCTTTTCAAATTCTTAATATAGTACCAAAGCTTAATAAAAGTCCTGTGGGAGGAAACCATTTATGTTGTTCACTTTGAATTTATGGGCTTGATTTTTGTTCATCTCGTATTAATTTATTTTAGGCCCTTGTAATTTGGTTTCTATGCTTTCAGGGGGATGATATTAGTACCCCAAATCCTTAAATCAGCCACAGCCCAAAAGAATCTGCTAATTACTTCTGGGTCAAGTCCCTACATCTGAGAAGAATCAGATATTCAAAAACAGAGAAAGAGACATTTTTTTTTAATTACTAAGAAAAGACCCATATATTGAAAATTGCATATTATTCAGTTTCTCTGTTTTGGAAAAATAAAAATTGAACTGTACAATTCTATAGTTACTGTAAAAGTAATGGTTAAAACCCTAAGCCACTTAAAACACCACTGTTACCACACACTTAAAAACAGCACTCTCTCCCCAGTGTGATGGGTAGTGTTATACTAACAAACAGCCACACATGTATGAACTTCTTCTTGCTCATTAAAGTTTGGTTTAAGAAACTAATCTTAGAGTTATTGACTTAACCAATTAACAAGAATTGCTTAGCACCAAACCTATAATTTGAGAGTGCTCAATAGTAATTAATAGTTCTCTATTCATCTATTAAAGAGTTTTGATGTGACTTTTACATGTACATATTAACTCGTATCATTAATGATAAAACCTCATTTTACTCAATGGTCAGTATTTTAAAAATCATGTTTATATAAAACTTCTCACTCCAATTGAAATGATTTCATCGCCTCCTATCTGATACAAAGATAATGAATGGTCATGAATTTTTAATGTGTCTTGGTGTTTGGTTGATCATAAGGGTAAAAATAATAAGCAATTAAATTTTCTACATTAATTATTTGAAGTCAGTTAATTTACAAAAAGGCTTTGTTCTGCATCCACTCATTCTGATTTTCTAAGGAAATTCTAGATAATAGGGCTTCAGAATGTTCTTTTTGTGATATAATAACCGTTTTTATAATGTCATTAATTAAGCATAATTTCATGGGAAAAATATTGTTTTCCATTAAAATAATAATTCTAGTAGAAGCCTACGTTTTTATCCCCTGGATTCAAAGAAGTATATTGACTTCAAGAATATACAAGTTATTACTTACTATCCCTACTCCCATCTAGGCATTGTTTTTAAATTTCTCTTTGCGCTTGACATGGTTTTATTTTTAACTAATTTAAGTTTAATTTTGTTAAAAGATGAATTGAGGGGCATATTAAACATTTTAAAAGTTTATGTGAGCAAAAATTGTTTCCAGTTGTGTAGCACCAAAATAGAAATAGTTAAAAATGCACAGACATACTCCACCATGGGAACTAAGGAAAAGACTTTTCTAAAGAAAACGCTGAAGCAAACTAAGGAAATCATTTGATTGGCTATAGATTAAGCAGTTGCCTTATTGTAAAAGCCAAGTTGGTTTGTCGTGATTGGTTGATCTTAGGTTTTAATTTCTTACCTCTGAGGCATTACAGGCTTAGATTTTAGTTTGTTTGCTAAAACTATAGGGTGTTAAAGCCGCTCCAGTCCAATGGCCCACTTGTTAACTAATTTAACAATTTCAATCTCTTTTCTATTGTCATGAGCTATTTTTTCCCTGTTTTTTTAATGTCATCTCTGCTCCTCTCACCCACCACCCCCAAACTCCACAGCCACCCTATGTAAGTAACATTTACAACCAAAACATACTACACTGTTTTATAGCCTTTTTATTTATTTTGAACTTTTGGTCTAAATAAATTTTAATCTTCCAAATAGTTTGCCTCAAGAGGCCCAGTAAAAGACAGCAATATTTCTCAGTAAAATTATGAAGAAATTTAAACAAAAGGTGATATTGGAAAGCTGACTTTATCTAATTTTCTACTTTATCGGGAGCTCGTATCTTAACAGTTACACTTCTGTTTGTAACCCTTGACAACATAAGAGAAGGAAACATAAATGGAAGGATAGTGAGGGCAAATTCTTTAATGGGAGAAGTTAGAAGCTTTTACAATGTAGAAGATGTTCAAGAAGAAAATTAAAAGGAAACAAAATTCAATCATGAGACAATAGAAGATTCCAAAAATATAATTTAGCTCAGAGTTCATGAAACTATAGTGAGCGGGCCAAATCCAGGACATGTTTTTTTTATAATCTACTTGCTAAGACTGATTTCTACATTTATACGTATTTGGAAAATAAAATATATTTTGTACACAAAGATCGATGAATTCAACTTTTGCTCTCCATAAATAAAGTTTTATTGGAACACTGCCACATTCTTTTATTATGCATGTTTAATGACTCTTCTCATACTGCAATAGCAGAGTGGAACAGGTACAACAAAGACCATATGACATGCAGCACCTAAAGCATTTATCTATCCTTTTACAGAAAGTCTATTACCCTGGTGTAGGACATCTTCTCAAGCTAATTTTCCCAGCTGATCAAATCATGTTTATTGCATAGCTCTCTGGGATTTCAAGTCCAAATAAACCAATAGAACATTCAGATTTTCCAAGAGCAGTTTCTTTACAACACAAGGATAGTGCAAACAACCAATAAAAGCAGCCGTCTTAGTATATTTGTTACTTAAAAAATACAAACTTTATTTTGAGAAAACTGCTGTTCGGTGTAAGGCATAAAACAGAGAGATACCATATATTCTCTACCCAGTTTTTCCCAGTGGTAACATCTTAAAAACTATAGTACAATATCACAACCTAGATATTGACAGGGATACAGTCAAGGTACAGAATATTTCCATCATCACAAAGTTTCTTCATATTGTCCTTTTATAGCTATACCCACCTTCCTCCCACTGCCCACCCCTTAACTCCTTAACCACCAATCTGTTTCCATTTCTGTAATTTCATCATTTTAAGAATTTAAAAATGAAATCGTATATAATATGACCTTTGGGAGTTGGCTTTTTTCACTCTGCATAATTCTCTTCAAATCTTCCAGGTTGCTGAGTGTATCAATAATTTGTTCTTTGTTGTTATTGAGTAGTATCCCATGGTATGTATGTGCCAGAGTTTGACTATACTCATAAGTTGAAGGACATCTGGGTTGTTGTCAGTTTTTGACTATATGAAAAAAAGCTGAGATAAACATTAATGTACAGGTTTTTGTGTGAACGTAAATTTTGATGTCTTTGCAATAAATGCCTAAGTGTCAAATTGCTGGGTCTTATAGTGAGCATATGTTTAGTTTTTACAATAATATGCCAACCTGTTTTCCAGAGTTGCAGTACAGTTTTGTATTTCAATCAGCAATAATATAAGTGATCTGATACCTTCACCAATGTTTAGTGTTTTCACTAATTTTTTTAGTTTTAGCTTTTCTAATAGGGGTGTAGTGATATCTCATTGTGATTTTCATTTTCATTTTTCTAATGGCTAATGATGTTCAGCATCCTTTAATGTGCTTATTTGCCGTCTTGGATAAAATGTCTCTTCTTATCTTTTGCCCGTTTTCTATTTGATTGTTTAATTTTTTTTACTGTTGAGTTGTGAGAGTTTATATTTTCTAGATACTGGTCATTTTCGGTTATGTGGTTTGAAAATATTTTCTCCCACCTTAGCTTGTCTTTCTATCCTCTTAATGGAGTCTTTTATGAAGCAAAAATTTTCATTGTGATAAAGACCAATCTATCAATTTTTCTTTATGGGTTGTGATTTGTTTTCAATTCTAGGAACTCTTTGCATAGGCTCAGATCCCAAAGACATTGTTCTATGTTATTTTCTGGAAGTATTCTAGTTTTATGTTACATTTTAGTCTGTGACCATTTTGAATTAATTTTATGTAATATGTGTGATACAGGTCAAAATTCTCTTTAGATTTTTTTTTTTTTGGCTTGTGGACGTACAATTAATCCAGCACTATTTGTGGAAAGACTATTTTTCTTCCATTAAATAAGTTTTTCATCGTTGCCAAAAAATCAGTTGTGCACATTACATGTGAAACTATTTTCAGATTCTCTTTTATGTTCCATTGATTGATGTACCCACTCCTCTACCAATACCATACAGTCTTGATTACAATCAAATAGTAATTTATTACAATAATTATTCTGAATAATATATGATTATATAGATATATTATGCCTAATATTAGCATATTAAGCAATATATTATTATATAATAAGTCTTAAAATTTGATAATCCCTTCCACTATTTTTTCCAAAATTGTTTTAGCTTTTCAAGTGCCTTTGCAATTCTGTACAAAGTTTAGAAGAATTTTATTTATCTCTGCAAAAAATTTTGCTAGGATTTTGATGGGAATTATATTAAACCTATATACAATTTGGGAAAAATAGACATCTTTACTACATTGAGACTTGTAATCCATGAACATAATATGTCTCCCCAGATCTCAGGGTTTCTTTATTAGCATTTTATGGCTTTCGGCATGCGAGTTCTATAAAGTTTTTTTTTTTTTTAGATCAACACCTAAGTATTTCATTTTCGAGTGATTTTAATTAGCATTGCATGTCTACATGTTTATTTATTTATTTGTTTGTTCATGCTTTATTACACTAACTAGGATATAACTTGCAGTAATACATTGAATAAGAGTGGAGACAGAGTAACATCCTTGCCTTATTGCTGATGTTAAGGGGACGGCATTAAGTTTTTCACCATTAGATTAATGGTGTTAATGGAAGGGTTTTTTGGAGACTACCTTTAAATTGAGGGTTTTCCCTTTATTCCTACTTGTCAGAGAGCTTTCAATCATGAATGAGTGATAAATTTTGTCAAATGCTTTTTCTATATCCATTGATATTATCAAGTGATTTTTCTTCTTTAACCTGTTCAATATGGTAGATCACATTGACTGATTTTGGAATATTGAACCAGACTTGCATTCCTGGAATCAACCTCAAGCAGTCATAGTGTATAATTCCTTTCATATATTGCTGAATTCTATTTGCTAATATAATATTAAGAACTTTGGAGTCTATATTCGCGAGGGATATTGATCTATACTTTTCTCTTTTTCCATACACTTTGGGATTTTCAGAATAATATTAGTTTCATAATATAAATTAGACATTTTCCCCCTCCATTTGTTTCAAAAATTGTGTAGAATTGGTGTTAAATTTTTAAAAACTATCTGTTAAAATTATTTACCTAAACCATCTGGACCTGGAGATTTATTTTTGTGGGAGTTTTTAAAGTAAAATTTTAATTTCCTTAATAGTTATAAGGCTAATCAAATGATCTAATTTATATTGGGTGAGTTGTGGTAATTTGTGTTTTTGAAAACTTTGTTCATTTCCTCTGTTGTCAAAGAGTTTAGTGTTTCTCGTTGTCCTTTATTGTCTTTATGTGTCTGCAGTGTTAGTAGTGATGTACCCTGCTTCATTCCTAAAACTGATAATTGGTCTCTTCTACCTTGTTTATTTGTTAGTCTCACTGGAGGTTGGCTGAGTTCTTTGCAAAGAACTAACTAATGGCTTCATTGATTTTTCTCTATCGCTTTTTCTTTTTTATCAGTTTCATTTATTTGTACTCTTTTCCTTAATATTTCATTTCTGCTTTACTTCAGGTTGAATTTGCTCTTCTTTTTCTTGATTCTTAAGATTGAAGCTTTGATTATTGGTTTGAGACTTTTTCTCATTTTTAATATATGCGATTAGTGTTATTTGTTTCCCTCTGGGGCACTGCTATAGCTGCATCCCACAAGTTTTGCTATGTTGTATTTTCATTTTTATTCACTCCAATGTATTTTTTTCCTTGTGACTTCCTCTTTGACCTGTGGATTAGAAATGAGTAGATTGCTTTCCAAGTGTTTGGAAATAGTCCTGTTATCTTTCTATTATTTGTTTCTAGTTTGAGTCCATTGTGATCCAAAAACACAATGTATAATTTCATCTGTTTTTTACTTGTTAAGATTTACTTTATAAACCAGGATATGGCCTATCTTGGAATATGTTGGTGGGAACTTGAAAAAATATTCTGCCATGGTTGTGTAGTATGTTCCAAAAATTGTCAATTAGAACCTGTTGTTTGATGACATCATTGAGTTCTATATCCCTGCTAATTTTATCTAGTTGTTTTATCCATTGTCGATATAGGTGTGTTGAAGTTTACAATTATTATTGTGTATTTGTCTGTTTTTTTCCTATTTTACCAGTCTTTACATTTTGCAGCTCTTTTATCTGGTGCATATGCATTCATTTTTATTATTTTGTCTTAGTAGATTGTCTTTTTTTTTTTTTTACCATTTTATGATGTTTATCTCAGAATCTGATAATTTTCTTTTTTTTAAAGTTGCTTATGTGATATCAATATTGCTACTTCTGTTTCCTTTAATTATGCATGTTTTCATGTTTTACATTTTTTCCAACCTTTTACTTTCAACCTCTGTATACTGTTGCATTTGAATTGAGTTCCTTGTAGATAGCATATAATTGATATTTGTTCTTTTTTAATCCACTAAGTAGATCTCTGCCATTTAATTGGTGTATTCAGACAATTTGTATTTAATTTAATTATTGATATATTATGGCTTAAGCCTGCCATTTTACTCTTTGTTGTATCCTTTTTCTCTGTTTTTCTTTTTTTCTTCTCCCTTCCTTTTGGTTCCTTAAACAATATTTAAAATTTTTAGAATTTTGACTTTTCTATGGACATAAGAGTTTGGGTTGACAGTTCTTTTCTTTCAACATTATCTCATTTTCTGTTTAGAAAGAAAAGTGCAGTTCGCTGCCAGTGTTAATTTAATTTTACATAAACATGCTCTTTGAGACTGAAGCAAATCTGATTGATTTTCAATTTGAAAATAAAATATAAAAACTGTTCTTAGAGTTATTTCTAAACAGAACTTGCCTCTAATCCTAATATAACAAATGTATACATAAATCAGATTCATCAAACAAATCTTCGAATAACAACTGTTCGGGAATGATGATAACATCACACGTAGGAATGCTGTTTTCTAAGATTTGTTATTTTCAGTGATGGAGAATTACTATAGTTTGTAAATGGAAATATCACTACTAAAAACAAAATGCTTTAAATAGAATGATGTCATTTGTTTCCAAAGACTATCTATAAACTATAGAGCTATGCAAAAAATAATAGAAGCGAGATATTTATGGCAGACTTTGGGAGTAAGTTTAGAACTATAATCTGTGAGTTATCTCAAGGTAAACGCTGCAGCTGCAAGCTCCGCTGGCAAGTGTTCTTGGGGCAAATGGGAAATGGGTTAAAGATATTATGTTCCTTCTTTCTGGCCTCTGTGATTTCTGATGAGAAACCCACTTATCAGTACTGTTTGTCACCTATAGGTAAGGTTGTGTTTTTTCTTGCTGCTTTTGAGATGTTTAATTTGTCTTTAGTTTTTAGAAGTTTTTCTATGATCTGTTTTGGTGGGGATTTCTTTGGGCTTTTCCTATTTGTGGTTTGCTCAGCTTCTTGACTCTGTATGGCTTTTGCTAAATGTGGGGAGTTTCCAGCCATTATTTCTTGATCATGTTTTTAAGCTGTGCCCTCTTTTTCCTCTCTGTCTGGGACTCTAATGACACAAATATTTTTTCTTCTCTTATAGTTCCACAGTTGCCTGAGTCTCTGTTTACTATTTTTTTAAAGTGTATATTCTCCATGTGGTTCAGATTGGGTAATTTCTAATGCTCTATCTTTCAGTCCACTGTTTTTTTTCCCCTTTGCTCCCTTAACATTTTTATTTGTTATTGTGTTTTTCAGTTCTAAAATTTCCATCTAGTTATGCTTTATATCATCTATTTCTTTGCTAAGACTTAATTTTTAAAAAAATTTGTTTCAATCATGTTCATGACTGTTCATTAAAGCATTCTCATGATAGTTGCTTTAAAATCTTTGAAAGAATTCTAATATCTCTATAATTTTCATGTCCACATGCATTGCTTATTGTTTTACATTCACTTTGAGATCTTTCCTGCTTCTTTGTATGACAAATGGTTTTCAGAAACCTGGACATTTCGGGTATATGTTATGAGATCCTGGATATTACTGAAACCTCTGTTTTAGCTTCCACTGCTATTACTCCAGCAGAGAAAGGAGAGTACACTATGTCACTGCCAGGTGTAAATAGAAGTCCAGGTCTCCCCTTCCAGTAACCATTGACACTTGAGTGGGTGGGCTTCATGCTACTACTGGGTGAGGTGAGAGTTCCTGTTTCCCTGTAGGTTCCCTTTGACACCTCCCTAGCTAGGAGAGATGAGAGTGATTTGTTTCTGCTCCCACTGTGGCCTTTGCTGACACCTTCTCTCATCTTTATGGGTTGAGGGCATGGTTGGGGTGACCTTGTTACTGCTGGGCAGTTTCTAATGTCCTGACTTTCCATGAGGTCTCTTTTGTTTGATCTCACCTTAGCAGGTAGGAAGAAGGGTGCCTCATTACTGCTAGGTTGGGGTGGAAGTCCAGGCTGCCTATGTCGTCTCCAGTGATACTGGAGGGGGGCGAAGGAGGGACTCTTGGCAAGAATGAAAGTCTCACTTTCCTGCTTAGACTTCTCTACACCACCTGGGGTTGGGAGAGGAGGTTGGGATGCCTTGTTCTAGTCCGGCAAGGGTTGGTGCTAAGCTTGCCATTGGGCCTTTGCGGGTATGGCATGAGTGTTTGTATGATGTGTGGAGCAAAGCAAAATTGTTCCAGTGCTTTCTGTCTTTCTGGGCTACTCTTTCCTGATCCTTTGCATAGAGAGGGGAAGCTTTTGTTGGGACTTTTCTGGTCTGGACTAGTTGGTGTCTCTGGATCACAGACTTCTTCAGCTGCTGTATGTTTTGGATACATGAGGCAAAACTAAAATCCAAGGACCTCAATGCATGTTGTTCTTTGGGTCTCAAGGTCCCTGACTGGTCTGTCTTCTCTTCATCTTTCAGACTCTCATTACCTTTGTTTTATCTATAATGCCCAGGTTTTTACTTGTATCTAGCTGTAAGATAAGGAAAAACAAGGCTGCTTCATCTTCCTGAAAGTGAATTTCTCCTGTTTCTTTTTCTTTTCTCTTTTATTTTTTTTTAAGTTGAGAGGATAGCATAAAATTTTTACATTAACTTCCTTAAGGAAACTAAACAGAATTAGGAAAAACTGATTAATAAATTTTGTATTAAAAAGCGAAAACTTGAGACAGAGAACACACCTTTATCTGTAATTTATTTTTTAATGTCAATTTCACTTCCACTTTCGGCTTTCTACCAGTTTGTTTCTTGGCTAGTTTGTTGCCAGTTAATGCTCCTTCAGGGCCGGCAATACTTATATTTAGAAGTGAGCTTTTCTCACTTGAAAGCTCTTCTTGAATGACTCCCGCTTGGGGCCATGTCAATTTGATTCATGACTGTTCCCCTGTGCCTATTATATTTACTTAATAAATATCTGCTGAATAAGTGAATGAGAACTGAAATTTTAAAGTTTTCTTTCTCTGAGAACTTATCTACTTTCTACTTGCTGTGCTGAAGCTTGGGCCACATGTGTCTGCCAACCATGCTTGATTCCCTACCTGGCACTTTAAGCAAGTGCTTAGGACATGAGCAAAATTTGTCCAGAATTTTTCAATTTATGAAAAAAAAAAATTTTAATTTCAGCACATGTGCAAGTTTTTGTTTTATGGTTTAGATTGTTTGTATTTTGAATTACAAATAGGGAAGACACAGAATGATTCCCGTGTGTGTGTGTGTGTGTGTGTACGCACATTCACTCCTATTGTTCCTAAAGAAAGTGACCTGAAGAGCATGACACACACACAAAAATAGGCCAATTTTAGGATATGTTTCCTAGATCTCTGAACTTTTTTTGGATGATTTTCCTTTCTTAGGTAAGTCATGGTTTGATTCTCTTTTTATATGTCTTTGTCATGCATCGTGCATTGTGTGTCTATGTATTTGTATATACTTAGAGGAGAGATAATGTTAGTCCATCATTCTGTAAAGCCCCAAATATAACTTTTAATTTTTTTGCAAACGTAATTATACTTTAGAGAGTCTCCCATCATCAAAACATTTTTTAATGCGGGTAGAAGAACGTGGTTCTTCTTTAATACTACTAAGTATGTTTGGTTTCAAATACTAATAAGACTTGCTTTCCCACTTGGCTTTAGATTCTGCTTAAGGAAATGGTGAAAGATTTAATTCACTGTACTTTTGTTAGAAAGTATGGAAATGTTTGTCCATGGGAACTTTGGTCGCCTGGTAGAATGGAAATTCATTGGGGAGGGGGATCATTTCACTTTATTGCCTAAGAGCTGTTGATACATTCCCTGCATCTTTCAAAGGCATCTTTCATGCCAAACAGGCAAACTGTAGCCAGTGAAGGAACAGAAAGAGCACTTCTAATACAAGTCGATCTCAGCAAACATGCACAGCAGCTGTGCTAGGTACTGATGAGGATTATCACAGGGGGGTAGTGTGGCGGAAGAGACAACTGGATCTCCTGTCAGGGGACTACTTTGAGGGAGATTGCAGCAATCACGTATCCCCACTGTTCTTCGAAGATAGTGTGGCCATGTAGTACAAAATCAGTACCAGATAAAATCAGAAAGAAATAAAAAGCAAGAAGAATCCTGGAGATTTTAAATTTTAACGTGAGAGACTAAAACAAATGTCTTGCTTATTGCATTCACTAACAAGGAAAGGGAAACAGAGGAAAAGATGCTTTAAACTCAGAAAACTTGCAAGGAGTTTTAGTCTTTTCATTTGAGAACCGTTTGGGTGTGTTGTGAAATAAAGTTGCAGAGTAGGCATGTTCAGACCTTTATTTGCTACATTTAGTAGGAAAGATTCCCCCCCACCCCAACCCCAGCCACGGGACTACAAGAAGCCAGAGTTTTCTGTGCAAAGTGAAACAGGCGTTGCTAGAATCAGATTCACTTTGGACGACTCTTCACATTCCAAGTCATCATTGCATTAGGCAGCACAATTCCATCTCTGGTTGATGGGCAGAAAAAGTGGGCAGCTTGCCAGGTAGACGTTTCCATGACTCCCAGCCCCCAAAGGTGATGCGTTTTTCAGCTAATTCAATGAAGAGTGGGCTGAACTTTGGGTCTAAACGAGACAATAGCTGCCTTCGCAGTATCAGCAGAATGGTTGATGGGAACGCACTCTACATTTGGCAGAGAATCATGTGACCTTACGACTGAGATTTTGTGATGGTGCCAACGGAGACTTGGAAAGCAGCAACCGTCCTGACTTTTTTCTTCTTTTCTAGCATGGCTCAGAAAATGGTGGATCTTAATACTTGACTTTAGCCAGACTCAGCAAGCGACTGAGCTTTGAAGCACAACTTCGCCTTTATTCTGGGTTTTTGGCAGGCCACCAGGAGGCTGTCCCTTTCACGCCTGATAAATTCTGCTGCTTATCTCTAAATAGGAAAAAAAAAACAGGAAAATATAAACAATATTGAGGCATAACAAGTGAATCCTAAAGTTGTATGTGCGCTTCACTTTTTTTTCTTTTTTTTTTGCTTTTTCTTACTGCTGATTTTTAAAAATGTTAATACCCTTTCTGCTTACCGAAGAATCCAAGTAGTGGTTTTTTTTTTTTTTTTTTTTTTTTTTTTTTGGTTTATAATGAACAGGCATTTGAACTGGGCAAACAGGACGACAGCAGCAGTGAGCATGAGATCATTGCAGCAGTGTAGCAAACTGGCACCCTGCCTTCTCACCCTTTTGGTTCGGGAGACAAACGTGTGCAATCCTCATTTCTAAAGTCAGCGCAGCCTGGAAGGATTCCTGGTCTCTCCCACCTTCTACCATTCTTCTGCCAGAGACAGCAAGGATTGGTGCAGCTTCTGCGCAGTGCTTTGTGCCTGGAATACCGAGAAGGAAGAAAAAGAAGACAAGCACCCTGGTCCTCTTTTCCAAGAAATAACAGGAGCCCTGAAGAAAAAAAAAAAATCTGAGTTTGTCCCACTCCATGCAACAGTGCTGGAAAAAAAAATGAGACGTTCCTGCTCAAAAACAAAACAAACAAAAATCCAAACCAAAACAAACCAAAAAAAAGCAAACATTGGCTTGTGTAACTACAGAGACATCGAGCTTTGTAAAGCAGCTTTGTAAGGCAACATAACCAAATGAGCCTTCTTTATTTTTATTATTTCAAAACTATGGCATAATTAGCAATATATTGCACTTGGTGAAATCGCACCTTTCATATCAGGTATAACTTTTTTTGTTGTTTCTTTTTAAACTTATTGTTATAGAAAAGGGAATCCTTGAACTTTCAATTTACTCTATTTAACTCATCACCCACTTTACTCTTATTAACTTTTTTCTTTTGCTCTCTTGCTCTAATCCTGATTAGAATAGAAACTTAAGTAAAAATAGAAAAATCTTCATGAGAAAGATGGTACATGTTTTTACTTTTGTTGTACATAGAAGTTTTGGGACGATTATTATGTTATCTGTGCTTTTCGTGTGCAGTATTAGTTTTTGCTATCTAAGAAAAGTGAGCATTTAGCCCTAGTTGGTAAAGAAACTAAATCTTTCATGTGCTGTGACTCAGTTTGAAATGTGAAAGAAGAAACTTTTTAAACTTCTAAAAAAAGGGTCATATTAGAATATGCATTAAACTGCTGATAAATAAAATTAGTCTGGGGAAAGTTATATGTAAATAATTTACCAGGACTTCGGCATAACAGAAATAGGGCTGAAAAAATCATGTTCTCAGTTGCAGAGTAGAAAACAGGCTTGCTCCACAGTAATACTCGTTTAAAATATACATTAAAAGAAATGTTTTGTTTTAGAGCTTTTGTAGAGAGTGTTGGAAATATTCAGTAAGTATTTTAGTGGGAAAAAATATATACAAACTTGTTTTAAGTTTATAGCAATGGATTTCCTCAGAAGATAAATGCGTTGCATTCTAATTGTTACGTCTGTTTAAAGAATTAAATTGCTAAGCAATTTAAGCTTTTTATAACAAAACCCAGTTTTGCCTGATTCACTGGGACAAGATTAGCAGATGTATTCCACTTATTTTAATTGTGATTAAAACTTTCTAAACATCTTTAAAAATTGTTAAAAAGAGAAAATGCTTTTGAAATATATAGCATCTGTAAATGAAGACTATAATTTGCATATTACAAACTGATGTTACAATATTTTCCCTAAAAATAATGAACTAAGCAAACCGTTGTGCTTTTAACATCATATTTTCTATTTAAAATACGTAGGTTAAACAATGAGAAATTATAGAACTGATGAATTCTTTTTTTGTTATTCTACAAAGAATTGTGGGAAGTTACAAATACCTTATATACTGATAACATTCAAATGAAACATTTTATTAAGTTCATGGGTTATTGTTCCCTAATTATTTAAAAAATAGCTCTTGTTCCTTTATGCTGCCTCAGCTAATGGAACATCAACTTTCACAGGCTTAATTAACATTTATAAACCTGTTTTCATGTTTCAAGATCCTTTAGTTGAAAAACATTATTTTAAATGTTATTTTTAGGAGCCATTAATCTCAATACTCTTAATTATCTTATTAAGCTCCATGCCAAATCCAAATCTCCTTTCAGCTTTCACTTGTTCATTGTGCAAAACCTAGTCGCTTCTTTAACAGCCATGCCTCCTTTCACTTTCAAAACTGTTACTGTGAAAACACCACCAACCAAAATGAACGCATAAATGCAAACTATGAAGCCACATTATATGTCATATGAGTAACCTAGGGTGGGGCTCTCTGAGTCTTTGAAGGCTTTTAAAAAAAATAGTTTAAAAGGTTTTGCCCATTTTGATAACTCTTTTCTTCTCGATCGTCTACCTTCATTCCCACCATCTACCCAGATGCTCCTCCTAGACAGCAGTTGTTTGATATTTCTCCTTTTGTGGTTGTTTTAGGGAAAAACTTAAAATGGATATGAGAAGTGAAGAAAGTGATCATAGGAGAAAATCATCTCAGGTAAAAAAAAAAAAAGAAAAAGCAATTAATATTTAATATTTTTTAAAGAAAAAGCAAAATAATTCTGACTGTTTAGTTATAAGAATTTGTTTCATATTCCTTATGAATCTAGCTATTAGAATTTTCATTGATGGTTTGAGAATTTATATTACCTGCCTTTGTGAAAAATTTTTATCTGAGTTTGTGAGAAATATACAGTTTGAGTAGTCCCTTTAAATATATATCTCTTTATCCATACATATAACATAGGTGAAATACGGTTGAATAGAAAGTTATTTAGGAAAAAGTATTTTGTCATTTATTGTACCATGTAAAAGAAAGTGAAATCTATGAGAAAGAAAAGTAATGGTCTTTTAAAAAATATATAATCTAATAAGACAATGAAACCAAAATATAGTCTTATAGTTGTGACGAAACCCAAAACAAATGTTGCCTTTTATTTCACATCTAAATTTATGAATTTATGTTGAAATTGAATGCATGAATGTTAATTTTTTATTATACTTATTAATAAGTGTGGGAATAATTTGAAAAACAATGATGAAAATTACGTAGACTGAATTCTGTTTATAAAGTCTATAAAACATTTTATTTTCTTTATTTCAAAACATGCAAAACTGAAATTTTTATGTGGTATTACACTTTTTCACAATGAAAGTATAGTTGAAAAATTTAAAATGTTGTGGATATGAGTAAAACGGTTAATGGTTTCAGAAGTAATACTATTTTTTGGTCTTGAGCTTAAAATTTTAAAATACGTGTATGTGGCTGGCTTTATATTTACTCTTTTTGTGTTTTTTCTTATTGTCTGGTGATTTAAAAAAAAATTTTATAACTATTTTTGCCCAACCTGTTGACAAGATGAGAGTTGTATGTAGCTATATATTATGTTTTCAGTATATCATTTTTGAATAATAAATTTAAATACATGATATATGAGAGAGATGATAGCCTCTTTTATGCAATGGATTTGGAGTATAAATGTTAGCGCATAGTAGTAGTAATAATGCTATTAATGTGTGATTAAGTGTAGTTTCCTGGTATTAGTTTATCCAAATGTTAATTTCAGTGTTATTACAATTATAGACAACTATGTATATATTTAGGACTTTGAAATAACTTCCTGTGTTCTCTGCCTAGTCAATAAGATTTTACTTGTTTTGTGAGAAAGTTATAATGTTACCAATTCCTTGAAACCACTAACCAAGATTTTACAAGAATTAGAACAAACAGTCTAACTCTTACACAATTAGCTTAATAGTTAATTTGGTCTTAATTATAGGCTTATAACACTACATTCATGCCTCACAATTACATAATTCATACATGCATGTATGGATTTTTTTCCTTTTAAACATTTCATTAATTAGAATAGTTTAATTCTAAAATATTCACTATTAAAACAAGTAATCTGTGCAAAATTTTTCAATATAGTATTTTTAAAATTCTTGTGTATATAAACCCGTATTTAGTTTAGAATATTTATGAAGGCCTTTAACTGAAAATATGTTTATTTAGAGCATTTCCGCATTCAAAACATTTATATTAAAGGATCAATATTATTTTCATCTCTTAATTTCTTCAGATATTTACAACAAATTCTGCTTTAATAGGGAGCCTATGTGAGATGTTGCCCATTGGCATAAACCCGTAGATCCGATCTTGTGGTGAAGTGGACCGCACAAGCTCGCTTCTATGGGTCTGTGTCAGTGTGGTAATCTGACAAAATGCTGTCTATACACAGTGGTGTTAAGTAATATTTTAATCAAACTCTTGTTAAACTCTAGTTGATTACTTTTGAAGTAGTTATATTTTCCTCTGTTTTTCTGGTATATATTAATCCTCATCTTCTGAGGCAGGATTCATTTGTTGACCACTCAAGCCATTCAAATTTGAATCCAAGTGTAGTAAATTGCTTTAGAAACTTGCATTTTTATGGCAAGTTTGAACCAAGATCTGAAAGGATACCATTCAGAAATGTCAGTTCCCCTTACATTGGTGAGTGTAATCTTATCAACTTCGATAAGAAAATTAAATATAGCAACTGGATTTATGTGTTACTATTGAGCCTTTTTCTCTTGAAAAATTAAGCTGAATGCTACTAACTTTTTAAAAAATATTATTTATTGCTTATACAACTATGCCAGGAGAGATGTCAGAGGACATTTTGTATGACCTATGCTAGAAACACAAGATGTTAGGGTAGTCTTAGTAGACACATATTAAGTTGATGGGTAAAATGTTAGAATATTATATCTACATCCTTGCTAAGCCCTTAGGTGTATGGCCGCCATATTTGGAGGACCTGACTGAAGATATGATAAGGAGTTTGAAGCAGCAGTGGAAGCTGTGTGCATCCGGGTTGAGGTAGTAGGTTGTATGGTTTAGAGTTACACCCTGGGAGTTAACTGTACAACCTTCTAGCTTTCCTTGGAGCACACTTGAGCCATCGAGGAATTCTTCATCACTTTAATCTGATTGAGCCAATTTCTGTGCAAGAAGGTAATGTGTCATGAGTATTTTGGATAATTAATTTGAGGCTTTATTACATTAAAATGATCCTTTCATCCCTAAATATTAGATTATTCCATTTACATCTACTTATAAACACTGGCAAGGTGGTATTTCTAATAGATTGTTACTCCATGAGCAAGCATTTTAAAGAATGGGTGAGTAATGATTTAAACTGCATTAATATTACAGCTTCTGTCATCCATTGATTCATAAAATTTAGCACTTAATTTTTCAAACTGACCATTGGTCTTTCTATTTTTATTGGCTACTTAGACACTACAGTAAAAACAACAACAACAAAAAAAACCACACATTGTCTGATACTTTCTTATGACACATCACTTTCTCCCTTATATTATGGCTAAGTGCTTGTTTATTTTTTTCATACTAGACTGTAAGCCCCTTGAGGGCAAAGTCCATATCTTATTTTTTATTGTATTCCTAGCAGCAGCGCCTTACACATAATAACTATTTATTGGATGAATGAATGGAGTATAAGATCTCACTCTATGATGATTTCTATTTAATATTTGAATGAATTATAACAGTGGTCACAAATCTGAGTTTTGTTTATTGGTCTTAAAATTCCCCTAAATTTAATTTCCAGACTTTTCTATATCCGTAATATACTTGACTTGTTTCTTGATTGTGTTGAGTGTTCATTGATCCTAGACATACAATTTAAAATTTAGGAATGCTTTTTTTAGAATAAAAAGAATAGAACAATTTATTTTTGTTAATAAGTTAATTAGTTTATAATACTAAATTTAGATCATGTATAATTCATTTGAATTTTTAAATTTCTTAATTTCCAGATGAATGATATTTATTTCAGCATTAATTTGAAAATCAGCTTTTTGTATTCTGTATACTTTCCTTATCTTCTATTCTTTATTTTTATGCAGCTATATCAGTTGAATAAGCCAACAATTAAACCAGAACCATGTCAAGGAATTAATAATAAATAAGTATAAGAAGTGCAATTTGAGGTTTGGTTCACATTTTTCTTTGAAGGAAAGACCTACAAATTCTGTCAGTACAAAGCATATGGGTCTCTTTGGAGTCCATTAACTTGCTGTCAACTTTAGTGACAGTGAATGGTATAATTTATATAGAGAGGCTAGTTTATGTAGATCATATTTCGGTCATAGAATTAAATAGCTCTGGATATCAGAATTAATTTAAACTCCAAGCATACAACACTGAATACATAAAAAGCATTTGTAGATGCAAATGTATGTTAAAAAACTATATAACCCTGGCTGTGTGTTGATGAGCTTTCTATGAAAAACTCTGAAATCTAGAATATTTCAGAATCTAGAATTTACCAACAATGGTAGTGAAGAAGGAAAATTTGAGTCAACAGCAAGAAGAACACATGAGCCTTACAAAGCTGAATACCAATGATTTCAAGCAAATTTATTTGGACTACAGAAGTTAAAGACCAGTAGTCTCTAAGAAAGAAATGTCTTTTTTAAGGACTAATCAAGAGACAACTAGCAAGAGGGAGGAGACATAGATAAGAGAGGGAAAAAGAGAGACAGAGGAAACATTGTTGTGTCTAATGGTAGGGGTTCAACACAGGTGGAAGAAACAGACAACTTAGTGGTAAACAATTAAATCTTTGTAAATAGTTTAGCCCTTGCCCACCTCTACTACTCCCTTTTAAATATGTGAATATATGTATTTGTGTATAGCCCTGTACTTAGTGCAGAGATTGGAGACCAAGTCACGTACACATTGATGGGCCAAATAAAATACTATTGCTAATAAATGCCTGTTTCCACACAGTACAATAAAGTATATCACAAATGAACTCTGATGTGCAGTTTTAAGCTAAAATCATAAAAATATTATGGTAAATGCATAGAATTGTGGTCTCTTATCTACTCTTATCTAAAGTGAACTGGTACCATAGAAGAATGGCTGAAAAGTGATAAAGATGTAGCTATGATCTATTGTATTAGTTATGCAGAAATCATAGTATTTCTGAAAAGTAGAGGATATAATTAACATCAGTGAAGAAAATAGAGTGAGAATACTACATGGGAAAATTATGCTTTCACTAGAGTTTAATAATAAATTTTGCTCATCCAGCTGTAGGGTTATTTAACTTATTATGTATTTATGAAAAAAAAAATGTTAAATGGCAAATGTGCACATTGATAGAATTAGTTTTAAAGAAACCAAGATTCAGGACCGCTGCTGGTGTCGCTATCTAGAAATAGTTAAATTACATCTAAGAAACCATTGAGAAACATTGCGCATTTAGACAATTAACATTCAATGGGGGAACAGCTATGCAGATTGAATAATTCCTTCAAGAATTTAGAGTATTCATGTTTTACTGTATACCAGGGTTTCCATATTTGATAATAGAGGAAGTATGAAAAGTCAGAAAACAAATACCAGTGATACTTTACTTAACCAATATTTCTTTTGATATCTTTGGGGCACTGAATTGTGTGTGTTTATGTGTGTATCTTTATGTTCATAGTGGCTGATTTACCTTAAATGCTTTGTGAAATGAGGCGGTAAAGAGTTGGAGTGGGAGGGAAGGAAGCGAGGAAAGCGTGTAAGAGGAGGAAAGAAGGAAAGGAAAAGAAAACCAACTGCAAAGCAGATGGATTGGGCCTTACAAGAAAAGCCTAATTTAGTTCATAATATTATGAACTAAATTGGCCAAAGTAACTACGAGGGAATCAGATAAATTACTTGGCAATTGCACTGAGTCTTCTTGAAAATAATCCAGCAGTACATAAACTGTTATTAGAATAAATGAGTCACTTTCTGTAAATAATCATTTTGTTTCTGTTATTCCCTTTTACCAAATGCTGACTCATGAGCATAGGTGATTCCTCAAGATCCCTCAAATGATGTGATACAGGATTCTGCCACTCTGAGCATTATTTCATGCCTAGTTTCTCTTCAACAGAATATGGGAATAACTCTTGAGGTCACTGCTCCTGACTATACCCATACAAGTCCCCTAAAAGACCTGTAGAGAATACCTGTGAAAAATCATTAAGTGAAAGTTCTGACATATCAAAAGAGCATTTATCTCTTACTTGCTTACCAATTCTTACCATCCACTACCACTTCTAATTAAATCTACTGCTCGTTAATATCATGTTCTTCAAGATCCTCTTTATTCACGAAGCCTTTCTCTAAGAAGGATTGTCTCAGTTTTGAATCCTCATAGCCCTAACACCTTATATTCCCACAGGGTTTTCTCTTATGTCCCAAAGGTGACTTACCTATCTACCTCCTGCAATATACATGCGTTCTTTTTAACTGTTTTATCATCTATGGACAAAGGTGAGAACCTATACGCACTTTAAAATAAACTATGATTCATCAATTAAGTCTCTTGTTATCCAAAATATTTCTAGACTCTCCAGAATATATCATTATGGGGTGAGGAAAATTTTTAAGACAGTCTATGAGGTCTATAGTCCAGCCTTGATTAAGCATGTGACATACCATTTAAATATGATTTATAAAACTAGCATATCTCTATCATAACAAATCTAAGTTCCTTGTATACAGAAATATCTGTCTTTTTTCAGAATACAACTCCTACCCCAGTGCTCAACTGGTAGGATGAATTAAAAAACTCTTTGTCTAATGTACAAAAAATATTTTAAAATATTTAAATAAAATAAAAACATTATGTGATGCAGTGGAGCAAATCTATAAATATTCTTCTAACTTTAAAAATTTAGAATTTAAGAGAAACTAGGAATATCACTTTTAACTTTTGAGAAGTCTGCTCGAGTATGGTTCTTGATTTTTAAATTGACATTGTTTTGTGCATGCCTTCAGTTTTAACCTCATACTACACTATGTGTAATGAGTGAGTTAAATAAACTATCCATGTTTCTTCCTAACATTTGACCCCTCTTAAATCCCAATTCTGTTTCTTTTTACTCTGAGCTCTTGGAGCGCTTACTTGACTCCAGCCATTCAACCTTGTGTTTCCTGTTACTTTTTATATGTTTAGATGGTACATAGCAAAATTAGATTGTAAACTGTATAATTCATGTGTACTTTTATTTAGCAGGCACTTCAATAATACTTGACTGCAATTAAAAATAAAATCCAGATTTATAAATGCTAAAAACCTTAAAGATCAATTGGCCCATTTTCCAGATGACTAAACTGAAGCCCAGAATATTTTATGATTTTGTCAGGGTCAATCCACTAACTAGTATAGACACAGCCAAGATTTCTGTCCAGATCAATAATCTATCCAAGAAGAAATATTTTATGTTTGCTATCAATAGATTTTTGGGCCATGTCGTTAAAAAAGTCTAATTGATTGAAATAAAATAATAAGGTTTTATTTCTGAAAGACTAAAAATAAAATAATTTATCTTCAGGCTCAGAAGTGATAGATAAATAATTACTGTTATTTAAAATGAACTCCGTATCCCTTTAATTCTTTCTATTCAAGTACAAGTACACTCTTATTTTCTGGGCACAGAAAGAAATTTACCTGCTTGTTCCACTGTGATATATTCTCTCCTCCCAGAACTCTTCTTTAGAGGAAGGGAGTGTGGCCTAGCAGTTGATGATGTGTAGTAAATAAAAAGGGAAGAATTATGAATTGCTTAACCTATCAACATTGTGTTGCTTGGGAGAATGAAAGTTAACATGAAATGGTAACCATAACTAACAATTAACTATGTTCCCAGTGAGATATGCAAGATAGCATTTTGTAACAGGAATCATGAACTTCCTTAACTTCAGTGTCTAGGCAGTGTAATAAACTAGACTTTAAGACAAAAGAAAGAAATATGGACTGTGATAGACCAATGAAGGCATATTCATTACTTTCAGGATACCCAAAATAAGTTCTTCAGTCAATCTAAATTTGGCCCCAGAGGGCAGCCAGTTTTCCATCTTGATATGAAGTCATCACATAGTAAAATGAAGTTGCAATAAATCTGTTCTTTTGATGAATGTACTATGAATATATTATCATTTTTATAGTTGAACTAGATAATTTGGAGTATCTGTGATATTTTCAACTAATTCTAAGGCGTATAAAAGATAAATTCTTATGCACTTATGTATTACTTCAGACATACATATGTTACTGTTATTTCAAATAGACATGTATGATCCATGAATGTCTAAATATTTTCTTGAACTTAATTGACTAATGAAAAATAATTATTGATCAAGCAGCACCTACCAATTGCAATATTATTTTGGTGCTATTTTAATTAAAGAAATGTGGTGGTGGTGGTGGTGGTGGCGGTAGTAGTAGTAATTATAGTAGCCATAGAAGTAAATTTTAAATTTTTATTTGTATCTATATCATAACGTACAAAACAATGAAATTATACTTTTTTCTCAATACTATAGATAGCATTTTCAAGTCAGAAAAAATTAAAAGGTTAAATAAAATAAACACAAAGTTCAAGTGTTGTCATCTCTATATAAAGTCTTATATTCAGGCAACTGAGTAGAGTTAAAGAATAACTGATATTGTTGTTAATTATATTTTATTGTGTTATAATTAAAAGACCAGTTATGTGTAATCTAGAGTTTTATCAAGTTTCTATCCATAAATTTTCAATGTAATTTAATCCAAGGACCTTAAATTTGGTAAGTAGACATGACACAATCAATTATGAAAACAGTGAGTTTATAGTAATACAAAAAGACTTGTCCAATTTTTTTGTGTAGCACAAACATTTCTATTTAATACAGTTGGGACCAGTATTGAATCAGTTAATCCAGAAAGATTTTTGAAAAAAATGGATCTTAAAAATTAACACATACATACAATATATATTTTGTTTAAATTTAAAAATGTGATTATATATTTATTTGCCAGTGTTTTCATAGAAACCAAAAACTGTTTTTGAGTTTGGCCTGCTGATTACAAATCTTAGTCATTTTTTTTCCTCTGAGTCCCGTAATGCATCATCAATGAATAATTTAGTTGTTTCAGAAGTGCCTTCAAGTGCAAATCCAATGCAAAGAAATCTGAGAGTGGAATTCTATTTTCTCTTTGATTTTTTTTTCTAATTTTTTAAAGTGGTCTTACCTATGTTTAACTCAACAGGATTTTTTAAAGTTATGGAAATTTTATCGTCTTTCAAAGTTTGTCAGGTGTAGAACATCACTCATTCTTTTTATTCTCATATTTAAGTTAGTTTATATAATATTTTATTAAATTATAAAACTTTGTATTAACCCAACTAGCATAGACCGGTTTGAGAACAGACATAACTGACTGCAACCATACAAATTACTTGTTGTGAGCAGAAATACTCAGGTGTTCTAGAACTTTCCAAGGCAATGAAATGTTATCTCTGTACTTCCTTAAACAGTAGCCACCAGCCACAGGTGGGTATTGAACATTTGAAATATGGCTGGTGTGACTGAAGAACTGAATTTTAAATTTAGTTAATTTTAGTTAATTAAAATTTAAGTAGCTATATGTGCTTAGTACCTTGTGTATTAGACAGTGCAATTCTGGAAAGTAGCTCACTTGCATTTGCCATGCTGGGAGCATCTGTTGAAAATGTCAGATAATCTGTCAAGTAGTGAATGGTTAAGAGTACTTCCTCTGTAGTTGAATTCAGATTTAGGGGAAGAATGTCTTGGGAAGCAAATTGATTTGGAATTCCATTCGTTTTATTTTGTCTTTTATTTTTTTTTTATTTTGCTCCTATTTGAGTATAGATTTAGTCTAATGGAATTTGAAAACTTTGTGCAAAAGAAGTCAAAACATTAGAAACTACAGAGGTTTGCACCTCCTTCTGAAGCATTCAGTCAATACAGACCTAATGAGAAAGTAATGACGTTGCTTCTCACATTGGTGCAAAAAAAATAATAATAATGTTTTCTTAATTAAGATTATAGATCCATAAGAGCCACAGAATGAACTTGCCGAGTCTCTGAGTCCTTTTAAGATACTTATAATACTTTAAATGTATGTGGATCTTTATTTTTCTCAGAAAAATGCCTCAGCTCTTGTCACGATTTCTCAAAAAATTTAAGAACAACAGCATTGGGAAACTGTTTAATACTTTTCGAAGTGCCAGAAGTTAATTAAGTAGGAAACTTGATTGCATTGAAATCCTCCTCATATGACTATTGTAAATCTGTCTTATCTGTCCATGTATCAATTCACATATATATTTTCAAATTATAGTTTATATGTGTAATTAACCATGTAAAATTTTAATTTAACATTGTATTATATATAACTTATATGTAATTTAGTTAATAATATATGTATAATTTAATTAATTGACTAAACCCATGGTTGAGAAAAGGGAATAGTTTATGTAGGAAGAGTCAATAAAATGGGATAGCTAAAATCATTGTCATATTAAATTTGAACATTCAACTGTAAATTATTGAAAAAATCATAGAAGTATAGATTGAACCATTTCTCTGTTTAGTATATATGTGTTCTTGCTTATAAATGACTGGATCCGTTAAAGTGATGCATTGTGAGTACGATTTATGAAACATAAAAAGACTGTCATCAGTCCCATGCTTAATGAAAGGACTTGTCTCACATGAAAATATTAGAAAAATTAGATAGTGTACTCATGTTTTACGAAAAATTAAAGATATCTGTTTTAATGTGTTTTTATGTTTCCTTTTCTAATTAGTATTTTTCTTTAATCCATCAACTATTGATCCCAAACACATCAGGTAGGATGGCTTCTACTGTGATAGTATTAGTCCTCTTTTAAAAGTGAGAATACCACAGGCAGGGGTTATGTAATTTCCTACAACCATATGCATGGTAAATTGTAGGACTGAAACAAGTGTGTCTTATACCAAAGGAGTTGATTTCAACTATTTTATTATGCTTCCAGTGAGAGAGGCTCAGCAACCTGAGAGCAGTAGGTACACACAGTGAAGTTTGAAAGTAAGACTTGCTCTACTGTATTTAGAATGAAACTCGTTTCACTAGTCGAAACTTCCTAGTCCAGTATTTCTTTCAGTTTAGATATCTACATAACCAAAGTTCAATAAGCTCTTTTCTGTTTCTGATTTTTCAAAACAGAATAGCATAAGGTTGCCAGGCCTACCTAAAAACAGCAAATATTTTTACTTCTCACTGGGAATTTATCAGCTCAGTGTGGTAAATGTTTATTTGATGATAAATATTGATCTGCATCTATTAAAGTCTAAGAATTTCAAAATACAGGAGTACAATAAACAGACTACTTGAGATTAACTGATTGGTATTTGAGAAGTATCAAATGTGGTTCCTTGCGTAATCTAGGGACTCAAAGAAGACCTCCTTTCTCCCCCCTTCTAATAATATTAGCTCGACACTGCTTATTAATCTCTGCCATGCTCTGGGGTTTAAGACCTCTTAGAACAGCGGTTCTCAATCTGATTGCTTGAGAACATGAAGAGAGAGAAGAATGTGGGGCAGGATGTGGGTATAGTTTGAAAAAGTCCTCAATGGTATTCAGATTTTGTGTCCTCATAGGCACAAATTCCAATAGACATCCATTTTGTGATATGATTGCAGAGGCCTCAGAAAGGTTTCCCCTGCTCCAAAATAGCTTGGTCTTTGATTGTACATTAAACTAAAGCGCACAATTGTCGACTATTCCTTATTCCTCAGTAATAGAGATTGAACTTCAGCCTGGAGTCAGGCACACCTGAATTTATAGCAAGTCTGCATTAACCATTACTACAAAAGCTGATCTTTTCATCAGTGCTTTTTGATTTTCATCTGTAAAGTGAAAATCATGACACCAGTATTACAAGATGTTTGTGAGGATTAAAAGATTATATGGTATTTAGCAAGCATGGTGCTTGTAGATAATTGGAGTTGAAAAAAATGTCTAATTATTATGACCATCATTACACATATTAAATGATGCAGTGTATTGTTTAGTTATTTAATGCCCTGGGGGTCCAGTGATATGGAATTTACATAGGCAGAGCCAGCCACTGGAAACCCTGGGAGAAGGTTGTCTTCTTTAAGACCTCCCTGTGATTCTTGAACATCAAAGCTTTGCAGCCTAGATTTGCTATTTTCACATTTCAGTATTCTCATTGTTAGATCATGGTAGACAAGAATTCTCACCTTTTCTTCTGAAATTATAGTCCCTCTTCATATATCTGAAGTTGGAATCTTTTCCTTTTTGTATCAATCTTATTGATCAATTTTGTATTAATCAATTTTGAAAATAAGCAGTTTGTCACCACTGTCTATATATAAATGAAGTGATGAATTGCAGTTAAGTGGCTTAGTTTTTCCATCTGTAAAAAGGGGCAACGATTTCTTCCTATTGAACTTCTTTAGACTCTTGAGAAAATAAAAATATATAATGTAAAAAAAAAAAAGGAAAAAAATCAGCATTTCCACAAACAGAAAATGAGCCATTTAAAAATTTTATGAACAGACTTCTAGAGAAGAAGGAACAAAGTATTTTTAAATTATTCATTCTCGAGAAGTAGATGTGTCTCTCAATTTCTCAGTGCCTCCTCTTATCTGTCTGTCTGTCTCTCTGCCTCTGTCTGTCTTCCTCTTTTACTCCCCACCTTCCCTTCTCTTTGATCCTGATATTCCTGTCACCTGACTGCTTCCATTACTACACACAAGTTGTTTTTTTAGATCTAGCCAAGTGCCAGAACTAAAAACATTATATTTAATAGATAAATGAATGAATCATTGAATTAATTAAATCAGTTAAGAGCAGCTGCAGAAATGTGGATTTTTGTTTATATGAAACTTGGAAGGCATTAGCTACAGTACAATTAATATATTAATTGTTGGCCAGTGTTTGTCATGTGGTGCCATTAGAAGCTAGGTCATTCCTATAATTTCTTCCTAACAGGTTTCTTTTCTTAAAAGCTCATTATTTCATTATGAGCTAAGGCATGGACACCATGCCTGTGCGATAAGATTGATTGATATTAAACATTTCTTACAGAAAATTGGGTGGGTCTCAGTGTTTAAAACTAAGTTAATTTTTTTTTTTTATCTGTAGAAACTAAATCAGTTTGTCATGCAATGGAGCATATTCAATAATTTTATTGTAACCAATTTTCATTTTAGAGAACATATAGGAAATTTTTGAACTGGGTTTAAAAGTTTGTGATGTTTTGAACATTGTTCTTTTCACCTCTTTTCAAGCTAGGTAGAGTACTATGTCAGGGTGTTAGGTGGTTTCCCAGAACAAGATAACTGGCAGGAAGGAATCAACATAGACATTCAGAGTTGAATAGTATAACGCATCCAGAGCCTGATGTCTTTAACCCCTGCTCTGACCCAGTCCCCCAAATCTACAGAAAGGCCACACCTCCTCCCTGAGGCCTGGATGTGGGCTTCAATACTCGTCTGGAAATAACATCTTTCTTTCCCAACTTGGCCTGAAGCACCTGTTATTCTCTTGATGGTGGTGTCAGAGATTTCAGGAATTCGGATAGTGACCTTGCCTTGCCTGTTTTAAACTGCTATGATTATTTTACTGATGACTCTGAAAGTGCTGTGGCTTTCACAGTAAGTCTTTTCAAATCTGATGAATAGATGCTGGGTAGAGGGAAGGGAGACCGTCTTTGCTCAGTTTCATTACAAAGCATTGGCTTTAGATATAGGGCTCCCAGATTTAGCAAATAAAAACATGAGACGTACAGTTAAATTTTAGATAGACAATGAATAAATTTTAGGATCTCTATGTCTGTTACTTTCATTGTTTATCTGAAATTCAGATTTAACTTCACAACCTATATTTTTATTTGGCATCTCTTTCAGCAGCATTTTCCATAATGAAGTGTCTTATCCCATTTCTCTATATTTGCTCCACTCACATTAAATAAGAGAATAGAAACTAATAAAGAAAACAATAAGATTTATTCATGAAATATCTGGGGAAAGCACACAAATTTAATATAAAGTTTTATATTAAAATAATAGAAAATTGGAAATATACTTTTTCCTAAATGTTAGGACCATGTAAAAATAACTATTAGGCTATATTACTTTACATGATTAAACGAAGTTGTTTAGCAAATGACGTCTAATAAATTGAAGCTGTTGATAACATCAGCATAAAATTCCGGGGATTAAACATATGTTATAACATTTAAACCACATTACCTAGTGCATTCTGTGATATTTTAACTTGTCTTTGCATTAGTTAAAACAGAATTTTTTTTTTTTTTTGAGAGTTCTGGAGGAAGAATTTTCCAGAAAATGAACATTTTCGTTAAAGCAATTTTACTTCTGAGTTAATGTAAATAACACATTGATTGCTTTTCACATGCTCTGTTGCTATCAGTAACTTTAGAATCTTTATTAGCTTTGAAACCTCATCAGTTTCCATCACAACATAAATCTTATGTACGTAACCTCTACTGTGTCTGTTTTTGCCCTAGACCGGGCTGAATATTTCACACGGCGCCTAGAGGTCAGTGGCACCCCCTCACTGTGTGGGCATGTTGCAGTTTCTTCCTTTCTCACACTCTGATCTTTTTGTTCCTTAGCATCCTGACTGCTCCTAGCTCAGTGCCTTCTATCCTTTCCAGTTTTGCTCAGACCCCTACCAGAGCCAAGCTTCCCAGCTGGATCTTCTCCCAACACTCATCAACCCCGAGCTTCTTTCTATTCTTACAGCTTTGGGCAGAGAATAACAGACCTGAAGACTTTCAAAGTGTCACCCATCAAGTTACATTAGGCACACACGTGCTTGTCCACATGTTCACACGCAATGAATCTTTTCATTTTATGAGGCAATTTATCCTATCAATTTGCCCCCCTTTCCTTTATTTTATACAGAAGAACATAAGCACATAAAGATAAGGAGATCGTTTTCAAAGTCACAGCTTCACAAGTCAAAGCTAGAACCTTGATCCCTTTATTAAATCGATCTTTTCAGAGTTAAGTTCTTCCTCTGTCATGTGGGATCTTATGGCCACAGAATGGTGTTTTTTGGGGAACTAAGTGAGAACTTAAATTACCTACCTGAATTGCATATGGTGTACTTTCAGAAAATGTTTGTTTCTTCCTCTAGTTTCACTGACAACTTATTAGAATTTATTAATAGAAATTATTAGGAGACCTGGCTTTGGTGGAGGATAAGAATTCTGGTCATTCCTAGTCTCTGCCTACCTTGCTCATTAATACTGACAATTTTATTTAACCTTTCTGTTCCTGGATGTAGTTCTTTGTCAGACATAAATGTTTGGTGATTATATACATTTTCTCTTGTAGAGTTTGACTCATTAATTAGCATGTAGTTGTAACTGAGAAAGTATTTTCAAATGAATAATGCACAAGTAAATGGTAGTGTCTAAAGTTGTTATTATTTTCCAGCTGTTTAATGACACATTTGAAAGTAATATAGGTAATATATGGTTTCTTTGGATATTTTTAAGTTAACTATGGGATATTTTAAAGTAATTAGATTTTTTTTAAATGTCCCATATTTTTAAGTTAGATTTTTACTCAGCTTTGCAATATTTCATATTGACCCTCGTTTAAACCCCTGGCTTTCTTTTCCCTTTTAAAACTCTTTCCCCTCTCTGTAAGACCCTACTCAAAAAGTAATGTGTATTTTGCCAAAGTTGTATTATCTTATTTACACAATAAAGTTTAAATTCTTCTGTAAGACATTAAGGAACTTACAATCTGTTTTCAGTGGACTAGCACCCCCTCCGTGCCCTGTACCCATCTCTTTCTTGCTCAAATTCACACACCACTAACTACAGTCAGACTGGGGCTCCATGCCCAAAGGTAGCTCGTGAAAGTGTTGTGTAATGTAAGACAGTAAGGTCCATCAGCACAGGTTTTGGAATGAGGCAGCCAAAACACAAATGGCTGTATCGTTTAGTGGCTGTCACTATAAGCCTTCTTCGTTTTATCTAAAACTAGGATAATAGTACAGGAGAGGGCTCCTATAGGATTAAATGAGATAATGTAATTAAAATTATGTTATAAATTGCTTGACATGTGAGAGGCAATAAGTGAAGCTATTGTGGTATGATAAAGGTGAACACAAAAGTCTCTGATTAATTAGTTCCTTTTGTCCAAAAAGTTTTCCAATTACTTTTATGGCTGGCAAAATTGCCTTCATTCTTCAAGATTTACTTATCCCCAATATTCACATTAACATGTAATTAATAATGTTTAAGTTGCTTGTTCTGGCAATTCCACTCTCATTTCTTAATTGATATTTTTATCCTTTTTTATTCTTTAGACTGTCACTTTTAAAAAAATCAATCTCGTAATGAGCGAGGGGACTGTTGCAATCATTTACTCCAATGTCCTTATTTAATTACTAAGAAAACTGAAGTTCAAACTTATTACTAATATACTTTTTGTGATTAATTGTATAATATCTGCCTCCCTAGTTGTTCTCGAATTTTAAAAAGGTAGAAAACTATATCTATCTGGTTGGCTTAGTGTTCATAATGACTGGTAGAGGGTAGAACCACAATGGTGGATATTTCTAGAATAAGGGAATGTCATGAAACCACTCCTGGCCAGACTTAGGAATTCTAAGTTAGTGCTATACTATATTTCCTTTCATTCAAACTTTATCTTATTCTATAGATTCACTTACTGAAAATCTCCTTGAAAGCTTTTGATCATCCTGGAGTGGCTCATATAAAGCTGATCTTTATAAGGTCCAGGAACTCTTATGGTTCTATAATGCAGTCATTTTCCTGGCTTTGGAGTCATAACGCTGCATACTTCTAGAGGCAGGCCCAGGAGAAGCTGTTGCCACAGCTGTATTATTTTCTCCAGGTAAAATTGATCGGGACCTGTGGATCTACTATCCCTGACATCAAACAGCCCTTTCTTTTACCTAACAACTGAGTATTTCAGCTTTGACTTCATAATAATGGCTGTTTTGTGTTGGTATTGGCTGTGTACAGACTACTTTAATGCTTGTTACTTCATTTCTACTCCATAATAACCCAAGGAGAAGCAGCAAAGTTTGTAAGGTTCCATGCTTTACAGATATAGAAACCGAGGTTTCATTTGAATTCAGATTTCCTTTTTCTCATCCTGGGATTCTTATACTGCATGCACAATTTTGCCTCTTGGGGGCTGTTCATTATCTGCAGCAGTTATTATACACCAGTTAGAGAAACCTAATATCCATGTAAATTCTAGCAAAATTCTAAGAACAGGCATGGGCTAACGACCCATTGAATGTCCATGCTGAAGGCCCCTTCAATTCCTGAAAATAAACAGCTGGCTAGTTCTGACTGTGGTTTAAGGATGCACATTCCGTGTTCAGTAATTAGCACTTGAACTAAGCAATAACCTTCAATGAGTCTTTCATTTTCCTGCTCAGGGAGAGAGAAATCAACAGATATAGAGTATGTTTCATTATCAGTTTGTAGAGTTTGGAATCATTTATTAAATGTATGGCCTTAAACAAGTTCTTTATCTTCTCTGTGCCTCAGATGCATCATACGTAAAACAATGTAACCTCCAAGGTTGTGGAAAATGGCAAACAAAATAACAAGTGTAGCAGAACAGTGCATGGCTCATAGCGAGTGCTTAATAAATATTAACTCATAATCATCATGATTATTAATTATTTGTAAAAATTAAAAGCAACAGTTTCATCCAGTCTGAGTTGATCATTGAAAATATGATCGTTCTTTACGTCAATAAAACAGGAAATATAAAGGGGTTCAGAATTCATTTCTTTGTGTATAATTAGGTGATGTCTGTTCATTCTATTTTCAGAAGCAACTTTATCAGTTCACTGACTACGGTGAAAGCTGCACACATTTCCTCTAATATTACCGGTATCACATTGGGAATGTATATAACCTTATGCTGAAAGTACAGTTACAGGTGCCAGATTCTCTCTTGATTCTTGCTTGAAATTCATCCCTTTAGGGTCATGTGTTAATAACAAAGGATGGAAATTTGCTGTGAGCAGTCAGATTTGATTTAGACATAGGTTCATACTATTTGCCTGTAATACATTTAACATTTCAATACTGCTTTCTGATTTATTTTATTACATCTATTGTAAAACTAACAATTATTAATCACTCCCATTTTTCTATTAAAGCAAGCTAGGACACAACAAAGCAGAGTATTAATATAGCTTAACATGGACAAGTGATAGAATGGCAAAGCTCTTTCTGCTCAAGAAAATGGAAAATATTCTATGCAAGCAGTTGTCAGTAAAAAGGAAATCTGGCCCTACGAGGTTATCTCATATAAATATTAATATTTCTTATACGTCCAGTCCTTCTAGCATTTCATTTTTTAAATGCACTTTTTACAAACATGAAATATTATAGTCTATTACCAACCACTAATGGAGAATTTTCTGACTAACTTTTGCACCCAAAACGATTATTTGTTGTGTGAGGATAGATTTGCAAAACAAGATATGGTAGCATTTAAATGGCCACTTATTTTTAGTAGAAGAATGTCTTGCTTGTGGCCTAAAACTTAGACTGCCATCTCATGGCATCATTATCTGCAGGTCCAGATGGGCATCTCTTGTACTTAAGAAACATAAGGGAAGCCAATCTGATTAAAATAGACTGCATCTTATCATTAGGAAGTTTGGAGTTGAAAAATAATGACTTGTGTAATAAATATATGGTTTGAAAGTCATGTTCATCTTCCAAGGTAATAGCAAGTCAATTCTTATAGGAACCAGGAAGGCATCTGATTTTTTACTGTATACTTTTATTTTTTAGAGAGAGAGAATGGTGTATATAATTCTTGAGAGGTCAAAATAAGTAAAGCGAACTCTCATTTATGGTGTGAATATTATGGGAAGTATTCTATAGCTTGTGTCTTCCTTTCAACCCATGATATTGTTCTTTGAACACGTTTTAAAATCAACCTTTCAAAAAAAATACCTAAGGATCTCATAATACTATTCTAATTCTTTCCATCTTATTTTTATTTGATACATTGGAAATCTGGATCTATTAAAGTTTTTTTTTTAATTGTCTTCCTCTATTGATATTGCTATGGTCCATTTCAAGAATCGATATCTGAAGATAATGAAAATGCGAACGATGACTCAGTAAAACATACATTTGTATTTTAAATAGTCTCAGGGTATTTGATTCTTAGTCTAGGATTCATTTACTGAAATAGAAGGTGATAATATTGTAGGAGGCTTTTTATAACTGCTAGGATTTACTCATAAGTAAATAAACTTTGAGTATTTATTTTATAATTAATCTCTACTGAAAGCTCTTGCAAACACCAGTTCCATGTTTAAAGTTTAAATGAGAAGGATAAATAAAACATTTGTTAAAGAAAAGTTAAGTGACCACCTAAACCCATAGAGCTAGTTCAAGGCTATGTGAAGGATCAAGCCTAGATTTTCTGATTTGCCCATATTCTTTTCACTACTCCTTTAAAGAAGTCATTGTCTTAAGACAACTGACCTTAGTACACGGTTTAATATCCTTCCTTGTCAATACAGTGTACACTTCATACTCATGATATTTACATGAAACATATAAAATATAATGCTGACACAGCACCCAATGTGTGATACTTAATGACAAACAGCAGTATAATGTGGCAAACCTTCATTAAATCACTAATCTTATCAATATTAATATTTCTGTGACTAGTATTCTTTTTACATTAAGGAAGCCACATAATACCAGTAATTAATGAAAGGTAGAACTAGGCGATGGTGAGATGCTTTCAGATTCTTAAAACCAATTCAATAATGTGCAATATATTCAGCAGCATTAACAAGTTTCTTTTGCATCGCAAAAATAAGATTCTGCTATATCTTTGATAGAACATTTGCTAAATCACAAAAGGTCATATGAGTTAGGAGGTCATAATGTCATATGAGTTAGGAGAGTTTGGGAAATGTTCCAAAGAGAAAACTTCCTACAGAATGGAAGAAAAAAATAATTTAACTTAGACATTTTTCTGAAACAGATGAACCATAGGAGAAATTACGAAAGCATTGCCACATGATTTTTGGAACAGGCTAGGACCTGAGGATATTTGAAGCCCCCTTACATGTGCGTTCACTCCTCCCTCCTCGTCTTTTTATCTCCTCCTTCACTGCCTAAAATATTTACCTAACATACGTCAGTCCTAGATATCATAGTGTCTAAGAATCTTCCCCAGACTCCTGGGGGGCGGTGCGGGGGGGGGGGGGAGGTGGTAAATACTCTCCAATGTGTTACTTAGTATCCTGTACTTTACCCAACCTTTGTCACAATATGATTAGCAGATGTTAATGTGGTTGCCCATTTACCTGGCTTTTTCTCCCATGAGACTCTCAATTCTATGAGAAAAGGAGCTGAATGTCCCATTACTTAGCCCAGTGTTTCACACATATTGATTAGCTTTGACTAAGGAAAGGAGTAGGAAAGTTAACCAAGCCTTATACAGTTCTTTATCACTTATATACACAGGATGACTTTTGAGGCTCATTACAACTCTTTATTTCATCCACATTATAGAAAGGAAAGGTGAGACTTCCACAGGTTGAGAAGTAACAAGCCATGCATCACAAGTGGCAGAGCGAGGACATCAAACCCATTTTCTTTCCTCACTTATTTTTTCATTCAACAGTTTTATGCTGAACATCCTCTACATGCCAGACATTATGTCAGAGCCAGGGATCTCAGATAAATAGGTTAAGATCTACTAAAGCTCTCTGCCTAGTCAGAGAAATAGACTATAAACAGTAATTATAATACAATGTGATAAGGGCTTTGATGGAACAATGTACTCTTGTGTGGTAGGATTTCCACAGAAGGAATAAAGACTGTGTATATTCATTTGCTCTATTTTTTTTTTATTTTCAATATTCTTTTAATACCCTTTTTATCTTTAAATGTTTAGTATATAACCATTCTAATTCAAAACAGTTGGGCAAAGGCCTATACAAATGAATGAAAGTTTAAATATTGCAATACTATTTCTAAACTAATTAGTTTTCATTATTGTTCACAGTATACATTAATTAGAATATCAAATAAAAGTCTGCGTAAAGCCTAATATGATCATTTTAAATGGCTTGCTTAGAAAAATCATTATCATTGTCATTTATATAACTTAAAATCCCGAAGTAATTCTCAATAGAGAATAATCGTAAGCACATTAATAGGATTAGGTGAGCGGAAGAACTAGGGTGGAAATGCAATATGGCCTGAAGTTGGCTTAGGGTGAGTCAGGAACTCACAAGACAGCTCTAGAAAGCAGCCGTGTGCCTGAGTTTTGATCAGAAGTGCATCTGCTATTTTTAAAAATCTTTTCAATAAAAACTAGTTGACTAGATTAAAAGAGATTTCACTTTTCTTAGTTTTTAAATTATTCTTCAGAGAAAAGAAAGTAGCCATAGAAAATAGTGATATTTAATAATGGCAATTAAAATATTTTACTGATTGAATGAAAAATAGGTAAAACACCCATAAATAGAACGAGTCTATTTGTATTACTCACTAATCATCAAGCCATTTAAAATGAAAAGCTTACGAAGAACAAGCTATGAGCATAACAGTTTCTTGAACAAAGTTCCTTGAGGAAAGGGGCTTTGCCTTATTTATCTGTTTTTCCAGTGCCAGGCAAGAGCTCATAATTGACAGTCTTCAGCCAAGATGAAATGACTCTCTCAACTAAGAACTTCATTCTTCAATTTAAAAATAGGATAAACAAGCAAAAATAGAAGAGAACTCTGTCAAATGTGGATAGGATGAAGCTCTGCTTTGAAAGCTCATTTCAAAAGCCTAAGAGCAGTCAGTAATCAGTGATTAAGAGCTAAGGAACCCACTGAGTGTTTAAAAGGCATACCTGTACAAATTGCCAGTTATAAAAACAGTCACGGGGATATAAAGTACAACATAGGTAATATAGTCAATAATATTGTAATAACTGTGTATTGTGCTAGGTGGGTACTAGACTTGTGGGGTGATCACTTCATAAGTTATATAAATGTCTAATCACATGCTGTACACCTGAAACTAATATAATATTATGTCAATGGTAACTGAAAAACAAAAATTTTTTTTTAAAGAAATTACCCAAAAGGGTGTCACAATTTGCCCTAGATGATTAAGCTGGTTAGCTGAACAGGTTTTAAGACTCCAAATTTAAGACTCCTTTCAGGACATTATGCTTAAACAATATATATTTACATGACTCATTTTGTCAGCAATATGTTATGAAAATATTGCCCACACAATAAGAAATAAAAGTAATACCTGCTTCCCACTGAAGCAGCCAAACCAGTGAAAATGGGTAGAAGCCAATAAGGGGGCAGTCACCCCTTTCAAGCATCTGAAGAATGCACACTAAACACATTCCAGGAGAGGAACACTTCCCCCGCTGGCGACTTGGCTCAGCCCAGTGGTTATCTACCTCAAACCACATTGTGCAAAAATTAATAGGGGGGGGGGGGCGGGGAAGAGATGCTTTTCTGGAATTGTCAAGTTACTCCACACTAGTAACCCTTTCCCTCATAATCAGGATAAAAGGGGTAATCTGTGCACCCAAAATTTTCCGGTTACAGAAGTTAAAAGGTCTGCAGAGATAAACACAGTAGCCCACATAGAATTTGTTATATTTTTTTCCTTCTTGGCACTCTTTATAATTCTTTGGTTAAATTCCCATCTGACCACCCTCAATTGAATGCTCATATTTTCCCAGTACATATATACAATAGAGTAATACTCAGCCATAAGAAAAAATGAAATACTGCCATTTGTTACAATATGGATGGATCTTGAGAATATCGGCTAAGTGAAATAAATCAGAACAACTCAAGAACTGTATGCTTTCACTCATATGTGGGATATAAAACTGAAAATGAACAAACAAAACAAAACTTAGAGACACAGACAACAGTTTAGTGGTTACCAGAGGGAAACTAATTTAAATTTAAAAATAATAAAAAATATTTAAAGAAGAGAGGAAGAGATGTTTAACTGTAGATTAAGGCTATCCCTCCTGTGCTTAGGTAATGTGAATGGCATCAGTAGACAAAAAGTCCCACCCAAAAAGCCCAGACCATCCGATTGCTACATAAAAATCAAGCAAGTCAAGTAATTCATTCTACCCTTGATAACCAGAAGGTATAAATCAGCAGAGTGGGCTAACTGTACCATGTCAGTAGTTTTTACTGCTATGACTACCTATGACTACCCATGAAGCGACACTATAACTTAATATGTATGTAGATGACTTGCTCTCAATTTTTTTACTATCAATGTCATCCATGTTTTTCTTAGTAAAGTCACAAAACTTTAGCAAGATTTTAAAAGCTAAAAACAAACCCCATGTAACAAAAAATGTTACTATAATAAGGCAAGATAATTATAGTGAAGTCTAGTAATTACCTGTTTTGTATGATTTCACCGTAAATCATGCTTCTTTCTACATTGTCCTCATGTATTAACACCTGTCATAAAATATATTTGATTATTTTTTCACCAGGGAGGCATCAAGCTTCAATCTTTTTTTTTTTAAAACCATCTTCATCTTTTAGGCTTCACGTTCTAGAGGAAACCTAATTTAATGTTTACTTTTCATTATGATTATATGTTACCTTAAGGTCATAATCCTGCTTTTAATAATCCCTCTCTTTTCTAAATGGTAAATGTATGAGGGATAGAAGTGTGTATTTGCCTCAGAACAAACCCTGGGCATATTTTGGTCTTGCTTTTAAGACCAATCATTGATGCAAATATATATACAATATTTTAACATAAATGGATTTTATCATTTCTTGTCATGTTATTTTCTACTGGATGTGAATTTCTTTACTAATTCTAGTTAACTCAGATTTTTAAGGCAATACGTTCCAGTCTACACTTTATATGAGAAATGGTTACTAAAACAGGTTGTATTGACAAGACCAAAATCTAGAAATAAACTTCACCCAAAATAGCTATATTTTTTAATGTCGTTATGCCAAGTAAAAAAAGTATGTCCTTAGGTTTTACTTGCATGGCGTTTTCCTAATACTAAAGTTACGTAATTGTGTGTGTGTGTGTGTGTGTGTGTGTGTGTGTTTGTACACTCGTGCATACATTTCAAACTCTTGGTGTTTGTGATTTTTATCATTAGGTAGAATAAATTAACTCAAATGTCTTGCCTTTCCTAATTACCTACAGAAAATATAATAAGTTATAGTACCAGCCTTCCATTGAAAATTCATCTACTTCTGTTGGTTAGTTGAAAGACATCAAGAATTAGGAGAGAATATATCTGCAAAATTCTGAATAACATTTTGGTGTTGAAACCAATGTGGATTGTGAATCTAATATGCCTCCTTTATGCCACTGTAGGCAGCTCTTATTCCTTATACTCATACCTACAATCTTGTTTTGACATTTTTACTTAATTTTCTACCTACAAATACCTGTGTGTATGTGTAACATGATGGCTTCTTGAAAAATAATATAGACAGAAGACGTAAATTGTGGAGTAAATAGAATGATAGCCATATTTAAGTGTTCTAAGTACTGTAATTTAAACTTCAAAAGTCATTGTATGTGTTTGAAATTGAAAATTAAAATGCAAATATAGATTTTTAAATAATAATTACTTCATCCTAAAGCTATGCCTGTTGAAAAATGCATAAAATATTAAATAGAATTAGTCAAGAGAAAGGGTTCCATTGAGTTGTGAACTGTATCCTGCACTGTCAGATTACGATGTCTCAGGTCAAACACTATATAACCTAAATTTGTAAGATGTATATTTTAAAAATCTTAGTAACTTCCATCCAATAGGAGCGTTTGCCCTTAATTTGAGTATGGATCCCACTTAGTCATTGTTTTGTTTTCTTAGTGAAATTTTTAGTTAAAAATTCTTATAGAGCATACAGATGAACATGTTTCTAAGTTATTGAGATGATTCGGAGTTTTTTGCCCATGTTAAATACTGTGAGTTTATAACTTTATGATAGTCTAATATTATTTCTCAAAAAAAAAAACAGATTTATTAGTTTCCTTTTTTCAACAAAAGTTGTAAGGAGAGAATTCACATTTAAAAATTTTTAAAAGCACCCATCACGCCCTGTATTTTCCCTTAGAAACTGTAAAAACTAACTTTGCTATTTAAGAATTGGAAAATTATAAATCCCTAATGAAAAACAGTCAATTAAAAGAAGAATTTTTTAAACCCAATAGCTTTCATTCCATATCTCATAAATCAAGTTTAATATATGCTAAAAAATAAAGCTTAACTTTGAATTATTAAAATTAATATGACCCCATAATTTTCTGGTTTCTCTTATTTTCCGGACTCTAAGGGGTTTATTCTGAGACCACTTAATTAAACCTTACCATTTTTTTTTACTGGCTATTAACACCACAACACCATACATGGAAATCAGAAGGTCTTCCTTAAATTATTTTACTATTTTCAATGTTCACTAATATTTTTCCTAGGAAAAAAAATGTTCTTCTATATATTTATATGCATCTCTTAACTCCGTATTTGACCTAGATTAATCTCTGCTAATTTTCTTGTTCGGTTGAATAAAAGGAGGATTTCAAGCATTATGTTTCTTGCAAACTAAGAAAAAGTGAGTATCACACTTAAGAAAATGTCAGATTTACCATACTTAATTTCCTCAGGCAGTTGACCCACACATGTACATGCATGGCAACCTTTTCAGTGGAATCAGTTACATATGAGACCTTTCAACCTCGTAAAAGGCATCTAATCTATCTGATAACACATTGTTTAAATCTTAGGTTCCAAAACATAGATTGAATTAAGTATATGAATCCAGTATTGGAAGAAAGGTAATTTAAAAAACATTTTAAAATTGTTTTGAAGAATGAACTGCTGCAAGGTGGCATAGCCATGTAAACATGACACCACCATCTTATGGAATGTACAAAAAAGGAGTGGCTCTTGTGCCAAATAAACATTCTTCAATTAACGCTTCACAATATGTAGTGTGAACATTCATAGTCTGTGTTTATCCATCCTGAGGCTGCTACTTTTAATGCCTCAAAAACTGTTGCCTGTGTGTATTCTCCTTCTGGTAAATCTTGGGGGAAGATCTGATTACAGGCACATTTTCCCCTTGAAACTGTCTAATAAGTTAAACTAAAACCAAATGAATACTAGATAGAAAGAAGGCCTCTTATGATGAATTGTGTCCTATAAATAGAAGTTAGAGAGGGCCACAAGGAAACAAATGGCATAATAAACTCTTTGTATTTGAACATATAATACTTATTTTGAATTATGTAATTATGATACTCACATGAAAAGTTTTCTACTCAAGGATGTTTTGGGGGAAAATAAGTTATTTTATTTTATTGTGAGATTTTGAATAGGCATTTTGACATCATTATCTATTTGAAGAGAAATGATGGGATTTCAAAATAAAATAGGCTGTATTACCTGTTCTGTCCCTTTTGCTGTTAATTTACTCACATTGTTTGTTTTTTCTTATTACACTTACTTTTTTACAATAGTTTTACTTATTTAAATAAAATATAACACCTTAGTTTTGAATAGTTATGAATAGCTTTAGTATAATTCTTCAAAAAGTTTAACGTTGAAATAACTACAGTTGACCCTTGAACCACATGAGTTTGAAATACACAGGTCCACTTATATGTGTAATTTTTTCAATAAATACAGTTAGCCTTCCATACCTATGGGCGTGAAATCTGCAGGCTCAACCAGCTACTGATCAAAAACTACTTTTGATCACTGCAGGGAATTTGAGGATATGGCGGGCTAACTGTATACATTGTTCTACATCATTGTATACAAGGAACTTGAGCATCTGTGGATTCAGGTATCCATGGGGGTCCTGGAACCAATCTCCCACAGACTGAGGAATGACTATTAGAGAAGTCAAAAATTATATGTGGATTTTCAACTGTGTGGAGGTTTGGTGCCTCTAACCCCAACATTGTTAACTGTATAATAGTTCCATTGTTTATATTTACTATGTATACACACACAAACACACATATACATACATATATGTGCACACACACATATTCTGAAGAAAGTAATGTTTATCCTTAGGATGGCTTAAATTGCTCTTATTTTCTCAGGAATATTCATATTTCTTGGAGCAGCCAAAATTCATATCATACCAGCAGTGTACAGACTCACAGCGCTAGGTTATTATGCTTCAGAAGAAGGCCATATATCCCTCACCTTTTATTAATGAATCTGTTTCACATATTTTTATTTTCTGTTGTCCATCCTTTTATTTTTCTTTGCTTGTGTTAAACTTAGGCCTATTTAGAATTCCAGTGTTCAAATGGTTAAATAGTTCTTTGAAGCTCAGCTTTTAGGCCTTGGTTGGTCCTACCTACATGATTTATTCCAGTTAAACATTATCCCATCCCATCTAAGCTGCCTGTTAGGTGGCAGTAGCAAAGGTAGACATAGGTCCAGTCTGTTACAGGAGAAACAGGGACAGACTTGGCAAATGCTCTGGTCAGTGAGTCTACATCAAGTGATGGCTCTTAGATGCTTGTTGAATTCAGAGATTGTTCCAACACAGCTAGCGATGCTTTTTGGACTGTGGGTAGCTAAATTGCCTCTCGATGCAAGCATTACCTCTTTCATCATTGCCCACATTTTCTTTTCCAATTGTTATTTTCACTGGAGGAGAGAGGCCTTATAACATTAGCTCTGTTATATTCCCTTACATGTACTATAGAGGTACATATTACTTAAATCATATATGAATTAGAGCCATTTTTCAGTAAAAATTTTAAAGCCAGTATGTCCTTTCCTAATTATTTTTCTGGAAATAAATTACTTTTAATACTGGCGTAGACTCTTCACCTAGAACTAAGTGATGTTCTCTGATAACCAGACCTCAAGACAAGAATTTTTTTATTGTCAGAAGTATGGTTAATGTGACCTAAAGCTCAAAATTGTTACCACATTTATGAAATTCAATTCTCTGGCTACTTCTTTCTTATTCAGGTTATCTTCCCTGAGAGATATATCATTGCTGCACTTTGGGAGGACTTAAAGATTTTCTTTGTTCCAGTCAAAACTGGAAAATGTAATGAAAATTCATGTAATGAATTTTGCAAATATACGTAGGAAGAAGTGGGGTTACATTATGTTTGAAAATAAGGTCAAACATATTTTTAAAAATTGTTGTAATAAATAGGACCAACATTTGTTAACATTCACATACAACTGGCCATCTAAACTTCAAATGAAGACAACTGGGTAAAATTAATAAAATGTTTTCTGAAGTCGTTGCTAAAGTCTCAAAGGACAAAGAAGCAATCACAAAATCACCAGGTCCGGTGGATGAACCATTTAAAAGTTTGGTTAAAGCCATTGGAAATTATAAGAATGGTAACTGAAAACCTCTTGAATAGAGGTAGAAACAGAGGTACAGTCAACAGGTCAAAAGTAGTAAAGTTTCTGTTATCCCATGGCTGCATTAGTGATTGGAAGGCAGACTAGAAGTCATGGTTCTCAAGTCATCTCAATGCATTCATTCCATGGATGACTAGCTTGTGATATGGGGGTTGTCTTTTAAACGCCTAGTGGAAAAGGGTATAAGCTAGTGTAACAGGAGAACAAAGAATGTGAGAACCTCCTTGTTGTAAAATTCTAAAGCCCTTAGTAATTTCATCTTTTTTTTTTAAATTGTGTACCATTGTTATTTCTCCTCAAGAACAGACTGTTCTGTGACTTTTCTTTCCTGTCTTCATATTTTTTTAAATAGTATCTAACACATTTTGTACTCAATCTTAAGATTTACAAGGTTTCTTTAAATTCTAATGGTGTTTTTCAAGATAGGGCAAACCATTCTGAAGAACAGAACACAACATTCTATACATTTTTGAAGTATGTAAAACCTCTAAAGTACCTGGATCCTAAAGAATTGTAGACACAGTTTAGATAGCTGTCTGAAAATTAGGGAGGTCAAATACTACCTCTTTGTTTAGAAACTCTAGCTCTATGATTTGTTCAAGATAGTCCTTTTTGAGACGTTTTGACTGCAAGGAGCGAATGAATGAATAAGCATTTTTTATTAAACAAGCTCGACTTTGTTCTTCTGCTACTGTTCCTTTGTTGTTAAATGTATGCTTCAATTCATGCAGTACCCAACATGTTTTCTTTATCTTCAAGAAATAACCCTTCTAAAGAATTATGTATATATACATATATAATTGATTTTATCTTTTATTTAACAGAGATCTATTTGGAAGCGTTGTCTAGAATATTGATAAAAGTCCTTTCAGATACCCTCTGAACGGAATAAAGAGTAGTCAGAATAGAAATATGCCTTCTCTATCTCCACACTATTTATTGAATTTTTTAAAATAATTAATAAAAAAAAAGCTATAAAAATTATCCAAGATGTATGGGCACATGGTACTCATTGTACAATGATAAAAGTTAGACATCTGAGGTTTACAGTCATGTCAGCTGCCTTTAAAACTGGTTGGGATTATTCAAGAATTTACCTGATGGATCCCTTCCTACCCTAGTGAGAAAGTCCCCCTTTCTCCTCTTAGGACAGAAAGACCAAGGTACAGGGGGGAAAAAAAAAAAAAAAAAAAAAAAAAAAACAGGTAAAAGAACCTGTAAATATTACATTCCTCTGACTTGCTCACTCACCTCTTACTCCGTCCCATAAGTAGATGTGTTTCTTAGGGACTGTGTGTGAGTAGTTATTTTAAAAATTATTACAAGGTCATTTTTCCAAAGGAATCTAAAATGTCTCATATGTTTCATTCATTTGTAAATCTAAAAATTCTTGTAAGGGACGTGTAAATTGAGATGGCATTACTACAGTTTGGAAATTTTACTAATTTGATTCTTTATCTCAGAATAATAGTGCCCTCAGATCCTGAAAACTCTACTAGTTGTATTTTGTTTCACTCTACTAAACCTTACGTACATCAGTCAGAGGAAGAATTTCAGACTTTATCCTTCTCTGCTCCGCTGCACGTCTTCAAAACCCAGTCACTCTGTCACCACATTCCAGGTGAATAAATTCAAGTTCAAGAAATGGAAATCAATTGAATTGTTTTTTTTTTTCTATTTAACAAAATTTGATTTAAAAGTAGCAGGTAAAATAAACCCAAATCAATCTGTTACGTGGAAATGTTATTTTGCACTTATATGGCAGTTTTTGTTTTCATTTGGGATTAAAGTTGCAAAATTTGACATTCCAGTCCAATGTGGTAGCTTCCTTGAAGTGTTAAGTAGTCTGTCTGTAATTGCACAATAAACATGGAAGAGACAGAATTGGAACTTGGAGTTTTCTCTACGTTTCCATTTGTTTTTTCATCCTCTTTTCTTTTACATATTAAATTCCCAAATTAGGAATGCTGTCTGCTTTCAAAATTAATTTACACCTCTCGAAAATCCTTGTTCTATGATACACTTGTGCTTACTTTTCTGTGATTTAAACATTTATTTTCAAAAGGTTAAAAATGTTAGAAATGTGAATGAAAAAGAAAGGCAAATAAAAGCCTCCAAACTGGTAGATTTCTTGTTTTGATAAAACCCTCATGGGAGATTTGGTATAAACTTTGATGTTCCGCTAACTGACCTTATTCCTTGGAATAGACGCAATGGTACATTGCCAAATGTTCCTTTATCATGTAACTTGAGAGAGTACCACATGGGAGAGAATAGAATATTTTGTTGATATATCCTTTGAACATTAAAGTATTCAGTAGCTACTCTCAGAGTCTACCAAATAAAGAAAAGTTTTATCTTTAGCTGATTTTTTAGTCATATAACACGTAGCCAGATCAGAAATACATGAGCAACAAAATGGGTGAGTAATGAACTAATGTAAAAGCGAATGAATGAATGAAACTTATAAGTAAAGGCTTTAAAGAAATCACATTAGATATTATGTTACTAAGTTTGATATTCTGTAAAAGTCAAATAAAAATGGAAAACATCTCTAGGCCATCAGTTATTCAGTTATGCCAAAGTACTCAGCTATTTTAAGTCATTGTAACCTTCCCACTTCTGCAGTGTTATATAAGAGGAAATTCAAATAGGGAATAAGACACATGGAGAAAAGTATTGGTTTTAACACTATTTGTAATATCCCCAAATTGGAACCCCTAGAGTTTCTCAGCAATTGGGAAACAGTTAAGCAAATTGTGGTACACTCCCAAGATGAAATTTTATACAGGTACTTATATTATTAATTAAACGAATTGTAGCACACTATGGAAAAAAGAACATGAGCTTTGGGGTTGGACACACCTATGATTCAATACTTCTATCACTTCTGAAATGTTCAGAATTCAAAGAGATTCCTAGATTCTCAGCCCTCTCAGAAGTCTTTTGTGAGATCTTCCTGGCATGATACAGGCTACTCTTGCTGGGTAGCGCGATCCAAAATCAAGAGTGTATTCACAGAGAGGACAATTTAATTTTCAGAGGTGGTCCGACAAAAAAATTAAGAGATGAACTTTGAAATCGAATAGGTCATGATCAAACTCTAACCATTTACTAGTGGTATGTCATTTGGGTACTGACTGCCTTTAAAATTCAGATTCCCTGTCAATAAATTGCAAATAACGATAACCACTTACCTCATGGAGTCATTGTGATGATAAATGATATGATATATATCAGCACAGAACTAGATAAGGATTAGATGTTGAACATGGTAATTATTGGTTTTATTGTTGGGTCATTATACTAATCGAAAACCCCCACTCAGAAAGATTTTAGTTGTCCATTTTTGCCTAAATAATTAATTCTAAGTATAACATTAAAGGCTCTTGATAATTGTGCTGCTATCCAACTGCCTGACTGTTTTTCCAGATAACTTTCCTGCATAAGCTAGTATTCGACCACTCTCTCCCGGTCATTTCCCAAGCATCGCATGAACGTTTGAACACGTCCCCTTTCTTTGCCTTCAAACTAGAAATCTTTTTCTAACTTTGCTTCTTCTAACAGTTCTTCTAATCCTTCAAGACTCTACACCAATTGAACTTCCTACTGTAATCCTTCTTTATTGTGCTCAATATTTATTGTCTCTCTCCCCTATGTTTTTATAGCACTTTGTATTTACTAGTATGCTTCACATTTTCCATATACTATAATTTTGTTTGTGTCTGACTCTTCTACAACATAGTAAGTTGTTTGAGGAAAAGGCCATCTCTCTCCACTCATTTTATTAATCCTTTTAGCAACTTAGTCACTTGTACACAATGGAAACCTATTAGGTGTATATGTCAAATTTAATTCAAGAGTGACTAAAATCTCTAGGAATAACCTAGAGTAATTTAGTGTAACTCTTCTTGACAGGTCTGTGTCATTCGAAGGGCCCATTTGAGTATGATTTTTCTAATTTTTACATATCGAATTTTCATTTATATGAGATTAGTGCTAAAAAGGCAAAAAGTATCAAGATACTTGACACTAAGTTACCTATTCCCCCCTTCTCACTTCATTTTATTAATTGCACAGATATAAGGCTTACGGGTACAATTATATGAGAATAATATTCTAGCTCATGAATATAAACTTTATGTAATTCACAAGCTCTATTCCTGGTTTGCTTACAAAAGTGCCTATAATATTTTAGGAAATTTCTACTACTTAAAGATATGGAAAGATATAGATGTTGACTAACATGGTATATTTGGAAGATTTGTAAATTCTGTGGAAAGAAAATAGACTCAAGATTTCAAACATAATGTTTTAGAATTTTTTCTTTGAACATGAAGAAAATTTAGTTCTTTAAAATTGATTTAACTACAAGGGCAGTGAGACTTGGGGAAAGAAAAGGTCAAAACTTGATCCCAATGTGAATGTCAGCTGATCTTGAAAGAGTTCCTGATTTTAGTCAAATTAAATTAATTTTTTAGCAGCCTGGTCTACATCTTCACCCCCTGATAGGGAATATCTATCAGGTCTCCAAAAACAAAAGCTTGTCTTACAGATTCTTTATTTCCTTACATCTTTACAAATCTATGAACCATTTTTATAGGCACTTACTCTCTGAGTGACTGAAAAGATCAATTAAACCACTAAATTTGATATATATATAATATATGTGTGTGTGTGTGTGTATACATATATGTATATGTTGTATATATTTTTTTCCCATAGAATCTATACCTAGATTAATGACCTATTACTTCCTAACCTAGAGAATTTGGTTAAATCCTTGGATAAAACATTCAAATATGGTTAGTGTTACACACTTTCTGACAAAGAGTCAGTATATTTGATAATCCAACCAATGAATCAAAATATCTGTTCATAGTCTTACAATTTTTAAATGTCTTGATTACTTTGTCTTGGGATTTCAAACTGAATATATATTACCAGTATATAATCCTGGATAGAGAAATGATTAGACTTGCCAGAGTTTGATAAAACCCATCAAAATTTAAAACTATCAAGGTCAGAGTAGACTTTCAAAAATCCTTATTCCTGGTTAGATGCAGTCAGTGGTGAACTTGAACTTTAAAGATAAATCCATCAGTATATTGCAAGTCATTATAAGTTCCAGTTGTCTTTTATCAGAAATAGAGAAGAAATTATTTAAATATTACATATTTTTAAATAGAAAAGAGACAAATTCATTCATACATAATCCTAACTTGGAAGTATTATTATATTAAGAATCCTATTTTATGAGTCCTTCCTCTGAGTCACCCCATGTTTCTTCTCAAACTCCACTTTCCTGCCTTCTCAGGTTCATCTTTATACAACAAAACTGAACTTTTCACCCTTTCCTGAATGCGTATTTTTATTTTTTTATCTTGCCAAGTTCCAAATCACTTTTAAATATATAAAATTCTACAATTTCTGCATGTAGGCTAGATGATACTCATATACTATTATAAATGAAATATGCGTATAAGCAAACAACCAATATAAATAAATGTTATCTTAATGATTAAAAAATCAATTATTAAGATTAAAAAGCCTTTATTAAAGAACAATTAATTATAATCATACTAGTTTATTAGTAATTATATTTAAATACATTTAAAACATTTTATTTATAATTTAACACATTTTAACATTTATATTGTGACTTTCTTAACACCTAACCCAAATAAATTAAAACTATCACAAAAGTTTATATATAATATGCTTAACAAAGGATTTGAAATATTGATGAAATACCACATCTTACTAGAACTTAAAAAGATCAAACTAATCTGAATAGACTAAATAATCTTTTAGCATAATAAGATAAAAACATATTCATATATAGACATGGACTATTTGCCTATTTTAGGTCTTTTCCCCTCAGTCTACAGTTTAAAACTGTGTGAAGTTCTTGAAGAAGAAAGAGGGCTGGCATACAATTTTACAATTTAACAACTCATGATGACATAGATATGGTATTTTTCTATAAAGTTTTCATGGCCTATATTGCATAGACTGCATATTAAATGTTTATGTTATAATCAAAGGCCAAAGAAATTGTGAGAAAAGCAAAAGGGTAAAAAGTTAATCAAAATTTGATAATACTAAGTTTAAGTAAGAACTATCTTATTTCAATTATCCTGAAATTTTTAAAGATAATCCTCACAACATTGAATAATTCATTATTTATTACACATAGTAGTTAGCTGGGCATATTATAAGATATTATTGGTTGGGGAACACCTAAGACAAATTATTTTCTAATAAGAACCCTCGCCTTTTTTCTTCTCTTACTTGAAATTGTCACAGGAAGTCTTATTTGGTTTGTCTTGTTATGAACAAGTATTTGTAGAATAATTTTTCATGCTATTGCTACAGGTGATTTACTGTAGAAAGATTATAAAGATTCCTAGATATTTTTATTTTTACAAATACAATAAATATATAATCATGACTGAATATATGTAAATATTTCATGTGTCACAGATGTTTTAGATATATTACACGTTTGAATGAATACATAGACATGGAATCATAGGTTTCTGAAATACATGTGAATTCAAATAACTAAAATGTTTATAAATAACACTGAAAAACTTCAGTCATATGAATTTCCTTATGAAGCATACTTTATTAACACAGTAAAAAACAGTGTGGGAGTTGCCTAATTTTAGTCCTATTTTAGAGCAATGAGAAATTTAACTGCTTTAATTTTAAATGATATATTCAAACTTAAGCTATATCCATTCAAGAATTTTTCTATAAAATTAACTTTCCCTCTCTCTACTCATCAAGATTATTAACTAGTAAACTGTGGTTATTTCTGGATTAATTGGTTCATATCTGAAAAAAGGACAGATTTTTTTTAATGTGTTCACTCCCAAAATGATGTAATTATAAAACAAATCTGGCATTTTATGTTTCAGGAACAATGGGATATGCAAATATACATTGAGATTTTTTTAATTATCTGCAAAAAATGCTGACATTTCAGCTGGAAAGAACATCAGATCCTTTTTCTAAAGGGGAACTAGAGAGATTGTATGTCTTCCTCTGGAACCCATAGCTAGTTAATAACCAGTGACAGACCAGAGACAGATCTGTCCCACCTTTTGTTAGGTGCAATTGTCTCTTAACCTGAAAATTTTTTTTTTAAACCCTAAAGTTCTTAATGGTAATTCTCATGACATGGAGTACTTCATTATTTACTAAATAACATTTCTAACTATTCCAGAATATTTTTCTATATCTTGGGTACCAATGACTGACACATACAATTAATCACTTATTTACCAAATGAATAAACTTAACCGCCTTTATTCGAATTTAATATCTAATGAGGAATTGCAACCTACTATGTGATCACCATCTGTCGTTCGGTATAAACTGAAAGTATACTTTTTACTATTTATTCTTTCATTCCTTTTATTTAGTTAGAGGTACTGATTATTGATCCAGTGTATTTGAAATAGTCACACACTTAAATAAGATGGCTAAATAATGAAAATTACTTATAAAGTTATTTAACTAAAGAAGGAAAAACAAAGTATGTTTGTGATTTGTTTGTGTATCGTTTTTTAAGATCATAAAGACTGGATTGAGAAGTTTGTTAGACATGCATATGTATTTTCCCAAGGTGATATCTTTTTTGATGTCTTTAGTGAAGCAAGATAGTGGCATAATTTAAATGCCAAGGATACATTCTGGGTTTTTATTTGCTTTGAGTTTATCCAATTTTCGTGGAAGTCTCTCTACATCAAGGATTGGCTGTGTCAGTTTTTGTTTGGGGGAGTATTAACTTGCAATCCAGGTGCAGTTAGATGCTTCCAGGGTAGAGCAGAAGCGTCTGCTGCTCTTAGGTTTCTCTTCTGGTGCCAGAATCACCTCCCTGCAAGACTGCATGTGGAACATTCCTGATCTGAGTTTGTTTCTCCCAGGACTCTGACTCCTTAGGGATTTGCCTGCCTAGCTTAAGGGAGGTATTCCAGCCTGCTTTCTTTCGGATAGTATTTCTTCTTCATTTTATCTAAATAGAGGATTATATTAGCTAAACATGATTAAACTTGAGATATGAGTAGGTACATTTCTGGTATCTGGTTTTGTTACAGGTTCTTATGGTCCCCGGGTGTTCCTGCGTGTAACGTGTTTTAATGTAACCATCTTTAAATAGCTACAACTCCTAAGAAAAAGTTTTGAAGGACCCTAAGCAAGTTGTTTGAAAGAAACAGGCATTTAAGTGCTTAATTCAATTAGCAACTCATAAAGTCTATACTGATGAGGATGCAAATAGCCTTTATAAGCATTAATTTCATGAAATGAACATTTTGTAAAAGTGAATGTGGAGTTTGTAGTTCTTTAGGCAAATCTTCACTGTCGGTTGAATTTATTTAAAGAGCTTTTCTGGTCACCTTTGAACCTCAATGATTTCTCCAGATGTACAGAAGTGAACAATGTAAAAATCTTGCTGTTTCAGCAGAACTGATTCCAGCTGGCTGGGAACTGGATCTGCAAGTCATTGGTTACAGCTGTGTTTCGATTTATATGTGATGGTTGAAAAAATAAATTACCCGATTAGATGGCTAGAAAGAGGACTCTTTGTTTAGCCCTTGTGTGGGGACTGAAAGTGTTTATGGTGCTGTTTTCTACGCAATCTTTGCAAAGTAAGCTGGACAAATAGATTTATTCAATGTTCTTAAGAAATGTTGCATATTCAGCTTCAATTCTTTGCTAAAGAAACTATTTTTTAAAATAATGCTGTCATCTAGCAAATGTTTAAAAGGTCTAGCATTTAAGAGAAGCAGTAAGTTTTCTGTCCTACTGAGCACTGCATTTAGTAATTGAAAAGCTGTTTTCTTTTGTTTAATGCGTACTTTAAAACATGTCTTTGTCAGGCATAGGAGTGGAAGTGTGTTTCTCTTAAATTCAAAACCTTATAATAGTAAAGTATCCGGGGGTTAAAAAAAAAAAAGAATCTATTTTAACCCTTTTCCTTAATGAGTTATGGCCCGTGGTGAGTTATGGCTTGTGGCACATAAGAGAAAATAAATTAATTATATTGCTAAATAAAGAAATATAATCAAGCGTTACTGAAAAAAAAAAAATGACAAGCCTGTGGGCCACTTAGGCTATGAGGGTTTTGAATTTGTGGAATACTTTCTTTGTTATCTAAGTTTACAGATAGAGTTGGAAGAGCATGTAACCTTTCAGGTTAGTGAAAGTCAAAACGCTAGTAACTCTTGCAGGTTTAGAGTACGGTGTACAAAATACCCTCCCAAGAGGATTCATATACTACTGTAATATGGTATGAAGGTTTTTCGTTTTTGTCTTTGTTTTAAATTATTTCCCAAGGTAGCTTAAATTGAGTCCTTCAGTTTCTTTTAAGTTATAAAGCTGTCAGGACCAGTGGATTGTTAGCAGCTCAACCAGTTCTATTGAGGTATTAAAAAAATTAATGGGTAGGTAGCTCTGGAAAAGAAGGTTACAATGATGTGTTTTCATTTCTATTTTCTCAAATAGATACTAATTTTTCTAAACAATTTCAACATTTTTCTGAAAGTTTCTTTTCTAATGCTTAGTAAAATTTTGAAAAGGGACAGAATTCTCAACTGATCTTTAAAATGAGGCTTAGCACTTGATCGGGTATTACAGTGTCCAGCAAGTTCGATAGCAGTTAAGTATGGGGAATACCCAAAAATGTATCACTTTTTTTTCCGCGAAAATTGACAATTCTTTATTCATCTCCTTTTTTAAGCTGAGATATGTATTATGGAATTTTTGCGATGCAGAATGAATAACCATAATGTATCCAAAAGGAAACAAAGGTGGAATTGATCCACCCTGAATTGTTAGACAGTTTTGCTGTGTCAGGTTATTTCCTTGATCAGTGAAAATAAACCCTCTAACCTTAACAAATCAATACAATAGATTAGAAAGGATGGGAACAAAGGATGAAAACACAGGATACACTTGAACCTTCCTTGTTCAGATATATTTAAATGATGTTGGTAACACTTAGAAGCATTTTCCTCTACCTCCATGTAATGGAAGCTTCTTCAACCTATATTGAAAACCTATGTAATAAAGTTTGAATATGCTATAGTGGCATTTTTCATGAAATAATATGTTTCGAACTAATACTTCTAAAAATGTATTAATCAGGATAGTTTCTATCACCGAACATAGAGATAAAGTGAAAATTCAATCTTAAAAAGGACATGTATGATTGTATGATATTACATTTTAAAAATATGCAGTATTTCAATAGGAAAATCAGGAAAGGAAATGACAGTATCTATAAAGAGAATACTTTTTAATTTAAAATAATTTGCTCTCTCATTTATGCTCCATTCCTACCTACTATGATCAATGGATAAAGTACTTTCTATATAATTTTAAAAACTTCAAATTAGCATGTTTTAGTGAAGAGAATTCTAAAAATTTGATTATGAGCAATCACAACTATTTATTAATAACTATTTCATTAAATAAAGCAGCATTCAAAATGAGCAGTTCTAAAAACTAACAAAGATGTTTTTAAACTTTTTAATAGTTGATAGAGATTTTTAACCCATAAATCATCTTATTTTCCAGTATACTTATTATTTAGAATTTCTAAAATTCATTTAAGGAGGTTTTACAAATGCATCATTAAAGCTAAAGTATATCTGTTCAATCAATTAATCCTAAAATGTTTTTGATTCATAGAGACTAATTTTTACGAATAAGTTAGCCAAGGAAACTACTGCTCCTTAGTGTGTATACTACAAAGTGTAAACACATTTTTATAAATAATAGAAAACTGCTACCTCTTTGGTTCTAAAATGAAAATATATATTGTTTCAAATAAATGAAAATTTAACTGTAAATAGGAGAATCCATAGAAAGTTCTAATATAACATATTAATATTATGTAACTGATATGAAATATATTTTTGAAATTCGGTTATTAGATGAGATATCACAGGGAATAGAAAGAAGATATATCATTAGTCTTTCTGGAGGTAAATGATATTGGACGGCACTGTGAGGATTATATAATACAATAATGGATACAAATATTATATCTAAATAGTAGGTAGTAATAACCAACATGTGTTCATTTTACTCCCCTTCCATTGCACAAAATTTTTAGAGCTGAATTAGGGCAAGGTGATTAACCTAGTCGTTCCTCCTAATTTTAAAGATAAGAAAACCAAGTTTCTGGTAGTCAAATGACTTATCCAAAACCATAGACTTTATTGTTTACTAAATCGGCACTAGAAACAGTTTCCTTACTCCCAAATCATTTCCCTTCTTACTTCCCAACTTTGTTTCAAAGCGTTATATAAAGAACATAAGGAAAATAATACTCTTCTATAGTTATGTTAGCTAAAACATAAATTATTATTGTTCTTTTACTACGATATTCAAGCTCAAAATATGACAGTAATTCTGAAGCCATTTGCTATTATTTAACCTTTTCCCCTAAATCTCATCTTAAAAAGCCAAGATTAATTCTTTTCTCTGTCATCTGTTAGGAAGTACAACACAGCAGAAAGATCTTTTTACTAACATATTAGTATATATTACTAATATATATGTATATATTCCTAATAACTACTAAAAATACTTTTTCAGATTTAAATGTAATATGATATGACATAATTTTTAGTGGTCTTCAAATTGCCCCTCCTTATCATAACCAGCCTTTCACCTGAAAGAGATACACTCCACCCACATTCTATTTGTTCATGTGTATGGCTGTATAACAATGGCTGTTATTGTCACTTTCCCCTCAAGACCTTCCTCAAGTTCATATTGTTGCTCTGTTTACCACATCTCAGACTTTCTGTCCTCAAACTTCATCTCTCTGGTATGGCTTTGAATGGGGTCCCCTCCTGGATATTGAGGACAGACTTGATTGGCAAGTGGATTTTGCACTTGGAGAAAGCAGAGAGGGAGAGGAAGGAGAAAAGATTACTCTAGAGAGTTACAATCATATCCATTTCCTAAATAGAAGAATGAACATTAGATTTTACATGCCAGTGTCTAAAATATATCCTAAAGGAAGAGAAATCTATGTGATTATTTTTCCATGTTTCTTGGGATGCTCTGCACTTATACATCAAAGGAGAAAGAGAGAGAGAAAAAACTAATTTCAGATTGACAAATAAACCATTTGCATCCCAGTCAAAAAGTGTCTGAATTAAACACTCAGTCATTCTCCAGTCCAAATTCTAAAGTTCTAAGAGAAAATATGGATCAGGTATTGTTCCTGGTTAAAAGCCATCTGTTTCTTTTACCATGAAAAGTTTGAAGTAATAACTCATATACATTTATATTTTACTTCTTTTTCATTTTGCTTAAGATAATTATTTCCAGAATCTAGTAACTCAAAATTATCTTAACGGGGTCTACACACACACACGCACACACACAAACCTGTTTTTTCTCAGCGTTTTATTTGATAGGAAATTCCCAGCAGATCCTCCTCGTTCATTGGTATTTGATTCTTGTCTCCCCTGCCCTTTAACTATTATTTATTTTCTCTTTTTAAAAAAAAAAGAAAAAGAATTTGAACTATAGTTGTTGCTGCTCTTAACTGCTTTTCTTTCCTTATATGAATAGGATTTTTAAAAATTGCTTTTTCTCTGGATTTTTTTCTACTCACACTATTATATCCCTTCTTATTGAAAACAGAAATATGTAATATGTATTGTTTGACACCAAAAAGACCATGACTTTCACCTCTGGAAAGGATAGACACATAAGCATCTCTCAGATTTATTCAGAGACTTTAGCCTGAGTAATTTTTTGTGCCTTCTGGTTTTTTTTAACTACTTTAATTTTTGTCTAATACTTCCCCGTAATTACTCTTGCATATTTCAAAACTATTAGTAAATAAAACCATTAGATCCTCTTCAGTCAAATGGAATTCTTTTATTTTTAGACCTTCAAATAAATCAATATAGATTTATCCTCTTAAAATAGACCAGAATAAAAGTATTGGGACCCAGTGTTCAGTTGTGCTACAGACTTTTCATGAGGACAGTTTTTGTCAGCACCGTCTAATAAAACTCTTTGTAAGGTTGGAAATGTTTTATATCTGCATTGTCCAAAATGGTAACCACCAGCTAGCTATGTGTGCTAGTATTCATTTGAAATATGGCTAGGGCAACAGAGGAACTGAATTTTTACTTTACTAATTTTAATTTTAGTAGCTATGTGTGGCTTGTTGGACCATATTGGAGAGTGTAGTTTACGTAAAACAAAGAAAATATGCAAGTGATGAAAAGCAATATATTCTGCACATCCGTGACTTTTGAGTTAAAGTTTGAATTGTTGATCATTTTTTGTCCTCCTTCTCCCTTACCCTAAATTATTTAAATGTAATTCCCATAATAAAACTGATTTCAGTGTCCTTTATGAGAAACAAAAGATCCTTGCATTAGGAGTAAAGTAGAGGGCAGGTTTACTGAAGTATTTCAGAGTAGTTGTCTCTTCATTTAACTTAATATATTATTTGATATACATTCAGATATATCTTAGTTAATTTTTAAGTTAACAGAACAAAACTCAAATAACATACAGAGATAGTTGATCTAGCAATACCATACATGTATTACATTGCTTAAATATAAAACAAATTTTTACTTTGTAAATACTTTAACCATCATCAGAGTCTCACTTAGGGATGTTTTAGTATTGATAATTAGTAGTTTAGAATCAGAAGACCCTAAACCCATGACAGTAGCAGTTGAACTGATTGATTACAACATCTTCTTTCAAATAAATATTGATTATAATCAAGTCTGTGTTCCTATTGGCCCCAACGATGATCTTGACAGAGGCCTGGGCACTTGAAACTGGCCAACCCCTGTCTGGATATAAATATTTTAAATGCATGACCATTCACTGTTATTTTTTTTTCTTCAAACCTTTATTCCTCTTGATTTTCTACTTCCTTGGCTAATATTTTTATGCTTTCCATAAAGTTAAGTGATGTGTGTGTTTTTCTGTATGTAATAAAAAGAGATAGCATGGAATGGGGGGAAGAACTTGTGTTTGCATCTGCCATTTCTGATTTGCAGAGCTAGGAGTGAGCTGCTCACGTAGACAGTCCGCAGAGCTAAGATATCAGTAGGCAGTTTGCTGTAAGCGCATGTTTAATTATTAAAATAGTCGACATTTTATGTCTGATAGCCATCGTGAGGTCATGACATTAATTTATCCAGAGAATTGTGGGCAACTGTCTGGAAAAAAAAAATAGCATAAAGGACACAGATGTTGGAGAGCTAAAAAAAAAAAAAAGAGAGAGACTCTTTGAGCAAAGAGACTTTAAAAGTTGAGCAGTAGATTTAGAAGTAGAACGAGAGGTAGAACAGGAAGTATTGATCAGGCATCTCACTGTTACTGACAATAAGTATTTAAAGCTATGCTGTGTATGCATTAATTTGTTACAGTTTTTCATTAACTCCTAAACTTGAACAATATTCCTGAATCTGGTTTCTGCAGTCTAATTTCATGTTATTTAGTGTTTCAGTGCTCAGTGATTCTTTGCTCTTTACTCTGTTCCTTTCTTTCCTTTCATTCCCCTCCCTCTTCCCATTTCTACGTTTCCTTTTCTTCCTCCCTTTCTTATTCTTTTCCTTCCTAATGAGAGTGTGTACTTAATTCCATGTTTCCTTCCAGTGCCCACTTCTTTATTTGTGTTTTTTGTTTTTGTGCTCAAGTTTTTCTTTTCTTTTCTTTTTTTTTTTTTCCTTTTCCTTTTCTTTCAAATCAGGAGCCTATAGAAGCTGATTTTAGAGATATATGTCTGCCTGCAGATACTTCTGTTTATGGATTGTGTGATGTTTTCTTTGGAACCTCTGCAAATGGTTGTCCTTCACGTTTGTTGCCACAGATATGTTGCCAAACTGCTACTTTAGTTGGTCCTGCAGTGCCGCAGTGCATGCTGGGATCTGTCTGTGTCAGTAAACTGAAATTTCAACAGCACCAGACAGCATTAGAGTTGGCTTGAAAATTGCTGTACTTCTCTTCCCTTTGTATGTATTTCATGTATGCTGCAGAGTCACCGATAGCTCTGGAAAGTAATTCTGCAATATTGTGCACGTTGAAAGGAAAGGTAGGCAGTTTACCACATTCTATCATTAAAGGGAACAATTGAAGAACAAAGGAACCAGATAAATACCTATATACTTTCTTTTGTGTTGAGAAACACGGTAGCACAAACATGACCGTGTTCAGCCAAGTATCTTGCTTCTTCTTATAACAATGCATATAGATGGTTTTTATGTATGTACACAAATCCATGTTTTATATAAATGTTTAATCAGTCTTTAATATTTATAGCCTGCAAACAATTCTTAATCTCAAAAACTTTTACATATCACCAACACACAACGATTTGCTATTATTTTTAAAGTTAAGTAAAAGAAAAATAAAAAATTTACTAATATCCTGTTGGTTGATTTCATTCCAGCAACTTAAGCGTTCACCACAGTTTAAATCATATTGATGATTCAGATGCTGACAGATCTTATAATTCTTGTGAAATGAGAGCATGGCTAATAAAAATATTAAGCAATTATTTTTTATTAAAATAGTAGTTTTTCATTATTAAATAGAAATGATTGATGTATACAGATTGGTCTCAGTTGTGTCTCTTGGTCTGTTTAGGAGCTTCATATAGAACTGGAAAGATTCCTTTTGCCCTTTCCTCAACTGGGGGAGTGGGGAAGAAGGCATGAAATACAGTCTAGGATTGTTAAAGGATTGCTGGCATTATTTCTCTATCACTTGTGAGTCTGGCTGCCTGCTTCCTGAGGTAGTGGATGCAGGATGGGGCTGTGTCGGAGCTTGTTTCCACAACTGCATTTGGAGATCTGTCTTATTGATTAAGGGGAAAAGGGGAGGGGATCAGAGTGTGAGGTGAGGGGAGGACCAGCTGACTACTGGCTCATTGAACCACAAGATATTTTCTTCCGGAAACATGTCAAACAACTGAGACATAGCCACAGAGAAAGTAGAGAAAGAAAAAAAGAAAGGTAGAAAAATAAGGCAACCCTGGAAGAAATGAAGGCATTTCTCATTAAAGCCCTGGGCTTTTTCTTTTCACTCCTTTTCTTTCCTTCAGTTTCTTTTCTTTCTCTTTTTCTTCTTTCATCTTCTGACCTGCAAAGGCTAGAGTGACAGCGTCATGCAAATGCTGCAGTCCCGCAGGTCTGGGAGAGGGTGGATGCTAGACTGCGAGTTAATGTTAATGATGAGCGCAGTGAAAATACCAGCCGCCGCCACCCCCTGCACACAGAGCGCTCTGAGTCAGCATCAGATGCTTTGCCTCGCCTCTTGCTGGGTGTCTGTATGCCTGTGCGCGCGCGTGCTCGCTCGGGCATCCGTGTCTAGCTGAGGGGAGGGGGTGGCGTGTGAGTGCGTGGAGGGTAAAAGCCAGTCAGTCAGTGAGAAGCAAAGGTACGTTGGAGAGCAACTAAAATCTGACTGATTTCCATCTTTGGAGCATCAGATGTATTCCCTAAGGAGGATGGGTCTCCGTGATGGGGGTGGTATAATTATGTTAATGTCATATTTATGGAGGGGTGAGATTTTTCATTCTAATAATTGGTTGAATGCTGTGGTCAAAAATTGTAAAGCCATATTCAGTTTTAAGGAAAAGCATGGACTTATATCTCAGGACTGTTTTATTTTTTGCTTTTTGTAAGTGCTGCTTTTTTGTTTGATTTTTAAAAAACTATTTACTATTTTAAGCCATAACTGATTCAGTATGGAAAAATCAAATGATAAACAGAAAGAGATCTTATATAATGATGCATTACATCATGGAACAGAATATTTAAAGTCTTGCAAGGCAAAGTAAAGATCTGGACAGAGGTTGGGGGTGGGGGTTGGGTTTGGAAAGGGGTGTGGTACTAGGGTGGAGGAGGGGGGCCAGTTAGCAAATATTTTGTTCAGCCTAGCTTTCCTTGCAGCTTACTTGGAAATGGATGATTCACCTGTTCTACAGGAAAACATTCTAATTCTTTCCGTTTTTTTTTGTTGTTGTTGTTGTTTGTTATTTTTTTTTTTTCTCCTCTTTTCCCTTTTAAGATCAACCACTTCAGAAGAACCAGATTCCACTTCTGTGGCCAGGACTTTTATGTTATGGCTGGTCCGATTGTTTTACCCTTCGTTCTATGCTACTAAACCTTGGATCACTCCTAAAGTACAAAATCTGTTCTCGAACCACAACCAAGGCTAAAAGATCGGAGGAAATTCAGTGAATATACAGGATTGGAACTGTGCATTTTCAAAAGTATTGAGCTTTCTAATGCAACTATTTAAGATATAGAATCATTTTTTTCTTACGTTACCAGCATTTTAAGTTACATGTTTATTAAGTGGCATTGCTCAAATAGCTACAGAGTATGCATGGAAATATTTGCTGTCTGAATAGTATGGAGATTCAAAGAGAAAAATCAAGCTTCAGAGGTATTCATTATGACATGCAAAAAAGTTTTTGTTTTAGTCTTAACTGTAACAGTATATATTTAAATCAGATTTAAGGTGTTATATGTCCTGGGCCCACCTTAACAGTTCTGCTGTTTAGAAGTGTAATGGGAAGCAAAATTTCAATCAGGGTCCCATTAACTGGGATATAATCCTTCTTTGATGTAATAGAGGCTATGGTGTTGCTGTACAAGTCTGCAAGAAACAGATTTTAACCCATTTTAGTTTCTTTCTTTGGATCTAATGTAATGACTCTTAACTGTTCGTTGTTTGCATTGTTTCTCATATTCTTCATTTTTTTAAGGTCTGGAATTGCTCTGTAAATGGTCATCGTGAATATTCAGCTCCTCCTAACTTTTATGTATCATTTATATTTCTACATATGTATTTTAATTAGTATTTGTATGAAAAAGTTTAACTGAACCCAACTGTAATTTCTAAGCTTATAACTGGAAGAAGAATTCTACTGCATCAAACCAGACTTTTCCTAGTCCCTGAGACCCTAACTTGTGAGGTATTTTAGTAACATCACAAGTCAGGCTCTTGGGACCTAGGCGGAGGGGAACCAGCAGCTTTGGACCTTATTGATTGTCTGCAGTTACCACCAGAACAAAAGAACATACATAGATTCTGCCTAGAAGAAAAGAACAATGCTCTTCTTTATAATCAGCAATGTTTTCACCATGACCCACCCCCAAAAATACTATTTTCAGAAACTGTACTCTAAAGTGATTACAGAGTTTCACTGAATCGTATTTATATTATATTATAACGACCGTAGAAAAGCAGTATAAAATAGCTGGGTAAGAAACAAAATTAAAATATAAGTGTTTTTAAATTGCTTCCTTTGGTATACTTTAAGGTGGCTGGTCTAAGAGAATACTTCCTTCGTTAATAATGAAGAGAGTGGTTTATAACTTTTTTTCATATGCATAGAATATTTACATTAGCTACTTAAATAAAACCTATGTATCTCCATGTAACTATGGCTCAGAATATGTACTATATAGCTATAATCATGCTTGAGGCCTAGAAATAAAATGATTTACAGGTTTTTTTTAACTGACCCTATTAGATTTTACTACTAATTTAAGAAGAATGCTGCTTTATAATTGATATTTATTGCCAGAGTATTCTTTAGTTTTTTAACCAGACAAAATACTTTATGTCTTTTTCTAATAAGACATTCTTTTATAATAGTTTAAGTGAGAGTTATAAATAATTAGCAAAAATATTGTACATTTTAATTTTTATATTTTAGTTTGTATATATCATGGAACTATGTGAGATAAATAAGTAAACACCACCTATGAAGTCAAACTGTTCTGATTCATCTCTCAGCTGAAACTGAAATGCATATTTTTATAAGAATTTTAGTTTTATAAGAGGTAACTATTCCAACTATAACTAATGTGTCATATTTAAACATTATTAGCCATTGACACAGCAAATATGTATTTTTTAGAAATAGAATCAATACATTAAATGTATCTTAGAATTTTACAATAACGTTACAGATATTAAGATTCAAAATGGAGATGAGAGACTCTATAAGAGAAGAAACAAAGCAGTTTCACTCTTTTAATTCTCATGCTTTACATGGGTACTATAAGTTTCTGTATTCTGCATTGTTAAAATAAATTTATGAATGTATTTTAGAATACTTCATGGAGTCTTTGTTCACCTTGGATGTGTTACAATTATGATTTGAAAGATCACAGAATACAAATAACCCATGAATTATATTTCTTAAAAAATTGACATTACAAAATTATAAATACAAGGCACATAGAATAGGTTTAGGTACCTACACTGTTCCTATTCAGATTATTTTCTTATATCGCCTATTCAATATTTCTAGAATCTCTGAAATTTTAAGTGTGTACATGTATGTATAAAGGCATGTGTTGTAAAACTAAATGAAAGGAGGTAATATAAACAGTAAAGAGTTTTGGTAGTATTTATCTTTTACTTCTTTTATCTTCATTATTGTAATTAAACATTTATCAAAGCATAATTTTCTCAATACAAAGAACTCTCTGTATATGTTTAAATAGAAGACTATGTATGTATAAGTACACAGAAACTTGATTATATTTAATAGCAATGTTTATCCAATGGATCAGTAACTACCTCTTATATAAAACAACAGATATATGTTTACAGATACCTGTTTTAACATAATTATGTATAATATATGTAACATGTTCCATCAATTTAATTCTAAAATAATGTAGAGGGTAGATGTTTATTGGCTATATGATGTTAGATATAAGCTATTTCAAACGCAATATTTTCTTTTTACATTGTCATACTTATGAACCACACTATATATTAATTTCTGTTTCATAGAAGAAAGATATCAAAGCTGAATTTAGAATGCAGTGATGTTTATTTCTCCCCTATAAACATATATAAAATATGTATTTTTTACTAATCATATATGTATTCTTTGAACCCTTTCTATGTAACTTTTCTATATATAAACTGTCTTTTCTGAGAGCATCATTGATAAAGCATTTCTCTCATTCCATAAAGGTGAGTAAAAATATAAATGGGTGACTTTGTTTATATTAACTTCTTTATGCTGTATCTATATAGATGAATGACACTTTTTCTGCATTTCTATCATAGCTGTCACAGGATAATATTGTTTTGAGGCTGTATAAAATGATTTGGAAAATCAGATCATACTAAGCTTAAAATAAAAGGAGAGATCTACAACAAAGGGCGAGGAAATGATGTGTGTTGCATACAAAAAAAGCAGTGATATTAACAATTCGATGGCTTCCTGGTTGGGAGACCAGCCTGAGCCAGACGCATATATTAAGGTCTGTCTGCTGCTGATGCGAGCTTGCTCAATGCGGTGGAAATGAGGAATCACCCCCTCTGACACCAGTTTATTTTTACATTTTAATTTTGAAATAGCAAATCACTGTTTTACATATGTATACTAACCCCTGCTCGATTCTTTTCCTTTCTCACATTGTTTGCTAATTTACTATGAACTTCAAGTTCCTTTTTTTTTAAATATCATCACTCACCTCAAACATCTATCAAAGACCAATGAAGTATGAGTTTATCTTTTGTCTCTTCTGTATTGCTCTGTTAATATTGTGATGCTCATGCTTTTAACTATAAATCTTTGAGGAAAACATCAATTTTCCAAAATAGCATTTTTTAAAAGCCTTTTAGGATTCATCAAGGAAGCCACTTCTGGAATTTTGCCAAATCTAAATATGATTATATTTCATTTCAGGATTCATGGGATCAATATCTTTCTTAGTTTAAAAGTCCTTAACACTTTAGTGTTCCAGTGAAGGTACGGAAGAGGTATGGAGAGATTCTAAAGTCATTTAAGCATTAGGCCATGTTAATAATGTCTAGGAGAGGTATAAGTATCTCAGGGGAATTATAGTACAAGTTAATTACTAATGAAATTAGAGAAGGTATATGCTACCTTAAATTCCTCTTCAAAAGGACATGCTGGTACATGTTGAATTTACCTGATAAATATGTCAGTGGTTTTGCAGGCTGTCCTATTTAAATGAGTTTCAAGAAGAGCAGCACATAAAGGGTTAGCTAACGCCCAAATTTTCTTGCCATTTACACATGCAGTGCAGCCTACATTTCTGTAGGCAGCAAATGCAGGCATCATTTTGATTACTTGGATTATTTTCTCTAATTTCTTCCTATTCATTTAATTTAGCACTCACGTCCCAGTGATCTCTTAATGATGGTATTTGGAAAGGAAATCAAATTTCCTGATAGAAGTTGAAAAAAATCCTGGGCTTCTGTAAGCATTTGAAAATATACTTTTTAGTGTAGCTTTGCAACTACATACTACTGACTAAGTAGAAACTCGGGTGATATTATTATGTCATATCCATATTTAGTTTTTCTGATCTATCAGTGACTAAACACACCGAGACATTTATCATAGACAGATATAGATAGATAGATAGATGATTGATAGATGATAGATAGGTAGATGATACATCTTTATTTTTTAAAAAGTCTTAGTAAAAACAGTATAAAAATTGAGACATCATCATAAAATTATTCATGTAATTTTTTTCACTGAGCTAGCTTTAATTTTTACTGAATATTGCTTTTCCCCCCACATCTTCCCACATTAAATATAGCTGTTATCAAATGTAAATTATTAGCCAATGATAGTAACCGGTAAGTAATGTTTTTTACTTGTGGAAGTTTAAAAGAGGTGAAACTGAAAGTAATTGAGATTAAGTGAATTTAAGATTAATTTTATTTTATATAATCAGTCAGCTAATTCCAAGCATATTTTATTTTAAAAGTGAAAAATTCTCATATGGTGAAATAAATTTTTCTTTGTCGATACAAGTAATGTGATTTTAAGTTCGTTACCTTAATAATTCCTAATCAAACAAAACAATTGTAAGAATAATCATGGATCGTCAACTAAACAAGAATAATAAGTCCTAGGTTGCATCCTGGGCTTTTACGGTTTTTGGAGTGTTTAGGTTCTTTGATAAGATGGATTTAACCATTCCTTTTTTCTAAGAAGTTTCTCCTTCTCTGTTGGTAGGTGTCTGATGATTTGTGAGCACCAAGTGACTATTCTGTGGAATCATCTTTCCTTGCCTTTGAAATAGCTTTCTTTAGACCATGAGTCACCATCAATATTTTATTCATCCGAATTGGTAGGTCTTTCTTAAAGCCCTTCTTTGTATTGTTCTGGTCATATGAGTGAATCGTGAGAAATTATAGATTTACATTGTGATCGTCTTTCCAGTTTCCAAACATCTTTGGTAAGAGATTCAGGTGGTGTTAAAACACTAGCCAACAGAAGCATTTGGTTTTGTAGGATTTAAAAATGTAATGTCTTTCTCATAGTAGACTTTCTATTCTTAGCAAGGCTAGGGGAACTAGGCCATGGCTAAGTTATTACTCTGTTATACATCACACGGAAAGCCCAGCCCGTGCATTTGTAAACCTCGGGGAGGTTTCTATATTAGACAGCATTTTTTGTTGGGGGATTACACCACAGTCGGTTCCCTTCACTTCTCTCTCTCTTCCTGGCCCCCCTCCACCCAACATGGAGCCTTTTCAACTTCTTCAAAGAAATAGGGAAAAAAAGTAGACTCTTTATTAATGGCAGAAAACAAACTGGCTGCTGGACTTCCGAGACAGCCTCCTAATAATAAAGCAGAGTAGGCACTGCGACAAAGAATTCTTGAATGTACTAAATATATAAGGAAGCCTATTTAAATTCACCAGAGGGGCTTAGAGGACAAGCAGCAGAAAGTTTAGAATTCAATTCAAGCCATGCCAGAAAATGAAAATGTACTTAAAAAAGGATTTCTGAAACAATTGTTCAAAGACATGTCAACTTTTAAGATTCTTTCTAGAATAATGAAATTCGTACTCTAATTTCTGTGGTGACTTTTTCAATTAGAAAGGAAAAATGATTAACAGAATCTCAAAGGAATTGTTATCTTGTGTTTAAAGAAAATGTGTTTTCTTTCCATAGAGTATGCTCTAGTGAGGGCCACTTAGTGCACTGACTGAAATCACCCCAATATAGATACAGGACAAAGAGATGATATTTTTCAGCAATTCGACATATCATAACCAAAAGACTCTTCCTACTTTGGAAGAAAGATACTCAACTTGTATGTTCTTCCTAGTTAATTTCCTCCCAATCAATTCTATAATTTTTATTTTAAATAAATACAATGACATAATTCTGAAAGAGCAAATCGCTGAGGGGACTATGTGATGCTAAATTTAAGAGAAAAAAAAATCCTTATCTCTTATTGACTTTAGAAAATGCTCTTTACCTTTATCTATAAGACATATCTCTATGTGGAGTACCCACATCTATAAGAATATATATCTTATTAGTCCTAATATTGAGGTAAAGAACTACTTAAAAAGTTTCTTTAACAGCCAGTATGGCCTTGACTCAGGGGTGAAATTTCTAGCAGGCTTTTCCCTAATGTCTTCTTTTAGAATTAACATAGATATTGGGAAAAGGTTGTCGTTTTTTGTCTCAGTGATTACAAGTCGTAAAGAGGATAGAATCTTGAACCCACTACTGACACATCTTTATTGCCATTGTGAAAACTCCAACTTGAGAATGAAGCCCATGTGTAATTCGTCAGTCCAAAAATATAATTTATTAACTCAAAATAATCTGTTAATTTATTAATTCACCTATTCATTCACAAAATGAATATCCATCATAAAAACTCAGTGAATTAAGGCTGCATCAACACATAGGGCTCCTATGGCCAATTAAGACTTGATCATTTAACAAAATTTTATTGACTTTAAAATGAAATGTCAGATATATGAATATTAGTTATAGATTTTAAATATTTAATGATAAAAGGTAGTCGTCACTACAAATAGATGCAACTTGTCATCGTAAATGAGTCATCATTTACCAAATGATAAATGAGTCATCATTTACCAAATAACTGAGCTGATTTCTATTTTCTTAAAAGTCTTAATGACATTTTAATATCAAGGACTTCAGTAGACTTAATGATTGATCAATGAAATAAGCCAAGTAAATTCCTTAGCCTAATTTCTAGCACCAAGAAAGCACTCAGTGAATATTAGCTTACTTATTCCTGTATTCAGTATTTATTTGCCTTTGTTAAACAGACTATTTTTTCATCACCAAAATTTACCATGTCTGCACTGTCCCAAAGGGTGTAAGGAAGTCACCATTAGGAAATCATTTCCGCCCCAGGTGCACTCAAAAATCATTCACACTAAAAGTTTTCATCAAATGTCTCCTGAGAGTCAACTATAGAAGAGAAAAAGAGAAATTCTGCTCTCAGGTACTTTGTGATCTACAAAAAGATATCTTCCACTTGTTCAACACGTTTTGCCTTTTTGTGTGCCTTAGCATTTTATAAATCCTGTAATTTAGCAGTTTTAGTCTTTTATATGTTTTATAAATAACATTCTATGTGATTTGTACTATTTTCTAGTTGTAGAGGAGATAACCTACCTATATACTTTGAGTTGTCTTGGACAAGATATGGGTGGGGTATTAGCACTTTGCATTACTTAGATTCTTCATATTATTCCCTATATTATACAAAGGTCTTTAAAAGCCATAAATTGATAAAGAATATTAATAATTATGCTTTATAAAATTGGTATTTCCAGAATTGGACCAAAATACAGTATATACCTATGATTTCTATTCCTTGAAAAAAAGAAACCATCATTTAATTTTTTTTTAAGTTAAGTTGAATATAATAATGTTGATCACGCAATTTCATGAAGTGGGATTAATATTAATTAGTCAAAGGTCCAAAACATTCTATTTAGGTTATTCTCTGGGAGTTAACAAAATATGCAGAATAAACTTGGGTTTTTAGACTTTTGCATCATAAATGCCACCATTGAACTTGAACAGTGAAGTAGGAAGTAGAAGACTGGAATTCTAACACCATTTCTATTGCTAGTTACCTTGTGGAAGTGAACCTCTCTCTTTTTCACTCCCAATTTACAACTGATTTGCAAAATATGGATGTGATGGAAGATGATTTTAAAGTGACTTTAAAATCAGATAGAAAAATAGTGTTATTAAAGAGTTGGATATTTTGAGTCAGTAGGGGTAGGAAGAATATTCTTAGTTTAAATCATTTAATTAATCAGACTCTTCTACCATCTCATCCCCTTCCTCCTCCTCCTCTTGCTTCTCCTCTCCTCTTCCATCCTGGTCCTTTCTCTTCCCCGCTCCCCACTCCCCCATCTTTCTACCTCTCCGTATCTCTCCCTCTCTCCCTCTTACTTTTTTCTCAGGTGGTTCACTTCATTCTCACATTCTTTCTCTGTGTTGGGAAAAAAATGTCCTCTGGCAACTCGGACATACATCATGTATCATTCCTAGAGCTCGTGATTCCAGAAGGAAAAACAAAAAGGTTCGCTCTACCTATACATCAATTTCATTTCTCAGAAGGCTCTAATTGGCTCTGTTTTCCAGACATTTCTCTGTCCAGATGTGAGTCACTCAGATTGAACAGCCCTTGTAGGGAGGTGGAACAAGGTTAACCTAACAAGGTTAATGTCAATGGCAGAAGGTGAAAGAATTTCAAAGCAGGCAAAAATGTAACAGGGATCCAAACAATCACTACAAATGTCTAAATCGCTTAGCATAATGACATGTTACAGGCTTCTGTCAAATATGTTTGTCCATCAACATGTGTAGTCCATCAACATGTAGGCAACATTAAGTTATTTAGCCCAGATATGTTTTATATACAGCATTGTAACTACAAAACATCTGTAACAGCAAATCTCAACCCTGAGTATCATGGAGATTTATTACATTTTATTAACATTTTCCATGATTATTTACTATGTGGCATGCATCAGGAAAGTCAGCATTTGGACTCATTTAAAAATTTGACGTTTTCAAAATTACTTAGCTTTATTAGAAATGAGAGTTTGGTACAGAAGTGATGGTGATGTAATGTCCAGTGTCTGTCCTCATCCACCATATGGGTAGGCCCCCGTGTTACAGCAAATCTTATGTCCTTTCCACTTTTACCCCTGATATTAAGGAGCATTATATTTATGGTTCTTGAAAATGTTTTATTTTGGTTTGAGAATTAATTTCTTCCCTTTCTACTATCTTTTACTATATGTATATACACACATATGTATAGAATAGTATCTATTATATGATTTTATATGATTAGGATATCAGATCCTTATCCTTCTCAGCCCTGTTGTTTATCATGATATGACCTACACAGTTTTAAACATTTTACTATCTAGAACTATTTAGAGATCTTCCTCGATGAGAAAAAGATTAATTTGCTATAAATAATGATTCTAATACAAAACATTCTGCTGGGGTTTTTTTTGTGATGCAGATGAGCAATGCTATAAATATAATTTAGAGAGTTTGAAAATTGATTTTAACATCACAATTCTTCTTCCTAATTAATCAAATTACAAAATTATGCTGTGGTTTCCAGTATATTAAAATAAGTTATCATACTGGAACATCTGTTTATGCTCCTATTATGCATATGTGTTTCTAATTGTCTGAAGTATAGATTGCCATAAATAATATTTGTTATTTAGTATGTGGAAGTATGATACCTACTTCCTCCCACAATGCTTATTTATTTCCCACGAAATAAATCTTTTAGATTGTATTTTATCATATCTTTATCAAGATGGAGGAAAAAAGACTAGGATTTTAGTTAAGCCTTGCTGATTGGTCAAGAAAAGTGATGGTTGTCATCGGCAGCCTTTCCAGACACTGTGCGATGGCTCCAGACAGTCAGCTGGTACTATCGCTTTGTCTTAACTATAAATCACTGTCTCGTAATGGCCAAGGCTGACACCTTGACATTTTCAAGAAGAGTAAAAAACCTGATTTGAATGGAAATCAATTTCATTTCACAAATCTTGGGTAACTACACCAAGCCTTTTCTTGTGTCTTCTTGAAACTTATTTGGTATTTGCATGGTCATCAGAGGATTATTGGAGTGTTATCCTATAACTTTTTTCAGCTATAAAACCATATTCTTACTTCCTTCTTCAATCTCAATGTGGAAAAATTGATTTTAAAATTTTATATGAGAATAAACCACCAATAAGCCAGATTTTATTTTAAACATGATGTGCTGATAGCTTGAAAATATGGCAATAGCAGTGACTGCTATTTCATTTCACAAAATTTTTGCAAAGTGTTCTCTGATTTAAAATTCCGAACCATACACATGCATATTGAACTTAACTTTTGATTATCTAATAATACCTAATGCCAATTATGGAGTGATTTTAAACTTCAAGTAGGTCTCAAGCCTAGAATCTCCTGAAAGGTATTTTCTTTTATATTCTTGCACATAAAAACCAGGTTTAGTATTCTAGAGTCAATGAGGAATAGCATGTATTTAATTTTGTCAGATAGGACAAAAATTAACTCCACCTCCAGTTTTTTGACCATTCAATCCACGTGGCATAGAAATAACTCCATGCTTGACAGTGTTAAAACTTCTTTTTAGGTATTTTAGGAGCTTGACATTGAATATTTAAAAAAATTAACCTACTCTGTTAGGTCTTCCACCTTTAGGAAAACACTATAGTTTCTTTAAAAAAAAATAGAGTGGAAGAAAATTCTATTTCCTTAGTATTTTTGCTTGCTTCCTTTACCAAAGTGTTCTAAACTCAGAGAAGCCTTAGATCTTCTCAACATAATTATTTTTGGAGAATTTGGGCATCACCTTCTCTGTCTTGTCAAGTATGGAAAGATTATCACAATGCCTGGCAATGATTTCATTTTTATTATCTTTGTTATTAGTCTTCAACTGTGTCCCAAATTTCACTTCTAAACAGGAATATGCTTTAATTGATAAATTCATTTTTTTAAAGTACCCCATGAATGAGTGGAGTTATCAGTTACAAACAGGAGACTTCTAACCCTTAAATCTTTTTATGTACTCTTGTACTCATCCATTCATTCATTCATAATCTATACAAAACCTGACATTATGTTAGATATGTCAGAAATACAAAATGATATTAGAATTCTTTCTTCATGGAATATGATGTTCTCATGAGAAAATAGAGGAAGTAAAAAGAAGTTATCAAGTTCAAATATGACAGAAAGAACATATAAACACAACGTTTTGGGATTCTAGAGCAAGTATTTACCTGGGTGGTTGAGAATCAAGGAAAAATTCCCTAGAGGAGGCTGAATTCAGCTAGTCTGTGATAGTAGATGAGAAGGGTTTCTAGAGAATGTCAGAAGGGCTGGGTTTTGGGTGGAGTATGAAGTGTATACAGATGTGCAGGAACTGGAAAGATGAACTGTTTGGCATTCAATATTCTTGGAAGATTGGGTGCATATTATAAAATCCCTATTGAACTGAGATCAGCTTAAGGAGGCTCTACAGTGTTCATAGGGGCTCTTCTGATAATTGTGTGGTTTAACAGTGTGATTGGCACTGAGAACACTTTAAAGAGTTTTGGGCTGATGCAAAAATGTAAGATGCAAGATTACTCTGGAGTCATTATAACGTAAGACCTCAACCTAGAGGGACATACCAGAACTACTCAACAAGGCATATAGAGACACACCACTGTCTCTACCTTGTAAATTCAAACTTAGTAAGTATGGAGTAAAGCCCATGCATTTTGTAAAAACTCTTAGATGATTAACTGACACTCCATTAAGAAAGAGGTAGAGCATGTTGAAATGAGATGATATCAAGGATAATTAGGCACAGAAAGAAACAAAGAAAAGGAGACCTAAATCATAAGTTCCGAACCCGAAGTCCACATACCCCTAACCTTTTAAGATTTCATGTTCCCATGAAAGTACATGAAATATACTGTCATGAGTAGATATTTATTTTTCTGGAGAAAATGATCTAGTAGTATTTATAAGATTCCCAGTGAAGGCTAAAACCACCCCCAAATTAAGAACCACTAGGGATAGTTAATGTGAAAAGGAGGAAGTAAATGTGAGAAATATCACAACTGTATAATTAAGAGAATTTAATGACTGAGTAGATTGCGTGGGGAGGTTACAAACTGTGGCAAGAAAAAAAGGAGATGACACTAATTTTTTTTTTTTTACCTTTTGACACTAGAAGAACGAGAATCATAATCTTTTGGGGAACCAGCATCAGATCCCCCTCGGCTCCTATTTCAGGTAATAGAACTTTGATATCAGGCATGTTGGATTCATGATATGAATGTGACACCAGAAGGAGATGTCACATGAGGAATGGAAAATTCGAAGGTGATTACATATCTTGAAAATCATTTTCATGGAAATCTAACTGAATGCTTCGAAGTCAGGGACCTAGGGTTCTTCTACCTTATTTCTCTCTTTGAATGACTTCCATGCCCCAGGTAATCTCAAGATGTTCATTGGAGCTCAGCCATGTCGTTTACTTCCATTCAGTAAGAAGAAGAGAAAACTAAGGACATGACACTTTTTTTTAAAGAAAATTTCTGGAATTGTTGCACCCTTCCAATACAGCCTTATATCCTAGTTACCAGGTACACAAAGCTTTTGGGGAGTGGGTGCATAGAGTTTATTCTGGATAGTTGAGCACCCAGCAAAAAAAAAAAAAAAAAAGAGAGAGAAAGAATCGATATTGCAGAAAAACAAGCAATCTCTTGTCAAGGTGAACATAAAGAGTTTTAAAGCACTCAACAATTAAACAAAACCATAAAATAGAGAAATTTTATCTGAACCTTCAGTCTAAATAATGTATTTTGACTGGAAAGAAATAGACATTTCTTTATAACATCTTTTTATGAAAACATATCACTCCTATCCTCAAGTGATTTATATCCTGAAAATACTGGAGTTCTTCTATGTGTAACCGGAAAAGTAGTATGACTGCTTACAAATGAAATTAAATCTACTAGTCTAATGTTGTTAAACCTACTAGTCTCAAACCATCTTAAGCCAATTTAAGATATTTTCACATTATTCTACAGAAAACTATTCATTTACAAAATAATTAAGCCCTTCTTCACAATGGTATCAAGTGTTCATTTTATAAAATTAGAAATTTCGGACAAATAGAAAACCAAAAAAAATATTAATCACATCACTCAGAAAATCACTTCTGTTACATAGTATATACTCATGTCTTCTCTCTCTCTCCCTCTCTGTCTCACTCACACACATACATATACTCAATATTTTCAGAATTATTTGTAACTTTTTAAGTTACAAATGAACACTTTCTTATATATGATCATTTTGGCATATGCTCATTATGTTATTGTGTGAGTAAAATATAATTTAACTAGTCTATATATAGGTGTAAATTGAGTTTCTTGCCATCGTTTTTTTCTTAATATAAACAATTCTGATGACAAATGCACTTTTATAAAATTATGTATAATGATTCCCTTGGGATAATAATTGGGACAGATGATAATGGCTTGAATAAAGGTGAAGACAGTAGAAATGGAGAGACAAGGAGGGATTGGAGAAATATTTAGAAGACAGGATTGATAGAGCCACATGATTAGGTGCTTAGTGGAAAAAATATCTGAAAAATTTCAACTAAGGTTATTATTTCCTGAAATTATGCTCTTTGTTTTATTTTTCTGTATTCATGATCAGTGGCATCTATTCCTTCAGTGGGAGGACAGACACAATCAAGAACAGAGTCAATAGGAGATTTAAAATGTCTAGTAGATCATTTTTTTAAACTTATAACAAGTACAGTTAGCTCAAAGCAAACTGTTCTGATCTTGAAGAGCTAGGCTCTTGAGAGGGTAGTGGTTTTATTTTTAATTCCTAAAGGGCAAAACCAGAAATAATAACCCAATGCTAGACACCTAGATCATAGAACTTATAAAATTTAACCATAAAGTAAAGAACAGTTCAGAACATGAGCTAGAGGTAGCTGCGCATCACACAGGACAGATTGCAATTTTCTAGATTGTGGGCAGTGAGGCATCTGGAGTGGAAGAGGGAGGGGGAAAAATTAGATACAGACAAGGAATATCACCTACTCTGCTCCTTTTGTTGCAACTTCTGGGAGAAGGATGTGGGTAACAGATTCCTGTTAGGTGAGTATGAAGCGATAAAGGCCAACAGGGGTTGCGATTCCTGCTCATCTAGAACCTGGAGGGGAGGCAGCTTTGTAGATGCCTGTAAGAACATCAAGGGGAGAACTAGAGAGCATCTGAACTAGTACCCTTCCCCTCCGACCTTCAACCGATCACCCTCCCCCCAAGAAAGCACTTCAGCAGAGCATGGAAGAGATCTGGAAAAGTTTCCTTATCTTCAATCGCCATCAAGGAGATAGCTGGGAAAAGGCGGAGGATGCTTTGGAGTTTCGGAGGCTCCACATCACCACCTAGAACCAAGGGTAGGGGTTTAATCAGGAAGACAGTTTTTTTTCTCCTTTTATCTTGGTCTGTAGCAGACACACCTATTTATTCAGTCAGGCAACACATTGAGTACCTTCCATATGGCAAGATAATTTTAATCTGTAAATATCACTTTCATTTGTAAACTTGGTTTCAGCTACAATTTATTGTATTTGTTTAATGTTAATTGAACATATCAATGTCTTTTTACTGGATGGAGCGTATGTTTCACACAATTCTTATTTCTGGGTGGATGTTAGAAGTACAATTAGAAATAAACAAAAGTACACACACAAACACACCTACCCACAAAAATATAGCAAAGATTGATTATGATAAAGAAAATGTAATGGAAGGATTCAGAAAGATTATGCTATGTAAAATCATGTCACAGCTCTTCAAAATTATTGACTAAAAGAACATCGTGAGAAAAACAGTATTTTTTTTGTTGTTTAGTGCTTAAAATACCTTTTCTTGGAATTCAAATGGAACAGAGAATCCAGTGAAATCTGGTGCTTTGCATCATTATTAAGCTTATATCTGCAAATTAATCATGTGTGATAAGGCTAAAATGTAAAAGCATTTGAATCGATAGCTTTTTCAGATGCTTTTCTGATAAAATTGTTTCATTTTCTTTTCTAATTAATTCATGTAAGTGGAAAGATTAAGGAAAAAAAAAACCTCATTTATGTTAGGAGTAACAGAAACCAGTGTATTGGGCTCTATTGTTTGCATCTTTGCAACCAATAAGACCCTTTTAATAATCAGATCTCAGAAACATCTGTCTTAGAAAGAGGTGTACTTTCTGGCTTCCATTTACTTGAATCAAGTTAGGGTCATGAGCAGAGGTTAGGTTACTTCTACCTGGAAATGAATCAGAAAATTTATTCTGCCCTTTGATGTTGCTTTTCTGTTCCTTATGCCCCTCCCCAACCCCTTTTAGTTTCTTAAAATCCTAAAACTCCCTTTCATGTATCATGGTTATTTAAAGGAATTTGAAGTTGTGGATTTCTATATTTGCATACTTATGTACTGAAAACAATAGGGTAGGGTAAAATGTTTTTTAAAAATGTAACTTCTTAAAGAAAATTCACAGATACCATAAGTAACTAATATGTTGGCAAATTTCAGGCTAAGGTTTTACTGATATTTCTGTTAGAAGAAACCTAGGTTCCATTTTCTGTTTTCTCATTTGCATTACTGCAGTTATTCATGCATATGAAAAGGATATTATTCATCTCCATATTCCTTAATCTCCATATCCCTTCCTCTCTATATTCCAAACCCAATGTGTTTATGAGTTATACATAAGAAACACTGCTATAGCCATATATTTATACATATATCTGTGTGATTCGAATTTGGTATTAAAACTGGATAGCAAGCCCCAATGATAACATTAAGTGCTAGATGTGTCTTATTACATCATTAGTGGCATATCAAAATTGTCAGGTATCTTCAAATCCAATAATTGTAACTGAAAAGCTTTAACATGATTTGTCTTCATTGGAAAAAACTGAAAGAGAGAGAGAGAGAAATGTACTTCTGAATTCTCCTCTAAAGGCATATTACATATGGAAAGCTCTAGTTTCTTTTGCAAATATTTTAGGGAGATACCTTTTTTACTGCATTCATGGTAACTGGCTATCGAAGTTTTTATGTGCATAAGCCATATCATCCCCTAAATTCAGAAATCCAGTGCTTTCCCAGAAAGAATTACAAAGTTTAATGGGCAAGAAGAAAAATGACCACGTAGCCCAGCTTATCTCCCTCTAATGTTTGATTTTTCTCAACTCTGTATTCCAAGAACTTATTTCACTTGAAAGTTTAGGCAGAGTTCACCAAGAAAAATTATTCTCCCCTCCTCTTCAGTTCTAATCCTGCCCCTTAGAAAAGCAAATGTTATTGCTTAATTCCCAAAAGTTTTCTCTCAAAAATATCTCAGCATTTGGGGATAAGAGGAAAATGAGGTGACAATGAATTTTATGGACACATAACTCATTCGTTACAATAATCAGGTATCAAAAATCCCCACCCTTTGTGTCTTGTTTTATCTGTATTTAAGGATGACATGGAAGAGGAGAAATAGAAAGCTTATGTTTTTCTCCTTAAAATTAATTCCCAGTTAGCCATTTGCTAGTGGATTATATTTAAGCCCAGAAGACATTATAATTTCATTTTTCTTTTCAGGGGTTGTAACAGATAATACAGTGACTAGACAATGGTAGGCATGTATAGAATAACCTGGTTTTCTAGACAGACCCACTTGTCCAAGATCAAACGGCTACAGCACATTTAGGGTTACAGTTTCCTTCCTTTCCTCCTTATTCTCAACCGCAGTGGAGCCTTTTCCAACGTTGCCATGGTAACACTATATCTGGCTGCTAGCTCTGTCGTAAGTTATTGAACTGAGACTGGCTTTTGGTTTAGCAGATAATTAGGTTCTGTCTCACAGGTTCATTTTCCTGTGACTGGGACGTGAATATGACCTACAGCTGGCCTCAATTTCAGTGTCACAGACAAAACTTTAACCCTTCCTGAGCTCCTAAGCCTTGCTTATAAGGTGGAAGTCCAGTGCGGCTCACTCACACCTTGGAGAGGATTCCCAAGTTATTTCATTTTTCATCTTCGTTATAACACTGAGGACACTATGGTCAAGGTTGTGCACTTGGGGCATTTTCAAAATTAAAAATATGTCAACAATATGGTATGTATATTATATATTTTATATGTAATACGTAATAGTATTATTTCCCTGCTTCTTTAATAACTTTTCAGTTACATTAAAGTGTCTTGTATTACAATTTGGATTCTACAGTATTTAGATTTCAAAAACCCCATTCTCAGGAATATCAGCTCGGTATACTTATTCTCAGCTTTGAGAAATGTCTGCCAGTTGACTCATGCCCCTCCCTTTCCTTTTCATAAATGCTAGATTTTAGCTGATATCAAAAGGATTCCTTTCCATCTAGGTTCTTTTGGAGTCACTGGTAGGTCCATATTATAGAGAACAATGTCACCACTCTACTAAAATGCCCAAATGTTCACTCAGCGCTTGAATCTTGCTGGTTTGGAAAAAAAAAAAAAACAGCAAAGATCTGCTCTTTGTTTGGGACAAAGAAAAAAAGCATAACTTTTGAAACAGATATTGAATTCACAATACCCGTGGCAACACAGAGAGCTGTGGGGTTAATATGAGAGGATATGTCTTTTGATGTCAAACAATACAAAAGATGAAGGGAATCTGTGAAAATTTTATTGTATTTCACCTAAAACCTTACTATGAAAGGATAAGAAAGGAAGAAGGGAGAGTTGAGACCACCATAATGAAAACATGAATTAAAGAAATTCCATAGCTTAATTGGCTGGAAAATCACATATCTATGTCAATAGAAATAGGGCAGATTTGTAAAAGGAAAGTCTTAGAAGATTCAATAGTTGTACATTGGGACTAGAATGTGTGTGTGTGTGCGCGTGCGCACGCGTGTGCACACGCATGCATGTGGATAGCACATAGACTATATTCTATTTTCATTCTCAAGCTCTAGAGAAAAACATCTTAAATGGCCACAGCCTCACACAGTCCTGAGTTAAAGCAGCCAGAGGGCCCAGAGGCGTCCCGTGAATGCAGAACACTTACTGGAAGGATTATGGTCAGAGTTGGGGGAGTTTTATTAAGAAAGAGAGAACTCAGATGTGAGGAACCCAGTTGTTGCTGGTTATCCAGTTAACTAAGCTGCTTTTAACCTCTGATCTCTCCATGGAAATCTTTGGTAAAAGGCAAAAAAAGATTTGTGCAATCTGAAGAAAAACCAGAGCATTTTTAACCTCTAATCTCAAGTACATAGCACCTCTTCTCTTATTAATGAGCAATGTGTTTGTTGAATGAATATACGAATTCTTCCCTACTCTCTCTTCTATGTAATAAGAACTAAATTAGCACAGTTATAAAGAAAATTTAGGAAGTCTAAAAACATTTAAATCCAAAATCCTTTAACTGTCTTCTCAAGGTTCCCAGCACCCCGAAAGTCCTATACATGCACGTCATCTCTTGCCAGCATTTTTGAGAGAACCACATAACTAGTCTTCTCTCCTCTTACTACACACTATAGTCTTTACTGGGGACAGGAGATTGGGCACTAATCTAAAATGCAAATCACCTAAAGTCACCACTCTCCTCATCACTTCCCCAGTGGATTTCCACGTAATTAGAATAACAGAATCCTTACTGTGCTTATAAATCCATATGACCTTGCCCCTGCCTACCTTGCTGACATCATCAGCCCCCTCTTTACACTGTCCACGTTGCCTTCCTCAGCCAGCAGAGCACATGCCCACTGGAGAGCCTTTGCTGTTCCCTCTGCCAGGAATGCATGGCTCACACCTTGACTTTATCTGTTCTTGCAACTGGCTCTCTATTGGGTAATTTACTAATTTCGGTAGTAAATTATCCCATCCTGACCATTTAAAACTACCAATATGTTGTCACTTAATGTGGATGGGAAAGATGGACATGATAGTATCCTGAATCAGTATGGGCTGACTCCAGCCCACAGCCAACAAGTATTTAAAAGCTGTATTAACTTTGATCACTGACATTGCAAAGTCTCGAGGAAAGAGGGGTGGTCTTGAAGGGTGCAACTGACTGGATGATCTCTTGAAATGTCAAAAATAATGAAAAGTATACAAACGTAATGCTGAAGATAAAGCCCTTAGCTCAGTGTCTGGTTAAAATACATACTCCGTTAAACAGTAGCTATTACCTTCTTAGTTTGTTATTATCAGCACTAAACTTAAATGTTTAGCTACAAATTCAATTCAATGTCTTTGTGTTAATAAGGCCCTTAACATTGAAGCAACAAAGATAAAGGAATTTTATGTAGCTATTCATAACTCTGCCTGGCTCAAGGTTAAGATAACAACGGCATACACCAATCAGAATAAAAGATGTGTCCCCTTGACTGTAGCTCTTTATAACACTTCACAAGAGTCAAGTTGTGTTGCTTTCATTCAATGTTAAACAGAATACATTTTAAGAGCATAGTTCAATTATTGATTGAATGGTGGGTTCAATTTAACTATAATCCAATTACACTCCAACAAGTTCGAGACCAGGGATGAGCCAACAAAAAGGTAAAGGTTTCACTCAAGTTTCAAGGCAGATGGATTGAATTAATAACATGGATGCCTTATTATTTGGCCACAAACAGTACAGTTCAGTCCCAGTTGGACAAAACTAGTGAAATAACAGGCAAATATTGGCAATGGTTTGAGTAACTAGGCACCAAAATGCACATCAGTCTGAAAGAAATTAGTGAAAGAAAAATATGAACCTTGAAAGAGATTAATACACAGTTTAGGTATAAATAATCTATATTAGAAGAAAAAGCTAATATCTGTTGTTTTAAAACTATAGAAGTACTTTTTTATCATTTACCCTTCAGTCTCTTCCACTCGTTTCTTTCAATATATAAAGTTTTCTGTACTTCTGTAAAAGGTTCAACTTAGTGTTTGGTCTGTGAAATGAGGTAAGAAGGAGACTATTCCTTTTACCCTTATAACTAATCTTGATCTTTTTCTCTATGCTCCTAGTAGCGCATAATTCAAATATATTGGTTTTGTAGCAGTGATCCTGCTCTGCTTCTTAAGGGCCATCTTTCTTAGAAGGCACATTTTCACAGTGGATTCCGTCTGCTCAAACCCTGGTCAGAAGCACCCCCAACCCCCAAATATCACTCAATGAGATGAATTTTCTATTTTAGTGAATTCGTCCAGATGTATTTTTGCTACTTTTTCTTTTCGTTTTCTGCCTATATTAATATGAATGAAAATATATTTTAGATAATCAGATTTCTTTTTAAAAACCATTATGAAAAATTCCAAATATATTCCAAAAATTGGCATCATCACATTTAAAGTTTCAACTATTCAACTTTGTGTGTGTGTGTGTGTGTGAGGAGAGGGAGAATTGACATCTTTTTTCCCAGTTATATTGAGATGTAGTTGACATATAACATTGTGTAATATATTATGAAATGATTACCGCAATAAGATTAGTTAATATTCATCACCTTTTTTTGATGGTGAGAACGTTTAAGCTCTAATCTCTTAGCAGCTTTCAGTTATACAATACAGTATTGTTAACTGCAGTCACCATGCTGTACATTAGGTCCCCTGAACTTATTCATCTTGTAACTGGCACTTTGTACCCTTTGACCACCATCACTCATTCCCCAGCCCTAGCAGCATTTCCTAGCTGTGTCATTTTTTATAGTTAATTTGCTCAAATTAAGATTCAAACATAGGCCACATATTTCTAAAGTCTCTTTCAAGCTATAGATTTTCTCCTCTTTTAGTTCTTTGTCATTTATTTTTCGATGAAACTGAGTCAGTTTTTTTTTAGTGCCTTTGCTGATTGCATCCCTGCAGCGTCATTAGCGATGTTCTCTACTGATATTTCTTATAAACAGAGAACTAGACTGAAGGTTCTCTTCTTTTTTTTTGTTTGAGCAAGGTTCATTCATAAATGGTATCATGTACCTCCCACTAGGAATCACATAGAAAATCTAGCTTCATTGTGGTTGAGTGGGGGAAGATCTGTGATTTTATAATTACAGTTGACCCTTGAACAACGTGGAGTTTGAGGGTGCTGAGCCCTACACAGTTGAAAATTCATATGTAACTTTTGACTCACTAAAACCTTAACTAGAGCTATTCCTCAGTATCCATGGATGATTCGTTTCAGGACCCCCATGGATACCAAACTCCGAAGACGCTCAAGTCCATTATACGATATGGCATAGAACAGTGCAAGCAGTCAGCCCTCCACATTGTTATATTCCCAGTTGTGGATTGAAAATGCTGTTTTCTATCTGCAGTTTGTTGAGTCTGAGATGCAGAACCCCAAACCCAAGGATACATAGGGCCAACTCTATATTTATTGAAAAAAATGTACATATAAGTGGACTTATGCATTTCAGACCTGTGGTTCAAGGGTCAATTGCATATATTATGGCTACATCATCTGGTAATCAACTATTTCAAACCTGTGTTAGAATTTAATATGCCATTATTTCATAATATTTCAAAAGAACCACCTTAGTCCTCAGTGATTCTACCAGCTGAGCAAGTTCGAGCACCATTATTCTAGTGAATGTCAAACTCCAGATTATTTCTCTCATACTGAAATTGAATTAAATTGTGGAGAAATTCCTGGAGAAGTAGCTTTGAACAAACATAAGGTTCTATAGAGACCTTCTCCAATCTAAAATAATCCTAGTTTTTTCTCAGGGGAAAAAAAAATGAGTAATGTTGTATTAGTAAAATTGTGTTGTGGTGACTTTTAACCTTATAAGAACTTTAGAGAAAATCAATATGCACTAGATAATAGGGACAACTGAAAGTATCAGAACTGTCTTGTGGTGAAGTGTGTGAACCATTCCGGTCTGCTCCAAGGAATTGGTGCATCTCTGTCACTATTCTCAGATGCAGAGTCGAGATAATATAAATGCATGATATGAAATGTCAATTGTCTTTTAAAATCAGAAGTATGTGTATATTCTTGGGAATGGAAATACAAGTATGTGATTGTTCATGAACTATCAGAAATTTATGGCTTTATAAATGGTCACCTCTATCGTTGTCCTTTTGATTCTTATTTGTAAGAAATTGAAAAATTAAAGATTTTTAATTTATAGTTAGCTCATTTTGACAAAACTCTAATCTCATATTCCTCAGCAGATATAAAGAGGATATATCTTTCTGCTATATATATTTATTGGAGATAAATTGTAGTTAGTTTTCAATTTATATATATATATAGATGCTTTTAGTTTAAATCTATGGTATCACGTGTAAAAATACTCCAATTATTCAATAATACATCACTAAAATTAGACCCATATCCTATTTTGAAACTGTTGGAAGATATCTTACTTAGACTCTGAGAACTCTTCAAGTTCTCAGGTTCCCTGAATCTCTTTTTATTCTACATGAGGAATCGGAGAACTTTTTCAGGAAGTTACATAAATCTACTACATGAAATGTGGGAGTCTATGACCCACTTCTTATACTTCTATTCTTCCTACTCCTTTTGCCCTCTAAGTTAACATATAGACATATTGCTTTGTTATATCATTGTTATGAATATTTTTAAAGAATTTTGTTTTAATTAAGCTCCTTAATCTAATACATGATTTTAAAATTATTATTTAATATAAGATCTTGTCACAGTTAGGAACTTGAAGCAGGCTGAACCTTTAGAGCAAAGTGATGAGATTATTGTGAAAATAGACAAGGATAGCTCAAGGCAACCCCAACCTAATAATCTCTACAGAACAATAGCAATAAAATACTCTGTGCAATGTTGGACCAGGGATTATTGCACTTGTTATATGGTGGGATTCTTATTATTTTATTTCATATTTCATAACATGTCAGGTCATTGACAATAACTCTTGAGTATGATACTTTGTATTGTTTGCTTTAAGAATGTTTTGTGCTGATTAGAATATTATCAGAAATGTGTGAAATGCAACTTATACTAAGGAACAGATTAGTTTTTACTGGTTCAATAAAACCCATACTCTGAGAGTTTTACTCAAGAACTTAAAATTTGGTTGAGTATAAAGAAATGGCAATTACTCAGGACATCTCAGAAGGTGTTTTTCATGGGCTGTGGATGTGACAACATTTAGTGATATATTATAGTGTAAAAAAAAAAAAAGTATCATGAAATACATTAAATACACTTTGCATTAAAGTGTTGTTAAGTGTGTAGTTTATGTTCTTGTGTGACAGTTTTAGATTTTGTTTATATCCATTTATATTTATTTGAAAAGGCTTTTCTGTAATTCGATTTATAATGAAATAACAGTTCTTATGGTAAATCATTAAAATTCTGTTTTGGTGATAGAATAGTTTTTCAGAGAAGGTATGCTTTCTATTAACATTTGAAAGTAATTCCTTATTTTTTCTGTAATGACAAAAACTTATATGGGAAGATTTGAGCCAGCACTGCATAAATTTAAATGTTCTCTCCTAAAGCACTCTTTTTTTTGTGCATGTGTGGTATTTTTAAGCAAAACAAAACTAAATCTTTGTACAAGCCAAATTAAAGAACTTGCTTTATTAAACATTTAATCTTGGCTTTATTAGTTGCTATTTTTAAGAAATAGAGACCATACAATTGCAGAATCTTAGCATTTCAGATATCTTAAAATCACCCACCCTCTCCTCTGAGGCTGGAATCCCTTAGCAGGACATCTGGCTTATAACATTCTACTCTAGGACTTCACATTTCCTAAGGAGGGGCGCTTATTTCTTTCATAGGCAGCTCATGACATATTTGACTAGCTCTAATTCTTTTTAGAAAGTTCTTATTTGAGCCAAATTTTGTCTCTGGAACAATGCCAAATATGTCTACATAATAATACTATGAATGTTTGAGATCCTTTTTCATGACCCTCTTCCCCACAGATTTTTAATATGCTATAATACATTTTTAAGGATATCTAAAATTACTTCTACCTAAAATTTAAAATGTGGTTGTACATCTACACAGAATTAAGTGTATAATCTTCCAGACCATCAAGTCTGCCCAAGATTTTTGAGCCCAACTATAAGAAGTTAGGGTCCAACTATAAAGTTAAAGAGAGGAGTGCATACAAGACCACTCTTATTTCTGACACCAACTGCAAATTCAAGGTTTCACGAATCCACCCTCAGGTTTGATAATTGACTAGAAAGACTTACAGAACTAACTGGAACCCTACTATACTCATCATTTCGGTTGTTACAGAGAAATGATACTAAAACTCCGCCAAAGGGAGAATCGCAGTACAGAGTTTGGGAGGGTTCCAGATGTGAGGCTTCCATTGTTGTCAGGTGTGTCCCCACTCCAGTATTGATGTGTGACAATACACATAGAGTATTGCCAACAGGGGAAGCTCACATGAGCTTTAACATCCAGAGTTTTTATTGACTGGACACATAGACATGACTGATTGAGTTACCAGGTTGTCCAAAGGGTTCACCATAAATAACAGACACTCCTAGTCCTTGGGAAATTCCAAGTGTTTAGAGGTCACCTCCCAGGAATCAAGTACAAACACCAGACCTCAATTTAAACGAGGCCAAATTCCTTACTATGAAGCATCATTTACTATTTTCTTAGATAAAACACTCCAATTCCTTTATTTTAAGTGAAAAATCGTTTTAGGAACTCAACATATCTTCGTTGCATTTCTCTAGATTACTCCTAATTTATTAATGTCCTCTTTTGGGTTTGAGAAACTTTGAGTAAATTTGATAACAAAATATATACCTCGTATCACTTGTCTTTAGAAGCTATCTTTACATTGAAATATTTGACCTTTATGCTAAAGTGCGAAATAATACTTAACATGGATTTCAGGCAGACAGAGAAATCCTGACATTTAACAGCCATTATATCCTGTAAAAGTTACATATTCTCCCCAAATGTGTATGTCCTCACAGACACAGAATTAATAATAATACTCCATATATTATGGGTTCTAAATGAGATCACATGTAAAATCTTTAATGTATCATAGAAATTTGATAAATATTAGTTCTCTTCTGGTATGAATTTGTGCTTGAGAGGTATCTTATACAAATTTGCCTACCAAGTCTTCTAGACTAGATGTATGCATACATTATTAAAACAAAACAGAATTTATTCAGTTCATCAAATATTTATCTAAGTCCAACTGTGAAGTGTAGAACACTATGCTAGTGACAGAGAAAAAAAGACAGTTTCTACTTTCCTGAAGTGAGAACATTTTCATAAATATCTTTGATACAAATAGGTGTTGAATTAAGGTACATATCAGGTGCAGTAATGGAAGTACCAGAGAGAAAGAAATTCTGATTGGAGTTATTGGAGAATTCTTCAAGAAGGTGACATGTCGTGAAAGTCCCAGAGTACTAGGAGGGCTTTGATAGCACATTCAGGAATAGTGATTACCATTTTTTGGAATTTCTGAATTAATTTACTTGGTAGAAAAGTAAATTTCACAACACGATGTAAATAAATTTGTCATGAATATAGGAACAAAATATAAATAAAATGATCTTATAGTCAGAAGTGAGTTCTCTAAAATAAGTGGTAATGTTCAAGAAAAAAGACAAGCTTCTAGTCAAAAGCTTAGTCTTTGTATTAAAAAATCTTGTTGATCCTATTGGGATGTAAAGAGATTGCTTCATTGCTTTGTACTTTGAAAACTCAGAAGACTCTACCTAATTTCTGAAATTCATGTCAGTTTATGAATTCAAAGAGATTACAGATTTTACTTGAAACAGGCAGTTTATTTGAGAACTTTGAAAAAATTAAACATAATTAATTTGTTCATCAAACAATTCATTTAGCAAATATTCATTGGATGTCGTCTGTATGCCAGGCACTCTTCCAGGTTCTGTTGGAAACTGACAATAAACAAGTAAGTAAACATATAGAATGTCAGATGGTATAAGTAATGTCAAGAAAATTAAAGCATGTATTGGGTAATACAGAGTGTCAAGAAGTGGAATTGCTCTTTTATATAAATAGATCGAAGAAGACCTTGTGACAGACATCTGAGCAGAGACAGTTCTCAGTGTGGGAGCAAGTCAGGGAGATACCATGGGAAGAGGATTCCAGGCAGAGAAAACAGCCCTAACATTGGGCTCTGTAATCCATTTCGTTACAAGTGTCCTCTCTCTAATCTGACTATGGCCTACCTCTGTCTTCACTTCCTGTCTTTGTATTCCCTACAACTGTGTGGCACAGTATGATAGCCACTAGCCACATGTGGCTGTAGAAACTTGGAATGTGGCTAGTTCAAATGGAAAGCATGAAAAAAGGTAAAAAAATTCAATTATTTTCATATTGCTTAATATGTTGAAAACATTTTGGAGATATTAGGTTAAATGAAATAAACAATCTTTTTCTTTTGATTAACACATATTTTGAGAGAATTCTAGATTCCTATGCAGTTATAAGAAATAGTACAGAGAAACCCTGTGTGCCCAACAGTAATATCTTGGAAATTGTTTTCACAGTGTTATTACCAGGGTATTGACAGTGACACAATCATATTCAAATTTTTCTAGTTTTAATTGTACCCATTTGTTCATGTGTGTGTTTTTACTTCTATGCAGTTTTATATGTGTAGATACATGTTTCCACTACCACATGGAGTTTCAGAACAGTTCCTTTACCACGAAGATCCCCTGTGTTGTGCATTTACAGCCACATTCACCCATTCCTGTGCTCCATCCCTCCCGGGCTCTAACCTCTAGCAACCACTTGTCTGTTCTCCATTTGTATAATTTTGTTATGTCAAGGATGTTATGGAAATGGAATCTTACAGGTGTCTCTGTTTGGAATTGACTTTCTTAGCATAATTCTCTAAGGATTGATCTGAGCCATGGCACATTTCTGCAGTTCATTCCTCTTTATTGCTGAATAGCATTCCATGATATGGATGTACCACACTCTTTAACTGCTCACCCATTGAAAGACACCTGGGTTGGTTCTAGTTTTTGCTATGGTGAATAAAGCTGTCATAAACATTCATGCACAGGATTTCTTTTTTTTTTCGTGAACATATGTTTTCATTTATCTGGAGTAAATACTTGAGTCTAATTGCTGGGTCATATGGTATTTGCATGTTTAGTTTTATAAGAAACTGCCAAATCATCATTCCAGAGTACTGTACCCACCTGTTTCTTTTTACTTTTTCTTAACATGGCTACTAGAAAATTTAATTCACATATGTGGCTTACATTTCTATTAGCGCTGCTCTGATGTAGAGCACCAAGTACTTCTCCATCCCAAGTTCTTCCCACGTGCCTTTCTTTCTATCTGCAGTGTATTTTCATCATCCCCACACAAATGCACATGAACTTCTGTAACACAATGTTTAAGAGCAGAGTATAAAACCAGATGACCTATCCCTTCCTGGTGGTGTGATTTGCTAAGATATTTAATGCCTTTTTCCCCTTAGTTTCTTAATTTGTAAATGGGATGATCGTAGCAGTACTGATCTCACTGGATTGGTGTGAAGATTGAGTTAGCACAAGTAATGTTACTTCCTGATGAAACTCTCTGACCCCCTTGCCTAGGAACAGATTTAAATTCTCATATATGCTTCCACCGCAGTCAACACCCTCATTAAAATCGGAATTACATGATTGCTTCATATCTTTCTCTACTATTCTGTTATCTGAGTAGTGACCTTGTCTATCTGATTCAGTGCCATATCCTATTGCTAGCACACAGCTGGCTAAGAGGAGGCAGTTCATATATCATCGTTGAATGAATGAGTGAGTGAAAGAGTGAATGAATTTCCTTCAATATAAGCATTTACTCATGCTTACTTAAAATATTATTCATTTTTTCTTCCTTAATTTTCAAAAAGTCATGTATTATCCATGTTTCTCTGATTCATAAGACTAGGCCTCTATCTATAAGTTATATGAATAGTTTTTATATGTGGATCCTATGTATTGTGGAATAAAAACTAGAGTAGTGACAATTCAGCGATAAAAATTGACATATATATAATATAATATCTTTGATAGTTTGAGTTAAACTTTTCAGTTTAAGTAATTGTCTCACCGTTTTGCTGAAATTGCCTGCAGGGTGGTTGACTTCATATTACTTAGGCGTGCAGGTCTGATAAAGGCTGATCTCAAAACATTGATAGCTGATATTTGGATAGAAGTACTTCTTTCTACTTATTTAGATAATTATGTCTCAGTATTCCAATTATTTAAGGCTTTAAATAGGTAAGCTTCATGTCATTCTTAGGAAAATCAGAGAAAACCATGGCCCACCAAACTTGATTTTCACCTACCTACTCTCTGTTTAAAATCTAAACTGTGCACCAACTGTCAAGAGGACATGGCTTTTTCACACACACACACACACACACACACACACACACACACACACACACACATACTCTTTGTTAGTGATCCACTTTTATCTTTTCACCTACTACAGTAGAAATAACACTGACTAATGGTCATTGGCCTAAGTTGAGCGAGGCTTTTGCTATTAACCCTGTGGTCTCATAAAGACCAATCAACATGTTTCATCTCTTGTTTCATTTGCTGAAGTAATGGGAATGATAATGAACTGATAACTAAATACAAGTGTTTATCTATAGATTCCTAATAAATAATATCTCAATATTTGGATGCTACCAGGCCATCTGCCGAGTTTAATGAATATACATATACACACACATACATACATACATGCACACATATATATGTATATAGTATACAATGTGTTTTTCCTCCAATTTTAGCATATACCCTCAAAAGTAGGTATCGGTAGACTAGTGTAATACCTTAGCATGTTATATGCTTAGTATCAGAAATGCATTTTAACTTTACACAGTTACATGACAAAACTTTGCCATAGAATTAGTAACCTCAAATCCAAGCTAATCGATACAGGAATAAAATGTCCCATCTTTCCATTGAAATATTTGAGCTCAAATTTGTACTGAAACATATCCAGGTATAAAAGAATGATTATGATGACATTTGTTTCTAGTTTAATGATTTTTCAACACTAAGTGGATTAAAATAATAAAAATAACATAAAATTTGCTAATATTTATTGAATGTTTACTTTGCATCCAGAATTATATTAAATAATTTACCAGAATTATTTTATTGAGATATAGTTGACATAACGGCTTAATGTGTACAATGTGTTGACTTGATACATTTATATATTGCAATATGATTACCACCTTAGCATTAGCTAACACCTCTATCATGTCCCATAATTGTCATTTCTTTTTTGTAGTGGTATTTTAAACTATGTTTAACTACATTTATACTAAATTTAAAATCTAGTTCCTTAGCAACTTTGAAGTATATATAATACAGTATATAATAGAGTGGCGTATGTAATATTGTCAGTATAACAGCAGAGGTAGTTACTATAATCATCCCTGTTTTACATTTGAGAAGCAGGCTAAGAGAGATTAAATTAGTGGCTCAAGGTCAGAGTGCTAGTAATTATTAAAATCAGGACTTGATTCTATGTAATGTGAGAGTTCAAACCTTTATTAGTGATGCATATTTTTCATTCGTGTACAGTATTGTAAAATATGATCATGTTCTGTCTCTCATGCCTTTACATTTATTGTGTTCCTATGGCCTTTATAAATAAAACAAATTCTTGCCCAACATGAGTAAAAATTCTAACTTCTCCCATTTTCTTACTGTAATTCAAAGACTCTGAGGTTCATCGTAAATATTCATATTCTAACAATATTTAATTTTCATTATCAGGAAACAACAGTGTTGTAGAAATGGAAGCGTAACCATATTGTTTTTTTATAATCACTCCTTCTACCACCTTTTATAGGTTTGTAGTTATCATCTGGAATAACAATGTTAAATGGATTATTTTTCTAATTAAAATATTAAATTGTTTAAAGATTATTGTTTATTTGATGATTCATTTACGTATTACACATGACTCTATGCTTGGAATTTGTTAGCCTTCTCTCTACTGTACATCTGCTCCACACAGCTCTTTTTATGTGAAAATTGTTACTTTGTAGAATCACTTTGCCTCTATGTGTTGCTATTTTATTATTGCTATATTTAATTGGCGTGTTTCTATTGTGTAACCAGGGAGAGTCCTTTCAAACTGGGAACATTTGCTTCAAATAATATAGAGATATTTATTTATTTATTTTTCTTTCCCTAAAATATCAACTTTGATTAATAATTATATACAGGCTTTGTTCTTCTTATCTGGGTGTCAACAGTAATTGGAATCCATATCCATATTCTACCTTGCAATCATGCTGCAAAAGGCCAATAAATTCCCGCTGAGTGTGTTACTTGTTAAATTTAGTGCATTACATTCAGGGTAATGAATAAAAGCAGTGGGCCGTTACAGTCTGGCTAGCTGACGAAGGCTAGAACAACCAGACTCCCTGGAGGCCTTGAGCTAGCTTAAAACGGTGACAGGCAGAATCAAGGGAGTCCCCTAGCATCCCAGTTCAGTTTGTCTCCCTTCATTTCCTCTTCTGTACAGACTGTAGGGAGGTGAGGTAATCTTAACCATTAATTCATCACACTTTCATAAAATGCTGCATGCTCTGGTTTCACTAACAAGCAAATACAGTTTAGGTAGTTATATATTTATATTCAGCAGAGAGATGAGAATACCATTGAGTGTAAGCTAGTGGCTATGCCTCCATGCAGTTCACTTTGTATGTCTATACATGTCTGTTGTGTATTCATTTGTCTGTATTAACAATGCATGTAGGTACTTCTATATAAGTGAATAACCAATGAAGCAAACCCCATAGATGTGCATGTACTTATTTCCATCTCATACATAGCAGTTTCTGAAAAAACTATCACATTCTTAAGCCAGTATGTAGTTCTTTCTTAATAAATTAGTTTATTCTTCATTTAACAGAAGTTCTTTCTTAAACTATAATATCTTAAAATATAACAAATACCATAAATCCAAATGTGATGATGTTAGAGCAACCTGGTCTATAGTCTCAGTTAACTGTTTTTTCTTGGTAACTGAGTCTTTATTCTCCAGGCAAATAATTGTTATGCACTACATTTTGTGCCAAAGCCAACTGACATCCTTAATCTTTTGAGTTATTATGAGTGTTAAAATCCATCCAGAAACAGCTAGGTTTTTAAAGAAAGAAAGAAAAAATAATTTGTATGAAATGACCACTTATTATCAAATGTCTTGGACAATTTAGCATAGGATGTCCTTTGCTATCCATGATAGGGCAGCTGGTTCCAAATAACATGATATATCTCATTAGAGAGATATTAGATCTAATTATGCAACATATAAGTGAGATCATTATAGTAACATTATCTCAATGAGGTAAGTAAAGCACAAGTGAAATCCAACACTGCTGCTTGAAAGAATTTTTGAAAGCAAATGTAAGGAATTAATGATCACTTAAGTGTACAGTGAACGATATTGAAAATCAGTCATGAATCTTTGGCAGGTAATGGAAAAATACAATAGAATCATAGGTACCATGATTAATTCTACTATAGGTAAAAATGAACTTCCTGGGAAAATATTATCTTTTAATGCAGACAAATTGTTTTCTAAACAAAATAGCAACAGAAGAGTCATATGTTTTGTTGTTTTGTGTTTATTCCATTACCTTATTTTTTGGACTTCTTTGTCAGAGATTCTCAAACTTTAGGGTGTAACAGAAGCCCGCAGAGGGCTTGTTAAAACACAGACCTCAGAGTTTCTAATTCAGTAGGGCTGGGTGGAACCTGAGAATTGCATTTGTAAAATTCCCAAATGACACTGATGCTGCTGGTCCAGGTCCTAATTGAGAACTGCTGGACTATGCGAAATCACTGTGGAAGACACTTAACTCACATTATCTTCTTGATTCTTTTTCCGTAAGATGAAAGTCTAAGGATCCTATATTCTGCTTGGTATCTTCAATCAAGCTATATATCTTGGGAAATCCAGGTTCTATACCTTCTTAGCAGTGATAATAACACAAGCGTAAGGTATAAAAATGTATGTAGACATTTTAGGAAAAATATATATTAATAAAAAATGTAAACATGGTTTATAACTACAAAATCACTGGAGAAGAATCAGATAATTTAAATAATTAAAATAAAAAAATAGAAGGAAAAGTTAATAATTTGTGTCCATGAAGATTTGTACTCTACAATCAAACAATTTTTTAAGCATCTGTGGTTTATTTACCAAAATTAATCAATATTAGGAAGAACAAATAAATTACAAATAACAGAAATGGCATAAACCATATATGGTAACCATTTAATAGTACTAAAAAGTAAGTTTTTCATGAGAATACCCCCCAAGATATTAAAAACTAACAATGAAACAAAAGCAACATTAGATAAGCAAACCATTTGTCTAAATAACCATTGGGACAAAATGGAAAATAAAACTGTAATTGTAGACTATTCTACTAACATTACAGTATCACATTTCAACACAGGTATATTACCAAAGCTTGCTCAGAGACAAATTCATAGGCTTTAGTATTTACTACATTTAAAAGTATAAATGAGTCAAGTCTTTATCTCAAGAACTTAAGTAGGTTACAGTAAATCAAAAGGGCCAAACTTAGGGACTGGAAACAACACATTTTATTGAATTGGAGAAGTATAAAATCAACAACTGAATCAAAGAACTTAATCTTTTTTAAATGAAAAAAAAATCTATAAAATTTTCTGCAAAGTAAAATGCAAAAAAAAATTAAAAATGAGAAAAAATATGACAAAATGGAAATATAAAAATACATAGAGGGCAATCTTGTTTAAGAAGGTAATTGCAATTTTCTTGATGAAATACTAGCAAATATAATTTGTATAGAGTATTAAAATAATATCCAGTAATCCATCAATACTTTCAACTATTTGTAAATGACTTAAATGACCAATTTATAACATTTGACCTTATCATGTAATAACACTATATCTCTCCAGGTATTAAGTTTTCTTGCAGGGCCCATCGCTATACTTTAAGAATGTTTCTTAGAATTTTATGTTTTTGTGCAAATTTGAAACTTTTAACATTTTAAGTGGTTGTCACTGGATTAGAAGAGTCACAAAATTCCACACACGTTATAATTTGGATGTGAACAGAAAATATAGTACCCATAAGCTAGTTTTCCTCTCAAACTCACACCCAAAATTTGTCAGAAAAACAAAGTGTTTAATCTCTTTAAATCCTCTCAGTCCTACTGTGTTAAAAAAAACTCAACTTTTCAGTCATTTACCTCACCCCATCATAATCTCTTTCTAAATGTTACTTAGGAATTGCAAGCTCCTTAGAGAGTCAATTCTGTCACTTAATAGAATCTAAATTCCAGTTTTCACTCAAGTAAAGGAACATGCAAAAATGTCAAATTTTTTTATCAATATCATTAAATTGTGTATAAGTTTTTGAAAATTTTTTCTTATATACTTTAATTTCATTCTATAAATTTTTTAAAATACCTCTTTAATATTTTTCTTTTTACTTTTGGAAGATATGATACAGTTTTTAGAAATACGTGTTAACTTACTAGAGACCTGCTTTTTACTCTCTGCTTACTTTGCTTTTTACACTTGCTTACCTTGTCATCATTCCTTGGATTTTAATTTTACTGGCCTTGGGTCAGCCTCTTCCCCACAAACACCATCCTCCACCCCCACTCCCAGTTATGGCTCATCCAGTTTATTGATGTGGTGAGGATGGGTCTTTGTAGACTGGACATTACAGGGTCTTTGTAGACTGGACATTAAGATATAGGCCTATACTGTGGGAGCAGCAAAATGGTATCTGAAGCCTCATTCAAAAAGGTTGATCCAGTCCAAGTCCCTCTCCAGCTTTCATAATCATTTATAGTTTCATTCTTCTCATTGTAACAGCCCACATCCTGTAATAGGCAAAAACCAAGAGCATTAGGAGGTAAGTTTCCATTGTTTTTCTTCCAGGATCTCATCTTGTGAACTTACTTTTTTCTTCATAGACTGGATACCTAACACTTACCAATATTTACTTAAAGAGGATCAATCTATACCATCATTTTTCTAATTCCTTAGCGCCAAGTATTTTGTTCATTCCCAAATGCCCCACCCATTCCTCTAGTAGAAACTGGTCCATCAAAGATGACAGCATCATTGTTTATAGAGGAAAGTAAGGAAGTCCAAGTCTAAATAGATTTAATCATAAAAAGGATTTAGAAAATATTCTAAACAAAGTGAGATGTAGAATGTACCATAGAAACCATCAATGAGGGTAGGTTTGAAATACCAGTTCAAAGCAGATTTTCACCCTTAATTAGGAACTTCCTATATATAGCAGGCATTGTGCCTAAGCAGTTTGTATATATAATTGCATTTACTCTCTCCAATGCCCCTATCATGTAGGTACTATTGCCCTTCATTTTTAGATAAGGGAACTAAAGTTTAGAGAAATTATGAAATTCGTAGTAAATAACAGAATCATGATTCAAACTCTAATTGTACACCCAATTTTAGTTCTTGAGCACAGTGTTATAATGCTATTTATTATATGTCATTTGATTGTAAGGATTGAAATCCAACTCATAGTTTAAGGAAAAACAGAAATCATAGAAAGAACCTTGAAAGCTTTCGTAGAAACCAGACAGGAATGTAGCTGGGCTTCCGGAACATCAAAAACCGTGCAATAAACATTGTGTCCAAACTCGGGTTCTACTCCTCACTTCTTCTTGCCACCCCTTACTTGTTACTTCCCACCCCCCACCTCCTACCTTCACCCACAATGGCTTACTCACTTTGGTTCATATGGTAGCAAACCTGTTTCTCTAAGCTTTATATCTCTTAATTTTAGTACTCAATGCTCCCAAACATGAACTTGACTAACTTTTGATCTCAAAGTCCACGAATCATGGGGATGGAAAACTTTGGCCAGGTTTAGGCTATTGTCCATTCTATAAAAAACATTTATCCCTTCACTTAAAATTAATTTAGAATGCTCTCTGTGTCTCACACTGTCCTGAGTACCGGGAATACAGTGGTGAACCAGACAGACAAGACCTTACATTCTAGGGGGAAGAGAGAGGCGACAAATAAGTTAAAATATAAGTATCTGAGAGTTAAGTACATACACAAAGTAAACATATAAGCCAATTTTCAATGGTGCTAAATTAAAGCAAGGTAATATATAAAGTGAGTGATGGCGTGGAGGTCAACATTAGGTAGAGATATAAGTACATATTTTTCAGAGGTGACATTTCAGTAGAGACTCAAATGACAAGAAGAGACTATGTTTGATCATTCCAGGAGTCGAGGATGAAAGATGCAAGGCAATAACCTGAGATATTAGTCAACCATAGTGGCTAAAACTTAGTAAGTAAATGGGAAGAATGTGGGGGTCAGTGCGGGAATCAGGGACTAAAAATCTGTTGAGGAAACATTTGATTGTTATTCAAAATGGAAAACGTCATAGCCAGAGGGAGGGTGTTCTGATTTGCCCAAGTTGGGTCTAGTATCCCTTGGGTTATATTTTAATTTGGCTGCTGTTGCTGCAGCCAGAGGGCTACAGAAGGAGGAAGCATACTTCCCCCTGGGAGCCCTGGTTCTGGGCAGATAAAGCAAGGAACAATTCTATTCTCTTCACAATTCTGTTCAAGCATCTCTACTGTAAATGCCTTTAACAGTCTCCCTATATTGTCAAGCACCAGTATCCAGCTTTATCTAGAAGGTTATATTTTTCACTAGTTTTAAATATTTTAGATATTCCGATCTTCCATATGGCCTTGAAGTTTTTTAAAGGGGCTGGTTCAATTGGAATATCATCCAGTGCTGGAAAATTATCTTTGTTGATTTGTTGATTGATTAGCAGGTAGTTAATATCTATTCGAACAGTCTGTTGCCTCTAGGCATTGGCTTCCTGTTCCATTTCACTGGGCTTTATATCTTAAATTTCCTATCTTCCAAGCTCCGTTATCTGACATGCTTATTTTTAGTTTTCTTTGTAAAAGTGATAGGATCCTGAGCATGTTTGGCTAGATATCAGTCAAGGAGTATCACCCAGTTATAAAAGCAAGTCAGGGTAACAGGAAAATGGAGTAAAGTGGAAAGGGATGTCAGGAGAAAGGAGAGAATCTGGAGCAAAAAGAAAAGGGAAACTCTATAGACAGTCCAGATAATAGTCATATCAGAAAACAAAGAAATGGCCTGAAGAGTTAGGAATCACTGCAGCAGAATTAATGAGATGGAAAATTTCTCAAGGAAAAGAGCCAAGCATAGATTAAAAAAAAGAAAGAAAGAAATAGCATTTAAAAAAAAAATAGGAGAAAGGAAAATATTAAAAAACCCCAAGTTCAAGGTGAAAAAGTAAAACAAAAGAATGGATAAAGCAACAACCCGAGCATTGCATTAAAGCAAACGTATTGTTTTCTTTATTCTTATCTTCAACTCTCTTTGCATTTCTCATGTAGCAAAGCCAAACAGAAAGGATAATTTTGTTTATGTACCCAATTTGCATAATTGTGCAATATAAATTACAATGCTAATTAAGGACAGCCCTTGGGCTTCTGGAATTGGGTCAAAGTGGCTCCCTGAGTGTGAGGAGGTTGGGGCATTGGCTCGGTCCCCTCTCCCACCACAGGGAAGCTAGGCAAGAGAAAAGAACGTCTCTGACAGTGTGTGAAATCTTGTCAGATTTTGTTGAAAACCCAGAACTGTACATCTCACTTCAAAACTTGGCTTTTAAAATCATCTTTGTGTGATTCCACAACGAGGTGCATAAAAGCCAGAAGTTCTCCTAAAGGCTGTGTTGGGCATCTTTTTATGAGTTTTATTTTTCCTCAATTTTTTTTTATTCAGATAATTTTTGTTTTTCAAACTGTAGATAATTGAGCGTGAACCTGGCATGCAATATTTCTCACTGGACTACTGCCAGAATGATCCCAAACCGGTGTACGGCATGCCCTGCTCAGGCTCCTGAGCCTGGGGAAGGCGACAAGCTGATTTCTGAGCTTTAGTTAAGTCCAGGTCCTTAAAACTAACTTAAGCTATTAAACCATAAATACATCAAAGATCCAGTCCCAGAGAGTTCATTCCTTGCACTATTCATAACAGGGACCTGTAAGGTATAGAGTTCATATAATGTTTAGCCTGGGTTTTTCAAGGAAAGGATATTTCTGAGTTTTACTACAGCGAAGGTTGGCATAACCACAATGGAGGAGTCTCTGTCCTAGGCTTGTTCTGAAGACATTTTGGAAGCTTCTGTTAGCCACTGAACCCTAACTCCAAACAAAGATTACCCGAAAAATAGAAAAAAAAAAACAGAGCCCAGAACATGCAGATGGAAGTAAGGACGAGGGGGGCATCAGCGCAGGGGCCTCAGGTTCTAACTCACGCCTCTCTATCCACTTCCCCCTCTCTCCTCCTCCTGAGAGTGTAGAACCCACTTTCAAAAGGGATTTATTATCTCCCTAACTCAGGTAACAGCATAACAGTTAGGGATGTTGGTTTTATATAACCAATTTTGACTTTAACACCTAGAGGTTCTGTTCACTAGGATTATTATAGCAATAATTGGAAAATAGGTGGCCTATTTCTCATCTTATGTTATTTTATCTTCTAAAGCAATGTTTCCCAAACTCTTTCATATCCAGGCATAGATAAAATGATACTATTTCTATGGAACACTGGAGTAAACTAGAGGAAAATTGGGACTTTTGACAAGGCTACTCATGTTCCAAGGTCACTGGATTTGGGGGTCTGGCCAACCCAACCCTTCAGTTACCTGGACATAGACATTGGTTCATGGTTGGACATTAGACTAAAATCTGACAACAATTAGGAAAGTTGGCAAAATTTCAGAACATTTTTTTAACATGTAGATACAATCACGGGTTACATTTTCAACTTACTCCTGATAATGAGACAATATGCTTCCCATTTTGCTAAAGCTAGTCTGAATTGAAATTGAGTTTCATTTTTAACTGGGTGACTCCTGGTTGATATAAATGTTATTACCTAAAATTTAAATCTAGTAGGTCATGTTCCACTTTTAAAATCTTCTGGACTCACCGTTACATGTAGGATAGAGTCTTAAATCTATGTCTAATTTTAACTAATATATAGGTTTACCGTATGGGAGTGGTGTTCTTTCTCACTGTTTTATTAATGACAATGTTAGACAAGGGCAGTTGTCATCTCTGGTCTGGTTAATATCTTTTTTCATTATCTTAGTTGAGTAGCTCTCATCAGACAGTTTGCTTGCTGCTCCTAGAGCTGATATACTTTTTTTGTTGATTTTTCTTTCTCATTTTTCCGCTGTCACTTAAGATTTAGTCATTCTAGTCTTTTTCTCTGGTATATACTCTGATCCTGATTGTAAAGGCACAATCTTATAATGTAGATATCTTAAAGAATACTCCTTCTGATGACTGTATATACTATACTGAGAGCAATTACTATAGAGCAGTGGTTCTCCAAGTGATGTGATACTAGCAGTATCACCTGGGAGACTGTTAGCAATACATATTCTTGGGCTCAACCTCAGAGTCACTGAATCAGAAAATCCGGTGTTGAGGCTCAGAAGTCTATGTTTTAACAAGGTGATTCTCTTGCACAGTGAAGTTTGTGAAACGTTGTCAGGGGAAGTCAGGCTCAAGGAACGTCTTGACTGAGGACTTCCTAAAACCTGCTCTCTCATTACTCCAATATGCTTTCCTTATGCCTTTTTAATTTCTGTTTCATTGGAGCTTTCTCTTTTGCAGGGAACTCATCCATTCTAGAGCTGAGTCATCTCCAATCAACTGGATTTCTAAGTTAACAATTTCATTCCTACTTCATGTGGGTAACTATTATTAGATTCTCACTTCTCTAAAACTTTCCTGGAAGATTAGAAAATTAAAATAACTAGATTTTTTATTAATCATCTGCTCCTTCAGGCTAGAATTTTGAAATTATCATACACACTTTCTCCCTCTCAATTTTGCCTTCTTGATAATTTCGAGCTAGTACTAAAATCATATTTCTTAAGCATACTAAAACTGATGACATCATGAGATATAAAACAATCCATTTGAATGGCAAGGGGACATCATTCTAGCGTTAAACCCATGTCATGAAAAGTCCACCGAGAAGGCAAAATACAGTTGCAGAAGCTGAACTTTGACTAAACTGGCATCACAAATAGTACCTATACACAAATACTTGCTCAGTTTAGGGGTTTAGGGCACCAGCTCTGGAGCCAGACATCCTGAACTCAGGTCCTGATCCACCACTTATTGGTTACAGGACCTCATGCAAACATTCTGTGCCTCAGTTTCTTTATCTGCCTGTCACAGAGAATATGTTCAGTAAATTTTAGCTAAAGCTATAGCTATTGAAGTAACATCCTGCAGAGGATGCCCACTCACTCCTAGTAGTCCTGCAAGGTGTGTAAACTAAGCATCAGTCTCTAAAAAACACATAGCAACTACAATCTGATGACAGAGGACTGGTTGGGATTGATTAAAACCCATACTGAGAGATGAAAATGATGAATAGTTCTTATAAAACTTGTAGTATATACGTAAACTGAATGTCACTTTAATTAGTATACAGTGTGATTTAGTATATTTTCCAATTTACTCAAGCCCAGAAATTTACATCAATTTTAGCTAAAATAATTGTTCTGTTATTTCTAATCTGATTTCAACGGACTATGCATATCGTTCTCCCTTTTTTCAGAGACTCATTCTCTTCTAGCCCCCTTGCTTCTGAAAATGTTATGTTCAAGTTTATAAATGGTGTGGGCCGATGTGTTGTTTTCATGCCTGTAAGCACATCCTATTGTTTGTGGAAAATGTTCTAAAATTTGTAAATAAAGCTCAAAGTTTATGTTAAGATAAGATTCTTGATATATACAAGACCAAAAGTGGTTTGGCTTCTCTCCACTTTGGCTTAAAACACTGAGAGGAATTATTAATTATCCCAGAATGTCCCTGATATCTGTTGGCACGCTCTTTGAGTGTCTGGGCTTACTTAGAATTTTACTGTTTTTATTTTATACCCTACATATATCTTATTGACTACATTTATTCCTTTACAGATACACCTCTCATATGCTTTCTAGTCTTGAAAATTCACTCATATGACTGTATATACTTATACGTTGTGTCAGGCACTATTCTAGGCATTAAAGATACAGCGGTTATTAGAGTTCTAGCCATTATGAGGCTTATATTAGCGAAATAAACTGTAATTTCCTAGAAGACAGTAACTGAAACTTATCATATCTACCTTATTCTTAGTAGAGTGTTGAGAACATAAATAGATGTTCAATTAAAAACTTCTGGATTACTAAAAGAATTATTATATGTAAAATACTAGGAACTTTCAAGGAGCCTGGTTGAAGGGGGACTTACAGAGTAGGAGATTATTTGAGTTGCAAGGTACTTAAAAGGGTACCTAGTAGAAACGCTTGGTTTTCACATGAGGAAATAGAGAAAATCACCAGTGTCAGTAACTGAAAATCGAGTGTAATCGTGTAGCATAGAGTGCACTTCTGGAAGACTTAGTGGAGAGTTGTGGGAAGTATTAAAAAGAACACTGAGTTTGGAGTGAAAAAACTAGGGTTGGTTTTGTCCCTTAGTAGCTGTATGACTTTAGACAAGTCTCTTCAGTTCATAAAACCCACATGAAATGACACATCGAACCTTTCAGGAATGTTGTGAGAATTAAAGGATACAATATTTGAAGGCACTTTGATACGTTTTTATAATTGTTAACTATTCTTTAGGCAGACAGGGTTGGGTTTCAGGGAATGTGTCTTGAATGGCAAGATGGCGATGGAAATGGGAGTCATTGGGAGAAGGGAAAACAGGTCCTAGTTCACAATCATTAAGGACTACCACAAAATTCCTCCCCCTAAAAATCTAAAATGAGTATATATGCCTTCAAGACTGTAACTTGATCAAGAGGTTCACCTACGGTGCCACTACGTACTTATAGTTTAGATCATTATTGTATGATAAAGTCAATTAAATGATATTTACTCCCTTATTCTCAAATATTTAGTACAGAAAACAATTAGGAATATAAGTATAGCTCAAGCTCATGGAAATGTCTAATATTTTGTGGACAACAGTTTCTTGAATTATTAGCCACTTTGCTATTTATTTTTCAGTAGGCACACTGAAGTTCTATATTTATGATACTTATAACAAACCGTGAAGATAACATAATGCATTTGGGGTGAACCAAAGCAGTAGTCCAAATATTTCATTAGAATTCAGACCAACACTTTGGGTTGTATATTTATTCATAGATAGATTTAAAAACATTATTATAGGTTCGTTTCTCATTGTCACTTTTTAATTTCCATTTTTAGATTGCAAGAAATGCATTAGACTGAAAATAGTAAACATGAGAACTGATCCTGACATTGACTCACCCAGCTTGGATATCATATCTTGAAGAAGTCTTCCCTGTACCCCTTCCCCAGTAGAGCAAAACATTCTTCCACTGTGTTATCCTCTAATTTTCACTCATATCTTCCTCTGTTGTAGTTATATGCTCACATACCTATTCTTCGAATGGGGTAGTATGACATTTTAGGAGACACTTTGCCTTTTTCTCCTTGGTAACTTTAGCACAGGGCCTGGCACATTGCTGATGTTCAATAAATGTGACTTGAGTCAAACACATTCACTTGAAATGAATATTAAGCTTTGATAAACTCTGGAAAAATGCTGCAAGGTTAATTAGGATTCTCAGGAAGTCTTTTTATTTCAATTTTGATTAAGCAAAAATTTGGATCTCAGAATATTTTGGTACTTGATTTAGAGACATAAAAACCTGGGTGAATAACACTTCTATCCTCCAAGAATATGCTTACCCTTTCAGGGAAAGAATCTACTAAATAAAATGGTAAATGTGAGCAAAATGAAGTGTGTGTGTGTGTGTGTGTGTGTGTGTGTGTGTGTGTGTGTGTAATTTGAAGATTAGATGGGAGAAGGGGATATCAAGATAGTGGATTTTGTCTGTGATAGACACTAGCAGTGACAGCTACTACCCAATGCCAACTCAATATCCACTTCCCCTTTCTTACTTAACAGCCTTTACAATTTGGTAGAAATGTGTCCAACTAAAAAAGTTGTTTTAGCAACCTCCAGAGCAGGTAGAAGTAGTCATGTGGCCTAATTCTGGCCAATGATTAAATTAATGGAAGTCTCTGGTTATGGCTTCCAGGAAGGCTTCATAAGAGAGATTGACTCCTCAGGTTGGTCCTTTATTCCCTTGCTGTCCTCCCACAGGTATGCCTGGAGGAGCAATCATGAGGATTAAATCCACATTTTAGGGTTGGTTTCAGTAAGAATACAGAGGAAATCTGGATCCTTGATGACACTGAGCCACAGTACTCATCTTCCCATCCATGGAGTTGTTGCCTGAGACAAAGAAACCCCTTACTTGTTTAACTCACTGTTGGGTTTTTTGAAACCAAACACAATGGAATACATTTCCCCTTCCAAGGAATAGGGGAGGACATGACTTTCAAACTCCGATGAGACTTGTGACCTACTGAAAACAACTCCATCTCTGCCCATGGTGCAGGGGTGACATGCTGTCCAATCATTTTTATTTATTTCTTTGTTAGTTTTGCTGAAGACTAGATTTAAATACCCGATGAAAGTTGTTGTAAAAGTAAATGTGTAATTTCTGGGGACATCAATAGATAAATTCATTTAACTATATATATGCCTAGGTTTGGCAAAAATCAAATAAGCAATGTTCCTTACTTACTATCATTTTAATTAAGTTTTATTTCTCTCTAGGTGATACATATTGCAAGAGCACAATCAATGAACATTGGCAATTTACTTAACTCTTGCTCTTTGTCCTATTTATATAATTTATGGTGTCAGTGTTTCTCAAATGGTATGTTCCTGCAGCTCATCAGATGAAAATCTTTCCCAGATGTGCTGAAATTTTTTCATTAATTTGTATATTTTATTTTTGATAAGTAAGTACACATGCTTATGACTAGAAAACACCCTTTTTTTAAACCCAGAGGACTACTTAGCCTTGAAAATAATTGATTCGTGCCCTGCCCACTCCACCCTTATTATTCAAATACAGATTATTAAAGGAAGCTCTGCCCTATACATTTAGCTGATCCAAAGGTGAAAAGGAAAATTATTTTAAAGATTTCTGCAGGGTCTGTGTATAACTCAGTTTTATTTTTCCCCATTAAGAACCATGTAATTTTAGAACAGGTTCCATTTCTAAGTATTTAAAATAAGAAGTGATAATCTTGTGGTGGCATTTTTCTATAGAGGCGATATGTCTGTTTAGTGAAGTTTGAGACTAGAAATCAGGGCTTCTATCTCTTAGCTTGTGCAACAATAAAGAGAAGACTAAAACTTGTATATTGACACAAAAAACATTTATTAAGGGCAGATATCATTATATACATTGCTTCTATTTATGAGTTGTAGTGCTTGTCAATAGGAAATATGTGCATATATGTGTGTACACAAGTGCACGTATATGTGTTTTTGTTCGATTCATTAGTTCCAACCAACTAAATATACCAAAGGAACAGGAGAAATATTTATACCTTGAACAGAAGGACCTGGCTTAGCTCAACATCTCTATTGTCTACTTTCTAGTGCCCAATCGTTCATCATGAAGGATGGAACCTAAAGCTAAAATTGCTTTTGCTAGACTCCTTCGCAGCTGGGTTTCTGGGTGAGATTATGTTTGACCAATCAAATGTCCTTCTATAACAGTGAAGCAAAGGTCACATAGGTGGCTGATTCTGTTTATTTTAATGAACTTCATTGGAGTATCCTTTATATAAAATATAATGTATGCATTTTAAGTGTATAGTTGGATGAGTTCTGGACAATTTATAGACCTGTGCTACCAGTATCAATATGAAGGTACATAATTAGTTCCTCACCCCAGAAAAGTCCCTTGTCCTTCCTTACAGTCAGTTTTCAACACATACCCCCGACCCAGGCAACTATTGATCTACTTTTTGTTACCATGGAGCATAGTTATCCTTCCCAGAGATTCAAATGAGTGGGATCACTTTTGTATCCTGTTTAAGTCTGACTGATTTCACTCGGTGTACTCTTTCTGAAAATTATCCATACTATTCATGTGGTACACAGGATTCTGAGATGGCCCCTCAGATTCTTGCCTCCTCATAGGCAAACCTTCTCTGTTATTCAGTCAAATATCAATCTAGATGTTATCATGAAGGGAGTTTTTAGATGTAATTAAAGTCTCTAACAAGTTTCCTTTAAGTAGGAAGATTTTCCTTGCTTGAGTCCAACCTAAGCAAATGAGCCTGTAGAAAAAGTTGAGATATTTGAATCATGGGAGAAACTCTGCTCTTGTGTTCGAAAGAGAAAATTTCCATGTTGTAAAGAGGACCTCGTGGCAGGGAGCACCAAGCAACCTTTAGAAATTGAGAACAATCTTATGTTGACAGCCAGCAATAAAGCTCTGGCCTCATCTTATAACCATAAAGAACTGAATTCTGTCAACGACCACATGAATGTAGAAGAGACCCTGGTTAGAGGTCACAGTAGTGGCCAATACTTTGAATTCAGCCTGGTGGCACCTGAGGGAAAAACCAGCTATCCATGCCCAGACATCTGATGTACAGAACTGTGAATTAAAAGATGGGTATTTTTTTAATCTGCCGGTTGTGGTAATTTATTATGTATCCATGAAAAACTAATAAAATCATTCAGGTATTCCTTTCTATTAGTGAATGTATGAGTTATATGTTATTGTATAACAAATTGCCAACAATTCAGTGTCTAGAAACAGCACGCATTTACTCTCTCATATTTTCAATGGGTCAGAAATTTGGGCATGGTTTATGTGAATAATCCTCTGGCTCAGTGTTGCTTATAAGCCTACAAACAGGGTGTCAGCCAGCACTGAGGTGTTATCTGAAGGTTACCTTGGGAAGGGTTCACTTTCAACCTCACTTAATGTGATTGTTGGCAGGATTCAATTCCTTTGAATCGGGAATTATAAAACCATCGACCTCAGATATCGCAGGTATAGATAGGTGTTAGCCAGAGGCTACCTTCGGTTTGTTGCCCGTGGGCCTCCCCAGTAGCAGTTTGCCTCACCAAAACCAGCAAGGGATAAAGTCTGCTAGCAAGATGCTACTCTCTCCAGTAATATAATCACAGAAATGACATCACCTCAACAATGAGATGTTTTGTTGGTTAGAAAGAAATTACTGGGGGCCAGGGAAGATTACACAAAGCTGTGAATAGCATTTAAAAACTGGGATCACTGGGAGCTATTTTAGAACCTACCTATCACAAACCAGAATTTATTTATCCATTCCATTAATCTGTAGATAGACACTTGGGTTGGTGCCACATTTGAGCTATTTAAAACTTAACGAAATTTGCGAATATTCAAAGGTAGATATTTGTGTGGACATATATTTTTTTTGTCTTGAGTGGAATTACAGGTCACGTACAAAGTATATGTTTAATCTGAATAAGAAACTGCCCCAAATGTTGTCCAAAGTGATCCTACCATTTCACACTCCCAACCAACTACCAAAATGTATCAGAGTTCCACATCTCCACAAACACTTGAAAGTGTCAGTCAGTCTAATTGTAGCCATTTGAGTGGGAATATAATGGTACTCATTACGGTTTTAATATGCATTTGCCTAATGCATATTAGTTATGTTAATGATGTTAAGCATCTTTTTATGTACTTAGAGGCATTTGAATATCTTCTTTTGTCAACTATGTTTAAATAGATTGCCCATTTTAAAAATTGAGTTGTCTAACCTATTATTGAGCCATAAGAATTCTTTATATATTCTAAATACTTCTTTATCAGATATATACAGTAAATGTTTTTTCCTCAATTTGTGGCTTGCATTTTTATTTTTTAACACTATTGAAGAGCACCGTCTATAAATTTAATGAAGTTTATTTTATCCATTTTTCTGTTATGTTGATACTTTTTGAACTATCTGTGAAAATATTTCTAAGAAAAAAATTATATTTTTATCCTAGATGTTTTTTGATTTTAGCTTTTATTTTTATATGTGGTCCATTATGGGTTAATTTTTCTGTATATTTTGAGGTAAGAGTTGGCATTTTTTATTTATAGGTACTTCCAATAGAGCCAGCACCAGTTACTAATAAAACTCTCCTTCAGCCATTGAATTATTTTGTCTAAATTATTATGCCTAAAATCAAAAGACTATATATGCATGATCTACTTTTGAACTATCTTTTGTTGTTGTTCCATTGATCTATATGTGTATTCTTTCATAAATACCATTTTTGTGGTTACTGCAGAATTCTTGCGAATCTTGGAATCTAAGTATTCTAATTCTGTTCCTTTATCCAATTGTTTTGGTTATTCTAGGTCCTTTGCATTTGCCTGCAACTTTTGAATTAGGTTGTTAATTTTCCTCAAAAATAAACCTGGCTGGAATTTTGAATGGGATTGTATAGCATCTATAGATCAATTTAGGGAGAGCTAGCAGCTTTTAATACTGAGTATCCTATTCTCTGAACGTGGTATTTCTCTCCATCATGGTCTTCTTTAATTTCCCAGCTATGTTTTATAGTTTCAGTGTGCAGGTCTTGCAGTTTGTTAAATTCTAGGTATTGTTTTAGGTGCAATTATAAATACTCAAAAAATTACCTTTTGTTCAATGCCAGTACATAAATACAGTTGGTTTTTACATCGATCTTGTTTTATGCAATCTTGTTATACTAACTTGTTAATTATAGTTACTTTTTTGTAGAATCATTAAAAGTGTCTACGTACATCATGTCATTTGCTAATTAAAATAGTTTATTTCTTACTATCACAGAGTGTCTTTATTTTCTTATTTTGCTTTATTTTAATTCATTACAATGTTGGGAAGGAATGTTGAATGCGGAGATTGTTTCCCTGCTCGGTAAGATGTTAGCTGTAGCTAACATTTCATAGATACCTTCTATCAGATCGAGAATGTTCCCTCCTAACACTAGTTTACTGAGATATTATGTCATAAGTGTGTGTTCAACTGTGCCAAATGCTCTTTCTGTATCTAGTGAAATAATCTAATCATTCTTATTTATTTTGTTAATTTGATGAATTTTAATGATTGATATTAAAAAGTTAACTGGGCATTCTTTAAAAAGCCCCATTTGGTCATAACATTCTTTTTAAAAAGATTTACTGGATTAAATTTGTTAATATTTCTTCAGGATTTTTATGTCTACATTTATGAGAAATCTTTGTGCTTTTCTTATAATATTTTCAATCAGGGTAATACTGTCTCATAAAATAAATTAAAGAATGTTCCACTCCTATAATTTTCTAAAAGAGTTTGCTAAGATTGGTTTTGTTTTTCCTTAAATCTGTGCTAGAATTCACCAGTATCGAGAGATTTCTTTGTGGAATTATACATTGTATTTTAATATATTTGCTTAAAGCTGGTCACATATTCATTTCTTGTCCTTTAAATGTCAGTAGAATTTAAATTGAGGTCCCCTTTTCACTCCTGATAGTGTAGATATATCTTCTCATTTTGTCCCAGTGTATTTTTTTGTGCATTTCTCCTACTTAGGTTTCATCATACATCTTATAAAGTTTTTCTTAAATTTGAAAATTTGTTCATTATAGGTTCAAATATTTGCTCTGCCACCACCCTTTCTGGGATTTCAGTTACAAGTTTTGGATTGCTTAGTATTGCCCTTCAAGGCATCGCTTCCTCTCTGATTTTAGGTAGTTTTACTGATTTTTTTTTTTTAATTTTACTAGCTGTTCTTATGCAGTGTCTGTTAATCTCATGGAATGAATTTTTCATGTTATTCTACCTTTTCATTTCTAGAAATGCCATCATTGTGTTCTTTTTTAAATGTTTCTCTGTACACTGTTTTTCTATATACGATTGCACTAAACATTATTAAAATAGCTGTTTTAATAACTTTTTCTTCTAATTTTTATTCTATCATCTCTATTTCTTGTTCTGCTTCTATGGGCTAATTTTTTTTCCTGATGATGTGTCCCATTTTCCCAATTTTTAGCATGTCTAATAAGTTTTGACTGGAGGCTGAATATTTACATTTTACAATGGTAATGGTTACTGTTGTCCTTTAAAGAGTGGTGACCTTTGTCCTGGAAGGCAATTAAGTTACTTGCAGTTCATCTTGCTCTTTTTTGAAATTTCTCTTTATTTTATTTGGGTTTTTTTTTGGGGGGGGGGTTATCTGGAATAGCCTTTACTGTAGATAATATTTAGCTCTGCTACTAAGATGTGCCTTTCGACAGTTCTATGAAATTTTGAGAGTGATCATTGAGGACTCACCGCACTGTCTGAAACAAACACACTCAAAGGATCCCCATCTCTTCCAGTCAATTTTTGCCTGTCTCATATAGTTCCATCCTCTATGTATACCCCTTATTATTCAGCTAGTCTCAAGTGGGGCTTATTACAATTTCCGGTGTTCTTTTGCTGCATACTTCCTTCCTACATGGAACTCTGATTCGCTATTTCCATCCTTCTCAGGTTTCCTAAATTCCAATCTCTTTCTTCTCACCTCAGTGATACAGCCATGATCTGCTAAGAACCATCCTCCCTGTTCCAGATTCCAGAATATAAACCCGGGTAGAAATCTAGGGCAATTGTAAGACCCACCAGTGTCATTTGTTTTCATTCTTTCAATGATCACAGCTCTGTGTTGGCTACTGTCCAATATACAGAAATGCTGGTTTTATTTTTTTATTTTATTATTTTTGTCTTTAATTGTATGTTATTATATTTTTATTTGATATTACCTTATCTGTGTGTTTTCACTGTTTTATTAAGATATAATTGACATATAGCACTGTATGAGTTTAAGGTGTACAGCATAATAATTTGACTTATATGCATAATTAAGTGATCACCACAATAAGATTATAATATACGTTAAACTACTGTTTGGATGAAGGCGGTCAAAATGTGCAGACTTCCAGGTATAAGATAAATAAGTATTAGGGATGTAATGTACACCATGATGGCTATACTGCTGTGTTGTATATATGACAATTGTTAAAAGAGTAACTCTTAAGAGTTCTCATCACAAGGGAAAAAGTCGCCATTTTTCTTTTTTTCTTTTTTTAAAATCTATATGAGATAATGAATTCATTATGCATCTCTTCCATCTGGCTGTTCCTGAATTATATCCTTTTATTATAAACTGGTAATCTCATAAGAAAAATGAGTTTGTAAGCTGCTCTAGCAAATTGATTGAACCAAAGGAGAGGGGCATTGGAACCTCTAATCTACAGGCACAGAAACACAGGTCACAACTTGGACTATTGGCATTTGAAGTGGGGAGCATCTTATAGGAACTGAGCCCTTAACCTGTTCCATCTTATACTGTTGCTAGGTAGAAGGTATCTGAATTAAGTTAAATTGTAGGACAACAGCCATGTCAAGAATGGCTCAGTAATATGGGTAAAAAAAATAAAGGAAAAAAACACGTATACCAGAATTGGGTGCAGAATTGCAACCTTTATCCCATAGGAAATGAAAATCCACTTATTTTTGGAGCATGAGTTGTGAATGAGCTTATCTCTTCTAGCTCTTTTTCCCATTTCCACCTCCTCCTCCGTTAACGTTGTTCCAAAGTCACATTTCCAATACTTTCCTCTGCATATTCAAAACTCCTCCCAGTCATTTGCATTGCTTTAGCACCATCCCCAACCTCATAATTTTCTCTCCTCCTTCCTCTAAATCATTTTTTAAAATTATCATAGGGACTCTATGTCATTTAGGTGTGCATATTTGCAAGTGAGTCACACAGAGAAGTAGTGCCACTTAAAGGGCATTTTTTATTTCACTGCAAACCTAGCGTTTATTTAGATGTCAATTGTACTTAAATATTCCTTTGACTAATAGGTAGAATTTCTATATTTTATATAGATTCAACTCTACTGTATCAAAATGCAAAGTAGATTTGAGTTTATATTTAGCAGGAATCTGTTCAAAATGTGAATGAAGGCCCGTCTGGGTAAGTGGGAACCACACTGCATTTACTGGCAATGCTCTGGGACGTTCTTACTTGAGTTATTTCTCTTAGGTATGCTAAGTGGAGCAGGGACAGCTGAGGAAGGGGACAGTAGTTTAAACATTCTGTTTTGCCATGTAAATATTTTTAAAGCTCCAACTGGGTATATAAATATAGATATATTTAGGTTTTCCAATATGCGCAAGATGTAGTCTGAAATTACATCAAGTCTAAACAATAACTTACCTGGTCGATGCTGAGGATTGAAACTTTAGAAGAGAGAAGTATTAAAGTACTCTGGGTTACTACTCTCAGCAATTTATTAGTTCACAAGAAAAATACAAGTACATGTGCAAATAAGTATGGAATGCTTTAATATTGTATCTAGTCTTAATATTTCCAATTTAGTCTTTTCTGAAAAAGAATAAAAATGAAGATGAAAAGGTTTTTTTTACAATGGTTATTTCTTCACAATTGTTATTACTAAAACAATGAAAACAGCTTAATGGCATAATCCACGGAGTAACCTGTGTTAGGTTGTATATCTCCTTTTCACTTGCTTAGTCTCTTCCTCCACACAGGATGTGACTACAAATTATCAAGTATCATACACACACATTGTTTTCGAAGCCTTACATATTTCAAAGGAACATTTTTTAAAGTTTCAGATTGCAGAGCACAGCATAAGCCTCAGGCACAATATCACGGCTTAACTGATCCTAATAGGAAAGCCATCCCGGACCCATGATTATTAGAGAAAAGAAACAGTTAAAGAGAAAACCACAGGCCAAAACGGTGTCACTTGTGCTATAGCCTTTGATACCAAACCTAGATTTAATACTTGATCTAATTGCTATTTCAACCTCTCATGGAAACATAATCTCAATCAACCAGTCTGGAAGTTTCTGGTCAAAACCAATGATATAATCTGTCAGACGGGCCCTTTCCAACCCCCTTAGAAGCAGAGGCAACCTGCATGATAAAAACCCATGCTTTTCCTCCTCTTCTCCCCAAACGAAGATGTCCTGGTCTAAAAATAATCTTTTCTTTTCTTTCATTAATAGTTCCCTTGTTTCACTGCTTTTCCTACAAATGCCTTCTGTTTTGTGCGGTTCCTTGCAGTGCTCCACAGTTACTAGATGGGATGCTGACCAATTCATGAATTGCTTAATAAAGCCAATTAGACCTCTAAATGTACTCAGTTGAATTTTAATTTTTAACAAAGCAAACAGAATAAAAATTACAGAGACTTGCTAGACAAACTTTCCCATCGTTTCTCTTCTCCTCGTAAACAACAACAACAACAAAAACAATGCAGAAAAGTTTAAGAGTGACCACTAGTCCTGGAGAAGAAAGAATGTTTTAGCAACTCTCCTACAGCAAGGTCATCTGCTTCTCCCCACCTTTCGGTTCTAACTAGAATGTAAATGAATATATCTAGTAACGGTAAACTGGCTCCTAGATGACCTCAATTTCCCACTGCATTCCCACAAATGACAGGAAAGATACCAAAAGCCTGAGGCTAAAAAACCTACAACAGAAGGTGAAAGGTATTAGATTTGCTGAGCCTATGAAAAGACAGACTAAGCAAAGGCATAAAAATGTTCTTTGAATGTGAAGAGGCAAACTGCTTATTCCCAGGAGGGTGAGGATTGTATCTAAATCCATCCTGCCCCTGGCACGAATCATAGAGAAACTGATACTTTTGTGAATGTGGCTGTTGCTGTTACGACTAAAATGATGCAATGTAGGGTTTAGGTAAGGCAGTTTAAATAATTTGCAGATTTTAGGATTTAAAACAGAATTGTCAGTTTGTTTCTGTAAAGGAAGAGATGGTAAATATTTTAGGCTTTGAGAGCCATACATACCCTGTCACAACTACCAAAATCTGTTGTTGGAGAAGGAAAGCATCAATGGACCATATGTAAAAGAATGGGTGTGGCTGTGTTCCTACCGGCCGCAAGTTGCCAACTCCTGCTTTAAAGTACTAACATCAGTTATCGGAGTGGAGTCAAAGGATGGCTCTTGAGAAGTGGGAATAAAAGTGATTGATGCTGAGGTTTATTTTCAAGGGGAAGGCTAACCTCCAACTCCCATAGCTTCTGCTAATAAACATCTCTCTAAGGAGGAAGGTTTCTGGCAATGCAAAGGAAGCATCGACAGAAATTCCACAGGCCTCCTTCCAACCAGACTGCTGCCCTCATGTTCCACTCCGAAGCAATCTTACAACTTTCACGGCACAGAAAGATACAGTGTTCACTTAGCAAAGGGGATGGTTAGGTGTCCTGCCTGCTTGTTGTGATTGGAATATATTGTTTCTCACAGCCAAATCAATTTAAATATCTCAACAGCTTAAATAAAATTGAATTCTGATAGTTACATTAGATAAGTGGTTCTCAACGAGGGGTTGTTGTGACATCTCTAGAGACACTTTTGGTCATCATAACTGGAGAGTGATTGCTACTGGCATCTTGTGGCTAGAGGCCAGGGATGCTACTAAATATTCTCTGGTGCACAGAACAGTTTTCCATGACAATGGATTATCTAACTCAAAATGTCAGGAGTGCCAAGGTAGAGAAGCTATGTGCTAATGTTTAATAAATTCTTCCTTTAGCGAACATAATTAAAGCACAAAGTACATTTTCTTGAGAAATATTGAGAGTCATCACCACAAAAAAAATCCTCAGAGAAAAAATCTTTTGAGTAGTTTGCAGAAGGAACTCTCTTGTAAATATTTTGCTCTTTCAAATTAATGCAAGAAGTAAAAGAATATTTCATATTTTTGTACCTGATTGAGACCTCTTTCAGAATACGATATGAAATAATCTCGCTTTTGATCTAGAGTGTTTAATTTTCTAATTCTGACACCGGTTATAGATAAATTTAGATAAACCTAAATATAGATATATTTAGGTTTTCCAATATGTACCAGATATAGTCTGGAATCACATCAAGCCTGAACAATAACTTACCTGGTCGATGCTGAGGACTGAAACTTTAAAAGAGAGAAGGCTTAAAGTACACGATTAGATAGAAGGAATGCTTTGGTAGAGTTGGATAGAGAATAGCGGGGCCTTGGAACTGCCTGGAAACTACTTGCTTTTCTGTAGCAAAGCTAGAGTTAAGATGCAGTTGAGGTTGGGGTGACAGAATCAGGTCAAAGTGTTCTGCTTCATTTTGATGTGTCTTAATATGGAACTCTTTGGATGGAGCTAAACATATATAACTCTGAGTCTAGAGAAAGGAAAATCACTCCAGCATACACATGTAGTTTCCTCCAGGAGCTAAATTTAGTCTAAATTTATGTGTATCACTCCATGTTATGCCAAATGGTCAGGAGCTATTGAAACCTAGCAAAACATCCAAATTATTCAATGACTGCAGAGTGAGATAGTAGAAACCAACCAACAAATTCTCTCATGAACAAAAATTAAATCAACCGAACTGGTTATTTGCAGTATTTGAAATAAAATTTCTGCTACTAAGTAATTAACTTTGTAAAACATTTTACTTTAGAATAGCTTTAGATTTACAGAAAAGTCGAAAAGATATTACATAGTTGCAATATGTACCATGTCTAGTTTCCCATATTATTAATATCTTACATTAGTATAGTTTATTGTAATATTGTCAATATTAATACATTAATATTGTCATTTTAACTATATTGATTCTTCCAATCCAAGAACATAGAATATCTTTCCATTTCTTTGTATCTTCTTTGATTTCTTTAAATAAGGGCTTATAGTTTTCATTATGCAGGTCCTTCATATGTTTTGTCAAATTTATTCCTAGGTATTTTATTCTTTTTGTTGCAATTGCAAAAGGAATTATTTTTTCCACTTCTTTTTCTGAAACTTCATTATTAGCATATAGGAATGCTATGGATTTTTGCATGTTGATTTTTTATCCAGAGACTTTACTGTATTTGCTTATAGTTTCTAGTAGAGTTCTCTTGGAGTCTTTAGGGTTTTCAATATAGAGAATCATGTCATCCGCAAATAGTGACCGTTTGACTTCTTTGTTTCCTATTTGGATGCCTATTATATCTTTCTCTTTCCTGATTGCACTTGCTAGGACCACCAATGTTATATTGAATATAGCAGTGGCAGTAGTGGACAGCCTTGCCTTGTTCCTGATCTTAGAGGGAAGGTTTTTAGTTTTTCACCATTAAGTATAATGTTGGCTGAGGGTTTGTCATAGATGGCCTTTATAATGTTAAGGTACTTTCCTTCTATACCTATTTTGTTGAGTGTTTTGATCATAAATAGATGCTGTATCTAGTTGAAGGTCTTTTCTGCATCTATTGATATGATAGCATGATTCTCATTTTTTAATTTGTTTATGTGGTGTATCACATTAATCGATTTGTTTATGTCGAACCATCCCTGTTCCCCTGAGATGAAGCCCACTTGATCGTGGTTTATAATATTTTTAATATGTCACTATATTTGGTTCACTAGTATCTTATTTAGGATTTTTGCATCTGTGTTCATGAGCGATATTGGTCTGTAGTTTTCTTTTTTGTGTATTATCTTTACCAGGTTTCGGTATCAGAGTAATATTGGCCTCATAAAATGAGTTGGGAAGTATTGCCTCCTCTTTGATTTTTTGGAAGAGTTTGAGGAGAATATATATTAAATCTTCTTTGAATGTTTGGTAGAATTCACAGGTGAAGCCATCTGGTCCTGGACTTTAACTTTTTGGTAGGTTTTTGATGATTGTTTCAATTTCCGTACTGCTGATCGGTCTATTTAGATTTTCCAGATCTTCATGATTCAGTCTAGAAGGTTGTATTTTTCTAAGTTAATGCATTATTATTAACCAAAAGCCATGCTTTGTTCAGATTTTCTTTATTTTTTCTTAATTTCTTTTTTTATTACAGGATCTCATGTCACATATTACCTTTAGTCATCATATCTTCTTAAGTCACAACAGTTTCTCAGATATTCCTTGTTTTTGATGGTTTTGAGAAGTAGTGGTCAGATATTTTGTAGACTATTCCTCAGTTGGAATTTTTTGATGTTTTTCTCATTATTAGAGGTTGTAGGATTGAGGAGGAAGACCACAGACATAATGTGCCAATCTTAGCAAATCACATCACATTACATGCTACCAAGATGATATATCATCCTTGATATTAACCTTGATCACTAGTTGAGGTAGTGTGCATAATTCAATTTTAAAGTAAATACTATTTATGTATTAAAATTGTATATACTAAATGTCATATAAAATAGTTTGAGAAAATGTTCAGGTAACTTTTTTCCTTTGCTTTTCTTTTTTAAAATCATTATTTTCTTGAAAATAATTCACTCAAATATTTCTTTAACCGAAATCATTACTATTTACTACTGTGTAACACTCAATCCTAGACTAAACTAGATTAAGCCTTATTTGTAGTAATCTTTGATTTACTTCTGTGAGATAACATTGAAGGGCACATTTCTTTTCTAAGGTGAAATGAAAACATACTACTGCTCCTAATAATAATGATGATATTTTTAGTAAGAACATCTTGCACTTTTCATAGTATTTTTATATGCATTATCTCTTTGAGTCTCATGACAGCCCCATAAGGTACCCAATGGGTTTCTTTACTTTTAGTGACCACTTTTATAGTGTACTTTCTACATAACAAGTATCTGCATATTGTATATGTCTTCATTGTTTTGTAGATGGAAAGATATATTAATAGATAAGAAAAAGTATAGCCTTTATCTCCCTGAAAAATTTACCTTTGTACTTATAAAGGAAATATTGGGTTTTCCTATTTATTAGTAGTTAGCCAGATTTTGCATTTCACTGAAATTAACTTTCAAGCCTAATGTGCCAATAAAGCAAATAATTTCACTAATAAATGCCAAAAATATACTAGCACCTGTAAGCTAAGTTATCATCTGAATTAAAGTATTATTTTAGAGATTATTCTAAAATTTTGATTGTTGATTCTTAAACATATTTAATACTACCCTGTAGCTAAGTTACTCTTCATATCAGGATATAAGGAATAGAAGGATATTGAGCTATTATCTTTCTTTTCCTAAAGTGGAGTCTGCTGCCTCTATAATTTAGACATTTCATCTAAGTTTAGACTACTTTTCAAAAGCTAAGACTAATATTTGCTAACTAAAGTATTTATCAAACAATTTTATATGAAAAAATAAAGACTTCGTCTTAGGACAATTAGTCTTAATAAGCCTTAATTGTTGAATACTTATACTAATAAAAATATCATCAGGCAATACAATGAACTAGATGAGTAAAGAAAACTATCCTAGTATAGAGAATCTAAGTATGCTAATAAAAATATTTTTAAAAGCTGTTCAAAACAACTATTTAGTTGGTATAAATTGAAGAGAACAATTTGAAGCCAAAAACAAGGAAAAAAGATGGTATAATAATTGAAATGAAAAATGTAATAGGTATAACAGCTAACTCATTATGATTGAAAAGAATTAACCGGCTAAAATTGTTTGGAAGAATTTGTTTAGAATGCAATCCATAGAAAAAAGATGGAAAATAGAGTAGAAAGGCAGAAGGAAGTGATCCTAAGTCAAAGTAAATAAAGTGAGCATATTTAAACAAATATTGACTGTATAAACAATTATGTTAATATTGTATTGAGGGGATATCAGAAAATTAACTGATGGAAAAATATAGAAGTCAAAAGGGCTATTGCTTGGAATTATTTGAGAGGGGAAAAAGACCTTTATATTTGAGGAAGTTAAGTGTTCATGAACTTTCTTGAGTAATATGTAAAATAATGAAACCAGAATATATAACATCTAAACTAGTAGAAAAATATGGAATGAAGAAAAATAATTGTTTCAAAAGAAGGCAAAACATGAGCAAAGGAAACATAGAAAGTTGGGATAAATAGTTTACAATAAGTGGTGATAGAAACAGTTTTTAAAAGTTAGTATTTGCAATAATTGTGAATAAACTAAATATTGCAATTAAAATTTTTAAAACCTGCCAGATAGAATCCTTAGATTTTTCATGGGTCTTTTCTAAACAGAACACATAAACATTTATAAAAACAAAAATTTTATACAGAAAAAATTGGGTATTATATCATTAAACAAATATTTGTTTATTGTCTGCTTTGAACCTGGCACCATTTTGCATGTTGGGGATATATCTCTACATGAAAGAGTCAAAATTCTTGCTTTCATAGAGCTTTGATTCCTAGTTTTGGAGACAGACAAATACTAAATAAGTAAATCACTTTGAGTATTAGATAACCAAAATAAAAGATATGACAAAAATAAAAATAAAAACAAAGCAGAAAATAAGGATAAGGAGTTCCAGTGCTTAGATAAAAATGTATATAGTTGGATGCTTATGCTGTGGAGATGAAAGGCTACATATTAATAAGCCAGAGATCTAAGTTTTAAAAAGAACTTAGAAAATGAACAACAAAAAAAGCCTGAATAAAAACATAGCAATAGAAATCACAAAGTGGTTATTATATGACAGGAAATGCTTTAAGAATTTTACTACCAGCTATAAATTCAATATTCATAAATCAATTACGGTTTTAAATATCAGCAGTAGAAAAGAAACCATTTATAGCAGCAGTAATGACAACAAAATATATAGAAGTAAATCTTACAAAGTATGAAAAAATATTGTATAAAAATTATAAAACTATTGTAATTAATAGATTAAATGATTCAAGATCATTAAGATGCTAATTCTTCTCAAACTAAGCTGTAGATTTAATATAATCCTAATAAAAATCCTAACAGAATGTTTTGTTGCAAATTGTCAGGCTAATTTTACAATTTTCATAGAAATGCAAAGAAGAGCTAAGACAATCTTGAAGGACAAAATTGGAAGACTGATACAAACATCGAGGCTTATTATAAAGCTACAGTGGTTAAAACAGTGTGGTGTTAGTAATTAGATTGATAAATAAAAATAAATGAAACAGAATAGAGAAATCAAACCCACACATATATGGTCATTTGAGTCACTGCAAATGTTCCCAATACCATGCAGTGTGGAAGCATAATCTTTTCAAATAACAGTGCAGAATAAGTTAAATAAATAAGGAGAAGATAGAAGTATTGATTCTGCCATTATAACAAACTATCAAGTTTAGTTAGATTGGAATTCTAAATGTATAAACAATACAATAAATTTTATATACTTATTATCCTAAATTTGGGATTTCTAATCATTACAATTCAAGCTTCATAAATTGGACCTAATTAAAATGGAAACCATCTATCAAAAGCTATAAACATGAAAGTAAGAAGGAAACTGCTCTTATAGGTGAACATATTTGCAATAATTTCATCTGACAAATGACTCATACAAAGAATAAAGGAAAGCATAAACAACTCAATTTTAATAAATGAAACTAAGACTTTAAAAGGCACTTCATAAAAGAAGATGTAAAAGGACCAATATAAGTATGCATGCACACACAAAAATGGTCCTCAACAGCTTCATTAATAAGGAAGTTTTAAACATTATTAGCTGACAATTAGACTGTCAGTATCAACTGCCGATGAAAATGCAGGACAGCTAGAACCTTCACACAATACCTAGTCTAAGTGGCTAGTATAACCACTTTGGAAAATACTTTGGAAAGAATACTAATTCTAAACATATACTTACTCTGTGACTCAGTATTTTAGCACTTAGTCATATCCCTAAGTAAAGTGCATGCACCTACCATAAGACACGTACAAGTCTGTATATAGAGGCTTAGTCTATGTTGAGCATTTAGCCAAACTATTCCATAATAGTGCTGCCTTGAAATCCATTTTGTGTGGCTAAGCATCCAGCAGGAGTCTTGACAGACATTCCACCAGCATACTCTAGATAACAACCTGCAGAGTCACAAGTACACGTAAGTTCCCGATACAACTTTGGCAAAACTAATTTGTGGTCATAAATATCAGAATACTAATTATTGCTTGGGGGACATTGATAGGAATAAGAGAAAGTGAGACTCCCTTGTAATGCTGGAAATATTGTATATCTAGGTCTTAGTGGTAAATATTCAGGTATATACCTTTAGAATTTTTTATCAAGATGATTACTGATGACTTATGCACTTTAATACTTGTGTATTATACTTTGAGAAAATGATTCTAAAAGGGACACAGAGCTAACAATTGCAAAATGTAGTCATATTCTAGACTCTGATTATAGTATTCTTTAAAAGATGATGGTTATAAGATAATTTAAAATTTAAAACTAAATATTTGCAGATAATAGGGAATTATTAATTTTTTATATAACAAGTTAAAAAGAGCCCTTATTTTCTAAAGACACATACTAAAGTTTGTGCAGATAAAATAATGTGATCTCTGGGGGTAGGGTGGGCACAAGTGAAGTAATGTTAGCCATAATTTGATAAATGTTGCAGTTGAGAGATGGGTTCATTAGAGAATTTTATACAATTCTAATTTGTATATATTTGAAATTTTCATAATAAAAATATATTTAAAACTATTGGGAACCGTCACCACATATGTTTCCTCTATTAGCTACTTATCATAAAAAAATAATCGAATTGAAATTCCCAAATAAAACAAATAACTGATATTAAAAACTCAATGAATGAGTTCATAGGACATTAGATAAAAAGAGATTTCATGAACAATACTATGTACCTAAGAAAAAAATGTACAAAACTGATACGAAGGTTTAAAGAAGCTACAAAACACAAACTAAAAGAGCATAATTAGTAAATGGGGCACAGAACAAAGGTTTAACATATGTGTAATTGGAGTTCTAGAAGGAAAAAATAAATGCATGGTCTAGAAACAGTATTTATAGAATTAATACTAAGAATTTTCTCAACTTGCAGAAGATATAATACAGATTCAATAATAATTGCAAACTTCATCCAAGATACATATAAAGAAAATCATTCCTAGTATATTATATTTTAAGTGCTACTGAAATATTTCTGGCTAAAAATCATCCAGAAAGAAAAGGATACATTATTCTCAAAGAAGCAAAAACCAACCAATCAAACAACAAACCAAGCAATCAAACAATGTGCAAACACAGACTTGACTTCTCAGCAGAAACAATGGAATTAAGCAGGTAAGGGAACGTTAAGCTTAATACTAAACGAATATAATGACCAAATATTCTATAATCAATGAAACTTTGCTTCAAAAATAAAGTAAAATAAAGACATTGTGAGACAAAACTGCCCAAAAGCAACATAGATAAGAAAAATACAAAAATTAACAAAACATATTCAACAAAATGAGATACCCGAAACACTAAATCACAAAGTAGGAAAAAAAAGATGCCTAAGTCAGTGATGGGAAGAAATAATAGTGTGGGAAAATGCCAAAAGAGGGTGACTACAGTGACAGGTGTGATTTTTTTAAAAAGCCCTTAAACATGTGTTGTCTATAGAAATGGTATACCTGAGATATTATTCCAGTACTTGCAAAAGTCCCCATGCTTGAGTTCATTTCAAAGAGAAACCGAGGAGATGAGACTCAATAATAAAACACACATTCAAGCCATAATTGCAAGTAGCGGTCTGTTGTTAAATCTGCTGGAGATCAGAAATATTGAATTCTGAGCAACCCTACTGCCACCAATTTCAGTTGACAGGTGTCAGGATGGGAATGGACAAGAGAACTCATTTACATAAACAACTTTGGGGTAGTAGAAAAATGTATGCTTACCTTGCAATATGTTCCTGGCCTTTAGCTATATATAATTTCTGCAATTGTATATTCCAGAAGAAAAGCCCTCACATTAGCCAAAATAAAGTGAATGCAAAGGAGCCCAAACAAAAAATGACAACATAAAAAAAAAAAAGATGCAAATTAAAAATTATAAAGAGCTATGGGAAAAGTGATACATATGTAAATCAAACAAAGAGGAGCCAAATATGCATAATTGTTTCCCCAAAGAAAAAAATAACTAAGATAATACAACAGGAAAAAAAGTTAAAATGAAATTAAGAGACATAAATTAATTTAAAAAGAGCAGGTCTACATATTGATCCAGAAAAAATAAACAGAGAATTCATGAGCAAAGTTGCTTGTAGTCTAACTAAAAAATAATAATAATAAAATAGAATAAAATGAAGTCAAGACTTCTTTAAGAGGAGAAAACAGGTCAATCTCATGCTTGTCAAATACCTAAGACTAGAAAACAGTGGAACAATGCCACAGATAACTTATGGGGAAAATATGTATAAAAGCCAATGCATGTGCACATATAAAAACAATGAAACATATAGGAACAAAGCATGTAGGAACTCAAGGACCCCTGTTTTTAGAAAGCTTTCCTGTAGAAACTACTTGAGAATCAACTTTAGTCAACCAAGACATGAACTGAGAAACAATTGTAAATGGATCATGGACGGTATTAAACACAAATAAATCAAGGAATTATCCTTACAGAAAAGAATATCAATAGTGTAAACCTGACAAAGCTAAAATAACTTAAATAATAGTATTCAGTAAAAGGAATGAGAAAGCCATAGATGATATAAATTACACAGATTTTCTCATTTTAAAGCTAATAATGCAAAGAGATAATTTATTTTTTTAATTATATAATAAGCATAAAATAAGTAGTATAATCAGTTAAAGTGCTGAGGAAAAAGGAACAGAAGAGGAAGAGAGAATCAATGTATAATTACATCTTTGTTTATGGTAGAGAGTCAATAAACACTGCATGAAATACAGAAGAATTAGTCTGTTATTAAAAAATAATTATCCAACCTTGAAAAGGAAGGAAAATTTGCGACAACATGGATGAACTTTGAAGACAGGATGCAAAGCCAAATAAGCCCAGTCACCAAAGGACAAATACTGCATGAGGTACTGAGAGTAATCATAGGGGCAGAAAGTGTAACGGGGGTTGCCGGTGGCTGAGAAGAGCAGGAAACGGGGAGTTATTGTTTAATGGGTATGAGTTTCAGTTTGGGAAAGTGCAAAAAGTTCTAGAGATGGATGGTAGAGATGGTTGCACAGCAATGTGAATGGACTTAATGCCTTTGACTGGACCCTTAAAAATGGTTAAAATGGTAAATGTTATGTTTTATATATATTATCACAATTTAAAAAATAATTTAAAAAAGATAAGTAACAAACTCTGGTGTATTTACTATGAAGTTAATAAAGGTTAAGATTCAAGGCCCCTCTTGCACAGACTTCTACATTTTGTTGTGCTTCTTCTGCTAGTTTTTAAAAATTTTTTCACATGCCTAGTTAATTGTTTCCCTATTTTCTTTAAAATGTTTCTTAAAATTGTACAAGCTTTAGATCACACGAAACCTGAATCCAATCTTGGTTTTAAAAGTAAACATCAGAAAAAAAAAAAACTACACAAAGCATATCTCTCTCACACACACGCATATGCGCCCCTACCCCCACACACAACAAAACAGTAAGCAAATAATCTAACATGATCATTTGAAAAACTATGCAAGTAGGTAATTATAGATATGAGAACAGAACTAAGATGAAGAAAACCTTGATTTTAAAAACTACAAATGGACCAAACTCATTATTAATATTAAAACACTTCTATTATAAATATTCATTTATATAGTATGAACCAGAGACTCTCCTAAAACAAACAAATTCAGGGGGATTGAAATAAAAAGGTGGGAAACCTGTAGCAGATAAGTGAAAACCAAAAATTAATCAAGAGTCAAAATCTTAATATCAGACAAGATAAAATACAAAGGAAAATGTACTAAACAATGTAAGGTATAGCACTACCTAATGAATAAAGAGGAAACCCACAGTGAATATCTAACAGATAATCTTTTAGGCACAAAGGCATATAACATTGTCAAGCTGAAAAACCTAGAGAAAATGCCTGAAGAAAATTATATGAATGCTTAGCAATAGTCAATTTTTATTCACCTAAGTACAGATTATATCAAGTAGTCAAAAAATGAGTTTCTAGATGGTAGACATGTCACAAATTTAATGATATGTACTAGTTAATATTAAGTTAACTTTGTTTCCTGACTAAAAAGCAAGCCTGAATTTTCTAGTACCCATGGAACAGTCACATACGGACTCTGTCTCTCTGTCTCTGTCTCTGTCTCTCTCACACACACACAGATGTCTCGAAGACAAATGCTATAATCGGGAACCTTGAGTTAGCCACAACCTCTTGAGTCATTACACAATTGGCAGCTAAATCCAAAAACCCTCCACAAAGCTGGGGCCATCTAAGATAGTACAAATTCAGTGAGAGTCTTAATTTAAAGAGCAGCAACAACAAATGACAATAGATGTGCCACAAAATGGAACCAGAAGATCTGTGTGTGTCTGCTGTGGCTCCGGATGGGATAAGAATAGAATTTCCTGAATATGATAAGCACAGCTCACTCTTTAATTTATACTACCTAACTAGGTCAGGGACCCCTCAAGCTGAAAAATGAATTTCAAGTTCCAAGTTGTTAGCGTTCTTTGGTTCTAGCAGAGGCAACCTCCATTCTTCTATGGAGAGCCTTAATCTAATAGCACAGGAATTTCAAATATTAAAGCTAGCAACTAGATTTAGTTATTAACAAATGCTGAATACAGAACTAAACAGGTTACCATGATCAGGAAACACTGGAAGCAACAGGAAAATAATTTGGTTTATCAGATCCTGGAATAACTAGACAAGAAGTATAAAAATAAATTTGTATAAATTATTTTAGGCAAGCGAGCTGATTGAGAAAAATAGTCAAATCTCAAGGCATAGTAATTGCTAAAATGTCAAATTATTATGGAGAACCAGAGATAGCTTGTCACGGATATAAGCATTACACTAATGATTAGTATAGGACACTTGCTGCCATTAGGAAAATTTCAAAACATAAAATGAAGAGATCCAACAAAAAGACTCTACAAACTAAACTTAATATGGCAATAACTAATTTTTCCACTCCATTTCCTCTGGACAAAATTGTGATTCTCTTCCTATTCTTCTAAGAGGAACTGGTAATCACCTAACAAGGAAAATTGCTCTTTGAAACTGAAATATAAATAAATACTAGCCTTTGTTTACTCTTGCCAAATTCAACCAAAACTCATGTAAAGGTCATTTTAACATTACCTGCGAGACTAATAATGATAGATGTATATACCCTTGGCTACAGTCACAGCTACTATGGCCTGGAGATACATTATTAAGTTTAAAAAATGGTTAATGAGTGTGTTATCTGTCCAACAATACATCTGTTAGCAATGTATCATATAAACTTTACCGTTGGTGAAGAACTTTAATGTAGGCTTTATAAACTGAGATTACATGGAAGAAGAAAAAAACATTTTAGTGTTGTCCTCTTTGCTTTTAGTTCTGAGTCAGTGGAATGGTGGGCTCACGTCTTTGAGTGGTTAGCCAAACTCTGCCAACCTTTCACCAAATGTGAAATTCCTATTTAACGAAAAATCTAGGGCCTTTCCTTTTTGAAAAAAATATTGGCCCATGTTTATAGATTTACAAGTGACAAAACAAATTGCTCAAATGAAAAATCTTTCATTTAAAAATATAATCACTGCAAACCACAACTCCCTCATAAAATCTTTGAGAAAGCTCTTCCTTCTCCAGGAACACATTTAATGAATTGGCCATAGATGAATACTGAATGATACTCTCCAAAGTAGCATGGTAACTACATCTTGAAACCCCCAAGTGTTTATATTGGCTTTTCTTGAAATGCCTAACTTATCTATTAAAAGTCGGCCCTGTACAATTTTCTCTCATCTCCCATTCTGGAAGCTTAATGGCCAGATATTCTGTCTCCTTGTTTCTGGCAGGTATGCCTTGTGCATTTGACCTAGTATGAGATTTATAATCTTGACTGCGTGACTAAAGATTACCTGTGCCATTTAGAATCCATCATGTGTGGCCTCATATAACCTCAGAAGGCCACGTCCAGAGCAGCAATGCCAGGGAGACATCATCCCAACCAGACGGCTCTCATGATGGAAGCCATGCTGTTTCCCTGCTGCCCCTTCTTCCTTGCTTCTGCCTTTATTTGGTTTCCCCATGTTTTGTGCAGATTATCAGATAGGCTCCTAATATGTCCCTTCCTGCTCAGACTAAATTCAGTTTCTGTCAATGACAGTCAAGAAGCCTAACTGATATAATATCTCATCTAAGATGTAAAGTATCCATTTTGAAGGATGCATATCTTTTTTTGAGTCGTCTATTCCAGGTAATGCAGGTGAATTTGTTACATGTGGGTATTGTTTCCTTCTATCCTCATCTGTCCCAGCTTTCTCATTTCTGTATCTGTATAGCAATAAGAAGAATGCAAATTAAATGTCTTACGTGTGCTTAGCTTCTCTTTTTTATTATTATGGAGCATATATAATACGAGGGATTAGGACAGAATCCAGAGGACAGCAGTTATTAGGCTTACATCCATTAGAGGAGTCCTGTGAATGTATTTCTCAGGGGCAAAATTTTAAAAAATATATATTGAATCGTTTCATCCTAAAAGCAGCTGCTTAAGAAATTATGGATGCTGTCAGATTTAACTCCAAAGGAAAAGATGAAGTATAGAAACAAGGGAAAACTGAAGAATAATGGAAAAATTTGTATACAGTAATGGTAAATAAATAAATTTTAATACTTTTTAAGGCAAGATTTAACACATTTTTTAGTGTTTTGTTGTTTTTTTTTCCTGCATCAGGCACTGTTTCAAGTAATTTATATTAAAGTCTCTTAACTTCAGCTCTGATGACATGTTGAGTGGGATAATTTTTCGTTGTGAGCAGCTGTCCTATGAATTGTAGGATGCGTGGCAGCATCCTTGGTCTCAATCCACTAGACACCAGTTGCATTTCTCCCCCACTCCACCCCCGCCCCCCATGTATGACAAGTGTTTCTAGGTGTGGTCACTGTGACCTGGGTAGGGGGCGGGGGAATCACTCTGGTCAAGAAACATTGCTTTAGATGAGTTACTCACATAATCCTGAGAACAAACTCAAGAGATAGGAATTACCATCACCTTCTTTTTACAAATGAAGAAAAGGAAGTACTGGTGTTTGGCAGTCAACCAAACAGTTAATGAGTGGGAGAACTGAGTTTCAAACCTAGGCAATCTGACTCCAGAATTGGTGTCCACATTATTTGTCAGTAGTACCCAAAATGGATGCTCTCAATGATTAGTTGAATTCAAAAATGTACTGAATTCATCTATATGTGCTATTCAGAAAAAAAATTACATATTTTATATATTATATACATTTTATATATATTTATATATATATTATATATTTTACTAATATCTTTTGATGGTTTATTTGCAAAAATCCCTAGTTATTCATTGCTAGGACAAGGTTCACAATACTTAAGCTCACATTTAAATCTTTGTTCCTGGATTTAGAGACACTTTTAAAAAGCCTTGGTGGGAAAAAGATACAGAGGTATGACTTGTAAGAGTCAATATTGATATCTTCTGAAGTAAAACTAATAGTGCACAGACGTTTTAACCCTCTCCTCTAAACATATTATAGGTCTGAGCTGAGTGGGCTGTCCCCTTCCTGTACAGACCCACCTCATCATGTTCAAGACCGTGCCTGCCTGATGGAACCAAAGTAGCAAAGTAGCAACTCAGGTTTTGGTTTAAGGCTAGCGAAATTGGAGCACCTACAGAGCTTATGTGCGATGTTTCAGTGTATTTTTCTAAATTTCAAAGGTTTTTGTTCTCCTACCCCTCACCCTCTCTCTACCTTCACCCCTATCTCTGCTCCCAAGAACATGGAGCATAGGCTAAAAGAAGGAAAGAAAAGGAGAAAATGGAGAGGGAGAGAGTGGGAAACAAAACAGGGACCGAATTTTTCCTGAAAACATTTTTCCCCTTTGGAATGTTTTTTTTTTTTTTAATTTATAACTTTAATTTAAATATAAAATTAAATATTAAATATCACCTGTAACTTGAGTTGGCAAAATAATTAGATACGTTCTGCCAAGAATTCTACTTCTAGTAGACAAATAAGCAAATCTATAAAATGTTCCTTTTTTCCTAGACTTACAAAATATTTATACTTGTTACCATAATATACTGAAACACCATTTTCAAACCTACTGTGTAAATTTTCCTAAGGTTTTATAAGGTTTTAACTTGGCAAGTGGGACGGAGATTGAACTGTTCTTGCAAATTTAGGAGAAATGGCTTATCAGATATGAAAATTCCAAACTGCACATAAAAGCTAATAGAATTTAGTGTCTGTAGATTCAACGCAAGCCATAATTGAGTTTTTATTTGCCCTTTAAAGGACTTAAGCAAAGCTTTATTCCCTTAGCATAGTACATACAAGGTGACATTTTTCAGCAATCTGACTTTTCAATTATGGATCTTTTGGAAAGCTAATGATGTCTGTATTGTTAATACTGCCAACATTGTGTCAGTACGTTGAAGAACCTGTGATATTAAATATGCTGATGTATAAATATATGTTATTTCTGTTCAGCCGTGTGCAAACAATCTGGCTGAAGTGCTAGAATTATAGGGAAATCCTCTCCAGAGATAAAAGAAGAGTGGAATTCCGTTGAGAGTAGTTAAAAGGCTCTCTTCTTTTAAGTGGTTTCTTGAAGCACTGAGGCCAAAATTTTAGAATATAATTACATAGAGTCTCTCACTCAAGACTTATGGTTAAAGTTATAATATTTTTACTATAATATTCTTATTTTGGAGAGTGAGAGGGCATCATTACACGTCATTTAGCATTTCGAATTTTGAAAAATCTACAAAGATTGAGTTTTTGCATAAAATGATTGATGATGTTTAAAGTTTCGAGAGAGTGGCAATAACAATTCTTCAGGCAGCAAGATATAAGGATCTGAGATGGAAGATTTTCCATCACGTAATTACTATAACAAGCTAGGATCATATTCTTAATGTTTATTTTTCACAGTAAACACTCATTGATTGGTTATGAGTGTTGGCAATTTTTCGGTATGATGGGTTCCAGATGTTTAAATACAGTGACAGCTCATTGATAAACTGAATTACAGTGACCAAAATAACAAACTTAAAGTACATTCTTCTCAAAGTAAGAGGAATAATAAATGTGATACTTAATTACATATTTAAGATATCACCCTTCAAGATTCTTTTTAAAAAACATTTTAATACTTAATTCCAAATCTCTTGTCTAATACATCCCTTTTAGATAATAAATTCTAATAAATAATATTTTCCATGTATAAAAATACCTGTCTGATATTTTTAGAGAATAAACCTTATTTGGCATGAAAATAAAGTGAATGATATACTTAAAAAAAATTTATTGTTGGTAATGGAACAATGTATTTGGCACAGAATAGAAGCCATATAATAATAACAAAAAAAAAAATGGAAGAGAAAAGTTTCATTATGAAGGAGGCTCAAGAAGTAGCTTATTTTAAAAATGTCTTGCTGGGCAGAGGACCTGAGCAGACACTTTTCCCCAGAGGACGTACAAATGGCCAACAAATATTTGAAAAGATGCTCAACATCACTCTCTCTTAGGGAAACGCAAATCAAAACCACAGTGAGATACCATCCCACACCAGTTAGAATAGCTATAATCAACAGGACAAGTAGTAACAAATGTTAGAGAGGATGTGGAGAAATATGAACCCTCATACACTGCTGGTGGGACTGCAAATTGGTATAGCCACTATGGAAAACAGTATGGAGTTTCCTCAAAAAACTAAGAATTGATCTATCATATGACCCAGCAATCCCTCTATTTGGTATTTACCCAAAAGACTTAAAAAATCATATTCATAAAGATATTTGCACACTGATGTTCATAGTAGCATTATTCAGAGGCCAGGACATGGAAACAACTGAAGTGTCCTACAATAGATGATAGGCTGAAGAAGCTGTGGTACATATATACAATGGAATATTATTCAGCCATAAGAAGAGATGACATACTAGCCATTTGCGACAACATGGATGGAACTCAAGATAATCATGCTAAGCGAAATAAGCCAGACAGAAAAAGTTGAAAATCACATGATATCACTTATATTTGGGATATAAGCCTAAAAGCAACAAATGAACAGGACAAACAGAGACTCATAGACATAGACTATAGACTAATGGTTACTAGTGAGGTGGAGGAGAAAAGGGGAGGTAGACAAAGTAAAGGGGATCAAATATAGGGGGGTAGGGGAAAGGTGAAGTGGGTAAAGAGGATCAAATATATGGTAGCTGAAGGAAACTGGACTTTGGGTGGTGAACACACAATAGAATATACAGATGTCAAATGATAATGTACACCTAAAAATTACATGATTATATTAACCAATGTTACCCCAATAAACTTAATTTTAAAAAAGTCTTGCTGATGTCTTAGAATAGTATGGTATTATAAACTTAGAGGTAGTCACAAAAAAGTGTCAATAATTTTATAACCATTATTCCATAAACCATTACTATAATATAAATATTAGAATATATTCTTAAAGATTATTATTCAAGAGAACTTTTATTAGTTTTTAGTAAATAGCTTCACTTATATTACAAGACAGAAATATTTAATATTGCCTTTCAATCTATATAAATTGTTATGGCGAGTATCCCATATATAACTTTTATATAATAAAAATAAATATGAATATTTATTAAAAAATAAAATAAATATAAGCAGAGATTAGGAAAGATACTCTTTCTCTAGAGGCCAAATGCTGTGATGTTTGTATTTTTGATCCTGTTTTGCTCATATTTTGGAAATGAGATTGATGAAAGTAGAAAAGTGAAGAATGGGCACCTAGCTAAAATGAAAGACCCAAATTAAACATTACACAGTGAAATTTGAAATGAACATTACCTTTTAAAGTAACTTCGTAATGACAAAATTTTCTGGAAAAATCTTTTCATTCAAGAGAAAAACAAAGATTTTTTTTTTCTTTAATTATAAAAAGAGAATGATGATAAGTAATTCAGGCCCTTAGGCAAAAGGTCATCAGAGTTTTGATACAGTGAGAAACATTTTGAAAAGAGAGGAGTTTTGAGGGGAAAAATCACAGATGCACACAAGATTATTAAAACCTTTGGTAGTCCTCAATATCAAAGATGATTCAATTATAAAAATAGCCTAAAATGTAGTTATAATTGAGCGACTTAACTAAATTTTTCCTATTTTTTTGTTTTAATGGGTTCTGTGACTAATTTTTTACAACAAACTGCAACTGAATATAATTCTAAATGGTTTTGTAAAGTATTTAAGTTATCATATTAATTTCTTTGCCACTTGGAATAATATATCTCCCTTGTATTAGTTTTTTGTTGCTGTGTAATAAATTGCACAAATTTAGCAATATAAAACGACACCCATTTATTAGCTAATAGTTCCACATGTCAGGAATATGGACATAGCATAACTGGGATTTTTGCTGAGAATCTCACAAGACTAAATTCAGAATGTCATCTCAACTCCATTTTCATATGGAGATTCAAATCCTTTTCTAAACCCACATATTTTGGGCAGGATTCAGTTACTTGCAGTTGTGGGATTGAGGTCTCTGTTTCTTTGCTGACAGTCATCCAGAGGCCACTCTCAGCTTCTAGAAGCCATCCACATTCCAAGCCATGTGGCTTTTTCTATCTTCAAAGCCAGCAATGGAGTATTTCTTTCTCATTATGTCCCTCTCACGCCTATGCCAAGAGCTCAGACCCTTTAAGGACTCCCTTGATTAGGTAAAGGTAGTTCATTTGGAAAACTAATTACATCTGCAAAATCCCTCTCATGTGTACAACATCATCATAAATGTCTCATTATATTCATAGGTTTTACTCACAAATAAGGCAGGAGATTATACAAAGGTGAGATTTTGGGTGAGTTATTTAGGAATCCCGCCTACCACATCCATCTTAACTAAACTCTCTATTTCCTTCAGTCTCTAATCTGCTGTGAGACAGTCTTTTTTTTTTTTTCCTAAATGCAAATCTGATCAAGTTGATTGACACCATCACCAACATTGTCCCTCCCATAAATGCTTAAAATATTTTTATTGGCTTTCATTTGTTTATCCTTATGATAGCACACTTGGCTATTGTTTCTTCAAATATTTTCTGCCATTTGCCTAATTTCAATAACTTTTTAAACCTTTCTTATCTCCTCCTGGCTATCTCATGCTTAGAATGTTTATTTTTCTAAAACTTCTGGCTACCTCTTTAAGAGTTTTGTTTCTTTAGGTCTATTAAGATTCCACCTTGGCCTCATATACTTCAAGAACCTCCCCTATTATGTTGCCCCCATTCCCATCGCCTTCTGTCTGGGACAGATGCCTCTTCTCTGTGGTCTCATATGATGTATGAATCTCTTGACATCATTCTGCATTTTAGTTTTTTCTACTCCCCTGGATTGCAACCTCATTGAGGAAGAATATTTCTGAACTTTATCTCCTATCTCTTCTGTCAGACATAGTGTCTATGATCAAAATGTTATTGAAGTCATGAAATTTTGACATTATTCAAACCATGCCTATACACAAATAAATTAGTAACTATTCTGTATTCAGTTTACTTCAGCTATTTTATGGAGTAGACGAGATCAACAGTATGTTGACTTTTAAAATATGGTGAAAATTTGACTTCCACAGAGCTAATTTGGTAGCTGGCTAAGTAAATGTTTATTATATTTGCATAATTGGGAATAGAGTATTAATTATACCTTTATTCTGCCAGTTAGTAGACTAGATAATGCTAGAAGATGGTTCAAAAGGACCCCATAAATAAGACAATTAATGAAGAAAAAGATGAAATTTTAATACATTTAAAAAGTCAAGTAGATGTGTTATTTTTGCTTTAAAATATTGTAATTATCTCAGCTGCACTTTATACACTAATTTGTAAGTTTTATTTTTTTATTTTTTATTTATTATTTTAATCCATTACATTAAAAAGTTTCCAAATTTAGATAATTTCTTTAAGAACAGGTTCTCCTAGACTGCTAGAACAGTAAAGTCTTTGTATAGTTTCTTTTATCAACACTGGCAACACTTTGCTGCCAGTGATCCTTTACCTATTCTCAACTTTAACCTTTCTTTTCTTCTTTTTAGCAACTGGTGAGTAAAGAAGGTCTTAATATCCCTATGCATTATACGCTGATCGTATCATCGTATTGGCATTTTATCACGCATGAGAAGACATTGAGCAGTTAGCATTACTTTTGCTAACAAAATATCTATCCTACAATGCAATGGTAGAATTATAGAGACAACTATTAAGGAAAGTAATCTGCTTAGAGAAATGAAATCCCCCATTATTAAATACAAAACACACACACACGTGTGCATGCACACACACACACACACACACACACACACGCACACACAATTACCCAAATGTTAAAATAAAAATAGGGAGAATTTTCCTGTTGATACTAAAGAGAACATGACTCTTTACAGTGTATCACTTTGAGTATAAGCATTTAGATAAGTTTTGGAGGGAAAAATACTTTAAGATTAGCATGTATAAATTGTTATAAGAAATAAGTCATCCATAGTTTACACAACACTTCAGCAAGCTACAGTAACAAAATCATATAAAACCATTCCACAAATGTAGATTCTTTAACAGTTTACTTCTGGCTTCTCTCTGAATGTGTTATCAAGTCTTTAATTAAAAGAAAACACTAGCACTGTACCTTTCATTCAGAAGCAAGCTATCATCTTTAAATAGATATTTCTTTACCACTTTTAAGCAATTGACAGTTTACATTAGTTGTCAAAAACTTGTGTTTTTAAGAATATTCTAAGTAGAATAAATATTTGTAGGTGACTTTTACACATCTGAAAATACTTATTTGAGAATTGATCACATTTCTTTTAAAAGTGGTGAATCTGACAAAAAGTATCTTTTTTCTTCTCTATCTTATTCTTACTTATGAGTAATAAATTTGTCCTGAGGATGATCTTTGTTGTACTTTCATTAAAAATAACTTCTGTGGATTATATTTTTATAATTTTCTTTCTTCAAGTAGTAATAACTTTGCCCTTCAATCTTACACTTTTACAATGAGGACAAGATTTTTTCTTCTGGGAGATCTTCACATGTGATTATCAGTTATTTTGCCTTAATTCATTAAACTAAATCAAATACACCTATTTTTTAAAACTCAAAATGTCTATATTATGTATTTAAAAATTCAGTGTGAGAAAGTTTATAAATGTGAAAATTAAATTGATCTTCTTCTGATCCAACAAATAGTGAAATGTAAATGGATAGTTCTTAGCCGTGGCTATTTTCTAGAAAGACCTAGGGGTGGGGTGATACTCTTCGTGTTCTGGCTGCACCTTGAACCAACTCCCCCAAGCTGAAGTGTGAGTGAGAACTTGGCCATCAGTATTTTAAAGAATTCTAGAAGTTTCCGATGTGCAAGCGAGACTGAGAACCACCAAACTAGTACTTCTCACTTTGTTGCACCTTCAAATTATCTATGGAGCCTTTAAAACTTCTTTAAAAAAAAAAAAAAAAAAAAAAAAAACCAAAACTACACTCCATATCAATGAAATCAAGTAGAATAGAACCCAAAGATCAGCATTTTCTAAGTGTTCCAGATGATTCCAATGTGTAGTTTGAGACCTAGTACTTTAGATTGAAAGTCAGTTTAGATATATTGGTACTCTATGTTAGCATGTTGTTTTGGTTTTATGCGCTAGTGAGGTGGGGTGGTGAGAAAAATGGCGGGAAGAGAAAGAATACCATTGAAATTTTAACAAATGCTATTTTGTAGATACTGTGTGTTTAAGAGCAATTTAATCACAACTTGTATTGAAGAAAAGCACATGTAGCAGAGGCTATGGCATAAAAACAAAATAAAAGCATTTTGTGAAAATCTGGAAGGTTTTCCCTCAGATTCAGAAAATACAAACCATTATGTAATCCATATTTTTATGTATTTTCACAGATGAAATATACCACAAAAGGGATAAGGACACGCTAAAGCAACTGCTATCGAACATTTATTTCCTTTCCTTACACATTGTGCCCTTCATTGAAAAACTGTTAAGCATTAGACAGTTTATTTCTTTATATCTTTCAATCGTATAAAATGTACCATTTTAAAAAATTGTTCTGACATTGACATTTTAGTCTGAATTAAGCTTGGATTTTTCCAAGTTCTATTGCCATATAGATTAAGTTTCGATCCAAGTTTTGAAACTTACAGCTATGCTCTTTCAGCAAGTATTCCAAAAAAAAAAAAAAAAAGTTAAAGTCAGGTCAATTTCTTAAAATGTGCTAGAATAAAAAGCCAAAATAATCATGAACTTTTCCCCCATAATCATTATGTTTGTCCCTATAAGTGTCCAAATAATGTTAGATGCAGTTCACAGTAAACCATGATAATATAGGTAGACATGCCCAATATTTTCTTTGTGTTATTCTTTCTGTAGTAAGTAAACTGCCAGTTGAGTATAATGTAAAAGATACAATTCCAAAATATGGAACAAATTAACTTTTGAATAAGTTTTCTTAGTCCTTGGTGAGAAGGGCTATGAAAATTATATATTGAAATTTGGAACAAGAGTAGGAATTTTACTAAATAAATTCTTCATGTTCTTAAACTCCTATTTCTACATGTGTCATCAAAATCGCCAGGTTATAATTATCTAGATGCAGGTACCCTCCTACAGCGCGCGCGCGCGCGCACACACACACACACACACACACACACACACCCCATGTGATGATTTCTTAAAAATCATTCTTCTGCCAGCTTTTGAAATTATGGAGGTAATTATATTCTTATATTCCTACTCCCTGATTTTAACCATATTTCAATGATCAAACATCGTACAAACAAGATTAAAACATATCCATAGTTTAATCAAGATCATTTTCCCTGCTGGAGCTATCATTTGGAACAAGGGCAAATGTATGAACTCAGTTTGAAAATCATTCAAGAGAACAGAATAACTGTGGCAAAGCATTTAACCAGGAGTCTACATGATCAGCCCCAAACAACTTGTGTCCTTGACTCCTTGAGGTGATTTACTCACTTCCTGGTTTGGACTGGATTTGTATTCTGCTGAGCATGTGACTCAATGAATTGAGAGTTCCTGTTAGAATCCTGCTCTTTCATGACAATGGAAACTCGCTATGACTTTTATACCTTCCCTTTGGTCTGGCTGTGGAGCCTTAGCTGCATCCTTATCTCAGCTCTGAGGCATATTGAATATAAATGATTGAAACATCATGCTTGTGGAACAGCGAGTGGATCTTTGAGCTACTAGATCAACCGACCCTAAATTTAACTTCTCTGCTCCTGATCTTTGAAAAGAAAATAACTGTCGGAGATGAAACTATTTATATATTGCCTGAGTGTATACTTTAGAAATATGACCTGACTCAATTCAATCATTTTGGAAATGTTTTATCAGCAGATAGAACATGAGTTTTATCTGAGGTTACACAGACATGAGTATGAGCTTCTTCACTTACCAGTTCTCTAACAATGGGCAAATTATGTAATTTCTTAAAATCTTAGCTTCTTCATTTAAAATGGAAATAATAAAACTACCTAAGAGATTTTAGATTCAATTAAGTAGGACAAAGTTTGTAATCACCTAACACAGCAAGTTGCACACATTAGGCACCAAAGTAATATCAGCTTTTCTCCTTTAGAAGTATAAGAAAAGAGAAGTCTCAGTTCTGAGAACAATCTGACTTGAAGAGTGATGAAACAGATATCAATAAGAGAGTGGTAAAATAAAAACTATATAAAACTAAAATATTTTTCAACTTCTCTATGGAATTGCACTCCCTCTTCCTCTTTGACCCACTTTCTCCTTTTTTTCTCACTTCTTTGGAGGATTGCCTGCTTTTCTATTCAGCCTAATCATCCCACAGACATGAACACATGCTTTAGCTAGCATTTTAAAGCAAATATATGGTTTAGATGAAAATATACACATAATTATTTACAGATATTTTGGACTTGAGAAATTTATTTTTACACCTAGTAGTAATGACAAAAATGTGATAAATCAAAAAAAATCAGGAAGTACCCTCACATTACCTACTTATCTAAAAGCACATCAATTCATACTTCTGAAGTATGTACATAAACACATCACCACAATGTTTCAAAGTGGAAGTATGACTGGCATGATAGTCCTAGGAGGAGTGAAAGAGTTAAATGATTATCGGTGTACCTATTATGTAACTATTAGGGTCATTTCAATAGCTACTATTTTACTTATTTGATTAATAAATCTAATACTTATTTTTCTCTTAAAAAATTGAATCAAGAACATCAGATTTATCTTGCTTTTATTATAGATATTGGCATGAACGCACTCACCTTCCTGAAAAGTTTTGCTCAGAATTATTACTCAAAAATGGCTGCTTTAAAAGAGTGTTGAAATAGATTTGGGCAACTTTTTCTCCTGTCTCATACTGATAATATTTCCCATACAAAGACTTCTGTCCATTCTTTTCCCATATCTTTGAGGATTTCAATTAGTACTATCTAACTGTTCGTCTCTATTCCCTGTACAATTAATTTTATAGCACCACAGTGTGTATACCAATCAGACTGTAATTCTTTATGATCTCAATCCTTAGATATCTGTTCTCTTTATTTTAATTTTATTTTGAAAGGTACTTAAAATGGACCTTTAAGTGATATTTTTAAAATACTTCATTCTAACTCTGAGAAAAACATCAGACAAATCTCAGTTGAGAGACAATGCATGAGATACCTAACCAGCACTCCTCCAAATGATGAAGGTCATCAAAAACAAGAAAAGTCTAATTAATTGTAACAGTCAAGGCAACAGGGCTACTTAATATAATGTAGTACCCTGTATGGGATCCTGGGATAGAAAAAGAAGATTAGGTAAAAACAATAAAGTATGGCTTTGAGTTGATAATAATGCATTAGTTTTGTCTAATTGGTTATAACAAATCTACCATACAAATATAAGATCTTAGTAATAAGGGAAACTATATGGAAAAGTATATGGAAATTCTCTGTACTATCTTTGCAATTTTTCTGTAAATCCAAAACTGTTCTAAAATTAAGAATTCAATTAAAATATGCTTCTTTTCTGCAATTCATGTTGGGTATTTAATGGCAGTTTAAATCTTATAATATGTTTAAATTCAAAGCAACAAATGATTATTCATCCATCATTCAGCATAGAAAATTGTCCTTATTCTTGAAATTTACTATCTTGGACAGATAATATATATAAGCAAGAATAATTTAAAAGAATAGCCCAAGGGGAATGTAAAATTAAGGATTAAAATGAAGAAATAAGACAAAAAAGAAACTCTAAGCAATGAAAGATAAACGTGCAAAAAAGCACATCTCAGAAAGTATTTCAAGGAGATAGAGAAGCACTATCCAATAGAACTTTCTGTAATGATGGAAATGGAAATGATTCTGCACACTATATAACATGTAGCCGCAAACCATATGTGGTTGTCGAAGCACTTGAAATACGGTTTGTGTGATTGAAGAACCTGATGTTTTATTTTATTTAACTTAAAATAGTGCATAGTTAGCATATGAGCTGAACACAAAAGCCAAAGTAAAAGTTGGTTAGACACTTCATTTCAGTGCAAGGACACAGTGTAGTTAAACGAAAAATATTATACTTGTGAAACAGCGAATAGATTTTTGAGATACCGGATCGACAAATCCTAAATCCTGCCCCACCTTTGTCTTTCTTTGAGCCAATTCATTTTCTATGTAACCCAATTTTAGTTGAGATTTCTATCACTTGTAGCCAGAACCATCTAAATTTATCCAAGATTGAGAAATACACACGAAGAACCAACCATCACCCAGTAGATCTCAGATGCTCAGTAAATGACAGCTCCTTCCTTTGCCTCCTCTTTAAATGTCACCTTCCTTGTATCCTTTGCATTTACACTTTCATGTTATTGCTCCCAGCATATTCCTTTCTCTCCCACATAATCTACTTGAATTCTTCTCACCCTTGTGTCCCAGCTCAACTTGCATCTTTTTCATAAAGCTAAGCAGCTTCTAGGGAAGTCTCACCCTCTCCACCTCTATATCACTTGCACCCAGAATGCTTTATCTGAGCCAGCACCAGTCCAGTATACCTTGCCACTAAAGTCATTTCAAGCAGTAGCTAGAGGGACAATTGGAGTCCTCTGACCTAGGACATTTTGAGTTGGAGTTGAGGTTTTCACTTTCTGTCTTGGGTTTGAAAGGGGAGAATCTTAAGTATGTGTCCTTGCTCAGAAGACTGAGAGTATGAGACTCACCTGGAGAGCAGAACAGAAGGAAGGAGTGACAAAAACAGCAGTGATGCATTCAAGATGCAAGTTCTAAAAATTGTGGATTTTTCCACATATGCCCTATCAATTCCTCTCAACTTCCACTACTTTTAAAATAAGTCCTCTTTTACCTTATTTGACATTAAATTTCTGTCACTTGTAGATGAAAACATACACAAAAACCTCACATCTACATATTTAAATATATATTTTTCTACACATTTAAATGTATGTTACAGGTAGGAATTACTCTAAGAAACTAGCGTAACGTATTTGTTTATTTTTTTCTACCTAACATTTAATCTATCTCAATATCTACTTGTCAAGATTAATGGAAACTCAAACCTTAGTTATTTTTCAGGACTCTCGCCTGTACTGTGGGATCATATGAGAACCCTGGGACCTCCCCAGAAAAGTGAAGAGTGTCTGCTATTCCCATTATCATTCCATTATGTCTGCTATTCCAAGGGTCAATTGTCCAGACCTGTCTGGTCCACATGAAGACAGATATGTCTGTTAGGGCAGCTGTTCTTGCAGGCTACATTTAGTCCCTGAGCCTCTGTGACCTTAAATGTACCATATGAAACTGGTGTCTCAATCTCTACCTCGATAGGATATTGTACTGGCCCCTTTTACCAGTTTGGGGACATCCTTCTCTGAGGTTAGGTCACAAGCTTGTATACAATAAAAAATGGCCCTAAACTATGACATGATCGATTAACCTAGACTCTGGAAAGAGAACAAGGAAAGCTTCCCAGGTTGGATAATGCTTGACCTCTAACTTAGAGGAGTAACCTTATACGGTAGTGGCTTTAGAGTTTACCTGGCTTCATCTATAATAATTGTATGACTTTGAGTAAATTACTTAACATTTTTCTTGATGCAGATTCTTCATATAAAAAATGGACAGATTAAGGGGATTAGGTGAAGATGGAAAATATGCATATAAAATGCCAATCCTAATACATGGCACGTGGTGGCTATGAAGTAAGTATTAACTGTTAATAACCCAGCAGAGATGTTCTGGTCCGATGCAATCAAGACCAATAGTCATTCTTAAAAAATTCTTAAAGTATAACATTTTATGGAATTTCATATATATATTTTTTATTTTAACTTAAGCTTATTTGCATATTTAGTCATCAAAGTTTTGGTGCAAGGCCAAAGCCATGTCTTTCAATATAGATATTTGAAATAGATTGTCAAGTCAGCTTCCTTGCATAAATCACACCCATATTGAATCATCCAAGCTTTCCCACATTCTATTTGTGTATTTATTTCATTTCAAAGACACTTGCACCATGAGAAGGTGGAGTTCTTCTATTTTATGACCCTCCCATTCATTTAGAGTTTATATGCTTTTAATAAACAACTCACTTTTTTGTGCAATATTCATAAAACCATATAAATATACAAGTATAGTAGAATATAAACTTCCTGACAAGGAATTTTGTATTTTTTGTTCATTACTATATTCCCAGTGGAACATTGTCCAGCACATAAATATCTGATGAATAAATAAATGAATGACTTCAACTGCCATTAAGTAGTTTAGGAAACAGAATATGTGAGCAGAGCATTAAGTTCAATAGATGGATGACATTATTCAATATACTTTACAGAGAGAATGGAGACTGCTGATTAATCTGGTAAGTAGGTTGCATGCAAATGTGTTAAGAGCTTCAATTATAACATATATTTCATATATCATGCTGCCAAGTTATTTCAACTGTCATAGAATCAAAGATCAAGAAGAATATTCTTTCCTGCCTTTGGGGAGTTCATGATCCAGTGGATAGACAAGTGTATAAAAAGATGATTAGCTTGTGATTAGTGTTACAATGAAAGTTTGCACAATATTCCAAAGAATACAATTGGACTTCATCCTGAAAGGTAGGTAGGAGTCATAAGCCTGGCCAATGGTAAACTAGAAAAAGAAGAACATGCTTGCTGATCCTTCCCTCTTTCTATGAACTAAATAGCTAAACTTAATAATTCTCTTTAAAGTGACTTTTAATTTAAACCAGATCTTTAGAAGAGAGAATTGAGAGAAGAACACTTATAAAAGAAAATGAAAAAGGTACATTTGATCCATGAGGTGGAACAGATTTTAAATGTCTCTGCTTTTCTGATGTTTTTATAACTGGCATTATGTATAGTAAATGTAGAGCTATTACACTAAACTTTATTTTTATACCAAAAATAAAAGTTTAGCTATAGTTTTTAGATTTGTGAGTTAACATGTTTTAACAAGTCTTTTTTACAACTTTTAGCCACTTAAGTTAATAAATCCTGAGGATTTGGGTATAAGGCAAGGTTTCTGTAGGGTGTAAACACTCAACATTCTGAACTATAATCCATAGAAAGATGAATCAGGCGAGGATTATTTCTACCATGTAGCTTTCCATCAGCTATTCTAAAATTGTCTAAAAGTCTAAGCTTAAGAAGCAGGTTATAATAAATATTGATTATTCATCTTCCCATAAGTACCATTATAAATAACCCCCATTGAGCTTATATCAATGTTTATATCAATAACCACCAAAAGTTCAATCCCCAAAGCTCATCCACCTTCATCATCTGAACACTTATACCTAATGTCTCTCAATATCTCCCCACTAATCTGACCCAATATTTCATCCCTCCCAAATGCTTCAAACACTTCCATTAAGTTCCTGAGAAATCCCTTTCAGTCATCAGAAAAATTACCTATACACTCAACATCTTCCCAACCATTTGCTTCACTTTATTTCTCTAACTGAAATCCTATTTCTGAGGTCACTGCTTTCCGAGAAGATTTCTCAAGCAGGGAATGCTTTTCCACCAGTAACCTACAAATAAGACCACCTTGAGGTGATGTCCTCCTTGCTTCCCATTGCTGGTTCCCTCAATCAACCCCGTTTCTTTGCAGTATATGACATCAGGCTACATCAACTTTCTTCCCTCTTTTTGTAGATATTTTCCAAATTCCCAATCACACATCGAAGATTTTAGCAATTAGTTCATGGTCTTCCTTTCCAAAACTACTTTTGCTATAATTCTCTGAAATATCAAATTCCATATATAAAATTAATTTAACATCTAGGCTCCTTAGTTTCTTAACTTCCCTTTGAATATTTTTTCAAAAACCCATCTCAGCCACATAATAATTTTGTGGCCGTAGCCTAAAGGTTAACATTAACTATAACAATATTTTCAATTTCAGCCACTACTCTCTGATCACAAATTTTTATCATTCTAGGCCTCTTACTCTGATACACCATCTCAACATTTTTTGAGCGTGTTAGAACTGCAAATCCATCAGTCATCTTATCACTTTTTCATTGTTCACTAATCATCTCATGTCATTACTGACCTCTTTACCTAATTCAAGTCAATGGTCAATTATGTACTCTCTGACATCCACCCTCAACTCCCTTACACATATCTTTCTCCACTACACTAGTTGGTAAAATACCAACAAAGGTTATATACAACTTTCTGCTATAATACTCTTGCACTCAGAAGAAGAGAAAAACACACAACCGCACTGATTGGTCTCTCTTTTAACTTATATCTAACTAGTCTAAGGTAGTTTTTTAAAGCTTAAAAAACATGTTGCTCTTATTTCTTAGAAGATTCTTTCAAACTCTTGATGCTTTCTTCAGACCTCAAACACCTGCTTTTATTTCCGTGGATAACTTCGATTTTTGTTTCATTAAAAACAGAAGCAATCAGGAGAAAGCTCTTTCATTTATCTATCACCAGATCTAGCAAACTCTCTGTACCTGTGCACATGCTTGTCTCTGTAGTGCATGAACTGCTCAGCTCCTACCTGAGCTCAATCCCTCCACTTGTGAACCTGACTGAAACCCCTCTTCTCCGTGGGGACTGTGATCTTAATCATTATTTATCTTTCCTGTCACATTGCAGTGATGAGCATTAGAACCAGTCAGGACAGCAGATTGGGTTAAATTCTTAGCTTTGCTGCTTATTAGCTGGGCATCTTTTGTGAAATTACTTCTTACTCCCTAAGTCTTCTAGTCTTTAAATAAAGGCAATAATTTTACCTATCTTCCTGTAGGACTGTCGAAACTTTAAAATAGCTTAATTCTTAGAAAGCTCTTACAGCAGTGTCTGACATCTAGTAAGCGCTCGACAAATGTCATCTTTAAAAACAAAAGCAAACAAGGAAACTTTCTTGGTGCAACATGCCCTGCTGGCTACCCAAATTGTTTGTTTCCCTTAATACTAACACATTTAGAAAATTGTATTTATTCTTACTTTCTGTACTCCTTTACCTCTTTTTTATCTTTTACCCATTGAAATTAGGTTTTTATCCTCACCATACTTCTGAAGTCAGAGAACAGTGCCTAATACCTAGTAGATGATAACGACAAATAAATAGTTGCTAATAGTTAAATTCTGATGTCAAGAAGACTAAAGAATAAAAAAGTGCTAATTTTTGATCCATTGAAATATGACTGTAGATTTCCTTCATGCAAACAAATTTGTCTGGAGATCTTACAACATTGGTGGTTTAGATGATCGACTCGATTTTTAAAGATAGGGGTCCGGACTATCTCATGTCAGCATTCCTATTGTCTCATTCATTGTTTATTTCTTTGTATGTGCTCAGTAAATTTTGATAATTGAAAGAAAGAGTAAAAGCCCAAATTAATTGATTTAAACCAATGATTAGAAATGACTCTACATTTTATGCCTCTATTGTTAGTGTCTGAGGAAATGGTAGCCCACAAAAAAAGACCATATATGATAGGTAAGCATCCTTGGCACGAAGAATAGGATGGAAGTTAGTGAGATTTGGCATAAAGGAAAAGAAGCCTTCTTTTCTCTATCTGAGTTTAAGTCAAATGAGAGAGTAAAGAAGATGAGAAAATGGAACTCTAATGTCATCTTTACTAAACCAGGTTGTTTATATGAATAACAATGAAGGGTTTCCAAATACTGAAACCCAGAACTATCCATGCTTTCCTTTCACACTCAGAGTCAATAAATATAGACTTTTATATTGGGGCTCTGCATTGTGAAAAGTTAGGCAAAGGAGTTTATCACATGCTTTCTGCAGGAAACTGTCTCTATGACTAGTTTTTACTAAAAGATTTTCCAATTAGAAAGCAGTTTTCCTCTTCTAAGAAGTGAGTGAAAGAATGGAAAAAGACTATAATTTTTATGCTAATAAACATTACTCTACATGGAAATACAAAGAAAGGAATATGAAGTTTTCCCTAAGAATAAGGGCTAAATTGTGGAAGACAGAATAATATTCCTGGCTTATAGAATTTAGAGATAAAAATAGAGATTCAAGTAACTTTCCTGCAGTGAACAGACTAGTACCCAAAAATGTTTTAATATCAATGAGAAGAAAGGAAGTCAGATCACCTCTGGAATTGCTGATGACTTTGCCACGTTGGCATTGCCTTTTGAAAGATTCTATGTGCCAACTACATATTGTCACGACAATATTGCAGTGGTAATACCACAAAACAACCACAAAACTGCAATGAAAATTAACAAGAATTATTCATTGCGCATGCATCTATAATCCAGTAAATGTCAACTATGGCTCTCTGCTAACCTTGGCTGTGCTTACTTAGATACCTGGAGCTCAGCTGGCTGTTGGCTGATGAAGGCTGGCTTCTACCAGGATGACCAGGACATTTGTCTCATGCCACTAAAGCCCAATCTGCTGACCTGGACTAACTTTTGGCAATGATGGAGCCATAAGAAAAAAATGAAACATATAAGACCTCTTAATGTCTAACTTCAAAACAAACACAGCTTTCTTTCTTTCTTTTTTAATTTACGTATAGTTGGCATACAATTTTATATTTATTGTATTAGTTGCATGTGTGCAATATAGTGATTCAACATTTTTATACCTTACAGTGTGATCACTCAACTAGTTCTAGTAATTATCTGTCACCAAATAAACTTATCACAATATTATTGACTACCTTCCCCTCCCTTTTTTCACCTATCCCTCCACCCCCTCCCTTCTAGTAACCATCCCTTTTGTGTCCATTACTATGAGACTGTGTTTGTTTTGTTCCGTTTTTAGATTCCACATATAAGTGAAATCATGGTGTTTGTCTTTCTCTGCCCTATTTCACTTAGCATGGTACCCTCTAGATCCATCCATGTTGTCATAAATGGCAAGATTTCATTCTTTTTTATCGCTGTGTAATATTCTATTATATATTCTACTATATTATTTATGTGTATGTGTGTATCGCATCTTCTTTATCCTTTTATCTATCGATGGACACTTATTTCCATATCTTAACTATTGTAAATAGTGTTGCAATGAACATGGGTGCATATATCTTTTTAAAGATATATGGGTGCATATATCTTTTTAAATTAGTATTTTTGCTATGTTTGATAAATAATCAGAATTTCAATTGTTGGGTCATATGTAGATCTAATTTTAGTTTTTCGAGGGATCTTCATACTGTTTTCCATAGAGGCTGCACCAGTTTGCAGTCCCACGAACAGTCTATAAGTATTCCCTTCCCTCTACATCCTCATCAACACATGTTATTTCTGAATCGTTCTATGGACCAGAGGAAGGCACATGGCCAGATTCAGAATAAAAAGATGAGGAAATACACTCCTCCTTTTTTCAGAAAGGACAGTAAGTTTACATAGTAAAGGGCATAGATACAGCAAGGAGGGAAGAATTGGGGCCATTAATGCAGTTTGCCACAATGTAGGTTTGAGGCAGTAACTAAATTTCTAAAATCCAATTAATGCCTGAAGCAAGATGCACAAATAGTGAAACTATAGCTAACTTCTCTTTACTTCTAACATTTACAATGTATCCAATATACATACTATCAATATCAACATATGCAATATACTGTCATTAGTATTTCCTAGATAACTGCTATGTGAACATAACATCAGTTACATTGTTTAGGAACAAACTTCTTTTAATTATAAAGAATTTGTCACCTCATAGTCATTTACTGTAGGATGTGGAAACACCTCTTAGAAAAATGGGAACCCGAAATCCTCAATGATTCTTAATGGAGAGGTAATCATATTGAAGGTGAGCTTGTGCAGAAGAATATAAACCAAACCTAGCAAGTCAGGAAACTACCTGCAGGTCTGAAAGAGAAGGTCACAATTGAGGCACAGGATAAAGAGAAGTAAGGAATACTGTATGGTCCAGTTGGTGGTTGATAGTGACAGTTTAGTAGCTCAGCTGCAGGATAGGTGAGTATGGCCCAAAGAGTTCAGATTCACATATGTGAAGCCAGGAACTAGACTATTGATGCTGAGGAGAAACTGAAGAATCTTAAACTGCTAGCATTAGTATCTCTGGTACCCTCAGACCTCAGCTCACATATTATTAATTCCTTCACCTTCCTGGCAACTTGATTCCTAAAGAGTTCCAACACAAAACCTGTTAGGTTTTACTTAATGATACAGAAAAAAAAAAGTGCTAAGAAAATATTAACTTGAGAAAATTCTATTGTGTGCTAAAACTAAGAGTGTACTCACTGTGAATGAGACAAAAGTATAAAAAAAGATGTGAAGAATTAATAAAAAGAGAGAAAGAAAGAAAAAAGGAAGGAAAGGAAGGAAGGAAGGAAGGAAGGAAGGAAGGAAGGAAGGAAGGAAGGAAGGAAGGAAGGAATATTAAAAAGAGAAAAGAAGCAAATAACGTGAGAAGAATTAAACTGAGACACTAACTTTTCTTCACAAGTATAAAAAATTAAGATCATTCATTGCCCTTTTATTGCTTGAATTTTTCTTATTGACCATGAAAAGAGGAAAAAATGATGGCAAAGGTTTAGGAAAGTGGGTATCAGGGTAACTTAGACCACTATTTGGCCTAACACTGGTTTTGAACTTGAGAACACATTTTACAAAACCAATACATATTATATATACTCTTTGGGTCAATAATTTTGTTTCATTACATTGAATGTGTTCTATATCAACAAATGTATAAAGCAAGTGTATGATGAGAATGTATTATACCCATGAACGTATAATATGGGTATGCAGTACAGTGACGTTTATGGTATCAGTGGGTTAAATTATAACTTGCTTACTTTGTCCAAAGGAAATCCAGCTAAAGTTATCAAGAGACATGGCCAGGCCATTTAAATAGGCAACTAAGAACGAACAAAAAACAGTAGGTCTTTCATTATGCCAACAATATTTACTCTAAAACCTATCTAAATAATTTAACTGCTACCTATGTCATAAGTAGACTAAAGCTAGATATATAATACTTTTTAAGCCAGAGAATGTAATTGAAATTCTTTAGCAATATCTGTCTAGTCTGTTTCATCCAACTGCTTTTATTTTAGAAGAAAATTACCTGGGTCAAAAGTCATTGGTTTAAGTCCCTAGATATATTAGGACAGAGAATGTTAAACTTAAAGGCCATTATCAAGTTTCTGATAAAGATTTTGTCATAGGAATTCTAATTTTGTGATTAGAGTTTTTAATAAATATTGTTGAGATTTAAGCTCTTGCCCCTAAACTTAGATTACTGATATAGTAGGAACATGTTACAATCAAGCGACTCTGGTGATTCACCTGAATTCTTTCTCTATAGCATTACTTTGGCTTTAGTCAATTGTGAGAAGTCATTCTTGTATATTGCTTCCCAAGAATATCAATGTACTTTCTCTTTTATATATTTTTTTTGAAAATGCAACCTGTTAAGAGAAACAAGTGCCAACCTTTAACTTAAATTTACTTCACTTAGAAGATGGTTATGGGTTTACATTTCAATTTAGTAAGCTATGTCCTTCCAGTTAGCATTGATACTATTTGCAAATTAATCCTGGATTTATAAAATACAAGTAAAAGTTGACAGAATCTTAAACAGAATCAATTTCCTCTTTAATAGATGTATAGATCAATTGTAATGATAGATGTACCCTGAGGTTATTTAATCAGAATTCATTTTGCTGGTTGGGCAATTCTTGAGAATTGATATGCAAATTTGCCATTTTGTAGATTTTTGAAAACTAAAATTGCATACCAGATTGATTTGGATGAGGATAAAAGGGAAGCAGAACTTTCCAAGTAGAGGAATGTATATTTATAATGAAAAACGGGCATGCTAATATGTGATGGGTTGTCCCAGGAAATATCCTATTTTGTAGTACTCCCAAGCCAATATAGCTATATGATTCTGTGGAAGACGAGACATATTGTTTTTATTATATTCATTGATTCCACAGATGACATATGACAGGCATTGTACTAATCACTAAAATTAAGTCGATAAGTCTTTTTACTCCTAATGTCCTTCACAGAACTTTATCAATGGAGGGTGTCTAAAATGTTTATTGTTGTATCGTCTCCTGTGAAGTTTGGTTGCTCTACTCTTGATATAACTATATAATCACATAAAATTAAATTTTTGGAAAATTTTTACTAAAAATCACATGATGTATTATAAAACCAAATAGAAATTCTCTCATGACCTGAGGCTATTGTGGAATGTTTGAGACACATTACTTCTTCACTGGAGTAAATTATTGAGAAGGGGCTGAACTGCTGAAACTGATAGCTTGAGGTTTTTCTCCCTACGATTGCCTGAATTAACATTTTAAATTCAGGCCAGTTTATTTCTATAAGACAACATCTATTCGGGTAGTCCTATGGTGAGATTCGATTAAGTGCTAGAAAATTTATCCAGCTTCCAAATGTTTTCATCACAGCACTTAACATGACCACAGTTAAAACTTCCTTTTTTGAAGTTAAAAACTTCACTCTAAAATTTTGTTTTTGAAATAAAAGTAGCTCAGAAAAGTTTATTTTTAATTAGCCCATTGTACAATTATAACTTGTCAAGTAGATAAAGAATAGAACACAGTTCAAGCAAAAATTTTTAAATAATCATCTTTATGGAAAGACAATTTGCATAAGATTATTGCACTCAGTTTATAGTTTGATAAGTTTTGAAAAATGCATAATTGTGTAAATAAGATACAAAACCATTCCCTCCCCTTTAAAAGTTTTCTCTTTATTTCTGATTATGTGTAAACCATTTCTTCGAGTTTTTATTTTTAATCGTTGGCTTTCAGCAATTTGATTATAATGTGTCATGGTGTGGTTTTGTTTTTAAATATTCAGCTTAAGTGATCTTTTAGAATGTGACAATTTTGTCTACATGCATGCCATCCCGAACATGCTCAATCTCGTCTGATCTTGGAAGCCAAGCAGGGTTGGGCCTGGTTAGTACTTGGGTGGGAGACCATTTAGGAATACCAGGTGCTGTAGGCATTTAAAAAATAAATAAGTGAAAATAAAAAATAGAATGTGACAATTTAAAATTCGAAATATTTTAACCATTCTTTCTTCAAATATCCCTCAGAATCCAATTTCATTTATATTTAAACAAACAAACAAACAAACAAAAAACTGATATTATTTCAAAAGCCCCCAATAAACCAAACTTTGTTTTCATTTTTTTCTCTCTTTGGGCTTTATTTTGGATCATGTCCATTTTATGCCTTCAAGTCCATTGATGTTTTCTTCTGCAATTTCTAATTTGCAATAAATTGTATCCAATGATTTTTCATTCAGGTATTATATTTTTAATCTCTATAACTTCTAAAGGTTTTATTTTTATGTGTTCGATTTCTTATTTCATCAGGTGTTCTTAACATCCTTAAATCCTTAAATCTATTTATGAGGTTTATATTAAACACTTAGGGCATTTTTTCCCCTGATTTTTCCATTATTTCTGTGATATCTGGGTCTGATTCTATTGATTTTTTTTTTTTTTTTTTTTTTTTTTTTTTTTTTACTTTCTGAGTCATACAATCCTGCAGTTTGGCATGCTGGTTATTTTTTTTTTATATATATCAGATATAAGAAATTCTAAATTGTGTGGTTTTTGAATGGTGATATTTTTCTTTAAATTGTTTTGAACTTTTTTTCTGGCATGCATTTATCTCAAATAAGTTCGATGCTTTCAAATGTATGTGTTTTCATTTTGTTTCTTGAAGTTTTAAAGCAACCTTTACTCTAGGGCTACTGTATAGGTTTAGCTCTTCTGAGCACTCCACCCAAAGCTGCATGTACCAGAAAGTTTATTTGCTGGCTGATGGGAAGTACAAATTCTTCCCAGACATAGGTGAGCTCCAGAAAATTCCCAAACTATTATGTTTTAGTTGATATTTTCTTAGTTGGTATTTCATAAAATTTTACTTCTAGATTTCTATTCAGTTAAAGACTCAGGGAGTCACTTTTGCAAACTCCTAAAATTCAGTGTATGTGTATAACCCCTCTTTTTGGATATTCTGCCTTGGAAAATTTAGCCAACTTCTCTAGGTCTAACTTCTGTCTTCAGCTAAGCCCCATTTGAATTTTTTCTTGATGCACTGTGATCTGTAAACTGCTCCTACACGGTTTTGGAGAAATCTTAGGATCTCCTCACTTATTTTTCTGATCTCAGAGATCATAGTTGTACATATTGTCCACTGGATCAAATTGGTTTAATATTTTGTTCAATTTTATGAACATTTTTAGCAGAAAGATTATTCCCATAGCAATTAATCTTTCATGAATAGTAGTAGAATTTCAAGTGAGTTTTGATGTAAGTGAAGAATAAGTCCTGTGAAGAAGGAAACATGGTCCTCGGGGATAAATCTGAATAAAGAATTGAAGTAGAGAATTATGGGAAACCATAATATAACGATAAAACGCATTTATGGATGAAAGATGCAAAGACGAATTTTACTCACCCCCCAATTTTTCGTGTAAGAATGTTCTATTTAATTATGTGCAGCTCCATGGAAAATTCTATGAAGCATCCTATGCAAAGCTCTGTATGTAATCATTACCCCAAAATTCTTCTTTCCAACTTCTCAACTGCTGCAGGTATGGAGTCTGGGGCTGGCCTTCGGAAAACCTAAGATCGGGTTCGTATTTTTCCTCCTCCATCCCTTTCTTTCTGCTCTTTTTCGATCTGTTTTACCCAGTTTGGTGCCTCATCTGTCAATATTGTGTCTGGCTCTTTGCATTCAAGATGTACAATAGCCTGCCAAGGTTTATTACTATTGTAGACCTTAAATAGACAGCCAGATATCTCTCCAGCAAAATAAGTTGATTCAGGAAAAACAAACAAACTTAAACTGCAATTAGGGACGTGCGGGTTTGATTAGGAATCATGTACAAGTCCAGAGAAACAAAACTAGGAACGCTCTTTCCTGGACTTGGGAGAAGCTATTGTAAACAAAGAGTCCATTGAGGGAAACTGAAAGTTCAAAGTATAGTGACTTTTTCTTGGCTGAGTTTTGGCAGACTTCCATTGGCTGAGCTATCACTGGGCAAGGAGGAGTCTTTTCTTCCTCCTGTTCAGGTAGTAACCTAGTATCACTATCTGATATGCAGGGTTTCTCTCTTCCTGTCGGGGTCAGTAATATGCTGTTGAGTGACATGTGACTGAGACTTGTATCTTCTAGTCTTCTCATTCCATTTTAAATGAGTTTTCAGTTTATTAATTTTCACACTACTAAGCTTCCTAGTGCCCAACTTAAATTTATTTATTCTTTGAGACTCTACATTTATATCACATTTTGCAAAGGGCTCTCCTACACATATTTGAAAAAGCAACCTCTGAGCTAGAAATTATTTTCAGAGCTTCATATACCACCTATAAATAGTGAATTCCCAAAGAAGTATGTTTATCCAAGGTCTCTCTCCTAAATGTCAAATTTGTACATCCAACTATTTTTGGAACACTTCTATTTAGACAAAGTCAATATATTCTAAAGTGAATTTATCAACTCTTTGACCAAACATATTGTTGAAGGCAATTGCCTTTGAGGATTAAGACTAGAAATTAAGGACAGGAAGGGCAGGAGATTGCTATATGTTATTATAAACAATTTAATATCTTTTTTTTAATGCATACATTGACTAGGTTTATAAAACTTTAAAAACATGAAAAATAAGCAATGAAAAGGAAAATTTCATCTCCTATCTTGAGGAGAAGCACATCTCAAATGGAATTAGCATCCTAGCCCTATGGGTGTTGGACTCTGTGGAATGTTGAACCCCGGCCATGACAGCACAAAGGGAGGAGATATTTTCTCTTTCATTTCACGTCTACTCATTCCCTTCCACAATAATGTAGTGTAAAATAAACCCCATCTGTTTTTTTTTTAATTTAAATGTATATTCTAAACTAAATTCTATGGCAAGGAGACAAATCTCACCATCTTTTATGTAGTCTATTTAGTAATAGACTTTGATAAAAAGAAAATTTTCTAAATACTAAGTAATAAGTCATATGACATGATGGGCACTGATGAAAACAATTCCTCATGTATGATGAGGCTGATTGTTTTCCCTCCTTTGGTTTATATAATTTAATTTAAAACATCCCTTCAAGGTGTACGAAATTATACTTTTAATTTTTTTAAATCCTTTTGAGCATATTCAATTAAGGCTGTCAACAGAGCAAAGTTTATTCTGTTCCTGATATTTGGAAATCTGCTTTTACAGACTTTGAAGAAATTATGCTCTGGTTGAGGAGGAAGATTTGTATTATAAACTCCACAGAAACACAAAGAAAGGTTGAAGATTAAATTGAAGAAGCTAAACATTCATTCTGAATTTACTTGCTTTCAAAGACCCAAGTTAAGTAAGTGTATTTTAAAGCACATGTGGTAATCAATTCTGTTTAATCTAGATGAGACAAAACTTCGACTATCTGTATTATGACTTCATTTTGAAATATTTCTGGTGTTATGTTGCTTCAAGTAGCCTAAGGAGATTAGATTGTTCATCTTGAACCCTTTTCTCCCTGTTTCTACGTTAAAGCAGCAGTACATCTTAGTGGTCAGACCTTGACTTGATTTAGTGATACAGTACCTTCTCCTTTTTACTAGCTTTTTTATAAGCTCACATACTTGTGGTTACCGTATTTTGTTCCTGAGACTTTTTTTCCACATAACGAATACTTTTTGAACTAGTTACATTTTCTTACAGTTCATTCTTACCAGCACATATTTTTTTACCTTTATTCTTCTGAAGCCAATGCAAGCAAATCAGTGTAAATGAACCCAAACACTTGCCATTTTCCTTTAAAAGAATCTGGCCAATTGTGACGAAAGTTTTATGTTGATATATTTAGTTTCCATTGGTACATTTCTATTTAAACTGTAGGTTATAAACAAAGCCAGACTAATGTTTGATATTTCTTTATAATACTTGAGAATCAAGACCAGTTATTTTATTTCAGCCTATAAATAAGTGACATTAGAAGTTTATTTTCATGATTCTAAAGATTAGAAGTATCCAAATATTGGGTTTTAATAAATATTTAAAAAATGGTTATCTATTAAAAATAACCAAAGCATTATAATAATTGAAAAATTAATTATAAAAATGCAGAACTGAAACATTTGTTATAGGGAACCAGAAATATAGATGAGAAACAAAACAGACATGGAGAGGGGTAGGAACAAGACTTTTTTTAAATGTCATTTTGATTTGTAAACTATATGATGTGTTAACTATTTGAAATAAACTGAAACTCTTACGGTGGTGGTATTCTTCATTATCAAAAGGGCTATAAATGAATGGTAAGTGTTTACTCAGTGGCCCAATCTGTGTGACCCAAACAGGGTGTTGTCTATTTTAATGACAATTGAGAGTGTTGTAAAAATTGCATAGATTTCATGAAACAAAGATAATTTACTGCAGAACAGGAGATCCTCCAGATGTACACGCTGAAGGAAATATTTGAAAAGGAAAGACATAATAAGAGGAATCAGATGACACTGATGGATGTTTTCAAAAGAGCTGTCATATCATCCTTTCCTTTGGTTTCTGCAGATGCTGTTTGAACTAATCCTGATGAGTGATTTTACTTGAACGCTATCTGCAGATCAACAAGTATTCTCTGGTAAATAAAATTCCTTTCTGTCTGTTTCTCTCTCTCTCTCTCTCTCTCTCTCTCTCTCTCTCTCTCTCTCTCTCTCTCTCTCTCTCTTTCTCTCTCTCTCTCTCTCTCTCTCTCTCTCTCTCTCTCTCTCTCTCTTAATTGAGCACAATGCCTTTTGCCATTTCGAAGGGAAAAAAGTAAGTATTGCAAATTTAGCTTAACAGTGAAAGACTCAATGCAATTATTTTCGCTTCTACTTTATTAAATATTTAAGATTTACTTTTGCTTCATTTTTAGTAAAACCCTGATATTTTACTATATATAAAATTAGACATATAATATATACTTCAGTGGACTTCCCCGATATATTTAAGGATAATAAAATGTTGTTTAGAACAAATCTTATCCATAAACTTTTGGATACTTATCCACATATCTGTATTATGTAAATATATTAAGTACCACAGTATCTTCTTTATCCTTTATTATTGTGCTCTTCAGAATTTAAGCTAAAAATAATAGAAATACTAAACTAGATCTGGGCCAGTCATAGACATCCATGTAAAGTAATATTTTAATGCACTATAGCATCTTGCCTGAATATAGTACATTCTAATTTAGATTCATAAAGAAAATTAAAGGATATAAAGTCAGAAACACTCATTTTCCAGGTGAAAAAATTCAGATAGGTAAAAATCTAGTGATTTTCTTAACATCAAAGACCTAACTAGTAGATTGAGCTCTAGAATGATGTTTTCTATCTTTTCAGGTTAGTGTTCTTTCTTCTGACTTACAAAGCCAACTTGCTTTAAGGAAGATTCTTCTTTGAAAATTATGATTTACATTTGAATCTATTCAGCTGATCTTCAGGCACACTCCTGAGTTTTGACATTGAGTTTAGTTAGAAAAAAAAATTTTAAGTTATAGGAATGTCGATTATAATTAGATATAGGGAGGGGACCTCGACATTCCAAGTTTTGAATCAAAGAATGTGGAAATGCGAAGGGGAAAATCACAGTGAGGGCTCTCTGAAAGTATTTCTAGAACAAAACAAAATAGACGAAAATAGTTAAGAAAGAAGAAGACTTGGAATACAAAGAAAAATGGTAAGCAAAGAAACAAGTACAACTTACGTTTAGTACCAACTAACCAAATGTAGATGCATGACACTAAACTGCAACTAAAAAGCCAGATCTAGACGTGAGTGTTGACAAGGGTGAAGTGAAAAGGAGTCACATGAAAGCTTGATAAAATTCTGGCTTTATTTGAGAAGAGGTTGTAGTAAGTGATGAATTTTAGATTTTAATACAAAACTGTACTGTACTGTAATCAAAAGGGAAATAAAGATAAAATAAGATATAAAATTTCCAAATCATCAGATGAAAGCAAAAACACAAGGAAGACAAATACAATAAAAATATTGAAAATAGAAGAATAAGAAGCAATAAAGCAAATATTTATCAATCACTTTAGGCTGAACAATATTAATCTGAGATACAATAATATGCAAAGTTCAAAGATCCTAATGGAAGAGAAATTTTTTCAAAAAAAAGTTACACTGATTAAAATAGAAGGTAAAAAATCAACAGTCATTAATTAAAGACTTTATCATTATTTTTCTCAAATCAACAGAACAACTTCCCCAACCATTTTCATATCATACAGTAGCTTTATGTAAGATAGATTTAATTTTATTTATGTATTTATGTATTTATTTGTATAAATTACTTAAATATTTTAGAACCAATATTTCAACATGGTAGACGGAACCTAAATATAATACCTTAGATTGTCCTTGCCCTTCATGTTTAAATTCATGTCATTTGGTGCTATACTAGAATAAGGAACCATAAATTTGTTGAAGTGTTTGCTATTGTTTCTGGCAGTGAATTAGAGGAAGAGCATGAGTGGGCAAGGACAAACCCTACTTCAGAAGTTTTCCAATTATAATGAACAATTTTTCATTCTTTCTCAGAATGTACTTAGCATTCTCATGAATCTGTGGACTAACCAGATTCTTTGCAAAGAAGGTTTTTGAAATATGTAACAGCTATGACAGCCAAATAATTCTAAATGAGACGTTAGCAGTATTCTTCTAGCTCTAAAAATAGTAAGAAATTCTTCAATGTTTCAGTTCTAATTTTTCCTCATGCTAATTAGATGAGATTTTAATCTTAGAAACAACCCTACTATGTTTTATTTCTCATTTAATTGGCATATCTGATCTTTATTTGTGCTTTAATGACACAAAGGAATGGCAATTACAATGATTACAATGAAGTCTCACTTTTGGGGCCCATGTCATTAGGACTATTAGAGGTAATTCGGTTATGGGTCATAGTATGCTGTTGGTAATTAACTCCTCTTCAGCCACGTCCCACATATATCTTGTTCTGCATCAGGAAAAACTCAGAATCAAGAAAAACTTCCACAAAAACAAATGTCATTCACGTTGTAAAACTAACTTGATAGGAATACACATTTTTATCCTGAGGAAATAGCTCTCCACAATACAGATGATTGTTATGATAAAGTGTCCATTATCATGGGTCACATCTTGCACTAAAAAATGCACTGTTGGATTTAGAAATATTAACAAATTGGTAGATATAGTCTCCCTATAGTATTTAAACCTTTACGACTTTACTGTCAAATTTTTTAAATAAGTAATTCATTTATACGTAATTTCTCTCACAGTAAAAACTTCCTAATTAATACACTAAACTTAGCCCAATGCAGCTAAGAAATAAAAGAATAATTCCCAATCAAAAATCTAAAAGTATATATCTCCATTGGTTTTGAAAAAAAAAATCAATTGTTTTTCCTAAATATACAACTGGGGGAATTTTGTAACAATAATTCCTTTTTAATAAAATAGATTGGTCAATTATAAAACTGTTCTTTTTAAAAAGAGGCTTATACACACACATATATACATGCAATACATTTAGTTTCAAACACCTCCATACAATAATACCTGCTTTGATACTAAAATTATTAATAATTACTAAGTTTCTAAAGAGCCTTATAATTTTTAGATTGTAAGTCTGAATGTTGTAGAGTAAAGCAGGCTTGCAGATGGGTGGAGAGAGAACAATACACAAAGCCAAAAGAAATGCCTGGAATGTGATTGGTTTTTGGACTTTGTGCAAGCACATAGTGTGATGTCTGCAGAGGAGGCTGCAGAAAGAGAGAGTGTAATAACATATCAAATTTTGCTGCTTTAAGTTTCAAAAAGCATTTTTATAACAATGTGAAATAATTGTGAATTTAGTTTACAGTTCGGTCAAGAATAGTTCACCTTAAATGCTCTCAGATATTTCTCTTGCCCTTATCACCTTAACTGGTCACTCGCCCAGAATGGGTTGTGTTTATAAGTCATAAAATGCTTCTTCATGACTTTAGTGGCCTGTAAACTCATGTGAAATTTATATGTTTAAATCTTGCCCAAAATGAATCACATCTGTTTTTGTTTTTGTTTTTTGAAAATGTGGCCAATTAAAAACATTCAACACAAGATGAGAACTAAAAATGCTTCAGCTGGCTTAATGGTGCAGAAGAAAAGGATATGAAAGGATATACAATTTTGACACTATGGACACTGTCCCATTATTTTTTCCATTTTAATATCAGCAAAAAATATTAAAACCAAAATTTGGATTACACGTCACCAAGCGGCAAAGCTGTTTCCAATCGCAAAGCGAAGAGAAACTTTCTTTGTCTCTTATGACAAAAATAAAATCCTTCATTCTAACTATGAATGAGAAGTAATAGGCAAAGTTTTCAGAGACCTGATATTAAGGAAACTATTATTAATTATAAGCAAGCTTATTATATAAATGGAATTGTAGTAAATCAGGCCCAAGTCAAATAGCCTTGAAGAGCTAGAATACTTAAACATTTTCCCTTTTTTCTGCTACTTATTCTATATAATATTGTAGGACATATTTGTTATTTCTGATTCTTTCCTGTTTATAGTGGATTATTGAATAGGAATTGAAGACTGAAAAAAATATTGTAGCATTAGTTTTGGTAAGAATGTGTTAACAAATACCGTTCAATATATATAAGGATCAAAAATGATACATATTTATTTCTCATATGCTTAATAGTTCAAGGAAGGGGTTACTTTTCAGCAGGCAGTTTTCTTCTTGTAATTGGGTAATTCAGAGACCCAAGTTCCTTTCATCTCATGGAACTTTTGTTTTATTTTATTTTATTTTATTTTTTGCTTTTATGCCAAGGACCCATCTGTCACTCTGGTCAAGCCTAACGATCCTTTTAAAAGTATGATATTTTTAAATACATAAAATATATAGGATTGTAAAAGATAGCAATTGTGCTGACGTAGATTTATCAAACTGTATATAAAATGAAATTTATGACAGTAAGTATATGTGATTTTTAATTGACATTAATTAACTAAATCTAGCAGCAAAATTCTAATAACCACCATAATTCTGAAGTAGTGATAAAGGAAAACTATATTTTGAGATATCTGCAGCAGCAGAAATGTGATATGAAATACTGTGATTTCAGCTGTGAACCAAGTCATAAGTATTACTAATGCTATTGCGATTTTTTTATGCCATCAAAAGTGAGAGAAATGCTAACTTTCAGTTGAAGCCTAGTTAAAAGATATAATTTTCTCCTACCCAAGTTCATGAACCCCCTGAACTCTGTCCACAAGCCCCTAAGGACTAAAAATCTCTGCCCTTATCTGCTCTAAACCAGCAGGAGGGAAAGTGAGTATGGGGGAGGTCTTCCTTGTTTTATAAATTGTGTCCCCCAAAAGGCATACATAACTTTTCATGAGCCAGGATTCTGTCATTTAGCCACATCTAACTATAAAGGACACAATGTGAGGGGAATATATACATTTTAGTTAATAGTAAACAAATAAGATTTATAAGATACCTGTAAAAATTACTTTCTCTGAATCATAGTTGCACTGGGATATTGTAATTCATTAATCGAGTCAACAGTTCATCGTGGGATTTGCCATGGAACTGACACCGTCCTGTGTGCTGGGGATGCTATAATCGATAGCTGGATAAAGTCTTTCTGTTCATAGAAATTTTATTTTTATTGGAGTAGAGGAAGAAAAGAGAAATGCACAAACAAGCAACTAAATAGTAAGTTTTAATGGCATGACATCCCTGAGACACCATCTGAGATCAACGAACATTTACGTTTCTTGAGTCAGGTCTTTCTGTGTCTTTTTATTACGCATGCCAAATATTTAGAGGATCATAACTATCAAAAAGGTGATCTTGGTCCTGAGAATGGAAAGAACTGAATCTAAATAAGGCATTCTTAGTTACAGGTCCATGCTAGGGCAGTGGAAAGGGAAGCCACTGATTTTGTGGAAAATATTTTCTAATAGTTCAGTCAATTTACAAACCTAAAAGAAGCCAAATTTCGATCCTGTTAAATCCCTAGCTCTTTCAAATTGCCTCTTCCTTGTGTTTTCTACCCTTTTAATGTTTTCGCCTTCTAGTTTCCATGCTCTTTGTTGATTTATTGGTAACCTTAATAAAATGTACTGGTAAAGTGGGATTAAAATTACTATCTCAATAATGTAGTATATAGAACAAGTATTATCTGGCTCTTGTATACTAAATTCTAGAAATAAGCTGGCTTTTTAACCTAATAACAATATATTAATGACTCATATTTATGATTTGTAGAGAAGGCTGATTGATAAATGCCTGATAAGACCCAAACAAAACCTGATGGTAATGCCAAGGAGGAAAAGAATGATTTTCCTTGGAAATTTAAAAAAAAAGAAAAATTCTAAGTGGAGTTAAAGTATGGGCTGGAATTTTGGAAACATAATATTTCTAGAGGTAGAGACCTAAGGCAATGCTACCCCAGAAAATACAATGAACAAAGGAATAGAAGAAAAGCATGTTCTAGAAATGATGAATGTCCTGGGATGACTATAATACAGGGTCCATGAAGGAGACTAAAACAAGGGTCAAGTCTGGAAAATGTTACAAGGGTCAGATCATGGATGATCTTGAGGTTCTGCCAAGCTTTTGGCGCGCGCGTGCGTGCGCGCGCGTGCGTGCGCGCGCGCACACACACACACACACACATCCCTGGTAATGAAATAACTGATGGCAGTATGAGGAATAGAGAAAAAGGAGAGAAACTGGTTATATTATTACTGTGAAATCCAGAGAAGAATGGATAAGTTCTTAAATAAGGCATTGGGTACAGAGGGACAATGAGTGAATTAATTAGAGAAATAATTTGAACTTAAAACTAATAGTTAATAACAGTCCATTTTTTTTTTTCAGGAATAAATGAAATAGAGAAAATTGAGGGAGTGGTTTCTAGTTCTTAACCTAGAGGATAGCGGTGCTATGTAAACCATGGTGGAAAACAAAGGCAATGCGACAGACTGAGGGAAATAAGATAATAGGCTCAGATGAAGGAGACATTTTAGGTTTGCTGTGTAAGCGAGACGTGCCTTTTACACTCAGAGAAACAGTTGAGGATATAAGTCTGAAACTTAAGAGGGGCCAGGGTTTGAATCATAGGTCTCCTGGGAACTATTTGGGAAGTGTGAGTAATATCAGTTAAAAAAGGATTGTCAAATAGAACATCAATCAATTTTAAATCACCTAGGAAAGCAGTTCCATTGAGCAATCATGACCTTCTCATACTAGCTGCATTTTTTAAAAAATTATTTAACTCAATAATAGATGAGAAAAAAAGAAACTTCTAAAGACTTGCTAGAGTAAGGATTTTATAAATGTGCCCTCCTTTATTTTCAGGGACGAGATTAAAATACAGTTTTATTTTCCCTTTTTTGTACTTATTTTTCTTTTTAAATCATGACAAGTGTGTCATTGTCTATAGTTTCACTTAAATATTGAAAAACGATTTGAGAGCTCAGTGAGTAAATGCCTCATGAAGCAAAATTGGGTCACATGTCCATTTCTAAACCAGTCGCTAGCAAAGGGAATGGGATTAGCCTTGGACCAGCATTCTTTTCTTTGAGACAGCAGAATTTGCCTCATTAAGATAACTAGCCCTGCATGTACTGGGTGTGGGGTAGTGGTTACCTGTAAAAATTCAGGATTCTCTTGGAAAGAAAGGAAAAATGGACATTGTGAAGGCAAAAAGTAGTATCCATCATATCACGATTATTTGGTTAAATGAATAAGAACAACAAAAATTTATTTCAACCTTTATTATTGCACATTATTCTAAAATGATTAGTTCTCATTTCAAATGAATAGAGTTTATAAATGATTTTATCTCCAGGGTTATAACTTTATATTATCATGAATCATCATTACAAAAAAAAAAATTACACATGTAAAAAGTATAGAGAATTGAACTGAATAAGACATCAGGAGATATATTGGAAAATATTTCAATTAATTTTTATGACATATTTATAATATTTTAAGAATATTATTCCACAAGGGAAGGATATTGTTTGCTTTGTTACTGGTGAATGTCCAATGCCTAAAACAATGCTTTACACACAGTAGGCTCTCAACAAATATCTGTAGAAAGAATAAATGAGAAAAATATATCATATTAGTCATGACTTTTGTTCCTCTGGAAAAAAGGAGAATGCTCTCTAAATATGTTATTTCTGATTATTAGGTATTTAATTTACTCTGATTCTACTAACCCCTTTTGTAAAATTCTTTCTAACTTTAATTACGTGTGACCCTCTCATTTGCCCTTCAACTTCATCCAGAGTTCTGGGTTTCATCATATTGGATCGTTTCCCTTCTTGGCTTTCAAATATCCTGGTATAATTTGTTTTGAGTAGGCAGAACTATATTCTTTTTGATAGTCAACTTCCTTGAACTCTACTTTCCGAGAGAAGCCCAAGGATTCACTGTACTAGTTTTCAAGCTTGATACAATTAGCTTCCTAAAAGTTAATTTTCTTAATCTTACCAACATTTCTATTTCCTTCCCTCAGGGAAAGGAATTCAATTTCATCAACTTGTGATTGTTTCCTCCAGGTTTCCTTCTACTATTAGGAGCCCATCTAAATTTTCCCTGTGAGCCAGTATCAGATCTGATGTCTGCCCTGGGAAATGTTATCATGGTCTTTATCACAGAAGACCATGCTATGAGACCTCATTCTTTCCAAACTACTCTGTCATCAGTATTTTCACTTTGATACGTACCTGTCAACCTATGTCTTTATTTAAAATTGCTTTATGTTGGCTAAAGAAAATGTTATTAACCTTTCCTTGGTTTAGTGATTTACAAGATTTATGTTAGATTTAGACTATTGTTGTTTCAGATGTTCTTACCATGAATTTTAATCCCAATAATCAATTACTATATCTTGTTTTCTGGATTTATGAGGGTGTTAATTTTAGAAATAATTATGGGACACTCTCCCTTCCCGAAGCCAGTTCCAAGTGCCATTCTACTAGTTGTCAGGTATTTTAATAGCATCTTAACTCTGGCCTTAAGATGAGACTTTCAGATACTCCTGATTAATTCTATCATTCAAAAGTCACATCAGAGCATATTTGCATAGTTGTATGATAATTTCTTTACAAAGAAATGTGGTAATATAATAAAGAGATATTTTAAATGTATTAGGTAATGGTCATTAAAACATGTAAATGTCACTGTCCACAGTGGACAATTTCATAAAAATAAAAACACCAAAGAAAATGAGCAAATAACAGAAAAAGGATAAAAATCTTCAATTGGTTCATATTAGAAAAAGTATGTAAACGAAGATTTGGTGAGAGCCTAGGGAGGAATTAAATGAATGGCTAAATCTGTTTAATGGATTAAACAAGAAGATATTGAATGACTAAATAAGATAGAAAATAATCATTTTATAAAAACTTAAAAGCACCTCAAATGATTTTTTATTAATTTTTTTTATTTCTTCTACTAAAATATTTTGTGTGTTACTATGTGTGACTTCAAAGAACACAGACGAGAAACATGTGGTCTTTGACAAGAAGATTATAGTCTTGGAATGAGAGATAGTTTATACAAGGCTTTATTTTCTCTCTTTTATTGAATGTCTATGATAGAAATCATAGTGAGTATGCTGAGAATGCAAAGAAAGTTTGGTAGAGGGGTCATATCCTTAGATGTATGAGGAAATGATTGGGGTTAAGAATATCTATTTATACATATTTGAAAATCATCTTAAGATTGTGTTGACTGCATGAAGACAAGGATATTCCATTGCTGTAAAGTATATCTCAAACCTAGAATGTAAGAGGAAAGCATTAAAGAGATAACCACAGGCTAGACTGTGGATATTTTCATTGAAAGTTCAGTCTCTGAAGCACTGAAATCTTTGGTTCTTTATATAAGGACACATTTGCCAAAACAAATCACCAGGACACAGTTTTGGCTAATGGCTAGGATGTTGTTGGGTTGTTGGACCACGAGAGACTGATAGGTCTGAGCAAGGTATTTGGAGTTTGAAAGCTACTGGGTTGATAACTTCTGCCACCTTGAAGAGCCGCAGGTTATAGAATGGATCAGCAGTGTGTTTATGGTGGGAAAAAATGTCAAGTGTTATTTCCTTTTGGGATGTTCTCCTGTCTATGATTCTGGTCAAGATATTTCCTCTATGCCAGCATGTCTTAAATGTTCTAATAGTTATCTCCAAGTTAATGTCAATGAAATGTTTTATTTTTTTAACAGTTCTTTAAAAGAACCAGGTAAAAACTTTTGTTTGCCTCAATAATATTTTTAAATATTAATTAATAATATTAATTAATAAATATTATTTTCAATAATATTTATAAATTAATTTTTAATGGTGACATTGATTAATGAAATCCAATAAGTTTCAGCTGTACACTTTAACAGTAAGGCGTATATCTACTTAGACTGTGTGTTCATCTCCCATTGTTCGATTTCTTTACATCACCACATATTTAACCCCCTTTACCCCGTCTACCTCCCCCCACACCTCCCTTACCCTCTGGTAACCACTAGTCTATTGTCCATGTTCATGACTCTCTGTTTGTTTGCCTTTTCATATGCTGCTTTTAGGTTTATATTCCACATATGTGATATTATGTGATTTTCAATTTTTTCTGTCTGGCTTATTTCACTTAACATGATTACCTTAAGGTCCATCCATGTTGTCACAAATGGCAGTATTTCATCTCTTCTTATGGCTGAGTAATATTCCATTGTATATATGTAGCACAGCTTCTTTAGCCAATCATCTATCGTAAGGAACTTCAGTTGCTTCCATGTCCTGGCCACTGTGAATAGTGCTCCTATGAACATCGGTGTGTAAATATCTTTTCAGATATGGGTGTTCAAGTCTTAGGGGTAAATATCCCGTAGAGAGATTGCTGGCTCTTATGATAGATCAATTCTCAATTCTTTGAAGAACCTCCGCACTGTTTTCCATAGTAGCTGTACCAATTTGCAGTCCCACTAGCAGTGTTTAAGGGTTCCTTTTTCTCTGCATCCTCTCCAACATTTGTTACTACTTGTCCTGTTGATTACAGCTATTCTAACAGGTGTGAGATGGTATCTCATTGTGGTTTTGATTTGCATTTCCCTAATAATTAGTGATATTGAGCATCTTTTCATATATTTGTTGGCCATTTGTATGTCCTCTAGGGAGAAGTGTCTGTTCAGATCCTCTATCGGTTTTCCGATTAGATCATTTGTTTTTGTTGTTGTTGTTGTTGTTATTGAGTCATATGAGTTCTTTGTATATTTTGGATATTTCAATAATATTTTTGAAAGGTTTGTTTTTGACTTTTATGGATGGTCACTAAGAGAAACCCTCTTATGACTTACACATTCATATAAACAAAAACACTTTAGCATCTCTCAAGTTAAAAATGAGTTCTAGGTGCCCCTAGATACCATACCCTATTTCAGTTGTATTTCCATCTCTCTCTAACCCTGTTCAAAGCAAGCCTTCTCAAAAGAGTGATTTATATTTACCATCTCTCTTTTCTCAGCAACTAGTCACTCTTCAGCCTACATCAGTATGGCTTCATTTCCAATTATGGCACATAACATGCCATTTAACCTACACTTGTCAAGATCACTCACAATTTCTAGGATACTAAATCCATCTACTTTTTGTCCTCTTGCTAGACCACCTAGCAGCATTTGACAGTTTGCCTTTCCTTCCCTCTTGAAACACGTTTTCTTCTTGGCTTTAATGATACCACACTGTCGTAGCACCCATATTAATCATTGTGGGTAGTGGATTTGTATTTTTCTGTTTACTATTAGGTATATAAATGTATAATCATTATGTTGTATACATGAAACTAATTATGGTATATACCTGAAACTAATGTAATATTATATGTCAAATATATTTTAATTAAAAACAAAGTTCTCATAACCATGGACCTAATTATATACAGTCGTATGTCTAAGTATGTTTTCTAAAAAGATATAAACTGTCAACAGTGTCAAATAAAGAGCACTTATATTTATATACAGATGACTTAAAGATGCATATAATTCTTATAAAATAAAAAACTAGAGAGAATGAGAGCAACAATAAAAATCAAGCTTATGAAAGCCCAAGAAACTATATACAGTTGAATTTTCTTTCAAGTAAAAAGAATACATTTTCTTAAAGAAAGGCTTTTATTAACCTTGAGATCCAGCAGCAGCTGCTATAAAACATTACTAACAAGAATACATGGAACAGCTTATCACTATAGGCCTGTGATGTAATCACAGAACCACTGGATGTGAACCAGAGCAGGTGGATTAAAAATTATGTCATTGTATCTTAGCTGTCCAGAGGATGATTAGGTTAGACATCTGCAGGCAAAGGAAGTGCAGCACTCATATAGTTTTACAAATAAATATCTTGTTTTTGAATATGTTTCATAAGGATATTATTAACCAAACAGTAGGTGGTTGAGAATGGGCAAATGGAAAATTTTACCAATAGATGTCTCTAACTAAAGGTGAATTCTACCTATTTTCCAAAAGAGTGGAAATGGAATGCTGACAGCTTTTATTGTGGCATTTTATTCTTTCTGAGAGGAATAGTTATGTTCAAGTCTGAAAGGTCAGTGAAATTCTTGGTTGGGAAAAGGTTTCATAGAAATAAGTCTGTCTGGGAGTTTGCACAGCAAATATCACTTCCTTGTATGACTTTTCCAAGATTAAAAATTATCCCAAAGATCATAAAATAGCTGTCTGCTGAATCAATATAGAATAAAAAGTTTTCTTAAGTTAAAAAATAAATATAAATCAATTAAGAGTACACATAGTAATTAGGCAATTGGTATTTATCTATTTAATTAAAATTTATCAACATGTAATATGTATCAAAAATTTTGTTTTAAACTCAGATATTCTATATCTAGCAGTCAGTCAAATGAAAATAATTAGAAATATGCGCAAGGAGTTATGGAAAGGACATTAATTGAACTGTATGGCTCTCTTTACAACCCAAGGCAGAGCCTGAGACAAGGATTTGTGCTAGTGTGGTAATACCAGGGTGGAGGGATGAAGGATAGGAGAGACTGAGGCATGAAGAAAAAGCTATAATAAGTGTCTATTGTCGAAGTCACCAGCTGGGGCTTTATCCCACCTGGGATCTCCTCAAGAGTCTGTATAATCCTTCTCAGAATTTTTCTCTCAAAAACCAACTGGGAGAAGAATTCATCCCTGAGGGGTCATCTCCCACTGGTAAGGGCTCCCGTGCAGACATCACCTCTCTTCACCATCTGCCTATATTCTTCATGGATTAATGCCAATTCCTGGGCATTCTTGGCCTCATAACTAGAGAAAGAAACCTGTTATTAGCCTAGGCTATTAAAGCCCAAATAAAACTATCTACTTCAGTTGTTGCTAAAATCAATACTGAAGTCTGGAACATGGTGGCAGGACATGAGAGGCATTTAAGACACTAATGAGGGTGGTCATTTTCAAATAAAATTTAAAATTTGGAAAATGACTGAATAAACCAGATATACACACAAATGAATTTTCGTTATATATTTATAATGAATTGCCTATATGATAAAATGTTTTGCAGCCACTTACATATGTTTAAAAGAATATTTAATGGCTTTCGGAAATTGTTCCTAGTATTAAATGAATAAAACAGATAATAAAAATATTTACAGGTCTTAGTCATTTGCATATATCTACATAAGAATATAGAAACATATATTTGTATTGTGTGAATTTAAACATCATAGCTGTGAGGTGAATTGAGCTAGATGTGGAATAGGTGTGAGAAGAGTACAGGTCATACTATACCTCTGGAATTACGTTGTTAGATTTTATATATGAAAGTTTTACTATTATTATCTTTCTTCAATTATTTTCAGTTATTTCACCGATTGTGGGATCGGGGCATAGAAAACTAAAGGAAATAGGTCTTAATTCAGACAAATAGCTGGTGGTTACATATGTAATTAATGGAAAGACTGTTCGCTGGTATTTTTTTTAGAACCAGTCCCATCCCTGCCAAAGAAAATGACAGTGCTGACAATTCACATTTTCAAACAGCCAGTTCATTTGGCTGCCATAAACTTGTGGCTGTAATAAGTATATTTAATATTTTTATACTGAGTATTTAAGAATCAGAATTCATACAGGGCATAGAGTTTTATTTTCATTTGATAATAGTCCTCAGGTTTTGATACAGATTAAATGAAATTCAAGGCATACACTCTGAGATATGAAATTGTATATATTTATCTTAAAATAGATTTAATTTGCATTTCCCTAGACTTTTGAGACATTTCAGTAGCCTAATAGACACCACAAGTTAGTCCGTGAAGTCCATGGGTGGCTTCATACCACAGTCTGTGGAACTCTGACATTTTCATAATTAACCAAGGTCTGGAATTCAGTTTTAAGTTGATCTTTGCCCAACCATTCAGTTCTTGAATGTAATTAAGTAGCTGAATTTTATTTTGGAGCATCCGACATTAGTTCCTAGAAGCCATCCTACTAAAATCATTTGGTTTCTAAGCATTTCTTTATGGAAAGGATAATTTTCATAAGATAGTATTTTATTTAGAGAGGTGTCAGTTCAGTATTCTATATAACATGATTCTCTCTATACAACACTCCCATGCCTTTGCCTGGCTGAGCCTTCATTTTCCAGATTTCAGCCTAAATAGCACTTCCTAAGAGGCCTTTCCTTAATTATCTATGTAGCATCTACCAGAACATTATCTACCTCAAATTATTTTAAATCATTGTAATATATTCATCATATATGGTATCTAGCATTAACATATTTTTATTTTATTTTTTCTCTTTATTTATTTAAATTTATTTTTATTATAGTGACATCGATTAACAAAATCCAGTAAGTTTCAGGTGTGCAATTCAACAGTAAGGCATATTTATATTGCAGTGTGTGTTTCCTCCCATAGTTAGATTTCTTTCTGTTGCCATATATTGACTCCTTACTCCATCTACTACCTCCCTCCCCCAACCCCTCTACCCTCCGGTAACCACTAGTCTATTGTCCATGTCCATGAGTCTCTGTTTGTCCTGTTTGTTTGTTGCTTTTAGGTTTATATCTCACATATAAGTGATATCGTGTGGTTTTCAACTTTTTCTTTTTCTGTATGGCTTATTTCACTTATCATGATTATCTCAAGGTCTATTCATGTTGTTGCCCCAAATATATGGACACTGACACTTGCTCCTGTTGATTTACTTTGCAATTGTTTATTAATGTTTTGAAATTGTTTCTCTTTTCCAACTCCAGTGAATGTTAGAAAAGATTAACAAAAATGAAGTAATTTTTTTTTATTTTCTTAGCTGAAGATGTAAGGTCAAAGAACTTAAATATCTAACATTTTTTATATTTAGTTATATATTAAAGTTTATAAGAAGATTTTCGAAAGAAGAAACTCTTCAAAGGTTCTGATATTTTTAAAGTTTCCTCTTCTCCTTTCTCTCAGTAGAAGCTCAGAGAACTGCTAGTTCTCTGATATCTAGAACTCTAGATATCTGCTTTTGATTGTCACGCAGAACCCGCACATTCAACATGTTCAAAACTGACCTCAGCAGGTACCCTCCAGACTCCATCCCTAAGAACCCCTCCTCCAATATGCCTTATACTGATCTTTGGTTCCATCTTCCACAACTTCTGAGCCAAGATCCGAGAATGGATCTCTTTCTCTTTCTCTCAGTCCACCACATTTTAAATCACCATACTTATCTACATATATTTATATGCACATACGTACCTGTCTATCTATAATACCTATCATTAAAAACCTATTTGTAATTATCTATCTTTCTATCTGTTTATCTATCTAATCATCTATCATCTGTCTATCACATATTCATCTGTTACCTCTATGTCTATTTTGTTCTTTAATAAAATTTAAGTCAAAAAAATAAATAAAATAAAATTTAAATCAGTTCCTTCCTCTCCATCCCGATTACCTTTACCACTTCCTGGGTTCAGGTCATTTTTTTGGTGTGAGTTACTCAATTCAACCTTCTGTTTTGCTTCCTCCAAATCATTCCCCCAGAGTGATTTTTTCTGTATGTCTATCTCTTCTGCCTAAGCTCCCTCTATAGTTCCTGAATGCCTTCAGGATAAAAACTAACATCTCAGGATAATATACACAACTCTTCATGATATTACCCTTGCTACTTTTCAGTCTTATATTTTCCTTCTTCCCACTTTGAGCTTTAAATATAAAAATGCAAAACTGATTAAAATACCTGAATATACTTCTTTCCCATGTCTCCTTATACATTCATTGCTTTTCCTCTGAAATGATCTTAATGCTTTACTTATCCCAGTTAACCACCGTGTGCCCTTCAAAATTTAGCTAAGCTGTATTTTTGTCTAAAATGAGTTTTCAAGCCTCTCATTTTGGGTAACTGCTTCCTATTTCCATAGTGTTGTGAATATCCCTGTCGGTATTTGTTATTCCATATTTATTGTTTTTTTTTTCCTGCCTTCTTCACAAGGCTATGAGCTTGTTTAATAGAATTATGATTTTTATATAAATCTCTGGTATAGAGTATAGTGTCTGGACCAAGGTTATGCTCAACATAGATAAATGAAAAAATAGTCGTAGAGCCAAGAACATTGGCTTCTATTTGGAAAAAAAAAAAATCTGCAACTGGGAAAAGGAGATGTAAAAGCGATTGGTACATAAAATTTTGTGTCAGATTCTGCTTTCTATGTGCCAGGAAATGTTCTAAGTATTTTTCATGTATGAAAGCATTTTGTCAGCACAATTACCCTACAAAATGAGCACTATTATTACCCATTTCCATATCAGGAAATTGAGTCACAGAAGAGTTCGTTTACCTAATATTATACATGTTCTTCACCTGGGCTCTTCTGAAAGTAGTCTGAGCCAATATTTTATGTGCTAAAATTTTATTAGGGAATGCAAAACCAAGGAAGCAGGAGTTAGGGGAAAAGGACTGAGACTGGGAAGGAGAGAGTCAGTATAAGGTATCATTATTGAGCTGATCAGCACTCGGTATCAAGTTCAACCGGTCTGGATCTCTCAGAATTGTTTTCTAAGAGGCTTTATGTTGAATACATCTCAGGACTGTCTAACCATTAGAGAAAAGAAAAAAAAAAAGGAGTATCCATGGGTTTACGTGTCTCATTAGACATATTTTTCCAACATTGACTTCTGGATTGGGCAAGCACATTTATCAAAAGGATCCCCTGGTGTTTTATGGTCTTTCATAAACAATATGCACCAGAGAAGAAGTCACAGGAGGCACTGCTGGGGAATGACTGAAGGTAGGGTTGATTTGCTTCCCTCTGAACCATCTGAAACCTGTGCGTAGACAATTGCTGCAGCAATGGCTTGGCTGGAATGGCAACCAAAGACCCTGGAGATGGAATGGCTGGAAGGATCTGCAGAGATGTATAAGAAAAGTGATGTGTCCTTCTAATAAATGGTGAAACCCTAATTCCAATGCTGGTAGTCTCACTTCAGGTCCTATAGTCAGTGTCACCCGAAAGCCTGGGCAGCAGTGGCCACTGACTGCATAACTCAGGTAAATTGTCTGATGTTATAAATTTTATAAGGTACTTGCTTATTATGCTATTTTTGTTTAAGACAAAATATTTTCTGAAGTTGCAGAAATTTTATTGGGTAGAGCTAAAAATATTTCTAAAAGACTGTAGTTTTACTGGGTTTTATATATATATTTTCTTATATATATATATATATTCTCTTTTGGATAGATTTCCAATAAGAAGCTTGTAGAGAGGCAAAGGTAATAAAAAGTTATATCATTTTTACCTCAAATGCTATCCCATCTCTACGTTTCCTTATTGAAGTTGTAGACTCTGGCCAATACTTTTCAAAGAGACACCGTTGATTTGATACTTAGTTTTTGTTTTTAAGATTTTTTCCCTACCATTACAATTTTGGCATGTTATACTTTATAAAAATTGGGAGATTACAAAACATTCCATTCTTGATCTCCCTGTGAAGAACAAAGGGGAAGATACGGCTACTATATAATCATCTTGAGAGAGTACTCTTAGAGCAATTAAACCCATCTTCAACCACAAAGTATTTTAAAAACATTTTTGTTTTTCCTAACAACTATATTTTTATCTGACTTCATCATAGAAATCTGCCATGATCCAAATTTAGATATTTTATATTTGCATATAGTAGTGATCCTTCTATTTTTAATCTTTCATATATAAAAATTAAAACAAAACCCCCTATTTCTTCTTGGTTCTTACAAAATAATATTTGATTATTCAAAAACCCTATTTTTTATTTACAGGTTATCAATTTATTATAACATATTCTCATTTAAAATCAGAAATATAGAATACAGATTTTAATATATCCTCTGAAGTTTTCTATCAGAAGTTTAGTATAGTTTAGGCCTATTTGTCTGAGATAGTAAAGCCTTTCATAGGCTAGAGTACTTTAAAAATAATCCAAATATTCATTCTCAAGTATCTATGCAAAGGAGATAAAAGATTAGCATAATGATTAAATATTTATAAAAAATCTGCTCTGCTTTTTATGGGGCATGGATACTCTTAATGTTAAATCCTGAAATCAGGTATCTAGGCATGACAGATTTCTCGATGCCAAGCAACTCTATGTCCCAGAAGATGTTCTTGTGAATTTGACCTGAGCCAAATGCAATCAGCAAGACCGCTGGGAGGACAAACACACTGGTGAGGGTAGAGAATCTCTCACCCTTCTGGCTGAGTTTGTTCTATAACTCATACTTTCTACTACAATTATTTGAAAGTTGAGTAAGAAGTCATGACATCCAGACAACATATTTCTTACAAAATCCTCTTTGGTGCCAGAGGCTTATACAAATTTCCTACTCCAAGACAGATTGATGCTCATAATAATGATGATTTGTGACACTCACTTGACATCCTCAAGCTACAAATATTCAGGATATTTGGCCTAAAATAAAAACTTTTCAAAGTAAATTAAATAATTTCTTCGGCAAGGTTTTAAAGTAATGAAAGTCTAAAGTGTGTATGTATGTATTGTTATTTTTGCTGCTACTGCTGTTGCTCTATACATCTCATTTATTTTTGTTTGTAAAATAGCTTAACTTCTACTATTAATATTTACCTTAAATAGTTATTATGCAGTTGTCTAAAGTGATTGCCTCATCTGTGGGGAAAAGGACCACAGACAAACAGATTGCAGTTATATGTCCAAGAAATAGATTGTTCTGTACAAGAACATATTTTCGTGAGCTGGCAATCTCCTAAGGTCAAATGGCTTTTAAAGACAAGTGGTGGAATTAAATGACTGTGAAATATTTGAAATGCAAGTTGATACTTAGAAATTTGCAAATGGCAATTCTTTAGAAGGAACCGGATAAAATCAGAATATTTTACTGAGCTCAGAAGTAAAAGGGTAGACAATGTAAAATGCAAAACACTCGAAGTGATATGTTTCTAGAGCCAAAGAGCAGGTTTAATTGTAATGAGCTTGTAGGATAGGACAATGCTCAACTGTGATAGGTTATTCATGTTGTGGTTTTCAATGTATGATAAATACAAAGCATTATCTAATCCAGAATATTTGGAACACCTCAGAATCTCTAGGGCCATACTGAAAATATCTTCTATATGGTTTGCATGTAGTAAACCCCTCTGCTTATAGGGCCCCATACACATTTTTTCTCTCTGTCAATCTATTTTTCTCTCTCACTCCTCTCTACATCTATAACTTTCCATTTACACCCATGCCATCATTGGATGTGACTTTTAAGTCAAAAACTAACAATGGATTAATGACTTAACTGTAAGACATGAAACTGTAAAAGTCTTATGGTAAAATGTAGTGGAAAAGCTCCTTGCCATTGGTTGCAGTAGTGATGTTTTTGAATATGACAATGACAGCACAGGCAAACAAATAAGCCTACATCAAACTAAGAAGCTTCTGTACAGCAAAGAAAACAATCAATGAAATGAAAAGACAACCTACAGAATAAGATAAAATGTTTGCAAAGCATATATCTGATAATGGGTTAATATCCAAAAAAATATTAAAAACTCCTACAATGCAATATCAAAATAAACAAATGGATTAAAAAATGGGCAAAGGATCTGAATAGACAGTTCTCCAAAGAAGATATGCAAGTGTCCAAGAGGTATATAAAAATATGCTTAACTTCGCTAATCATTAGGAAAATGCAAATCAAAACCACAATGAGGTATCGCCCCACAATTTTTAGAATAGCTTTTTTTTTTTTTTTTTTTTTTTAAAAAAAAAAGGTTTGGTGAGGATGTGGATAAAAGATAACTCTGATAAACTTTTGATGGGTACAGTCATTATGGATATCAAAATGGAGGTTCCTCACAAAATTAAAAATAGAACAACAATATAATCCAGCAATTCCACTTTTAGATATTCATTCAAAAGAATTGGAATCAGGATCTCAAAAGGATACCTGCACTTCAATGTTTATTGCAGCAGTATTCACAATAGCCATGACATGAAAGCAAGTTAAATATTCATTGACAGATGACTAGATAAAGAAAATGTGGTGTATGCCTACGGTGGAGTATTATCTAGCTTTAAAAAAAAAAAAAGTAAATCTTTCCATTTACAAAATATAAATAGACCTGGAGATTATTATGCTAAGTGAAATATGCTAGACACGGAAAGGCAAATACTATATAATCTCATTTACATGTGAAATCTAAAATAGTCAAACTATTATATAGAAGGGGTGAGTAGAATGGTGGTAGCCAGGGGTTGGGAGAAGGAGAAAATGAGGAGGTGATGGTCAAAGGGTGCAAAGTTGTTCAGCTATGCAAAATAAATAAGTTCTGGATACCTACATGTACTTATAGCTAAAAGTACTGTGTTGTATATTTAAAATTTGCTGAGAGTAGATCTCATGTTAAGTGTTCTTATCACACACTCACAAATAATGAAGGGAGTAGGAGGAAATTTTGGAAGATGATGGATATGTTTATGGCCTTGATAGTGGTGTTTATAAAGACTGAATGATAGCAACATTAGAATGAGTTTGTGGAATAAAGTTGTGTCTAGTAAGGAATAGCACTATTCCACCCACCTATCCACCTGCACGGCAAAGAAACCAAAATGTAATTAGTCTGAGGCATCCCTTTCTAGAAAGTTGAGCAATTGTTGTGTGGTTATAAAATACTGTGTCACCATACAATATTTGAAAGATTAAATGCCTTATAAAATATGTAACATTAAATATTAAAAATACTAAATCTAGTTTTTAAAGACCTTGTCTTCTTTTTCAAAGAGACAAAGAGGGCTGGCAATATGCACGGCCATTTATATAATTTGCTGCTCTGAGATTCATTCAGTATTGAGTTACCATAAGATGTTAATGAGTGCTACTCTGACAAAGGGATCTCCAAGCAAGGAAGCCAACTGAGCTTGACAAATCTCTCACTTTGTGAAATAAGCAAATGTATTTCCAAGCTCATCCTTTGAAAATACAAGTATGATCCATTACATCCCAAAACTATATACAGTGAAATGTTAATAGTTTGGGACACACTGAATTAAACAATGCTTCTCTACTGAACTGCTTCTCAGAATGTTGAATCTCTATGGTGGAACACAATTTGAGAAGAGTAAGTGTACCAAATATAACTCTGAGCTAGGGATAAGAATGTCTTAGATATTCACTAGTTCTGAAGCCTGGGCAAGCTATTTGATTTCTGGACTTCAGTTAATAATACCATCCCCGCCTGTTTCATGAGAAGAGGTAAGGGGACCACAAGACCTAGAAAGTTAGGACTATTCATATCCATCATTATATGTCCATAATCAAACATAGTGCTGATATAAGATGAATAGTCAATGATTTTTATAGGACAGTTCGATAAAACAGCATTTATACATATATAATACACCCACATAACTAGATAATTATAAAGTACTTGACAAGTATAAAATAGTGTCTCATAATATTAGAATGACTCATCTTAACTCGAACAAAATTTCTAAAATTTTATCTCTTCTACTATTGTAATTTTGGGCGACTCGAGATTTTTCTTCCTTTTGTGTAAAGAGTCATATAATTAGCCACTCCTAATAACTAGTATTAATGTCAAACACTGCATCAGCAATAATCTTAGAAGGAGAACACTAGTAGAATATGAAAAAGTCTAAGACATGAATGATAGGAAAATAATTATATTATAGAATACTAATAGCATTGATCCTGTTTAGTTTTTCCTGTTTCCCTTTCCCTCGAAAATAATTACAAAAAAACAAGATGAAACATATGTGTTGAATAACAGGTAATGGACAGTGATGTAACTATTTTAGGATACAAAGAATGAATTGAGATCGTGACAGTAACAAAGCTCAAGTTGAAAAGAGGGCTCTTCGGGCCTGGGATTTCTTCTAACATTGCTTCTCATTAGAAAAACTTATGCTCTTCTCACTCCCTTCACTGCTGCTCTATCCTCTCCTCTTCCACTAGCTAGCTGCTCAGAGAGCACTTACACGTTTATCTGAGCTGTGATATTTCTCAAACAATATTTCTTTCAATAATCTTGATGTGTTTCTATTTTTAAAAAAGAAAAAAATATGAAAAAAAATAAGACATATGAGGCCCTACATTTCAAGTAAAATGTTTGAGCCAATTAGAGGGTTTTTATAGGGAATCATCATTTCAACTTAAGTAAAACTCAGTACTGTATATGATATTCCTGAGACCTTTTTGATTTTAACCAAATTATTGATTATGTTTATTACCAATTCAGGAGCTGTAGGCATTTTTATTCAGATTTGAAAGGGCAGCATGCATTTACTCCAGAAATAAATCCCTAAACATCAGCCATGTGTACATTATATCCAAAGAGATGTAATTGACTGATAATTTGTGCAGAAACAAACAAAAAAAAAGTGTTTTAAAAATGAGAACACAAATTAAAGTCTTATTTCAAAGATACATTTAAATTTTATTACTTCAAATAAATTATAATTCATGAGAATGGAAATTGAATATTGCAAAGAAAAGAGAAAATATCACATTGTTTTTTCTGGTCCAAAGCCGACATAGACTTGTGCAGCTGTGGGGGAAAAAAAGGCTTTCAAAGACTCAACAGGCATGCTTCAATAAGACATCATACTGTTCTAGAAAATGCCTCAATAGAAAGGTCAATTTTTAAGAAATCACTCAAAGGAATAAGCCAAACTTAAAAGAAATTTGTCTGGGATCCTAGGTAACCTTACTTCACCCCTTCTGAGTTGATTCTGTTTCATGTCAGAGACACACTAGACAAGTGGATGTGAAAGGAAAGGGCAATTCGAGCTTTCTTGGCTGATCCATCACGGCCATTCTTAGCAATGTTGCCTCCATTGTTAACACTTCAAATAGAAACCATGATACAGATATTGCCAGTGAGAAATTTGGAAAACGCACCACATCAGTGACTTACACTGCCCCAACCACTTCTACCCTCCCCCACAAGAGCTCAGCAGAGCTTATTATTCAGATACTGTAAGAAAAGTTTTGAGCAAAATAAGAGTCTCCTCCCTGCCTCATTGTTACCTTCTTCAGTGGTATCCTGGCATTCTGCAACAAAACCTTTCATGATAAATTTTGATTTGGTATTTCGACTCCAGAAAGCATGCTAGGGAATTTTAAATAGAAGTCATTACCCTAGAGTGTTCAGGGTATTCAGGGTTTTCTTTGAATATTCCACTGTCTTCAAGTGCAGTAGGTAACAAACTAGAATTGCATGCTGATTTTAAAACATAGAGAAATAAGGAAAGACATATTTTCTTCATACAGTGATATCGAGCTTCAAAAGAACACACATAATTCTGATTGTCAGTGCTGTTTCTACCACATCATGCTTCCCAGTATCACAATGATGATTTTTCTCTACATTATATGTCTATAAAATTTTGGGTCATTGAACTATGACCTGAGTATGCATTATTTAATATACAGTGATAAAAACTCTCCACATTGTTTAAGGGCTACAGCTCTGCTCTTAGAGTTTGCAGATATGTACATATCAGGAATCTACATGTCGATGTTTCAGATAGCTGCTCCTATCCTCATTCATTTTTATTCTCATTCAAGAAGGAAAACTAAGAATCCAAAAGTCCATTCTGCGAAGGCTAAATGAGGTGCCATACTGTGAAATTTTAACAAATTTTTAGTCACTCTCATTGGCTCTATTTTCTTCTTGAATCCAAACTAGCCAGTATACAACTCTCAGACAAATATTTCAAAACTTAACTTTCCTTGCCTAATCACTTGATGAAGCACCTGCCATGGATTCTCATTTCCTACCACATCAAGCTCACATATATCAGCCTGACTTCAGCTATCTGCATAACTAATGCAGCCCCGACATATGTCCCACTCTTCTTCTATAACAGTAATCTTTCTAAAAGAAAAACTCGTTCCCTGCCTTCTACCTTTATCAGTTGAATTTATTTCCAGTGCTGTAATTTCGCTTTTACTATCATCCCCCAACCTGGGTGTTCTTCTTTTTGTTTTTGAACTATTTAAGTTAAATTATTATTAATGACTCATGTTTTCCATGGAAACTTCTCTGAATATACCTGGAAACAGGAAAGAGCAGCTCACTCTCTCTCTAACATTACGATTTCACTCACATGAGTAACACGTGGTTGGTGACTTCCTTGTCGGCTAAGGTTGTCACGACTGTTAATCTTCTCTTCCGTGTTTATGGTGACCTCTTCATGGGATCACAGTTAGCTAATAATTGTGTTGTTCTCAGTGGCTACCATTGGTTCCATAATTAAGAAGACCTCGATGTGTATTTTCTTTTAGCAAAGGTATGACTTATTCGAGAAGAAAAGTCGACGGAAAACCTCTCTCTCTCACTCTGCTCCCCTTCCCCCTTTCCCCTCCCTCCTCTTTCTATATTTCTCTCTGAATGAACTGCACAAATTCGGGGCCAGACAGACAAGAGCTATGTAATTTCATGGCTATGTAACTTCAGACTAGTAACTGACTGGTTACTGAAACCCCCTAATTCTCAGTTTCCCCCTCTAGATAATAAGAATAGTATCTAACACATGCTTTACGTAAGAAGTAAATAACATATTTGAGGCCATTAGACTGTTCCTGGAATATAGTAAGTACTCAATAAATGATATTTTTTTCTAAACTAAGAGAGAGAATGAGTCCAATGACTAAAAGAATAAATCTTAAAAAAACATAAACCTGGCTCCAAATTCTAGCCTAATCATTTATTAATTTACTAAGTTCTCTTAAACTCTGGGTTCCTTATTTTTCTCCTTTCAACATTTGAATGGTACTTTTTGCAGAGCATTGGGATGATTGAAGGGGTAATAAAGATGTGACCAATATGTCAGCAAGCATGATGTGTGTGCACTGTGATCACTGAATAATGTATAATGGGGCAGCGGGAGAACATATAACCTTCTCCTGTCCCTGGCATGAAAACTCAGACAGCATCCCCTGCTTTTCCTCTCATTATTGGGTAAAAGGAGATCCAACTATTGCCTTACATTGAGAAAACAGGCTCAAATCAGTCACCAGAATGTTTAGCCTGATATAATAGTGGAAAGTCCAATTCTGATTTAACAAGAAACTTAACCCTTCAACTAGCAGGCACTTGTTTCATCCAAGGACTACAGTGGTACGAGGGCTCTAGTACTTATCCCTTCCTGCTTACTGCCTCTCCCAGTCCTCAGCTTTACTTCAGGATTGAAGTCAGAGAGAGGGAGAAGAAGTGATTCTTTGGTGACTTTATGCCTTCTGATCTGGCAGATAGTTGAAGCTGGCATCTCTTAGTAGAAGGCCAGGCAAATAATTATAGCTGACCCTTTTCCTCATGGTTGTGTTAGGGAGCTTTTTGAATGTTCTCTTTAGCCAGTTCTTCTCATGGTTCTTTTGGTCACCGTGGATACATTGCATTCTAGGGCTTTGACTCCTGCTTTAGCTACTCATCACCAGCTGAACATCTTTCCCCTGGGGTCTTCTCGTCCCTCCAGAAGCCCCAAGATAGACCTTGGAAGACCTAAAATAATTCTACACCAGGGTTCTCTTCCAGATGGCCCACAGACAATTCTCACACATCATCCCTTGTTCCAACAAACTAGATCACCTTCCTTTGATCCTCTGTTCTGTTACCCTCTTAGATTATTGATTTCTAAGTACGAACTGGATCTAGGCCATAGTCCACTGAAACTTTCTCAGGCATGAGTCAGATATCCATCCTTTTTGTGCTTCTTAAGTCCTTGTTCTCTCAGCCACAAAAGGGAAAGGGATTTTATAGAATGGGAATTGCTTTCTCTGACGAGGTATCTTCCCAAATTTTTCTCTCTTCCCCCTGTTTAGCACTTTAATCTGGCTAAAAGGTCAAAGACATACGGAAAAGGTGATTATGGCCCTTGCAATGTAACCCTTCATATGTGATGAGCAGGCTCTCTCATGCTGACTTAGTTATCCTAACATCTACTCTGTATCTACCTTGTTGTACCTCAGTCAAAACTAAGAAGGAAGGAAAATTGAGACCAAATCCTGTTATTGTTTATAAAGCGCAGAGTAGTGCCTGGCACCAATACTGGCTACATAATTTTCTGGACCAGAACAAAATAAATGCTGAGGTCCGTTTACTCACAAATTACTACAAATTTCAAAATGATGTTAACAGAGCATTAAATTGTCCATCTAAGTGTAGGGCCAGGTGTGACAGCGCAAGTTACGTGTCCATGAAAACTGCCCTAGAAAATAGATGTTATAAATAATTCTTGTTGTTAGTCCTTTGGTTCATATCTCACATAACTCCCCATTGCTCAGAGATGCTTGGATGATCCTAGCAGCACTGAGATCTTACTGATAATTCATTACCAAAGACCCCACTGCAGTATATTTGTGCACAGTTCAAAACCGATTTTATGCTGAAACAAAAACCAGTCAATTTAGATCAGAATACACTTTCTCAAAATTAACTGCCTGCTTCCCTGATAGGAAAATAGGGGTTCATTAATATCCTTTCTAATTCATTTTTTCCACTACCATTTAGCTGAAGAAAGCGAAGATGTGTGAAAAGCATATAAAGAACTACTACCTATTCTGGTAGCCCTTTTTGTTTTTGCTTTGAGAAAATAACAAGAGAGCAAAAAGACAAAAACAAATAGTCCTATAATCAGGAATATTGAGGATGAAAGTACAATGTGCTATCCATCAAAGTATCTAATGCGTGCCATTATTTCCATTAAAGTATTTTGTTTTGGGAGAAAATAAGACATTGCTTGGAAGGGGGCAGGTTGCCTTTCTAATTCAATGGCACGGAATTTAGCATCCCTGAGGTAGGGTTCAGCAGGAGCTCATGGAGTCAGCGTTGAGATGCAGACACTGCAGGTATCATCCATCTCCCTGACACATGCAGGGGCTCATTGTGTGGCTGCCAGACACAGTCGGCCGAGATGAGAATGTCACAGAATACAGAAAAGGAAGCCATGCCGTTGGGCTCGTTATTGCTCTTATCTATGAATAGCTCCATAAAGCAGCTCTGGAGAGCATTATTCTGAGATGAAGAAATGTGGATTCAGTCCATGGCCATCGTAACCATTGCAGGCAGTCAAGGAACCTCTCTGTGTTAGCAGGGATGAGGAGACTGCATCTTTTTTCAAACAGTATTTCCGATGCAGATGCTGAGTCAGATCAGCTGCCTCTGGAGATTGATGATATTCCTGCCTCTCCCATTTCTCTAACTGCAAACCAAGATGACAAAGAGTGCCCGATAGGAAAGACTTCACTCAGTCATCATTGGAAAAAGCAATTAAAATGGCAGTGTGTGTGTAGATGTGGGCAGAATACAGGGTAAGAAACATGAATGACACCATGTCTGAGTATTCCTCACTGGCTGAAAAAGAAAACAACAGGAAGAACAATAGAGAAAGTCATCTGGAACAGGCAAACCCTACCAGGAAAAGGATTTTGTGAAGACAACATAGCAAAAAGGGACAGCATATGGTCATTTGAGGATCTAAGATAAGGAAATGGTTTAGGTCAGTCTCACAGGAGGAGCATTTGAGTCTAGGTCAAACTCGTACCTTTCACACCTCACTGTCATATGAGAGAATTAGAGGGTTTACTGCTATGCTCTGAGATACATGATTTGACCTGCGACCTTTAAATCTGCGTAATGTTGATTCTTCTTACAAGGATCTCATACTATGTAAGAATCCTTAACTCTCGCTGCCCGCTCACCCCCCACTTTATCTTTTAAACAGGACTTCTTTTAGGAAAGAGGGCAATTAGTGAAAAATCTATCAGAAGGCGCCTCAACCTGTCCTCCTGTCTTCAGCCAGAAACTCTCTGGAAGAAGGCCATGTAATTCTCATTGTTAGGCCACGGCCTATTTTTCCAGGCTGTTGTATAAGACAAATCCACTGCTCATTCCTCATAGTCTCTCTACAAAGGAGAAAGGCAGACAGATCTTCCCAAACTCAGACAGAATATTGTGCACAGCCAAGTGGGCTGAAAAAGTATGCCGCCAAATTGGCTAGCATGGCTCCATGTACCGCTGTCTTTCCAGAGTTTCAGCAACAACAAAGACGCTGACCTCCAATAAATGGAAGAGAGGACTCGTATGCTTCTATTAGGACAGAACGAGGACTCGAAAAAGCGGGCAAGAGATGTTGCCATTAAGCCTCAGTGCTCTTCACAAGTATCACAGTGAGGTCTGGTAACCAACATTTAAAAAAAAATCTGAAATGAAAACATCATGTCAGATAAATGAATATTGAGATGGCCTACATCATCAACACATACAGGACAAGTCGTTTACACAGAAAGGTCCTAGGTCAGGTTCTGCTGCTAAAGCATTATCAGCATTCCTCATAAGTACAATATGATCATTATAATCCTAATAAATAATAATGGCCACTTTTATGAGTTGACAAAGTTTTGGTCGTTACAGTAAGCCCTTTGCATGACTTATCTTTCTAACTCTAACCACAACCCTGAAGTTATTTCACTTCTGCAGATGAGAGCACTGAAGTTTAGAGAAGTTCAGATACTTGCTCTAACTAATAGTGGCAGCCAGAACTCAGTGTCAGGACGCCCTGACGCAAATGTTTTCTACTGCAAAACTGCATCCCATGTACTGGTGTCATCGGTACTTATAGTATGCAGAGTAATGAACTTCTGTGACATGATATTGTTCCCTTCAGAGAATTAAAAATTCTGAAGAGAATCTTCTACAGGTGAATTTGCTTTTGAGGGGAAAATATCTTTGACATTATCAACAGGGAAGATTGGAACAGAATCACAGCCCTTTAGGTATTTCCTTGCCACTCTAGATGTTGATCTCTCTCTCTCTCTCTCTCTCTCTCTCTCTCTGTCTCTCTCTCCCTCTTTCTCATTTGTTTAATCACTACATTCCTTATGCCCATGCTACACAGTGTGAAGGCTGACGCTGACGCCCATCTGCCCTCTTTTCTCATAGACCAATAGCAAGGCATTCAAACTGTAGGGACCCAGTGGCTGCAGGGCCTCTGGTGGTGGCCAGGAGATTGGAAACTCTACAGCCTCAAAACACTTCATCAAGCCATTCAGCCAGTGGCATTTCGCATAATGCTACATGATTAAAGACCATGAAGGTTAAACATTCTAACCAGACACATATGTCTAGCAATGGTCTTTTGAAAACTCCCATTCTGAGGAACCATCTGGACATTCCAGGTAATCTCCATGCCTACTGATGGGGGTCTCCTCCATCATACATAATAGTTTGTATAATCTAGCAGAGAGCGTATTTGATGGCCCCTTTTGTTTTAGCTTCTTTAAGAAGGGAGCCAAAGGTTGACTTCACTTTCATCAAAAGAATATTGCTACACATAAATAAGAATGACTTGGCTCTGAAAGAGTATCAAAATTTAGAACCTGTTCCTGAGCAGTGTACAGATTTAGATTCTAATTAAGACTCTGAAGACTAAGAGATAACTTGGAGAATGGAGGCTGACAGTACAGAGAGATAAGTTTCAGCTGGACCCAAGGAATAACCTTCTAACAGTAAGCACAGTACAGGATTTAAATAGATTTTCCGGTTCTCAGAGAGGGAGATGTTCATAACTTCCAAGAATCAGATGAGATCCTAGCAGCTGTCTCTCTAGTGTACTCTTTATACAAAGGAGGGAAAGATCAGAAGCCTGGGAACTTGCAGAACGAACCTCAGACTCTTGAACTTCAGATTCACTGGGCAGACCATTTTCCTCAAATACAAACTGAATACATTCAGAGACTAGATTAAAATCTATTTGGAATAAGCAGTGATGATTCAAGGTTTAAATAGGTAGAAAAGGGTAAAATATTTTTAATTCTAATTATTATACTCTAGCTAACTACCTGGGATAAATGGTATAGTCCTGATAGGTGACAATTAACCTAAATTAACTTTCTTAAGGTTTTTCCCCTAACAGCAATCCTCAACCTTTTTGGCACCAGGGACCAGTGCTCCTTTGAGAATCTAATGCCTGGTGATCTGAGGTGGAGCTGAGGTGATAATGTTAGCACTGGGGAGCGGCTGCAAATACAGATGAAGCTTTTGCTCATTTGCCCACCGCTCACCTCCTGCTGTGCAGCCCAGCTCCCAACAGGCCACGGACTGGTACTGCTCCAGGGCCTAGGGGTTAGGTACCCCTGCTGAGGGTATCTGCAAACGGAAGTATTTCATGTGATTTAAAAAATTATTTATGGTACATCCAACAAAAATTACTTCAGTAGAAATCTATCTATCTATCTATCTATCTATCTATCTATCTATCTATCTACCTACCTATCTATCTATCCTATCTAGCCATCTATCTATGTATGTATGTATGCATGTGTATACATATAGTATATATTATCTGTATTTGAATATATATGTGTGTATGTCCATATATATACATATACATGCATACAATGTTATCTAGATAATTTTATTAAATTTTCTAAATAAACACCATGATAATACAATGGTTCCCCACCTCTCCTTCAGGAAGTAATTTCTTAACACATATTTTTTACTATATAGTAGAAGATCATCCAAAGAATGTTTAACTTGCTTGGAAACTGACTGATTTGTGAGATGCAAAATGAACTTTTATTAAATGTCTCTGAAATAAAATGCTTTGCAGTGGATTATAGCAGTCATTGATTTAATACTTGAGGTTCGAAACTTCAAAACAAACTCCAGAGACCAATGTCATTTCATGATGTGCAATTTTTCTGAGTCATGACTATAGAGGTCAGTATACAAAAAGGTGTCACTTAAGCAAGTGAATGAGTTTTCCAACAAATGCTTTTGCTGAGATTCAATTGAATTCAGTCAAGAGTTTTTGAATTTCATTGACATTATCAACTAAACAGTATTTCCTATTGTGTCTAAAGGAGCACTTAAATATTTCAGTAATGCTTTATTCCATTTTATATGGACAATTATATGCCATATTAGCAGTCATGAATTTGTGGTTCCTTAAACAAATACAAACAAGCCTTGTGGAAATCCAGGACCTAATATTAATTTGGTTGTGAAAGAAGTAAAAATTCAGAGTCAAACTCTTACCAGAGCTTGTAGTGTTTTATTTATATTTTACTATATTTATTTATATTTTACTATACTTTCCTTGAAAATTTATTTATATGACTCAATTCATACGTACATTTTGAATGTACATAAACCTTTCCACTTCAAGCATTTAATAGAGTGAAATTCACAAGTGCCAGCTAAACCTAATACCATGTTGTCAATTTCTACTTAAATTTCTTTTAAGTAAAAGGGCAATTAAAATAAAATTTCCTTCAGTTTTTGATCTTTCCAATAATTACTCTGTGGAATAGGACTCAGAATGGTTAATTGAAATGTCTAAGCCTAACACTACTAGACATTCTAAAAGTGGATGGCTATATGAATAATGGTTTAATAATATGTATTATCTCCCTCAAAGTTGGTACACTTAAACAATGGCTCAAAAGCCACCAGCCAACCCGAAAGTATACTAGTGTGGAAAGTGCTGAATGCTTCTATTATGCATTATTTTATCTGGAGTGATGAATATTGCATGATCCCTTAATGTAGTGGTAGTTTTGTACTATTTTGGTGTCTATTATTCTTAGCAAGTCCTTAAGTAATGTAATGGAGCTAAGCTTAAATGCTATTTTGCTGTTTAGGTCATGATTTTCCCTTTTTTGTCTGCACTTTGGATTATATAAAATCCTGCAGAGGCAAGAAGACACTTTAAAGACACAATAGAAGCAATGATAACTTTAAAGTGAGTCTTTCCTGGGAGGAATACAAAGCATTTTCACTCATGATTTCTAATTACAGCGTAGGAGCCTCAGAGATCACCAAATATTTGATTCCTAAGAAAGGGAACATAAATAAGCATTGTTATAATCATTTTAAAGAAAATGTAGGGATAAAAGTAGGTGACTTGCTTAAAACTAAAAATATATGTACAGATATAAATAAAGATATAGATCAATCTTTTTTTTTTTTATTTATCCATCTAAAAACAAAGAAGAATAAACACTGAGGAAGTACTTATTGATGTAAATAGGTAAACGTAGCATAAATGGTGCCTCACATTGACCCTCCTCCACCTGGTATCTTTTTCCAAGCACTGAACCCTTTCAAAATTCCAAGCCACTGTTACCAAATCAGTTTTACCATAAAGACCACTTCCTATTCATACCTCATATAGTCAGCTAGCATGGAAACAGCGACTTTTACTTTTTTTCCCATGACTCACGAGAGAACCTAAAAGCTTTCCAGGGCCCCTGAGCTAGTGAGGAATTCCACCTCTATTCATTCCAGAGATCTAGTGGCCTCTCCTTGCTCTCTCCATCTCTGTCCCGGGTTCTTTCCCCACTGTCTCCTTTTTTCACTGCCACATCTATCAGCAGCTGCTCAAATGATGCCTGCTTCAGTTTATCATTATTTAACTTCCTTAACATCTTCCTTAACATCTTCCAAATAATGACAATGAGTATTTAGGAGTTTCATCATTGAGAATCATGGACTAATTAGACTATACAGTCACCTTCTTCCTAAAACAATTAATTCATCATCTTGCTACACATGCTGGACCCTTACCCACCTGATTTTATGTGTAACAACCAGGTGTGATCATTCTTTCTTGTCTTGTTTTTCTACATTTTATGGAACTAATTTGCTTATTCACTTTTGCCAGTATTCATCCTCACTTACTTAAACAGCTGCAGATAAATTTGTATGTATACTTTATAGACAGATATGAATGTAATTTTATAACAAAACATCTCTATAGTTCAATATTCCTACTTATTTTGAATTTAATAAAAGATGAACACACCTCATTATATTCATTTGTTTCCTTATATTCCTTATATATTTCTCCTTATAACTACGTTATATGCTTAATGTAAAACTAACCACTATTTAAACATAACTATCAAATCAAAGCCTGTAAATTTTTATTTATTTCCTTTTGGCCAAAGTCAAGCCTTTGACATTCGACTTGTCACCATTAGATTTCTACTATGTTTGGAAATCTACTTTAGATTGGTCTCTTTTTCGGTGTTCAGCAGATACTACTTTTTTTTTAAAATCTCTATTCTTTTCAGGGGACTGTTGTGCAACAGACTGACATCTTATTGCTAAATTGATAGATAATTCTAGAAGCAGGGAGCTTTATTCAATAACGGTCTTTAAAGTCATGAACTTCTTTTTCTCTTTATCATTTGCTTCCTTTTTTCTAATGGATTTTACAATTCATTCTCATCTTTTTGATCTCGATGATTTTCTCTCTTTATCTGCCATGCTTCATGTTGTCGCTCTAAGCCATGCGATTAAATGACAGTTTTTCTCCAAAGATCTAGAAATTTTAGTTTTTTATTATAAGATTAGATTTTTAAAAAATAAACCATAAAGAAACTTTTATGGTTCATTAGGCATCCTCCTTCCTTTTCCCTGTTTCTTATCTCATTCTAGCTCTGGGGTAAAGTAGTATGCTAATAAGGATTATAATTAGATAAGGATACATGGGTAGAGTTACTAGATGATGCTTACATATTATTTCTTTTTAACTCTGGCTAAAGCAATATAGAGTTATTCCTAGGTAAAGGACAAGATGAATCTGCTAGTTATCATTATTTTAGTAGAAATGAGTTCCCTGAAAAAAAATTGCAAACACTTCCCGTTGCAAAGGAGTACAATCTATATATGTACTCTCTCTCTAGATATATATATATCTAGAGAGAGAGTACATATATAAAAAGAGATTTCTATAAATCAAGTCCCCTATTTCTTTTATATTTTGTTTTCCCAGTTACTATTATCTGTTCTTATTGTTTACATTGTTTTCTCATAGAAGGCTCAAGTATTGAATCTAATCCTTTAGAGGAGCTTGAATATATGCACAGAGATATTTAGTACCTCTGTTTTGAAAAATCTTATAACTAAAGCTGAAGTTTAAGACTAAGAATAATCAAAAGAAACATATCACACAATTGGAAACACCTCAAAGATCATGTAGAATAATGTTTTATACATTCTATAAAATGTTAGTTTATACTATTGCTTGGAATTTTAAGTGCTAATATACAAAAGATCCAAGCACAGTTGACTTATTACTTATTCAAATTAAACCATCATAGTTACATTATATTTTTTTAGTCCTTTCATATCATTTTAAATAATCCTCATGCAGTTAACAAGGTCTCAGGATTTTTTTTTTTTAAATTAAGTAAATTTGGGAAATTTAGAAAGTTGCAATTAGCTTGGTTTGATTACAAATATCTGTGGTCAGCATGCAGTAGACAAGGCTTACCTATGTCTCCCGTTTAGCATTCCATGGTAACTATAAATTGCCCCACTAAACAATCAGATAAAAAAAATCAAATATCTTGACACATTTTCAAGTTTGGGTTCTAAGTTTTAGTATAATTTAGCCAACTGTATTTTTTTAAATAACGGGACAATTTAAGCTTAGCAGAAGTTCTATTCGGGAGGAAATGTTACCATTTAAGGAAACTCCCATTCTGATGTTAGCTATTAAATTTTTACTAAGGTGTTGTCAGTTCCAGTTCAGTAAAATAACTTTACTTTAAATAAAAGTTTACATAACTTAAACTCAGATTTAGTAATGTGAAACATGCAGCTCAAAATTTATTTTACTCCTGTAATACAATATTCATGTTCTTTGATTCCCATTATAGGGCTAAACAAAGTGAGGCTAAGATTTAAGTAACAGGCCCCAAGGCAATGCCAGCTGCTACAAGACTCACCCAGGATTTCTTTTCAGACTATTCTGACTCTAAAAACGTAAATCCAGATGAAACGCAATCGATGTCTCTGCTTTCTCTACTCTTTTCTGCCTGTAAACGACACAAAACCTCTCCTACATACTGTCATCTGTAAAGATTTCTCTCTTCTAAAATATATAAAAGCATGGATTATTTTAGGTTTTGTTGTTGTTGTTGCTCCTGTAGCTTCAAAGCCTGGGATTTGCACATAGTGGTAACAAGGTATGTTCTGCTACCCGACTCAAGTGCCTTCTTAAGCAACAATCAGCCGACACAGAGTGGGTTACATGCTATCTAGCCATCGTACATACATTTCAATAGAACAAGTCCAGGCCTCTAATTTACTTTTACTCTCTACTGTGTTGTTTTGTGTTTTATGTTTGTTTTATTTTTTATTTATTTATTTATTTTTAGCTCAAAAGACTAAATTATAATTCAATAAGGGGCACCTGCTTTTTATTTCCTCTAGTTCATGAATGTGGTCCTGACTTATGAAAGGAGGTAAAATATTACCCGAAACCTAAAAGAAGAAGGAAGTCAGCTGCCCACCCACTGAAGATGAGACCAAGCTGACTCATTTGGAAGCTCATTAAGAGGTCTATTATTTTTTTTTAATCATATGAATTAAATAGGTGACTATTTTTGCTGTAGATGCTACACTGATGCTTTCCTGATACTTTAGTTAGAAGACAAGCAGGGATCTACAAGTGTGAAATTCTCTGTATCTGTCTTTTATGAGAAGCATTTGGAGAGAAAACTTGCTAGTGCTTGCTGATGGTTGGGAATCACCACAGACCTTTCAGGTGTGGTTTCTAGCTGTGGATACCTCAGCAGGTTGCCGACTATTTGGTTCCTGACAAATGCACTATGATTTTTGATGTTTTCATTCTGCCATTGACATATATATTGGAAATTTATTGGTTGTGAACCACAAGAAAGAAGTGCATTTTAGAGCTGTCCAGAAAAATAAAATTAAACACAAACTTTATCCAAAAAAAGTAACTGAGACTGTTTCTTAGCCAATGAATTCTTTCAGCAGTTGGCCTTGAGGGAACAGGATAATGTTTAACTCATAATCGTGATCTGAAATTTGCCAACTTCCCTGTCCCTTTGATCACTCCAAAGAGAAATACGTTTTTGTCTTTTTGAAAGAAAACCAAATACGCTGTACTTGGGTTACAGGTCCTATGCTTGATCACCATTCATAAATGAAGTTGTTTAAAATGCAAATATGTGATAAAACAAAAAAAAAGCTGTTGAAAATTCAGGAAATAGTATTTGAAGAAGAGATTAAAACATAGTATTTATGCATTGGTAATATAAGACAAAGACAATGCATTTGTGACTCAAAAAATTAGTTTGTCCTAGAATATTAAATGTTAGATTTTTTTTTATATATACAACTGAAGAAGTTGTATGTGACGATGTTCAGAAAATAACTTCTATGCCTATGAGAAAAGAAATTAAACTTATGAAGGAATATTAGGAAGGAAAATTTTATATATACCCGTATTTCTAAAGAAATACAGGAAGTAGTCTGTTTGAATAAGCATAGAGGATTCTTAAGGGCATTGGAGCATCTTGTCAGTAGAGTACAATACACAGACTTAGATACTGTGAAGAACCTCTTTGATTTGAAATCTTACTTCCTGGATAAAACCCCATGAAAAATATCTAATCTTTTCAGCATTTGACCTTTGGTATCCTGCAAGTAGAATTTAGCTCTCCATGGAAAAAGTATTAGAAATCATTCTGTTTTAAAATAATTCATTTTTCCTCACAGATTTTACTATTAAGATGAAATTAGTTCAACTTTGCAAATCAAAGCAAACAGAAGCCCACATAAGGACCTAATGTAGCATACATCAATCTAGAAGTTAACTGCTAAATATTTAATGTCTCTCCAGCTTTTATTTCTTTCCTTCCTCTGTTTCTGACCCTCATCTGGATGGACATTTTTATAAGATGTTCACTTAAAATACACCTATATTGAACTTGGAAACCAAGAGGTGAAACCTGTGGTATTATTGGTAAAAGATGTAGTTAAACTAGTTATCAATTCACTCTAGAATAAGAGTTTGGGAGAGATTTTCCAAAGGGAAAAAATTGGCAAAGCCAAATAATTATATTCTTGTATTATTTTACTGTGTTCTACTATTACACATTTAATAAATTTTAGGTGATTTATGGCCTACCGCTATTATACAAGGATTAGAAGTTTCAGGACAGTTCTGAGAAAAGCTTATTTCCTGTAAGATTCCCGTTAGCTAATGCCACTTAATGAATAAACTTGGTAGCTTAAAATGACAGTCATTTTATAATACAATTTGTGAGAGGTAAATTTAGTCAGAGCTCAGCACGATGATTCTTCTGATACATATGGTCTTGTCTAAGGTCACCGATGCTATTTAGCTGGCAGATGGGCTTGTCTGGAGGGTACGAGACAACTTCATTCAAAAGTCTGGTGCTATAGAATTAATGTTTATGTTCCCTTAAAATCCATATGTTGAAATTCTAACACCCCACATGATGGCATTTGGAGATGGGGCATTTGGGAGGTTGTTAGGTTATGAGGATAGAACCCTCTTGAATGGAATAAGGACACTTACCAAAAAAAGACCTCAGAGAGCTCCCTCACCACTTCTGCCATGTGAGGATACAGTGAGAAGATGGCTGTGTATGAAACAGGAAGTGGGCTCTCACGAGACACTGAGTCTGCTAGTGCCTTGATCTTGGATTTCTAGCCTCCAGAACTGTGAGAAATGACTTTCTGTAGTTTATAAACCACATAGTCTATGTTATAACAGCTCAAGTGGTCTAAGACATCTGGTGTCATGATTCAAATGGCCAGAATGCTGGGTTCATCTAGATAGACAAAAAAGTAGATATGGCAAAATATTGATGACTGCTGATGCTGCTAACGAATATATGAGGATTCACTGTACTAATGTATATTTATACATTTTCTAAAAATAAAGAGTAAAAATAAATGCCTTGTTGTTTTAATGAGTATATTTTATAAATACCACTGATTCACTGCTTAATGGAGAAATGTTTTCAGTAATAGTACATTTTTAAGATAATGTTCTTATTGGGTTATTTTAAATTTATTACACATGGTTCATCTTAATATAATTCTGGACCTTGCCTACTAACAGACACTCTTAAGTTCGAACTCCATGGCTTATTTGTATAAGTGTTCATCATTAATACAATTTTCTTTATAGCTATTCATTTTTTTCATCCCAAATATTTCTCGAATACCTACTATGTCATGCATTAGCTAGAAGCTAGATATCAAATTTTAAACAGTAAAACAGTCCTAACTGACATATTTAAAAGTTCACAATACAGTGAGAGGCAAATATTTTTTTTTAAAAAGAAAACAACCCAACACAAAATTTACATTATCACAAACTATGATATGTGTTTTGTAAGAATGATTATATTACTTTAGAGAGCAGCAGGCCTTACCTAGATAGTAAATAATCACAGAGTAAGTGATTATTTAAATCTGAAAAAAAGACTAAGTCAATGAAAGTGGAGTGAGTATATTCCCTGCAAGGGGCAAGAACTATGTGCTAGGAAATTGTGACTAGAGGAGACATGATATATCCACAAAGTAAACTAAAGCAAGACATTTTCAGGTAAAGTGCTGAGAGACTGGGAGAGAGGAAGCTAAAAGCATAGGTGGAAGCCAGGCATAGAGAGCCTTGTGAAGCATTTCTTCCTTCCTTCCTTCCCCTGCTCCTTTCCTTCCTTTCTTACATTTTGATTCTTCCCTCCTTCTTTCCTTTCTTCCTTCCTTCCCTTCTTCCTTTCTTCCTTTTTTCCTTTCAAAAACCATAAGAAGCTTTGAGAAACCATGGAGAATAATAGAGGGAGAATAAAATGATCATGCTTTCAGTGTTGAAAATAGATTTTAGAATGAAAGGAAGGGAAAGTAGATTCAAGGAAGTTATAGTTGACATGGAGACAATGAGAGAAATCAACAAAATTTGGTAGTAGATTAAATGTGAATAATGAATGAAAAAGAAATTTAAGTGCTTGCTGTCCACCAATATCCTTTATCTCCTGTTTAACAACACCTATTTTAATTGAAAAACACTAAAGTATACCAGGCACAATTCTAAATACTTTGTATATATTTATCTATGAAGTGGATGAGATTAGGTATCCTTTCCATATAAGGAATCTGCTACAGAGAGAAACAAAATAACTTATCCAAGATTACACAGTGCATAAATGGTAGAGCAGGAATTTGAACCCAGGCAGTCTGCCCTAAGGGTCTATAATCTTAATCCCAAACCATGCAGACCCATTCAGATTTTAACTAGGCCCATGGCCAACCAGTTTGAGATTACGTTTCTCAGATTATGACTCACTTGCAGTTTGATGCGTTCTTGTGACTAAACTCTGTCCAGGGGCATGTGATACATGCTACTGCTTGGTCATGTGTTTTATTCTTCTGCCTTTTCTCTTTTCCTAATGAGAGATGGTCAGTGTTGAACCCAGAACTGATGGGTTCAACACTGACCATCAGTGTTGAAGGTTGCCCCAACAACCTAGGACCACTGATTTAGAAGCCATATGAAAATATGCTTCTATATTATATAATTTATGTGTTTTGTGAAAGGTCCATGTAGGCAAAGTGGCCCCCAGACGCCATAAGAGTTGATAAGCCAAAGAATGAGGCAAACAAGTTCAGCTTGTCTGTTTAAAAAAGTTTAATAGGGAAAATAGAGTACAGAAGCATCTCAGGAAGCAGCAAGACAAATAGATCTCCGCACCTTCCACCTCCCCAACTCCCACCCACACACTGCATTTTATACCTGAAGGAGTTAGAATGTATGGATGATCAAAAGGATCAGATGCCAAGAGTCTTTCGTGCCAGAGTGAGGTAGGAGAAATACTGAGGGTGCTTGTTTCAGAGAGAGGATGAATGGGAGTCTTCTGAAAAGCCCAAAGCTCTGTGTATGTATTCCAGGGGGAAAGGATCAAGGTCCCAGGTTCACCCAAATACTAAGATGGCAGATTAACTTAAAGATGGAGTCACTTGTGTTCTGTACACTATGCTAAATCAGGTACTTAAAATAAGAACTGCCACTGATCACTCCTCACATTCTACAGTCCAGAGATGGAGGCATGACAAGGCTATTAACTAAGACAGGAAAAACAGAAGAGTGTGTTTAGAAAAGGAAAAGATCATGTTATAATCACGTTGGTTACAAACATGTTAAATTTAAGATAAAGATGTTGAGTAGATAGCTATATATACATGGGTACGAGCTTAGAAAAATATAGAGCTGAAGATATATTTAAAATATTTGATGTAGCTCTGATACCTCTAGCACATCAAGTGAAATATATATATATATGTGTGTGTATATATATATATATATATATATATATTCTGAAAATAGCTCATAATCTTAAGTGCTAAAGGAGGTTTTTTTCTCTTCCATTTTATTGACTTCTAAAATTTCTTACAAAAATACATTTTTAAATTATGAGTGTTTAGATAATCCATTTAATCTTGTATTTATGAAGAAACACTTGTCTATAGCCCATGAAAAGTTAGCATAATAATCTTTGTCAGAAAAATCACCTGGTTTAGGGAGGTGAGGTTATTGGTAATTGTATGACTTACTGACCATGGCATAATAAATTATGCCAAAACCTAGCAGCTTAAAGCAACAAAAATTTATTATGTCATAGTTTCTGTGAATCAGGAATCTGGGTATAACTTAACTGGGTGACTCTGGGTCAAGGTCTCTCATGAGGTTGCTGTCAAACTATAGGTCAGGGCTACATCTCAAAGTCAGCTGGGGGTCAAACAGCCACTTCTAAGCTGCTTGGGTAGTAATCAAAAATCTTCGATACAGCCTGTGGAAATGAGGACCTCATTTCTTTACCATGGTATAGGGACCTCTCCACAGACCTGCTAACAACATGGCAGTGTGTTTGGCTCAGCGCAAGAAATGAGAGAGGCTGAAAGAGAGAGAGAGACAGAGACAGAGAGGCAGAGAGAGACTGAGAGTGGTGGAACATTTTGGATGGAAGGCAAAATCTTTTCAAAACCTAAACTTGGAAGCAGAGAGTAGAATGATGGTTTCCAAGGGACTAGAAGGAGGGAGAAGTGGAGAAGTGATGATCAAGGGGTAAAAAGTTTCAGTTGTACAGGATGAATACATTCTGGAGAAAAATAAGTATGGAAACTGAACTCTAATAGTTTCTAATATGTATCTCTGTATTTTACAGAATGCTTGCTACAATATATGTGAGCATGTGTATATTAATATAAATATTTAAATTTAATACAGTTTTAAACAATTAGAACTGGGAGAATCATGAAATCTACAGGATCACCCTTGATTAATGTAATAGATAGTCTCTAAAATGGCCCCCAATAATCCCTGCCTTCTAGTATTCACAGCCTTGTGTAATCCCCCGATTTCAAGTAGGCTGACTTGACTAATTCACTTTTTTAAATCCTATCTTTTCTTCCTCTTTATTGAGCTATAACTGACAAATACAAATTGTATATATTTAAGGTATATAACTTGATATTTCGATATATGTATACATTGTGAAATAATCACCATAATCAAGCTAATTAACATAGCCATCATTACACATAGTTACCTTTGTGTGTGTGTGTGTGTGTGTGTGTGTGCACGCATGTGTATGTGTGTGTGTGTGTGGTGAGAACAAAAGACCACTCTTTTTGCAAACATCAAGAATGCAGTATTTATGTTACATTGTTATACACTAGATCTCCAGAATTAATTCATGAGGCTTTTATTTTATTTTCAATAAAACAGCCCTTTGTTGTTTTACGATCCTTTATTTAGAAGGGTCTGTCTCTGTTTTTAACTTCATACGACATTATAATAAAACATATTTTCTTTCTAAAAAAAATTATTTATTTGTTTGTTTATTTATTTATTTATTTATTTTGGAGTTCAGCTAAATATATACATATACATATGTATTCCTCATATAACAAAATAGAGTATGAAGAAACACTGTATTTTTTCTTCATGGAAATAAGTCAAATAATGCCTTTGTATTTGACATTGTAAATATTCTCGGAGTAATACATATTAATATCATATTTAAGAACTGATATTCTTAGCTTTTATCAACAAACCATTTTAATTCCTAAGAAGTGGGTTAAAATCTTTTTAAATATGCAAAGGTGAAGGATGTAAAATAAATTTTATATTTGTTGTAATAAAATTCAAGGGGGAGAGGTAGCGATGATAAACCTCTACAAAGCTTCTTGAAAAATTCATTGCAGATATGATCTCAGTTGGTAAGTATTAAGATTAATAAAAAAGCAATTACATTAAGATAATTAATAAAAAATATAGTATGCATGCTCAGTGGGGATACTGTATACTTGATGGTAATTGAAAATTGACATCTTCTTACCCAGCATACTAACCAAGAGCTTTTATTTCATCTTGAGAAGATTATATATCAGTGTAAATCCAGAGATTAGAAAACTCTTTGTAATTACATAAATTACCTCTCTAATATCATGTTAATTTAAATGTTACATTAAGATAAAGCAAGAAAACTAAAAAGTTAAAATAAACAATCATGTAACTGCTGGGGGAAGTCCATAAAAAGGTACTTTGTGTCCTCTGCTAAGAAAATGGCAGTTTCCATTCTTTATTGATCAGCTCTTGTCCAGAGTGTGAAATCTTGTAAACTATTGAACTAGATGAAAAGGAGCAGATAAATTTAAATGTTGCAAGTAAATGATTGTGCTAATTCTCAGATACGGATATAAACGTAAAACATTTATTATATCATCGTTTTGTTTATTTGGCACATCAAATTTAATCTATTTAGTGAGGTAAAATGCACTTCTCATAATATATAGGATTTATCTTTATAAGTCAGCACTAGTATTGTCTAAATTTGTAGTCACTCGATGGTCATATTTAAAATTATTTCTCTTAAATTTAAACAAAGTCAATTGAGAAATAGTTGAGTAGATAACATGTTTACTGGTTAGAGTTAAGTAGGCAAAAATACTTGAGTAGAGAGACAGTTTATCATATTTTGTGTAAGATAAGCTTAAAAAATTCACCATTATTTAAATATTACATATTCACTCATCTATTTGATTCCAACAAACCTTAGTTAAGCACTTATTGTGTAACAAATATTGTGATAAACACTCTGGAATACAGCAGTGAATAAAAAGATAAATACAAAGATAATATTAGAAGTGACTATGGAGCACACTGCAGATAATGTCATAGAACCTAACCTCAAATACTGTATAATATACTATGAAGGCTATTTATTTCCTAATTTGAAATTTAAATTATACTTTGGAGCTCAGATAAGAAAGGATTAAAGACATCTTTCTGCATAAGTCAGCACCTAAGTTCCCTTTCTACTCTTAAAAACATGCAAAGCCACAGTGATAATGAAAACCTCTCGAGCTGCATTTTCAGAGAAACTAGGAAGCAGAATTGAAATGTATGTATTGAGGAAAAGCCACGAGAAGAAATTACAGAGAATAATATGAGAGTCATAGAATTTCTCAGCGGCAGCACATTTCAGTAGGCACCAGCAAAAGTATATTTCCTGAAGGTGAGTGGCTCATTGAGAACTGGGAAACTATACCTTTTTGTTGTTCAGATTTTCTTTTTTCCTGCAGTAATGAGAGTGGGAACAGGTCTGAGCAGCACTGATGGCAAATCTGCTCTCGACCCAGACCTGAAATGGTTTGGATGAAAGAAGCAGAGGAGGGAGAGCTAAATAAAATTTCCCAGAAGAGAAATTTTAGCACAAAGCAATCCAGAAAGTTATTTGTCAGCAGAGGAGAGATCATCTGGATTTTGATATTTTAAAAAATACTATGGAATACTAACTCTATAGAAACTTCCTGCAAACAAATTGTGCAGGAAAACTCCAACTCCTACAGTGATGGGTAATATAAAAGGAACTGGAAAAGCAGCTATACAAAGATAATATACCAAATGAAGCATAAAGAACACTGCAGAGTAAACACACTGCTGTGGCGCCTGTGAAAATCACGAACAAATATTTCAGCATGAATTGAAAAAAAAGTTAGAACCTCTATAACATTAGACTGAAAATACAAGTAAAGAACTCAAGCAAAAGATGTCAAGGAAATTTGTGAGCTGAAATATGAACTATCTTACCTCAGAAAAGAAGTATAAAAAATAATTGCCGAAATAAACATGAAGGCCACAAAGAAGAATGGTCACTAAAACAGACAAACAAACAAACAAAACATAACAAGCAAGATAGAGTATAGAAGCATGAAAAATGAAAGGTAAAGACTTAAAAATCACATACATTTACAGTAGCTGGATGTGTTCCCAATATATGCATAATTCGAGTCTCTGAGAAGGAAAGCAAAACAAAACAAAAAGCAGAAATATATATTTGAAGGTATAATTTTTTAAAATTCATGAAAGATCACAAAAGGACAAATACTGTATGATTCCACTTGTGTGATGCATCTAAAGTCGTCAAATTCGTAGACAGAAACTAGAATGGTGAATAGTGGTTGTCAGGAGTTGGAGGGAGAAGGGAATGGGTTTAATAGGTTTAATGGATTTAATGGGCACAGAGTTTCAGTTGCAGAAGATGAAAACAGTTCTGGACATGGATGATGGTGATGGTTGTGCAACAATGTGAATGTACTTTACATTCCTGAGCGGTACCCTGAAATATGGTTAAAATGGTAAACTTTATGTTAAGCGTAGTTTGCCACGGCAAAGAAAAATCATAAAAGAGGGCTCGTCTTTTCATGACAACAACAAAAAGAACACCCTGTGTCATAAGAAACTGACCAAGAACAGGCCAAGACATAGTTCATTAAAAACAATGAAAATTAAAGACATAGAGACAAGTAAAAGTATCATGACATTTATAAAGAGAGAAAAAAAATGAAGCTGGTTTCCAATTTCTCCACAGAATTTTCAATACCAGAAGTCAGTGTAGCAATTATCTAAAAGATGCTTAAGGAGAGAAAGCATGAACCATGGATTTTATGTTCAGACAAGCCCGTACTCAAGTATAAAACTTACAGATAATTGTTTTAAATGTGCAAGAAATGGGATTTTACTCTCAAGAGGCCTTTTTAAGAAAACCACTAGAGGAAGAGACTTCAGCTAATTAAGGAAAGATTGTTGAAAACATAACAAGAAAACTAGAAGAAAGCCTTGAATATATTTAACTGCAAAATGCATGCAAAGATTAGGCTAAGCCAGAGCAGGCAATGGTATGTTCCCTGATGATAAAGAAACAATAAAAGAAAAAATTAGGAAAAGGAAGGTAGAAAAAGACCAGGATAATTTCCTTATTGTCTCTTTTGAACTATCATTTACAGAAGACAAAATATAAATATAAATATAATATAATATTTATATATTATATTATAAATATAAAAATAAATGAAATATAATATTTGAAATTTACCCATTACCACAATCATGCAAAAAAAAAAAAATCAGGGATTAAGATAATAATTTTTAATACCCAAGAAATGTGCAGTTTGGCTGGGGAAGCTATGTTTCAAAAAGCAAGCGTGTGAGTCCAGGTGTTCTCACACACATGGTATTGTCCTTTCGGGGACAATGGATTATCTAGCAAAGCATGATCTTATGGTTATGGCAGTGACTTAAGAACCACACAAGGCCTCTTGAGTCTTAGAGTTGAAAAAAGCCCTCCTGTAGTGGGTAAAGGGGGTCCAAAGGTACAACCTTTGGGGTGTAAAATAAAGAAATCGTGGGGATATAATGTATAGCATAGTAACTATAGTTAATAATGCTATCGTTATTTGGAAGTTGCTAAGAGAGTAAATTTTAAAAATTCTCATCATAATAAAAACATTTTAATTTTGTGACTATGTATGGTGATGTATGTTATGTTGTACCCCTGAAATTAATATACCATTATGTTAATTTCCCTCAATTAAAAAATTTTTTTAAAAAGAATGCTCTTACTTTTCTGAGCTCATCTCTCTCTTGTAGTACCTTATTATATTCAGCTAAAAGCAACAAAAATGTGCTCTGACCTTCTGCCTAGAACCATTACCCAACCTTCCATTTTGCTTGGGATTACAAGATCATTGGGTACATTTAAATTGTTTCAATTTACAGCAACAATTTTATCAACTATTTTGCCACTGCCTAACAGTATATTAGGTTGAGTAATGCCCAAATAATGCCTCCTCAAAGCTGTCCATCCACATCCTAATCCCTGGACCTGTGAATATTGTACATTATATAGCAAAAAAAGTCTTTGCAGATGTAATTAAATTAGAAATCTTGACGTGGGGAAAATTATCCTGAGTCATCGAGATGTGCCCAAAACTAGTAATTGCAATGCCTTTATAAAATAGAGGCAGGATCAAGGTCAGAGAAGGTGATATGATGACTGAAGCAGAGAGAGAGCTGAAGATACTACTTTTCTGGCTTTGAAAATGGAGAAAGGAGCCATGGACCCAGGAATACAGGCCAACTCTAGAAGCTGGAAAAGGTAAGGAAACAGATTCTCCCACAGAGCTGCCCTTAAAAACCAGCCCTATTAAAATAAAATCTTGACTTCAGACCACAAAGACTGATTTTGGACTTCTGATCTCCATAACTGTAAGATAATAAATTTGGATTGTTTTAGATCACCAAGTTTGTGCTAATTTGTTATAACAAAAATAGAAAAAATATACATTGGTTATCAATTTTCCAAATTTGTAAAATAATTTATTTTCTCACCTACTTTCCAACCTCTTACTATAAATACGAAACAAAAATTCATTGGAGAATCGAAAAACTGAACTGGCTGTACAGCAAGTTTTACTGATTGTCTCATCTAAAAAACCTTAAAACTAAATATATCACTTAAATTTGGCAAGTCAAGTAATATAAGTTTATGCACATTTAACAGTACAAAGGAAAAAAGTAAAAATAATAAACATTGGAAGAGAGAGGAGAGGGAAGAGAAGAAAATGTGCCAATTTTATTATTATCAAGAACTAATAGACATGATCTAAAATAATAAAAAAAATAAGAGTATTAAGATTATAACAATAGGAAAAAATATTGCTAAACATTAAATGCATTCATGTACCTGCACCTACACATACACTGCATATACATGCGCCAAAATCAAAAAGGCCATATAGTGAAAGTGTACAAAAAACATTGTAAAAAAATCTAGAAAACATAGCAAGATAATATGAAAATAAAAGGACAGGCAAAAGAACACCATGCAAATGCAAATTAAAAGAAGTAGAATCATAATTTTATTATCAACTGAGATGGAACTCAAGGTGAAAACATGGAGAAGTACAAAAGGAGGATCTTTACAATTATTAAGGTGCATCCACAATGAAGATGTAATAGTTATGAGTACCCATGTACTAAACAGCATCCCTCCGTTATTCAGAAAACAGAAATTATAGAATATTCAAAAAGTAATACATTAAACACACAGGAAGACACACAGTTGTTCAATTTAGCTCAATCCAACAAATATTTATTTAGTTTCCACTAAACACTGGGAACGATAGCAGTTAAAAAAATAGACAAAGACTCCTTCTTTCATGAATAGTGCAATTGTGCATTCTTGTGTGGAGAGATAAATACCAAGTAAAAAAAAAAAAGTAGAATATATAATATGGTAAAGGGTGATTAGTTCTGTGGAGAAATTAAAGTAGGTAAATGAGATCCAGAGTCCTGGAGGTATGAGTCTTGATTTAAGTAGAGTGTGCAAGGGAGACCTCAATGAGGTAGTGATTTTGAGCAGTGTTTTGAAGGAGGTTACCTGGATGAGGATGTGATGAGAGAGGAGCTAACAGGAAGTAAATAAAAGAGGAAAGGAGTAAAAAATGTACTTTTTTACTTTATATCTTTTATTTAAAAAAATCCATGTGGTTATAGTACCTTTTCAAAAAATTTAAAAATTAAGCTATACTATTTAGAGAACTAGGATGACTTGGAGAAACGAGTTGAACCATGAGACAGAATATCTGAGTTTGAGTTCAGGTTTAGTTACTAACTTGCTTTTGAATGTGAATGAACCACTTAATCCCCTGGTTTTCATTTCCAGGTCTATAAAAATGGTGAGGTTGGATTAGGTGATCTTTAAGTCTTTTCTGTAATATTCTGTGAATCTGTGATACAGTGTTCACTAAACTATGGCCTAGGGGGATAGTTTTGGAGGCTAGGTATTATTCAGTCTTTTATCAGCCCTTCTGTCCTCTGCATCCCTGTAACACACAAAAGATAAATGGCTATTTTTCCAATTCTAAAATTACATAATTCAAATCATGTAAAGAATAAATATTAGAAAACTCAGAAAAGAGCACTTTTGCAAGGGATTCAAAACTATATAACAACAGGAAAATTCCCTGAAAAGGTAATTTCAAACTAGCCTTTTAGGCTTCATTATCATAATAAAATTACAAATGTATCTTAATATATTTAATGTAAATCTACAAAAATTACCTTTTTATTTTCTTGTAGATTGTGATATGGCCTTTGGATGAGCCCCAGAAAATGTTCTGTTCATCATAAGATTAAGCTCGGTGAATGAAATATTCCTTTCTCTATATCATTTGTTAATTTGTGATGTAATATGATATATGTTAGTTTTATAGTTATAAACCTAAGTTCTGACTCCTGGTTCTGCATTTTATGGAATTAACTCCTTAGAATAAGATCTTACTTACTTTTCTGGTAACTTCTACAGTACATACTATAGAGGTCTGTACAAATGTATATTCAAGTATGTTTCTATCTTGACTAACCCATGATTTTAGGAAAGATATGAGTTACACAGTCAGGTGCAACCTTCTTAGAGGATGATGGCTTCTAAATTCTCCTGCCTTGATGTAAGTGAGCAAATAAGAAAAATAGGCAAAGTATACCAAGTCTCTCCTGTCCACTAGATCAACCAAGAGAACAAATGTCCCAACTATGAGATCCTATCACTTATTCAATAAAAATATTTGCACAGTCACAGAATAAAATAGTGGTGTTTTTGCTCTTCAATCCTATCCACAAGGGATTTGATACCCAGATATTTCCCTCAATAGAAAGTGAAGAATGATGACCTTGATACATAGCTTTTGTCTCAAAATGGGAATTGAATGAAATTCCTTGAAAGCAAGACTGCAACATGCAGTACAATCTCTGGAAACATGGAATGTGGCTGGTGTGCCATTTTGGTGGAGTGTCTTACTACATTTCTTTTTTCTTTAATCTAAATGTACTCTGTGTTTTCCATGGAGACTTTCCTGAAATGGTGGCTTTCTTGTCTAGGAAACGATAAAGTTATTTCAACACTTGCATTGCAGTAGGAACCATCATTCTTTAAATAAACGGTCCCACATATTCCCACTCCTGTATAATGACAAGTTTATACACTATCCTTATTCTCTATGCATGAAAGTACATGTTTTACGATTATTTTCATAAGTATCTCTTATAAAATTGTATAACTCCCTAAAGTCAGAAGAATAGAATTAAACATTTTTTTTTTTTTAGCCAGAAAAGAATCATGTTAATAAAAACAAGTTTCAGTCAAGGAAATAAAACATGGTCTCACTTCCTTGCAGCTGCTTTAGCATGTGAGCCAACAGAAGTTGGGCAGCTCTACTCTGAGGAATTCTGTCCTAATGATCTGCAATTATCATGGATATCACCTGCTTTGAATTTCTTACTCTTGCTTCCTCGACTAATTTTCCATTATAGAATTTATTTGTGTTTGCATGTAGCAGGTCAATGATATGTAAAATGTATCTAAATATTCTCTTTCTGTTTGTCTTCTCTATACTTCTTTTTATTGTGTTAAATTGCCATATTATTCCTGTGTAAAAACCTATTAGAACTATAGTATATCCAAACTAGAATAATACTGTATAATGTTGTTACTAACAATTCCAAAAAAAAATGTAATACTGCAGTAATGATTTGGTGAATTATTTGTTCCTCTCAAATATTAAGATTTTCACTAAAACTAAAAAAAAAAGTGCTTCAATTTGTTCAATTATATTTCTTTTTCTTGCTCCCTTCAGAGATATCATAAAATTGAACTAGACAATATCTTTATTTGGGTAATAAGTAGCTTTGTAGAAAAAAAATCCTTTAAAATTATAAACTGGGTAGTTCTTGGGAAATTGAAATCCCACCAATTAAAAATCATTGTTCTCATTTCTAAGAAATAGCTGAAATTAAACTGTTATTTTATAGTGTTATTAAAGCTGGACAGGAGTTGATATAAGAAAGAAAATCAGTCATTTTCCAAAGTAGACCATAAGCAAACACTAGAAGCTAAACACTGAACTAAAAATATATTAAATATTTTGTAAATCCATAAGTAAATTGTAACAGCCCAAATTGGTGACAAACTGAAAAACATATTGTTCTGGATATATTTTTAATACTTCCTTATTTTCTACCTCAATAGAAAATGGTCCTGGTGTTACTGTTCGAACAAAGCATATGTGAGAAATCTTTAGGATGTATGTTTCTAGGGATTTCTGGATTTAAACTTAGGTACCCTAGTTCTTCCAAAGGTAATAGATCGCCTTTGAGATATTAGTACATTAATATTGTTGTCACTTAAAACCACTCAGTACTTCCTGGGATCTTGAATCCAGAAATTGATGAGCTGGCTTAGGGAAACCGTAGCTGATCACTATCCAACTGTTTTCACTTCACAGGACACATGAATTAGCAAAAGCCTTCCAGGGATTCCATATTGTCTGAAAGAGACCACAGCTTGTCTGGAACATCTTCATGCCAATCACTGAGTTCATCTAAAACCCCTAGGACAGAAGGGAAAAAGTTTTTGAATCTTCTTTGCCTCTGAAGTTGCAGAGGTGGTCTGTTGTAGACTTGAAGTCCCCTAAAGAGCCAAATTGGCATGGTTTCTGAGATCTACATAAACTTCCAGGTCTACTAATTCCCAATTTAACTGCTACATACAAGACCCTAGATTATGTGAAATGAAAATATGTAGAAGAAAAAACTACAGATTCTTCCCTAAAGGACCTAACAGGCTAAGAGCAAAGGTAATGAATCTAAAGAAACATCTGAAAAAAATGGTGAAAACTTAACTCACCCAATTTGGAGCCATACTCATTCTACTTGGACCAAACCTGTGCCTTCTCACTCATCTCTTAGTATAGTAATAGTACCTCCCAAGACACATATGTAGCACCTTCCTAACTTCTCTGTACCGTTCTATTCCTACGACCCATGTTTTAGGCATTAAAAAAAAAAAGAAAAAGAAAAAGAAAGAGAAAGAAAAAATAAAAGAAAACCTAATGTTATGTCTCCTCTTAAATAACTTTCTGACTTGTTCCCCTCGACCCATAACTTGTTCAAAATGACAATTCTAATATGCACATCTGATCATATTCCTTATTTGTAGCCTACAAGCTGAGCTACAAACTTGTAGAGAAGCTAAGGGTTTTACCATCTCTCTCCTCACTGCCTCTCCCATCTTCTTACTATTTCCCTCTGTGCAACTTAAGTTTCAGGCATTCTGAATTATTTAGTTGTCCTCAAATATGTGATTAAACACATGACTTTGCATGTGTTCATCTGTCTGGAATGCCCTTTTGCATGCACCCAGCTGTATACCCTCTATGGTTCCCTATGAACTCTTGTTTATTCTTCATTCTCAATCCAAGCATTTTTTCTTCTGTTATATATTTCATAATGCCCTAGATAATAATAAAGCCATTTATTCCTACAATAGCATCTGTTGTTCTGTACTTCCAGAGCCTTTTCAACATGATGTTATATTTGTTTTCATGTCTGTCTCACCACCAGACTGAAACAACTTAAGGGTAGAGATAATATGGTTTTTTCCATCTTTTATTCCATATCTTACTGCAATACTGGACACATAAAAATTCTCAATAAATATTGGGTAAAAAATACAATTATAAAAAGTAATGACCCCAAGTAGCATATAGAAAATGCTATAACTATAATCGAGTTGAGTTGAGTTGAATTGGAAAGGCTTCATGGTACAAGTTATACTTGAGTCAAACATAAAAGAATGCATAGAATTTACAAACATGGAAATGAAAAGAAGAAAATGCTTAGCTTGGGCAACTGCATGATCAATAACAGGAAGATGAGAACATATTTCCTGTATATGAGGAACTGGCCTGAATAGAGAATGAGTGTTAAATAAAGAACTATAATAAATAAGGTAGAAAAGTCAGCTTGTGGAATAGATTGTTAGAAATTATGAATATCTGGCTAAAGGGTATAAATTTATGTTTTTTATTTAGAAAATAAATTATGGATCTATCAAAGGATTTTGCATTTACACATACACAAACACACATAGTCTGTCAGAAAAGGAAATTATAATAAATTAAGTAGGAAATTTGGCTTAGGGTGAAAGTATGAAAGTTCAGGTACAATGTTTTTCTCCAGAAAATATAGATTTATTAAAGGATAAATATATGATCCTGCTACAAGTGATCTACAGATACAGCTACAGCTATAGGTATATAGATAGATAGATATAGATGATATAGATATAGATACGGATACAGACATTGACAGAGATAGTCTGGCAAATTTAAGGCCAAGGAATGAAATAATAGGGTGTTGACATAATGTAAAAGGAGGATTTTGACAACTTGAACCTGGATAATTATAATTCAGGATATATAACATTCCAGGAGAGATCATTTACATAATTTGATATCTGGTTAATGGAAAAGGAAGTAGGAGAAATGGAAAAGACAGGGCAGAGAGAGAGAGAGGAATCAAAGAACCCATTGATTTGGCATCTTTTATCTATTATCTTGTACTATTAATTTGCTTTCTTTGCATAAGCCAGACAGGTTTACTGTAGGTAGGGCCCTTCATTGTATATTTTGAAATCCTACCCCTCAATGGAGGGTGTAGAGGTAATCAACAAAATTGAATTGACCTGACCACAGCTGGATAGTTAATGTGACTTACTCTCCACAGCTGCTGCCATCCATGGCATTTGACTGTTTTCTTTGAAATTTGGATCCCCTGGGCAAGGGCATGGCTATGTTGACTTACCTGTCTGTGGTTTATCTTACGAATGCTGATCACAAATCAAATCCATACACCGTGCCTTTCAAAGACCTGAGACTATATAGCACTTAGCTTCAATATTCTTATATAGTTCAATGGCCTCTGCTGTTCAATTTCACTGCACCTGGGGAAAAAATGTGCCAGCTTGAGGAAGCGCTCTTATCGTAACAGTAAGTACAATGTTTTATGTTAAACTTAGTGAGACGTACCATGTTTACTAACAAATTATTCTTAGCAAAAATAGCAACAATTATGCATCCACCTAAAGCTCCAAAAAATACTGTATTTATCTTTCAATAGTAAAATGTAAATTTAGAAAAAACGAGGGAATTAAGACACTGAATCTTTTATGCACTCTTTATTATGTTTACTCTGTGAAAAGCAAGCTGTGCTGTGTAGAGTATCACCTCGAGAAAAAAAGAATGCCAAAAATATGTGTGGCTACCACTTTAAAAAATCCTATTAGCTACCTCTATGTGCAAGTTGGTTCCCTTCTCTTTCCAAATTATTTTTATTATTATTTAGACATATAGAGAAAGTACCTCCTAGGATATACCAATCCTGATAGTGCCTGTTATGTCTAGAGTAGCTATTTAAAAGCTTTCTAAAAATCCTTGTAATTTTTAGGAAAAAATGGGGACTGTCATTTAAACCAAAGATTTGGCTTTTCTTTAGAAAGCATCTGGCCAATAATGATTGAGTCTGAACTTTTTAAATATCAAAGTTTTTAGAGAACTGTTTTTCAGTGATGTGAGTCGTTGAAAAGAAACTTGTGAATTACTACTGTTCTTTTTTTGTGTCTATACATGACAGAATGTACTGTTCTTTCGGTTAATTTAGTCAAAGAAACCGTTTGATCTGAATGTTTGACCAACTGACCAGCGGTTTAACTGAGTTCACAGCCATCATGCTGCCCTGGTCATGCGTGTCCACCAGGCTTTGTTTGCGTGCTGGCAGTCTCTGCACAGAGAACTCACAGCATATGCCAGGTGGCCATGTGTCTGAGGCAGAGGGAAGGGAGAACAAAGCAGGAAAAGCTTCCATTTGGACAGAGATGCTTTAAGCCATCCAACTGCCAGTAACATATTAAAGAGAAGAAAATGCAACGATGCCTGAATACACTCAACGGTAAACAACTTAAGTCCGAGATTCAGATCACAGATCTTCCTGTGCTGCTGCTGACAAGTTCAGCTTGAGCGTGGCTGCAGGAGACAAAGAAACCTGCTACAGGAGGAAAATAGGAGAGGAGAGCCTCACAGATTTTAATCTATCTCAGATGCATGTTTTAGGAACATTATTATACAACAACCACTGTGTTCTTATGTCAGACACCTGTTCTGTTGAAAGTGGGGATTGAGGGGAAGAGGGTTCTAGAATGGCAAAAACAAGAATGTCCTGTCCATCTTTTTCCTCTTTATATCTACCCTCCGCTTGGTACTTATCATATTGCTTCACCACCATCTTCCCTGTAAACTGCAGAATAGAGTGAGCAGTTGCAAATGCCATCTCAAAAGTGCTGGGGGCTACAAAACATTATTTGAGAAAGGAGGTATGCTGGTGTGGGTTCCTTAAAAGTGGAATGTATAATTTCTCATATTAAGACAGTATTGCCCTCATTCCCTACATCATGCTTTAGGATAAATGAAATGTTTTCTCTGCATCATTTTCCCGTCACTCATTTACTGAGCATCTGCTATGGACCAGCTAGTGTGTTGAGGAAGACTCACTTTCAGTTCAGTATTTACAATCTTACCACCAGTGCTACTAAGCCCCATTGTGCTCATCTTACAGCTAAAAACACACACTGTCAGAATAGTCATTTACCTTGCCCAGGCTCACTCAGAAGGTAGTATGAAAGAGATTTATACCCGAGGTTATCTGACTCCAAAACTTGTGCTAATCAAGTTCATTCATACATCGGTCGGTGTGCAATGATCTCTCAGGTGCCCTGTAACTCTGATGGAGAATTATTCCCATTATTTAAAATATTAGAACACTAAAGCTCTTAGCAACCAGGTGGCCCAAGGCTAGACCAAAACTCAAACATGGGTTAACTTCAATACATATCTCAATGCATGTCTGAAAGCTCTACTGACCTGAACTCAAGATAATGTAAAGAGCTAATTCCACTCTTCTTGACGGTACTATGTCATCTTGAAATTAACAAAAGAAGATACAAAATTGCTGGGCTTTATCATCATAGGACTCTGTATTTTGAATAGTTTGTTCTGTCTATTACATCTGAAAAAGTCTTTGTATTTGATCTTTCCCAATCTAGTTCTATGTATGTTTTTTGGACACCTTCATTCCAAGGGCAGAGCTACTTGCTCCCTTGTTAGTGATCCAACAAGCACTGTATTCGCACCTGTATTAGAGCATTTTGCCATGTTGTACTCGACTGTTATTTGTCTCTGTGTATGGCTCCTCCAGGCAACCTGTAATCTTCCAGAAGACACATTTTTTATCTTGTTGACCTTTGAGTTTCCAGTTCCCAGGACAGTGTCCTATCATAGTAGGTATTAGAGTATGTAGTTAAACAATGTAAGACTGAGATGCCATCAGAAAAATATAGGTATGCATGTGTTTGTATGTTTAAAAGCCAGTGTAGAAAAAAGAAGAAAAAAATGTCATTTCTATTGAAGGGACAACGTTATATTACCTCTTATCTGGCTTTTAAGGGGATTTTGCTGAGCTAAAAATCCTATATTCGTAGAAAAGCCTTACCTGAGTTGCCAATACCATCTGCGATTATTAAAAGAAGGATTTTAAAGATCTAATTTACTTTTTGTCATACACTGCTTGCTATTTGCATTCCACTCTGGCTGAACATTGAAATGAGACAAGCCTTTATCACCTTTGTGTCTGGTCACGTCTGCTTCCTAGTCTCCCTTGCTAGCACAGTGCTGCAGTATCGGGCTGTAAACACAGCAGCAAAATGATTCAGGAAAAGAAAAAAGAAAAAGAAAAAAGAAAGCTGCTTGGGTTCATAACTGGATGAAAATATATTTAATGAAAATATTTCTATCAGTAGCAGGCTTTTGATAAATTCTTTTCTTCATAATTAAATTTTCTCAAATGCAGACATTTGGCCTTAAGTATCATATTGGCACCAGATCAGTACAACTTGCTTGCCAAGCTTAAAAGGGAAAATATAATGGGGAAATACTGTAATTTTATAGTTCTTGTAAAAATGAGGAAATCACAACCCTCACAAAAACCCCAAGTGGTATGTCCCTGAATCCACCCACAGAGAGACCAAGAGGATGACCCTAGAAACCTACTCGGGGTTTAATTTAGTTTACCCGAACATAGCTATAGATCCATCTCAGCAAACAGATGTGCAGAACATGAACTTTATGTTCATTGCTCAGGAAATGGAGCTGAGAGTTTAAACTAATTTCCATTTTTATTATATAGTATGATTTTGCTTCTTTGTTCTCTCATAATCAACTTTAGTCCCCACTGAAAACACCCTAATGATAGCTTCTAACAGGGTTAGATTGTGCGAGATGAATGGAGACTTGTTTACGACGGCCTTATCCACATATGCACCTGACGTACTTTCTCTCTGTGGAACAACAAATTGGATTTTTCAAAAGCAAGAAAGAGGTACAAGCTCCTTATAATAAAACAAATATGATATGGCTTCTGTACGGCAGAATCTTTTGAACCAAATTAAAAGTGCATCTTTGAGATGTTAAGCACAGGGAACTCAGCATCCACAACCTCGCTAAAGAATAAATTGCACTAAGCTCCCTAGTGATGGTGAAGAAGACTGTGTTCGAGCATGTGTGCCAGCTCTTCTTTCTCTGTCCACAGAAACCATTTCCCTCCCCTCTCTGTTTTCTCTGTGCTTGTGATGGTTAATTTTATGCGTGAACTGGACTGGGCTAAGGGATGCCCAGATAGCTGGTAAAACATTATTTCTCGGTGTGTTTATGAGAGTGTTTCTGAAAGAGATTAGCATTTGAATCAGTAGGCTGAGTAAAGCAGATGGGTGGCCCTCTCCGATGCAAGTAGACATCAACCAATCTATTGAAGGCCCAAATAGAACAAAATATCGAAGGAAGGGCAAATTTGCTCTCTCTGCTTGAGCTGAGACATCTATCTCCCCCTGCCTGTGGACATCTGTGCTCCTTATTCTCAGGTTCTTGGACTCAGACTGGGAGTTAAACTATCAAACCTCTCGCTCCATTTCAATCTCAGGCCTTTGGACTCAGACTGAATTATAATACCAGCTTTCACATATACATACATATCTCCTATTGGTCCTGTTTGGAGAACCCTGACTGATACAGTGTTCAGACAGATTATTGTATATACTGGGTTCTCCTGCAGGGTGACCTTCAGTTAGTTTTAGCCAATGAGAGCATAACCAGAAGAGGATGGAAAGAAATAAAAATCTACATTTACTCTCCTTTTCCCTCCCTGCTTTGGTGCACAAGTATGGTAGTGGCTATATTTCTCTACAACCAACGTTGTCATCACGGAGCCCTTCCTCCCTGGTCCTCACTCCAGTGGCCCACCATAACTCTGTGTCCTTCTTCCTGTGTCCATTTGCTCTCTTACCCCTGCTCACACCTTAATATGTTATCCTTTTATTAAAAACTTTTCGTGTGAACTATCTGAGATGAATCTAGGCCCTGCTAGGATCCTAAATGAGAAAGAGTGCAACGTTTTGTTGTCGTTGTTTTTCTTTAAAGTAATTTGAATAAAATAAAACACTGGATAGCCATGGGCTGATCGATTGAATTCCAATAGGAAGGACATGGTGAGCAAGATTGCATAAGTGCCTTTGTCTGTGACATCCACTGCAAAGGCTGATAGAATATGAAGTGACTAAAGTCTGTATCTTCTAAGGAAATTAAAAGAGCTTTCAGAAACCATCTAGATTCTTTAAGGAATGTACTCGATTAAGAGGAAAAATATTTATATCAGTGGCTGCATAAGGTGCTGACTCATTCTCCTAGCTGGGACACAGCATCAAGCAAGGAGGAAGCAAATAGGGAAGACCTGACAGAACCAAATTTCCATTTCACTAAAAGTGTCAAGGACAGACTGGATTCTAGGACATCTTAGCAAAAGAGAAAGTTTTCTAGAACATCTTAGTGCTCAGAAAATAATAAAGTACTCAAAAATAATCTGAACTTATTAAAAGGACAAAGGACTTAAAGGGGCTCTCATTGGCCAAATCTGGCCATTTTGAGCTCAAAATACATAATAATAAATTAAATAAAATAAATCTGGCCATTTTGAGCTCAAAATACATAATGATAAATTAAATAAAATAAAAATCCCTGGGTTCGTACTGAGAGAGGGAGAGAAGTGGGGAGACAGAAAGACAGAGAGAGAAGAGGAGGAGGAGGAGGAGGAAAAGGAGTGAGAAAGAGAAGAAGAAAGGAAGGAAAGAAGAAAGAGATGGAGGGAAAGGGGAAGGAAAAAGGGGAGAAGAAAGGGAGGGAGGAAGAAAGGATGTTTTTCCTTGTAGTAGAATACCAACAAGTAAGTAAGTAATGGTGGAATAAGTAACAGAAATTTAATCAATTTTTAATCAATGGATTCTAAAATAGTGAGTGAAATTTAATGAAGGAGAGGACAATTCGGAGTCTCAACGAATCTCATCATAAATTATTTCTTAATTACTAAGGGAAAAATTACAACTTCATTATAGAGGAACCTAGCAAATATCACTTTAGTCAAAGAATCAAAGTTAATACCTTCAGTATAGGACAAAACACCATCACGTGCCTCCTGATATATTGTGCTAAGAAGAACATATCTTTTTGTGTGATGTTCTTGCCAAAACTGAATGAATGACTCCACTACTAGTTCAGGAAGCTTGGTGCAAAGAAATCATTCTCACTTTCGTATTGCTCACTTGACAGTAATCTCAATCTAATATGTTAGGAAAAAAAACATACCTATTAAAATGTTATAAGATGAAGCGCTTAGAAAGGAATCTTCAAAGTCTGTTTGCACTCCAAAAAACAGAAACTGTGCAACTTAATTCTTTGAAAAGGCAGTAACTGGAAGAGAGGGCCTGAGACGTGATGATTAAGAAGGAGAAGAGAAGTGGAGGGCGGAGCGGATTGACAGAAGAACACGGTTCTACTTTAAAATCTTTTTTCCTGTCTTGACTATTAATCTTCCAGAACTTCTGGTTAAAATATTTTATTTCAATTAGAATCTATAGCAAACCTATTAAATATTTTCTTTCTCCTATTTTCCTTCTCGCATGCCCTCCATCTCACACATTCTAATTTATTCTATCAAATATTTAATCTGTCAACATTTTTAACTTGCTCATGATTTCTTTAACTCGTTCATGATTGCAATTTAAACGTTTATGTCTCTTTCAATTCTAGATCCCAATTTTTGGTGAAATCCTTTCTTACATCAGTATTATCTGTTGTCAAGAAGTTTCTATATTGGTTGTGTTTCTCCTTTGCTCACTGCAATTATTTCAAAACATCATATCTTATTCCTCAGGATTAGATGCCTATTGTAAAATTGCAAATTGTAAAAACTTTAACCTTAATCCCAAACCCACCAAAAATACATTTTAAATAAAAATAGGAGTACAATCTTTAAAAAAAAAATTAATAATGAAATATAAGACACTGTGCTTTGTTTCCATTTTGGATTTAGAATGATTGGTACAATCATATAGCAGAGAGTTTTGCTAGCAAATACTAAAATATTTATAATATATATTGGTACACATATACTTTTAAATTAATACTCTTGACACTTCTGTTTAAAATGAGGCTATGGAGATGTTTTCTAAAAATGATCCTTTGATGTAAAATAGATATATTTAAACAATTTATATTTATATAAATACAGGCATACTCTTGTTTAATAAAAGCTACAGTCAAGGAAAATTTCATCTTAAAAAGCCTTCAAGACAAAATACAATAAAATAAGCAGATGCCATCCACTTGCTAATTATAGAGGTTATTCAGGATTTCTTTAATTTCATTATTCTTTTTTTGGAACCCGTGAGACCCTAAAGGCTGAAGAACTTTTCCACAGTGCCACTCACATGTGTTTGTCCCCGTGGGTGTTCTCGTCCAACTCTTTTGCACATGACCTTAACTCCTAACTCTTCCTTCCCAAAAGCAATTCTTGCCTCCTCTGAAAACATACTTGACCAAATTTTTTCTGAAATTGGCTGAATTTCACCTCATTTTCTTCTGCTAAAACCCTATAAAGCAATCTTTCCTACTTCTCAAGGTAGGATTTTCCTTGAGAGCCCAGTATCTTTCAAACTTGTTTATGCTAATGGTATTCTGGTTACTTTTCTTCCATGAAATATACTATGTCTACATGTGTCCATATTGGTATGTGTGTGTATGTGTCTGTGCCTATGACAAAAGAGTTTGTCTAAGGTTTTAAAGTGAATGAAGTGTTTAACCTTAATTTTTCACTTAATCATTACGACAAAGGATAATCTTTCCCACCTACGTTACAGCAGAAAACGTAGGTTCAGGCAGGATAAAGGAGAGCAGATGGTGGAGGAGAGAAGGAGATTCTGCAGATAGTTGATTAGATGACAGACTCTGTCTCTAAGACGAAGAATTTAGGATTAGGACAAAGTTTGAACAAAATATGAATCGGTTTGGACATCATGAGTCTAAAGTCACTCTTTTGAGCTATCTAAGTGCAGATGCTAATAATTTGATGTATGGTCTGAGGATCAATAGTTAGATCCCAGAGATTGGAGGTAATCCAAAAATGAAAATTGAAAATCTTGGCCTAGAGATTATCCCACTATGTAGACTAGTTTTAAAAAGAATCATAAACATAGCCCAACATAAGTCAGGGGATTTTAATCACGTAACACCCCACAGATAGATATAATATTTTAAACTTGGTATCATTGTTCTACTGGATCCTCTTGTGACAAGCGCAATAAAGGGACCATAACAAAGAGCTTGTTACCATTATATGAATGGACCTACTACATGCTTAATCAAGTTATAAAGATTCATGATCTCCTCAATCAATTTATGATGTTTCACTTCAGGATTTGTGAACTGGTCACGGCTATACCTCTTGTAAGTTATGTATCCAGAACCACTAAAATCATATGTGATTATATCAATTATTTTTTATTTCCTGGTCTAATATCTTAGCCTACTTCAGGAATTTAGTTAAAGATTGAATTCGATAATTATTCTTTAAGAGACTGGGCTTCCATTTTGGAGAGGTTTAAATTTTTGACAAACAATCTAATTAACTGATTAATCCATTGCATAGTCCTAACAATTTCTAAATCAGGATTTCGATAGCCCATTTGAAAGAGAAGGTCCCCTTTCTACTGATACCTCTATAATTACTATATCCTCTATTTTATTCCTCAATTCCCTAGTTGCTTCCGGTTGACAAAATAAAGTTCAGCTTGGAACTTTATTTTATTTCCATTTTCCATCAGATAGTTTGAAGTAACTTTCTCAGACTCTGTGGTGAATTTTGTTTCCTTACAGAAAGTTTTTTAAACTAAAAAGACTGCAGATATTCCCTACAAATACCATTTGCAGTCATACTATTTGCAGAGTATACCTCAACCAGCAATTAGGGATCAGCATCTCTCTTAGATACCTAACACTAAAGGCCACATCTTCATAGGGGACCATATCTACATAGAAGTTTTATCAGAGGCTAAGATTCATCTTCCAGAGTACAACAAAATGAATTTCTATGAGAATTTTTTCTTCAGACTGTAACATTATTTCATTAATTTTCATTAATCTCCAAAAAAATCTTCACAACATTTAAACTTTTCATATTGTGAAGACAAAATAATTTCACAGAATAATGCACTTTTCTACAGAATCCTTTTATCTTATTCTCCATTCATTTTGCAAAATCTCATGAAGTCTTTGTGATAATTTTACCAATGGTCTCCATCTAGATCTAATCAGACAAGGTCACTGAAATCATGGTCAAGGTATTTCGCTAACCCATACATTTTCCAGTTCTTCTTTGAAATGTGTATGTATTTCCTCCAAAATTCTGCTTGCTTAACAGGTTCATGTTTATTCTGTATGGCCAACCTAAGGAAGTAGAAAAGCCAGAATTATATTTCAGACTTTCCCAACTGTCAGTTTTGTACTCAAACAAACTAGTCATTGCTGTCCCTCAGAAGGAAAGCTGCCTCTCACATATAAAGAGCCTTCTTCTTGGAAGATTCTGTATCTTAAAAGGTTGTTTTGAAATGTTGATGTACCATATAAGTAAAAAAATTCTCCAGGCAGATTAAATGCATATATAAATTTATAATAGCCCACTGACTCCAGTTGGCAGAGTTATAGCTTTAGGATAAGTGGCAAAACACTTTCCAAAGAAGTTTGGAGACTCTTTTTTGTCTTTCTGCCAAGTTCTCCCCACTGAATCTAATACATATGCTTGTTTGTGTAAGATTCCAGGGAATGGTCTTTATTGAGGCTGCTAGGTAAGAAGACTTTCAGCTGAGGCTTATTTGAAGTCTTAACTTGGACAGGTTTTAGTTTTGCTATATTTCTAATGGCTGTCTTGTTGTATATATACATCAACATTAGCAGAATGGGGGTTCTGCAGCTTTTAATTCATATTTAGTAATCTCAAATATGAAATATGTTTTATGATTTTAAATGTTCATTATGAAACAACACACATATATATTATTTTTAGATAATAAGTTTAAAAATTAAAATTCCTACTTAATCAATTGTCTTTAATTTTTCTAGTATTTCAACAGTTCTTACACTTCACCTCTATTTATTGATCTGTCAATATTACAAAATATCTGTTTACTACCTACTATGTAAATGAAAAATTAGAATTCTAAAATTTCTAAGTCTTCCTACTGACCCTCCCACTTCTATCAAGCAATTTATTTTCTTCAACATTACCAGTTTTCAATGCAATTATTATTATTTATTATTGCTAAATATTCCATTATATAAACCTGTCAGAGTTCTAGTGGCCCTTATTTTTGAAATAATTACCTCTCTTTTAACAATTTGTAAACATGGATTAGTTCAAGCACATTCATAAGAAAATATATCAGACTGACATAAATCAAATGTTAATATCAGCCATCTCTAAGATCTCACCATTCCAAGTAAGATATAAATTCAGGACTGCCTGAAGTCCTATCTCCATAGCTTCCTTCCAATATTACCAAGGGAAAAAAACACACACACACACACTTAAGAGTACTATGTCGAGTCCTGCTTCAATTTATGTAAAAATTGGAGGGCAATAAAATATACATGCATGTCAGTGATTGCCTCTTAGGATAAAGTACTGAGTATCTGCAGTAGAAGAAAGATCTTGCTTTTATTAAACATCCATTTACACATTTGATTTAAATGTTGCCACGTACATATATTATTTTTGCAATTAAAAGTTGCAATTAACTTTAAATAAGTCATCTCTTGGTAGAGTTAATATTTTTTTTTAATTGAGGTGGTTGTTCCTTCTGTGAATGATTATCTCTAGCCTAATGAAATTATCTCCTTACTTTTCTATCAAGAGAAGAAATAGCAAAAGGAACATATATGAAGAGACAACATAAGATCCTAATTGTAGATACTACTAGTTTCTAGCTGTTAACTTTTTTCTAAATATCAAACAGACGTCCAGGTAAGTCTGGTGACTCTTAAGTAAAATTAAAATCATAGTTATTTTTAATTTTGGAAAGGGTTTCAGAATTCATATGCCTCTTTAACACAATTGAGTTCCTGTGGTTTGCAAAAGATAAATACCTACTGCAAGGCTTAATTCAGATAGCAAGCAGCTAATTTATTCATCTGGTTGGATCCAGCTCAAGTTACTGGGAAATTATTAAAACTTAGTACTTATAGCTTCCAAGTAAGCAAAATTTTGCAACTAAACTCACTTCTAAACATTAGTAGATTTGCTTTACTGGAAAAAAAAGTCATTTATATTTTAGTATTATTTTATATCACTTATATATATATATTTTTTTTTTTCTGTCTAGCTTACGAGAATAAATGTCTCCGAGATAACCAATGAAATTTCAAAGTTAGAACATTTGTCTTGGTGCTGTAGGCATTTCACTTAACAAAAATTGTCCCTAAAATTTTATTGAAATATTTCCAGGATCAATAGAAACAGAGACGCCTCTTTTTGCCTGTGCTTCCAGGATTCTGGTATAAAACCGCTGCCATTTGCACTGTACGCTAATGACAAGCTGGATGTTTGCATGAAAGCCAATATGTTCTTACACTGCTTTTTGAGACAAGTAATAATCAGTCTGTCATCAATGTCATGCTGCAATCAGGCTTTGACAAGGTTTGCAAATAACTTGAAAGGAATTGCTCATCCCTGAACACTGCAGATCAAAACCAGACCTGAACAAAAACTAAAAGTCTGCTTCGCGTCAGCTGCACAGTCTTAGGAACGTGCCGTGCATGAACAGCAGCAGAGGGAACAACCCAGCCCTAATCTCACGCCCCAACCCTCCATTTTAATTTTTTATGGAGAAGATCTTTCCTCAGCTACTAAGCCTGGAACTCACTGTTCAAAACCATGATGTAGCCACCTGAAATGCCCAGCCTGTGTGGAAGTAGTAGTTGTATTGTTCTGGAAAGGGATTGGTAAAGCAAATAACATACCCATCCTCAGGGTGGTTTGGTCTCTTAACTCCTGGGCTGGAGTGGGCAGGATTCCTGATCAAGCTCGGTACCCCCATTGGTGAGAGCATCGTGTGCACATGGGATTGAACCACCAATTGTTTCCTTTTCCTTCCCTCTCCTCCTCCATCCTGAGAGTGGGATGAAGTGTGTGTTATTTACTTATTGCTGTTCCCGACACTTGTTAATCTATAGGCTTTCACAGTCATAAGAAACAAGTTAAACTTATATAACTTTGAGAATGGTTATTTAAGTTAGGCTTATAAAATTTTGGAAACAGAATTCTTTGGAGGAAAAAAAAAAGATTTTTAGAAGTCTCAGATGATCAGAGATCTGCTCAGAGCTTTCAAACATGTTTATACTTCATGTTTGTATAGATAGCTGGACAACCATATAACATCAACTTAGGCATTCATGAATCATGCCTAAGCACGAGCACAAATTTGAGATGTGAATTGTTGATTTTATTTTAGGGTAACTGAAGAATTTAGTTCAGTTATTTTGTTGTTTTTTGCAATGAACCCTGAAATTCAGGTGCTACCATGGGACATTTAAAGTCAAGAGATGACAATAGAAGGAAAAAAGCAAATACATCATAAAAGTCCACATTCCAAAAAGAAAGGAGATGTAAAACATATTTTAGATCTTATTTCATGTTATTACAGTCATTTGAGACTATAAGCCATGTAGTCCTAAAAAGTATTGTCCAACAAACTGTCCATTTAATAAATGTATACTGAGAACCAAAATATTGGTTTAGTACCATGTTAGATACTATAAGAGGTAAGCATGACGTATAAGAATTAATCCTTATATTTTCAAGGAGTTTCAATCTAGTCAGGGAGAAGACTCTAATGTACATCAATGTATCACTATAACTTTTTGAAAGTGCATAATGTCAGCACTGAACTATATGACAAGAACCACTCTAAACTACACTGAGGACTTATAACAAATATCCATAAGCAATTTCTATAAGCCATAATTGAATATCCTCCAACTAGCCCAGTCTTCTGAGTTTACCCTTTACTATTTAACTTTAATCCAAGTCCCACCCTCATGAATACAAGAAGTCCAGACCGCATCGCTACTGTTTCTGAGGTTCCCATAATGTGGGATGCACTTATATATCTAGGCTGTCACTTTTCACCTCTCGATTTTGACCACAGAGATGGGATTCTTTAGCAATTGCATCTGGTCCATTCATCATTGGATCTCTTTGCTGATCCTGTTCTTTCCAGTCAATTTCACCGCCCCACCTCACGCCTCCCTTCCCACTGAGGACATGGATATATCACTACACTTTGGCTTCCTTATAGCAGTATACCTAGATTGTACTGCTTTAACAAATGGAACGGAAGTCTTAAGCATTGCGTCAAGGAATTACAATGCAGAAAAAGAAACTTAAAATTGGTTATATATGTCTCCTGAGTGTATTACCTATGCCTGCTCTTTATGTCCAAGCTGTAATGCAAGGCTCTTCTATCTTGCCCTGTAATCAGAGACCCTTCTCTCCAACTACCTAGATCTCCAAATCTCTTGTTTCCTCAGTGCAAATCCCAAAATCAGTTAACATGGCAACGCTTCAGGGGTGTGGCCCTGCTCTGAATAAAGCCAGACTTTTACGTAATTGACAAAGCCTTTTAAACCCTCTCATCTCAAACACTTCCTACACAGTAAGCTTTGAATCTTACTAAGTTTTTAACTCTGATGCACTGCAGAGGAAAACAAAGACTTATTTGGGGGCTTTTAACAATCTAATATAATTAGCAAGACTAGATAGACCCTGAAACCACTTGTTCTTTATACTAGAGTCATTAATTATAAAATGAATTCTGCTTAAAAATACAATAATGCTTATAAATTTTTATATTAGTCATTCAAATACACTACAAATCTATCTTACATTTCAACAATCGTTATGTATCTGTAACTGCTAAAAGAATTTACACAACGCAGGTCTGCTACTTCCTGTGGAAAAGAGTTTTAAATCATTGCCCATTGTATTATTAAAGCCTAATTTTTAGTGATCTTTTAAAATAATTACATTTCTGAAAACACTACAACCTCATGCAAAGCCAAAGTTCAGTGTAGCAAATATGGTGTACCATATTAACAGAAAAGTTATGCAGTTCCCAGTATGTGATATTGAGGTCTGTAAATAAACATGTTTGTTCTTTCCATATTTCCTAGATTCATCTTAATATCCCTTTCTATGTTAGTACTGAAAAAAATAAGTTAAACTAAAATTCTCATTAGAGAACCCTCTTTCTTATGGAAAACTAAACTGTATTGCAATTTATATATTTTAGAGATACTGTTAGAGAAATCGCATTCCAATATATTAAATATGAGTCTCTTTCATTTAAGTATCGAGTTTCTCAATTTCATTCCAAATTATTTCATTTCAAGCGTTCAAAAAATCCTAAAAGATAACTAATTGTTTTAGAAAATTCAAAGGTAATTGGGCTCAGAAGCAAATACAGGGTTCTGTGGCAGCACACTCGAAACCTCCAAAAGGACTTCCATTGCTCTATCAGATCATTTGTACAACAAATATTTACGAAATGCTTGCTAGGAAAGTTGCTGTAGTGGGAGCTGGTGACTCAAAGATGAACAAGAAAACCAAGTATTGATCTTCAAGGAGCTTGTACAATAAGAGAAGACACAAATGACGACCAAGGACACAAATAAATAAATAAAATAATTACACACTGTACACATTGTATTGAGCACATAGGAGAAAACAGTGTTATGGTAAAGTAAAAAGAAATTCAAATGTTCTTAAATTCATGAAAAAAAGTCTAAATTCAAAAAATTGAAAAAATCAATTAAATCTAGTGACAACACTCTTTTACCTATGTTACGGACAAAGACTGAAAATTTAATAGCACATTCTATAAGCAAGACTGAAAGAAAAAGGTATTTTGATTGTGAATGTAAATCAATTCATCCCCTATGGAAAGTAATATGGCAGTGTTTATCAATATTAAAAAAACATAACTTTCAACTCATATTTCAGATCTAGGAACATGGTCTATAAATATGTTTTCATCTGTACAAAATGATATCATGTGTGTACAAGGTTTTTCATTGTAATGTGTTTGTAGTAAGCATAATTTAAAAATATTTAAACACCTATAAACAAAATACCAGTTGAATAAATTGTACTACATCCGTATAAAATAAAATGCAATATAACAATAACAGAGTATGAGAACACAGTTTTTTAGCTTGTTCGCAGATTTGGGCCAGTCTAAAAGAGTGTAGATGAAAACAAATAAGACTGTACAATTCACATACTATGCTAAAAAGAATATGTACAGGTTTGTTTTTATATACCTAAAATATTTCTGAAAGTGGAATAGAATGAAGTTTTTTCAGTGTACCTATTTCCTTTTGTATATTTTTAATTTCAAATTATTTAAATGTTATTTTTTTAAATATTGAAATATTTTTGTAAAGATAAAAATTCCCAGTACTGCTACCTACTATACAGTTCACATAACCAGTTCTATAAGCTACAGAGTCTGAGAGCAAAGTTCTTGAGCAATTCATTAATTATGTCAGATTCAACTAAAATGTACACATTAGAACCTCTTAAGTTCAATGTACTATCTCTTGGAATGTAAAATTAACACATAGTCCCCGCCTTCAAAAAAATATATTTCAATGAGAGCACTGGATATTTCTATAAAAGGTAAATTGTGATCAATGTAATTAGTAGAACTACTGAGTTTTCAGTTACTATACATTTTAAAATCCTTCCAGAATTACCATGAAGTATTGGGTTTCAATAATTACTAAAATGTTTCTGTGTATTATTTATAAAATGTAATTTACTTAATGTAAATCTCTGACGTATTATAGGTCAAATCTTCCAATATTATTAGTATATATGTGATGAAAACTATTCATTCAAAGAACCTGGAAGAAGAATTCTAAAGAAATCTGCATTTAGCACCTTTTTAATTATGTTTATTGTTAAGATTATGTAAAAACTTTTTCAGTCAGAAATCTGATTTTTCCACACAAATTACATAGACTCCAAATAACATGATAGTAAATAAATTAACTATTTTAAAATAACTCTTGATCAGTCCTATTTAATTTCTGTTATCTACCATTTCATTTTAGATTCACAATTTTATTAATGATTTCGAAAGTACAATGATGCATGCAAACCAAACATTTTTTATTCTATTTGTTTAAACATGTGCAAGCTTGAGATTAATGGAAAATCTATAAGGGAAAAAGCAAAAAGAGACAGAAGTATCCAAAATGGAACTACAAGTTTAGAAATATATATACCATTAAAAAATACAATAGAAGTAATAAATGATCAAATGAATCATTTATATTTTCCCTTCTTTTCAGAGGTGGATCCAGAATTTGTGGAGCTTAAAGTGTATCTAATAGGAATGGCTTTTTAAGAATAAAATAATATATCTTTAAATGCAAATTTAGATACGGGGATTTGAAATGGGTCCTTGCAAGTGAGAGACCCTGAAGCTTAATCTTTTGCTTCACAGAAATCCATTCTGTTTCTCTTAGCAAAAAATTTTCCAAGAACTTCATCCTCTGGTTAATCTGAATATATATTTTGGGGAAAGGCTGTAAATATCAATAAAGTCACATGTAATTAAAATATCGATAAAGTCATATAGGTAATTAAAAGTTTTCCATCTTGCTGTCTGGATTACACTCCCATTTTTTTTTAGGTTTTCTTCATTCAAGAGTATAAAATTTAATCTGCCATACCAGATTCAGAAAAGACCAGAAATTTCCACTCACAGTACATTGCATCTTAAAATCCATTTCTCATACTGTTTTTTTAGCTCACATGTGGAAATTCAACAATGATTTTTTTTGCATTACAAGTGGCTCCCAGTAGCAGTTCTGACATTTAACTCTCTCCACCATTGAGCATTTATTAGTATGAGAGCACACAGCTATTTTCCCTCTAAAAGTTCCCCTCCTTTCAGTCTTTACTACGGAGATATGCTAAATTTCCCCCGATAGTAAGGTAAAGGCAGACATTGTAAGTTTTTTCTTTCATTATGGATGGGGAGTGGCAACCAGCTTCCACTAATTCTGGTATCCACATTATCTAACTCTCAAAATATGGAAAATGATGGGGAAGAGATGAGGCAGAAGTTCTGAGAAGCATCCCCTGGTTATTGTTGCTAGGGCAACTGCTACTTGGCATCCTCCAAATAGTCATCGTCTGTCACACTTGGGGTATAATTCACAGGCATGCAACACATCTGAGTGTATTGGAAATAAAAAATGGGGGAGGGGATGAGGATTCATGTAAATAAGTGAGAGCATTTTAAATAAGCACATAAACAAAAGTGTATGCCTAATATTTCGAGGGAAAAGAGAAAGGATGGCATAGGAAGAAAACAGTTTTGAAAATATGAGTGTCACAGCTAAATACTAGTGTTTTTCTTATTTCATAAATTAGTTAGACTCTACCCATTCTCAATAATTCTCTACCCATCTGCCTCCTTTTATAAGGATCCCTTCTTCCTCCAAATACTAATTTCTGTAGAGTGACTTCAAACTAAATATATGCAGATTTTCCTTTTCACAATCCTCAAAAGAGCAAAGAATATTTTAAAATACTTCTTCTTTGTTTATCAAAATGTCTGACTCAGAAGCAAGATTGGCTTTGTCATAAGAGAAGATAAAGTATTTACTACCCAAATAATCATTGACAAAAACAGTCACAAGCTCTAAAATATTCTTGGATAAATCTAAGTTGTACATTTAATTTCTCTTACGTCTTTATTTCTTAAAGCCAGAGTGCCTGTGTAATCTTTCTAATCTCTGTTTCTTCTTCTGAACATTATAGGAAAATTATTTTATACATTTTGGAGGGAAAGAGACCACCGCTCAAATCATATAGTAGAAAAGAAACTTAAAAATATCTGTCATCAACCTTACATAGAACCTCAACAGTTTCAACCTCTTCTTAGCATTTACTGGTGTCAGCATAATAAAAAAGAAAATTTGTATGAATGTATCACGTTTACGAAATGAGTTTAATAGCAAATGCATTTTTGGAAGCAGTGGGAAGAAGAAGAAAAAATGTTAACCAAATTGCACTGAATGAATAAAAAGGAGCATAATGAATTAAAGAGAAAGGAATTTAAAAAATCAGAAAAATCAACTCTTTGTAATGGCTTCACCATACGCTTTTATTTTCCCTTTAGAAAGAAATGCTAAAGTCCTCTTATGAAAACAAAATACATACTTTTATATAACCCAAATAATGAAACCAGACACCAAAGTAAATAAAGAAAAAATGATTGTTTAATTACTAGCCTTAACACTACATGTTGATTCAACCAAATCAGAGAGGCTTCAGTATTATTTTATATGTTTACTTTTAATGGAATCATCCAAACTTTGTGGACCAGTGCACTCACTGCTTGAGACTCCAGGGAAAGGATAATTACATAATGGTAACCATAATAAAAATGATAGTTTACTTTTGCTAAGCATTTATTGTCTGTCAGATACTATGATATAACTTTATAGGGATTAATTCACTTAATGCTCACATTACAATTATGAGGAAGACATCAAAGTAAATTGCTTTTATGGTACGGATTAGGAATTAAAACACATAGAAGCTAGGTGACAGGCTCCAATTTGCATAACGTGGAAATGGCAGCACCAGGATAGAACTTTTGTGCTTTACATTAGTGTCACATATTGTAGGGATTTGGTTAGGCATCCCCGTGGGCCTATGATTTCTTTTCGCCTGGAGCATCTGGCAGATGCTTCTGATTGTCCTCCTTGCTGGATCTCTGGTTCCCACCCCAGATCTCTTTTTACACTTACATTTGCATTGAGCCCCAATATTTCGGGTCGCAGTAACTGAGAGGCTCACCTATGTGTCATTAGCCTTTCCCTTCCCGTGAAGGTTCTCTATTGGCATTATCTTGCTTAGGTAAATAATCTAATTCTTGATAATATCTCCTACCAATTCCTGCCTTGTTTCTTTGGTTTAAATGCCTTGGATATTGGACCATTTGAATTTGCATTTCTTATATTTTGTACATAAGGAGTCTGTTTCTAGAAAAACACCTCCTTCCTCACCAACACACATTCGCACACATGCGCGCGCACATGCACACACAAATAAATACTCTACCCCTTGATAAATCTTATTTCTCCATCATGCATAATAGAACTGACCTGTATAACATGACCTGTACTTCGCTATTAAGCATAAAAGTCTCATGGGAATAAATTCTGAGAGAGCAATGACTGAGTCTTGCTGATTTCTATGTCTGCATTCCAAATAAATACTCAGTGCTTTTCTTTATGCGCAGATTTCAATAAGTGATTGTAAACTAAATAGGATCATCTGCCAAGAAACCAGCTTTTTAATTTACATTAATGAGTATACTAATCAGGATAAGCTAGGCTGTGCACTAACAAGTGCACCCAAATCTCAGTGGCTTTTCATAGCAATAGTTTATTTTTCACGCACCAAGTCCATGCCTTGCAGATTAGCATAAGGACTCTGCTCATCGCATTACAGATTGATAGAGCCTCCATCTCAATACATGATCCCATGTGGGTGAAACAGGAAAAAAAGGAGCATGGCAAAAACAAATAGCTTTCAAAAATTTCTGACTAGAAATGGCATACATCATCTCTACTTGCATATTATTAGCCAAAGTAAAAAAAAAATATGGCCACCACTAATTTCCAAAAGTAAAAAGGGAAGCACTCCAATTGACCAGGAAGGAAAGATGAACTAGGAATTTGTGAACAACCTAATGACTATGGCAAAGGACATGCTCTTTTTGCCTTTTTACAGAGCAAATGTGATTAGTTTATCTTAGCCCCCAAATTGTGTGGCAAGCACTGGGGAGAGAAAAGGCAAAACAGAAGGTGAAGATTTAAAGGCTATGTCAAGTTCAAGCTGAGTGGCGCAATCACAGTAGAGAAAGTGAGGGAAAAAGACAGCAAAAAAATCAGTCGCCATTAGCAAATTTTATTCAAGGGCAAGAGCCTAGCCTCTGAAGCAAAAGTTTTAGAGAGATTTGGTATTTCAGTCTGCTCAGGCTGCAATAACAAAAAATACCATAGACTGGGTGGTTTAAACAACATTTATTTCTCATGCTTCTAAAGGCTGGGAAGTCCAAGATCAAGACACTGGCATATTCAGTGTCTGGTGAGGGATGGCTTCTTGGGTCATAAACAGTCATCTTCTTATGTGTCCTCACATTGTGGAAAGCAAGGTAGAGAGCTCTCTAGAGTCTCTTTTATAAAGGCACTAATACCATTCATAAAGGCTCCAACCACATGATCTACTTCCCCTTAGTCCCCACCTACTAATACCATCACGTTGGAGAGCAGGAACACAGAGTCCATAATACTTGGATATCGGTCATACTTCATAGCATAAAACTCGGAAAGAGACTATCAATCAATCAGAAAGCAATGTGCCCTACCCAACATGTCTCTGAGTGAAACAAAGACATGACGTTATCTACATTCATTTCTCCTCTGACACGTTTGTGAATTTTATGAAGTCAAATGTCCACTTTGTGCCTAGCCTAAAACCTCTTGATGTGTTTATATCCAAAAAAGTCAAGAGTATATTTGAAAAAAATAATAATCTTGTGTATGAATGATAAATGTGTGTCTGTGTGTGTGCACATGCTTGCCTGCTTCAAACACTTCTATTAGTAACATCTGTCAAAGGAAGCCACAATTTCAAATAAGAGGGTGGAAAAAGAATTTCTGAATCTCTTCTGAAACGAGTATTTGAAAATAAGTCCTCTCTACAGTATACAATAATTTCCTGGAGGGTTGCATGTGCTGGGAGTAAATAAACATTTGTTCAGTGATGGAATCGCATTTTTATAAATTTAATTAAGAGTTAAATTTAAAGCTCACCATATTTGTTATCCAAGATTATGCAAAAAATAGCGTCAAGGCCCCAAATGACAAATACAGCCTAGAATTAAAAAGAGTGGCATAGGTCCCAATATTTCTTTAAGTCCTTTAATTCCAATTGCATACCTGTATCTGGAAAATTCCTACTTATTTTGAGTTGAAAGTTTCTATCTCTGAAACATTACCCATTAAGATAGTGCTTTTCTGTGAAGCATCACAGAAAAAGTCTACCACTCAGCCTACATAAGATAATTTTGAATATTTTAAAATACTCATTATATGCCCTATTAGGGATATTTTTTCAGTATAATAGCTCTAATTTCAATTAGTTTTTTTCTGTACCCTTTACTACCCATGCTACTCTTCCCTGTATTTTATCCAATTCTTCATAACCTAGTTAAATTACAATACTTGTTAAATTATAATGCTGGATGCAAAATCCCAGATATGAACTAATCAATATTCGTGGTTTACTTTTTCAATAAATATTTAATGAGTACTTATTATAAGCCAGATACTATAGAAAGGACTAGCGATTAAACAAGGTAAATGGTCTTTACCTGTCTTAGAACACTTGGAATCAAAGATGGTGCCAAGACCGTATTAATACTAAACTACAACTGTGGTAAGTTGACAATCAGAACAGGGTGGATGAAATGTCTTTCTCTGGACATTATAATTACATTACAAAATCTAAAATTATGATGCGGGAATTTGTAACATCCACATCAGAATTTTAATTAAAATAAAACTGGTAGTCATTCATGTTTTTATGTAATTTGTTGACAAGGTCAGTCATAAAACTAGGCACATTTGAGGCTGAATTTCTCATAAAGGAAGGAAGAAAAACCAGCAAAGGAAGATCTTAAAGAAAAAAGAAACATAAAACATCTCTAAATTTCTAGTAAATTGTAACTTGTGAAAAGAAAGCATATGCTCAAACAAAAAATGAAAATAAAAACATATATATATTTAAAAAGCTAAGAATCTTATTTTTCCTTGAGATTGCATTGCAGTGAACAAGATACTAAAATAAAAATTAGAAAACTAGATACGATCTAAATGGTTTAGGCTAAAATCACTTACTCTCATTAAAGCTTAATATCCTTACCGGAAATATGAAATTTAAAATTTCCCTTCTTCTCTGATTATCATCATGAGTGCTAATTTACCTCATAATATTTTAAGAATAATATGAGATAATGTATTAAAGTGCCTTAAAAAAAATAAGCCAAAATGCAAAGGTAACTTTGTTTTTACAAAGAAAAAAGAAATTGTGATTATTGCCATTATTAAATAATACATGTAGACTGACTCTTCCACCCTAAACAGCTATAAAATGGTGTTGTCATACACAGATAGTGCAGATCTATAATCCTTAAAAAAATAAATGCATGCTGGGTGAACTCTATATTTACCTCAGCTTCCTATCTGGGGACACTTTACAAACTGAGCCACAGAGAAATGGAGACAAATATAGAGCAATAGTACTGCTAGGCAAACAAACAGAAATCAGGAGGATTTGGAGTTCCTGAGGTGGCTGGAATTTATGAACCAGGATATTGGGAAGAAGAGATATACACAGAGAAGGAAATTTAGAAATCCGCACGGGGTCTCTCTCGATTCTTTTATGAAATATTAAGCTGCATTTGCACAGGGACTGACATCATAGGGTCTGAAAAAGATCTGAATGGAAGCTGCATAAAAATTCTAGAGGTTTCTCAGCACTGAAAGTACTAGAGTTTCTAACCAGTCAGAGTAGATAAACCTCACCAAAAAACTATGGACTTTCAGACTTCAGAAAGGCCAAGATTTAGGAGTAGGTCTATCCTAGACATATACAAGCTTTGACAGACTATGTTAATCTGCGAGTAAATTAATCATTTGCCAGAACAAAACTTAATATTCTTTGAAAAACACTCCATAATTTGGATTTCAGCAAAGTAACATCCACAGTGTCCAGTATACAAACAAAAATACTAGACATGTGAATATACAGAGAAAAATAAAAAATAGATAGTCAATGGACGCAGACACAGAGATGATACAGATAGTAGAATTTTGAGACAAAGACATTGATATAACTATAACAAATAGTCAAGATTTAAAGGACAAATGGACATAATAAATAAAAAGGTAGGAAATCTTATTGGAGAAATGTCAACTATAAAAAAAATGTTCTAAAAATACAGTATCTGAAATGAAAAAAATCAGATTGAATTGAAGACAGGCCATAAAAACTATGCAAATTGAAGCACAAATTGTAAATGAATGAAAACAGAAAAAGGCCTTAATGATCTATAGGTCAATATCAAGCACAGATACTATGTGTAAAAATGTTTTTTTTAAAAAAAAAAAAACATCAGCATACATACCAACAACATCAAAGAACCACAGTGCAGATAAACATAAAGAAAAACATACTTAGCCACCTCAATGTCAAATGGATAAAACTCAAAGATAAATAGAAAATTCTTACAGGCAACAAAATAAAAAAAGACACATTACATACAGAAAAATATTAAAACCACTGACTTTCTAAATAGGACACTTTACATTCCAGAAGACAATGGAAAAATATTTTTAAATGTTGAAATAAAAACATCAATTTACAATTCAATACATTGCATAAAAAATCCTTCAAAAATAAAGAGAAAAGAAAAAAAATATTTTTTAAACAAATGTTGAGACAATTTGTCCCCAGCATACTCAAAATTCAATCGCTGTTAAAGCAAGTTCTTTTGAAGGAATACTTACCATGTAGAAACTCAAATTTATTTGAAGAAATGAAGGGTAGGAATGATTAATATATCTGTAAATATAAAATGTGCTTTTGTACAAAAGATATATTGGATACCGTCAAAATTAAAACAGTTGCTCATCTAAAACACCTGGTGAAAAAGTGAAAAGGTACCCACAACTTGGGGAAAATATTCAGAATCCTTGTAGCTAGCATAGGAATTGTATCCAAGATATACGAAGACTTCTTACAATTTAGTAATAACAATGAAAGAACCAAAAATTTTTAAATGGGCATAAGACGGGAATAAACACCTCACAAAGAAATATAAGGATGATATACAAAAGGAAAATAAGTATGTAAAAATAAAGCACTCTGCATTATCAGTTATCAAAGAAATGCAAATTCAAGCCACAATGAACCATCACTTCATAAACTAGAATGGTTATAATAAAAATATTTGACAACCTGAAATATTGGCCTCTTGGAGCAACCAAAATTCTCATACATACCTGGTAGAAAACCGTTCGACTCTTTCTTATAAAGTTAAACACATATCTACCCTTCGATTTAGCAATTCATCCCTTTGTTTGTCCAAGTAAATAAAAACATGCCGAACAAAAGATTTCTAGAAGAATGTTCTTAGAAACTTTATTCATAATGTCTCAAAACTGGAAGCAATATAGATATTCGTCAACAATAAAATGGTTAAACTAATAGTGTATTTATACAATGGAATACTACTCAGTAATAAAAAGGAAAAAACTAGTGATACGCTCAAGAACTTGGATGATTCCAAAAATATTCCATTTATATGAATTTCTATAAAAAGATAAAACTAATGAATCCATGACAGAGATCAGACATTAGTTGCCTCTGAGGCATTAATTGACTGAGAAGGAAAACGAAGAGAGTTCCTGGGGTGATGAAAACATTCTGTCTCCACGGGGGTGTGGGCAACACAGATGTATGCATTTGTCACACATTTTGTTCTTAAGAAAAGTATATTCCCCTAAATAAAAATTATACCTAAAAAAAGGTGTATTTTTTTTAATAGAAAGTAGAATTATATGTTAGCAAGCTACTAAGAGATAGCACATTGCAACATTTCTGGGAAAGTAAGAATCAAATTATAACTTTGTTGTTTTAGTGACCACATAACTCGATTTTGTGTTCTCTTCCTCCTTAGAAAATATTCACCTTCTTCCTGTCAGTCAGCAAGTAAATATTTGATGAGCATCTACTATATATATAAGGTACTGTAATCTCAATTTCATATGACAGATAGCTAGCTGGTTAATTAAATTACAAGTTGTTTGAACTTAGTGTTGCCTTTATCATATATGAGAACATTTAAAAAATTAAAATTTAAAAAAATCACCTGCTGGGAAATTTTTCTGTCAATGATAAAATGATTGGAGAGATACTTTTTTAATCTGAGAAATTCCTAGCCTCATGAAATAACTGAACTCTTACAATCTTCGCGTTGAATTTTTTTCAACTCTGAGTTTGGTGAATACGCAAACACAAAACAAGACTCGTTAAGAGTAGAGTTTTACTTCACTGTATCATGTATCATGATGCCTCACAGGCAGTTTAAAATTTAAGCCTTCTGAGAAGAGCTTGATAAATAGGAAGATTTTGAATCCTAATCTTGAAGATTCTGTTTTAGCAAGACAATGTAGCCAGGTTCTTTAATAGTATTACAGAGGGCTATGTTTTAGAAATAAATACAGAAAAAAAAAAAAAAAACTGTGAAGAAAGGGAAAGTATGGAAGATTGCTATAGACAGAGTGCTTATGTCCCCCCAAACTTCATATGCTGAAATCTAACCCCCAAAGCGATGATATATGGAGATGGGGCCTTTGAGAGGTGATTAGGTTATGAAGACAAAGCCCTCTTTTATCAGGATTTAGTGTCTTTATAAAAGAGATCCCAAAGAGATTCCTTCTCCCCTTTCCACCATGTGAGGACCCAGTGAAAACAGCAATCTATGAACCAAGCAGTGAACCTGCTGGCCCCTTGATCTTAGACTTCCCAGCCTCCAGAACTGTGAGAAATGAATTTCTGTTGTTTATAAGGCTCCAAGGCTATGATATTCTGTAATAGCAGCCCAAGTAAAGACTGAGATCATCGTAGGCAATGAATTAATGTATTAATGCATGAATTATTTCTCTTCCCAGGATTTATACCTCCCTCTTGGTTCTTTTTTGTCTTTACTTCAGCCTCCAGAGGCACTAAATTGTCTCCTTGCTGCAAGGCCCAGAAATGAACAAAAGTTCCTTTTCCATCTAGGTCCATGAAGACCATGAAATACTTTTCTTAACAAAGAAAAGCTAAAAATTGAAAATCACTTTACTAACAACTGAGGAGAAAGTAAAGGAAAATAAAGAAAATGAAAATTTAGAAAAGCTTTAGTCTAATAAAATACAGATTTCTGATCCAAACATAGTTAAACTGAAACCACAAGTTAACTGGTCTAATTTACCAACATTCAGGCCAGAGTTTTGCTCACTTCCTCCAACACATTCTACTGATTAGAGATTTGTTTAGATTTTTTTAAAAAAAAAATAAATAAAAACAAGATAAAAGGAAAAAAAATACCCACTCCTTTTAAACTTACAAATTACTCCTTAGAGAAGTTAAGTCCATCACAAAATTTAACCAGGTAATCCTATGTTTTTCTTTTTTTGCTTTTTTCCTAATACAAAGCCAAGATCATTAGGGAGGAGCAAGGTTGAAAAACCATTCTGGAGCAAGAAAAACAGCAAGGAAACAGGTCAGATTCCAAACTTTTAGCAACTCCTTACATGCTTCAGGCCTGAAGTGCCTTTTACAAAACAACTAGTCCTGCTTTTTTTCACTCAGTCTTTCTTTAGCCCCATACATTGAAAGATTCTCTCTCTCCTCTGGCTTTTTGAATTCTCTTTGAATGGCCTCTTCTGAACAGTGACTGAGTTGGCCAGTCTGTGACTTACTCCCCTGTAAAGTTCCTCTCATTTGATTAGCTTTAATCCCCGTAGTGTGGCCTTTCCCCTGATTTTGGCCCAGTCTCCAAAAACACCAAACTAGAGATTGCTCTGGGCTAAGGGCTCCTCCTTGTCTGGAAGTTGACTCAGATGTATGAAGAGATGAAAAATAGAGCTGGATTCTAAGTTGAAAGTGAATAAAGGAAGCGAAGTGGGAGACTGTTAGAATTTTGTCAGACCCTGGGAGTTACATCTGCCCACAACACGTATCAAATAATTTGTTTTCTCTAATGACACGAATGCCAGAGGTTTCCGACCTCAGGGGTATTTAAATTATCCTGATTCCCCACACACCTCTCTGCTTTTCTTCTCTCACCTTGAATAATTTTTTTTCCCCATTCCTAAGGTCTAATCCTTGCTTTCTGCTCTTCTCTCTATATCTCTATTTAAGTCATTCTTCCATTTACATATTTACAAATTCTGTCCCTATGTTTTTGATTTCTAACTCCATAGTGTGTATTCAGCACTATTCGTACCATCACTATTTTCCTTGGAAACAAACGCCACTTGACCTGTGGCTTCTTCCAACAGCTACCTTCCTCTTGCTGATAGAATTATTTGCTGACAAATTTATTTGAGAGACTTTACATCCAAAGCATATGTTTTCTTTTTCCAGTTTCTTACATACTGCCATCTGGTTTCTGTTCCTGCTTTATCTCCATCTACATTCTCTCTTAGATCTCTTTGTTGCATTAAAAGCTATGAAGTCTGCTTCACTGAAGACCATGAAATACTTTTAGTAAACTCCCCTAATTCTCATGGTGCTTAGACCAAGTAGAGCAGGGGTGTATTATTAAGCAAAGTAGTACTAATAAGGATAGGTATAAATTGGACAGGTCAAGTTAAAATAGTCCTACTACATCACAGACACTTTATTTAAATGCTGAAGAAATAAAGGTGGAGGGGAAAAAATGGATTGTTGAATTCTTGGATGATTGATGAATTCTCAAACAATAATTCAAGAAATTATAATGTGAATTGTTTCTGGGTGAACTTTAGTTCTAAAGCTCCTTTTGCCTAATAGAAATATCTTTGTCATAATTTTAATATCAACAAAACTAAACCCATTAGTTTCCCTTCAATTGTCCCTGAAAATGCTATTTTATGTTTAAGTAATCCAACTTTTCTCATACTTTTTCTCTTTCTTACATCCTTTCATGTATAATCAATCACCAGGACTTAAATTTTCTGAAGTCTGAGTACTACACTGGTAATGCTTCTCGTAGAATTGATTTATTGAGTTGAGGTTTGCTTTGTAAGCCTATATAATAACGATATAGCATCATTAATGTCAGAAAACTAAAATTTAAGGTTAAGATCATTAGAAAATACAAAGTGAGATATTTCATGTTGAAAAAGAAATGATTCATGCACAAAAAAGATTTAACAATTGTGAAACTTTTTGAACCTAACAAAAGAGGAAATTAATGTTTTACAATCATAAGACAAGGGAGGATTTCGATAACATAGAAAATAAACTATACAGCATTCAAAAGGCAATACACATTTAGTTGAAACACATGTAAAATACTTAGAAAAAAAGATCATATACAAACTAACAAAGGAAGTTTCAAAAAGTAATTATTTCATGCATACAAGTTATATTTACTATTAAAGAAAAAATAAAATTTAATAATCTCACAAGTGAAAAAGCCAAAATAAATAAAATCTTCCTAGTAAACTAGGAAGATAATACTTTCTTACTCTGATAGTGCATATTCATTGGAAGTCCAAGATGCATATTATATGAGCCTGAAACAGCTAATGAAAAACATTACACATTTTCCTATTAAAGTCAGAAACAGAATTATAATTTCACAGCTACAACCCATCACTATACTAAAGGTCTTAGCCAATGTAATAAGAAAAAAAAAAGATTAAAAAGAAAAATTTTTTAATATTATTAATACACGTGAGAGAAAAACTAGCTTCCCTACATTTTGCCAATATAAGACAGAACAATCACTTCCATAGTAATAACAAGAAAAGTAAAGTACTTAGGAATATACCTTATAAGAAAAATAAGTATTCAACTTATGACAGCAGAAAAATCGCAGGGTAGATTCTCGAAAACAAAATGAAAAGATACATTGAAATTTATGAAATTAAAAATTCAAAGATGACCAACAAAAGTAAAACTGGATTATATGAAAAGATTAGATTAATAACAAAAATATTATATGACTGATCCAAAAAATAAGAGAAAGTTTAAATAAAATATTTATTTATTAAGAATAGAAAGAAGTATATTTACAGAGAGAATAAAGATTTTAAGTCATAAGAGAATATCGTGGCTTCTAAAGAGAAAATTATAAAAGTACATAGAATGCCATAATCATTCCTGAATAGAGATGTAATATCTTTATTGATAGGAAGTCTCAACATAATTTTTTCCTAATTAATATAAAAAGTCTTTGCAATGTAAATCATTATCCAGCAGGATTTTATAGAATTTTGCACCTGATTCTAAATTTTGTTTAAAATATAAATTTGCAAAAATATTTAATATATACCTGAAGATGAACAAACAGAAGATTCCGTCCTACTAAATGTCAAAAGATATTAAAGCATACTTTTAAAAGAACTGTGGTATTGATGTAAGAATGGACAACAAAACCCGTAAAACTAAATAGAACATTCAGAAAGGGACCCATACATATAATTAAATATTATTTGAAAAATGATAGTATTTCAAATCATTGAAGAATGGAAAATTAGCAAACTATTTAGACAAATAAGTTAATCTCACCTCAGACTCTTCACAAAAATAAAATTTAGATATATTTAAGAAAAATATAAAACAAACTCCTATAGCTTTCTAAGAAAATATAGAACGATGTTTTCTTGAGTGTAGGTTCAGGTAAATAAGATAAAAAAGCAAAAATTTTAAAAAGTGTTGATATGTTGACTAAATGAAAATCAATAGTATGAGTTCCACTAATATGTCACTAATAAAGCTAAATAATAAGCAAAGACAAGGGAGAATACTTGCAATGGTTGTGATGCTAAAAATATCAAAAGCAGTACTTCTCAAACTTTCTGATGGAGAGTCTTTTTTTTCCTACTTTAAATCCTTGACACACCAATACATTTATAGAATACAATAAAAATAAATTACCAGGAAAATAAAATTAAAAGGACATATAAAATGTGTTTTTCTTAAGTAAGATAAAATAGCCATAAAATTAACTCAGTCCACTTACTTTCAATTTTTCTACATACCTGTTTGTGGGCCATAATAAACCATCAGTGGAGCAACACAGGTCCAGAGATCACACGCTAAACTGAACAGATCTTAAAATGTCCTACAAATAGACATGAACATGGCAAAGGACCAAACATAAAAATGAATCAAGTGCATTAATATGGAAGTCACAAAAAAGCACAAGTACTCAACACATGAAAATATGCTAATACATCCTGGTAATCTGGCCTATGTAAATTAAATTAAAAAGACCCTTTAAAAGTTTGCTAACATCAAGTCTTACAGAAACTTGTAGAGAAAATGGGCCTCTATACATTGCTGATGAGAAAATAAATTGGCACAGCCACTTTGGGAACTATTTGATATTATCCCTTAAAATTAAACAGATACCACCAATCCAAAACTTTGTAACACCTCATATTTAATTCATCTTATGCTCTGGAGGGAAACTTGCATATTCGCACCTAGAGACATATACAAAAATCTTTATTTCATAATTATTTGTAAAAGCAATAAACTGAAAGGAAAAAAAACCCTACAAGTCCTCAACAGAGGACTATGAAACATTTATGCTATAGAATACAGATTAAAATTTGTTAGATTTATTACATTATTTTTTTTTTAGAATAAAAAAAATCCCCATAGTACTCTATAGGTAAAATATTCATGTAAACACCAAGAAAAGTATTGAGCTTACATTCCAAACTCATGAAAGTAGTTATATCACATGGAGATGTGAAACAAGAAAAAGAAAATTAAGCTTGGAGGTAACATCCAAGGGGAGATTTAATTTTATAACAATATATCAAATTTTTTTTAAAGAGAAGATTCTCATGCAGTCCTTGTATGACTAGGCAATTGTATCTTTTAACAAGATTTTCAGGTATGAAAACCTCTGGTTAAAAAGATATAGTAATAAATTTGTTAAATACTTTAGTTAGTCCTATTCAGTATTCCTCCTCAAGCTGAGACGGGCTCTTCAGGGAGGCAGCAAACCAGGATTTTCATCTGTTGACCTTATACCAATATCTGCTAATAGCTTGTCTGTCTTTAATAGAATAATGAACCCCTGATCACACAGCATATCATAGAGATAAACTTCTAATTAAATAATAAATTGATAAGAAAATAATTCCACTAAATATTTGAATGGCTATATTGAAAAGTATATAAAATCCATTTCACATTTTTTGGTAGACAGAGTACCCATTTAATGTATCATAGTTGAGAACAATTCAAAAGAGGTAGATTTTCTCAAACAAGCAACTTATTACTGATTAAAAGTACATCATAGTTCCATTTAAGAATGATTGCAATTTCGAAGTTAGTAAAATTACAGAGCAACTAAACCAATATTTTTTCTATCTTTATGCGAGGTATGATTGACATTTATTTTTATGCTTTTTTAAAAAATCTTCCAGACCCACTACTTTGAGAGCTACAATAAAGTAGAGAATTACTGCTTTATTCTCAGAACCCAGCGCAGCACTCAGCAGGCAATGGGCGCTCAACAAATATGTGTTGATTGATTAAACAATTGAGTAAAAGAGACAAAGGATAAGAAAGAATCCCAAAGCTGAAACGAGAACAAAATGATCATGAAAAGAGAATAAAGATAGAAGGACAGGTGGAGAAATTGTGTTAAATTTGAAAAATAAAAATAATAAAACAAATTTGGAAAAATTATAATAATCTAATTAAAAAAGGGAAAGATTTTGTAGATGAACATGCTCGGTCATTATCCATAATTACCCTTTTTAAAGAATTATAAAGACAGAATAGCATTCTAGAAACTCTTTTCTAAAACATGACTGTCACTGTTATATCATATATCAATACAATTTAATATACGAATGTGAAAAATTGGTTTTTAAATTTGTATTATATTCTCTCACAGTCTAATAAATAGGATTTTATACTTTGTGAACTTTTCTTGAGTGAAAGAATTTCACTTCTCTTGGATGTGCATAAGGCCAGCTGGTTTCTCAGTAGAGGACAATAAAAAGAGAGAAGAAAGTAGCAACTTGTTTTTGTAATTTGTGATATGATATAAATAATAGTGATGTGCCATATTGTTTATACAGGCATCATTTCGGGTCTGAGGATGGAGTTATAAGGTTAAAGAGTCAAATATTGGTACTTTATGGACACATGAAGTGAGTTTTTCTGCCCTTCCTTGTTTGTTATATCTGTATCAGTCAATATTCAGTTGCAGAGAAGAGAATCTATTCTACCTATTATAGCCAGAAGAGATTTGCTTAAGGTCATTAAATGTGACACAGAATCTTTAGAAGGGCTAAAGAACCAACTTTGATTGTGTTTCCAGGAATCGTTCATGAAGTTACATTGCAGAATTGGACCATCGAGGGAGCTAAAGTCCCTGCCACAATCCAGAAGCTATAAAGCAGGAAAGCGAGTGTGAAATCGGGAAGATGTTGCTACAACAGCTGCCAGCTCCAAGACTATACCGCACCTCCCAATATCTGGACCAATAAAATAGTTTCTGATATTCTGACTACCTAGCCATGTGACTTAGTTTGAAATCAAAATTTTGCATTAGTTCCTCTTATCAAAGGACCATAAATCACATCACCAAAGGAACTATATATTTATACTTAGGATTACATGTATAGAGAGAACTATATATAATCATATCTAAAACGATATAACAACTATATATGTACAGTTCCAATGTTATATTGTATATTATATATTAAATAATATAATATATAACATATATATGGTATAGATGGGATCACGTAAGAGGAAGAAGTTCAAATCCTGCTTTAAAAATATGGAAACAGAAAATAACATCCAGAATACATAATTATTATTTTATAATAATTTTCTATTTTAAAATTTTAAAAATATATTTTCCAATTTTAGGTTTTTAGAAAATATTTATAAGGATAAAACTCATTTAAGCAAACTAACAGTTATTAGCATCTATTTGTACAAAGTAGTTTCTCTACATTATGAGATCCTTCAACACAATATGAAAAGGTAATTCTTAAATAATCTTATTTTCATATGAGACCATAAATTTGAACTGTGTGGATATCCCATTTTCTACAAATTGAAAAACATCATAGCTTCTATGTTTCTGTTTATGCTTTAAATTCATTGTAATTTTAAAATTTGTATTAATTTCAATAGTGACGTTATAACCTCAAGAAACTAAAATTAACACTTACTTGTAAAGATACCACTTTATCACAAAAATGCATCTAGATATTAAAATAAAATGAGGAAATACTTATTCTATATCTGACAACTGTGGGAGAAATAATTTTTCATGAATATTGTTTTTGAAATAATAGTGATAATGAGGTAAATTATATTTTTTATTCTATCTCCAGGTCTAAGTAAGGATCTTGCCCCATCCTTAAAGAAACAGTGAGAGTGATGGTTCTCAGATCTTTCTGCCTCAACTGCCTTTAATTAGTGATGATGGCTCAAAATGGCTGGAATTTTTCGTGGAGAATGCAGGGGAAGGGCACATGTTTCCCCAGGAAGGGATTCTCCAATTCTCAACTTTAGTTGCACATAAGAATTTATTTGATATTAAATACTGATGTTAGATCTCATCTCTAGAGAATTTGATTTAATTTGTCTAGGGTGAGGCCTGGCAGTACTATAGGTATTATCTTAGAACTATCTGAATGAGTCTAACATACAGCTAGGGTTGAGAAACGCTGCCCAAAGAGAATGGAGCTCACCCATGTGTAGTTTGAAGAGCCCCTTGGATGATTTTCATGTCCATTTTTTAAAGGGGACATTCTGAGAATGAACTGTCCATGAACCAATAATATCTGTCTCTCTCTCTCCTTCTCTCTCCCTCTCTCTCCCTCTCCTTCCCTCTTCCTCACACTCTCCTTCTCCTTCTCTCTCTCTCTCTCTCTCTCTCTCTCTCTCTCTCTCTCTCTCTGTCTCTCTCTCTATCTGCCACCCTCTCTCTTTCCCTGTGCCCCACTCCCAAAGACTGAATGATTGAATTCCCAATATGAAAAGTTACTTTCCATTGCATAGTTGGAAAGATTTGGTGTGGAATTGCATGCTTTCTTTAACATTAGTACTAAATCTGGAAAAATGTGGCCCACTGTGTTATTAACCAGAAATTTCCAAAAGAGTATGGACAAACAAACAAGTCTGTGACCCCAAGGTTGAACTTAAATGGCGTTTCAGGCTCCAAGATCCTCCAGGACACTGGACTCTGCCTCAGTGGCCTATGTATACTAGACAACAAAGGTTATTCTGAGAGCCAGACCTTACCAGTTGCTATTCCAGCTCTAAATTCTACTTCATGTATGCTCCAGATTACAAAACTCCTTCCTTGTAGGATTATGTGGTTATTAGATACCTGGTTAATATTTCTACATCTCTTTTCTCATCTATAAAATAAACAGACTAGATAATTACCAAAACCGATTCCTGTACCAATAATTTACATTCCTTCTATGTAAGAAGTGATTAATTATTGTTACAACCTTTAAAACTCCAATGACAGGTATTAAGTTAAATTAAAGGTTTGAGATTTTTTTCAGCCTTCCAAGTCATAGACTTTCACATTCTTCTCCTCTACTTCCAGCTGGATTGCCTTGCCATTTCCTTTTCTGAGATAGTTTGGCAACAGATCATTACCTTTTCTATATAGGGAAATTAAGGGGTTAGTTTGAAGAACAGAGGATAGGAAATAAAGAGTTAAGTAAGAAAAAAAGAGAAGAATGTGATCATAGACACAAAATGCACATAATTTTTAAAGATGGGAACCTGTAATAATGAGGTGTCAGCAAGATCAAATAGCTAAGTATTAAGTTCAGAGATTTCTAGTTATATGGACATTTGAGTTTGTAAATGGATTGCACACTCTCTGCCAGCCCTCAGCCACAGAAAGATTCCACATGTTCTTCTGTTCCTTTGACAACTCCCGTTAGGCCTTCTCCTCCTGCAGAGTCCTGAGTAATAACCCCAAAGCCCCTGAAAAGATGTCCCTCACCCCCACTGTGGGCAGGTGCAGTCATTCAAAATATACACAAATTCCACAGAGACAAGATCATGACAGCATTGCAATGGATCTCCTCATTGCTAAAGAAGTTAAATCCACATGACCTATATTCATGAACAGATTAGCTCAGAAGGAAAAGTGAAAACTAGTGACAGTAAATCATGCAGTAAACATAGGATCTCACAAATAAATAAAATTCCTATGTGTAGAAAACTTGGAGTTAAAATAAGAATGTCTGATAACATGAAAAAAAAGAGAAATGTTAGAATCAAAATATAAAATGTTGATTGACATAAAAACATTTTTCAATATTTGAAATATATCTCTGCCCTGGATTAACTCAGTGAGGAAGGTCGCATCAGTAGCCAAGTGACAGATACAATCTAAATTAGGAGAGTCAAATAATTCTGTTTTGACTGATTCTTTACAAAGATAAAATAATATACTTTTTTTTAATTTCAAAGGTGAATAAGCAAAAATGTCCCTTTACTTCAGTCCCCCTAGTTCATGTTTACAAAGTGGTATTCCAAAATACATGTGTATATATATCACATATTTTTTAAATGTTCATATTTCACATATCTATTATAGTTGCTAACCTAAATGTATATTTGCAGCTATACACACTCATATGCTTTTGATACAAATGGGGTCATATTTTATACTGTACGCACCCTTCCTTTTTTTTTTTTTTTATTGAATCTAGTACCACTTCCTGGAGTTAAATCCTGGCTCTATCACTTAATACTGTTGTGAGCTTAAGATGTGTTGCTCAGAATCTCTGTGCCTCAGTTTCTCCATCAAGAAGTGGAGATAATAGTGGTACATATCTCATAAAATTGTTATGAGGATTAAATGAAAAACTATATTACAAGAACTTAGAATAGTATTGGTATATCAAAGTGCCGTGTAAGTGTTAGCAATTTTTTTTTTTGAATCATCATCAACATCACCATCATCTTCTTCATCATCACACATAGTGGGTGATAGTTATGAGTCATCAGGGCACTTCTGATGACTCACAATCATGCCCCTTACTGGTAGTTGCTCTGGGCTGCAGGGAACTGCCATGTACCAAGTTATGCTCACATTCCAGGGCAGAGTCCACAGCCAATGATTGGTTGATGTGGGGACATAAATGCTTAGCCTCTCCAACCTCAACCTGGAAAATTCTGAAGGGTCAATCATATCCAGAGATCTCTGTAGCCTTATGAGCCAGCTTTTTCCTTTGCTCACTCCTATTTTCTCCATTCATTTTACACTTATAGATGTAAATTCTGAGACCACTCACCAATTCACATGCTGCATATGATTTCTTGTCTCAGTTTGTTTCTAGTTTGTTTCTTAGTATGTTTCATACAACCATGTTCATAGCAGCATCATTCACAGTAGCTAAAATGGAAGTAACCCAAGTGTCCATCATTGGATGAATAAATAAACAAAATGTAGTACATATATACAATGGAATATTAGTCAACCTTAAAAAGAAAAAGGATTTTGACAAATGCTACAACATGGGTGAACTTGAGGACACTATGCTAAGTGAAAAAAGCCAGTCACTAAAAAGATAAATACTGTATGATTCCACTTACACAAGGTACTTAAAACAGTCAAAATCATAGGCCAGAAAGTAGAATGGTGGTTGCCAAGGGTTAGCAGGAGGGAGAAGTATGGAGTTATTGTTTAATGGATACAAAGTTCCAGGTTTTCAAGATAAAAAGAGTTACAGATGTGGATGGTGGTGACGATTGTACAACATTATGAATATATTTAATACAACTGAACTAGATACCTAAAAATGGTTGATAGTAAATTTTATGTTATGTGTATTATATCAGAATAAGAAAATTGGGGAGAAAGTCAAAGGCCCCCCTAAAAAAAATAGAAATATTTTATTTTCATGATTTCTTTCATGATTTCTTTGTTCCTGCTCTCAATCTGGTCCTCTTCCATATCTTTGATTTCTGAAGGACAACAACATGCATCCACTTACACAGATGAGAAACCCAATATTCATCCTTGAAATTTTCTCTTTTCTCATCTTTAATATCCAATCCATTAAAAATTTTTAAATTAAACATTCTAGTCTTTTTGGAACACCTGACATCCCCTTCCATGCTGCAGTTTATGTGAAGTCATCAAAATATTGTGCTGGTGGTACTCAGTGCAGTAGTTTTAATCAATTGTTACATCATAAAATTAAACATAAGCACTTTTCAAGCTTCTTAGGAAACATCTTCCAGAATGATTTGGGCCATAAAATATAAACAAAATAACAATTTGAAGTATGACATGTGATTCCTAGTTGAAATTATTTATTCGATTTATGGCTTAAAAGATGATTAGTGAAAAAGACGAAAAAAACAATAAAGAATGATCTTTGATGTCTTTATCTTTTAAAAATTTTTATTCCAATGTTCATAGCAGCATTATTCACAGTGTCCAGGACATGGAAGCAATCGAAGTGTCCTACAATAGATGATTGGCTAAAGAAGCTGTGGTAAATATATACAATGGAATATTACTCAGCCATAAGAAGAGATGAAATACTGCCATTTATGACAACATGGATGGACCTTGAGATAATGATGCTAAGTGAAATAAGCCAGACAGAAAAAGTTGAAAATCACATGATATTACTCATATTTGTGATATAAACTTGAAAGCGACAAATGAACAGGACAAACAAACAGAGACTCACGGACATGGACTACAGATTAGAGGTTAGCAGAGGGTAGAAGTTGAGGGAGGAGGGGGGAGGTAGATGGAGTAACGGGGGTCAAGGGTAGGGAGTAGGAGGAGGGAGAAGGGAATAAAGGAGATCAAATATATGGTAGCTGAAGGAAACTGGACTTTGGGTGGTAAACACACAATAGAATATACAGATGTCAAATTATAATGTGCACCTGAAAATTACATAATTATATTAACTAATGTTACCCCAATAAAAATAAAAATAAAACATAATAAAATAAAAATAATAAAAAATAAATTGTTTCTATATATATTTATATAGAAATAAAACTTTTTATAGAGGTGATTGAGGCTACCTCATTATCTTTCAGAAATGATAGGCTATAAAACAAGTACCTTATGAAAAAGATTTGTTTAAAGATGTACATGAAAGACACTTTGTACTTCTAAAAAGCCCAAAATGGAAGGTGCAAATATAAATGGTATATGCGACAATATTTTGGTGTATGTAGTAATAAAGACATAATAATAATAACAACAACAACAATAAAGGCTGAAGAAAATATGTTCTGACTATCAAAATTCACATTTTAAAGGGTTTCAGTTTTCATATTTAAAATTTGAATGACTGCTTTTCACTTGTGATTTATGTGATGCTTTGGTAAACATATCACTTATTCTAGGCTTCCAGCTACCTGTGTTGCACACAAGTTTTTAGATTTAAGCCTAATATATTTTTTTCAATTTAAGAAAAACAAGAGCTACATCTCTGACCCTTTAGGAATGCTAATACTGACCTTCAACTATTTGTGAGGTAATTGAGAAGGTAAAAATATAAAAGTCACCTCATGGTCCTTCCCAGTTAAGCACTCAATAAATAGTGGCTCTTAATATTTAATATTGGGTGTTTGTTTTTAAGCTTTTGCCTGCAATCATAGGTAGAATTACCATGTTTAATTTTGCAAAGCCAGATAGGTATAATTTACAGGAACAAAATGAGATACAGACTGAGGTAATTTATTAGTATTGTTGTTGTTATTGTTATTGTTATTGTTATTGTTATCATCTATAGAAGACAGTGGTTTCTAAGGTCATAATAAGGTTATTTTATCAGAGAGAGAGAGTAGGGACATGAATTCTAATCTAGTGCAATAAAGTGGTAAGAGTTCAAGTGCATCAGTTTATTGCAGATAACTAATCATTGAAATTTGAACTTGAGATGTTTAAACTGAACAAGACAATAGAGACAACATAAACTATCCTTTTCATTTTCCAGACTGCAAGGACTGAGCCTCAGAAAGTTTAATGATTTCACACAACTACACAACAGATTAGCAGAAAAGAAGGTAGAAAATACATTTTTAAACTCCCAGCCCAACACTCTTTCTAGTACTGCATCATGTAAATAAAGAGAAAACTTATTCCCAAATTATTTGCTTAGTTTACATTCAGAGTACTTTGGATAGAAAATGTTTAGGTTATTTGGGAAACGTCATCACAGAGATATAAACAGTTGGCTACGCTTGCAAATATCTTGGAGAAACTTAAACATTTCTAAGGGGAAAAAGAAACAATTTAATTCCATTCACTTATTAGTTAGGTATCTAGCAAGAAACGTAAATCTTGTCCAGCATGCTGTTTTAGTGACCATAGCGACTCCATAATATATATTCTGTTTTGATGCTTGGTGTGAAAAGCTATGTGACCATGAACTTTGCTCTCTACGAAATAATACGTGATCTAATGAGAAGGAAACCTATAAAAAGACCAGTGCAATTCAAAGAAGTTTCTGAGATATGGATACACATAAGATGTTATGAGAGTAAACAGCATCAGTATTTACTTGTGGTCAAATTATCACTTACTATGTAGATTTTCAGGTTAAGAAATTAATAGAAAAAAATAGCCAGATATCTATGCAGATAACAATAAAATTAACATCACCTTAAAATTCTTGTTGGGAAATAGTACTTTTTTCTCAGAAAAACAAAAACATGTTGATATTATTACCATAATCTTTCTTTATTCTTCTATGCTCCTTTGAGAAAACAGCGAAAACCTGTTTCTAAACTGCCAGCTAATATAATTTATATTCCTACCTTCAGAAAACACACCCAACTTCAATCAAAAGGTTATTTTTCACACTTTCTGTAAAAATATGAGCAGAAATTTCAACCAAGAACAAAAGATAAAACCAGGCAGCTGTTTGGGCTATTACTGAATAATTATGATGCTCATCACTATTGTTTTCTTTTAATGTTAATTTCGAATACGCTAGGCACTGTGAAGTGCACTGGTAAATACAGCATTTTAAGAAAACTTTGGACCGAAATACATAATATTTTATTTGAAAAAAATTTTAAAAAACAACCAGATGCCACAGCATAATTTCTTCTTGTTTAGTGGGGAAGTAGCCGTCTATTATTCCAAAGTAGAAAAAATAGCAAATGGGTTTTTTTTGAAGCTGTACTAAATCAACTGTATCTCACAAAATCATGACAAATAAACAAATTTAATTATTTTCCCTATGCCAATATCCTAGCCTTCTTACAGCATTTCATGCTTTTTATGAGCCTCTATTATGAAAAAATAATGACATCCCATAATAGCTAATTATATTACTATATCCCCTTTTATCTTCTAGGTCAATGGATATAACAAAACATTAATATTCATTCAAATCAAAAGATAATTTATGAGTATTTTAAATTTTTTTGTATTTTATCTTAATTGAAGTCTTTTATAATCCATCAAAATATTAGAGAAATTGGACTAAAGTTAATATATGAGCACCTAAATATTTTTGCAAGGAAATTCATTATATTTATCTTATTTTCTCAACACTCAACATATGTATTGTTTATAAAAAGTATTGGTGGAGAAAATAGTATAAAGAAAAAAATGATTAAGGAAGAACTCCACCAAAAAAAAAAAAAAAAAAAAAAACATGCCAAGAGATGTTTTCACAAATATGGACACAGTTAGCCCTTGTAAAATCAGAACAGAGGGAAGATCAGGCAAAAGGAGTAAATCTTAAATTCAAAGGGGAAGATGAAGTGAGAGTGGAAGATAGCACACAGCCTGAATTGATTGAGTTCTATTTTGAAATTACGATTTGAATGAAGAGGCAAATCATACATTTTCTTCGAGAATTGATTCATTATTTCACCAATATTTCTGAAGCCCTACAGATGCTCCACACTGTTCTAATTTATGTAGGTACAGGAAAGAATAAAAACAAAACCCCTGTTCTATGAGTTTTATGTTAAAGTGGGTGGAAAGGGATAATAAAAAACAAATTAAAGCAATCCAATATATCTGAGGGAAAAATAAAGCAAAATACAAGAGTCAAGAACGTGGCCAGGAGTTGTGAATACGTTGTTTTCGATGATGTGATCTGAGAAGTCTTCTCTAAGCAGATACTTGAATGAAGTGAGGGAGCGAAGCTTGCTGATTTATGAGGTAAATGGAAAATAGGAGATTCCTTATGAGAGCCAAAAAACATACATAGAAGTATACATGTAATAATTTTCAAATTAGAAAGTAAATACAAAGAAAAATAGGTAAGAGGAAATTTCAGCATTTATTAAGAAATGGAACTACCCATATATCGAAACAGAGATTCAAAATTTAGGTTGTGGCTAAAAATTAGATTGTAAACAAAACAAATTTTGGGGGAGTAATAGTAAAGTATACAGATACTTAAAAGTAATACCAAAATTAAAATTTAGATTTCTAGATATACACAAACATGTGTACATAAATTTATATATAAATAAAATGGAGAAATATATAAACAGAAATAAGAGGCACACTTTTGTGCCTTCAGAACCAATAATATCTTCCTAATAAGGGTACGAAGATTAATTATTCAACGGTGTGTATGCTGATTTGTTTTTAGGCCAATTTTCTCCTATCCTCTCGACAAATTTTAAAATGTTATCTTTTCATTTTAAAAAAACATGCAGTGTGAGGCTGAGAGACAGAGAAGCATGTTCTCAGCAGCTGTGCAATGCTAGCATGTTGTGAATATTCAACAAATATTAAGTGACATTGAAATATGAATTGATGGATAATGAATCACTTTAGGGAATTATCCTGCCAAAATGTTTTGGAAGATCCATGAAATGTTTGACAAATCCAAAGGATCCCAAGATTTGCTTTTGCCGAGATTTATTTATTTATTTGGGGGTCTGGGGAGACTGGCTCTGATTTTTCATCTGGCTCATTATGTCCTTCTGTTACAGGGTAATTCATGTCCAAATCATATTATTTTAAGTTTTGCCTTCTTAGTGGTTATATAATTGGTAAAACAGAACATCTAGAAAAATTGCCTCTTTTTATTAAGTGCAGAAATAAAATTGATTAAGCAAAAACTTAATTATAGTAATGGGATCGACTCACAGGTGGGGAGTGAGCACCGGAGCAGGACAGATATATTGCTTTTACAGAGTTTATAACTAAGAACGTTATCTTATTTAGCCTTTACTTAAATAAAGAGAAAAAGTCCACAACTTATAAAAAATTTTACATCTATTTTCTTTTGATTTCATTCAAATCAACTGTTAGGATCTTTGCCTAAAACCTATATGGTGACTTTAACATAATATTTTAAGTATTATCTCACTTTAGAGACCAAAAAGGTTTTAGCCTATTTCTTACAACTTTAACATCCCCTGACACGTTTATGTATACCCATCACTAGAATTATGTAAATTTTCTCATAATGCTTGTAATATGGAAAGTGTATGGATTAATCAGAATTTCTAAAGTTGCAAATTACAGAAGCCAGTTTAAGGAAAAAGAGGAGATTCCTCATTAGGACGTAAGGATTGCTAATAGTTAAAGTAAAGGGGGTCAAATGTATGGTGACAGAATGAAAGTAGACTTTGGGTGGTAAGCGTGCAATGCAATATGCAAAGGATGTACTACAGAATTGTACACTTGAAACCTACGTAATTTTATTGACCAATGTCACCTCAGTAAATTTAATTTAAAAAATAATAATAATGCAGCCAAAAATCAGGTAGGACCGAAGGAGCATTAGAAGATTATTGGCCACTAGGAACAGCCTTTCACTACTTCTTGATTCTGCTTCTCTCTGTGCATTTACTTTATTTCTGTGTTGTGAAATTTTTTGCTTGTTTTTGTTTGTTGGTTTGTTTTGGTATACTGGTATTTTTCTTTCTACTCAATTTACACAATGGCAGAACAGAGACATCATTGTATAGTATAAGGTAGAATTTAGGCCATTTTGGAGAGATGGACTCCCTTGATCCTAAATCTTAATCCTCAAGGAAGCAATTTGGACCCAGACCAGGTGGGCGTTCAGTCATTTCTCCATTAATTCTGGCCAAGGATTCAAGGTGTCATTGTATAAATATGGCTGCAACATGCTAAAATCATGGATATGACGAGGTCTGAAGTAAGTGGGAAAAATTAAATAGATCATTATGAGTCCGGAGTTCCCCAGAGGAATCTGTTTTATTTTGTAAGTGAAGTTCATCTAAAAGTCTTTCTCTCAAGTACTTTACTCTTATAGTCACTATAATTTGTAGGACATCTTTTCACCATTCGAAATCCAGTTTCTGATTCATTTCTTAAATCTTCATGTTAATGGAGAAATGATCATCGAACATAGCAATCCTCCTAGAAATAATATCTATAAACTGATACAATACAAACATAACTACCTGAGGATCTGGAGACTTCTACATGATAGGCAGATTTTGGAGCAGAGCCAAACTTGGGGAAAGAAATCAGAACAGACTGAATTCTTTATTTCATTTTATTTCATTTTATTCGCAGTCTTGCCCTGAGGGTAGCCTCAGTCATGGTGGTAGTGGTATAGGGACGGTCCAAATACTAATAGAAAACCCTCGGACTTACTGGCTGAAGGAAATAAGGCAAGAAGCACAGAGCAACTGGAGTTACCAGAGAGTGAGAGCAGAATAGATAGGAGAAAGCCAGAGAAAGAACCCAATTTTTGTGCTTAAACTCAGCCTGGGTCTCTGGCTAACCACTAAACTACATATTGAATGGAACAAATGGAAAGCAGCTCACAGATGTGGTTTAAGGAAGTGATCTGAGATCCAAGCTGCCAGCCACGACAGACATGTCTGTTTGCACTTCGAGTCTAACCAAGTTAATTGCCTGCTAAAACAAAAGCACCAACACTTTTTGGAACAATATAACTGAATCCAGATTCTTCACAACCTAATATTCAGAATGTCCAAGATACAGTCCAATATTATTCGCATATAAATAGCCAGAGGAAATGCCTCAAGGGAAAAGACTATAAACAGATGCTAACCCCGAAGTTAGCAGATGTTGGGATTTTTAGGCTGCACTTTAAAGAAGTTATTATAATTATGTGACATAAAGTGACATAAAGAAAATTAGACATCGTAAATGAAAACATAAGGTATCTCTGCAAATATTGAAAACTGGAAATTTTAGAGCTAAAAATAGCAATACTTGTTTTAAAAAATAATCCACTGGGAAGGCTTAAGAGAAATAGAAATAAAAGGGTCAGTAAAGATTAAAACATCCAATCCGAAGAAATATATCCCCTACAACATACTTATTAATTTCAAAAAAAAAAAAAAAAGAGTAACTTTACAGTGGATAAAATGGCAAATATAACCTTAACCAAGTGATTGAGTTAATATCACCAGTAACAAGACACAGACAACTTCTACCTCCTCATACAACATGCTAACAAGAGTGCAGAATCTCTTCTACAATTTCCTTTCTGAAAATGAATAATCTGAATTTATTGTGAGGAGACATTAGACAAACCAAAATTGAGATATAGCCTACCAAAATAATTGGCCAGCATTCTTCAAATGTGTTAAGGACATCAATGACAAAGACTGAGGGCTCTTCCTGAAAAAGAGAGACAAAGGAGACATGACAACTAACTTCAATGTGTGACCCTGGGTTGCATTATGGTCCAGAAAAAAGACATTAATAGAGAAATTGATGAAATTTGAATAAGGTCTGGAAATTAATTAATAGCATTATACCAATGTTAATACTGTAATTTACTAATTACATGTAGTTATGTGTGTATTGTTAAGAAACATTTTCTCCAAGTTTGTAATTTCAATGAAATTGCAATCAAAATCCCAGCATGGTTTTGTAGAAGCTGAAAAACCGAATCTAAAATTTTGATGGAAATGCAAATAAACAAGAATAACCAAAGCAGGTTTTTAAAAGAAGGAAAAATTGGAGAATTTAAATGTTCAGATTTTTTATGATTTACTATAAGTATACAATAATCAAGAGAATGTAGTATTGTGGAAGAAATGAATATATAGATAAATGGAAAAAAAAATAGAGTCCAGAAATAGATTCAAGCACAATTGGCCAAATGATACTCAAAAAGGCCTTCGATGAGGGAAAAATATATTTTTTTTTTTTCAAAATAATTTTGCGACAACTAGATATCTATATGAGGGGAAAAAGTGAACTTTGATTCTTCCTTAACACTGTATACAACACTTAACAAAAAAGGATTTCTACACCTAAGTATCAAAACTAAAAAGTACTCACTCCTAAAAAACATAAAGGAGAAATGTCTTTGTGTCCTTGAGATAGGTAAATACGTTCAATAGAATGCAAATGCTTGAACCATTTTTTTTTTAATAATAAATTAAACTTTATCAAAATTAAAACACGAAGTTCCAAAATGGGCATTTAGTATATATGTTTATATAACCAGGGAGCCACCCCACTTCAGACTTTCTTCATAATTTTTTCCATCTTTGAGACCTAGTTTTCCAAATGCCCAATTTGGTAGATGCTGACAAAGCAATTTTTGCTCAGTACTGATGGGAAGTAATGTTTCCTGAGCTAGGCTTACCCATGTATTATGTTTTACATTGGCAACTTCTTTCTAAGCTTAATGGTCAGAAGGATTCTTTCTACTCAATGCACATAACATTCTCACTAAGGTTAAACCACACAGCGGTCATCTACACTGATGCAGAGGCTGGAAAGAGACGAGGAAGGATAGGTTTTCTAGTTCCTTCTATCTGACCACGGAGCATGACCAATGCCCTGCCTTGTAGTACAGATCAAAGTTTAAAAGTGAGGACTAGAAGACATTTTCAAAAAAAGGAGAGAAGATGCTCCTCCTCATTGGGAAACCTAGGAATGTAGCAATAAATGATCTCAAGATGGTTTAAGTTAGTATTAGAAGAGCAAAAATCTGAACTCAGGCGGCACATACTCTTGAGAGAAAATGTCTCGCAAATGGCAACATGTTGAACAGAATCCCCATTACATCTCTGACACTCTCAAGGCATTTTTCCATTTTTTGGCTCAACAGTAACTCACAAAGCTTTTGCGCAAACAATTTTTCAAAGCCTTGTAATTCTTGTCGATGTGTATATAATTCCTATTTTTTGCACTTTTTTATGTTAAGATACCAGAACACGGGAGTTTCTGTTTTTAAATAAACATAATTTTAACATCATGGAATCCTGCTGAGTGTTTCTTAAGAGTGTCCCCCACTCTCTGCCTTGCTTAAAAGATTTACACTGTTTTCCTAAGAGCAAACCTATTCCAACATTAAAAGGTTCCAATTAGATATGTAACTCCAAACCCATGAATTTTGAGAGGGTTCTGAACTTGCCAAAACAATTTCTCTTTAGACTCAATACTTGGATTACACACTCCCACTGCATATTTAAAAGCCTTTACTATAAAGGTTTCCTATAACAAAAGGGAGATGAAAAGATACTGTAATTATTCACAGAACATATTCCAGCCATCACTGCTGATGAAATATGATATCTACGACATTCCTCCACTGTAAATAAGGCAGTGATTCAGAGGAGTGCTATTAGCTATGGAAAACCCATTCTTACCCTTATTAACACATAAAACAATAGCTTTCATCTCAGAGTACTCTGCTTCTCAGTCTAAAATATACTAAATCTAAACTCTGGGAATTAAAGTAAATAACAGGTCAATTTCAACTATTCATATTTTTAACTCAAGTGGAAACTTTGGGTGCTTTTCCTCTAATAACATGGCCAGGCCAATATTTTTCCCACTTGAAAAACAAAAACTGATACTCAAGCAGGTTGATGCTTTTCAGTAGGTGGACCTTGGCTGGGAATCTAGGTTAGAGGGAAGGCTGATTCCTCGGTGAGGGCTGACCTCGCCAGTTTGGAAACTGTCCTAGCGCTTCCTTGTGAGGACTATGAGGCATAGATGGCTCTCATTGTTTGCAGTGTGTGGAAAGCCACATCAGCTCTGAACTGGATACTGAACACGGAAATTAGAATGAAGCACGCACGACACCAAAATGTAGTTTGAAGCCTGTAGAGTGATGCTACCCTTGCATTCATTCTGATAAGCTATCCTTAAGACGTCATGTAAACATATTCTGATAGCAACAGAAATGCTGTTAAATGGACAAACACTTGATGAGAGGAGTTTCACCGCTCACTGGGTGCTGCTTTTCAGAAAATCTGTCTTTGCCACTGGCAATCCCTTACAAAAGGAGTCATGCACGCATGGCGTCTCTTGGTTTAATAAGGCCTCTAAGCTGCCAGTGCAATTATTAAGGCTTTCAAAAGTGGCATGAGTAGCTTTAGTGCCCAGAGATCTTTCCCCTGAATTTATTACAAGGAAACTGATGTACAAAAGTGGAGGGAAGATGGCAAGTTGACCACATGCCATTTCTCGTATGCCATCTGAACCTGCTGCTACATAATTTTCCTTGCAACCCATGTTGTTATTAGTCATGACCTCGTCAGACATAGAAAACCTGCATCCATTTTAGCCACTTGCTGAAAGCACACAGAACTGCTAAAGATAAAATTTCCAAGAATATATTAAAACAAAACTGCTAACTCAGCCAAATTTCCTACACACTTGGAAAGCCTGTAAAACAGCAGGCCAACATTAATACGCAGAGAGAGGAGTAGATAGTATAACTAAGTAGAAGCTGCTGTTTAAATGTCAAGGTTTTGAAAAATAGGGGACTGTTTACATGAATGCCAGTTATCTTTTAGTGGTCACAACGAGCCGTCTCGATTTACCTTTGGCTTATTTTTAACATTGAAAACTAGATCGCAATTTCCTGATTATGTCAATTTACATATTTTTCTAGATTGAAATATAACTTTGAAAATAAGGTTAAAATTTCTGAGAAACTGCCATGTGTTTCAGTTATAGAAAAATTCCACTCTAAACATTCCCCAACACTGAGAAATACTTAATACACAGAAAGGAGTAGATAACTGTTACTGATATCAACAAGCAATTAGTGGGTTATTCCATATCTTCACGTCTTTTTCTAGGCACTGAATTTAGATAAGTCATTTTTATCTATTCCTTGCTCATTTCCAAATATGTTCCTTCATAACTCAAAAGTATCCTAGTTGTCTCCATACAATATGTGGGACCCAGCTCTTAGCTTTTCATCCCTTTCACAGTTACAACTTCAGATTGTAGGTCCTCGAATAAAGTCACTGCTTTCTATTTACCTGATACTATTCTTGGCAAATCGGGTGTCACAGAAAAAGTGTTTAATTAACAGAACCAGAAACTACATTCCTCAAGCATTTTATATTTAGTCTGAAACAGCATTAAAAATGAAAAATATTCAATTACTCCACAAATAAATAATATCAGTTGAATACCTGTTATTACCAGTACAATACCACTTTTATTTCTATCTTGTACCTTTCTTGACTGTTGTGGCAGGTTTTGTGTATGTATATGAATTGCTCAACTAGTTTGAGATGACTAACTTTACCTTATATGTTTTCTTTTTTTTTCCTCCTAAAAGCCCATACCAGGACTGGATACTAATTCTGTTAAGCTGAACTGAAATGCAACTGAGGAATTTCGGGTTTCCTTCATGGAACATGGCCTTTGCCATTTAAATAAGCGTCAACAGAATATGTCAATTATTTGATGAGATATCCATTTTTAATACCTACATATATAGTACTTCTATATGATTAATAGGCTTTCAAAAAATGTTCTAAATACTGGGGAGAAAATGGTGGTGAAAAAGAGAAAGATCTTTCTGTTAATTCATTGACAAACAACAAACAGGTTAAGAGGGATTATTGATTAATTCAAATTTTAAAGATTATTAACAGCAATGTATCAAAGTTCTTTATGTTTAAGCAGTTGCTAAAAATGAGGAGATTTCAGACAGTAAGAACCTAGATTTGTGAAATTTGGCTTTTCCATACAAAAAAAAAATGAAATAAAACAATAAAAATTGTTCTAATCTTGACTGGGTTTGCTAATCTAGATATGAGATTGTGTCAAATTGATCATTCCACCAGAAAGATGAAATTACAAACAATGCCTTATAGAATAAGCATGTATCAAGGAGTCCAAAGATCTGTTTAATAAACCTGGTCCCATCATTCATTATTTGTTGAGTTTTCATAGTCTTTAATCTCTGGCCCAGAGGGATCTTTTTAAGATGGCTAAAGGTTATGTTCACGATTATGTTTTTCCTTCTTTATAATTACTACATTAGCTGATTTAGCAAAGATGTTTTTGGAGGATTTTGTCTGAAAGAAGGTAATGGAAAGAAAAGACATGAGAAATCGATTTGTTTTGGGATAACCCACACTTTTGTATACAAGTACGTGTGTTACATGTGTGCATTTTGTGTGTTCTTTCATTCGTTTGCTTTGTTTCCTGCCTTTTTCTGCTTTTTAGCATTTCTTACTTTCAAAAACTTTAAAGTGCCAAAAGAACCACATTTATATGAAAAGATTTTTTGGAGCATTATTGCCAACATTGATTTGAAGCTAGAGTTTACAAAATCTTCACAGAGCCTATTTTAATGAGGTTTCCAGCCTTAATAAAAAGAGTGTGGTTGCTTAACTGAAATGGCCTGCCAAAACTTTCTTAGGTTCATCCATAGTTACACTGAATATTAAAAATATTGAATAATAGATTGAAGCAGGAGCATAAGCTTTCATCTAAAAGGCAAAGTAGTTGTTTTATTCTTTTATGTTAAGAACAAGTGCTCTCAGAGTATATGTAGAAACAACTAATAATTCTTATTAAGTAACATTATTTACTACAGGTATACTTTGTGGTAGTTAACATTTTGCGAAATCAAATTTGCTAAAGTTTTGAGTAAAATTATTTATTTTGGGCTCTGTGAATAAAAGAGCTTCAGTAATAATAATGGAGATTTTGCAAGTTGGTAAAACAAACTAGCTTTCTTCTTAAATTCTTAAAAAACAATGAAAGCATGTTTGTTTCCAGATGGAAGATAATTAACAAAAAATTGCTTTATCCATAAAGACAGTTTCCTCTTAAGTTTTAGTAAGTTCACCCAAATATATAAATTCACTTTCAACAAGTTAAAGTTGAACCGGTATTGGAGAAAAATTAAAGAACTAGTTGTTTTTCTTCCTTTATTCAAATCATGGGAAAGATGGGTACGATAAATGGAGAAATTGTGTCTTTGTTATTCACATTATTTCTTTGCGCAAGATGTTTGTTAGAATGAGAATCAGGCTGTCTAGTGACAAAATTATGTGACAATCTGCATAATTATTTTGCATATACGTGAGACTAGTTATGAATGATTAGACTGTAGTTCAAAGTTAAAACTTCTTTATTTTAGAAGAGCCAATGACTAGGAAATGAATGGGATTGTTTGCGGCAGCGAAAATATTTCCAAATTGCAAAATTAGACTGCCAGTATCAAAAAGACTTAAGCTGAGTAACATTATTTACCTCCCTCCATTAATGACAGGAGCTAAATAAAAGAATCTGCATAAACACTACAGTATAAGTCACTGCTAAGTATGGCGCAACTTAAATTATTTCTGTTCAAGTGCCTTTCAAGTGTCAATTAATTGCCTCCATTTCAAATGCACACCTTTCCCCCAATTATCAAATTAAAATTTGAGCTGAATCAATGAGCACAATGATAGTTTAATTATATTAAACCACATGAAATAAACAGTGAGGAAGTGTTTGTGCAGATGGGCACCTGAGTCTGTCACCTCCAGGCATAGCCAATGACAAGTATCATTCTCTCAGTAAATAAAACTGCTTTATTTTACTGTCGCTGATGTGTCCCTGCTTTTAAAGTTAGGAGAATGGGTTGAGATAGAGAGATTTAAGGAAATTACAGAAGGAGAAATTGCAGACACTGATGTATTTTTTTTCTAAGGGCACCAGGTGTTTTAAATGCCACCAGAAGGGTGCTCCAGGCAATTCCGTGCTGTCCAAGATAGCTTGGCATAGATTATCTGAAAGCTTTTGTGTCTTTTCAGCTTTTGATTAAAGGCCAGTGTCAGGACTCCTCTGGGCTTTTGCTTGGTACAGTAAAGCTGAGGGATTTTTTTTTAAGCTGCTGCCAAAAAGATGCCAGTTAGGATAATTACATTTCAATTTAAATTGGTAATTTTATGAAAATTTAAACCAGAATATGTGTCACCCAAATCTCCTCACTTTCATTCCTCCCAAACTTGCACACGCACGCACACAGACACACACACACGCACACACACCCCTCTTGTTTTGGGGGAGACAATGACAGCAGTCCACCAGAACCTTCCCATGACCCAGAGATATGTGCCAGGAATTAAACAGATGAGAGAAAATTGAACAGAGCCTGTTTTCTCTGTCCAAATTTATTTTCTAGCTTGGATTTATCACTAGTGTACATTGGAACCATCCCAGGGCATCCTCGCTTCCAGTATCTTTTTCCCGTGGATGCCAGCAAAAGAAGCTTTAGCCCATAACTGTAGTATTTAAGACATTGTTTTCCATTCACAGTCAAGCTTTGTATTTGTTAACAGGATGTAGAAAAGGAATCAAACCTACTTAGAGTCTCTCACCCTCTTGGTGAAAGGAGTGGGGACACAAGTGGCTAGATGAACCTTGAATTTTCTGTCTGCCACTTTCTTTTTCCAGGACACATAAGCAAGCTTGGCAGCACCAACAAAGTGGAAGTAATGTTCCTTTGTTTAGAATGCAGTGTGTACGAACATTTACATAATAAAATACACACACAAATAACAGATGGTGAAGAGCCACTCATTTCGCCACATGTTGTAAGCACGATACCGTTCCTTGATGATCTCATTTCTCTTACTTCTGCCTACAGATGTCTACCAGCTATTTAACCTCAGGGGTTACTCAGATGGTGAAAGGTTTGAAGACAGGCACAAATCTGTCTACGAAATTTTTTTTTCCCCCATCAGGTATAAATGCTCTTTCAGGGTAGAGTTATCAATCCACAAAAATGCTTTCCTCTGGTTAAAGGACCGAATAATAAACTCCTTTCCCATGACACTTGTTGGGCAGACATCGTCTACAAAAGAGAATAGTAAATACTGTCAATATGCTGACTCCGAAAGAAGTCTTTTCCCTCTAACCTTTTGTTCTGAGCAGAAAGTGGCTTATTAATAATCTCAGTTATTAAATGAATAGTCTTCTTGTGTAGATGCGAAGAAGGGCCTTCTGAAATGAGTGGAAGTCTCCCAGATGCTGTTTGCTCACATGTCCAATCTGTAATTAGAGTTAAGCCTCAAATGTGTGGTAATAGATACGTTGTATAGATTTAACTGCCACTTCCCTCCCTAATTTACACTTAGATAACACTTTTCCTCTCAAAAGCACAAATTACATTCCTTTTAATTAGCTCCCAATGTACTTTAATAAAGTACATTGAGAATGCACATTATTAACCTATTAATATGTGAATGCACATTATGCAAAAGCTCATAATCATTAATTAAATATTGCAACACATAAGGAGAGCATTATCATACCCATTTCGCAGAAATAAATGCATGTTAAATAATTTGGATAATGAGTGATCTAGAATAAGAATCCACATTGATCTGTTTAGGATTCATTATTCCTTCTAAGAGAACATACCTTTGACTAAATTATCTTATTACTTTTTACATAAAGTGAATTATTATTTTTTAAGCAACGATTGTAAAAAAAAGAGGGTGATACATTTAAAAATCAATTAGTACTTTAGTTTAGGGAAATATGTTTTAACAAGTACTTACATCTCACATTTTACATATGGACGCTGTAATAATTTAATATCAACATGAGTATAAGCCAACAAATATGGATATTAAAAATAATCTGCCTAAGATTAATATCATAAGGAAAGAACAATAACCTGTATTCGAAATGACTGAAAACAAACAACTCTATGTCATAGAATACCTAGAAAATAATATTCGGAAATCATCTTAGTGACTGACTGGAATGTGAATGAAAACAAAAAGATCAGAACGCGTTTTGGAAAAGAAAAACAAACTGAAAACAGAGTTCATTTAGACACGTTTCTGAGGGCCGATTGAGGGATGACCTATTGAACATAGTCTTCCAGATTAGCAGATGATTCCTTCACAACCAGAAGAAAAAATAGTAATAACAAAATGGGAAGAAAGGACAGGAGAGTAAAGGAGAGCAGGAAAGAATAGCTTGTAAGATGCTTGAACAAGGGGTGATAAAAGGGTCTTCTCCCTTACAAGGAACTTTAGGCAAAGAAAAGAAAATGAAAGAGCAATGAAAAGCTTGTGAGAGCAGAAAAGGAAAAACAAAAATTGATAATCTGATAGAATTTACCAGCAAGCACTCTACCAGCTGTTCACTCATTCAATTGCAGCTCTCACGGGAAAACAAAACAACATTGTATTTCTGAGGATAGGTTCTCAGTTGAATGATTTCACTTGTTTATTTTAGTCACTTTATGGTAGCTTTTCCTAGGTAATAAGTAGCAAAAGACCCTTACCTTAATCTGGGTCTTTTTGTATTTTTGCATAATTCCGCATGATTTTTGTCACCACCAATGCCTCTGTATTCCATCCTTTTTACTTTCAGCTGGTATAGCCAACAATTGGGATAAACATTTAAGGTAAACTTTCTTTTTGGTTTACACACAAATCAAACTACCACCAGCCACTGATATGAGATGAAAGAAATCTGTGTTGTGACACAGATGTGCCAAATGCTAAATAAAATTCCAGTTCTCACCTTCTGTATTCTTCAATGGCACCTTCCCAGAAAATAAGCAAGGAAAGCTAGACTGCTAAGGGATCTATATTACACTCAGCAGGAATTAGGTAAATTCCAAACCATAGACTGGGGTCCTCCATTAAATTTGGAGCTTTTCCAAGCTAAACAATGAAGCTAATCATCTTTTTCCTCTCCACAGAGTTTATGGGGACTCCTCACAGAAGCAGAAATTGGCCCATTAGCATCTTAACAAAAATTTTACTGCCAGTATCCTTTATCTCAGTCTGGAACTTGTATTAGTCTCCTTTCTCATTGTCTGCTCTACCGCCCTGAGCTCAGTCTCAAAGAAAGGAAGTTCTATAACTGTCTGCTGGTTGTGATGTCAAGTTTTACTTAAATGACACATATACACACATGTGGAAACACAGAGAGATGTAACCCAAAATATCAGGGATTCCTTGAACAAAGATAGAAAGAATGTCAATTAGTAAAAATGGTTGATTATTTATATAGGAACTTTATTTGTACCTGATTTTAGTAAAAGACTGTTTTCTTTGTTTTCAGCTTCTTTCTCCTTGGTTTTAACTACTTAAAATATTTTCCTAATTTCTTTCCTTGAAATCTTCTCTTGGTACTATTCTTTTTTCCATCATTTATTTCTAATGCAGCCTTCTCCAAACACTATTTCGTCTAAATTTCTGGAGTCCTGCTGGCAATTACATTGAAAAAGTAATATTTGAAACTGACTCATGGCTCTGCTGCCCAGTTGTTACTTAACATGGCATTTGTCCACAGTAACCACTACTCTTTATTTCTACTACTATCTTTTTATAAAGTAACAATTACATGGAAAATTGTAGCTCCCTTTCAATGTAGAGCCCAAGGTAAAACTTTGAAATTCAGGCTGATCTAAATTCAAAAATTAATTTAGCTCTTACTCTCTTGTATATCCACAAATATTGGCAGTAAACTTCATTCCGAGATATATCCTCATGCAGAAATTTTAACTTTAGCCAGTTATCAGAAACACGGAGTCCCTTCGCTTCTAAACATGCATCTTGGGCTGTGTATTCTAGATTTGCCTTCTCTAGGGTAATTCTCTGCACTTTTCCAGCTTTTTCTACCTTATTCTGTACTCAGGATGATCTCTGTAGATTAGGGGTCCCCAAGCCCCAGGTACCAGTCTGTGACCAGTTAAAAACCAGGCCACACAATAAGAGGTGAGTGGTGGGCAGCAAGCAAGTGAAGCTTCATCCGTATTTGCAGCTGCTCCCCAGCGACACTGCTTCAGCTCCACCTCAGATCATCAGGCATTAGGTTATCATAGGAGCACCAGTCTCTGGTGCCAAAAAGTTTGGGGACTGCTGCTATAGATCATACCATTCTGACACCCTCACTCTGCACTTCCAGCTGGTTCAGCTGCAGGAGACAAGGAAGATAAAAGGAAAGAAGTAGGAGTATCTATTCTCGAGGCTTCCTCCCTTTTTGGCTGACCATTAGCAGGGGTTATGCTCCTCTAATCAAAAGATATTTCTTGGCAAATGTACCTTTCCTATAATTATTGCTCTTAGAGGCTTTCAGTGACTGCTCCCTCTCCTCACCCCTCTGGTCTCATTAGTGATGATAAAGGCTTCCCAATATTACCAGTCATCAGGTGCTTCATCACTCTTTATCAGTTACCTCTGATGTTCTTTCTCCATTCTGCTGTAAAAAAAAAAAATCTATTCACTAACTCGTTTCTATTACCCTGCTTTGAATGTGCTATCCGCCTCCTTCTGGAACACTGACACTTGTTTGCTTTCTTTAACATACTCAATTTTCTATCTCACAGCCCTAATTCAATAATCGAACATTTATGGAGTTAATTAATAATCATAAAAATAAAAAAATGAAATAGTAAGAATAATGGCAATTTTTAAAAATCACCCAATCTAAAGCCACGAAACTTTTTTCTTCATTTCCTCTTTCTCTGTCTCTACTAAGAATCTTGAAACGTTGTGCTCTTTTATTTCAGTCTAATAAACAGTATAGCTGGAACTAAAATAAAAAAAGAATAGTATTTAATGAAGCTTAAATTTTAATAGCTATATTTTATATTCACTTAAATAATCAAGTATTACCCTTTTTTCCACTAATGCTGTTTAAAATGACCCCATATACATAGTTAAAATTATGTGAAAGCAATAAAATATTTCATAATTGCTATAAAGTTGCTGAAGCATTTCTTTTATTAGCAGCTTTAAGACTATGAATAGAACAACATTTAGTATCTGAAATTTTGCTTTCTCAAAAATATCTATATTCCACATGTTTGGTCAGAAGAATCAAACTCAAAATATTGTTTTTCAAGAGAGATAAATGACTCACTCTCTTTAGCATTATTATCATACTAATGACTCTACAAAATTGCTCTTAAACTTTAAGGAGGAATACCTAAAGAGAATCAGGTTTCCAGAGAAATCTCTGCATGCTTCAGTGGTAGAAGAGGCAGGATTTTTAGAATTAAATACCCCACATAGTTACTTGGTTGAGGACGTACCTTTACGAAAGTACTTGTAAGAATTTTAACCCCTTGAAAACTCTGAGACTGAATACTGATGGCCTCATGGATTAAATATTTTTCAAGGATTTATCTGAATTTTTTCTTTTCATCCAAGAATAATGAAAAACATTGAAAATGCTTCATGATAATGTGGACTTTAAAATGCTTTCATTAACCAAAAATAAAATGTAGTTACCACACAGAAAACGTATAAGATAGGAAAGAAAATACGAAAGAAACTCTTTCTTAAGCCACTGCTCCTATGAGGATTGGGAATCCACCCACAACAGATCAGTGTAAGAAATATTCTTTGCTATATCATCTCTTCCTTCTTCACTACCTGTACTGAATTTTCTCCATTTCCCCTCCAGATTCATTGACCACCCCTTTGTGCCCTAGGCTTTGCCCTAGAGACTAACACCATAAATTTTATCACCTAGGCATCATTGCTTTCTGGTTTCTGGATAGGACATTATGTGTGAGTACAGAGAACACTGGCAGACTGTACCCAGGGGATTTCTTCCCCCACACCCTTCATGCTTCAGTGCCATGGTTTGGCCATTGGTTATGTCCCAAAATCTTGCTAGGCAATGCTTCTCCCTCCACATCACTTCAATAACACATTTCCTCTGCCTGACTTCAACTTTCAATTCTGGATGCTGATATGGTCCCTTTCTTTTCTTTTTTTTTTTTTTTCTTTTTAATTATGGTAAGAGCACAACATGAGATCTGCCTTCTTGACAAACTTTTAAGTACACAATATGATATTATTAACTATAGGGACAGTGTTACACAGCAGATTTCTAGAAGATATTCATCTTCCATGGCTAAAACTTTAGATCCATTGAACAGGAACTTCTCATTTCCCCCTACCCTCAGCCACTGGCAACTAGCATTCTGCTCTGTTTCTGGGAGTTTGACAATTTCATGTACTTAATATAATCAAAAATATGTGACTGGCTTATTTTACTAAATCTAATATCCTCTAAGTTCAACCATGTTGTCACATATGGCAAGATTTCCTTCTTTTCTTAAGGCTGAATATTCCGTTGCATGTATATACCACATTTTCTTTATCCATTAATCAGTTGATGGACATTTAAGTTGTTTCTGTGTCTTGGCTCTTGTGAATAATGTAATGCAAGATACAGAAGATATATCGTCTGTATCTTGTGTATATATCTTCTGTATCTTGTTTTCAATTCTGTTGGCGATATACCCTGACAGGGAATTGCTAGGTTATGTGGTAGTTGTATTTTAATTTTTTGAGGAATCTCCATACTGTTTTCCACAGTGGCTGCAACATTTTACATACCCACCAATAGTACACAAGGGTTTCGATTTATCTACACTTTGTCGACACTTATTTTCTTTTTCTTTCTTTTTTCTTTTCTTTTTTTTTTTTTTTTTTTTACAATAGCTACTCTAACAGGAGTACAGTGATATCTCATTGCGGTTTTGATTTGCATTTCCATAATGATTAATGATGTTAAACACTTTTTTGTATATCTGTTGGTCATTTGTATGTCTTTTTAGGGGAAGTATCTATTCAAATTATTTGTCCGTTTTTAAATCAGGTAATTTATTTTCCTGTTATTAAATTGTAGGAGTTCCTTATGTTTTTTGGAGATTAACCTAATTATCAGATATATGTAGTTTACAAATATTTTCTCCATTCTGTAAGTGGCCTTTTCATTGTGTCGATTATTTCTTTTACTGTGCAGATGCTTTTTAGTTTGATGTAGTCCCACGTGTTTGTTTATTTATTTATTTATTTATTTGCTTTTCTTCTTGTGTTCTTGGTGTCATATCCAAGAAAGTATTGCCAAGACCAATGTCACAAAGTTTTTCCTTTACATTTTCTGCTAGGAGCTTTACAGTTTCAATAATATATCCCCTTTCAATCACTTCTTCTTACTTCTTCCGGGTACCAATATGTTCATCGTCCCTGGCCACTATCCCTAGTATGCTGTAATGGACTTAATGTGTTTTTTTCTTCCTAGAAGTAGTTCCAAGTAAAGATGGAACTACGATGGATGGTCAACTACTCTGGCAGCAGCGAGAAGGAGATTATTTTTGTCAAATGGACCTCCTCATGTTCTTAAGTTTCCCCTTCATGCTACCACATATTCACTTGCCCATCAGTTTTCCTAGCTCTTATTGCTTTAATATATTGCTCCAGTTCAGAATTTAGAAACGTAAATTGTTTTATACAGCCAGCACAATATCTAACAGCTGCCAAAATGAATAGGCAGCACTGCAATGGAACCATGAAATTGTCAGTGTCAGGAGAGTAGGTGTCCAGAGTAGAATTTCAAAATAAATAGTTTGTCTCCGACCACTTTTTCTGTTCTTTTCTCCTTGTTTCCTACTCACATTTCCAAGTAGTCTGTGTGTGCGATGTAAAAAGGTTAAACAATCTTCATTTGAAAAGAAAATACATTGATGAGACACTATGGCGAAGCCATATTTTAGGAGGACATACTAGGTAGGGACATACACAGTAGGTAGGGACAGAGATCACATTCTAAACTAGTTATCTACTAGTTGGTTCCAATTATCTTTGCCCTTTGGGTAGAAATGCATCTGATAAGAAAATGGAAGACTTGGAGTCACGCAAATATTTCTAGTCTCCTTTTTATTTCTTGCACTAAACGCAGCAAGGTCAAGGGAACCATCAGAGCTTAATGTTATAGTTGTGAGTCCACTGTAGACTATACCATTAAACCTGTGCTGGTGAGTAAATGTTCTTCCTCTACAGCTGGGCTCAGAGCACCTAGACAGGTAACAAAGACAAGACCCAAGCTGAAGACACTCAGAATGAGCAGACTGATGAATCAACACACTGCACAGTCCAGAGCATATTACAAGAAAAAAAAGGAAAAACAGATCCCTTATATGACTTTCCCAGAAGATAAAACTATTCTCCATATTATCAGCATATAATATCCTCCTCTTATTTATTGCCTGTGCAATGTGTTAGAGGCCCCCAAGCTCTTTTTTTTTCAATAGTCCCCCACTTGTTGACATTTATATTATCAATTAATTTGTTCTGTTTTCTCAAGAGCCTCTACATTATTGATCTGTCGACTTTGAAAACACAATAGCACAACTTTCATTCCACAGATTCACATAAGGCTAATTAGGCCCTTCAAAGTATAAGAAAGTCATATACTGAAAATATAACGTTAGATATCTATTATTGGAGGACATAAATATAATGTGTAAGAGCCTAGATTCTGAAATCATGCCGCCTGTGTTTGAATTCTGGCTCTACTACTTATTAGGTTTGTGACCTTGAGCAAATTAACCTTTGTGTATCAGTTTCATTTCATCTCCTTTAAAATGGATATAATGGTAATACCTGCCTCAGTGTACCATTTTTGTTTTAAGTATTAAATTGGTTAGAACAGTGCCTGATGATAGTAAGCAGAGGGGGAGAACTGATACAGAAGATCTAGAGCAGTTCCCAACGCTAATATTATAATTGGCTTTTTCTCAACAAAGACCAAAGCCTTAGCCTAGTTTTGTCTGATGGCACCCCCAACTTCCACCATTAGGGAAACTACAAGAATAAAAGTTTTGAATATATTTGCTCAACCTAAAAACATCTGCCAGTACGACTTTAGATCAGGGAGTATAAGAAGAGTGAAGCTGGGAGCTTATGACCATGAATTTTTTATACCCATTATCAAGGCCCTTATACCATATTTATAAATATTTATAAAATATATTGTGTATTAACACACTATATATGATATATCTATAAATAAATATCTAAGTGCTTATAAAATATTTAGGCCCTGAAGCAACTTTGCCACTAAAAAATCAGAGTTAATATCTCCCAGTATAGTGTACTCACTCTTGAGAGGATCAAAGATAGGAGGCCGAAGGTAAAAACTCACACACAAGTTGGGGTAGTGCCTCTTATTTTCTTCCCTCTTCTCCTCCAGCCTCACCAAGTTATAGAAGGAAGAATTAAGGCCATTGTGCACTATTCTTATTCTAACTCTGCCTGATCTTGAGAAAGGGTCAATTGCAAAGTATCATATGAATTGAGTTTGGAATAGTGAGGTGAGCTTGAAGAATCTGTCTTGGGAAGGTTTAATTTCATAGGCCCTGTTGATTTCCTTAGAAGATATGAATCATGGCAAACCTATGAATGGCTAGAAAATACAGAGTAACAGATCTTATTGGGAGAAATAATTTTTCCCAAGGGATAATGTCTTAAAAATCGAGAAGCTGGAGATCATTTATAAAGATTGAAAGTGAGCTCCATAGCCCCAACAAGGACATTTAAAGAGTGATACATAGAATACTCTGGGTATATTAGCTCAGAAAGTAATTTAATTTCATTGTATATTTCTGGAGGACACTATAGACAAAAGGTTTAATATTATGAGATTTGTAAACTAGCCTGCAGTACAAAAGACATGGTAAATGAGAGAAAGAGAGAGATCTATGTTGGATAAAATTTAAATGCATGAGATGATACCTAAATTTAAATTCTGATATAAGCTGGAGGCTTTACATTTCTGTATGTGTCTTTGTGTGTGTGTGTGTATGTGTGTGTGTGTGTGTATAGCTTAATTTATTTCACTTTTTAATAACTCTTCTAAAACGGTCTAATAAAATGCAAGATCATTTTCCAAAGCAAGTGGGAATAACAACAGAAGCAAAATATTATGAAAATATATGAGTCTTGAACTTGCCTCAGTTTCACTGTGTGCTAAGTAACACTCGAATCTCTGCAATAATGGCCAAGGCTTAGTTTCACTGACCCTTGCAAGAACAGTATCAGGATTAGTACCTGGTATAAGTTTAGAGAACTATTGATCTATAGAAACAACACCCTACTTAAATTACTGCTGATTATTTTGGAGTGACAAAGGAAGGAAGGAAGGAAGGAAGGAAGGAAGGAAGGAAGGAAGGAAGGAAGGAAGGAAGGAAGGAAGGAAGGAAGGGAGGAACGGAGGGAGGAGGGAGGGAGGAAGGAGGGAGGGAGGGAGGGAAGGGAGGGAAAGAAGAGAAGGGAAGGGAAGGGAAGAAAAAACATTTCAGTTGTTACCATTGAGATGTAAAAATTCTACACTAGAATTTCTAGGTAAGATAATTATTTGCTTGGAATGCAGAAAGAGTAAGAAAAACTTGGACTCTAAGTTATATCTGGCCATTACTAGCTGTGTAACTTCTTCGATTGTCATTTTTTTTTTTTTTTTTTTGGAGGATGAAAATTCTTCTTCAATAAAGAAACAGAGAAGTTACCTAGAACATTCTCTTAAAATCTCTCAGGAAAGCACCAAGAAGAAACGATTGAGAGCTAATAAGTGACTGAGTACAGGCAGGAAAAAAATTAGATAAAGAAACTATGTTATTATAATAGAAATTTCTAAACTGAACAGGGAAGAATGGAATGATGGAAAGCTCCACCAGTGAGGCATATACATTCAGTGAGTCACCAAACCACTCAGATTTTTTTCTTCATCTATAGATGAAGACACAGATATCTACTGTTTTGCTATGTGACAGTTCTGTGAGATTCAAAGGAGATGTTTGAAAGCACTTGATAAATTATGATATTGTTTTCAATATTTTCTGCACCTTTACCTCTTCCTCTGTTAAATACAAGTAGGATACTGAAATTCTCTGTTCTTTTCCCCATTTTACCATCTTTCTCATTCTTGATATGGAAGAATTCTCCATTTGTAAGGGAGCCATTGCTCCCTACTCAACTATTCTGTGGAAGGAATTTTCCTGCTACCTACATGAAGCATTTGGCTTCAGACATTCTAAAGGTCTTTAGGGAGGTTTTAGAGCTCAACCTTTTTAAGGCTCTAAGCCTGGGACTATTCACAAATGTCAACTTCATTTTGAGGGATTTTAGACAGGTTAGCTATGAGCATAATTTAACATTATTTGGCACAGAAGGTTCAATTGCAATTAGATTCTACGAGACTATAACTCTACCCACTGCTACATGCCAGCATCAGATATTTATATCAGGTAACATAACCTGGAGTTATGAGCCAACTTTAAGTAAAGAACATGGAATGGAAAGCTCAAAATCATTGAGAACATTCTTTGGTACAATCCCTAAGAGAAGTCCTTAAGCTATTTACTTCTCACAACCACTTCATGATGTAGGTATTTTAATCCCCACATTACTAACGATGAAACTGAGACCAAAAAGGAGGAACAATTTGCCCAAAGTCTGTAAAGACAGTGAACAGGAAAGGGAGGATTTGAACTTGTGTGTAAATATCTCTTAATAAAATTTATCTAGATTGAAATAAGTAGATGGTTAGAACTGAGTTTTATAAATTGCATATTTACTATTAAAAATAAATATTTAAAGGTAACTCAACTAAGAAAAGATTTTTAAGACATCATAAAAATTATACTTAGAAAAAAATAGTAACTTTGAAAATTATATATGGAAGAGTTCTAATAATCACTTAGCAACATTTAATTGAATATTATGAAGAAAATACTTGCTATAAATACCAGAAATTGTGATTATCTATTAGATCTAAGAAGAAATAAGTTTCAAAACAAGGCATTTAAACTGTGTTCCACAGACTTTTAATGGCATTAAAATTTAATACAAAAGTTCACGTTTATATACCTTTGGTTCTAGAAGGAGAGTCCATTGCTTTAGTCCCAAAATGTCCATCATCCAAATAGGGATAATAATTACTTTTTAAAATAAATAAATAAATAAAATTACCCTTAACAAAGCACTTAGCAGTCCCTCTTTCCTTTTCTGGTCTTCTAAATATTTTAAAGTAAGTAGTCAAGCCAAAGAAAAAAAATGTGGTTTTTATGCTTTTTGATGAAGCAATGAAGTATATTGTCCATTTAGGATTAGGCCTGGTTTTCTCCCATGGAGTAGACATTTTACTTAATAATAGAACCCAGTGGAGACTCACTCACTTAAAAATGTAAATATGGTTTTGAATATGGGCCTATATGTAAATTCATTCATGATTAAATCTAAGGAGCAAAATAAATCTGGATTTATAGCCTGACATATAAAGAACTTGGAAATTGGCACTCCGTCTTAAAAAAATGGTAAAAATCTGAACAAACTAAAAAATAAACAATTCTTCTTAGATCTGTCAGAGATATAAGATCACAGGCAAACTACTATCCCAAAAATTGGAGAGATAGACAGGTGCATATAAAGAATCACAACTTACTGAAACAGATACACCAGCATAAAACCCCCATGAGAACTAGTACTGGAGTAGGAAAACTTGAACTGTGATTGCATTGCTGGAGGCTGAATGTGGACAAGTCTGAAAGTTAAAAACTCCAGGAGAGCTCAGTTTTGAGCAGTGATGACACTTTTGTGAGTTTTACCTCCAGAAGATCTACCAGTTTCTCACACTGAATATCAGAGAAAACTCCCCTCGCATTCCAGGTGTGTAAGGATGGGGAGGGGAAGTAACCATTTTGAAATAAGCCAGAGCGTTCTGTTCTTTCCAACGAGGCCTGATCTCAAGAGAGACTATTTTACCAGAGCCAAAACTATTCAAGTTTTATCAAGCCTACTTTCCCTGGGGAAGGGAAATACTCAGCTCCAGCCCCTTCTAGCCATCCTGTCCCACATGCTCATCAAAGTATTGAGAACTACTCATGGGACTATAGAATGCTTCTCCCCTCCCCCACTTCTTACCCCCATATCACTTAAGGCCTTTTTATCAGAGTTTCTTTCACCCAGTACATCACGTCCAGCTTTCAACAAAAAATTACAAGGCATACTAAAAGGCAAAAATCTCACTTTAAAAAGAATGAGTAGCATCAGAACCAGACTCAGATATGGCATAGATATTGGACTTATTGGAACAAAATTTAAAATAATTATGATTAATGCTAGGGCTTTAATAGAAAAAATAGACAACATGACTGAACAGATAGGTCATTTGATAAAAAAAATATATAGAAATTTTAGGACAGAATCAAAAAGCAATGCTATAGATCAATAACATTGTAATACAAATAAAGAAGGCCTTTGAACATTCTCATTGGTAGATTTGACACTGCTGAGAAAAAAATCTCTGATCTTGAGAGTATATCAATAGAAACTTCCAAAATTTAAAAACAAAGAGGAAAAAGACTGAAGAACAATGGAACAGAATATCTAAGAGAAACTTACATAATGTTATTAAACAATGTTATCTCAATGAATTCAATTAAAAAAAAAAAGAGTATCTAAAAACTATGGGACAACTACAAAAGGTACAACCTGTGAGTGATAAAAATACCAGAAAAATAAGGAGAGGAACAGAAGAATTTTTTGCAGCAACAATGACTGAGAATTTTTCCAAATTAATGTTAGATACAAAATCCTAGATCCAAGAAGCTTATGGAACACCAAGCGAGAACTTAAAAGTCAACGAAAAGAAACTTATTTTAAAAATGGGCAAAAGACCTGAACAGACAAAGAAGATACGCAGATGGCAAATAAGTATATGCAAAGATGTCCAACATCATAGGTCATTAGGGGAATTACAAATTAAAATAACAATGATATTCTACCACATACCTATTAGAATGGCCAAAATGCAGAAGAACACTGGCAACACCAAATGTCCTTCGATAATAAAGGGGTAAATAAACTTGTTGAATCCAGATGATGAAATATTATTTAGAACTAAAAAGAAATCTGCTAGCAATACATCAAAAGACATGAAGGAACATTAAACACATATTATTAAGTGAAAGAAGCCCGTCTAAAAAGGCTACAGACTCTATTTTTCCAACTACATGACATTTTGGAAAAGCAAAGTTATGGAGACAGTGAAAAGATCAGAGATTTCCACGGGTTAATAGGGAGGGAGAAATGACTAGGCAGAACACAGAGGATTTGTGAGACAGTGAAACTATTCTACATGATAATTGATATATGTCATACACATTTGTCAAACCTGTAGGATACGCAACACCAATGCAACACTAATGCAAACTCTGGACTTTGGCTGATAATAATACGTCATTGTAGGTTAATTGATTGTTACAAAGGTACCATTCTGGTCAGGATTTAGACAATAGTAGAGGCTATGAAGGAGGTCCGAGGGCCTCTACATGAGAATTCTCTGAACTTTCCACTCAATTTTGTTGTGAATCTAAAACTGCTCTTAAAAATCTATTTAAAATGATTCTGCTAAATAAAGGAAAATTTAAGTCTCAGGATACATCATGAAGACACACTGAAGCGAAACCCGAGCAGCAGAGCTAGCCTGGAAAGTTGAGGAGAAAAGAGGAAACAGCTTGAACTTGATGTGCAGCAAACACAAGGAGTGATTCTCTTCAAAACGCACAAAACTGGCAAGGCCACCAAAATCTGTAAATAATTGTAATAGTTACAAACCAAAAGATGATTTTTCATAGTGTGTGGAAAAAACAAATTAGCCTTTTAAATTAAGATTATGAAAGCTTAGCAAATTCATAAATGGTAGGACGACTGGGAAGGAAACCTAGGTGGCTGTGTACCACACTTAGACCTAAATATATATGAACGTCCCTATTATTTGGCTTAGACTCATCCTCTATAATTGCTTCTCTATGTTCTCCATTCCTCTGACATTCCCTATTTAATGAAAGTTTGAATAAAACCTCGCACTAGGGAGTTATTTTAAAAAGAAGGAAGATGTGTGTCATTCAAACGATCCCTTATAAAAATATTTTTTAACCTTATGTTTGTAAAAATGATTTGTTTTTCAGACAACAAATTCTGATATTGCAATAGCATAAAAAGTTAAGCTTTCAAAAATGGAAGTATTCTCATTATGTTACTTCTTCAGCAAGAAGAGAGGAAAACAAAATTTCCAAGGTGATGATACATTCCTATAGGGCCTATGTTGAAAACTCTGAAAATAAGTAAAAGTTCAACTGAGCAACAAAAGGCAGCAATTTAGGTTAGGTCAAGAAAAAGAAATGTAAGTAGGTTTTGTGAAGTTGTACTAAACCACCTACAAATACAACTGAAAATGTTCTTTAGAAAGAATCAAGATAAATTTAGTAGCCATTAGTAGACCTGTGCATTTTTGAAAACATGACTAGACTGATGCCCAATTAAACTAATTCCATTTTGATATTCTCACTTTAGTCAAGTTCAAACTTCACAACTTTTTCACATTTTCTTCCCATTAAGGACTTTGTCATCTTTTCTGGATTATCTTCCCCTATGTTTTTCATTCCTCAAAACATGACTCAAAACAACACCTTGGAGAAGAATTTTCTGCTATCTTCCGACACTTACCACCCTTTTATCTTGCATCTCACTCTGTAATTTATTCTTTTTTGCAGACAATTGTCAACAAAGTTTTCCGTGTGTGTGTGCACATAGGCATGTTTTTCCATCAGTGTTATCCAAGGAACTTATCAGAGGACTATTTCTACCTTATCATTCACACCTCTTATAACAGGGCTCCAATACAAAGGAAAATTCAATAAATGTTGCTGAACCACTGACTGTTGTAACAATATTTTAATTATTGGGATAAAAACATAATTAGCACTTATAGATCACATTAGAGCTTAACAAAAGCTTTCAAACGCACCAGTTAATATGCCTATTATTTTATAATATATAGTTAGCTGAAATTTATCTATTAACAATTAAGGTGTATAATAATAATGATTTGTATTTAGCTTTGAAATGTGGGTTTCTTTTTACCTTTATATATGAAGATACCCTGGGAATTCATAACATTGCAAACTGATAATTTATCATTTGGAAGATTGCTTGACAATTCCATTGTCCTCTACTTAAAATATGCCTAATATATATACTATCTACTCCCATTCTGATTTTTAATTTGAGTCAATCTTTTCTTCCATCCTTGGGTGGCTGCAATTAAAAATTTTAGGGTTTAAAAGCCCAACCTGGAGCTACGATGTAAATCCTTACTCTCCCTTCTCTTTTACATCTGGCAGGCTTTGGATAGTAAGCAGAAGAGTCAAAGGAGTAGGTGAGAAGTCAGCACACCTTCCCAGGGAGGTCTCACCAGCGGTCATCTAAATCCAACACTGAGAGCAGGCTCCATAAAGACAAAGAGCGGGCACTTGATGAAGAAAAAATGAACCAATTGGTTACAGTTAGAGAAAATATTTTCTAAAACTAGCTTAAAGGTATTCTATGATTACTAATAAATGTTGTACAATCCAAAAATAAAAGTAATATAACAAGAACATTCTTTTCAAATGGCCCTCTGTTAAATGGGATAGAAAATTCATAACACGCATTTCCTCAAATTAAGAACAACTAAAATTTCTAAAACTTTTTTTCATACAAATATTATTAAGGGAGATAAAAGGAGTGATGTTTATATGTAGTTTCATACATTGTCTTAATAAATGCTTTGTTGATGAATAAAGTGAGTTGAACACCTTATAATAAGAAAGTAAAAGAAATGCTGTGTCATGCCATATCTTTAACCTCACTTCCCCTCAGCTGGTAAAACTACAAATTAAGAAGAGGGGAGAACAGAACTGGAAGCTGGGTCTCAAAAGAAGAAAGGCTCAAGTGTTTTTAAAAATACTAATGTATAATAGTCACATTTTTCTTAAAATTGTATTTTATTATTTGTTTGAATAGTCAATACAGTCCACATTTTCAAAAGATATTACCATCTTATTTTTGCTTTTTAACACAAATGATAAAATACTATCTCTATTTACACAGCGCTGATTAGTATTTAGTACCAAATGTTGGAGTTCTTCATATGTCAGTATAATAAAATTTCCCTTATTATTTTAAATAGTTTTTTGAATATGTGCAATGTATTTACTCCATCCTCTAAAGTTCATCCTCATGAATGAACTTTACATTATTTTAAGTCTTTTGACCTCTGCAGCAAAAGAAGTTATTCCCTAAAGAGTTGAGAGTGTGTATATATATATATATAGAGAGAGAGAGAGAGAGAGAGAGAGAGAGAGAGAGAGAGAGAGAGAGAGAGAGAGAGAGAGAGAGAGTGTGTGTGTGTGTGTGTGTGTGTATATATATATATCCTAGAAGTAGTGTGTATGTATGTGTATATATATATATATATGTGTGTGTCCTAGAAGTAGAACTGCTGGATCAACAGTTATGCACATTGTTAACTTTGGATGATATTGACAAGTTACTAAGGAATTGTACCAATTTAAACCTCCACACATAATATAACACAAGTGCTTTTTTCTTCACACCTTCGCCAACATAGTAGATAATTAAAATTGAGTCTCTGTGAAACCTTTACATGCAACTAGTACAATAGAATAGTTCTAATTTATCATTATCATATGACAAATGTTATTGAGAATTTTCTCATACTTACAAATCACTTGTAATTTCTGTTCACATCTTTTGTCCATTTTTTTTCTTGGTTTTTGGCATTTTATTAATTTGCAAGAGCACATCAGTGAATTCAAAATATTTTTTCTCAATTTTTAATTTGCCTTTTGACTTTCCTTTGTGTAATAAGTAATTGAACTTTTTCATTTATGGGAGAGATTTATGAATTCAAGAGATCCTTTCTCTATTTTTAATTTCTCTTTTAACTTTTCTTTGGGTGGTTGTTGCTAAGCAGTACTTTATATAGAAATTGAAATTTATTTGTTTGTTTGTTTGTTTGTTTGCTTTGGAAATCATTCTCACTCCAACATTTTTAAGAGATTTTTTTCACCCTATTTTCCTAGAATTTATGATTTTCTTTAATATTTCTAAATAGTTACCCTTTTGGAGTTTATTAGCACCATCTTCATTTTTTTCAAGACTGTTACCTTTTTATCCCAACATCAATTTTTGATAATTCGATCTTTTCTCCACTGACTAAAAATGACAACTTCTTATATATTAAAGTCCCAACTGTATAACTCTGTTATTAAACTTTATGTTCCTCTCCATTTGTATATGTTTATTTCAACACCATTACTTCAATTTCAACTATCAGAGCTTTATATTAAATTGAAAGTGTATAATACCTCATTGCCCTTCTTTCTCTCAATTTTCCAATTTAGATTTGCTCTTTTGCTTTTGCCATGTAAACTTCATAATCAAAATTTTAAATTTATATTTTTATTAGAATTGCTTTAGATTTATAGATTACTTTAGAAACACGATCTTTTCTATAATGTTGAGGTTTTCTCTACATGCGCCACCATTTTATTTGTTCAAGACACATTTTGCATCTCAGAGTATCATTTTCAAGTTTTCTTTATATATATCTTGCACATTTTGTGTTACTCCAGGTGTTTTATTTTATTTAGTAGTCACTTTTAGTATGGGATTTTCTTCTGTTGTAGCTTCTAACTAGTCTACTATATATGCACATGTAATGATGGGTATTGATTTCTGTGTATTAATTTTATCTCCAGACACTTTTCTGAATTCTCTCACTCTGACCTTTCAATTGTTTCTTTAAGATTCTCCATGTGTGAAGTATTAGTCAACGAATAAGATAATTTTACATTCTCTTCAAAAATGTTATAGTCATAATATGTTCATGTTTCTTACTTGCATTGACTAGCATTTCTGAGGTGTAAATGGTTTTTCAAGGCAAAAAAATTATAGGAAGTAACAAGTAAACAAAAAACCCAGAAGTCTTAAAAATATGATTGATAAATTTCTACTTCTAAAAATGTTCAAGATAGCAAAATTAACTATAAAGTCATAAGACAAATTAAAATAGTAAAAGAATACATATTGAACTCATTAAAGTGCTTCTACAAACCAGAAAACCCAACAACCAGGTTTAAAAAAAAAAATGGGCAAAAGTTGTGAGGATATAGTTATGGAAAATAAAATAAAATAAAATGAAAACATGAAAAGATGCTCAATACCACTTTTCAGGTGATAATTATAAATTCAAAGTACTTTAACCAAGCATTTTGGTAAAGATCAAAAGTTTTAATAAGTATGTAAAAAAAATTACATTTAATTCTACTGAAGGTTAAGTAATAGCCATAATATAGAATTTTTCTGTTCCCTGATTTAAATGGGAATAATTCCAGATTCCAGGTTGAAGAAGATAAATTTTGGTATTCATGGATTAGATTTTGTTAAATGTTTCTATCTAAAATGGGTATTAAGTTTTATCAAACATCTTGTCAGCACACTTGCTGATTATCTGCTATTTATTATTCCAATACCATTACAGTAATGAAGATATCATATATCAAACTGTACAGAACAGAGTTAAAGAAGTACCCTGAAAAAAATTTCTAACAATGGATAATTACATTAACAAACTAGGAAAGCGATAAACTACTGGAGATAATATAAAACCTATCCCTTATTCACAAGCCTGATACTGATCAAGAAAAATAAAGGACACCATGATCTCAAAGTTTTCGTTCAGAGTTGATATTAGACACCTGTTACTTCAAGTCTCTAAACTAAATTATTCATTTTTATACTCAGACACTTTGCCTTGAATTCCACCCCTTTTGTTTGTAAGTTCCTTAGACTGGGTTCCCCATTAACATCATAGAAACAGTATATTAACATAAAACATTATAATACATCATCTACTGATTCAAGGGTTAAACTTTACAGAGTTGATTTCCTGCTTGCTCAGACCTAGAAAATAGGAAAACCATTTTTTCCCTTGGCTCACCTCACTGAAGTTATCGTTTGCCTTTCTGGATTTAGACTACTTTCTAACCCCACCGCACTTGCATATAAATGCATTCTTAGCATAACTGTCTGACACTACAGTCACCTCTGTCTTGATGCAGCCCAAAGTCCAGGTAGTGAAACTATTCTGACATAGAAATACCTCAATAAAAAGTACCTGGTAAGCAGGGTACAGCTTCTCTGCATACATCAATACTGATGTACCCATATAATACAATATATAATGTGAACTGTAGTTATCTGTTTTACTGTCTTTAGAGGTTTAGAAGCCCCGTACTCAGTTTTATTTTCTTTATCTGTTGTTTTGTTGTTATTGTTTTGTTTGTTTTTACCAAGTAAAATTTCCTTATCTCTCATGCGGAAGGAAAAGTATGAGAATATCAGTCAGAAAACTTTCTTTTATATAATAATTACTCTGTCGATTTGTAGCAGAGCTTACTAAAGAAGTGGAAAAACATTCACAGTGGTAGTTTATGAGTAATAAAGGCCTAAATTTAGACTATACCTAATTTTATTGTCTTGCCGTGAACGATATTGTTTTTTTTGCCACATAGCTGGTCAAAGCTACACTTATTCTTGAACAATTCCTAATTGATGTTCCAAATAACTGTAGGGTTGGCTCAGTCCCCGTTAACAACATGCTACTGAGCAATCTATCTTTAGATAAATCTATTTATTTGTTTAGTTTATGGATGATACAATCAGTTCAAGTGATAGAAGTAGTATATAAATACAAAAATCATTATAATATATCATCTACTGATCTGTTAAGAGCTCCAAGCTTTCTTATACTAAAAGGAAGCAATTCCTTGTGGTTTATCTCGCTTTTAGGGGATGCTCTTGTCTGTATTTAAGTCATCCATCACTATGTCTATTTTAAAAGTAGTGGTTTTTAACAGGCCTGATGATAAATGCCTAATATTGATATTTAGACTAAAACTAGAAATATAATCCTATTTATCTAACTCATTGTTTTATAATTGCATAGTGTATAGCATTCAAGTAAAACCTAATTATAGTTTCTGTTCTCGTTTCCAAAGTCTTTCTAGCATGAGATATACCCCGACTGTTATCCAAATGTACCATTTTCATACTGATTTCAAAGATCTATAGCTATGTTTACAAAGATCTAGCATTTTAGGACAAAGCTATGGTGTCTGTGATTAAGAACTACAGAATTATAAACAAACTCTCTAAATATGCAGAATTCTCAAAATATAATAACTTTTACATAAATTTTTTAGTACATACTTGTCAGATTTTATATAGTTAGTTAACCCAGAATATACTTATATTAAAATTTTAAAAATCACTTAATTAATATTCTATATAAACTAAATCGATTAAATTATAATTTCTAGTTATAATGGTGAAATTTAGAAAAGGTTCTTATGGCTTTAGGTGATGACCTTTAAAAAGAGTCTCGGCTAACTTTAATGCCATCTCCATGGCTCTAAGACTCAATAGTGAAGAAAAGGAAAGTACAGCTCAAGAGCAGAGTTGAGGGCCACAATAATATCACACAAGTCCAGGTAGGAAAATGAAAACTGTAATGACAGAGATGACTGGTGGCTATTGTCTCAAAAGCTATAGCTACAGAAAGCTCAATGATCTTATGCACAGACCTAGAAGACAAAGAACTTCATTATATCCTATTGGGTTTTAAGTCCTTAGAATGAAGGTATAGAAATGAGTACCAACTAAAAATAACACCCAATCTTGAAATAAGATCTTTGCCTTTATTTCAAGTATAAAATAATGAATATTGTACTTTTTAGTGTCAACATTAATATGAATAATTTGATTTAATTGAGAAATCTACTGGATGTTCAATTTTCAAATTCAGAAATGATAACAAAAACTCACTGCCTTAGAAATATATGAGGATGAGTTATGGCATAGGGATTGCCAATGGAGCAAAGGGTGAAGAATAGAAGAATTTTATGCTTCGCAAACATTATTCTTTGATTTGATTTTACTGTCTTGCCATGAATGATATTGTTTATGTGCAATATAGCTGGTCAAAGCTACATTTATTTTAAACAATTCTTGAACAATTTGCTACAGTTTGCTGCAAATTTTAAATATATATCTTAAATCCACAATTGTTTTTATAATGAAGCAAGCATATAAAGATCTCTTGAAATAAAATTATAAAATTTTCATCAGTTTATATAGTGCATAGACTTGCATTTAGTACCTTTTTTCTTACAGAGGACCACGTTGTATGCAGAAGGTCATGTTTACTGTGATTATTCCAAAGTAGCTCTCAAGTTATTCCAGAATGTCCCATAAATATATTTGTAATAAGTATATTTTTTTCATGCACTTATGCACATCAAGCTCGCATGCTTAATTGTCATATACCAGATAATTTGTAGTGGTTGTCCTAATCTGACCTGGAGATATGTAGCATCTTGATCCATGTTCTTCTCATTGAGCATTTATTTATACTAGTGGCATGTCAAGGACACAAAAACGTTTCTTCTCACAAAAACAAAAACCACATCCAGATGGTCAAGATCTCTTCCAGAAGAGTATGGTTAACAGAAACACAGACCAACCAAAAAAATTAAAAAATAGTGCCCATGCATTGTCAAAAGAAGTTTTCTAGCAAAGAAACAAAAGAGGTCTAAGAAAGATACGCAACCTACCTGAGATATCTTTCCTCTCTTTTTTTTGGTGTTTGGCTGGATTTTTGGCTGTTGAAAATTCCAGGTCTCTTGTTTTCAAAGAGCCGCCTGTGTTGGCTTGTCTTTCAGACTCTCATGTTGCAAAATCTGAAATTCTGTTGCAATAAACACCAGATTTCAAAAGAAAAGCAATGGAAATTGTGCAGAGATTAAACTGCGTTTTTATAGCAACAGTCAGTAGTAGCATGAGTACGTGTCTAAACAATGCCCCCTCTTCCAATATAATATTAGATTGAGAAAGAGACTTGTGGTTTATTTATGTAGAAGCAGGCATGGATTTTGAGGCTTGGGAGAAAGAGAGGGATGTCTTTTGTATAAACACAAAAATGTATCCTTTGAATCCCTCCTGAAGGAACCATATACAGATAACATTAGAACTGTGTTATTCCAGAGTAATCCACAGCCAAATGTAGTTAAAAGTAATTGGGCATAATGAGAGCAAACCTGACACAACATAAGTAATATATTTCACAAGAAAAAAAATTAAATCTAAGGTAAATAAGAGCGCTGTTTTTCAAGAATAATTTTTTTCCTTGATGCTCATTTAATTTGAAATTAGAAATGGTGACTTCAAAATAACGGTATCTAACGAATTAGCTTGAAGTTGTAGAAGTAGCTTATAGCTTGCCTTCCCAGCCTTGCCCTGTCTCAGTACAAGGCCAACTGGTGGAAGTAAGTGTAATTGTACTGTGGTTTTGGGGTGAGTATGGAGATCATTCACAGGCTACATGCAAGCCACTCTTCAAAAAATAGGCCAAAATGTCAGTCAACTGTTACAACTCAAAGCAGGATGGAGATTCTATTGCTAGTTTTTAAAAAGAGCAAAAGATGTTTCTGGTTCTTTTCTTCTAGAGAAAAAAAAGAAGAGTGTTAGAATAATTTGATGGTTATAAGATATAAACTATTAAATTTCGCTTGGGGAAAAAATTGTGAATATTAATAGACTGGGGTGGATCATAACTTCTGAATCAAAACTGGAACACAAAAGCAGATCACTGGATCATAAATCTTTAATATTAAATTTTCCATCAGAGTAAGTTAAAAAATTTATGGTTTATTTTTACATAATTTATAAATACCAATTTATTGAGTTAATTATTAATTTAAAATGAAAAAGAATCAGTTTGTATATTGCAATTCTGTTCATGAAATGAACCTCTATTATAAAAATCTCACTAAAAATAAATTAATATTCCAATTAGAGCAAATCCAACTCACTAATCAAAGTATTTCACTGTCGAGGGTAGCGTCCACTCTGAGATGAGTCCCTCCTCGTGGAACCATGTTAAATGACTGCTTATACAACCCGTAGTCCTCCCTTTCCCATCCCTCAGATAATGTCATATTATGTAGTAAGGAATTATGTTTACATCGTCAGTCAGGAAGGATTATAAAGTCATGCATAGCTCCAAATTAAAATTAGCTAAAATTCGTGGACATCACAAGGGCTGACATTTTATCTCATCACAGTGTAATGTAACTATTATAGTTCTGAAATATTCATCAATTGTATTTTCCTGATAAATAGAATAATAAATTAGTTAAAATAAATTACTTCTGGATTAGTGTAAAGTAATATGCATTAGTTTTATCTTAAGAAAGGTGTAAATTATTCTCTTGAATCTTTTTATCCAAAGAAAGACACTCTATTTCTCTTATTTGTTTGCCATGCTTTCTTTGGTTAATGTCATACAGAATTATCAGTAATGAAAGAAGGCAACAGAGAGTGATCTAGTGAGTCACCAAGCTCCTCTGTTTCAGAATGTGCTTCCTGGAGCCTACAGAGCAGTGCAATCTGGAGGTTATGAAGTCAAGTATGAGTAAGTCAGATCTGGCCTTGGCTCTGGGTTTAATACCAAAAAGCTGCGTATCCATTTTCATCTCTGAGCCTTGATTTCCTCATCACTTAAGTGAGGATTATAACAGCACCTGCCACATTAGGCTTTTCTAAGTATAACATGTGATACACATAACACAATTAGCAGAAGGCTGAGTTCATAATAAGACCTCGAATGTTACATTTTATTTTGTTTTTAGTATTTTTATTACTAAAGTGGCCCAGGTCAGATATTCTCCATTATGAGTTGGAATCTTTTTTGATTATTGAGCTGATATGCTTGAGTCATTAGAGAAGAAATTTTTTCATAGTTAGATGAAAAAATAGTGATGAGTCTGCAAATATTTTTGTGAAATGCAAGTCAAGAAAAGAGCATACATTTGAAAAATGTATTTGAAGTGAAATGAGAGCCAGACTTGGGGTTAGGTCTTTGGGGTGCTAGGCCTGACCCCTTCAACTAAATTGCTAAGTGACCTTCTACAAGCCATTCTGGGGCCTTAGTTTCCTGAATTTCCTAATCAGCAAACAAATTATATTGTCATTGCCAGCTCTAACACCAGAGTGGTCAGGTTGCTCAAGACTGTGAAGTTGGAAAACTCTTCCTATTACTTGGTACGTGGAGAACTTTGCCAATTTTGTAGTGTCACGTATCTTGGAGGGGGTACCCTAGAAGCAGTTTCTACAATGAGAAGAATTCTTGTGCAAGTGATTTCTTATCAGAACGTTTCCAAGAGACACATGCAAGGGAGTAAGGAAAGCAGGGTAAGAACGGGAGAAACCAAGAGTGAAGCCTCACCCCAGTCCGATCCTGTGCAGGCTCAGGAACACGGCCTGCACTGCCTGCAGACATAGCCCACTTTGTAGGTAAGAGAGGAAGGATTTTGCATCCCTGTAATGGTCACCCAATTGCCCAAGTCTGGGGGCTCTAATCACCCAAGAGCTAAGCAGCAGCTCCTGCAGCAGCCAGTATAAGAAATTCCTAGAGATCCCAAAGAGGCACCAAGAGTATATTACATTTTAATGAGCCGCATATTTAAAGCCCTTGAACTTAAGAAATACCTCTTTGAAAATTGACTTCTTCATAACAGGATATCACTTTAAAGAACTCTAAGTTCCCTCACTTCATGTTTTACTGTACGGATGCTATGATTCTTCTAAAATTCTCTGCTCGATCTTTGCTAACTTATTATAAAGTTCACCTCCTCTATCTTCCAAGGGTCAGGAGCCCTTACTTCTCTTGCTAATCACAAGGCCGTCTGGGGAGCTGGTCTTAGGATGTACTCTCATATTATAAAAATATATGCATTACAACCAAAGTAGGGTGTGGAGCTTTAGGTACTAACAGTTGAGTGCTTCTCTCTTTTCTCTCTGAAATGCAATTCTTATGTATAAATTCTGAGACACTGTCTTCTTTTTCTGCAGAAAGGGTGAACCTCATCACAAGTTTATATCATGCTAAGAAAGTACCTTTCAGAAGAAAATGGGAAACCCAGATAGCGACTTCAAGTTTTTCTTTCAAAATAAGAAAAGAAGTGAAGCAATAGATGTCCATCTTCACAACCTCAAAAGAAAAGAAAAGAAAAGAAAAGAAAAAAAAGAAAAGAAAAGAAAAGAAAAGAAAAGAAAAGAAAAGAAAAGAAAAGAAAAGAAAAGAAAAGAAAAGAAAGCTTTTAGAGTCTAAGATTACCATTCATTTTACTGTAACGCATTCTCTCATAAGAGATTGTGAGGTGATATACAGTGGCTGCTAGCTTCCAAGTTTGCCCGTCTAACCACCATGACCCAGTGTAAACCCTGGGAGAATATGAGTCATTTTCCTTTCAAGCTTCTAGAATAGAATTTCTCTGGTTTTCATTTCCTTTGAGGTAAATCACATTATTTTTGGACACTCTTGCATTGTTTCCACCAGAATGCCTCCCTCCTAGTGCAGATTTTTATTTCCATTATCATGGCAAAAAAGAGTAGATCACAAAGTTAGGAAGCTTTTACATGTAAAAAGAGTTTTTTCTAACAAGAAGAGGAAATTAGTTGCAAATTTATATCATCTTTTAAAACTAATATTACTATTAATAAAATTAACATGAATTTTTAAAGATTTTAAATTCTATTTAAATACATATGACTTGGTCCTAATTTAGTTGGAGGATAGACTTTATTTAATTAACATATTCCTGGACTTGTGTAGGTTTTCTTTTTTCTTTTTTCTTTCCTTTTTTTGGGGGGGGGAAGGAATTTACATAAAGGATATAACCATTCTTCAGTTTCGAAGTGTATTTAAAACTCTAAAAGCTTTAGAATATTAGCAATGGATTTCATTTCATAGTTGGTGAATTTCACAGTTACTTTGATGTCTAGGATTTGTTTTTTGGCTGGGACATTAGTGGTAAGTTGAATGTTTGCCCAATATAGTTAATACTTTCCTAACTATTGTATTTTCATCATATCCTCTCATACTAAAATAATGCCACTTTGCAATAGCAGAAAGCGCTTCTCATTGAATCGCAACGGTGTTCCGTGTTAATACTCGACCTTGTTTTCGGGCTCCTATAAAGAAGTCATGCACATTTATTCAATGTTGAAATGTCTCATAAATCTCAATCCAAAAGCAAGTTTTATTTTTTCTAACCTTCAATCTTTAAATGAGAATGGGTGTGGGGTGGGGGGGCATTTTTCCCCAGCGGAGCACACTCCAGAAACAAATATGCTGCATCTGTTTTTGCTGGCCTGGATGGGGTCCTGTAGGGTCACGCATTACTGTAGATTTTGAAACTGACAGTCTTCAGACTAGGAGTTCTCCCTGGTACAGAGCAGCAGATAATCATGTATAGAGGTTTTCCTTTCCAGTGACATTCATTTAGGATTTTTTACTGGATCCATTAAGCTTGCAAGTTTATGAACTCTATTGAAGCAATTATCTCCCCAATTCAGAAGGAGCTGTTGGAATTTCACATGTCAGTACCCCACAGCCAGCAAGTTTCCCTCATCACAGACCATCACAGAGGCATTTTTGTGGTTTATTTGGAAGGCATTTTCATGCTAAATCTCATTTTTCAATACTTTGCAACTTCTTTGAAAGCTTTCATTAGCGTTAAAGCAGAGTTAAGAGAGTTTATCCTTTTTTTTTTTTTTAAAGAGAATCATGCATGAAAGAAAGTATTTCTAGGGTTTGGTGACTGGATAATATCAAATTAGGCCATGATAAAATATAGCCGAAGCCCAGCATTTTAAATTGAAGGACCATATGAAAGCATTGAATGCTGATATTCAGATGCTGAAGAATACACAGGGATTATTTCACATTCACAGAGGATTTTCTTCCTAACCCTCCTTTCCCTACATTATCCATTCCCCAAACACAAAGATGCGCACATCCTTTTGAAGTATGTGAAGGTGAAATCATAGCAGGCATGCCCCCTCAGTCTATGCCTGTGGGCATGATTTTAAACAGAAACCTTGAGGGACTTTATTTCTGTTAAAATGCATAGACAGGATCATGTTTTTAAAATTTGAAGCACAAGAACTCAATAAAAGCTGAATGTTTATATACATGTTTATATGTATGTACACACATATACAGAAACTTACTAATACAAATATATAATATATTTATGCTACTGGCAGAGCCGGGCAATTAAACAATGTGCAATTGAGTATGTAAAACTGAGGTCCAGTCAACAGATGTAAGTGTATTTGAGGGGAAAGCTGCCAACTCATGCTATAACGCAATATGCTTGTATTTAGAAAATACATCGTACATGAAAGGAACAAAAGAAAAGTGTGCTTTCTTTGTCTATTTCAAAAGGAGATTGTTTTCTGGTATTGTTTTTATTATAGGAGAAAAAGCAATAAGATCTAATTGCCAGGAAACATGCATACAGCATGAGACTTGGGAATCTGAGTTCTTGAAAGCCATATCCAGAGATTTTCTCTAATACCTTTATTTTTCACAGTGTCTTTCCCCAAGGAGACAAAATAGTTCTACAGCCTTTATCTCCTTAATCCTCGCATGATCGTTGTCAGGGAGTCAGGCAGGCTAGGACTTCTGTAGATTCCACTAGTGAAACAGACAGACAATGGCTGTTGGAGTGACTTGTCTGAAATTATAGAACAAGTCGGGGGCACAGCTGGTGAAAGGATCTGGGTCTGCTGTTTGCCAGAGCTTTCTTTTACCCAACAGAACATATTGCCTAAAGCTGAGAATCCCACAGTGTCCTTGATTACGTAGTTTCAAATTATAGTTCACTTTAGAGATTCCTATTAAAAATCAGATATGGCAGCAGGCCTGGAAATCATTTATGAGACCCCAGGTTTCAAGCAAGTGGGAGATTTAAGAAGCAGACCTGGAGGGATGGAGCCTATACAACAGAGCTGGGGATGGAATGTCTAAACAGCTGTCTACTGGCTCTTTCAACATGGAGGGCATCATGCTAGGTGCTATGCTGGGTAATCAAAAAGATACAGAAGGTATTCCTTGGGCATTTATTTACTTATTTATTTATTTACTTTTACAAGTGGCTTCTTGTGAAAGCTTCATCTCTTCTTTTAAATTGCCGGAGAAGACAGATTAAGAATAGGAAGATATATTGCTATTTTAGAAGCCCAAGGGCAGCTCGAAATGAACTCCCTCATAAAGTGGAGGGAAGGGCTTCTCTCCTGGGAAAGATTCAGGAGGCTCCCTCTTGTCTCAGTAGGATTTTTTAAGACATAGTCTAGTAGGGATAGACTTTTCCCTCATGAATTATTGATACTCTAAAGCAGTTTTAATTGTTTTTCCTTTCAGTGCTATATAGAGAAACCCAATAATGATTCTCACTGCAATATTAGCATATATTTTAAGTGTGCCATAATACCAGTGGGAAAGTATCTAATTTTCTTGAAACATTATGCTTCTTTAACTTCGAGAAATATGATTTAAATTAGTAATAAAGATGAGAAGTAATCTAACTTAGATTATAAAATTACTTCCTGTGCTGGAATATTCTGTAGAAACATTTTTTAAAAATACATTTATGTAAGATTTAATTTAATCATTGAAAAGCATAATTAAAAACTAAAATATGGAAATTTTAGATAAGATATATTTACTACAATATGAAGGTCTTTTCTTGGTCACAGATATTAAAAAATTAAGGAAAAATGTCTTAGAATATGTAAAGATTTTTAAACACTGAAATATGTTTATTAAATTGATAGTTTTCCTAATAGGCATAGAGCTTAACAATATTTTAAGCAAATATTTTTAATGTAAACTTTTGACCTTAAGCCCCTTAAATTATTCAAAATTATCAAAGGCCCCAAAGTACCTTTATATGGATTGTATTTATTGCTATTTATTATATTAGAAACTAAAACTGAGAATGTTTTGAAATATTTATTAATTGATTAAAAGTAAATAGATTGCATGTTAACATAAATAATACTTTTATGAAAAGGTGTGCTAGTATCTAAATAAATATATTATTCAAAAGAGTGACATTGTTTTACATTTTTATAAATATCTTTATTGGCTGGCTTAATTGTCTAGCTGTATTTGCGTATTCGCTTTTTGCCTTCAATCTGTTGTGAAGTCATAAAAAATGTAGCTTCAAGAAAACTACTGGTATTGATACAGAAAGAGTTTTAACCTCGTACATCCCTGCCAAGGTTTTGTGCCTCTTCAGATCGAATTTTGAGAACAGCTGAAGAAAATTGCCCAGACAGGAATGTTTCAGACCTCCTTCCTATTTCTGGTGTTATCCTCAGCCACACTCTTCACTTTGGGCTGAATGTTCTCATTTGCAAATTGGAGGTATTGGATCAGATTATCTCTAAGGTCACTTCTATGTTCTCAATGTCCTCAAAAACTTGTTTTCACCGTCATGTTAATCCATATCCACAAATACATTTTTGCATGAGGTTACAATTATAATTAAGGTGAAAAAAGTAGATTATAAACAAATGTGGATATATTGAATACTAGTCATTATTACTACGTGGATGCTTCTTTGAATTCTGGTGTTGATTCGGCTTGTTTTATTGGAGAAGTGAAGACAAATGTCTAATCTCTACATCCTTCAGCCACTGAGGTAACCCTCAAGGCTACCTCAGGAAGTGGATGACTCTCATTCTCCCTATACTTGTGTCTTGGATAGAAAAAGAGCTCTTGCTGGAATTAAACATGTTTGCTCACAAACCAGCTCTCCTATTTAGTAACTGTGTGGTGTTGGTTAAGTAATGTAACCTCTCTAAGTGCTGGGTTTTTAAACGGTTAAAAGCTAATCATAGCTATTGGGAATGCAAAATGGTACAGCCACTTTGGAAAAGTTTGGAGGACATTATCTCACAAAAGAGATTGTACTCTTACCATATGATCTAGCAGTCATACTCCTTGGTAGCTGAAAACGGGCCCACACAAAAACCTGCTCATGAACATTTATAGCAGTTTTATTCATAACTGCTAAAACTTGGAAGCAACCAAGATGTTCTTCAGTAGATGAATGGACAAACTGGTACATCCAGACAATGGAATAGTATTCAGTCCTAAAAAGAAATGAGCCAGCAAGCCATGAAAAGACACAGAGGAACTACAAGTGCATATTACTAAGAGAAAGAATAAAAAGGCTACATAGTGTATAATTCCAAATATATGACACTCTGGAAAAAGCAAAACAATGCACATAGTAAAAAGACCAGAGAAAGCTGAGGATTTGAAGCAGCAAGGGATGAATGAGTGAAGCACAGAGGATTTGAGTGAAAATATTCTGTATGGTACCATAATGATAGAAAATGTCATTATATATTTACCCAAACCCATAGAATGTACAACACCAAGAGTGAACTGTAATGTAAATGACGGACTCTAGGTGGTTATAATGTATTAATGTAGGCTCATCAATTGTAACAAATGTATCACTGGTTAGGGATGTTGATAATGGAGGAGGTTGTGAAGGTGTGAGGATAGGAGGAGGTACAAGGGAAATCTCTGTATCGTCTCCTCAATTTTGCTGTAAACCCAAAACTGCTCTAACAAAAATTCTTAATTGAAATTTTTTTAATTCAAAATAAAATAATAATAGTCCCATCTAATTTTTATAAGAATTGCATGAGATCATCCACGTAAAGCACTTAGCATAGCATAGTACTTAGGAAAAATTAAGCACTCAACAATTGTGTTATTGTCACAGAAATTTCCTCCTACATCTCCTGTGGTATAATTGTTTAGTATGTTATGTCATTTTTTTTAACTCTTCAGATAACTTAATTTTCAAGCATGATTATGCTCAATATTATAAACCTTTACCACAAAGCAAAGCAAAAATAACATGTAAATATCTATATTCACACTGTCAGGGAACAACCACTCTTGATATTTTGATGTATACTTCTAGCTTTTTTTATTTTATGTTCATATTCATTTTTATATAGTATTTTATTACACATGAAGATTTTATAATCTACTTATCCCTCTTTTTAATGTTATCAGATAATTTTTCAGGCCAATAAATTCTACTAAAATTAGAGTTTTACACTTTTAGTTAAAACATATCATAAGAATGTTCCTAATTTACTCAATTATTTTCCAGCTTGGACAGGCAAATTATTCCTGGCTTTTTACTAATGACTGATTCTGTCATATATCTCATTTCTTATAGAATTTGTTTGAGTATGTCAGTGTCTTAAATACAAATACTTCGCCTTCTGTGAGTTTATATCAAATTATTCCTTAGGGCTCAGTTTTAAGCCTCGTTGTGGTCTCTCCCTAAACTCTTTCCCTTAGTGATCTCATCTATTTTGTTAGCTTTATTAAGTCTTCCGAATTTATATATCGAGCCCTGAATTTTCTTTTGAGATCCAGACTGATGGATCCTTCTTCCTACTTTATGTCTCTATTTGGATGTATCACAAGCATTTAAAATGTAACATGTCTAAATCTGACTCTTCATTTTCCTCCTCTTAAATCTTTTTCTGCTGCATTTTTCCTTCCCATAAATAAAAGTAAAAAAAAAAAAAAAAAAAAAAAAAATTCCTTAAGCTGCTAAAGTCAAGAACGTGGAAACCATTTTTAGTGCCTACCTTTCTCTCCCTTCCTATAATCCATCCTCCTTAATTGTCTAATGCTATCATTTTCCTGTATGTTGTTGTTACTAAGAAAAGCTTCCTTGTCAGAGGAGGGGATATAGCTTTTACAATCCAAGGTCTATAATTGTACATCTTTTACATAATGTCATTTTTTTATGTATTCTTAAAAGTTTGTAAATCATAAGAATTTCATTATCATGTGCAATAGGGATATCAAATTAAAACAGGCAGTTCTATTGTCAAAAGGATAGAAAGATTTGCAAATAATTTAAGAAATAGAAGCTAATTTGGTATGGCTTAGATAGTAAAGGGTCTTGCTTTGATGTCAACATTTATTTGAGGGAGCCTTAAAAGTATATTGACATAAGAAGAATGGAACTATCTATTGGCTTGTATGAAGCTTCATGATCTTGTGATAATTGCTATGCAAAAAATCTGTAAAACTCTATAATTTTCCTTCTTTTACATAGAGAAATAGAAATATTTCTTTCCATACATTGCATACCCCATCCTTCACTAGTTTATACACTCTAATCCAGTCAAAATAGCCAACATTTAACACTAGGACAAACAACATATTCTGGAGGTAAGAGGCAATATCAGCATTCTCTAGCTTGGCCAAGAGTTTGATACAATTCTTTCTTATACAAATGTTAACTATTTCCTGAGAAAACAAATTGGTTTATCTTTACCTTCCTCACCAGGAAGTCAATAAACTATACTACATGATTTCTTAAATTTAAAGTAAATAAGTAGAAAAACTTAATTTGTATGGTTTAAATGTATTGCCCCTTAAAGAAAAAGAATCCTTCAATAAATGTTCAGGAAAAGTCAAACTGTGATGCTAAAGATTAATTCCTAGACATGAAACAATACTTTAAAATGATCACTAAAATGGGATAGTCATTAAATGTGATAGTGAAAGATTCTTTATTTAATACTTGGTATATAAATAGGAAAGAATGATAAGCATCCTCATTTGTATAATAGTCCTATAATAAAGGTAAATTTTTCAAGGAATTAGATTGCTGTGTTAATTTCAGCTTAAAGGAACTATGCATCTTCCCTTCTATCTTATCACAGTGAGAAATATCAGTTAGCTTTTAAAGCATCACAAATCACCTCAAAAGTTGGTGGTTTCAAACAACCATAATTTTATTCTTTAATATGAAATAACAGATTAACTAAGCAGTTTTTCTTGTTTGCATTGTCTCAGCTGAAGCTGGATGGTCTAGGATGGCTTCAGGCAGTTGACTCAGTGTTACCTGAGGTGATGGAGATGTTCTGGCTCTCATTTTCAACATGCCAGCCTGGAATTGTTCACATGGTGGTAATTGCAGATAATGAGAGCAGGTTCCAATATGCAAGTCCTTTAGACCCTCTGCTTGTGTCATATTTGTTAATATCTCATTGACCAAAGCAAGTCACATGACCAAGCTCAGATTCAAGAGCTGGATTCAAGAAATAGACTCTGCCTCTTGATGGGAGGAGCTATAAAATCTAATTACAAAGAGATATGTTAAATAGATGAAATGTTTGTAGCAATTTTTGCAATCTACCACAAACTGCCTTCTGGCCACAAATTATTCTTCCTATATATAAAATACGCTTGTCCTTCCCAGATGACAAAAGTCTCATTCAGTTTGGGAATTTATGGTATCTGGCTTGAAGTCCAGGTTCTTGTGATCTGCTTATAGTCTAGATGTGAATGTGACTCTCTGGACGCAGCTGCTCTTCACCTAGGTAACTATGAACAAAACACATAAGTTATCTGCTGCCAACCAACCTGATATAAGAGGGTAATATGGGAGCAAGAGAACTGCAATAGCTGCTTCTATTCCAAAAGGAGAGCAATGGGCAGCATTTCCATAAATTAAAATTATGAGAATATAAACATGTGTGTTCAACTAAGTTAAATTAACATCTTCTAAAAGCTATCCTTTTGTGAACTAGGGGCAGTGCTGCAAATTAAGTGAACTTAGTTATTCTACCTACCTTATCTTGATAAGATTGGAAAATGTCTCTCTGACAAACCTTTGATATGAATTTTGATTGTGTTGTTTCATAAGACCAATTTAAATGTAATTTCCAGAATCCTTAATTGACTTTTAGACCTTGAGATAGTATTAAATTAAGTTAATGAATGAGTAATCCCTCTAAATAAAGTGGAAAGTTGCATCATCTTATAATATGCTAAGTTAATGTCATCTTATAGTATGACAAATTAAAGTTGAAAACTTCAATTTGTCATCTAACTATATGCTTATATAGGTTTACATAGACTTACATCCAAATCGTTAGATAAATAAAGCTTGGGTATAATAAAGAAAAGAGGACTTATAATTCAAAATCAGTCTTGAAGCATTTAATCTTTTCTTAAAAAGAGATGATGAGTATCTGTATTCTGCCCAAGTAACAGAGTTTCCTTAACTCGTCAGAATTCTTTCACCTCAGATACTAAGGTCTTATCATGCTTATACATTATTTGGTCATATATAATAAAAGTTTCCTACTTCTGAAAGAATTAAAGTTACATTAGTATGTTACCTTCTGCAATGTCATTTTAATATGTTTTCACTCTAACACAGTAATCACGACTGTGATAATTTACCTATGACTTACGCTTGTAAATTGGTATCATGTCAATCATCCTCTCATCAAATTATTTTATATTGCCTTTACCAAGCTTAGGTATCAAATTCAGAATTATAAAACTGTTCAGATGTCTTTTATGCCCTCACTCTCTTGTGGAATAACATTTTCTCACTTACTTTCTGAAAGAGGAGTGGCTTTGAAATAATTAGGTAGGTTTGGTATTTGCTATATGTTAATTAGATCAACACTATTGTGTGAAAGAGCCACTCTATTTGTCAAACTATCAGTTCAAGAAGAACTGTCAAATCAAATAGAGAAGCTGAACCTTCTCTCAGTCAATTATGTACTAGTAAGACATTATTAATATGAACATGGTCTCACAATCATATATGCTCTCAGGACAAATTGGAGCATTCTTACATTCATGGGCAAAGCCTGGCACAAGATTGCTAGGATAAATAAATCCTTTAAAATATTTTGTTTCTGCATTTATATACCCTTCTCAGCTGGTGGTACATATTAGACAAATTTTACTAGATGGTTCAGAGGTTGTGTATTCATAACATGTGAATGCCGTTGGTGTTCATAATATGTTAGCATACTCAGAGTAATCATTAACTTGATTCTCTCTAAGGAATTTTGAATTATGCCCAAATAGGCAATTCAAATCTCCCCAGTGCTCATATTTTTTTGTGACTGTTACAAAATTAATCAAGACCATTCAGTCTTATCATCAACAAGTGGACCCTGCTTTTTCCCCCATATTGGCCAAAAGACCAGGATATATAAGCTGTAGGAAGAAATTATGGTTTTTTTGGAGCAAGCCTTAAAAAATGATAGTCTCAGTAAAGGGCAATATCAGTCACTATTTACCCTTGGTATTGAAAGGAATGGATTTGTGTTTCCAGAATTCTCAGTATAAGTACATTGACCACCATAAGCAGATACCTGTCAGACTTTACCAGAAAAATACATCAGATTGCCCAAACACCTTTGGTCCAGGAGCTGATGACTTCCTACACCAGACATAAGACTCAATTCTTATGGGAAAAGAATTAATTATGCAAGACTAAATGAAACTGGCAAAAGGAATCTAATTGGTATTTTTAACTGAAATATTAATGGCATTGTTTATGATGTTAAATTCTGGTGATCATATGGGGCAAATATTTTTCTTTCCTTTTCATCTATACCTAACCCTCCTTCTAGTGAAATAAATTTATACAAACTGGAATGAAACATTTTTTTCATTGCTAAGATTGACCACTCAGAATTTATAAAAGATATTCTATAAGAAATCGTAATATAGATTATAACCCTATAAAGGAAAAGATGATAATTATTTAGAATAATAATGCATATTGATAGTCTTGTTTGGAAAACCGTTCAGACGAAATTCAAAACATTCAAAATGTCTTTACTGAGTTTCTATATTTTTTTCATGGTATAATATAGTTATTTACATAACTGTATAACTATAAAGCCTACTTCCTACTAGAAAAGAATTGACTTTTAAAAATGTAAGAAATATCATATTTAAAGGCAAGTCTTATTTAATTAGTTATAGCAAGTCCACAATTAAATAAAAAGGACAGTGTAGAAATAATGCACACAAAATTCTTTCAGAAATCCTTCTGTACATACTCAGGAACTTATGGAACCCTATCCTTACATGTAGTAAAGAATATCACTTCCTGGCAAATCAGGGACATTGGCAAACTTGGGGATCTCAACAAGGAGGATTTCACTACAGTTAAAGGTACTATAAATAAAAACCATTAGAGGCATTTTGAATGGTTCCCAGTTCCACTTCTTGGAATACATGAACTGATAGAAGTAATAAAATTATTTCTGGCAAATAAATATGATTTAAAAATATATGTCACTATGGGTTTTACAAAGCTAATAGATGGAAATAAATTCCCTAACTGTAATATTGTATGGCTCTAGATATGTTCAACATCATAACTAGGACATCTTAAATATTTATCAAATCTTGTGACCCTTATCAAAATAAAGCAGTTCTAATAAAGCAGTACATAAAATTAATACTACTGAATCTCAAAACTGGAAAATAATTTTTTTCGGTCATATGTGTGCCTTAGGGAAAGAATCTGACCACAATGAGAGGTTGGCCTTATCCCTTCCTACCTAAATTTCTTTAAAATTTTTAAAATTATTTCCAAGACATGGTTTATGATTTAGAGATAGGCCTTGAAAGGAAGATTTCTCTCATCAGCCTCCACTACAAAGGGAACTAAGAGCGTCGGAGTTGCTCTAAAATCCATTTCCTGAGAAAGGCTTCCAATGAGGAAGTGAGCGTTGTTATGCTGGAAACTGGGAACTTCTGGTTTTGCTTTCTTAACAAAATTGACCCAGAAGTTATCTAACCAGTTTTTTTGATGGCCAAATAATAATTTGAACTATACATACAGGTTGTCTGATTATTCTATAAGCCCCCAAAAAAGCTAGATTCCTTTACATGACTCCAATACAAAACCTTCACTCGGCAATCAGAATTATCCATGCAGGTCTTATTTTTAAAATATAAAAATGATTTGTTTCAATATAATGTTAGTCTTTCACTGTAACTGTATTTGCATACATAAATATAGATAGGGGTACAATTTCCAACTATATGAAATCAACATAATCCAATGTTTCTTCCATGATGAACCCCCACATTACCAGTCTTACCTCTTGGTATAGGCAGAATAAAGGCTCACTCCCAAGATGTCTATGTCCTAATCCCCAGAACCTGTGAATATGTTAGGTTATATGACAAAGGGAGATTCAGGTTGTAAATGGATCAAGGCTGCTAATCAGCTGACCTTGAGATGAGATATCCCTGAATTATGTGAGTGGGCCCAATGTCATCACAAGTGGACTAAAAAAGAGTCAGAGTCAGAAAGATATCAGAAGGTGCTATACTGCTGACTCTGAAGGTGGAAGAGGTAGCCATAAACCAGGGAATGCCAGGGGCCTCCAGAAGCTGGAAAAGACATGGAAATACATTCTCCCTAAGAGACTCCAGGAAAGATCACAGGTCTGATATCTTGATTTTAGCCCATTGAGACCCACTTCAGACTTCTGACCCCAAAAGCCGGAAGATAATAATCATGTATTAGTTTAAGAACTAATGTGTGGTAATTTGTGACAGTAGCTGTAGAAAATGAATATGCTCTTATATTTCTAATAGAATAAAATGCAAACTCCCTCCCATGTCCTAAAAGGCATTGCACGAACAAGCCTCTCCCCTCTCCCTCACCCCACTTTGCCATTCTTCTCTTTGGTTACTCTGTTCAAGCAACACTGATATTCCTTCATTACTTTGAACTTGCAAAGTTTTACCTTAGAGCCTTTGCACTTGCTGCTCCTTTGTCTAGAGTGCTCATTTCCCTGCTCTTTGTCAGACTGGCTCTTTCTCATCCTTCACATTGTGGGTTAAGAGTAACCTTCACAATAAGACCTCTGTGACTATGCTATGAAAATAAATGTCACATACATACAGAGTTGTCCCTTTATCCTCGTTCCTTTATTGCATTCGTTATTATTTAATGTCATCTTATTTGTTAGTTTATCTTTATTTCTCACTCCCACAAATATAAGCTGCACAGAATTGGAGACAAACGTGTTCTCTGTTGAATACCCAGAACTAAAATAGAATCTCATACACATGAAAAGGTCTATAATAAGTGAAGTCAATAAGCAGAGTGTTTAAGCAATATCAAATGACGTATTTCTCAAAATAATTGTATGCGTTCATTCTCGACTCTGTACCTTCTGAACATGCTATTCACTCTTTGTTCTCTGTGCTTGTCTAGACAATTCCAACGCAATCTTTATGCTTAATTTAAATGTGATCTTCTTTGTAAAGTTTTTGCTGACTGGTGGCCTTCAGTTATTTCAGTTATTGCTGTATAACAAAACACCAAAAACACAGTGGCTTAAAACAACCATGGTTTATTATTTCTCAAGTATCTTGGTTTGATTAGGCTTAACTGGGTGGTTCTTCCCTCCAAGTGCAGCAGCCATTCACTCTTAGAAGCTGGGATGGCTGGCCTGGGGCTAAAAGGACAAATAAGGCCTTACTCAAATGTATGGTGATCTGGCATGTTTTCAGGTGGTTGTTCAATGTGGCTAGCATGGGTTTGCTCACAGCATCGTAGTTCCAGGCTGGTTATACTTCTTTGTGGCAACTGGTTCCAAGAGAGAACAGGAAAGATATCAGGCCTTTTAAAATCTAGACCCGGAATGGAACTGGCATCACAACACTTCTGCCACATTCTATTGGTCAAAGCAAGTAACAAATATAGCCCAAAGGGAGATGCGATGCTTAATTTTAGGTGTCAACTTAAATGAGTCACACAGGACGCTCAGGTATTTGGTCAAACATTACTCTGAGTGTTTCTATGTGTGCTTTTGAGTGACAATAACGTGAATCGGCAGACTGAGTAAAGCAGACTGTTCTTCCTAATGTGGGTGGGCCTCACCTAATCACTTGAACATCTAAATAGAACAAATAGATGGACTCTCTCAATAAGAAGAGATTCTCCCTGCCCGCCAGCCTTTGAACAGGGATATCAACTTTTTTCCTGCTTTTATGCTCAAACTGAAATGTTGTCCTGGGTCTTGAGTCTGCTGGCCTTCATACCGGCATTAAGCCATTAACTCTCCTGAGTCTCCCACTTGCTGACTTGTCTTGCCAATCTTAGGATTTGTCAGACACTATATCAACACAAGCCAATTCCTTCTAAAAAAAAACCTCTTTAGCGAGATCAATTACTCTTTTCAAACAGCACAGACGTTTTCTGTTGCTTTAAACATACCCAGTTCTTCTACCTCGGGGCCTTTGCACTTGTCACTCTTTTGTCTAGAGCACTCATTTCCTTCCTCTTTGTCAGATTGTCTCTGTCTCGTTCTTCGAGTTGCCTTTAAATTGAATTCTTCAAGTGATCTTTAAATAAATAAATAAATAAATAAGCTATTGGTTCTGTTTCCCTGGAGAACCCTGACTAATGCGGAAGAGGAAAGACACTCCTTTTATTGAAGGATGGCACGCCAAGTGTGTATAAGGAGAGCAGCAGAAACTGATGCCAGCCATCTTTGGAGAGTAGTTAAAATAAATGCCACTTATTTTCCCTTTTCTTTAAAGGGCCACAGCACCCCGTGCTCTTCTATTATGCTTTTCCCTATGTGCCTCAACAATTTGATTATTTGTCTATCTTTATTACTTTTAGCAGTACTTTAAAGGTAGGAACTGAGTCTCACCTATCACTATATTGGTAGCACTTGGCCTCAATATCATATTTAATATTTGTTGGATGAGTAAATGACTGAACAAATAATGTGCCCTATATTCACAAAATTTAGACTGAGTTTTTATAAATTTTATTTCCTCTACACTCCTACTTACTTACCTTGTACTTTCCCTGACAAATATGCTGCACTATTTCTTTAGGATAGCATTCTCATCTACAAAACCTCCAAATAATCCAGAATATAGAACCAATGATTTATAATTATTATGCAGAATCTGTTTTTCATTTTAGCAAAAGGACAATAACTCAGCTCTAATTAACATTGACCTATAGAATATTTGATAAGATAAATTTTATAAATTATAAAATTATTTTTATACTTCGAAATTTTTGAAATCACATTCTCTAAATAGGTATAATTTTTAAAAATCTGTTTAACATATTCTTTCATATAGACTTTATGCTGAATATGATATCTTTTATATATCTGGAGATATTAACTTCCAGAGCTCAGAACTCTCCTGTGGTATAAAGAGGACCCGGTGTGTACTTCTTAGAAAGACCGCGGGTGGGTGAACACCCCTCACTCCTATTTCCCTCTATCCCCTTATCACTGTTTTTGAGCTCTGCATCTTTAACAAAGAAAAGACAATTTCAGAGCTTTGGAAGGGACTAAACTTTGTTTTACCAAGAACAATACTGGCAAATTTCCAGAAACCTGGAGGCCATGGCTCATTTGCAAATCATGTACATATATTTGCATGAATTTTATTTTGATTAGTAGCCTCAACTCTTGATGGTACTTAGGATGAATGAAGCATTTTACATATATGAATAAATGAAGATGATTTAGCTAATGGCTGTCTTGTCCTTATTCCTCCAATTCTAACTTTCCTCATCCGTCCCCTTCTTGTTATTCCTTCTCTCTTTAAATCTAGAGTGTATATTTTCTTTTCCTTTAACATATTGATTCTATATAAGTAGTGAGAACAAAATTGCCCTGCTTTTGTGTTTTATTGACCCATTTAAACTAGGACGACTGTGACAAAAATCATTGTGACTTAAGATTTTTGCAAAGTTCTTTATCTTATCTAGCATCAATTGTCATTTTGGGGGGCTGAGTCAACCGAATATACAAAGCTTGATAACTGAGCAATTTTATTTTGAAGAGCTGTCCATAAGTACCCCATAAACTGAAATACGACCTTAGGGACAAATATATTAAATGTGCTAAAGTACATGAAAGAATTAAAAGGAGATGTAAATGAGAATTAGTTCCCTATTAATGGCTTTTTCTTTTCCCTAAAGAAAAACTTTAAAATGTCCCTTAATTTAATTGTGTGTATGTCTGTGAGTGTGTGTGTGTGTATGTGTGTGTGTGAGGTAGGATAAGTTGATAGAGAATAATACAAAGGGTCATTAACTAATTGGGATAAAGAATGACGACGATGGCATAATATGGCTGTTGTCAGAAAAATAAGGGGAAGACTAAGTCTTGTAGTGAAATCAGAAAATTCTAGAAAGCACAAGAGTTTGATAAAGTGGGGGTGACCAGTTTAAAGATCAACCATAATTTTTGAATAGGTCTCTAAACATTATCAAAAAATCTATATTCACTTATTATAGTTAATTGTTAATTTAAAATTTATTTCTATAGAGATAGAGATAGAGACAGATAGAGATACAGTTTTCATGTAGATTTTTCCCAGGGAATAAAAGGCAATAATTCTAGATTTCGAGAAACATGGTTTTTTTCTTTCCCTATGTTGGCTGCTCCATTTGGTTTTCTTTTCTCCTTCCTCTTTCCTGTTCTTTCCTCCCTTATTTTATTCTCCTATACTCTAACATACTCAAGTTTTTTTCTATTGTTTCAGTGTAGCCAGTTCCCCTATAAGTAATGATATATTCATTTTTGTATTAGCTATTATTGAGTAGGGCCAAGTTTACTTGTGAAAACAGTATTTGTTCTTCTGTTTGGAGCAATAGAAAAAGCATTACATGATTTCAGAATATGATTAATGTCTTCCATTTATAAGTTATAAGAATGATAATATAGTTCTACGATTAAAAATCTATAAATATTACAGAAAACTAAATTAATGTTACAAAGTAATAGAAATATTAAAAATTATAGCTTAAAATGAATTTGGGAGTTGAATCAGTTAAGGTTTAATCACAGAAGTAGAACCACGAGGAATAAGAGATTTATTATAAAGATTAGACTTCACGCAGTTATGGGAGCTGGTGAAGAAGTCTATGGAAAGGCGTGTTCCATGTGTCAGATGTCCCAGAGGTGATTTCTAGTCACCAAGGCCAGCAGATGGGAAGCACAGCTTCACTGGATAGAGCAGGATAGAGTGGGAATAAACTAGAGCCCATTCAAATGCATGGGAACCTATGAAGATAAACAAGAACTCACATCTAATTCTCACAGCCTCTGACCTAGCCTAAGTTCTCCTGCAGGAGAACCTGGTCCCCTTTGCCACAGAGCAATGTACTTGCTCCAGAACTTGTACATATTGATGTGGAAGAGCCAGTAGGAATCTGGAGGGCTTGTCGGCCTGGCTGCTGCTGCATAACAAGATAGCTGGCAGATTCACCGCGATGTGAGAAAGCTGCAGTAGTATCTGGTGCCCTTACCCTGACTTTCAGAAAGTAGATCCTGCTGGCTCGCTTCCATCCTCCACATCTCGTGTGGCTCCAGCTTTTCAAATTTCTTTCACAGCCCACCCTAACCTGGGACCCTACCAGAAGCATATTTAGAGAAACATAGTTCTGGCTTAACCTAAGTTGACACTGAAAAAAAAAAAGGCACCAGTATGAACCTCTTGACTACTTTTGGCACATACGTCCATCTTTGAACTCTATTCAACATCCAGTTAAAAACAATACTTAAATCATGCTTCTGGGGAATAGGATGCAAGCTCCCTTGTTCAATAATTACATACCAAATCTCTCCCAAGAAGAAGACAGAGTCCCTTTATGTATATTTGGGTGATCATCATCTTGTGGTTGAGTCTCTCTTGCCCTTTGAAGCATATATTTTTTTAATTATTTGAATATTATAGATATTAATCCTTTGTCATCTGTTTACAAATATCTTCTGTTCCCATATGTTTTCTTTAATTAATTTTCCCTATAAATTGTTATGAAATTTTTACATTTTAGTGGAAACAGTTGTGTCTACTTTCCTTTTCTTGTAGAGCTTTTGGTTTTCTAGTAAAGAATTTCTCCTTCCTAACTTTGCATGTTTAATCCTAAATTCTTTTGAAATATTTTAACTGTTAGGAATATTTTAATTGTTTAGAACATTAGAAAGATATCTAGATAGGGACAGAGGAAATGATGTTTGCACTACTGATATTACACCAAAACATATGCTTCTGTTTTGTTCACATCAACGTGCCTAGTGTCCAGGGCGGTGCATGGTCCAGTAAGGACTAAATGAATGTCTGTTGAATACGTGATGATGTGTGGGGTTTTGTAAGGTTCGAGGCATGAATTGGAAAGTCATACCATAAATAACTGAATCTTTTTGGGGGGAAGGCTAGAAATCCCCGCCCTATTCCTCCTCAATACTGGGTACCGATGTTAGAAAATTGTACACATAGTAAGAATCGTAGTTGCTTTCCTCGGTGGGCTTATCATTTTTTTAGATACATAGACACATATACACATACATGCACACAAAAGCATATGTGTTCAGCTTCATAACAATGTGAGAGTAAAATAGATAAAAGATTGTAATGTAACATTTTATCATGATAATTTATAACAAATGAGTGGCATATATTATCTTATTCAGAGAGTGAGTCAGATGATTTAAGACTAAGATTCAAGACAGAATTCAAAGCCAAGAAAAAGAATGAGGATATAAGAGTAAGATTCAAGAAGAAAATTGAAGCTAAGATGAGGCAGAGTTTTAGGAGGTAAGAAAATAATTATATAAACAACAATAACAAAAAAAAACTAGAGGTGGAAATTGTCATATTTACAGGACAAGTTAGCTAAAGCAAAGGTTTTTCACTCAAGCAGGGGCCCCCAAACCCCTGGGCTTACAAACCAGTACTGGTCCATGGCCTGTTAGGAACTGGGCCACACAGCAGGTGGTGAGCAGCGGGCTAGTGAGCGAAGCTTCATCTGTATTCGTAGCCGCTCCCCAGAGCTAGCATCACCACCTCAGCTCCACTTCAGACCATCAAGCATTAGATTCTCATGGGAGCACCGGTCGCTGGTGCCAAAATGGTTGAGGACCGCTGCCTAAAGAACAGTGATCATTCATGATTAGATCTACCATTACATTAAACACTTAAATATGCTCACTGCCATGTGAATGAAGAGAGCACAGAAGTGACTCCACTGCTGTGTGGGGTACATCGTGTTCTGTACCTACTGCTTCTCAGCTGTACAACTGGTTTTGGGCGTCAGTCACCCAAAGGACCAAATACGCACAGTCAGCAGAACACACTGGAATGACACATATTGTGTCTAGTCCCACAGTCAAATATATTCAAATCTCAGATTACAGATGACATAAAGATCCAGCAAACCTTCCTCCCAGGAAAAAAAAAAAAAAAAAAAGGTAGGTAAATTCTCCAGATTGGAACACAATTAAGGACTATAGTGTTGTTAACCCCTAGGATGTTAAGGGAAAATAGATGTGTACATTACAAAAAACTCTAAGCCCTTTGGTGAATTTATGTAGCATCTGTTATTTTTCACTTATTCTTCAAGTTGAACTCATTTCAAAACAATGGAAAATAAAAAGAGAAAAAAATTGTTTATCTTTTCTTATCTTCCTTCTAGGTATGTCCTGCCAATTTAATTCCCATTTTGACTCTTTTGTGATCATCATGAGCAATGAGGAGAACATCTCTCTAATACAGTGTTCTGTACACTGTGTCCTTCTTATAAGATAGAATGTTTCATAATAGCGGTCTATTATGATATAAATAATTGTCTGAAATTTCAGTACACAAAACCTGAATCTGTGAAAGTACAATTAGATTGGCTAGGGACATAGCAAAATTAAAGAAGACCCGGTTTGAACCTGGACATCTATTTGAAGTTTGGCCAGCAAACAATCAGCAAGGGAATAAAATAAAGGGACGTACATAAAACAGGATCAGACTTCACTATCAACAACAGCTCCCGAGTTGATTATGAGTCCTCAAATAGGTGGGTATTTGCAGTGTAACCTGCCCAAATTCTACAGTTTTCCCTCAAAATTGCCTTTTAGATAAAACTGTAATATATGGATATGTGTCATTTGCTTTGGATGTTGGTTGATTTATAAATATAGTAAACATTTAGTTAACGACTTTAAACTGAAGTTAAAATGTGTGTTGAGGTTGCGATATTTTAGGGTTTCTCTCCTCTCTAGACTCCATGGACATGCAGAAAACATAATCTCAAATTCTGAAAAACATCAATTTGAAGCATACAGCTTTAAATATCATTAGGGTATATGTTTCAGTAGAGCCAGCCTCTGCTTGTACATTAGATATGAATACCAGATCCTGCTTTTAGAAGGCTAAATACTGTCAGCCTCCCTTTCCGACTTGTATCCCCTTGAAAATAAACATGAAGCCATAATCAAGGAATGTCATATCTGGAAGAAAAGTCAATGGTTATCTAGGCCTCATTTTAGAGACAAATCAACCGTGACCCTAAGAAGTTTAGAGAGTTGCTCTACATCACACAGGTCATGAGAGACAAAGGAGGAAGGACATTACTTGGGAATCCCAGGAGTGATCTTTCCAGTAGACCTAGGTGCCTAGAATAGGAGTCATCAGGTTTGTAAAAGGAGTCATTGGAAGCTGGGAGGTTTTCCAAGGCCAGATCGACAACAAAAGTGAAGTAATTTTCAAGAGTAGCTTCTCCTTCTTATTCTCTTTTAATGGACTTCATTTCTTCTTTCAATATTACATCCAATAACTATAAGTTATCTAATGGGAAGACTTCCCAGCTCTCTGAGTGGGAAATAAAGTCAGGTGCACATGCCCCTAAACTAGCTAGGTTGGTGTACATTTGGCAGCTGATAGATTTTAAAGAAATGGGAAAGCATAGATAAATTTCTCCTGCAACCTAATCCAAATTGTTTCTTTTACACTATCAACCTTCTGCTATGCCAAGCCCTCTTATTAAAAATGCTTTTGCTAAGCAAAAGTGGCTAAAATGTTGCTTTGTCTTCTTTAGCATTTCTTTCCTTTGCTCTAGCACTTGGTCTGAAACTCAAATCTGAAAACCACGGAAAATTGTTCCAACCTTTTGTTTGACAAATTATGCTACATTGAGTACCCATTTATAAACTTCCTTGTGTAAGTTTCTCTCTAAGCACAAAATGGATGTGTTGGATCAAAAGTTAAGGTCATTTTAAATATGGTCAAAACATCTATAAAAGTTCCACCTACTTATATTTCCACCAGCAATGTAGGTTGTGTTTCCACCAATGATTCATGAAAAATATATATATATATTAAATAGTGTGCATACTATGTTAGCATTAATTTTCTCAGAAAGATATATACACACATGCTTGTGTGTGCGGAGAATATCTCTGGAGCGATATATAGAAAACCAGAAGCAAATTTGCATCTAAGAAGACATATGCTGGACTCAGAGACAGGGCCAGGAGGACAACCTTCTTTTATATAACATGTCAATGAGTAACTCTGATTACTTTTGGTTTTTACCATCTGTATATGTTAGCAATTAAAAAATAGTAATATCTGAAAACTGAAAAAAAAAAACAACATAATAAATGGAAATTGTAAGAAGCAACAGAGGGTAAAATCAAAGACCTGTCAATGAATCATTCCCCAAACAGCCATGAAGGCTGAAAATGCAATAGCTGCTTGTAACTGTCAATGAACAGCCAGAGGGCGACATGATCAGGACCTGCTATGTTGGCATCCACCCCTTGGGTGACTGGTAATTTCTTTTTCCCCTGGTAGACTTTCACTCTCCCTTGCAGGAACCCTCAGGCATATTAGTAGCACAAAGAGTTTCTGGAAGGCCCAGTTAGTAGTGAGTCTTTCTCAGAAAGGCAAAACGCAAAACAAGACCAAAACAAAACCTAACTCGTGGGCAATAATTTTTATCACCGTGAGTTCCTAGAAATCACCTAACATTCTAGATTATATTTTTCCATGAGATAAACATCATAATTATAGTATGAATTATTTATTTATGTATTTTATAACAAATAAATAAGAATTATAATGAATTTTAAACATGAATGGAAAGTGAAATCACCTGTAATACCACGTTAGCGATAAATCAATGTTAGTATCTTGACTTTTCACATGTATATATGCATACATTTTATATTTTACATGCTCTATATGCTTTTTAAATTTTTATATGAATATATATTATTTTTTATGTATATACTGCATTTATTTTTATATGCTTGGATAATGCTTTTTAGAAAACATTTTTACAAATAGATACAACCAGTGACCTCAGGGAATGCTTTCAGAGAAAATGAAAAATATGTTAAGGTCAGAGGTATATTAGGATTATTCTATTTTCTATGATTACCGAGTTTTCTTACTTTAGACAGTGTTTGGCAGGTTTCAATATTAGGTTCTGCTAGCTTTATAAAAGCAAACTGAAAGCCTCCACAGTGTGTGTGTGTGTGCGCATGTGTAACAATTTAGAAAGCACTGCAATGAAAGTTTAAATATAATTCTCTCCAATACTGTCTGGACACAGAACCTTTTATGGAAGTAGATTTATGACAGATTTTTAAAACTTCCTCAAGGGTTATTGTTATATTGTTATTCTTTCTTGGCTTCATTTTAATAATACATACTTATCTATAACCTATCCAAGGAAATTACCAAATATATATTTTTAATCTTCTCTTTAGTTTTCCTACTTGCCCTCTCATTTCCAAATACTTTGGGGGTGAGGATGGTAAATTGCTTTTGTTCTTTAACCTGATTGCAACTGAATATTCAACTGACACTTTTTAAAACTGATTCTTGAACTTACTTACTTACTTACAATTAACAACTTACTGAGATTTGTAATTCTACTCCTGGATATTTCTAATTCTATTATCATCTTTATTACTCACTTCTTCTGAAGTATTAATTTTCTAAATTCATGAGTTAAATGTTTTTCATTTTCCTTCTTTTATTTTTAAATACTGAAGGCTTTTAGAGGTAGGTTTCGTTATTGATCTGTATTTAACATTACTTCATATAACAAGGGTATATTGTATAAATCTCTAAAAATCTTCAAAACATTTGCAATTTAAAAATTATGTTTGAAGCCACATAAAATGTACTAGCTATATTGATTATAGAAAAATCTCCAAAGTACTATAAACATATAGAGTATAAATCATAACACTAATATAATAAATTTGACCCATACATGATGAATATAGCAATGATGAATAAAGTAATAAATTATCAAAAAGTTTACTTTGTAAGACTTTAAAAGAACATTTGGAAATAAACTTTAATGTAGCAAAAATGTTCTTCACTATATTCGTTAATGATGTATGGAAGCTCAAAGCTGAGATCTATTGTCGACAAAAAATATCTCCAGTAAATCCGAATATTAAAATACCTCACTAAGAAATTTTTCCATAACATTTTAGAGAGAATTCTGAATATAATCTATTTCCATTTTTCTATTATTTTACTTCCCCCTCACACATACACTTCTTAATGCATAATGTAATTTCAGTTTTGAAAATAAAAATAAATGATACACGAGTGACTTGAGAATTGTGATGAAATGGATACACCACTAAAGCTCTCCTTTGTTGAAATATAGCAATCAAGTTTTAATAAAACTATTGACTATAAACTGTCGACTCATCATCTAAACCTGGTGCCAACAACTGCAGCATGAAATGCTATGTTTACTTGTTGGAAGGTATTCAATATAATCCACTCAGGTCTTTAATGAGCAAATAAATAAAGGTGGCAAGAATTTAACTACAGGACTTTATATGGCAATATCAAATAATCAGACTAACCAAATGGGTCATTGCAAGAACTAATTTGTGCTGTTGTGATTTATGTACATTTTGTATTTATTTCCTTAACTGTAAGTTCTTGATGGATTGTTGTAAACAACTGACTTTATTTTCTATAAACAGCTATTTTTTTCCCTTCTGAGTATGAAATGGATGGTAAGAAAAATTTAACATAAAGTGAGAGAACTTATGATAAAAATAGATTAAGCTTTAAAGAAAGAAGTCTTTTTTTCTACCTTGAATTGTCTTACATTCTCCTTTTAAACAAATATTGATTCTTGTTAGTTGATAGCAAAAATTTAAATAAACACCAATTTATAGTCAAAGAATCGCTATTATATCTTATTATATTGCTGGAATTATGAAATGTGTACTACTATTACACTCAATGAGATAGATGGAATATAAACATTTATAGTCTTTTTTTTTTTTAGTTTTTCTGTTACTAACCCTCAGAAATTACAGGAATTTATTTGAAGGATGTTTACATTAATTTTATGATCTAAGCACTATTGCAAAACTGCAGGTAATGGACAAGCAATCATTAAATGTCAAAGCAGTTGTTTGCCATTTTTATTCAGTAGAATTTTTAAACATGGCATCTTTAAATGTGAGACAAGAATGTTATTTAAATCAGGAGGGAGTGTCACTTTTTCCTAATATCGTTGTCAAACAACTACTCTAAAATAACATAACATGTAATTCTGAAATGCCATAGATTAATAAGAGACATTCAAATCCTGCAGTACAAATTGGATTTTACCTCTGGTTATGACTTCCTTTTCTATGGCCTTTCCTTTTGATTCTTAACTCATATATGTGGAAATTGACAATTTTTTTTTTATGTAATAGAAATAACAGAGGAGATAGAAATTCACAATACAATAAGGATGTGGGAATAATTATTCATTCATTTATATTTAGTTAATGAACAACCCACTTTAATTATGTATTTTTTTACTAAATTTTAGAAGTGTTGGATCCACAAACTAGAAATTAATTCTAGCCAAGAGTTTATTTCATAATAGGTATAAGATATTATGAGTAGAGCAGAGACTAAATGATTGCTCAATATAGCACAAATTGAAGTATAATGTCAACATTTACATGCTAACTGCAGATATATAAAGTTTTGTAATGAAATAAATTCAAGAAAAAAGTTATCTTTAATCTTCTAGCAAATCTTTAAATAAAAACAATGCTTTTATGGATTTTAAAACAGAAATTTTAAAAAGGAATAAAATTTCCATGTTGAAAATGCTAAAAAAATTAATAAAATTAAATTAATTATCAATCTGGACTTTAAAGCCCTCAACTCAATATTTCCAAACATCTAGACCTCCAATTATGTCTGCCCAATATTAATCCTTGCTCTCATCTAAGGTCATGCGGTATCCCAAGCCAACAAGTTATGGCTTGTTGTTTTCTCCTGCTGAAACATGAGCTCCATCACTACTTCTCATGGCTGTACTCACTCCTGAAGGCATACCTTAAATCACACAACCACGATACCTTTTTATTTCCTCTCAATCAGACTCAATCATCTCCCGGAATTCTATAAGATGTTTTTAAATTTCTATAATAGTAGCATTTATCACACTGTTTTGTCTCATAGCTACTTGCTTCATTGTTTTTGCTAACAGTGTGCAAATTTTAAAAAGGCAAAGACTGAATTTTATTCATCTTTGCATCTTTAAATAAGTTTCACCCAGTACCTATCGGCATATTCCATACTAATTTTTTTTGTTCTGAATCAGTAGTATGTAATATATTGGAAAAATAAAAGTGATTATCACTTGATGTTCAATTTTTAGGATTCTTCTGAAAATAAGAATTGGGATTCTGGAATTTCAGAAATGCTTTGTTTAAAAATCAGGAATGACAAACCATGAGCCTAATCTGGACCTCCCTCTGTATTGAACAGCCAGCGCGCTAAGAATGATTTTTAAACTTTTCAATGTTTAAAAAAAAAAAACATCAATAGTAGAATAATATGACATTCTATATAAAAATCACATAAAATTTAAATTTTAATGTCCATGAATAAAGGATTTTTAAAAATCACTTTACTGAGTTATGAGTGACATGTAAGAAGCTGTATATATTTTATATATACAACTTGGTGAGTTTGGATAAAAGTATACACCTGTGAAACTATCACCACTAACAAGGCTATAAATATGTTTCCTCCCACTCTCTATATTCTTAATATTATTATGTTAGGGGGACTGTTAGAATACTTAACATAAGATTGATTCTCTTAGCAAGTTTTAAATATACAATGTAGTATTGTTACCTATAGGCATTGTAGCAGATCTCCAAAAATGATTTACCTTGCATAACTGAAACTTTGTACCCTTTGACTGTCACCTGCCCATTTCTCTCTCCCCACTGCCCCTGGAAACCATCACTCTACTCTCTGCTTTTATGAGTTTGAGTATTTTAGATTCCACATATAAGTGATATTACACACTACTGATGGGAATTCAAAATTGGCATAGCCATTTCAGAAAAAAAGTACGGAGGTTTCATTAAAAATTAAAAATAGAACTACTATATGATCCAGAAAAACCTATTTCTGGAAATTTATCCAAAACAATTGAAATCAGGAACTTGAAGAGATACCTACCCTCTCATGTTTATTATACCATTATTCCCAGTAACAAAGAAGTAGAAAGAACCTGTATGACTGAATAAAGAAAATGTGAGACACACACACACACACACACACGCATGCACACGACTATTCAGCATTTTTAAAAAGAAGGAAATCCTGCCACTTGTGACAACATGCGTGGACCAGGAGGATATTATGTCAAGTGAAATAAGCTAGACACAGTAAGACAAATACTACATGCTCTTACTTATATGTAGAATCTAAAACAGTCATAAATAAAGTTTTACTGAATGTAGCCATATTATATTTAGATGGGTTCTATGGCTGCTTTTGTGCCATAACAGTAAGTTTTAGCCATTACGACAAATATTATATGGCCCACGGAGCCTGAAATATTTACTATTTGGCCCTTTACATGGAAAATTTACCAACATCTGTTTTAGAGTATTTAGTTTACAGGTTTATCATATAGATTTTCATTTTTATGTTTGCTATAATAAAACATTAAATTATTTAGGACAGATTATGACTTTGAAAGAATAAAAAAGTGATAATAAAAAAATTAGATATCTAACTTGTACTTGAAGATTGTCTTCAAAAGTTATCCTTGAATGACTAAGTTATGCTGGTATGTCAAGAGTATAAAATCTCACCATGTTTTCATATGAAATATGTTTTAGTTACATAGAATAAGGATTGATAGAAAAAAACAACAACAAATAGGTAAGTAGAGCAGTAGAAGAGCATGATGAAATGAGATTTTCAAGAATACGAAGGTAATCAATGTAGTATTGTTTGTAACAAAAAGGCTGAGGACGTAAAATACATAGACATGTCATTGGATATGGAAATGAGGATGTCACTGGAAGCACACTCTTTGATCCAGAGAGGTGGGATCCCTCTCACCATTAGAGAGCCCTTCGAACCACAAGCACACTCACAGAACGTGGTAATGAAGATACAGGCAACTCCTTCTCTCAGGATTTGGCCCTCCCCTCTGGAAAGATGCATCCAAGAACCACAAACATTAGCTTTAATATCCCCAGAAACACTTTTGGTCATGGCTCTCGCCTTCTAAACAAAGAAATCTCAATGTTATCAAAGTCTGCGTATTGTGCTACCACCAAAAATGGGATGGGATGTTGGGAGGATCTGAATGACAGAAGAGTTTAGGAAAGGACAAATCAGACATCTTAATTAACTTTTTAAATATTTCCTCTTAGTTCTCATGAATGAAATAAACTCTTGCATTACAAAATGTGGTTTTCCAGTGGCACCAAAAATCCATTTTCTTCATTTTCTTTACCTTCCAGTTTGTATGAGATACTTAAAAATTAGCGCTGTATTTGCAGGAGTCATAATTGTGATTGATCATTTGACAATATTTCACAATTTATCCTGCCCTTACTAATATATAAGTAGGTATAGAATTAATATGCTCGAACAGTAATATTGGTTTTTATATTCTTATCTAGATGGACACTAAATTTAGAATAACTAATAGTTGCATTTTTATAAAGTTTTTTATTTAAAAATTTATAATTTAATTAAATTTTCCAAAAATGAAAACAAAATTTTTAGATTTAGAAATTTTTCCTTAAAATTTTGTTTATAGTTAATAATTATAACTTTCCCTGTACATTTAGCATATTTTTTATTTTAGAAGAAAAATGAATTTAACATATATAAAAATAATTTTAACTTCATTTTTATGTGTTTAATATTTTTATTAACATATGTTCGAATTTTATAAATTTTATATATAATTACATTTAATTTTTAATCTCTTTGACACTAAGAATGAGTACAAGTTGATATCTTGATAAAAATATAAAATAGAAAAGCAGGGATCAAAAAGGTAGAAGTCTGAAAAGAATAAAGAAATAGAAGATCTTCAAAGAGGATTGCTTAAATTTTTAAAACCAGGAAATAATGAAAGGGAGCTGACTTCTGTAGAGCATGACTTACATAAAACTTATAAATAGAACATTGTAAGTTTTTATTTTAAGAAGGTGTAACTATTGATCAAAACAATGAGAATGGGCACTATAATTATTCACAACTGGTACAGTTTAAATGAAATCGCTGCAATTCTAACTATTTAATGAAGATTTTATTACTGATCAAAACAAAGAGAAAGGGAATTTTTATATCAGAGCTGCAACAAATGCAACTCTGGCTAGCTATTTAGAAGATAACAAAAATTAAATTCATTTAAACAAAAAATTGAGAAAAGAAAAATAAAACCTCTAGTTTTATTACATTTCTTAGATTATGAGTCTGGAAAATGGCTATTGTATCTCTCTTACAGTATGAGACGGTTCCAGCTAAATACAATCTGGGTCAGATTAAAGTTTGAGATTTTCCACTAGATGAACAAAGCAGAAACTGTAATATTTTATTATACACCAAAATTATTTCAAATGAAAGGAAATACAGGAGTTGAGTATTATATTTCAGACTGTTACATGTGTCATGACCAATTTTTAAAATGAGCTTTGGCCAAATTTGTTACTCAATATATTATTCTCAATTAAATGTAATGAAACTTCCCTTATACAGAAAAAAAAGCACACATTTAATTATTAGAACCAAAATAAAAGGAACTGAATAATTAGTAAATGATCAATATTATTAACTGAATATAAACACAGATATGAAATATAATGTTCTCAAAGAATATATTATTTGGTCAATAATTAGCCAATCATAATAACGTTTTCAAAGCACAAACAGCACAGTGATCATAGAAAATAATAGAAATGTTCTGGTTTAGTAGAAATCATTTTAAAATTGATGTTAAAATGGCCAAATATGTAAGATATATTTAAAATAAGAATATTGTTACTACTTAGAATGGAAAAATTAAAATCAGATTAATTTAATGAATAATAAAGTGAGTGAAGAAATTTTACACAAATTAAAAAGCAAATAATATTTATCAGTTCAATTAGATTGCACAAGAATAAAAAAAAAACCCAAGCTGAAAATGACATTTATTGTGCATAATATTGAATTGTCATCATTTGAAGAAAAGAGGGAGGTTGAAATTAACAAATGTTTTACTGTTTTACACTTGCTGTTTTAAAAAGTACCTATTTTGACTTAAATGAAGGATTCAAAAAGAAAATAACTGGCATTTTTAAGCCTTGGATAAAAAGATTATGGAGGACAATACTCTCGTAATGTCATTAGAATGACTGATTAAGAAGGTGGTTTACAAACTAGAATTTTGGCCAGTTATCCTGATACATTCTCACGCCATGTGTAGCACATAGTTTGAATTTGTTATCAGGAGACCTCAACTGGATCCAAAGAAGTGATGATACACTTTGAAAGAATTCAGAGACTAAATGTGATATTTTTTGCATCTGCCTAAAGACGTAATATCTTGAAAAAAGGCATAAATTTTACAAACATTCTCGGAAACATGATAGGAATGCTGACTATATACTATTTAAAATATTCAAAATAAAAAATGCACTTGAAAAAATAAGGAAAACAACCAAAGAGCCTCAAACTAAAGAAAATTTTGGTCTTTGGAGAAAAATATAATAACGTTTAATTTGTGTAATTCAAAATTATTTGATATTCACTGTTGAAATTTATTAATATTTTTAAGTTATAAAAATAAATGGAAGTTTGACTATTTCACATTTAAAATGATTAAAATATGCATTTTTAAAGTTTTAAAGAGACTGCTCTTACATATCAAAAGAAATTGCCTTTGAAATCCATAACAAAAGTGGTATTCCAATATAATATAAACAATTATTATAAGAACATGAGAATTCTTGCATGACTATACAAGAGAAAATACTCATACAGGTAATCCCAAAATTAATATTAATAGAGACTAATCTCTAGGCCTTACAGATTAAGGTATAGGGTCAACTTTGTATTTTTTAGACTATAATATCTCAGCAATAAAATGTTTAAAGGAAGAAAAATTTAATAAATACTCTATGAGTCCAGATATTATTTTTTCAAATGGTGAGTTGCACTATATAAATTACACAGATTTATACGATGATATTGAATGTTGAGTATCATCCAATATAATAGGTTATTATTTGTGACTCATAATGTTTTATCATGATATGCAAAATTTATGGTTTATTTCTAAATTTTAGTTTTAAGAATTTGTTGACAAATCTATTAGCTACTGACTCAGAAGAATAAAGCTTCTCCAAATTCAAATACATAAGATTGATCAGAAAAAGTTATTTATTTTGATATTGTTATTAATAGAACATAAATTATTTGAGGATATTAATTATAAAAACATAATTAGTGAATTTCCTACAGAGATGAGAAAAATTAATTTTATAAAATATATATAAAATTTATTATTATGAGTATCCGAATTTTATTCTCAAACATTACTGCCCATCAACAGAATACCCAGGCATGTACAATAATATAGTTCTTTGATATTTTGCCAGCTTTTGGTTATAAAATACTAAAAATGTAAGCAAACATTTATCTATTATGTTGCTATGAAAAAATATTAGTTAATATAAGAAAATAAAATATATTTTATTTAATAGTTTGTTAGCACTATATATAATATACATATATACATATATATATATATACATATATATATATATATATATCTTTTGAATACTTAGACTCATGGCATTTGTACTACTCCCCAAGGTTCTAAAAATGTTAGTGGTAGGCTTGATCATTGGTGTCTCTTAAAAAATGTTATTTCCATTCTGAATTGAGAACTAAGTCAGATTGAAAAACTTAAGAAAACATTTGTATTATAGATAAAAACTAGAAGATGGACCTTGCCTATAAAAGTCAACTGACTACCTATACATGCTTTTTTTTTAAGAGGGGCGGGGTGGGGTGGGGGGTGATAATTCTCCAGGTATGTCAGTAAGGATCCCAATAGTAAACACATTTAAATTAGGATTTATTCAAGGAAGGTTAACAGAAAATTACTTACAAAAGTGAATACAATATAAGAAAATGACACAGTACCTCAAGGCAGAATGCTTAACAGTTTTAGGCCCTAGGGCTGCCTTGAAGGAAGAAGTTTTTGGTAGAAAGAAACAGGAAGCTCAAAGGAACCCACAGAAATGAATCCAGGGAAAAAAACAACCCAACTCCCTCTCTTTCTTCTCTTATAATTTTTGTAGGACTCTCATTGTATAAAACCAATCACAAATCAAAGAGCAAGAGAACTCATTGATATAATCTAAATAGATTAGCCTTTCAGCACATAGATTAGAACAGAGAAGGAAAGAGACTAGATCAAGTGAGGAAGAAAGTTACCTGGTGCTGTATATCCTTTCTCCCCTTAGAATACGCTTTCATCCTTCACCATTTGGAATTTTATTCCCTACACAGAAGACAAGCAAATGTTATCAGGTGACATATAATTGTGGTAATCTGGCCATACTCCAATCTGAAACCCGAAATAGTATCTGTTACTCATATTCTTCACTTAAAACTTTAAAGAGGGAAATAGAGGAGTAATTTAACATTGAAATAACTGCAACACTCTGCTTTTATGGCTAGTAAAAAGGCCTGAGTTAGTAAACAAAGTTGTTTACTTCACAACTTATTCCATGTTCCCTTTACACTCTGCCAGCACCTCAGCTCAGACCACTCTTGATACCTACTGTCACAGATTCAGTACTCTTGAAAACAGCCTCTGAGATAGTGATTCATCTGTAGGAAGTTTATTTGGACATGCTCAAGACCAACAGCTATGAAGCAAAGAAGCAGAATAGGGCAGGAGAAGACTGAACAGTGATATGGTCTCAACAAAGACTTTAGCTGATCCTATGGCCAATTTTGGAGCTGGGATGGTTCTTCAGAGATGTTCTGTATTGTGATATGGGGGCAGAGGCCTCAATACCTCTGCTTGACCAATTTTTGGATTGGGCTGCCCCCGGGAAGGAGGCATGACTTTAGGTGGGTAGACTTCCTTTAGCTAAGAGCAAGTCTTGGACAAGACTCAGTTGAGAACTGGCGGTTGCCAGGACTCCCAGCCACATGAGAAATGAGCATGTCATCCTAGAGGATAGACTCTGGACACTGCACCATGACATCCACTATAGCCAGTGTCTTTGAAGGTCACCTCGAGAGCCGCTATCTACTGTTATCTAGTGTTGGCATAACAGTCAGATCTATCAGTAAATTAAGTTCATTCTGTTTTTCTTCTCCATGGTGACAGAGCAGTGAAACTGATACAAGTAAAACTGAGTCATCCATTTTGGTGTTTATTGTGTCTCCCAGAGCAGCTTGGCTGGCCCTCAGTTTGCTATGTACCACCTCCATTTTATAAAGTAAAGCTGCTGTGCATATCTAATTTTATGCACAGCAAGGGGTTATTATCCCTGTGTTCTTTATATGAGTGATTCTATCAGATATATATAAAGTTCATCTTGGATAGTTCAATTCACATAATTGCAGGATTTTACCAAGTCAAGCATCTACTCTACCAGAGTCCAAGCAAACTGAAAGATTTCAAATGGAAATAGTTTATGAAAGAATATAAAGGGCATCACATCACTCCTAAACAGATGTTCGAGCTGTGATTTCTCTTATTTGAGTTTGGAAGAGTTTTGTACAATGTGTGTTGCAGTGCTCTTTGTTATTCGAGACCCTGATCAATACTCGCACCTTTTCAGGTCTGCATAATTAAATGGGTTAGAGAAGGATGATGATGTATATATTGCCTCTGAAATCCAAAGAGGCCCACCAAACTTTGTGTCTCTTTCATTGTGTTAGGTAGAATAATTCGTCTCATATTTTAGAAGGTCCATCTTACCATGAACCCCTACAAATTTCACTGATTTGGCAAACCACTGAACTTTTTCAGTATTTATCTTCTATTCCTTGGCACACATATAGTTTACTGGAAAATTTATGGTGCTCGTTACTTCTTGTGCACCATTTTCAGTTAGCAGAATGTCTTAGATGTGAAGGATTAAGATGATTTTTTCAGGCCACATCCACTTCATTCTCCAGACCACTGAATCTGAATCTGTATTTTAATAGGATTTCCAGGTTATGTATATATTCATTAAAATTTGAGAAGCAGTGCCCAAGACTATTTCACAAAGGAGAGCAGATTTGACACAGCCTTGAGGCAAAACAAGATAAGTACATGTAAATATCTCTATTTCATACATAAAAGTCCTATTCCTTCCCCCATCACAGTCCTTAGTGTAAGATAATTAGCAAGGTGGAATATCTAATTAATGTTTACAATCAAACCCTGTTAGTCTTCAGTCTCATGTTTCCTATAAATTCCTGAGATGAAGAATTTTTTCAAAACTGCCAACAAGCCTTCAGGATCTCCACAGGTATCCATAATTGTCTGTCCATAGCTGATATTTTTGCTTTTCCTATATGTACATCTCTAAGTCTATAAACTGAATCCAGGGAATCCAACAATCTTATAATCATTATTGTTCCTATAATTACTAAATGTCACAGCCACTTGATCTCCCTCCATCTGTGCTTCCTCTAATGACTTGATTTGATTAATTATAATGCCACTCTATGCCATGGATTACCCATGCTCCATGCCTTTAGCAAGGAGTTATTATCCCTGTGTTCTTTGCATTTATAAGTGATTCTATTCTAGAATTCCATTTTGAGGATCTTATCCCAAAGCTATTTCTTGAACCAATTATGATATACTCAAGACAAAATATGGCAAATCTAATCCTCAATATGGTCCCAGTAAAGTACACTCTACCTAGGATATATTGGCGTGGGGAACTAAATAAAGTGAAATCACAAAGAGACAATGCATGCTTCAAATGGTTCCTTTGTCCATTAGTTTCTTGTGTTTGGCCAAGGGAAACCCATGCCTGTTAATACCTCTGGACAAAAAAAAAAGGTAGAGGGAGTTGTGTTCAGAATCCATAAGTGGCTAGTGTTATAGACATGACCATCTGGAAAGAATTATTAACTTTTGGTTAAGGGTCATAGCAAGTCACTGGCATAAGGAGGAATGATATTCTGAGTCCTCAATTATCCCTCCCTCTTATCTACTTTAGGGGTTTCCATTGGCCAAACACGACAATAAGCTAATGAACAAAGGAATCCATTGAGGTATTCCACTTAAGTCAATCACTTGAGGCAAAGAATCAAAAGTGGAAAACACATCTAAAAGGGAAAACATAACTATGCAGCATATCACAATTCAACATTTAGGGTACAATGAAAGATATAAGTGCCAAGAGTGAGAGTGGTTTAAGTCCTCAACAGAATATTTTCTATCATGAGGCAAATTACAAAAGGAAAAGGAACGTGTAGTCAGAAACTTGCTTGGTGGTAAAAAGGAAAAGAAAAAGAAATGATGTTAGATTAATTTAATGGATTTTTTTTCATTCTAGAGAACCAATACATTTATTCTAATAAGCACTTATTCTAATGGTATAATAGGATATGACAATCATTACAAATACAGACATAAGCCAACAATACTTGCATGAGAAAACGAAGTTTAAACAGAAGCTCTTTTTGAATCTAAAACATAGTTTGTAGGTATGCTAATTACAGGACCAATTTCTTCGCACTCTATGTATTGTCTCATTGCCTTTCCTGAGTTAGACCATGAGCTACTTTAGAGCAGGAAGTGCATCATAAAGATCTTCGTAGCCCCTGCAGTAACCAGGTGTTTAGCATCTGGTATGTGCTCATTAAATATTGAATATTTGTTACACAATTCTCTTTTAAAGCTGATTGACCCCCGACCCAAATTAGAAGGATCTCTGAGCAATTCACCTCCATTTAGATTAAATTAAGAAAAGAGCATTGGTAATATAACCTATCAGATTTTAAGAGTTTGAAATAACGTGGGTAAAAAGATATTACTTGTGTATAAAACAGAAGTGATATCGAATTCATTGTGTGTTTATATGATTTTTTTCTATATTCCTCTTAAATACTGTTATTTAGTTCTTTGTACCACTTCAGAGTTTTTAACAGTGTTGCATGTGTGCTTTATTGCTTTTTAATTTTTTAATTTTTTTACTTTTCAACAGTCGACATAGAATATTGTGTTGGTTTCGGAGGTATAGCACAGTGTTTAGACATTTACATAACTTACAAAGTGATCACCCCAATAAAGCTAGTATCCATCTGACACCATACAGTTATTACAATATGATTGGCAATAATCTCTATCCTATACTTTAGATTACATGACTATTTCATAACTACCAGTTTGTACCTTTAAATCTCTTCCCCCCTTCACTTATCCTCCCAACTCTCCCCCACATCTGGCAACCATCATTTGTTTTCTGAATCTATGAGTTTATTTCTGTTTTGTTTGTTTATTTATTTTGTTTTTTAGATTCTACATATGAATGAAATCATATGGTATTTGTCTTTCTCTGAAGGACTTATTTCACTTAGCATACCTTCTAGGTCCATTCATATCATCACAGATGGCAAGATTTAATTCTTTTTTATAGCTGAGTAATGTTTCATTGTATATATGTATCACTTCTTCTTTATCCATTCATTTATCAGTGGACACTTAGGCTGCTTCCACATCTTGGCAATTGTAAATAATGCTGCAATGAACATATAGAAGCATGTATCTTTTTGAGTTAATGTTTTGGGTTTCTTTGGATAAATACTCAGAAGTAGAATTACTGGGTCTTTCTTTGTCTCTTGTTCTAGCATTTGTTTTAAAGTCTATTTTGTCTGTTATTAGTACTCTTACCTCAGCTTTTTTGTTTGTTTGTTTCGATTTTCATGAAATATCTTTTTTCATCCCTTTACTTTCAGTCTGTGTGTCTTTCAATCAGAAGTGAGTCTCCTATAAACAGCATATGTATGGGTATTGTTTTCTTATCTATTTACTCTCCATGTGTCTTTCGATTGGAGCATTTATTCCATTTACATTTAAAGTAATTGTTATCATATATGTAGTTACTGTCATTTTCTTATTAATATTTTTTTCTTCTTAAAAAAAGTCCCTTTAACATTTCATGTAATACTGGTTTCGTGGTGATGAACTCCTATAGCTTTTTCTTGTTTTGGATAATAATTATCGATACCAAATTATAATAACCTGATGTACTCATCTTCCCTATAGTGATATCTTTATTCACTTTTTTTAAAAAATCAAGTTCTTAAATCCTATTTGCCAAGTCATATGGTAAGCATTGGAAACACAAAGATAGATAAAACACTGTCCATGTCTTCAAAGAGCTCACAGTCAAATGAGAGAACAGTCACAGATAACACAATTCACCGTGATAAGTGTGATGTCAAAGGAAAGCACCAAGAACACGAGACCTCAAGTGAAGGCACTTAGACAATTGGACCAATGAAGTTTCTCAGCAGGGGTCATCTGTGCAGAGTGTTAAGGGTGAGTGGGTGTTAACTAGGAATAAAGTATAAGAAATTTATTCAACAGAAACAACATTATGTAGAAAATTAATATGGACTACTTTACTACAAAAAAAATTCAAGTTGCAATCTATTATGTCTGGGATATATGTGTAATACGGGTGTGACAGGAGATGAAAATAACCATGTAGCCAGGAACAAAATTAAGCCAAGGCTTTACATACTAAGAAATTGTACTTTAACCCAGAATTAATTGAACTGCTGTAGAAAAAATGTGAAGTTTGGGAACAGCCTGAATCCTGAAAAACATCTACATGCTAATTAGCAATTCTTCCTCCTAGATAGATTTAAAGACATAGTGGCACAATCCTTGTGCTTCGGGCTCTACTTTTGTTGGAATTCAAGTTAATGACTACTCTTCTATTTATATGTTCTCCTTCTGACAGTAGTTAACTAATTTAGGTTTAATTTTCTGTTACAATCAATTTCCAAATTTTCCCAAGTAATCTTGACTGAAAATGGATATACAGGAACTCCTCAATCACATGGAGTCAGTTACTTGCAGGATAGATTATCTTTTTCAGTCATACCAGAAAGACATTTCACAGATTTTATTCCCAGAAAACATATTTTGGGTTTAGGATTTAATTGTTTTTATTCCCAGGTCTTGATTCGAATTAAAGAAGGAAGAATTCAAAGCATTAGACGAGCTTTTTAGGAAGTTTGATCTGAACAGAATGAAATATTTCTATATTCTTATTAAACTGTACTATAAGAACTAGCATCACAAATACGCACACTATAGATAAACATTAGACACATAGATATACGGAGATTGATTGTGATCACACCACATCCAAATAGGAAGGAATTTCTAGAAGGCTAAGGTTGACCATTATAGGCAAAAAAAAAAAAAAAAAAAGTGAATTAATGAAGGAACAAGTTCCAAAAATATTTTTTAATGACTGTATATGTAAAAGAAAGAAAAATCAGGGCAAGAAAAAATATATATCTAATATATTTTCCTCTAAAGAATTTTTTAAAAGTGGAGAGAAGGAGGTGAAGACATGGAACACTTCTGAGACATGATGTAGAGCAGAGGAATTCTCATACATTAGTTCTTATTATCTCAATAAAAAGATAAAGTAGAGTTATTCCACTAGATAATCTTATTGTTCAAATAATGAAGGTAAGACAGAAGAATAGAAGTTAAGTACTTAGAGAAGCTAGACATGTGTTATGTAGGGAATATAAGAATTTGTAAATCCTAATGAATAGAAGCATTCTGAGCAAGTGCGAAGAGGTTAACTAAAATTAAACAGAATAACTTACTAGTGGACACAGTCTACATGTGTTTAATTTCTCTAGCAAACCTTAATAGCAGGAAGCAAAATTGGAAAATGAAAATAAATTTATGTGTAAAGTTAGGAAAGAAAATTTTAAAGACATTAAGAAAATAAATTTTATTCTTTGCTAATTACAAAGCAACGAGCAACATAGCTTTCAAGTAGTCTGAGGTCTTACATCAGAAAATAAAATTTATGATTTATAGAATAATCTAGAAAAAAAATTTAGTTAAGGAATGCAAGTACTATCTACATCATTGTCTTTAATATTCAAGGATAATTATTAACACTGTTATTATTCAAAAACAGGGATAAAAATGAAACTACACCTGATGAGACCATGGGCTTTTTTTCCCCTTTTCAACGACAAAAGTGATTAATTACAGAAGTTGATGCTTTTATGTAGTGATAACAGATTGCCTCAACAACTTTGTTTTTTAGAATGAAAGTCTTCATTGAATGTTAATAACCAAGTGGTATGGGATGCACCTGGTATAATTAATTAGTTGAAGCTCTAACATCTAGTACTTTAGAAAGCGATGATATGTGGAGATAGGGTCTTTAAAGAGGAGACTAAGTTAAAATGAGTTTTGTTAGGGTAGGCCCTAATCTGATCTGACTGGTGTCTTTATAAGAGAAATATTTTGGACACACAAGGAGACAACAAGGATGTGTGCACATTCAGGAAAAACCACATGAGGACACAGCCAAAGATAGCCATCACAAGCCAAGAACAAAGGCCTCAGAAAAACCAAACCTGTTGATACCTGACCTTGGACTTCTATCATCCAGAACTGTGAGACAATAAATTTCTGTTGTGTAAGTCACCCAGACTGTGGTATTTTGTTACGGCAGCCCTAGCAAAACTAATACAGATTCTGGTACGGAGAAATGAGGTGTTACTGATAAAAATATCTAAAAATGTACTAGTGACCTTGGGAGTAAAGGCTCAAGACTGGAAGAGTTTTGCGGTGCATGTTAGAAAAAGGCAAGATTGCTTTGAACAAATTGTTGGTAGAAATAGAGAAGATGCTTCTGGTGAAACCTCAAATGGAAATGAGCAACATACTATTGGACATGAATGGGAAGTGATCCTTGTTATAAAGAACTTTATTGATTTATGTTCTAGTGTTTTGTGCAAAGTAGAGTTTGTGAGCAATGAAATTGGATATTTAGCTGAGGAGGTTTCTAAACAAAATATCAAAGGCATGGGACAGTTCAATAGAGCTATTTGGCTGCAAAGCATTACCCTTCAAGACAATGGAAGAATGACTCTGAAGGTGACACAGAGGTTAGCAGGGTTGCAACCGCTACCACAGGTACAAAGGGCACAGGCCCACAGGATGATGCTGTCTTTTCCTGTTTCAGTGGAGCAGGACTGTCACCCTGGGCTGAGGGCACAACACTGCCACCCAGATGGGCCCAGAAGATGAAGCCACCAGATCAGTGGGCCTGGAGGACTGAGGACTGAGCCAAAACAGATTATCTCAAGCATTAAAATCTAAAGGAATTTGCCCTGCTAGGCTATTGACTTGTTGGGGACACATGACAACATCCTTCTTTCTAATTTCTCCCTTTTGGAATAAAAATGTCTATCCTTAGGCTGTCACATTATTGTATTTTGTAAGCACATGACTTGTCTGGTTTCACAGGTTCACAGCTGGAGAAGAAATTCATATCAGGATGAATTACCCATACTTGATTCAGTCACAGCTGAGATACCAACTGTAGGAATCTCCAATTTTTTATAACAGGCTGCAAGGAAGCCTGCTCAACCTTTGTCCAGGACAAACACATTATCTTTATTAGACTTGACAATAGAGAAACCTGTCATCTGCTCTAGAGAAAAGACACTTTCTCTATCTTGCAAGGTTATTTGCTATCCATGACTCCTGCAAAAGACAGTCTTGAAAAAAACTGTGAATACCTCCGCTTACAAGAAGTTCAGAAATGAGAGACCCATGAGAAATTCTCTCTCAACAATTACTGACAGATAGTTAGAATAAGAACACTCAGGTACCCATTAAATGTAAGTAAATAAAAAAGCATATAGACTTAGAAGTTAAATTGGTAGTAAAATTATGAAATCTTTGAAATAAATAGATGAGGACTGACCCTTATCCTAAGTAAGAAAATTAGTTGTGTTTCAGGTATGGTGAATATGTAGTGCCTATAAAACATATAGTGGAATTATCTAGTGGGAAATTAGAAATTGATCTAGATATCAAAGAAAAATTAAAACTGGTTACACCAACATTAGAATCACCCTTATGGCAAAGTTAACTGAAGTTTTCTTACCCTCTTTAGGAAGGTCTTCTAGCCCAACAGTCAGGAAACTAAGCACATGAGTCAAATCCTGCCCACCACAAGTTTCGTATAGATATGAGAAAAAGTTTCATTGAAACACAGCTGCACCCATTCATCCATGTGTCGTCTACAGCTGCTTTCACACTACAATGGTAGAATTTAGTAGTTACAACAGAGACTGTATGATCTGCAAAGGCAAAAACATTTACTTATTTACTATCTGACTCTTCAAAGAAAAAGTTTGCTGACCGCCGTTCTACATTCTTGAATTTGTGCTATTATGTTTATTTCTTTAGGTCCTTTTTGAACAATCAAAGCCATTTGTGAAAGTACACAAAATCAGTCTTCCTTTCCAAATCTTATGTCATGAAACTATACCTACTTTTTCTCTGAAGCTTTGAAATTTGCCTTCTCATATTTGCGTTTACCCAAGTAATTATAATCAAGTCAAAGAGGGAGTTAAATGCTTACATGTAATACAAATTGCAATGATAGGACTAAGAAAGAAAAAACTTAATTCACATGAAAATAATCTGGAATGTTCTGTCAGAAAATATGGTTTAAAAAGGACCTTAGAGGAAAGTTTAGGCCTTGATGATCAAAACTTCAGAACTGCTGAGGGCATTACATGAGCAAAGAAAAAGAGGTTATAGAAACAGGTGACTACTTAGAAGCAGGGAACCAATATGTGAGGTTAGGTCAAAGCAATAGGACATAAACATAGTTTTTCATATTGTTTTGTGATTCAAATTAGGTAACTGCTGAAATGTCTGGGACCTGTTTTGTATATATTATGCAGAACAAGAAGGAATAGGCAGAGTCAGCAAAAAAGAAGTCCAAGACAACCCACTATGACAAGCAAAGTAAATGGAAAGCTTGTTTGACAAAAAATAGATTCTATAGTCCAATGTCAGTTCCTAATGTTAAAAGATGCAGAAGAGATATGCATAATATGAGCATTTATCAAGGTGAGCTGGGAACTCAGTTTAGGATTATGACTTACAAAAGGCAAAGAAAGATTTGTGAATATAGAGGTCATTACAGAAAAGAAAATCTATCATTAAAATTTTTTATATTAATGGAATTTCTTAAATTTGTCATAAAATTTGAGGTAAAAAAAAATCTTAGGGGGAGGTAGGTGAGTAAAAGGAGTTAAATATGTGGTGACATTAAAGAATTAAAAATTAATTAATTAATTAAAAATAAATTAATTAAATTAAATTAATCTTCCAGTTTCCCCTAGGCTATGACAAGTAATGATTTCATTAACTCTATAGTTTACTGTAAAAAAAAATCTAGTCATATGATCTTTAAGGGCATTTTAAATTATATATTAATATTCAATTCCTTTAATTTATATTTGTGGGGTTATATAATTTCCATATGTGGTAGTTATGAGTCTCAATCCACAAATTTGAGTGTTCAAGAAATAGTACCTTATTTTCTGTAACTCAGTTTTATTTCTGATTCCGAGCCCCTTTCCCTTAAGTCACTCAGCTTTCTCCCATCTCCAAGGCCATTCCATGGTTCCAGGATCTTCATTGAATGCCAAGGCATTGTGGGAGGGAACACTCTCAAGTCATCAATCATTACTCTTCACAGACATCTCTTATTTCTAACCACATGACTATATTAGATCATCAACTCTCTTTGGCTTCCATGCTTTGACTGGGACCCAGTCACTTCAAAAGACTGTCTCATTTCTTCTTACTAGAATCATTATGTAGCCATTTCTCTTTAGGATTTGTTTATCTTGCTCTTTCTGCAGAGACATTTACTGAGAAGCAGGAGATAATCTCTACTCTTTCAGGATTCACAGTACTCATTTTTTCACTTGATCAATGCCAAAATAATTCTTTTTATGAATCTGTGAGAGAAATACTTCTTCAAAATATTCTGGCTAGCTCTTTTCCTTCTTTCTTGTGGGAACTCAGCTACTCAGAGGCATGAGTCAGTGGCTATTGAGCTGGAAAGGAATTTAGCCAGCATAACTGGCATATTTTATAAGGCCGACACCAAGGAAACAGCTCACAGAATTGCAGAATTCGTCAGACAAAAGAATTGAACAAATAAATAAACATTCAGAATAATAAGAGTTATATTTTTACTGTTGGACAAAATAAAGTACAAATCTGAAAGGAGAGAAAGGCTAGAGTAAATTTAAGGTATCACGGTAAACTTACGGTCTTTATTTACCAATACTGATATAAAGATATGCATATATGTGAGTTTGTGTACACATACACACATTTTCTAACTGTCCTCTAGGAATCCTAAAAGCAGTGGTGCCCAAGAAATAACAAATACACACCTGGTTCCCAGAGTGTGGTTTCTAAATTCATTCCACAATTTTAAGAAAATAGTGTTTTGGGAAAATGGCTTATTCCAGGGCTTGGGTAAGAAAAATATAAAATTAATCTAGAACATTTTCTCATGGCAGAAAGTAAGAGAGCTTACTCAAAGGTTGATAGGAATATTTGAAAACACAGAGGAGTAGACCTGAAGGTGCCACACTGATTAAATTGGAAAAAATTTAATATCAAAATAAATAATGATAATTTATTTTAGCCCATTGAAAAACAAGAATGGAAGAGAAATCTCTACCTTACAGTAGAATGCTAACAATTATAGAAGGAATAGAATTCCTTCTCCTAAAAAGTATACAAATACCCAATAATCACATCAAGAGATGTTCAATGTCATTTGTCACTATTGAAATGCAAATAAAAACTACAATGAGATAATACTTCAGACCCATTAGGATAGCTAAAATTTAAAAAGACATAAAATAGTGAGTGTGGTGAAAATGTGGAGAAATTGGAACTCTTATACATTGTTGGTGGGAATGCAAAATTGTTCAGCCACTTCAGAGAACATTTTAGCAACTTCTCAAAATATTAAACATGGACTTACCATATGACCAGCAATTCAACTTACAACTATATATTTTTTAAAAAATTGAAAACATGTGTTCACCCAAAAGCTTATAAGCAATTGTTCATGGCAGCATTATGTATAATCGCCAAAGTATGGAAACAACCTGAATGTCCAACAAATGATAATGAATAAACAGTATATGGTATATTTATACAATAGAAAATGTAGTATAACTACACAATTGTCAGTAAAAAGGAATAAAGTATCAATTTCATGCTACAACACAGAAACCTCGAAAACAGTATGCAAAATAAAGGAATTCGGTTATAAAAGGCCACTTATTGAATGATTCCACTTACACGAAATGTTCAGAATAGGCAAATCTATGGAAACAAAGAGTAGATTAGTGGTGGCTGGGGGCTAGGGTCAAGGATGAAGGTTTGAGGGTAGACAGCTAAGGGGTGAAATCTTGTTGGAATAATGAAAATGTTAGAAAGTTGACTGTGGTGATTATTACACAACTCTGTGTGATAATAAAAGCCATCGAAGTATACACTTTAAAAATTAGTGAATGGCATGACATATGAATTGTATTTCAATAAAGCTGTTATAAAAGAAATCTTCCCCCCAAAAGTATAGCCCTCATTTATATTTTTATTTCTAATATTTTTAAGTGAACATGAAGCTTCATGAGATCCCTCAAAAATATTCTTCCCTTAAATCTTGGCAATGGAACAGTGAAATTAGATTTCAAGATAACAGCACAATCTCAGAATTTCTCTCTATAGCTCAGCTTTTCTTGCCTACACACCAAATCTAGTATTAGTCCCAGAAACGATGGTAAGTGGATCCTATGACAAGTAACATGGAAGAAATGGCATACAGCTTTGTTACATCATAAGCCAATTCCAGCCATTGTACCCTGTAGTCACAACCGTTGGTTACATCTTGCTCTATCAATAATGTTAACCACAGGTACATTTTTAAACTTTTCTTTTTTCAAGTAGCATTCTTCTAAATGTGTAAACTGAATCTAAAATAGTTTTTGAAAAAGTATTTGAACATCTGCTCTATGTCATGTAGCTTCTTTGACTTAAGGCCAGTTATGGTATGTTATAATTATTCTAAATGCACAACTGATGAGTGTGAACACAAAAAAAATCTCCATGCTTATTATATTGTTCATGAAAACTTCACAATACTTTCTAGAAAGCTTTTTCATTCTGAAAATATATCTTCAATAAGACTTCGCATAATGTCAGCTATCTAAAACACAGTAATTTCTAACCAATGAGTAAGGTAGAAGCGCAGAATTCTTCACTATTTCATTCTGCTGTAAAATTTTTTTTTTTTAAAAGGCAAGAAAACCTAGTCACTTCTGTATGTCTCATATATAAGGTATAAACATAATAATTTTAATAACATTACCAATAATATTCACAAAGCAGAATATAATTCTGGATGACCTTTTCCCTTATGTTTTCTTGTGGAAATTTGTAGCTAAGATCCACATCTTAGGCAAATTCTTTATCTTCATTGCTGCAAATGCTGAGCAGTAATATAAAGCAATATAAAGAGTTTTGACAAACTCTTGATTAATTAGCCTCCATCAATTCAGAACTAGAAGGAACTATCTTCTTAAATCATTTGTTTAGTGTCTACTGTTTTGAGGTTTAATTAATGAGAACCAAATATATTGGACATTTTGTTCATAATACATTTTTACAAGATGCGAAATAAGCAAGTAAGACATTTTCTTGAAAGATACATGTCCTAACTGATATCGTAATTGTAAATAAAAAATTAAAAATCAAAATATTTTTAAAGCAGTTTAATGCTATAAATGCTATTTCCTTACTTCAATTACTTAAAGTTCTTGCTCACTCTACAAATATGAATTTTTATTATAATTAATTAGTAAAGTGTTTTAACTTTAAAATATCTATATATTTCAACCGATTAATGGATTTTGAACATAGAAAACATTTAAGGGGATTTTGTATTTCCAACTTACATTCATCTATAATGTATAGTCAGATGTCAAAAATAAATTCAAATGATATATCTGTCTGTGTTCCTAAAGTTGATTGAATGTGATGATAACCTATGTGTATAATGATTGTTAATAACATATTATTTGAGTATGAAAAAATGACACTGTATTAGGCATTCACTGTTTGGTATCACAAATACAAAAGCTAAACCCAAGGCTGATGAGCTATTTGTTGCCAATTACCAAGACCAAAGTTGAACTTTGGCACAATCAAAGCCAAGGTAAAGCATGTCAGTCAACATTCTTTCAAAACTTGCCAGGCATTGGTGAGGCCATCCAGACATTCCAGTGAAGGTGTGAACTTTACAAATACACATACACACAGGGAGGTATTCTTAGTGTTCTTTACTTGATATAGCCAACATCATCAATTTTTATTTTCTTGTAAAACCACAAAAAATTTGCAAATAATATCTACCTTTTCTTATAAATTCAGTTTCAAGAGACAACAATATCTGCAAAATGCAATAGCGACTTTTCAATCTAATCACTTCCACTTTTCCATTCACTGCCCTTTTTACTGTGTTCCATTCAGTTATTAAAATTGACTGGTTAATATCAACTGAGCTGTTGAAATAGACACCTATAGAATGCAACTTGGATTTGGTTCTCTGTTTATATCCATGTTGGACACATGGGAAAATTCAGAGCTCCTAGTTCTTAGGTTTCCAAAGAGAAAGTGGAAAGCACGAATCTATGTGACTTAAATGGTTTTGAATATATTTTGGAGAAGACATTTATTCTATGCCTTTTGTGCACATGAAAACTCTCGAAGGTAAAATACCCATTCTTGAAACTAACACTCTCTTTTCTTAACCTCGTCCATTTTATGCCCATGTACTTCTGCAAAATGCAGCATTTCAATTAACATCAAAGCAAATTCTAAATCCGCATGCCTTCTGCAATCTGGGAATGGGGCAGATTTCAATAGAAATCTATTCTATTGGTTTCATTATAGACATATTTTATTTCAAACTCTGTCAATACTTAAGGCAAGGAGAGAAGAATTTCCAGAGTAAACTACATCTTAAACTCTAAACCACAAAAGTGAACATACAAGGAATAGATCTATTTAAGTGTTTTGTCAATACCAGCTTTAGTATTGCCACTGGGTTTTATAAAATTTTTAGGACTTAGTTTATTAGGGTTTTTTTTTTTTTTTTTATAGAAGCTTTGCTGCTAAATTTAAGCTACTGTTATCAATCAGAATCTGGAACTATTTTTTTAAAGTCTAAGTTATTTTCTATAACCATGCCACCCTGAATGTATCCCATCTCATCTGATCTTGGAAGCTAAGCAGGGTTGGGCCTGGTTAGTACTTGGACGGGAGACCACCTAGGAATACCAGGTGTCGTAGGTGTTAAAAAAAAAACAACAACAACAACTCTGAGTTACTGAGTTATAATTTGACAAGAGTTTAAGAATTATAACTTGCTCCCCCACCGCCACCCAAGAGCATATGTGAAAATATCCCCATTCTGCTTTTTGAATCCCCAACAAGATATATCTATTGTGTCTTATTGCTGACCAAAACGCTTCCTGAGCTCCCCTAATCATATTTTCTTTGGCATGGAGCAACTCTGAAAAGGATGTGAGACGAATAAAAAAAATTCATAAATTTTTACAAAGTAAACCCATGGGTTTGTTTTAAAAACAAACACCAAGTGTTGTTTCAGGAAAATCTTGCCATTTCAGTAGAAGTTGTAAGGGAAAAACATTTTCAACATCACTATCATGTATAAGGTTTATAACGCCCTGTCCAAACATAACCCTTCTTATTTTCTCTTTTAAAGAAAAAAAAGTATGTGAATATATATATATACATATATATATACACACACACACACACTATGTATATATACACACACAGATACATATATACATATGCGTACATATATTTAAATACATACAACATATGAGTGTTTAAAATAATACTAACTTAATAAAAAGCAGCATAAAAAACAAACACTGAGTAAACATATATGGATTAAATCAGAGTTTAGAAAAATAGTTCCCAGAATTTCAAGACTCTAAAAAGAAGTCTCCTTAACCTGATAGAAAATGAGATTATCCCCACACTGGCCAATTGAGTATCCCAGCAAAGCAAAGTGAAATAAGTAAAATATAAAAGTAAAATGTCATGAAATGTGTCACTTTGGGAAGTCGTGTAGGCAGTTTTATCACATTGCTATATATTTCAGGAACTAAAAATTTATTTATTAAAAAATAAAATCATACAATGGAGAACCAACTAAAAGACTCATTTATCAGTTCTAATCTTTGGAATGACCATTAATTATAGTTTAGCAATTTTCTTCACACAGAATGATTCTTCTGGAACTTTGCATCCTAACTGTCTCTTACTAAATCTACATGACAGTACTGAAGTTCTCTTCCAAGAAATGTTGATTCTGAGTTCCTTCCTCTGCATCCCTTTTCATTAAATCTTTTCTCATTTTATAATATAATTTTCTGTTTAATTCTGTTTTCTCTATTGAATTACAATTATTTTTGAAAATGTAGGTGTATCTTCTCCATTTTCGTATATACAGTGCATAAATCAAAGTAGTATCTCATTCGATGTTTGTTGAATAAATTCATAGTGGCGATGCCAGGAAAAGACTACAATTGACAGCGTGCTTACCATGAATCCAGCTAGAAACTTAAGTATTATACTCATTTATTTCTCACATCAGCACAGTAAAGAAGCTATTTTATGTATGAAGATGCTCAGGTTTAAAAAGATTGAATACCATGTCCTAGTCTTCACAACTAATAAGTGATGGAGGTTAGAATTTAAATCCAGCAATTCTTGATTCCAAAGGTCACTGTACTCTTCCTAAACCCTGTCTCTGGGGATAAAGTCAGCGTTAGGAAGTAGATTAGAGAATTTAAAAAATGTTGCAAGGTTCTATGGAGACTGACAAAAAGCAGCTTTACACCCTTAACCCACCACGCTTTTATTTCTTGTTTATCCTTGTGTCATTAAACACTACCTTTTTCAATACTTCCCTCCTTTTGATGTAGGATAATTTCTTTGACCTAAATTTGGATTCCCTCCTCTTTGAAGGTTCATGAGAACTCCATTCTTCTACTAGTTTTTAAAGGACTCCAATGCAGAGGGTTAACCTTATAGCATTCATTTCATGGCACATTATCAGCACTGGCCCACACAAACCCGCATTTGCTGTATAATTCCATTATATTCCCATAGCCAATGCCTTTTCTCCTCCTACCACAGGCAAATATTCTAATGAGCTTAACATGGTTTTTGTTGGTATGTTTATTTAAAATGCATGTTTTTGGTGCCCATATATTTTTAATTTTTATAAACTAGTTTTGTTGTATATTTTATTCTTTTTTACTTTTTAATGAACAATACATTTTAAAATATAAATCTCTTTTGATATGTAGACATTTAATACATTGCTCCATAGTGTGCATCTAATTTTCTATCAGAACCATCTGGAAACCTTCTCACCTACCTCGCTTGTCCTATTTTCAAAGCATATGGGAACCAAATCAAATGGAAGGGAAATAAATTCAGTGTCACCTAATCTTTCACCGATGGAGATTAAAGAAAGTTATATATAATATGTTATATTAATGAAGCACTTTGAGTGTGTTTATACTACATAAGCTCAGAACACTCACATATTCATATTTAAGAATGTAACATACAGCATGAGGTAGAAAAATTAAAAAGAATATGAGATAATAAAATAATATGAATTAGACATGGGTTATGGAGAGGCTACAAGAACTAGGATGAAAGTCATGGGGTTTTTTTGTTTTGTTTTGTTTTTTAATCACTTGAAAATAGTAGCATTTACTTTGGAGACAAAGAACAGTCATTTAAACAAGTTTTATAGGTTTTTTTTTTATGTTCTTAATTTCATCATTCTTTAAAAAGTAAGTTTAAGGGACACTATCTATGATAGACATTTTAATCTAGTTTTGAAAACCCAGCAGGTTTAAAGTTATCCAGATTTATTCCAAAGGAAACTAAGATATTGAGTGATATGTAAAAAGTTATACAGCTAAGGCAAGGCAGGAATTATTCAAACCTAGAGTTGGATGAGCACAGGTTTTGGTCAGAATTATTTGGCTCAAATCTCAACTCCGCTATTTATCAATTCTCTGACATTTGATAAGTTACCTACACACTCTTTGTCTTAATTCTTCATCTGTAGAATGAAGTTATTGATGCCTATCTAAAGAATCACTGTGGATATTAGTGATGATATACATAGTATACAGCACAGTGTCTGAACATAACTATCATTTATTTATTCAATTGTTTATTCATTAATTCATTCTTACCAAGCTCTTACAATTCATAGAAGAAATGGCATCAGAACCCATACCTTTGAGACATAAAGTCAGAATTTGTTCTAGATTAAGTACATCTTTAACTAATCAACATACAATATACTTACTATATGCTTCTAAAGCATCTGATGTCTAATCTAATATAGCTTATGTCTTTATTTTTATCTGTTTTTTTCTTCTTAATACCTACTGACTAGAATAATCTTACTTTACTACCAGAATAATCTTCCTTCCAGCCTTTGACCTTGATCATGTTACTAATTTTCTCAGAGAAGCAACATTTTCTCAACCTAGACTCTACTTGCTTTCAAATTCACTTGCTTTTAATGCTTGGGCTTCAGCTTGGGAAAGGTCTGGTATTTATCTTGTCTTCACTTTTACTCATCAATTCACTTGTTTCCACATGGCAAATTCTCCAACTCTTTGTTTCAAATTTTCATCCATTCTTCAAGGACAATAAACCTTTTGTCTTCTCTTTAATTTTATGCGTGTGGGACAGAGATCCTTTGAACCTTTGTACTTTGGACAAAGTTTTTTTTCTCTTTTTACATGGTAATTTATATAGAACTTCAAATTGTAGATATTAAGATTCTTAACTCATTCTTCCTGGCTAATTAAAGCTTTCTTGAAAACAAAACCTGTCTTACTCATTTCTTGTCAGCTGCTTCATGTAGTATGTAGGATCTTATACACAGTTGGTACTTAGTAAATATTAGTTGAACATAATTAAATTAAAAGCTTAAAGGTTTTTGTTCTGGGGCTGCTGGAACTGTGTTTCTGAAACTACTTCAATCTTTCAGGTAACATATAAAAACAAAGTTAACTTTCAAGAAGATGATCAAGAACAATTGATGAATAAAAGAGTTAAGCTTTCAGGAAGCGGTGACAGCATTTATTTTCTTCACCAGCCAAGACAGATTCAACAATGCAATTAAAAGCTATTGAAGTGAGCTGGGATCCTTGGTGAAACAATATTGCATAATATCTCACAGAGGCTCTAAGTCACCACAGTACAGTGGGTTAAAGCATTTTCCACTTGGAATCCAAGGTAACTTAAAAGGATTATTGATTTTTTTCCTCTACTTATAAATGAGACTCACATATTACAGTGAGAGCTGCAGACACAACATAATGACCTTTCTACTTGGCTTCTTTTTTCTAACATAAACAGAATTACTTTCAGTGGTTAAGAAGATATTAAGCAGTAAATCTTGTAATTGTGTGTGTGACTGTCTATACCTTGAGAGCAAAAATTAAAAATCAGATTTTTCATTTTAAAAACATCAGTTCTGTTCATTTAGCGTTAGAAATCTCACCATAGAATTGTATGTTTTCTTCCTGCTCTGGTGTTGAAGTCTTATGTTTGTTCATGCCTCAGCAATAATACACAAGTTCAGCTTGAAACAATGACTTTATTGAAGATATACGACCTTGCCTGACCTTGTTTCAGATGTAAGATTTAAAACAAAATTATTGATTCCTGCCATGTTATCTTAAGGAGAAATATTCTACAATATGAAACAGTGGGGGAGCCCATATTAAAGTTGCCCCCAAAGCTAGGAAGTCGATAGTCATTAAAATCAGATTTTGTTTTGTACCTGTCAGATTTAGCAATTATGATTTAATTAGGAATTTTCTGAAAACAAGTTGAGGCTTGATGGGTTTCCTGTTTTTTTTTTTTTTTGTTGCTAGTTCCTTTTTTGAATATTTAAAATAACTATTTTCTCCAACTTTTCACTCTTCAGGGGTGACCTTTTAAGTCATTTTTAGTTTGTTTTTGTTTTGTCTTGTTTTGTTTTCCCCCTGGCTATTCAGTGAGATCTATTATCCCCTATTACACTAGATGGTCATATGCTCCTGTGTGGCCCTCCACACCTAATTCACTACAAGTAATCAGGGACATTTTTATGATTTCGAAAGGTGCTAAGTAGATATTTACTATGTGTAAACATACTATACCAGAGAGAGAGAGAGAGAGAAAGAGACAGACAGACAGACAGACAGACAGTTGTTATGTCTGAAGTTCTCCCATTGAAAATCTGTCAGTTCAGTTTGTTCAGCAACAAATATATATTTCACAAATACGTATTTCTGTTAGATATTGGCATTACAAAGATAATAGGATTCTGCAATTTACCCAGCACCAATTTTGTGCCAAACACAGAGCTAAGTGTCATATATATTTTTTCCTCTCACTCCATCCTTACAACACTATAAGGTAAGTACTAGGATAATCCACATTTTCTGTATGGAGAAAGTGAGGTTCCGAGAGTTAAGTAACTTAGCTAAGGTCACAAAGCCTGTAAAGTGCCAAAACAGGCAAGTTTTTCTGATTCCAAACATTTGGCTCTACCTGACAATACTTTTATGAATAAGAAAGTCTTCGTGTAAGTGGTTGATAGGGAGAAAATGGAAGCAACTTTTAAAAGTTTGAAAAGAGCCTTCAATTCTGGCAAGGATTCCATTTTTACAGATGAGAAAACAGGTTCAGGGAATTTTTTAACTTTCTAAGCTTATAAACTCGATGTGTCAGTTACCAATGTGTAATGTCTCACTCAACTTCAAACGTACTCTACCCGCTACTCAGAAAGAGAAATAGAACCTGTGTGTTAGTTTTTCAGGGCTGCTATGACAACGTACTACAGACTAGATGGCTTAAGCGACAGAATTTATTTTCTAACAATCTTGGAGGCTAGAAGTCCAAGATCAAAGTGTCAACAGGATTGATTTAATTCTGAGACCTCTCCCCATGGCTTGCAGACAGACTTCTCTCTGTGTCTTTAGTTGGCCTTTTCTCTGTGTGTATCTGCATCCTAATCTCTTTTTATAAGAACACTGGTCAACACCTACTATAATGATCTTATTTAACCTTAATTACCTCTTTAGAGACCACAACTCAAAGTCACATTCTGAGGTACTAGAAGTTAGGGCTTCCACATAGGAATCTGTAGGGGACACAATTCTACCCATAACACCTGTAAATAGGTTTCTCTTGCAGCAGGCATGGTATTAGGCTTTGTCAGTAGAAGGTGCCAAGGGCACACTGGAAGGAGGAGCGGTTTTTCTTCCTGATTCTTCGTGTTTCTCTAGACAGGCTCCTGCAGCACAGGCAGCACAGCTTCTGCAGTACCAGGCTCCTGCAGCACAGGCAGCACGGCTTCTGCAGTACCAGGCTTCTGCAGTACCAGGCTTCTGCAGCATGTGTGGCATCTCCAGCTTGTGGTTCCAGCAGCACCCACCAGGAAGTACTAGCACATAGCAAGTCCCCACAGACACCTCTACCAGCTTCTTCTCTGGGGGCTCTTTAGTGATGAGCCACAAGCATGATACCGGCTGTGAATAACTTCTCCAAGGCACCCTCTTGGGTAGCTGCACAGCAGAATCCAGCTAGCTCAGTACTTATTAAAAGTTTTGCCAGATGTACCATAGGGGCAGCTTCACAGAGAATTCTATGAGACAGCACCTCTCCAGGTCAGCTACCCCTCGCATCCTAGAGAGTGGCTTCCCAACAAATGCGGCTAACATGGCACCTCCTTCTGCATGGCTTCCCCTGGAACCTGCCCAGAACCTTCTTGGATGGCCTTGTAGCCTCAGCTAACATCTCTGCCAGTGATCCATGGCTGTACTCTTACCAGTGAAGTCTGGATCTCAGTCCTGGGGTAAAAGGAATCTTCTAGATTTTTTCCTTTGTTAAGTTATTCTTTCTTATCCCTAGGGGTAGTGGTTGTTTCCTGTATCTGCTATTCCTCTAGTCTCTAGAATATTTTGCTCTGCACTCATCAGTCTTTTGTTATTCTAATCCTGTTAATAATTATTTATATTAATTGTTTTTTCTTCAAATTACTTTATGGTTTCTGTCTCCTGATTATACCCTGATACAACTGATAAGTTTCAGGCCCATTACTCAGAAATTCCTCAAAAAAAAAGAAAAAGAAAAATGCATTAATGCTGTAAACGTTGAAATGAACATGTAAAACTGTCCTTTCCAGAGGATAAAATCATCTATCTAGAAAACCCAATAGAATCACTAGAAAAGCTAATAGAACTAATAAGAGTATTCAATAGACTGGTCATTTTATGCAAATAAATAACATTCTTTATGTCCCCAATAAACATAGAAATATAGAAGAAAAAATAGCGACCTATTCTTACATCAAAAAATTTGTAAAGAATCTAAAAGTTAAATTAACAAAGAATGCATATTATTATTACAGAAGAATTTGAAATAAAGGATAAAAATATGATATTAATAAAGAGAAATATATATGCTTATAAATAAGATTAATATACATTGTAAAGAAGTCAATTCGCCACAACTTAAATTCGATAAGATTTACTCAGAATCTCAAAAAACGTTTAGGGGAATTTGAAAAATTATGTTCAAATGGTAAATTGTTAAATCATCTTTAAAAAACAGATGCAAAGAATAAAGACAGAGTTTAACAAATATTAATAAAAGTTAAATCCAAAATAATTAAAATAATATGATACTGCAGAACAGAAAAAGCAGATCACTGAAAGCAAATGCAGATGTCAGAAATAAAACTATGTATGTATAGGAAATTGGCATATGGTAAAAGTGAAAAACAGAGGAAGGTGAATAGAATACATTGTTATGTAGATAACCTCAGGAGAGCTCGTCACTCAATAGAGAAAATAAAGCTGAACTCATACCTCATAGTATGTACAAAGTAAAATTCAGAAGAATTATTGAGCTAAATATAAAAGGCAAATTTATAGACCTAAAAGAAGAAAATGTAGTAGAATATCTTTATTACCTATGGCTAAAGGAAGACTTCAAGAAGCACAAATGGACTGTACTGAAATTTGAATTTTCTATTCAAAAAAAGCCACTATAGATCAAATTAAACAAGTAGGTTAAGACTGGGGAAATATTTGCAATATCTATAACTGACAATAGATTAATAGCCAAAATATACCAAGAGCTCCTGAAAAACAAATAAAATGAGAGAAAACTAAATAGAAATTATAGACAAGGGATGTAAATAGGCAATTCATAAAAGGATATGCCGAAGCATATTGCAACATGCTCAAAATCACCAATAATCAGAAAAATAAAAATTTAAAGCATACCACTTCAAATTGATCAAAATGACAACAATTAAAAACTTGGATTATACCAAATACTGTCAAAGATATGAGCATATGAGGACTTTTATGCATAACCAGTGGGAATGTAAAATGAATTAATTATTATCAAAAGAAATTTGGAAATTTTTATGCGTTTGACCTGTGATACAATGATCTTGTTCTTAGGTAAGTATATTTTAAATATTGTTGTACAAGTCTGTAAGAGGACGTATACAAAGATTTGTCATCCAGACATTGTTTGCACTAATAGGAAGTTAGAGATAAACTAATTGTTTTTTCCTAAAGGAATCATTAATTGAATTGTGGCAAGTGCATACTAAAGAATACCATGCAGCAGGCAGAAGCGACAAATTTGGCAACATGGAGAGATCTTAAAATTGGAGACTTGAATGAATATAATGAAAATATAGCACACTGCCATTTATGACAATTTATAAACAACTAAGACTATTCTTTTTAGGATTGAAACTTTGTAAGACTATATATATAAAACTTCAAGAATGAATGCCTTAAGAAAACAATAATCAGAACAGTAAAGTTCTGGCAAAAAGACAGACAAATAGACCAATAGAATGGAGAGTCCAGAAATAAACACTTAGGTGTACAGTCGAATAATCTTCAATGAGGATACAAAGACCACTTAAGAGGGAAGGAATAAATGATGTTGGGAAAACTGTATGTCCACATGAAAAAGAATGAAAATGAACCTTTACTTTACACCATATAAAAATTAACTCAAAATGAACTGAAGACATAAATGAAAGACATAAAACTCCTAAAAGAAATAATGGGGAAAAAACCTCAAGACATTAGATTTGGCAATAATTTATTTGATATTAGACCAAAAGCACAGGCAATAAAAGCAAAAATAGACACATGAGATTATATCCAGCTTAAAAACTGGATATAATCAAAGGACACAACCAACAGTGGAGAAAGGCAATCTATGAAATAGGGGAAAATTTTGGAAATTACGTATCTGATAAGAGTTAATATCCAGAATATATAAAGAAGTCCTACAACTCAATAAAAATCAACCCAATTATAAAATGAGCAAAGGACATATCTCCAAATGAATAGGCATTTCCCCAAAGATGATATACAAATTGCCATCAAGCATACCAAAATACATTCAATATAACTAATCACAATAGAAATGCAAATCAAAATCACAATGATATATCACCTCACACTTATTAGGATAGCTACTGTTTTAAAAAATAAGAAAAAAAAATAATAGATGTTGGTGAAAACATGCAATAGTTGGAACACTTGTGCATTATCAATGGAATTGTAAAATAGTGCAACTGCTCTGGAGAACAGTATAGAGATTCTACAAAATAATAAAAACAGAACTACCATATGATCCATCAATCGCACTTCTAGGTATATATCCAAAAATATTAAAAGCAAGGTCTCAATGAGACACATCTGCACTCTCGTGTTCACAGCAGCACTATTCACAATAGCTAAGAGAAAGCAACCCCAAATAACCATCAATGGATAAACAAAACGTGGAATACAATGGGTAATTATTCATCCTATAAAAGAACAGAAATCCTATCACTTTCTACAATATGGATGAACCTTGAAGATATTATGCTAAGTGAAATAGCCAGTTACAAATCACAAAAACTTCATGATTCTACTTATATAAGGTACCCAGAACAGTCAAATTCATAAAAACAAAAAGTAGGATGGTGGTTACCAGGGAATGGAGCAAGAAATGCAAGGGGAGTTGTTTGTTACTTAATGTTATTTAATCTATGTTAATGTTATTTAATCTATTTCACAACAACATAAGTATATTTAAAACTACTGAACTGTACACTTAAAAATAGATAAAAGGGTAAGTTTTCATATGTGTTTTTTACCACAATGGGAAAAAATGAATGCTAAGGCATAAGGAAAGAGGGAATAAAGACCATAAGTAACAACAACAACAAAAACAATGAAAAGAGAAAAATTAATAATAAAAAGAAAAGCAATTCCTTGAATAAATTGATAATAAATCCCTATAAACTTAAGAACATGATTAAATTCTCTACAAAAATTCCCCCCCAAAAAAACCATAATAAAATGTAATAAAATAAGATAAAGTAAAATAAAACAAAATAAAATAAAAGGCTATAGGAATGAATGAGATCACCTTTGGAGAGATTTATAACTGGAGAAAACAGGACTGATTTTCGATGAGAAGAAATACAATGGAGGAAGAATAGCCAGCAAAGGGGCTAAAAAGAACAAAGTGAAGGAAAATTGAAGATGTGTGATACAGACTCTTAAAAAATAGGAGTAAGCAAAACTATAACCTATGAATCAATTTGACCTTTCTTCTGCTCCTTGCCTACAAACTCCCACCCTGCCTGTTTTGCACACCCCCTAAGCTAAGAATGGTTTTTGTGTTACAAACACAAAAGTTGAGTAGTTGCAGCAGAAAGTACATAGAAAGCGAAGCCTAAAATACTTATTATCTGGCCCTTTACAGAAAATGTTTAACGATCTCTGCAAAAGAAGAATGATATTTAAAAAGAGGAATTGGTGAACATCGAATATTATTGTTAAATGCAATAAAATGAGGACAAAAATATAACCTTTTGTTATCTTGGATTCTGTGTCTATTGAATGGGAGTTTTACATCATTAACTTGCAGATATGTAAAAATCTAGCCTTTTCCCCCCTAAAATTGAATTTTACCAACTCTCGAACTACCATTCTCATATAATCAGTCACGTTTCCATTGTGTTTTCCACAGATTGTTTTGAATACTCAATCTGTCTTAGAGTTCCCACAGTTCCCCCACCTGGGGTGATCTAAGTCCTAAGCAGTTTGCTCATTATTGTAGAATTTAGAAGGATTGCATGGTCCATGACAGCATTCTGTCCTCCACTGACCTTTACCAAGATGAACATTTTTCATGGATCATTTTTCATGGTATATTATCTACCCTTCAATCACCAGTTTTATTTCAGGTACACTCTGTCATCATCATACCAATTATGATGCCAGGTCAAGTCTTCCAGGTCATTCTCAGTCCCTTTTTTTCCCTTCTCTCACTTGAGTACTGAGAAACTTCGGTATGCTCAATCATGTACATAATGGACAAGCAGAAATCTGAGACAGCTCGTACATTCTGCTATTCAAGTACTGACATTCTACTATTCAAGAAGTTTCTCTGGGTACTTGAATTCACATCAGACTACTCCAAAAAAGCAAGGCACTAGTCCTTTCTAATTTTGTTCTACAAAACCTATCAGAAATGTAGAAGTACATGTCTGGGATTATGACTTGCTTAGAGACATTCCTCAAGGTCTGACTCTTCTTGTCCTCTCAAAATTCTTAAGCTTTCCTAAATTTTAACATCTCTTTCAATGGAGAAAAATACTAATTTTATGATTTTGATATTCTTTTAAAATTCTATTTTATGTGGCAAAATAAGAATTGGGAGAACATTATAACGTTCCACACGTGTTTAAAAATTAATAAATGAATATTATTTTTAAAACTTAATGCCCATAAACTCAACAATTTAAATGAAATAGACAAGTTTTTTCTAAGAGACACTAACTGCTAAAACTCTTTTAAAAAGAAACAGATAACTTGGATAGCCCTATATATTAAATAAAGTGAATTTTTAGATAATACTCTTTTCCAAACAAAACCTAGTTCCAGATGTCTTGACTGGAGAATTCTGTCCCATAATAAGAAAAAATAACACCAATTCTCACAAACTCTTCTAGAAAACTAAAGAAGATTGAATACTCCTGAGTTTATCCTATAAGGCCAAGATTACACTGAAAGCAAAACTAGACAAAGACTTTACAAAATTATAAAAATAAGCCAAAGAATATATTCTCCAAAAACATGGATACAAATATTCTAAATAAAATTTTAGCAAAATCAAATTCACCAGTACATGAAAATGATAATACATCATGACTAAGTTGTATTTATCCCTGGAATGCAAGGTTAGTTTAATATTTTTTTAAAAAAATTAATTCACATAATTTGCCATGTTAACAAACTTAAAATAAAAACATATAGCCTTCTCAATAGATACAGAAAAACATTTAATAAATTACAGCATCCACTTCTGATCTACTAGAGATGGAAGGGAACTTCCTTGCACTGATAAAAGTCACCTATAAAAAACCTACAGCTAACATCATACTTAGTGGTAAAGTCAGATTAGGAGCAGAACTTGAATTCTGTTGATATCAGATTAAAAACTAAGACCTTATCCAATTAACCAGAAATTGTAAATTGATTTCATTTCTAATGCCAACTCTGATAAACTGAATTGGCAAGGATTCTGAGACTATAATCGACCTTCATAAGCAAGGGAGTTTTAATACAAAAGCAATGTGAGATGGTATATACATGATATTCATTTTTCATTAAATTTATTGGGGTAATATTCGTTAATAAGGTTATATAAGTTTCAAGTATACAATTCTCTAATATATCATCTGTATATTGCATTGTTTATTCACTACCCAAAGTCTAGTCTCCTTCCGTCACCATATATTTGACCCCCTTTATCCTGTTCAACCTCCTCCCAACCCCCGCCCCTTCTGGTAACCACCACACTGTTGTCTGTGTCTGTATTTGTTTTCTTTTGTTTGTCCATTGGTTGCTTTCTGTTTTATATCCCACATGTGAGTGAAATCATATGGTTCTTGTCTTTTTACATCTGACTTATTCTGCTTAGAATTATACTTCAAGATTCAATCATGTTGTTGCAATGTAGCTGAGTGATATTCCATTGTATATATGTACCACATAATCTTTATCCAGTCATCTGTCGAAAGGCACTTAAGTTGTTTCCATCTCTTGGCTATCATGAATAATGCTGCAATGAACATAAGGGCACATAAATATTTACTAATGAATGTCTTCAAATGTTTCAGATAGTTACCCAAAAGAGGGATTACTGGGTCATATGATAGCTCTATTCTGAATTGTCTGAGGACTCTCCATACTATTTTCCATAGTGGCTGCACCAATTCACATTCCCACCAGCAGAGTTCCTTTTTTCCAACATTCTCTCTAATACTGTTATTTCTTATTAAGCGTATGAGTTCTTTTTATATTTTAAATATTAATCTCTTACATAGCACTGAAAGCTATAGCCAGGATAATCAGGCAAGAGAAAAAAGTAAAAGGCATCTAAATTGGGAATGAAGCAGTAAAATTGCAGGATACAAAATCAAAGTACAAAATCCACTGTGTCCTTATATACTAAGAATGAATTTTCAGAAAAAGAAAAGGGAAAAAAATTCCATTTGCAAAAAAAAGGATAAAATACCTAGGAATAAACTTAAAGGATGTGAAGGACCTATATGCTGAAAACTACAAGACGTTATTGAAAAAAATTTAAGAAGACACAAAGAAATAGATGTTCCATGTTCATAGATTGAAAGAATCAACATAGTTAAAATGGCCATATTGCCTAAAGCGATATACAGATTTAATGAGATCTCCATCAAAATCTGAAAGGCATCTTTCAAAGAAATGTATATAAGGAGGTAGATGGGATAAAGGGAGTCAAATATAAGGGAGTAGGGGGATGGCGAAGTGGGTAAAAGGGATCAAATAGATGGTAGCTGAAGGAAACTGGACTTTGAGTAGTAAACACACAATAGAATATACAGATGTTAAATTATAATGTACACCTGAAAATTATATAATTGTATTAACCAATGTTACCCCAATAAACTTAATTTTTTTTTAAAAAAAAAAAAGAAATGTTCATGATATTCTTTCTCAAAACAATGGGAAGTCACTGACAGTGAGTATGGGAGTTGCATCAATAGAGAATAACAGAATCTAAAACTTGAGGAGACATAAAAATTTTAATTTGTGTTTTAGAAAAAAAAAATGATGAGAGAATGCAGAATAACTCTTTATAAGAAACTGAATATGAAACTATGTATTATAATGTATGCAATAATTCAGTGCCTTTCTACAAATGTATAGAGACAGATTGTTTATGCCAATGAGGATCAAAGAGATATATGCCAACTATACTAAAGAACCAAATGGTTCTTAGACTACGAATTCAGAGGAATTCAATGAAAGGTGTTTGTCGTAGCTAAAGTCTAAGCTCCGCCTTGAGAATCTAAATTAATGGTTCTCTGCAACCACATCCTTTGACCCTCCACTTAATATGTAACACTTAATATTTCTCAATCATGCCATGCTATCTCCTGTTGTCACACTTTACAGATGTGATTTGCCCCCAGTGAAATGTCTTTGTTCTCATTTCATTTTAATAATGATAATAACAACAACAACAATAATAATAATGATGAATTAAGAATATGATTTATTTTAATATGCCAGGCTGGGCACATATTTTAAATGTAATCCCTGCATATTTTTCCAGATAAAGCCTCTCCAAAGCCTTTTCATTTCTAAACTAATCTAGATTTGGTAACTTTTTCTGAGACCCCCTAGAATCCTTTGCATATTTCTTTCAGAATAATACATTTATTCCACTTTCTTGTAATTATTTTCTTGTTTGTTTCTCATACTGGGTTGTGAATGCTGATCTCCTTTAGGATAAAGATGTATGATCTTGATATGTCTTGCACATAGTACAATGTTAACCTTGAAAGTTGGATACTTTATCAATGTCAATTTCTAATTCCAATGACTAGTTTACAGTCATCTTGATACTAAATTATTTTACTTTTCTTTACTTTAAATTTACAGTTTAAATTATTCTCTTTTCCTCCTTTTTTATGCATAAATTGGTACTTTAACTCAAGAACTACATAATTACAGTTTCCTTAACACTTATATAAACTTGCTTTAATCAATATTTTTACTCCACTTGTTTAATATGTGTTATTCCTAGAAGTCTTCATCGCAATTGCTATTATGTTGACTTTCCCTTTTCTAACATTTCTTATCATGTTTGGAATGCAATTATTAGAACTTTGATCATATCCACATAACATCTAAAATTCATTTACTTTAATATCTTACTTTATACGTATTTTTCAATACTCAAAAAATGGTATCGAAATCTCAACAAAGATTCTACTATCCCAGTGAGAATAAATCTCTACTTTAAAAGCTAGAGTTATCAAAGTGAAAGTAATTTTCTATATATCTCTTTGTAAGTAATTACATTATTTTTACACTGCTTTACCAATATTAGAGAAAATACTTGAACTCTGTTGCCTTAACATTACTCTAGGCATGAAACAAGAGAAAATGTAATCATAATATTGGCAGCTCTGTTTAAACACCCTTCAGAGAAGTTTGGATCAGGTCTCATACTGTGTCTGAAAGTAGATATTTATAAATTGCTTTGAATTATATGACACCTCTCTTCTCCCAAGGAGCTTATTCTGATAGTATTTATTCTGTGGCATTTCAAATAATTGATTTGTTTCTGTGTGCATGTCCAGAGGCCCAAGGACATGGCCATGTTTTTCACAGACCTAATAAGTAAAATTAACTTGAGGCAAAAACCAATGAAGGTAAGCTAATGCAATCAGGTGGGAGGAACGAAGATTCGGCATGTTGTATGTCATTCATCTCCTGAACTATTTTTCTGTGCTGCAAAAAAAAAAAATGAAGATATATAAGTTATTGAATTTTTTATTTCCATTCCTGGCCCTATGCTGACTCAGTAACTAACCTTGGGGAAGGAGTCACTAAACTTTTGCAGCTGCAATACATTTATTTTATAGAAATTGTGTTCTTGGTCAGGTGTGTTTTAACAGCATTACCTGTCAGACATTACAGTGACTAATGAGGTCATATTGTAATAAATTTAAATTCCTTAGATAGTGAGAAGTCAATCATCACTTATATCATCCTTAGTGGACAAAAGGGACCTTCTGCCACAGCTTCATTCTAGCCCACCGTAACATTTCTTGATCTGTGAAAATTTCTAGGATTCTCTAATAAACCTTTGCCTCAGGAGTTTACAATATTGCCTAAACTGAAGCATCAATGATCAAAGATCTTATCTAATATAATAACAGAAGTTGGAACAGAAAATGGTGCTTACATTTCCAGTTTTCAGTAAGTATATTTCATAAGACATTTATATAGTTGTATTTAGTTAAATTATAAAACACTGTAACCAAAAAAAAAAAGCAAGAACTTTAAAGTCACCATTTATGTTGTTTTCATCTAACCTAAAAACTATTTTTACCCCCCATAAAGTATTTGTTTCATTTTAAATAAATGTCAAAAGTTGACACATTTCCTACACTACTGTTTGCCCATGCTGTCAACATCAGAATCAGAGAAGAAAAAAGTAAAATATCATGATGCTCATGTGCACATTTATTTTGTATAAGTTAATGGTAACTCAATTCCACTTGAAATGAAATGCAATTAATATATCAACATAAAATGTTTTCTGCCATTCTTGTTAAAATCTTAACACACCAGTTTAATAAAACTCCTTTTTTAAACACTATCCATTCTCTCTTTTTTTTTTTCTTTTCCATTTGTTAACAGTTCGATGAGACTATGCCCAGGGCCAATATCTAGGCTCTGATGTGAAATTTTAACAAATCTCTGCCAGTGGAGGTAATAGATCTACTGTTGCCTGCCAGTTCAGTTCAGGCCTTACTTACCTCCACTTCTAACTGCTCTGATGTCCTTAGGATCCCATGCAGCCAACATATGATTTTTGCTGCATATTTTAGGGTTTTTTTTCCCCTGGGGGGGGGGGGTTGTTACAACCTTTTAAAAATGTAAAAAACTATTCTTTGCTTAGAGCAGTGCAAAGACAGACTGGGAAGTGGATTTGATACATGGGCTACAGTTCACAAACTCTTGTTATAGAGTCAATGAATCCCAATGAAAGTCTAAGCAGGTTCTTATGGAAATTTATATGCAGAAGTCATAAGTAGCTAAAGTATGAAAAAGAAAAAGAAAATTGAAAGACTTACATTACATGGTTTAAAGACTTATTTTCAATTTCCAATAATCAAGTTAGTTTGGGATGGGTGTAAAGCTAGGTAAATAGATCATTGAAACTGTAAAGGAAGTCCTCAAAAAGACCCATGCATGTGTGGTCAATTGATTTTGATAAAGATGCCAAGGTAATTCCACAAAAGACAATCTTTCAATAAATAGTGCTGAAACAATTTGGATATCCATTTGAGGTAAGAAAAAAATATCATCCTTAATTTGGGAAAAATTTAGAAGTAAATAATGGATTAAGCAAAGATTCTTATATAGAACACAAAAATCATGAACTATAAAAAAAAGTCAAGAAAATATTAGAGTTCATTAAAATGTAAAACCTTTGTTCTTTGTAAGACACTATTAAGAAAGTGGAAGGACAAGCAACAAAGTGATAAAACATATTTGCAAAAAAGTATGTCTGACAAATAACTTCCATCCAGGACAAGAATAAGCAAAACAAGACCCACGTGCTATCTGACTTGCTACATGTTTTTGTAAATAAAATTGTATTGATAACATAGTCATAGTCATCCATTTATGTCTTATATGTGTTTGCATTCATGATATAAGGCCAGAGTTGACTAGTTGCAACAGAAATCATACAGCTCACAAAGCTTAACATACTCATTCTGGCCCTTTAAAGAAAAAGTTTGCCAATCCTTGATTCTAGAACATAAAAGAATTTCTGTGGCATAATAATAAGACAAACAATCCACTTTTTAAAAAATAATAAGATTTGAACAGACACTTCACAAATGAAGATATTTGAATGGCCAATAAACATGAAATCTGACCAATATCATTAATGATTAGATAAATACAAATTAAAACCACAGTGAGATACCACTATATAATCACTAAAAGGGATAAAATAAAAGACTTTCATTTTTTTTTTCATTTCATAGTAGCAAATGGAATTTTCAAGTATTGCTGGTGGGAATGTAAAATGATACTGTCACTTTTGATAATTTGATAATTTCTTAAAAGGCCAAACCTGCCATATGATTTGGTCATTCTCCTCCTAGAGAAATAAAATAATATGGTCATGTAAAGATATGTTTGTGCATGCTCATAACAGTTCAATATGTTATAATCCAAAACTAGAAATGATACAAATGTCTACCAGTAGCACCAGGGATAAACACATTGTGGTACACATATTCAGTGGAGTATAACTCAGCAATAAAAAAAAGTATATGCAACTCAATTAAGAGACAAAAAGCCCAATTTTCAAAAATGGGCAAATAAATGAATTTCATAATATTTATGCTGAGTGAAAGAAATGAAAGAAGCTAGATAATAAGAATATATATCATATTGTATGATCTTTTTATATAAAATTCAAAAAAATGAACATAATCTAAAATGACAGAGCAAATTAGTGGGCATGTGGGATGGGAGAGAGTAAGGGAAGGATTACAAAAGGGCATGAAGAACTTTTAAGAGTGATAGAAATGCTCATCTTGAACGTTGTAATGGTTTCATGGTTGTACACATATGTCAGAACACATTGAAGCTTACACTTTCAGATGCCATTTCATTGCACATCAATTTCACCTCAATGAAGTTATATAAAAATGGAATATTTTTTGAGTAATATTTCCATAGTCACAATTTATCCAACATGAATATATCATTCTTGGAGTGTTATTCATAAGGGAAACATAATTTTCGTGACATTCGGCCTAGCTACTCAGATTGTTGTCTGAGAACCAGCAGTTCTGACATTGACTGAAAGCTTGTCAGAAACACTGAATCTTTTCACTAGCTCATCTGCCACCCCAGAGCTTTTGATCAGAACATGCATTTTGAAAAGGTCTCCAGGTGACTTACATGCACATTAGAGTTTGAGAAATCTTGTTCAAGACACAACAGCTTTGTCACAAATAAAAAGTAAAAATCAATACAAATATCTCTCAGCGGAGATGTTATTTAAGAGATTCACTTATCATGCCTTGAGTATTACTAGATAATTCTAAAATATCCTTTCATTCTGATTCCACGGTCCCATTTTATTGCCTATTTTTTACTGGGGCTGCCACCATTTTTCATATATGTGTTTTTGTCTAGTATCTTTTTAATCTCTCCATAATTACTCATAAATGTTCATATTCTTACAGGGAATATTAAGTGTTTGTAATCACTTAAAGATCACTTTGGGTTTCCTCCGTTCTTGTCCAAGATTCCTGAGCTTTGAGATAAAGTGGGACAAAGGGTAGATTCAGAGTTAGTCACCTGACTTGACTCAACATCTCTAAAATTACCTCCAGAAATTATTAACAGAAATAAATGAAGAGAAAAACTCAGCCATGTAAACAACTACCCATTTAATTCTTTTTAAAAAAACTTTCAGTATTTAAAAACAAAAAGTACACTCAAAGAGACAACATAGAAATAAAGATTTGAAGAGAAATTCATAACAGGAAACAAGTACATCAAAAAAAGAGCATATACCAAGGAAAATGTTGCCTTACTTTATATAACTTTTTATAGATTATACTGTGCTCTCACATTTTTTATTTATTTAATCTTTTCGATAAAATCTATGGTGATAAGAAGTTAAATGTTATTATCACAATTTTCCAAACAGTTGAGTAATTTTTCCAGTGTCACTAGGCTGGGATTCAAATCTAATTGTTTCAGTTTTCAGCCTAGTGTTCCCTCTACCAGCCCACACTGCCTGTATGAAATGCCCTTGCAAGAGACACTGTGAAGATCTCTTTCAAGTTTACATATAAGGGATTCAGTTATGACTAAAATAAATGTCCGGAGGCATTTGCTCTCATGGTGAGCCAAAATCTGAAAGAGTTTGATGTTAAAATCAAAATGACCTTTGAGTTAAAAAGCATATAAACACATCTTTCTCTCAAAAATTTCTATTGTCTTTTCACCCAAAATGAAAGAGCTCACAGGGTTAAATTTTATTTGTTAAAAACATAGAACTTCTGGGCAAGAAGTTTTTTTGTTAATTGAGGTTTTTTTTTTTTTTAATCAAGTCATTAATTCTAGTGATTTTTAGATGTCATATTTTAAAAGGTACTGTTCTCAGACTTCTTTCTGCTCACTAACAAAATCTCCCCTCTTTGGGTAAATTTACTATATTTCTATTATCTTTTATCCCGGAGTCAATCAAACAAACATCTTTTGTATGTTTTTCTTCTTCTTAAATGATGGTTCTCCTTGATTTCTTATTAAAGGTTTTGACAGAAATAGATTAAAAGGACAGCTAGAAAAGAACATTTCTGTTTCTGAAAGTCATCGAATTTCAAATATAAACTTGGAAAAGTATAAATGTATATTTATATTAAATATAAAAAAAAATGAGTACAGAGCAAGCACAAAGGCAAATGTTTTTTTCTTCTTTTGTTTTAGTTGGTTGGGGGTGCTGTTTTGTTTTGTTTTACATTTGGTCAGCTGGCACACTACACAGTAGTAACTTGAGATTTTTTTTTTCTCTTCTCATTTCATTTGTTTTTAGATGTGTCCTAAATTAGCTTTTCTTTAAGTCTTAAAGAAAGTTGGCATCCATTCCCCAAACAGAACAATAGCTCCTCTTGAATGAGAGTGCCAGCTACATATATTATTTGTCCTGTTTCTAGCAGGAACATACTACTGCCTGCTTAGAAAAATCAGTCGCTGGGTCTTTAGATTGGAGAGGGGGTGGCTAGCTTCAGTTGTCATCTTTAATTTGTGAGAAAATTGAACTGTTTCTCTCTTTTCATATCTCCATTTATTCATTTTAGACTTTTGTAGATGCTTCACCTTTTCTTCAATGACAGTCAAGAATGAGCCCGTCTTTGGAACGCTCCAAGAACTGGGGACACGAATAGCCTGTGAATGATTCTTAGTTGGCCCAATTCCACTTTGGCTAATTACATTCTGTTCCTCAAAAAAAAAAAAAAAAAAAAAAAAATCTCTTTGCATTTTCATTTGGAGATGAAAAAGATTCTTTTTCAACCTCCTCTTCTGAGCTAAACCCTGAAAAAGCTCAACCTTCAAAAGCCCAGCACGATCCATCTGAAGTTGCCTAAGGACAAATGCCCACAGTGTGGGAGGATCCAAAAGAACACAACCATTCCCAGAGGATGAAGTGGCCATCCTCGCACCCAGCCCAAAATCAGTATTCAAAGAAAAATATATGATCATCTGGCCGCAGAAGTTCAGCCTTTGCTTTAAAAGACATTCTTCCTTACCAAGAAATAGTGATGACATACGTGAGGATCCACAATGAATACCATTCAAGAGGGCCAGGAATACCCTGGAAACACATTGTCTGTTTCTTTTTTTGAAAATGAAAAGCATTGAAAGTAATCCAAAAGTCAAATTCTTACAGTTTCTAAACTCTTTGACGATACTTGTTGCATGCTCCAAATGTGCCTAGCATGCTAAAGACTTTCATTGAAATATACACATCTTATCGTGATGTCTCTTTTTTTGCTACAATGTTTATAACAAGGGCTCTTCCCTTTTATTTCAATTGCATGAAACAATGTGAAATTTGCTGTTGTTATTCTAGTTTTATTTCAGAAGTCTTGAAAACACTTGTCTCTGCAAGATTTCCTGGATGTTAAAGCACAGGAAATTACTTTAAGCTCTGCTGACTCGACATTTACACATTTTTCTTGTGATGAAATATTTGTTTGCTTTAAAACCAAATGACGCAATGTAACTAAAACAATATAGAATTATACTGATTATGGTCTAAGTTGACAGATTTAAATGGAATCATACTTTGCATCTTTTCTTGTAGCATATATAGTCATTATCCATCAAGTATTCACATGTAGGTTGAGAATTTTCACAGTCAAAACTCTGAGCTAAAATCTTTTTTTTAAAGAAAGTAAACTTCAAAAGGTTCACATGTTTAGTTTGGATAACACCACCAGGAAGTGATCCATGAACAAATTCATTTTGCCAGTCTTTGTGACTAGAAAGTTTCCATGGTTAAGTGTTTTTAGAAGGCCACATCTTAACGTTAATACTGGTGGGCTAAAAATAGGTTCATAGGAAGTTTATTGTTGGTATCACACTTTTAAATTTTCTTTTACAAGTTTTGTATAAAAGTAAAATTGCACTTGTCTCTGTCTTATAGTCTTAAGAGAAGGGATGAATCATAATATATTTATTTCCCCAGTTATCAGTGATGATAAGGTCTTAGGGAATACAGTTGAAAGTGTTGAAGAAGAAGTGAGACACTGGAAAATCTTCCAATTTTCAGTTAACATTAAGCTTTCTTATACAAAAATAAATAAAAGTTGCAAAAATTCTTACTGAGCTCAAAATAATAGGGCAGAAAAGGAGTAGACAAGCTTCTACTTGGAAGAACGGAAGATAATCTGCTTATAGAAAAACAACAATATGTGAATCATATAGACTGCTCTCAGAAGGTAGTAGTAGCATGATAAGGAAGGGTACTTTCTTAAAGCCATTTTGCTTGTGTACCAATACAGGTCCTTGATTTTAACATCTTAGAAATCTATACCTCAGGAATTAAAGAAACCAAGCTAGGTGTGTTGATAGAAAGGCATTCACGATGAATAAATTATGAGCTTATTTCTATTTAAGATAAAACAAAAAATCAGATATCTTTACCTGAAAATTTAGGTAAAATCAAAAACAGTACTTGAAGAAGACGGACAGAGTAAAAGCCAAGCCTTAAAATATATGACTTAAATGTCACTCTGATACTTGAAAGTATTAGTTAATGGGAAAAAAAAAACTCGATAAAAGGAAGGAACATTTTTCATAGTGTGTAGTAAATTTGTGATATTCATGACTCCAAGAAGAAGAAAATATTCTATGCTTTAGATGGGTGTAAATTATTATACTAAAGGTACACTGCAAGCAATAGAAGTTAGTGAAATAGGTTTGTAAAGTTTAGTCGTAGTCTTAGGCCTTTTATATCTATATTATAAATACCAGTTACCTAAAACACCTTAGTTTTATTCTCAAAGAAAAAAGTAATAATAATAATAATAAAAAGACGATGTAGGAGAGCTTTTTGTCCTTCTAGAATTCTAGTGCCTATAAGACAAAATTCTGATAATAATGGAAGCACTGAGGAACAATAGGTGACGGAATGAAGATAAACTGAGCATACTGAAGAATGGAAATTCCAGAATGCCGTAGATGCCACTGGATCCTTTATTGCTCTCTCTTCATCACTAGTCCTTAGAGCACTTTTTGTACTTGGAAGAATCCCAGATACTTCACAAATATACTTTCTTTTATAATCTTGGTTACAATCCAAATAATAAACATCAAGGGTCTTTCAGTAGTCTTATCTTGCATTTTTTAAGTTTCTAAGGATACATAAAATAATAGCCAGACTTCTGTCCCTAATACAGAGTACCAACATCCCTCAGAGGGACCAATCTACATAAATTGGTCCTTGACATTTTGTTACTTTCTCCCTGAATCTCATCAAGATAACAAAATGAATGTCTAGTAAAACTAAAGCTATGTTGGATCCTTAGTGATTTTCTTAGTAATTTTGGCCAAGAGATAGATTTTTTTTTTTCCCTTCTCTTCATACTGGAAAATTTGACACAAAGAACGGATTTCCACTTCAACATAAAATAACCGTGGAAGGAGCTGCAGGTTATTTGTCAGTTTTCTCAGCTACACGTGACTCTTAAAGATAACATAATGTTGACAGCAGCAACGCGAAGGGAACAAAAGAAAATGTTATAATGCCAGTGACCTCCACTGCGAGGTGAGCATAGAAATTTGAGATCTAAAATGCCAAAATGCTTTAACAATGTTACAGTCACCCCATCCTTAATTTCACTTACTCGCTCAATTTTAGTTATGTCATTTAGGCGATTTAACACAGTAACATGAAAATTTAAACAGTGCCATTTGGGACATGCTAAACTATCTTTCATGAGTGATGTAATTACTCCAAATTATAAACTGTACAGCAAAGGATATACTTGCATGAATATTAGCTTGAGTATTTTGGCTTCAATTTCAACTTTGTAATAGATGCAGCAAATTTTTCCTATCTGAATTTTTTTTAAAGGCAGAATGTCTTCATAAATGAGCAAAAAGTTGGGTATCTGGACATTCTCTGGAAGGAAAACATAGACAAATGTCCAAATGCAAGCTTTTCCATTTATATGTAGCAGAGTTTAAATATAACCAAGCCTTTTAGCTTTTTCTTAATGAAAGATGTGGGTATAACTACTCTTGTTAGGACTTTATTATTCTACCTGCTTGGCATATAGCATCCTGGGCCAATTGTGGAAGAATCTATGATGGAGTATTGATTAAGCAACCCCTGGTTTTCACATGGGTTGACAGGATTTAGTTGTGTCTGATTTATAAAACAAGAGAGGCTATAATGAGATGAGGGTGGAAAGTCATAGAGAATGTGTATATATATATATATATATATATATATATATATATATACACATACACACTCACACACGCGGATTGTAGATTGGCAGATGACAAGATTGATATTTTAGGCAAAGTGACATCTTGAAAAAATGCATAGACAAGAGAATAAAAGGCATAGTTAAAAACAAGTTCAAGCAGAAAAAAGTCAAGAAATAAAAAAAAATGAATAAAAATTTAAAATAAGGGGAAGAGGCTGTCACTAAGCTCCTCAAGAGTAGGGGCAGCCAAAACCTAAGTCAAAACAGTCAGAAGCACACTGGAAAGAGGTAAGAAAGCTAAGTTAAATTATGATGTAGTAAGTTAGTTCATGGAATTAGTCACTAGTAATTTTCTTTACATGGAATTGGTGACATTTTCTGCTCTCCTTCCTTCCTCAGAATAACTCTTTGAAGGAGAAAGGAGAACTAACACCTCCCAACAGTACACTCTGAGCCCAGAGAAGTGTTACATGGACAATGTGCTGTCTTGTTCAGTCCTCATGACAATGGAAGGTGAAGATGTGTGGAGTGTCTGTGAAGGTGGGGGATACACTGTGCAGAGATTCTCAAGGATGCCAATTCCCCCTTCCAAGCAAGGAAGCAACCAATGATTTACCTGATTCTTTAGAATATAATGGGTCAAAATGTGCATTTCATTTCTGGGATAGAAGTAAAGAGAAGAAGGGTACAATGTGATGAACCCTAACTTTAGAAATGAAAGCTAAGAACAGACGTCTAATATGAATTCAAGACAACAGGAAAGAAAATGAGTTGGGATCTCTAGAAAAGGCATACAAAATATTTTTTTAAAAAAATAACATTTAACTTTCAAATGCTTCTATGGCCCGTTTTTTTTAATATATAAATTTATTTATGTAAATTAGTTTCAAGTTTACAGTACATTGGTTAGACATCTATATAGTTCATAAAGCAATCCCCTCAATTGCTCCCTCCCTCCCTGGCCTCTACTTAGCCATCATATTAATGCTAACTGCATTCCCTCTGCCATGCTCCCTATCCCCATGCCCAGCTATCAACTACTCATTTATACTTCTTTAACCCTTCACCCCATTCTCCCAGCCCCCCAACCCCCTCCTCTTTGTCTATCACCAAATTTTCCACTATATTTGTGAGTCTGTTTCTGATTAGTTTGTTCTTTTTGTTCCTTGGATCCCACATATAAGTGAAATCACATGGTATTTTTCTTTCTCTGTCTGACTTATTTCACTCAGCATGATAACCTCAAGGTCATGCATGTTGTTGCCAATGGTAGGATTTCATTTTTTTTTAAATGGCTGAGTAATATTCCATTGTATATATGAACCATAACTTCTTTATCCAATCATTTGTTGTGCATTTAGGTTGCTTCCATATCTTGCCTATTATAAATTGTGCTGCTATGAAAATTGGAGTGCACAGATCTTTACAAATTATTGTTTTGGTTTTCTTTGGATGAATACCCAAAAGTGCAATTGCTGGGTCAAAAAGTATATCTATTTTTAATTTTTTAAGAAACTTCCACACTGTTTTCCAAAGCAGCTGTACCAATTTGCAATCCCACCAGCAATGTATGAGGGTTCCCTTTTCTCCACATCCTCACCAACACTTGCTGTTTTTTTATTTATTGATAATATCCATGGCCTGTTTTATTTGTGATTTCTTGTCTACTTTAATGAAGTGATTAGCTTTAAAACAAAAAAGGCCTTATTTTTTTAGTCATAAAATAGATGGATAGTTGGAGAACCTCTAATTCAATGCAGGTTGGGGAACAACATCCCCAACGGCAACCCAAGGAGAAATGGAGGAAGGGAGAGAGGTATGGCAAGAGATACTGACTGACAGACTGACTGACAGACAGACAGACAGAGACAGCGACAGCAACAGCAACAGAGAGAAAGGCAGGCTCCTAGACTCGAAGCAAAAAGAATAGACCTGAGGTTTAAGACTTTGCCTGAAGTCTGAACAGAACAGTCTGTGAACTTCTCAGTAACCCATGAAACAGACATCACATCATATTTCTGTTGAGGAAAGTTAGGGTCACAGAAGGTTTGTGTTCTACCCAAGGTCACACACCGAGCAAATGGTGCAGCTAGAATCCAAGGACAGCTATGATCCACTCCAAAGCCTATCATCCTCCTTCATCACAATGTCTGGTAGATGAGAATTTTAAGCCAATAACAAGAAAATAGAACCAAAAGAAATAGAGAACATTTGGAATATGTAGCAAAAAGATTCTTAACATACATTAGTACAATCATTTAATTGAAACAAAATGAAAATATTATAATATTTAAGAAAATATTACAGCATATTTATTAATCTAATGAAGTACAATCTGTATAAGAATAAAATTTTGATGAAACACTTTAATTTAGCATGAGAAAGACTGTTATGCATAAAATAAATCAGCAAATATTTTTGAGTAACATGTTGGGAAGAACTAAATTCTTTTGTCACTGAGTGGGATCTTTTTTATAGCCCATTTTTATTATGTCTAAGCTTTACTGGACATATTCACTATAGTTTGGGGAATACAAAGAACACCATACTGGGGTTCTGATCCTAGCTTGTTATAAGATCTATAATAAATCATTTCAAGGAATGTCTGGACCTGAGTTTTCAAACTTACAAAATGAGGCACTTGGCCTAGATTAATGGTTATCATATTTTGTTTTGTTATAGAACTCATTTTTCCAAGTAAATTCTTAAGTTGATTTCAAATAAGTAATGCTAATAAAATTGCAGCATGACAAATACCAAGAAAAGACAAATATTTTTCCTTGAGCTCTTAGCTTTATGTCGTAGAGTAGGCCTTGCCTTAAAACATGTGGGAAAATGATACCAAAATGAAATATATTTCAGCATTTCACATATTGTATTCCAAAAAGGCCTAATTTTCAGAAATAGTATTTTTAATAAAATTCTCTGGCTAATAATGACATGGAATGATGAGTTTGGAGAGTTACAAACTATGTCTTGTGTTAAGAAATCAGTGAAATTCTGAAGAAAATAAACTTTTTAAACTTTGCTTATTCACATGTATCACAAGCAACCTCAAGTCACTTTCGTTTTTTTCACTTGAAGCTAATGTTCTAAGGAGCATGCTTTTAAATATAGATTACAAGCTCACAAACTCCAAGGACCCAAGTTTAAAGATCTTGGTCTCTGTACAGATTCTGAAATGACACCTACTACATAATAGCCCCTTGATGAGTATCATTCCCATAAATTTAAAGTTGAATTCCATAATCACAGAGATAGCCGAACACAAACCATGGCATAGTTAAGGTCTCTTTTAAAAAGTGAAAGGAAATTGTTGATACAGAGAATAGTCAGATCTCAGAGAAAACAAATTTGAGAAAATGTGGATATACATCCATAACAAGGAAAATACCTTGAAAATTCTTCTATCTCCCCTTTTCTCCTTGGCTTCCAGCTAAGACTTTGTCTTTTGATCCATCTTCTCTCTACTTCTTAGGCTTTCTTTCAGTCAAGGTCAGAAGGGAAGCTATCACAAGTAAGAGGAAGAGCTAGAATCTCAGTAGCTGCCCCCAAGTCTATCCTGTTCCTCTACTAGACCTTGTCATTCCCACTGGCTCTATCCTCATCAACTTGTACCCTGGCTTTCGTCACAAGAGCTTCTCTCCATCTCAGCGCCTTTGGTGGAGCTCCAGTGTGGCCTAAGACTGATTTTTCACCAAAGGGAATTGAAGTTCTTTAAGCCTGTTTCGTACACAGATTATTTTCCACCATTCATATGTACCTGTAAAATCACTGAGCAAAAGGAGAAGGGTCATGTCATATAGCAAAGACTGCTATTGCCTCATTTCTGCAAATGGCAAATACTTAATAAGAAACTGGATGGGGCTGTTTGTTTTAGAAATGGAAAACAAAGAAAAAAACAACTTTTTCTGTATTGGACCATGGTGACCAAAACTTTCATTCTAAAGAAAGTAGGCAAACCAGAATAAAGGGGGACAGGGTTCAGGGCAGAATCCATCACCAAAAATGGAGTTTTATGCCCCACACTTCAGCTGCTTAAATCCCAAGCTGACCCTGGTGGCTCCCACAACCATTAGTTTGGGAAGATTCCTCTTCCTCTTGCTAAAAGATAGGCATGTTGGAGAGACTTCTGTTATTCCATGACAGTAAAAGAAGATGCATTGTTACCATGCCAAATTGAAAATGTGTGGTAGTCATAGAAACACTTTAGTACACAGTGTTGACTTTCATAGTGTTATTGACACAGTGCTCTACTTTTGGTATAGAATGTGATTGGTAAGCTGGCCTTGAGACTGAAACTGCAAGTGTAACACGAGCCCTACCCTTTTGGAACAGGACTGGTTCAAAATGGAGATTACATTTATTTTCAGGAAAGAAAGACACTGAGGTTTCTCTAATCCAGAACAGTTTAAATATAGGAAATGTTCCAGACAATAGCAATCAAAATGATGAATGAGTTAGATTTGTTTCATTCACGTGGAAAAATAAATGAAGCATAAATTACCCAAGAGAAATTTGCTGAGAAAAAAAAAAAAAACAGTTTAGGAAAGTTATGTGATGGTCTACAGAATGTGAAAGGCGCAGACCTCAAGGCTAAAGAAATAACTAACTGTGATTCAAGTGTTACTAGTACAGATAAGAAGAATGTTCACAGAGTCAAATAGAAGCTGCCTCCCTCGCTGAAAAGTTACCAGAGAAACTATTCCTATTTGAATACGGTCAATGAATTCAAACCAGGTGAAAATTTAGAGATAGACTCTAACAGTATGAAAGAGATAAAATCACCTAACTTGAGAGCCAAGAACAATTCCTCTACATTTTCTAGATAAGTCATTTGACTCATCTGGGTCATAGTCTTTCATAAATGTTGGACTCACCAATTTGTTACCACCTCTTCCCACCACTGAAAAAGCTTGTATGAGACATGAATGTTTGGGTGGCAAGCTGCTTGTGCTTTTTTCTGCTCATCTGAAAAATCAGTAGATGTATACTAAGCAATTTAAAAATCATTATTAGCTTATTTCCAATACCAAATTAATAGGAATCTCACATACCTTTAACAGTCTCAATATTAGGCAGTTGAAAAATGTGAGCTACATACATAATTTTAAATTTTCAAGTAGCTATATTTTTTTAAAAAAATAGTAAAAAGAAACAAGTAAAATCCACTTAATAATACATTTCATTTAATCCAATGTATCCAAAATATTATAATTTCACCAGCCACATTTCAATGCTCAGTAAGCAATTATGATCAGTATACTGTATTATACAGCACAGGAACTAAGAAAAAGTAGGCATAATGCAAAGAAAAAAATTTTTACACATGGGTCAATGAAGGAAACTTTTTTTTGACAGAAGGCGATGAACATAATTATTATATTGAGTGCTCTATGAGGAGGGGAAGGAGGACGACAGGCACTGTGTGTGGTGAAGTGAGAATATCATCAAAATAAGAACAAACTCCTTTGTGTGATTTAAAGATAGGTTAATTTTAGAATAAAATTACTTTCTTTATATCCCCTCTTAATGATCAATTAAAAATACATCAAAACATAATTTTAAAATCTTTACAATTGGCAGCTTCAATGATGTTAAGATGTGAGAAGAAAATAAAATGTTATAATCAAAATTATAAATAAAATGATCAAGGATAGCACTTAAATGATGCACTTAAAAACATTTCTAGGACAGTTGAAGATGCCTGGATTCAGGATATCAGTTGCAGACCTTCATTCAGAAATAGACCAACAATTTATTTCTTTATTCAAAAAAGATTTCTTTATATTTACTCTGTATCAGGAGCTTTTCTAGGCCCTGGCGACAAGAGAAACAAAAGTAGATAAAGTCCATAATCATTAAAAACAAATATTCTCAAGTAGATACATAAATTCACTCACTTACCAAAGTTTTGTGAAACAAATTTTAAAGAACTTCCTTTTCTCATCGACAACTAATATAACCTAGAGTTTGTTTTCTTAAGGGAACATATTCAATCTTATTGTCAGCCTCGAGAATTCTGCAACCTGTTTTATCTTTCATCTACTTCAGTATATAGCTGAGTGTCTTATACATTATTCAATGATGGTATTGAATCAAACTAAATTAAATCAAATTGAAATACATCAAACCTAATTTAATTATATAGAATAAAATCAATGTTATCTCATTGCTAAAAATTCTAATTCAAAAACCAAGAATATGTCCATTTAAAAATTAATAGCAAAACCAGACGAAGACATTACAAAAAAAGAAAACTAAAAGCCAATATCTCTTATAAGTGCACAAATTGTTAACACAATATTAGCAAAAAGTGTCATATACCATGACAAAGTGGAATTTATATATATAAGACTGGTTCAACAAGTGTTAATGAATTAATGTAATTAATCATATAAACAGGCTAAGGAAGAAAATTCATATGATCACATCAATTGATATAAAAGAAAAAGTATTTAACACATCCTAATGTCAAACACCAATTCATGATTTAAAACTCTCAGCAAACTGAGAATGAGAACTTCCTCAAATTGATAAAGAATGTCTATAAAAAACTATAGTTCATTATACTCAAAGGTGGGGAACGAGATGCTTTCCCACTAAGACTGGGAACAAGGCAAAAATATTCTCTCTCAAAACTCCTTTTCAACATTGTGCTAATAGACCTAGCTAACAAAATAAGGAAAAGATGGAAATAGAATGTATATAGTCTTTGAAGAAGGAAACAAAATTGTCTTTGTATAAAGGTGACATATGGCCTATGTAGAAGATCCCAAAAAATCATTAGTAACGACAACAATAACAGCAACAACAAAAACGTCCTGGAATAAATAAGTGATTATAGCAAAAGTACAGGATACAAGGTTAATAAAAAAGTCAATCGCTTTCTCATATACTAACATAAAAATTGGAATTTGAAATTAAAACTACAATCCCATTTACATTAGCACAAAAAAATGAAATACTGAGATATAAATCTAACAAAATATGCACAGAAAAACTACAAAACTCTGATCAAAGAAATTAAGAAATATCTAAATAAATGGATATTCCATGTTCATGGATAGACTCAATACTGTTAAGATGTTAATTCTTCCCAACTTGATCTATAGTTTCAAGGTAATTTAAATCAATATCTCAGAAAGCTGTTTTTTGGCAATCAATAACTCCATTCAAGAGTTTATATGGGAAGATGAAAGACCCAGAATAGTCAACAGTTTATTAAAGATGAAGAACAAGTAGGAAGACTAGCACTGCCTGACTTCAAGATTTAATAATAAAAATGCTCCTCAGCTTATAATGGGCTGAGGTCCTGATAAACCCATTGTAAATTGAAAATATCATAAGTTGAAAATACATTTAATACTACACTGCAAGGTATCGGTTGTTACCCTTACACTTGTGTGGCTGACTGGGAGCTGTCGGTTGCTGCCGCTGCCCAGCATCACAAGACAATTTTGTGCTGCACATTGCTAGTCTGAGAAATGATCGAAATTCAAAATTCAAAGTGTGGTTTCCACTAAATAGATTTCATACCTGCAATCCATTCTCCACTCTATCTCATCATTTCCTAAACCAAGACACTGTTGTGGTTGCCTTTCAGTGCCGTTCTGAGGTCCCAGTGATTTAATTTCACCTTTAGGGGCCTTCATAATTAGGACTCTGGTTAACAATCCACTCTATTTTCCTACTTCTTTCCCTGCTTCCCTACAACTGCCTCCCACTATGCTAAACTGCCTTTGGTTCCTCATATACTTACAGTGCTTGCTTGCTCGTATGTGTTATTCCTCTACCCTGTTTTCATTGTCACTCTAACTCCAGGGTTCAGCATCTTTTAAGATGCCTTCTCTTAATCTTCAAATCCCAGATAGCTCCTTCTCCTGTATGATGCCACAGAACTTTTAACTTCTGCTCTCAAAACTCATAATACACATACACACATTTTTAAATTTCCTAATTACTTACTGCTAATCAAACTACAAGCATTTCAAAGATAATGAGAATATCTATATTATTATTCTCTCCCCCAAAATATCTAGGACAATGTCTAACACTCAGAAAATATTTGATAGATAGATTGATTGATGGAAACATAGATTAATGGTTGAAGTAACTCAGAAAAAAACTTGAAAGGTGGGAAATCTATTTAAATTTAGATGTTAAAAAAATAAATAAAAACTCTCTGGGCTCAGTTACTACTTGCCTAGTGCTTTTGATTTTAATTCATTTTCCCAGAAATGGCCTTGGTTTCTGTGTGTGTGAAAAATTCATAAAGAATACCCACTGTATCCCAGGTTTAAAGTGTGGATTTTCCAGGATAGTATTATTGCTTTAGGTTGCAATAGTCATGTTAATCACCTAATACCATGTTTGAACTACACATGAATGGACAGGACCAAAATTCCAAGACATCAAAGCACTCAAGCTTGATAATAACAGATTGAAAGCAATCAGAGAACGGTTAAGGAAAGAATTGTCAGCAACTGAGGGATAACAGTAGGAATTAACCAGTACCTGTCATGGGGCTATAACCACAAATTCAATATGAGATGTGTAAATAGCTATACAAGCCAGAATGCACCCTGGCCCAGGCAGCCTTACACTTGACAACGGGAAAGTCCAAGAAGATTTCAAAGCTTCAAGAAACAGACTTAGAGTAGATTAGGACAGTTGAAGTATTAGTAGCAGCAAAATATATGGAATAAGAGGGGTGAGAGAAAATATATTTTACCATGTTTTATGTGCAGGAGAGGGCTGAAAAACAAAAACACAAAATGAAAAACTTGGAAGGTCAAAGATACGTACACTATTTTCTCCAACTCAGCTTTTTTCATTCAAAAGCAACAATAGCCAAATCACTTCAAAATATTTTATTTTTACTTTTTCTTTTGGTGATACTTTTTCCCCCTTTAGTTATATTTAAAATTAAGTTAAAATCCTACATAAAAATTACAACTAAATGTTACTTTGAAAATGTATAATCATAATGTCATATATTACAAAGAAATAGGCACCAAAATGACATTAATGATAAAGTCAATGTTAACAAAATTAGAATAGTTTGTTTTTTGACTTCTACTCTAAAGCCTATTACATTACTCATTAATAACTTTTTTTGTAAATGAAGACACTATCTAAGAAGGAATGGTTGTTAATATTTCATCAATTTTGAAATTCTATCATTACATACATCTTTCTTCACTAATGTCATCTCCACTTATATCATTCACAAAATTATTGGTTTAGGAAACAACTATGCTTTACTTCTGTCCCAAATGTTTCAGATAATCTAGCTGTAAAGACCCAAATTACCAGGTTGCTGCAAATTTTCCACTTGGTCTTTTCTGTAGAGGTTTGACCTACCACATATTCAACATCACTGAAAACCCCTTGAGTCCAAGAGTGTGATTCAGCTTTTCTTTTTTATCTTGTGTGTGTTGCATAGTAATAAGCAAAAGAAATGGTCATAATAAGTGCTGAAAAAAACATTTGTTTTGTAAATAAGTGAACTAGAACCAGGAGTAGGAGAAATAAATTCTTAATCCTTTGCTTACCTTATGCTGGGTATTATGCCTAGATGAATGGAATGGATTAGAACATTCTTGACCACCTATCTTTACCCATAATATCAAGCTACTGAAGTGCTAATTTCTGAAAGGTGTATGATAACCTGGAATATCTTTTAATTCTCTTGTTGATTTACTTCTAGGAGTTCTACATTTTCTCATTATATCTCTTTTCCTACAGCCATTTGTGCACATAATTGCTTATAAACTATACAGTTTTTGTTACAAATAGTGCTCTCTTTTATAAAGGAGATTGTACTTGACAGATAATGATATTAAATTATTTAATAACTTCTTATCTTTAAATAAATTATAAAAGATGCAGTTCATTAGTTTCTTTTTAGTTCTCAGACTTTGTATAGGCAGTTAATACATAGGAAGGAATTACAGCAAACTCATTTCTGCCTCAGGAATTAGAACTCAGCAGTGAATATTTATTTGAATTTCCATGCAGAGCCAAATGCCAATTACATTAAAACAATCTAGACATTTTTAAAATCGAAAAGCCCATTCACTGGGTAAGCTGGACTCCAATATCTATGGAAATAGTGATTCAGACAAGTCTGTAGTACATGTTTTCTTGCCTAATATGCCCATTGAACTAACAACACAGATGCAAAATTTTGTGTGAAAAATTACATAGGTAGCCATAGATGGAAATATCTCACATCTCATCTTGTTTCTCTTAAATAAAAAACATTAAGTATCATGAAACAACATCTGTACTATTCCTCAAAGACTATTCCTGATTTTAAAAAACAGGCTTGTTTATTTAAATTAACAAAAAATGAGAATTTGCTTAACTGTTTTCTGTTTATTACTTTAACTCTTACATTTAATTAGATTTTATTCTCTGGATTTTTGTGTATGTGTTTACTTTTTTGATTTTGTTTTTACTCAATACAACTGCCCTCCATCAAATTTCCTTACCATATTTCCATTTGCTTTGTAAAAATAAGTTAAAGCACATGTATATAGACTTGAATGGAACTCATTGTAGAAACACATAAGATTTTGATAAGATATGTAACTCTGTTTTTATGAAATATATCTTTTTTAAAATTTGTAGACAAGTTTTAGAAACTATTCTTGGTTTGTGGACATACTACCTACTTTTTTAAAACAGATTTATCTGTTTAATAACATTGTTTATATCCATTGTGACATTCGCTATCATTTCATGACATAATTTTTAAATTTTCAGCACATAAGAGGTCTCCCATTAGGTATATTTGTTCAAATTTGGATACTATGACAAATATTATGATTTCGCTATAGCCATAGAAAAACTTTGAGTCATACATTTGTTTTCCTTAAGGCTTTACATAGAAGTGGCTGGCTGCTCTTCATTTAAGTATAAATGTTCAAAGCTGTAACTTTTCTTTACAGTAGACTTGAACAAAATTTTAAAAACATTATTTTAAAAGATATTTTCTGAACAACATTTAAATGAATGAATGTCTTTGTTAAATGTTATTATTGATTCATAACATTTATTTTTAGTGCATTTTGCAGCCTAGTATTGTGTTCCACTTTGTACACAGTCTTTGGCTCAGGCCTGAAGTCAAAGTTGCCATGGCTGCTTATCTCTGCTTGGGCACTGACTCTTTTTCTCTTTTATTGACAGTTTAATCACTACGTGTAGGTTGTCCAAAAGAACCAGAGAAAGAAAATTTTCTTTTCCAGATTCCTACTCTTATAATGATTTCCAAGTTCATATTAGTCAGGGTTCACCAGAGAAGCAGAACCAATAGAAATATATGTATATATGAATAAATATATAGGAAATATACATAATATTTTTTTCCACTGGATTAAAATGATAGTTCATATTCTCTCCCATCCAATGATAGTTCATATTCTCTCCCATCCAATGATAGTTCATATTCTCTTCTTTCCAACCCAGATATGAAATTTGGCCTCTTATTTCTTGAATTACACTATAATAATAATAATAAACAAATAAAAATGCACATGCAAAACATATATTAGACTTTACTGAATATTTTTGCATCAGAGTTCTATAGCAAAGTGATGCAAACATCTTAAAATTACATATATATCCTTGGTTCTTAAAATATTTCAGCCATTTGTCCAGCTTTTTTTACCACTATAACCTCAGCCCACTTCCCACATACATGCTCACTATTTTCCATAATTTCAAGTTAATTTCTTATGCAATATTTAGCAATATTTTTTAAATCTTTGTCTTTTGCTGACTCTTTTCCTGAAAGCCCCACTTCCAAGGCCTAGGCGGTCTGTTGTTTTCCTTACAAAGGCAATTCCTTTCCTATTAAAAAAAAGTGTCATGAGTTAACACTATAATTTTTATTATTATATATGTTTAACAGTTTATAATGTCTTTAAAATAAAGATTATATAACCTTATTGACATTGTATATTTTCATTATGAAAATAACAGCATAGTTACAAATTTCACTCAGCCGAAAAATGATAACTTAAACAAGTTAGGTTGTTTGCTTTTCTCATTTGAAGGGAGTTCAGAGCTAGACTGGTATGGCTAGTCTGAATGTATTCAGGAATCTTCATACCACTCAGATGTCTTTAACATATGCTTGCCACCCCACAGTCACAAGATAAGTGCCTTATCCAGAACATTACATCAATGTCTCAGGCAGGAAGATACATAAAAGGCAGAGGCATGTGTCAACTTAATCTGTCTGCATCTTAAAGAGATTTCACAGATGCACCACCAGAGAGTTCTACTCATATCTCATTAGCTAGATCTGTTTTTCATGGGAACCCCTAGCTTCAAGGGAGGAATATTATTACCTTCATCTAAATTGAGGTTCTGTTGTTAGTGAGAAAAAATCATGACTATGAGGTCATAGTGTCTGACACAATGGAAGTTCTAGCTCTTACAATTTCAAGGAAAACCTATCTATTTTTTAGTTCATAATAATGATCAGACCATATGGTTTGGGCATATTGTTTTGTAACTTGATATGCCCCCTACTATCGAAATAATTAAACAGCAGTTCTACTAGCAATGGTCAGTAAGGATGAGCCTTCTGATGGTTCCCAGAATGCAGGTCTTGGGCAGGGTTCTCAACCTCAACACTGTTATGTTTTGGTCATAAACATTCTTGGTCGTGGGAAGGCTGTCCTCTGAACATGTTTGGCTTCTATATACTAGAAGCCGGTAGTATTTCTCATCCCTAGTTTTGACAATCGAAAATCTCTAGGCATTGCTCATATCTTCTGGGGAACAATATCATTCCTGATTGAGAACCATTATCTTGGATTGATAGATTTTGTGTAGTAGCATTAGAATCAATCACCTGGGGATCTTTTACGAAAGATACTCCCAAATTACTGGTTCAGTTAGATATCATTTGAAGCTTACTAATTTGTTTTCAGAAAGTTCCTCAAGTGATTTTAATACATAACCATGTTTGGGAATCATTAAATTATGTCTTTACATCAAGATAAAGTTTGCAACTATAGTACGTGGTAAAAAGGAAAAAGCTAGGCCTACTTGGAACCAGGCCTGAGTGGAGAAGCTGGCTGTTGGGATCAGCTACAAAGGACAAAGCAAATAGTCTGAATTATGGTGTTCAAGGGAAAAGGGTACTCTCAGGATTATACCTACAAACACGATGGCTTTTTACAACTTTTTTTGTTTATCTTTTTTAATATAATTGGACAAGAAACTATTAAATGTTTAAAAATTTGAGAGAAAGAGGTAAAATTATTATTTTCAGATTTTACAATTTTATACTTAAAAACAAAGTAGTCAATAGAAAAACAAGAGAATTCACTAAATGGATGAGAATGAAGTTAATCTACAGAAAAACATACATCGTATATGTCCATACGTACGCTATTATACTTACAGTCAACAACCATTTAGAAGATATGACAAAAGACTCCATTTACAATGGCAATGAAAAGAGAGACTATCTAGAAATAAGCTTAAAAACAAATTAAAATCCGTATTAGCCACTATGGAAAACAGTCTGGAGGTTCCTCAAAAAATTAAAATTGGATCTACTTTTTGGCAATTGTACTTCTGGGTGTTTATCCAAAAGAACCAAAACACTGATCCATGAAGATCTATGCATGCCTACGTTCATGGCAGTGCTATTCACAACACCCAAGATATGGAAGCAACCTAAATGCCCATCAACAGATGATTAGATAAAGAAGTTATGGTTCATATATACAATGGAATATTACTCAGCCATAAAAAAAAAAAAAATGAAATCCTATCATTTGCAATGATGTGGATGGACCTAGAGGTTATTATGCTGAATGAAACAAGTCTGACAGAGAAAAGTAAATACCATATGATTTCACTTATATGTGGAATCTAAGGAAAAAAAGAACAAACTAATCAAAAACAGACTCACAAATATAGAGGACAATCTGGTGACTGCCAGAGGGCAGGAATTTGAGGGGCTGGGAGAAAGAGGTTAAGGGTTAAAGAAGTACAAATTAGTAGTTGATAGATGGTCACAGGGATGGGGAGCATGGCATATTATTGGACTTAAATAAAAAGCTGAACAAATAAAATTATAAGTAATGTTCTTGGATAGGAATATTTATTATCATAAAGATGAATGTTCTCCCTGAGCTAATCTATAGAATTATTTGTTACCCCAGCAAACTCACTAGCTGGATTTTTTTTTAATTAACAAGGCAATTCTAAAGGTTATGAACAAAATAACAAAGGAAAAACAATGTAGCAGATATCACTACCAGATATTAAAATATATTTAAAACTTCGATAATCCAAAGTACAGTGTTAAGGCTTGAGTAAACAGAATCATGAAAGGAACAGACTAAGAAAAGAAATAAACAAAATACAAAGAATTTAAAATATGATTAAATCAGCATTTCAAATCAGTAGAGAAAATGTTTATTCAATACATAAGATCAAATTAAAATGTCAAAAATGAAACCAAAAGTACTAAAAACATCTAAGTGACTTTTTTGTTTTAGACCTTTACCAACAAAGGACCTTTTAAAGCATAATATAAAACCTGGAAGCCATTAAATAAAGGACAAATACAACTGACTCTATAAAAATTAAAATTAAAATTTGCATTAAAATACCACCATGAACAGAATCAAAAGGCAAATGTCAAATTGGGAAAAAATGCAACTTATAGACAAAGAACATATTTCTATAGTATATAAACAACTTCATAAATCAACAAGATACACCTGCCAATGCTACTGAAAATGGGTGAAAGATACGATGTTAAATTCATAGATATAGAAATAAAAGTGACTTAAAAATGTGAAAGATGCAAAACTTTTAAAATAAAATAAATATAAGTGAAAACATACCGAAACAACATTTTCTACATATTTGACAAAGATCCAAAAGTTTGGCAATAATAGGAAAATCCGGACTCTCATTGCTGATGCCTATTTTGTGGCCAGTGTTAAAGAACTTATCAAAATTATCTTTGCACATACTCTTTGACTCAATAGTTCCACTTTAGAAATTTTCCTAGCAGGTAAACATGAAAACAATTGTATTAGTTTCCTACTGCTGCTGTAACAAATTGCCACAAATTTAAAACATATATATTTATTATCTCACAATACTGGAAGTGAAGTCCGGTGAGGTAGGCTGGTTTATGGCTTAGAATTTCAAAAGACTGAAATCACAGTTTTGGCTGAGCTAGACTTCATTCCCAAGGCTCCAGGGAAAAATTATCTCCTGCTAATTCAAGTGGTTAAGTGGTTAACAGAATTCAGATCATGGAAGTTGTAGGAATAAAAACTGTTCTTTTTTGATGACTGCCTGCTGAGAATCATTACCAGCTGCTATAGGCTCCCTTCCTCTTTCTTAAAAGCTAGGAAAGTGGGTCTTCTCATGCTCCAGGTCTCTTCTGCCTATTCTTCCATGGTTGCATCGCCCTAACGGACTCTTCTGCCTTCCTTTTCTGATTTTTCCAGGCCTATGTAATTAGAGTTGACCCTCATAAATAATTTAGGAGCATCTCCCTATTTTAAGGTCCATAACGATAATCCCAACTCCTTTTTACCGTGTGTCCTAACATGCACAGGCCTAACTAGAGGGCGAAGATCATGAAGGTTAAATTTTGTCCATCACAATAACACATATTCAAAACTATTTATGGAGACATTGCTTGCAATAGTATAAACTTAATGAAAACAACCTCAATATACACCAAAAGGAATTGATTAAAATATGAGATGTCATACAATGGAATATTATTCAGTTGTAAGTAAAATTTGAGGAAGAGATCTATTTTCCCATATATAAAGCTCTCCAAGATTTGTTAAGTGATAAAAGCAAGGAGTAGAGTATAACATTATATATCATGCTATATTTTTCTGTGAAAAGGAAACACAAAAATAAAGATCATATTTTTGCTTTTTTAAAAAAGACATTTTGAGCAGAATAAAAGAAAAAAATGGCTTGTAACTTTCATGAAATACAATTTAATTTCAGCAAAATTTTGTAAACATGGTTAAATTTCAGTGTATACCTTTCTTTGTCACAGTTATGGGTTTTAGCTAAAAGACTAAAACTGGGCTAAAATTAAACTTAGTCATGGAATTTCCTGCAAAGAGGACTGTATATCTTTCGCAGGTTCTACACAAGTACCCACTTGCCCGTTCAGTTCCTTACGCATGCTATTATATATGAGTGATCTGCTGCTGTCTAAGAATTTGACAATAACTAAAAAACCTGTAAAATATTACATTAAATTAGATTATAACATTATTTTTTTGGATCAAACCAACATTTTTCAGAAAAACATAGTACAACGTTGAATTATAATTTTTAAGCCTCAAATGCAAAACAGTAAATTCAAATTCCAGCAAGTGGCACTTTTTGACACCTCCAAAATATATGGGGAATTTTCTATAATCTCTCTAAACAATTATAAGTTTACTTGTATTTTATGTATAAATCTATATAGTATGTATGTATCGGTGTATTTTTGATAACAAGATCATGTGTCCTTGTTTCTCTTCTTATTGCCTTTTTGCCTATCGTATCAATATGCCGGCTCAATGTATCCAAGGTCAAAAAATATTTCCCTATTCTACCCTGTCCCAAACCCTAGGTGTAACTCTTTTCCTGGTATCTCTATTTCTGTTAATATATCTATCTTGGTTTACTAGGGTTGTTATAATAAAATATCACAAACCGAGTGACTTAACCATGTGAAAAATAACATAAAACAGACCCACTTTAAAATAGAGCCAAGCCGCCATTCCAGAGGCATTGCCTTGCACATCGTATGCCTTAAACCTTTGGAAAGTTAAAATAGGGCAAAATAACCTTTGGACTGGGCCTAAGGCAACACCGTTTCCCAAAGAACTGCCGGGATAACAAAACAAGCAGATACTATGACTACAGGGCTGAAAATTAAAACATTGTTTAGAATTAGTGTCACTAAGTTAGCTTATCTGTGCCAACAGAAATGCCTTCTTTCTATTCATATAATTGTTCCTTTTCTCTTTCTCATAAATACCCCTTGGCTTTGTTTCCTAATCCCAACACTATTTGGACTTTTACCTGAATCAGTGCTTCCCAAATAGCTATTCTTTTTCATTTTTATCCAAATAAATGCTTGTTGCCTCTCACTTTGGCCTTTTATTATTGGTTAACGAACAACAGAAATTCATTTTATTACAATTCTGGAGACTAGAAGTCTAAGATCTAGGTGCTGGCAGGATTGGTTTCCGATCAGGCCCCTCTTCTTGGCTTGCAGGTGGCCACTCTTTTGCTTCCTCATCACATGGTTGTCCCTCTGTTCAAGTATCCCTGGTCTCTCTCCTCACAAACCCCTGGACTCTCTCCTCATTTCCTCTCCCTATAGAACACAAGTCACACTGGGTTGGAGCCCATCCCAACAGCCTCAGTTTAATTTAATTACCTCCGTAAAGGCCCTCTCTCCAAATACAATCACATTCTGATGTTAGGACATCAGCATATAAATTTTGAGAGAACACAAGCAGGCCCATAACTACCCCAAAATTCTAATAACTCCAAACTCAAATTCTTTCTGACTCCTTTCTCTACTTTTTTCTGTTCAAATATATTTTGTATAAATTCTACTGTGACATTTTCCTCCACTCTCCATATCTACTCTGATGCAGATTTCCTATCTAGACTAGTACCCCAGTATGCTAACGAACTCTCCAACACCGTCTTACACATTTGCTGCCAGATCTGTCTTTCCAAAACTTAGCAGTAATAATGCAACATTGGCTCAAAAACCTATAGTGACTCCTAAATTATTGCCTAACAATTGCCTAATAACTTAGATTGCTTTTTAAAGATGTCATTCGATTGCCTTTTATGGCCTTTCCTGATCTCCTTCCAAGAAGTCTCTAACATCATGTTTGTTCCTTGACTTCTCTGTGGAATCTTTAGTTTCTAGAACAGTGTATGTTATATTGTGGGTGAAAACTAGTGGTGGATCATGAAACTAATCTTTACCACCATCTTAGAAGCCAAAGAAAGGAATGGAATGGAATGCAATATATCAGGATAATATCTAAAAGAGTACCTAAACATTCATACACGTTACGTTATAAAGTTTTAGTTCAGACTCTTTTATTGTAATTCCTTGAGAATTTCCTGAGCATTCTATTTTATGCCTCTCTTTGCATATTTTCAAAAAGATACTATTACTTTATAAGTAATTAGATTGTGCAGTATATGACTATAAATTACACCGATTTCCCCAAGCAATAATTGAATTCTATGCACACAAGTCCCTGTTTTTGGAAATCTGTCCTCTGACAACTGACTGACAGGTAGGTTCAGAACCTACAAGTGGGCCACATGGCAACTGTGTGCAACAGCATGAGAGCAGTAAAAGCATTAAGATCGTCATATTTCTCAGCATTTATTAGATTTCAAAACCTCCTAAGCACCCATTGCTGGGTAATGTTTAACTTAACACTGAATGGACCTGAGCTTTTCATCATGTAAAGCGTCGCTATAATTACTTAAAGGGATTTTGTTTAGTCATCAACTGAACCGCAGTGCTACAAACCAAAGGACAAAATGAAGAGCTGGGAGTGAAAATCTCCCTGAATACTAGGAACGGAAGTGAAGTCTGTTGCAGCAATAGACTCTGTGGGGTGGGAGGCCCTTTTCTGACAGGATAAGGCAAAAACAACAAAATATCAGATCCAGAGAAGAGGGTCATGAACAACAGCAAGTAATTCCTGAGGTGTTTACTCTTAAAAGAAAATAGAAAAAGAAAGTAATGCCGACTAATTAAAAGTAATTTTAAATGATTGTATACATCCATTACTGTTTCACAGTCACTTCTTCTGATTGTCCCAGAAACAAAGTGGGCTGAGTTGGATCATCTCTCCCCTGACATTTTGGGTGACATTAAAGAGATCATCAAGGCAGGGAGGGGTTTGTCTCACACAAATAAAAGCATAGATATATGTATAAAGATTTTTTTCCTTTTAAAAAAACATAGAAACATTGGATGGGGTCAACGGTTTAGAAACGCAGTGATTATGGACTAAAGAGTTCAAGAGAAGATATGATTAGAAGATGTGCTCATCCATGATTACACTATGAAATTAGAAAGAGAAACTACAACATGACCAAATAATAAATGACCATTCACAGTATTCTACATACCTGAATAACATATGCTCATATTATCACCAACAAGGCACAATACTACTTTGGAGAGAAAGAGTGGAGGCTGGTACTTATGGGCAGCATGATGGATGATGTGGCACTGTAAGTGATAATGTAGTCCATAGTACACAAGTGCTGGGGGTGGGGGCAGGTACTGATTCAATATAAACAGGTTCAAAAGAGCCATGACACTATGAGCAATAACCTTTGAGCAATAGCCATATACTGCACAATCTAATTACTTATAAAGTAATAGTATCTTTTTGAAAATATGCAAACAGAGGCATAAAATAGAAAGCTCAGGATATTCTCAAGGAATTACAATAAAAGAGTCTGAACTATGAGCAATAGCTTTTTCCCATGGTGAGAGAAATAAAATTAGCCAAGAATGATGTATTTGACAATAAAGAACATAAAGAAATGTTTCCTACACTTGAACATAAAGAAATAGTACTTGGACCCTATAATGAATTTTCACATGTAGTGACTGGACAATAAATAAATAAGTACCTCTTCCCAACTTCATTATTTTAAATCATCATCAATATTCACTATTCTTCACTTGGGCCCATAAATTTTATAACAGATTTGTAATTGAATTGCTCATATAAACAGATGTCTACAAAAATATCTACCGGAAGGACCCCCAACACTAGTGGTGGCCTTCATTCCCAGTTCCCTCCCAGTTCATCTCTCTGTTTTCTGTCTGTGTGTCTCTCTCTCTTTATTCTTCTCTGCCTTCTGCTCTCTGCCTCCCACCTCTACTTCAATTAAATCTCACAACCAGCACTGAGGCAGGAGAGGAGAGCTCGACTGTGATCTTATCTGGTAACTTTACAGCACCTTGATACACATTTATGGTGCACAATAGATGGAATCCAGAAAATTATGTCCTGATTTTTTTTAAAACAGCCGTTGTTAAAGTTTAGAAGCTTACCACAAGGAGCATATGTATATCTTCCTGATTAACAAGTAAAAGTCTTCTCGTTCTGATAAAGCTAGGTTGCTTCTCAGATACCCAAAGGTTAGACCAGATGGTTGAAATAGTGTGGGACAAGAGACTATTTTTGACATTTCAAGTTATTCTTGTGCTGGAAAAAGTATTGAGGATTCTTAGAGTTGTACATATGCAGATGAAGACTTCTGATAGTAAGATGCTGAAGCTTCTAAACATCAAAAGTTGAGGGTAATTTAAAGCCATAATTTAGCTCTGGAAGTAAACACTGTGGAATGGAAACTGATCTTCAATTAATACCAAGCTACTGTAGATAAAGGTATAATCCATGCCTATATAGTGTATTTCTTGAAATCTCACTCATGATGGTATTTTCTTCTAAGATGTATCTACATATAATTTGAGATTAATAAGTACTCCATTAAAGTGTTAATAAACATATCCATGTATTCCGTTGAAAATACCTGACTGTTAAGCGGGATACTTTGTGTTTTGCCGCATCACAATACCCTGCACTTGAGGAATATAGAACTGCCAAGGTTATTGATTTAGTGAAAGCCATTAATTTGGCAAAATGCTTTGGAGAAATCAATTGCTGAAAGTTTGGATTTAAAATCCAAACCCTTCTTATCAACATATAGATGAAGAAAAAGCTCCTTTCTGAGTCCATTGTTGTCTTAAGAAGACATATGTCTAAGAAGACAAACTCCAGCCCAATTCCACCTAAATACTGCTCTCTCATCTTTTCTTGCCTTCTGTCCTATCAACCCTTAACTTTCTGCTCCCAGTAAATTCTACTGTTAGCATCTGGTAAATGTCAAAAACAAATGGTACTCAGCAGAGACCTAGATAACCAATAAGTCAAGGTCAGTGGTCCCAAAGAAAGCCCCTTTATATTTCTCCTTATAAGAATAAGGCAGCTGGGGTTGTGGGGGTGGGGGGGAAGGGAACAAGATAGATCTCACAAAATGAGAAATGGAAAACATATTGTATTGCATTTAAAATGGATGATTTGAATACAAAGAAAATCCCTTTCTCCCTCAGTTCATTCTTCTTCCACAACGAGGGCATGAAACTTTAGAAGGAGTCAAGAGGGCCATAAGATATGAGAAAGTTTTCAACTATTTCAAATCACTATCCATATGTGGATTTTAAAAGTCATTACTCCTATGAGATTGTTTTTAATTTCTAAGGCTCCATAGGGCATTCTTTGGCCTTATAGCCTGTATTCTTCCTTTGTTTGGATGTTATAATGTAATACAAAAGCTCTATAGTTCATTCTGATGACTACCTTAATGTACTCGGGAATATGATCTTCATCTCAGAAAGACTAGATGTAACATTTGATACAAAGGTCACCACTGCTATATTGCTTATGAATTACAATTTTTAATAGCCCTTATGCCTGACTCTTTACCCCTACCACCCATATATGCCTAGCATGAAAAGAAGACCTGTTCTTTTGGCAGGCTGAATATAAAATACTAGAGTTTTTATTTAAATAAAAACCATTTTCAATGATGCCTCTCATTAGTTCAATTAGCACAAATGGAAGCTTGATGGAAGCTATAATTTGTTACTATTGTTACGTTGCTCATTTAGAAATATATTTTAAAATATACTTTCAACTTATATGTATGCTGAAATATTTTATACTAAAATTTTCTATCTATCAAAGAGTTTGGTTAATTTTCAAATATTTACTGAAAACCTCTAGGTCACCAAGACATGATGGCCATAAAGAAAAAAAACTATGATCCCTGCTCTACCCTTTCTGGTTGGGCTCAGTGAGAAGTGACACTCTCACAAAAATAATAATGACAATAAATAATTTTTTGAAAATTAAATCTAGACTAGCCCCTAGTTTTGCAAATGTAATGACATATGGAAGCCAAGCTGATCATCAGGCAATGAGTAAACTAGAAAGCACAAGCTATGAGTCACCACTATGAACTCCAGTCAATATTTGCCATTAGGAATGTGGCCCTTGATTTGTCAGTTTTTATGGCTTTTCAAAAATGTAACATCAGATTTTGTATATGGACTATATCAATTTATAAATCTTGGCCACTAACTCAATTTTTTAAAAACCACCATTTTATGAACAAACTAAAAACATATGCAAGCCAGATGTAGATAACAAGCCATCGGTTTGCCAGCTTCAGTCTAGACTAGTGACTTCTAACCTTGCTGATTATCAGCATCACTCAGTTATTTGTGGTTTCTACATTTCACATATATCTATCTGCTTTCCTCCACCTTCCACTTATTTACTGGGATGTGATGGGTTTTTCATTACTTTGTTTCTCAGAAAATGCCCCTGAACCAATGGAAATACACTTCCCTAAGCACATGATCATGATGCAAAATTACAAAAAAATAAGCCTCGATACAAATCCATATATATACAGAAGAAAATAATTTTGCAAGGATGAGAAAAGATAAATGCACATGCAGACACATGATTTTGGAGACCAAAATGTCTCCAGTGTATAACTCTGGGTGGTGAGAGGATAGGCAAATTTTTTTTTAAAAAAATCTCTGTACTTCTGGCAATAAATGTATATTATGTATATATCCATTGAAAAAGTTTTAAGACTACACTTATGGGGTGAAGGAGTAGAGATGTATGGAGAGGAAGGAATTAGGGAAAATGCTTTTTTTTCTGTTAAAGAATGACAAGATTGATTGTTAATGCCTTTCGAACACAATTTTTAAAAATTTATTTATTTAAATTATTTTCAAGTATACAGTACATTGGTTAGACATCTATATAGTTCTTAAAACAATCCCCCCAATTGCTCCTTCCTTCCCTGGCCCCCCACTTAGCCATCATATTAATGCTAACTGAATTCCCTCTGACATGCTCCCCATTTCCATGCCCAACTATCAACTATTCATTTATACTTCTTTAACCCTTCACCCCATTCTCCCACCCTCCCAACCCCCTCCTCTTTGTCCATCACCAAATTTTCCACTATATTTGTAAGTCTGTTTCTGATTCGTTTGTTCTTTTTGTTCCTTAGATTCTGCATATAAGTGAAATCATATGGTATTTATCTTTCTCTGTCTGACTTATTTCACTCAGCATGATAACCTTAAGGTCATGCATGTTGTTGCCAATGGTAGGATTTTATTTTTTTTAATGGCTGAGTAATATTCCATTGTATATATGAACCATAACTTCTTTATCCAATCTTCTGTTGGTGGGCATCTAGGTTGCTTCCATATCTTGGGTATTATCATTGTGCTGCCATGAATATTGGGGTGCATAGATCTTTATGAATTATTGTTTTGGTTTTCTTTGGATGAATACCCAGAAGTGCAATTGCTGGGTCAAAAAGTAGACCCATTTTTAATTTTTTGAGCAAATAAAATTTATCAACAAATAAATGTACAATTCAGTGCACTTTTCTTTTAAGTGGTTGCTACTCAGTCACCGAGCCTTCCCCATCCTGGCACCACGGAAGTAAGAGATTGCTCTGAGAGTCTAAGCAGCATGTCCCACATGGCTCCATCTTTCATGTTTGTATTCTCTGAGTGTTTGGGGCCCCACCATCATTACATTAAGGACCACATTTCTTTTACATGCAGAATTAACATTAACAGGTTGGAGAAAAATATGATTTGGCTGAGAATTCTCAAAAGAGAGCCTCCACAGAGTGGGCAGACCCATCTGTAGAAACCCTCATGTGCTGGTCATCAAATGTGCCTTCATTCCTCTGAGCTTCATCACTTTCTAAAATCAAATGTCCAATTCTTGGCAAAACAATGTTATCATATGCATTTAAAAATCAGTTTGAATAAATTAAGTTATGGAGTGACTAATGAAGGTAATCAGGCACATAAATTATATCACATTTTCAGGTTTACTATTATATTTTAAATTTGTTTCTTTTTAGAATTTATCCCTTATATTTCTTTTATGATAACCCCTGCTACCTTCCTTTTCCACAACCTCTTTCTCTTCTACTTTTTCTTTTTTATTTTCACCTTTTCTCTATATTTTTCTCTCTGAATGCTTCTAAAAGTAGCTAAGCATGAATACAAATCCATATTTATACACCTCATCATTCACAATAAGTGAATGATAAGGACAAACAAATACATACATATTCATAGACACAAACACATATCTTTTAATATTTTGTGTATCACTTAAATGAGGATCTGACTACAAGGTGGCAAAATACCTAAGAATGACTTAAACAAATAGAATTTATTTTTCTCAAATAACAAGAAGTCCAAAGGTACACAATTTTTAGCATTAGCCTGGCTGTTCTGAGATACCAGGGACCCAGGCTCTTTCCCATTCTTCTCCTTCATCATTTTAACAGTATTGACTTTCATCATCTTGCTAGTCTCTCCATGGTTACAGGCTCTAGTTTATGCTGAAGTCCCAGGCAGTACATCTACACTATTAAAGAAGGAAAATATAACTGCAGTATCAACTGCTTTGCCTGTCACTGAGAACAATATAGCTTTTCCAGAAACCCCTGCAGACATTCATTTTGATCTCATTGGTTAGATTTTAACCCTTCAGACCATTAGAACTACATCACGTGGCCAAACCTAGCTGCAAATGAAGTTGAGAAAGATATATACCTAGATAAAGATGTATACCTAGCAAAACTGATATTTTGCTAATAGTAAGAAGAGGAAGATAAATATGAAGTAAGGAAATAAAGTATTTGTCACAGTGATTTACTTAAAAGGTAACAAAAGCATTCCATATTCTCATATATACCAACTCAACCATGCTAACAGAGGACTCAGTAAGACCCTTAGAAACCTATTTTAAAAATAAATTAAAATTTTCTATAACCAGCATAATGGTTGTTCTTAATGGAGTGGGTACTTTTGAAGTCCTTTGGTGCTTTTGAAGTAAACTGTCTTAATATGTAAAATTTTTCCTCACCAAAATTTTTGCCCCATTGAAATGATAATAGTCATAAAGAAAGCATTTGCTTTGCAAAGACAAACTTGAGCCCCAACTATTCATATTTCGCCAATTCAAAGCCAGTATAGTATGAATGTTCTATTATTACATTGCTTTAAAACAAAGCTTCATAGTTAATTCAGAATGCTAAATTTAGATATTGAAGTTGGGTATTTAATAGCACACAACAGTACTAAAACTCCCATTGAAATGACAAATGATTTCATTGCGAATCCTTTATCGCAGTAGTCTCCAACCTTTCTGGCACCAGGGACCGCTGTTCCTATGAAAATCTAATGTCTGATGATCTGAGGTGGAGCTTAGGCAGTGATGCTAGTGCTGTAGAGCAGCTGCGAATACAGATGAAATTTCGCTCATTGGCCCGCCGTTCATCTCCTGATGCGTGGTACCAGTCTGTGGCCCAAGGGTTGGGGACCCCTGCTTTATAGTTTACAATGTCCTAATAATATAGCTTTGACTAAATGAAAGTCATCAAAACCCATGATGTTGAAAATGGTATTTACCGACCATAAACAAGTCATAATGTGGCCCCATATTGCCAGCAAAATAATAATGCTGATTTCAAAGAAGCCTAATTTCCTGATTTCTAATATTAGTCAATTCTCTCTAGGCAGAAATAGCTTAAATATAGGCTCCCATTGTTGCTTTCTTTTCTAAATCTTCTAGAACGTACAGATATCAATAACCCAAAAGCATCTGAATCACTTTTCATTTTTCCCAATCATGCCACATTTCTCAGTTTTTCTCTCTTCTCAGGTCTTCTCTGAATTATGCAGATTTTCTTTACCCCCAAACTTCTATCCTTCATTTTTTCTCCTCATCTTATCGACTGCATCGATTGTATTCCTTTCAAATTTCCTTAAGTAAGCTCCAAGTTTCTCAAAGAGTCAGCAGCAAAACTAAGGGGGACAGATCTGGTTCCATAACCCTTATAATTTGGAGTTTGGCTGGTGCATGAGTAACAAACTGAATTACTAAATCACCGCCTTAAGAGTTTCATAATTTCAGTTTGGTTTTTTGTTTATTTGTTTTATAAGGAATTTTCAGCTCTTTGACACTTTTTCTTACTCTCGCTTTGTCTTTTTTTGTTTTCCTTTTCAATTTTGTTATTGTTTTTAAATATTTGATACCAAATGATTTAAATTAAAGTTAATTGATGGTGATGAGGATTTTCAATTTTAGAAAATGAAAATGTTTCTGGGTACAGGCCAGCCCCCTTCTCTCCTCCCTGCCACCCACGCAAACCTATTCATCCAGCACAAAAATCCAGTAATAGGTTCTGATATGGGCTGCAAAGAATGAGGAGTTTTTCAAAATAGAACTCCCTTTTATTATTTTTCAGACCTCTTTAAATAGCCCAAGTATATGTCATTAAATTAATCTTTAAAGTCCCTCTTTAAATGGCTAACAATGCTCATTTCAACTACTATAGTGTAAAATTTAAATGCAATTATACACAAAGAAATTGCCTTCTTCCTTTGTACCTGATAATGGCAAGGTCATAAACTGCCCTAAATCTATATTCTTTGCTTAGCCATTTATAACATAGTTTATTGTAGGTATTAAATGCTATTTAATGAAATAGTTTATAATATTATGAAAGTGTTATGTTCTCTAGAGGTAAAATGGTAGCAATTCAGACCTTTACTCAAAAGCTTTTGAAAAATGAAGGTTCCAACTTTGTGTAATATGAATCAATTGTGTAGCTATCTGAATACTTGGCCCCTACCCATCATTTGCCACATTTCTTGATTATCAAAACAGAGCCTTTAGGCACACCTTTGCCTTTCTGAGATGAGATCTTAACTATGAGTGCTAAATATTTTTTGTTTAATTCATTCACATATTCATTCACTTATGTAACACAAGAGATCTGCTTAGGTTTCATTTAAGTTATGAAGAAATGGTCACAACAAAAAAGGTTGTCATAATTAAGTCAACAAGGGCTGAAGAACGGTAGTTACTTGAATGGCTAATTATATTGCAGTTCCTAAAACATATCAAATAATTTAAGAAAAAAAAGCAAGGAGAAGCCTAGTTGCTTGAAAATTAGAATTTAAGTGTTTTAAAAAATTTTTTTCCTAGAACTGTGAATGACTTTGGAAATATTCTAGTATAGACTCTTCACTTTGTACTGACTAAAATCCAGAGAGGCAAGTCAACATGCCTGCACGCCCAGGTCTGCTCATTGCCCAAATCCAGACTCCAGCAAGGGTGGTTTTCCTGGAGACTGACCACTAAAGCCATGGCATCTGAAATAACGTCTTACCATTCTTCAGTAGGCACTCCTTGGACTCGATAATATGTTCAGTATAGCTTTAAAGCGTGGCCATTTTCCTTCATCGGTAGAAAACTTAACTGTATGAACACAATAATTATCTTTCAGGTAATTTTTAATGGAAGGAACATATAGTAATATTAATGTAAATAAATATGCAAAGCCAAGGTGTTTCTCAGACTGTGTAAGTATTCAAAACTAATATGAACACTTGGATCAATACTAAATGTCTGTGTGGGTTTATGACCTGCCAAAAAATGTGAATTCTCTCCTCAAATACACATGTGAATTGTCTACTGATTATTAAGCAGGACATGTTTTACCCACAGCAAAATTCAACATTTTACTACCCATAGCATTATTTGAAAGCTAATCAATACTTTTGCTCCAGGCACTAGAAGCTAATCATATGCAACACTGCTGAATAGAAAATATAAAATCAGATTTACATGTTTTTGTCCACTTTTAAAGTGATAGTAGGGTTATAATTATCAGGTAAGATTTGCTATTGAATCATGAGATTCTGTATTAGCTGTTAGAAAGTGGGAATTTCAGCAAACATTGATTGTGCTTCTGATAATATTTTCACATTAGATGGTCAATGTCTGGTTAGAGTGACTGAGAACTCTGTTTTGGCTCAGAAAAGGAGAGAAAGATGAAAAATGTAAGAACAGAAACCATCTAAAAGAAGATTTGGCATTTGTCTCAATTTAGATAGTGAGAAATTGAAGAGAAAACACATATACTCACTGAGATTCAAAACTATCCCAATAGCAGCAGACTTTCAGACAAAGAAAAGAGAGCTTAAAAGTGATTAAACTGAAAGAGTATACATTTGCTTAGGATAATTATCACATATAATTCACAGGTGCAGGAAACCAGGATTACATTATCTTTTGAAAAATGTTTATTCAGTAGCTTAAATATTATAGAATAGTTAACTATAAAGGCCCCTACAAATTTAAGGATTCAATGATTTCTCTTGATTATGTGTTTTAAAACTTAGTTCTAAAAAAATAGTCAAGATATTATGATCACATTTCACAGAGGTGACAAAGACAGGAAGCCAACATGCCAGCATGAAAGATTAATTCTTTAATCATGTTCTTCTATTGCCTGTATATTTTTAAGTGTTGGTATTCATGTTGCATCTATCATATATCACCCAGACTTAATCAACAATTCACCTTGTTAAACTATTAATTATAAACTAAAGCAGTTTTTAACATAAAGGTTGATTTACATCTTAAACCCAATTCTCCATCCAATATTTTAATATAAATAGTGTTAGCTTTTCCTTGCTAAAATACCAAGGTTGCTTTCAAAATAAGTCAGTTTACTGCTGTAACCTATGAATTAATGTGCCTTATAAATATGCCTTGTTAACTGATTAATGAAATGCTTATAATTGCAAATTGTAAATTAGATTGAGGCAGATGGATAGATAAACTAATCTTTTTGGAAGGTACTTCCTATTGCATTAAACTAAGCCTTATTGGGGGGTTAAATAATAAATTTTCAGGTAATTTGGGATGATTTTCTGCCCTGAGCACTGATCACACTCTCAATCAGCCTCAGTGACCAAAATAAGCGTTGTTCTCCACCCAGACCTCAACACATTAATTCACAATTGATTTTTTAAATTCATTTTTCAACAATGATGCAATGAGCAAGTGATCATTTCAGAAAGAAAACCAATTTCTTCATTCTAGTTTTTATTTTTCCCAGACTCCTAACAACAATGGCTTGTGATCATACATGGCCTATAAACTCACAATGGATATTCGTGGATTTCATCAATGCTCCTCCCTCTTACACCTGTTTTCTTAATAATCCTCTTGAGACTTGAGCCCTCATCCATTTATTTAGCACAAATATAATAAGTGCTGGCTACATAAGTCATGACATGATGTTCTCAAAGAAAGCATGGCCTACATGGGAAACATACAAACATATGACTTTGTCAAATGCAATGTAAGGATTACTGAACTGGTGGTTTAAACAAAAAGAGTAAAGATTACTTGAGTGGGAAAGAGGAGAAGTCATTTAAAGCAGTTTTAAAGATTGAGTGAAATTTCATCAAATGTCTCTCAGATTGAAATAGCGCTTCTGGCAAAACAAAAATTTTGAGCAAATAACATGAAGTTTAATTTTCCTTATTAAATTTAATGGAAGTCAAATTACATCACTATGTCTTTTCTAAAAACTGAGTGGAATGAATTTAAAAACACTCTCAGCGGAGATACTTGAAAACAAAAGAGAATGAAAGTCAGGAAAATAAAATGGAAGTTAAGCAGCTAAAATAAAAATCTAGATGATTTTGGGGAAAAAAAATCAAGTAGATAAAACAGAAGCGCCTTGGCATTAAAATTGCATGGCTGTATCTGCCACTGGGAGAAAGTTCTAAAATTCATTGAAAAGCGAGAGGTGGATCCAGGTCAGGGCTATATACTTATCCATCTACCGAGAAATTTTTGAGACTCTGAGATGTGAAATGTTTTGCCATTCTTGGAATGTGCCTGTTGTGGTATATTTAAGAAGATCATAAAATTTTTATGGAAAGACTGTAAACTAGGAAGGAAGGATGGTAGAGATTTGTATTTAATTGACACAGTTTTTCTCTAGAATAAATTCAAAACTTAGTTCCAAATATGTAAAGAACTAGTTTGAATAAAGATCTGGGTCTGAGAGTGAGACTTTCCATGTTCCTGTTTTGAACCCTTGAATAAAGTACTAATTTTACTCATTAAAAAAGAAAATAATAATACTCGTCATCGCCAATTCAATGGCAATCATTCAGTCGAGTGTCATGCACCACCCATTGCGCCAAGCCTTCTTGTGTAATGGATAAGTGTGATGCTTGTACACACTTTGATAAAAGAAATGCCTAGTATCCCACAAATATCCCCCAACAACTGAGCTGATAATCCAGTGCACCCTGCTCTACCATGCTTCATACTCGTCTTTTGTAACTATTGATTCTTTGATCTGAACTTTGGCACAGGCACCTCTGCTTTCAAAAACTGAATATATTTCTCCATTTCTGCCCTTGCTGTCTATCTCATCCTCTGGCCATGTACCAAACACTGAGGGGGGATTATCACTCCATCTTACTCCAGAACCACATCCTAGTTGGCGCACTAGGAACTACACTGCTGTGGGATGTACATAAAACTATAGCATAACGGGTACTACAGGTACCAAAATGATCATGCCTAGGTGCTCATTTTTTCATGAATAACACATGAAGATGTGATCATTTTTCATTAATATGTGTGTTTTAAGGGTACATAATTAGGTGGAAAAAAGGTAAAACTAATTGTGAATGAAGAGGCTTTGAGAGGAAGGATAGGCATCGAGATTTAAGGACAAGGAAGATATAGTGCCAAAACACCAGGGCAAAGAAGAAAATTGTGTGTCTAGGCAACTGTATACATTCTTCTAAAAAGGACAGCATAGATAATTCCTGCAATTTTTTTTTTCTGCAAGCACCTATTAACAATGCAGAAAAAATAAAATGGGTTAGGACATGAGTTAGAGGACTAAAATTGCTGTGAAGAATTATAATAGCAGCTGAGAAGACTGGAAGAGATTTCTGACAAGATAAAAGATTGCCAAATGACTGTCTTTAAAACCCCAACTGAGATTAAAATCTAAAGAGTGCTCACACTTTTGTGATATTTTTCAGCATCATTTGCTGGTATTAGAATCAAAAACTAGGAAAGGAGACAGGCCAGCACAATCGAGTAAAAGGACAGATTTAATATAATAGAAATGAATGAAAATAGAGAAACTGAGAACAAAAGAGGTTTCTTGTCTCAAATTAATTCACCTTATAAACTCTCAAGCCCTATGCAGATGGGAGATATTGTTTTTATTATTGGAAGATTATATCCACATTGCCTTAAACCACTTGGGAGATGGTTCTAGGTGACCAGCAGATATGAAAGGAACATACACAGGACATGTGCTATGTGCTTTTATTTCAATCCACCAGAAACTTACTAAGTTTCTAAAATTAAGACCTCAAATTTACCCTGGAGAAGTTTACAGTCAATTATGGGAGACAAACATGTAATTAAAGAATTTCAAAATAATATGTTAAGTGCTACACTAAAAATGGGGAGAGGGACTTAGCCAAATCTTCTAGGAGCAGCTGAAGCTAAGAAAGTTTTGAAATATAAGTGTAATTTAGTTGTAGAGCTAGAACGATATTTCAAGTAGAGGGAATTGCATGGGAAAGGGCAGGAATCTGAAAGGAAAATTTACCTAAAGTACCAAATCAAGAAAAGAGTTTGCACTAGAATATTGATATTATCTGTAGGATAGAGAGGAACCTCTGAGAAGAAATACCTTGTATTATTGTTCAGGAAATCTTCATTCCTACATACCTTCCCACTAAACGCGATATATTTCACTGTCCACTGATTTTAGAATTGGTCATATGATTTAACTGTGACCTCTAGGCTGTTAGAAGTGATACAAGCAAAGACTTGAAATGTGTTTGCTTGGTGGCTAATTGGTGTTTTACACCTCAGCCAGAAGATCATACCCCAACCAGCCCACTGCTCCAAAGGGAATGAAAGGCATATGAAGGATAGCCACCCATCCAACCTCTAGACTTGAGGTTTGAAACTAAAACCAGCCAAGTCCAGCCTAGATCATCCCACCACAAGCTGATTGGCAGACATACAGGTGAGTTTAAATGAGTCTTCTTTTCAATTTCAGAGTAGATGTTATACAGCAATAGCTGCCTATATATTTAACATGATTTTCTCTGTGTTGAAATGCTTTTTAATTTATTTTTGCTTCACATTTTTACAAACTTATTGTTCAGTTTTGTAACATAAAGAATTTAAAAATTAATCACATATGCAAAATGTATCATTTATGATGCACGACTCTCTCAAAAGGTTATACTGTCTGGTATCTTTCCTTCTATACATTTGCCAGTCATTAACTTTATCTTGAGGGTTGTTTTAAGTCCTTTCATTCTCAATTGTATTTGAGGACCTATGTGTGGTGAAGTAAAATCCTCTGAAGACCCTAAGATCGTTCTTGTCAACACATTGCTCTAGTTGCTCCCTCAGGAAAAGATGGGGCCCAAATAAGAAGCAGGAAAAAAAAAAAAAAAAAAAACAAATTTTCGGATACAAGAGGAGCTTATTTAATGAAAGTGAGCAAGTCTATGAAAGTGCCCAGTACCGTGCCTGTGTATGTGTGATAGATGATCAAGAACTAGTTAATTTGTGCTCACCATCTTCCCTAGGATTCCCATGAGCCAGTTTCAGAAAAGCTCTCCTTGAGGTTTTCAAGTGTGTGCTCATCCACATTTTGGTCGTGGCCCACGGAAATGGTTCTGTCTCTTCAAAGACGCAGTTAAGAGAACAAAAGTCAGGAAGATTCTGGCCTTTAAGTTTTCATGGAATATTCAATGTCTGTTTTGACATCTGAGTTTCTGATTCTCTGTGATTTGCCATTTATGAGTGCTGCAGTGAATAAGTTAGAGCCATTAAACAGCTGCACGATTTGGGGGACTTTTCACAGCCTGGTTGTAGGACTCTGCAGGGGATCGGTGAAGATTAGGCAGAAGAAAACAGGTGGGTATTTTAACCTGCGTAACATTAGCATTCACAAACCATCATATTATGAAAACATTGGCCATGTGTGAGCTCTGCCACTGAAGCAAAGGCAGGAAAAGCAAAACCAGAGCTTGGAATTTCCACAATGGCCTCAATGGTTGGCGGCTGACAGTCAGGTAAGCACCTAGTGTGGCATGTGTGAGGAACAAGAACAGGGCTGAAGAAGACACCTGGGGAAATTCCCAGCAAATCCCCAGGTTCTGCCCTGTTCTGGTCCCAGGCCATCAGCCAGCAATGTTTCTTTATTGAGAAAAAGAATTAGAGAGACATAAGAAGGTATAATAAATCTACGGCACAGTTCCTGAATTCAGGGACTCTTGATGAAACTATACACACAGGATTCTCCACTAAAGCAATAACCGAAGTACACATGGGGAGATAACATGTAAGTGAATTTAATGTAGCTTAATATAGCTCGAAATTTATTTCTGAATATTGTAGCAATGAAGTTATCAAGAATATCAAGCCAGACTAATCATGAATAACTCCTTGTAAGAAATTAATTCTGAGATGAGTTTTGACAGAGATGAAGGACGAAGACTGGTATACAAAACGGAAAAATGTACAGACAGGAAAATCATATTCAATATTAACAGCATGCCTGAAAGTGCTAAGAAAAAATTATAAAGCACAAAGAAGAAAAAACATGTAAAGGGCATAAAATTGTGCTACCTCACAATTTATTGATAGAGTTTCAAAATTTTCATAGTGGTCCAATGGGTACAAATCTGGTAATACCTCTGCAAATTGAAATCCATCCACCACCACTCCTGAAATCAAGGCTTACACACAGTTTTGTAGGGGAGTACCACTTAAGAACAAAATTGAAGGTCTCCAAGTTATGGGGAAAGTGGGGTGTGGTGAGCATCAAAATGACAGCGGCTGGAGCTCTCTGACTGGTGAAGCACCAACTAACAACACTTCTGTCCTTTAATTACATAGTAAGTCCTCACTTAACATCATCAATAGTTCTGGGACTTTAAGCAAAATGAGTCTAATTAAATCAATTTTACCATAGGATCATTGACATAAACAAGAGTTAAATTCCTATGGCATCTCATCAACAGCATAACTAAACCGTGTTCAACGAAGAGACATTGTTCGATAACCTGCTATAGTTTACTGGTGAGATCGTTGAGAGGGGTAAACTCCTATCTATTAACTAGAATATGAACAAACTAAAAACTGCTAACTAACTTTCCCTTAATCCCACACACACAAAAAAAATTCCTCCTCTCACCATCCCCACCATGAAAAATCAGACTCATCCACATGCATAGTAACCAAGAAAACTAAGCAGGTTTACACAGTGAATAAGTAAAATGAATACAAAATTTGTTCCTGAACTCATCCAGAAGTACTAAAAAGTTGTGACTAGATAGAATTTTGGTAAATCTTTTCTGTATTTCCAATTTACTTTCATTAAAATATCAGTGGTTTTATTTTCATTTCTTATTATTTTTCAGTTGGCCTCAGCATTTTGTTGTTCATCTCTTAACCACATAGTCAGAAAATAATCATTTGACACTTAATACGTAAATAAACCTGGAATCATTCAAAGAATCTCTCAATAATGCTGACGTGTGTGTGTGTGTGTGTGTGTGTGTGTGTGTGTATACAGCCTAATGATTTTTGAAAACTGATAAAACTTCTATATCCTAGGAAAAATACCTACCTCCCACATTTTGGAGTAATATATATTCTTATACAAAAAAAAAGTTTCTAGACAATTATTTCAGAAAACTCACCTATAAGATTAGAAATACAGCAGTTTATAGGAGGGGAGTCATTATTCAAGAAATTTTGGAACAGTGGTATTGCTTAAAACATATAACCGGGAAGGGGGGGGCGATTTTTAATAAGTAAATAAAAACATAGCCATAGAGTAGTAGTAGCAAGAAGTACAATAGCATAGAAGATAGAAAGGGAACCTGGAGGAATAGGATGAAGAAGGAGGAATGAAAAAGTAAAATAATGAGAAGGCAACAATAACAGTGTTAAATTGAGGCTCCGTTTTATCGGTTGGCTTCCCTGGCCAGATGTTCATCACCCCCCAGATGCAGATACCTCTGCCCCCACCTCCCGTGCCAGTAACTGCTGCATGATATTTCAGGCAATCTGCTCTGATGATGCCACTCTCTTGCATTATGGTTTAGAAAGATCTTGGGTTATTGTTGACTGGGTGGAATTCAGCGGGCAATCACCTAACCCCATATACTCTCCAAGGTCTTATTTTTCACTCAGCGCCATATAAAATTCTCTGTTCAAGTCAGGCCAGCCTTTTGGCATCCCTTTCATTCTTTCCCTTTCCCTTCTCTCAATTTCTATAGCCATTCCCAGCTCTACATACCTGAGTCTACCATTTCCCCCATGAAGAATTATTGCCTTCCACAAATCAAAATATTATATGAATTTCGAGGAAATATGAAAAATAGTCATATTTTCTCTCTGTCTCTTGATTCAAATTCTTAAGAGAACATGATCACACCCAGATCATTGTACAGACAAACCTATGTGAAAGGATGCTGCCCAGCCTAAGTTCAAGTTTCATGTGTCTATTTCAGATCTCATCCTTCCTGGTTTGGAAGGAAGAAAGGGTGGGGGAATGCGTATGCATTTCGGGGGAGTGCCCTCTCTTTACATGGGGCAGCTATTTAGTAGAAAGTCTAAATGTGGGGCTCTGAGTTAAACTGTGGACCACTAGTGCTCTTGCCCATAACTCAAAATCTTTGTTCTTTACATACCTGTGCTTTTGCTCAGGTGTCAGCTTTGTTTTATATGTTGCCTCTGTTGAGTCAATAGAGAGGCTCTTTTCTTCTTAATCAGTTTTCCACATCAGGGTAACGATTAACAAATGAATTTAGTTCTTTCTATGAAGTATCATATCCAGACATGTTGAATTTCCATAATTGAAGAAGACATACATATTGTTTCTAGCGATAATAAATTTTGGCTGGATATAAAACAGCCGTCAACCTTAATCTTGAAAATTTCTGGTTTGGAGCCAGTGGCCTTATAGTATTGTGCCTGGTTTAATCTGGCCAGGAAATGAGACCGATATATAACCTCTCACTTGATTTTTTATTTTTCAGTGAAGCTCAAATGGCATCCAGTAAAAGCTGAGCATTACAAAACGATCAATATAATTATTATTTCAAAAAAAATGTACTTGTAAACATCATGCATATCTTTCATTTGTGTAAAATATTTTTAACTTTATGTTTTATATGCTAGAGTACTTGTCTGCTTTAGTAATAAATAAAATCTGTTTGTCTAAACTTATTGTCAAAGCAAACCTTCTCTTACAAATACTTTGAAAAATCTAATACCAATAGATTATTTTATGCTTTGTCACTTTCCCATCCCAAACAACTCATTATTTCATGAGAATTATAAAAATTCTACTTGAAATTTGTGTTTTTGCATTGCTCTAAATGTTTGAATCAATAACATGTTACTTGTTCCCTCTCATCAAAGTCTATTTTCCTTTATATCTATTAAATTTCTATCAAAGCCAATTTTTACATTTCGATGTTAGCTGTTTAAAATTTTTTTTATTATAGTTGACATTCGATATGATTTTATATTAGTTTCAGGTGAACAACACAGTGCTTAGACATGTATATGATTTATGAAGGGATCCCCCCAATTATTCTAGTAACCAACTGGCACTATATACAGTTATTACAATATTATTGACTGTATTCTCTATGCTATACTTTATATCCCTGTGACTATTTTTGTACTTCTTAATCCTTTCACCATTTTCACCCAGCCCCCAACCCTCCTTCTATCAGACAACTATCAATTTGTTCTTTGTATCTATGAGTCTACTTGTTTTGTTTGTTCATTTCATTTGTTCTTTAGATTCCACATATAAGTTAGAGTGTATAGTATTTGTCTTTCTCTGTGACTAATTTCACTCAGCATAATACCCCCTAGGTTCATCCACATTGTCTCAAATGGTAAGATTTCCTTCTTTTTACGGCCACTTTTTTATTTAGTCATCTATTGACAAGCACTTAGGTTGCATCCATATCTTAGATATTGTAAATAATGCCGCAGTGAATGTAGGGATGCATATATCTTTTTAAATTAGTTTCGGGTTTCTTTGAGTAAATATCCAGAAGTAGAATTGCTGAGTCATAGGTAGTTTTATTTTTAATTTTTTGAGGAACCTCGAAACTGTTTTCCAAAGTGGTTGCACCAATTTGCAATCCTACAAACAGTGCATGAGGGTTTTCTTTTCTCTATATCCTCGCCAACACTAGTTGTTTGCTGATTTATTGAAAGCTATTCTGACAGGGGCGAGGTTATATCTCACAGTTAGCTTTTCATTTGAATTTGATAAGCCACACCCTATTTTTAGATGAAGTAACTTTTTCTCGATTAGAATGGTGGGCTATTTCTGTAGGCTCAGTGCATCCTGGGGAATCTGGGAACTTAAGATTTGCAAGTGCATCAAACACATGTCCTCATCTGATATCTTTATGTCCAGTTATTTGCCAAGTGGGTTTTTGCCTTGTCATGGTAAAATTAACTAGTGGGAAATTTAACTTTCACTAGAGTTCTGCTGTTCTTAAGTCCTGAACCTAGTTCTAAGTCTTTTCTGCACTCAGGCTACAAGAGATGAGAATCTCTTATTTTTCCAAGGAGGCCCTTCAGTTTTTATACTTAGTCTTTTATTGATGCTTTTATTAAAGCATCGGTTGCTCCCAGCAAGCACTACTCAATATCATTGCCCTTTAAATCACTATTTCCTGTGTATCTCAAATGTTTAATACTATGCACTACTATTGCATTTTCTTTCACAAGTATAGCATCCCATTTTACCTATTATGAAAACTTTATAATTGCTCCCCTGTGCCAAGGGCCTCTTTATACTCTACCTCATTGCTCACTGAGCAGTGGGTGATTCAGCTCCAAAATCTCATTCAAGTATCGGTTTTATCAAAACATTGTCAGACAAACTGTCACAGTTCAGTTCCACAGGAAGTACACTCTGTGATGAAAATTAGCAAACTGTAGGTTCATTAAGGAATGCTCTTGGTATCAATAACTGTGAGAAAGGGAACAAAAGCAAATTTGGGTGAAGAAAAAAATTGAGCTGTGGTAGACTTATAGCAAGTGCTGACAAACTCATAGGGGCTCTGAAGTTGTCATGGCTCTTCCAAGTTGTCCTAAATTGAAGAGAGGGAGCAAGACTTCTATAAACCTTCATCCACTAGTCATTGGATACTGGTTTACAGCTTTCCCCTCAACACTCCCACTGCAAAAAGGTACTATGATTTTGAATAAGGCAGCTTTTTCTTCAACCAAAGACAATTCCCGAAAGAGTGGACAGCTGAGAGTGTCAGCCCTCAATCTTTGAGCAATTAGTAATAAATCCTTTAGTCATGAAGTGGTGATCTGGGTAACACAGGCCAGCATCACTACTGAAGGATTCTAGTATTAATAGAGACATTTCAAAAGGGCATAGGACCCAGGCTGAAAGATATCTCACTGGCTAATTGTGGGCTAATATCAAATAAAAACAAAATAATAATGGGTTTTAAGCTATTTAATGAAAAAGAATCCAAGAGTTCACAATTATCTAAAAAAGGTGGGTCACTAGAAGTTCTTTGTGGAATAATGACTGTTAATTAATATAAAATGACAGAATTGAAAGAATTAGAATATAATTTTCAAACTTCAGTGTAATGATTTAACTATCAATAGTTGCTAAAACTATTGGCTAAGAACTCGTCGAGGATATACCAGGATATACCCATAATTTTAAAGTATCAACATATAGAATATGCATTAGTTACCAAGCAGAAAAAGCGCCTTTGCAATGGGAAAATCTTGTAGATTCTACCTTAACCAAGTGATCATATTTAACCTCACAAATAAAAGAACAGAAATCATTAGCTTTCTAATCTGATACAATGGGAAGGACAAAATATCATCTATGTGTTATTTTTGACAAAATGTTTAACTTGAAACTAAAATCATAAAGACAATTGGACAAACCCAGATTGTGAGATACTTTACAAGACAACTATCCTGGACTCTTCAGAAATATCATAATCATGAAAAACAAAAAGTATAAGGAGATTGTCCTAAATTAGAGTTTAAAAAAATATGACAGACGATTGCACTGTAAGGTCATTAATCTTATTCTGAACTGAAAATTAAAAAAAAAAACTAAAAAGGACATTTGGGACTCAGTTGGGTGATTATAAGTATGGATTATGTATTAGATATAATTATTGTATCAATATTAAAATTGAGTGTGATGATACAATTGTGATTATGTCAGAGTTACCTGCTGAAATACTTAAGGGTCAACTGTCTTGATATTACCAATGTATTTTAAAAAGTTTTTTTTAAAGAACATTGGAGGGAGAGATATGGCAAAATGTTTACAATTGGTGAATCAAGGTAAAGGTTATATGAGTATTTGTAATACACTTTCAATTTTTTATTGGTTTCATTTTTTAATAATACAAGAGGAAATTCTAAAGTTTAACCCAAGTCTTGATCCAGTTTCCACAAATCCCCCATTAATAAGATCTGTGTTCATAAAATTTAACCGTGTTTTGAATTCTGATTATAACTTTCCTCAAACGACCTTTCTTTCTAGCATTAAAAGCAAAGTGGTTGTTAAGAGAAAATATGTACAGTACCACACTTATTTTAACTACATTTCCATAACTTCCATCCATGCCTGTTTTAAGTCATTTTCACCCTGACAAATTCCTACAACTGTCAAAATGAAATCTCATCCCTAGTAATTTTCACTAAATGTTTCCTTTTGACATCTTCTAGGTTTCAAGAGACTAATTCCTTTGACTGAGGTGAAGGGGGAGCCTCTACTTTGGAGGAAAGAAAGCTTTGTTCCAACTTCCCTTTTCTGAACAATATTGTCTTATTTCTCAATACTTCATTCCATCAAGATCACATATCAACCCTGTTGTGAAGAAAATGGAAAGCAAAATTAAAATTTTTTTATTAGCTATCCTCACAAGGATCAGGGAAAATGCAAATTGAGACTATAAGCATGTTTCAAAGATATCTAGTAAGACCTGAAGAAACTCCTTAAAGCTGTCAAAATTTATGGCAGAGATCTTAACTGAAATAGGAATCAGGAGGGCCTTTAGGAGGAACTCTCACATCTTACGCTGGTCTTGAAAGCCCTACGGAAAGAACTCTACAGTTAAAAGAGAAATCTATGATTGTAACAGCCCCTTCCCTGATTTCCTCTTCCCTTCTATAAAAGAGCTTCTTCTTCATGTGCTCTCTTTTTGCATGTGTTCACCTTGGCTGTGCCTACTGGATTACCATCTTTGCTTTATCCCAAATAAATTTTTTTTTTGCCAAAGAAATACTTGGCCGACCTATTGTTTGCAGTGGACGCTGCCTAGTTCATGAAGAAGTAGTAATCTTCTGTGCTATCCCTTCTAAAGGAGCTATGGTACAGTAATTTAGGAAATATGTCTCTCATTTTTTACATTTACATGCTTTATTGTAATTCTTACCAACAAAATATGTCAAAATAACATACAGCTTAAATTGCTTAAATATGTATGCAGTCTTCGAAACATCCTCTCTTTATTTCAGGTTTTCAGTTATTTCGAAAGTGAAGATTTGCCTTCTCCAGTGCGTTTTCTGAAATAATAACACTTCAGGAGAACACGAGCAAATTTTAACAGTATGTATTCCTCCAAGAGTTTTCTTTCTTTGCTACTTAAGGCTCTCTCTCATCTTACAAATGCCCCAGTAGCTAGACTCATAAACAAAATAGAGGTACATATACACCTTTAAACTCTTATAATGTATTTATATAAAGGCGCTCCAACATGATGCATAAAACAGGTGAGCTATTTTTAATTTTATCATGGGAAATATGTGAAGTCAATGTGAAAGAAGATAAAACAGAATCCCAATTCAATGTTTTTTATTGAGAAAACACTCTAGATGTTTTGTGAGAAAAGAAAAATCTCTGTAGAATTGAATTGCAACAGAACTTTTATGTAAAGCAGTTTCATTTGAAATATATTGTCCCAGACAGCAGCAAACAGAACAGTTTTAATCCAAAATGCTTCCAGGCACAGTACCTCCTGGCCAATTAATTTAATTTCAGTAATGCTCTGGTTGCCTCTACCTAGCACTAGCTATTAAATATAGTGCTGTATCTTTTAGAAAACTTTTACTTTACATGAGAGCCAAAAGGTAAACCTGTACAAAATTAGACTAGGAGTTGAAATATGATTTTGAAATGGAAAAACATTAGTTTATATTCTGACAAATAGGAATCTTTTTTAAAAAATTAGGTGACAAAAAGTATCAGTCAATCTCGGCCAACCATCAATCACATTTAGACAAAGACTAGGCAAAGCTCACATCTAACCAGAGGTTTTCATATGTTTCTCTTGGATTTAATTCAAGTTTAAAGGAAAATGCCAACATTTTCTGATAACATTAGGATAAAATTTAACAAATAGTAATTGGAAAGTATTGCAATAGGCACTGTATAAAGATAACTAATAAAAGATAATCTCCACCCTTGGTACAATCTTATGGGTAAAATTAAGCAAGTCTTATAATATGAGAGGAATAAGATGACTATATCAGTTATCTATCCAAACACTTGGTGGCTTAAACAACAACCAATCATTTAGTTCACAACTCCAATGGGCAGTCACTGGTCTGAGCCACGCTTGACCTTGACCATGTATCTGTGGCATTTGGAAGGTCATCTATGGTCTACCTAGTCCCAGATGGCCCCAACCACATGTTTTGTCATTTGGCAAATAAAAATTCCTACCCAAACTAGGGTAGCTGGGGAGTAAGTGGGGAGGATATGATAGACACTGTTGAAATAAAAAGAATATGCATTTTGGATTTAAAGCTTACACTATTATAAACTAAGGTTAAATTATTTTAAAATGAGGTATTTCAACAGTGATTCATTTGTTTGATCCCATCTTGGTCATCTCACTATTGTTTAAAATAGCTTTCTTTTAAATTATGCAAGATATAAGGTCAAATTAATAGACCACTTTACTCTTCCAATACCTCATTTACATTTCTTCAGATAGCACAGTTTCAAAACTTCCAATTATCATTTCCCTTTCTTTTTCTTCTTCACTTTCTATATTCCACTAGTTGTCAATTTCTTCGAAGTTTTATCTCCAGCATGCTTGCCCCATTTCTATTCCCACTACTTTCACCATATCTCAGATTCCACTTGCTTCTTGTTTGGGATTCTATAACATTTCCTCCATAGTCTCATCACACTCAGGCTTGCTCTCCACAGTCCTACTACTTAAATCTAAATTGATCAGGCCGCTGCCTTTTGCACAAAGTGTTCTATAGCTCCCATTTGCATCTGAATTTCTCGACCTACATTAAAAGTTTTCCACACTTGGATATATATATACATATATATCCGAATGTGACATATATATCACATTCGGTTTCTCCTACCATTTGAAATATCTTTCCTGATCTCAAAAATCCCAGTGTCCCTACACATATAATTCATAAGCTAACTACACCTACATGAAGCCTTTACCAATTATCTCAGCTAGAAATTCTCTTTCTCTGAATTATAGTAAATGCTTATTCCCCTAACATGATATCCATTTGTGTCATAGCTATTTAAATACAGATTTTATCTTCCTTAAGAGGTTATCTCTTTTTGAATAAATTAACATGTCTTATTCAATCCTATATTCCCCATAATGGTTAAATACTACACATGCATTTGGTTTCTCCAATTAAAAAGTCTAGGATGAGAGGCAGATATATAAGTAAATATTAAAAGAATAAAACAATCATAGTAACAGAAATATGCAGGTGCAATTATACAGTCAGTAACCAATTCCACTTGGGTAGAACAGAAAGAGTTTCACAGAGTAGAGGCGAACGGGCTCAGTGTTCAGGAATAAATAGAAGTTTTCCAAGTAGTTCAAGAAAAAAACATTCCCAGTAGAAGAACTAAAGCATTCAAAGACATAAAGATATAAGATAGTTCCAGATGTTTGAAGACTAGAACTGGTTTTGCTCTCTACTATATAATGATTCCTTGTGGGAGTGATGAAAGATCAGGATTCAATTTTATTGAATCTCATGAACCAAAAATTGTTTTCTTAAGTTGAAATTATCTTTCATATTGCCACATAAGGGCACATAAGATGACAACAAAAACAATGAACTACTCTTCTATTTCTTGGAATACTAAAATTGTCCTTTTAAAAGATGATCCTTTATGTTGAATTTACATTTTAGAATTCAACTCCACACAAAAAGCCAAATTTTCTCATGTCATTTATTCACAGAGTGTGGGAACCATTATGATAAGTGATGAAAATGGGGGTAGATATTAAAGAACTTTAAGCAAAGAAGTAAACCTATACTACATTTAGACAAAAATCTTCAGAGAGCAATATGTAGACTATTTCGATAAGGAGTAAGATGACCAGTGTTGAAGAGACCAATGTCGAAAAAGTCTAGATGACAAGGGTCTGTAATATGCTACTAAGTAGCAGCAGCTCCAGAGAAGCATCCATATTATGGATTTTAAATTGTTGAGATCTACTGGCTGTCCAAAGAAAGTGAGGAAAATGGATGTTTCTGGCTTTGGGGTATAAAGAATCAAGGAAAAGAGAGAGGTGTCTGATGTGGAGACAATAACGAGTTCAGTTTCAGATATCATATTGAAACATCTCACGGTTTCATTAAAAATTACCTAAAACATAGTGGCTTAAGACAGTAAATATTATCTCATGGTTTCTATGGGTCAGAAATTCAGGAGCACTTCTCACGGTGATTCTAGGTTAGAGCCTCTCATTAGGTCGCAATCAAAATGTTAGTCAGGGCTGTAGGCCTCTGAAGGATTGAGTGGGACTGAAGCACCTGCTTCCATACTCACTCAGGTGGCTGTGGGCAGGAGGCCTCGGGTCCTCACCAACTGGGCCTCTCCATCAGGTTATTTGAAAATTCTGACAACATAACAAGTAGCTTACTCCAAAGCGAGTTATACAAGAGAGAAACCAAGGAGGAAGTGGCTATTCCTGTGATGACCCTGCCTCAGAAGTCAGACAATCCTCTCTGCCATATTCTATTCCTCAGAAGTGAGTTACTAAGTCCAGCTCACACTCATAGGGTGGAGAAGTAAGCTCCAGCTCTTGAAGGGAAGCATACCAAGGAATGTGTGGTCACATTTTAAAAGCATCACAGACATGCTGAGTTTGAGTTTTCTAAGGGATACACAGACAGAGATATCCAGTAGCTACTCTAAAGTTCAGAATCAAGATCTAGAAATGCAATACTCATTTGGGAATCATGAGCTATTTATGGAACTAGATGGTGGAAAGAATAGACAAGACTGAGATCATTCTGTACATAAAGGCTAAAAGAGAAAAGGACCAAATGCGGACAGACATATGGGGATAGCTACATCACAGGCAGAAGCAATGAAAGAGCCCACCAGTAAGGCTGAGAATTAAAACCAGAGAAAATATTTTTCATTTCCTATCATAAAATCCAAGATAACTTTTTTATCATAAAATATCGTGTGCCTCGACATTGGGCAGCCATAATAATAAATGCCAAGGAAATTTCAAGTGAAGTAGGGATTTAGGGTGATCCTTGATTTTTTCTTAAAGTAAGATAAGTCTTTACTGAATGTCTCATGAGGAGACAGCAGAGGAGAAATTACATTCTACACCACACACACACACACACAAAAACTTCCTAAAATCCTCTTAATTCATTTCTCTTCCTAAAGATCTACATCTCATAGCAACTTCTTATCATATCTTCTTTCTCTCCCTCCACAATAAAAGTGAAAATCTCCTCCAAATGCCTCTTCTTCTAAGATATTGTAGTCTTGCTGAATCTCCATGCACTTCTTTTTCCAGCTTTCTTGAGGTATAACCGGTATACAAAAACTTCACATAATAAATGTACACAATTTGGTGAATTTGGATATATAAATACACTCATGTCACCATCACTATAATCAAAGTGATAAACACAACCATCACCTCCAAAAGTTTTCTTATGTCCCTTATTTGTTTTTGTTTGTTTTGTGATAAGAACACATAACAAGGGATTTACCCTCTTAACAAAATTTTAAGCTCACGATTACCTATTGCTGACTGCAGGCACTATGTTGTACAACAGATCTCTGGAACTTACTCATCTCGTTAAACTGACAATAGAGAATTTATTGATGACCGATTTTTCAGTTGCAAAGGTTTAGAGGAGATAGGAGAAAGGGAGATGTGTGCAGAGTGAGGGGAGAATGATGAAGTGATATAGTTGTTCCTGAAAGTTGTTTAGCTGAGACGCAAAGAAGAAAAATGTATCTATGGCATGAATAAAGGTTTTGTTGCCCTTCATGTTTTTTCCTTAACTTTGACTATGATGTTCTCAATCATGCAATAAATACAGACTATAATGAACTTCGTGTACCCATCACCCAATTTCTCTGTGTTTTTTGCAACTTCATTTTCTATAAACTACAAGCACATCAAGAGGCTTGAGTAGAAATTTGTTTTCTAATATAGACTCTTGAGTATAATTGTATACAGTGATGGCCAATAGAAACTGAGGCTGAACACTCAGAAAGGAAAATAGATAATAAATATCAGGTCAACTTTCATGTAATTTTTTTTCTTTTTTCCTGACGTTATCCTCATATTCTATAGGAGACGAGATGCTATGAGAAAGAGGAATGTACATGGGATTCTGAGTCAGAAAACTTAGCTACAATATTTATCAGCCCTTTGACTTTGGCAAAATTGCTTGACACACCAATTTGAGTTTCTTTACTATAAAATGCATCCATGAAAAGGAAGTATAAGGTGATAATAAATCATATATAGAGTTCTTTCAAGAAATAAATAAGATAATGTAAACAGAAATATTCGAAAACCTAAAAAACTATACTGAGCCTAAGTACTATTCACAAGCGAACCAGAGTGTAGGATACTATCTAGTATCACTCAGCCAGCAGTAAGTGAAAGGCCCTGAATGCTGCCTACCCCATCCCAAATTCAGGGATCTTTCTACTCTACAATATTGCCTTTACTGCTTATGGTTAATACTCAACAAATAATTGTTAAATTAGAGCAAAGGATAAGACATATCTGAAGGAGTGAGGACCAACATCCATATTGCAAAGTCATTTAATAATCTGGAAATTACAGGATTCTTAACATCAAACCCAAAAAGTTCTAATATCTCTGTTGGTTAAGGCAATCCTAGCTACTACAAGAAATAAAAGCAAAATGTTAGTGACTTAACACAGTAGAAGTTTAATGAAAGTATTCTTTGTTAACAGGAGAGTATCTTCCATGTGGTGATTTAGAGACTGAGGCATCTCCTATCTTGTGGCTCCAGTTTCCTGTAGTCTCATATTCCCTTGGCAAAATCTAGTTTCTGATCTATATGAAAAGGGAAGTGGGTAAAGTATAATGTAAACCTTGGCTGAGCAGTGGCTTGGCATCAATAACTGAGTACTAGAGAAGGGAAAAGAGGTCAGACCAAAATTACATGTTAAGAATTAGCAGCTCTGATTTTCCAAGAACCTTGTCACCAGCATCCTTGTCATTTGAGCAGGAATCATAATAGAGAGGCCAAGTGGGCTGCCATCCATTCTCCTCTCACTCCCAATGCTATGGCCACCCTAAATGTTATTCATTTTCACTCACACACTGCTGCTGTTTCTCACCACAGATCCATTCCATATACCATTTCCTCTGGCTGGATTTAGATCTTCTGTTCTGGACCACCAGATCATCTTCATTCATCAAATGAACTTACCATAAATGTCATTATACTTTTTAATTTTTTTATTAGAAAAGATTTTAGACTTGCATAAAAGTTTCAAAAATAGTACACAGTTTTCACATATTTCTCACTTATCTCCCCCCTAAAGTTAACATTTTAAACATTGTTCAGAGTGCCAGGAAAGGCAATAAGTTTCAGGAGAGCAGGGAACACGTCTGCCTTATAGCACCTTAGGCAGAGCAGACACTCATCAAGTGGTTATTGATAAACGCATGGTGGATTCACCCCAGCTCCTCCTCCTCTCTTCTGTACTTATTTATATTTGAAGAGACTCCCAGGCTACTTACACAGGACAGGAACTATTCATCCTTTTAGTTTCTAAAAAGGATAAACAAAAACTATACAATTCAAGCTACAGAAAGTATGCAAATTGAGTACAACTGCTGTGTTCCTCATATACAAACTATTTTGCGTTTTTGTTATTTGTATACTGCTCCTGATGCAGGTAACTTAGCATGTTATTTGTGAAAGATTCTTTACCCCCTGAGTTATGTTATCACCACATCTATGCAGTACATTATTCTTCATTTCTATGTATCAGAATCGGTTTCATCATGGCACACTCCTTTTCAATTCATCCTTTTCATCCTGAATATTAGGTCTGAAATTTCTGTAAAAGTAGATCTTATTAACTAGTTTCATTAACTTTGGGGTTCATGATCAATGGAAGTTTAAAAAGAAAAAATTGGAAATGAATGGAGAGTAAAAGGAGGCACACCACAGCAGTAAGAAGTAACACCTAAGAATGAATGACAGCAAGGGGAGAAATAAAAGATGACAAAAAGCAGAGAAGGCAATAAGCTTAGGAGCCTGGCCATTTGAATAACATCAAGAAAACTTCCAGAAGAGCATCTGCATTAGTGCATGAAAATAACGTAAGATCTTAGTGATAACTGTAAGTCATCAAGAAGAAACTAAATAATGCCCAATGCACATCAACATAGAATGTAGAAAGTATTACCCATGTAAAAAATAATTTAAATGAGATTCAAAAATTTTAAGAGGAGTTTCAATTATCTTAAAAACTAGCTTCAATTCATTTGTAACCAATCAGTGGTGGATTAAAGATTGTCACTGTGCTTTTAACTGTTTCTTAAGTTGGCATTATAAACATTTTTCATTTTCTTTTGTGAGATACCTGTTATTTCAAACATTCTTTAGAAATCATTTTTAAACTTTATGTCAACAATTTGCACTAGAAAATTCAACTTTTAAAATTAAAATATCAAAGGAATTGATTAGGGAAATATGTTTCATTACCACCCAGAATCAAAATTGTTCTCAGGGGAAATTCTAAAACTAAAAATGGCTCAATTAAGATGTTAGGTGTTAATATATTTAGAAGATGGAATTCAAATTTTATTTATCCTCCTTTATAATTTTTAGTGATTTCATAATAGTGAGTGAGTGATTCTCATCCCAAACTTCAATAGCAATGTAAAGACCATGTTGTCATTAGGTTTCTCAGATTTAAATGTAGAATGAATTTTGATCTCAGATTACATAGGTGAGAAATTGGAGAGCATTAACAATTAGGCAGCCTGTCTAAAGGCACAAAGTAATAAATTTGTAAAGGATGAGACTCTAACTCATAATCTCTACATTTGCCATTCCAAGACACATGATTTCTTTTTCTGTTTTGTTTTGTTTTGTTTTGTTTTGTTTTCTCCTGTAATCTGATTTCCACAAACGGATCTATAAGAGAGAGATTGGATATAGAATTGCAGAATCCATGTTCTTCAAATCTGCAAGTTCAACATCATAATCTATCCCTCTAAGTAGATGCTTCCATATGTGGAACTCACTTTATACTATCATAAATCCCTTCTATTTATGATAACCATAACTTCACAGATTTAAAGAACAGAATCTCAAACAAAAAAGACTCTGAATTCAAGGAATTTTTTGTTCCTCTTGACTGCTATGATACATAACTGATGTTATTGACACTAGATAGTATTTCTTAGGGTACATTTCTAATATTTATTATGTTTCTTGCATGGAAAATTCATTCCTTCTAACTGTGAAACTGATTTCCTCCCTGGTTGACCTCCTTAAAATTACTTTTCTCCCTCCCTTCAGAGCCTATAAAACCAATTAAATGAAATAAATTTCCATCTGTTCCATTCTTGTATTCTACTACACTGTGAGGCTTTGTGTCCCTTTCCTGGTCTTGAGAGAATACATACTTTCTAAGCAGAAACAGTTTCAAATCACTTAATGGTTGTGAAGGAACACACAAAAGATGTAGTCTCTGTTCTCAGTCTTACTATGAGATGAAGTGTTCAAATATTCTCCTCTCTTTTTTCCTTGCTATTGGTAGCTGAATGGAGGCAACTGTAAGTTTTACTTTGAACTTACTCTTTTCTCACCTTTCCTATTCACAGCACAGCCTCGGACATTTAGAACAAAATGTGATTTAACCACCTAGAGGAAATGAGAGACCAGAAGATGTAGACTAGAGGAATCAGGAACTAATACATATATATTACAATAAATATTTAGCAAGTAAAAAGGGTGAACACATATCCAAAAAAGTAGGACAAGAGCCAGTGACCAATTAAATATATGGCTTACCCTGCAAAATTCATAGCTGCTAACCAATAAGGTATCATAGTAATGAAACCTAATGACCAGAGAAAATTTTTAATGTCTAGCAATGTCTTAAATACTTTTAATGACAATGAGACTTGCAGAGTTATCACAATTGTTCTACAGAAGAAATCATGCTTTTCTTAAATTAATAAGACTTAATAACAGAATAAACTCCACAAAAAAATTTAAGGACCATCATATCTCATCGCACTATGTTCCAAAATGGTGTCAGCTCCGGAATTTATAGATAGAAGGGGTTGGAAAGAGGCTTGGAGGGCAGAAGAATAAGGAGCTTCTTTTGAAGCATTTTTTGTATTATTAGCTCATTGTATTTACATGGATTTCACAGGTGTTTAATGTGGCTCTCTTCACCAAAGCCACCACTGGTGCTGCCACTGCTTCATAAAAACATTCTGCAAAATGAAGTGTAAAGAAGAAGCGAGATGGATTTATTTGCCAGACTCCATACTTTTAATCCTACTTCGCTACAGGCCAGAATCCAACAGGATGGACTTCTGGAACTTTTGCTTAGACTGTGGTCTATGTATTGAACCAAATCAATTTTCCTCTATGTACTCAAATTAATTAATTAATTACAAGCAAAAATAAAACAAAAGCAGTCAACATATCTTTGTTTTAGATGCTCTTGAATTAAAAACTGATTGATATACAAGGTTTTCCCAAAATTTGTTTGCTTTGGAAAATGTCAAGAAAATAAATGTCGTCTTCTAACTATCTGTTTATTAGTAATGTCTATCACGATTTAACATCAACTTTGTATTTATTTCTATTAAGTGTTGTGGGAGCTATAAAAAAGTCTAGGCAAAGTCCACATTCAGGGACCAACTTTTTTTATCCTTTTCCTTTTTTTTTAACTAATATAATGTTTTATAATTGACATAAAACATTATATTAGTTTTTAAGTGTATAACCTAATAATTTTATATTTGTATATAATGCAGAATGATCACCACAAGTTAACATCTGTCACCATAGTTACAAAAAATATTTTTTTCTTGTGATGAGAACTTTAAAGATCTACTCTCCTAGCAACCTTCAAATATGCCACACATTATGAATAACTATAGTTACCATGCTATACATTACATCCCCTGGTTTATTTATTTTATAACTGAAAGTTTATAACATTAACCCTTTCACTCATTTCACCTATTACCTACTCCTAACTCTGGCAACCACCAATCTAGAAACCAACAGTTTATCTGGGGAAGCAAGAATAATAAAAGTGAAAAAAATATATCTAAATATAGGAGACAACGTTAACTATAAAAGTTAGAGCACAGACTCAAATTCTTTTAAGAAATTTAAAGAGAGACTAATTGAGCAAGGAATAATCAGGGAAAGTTTAATGGATTAGGTAAAACAGATTTAGAAAGTGGGTAGGATTAGAGTAGGTAGGAAACACACATATCTTTCAAACATGTGTTAGGGAAGAAAGAAATGCGAACAAGGAATTAGAGGCAAAACTAGTATAATGAGGACAATGTGCAATCATAACACTAGATTTCCACCAGAACCAAACTGTTTTCCTTCTTCTTTAGCTGTTGTTTTAGTGCCAAAGCAATCCCATAAAGTATTTATGTTGATAAAAAATAAAAACACGTGCCCAAAAAATCAGCGTATACAAACTATTGTGTATGCTCAACACCATCCCTAAACCTGGAGAAAAATGGGCCTTCAGGCTCTGCCCCCAGGCCAGGGCATCTCACCATGGAGATCTCAGCTCCCAAGACTTCAGCTTTACCCAGGCAAAAGCTTCACTTGAATCTATCTAAATGTGCTTTTGAACATTTGACAGAAACCATGAACCTAGTGCTGAAGTATCTGTTAGTTAATGCCACCCAAAGTAGCTACAACACAGTGCTTGGTTCTTTCACGTGATAGATAGTCAGATATTCTGCCTAAAGAACATTTGAGACAGATAATATGGAAAGCAGAATGAAAGCCTGCTTTGAAGGTCAATGAAGGATTCTAGTTAGCCATATATCTGGGCAGAGATAGTAGAGAGGTGGTACTGGGCAAGGTGTGGCAGGAGAACTGGAAACCATGGCAATGGGAGAATTTATCATTTAGAAATTTTAAAATGTTGTAGCTGCCTGCCCCTGATAGACACATGGACCACCAGAAATCAGTGAGTTATAGGAACTCTTTATTCAGCCAGCCGGGTCTGCCAGGGGTACACAGACCCCAAATTAAGCAGCTCCAAAATGTAGAGGTACAGGGTTTTTAAGCCCTGAACCCCATTCTTTATTCTGTCTTAACACAAAAGTCTATTTTTCTTCTATTTACTGTCAACCCACAGGTCGGTTGTGCAAGCAGGGGTACAGAAGCAGAAAGCTTATTGTTAGAATGTTATGTTCCCATGGGTGACAGCCCATGTTTCCATGGGCAATAGCCAAGCAGTAATTTCCAACCAGTAATTTTCCAGATAGCACAAAAAGAAATCAGAAGCGGGGTCTGGACATGACCCTGATCTAGTCCCATGACAGGGAACACCATCTTAGTACCTACAGGGATTAAGAAAATGTATCTGATAACTAATACAAAAAAACAAATCAGTGTTTTTGACCCAATTATGAAATAAATCAGAATTTCAGAATCTCTTCACCTGTCACTTGAGGAAATAAATCAAAAATAGTAAAACATTTATAAAATAGAATACTGAAAGAGAAATACCTATACATGATCCTCATCAAGGAAAAAGTTAGTAGATCTAATACAGTTGGCTGAGCTATTAACCCCACTATGCTTTCAACACCAGAGGTGCTAAGATGGCCGAATGAGGACTAAACGAATACGATTTGCTATACTGTAGGCTGTTTGCCCTAATCACGTCCCTAAACACCCTAAGATTACCCGGAAAAGAACAAACTATGGCCTGGCTATACCTCTCTCTACCCCCAACCACCAAGTCCACTTTTCTGGTGAATGTGGTAGATAGTTCAAAGAAAGCTGGGGCAAATGAGTGACAGAAAAATATCTGAGGAGTACAAGTACTAAGCAAGAAAGACAATAAGTGATTAAAAGCAAAGTAAATGGATGAGACAATATCAATGTAATGAACATTTTTCAAGAGTACAGGAAAATAAATTTGCCAACTCATCTATGAAATTAGTATAAACTTGATACTTCGACTAAATATGCAATAGGACATAATATAAAAGTTAATTCAAATTCACAAAAATTAATGTAGAGAGCTATAGATACACATAAAGAGATCTAATGATATCCAGGTAGAAATTTTCCCAATAATGCAAGGATGATTTTATCTCATATATGCAATGTAATTTACCACAAGAATGAAATAAAGAAAAATATATATAGTTTTCTGAATAAATGCAAAAAAAATTATAGAACATTCCATGCCTATTCATGATTATGAAGAAAAAAGGAAAACTTGTAGAAAACTGAAAGCAGACAACTTTCCCACTTTGATAAAAATTATCATAAACTGCAGCAAATATACTCAATGGAGGAATTTCAGGCAATTCCCTTTAAAGTCTACAGTTAGACAAGTACTGTCAGCACTATTACTATAGTTCGAGAGGGAATGTTAAACCCTAGTTAATGCAACAAAGAAGAAAAATTTTTTTTTAATTGGAGAGGAAGAGATAAAAACATTTTTATGTGCAATTGGTAAATAATTCTTAAACAACCAAGAGAATCCTCAGACCATTAGAACTAATGAGAGTGTTCATCAAGCTTGTTAAATATAAGGTTAGCATGCAAAAATAAAAATGAAACGCTCCTTAACACTGGTGGTTCGCAATTGGGAGTGATTTTGCCTGCCAGCAGACATTTGGCAATATATGGAGACATTTTGGTTGTCAAAACTGTGGGGCATGAGGGGAAGGTGTAGCTGGCATCTAGTGAGTACAGGCCAGATATGCTGCTGAACATCTTATGATACACCGGACAGCCTTCCACAACAAAGAATTATTCACCCCTCAATGTCAATGGTAAGAATGTTGAGAAACCCTGCTCTACACCAGCACAATAACCAGTGAGAAAATATAATAAAAATAAGATTGGAAAGTATCTTGGGATTAACCTAACAAGACATATATAGGAGCTTAATGGAGTAAATGTTATACTCTCTGAAATGGCCTGAAAGAAAACCCAAATTAATGGAAAGGCTATTTTTCGTGGATATGTTTACTTAATATTATTGTAAGAATTATTGATTCTTTCTTAAAGTAACCATTAGATTTTAAGTAATCCAATGTTAAAAATTATCAGTATTGGGGGAACTTGTTAACCTGAATCTAAAGTTTTTAGTGGAGCATTGTTGGAGAATCTTACCCTACGCTTTTTGAATAGTTGTTAACTTCTTCCCAAAAATGAAATAAAAGGCAGATGGATGTACAAATAAATTGAACTCTGGTATTTAGGGACACTGGTTTTTGAGTTCAGTGAAAATTATAGCAATACTCAAATATAGAATTTAACCTAATTAAAGATAACCAAAGTTTTTCATGTGAAGGATAAAATTACATGTCTACACTCACTAGAAAATTAGTCTTTAAAACATATTAATGATATTTTAACATCATCATTGTTTAAAGTATGCATACCAATAGCTGAACACTAAATAAAGATTGGATGATCAGACAGAAAGTTTTGAATGTCATTTTCCTTTGTTCTTCCCTGACATGGCATTCTACTCATTTTGGTACACGTTTTATATCAAAACTCCTGAACTCTAATCTCTCAGAAACTCATTAATCTGTATTAATAGCCTTTCTGGGAAGCTGTAAGTTTAATCAATTCTTATTTGATAAGGGTCTCTAATGCTTTCAGTGATGGGAGAAGCACTGAGCAACAAACTGTTTCCGAACCATCAGCATTTTCTAAAGTCATGTCAGATGTTGATAAAGTGAAATTCCTCATACAATACAAGAATGTAATTCTCAATTCTTTATCCACTGAGGTTAATAAAATAGAAGGCCTTCAAAATGTTATCTAAATACTTGAAGAGAGATAACTTATTAAAATATACTATTTCTTCATAATCTGGATACTTTTATATTCAGATAGTGCTGGCTGTTTTCTCAATGATCTAATGGAGCTATAGAAGTCACTGTTAAGCTTGGTTTTTAAATGTCTATCCACCACAATAAAGGTGTTAAATGTGGTTAACTGCCACTTTTTGCAGCTAATGCCCTACATCTGAGCTGCACCATAATTCATTATAGCTATATAGCTTTTTTTTACAGTTTACATAATCCCTTATATCCATCATCTTATTTTATCCTCACAACTCTATGAGGCAGAGGAAAATAGGACGTTGCTTTTACCAGGGGAGAAATAAAACTCAGTGACCTTAGATGCAGACACCTAGAAAGTAACAGAACTTGAATCAGGCCCTGGGCCATTGACCCCAAGTACACTGCTCTTCTACCACATTGTGTTGGACAAGTACTATAATGGTGCGGGTAGAAGCTGCTCCAGGAAAAAAAAAATTAGAAACATGTGGACACAGGTCAGGCTTGACGGAATTATTTATGACTAATTAATAAATTAGTTACTTCGCTCCAATGAACTAGTCTTCATATGAAAAGTTCATATGAAAAGTTTAATGGCTACTGGTCAGCCATCAAAATGAAATGTTTGCTATTGGATTTCTCCAAAGTTGGGATCATTTTATACTGACTCCTATTGCTGTTCCCCTGTAAATGCTCTCATACAAACTGTGAGAAGCTTGATGTGGGCAGGAGGCAGTCTGTAGATAGCAGACTGCAAGATTCTTGAGGAATATGCTCTTTTATTTTATCCTCTCTGTGTTCTCAGTGCCCAGTAAAAAAATATATACATACATATATAATACATACATGCATACATACATACATACATACATGAAATTTTAGTACCCAGGGATCCTTGCTTTAGACTGCCATATATAAAAAGTCTATATAATATATATATATACATTTCTTTAAATTAAATTCTGAATTCCAGTGGGCTGCTCATCTGCTGAAACCCACTGACCCAAAAGCCCATCCCTTGTGCTTCAAGCTCATGAAATTACTTATTTGTCAATGCAGGACCCAAAACACTCTTCTTTTTCCCACATTAGCATTTATACCTTTATACCTAGTATTCTTTTCCCCCTTTGTCCTCCTGAAGAACTACATTCTCCTCTTCTTTCAAGACACACACCAAACGTCCCTTTCCTGCAAAGCTTTTCTGACTCTCACAACCCACCGGATCACGGGCATAGGTCGCTCCCTGCTTTAGACCTCCAGCTTACCTCTTGCTGCCCTCGGTTATGTCAGAGAGAGAGACAAGATCTGTGCTGTAAGTGGCCGGTCTCAGGAGGAATTATCAACACAGGAGTGCTTAAGAAAGAAAAACAAAGCTATTCTGGCTTGACATTATTTGAATAAGCTATTTCAATGAAGCCCTGTGCTCAAACAGAAAATTTTAGTGCCCAAGGATCCCGTCATTTAAGAGGTAAAATTAAAAGGTTAACTGCAGCTTGGGAGGCAAGGAGAGTGTTCCAAGACTACAGAATCGCTTTTTTAGTATCTCTCAACTTCCATATATAACATAATTGTAAGCCAGACATGGAATAACTGTGGCAGGGAAGACCGATTAGTAAATTTATTGCTTAAAATTCTACATAAAATGCATATTATCTTCAAACAATTATTTGGATTATCTAATCTCTTACCTTCAAAATTATTAAGAGTAATTATTTTTAATCACCAAGTTCAATTGCACCTAGACTAGATTCAGTCATTTTGGATTGAGATTTTGTTTCAGTTTTCATTCATCAAGTCATGGTGTAACAAAAAATCAATTTCAAAAAAAAAAAAAGTAATTTTAAAGGGCAAATGGAGTCAAATATATGGTGACAGAAGGAGATTTGACTTTAGTTGGTGAACACACCCAATATACGGGTGATGTATTATTGAATTGTACACTTGAAACTTATATAATTCTATTAACCAATATCACCTCAATAAATTTAATTTTAAAAATTAAATTAAAAATAAGGTTGTTGCATGATGAAACCAGAAAAAAAAGTGTTTTGTGTAGATTTTGAATTGCTTTTATTAATCATAATGTACAATTAAGGCTTTGGCTCTAAGTCAATTTTAGCATGTATAAATATTTGAGAACTCTAACTTACAGTGTGAAGTCAAGATTTATAAAACAAATAATATATCTTGACCTCCAATTTTGAGTGGTTAAAACACTGAATAAGCTTTGGGAATACAAGCATAAAAGGAACACAATTCATGAAATTGCTAATATTCTTCTCTGGAAATTTTTCTGATTTTCTGTATCTTTATACATTAAAAAAATCTCTATACATTAAAGCCAGTAGAAACAAGGCAATTTGTCTATATTTCTTAACCTTCCTCCCTGACTGATCTCTTAAAATGATATATCAAAACTGATCATCGAGAAAATATATATGAAATTGCCTGAAAATTAGAAAGTGCTATAAGTGTGTAAGATACTGTTATTATTCAACTGTACTAAACTAAACCATCTAAGATTAACAATCTGCCACCAGCTTTTTATTTTTATAGTTCCAAGCTGACCATTAGTTTACATTGTCTTCATTAGAATCTCGACATAGCCAACTCTAGGAAGAAAGTAAACAACTCTAAAATATTTTTCTTCCTTATGGATACCTCCAAAGGGTAATTAAATCATGCTTTTAAAATTATTATAGCAAGTACTGTGTGCTCTATTTCATTTTTAGTTTTAGTCTGCTCTCTGCTTTTTATTTTGCTTTTCACCTAATACATCATGTATTTGAAATATATTTCCCATTATTCCCATTTTCTAGAAACCATATACGTTGACTTGGGTCTTTGGTTTTGCTTATTAAATTTTCTCCTATGACATGAAAATTTAGCTTCACCTTTTTTAATGGTATTAAAGAATAAGAAGTACCCAAGAAGAAAGTTTGGTCTCTCCCATTGTGCATGCTTAACACAAACTTAGACAGACCAGACCAGCAAAGGCAGGACAACACATGTCCTCTCTATGCGAAGGTAGGTCAGGCTGCCAGCTGGCCTAGTGGGAGGCCCACGACTCTCAGAAACACAGAGTGGTGATCTGGCTTTCCTATAGCTAGGAAACGGAAGTTACTATAATATTGTCTCAGAAGAAAAACGTATTTTCATTTTTTACTTTATTTAAGCATGTCTATTCCTGCCATGAGCTGAATATTTGGGTCCTGCAGACGTAATAAGTATCACAACGGTCTGAAACTTTTGCTGGTAAACTGTCATCTCTCTGACACAGGAGAAAGAAAGAAGAGTGGGTTTTACTTGGCATACTGAAAGCTGCTCTAGCTTGCCTGCCGAACTGAGCAGGACAGTGACCTTTCACAGTATCTTATACACCGGAGTGTGAAAATGCTTTCACTAGAAAGGCTTCACTCACCTTCCTTGGGAGGCTCCCCACAATGATATCATCCTCATTTTGAAGAATTATCTCTTTTTTGCTTTCCTGCTGTTCAGTCAACAAGTTTTCCTTTCTAGACTTAGTCCTATTAATCATAGTTTTATTCCTATGGACTGTCTTAAATAATTCTCCTTATGACTTGAATCTTTTAAAGATGAGTAGGTGGCTATTACGCTGCCCTCCTGTTCCTTAGCCAGGTGATACATATTTTATACCCCTTTTTCCCTCATGAGATTAATTCTTCTATTTTATAAATTACTTCAATTTCTATCCTCTGATTCCTTCTCCTCCAAGATTGTTTCCAAATCTGAAGTGATCAGAAGTCCCATTGTTAGTTATCCCTGTGCCATCACTTTTCTGAACTGTTAACATTCATTAAACCATTTAATCCTCGCAACAGCTCTGTGAGCTCAAGCCTCATATTTTAGCAGTTTTTCTGATGAACATGGAAAGGTTAAGTATGTGCCTAAGGATATTCATCTAGTAAGTAGCAAAACTAAGATTGGAATTCAGACCTTCTGGTTCTAGGGACTATGTCTTAAACACTATTCAACACTGTCTCTTAGTATATCTGGACTTTCGCATTAAATTTGAACTATTGTTTCCTTTATTCACAATATGAGCATATTTATAGAAAAACAAAAGTCAAATCAGAGTTGGGACAGAGTATATTTAAATGAGTTTTTCTTGTACTATGACAAGACGATTCAGTAGATCTCCATCTTCTCTTACTATTTAATCCCAACTCAAAATACAAATCAATCTGCCATCTTCCCACTGTCATTTCATGGTCTCTTGGAGATATTTTGACTCAAAAAACTACCTTTACAAAACAAATACTCCCAAGGAGAATTACATTTTAGCTATTATCAGATAACATTATATGTATATCTTGCTATCATAAAAAAGAATAACTGAAAATTAGGAGACAACATAACTGCACACTTTTATACATTTTGCTTGTCTGATAGTAGACACTTTCACCTTCTGATTTTCTACATTAACATTTATCAATAGGTTAAAAAATATTATTTTTAAACAGATTATTCTGAATTGTAGAGTATGCTCTGGGTTATACGGTATCTGCAATCTTACTTCAAGTTGAATACAATCTAAAAAATTACATATTCACTCATTCTCTCATCAAACCTTTATGGAGTACCTGTGATATTGTAGGCAGCGAAATAAGTGTAATATACTTGAGAGAGAGGGAGAGAGGAGGGATAAGATGTCAAATAAACAAATATATTGCTCTGAAGCATATAATGGAGGTGAAACAAAAATTAAAGACACTATAGATAAGACATGTTCCCAAATAGTGAAGGCAAATTAAACTTTAAATCTTAAATTAAACCTAAGTAAATATAGGCACTTAGAATAATTAGAGCACTAAAAAGAGCAATCTATCACCACAACAAATTGTGTACTGAAAAAGTTAACAATTAAAATGTTTTAATTAATATGACTAATGAGTAAAATGACTAGCCTAATACCTTATTTATAGCAAATATCAATAAATGTTTGTAGAAGGAGCAAGAATATACACAGTACAACTCCACTTGTGCAAAAGTCTGTTGCTTCTTGGATTTATATAATGAATCTAAACCTATCATCCATGAGCCCACCTTCCACTGGGTATCAGGGGAAAATTACATAATAATAATGCAAATAATTATCTTACTCTCTACTGTCATAATACAATCTTTTTCAGGTAAACTAGCCTCTAGATTCTAGGCTCTCAATAATTTTTCTAACCGTACTATACAATTATCGAACAGAAACAAAACAAAAAATAATGTGTCCATATGGAGAAGGAGCACCTCGTCACTCACTGTCACTCACTGGACTTTACTGTTGAATGACCCTGGGTAGCTGCTCTGGTCGGGACCCTGGACAGCTGGCTACTTCCCCAGCTGCAGTTGTAGCTGGTAGAACCTGTCTCTTCTCTCCTGAACCTAACCACAGGTGTCCTCACACCTGTCTAATGTTAGCCTTCCAAGAATTCAGCTGATGGCTCTATTCAAGCATTCAGTGGCATCGAGGTGTCTAAGTGGGTACCCTCTGTAAACTCCTAAAGGATATGACCCTAAAAGAATTCTCACTGTCACCATCCTATTTCTCTTATCTGAGTCTCATTCACATATATCAATAGAATCAGGTCTGAAAATCTACCAACACGAACAGTGAAAACAAAACAAATGGAATGGCCCAATGTCTTCTTTGAAAGACTAATAACCACTCAGTTGCTCCTTCTCAATTTATGAGCCCTGCTCCAGTTTGCTATTGTCTCCTAGTAGAACGTTTGGGAATCAGTTCACTTTATTTTAACTTTTGGTCTTTGTTATGTTTGCTTAATATTTATAGTCTTTATGTAATGCATATTGAATTCCTGAACCAAACTTTTTTTTAATAAAGGGAAAAACATTTTGTCTTTGTGAAGTACAGAATGACTGGTTACACTAAAATATTTGTTTTATTTCCTCCCTAATCAGATTTATATTATAGTGTATACATTAAAAAGAAGAAGAGAAGAGAAACATACTGAGAAAGAGCTCTCTTTATAATCACCACAGACTTGCCCTTTACCCCATCCTTAATTTCAAAAAAGACAATATAAAGCTTCATGCTGGCATGTTGACCACAGTCGGGAAGAGAATGAGCTCAACTGTATATGTAAAAACTTAGTTGTTTTTCTTTGATTCATCCGATAGCATCATACTGGGTCAGTTTCTCGTTTATGCTATCTTTATTGTTTCTGATCTTAGAACAATAAACAACCCTAAATGGTTTCAATTACAGCAGCAAAACTGTGCAAATGAACTTTGGCTTTGTTTCATGTTGAATAGGGGTTTTTATGATTTTATAAATGGTGATGTTTAGGAATCTTGCCAATGCTGTTCTATAAACAGTGAAGAGTCACATTTGCCAGCTCTAGGCCTTTAATCACCCAAATATTCTTCCCCTGATATGAATAAAATATTTTTAACTTTGTTCTAGGGAGATGAATAGGAATGATCAAATTTTCTGCGGCTTCAATAATTTGCATAAAAAAGGTATCGAAATGATTTTGCTGGTCATGTATTCCTAAGGTGATACTTGTTTTATTTGTTTGTTTGTTTGTTTATGTATTATTTAACTTTAGGAAAATATTAGTTCGTTGTCACTTATTTTGAACTAATATAACACACAGTTATATCAGAAAGGATAAATTAAAGAATAAATTTGTGGTAACAAACGATGACCTTCAGTTCCCAAACTCAATAAAAGAATGAAAGTTTTTATATAAAAGTGTATAGGTACTCAGGCGGCAATCCTACCTCATGCTTCCACAATCACCTGGGCAGAGGAAATTCTGGAGGTTCTTACACCAACAATTAAATGTTCCAGAACTAGTAACACAGGTCCCCAATACACTAGAGGTCCAGGAATCTAACCTTCCATTTGCCTTGGAGCAGTGACATAATAAAGCAATGATTGATTTTAAAACCCGAAGTTTCAATCTTATAGAATATTCCGGTTGGGGGTGGGGGGCGAGTCATCTTTTAGTCAGCTAGGCCTGCCATAACAAAATTCCATAGACTGTGTGGCTTAAACAACAGAAATTCCATTTGTTGCAGTTCTGAACCCTGGAAGTCCAATATCAAAGGTACATAGGTTTGGTTTCTCCTGATGCCTCTCTCCTTGGCTTACAGATGGTCACTTTCTCACTGTGTCCTCACATGGCCTTTCCTCCGTGCATGTGCATTCCTAGGAGTTCCTCCCCTCCTTATAAAGACACTACGAACATTGGATTAGAGCCCCATCCTCTCCATTGGCCTCATTTTAACTTAATCAACTCTCCAAAGGCCCAATCTACAGATACAGTCACATAAATTAACGTCCACCCATCTGACCTGATTTAACTTGAATTACCTCTTTAAAGGTCCTACCTCCAAATGCAGTTACATTCTGAAGTACTGGGGGATGGGACATCAACATATGAATTTGGAGGAGGATATAACTCAGTCCACAGCAAGATAACATCACTCGGTGTCTTAGCACTTCAGTTTTACAAGTAGAAAATATTTGCAAACAAAAGTAAGATGGAATAATGTTGTAAAGTGTACATGTGGCATTTAAAGAGCCTCGAGTATGAGAAAATTTCCAACTATAGAAAAATCTCCTTTGATTCAAGTTTATTTGGGGATTTTAATAGAAAATTTTGAATAGAAAATTTAGAACATTGCCTAAATTATTCCAATTAGCCCTTTCAAGTTTTTACAGAATATGCTGTCTCAACTATCATAAATTTAAAAAAGAGAAAAATTCCAAATAAAAACTCTTTGATATTAAGAATTAAAACTGACTTCTCACCAAACTGAAGAAATTATGTCAATAAAACTATTTGCCTTTAAAGGTCTGTGGCTTATTCATCTAACCTTTCATTAAATATCTCTACTCACCAGAATTAGGAAAAACTATATTTACATTTATGTGCAAAGTATTTTCAAAACATGGTTCTGTGGAATAAACTTATGTTGCACTTTTAACTCTAAGCAAATACTATTTATTATTTTTGTATGTATCCTTGTTCTAATCAGTTAACCTCACTGAGCATAAAAAAAGATAGTAAGACCAACTTTTTTGCCTTTAACAGGGGATAATAGTTGAAAGAGGGTCATAAATAGGCAATCATATAACAATGTAATGAAAGCTAACATCAGAATATAAAGATTTTCTGATATAAAAATTGAGTTTTATGAGAGGTTGGCAGGGATAGTGAACCATTAGTGGAAAAAGGTTGTTAATTTTTGTAAGATTCATTTATACCCTTCTCTACCATAGACACATAAACAAATTCAATACTTCTCTTTAGATTTATTTCAGTGGATCTTTTATTAAACCATAAAACTATATTTCAACTAATATAAATCATAGAGGTCACCGAATAGTGCTGATCACATTAAAACTAATCATTTAAAATACACTCAACAGGTGCCAAGACTGTGTAACTTTATTTTTTAAATGTGCACGTTTCTGCAAAAAAATAATAATAATAATTATATTGTCAATAGGGGTCCAGAAGTAAAGTTAAATGTTACTTAAGAAAAAAAAAAATGGGAGGAGATAGTCAAGGCAGATTAAGAAACAGTTTACAAATTGTACAAATTGTATAAATACAGATTTTGTGCAATGGTTTAAATTTTATTAATATCATTACCTTTTTAAGATAATTATATCATTGATATTAATAAATAATATATAATACATAGTGCTCTAATTGTTTACACTTTTAAGAGCATTCTTAGTTTTTTCCTCTAAGAGTCCTTTCTATAAAAGTATTGGGTGACAACTGTCACCCTGAACAACTCAAATTACATTCATTTCCGATCTACTTCAACTTTTTATAAGAAACATTTATTCTTTGTATTTGACCATCATTCTGAATTTTTTAATCTCTGAAATCCAGAACTCAGAATTTCCCCTGTCCTGCCATCAGGTCCACCCTAATGATTCTATTGTCCTTTTCCTCACAGGCTTGATTTCTTCCACTCCGTGCCCCCTAGTCAACTGTCTCTCTACATTGCTTTATCTCTCAGTCTGCCCTGAAGTATACAGATACCCCCTTTAATGAGTTTCTCGCCAGTGTCTTAAAAGCTCATATACCACCTACCTGCTTTATTCAGTCCTTAATATTTAGTATCCTTCGTAACTTATTTTCCTACTTTAACACATAGGCTGACAAAGCAGTGTCAACTAATGACTCATTTCAGCCCAAATTCTTGTATTCCAAATACCTCCAAATAATGAACACCTTTTATCTCTTAGCAAAATTAAAAATTAGTTTACTTGTAAAAATATATATACAAAAAAAATAGATGTGAGAGCAAAAATGATTCAAAATCCTACTCTCCAGAAGTGATTACTAACATTCTAGTTAATGTCCTTCCATCTCTCTCACTCCTCACCTTTTATGAAATATTTTAGAGAGACTCGACACTACTAATCTCCTTTAAGTTTTGAATTTGTGTTCATGTTGATAAAGAACCACCTACCTGAAGAGTTATCAAAATATTCATCACTTATACTTATTTTTTTATAATTTTGTTTTTATACTTAAACCTCTGGGTCATTTGCAAATTTCGGTACATAGAGTAGGGAAAAGATTGGGCTTTATTAATTTTATAAGGTTAGCCTGGTTTTTAACAGATGTAAAATATTAACAGTTTTACAAGATTGATGCAACATTATACATTGAAAAAGCCATCCCTCCTCCTGCTGACCCTTAAAACCCTCACCATCATATGCTAACTTATATTTACTCAAATCTATTTCTGGACTATGTATTTTGATCCAATTATTAGTCTGCCTAGTCATTTTGTAAATCCATGCATTTGAATTAATGCAAACTTGTTATACATTTTATATTTGATTAAGCACATGTTCACTCATTATTCTTTGCAAACCACTTTTTAAAAACTTATTTATTATGTAATTTTATTATTTTAATTTTAATTAATTAAATTAGTTTTAAATTATTAACTCCCTTTTGGATTTGCAGCAGTAATCATTCGTTTCCTCTTTTTCATGCTTTCTACCATTCAAAAACTTTTTTCATCCTCAACAAATTCAATCGCATCAACATAGGAACATGGAAATTATTCAACCTGAAATTCTTTACCCTCCCAGGTTTCTTTTAGAAGTGCCCTATATTAATTTCCTATATCACATTATATCTCTCGTGGCATCCATATTTGACATGTGCATTTTAACAGATGTAAAATAGTAACAGTTTTACAAGGTTGGCACTCATATTTTGACAGTTATTTGTGCATTTTTTATTTCACCAGATTATAAACTCCATGAAGTCAAGTATTATTCTTTGTATCATACACACCTTCTTGGTCATAGTTTATAATCAATATATTAACATTAGATAACAGACTAAAATAAATTCCTTACTTTCATCATCAACTGTGTTCTGCAATTTTTAAAGAATTTAGTGAAATTGATCTTATTTTATATAATTCCATTAGACCAGATTAATACACCCTTCTGGAGATACTCAATCACTAAGATCAAAATTCTCCTTATTATCATAACATGAGGGCATATTTTATTTGGTAGAATAATCCATCTATTGAAGGAAATATTTTAATTACCAAAAATATTAAGAAGAGCAGTTTATCAGGTTCTCATTGCTACTACATTACCACAAACAGTGGTTTAAAGCAGCACACATTTCTTATCTTATAGTTCTAGAGTTCAGAAATCTAATATCAGTTTCATTGGCTAAAATCAAGTTATCAGCAGGACTGATTCCTTCCAGAGGCTCTAAGAATATATGTCATTTTCCTTTCCAGTTGCTAGGGGAAACCTATATTTCTTGGCTCATTGCTCCTTCCTTCATTCAATGTCAGCAGTGTAGTGTTTTCCCTCTGCTCTAACATTAACTTCCGACTTTTCTCTTCTCTCTTTCCCTCACTCTGTTACTGCTACCTCCCTCTTATAAGGACCCTTGTGATTACATTGGACCTACTCAGATAATCCAGGATAATCGCTCCATGTGAAAATTCTTTTTATTTTTTTTTTAATTTTCTCAAATCTCTCCCCATCCCCCTCATCTTTGGAAACCATCAACTTGTTCTCTGTATCTATGGGTCTGTTTCTGTCTTGTTTTGTTTGTTCATTTGTTTTGTTAGATTCTACGTATAAGTGAAATCATATATTTGTCTTTCTCTGACATATCACTTAGCATAATACTCTCTAGGTCCATCCATGCTGTCGCAAATGGCAAGATTTCATTCTTTTTTATTGCTGGGTAATATTCCATTGAGTCCATATATTGCCTATTGTAAATAATACTGCAATGAACATAGGGGTACATATATCTTTTCAAATTGGTGCTTTTGTTTTCTTTGAATAAATACCCAGAAATGGTATTGCTGGGTTGTATGGAAGCTCTATTTTTAATTTTTTGATAAATCTTCATACTATTTTCCACAAGGGCTGCACCAATTTACAGTCCCACCAACAGTGTACAAGGGTACCCTTTTCTCTACATCCTCACCAGCACTTGTTATTTGTTAATTTTTTTTCCATGTGAAGATTCTTAATTTGAGCACATCAACAAAGTTCCTTTTACAATGTAAGGTGACTTATTCACAGGTTCCAGCTATTAGGACATGGACATCTTTGAGGGGACCACTCTTCAGCCTACTGTAAAAAGTTAATCCGAAGAACATTAAAAACTAAGATATCAAGAAAACAAAAGGCTCAATCACACTATTAGAGCCACATTTCTAGGTGACAGAAGAACTTTAAACAGGATGTTAAGATCTAAATATAACTAAGTGGTGAGACTCACAAGAAAGAAAACCAGGCATGGGGAAAGGGAATGGTATTTCTGGGAAAGTCGCATCTACCACCTCCCACTGATTCTCTCTCTTTTTTGACCAATGGGTCAGCCAGGATAAGAAACACTGTACATAGCAAACAAACAGACACTGCTGAGTAGAGAAGAAACTGAAGGCAGGGACAAGCACAGCATGAAAAGCATTAGACGACACAGCCTATATTATATCACTACTAGGGTCTAAAAGTTTGTGATCTCCCCAAAATTCACTGTGCAGGTTGAAACCCTCACCTGCAAGGTGATGGTATTAGGAGGCAGGGCCTTTGGGATGTGGTTAGGTCATGAGGGCTACAGATTAATGCCCTTATTAAAGAGGTTGAAGAAAGCTCTCTTGCTCCTCCTACCATGTGAGGCCTCAGCGGAAAGACGGCCACCTATAAACCAAAACAAAAGCTTTCACCAGGCAATGGATCTGCAGGCTCCATGACCTTGAACTTCCGAGCCTCCAGATCTATGAGAAATAAATGTTTGCTGTTTATAGGCTACCCAGTCTGTGGTATATTGTAATAGTAGTTATAGCAGGTATTTTGACATATTGTTGTGTTATAGATTAAGACAACAACAATAGTAAGAGTAATTATAATTACCTAGGTAATGAACAGGCTAAAACAATAACAATAGTAGTAATAGTAATGATAACCGAGGTAATTATTACTTAGGTTCCTTTGCCATTTGCAAATAACATTCAAGATACCACTGAGTAGAGAATTGTGGTGGACCCAAGATATGTGTCAGAATTCAACAAGACTCAAAGAGAGCCCAAGATAAGCATGTTCCCTTTATAACTAAGTGGGGATGTTGACAGCCCTGAGAGGCCATGCTACATTCAAACCAGAATGTATTTCAAATGCCTAAAGCAGGAAATAGTGTTCTCAGAAATAGAAATGTCAAAGGAACACCATCGCATTCTTCCCTACTCATGTTACTTCCGTCTGTTAACCAATCATTTATGCTGAAAATAATCACATGGAAAGGGAAAGTTGGATAATCCATAGTACCTTTTCTTTTCCATCTTTTCTTAGTTATTGGTAAACTGAAGGTAGAGGGTATTGGTAGAATGTGAACATATCAAAAAGTGATATAACAACAGTCGAGTTAGTTTTGGGTAGTGTTTCTAATGTTCTGGTAGAAATAAAATATATATGCATGCTTGAACTACAAAATATGAATTGGGTAATTTGGATGATTCTGCAAAAGAGTTAAATGCTCCTAAATTTGCATTAAAACTGCTATCGCATGAAATAAAAATTAACAGTGAAAGTTTGCTAATAATTCGAATTTTAATTTTTCTTTACTTAGAATGACATTAAAAAGCAAATAAAATTCATCGTGATAAGTAGAGAGAAACCGTGAAAGGAAGGACAAAACTTCATGCTACCTTTAGTACGCCTTTTTTTTTTTTCCTGATTTTCGAACAAGGAGACTCACATTTTCATTTGGCACTGGACACCACAAATTGTGTACAGCCCCGCACATCTACTAGCTTATTGGTTTTAGCATAAGATAATTGATGTAGAATTGGGTTTCACGAAGATCAAAACCTTGAAGGAATTCAATCACATCTCTGCACTCCTCTCCTGAACATAGCTTAGTTCTAAACATTTACTGCTTCCATTAATAACTGCATCATGTAAGTCTCAAAGCTTTCTTTGTTCTGCCTGTAAACTCTAGGTAATCTGCCCCTTTCCATACATAAAAAATTATGTCCTCTATTTCTCATATTACCTGGATTTTGTAACCTTTGGTTCCACGTTACAGAGCTGCAGATTGTCCTCTCTCATATTAAAATATGAGACTGGTGCACGTGGCATGCTAAACCCGATGTGCAAGTGTCTGAATAACTCTTTTGTGGCCATAATTACAGGTAAAGCCATGTTAAATTTAACTCCAACAGATGTTCCTTATGAAAATGTGATTGCTCAATCATTTTAATGCAAATGTTGAAATTCAAACATTTCCTTAGTAGAAATTGTAAACTCTTGAAAGCTGAATGTAGTTTAGAAGCTTGCAGGGTCTTAGCAGGGTTATTTTTTAAAGTGTTGATGGTAGAAGGGACCATATGTGAATTTACTTGTAAGAGTAAAACTATGCTACTTTATACTTCAAATTAGCAGTTAAAACTGGCTTCTCCTGGAGCCCAGGAGATCTCTTGAGATGCATGAGGACCAACAAAGAGAACTGGATCAAGGATGCCAGATAAACAGGACTCCCATCCCCTCTCTTACATTACTGCCCCAGGCATAGCAGCTCCATGTAATAAACTAGACTCCCATATAAGCCTTTGTTTGAAGAATTTATTCCGAGGCTTAAAGGAAAACACAGCAAATAAAATTCTCCCCATCATTTCACAGAATAACCTGACCTCTTTAAGACAAAATGACTCAACGATCAAGAACATGAACAATTTTCTAAATAAAAGAAGTTTCTTCTTTTGCAATTATTTTTATACAATCACTACTGGTAGACAAATTGAAATCATGTGTTTTATATCTCTTTCTTCTTAAATAGAGACTCTAATCTTAAAACTTAGAATAATTGGTATGAAAAATAACATACTGATACCCCAGGAAACATCATACATTGCAGGCCAGCTGCTCCCTACACTAAAACAACCCATAATAGCATAATATGTAATACTGAGTTAGTGTCTATATTCTGCCTTTTCCTCCTGTCGATTTAGTGCAATAGCATCATATCTACATTTATTATAAATATGCTATATGCTTATTTTACTAACGTAAAACTACATTGATTCGACATTTAAGAGAAAGAGAAATAATTTACAAAATTCCTGCAATCCCAATACAAACATTCCACTTAATTACCTAGTGTCTCATTTATTAAATGTAGTTAAATTATGTAGGTTACATGGGAGGAATGTGTGAATTAACTTTTAAAAGTCCCTAACTATTGACAAAGTAATAGGAAAATGACAATCATTGTTCCTTTTAACAACGCACTGTTTGAGACAGTTGATGGTCTCTTTCGCTGTAGCCTTGCTGAGATCTTGGCCATCAGTTACCAGCACCCCATTTCAGGGATGCAGATCCATTCTGGCATAGTATATGCCAGATACAGCTCCTGCTTTCCAGCCGTTGACACACCAAAGAGGGGCTGTCAAATAGCCGGATATTAAAAATCCAACTGAATGCTAATAAAAAGTGTTTTTATATTTTTCTTCTACTCTTGGGGGAAAATAGTCTAGATTATGAAAATCAAGGACCCAGAATGGTCATACATTCCTTCCCGTATCAAGGAATGCTAACTGTCTAAACTCTAACTCGAAGGTATTCCAATAGCATGCTTTGGGATATCTTGATTACTGTTAATTAAATCAGTGAATGAGAAGAAAATCACCAAACCACTAACATTTTTAGAAGATCACAATCTGGGTGTCAAATTCAACTTGTGCAAATACTATTGCTTATACTCTATTATTTATCAACACTTTGCGTTCATTAAAAAAAATGCATTCCTATATTTCTTTACATCAAAAATAGTCCAAGTTTTCGCCACTACATGTTCTTTTTAAGATTTTAGTAGATAAAAGTAAGTAAATAGTAGAAAATAAAATTTACCTAACAGAGATCTCTCTATAAGTGTTTAAATATGTTTTCTTCTGGTATTTTCCCAATACATAGTTATATAAATAATTATTTCTTAAATACAAATAAGCTCAAATGCTTTAAAATAGTTAAGATGATAAAATTTATGTTATTTGGGAGTTTTGGTTTGTTTTTTTTTTTTTTTACCACAATTAAAACTTTCTAAAAGCAAACAAGCCTTTTGGTATATACTCTCTATATAAACTTAAACCATAACAATATTGTGAACATTTTCCTATATTATTAACTGTTCTCCTATAATATTATTTTAATGAATAAATAGAGTATATGATGTGTTAACAATTTCCCTTTAATGGGAGTGTCTCTTGCACAAGGCTGTGATGATCCTCCTCATAGCTCCATTTTTTCAAACATCTTGTTTGCTTAGGTTAAATTCCTAGATAAAAAATAAAAAATAAAAAATAAACCTAGCAGATCAAAAACTAAGGAAAATTTTAAAGCTTTGACCTTACTATAAAATTTTCTGGGTAGATTGTATTATCATTCCCAATTAATCTCCTCCCTTCCATTAAGAAAATTATTCATTCATTTCCATGTGATTTATGATGCCCTTGTGGAAGGAGTATAAATTCTTGTCCCATTGCCATTGAGCATGAATACTTGCCTGACTTTGTCCATTTTCCTATAAGAAGGTGTGACTCATACCACATTCAAGTAGAAGTTTTAAAAGCCAATGAATTTTTTCCACAGGTCTTGTGCTCTTTTTCCTTTGACATTAGAACTGCATTAGAAACAGTCCCAGGTAAGAACTGTTTCATCATCTTGGATTCCAGAATGCAAAGGACCCACGCAACAAAGCCATGTAAATAGTACCTACCAACCTTCTGTGGTGGAATCAGGAGCCATTGCCACTGCCACACCAATAGGAATAGAATAAAGCCCACAAAGGAGAAAGAGAAAGAAGAGGGTGAGGGGGAGAAAGAGGAGAAGAAAAAGAAGGAGATAGAGGAGAAGAAGAGGAAGAAGAGGGAGGAAGACAAGAAGGAGGAGGAGACATTAACATCAGCAAGAAATATGCCTTTGTCTTTTATAAAATACTGAGATTGGAGGGTTGTTTGTGACTGACATACTATGGCAGATGCTGATTGTGATCAGTTTCACAAATGGCTGTATTTCTACACATTTACCTGTATTCGCACTGTTGTGTCACTCAGGATGGACACCCAATTTGACTTTGATGTCAAGACTAATGATGCCACACACACAACAAGAGGGTATGAAAAGATGTATCACTTAAATAATGAGAAGTTTAAGGGAGAGCAGAGCATGTCTCCCATATTTATTCAAACATGGCTTTGAGAAATCAGGAAAACAATCTAGCTTGAGGTTTTATGATGGTTAAAAGGTGGTACTGGGGTAAAGGTTCCTGCATGAATGGGGGTTCGAAATGGTTTGAACTTCTCACTGGCTCCAAAGGAGGATGCACCTAGGCTTCCTTATTAGTTTACCCAGATGTAGGGCAGAAAGGGTAATGGGATGAGTGAGGATTAAAAGCTGCCAGCCAAAAAAAAAGCCGCCAGCAGTTTAATATCAAAAAATGAGTCAGAGTCTTACTACGCATGCATTTGCAATGTGACTATGCAGTACCTCTCATTTAAAAGTGAAATCTATTTCTTCACCCCTTGAATTTAGGTTAAACTTATGACTTGTGTGGTCAATATAAGTTGGCAGGAGGAACTTTGTAAATTCCAAGCCTCAGTCTCAAGAGACTTTTCATGCTTCTTCACACTCTCTTAGAATCCTGCCACCACATGTGAAAAGCCTGTTCCAGCCTGCTAAGTGCAGAGAGGAGAGTCCATTTATCCCAGGCAAAGCCATCCTAGACAAGCCTGCAGTTAGCCAATCTTTGAGATGTGAGAGGGCACAGCCAAGATCAATAGAGCTACCTACCTAATCCCAGCTGACTGCAGATATGTGAATAAAAGTAGCCAAGACTAGCAGAACTTCCCAGCCAACTTGCAGACTTATGAGGAAGAATAAATGCTTATTATTTTAAGCCACTGAATTTTAGGGTAGTTTGCTATGCAGTAATAAATAAATGATATACTGTTTAATATCGATACCCACACAAATATTTGTATCAAGTTGCACTCAAACCAGTAGGATATCTGTAGCTTCATAGCCTTTCCAATTCTGGGTAATATTTTCTAAGATATTTGTCACTTTGCATGTTTTATTGTTTCTTTTTCATTATTAATATAAATTGATCACTAATAAGGCAGGTAGAGAATACCGGAACAGATTTTCTTTGTTCAGAGATGTTACCGCCTGAGTGAACCATGTTAATTGCACAAGATTAAGGCAAATAGATATAAATTTTTATTTAATTTTTAAGTCTGCTTTAGCCCTTAATATAAAAAGTTGGGCTAATGCCATCATCCTCAGTCCCTCCATCCTACCCCCCCACCCCACCCCACCCCACCCCCCACACATACACACACATCTCAATTGGAGTTATGGACCAATTTCCATAGGAGCAAAGTGACATAGAAATGGAAAGGTACTGAGAACACAAACTCTACTTTCCAAGATTCAAAATAAGGTAAAATTGCTCCAATGAACAAGAATTGCTTAATCTAACATCAGGCAGCAAGAAAAGAAACCAAAGGAAAAATTCTCATATTAGAATTTAAAAGAAGGGAAGGAGAGTTTAAACTAGGAATCCAGGCTCGATGCAGAGCACTATGAACTGACTGTAATAGGAAAATAGCTGGTCGGGCCTAACAGAAATGTCAGATTAAAGTCTGACATTTCTCCAAGTCCAATAATAGCCCAGGCAAGACATCCTATTCAAGATCAGAAATACACATTCCTATGCAGCCAAAGTGAAGGACATGATAAAGTTGGTGAGAGATGCGGCGCATCAAAACTCAGCTGCGTTCTTCAGAATGAGCAGAACCAGTCTTCGACGGCAGCTACAGAGGGCAGCCTGAGCAGGAATGGTGTCCGTTGACAGAGCAGGTTACCAATTCCTCCCATTTGGCCTTTGGAAGCAAGATTTACACCTTTAGCATTTAGTCCACTCTCAGGGTTCTTGGACAATTTGGGATGAAGTCTCAAGAATAAATATTAATAACAATGAGGATAGCTTGGGAGTTTGAAATAATTAACTGGAGAAAAAGAAGGGAATGACAGGCACTCTAAACTGGAAAACAGGTTCATAAGAGCTAGATGAGAGATTATGATCATTTTTTTAAGAATTAGCCATTGATAATTCAGCTTTCTTATTTATTCTTATTCTTCGCCATTTTTTATTTGCATACCTTTTTCTCGATTGTTGTGATTTTTTCTCATATACTACAATTCTTTTCTTGCTTTTTAACTCATTATTTTCCTTCTTTATAAAACAATCTCTCAATCATTTTCTCTTACCATTAGAAAAGGGTATCTCTTACTTATCCTTTGTCAGTTTCTACATTTTTCACAAAAAAAAACCAAGGTCAGACAGCAAGCTAAAATTCTAAGAATTTTAATTCTCAAATGTATTATTCGACCTTAAAATATTGCTAACATATTGAGTGGCCCAGAAAATGCTCAACCAGCATGGTTTCAAAGCCAATATCTTGATTTATTTACTGGTTTCTCAGTACCCTGAACTTATGTTAGTTTAAGTTCTGAAAAACATACCTTTTCCTGTTTGGGCTTTTTTTTATTCCACATCATAGTAAAAATAATAATATAAAGCATACTGACTTGACTTGTGAGTCAATGGGACAAGAAAAGTGTGTCATTCAGAACAAGAGACCAATTGGCTAGAATCATGCAAGCCTTGGTCCTAGTGTTGGGGATGCAGAGGTTAAAAAAAAAAAAAAAAAAAACAAATATCCTCACTCTCGTGGAGTTTACACTCTAATAGGTAACCAAAAATCAACAATATCCATAAGTAAATAGGTGCTATGCTAAATAGTGATAAGTTGAGAATAAATATAAGCCGGAAAAGAAAAATAAGAAGTATTGGAAGGGAGCTCAAAATTTTAGATAGGAAGATCAGGAAACGCCTTTCTAAAAGGTGGCATAAGAACAAAGGCCCAAGGGAGGAAAAGATAACTTTAGGGCAGATGGGGAACAAAGAAAAAAAGAAAACGTAAAGGCCCTGAGGCATAAGTGTGATGGGTATGTTTAAGCAAAAGCAAGAACGCAACTATGAAAAGGTGAAGTAAGATGGAAAAAGCCACCGTAAGTACTTCTTACCTTTTATTCTAAGTGAAAAGAAAAACACTAAAAGACTTTAAGCAGTAGAGAGATTGAATCTGATTGTATTTAACAAAGTCACTCCAGCTGCTTTGTTGTGAATAAGTTGAAGAGGGATGAACGCAAACTCAGAGAGACCATGAGCAATCCAAGAAAGAGACAATGGTGGCATGGAAATCACGGTAGTGTGGAAGTGGAAAGAAGTGGTTGGACTCTAGATATATTTTTAGAGGCAAAAGTGACAGGATTTACTGAAAGATTGGATCGTGGGATATGAGAGAAAGTGAGAGTTAAAGATAACTCCAGGGTTTCTAACACAGAAAAATAAGAAGATTCAGTAATGTGTTAAAAACTGTGAAAGAAAAGGTTTGGTGGAGAATTTTCTAGATCTCCATTTTGGGCAAGTTAAGTTTGAAACATCTACTAATTATCTAAGTAGAGATATATATATATATGAGAGGGAGCAGTCACCCAGGTAACAGAAGAGGTGAGTGTAGTCACCTGAAATCAAAGTGAGGTAAGTATTCCAGTGGGAGAGAATCATCAGCACATCAGATGCTATGGATACATCAAGACAAATGAGGAGTGAGCACTGAACCTGCCTATCTACAGTCTCCAGTGTGGCAGCAACACACACTGATGGACACACTGGAGACTGTAGATAGGCTAGTGAAAGCCTATTTGGCAAGGAGTCAATTGAGACCACTGGGAAGAAATTGGGCACAGAAAGTGGAGACAGCTATCCTAAGAAGTTTTGCTATAAAAAGAAATAAACATAGGATAGTAGCACAATGGAAAAGTTGAACTCGAGAGAAATAATAGCTTGTTTATGCTAATGGAATAGATTAAATAGTCAGGGAAAAACTAATGTCAAAGAAGTGAGAGTGAAGATATAAGAGACTAAAGAAATATCCTAGACCGAGGAAGAGGGCACAGGAGATAGTTGATGGGCTGACATTAGCTAGCAGCACACACATCCAAGTAACAGGAGAGAAGTTAGACTAGCTGGGCATCAATCATGACACGGTGTGGATGGACTTGTGGAAGTCCTCTTCTGATTGCTTGATTTTCTCAGTGAAATCAGCAGCAAGTTCATCAACTGGGATTAAAGCTGAAGAAAGAATTGTTGGAGATTAGAAGAGAGAAGGGATGAAATAGTGCTCAACAGAGGTGAAAAGTGACTTGATAAGAAAGAAAATGTACATTACTAGTAACTTTGCAAGATGGTAAGAGCCCATTTCAGGTTAGTAATCATAATTTACAGTGATACCAGTACATACTGCAGATGTTCTGGGTACCCTGAACCCTATCCCCTGGGCCTGTTTCTAATTTGGTGGCAGTTGTGGTGAACAATTCTCACATACTCTCACAGAATTCCACCTCAAGCTCCAACTGAGTTGCTCAGATATTCTTCAAGAGGTCTTTCACTAATCCAGGGAAATTTGCTCAACCCTAGTGTAAGACATCCTAGAAGGATGAGAAGGTAAACACTACCAGTTATGGGTTGAATTGCATTTGCGCAAAACATTTACATGTTAAAATCCTAATCCTCAATATCTCAGAATCTGACTGTATTTGGAAACGAGATCTTCATAGAGATAATCAAGTTAAAATGAGGTCATCAAAATGGGCCCTTATCCAGTAGGACTGGTGTCCTTATGAGGAGAGTAAATTTGGACACAGACATGTATAAAGGGAAGATGATGTGAGGACCCAGGGAGAAGGCAGCCATCCACAAGCCAAAAAGAGAGACTTGGAACAGATCCTTCCTTCAAGGCCCTCAGAAAGAACTAATGCTATCTACACCTTGATTTCAGATTTCTAGCCTTCAGAACTGTGAAAAAATTAATTTCTGTGGTTAAGCCTTCCGGTCTATGCTATTATGAGTAGCCCTAGCAAAGTAATACCCCATCTGGTGCCAATTCTTAACTAATCAGGGCAAAATTCTTGAGAGTCTCCATTTATTTGGAGGGAAAATTCTAAAGAGTTTTCTACAAGAAGCCTTGACGTGATAACCAGCTCAAAATACATTTTATTAATTTCTTCCTATTTCTTGTCTTTCTTCTCACTCCATCAATTCAGCTTCATGAGGTCAACTTCTAAAAATAAATTACATGCACCCAAGTTTTAGTCTTGGTCTCTGTTTTCAGGAAAATCAAAACTAGCACACCACCAAGAAATTGTATTTCTTCACTGCCATTTCTTCTTGAATTACATTCTTCTCTGATTTTCCTCTTCCCTCACCTGCCACACCTTCCCAGCCTTCTTTTTCTGCTCAACCTCTTAAGGTGAAAGTAACTGCTTGGATCCACTTGACTAGTCTTGGATCTCTTTATATACTCTCCTTAGGTTATTATAAATTCAATGCTCAGTCTTCATCATATTTGTTTTATCAGCAGGATTTGACACAGTTGGTCTCTCCCTCCTCAAAATACTTTCTTCTTGAAGCTTCCAGGATACCCTACTCTCTCAGTTTTCCTGCTACTCCACTCATCATGTGTCTCACTGTTTATTCTTATATTTTCTCTTCTCACCAATCTCCTAAAATTGGTAAGCACCAAGCATAAATCCTTAAACCTGTTCCCTTCTCTTTCTAATCACATTCCCTGAGTAATTACATTCAGTCTCAAGCCTTTAAGAACCATCTATATAACTACCAACTTCCTCATTTATTTTTCCTAAGTTCCACAGTCATATATCCAACTATGTATTAAACACTTCAATTTGGATATTGTGGTGGTTTTGTCATGTATCAACTTGGCTAGACTAAACTACATTTCCCAGAATTCCTTTACAATACGTTTCTGGGTAGGTTGGGTCTCAAGAGAGATTCTTATAGAAGATTTAGAGGACAAAAGTAAAGCAGCAGCCATTTTGTAATTCCCATCTATTTTCATTTATCTGTCGGTTCTCCTTGTTGACATGAGGCAAAAGTCGGACCTGCAATTGCTCCACTTTCTCCTAGCATAGCCTTTAGCTTTTTTGATCCCAGGGCCAACCATGTAAGTACACCTCTCTGACAAAAAACAAAAAAACAAACAAACAAAAAAAAAAACACCTGGTTTTTTCAAGAGATTCATACCATCAAGGTCAAAGGCACCATGAACTAACTGATCATGCTTATATATTCTAGTATATGCTGTTCTTGCTCTCCTCCACTTTGCATCCTTTTTTCCTTCCCAACTGTCTGACCCATTGACTTCAAGCTTCAATATAAAACACAAAGATAACAGCTTTACAGAGACTGTTTAAACAGCTCTTAGAACTGCATAAGTTCAAATCACTCTAACAAATGCCTTCATATATCTCTATCTCTATATATGCTGGATATATATTCAGTATAAGGAGATATATAAAGGGATTCATATACCTCTATCTTGAATATCTCTATGTGTCTACCTTCAGTACATAACCAGAAATAAAGAATAATTGGTGGAATTAGAAGTCTGTCCATCTAAAATGAGTCTAAGAAATGATTATCAATGGCCGCTAATAACACAAAGAGAAACCCTCAGAATTATGCACCTCCTGTGGGTGATATAAGTATACAACACCACCTCTGAAAAGGTCTTGCCAGAAAATCAAACCTGAATCAAATCAAGCCTCTAGATACAACTAAAAATGTTCAAGAATTATAGGAGACGGAGAAACTTATATGATCCAACACAGACACAATTAATATTATCTAGCATGTAGCAAACTCCAAAGGACAATGCGATCAGTGTGTTCAAAAAATAAATTCTAGGGGAAAAAGAGACAGAGGGCAAGCAAACCTAACTATTAAAAGACTGACGAGACAGAGCAGAGTACATCTCCACAAACACAATGCGTGGACCTTGTCTAAACACTGATTCGGGCACTTCCATTTATTTATTTATTTATTTGTTTGTTTGTTTATTTATTTATTTATTTTTTAGATAAAGTAAAATTTATTGAAAGTACATTTTAGGAGACAGGCTGTGCTAAGGAAGGCTGCAGCCCTGTGAAATTTGGGAGGTAAAGATATAACATAGTACACACCAAAGAGAAGGGTGAGTTTTCAGCCAAGAGAGCTGTAACAATGCAGAAATGGGAAGGTCTGTTTATATTTGGGCTGTGATGGGAGATCCTAGACGGGAGGTCACCTTGACTGACAGTTGGCTGCTATATAACTTTACCTACTGCACAGGAGGTTACCCAGAATTCAGTCTGTTATAATTAGAACTTCCAGGCATAGTCATGAGATGATAATGATGGTATAATGAGGCTGAAGTTTGGGCAGTACTTTCTGAGCATGTGTTTGTAGCTGGTTTAGCCAGCAGCTTTTATGACATTTGTGCTCTCGGATTTAGGCTAATTTATAACCCTTGAAGGGTGGTGTTTCTGGGAGGTCCTTAAGGATGGTCTTCCAGGGAAGTTTCTGTGGTTACTGAGTAAGGCTTTGGCTCCTGTTGCTTATGCTTGACTAACTACCTAACATACCTAGACGTTTCCATCTTCAGGCACATCAATTTAAAAATTACAAGACAACTGAGAAAATTTATACACTGAATGGATATTTGATACTTAGAATACAATTAATATTTTAGGCATGCTAATTATATTACCGCTGCATTTTTAAATAGTCTTTATCTTTTACAGATATATACTGAAATAAATACAAAGTATATATTACACTTGGTGTAATATCCCGTAGAGAGAGGTGGAAGTGACAGATGAAGAGGAGTTCATGAAGAACTTCAAAAGTGACGATGCAGACCCATTCTGCTGCTCTCTCTCCTCTATTTCTGTTTAAAATTCCCCATAACAAAATGCCATTTAAATCAATAAAAATTTACATTCATGATAACTAAAAAAGGCAGTGAAAATAAATTGTTACAGAAATGGCAGAAAAGGACTGACTTACAGTTCTAAAAGTATTTTCGTTGACATTCTAATTGAAAAACAACACATTCTAAGAAATAGAACGATAAAGTGGAACAACAGCCTCCTGCCAAAACTTTGTTTGAACTTCCATTAGGGATAGCTTTATTTAAAAAGAAAAGAAAAGAAAAGAAAAGAAAAGTTTGGATAAACAAGTATAATGACTTTTCATCAGTAAAAACCAACTATTTTCAGATTAAGCTGAGAGGTAAAATTTAATTCATAACTTTCCGAAAGTATATTAGAGTACTTTCCCCTTTGTTTTCTCATTTCCTACCACATGACTCTATGCTATATTTTAAAGAAACATAATTTGCCAAGTGGAAGATGTTTTTAAGAGCTACAAAAGAAAAAGAGCTTCTTTTTCCCAGACGTGTTTCACAGATTAACCTGTTTTGCTTTCTGACTATTTTGCTTTCTGAGTATCATATATTGTAACTTGTTTTGCACTAATGAATGAAAAAACATGCTTGTGGGGAACTTCAAAGTTGTTGCAATCCTCCAGAGATATGACTCCTATAATCAGCCCATGCCCAGTGCAAGTTGTTTCCGGACCAGTCCTTTCTTGTTGAGGTTACTGACAAGCTTCTGCCAAGCAGGCTTGTCTCGATAGCAGCTGCCGACTGTCATCCTCTCGTTTTGAAACTCAAGGTCCTGCCTTGGTGTGGAGGCAGAGCTTTTCCTGGCAGGTGAGAGACAGCAAAGCAGAGGAAGGAGTGTCGAATGGAATACATCAGAAGCCCTCTGAGAACAAGGTCACCCTGACCCTAAATGAATAGCACAAAAAAACCTACTGGAGACTTTGTTCTTCAGATCCGGACTTCAAACTAAGAGCAAAGCGAAATACAAGTACCCAGAATTTTCTCATTCTTCAGATCGAGGCATGGAAGATAGAACCAAAGATTTCCTTTGTTTTTTCCTCACCATCCACCTTACCAAGCATCAATTTTAAATGTAGTCAGAAGGCAGTAGTGAAATTTCTTTACACAGCTGAACCCAAACAAGGATGCTTTCCATTCATGGAAGACCCGTGCTATATTTACCAAATAGCGCAAATTTACCAAAAACTGCAAACTCTTTTTTCTGTTCGATCCACATCACAATCACATTAGTTAGTTATGGCTAACATTCAAAGAATGATCAAATGAGACCTGCCATCTTGGGGACCTGCCTATGAGTAGGCCGCAAATGGAATAAAGAGGAAAATACTTCCTCAGGCTGGGCTTCCTCAGTCCTTACGCCTAGTGCTCTTATGGTAACTGCTCAGATATCGTGAGGACCTATCCGCCTACCTTTCTGAAATTCTCCCACCTTCTGTCCTCTGATATTACCTAAACCCAAAAAGTATAGAACCTCAAACTCCTCTCTAACCACTGATTGCCCTGGTTGAATCCTTGATGAGGAAGCTTCACACCTTTCAAGTGCACCCCAAGACCACACAGTGATTCTGCTGCATCCCGAGGACCTCTGCTGCAGTCAGGTAGCAGTAAGTCACAGGAGTTTTGCTATCTACCCCATGAACCAGCACACTGTAAAACGTTGTTTTCACATTTCCCCAATAAAATCCAGACAACAAATCTGGTTCCATTTATATTTTTAATAGTGGAAATGTGTTTGTGATTTAAAAACCAATCATTTCTTCCCAAAGGAAGTATAAATACATAGTATTCAACAGTTTCAAAAGAAATAATTGCAGAATTTTAACGTAATAATATGGTAAATAGAAAATAAAATATGGTATATAGTAAAAATAGCTTGTAAAATGTAACATAGGTTTTAGCTTATAGGGATGATATCTGAAAACATTTAAGCCCGTATTTATAAAACCAAATGACCAGGCAGTTCAAGGAGTCGTGGAATCAATTCTACTAGAAGGGGATTAAGTAGAAGGGAACATTTTCTTTCAATGGAAATAGTTCTTAGGTTTGCACAAGAACAGAGATTTGTGGGGCTTTGTAGCAGCCCCACAATTGTCCCTAATAATAGGGACAATTCATATTTTCTTCCCTTAAGAATTAAGGGTGTGTTTACATAATGAATAGTTTATAAAGGTAACACAAAGGAACATTTCGTGTGGTTACAAAGCTAGAATTAGATGGCTAGGCCCGTTTTAAGGAGTTTAAAATATGATTTAGAAGAGAAAATTAAGTAAAACTACTTGTTGCCCCTGATTCATCTCCTCTCTCATTTTCATGCTTTCACCTTAAGTTGTTGCTCATCAAATTTTGACTTAAGAAAATGCTGATGAGTGTTCAGGATTCTGCTGAAATTCAGCTTCTTCCCAGATCATTCTACCAGAAGAGTTCCCCTTTTACATAGTTCTCTCACATCATTGAACTAGACCAGCACCTATGGTATATTCTAATCAGGATCACCGGATAATAAATAAAATTTACCACAAATTGACAGACATACTTTATGCATCCTGAAAAAAATTTAATGTTGTTGCCATTTCTATAATTAGAAAGAAGGAATTTAAATTATTTGATCTCCCTAATAAAGGATAACACATATATAGTAAATAAATATTTCAGATGCTGATGTAGAAAATAACAGAGATTATTATTAAAGATTAGAAGATTTAAGGATTAAAGCCATTCTAAATGGATACTAGTAAATAATAATTTTTCTATAAATTATACACACTTGCTACCATGTTTGAGGTAGATCGTGAATTTTATTCAGGAAAAGATTCTACCTTTGTAAAAGCAGGCAAGTTAGGAAGCCCGCCAAAATACTATCTTGAGTTTTTGGTAATGTAACACTTTCCTATTCAATTTCACACTCTAATATTATTTGTTATATGCTATAATGTCATTGTTCTGTTGAAGAAATTTTGCCAAAATGACACATTTAAATTTATATTCTATTTTTATAAAACACAAAAAGATTATGAGTAAATCTGCATATTTTCATTCCAAGAGAGTTTAAAGAACTGGATAGGCAAATAGGGTTGACCAGAATCTAAGAGAGCTCAAAGGAACAGTAGTGAGTTTCTTTCCAACTCTCTGATTTTCAGAATGGAGAATCAGCTGAGCCCCCAAACTTACAAATAATATTTATTCCACTTAGGTTACAGAGTTGTTTTTTGTGATTATAATTAACATTATGAAAATCTTATTTACATAAATAGACAACTAAATCATTAAAGGTCCACCAAACAAAAACAATTTTTTTAAAGAAAAGTAGGCTCAGAGCACTGGAGCCCTAGATTTAGTTTGTTCTACCCAGATTTGCTGGATAAACTTTAAGTCATTTATCCCCTCTTTATCAATTCTTTTGAATGAAAAAAAAAATGAGAAAATAATTCCTGGCTACTTCACAGGATTGATATAAACATCAAATGAAACAATCCCGTTTTTTTTTTCATAAATCATAAAATGCTTACCTAATACAAAGCATTATTTTTTATTGTTATGTGCTGAATGAGAAAGTTTGAGGTCTCCAGCTAATTGTCTTTAAAATCTGAAACACATGTTTTAGTAATTATCCTTTTGTACCTTTGCACTTCTCTCTCTTTCTCTGTCTCTGTCTCTCTGTCTCTCTCTCATTCTTGATTGATGGAGGCTGCAGGTCTGAAAATCATTATGCTACAATCTTTCCAGCCCTACCAGCCACAAGAAATGTGTCTAATGAGAATGTTGCTCCCTAATGGTATTAATAGAAACAGAGGTTCTAAAATATTGTTACGAACATTTAAAAAGTTCTGCCATTTCTAATTGGTCCATGAATGTTTAAGAAAAACAATGAGTTTATTCTGAAGCAACTCAGAATGATAAGATTTTACTCAAACGCTCTATATAATTTCACCTCCATGCTAGAATCATCTGGTAAATTACGTCAAGTACGTCAATAAGCAATAAAGAAGTGAAGACAGGACATTACATGGGTATTCTCCTTATCATTCTAGACACAGAATTATTTGAAGAAAATTTAACAACTAAACTGCAGTGGTGAAAGTACATCAGCTTATAAATACGAGTTGTTTTCTTGGCAGTGGGCTTATAAATACGAGTTGTTTTCTTGGTAGTGGGCTAACGTGTAGGGTACATATACCCCATAAGATAAGCAAGAGAGGCTATGGAGGTATGCAAAGAACATATTAGAACTTCTTACATATATCCTGCCAGAGCCAGCCGGCTAAAGTCAATCAGTACCTGAAAGAGGGGGGTGAAGCTTAAGCGAAAAAAGAGAAGACAGAAAAGATCTTTCCGGGAGGGCATACAGTCAGAGCTGCAGCCCCGAGTTTATTTAGCATAGCCTTTTTATGTGATTTTTGAATACCATAATCAATCACCACGTTACCATAGCAAAGCACACCATACATATCTAAAACAATGCTTGTCAATTACATAAGATCCTACACGTTCTTGTTTCCATGGTAGTATAACATTCCATTACCTTAAAAGGTGACTTTATGAGGCTTACCAAGGTGACCATTGTATTAAACTCATCAGCCATACCATGGCTTTTAGCTACAAGACCATTGTTTTAAACTCATCAGCCATACCATGGCTTTTAGCTACAAGACCATTGTTTTAAACTCATCAGCCATACCATGGCTTTTAGCTATGTGACTTCTTCAGTGCCTCATAATGGCTTCTCAAAATGGCTCCTGACGATATCCAAAAGTCAGTGATCAAGCTTTATTAATATTCAGACTTATAAGGTACATGTTACCGACATAAATATTTATATCACAAGATACTTGTTTGCTCAAATATTTCTTATTGACAGGGATATAAATCAAAAATTTTGGAAAATAGATTTAGACAAAAGAGAAATTTTTCATTAGGCGACGTTCTGTCCAGTAGACACTCCAGGAGCTACTTAGAATAACCCAAGTCCAAAACTGTATTAAGTGATCTTTTTAAAACTAGAAAATGACCCATAAATCTAATTGAGGGTTAATTAAAATGGGTAAATGTAACTAAGAAGGAGATGGGGAAGAGAGACAGAGACAGAGAGGGGGGCGGGGGAGGAGAGGGGAGGGGGAGGGGAAGGGAGGGAAAGGGGGAGGGGGAAGGGTAGAGAAAGCGACATGGAGGAAGGGAGCACCATTGATGGGAAGAAGTAGAATAGAGTGAGAATAAAGACGAGGGGTTTACTATAAACAACAAAAAGAAAAGATACTAGTGGCTGATATACTATTTTGAAACCTGACTTCAGTAAACTGTCATTCTATTCCCTTAGCAGGAGACACTCCAGAAAATTCAAGTACAAAGCACTATTAAAGCAAATTTTCTTTAGTATTAAAATGAAAAAAATAAAGCTGCTGTCCTCATGTTCTCTGCCATGTTGTTCCTCTGCCTCCAGCTCTGTGCAGTCTCTCCAGCTACTGTGGGTCCTGCTTCTTCCTAGGAACTGTAACTCATACCACCTGAGACAAATCACAGCTTAAGACCATTGAACTAGGGATCAGAAAACTTGAACTCGAGAACTATTCCTGCCAGACCATAACCTTAACAACGCAATAACTTGGGAAATGTGAGGTTGTTTCCCCTTCTGTAAAATCTTCACTGATTTCTAAACTTTTAGCTCCAATTGTCTATGGTCCTACATTATTTCATCATATTAATTTGAAACATGACTACTAGGGAAAACTTTTACAGCATGTGAAAGATATTTAGAAAATAAAATTGCTGACACTGGTGATTGATTAGATGTGAGAAACAGCAGATACAACTAAACATTAGTTTTATATTCTCACCCCAGCCATTTTTAATAACAGCTGCTAAGAACAGTTTTGCATAGGTGATAGGGAGTTTTAATTAGGAGGAAATGTAGCTTGATGAAGAAAACTTAGGTAACCCAGAGAGACAGAGGGCCTGGAGAAAGCAGAGAAATGACAACTATTCGATCTTGTGTAGGCGATTAAAGAAAGCAAGGGCACTTTTCTGATAAAATCTAAGAGAAGAAGTATAGTCAACCCACATCTAAGTGGAATAAATTGCTTCTGAGTGCTTTTCTTGGACAAACCCTTCATTAAATGCTGAATTTCACTATTTTTTTTTTCATGTAACCCACTGGTTCTCAATGAGGGTAAATCCCCCCAGGGGCATTTGGCAGCAAGTGGAGATATTTTGGGCCGTCATAAACTGAGAAGTGCTATGGGATACCATATGCGGAGGCCAGGGATGTTTCTAAACATCCTATAATGCACAAGACAGCCCTCCAAGACAAAGAATTATCCAATACAAAATGTCTATGTGTCTACAGTCATGCTACCCAGAACGTGCCCGATCCCATCTGATCTCAGAAGCTAAGCAGGGTCAGGCCTAGTTAGTACTTGGATGGGAGACCACCTAGGAAGACCAAGTGCTATAGGCATAAAAAATTAAAAAATAAGGAATTATAAACTGACAAGGTCGACCAAGCGTTGCCTCGCCTTAAAAAAAAAAAAAAAAAAAAAAGTCAATTGTGCTGAGGTTGAGAAACCCTGAAACCCACGGACATCAGAAATTTCAAATTCTGCACGTACACACTGTGCCATGTTGTGAGAGTCACTGAGAAAAGTAAGTCATAGGCCCTGCCTGTGAAGACAAAAGACCTGAATTCATTAACTTTCAAGATGAGAGCAACTATTAAAATAAGAGCTCAGATAATAACAGAAGATATGCCATAAATCAGTATGTCTGTGATTGTTAAATAAATGGTACCAATGATAAGTGGTTTGAGCAGTTTACAGATTTTTCTAGATCAAAATGCAAAAGTCTGCCCAGGAAAAACTTAAAATATTTTGTGAACAAGGCAATATCTGAGGTGTCCAAAGAAGATAGAATTTAGCTCCTCAAAGAACCAGAGATCATGTGACAGATGGAACAGCATACACCAGAGCTTCTGAGGAGAAAAGTTCAAAAGTCGTTCAGATAGCAAAGGGTATACTGCATTGCTTAACCAGAAGAGCCAGTAAAGCTGGTAAGTAGTTTAAGACCATATTGTGGAAAGTCATATTTTGTTTACCTGGAGATAGAGTTTGGAGCAGAAGACTAGTAGGATGAAATTTGCATTTCATAAAATGCGATTAAGTAACAGTATGTTGAAACTGACTATCAGAGTCACTAGGAACAAAGAGAGAACTCAAGAAGGATAAAGATATTTGAGGTATGACATAATAGATTCTAACACCAAAATGGTGGCGCTGAGAAAAAAACAGATAAGAATGGCAACTTGAAAAACAAGAACGAACAGGATTATCCAGATGTTTATAAGGGTGTATAATTGAAAGCGATTCGCTTTGTTAAAAGATATATTAAAAACTGACCTAAGCCAATTTGGCCGTTCATCCACTGTGATTCTTCCTGTAAACAATGGTAGATTCTAGTAACTAGAGGTAGGGGATGGCTAACATATGACAATAATGATGATGAAGATGGTGGTGATGATATCAACTACTTCCTAGGAACCATGAAGAATTCCCTTGGCCTTGCCTGGCGTATTCCAATCCCTGGGCCTCAACAGCCCTGCATAAGCTCTGTCCATCTTCCTACGGTGACAGATCTTTGTCATAGGTCTGTAATGTATGTCTCCTCCCTCCTTATACAGGGCTTTGCTGGGTGGGATCCCACTAAAATCTGCTTGCTGCCCATATCTACACAACCTGGAGACATCTGGGGTTAACGTTCCATGGAGCCACATATTAACCAATCAAAGATGGAAGCCAATAGATATAGGCTCTCTTTTTACTCCCATGCCTACAGGGGATTCCAAGGCATAGTTTACACTGCTTCCCAGATGATTCTGTAGGATCAATAAACCAAGCATCTATAACAATGGCCAACTTGCTAAGGTATCTTGCATTGCCTCTTCTTTGTGCTTCCCTTCCCTATTGCTCACCTGGATCTCTGGGATCATACAGTTGCCCTAAGCCCTTGTTTCAGGTCCGCTTCATGAAGAACCCATGTAAAGGCGAAGCTGCTGCAGATGATAATGGCGATGACAAAATAACTAATATTGTCGATGCTTGCTAAGTATCAGTCACCACTACAAACATTTTCACCCTTATTACAATCCTATAAGGTTGGTATTATTGTTCCCATTTTTACAGATGAGAGGCAAAGAGAGGTTCCCAAATGCCCTCTTCAATAAGTTTTAGTGACAATGAAGCTATAGATGTTTATTCATTGACATTTTCCTTCTCTAAACAAAAAGAGAAAAACAGGAGAAATAGGCGGCTACATTAGGTAGATGTTTCTAGATTTCTTTTTTTATAACATGTAACATTGACTCAACAAATAAATTACAAAGTAGACCTTGAAATTACCCATTATTCATTATCATCTCATTAATTTTGGTGGAGTGAATGAGTGAGTGAGTGAGTGAGTTAGTTAGACTATCCCTTTTTTTGAGAAGTAATCAATACCAGATTGAGTTCTAAGATTTTGAAAATAATGGCAATTCCAGTGACAGAATACCAAGTACCTTATTGAGTGACAGAATCATATCTTCAGAGTATACATTAGCTATTTCTGACAGTCTTCAGCATTTTAGTGACATTCTAATGATGTATCTCCATATCATAATATACAAAATATAAAAGTGAATGAGCATGCAGGAAACAGTTATGTTTCTTCCTGAAGTACTTAATTTTGTGCTTGTGCCCCATAGAGCACACACAAGCAGGAATATACTTCATCAAGTCACCTTTCTGTAATTGGTACTTCTTACTGATTTAGCAAACTCCGGGGACTGAAATCCAGGTTCCAATAACAGAAAGGGTCTTGCCTGGGTATTGAGAATGTAACATACTCAGAAGCATTCTTTAATTCAATATTAATAAAAATAAATAATTTGCGAAGAATCATTGGATATTTGTTCTAGAATAAAAACAATATAGTTTACAAATTAATAAATATAAATATGATTATAAATACAGTAGATTTAATATATTATACTCAATAGGCCTGCTGTTAATATTTTATTCAGACTCGCTTCAGCGAATGGGTAGAAAGTCTGTCAAAGATTCTATCCTGCTTCTGTTCGGATGTGCTTTCTTCACGATATGTTCCCTTGGTGTGTCATACTGCACATGTGTGACACAATTTCCATTTTAATGACTACTTTCTGGTGTCAGATCTCCTAATTCAAGTGACATAACATTTTTAGTTTCTCTAGTTAGGAACGCTTAGAATTCACATTTAAGTTTACAGTTTTCATCAACTGACTAATGCTAAAGTTTTAAGATTTCCTGTCCTTGAAAAGTGTTCTGCAAAAGGTCATACAAATGCAAAGAAATGACACCTTTCTCTTACACTTTTTCATATGTACCACTTCCCTGTGCCTTTGAAGTACAGAATCTCTCTGACTACTTACATTTGCAAGTTGCACACTCTGCATCATGGCTTAGATTAAGTTTTGGAATGAAGTAGATAAAACTAAGTTTGGAAGAACATTTGGGTATAATGAAATTTGAAGGTATCCGAGAGCAGTTGGTAGATTTGAGTATGGAAATGTTTTTAAAAACTGGTGGCAGAAACAATAGAAACAGAGGTTAGAAATAAACATCAAACTGAAAACATATTTACAGTATTTATAAAAGACAAAGGGAAAGTAAAGACCTCTTACAAAATAATTTTTTAAAACGATAAATACTAAAGTGGAACAATAAGGTCAATGACAATAAAAGAAATTTTAGAAAAATATACAAATGATCAATACTCTTCTTTAAAAACTATAACCAAATGAATAATAATTAAAACAACAATGAGATGTCAAACCTATGAAATTATCCAATACTAGAAATATTCTCCACTATTAGTGAGGTTATTAAGAAATGGAGACTCTCATATACTACTCTTAACAGTAGACATTGGAACATTCTTTTTCAAAAGCATTTTAAATTATAATTATTTCAAAAGTATATCTTTCAACCTAGAAATTAAATGTGTAAACATTTCCAAAGAAATGATTAATTACATGAAAGTTTAGCTACAGTGATGATCTTTTCAATTTTACTTATAATTGCAAAAACAATGGACTCAACCTAAATAATGGTACTTTTATGCAACAAAATACTATACACACACTAAAATAAAAATATTGATTTTTTAAATGTTATGAAAAAGTCCATATATATTGTTAAATTTTAAAATGTAGGCTACAAAGCAATATTCTAAAATAAGCTTATTTTAGAATAAAAGATATATGTACGCATTTTTTAAACTACAAAACAGTATGTGACAAGTGCCAAATTGTTAATAGTGCTTGTGCCTAAATAATGAGATCTTGATTGAATTTTCTTTTTATTTATCTGTGTTTTCAAATTTCCTACTGTAATTCTAAGTAATGTGTAAAATAGGTTAATACCAAAATACAACTGAAGTATTGAAAGAAATTCCTGTAGGAGGAAAGTATTCTGTAAACCAACTGAATTGTTTGGAGAAGTAAATATTAATCCTTTTGACTAATTCCTAACTTAAAAATTAAAAGAGCTTAAAAATTATAATACCCTCTTGCTGCTTTTAAAATACATATGTAGCTACTTTCTAACATACATACCGTACTTGGAGGACTTCCAGTTTAGGATAGCATCCAATTAAGAGACATTGATGCAACATTTCTAAATTTCCCACAAAAATATTTGCAAATACCCTTAAAAATGCAAAAACTTATAATGTTACAAAAATTTGATCTGTAAGAATTTACTTACTTATTTACTTAGGGAACTAGCTCAAAAAGTGAAATTAGTAGCCCTCCATGCCATATCTGCCTGAAATATGTCTTTTGCCTTCCCAAAGTTCAACCAAGTGACATGGAAGGCGCCACACGCAATGGCTAAGAGTAAGTACTCGGGAGTGAGGCAGTGTTTTCAAGATCATAAAGTTGACATCTTGGATTTATGGAACTTTCTGAAACACCAGTGACATTTTTTACAGAAGGACAGAGAAAGGTGAAAAGAAAATTCATAAGACCCTGAATATTGTCTACATGCAGAAACAAAGGACAACCGTTGTCATGCTAATCAAAAGTTAAAAAATGAAATATACATCTTTAAGGATTAAAGAAAAGGACACAGATATGAGTAGCCTTAGGAATTTAAAATTGGAGGAATAATGTAGATAATTATGAGGTGGTTTCATTTTTGGCAGTTAATTTGGATACATTAATCATAATCAACTCTCTTTAATCAGAAATTGGGATTTCCTGAGGACTTTTCATTAATTGCAAACCAGAGCAGTAGGCAAATTATTCTTCACCATAGATCAGAGTACTCCTTTGTGGGTTATGCTCATATCCCACAGAATTAAGTTCAAATAGAATTTTTACTGAATTTTGCTATCAGATTACCACACATCTCCCATTAATTCATTATTGCTAATAGGAAACATATGTGTCCCTAAAATGGCATACCATAAAATAACTGAGCTAATGAGTAAAAGTGAGCTTCAATAGGTACAGCAGGGAGCATGTAGGTGAATGGTTTAAGGGCTGATGTTTTATTCAGCACAGAAGCAGTTAAGCCAGCTCTACAGTCTCCTCTACTTTGCACTGGCTTCTAATGACATTAAATCAAATTATATTTCTTTATAAGATTTAATGTTTAGCTTTTCTAATTTTACTTTTCTAATGAAATTGAAGTAGAACTATGTGCAGTCATTTGGATAAAACCGAAAGCTCCAACAGTTATATTCTTTAAATTGAATAGCAGCCCTTTTTGTTTACCCTTAGAAAGTGGTTCAATAATTTCATGTAAAAATTTTCTACCACCTCTTTTGTTGAAATTTGACCAAAAGCTTTGAAACTACAAGTGAAATTATTTATCATAAATGAAGAGCTCCCTGAAAGAAAAGTTTAATTTTAATGCAAGTGTTTGAATTAATATGTTTGTATTTGATTCTATAAATATATATACTGTATATTGTACATATGTGTTTGAGGACAATTATCCACCCTTTTGATATTTACAGTTAGCAATCTATGTCCTTCCTATTTAAAGCAGTTTCACCAGTGCAGTGGTTTCCAATATTATTCTTCACTTTCATTATGAATCCTTGTAAACTTCATGCAAGGACTGGCCTTCTTCTGGGCAAAGCACTGGTGGGGAAGTCAGTAACCAAACATCTTTCAGGTTCTGAAGCTGCAAGCACAAATCTTGCCCAAGTCCTTTAAACTCTCTTGGTCTCTTGTTTCTTCACCCATAAGATTAAGTAACAACAGTAATTATTCATTATATTATTACTATTATAAAAATAACAGTAGCTAACTTTTTTTTGGAGTACTTGCCATATGTTACATAGAGTGCTGTAAGATCTCATTTAATCACTACTAGAGCTCCACGTATAGTAAGAATTATTTCCCCATTTTACTGGTAAAAACAGTGAGATACAGAGAGAATTAGAAACTTGCCCAAGTTCTCATAGAGAGTAAAGGACAGAACCAGAAAAATAACTAAGGTCTAAATAATCAATAAAATATATTTAAAGGTACCCTTAGTTCTAAAATTCATATTAAAATAGGAATCACCTGTTGAACTATAACTCTGCATAAAGGTAACCCTGGCATTAATAAAAAGTCATAGTATGAAAATTTTGCTTGAGGAGAAAAGAAGAAAATTTTGCTTATAAAACAGACACATTACCCATAGTTCTAAAAATTATTCTCTGTCAGAATAATTTTATAATGATATCCAATGTAATTTACTTATAAACTTTTTAAAAGCTACTATTTAAAAGGAAGACTATTTGTAATTTCACATAAAAGATCAGGCCAGGTCAATATTACTTCTTGTTCATTTTCAAATGATCATTTTCCTCTTTGGAATCATGTCTACAATTACCGTCTATGCTTTTTATGGCTGCACAATCGAAATCTTTAAGTGAGATGTAATTTTATTATTTGTAAAGGCAGAAACAATAAAACTGTATTCATATTAATTTCAGTAGTGCATGTACTCTAAAATGTTTAGCTAGAGTAACAAAATTCAAGTCAATCCTAGTTATTATCATGGTAGAAAGCTCTTAGAATTGGAACCTAAGGCAAAGCCAACTTAAGGGATTGAGCTTCTCTATTAATCAGGACTGACTAACTTACTAAACTTCCAGGAACAATGATCTGCTATTATAGTTTTCTTCATTGCAGCTTACCCCTCGGCCTTTGTTCACACTGACATTTGGCTTGTAATACTTTCTCCTATTCAGTTAGCTTTTACATATCCCTTCTTATACTATGAAACCTCAGCTTTATGTTACCTCCTTCTAGTATAACTTCCTCATGCTCTACGAAAACCCACATACATCCCCCCAAAAATGGGGTAGCTGCCCCTCCTTGGAGATTTCCATTGCTGCTTATAGTACATTATAGCATAGTTGTCTGTCTACGTGTCTTCCTTCACTAAATTATAGCATATAACTTATTTCAAGCAGCTTTTGTATATAGAAAACAACCAAAAAAATGTCAAAGGCATACAATAACCATGTTTCTCACAGATCTGGGAGTCACTTGGCAGTTGGCTCTACTGAAGACCCCTGTACAGTCCACCCGTAGGATCCATGACCAGGCTGCGAATGCATAAAATCAATTCAGGGAGAGATAAGTTGTGACCAGTAAATCAAATAACATGGAATACAAACTATTTCTTATCCATCTTTATTTGCATATCCAATGCCTGGAATTGTACTTAACCACAGTGAGTACTCAAGACATGTTTGAAGAATGAATGTCTCTGATACTGCTAATGATGTCCCCAAACTCATTCATTTTGTGAAGCATATTCCAAATCACATCAAACTGCCAGAGATTTGAAAGACAGGATAATGAACTATTCACTTCAACTTACTGAGACATGAGACATTTGATAGCTCCCAAATAGAAATACAATGATGCAGACTTTCATACGATAAACTACTAGGTTATGATTTGGGCAAAGGAACATATAGTAGCAGCCTTAGAAATGTAATTCATCCATTCGTGTTTGTTATACAGTCACCCCTGATACCCATGGAGGAACTGGTTCCAGGACCCCCCACAGATACCAGGATCTATGGATGCTCAACTCTGCTTTATAAAACTGCACAGTAGTTTCATGTAACTTATGCAATCCTCTCGTATACTTGAAATTGTCTCTAGGTTACTTTTAATATCTAATACAATATAATGCTACATAAATATTTAGGAAATAATGACAACGAAAAAAGTCTGTACATGTTTAGTATAATGCAACCATCATGGGCTTAACTACATGGTACATAACAGCAACAACATAACTCTCTTTCTTTTGAATATTTCAATTTGTGGCTGGTTGAATTTGTGGATGCAGAACCCACAATGACAGAGGGTCAACTACATATTGTTTCCAAAAATAGCTCCAACAACCCCTCCTTTCTCACATGCCCTTTTGCAATGTGATAATGCCACTCCTTCCATCAAGGTATAAAGTCTATTTTCACCCTCCTGAGACCTAGGCTGTCATGACTTGGTTGCCCAGTAGGATAGAGTAGAAGTGACCCTGTGTGACTAAGGCCTGTGTCTTGAAAACTCTTACAACTTTTGCATTTGTTTCTTCAGAATTCACTTTTCATGTAAAGGAACTCAGAAAAGACAACTAAATGAAGGATGACCACATGAAGAAACAAGACACTTGGAAATGAACGAAGGTCCTAGATACTTTAGGAAGGCCCTCCTGGACCCTCCAGCCTCCAGATGAGCCACCCAGACAAAACCAGGTGAAGCAGAGACAAGCCACCCCCACTGAGCTCTGCCTGAATTCCTGACCTACAAAATAATGAGTAATAAAATAGTTTTTTTAAGACACTAAGTTTTAGGGCGGTTTGTAACGCAGAAATAGATAACTGAAAGAGTGCTCAAACTGCTTTTGAAAGAAGAGAAAAAATTGGTGCTGCAAACTCTGAAATAAACCAGCTGGAATCATTTTACACATAACTATTACAAAATTGCTTCATCTGAAATAAAGTACATTTTGTATGAACATATAAAGAAAATAAGCACTGAAATTTTCAGACAAAGGGAAAGCAGACCTCCCACTATTTCTTGTCTAAACTTGAATGTATGGATATAAATATTGTTCAGTTTAACTTTGTTAGAAAAATCAGCAAGCTGTCAGAGCATTTTAAACATTAATAAGTATGATACGAATGATATACTTGAGTGTATTATAATTTTAAATGTCTCTACTTTTATCTAAATAATCTTTGTACCATTAAAAAAAATCTCCAGTTTCTATAAACATTTCAAACTTAAACTCTTAAGCTCATGTAAAATTAGGAATTCATAAGTAAGTGAATTAGAAAGACTTCATTCCTAGCAAAATTCGACTGGCTACTTTTGAAAAAGATCCACTGATAATATGAACTTACACTGATCTTCTGAAAGATGTGATTTCAAATCAAGCAGGAGAGGTAACATTTTATAGAAATACCTCCTTCTTACTGATGTGAAAATGCACTCACATGGATACCAAACTTCTTTAAAGCTTATGTAATAAATGTAAAAGTAAACACATTTCAAGTTTATATTCAATTCCACCTGACTATGTTACAAAGCAAGCATGTCGCATCCAATATTGAGGGAAACATGAGGTTTCTTAGAACGTGTAAACATTTCTACTTTAGCAAGTCTAATCTGATTCATCATCATCAGTGAGCACCAAAAAAAAAAAAAATAGTCTGGAAAGATTCCAAAGATCATTAAAAGTGACAGAAAAAAAATTGCTATTAATTTTTCATTTTGACTATAGAATTAGCAACAGGAGAGCATTTTAATTAAGGTTACACTCTTTTCACATTATATTTTCAAATGCTTTATCGTTATGAGGAATATGTGCTCCTGGAAACATGTTTTAAAAAAATCTCTCTAAATTGTGATCCTTCCGCCAGAAGGAAAATGCTACTTATTTGTGATTACTGTAGAGGGACCAGTGCAAGGCATGGAGGAAAGAGGCCTTCCATGCTTGCTGCTCACGTAAGAATGATTCTGTGATAGTCTGCTCCACCTGCTCTATGCAGTGTATGTTGTGTCTTAACTTCTCTCTTTGCATACTGTAGACAGTTGCAACTTTTGCCCAGAAGGATCCACTCATCTTTGGATATTGTATGTAAGCTACTTTATCTGCTGCTTATTTCCCAGCAAGCCAAGGTCATAGCACCTTCTTTGAGTATGTGTATTGTTTAAACCATTGTTTCAGGTTGCCATTGTTCTCTTCAGCTCACCATTCAAGTTTGATCCAGATCCTTTATGAGACCCATTTCAGTTGAGAAGTACATGAGCTGTGCCATAATGAATTTTCAGTTAAGATCCTATCTAATCATTGTTGCTGAGTTAATTAATAAGATTGGATAATCCTGAATATGTTACTTACCCCTCAGGAGGGCTTACATCTCTTATCTCCTATAAAGTTGTAATTTTTGCTGAGTCTTCCTATTTCGGGACACATAATGGATCCTACTTCTTTGCCTATTTATATCAACTGTGCTCAGGTGACTGGTTTTAGAAATATGAGTAGAAATGGCATGAAATACTATAGAGCAGAAATTTTAAGTGTCAGTGTGCAATTTGCTATGTTTCCTTTCTAACTTGCCAAGCATGAAAATATATATTAAAATGGAGCTTCTGTCAGCCTCTATCTCTCGCTGATCAGAATGAGCAGAGTACCCAATCAACAAGGATGAACATGTTGCATTTATTGTTTTAAACCACTGATATTTGGGGGTTATTTGCACAGCATCATAATCTAGCCTTTGGTGTCTTCCTCCATGTGAGTACAGCTTTCACAATATCAATTAGAAAACATTTTCACAGGAGTGTCCCCTGATCTGCTATATTTAGGATAGAAGATGTATAATGGTGTTAACAAAGGAATTAATTCTGACAAAAAGAAAGAAATGCATCTGCAGCTTGGACCCTGATCAGGAAGAAATGTTCAAAACACCTGTCCCAAGTGCAGTGCAGCAAAGAAGGTAGCACAGGAAAGGAAGAAAAAAAAAACCCACACTCGTTAGGACAGAGAGAAAGAGGGTGCAAAGAGAGGAAATTCACTTTGATAATACATAAAATACACAGCAAGAACTCTAGCAACCCTACAGGAGAAAGCAATCATCTCTAACGATTTGCAAAAGTGATAAAGCTGTACTTTGAATAGATCCATTAGTAGATACTGAGATTAGAGTCCAGATACACAAACGTGACACCTCAGTACAGAAGAGAGTGAGACAAGACCACTTCAGTAGGCAGACATGAATCAAGAGAACAAAAAGAACAGGTATAGAAACAAAACCACAATGAAATTTTAGAAAATGGCTTTTGTGTCTCTTAATAAATTAGAAATTTTATCAGGAGCCTAATGTATTTTAATTATAGTTGTCATCTACAATTAGGGTTCATTCTATTACATAATATAGGATTTCTTTTGCCACTTTTAAAAAGTCACAAATTAAAGAAACCCTGTAGTTACTGTAAATATTATCAGATACCTGCCTTGAATGGGATATATATACTTTCCAATGGTTAAGTCAAGGTTATGGGCCCAGAGTAAGCAAACCAGAAAAACAGCACCAAGTATATAGTATTGCTCTATCCATTTCTGTCTGTGTGAAATATTCACAAAATAGATGGTCTCTAAGCACTTGTTAGATTTAAAGTAAGATGAATGTAGATCTTGCTAATAGACTATTCCTGAAGCTACATATATTAGAATACTTGCCTCACAGATATATATTATGTAGATAATTGCTTTAGTTTGATCTATTGTCTAATATCATATTGATTACTATATTGTCTGCTAGCCTCAAAACTCTGTATTTACTTGAAATGCCAGTGTTGTAATTATAAAAAGCAAAGGTATATTTTGACATAGAATTGTTTCAGTGAACTTAAGAAATAAATTTGTAATTCTGTTATATGGCATTTTATAAATTAAGGACTGCCTTATTATTTCTTTTTATACATAATAATTGCTACCCCTTACTGAGTGTGTTACTATGCTCATGATCAAATGGCTAGAAAATGGCAAGGCTGAAATTTAAAGACTTTTTAACAACAAAGACTATATTCTTTATACCATATAGCCTTTATTTAATTCAAGAAGGGTAATTAAAAGATTGTTTTGCAATCTCATAAAGACTGTCTCTCATATTCCTTCCCTTATTCTTAGCCAATTCTAACTGTCACAGATTTTGTTTTTCTGTCCTCGGTTTTCACTCACAGCTTTTCATTCTTGGCTTAGTCAACAAGAATTTTTTTTAAATATTCTTTTTTACCCCCAGATACTTTTTTAACCTCTAGAAACTCAAAAATGATCCTTGGTCATAATGATTTTAGAATTTGGTAGAAAAAAATCACTACCTGTTAAAGCTAAAATATAGACTCCCTTCACTATATGGTTGTTGGGTGCATGTTTTCATAAAACCGTGAGACCAACAGAGTCTCTGAGAGTTGGGAGACCAGGTGTGGAAATTCACCAATATTGTTTGAATTTCTGGGATTCCAGGATTTCCATAAACCACGAAAAAAGGTGCAGAAGAAAGAGTACAAATGGAGTGTGAGATGTGAGTTTCCACTTGTAGGTGAAACTCTGAGTTTTCACTCCTATTACATAACTGAATATAAACAACTTTTCTATTTGTAAAGGAGGAAAGCATTTGGGAGCTTTTCAGTATAGCTTTCCATGGCTAAACAGAAAATTATAGAGATATGTTTTGTGTCTAAATAAATCATGAGAGAGAAAAGTAATAACTTTCAAACAGGATTAATCTAAGTTATGCCTGTGGGGGGAATGACTAATAAACTTTATACCTCAATGAAACAAGTGTTGTCTAATTTTAATTTGGATGTCTAGCATCTGACTTTCTCTCAAGGTTCTTAAAACATACTTTCAATATTCACTGAGGTCTTTTTGTTTTGTTTTGTTTTGTTTTGTTTTGTTTTGTTTTAATTGATGGAATAAAGTGAGGATAGAGAAAGAACAAACACATGGAGTTTCAATCAAGAGAAAAAGCACACTCTATCTGCTCTATCAAGTGTATATTTATATACTTATAAATGGGGCTGAGTGGCCGTGAGATCTCATAAGCATCTTTTACTTGTCCATGTTTAAACCATATTTATAATAGGACTAGTTTTAAGTTTCATATTTATAGGAGACATTAAAAACTGTGATCAGTATAGAAAAACACCATCAAGAGAGGGCAAGTCCAGAGACTATGTTCATTGTGGAAGAGCTGATGAACTGCATATCACTGGTGTTTAAAGAAACCAAATGAAGGGTTGCCCCTTAGAAGGGGCAGAAAAACCTCATCGATATTTTTCCAGGAGATTAGTCTGGAATCAATGTGTAGAAAATACAAGGAGACAAGGATCTGAATAAGAAGGCAAAAACAAAGCTATTTAACAATGATCAAAAGCTACATTAGTCAAAGAATGTCTCTTCACTTGAGGTATTTCAAAGAGTGGCTAACTAGTGGCCCTTAACTTTGTGTATTTTTTAAAGTGGTGTATACATCCCCAATTTTATATAATATTTTTGTTGAGTCCAGACAAGGAACTGTGTTGTGTTAGCATCACATGGATTGCATCATTTAGTATTAATGATTACACTTTGACATCAGAACTACTATTAGTACTATTTTTACAAATAAAGAAACCAAAATTTAAAGATATTTTTAAATGCTCAATGTCTAAAATGTATTTTTATAATTTTTGTGACAATATTAACACAATGAAGGGGTGAGGAAATGAAGCTATAATGGAGCAAAGCTGTATAAGACTGAAGTCAAGTTGGTATTAATCCAAACTAGGTTTTTTTTAAAAGATATTAACAGTGATCTCCAGAGCAACCAATAACAAAAAATACTGTTAAAAAATAATAAAAAATAAAATGATATACTAGAAAATGTCTATTTTTAAAAAAGAAGGTAAAAATGGAGGAATAAAGAAACAAAATAAAACATGAAACCTAAAATAAATACCAAGATGACAGATATAAATCCAACCTTGTCAGTAATGACCTTAAATGCATGTGGACCAAAGAATTCAATCAAAATATGGATATTGGCAAAATAAATTTTTTTAAATGATCTAACTATATGCTGCCTATAAAAGACACATTTTAGGTTCAAAAATATGAGCAAATTGACAGTTAAGAATGAAAAAAGAAATATTATGGAAATAGAATAAAAAGAGAATTGGAATGGCTATATGAATGAGGCAAAATAGACTTTAAAAGAAAAAATCGAACTAGAAATAAAGAAAGAGATAATATAGTGATAAAAGGGACAATTCATTTCTAAGACATAACAATTATAAACAATTCTATGCACTTAACAAAAGAGTCCCAAAATACATGAAGCAAAATATGACAGTATTGAATGGAGAAATAAACAATTCGATAAAACAGAGACTTTAATATCCCACTGTCAATTATGAGGCAGAATATCAGGAAGGAAGCAAAACATTATAAAACAACTATATCTAACAAAAATCTATAGAATATTACCCAACAATAGTAGAATACATAATCTACTCAAGTGTACATAGAACATTCTCCATTACAGACCATATGGTAAGTCATAATCAAACCTCAATAAATTTTAAAAATTTTGAATTATATAATGTATGTTCCTCAACTGTGATAGAATAGAATTAGAAATAAACAACAGAAAAAAATTGGGGGATTTACGAATATGTATAAATTAAATAACACCCACCTAAAAAAAATGGATCAAAGAAGAAATCACAGGGCAAATTAGAAAATACTTTGAGATGATAAAAACAAAAACAAAACATTACCAAAATTTGTAAGTGCTACTAATGTAGTTCTTAGAGGAAGAATTATAGCTATAAATACTACTACTAAAAAAAAGAAAGTTCTCAAATAAATAAAACAGTCTTTCACCTTAATAAACTAGAAAAAGAAAGGCAAAATAAGACCAAAGTATGCAAAAGTAAGGAAACAAAGATTAGAGCAAAAATAAGTGAAATAGGGGGAAAAGCAATAGAAAAATCAACAAAACAAAATTAGTGGATTTGAAAATATCAACAAAATTGGCAAAACTTTAGCTAGACTGACAAAAAAAAAAAAGATTAAAACTAGTAAAATCAGGAATAAAAAAAAAGAAACATCATTTTCAATTTTTTTAAATTTCTTTCTTTCTTTCTTTTTTGTGACATTGGTTAACAAAATCCAGTAAGTTTCAGGTGTACAATTTAACAGTAAGAAATATATACATTGCATTGTGTATTTCCTCGCATAGTTAGAGTTCCGTTTCTAATAGGAATTAAAAGGAAATGCTACAAACAATTGTATGCTAGCGAATTGGATAACCTGGATGAAATGGACAGATTCTTAAAAAGACACAAACAATGAAAACTGACTTTGGAAGAAACAGAAAATCATAATAGACCTATAATAAGCAAAAAGATTGAATTAGCAATCAAAAAATGTCCCACTAACAAAAGCCCATATTCAGATAGCTTCACTGGCTAAAGTGTTTAAAAAATCAAAATCAATCTTTCACAAATTTTTCCAAAAGATAGTAAGTGAGGGACCACCTCCAAATTTATGCTACTTGACTGTTTTACCATGATACCAAAACCAAAGAAGCTGTAATGAAAAAAATTACAGGTCAATGTCCCTTATAAATATAAATACAACAATTCTCAACAAAATAGTAGCAGTCAAATCCGATAACATAAACAAAGGATTGTACACCATGGCTAAGTGTTATTTATCACAGAAGTGCAAAGTTGGTTCAAAATACAAAAATCAATGAATGTGATATACCATACTAATACAATAAAGAACAAAAAGCACATGATCATTTCAATAGATGAAGAAAAAGCATTCGACACAATTCAACACCCTTTCACGATAAAACACACACACACACACACACACACACACACACACACACACACACACACACTTGAACTAGGAACAGAAGAGAGCTTCCTTAACTGGATAAAGACCATCTGTTATAAAATGTCAACAGTTGACATCATACTTGATTGTGAAAGACTGAATGCTTTCCTTCTAAGATGAGGAACAAGGCAAGAATGTCCACTCTCACGCTTCTACATTGTACTGGAGGTTCTAGCCATGGAAATTAGGCAAGAGAAAGAAATAAAAAGCATTTAGATTGAAATGGAAAAAAAATGATCACTATTTTCAGATGGATAACCTTATATTTAGAAAACCGTAAGAAATCCACAAAAATAAATTATTAAACCTAACAAACCAACAAAGTTGCAGGATGCAATCTCAATATACAAAAATCCATTATGTTTCTAGATACTAGCAATACATAATCTGAAAAATAAATTAAAATAATTCCACTTATAATAGCACAAAACATAAAGTACTTAGGAATAAATTTGAAAGAAGTACAAGCCGTACTTAACTGGAAAACTATAAAACATCATTGAAAGAAATTAAAGAACAATTAGATAAATGGAAAGGCATCATATGTTCATGGATTAAAAGACAATATTAAGACAGCAATATTTCACAAATCAATCTACAGATTCAATGCATTCCTATCAAAATGTCAACTGCTCTTTTAGTAAAAGTTGGCAAGATTATCTTAAAATTCACATGGATGCAAGGGACCGAGAGCAGCCAAAACAATCTCTAAAAGGCAGAATGAAGTTGTCAAACCCACACTTACAATTTCAAAATTTCACTACAAAGTTCCAGTAATTAATATGGTATGATACTGACATAAGGATAGACAATGTAACAGAACCGTGAATCCAGAAATAATACCTTTCAATTTATGGTCAATTAATTTTTACAAAGATGCCAAAGTAATTCACTGGGCAAAAAACAGTCTTTTAAAAAAATAATGTTGGAGGAAGAGGACGTAGATGGAGTAAAAGAGGTCAAATATGTGGTGAAATTCAAGAATTAAAAATAAATTAATTAAAAAAATAGTAATAATGTTGAGCTAATTGGGTAACCACATGCATAAGAATGAAATTAGACCCTATCACATATTATAAATGAACATTAACTCAAAATGGACCATAGAATTAAATAAATGTAAGAACCAAAACTACAAAACTCTTAGAAGTAAATACAGAAGAAAATCTTTGTAGCCTTGGATTAGGCAGTGACTTCCCAGGTATGGCACCAAAAGCAAAAGCAACAAAAACAAAGAAATTATATTTAATTGAAACTAAAACATTTTGCACTTCGAAAGCCATTATCAAAAAAAAAAAAAAACTCACGGAATGAGAGAAACATTTGCAAATCATATATCTCATTAGGGATTTGTATCCAGAATATTTAAAGAAGTCTTACAACTCAATGACAAAAAAGACAATTAATACAATTTATAAATAGATGAATTCCAAAAAACATTTTTCAATATACAAATGATAAATAAGTGCATGAAAAGATACTTAATATCATTAGTCATTAGAGAAATATAAATCAAAACCACAATGTGTTGTATCAATTAATATACACTAGGATAGTTATAATAAAAGGATAGATAATAACAAGTGAAATAATTAGAACCCTCATACGGTGCTAGTGAAAATTTTAAATTATGCAGACACTCTGAAAAACAACTAATAAATTCATCAAAAAGCTAAACAAAAGTTACCATTTGACCCAATAATTCCACTCCTAAGTATATAACCAAGAGAATTCAAAACATGTGTCTATACAAAAACTGGCACAAGAATATCAGAGCAACATTATTCATAATAATCAAAAGATGCGAATAATCTAAATGTCCATCAATTGATGAATGGATAAATAAAATGTGTCAAATCCATTCAGAAACAAAAAGGAATGAAATATCAACACATGCTGCAACATAGGTGACCTTGAAAACTTTATGTTAAAGAAAAGAAGCCAGACACCAAAGACCGTGTATTGTATGATTTCATTTATATGAAATAAACAATGTAGTGTAGGTAAATCCATACAGACAGAAAGTAGATTAGTGGTTGCCAGGAGCTGTAGGGTAGAGGACAATGGAGAGAATGGCTAATGAGTATGAGTGTTCTCTTTGGGTGACGAAAATATTCTGAAATTAGATAGTGCTGATGATGAATGCACAACTCTGTGAATATACACTTTAAAAGGATATATTTTATGGGACTCTCAATAAAGTATTATAAAAGTGTCTTTAAAAGTAAATAAAAGGCAGCTGTATCCCCCAAAAAATAAATGCTCAAAGTCATCAGCTAAAAGGCAAAGAAGTTGGGGATTACACTATTCTTATTCTAAATCCACTTTAATAAACATTTAAACATTTTACTATGGGTGTAATCATCTCTAAGTAGTAAGTTGGAAAAGATCACCAGTAAGATGTACTCAAACCCTGAAATTCCTCAATTAATGCAGAAAGACCGTGTAAGTTTATACCTCACCAATACAGAACAAGTTGGATATGAGAAAGAACAGACCCCAGTGACTTTAATGTGAAATCAGAATTAAGTGCTAACTCTCTGAAATCAGAGTCTGAGGATTATAACTCCAGAGTACGTAAGCAAGTAGTTCTCTACTTTAAAAATATTTTTTTTCCATTCACTATATAAGACTGTCCATTATTGACCCATTTCCTCTCTCTACCCTCCTTTTTAATACTGCATATTATCAGCCTTAGTAAGGTCTCCCATTATCAAAAACAATTTGCCTCAGAAAAGTATCTCCATGATGCCAGGACTGATTATGTTCAATAATAAAGTCAATCAATAGGTCAAGCAATATAAACTGAGCTATCCAATCAATGGTTTCCAAATATTAAATTTCTAAGGCACAGATTTCTACACTCCAACAGAAAGAAAACAGAAATAAGAATAATACTGGTAAGTGGGGGTAACACTCAAATATTCTCAGGCGCCTTTCAGATATTTATTACATATCTGGTATACCCAGTATATTGAGGAAGCACAGGTGTTTCAGTTCTTAGGATAAAGCAAATTTAGGAATATCAATTTTTAAAGTTTAAAGAGACTTTAGAAATCATCTAAACCAATCTCCTTCTTTTATGGGCTAGAATACTGCAGTGTTGAAAAGAAAAGCAATATGATTAGCTCGCACAGTTAGCTGCAGGAGTAGGACTTAAGTGCAGGTTTCTTGATTCATGGACCAGTCATCCTTTGGCAGTTTTAGTTCCACCTCTTTAGAGCAACTGCAGATAATTTCAGAAAGTTGTCCCATCTTTTCTAAGGGTGCAACCCATAGGTAAAGTCCATATGAGGAAGTGTAAATTACTCCTCTTGATCCCTAAATTGCTCAGAGACAACCTCAGCACAATGAAGTCTACTCTCTGGAGAGTCTGAGATCATCCCCTTGATTTAATACTAAGAATGTAGGTTAACTCGTCTCAGAGACAACCACAAAGGTAACTGAGCTGTATCCTTTACATAGAAACCAAGAATTCAGACTTATAGATGACTCGAGAGGATAGTGTTTCCTCACCATTATCTCCTCTATGCTTCTCTTCTGTTCCTCTTTGCTGCTTTTAAATTCCTTCCTATCTCCTCTTAGCCTTATTTCTACCTCTCTGCTCAAAACATCCAAATATACAGCAGAAAGGGTAGGACCAAGTCAGAAAGTTAAAGGCTAAATATTCTATTTCTTTTGCTCACTACAAAGACTCCCACTATTCTCTCCACACCCATAAGGCATGGACAAGCTTCACTCCCTGCCTGTTTTCCATTAGTTCCATCCTCATTTATTTCAGGCACTCAGCACATTGTATGTAGATACAGTCCTCCCACAATCTTCTCTTTGAAATGAAAATCCAGCAATGGGAATAAGAAGGATTGACATTCCGATCATCTATTATAATAATAGTATTTTGTCCTTTTATTTTAAACAAATGCAGTTTGGAAAAGCCATGTATTTTGTTTATCATGTCAAGTTCTTATGAAAGTATTTGAGTTGGATTTCATCCAAAATCTATAACTCGCCATGTAATGCATAATTTTGCTGTCATATGGCTGCAAATTTTGACACTTATTTTGCCAGAAAACACAGGTATGAATATGAAAGAGGCCCCCTCTGAGAGTTATTGCTTAATATCCCACTAGTTCCCCAGTCTTTCACTGTCAAAGCTCTCAACGTCTATTGTTCGCCAAGCAGATTTTGTTGCCCTTTGTTTCTGTTCAGATTCACTTGAAAATCGCCATTTAAAGATCCATAAGCTAATTTATTTATTTTAATTGTTGTTAATCATTTCAATTCCTTCCATATTAAATACCATAAACTGTCCTGAATGAAAGATTTTCATAAGAAGATTAAACATAGACAATTGTACATTCTCTTTAAATAGTTGTAGTTGTAGATGTTAAAAGTAAAACTTTTTATTATTTCAATTTTATGTAAAATCACTCCTTCCCTTCATGCTTATCTGCCTCAGAAGTCTTTGTATCAGGTGTATGAGTCATTATTGAAAGAAAAATGGATATTTATTAATCTAAGACCTATTAAAATTGAAATGACTCCAAAATTCAGCATTTTCTGAGTTAAATTAAGTACACTACCTCAGTATCTGCAATTTAAATAAGTCCTCTGAGAAATTGGCCTCCATAACCAGTGACGTGCTGCTGAACTGAACAGATCTCCAAAATATCCTAACAGATTTCTTTCTTTCATTGTAGAATTGTTTCCATCTGGTGTTCAGCTATTAAACCTGGAATATGTAAAGGCTCTCCCCTCTCACCCTATTTGACTTCCAAATGCTGGCAAATAATTTGCATTGTCAATGAATTGAGGATTAAAATTTTGAATTTATCTGAGTAGTTGTAAAATGCACAATTTAAAGTGACAGAACTTCAAAGTAGTGGATTTTTCTTTCTTTCACTTTTGAGAAATGAAGACTGGCAATATTTGTTGTTTGTAGAATATTGTAATTCAAACCTGTTTTGCTTGAAAAAAAATAAAGCTTTCATCATTTTTTTCCCAAGTTCAGGATGTTGAAACATGAATTTATGAAGAGTATCATAGGCCAGTTTTGTGAGTATGTACATATTTATAACAGAATGTGAGCATCTAAAAACATATGTATAGATTTAGATAGATAAGTAGATACATATTTAGATGTATACATGTAGAAGTTTCCAAGATCCTAGGTCACTGACAGTGATTTCTTCAAGAGAATTTTAAGGATCCTTCATAATAATAGAAAATGTCTGACTTTAAAGACTGGCAACATTTTTCATAGCATGTTAATTGGAAAGCATGAAGTTACTTCTAAGAAACATAATTGCTCCCAGAAATGTTTAAACCACTAAGGGAATGTTTATATAAAGTGAGCAATAGTCACAGAAGTGAATAAATCAATTCTATGCACATTGCAATGTAAAAGCCTGGGAGCACACACATGGAGAGTTATAAGAGAACCATGTGCAGCATACAATCACAATGTTCAATCTCTTCCTTGTCATTAGTCTTGCAACCTCTCTACCCGTTCCACTTTAATGAAGCAGTGGATTTCACATCTCTTCCAGAGCAAACAGTCGTCCAGTTCTCTTCTCCAAATCTTTACACTTCACATCTGTCCTCCCCTCACCATTCAATGTTCCATCACGCTTTTTTCTCATTGTCTCTTATTTGCTTTCTCTAATCTCTTTCTCTCGAATTTTATCTTCCTTGATCTTCTGGAATATGGAATATTTTCTCATGCTCTGAAGAAAAACTATGCATTTCTCCATTTCATATTCATTTCATGGCTAGTTAAAAAAATAACTGTGAGTTCCTTCGCAGCACATGAAACTGCTTACCATCTCTGTTTATTGAGCTCACATTTAACTTTTTTAAAAATTTGAGGAGACTTACAGAAAAGGAATTGAAATGACTTCGGGAAGGACAGTTAAGAATGTTTTGTCGATAAGCATATAATCATTTGATTTATTCTAATAAACATTTGTGGTAACCTTTTAAAGTATCTTAGTTCAGCTAGATCTCAGCAGAACCCAGCATCTTGACCCAAAAACCTCCAAACAAAAAGATTCATTAAAGTGAGTGAGAATTTTCCAAGATGCTTTCAAGATGTCATGGAATTAATTTATATAGTTCGCTGCCATACAAAATATTACACTACAAATTTAGAGCTAAAATTGGAACTAGGCAAATATTCTAGAACAGATGTTCTCAAAATATTCTGTATGCTAAAACTAAAATCTGAGAAAGACCCAAAACACCCATTACAGTTGGCAACATAAGAGTATAATAGAAAATCAGAATGTGTATTTCTGTCTAAGAACAGCAAACACACAAAAAAAAATTCTTGTAAGAAGTGACCAGTTAATTGTTTTACATCTTTTCATACATTCAGAGAGCAGAAGGAAAAAAGAATCTAATTTCATCTGATGAAAAGTTACATTTTCTTTTGTCTTCTTTTTCTTTCCTCTCCCGAAATGCCCTCTACTCTACCCTCTTCAAGTTTTATCCATTTGTATTACAGTGGCATAGATTCAGAGAAACAGTGGAGTCTGATATTTTGGGTGGTCTTAGTAAAGCTTTAGTCTTTGGCTAACCTCTCTTTAGACTGGAAAGTAGCCAAGAATTTCTAATATTAGGGAGAGTCACATTGAAAAGCTGTGCATGTATATCGGAGTGCATGTCAATATATATGCTCTGATTAAACAAGCAAAACTGAACAACAGGGTGTTGTAAGCCAAAGCAAAAACTATTTCTCCCAAACTTAAAACACATCCTTGTGTGAATAAGTTATGGGTCTTATTTGGTTTCAGTGTTCATTTATTTCAGTTTATTGTTTGACATCTCCCACTAGCTGAGCCAGAAAATTCATGGCAGTGCTTCAAAAAATAACTCTACCCCCACGTTTATTTTTTTATTTGTTCTTATTCTCTACTCTTCATTACACTCCAAAGTTTCATAAATAAGTATTCAAAAAAGATAGTAATTACTTTGTACCTAAGTATAGTTTTAGAAACCATACACAAACTCTCCCTCACAGCCTCTACTTTTTATTATAAAATTAGATTAGAGTCAGATTTGTTTTGAAAGGCCAGTTGTATTTTTTAAATTAAAGGAAGAAATAAAAAGTCTTTTTCCCTAAAGCAAGCTCACAAAGAATGTAGGAGTCATTTCTCCTAATAATGACTTAACAAAAGAAACTTAAGTTCCCTGAACTAGGGTAAAGATTAGAGGGAAAAAATCATCTGTATAGTAAGTATACATTTTCATAGAATTAGAAAGGGCCAATCTTTTTGGCACCTAGAAATACAGAAAAATATCCACAAGGGTAAAAAAAAAAAAAAAAGGCCAACATCATTTCAACGAAAACATCCAAGCTTCTAGGTGCATGTCTAGACTTTTCAAATGAAACCTTGCATCAAAGGACAGTTTGAGCACTTTCCTACAAGATCAATCAAAACTAAACTACAATTGATACAACTTTTAAGAGTTACAAATTTCCACTAGTCCAATCTCTCTAACTCTTAAGAGCAATCTTATTTCATTTGAAATTGAGTCAGAAGCAAGAAAAGGAATATTTAAAAATGGAGAATTTGTAACACATTACTCATCTCCTTTAACTGGCTTTCCCTCCAAAGTATGCCAAAACTTTGTAAACTTGATCACACTGGTACTAGAAAATGTAAACACTACAAAATAGTGATGAGATAATTTTATCCAGGTTAGCAAAAAAATGGATAAGCCTTGTTTTTTAATAAAAAAAAAAATCCCATGGTAACTAATGCACAAAAAGAGGGAGCATTTCAAGCTCACACTACAAAGGTCATTGGCAAGACCAACTACATAGTATTTAGCATATCTGTCCTGGAACAAAGTAGGGCTAAATTGATTGAGTGGGAAATTAGGACTACAAAGAAAAACATTCAGGTGTTACAGATTAATTTTTTAAAGGACTATGGCCTGTTTGTTTTCAACATTCCCTTTCTATTTTTTGAGTTTTTTGATAAATTAAAGAAGAATTCCATAAGCCAAACCATCTTCAAAATGATAATGCACAGGAAGTCCCCCAAATAATCAATCTTTTTTGAATGTGCTTCTGTTCTAGAAGAATGTGAGAATTAGGATTCTCCAGAAAGTTAGAAACATAATTTCAATGACTTTTCCTTATTTTTAACTATGAAAGGGGCAAAAATCTAACCTTCCATTTGAAGTTTAATAAGTCTACATTTTGAGGATATGTTTTATTCTGAGAATATTTAGAATAATGCTAATAATTAATAGTTACTAACATTGACTCTACTTCAATACAGTAGATTGAGCACATAAATCTAATTGCAATGTTTTCTGAAATCTACTAAAACTACAGTAAGTTATTTAAAAAAAACTTATTGAGGTATTACTGACATGCAAAAAGCTGCACACATTTAATGTATACAACTTCATGAATTTGGAGATAAGCATATACCCATGAAATCATCACCATTATCAGTGTCATAAGCATATCCACTACCCCCAAAAGCTTCCTCCCACCCCATCTACTGTGTGTGTGCATGTGTGTATATGTGTATGCATATGTGTTAAGAAGACTTAACATTAGGAAATGCAAGTCAAAACCAAATAAGATATCACCTCACACCCATTAGTATGGCTATTATCAAAATAACAAAGCATCACAAGTGTTCATAAAAATGTTGGTGAAAATGTGGAGAAAATGTACACTATTGATGCGAATGTAAATTGATACAGCCTTCAAGAAGAACAGTATGGAGTTTCCTCAGAAAAATTAAAAATAGAATTACTGTATGATCCATCAATCCCACTTCTGTATATATATCCGAAGAAAATAAAATTACTCTCAAAAAAAAAATATCTGCACTCTTATGTTCATTACAGCATTATTCACAGTAGCCAAGATATGGAAGCAATCAAAGTATCTATCAATGGATAAACTGATAAAGAAAATGTGATATATTTATATAATGGAATATTATTCTACCTTAAAACAGAAGGAAATTCTGTCATTTGTAACAACATGGATGAAACTTGGACATTATGTTAAGTAAAATAAGCCCAACAGAGAAAGACAAATACTTCATGACCTCACTTACATGTGGAATCTAAAATAGTAAAATTCATAGAAGCAGAGAGTAAAATGGGGGACCAGAGGTATGGAGGAAGTGGGAAGATGTTGGTCAAAGGGTACTAACTTTCAGTTATAAGACAAATAAGTTCTAAAGGCTCAATATACCCAGCATGTAGACTACTGTTAGTAATAATGTATCATGCGCTGAAATTTGCTAAGAGTTCTCACACTCAGAAAAAAGGTAACTATATGAGGGGATGGATATATAAATTAGCTTGATTATAGTAATCATTTATATATCAAACATTATATTTTATACCATACATAAATTTTTATGGGTCAGTAATACCTCAACAAAGCTGAAAAAAATTATCAAAAAGCCAAAAAATATGACTCATAATGAGACGATAGATGAATCACTATAAACTGACCGAGAACTAATACAAATGTTAGAATTATCAAAAAATACATTTAAAATGTTATTATAACTATATTCCATATATCTAAAAAGTTAAGTAAAGACATAGATGATTTTTTAAATTAAATCAAATTTCTAGAGATAAACACCACATAGTCCAAGGTGAAAAATTCTCTGGATAAGATTAATGGTGATTAGACATTGAGGATAAAAAGAATTATGAACTTAAAGATATAAAAATGGAAACTATCCAAAATAAAAATGAAATTAACTCCTACACCCCCCCCAAAAAAAAAAATGAACGTAGATAGCATCAGTGAGCTATGAGACAACTTCAAGCAATCCAAAATAAGTATACTCAAAGTTTTTTGTGGAGAGGAGAAAAGAGGAGGGAAACATAAAATAGTTGAACAAATAACCTCCAAAACTTTCCAAATTTGACTAAAACTTTAAATTTGCAGCCCAAAAAGTTCAATAAACCCTAAGCACAAGAAACAGAAAGAAAACTACACCAGGGTACATCATGACAAAATCGCTCAAAACTGGTGGTAAAGAGAAAGTCTTAAAAGCAAACAAGGGCGGGGAGACATACAAAATAAAAAGACATGAAAATGACAGCAAATTTTTTGTCAGAAGCAGTGCAAGAGGGAAGACAGCGGAGCAATATGTTTCAGGTACAGAGGGGTGAAAACTATCAACTTAGAATTCTATAACCAGAGATATTGGTTTTGAAAAATGAAGTAAAATTTAAGGTTTACTTCAGAGACACAAAAGCCAAAAGAATTTATAATCAGCATACACAGAAAAAATTAAATTAAAAAAGAACCCAATATTTGAAAACTAAAAAACACACTTCTAAATGATCCATGAGTCTAAAAAAGAAGTCAAAAGACAAATTAGAATATATTTTGAACAGAACAAAAATTGAAACACAATTGTTATGGGTCCCCCCAAAAATTTATGTTCAAGTTTTAAACCTCCAGTATCTCAGAATGTGACTTTATTTGAAAATAGAGTCATTAGAGGTATAATTAGGTAAGATAAAGTAACGGATAAGGTGGGCCCCACTCCAGTATGACTGGTGTCCTTAAAAGAAGAGAAACAAATACTGAAGAACATCACATGATGACAGGCAGGGATTGGAGTGATGCACCTGCAAGCCAAGGTACACCAAAGGTTACTGCCACCACCAGAAGCTAGGAAGGGGCAAAGAAGAATTCTACCCAGAGTCTCAGAGAAAGCATGGCCCTGTTGACACCTTGATTCAGGACTTCCAGGCTCCAGAACTGTGAGGCATGTTTCTGTTGTTTACAGACATCCAGTTATGGTACTTTGTAACAGCAACCCTAGGAAACTAATACAACAAAACAAAATACGTAGGATGCCACTAAAATAGAACTGAGGGAGAAATTTAAAGCACTTAAAGCTTCTGAAGTAGATAGAAGAAAGAAAATAAATATCAAAGCAGAAATCATGTATCTAGAAATCAGAAAACAATTTTAAAAATCAATAAAACCAAAATCTATCTTTGAGAATATTAATAAAATTGACATACTTCTACCCTGACTGACCAGAAAAAAATAAAAGAGAGAAGACACCAGTTGCCAATATCAGAAATGAGAAGTGTAACATCACTATGGATACCATGAATATTTAAAAGATAATAAGGGAGCACTGTGAACATATGATGGCAATAAATTTAGCAAGTTAGATGAAATGGACAAATTCATTCAAAGGTACAATTACTAATGCCAGAAAAAAAACAGAAATTTTATCTATTAAAAATGTTTGAGGGGTAGGTGGGGGAAAATTTTTAAATCATCTCTTCAATTAAAAAATAAATAAAAAAACAAAAATTAAAAAATTAAAAAGATGCTTAATTGTAGTTAACTTTCCCACAATGAAAATTCAAGGCCTAAATAGTTTTATAGATCATTTCTCCCAAATATTTAAAGAAAAAATAATACCAATTCTATACATATGCTGCTAAAACATTTAAAAGAAATGAATAATTCCCAAATAATTCTGTAATATAAGAATTACCCTGACATCAAAACCAGATAAAGAGATGATAGATAGATAGATAGATAGATAGATAGATAGATAGATAGATAGATTGATAGATCTGATATCTTTCATTAACATGGATAAAAAATTTCTAATCAAATTTTAGGGGAAAAATCTGTCAGTATATAAAAAGAATAATACACTATAATTAAGTAGGCTTCATCCAGGAAATGCAAGGTTAGTTTAATATTTGAAAACCAATATTATTCATAATATTAACAAACTAAAAAGATAAAGCATGTGTTCTTCTCAATACCTGTAGAAAAATCATTTAAATCAATCTAACTTCCATTCCTAAGAAAACCTTGCAGAGAACAAATAATAAAAGGGAACTTTCTCAACTTGATAAAAAGTATCTATGAAAAACCCACAGCTAACATTGTAATTAATGGTAGCAAACAATGTGATTCCAAAATTAAGAATAAGACAGTGATGTCCACTCTCATCTCTTCTATTTATTGTACTAGAGTTTCTAGCCAGGGCAATTAAGCAAGGAAAAGAAATAAAGCCATACAGGTTGGAAAAGAGGAAAGAAAACTATCTTTATCTATAAACAACATGATGGTCTGTTTAGAAAATTATTTAGAATATATAAAATCCTTTGGAATATACATATCTGCTTCTAGAACTAATACGTAAGTTTTCAAAATTAATAGGGCACAAGATTAATATAAAATGTCAATTGCATTTCTTAGGACTATAAACAAAAAATCTGAAATAGAACTCTTTAGAAATATTGCTTATAGTATCAGAATAGATGAAATTCTTAGGGACAAATCTGACAAAGTAAATGAATAATCTGTATGTAGAATTTTTTAATACTGTGAGAATTCAAAGAAGGTCTAAATAAATGGAGACATATATTATGTTCATGGGTCATAAGACCCAGTTTTGGTAAAATGTGAATTCTCCCCAAATTTATCTATAGGTTCAACACAACCCCAATCAATACCTTAGCAAGTTTTTTGACAGAAATTTACAAGATGATTCTAAAATTCACATAGGAAATGCAAAGGATTTAAAAGACAAACAAAAAAAATGAAAAAAAAAATTAGGAGGACTAACACTACATAATGATATAAAGTCTTATTATAAAGCTGTAGTAACCAAAATAATGTTATATTGGCATCATGATAGACAAATAGATTGATAGAACGAATAAAAAGAGCCCAGGAATAAGCCCATACACATATAGACAATAAGTTTCAACAAAGATACCAAGGCAAAATTGTTAGAGAAATAATAGTGTTTTCAAATGATGCTGGAATATTTTGATGTTGGAATATTTTCCATATGTATATCCATATAAAAAATAACTTTGATATATATCTTGCACTATATAAAAAAATTAACTCAAAATGTATTATATACTTAAATGTAAAGTCTACAACTGTAAAAACTTCAAGAAGACAGCATGAAAGAAAACTTAGATGACTGAGTTAAGCAAAGATTTCTTATATACCAAAAGTATAATGCATAAAAGAACAAATCAATACCTTTTACTACATCAAAATTAAAATCTCCTGCTCTTTAAAATACACTATTATAAGAATAAAAATACAATCAACAGAATGAAAGAAAATATTTACAAATCACATACTCACAGAGAAAGTATACTGAGAATATGTAAAGAACTCTAAAGCTCGGTAATAAGAAACAACCCAATACAAAGATAAGGGTAAAAGATTTGAGCAGACATTTAACCAAAGAAGTTATACACATAGAGAATAAGAACATTAAAAAGATGTTCAATAACATTAGTCATTAGACTAATGCAATTTTAAATTACAGTTGGATAAACTACACCTATTAGAATGGCCACAATTTTAAGAGACTGACCGTATCAGTGCTGGAGAGGACATAAAGGGAACTGGAACTCTCATTTGCTGTTAGTTAGAATCAAAATGGTTGGACCACTCTGAAAAACATTTTGGCAGTTTCCTTAGTAGTTAAAAGTACACCTGCTATAGGATCCAGCCATTTAACTACGAGATATTTAACCAAGAGAAATAAAATAATAGATCCATACAAAGGCTTGTACATGCATTGCAGCTTAATTTGTAACAGCCGAAATTTAGAAATAACCAAAATGTCTACCATCAGTTAAGTAAATAAACAAACTCTGACATACAATGAAATACTAAGCAATAAAAATAAATGGCCTATTGATAAACATCACATGGATGGCTCTCAAAATATGTTGAGTAAAAAGGTCAGACAAAAAGTACATACTATATAATTCCTTTTGTATAAATTCTAGGAAATGCAAAGTAATGTATAGTAATAGAAATCAGATTAGCATTTGCCTAGGGTTGATGGGGGTGAATACAGGCATGAGCAAGGGATTATACAGAAGCACGTGGACACTTTCTGAAATGATAGCCATGTTGATTGTGGTGATGGCTGCTCAAGTATATACATATATCGAAATTTATCAAATTATATACTATATATCAATTATACCTCAAAGCCGTTAACATGATTGGGACACAAATTGGGAATACTATGAGCACCACGATAAATAATGATAGAAAGGTATTATAATATGTTGAATTTTTTTAAAATATGGAAATTCATCCAAAAAAATACAGAAAGAAAAGTAAGAAAAGGGAGGAGCCCCTTGTTCAAAGAAGAATGCCAGATAAGTATAAAATAAATGTGATAATCATAAAATTAATAATTTTGCAACTCCAATGTAATAATTTAATCAGTTGAAAATCATCAATTGGTACTAAACACAGTTTTCACTCTTCTATAGATTTTATGTTTCACATTCTATTAACTCTATTAGCCTTCTTAGTCTCATAATTTCATGTTTGCTGATATTGCTCACCTTTTTCCTTTGCATAAACTCAATTTGGTGTGCTTCTCTTGCAACAGGCAGCAGTTCTGACAAAGGCTTGGTAAACTATGAAGTCATAGCAGCATTCTCCAAGGAAGACTCTCTTTTAACACGAATGAATTATTCCACCAATAACATAGAGGTTGTTATTTACAAGTCCCGGAAAGTAACTTAAATCTCTGTTTCAATGCACTTTCACAACAGTCAATAAAGAGAGATGCTTTTCTACTATGTTTTCTGAGCCTTTTGTGATAATGACAAGGATAAGTATAAAAATGCTCTTCAATTTCTATACATTTTTTGAGATGAGATTGAAGCAAAGAGACTTGGTTGTGTTTATCTTCCATTCTTTTGCTATCTGTGAGAGGTGATAGTTCTCCTTTTTTCTTTTTTATAGAAATAAAAATAAAATAGAAAAAAATCTCAAAAGTTACTGATATGTTTTTTAGCAGCAAAGTACACAATCTGAACATTTCACCTCTAGCAATTATTTTATTTCAATAGCTAGAGAACTAATGCTTTATATAGCTGCAGGTGTAAAAAGGAGTAAAATTTCTCCAGTGATTAAAGCTGCTGCCAGTATTCTGGTAGGGATTTTGAGTATACATCTTTTGTTTCTCTCCTCTTTCTCTTTCCTTTTGAATCATTGAAATAACTGGGGAAATTAAGTCAATTATGAAGTGCTCTCTTATACTTAGAATACATCCTTAGTTTAAAAAAATTTTCCGAAGCTTTACACTACTAGAAAATTGTATAGCCATTATAGGCTGAACCAATTGGAGAAATGAAACCATAAAAAACTAAGAATCGTATTTTTCTAAATTTGAAAGTAGTGTCATAACTTTTAAGGAAACAAAGTAGATTTTAATCATTTTTTTAAAGAAAACTATAAAAAAGGAAAAATATTTATATTTCTCTTTTAGTTTTCCTATTTTTACTAGGACTATACTTCTTGCTTCCTTTGTCTACCCAAGGCAATGGAAAATTCCCCCCACACATACTTTAATCTAGAGAAATAATTTATTTAGTGGTATACTATTCTGTTTCCACCTCAAATGGTCTAACATCAATTGGGTGTACTGCAATTAATTATGACACCAAGTTAGTAGCTGGCTCCACAGTTTAAAGACTGTCTTTCATAAGACTAGTCTTACTTTAGAGGCCAGCTGCCAAGTCTTGGAGGGTCCCCCAGTCCACCTGCACTTCTGACAAACTGCCTACCAATCCAGGAGGTCCCCATGACCCACTTCAGATTCGATAATTCACTAATTTAATAAAACATCTCACAGAACTTGGGTTTTATTATAAAGAATACATATATAAGGACCAGAAAAGTGAAGAGACTCATGGAACAATGTCTAGAAGGGAATTCAGAGCTTCCATGCCATCTCTCATGGAGTCAGGGACATCACCCTCTTGGCACATCTATGTGTTCACCAACCAGGAAACTCCACTGGACTTCATGTCCAGAGTTTTTATTAGGGTTTCTTTACAAAGGCATGATTGATGAGATCTTGACCACGTGATTGAACCCAATCTCCTCTCCAGCCCTCCTCTCCACCCCTGTGCTCAGGCTGGCTCAGTTACAACCTTTTAACCACACGTTTGGTCTTTCTGGTGACCTGCCCCAATCCTGAAGCTGTCTAGGAGCCTACCATGAGTCACCTCATAAGCATAAAAAGATACTCCTATCACTCAGAAGTTCTAAGGAGTTTTAAGAGCTCCCTGCCAGGAACACAGGCAAAAGCCAGACAAACTATTATACAACATATGCCTAGCTGGTTCTAGTGCCCTTGAGCGGCCACACAAGCTACTCCCACATTGCCTGTTGTCCAGGGCTCAATGCCCAGAATTATCCTATCCCACCTGTTCTAGATTCGATGCTCACTCCATTTGCTCAACTCCTTCTTGTGATTCACAGCCTTGCCTCCACCTCTCAGCTTGACTCATATCTCTACTTCTTTCAGATTACATCTTCATCTCTCCTTCCCACAGATTTTCCTACATTTAATTAATTAAATAATGTCCTTGGATTAAGAAATTAATGCTTTGAGAGAACAAGCTGCCTACAACTAAACATCTTAACAGGATCAAAAACTAAGACAGTATATGAACATGACTTTACTACTATAAGAAATTCTTCTCCAGTAAAATAAAGTTAGAAGAATCCTGAAAATTCATTTATCCAAATAATCAACTATTTGACTAGCCCCTTCTCAAAGCAATAAATTGCTCATTACAGTAAATAACTCCTCCTGTGGACAATATACAACTTGAAAGGGCAAATCACTTGCTTACCAAATGCCTTTAATTATCAAAACTTAATTTAAAACCCTCACCTTGTTATGTTCACTAATCCTAAACTATTATATATGAGGATTATTCAATCCCAATTAGCCCCCTGCCATTAAAAGACCCAAATTCTTATAAATATCTGTCTTGGATCTCTCCTTTTCCAAGATACTACCAAGATTCTGTCAAGAAGGTGGTCTTCCTTACTGGAGAATAAATAATAAATTTCACTTTGCTTAATCAACATATTATTTTAGTGTCTCTTCAGGAAGGCAGTCAGCTGTCAATAATAGTCACCTTACAGGAAGAATTTTTCTTCCTGTAAGATTCAGATAATGTTCACACCTTCCCATCTAACCAGTTTGACCTAGTCTCACAGAAACGATTCTTATAATGAATTTTGATGATCCTCTAGTTACTGCTATGTCTGTGAGTAACAAGCTTTGACCCAAGAGTCATGTACCTTTTTACAGCATCCACAAAACTGTGGCAGGCTAGCTTCTTACTTTGCAATCAGGATAAAATTGTACAATCTTCATAGTTCTTGACAACCTATTAAACTAGAAAATATAAATAAAAGACTTCTAGATAACAACATGTAAATGATGGTACTCTTAGGTAGCTATTTTATAAGAAAGAAAATAGAAAATAGAATTGACAAAAATCCAGTAAGCTTAACTTCACATAGAGTTGAATATTTAAATTTGAGCAGTTCATAGAACATCAAAGAGTTGGTGACATATTCAGATTTTTTTTAATGAAAGAGATATAAACAATAAAATAGAGAAGAAAATGGACACACTATCACACCCCCTTCCTCTTTTTCTGTGAATGATGTAGCTGAGCAGAAATCAAGACAGTAACAAGTAGAATGATTTAATGAACCAAAGTAGTTCTCTTGTTTTGGCTTAAAATCACAGTGTGTTAAATCCAACAAACCACTCATTTTCATTACAGCTGTAAAGTCTCAATGTATGCAAAATTAATGTACAGTATGGGATTCAGAAATAAAAGCCTCAATCTCTATTAAGTTCTGCTTGGCTAAAGCTGCACTAAATTTTAACTGTTAAAAAATTCACAAAACTTCATCCAATTTTATATATGACACAAATTTTCCACTACTCAAAATTTGCCTTGCAAAATTCTTGCAACTTGAGACTACAGATGAATAGCATGATCAATGCACAGGATATTCCTATTATTTTAATGGTGTAGGCTATTTTAATGTAAAGTCTAGGGCTAAGTCAGAATGAGTCTGATTACTGCTTCAGACTGGGGGAGTAAGCGAAGGCCCCAAAGAAACAAACTCACTGTAGCAGAGCCAGGGCTTGCAGATGACTAGCTGAAGTGAAGCAGACATTCAGAGGCCAGCAGGGTACTGAAGGCCTGCGAGTATCACAACCCTTGTCCCTTTCATACCCTACTAATGTATCCATTCACATATGTAGGAACCAGTAGAAGGGAATCCAGGAGTACAGAGACAGATATTGACAGTGATTGGAAGGTGAGCAGCAATCATTGCCAGATATTGTTCCATGTTAAACAGGACCAGCCAGCATTCTGTAAGGAGGAGTGGGAAGAATTGGCCCAGGGCAGAGACCCAAAACATCTATGCAGGTTCCCAGCCAATAGATACAACAACAATTTAGGTAAGGCCTTCACTGCAGAGACAGCCATGGGAATTACTGAATTAACTCCAACAGGATGTTTATATTAAAGATTCTTTTAAAAGGCCAAGGGTCACTTACGTTGAGAGTCTTCCATTCTAGTAGATAATGTTGTCTGCCTCCCCGATCTGACTCATCACCCGCTAATTCCCCCCAGCTCATGGGAGTGTTGATTGTTGACAGCTTGTAGATGAATCCCTTTCCAGGAATTGCCTTGGCTAAAAGAAGCCACTTACCCCTATGTCATGACCGCTCCTCCGGAGAAGCCTGCAACCAATGAATGATGCAGTGGTGTAAAGGTCCAGCTTCTTTCACTCAATTCCAGATCTCTCCATAGGATTGCTAAGATGTCTGTTGCAGCTGCACCCCAGTTCAACTTTTCCCTCTCCTAATTCTGCTTCCTTCACACCTCTGCAGTGTTTCGAAAACACCCCTGTGGTCTATCGATCACTCTGTGAAGAGGTTTACTATAACTTTTCACAGATTTTTTCCTTCCTTTCTTCCTACCTTCTTTCTTTTAATTAGACAAACATACAAAGGATTTGAGGCAGCTTCAGTGTGCCATATAGAAAAATATGAGTAGTTAGCCATATCTTTATTCCTTCTTACAACAGTGTTCAATTTTATTAGTTATAGTTTTATTCTGAAAAAAATATATAAATTCTATTTAGTTTTGATCATTCAAAATATTTTTATCTATTATTGACATGATCTATGGCAGCTGGATGCAGAATTTTAGCTTTAAAAGTTTCTCTTAGCTCAATAGTATCAATCTAATTCCTAAGGAAAATGTAAATTTTCTATCAGGGTATAACTTCTCCTCCATTTTATATTAAGATATACTGAAGCCTTCAAATTCACTAAGCTTTCTATAATGAATTTTAAGAAGTAAAAATTAGATTATTTCAACAAGTCAATTATTATTTCTAGATATATTTATAGAAAAGATAGACAGGTGGATAAATAGAAGATAGATATAACACATTCATGAGGGAAAAAAAATAGTCAATACAGATGGTAAAAGTAACTATGCACATTCGGACTCCCAGATAACAGATGAATCCTTTATAATATAGTATGATATAGCCATTTATGGTTTAAAAAATGAATGCTAATAGCACAATAGAAGATTTATAAATGAAATAAGCACAGCTAAAATTATTCTGACACCTTTGACCATAACTCCTGTTATTGTGAAAACAATGTACTTGAATACAACTCTGAACTAGAGATTTCATAGCTTGCCATTCATCTTCCAAAATAAATTAGTTAATGACTGTTTACAAGGGACTATGACAGAAGAAAGAATTCTATTATCGCTGCAGTTATAATTCATGTTTATAATAAAATAGACTGACTATATAGACAAAACAATGTGATAGGTAAGTAATTATCTGATGGACTATATGAATTCAGGTAAAGTATTAGGTTTTTAAGATTTTACTTAAACCTCATGCCATTCACCAAAGGCAGTTTTACCTAAATTATCTCAATAATCAGTTTTTCAATGATTAAATTAAGGTCAACACACCATAATGACAAAAGTAACAATTTAGTTCAACTAGTATTAAAGAAAAAAAAATTGTCAACTGGGTGTGTTTAGAAATACAATCAATCATTTTCAGTGATTTGCTAACATTTCTGACCCTTATTGGTCAGTCTAAGCACTTTATAGCAACAGTTTCAATAGTTGACCCAAACATGTAGAGGAAGTGCTATTTTGCTCTGAAAATAATCAGCAAAATATGTAATAAATTGTGGTGACAAATATGTCTATATATGTAGAAATACATCTTCAATATAATAAATAATACACATATTTGCCTTTTTATAACTTTTTTATTAGAGAGGAAATTTAACATGGTTTATAGTTCACAACTGAAGTTAAGAGGCATAGGTTCTATTTTTAAGCACAGCAGAATAATAAGAGATTTAGACCTGTGTTAGATCCTCGTTGGGTGAGTTATTTATTGTATATTCTTAAACAAGCTGTTAAACTGTCTGAAAATCTGCTGTTGCCTCTGTATAATGGAAAAATTAACATCTACATTAAAGAGTTGTAAAAATTTGGGAGAATGCGTAGAAAATGACTAGGACAATACCAGGTGCATAGTCTGCATTCTCTATACTGATTTCCTTCCCTCCCCTCACCCCGGTCCTGTTATTAGTGCACCATGAGGTTTTACGTAAGTCACTCTTTAGGTCTCAGCTTATTCTTCATAAAAAGAAAGAGCTGAGCAAGTACAATTCACAGATCTAATGTCATGATACACTATTATGTCGTGGGCAACTGGGCAATATGTCACAAACAGTTCAGTGTAATAATAGTTAACTTACCAAGATTTGCAGATAATTTTCTCTCTAAAATGTAGAGTTATTCCAAAGTCATCCCCACTCATGTCGGTATTTGTGCAGTAAGCAGTATCTTTGCAGCAACGATGCCATAATGAAATTTCCCGGTAAAAGATAAAATAACTGGTTGACAGTTTGGTTTACATTTGTCAGACTTAATGTATTTCAGCTAGTTATCAATTTGGTTTTAGTTCTCCACCGATGAAATTCTCACAATGCTCCAATTTTTATATATGTCTTATTCCTCAAAATGGTCTCTACAGTGATGAGTACACATGGTGGTCTTAAAATATTGGATGATAACAACTACATATAAAGCCAGATTACAAAACTATATGTAAAGCAGATTGCAGATTATACTAGAAAATGACAACATATCAGTTTGCAAAAAACTTTGGTGAACGTAGTCACCCTTTACACCAGTCAAAGCCAAAAATCTACCAAGCTATGGCAAATATAAAAGAGGCAACTATCAATTCATAAGTCTATAAGAACATTAATTATCGATTCTTAGTTGGAAACTGATACCTCCTTTAATGAAGGAAGAAACTGGAGTGAGGGGAATGCAATCCTGAATGAGAAGAATCAACGAGTGAAAAAAAAAAAAAGAATAATACTGTGAACAAAAAACTTTGAAGACAATGTATTTTCATTTTGCACAATAAACTCTTTTTAATTTTGTTGTTAATTTTTCATGTTTTATTATTATCCTTTCAAATGTCTCTCTTATTTTTTGTTATTTCATCTTTTACAGTGAAATTGACTTACAGCCAATTAGTGTGGAGAAAATGCTGGCGGCAAAGACATTTATGGTAAAAATGCTAAAAGCAAAAATACCTAGAACCATCCCCACTATGACATCAAAATCAGTCACTAGTACTACCACTTGCTTTTAAGGTGGAGTAAATGAAGTAGAGTTTCAGAGAATAACGATGGAATCCCTCATAACATACAAGCTATTTTATCTCATGTAATAGCCCATATGTACCTTTAATAGTTTAGTGATTATGAATTATTATAATTCTCATAAATTATACTTCTCTTCACTGAAAATTTCTTAGCGATTTTATCTATGGGTATGTTTTTAAAAGGAAAAAGGTAAAGCTAGTTGGGATTAAAAGGAAAACACTTTGCATTTCTCAGCTGAGAGTTCACTCATGAGCATGTTCTGAAGTACAAACATAATCATCCTTGACGTTCGTTCCAGTGGAGAAAATGTTGGGGATCACTGGATATGTCATCTCTGAGGATGTTTTCAGCTGCAAACTTTTGTGAATCTATACTGTCCCAAATATTTTTGCAAGTAAATACCCTTTGGCAAAAGAAGCACTTTTAGAAAATCTTGGGAAACTTTGTAATAATTGTAAACATTACAAAGTATTACAACATAATTTATGTGTATTATAGGAGAGATTAAACACAATGGAATTATATTTTAGTTCAAATGACAAAACCCACTTTAGAAAAAGACATGTCTGAAGCATGGTGTAACTCTATCTGAGGCAGAATTGGTGGTTGATAAACAGAGAAGAGAATCACTGAGACATTGACTTGGTTTTACAGTACTTCTGATTATCTGCCCATTTGCAATTCTTTAATATTTTATATCTCTTCTAATATGAAAAGTATAGAACTCCTGGTAAAATAAGGCAGTATTTTAATTGCATGTTCAATCTACTTGAAATGTCAACTCAAAAAGATAACAATATATACCTTGGGAGCTAAATACAAGTATTTTATCTTTTTGGAATATAATCTGTATTAGTTTTCTAGGGTTGTATAATAAATGCCACAAAATGACTTAAAACAACAGAAATTTATTCTCTCACAATATGGGAGACCAGAAGTAAGAAATCAAATTGTCAGCTGGTTGGTTCCCTCTGGAGGCTCTGAGGGAGAATCTGTTTCATATCTCTCACCTCGCTTCTAGTGGCTGTCAGCATCCTTAACATTCCTTGGCCTGCAGGTACATTACTCCAATCTTTGCATCCCTCTTCACATGGCCCTCCCCTCTGTGTGTCTCCATGTGTCTCAGATCTTCTTATTTCTCTTATAAGAACACTTGTCTTTGGAACTAGAGCCCACTCTACATAAAAGAAAATCTCAACCCAATGCCTTTAACTTAGTTTTATATGCAAAGACTCAATTTCCAAATAAAATATTACTCAGAGATACCAGGGGTTAGGACTTGGATATTTCTCTTTGAAGGACATTATTCAACAACTGCAGTCTGCCCCAAAATTCACATCAGTCTCATATGAAAATACATTAACCTGATCCCAGCACCAACTCAAAATCCAAAATCTCATCTAAATATCACCAGCTCAAAAAAATTCCAATCTCACCTTCTAAGTTATCTAAATCAGTAACAGGTGAGACTCTCTATATGATCCATCCTAAGGCAAAATTTCGTTCCATCTGTGGATCTGTAAATCTAGAAAACAAGGTATTTGCTTCCAAAATACAATAATGAGACACACATGGAATAGACGTTCCTGTTCCCAAAGGGAGAAAACGAAAATATGAAGCGATCACTGGCTTGAAGCAAGTATAAAACTCAACAGAGAAATTTTCATTAGGTTTTAAGGCCTGAGAAAATCCTCCGTAGCTCAAAGCTCAACCCTCTGAGCCCATGGATGGTCCATCGACCCCAGCCTCTGGGTCTGTAGAGCTTCTGTCAACCCCTGTCTCAATATTTGCAGTACTGCCCTTAGAGTCATTCTTCTTTTTTCCTGAATAGAAGTATATGTTTGCACCCAAGTAACTTTATCAGTCTGTTTGTATAGCTTTGGGAGTCCAATATTCTTTCATTTTATCCAACCTCCCCTTTCAGTCCAGGCTGGTAGCATTTCTGCTGGTATAAAATTCTAAAAACGTTGTCAGTGTTCTGTGTATTCATGGGGATCTATGCAACAGATGAGGGTTTTCAACAGACCTTCCTGAATGATTCCATCTCTATTCCTGGCTTCTGCTAAAATGGTTGATTGGCTCCATGAGTCATATACCTAATCTCTTTAGCAAAAGGTTGTCCAGCCACATTCTTGGCCCTGTCTCCAGAACATGCTTTTCTGACAGTGAATTTCCTAACTTTAGCATCCTTTGTGATGTGTATAAACCAAGAGCCTTCCAAATCATCAAGTGCTTGTTGCTTTTTACTTGAGCTCCCTTTCAATTTATCTCTTTCCTTTTGAATTTTACTATAAGCTCTACTTTCAAAACTTTACTTGGAAATCTTCTTAGCTATATATCCAAGTTCACAGATTATAAGTTCTGCTTTCCACCCAATATTAGATCACAACTCAGCCAAGTTTTCTACCATTTTATAACAATCATCTTTCCTCCAGTTTCCAACAACATATTCCTCATGTCCTTCTGAGACCTCACCAGAGATATCCTTAAGATTCATATTTCTATCAAGGCTCTTCAAGGAAATCTGGACTTTTTCTATCATGCACCACAAAATTCTTTCAACTTCTACCCAGTATTTAATTCTAAAGCCAGTTTCACATTTTTACATATTTGTTACAGTAAATGATGTAAATTCATGCATATTATTGAGGATAATTTCCTTTGAGTCAATTTTATTCTACAATTAACAACATCTACAAAAGAGCTTCATAGCAACACCTAGATTAGTGTTTGATTGAATATCTGGGTACTATAGGCTAGCCAAGTTGACACATAAAACTTATATTATAAGATCTTATATTATAAGATCACATAATAAATGCTGGCAGTGATGAATTCATTTTTAGGTTGTGGGATGGAAGCACATACAGAGAATCCAATGAGTTCTTAGAAAATGTGGTTTCCCTAGGCATCTATTTTCTCTAGAATATGTGTGTGTGTGTGTGTGTGTGTGTGTGTGTGTGTGTGTATGTGTAACCTTTAGGAATAGATTATTTTACATAAAGAGTTTTTCAACGTGCATGAGATCAGGCCCAAAATGGCAGTGTAGGAAGACCCTGAACTCACCTCCCCCCCATATACACATTGAATATATACCAACATATAGAGCAATTCCTCCTAATGAATAACTGGGGGCTGACTGAACAGCTTCTGACAACAAACAAGAGAGGTACCTCAGAGAAGGGTAGGAAAATGGAGACATAGTAATCATGAGAAGCTTACCCAAAGGGGCAAAATGCGGTAAAGAAGGGTATCACTGAGGCACCTATGCAGGCAGACTCATTGCCCCTGAGGCACAGCAGTAAAAACAGTGGTTTACAGGGTATTTAGCATAGATATGAAAAAAATGTATTTACTGAACCCAAGGTGCCTGCCAAACAGGTGAGGATAGCAGGAATTCTCCAGGATTGGCAGGAACTTTCTGAGACCAGAGGTGCTAATGAACACCACTGTTTATGTTCCCCCTCCACCTAGATAATGCAGGTGGGCGCTCAGTCTAAGTGTTCTAGCCACCCTGCAAGGCCTTCACAGAGAGACCCAGGCCAGCTGGCTCCCTAGGGTTCCCCTAGAGCTGTATGTCCCAAGCCAGCTGGCCAACTAGGGCACCCCAGACACTACACATACCCACTTCATTTCCAGCCAGCCTGCCAAAACTATATGGCACACACAGCCTACATAGTGGTGGTTTTTATATAAGGCCACTCATTCAAGATCGGGAGAGATAACAGTTTTATCTAATTCACATAAACAAACACATAAAGTCAAACAAAATGAGAAGACAAAGGAATATGTTCCAAATGAGAGAACAAGGGAGAAAACCCTAGTGAAACAGAGATAAGTAATTTGTCCAATAAAGAATTCAAAGTAATGGTTATAATGATGCTCACTGAACTTAAGAGAATAGAGGAACTCAGTGAGAATTTCAACAAAGAGTTAGAAAATATAATTAAGGACCCATTGGAGTTAAAGAATACAAGAATCAAAATGAAAAAATACACTAGAAGGAATCAGCAGAAGATCAGATAATACAGAAGATTTGATCAACAATCTGGAAGACAGGATAGTGTAAAATGAAAAGAGCAAAAAGAAAAATAATTTAAATAGAAAAAAACAAGGATGGTTTAATGGACCTCTGGGACAACATTGAACACACTAACATTGCATTATCGGAATTCAAGAAGGAGAATAAGGAGAGAAAGGAGAAGAATATTTATTTAAAGAAATAATTGCTGAAAACTTTCCTAACCTGGAGAAGAAAACAGACATCCAGGTCCAGAAAACAAAGAGTTCCAAACAAAAAAAAAAAGACAAAGTGACCCACATCAAAGTGTGTTGTAATTAAATTGGCAAAAGATAATAATGGCAAAAAATAAATAAATTAAGGGAGAATCTTGAAGGCAGCAAGAAGAAAACAACTGCCCATATACAAAGGAAATCCAGGCTACCAGCTCGTTTTTCAGCAGAAATTTTACAGACCAGAAAGGAGTAACAGGATATATTTTAAATGCTGAACTAAAGAAACCTACAACCTAGAATACCCTACCTAGCATGGTTACTATTCAGAATTAAAGGAGAGAAAAATAAATTTTCAGACAAGCAAAAATTAAAGGAATTCACCAGCACTAAACCAGCATTACAAGAAATGTTAAAGGATCTTCTTTAAGCAGAAAAAAAAAATGCTATAACCAGAAACAAAAAATATATGAAAGAAAAAATATCTCATGGGTAAAGGTAAATATATAGTAAAGGTAGAGGATTAGCCACTTAAAAATCTAGTATGAAAGTTAAAATACAAAAGTAGCAAAATCAAGTATAAATACATAAGTAGTTTAAGGGATACACAAAACAAACAGATCAAAATTATGACATCAAAAACAAAGTGTGGAGGGGGAGTAAAAATATAGCATTTTTGGAATGTGTTCAAACTTAAATGCCTATAAGCTTAAAGAGATTGATATGTATATATATATATGTAAATATATAGAGATATGTAAGAACCTCATGTTAACCACAAACAACAAAAAAAAAAAAAACACAAAAAATAGAGAGAAAGAAATTCAAATATAATACTAAAGAAAACCAGCAAACCATAAAAGAAATAAACAAGAGAAGAAAGGAACAAAGAAGAAATATAAAAACAACCAAAAAACAATTAATGAAATTGAAATTAATACATACCTATCAATAACTACTTTAAATGTAAAAGGACTAAATGTTTCAATAAAAGACATGAAATGGTTGATCAAAGGATACACAGAGACTGAAAGTAAAGAGATGAAAAATGATATTCCATGCAAATAGAAATAAAAAGAAAGCTAGGGTAGCAATACTTATATGAGACAAAAAGGACTCTGAAACAAAGACTGTAAAAAGAGACAACGAGAATTAGATAATGATAAAGCCACCAATCCAAGAAGAGAATATAACAGTCTAAATATCTGCACACCCATCATAGAACCACCTAAATATACTAAGCAAATATTAACAAACATAAAGGGAGAAATTGATAGTCATACAATAATAGTATGGGACTATACCCCACTTACATCAATGAATAGATCATCCAAACAGAAATCAATAAGGAAACATTGGCCTTAAATGACACACTAGACCAGATACCCTTAATAGGTATTTCCTGAACATTCCATCCAAAAATTGCAGAATACATATTCAAGTGCACATGGAACATTCTCCAGGATAGATCACATTTGGCCACAAGTCTTGATAAACTCAAGAAAATTTAAATCATATCAAGTATCTTTTCCAACCACAAAGGTAAGAAACTAGAAATCGATTACGAGAAGAAAACTGGGGGAAGAAAAACAAATAAAGAGCTTCTCAGTGCACAAATTTCAAATAAAAATGGGTTTCCAGATGGTACTTCTGCCAAAGCAGAGGACTAAAAGAATTAAAAGAAGGGAGGAAGAGAGGAGTAAGGGAAGAAGGAAAGAAGAAAAGAAGAGTTGTCCTAGGAGTCATAATTTGAATGATTAGCTATCAAAAGATATTTTAGGGCATAGAGGCATAAAATGGGGACAAAATACAGCAAAAATAATAGATTTATTCTTCACCTAGAGAAAAATGTAGGGGAACTATTATATCTTAAGAGTTTAACATATACACTTGACCCAAGATTGTTTGAACTGTGCGGGTCCACTTATAAGTGTTTGGTGTTTTTTTTTTTTTTCTTCAATAAATACCTGTACTGTTTTCAATCCAAAGCTGGGAATCTGCAGATGCAGGGGGCTGAGTCTATGCATTGATCTATGATATTTTATGTAGTGAACTTGAACATACGTGGATTTGGCATTTGCAGCAGGTCCTGGAACAAATCTCCTGTGGATACCAAGGTACAACTAAGTTTTGGAGGAGTCAAAAGTTACAAGCAGATTTTCGACTGCACAGGGAGTCAGTGTCTCTAACCTTCATATCGTCAAGGGTTAACTTTATTAGGTACTACTGATGGGATTCAGGATCAGCCTCCCCAGAATATGCCGCTTTGGCATAGTCATTGCTTTGAATTAAATTTACTTGAGAAATAGCCAATACAAGAGAATACTATGACCTTCCTTTGTTCCCTTACAGGCAGGAAATAAACTTCCCAAGTGAAGGCATCCTCCCTATGCCAGGAAGATGGTGGGCATCTTTTTCACTGGAGATCGGGAATCGGTGCAAAGAAAGCTACATAAACAAACTTCAATACTTCTTCATTAATTTGCTACTCCAAGCCCAAATCCCTTTATTTTGTCAAATCTTCACAAATAATTGTTTCTTTGTCTATAAAGGTATATAAACATCTGCTACAGTCAATTCTTAGGTCCCATACTTATGGGGCTTCCATACAAAATTAAATGTTTGCTTTCCTTCTGCTAATCTGTCTTATGTCAAGTTGACTATTAGACCAGCCAAAAAAACCAAGGTGAGTAGGATAAAATTTTCCCCTCCCCAATACTGCTCTAACTTTCAGATATCTAGAAAAGAAACAGAAAAAAAGATGGCATATTGCATGAGATCAATATAATTAATAAAATTTAAAATAGTTAAAAGCAAGATGGCAATCCATTACACAGAAATCAAAACATCAGGCATTGCTTCATAATAATCCAGAAGGCAAGAACTGTTATTTCCATTTTACGGACAAGAAAACCAAGGCTCAGCTCCATTAAGTTAATTACTGCTTATAAAAGTCAAGATTCAAACATGTTCTTCTTGTAATCTACTTAACTTCACAGTCCATTCATTCTCTACTGCTCCCAATGGCCTCTCCTAGGAATGCTTGCAATGTTTATGAGAATGAATATCCAGTATATACAGAAGGAAACCTCTTCCTCATTCCTAGCTCAACAACACCAAATTGACTTTGTCATAGTCTAGTTGGCTTTTTCTAAACAAAAGAATAACTCCATAGAACACACACATACACACAAGGTTTATTCACTAAAAAGTGAGTTCTACCCTTAACCTAGACATTTGTCTCACTCCTCATAGATAACTATCATCATTTCTTATGTATATTTTCAGAAATTTCCAGGCCTAAATATTCTTCATCTTTTTAAAGACGAAAATGAAGAATATATTTGATACCTTGTTCTGTATGATGGTTTTTTTCTTTTTCTTTTTTCTCCCTTTCCTAACAAATGCAATATTTTCCCTCACTACATAAAGATCTATCTCATTCATTTTAATAAGTAGTTTATCTCATGTCTATGCATTAATATATTTAAGTAGTTCTCTATCAATGTGCTTTTAGGGGGATTTTTTTCAGTTTTTAATATTCAAACAAAGCTGAATGCTACTTTTTCACACATGTGAGTTTTGGTTTCTTTTGTTCTGATTCTTCTCCAGCTTGGCTGCTCATACTTAAGTCTTACACAGACCTTGGCATTTGCTGTCTACCACTCCTGAGCAGATCAGCAACTCCTTTGCAAAAGAAAAAGATCTCTAGGGAGAGTCCTGCTTGCTTTTCTCTACAGAGATTTAAGAACAACATGAGTAATTGAGTGTCTTATGATTTAGATGTTACACTTATTGAAAACAGACTCTTTACAGGTTAATTTCCAACCTGCAATCATCTCCTGTTAACCAGAAAAAGAGGTTTAAGCTGTAATAAAGAACAAAAAGCATTTACATGAGCAAAGGATTCCAATCTGGGAGTCACAGATTCAGGTGCTAACCTAAATTATGCTCAAAGAGAACAAAGAAAGGCAAGGTGTTATAAAGGCAAAAAACCACAGTGCCATTTTCATTTAGGTCCTATGTGCAAATGAGGGATTCTGGCTAGGTTAACAGGAATTGGTTAATGCCAGTATGCAAATGAAGGAGGCAAAATCTAAAAGTACTGTTCTCATTTGGTTCCTCCTTGTAAATGAAGGATGCTTGCTGGTGAAAAGGATCAACTCCTTTCAAAGTCAAGAATGTAGATGGTCTGGTTGCCATGGTAAGAAGAAAGTCCAGTCCAAGATGTGGTTCTCATGGTTGGTTTTATAAGTTCAAAAGATCATGAGTGGGACATGCAAACGTCAAAATTCTTTCCAGCTTCCTGGCTCCATTTTAGCTGCCTTCATGTAAATAACTCTGTTTTGGCACTTTCTGTTCACACTGCACAATGTTGTAAAAAATGACATGACAAAGAAATTGAAAAGTGCTTACTAAAGCTGAAAGAAAGCAGTCACTTTCCATTATACTTCTTAAAATTTCACTTAGCTTTATTTGGAAGCCCCTACCAGCCTAAAGATTCATACATTATTTTCTTAGTTATTTCTTATCCTTTATGCACATTGTGACTTGATAGGCATAAACCTAAATTTTAATTGAATACTCAATAATATATCTTTTTTATTTATATTTTTTAGAACACTAAATGTCTAATAAGATATCATCAGAACCTGCCTTCTAACAACACTAGTGCACAATTAATCATTACTGCAACACTATTATGTAATCTTTGTAAATACCTTTTATTTCCCTTTATTTATAACAGATGAGGCCTGTATCACTATTCAATTAAACTTCAAAAAAAGTTAATTCAGTGGAAGAATGAACTGGTAAAGTGATCAATAAGGTTTTGCTTATAGCAGAAAAAGAAAGAATTAAAAGCATTGTTTGGGCCATGATATCCCAAATATCCCTGGATGACTATAACCTTTCATTTTTCAGCAATTTTATTGTTATAGGGCTGATCAGAACCTTATAAACTGCTGTTCAATAGAATACTGTTCACAGAATGGTAATAGCTATAAAAACAAAAAAGGGGGGTAAAGGAGGCATTTAGTGTGTACATATGTATTATAAAACTCCAAAAAGGTGGACAGGATGTAACACTTCACTTTTTTTCCCTTTGCTCACTAGTTAGCATTTCCTGGTATTCTAGAAAGACCAGTATTTAACCTTAATTATGAATAATTCTAAAACAACTATTCTTTTTATTTAAAAACCCTTAGAATAATGTAACCTATAATGAACTATCACCAGCATTGTGAGGAATACTTTCTGAAATTTTACAAATCTTAATGAATGTAGCAAATGTTTCCAAGTATATAAATTTCTTGGCGAGGAGGTAAGGGGGCTGGGGGGAGTCACTATTTGACCTACTGATTTACAAATACTGTCTCCTGCCTACATTTCCCAGACTTCTCTTTCCCACAGTCCCAAATCCATGAACTTATTTATTGAGATTGTAGCAAGAGGTAGCTCGTCTGTTAAACACTGAGACATCAAGTGTCACCCACCCACTTTTCTAAGTTTCCAACTTCTCTGGAACCTCACTACTTCATTGCATTAATCACACATAGTTCTATAATTAAGCACTTATTTTTCTGCCTGTTTTACAAGATTCAAAAATTTGAGACACTAATTCTTAGTATTATTAGCGTTAGTATTAGTATCAGCATGTAGAGGCACAGCATTGTAAATAAACACCTGAAAATCTGAAGCATCCAATAAATGCTTGATAAATAAATAAATGAGCAAAAGTGTCACTAGAGCCTTCATGTTACTAATATTTTTGTCAACGATTGAAATCAGAGACTGAATCAGACCTGTAGACAATTTTTAAATTGATTTTTGGAAGAAAAGTGGTTTTGGTATGTTAAATTTTAGTAAGTTGAGGTAAACCATGTATTCCTCTTTTCAGAGTCTCAACATCACCCCGTTTTCTCCTATCTGGCAGCTTCACGCACTTTTGTTACCTGACTGACCCTCACAGTAATTGAATTTGCTGCTCCCGGACTACAAAGTACATGAAAAATGATATTGATTATGTTTCCAGGTATAAAGTAAGTTGTACATAAAGATTAAAATAAGACATTTTAATAGAAATAAAAGAACATTCGTACATGTAGATGAGAAATGAGAAAAAATGATTAGAAATGATATAACATGGTAGACTTTTTAAAAATTATTTTTACTTAGTTTCAAGCATACAGTACATTGGTTAGATATCTATATAGTTTAGAAAATGCTCTCCCCAGTTGTACCCTCCTTCCTCTCACCCTCCACCTAGCCAACGTATTAATGCTGACTGCATTCCCTCTGCTGTGTTCACCATCCCCGTGACCATCCATCAGCTACTAATTTGTACTTCTTTAGCCCTTCACCCATTCTGCCAACCCCCAATCCCTTCCTCTCTGTCTAACACCAAATCGTCTACTATATTTGTGAGTCTGTTTTTGATTAGTTTGTTCTTTTTATTCCTTAGATTCCACATGTAAGCGCAATTATAGAGTGTTTATCGTTCTCTGTCTGACTTAAACACTTTCTAGGTCCATCAAAGCAATATCTTTTTCCATCTCCTTCCTTTTCATATGTACGGGTCTTGTTTTCTTAACCTTTCAGCCACTCTATCTTTTGGTTGGAGCATTTAATTCTTTTCCATTTAAGGTACTCATTGATAGGGATGTAGTTGTTACTATTCTTTATTCCTGTTTTGATACATGATTTTTCTTCTTAAAAAAAAATCCCTCCAACATTTCCTGTAATATCGGCTTGGTGATGATAAATTCCTTTAGCTTATTTTTGTCTGGGAAGCTCTTTATCTGTCCTTCAACTCTAAATGATAGCTTTGGATGAACTATTCTTGGTTATATATCCTGGGTCTTCATCCTGTCGAATATTTTTTGCCAAGCCTTTCTGTCCTGCATAGTTTTGAGAAATCAGCTGCCAGTCTTATGGGTGTTCCCTTGTAGGTAATTATTTGTTTTTCTCTTGCTGCTTTTAATATTCTTTCTTTGTATTTAACCTTTGGCATTTTAATTATGATATGTCTTGGTGTGGGCCTCTTTGGATCCCTGATTTTGGGAATTCTCTGAGCTTCCTGGGGTTTTATGTCCATTTCCTTCACCAAGTTAGGGAATTTTTCCAACATTATTTCTTCAAACAGCTGTTCAACATCTTGATTTTCTTCAATTACACCGATCAGACAAATATTTGGAGCCTTACTAGTGTCCCATATCCTCCTTAAATTATTTTTATAGTCTTGGCATCATTTTTCTTGCCATTCTGATTGAGTGTCCTGATTGGCTTTCCTGTCCTCTAGATAGGGCACTGGATCCTCTTCTTAATTCACTTTGTTTATTTCTTTGTTTATTCCATTTAATATATTTCTTGTCTCAGATAATATGTTCCTCATTTCAGACTGGTTCCTTTTTATAATTTCCACTTCCATTTTTATGTTTTTTATCTCTTTGTCGAAGTTCTCACTGAATTTATCTACACTTGCCAAAGTTCATTTAGCATCTTTATAACCAGTGTTTTGAACTCTGCATCTGTTAGATTACTTGTCTCCATTATATCTGATCACTGTCCTGTTCTGTCATATGATTTCTGCTTCGTCTTCTCATTTTGGCTGCCTTTCCGTTTCTGTTTCTAGTTACTAAGCAAAGCTCTTAAGTCTCCCGGTCTTAATTAGTGTGAATTTGTGAAGTAAGTGTCCAGTGGCTCAGTGCTGAGAGGGGCTCAGCTACAGGCCAAACTTAGCCCAAGCCTCTACCCCTCCGGGGCCACCTGTTAAGATTCAGCAAACAATCCACAGATGCTGTGCTTATAGTTGGTACAAAAGGCCACGTGAGAAACTGAGGGTAGCTGCCTCCAGTGTGAGTCTCAGCAAGGAGCACCTGACTCGCTGAGGACACACCTGGATATGGCTTGGGTGGAGCCTCAAGTTGCGAGGGGTAGATTTTCAGGAAATCCTCTGGGTGCAGCAACCTCTGTTATCCAGTTTGATGACATCACGGCTATGGCGGCACTGGGTCCGTGCACTGGGGGATGGGGAGGGCTCAACAGGGAACAATGGGTACCACCAGCACTTCTGTACAGAGCTTGTCTCACCTGGGCCTTCACTCTGACAACATCTCCCTGTAAGTCCCTGGTGCCCCCTGCATGCAGCAGAATGGGCACTGATACTCAGAGCGAGCAGGTCCATCACTGCAAAAATCTGCTCACAGACGCGGCCCCTTTAAGAGGCTTCTGCCACTGCCGCAGCCTCTGTCTCACTCAGCTGCTCAGGACCAGACAGCCAGCCAGTGTCCTCACCTGGTCCTGCCTTCTGCTGTTGCAAGATGTTTTCCTGGACTTCTCCCTACTTGTATGGCTTGTTCCTCTAGATCCCAGGTGATTTTTCCTTGCTGCTGCTCCTTGTTTCCATCACAACTTTGATTTGGTCACCAGGGGGATGAAAAGCACCTTTATCATCTATGCCATTTTTCCTGCTCTTAACATGGTAGACTTTTAAAGCAAGTTCTGTGCTACCATAGCTACATGGTAGCCATTAGAGTATATAATCATTCCACATCCTTAATATCCATCTAGACCAGAATCAGAGGCTGCCATGGGAAATGTGGAGGGAGTTCCCAGGATGGCCACCAAGACCATTAGATGTTAGAAGAGAAAGCCTGATCATGGAGACTATCCCAAGAAAGACTAGAGAATCAAATCTTGGGGTTGTTTGTAAAGATAAAATAGGAGGAGCGGGAGCAATATTACCCTTCTTTTTAGTCAGCCAGCTACATCTCTGCAAACAGGTGGGAAGGAAAATTTTTACAAGGAAAACAAATTTCATTTTGAAAAAAAATAACTATAAATAGACAAATTCTGCTGAAGAAAGAACAAAGAAAAAGCAAATTTTAGGCAACATTCCTCTGATTAAATAAGCAACTGGGTTCTTTCAGCAAGGATTATCACTGCCAAGAGAGGAGTTCCAATAGTCATCAGCCCAGTTTAGAGAAAATGTTCAAGTAAGACAACTGTGCATGAGAGTTTTCCAGGGAAACAGAACCAGTAAGATACAAACAGGTATATATATGAGAATATTTATTATAAAATTTGACTACAGCAGTTATAGAAGCTCAAAACTCCCATGATCTACCATCTACAAGCTAGAGACCAAGAAAACATGTGGTATGATCCAGTCTGAAGCCAAAAGCCTGAGGGAGCAAGAGAGGGGGAAGATTCCAATGTCCAAGGGTAGAACAAGGTAGAAGTCCAGGGGCCCCAACATTAGTGAGGGCAGATCTTTATTCGGTCTCCTGATTCAAATACTAATCTCTTCTAGAAACATCCTCACAGACACTCCTAAAAATAATAGTTTACCAGCTATTTGGGCATCTGTTAGCCAGTCAAGTCGGCATATAAAATTAGCCATTATACTGTATAAAGACACCTTGACTTCAGGTTTGTTTTCCTAGGATAAAAACAGATCCAAAGAACATTAATTAATAAATCTCTGGAGTATTTCCTCTGTGCTAGGTACATGATTAATGCTGAGAAAAAGAATTGTGAAGGATAAGCTCTAGCTCTACACAGTCATGTAGTAGTCTTAGCTTTTTTTTTTTTTTTTTGCAGCACATGATTTACATATTACTGATGGGAAATCATATTACTGATGAGACATCAGTAATATGTCTCTTCATGGTTAATGGTTGCTGTGAGCATTCCCTTACCCTCTGAGGGTATATACCAGAATCTTTGAGAAATCATGGTATTTGGGGTATTTTGAGAAGTCTCCACTTAGAGATTCTGATATGTATTCCCTGCCAAGAATATGCTATTCCCCCGTTAAGAATAGTAGGTTTAGTGAGGCATGGGGATTGGAAAATAGAGAAAAAATTTAAGACTAACATATCAACTTACACACAAAATTTATTAATTCTAAAGTCATAGCATAAGTCAAAATTGTGCACTACAAAGTCATCCATAAAAGTCCTTAAGCTCTCTGTAAAATAGAGTGCACATGGTTTTATATATACTTTACTCTGTAACATACATATAAATGTGCTATATATTCGATAATGTAAAAATATATTTCCTTAGATCATATTCAGAAATTATGGCACATGTTTTACAACTCACAAAGCTTTAGCAAATTTATGAAAATATCAACTTGTCAGCCATTCCTATCTCTTATAATCATTTTCATCTTATGGAGACAACTTTTATCCTTTTTTATATATATATATAACTTTTCTAATCAATGTTTCTGAATTGTTCTCAGTACAATACTTACTCTTACACTATTTTTAGGAAGCCATCATCATCCACCTGCCCAGGAGCATAAAAGCTATGTTTCTCTTCTTTGCCAAAGAAGAAAAAGAGAAAATCCTTAACTTTCTTTCTTTAGGTATGTATAGCCTGTTTCAGGTTCAAGTGCATCCACGGCCTAAAGTCTACACTTTTGCCCCACCTTTCAAATTCTTCCTTTCATTGGCAAACAGATGTAGATGAATTTGTGTAAGTTAAATGTTCATTGATGCAATTCCACCATAATTATAAGATGAATTAATAATACCTACAGCAAAAATATGCTACAGAGGCACTGAGAAAAAAGCTCTCACGGGGGGGAAATTTGGGAAAAGCATCACCAAGGAGATAACATTTAGAGTCTTGACGATTGTATAAAAAATTAACTGTGAAAGATGGCGGTGGTAGATTGAGCATTCTGGCAAAAACATAAGTGAATAAAAAAGACACACAAATAATCCAATATGTTCAGGAAATTGTGAAAAATCTGAATTATTAAAGAAAAAGATACTAGTGAACATATATAAAGAGAAGTTTTGGAGTAAAAAAATAAAAACGGAACAAAATTGATCCCAGTTCATGGTTAGTTTCATATACCCTAGGAAGGCACGTAGCCTTTATCTTGTCATCAAAAGATAACTAACAAGAGGACTTAAGTAAAGAGTAATCCGATTTGTTTTTTGAATGCAATAAATAACAATAAGAAGTATGGATTAGAGACAGAAAAAGCAAATATGAAAAAAGAAAAAACAGAAATATGTACACCCATCAGGACTTTGCTTAATCCCAGATGAGAACAAAGAAAGGGTGACAGAGTCAACACATGACTTGGCAATCTGGTTGGGACAATACACTGCGGAGGTTAATAAAGCAGGTTTTGAAACTAGACTTCCAGAGTTTTCATCTTGTTCCACCATAGTAGGAGGACTATGGGGAAATTAACTCCTCTAAGCCTCAATTGCCTGTCAGTTAAATAATGTCTCCACATAAGATAGCATTTGACATAATGCGTGTGAAATGCTCAGCACCATTCTGGCACACAGTAAGAGTGCAGTAACTGTTAGCAATCATTATTGGCTATGGTAAAAGCAGAGCGATAAAAAGAGGGAAAGATCAAGGGCAATTTCCAGATTTCCTACCAGAGTAATGAAGTACCTAGATATGTTGGATTGCATCAGTGGATGGGCTGCATTAACAGCCACCCCTCCCTCTGGCTTCTTGTTGTATCCAGCCAACGAAGAGCACCTAGAAAAGATCAGAGGGAGAAAAGGGAGTCAGGGCACTTACTATCTCTTTCCTTATGGAATTGTCACAAACTGTCTACATCCACCAAAGACCCCCAACCGCTGTCTCACCATTTTGCTGTTTCTAGCTCAAGTCCTGCACTGTCCTTTGTGGTTACCCCAAGCCTTAGTAAATAGACCCTCTACCAAACTTTTCTGAAATTGCCCAATTTGAGTGTGCCATCTCTGGCTCCTCCAAGACTCTGACTGACACACTGAGACTGAGGTAGTCTAGAATCAAGACCCCTGAGGTGAGAAGGTTGTGGGACTGACAGAAACACACTTGGATACATCGGGGGAGAGAAAGGATAGCTCTAAACATCTTGGAGCTGATTATTCCCTGGGCCTAGACTGAGAAATCTTTAGTCAGTTAAAGAAACTCAATAGAGAGTATGGTACAGCATGAGTATGTAAAATAACAATTAGTGAGGTAAGTGGTTATTCAAGAGAGCCTGAGGGCAGCCATGCAAGGGAGCATTGTTCTGCAGGACAGGCGCAGAAAGGATAGGTCAGGGTAGCAAGGGCAACCACATAATTCAAAGCAGTGGTGAGAAGTCACCAAGAGAACATACCTCAAGAACACAGTGGGACAATTCACACTACAGGGAGGATCAGCTCAGGATACTCAATAGATCAAGCAGGCCAGTCTACTCTGCAAAGGGCATAGACTGGTGCTAAAGACCAGGTGAGGTGGGCTGAACATCAGTGAGAGTGAGCAGAGAAGAGCCAGGGCCAGATGCCCCTCCCCCAATGAATTAAGAAATAAAAGCTTCTTTCTGCACCCAAACACCCTCTGGGAAGGAGGACATGGAGACGAGAATCCTGCAGGGTGGGAGGAAAATTTGAGAGACTGAGAAATTATGAGGAAAAAAATGAGATTAATATTTGGAACAGACACATGTTTAGAAAGCAAGAGATGATGATACCTATCCTCACTAAACCTGAGAATGAAATGAATTATTATAGAGCCCCCCCCCCTTCTCGGGGGACCAGGCTACTGTCCTAAGGCTGGATAGCAATGAGGCAGCCACTTAGCAATGGCTTCCAAGAACCAGAGCACATAACTCCTGGGCACTCTGCAGAGCACAAAGCGGAGCAGGTCTTTGCGGATAGGCCAGCATTCCAAGGTAAGTTTGTCCTCTCCAGGTAGCTGTAGACAAGCCAGACAGCATCTATGTGACTCCAGGAGCACTTAATAAAGACATGGCAGCCCCCAGGTGACTGTCCCAGTTCTGAACGTGGGGGAAGAATCATCGTGGAAGTGGGCAGGAATTACTCAGACCAAGCCAAAGAGATGGAGAGCACAGTACCAAGCAAGCTGATCCTGAAATCATCCAGCACCTATGCCCTGAGGGTTGCCCATCCTCATGTCCACCTACAACCATAGCCGGTACCAGGAGCTCAAACAGAGTGGTGATGGGCAAGAGCTGCTGTGCTGTCTCAAAGGCCATGGCCTTTGACTATGTGGCCAGTTATGCCTTGTGCCTGGACTGACAGCCAGAGACATGCAGGATGAGGGCAAGAAGGGACTTCCCTGGACTCTGGCCAAGAGCTTCATGGCCAAAGAGAAGATCCCTGTTCCTTATAACCTGAAGCTCTGTCTTAAGGTCAACAGCGATCTCAATCTTCCGTGATTTTTTTACATCTACTTCATCATCATCTACATTTCTAAGATAATAACCTTGGAAAAGGCAATATCCCCAGGACTTCAAAGGGAGTTGAACCCAAAAAAACGAGATCTAGGCTGGCATGTCTAGAGTAATCAATATGAGATTTAAGGTGAAAAGCACCCTAAATTCTAACAAGTTTCAGAAAAGAAGGGAACAAAACAGAGCAAGCAAAAGTTATTTAAGGTAACAGCCCTTTAATAAGGAACTAGTTTTTTTTTGTTTTTGTTTTTGTTTTGCTATACCTCAACTCAAAGAAAATGGATGCCCCAAAGAAAACATGATCCAGAAGAGCTGGGCCAGAAATGGAAACAATAAACACTGCTTTCTAGGAATAAAGTATTTGTTGTGCTTCTAAAGAGGAGAAATTATCAAACCAAATTTTCAGAAAACTTACTTTACTTTCCTAAAACTGGACTAAATAAGACTTTTCAGTGGGTCATTCTGGGATCCATAGTTCAAGACTTAAAATCTGCAAGTGAAGTTGAAAAAAGCATGTTTCAAATCAGTGTTTCCCAAATTTTCTTGGTCATAACAACCATCTGAAGGTATTCGTAAAAATAAAAATTTCCAAATCATTGACTTATACACCAGGTCCACAGTAATAATTAGTGGAATGAATTAATCTCCAATACTCCAAGTGATTCTTATGGAAATGTGGATAAACACTATTCCACAGTCAATTTATTTATTTAATAAGTGAACAATTAAGAAAGACCTCAGTCATTTACTTAGGGTATGTACCCCAGCCCATAGATTCAGAGATAATTTTGTAATTACTGTTTTCAAAATAACTGTTTTCTTTTGGGAGGAAATGAGCTAGAACATAAAATTACATTTCTGCTTCCCAATTTGTGACTACTCAAACTACTTCATCATGTGTGTGCCTGTAGAGCATCCTTATAGTAAAGCATCCTTCTGAACCAAGGCACTCACACCCCAGCTTCAGGGAGTATAGGCTGCTAATAGCTCATAGCTGAGTTTCTTTCCTAAAATCTGGGAGCCTCCTAACCCAAGGTTATGCCGAAGGGCAGTCCACATCCAATGACTGGTTAAGGAAGAGGGATAGGGGGTCTTTAAGGACCAGTCTCCTGTGCTTTAATTGTGAACAATTATAAAGAGCTGTAAACTCCCGAGCTTCTTATTGCAAATACAAGACAGTTTCCATCTCTCCTTCTGCCTAATACTACTGCTTTCAGTGCATTCAAATTTAATTTCTGGGAGCATCCACCAATAAAATTACTGCATGCAAGTCTCCATCTCAATGTCTGTTTCTGGGAATACTGACCTAAAGCCGTAGAAGTGAGGAGTCATCCTAAGAATCAGATTCTAAAATGGGATTTTGAAGCCAAATCATCTGCTAATGGCTAGCAGTAAGAACCCCATCGCTGGTGATAGGTGGAGTGCTAATAGTCCATAGCATACCATAGTAATGAAATTATTAAGACTTACACCAGGAGTGAAACTGATAGAAAGTAAAGGCACTGCTACAGGTAACATCTCAAGCACTCGCGAGATTTGGGGAAAGTGGTACAAAATTATAGAGACTATAGAAGGAAAGCTATTGCTGAGGGCTAATTCTTTGGAGAAAAACAATGAAAAGATGGACATAATTAATTACCAATTGAAGGTAAAAGGTGAAAACCAGAGAGAATCTGTGGCAGCAGATAAAAATCTCTGATCTCAGAAGCTAAGCAGGGTCAGGCCTGGTTAGTACTTGGATGGGAGACCACCTACGAAAACCAGGTGTTATAAATGTAAAAAAATTTTTAAATAAATAAAAAATAAAATAAAATAAAAATAAGGGATTGTAAACTGACAAGGTCCTTGAAATCTGTGCAATCAACCAAGGATTGCCTCACCTAAAAAAAAAAAAAAGAAAAAAGAAAAGAAAAAGAAAACGTTGCAGTGATTTCTGCCTTTCAGTATAACACATGTTCCTCTCAGGATCTACTCCAATCTCCTCTATAGGCCTCTAATACTAAAGAAAAGGTAAGGAATCCATGAGACATCACCATGTAATACTAAGGCGATATTATATGCTAATAATTCAATCAGTTCTTTTTCATGGAAACCTATGGCCATTTACTCAGATAATCATACACTAGAGAAAGATAATACCCAGAAATTTCAAGGTCATATTTATTATTCAAAAACCAGAGTCATCCAGGACTCCATGTCAGAGTGGAGGCACGTGGTAATAAATTGATTCACTAGGTCCAATTTACAATGGGTACAATGAAGCCATGGAACAACCCAGTAATCATCTCCTCTGTTCTCCATGTTACATAGACATACTCGGTAATTAGCAAACCTCGTCTCCCAGGTTGTTGTCTCAGCCCTTGGAGCTAAGAACCATCAGCGAGAAAGACCAAGTGGATGCCTCTGCCTAGATCTGACAGCGAGTCCATAGCCTGAGGAAAACGTGGGCAGGATCACCTGCTAGAATAGCCTCAAAGACTAGCAAAGGTGATAACCAAGGGTGAAGAAAATCTACACTGGATAGAAGAGGAATAAGGCAATAAGTGTCAGATGTAGCCTCAAAACCAGCTGCAGTATTGGGGCTGTTTTTGATTACATGTTTAAATAATACTACTTTGGGTATATTGCATTAAAAAATATATATCCTTAACTTAATTTTAACTTTTTTTAATATGGCTACTTGAAAGTGTAAAATAACATGTGGCTCATATTAGTGGTTTACATTATATTTCTATTGGACAGGTTTCCTTTACAACATCTGCATGCAACAAAAATTTCACCTTAATACATGTGACTTAGCCAATAGAGTAAGAGCTATTTAGGTGGCCATCATCTGCTTGGGGAAAAGGTGCATAATGTAAGCTAATGAGGAACAAAAAACATATATTCTTCCAGCCAACTCCTTTCTCCCTCTTTATAGGCATGACATAAATACCACACATGAAGCAGGACAGAAGACTGCAGAGATCTGATTATTTCATAGTTTCAGCAGATCACGGGACTCTTTTCTAAATGCTTTGTCTGAACTAAAAATCTATATCCAGATCACTTCATCAAACAATTACCTGTACAGCAGTTGGACCTGTCTAGATTGTTGCGGGCTTGCAGATCTGTGTGTGGAAGAAATGCATCTTAAAAATGAAAGTTCTAAATAAGATATAGTAATTGTACTTTAGAAATAAAGTTTAAAATTATGCAGAAACCACAATATTCAATCCTCCACCATAAAATTATCTGCTGTAATCTCCACTTCTGGATATGGATAGCTAAATAGCAATATATAAACAAACAACATCAAAGTGCCTTTTTGGCTAACTGCCACACTGCCACTTCTGAACTGAAGCCAGTTATAATGACATCACTCTAGCTTCTTGTCCTTTACTGACCTTCCTACTTATGTTGCCAAAATGTATTAAATTTCTCCTCTATAATTTGTCTTTTCTCTTTGTCTTTGTTTCTTTAAATAATGACTTGACATCACTTGACCTCAACCTACAATTTTGGCTGATAATATCACTGAGCAATTCACTTACATAAATGGCCTTGCATAATCATCTGTTGTGTCTCAGGAAAATTCATGCAAGAAGAGATTAAATTTGTACAACATGGAACTGAAGAAAATTCTTTTAAATATTCCAAAATCATACTTCCATTAGGCAGCTAAGATGAGATGTTCTATAAAGCCATAGAAATCCAGTTTCCATGGCACTATAGTCATAAAAAATATATAGTTATAAACCCACCTGCACATTTATTTTAGAATTTTTTAAGTAAAAGTCACTCTGTTCACTAAATTGAAAATAAAAGTGGTATCCCATTAGCTAAGGTTTTCATGATTAAAAGATGTGTTTGAAAATCCACAAATATTAAGAAAGAAAACTAAAATAATGATCTCTTTGAAAGAAAATTAATCTTTTTGGAATATTAAAGCAGAAAGTTATTTTTCTGAAAAAAATATGGCTCAGTTAATAAAGAATATTTACTAATAGATACTTATGGAATAAAATATGTACCAATCTATATTATTATGTTGACTCATTACCTGTGAATTCATGCATGTTAATTAAATGTCATCACAATTGTTCAAGCATGAGGTTTTTTTATCTTCATCTAAAGAAAAAAATTCTTCACCTGCACAGATATTTAAAAGACCTTGACCAACCCTGCCTTTTCCTTTTAGTATCGTCAGTATTTAGCACAGTGCCTAGTATATATTTTATATTAACACGTGTGCTCAGAATATTTTAATAACATCAACTTTACAGAGTACTAACAGAGCATAGTGGTTGAAAGCTGAGACTATACTGTCAAATTACCTGGGTTCAAGTCCTGGCTCTGTCATTTATTCTGTGTGTGACCTTAGCTAAACAAGCTATTTAATCTCTCCTCTATTTCCTCATCTGAAAAAATGGGTATAGTAATAACCTTGGCCCCATAAGAGTGTCATGAGGAATAATGAGTTGAGACATGTGAAACTTTAGAACTGTATTCTGCAGCATAGCCAAGAGTTCGATCAACGGTAGCTTTTACTAAATAGGGTACTTATTAGAGCTTACAAGTTCTTTTCACATATAACATTCAGAATCTCAAAAATCTTGTAACCTAGCCTGGTTTGAAGAAACAAAGGCCCAAGATCACAAATACCAGAAAGGAGCAAAGCCAGTATTTAAATCCAAGGTCTCTGAATATAAATTTTAAATCTTTTCCACTGTATACAGTTAGAAGGAATTTTTTTGGATTCTTTCTCTAATAGTGTTTGCAATGTGAGTATAGACACTGAATAATAATTATAAAACAGTGGGGATTCACTACTTTCAGAGACCAAATTATGGCAGAGAACATAAACATAATGAACGATCACTTTCCTTTTTCAGAGGCTTGCTCATGTGATCCTGGGTGATTCTTAAGCATCAGTCTTGCTGAATACTACGACATAGGTGACAGGTTCTGCCTGCCCTCAAAGTTCATAATATAAAAGAGGAAATAGAATATATACTCGTGAATATATAATATGGAGAGGTGCTACAGAGGAGTATCAAATGAAAGAACATACAGCACAGGGAAGAGAAATGTGGAGAAAACATTATGGTCTATAATAGATCACCAGAACTTGGCAGATGGCTGGGGTTCCTTCCCAGGAAAGGAACTCGCCATCTGAACTATGCATGTAAGACCAGTGGGCCTTGTTTTCACTGCATATAAAACTGAAGTGTAGATCTCTAAGACAATTTCCAGTTTTACATTATTATTATACATTCTCATACACAATTGGAGGAGTGTAAAGTAGTAAAATCTTTTTGTGGAACTTGCAAAATTGAAAAACTGCCATCTCATTGGGTCCACTTATTGCCATTAGCCCTGATCCTAAGCCACCATCACGTCTTGCCTAACTACTACAATAGCCTCCTCGCTGATCCCAGACCTTGCTTCCACCTTAGCCCCACTGCAATTCATTCTTCATGTGGCAACTGGAACAATCATTTTAAAACACAGATCAGATTGCCCCTCTACCCTCCTCATATTCCCCCTGGTGGTTTCTCCTCTTACTTGGGAGAAAATCCAAATTCCATGGCCTACAAAGCCCTAGGGGATTTGCCTCTGTTTCTGACCCCATTCACACCACTTCTCTTGCACACCACACTTCAACCGCCATGGTCTTCTTTCCGTTCCTGTTTTAGGGCTTTGCACAAGCTATTCTTTCTGCCTCAAATATTCTCTCTACTCATCTGTTCGGTTTTCAACTTAAATGTCACTTGTTCCAATAGGCTGTACCAGACAACCCAATCTAAAGTAACTGCCTAACCGATCTCTAGAACATAACCGTTACTTTAATTCTCTGCACAACACTATCATGATATGACGCTTTCTTATTTACTCCTTCGATCTTTTCTTCATACACATATTTTTGAATGCATGTATGCATATTGGTACATTTTATCATTTAATTATTTGTTTATTTATTTTTTTTCCCCTTCCTATATCCACTGTAGAGAATTTGAGTTTATAAAATCAGGGAGCTTGTCTGTTCATTCACCAGTTCGTCCCCAGTTTCAATAACAATATTCAGCACATAATGGGCACTTAGTCAATGAATATTTAATTCTGGTAATGTAACTTATGAACATTTTTCCATGCACTATGTTTCTAAGAAAGTACATAGAGTTAACCCATTCATTCAGTTCTTACTAGTTCTGTTGTTTAAAAAATAGGGAATAAAATGGGTGTGGAATGAATATCGGATAACTTTTAAAAAATTTGAGTTCACATCCAAGAACACAAAAGGCAAAAAAGATAAGGAAAAGACATTTGATAAGAAAATGATTTAAATTTTTATATGCATATGTGTGTATATGTATATATATATATTTACACATATATGTAGATATACATATATACATATATGATCAATCTAATCCTGGACATCCAACATCCATCTAATAGTAGGATAGAAAAGAAAATCAACCCCCTCCCAAAAAAAAAGACAGAATAGAGAGACAAAATGAAAGGAAAACATTAAAGAAACATAAAAAAACACTTCTGAAAGCTAAAGAAAGACAATGGTCACCAGATTGAAAGGGGCCTAATAAATGCGAAGCAGGTAGAATTAAAAGAAAAAGAAAAAGAAAAAGTAGTGTAGATGGATAGATTAGCTAGATAGATGATAGCTAGAGATAGATGATAGCTAGCTATCTAGCTAGATAGATGATAGACAGACAGATAGTGATAGATGATAGACAGAGAGAGAGAGAGAGAGAGAGAGAGAGAGAGAGAGAGAGAGAGAGAGATAGAGAGAGAGATGATAGATAGATCGATAGATCTTCATTAAGATTTAGAATATCCACATAAATAAAAGATCTTAAACTTTACTCCTTACTCACTCCTAAAAATTGCTTGAGGATCCACTCTGAAGGTATTTCCAGATGTGATTAGCACTTGAATCAGTGAACTCTATAAGTAAATTGCCCTCCCCTGCATTGGGTGGAGGTCATCCAATACTTTCAGGGCCTGAATAAAACAAAAAGCAAAGAAAAGGAGAATTTGTTCCCTTTCTGCCTGCCTGGTTGAACTGGAACTTCGGTCTTCTACTGCCTTGGACTGAGATTCACACCATCAAATACCTGGTTCTCAGGCCTTCAGACTTGAACTGGAATTACACCATCACCAGCTTTTCTGGGTCTCCGGCTTATCGATAGCAGATCATGAGACTTAGAGCCTACCTAATTTTATAAATATATATTCTGTTTCTCTGAAGAATTCTGGCCAGTACAAAAGACTATAAGGTATATGATTAGAAACCAAGAGGTTGAGAGGACTGGACCTTAGCTAAGAAAAAGGTCAGTTCATCCTCTATACAAAAGAACTGAAGAGAGGATGAATCCAGATATATCACTGCATGGGTAAGTGCATAGTTTTGGTGATGAAAGTTGAGAAAATTCATCTACTGGTTTCTATATACTCTTGAAGAAATATAAAAAAGTTGCATCCAGAAGTTTAAGGAGAGTGGAAAAGTTTTGAAATCATTTCTGCGCAGAGTGGGAGAGAGTTGGCCAGTAAAATGTAGCAAGCTTGCTGGGCGGTGTTTAGGGTCCAAGGAAGAAACTAATGAATTTATGTTAGAAGCAATCTGCTGAGTTCATGATTTTCTCTAGTAGTGCTCACTTGCTCATGGGTTGAATCAGGGTTGTTGTTTTGCCAGAGAGATGGGATGACAGACAGAGAAGCAAACCAATTTTGTTATTTGAGAGAGGTATTTAAATTGGTTATTTGTAAAAAATAATATAGCATTCTATTTTTCTCTAACTGAACTTAATTTCACTCTTGATCTCATTTAGCTCAAGGCAAAAAAAAATACATGTTTTTAAAAAATTCTTAATATGTAGAATATAAGCTGGATAGGAAGAAATGTGAAGGCCAGAGAGGAATAAGGATTAGGAAGATGACACAGAACAGTCTGGACTCAAGTAATTCCCATCTATGGATAATTATGGGCTATGAATGTTCATCCAGTCTGGTCTAGGATTGACTCCAAAATTGGATAACACTGGACCTGAAGGTGCTGGAACTCTCTGCCTCCAGATGATCAGAACTAGGGAAGGCAAGGGCTGACGATAAGCTACCGCCAAATGCAAAAGCTGACCTGAATACTAAGAAGCCTATGTCTTGGCAATTCTAATGCCCAAGGGTATTTCCATCTGTATTTTTCCATCCCAGTTTTGTCATATGATTTTTGTTTAGATGGAGAATAAAGATACTTGATTATTGTACCGGTTTTATTGGCTGCTTTAAAACAAATGCAATTTTCAATTCTTGTTTTGAAAAAAATGTAAAATTATTTGACTGCATAAAGCAAGGTGCTATTTAGAAGTCTAAATCTCTCTCCTATACTTAAAATTAGTCTCTGTCTCTAGCATTATACAACTCTCTACCCTTTGCATTTTAAGTGAATCATAGCCACAAAAGCTTACTCAGCTGAGTTATTTTTTAATCCTATTAACTCGAGTCAGAATCATCCTTTTCCACCCACATACACTTAGCTTTCAAGCCTAACTTCCAAAGAAACATTTAAATTATTAAAGTCAATCTTGTGAGACAGGATTTGTCACACTGAAGTCAAATAATTTAAAGAAATTCCAATGTAAATTTAAACTTAAATTGGCCAGCCAAGGCTTTTTCCCAAATCAAGCCAGTAAAATAATACCTGTTAGGTTTTGATGCTTTGTTTTAATGATCAAGTCTGAGCGTTATTTTTGTTTTACTATTTTTCACCACTCCTACTATATGGAGTTAATAGTAATAAAATAATTAATTAAACAAATATCGATTGAATATCTGCTGTGCTTGAGACACTACACCATGTGCCCAGGCTTAAAAAGTAGGAAGTCACAATTCTTGCTATATAAATTCTAAATCCTCTGGTGTGAGTAAATCAAGCACATAAGTAGATCTTACAACAGCACTTGTGCTAAAGTGGGGAAGGAGTATTAAGCTGTGAACTAAAGCAGTGATAGGCAGAATTTAAAATCAGAAAGAAAGGAGATATCTGATTAAACAGAAATGACAGACTCCAACAAAACTATATATTTCAGGCTAAGTTAAAGGGAGAAAGTCATGATATTTGGCAGTATTCGGAAATTTAGGAAGAGTGTATTGTGTTTATGGAGGAAGGTGATAAATCCGGTTCGAGAAATTTTTACTTGAAGATAACTATGAAAGATGTAAATTATGACACCTAGAAGGCAGTTAGAAATGTGTAGCTGAAGGTTTGCGGCAAAGTTAAGGAGCAGAGCTGTAGAACTGGGAGTCATCTGCATGAAGCAATACAGAGCTGCTACATCTTGAATGGTGAGAACTGAATAAAAACAAATTGTGTATGGTGGCAGGGAGTCCGTATGAGGAAAGAAACCGTGTGGTATTGTGGGAAGAAGAAAAGACACAGCAAAAGGAGACGGCAAAGCTATAAACCCAAAATTAGTATTCAGAGATATCCAAAGAGCCAAGACAACATCAAAGAAATCAGAAGAGAAAAATTCTCATTATGGATATAGTGTGATCAACTCTGTCAAATGCCACAGAGATTTTGGAAATAAATCATTTTGGGGGGAATATAGAGCATGTTACTTCTAATAAGAACTACCAGCATTAATTAATTTTCAAGCTAATAATTATATTTTAATTCTCTTTTCAAGTTTGAAACAGAAACAAACCCACAAAAATGGTGTCTCTACACTTTTCTGAGCTGAGTTTCTCCTTTACTTGGCAAGCGTTCGCAGGTGTCCCAGAGATGATGCCCCTTTCGCCATCAGAATTGCGTACCCTTTAGTAACCATCATTTCTAAATAGTTGTCACTGGTTTCAGAGCAGGAAGACTCCTTCTGCCAACTCAGTGTCCACTAGAACTCTGCCCTGTTCTTCATCTGTAGTCAATCAACATTCCTTCACAGTTGGAAAAAGAGTTGAGAGCCAGTTGTGCACCATAGCTACGAATGTTCTGAGGGGCATTTGCACTGAACTGGAAATCAAATGGAAAAGAAAACAAAAACTCATATCAATGAGTTTCTAAAGATCATGGCACTTGGTTGAGCAGATATTTAGGAAGAAGCACCCTTTAAAATAAAATCATGTAGGCAACTTCTAATTTAACCTATCCTAAAAGTGAGATTATAAGTGGACAAATTTGTTTAAGATATTCTGTGATTATTTTAAAGCCATACCATGATACTATTATTTCAGTCCCAGAATCAATTTTCTTAAGAAGGCAACAAAGATTAGGAAGGTGGGGGAAGTCTCTCCTGGTTTTTTTTCGTTGCATCTCAAAAAGCTTTTCATTGGAGATTGATTGGCAAGAAAATTTCTGTTGCCAATTTTTCTAGTGGTCATTGACAGCAACAGTCAAAAAGAAATCTTACTACCATGCGCACAGCCAGCTAAATTACCTTTGCCCTTATATGCACCATATTTTCTTCTTTGAATATACTTGACCATCTTTTCCCTTCTCAAATTCTGTCTTTTTTTCTAGAATATGAAGATAGATGTTATTTAAATTGAGAGCATTCAATGGTGATATTAAAAAATATTAGTTACATAACTGGGGCCTAGGAGAGAAGCCAAGGAATCCAGAAACGTGGGAAGGCTTTTAGGGATGGAGATGAGGGGGGTGAGGACTCAATAGATAGCCATTTAACAATAGAGAGAAGAGAGGTATTTTAGTATTTTTTTTTTTAATAACTAGCATGGTCATATGGGTTCCTACTAGCTGAATTTCAACTTTAAGCAAACTTTTCCTTTAAAAATTATTTCTCCTAAATCCAAATTCTTATTTGTCAAAAAAGAAAAGCTTTCCATATGCTCTTCTCTACTTGCCAGGTTAAACCTACTAAAGATGGCGTGTTCACAATCCATGAGTCAGCTCTGCCCAGTTAGAAATGAGACTGGAGCAAGCATGTGGTGTTATTTTCCATTACTGATTACTCTGCCTTCCTTAACACTTTTCCCTCCCCCACTGTCCAATTTCCCTCCCCCACTGTCCACCCTGAAAATGCACAGACACACACACACACACACACACACACACACAGAGTCAGCCGGAAAATTTGTTCTCAGAAGCTCTTGAGTTATAACTCAGAAATTTCTTGAGAACATAAACTGAAGGTGTAGAGTTATAGAGTTGGTATGGAAAAGAAGAACAGTTTATTTTTACTTATGGTTAGTGCTAACATACATCTTGGATATTATAATTTCAAATAGCCTGTGTCATTTTTTCTATCATGTTCACCACTTTTTGGTTTAGTCACTGTAGTCTGTAACTATAGGGCATATAACAAATCTTACATAAAGCATAAAAGTACTTATTCTCTGAGAAAATAAGAAAGCCAAATATGAAAATAAATGCATGGTGAGAGAGAGAGATGTGTGGTTTTTAATGGGTTTAGAGACTTCCTTTATGCTTTGTAAATTACACAGAAAAGATTAATTGAAATAAAGGGCGTGGAGACCATCTTTCAGCTTTAAATAAACAGTCCCTCAAGTAGACCATGTAAGGGAATGTGAATTTTTCCTGAGATAAGTAGGTTCAGACAAAGTTAATGTATGTGTGGCTGCTCAGAACTTTGGAGACTGAGTCACTGAGAGCATTGTCACTTGAAAATACAATTGTAATACACTCCCATCCAAATGCTTCTCTTCACCTACTATTCACAAGCTCAGCCTAGTGTTTTTTAAACCTAAATAAATTAATTGCTTTTCTAATAATTAATTTCTTTAGTAATAATATCTAGATCTACATTTCATTTTTTTTCAAGGAAAGCACCTCACCCTTTATTATTAAAATCAAAAAATATAAAGCTGGAAGTAATTTTCTTATTCATACAACGAATACCTTCTTCGGGCTCAGCTTTTTATTCCATACCTTGATTTCACAGATGATAAAACTAGAACCCAGAGATTTAAAATGTCTTAAGCCAGTTTACAAATCAGAACAAATTTATTTTAAAAGACAGACGTAGGTTGAGTCTATGAAAACTCATTCAGTTTAAATCCAGTTATGAATATAGTTGTTTTCCTTTTGCTGAGTTTTTCAGGTAATAGTAATGTAGAAAAAATCTGCTATCACAATCATGCACTATGTATCTTAATGGAGTGAAGAACTTCATAATGATCAGATCACCCTTAAAATCACTGCGTTTGGGAAGATGTTTTAGATCCTTGTAACTCTAAGTTTGGTCCTTCAATCAGTAGCACCTGAAGGCATGTTAGAAATGCAGGATCTCTGGCCCCATTCCCCAATAATGAAATATTTCTGCATTTTAACATATCTTCAAGTGACATGTATATGCATTAAAGCTTGGAAAGCACTGATTTAGACGATCTTGAAACTGACTTCTAATATTTAAAACGTATGAGTTAAAACGTGTGTGTTTAAATGACATCAAGAGTATCTTATTATTCAAAGTAATTCTGATGTGAATATTTTCATAAAAGTGAAGAATCCCTTCTAAAACAAATTATCTCCAATTTATCTTAGGTGCCAATAGGGAATTTTTTGTATATGGACTTCATATTGCATAAGTTTAGGCCAATCTAGGAATCACATAAGTATGAAGAAATGCTCCCTCTCTCTCTCTCTATATATATATATATATGTATGGGACAAGCAACACACAAGTTCCTCTTATTTGAAAATGCACTGGCCCTACTGCTAATTAGTTCAAAGCTGATTTGTATAGAACTTATTTTAATTCATTCAGAAGTTCGATGAAATTACTTTTGCACTATTTATAGACAAGGAAACCTCATAAGTTAATTCCAAAGGAAAAAAATTTCTTCTTAAAGAAAACATTATTTTACAAATTTACAAGGCTCTACTTTCATACAAGTAATTGCTATATAAGCAAGGGCATGTATTGTTATGTTTGTACACTCAACTACAAATTATTCTTAGCTAGTAATTAAAACAACTTTAAAAAGGCAACAATAGGTTTATTTGGTTTGCCTGGCTGTGCACATAAAAATAATAAAAATGTTTTTCAAGCCTGTAGACAATCCATGAATTTAGATCATTCTAAATTAGGCTGCATTGCTGAATTTTAATTGATCACCATCTTAATATCTGAAAGTTTTCTCCCCTAAGACCTTTTGAAAGTGCTTAAGGATAACATTATCGTTTCTATTTTATGAACTTCTGAATATCCGAACTAAATAGATAGTATATTTCTAACAAAACTAAATCAATCTCCTGTATGTAAGTAAGACCAATATCTTAACCTCTAGATTCAACATTTTGTTTCGTAAAGCAAAAATCTTTATAAATTTAGACATACAACTTTGTTACTTGCAGGTACATGTTGCCTTGAAGGTGTCCTTCAACTATGACCCCATTTTTAGTGGCTTTTTGCTACCTGCAATGATAAACTTTGGTGAATTTTTGAGGACTGCATAAAATAAAAATGTTGCACATAAAATAGAAACTAGTTTTAGTAGTAAGATGCAGATCTTTTTTGAGCATACCAACAAAAGTATTATGTTACATGCCTGAATTTTCCACAGCTATTTCCACTACTCTCCTTAAAAAATACATTAATTTTGAAAACGCATATATACCCTAGCAAATATAATTTCACCTGACTTTTTAGACTGCCTCTGAACTTTAAAGTTTTCAAACAGTGTGACATACAATTTTAGTGGTGCATACAATATATACTTTTACTGCATTTATGTCTTAGGACTTTTATATTTATTTCATGTACTGAAATCTTTCACTAAAACAAGAATCCTAAGGTCATTAATAAGAAACATCTGCTGGTCATTTTCTTCCATCTGTCACATAGCTAATAAATAGTATCACTTAGCAGCCTTATGTAACATCACCTTTCTAAGTTCCTGAAAGCTATAACCAGAATTACACACTAAAAAGAGTTAAAGAATACATTACTCACATCTATAAATATGTTGTTTATAATAATCCAAATGAAAATGAGACCAAAATATTTTCTGACCTTCTCTGGAATGCTAAGCAGTGTTGAGGAGTAGGTTAATAAGAAAGTTAAAAGTATTTACACATAGTTTAATAGTTGTCTCTTAGGGACACTGTTTTATGAGGATCCTACGGAAAAGAAATTTTCTTCTGACTGCTTGCACTGTGTAAATATTACCTCAGATAAATGCCATATTTTGACTAAATAAGTCCACATAAACATTAGACTGTTTTATGTTGGTTTCCTTAGTTTTTCTGCATTAATTCAAAAATTCAAACCATGATTACCCCTAAAACACTCTATAAAATAATATTCATGACTTCATACAGAAAGGATGATATTTTCCTTTATAAATGCCACATAAAACCTGTGGCAAATTTTTAAATTGAAAAATTGTGAAAATCCAAACATAACCACAGATTGCCTTCCATCCCTTGTCCAATAAATTCTAACTTTAGGTTTTACTCTCTGACAGAAATCCTTTATAGTATTGAGGGAAAAAAAGCAGCTTTTTGTTTCTTGTCTATTTGTCAGTGTGACCTTCTCTTTTACAGTTAAAAATCCATTAAGCATAAACATTATAATTCATATCTACATAGGGAAAATTCAAGGAGGATATGTTTTCCAGAAATACTACTCAGAAAACTTAGAGACTTTTGCTATTCAGGAATAAAAAAACAAATGAAAATAAATTTTTAAAATATACATATACCTATCAAAAATATACTGGAGCCTGAAACAACTGATCTACCAAAAATAAATGATATATTTTAATTGACTTTAAATGTTATAATCGTGAATAAAAATTTATTTATTAAACATAGGAGGCTAAAGCTTGACTTTCATATGTTTTTATATTAGCATACAAGTTTCAGTTTTTCAGTTAATTACCAAAAGTAGCAGTTGCTACCAAAATGTAAGAATTCATTTAAATAAGCTACGAAAATATTACATTTAACTTTCTATTAAGTATTAGAAATAGTAAATATTTATGCTTGGGACTTTTTAAGAAGAGGAAAATCCTGCTGTCATATATTACATAATTGATAACAAAATATCAGTAGAACTTTTTCTGCCTAAGAAAAAAGATAAGAACAGATAGCTAATGTTATAATTGCTAGCTAGTCAAAGTATATACTGATGATAACTCCTTTGGCTACCTGACTTACATAATGAAAGACATTCATCTAAAAACTAGCCCCGCTCTTGTAAATAAAATGAAGTTTTAGTTTCTTCTTTATTGAACTGAGTTAGGATATTGGCATCTCATAATAGCCTTTCTCTTCAGGCTCCTAGGTCTTTCAATTCCACAGTACTATAACTTCTCCTTTCTTATTTTTGCAGTTACTTTGAATAAAGGTTGTAGAAGGTAGAAATAGTTTGTGCGCGTGCAATATTTCCTATCCTGTTTGAAAGACTGTCTGTGGTTTTTGAGTTCCCAAGAAGACAGCTAGAAAAATTAATACAAATGAAATCAATGCCTTGTCCAGTAGACTATTAGAAGCACCTTCTTACTGCTGTGTCCTAGATAAAAACATCTCATTTTCCAGACTGTGAGGACAGGATACACAAGAAAGCAAAATACTTCATTCAATAATAAAAAAGAGATTTGTCACACTGCAGGTATTTCCCCATTGACCAATTAAAATAAGAAACCCCATCTTCTCTTCTTTAACTGGAGGAAGGTCACAACAAAGGATTTTTGAGCAGGAGATAAAATAGAGGCAAACTGATGAGCATCTTCTAGGCTTCTCAGGGACATTAAACAGCCCCCTATGAAAGACCAGATGGAAGAAACACACTGAAATGCTTCATTTTCTTTTGGAATATTTGGGCATCTTAGAAAGAAACTAGCAATTTTGTCCTTTGAGACCACAGTAAAAAAAACTATATTATTCAATCATTTCAAATCCAGTTCAAGGAAAAAAGTATACAAAATACATAGCCCATTAAAGCTGCCATTTCCTTTCTTTTATATATATAACAGGACTGTAATGTTAAAAATCAATCACAAAGGTAATATTTACAACTAAAAATGAATATGGATTATATTTTAACTCACAATTTTGATGTTGTCAGAGCTCTCAATCTCACCCTTTAATTTGCTATTGAGTTGTGGAGTTTATTTAGCTTTTTAAACGTAATTTATTTTTTTATTTGCACATTAATTATTAAAAGACAAAAAAATTAAAGAAAACTAACGCATATGAAGAAATATTCTGAGATAGAATGCTTTCTTTAGCTCCAATAATTAAAATATTAATAAAGTAGATAAGCAGCACTTTGAAGAAATGAAGCAGTAAACATGAAGGAAGATATGACCTGCCAACATCAAATATTTACTTCTCATTATCAAAATTGGAGAATATTTATTGCAAGCGTATTATAGCCCACACCTTAAATAAACAATGATTACTCCCCTCACCCTGAGTCAGCCAAAGGACAAATCAAGAAGCTACTCTATGGATATTTCTTCTCTTAAAAAATAGTTTCCCCAAATCGGCCGATGGTCAACATGACCTAAGTAGAAAATATGTTCTCAAAAATTATCCATAGTCTTTGCTTGTTAAAAAGTGAAGGTCTATTGAAAACATGGGTCATAAAGATTAAGCCAGCAACCATAAAGATGTTCCCATGTGCCCATCTAAAACTGTCACTTAGTTATCATTTAGTAGTTTCATTAAATAATTTTCTATACGAGTGATGCTGTGTCTTTTCCAGTGTAGGTAACCCTGAATTCAAAGAATCGGAACTAATAAAATCTGGGGAAGGAGAAATCTAAATTCTAAACCATTCTTTTACTGATTCTATGGCTCACTCTTGGTAAAATTAAGCCTATCCTACCACCACAGACTACAAGAAAAAGATTTATAATTTGTACATATTAGTAACTTAATAAGCATATATTCTCCTTGAGATATTTGCATTTTAAAAGAAAAATTAAGGATCAAAATTGTAATGCAAAGTAATAAACTGTTAAAATTCTTTTAGAACACAGTGAAAGGAAATCATTTGCTTCTCCTGAGAAACTGATGTAATTTCTCCCCATGGATGATGAAAGTAATTTGCCTTGAGTATCATGAAATATAAAGCCGAATTTACAGCTTACCCTTTATTAATATTTTCAGATCCTAGGCCTATAGTTTTCTCATTTCTGACCTCTTATTATATTTTCTCTGGTCCTGATTTTTATAAGCTACCTCACTTTCTCTGGAATAAAGATATGTGTATAATACCAGTGCTGCTGTGTCTCCCAAGATTTGTCCCCTACTGTCACCACCACCCAATCCCCCTAGCCCATAAACAGCTTGGAAGTTTTCCCAATTTGGCTTTCCTCCTTCCATATTTAAGCTTTCATATGTATAATATCATCCTTCTACTTGAAGACAAATCAATTCAGAATGATCCTTATAAAATCGTGAAATGAAATCAGTCTACATTCTTTCCTTCTGTCCTGTTCAGAGTCCTCCTCCAGGCTCCAGGCTTCCAGCGCCACCGCCACAGGGGCCTCCGGCCTCCACTCAGCCCCAGCCTCCCATCAGCTCCACCGCCTCCATTTAGCCAAACTTCATTTCTGCTCCAAAACCTGTTTAGAATTGCTCATTTCCATACTAAAATGGCTTCACAGCAAAGTTTAAAATGGCTTTATGTAGTTAGGGTTAGTCTCAATATGACGCTGACATGGAACCAAACAAAATTTCTCTTCAAGTGTAAATGAGTAGTGTTTTCTAATTTATATGAGGTTTGCAACTTATTTCATTTACTCAAGCAAAAAATAATAATAATAACTGAAGTTACTATAATGCATGCACATGTTTCTCAAAAAGCATTATGCATAGAATTCACATTGGTTATATTTATTTTAAATGTTTCTGGGAAAGCAATTCTGAAAAAACATTTTAGTCTAGTTTCTTGTCAAATAGAAAATGGGGTGTTTTTTCTTTAAATTTTTTTCATATTAAATATAGAGCATTAATTGATCTAAATATTCCTGGTGGAGTTCCACACTTATAATTAAATTCCAAACAGGTCTCACTTCTTAGAAAACACCTGAATTAATGAAAGTAAAGCACCATCGACGTGTTCCTAAAATTCAGGGTTGACAGGGGTTCCCTTGCGGTGGGGTTGCCGGTTTTCTAAATGCTGAAGATTTTCATGTTGCCCTTTGTGTTATTTTAATAAGTTAATTAGCATGCTTAGATACCTTTCTGCATGATCCTAATTTTCTATCATTAGCTTTTAGCTCTGTGGTATTCAACATTAATTCCTCTTTGTTTTTAGAAAGTATTTTTACACAACTTGAAGTTAATGTCAGGCATAAAGAATTGTATTTGACTTATTTTTATGTTATGTTGAAAATAATTTTGCTAAAGTTTTATGTTGGGAAACATACTACTCCCTTCTACTTCTAGATATATTCAAAATGAGTTTAATGAATCTTATTCTCTTATTTAAAGTTTTAGAAAATAGTAATTAATCACCATTACTTAGCAGGCAATAATTATGGAGACAATTGTTTCAATAAATCAACTCAAAAAAATCTCACAAATGAAAGGGTTTTCTGGGTTAACATTGTAAAAACTTTACAGTCCTGCAGCATTTCCTGATTATTCTGCTATTAATTATTTAAATAACATCTCTCAGCAAAAGTACGGATGTCATTTTACATTTGTCCAACTTATTACCTTAATAACCAGATGACAAAGTAGAAAGACAAAACATGTCATTGTCCCCAATACTTAAATGAAATTTTTCAGAAACTCATTTACATACATGAAAATTCACTTACTTGATTATGCACGTTACCATTATTTTGAAATTCATCAAAACAATAGGAGTCTCACCATAGTCAAAAAGATTTTTTAAATATTATGAAGTTTGGTCTGGATATAGAAGTCAATATTTTATAATGATATAAACTATAGAATTATAACCATAGTTTTTACCTATAAAGAAATATTTTTGGTAGGAAGGTTTCAGTTCAGCCTGAAAATGTTTTGTTTTTAAAACAACCTCTAACTAAGCAGTTACTTATCAGTCGATTCCCAGTTGTTTAGCTGAATATAAAGTACTTTTTGCCTACACAAATAAATCATGTCAACAATTTAAGATTAATTGCTATAGTATGAGATTTTCTTTAACACTGATTTAAGTTTAGAGCTAACATTTTTTAACTATTATTAAAGTCATTGATCACAACAATCATTCAATGTACTTAAAATTATAAAACCGAATTATGGAAATAGATAAGCTGCCGATGCTAACCAATGATAACAGTGACTTGGAGGTAGAAAGTACAAAGTGTCTTTTAAACTGAAACCACTGCAAGATAAAGAAAAAAAAGGAGCTCCAAAGCATATTCTGGATAGAATTGCATGACCAAAAAGAGTTCTTTGCATATATAAAAGTGCTTCCAGACTAAGGTGTACGCGTAGAACCCTATATGCAAAATCTGTATTTGGTTTATGGGGAAGTTGGCATAGTCTCCTGACAAATCTTTCAGAATCTACTGTTTAATTACCAGCCACGTAGAAGGGTTTTAACAAGATAGCTAAATTTCTGGTTGGTAGCTTTGAGACTTAGAGAAAATTAAATTCAGCACTGCAGATAAGAAGAATTAATTTTTCTTTCTACCCACAAAATTTTGTTGTTGTTCTTTCAGATCTGTGCCACTTCCTGCCTGAAACACTTATTTAGAACTGCTCTTTTGTGTTAATTGTTTTTCAAATTTCACTAGATGATCTCAGAAACCAACAGGGATTTAAATCATCATGAATAATGATAGTCAAATTGATGTGCTATTAAAGCAAAGATAACTCACATTTGTAACACTAGTTATAAATGATAATAGGACATTAAAGAGTTTTAGTAGAAGAAAAATGGCCTGAAAAACTCCCTTTTATCAGGTTAACCTTCTAGAATTTCACAGACAAACCAAATTATTCTACAAAACCAAAGCCAATATCCAAGTCTGTTTATGAAAATCACCAATTCAAAATGCTACTATTTGTCCTTCTCATTTAAAATTTTTAAATGGTCTCTTGTCCTCTTTTGTGTTTTAGCTGAATCCGTGCATAGTACATTGTTATTCCAGTTCAGAAACCTCGTGTGTGGCAGAGGGCTTGGCAGCCCAGAGAAAAGCAGTACACACTGCTGAATTCAGGGCAGTGCATTTGTAACACAAGGAGAGCATGAATAATATTTGGAGATCTAGCACACCTTAGTGGAAACAATTATAACTACAACTGCTTTGAAGACATTTGAATTTTAAATTTCATTGTTTTAGCGAAATTCCATTTCGCTTAAATAGAGGAACTTTGTTCCTGCTTTTTTTTCTTAACTTACATGTTTCTTGCTCGAACGCCTCACAGATGAGAAGGCAAATTTGATCATGAATTTCTAAACATAAAATTCATAATTTATTTTCAGAATATCCATTAAAAAATATCTGTACAATCCCTCTGAAGCTACCAAATTAAAGGCAATTCTATTTTATTTCCCAACATGGTCAAGTGTAACGTGTCAGATTTTTCTTTTTTAACGATTGCTGTGCATTTGACCTGCAAAAGCTTGTCAGGTCAGCTCCTGGGATTCTTCAAAGACTCGGTTTCAAATAGGTTGTACATGTTCTACCACTAATGGTTGACTCCCTCTACTTCATACAACTAAAATGTCATCAAGAAAAAAAGAAAAGACATAAATATCTATTCAACTATCTAGGCATTTCAAGAGCTTTCAATTTTATCTATTTCATCATCTTCCATCTTAGAGTTGAACTAGGTAAAGCACTAAAAATAAGTACAAAACATTCATTCCAAAACATGAAGAAAATCAGCCTTGCTCACGTATATGTTTGTTTCTACATCTATTTCCAGAAATCAGAATGTTATATTTATGGAGCCACAGGTAAAATACATTTGTTTGTCATCTACACATCTCAACTATCTGCAACTTGACTGAAAACTGGGAAGTAAACAATGCTTATCAACAATTAGATATTTTAAAGAAGACAGAATGAGAAGCTCAGCAAAAGCTCTCCCCAAAAAGCAATGATAAAGAGAAATAAAATTGTCAAAAGAAAAAAATGAACTTCAAGACTCTAGAACTTCAAGACTCTAGAAATTGACCAAAGGCATACAACCAATTGAGATGCCTATTTAGTTGAGACATAAACAAAACAACCTTTTTGATTGGTCCGTGGTGGCATCTCTGCATTTACAAGCAGGGCAATAATTGCATTTCATAACAAATAAAACAAAACCCCAAAATTCTAGCTTAATTTTAAATTCACATAATTAATATCCATGTATGTGACAACCTTCTCACTTCTAACTTATTTTTTAAAGTAGACAGATAGGGAGAAAAATAGGCAGAGGCAAAAATAACTTTGTCTTTGGTTTGGATCCTAAATTAAATATGTCACCACCACTGCCTTTAAGATTTCATACTGAAACTTTGGCTCTCCCTCAGTAAGGATACTTTCTCGAACAATCCCATTGATGGTGTCCAGAGGCTTTTACAATTCTAGTGCAACAATATGATTGTAAAAGAGTGAGAGGTATGTATTGTGAAAGGGGAGTAAGGAAAGAGACCTGGAAAACCACACAGAGAAGTTTTCAAGCAGATTAATTTCAGAAGAGTGCATACGGAAGTGTGGGTACAAAAATTAATTTCCTTGTAATGACCCATGATGACATATCCTCTAGAAAACCTTTCTCATCTCCAAGAATATGCATTCTTTAATTTAAAGATTACAATATTTAAAGACTATAGATGTGAAGATTTGTGTCTTATTTTACTAAATATATATTTAGCTCAAATGGAGATTTTTTAAAATTCTCACCCTAGAGATGAAGGGCTAAACATAGCAAATATTAAATTTATATTTTAGAATGTATAACTGATACAAAAAACATTATTGGAGAACTGATGTGTAACACATTACAAGGTCAGTATCTATATAGTTTTTGTTTAACTCTATGATAGTTTCTCAACCTCGGCAATTTTAGCCAACAAAAATCTTTGTTGTGGGGCACTGGCCTGTGCATTCTGGGATGTGTAGCAGCATCTTGACCAACCCACTAGATGACAGTGTTAACTGACTTCCACTCCACCCCTCTCACTCCACCCCTGTGACAATCAAAGATATTTCCAGACATTGCCAAATGTCTCTGACAGGCAAAATCACCTCCAGATGAGAATCCTAGGACTAGGACAATATTGCATAGTCCTTTATGTGAGCACATGAAAAGTTGGTTTTGTTTATTTTTGTTTTTAACCATAATCTAATTTTTGAGATATAATTGACATTGTATTAGTTTCAGGTGTTCAACGCAATGATTCAGAATTTGTATATATTGTGAAATGATCACCACAGCATGTCTTGTTAATATCCATCACCAAACATAGTCATAATTTTTTTCTTATGATGAGAACTCAAGATTTTCTCTCTTAGCAACCTTTAAATATGCAATACAGTACTATTAATTGTAGTCACCATGCTGTATATTACATTTTCATGGCTCATTTATTTTATATCTAGTTGTTACCTTTTAATCGCCTTCACTTATTTCATCCATTTCTCCCACCTCCTAAAACTAATCTGTTCTATGTACCTGAGTTTGTTTTTTTTTTCTTTTTTTTTTCTTTCTTTTTTATTTTCCTTTAGATTCCACATATAAGTGAGATCATATGGTATTTGTCTTTCTCCGTCTAACTTATTTCACTTACTATAACGTCCTCAAGGGCCATCCATGTTGTCACAAAAGGCAAGATTTCTGTCCTTTTATGGATGAATAGTATTCCATTGTGTGTGTGGAATACATTCATCTATCGGTGGACACTTAGGTTACTTTCATGTCTTAGCTATTGTAAGTACTGCTGCAATGAACAAGGAGATGAATGTATTTTTTCGAATTAGTGTTTTCATTTCTTTCCATATAGTCTAATTATTTCTGGTGGGTTAGCTGTTTCATGATAGGCTTCTTCAAATTAAAACAGCATGTAGGTTATTTGATAAAAACTTTCTTATTTGTTTGGAATAATGTCTCCCAGGAAGCTCTAAGTAGAAAGAAGAAAGAGAAAGAAAATTCCTCTGAGTTTATTTCTTTCTAAAAATTGTGTTACTATAATCATATAGCAGCTCTATGTAATATAGAGCTATCCATCTATCCCATAATGCTTTGTTCTTTCCTTTCATTGGATGATAGACACATTTACACTTTTGTTCCTTTGCTTCTAATGGAAAAACTAACTTTTTACTGGAGACAGGAAAGCAGCGAAGTCTCCAACACCTGCAATTTGTTCCAAGAAGAATTCCATTCTGAACCATCGGGTTCTGTTCTTATAAACCATACAAGAACTACAGAAGTGTTGATTCTTACATCCTCCTCATTAAGTTAATCAACTTCCAAATGTAAAAAGAGGATACTCCAACTGTAATGAAAGACACCTCGAATAGCTACTTTTTTTATTACATCTAAACCTCTTTGTCTTTACATGCTATTTTTGAGCATCAATATTCCTTCTGATATTAGGGGAAGAAAAAAATGGTTTATATATATACATGTAACATTTTCATGTCAAAATTAAGAAAAGAGAATCTCTCAATTATTATAATATTTGTTTCCGAAACTGTTCATGTAGTCAAAGTTAGTATTTACAACCAACTGCCTTCTTCTACTACCCATTGCATACTCCCGTTGCCTTCAGCAAGCTCCTTAGCTGATCACAGTTCATTGTTTGGAGGGGTGACTCAAACCTTCATTCCTGATGGGTCTACATCATTGGCATTCTATGTGTTTTACTTTGTAGTTTTCCACTGACTTTAATCAGAGGATCTGGAAGTAAAAAGTGGCACCTCAGAGTATCTCCTGCATTCCAAAAATATTTATTCTTATCCTCATTAGATAGAAGCGATTTCCTCTTTACAGTCAGGATCAATCACCCCTGCCAGTAGAGTGAAACCTCTCTTTGTTTACTGATTTACTGACCTAGAGAGTCCAAAGTGGCAGACTCAACGTCCATTTTAGTGGAACCATTGCTGTACACTCTGCTGAAGGTGTTCCTCCCTTGGAAACTAAAACTTATAGACCAGTAGAGCCCAAAACTGTGAGAAAGACAAACAAGAAATACTGCTAGTAGATCTCTGTGGTTAACAGTGAAAGGATCAACTCCCATTTCTGCCCTTTGGTTCCCAGAACTGTGAATACTGGCTGCAGGAGAAATAACACAATACATTGGTCACTAATTTAGAACATGTGCTGTATCCTAGAGAAAATTATCATTAATTTGCAAGGTCTTGCCACATAGCTGGCACCATAAAAGAGCTTGAAAAAGCCATTCCAATACTCTATTGGGCCAGCTGCTTCAGGATAAGGGGAATGTGGTAAAAATAGTGAATTACATGAGCATGAGTCCTTCACAGAACTTCATTTGTTGTAAAATGAGTTTAGTGGTCAGAAGCAATGTTGTACTGAATGCCATGACTCTTAATAAGATTTTCAGTAAGTTTGTTGGTGATGGTTTTGGCAAAAGTATTACAGGAAAAAAAAAGTTAAATGCATGTGAAAACAAATGCTACCTCTTCCATGATATGAATGGTTCTATGCTACTACCCTACCACCAGGTAATTGGGTGGTGCTCTCCAGGAAGGGTGCCATGTTGGGGGCTTATTGTTGGTCTCCACTATTGGCTGGTTAAATACTCATTGGTGTCTGAAGCCAGATGGGCCTTAGTGAGTAGAAATCCATGCTTCTGAGCCCATGTGTAATTCATTCATATTGCCTTTGTTACTTTGTTCATGAGCCCATTGAGCAAGAATGAGAGTTTTTGGTTTAAGAGGCTGACTTATGTCCAGAAAATAGTTCATATTGTCCATGTATTATTATAATTTTCCTCTGCAGAAATTGCTCTTTGGTGATCATTTACATGGGACGCAAATATAAACATTCTGTGCCCATTCTGAGGGGCCTATTAATATACTCTTTCCCCTAATCTCTGTGTCACTGAGTTTCTGATCACGTTCCTTCTGAGCCCCTAACCTATCAAGTCAAATTATTAGCTTTCCATGAAATACTATAGATCTGTACCTCCAGTCATCTCTCTTTCTAGGCAAAATGAACAAGGTCCACACTACTGCTTAAATTTCTGCCAACTAGGAAGATTTTCCTTCTCCACTGACATTCAGGAGCACCCCAAAGTTGGGTTACAGTACTGCAGCAATCCGCATTCTGGTGGTATCGGTATAACATGAGTAACTGTCTTCCTTAGTTAACTAGTCATGTGGAAATTCTCATTAGATCCTCACTGAACGTTGAACAAAAGAGGCCCCACAGACATGTCTTGTCTAAGACTTTGTCTGATCCTAAGGTTCATAGATGATAAGTTGGTTTAAATATATCAGAAGAGAGTTAAATGCTTTTAGGAGAGCTCAGATATTGTATGATTGAGAAAACTCTATATTATCTTACAATTATTTGATTGCTTTTCTTGTATCAAATCAATATGGACCTATATCACTTGCATCAGAAATATACTTATCAACTTACTGCGTTAAATTGATTATGGCCATAATTTTGTCAACCAACTATACTGAGAAACATGGTCTAGTTGTATATCTAGGAGGAAAACAAAAGTCAGAAAACATGGCATTATTACTAGTAGAGTGCTAGTAGAGATTTTTACTCTACTCTTTTTTAATAGACTTTAAATCAATTCTCCATTTTATTTTTTAGTTATAATCATTTTAGCGTTTTACAAATATTTCCACTTATATTATACATACCCATAATTTTCACTATCCCCCTTATAAATAACCTACTCACATCCACTTCTCTGATAGTCTGGCCCCCAATAAGTGGACAGTAGGCCACGTATATGTGCTTACTATCTGGCAACAGAAGTTACAATCATAGTGTATTATTTCCCCAGAGCAGATGTAACAAAGAACCACAAACAAGGTGGCTTACAACAATGGGAATCTAGCATTTCACAGTTCAGGATGGCCGTGTTCCCTCTGAAACCAGCACAAGACAGTTCTTTCTTGCCTTTTCCTACCTTTTGATGGTAGCTGGAAATTCTTGATGTTCCTTGGCTCGCAACTATAGCACTTCAATCTCTGCCTCCATCATTATGTGGCATTCTCCTCTCTTTTTGTTTGCGTCTCTTATGAGGACATCGGTTAGTTATATTGGATTAATGACCCACCTTACTACAATATGACCCCATCTCGCCTAATTATATATGCAACAGCCCTATTTCCAAATAAGGTCACAATATGAGGGACTTGGAGTTAGGACTTCAACATATCTTTTGGGAGGGGGGACACAATTTAACCTATAACAATGGATAAACACCTGACACAAACCAGCTTGTCTCAGCACGGCTTCCCCAAAAAGCAGAGCCTGTGACAAGACTTGTGAGCAGGTTGGCTTAGATATCAGAAGGGAATTCAATGCCTTAGCATTTTTTAGGAAGTAATCCCAGTAAGAAGGGTGAGGGGATGAAAAGAGTAAAGGAGAAAGAACCAATAGAAGCATATGTTATTGAGATTGTTACTGTGGACATGAGGGGCTTGATTCTGCTTGGACTTTCAGAGAAGTGTTCAGAATGCCTCCCAGAATCACCTGTTAGGTGGATGAAGAGCAGAGCTTTTATGCAGCAGCTCTCACTCCTCATTATTGGAGAGGGTATTAACTCCCAGGGATGTTAACTCCTTCACACTTATAAACCAATGGACATGGATTAAGTGAGCTCCCAGAGGCATCACTAGCATCAAAGGAGTCCAGGGCAGAAAGCAAAGATATGAGTCTGTCAACCCAAAGTGAGAGAAAGCCTGTCCAGAGCTCTCCACTCCAGCTACAGCTAAATCAGAGGTGAGGCTGAGTGGACTTCAACCAGCCCACCAGATACTCTCTCCTGAGGACATGAATTGGGCTTCAGAATCTCTAATCAGTTGGTTGGTGGCACTTGGACAGGAAGAATTGTAAGTGTCTACAAGAGCCATAGTAAAAACAGTTTTGTCCTAAAGAAACAGCAGACATACAGCAATATGAATATGAATAAAGCAGATATATAGAAGATGCAAAGAGTAGAAAGTGTGCTTTCCCAGTTTAATGAAAGCTCAATAAGGGGTCTGCTTTGCTGCCTGGCTCCTCTCCTGTTTCAGGGTGCCCACAAAACCTACTGACCAACCCCCCTCAAAAGACAACTCTATATCCTCCCAGTAAATGCCTTTTTTTTTGATTTGTAGCCCAGATGTCACATGAAGCCTCCCTGCCACTCAAGATCTGGATGAACTTGAAACCATCTCCATATATTTGGAGATTTAAACACCTATTCTAAAATCACTATGAATATTCAGTTTACTATATTATTCATCTTGGAAATAAACTAAGGATGGATAAATAAAACATTATGGATATAAGGAAACAACTGGAGTTGCATATGCTGCTTATCTGATTGTAGCTAGGGAAATGTGTGTCCATTGTTATCAGATTTTACAAGATGGGCAAGAAAGTCAGATCTTTATTAATCTCCCCAATGTAAATGATGCCCTACAATTTTAATGTTTTAAAGCACTCTATGGACTAATCACATTTGTGTGCCCGATCTGGTCTTGTGGCTCTCGTTCCCACCTCTGTCATATTCTTGGAGCCACCTCTACCCCCAGCCTCCTGTGCTTTCTTCAGAGTCCTCTGACCCAGCGCTCATGTACCTCATGTTAAATTCAGCTCTTTCACTGATTTCCATAACTCAAAACAATCTCAATAAGAATTTCTCACAAAAGAACAAATATCATATGACTTCACTTGCACAAGTAATCAAATTCATCCAGACAGAATGTAAAATAGTGGTTGCGAGGGGCTGGGGGAAGGAAGGAATGGCAATTTAGTGTTTAATGAGTACAGGCTTTCAGTTCGGGATGATGAAAAAATTCTTGAGATGAACAATGGCGATGGTCGCACAACAATGTAAATGTACTTAATGCCACTGAACTATATACATTTAAAAATGGTTGAAACAGTAAATTTTGTGTTATATATATTTTACTAAAATTTTGTAAATTAGGAGTTTAGTGGACTTTATTAAAGATTTGCGGAGGTTCCAGGGAGGAATCATATTATGTAAATACAGTCTTCTATTTTCCTCTTTTTCTCTCTTTCCACTTCTGTTCCTCTCAGCCCCTTCTCCATTGCCCAGGGCATACCAAGTTCCACCTCTTCTATTACAAGGGTCATTATTATTCTAAATAAAGACACTTCTATGCAAAAATAATTATGGTGATTGCTATTTAAAAAATAAAATTTACTCCTCCTCATTAAATGTAAGTTAGACTGACTGACTTTCTCTCAAGACAAAGATTATCTTTGACTAAAGCACAAGTACTTGTCTACATATTTTGTACAAGGAGTGAGATGCTTTTTCTTGAGACAGTCTTTAATCTATACATGTGTGATATGATCCTAAGAAGGTCGTAGCATAGGCAATGGAATATATCACACATTAATATTTCCATAACCCTGAACTATGTTACAGCAGAGATAGAAAAGATGAAGTGTCAGAGAGATATTAAAATAGAACTTTCATCTTTTGGCTTCTACATTAGCAGCATATTAGAAAGCCATGCCTATATATCTGAGAACAGCAGAAAAGAGAGCTGCCGCCTCTCTAATTTAATACCAAACTCCCGGGAGTAGTTTACTGTCAGAGTTTTATCATGTATTGTGGAGACAAGTATTGGCAGTTTTCCACAAGATCCATATAAGCTTTTATCTCTTCCCTGGATCAGGTCATGTGACCAATAGCTGGATCCTTACATAGGCTTTTACCGTCCTTTTAGTAATACACTTGGTGATTGAGTTGAGTCCCATAAATCTAGTCCAGAGTTACGACCCCACTGGAATTTTATCCTGTTGATCCCCAACCATCTACCACATGTGTGCATTAACATTTCATAAAAGCTCTACTTACAGATCTCCTAAAAGCTTTCTCATATGTAGACTAGAGTCTCCGAACATTTTTCTTTCTCAATAAATGAAATAGTTGTTATGCCTTAATAATAATTCAAAAACAGAGGATAACTAACTTCTGTATGCTGCACTAAAATTCCACAATAAGTTGCTCAGGCAGCAACAATACACCAAAATTATTAATAGGTGGCCCTGACTTAATACTTTTCATTCTTATCTAGTCCTATAGAATCACAAATATCACTATTTGAAGATTGGCTAAAAATGATCTAATCCAAGGGTTACAGATTGCTCCTCCATAGGGTGAATCTAGTTTGCAGAGATGTGCTGTTTAGCACACACAATCTTTTTAAACAGTTTAAATTATCGCATTTTGAAATGTGGAGATGGCACATTGATATTTAAAGATCTGGGTGGGAAAACTAGACTGATGTTCCCAAGTAATAATAATGGGCTGAATTCTAGAAGCCACCGATGTGTAGATAAGGCACATATTCTCTACTTTACCAACGTCCTCACCAAGCCATGCTGCTCTCACTACATGCTTTATTCCTCTGAGTATCCTGCCTGAATTGTGAAGGTATTTGAAAATTTGATATGTGTCACTTTAGGAATTATAAAATATGAAATTAAGAGTGCTGAAATGACTCTTTTATGAGTGAGTAGACATTAAGAGACAAAAGTATCTAAACCCTAATCTTGTGTCAACACAAATTTCTTGTGGACCTTGAAACTTATTCCTCATTAAATGCTACAGTGTTCTAAGAGACACACTTTGAGGACATCTGTATTACACTATAATATTTCTTCTTTTTTAAGTCTTTAAAAGGTTTTAGCACTTTGTTCACCTCTATTTTTAACACAAGCTTCAATTTAAGAAATCCATGATCAAAAATAATTAGTCCTGAATATCTAAAATAAAGATTGCCTGACTCTTACTCAATATTATAGTCCAGCAGTCTTATACGCTGTTAATGTTAGAGGAAGTTTCTCAAACTGAAAGGAAAATATGCTAGAAGTAAACTCAAATCTTTAGGAAGTAATTAAAGCATCAAAAACAGTAAATACCTATGCATATATGAAAATTTATTCATCTGAGAGTATTTTAAAATACATATGTTTAAAGCAAAATTATGACATTGATTTATGGGTTTTACAATGTGCAGATGTGATATACATAACTTGTATGGCATAAAGTACAGTGAAGAAAGTAAATGTCTTTGTACAATTGCAAATAGTTCCATGTCATGTGAAGTTATACAACATTATCTCTAAGTAGCCTGTGAAGTTAAGGATGCTTAAAATAATACCTAGAGCAACCACTAAAACAAAACATTACTATATATTATTATATATTCTGCGAAATACTCAAATAAACTATTAGAAATATTTTTGCTTCCCATCTTATGATCATGAGCTTAGTGTGTTTGTAAGTTCTATATTCCAATAGGAAGATGTTTTCATCAGAGAACGTGGGATGGGTCTGGCGAGTTGGAAGCAGCAACTGCCCTTTAACTATTCTGAATTACTCATAACTCTAAACCACAAGGCATAGAAAGGAGGTTATTTTCCTGAGAGGAGAGATTGAAAGAAACTGCTTGGGGAAAATAGAGTTACTAGTACAAATTAGGGATAAGGAAGGCCATTTGAAACCCAAGGAATTTGCTGGAGCATCACTTAATACATTCATGCAATTTAGAATTAATGATTATCTATAAAGACAGGAATGTACCAGCTGTGCTTTACATTACTCTATTTTTTTTCTTCTCCTGCCTATTACATTATATAGAATATTAACGGTGAATAATGTAGACTTCAACAGGAGTGCAACAGGTCGACAGTATGCCACCATGACATGATAGCTGTTAAAAATTTATTTGTCCCCTTGTGTTAGAAATACAAGCTTACCACCTATACATAAAGAAAAATTGGCAGGGAGTCAGTCAGGGGTTGAGAATCCTCCATTTTCCCCTCTCCACCCTTCTCTTAGCCCCAAGGAGCTGACCTATCTCAAGATGCTCATACCTTCTGTCTCCTCGTTGGCGTCTACCAATGAAAATCGCTGATGGGAGAGTTTATGGAGGTGAGAAAGTGAAACTACCGTATTTATTCCTCTAAATCTTTCTTTGCAAGGTCACCTTAAGATGGCAATATTCTCCATCTCAAAGTCAATACCCCATTCATGGTGACACTATGCACAACCTCTTCCTTCCCGGTTCTAGAAATTGTTCCCTCTCCTTGTTGCTCTAGACCTAGAGGTTAGTGACATGTTGGTTGTGCTAAGCTCCAAGTCAATGCACCATCCCTTAGAGGTCCCCTTTCTGCACCTTTGTAAATAGTCCCTTTGTAAGCAAACTCTCCTCGAATTTCCCATTTTGAATAGACTGTTCTTATTGAGACTAGACTAATAATAAAAGACATCTTTTATTTGTATAATATTTTTGAAATATTAAAATAACTGAAGTGAAATACTATTAGATGAATGTAAATGGTATGCGCAATTACTAAAAGAAGATAAAAGGACTTTCAGCTCTAAGCAATTTATCAAAAGAGCTTTCTAAATAAACACATTTTTCTCTCTGAGATGAATTATAGTAAGATCTATTAATATAATAACATAATTCTTTCATCCTCACCAGACATATTTTTGTTACTCTTCATCTCTTTTAAATATTTTTTCCACTTATTAAATTAATATGTACACTTTACCTCTTTTTCCATCTATAAGCCCATTTTCTAGAAATATCTGTTCTTCCCCTATATCATTTTTGCTTGACTTTTGTTTCCATATCTTTTAATGATATGCTTTTCATCCTATTTCCTATTTTGCAAATTTTAGATGTAATCTAATTTATTATAATAAATGAAGAATGAACTGGCTTACAACCGGCCCCTTTCCAACCAGTTGTTATATTTCTATTTTGAGTTTCTCATGCAGATACTTTGTATCTTTAGTGAAATATGAACATCTCTTTTCCTTATTTCAACAGCTGTGAGCAGTATATTTTATAGCAGTAAACCAAATGCATACTTTGGCCAAATACCAAGGCAAACTCAAACATGCTATGTCCATAATTTTTCTTCCCACTTTTTAACATGATATTCATGACCATAGTTTTCATTTCAACATCACTCCGTTCTTTTCTTCTTCTATCATCTGTATAACAACTTTTGCAATGGTGAGGTTAACACTGTTATATATGATTAATTCTTCCAGGCTTTGTAGATCGATGGAAAAGATGAAAGTCAATAAGAATATTAAGAACATAAACATGATTTCCTGCAAATCCAAGCAGCGAACATTATCGTGATATGTTTTCAACATTCAGTCTTTAATTTCCTAATCGTAGTGATTTTTCTTACCTTTATTCCTGTATCAATAGTAATAGGTGTTACTACAAAATGGTAATAGGTACTCTATTGATTCATCATTTCTCCTGCTGCCTCAGTTTATACTGGTGGAACTCCAGTACTGCTGTAGCTGTAATTCTGGAGTTTCCCTTCACTGCTCTTCTAGAGACAAATTAGCTCCACTACTTCAAAAATGCCAAGATTTTTTCTGTCTTAATTTTCTTCCTCATTTAGATATAGTCCAACCTCAAATAACCTCCCTTTCAAAAGTACAGGAAATATTTTATGAATCCTGTGACATTATTCATTAGAACTTTAAAGACATTTCTTCACTGTCTTCTAACATTCAACATTGTTGATGGAAAATGTGATACCAGACTTGTCATTTTTCTGTAGGTCACATTTTTTTCTCAAGAAAAATTTTAGAATCTTCTCTTTACCCTCAGTAATTTAAATTTTCACAATGACATGTTTGGGGATGTGTCTTCACTCATTGTGCCAGGAACTCAGTGCAGTCTTTAATTGCAAGTTTCAGCACTGGGAAATCACCTTGTATTTTTTATTTGACAGTGTTCTTTGTGCTATTTCTTTGTTCTTTGCAGAATTCTGGGTTTCTCTGGTCTCTCGGATTATGTATCTTTTTTAGCTTTGTTCTGCTTTCTGGCCAATTTCTCATCTTTATCTTCTAAAGTGTCTATTGAGTTTTTTTCTAACAAGACTTTTGTTCCCCAGGGTCAGTGCCTTGGGCAGTTAGTTCCCTTGGCAGTGGTGCTATGAAGGGCATGAGGGACATTGGTCGGGTAAGGGTAACAGACATCGACCTGGTGTCAGAGAGAAGGAGATGGAGTGGAACAATGAAAGAACTATTTGTGACATCAGGAGAGAATCCCACAGATTTCCCACAGAACCATACCAGGGATATGGGTAAAAAAGCCAAATTGAATGAGCATCTATTAAACTATCTGCCCAGCGATATTATCTTGGATTTCTCCACTAACATCCCTGCTCACTTACACACACACACAGACACACACACACACACACACACACACACACACACACACACACACACACACACACCTGGTTACAATAAGCTACCATGTTCTAGAGATTGGCCTCACCACTGTTGACTTCAGCTGATGGTTCAAGCTATATATCTGAGCCAAGATGAGTTCATCAGTCTCTTCTCCAAAGACTTTTTTTTTATAAACAAACTTTTTATTCTAGAATAGTTTTAGATTTATAGAAAAGCTGTGAAGGTTTCCCCTATTATTAACATCTTCCTCAGTGTAGTACTTGTTGCACTTAATGAACCATTACATTAATACTTTTCTTGTTTTTCTGTTTTTTAGTTGTCGTTTTTTTGTGGGTTTGTTGTTGTTGTTGTTTTTCTTACCTTGACAGTTTTGTGGAGCATTTGTGAAGTATTTTGTAGCATGTCCCTCAACTGAAATGTATCTAATGAATTTCTTATGATTAGACTGAAGTTACGGGTTTTGAGGAAAAAGACCACAGAGACAAATGGTCATTCTAATCACATCTCTCAAGGGTGATTTCTATCAATATGACTCATCACTATCCATATGAATGTTGCTCACCCAACTGAGGTAGTGCTTGTCAGTTTTCTCCACTGTAAATTTACTTTCCCTCCCCCTATACACACTGTATGCGTAAGGAAGTCACCATGTGAAAGCCACACTTAAAGACTGGGAAATAATGTTCCACCTCTTTGAAGACATAATACCTACATAAGTTATCTAGAATTTTTCTGCACAGATTTGTATCTCCTGTCATTCATTCATTCATTCATTCATTCATTTATATTAGCATGAATTCATGGATACTTATTTTAGACTCCAAATTATAATTCAATACTACTTTTTTGGTTGCTCACATTGTTCTAGCTTTGACCACTGGCAGCTCTTGCCCCAGGGATTTTTGACCTGGTAATAAGAGATCGATCAGCCTCTCTGGGTGGCTGAGCCTGTTTAACGTGAACTTTGAAAGCGGTTGGAGGCCAAAATCTTCTAGAAAGAAGAGATGAAATAAGTGTGCAGAGGGGGAAAAAATGAAGTAACTGTAGAATAAAAAATAAAAATAAAATAAAAATAAATTTAAAAAAAAAAAAAAAAAAAACAGAAAAGAGCCAGAAATGGATACCTACGTGCCCTCAGTTCTTTGTTAGACCTATATCCTAAGACCCTGGTAGCCTAGCCTGAAGTTTTGTGTGCCGTTCCAGTTTCTGCAAACAAAATCTCTCTTTTTATTTAAATTATATTTACATCTTCAACCTAAAGGGTTAAAATAGCTATAGGCCAGTATGCTTTACTCAGGTGAGACCACAAGTAAAGAAATTCAACCAATGGCTATTGATACAATCCCATTGACACCCAGAGGCCCAGGGTTCAGTTACATTTCCTTCCTTTCTTATCTCATTCTGCCATCCCCAGTCCTGTCTCAGAGACCTCTGATGATGGCTACCACCCACACATGTAGCCCTGCCCACCCTCATAGTCCACAAGGTCCATACCAGGTGGTCCATCAGGAGCCCTTTGCCTCTAAATTGAATTTAGAGACCCTGGAGTCTAAATAAGCCCTGGCCAGAAGCTTCCCACACTGACATGAAAACCAGCACCGCCCAAAGGAATCACAGCACAGGTTCCTCTCTTCTGAGTTTCTCAGGAATATCGGCGCTAGTCTGATGGAATTTGAGACTGCCCTCTCCATTTTGGTCTCAGTCACTTGGGCGGCCAGCACCTCTTCTTGCTACTGGGGTCAGTTTTACTGGAAACATTCCTCCTCCTCCACCGTACCTCCCCCACCCCACCTTTTCTTTTCTATAATGAATTTGGTTCCACTTGTTTCAATCCCTGGTGGAAGTTCCAGAATAACACGTTGGTACTCAGGGTTTGAATATCACACTAAACATTTTATGACAGTATAAGAGCTGAAGAGCAATTTTCTTTTTCAAGAGCAAACTTCTAAGGTAGATATTCTTCCTATATCACAAATCAGGAAACTGTCACTCAGAGAGATTCCTTGACTTGCCTGACACAATATATGGTGAAGCTGGCATTCAATCATGGGTTTTCTGATTTCAAAACCATGTTCATTCCACGATACCGTACTGCATGCATTAAAACATTACTGCGTTAAAAGAAATCTATAGTACCTTATGTGTCAGTCTTCTCAGCGTAGCCGGGAAAACCATCAGATCTGCATGTATAACCAATACACTATCCATCCAGGTTATCATTTTATAGAATTAGTGAGAGAAAATTCTTCCTTTCACAAATAAATATATTGTAGTAGGTATGAGAAAGTTAAAGGAGCTATCTATTATTGTTAATGATTTGTAATAACAGCTGAAAACATGATTCCAACCTTCTCTTCTTCGGTTAAATTGTAATTTAAGACAATGATAGGTATTGTAGAAATTGAATTGGATTTTGCTTTTAATTGGAAGCTAAAAGCCAGCTCCTTGCCAAAAGTATATTAAGGGCTTTAGTACAAACTTATCTAGACTGGGAGATTTACTTAAGGTCATTTATTTAATAGTTATGCATATCTCAAATAAAATTGCTGTATTCGTTTTTCATTACTGCTCTAACATATTTCAATAAATTGAGTAGCTGAAATGTGTTATCTTACAGTTCTGGAAGACAAAAGTCTGGAGGACATGGGTCCCACTGGCCTAAAATCAAATGCTGTGTTCCTATCTGGAGTGTCTAGGAGAGGATCTGTTTCCTTGCTCATTCAAGACATTAGCAAAATTCAGTTCCCTGTTGTTGTAGGACTGAAGTCCCTGTTTCTTTGCTGGCTATTGGTTGAGTGTCATTTCCTGCTTCTAGAGGACCCTGCATTCCTTGGCTCTCAGCCCCCATCCTAGATCTTCAAAACCAGCCATTGTAGGTCCGGTCTCTCCCAACCTTCAAATCTCTCTTCCTTTTTCTTTCTCATCTCTAGGACTCTCCCCAGAAAGGCGCTTTACTTTTATGGATTCCTGTGATTAGATTGAGTCCAAAATAATCTCCCCATTTTAAGGCCTTTCTTTTAAGCATATCTGCAAAGTCCCTTTGGCCATGTAAGCTAACATATTCACAGGTTCCAAGTAGTAGGACATGGGCATATTTGGGGACCATTATTTTGCCTACCACGGCTGCCAGGTCACTACAACTTTCAATCAGATAAACTTTAACAGTAATTTAAACTCCTCTCATTCATTTGCTACTATAGAATAAACAAAAATATTTAAAACATTTTTCTTCATTTTGAAGGTTTTCTTAATTTTTCTTCCCAAGAGACATTTATGCTGTATCCATAAAATTTAGCAAATAAATGTATACAAGAATTTCATTCATGTAAAACTTTCAAACCATTTCATGAACAACACATCTCACAAGTTCTGTTTGCCCTCTTTTCATTTCCTCATACATCCATCTACTGACTTAATGTGATTTCAAAGTGATTTAGGATCGCTTGCTCTCTTCTTGAATGTTGAAATTACACTTTCACAGCAAATAGATTTCCTAAGGAATAAGAATCACTTGTGTTCTTTTCTATATGAGAAAATTAAGCTTTTTAATTTTACCAGAGATTATTTCATCTTTGAACAATGACTAGTTAGCTTTCAATAATGATATCTGACTCCTACTCACCCTTAGTAAAACATTTAAAATACTGCTTAATTAATAATAAACTAATTTCTTCCAGTGACCAGTAAATCCAGTAAATGCATACAAATTTCTAGTTCTCCTTTTCTCTGTCAATACTTAGTAACTTAGCCCCTACACGTAAAAAGGTTAGAAGAAATAAGAAGTACAATTGAAAATCAGTTGGTATTATTATAATTCTTTTCAGTAGCTCTGGTAAAAGATAGAAATTCCATTATAATCATAATACGTAACTTAAATTAAACTTATTTATTTCTTCTAGCTTTTTCTCCAACTATCTAAATAGGTCTACTAAGTCTAATTCTCTGTGCCTCTTTTTCTATCCTTTTCCCCCATGATTTGATGCACAACCTTCTTCAAATCACATGCCTATGCAGGTGACTCTCAAGCCTGTGTTGTCAGACTTATTCAATGGCCCTTTTCCCCATTCCTAACAAAGTTTGTATTTGAATGTTCCTTATTAACTCAACCTCAGAATGTCGAACTTAGTTTTTGATTTCACTATCATTATAACTATCGTACCTGAAGAGTTGAAAGGGAGAACACAATGAAGGCAGAACAAGAACTTGTTGGTGGAATGTCTCAGAAATGAGCAGAGGTGAAGAATTTGACCACGTGGTATCAGAAAGTGAACCAGTTCACTTCAGCAGCAGTGAAAGACGACTGAGACGAGGTTATCAGTAAACTGCCAAATGGCTCCTCTAAAGGTAAATACAATTTAACTGGTCAAAACAATAAATAAGGGAAATTATTTGGGGAAAGACAGAATGAATAGGGTTGTAAAGAACAGAGAATGCAGCCAGTGTGATCAATTGCTGTTTCTAAGGCATACATCTGATTGTATCTCCAACTTCCCATCTCTTAAGATTAGGCTTAGTTCACAAAGCAGTTTATTGTCACTGAGTCTTCCATATTCTGGGTAAATGCTCAATACCATCAGCTTTACATAAATGGAACAACACTTTTGTGCTCGATAATGTTTGATGAGTTCCTTGTATGCCACGAGCTCTACAGGCCTCCAGTAGTACATGCCTGAGGGTCTGGCATATCCAATGTCAGTGTACACTGCTTCACTAGGGCTCCCTAGGGAAGCAGACACATGCAGCCAACTTCAAGGATTCTGCTTTCCCGGTGTTGGCCTCAACCCAGGCAGTAGAAAGGAGATATGGACAAGTAGTAAATAAGGCATTACGCACAAGATCTTGAAGTTCAGGGAACCTGTGAACTCAGTTATGCCAGCAATTCATCCTTGATCATCCTGGAATTTCTCCTTTCATTACATCTGCCTGTATTTGTTATCTATTGCTATGCAACAGATTGCCTGAAAATTTAGTGTCTTTAAATGACAAGCATTTATTACCCCAGTCTGTGGGTCAGGAATTTGGGAGCATCTTGGTTACAAGGGTCTCTCACGATGTTGAAATCAAGATATTGGCCATAACTGCAGTCATCTGAAGGCTTGACTGAGGCTGCTAGATTCACTTCCATGCTCACTAATCACTCATACAACTGTTGGAAAGAAGTCTTGATTCCTTGCCACATGATTCGCTCCACAGGGCAACATGGCAGCTGGCCCTGAGTAAGTGATATGATGTGATTGAGAGAGAAAATGAGAGGGAGACAGAAACTACCAAAAAAAAAAAAGGTATAAAAATGTGTTATGTGGCTCTCACAATCTCCGCAAGGGCCAAAAAAATCAGTCTCAAGCCTTCTGCAGGCAGAAAGAGTACCAAACCACTAAGATGGCCCCCAGTGGAGATATCTCAGATTAGCATCACTGGGTACAGACACTGTAGGTCAAAGCTCTGATTCTAAACACTAAAAAACAGAATCCATACCACCGATTCCCCTAAAAGTCAGATTTCCCTTCCCAGAAAAGAATGGATCCTGTGTGGCACACGGTCCTCAAGTCCCACTCTTCCATATTAAAATATTAAGCACTTTGCTGGTAAAGCCAAGGGTCTATGCACTAAGTGCAAAAAAAAAAAAAAAACGGTTGGGAAACTTAATTTCAGGTTTCTATCTTGGAGAAGATAACTTCCCAATATGATATGGAAATTTTTCCAAACTTCTTAAGTAAGGTATTCCAAAAATACTGGACAATAACAAAGCTTAAAAGGGTCCACTCCACTCCTCTACTTCGCTTTGTAAAATCAACAGATATCTTCTTCTATATTTAAATTTGCAAACACTTGCAACAAACCATTATCTGTAATCTAATCTAATTTATATTACAATTTATGTTATTTCTTAAAATATTTTATAATGATATAAGCCATGAGCTATCTGTAATATCCACGATCCATGATCTGTAGATATTATATTTAGATCTATATCATGATAATATCCCCATCATGACATTCCATAATCTTTGGTCTAAATTGTAAAGTTAGACACTATCAGCATATCCTATGCACGACAGCAGAATATCTGTTAAAATAAATAATTGAGAGAACAAGGGTGGAAATAGAAATAAATAATGCAATTTTACAAGGGGTGATAAGCCTATAGTTGACAAGACTCGCTTCTCCTGCCACATCATCCATGCCCTAAACTAGCAATTCAAGGTTGTTTATCTGGTGAAATGACAAACTTGTATTCCTTATGGATTGGAGACCTTGGTACCTTGCAATACTTCGATCTACCAGAGTAGGTATTATTAGGCTCCACTTTATGAAGCTTTGTTGGCTTAATGTTGGCTACAACTACCATTGCTACTGTTATTCATGCTTCACCAATATAGCTAGGGTATGAGAAAATCTATTTTGTTAAAGTCATGCATAATCTGAGTCTTGGTTGTAGTCACTATGTTACTTTGTATATGAATCCGCTAAGCAAGTACTGGGAAAAAAAAACATGAATGTAACAAGTCTTCATGTCTGCTTAATCATTGAGATCCTGTCCACAAGAGGTCACCTCTTATAAGCATGCACATAAAGCATATACACTCCCACATCCCCCAAAAATGCACCTACCTACTGCTTTCTCAAGTGCCTTAGTCATGAGACCTCCAGTATTATTCCATACGATTCTCTGAAAATATTCTGGATAGAGATCTGTTTTCTTGGGCCATCTTCCAGACAAATTAGACGATAAAATGTTCTGGTCCAAGTGCTGTCATCTGGGAGGATTTCTCTTCCCCCTCACCTCAGGGCCACCTCTAAGGGTATAATCTGGCCAGAATCCATTTCTGGCCATCAGTAAATAGGCTCATTCTTTTTTTCACAGTCAACTCATGTAAAGGTAAATCCCTCTGAAATCTGAGGAAAGAGTTGAGGGGAGATGTGACCATGAGACAAGAGTAAGTGCATTGGGAGTATAAACACTTCGATTTAATTTGGTCTTTTGGATCTGAAATATACTGTTTCAACTTGATATTAAAGGGCTGCTACATCACCTAAGTGTGTGATTTAGGTTCAGATATCAACCAGTCCTTGATGGCTCCCGGTCCTAGGAAGACAAAGGGTGCCATGACCAGGATCTGAATCTCTCTCAGGAACGAGGAGAAAACCAAGAGCTGCTACTCAAAAGAATAATTATCTGTCAAAGAGAACATTGCAATTCTCCTGGTAGCGCCTGCCATAGACTTCATTCACACAGATCGGCCATGGATCCCGTGGCTCTTAAAAGATACTCAGCTGATCTGCTGTCCAGGTAAAAAGACTTGTCTTTCTCTGGAACCCACTTTAAGCAGGCAGGCAGCATTTTAGGCCATAGTTAAAGGTTTGGAGTGGATATATATGCCTCTTCTAAAATACAAAGACCACCAAGCATTGTACTATTTCTGTTAGTAACAAAGGAAGGAGATATCGAAAAAAGTGAAGGAAAAAAAAAAAAACAGAACCAGATGTTGCTCTTATCCTTAATCTGTCCAGGAATGATTTCCATTTCACGGATCTGAGAAAAAAAAATCAAGTATTAAAAAGTACACTATCTGAAACTTTTACCTGTGTTAATCTCAGATAGAAAAAAAACTCAGTAAAGAAATATCTTCATGTAAAAAAGTAGAACCTAATAATACCTATTCTGGGAGTTATTTTTTCTTCTTTATTAATTATTCAAGCTTATTAATCTTTAATCTCCTGCATTTTTGAAAAATACAGAGATTAATAAGGCACCTGCCCAAAGATGACTCAAACTCATTAAAACAGTTTATATTTTTCCAGTACCTACCACAGTGTCTGGCTCTTTATAATCTCAATAAATGTTTTTTTTGAATAACAGATGGGATCCCCACTAATGTGGTAGAGCAGAAATAGTGTGAATTTAAGAGGCTAAAGATATCTAGATTCAAATCTCATCTTTAACACTTACCAGCCCTGTGACCTGGGAGTAATTAGTTAGGATGAAATGTGGCTCTTCCAAAGTTGTCCACCTCCTGGTCACTGGGACCCGTGAGTCCCTTTATGTGGCAAAAGGAACTTTGTAGATGTAATTAAATTAGGGGTCTTGAGATGCAGAGGCTATCTTGGATTTTCCAGGTGGGCACAATGTAATTATAAGGGTCCTTAGAGGAGGAAGGCAGGAGGGTTAAAGTCAGAGACGGAACTGTGATGGTGGAAGCAGAGATCGAAGGAAAAATAGCACCACTGAAACCTTAATTTTTGGACTTCTGACCTCCAGAACTGTATGGGAATAAATTGATGTTGTTTTAAACTGTTAAAATAGTGGTAATTTGCACAACTAAAAACTAATCTAGGCACTCTGAGCCTCAGTTTCCTTCTGGGAAAACCTGAACTAATACATTTATACTGTGAAGATTAAAAACAGTTCTTAAGCATTCAGCACAATGTGAATATTCAATAAGCAACAGCCATTAGGACACTATTCTTAGAGATGCAGCTTAGCATATCGATTAAAAAGCTGGACTCTAGATTCAGACTAAAGGATATTCCTTTTCAGACTCAGCCATTGACCAGCTCTAGGTTTCCTCATTTACAAAATGGAGTCAAAGACAGGCTTCTATCATAAGACTGTTGTGAGGATTAATGGAAATAGTTCATATAAAATCCTGAGCCTCATGCTGACAAAAGTTTAGCACACAATAAATGTTGGCTACGGCTACTGGGACTACTCCTACTCCTACCCCTGCTGTTTGTTTTGCAATTTCACCACCGGAGCATTCAAAAACTATCCCTATAATTTAAAAAGATGTCCTGGAATTTCCTGCCTCCACATGACTATATCTTGCCATGGTCAGTCACTCTGAACTTCAAAGACTGAAGTTAGCCTGGGGCTTACAATTGTAGCTCTATCCTGAGCTTGCCCAGATTTTATCTGAACCAATAATTCCCCCCATTCTATTCCAAAAAGGAAAAAGAAAAATCTTTTTATTAAAATACCTAAACTAGGCTTCAGTAAACATTAACAAATACTGAAGCCAGTGATGTTTATAGCTTTAGTAAACCAAACCCTTAAGATACGATTTCATTTCTCTTTCTTGTCCTAAGCATGTTTTTACCAGCTTATTTTCAGCTAGCCCTTAAGCACAAGCATTTCTTCCTGACCTTTACATAATTTAAAATACATATTCTTTTTGCTCACATTTTTATAAATCATGTCTTAAACAGCCCTGGTTTCAGCACCCCTTACACTTATAAACTTTTAGTTATGAATTAAAGGTAAAATGTAATAGGAAACACATATCAAAATGTTCAACATGCATCGACATGGCTTATCTCTAGTTTTAAAGCACATAGAAAGTGAGAAAATGAAAAAATAGAGGGAATTAATCTGATTTTCATGAGTTTTTCTTCTGATAATATGTTCACAAACATCACCATCATTGTCACCATGAAAAACCAGAAAAGGGAATAGAATATTCAGCTTTCATGGAAAGAATTTATTTTCTATTTTAGGTGGAAGGCTAATGTGTGTGTTCACAATGTTTATATTGGAACTCATTCACATCAAATGAGTTAGTAAACATAGGAAATTTATTTTCAATGAGTCAAATTTGAGTTCATTTGCAATTTGTCAACCAAACTAGAACACTTTTGAGAGTAAAAGGGGGCACTGTTAGTAATTACATCAGAAAATAGAAGTAAACCAGGACTGTCCCGGACAACTGGACATGTGGTCAGTATGGTTGTCATCATCTGACTGGGTGTCGCATCACCCGGGTGAGCGCAATTGGAGGTGGAGGGGAGAAAGTACAATACAAGCACTATATCCTCTAAAGTTGCCTCCATTTCTGTATTTACCACTCCTCTCAGCTGGTGCCAAAGTGTTCTTTAAAGGGTTGGCTGGCTCTCTGGGTTTCAAGCTAATGTAGGACAGAAACACGCAAGAAGAGAGAACCAGAAGCTTTTAGATACTCCTTGTCCTTCGTCCCATTCCCATGATTATCTTCTTTCACGCTCTGTTTCTGACATAATTTCAAGCACATTTATTATTTAACAAACAGTGCTTTTATGAGCGAGGTACATTTAGGGATGAATAAGAATCCGTAAGGAGAAGGAAATCATAGAGAAGAGACCGATTTAAGCATGAGCATTTGCAGTATTCTTAAATCAATGTTAGTCTTGTTACATAAGTGGGGGTTGGGAAATGTGTGCACAGGATGGAGTGATAGCATACAGGAAGGAGCACCTAAAAAAATCTAAGGGAAAAGGAAAGCATTTAGAAAGGGTGTAACCCCTAAAATAAGGACGGATCGTCTAGGCATTCTAGGCCGAGGAAACAAAATAAAGATTGCCAAAGTCTTGAAAACATAATGCAGAAGAAAACTGCGAACATTTTTGATGTAAAAGTATACAGAGCAACTGATGGGACAGTTAGGGTAAAAATGGCTTGAGTGGAATTACGAAGAACTTCATTTAGTTTGTAACCTATATGGAAAGGGAGCCATGAAGATGTTTAAGCAGAGCAAGTCATGATTCGATTTATCAGCCAGAGGATCACTCTGGGGTCAGTCCTGGAATCCATGGAGGAGGGTGAGCAGACCCAGTGAGAGCTGCCAGGTAGTCTCTGCATTGCCCAAGAAAGTCTTCGGCCCTGGACGAACATCAGAACAACATGGGAACGTTTTTAAAACAGTAATAGTGGGCCTCATCCCCAGAGGTTCTGGTACTTTGGGCCTGGGGTGGGCTTGTAAATAAACAAATATAAATATACACCCCTTATTCCATCCCTTCTATCACTACGTTCCCCTGCTTTTTACCTCCAATCTCTCGCACCTACCCCCTTCTCCTCATTCTAGTTTAAACACTTTCTTATCCCATTGGCTCAGGGAGTAGGGGGCAGGGTTACATATAGAATTCGACATATCCTAGTTTCCTGGCTTGGGCTCCTAGATTGATTTTGATGATGTTAACTCTACCAGACAAAGTTTCAGAAGATTTCACCCAAAGAACAAGATGTTTATTTAAAAAAAAAAAAAAAGTTAAATAAGTACTACTTCAATGAAGATACCCAGCAAATCCAAACTTTATTTGGTGGTTGAACAGGAATTTGGAAGATGCTGACATTTTTAGTTTTTGATGCTAAGGATTCATTACCTTTACAGTTTTGAGGAAGAACATGGAGGGACAGAGGATCAAAAGAATATCCCTTTGGTGATACACACGTGAAGCAATTTCCAAACATCCCTCTGAGGAAGATGCCACAGCCCAGGTTAAGCACCGGTCTGGCGATGCTTTTAACAGAATGCTTTAGTTTTCATTTAGCAATGAACTGAAAGAGAAGAGTGCAGGATACTGAATGACTTCGTTTCCATTTTTGAGATGTGACAACTAAAAACCACAGCTGAGCACAAAAGATCTGACGCTGAAAGAACACGATGCCCGTTCTTTTCCACTTATTTCCAAATGTCTAATAAATTCCTCCACAAGCAGATTAATATTCTATTGTCCCCTACATGTCTTTTTTTTGATGTGAAGGAAAAGGGCGGGAGGGAGATGGTGGATCTGAAGAAAGGCAAAGTAATTCTTAGAAACACTTAGATAGCACTTACAGTGTGCCCTGCACTGTTCTCCACACATTTAGTTATTCTCCTTTGAAGAAGGTACTATTGTTATCCTCCAATTTCATATAGAATGGAGGCCTAGAGAGGTGGAGCGACTTGCTCAAGGCCACACAGCTAGTGAACAGCGGAGCGGGAAGGGGGACTGCAGGCGGGCTCCACCGTCATCGCTCTCAACCAGAACCAAGGCAGAGCTGAACCTGCGCCGTTTGGCTCAGCAAGGGTTTGTTCCCATCAGACAGGTGGACCCTGCAGAAGCTGCCTAGGAGTTAAACCAATTTGCACAGCAAGAGGGCTGTTCGAAAAGCATGTGTTTTGCATGTTGAGAATAAACCAATGAAGAGAGAAAGGTTAAAGACCTGGGGGGCGGGGGGGAGGGGAGGGAGAATGATGGAAGAAGGTCCTGGAAAATGTAAAACACGATGAGACTTCGTGGTCCAAATGAAAGGATTATCTTTTACAGGAGGCAGGAGGGGAACAAGAAGTCAAGATCCGGGTAACTTTTCAGGCGCACTTTGGGAACCGAGGTGATTCACACTTGGTGAAACAAAAAAGCAAAACCTGGCTGAGAGAGGAAAGTCGGGCATGGTCCAGGACTGTCCACAGCTTGGAGATTCCACTTCAGCAGCGTCAGAGGCCGGAGTGACCACGTAGCTTGTGGCTACCTAGGTTAGGCTCCATTGCAAAATGAAAAGCAGGATTTCTTGCCCAAAAATTATGAAGAATTTTAAGACAACAAAAGCGCTGCATTGAAACAAGAAGAAACACAGGGCCTGTTGAGTGTGGGGCGCTGGGGGACTGCACGGGTGACAAGCCGGTGAAGCGGGCCCAGATCAGAGGTCATGGCGAAATGAGTCTGTGCTGACCTCAAGCCAGACTTACAGGCCAGATTTCTGATTCCCTCCATGGCTTCTAGCCAAAAACTCTCCCCATGAGAAAGAAGAAAGACAGGAGGTGACTAAACTCCTGACCACAGGCAGTTTTCCACCTCTCGATTTTGTAGCCGAGGAAAATAACTCCTTTCCTCTTTCTGTAATGGAGGGTGTCGATTTTTATTCGTGAGCAAGTCTCGCTTATCACCCTGAAGTCTTTGCTACGTTGCTTCCTGGTAATACTAACAGAAAAACAATCACCTTAAACAGTGACTGTTACATACCCAACAATGATCAACAATTCCTTGATATCATTAAATGTCTAATGAACTCTCAAATTTCAAAAAAAGTGACTGTATTTCTTAAAACAGATCACATTTCTTAAAATTATTTTATTTCAAAGGATTAGCGGATATCATCACAGGGCAATAGAATAAAAGTTATTTTTATGAGGGAACTTTGAAACTAGCCAATTTCCTATGTCCATGTGGATGGAGGTTAAACGAGTTACAAGTCATATTGTATAAACATTACATAACAGGTTTCAAATTATATTTAATTTCAGAAAATTGATATTTCATCAAGGTGTTTCCTTCCAACATAAATCTCACTTTCTGCCAAAAAAAAAATAGTGTATTTTTTAAATAGAAATTTTTTTAATCATTAGTTGGAAATATTTGTTTTAGAACTAATGAGATAATCAAATATTTGTTTAAATACTTGAACAACATGACTTGTATATATAACTCTTATAATTATTTTTGTTGCCATAAACTCTAAAGATACTGACTATACCTGCTGGTTATGTTCTCAAAAACATTCATGTTATCAGACTAACTGAAACTATTTTAACTATGTTTGTAGAGATTTTGTGGCAGCCGGAATGCACATGAAGAAACATTTTCAAAATAAATGAAATTGCAGAGATAAAAAGAAGCAGGTAGTATCTTCTAGTCCTCCCTCCTGTCTAAAGAAAATTTGCTAGTACAAACATACCATTTTCAAAAATCTCTAGGAATGCAAACTACAACAGTTCGGTTGCACATGTACCTCAATTTTTTTTCTACCACCATAGAAAATTCCATGGATTCAGGCTTAGATCAAACTTTAAGTCTGCTAATTATTATGTCTGTACTTTGAGCAGTCTTTCAAGATCTCTGGAACATCTTCGTCAGTGCAATGGAAGCTCTCGTCCCTGAGATGATTACAGAAGTCCCTTGGAAAGTGTGAAGCACATAGGAAGAGGAGCCATCCACATCACGTTGTGTTTTAACCCCAACCTCATTGAAATGGAGGAAGCAGACTTGCACATATGATGTCCCTGGGTTACAGCCCTTCAACAATAATAAGTATATAATAATAATAACAATACCTACGCAGATTAGATGAGAATCAAATGAGATTATATAATTAAAAATGTGTTATTCAATTACATGTAGATAGATGATTGATAGATGATAGATTAGATAGATTGATAGATAGATGGTAGTGATATGATGCCATAGGAATATGATTTGTACTCTCAGAAATTCCCGATGTAATAGAAGACACAACATGGATACACAAACAACTGTGGCACATGGGAAGATTATAACTGCCCAAGAAAGTAGTAGATGGGAGCACCTCTTTTTACTCCTGATTTCTTAGCCAATTCAGGCAGCATTGTTAGGTACAGCAGGACAAGCTACACAATTTGAGGGGCCCAGTACAAAGAAAAATGCAGATCTCCTTGTTAAAATTATTAGGATTTTTTAAATGATGACATCTGAGCATTAAGTAAAGTGCAGAGACCATTGTGACTTCACAGATCACAAACTCATAAAGCCGATCCTGCGTACAAGCAAGAAATGACACTGGCTAATTTCAGTAACAATTGTTTCCAGTAAAGTTACGTACAAGACTCAAAGCTGCACAGAAAAGAACCATCACGCAAAATTACAGCCCCGTTTTAGTCTATTGAAGACATACTGCCCCTGCCGTAACTTCAGGCTATATAGCTTGTGTTGCTGCCACCATAGACCAAATAATTTAATTTTATTGCAACTACTATCAATGCTAAAGAGAAAATTCTCTATGTTCCCTGGTTTCTGTGGGTCACTAGCTCCCGATTCAGTTTCTGGGGTAGAAACATCCATTTGACAGAGCCTAAGCTTGTGCCCATTCTTCTAGCTACACAGCATTCTGGGAAAGCAAGTACCTGACATTTTCCTCATATAGCAGAAGAAGGGCTATGCCTCCCAGCAAGTAACATAAAACACGAAATTCCCCAAACATCAGAAGGAAGGGCCACATAGGCAGCCAATAAGGATGACAAAGTCCATTTGAGAAATAAAATAATTTTCTCAGGCAGATCATCAAAGTAAGAAGTTTGACCCACTTGTTTATTTTACTCTGAAACTCACAGTTTATCTTGTAAAGAAGACCCTGAGAGTAACAGATGTGTATAATAAATAAAATATCTACACAGTTACTCTCTTCTTTACACTATCTTTCCATTAGAAACAATCTTAGAAGTCCCCAATTTGTTTTCAGTATTTTCTCAGAAATAAGATTATCTTAAACCATTCCTTTCTTGCGACCAAAATCATAATATGTCAGTTGTGGTGATAATGCAATTGTTTTTCATTGTCCATCCTACACTTCTGATTACATTCTCACCCCAATCACATGATACCAATGGGTTGTCCGTCAACCTCCCATTCCTCTATACTCATTTAAAGGCCATTGAGACCCAGGCTCAGTCAATGATAAAAACCCCTTTCCCTTCCCACACTGGTAGATACGGGCACTCTCAAAATATAATGTGCACATCAAGCAACTAGGTATCTTTTAATATGCAGATTCTGATTCAGAGGATGTAAGAACCTGAGAGTTTGCATTTCTAAGAAGCTCACAGATGATGCCTCTGCTACTGATCTGTAGATAATACTGGGAGAAGCAAGAACCTAGACCTCTCTCTGGGCTCTAGGGTCGTGCACTCTTAAAATACCAGGCGGACGAATCAACACAGAGAACACCCAGCTGTGGGCAAGCAGAGGTGGGAAGAGAAATAATCACTTTGTTTCTACTTCAAGCTCATTGTACCTGGTGCCAGTTCCTCAGTCTAGTTAACACAGGCCAATAAATCTACTCTTTGTTTAAATAAGGCTGAGTTGGATTTCTTCACTTGCAACCAAAAGAATGCATAATATACAAACCTTTCGATACAATTTAACAGTATCCAAGCTCTCCTGAACAAAGCTATTCCTCATTTGCTACACTTGCAACCTACCTACCTAAAAGAATTATGAATTCTGACTCATGGTTATAAGAAATAAGTAGGAACAAATATATAATTGCCAAATTGTTACATGTTTGAAATTCAATTTTTTATAATAGTAGTCATGATCTAAGTAAAACTAATATAATACTTTTAAGGCTTCTGTTTCAATAATTAAGTGGAAAAAAATGGTATTCATTACAAATGTTTATGTTTACTCTGCTAGCATCCTATGTTTCTCTAGTGACTTCCCTATAGGTGACTATATTTCTGGAATCGGGGAAAAGGGTACAATGCAGTTTCAGTTGTGAGGTATAGACATTTGTAAAGCTAAATTAGTATTCTAAATAACATGTTATTGGGTCCTAAAATTCCACCAAGTTTATATATGTCTACCAACTAACTACATGTCTCCATAAGAGTGTAAACTAATTGTTTTTGATTCACACTAAAGTTGAGATCATTGCACATTTTTAAAATTAAGCTCTTTGCCAGCTGTATTGTGGATTACATCATTCCTCCTCTATTCACATGGCATAAATTATTAATCACCCTTGGAAAATAGATGGGTGGCAATTCTGAAGACAAGGTTAAGTAAGCACTTGGAGAAGTCTTCTTAGTGAAAAATGACTCATTGTTCTGAGAGGTGTCGCAGTTCTCTAAGAAAAATAGAATAGATATTCCTATTATAAGTGCAAATAGTAATTAGCAAATTCACAATGCATGGTTGTTATCCTTTTGTTAAAGCAATTTATTTTTAATCCAAGGAACAGTTTATTAAGACCTTTCTTTTGTGAGGCTCGGCTAAATCAAGACAGCAAAACAACTTAACCAGGTCAGCTCTGACTCAATGTCTTTGCACGCTTCTTCCTCCTGGAGGCTTTGTCTGTTCCCTTGGACCCAGTTGAAGTTTTTGTATGGGTTCCCACAGCCTCTCGTACTTTCCCCATTATTCACAAACGCCTACCACATTCGTTTAATTCTCTGAGTTCCCTCCCTGCCTTTCCCCACACCTCTCAGCACAATTAAAAATGTTCAACACAAAGTTAGCATGTATTCACTTCTCTGAGCTCCTCCCTGCCTTTCCCCATACCCCTCACTCAGCACAGCTAAAAGTGGTCAGCACAAAGTTAGTATGTTAAATATTTGTTTACTACGTGGGCAAGAAAGGTGAAAGATGCTACATTACAACCAACTTAATTCATAATGCAAGGAGAACTCTATGCTTGTAAATTGCTTGCACTGTGCTGAGACAAACTGCATTGAGAAAATTTCATATTTTCTTGAGTTTGTTCTTTTTATTGTTTAATATATTAATATGAAAAGGTTTTTGTTTTTTCCTATATAAAATAAGGCTACCTGATGCTGCTAGGGTTGGCCTAAAAAGTCGTGGGTGCATTCAAAAACTTTGAATCCAAAATTATAGCCAACGGTTTAATAATAGCAGTGAAATTAAAAACAGGTTAAGTATCTTTTTAAACACTGTCCCAAGATAAAGAAGGAACCTTACAGTTTTTTCTGCACTGAATTGTATCAACAATTACCACTAGAGGGTGCTTCTTCTCTTCTTATTTCCAGTAAACAGACTGCTGCATTGAAGGCACATGTTGCCATATGAACAAACTTTCGTTCTTCTCGTCTGTACACATTACTTTATTTTCAAATTTCATATTAGTCTTTACATATCTGACATCTCTAAGCCAATAATTTCATGTATGTTTATTGAATTCTAGTAAATTTACTTTCAAATGATCATTTTCCTTGAAATTATATCTAAGTGTAACCTTTTTCCTATTTTCATGGCTCCACTGACATAATAAGAAAAAAAGTTCAGTATCAGAAGTAATAAACTTTTCCATTCCAAAAATAGATAACAATTATGTATATGCCTAAAGAAATTAAAGGGTAAAAAAGATTTAGCAACTATCTTTAACTTAATGATGAGTTTCCCAAATTTGTCAGTGCATGGGACACTTGAGTGTCTCAGAAACCTTTTATAAGTGTCTCAGGCCATTAAAAAAAAAAAAAGGTTCTGTTGATTGAATAGTTAGGTTTAATAACAAGAGTATTTAGGTTCTAACAACATAATAGCTATTTTTTAAAAAAAAAAAAAGAAGAAGAAAAAAATCATTTCATTATTTCACACTGATTCTATTATCTATTGCTGCTTAACAAATTATCCCCAAAATGTAGTGGCTTAAACAAGTATTTATTATCTTACTATTTCTATGGGTCAGGAATCTGGGAGGGGCTTAGCTGGATGGCCACATCTTAGGATCTCTCCTGAGTCACATCTGGGATGTCAGCCGGGGCTGCAGCCACCTGAAGTCACAACTGAGACTAGAAGATTCACTTCCGAAATGGCTCATTCACATGGCTGTTAGCAGGAGGTCCTACTGCCCTATGGGCTTTTGGATAACAGCTTCAGTTCTTTGCCACATGGGCACCTCCATGGCGCTGCTTGAGTGTCTTCACAACATGGCAGCTGGCTTCCCCAAAAGTGAGTGATCCAACGGGAAAAACAAGGACAGGGTGATAATGCCTTTTATGACATAGACTTGCAAGTCTCACACCATCACTTCTGCCATATTCTGTTTTTTAGAAGCTAGTTACTACATACAGCCCATACTCACAGGGAAAGGAATTCGGCTCCATTTCTTAAAAGAAAGACTATTGAATAATTCTGGACACAGTTTAAAACCATTACACTTACCAGTAAGGTGCCTGCACCTATTGGGCATTGTAACAGTTAATTTATGTGTCAACTCAACAGAGCTAATGGTGCCAGGAAGCTGGTAAGATACTATTTTTGGGTGTGAGTGTGTTTGTCTATGAATGTGTTTCTGGAACAGGTTAGGATTGAATCTGTAGATTGAGTAAAGATCGCCCCCGCCTATGCAGGTGGGCATGATCCAATTCACTGAGGGCCTGAATAGGAAAAAAAGAGACAAAAAGGTGGAGAAAGGGCAAATTTGCTTTCTAACGGAGCTGGAACATCCATCTTCTCCTTCTCTCAGACATCAGCGCTCCTGGCTCTACTGCCTTTAGGTTTAGATGAGAACTACACCACAAGCGTTCCTGGGCCTCCAGCATATAGACAGGCAGACTGTGGGACTTCTCAGTCTCCGTAATCACATGAGCCAATCTCTCATGATAAATCTCCTTTTATATATTTACATAGAAGTATATCCTATTGGTTCTGTTTCTCTGGAGAACCCTGACTAGTATAGGCGATCTACACTCAAACTTTGGAATCAGATTGAGAACTGCTGCCTTCATTTTCCATTCCACATTGATCTTCACTTGCCGTCTGCTTTTTATCACAGCAACCACTGAACACCCAGCTTCAAAAAGCGATGTCTTCTATAAAAGTAATGCAGCACAATGTAAGGTCGCAACTACAAGCTTCCTTGAGCTAATAGTTCACGCGGTGGCTAATAGATGACGCTGTTTCCTTCAAAATTTTTAAAAATGTCATATATCCCCCTCTAAGTTCACTGCAGCCTCCCTAGACTGCCTCAATACAAAATTTGGGAACCGTAGACAATGATCCTTTTCTCAGGGATGAAAATTAAAGTTGAATGGATGTTTCAAAACACTTCCTAGATAGGCAAAAAATAGTTTCTCTATTATTCCAGGAAAATGTTAAAAGAAAAATGAAGATACTATTTCTATCCATGGTCTTGAAATAGAATGAAAGTTTTACCTTATTATAAATGCTTGTTGAATGTAAAATATTCTAAATTTTCTCCACCCATTTTAGCCAAATATCAGCTGGATATGAGGAAAAAGCAATCTGAAAATAAAAAATAAACTTTAAAAATTTTGGAAAGAAATTAGTATCCAAAAAAGAATTCTCTCTTTTTTATAAAAATAAAAATATATATTTTAAAAATGTTTTCTTTTCTAATATAATGGTATTTTAGTGTTAGCCTGGAGTCTGTGCCAAATGATTACGTAGTACATCTATTTCCTCACTCATAGGAAGTTAGTCTTCCATAAAAAGAAAGCTCAAGTAATTAAAAAATCTTCCTCTTAACTGCAGCAAATAGAAAAACAAAACAAAACAAACAGAAAAAACAACAACAACAAACTAACATATTTCTCTTTGCCCCTTCCAGAAACCTCACTAAAATAACAAAATTCTTTTTTAAAGGCACGATCCCACAAAAACAGAGAAAGAAGACGTGATGACAGCAGATGATCATTGTCCACAAAATATTGAAAGATGGAACGCTGTTAACCTAGGGTAAATGACTTAGGTTTCTTCTTTCTCTGCTCTGCTAAGCAGTCAAAGAAGAAAAAAGCCAACTAGCAGCAAGTTGAGTCATGCCACAGAACCAAGAACATTCCCATCAATAGAGGAGCCAAGGGCTCCCAAAGGCATTGTGTTTGCAACTAGACCTAAAGATAGGAGAATTTCTTAAAAGCCTGAATGGAGTTAGTAGGGTTTTGCGTTCTCCCACACCGTCCATGCAGGCACGTGACTACACGTCACAGGAGACCGTAGGTTCTCTACTGACAATAGAGATGTTCAACGAGTCTGCTTTCAGAAGTGAGATATCTAGTCCCTGCCGCACTGCACCCTGAGCAAGCTGACTGTCGTCGGGCTTACACTTCATCACGCAAGGGAGTGGAGAAGTCCTCTGAGGAAACTGTCTACCCCGAATAAATATGGACACCAGGAGTCCCGCAACAAGACAACCACATCGTGCCTGATCACTCCACAGCGAAACCTGACACTCATGAACACAGAGCTTGCAATCAGCATTTCAGTGCCCCACTCTTCAATTTATTTTGAAATAACTTACATTAAAACTTCCAGATCAGAACAAAGACCTCCTATATCCCTTATTCAGACTTCCCAAATGTTAACATTTTACCGAATATACATGGATGTCAACTCTTTCTTGTTCTCTCTCTTTCCCCACCAGTGTGTGTGCATGTGTGTGTGCACGTGTGTAGGTAATACACTCTTTATCATTGTTGTACTCTGAACATTTTAAAAGAAAGCTTCAGACATGAAGTCTCTAAATAATCACTTCTAAATAATCCAGAGCCTATTTCCCCCAAATGAGGGACTCTCCCATTCAAGTTTTATCAACTGTTTGAAACTGCCTATTTTTCTTCCCCCTGGTCTACAGTTTGACCAAGGAACATGAGCTACATTTAGTTCTTATCTTTTTAGACAATTTCAACCTAAAAAAGTATTTCTCCATCTTAGACGTCCTCGGTTTTACAGAGTACAAGCTTCCTTCTGTAGAATGGCCTTCACGATGTTTCTCAGACCCAGATGCAAGTTATGTGTCTTTGACAGTACCCATGGTGAGCTTGTCTCAGTGCATCTCATCAGGACTCTCAAACTTAACAAAGAAAAAACAAAAACGAAAGCAAGCATTAAGTCTGGGAAATTTTATCCAAGTACAGGAAAGGCAATGAAGCCAGACGGAGTTCACTATCGTAAAGAAGAGGTAGTATCAGAGACTTGACCCTATTTGCACAGATGCCAGCAACAGACACAAGACCCCTGGACCAGGAACAAAGGATTTTTTGAAGAGTTCAGAAAAAATAAGCAGCAGAAGCTTGTTTTCTGGACTTTCCAGTACCCTTGCTGCAAGTTCCATTGCGGGGGTGGAGGTGGATAATGAGCAGCCGAAGTGGATGCTGCACACACATGGGAACCCCGAGCTTAGGGAACCCCAGTCTTTTATAATGGGCTGAAAGCAAACCTGCATGACCTGTGCCCCAAAGAGAAACATTATCTTTATCATACTGGACAGTAAACAAACCCGTCCTCTACCCTGGAAGGAGAAACTAGTGTTATCTTTCAAGGCTGTTCACAATGCACACATCCTTGAAATGGTAGTCTGGAACACACGCCATCAGCCCCTGGTCACAAGATGTGCAGAAACGCAAAAGACCCATGGAGAATTGTCTCCCAAAGACTATGTGACTTACCCTTGAAAGTAAAAAGTCATGACAAAGTAAACTCTGGATGCTGACTTAACCAAAAATAATGACTTAAATATAATGGGGAAAGAGAGGAAAGGGAAGAGTGTGTTGAGGAAGGTAAAATGACGTCGATGGTAGTAAATCCTACCATTCAAAACAGGAAATAATTAGGTAATATCTAAAGGAGAAAATCAAGAAAGAGAAGTAGACATAAGTTATTTTTTAAAAAGGAGAAATAACTAAAGCGTGGAATGAGGTATTGCCTCCAAGGTATGGTTTTCATGTGATGGGAAAGTTAGAACAAGTGACTGCTTTTTTCCCCCCGACATAAGCTATTTGACATTTTAAACTATGCACTTAAATCTGTTCATAAAAATTAAAATACAATTTTAAAAGGAAGAGATCCTGGGGCACAGTAATTTTATTATAGCCATGAGATTACAGCTTTAGAAAAATTAATCTGCCCCCAAATGCCTCTAAGAACGTAGGGTGGGTGGGGAGTGCTTTTAAGGTCATAAAGACAGCCCACTCATCTTAAGGACCAGTTATTGTCCAAAGGCCCATAGGACAACCTCCTCAGCCCAGGTAGGGATGATTGGATTTCACTCTAGCATTCATCCACTCCAGCGCAGTGATTACATGCCCTTCTCACAGAACTTTGGGAGAGAAACAGCAAACCTCATTGTCGGTGTGATGTTTGTAATAATCTCTCCCAGATCCTCGGGCTGTTTCCACAGCAAAGGAAGCTTGACTTTGTAAAGCCTTTCAGGCTGTTAATTCTCAGGGTCCATTCATTTGTGCTGGACAATATAGGTGGGAGGAGGGGCGGGGCAGAGGTTAAAAAAAGAGAGTGAATAGAGAAGGAAGCTAATACGTTAAAATTTTATAGAGTCAAGTTGTCTCATTTAACCTTTTCTTCTACATATAGATTTGCAGTACTGGGGAAAAAAAAAAAGTTACGCCAGTGGATAAAGTAGAAAGTGGAAGCTCCCAGGCCCATTAACGGGGAATGAATCAACACAGAGGAAGTCATAGAATGTAAGGAAAGGAGATCAACACAAGAAAGGGTTTCCTAGGGACTCCACCGGATGATGTAAATGTAATTCCCAGAATGACAGCCGTGCGCTGGCACAGAGGACAATCAGTTCCAACTCGAGTTAAGCAAAAGGTTCTGGAAGAAATTTCCTCGAATACAATTTAAAGGCTAGAATACCGCAGATAATTTGCAAAGACTTTCAGTGGAACGGCATGTTTTCCAAACTGGCACATACTGACAGTAACATTTATTACACCAGACCAACAGGCGTAAAGTGGGATGAGGGCCACAATGGTATAAACAAAATTTTGTATCTGCAAAAAAGAAAAGCTCAATGTAATTTACTACATGGCAAACCTGTGACCATTCCTTAAAATAATGTGAACACTGATGCAAACAAAATTATAGTATAACCAATAGAACGATGAGTTAACGGAAAAATTACAAAGATGTGGTAAGGATTGACGGTGGAAAGAACTGAATCCTTATCTTCTAGAGAAACTGATATATAATGCATAAAACTGAAAAAATCAAGAAGTAGCCAAATAAGCATGTTATTGAGAGACGAAAAGGTAAATACAAAATTAGGCAACTAAAATGGGTGAATGTCGTTTCTTTTGGGGAGAAGATGGACAAAAAAAGAAATAAGGATTGTTACTTTTCATAATTATTTGACTCTAAGCTTCACACATTTGTATCCTTGATATAAATAAAAAGTAAAAACAAAAAAAGAAGAAAAGAAAGGTGGAAGAGAGAAAGGAAAGAAGGGAGATAGGGAGAGAGCAAAGTATCTACTTTTCATCTGGTAAAATTAATGTAGAGAGGAGGCAAGAGCATTAAAAATGTTAATCAAGCCACATTCAGAGACTGCGATGTGCTGATCGGCCCTGCAGCCAGGCCAGAAGGACACCTGCAGAACAAAGGAAGATTTCTGCTGGGATTGCTCCCAACCCATTCCCCACATCTGTGAGGGGGGGGGTGGGGGGTGCAGGAACCAAGAGTCACTCCCTAAGGCTAAAACCGTGGGGAACCTAGGGATTAAAACCTGGAACTGCCAGCAGGCCTTCCACTCTGCATATCCTTACCTTTTCAAGCTACATACCCTTCCCTTTCCTCACCATACGTCCATATCAAAGGAAATGGGAAATAAAGAATGACGTATAAACTGAATTCCCTGAACACTCAGTCTCTCTCAGTGCCTTTACTTTGTCTCTCTCTCACTGTCCCTCTCACTCTCTACCTCTGAGAGGAGACCACATCCTTTTTCTAACAAACTTTCCTTTTGACTCTAACTCTGGCATGTGTTGAATTCTTTTTTCACTCTCTGCCGAAGGACCCTCTTCTTCTCTCAGTACAGGGCTTGGTCTCCCTGTCCTTCATCAAAACTAAAAATATTAGTAAAAATGTCAAGTCCAATCTACATTTGACTGGATTTTCCGAGGTATATTTATTTTGTTTTCGTGGATTGAGGGCAAAGGGGTGGGCGGAGTCTGCAATAGAAATAATATTCCTTAATATTTACAAAAATATGAGGGCAAACTGAGATGATGCTGTAGCATGCCTCAGGAATATTTACTCAGAAATGAGTTATTCAGCAGTATTTCCTTCCAAAGCATGAACAGTGAGTTTATAATTAGCTGGGTTTTTTGTTGCTAGCAGACGTTATTAAGCAATCTGGAAAAGGAAATTGTGAAAATAAAGATGACGGGGGGGCCCACGCTTATTCTTCTTTGCTATGTTCTTGCCGCTACTACAGCCTAACAGATACTGGCTTCTAGGAGAACACCAACTTCCTGATTGTAATTTGATTTTCAGAAATCTTAACTAACATTTTCTGATTGGAACTAAAGAAAATGTGGTATAGATGACACTTCTTCATCCTTGACTTACTCTCCTCAAGAGTTCAGGGAAAAGTCATTTTTAAATTTCCACCAATGATAAATTTTGTGCAAAGCCATGTATGGAAGCTATTATCAGAGGCTGCTTCCTGGTAGATGTGTATCTGGTGCCCCAAAACCCTCTGTTAATGGGGACATATTTCCTCACCTCCTCTGAGTACATTTACGTATAAAGCCATGAAAAATTGATAGGTACAAAGAATAATATTTGGCACTAAATTCTGGTAAAGATGTCCATGGCACTATTTTTCACTAGGATTCCATTATAAAACATTTGCTAATTCAGCTCAAATTCTTAAACTCAAAAATAGGGAAATAACCTAATTAATGGCAGCAATTGCCATAGGCAGCAGGCTCCTCAGAAGGTCACTCCGTGCTTTTACTCGCACAGCAAAACCAAGCACAGTAGGACAGGAAAAGGAGATGTCTAGGATGAAATTCCCACTTGTAAGTGCCTAGCTGTGTAATTTCCGAGATATTTAACCATTCTGAACCTCGGTCTTTTCATCTGTCAATTAAAGAAGTTAAGGTTTTCTTGCTCGTTCTTTCCTGTGATCTATCATAGTAAGTACTTTACCTAAGGAGGATTCTCAACAAATATTAGAGCTCCCTTTTCTCTTATTTCTTGGGGCATGAGGACAGAGCTTACTTTTTCTTTTACATAACCAGTTTCCATACTCTTTTCCCGTATTTGTGATGCAAGAAGAAAGTGACGCTATTAGCCTATGAAAGGCCACACTGTGAGACTATTCAATTTGCATTAGAAGATTTGGAAAATCAGATCAACCCCCTGGGTTCTGCTCTCACTCTTGAGTCTGGACTTTGTTAAATCATGGGCAGAAATTATTTTTCTAGTGACCCTGTCAAATCAAAGGCTGGCCTGGGCCAGCTGGATTGCCCTCTTGTGGGACATGATCTCTTAACAGAGATTGCATAATAATAACTCATTGGTGTCCCTTTTCAGAGACGCTGAGAGGAAAGGCAGTAAAGGAAAACCACAGACCATATAAGAGACGTGGAAAGGAAAGGGGATAAAAATTATTTCATAAATTAGCAGATTATAATCAGGAATTCCTCATCTTTTCTCCTCAGGTATTACCTATAATGTAATCTTACACTTGTATAAAGTAGAATACATAAAAATCTTAAGACCTGGAGAAATTTTTAGAGATTCTTAAAAGAGAAAGGCTCAATTTACAGATACAAAAAACTGTTCAAGTCAAGAGCCTTCTCGAACACAGTACGGCTAATGAGCTATGGGTCCCAACTGCAGCCATGCACATACCTCTTTAGTTTATGTATTCAAGTGTGTGTGGAAACTATATTTTTGTGTGCTGTATTTGTCCTGGTATTTAGGAACTAGCTAATAGATCTTCTGTTTATTTTAAGAAATTCTCAACAAAACTCATGCTTTCTATTTAGGTGAGACATTTTAAGGAATGAATGTAAAAAGGGAGGCTGGGCATTTTAAGAATTCAAAGAGAAAATAAGAAAATTGTCTGACACCTTGTTGCTAACTCTAGAAATAAGAATGAGACTGTTGCTTCTCTCTGTTGTATTGTTCTTAGGTTCTTCCCTAAACACAAACATTTCAAAGACACTTTGCTAAAACCCAGAAAGTTGCTATGCAACTTACATATGACATTATTTCTCCCTACCTTTCATCCTGAGGATCTATCATTCTTCTATTTAAGGAAAAAATATGCTGTGTCAAAAGGAAGGGAAATATAACAGTAGATATCTGAATCAATCATCAATCTAGTTTTCCGGCTTGTCACAACTTCTTAGACAATGTTCCAGGAATTCTCACAAATGAAACTGACTCACCATAAAATGTGGCTATTTTTCATTAAATCTTGCTCGTCGCTTCAAGAGGCACTGGAATTACCAATGTTTCATTGGCTGGCTCTGCAGGGCCACCTCTAGGTTTTGTTAGTCCAGAAAATGAACCATGCATAAGAGAAGCCTTGGAGGAAGAGGTTTTATTCGCATCGGTTGTTTTGCACATCGCTTAAACTAGACACGTTAGCAGTTCCTTAAAGAGAGCAGCATTAGTCAGACCCTTGAGGGAAACAATGAGAAATAAAACTTCTCCTGCACTTGCTTGATAGACACATGTCGACTAAGACAGGCAGAGGGCAGAACCTAAGAAATCTGTTTTCGGAGCAGCCCTTGGTGTAAGGGCTGAAGGCATTAGAGCCCTTCACCAGTCAGTTGAAATTCCAGAGCTGCTATATTGCCATTGTATGACCTTGATGAAGTCACTTAACCTTCAAAATTCACTTTCTTCATATAGAGAATGGGTATGATATGATTAATTTAAGAAGTTATTATGGGCATCAAATAAAATAATATATGTAAGGTGCTCATCCCAGGTGTGGTCATCAGTGCGTACACAATAAGTGCCATCAATCTTCATGATAACGATGCTGATGATTATTATCCTAATCTATGCACTACTATTCACCAGCTGTATGTCCCTGTGTGAGACATTTTGAGCTTCACTTTCTTCCACTGGAAAATAAGGAAGAATAATATCGACCTTGCAACGTTGTTCTGAGGAACAGAAATGGTATGTGGAAAGTATCTAGCCACAGTATTTAGCCTAGCACAGATAGATTCTTGATAATTTGTTCTTATTGTTTTCACTACCACTTATTATTTATAAAACAGCCTGTTTTATCTTAAGAAAGTCATACTTCATATAAAATTGGCTCTTTTTGGTATGATAAATTTATACACCAGTCCATCTGTAAATGTTTACTCGAGAGATATACAAGATTTTTCTGTCTCATAAGTCCCTTTCAAGCTCCCTTTGGCATAACTCCAAAAAGAGTTGTGGTTAAAAATCAAACCAGTATCCTCAACTATGAGGCTTATCAGAGCCACTGTGAAAGGAACACACGCACACACACACACACACACACGCACGCACACACACACACAATTCTCCAGCTTATGGAGATATGCACTGTCAAAATTTGGTCAAAGCAGAATAAAACAACTAGGATTAAAGTACCTAAGGAATATTTTATTCTCTTGGGCTTCATACTCTGAGTTGTCACATACTAGTTTATCAGTCAAAGAAGAATGGGCTTTATTAAAGGAGCATGCTGCAGGACCTGTTAGCCATCTGGTCTATACACTCTGGCCACCAGAATCTTGATTCATATAACACATCTTTTAAACAACGATAGTTTTTTGGCTTTTTTTTTTTTTTTAAAGAAAAAGAAGAGCATAGTTGAGAATATAGAGTTCAAAATATAGAAAACAACATACAGTTTCTTTTGAAGTCCTAAGTTCTGGTGTTTTGGGCCCTGCAGAGTCAGTCCACCTCCCTGCTTCTCCCCGACATCTGTGGCTTCAAGATTCCTCCACCAGAACTGGAGTTGTCTTTCTGGAGATCTCTCCAAGGCTCCGGGATCCTAAAAGCTTGAACTTGGCCTTGACTCTTGAATTTGGCCAATATGTTCTCACTTAGACATACGTTTCTAAATAAGATTTATAAATTAGTTGATAAAGATGAACCTTCTCTTCATGGAAGTTAGGCCTCTTCACCAACTGTTCTATAATATGTCAGTTTAGTTGTCTTAGCTTGTTTCCCATCAAAAAAAAAAACAGAGCCTGTGACAAAGTAAAAGTAATTTGGGACAGTTAATCCTAAGAAACAAGAATAAAAAAGTTGGTAGAGCAGAATTGGGAAGTCAAAGAAAAACCAATGTGTATTATCAACTAGCTCCCAATGTGGGCCAGTGGACCTTGATCCTACTGGAGACTCTTTTAAAAGTTGTGTAGAGTGTGATTCAGAGTTGTTCACCATAGGGATCAAAAAGTAGTCTTTCAGTCTCCCATCCTCCTCCACTCATCCCAAAGAGTTGCCCTATTGAGATGTTAACATTATCTCCCTTTTGGATTTGTCCATGCAGCAGAATGGCTAAACAAGTTCCCACAGGCATCTCCCCTGGGCTGTGACAGAGAAGCCAGGAGAAAAAGCAGCAGCCTCACAGTACAGCTAAGACAAGGTACAGTCTGTTTTCACCTGCCTTGGCTGGTAGCCATAGCAATGACTGGAGTAAAAAGATTTACTCTAAGGTAATAAAAAGCAGGCATAGAGGTGACCTTGTTGCTCATATGACCCGAATGTCATGATTCATGTTAATAAGACACACTTCAATAATTTATCAATTCTCACAAACCATAAACAAAACATCATCACTTCCATTCCAAAGCCTGAATCTTGTTTTGGTGAGGGATATAGTTCTTCACCAGTCAACGCACATTCTTAAAACTTCTCATGGAACCACCATTTTTACAATGTTCATTAAACAGTTATTATGGTAGGTCTTTTTGAAGACAGGTAGAACACAAAAAGAACAACACGATACATTCCCCCAAGAAGTTTATAAACTACTCAAGGGAAACAGGATAAGACAAATGATTTAAAAAGTTAAACAGAGCTAATAGAAGGGGTAGGAGCAATAGAAATGTACACTGAATTGGTAACAATTACTCAGAAGATAATCAATGCTACAGATTCCTACTGAGACATATAGAGACATAATAGATTGACCTGACATGAATAGAAAAAATCATGAATACAAACACATGGATATAATATTATAATTCATCCAGATCATTGAAATTGTTAGGGCTCGTTCAAAAGAAAACTCAAAACTAACATTTTATATTCATAACCTAGGCATCAAAGAACCCCTCAACAAGTCTTTCCTGCAAATAGATCTCCATAAAATATTACAGTACACATAAAGAAATGAACCATCATGATGAGAATTAGCAGATGCAGCAAACATAAAAATTGGTCATGTTGACAATGAATCACCTTGTTGCACACTTGAAGCTAATATAATGTATGTCAACTATAATTTAAAATAATTTTTTTAAAAAAATAAGAAATAAATCAAAACTTTTATTTAAAAAAAAGTTTTAAAAGAAAGATTGGTCACTTTGAAAACTATAAGTGGTAAAAGAATTCAAAAGATACTCTAAAATAAGTAGACACCAAGATGGGATTAAACATGCAAGAGATACATTTGAAACACCTGTTAGAGAAAAAAATAACAGGGAGAAAAAAGTGGTGAGGCAAACCTTCAGACCACAGTGCAGGTCCGACTGTGAAGGTGAGAGGAAATGAAGGATTGGATAAGTAGAGACTCAGACTTCAGGATCATTCTAAGATGCGTCAGCCAGAACATTGAGGAGTCTTCAAGACAAAATTGCCTTGTAGAGGAAACTTGCTTTTTGCAAGAATCGACCTGCCTTAGTGTGCCTGCATGCTTAGTTGTTGGCTGAAAGCAGCTTGTGGGAAGTGTATCCCTTGGGGAAATGCAATAATAGATTGAGAGGCCAGAAGCTGGGGCTTTCCACAATTACCCACAGCACAGCCAGAGATGCGGCACATTTCCCTGCCTGCTGTATCTGTTAAAGGGGATATAAACTGTGAAAACTCCAATACCGAAACGCAAATAAGACACAAAACAATTTGACTTGCCAAATTAACTTATGATGTTTATATAAATAATTGATATACTAATAAAGTTTTACAATCATTCTAATCGGTAAGCCCTTAAATCCTTATAAATTGCTATAAAGCAATATTATTCTATACTAAAGACCAGGGACACGAGATTTCATAACCTCTGAGGTCTACCTGAGAACAGCTAATAAACAAAGCAATTCCTAGTCTTAAAGCCCCAAGAAGCCTGTTGAGCACTTCTGTAAAAGCATTTGGCTTTGTCTTTCAACACCGATAATCAAGATGATAGAGAAAATTCCAGCAAGTGGGGTTGTGTAAATCTTTAATGGTGTCCTAGTCTACAGTCTGAACAGTCTAGAGAAATGTGGCTCTTAATTAATGGCATTTAGCTTAAGTTTGCCATACTGTTAACAGAAAGTAAATAAGCTACCCACCCAAACCCATGCGATTTAATGGGGTCGACAGAGTGTGAAGAAAATATCTAGTTTTAACAATGTTTCCGGGGTTTCTCAGGCCCTTTGCTGGAAGCAGAGGAGGGGAAAGGCAGGCATTCATGTTTACTATATAGAAGGGTTCGCTGAAATGCTTTATCCTCTTGTCTTGTTTTTCAGACCATGGTTATGCTATGTAGGATTCACATTTAAGAGTGGATTGGGGAATGTCAACAGATAGAGGAAGTCTCTAGGGGAGGAAGTTAGGAGAACTGGTATTTGTGTGTTTGTGGTCTGGTATTTCATTATGTGTATTCACAGAAACGTACTAATCCTTGGGTTACACCATGGTTTCATAGAGAGAACGTTCTTACTCCAGCATTGAACTTCCCGCTGTGCCTCTTTTTCTACTGGCAAAAACAAACAAACAAACAAAAAAGCCTTATGAAAGAAAATTAGTTGGAAATTAGGTTGGGGGTACGTTATCACATTATGAAATAAACATACTGCTGCTTATTTGCCGTAATGGTTCTAAATTCCTTAAACTCATTTTCAGAGGCAATGGAGGCACGACTATTTTTAAATCTTGCTACCTGCCTTATAAAGAAAATGGCAGCATTTCCCTTTTCAAGTCAATGAAGTGAAAATCTGAACCGCTAAATTTGTAACTGAGTGAAGTAAATCAGGATTCTTATCCCACTAGGAAGGAGATGCTTTCGTTTTCAGGTATTACATTAAACCGTACCATCTTTTTCATAACTGTGAGAATGTGCGCGGATATTGGAAAGCCAAAAAGATGGCTACTCGAGTAGTCCTGATTGGTTGAAGCATCCTACCTCCCACTACGGAACATGAAGGAATCGGATCCTTTCCTCCCTGCCATCACCTTCATTCCTACCCTGATAGTCGCGACATAAGCAAGCGACTATCTAAGGCTTTTGCCCAGGACTTTGAATTCTGAGTAAGTAATGCAAAGAAAACTGAACAGTTAAAATCTGTTCACAGCTCCAAAAATAGGGACAGTGTCTGTAGCAAAGCCACAGCTTCCTAGTCAGATGTCCGTTGTTCTTCCTTCCTCCTGATCTTCTGGAGCTGCTCTGCTTCTTGCCCTTTGTCACACTTTTCCTGCAGTCTCTCACTGATACTTAGAGTTTTCAACATCCTTCTAACAAGATTTTCTTTTCGCTTAAGATAATGACAAAAGTGGTTTTGCACTAAAAACAACATGACCGATGGCACCAGCCAAGCAGGCAAACTTCTACAGAAATTCTAATCCCAGCAATGACCAGGGAGCTAAGCAGCAGCGTGAGGTAGAAGTCTGGTCACAGAGTGTTAAGGGAACGTAGAGGTTAGTGGGCAGTTTGCTTGGGACTCTCCCCAGGCGGCTGGCTACTGACCCTTCAACAGCTCAGGTGACTCCCTTGCCATCAGCTGGTGAGGATGAGGTGGTCAAAGACCACCTACTCTGGTAAAGTGCATCTTAGGAAATGGTTGCTACTGAATCTGCCAGGACCAAGCTAGCGCGTGCGAATTTCCATGAGAAAGAACTAGAGTAAGCAGAAACCCAGAGATTGTGAACAGAGAAGATACATGTGGATCTGACCAATCATTGGTTAAAACTAGAACTGGCAAAACTTCAAAAGTTAAGAAAGGTCTTTCTCCACTAAGTGCTTTTCTCTTTGAGACAGAAGCAGAAATTGGAAAGATGGAGAAAGAAGTAGCAAGGTTAAAAATAAGAACATGAGAGTAAGTCATATTGGTGGCTCTCTTTTCTATGTGAAGCAGGAAGCCAGGACATCTGCTAAGAATGAGGAAGTAAGAAAATGGATAGAGGTTTGAAGAGTAGATAAAAGTTTTAGAAGGTCAATATCACAGACATGTATAAATATAAAGAACACTGAATAGTACTTATGTCCATATGAATTGAAAATAATGAACTTAAATGGAGTCAGTCTAATTTTATGCCTTTTCTTCAGCAACACCTCACCCAGAAATACTAGCTGTAAAAATAATGACCATATCATTCAAAAGCTAAGAACTACTGAAAACTAGTAGATGGCCAAAGGGGAGAGAGAAGTAGGGTACCAATAAAAGGGTAGTAGGGATGCACAAACATTAATTCTGGATTAGTTCAGGGAGAGAAGTGAAACTAGGAAGGAACTTGACAAATGGGAAACCAGGAAGGAAGCCGGAGCTGGGCTGTGTGATAAGGTAGAAAAACAGGTTTAGTCGAAAGGAAGGAAGAAGTAACAGGGATAGAGCATTCTGGTCAGAAAATGGAAAAGCGCATTTTATGATAATGTGACTTCAGAAATGAGTGTTGGGGAGGAACAAAAGTAAAAGTCATCAGAGTAGGGGTTCAGTGTCCCTGGTGTAAGGATGCTGGACATGATATCCCAAGGATATTGAAATTACCAAGGATGACAGCAGGAATTGAGAAGACATATATCAGTCAGGTGTCAATTTCCTAAATGAGTGAGTATAAAAGAATGACCTAAGAATCAAGGGAATGACTGTGGAAGAAAGGAGCAGAGCCAAGATATGCATGATTCTAAAAAGAGGGGTGATATAAAGCAATGAAGTAGAAAACAAGGGATAGATAGATAGATAGATAGATAGATAGATAGATAGATAGATATTTAAACCATTTTAGTTTACAGAAATATTTTAATTATCATTAACTGGAAGGCCAGAGGTGGAATGGGTTTCAGGGCTAGTTAATTCAAAGACTCAACCATGACATCAAGACCTTGATTCTTTCTATCTTTATTCTCAGCCCTAAGCTTTAACTTAACCTTGAGTCCTAAGATGGTGGCTGCCAGTACAATTGTAGCTATATGCTCCCTGCTCATAGTCAGCAGGAGATGGGCTGATTTCTCAGCCAGCACTTTGAGAGAGAACTTTGTGAAATGCATCTCAGTGACTAGAAGTGGGTCACATGCCACTTCTACACCAATCGTCAGCAGAAAAAAAGCACTTCCTTTAGAAAAGACATACCCAACTCTTGAGCTGAGGCCATCTTTCCTCATTCCATTGTGCTTCTCCATAGAATGGCGGCAGCTGTTGCAGGGTTTGCTATCACATCTGTGACACTTCGTCAGCTTCTTCCCTCAATGTGGTAGGTCGAGGGTGGTAAAAAACGATGACTTCAATTCTCAGAATAAACAAAGTTCGGGCTTTCTATCAAAGAATCAAGTTGGCATTGGTGTCACTTGACATACTACTCAATTCATATCATTTGCACAGGGACAGAATCCTCACAGTTGCAAATGGAGGTAAGTGCTATAAGCACGCTTCATTCTGTCTGTAAAATGGCAGCAACCTTGTAGTCCCTTGCTGATGCTCCAGGACAGTCCTTATGCTCTTCCCTCTAGGACAACAGAGATTCTCCTCCACCTACACATCCTAAATGCTCCATTGCTCCAGAGTTAGGCTTCTACACTCTAGATGCTGCAGCCGGAGACCATGAATGGCACTTGGACCTGAGAAATTCTGGAAGTCCTTACCGACTCCTGTAGGAGGCACAGAGGCAGTGTGGGTGGGCTTAGAGACATGTGGGCAGACTGACAAAATGCCAGTACAAATACAAGACTTGCACTATCCTGCTTAAAAACATTCAGTGGCCCCCACACAGAAAGTGTCCCACCCCTTGGAACTGCATGCAGGACTCCTTACATACAGGCACAATCACTCCTATGAGCTTCAGTGCTCACTTTGTAATCCAAATAAACTTTTGACATCCTTGAGCACTCCTTTCTACCCAGGGTTTATTTGAGATTCTTTTTCCTCTACCAAGAATTCCTTCCTCTACTTTGATTATTATCCATTATTCGTTATTGATATAACTCACTATATTAACACAATTAGCCAAACTCCACAAAAACAGCCAAAGAATTTATAATTAAAAAAGAAAAAAAAATGTTCAGCATTTTCTGACTTTGTTATCTTGATATTTTAAAAATTGTGGGTAGTTAAGTACATTTTTGAAAAGAAACCATTGGATTGCTCATTTTCATCAAGGAGTCCGGTGTTGTGTGACCACAACTTTAGACATATGTAAATGAATGACACAGAGACATGGTGCTAAATGAGGCGAAGTGAAGCAAACCAGTAGGGCAGGAGGAAAGTGTCAAAACTGATGGCTAGTGCACATTTTTTAATGTGTAGGTAGCTTTCCTGGAAGCCAAACCCACTGGGTGGCTTGTTTTGAAAAAAGTAGCATAACCTTCTTAAGCAATTGTTTCATTACATGTAACACATATAAAACTCCTGCATTAGGAAAATTAGTCACTGTGTTTACTTTGTTCCTCTGCTAATAAACCAGAAGCGATTTTTTTTTTTTTCTTATAATATAAGGGCACCTTAAATGTCATTCCCAGGCTGAAAGTACATTGGACTTGTTATTCCCACAACATTCTTCTTCTGGAAGCACGCAACTCCCGCGTGAACTAGGGTTGTTCTTGTCTGCCCTTGTTATTTCCAAATTATGTCATCCCTTCATTATTAAGGAATGACATGAGCTTTAGCTTCAGGTCTTGAAGTAATTTAATATCATGTAAGAAATAAATGTAAAATGTAAAACTATCTACTCATTCCATTTTCCAAATCCTAATGTTAAATTACTGATAGGCCAGGGAGGGAAAAGAAGAAGGGAACGAACAATTACTGAGTCCATATTATGTCCCAGGCAAGGCTTCCAGATCATAACTTCTCCCTGAGTTGGATAGTGATTTAGTCATCTCCATAGTCTTAATACCTGGCACCGTTCATGGCACATGGGCAGATGCTCAGAAAACATTTATTTGCTGAACCAGTCTAAATTCATTTCAGATATTATCTCATTTAATCTTCACAACCATCATTGGAATTTGGAAGTATTTTCTTCATAAACAAAGAGATTAAGTAACTTGCCCAAGGTCACACTGAAAGATCTGAATTATAGACTAAGGTGTAAGGCTAAAAGGCATCTTAGAAGTCATCTAGAAAAGCACAACTTTTAACAGATGAAACAAAATGTCTAGTTAATTTAAGTGACTATCTCACACAACATATCACTATAGAAGTGAAAATCGAGACAAACACATGCATTCAACCTTAAACGTTTTAGATAGTAAGTTTGACCACAAATACACTAATGTACAGGATGCAATTTGACATTTTGAGAGCGTTTTGAATATTCCTGCAATGAGGCAGGATCAAAGATGACTAAGCGATTGACTTTGCCCATGTGGTGAAGGTAAAAGACAACAAAAATAGAACAGTAACACAGACGCTATGCTTTTACAGAGTTATGAACCAAGCACTGTGGGGGCACAAATGACAGAGCAAGTGACTCTAAACCAGGGAGGAAGAAGACTTAGGATTTTGTTAAAGAAACAAGAGCAGGAACAAAGGACAAAATCACAAAAGGTCTTGAAGTAGAAAGAACATCATGAGGAAGGAACTCTGTAGGGTGGTTGCTTAGAGTAGGTTATAGTATTAAAATGCTAATTGTGGTCAGATGTGAAAGGTTCTTCCCACATCTATTTTCTAAAGGGATAAGGAAGACTCCCTGATACATTTTATGCTCAGCATCCAGAGGAAGACTCAGGTGCGTTGGTTGCCCTATGGAATCAGTATACATCTTCTATCAGATAATTTCCTTTAATTACCAGGGGTTTCTTCCCAACCTGATGCTTTCCTTCTTTGTCTTTGACCATCCTAAAAGGAAAACTGAATCCTAAAATTAAATCTTGATCCAAACTCACAACCAATTGTCTCACATCTCACAATTTCAACAGTATAAAAGCAATATATCCCCATAGCAGTGTAATAATGTAAGAGATCCCTCTTCTGGATAAAACTACCTTCTTCCCAAGACAGAGGTTAAGAGCTGGTGTACAAGGACTTGCTTTACGAGAACATAGATGAGACAGTTTACACAGAGCATATAGGTCAACGAGATGGGTGGATAGGTTAGAACACTAAAACGTAATTAAAACAAGTTAGGCAATTGTTTTTAAACCGAGTTTTGAGAAATGATATGAGATTTCACACTAAAGATATTTAACAGCGCTGCTATAAGCAGCAATTATTTTTGAACAGGTAACATAAATTACAATGTTGCCTAATATTTGAGAGGCTCTTGTGCCAAATACTTTCACCAAGTAGTTCTCCTAAGAGCATGAAAGTCCCACGAGCCCGTGGGTACCTAACAATGGCATGTGTACATGACATCATGATATCACTTACCATGGGAAAAAATGAGTCATATCTGAAATTGCTTCATTTCTTGGAAGCCTAACAATCTGTGAATTCCAATAATATGGACTAATTTTATTTTAAAGAGAGTTCATGAATACATGTCCTATTCTATTGAAGCAAGAAAAGACTCATGTCTTCTACTATGTATACCTCCACACCTGCCTCTACATCTTGAGGAACTTGTGTTACTACAGAACGATTCTTCCTGCCACAACTTTTTCTTCAGCCATGAGTATGCTTCTAGGATTTCATTTCCTGATATTGTTCCTTTCCTGTTTCAGGTAGGCTCACCTGAGCTTCGAACATTTTACCTGCCTCTTAAATTGCAGATAGACTCTGCTTTCCTTTCCCTTTGCTTTCCGAGCCTAGTTTTCTAACACACTCCTCTAGATTTGGCCTTATGGAGTGCCAGCTAGCGACAAATATAAATTTAATGACTTCTCGGTTTACAGAAAGCATTCATCACCCAAATAAATCTTGTCCATCCTTATTTCTCCTACTTGGATAATTTCACCTAAAATTAATCCTCTCATCAACCTAACATTTATCCCAGATCTGATTTCTATTTGTTGCTGCCCTGGCTAGCTCCCCTTTAGACTGCATCGCCCTGCCTTCCTTGGGAGCCTGTGGATTTTCTGAGCATAGTCTCTAAAGACATCTACTTTACAAACTTCCCTACTTACCACAGAGGTGTCATTTTGAAACTCACCTACAAGAATCTGATGCAGTCTGTGCTAAATTCCCAAGCCTTCCTCTCTCTCAAATCTGCCCATATTCTCTAAACCGTCCCCGTAAATAGCTTTTCAGCATTTGAGGACCAGTTCTCCAATGGCTATTGTTAACTATCCAGAGCTTTCAGAAGGCACACCTCAGTACTTTCTCAGACCCTTGTTCCATCTGGTGAAATCAGTGAGATATGCTCTCTGTACTCTTGCCTCTCCTCTGGTATTGGACATCTGTGGTCATATTCCTTTTTATTTGTCCCACTTTTAAGAGAAGTTAGGCCAATTTAAACAGAGAAAGATATTTACTGGAAGACTATCTGGTTGTCCACATCGTCAGGAAGACTAGAGAACTGCGAATGGGCAGACCGAAGGGAGGCTTCACCACCCAAACCACAGCAAAAATCATGTCACAGAAACAGTCCAGCGAGGACAGAGCCATGTATTAGGGCCACTGCCACTCGAGCTGCCAGCACTGACACCCGCCCCACCGCTGCCTTTGTTGCCAGTGTGTACATTGACACTCCATATCCAGAAAGAGTTCCTCAATGTTCCTGACTCTCTGTATTAACAGTTTCTCACTTGAAATCTGAGACACATGGGTCTGATTGCCAAGCCTAAGAACCACGGCCTTTGCTCATGGGAGACCGAAAACTAAACTTTAGGCCGATTCAGATTCTATAGTGGAAAACGAGCTCTACCACCCAAGAAACACGTAGTACAGAGTTCCTAAATTTAGGAAAGAGATTCAGATTAAAAAAAAAAAAATGCCCACTGTGTCTCGATTGAGGTACCCTGCCTTATGGGATGGATACCTAAATGACCACGTACCTATATGCCATACTATAATTGGGCTCCTGACACGGAATATGTCTTTTTCATTTTCCTTCACCTACCACTGCAGTTACCAAACTGTGCCCTGAGGTGCTCCAGGTGCCACAGAGAATTCAGGAGACTGAAGAAGATACTCAAAGTTTTCAAGGACATCACAGCAGCATCTGTTGGACACCACTATTACCTTGAGGTGATTCACAGTTTCATTAGATCATATTACTACTGTTTTTCCAGTGACACTCCTTTCTTTGCAAAACTGGGCTATCAATGATTGCTGCAATAAAAAGCAAGTAGCACATGAAAATCAATGTGGAACAGGAAATGAGAACATCAGTGTCCAGACATTCTAAGGTTGGTGAAGGTGGACAGTGCCCAAGAGGCACATGAAGCCTATTAGGAATTATATTCATTCAAGGATAAAACTAAATACTACTTTTCCTTTATGTATATATGTTTTCTAAATAGATACTTGGTTGTTAAAACATAAATATTTATTAAGGTGATTGCACCTAATAACTTAAGAAATAAAACTGTTAGGTTTGGGGGGGTGGGCAGGGGGCTTGGCCCAGGGGTGTCACCAAAAAAAATTATTGACACTAATGGCACCATGAACCAAAAAAGTTTAGAAAAATCTGAAGTAGAACAATTTACACTGATTTAAAAAATATATCTTTGATACTTCACAGTCTTATATTGTTCATGAAAAACCAGTACTGTCCCTTCTCGAAGATGGATACCTTATGAGTAAAGCTAAGGGTTAATAGAAAGACCATAGCCTCTCACTCATGTGATAGGTGATGACTATAGGTGATGATACGAGCAAATGCTGAAAGGCCCAAGGGACAAGGACAGAGTCAAGGAAACTCCCGATCTTCTAGAAAAGAGATTCATGTGCCCATTACCTAGCAGGATTGTACAGTAACACTTCTGGTGAACATAAGGATGCTTATATAAATGGTCAAGAGATAAAAGCTGTATTTTGAGGATGGGTGAGGCTCTATCCCACCCCGTACTGCTTCGCTATGGGATATCACAGAAGTGAAAAACAAATTTCTCTCTTCTTAAGCCAGGGTATTATTGGGATCTCTGTTAAAGTAGCTTAGACAGTATTCTTAAGAAGATAAGACTTTAAACACAGGTTACGAATAAGAGATTCTACAGCTCAAGCTTAGTAAGCGATTCGTTTGTTGTAGATATGTAATATGCCTCCTATGTGCTGGGACAGTAAAAAGGCTGAGAAATATTGTATTATGTATAACATCTTCCAGAAGAAAAGATTTACCTTCTTTTTGCCCCATGAGGGAGGGAAAGATTGGTTTGAGTCTCATCAAAATAAAAATAAAAATGGAAGAAGTCATGATGCTATGGAGAAAATTTGAATCTACTGAGGTCAGTTTTATCTTTTTTATAAGACTCAAAACAAAATATTCAATCATTGCTATGGGCTGAATTGCATCTTCCAAAATTCCTACGTTGAAGCCCTAACCCCCAGTGCCTCAGAATGTAACTGTATTTTGAGATAAGATCTTTAAAGAGATGATTAAGTTAAAATGTGACATTAAGGTGGGCCCTAATTCTGACTGGTGTTATAAGAACAGGAAATTGGATGCATAAAGAAACACCAGGGAGGTGCACTCACAGACAAAAGACTATGTGAAGAGGCAGCAAGACAGTGGCTATTTGCAAGGCAAGGAACGAGGCCTCAGAGGAAACCAAACCTTCACCTTGATCCAAGGCACCCTGATCCCGGACTTCCAAGCTCTAGAAATCTGAGAAAACAAATTCTGCTATTTAAGCCAACTAGTCTGTGGTACTTTGTTATGGCAACCTTAGCAAATTCATATAATCATATATTTTCAAAATCAAGGATGAACCTAGCATCTATTTCCACTGGATGAGTAACTAAGTAAATGAATAAATGAGTGATGATGGTGCCATAGTGCTGGGAAACATCAAGAACATTTTGCTGTTTAACAAGCCATTCAAAAAATAAACACATTTTCATTCAGATGACTGAGGGGAAAAAGTAGTTGCATGACCTAGCTTAAATGTGTTGAGCAATCAAACAGGACACAAGAGTCCCCTCTGAACTGTTCTAACTTTGCTAAATATAAAATGACATTGGTCTGGATGAATCTGTAGCTGAGTCAAGAAATCTGAAATGGTGAAGCAGCAAAATTCTGAACCACGGCCTGAGCAGCTGTAAGAATTTCTAGAAGTGAAGAGTTTCTTAAAAGAAGCATTAAAATTTTATTAAAAGCAGGCCACAGTAAGTCAGAAAAAAAACGAGGCTAGACAACTCTAAAAATATATCTATTTCATGTTTGATTTTTAATAAACTGACTATTTCCATAACTATAATAAGCTTCTTATATTCTGATTTTAAAAAAATACCTTAAATACAAAATTTCAAAAACTGAGCTCATTTTTTTCCTGGAAATTTCCCCCTGGTATATTCAGTTTTCATTTTTGGTGCCATCATCCTCCTAGTCATCCAAACCAGAATTTAATTTTTGTGTAGACCTAAGAACTAAACCTTCTGTTCTACCTCTTTTTGTAGAACATATCCTGGGATTCCCAGACAACATTTTTAAATTGTTACCATTTGCAATGAATCAAGATTATCTTCCCACTGTACAACAAACAGAACTCAGACATGAAAGAATTGTAAAGCTGAGGCTAATATGTGATATAGTTGTCATTGATATTCTTTATATTAATTTTATATTTAAACAAATGTCAGCATTTTTATTATTTTAATTTATAAAATAAATGTATACTAATTAGATTTCCTCTTAATTTTACTTTGTATTGGTGTGCCTTACAACATCTAATTTGAAAAAAAAAAAAAGTATGCTGTTAAAATCACTTAGGAAAAAAAAAATCATTGATCTATAGAATAAAAAGCAAGGTCCTTAACAAGAGTGTGACCCCACTTACTTCTTCAGTCCTATCTTTTGCTGCTCAGTCATACGTCGACTCTTGAAAAACAATCATGTTTCTCATGTGTTTCCCTTTCTGTCATCTTCTGTCTTCAATGCCCTTGTTCCTTCACTTCATATAAGGCTCATCCTTTAAGACTTACTTCATACTTCTCCAAAAACCCCTGCACCACCAAGGCCCAGGAAATACATCCCTTATAATAACATCTGTTTTCAATTTTTATGTTTATTTATCTACCTTGCTCACTAAACTCTGAGCTTCTGGAAGAGGGATTGTACTAGAGACTGTCTAGTACATGGTAGATGTTCAGAAATATTTGATAAAGAAAGAAGGGCTTCTGGTAACAATGGTGGAGTATATAAACGCTGTGCTTGCTTCCTCTCATGACTATGTCAAAAGCACAACTAAATTACAGAAGACCCATATAACTAAGGACATATAAAAGAAGTCACATGGAGACTGGAAGGAGGACAGAGATACAGAATGGGCCGGTCTCACACCTACATGTGGTAGTTAAAATTGAGAGGGATATCTCAGCAGCAGAGGTCCACCCTGAGGAGCGAGGGGTCCCAGCCCCATAGCGGGCTCCCCAGCCCAGGGTTCCAGTGCCAAAAAGAGAAGTCCCTGTAACATCTGGCTGTGAAAAACAGTGGAGTTTTCACTCAAGGGACTGAGGGAGTCCCAGGCGTTCCTCTTAAAAAACCCATTCTGACTGACTTACTGATGGAGTCATTCACTCTGACTCCAGGACTGGCACAGCAGCTCAAAAGTCACCAGGGATGTACAGGGAGGAACTAAATTATCTGGCTTCAAGGTGAGGGCTGGAAGGGCAGCTATCTCCCAGACAGAAGTGCTGGCAGAAGCCATTGTTCTTTTGAGCCCTACCCCCACCCAACCTGCATTCTCAGGTAAGCACCATATCTGAGTTTCCATCAACCTGGCTAACGCCATTGGCCCTACTCCACTGGTTTCCTGAGACCCTGCCCCTTGCAACTTGCAGGCCCACCTAAGCCCCTTTCGATGGCTTTTCCATGCAAATGGCCTGTCTTGGTTCATGCTGCGGACTTTCCTAAAACTTCTCAAATGTTCACAAACCCCAAACAAGCAGCACCGGGCCTCAGCATGCTCCATACATCTTTCTAAGCAGCCCCAAGCCCGGCACTAGCAGCAGCTGGCCTCAGTTCACAACTTAGCTTCTTCTAGGTATCTCCAACCCCAGCACAAGTGGCAACTTCCAGATCACTTTGTAGCGCATACCAAGTGGCCCAAGCAGGGCACAGGCAGCAGCTGACCTTTGTCTGTACCAGAGCCCCTCCAAAGAGGCCCCAAAACCAACACATCTGGTAGCAAGCTTCAGACCACAAAAGAGCACCACCCAACCACCTCTAAAAAATGACATACCCATAAGGCAGACTCTGAAGGCATCAGAGCCCCGCTAAAGTGAGTCCTGTTCCACAGGGTCAACCCCTGCACAACAGCTCCTCTGCTATAGTCACAGCCAGTCCTAATGACTAATCATTCTATGGGCCAATCCCTCCCATTAATGTGCCAACAGCAATCGAGGCTCGACTACAACAGGAGGACACGTACAACCCACACAAGGGACATACCTGCAACACCAGCTCAGGCAGACTCCCCTACACCTACTATATAAGGCGAAAATGGATACAATAAAAAAATCAACGATCGCCAGGGGAGAAAGAACAGGCAGAGCACAGAGGATTTTAAGGGCAGTGAAAATGCTCCATATGTTGTTATAATGATGGATATATGTCATTATAAATTTGTCCAAACCTATAGAATATACAACATCAAGAGCGAACCCTAAAGTAAACTGTTGACTATAGGTGATTATGGTATGTCAATGTAGGTTCATCCTTGGTAAAATAAGAAAGAGAGAGAGAGAGAGAGAAGGAAAGTGCCATTCTGGTGAGTGATGTTGATAGTGGGGGAGGCTATGCATACGTGGGGGCAGGGAGCATAAGGGAAATCTCTGGACCTTGATTGTAATTTTGTTGTAAACATAAAACTGCTCTAAAAAATAGTCTTTAAAAAAGAGAGGAAGGAAATAGGAAGGAAGGAAGGAAGGAAGGAAGGAAGGAAGGAAGGAAGGAAGGAAGGAAAGAGAGGAGACAAGTGTATATTAAGGGGCTCATAAATTAGGCAAGTGTTACAGGTATGATTTTAGGAAATACTAGAAGAGCTCTTTGCTTAAAATTATCTCCAATACTGCCTTTCAGCTATCTTGAAATTCCCACCATTATACATTCATTTTTTTTTTTTATTTAAGAACTGGGAGAAAATAACCATTTAATCTGAAATAGTCTTCTGCATCTAAAATATGACAGCACGCCCCCCAAGGCTTCTAACTAGGTTAACCGAGAGGAGAGAAGGTCCTGGGGGAATAAAAGGATAGAAAAACAGAAAATAAGACCCAGTTTGGGTGCCAGTTTCCCCGGGTAGGTGGGAGAGAGAGGATGAAATGGTACATACACTCATCTGCAGCAATTCAGTGCCCAGTTACGACATGTTGGAACACTGCCTCTGTGTGTGTGTGTGTGTGTGTGTGTGTGTGTGTGTGTGTGTGTTTCCCAGCACTCCGTGAGATGGGAGGGTGGCACGCATTTCTCCACTTGGAGAAACTGAGCTCCTAAAAGATTAGATAGAGGCAAAGCTGGCAAGAGCCAGCAAACTTTTCAATAGTTCTCTCTCCCAGCCCAAAACCCTGTGCAAGGGAGAGAAACTAGGTTGCCGCTCTAATGACGATGTGCTGATCTGTCTGACTAGGGCTACACCAGATCAGCAGACCGTAATTACAGCTAAAAGCCATGTTTCTGATACAGCTGAGAGAATGTCTGTTTCTTGGAACTGAGTGCCAGGGAAAGGTTTCACTGGAGGTTAAGCCAGGCAGCCTCCTTGCTCTCTGAAAGTGATATGCTGATTCAGTGTCAGGTCGGATACTATATCTGAGCAGCGGGATTTCCTACGGCTTGGGTTTCCAATGGTTTACTCTGATTTCTTGAGGCGATAAAGAAGTTGGCTCATCCTTAAATGGCATTTTTAGTGGCCACGCCATTGTAAAACCTTCAGCACTTTCTTTTGTGTCTGCGTGGGAGGAGGTCTGCCATGTTATTGTTACACAACTTTGCTCGCACTTCTTTTAGGGAGTCTTCCCTCCACGGTTCTCTCCTGGTCTTACATGGTCTGCAGAAAATAATGAAGTCTGTCTTTAAGGGTTCTTCCTTCACCTAGCTGTCTTTGCATTTTGTTTAATCTCTTGAGACTTAGAAATGGAAATCAGTTTGCTTGGCCGCTGGTGGCTAGGTGGCTATCTATAGTGGATCTGGGAACGTCCTCAGGCTTTGCCAGAATCTTTTATACAGCTTCTGCTCTCTTTACTTTCTGGTTCTTTTTGTATTTATTTTTTCTCTGCTTCTTAAGTCATAAAGTAAATTGTAAACTGAATTTGACTAAGCATAAGAAATAAATGAAGGCGAGATAAGTAAGCTGAGAGCAGAATTAGGAGTAAGGAGGGAAGCATTTGACCCATGCTGTTTCGTTTTCCCCTCAAACCATCCCAGACTTTCCCTAAATGGAGCCTACAGTTTGTGGGCTCCCTAATGAGTAGTGGCCAAATGGCCACCTCAGGTTTGAGGCATGCTATTACCTTTTTGTTGTTGTTGTTGTTGACTCTCCTTAATTAGGGGCTTTAAAGGGAGGTTGCCCACAGTTTCTGACAAACAACGTTAGCTTCATCAGAATGAAATGCCTGACCCTGGACCTCATTCCTGAAGAATTGACTGTCTTTGTTGAGGGGCTGCACTGAATATGCAACATTTTCTACATTTGTAGACTGCAGGAGGAATATCTCCGTGAAGGTTTCGAAATCTCTATTCCCCAAGGCCTCATTTTCCAGGACTGATTTTAGTATATCTTGATAATAAGGCAGGGGGATAAATTAGATCAGTTTTTCCTTAGTTTACAGATTGACCCATAATAAGAAATAAATTTCATTTGTACCAAACACACATACACACGCACACACACAAATACGCACGAACATACAATAAAATTTTCATAAAACAATATTTATCCCTAGTACTTACAAATCCCTTCTACTGTCCATTCCATTTTAGTTCATTTTTAAGTACAAATCTTCACCCACTGAATTGATTTTGCACACTAAGGAGATGAACCTACCATCTGGAAAACACTAAACGGGGATGTCCTTTTATTTTTTTTTTTTTTCCCAACCCTCTTATACATATCAGATACATAATTCAATATACAGGGAATTTAAACTGAGGAGAAGCCTGATGAGTGTGAGGTACAGAATAAAGGAACCTGATCAGCTCTGGGTCTGCTGTGTTTTTAAATCTCTCTGTGTTCATTCTCTTCACCCCAGAGGACTCCATTATCTTTGCTCAAAGAGCAACACGGCTCTGGCTGTTTCCTCTGCTTCTCTTTGATCCCTGCAGCCAGGCCTGGCCCTTCCCCCAAGTCTTCCCTTTGACTCTGGGGGTTTGCAGGGCCCGGAGCCCGTGAGTGTTGACTGCGCCCTGGGCTGTTCCCCACCTCCAACCTGCTCCACTTCCCCACTGAGCTTTCATTCCCGTCTGCCAGGTTAAAGGGGTTATTGTTCTTCTCATATTGTCCTTCTCTCATTGTTCTCTTATTTCACACAGAATTTATCAGTTTGTTACTGGGACAATTTGTAGTTTGTTGCTCAGATGACGAAAGTGACTGGGAATTGTATCTTAGGAATAAGTGTTTCATTCAACAACCAGGATTTAATCTGGAAAGAATTTATTCACCCTTAAATACTTCTGGAGGGGCTTTAAAAATAAGATTTTTTTTTAACAGATAAAAGACAATGTAATATATCTTAAACCACAAGCCACATTTTAAAAAATGCATATATCATCAACATCAAATCAACTATACGATATTTTGGGTTCAAATTTTAATTTTGGTCAGAAAGATAAATTAATAGACATTAGACTATTTATTTTACCTGTAATATTTGACAACATTTACTGAGCATCTGTTGCGTACAAAGCAAGATATGTAAAGCACATTTCCTGACTTCGAAGCACCTAGACCTTCAGAAAGGAGGTAAGAAATTCATGTAAATAACCATCTTATAAAATAAGATTTTATTAAGTGACTTGGACACAGAACAGTACAAAGTTAAAGCATACCATCTTTCCTTTCTCAGAACTCAAAAGAGTGAAAAGAGAAATTATTCATCCCCGTTCTGTCTTTTCAAGATATGAAATTGCTAAATTTCTTCATTTTAATTAATGCAAGAAGGAAGGAAGGAAGGAAGGAAGGAAGGAAGGAAGGAAGGAAGGAAGGAAGGAAGGAAGGAAGGAAGGAAGGAAGGAGGAATATTGAGTGCCTACTTTGTACCATGAGCTGTAAGGGTGATATTGGCCTTCTTATTGATCTTCCTTTGATTTCTTCATGTACTTCTCATGAACTGGCTGCTCAAGAACCGAACCGAAAAGGAAAGAGTCCTGCACCAGGATGGAGAGAGACTGAGAAATGCAAGAAGCATGTAAATAAGGCTCGTAGACTCATGTCGTTCCTTCCCCTCTGACTAGAGCACTGTTATCCACTAGAAACACAAAGCCATATATGTAACTATAAATTTTATAGTAACCACATTTTATCAAGCAAGAAAACAGATTAAATTTATTTTAACAATATATTTTAATCTAATACATCCAAAATATTATCATTACAACATGTAATCAATATAAAAAATATTAACAAGATATTTTGCCTTTTTTTTTTTTTTTTGACTATCATCTTCAAACTCTGGCATGTATTTTCCACTTACAGCACACCTCAATTTTCATTAGGCATATTTTAAGAGTTCAATGACTACAAGTCACTACTGGGTACTGTATTGGACAACACAGGTCTAGATAAAGAAACCACTGGGGAAAAGCCTTGATAATTAATGAGTTTCTCTAACCTTTAAATTAAGGGACTCAATTCATGGAGAGGAGAGGCCTGAAGATTATTTTACTAAGCATATTATGGAGAAATCGGAGTTGTCAACTCAGGGTTCACTTCTTTCTCTTCTTTCAGCTTCTCAGACCTGGGGAAATAAGATACAACTGGGGCAGAGTCTCCCCTACTTTTCCAGTGCTCCAGGACCAGCATCTGCTCCAAGGAAAAGAAAGATAACCCTTACAGCCCTCACATTAGTATCATACTTCGGAGTTAATAAATGCTTTCAAGCGCAATGTCTCATTTAACCATTTTAATCAGGCAGTGCACAGTCAATGGAAGTATTATTATCTTCATTTTACAAATGAATGAACTGGGGCTCAGGGAGAGTAAACGATTTGCCCAAAGTAACACAGTTAGTATCCAAGTGTTTGAAAACTGAATCTAGTATGTGTTCCACTCATCAGAGATGCCTGGTGAAAGGAAGTAAAGAATGTATTTACAGAAGTATGGATTTTTTTTCCTTTTAGCAATACCCAAAGTCTCTCCTTCCACCCCCCAAAAAAAGCCAAAACTAGTGATCACTTTATAAAATATACAATCAACCCTTTGGCCAATTTGGTTTTTAACTGAGTTTTTGTTTTGTTTTGTTTTGTTTTGTTGTTTTGTTTTTTGAGTTGGATATTGTCTAATCTAGCAATTTAGAACATCTCATTACTGTGGGCAAGTTAATACATTACAAAGGCAAAGTTTTTGCCTTGGCCCCGAAATGTGTCGCAATCATTTTTGTCTGGGAAAACAACCAAAAGCGGATCAGCAGTGTGTTTGTTATATGAGATGCTGGCCAAGTCCCAGCCTCTAGGACGGTGGCTTACCTACCAACAATACCTCCCTTTCAGGCAATGCCAGCTGTTTTATGAGATCACAATCCTACAGAAGGGAACTGCTCTGATCAGCAGGATCTAACTTTACTACTACCCTGTGGGGAATTACAGTATTTCTATTAACTTGATGCATCCCAATTCTAACCATGTGAAAAATACTGAGACAAACTTTAAACAGGGAGCTCACTCTTTGAGAATAAGAATTCTGTCTTTTGAAAACAGTTTGCTAAAATAAAGACATTTAATATGTTTACCCCCCTCAGTTTCAGAAATGTAATGGACTCAAGAGCCATATTCGCATTGCTCTGTTTTGACTGTTCATGTTTTTTTCTGTTCTACTCAGCCGGGTTCCTATTTTTGTCCCTTGCATTTCACTCTGGAGCCATTTTGCTCCCTGGTTAGATCACCAATCATATCCATTCAAAATAGGTTTTTTGTCCTCTTTCATTCTATATCTATTTTCTGAGTTCTTGGCTGCTCCTTTCAGTTAACCTTTGACAAATCATAAGTTTAGCTAGTTGTAGAGAGCAAGAGTCATTATGGAAACTGTGATGGTCTGGGGGCATCTTAAAAAATCATTTGGATAGCCTGCAGAATGTGAACAAAATAGTAAGATACAGCTGGAAGTCAGTGCATCCAGCTCATTTCATGTACAGTAAATCCTCTGGAGTTGTTTTTTGTTGTTGTTGTTTGGTTGTTTGTCTACAGCTATCACAGTGATATTGAGAACTGTGGCTCTTACTAACGTGCTGAGTGGTGAAATTTTTTGCCCTACTTATACTCTATGTACTGTGATTTCCTTAGCAGTAGGCAAATCCTGGAAACACAAAAGGAAGACATGATAGCCTACTAAACCACTGTCATTGTCTCATTTATCACCAAGTTCTTGCTCTTCCTTCCTCTACAGGAAATGGGGAATACATAAACAAGAAATAGAAAACTTGCAGGAAAATATTAAAATATCCAGACACTTTTGTAGTAATCGGCACTTTTTTTTAGTGGCGGTAAAAGGCCACTAAAAAAGAAATTCATCATCCTCCATTCCTGTCTGTCCAATAACTCCCTCTAGAAATCCTCCTCTGAACGTAGTAACCAGTCAATATGGTAAATTACTCAGTCTGCTCAGATGACTCGAGTAGTTTATTAGTTCTTTCTTTCTTTATTTTTTAAAATAAATTTTTAGCCCAATAATTTACTAGCAAATCAGGAAAGTAGGTACAGTTCATTAACAGTTTAGGGTTAATGTTACTAAAAACAGTCTGATCCAGAGGATCACATTTCAAAGCAGACACACCTTTTTTCATCCTCATCTGCACAAGTCTGCACACATGAGAGAACAGATATCTATGGCAGGTTACATTCTTTTATAATGTAAATTCTATGATATACTAAAAATACCTCAAGGACTTAGATGCTACTAAAAGATTTCACTGTGAGATTCTATCCTCCTCTCTGTATCCTACATTTAAGATTTAAGTGATTTCTCTTTCTAAGCTACCCCATAACTTCTTTGTCAATTAAAAGATGTGTTAATATTTAAAACATCAAATTACATGGCTGGAGGAATGGCCTACCTAGTCCACATGCTCTGCCCTTCTCAATCCCCACATTCCCAGCAGTCTTTACTCTGTCTTTTCAACAAGCACATTAAAAGGTATTTTAAAGGCAGCTTACTCAGGTTTAAACGCAAGAGTATCTGCAAACATTGGTTTGGTTTGTAAGATACATAGAAAGTAGCAAGAAAAATGGTCCAATTGTCCATGTAGTCTGTCTGCTGGCGTGGTTTTAGGCCTTCTGTCTGAAAATGTATGCACACACATTCCCAAGAGCTCTCATCCAACTCTTCTTTTATTGTTTAACTAGCCATTTCTTGGAATGTTAAACCACACACACACACACACACACACGGAGAAAGTTCTTGGTTCGGTGGAATTGCGTAATGTTGGAACAGGTGCCAAAATAGTAATGTTCTTACCTGTAAACGCTGCTGAGGCTGATGAGAAGACCTGCCCTCCTTCCAGCTCTTTCATGCCAAAATATACAAGGAAAGATGTAGCACCCTAAGAGAGATGTCGGCAGAAGCTGCTGCTTTGTTTTAAATGAACAAGGTTTAAAGTTATAAACTAAAGTCAAGAACGAACTTAAGTACTTTTCAGGGAATAGTAAAATACCAATGGGGCTGTAAATCTTTATTATTATCATCATACAAGTTAATCACGTTTGTTTTATGTAAAAATAGGAAACATAGAGAAGCATAGCAATCGTCCAGATCCCCTACAATTCTACCTTCGAAACATGTAGACTATGTGTGTGTTTGTAGATACATAGATACATATGGATTCTGATACAAACATATAGAGAAATCTTTCTTAGCCAAATGATAGCACAAATTATATTTCGTTGTATAAGTTGCCTTTTTTACTTAACAGCAAATCAGGAAAATTTCACCATGTCACTAAATAAATATCTACTACATCATTGTTAACGGGTGCATAGTATTCTTTAATGTGGTTGTACCATTATTTATTTAACAAATATCTTACCATTAATTGTTTGAGTTCATTACAACTTTTATACTTATAAACAATTCTACAGTAAACACCTTTTTACATACTTTTGTCTGTATTTAATTAAATTTTACTGTTTAATCTCAAAATTGTGATTAAACAGTAAAATGTAATGTACTATTTATTTATCTATCATCTATTTTCATTTTAAAGTAAATAAAACTCCAAATCGCTATGTAGAAGAATATTGCCAATTGATATCTCATCATCAATCAATGTATGATTATTTCTTTTTCTCACAATTTTGCCATTATCTGAAGACTGTTTTTGGATACATGAAAAATAGATAGATGTTTTCAATCTGATAGGTGATGATTTATATATCTGTTACTCTTGATGTGCTTTATTTTGATTATTAGTAAAGTTGTACGCTTTCCTTATGCTTATTGGCCATTTGTATTGTTTATTTTTTGAACTGCCTTTGCCCTTTTATTTTTTTTATTTTCCTCTTCCTAACTGAATTTAAGACCATTCTTATTATATAGGTTATTAAAACTTCATAAAAAATATTGCAAACATTTTTCCAAGGTATCACAGATTTCAGATGTCTCTTAATTAGGGCAGGGAGGAGGGTGGCATAGTGTCCATATAGCTGTCTTTGTGTTTGTCCCATGCTTCAGACTACCACAATACATGAACTCAGCATGTCTTTGATGTCCTTAAAGAAACTTCTCATGCAAAAACTTAAATAAACATAACTGGAGTTTTCATAGGAAAGACGGAGAACAGGTTTTGCAAAACACACCTCCCAGAAAAATCCCTACTGGACATGTCTGTTCTTATTCCTTATCAGCTAAATCCGGCTGCACTAGGGAGTGTTTGCAAACAATTCAGTTCTCCTCAACTTGCTTCCTCAAACTTGTCTTAATGATCAGCCAAACAAAGGGCCCTCCAGTTACCAAAAATTTTCCCTCCTTAGAAGAATAAATAAAAATTTCTAAAATCTCACAAAGTGAATGAAAGTTTTACCAAACTAGGAATTTGCTATATGCATATTTTGAATTATTTTCTTTCTCAGAGTTTATTATTGTTTAAATTTATTTAAATATAATAGTACAAATTTCTGAAAATATCCAATTTCAGAGTGGTAGAGAGAGGTTGAGCAATTACATCAAGCTCTTGGGAAGTAAGGGGAGATAATTCTATGGATAAAGTTCAATAAGGTCTTTATAATATGCTCCCTCATAACCTCGCTATCTTTATCATCCCTAACTGCCAACATTACTCTGAATTTGTACTTCTCAAAGGATATCATATCTTCCCTGTCACCCCACCCTCCAATGTCTTCCCGTTTTTTTCTATATACTTGTACTCACAGCTTAGAAACAGGATCGTAAGGAATTCTTCGCTGTACCCCAGTCTGTGACAGGTGGCCCTTCTCTTGGCTCCCACTGCATCTTGTGCATACCTCTCTGAATCTCTAGTTTTCTTGACTCTCTCCCATAGTAGAGACACCAGGGAAGGCATCTTAATTGTACATTTAGCATTTAGAATATACGGGGCATTTTTTTAAAATAATGGAAATAAAAATTAACCCTTCTAGAAAATCTTAAGAGATCTGGGATACAAATTCTTCTCTCCGTTGTACTTATTGCTCTCGACCTCATGTAGTTAAAATATCACATGATGACCGCATAGCTCATACCTATAAGCATTAATGAATCAAATCAAGAAAGCCCTCTTCCTTCACTGTCTATAAAGATTAAGTAGAAAACGGAGTCCAAATCAGTAAGGATAAGAATAAGGGAATCATAAAGTTGGAAAGGTCCATGAAAATCATTCATCCAGTGGCTTCTAATCCTGGTTGCACTTTTAATAAACGTCAGTGCCCAGGTCTTACCTCAAGGAAATCAGATTTAGCTTGTCTGCTATGACCAAGTGATAATATTTTTTAAAGTTCTGAAAATGCTTCTAATATGTACCCTAACTTGAGAACAACTGATATAATCCTACTGTTTCATTTTGTTGGAGAGGCAAAAAGGAAAAGTAAAGTCACTTGGGTAAGTAGGTAGGGGGCACACTGAAAATAAGAAAGACTCCCCAACATACAATGTAGATCTCTTTTTTATCAAATCATACTTAAGAACAGTCATTTCTGTAAAGGTGAGAAGATAAATCCTGTAAAGTCTAATGAAACCGTGTGATTCATTACAGAAGGAATGATCTGGAATCAACAGATTTGGAAGAACCTGCTTAATTAAGATGATCACTTTGGGTGAGATTTGCTTAACTAAAACAACCACAAGCTGTGTGTGGCAGCACTTCAAAACAGGTGTAGTGAGAAGTGACGTAAAGCAAAAAAAAAAAAAAAAAAAAAAAAAATCAACTGCCCAGTGAAAGCGTGATCAGTATAGGAAATAACCTGACTGAATAAACAGAACTAAGAACTAGCTAAGACAAGATTATACAAACATGAGGTTTATTTTTAAATTTAACAAAACGGGACTATATAGCAACTCTATTCACTTGTAGTTTCCTTTTTGTAAATAAATCTTTTGCTGGTAATAAGCACGAATTTACAGCTTTATGCAGGACTTAATCCTGAAAAAAGAGAAACAGAAGAGGACTCCCAGGTCTGCAAGAACTGAGAATAGAAATTATATTGGTGCAAAAGGTCAAATTTTTCTCGGATTTATCTTGCAAATTTAGAAGCTTCAAAACTTAAAGTTGGGCATGACCATGAGAAAGGTCAATGGAGAAGGTCGATTAACATTTATTTGCAGAGAAGCAAGGGACAAAGGTAGAGTTTGTTGTTGTTTTGTTTTCCAACAACAGCTCCAATCTCTTCATCCTCCTCCTAAGTCAACAATTCTTCCAGATGGTCGTTAAGTTCCAAGACTCAAAGAATGTCTCATCCAGGACAAAAACTGCTTGCCTTATTATTTGACTTTTATTTTCACATAGTAATCACCTAATACTATTTCTCAACTTCTTTAAATATATAGATGAACCTTTCAGTTATAGTCCACCTACCCTAGTTTGTGATCCTGATCATATAGCAAGTAATATAATTGTCTGACTCATAGAAACCTTTGAAATATAGGTCTTAGCTTCCTGCTTTTATATACATACAAAAATAAATTTCCAATTTTTATTTCAAATTTAATTTGGAGTCTAAGGATACACAAAGGCCCGAATTAGTGTTAATATCAGGAAACTCTTTAAAAATGTGGCTGTAGTCTAGCGAGGTTAACGAGGGCAGAAATGCCATGGGTTCTTATCATGCACCTGAAACTGGTGTTAACATTGATATTTATATATCACGTGTAGAAAAATAAAACATTATAAAGCAAGGACTGTTATTACCAAACAGTTTACATATATCATAGATAAGAGGTAACCTTTATTTTTACCATATTAAAGTAACATCTACTTATTTCAAAGGCTGACTGGTCAATGTATAGATTATGAAGACCCTTTTCATATCTATTTCCTTCCAGTTGCTCCTTCATGAGACAAACATGAGCAACCTGGAAAGGAAGAGAAAGCAAATCTTCAAATTATCTCAATCATTTCTTTTTAGTAGTTTTGGTAGATATTGTGGCAATTTGGATAAAGAACAACCAACAACTTGAAATTCAGAAATTATCTATAGATACTATTGACCCAGGTTGTCATCATGGAAAATGGTGAGTTGACTGAAATATTCCGGTCACTGTATTTTATGTTATTGAATCATGTGTTTCACAAACTCAGTTCTCAAAAATTCCATTTTAAATCCAGTTTAAACATCAACTACATAGAAATATCCCCACCCAAATGTGACTTACCAAATCTTAATGGTAAGTTCATGAGAAAATAAAAGTATAAGACTTTCTAGCTCTCTGCATCTACTCTCTTGCCTATCAGTTTGTTTTCAAAAATTCAAATAGTTACAACTTCAAAGTAAATCTGACTCAGTGTTAGGGAAACATACCCTAATACCCACTCCTTTGCCTTCATACCGTAATCCATAATTCTTCCATTTTTTCATAACAGAATCCATGCATGGCTCTTGGATTTATATACACATGTCTGCCTCCATAAATGTCCTTTTTCCACCCTCCCCATAAGGTACAGTAGTATCTAATAATGAGTTGCAAATTTTCTTTTATTTGCCTTTTCGGCGGTTTGTACTTGTGGGATCCTTAGCAATTACTAAACTTCTCTCAGTCAATTTTACATCTTAAATAAGTGTATCAACCTCTGCCTTGTATAATTACTGTCAAGTTTAGTGATAAAATAGGCAAAGATCCCCCACATAACTGAAATACTCAACACCAGGTATTAGCTACTATTTTTACTATTTTCCTGTATGTTCACCTTCAGAAAGAGGTTCAGAGTGGGGACATAAAGAAGAATTAAGTAATAAGTAAAAAGTTGATAAGAATAGTCCAGAACTTTTTTCCTAACAAGGCAGGGTCCTCCAGACATCTCATAACCTTAAAGAGAGCTCTTACAAAAGATGAACTAACTTAACAAACATGACCTCAAACTTTAGAGGTGGTGAAGGTGAGTCTTCTTGCGGGGGAACATAGACAATTTCTCCTGGTTGAGGTGGAAACACTACGTAGGAGAAAAATTAGAGCCTTTTGTGATAAAGAAGGGTTGATTTGTAAGAGGGCCTCAAACTCCTCAAACTCTGAATCTTCATTTGCTGTCAAAAACACTTGGGAGCTCCTTGAGGCTTTTGAGAAGGGTAGTAACATGATCAAAGTGCTGCTGATAGAAGATGAGCCTTATTTCTTGGAAGAGAACAGATGATGGAGGTGGTAGATGATAATTTTTCGGTCACTTAAAGTATTGCCCAAAGGCGTTCACTGGTAGCTCTGATGTATTTCAAATTTTTGTAGAAAGAACAGCTTCTAAAGGGTGATAGAAATCCAATGATTTTATAGATAAACCAACTTAAAAAAAAAAAAGGAATGGAACATTTAACTTCTTGCTCCTAAGCATTATTGTCAGTTTGGCTCAAATAACTCTTATAAAAATTCAAAAATAAATAGAGTTTGCAGAGACATAACACCAATTGAGTGCACGGTGATCATTTGTTCACATAAATACATCATCTTTGAGATGCATGACTTTTTACAGGCAAAATATTAAAGTTCACTTTATTTTTAGCATTTTAGTCTCTTACCTGGGATTTGGGACTATATCCCTAATTTCTCAAGTGACCTTGGTAAACCATGTAACTTTTTTAAAATTCTGAATCTTCTGGGGTATTTTAAAACAAAGCTTTGAAATCACTGGCACATACAATCTATCTTTAATCTTTAGGCTTCTTGCTGTGTTCTAGAATGGTTTCTCTTGATTCATTCTGATTCGTGGTACAATTAAATGTTGTCTCCCTAGATCCTTAGGCAAATTGAGTTTGTTTGTTTGTTTGTTTGTTTTTGAGAATTTAGTGTTCCAGATAGTTGTGTGAATATCTCTTTAACAAACACCAATTTTAAAAGGAATTTGCGTCTTTTATATAAACACATCAAGTGCACTAAATGCTTCCCGGCCTTCTTAAACAGAGAATGCTGAATATGATTTCAGGCTTCATTGATGACTCAGCACCATGATAAACATCTCTTATTCATCATGGTGAGTTGTGCTTCAATGACATGTGACACAACTTCCAAAGAAATGGATGAAATGAAAGCCTACACATGAAGTGCAGAAAAAATCAGGAGTATGAGTTTGCTTGCTTCCTGAACTCTGACATACTGTGCTGCATGTCTCATTTTGGGAAGGACATCAGGAAAGTGGAGTATTCTAGCCAAGAAGGGCAGCTAGGATGGTAAATGTTCTTAAAATAAGGCCAGGACAGGGAAATGAGTGAAAGAATTAGAGAGGCCTTGCTTAAAAAAACAAAACAAAAACAAAACAAAACAAAACTTAAAGAAGATAAATACTTAAATGTTGAGAGTGTCTTGTGGAGATGCCTAAATCTGTAAATACCTAGAGCAGAGAACTAGGACCAGTGAGTAAAACTTATACAGGGAAGCAGGTTTTGGTTCAATATAAAAGGAACTCATCTTTATAATTCAGTTAGGTTCACAATTTATGTACATGACAGTACGTGGTTTCACAGCCGGGAGAAAGATGCGCAAACCAAAGTACAGGCTAGACTGGATACCCTCTATTTTCATTTGAGGTTCTGAGTCTGGACTCCTGGGAAGAGGGATGCATGTCTTTCTTTTTGTCCCTAATTATGGCTGTAGGCTAGTGTATTCTTGTGGTTTATGTGCCTACTATTTAGAATTCTCGAAGTCTTAGGGCTGTCAGGCAGTCAACTGCCACTTTTTGATGTTATTGCTATGTCTGCCTGGAGCAGCTAATAATGGATGTGAAAGCTCCTTGTATAATTGTTAATGCCAAGGAAATGTGCAGCAATGTGCTGCTCTGGTCTCCTATGGGCTGGATAAACTCAGATAACTAAGCTTACTATAATTATGTCTAAAATTCAAGTAAATAAATAATGAATGAGGGTCTGAGTGGGTTTTTTTTATGGTTGAAAAGTACTGACTCACTGAATACATGAATCATCTATTATATGCATAGAGTCTTGGGGGTTTATTCTATTTTGCCACCTGGGTTCTAGAGATGGGAGATGGCTGGGTGTGGAAGTTTTGCATCAGTGTGATGTTATCCTAAGTTGACTATCATTTCTGCCTAAATTATATGTGGAAAAAGGCTCCAAATTTGCAAATTAATACCATAAATAAGCACACAAATAGTAATTTTCCAGTCTCAATAAGTTCTTCTTTACTAGTAATTAAAGAACTAATGTAATCTCTCTACTTTGCTGCCTAGGAGTAGGTTCCTTTACTTTTAAAATTAGGTTCCTGTTCATGAAATAAGGTTAGAAGTTCATGAAAAGGAAGAAATCTACTACTTGAAAATTCACCACTATTTATTTTTAGCTACTATTTTTTAGCACCTAGTATTAAAATACACAATGACTAAAACCTGAACACGTTCAATTATTTACCATCATTCTCTCATTTCAAGAGGCCCATCACTAACCTTCCCATTAATTCCATATCGTTTAGGTCTTCCTAAATCAATACCTATTCTAAATTACTGCTCGAACCCTAGTTTTACATCTGCATTCTCTGTGTTCTAGTCTGAGGAGCCTATGAGCTTTTCTGTCTAGTCTCCATTTCTGCCTCATTCCAGAATCTGGCTCAAAGCCTGGACTTTCTCGAATCCAATTGCTGGCAAGCAAATCCTGTATCAAACAGGTCTCTCACACATCTGTTGTATTAAAAATAGCTAATATAACTCACCAAAGCTTCTTAACTTACTCAAACTAAAGGACAGCTCTTGTGCCTCAGAAAAGGGAAGTGGAGGAGGGCAGTATGGGAAGGAGAGCACTGACATTCAGGAAAAACTTTCTAAATTTCATATCGATGTGAATTTGTCCCTAGTGTTTCCATCAGGAAACATATCTTAAAGTAATTTTATGTGGAATTATTCTCTTTTAACCGATTTTCCTAGGGAGGCATATTTTCTTGAGTGTCTAGTATGGCTAATATGGCACTGTCATGTTTATTCACAGGTCACCCTGTTCAGACTAATATAATAATGACCTTAACTTCAAAAATGGCTTCAGTCAAACTGCCTTCTTCCTTTTAATTCATTCCTTTCTTCATTTAAGAATCATTATTAAATACCTTCTAGGAGGAGCAGGGCTCCCATGTTCCCCAACTCCATTATTTTCTCTGGAGTTGAGCTCTAGATATGGCATTCTCTGCAGTTGTGCATTTATCAAAGAGGATTTTTTAAAATAAATAAATAAATAAATAAGTATGACACAGTCACCTAGCACGGGCCTTCTGGGCGTAATTGTGATTAATACACATTTTCAAAACAAGTAGATCATTATGCATTCACTGTGGCACTCATTCATACCTCCTAGTTATTCGTTAATGAATAGCCTAGGTTTATGTTTCCCTTGGCTTTCTCAATGTCCAGAGACTCTCTGTATCCCTGACATGAAAGTACACTTACTAATCAATGCAAGCACAAAGCAGGAAAGCAGGCAGAGATTTGAAACCAACTATGAACTAGGTGAGAAAAAATGCTGGCTTTCATGTAAAGTTTCTGTCTTGTAAAATGTTGATAACGCTTATCAACCAATGGAATAAAGTCCAGCCCTGTACCAACACAGATGACGACATGACCTTCATAAACAACTGAAAGTCAAATCCATTAACATGGCCATTCCTTCTATTTTTTTAATCAAGAAATAACAACAGGGAAATGGCCTTTCTTTTATACAACTAAGCCAGGAAGGTCAGAAAGTTTAGTCATAAGAGGTTTAGTTTTCATCGTTTACAAAAACATTCTTTCACTCAGAAAACTTTTTCCTAATAGTAACTGACCTTTGCCATATTTTTTTTCACCCCTGTCAAATATTTCTAAGACCTGACATGACTATTTATGTTACTTGGATCAAAAACACCTTGTGATTCTGGTAGAAATAATTCTTCCAGCAGAAGAATTTATATGACGGCGTCTTTTACCATCCATTAAGCAGCTTTTCATGATTGGCCGACTTGTAATGTGTATTAATGTCAGCTTGTAAGAGGAAACGACATTCAGCATTTTTACTAGTTTATAAGAAATCCCTATTTCAAATAACCTTCATTTAATAACTAGTCTGCGCTGAATGCTGGAAGGAGGTGGGATGAAGATGAACAAGACATTCTCTGTTCTCTCCATATATGCATATGTATACTGTCTGGTGCCAGAGACCCACCTCTACTCAAAAGGCAAACTAACAATGGCTATAACCCTGGATTACATGGAGAGCTTCTTGAATATGAGAAGATTAATTCCAAGTGGGGGATTTGCCAGCGTGTATAGCAACCACGTGGGGATGTCAGAGGAATGGGAAAACAAGAAGATTAAGGAATGAAGAGAGACTTGAGAAATTTAAGAATGGAGTCTGGTTGAGGAATTCGGACTTAATCCATGTAAATCCAGGGACTTGGATGTAATATGTTCAGGTTTGTGTTTCCTGAGCACCGTCTTAGGCATTCCCCCTATTTCATACAGGGCACAATCTAAACTGTATTAGTCAATGTCTGGAGAGATCACCCCTGTCCTTCCTCCTGACGTTGACGCTCTTGCCCGCTCCATTCCTGGGCGCTCCACTCCCACGCGGCTTTCTCTCCCACCTCCCAGCAGGTCTTGAACTCCAGCACCTCTGGTGTCTCCCTCAAACTCTTCCACAGGCCTGGGATCCTTCCCCATTCTTCGCTCTGCATTTATTTAAATTATAGAGGTGCGTGTGTATGTATGTATTAATAACTTAAAAAAAAACTGAGGGACTAGTATATATTAAGCAGTGTGTGACATACAAAGTAGTAACCAGATTAGTTGACTACTAATGAAGAAAGTTATAACCTGTCTAAATCCTATCCATCCTTTGAGAGAACTTCTCCAGACCAGCCTGGCTCATGAAATTCTACGGTATGCTTAAAAATATCAGTACTAATTGTGTAAATGATCTAAAATGTTTCCTACAGTTTTTTTAATGTTATTTAAAATACTTATTATTATTTAGGTTTTTATCAGTTAAGTAATTTTTCAGAATAGAGATCCCATTTCATCTTCGTTTCTCTAATGCCACTAATTAAAATGTTTTCCATATTATAGGTGATCAACAAAAAATTGACCCTTACATAAGAAGTTAATAAATATATATAATATATAATTGTGTATACATATTAGCATAATAGGCTAGTGTTAAAATGTAGTGCATGTATCTGCACATTTTTTATCTTCGTGAGCCAGTAATTTTTAAGTTAATACACATATACATGTGTATATGACAAAAGTTTATTTTCCTAAGTAAAATGGCTTCAGAAATCTATTGTTACATAAATTACACCACCATAAAATTGTTATGGGAACAAAAACTTGTTAATCTTATCAGATTTTCATAAAGCTGAAAAAAGATCTTTTCATCAACGTAGACATATTACCCCAGAATAAAGAATAAGGTTTTGAATTGAATAAACCTATATAAAAATCATGAGAGCATCCTAATTATTTTTATTTCACCATTGAAATCATTTAAGTAAACTACATAAATCTGGAAACAAGACAGTAAAAGCTCAAGAGAAAATATACCATTGGTTGAGTGATTATTTCAATTAATCCTTGCATGAACCCTGTAGAGGTCTCAATAGTTCCAGTCAGACTCAGGAATTAAGGTTCCAAAATAGAGGATTCGAACCTACGTGTCAGTGACCCCAAAGCCCTTACTCTCTCCACTATGTCTCCCAGTTCTACTCCTAGCCACAGAGTGTAGAGAAACTTCTATGAGGCGGTGTCATTTTGAGTTGGGCTTCCAGGGAACGAAATGTTTCTGCGTGCAGAGATTGAGGGTAAAATATTCCAGTGTAAGAAACGACTGTCCTAAGGCCTGATTCAAGGAATGCGGTAGGTTAGTGAGTGATGGCTCTGTGGGATTTGCTCTCAAAAAGAACCACCTTACCAGGGCAGCCCACACAGATAACTATTCAATGCTAGACGAAGGGTGGGAATATGAGGCCTAACTCCCTTGCCTCAAGGTGGGGCACTCTGAAGGGTCAACCCCGGCTCCGTAACTCCTTGTTACAACTGCATCTTCTTCATCTTCTGCCCCATCTACTTCCTTCACTCTACGAAATTTCCACATGCAAGGCTCCATCTAACAGTCTATTTCCACGGAAAGAGGACCTAAGAGAGTAAGAAATATGAAAAACAAAAACAAAAACAAAACCCAAGACAGTGGGGTATATAATGATGATAAGAGATAGATAAAATTCTGTTTGGAGAAAATCTTGGATTCCTTGTTAAGGAATTTGGACTTTATTCTGCAGAACAGTGATTTCCAAGTTGGAATGACTGAAAGGATGCTCAGAGTCTGGGGAAAAAATATATATTATTATTTATACTTTTATAAATGTCTACTTCTGTTTTACGATACAGATAATATATTAGTAAAATAGTACATAACATACAGATAGATACTTTAGTATGTGTTCTAATTTTTTTTTTTGATTAATAAATGTGTGCCATCAAAATTTGAGACCACAGCTATAGACATTGGGAAAGTAAGTCAATGAGGCCTTTTTATTTTTCAGGAAAAAAATGCTCAGATATAAATTAGAGTAGTGGTTCTCAACCTGATTCAGCTTTAGAGAATCAACTGGTAACTACTGAAAAATATTGATGGCCAGGTCCCACACTCTAAACTAATTATATCCACTCTCTGTGAAGGGAACCAGCAACAATATTTTCTTTTCCCTTGAGGACTCTAGAGTTACAATCAAGTTTGATCCGAATTGGCCAATGAAACATTACAATTAATTCAAACTCTTAAAGATCCTGAGAAGTAACCATCTAGTTACAGAGGAATGAAAGCTAAAGATTTAAAAGGTACTTTTACCTTAAGCATAAGGTCTGTATTGTAAATAAATATGGTTATTCTCTCTACATTTTGTTTTTACTTCCTTATAGAGCCCTAGCAGACAGTTGACCCTCCTGGGCTCTCTCTCCAGGAAATGAGTAACTCACTCATTAAGAGACCTTTTACATAAGCCTCTTTCTTATCTGCTAGAATTAGACTGAGTTCTCTCAGCCTCTCAGTTTGTTTTCCTGAGTTTACACAATAATAAAATACGCACAATGACCCTCTTACTCTTCTTTTAGCAGCTGATTATTTAATACTGATTAGCTTTGAAATGCAAATAGCCCTATCAAATATCAAGCTACTTGCCTTCCCCTGGGCTAAGGCTGTATTAGAGTGAAAGTCAAAACCTTTTTATGCAAAGGCAATGTAGTCCATCCAAAAGTCCCTAGGAGATCTCCAATTTTTTCAGGATTATATTCAGGATATGAAATTCTTTGTACTAACAGATTATATTATCTCCTAAATTATTAACCCTTTGCTGACTGTTGGCTGAACCCTCAAAGCAAACATAAAACTTACGGCATTTGTGTTTATATGTAAATAAGACAAACAACAGCATGAGAAAGAATTTCTGTAGGAGAATCTTATCTAGCCTATTACAACAGGATCACTAGTTGTTTGTCTTAAACAGAGAGTAACAACTTTAGAGCTATAAAATACCTTTGAGATGAACTAATTCATCCTCTTCGATTTACAGATAAGCACAGAGGTTTTGCATGCTCTTACTAGGTCAGTATTTGGACTGGAGGAAACAGGGCTGGATTGCTGAATGGTAAATTCCTGATGGAGTGGAAACTGAGCTGACATTGGCAGATGGGTGTCAAACCAGCTGGAGTCTCTGGCCTGAAATTCACGTCCTGAAGAGTCAGAAGTTGAGCAGGTCCTACAACAGGATAACAAAGCAGGAGGGGATGGGGCTGCTGTCAGGAGCCCATACACAGGCAGGCACTGCCTGCCCGCACCCCCCCGCCCCCCACCCCCGCCTGCCCCCGCCATTTAAGTGTTTATAACATGCAAAAGAAAAAGGCGTGGAAACGTTTTGGAATTGTTGCTGGGTTTCATTTAATTGTCATTTTCCAGCCAAGGAAATCGAGAATTAGGAAAGTTAAGTGTCTTGACCAAGATTACACATTTGGGAAGAACAAGGTCTAGACCAGAATCTAAATCAGTCGGACTCCAGATCCTCATTTTTAACAATTTGCTCTTCGTATGCAAATATACTTCCTGCTTCAGGCTATGTAATAATTATAAATAATGAGGTAGTGATGGAGGTAAGGCCTCAAATAACCAAAACTGCTTCTAAATAGTGGGAGAGCCCTCATAAAGCCCTCTACCTGGAACTTCCCTCCAAAAGTAGCCATCACTAAAATCCTCCCAGCATAGCAGTAGAAGCACAAAGAAAGCCATTTTGCAGAGTGCAAAAGGGGAATTATGCCACATACACGGAGCTGACTGTAGCAAATAGAAACAGAAATCTCTAGAACGATTAGCATGATGTAGATGAAAAGTCCGAGTGTTTCAGTCTAAACTTTGAACAGTTGTAGATAGTCACTGGGAATTTCATACAGTTTCTATATTTAGCCCCATATCAGGAAGTTCCAAGCCTGGCATGAATCTGTGAATCTGTATATTACAACCAGGATAAAGACCAGTATGAGAGTTTCGAAAGGATCAGCAGGTGAATCAGAGCCAGGACTATTAGGAAAACAAGTTAGAGCTGTTTATCTTTCAGCTACAGGTTTTCTAACATACTACTGAGAAGGTGTTGAGTCAAAATCTTTGTCAAAGCGATAATGATAAATGTCCAAACCTGTAGAGAATTTTTATGAGTTTGAGCCAAAGTGAGGACAATTGGCAGGAAGCAAGATCTCAAATGCTTCAGAGAATGACAGTTTTGTAGTTTCTTTTCTGCATTTGGCATTAAGGAAGGAAGGTAAGAAACATTATTTGGAGGTGAGAGAAAGCAAGGCTGGGATTGGATTACAGGACAGTTAATAAGATTGTGTGCTTTCTTGAAGGCGATTGCCTCCAAGGGGTCAAAAGATAGATTACTCTGGCATTCCAAAGGCGTGTTAACCTAGATGCGCAGAAACAATGGACCCGGCTCACTTGAGACAAAGAGGAACCTTTCACTAAAAAAAGATATATGCCTGGGGAATGACTACTCCTAGTGACCTGCCCAGTTAGGAATTTATGATCTGACCACCCTCTGAGGTTACTTTCCAAAGAACCCGTTTTTTCGTCCACACCCTTATGGTCATATATGGTCTAAATATCTTGGTTCTCAAGACTGTCAGGAACCATATATAGATATGCATATGTATTTAAACTTAAGCCAAGTCTCAGGGTAAAACAATAGACAACCACAGCCACAAATTTGTATTTCCCCAGATATGCTCCTTTTATCCTTTGGGAACTCCAATTTTCTCATATTCCTCCAGAATTGTTCTAGGAGCGACTAAAGACATCTGATGTAGAAGGCCACATCTCCTTTGTCTGATCTATGAAGTCAGATGGCCAGGGTTCAAATTTCATTAGGTATATTACTACTGACGCACACTTATATACTTAAAAGACGAGAAAACTTTAATGACCCTTACCTGACAGAATTGTGTTAATAATTAGATAACATAAAGCGTATAAAGCACCTTAGCATTTGCTGAGTGCTTATTACATACTGTCTTAATCCGTTTGGGCTGCTATAATAGAACAGCCACGGATTGAGTAGCTTATGAACAATGCAGTTCTCGAGACTGGGAAGTTCAAGATCAAGGTGCTGGCAGAATGAGTGTCTGGTGCGAGCCCCCTTCCTGGTTCACGGTCGCCTTCTCACTGTATCCTCAAATGATGGAAGGGGTCTCCTTTACACGGGTGTTAATCCCATTCATGAGGGTGCCACTCTTATGACCTAATCTCCTCCCAAAATGCCCATCTCCTAATACCATCGCAGTGGAGGTTAGGATTTCAGCATAGGAATTTTGAGAGGACACAAGCATTCCGTTTATAGCATGAGCTAAGCAATGTACTGATATTGCTATTATTGGTAAGAAGGAAGGAGAAAATGGCACTCTCCACATTCTAATGCAATAAATAGCTCTGCCCATTTTGAACTTGGTCTTTAATTACAACTCCTCACTTTAGGACCTAGACTGGCCTAGAACATAAATGGCAGACACGGTGCTATACTCAGAAGCAGGCTCTGCATAGGCCCTGATTTGACTTACTCCTGGGTGAACCAAGTATCCAGGAGATGTAATAAATCATACCTCGTTTATTAATTAAATAATCCTAGTACAAAATGAGTGTTGTTTATTTTTAAAGCACCAATTAAAAATTATCAGATAAAAAGGAGAAAAATATAATTTTCGGGGACTTTCAGGCATTATTAAGGAGCACATCAAGTCTGATAAACTCCTCTAACATTTGAGTTGCCCAGAATCAAAAAAATACAGACAAAATGAAGTATCTCTTACAGGATGGTGTCTGGTGGGTCATATCTAACCTACATTAAGAATTTCATGAATTCCTCCTGGAAACGTGTCCTGTTGGCATACTTTCATATATACACACATATGAACAAAGATGCTTAATGCAGCAGTGTTTAAATATGCATAAAAAGAAATAAATATTTATCTGCAGCAAAGAGGGTAACCAAATCATGGTACTTTTTTAAAAAATTGAATTAAATCTCTGTGTTCTGATATTAAAAGATTTCTAATATCCATAAGTAAAAAAGTAGGCACGATTCTGGAAATATATATTAGAAATTACTGATGGGGTGGTCTGTGGCAATAGCTATTTCAGATATTTTGATTGAATACCTTGCTCACTTTGAATTCCATAAAATTAAGAATGAACAAAGGACCAATAAATTGCATCTATAAGGTTTAGAACTCAAAATGATATCCCAAGCCCCTCCTTCCTGATGTTTATTTTAAACAATAATGACATGGCAAAATTCCAATGGGAAAAAAATGGATAATCTCCAGGAATTTGTTGTAAGAAGGATTAGTGATTATATAATTTTATGGAGAAAAGGGGATTGTACATTATTGGTAATTTTCTTCTACTAAACTTGTACTCAGGTTGTCATTTCCGGATTCTTACTAACATCTCAGAACTGGTAGGGCCACATAGTTATTTAAGTATTATCATGCGCTCTTCATGTTCATAAGAGCTGAGAAAAAAAATCACTTCTTTGTGGTGCCTCAGACCTGAGAGATTGAAAGTTGCAATGAGTTACTTAATATTATTTCTTTTTTCTCTCACTTTTGTTTGTCTGACCAAATCATACTGGGAGATATTTAGGGCCACATATTATAAAAAATATAACAGAAGAAAATGTCTCTCAATTGTTTTACACTATAAAACAGCTTAATGAAAACATGAACTGAATAAATCAAAAACTCTCAGATAAATCATCAAATAACAGAATGTTATTTTTGAAGGTAGAAATATTGAAGTCCTAAAAGAAAAAAGTAAATACCAAAACAATATTAATACACAACTAATGAATTGATAGTAAATAGTATGAGATGCGATCAATGCAGATAAAAACTACATTAGTAAAAGAGATAATCACAATGAAAGCAGAATGAAAAAGCCAAAGATTGGAGCAATTAGAAAAGAACTAATTGATATGGAAGATAAAGATAATCTAAGCATAACTCACCTTCTTGAAGAAGAGAACCCGAAAACTCAAGGAAAGTTTTATTCAAAGATATATCAAGAACTATCCCTAAAATGAACCAAAAACTCTCTGCAGAACAAAATATCACCCCCAAGAAAACTGACAAACTAATGAGCTTCAAAAATAAAGTTTTCCCCCCAGGCATCGGGTTTTATAGGTAAACTACTAGCGAGGGAGAGAATTTAGTATGGCTTCTGATTTCTCTGTGGCAATGCTCAATGCCAGAGGGAGAAGAGCAATAGTAGCTAGCCTCCAAGATGACCTTCAGTGATCCCTGACTCCTGGAATCTACACCTCATGTAGTCCCCTCCCTCGTTTTAGCAGGGTTGGTCCGTTTGACCAACAGCGAATCCTGCAGAGGTGATGGTACCTCACTTCCAAGATTAGGTATAAAAGGCACTGCAGCTTCTGTGCTGGTTGCACTGCCACTCTCTTGGGTCACTCATTCTGGAGTAAGCTAACTATTATGCAAGGACCAAGGCATTGAGGTACCAAATGAAGTCTTTTGCCACCAGGCAGGAAACAGCCTCTCAACAACAACCATGAGTGAACCATTCTGGAAGCAGATCTTTGAGGCCCCATCAACCCTTGAGATGACTATAGCCCTACCCTACAATTAGAATGGGTTATCACAAGATATCCTGAGCCAAAACCCTACAGCCAAGCCTCTCCCAGATTCCTGACCCTCAGAAACTGTGTATGATAACAAAGGTTTGTTGTAAGTGGCTAAAATTTCGAGTAGTTTGTTACACAGTAATCGATAATTAAAACAATCCTCAAAAAGGGAAATAGTGTGGGGACCAAGAATAATATACAGTGTAACCCAAGAATTATTATTTGGACAAAATATTATTCAAGAACAAAATAACAGGTAGATATTTCCATGACTTAAGAACGTTTCGCAATGCAAGATTCATTAAAAGAACTACTTATTCAGAAAAAAAAAATCAACCATTTAGGAGATTAAAGCAAAGAAAGGAAAAACCGAAATTGTGAAAAATATGAGTAGTTAACTGTTAAAATTGAGAAATGACACTAAATTACTATAGAAATTGTGCTACAGACTGGAAAATAAATGTAAAAAACTATACAATGTATAAAGTATAATAATGTAAATAACAAAAACATTAGAAGTAATTGTGAGAGTGCTAAGGTCCTCGATCTAAGGAGAATTACTATCAGTTAAGATGTAAAGTTTTTATTAAAAAATAAACACAACTCCACTCTCTTTGTATTTTTCATAAATTCTTCATTAACTTAAGAATCTTTTAGAAAATGTTATCTCTTGTAGTGAAAAGATATATCCTGATTTTGAATTTCCTTTTCTTTTTTTTTTAAGCCTATAGTAATTGGTAGTTCTAGGTGGTCTCCCATCCAAGTACTAATCAGACCTGACCCTGCTTAGCTTTCAGGATCAGATGAGATTAGGCATGTTAAGGGTGGCATGGCTGTAGACTGATTCTGAATTTCAACAATTCCTTTAATTTCACTTGTTTATTTTCTTATATATTTAAATTGTGTTTAGAAATAGAATTTATATTATCTCATTTGTACAGAAGTTTATCTTTCCCTCATCTTCTCTTCTTTCACAGAAAAATATCTTAAGTGAGGCTCACTACTGTGTTATTTATTAATGACAGAATTTGATGATATTTCGCTTTCCTTTTTGTACTTTACTGCATTCCACAAATTATAATCTGCATATGCTGATGTTATAATAATTGAGTAATTTTTATCAATAATTAAGATACACTAGAAGCAAATAAGACAATATGTTTAGTGATTATTCCAGATGGTTAGGAATATTTATGGTTGTGATTTTCTTCTTTGTACTTGTCTGCTTTTCAAAATCTGATCACCATAGTCCAAACCTGTGAATCTACTGGAAAACAATCTTCAGATAGAACACTTAGAGGGAAGGGAGAGAAAATTGTCTCTCACTTCCCAGAAGGCCCCTGGTTTCTGATAAAAATGGTTTCCCTCAACTTCTCAGCCCAGGGGCTGGCTTTAAACTAAACACCACTTTTCACCTTTCTCCTGGTCATCACCCACGTCCTTCTGGGATACAAAATGCATAATGATCTGCTCAGAGGTGATCTTCCACCTCTTCCCACACAAGGAGGAAATGCCAACATCATTTGCAAAAGAAAAGATAGAAAATATTCATGTAATTTCTTCCAGATGATCTTATTAGGCAAGTTCATAAAAGCTTAATATTTACATACTTATAATTTGGTGGAATTGAGTGGAACCCTTCAAACATTGTTATCATAGTAATTTGATACACAAGTAATTCAATATATTTTGTGTAGTTGGTGTTACAGGAGTATATTTATCTCTATTGTTTTTCAAGAGCATTATGTTGGTAGTTTACTTGTGGTTGTTTTTGATTAATCTTCTGGTATATCTTAATGCTGTGTCAAGATTCTGGATTTCACCACAGAGGCACCCATAACATAACCTCTACATCTTTAGAGATAAGTATAAAATTTCTTATCCTTTTGGACAGAAAAGATAAAATGAGTCAATGTTTCTATTTCTTTTCTGTGCAGTTAACACACAAAAAGGAATTTTTTACTACTTAGATGCAGACTTTAGGCAATCACACTATAGGAAACATTAAAATTATTTTTATTACCTATAATATATTTTCTGATTAGCAAATTAATATTCACTACAGAAAGCTTGGAAAATTTAGAAGAGCACAAAAAGAAAAATAATCACCAAATTTCTTCACCTGTTTATATTTCGATGTAAGATCTATGAGTTTTTTTTTTCCCTTTGGCACATATATATGTATATCATTTATTTCAAAATCTGAGTTTTTAGCATACATTTAGTTTTATGGTTTGATGTCAACATATTGTAAATATTTTTCATTTTATTCATTATTCTTCTCTAATGTGTTTAAATGGCTAGAGAAGATAACATATATTGTTTAATCAAACCCAATTTTTAGACATTTTAAATGATTTCTTGTTTTACTTCAAGAAGCATAATTTTGGGGTAAAAGTGTCCATACATGCTACAGGCTTATGATATCAACTACGAATTGCACACAGCCACCGCCCCCACCACCACCCTGCATTCAAACAGGACTTCATTTATACCCTCACTAGAAATGTATATGAAAGCCTGTTCACAGCATCTTCCATTAGGGGGTGTTATATATTTTTCAGGATTTCTAATTTCTTTAACTGTAAGAGAAAGAGATATATAAAATAACCTCTTGTGTACTTTACCCATATTTTAACTGGGGTATTCAAATTTCTTAATGACTTTTTTTACTTTGAAAAAATAAATATTGAGGTAATTATCCTTGTTATATATTTGAAAACATTTTCCCAATTTGTAACTTTCCCCTGTAATTCTGTTTGACATTTTTTTGATATACAGATGTTTTAATTTATTTATGTTGTCAGGCTTATCAATCATATCCCTTGTGACTTTTTTCCCTTGGTTTAATGTAATTAAACAGGAGTGTTCGCTCAGTGAAAATTTATCCAGCACACTTATGATTTGTGCATTTTCCCATATGTATGTTATAGTTCAATAAAATTTACCAAAAATTGTAAAATTCTTTTCTAGCTTATATGATATATATACATATAGATATATATACACACATACACATACATATTTATATTCCTCTGGTTGTCTTATTCCTTTATTTTTTAATTCTTTAATCCATTTGGGTATGTTGTTGGAAAGTGAACTAATTAAACATTTTTTTTTCAAATTGTCAACTAATGTTAGCGAAATCATTTTTTTTGAATATAGATGAATACCTTTTCCCTCCCTAAACCTCAGCATCCACATTTGCAAAGTGCATTAAATGCATCGACTTCTTGCCTTTTCTCTGTGTCTAAAGTTTTGTGATGTAGTAACATAGATGTTAGAAAAGAACCTATGGTGATTTAAAACTGTAAGAGGAGGAAACACTGAGACTAAATACACCAACCAGGCAATCATCTAACAAGTCCAGACAGACTTGAATAACCCACCTCTTAATGGCGATTGTGTTCATACAAGCAACATTCAAGATATTTAAAAAGATAAAAAGAAAGGTAGAAAAGCTGTTTCTTCCATCCTTGTAAGGTAAATAATTCAGGAATGAAATTATCAGAAGCCTCAAATGGAGCTGCATCAGGAGCAGAGTAGTTTGTTGTTGTTGTTGTTGTTGTTGTTGTTGTTGTTGTTTGTGGACAAGCCGGAAACATGATGGTGCCTTCTCCTGCCTTCGGTATGGGATATCCATTTGGCCCCATGGTTCCTGCACATCCAAATGTCCTCCCTCAGCTCTTGATATTGATCTTGGAAACACCAAAGAGTTTAACCCAGTTAGGTACAGACTCTGGAAATTCTATTACTGTTATCATGTTCACAGAAGTCAATTATCATTTACCCTTGAACTCTCCCAAGAACTGACACATTCCGTGAGTAAATATTGGGACTGAAGTTTTTAATCCCAGAAACTGGACCTAACGGGGTTGAGCATAGGAGCATATAGGAGGTAACTATACTCATTATTATGGATTCACTATTTCTTCCAATTATTTCTTAAGGTCTCCTAGATGGAGGAGCATACACTGCCATCACCCAGCCTAGCATAAGCATTTTGTGATTTTTTAAAAAAATTTTATTATTAGTTTCAAGTATACAGTACATTGGTTAGACATTTATATAGTTTATGAAACGATCCCCCTGATTGCTCTTTCTCTCCTCTGGCTCTCCGCCTAGCCATTCCATTACTGCTGACTGCATTCCCTATGCCGTGCTCCCCATCCCCGTGACCATCTATCGACTACTAATGTGTACTTCTTTAACCCTACACATTTCTTCCCAGCCCCTCAAACCCCTCCCCTCTGTCCATCACTAGATCGTCCTCTATATTTGTGAGTCTGTTTTTGATTAGTTCATTCTTTTTTGTTCCTTAGATTCCACATATAAGTAAAATCATATGGTATTTACCTTTCTCTGTCTGACATTGCACTCAGCATCATAATCTCTAGGTCCATCCATGTCGTTGCAAAAGGTAGGATTTCATTTTTTTAATGGCTGAGTAATATTCCATTGTATACGTGAACTATAACTTCTTTATCTAATCATCTGTTGATGGGCATTTAGGTTCCTTCCATATCTTGTGCTGCCATGAACATAGGGGTGCGTAGATCTTTATGAATCATCGTTTTGATTCTCTTTGGATAAATATCCAGAAGTGCAATTGCTGGGTCAAAAGGTATATCCATTTTTAATTTTTTGAGAAACTTCCAGACTTTTCCAAAGTGGCTGTACTAATTTGCAATCCCACCAACAGTGTATGAGGGTGAGCATTCTAAGATCTTTAGCATCTACTACCATTTGTCATGGCCACCTACGACCACCTAGAGTAGTAGCTAGAGATCCTGCAAATTCATGGAGATCTGTATGTTCCCTTATCACTACCAGAACCGCCCCCCACCATGGTAACCTGAGGGACTCTGTAAATTCTTTGGTCTTTAGATCACAAGTTTCATGAAATTAAAGTACCTCCCTTCAGACCTGACACCCAGGTGCTCCAGGAATTCTAGATACCAATGTTCATTAAAGGCTCAGATAGCCCCTTAACATTATTGACAGGACACCAATACTTATTGCCAATAGCAGGTGTCAGTAACGAATTCCACTTTGCAGTTTTTGTTAAGAACAGACCGCCATTACCAGCTAACATTGGTTTTCCATCTCTTTAATCTCAGAAAATTTGTCAAAACTTTAGCATTCCTGGTCTGTACCTCTGCCAGTATCTCCTTTTGAATAGAAGTCAAGAGTGAAAAAATGAAAACTGCCTTCTATATCAATATTAACCATTCATGTCATTTTGACTCTATTATACTCCACAGAGCTTATAATGAATTTCATTTTCTGCTAAATCAAGGCCTGGTAATCTACTCTAGGATCAAAGAATACTTGTCTGTCTTGTTCCATAATTTGTCCCTAATGTCTATAATAGTATCCATTACACATTTGGGGGTGGGGGGAAGAATATTTTAAAATGTATTTATTTTTTGGATAGGTAATACATGCATATAGTACAAAATTCAAAAGATATAAAAGGATATACAGTGAAAACTCAACGACCCTCCTCAGAAACAATTACTCCTTCAGTTTTTTTTCCCCAAATGTTTTCAGGGAAAATAATCATATGAATGTACACACACACACACACACACACACACACACACACACTTCACACAAATGATGGTATATGGTAGAGTTTTACATCTTGCTTTCTTCAAGTTACAAAATATTCTTGATATATTATTTCACAAAGGGGAATATATTAATATTTCATAAAAAGCTGCCTCAAGGAAAGACATTTTGGTTTTCTCACCTAGTCAATATGAGGAGTTAGTTAAAACTGTTTTTTTGCTTTCCAATGAGAAATTATTCCAATGAATCTGACTTCCAAGAAGAAGGCAATAAGAATCAATCCAGAAATTCAAGGTTTTCCTGGATTGAAGTATACCCTAGTTCGAAATTCTTCCAGAATGTCCCAGATTTCAGATGGATCCAAGCAGAGTCCTTTCAACCCTCTAAGAGTGTATAGGAGAAAGTCTCTCTCCCTCTGAAATTGTGAGTGCTAAAAGCTACACTTAGAAAGCACCTACCTAAGATAAAGCCAAACCAAGAAGAAGCAGAGCTGAAAGAGCTAGCTAGTCCCGATGTGAGCATTTGAGCCTCCAGATCCAGCTATCCCTGGAGCAGAACTGGGATTAGGATGAGGCAAGTGAGGCACCATCTAGGGAGCAAAACTGAAGGGGATGCCAAAAAACCCCTCAGTCATCAAAAAAAAAGCATTTTTAAATAATACATTTCAAACTGAAAATTAATACCAAAAATCCATTATGGAAAAAAATATATTGATTTTTTTTAAATAAAAGCAGGGTCCTACTCTTGCATGACCTTCTTCAGTGGCCTACCTCTAATCCCAGCTCTGAGACATCCTGGTTACATGAGCAGATAAATTTTATAAATACTTTTTCTTCGCTCAAGTCAATTTTAGTTCTGTCATTTTCAACCAAAAGAGTCCTATTTAGAACAGCACTTCACAATGCTACTGCAAGCATTATATGATTTAATGCATGCATATTATTTAGCAAATGTTTGGTACACATGTGAATGTCAGTTGTCCAGGTTGTTGTTAGTCACTGGAATGATGCTTCCCCTCCCCTACTATCCTGAAATACTCTAAATTCCTATACGACTTTATTGTAAATATCTTCAAAATTGTAAAAACATCCTGGTCATGGGGGATGACCCTGAGTGCTATGCTCTGAACCTACTACAGGGTGAGTGCCAAAGTCAAGCTATCCACAAGCTGCTCCCAGCCAATGACCAAGGGAAACAAAGGCAGGCTCATTCCTTATGCAGTGACTTTGGCTTAAGGACTCCCCATTTGCCTTGTGGAAACTTAGAGCTGCTCCTTAGTTTAAGACTCTTCCCACAAGCCCTTCTTTCCTTCCTTCTTTCCTTCACAGGATTCAGATTGGTATTAAGGGCTTAGGCTCTCTCAGCCTCCTCTGCTCCCTTTCCATTTTCTTTTGAAGGCATTTTCTCTAAGAAACTTTTTCTACTTCAAGTCCTGCCTTGACATCAGCTTCTTGAAGAACCTGAACTGACACGCAGGTCATAATCTGTTTATTCACTCCTATGTGCGCACATCTCCCTCAACAACTCAGGGCAAGTGGAACTATCAGATTTACTTGACACCCACACTTCCCCACTCCACATATATGCACTCAGACCAAAGCCCAAACTCCTTGGCCATCAGGTTGGCTTTAGAGACCCAACCTTAGACTGAGACCTTAGAGTCAGTCTTAGGGGAAGTCGGGCTATGTTTAAAATAGACTATCAGGAACCACAAGCATTGGCAGATGATCAAGAAGTGAAATCATGAACAATAGTCCCCCTTCCCCCACTCCCTTTTTGGCCATAATTTATTTAAATTAGTTAAGAAACAGGTATAATTCTCAATATTTTCTAGCTTATGCCTCAAATTTTAGTAGCTGTAAATTTTCTGAAACACCTGTACTTCTGGCACCCAAAAAGTGGAGATTTTTGCCCATAAACCATGGCTCCCATTCCCCACCAATGACCCCCAGTTACTCAGACACTACCTGGGAGCCATGTAAGCCAAACACGTTGCTAGCATTTCTTTGGATCAGCTGGTCCCCCTGGAAAACAAAAGCATGGAATTCTTTCGTCTTCCAAGAGTTGTTTTATGATATCTACGCTGGCCAGGTCCTGTTTAAGAGAAAGGCTCTGTCTCAGCAGCAAACCAGTCTGCTGCCTGTCTAACCCCCTGCGCTGTACCAGAACCCAGCAGCTTTGTGCTGCATCCCCACCAGTGGGTCACCAGCCATTCTTTAAGACATAACCCACGCCTAAGGGACATACAGTGAATCTTGATCCTACCACGATAAGAGTTTGCATATCACAATGTGCAATGTCTGTGCCATGATATAAATCTCACCGGTAAACCAGAAAGCCTCCTTTTTAACTTGGAGCAGGTATGGGGGACCGTATTTATTGATTTTATGATGTTGTCTTTGTTTCAACATCACGATGACATCATAGAAATTTCAATAATGATTCATTCTCCAAGGTGCTAAGAATCTCCCTCCCACAGCCATCAATATGACTGTGTTAGAAATTGGTTTTAAGTTATTGCTTCTGGAGGAATTCCAGATGGTTGGCAGGGCAAAAGGAAAAAAAAAAATCTATTTTTATATCCTTTACAGCTACTAAAATTGGAGGCATACAATTGCATCACCCCCCTCAATAAACAAACAAAATGTAAGATCAAATAGGCTATTGTGTTGTTCCTAGAGGAATTTTAGATCACCTTACTAGAATCAAATCAAGGTTGACAATTCCCTCAGTTTAGCAAGATACTTGTTTTAGTCTGCTGGGGCTGCTCTAACAAAAATAGCATAGGTTGGGGGTAGAGGGCTTAAACAACAAACATTTCTCACAGTTTAGAGACTAAGAAGTCCAAGATCAAGGTATTGACATATTCCGTGTCTGGTGAAACTTGCCTTCTAGTTCATAGATGGCCTTCTGTGTCCTCATGTGGCAGAAAGAGCTGAGGAGCTCTCTGGGATCCATTGATAGGGACACTAATTCCATTCATGAGGGTTCAACCCAGCATTGCTATTTAAAAATTCTCAGCAGCTCTTTGGACCTGAGGGGAAAATACAAGAAGTGAAAAAGCAGTTGACCCAGACTATCAGGAGGGTAAATGTTTATTTCCTCATTCCGTTGAAGATTACAGTCTACTTTGCTTTATTTTTTTGGCTTGAATTGAGACCCTTCCTTCTTACTGCCTTTACTTGGTTCTCATCCTTCTTAAGAGATTAATTGGAGTCCTAGCGATCTAAGAAGTTGGCCCCTGGAATCTGCAGGCAGATCCTCTGGCAGATGGTTTTTTGCCGTTCTGCAGACCAAACCTAATTACCCATTTTGAGTTGTCATCTGAGTTTCTGTTTGAGTTGCCAATGTTTGTCCATTTGATTCTTCTCCCGTCCATTAAGCAATTTTAGTGCATGAAAGAGCATCTACAGAAAAGGAATGTCAGGAAACCAGCAGCCGTTTGTTGAGAGCCATATGGGGTATGCCGGGACTACTCACCAGAAGTACATTTTTTTCTTTAATCTAGCAAGTAGGAAATGTACGATATTGGAATAAAGAATTTGAAAGAGATATGGCCTACCACATCTACAGGACAGTGAGGAAAATTACTATCACGTTAACAGAGTCCAACTATGTATTCAATGCATTTCTATTTGGTCAGACCAGAGTACACTTACTCTCTGGTTTGACACATTCCAAATAAAACACTACAAGTTGGAGCTACCTAAATGCCTTTTTAATAAATATATATTAAACATGTTTAAATGTACTTTCCTCAATTTTCTTGTTTCTACAGAGGGACAACTGCGACCCCAACCCCCACCCAGCATCTCTTGCCAAACTGGTTTGTATGATTCACTGACACAACAGAAATTAATCTCCTTTCAGTGACACTCACTATATTCCTTCTTTGCTTAGCAATAGCCGCACCAGGGAAACAGAAAAAACAAACAAACAAACAAATCCCTATGAAATCAGCCACAGTTTATTTTTACGTGCAAAAATATTTACATAAAAGTGAAATCGTAATGCTCAGCAATGACAAGAAAGCTTTTGAATGAAAGGGGACTTCTTAAATCTTTTGAGTGTTTTTGAATCAGGAATGCTTAACTGACTTGTAAACCTGTAAAAGTAGAGACAAGTAAGATCACCTTGGGAGCATGCCCATCTCTACAATAGTAAAATTCCTCCTCTATCAGAAGTTTACAAATTTCCTAGTCATTTAGAGCTTGAATTGTGAACTGGGATAACATTCTCACTACTAGCAATCTAAAATTTAGAAATATCCAGTATCCCCAGAAATGGTTGTCCTGGCCAGGGAGTCACCTGGTGACCAAAAGAACACCCTTTCCTTGCCCATTCCCATTGCCTCTGGGCACCCTCCTCCCCGGCCCCTGCCCCACACCTTACCTTCCTTCTCTTCTTTACTGCTGATTAGCAGAATGTATGGCTGATAAAGGTTCTGCTCCCCAATTACAATATGATTGTTGGGGGTGTTTCTTCATACCATCAAGCTACTCTCTGACACCAGCTCGGTGTCCTGCAACTCAATTCAATTCTGATACTACCTATCCAGAAACTGCATCAGATTCCACAAGGTAAGGGCTTGTCCTAAGAGATGCGTCCCAACTCCCATACCACCACCAACCACTTTGGAGGCCAGTAATTAAGACTAGGTTATTTATCACCTGTGCCTGTGTTTCTGAGCAACTGGCTATAGATTGGAGGCTCTGGAGTTTGTTTATTTGCTAGAGCAGACTTCAGAAGCCAGTTGCAAGTCCAGGTTTTACCTGTACTTCTTTCTGCCTGACTGGCTATAAATCAGAGGTTCCTACAACCACCTCCTTGGATTCGATTAATTTGCTGGAGGGGCTCACAGAACTCAGGAAATCTGTTTACTCACTAGATTATAGGTTTATTACAAAGAATATTAAAGGATACAAATCAATGGTCAGATGAAGAGATTCATAGAGCAAAGTCCCCAAACAAAGGAGCTTCTGTCCCCAGCAGTGGCCAATGGAAGAGTCCTGTTTCACCAACCTGTAAGCTCTCCGAACCCCCCTTCTTTTGGACTTTTATGGAGACTTCATTATCTAGGCATGATTAAATCACTGGTCATTGGTGATTGATTTAACCTCCAGCCCTACTCCCTTTCCTGGAAATTGGGGGTGGGCGGGGCGGAGAACTGAAAAGTCCACCCCTTTCTTTATTCCTGGTTGGTCCCCGCCCCCCGCCCCAGCAATCAGTCCCCATCTTCAGGGGATTTCCAAAGGGCACCTCATTAACATAAGCCCAGTGGTGGTAGAAAGAAGCTTGTTACAAATAATAAAAGACCAAACATTATAACAAACGATGTTCTCATTGCTCTTATCACTCAGGAATGAGGAGAGTTTAGGGAGCTGTGAGCCAGGAATGTGGATGAAGACCAGGTATATACATGAGAAATAAATTTCGGTCATCTGAATAAATATATATACTTCTTATACATCACAATACCACAAGTGATATCTTCCCAAATCCATTCAATGATAGCCAAAGCCTGGATCTGTGGTCTCAGGTTTTCCATCGTTGCTGATTCACCACCCCTGCTACTCGCTCTTTAAACTTTGACCAGGGTCCTTCGCTCTGACTTTCCACTGCACCCCCATCAGCCTCTACCCATGCTGGATCCCTCTTCCCTAGCTGAAAGGTCTGCCTCTTCTCCCTCTTACAGCTTTAAAAGCAAATGCAGTCCCTTCTCCCTAAAACTACAAACAATACTAGTTCCATACCACAATATATGTAACCTGCTCTTAAACATTCTATGCTCCATTGTTCCTGGGAAGATAATAAAGTTTGTCAAAGACGTCTTGACACCCAATTCTATATCTAAGCTGGAGAAGTTGCTTTACTGGAGTGCTGAGTTGGCTTTACGAACACAAGTCCGCAAAGAGACATTCTCATGAATGACATTCATGCTGCTCTGTCAGGTACTCTGTAGTCTAAATGGGTGTTTATGGGTTACCTTGGGAAATCAACCACATTTACAGCATGGCTGCAATGAGATTTACAACCAGTACAAAAAGCAAACTAATTCCTCAGAGTGTAATCTGGCTTCTAAAATCTGGATCTCCAGCCAGGTTGTCTCTCTTTCTGGCATCTCCACTTGGATGTCCCTCAGGTGCCAAAAACCTAACATTTATACTCCACTGAACCTGCTTGTTCTCTATTCCCTATTTAGTTAATAGCACCCTTATCCACTGATTGCCCAAACCTAGAAACCAGAGATGGCTTTGTTTCCTGTTCCTCACTGTCTACATCTAACTGGGCTCAAATCCTGTTAGTTCTTTCTCTGAAATATCCCCGAAACCTCCTTCGCTACCACAACTTGGGTTTCAGACCCTGCCACCTTTTACTATAACTGTGACAATAATTTCTTCGATGATCTCCTTCCTTTTCTTTCTTCCTACTCTCTTCAGATCCATCTTTTGGTACTGCCTCTAGAGGTTCCCCATCCCCCTACCCACCACCCTGGAAAAAACACAGATAGGATTATGACAGGTCCTGTTTAAAACAAAAACGACAACAATGATAACACAGATACACACTACACACACAACCTTAGTTGCTCCTACTGCTAAATCAAAAAGTCAGATTTCTAAGAAGAGTGATCCTTGTCCACTGTGTGTTATGCCTGAGCAACCGGTCAGTACATCTCAGGCTTTTGCTGGCAGCAACTCTCCAGGAGTCTAGTCTCTTTACCTATAAGCAGTTTACCTCAATGCGTGTAGAGATATTTTAAGAAACAATGATTCATAATTGCTGAGTTCTTTGAACTCCTTGGATAACAGATGTTATATGGCTTGTAAATGTAAAGTATTGTCATTACCTATAGACAGAAAGTTGCCTCCAGCCAAAAAGAAACCAGCAAGATGTTAAGTATATGGAGCCTCCATCCACTTTTGTAATATTTAAGTTTATACTCTGGGTATATATTAAATGGGTTTAATGCTGGGTACACACAGCATCTTTGATCTAAAAGGCCCAGAGCACTGTGCCAACATTAAGTCACTATTCTCAAAACAACCTAAGTGTATGTCACAAATATCAGGCTTTATAATTCTTTCTTCCTGAGGATAATGATAGAGTTCACAAAGTTTAATTTTCTTTCTAAAGTTCACCACCAAAGTTAGTGTAAAATCCCAGAAAGAGGGTAGATGCTCTGAGTTTTCGCTGGGTTTATTCTGCCAATCCTATTTCTTTCACCTAAATAGGCAAACAAAACACCCGAAAGCCAAAATACAAACTACAGAACTGTGAAAATGAAGGAAGAGCTTAAATAAAACAAGCAACAAAATTTTATTTCTAGGTAAATATCGGTGTCTTTCTTATCTTTTAGTACTTTGTGGATTGTTTGGGCCTAAGAAGAAAAGGAAAGAAAAAGGACTGGAAAGGCAGATAGCATGAGGATAAGGACTTTGGCAAAAGACTTGAAACAGGGACAGAGGGCAGAGGGACATTTACACGTTTGCTCCTTTCCAGCCCTTTTGTAGGAAACCTTGGTATCACCAGAACAACTGACATCAGGGGTGGACGGAGAGAGGAAGACAGGCAATGCCCAGAGCCCAACTTATCCAGAGCCTGTGAAAACATTTTTGTTTCTTTTAAAATCAGAAGAAATAAGAATATGACCCAGCCTGGATTAAATTTGTCTTTATACCAATACAGTCATAAAAAAAAAAACAATTTAAAATGTCTTCTGAAGTGGCAGAGGTCCACAAACGCAAAAGCGCCTGGGGCCCCTGAAAGGTGGAATGTGGCCTTGCCAACGCCCTAATTTAGATGTTTTGAGGAAAACTTGCTGCAGAAATGCCTGATACAAAATGTCACAAAAGGAACAGAATATAATGTTTTTCAACTGACTCAACAAACTGAGTAGCACAAGCTAAGAACCCTGGAGGGCTATCAACAAAGGAAGATGTGGTTAGGTTTCTCTGTACAGCTCATTTACAGAGTACAGCAGTGTTATTTTATTTAAAAGGGCTATTGAAGAGAACGAAGTGACGAAACTCATCTGAGAATTTATAACTATAAGCGCTCCCTCATGCTGGTTTCTGATTCAAATTTACATTAACTGTGTAATCTGAGAAACTTAATGCCAAAAATTATTTAAAATTTTCCTGGATTGGTTAGTGCCCCTAGGATTCTTGCAGAAGCTAATACAAATTCCCTTCAAGGATAGCGCTTAAAATCCTTAAATACTTCACACACACAGTTCCACAAACATGAGCTTCTGAGGAAAAAAAAATCATTAAACAGATGAAAAAAAGAAGTCCAATATAAGCAAAAATCTGAATTTTAAAAAAAAATGAGAAATGATTTCAAATCATTTAATTATTGCACATGTAATATATATTGAAAGTGTTTATTATATTTAAAGAAAAATAAGAGATAACTGGAGGTGTGAGAAGAAAATAAGAAGCCAAGCAGATATGAAAAACATAATATCTACAAATGGAAAAAATGTAATTGTAATTAAAAACCATTTGGAGGATTGAATAGATTCAACACAACTGAACAGCAAAGTTGTTAACTGAAAAGAAATGATCAGTCACAACGTAATATATATATTTACTGCTAAATTAGACATCTGAAACTTGCTGGATTTCACTAACCAATGTCATAATAATAATAATAATAATAATAATAATAATTTACCAGGAATTTAGCTAAGAATATCAAATGCATGAAGAAAATAAGATGTGAAGGACAGAATGAAAAGGTGTAATATTATGTAATAGGCATCTCAGAGGATGGTAACAGAGTGTGGGAAATGCAATATTCAACAAGAACTTGAATACTGAGAATTTTTTCAGAATTGAGGAATGACAGCAATTCTCTCAGGTTCAGGAAATTCTTGGCTGAAAAAAAATAGAAAGAAATTCCAAACTAGACACAGCATAATGAGATTGAACAACAAATCAAAAGATTTTAAAAAACAGCCAGATCAACTATAAGAATCACTAGATTTATTCCATTAGAGCATCAAAGGAAGCCAGAATAGAGTGGAACAGTATTTTGAAAATACTGATAGAAAAGACCAGTAAGTCCCAAATTCTATACCAAGAACTCTACACTTTAAGAATGAGGGCAAATTAAAGAAAGATATTTTTAGATACATAGAAGCAAAGTTTACTTTCAATAGATACTTAGTAAGGAACTTCATAAAGGACGTACTCTGGAAGGAAAATGATCCCAAAAGTGGTTCAAGATGCAAGAGGAAATGATAAACAAAGATATGTAGATAAATATAATTGACCATTGAGTATATAAAAACTAACAATGTGTAATTAATTTATAAGGTGAACAGAACAAAAGCACTGAATTACAAGATAAAATAGGAGAGGGATTTGATAGGAGTTAAACAAGTCTAAGGTCCTCGTATTATTCAGGAGAAAAGTAAAGACATTAATTCTCTTCAGACTTAAACTTCCTATATGCATGAGAATGTTTCACCCTGAGGAATTTTAAAATAAAGATAGAGAATTAAACACATGCCTCTACTTCTCCAGAAAACCTCTTTAAAGTTACAGTAAGTGGATTTTTTTAAAGGCCTACTGGTACAAGGACAATGACGGCAAGAGGATGGAAGACAACAGCACCAAATTCTTGGAAACTAGAAAGCAGATGGATGCAAGTTCACTGACTGAGTGTGCTCAAGAAAGCTGAATTCTAAGCCAGCAGTGGTCAAAGTGCACCTTCAGAGTTTCAGGATTTGGTGGCATCAGGAATATTTGAGAGTAGAATGAAGGTGGGGCTAAAAACGGGGCAATGGTTCAAAGTCAGTTTAGAAAGTTAAACAGTTCCCACCATTCCCTCTCCTGCAAGCAGGTGTAAGATTGGGTGGGTAAAAAGAGGCGCTATCAAGCAGGGTTAGGGTGGGGATACTCTTGTATATTCAGGGATTTATATTCTAAAGTGGATGCCCCCAGTGCTTTTCTAGCCCTTTTCCAGAAAGCTAACCGCCCTGTGTTTACACCGAGTGCTGGATATTAGTGGTCTTTTCTAAAAGTAATTTTTTTTTTGGGGGGGGGGAATCTCCTCAAACTGACCCATTTTGATATCACAATTGAAAAGTACCACCTACATAACCCCGAAGTTTTAATAAGCTTCTTTTTTTCTGCCCTATTTTAACCTTTAAGCAGAAAATAATAAATTAGCAGAAATTAGAATAAAGCGACTAGTATGAATTGACAGAGACCAAAACAAAGAAGAAAGCAACTGGAAGAAACAGGTGATCCTTGGATAAGAACATTTTAAAAGCCCATCAATTCGATCTTCAATTTTGCTCTGTGTCTGTATAAACTTATGCCTTTTGTGTTCATTTGGAATCTACATTATTAGGAACCTAAACAAAGTTCTGGGTCACTGGCTAAGGATCGATTTATAAATATTATGTACATGTTATAAAACTAAAAATGTATGTATTTATAAGTTTATTTGCTTTGGGGCAAATAGATGTCTTGGATGGTATTAATCCATTTAACCAACAGGCTTGCTAATCTAAGCGGAACACACTTGTGAGAAAACGTCATTTCCTGTTAAGAATAGTATTATCGCTTTCTAGAAAATATAAAAATCTGTAGTGTCATGTATTAAAGAAAGTTTCTTCCTTCACATGCCTTCATATTCCTGGCTGGGAAGAGGTGAAAATCCTTTAATTAGTAAAGGTAAGGCAACCTCTGAATGTGATATAGGATTCTAATCATCTGTGGGTGTGTTCAAAAGACCATTACTGCTAAGAAATCTTTCTAAGGACAAATGCTACATTAACCACAGAATTATTTATGTCTCTATAATTATTACTATCTTGATAGGCCATGAATCACCTTTCTTCTGGTATGGAGGCCATATAATGTGGAGTGCTTGATGCTTTACTTAGGGCAATTTTTTATTTTATTTTATTTTATTTTATTTATTTTATTTTATTTTAAAAAAAAGTTCTTTGAGGTGAGGAAACCCTTGGTTGACCTCACTGATTGCAAGGACCTTGTAAATTTACAATCCCTTATTTTTTATCTTTTATACCTATAGCACCTGGTCTTCTTAGGTGGTCTCCCATCCGAGCACTAACCAGGCCCGACGCTGCTTAGCTTCTGAGATCAGGCGGATTGGGCTTGTTCATGGGCGTAGACAGGGCGATTTATTTTATGATTGTACACTATTTGTTAGGTTGGTTTGAGGATACCAAACAATCAATAATTTGTATGTTCCAGAATTAATAAGATTATTTCATTTCAGCTTCCAGGAGATATAGTTTCCAAGCTGACAAATAGCTACAAAGGCTTTAAGGTGTCTTTAAGTTTCAGATAACTTCATAATTTTAGATACTGTTTATATGAAATAATGTAGTCACAAGCTAAAGTCCAAAGATGACTTCATATAACTTTTCCCCCTTTTTTCTCAACTTCAACATAATTTTTTTAAAAAAGAACAATAGTTCCCTAAATAAGATAAACTGCTCCTTTCAAAGTTACTTAAATCTTAGAGATGATACATTCAGAAGTATAATATAAAGTATAAAACATTTGTTAAAATTTACATTTTTAAAAGTAAAGTCTAAAAAGATATATTAAGAGGTAATGCTTTGGGAGTTATTTCATAGATATTTAAATATTTTTTATTAATACATGTCAATATATTTATATATAAATTGAATATATTCAATTAAACAAATACTAGAAAACCTACAATGAGCTGTGCTTCCAAGAGTGACAAGGATGAATAATGTGTCTTTTTGGCCTTCTAGAAATATTCAGTGTAAGAGAAGTTTGTGATAAGTATGAAACTAGCTACCACAGGAGGCAAAAGGTAAGGCTAAAAAAAAAAAAAAAAAAAGCCCTTTTGGGTAATTTCTAAAGATTTCTAAAGGTTGAGATGACTGCTGAAAGATGAGTTTAATTTCTACCCAGTGAAGGTGATACTCAGGGTAGCAACTTCATAATAAATCTATGCTACTTTAGAGCGATTAATACTAGAAAAGTTCTCATAAAGCAGCTGGAAATAGACTTTTAATGCTTAATCTCTAATTCCATAAAATACAATGTAGTGAGCAAAAATTTAAGTCCCAAGTATTTTATTCCTTCAATTATATCCAGTAGAATTCCTGTATCCTCAACCAATAAGCCTTTCCTTAGATCAGCCAGGACTCCATTGGAGATAAGTTCAACCAGTATCTCTGGAGTGGAGATCAGGTACTGGTATTTTGTAAAAATTCTCCAGGTACTTTTAATGTGCCAGGGTTGCAAACCACTGGGCTAAATTGCAGCTGGGCAGTTTTGGTCTTCTTGATAATTAATTTCTCTTTTCTGGTACTTTACTAAGTATTTACTATTGTGCCAGACATGGTGCCAACCATTCTTTTCTACATTATTTCATTTAATTTTCATAGCTACACCTGAGGTAGGAGCTAATTGTTTCCAAGTAACTTGCCTAGTTACTGCCCCATTTGGGGCCCCAATAACTTACCCATTGCGCAACGCTGCTTCACTCCTCTAATTCATTCCTGATAAGGCAACTCTTGAGAACACCAGTGTCTCAGCAGCTATAAATAAACATCATCTGGAAAGAGCAATTGCGAAATGACATAAGGACACGTATGGAGGGCACCAGGAGGCAGAAGGTACACTGCAGGGTTGACCCGGCGGCTCAAAATCTCTAACTCCTGGCTCCTGAAACCATCTACCCGCAAGCGTTTAACCATCAAGACTTAGCCCCGCTTTTCAAACTCATTCGTCTTTGTTGCCTGATTTCAGGGCTAGAATCACCTTAATTTTAAATTATTTTTTCTTTAATTTTTTTTTAGACGAGGCAACCCCTTGGTTGACCTCATAGATTGCAAGGACTTTGTCACTTTACAATCCTTTATTTTTTACGCCTCAGCACCTGGCCTTCCTAGGTGGTCTCCCATCCAAGTACTAACCAGGCCCGACCCTGCTTAGCCTCCGAGATCAGACCGAATCGGGGTTGTTCAGGGTGGTATAGGCGTCGTCTACAGCCACCTTTAAACACAGTTGGGGGAAAAGGCAATCAGGGAGTTTCCCAAATCTGTAGCTGCAGTTTAGGGGTTGAGTCATTACTGGGGGAAAAGCTTTCCTTCTCCATCAGTCCACCCAACTCAGTAAGATAAGAGGCGAATGCTGGGGGCTGCCCAGCCCGCTTCCCCCGGGGCCTTAGGCAGGAGCAGGCCTGGCAGCAAACCGCCGGAGGTGGGACGCGAGGCTGGAGGGCGCCCCACCCACTCCTTCCCCGAGGGAAGAGTGGTGTGAGTGCAGCAGGGCCGAATCCAAAAGCCGCCCTTCAGGTCCCGAGGCGCGCGGGCGAGAGTAGGACGCCGTCGCGCCCTGGGGCCGGGGCGTGACAGCACTTTCAGTTGACTGGGGAGAGGGGCTGGCCCGACACTCGCGCACCAACCCTGATTTAACCCGAGGCGTGGAGGCGGGGAGCCGGGCTCCCGCTTGGCAAGCAGAGGCTGGGGACCCTTCCTTAGGCCAGCCGGGGAGTTCCTCGTTGAGAGCGTCCTGGGTCCAAGCAGCCCCGTGCTCCGGGTGCCATGGCAACCCACGCGTCCGGCGGGGCCCGCGCGCGCCGGGGAGCTGGCCACTACCGGAAGTGACGCGTTTCACCTGCCGAGCGAGGGCGCGGTGGGGCGGGGGCGCAGAGGTGCCAGAGCTGCCTGGCAGTCGGGAGCGCGCGAGGCGCGGGGAGACCGAGACCCCGGGCGAGAGCCCCCTACCTGCAGTCGCCGCCCACGGCCCGGCCGCCACCATGGCGCTTCTGCTGCGCGTCCTCCTCCTGTGCGGAGTCGCTGGTGAGTGTGGCAGCCTGGCCCCAGCGTCCTCATTGCCTGGCCAGCCCCGAGGTGCTCGCTGCCTGCGGCCACCCAGGAACAATGAAGCGTGGGGGAGGGGGCGGGCGCGATTTGGGGGCGCTGCGGCAGTGGTAGCATTGCGGGCGTGATTGCATGGGGCGATTTTTGCCCGGCTGGGTTCGCGAGCCCGGAAGGTGGAGCGGCTCAGAAGGGAGCCGTGCGGAGGCATGAGGTGTCGGGGGATGGGTTGGGGGTCGTTTGCGGAGCCGGGGACCGAGCTCTGGGAATGAGGGGCAGCGGTGGAGGGGCTCCCGGGATGCGGCGTGATGGGTGCGCCCGGCGTCTTCCCCGCCCCATTTGCCGCGGCCGCAAGCTCTGCTTTCTTTGCTCTTCTTGCCCTTCCCTTGTTAGCCGCGGTGTAGTGTCCGTCCAGGGTCACCCGATCTCAAAAGCCTTGGGCGGCGAGTTTTCAGGTGTCGAGACTGGATTGCAAACGCCATGATTAAATGGACACCGAGCTCGTCAGTGTCCGGGATCGCTGGGCTGCCTCTAGGAAACCCGTGCTGGCTGAGCAGCGAGCCTGAGCGCTCTTGGTCTCGTCGGAGAGGCTAGCCCCGGCGCAAGCTGTGAGCGAGACGGTGATTCCACAAAGTAGATCGTGGAAAATCAGAAGTAGGCAAAATGCAGTACTGATTTCCGCAGTCTTGGGGCAAAGTGCAAAGGAGAAAGTCATAACCTCGGTTTTGAGTTTGTAATTAGTTGGTTCATTTTAAAGATAAGACGAGATGACTTGTATAATTTTTAAGGGACTCTCTTCTAGTACATTTTCAGCTGCGCCTTTCTCAGGAGGGAGAAGGAGCCATTTAAAAAATGTGTGGACCATTGGAAAGTATGATCATTTGGCACTTTAACAGACTGATTTTTGTCCTTGTCATTTTTTTTTTTAACCAACTGATGTTTGTCACAGTAAGCACTTGTCTCAACCAAATGATTCATTTAAATAAATGTATAGGTGGGACCTTAGAAGGCACACTTTGTGTAGCCTCTAAAAGGATAATTTTTTTAAGTGCTCTAAGGCAGGATCAGGTGGCCCTTTCTGTTGGGATGGCTCTCTATTTCCTGTTGAAATGTTAATTCCATTGTTGGATGCCACAGCTGTGAGCTTCACTCTTGGGATCAGCATTCCATTAACAAGTCTAATCTTCGATCTGAGTCTATAGCAATAAGTAACCAGTTTACGCGGTACCTTTCCGTATTTGTTCTATTAAGGACTAAATTGAAGTCGAAACTGAGAACACAGTGTTTTGTTCTCTGTGGGGGGAAAAAATGTTCTAGACTACATCTAAATCAGAAGAGTGAACATAAACCGTATAGAGAAATTTCTTTTTCCAGGGATATTCGGGCAATTGTCCAGATTATATTTTTTCTGGATTTCTTGCTTTTTGTAAGCACAATCTCAACCAAGGATATTTTGGATACAGGTAGAATTATTCTCAGAAAGTGTACTGTGAACATCTCATTAAAGGACTATTGTCTTTAGCTAAACAAGATGACTATTTTTAATATTAATTTTCCATCTTAGGAGACAACTGAAAAACTATATGTAATTGAAATATGGCTTTAAGTATTTCTTCAGAAACTTCTTGCCATTTTAGAAATTCATTGCTACGAACTCAGGTTGAGTGGTAGTATGATTGGCTCCTACAGTTGACAAAACAAGGTGGAGGTTTACATATTTTAAAAATTGCAGTGCCGTCAGTGGTAGATTCTTCCTCTAGATCTGTCTCTGTGTGGGTTGTGAAGAGTTTTGTTGTCTACTCTGGTTACTGGTGGAACTCCTTTTGATGAATTTTAATTGCCAACCAGGTAACAAGTACTAGCAATGGTAGTGGCAGTAGTAGTAGAACAATAGCAATAGCAATAAAATTAGAGCCTTGATCTAGCAGTTATTAAATACCAGGCATTGTTCTAGGGGCTTTACATTTACTTGACCTACCTAACAACCCTAGAGGTTACATATTATGATGATCTCAGTAGGAAACTGAGGCACAGAGTGGTTAACTTGCCAAGTTCACAAATTTCTTTTGGAATCCTTGCTCTTATAATTATGCTATTCTGCCTCTAAAGCAGCTTCCCTCTTTGATTACTTCTAATCCATACCCTAAATTTTTATTGTAAGTCATTTATTAAGTACCTGCTGTTAGCTTAACTGTAAGCTAGTATGAAGGCTTTTATTGTTGGCTCTTTAAATTCTTTAAATTGTCAGCCTGTTGATGTTGAATACTTTCAGGCACAGTGAAAACATGAGGATCCAGGGCTTAGACTGGTATGTAGAGTAACGTGTCCAGTGTATCAGCAGCAGCAGCACCACCACCACCACCTTGGGGTATTGTTAAAGTTTGGGGTGCTACTGTTTTTCAGTCAACACCAGTGGAACTAAAGTACTGGGCAATGATTCTGGTCTCCCAGCCACTTCTTAGCAATTTGATATAGTGGTCCCTTTTCCTCTCTGTGCCTCACTTGCTTTTACGTGTCAAGAATGGGGATCCTACTATCTCAAAATTGTTGAGAATCAAAAAATGAAATTATCATTTTGCTTTTCTCGAGTCTTTTCCTTTATGTAAATAAATGAAGATTATGGATGTAAACTATAGCCTCTCCGTATACCTTTCTTAATATTTACATTCCTGCCTGCCGTTACACCAACCACCAGAGCAAAAGTTGCCTCTCTTCACTGTGTTGGCTCCTTACTCTATTTGTTATGGAGTTTCCATCAATTACTCAATTTATCTCATTGCACTAGGCCAGAGGGCAGAGGCATTTTCTGTGTTCATTGTTGTAGTAGACCCAGTGTTGGCTTGTGGCACCTGGCAGATAGCAAGATTTCAGCAAATGTTGTGTGATTGAAAGTTTCCAAACTCTTGACACTCTACGCCCATGTATATGATATAGCTCTCATCAATTCCATTTCTCTTTCTTTTCTCACCCAGTAAAGATGGTCCTTGTAAATGATCATTTCACTAGTCTTATCTCGTACAGTTATTAGTCTAAAGAAGTTAAGTGTCTGCTTTATGTCTGACCTCATTGCTCTGTGTCCCCCTCTTCCACCTGCCTCCCCCTTCAGTTGGCAAAGGTAACAATAACTGCATGCCAAGTTCGTTTATTTGTTTTTGGAGCTCCTCGACATCTATTTTGACTCTTTCCTACTATTACCTGTTTTTTAACTGCTTTCTACAATAGATCCCTTAAATGGTTGCCTTCTCAGTGATTTGTCCCATAGTACTCATCTTAGTCTCTTAAACCTGGGTGACCGCACTTACCCGTTACTATAACTTCCAAATAGTTACCAGTGACGTAAAAATAGAGCCAGCTCAGCCCATCTCTCCTCTGACTTCCGGGCCTCTTTCCAACTGCCTAACATTCAGCTTCCACCTGAATTCACTTCAGTACCTCAGTCTCATCTGTTAATTAATTGATTAAGTGATCCAGTCAGTCACATGTTGGTGGCCTACTATGTACTGTGTCTGTGCTAGGGCCCTTACAGTAGTATAGGACTTTGCAAGGTGCAGAAGATTAGATAGGACAGTCCCAGCAGTTGGTACAGCTCTGAGAAGATATGATGTGTCTTGGACGTTGAGAAATTCAGCGTGTATCAAGAATCTAACCAGCACTTCTAAAACTTTTGATGTGCACCTGAGTCATTATAAGAAAGTGTGGGGCTTGTGGTTTTGCATTTTCAGTTCCCCCAGGATGCCATTGCTGACCACACTTTGGCTAGGCAAAGGTCTAAATGCTATTCAAGAGTTTATTACATGAGACATGATAGACATCTGTAAAATTAAAGCCCCACCCAACATTGGCACTAAGAACCTCGTAGAGGCATTAAAGAAGTGCCATTTTTACATGGACATTATTCTCTGGAATGACACAGAACTGTAGCTGTTCTGGAAGCAGGTAGAACTGATAGAGCCAATGGAGGACTGCATCTGGGCTGACATGTATGTAAACAGTCTCTGTTGAAACAGCAGAGTGGCGTTTGGCTTCTTTGATCTGGAAAGTTGTTTTGAGGGAGATGCAGTGAAACCTGATATCTAGCTGGTTGAGTGGCAAGAAAAAACAGAATGCAGTACTTACTATCTCTGGCTTGAGTGAAAGGTGATGTCACTAATCTACAGGGTATAAAGAAAAGAGGAGAAAGTTTTAGGAGGTGACAATGAGCTTAAGTTTGGACAGGTTGTATCTGAGGTGCCTGAGGGGAATGAAGGTAAAAAATATCCAATAGAAAGATTTCAACAAAGGACTGGATCTCAGGAGAGGGGCAAAGATTAGTGTTAGAGAATTGGGAACATTGCTGGTATGTGGCATCTGTGTGGGGTTAACCAGGAAAAACAGGTAGGGCTAGAAGAGAAGGTGAAAAACGACGCTGGGGAACATCAACATCTAGCAAGTGGACAAAAGGTGAACGATAAGGAGTGATAGGAGAACTGCAGGATGAGGGGGTCCCAGAAGCTGACACAGAAATCAGGCCAGTGGGTCTCACCATTAGATTATTGAGAACATTCAGGACATTGATCAGTTCCACAGGGAGGACAGTTTCTGTAGTGGTGAGAGGAAAGCTAGAGTTTAATAGTGGGCCTCAGGTAAGTGGAGAACGACAAATGTACTGTACACTTGCAGTTGGCCTGACAGTGAAACTTTGTACATGTGGCTGTAATTCTGGGGAACAGTAGCAGACTCGAAGGAGAAGGCACAAGCCAGCAGAAAAACACTTCCTTAATTTCCCGCCACCCAGACCTAGAACCTTGTTCCTCATTTTCCCTGGTAGGCCCAGTTTCCTCCTTGTACCTTCAATGTTGGGGTTTCTCAAGTTATAGCTTCAGTTGCCACTTACGTCCTCACAGCCTTGTGAGCGGTGAGCTGATCAAGAAGGGACGGCTTCGGTGGTGAGATGCCCAGTTGAAAAAACATAGGTGGAGCTGACATGAGAACAGGAGGGCAGGTCATGCCTTTATTTTCGGGGACCACGTGGGCTTATGCATGCCAGAGAACAATAGTGGCATTCCGCCACACTTGCGCAGTACAACAAGCCCAGTCATCCTTACGTGAGCTACGCGCAAGCAAACTACTGTGTTTAATGTAACGTGCCGGGTCTGGGCCAGACCTGGAACCAGCCAGGCCTGGGGCCCCCAAGCCTCCAGTCTGTTTCTGGTCTGTTCCTCAACCTTTGCACATAATTTCAAACCACCCACTTGACATTTCTGCTTAGACTTCCCACGGGCACCTCCAACTCAACTGGTCTACATACCACTTTTTGCACTCACATTATATGGCATTTTTAGCCACCAAAATGCCCAGGCAGAAATAAAAGTATCTTACTTGACCATTCTTATTCTTTCACTTGCTTACATCCCGTCAGTTTCTAAGTCATTCGTATCTCTCCAGCCACTGTTCCAGGTTATACTAGAATAACATACCAGTATCTCTTGAGATAGCTGAGGTAGCTTCATCATTGGTGAGCTATGCGAACTTTCTCCTGTGCTTCAGGCACTTCCTGATACTGGTGCACGTTGTAACTTAACCAGAGTCCCTTGTTGTGGTTGTTTTCCCTCACCAGACAGACTATCCATTTTATGAGGTCAGGGATTGTCTGTTTATTCCTTTTATTCCCATATATGTGGCATAGAACATGTTAATTGAAAAATCAGGGAAAAGTGTATTAGACATGATTCACATTTGTTGGCTTGAGAAGACCTAGAGGGGAAGGAGCATTTGAAGATCGAGAAGAGGTCCACCTTGGAAGAGGTGAGCAGGGCTGGGCTCAGCATTCTGCACAAGCCAACTTTGTATCAGCTTTGCCATGTGTTCAGAAATGGAATGAATTTGTTACCACTCCAGTCTCCCTTTAACCTCTTGTTTGCAGCCTGTTCTCTCCATCTCTTGTTTACACCTTTCCTCTCTCATACACAAATCAGTGTCATATGTAACTAAATAAAGGTGAAAATTGAGACTGGCAACTTTTGATTAGGTGCATTTGGTGGCCAGCAAGTAATGTCTGTGAATATTAAAAGAATTATTAAAGTAACCCAGAAAGTAATGAAAATTTTTCTACCTAAAACGAACTTATGGCTTTATTTTACTATCTTTCATTTGTCGTATTTAAGAAAACAAATCTAACATTCTAAAATTATTGTTAGATTGGCATTAGAATTAGTTTGTTTTCTCTTCGGAGTGGTGCTAAGTGGAAGGATCAGTAACCATTTGTAGCTCTGGTTCCCTACCTTATTTTCCACTTGGTTTCTTCAGTGGTGCTGAAATTACAAATGGCGGAGTGAGGGGTATGGAAGAACGTCACCTTGGCATGGCAAAGTGATCTTACAGGAAGTTGGTACGAGTTCGTGATTTGCTTTGGTGTTCTCTTGAGGCTCTGTTAGTGGTATTTCTTCACTTTGCTGAATCCATTCCTGTGTCATGTAAAAGAAAAGTTGAAAATGTTTCTACATTCAGTGGTAATGCCATGACTAAAAGAGACATTTGATCTCATGCTTTCTCATTGGTCTTTTCTGTAGCCTTTCTTCACCTTATTGAATAACCCATTGTGGTTTCTAATAGCCAATTAGAATTTAAGCTTTAAAGGTCTTGACTCAGCAGTATTTACAATTTTTTAAATTGGCTAGGTGCTCTTAGAAGAAAAGACTATTATTATTGCCTGCCCAGTTATCAAAGGGAAGGAGATAGCAAGTCTATTTTAGGGTATGTGTGAGGTCAGTAGCATAGTTTAGTTTGTCCTTTGATAGTTGGTGAGAAAAAGGATTAGTGGTCAAATTAACCAGTGTTTATACATACTGCTTCCTTTGGGAACTATTACATCACTTTAATCCTTTTGAATATATTTTATTTAAAATGGAAATGACTTTGTTTTTATTTACTTCTAGGAGATGAAAATGTGTATAGATTTCAAGAAGAAACAACATAACTAATCATGGTTACTTTTTCACCTTGTTACAGTGCAGATGTATGTTCTCTGTGAGTATAGGTTTCTCCAAAGGAAGGATGGTTTGGCTGCACAGATGAAATGCTCTCAAGGAATATTTAGATATAATGAACCAAATGTGTTGAGCCACATCTTTGTTAAATTGCGGGAGTGACTCTAGCTGACCCTCCTCTGTCTGATTCCCCAGTGTGAGGAGTACTTTGAAGTCTTGAATACCAGACGATTCCCATGAAAGTTTTTCTCTAATAGAAGAGACAAAAAACTCTCAAAGTGTTTTGTTTCAATTCTTTCTACAGTAAGAATTGAAAAGACTTTCTAACCTACTTGGTTGTACAATGTGAAATCTGATACTTTGAGAAAGAACTGGTAATTCTGGGCTAGAAAAGTGATCATGTCTTATTTTTTAAGACAATTTCATAGGCATCTCATTTGAATCCACTCCTGACAACCTTGGGGTAGGGAAGAGCACTTCATATTACGTGTATTCTCATCATAGGAACCGAGTCCTAAAGCCAAGGCATAAGTCTAATATAAAAAATTGTGGCATTGGTTTGAACAGTGCCGTTCAATAGAAATATAATGCATACTATATATGTAATTTAAAGTTTTCTGGTAGTCACATTTATAAGTAAAAAGAAAAAGTGAAATTAATTTGAAGACATTCAAATTAATATATATTTTTATAAATGAAAACGATATCATTTTTAAAATTTTATTTTATTTAAAGAATATATAATTAAAAAAAAATTTTTCCTGGTCTGTCTGAAGCACATCAGCAGATGTTACGTGAACAGTGGAATTCAGGACTTGGAGCTCTCAGGCTCTTCCTTGGCGCCAGCAGGTTATACCTTGTAGGAATAATAGGACCAGAGTTGTGAGACATTCTAGCTCTTCAAGAAGAATATATTTTGTTTAACCCATATGTACACAGTATTTCCATAGGTGGTCAAATTAAGCGTTAATGAGATGAAAAAAAATTTTTATACTAAGTCTTTTAGAGATCTGGTCAGCATGTGACATCTCAACTTGCACTAGCCACATTTCAGGTGCTCAGTAGCCATGTGTGGCTAGCACCTGCTCTCTCGGTCAGCACAGGTCTGGAAGTTGGAGCTTTAGTTCCAGTCACCATTCACTGTATCTGGTTTCAGAACATTCCGACTAAAACAGCATGGGTGTGGTATGTCATCAACATAGCTCTGTTAAGTGGCACATGCCTTTGGCATTGCTCCTGTTGGCAACAAGCTAAAGTCTCTTTCTTATAATCATCAGCATTTGTTATACATACACAAAAGTATATCAACAGTATGTACTCAAGTTACATGCATTTATATTTTAGCTATAAGGCAGAAAAAAACACACGCACAGAAATCACATTTTTAATTCTCCTATGGGGAAAATAAATGCATTTATGAGGAGATAGAAAATAAGGATAGAGTGGCCCATGGTGATGGTTGCTAGGGAAATTTGAATTCACTTTGGGATATTAGAAAGGAATTAATGCCAAGACTAAGGCAATCGAGTTAGACACGCTTATAACAGAGATGAATTTCTTATTATAATTAACCCTTTCTTTATTAACGTTGACATTTTCCATAAATAGATAACGTTATTCATTTTGCATTTCTTATTTTCTGTGATCTCATCTTTATGACACTTTGTACCTGAGTTTTTTAACGCCAAGTACTCAGTCGCTGTTCCTGTCTCGTGCTAATTAAAGGAAAAGAGCCTGAGTTTTTTTATGAGCAAAGAGGCAAAGGCAGATTTCTTAAAATGGAGCAATACAGATTATTCTATGAAGATGATGAAAATATTCACCATGGCAACGGTCTGCTTTACCCATAATGCAAAATACCCTATTTGCATTTGTTTTGGCATAGAATTTTGAAATCAGCATCCATGTATTAGAGAACATGGGGAAGGTAATATGCTATGTAGATTGAAGAAAGGCCAAGATTTAATTTTGATCAGAATTGAAATTTGAATGCTTTCCTGAGATGAGTGTGTGTGTGTGTGTGAGGGGAATGGGGAAGGGGTTAGTCTCAATCTCATTCAATAAATACAGGAAAGCTGTTTGCATGTTCACGTTCTTCTTAACTCTCTTTGTCTGACTTTCAATTATAATTTCTGTTTTCCCTGGTCCTGACTTATAAATTATATATCAACTATTTCTTATACAGAACCTCAGTCTCATTGGATGAAGTTTAGGGGTAAATATATAGGCGAGGTGTTGAAATAAGTGCTTTGGGAGATAGGAAGACACCAGTCTGGTACCGCCAGCGAGCTTCAGTCTGGAGAAAGAAGTGAGACGTTTATCCTCAGCTATGATCGCAGGGCAGGGCGGGGATCAGAGCAGGCGTGCTATGCGACGTAAAAACATGGTTTTCTGATTATTCTCTTGGGGTCCCACTGGCTTCTCTAGTCCAGTTTCCCCTCCACCGTGTGTACTAACCCTTTAGCTCTTGACACTCTTGCTTATTCCAAACCTCTGGTTGCTTCTGTACATTGACCGAGAAATGCCTTGACATTGTTGGGAGAAAGAAATTTTCAGTTGATCTAATAATTAAATCTACATGAGAAAGATTAACCAGAAAAAAATAAATAAATTTAGTACATATATGTAAGCATGGGAACCCCACATATATGTGAGAGTCGGAGACCCCACATACATGAGAGTCTCAGGGGTGGAAAGTTAAATGAGGAAAGGTGCCTTGGGGCTCAGAAGTTCCTTGCAGAATAGGAAGAGTAGATGTTCAGTGATTAGTTGTTTGCCCTGCAATATACCTTATTATGGGCAAGGCCCCTAATTTAAATTCTCGTAGGTAAAAGGGGAGGCAGAAGTTTTTCTTGAATCCAAAGGGTCTCTGTTGCTTTTAGTTCAAAATGATCTGCATAGCACAGCGGCATATATTGGGGTGACTGGTTCCGAACCCCAACACCTCATACTCCTATCCCCTCCCCAATGCTCCATCCTAGCATTCTCTTAGCATCTTAGGATTTACAGTTTTCACAGTTTACTTTTCTAACATCCTTACACCACAGTTTCTTGCCTTCAAATACAGTGATTTTTCTATCCATTTTACTTAGGCAATCCTCTCCTTATACTTAGTTCTTCCTCTGAAATCTTGAACTCCGTCGTCATTGTCTCCCAGCTTTCTTGAGCTTATGTCACCTTCTTGCTTCAGTGAGATCTGAGTTCTTGCCCTGCTTTCACCTGCTGCTAGTCATCTGGTTGCTTTAAAACAGACTCTCTCTACCAACCCCGAGTCCCATGGTCTGACCTCATCCCCCGTCCCCGATGTGGAGCAGTCCTACAGGTCGGGTTCTTTGCTCCTGCTGGTGCACAGCTGGAGAGGAAGTGCCAAGTTACAGCCGTGTAAATTGTGGAGACTGGTTTCTGTAATTTGGCTAATTTTTTTTTTTAAGTACCTCTCTGTAAAGCATCAGAACATTTTTATTTTTACAAAGACAAAAGAAAAATAACTTTTGTCTCTAACTCATTCAGCTCTTTTAAAATTTGTTTTTCCCCCCTATTTAATTCCCTCCCCGCCACTTCCACCCCTGACCTGGGATGTTGCTGTTTCCCCTTAAGAACTGGATCTCTGAAGGCGGGGTGTCTCCTCCCACGCACACCCAGGGCCTGGTACACCTGGGCCGTGAACCCTGGCGCTTCTGCATGTAAAGCAGACGTGCTAACCACTACACTAGGTAGCCACCCCTTAAAATTTATTTTTAAATAAACCTTTGATTTGAAGTATGGCATTCATACGTAGGCAAGTAGGCAGTTAAGAGCATTATTGGTAAGTGTGCAGACAAGCATTATCACAAAGGAGACACATGTAAGTAATTATCACCCAGACCAAGGAACAGAACGTAACCCACATTTCAGAAGTGCCCTCATGCCCTCTCCAGTCACTTCACTCTCTTCTGATCACTAACAATGTAGATTAGTGTTAATGCTTCATACGAATGGGGTTACACCGTGTATGTGTTTTGCCTCACTTCACCTACGGTCCTGTTGCTGAGATCGTGCGTGTTGTGTTGCTCTAGTTTGTTCATTGGCATTGCTCCGGTATTCTCTTGTCACTTGTACCACAGTCGACTTACCCATTCTACCTTTGATGGATGCTTGCTTCATTTTTTTTGCTGTGGCAAAAAAAAAAAAATGCTGCTATTGACATTCTCATGTGTGGGTTTCATTGCCCATGTGCCTACATTGGCTCTAAGTGTAGCTGTGCTTGATACTGGCAAACAGTTTTCCAGAGTTATACCAGTTGACACTCCCACCAACAGACTGCGAGAGTTCCAGTGGCTCCACATCCTCCACAGTTATTCATAATTGTGTTGATCCTTATGTCATTCCCTCTGTTTTCATTTAAAAGTGTCCAGTCTCCAGTTTTCTAGGTATCATTCTTTTCTGGGGTCTTGATCCTTCTGTCTCTGAGTGTTCTACTCTATGTATTTTTCACCCTTCTATTATTCTCTTTTCTTTTGACTTACAAACATGCTATACATTTCTCATTTCAAAACAAACTTTCTTTGCACACACATCACACTCTGCGGGTTTTCTCCTGTCCTTAAGAGCCAGGTTCCTCAAAACACACTAGTCAGTCACAGCTGTCTCTACTCACATACCTTAGCCTCTGTAGTCAGACGTATCCCATTGCGACCCCCCACAAAGCCTTAACTAGCTCAAATTAGGCCTGGGATGCCAATAATGTTCTGATCATCAAACCTAGTAGATAGATACATTTCACTGTCATTTATTTACATAACAGATTTTGAGTTTTTACTATATGGAATTCACTGCAAAGTGTGAGGGATAAAGATTAAAAGATACCTCCCCAACACTACAGTAGTTTATGTGCTAGTAGAAGTGGCAGGTTTATAAGATGATGATGAACTGTCATACCAGATACTGTTTATTGAAAGGATCATACCAGCTTGTGTTGGCATTGTTCTAATGCTTTACATGCATTATTTTATTTAATCCCTACAGCAAAGTAGGCATTGTTACTTACTAATTCCCATTTTAAAGACGAAAGCATTTAAGACTTAAAAAGGCTAGAACCTTGCTTGCGGCCAAGCATTTAGAAAGCTCAGTTTGAATTTGAACCCAGATCTGCATTTAGCGCTCACAGTGTTAATGGGCAGAGCCGCTTCCATAATTCAGTATGCTACTATTTTCCAGAAACGTCTGCCCTTGTGAAGTGAACTGGCAGAACTGCTGCTTCTGCGTCTGAGTTGGGGGGTCGGAGTGGGAGGGCATGGGGAGAGGAGGAGATGGATGTCCGGGCGAGGCTTTACGTTGGTTGATTGATTGATGTTCTAAAATCAGAACATATTTAGATCCAAAATAGATAATTCATTTCAACACCCTTAATTTATTTTAAGTTGAGCCCTAGAGAAGCAACATGTCCAAAATGATCAAGCTTTTCTTGTGAAAATCCTGACAACGGATTCCTACTATAGTATTTATTTCACCCAAACTCCTGAGCTATGTGCTACCTCAAATGTCCCCTTAGAACATGACTACAGTAATTGGAATGGGGTCTATAACACACTGTGTTTCTAAGTTGTTAAAACAAAATCTCTATGTCCAGGGGTGTTTACTGATAGACTGCTTCCTCACAAGAGTGTGGCCTGGGAGCCAGGCTGCCTAGGTTTCTGTCTTGCTCCCCCTAGTAGCTTAGATGCCGCAGTCTCTGTTCCTTCATGATACAGTGGGGATAATAGTAGTACCTCCCTCAGAATTCTTAGGAGAATTGAAAGAATTAATCTGTGTAAAGTATTTTGAAAAGTACCTGGTACATAAGTACTCAGTCACTTTTACTTACTATTAAAATGATGGTTTCTATCTCAGTCTATTTCCTGAGTGCCTGCTTTTTCATTTCTCATCAAAAGTGGGGAGCTGGGCATTTGTATTTAAAAAAAAATGCATTGAAAAGCAGATAAGTATACTTAATGTTATTTCTCATAGCTCTAGGTACATATTAACATACAGAACTGAGTATCACACAAGGGAGTAAACACTCAAAACTCTTAGACGGTGAAGAATATAATTTCTACCTTTCTATGTTTTCTTCAGTCCTCCAGCATTATTAAAAGCCTAGTTAGAGTGAAGCCACCATCACCATGTGTGACCAGGAGGCAAAACCGTCAACTGAAGACTTGGAGGATAAGAAGGAAGGAGAATACATTAAACTCAGTCATTGGACAGGATAGCAGTGGGAGTTACTTGTGAAAATGGCAGTACATCTCAAGAAATTCAGAGAATTACACTGTCAAAGACAGGGAGTGTTCCAGTGAATGTATTCAAGTTTCTCTTTGAAGGTCAGAGAATTGCTGATAACCACACTCCCAAAGAATTGGGAATGGAAAAAGATATGATTGAAGTTTATCAGGAACAAATAGTTCTTTTGTACTGTGCTGTTCAAAATGGAAATGGCACCCTATCTCATTAAAACATCTGGAAATTTGAATTCTAGTACCCATTGTTCATTATTGTCTATTTTCATTGTGCCGATGATTTTTGATGATCAAACCGCAGCTCCCTCTTATTGCTCTCTCATTTTTTAAATGTTATATACATGCACAGCAAGGCCACCTGCTTCAGGACTGGGCATTTTCAAGCTTGTGGTAAGACAGACTGATGCAGGTCTTCGTAATGACTTTCTAACCAGCCCTAAAGTTCTATCGCGTGATGGCTTCTCTCTGGGACTACGACTTTCAGTGGCAGATGGACATTTTTCAGAGAACCGAACTGTGGAAAAAGTGACCTTTCCTTAACTTGAAGCCATTTTTAAAATCTGAGGGTCTGGACCAAAAGGAAGAGGAATATGACAGAGGAGTCAAGGTGGCAGATATGGTGAGAGTAAAGACTAAGTTCAAAGATGGCTTTACCGAAGAGAAAACATTTTAAGACTAAAGAAAAAATATCAGAAGATCTCAGAAAAGTTCTGTTTTCATTAGCAGTTCATAAAATGTGCATGCAAAAGTGTGTACAACAGAACACTGCTCTTTTTGCTTTTGTTTATACTTTTGGGCCTGGGATATGGGTTTTAAATGGACATTGTACCAGCTTCATTAAAATAAAACATTTGTAAAAACTAAAAAAAAAAAAAGCCTACTCAGAGTAGTTAACTAATGTTAACATTTAAAGTGTTTTTCTTTTTGCTTTCTAGAAATACATTTAGGTGACTTAAATATTGCTAATCCCAAGCAACTTCCTGGTGAGGAGGAAGTTGGCTGCACAGGTCGGAGTTAGCCTCTGGTGAGGGGGGAGGGGACGCAATCCAGATAACATGAGGGTTTGTTTTTTGCATGTGGTTTAGAATATCACAGAGATTTGCTTGTTGACCCAGACGTTTGTACTATTTATCAAACACATAACTAAATTATACTTGTCCCAATTAATCCCTTAAACAGACTAGTACCTGATTTGTCCATTTTACTTCTTAATGTTGCTCTAGTCAATCATTTTTGACTATTGTGTTTTTATGTCAGGTTCTTGAATTCTATGATCTGAACTTAACAATCCAATCCAATGTGTTTTCTCTACTTAAAATGGTAACCCTAAGACATTCTTTGACATTTCTCAAAAACCTCAATATCAAATAAATTGTTTATGTCAACCAACATTAAGGTCATTATAACACACTGCTTTCTAAGAAACCAAAGAAATATGCAAGAATTTTGGAATTAAACATTTTATTTTTATTTCTAAATTTTTCCCTTTTTTTGTTAACGTCTTTGGAATGACTCCAGATATTTTGAGAAACCACCCATCAGTGTGTATTATTTTTCTGCTTCATGTTATCCTAGACATAGCTGAAAGAGACAAGCAACTTGTCTTCATAGTTGTGATTTTAGAATATTCACAAATAAAAGTGTTTCTTAATGGCATATTTCTCTCACATTAACATTACATATGTTGCATACATAAAGTGCATGTTAGTTTTTTAGCAGATTTGTTAACATTTCTTGTAATGTGGATATTAAAGTGATAAACATCAGTCTGTGCTTCCATCAGCATATGACAGGCTTCCTCAGCTCCCCTCTAAGCTGCATCTCCTCTCTGGGCTCCATTGTCCCACCCCTTTGTGTCCCCGGATACACGGTCTCCTGGTGGCCCTCTCTCCCATCACTGCACCTCTTCACATAGCTCCTTCTTCACCTTCCCTCTCCTCTGAGCCCTCACCCCCACTTGCAGTTTAGCAGTTGTCTCCAACCACAGCTCTGTGTGTGTGTGTGTGTGTGTGTGTGTGTGTGTGTGTGTGCGCGCGCGCGCGCGCGCGTTTGGGGGGGGGTTGCTTATTCAGTAAGGCTGGGGACATACCCTCCAGCTGTGAAGCCTTGAGAACCTGTTAAGTGAGTGAAACTATTTGCTTAAGGATAGGGGCAGGTAAATAACCATGTCCAGCAGAGTGTTGTGTAACAGAAAGGAGGAAGCAGTTAACACTGCCTGCGGCGATCAGGGAAGACTTTAGAGAGGAGGTTAAAGGTAAGAGAAGTTTTGATAAATGGCTGCTGCGGGTACCAGCAGTGGGAGAAAGTGGAGCAAGAGAGAAGATGGGCATTTCAGACAGGGAAAGCATGCAGAAACGCGAGTGCTCTACACACAGGGACTGCTCTTTATCCCTTTGTGTTTCCTCTGATCTTTGGTTTCCTTGTGTAGTTGGTCCCAGACCAGGACACTTTCAGTGCTATGGTTACATCTTTAATAGATAAAGGTCTTACTTTATTTTCACCTTTTAGCCACATTACAACTTAACTTTTCTTAACTATTTTGAAATAGACCATCTCTCATCTCTGCCAGATTCGGTTTCCCTTCTCTTATATAAAGGTCCTTGTGCCTACGAGATGTGTATTTATCCCTAGCCGAGTACCTGAAATTCCACTCTGCTACGGGAAACTAATGACAATCAGGAAGCGTGGTTTTGGGCTTCAAAATGAAATGCGAAATACTGGGGCTACAGGGTGGCAGGAAAGATCTCACCTGTCGCCGCTTGAATTCTACACACAGACATGATCTTTAAAATCTGTGTGAGTATGCTGTCACTGGTCAGACTTCACATTTTGTATCTTGCTGGAATAGAAAAATACATGGAGAACATGTTCCAAAGCATTCTTTTTGTTTCCTCAGCGATAAAATAATAGAAAACCTCCCTTCATTCATTCAGCAAGTGGTTTTTGAACTGGTGATTTTCCTAACCTAAAATATTTAATATAGTGAAATTTTTCTTTCCCTTTATGGTTTTTGTGTTTCTTCTCGATTTTTCTCTTAGGCCTTCCTCACTCAAAAGATTATTAAAAGTTCTCACACATTTACTTCTTTCTCTTTTTAATCAACTACAAAGTTTCATAAGCCCTTCACAACTTTGTATGATTTTAAGATTGCCAGAAGGAAAAAAAGAAATAGCTGCAGACCATCCAGGTTAACGTGTACCTTAAACTTGAAAAAAAAAATGAAAGAAATCAAGGCAGGTTATCAGTTGCAAATATTGCTTGCCTTCTCGGGAACTAGCACCTTCCGTTATCTTCAGTTCTCCATTCTCAGGGTAGAAAGAAGTCGAAGGCCTCAGTAGGAGATTGAGAACCTCAGTGACTAAAAAAGACTGATGAACTCTGTCACCGTGATGCTCAGTCAGAAGTTAGACTGGGCAGAGGAGACACTCTACAGATCCAACTGATTTGGAATTTGGAGATTAAAAAAAAGCAAGCAGAAAACTGGAGGGTGTTTTTTTTAGTCACTGTCAAAATGGGGCGTGTGTGATTCAGCTTGTTTATATAATCCAGTACTGAGCACTTACTAAATGGACCCTGCAAATACTTGTTGATAATCTGCTACATATTTCATCACACTCTGGATATGTTTGAATAAAATTACAAAAAAAAAAATTTTATCTGATTGAGTTTTCAGACTATGTTTGAACCTGCAAGTCATTTGCAAAGTAAATTATCACTCACTTTGCTCCGTAAATAGAATTGGCAGTATTAGGAAAGAATCCCTAGAGACACTGCATGGGACCAAGTGTCTGCTTTTTGTCTACTACAGTATGTGACTGTTGCCTACATCAACACTTGAAAAATTGCCTCTGTGCAAAGGGGCTCCTTTATTGTTGCTAGGAAACCCAATAACTGTTTCTTATGATATTGAGGTTTTAATTCATCTCTAGTACTACACAATGAAGAGCAGTTAAATGTTTTAAACATTTTTTTGGAAAAATACTGAAAGCCATTTAACAGTCTATTTAAAATTTCTTTAGCAGTACACACATTAAGAAAATCTCAGTATAAAGTAAAAACAGGCAATCACCTTTCTTAAAATCTAAATTTCAAACACTCACTGCTTTTAACAGTTTAGTATATCTTTCCAAGGTATCTTTATACATATGGAACTTTTCTATGGTACTCTTTTTAAGATAAAGTAATTTTTATGTATGAAGAAAGCATGAAAGATCCTTCCATGAAAACTAAGTTGGATTTTATTCTGACTATCCTAGAAATACTGAGAGCAACATTAGGATTTGAACTGAGACACATTTAGATGTCTGGTATTGTTTAACTTTCTTCTTTTTTAAAAAAAATTTTTAAATGTTTTTACAAAATAAAAACCCCAAAAGCATAGTAATCAGTAAGTTTAATATAGCAAATTTTCATTCTCATATATTCCTACCTCCATATTTGGGGCTATGTCTTGATTTGTTTGGGGATGGAATTTTCATTCTGGAGCACACTCAGATTGTTTTTATTTTAATACATAAAGTATTAATATCCAGACAAATGCAGACGACAAATTGTAGTAGCTATGGAAAGTAGATCTTCAAGCAGCAGGAACAACTTCTGGCAGATTAATGCTCTCAGCATTTCTAAACTTGATCAAACTAATAATCTAGTCACCAGTTCTTTTCTGCTAAGGAGCTACAACAGGAAGTAGAGGTACCCACAATTTCTCCCACCCCTAATGGAGCTAGTGATTTCATGGTAAATCAGGACATGCATTTAAAAAATTCACTTAAAAATACAAGGTAGTATGGGAAGAAGATAAGCTCATCACCATCTAGCAGATATGTTAAAACCAAGGAGCCTACCTTAGCTTCACAATAAAGTTTATAAAGAAAAAACAAATCTCTAAGATTGTATTTGGAGAGTTGAATATTAATTCAGAGGAGACACTCGATATTATACGCAACTATCATCTCCTATAATTTCAAATAGAAATGTGGACATGAAATGCAGATTGGAGTAGTATGGACTATTTTGGGCAGTGTTAGGGTTAAATCAGTGGGTTGGTTGGTGTATCATCACTCTTTCTGTGTAACTAACCAACCCAAACTCTAGAGGTTTAAAACAAAAATCATGTGTTACTTCCTCATCCTGTGGGTTGCTGGTTTAGGCTAACCTGGGATGGGAAGTCCTGAGCCCGCTCATAGGCCTGTGTGCTCCAGGGCGGGGCTGGGGGTTCTGAGCTGGCTCCGGCTGTTGGTCAAACACCTCAGTTCTCTCCTACGTGGTTTGTGGTTTGTCCATTCGGTGGCAGGTGGCAGGGGTCCGAGGGGGCAGGGGTGGGAGCAGCAAGACCTCTTGGAGCCTAGCCTTGAAGTTCACACAGCGCCAGCCTCTGATTTAAAGGAGCAGAGAGTTTGTGTTCATTTTTCATCTGCTCTTTGAGGAGTGCACTTACATGTAGCTAAACACTTAGAAATGGTGCTGGAATATAAGTGGTCTTGACTGTAATCTGGCTTTTCTCTTATATTGAATCTATTGGCTTTAATTTTAACATTTTTTACAAGTGATAGTGTATGTTAGCTTCTCGTAGGGCTAATGGAAAGTATCATGGGATGGCTAACAATTCTTCATTTTGGTCTGTTCTGTTGGAATTTATTATTTGAAAGATAGCATCAAAGTGTAGTCATGGAGAATTGGGGCTTGGATTTACTTACTCTAAATTTTTCTCTAATGTGTTTATTTTTCTGGTAGGACCAGGGGAAAAGGAGGAGAGAGAGAGCCAGGACTTATGTACCATAACCTTAGTGCTTCAGGCCTCTTCCAGATCATTATCCAGCCCTGAAAGCCCATGTTGAGAGATGTAGAGGTCTGAATGGTGTTTAATGTTTAATGTTTAGTTGAAACTTTGGTTCTACATACATTAGATATTTGAATTTATACGTAAGAAAATGTTGGGTCCTCGTAAGAAAAACAGAGATTGATAAACTTGTGCTATGCAAACTTTTAGAGTGTAAATGGTAAAATAAAATAAGGTTTTGTGTGATAGTTCATTTATAGACTAAATTGCATTGTATATCAAGTTGCCTTGTTTAAACTTCAGTCTTATCAGATCTGCTTTTGTATGTGATTTAATATAGCTTGTTATTTTTTCTCTTATGTAGATCAAGAAATTGTGCCATTTTGCTCAATAACTTTCTACTTTTAATGCATATGAAAGAGAATAGTTTTGTTGTAAGCGATTAGCAGCAAGGAAGACACTTTTTTGAAAATTCTTACAGTGTTTCAGTGGGTTTAAGCCATCTCTTTTTAACAAACTCAATCAAAAGAGCTTAGAATTTTTGGGGCTCAGGGCATCTTATTTTGGCTTTTCCATATTTTTCAAATATTACCATTCAGTATTCTGTCTTTTAATGTTGATCTAAATGGAAGTTTTATATAAATTTTAGAATAAGTTATAGTATTTTAAGATGTCTTTTTAAAAATAATATAATATGACTGACTTTTTCATAAGGGAACTAGGAAGGGATGAAGGAAATGTTTTAAAGATAATGTTGATGTCAACTATTTGGTAAATTTAAAATATAAATTGACAGTTTCCTCATTTTGAATTATCATAAATTTATTGCTTAGAAATATAACCCGATAGCTCATAGACACACACAAAAAAAAGAAAAAGAAAAAAACATTTTTTTTTTTTTTGCTTGTGATGAGAACTCTTGGGATATACTCTCTTAGTTTAGAAATATTTTTAAGCAGTCAATAAAAATTATAGAATCAAGTTTAATAAAAATTTAGAATTGAAGTCTTGGCAGAAAACGTGTCAAAATTCATCAGCATGTGCCTCAGTGACAAGGAATTCCCAGTATGTTTGTGGCACCGAGGCAAGCATGAATTAATGTAGCCTTGAATTAGTACAGCACAACTGACCTCTCAGAGACTAGTAGCTAAATTTAGTTTTGAACATCTACGTGCGTATAAAACACCCTCTACAAATAGAAACATATAAAGGTGGGAAGTTCACTGTGCTTTTAGAGGAAGTTGTATTGAATAAGAGAGAGATTAATACTGTCATTTCATTTTCACAAAGCCATAAACTAAAAACTGCACCATTGAGTTTGAATTCTTGTTACTCTGGTCCCAAATCTCATCCCGTTTCCACCGCATCCTTGCCCTTCTGAGTGTGCTGGGAGCGCCGAGCGTGCAGATGCATAGTCTATGTGTATGTTTCTTTTTCCAGATTTCACCAGAAGTTTGAGTATTACTAGTGCTGACCAGATGATTGAAAAGGCCAAAGGGGGAACTGCCTATTTGCCATGCAAATTCACCCTTAGTTCTGAAGACCAGGGACCACTGGACATCGAGTGGCTGCTGTCACCAGCTGATAATCAGAAGGTGGACCAAGTGGTAAGTTTGCTAAGTGCTTGCTCACTCACCAGATGTCTGTGGAACTAGTCGTAGGTGCATCACTGCACTGATCACATAGGTGTGGGGCACATGGGAACCTGTTAACCTTCTGAAAACCTGGATTGGGAAGTGTGTGTGGGTCAAGAAGGAGTGAAGAAGACACAGTAGCTTGGCAGAAATGTGTATGGTATGTGTTAAGGGACACATACCATACACATTTGTGAGAAGTTGATAGAATTGAATTTTTAACTTTACCACAAGGATCCCATTACTCATAAAAAGTGTTATCACATGTAATATAGTGTAACATGGTTATTTATTATTCAAGTCTGTTTTCCTTATTTCTTCAAGTTAAATATTCTATATAATGAATTTCTTAAGAAGCAAAACAAAGTCTTCAGAGCAAAATAGCAATTTATAAAGTATTTATTTAATCTTAAATTTAAAAAATTAAATATCAAAATATTGTTATAGAAAATGTTCTAATTACAAAGAAATAAAGAGCCTAATATAGAAAACCCGGAAAACCAAAAGTAGCACAAAGGAGGAAAATCGCCCAATCTCATCTTCAAATTGTGTGTGTGTGTGTGTGTGTGTGTGTGTGTGTGTGTGTATCTCGCCCTTTGCCTTTTAAAGGTACAGAATATTTCACTTAATTTGCATATTAGCTTCATCTGACATGTAATTAAAAATAAAATCAATATTAATAAATTATGTTAGACCAGGGAGTGAAAAATAAGTCCAAATATTTAGAGGAATGTGGTAATACAGTTGACACTTGAACAACCCGGCTTTGAAATATGTGGGTCCATTATATGTGTTTGTTTTTTTTTTATTAAAGCTATAAATGTTTTTTCCTTATGATTTTCATGATAACATTTTATTTTGCCTTTTTTTTAAGGATATGGTATGTAATACATATAACATACAAAAGTTGTGTTGGCCGACTATGTTATCAGTAAGACCTCTAGTCAACAGTACACTCTTAGTTAACTTTTTTGAAAGTCAGTTATATGCAAATTTTTGACTGTGGGGGAAGGCACTCCTGTACCCATGTTGAGGGTCAACTGTATATGTATTTGGGTGAGAAATTTTATTTTTACTTATGGTCCATATAAAATAAGAGGTTATTCTGCCATTTAATAGCTGAATCAGTCACTGCACTTAGGTCATTATTACATTTGGCAAGTCCAGGCAGTTAAAGAAGTTTGTAAAGGAAATGATTACGGTGCTTTCCCAAGTCGTGAATGACTAGGGCCACCTCCCCGCAAGGACATATCTCTGCCCTGGTTCTGCTGCTGGCAGTTCCTTCTGTTACTGTAAGCAAAATGAATCAAGCCTGACTCATTCTGTCCACTCAGCCCAGACACCGTGTTGCCTTTCTCCCCGCTTTGCTCTGCTTTCCCCTTTCTGTTTCACTGAAGCTCCAGCACCCTGAACAGAGGTCTCGCGGATCCCCCACACCCTTGCCAGTGCAGTGCCGTCTCCCTTTCGAGTCCAGGACTCTGTTCTCATGCTTAAGATGAATGAGTGGAGACCACCGGTCTTAGATGCTTCTGGCTTAAGGCTCACGAGTGAGGCCCCATGACAGGGAGCTTCTAGAGACCACAAAGCACCAGTGTGCCCTGTAGCGTTGTGTGTCCCCTCATGGAAGGAGCTCTGTGCTGAGCGAGAGGCGTAGCCTTGCTGCCTGCTGGACTTGTGAGACAGCAAGCAACCAGGGACTGGGTTTAAGTGTCCATTTGTGGGTTAAAATCCTAGTCTCTAACTTACAACACAGTAAGATCACACCAAAGGAAAATAAATAGAAGGGTTAGGAAGAGACTGGTGCAGAAGAAGATGCTTACATAGAATTTAGCTGCATTATATATTAGATGAGCCTTTATTTTAATACTTTTATTCTAGCGGGCAGGGGGAGCAGGGATGGCTGAGCCTGAGGTATTTCCATCCTTATTCCTTGTGTGATCTCTTTAGTCAGCAAGCATTTACCATGTATTATGCACTTACTATGTGCTCTGTGGTATTTCATATACTTTAATTATATATACTTATATAATTATATAAACGACACTCTTAACTGAAGATTATTATTATACACATGGAGGCACAGAGATTTGAAGGAACTTGCCCAGGGTCGCACATCCAGTAAGAGATACAGCTAGGGTTTGAACCCAGGTCTCTCTGACCCCCTCCCTGCCACCATATTTTGCACCTTATTTTCCTTTGCACTATCCTGTACTGCCTCCCATGTTCCATAAGCCTGTTTCCTGAGGTGTAAAATCCTCAGCACAGAGCTCAGGATTATGTCGAGAATTCACTGAAATACTATACTGTATGTGTAAGTATTTTGTACATCTACAAGCCATATAGAAATGTTAATAAAGGCAGTATACTGTGCCAACTCAGAGGGATCTGGTTTGCGTGTTAGCTGAGTGACTTTTGCAAAAGTTGATCTGTGAGAGCCACCTCTTTCCTCAAGCTAAAGATTAAATGTAGATAATGCCACCATCCTGCCTGGTGGTAAAGAGGAATCAAAATTGCCTTGTTAATGTTTCTTCCCCATTTCTTAACTGCTGTTTATAACATTGTCTTTGTGGGAAAACACTAAGATTGTTTACAAAATAACTAACAGTGGAGCCACATCTTGGTCAGGCCCTTCTCAAAAGACTAGGAAAGTGTAGCAAAGAGAGGGATTGAAAAATAGATGGAACTTTATGGGGCAGTCCAAAGCTAAATACAAAGGAAAATATGACAGCCTCCTTCGAGGAGTTCTCAGTGTGACAGTTGACAGTGGGTGTGGCGAGAAGATGGAGCAAATGGTGTAATAGCTGTGTTTACAGAGTAAGTCAGCTGTGGACCCTTCAACTGATTCTTTTATTGACTTAGCAAACTGCTCTCGCGTACTTCCTAGAAGCAGACACTTAATATATAAATAAAAGCTATTTAGTGAATGAAGAGTGGGGTTAACATGGTAGGGGAGGCGAGGAAACAGAAAAGAACTCAAGTCCCTGCCCTTGAGAAATTCCTACAGATGATATTTATTCTGATTGTACTCTTCATAATTAACATCTCAGGTAAAAATTATTCACAGGATGTTTTCTGATTATTATTTGAGTTTGGCGCCTCTGCTTCTTGACTTGTGGGTCTCAGACGACCAGAATGAAGGATTTTCACATTTTTTAGCAAATGTGAAAAATTATTGTGTTAAATTAATTTTAGTTATAGTTAGAGATGATGATTATAATTCTAAATCATATTTAACACAGAATTTATTTTCCCTCTAAATTTAGCCTTTGGTTATTTCCGTTAAAGCCTGTAGCAGTGGCTCAGAAAACTCAGTGGAATTAGGAAAAGGGTCTTTGCTTTTACAGAAATGTCCTGTTAACCTGGGCACACATATTGTAAGAGATTTATTTTATGATTTTATTTATTAGAGTCTAGAACCCTCAAGTATAAAATATTACCCCTCCCACTTAGTGTTAAGACAAAAAATGTCTTTTTTGTTTTTTTGTTAGATTTCACAGGCAAATTATAAACCCTTTTTTTGTAGTGATGGTGTGTACTTGATTTTATACACTCGATTGGCATACTGCAGTTTGAGGCAACTGAAAAATAAAGTGTATAGGAATTCATAAATCTGTGTTCTTGTTCAGTTTTACTAAATCACTCTAATATTGGGCTGTACTACATAATCATGTTCTGTCTTAGTTTCCTCTTTTAAAATGAGAGTGTGTGACTATACTCAAGGATCATATTGACTTCCTCCTGTTTTATTAACCTGTACTTTGAATAATTATAGATTTCCTCATAATACTGTGTTCCTACTATTTTTAGGATCCCACAGTGGTATGCTGTTATCCAGAGCTCCTTTAATGAGATAGTGTTTGCTTTTTGTTTTGTTTTTTCTCTGTTTTATTTTGGTTTTCTTTTAGATTATTTTATATTCTGGAGACAAAATTTATGATAACTACTATCAAGATCTGAAAGGACGAGTACATTTTACAAGTAGTGATCTCAAATCTGGTGACGCATCAATAAATGTAACAAATTTACAGTTGTCAGATATTGGCACATATCAGTGCAAAGTGAAAAAAGCCCCCGGTGTTGCAAATAAGAAGATTCAGCTGAGAGTTCTTGGTAAGTTATTTGTCATAACGTTACTTATTAATAGGGTGAGTGGTCACAGTGTGATAGCAGAAGTATTCATGTGAGACAAGGCTTAGTTTTATAGAGTAATTTTAAACGTTCGAAGTAATTCTCATGTCCTCAAAGAGCATAAAACAGAAAGCTAGCATACTTTTTTTAGATAGAAAAAATAAATGACTTTTTTGAGCAGTTCATAAAAGTTTTAAAGTAATGATGCTTCTATGATGAGTAATTGGAGTATTTAGAATGGAGGAGACGGAATATGGTAGAAGGAATGTTGAATTGGGATGAGGCTGTTAGACATCATAGTCGTTCAACCTCCATGAGCATCCCTGTTTTTCATCCTTAGAGTGGAAGATTAGCCAGATGGTCACCAGGGTGTCTTGTAGCTCTCTCTAGTACAGTTAAACTGTCAAAGACTGCGACATTTATTCTCTTTCTTTAGAGTTTGTGATCATGCCACAAACACTCCAAAGATCTTTAAATTGAGAAATTCCGAAAGGTTATTGTTCATAAATATATTTCTTAAATCTTATTTTGGTAGACTTTACACAAAAGTGCCATATAGGTAAACAGCTGTCTATCACTATTTTATAACAGCAAGTTCCCATTTTGTGACTTAAGGTGTCAGGTTTTGGAGGAGACATAGAGACCCATTTTACGTAGGAAATGCTGATTGCTAGAATTGCCTACCGTAGCTGATCTCCCCCACATCAACTTCTACCTCATTCCTTTTGTTTTAGAAAACTAATTTAGGGGCTATGTGTGTTGGGTTCCAGACTCATTTTGAATATCACTCTTTTCTGAAGAATGAGTATCAGCAGGAGGAAGAAAGCAGATTTTTGTACGTTGCCGTGGCAATCCTAGGGGCAGTCTCGGTCCGGAAGGCGGTCTTCCGCTGGCAGCAGCATTGAGTGGGCACACAAGGGGGCCTGGTAAAAGGCCCTTCGTTCTAAATGGCCCTCATTCCAAGTATTCCCTGTGGTATGAAAGCAAGTGAACCGGAACAGGGAACCAAGTAAAGCAACATGGTAACATTAGAAATTCTAGCTTTCCATGTCTACTTTCAGTAAACATGGAGTTGCCTTTTTAAAAAAAAAAAAAAAAAAAAAAAACGTGAAAGTAGGTAAAAGTTTAATAACTTGCCTAAACCCTCATTCCAACCCAGGCGTACCTGGGATTATAACCCTGACACTAAATCTTCTCTGAAAGAACACTACTCCTTGGAAAGCACTGAGAGAAGATGTTTCTGGAATTTTAACTGGTTCATGATGTACCAGACAGAATATGTCAGTTTATCAGAATTTCAGAATTTTTTATAGTGATTTCTATGGGGGCAGGTACACTGGGAGGCATGTGACTGGCCTGTAGTCCCAGAAGAGGTGAGGACAAACGTGTGTGTGTGTGTGTGTGTGTGTGTGTGAGAGAGAGAGAGAGGGAGAGAGAGAGAGAGAGAGAGAGAGAGAGAGAGAGAGATTGATTGAGATTGAGATTGAGATTGAGATTGAGAGATTCTGTAGGACCAGGTTCTGGGTTGAATTGGCAGGTTTCCGCTGAAGGGATCATTATAGCACAAGGCAGCACATGTCCTGGAAGGAATCCAGATTGTATAGCAGAGAAGGAGAGGGGTTAAAAGAAGGGCAAGAGGACAAAGGAGGAAGTTATCCCAAGGCGAAGTGGGGGTGACGATACTCTCATCCTGCAAGGCTGTCTCAGCTGCAGGAGATTTTCTTCCGTATTTTCAAGTGAGTCATGCTGTGGGAGAAACCACTAGAATTTTCTCTTGGAAGTGAGAGTTGGACAGAAGCTTGTCTGTCAACTTATCCTGAAAAATCTGTTTGGACAATCTGGAGGACAAAATGAAGTGGTTTCCAGGGACCAGACTGTGCAGTGGTCCAGTGGAGCTATTAGAGGCTCTGCCTAAACTTCGATTTGCGTGGGGGAGACGTGGAGGACAGACACAGCACTGTGCTGTTCACGGAGTAACGAGCACTCGTGGGCCGAGCCCCGAGCGCTGCGTGGACGCGAACCGGGAGGACCATTAGCTGCCCGAGTGCGAGGGGTGACGTTGCCATCGTGTGCCTCATTGCCAGAGCCTGCCTGCTCTTTCACATGCACCAAATGTGCACGTGGATGCAGCTCAGCAAGCCGAAAGGGGGTGGCGTTAACAAAGGGGGTGAACTGAGGATTGGTATGGTGGCCACATATCACCAGAGCCCTTCCCCACAACTCCGAAAAGGCCTGTGATTGAGACCTGCGGGTGTACACAGGCTGGGTTGTTCTGCAGAGTAGAGCATGCACAGGTGGCGGTTTCCTGGACATGCGCAGTGCACTGAAACTGCACCTGCGCCCCCGGAACACAGCGGCAACGCGTGCGGTGGCTCCGGCAACACGGCTTTAGAAGCCATCGGTAGGCAGCAGGACCTCCCCGCCCCCCCATCCTACTTTTTATTCTGAAATGGTTTTCGTTTTACGGAAAAGTTGCAAAAATACTAGAGATAGAAAATTCCTGAGAGTGTACCCATCATCTGATTTCGCCTAATATTAACGTTTTACGAAATCACAGTTCAATGATCAAAACCAAGAAATTAATGTTGGGACAATACTATTAACTGAACTACAGGCCTCATTTGAATTTCATTGTTTTTTACTAATGTAATTTTGTGCTAGGACCAAGTCTAAAATCTAGGTTTTGTTTACGTCTCCTTAGCCCCTACCACGCATGTCAAGGAGCACGTGATGTCGTGTCTCATTGTTAATCATGATTACTTGTTTAAATTTTATCTGATAGGTTTTTCCACTTATGATTTTTCCTTTTGTAAATAAAAAAAGTGCATCTCAGGGAGCCTCTTTCAAACTATGCAGATAATCTTGTTTGTCTTGAAACTTCGCTCCTTGATTTTTAGCATCCAGGCATGGATTTCACCTGGAGTCAGGGCATTTCGAACCATGTAAAAGAAGCATTTCTGAATGAAAGATGTGATGATACAAGCGTACCCTTTCCCCGTTAGGGGATTTAGAGTGTGTTTCTTACAGGCTGAGGTCGGCCGCCAGCATGGAGGGGTAATGATGCAATACATGTGGCTAATTACAAGTTGACACTCATGTATTCTAACCCGAGAAGAACTATTAGTTAGCTATGCTAATGATTATAGAGGCAAATGTTCTGAGGACAATGGCTAGGTATCCTGGAACCCAAGATCAAAGAAACATTAGGGGTTAACACTTTCTCTGTGTCCCTTTGTGGTTTTATTTTTCTTTTGATCCAGCCAAGCGCCACGGATGAAGAGTTAATCTTCCCTGTGGTATAATGGTTGGAGTTGGCATGTAAAAGACTTGTACTTTCTCTTAATGGGAAGTAGGTGGGCCACTCTTAAGGCGACATTTCAAAACCAGTGTTGGTAAAATATTGTTCGGTAGTGGATGGAGTATGTTGAGATCTTAAACTCAGTGGGGTCTTGAATTTCCCGAGCAGCCACTTTGCGTAACTGCCCATTTGTCGGATATGACTGTTAAATGGGAAAGGCTCATGCTCAGTAGAAAAAAATGAGAGTTAGGGTTAGAATGCTGTATTATCAGTAGATGTTTGATATACAAAGCACTGCTTTCATAGCTCACTGCTAGTTTATGAAATAAAGGATTTATTGGTACCTTGAAGAAATGGAGAACAAGGCTTAGTTTGTGGAATACTCACAGAATGAAATAATTTGCAAAACTGGTTTTTAAACGTCCAGTCGATGTCTCCAGAGCAACTGATCAATCTGAAACACAGATTTGCTTATGAAAATCAACAGTGCAGTTTAAATGCATCTTTCAATCCTTATGAAAAACTACTAGCAGTAACACATGAAGGGGAGAAACACCATCGGGTTTAAGAACTTTCAAGAAGTGTATGAAGACGTGAGGTCATGCCTGACAGCCTTGGTTAAAGATGCCCCACTGGATATGATGGATCTTGTTGACCAAATTTTGGAAAACGGTTTGAAAGTTTCTTTTAGAGTTAAACATTCACATACTGTAGATAGGTGCCAAGAGAAAGGAAAACAATATTAATGTGACTGTCCAAGCAGTGTTGTTCATAATAGTGTAAAACTGTAAAGCCCACTCACATTTATTCACAGTAGTAAAAGAATAAAAGCCCACCCAGGACCGAAAGAGCGACAACCAGCTCAGACTGTAAAGGAAAAGGCAGCAGTCCTGCCTTTTGGGAGGACAGGTGCAGCTGTAGCCAGTCGCAGAGTTTATAGGGAGCGTCGTTTCTCCCAAAGTCGTGGAACAGCAGTAAACTGTGGACCTCCGCTGTCTCCCCAATGTTGCCCCAAGACCCGCTTTGTGCTACCCATTTTTTCCTGGGGTACTTGGTTGCTATGTGGCCCTCATTTAATCGTGGCTTCTCCTAATCCTCCCTCGGAAACAGCATCAGATTGAGAACTGATCTCCACTTTTAGACTCTTCTGGAATCCTTCAGAGTCCCTCCTCTCTCTCGTCCAGTGACATTCCACAGCTCTCCCCAGTGCCTTCCTCACTGGTCAGTCAGTCAGTCCACGGGCCTGCTCCTGGGCAGCTTAGCTAATTAGGCTTTAACGGTAGCCCCCAAACTGGAAATCCATGTTCCTCCATAGATGAATGGATAAGCAAATGTATGTTATAGTCTGTCAGTGGAAAACAACTGAGCAATAAAAAAACAATAGATTTTTGGAATATATAAAACAAGGATCAAGTTCAAGAGCCTCACAATGAATAAAAGAAGACAAATATGTACTGTATTATTCCATTTATATGGCTCCAGAAGAAGCAGAAGTAATCTGTAATGATAAAATCTGAACAGTGGCTTCTGGGGCCAAGGGTTGTAGAGTAAGATCAGTTGTAACCAGCACAAGAGAACTTGCTTGGGAATGGATTGGAGTGGTGCTTAACAAGGCGGTGTGTATGTGTGTATTTGTGTATGTATGTACTTGTACACACTTGTTGAATGCGATCAACCCACACTATTAAAATGTGTTCATGCGATTGTATGTATATTATGCCTTAAAGTTCAACAAAAGTATGAAATGCCAAGATATTAATCTCGTGTTGGGGTGAGTTGCAGGTAATAGGGTTAACAGCTGCTCTAAACAGTCACCCAGAGAGACCTGGAATGTAGATAACCCCAGATACACCTCTTTGTAACACTGCTTTCAGGTTAATGTAAATGTAGAATATTAATTCTACGTTTTTGGTCTTTGCTGTACTAAGTGAATTGTCCCTGTTACCAGGATTATTTATTATAACCCCACCCTTCACCCCCGATTGGCATGCGAACAGCACCCAGAGGGATGTGACGTGGCACACACTCCCAGAGGGCTACATGTCACACATAGAGGAATAGGTTAGGAATGGAGGGGAAGCTTCCTTGAGTTTGAAGAGGTATGGTCCACTTCACGCTTGCTTTTTTTGAGGGATGCCCCGTGGAATAGAGGGGGCACACAGCTGTGCCTGAGAAGCTGCCAGACCTCCCTATGCAATGGCTGCTTGTCTGAGCTCATGTTTGGCTGTTCTGTGTTGGTATAAGCTGAGAAAAACGTGTTGACAGCATGTTACAGCCTTTCAGTCTTGTCAGTTCTGAACCCAGGATCATGCGATGAGTCAGTGGTTGTGCAGCGTGCTTTGTGTTTAGTCGTGGTAAACATGAATTCCATTATTTTGTATAAAGTTACAATTTATTTTCTTTTCTCAGTTAAGCCTTCAGGTACAAGATGTTATGTTGATGGACCAGAAGAAATTGGAAATGACTTTAAATTAAAGTGTGAACCGAAAGAAGGTTCACTTCCATTGCAATACGAATGGCAAAAATTGTCCAACTCAAAGAAACTGCCCACATCGTTGATAACAGGTACTGCTGATTATACAATTTATACCATGTGCCACTGATTTGTACTTAAACCTAGTAGGGTATGTGTGTGTTTAATTTATTTTTAAATCCCCAAATTCCTTTCCTTTTCTATACAGAACGATCAGGATTTCATGGGAATTAGTGTTTTATAATGACAACTTGATGTCATATGATATAGAGATATTTTTATAACAATTTCACAGTGTTGGATATAATTGATTTCTTTGTTATAGATTTTTAAATTGATGGTAATACTAATGGAAAATGTTCATGATTATAAATTAATGGCTAAGTTAAAACAAGAGTTGGATCTTAAGAATTTTGCTTGGTTCCTGTTACAGATATGGTAATTTACCCATGGTGTGCCTGTTAAAGCAAACATCTCTGTGGCACTAACTAGAAAGTTACAAATTGGTTAAATCCAATGTTCACTTTGTTATAATTGACCTGCTGTTTATACTGATTACGCGCCCTACCTTCCTGCCACTCTTGATCTTAAGTAGGGTTTCTCTCCACCTCTGTTTCATTTTCAAACTAATAAACAAACTGAGACTCCCTGTGCCTGGCCAAGGAGGTCATGGTTATTTTCGCCTTGATACAAATGAACCGTTGGCACAGTTGTTTGCATTCTGGAGACAGGTGTGTGTGTCTCCCTGGCAGTATGTTCTGCACCCAGTTTCAGCCTATCTTACTTCTGCTTGGATTGTCAAACTTAGTAGGTTTTTGCTTTACTAAACACTCAACAATAGAATCCTGTAAAAATGGGTTTTGCTCTCCCCGTGTTTCTTTTCATAGAAATGACTTCACCTGTTATATCTGTAAAAAATGCCACTACTGAGTACTCTGGGACATACAGTTGTACAGTCACCAACAGAGTGGGCTCTGATCAATGCCTCCTGCGCCTGGATGTTGTTCCTGGTAAGTATCTTTTTTCTGTTATGATAACATTTGTTTCCCTTTATACAGCTCTCTTTGGTTCATTCAGCAAGAGTGTTTGGAGAGCAAGTGGATGCTAATGTGGTTTGCTTGTTAGCTTTCCTAAGTCGTGAAAAGGAAAAATTAATAATAAAACCTTCGTTATTATAGTGACAGTAAGAAGGTAAGAGTTATCAAATCAACTGTTAAACCATATTTAGCCATTATAAGCACAAGCTATTTAGAGCATTCTTACATACCAACCAAAACAGCTGGAAATATTAAAATCTTTTAATCTGATTTTATCACTTTTCTGCTTGAAATAGGAGGAAATTTATTTTAGTGAATTTCCCTCCGGATCAAAAAAAGCTAATGTGTCATTATTACACACAATGAAATCAGTCTGTCAGTGTGTATCTTTATCATTAACATGACTAAATAGAGTTTTTTTTCTACTATTTATTCCTTTTTAAAAAAAGAATTTTATGAACATTTTATTCTAGCTTCAAATAGAGCTGGGACAATTGCAGGAGCTGTTATAGGAACTTTGCTTGCTCTGGTGCTCATTGGTCTCATCGTCTTTTGCTGTCATAAAAAGCGCAGAGAAAAGAAGTATGAAAAGGAAGTTCATCATGATATCAGGTAATTAAGTGACACAAGAGTTGACTGTTGTATATCTTTGTCTCTAAAGCATTAGTTCTCTTAACTGTCCAAAGCATTTACCCCTGTGAATATTGAATACAAGCTATTGCTCTCCCCTTCAACACATTTGAAAGCTTTTGCTTTCAATTCAAGTGTGCAGATCCAGCCAAACCTCTGACATGTCCTGTACCCGACCCCCCTCCAATTTTGGACCCTATTTTAAGAACCACTGCACAATGGCTTATCTCAAGGTGGTGCCTTCTCCCAATAAAGTGCAAGCATGAACTTTTCAAAAACTGGACCAGATGTTGAGGTTTAAAAGAAAAGACCTGATTGCATCAAATGACATAGATAGTTCATAGAATTATTGGTAATATTCTAAAAAATAAAATCATATTACCAATAATTCTATTTATTTTTTAGAATAATCTAGTAGATATTAACTAGAACTGCATATTGACATATTGGATTATAGAATTTTTAAAAATAATAACATGATTTAAATAACACCCAGAAATTGACATTGGGTAGGTAGGGGGTGGACTCTGGGCACTTATATTTTTAAAATGCACCAGAGATAACTCATATATATATAGTCAGTCTTTGGTATGAAGATTCTTATGCCTAAATTCCTAGTTTTTGCAGACTTAAATTTGCTATTTTCAGCTAAGGTCTTAGATAAGTAACCTTCATAACAAGAAGGGTTTTATTTTATTTTTTTTTGCTTGAAATATATCTGTAGCTATTAGTGCTTTATCAAATATAAGTGTTATTTGACTAATTAGATCATCTCAATTGGTGATAATAGAATATAAAAATATTTTAAGTTTGTTGCTGGTAAGACAACATAGAATCATAATTTTTGTAAAAACTATTTCATTGTGTGTGAAGATAACCTATAAATAAAAAATTGGGGACAGATACACAGTTCATGACCTTGTGCTTATTGTACTTGCTTTTTTTGCTTCACATACACACTTTTGTATACTTAATGCTTAAATGGAGTATCTTTCCCTCACCCCCACCCATGATTCACAGGTTACATAACTGTGAAGTTTGAGAAACTTGTTCTTTGAACTTGTGTTGGGATCTTTGCTTTCTAGGGAAGACGTGCCTCCTCCAAAGAGCCGGACGTCCACCGCCAGAAGCTACATCGGCAGCAATCACTCGTCCCTGGGGTCCATGTCTCCTTCCAACATGGAAGGGTATTCCAAGACTCAGTATAACCAGGTGCCAAGCGAAGACTTTGAACATGCTCCTCAGAGTCCGACTCTCCCACCTGCTAAGGTAGCTGCCCCTAATCTCAGTAGGATGGGAGCGGTACCCGTGATGATTCCTGCACAGAGCAAGGACGGGTCTATCGTATAGCGTAGAGCTTCCATGCTTCTCATCTGTGTGCTCCACGTTTCCCTTCTTAAAATGTGAAAACCTATTGTGTTCCAAATTTTGCTACCAGCCTCAAAATAGATCCAAAAGAAGTTAACCAGAACCTGTTAAGAGCTGTGCTTCCAAAAGTTTTCTTTGGTGATATTGAAATAGTAAAGGCATTAAGGTAACTAAAGACAAAGTTCACCACCTCAAAAAAGATTTCCTTTCAGAGGTTGATTTTATAGGTTTCTAAATGTCATTGCTTAAGCAACATATAGCACTTTGAATATGAAATCATAGGTGAAGAAATGGGTGAACTTAACCTGCACACCAAGTTGATACTTGAATTATCTGGAAGTGGTACTTTATAATAGCTGCCATTATTTTTAGGATGCCTTTTGCAATTAATTTATGACTCAGTAGTCCCCTCAAAATTGATAAAGGAGCGTTCATGGCAAAAATACTTACATAATTTATGTTTGTTATTGTTTTTATAGCTTCTTGGAAAACTCTAAATTTAGTGTTTAGAATAGCTCTAATAACATAGAAAACACTACAGTGTTCTAGAAATTACTAGTTTTTCCTTCAAGTCATTCATAAACCTCATCTATGAATGATTTAAGTATTTAATTGATAGACCACTACAGGCAACAGGGACATAGTAAGTTCTTTATATGCTAAAATAAAGGAGCATCTGCAGATTCATTTAGGAAAGTTGCTGTCAGCACACAGAGCAATGACACTAGGGAGGCAGTAGTGAGGATGGATTCTGGATCATGAGTAATCTGATACCTGGAGGCCTGTGGTGGTCTTCAGAACGCTGACCAGCTGAATCAAGGATGGAATATTTGTAGTTCCCAACTAAATACTGGCTCTCTACTTTAGGTGATACTTTTTTCTAAAAAGAAAACATCAGAACTTGCTTATTATTTGACAGATAGAGATTGAATTACCTAATTATTGGTTCCAAATTCAAATTTTCTCTTCTGGTTCATTGTTTTATTGTTGTTTTCAGATGCCATTGCATGGTATATGTTATAGAAACATGTAATTCTAAATTTGCCTTCTTGAATGTGGTTACTGGAAGATGTTTCTTCATAGATTCAGAATGATGAAATACATTTTAAGCTAGTAGGTGTGCTCCATCAATTCTGTATTTCAGACTTGGGAGGATGTATAGTTGCTGTTGTATGGCCAACATGTCTTTGTGTAGTTGCAGAAAATCAAGTTGAGCTTTGAAAATTTTGAGTTTTAGTTTTGTGAAAGTGCTTTATTCTTTAAAAAAAAAAAAAGAAAGAAAGAAAAGGAAAGGAAAAGGAGTAAAAGGAATACTCTTTAACTGCCAAATGTGTTAAATACTGTTTTAGTAGAAAAAAGTAAATTTATTGTATTTCCCTTAAGATTGTGAGGGAGTGTAGATATAGTAGAATGAGCTGACAGTCTCTTTATAGTAAATAAGGCCTGCAATAAATTATTTCACTAGCTCTAAAACCTTTTCCCTAGATTTTAGTAGGGAGCTGGTTTCTGTTAATCTCTTTGGGTGCTTTGGTGGTACATGCTACATTATAAATTAATTTTGCCGTGAATTTATGATTAGGAAAAGTATTGTGTACACTTTTTAATGGTAAATTTAAGCTGAATGTCTGTGTAATGGATTAGCGTATAGTTTACATCATTTGGAAGCATTTTTTAAATAGGTTTTTAACCTTACATAGTATTGCTTTTATACTTGTGTTAACTTTTTTCTTCTGTGCCTTTTGGATAATTTAATTTTTATTATGAATTGCTGGTGCCTATGAGCTAGCTATCACCTGGAAGGTGCTTAGAGGTGAAGGTACTGTTCTTCGAAATGCATCACTGTGACACACCTTTCTATCCTCACACTGTCAATCTTGCCTCCTCTTTTCTGTTCTTTTTGGATGTAAGTTAACTGGTCGCATTATTCAAGGAGATTTTAAAATTTCAACATCCCCAACACTCTTTGACTGTGTTTCTGATTTTTTAACAGTAACTATTTTTGAATGCCAGATGTCTGGTTTGTTTATGTGAATAAAATTTATAAGATAAATACAAGAATAAATAACAGCACAAACATTAATAAAATTTTTGGTCCTTTCTATTCCTCGTTTTCATGTAATGAATCAATCTAAGTAGGAATTGCTGCAAAAAAATGGACACATAAGACTTACCTTCTCTTAGATTTTGTGGTTAGTCTAGGATTAGCTATAAGTAAATCAGAATTTCTTCCAGAAGCTCTTTCAGTCTAGGTACATATCACCTACAACCTGAGAAACGAGCCCATAAAAAATCAGTTGTATAACCTGAAGAGACCTATTGGAAGTACTGAAGTTTAAGGGACAGAATTCAGTTGTAGGCCATGTCTCCAGCTACTCCTATTGTAAATTTCAATTAATCCAAAAGTCAGATAGTACTGATGACTTCCCAAAGAATCCACACCCATAGTTTCAGTTGAACCAGAGATCAGATATTGGTTCTAGAATTATTGTTGGTAGTCATGAAGCAGTTCAACAAGAAATTGTTAAACATTTCCATTAGAGCTAAATAATATCAGACCAGGATGGCACTGCATCTTCGAGGCAAAACCATTTCTTCACAGAAGAGACCCACCGCCATCTTGCTGAGTTACATAGGAAAGCTTGTAAACAAGCGATACCGTATAGGATGTAGGTCTGTGCTTTGATATGTAGATTATGGGTGCTCTTTTTTTTTTTATTGGTAGTCTTACTAATAATATTCCCTGTTAGAGGGCCCCTCGCCCCCTAAAAATATCTTGTTTATACCGACCAGTTACTCCAAGTAAATGACTTCCTTTAAATTTGGATCTATCTGCCATGGAGTCATTACAGTGGAAACACAGTCTGAGTGTGTTTTAGGAGGAGGTTAATTCAAGAAACACAGTTTGGTTATTGGTATGAATTAATATCTAATTTTCATTAAAAAGCTAATTTTCAAGGTTGCGTTTTAGAAATTTGGAACAAGTGAAGGGGCAAGTAAACATTTTGATTGAATATAAAAAGAACTCATTGCATGAAATTGGATATCAGATTCTGTAATGTATGGCTTCTTAAAATAACCATTCTGTCTTTTTGTGTGCGTGCAGCATGTAAATTTGAGGTTATGTGAATGTTTAAAATTTTTTCTAATCTCTTTTCACCTCCACAGTGTTTAGGGCTTTCAGATGCCTTATTCCAGTGTAAACAGAAAAAGTCCATATTATGTGGTTAATGCTTTGATGTGTCATGTAAGGAGTAGTCTGTAGAAAATATTGGCACCATTTTAACTTTTTAGTGGCTTGTGACATTATATATTATATATATGTATATATATCTTTGTAATATTTCTGTGTTTAGGAGTGTAAATGTTCTGGGCAAGTTTTACTATTTCAGATGCCTTTGGGTATTCTTGGAGTAAAGGCAACATGTTTTACAGTTGGATTTTTTTACTCATTTGCCTATTTCGACACTAAAATGTGGTCCATAACTGTGCTTAAATCCTACTTATAAATATTATAGAAGCCGGAAAGAGTAATAAATAAATTTGTTAATTGCAGTTCTGTTTAGTAACACCAGCAAATAGTTTATCTCATGGATAGTAACACCAGCAAATATTTTATTTTATGGATAGTAAACACCAGCAAAGATTTGCTGTATCTGGCTTCTTACTGTTAAAACCGAGTTTTACAAAATATCCTATCTGATAATATGAGAGTGCGGTGAATATCAGTTGGGTTTAGTTTTGGTCCTGGACACCGAAAGTTTCAATTAAGGAAGTTCTTTGTGTTTTCAACTAACTTATTTAATGACACAAGTGTTAAGAGGACCAGAACTCACTTATTCTCATCCCTAACTGTGAATTTTTGTAATAAATGCACTTGTACTACTGAGAAAAAAATATTTTGACACTTCACATATGCAAGTAGAGAATTGATAGTGTCAGTTTCAAAAAAAAAATGATTTTTATATTTAGTTTCTGGCTTAAATATCCAATGGTGCAGATTTTGAAATTTGTACGAACAAAATATGGCTAAAAAACCAAGAACTTGCTCTAGTTTTGTGACCTTGTGTACTTTTAAAATAAAATCAAGAAAGTAGTTTTCTGCCTCATGGTGTGGCTTCATTGTACCTTTTTTTTTTTTTTTAATGCCTACTTTATAAAGCTTGAGTGTGCTGTTCCTCCTGCTTTTCTGAGTCAAAGTTTCTTCCTCCTCCCCTGCATACTTTATTAAACAGAATAAAAATCCGAAAAAAACAATCACGTCAATGAAAACACGTCAGACATATGAATATATATCCCTACTCTACTGTGCATTTATATGATAGTTTGTAATGTAATATTTGGGGTTGAAACTTCCAAAGTTCTGTCATCATTTCATAGTATTTTACAATATGAAATCAGAGGTTTTTTAGCTGCATTAAAAATGTGCATGCATATATGTATTAAATATATGCACATCTGGTATTGGTTTAAAGCTTTTCTCATTGATTCTAAACATTGATTTCAGGAAAACCCTGTATAGGCTGGTAATGGTTTTGTAAGAAGACAATTTGAGGAATACTTTCTTTATACTATAGTTTCTCAGTCTTGCCACTTCTGTCATTTTGGGCCGGATAATTCCTTGTTGTTGGGGTACCGTCCTGTGCTATGTAGGTATTTTAGTAGCATCCCGACCCTCTACGAGGTGCCAGGAGCACTCCTCCCACCTCCCACCAGATGTGAAAGCCAAAAACATGACTAAACATTGCCAAATGTCCACTGGAGTGAAGGGCAAATTTTCTACTTAGAGGTTAAAAGATGAAAAGTATAGGCCTTGGGGTCAGTCATGTTTGAACACCACACATTACTAGATGCCTCAGTTTCCTAGTGCTTAAAATGGGGATAAAAATACCCGTATACAAGAGATGTAATGAAAAGTCTTTGCGTTTGTCCCTGGTAGCTGGGATGCTGATTTTAATACACAGATTTTCAAAGAACAAAGATTACAATAAAAGGTGCTCAGTGAAACTAAAGAATATAATTTAATGCCTTCATTTAAACTATATTTTAATCTTGCAGCTCTACAGGCCAAATCATATTTCTGGATGATTAAATAAATACCAAATGGTAAGGCTGATGAAATTAAAACAAAAGTACATATAAAGCAATTTGTTGTTAAATAAAAGTGGTTTAGTTCTAAGCCATAATCAAATGTAATTTCTTAAATGCAATAAAGGTAACCGAAAAGATCAGGAAAGCAATCTTAGGAATTTAGCTCAGTTTTTGTGTTGGTATTTCCGAAGTATATAAATGAAATGTGATTTGTCGTTTTGTCACCTAATGATTTTTTTAAAATTAAAAACTATAGAAAAAAAGTCGTCCTAAGGTAACTACAGAAAAAGAAGAATTTGAGGCGTTAATGAAAAACCAAGAAAAGTTTTACTTTAGTTAATGAAGGACTAGGGCCTTGATCAGTTTGCTTCCTGTTTTCCCTGCTGAGGTATGAAAATTTTAATTCTAATGGAAAATGAGGTGGGAGAAGATACAGGAAATTACAGAAGTGAAGCCTGATGTCATTCCCAAAGTATTAGAAGTCATCATGATCTTGATTTGTCTTTCCATATCATTGTCCCCAATCTAAGTGGATTGGTTGTCCTAAAATGTGAACATGATTATATTAAAAACCAGGTCATCTTAACCTGATATAAAAGGTCTCTCACGTTCCATTCTATTTCTCTATGGTTTATTTTCTCCATACCTCCAGGAACACCTCTGCGAGCCTGCTAGGCGCCAGGGTTTCATATCTTTGTGAACATGTAATTTCATGAACAAGAGAGCAGCCCTCCTTGTTTACCTGCCCAGTGCATATTTGCCCCGCCAGTATAAGTCCAAACACTCTCCTTTGAGTCATTTTCCCTGATTCACACCCCTGCCCCCCATGAGCTAACTTAGGGGTGCGTCTGGGCCCTCGATATTGCCAGTACAGGTCTTTTAATAATACCTTGCGTAATCTAATTGCTTAACATGCTTAATATATCCCTTTTATGAGTTTGAACCTGGTTTATTCACCTTTATCCCCAGTTCCTAACTCTGGCATATTCAGTAAATACCAAATGAATTTTTAGAAAGGAAACTGGGCAGGAAGGACATGTACGCATTCAGTAAGTTCACATCCTATGTTCTGCAAGACAGCTGGTCTGGTTTCTCCCCAAAAGGCAGTGTCAAGAGAAAAAGGGTGAATGATCGTGTGTGGTGAGGGGAAAGTGCACACGGCTTAAAAGTTTACTTGCACAAATACGGAATGGGGTGACCTGACTCAATAGGAGCCAACTTAAAAACAAGCCTCGTTATTCACAAACAATGTGGAGAAATATAGAGATTTTAGTAATCAGTTTCTAAAACCTTCCTCAGAGATTATAACTAAGTCGGTCTGGGGTGAAGTCAGTGACTTTCCCAGATTTTCAGTTTCATAGCTGGCCCTCTACTACCATACTTAATGCTTGCATACACACGTATATATTTTTTTTTTTTAAAAAGGTTTTATACAGTTCTTTTAATTTCGAAAATCCTCTCCTATATCTGTGCATCTGATATTTGTCATTTTTATACCTATCTACCTAAAACAACCTTATTTTCAAAACTATATCAAAATGATACACTCTAACTTATTTAAAGTCTTCAATTGATGACTTTAAATTGATCCCATCTTTTTGATATGATGAGTAATAATTACAGGCAGAATGTGTATACATCATTTTGCCTATGTGTAAATACATCTTTAAACTTGTAGAAAGGGAGGTGTTGAGTAAAAAACTTGAGGGATTATTAAAATACCTTCATAAGTGTAGCATCTTATGCTTGCAATGGATGAGAGTGCTTATCTCTCCCTAAATCCTCACCAATACTTTTTGATTTTTCCCTGAGAAGAAAATTACCTCATGGTTTAAAATTCTATTGTTATTTGTTCGGTTGAGCATCTTAAGTTTAAAAACCATTTGAGAACTGTGTCCATATGCTTTGCCCATTTTCCTTTTATGTTGTGCTAATTTGGAGTTCTTAAATATTAATAAAATTAGCTCTTTCTTATATGCAATAAGACTTTTGCCAGGTTTTCCTTTCTCTTTGACTCCGTTTATGGTCTTACCCCCTTCTCTGACTACATAATCCTAATCCTTCCTAAACTATTCTTGTTCAACCTGACTTCTCCCTCCTTGAAATAGTACCCTCACCTGTCTTTTGTGTTTACCTCCTCTCCCTAAGCAGGTGTCAAGATTTCACAAAGGCGGAGCATCTTTACATCAAATGTTCAACACATAATAGATTCTCAGTAATCTTTGTCGATGATGATATCTGCAGCAGCTCTGGCTATGCTCCTGTCAAGCCATTGCCACATGTATTCCCATCACAGTGTGTTTCTTCTTAATTTCTCTTTGGTTTCCTTGTTTCTGGAGTTTTTGCCCAGAGCAGTTTTATGGAATCAGCACAAACTAATGAAGAAAATTAGTTATCTTGCACTTGAAAAGAAGATACGTCTAGGTTATGTATTAAGGTCAGCTGTCATACACTATTCCAAGTTGAATGTTGGCTACCGGCACTGTGCTCTTTTAATGTTGCTAAGTGAGACATTTTTCCTCTAACATAGTCCCAGAACTGTCATCAGTGCGAACATTTCTAGGGAACAGTTGAATGCCCCTGAGAGTACAATAAGAGAGGATGCCAATGATTTGTAACCTGTTGGAAAATCACAATCCTCTGACAGTCAGCCTCCACCAGTCTTTCGTTCTGCTGATAAGGAAGGGACATTTTATATGTTCATAGATACAACAGAACACAGAATAATTATGTGAAAGGAAATGTAATCTCTGTCCTGCCAACTAAAAGATACTTTCTGATATGTCCAAGACAAGGTAAAGATGAACTGTATAGTAGCCCCACAGGGCTTTATGAACATGTTTATGTGGGTTTGATTCAAACTTTTTGTAACATTGTGGGCAAAAGATTTGTGATAGTTAAGAAAATTTAGATAGAACTTCAAATTCTGTAAAAAACAAACAAAAAATCCCAAAATATACATAGGCGATGTTATCTACTTCCACATTGTTTTATGAAAAAAGCCAAGATCCAGAAAGGTTCTGATTTCCCAAGGCCACATAGGTAGGAACAAAGTCTAGGTCTCCTGATTCCTGGTCTAGCATTTCTCTAGGACCCTTGAGTCCTTGAAGGTCCTGGCCCTGAGAGCACTATGTGAAAGGAAAGGGAAGAGTTGGAAGTGTGTAGCTCTCTCTCACTTCTCACTCACTCCCAGCAATGCCAGCCAGGGAGGCGGCCAGTGAGAGAGCAGACCCTGGCCCTTAGTGCCCTCTGATCCCTCTCCGAAACATGCTAACCGGTGCCCGGGGCACACTGAGCATTGACAGCTGCACTCTTCTCAGGGATGCCCGTGATGGCCCCAGTGCAGTCAGTGTATGATTGACAAGTCTGCTCTGATTGGTACCAAGCCCGTTTATGGTTATGTTGCTGATTACATAATTTGAATAAATTGTACATATCAACTGTACTAGATATGGTGAAGACAACATATCTGAGGAAATGACTCTGGTGGCACATTCGAAAATATATTTTCACTCACTGCACAGAAACCAAACTTGAAGATTGATATAATAGTTATGGATGTAGGTTATGGAGAAAACAGATAACTCCTAGCAATGGAGTTATTCAAATTCTAAGTAAAATTCTTAATTCTCCATCAAAAATTTTGACTAAGAGTGTACTGATATATTTTATACATTTAAAAATGTTTAAAACAAATAATTTTTAATAGTTTTACATTTAAATTTTTTGGATTGGCTCTCCTAAATTGTGTCATAGAAGATTTTACTGTAAATCCGCACGCCAAATTTCTATTTAATATCCTATATTTTAACTTTTTGGTACATTCCTTTCCATATTTCACAGTATCAAACATGGTATTTTTGAAATTATTTACCAAAGGATCTTATTAGCTATCAATAGCAGATCTTAAGCATGGTCTGCCTTATTACTGGGCAATATTAGACAAATAGGTTTTACTTAGTCATAACTCAGATGATAAAAGTGAATTTTGCACTTTTCATGTTCCTGGGCCTTTAGACAAAGTTCAAAAATTTTAAACACACTTTCATTAAATTTTATTTCAGTAAATTTTATTTCACTTCTTTACAAGAAATGTTTGATGGATGATCTATAAGATGCAAAAACATTTTATTCATTGAATTCAGTGAAAGTCAATCACATTGGCTGGTTTCTGTTGAATTTTATAGTTTTACTTATCAATTTGACTCCAAAATATTTATTGTCTATAATTGTCTATTGCATGGTTTTAAAAAGTTGGCAGTTCTATATTACAAGATCAATTTCTCCATTTCTGGTCTTGAAAGAAATACTCCCCTGATCCCACCCTCAACAAAGGTGGTATCTATTCAGATATATTACTCAAAAGATATTAATAAGAGATCTGTAGTTTAATATCTAAGGTGCACACATATGAATATCATGAAATTTAAAAGTTTTAGAAAAAAATTAATGACATAAAATGTTCCATTTTCAAACTGACCATAAATGAATCTATTTCATATCATAACAGTATGGAAGTATGCAAATTAAAAGCTCCCTCTTTTAAACATCCCCCATCCACTAAAATATTAATAGTGGCTATCTTTGCTGAAGAGATTATATGTGATTTTAATGGTCTTTCTGTGCTTTTAGCTTTTTCCCCTAAATGAATGTTACTTTTATTAACAGAAAAATAATTGATGTTTTGTGTATGATAACTATGGCATATTTAATTAAAATTCTCCGTCACCAATGGCAAGTTCTACATGTAGATCTATTGGAAAAGCAGTGATTTAAACTAACCACTAATGCTTTTAATGGAGAAGGGAGTTTGCAAATACAACGTTTAGCTTGGAAGTTGGAAAATATCTGATGCCCTCTAGTGGCCAATACTTCTTAAAAGGTGATTTGTTTCTTTTCACCGAAATCCGGTCTAAATAATACCAAAACATCTCGTTTTCTAAATGACAAAATAATAATGCCCACATACTATTATTGACAGTTTAAGGGTAGCCATTATTAATGGTTTAGTTTATCTTTCCAATCCTCTATCTAGCTCCTAAAAGCGTATGTCCTGAAGTCACACTGCCTGGGTTTGCAACCCTACTAATTCAGGTCACCTGTGGCAACTAACTTGAACACTCTTGAGACTCAGTTTTTAAGATAAACCTGTTAAGTTCTATTATTATCTTCATTTTTTTGCACCTATTTTCACCTCTCATACAGTATGGTGGACAACTTTGCACATCAGTAGAAATATCATTCTTGTATTGGCTTTATGCTGTTATGTAGTATGAATGAATCATAATCTTTTGTGGCAAATAATTCTGCATCAATTGTACACATTTGCAAAAGTATTTCCACAGGTTATCTTCTGAATATGTGGAATTTGAATTACTAGGTAAGAAAATACATTTTTGACATCAAATTGCCTTCCACAAAGAATGCAAACCACAATCTTTTTAAAGTTTGTCAATTTGTTAGGTACAAAACAGTATTTCATGGTTTCAACTTTTATTTCACGTTAGTATCCATTAGCATATCTTGTTTTCACCCATTTGCTTATATTTGAGTCTGCTAAATAAATTTTATGTAGCTTTTTGTATATTCACTTTTTTAAATGTTCTGTGGAAATTTTGGAGTTTCTCCCTTTTTGTCTTTTTGTTTTTCTTTTCCAATTCCAAATCACCAATCTTCCTGTCATCATGGAGGAACTTTTCCTAGTTTTTAAATAATCCTTACATATTTTCTCAGTACTTTGTTTCATGACTTATCTTTATATTTTTATAACTTGAAGTAGGAATTTAACTTTAAAAAATGCATAGCCAAAGAGTTCACTATTAATTTTATAGCCTAGGTATAAAATGAGATGGTAGGCTATAACATCTAGGTTTGTGTAAGTATACTCCATTATGTTCACACAAGACAAAACTGCCTAATGATACATTTCTTGGAATGTATCCTTATTAGGCAGCTCATGACTGTATAAGTTTCTGGTAATGCACTTGTAATTCTTTTTCATTCCTTATTAGTTTACTTCTATGTTTTACTTGAGTATATTAATAAATCACTTTCAAAAGGAAGAACACTTCCATTAAAAAAAAATTCTTGCTTATTCTTGAGAATTAAGTCTTCCATGTAAACTTAAATCAAGTTTTTAAGTTCCATTAAAATTTCACTGGGATCTTGTGATTTATATTGACTTTACATATTTGGAAAGTAATACAATTTAGAAATATGGTATATTCTAGTCATTTCTTGGTGTCTTTCAGCAAATTAAAAAAAAATTTTCTCTACAGGACTCACTACTGTTATTAAAGTTTTTCACGTATTTAATACTCTTAATAGGGATTTTTCTCCCACAAGTTACTATTTAAATTTTTTCTTGTGAAATTAATAGTTTTATATGTATAATTTGGAACACTGGAGGCAAAGTATGTAATATTACCACTTTATTACAAGTATTTATTTTGGAATATCTCCTTCTAGGTACAGACTGATCAGCAAACAAAATTTTGTAACCACACTGCAATCATTTAATTCAGAAATGTCAGACTGCCCTCAAAACATACATGCAGTTTGGTTAGCAGGGATGTATATAGTATTTGTATTTAATAAAAATAGATCCACTGAATGTGTCTTAAATTAAGTGCTTTTAAAAATGTTTGCCTTTTTACTCTTCCAGTTACAAAGTAATAATGCTCAGTATAAAAATTTGAAGACTGAAATGTACAATGTAGAAAAATAAAGTTCTATCTGCCTCCCTTATCCTGCCTCTAAGAACACTAAGTCCTGTTAACAATTTTGTACTTTTTTTTCAAAAGAACTTATACTTAAAAAACAAATTTCCATGTCCAAGTTTAACCTCTAAATTTAAAGCTTTGCAATTATGCCTACAAATATAAAATGGAGAATAGATTATCATTGTTCAGTCACATACACTCCTGCTACAAACAGCCTCATGGCCGAGGCTTTCAAGCTGAAAGTTTTGAAGCCACATTGTCTTCATCAGAGCAGTCTTGGAGTCATACAAAGTAGACAGAGAGGTTACATTTAGGATCCTAATTACGACGAGAAAGTTAGGAGGAACTTTTGTACCCCATGCTGACCAGACTGAATTTAACACCTAGCTACTGAAAAGGTTGTTTTCATTAGGAATAGACTGAAAAAGCTATCTTGGTATAGTTTTCTTTTGATTGAAATAAGTTTTAACCAGGTGGGTGGTGGCTAGTCAATGAAAAGCAGAATCTTCTATTGGTAGCTTATCTAAAATACAGTCCAATCCCAAATTATTATTTTCCCTAAGACGCTAAGGCATTTAGTTGTCAGTACTAACAGACAAGAAATTTAGATTTTATAGTAATCTAATGTGGAAAGGAAGGTCCGGTTACCAGGTATGTGCCAAAAAAAAAAAAAAAAAAAAAAATCCTTTCTGGACAGTATAGGTATACTTCCGATTTTCTCAACAAGCTTATAATTACATCATAAGCAAATAATCTAACTCATGATAAAAATACTTGTAACTTGCCACTTTTACAATTACTCACAAATCTGCCATTTTCACACCAGACTCCCTAGAACCATAAGGGAACAGTAACAGTTAAAAAAAATTCAAACTTAAATAAACTAATTTCCCTTGTAATGCCAGTTACCCCTAAGAAAAACAAACTGAAATTTAAATAGGCACCCTTTATGTATTTCAGGGAAAAACTACATATGACTTTAAAATGTTAAAAGTTGTATATGGCTTATCAGAGTACAATAACATTAAAACTAGAAAAGTCTCCACTTAAATTTCCACAAACTTTCAAACCCTTGAGCTATATATTCTTATGATTTGTGTACTTTTCTGATATCTTATACATCAATAGAATTTATCAGAAAAAAATAACTAATATTTAGGGTAGCTAAGGCCATCTGATTAGCAAGCTGTTTTTCTTTTAAATAAGACTACAAATTTAAAGATTTGGGTGATGGAAAAAAGTACTGATGTTTTCTTTTTTAATTCACCTTTGGAAAAAATTCCAAATTCACATATCTTCTTTTTTTCTTTTTGTAGTTCGACTGTACTTACAAGACTGATGGCATTACAGTGGTATAAATATGACAGACTACTGAAGAATCCGAAGTACTGTACTCTGGCTTTATTTTAAACCTCTAGTAAAGACTTTAATGTGTTGGAAAAATGCACAAGGCACAGAAATGAGTGGCTGAAAGAACATTTCTGCTTTATGCAATGGCCCATAAGTCAGATGTCTTATCAAAATTAGTACAGGTCAAATTCTTGGTTAGGAAAATCCTATGTGGTGAGTGACTTTGATGGCTGAAAGAGGTTTTATTATATTTTCAATTAGGTGCTACTAACCAATTTTAGACTTTTATATGTATATTTTGATATTGTATCCTTTTGGGAAAAAAAGATTTTTTTTTAAAGGAAATTTTAAATTCTTATTTTTTCTTTGTTAAAATATTTAATTAAACAGTAAAGTGAAACATTTCTTTTGCTTTCTTCCTTTTTTATGCACAGAACAGAAGCACACATTGTCATGCCTCAAACTACTTTTTATTTGCAACTACATGATTTCACGCAATTCTTCTGAACATAAAATATATTCCCTTGTATATAAATAACTTACATACTCTCCATAAAGTAAATGTTCAAAGGTGCTAGAACAGATCGTCCACTCCTACAGTGTTCTCGTATGCAACAGAGTTGATGCACAATATATAAATACTCAAGTCCAATATTAAAAACTCAGGCACTTGACTAATAGTTTTCAAACTATATCAATATATCTAAAGTGCATATATATTTTTAAGAAAGATTATTCTCAGTAACTTCTCTATAAAAATAAGTTTGATGGTTTGACCCATCTAACTTTTACTACTATGAATATGAACTTTTAACTTTTAATATATAGTCAGGCTTAGTCTACCTTCTCTCAACACCAAAAGAATCAAAAAAGCAGCTAGTGAGGTGCTAACATGTGAGGATTAATCCAGTGATTCCGGTCACAATGCATTCCAGGAGGAGGTACCCATGTTACTGGAATTGGGCGGTATGGTTTGTTCTTCCTTCCCTGATTTGGATAACCAAATGGAACAGGAGGAGGGTAGTGACTCTGATGGCCATTTCCTCGATACATTCCTGTTTTTTTTCTGGGCAAAGGGTGCCACATTGGAAGAGGTGGGAATATCAGTTCTGAAATCTGTAGGGAAGAAAATACAGTAAGTTAATTCAAAGGAAAAGTTATTCAGGTGTTATATAAAAATTAGTTAAGTTTCCAGACTCAGCATTAAAAAAAAAATCACTCACCCATGACCCAAACAGTGACATTCCTATGGTCAAATCTAAATATGTTAAAAACCTCATATATAATAGGTGATCAATCAGTGTTTTCTGAATAAATGAAAATGAATAAACTGAAACACAGCACTCCGAAGCACCAGAAAGTTTTCTGATTATTTCAACCAGAAAAAATCAAAACACAGAATGAACAGAACTTTGTGAAGAGATCTTTAATTTGGGATGGCCAAAGTCTTCTTCCAGGAGACAAAAAAAACTCACAAAATTTTGATAGATTTGACTTCATCAAAATTAAAGACTCCATTTTCCCCCTAAAATATCAGAGATTTAGCTTTTATGTTTAAGTCTATGATCCACCTCAAATTATTTTTTTTTTGTGTATGGTATCAGGCAGCAGTTAGGTTCTTTTTTTTTTTTTTCATATAGATTACCCAACTGTTTCAGTACCAGTTCTTAAAGACCTTCCCTATTTATTGCTTTGGTGCTTTTATTAAAACAAATAAACAAAAAACACCTGAACATGTGTGGGTCTATTTCCAGGCTCTCTATTCTGTTACCACCAATATATCTGTATCTTTAAACCATTACCATACTATATAAACATAATAGCTTTGTATTAGTGTGAGGCCTCCAACTTGACTCTTTTTTTAAGTTTTAGAATCAATCTGTCACTTTCTAGTTTAAAAAACCTTTTAGAATTTTGAGAGATACTGAGCTGGATCTATAGATCAATTTAGGGAGAAATGACATAATCTTTACTTCTTAATTAGTGGAGCGTTATATCTGAGGGAAACTTTCAAAAGAATACCAACTCTTTAGAGAACAAAGATCCAAAACTAGGAATTTTTGTCCCTTGATAACCCTCACTTTAAAAGCTCTTGGAAACACATGCTCAAAATGAAAAAGTAGATTGGAAGAAAAGATTAAAATTGGCTACTTGCTCCAGCTTCCTACACAATGGCCTGTAATAGCCATGCTTCTGTCATGAAATCTTTTGTTTGTGAATGTCAAGGAGAAATGTTTTATTTAAAAAACACAAGAAATAAACTTCCATGTCCGTTACCTTTCTGTTATGTTTACCCTAAGATTTTCAACATGGGGGGAGGAAATACAATTTAAAAATAAAATCTAAAATTTCAAGGTCAATTTACTTGTAAGGAATTAGCAATAATCAGTTCAATTTGGGAATTACATTCTTGCTTTGTTGAGTAACGACAAATAAAATTCTGAAATAACACTGCCACGCATCTGAATAAATTCCAGGCAATTTAACAATGATAATTTGCAGCATATAATACATCATGGAGAGAAAAAATGTCCAACATATTTAAGGCAAAGGTCTTAAAAATGATCTTTGAAATACAAATGTCATATTTATTTATCTATATAGGAAATCTCTCAGGAAGAATATAAATATAACTGGTGATGAATACCTTCATGAAAGGGCACAGGACTAGCGGCTGGGGGAAAAGGGGAGACTTGTCACTATCATACTTTTATACTGTGTGAAGTTGTATTTTAAAAGCAGGTACGTATGGGCATGACTGCTCACAGTGCAGTCACAGCCCAAGTTCCATGCATCATGGAGAGATTAGTTCCAAGGTGGAGAAGAGCCCAATAGTGGTGGCAGCTTCAGAACAGAACCGGGGTCCAAGTAAGGGTCATGTTATAGCTCCCAAGAAGGCATGCATTGTGCAGCAACAAAGCTCAAGAAGGGCCTAGAAGTTGGGATCTGGAAGATCAAACACATGATGTGGTAATCAAAGCCAGCGTGAGCACGCCTAAGAAGATGGTGCTGCTGCAAGCCCGCAACAAGAAGGGGGCGGCCTCCACCTCTTCCACCAAGGCGTCTTCCTAAGGACTTGGCCCAGTGGAGGGCATCACCACAGCCCCCGCCTCCATGCTCAGACCCCTGCAGGTGACCCCATGGGCAGCACCGTGGAAGGAGGCTGCTCCCAGAGCCTTGGGTTGCAGATTGAACTTTGGGAGGGGGTGGCCTGGCCAGTGAACAGGTGACTAGCACATCCATAGTGCTTGGTTCGGCTTCCCAGGGTTCTGAGAACTCGGCAATGGCCCCAGGGACATGTTCACCAATTTCCTATGCACCCACCCCGCCAACCTCCCCAGTTCCTGTGTCCACTGGTTTAACCCAGAGCAATAAACCTGGTTCTGTCATTCCTCCTGCAGTCACATACTTCTGTGAGCAAGTTAGTGCTGGGACCGCAGGCCAGGTGCATTAACCTGGTCAGCCCCAGCAATTTCTACAGACCAACCGTGTACTCAGGGAAGGAAGACTAGGCTTCTGCATGTCAGCCCGGAAACTGGTAGAGTCTACCTCCATCCCAGCCTGGGTGACTCACACCAACCTCCTCACTAATCCACATGCCCTCCCCAAACACACTCAGGTAACCCCTCTGCTAAGGACAAGCCAGACAACATTGTTTTTCCATCTACAGGACACGTGTTGATGCCACCTGATAAGGTCATGGTGCTGATTAAATCAGAATGCACTTACGGACTGCTCAGTGCTACCTCGATCTATAAAGAAAAAATCATAACTATCATCTCCTGCCTTTCTTCCCACACCAAGATTCTCTCCTGTTCCATCCTGGGCGCCCCCTCCAGCGAGGAGCAGGCCCAGGGAAACTCCAAAATGGAAAGTCTCTCCATCAAATTCAGGGTCTTTCAAGATTTTTGATTTTTCAAGATGTAAAATGGGATTTTTGTATTCTCTCTTTTTTTTTGGTTAAAACTCACATAAAATTGACATTTAAAAGTATATAATTCAGTGGCATTTGATACATTCACAATATTTTGTGACCATCACCTCTATTTAGTTCTAAAATTTTTATCACCTAAAAGATGTTCTTGTCCCATTAGCTGTCACTCCCCATTCCCCATCCCACCATCCCTGGCAACCACTCGATCAGATATTTTCTATCTCTCTAGGTGTTTGCTGAATGAATTGTTCTTGCAAGGAAATTTTGTTTCAGTGACTCGGTTATCATCGCTCACTGCACCATCTCTATTTAATACACTTTCCAGGGCTGTATGAATCAGCATTAGCATTTTCTTTGACCAATTTTACAGCTCTATAAATTTTAAGCAGCTGATAGCAATACCAAACCACTCTTATCTGTAGACTAGCAAATTCCTGCTCTTCCAGCAGAGGTTCCAGTGACAATCCTCCTTCCTCATGGTGAAACCAGTTTGCCTCCATATGTATAACATATAATAGCTGCCTGGGTCCTACATGAGTTCAATACAAATTTTAACATGTTAAAAAGAAAGCAGGTGTATGTTATCTCATCATACACATATATACATATATCCCTAATGATACGATAATCTTTAGAATTAATCTTCTTCGCAAGCCTAGGGAGAAAAATTCAACTAAAAATCCTGAGAAATGAAAAATTCATTATACTGAAAGGATGTCCATTACATAAACATAACCTGAATATAAACATTTAGCTTCTCATACTTAAAACTTTGATACTCTGATTTCTTACTTATTAACATCTAAATTCTCATTTTAGCCCAAATCCGACTCTACCAGAAACCTGGTATGTTTCATTGTCTAATTAAGACCAAATTAATAAAATAGGTATATTTTAAAATGTACAGTTGACCTTTTAACAGCATGAAGATTAGGGGCACTGACGCCCCACCAAATTGACATATAACTTGACTCCCTGAAAACTTAACTACACCCACTGTTTCTTGGTCTTCCCAGGGGATCGGTTCCAGGATTCCCTTCAGATAGCAAAATCTGAGGATGCTCAAGTCCTCTATATAAATGATATAGATCAATGTATACAGTTGGCCCTCCTTATTTTCAGACTCCCAACCTCGGACCAAACAGCAGTACAGGTATTTATTGACAAAAATTCACACATAAGTGGACCTGTGCAGTTCAAACCTATATTGTGCAAGGGTCAACTGTGCTCAAAATTGGAAAAATATCAACACATACAGACTAAGGCTAAACTCAAGACTTAATTTTCTTTTGACTTAAAAATATCTTTTCTATTGAAAAGTATTGTTAAGAACTTTTAAAGTATGTTAAATATTCTTTAGTATGTGAGGAATAAATAGTAAATAAGTGAAAGTATCTTTTAAGTGCATGCATGGTAACTATGTAACTCTTCAACTGTTAAAGCAAAGGAGATACTGTTTTGGCTTGAGTGAAAATTTGACTGAAATATAATTTAGTTAGCTTTCTCTTTAATCATGTAAAAGAAGAACAAGAAAATTAAACTTAAAGGTACAAACTGGAAGTATTAAAAACTATAAAAAACGACTGGCTATTTTTTAATATGGCAAAGATTAAAACATCAGGAATGCTTTATCACCATGGTCTTTTCTCTTCTTCGCCACACTTTTTGAAACACATTTATCCTACTTATTGAATATGAAAGCGGACCTTTGATAGTGACTCAAGATGCCCATTTACTTCTTAGAGGAACAGCTTTGTGTGGAAAGGCAAGAACTTTGATCCAGATTTTCAAATCAATGAAACTTTCGGCAGCATGAGCAGGACTACCTGGAATGACCCGGCAAGACCTGCTCATAGACCTTCAATATGAAGCCGTTTCACAGTTACCTGGTACACAGGGCTTGGGGTTGCAGTCACCGAATTGGGTTTCACTTCCACTTCCTTACTTATTTCTTCATCTGAAGAAGAGGATCCCGAATGATAATCAGAGGTAACCTTATCAAGGGCCCTGGTAACTTTCTTGGAGATCTCATCCTTATTCTCATCTTCATTTTCAAAGCTGGCAACAATGAATGCATTGTTTTTTTCTCCATAGCTAAGAGGGAAAACAAAATCTTACATACCTTGAAGTCACATCCATGAAACAAGAAATATCCATAAAAACAATTAAATAGGTCTGGACATACCATAGGTCCAAGGAAAAGGAAGAACCCTTCCAGAACTTGACCCTACATATATAATATCCTAACTCAGGTTCCATGCCCATAGGCTGGCCACAATTTTACTTCTGGTCTGTTTAACTACAAATACAAATGACTCTATTTTCTTTCCCAATTTTATTTTCTACTGCCTCCTAATAAAAATAGTTGTTTAAAACAACAAAGAGAAGTTGTTTTGATTACATTTTTGTATGTATCATTAAAACTGTCTATACAGTAAAATTTTCTAATGTATTTTTAACTGACCTTGTAATGTAGATCCTAATAATATGTTAAGATCAAGTAGACATTTTCTGTGAGACTTACTTTTACCATGATTAAATAAAAAGGGGCTTGTGTTTCCTATATCCATACTGACAAAAATGAGAACTGAGGTAACTGTTGAGGTTAAAGTTTTTTTTTTTTTTTTTAAACTATTGTTGAGAAAAATAAAGGTTTTGCTTGAATTATACTGCTTACCTCACAGGTTCCTAGGATAACCGCTCACTTCTCATTTTAATGCTTGTTTGTTTTTTAAAGTAAAACCAGCAAGCCCTTTTATCCTTCCAAAACATTTTTAAAAGCCTTGATCTATGAAAAATAATTGTCAAAATATGTAACTTCGGTTGTTGGTTACTAAAAAAAGGAAAATAAATTCTGCCACGAGGGAAAATAGCATAACAAACAGTAAAACTAAAGAGCTGTCATTCAGAGGACAAAGGGAAACCCACAAATCTAAATAGACTGCATAACATAAACACCATAAAACAATTTCTAGTAAACAAAGGAAATGAACTGTTAAGCAGTTCTTATACAACAGTAATTAAAGTGGGAAAGACAAAGTGATTCTTAGCTTAAAAAATGAAAACTTCAGTAGAAAAAAAGGTTCATTAACTATAATTGACGACATCAATTTCATTTCAAATAACTGTTGTCTCAAATTATATCTGAATCAAGGTATCTGTAACAAAAGTAATACTAACTGCAATAAAGCCTTTGAAAGTTTATATAGAAATCAAGTAGTCTCATAGGTGAGTCCCATTTCTTTATATAGCTGTGCTATCTTCCATTCTCACAGGCTGAATTGGGCGGTAAATGTTACCCAAATGTGGTGCATAACTCTCTCTTGTACCCTTTTTCAGTTTACCTTGTAAGAGAAGTGGCTACAAAATGGCAGAAGGAGCGCTAGACACATTTCTGGTTCCTGCTCTGCCATTAATTAGGTCTATGGCCACAGGCAAGTCACTTAATCTCTTTGGGCCTCAATTTCCTATCTGCTGGGTAAGGAAGCTGAAGCTGGTTGAATGCTGGCTAGTTAGTTAAGGGAGTTCCTCACAACAAGGAATTAATGTTTTATAATTTCAAGTTTACTTAGCATAGGGTTTTAACAACAAAAATTTAGTCTTAGCAAATCTTGATACAACCAAAGGTTATTCATGTTAACCTCAATATTAAGAGGTACAGGCCTACGTTTAGTTTTGCCCATTAATGGATTCAAAATTCAAGCAAAACAGAAAGGCAGGAAATTTGAGAAACATCCCTGTCTCTGTAGAAGCAGAAACCTAAATCAAGGGCAGACATCTAATGATTAAAGATCAGCTGTATTAACTCAGATTTCTTTGATATTCAAGTTCAATTAGGTTCTACATCTTTCCCTTTGTATTTGGGTATGAGTTGCTCTCTTCATGGTTAAGTGAAGCTGCTACCTACATTATTGTAAAATTAGAATGTGCAGTTAGGTCCTTAGAATTAGCAATGAACAACTTTTAAACTTTACATTTTTCCATGACACACTGCTAAAACATTAAGGCCAATTTAGTTAATTTGAAACAAATCACTAGTATCTAATGCTCTTTTTTTGGGAAAAGAAAGAATTACAGAAATTAAAAAAAAAAGGTACAGAAACATGTTGAGCAGATAATAAAGCTGCTGGCTTCTTAATGGAAAGATCTGTTATCTATTCTGTATCCTCTCAAATATTTCACTAAGTAATAACCTTTCTAACTATATAATACTATGCATCCTTCCCATGTTTTATACTGATAGAGTAACTCTATGAAGAATGTTTTTTGAGTGCATTTCAATTTTTTTTCATAACCTTAGTCTCTAGTACACCAAATGAGTTATTATTTTTAATGAATCTCAGATAGTCATTCAATTGTGTAACTGCTAAGTCAGCTTTAATTTTCAGAATATTTCTTTCCAGTTTTGGTCCAAAAGCATTAATCACTGTCTAAATCTCCTGTAACCTGGTAGCATCACCTCTACTCATTTGCCAACACAACTTTCTTTTGAGGGTTCTGTTAACACTGAATGAGCACCCCACGTTCTGAAGGTGACTTCCATATCTGTGAAAAAAATTGCATCACAGCCAATGTTTGGCAAAATTTTAATCATATATAAAATTACTTAGAAGGCTACAAGATAAAGATTTTCTTATATTAACAGGATGAAAGCACAATAATTTTTCATTATCTGGTATCATCAAGTAATGAAATGTCTTGCTCTTCCTTTTTCTAACTGAGAAGGATGTCCACATAACTAAAGATTTTATCTTTAGGTGCCAAGATTTAAACATTTCAAATAAATATGTCCAAAATGTTTACATAATTACTTGACTTCTTAATCATCCTTAGACACAGAAACTTCACCCTAATAAATTAAGGTCATTGTGTTAATAATGCATTATTTGACTATGTGATACATAATACATTTATACTAAGGCTTTAGCTTTTTTGCTCCCATCTGTTAGTCTTTAGGACTTTTTTTTTTTTTTTTTGCAGATTTATGACTACTATGAACTCCCTTTCAAATGCTGTTTATAATTTTTTATGGGTTGAAAACTACACAACTATTTAAACAACTGTATGTTAAAAAGAGTCAATCAGGATCTAAGTGAAGGCCTAATAAAAATGCAAACAGTTCAATATAGTAAATTTGTGATGGATATGATATTTCTTGTGTACTGAGGTCTTTTGCAAAGGGTTCAGTGGCCAAAGTCTACAAAGTCTGACCTTGGCCTCAAGATGAATCCTTAATTAGATACTGAATCTAAAATTGTTTGACCTACTTGGATCAAACTTTGAAATGTCTTGCTCTTCCTTTTTCTAACTGAGAAGGAAGTATTAGAGAAGCTCGACCTATATCTAGTTTCCCAAAGCAAAAAGCTTATACCAACAGGTTATAACAAGTAGCCTCAGGGCAGTCCAGAAAATTCAGTAAACGAATACCATGCATTCTTGGCATAACATGTCTTCAGCTTCACTTTCATTGTTATAGATAAGGTCGAACGGCTATTATTAATAAATACCTCTGGAATGTATTAGGGTTGCATTGAAAAGCATCTCTGTTACAGTCAACAGGTAAATTATACCTCAAAACCAAAGAGAAATACTCTAAAGGAACAGCTCTAAGAAGTCATTCACAGGGCAGGGTCCAAGCATCTGTTTATCCTGTTCCTCCTGCCTGGACATGTCCTTCCCACCTTCCCATCTAGTCAAAGTGAAACTCATTCTTCCCTGACCAGCTCAAGTATCATCTACTCAATAGTCTTTCCTGAGTCTTGATAGATGCAGTAATTTAACCTGTGCCACCAACTATTGCATTTTGTACATATTTTAATTATAGCACGAATCACACTTTGTTGTAATCTGCTTGTTCTTTCTTCTAACCTATTGCCCTTTGAACAACCTGAAAGCCAAATGACACTCTCATTTTAAAAAATGCCACAACTAAGAATGCCTGGACTATGTTTTTAGAATGGAGTACAATTAGATTTTAGACCTAACACTCACCTTTTACAATTCTGTTCATTAAAAGAAATAATTTCCATTATGAAAGCAAAACCATGAAGATATCAATCAGTCACTTAAAAACTGAAAAGGAAAGCAAGAACCGATGCAGAGACAAACCAGAAGTTGTTATCCAATTATTATTTGGAAGTAGCTTCTTTCCTAATTCCAAAAGGGGAAAACAAGTGCACCAATAATGAAAGAAGACAACAACTGACCTACAGGAGCCTAGGTGTCTAGATTCTATGTCTCGGTGTACCATAAATTTCTTGGCAAAGACCTAGAAAAACCCTGCCCAGTCAGTTTTTTGAGTTTCCTTAGCTGTAGAACAAGTATGTAACCAGTCCAATCTTTCACTATCACTTCCGGAAGAATATTTTACAAAATCCAAATCTGAGAAAGGCAAGCAACTAGCTTCTGTCCATAGAGACAGAGTCAGGCAGTACCTGAGAGAATTTCATAGTCAATTCCAGCATAGTAATCAGTTCAGCCACCAAATTCTCAAGAACTCACCGACAGCACACCTCACATGGGTCCACCCAGAGAGTGAGTTCCTTTGGCAAGCCCAGGTCACTGTACAAGATGCAGCTTTTCTCACAGGCTTTCAAGACATCGGGATCAACTCTCTGAAACTTGTTCACACGAATGCATCTACAACAAAGTGAAGTCATGTTAATAGTTTTAACTGAATCATAACCATAAGCCTTGTTATAGCTATTAGCATTTGCCAGCATGACTTAAAAAAATAATAAACAACTAGGGGAGAACCCAGGAGTATATAGTATCCTAAATAGATAATAAATGTGAATTAAAGGCAATGGGGCAGCATCAACAAGACTACTCAGTATGGTAAAAAGAAGAGGGAATCTGTGTGAGGTAGAGCCAGTTCAGGGAAATCACTAGAAATGGCTCTACCTCAGTTTACCTAGAAACTACAAGCTATCATCTACATTAAATGAGCAAGGAATATGAAAGTTATATGAAATTTACTTAGACCTCTGAAGGTAAAAGTTTTTTTCCCCTCCTCTCTGGTACAAATTTTAATAGGCCAAGTTTATATATAACAAAACCTCCAAACAAAAGACCCCAATCAATGTTTCAAATAATATTTGGAAATTCTTCATGACAAGATCTGATCTGTCATTACCTTGCTTATATGTCCTAGATAACATAATAATTGTTAAGAAGGATATCCTTTGCCTTACCTATAATTGTTCTGTAAATATAGATTCTGTAAGGGACACAGAACCTTTCATATCACATACTTGAGATTAAAATATATAATCCAAAAGTATTATTGGCTTATTTCATTCAACTTGTTACCCATGGGTTTTCTTTTTTTTTAATAGCTGTTAAAATAAGTGAAAAAATGTCTTAACCAATAGGTTTTCTGTTCTATTATTTTTTAACCTAAGAAATACCACATCTACCTGACGAATGCTCAAAGATGGCTCCCAGTACAAATGCAAAAATACATGTTAAGATAAGCATTCTGCTTACATAGAGAAATAGTAGCTACCATGAAAAGTATTTACTGCCTACTACTAAGAAATCAATCAAGAGAACCCAGGTTTTAGTACTAGTACTTATTTATTGGGTGAATTTAAATATTGAAAATACAATGTAACTGACAAACAGTAATTATACCATTAAATACAATAACATCAACAGAATAATGTACTAAAGTTTTTATTAGTTGACTTGCATTATCATTTAAAAGTGAAAAAGTTCTCTTAAGGAAACAGCTAATACATATATCTAAATAATACAGTTGACCCTTGAAAACAAGTTTGATTAATGTGGGTCCACTTACATGCAAATTTTGTTTAATAAATATCTTTTCTGTTTTTGACTCTCTATTGAAGTCCATGGATACAGAGGGCTAACTATGCAATGATCTACATTTTATATAGGAGACTGAGCATTCCTTGATTTTGGTATCCAAGGTGGGTCCTAAAACCAATCCTCTACAGATACTGAAGGACAACTTAAGTTTTGGGGGAGTCAGAAGCTATACGCAGAAATTTCAACTATGCAGGGGTCAGTGCCCCTAACCCAACCTTGTTCAAGGGTCGAATGTAATTAAAAATTCTTTTTGAAAGTTTACTATGCCTTGGACAATTTCCTAAATGCTTTGCAAATATTAACTCTTAATTATCCTGCGAGTTGGATACTGTTTCTCCCATTTTAAGAAAAGAGGCAAAGAGAATTTAAGTAACTTGTCCAATAACACATAGCTAGAAAGTGGTGAATCCAGGGTTCAAATCCAGATCAAAATGCCAAAGTTCATTTTATTAAACAAAATCTTGTTCTGTCTTAATGTTACCTTTAACAATTTAGCAAACTGAGAGGGGAAAAAAAACTTACAGCCATGTAAGATGCTGCTTGTTCCTTTCTGTAAGATGGTCCCATGTTATATATTCTAATGTTGTGTAGGTTGATTTTATAGTCCCATGTGCCCTAGCATCAAAAGCAGTTAAGGGTACAGAGACAGAGCCTAGATATTATGTGTTTTTGTTACCTACAATAAGAGTGATGCAGGCTCAAAGCTTAAAAAAATATTTATGTAAATACAGATGCTTAGAAACTCAGACTCAACAAAATTTACATATCTTACATATTTTTATGCTGTTTTTTTCCCACTCTATATACTGTGACTACTTATCCCTTGACAACTTTTCAAAAACAGGATTTTAGTCTATGGCCATGCTACCCTGAACAAGCTTGATCCCATCTGATCTCGGAAGCTAAGCCGGGTCGGGCCTGGTTAGTACCTGGAGGGAGACCACGTAGGAAGACCAGATGCTGTAGGTGTAAAAAATAAAAAATAAAAAAATAAGGGATCGTAAACTGACAAGGTCCTTGCAATATGTGAGGTCAACCAAAGGTTGCCTCATCTAAAATATAAAAAAAAAATACAAAAATCACAAAAAACCCACAAAACACACAAAAAACCTCCCAGGATTTTAAAAGTTGCATTGAAAGTCTATCAATTAATGTTAACAATTTAGTTCTTCCCATTTTTTTTTTTTTTGCAATTATAAAGTAAAAGAAACATCCACATTCATATATATGGATCTGCATTTCTGATTATGCTTCTAGAACAGATTTTAGATTTACTATTTAAAGAGAATATTTTTACAGACCTTGTTATTAATGCCAAATTGCCCTCCAAAAGCATCTTATTTGTATAAAGTATGGCAAAACAATTTTAATTTATAAACAGGTTAGAACAAAAGAGAACACTTTTAACCTATTTTATGGATTGAAAAGTATACTAGCTCTGGTTAATCCTATATTTTATTCATTTTTATAAAGTAAAGACCCACTATTAAGTCTGATAGTTTTCTATTTCAAAGATGGCTTCAAAATGACTTAATGATACTTCTGATAATATGCCAATTTAATCCTGTTTGGCTAACTTTTTCTCTCAAGTTTTTAGAATTAATGGAAATGAAATTGTACACTGTCTGACCTTTAAGCATTTACTTGACAGTGTCTCCTTTTTCAATAATAGTATGGTGGCCTGGCACTTCCAAAAGCCTTTGTCCAATGTCAATTACATCAGTGTAAAAAGCCTCAACAGCTCTTCACAAAAGCTGTTCACTCTTATTAGAAATGAAGATGTGAAGAGAAAAATTAAGAGAATCAACTGAGAAGATAACCTGAATCTGCTTTATATAGAACATCTACATTTCCACTTTAATTCCCATTTTCCAATTTACCAGGAAACTTTTGGATAAAAATGAAGGGGAAAATACATCAATTACTTTCTTTTCTTTTCAACAGAATACAAGCTCACCTGGCTTTTAACAAATGAGAAATAAACATTTTCACCTCCTTTGTAGAGTCTTTCAATAGTCTTGCATTTGCAAGAGCTCAGTGACTGAAAGGAAGTCCTCTTTACATCATAGCACACAAGTGCTAATCTGTGGAAGGAAACTCTGAGGACAGCAATATGCATAAATAAAAGAATTCCTGTAGTCATGATAGCCACAACTGTTCCACTTTTGTTTTTTGTGGCCACATCCACAAATGCAGCAAAGTTTGACAGATGAGTTTGGCAGAACATTCTCAACCCAGGTTTCCAAATGCTCACATAAATACTAAGGAGTGAGCATGCCAGGACATGTTCTGCAGGAGTCTGCCCTTCTTTACTATAAGCTGTAAATATAACTTATAAACCACAGTACAAAAGACTCTGAGCTAGCCAAGTCAGTGCTCACACTGTGGTGTGCAGAAAGCCCCATAAGAATTTAGGGTTAGTTAGACCCAAGTTCAAATCTCAGAGCTAATATTTATCAGTGTGGATCACAGGATATTATCTTCTTTTACAAAATAACTGCACTGGCTTCTACCATAAAGAATTAAGCATTATAAATGAAATTAATCCTGTCAGGATATAGGTGTCCAATCGTCTTAGTTGCCCTTCACTAAGAAATTTTTATCTTTTGAAAAAAACATGTATCATGTAATTTGCTTTTAGATACAAGGAGACTCATTTCCTTCCACTCCTACTGTGTCTATTTACGTGTGATAGCTTTAGAGGTCCTCTAGAATTGTGAAAAATCCCCAGGTACCTGTGCTTCATAGAAGAATTCATTGTATCAGGAGCCATACTATAATCACAAGAAGACTATAACTCTTATGAGCCTACAGCATTGGTCCTCCAAGTCCAGTCAGAGGGACTTCAACAACTACATGTATTTTAAAATGAGTAAGAAAAAACTACCAAAACACTTCAGAGTTATATATTTTGCAGATAAACTATGAAAGGCATGGGCTGGACACCCTTCAGTCCTTTGGCCTTGCAATCATTTCAGGAGCTAATAGGCCTCTTTACTTTGTCCAATCCAACTATCTGATCTAATCCTTTACCTGTAGGCCTGTCCTTTTGATGGTTTTTCAGGATACCAGTGATTTGTATATTTTTCTTGAAGTATTAGAGTCAATTTCTCAGCAAACCTCTCAACTGCCTCCTTTTTCAACTTATCATGTTTTCGAACTAGCCTTGTGAAAAAGAAGACAACGGCAGCAATTTCGTTCTTCATCTTTCCCTGCAAAGATAAAACAGTTGCCTCAAAAATAAAAAAAAAAAAAAAAAAAAAAAAACATAAGAACTGGAAGATAAAGCTCTGCCAAGTATCTCTTCTTGCAGTTCCCCTTCTTTCTTCCAATTTTATCGTTTCATTGACTCTTAATTGGGGTAGAGAACAATCACTAATCTATGCCATAAAGACCTTATCACAAAATACTGTTTAAGAACCTTATCATTTAACTTTGTGAAGTTCAGTGACAAGAGTATACAAAATTGCTCCTGTTGGCCAAACTAAAATCAGAGATATCACTTAAAGAGAAGCACTATAATACCACTATATAGTTTTTACTGAAAGTATTACTATTTAGCTGCAATAATTTAAGTTTAAAATCTGTGAAATAATTTGAACTTTAAAACACAAAAGAAGTTCACTTTAAAATCCAGTAATATAGAGCCATTATAGAAAAGTTTAGCGGTTTCTAAAAAGCTTAGACATAAAAGTACCATATGACCCAGCAATTCTACTCCAAGCGACATATGCTAGAGAAATGAATACATATGTCCACACAAAAACGTGTACACAAATGTCTATAGCAGCATTATCCATAACAGCCAAAAAGTGGAAACAACACGAATATCAACTGATGAATGGACAAGTGAAATGTGGTATATGTGTACAATGGAATATTATTCACCAACAAAAATGGAGTACTGATATATACTGCAACATGGACGAACCTTGAATACATTGTGCTAAGGAAAGAAGCTGGTCATAAAAGACCAAAAACTGCATAATTCTATTTATATTAAATATCCAGAACAGGCAAATCTATATAGACGAGAAGTAGATTACTGACTTAGGGGTAAGAGGAACACAAGAAATGATGTCAGTAAGTATGGGGGTTCTTTTTGAGACAGTGAGAATATCCTAAAAGTGACAGTAGTAATAATAATGGTTGTACAATTCTATGAACATACTAAAATGAACAAACTTCACATTTTAAATGTGTAAATTGTATGGTATGTAAATTATATTTCAGTAAAGCTGCTATACGTAAAGAAAAAAATCTAGTATGGAGTGTCTGCAAGCATTCTTTCAGAAAAAGAAATTTACCTAAAAGATATGAAAGAAAATAGTGACTCTCTCAGAATGGAAACTCATTGTCATCTACAGAAAATCAAACTAAAATAATTACAGATTTAGCTGCATTTTGGAAGTGCCTCAAGGAGGACTCTAAATGGCAGATCTGATTTATCATTGATTAATCCATAAAGGCAAAAACCTTGTCCTGGGATTGTTTCGATGTATATTCTGTCTGTATGTGATGAGCTCATTCATTTGGCTGCTGTAACTTGTAGTCAGATGCTGCATTTACTAAGCAACATCACCTTTTCCCAAGCCAATTATTAAAGACTTACAGCTTCTGCTATGTTTAGTATAAAACTTGACTAACCTGATAGTGTGTTCTTACATTCAAAAAATAAAGCTGATTCTGTTAGCTACCTTTTTCTTTTCTCAAACCTGCTCTTAAAGTCTCTCTTCATAATGATTGCTTTAACCCTTGTGCAAATTCAAACAAGGGATCTTACTGTGAAATAAATTCTATATAGTTATCTGAGAGGTGTGCTGGCAGCATAGCCACCCTGATCCTGGATGGGAAGATACCCAAACCTTCCTCCTGGAATCCTAGAATGCCAAATTCACTTTCTATGGCCAGCTACCAGGCATCAGGTACTGGGCTGCACACCAGAGTGTACAAGCACACACAATCCAAGCCCTCTCTACAACTGCTGTGCAGACTTCTGGGGGAAAAAAGTGAGCCATTTCCACTTTATAAAGCTATATTTATATTCCACCATGTTATGATGGAAAAGAAAACCCACTGCAATTTAATATATGGTTTGGAATAAAAGTTGCTGATGGAACTACATTAGCCTCCACCCCACTAAACAAGGAACCACAATAAAGAAATGTACCAAATCCTTAGCTAGATCTTTCTCCTCATTCATTAAATTGCCAACTCCGTTCTACATATCTGTGTTTGGGGTTTTGTTCCTCCTCCTTTTTTGCTCTGTTCCATATCAAAAATAAAAGGAAGGAAAGAACCACTTAGTGGTTGCTCTTGGTTGTAACACAAGATGAGTCATACGGAATTACTTTTTTTTTTTTTTCCAGTTTGAAGAAATGACGCCTGAATAGCTCACAAATGAACCCTCCCCCACAAGACAGTATTCTAGAAGTACCAAAAGGTAAAAGAGGAAGAGTGATAAGGTCAAGGGGAAACCAGAAGCAAGCGGAGCTCGTAGGACCTTAGGCGCCTCGAGTAAGTAGCCGCAATTCCTCCACCCACACTCGGAGCGAAAAGCTCCCATTTTAAATATCGCACGGTGACGTCATCCCGGGACGTCGTCACCGCGGCGGCTGCTCCTCAAGTTGTACTTTGTTCCACAGGCTCCTCTGCTCACGGGGGCGTGCATAGAGCCCGGAGGAAAAGCCAGCCTCGCCTTCCAGGAGTTTGTAACTTTGTAGTTTTTCCTCCCTTGTAACGAAAAGCTAATCGCAACCGTTTCTAGAAACAAATAATGTCTCCAGATACACGTTCCCAAGGTGGAGGAAGCCGGGGCCCCCGGCCGTGGGGGTGAGGAGCCCTGGACCAGTCCCAGCCGCGTTACAAAGCGGGTCCCGGACGCTGAGGGGGCCCGGGATCCCCACGGGCCCGGGAGCTGGACTTTCGAAGCCAGCAAAGCCACGCAGCGGAGCGCTGGCGCGCGGCTCCTCAGGGCGCGAGGGGAGTGCGCATCGAGCTCCTCCGCCCGCTCCTCAAGGAACCGCCTGCAAGCGCGTCCAACTTCTGCAATCGCGGTTTTCCCCGGATTCGGGGGGAAGGGCCCCGAGGCCCCATCCCCTTCCGCCCCCCCCCCAGAGCCTCGCAGGGGGCGCCCACTGCTTGCCCGTGGGTTCGCCGCCCCCCCCGGCAGGGTCCAGTCTCCGGATGGCCCTAGTTCGAGGACCCGCCGACCCTCACGCGCGACCCTCGGCCAAGAAGCTGGGTTCCCAGGTCCAGAAAACGCACGGACGCGGAAGAGGGGCGGCGGGGCGAGGGAAGACGCAGGGCTGTCGCCCGCCCCGAAGCAGAAGGTAACGCGCGGAGGGAACGTGGCAGAAGCCGCGCCGCGGCGTCCCCTCCGTCCCGATCCCGCCGAGGGTCCCGCGGAAATCCTCGCGGGCCGCCCCTGCGGCCCCCAGCCCTGCCCTCGCGCCGCGCCCGACCCGATGCAACCCGCTTCGGTCCAGCACTCCTCCCCGGTCCTCCGCGCGCCGCCCTCCAGCGAGCCTCCGACGTGGCCGCAGGGGCGCCCGGACCACCCTCCTCCCCGCGGCGCCCTCAAGCCCCAGCACGCGCGCCTCCCGGGCCAGGTCTCCTCACCAACGCCGCTGCCGCTCTGGAGCTGTAGCTTCCGCGGCCCCGACCGTCTCCAGGCGGGGGAACCGAGGGCGCCGCCTCAGCGGGCTGGCGCTCCGCGGCAGGCAGCGCTGCTAGCCCGGTCCGGCGCGTGCGGCTCCCGCGTCGTCGGGCGGCCCAGCGCGCGCTGAGAGGGCGGGCGGCGGGCGAGCGCGCGCGAGCGCGGCCCTGAGGCGGCGCGCGGGGGACTCGCAGCCCGGAAGAGGGGAGGGGCGATGACCCGGGAAAGGGTTGGCGCCGTGCGGGACCGGCTCGCGCGTCTGGGGGGAGGAGCCTGGGGGCGTGGCTTCGCCGAGAGCTCTGCCCCGATACCCGGGCAGCTGCGCGCGCGGCGCAGACCCTCCAGCCCGACGGCGAGGGCCGCACGCCGGGGCGTCCTCCGCTCCCTGCCAACGATCCCGCTCCGAGCGCCGAGGGCATCCTTGTCGCTCGCCCGACCCGGTCCAGCACCTTCGGGGGTGTACGGGCCACTTCTTTGCTCTTTGGTCTGTTCTTACCACTCTGTGCCCTCACATCCTCCGGCTGGAGTGCGAGTTCTAGGGCCAGCTCTGTAGAGGTCCAGTTCGTTCTCTAGTCCCAGGCCCTGGGGTCCGGAGGGAGGCGATACGGACCAGACGGAAGGAAGACTTTGCATTCATGGTCTGATCCTCGTCCTTCTCGCTGCAGTAATTGCAGGCACAACTGCGCAGCCACCACGTCCGATTTTAGGCTATTTAGAGCTACTTTGGGCCCCTATCTGATCGTGCTGGTGGATCCCTCAGAGCAGAGACTACCTACCTCTTGTGCGTCCTGCCCAGCCTGGCACTGAGCACAGTGTCTAGCGTAAAGGAGGGGCTCCTGGGACGAGTGAAACCTTGAGTCCAGGCTTTTATTTCTGAGATGCTTCTATCTAGCGGCTTCCCAGATTCAAAGCTTATTCTTCGAGCAAATACAAAAGTTGAAAATGTACATCAACTTTCTGAAGAAAAGGAGGAACATCCTTTCATCCTTTGATATTGAATTGGCACCATGGTATTCATTTTGTGAAAGAACTTTAATGCATCAAGCCCCCAAATATATTTTTACTTCTTAAAAATTATTAAAAGAGCCAGTTTTCAACCTGACTAAAATATGTAAATTATTCAAGAACTGATTGTTCAAGTTACAGATTGACCAGATTCCTCACAGTCCACTAGGCCTGAAAGCATATTTTCAGCCCAGTTTTATGAATATTTAAATTTTTTTATTACTAATGTTAGTGATTGTAGGCTATTAGCAGTTCAAAACGATAACTTTTCAGCAGTAATAAATATGCACTCCCAAGACAATAAACTTTATATTTTAAAAACTATGCTTTTCTACGTAGGGCTACCGGATTGATCAATTTAAAGAGAATACTGATATTTTACCCTGGAGTATTCTAGGAGATGTGAGGGTGTTTTCATTCTAAACTCATAGCAATCTGATTGAAGTTATGTTACTGATAAAGGCTTTTATCTTTGCAATTTCATAAAATAGCTAGGTAGCCACAGACAATACTCAAAATTTGTTCGGAAATTTCTGTGGCTCAAGATTGCTGTTTTGTGTAATGTTTATAAATCTGTGACCCACGTGGTCCAGACTTAGCAGTACATAGCCTGAACACTGCGAGGCAGATAAATAACAAACAATACATCTTAAAACATTTCTCTTTTCTCTCTCATCCTCTGTTCTTGCAGAATGTAGTTGCTTGTGTGCCTTTGTCTTTCAAAACTTGCCAGATTCTTCTCCAGCCCTGGCTATGTGCTCCAGATCTCCACCCTCCCCCACTCGCCACTTCCTTCTGAGTCAGAATCACAAAAGCCTCACAGAGTTGGTCTAGCAATGGAGGCTCTTTTTTAAGAGGCTGGAGGAGGGGAGCAGAGCTGATACAATTACACATTAATATGTATTTTTCCTTTCACAACTGATTCCTTTTCACAGTGAACTCTTAACTGTTCACTAAGATGGTGTGTTAATGATAGGTGTAGTTTTAGCATAAGTGGTTACTTTTGAAAATGAGCCACCTTAGTAGGGAAGGGACTTTAAAATCACACATATCTTGTGATTGTATCCCAAAGTCACAGAAAACACGGCTCACAGTCACCAAAAACCGGCTTTTTAGCTTTCAAAATCAGGACTTATTTAACCTTAAATAACTATAGAACTCTTTAAAATCTGTTATTCCTTTTAAAGAAGAGAAATTCAGTATTTAAAACAGAACAATCTCAGGTATTATCTTAATCCACATGTCAAGTTGGAATTTGAATATAATACTGTCACATTTATAATGGACAGAGTTCTATTATATAACTGTAGGGAGAAGTGGCCCTTTGGGAGCCATTGGAGGTCTAGCAAGTGGGATCCAAGACTTTTGCTTCTAAAAATCGATATATTTCTTTAAAGTTTTCTCAGACTTAATCATTAGGCTAAATTAAAATAAATCTTTCTTTGCTTAAATTTCTTAAATATAAACCAGCAGTGGTTAAAAAAACATAGGCATAAAGAAAATTTGTAATCAACATTATTTTCTCCATTACATCATACAATGAAACTGACTTCCAAAAGACACAACACAAACTCCGTTGATGAATGAGGCAATGAAAACTGGACACACCAACTTTTTATTTTGAGTTGCATTAACTGGTGAAACCCTCCTCCCTATCCCAGCTGTGCCCCATATGTATTCTATATTTTCCAAAAAATGTGTCGATCCAACTTCTCAGATTCTTTGTTGGTAATTGTTTATGATTTGTTAACTCTTGTGAACTAGGTTTGGAAAAATGTATAGGCAATAATACTTAGGTTGGCTACATGCTCTGGGCTCAAGTAGAGCTTGATATTAAAAACCCCTGGTGTAAATTTCCCTGCTTGGCATGAGAGGTACATTGTTATCAGGTTCCTTTGACAATACTCTGTTATCTTCCGTAATAGCAGAGAAACTGAATTCTGTTAATAAGTAGTGTACAAACCCCTACTCTTAATACATGTCACAAAATTAAGAATATCATTATATTCACTTAACAAAAGGTTCACAAATGTTATAAAAGATGGAACTGCTTTGAAATAAAATTGTCAGGGTTCTCCAGAGAAACAGAACCAATAGGATGCATATATGGAGAAATTTATTTTAAGGAATTGGCTTATTTGATCATGGGAGCTGACAAGTCCGAAATCTGTAGGGCAGGCTGGCAGGCTGAAAACTCAGGCAAGAGTCGAAGTTGCGGTTGGGTCCAAAATCCATAGGCAGGGATTCTGTTGCGGTCTTAAGGAAGTAGCATACATTCTACTTCAGGAAACCTCACTTTTTGCCATTAAGGCCTTCAACTGATTGAGGCCCACCCACATTATTGAGAGTAATTGTTTTACTTAAAGTTCACTGATTGTAAATGTTAATCACGTCTACAAAATGCATCTAGTGTAGTGTTTGACCAAACAACTGGGTACCATGGCCTAGCCAAGTAGACACATGAAATTAATCACGACAAAAGTATTTCTTCAAAGGTACAAGATAAATGGGTTTAAGTATATAAATAAATCCCTTAGTGAATGACATAAAGCATGCTTTCATTAAGAAAACAAATCCCCTTGTTTTTACTTTTCTCTGCTCTTTTTAGTCAGTTGTATGGTGGTTAGGATGAGTGGAGTTGGGGAGAGAGGATTGGGTGTCAGTTTTCAGGGGCCCCCTTCTGTATAACCACGTCAAATATTTGTGCTAAAGCATTGGGGACAGCGTGTCTATTAGAGAGGGTCAAAATATGAACAAATCTAGTAGAAATAGAGACGTATGAACAATCTACTTATAAACTGTATTATAAATTAAGTGCCACTAAAGCGTATAAAGGCAATAGTGCTGTAGGTAGATAAAAGGGTTTAGATTTGATTGTGCTTCCAGCTGAAAGGAAGTTTCACAGACTTGTGGGGATAGCATTGCCTACCTTCCTTACTACTTTTTCAATACAGGCAGGTAGAGAGGTAGAGGCCATAAGCATAAGAAAATTGTTTCTAAGGCAGAGTCATTCCTTTGTTGTAGGAAATGTCAGTTGTGCCGCAGAGATGGCTAGAATTCATCAAATTCACACAGCAAGTCTTAACATTTGATGGCCCAATTAGGGTAATTATGGATAAGGTTTAAAAATTTGCTTTGTCAGCAGATGATCTAATGAAGTGTCACCATAAAGAGCATGTTCCCGTCCCCCACCCCGCCTGGGAGAAGCTCAAAACATGGAGCTAAAGTTACCACATTAATAATTATTAGTGATGTGGTTGGCAAAAATACTTTCTAATTGTGCTTAAAAGAATGCTTTAGGCAGATAATTGCAGCAGGTCAGGTTTTTCTCTACCTTGTAGGAAAGTTTCGACAACTCTTTTTTTTTTGTGGAACAAAAAGTGTATATATATATGTATATGTAAATATATGCTTTTTGAATGAAATCCATACTGTCACAGAAAATCCAAAATAAAAAGTTATCACTAATTATATAAGTATGTATGTGTGTGTTTATAAAGAGTTATTACTAATTTTATTTATGTATAAACATATATATATATGAGAGAGTGAGCAAGAGAGAAGAAGAGAGACAGATGTTTATGGCACAGCAACTTATGACAGAGAGAAGGGGTTTTTTTTTAGTATGTTTATACTAGCCTAAAGTGCTGACAAATACTTTTTTCTTTTCAGGAAGGAAGTTGGTGAGAATAATAAACCAGTTTTGACCCATATCATTAGCAATGACTGAAACACGGTGGGTGCAGTATGTGTGGAAGGTAACAGAGAATAGAACAAAGTTGTTACATTGGTAATTTTCTGTTTTGTTTTTAATTGCAAACATGTAAATACTAGAGTTTTCATAGTGCTGAGGAACCAAAGTGAATTGGAAGACTACTACTCAGATGTTCAGCATAAATGTTATTTAAAAATGTACACAATTCTAGGGCATTAAAATGTCTCAGAGCAACAGCTATTGGAGGAAAGTAATTCATTAATCTTTCGATATGAGTGCATAGCTTATGCAAATTTCAATGGACTTTTTCAACTATATAATCTTTTTAATTGGGAATGCCTAAAATTAATGATCATTATTTTAGATTTTCTGTGACAGTATGGATTTCATTTACTATTATTTCTAAGGCAGGAAACATTAAATGCATAACTAAATATTTAAAAATATTTCGGTTTGTGGGATTATTTATATATTTTTATTTTCAAGTCAGAAAAAAAAAATGCAATCTAGGAGAAACTTTCAAAAAGAGGTATGTCACAATGCACCACACCTTTCTTTACATTCATTTTCTTGGTGTTTGAACTCATCATCTCATGGCTTTAAACATTTGATGTGAGTAGACTTCCTGCTTAGTAATTCCAGCTCCAGACAAACCTCTGAACTCCAGACTTGTGTACTTAACAGCTGATTGAACATCTCCACTTAGATGTCTAATAGGCATTTCATACATAACATGTCTCAAGATAACCCATGTTTGCCCTTTCCTCTCAACCCCCACTAAACTTGTCGTCCTGAGTTATTCATTACCTCAGTACAATTCTTCTACCTTTGGCACAGGCTAATGATTTTGGAGTCAAAGAACTCCTCTCTTCGCCCAACACCCACTAGGTCATCTATGAGCAAATCCTCTTGACTCATCCTTTGATTTTCCACTGTTTTTGACCCATTCAACTGGCCTTACGATGCTCTACAAGGTCCCGCAGTAGCTGCCCCCTCATTTACCTTCTTCTTCTAATCTATCCACCCAGCTCTCTTCTCATGAGTTATGCCCCCCACCCATTTCAATCCAGTGTCGTTGTCTGTATTATTTTATTGCTACCGTAACAAATGATCACAAAATGCCACAATTTGCATAATTTAGCGGCATAAAACAGTACAAATTTACTATCTCACAGTTCTATAGGTCAGAAGTTGGTTTGGCTCAGCTGTTTTCTCTGACTGTTGTCAGAATCCCATGTCTTATATTTGCAGGACTGAGGTCCCTGTTTCCTTGTTGGCTGTCAGCTAGGGGCTGCCCTTAGTTCCCAGAATCCTCTCTCTTGTCCTTGATCATGGGACCCTACATCTCAGAGCTAGCAATAGCACAAGGTATTCTTTTTACACTTGGAATCTCTATGATTTTTCCCTTCTACTGAATTTAAAGTGAACTGAATTTGAGAAAAATGGAGACATCGAGTGTAGTAGACATTAAAATAGTTGTAGAAAGATTAATATTATATTAAGAGGATAATGGAAATCTGAATAGTAAAATGTATTAACCCACTAAATGAATTATGGTTATATTGGCATTGTAGGTTCTTTAGCTGAAATTTAGAACCGACGATTTTTTCTTGAGGATAGATTATGACACTTACTGTAGAATCATGTAAAATTCAGTGGTAAATGGTTTAGTACAGTTTTACAGTTTGTTGCTTTTACATAGTCTTAGATTATAAATTAAAACAGTTGAACAGAGAATGTTATGCTCGTACCCAGTTTCACTGCTCCACTGCTTTCCATGCTCTTTCGCTTTCTCTTGGCCTGCACACTCCTTCATTTTAAGCCAAGTATTTGAAAGTGTCAAATGAAAGTACAGCTGCAGCCAGGCGGCAGCTGACTTCGTAGCTACTTAAGTGTGAGCTGGCACTCACCGATGTCAACTTATACTTTTTTTTGATGAAATAATTTTTATGAATTCCAAGTACACTAAAACATTGCCAGAATTACCTTTGAAAATTTAGTGTACAGTAATAAATATAGACCCCAGCAACACCTCAAGCATATCAAATATCCATTCTCGTAGAGACCTGGTGAGATGAACATGACAGTATTAACAATTTTAGCTTTTTAAAAAATTCACTCTTGATATTGTTTTTATTTTATACATTTCTTCACTTTACTGCCATCTATGACAGGCTATAAACTAAAGACGTTTGTGCTGCCTAGCCACCCCCAAGTGCAGTAGACTAGACACCACTTGATTGTGGTGACAACAAACAGAAGATGAGATTTATTTCACACCATTTAAAAACTGTCTGAATTTGGGTATAAATAACTTATTTATTTCCAGTTTCAGTTCCACATAGTAAAAGATTGAGTGGATTCAGAGGGAAACTTAAGAGAACACAATGTGAGTTAACAGCCTTAGGAAAGATCAAGAATGGAAACAACTATGAAAAGAACTATAATAAAGGACAGATAAGGGAAGCATGCAGCATAACAGAGTTGCACATCGATGTGGAGGGCCAGCTAAAATAGGATCAGGAAAAACTGGTCAGGTTTTCCCAAAGGCAACATTTAGGCAACACAAGTTAAGTTGGCAATTCAGGTGGTCATTAGTGATAATAACTTCTACAGGGAGCAAACTTGGGTCAGAGCCCGTTTCTACAGGTGTGAAGGGTTTGAAGGAGGGAGCAATGATTCTGGCTAGAGCAATAGTCAAGATAGTCCCAAGGTTTAAATCCAATTCTTTAAACCTGTGCTAAGGTAATTGTGTAACACGAGATCACATCTGGAATTTTCCTTAACTATTTGAAGCTTTTACATCATCATGGCCTCATACACACTAGTAGAAATTAGCAGGTCTTTTGCAATGATGGTATGTTCTGGAATAAAGTGAACAGAAGAGGAAAGAAAATTTCAAAAGGTTATTAACCCAGCCAGGAGTATGATGAGAGGAGATTCATCTTTCTTAAACTCTGCATAAACCTTGTAGGGAGGATCTACCATTTGGGAACTGACTGAGACAGAATAAGGTAGGAATACCTCATTTTATCATAGCTAAAATTAAGATAAATTACTTTTTAACACTTTACAAAATTTCATTCATTATCTTTTTTGTGCTTATCTTTTTAAATTCTGGCTTTGTGCACTAAAAAGAGATAAGCTAAACAGGGCTCTTTTTGGACTAGCATTCTTATAAACACAATAGCTCTTCCAGTAAGGAATCAGACTTACAAAACTATCAGAGAGAACTTTTCAGAGATAGCTAGAGAGGGGTGGTTGGTAAACTCAAACTGGTTATTTCCACTTAGAATGCTGAACCTTTTTTAGTTTACTTATGTATCCCCGTATACTCTAGCTTGCTCTGGAAATCAGTAGAGAGAAAGAATAGTGCATGTGATATGTCAAAGACTACATTTTGGGGGACTACAGAAAGAAGAAAAAATTGAAGTATCCGTAATCAGTGGTAGAGACATGCTAAATGCTTCACTACGGGTCCTGGATGGTGAAAAGGAAAACCATTTTATAGGCCCTGATTTCTTGAACACAACCACAACAATCCTATAGTAGTGTTCTCTAATAAAGATCTGTAAATTTCAAGGAGTTAGATTCTTTAGAGAATAAATTAATAGACATTATCTCAAAATGTAGTGACACTGGAAAAACCCCCCACAAATACAGAAAGGTCTAAGTAGAACTTTTAGTATGGATCTGGAAGGGGCCCTTAGAAATTATTTCCTTAAATAATCATTTGAAGACCTAGAGAGGTAAACTTACCTGCCCAAAGGCTGGTTAGTGACAGACCCAGTATTAAAGTTTTAGGTCAGCAGGTTCCCAGTTCAGTGCATTTACTGGAGCTCCTAAAACTGATGTTATTATTTTGCTTTATTAAAGCATAATTATAAGCATCAACCATTTGTAAAATATCTTTTATATAAGATATATTTTTTATTTATTAGTAAATTTACCATTATATTAATGTATTTAGCAAATTAGTTTTTTTCTTCCTATCTATCATGTACTTTACTGGCAAGTAATTCCATGCCGCACCCTCACCCCATCCCATTTTATTCACCTAATGTCTGAAAGATGGAGTTTCTCAGGCATTTCTCAAGCTCATGACAACTGCTAATTTATTTTTAAAATATTTCAAATCTAAAAGGGTTTTGAGCTGTAGAAAGTACTTTAATAAGATCTGTTTTTTTTTTAAAGATGTTTCCAGTCTTTTATCTAGTAGTTATACTCCTAGAAATAACTTTCTAGAAAAATACTTTTCAAAAACCTGTTTTCGAACTCTAACTTTGTTGTTTTTTTCTCCAAGTTGTTTTGGCTATTCTGGATCTGTTGCAGTTTCTTGTAAATTTTAAAATCAGCTTGCCACTTCTAGAAAGTAGCCTGCTGGGATTTTGAATGGAATGCCTTGAATCTATAGATCATTTTGGAGAGATTGACATCTTAATAATATTGAGTCTATGAACATGGTACATTTTCCATTGACTTAAGTTTCTTGAATTGTTCTCAGCAATGTAATTTTTACTATATGAGTCACAAATAACCTTTGTCAAATTTATCCTTAAACATTTCATATTTTGATGCCATTGTAAATGGTAAATTTTAATTTCTGATTATTTATTGCTAATATATGGAAACAGTTGGCTTTTCTATATTGACTTTGAACATAGCAACCTGTGCTTAGCCTTGCCTGCCTCTTCAGAGATCTCAAGTAATTCTCCTCTTGTGTCTTTTCCCTCTACTTGTTTTCTTATGAATATCCTCGTCTCCTCCTTAAGATTAATAAATATATCCTCGGCTCCATATTCCACACCAGATAATTACCTTATATTTCTCTTTTTATGTACAAACATGATTTTTAAAAATTAGATCTATCATTGATTTCATCTTTCTGACTTTCCATTCACTGCTCATCATATTGACTTGCCATCTCTACCAGCATACTGAAACTATTCATGTGGTTATTGAAGACTTTCTAATTTTCTAATCGCAGGCACTTTAGAATCTTTATTTCAACTTTTTGGTCATATTTTAAGACATTTGTTACTTCCTTGATCTTGAGACAATCCATGGGCTTCTATGAATCTTTTTCTACTGATTTTCTATATGACTTCTTGGCACTGTATAGATGTTAAAGTCTTAGAGAATGAAAGTAAAGAATAAGATAGCATATCAGTTTCCTACGACTCTGTAGTACGACACATCTGTTGGTTTAAAACAACAGTAATTTAATATCTCTCAGTTCTGGAGGCCTTAAGTCCAAAATTAGTACCACTGGGCTGAAATCAAGGTGTTGGCAGAGCTGTGCTCCCTCCAGGGGTTCTAAAGGAGAAAAGTTCCTTTTCTCATCCAGCTTCTGATGGCTATGGCATTCCTTGCCTTGGGATCACTCCAGTCTTTAAGGCCAGTGTCTTCAAATCTCTCTGTTCCATCTTTACATTACCTTCTTTACATGTGTGTTAAATCTTCGTCTGCCTCTCTCATATTAGGACACGTGACAACATTTAGGGCCCACAATGAAAATCTGGAACAATCTCCTAATTTCGAGATCCTTAATTTAATTGCATCAAATCCTTTCCCAAATAAGGTAACATTTACATGTTCCAAAGATTAGGGCATGGATGTGTTTTGGGGTCCCATTTATTAGATTATCATAGATGGAGAAGAAAACTAACCTAGTTATTCAGAACCTTATGGAAGGTTATGGTAACTTGCTGATGTGGGCCTGGATAATATAAGCATAGAATATGAATTTCAAAAGAGCAATAGAAATTACTGAGGGTAGTTTTTAAAAATAGCTTTGAAACCACCAGTTTGGAAGAAGAAAAATGGCAACTGTCATGCAGATTTGGAACTGGGCTGTAATGCAATGCGCTGCAAAGGAAGGAATTGGGAGAAAGCTAAATTTCTAAAAGCTAAAGTTAAAACAAGAAAGTTGAAGTAGCTTTAGATTGGTACCTACCTTGACATATAGTTATAGTGAAGTGTTGTTAATATAAGGAGAGAACAGTATAAATCAATCTGAAATATAATTTGTTTAAACTAATAGTGGTAGTATAAATCATTGTGGTTTCCAACTTACTATCCTAAAATAGATACTGTATAATTAATGTATAACTAAGTAATTATGGTTTATATAGAAACACTGCTAAAATTCCAGATAATAGTGCTTGACTATGCCCTTATTCGAGAACTTTAATTAATTGGAATCCATTAAATTAATGATCAAATGAATAGAATGATCTTTAGAAAGACTCACAGTCTGACTTCCCGTAGCTGGAGAATAATTGTCCCAGGATACTCATCTGAGCACTGACCAACCTATCGTAGTAAGCACACTTGCTTGCATAACCAAGAAGTCATTCAGATATACAGTTCCTTAAAATCTAATTTATATACCATTTTTGTCTTCTTTATTTCCCATCTAAAATGTTAAGTATTTTAAACGTAGTCAATTGTTAATAACAGTGAAATCACATTTCAAATTATTTATCATGAATTTACTTTGAAATATGGGAAAAAGATTTTTAATGCTGCCCGTGATAGACTGATATTTAAAAAGAATAAAGGCAAAAATACACCATAATTGCTCCTGAAGTAAAGACTGTTATTGACTTCTTCCCCATCATCTCATCAAATGGAAAGTGAAGGGAGAAAAAGACAAGTTCAAAGGAACCAGCTACTCAGGTATTGGGCAGGAGTTTCAACTGAAAATGTCTGCCTCATTAAAAACATTTAAAGGAAGCAGCTTGTCTTCATGTAGGAATCATTATTCTCAATTTGAGTTCATCCTCTGGAGTTTTTACCTCCTCCAAAGGGCGCATTCTATGCAATTTCTAAGAAGTGCTTCTTTAATGGGAGGGATTTATGTTAAGTTGGTTCAGGAGAGGTAGACAATTGTGGAGCCTTTTTAATGGACTGCAAAAGACTGTCGAGTAATTAAATAGATTTCTTTTCCCTTAGACTGTTCCATGGTTTTAAAAACACTCCCCTAAGCGTGTAAAATCAATTTCCATTACTGGCCTTGACCTTTGCAGTTTTATAAACATGTTTTTTCCCTGGGTTTGGAATGTGGCTCAAAGGCAATAGTAGAAGACTAGAGGATGAGATGGGTCATTGTAGTAATAAAAGTTACTGCTTTTACAATGCCAGTCTCCTTTTCGCACAGGTATTCATTCAACTGTGTGTGTTCTAAATACAATTCTATAGATACCTGCTTCTTTATATTACATAGGTATATGTGTATTTATGTTAGAGGTGGTATTTTTAATTTTTATTGCCCTACAATAAAAAAAAATTGCACATTGTTTTCTCTGCTGAAGGTATTTTTTCCCTTTCCCATTCTAAGGAAGTAGCCAAGCCATTGTGTTTCTTTGCCTAGGGAGCTTTGGGTTACTGAATAGAAAACAGATCCTGCCAGAGGACAGCTTCATGCTTTCTTGTTGTTTTTGTTTCGTAACACTAGACCCACGGTGGGAACGACGCTACATCTCCCAAAGTGGAAGAGAAGAAAGATGAGGACTTTGGGGAAGTGGGAATAGAACTGGCTGTAGGCAAGCAGTCCCTTGAGATGAACAGGAGGATGGGACTTTGGGTGGTTTCCAAAGAAATAGCACATGTCCTGCTTGTTAACTCCCACTTGGGTGGATTGCTCCAGGACACTAAGGAGGAAGAACTCTAGGAGCCATGGTCTCAGGAATTGAGGTGACAGAGACCCTCGTTTCAAGTTCATCCATGAATACCACTTCCTCAGGGACCAGATGATGTGGCCTGGACAATGAGCATATCAGTGGGGACCAGTGGCAGCCTCAAGCTTTTCATTCAATTTTTTGGACTGCAGAAGACACCCTCACCCCAACCTTTGTATTGCCTGGAAATAAGAGTGGAGGAGGGCAGTACAGAAATGTCTGAAATAGAGTTTCCTGCCAGCTGTTTGCTGTTCTAAGCAGCTCAATTTGATTTAAACAAAATAAGGAAATACGATATTTTTTATACCCAGAGTTATGGTGAAATTTTCACTGCTCTTTCTCTTTCCTCCACTTCATCTGTAAAATTGCGAATATTAAACTCACCTTGCTCAATTGTTTTAACATTAAATTAGATGACACGTATAAAGTGACTATATCACATTATGTATGTTCAATAAATTATTACCAGGAAATATTTACATATGTCCATACTGTTGCAAGAATAGAATCAAGTGCTAGATTTCCAAAGAAGCACGAGACCTACTTGTAGTTTTCAAGGATTTTGTTATAATTAGAGATGCAGACTAATTATATAGGACTATCTAGAAGTATTAGGTTTATATCTCTAAGCAAGAAATGCAGACAGGTGATACATGGGAGGGGCCATAGGGAAATTGAATGGAGGAATTTGAAGGCAGGAATCATGATGTAGAACAGAAAACCTATGGGAAGCTTAGAAGAAAAGATGGCAACGTTTAGAGTGAAAGGAATTTGTGTACGATGCTGTAGGTAGAAAATTATTCATAGGACAACATTTGGACAGCAAGTTTGGAATTTTTTCTACCCTTTTACCCCTCAATTTTTTTAAAAAAATTATTTTACTATTAGTTTCAAGTCTACAGTACACTGGTTAGTTTATGAAACAATCCCCCTGATTGCTCTTTCTCTCCTCCGGCTCTGCACCTAGCCGTTACATTACTGCTGACTACATTCTCTATGCTGTGCTCCCCATCCCTGTGACCATCTAACCTACTAATTTGTACTTCTTTAACCCTTCACCCCTTCCTCTCAGCTCTCCCAATCCCCCTCCCCTCTAGCCATCACCAGATTGTCCTCTACATTTGTGAGTCTGTTTTTGATTAGTCTGTTCTTTTTGTTCCTTAGATTCCACATATAAGTGAGATCATATGGTATTTATCTTTTTGTCTTATTTCACCCAGCATAATAACCTCTAGATCCATCCACGTGGTTGAAAATGGTAGGATTTCATTTTTTTACGGCTGAGTCATATTCCATTGTATATATGAACCATAATTTCTTTATTCAATCATCTGTTGATGAGCATTTAGGTTGCTTCCATATCTTGGCTATTGGAAATTATGCTGTCATGAACATAGGAGTTCATGAGCATAAATATTTATGAATTATGTTTTGGTTTTCTTTGGATAAATACCCAGAAGTACAATTTCTGGATCAAAAGGTATATCCATTTTTAATTTTTTGAGAAAACTCTAGATTGTTTTCCAGAGTGGCTGGACCAATTTTCAATCCCATATCCCCTAAATTTTTTTAGAAAAATCAAAGTTATAGGTGCACAAAGTTTAGAGAATAAAATAACTCAGGAGGATAGTCCAACAACAACAAAAAAAGCAAAAAAAGAAAAAGAAAAACAAAAACAAAAAACCCCACAAAACCATTAGTTTCTCTCACCCTTTTCTTTGTACCCACAAGCTACTACTTTCAACTCTTTTATTTTTCTGGGGTTTTCCCCTTGGGTATATGACCTTCCTGTTTCTAAATGATATACTAATATTTCTATTCTTAATTTTTTGGTTTTAGTCATTATCTATTATTATTAATATATCCCATTTTAGAAGATGATGGAATTTCTTTAGTCCTCATACTTACACCCCATCCCATGATATACCTTCTTTTTTGCTCCCATCTATCTAGTGTAGTTATTTTATAATTTAGGTTAAAGAAAAATTATTATATTACTATGACGATGCTATGTAAATGCTATTCACAGTTATGCCTTCTAGAATACAGTGATTTATACAAGTAAGATTATTCCTTCCATTCGCATTTTCCCTGGATTAAATGCTTGCCTTAAAAAATCTTTTTTGGATCAGGTTTTTGTGTATTCCTAATTGAAACTTTCTGCTATTTGCTTAAATCTCTTCTTGCTGTGTTTAGACATATATGGTGTTCGGTGTTTCTGTCCTCAGGGCCGCCACACGGCTGTGACCATGGAATTGTCTTTGACTGGAGTTCTGTGATTCTCTTCACTTCTCTCCCCTGTAGGGTTCCTGTCTCCAGGGTCTCATGTCTTTTTTTTTTTCTTTCTTTCTTAATTTACCAACGATGAAGCACAGCCTGTGAGTGGCTATCTGGCAGAGGGTGCAGGTGATGTAAAATTTTTGTTACCCTGAATGTCTAAAAATGTCCTATTCTTCCCTCATACTTAATTGATAGATTGGCTGGATATAGACATCCATGCTGGAAAACATTTCTCTTAAGAAATTTTAAGGTATTGTTCTTCTACTCGATGTGCTATTGAAAAATCCAAATCTGTTTAGATTCTCTCTTTTTTTAGATGACTATCTCTCCCCCACTCCCTTACCCTCAAGCTTGCCTTTGGCCCAGTGTTTCAAGATTTCACAGTGATGTGACTTTGGTGTGGTTCATTCTCAGCTATTGCCTGGGTGTTCTGGATTCACTTTCACACTGAACACTTAGGTCATTCTGTTCCGGGAAATTACTTAAGATATTTCTTAAATAATTTTCTCCCCTCATTTTCTCTGTCCTATTTCTTGGGAACTCCTTTTATTTGAATGTTGAACTTGTAAACTTGTGCTGTAACTTTCTGATTTTTTTCCCTCCTCTTTAACATTTATTTATTTTTTTTATTGCTCCACTTTCTAAGAAATTTCTCCAGTTTTATCTTCTAACACTTCTACTGAGTTTTTCATTTATACCATTGTATTTTTAAATTTTTCTATTACCTGATATTTTTATTTTATTTTTTTTTACAACATGTTATACTTGTTTCATAGGAGCTATGTCTTCTCTTGCCTTCATAACAATATTAATGATGTGTTTTGTCTGTCTGTATTGTTTCTGGTTCTTCCAGTTTGCTTTAACTGTTACTCAGCTCTTTTTTATTTTAAAAGATATCTAAGGTATCTGGTGATTCTTTGTGTTTGCATGTATTTATGAGTGCAGCACACTTAGAGCATGAGAGTGGATATTACTGACTTTGCTACAGGAAGATCTAAGTCAGTGTTAACATAACTTTATGCAGTGTTGGCCATGTTGTATAGCGACACTGTCCAATATCATAACCACTAGTTACACGTGTCTATTGATAACTTGAAATGTGGCTAGGGCGACTGAGGAACTGATGCTTGAATTTTACTTAATTAAATTAATTAATTAATCTAAATTTTAATGTAAATCACTACAAGTAGCTAGTGACTACTGTATTGGACAATTCAGACCTCTCTCTTCTCTCTCTCTCTCTCTCTCTCTCTCTCTCTCTCTCTCTCAGTGAATTGGGTTGGGTTCATTAGAGAAATAGCTTTGAACTCCTTTCTGAAGAGTTTAGGCCTGATTGCTAGCATTCTGAGAGCTGAGTAGAAGGAGAGAAGAAGACTAGAGGAGGTTGGGAGGAGTTTTGTATTCAATACGCCAACATCTACCTAATGTTAATTTTTTGTTCAGTATTGGCGCCTACCGCCCGCAGCTTTCCTAGAGCCCCCTGTTTTAGTTTTTTAAAAAATACCTTCTAGGCTTTTGCTGAGGGTGATTAGGAGATTTGAGGCTCTAATTATTTCTTGTTTTTTTTTGCTCTACCTTAGTCCAGTTCCCGAGCTGCCCAGCGCCACCAGTTCTCAAGACTTGCGTGTATGCAGATGCTCTTCAGCTTTTCTCCTATCTCAGGACCCAGCACGCTGGAACTTGGCGCATCAGTTACCTTACACGAATCTTCTCAGCTTTCAAATTTTGATGCTGTCTTGTCTTTAATCATTCTATGTCTTTATAATTTGATGTCCTGAAAAAAAAATCTTTACTATATTTTAGTGGGGTTTCAGAAAAGTATAAAAAAAAGAAATGATGAGTATGTTCAGTCAGTCATCTTTAGTCCACAGTTGGTTTATTTCATATGTGCATTGTCTTAGTTTGCTCAGGCTGCCATAAAAAAATATCATAGACTGAATGGCTTAATGACCAACATTTATTTCTCACAGTTCTGGAGGTTGGGAAGTTGAAGATCAGGGTGCTGGCAGATTTGGTGTTTGGTGAGGACACTATCACTTCCATGAGGGCTCTGCCCTTATGACTTAATTACGCACAAAGGCCACATTTCCTTTTTTTCCTAATACCATCACATTAGGGGTTAGGATTTCAACATGTGAATTTTGGGAAGACCCAAATATTCAGTCCATACCATGGGTCTATATAATCTTTCCAGTCTAATCACTTACTGGACTGTCTTTTTTTGGTGATCTTTGAAAGGATTATTTACAATTTCACCCAATTGTTACAATTTAGAATTCATACTTCCAGGAATAATTTCAAATCTATATAAAATATTTTGCCTCCTTTTTTTCTTTAGCTGACTTCTACAAGCATTTTTGAACTTCCACTTATTGAGACTGAATCAGGATAATTGAATAGGCTTCCTGTAACAGGAAAGACTTTGGACCAATTCAAATATAAGTTGATCTTTTTTTTCTGTAAGGAAAAACAGGGAGAAAATTATACCTTTGATTCAGAAATATACAATTAGCTTTTCAAAATAATTTAATAGACCTCCTATAACAGGAGAGACTTTGTAAAGACTCAAATATAAGGCAATTCCTTTTATTTCTCTGGCATACTTTTTGGAGAAAATATCAGTTATAGTCCAAATCATATGGTATTTAGGCAAATAAAATATAAAGCATGGTAACTTAAATACATAAGCAGTGCTACTGTATTTTTTCTGCTAGCATTAAGCAGGTGGTCAAAAATGACAAATGCTGGATTTTCCTGGGGTGCGGATTCAAATTACTATGAATTACAAAAAATTCAGTGGTATTTATTGTTCTTCCACGTTTATGGAATTGGGCATAAGCCCCTTATATATATAAAGGAATCTGTGACGAGAGAGATCTGCAGAGTGGTGGGTAGAGTAAGCCATGAAGCCATGTAACTTTATAAAGTAATACATTTTAAATTTGTATTGCAGTTTGGACTTTTCATGGAGCTGGATGGTTTATTTCTGCTTCTCATTTCCTAACCGTAAGCTGACTTTTCTTGCAAAATAAAGATGGCCACTTAGCTCTTATCCATTACAGGTGAGCCATGATAAAGTCCACGCTTAGAACATAGAAAGTGCTCCAGTCTTTAAGACTGTGACTTTGGGGAGTAAGTACTCAGAGCTGACTGATTTTGCTACCATGTCCTTTCGGTGCTAAAATAAGCCTCTTCTCAGTAGATTGGTCTTCTGTTTTATTAAATCTGTAGTTTGACTTCTGCATAAATCTTAGCAGTTGGCAAATCCCACTGTGTTTGTTTTTCTGTCCCAGAGGCTGAAGTTATTACCCCATCTGCATTGTTCTTCCTTCTCCCTGGACTCTTACCCCACCTAGAATTTGCATGACATGATTTCAGATCTGATTCTATGGTGTTGTTTCGTTGCTGCTTGCTGAGGACAGTTCTTATTTCCCCTCTGCCCCCAAACCCCTCCCTGTCTAACTAAATCGTGATGGTTCGGAAGTGACCAGAGTCATGCATGGTATAACCTCCACAGTACCACTTGCGGAGGGATGCTCAGATTGGGATTTCTCATCAAGAGAGAACTGGGCTATGTGCTACCATTCATCTTGTGCATCTTCTGTTTTAAGTGCCATGTAGACACTCACATGTTATTTCTCATCCTTACATAGATGCTGCAAGAGAACTGATATTTTTACCTCATTTCTCAGTTGAATATGACACTCGGAGAAAGAAGGTAATTTACATGTGGCTATAAGCATCAGAGTCAGGATTTGAACCCAGGTTTAACACAGGATTTGAATCCATGTTCTTTCTGCTACCACAGTCCAACTCACTTTATTCTCAGAGCTCATATAGAGTTCAAATAAGCATATTATAGCATCATTACATAGCTTTCATCTAGATTTGTAATTCGGACTACTAACCTAGATGGAATTCAAGTCCTTTCTTGTTGACTTTCAATGTTAGTTCTACTCTTTAGAGAATTAGGCAACCAACTTTCTAAGTAAAAGTACTTGTCTCTTTAAGACCATTAATGAAAGTCCTAGAGTGTCCAGATATCATCAATGATTCTGAAACTCAGGATCTCTCCTGAGTCTAACAGTGGGGCTGTTGTAGTGACGTAGGGTCTGTAACTTGTCCCTTCTCTTCCTTCTCTACATTTAATCATTCCTACATTTTTAAAACAACGCTTTCTCTATGATATAATAATGGGCAAGCCCTCTCAGTTTTCAAGTGACAAGTGAGTGCCAGGAATATTTTATTTGCCTTGGAAAGATATAAGTTCCTGGGTCTATACAGATTCCAGTGTCTTTCAGAGAGACAGAGCACACTGCTCGTCTCAAGAAAGGCCACCAATTGGAGTGAGTTCTGGTGATGCAATGCTGATATTTTAGTACCATCCAGGAGAAGGGAAGAGGGGGGTTTCTCTGGAGCCAGATGAACTCATAATTAGTTCTCACCCAGACTGCTTAAGCAATTATGGTGAAACCAAATCACATTACTTTTTTTCTCCTGCTCTTGATAAAAGCCTCAACCCTGCTCCTTCTGCCCCATAGGGCACTTGGCTGGCCCTTATTTCTAAGACCACAGATGCTATTCTTCGCTCTTGTTTCCAGGCTACAACTGTCACTGCTGTGTAAAATAAGAAGTGTGGGGGAAATAATGTGCACCTCTCGGTCTCACTACTTCAGAGGTACCTAGCAACCCTGTCTCCAGGCAGGCAGCACGCATCTCCCTGGGAGTTTATTGCCCACTCACAGCAGAGGCGGTGTGCTCTCTGCAAATAGCCTACGTTTTTGCTGGTGCCAGCTTGGCGGTGGGGTGGTGGTGTCATTTGGTGTCCTCAGGGATGTTTGGTTCTCGTTCTGAGAAGACTAGGGCGAAGCAATGACTATTCCCCAAAGCTGTTTGTGGAATCAGAAATTAGGTTAAGCCATTCCTTACTTGGGGTTACATAGTCTAAAATCAAAAGCACTGGTTTTAAACCTTTGTTTTTCCCAGTTTTTGTCACATTTCTGGCATGAACCTTCCAGAACGTTTATGACATCCTTTTCTAAAAGATGTTTTCCAGGTATATCTACGTCATGAGCAGCCCTCCTGCCATTTTGTCCATCTACCAAACCACTCAACAAAGCTATGCACCCCGGCCATTCCCACAGCTTTCACCATATCCACTGTCCGCCTCCAAAATATCAATGGGGCTGAAGGGAGCCCTGCACTGGCTTACTAACCAGCCGCATGGACTTTCCATCTCAGGCTCATGCGCCACACAGGGCATTATGTATGGATGCTGACACTTGTAATTTGCTTTCTATATGTCAGGGAATTGTTAGACATTCTTTATTTCTTTACTACTTGTATTTAATCTGCATTTTTTTTTTTTTTTACTCTTCCCCAGAGTAAAAGTCTTGGAGAATGAAAGTCACATCTCTGGTGGAGGGGAAACCAAGCTTTTCCTGTAGAGACTGATCGATGAATGGAAGGACTCAGGCTCCTAGGTATGTAAAGCTTGAGCTGGGAAACTGTGAGTGCTGCCGAGAGATCCCAAGATACCAGGAAGGGAATAGATTTTAATCTCCAAGAGTCATTTTCTCACTCACTCTCCAAACAATTATTAAATTCCTACTATGTGCCAGGCCCTCTGCTTGAAGCAAGTGAGACAAATATGAATAAAAAATCTTATGGACAAGTTCATAGTCTGGGGATGTTTTAGTGAAAAGAACAATTAGGAACAATGTCAGATTTGTGCAGTATAAACACTTACAAAGTGCTTTGGGAGCTCAGATGATTGAACAGCTCTTTAGGGAGATGGCAAGAGGGAGAGAGTGATATTTATGTCATTTAATTTTTAATAATAACTATGTTTAACAACTGGCTCACAACTTATCTGAAAATCTAGCACTTGGCTCTCATGAGCTGGTGTGAACTGGCTCCAGAATATCATGGATGAAGGTGAAATTGGGAAGTATAGATATGTCTTATAGCCTTGCTAAGGAATTTGGATTCTCTCCATGAGGTAGAATAATCTGAAATATTACTAATGGTCTTGTTTCTCACACACACACACACACACACACACACACACACGCGTGTGTGTGTGTATAACCTTCTACTATCAAAGAGGTTGCCTAACTTCTGCTTTTCCTTGTCTCAGATGCTTTTTGTACTGCTGGGCAGAAACAAGATATTTCTAATTTTAGTACTTAAGCTGCTGAAGCGAGCACCAGAAACCAAATATTTCCAAAGAGCTATGCTTGGCATTTCCTACTTTCACAGGACCACCTGGATACAGTCAAGGTAAAGGTCTGAGGTCAGTGTTCTAGAATATTCTGTATGAGATTCTTGTACATTTCAGGAGAGCCTTGGTGGAAGGAAGGAGCCCAGTAAAAAGACTGGAATTGAGTTTCTCATAGATTGAGTAAAAGAGGTCTCTGCATAATTTAACTATTTTAGGGAAGTTAAAAGAAATTATGTCTCTTGCACTTCACCGTTGTAGAACAAAACTGATACCTGCTACAGCTGTAAAACATACACATAGACCTCTGCAGGTGACCCCATGGGCAGCACCGTGGAAGGAGGCTGCTCTCAGAGCCTCGGGTTGCAGATCAAACTTTAGGAGGGGGTGACCTGGCCAGTGAACAGGTGACTAGCACATCCATAGTGTATGGTTTGGCTTCCCAGGGTTCTGAGAACTCAGCAATGGCCCCAAGGACATGTGCACCAACTTCCTATGCATCCACCACCCCCTCAATCTCCCCACTTCCTGTGTCCACTGGTTTAGCCGGAAATATAATTTGCTTGTATCTAAATTTTAGAAAGATAACTGTCACTCATATAGAGAAAGAATTGGAAGGGGAGGACCTGATTGAAAAATGAGACCAGTTAGGTGTGATCATCTGCCAGGTTAAGGAGAGTAACCAGGGTAATCACAGGGAATAGAGAGGAGAGGTCAAGCTCCATGGTATTTCAGAGGCTGAATCACAAAGGGTGTGAATACATGTCTGAGGATTCAAAATATGAGTTATTATGGCACAGGGCATATGCAACCCTATGCCTATGTTGGTTACTGCATACCTGGCACAGTGCCTTATACTTAGCACATGCTTAATAAATACATGCCAAATGAATGAAAAAACAAATAAATGAATAAGTTCAATAAGTTCAATGCACAAGCATATACTCATGTTTTTCCTACATTAAAAATGAGTCTGGTCAAGAGAATGACAAGATAAGCCACAGACTGGGAGAAAATCTTCGCAAAAGATATATCTAATAAAGGACTGCTATCCAAAATACACAAAGAACTTTTAAAACTCAACAATAAGGAAACAAACTTCCTGATTTTTAAAATTGGTAAAAGACCTGAAAAACACCTCACCAAAGAAGATAAACAGATAAAAAGATTTTCTACTTTATATGTCATCAAGGAAATGTGAATTGAAACAATAAGGAGATACCACTCCACACCTGTTAGAATGGTCAAAATTCATAAAACTGACAACTCCAAATGCTGATGAGCACATGGAGCAACTGGAACTCTCATTCAATACTGGTGGGGATGCAAAATGGCACAGACACTTTGGAAGACAATTTGGTGGTCTCTCTTAAAACTAAACATATTCTTATCACATGATTCAGCAATGTCTTAGTTTTTAACTCCTTTAACTCAAAGGAGTTAAAAACTTATGTCTACACAAAAACCTGCACGCAAATGTTTATAGGGGCTTTATTCATAATTGCCCAAACTTGGAAGCACCAAGTTGCCCTTCAGTACGTGAACAGGTAAACTATGGCTCATCTAGACAATGGAATATTTTGCAACGCTAAAAGGAAATGAGATATCAAACCATGAGGAGACATGGCAGAATCTTAAATGCACATTACTAAGTGAAAAAGGCCAATCTGAGAAGGCTACATATTGTGAGATTCCAACTATTTGACATTCTGGAAAAGGCAAAACTATGGAGACAATATAATCAGTGGTTGCCAGGGGGAAAGGGTTCTCCCCCCCGCCCCCCTCCCACCCCGTTCATATGTTGAAGGATAGATAGGCAAAACACAGAGGATTTTTAGATTATTGAAACTATTCTGTATGATACTGTAAGGATGGATAAATGTCATTATACATTTGTCAGTGTAACCTAATGTAACCTGTGGACTTTGGATGATAATGATGTGCCAGTGTAGGTTCACCATTTACAACAAATGTACCATTTTGTGGGGAGATGGTGATAGTGAGAGAGGTTGTGTGTGTGTGTGTGTGTGTGTGTGTGTGTGTGGACAGAAGGTAATGGGAAATCTCAGTACCTTCTACTCAATTTTGCTGTGAACCTAAAAGTGCTCTAAAAATGAATTTAAAAGGAAAATAAAACAGTTTGGAAGCTGGCATGAGGATTCATGCATGACTCAGTACCTGAATGGTGGTTATGGAAACCAGAGCATTTCTACATGGCCCGAATATGATATTCTGACCAGTAGACTATACTTGAATAAAGATCAATGAGCCAATAATGAAGACGCATGCTAGTGTGACATGAGGAAATTCAGGTGTGCAGGATTACTATGAGGTACACATCGAAGAACAAAGTATGAGAATTTGAATCAGCTTAACTCAGTTTACCATTCCATGAATGTCAGGTCATTTTGGACTTCATCGGAACTCTCCAGCACTTAGAGTGGGGGTGTGAGCTCTGTGTGTCCAACCCACCACCTTCTCTACCAGGCAGTTGTAGTAAAAGCACATTCCAGGCCATAATATTCTAAGCAAACAAAGATTTGCTAGCAAGCAAGCACAAAACCGTCATACTGCTTGCAATATTTTCAGTCTCAGCCCTTTACACAGGCACCAGCACCTTCATGAAGGGCTCTCTCCAAGATGAAGACAGGCATGTTCTGATAGAGGGAGGATCAGGCCTTTTAGTCAGATCGGATGACAGGATAGTCCACTGATGAGAGAGGCACAGGACCTTACCAACTATTTCCCTGGTACGAATTAGTGGCTGGACTGGTCTTTATTTGTATGTTATTCCTGCAAAGGTAGAGGTGCCCAACTTCTAACAATCACATAACTTCAACTCCACTTATTTTGTCAATCAGAAATTTTAATGTTAAATAATATAACTTCCAATGTTCATCATTTTGACAAGAATACATAGGAATGCCACCTGGCCAGTTCTTAGTTTGTTAACTCTATTAGTCCCCTTCATATGCTTATTGATTCCTAGGATGTAGATTAGAGTTAAATTATGTACACAGAGTTCCCAACGTTTACATACTGTGGGATTTTAAGGCCAATTACAACAAATAATAAAAGACAAAGAAAAATCAAGCTCCAACATGAGAACGAAACTGGATGTCTGCTTTGCGTATTACTAGGAACTGTGAGATCTAATTGTACATGTTTCCAGTTATTGTGCTGGAAATAGTGAGAGTATACGGGGCTTAGTAACATTTAAACAAAAACAGTTTAAAGCAATTGACCGCTTTGGTTGCTGTAGCATCATGACTCCTTCGTGAGATTCTCCATGAACAAAAGGGTTTCCATTAACAAAACCTTTATGTAAGGCTGGATTTGATAGATTTTTTTTTTTTTGGTAACAAAAAAAGCCATGAGTACTATGGGTGAGCAGAAAAATATCCCAGAGACAGGTTGTCATAGAAACCGTGCCAGGAAAGCAGCTACTAACAGAATAGAATGCATCCTCCAAAGTAGAGAAGAAGGAAATGATCTCGAAGCTACTCTTTCCATCAGTTTTGGGGAATAAAGCTCTCATGAATGTCATGGAAATTGTTGTCAGTGATAGCAGGGATAGGTAGGATACTAGGAGGCTGTGGGTTGATGATATATACCTAATAGGACTTTTTTGGAGATTAATATAGATAAAATATAAAAATCACTTAACATATTATGGTCCCTGAAAAATATTAATAATAAATAAAAATAATTTTTATGATCTCATATCATTCTCACTAAAGCCCTCTGAGGAAGACACAGTCATTATTCAAATTTTCCAGGTGAGAAAATGAGGTGCAGAGAAATCGAATTGTTCAAGGTCACCTGGTAAGTGGTAGAACTGGTTCTCTGACTCTAGGGCCCTTGCCCTTAACTTCTCTGCTGGACTGAACTAGTAGGCAATCGATAACTGGTAATAATTATAAAAATTATTCTTCTTTGATGAAATAGTAGCAGGAGTTTCAATTGCTGTGAGATAATACGGCAGTTTGTATTTTGTGATTTTGTTTTTTTCCTTAAGTTTGTTTTTCCTAAACCAAATGGAAGTATCATCCTATAGGATGACAACCAACTACTTTATTCCATTCTCTCCTCCTTACTCCCTAATACAGAGCTTCGGGTTATCCTAACCAATCAGTGTCCTACACTGCAGAGCTCTAGGAAAACCAAGAATCTTTCCCCTCCCCTCCCTTCCCCTCCCCTTCCTTCTTCTCCTCTCTCCTCTCCTCTCCTCTCCTCCCCTCCCCTTCCTTCCTCTCCTCTCTCTTCTCCCCTTCCCTCCTCTTCCCTTGCCTTCCTTTCCTCTCCTCCTGTTTCCTGTAAGAGAAGCTCGTGGCTGGAGCTTCTTTACCATACTTTTCCCACACTTTTTCTGTTATGGGCTGAATCACGTGCCCCCAAAATTCATATGTTGAAGTTAAAGAGAAAATTATTCATGACACTTGTTAAAGAACAGTTAAGCAGACTATTCAGGAGGACTTTCACGATAGATATAGGAACCACTTCTGTGGGGTTTGTGGTAGGGGAGAGAGATTTTCTCAACTTTAAATACAAGGGGAAATGGGCATTTGTAGCCATGAAATAGGGTGGGGTCAGCAGATGGAAAATTGCTGAGAGGAGACATCAGGGTAAGGGAGAATTCTGGCTAAATGAACCTAACAGGATTCTTACTGAAGGCAGACCAGGTTGATCAATTCACCTGGATGATGATGGCTGATTTAGAAGGACTTTTTTGTTATAAATGGACTCTACAAGGAAGGACATGGGAGCCCAAGATCAGACCTACGCAAAAAGAAAGCTCAGTTTTGTCAAGGAGAGAACCTTTCAAGTCCTGACCCACCAGTGCCTACAAATGTGACTGTATTTGGAGACAGGGGCCTTTAAAGAGGTGACTAAGGTAAAATGAGGTCATATGGCTGGACTTTAATACAGTATGACTGGTGTCTTTATAAGAAAGAAAGATAAAACACAGATGCACGCACAGAGTGAAGACCATGTGAAGACACCAGAGGAAGAGAGCCATCTGCAAGCCAGAGAGAGAGACCTTTAGAAGCTATTAACCCTAACAAAACCTTAATCTGGATTTCTAAACAGAACTGTGGGGAAGTAAATTCCTGCTGTTCAAGCCACCCCATTGGTGGTACTTGGTTATGGTCGCTGTAGCAAACGCATATACCCTACCATGATCTGAACATCAAAAGTTTATTTATACCAATGTTGCCTTATTCTCCTGGCATCTCTGCTCGGCATTTGGTGGCTGGGGCTGTTTCACTGTCGTTAAGTGGCCGTGTGGAATGCAAACCCACTGTTGTAAAATGTCACGTGTCCACTTTGGAAACGGCTCTGGGGAGGCTAAGCTCAGGAGAATTAATCAAGGGACATGCTTTCCTTTGTGTCCTTGTGCCTGCCTCCCACTCGTCCAGGCTCTCCCAGGGACTAGCGCCTTCCTTGGAGCGAACACAGGGCTTTGTTCACATCTAGATGCAAGTTCTTACAGGACTGCACACCATTAATTTTTTATATGTCTGTTTACCACTCCCACCCCACCCTCAGCTAATTTCTGAAATTATAGACACTGAGATTATGCCTATGAATTATTCGTTTCTGTACTCCCAGCACCTACTACAATTCCTAGTTCAAAGAAGACACTAATTCATGTTTGGACTTCTTAAATCTTTTCTTCTTTCCTTACCTCTGATGAGGGGATTTTTGTAATACAGACTTAAGTGAGTGAGATTTTAAGCATATTAAATGTGATACAATGAGCAATGGTCAATGTTATAAGAAAAAAGGTCGAGATTTATTTTAAATGCTCCATTAGAAGATTCTGAAATGCCTAAGCCTCTTCTTACAAGGGAGAAGGCAAGTATAATGGAGTTTGAGTTGTCTAGGAGAAATGGTCATCATGGCTTCAAGAAATCTTACTGCCTACTCCACCCCCAAGATGTAGGCAGCACCCAGGGAGGGGACTGGGCATCGGTGGGGACATGGGGAGAGAAAGGAGACTGTAGAGAAAAGGGACCCCTGGGCTCCCACTCAAGACAGATTTTGTGAGGACTGTCAGGCAACTCGCTAGACATTCTCTGAACTCTGAACTTAATAGTAGGACTGTTTCTTTTTGGTAATGAACTATACCTCATTCTCAGACTTTTAGGCAGAAAAGAGGAGGGATATATTTTGGTTATTATGAACTGTATCCAGCTGTTCATGTTGGACCATGGACCCACTGCCCCTCTCATCCGGATTCTCCTCGGTCCAGACCAGTAGGAGGCGCCTGCTTTATCAGGAGGTCTGGTTGGAAGCAAAATACGGTCTTTCAGAACACAACCCTTAACCCAGCTCTTCCAGAGACATAAGCCTCAAGGAAGGTCAACTTCTCCTGAAAGTTTTAGTAAAAATCTGGGTCATGAGCATTTGTTATTTTTAGTCAACAATAGGTGATGGACAAAGCAGGACATATAACTAGCAACACAAGCTTTTGCACTATCTGGAACACAGTCCTCCTTCAAGAATTTATTGTTGGTGAGACAATTGCCAAACAACCCACAGATTTGTGTAAGGAACACCAAAGAAGCAGAATCAATCATTTGTGAAGCAGAACAGTCCTTCATTAGACTTCGTGTATTACTAAAAATGAGCACAAGTGAAGGTCAAATCTATCCTGAAGGTTCCTAATTATAATTCAGAGAGTCAGGAGAAAGAGAATGGAGAAAAAGCAAAAAAATGAAAAAGGCTGCCTGGAGTTTGAGAATACTAAACAGAGACAGCAGATATTTCTGTATTTGATGTCAAACATCCACATGGTAACTTTTTTTTCTCCTAAAGGCATTTAATTTTGTGGGATTGAATTCCTCTTTTTGAGGCCTAGGAAAAATATAAATACCATCAACTGTTTGATCTCATCTGGGTAGTTTGAAGGCTGTTCGTTTGTGGGTTGGGACGTTAATGCCACAAGGAGCAGTAAAATCCTACAACATGCCAGATTTGAGTGATTCACAGCAGTCACAATGTGGGTCAGATGGTGCATTTCTGGGGTTAAAAAAATAATAATAAAAGGGTTACTTACAAGTGTGTATCCAGAAAACACAAGACGTTTGTACTATTTAATATTCAGTGAAAAGCTAAATAGCATTGAGACATGATTAATTTAAGTTATAGTTTGAAAAAAACAAAAACAGTTATTTCTGAATACTAAAAAAAATGTTTGCTAATTTAAAAGGTTTTGAAAATTGGTACAAAGGAACAAAAAGGGCCTTTCATGTGATGTATAAGGAAGATCTGTTGAAGAATATTAGCTTCTGCAGGAAGAAAATTGATAATGTGACATATACTCACTTTGATCTAAATTTAACATCTTCCCACATTTACAACGTTCCAGTGTCCTACCAGTTACTATAGTGATCGTTCCTTTCAACTCAACATTTAATTCCTAGGTAACAGGCAACAATCATGGATACCAAGATAGACATAGGTAAAAATTCTATTTATTAAATATTATCTTTTTGTAAAGCCTCCCCACCCCCAGCAAATTTTAGGCTCACTATATCTAATGAGGACATTGAAACATTTCCAAATATAAGTTGTACAAAGGAACCAAGAAGTGTGTTTAGGCCCTAATTTTGAGTGTAAGAACCTTGACATGATGTCATAGCATTGCTAGGGAAACAAAAAACGAGCATTCTAAAATAAGTACTTTTCAGCTGGAGCTGACCTAGAAAGTCACTGTTGATGTTTGATGAAGCTGTGGGCAAAAAATTACTCTCCATAGTTAAAGCATCTGTTCTGTCCAGTGATGCTGTGTCATATTCAATGTTTATTCTTCTTCTAAAATGGACAGGCCCATGATGTGGGAGCTCTTTCTCACAAAAGCAACTTGCATTAGAAACTTCCAGATAAATGCAGAAGAATCTCCTGACCACGGAAAGGACAAACGGTAAGTACTTCATTATATTGCTCTTCATACTTTAAAAAAAAAAAGCTCTTTCTGGTGTATTTTAGCTCACCAATAGAAACAGTATCTAAAGAGTCACATCTGAGTACCACAGAGAGATCCCACTATTTATATGTCTAGGTATTGGCCCTACTGTGCAGTCTTCCTGGGTTAGAGATGATAATAAGTCCTTCGAAATGCAGGGTTCTAAAACAAGAACCTACACTTTTAAATCTAGCTTTCCCATTGCTACACACTAAGCAAAAGCAAACATAAACAAAAAATTATCAGACCAAAAAAATACACTGGAAAAGTCGGGAGTGATAAAAGGAGAGGAGGAATGCTAAGGGATCACAGCGTTAGAATATGTTCAGAAGCCTTGAAGTCATACTGATTGTAATGCTTGTTAAACTTCTTGTACTTAATCCCCGTGACAGCTATACCAGGTTGTCTATGAATCTCTCGATTTTACAGATGAGGAATTAAGGCTGATAGCATTAAAGTAACTGGCTCAAGGGATCCCACTTAAGCTAATAAGTGGCGGGGTTTGTATATGTTTAAAAACAACAGCAACAAAAAAGCCCGACCAGTCAAGAGGATATATTATGAGTAGTTGGTTTCACAAATGCCAAAATACAAACTAGGGGATCCATGGTGCTTGCAGTATGGTCTAAACCAATGAATTCACAAAGTCAAGTGGCCAGAACAGGTTCCCAAAGCTCCCTTTGAAAGGAGACAACCAGCCATTGTGATGTAGATTTGATTGTCAAAAAGCCTTTTTGTTCTTCCATGTAGGGGAATTTTCATGAGCCCTTTGATAAAAATATTTACACTTCTGTATAGATCCACATCCTCAAATTGGAAAGCAGAGCAGATGGAAGTTCTTCATACAACCCGATGGGCAAGAATGTGGTAATGTTAGACTTTATGTTTTTTTCTCTTATAAAGTAGTCCTATGACCCAAAGACGGATTGCTGCTCTTGGGAACTCAGACTGAGTGTCAGATAGTGGTAGCCATATTTCATTACAGTCCAGGGCAATTTTAGCAGTTCATTCTGCAAGTCCCAACATCTACTATGGATTATTATTCCATATGAATCACTTGCAGATGGAATGTAAGGTAGAGTGGGCTCTTGTAAAATGAGTTACATAAAATGTAGTGAGTCCATACCAAACTTCTAAATTCTTAGTAGAAAAGAACAGTAATTACAATTTACCACAAGAGGGCACGCTGGTACTTTTAAATATCAATAACATGGCCGGCAAAGTGAGCACAATTAAAGACAAGGTGCAAATTTCAGCTACAAGCCAGTTGCTTTTTTACAGTCATTATATACGAAATCCGGAAGATTTTCTTTAGTACCTTTCATAAAAGAGTAATAAGGATTTGAAAAGAGTATTGAGGTTTTTTTTTTTTTTTTTTTTAAGGCATATTGCTTCTTATTTTCATAGAAAGAATTGAGATTTTTTCCCTAAAAATTTATTTCCCTGGGTTAATATTTTGTTAGATATTTACTTTGTAGCATCACCAGTTATCAAAATGGTTTGGGGAAAATCAAAAGAAAAAACTATTCCTTTTTGTTTTGTTTGCAGCAGTGCAAGTTACAAATTGGTGAAATCAGGCTTTATTTTATTAGATGGAGGGAAAGTTAAATGGAGACAATTATGGTAAATTAATAGAGATTCAAAAAACTCTCCACACTCCTTCTTCTCACACATGTTACAATGTGATTCATTATCATTAAAGAATGGCTTTTATTGACAAGATTGTCTATTATTTTTAGGCCCTATTATTGCCTCTTTAACAACCAGTGAATTCTGACATGGGATTGAAAAAAGAATATACATGTTATGCCCTAAAGCTACAGATTAAAAATAAAGAAAACAGACAAAAAACAAAATTCTCATAGCATATGTGGTTTGAAGTAATCCTGGAAGTATATGTAGTGTTTCTGTATCAGAGGAAAATTTATACATATTTTCACTGGAAATGTTTCTTTAGTCCAGGGATTGGTAAACTTTTTCTGTAAAGGGCCAGATAGAAAATAGTTCTGACTTTGCAAGCCATATGGTCTCTGTCTGCTTCTGACTACACAATTTCAGCTCTGTAGCATGAAAGCAGACATAGACGAGCAACTGAATGGACTTGCTTGTGTTCCAATGAAATGTTTACAAAAATTGTCAGGCTAGGTTTCACCCCAGAACTGCAGCTGGCAGAACCCTGCTTCAGTTTAGCTGTGGACCCCTTCACAGAAAAGGGGTGAGTGAGAAAGAGAAATAAACTTTGGAGACCTGGACGTAGGGGCACACAAAGAACCTCTGCTGGGGAGCACAGGATGTGAAAAGCCTTACCTCAAGTCTCGAGAGATGCTCGACAGAGCTCTTAGCAAGAAGCCAAAAGGAAAACTGTCTTAGGAAAACATGTATTTTAGAAAATTAGTTGAAGCAGATTCATAGCCCCATGTCTAAAATAAGTAAAGCCCAGAGGGTGCAGTACATCCAAAATGTCTAAGAGATGAGGAGTTTGCCTTGAGCATATGTAGCCTTGGCATTTTTAACCACCAAGAGATAAGGAAAATCTTGAACCCTGCAGGAAGCTAAAGAGTTTTGCAGCAAGATAATTGTGGGTGATAAATGAGCCCCAAGGATGCACCTGAATTTTATGAACATAAAGAAGCACCTCTGAGTCCCAACTCAAGGATATTTTCTGAAGCACCACTGGAACTTTAAATATTTGGAAAATACATTTTATGATTCATAGAAAGATCATATACATTCCCCAAGAGTGATAGATGCATTATAGTTTGATTTGCGAGATGAGCTAAGATTTCCATGAAATCAATTAATTGCGGCGGAAAAAGCTTAGAGGAATATAAATTGCAATGGTTCTCAGGTGTGGCCACAGAGAAATGTCAAGGAGATTGTTTTAAAAATGTGATTTCTCAGGTCTGGAATGCCAGACCTATTGGATTAGATTTTTCTGGAGCCCGTGGCTCAGGCCTTTTGACAATGCTGCCTAGGTGGGTGTCTGGAACAGCCAGGCCAGCATCAGCCCGGGGGCTGGCATTTGGGAACCACTAGGATAAGGGACAAACCCTGGGTTTGAAGTTTGGCCATGCTGGGTTCAAATTCAGGCTCTGCCAAATATTAGTCGTTTGGCCTTGAGCTAGTGATGTAACATTTCCAAACTTCAGCTACAATACCTGTTACATGGAGCCAACATTCACCCCTACTGGAAGGACCGAAAATCTGATGTGGCTGTGCCGCTTTCGGCTTTGTGATATTAAATGATTAAAGGTTACAATTTAAGTGACATGAGCAAACTTTATTTAACACTTCATGAAGTGGATAGTCTCCATTCAGAGAAGGTGGGACGCTTTCATAGGATAAAGAATAAAGAACAAGGAAGAGACAGAAAGTGTCTGATTGGCTGGGGCCACACCATCAACCTTGCTGGAGGTGTAAAGGCCCAGCGCTGGCTTGGCATTTGGGGACTGACTGACAGGATATACTGCGTTTCTGGACAAGCGGAGCATTTCCAGCTCATGGAAGTGATCTCAGTTTCTGTTTGCTGATGTGGCCTTCTGGGCAGGAGAGGATCCATCTTGGGCCTAGAAAGTTATTTCAACAGCTCTTTACATCCTCTCTCACCTTTCTTCATGGGGACAATGTAGCTGGATTTGCCACACTCGCCAGTACATAGAATTTTACTAAAAGTGTAGAGCACTTTTTTATTATTTATTAGGTGACATTGGTTAATAAAATCATATAAATTTCAAGTGTACAATTCAATAATACATCATGCGGATATTGCATTGGTAGATAAGGGTAAAGGCGGTCAAATATATACATGGTGACAGAAGGAAATTTAACTTTGGTAAACACACAGTGTATGGCATTTTAAAGAAGATACATAAGTTTTGCTTCACGGAAGCTTTTCTCCTGAATTTCTCGAAAACTCTGGGTTCGGGGTACGCCATCTCTATTCTTACGCACCAGCTGGGGAGAAACTGCAGGAGGGAGATGCCAAGGCTTCAGGCATCCCATCAAGTTCTAGCCTGTGCTGACTTTCTGCACAACTTGGCTTAAGGTAATTCCAAATGCTTATTGCTGGCAACTTGGCTTTCCGTTCTGGATGGAGTTAAGCTTTGTTCGCACATGCAGGTGTAGGAGGGTTTTGCTTCTCTGTCAGAAGTTCAGGCAGCAGTGAATTAGACCACACCTAGTGCTCCTTTATTTATTTTTTCCCTTTTCTTGAGTTTATCTGAACGAAGAAGAATGTCACTCCCTCTGAATCTGGAGTGTGGAAAATCACGGGGCAGCCTACCAACTGTCACTTGGCAGGGACGTGATATCGGGGAGGGAGCTGGCAACTCCCTTCCTGTGGCCAGGAGCATTCTCCTTGAGCACGCAAGGCTGCAACAAGCTCATCAAGGAGGAAAATAATTTCACAGTGCATGTTTTTAAAGCTCCCTCCACGGTAGCAAAGTATTTGTGGAACAGAAGTGGAGTTTGGCAGTCATTTCGTTATTTTGTTGAAAGAAGAAAGCTAGGAAAAAGAAAATTCCGGCAAAAGGAAGAGTTGCTTTAACTTACAGGTCCGTGGTGGCTTCCCCAGCGGTTGTGGCTGGCAAGTCAGGAAGGCAAAATCTGCATTTTGGAAGTTTGTGGACTCAGCATTTGAATTAAGTTTCATAGCAAGTAAACCTGAGGGTTTTCTTGTATTCTAATTTAGAGCTGGGCATTAGCCAAATTAAGAATGAAGAATCCTACATCAACGGTTTACTGCTGAATTTCACTATTGGTCCTACTTAGCAGCTTCAAAGAAGACAGCTATAATCTTTCAAGGAATCCAGACATGTTAATTGGACGGCATTTGAATATTAGTAGTTTTTATTTAGGTCAGTAGCGCTATAAATTGAATGACAACTCTAAGGTCCAAAAGTAAGTCTAAATTTTACATTTATAAACATCTCTCACAATCTCAGGAAAAATGAACATTTCAGAAACAAAACATGACTTTGCATTATTTTTACCAAAAAAGATCTTCTCCAAGCCAAATGCTAAAGCAGTGCGCATTTGTTGAAATTAATCAGAAGTAAAATAGTTAAATAAAGCTGAAATACTTGTGTGAAAAAAAAGAGTGGCTCGAGACTTGTTTTTGTTTTTTTTTTTTTATTTTATTTTCAGATTAACAGCCTCGAATGCAAAAAGAGTCTCATCTCCAAAGTCAACTATTAATGCTTTTTGTTTCTCTAAAATAATATTTCAAGGGATTACTTTGAGGTCCAAATAATAGCATTACTTTTGGTGGTCAAAAAAGACTGCTTTGTACATTTCCAGGCACTTTGATATTTGTGGTGGAGAAAATTAGTTCAACAGGAGAAAGGCTTTCAAGCTGAGGCTCATAAAGTGCTTTTTACAAATGGGCTGTGACACACTGTGACATCATTTAATCATGGTGCTTCCCCATGCAATGAAAACTTTGAGTAAGATTCAGAAATAGGCACCAAATGATAGAGAAGCAAATAGCCAATCCAACTAAAATATCACATTATAAAACCAGAGTCCTTGGCCTCATCTTTGTTTTTGTTCTCTCTGCCTCTGACCTGAGGCCAAGGTCTCAGTCCCCTCCTCTCCATTTCCTCTGCTACGGTTTGCACAGTTCTTTACTGTCCCTCCCTCTAAACTACTATAACAGCTTTCTACATGTTTTTCTGCATTTTCTCCTATTTTTTGGAAGCCATTCTCTTAAAACACAGACCAGACTGTGTCACCCTCCTGCTGAAAAGCTTTGTTTGCCACAACTCCGATGATTCTGATGAGGACCAGTGTCTCTGGGGATCTCTTTGCTTCGAAGTAAGACCTTCATAACAGTTAGCACCCGGCCCCTACAGAGAAAGGAGTTTCGGGGTTGGGTGAGTTGTCAAGACCCAGCCAAGTAATTTGGGTTCTTCCAAAAGCCACACGTCTATGGGAAAACTGGATTGTTGGTGAGGACATTGAGATAGAAGTCCAGCTGTATGCACTGGGCACATGGGGAGGGTGGGAGAAGGCTGGAGTGCCCAAGAACTCTGGGCGACAGATAGTGACAGCAGAACTAACCTCCAATGAGTGTGGTGTAACCAAACTACTTCCTGTTCCGTTTAGACTCTCTCTGAGGCTAAGCAGACCAGTTTCAGATCAGGAAACATTGGCAGGGCAACTTAGAGGGGCTTCCTCCATTCTCCACAGCCCTGGTTTCCAGCCTGAGTTCATCAGAATTTCTTGGGAAGATTCTAGGGATCCATTACAAATGGTCTGAATCAGGTTATCTGGGTCTGATACCCAGAAATATGTATTTTAAACACGTTTTCCAGGTAATTCTTCCGTAGCCAATTCTGCACAGGTGTGGAGGAACCAGTGAATTAGAGGGGGCAAAAATCAGTATTCCTCACCATAGCATCCAAGGCTGTCAGCTGTCAAGCTCCCATCATTCTGTAGTCACTCACTTTGTGTGTATTTTTTTCTCCTTTCTCTCTTCTTTAATGTTTGCTGATCCCACTCACTTCTGTACATTTGTTCATAGCTTTCTCTTTGCGTTGAATACTGTTCCCCATATTCTCCAGTTGAAATATCCTATAGCTGCATCAAGGTCTAATTGATCTGCTGTGAAATTTCCTTTGATTCTACCAGTAAATTAATTACTTCTTTTATGCTCCTGAAGAACTTAGTTCATACCATTGGAAGTTATCATTTTGTGTTTATAGTTACAAGGTCAAGATATTCTGAATCACAAACCAGGACACACGATCCAGCAATCACAATCACCTCAGATAATCTAAGGTATTTGATTACCACAATTGCAGTTGCTCATGTGTCTTCCCCAGTAAAAGCAATATATATATATAAGTTCTCATAGGCCAAAGATAATGCTGAATTCACTAGTGTAATCACACAATATAGTACGAGAGACATGGACATGCTTAATTAATGTTGAACTCAGAGTGTTTATGTGAACATGGTGCTACGACTGTGAGGGCCAAGTTACTTTTGGCGCCACTCAAACTAGAAGCTCCAGACCCTTTCTCAGAAGGAGAATGAAGGCAGATGTTTGTCTTTCTGGCTTTCTTTGTCCTAGTTCAGTTAAGAACAGGCATAAAGCATGCTGAGATATCAGCCGTATTGGGCCAGGAGGGTGAGGGAGGAATCCATGACCTGCCAGAAAGGGGTATGGAGTCGCTATATAAGATATATATATATATATATCTATATAATATCTATAAATCTATATAATATTTATATCTATCTCTCTCTCTCTATAAGATCTCAACTCTCATAAAATTTAAATTCCAGTAGGGTTGATGGGCCAAAAACTAGTTAAATAAAAAAAAATTCCAAAATGATAAGTGCTTATTCTAGGAAAGGAGTCAGACAATAATATATAAATCAGATGATCCAAACAGTGATGAATGCCATGAAAAAATAAAAGTGATGCTGTGTCTAGGAGGGTTGGCTTGCTGAGGGTGTTAGGGCGGGATTAGGCCTCTCAGAGATGGCTTTTGTGTTGAAAAGTGGATCTGAGGGAAGAGCAAGCCAAGAGCTGGCAGGAAACCTTTCCAGGAAGAGGAAGCCTCAGGTGGCACAACCTGGAGATATGAATGGGCTCGAGTATTTGAGGAAAACAAAGAGATACAGTGTGGCCAGAGCCCAGCAAGAGAGGTGCCAGGCAGTGGGAGATGGGGGTGGAGAGGGAGAGGTAACAGATGTGTGGGGCCTGGGAATTCTCATTTTAGGCCAAGTGCAATGGAAAGACATTGGAGAGTGTGATAGGATCTCATCATCTGATCTACAATTATGATAAATACTTAATTGGAAGAATTAGGGGATTTCTAAAATACATTAAAAGGAGAGAGTACAGTGAGGAAGTTCAGAGATTCAAAAATGGTGCTCAGGTTTTTGACTTAGCCAAATGAGTAGCTGCTACAGAAGGAGAAAGTTTTGTATGGAAGTCGATGTGTTATGTTAGACATGCTGAATCTGAGGTTCTCAAGGCGCATCCAGGTGGAAATGTTGAGTCAGAAATTAGACGTGTCTGAAGCTTTGGGAGAACTCTCAGTCGGAGGTGTAGGTTAGAGACTCCTCATCATCATATAGGAGGTTAAAACCACAGAATGGCTGATATCGCACAGATGAGCAGCATGAGTGGGATGAGAGTGGGCCTTTGCGAACAAGAATATCTTAAGAGTGGGTGGAGATAACATTATCAACAGAGGAAATGTGGAAAGAAATCAAAGGAATCGTTTTTATAATAAAGACAAATGCGCTCATTGGATTTGATAGAATGGAGTCATTGGTGACCTTGGGGAGGTGAATTGAGGCAGACAGTGAATGCTGACTGCTATCTGAGAAACTTGGCAGAGAATGGGAGGAGGCAAATTGCAGGGAATAGTTCAAGGTTAGTAGAATATTTTTTAGGGTAGGAAGAAAAGAATAAAAAAGAAGAGAATGAATATGTAAGAGGAAAAGATAAGTTGGAAGAGCGAGAGCTTGAAAGAAAGAATGGAGAGGTTTGGCTGAGCTGTATTTACATGAGGACACCTTATTCTCTTAGCATCGAATAAATAGTAAAATTGTGGCTGTCCACACATTTGCATGCAAGATGATAGGGTTTAAAACTAAGGGGATTTATAGCGGATGGTCCCTATTGTCTTATCTAATCTAGTTAGATAGTAAGAAGTTGTTAGCCCAAGACTTCTGTGTGTGTGTGTGTGCGCGTGCTGCTTTTTTTAAAAGTTTTATTTTTTTTTATTGAAGTGAAATTCATATAACATAAAATTAACTATTTAAAAGTGAACAAACAATTAAATGGCATTTAGTACATTCATAATGTTGTGCAACCACCACCACCTTATTCCAGTTCTGAAATATTTTCATCATCCCAAAAGGAAACCCCATATCCACTAGGCAGTTGCTCTCCATTCCTCCCTTCCCCCATCCTCTAGCAAACATTAATCTGCTTTCTGTCTCTGTGGATTAACCTATTATGGAGATTTCCTATAAATGGAATCATGTAACATGTGACCTCCCGTGTCTGCCGCCTTTCACTTAACATAGTGGTTTCAAGGTTCATCTAGGTTATAGCATGTATCAGTACTCCACTCCTATTTATGCACAAATAAGATTTTCTTATATGAATATATCATGATTTGTTTATCCATTTATCCAGGGATGGGCACTTGGGTTGTTTTCCATTTTTATAAACCATGGTAAAAAACATGTAACAAAATTTACTATTGCTAACCTAAAAGTAAAAGGGCTTTTCTAAGTGACAGGCAAAAAGCATTTAATGAGATTGATAAGAATAGTTATTCAGGAAGCATTGATTCAGGCAGGAGCTCAAATTATGTTCTGATTAGGAAACAAAAGAGATGAGTAGTTATCAGAAAGAGAGGGAGAAGAATATATCAGAAGGAAAACATTTCTATTGGCGTAGATGATATAACATAGTGATGTTAATTCTAAACAATATTTTAATTTCAGTCTAGTAGTCATTAGCCTAGTAGTCATAGTAACTGCTTTCCTGTTATCTTTGCTCTCAGTTTTTTTGAGAGCACAGTGTTGCCCCAGGCACAATCCAAAGGTTGTTTTTCCCTGTTTTTACATTCCAAAAATTTGAGACGTAAGACATACAAGGCAGTTCCTCTGGCATGGAAGCTCTGGCTCTGTTTTTGTTTGTTTGTGTGTTTATTATTTATTTTTAGTTTTTTTTTAATAACTATGTGGCAATGATACCTCTAAAGAATATTTAAGGACTTGAATAATTATTTTTTTAAAATTAAGTTTATTGGGGTAACATTGGTTAATACAACTATATAATTTTCATGTGTACATTGTAATTTGACATCTGTATATTCTATTGTGTGTTTACCACCAAAAGTCCAGTTTCTTTCAGCTACCATATATTTGATCTCCTTTACCCACTTCACCCTCCCCTTATCTCCCCTTAGCCCAAGACTTCTGTGTGTGTGTTGCTTTTTTCTAAAGTTTTAATTTTTTTTATTAAAGTGAAATTCACATAACACAAAATTCACATAACATATTTGACCCCCTTCTACTTCTTCCCTCCTCCCCAAACCCTTAGTAACACTAATACTACTCTATAGTCCTCTGGTAACCTCTAGTCTATATTCCATATCCAAGAGTCTCTGTTTGTTTGTCCTGCTCATTTGTTGCTTTTAGATTTATATCCCACATATAAGTGATATGATGTGATTTTCAACTTTTTCTGTCTGGATTATTTCATTTAGCATGATTATCTCGAAGTCCATCCATGTCACAAATGGCAGTATTTCATCTCTTCTTATGGCTGAGTAATATTCCATTGTATGTATGTACCACAGCTTCTTTAGCCAATCATCTATCTTAGGACACTTCAGTTGCTTCCATGTCCTGACCACTATGAATAATGCTGCTATGAACATCGGTGTGCACATATCTTTTCGGATATGAGTTTTCAAGTCTTTGGGGTAAATACCCAGTAGAGGGATTGCTGGATCATTTAGTAGGTCAATTCTTAATTTTTTGAGGCACTTTCATACTATTTTCCATAGTGGCTGTACCAATTTGCAGTCCCACCAGATGTATGAGGGTTCCTATTTCTCCATGTCCTCTCCAACATTTGTTATTATTTGTCCTGTTGATTACAGCTATCCTAACAGGTGTCACATGCTATCTCATTGTGGTTTTGATTTGCATTTCCCTAATAGCTAGCGATGTTGAGCATCTTTTCATATATTTATTGGCCATTTGTATGTCCTCTAGGGAGAAGTGTCTGTTCAGGTCCTCTGCCCATTTTTTTTGATTGGATCATTTTGTTTTTGTTGTTGTTATTGAGTCGTATGAGTTCTTTGTATATTTTGGATATTAGGCCCTTATCGGAGGCATTGCTTGCAAATGTATTTTCCCATTCAGATGGTTGTCTCTTTACCTTGTTGATGGTTTCTTTTGCTGGGCAGAAGCTTTTTAGTTTGATGTAGTTACATTCGTTTATATTTGCTTTTACTTCCCTCACCTTTGAGGTCAAATTCATAAAAGCCTCTTTAAGTCCAAGGTCCTTGAGTTTAGTTACCATGTTTTCTTCTATACATTTTCTTGTTTCAGGTCTTATATTCAGGTCCTTAATCCATTTTGAGTTAATTTTGGTGTGTGGTGATAGACAACAGTCTAGTTTCATTCTTTTGCAGGTGGCTTTCCAGTTTTCTCAGCACCATTTATTGAAGAGGCTTTCTTTTCTCCACTGTATGTTTTTGGCTTTTTTGTCGAAAATTATTTGCCCACATAAATATGGGTTTACTTCTGGACTCTCAATTCTATTCCACTGGCTCTGGCTCTGTTTTAAAATGACTCTATTACTGTTATTGTTTACCCCATCTTAACCATTTTTAAGAGTACATCACAGCAGTGTTAACTACATGCGTACTGTTGTGCAACGGCTCTCCAGAACTTTTTCATCTTGCAAAACTGAAACTTTACCCATTTCTCATTCTCCCAGCCTCCAGTAACCACATTGAATTTTCTGTTTCTATGAGTTTGACTACTTTAGATACCTCACAGAAGTAGAATCATGCAGTATTTGTCTTTTTGTGACTGGCTTATTTTATGTAGCATAACGTCCTCATCCATGTTGTCAAGTATGACAAGATTTCCTTCTTTTTTAAAGCTGAATAATAGTCGCGTGCATGTGCACGCACATGCACGTGTGTGCCGTCTCCGTGTGTGTGTGGGTGGGTGGGTGTGTGTGTTTGGAGATATTTTCTTTATCCATTTCTTCATCAGGGACATTTAGGTTGCTTCCACCACTTGGCTATTGTGCCTAATGCTGAAAAGAACACAGAATTTTAGGAAAACAATCAGAAAGGAGAGTCAGCTGGAAACTCACAGCTGGATCAAAATATTTGGTAGGAAAACAAATGATTCCAAGTCCAGAGTTTGTTTAGTAGCAAAAGGATCTTAGCCAGCAGGCAACTGTAGAGCACAGGTCCTCTTACTTGGTCATGAGGCCCTGTCTTAGGAGTTTGAGTCAATTCTGAGTCATATCAGAAAGGAAGGCTGTGGTTAAGCCTGTTTTCTCTGACTACAGCATAGGGTCAGGCAAGAACTTGCTCTGGGAGGTGGTCATCAGCGACATCTGCTGCAGGGAGCCGGAGGTCAGGGGCTGGGGAAACCAGGCGGGCCCAGCATCAGCTCTTAGAGCCTCATTACTTTCCTCTTTAGTCACCTCACCTTCTTCTACCTCCCTCCCCTTCATCCCCCTTCCTTCTCCTCTTTCCTCTTCTCCTCTGTCTCCTCCTCTTCACTGCCCCACCCCCATTCTCTTCCCTTCCCTCTCTCCTCCTTCCCCTCCCTCTGCAGGAATTGTTTCTCTTTGATCTTCATAGGCACCCCGTGCACAGAAAGCAGGTGAGGAGTAGCAGAGACTGTTTGTCTTCACTATACCTTTGCTGTTTTTGTACTCTTAGTTCCTTGCAGGTTCATATCTCTTCATCAATGAGCTCAATTGAGCTGGGGACTTTATCCAGGCAGGATTGTCAAAGGCAGTACTACTGCTCCTGCCTAAAGAATCTCTGGTGCGTCATCTGCTTCCGAGAAAAAGCCTCCATTATCTCAAAGACTGGGACCCATGCTCCCACCACCTGCTGAGCAAGTATGAGTCTGTTAGAGGTTCTTCCATGTTTCCCCTCCCACTCCAGATCCAAAGAGACAAGGAGACTGGCTGCACAGCCCCAGGCGCCTATAGAGAGGACAAAAGGAAGGTAGAAGCACAGTCCAATTGCCAGGGTTGGCTTCTGACTCCCCAAATTTTCACTACTTCCTAAATTGGCTTGGTGACACTGAGTACTTCTTATCAGAGTAGAGATAAGTCTTAAATTACTGATTCTTCTCAGTAATTTAACCATATGTATGTGAAATGTCTTTGTTGTTCCTTGCCCTCTAGTAGCTGATATTAATTAATCACCCTGCTGAAGGCAAATACTCTTTAGGATCAGCCTAGGGTAATCCCTGTTGGCCAGCTCTGGAGGCAGAGTGGGCTTCTCCATCATGCACAGAAACCTGGAGAAACCCAGGCAGGATGAACAATGAGATCTTCTTTCCCAAGCAGTTAGACTTCCTACTCTTTCTGGGCTCCAGGCCCAGTTATACTGGATATAGAATACCACTGGGGATGAGCCTGTAGCAACAATTTGATCTCTGATACATGGGAAGCAGACTGGCCCATGATAAATGAGGATGACCTTTAAAGTCTTACAGGGAATTGATAATGATATTTACATCCCAGGAAAGGCCCAGAAACTTCATCTTCCAGCCCTTCTTAAGAAATGATGACCGAACTAGAGAAAATTTCCAAGTGACTTCTGGGCAGCCGCTGTACTATAGCCAAGTAGTTAAATAACACGCCAATCTCAAGCGTAAGAAAAGCGCCCTCTGTCCCTTGAAGCAGGGGAGCACTCCTATAGAACAACTTTCCTGATGCTCTCTATCCTATCTTGTTTTCTTTTTAACACTTTCTTTTCTGTTATTTCGGTCTTTTCTCAATGCTAAGATTGGCAAAGAATGCTTGGGATCTCGCAGACTGTTCTTTACAACAAAGGTGGATACCCACATTTCCCAGGGCACAGTGGTTAAGAGGGATATTATTAAAGGTGTCTGCGTTAATAATAGCAGGTTCTAACTAAGAGCCTTCATTAGGGTAATTGCTCAGTTTCGGATCTGAATTTTGAACCACATAAACATCTCCTGGATTTTGAACAGGTGTGTAGGTGTTTGTTTCTCAGGGCTGCTGTAACAAAATACCGCAGACTGGGTGTCTTGAGGCAATGGAAATTTATTTTCTCACAATCGTGGAGGCCAAAATTGAGGCGTAGGCAGGGTGGTTCTTTCTGGAACCTCTGAGGAAGGATCCGTTCCGTTCCCTTCTTTTCTGGCTTCTGGTGGTTGATGGTAATCAGCATCGATGGCTTATAGACACATTGCTTTAGTTTCTGCTCCATCTTCACATGACCGTCTTCTCTCTATGTGTCTGTGTGTCACCAAATCTCTCTCTCCCTATTAGGACCCCAGTCATTAGATTACGGGCCCACCCTAATGCAGAATGACTTCATCTTTATTTGATTACATCTGCAAAGACTTGATTTCAAATAAGATCACAGGTACCAGGGGTTAGGACTTTGACATATCTTGTAGGGAGACAAGATTCAACTCTTAACTATCCTGAATTCTAAAGCCAAACTCATCATCTTCTCCCTAAAACTATACCTCAAACTTTCTATTCAGTTCACTCGTTTCTTTATTCAATAAATATTGGGCATCTGCTGGCATAAATGTTGGCTCTATGAATATGATAGTAAAAATCAACAAAGACCATGAATATCACTTGCATAATCTGAAAGCATCCTATATTTTATCATCCCCCTCCCCAAATCCAAACCATCATCATGTCTTGTTGACATTGTTTTCTGAATATTTTTCACATTCATTCCCTTTTTTCCAACTCCACCTTCAGAGCCCACACTCCCTCATTATCTTGCTCAGACAGTTTTAATCACCACCTAATTGCAAATCAATGTTAATCCTGTTCCTGTCTAATAAGTCTCTACATTGCAGATAGATTCCCTCCTACCTCCCCCAAACACACACACACACACACACACACACACACACACACACACACACACAAACACACACACGCACTTCATGATTTCTCAATACCTTTAGAATAAAGCCAAACTCCTAACCACAGCTGATGTAACTCTGGATGTTGGGCTCTCTCTGCCTGTCCAGCCTCAGCTTACACCACACCCCACCTCTCACTTTCTTAGGTCCAGCCACATTGGTCTTTCAGTCTGTCAGATTTTAGAAAGTATACAAATTGTTTGGCAATCATGTAAAGTAGATCGTCAGGAATAAGGCCTGAGATTCTGCATTTCTAACCAGCACCCAGGTGATGCCAGCGCTGTTGGTCCAGGACTCTGCTTTGAATCCACAGGTTTGCCAGTCCCCGTGCTCCCTTTGTACGTGCTGTTCCTGCTTTTCCTCAATACTCTTTCCTCCTCTCTTCACTTGAACACATTGTTCAGACCTCAGTTCATTATCACTGCTCAGGGAACTCTTCTTCAATCTCCTCAACTAAGCCAAATACCTTCAAGCCTACTGGGAAGTCTCATCTCCACATATCTCTTCTTAGCACTTAGCTCAGTCAAGTTATGTTTTCTCTGGACATTTTTTGATCAACTATTTATCTCCCCCACTAGACTATAGACTCCATGGTGGAGGGTCTTTGTCTGTTTCTGATTACCATTGTCTCCCCAGAGCCCCACACAGTGTGGGGCTCTCAGAATAGACACTCATTAAACATTTGTTGAATTGATGACGAGTGGTACCAAGTCCCTAACAGTTTTTTCCTTCACTAGCAGAGTAAAAGAGTGACAATCATGTGGCCCTGGTGGATTTAGACTTTCAGAAGAAAATCGTTTTATCTTCCCTTTGTTGTTACAGGGATTCTGCTGTCTAGTCTGGATCACTTCTGATGATGCCGACAACCTTTGCATACACACTATGTTTGTTTTTGCATTATGGCTGCTCAACTCAGATGGTGACCTGGGGTTAATAAACTTGTGTCACTGCAAGCACCAGAGATTCTCTCTGATTCCTTCAAATAACGGGGGCTGATTGTAAGGATAACTGTGAAAATAAGGAGGATGAGGATCTCAGCTGGATAGGCAGTCCGCTCAGGCAGCAGAGCTCTATTTTGCTTTTGAAGTTCAGTGCAGCTCTTGAGGCAGTCCTCATCACCGTCACTGCGTCAGCAATGCCAGGCGATTGCTCTCTACTGCATGGCCCCACTAAGACAGCTCACCTCCTCCTCCTGTCTCTGCATCGCTTGTAGTATCTTTCGGCTTCTGTTCTTGCCAGCGCTGGGTTACCTCTCACTACCACCTCCTTGCTCATAGTTTCCACCATCTTCTGGTCTCGGAGGCATCACTGCTCCAGCCTTAGCTTCTACTCCCTGGTGTCTGCTGCTCGCATTCTCTATACACTTTGCACTTAAATTCACCCAGAGAGGATCTGATTGTTTGTTTAATCACTATTACCTTTTTCTGATTCTCATGCCACAAGCTTAGGCAACTGACAGAGCTATACTAGATTTTTCTGCCAGTAAGTTTGGTGCTCATGCTGGTCCAAGCATGTCTGAGCGGGGGACAGTATGCTCACATGCAGTGGTGTGCTGGAGGCAGCTCCTACTGGTCCCCAAGAACTGATTGTGAAACAATTTAACAATTTGATGAGCCCAGTTGTTAAGTCAATAGCCTGAAATCAGACACGGTAGAAGTATTTACACCAAAGAAATTGGAAAAAGCTACAAATAACACATACTTCCTTTTCCCCACAGAGGCAGTCTGCCAGCACACAGCTGAATGGAATAAAGAACAGGCTCACCCCCAGGAAGCACTCAGAGCCATTTCCCTTGGTTCTGTGGTTGCCAGTCTAGGCTTCCCTGTCGAGGGAGGTGTAAGTGGCGAGTGCCCTGTATGGCTTTGCTTTGTCACTCACAGGGCTTCCAAGTTGACACAGGCTCATCTTATCACTGTTGCCACCCCAATTGCTGTTATATTTTTGGTTGAGTTTCCAAGGAAACAAACTCTGAGATGGAGATTTGTGTGTGCAAAAACTTACTGGGGAATGTGCTTGAGTTCGACTCTTATGGAGGAGAGAAGGAGGTAAGATTGCGCACAAGGAATAATCGAACTGCAACGTAGTCATCAAAAAGGTATGGGAAGGACCAGTAATTAAGCTGGATAAGGTGACTCTTCAGAGGAGAGTGATTCTCAGGGAGGAACTCAGCTGAGAACCATAGATTGGCCCTAATACTTCCAGTGGACGAGAAGGCAATCTGGAGGGCTCACACACGTTTACTACATGTAGAAGGATAAAAGATGTGTAAAAGTTAAACTTCCCATAGAGCATGTTAAAGTTGTTTTATTAAATTCCAAAGTAGGAAAGCTGTCATCATTTTTAACAAATCTCTAAAGGTGGTAACTCTTAATACACGATTTCCATTTTTCAGAGCCTTATGTCCTGAAAAGAATTGTGACCCCAGTTTCCTCACCAGCAGGATCAAAGGACAATATAATGAGCATTTCACGATATAACACCTATCTTAATTATCCATACCAGATCTGCTCAGAGAGGTTTCTATTTCCAGCTCGAGCATTGCAAACCGATGATTTCTGATTATGCACAGAACTTTCTCTTCGCATTCACACACCTGCATCCTGGCACTGGCGTCGGTGTTTCCCAACCCTCTTTTGGGCAGACCTCCTGTACTTTTTTGTAGGTAGGTCTCAGCAGCCGATGTTGACCTGCCAATTGCGGATGTGGCTGCCCCAAGGAGTGTTGCCTTGGGGGAACCTTGCCAGATGTAGCATATTAAAGATGGCTACCTAAAGAGGTTGGGGTTGGGGGTTTCTATGTCCCTTTGCCTTGAGAATATGTGACCCAGTGATTGCTTTGACCAGTAGAAGGTGGCGGAAATGACGTGGTACTGAAGGTTCCATTTTCAGGTTCTTAGACAACGTTCTTCAAGAGTACTGATCTGTGTAAGAAGTCCAACTGCCCGAGACCATCATGCCGGCAGAGGTGCCCTGGTCAGTGGCCCGGGCTGAGCCCGGCCTGTCAGTCATCTCTGCCTGGGTGCCTGACTAGTGCATGAAGCCATGTTGGATCCTCCATTCAGTCTGTCCTCTAGCCAAATACCCTGAGCAACCTCAGCCAGTGCCACAGGGAGCAGAAGGATCACTCAGCTGAGTCCTGCTTGAATTCTGATATACAAGATCTTAAGATATCATAAAATGAGTATCACTTTCAGCTACTAAGGCTGGATTGATCTGTTACACAACAGTAACTCATGGAGTCATCAGATATGTGACATTCTCAGACTATGACCAGACAGCGGTATTTTCTTCATAGTTGTTTCATAAGTGCTACAACTAAATGTTCCAAAAATGTATTAACACTTTAAATATGTTGTTCAAGCTTCATTAAGAGATCGTCTAACACCTTTTTTGTTTTCTGCCTAGACATGCATAAGGGTGTACATTGGAATTCGAGGATTTTTTTTCACTATTAGATGAGTAGATATAGAGAGTGCCAAGTCCTTTTCTCTGTGTTTTCTCTCCCCTTTTCCCCCTTTCCCTTATAGTCCTTTTTATCTAAGCTATAAACCTTGTAGAAATGAAAATGGAGAGGTTGGTAAATAGAGGGTTAAAAGCTATGGTATTTGAAGTCACCTTCCCTTTTTCAAAATGGAATGAAATACTAGGACAGAAGGCATTTGCCCTTTGGGGGCTGTATCTCTCAACAGGGACAGAGAACTTCAAAAGTCTGACCTTGCAAAGAAGAGGCCATTATCTGTTCTTGCACTTTATTTTTTTAATGAAAAATTTTCAATTGTTTTTAAAAAGAGAGAAAGAACATTCATTAAACTGTGATTAAAATGTGGACCTCATAAAAGGAAATATAATTGAGAAATTATTCCTAAATAGAATCGGACTTGCACAAAGAATCCTACTTCTGCATGCTGAGGCTTTGTCCCTATGAGCCTCTCGCTATACTGTAAAATCTCATATGGTCAGGAAAATTCAGATATCTCGAGAAACCTTCTGAAAATTCTTTGTAATCTGGTTTAAAATTTTGCATCCCTATCCGTCTCTGGGTAAGTTTAGAGAGGACCGATGAGTAGAGTAGGGGAAGAGCACAGAAATGTTAGCTACGCCTTGCACGAGACTAACCCAATCGACTCTCTTCTGTGCACTGGAATTACAGAGGTGGAGAGAGATTCCATGACTATCTTCCCTGATGCTCATGAGGAAAAAGGAGGCCCAGAGAATTTAAATGACTCGTCTACTATCACGTAACCAGTCATCAAGTTGGGATTAGAAAACCAGCCATTGTAATGTGACTATATCAACTCATGCTTTTATAAACATATTCTTTCCAAAATACTTATCTCCCTGTACCTCATACCATGTACTATGCTGGGCACCAGTAATCAAATACTGAATAAGACAGGTAGTCTTGGCCTCATGGAGCTGACTGAATGTAATCTGATGAGGTTGAGTGAAAGCTGGCACCTTGTGATGGAGTATGAAATTAATAGGATGACAATCAAATTAAACCTCCCTTGGCATAGTCTTACCTACAGAACCAGTGTTAGAGCCAGCATAGCTTCCTCTAGGATATTCTGATACCCAGGAAATTTTGAGGGGAGAAAATTTGCTCTTCTTCTTTACTTTTATTAAAAAATTTAGAGATTAACTTCACAGGCTTGGTTTCTGTTACTTTTTTTGGGGGGGGGGTGGGCAGGCCAAGGCAACCCTTGGTTGACCTCACAGGTTGTAAGGACCTTATCAGTTTATAATCCCTTATTTTTTAAATTTTATTTATTTATATTTTACACTTACAGCACCTAGTCTTCCTAGGTGGTCTCCCATCCAAGTTCTAACCAGGCCCAACCCTGCTTAGCTGCTGAGATCAGGCAGGATCGGGCTTGTTCAGGGTAGCATGGCTGTAGACGATTTCTGTTACTTTACTGCAAGCTTTGCCCCTGATCTTATGGACACCTGAAAGCTAGCTTGTCAATCTCTATTCTTCATGCTAAGGTTGGTAGCCCTATAATCTTCTAAATTAGTCTTTAGAAGGTTCTAGTGGAATACCAAGTCGAGATACAGTTAGCCATTCTGTGGAAACGTGAGCAGTAACAACTGAATAAGAAACACATCTAAAGATGGGAATTTATTAAGATAAGCCATGTGGAATAGAAGAGTTGCCTATGTGCAACTTTTTGTGACTTACAAAAATGTCAATGCCCTATAAATTCAACCAAATTGCATGCATCGACAGCAGCTGAATTAATGTTTATTTATTTATTTTGAGCAAATGCCCCATTAAGAGCTTTGGGCAATTTTACCTCTGCATGACTCAGTTTCCTTATTTGAAAATTGGAGATAATAATAGATTTATTTGTTTGTTTATGAAATCAATTTCTCTAGACTGGCACATGTTGGCTTACTACTTCAGGTCCTCCACAGGCAAAAACTCTAGGTGTTACTCCCTTAGATTGGATGGCTCACACCTTTAATGTGTTGTTTGGGTTATTTAGGCCTTTCTTCCTTGACCTCTTAGTCAGAGGTGGAAATAAATCTGCTTAAAGCCATCTGCATCTCAACTCATTGGCTCCAACACATTTGTTTTGTATACGTTGTCTTCAAGCTCTGCCTAATAGGTCAGTGGTTCACAGCCCTGGATGCACATTAGAACCTCCTGGTGAGCTTTAAAAATGTCTGAAAGAGTCCTTAGAGCTCCTGATTCCATTGGTCATGGCGATGCCAAGGCATCAGTATTTTTTCAGAGCTACTTAGGTGTTTCTAGTATGCAGCTGGAGCTGAGAACAAACATGCCCTGAAGAATTACTTCATGCTCATCCATTTTTATTAATGCTTCTCTTCCCTCACGAGGCCCCACCATCCTGAGGACTTATCCCAGGTCATATTTATACTTCTTGTCTAGTTTTTGTGTGCATCCCTGTCCATCTCATTTCCTATCCTTCTGCATCAGTAAGTTGTTAGTGAAGAAGAGATTATTTCTACTGGAAATCCTAGGGGAAGAGAGGTGCTCAGAACAAGGCTGCTGACACTGGAGACTAGAGGGCAGTTGGGTAGGGAGGGCTGGTGGGATTTTCCTGTTCCCAATGGGAATATCAACACACTTGAATGTGTTAGTGAGAACTTCCTAGGAGATGCAGGAGACAAGAATTTGAGGTCCCCTGAAATGTGCCTAGTGGGATCCCTGAGTTATATCATCCTTGCGCCTTCTTTGCCTCACTCGTCTGGCCTTCTGGGTACAACCTGCACTTCTGGACACAAGCCGTTACACTGTTATTAATATCTTCACTGGCCCAGTTCCCTTCTCTTCATCTTGACAGCTGGAATTCTATCCATATTCTGCCTGCTCCAGGAAGCCTTTCCTGAGTCCGCCCACAGCCCATCTCCTGTATTATTTGGAACTTTCATAACACCTGCGAGCATGTGGCGTAGAAATAGCAATGGATTGGGGACCAGATCAGGCTCCCATTCTGCACAAACCAATAGTGTCTGAGCATATACACTCACAATAAGTATTTGTCAAGTGACTGAATGATAGAATGAATTAGCTGCCTTGGGCAAGAACTTTTCTGAACCCCCACTGGTTTATCTGTGGAATAGGGTTATTATAGGGAGATTTTTTTTTTTTTCTCTCTCTTTAAGAGTGGTCCTTGGAATGCCTGTACCAGAATCCCCTGAGGTTCTTGTTTAAATGCTGAGCGCTGCCCTCCCATTTAAATCAAAATTGCTGGAGGCCTAAGAATCTGTGTTTAACATGCACCCCCGGTAGTTAATATGCTCAATAAAGTTGGAAAACTACCGAATTAGTAGTGGTTATCTATTCAATAACGTGACATGATGGCAGTTACAAATGTAAAAGCTTGGTATTCATAGTGATGGGAAATTCTCTTTGCTGAAGGTAGATGGAAGAGATCTCTTGGTTGGAAAAGCACTGGGTAGTGGAAAGGACTTGAAGTATTCCAGGAATAAGATCATCTGCAGACGGAGATGTGTTGGGCAGAGTGATAGTGGCCCCTTTGAATATCATTGATTATTCATATATCCTCCCCCTTTACAGTCAATAATTATGCATTAAATACCTGCTCATTAGGCTAAGCCAAGTACTGGGGATACAGGGGTGACTTTTAGCCACATCTGTTTCACGTAGATGTGCCTATTATAATTATTCACACTTGGCACTGTCAGTTTCAGGACCAGGGACAAGCCCTAGGAGGTAACTGAGTCTAATTTCCAAGATGCTCGACTGTCTGCTTACAAAATCTTTAATTCTGCATTGCAGCTTCTTTTTTGACTGGCGTCTATTGATTCTGTTTTCTATAGGAATAACTTTTGAATTTCATAAATAAGTAGGGGAGAATAAGGTTTCCTTTGTAAGTCTTTTTTTTTTTTTTTGTAAATTTCTTTACTGTGATGTAGCAAATCAAAGTAGGAGCTTCATGTTTTGTTATAGGTTTTTGGACTGAAAATCTCCTAAAGATATAAAATCACCAGCTGTGACAACTTCATTCCTGCTCAAATCAGCTTTCGTTTCAGATAAAATTTCTAGTCATCAAAGAGCGGACTTGCTGTGTTTCTGATTAATTATCAGAGCCCTTCTTCTTTAAAAAGTTGGCTTTTATTTCAGACTATATTATTGAGCCACTGTGTGATCTTAAGTATGTAAAAGAGCTTTGGGATAGCGTGGTTTCACATTCTGTAAAATGGAGATAAGAATACATTGCATGCATCTTTCAGGAGCACCATGAGGATTAATGAGATAACATTAGCAGGCATATCAAAGTCACCCAGTTTTTTTTTTTATATATTTAAATTTCAGTTTCATTTCCTAATACTAAAAAAAGATGATGTATTTAAAGAAAAGCAACTACTCAGGATTAAGATTATAGTGAGCTGTAATAGTTATTTCCCAAAAAGAAGGAACAAATGACAAAGAGGATTATTAAGCTTCTATATATATATATCTTCCCTTTTACTTTAATTCCATATTTTGTCCATACTTTAGAAGAGGATTTTTTACAGTGCTAGGAATCTAGATCCATGTGCCAGGCCGTCTGTTAAATTTAAAAAGCACCGAAATGGAGTAAAACCTTACATTGTCATTAATAATTTACTTTACTGAGTAATGAGGGTGCTATCCACAAGCAAGCAATAAGCCCAGAGTCCAGCTCCCAAATGAGTGTTATCTTATCTCTGGGACAACTCAGTCTCTGCTGGAGGAAATTCATGAACCAAAATTCATAGACTAAGGGGAAGAGAGAGGTGATCCATCATTGCTGGCCCATCCATCAAACTGTTGTCCCACATCGTGTGGGGAGTTTGCCTGCCACGAATTTCATCAGTGGTTGTATTTCATAAGTTGAGCCTGGTGATCAGACAGGGTCACCCTGAAACCACATCTGGAGAGGCAGGCATCACGCGGCTACCTGTCTCTCCTAGATTGATGGCTATCTCAGCATCTGTAGGTTTTAAAGATATGGAAACAACTTTGAAAAAGTTAAGGGAGCAATTCTACAGCAACATAAGTGGACACAAACCACGGGGTTGAGGAGGAGATGAGGGACTCGAGGGAGGGAAAAAGAGGGAACAGGAAAAGTGGGAAATAAACATGGCAAAAAGAACAATGTATAAGCAACATGGAGGGAAGGAGATACCGGAATTAATGCAAAAGTGAGGATAAAAGGAAAAGAAAACAAGCGCAGATGGAAATAAACTAGAAAGGTGCTCATTTTTACGTTCATGAGATGATAGGTTTGGAGGCCTGTCTGCCACAGAGTTCCCCATGTCAGGTGTGCATGTATCTACTTTCCCAGGAGCGTTTCGTTTTCAAAATGATCGTGAATATCTTCTTCCCTCAATCCTTTCAATAAGGTAGGCCAATATTATCCCAATTTTACATGTGAGAAAAAGGAGACGGATTTATTGCGAAGCAAAGGAGTGTAAGTTTCAGGACACTTCGCCAGCACAGGCTCCTCCCTGGGTTCGGGGAGGGTCCCTGACCACGTGCAGGCTTTGTTACGTATTTCTGTACCTTTTACGAGAGGAACCACAACCCTCAGATCACTGTGGTCTCCTTCTATTCTGGCCGCTTCTCACTCCTTCATCATGCTTCACCTCGTGTTGGGTAACATTGGGGCATTTTTGGCAGTTGGCTGAGGGAAGTCGAGGCGAGGATATATTCAGATGGGATGTACTAGAATGAATTGAGGGGGGTCTTGGTCAAGTCCACAAGTCCACATGTGGTTAGGTTCCTGATAGCTGTTCCAGGGTAAGCATAGCTTCCCAAATGTGTCCTATGGTGCCCCTTACCCTGAACTCAATCTCTAATTCCTTTTTTTTAAGGTGAGGCAACCCTTAAAAACCCTCACAAATTGCAAGGACCTTGTCATTTTATAATCCCTTATTTATTTTTATTTTTTATGCCTACAGCACCTGGTCTTCCTAGGTGGTCTCCCATCCAAGTATCAACCAGGCCCAGCCCTGCTTAGCTTCCGAGATCAGACAGGATAGAGCTTGTTCAGGGTAGCATGGCCGTAGACTCAAACTCTAATTCTATGGTCCCTAGGTCAGTGGACGGTAGAGAAGAAAGAAGGCTTGAAATGAAGGGTGTTAGGTGCTAGTTTAGGGGAACTTTTTTCTAGTCATCAGATGTACAAAATTATAAGCAGATTATGAAAAGACACAGAGGAAACTTAAATGCATATTGCAAGTGAAAGAAGCCAATCTGTAAAGCCTCCACCCTGTATGATTTCAACTCTATGACAGTCTGGAAAGGCAAAACTACGGAGACAGTAAAAAGATCAGTGGTTGCCAGTAGTGGAGAAGAGATTGGAGGTGAATAGAGAGCACAGGGGATTTTTAGGGCAGTGAAAATACTCTGTAAGATATTATAATGATGATACATGTTATTATCTACTTTCTAAGCCTATAGAGTGTACGAAGAGGTTGCACGCTTTCAGAGGATGGAACCTATCATGAAGCAAAAAGTGTAATTGTGGATTGTAGGTAGCAATTCCGAAAGGATTCAGAATCATTGAAATATTTCTTCTCTTCTAAACACTCCTGTGTTCAAGCTTCTGACATGTCTATACTTAACATACTCCCCACCGTTCCACCCTCCATTTTTGTGAATGTCGATCATGATTCTCTTCCCTTTGAAAACACTATGTATTTTTCCTTTTTTTTTTTTCTAGAAGAATAGTTTTCAGTTTTCAGTATTTTATCTCAACTAAACATAGTAGATTGTGGAAAAACATAGAATAATGTCTCAGTGTTTTCACTATGACCGTGATTGATTTGCTGTGTGACATCCCATCCTCCTAATGAATATAAAATCATTACTAAAATGTCCTCATTTAGCAGAAATACATAAACAAGGAAGGGAAGTAATTTAATTTGAGCTTATACTTAACTTTGACTTAGTGGTTACCAGTTTTGGGTGGCAGCCACAAAAAGCCAGGCAAATTCCCACGATGCCAGGCCACTGGCAAGGCAGTTTCCGGCAATAGCAAGCAATTGCAGTTCTCTCCTTAGAAAAGTCCCAAAATATTTCATAACAAGCATTTAAGGTCAAATGGAGGCATACTCTCTCGCTCATGAGCATGCATTCTACAAACATCCTTTATGTACACTTCTTGTTTTGTGGCTTCTATGGAGTTCGTGTCTCTCCTTGATATCAGGAGCTTCCTTATTCTCTTGTTCCAGTTGACAAAATTGTGTTGTCACTCATACTCAGGCCTCTACATGCCTGCCGCCTCTCCCTGTCTTAGCCTCACTGCCAGCACTCACCCATCTTGTCACTCCTTTTTCCTGATGCCAGAGCAGAGTTTCATAACTCTGGGATTATGGGCATACTTGATACAGTCCAAACTGAAACTCTGGGTTTAGGAATTTACCTGGTAGCCTTTTTCTAGGAAGGGTTGAAGAGGTTTTGCCCTCAGCCTCGGAACCAAATCATCACATAATAATGGTTGTGTGGAAAGTATGTTAAACAACTGATTCTGAGGTTGGGAGATGGTGATTTGAGAAAAATTGGAATTGCTGGGCTTCCAGCACTATTTATATTCATATACTATTCATATTCGTTTAGTAACAAAATGAACTGTGATTTTAAGAAATGTATCACTTCTGAAACAATCAAACTAGACTACTGTTGTAGGCATAGTATAATGATCAAGTCAAAGATGAACAAGATTCAGTTGACTGATCTCTAAGAGTGGCCTTCATCCCATATTTGCAAAATGTTGTAATTCTAAAATTTTGCCAGAGGAAAACTATGTGAAATCAAGATAACTGGGAATAATTTGGAGTTTGACTTTTCTTTTTCACTACTGCCATCCCTAAAACTTAACATCTATTTAGAAAGCATATTTAGAAGTATTTGATATTTAATTAGGTAATTTCTGTTTTTAAAAAAATTATTCTTGAAGGAAATATCTGCCAAGCCTTAATCACTGTGCCCTATGGGGATTTAGTGAGAAATAAATGGACGAGGAAGGAAAGAAGTATTTGCATTGGCAAAACCAAATGTACAGGTGGTTAGAAAGGTCTCGTGGCTGCAGGAATGAGATGGAGTTCATTAATTAAATGGCAAACCCAGAGTGGAAATCACTCAGGAAATAAACCTTTAGAGGAGGTAAACAGGTAGCAGCTTCTTACCTAAGAATTAAAGAGATCAAGTGGCCAAAAGTAGTCTATAACATAACTGTATAATCACATGGATATTTTCCTTGATAAAAGAAAAACAAGTAATTTGAGGACTATGAATGGGGGAACAGAGTAGGGCAAGTAAGCTAGATCAAGGCAAGGCTTTTATTCTGTAGCCCAAATCTTCCTATTGATGCTTCATCATTTTTAATAGATGATGGGGATTCACTTTTCTCCTATGTATGACTTACATCTTATTCTATTCTACTTTTACACTTTAACTGTCTTGCCTTTCTAAAAGCAGCTTTACAGAAAGATACCTTCAAAAATATCAGGGGAATTTTGAGTAATAAGAAGATGGGACAAACTGAGAAGAAACAGGACAAACTTCAATCTTGAAGAGCTGAGAGTATAGAAATTGTATCTTAGTGTAGAAATGTTTATTCGTGGGGAAAAGTAGGTGGAGGAGGAAACTCTGCTTCTAAAAGGGAAAACTGAAGTCAAAATACCACACCAAAATAGAAGGCAAGGATCAGAGACCAGGAAATTAGGTCTGGTTTTAATGTCCAAAGATTCAGGTCCATATCAACAGACTCACAAAGAGAAAGGTCAGGAACACTAACCAGAATTCCACATCGACGGAACTCAATTGAAATCATTAAGTACACGAAAAACAGTGTGCCAGGAACTCTGCTGGGTGCATGGCACAAAAGGCACAGTCAGAGACATAAGTCAGGCTTCACGAGTGTCCAGGGCTTCGGCGGCAGGGGGGACAAAGAGGGTAAGGTGTGGGTAGGCTAGAGCAGGCAGCACTACGAATAGGTTTCTAGTACTTAAAGGAAATGGGTCTTCTAAATACTACACAAACACCTGGCCTTAAAGAAGGTAAAATGGGGTTTATCCAACAATGTTACAGAGAAGTATCCTGATGAAAGGAGGGGACTGGAGACAGGAAACTGAACAAATGGTGTTGACAATATCAGACTGTGTGTGGGAAGGAACTTGTCTTAGTCGTCTCTGGATCGTTAGGACCTAGGGCTTGGAAATGAGTTGTGGCCCAGTAATATGTTGACTCTTCTTTATGGGATCCTTTAAAAGACTTCCACGGTGACCTGCAGGGAGCAGAAACATTTGAATAAATTAAAACAGATTCTAGGTACAATGAAGTTGTAGGGTATCAAGGTGGCAGCTGAGATAGATGCTAAATTCAGCCTATAGACTTATGATAGTTTTTTCTTTGTCTTAATCAGTTCAGGCTTTGAAATGTCATTGTGTGCACATTCCCTTGGAAGAGAGATGCACCCTTCAGTTTTCTGGGGTCACAAACATTGCTTATTCTACGATACAATTATTTTACCAGCCTCATACCTGAAGGCATTTCCCACTACATGGGAAAGAAAAAACCACAGTCAGCTGAGAGAGCTGATGTGAGTGAGCAGATAAAGGAAACAAAGTTTCAGAAGTTTACATAGGATGTTTTCAGTTTTGCATTGCCACCTCAGAACTAGGGGAGATGCCTGCATCTTTTTATTTGTTAATTAGTGGCTCTGGTATCCAGTTGCTCTATCAATAGAAAGTCTAGAACCTGCACCGTGAGGACCTGCCCAACTGTTTAAGGACTCCAGACAGATCAGTCATGTTTGTACACACCAGCCTTTCCAAACACCGTCAGAGTCCGATGATGCAGTTGGTCGAAAAGTTCTCTTGATGCCTTTTTTTTTTTTTTTTTTTGGTTGTCAAATGATCTTTAATTGAAATATGTTCCTTTGTAGTTCTTACCTAGCTGGGCATTCCCTGCACCACTGTTGATGTCATCGCGAGTGTGGCAGCCATCAACATAGCAGCCCACAGACTGGGCGCTCCCCAAGATTTCTTTAATGGCTCCACAGAGTTCTCTAGCGAAAGATCGGGGCCACATCTGTTGAGCAATGTTGTCAGTCTCTTCGAAAGTGGTATTTCCATTGTGCTTAATTTTTTTTTCTTCTTTCCGTTTCTTGGCCGTTGTTTGAGAGCTTTGATGATGAGGGCGGGGGCAGAGGGTACTGCCTCAATCTGGGCCTGTCCTGAATGGTCAGTTTCACTGTAATCCTCACAGCCTTCCAATGGCCAGTTGCTTTTGCGCTGTCATCGTAAACCTTGATTTTTGGAAACAAACCTAGGGGGCCGATCTTAGGGGCCGGGGCCGAAGTGCTTGTTTTCTAAACACAGTTGTTGAGGTCAGATCCATCTGGGCTCACTGTGCTCAACCCAGTGCTTCCCCACCTCCAACAGTGACTTCCAGTTCCTTCACAAACCCCAGCTCCCCAGTCACACTGACCCTCCTCTCCAGGTCACTGCGTGGAAGGCCACCCTGGTTGACCCATGCCGAGCCTAACTCCAAGCCTCTGCGAGCCCAGTTGGACTATTGATACTCACTCCCAGGAGTCTCTGGATTCTACATGTAAAAAGACTGGTTTCTCCCAAGTAAAATCTTTTGCTACCTGCTGTTTCCTTGAATAATAAAAACCTTACTTGAAAAACAAAAGGTTCTTTTTCATCCTCTGGAGCCCTTCACCCACTCTTATAAGGGCCTATTCCCCCTTAAATCATTTACTTAACTAAGGAAGACCACTCGAGCTGTTTCCTAAAAGAGATATTGCTTCTGGGTGACTTTTTCTAATTTATTTTTAAACCACATCGAGCATCTTTGCTTCCTGCACAGGCACCCTACTGCATTCAGATTTTTCATATGAAGCTTTGCATTGACTAAAAAAACAAAAATTCAGGTATAAAAAATTTTGTGTGGAAAGATGGTCAGATAGGTTAATCCAAGCAATTACTGTGAAATAGTTACCTAAATTATACAGTATATGAGTGAGGCTGTGGACGCTCAGTTCTTAGAAGGCTCTCTTTTATTAAATATGATAATTAGATCAATTGCCAGATCTTTGAGATGCTGAGCTGCTTTGCAATAGCGTTTCATTTATGTTTCCTTCTATTTTATACATAAATTAAAAATCTCATAGAAGTTACCCAGAGAAGACTCTAAATAGGAGTGGCCAAATCTTAGCCAGTTAAAAAAAAAATTTTTTTTTAAATCAGTTCTGCCAATGCAATTCCATCTGATAGAATTGAGAAAGTAATTTATCACATTTGGTAAATTATAAATACGTTAACTAAATGGAAACATCATCTAAATTGAATGTCTGTTCCTCATATATTATTGCAAGTCTGAGCTTCCCAGATAAACATTCAGCAAGGAGACTTTAGACCTGAGGCTTCTACTAGTGGCCATTTATATAATTAGGTGTAAAATGTTTTAGAAAAATATAGGCACTTAGGATTTTTAATTGACTTTTTTCCAGCTTTGACTAAAAGCAGAAGTAATTATGGCGTAATTTGTGTGTGCTTAATAGAGATCCTATTATGAAAATTTTTAATTGTTGACTTTTGATGCAGGGCAGGGCAAATTCCCCTGAGTGGGGGTTACCAAGCTCTGCAACGAGAGAAGAGGGTCCTTTGGCGGAGAATGTAGAAAGAATCCAACACAGACGCCAAAGTTAGAGTCAAAAGGAAAGCTAATTAGAAAAGGAGCAACACTCCACAGACAGAGTGTGGTCTCCTCTCAGAGGCAGAGAGAGAGCCTGAGAGACGAGGACAGTGAGAGAGACAGAGTGAAGAATACAAAGAAAATAAGGCTGAGAGTAAAGGCAGTGAGAGGGACGTGTTCGGGGAATTTAGCTTCTATGTCATTCTTCAGTTCCTGTGAGTTGTAGTTTAAAGACTTGTTTACCCATTTCCTTTGATACGGGCATACAGGAAGGGGAAGGAGAACAGTATGTAGTGTGAAAAGGTAAGAATATGTAGCGCGAAAGGCCTGCTGGCAGTTCCCAGCCTTTAAACAGTAGGTTCCCCACGGTTTTAGCCATAGGGAATGAATGACTGCACAGGGCAGCCACTTAAAAATTGTGCTACATCTTTTTTTCCTGTTTCCCCTACATAGGTGTGGGAGATGGGCTGTTAGCAATCCCAGCAGAAATCTTCCTTTGTTCTGCAGGCATCCTCCTGGCCTGGCTACAGGGCCGATCAGCACATTGCAGTCTCTGAATGTGGCTTGATTTAACAGTTTAATTCTCTGGCTCCCTTCCTACACTACTTTTAAAATAAATAGTAACTGATTTGCTTGGTTAAAAATACCTATAAAAATCTGTAAACAGAGGAGTCTCTGTTCTACCCCATCCTGTGTCGCCCCATTTAGCACCTCCCTCCAAAAAAATAACCACATTTATTTAATTAATCCTGAACTTTTTATTGTATATTTGTGGGGGAGAGAGGAACAAGGAAGAAGGTGGAGAGACGGAGAGGGAGAGAAATGGAAATTAATTTTATTAATATATAAACAAATACAAATGTTATTTTCTGCCCCTTTTGCATAAATTGTAGGCAGCATACTATACGAATTGTTCTACATCTCTTTTCATATTTATTAGTATATTTTGCAGATAATTATATAACAATACACAAATAGTTCCTCATTCTTTTTCAAACTGCATAATATTTTATTGGATTGTTTCCAATTTCGTGCTATTACAAAAATGCTACAGTGAGTAACTATGTACATACACTATTTTACATATGTGCAAGTATTTCAGTAGAATAAAATGTTAAAATTGGAATTGCTAATTCAAAGAGAATGTTATGAATTTGTTATTCCTGTAGATGTCATCCAATTACATTCCATTAGGTGTCGTGTCAAGTTATAACCCCTCCAGCAATGTATGAGAGTGCCTATTTTTCCACAGTTTAATCAACACCACGTGTTATCAAACTTTTGGCTTTTTAACCATCTGACAGGTAAAAATGACAGTTTTAACCTGTATTCCTTTTTTCATATATTTGAAACCCATTTACATTTCCTTTTTGATGAATTATCTATTCATATCCTTTATCCATTTTTGTTGCTTTTGTGCTTATTTGTTGAAACCTTTATATTTTAGGAATATTAGGTCTTTGTCTACAATAAATTTCAAATATCTTTACCAATTTGGCATTCGTCTTCTGATTTTGCTTCTAAACTTTTGGTTTTTGATTCTCTGGTTTCTTTTATTTTGTCGTGCAGAAGTTTTGATTATGTGGTTCAATTTATCAGTCTTCTAAGACTTCTGGATGTTGGGGTCATAGTCAGAAAGGTTTTTCCTTGTTTTCTTCTAGTACATTTATAACTTTCTTTTTAAAATTTTTTTTGATTTTATTACAAACTTTTTCTGGTGTACATTGTGAGACTTGAATTATATTAAAGTTTTTTTTTTTTCTTTTCCAAGTGGCTACCCAGTTGTCCCAGTAGTGTATATCAAATAGCTTGCCTTCTCCTTGTTGATCTGATTCACCACCCTTAATCCTTTTATGTATTTTGGTCTATTTTTGGACATTTTATTCTGTGATTTGATCTGTGTATCCATGGGCCAGACGACACTGCTGTAACTGTTAAGGCTTTATAATATATTTCAGCATCTAGAAGGGCCAGTCCTCCTGTTACTCTTCACTGTCACAGTTTTCTTAGCTGTTTTTGCCTACTTACTGTTTTGAAATGACCTTCAGTGTTCTTATCTCGTTAAAAAAAAAGTCATGTATTGTATTAAAAAGATAAAAAACTTATGAGTAGTCGACACTTATGTGCTGTAAGTTTTTTTTCTCATACTAAAACAAAGTACGAGAAAACTTTTTGATCAGTTCGTCTTTTGTGTACTCCAAAGGGTTTAAAATTTTCTACCTTCAGGTTTTGTTCATTTCGCTTTAAGATGATTCCAAGGTATTCTATAATTTTTGTTGCTATTGTAAATGGGACCATCCCTTAAAGGCTGTTGATATATGTAAGGATAAATAAAAATGAAACGTTAAGAAGCTTAATTCTCCCTGTTGAAAATTAGGGAAGAGATTCCCCTCCTTCCCTTTTCCTTAAAGCATCGTCTTTAAAAACTTGTAATTGGAAGTAGTTTCTCTTCTTTTCAAAGTGTTTATAAATTATTTTGAAAACTAGATAGGGCTTTGGTCAGCTTATCAACTCAGGAATACCTTTCACAAGAACTTGGGAATCCTTGCCTTTCCTTGTAAACATTCAAGGAGGATAGTGCCCTATCTCCAAGTTTCGGCAAGAGGTAGGAGCCTAACTTTGACTGACCTGGCTTCAATTTGTAAAACTACCTGCTATCACAAAGATGTGGGAAGTTTGTGTTTCTTTTGTATAAAGTCAATTAACTAAACAGATGGGCACCTCAATTACCAGGTAAATTTAGGATGAATTATGTGAAATAAAATGGTGCCATTCACTCTGCCGACTTTAGGTCTAGTCGTTGTTTACCTTGAGAACATGTATGTAATGGGTCGTTTCCTTCTGGCTATGTGGGTGAAAGATGGGATTTCTGTCTGTCTTTGCAGTCTCTTATCAGATTCCCTGTGATGTGCATCACATTATTGTTTAACACTTATTTCTTTATCAATACCTTTGTGGAGAGGATTTCTGGATTGGAGAGGAGATTTTGGTTTTACTTTTCCTCCCCCACACTCAGTTGGGCTTGTTGGCAGAAGCTGCAGCCACTGTCTTGTACTGTTGCAGGAAGCGACACCTGATGGAGGAAATTGGACGCTCAGACAACTTTGTTAGAGGAAGGAGGATTTAATGCTGGCAGAGAGGGTGGGGCTTTGAACAGACCCAACGCATGAGCTCCCTTTGGTTAGATTTATTACAGCTTATATACCTTTGCGGTGTCCATGCAAGGGGCGCTTGATTCCTTTGTCTGAGGTTTCATGTGTGCTTCATGAGTCAGGATGGGGAGGAGGAGCTTCAGGTGGGGAGCTGTGAGGGGAGAGAAATTTCCAGACTACTGGTCTTATCTATTTACAGGTCGTTTGCCTTGTAGAACCTACCATCTTGGTGTTATCAGCACTGTTTTGGATTCTTGAATGGAGAGACGGGGCTATAAGCAGAAAGTAGCACTTATTGATGATGGCACCCGCTCGGCGGATTCCTATCCGAAGGCTGAGCCTGGATTGTAACACGACAAGCAATTTTATACAGTCTTGTTATTCCTACACAGCTACAGAGATAAGGAAGAGCATTAGTTGGATAGCAATGAATCAACAGATATGAGCTGGAGAGGCCTTGAGGTGGGGGAGGTAGCTATGGGAAAACATGTTAGCTGGAGAGTCCTGGAGGAGGGGGGAGGACAGTCAGGAATGGACTTTAACCAGCTGAGTCGGTCATTTCTGCATGTCCTTTCCTTTGCATTTTTCGGATGCCTCCTCTCCTCTCTTAGTACTATATGGGTGACTTTGAAGTTGGAAAGCACCTTAGGATGGATAAGATGTTGAGGAAGAGATATGAAGAACCTTGGACCCTGGTCACTAAGGGAGTCACTGCATCATCCCTGAATTGCCTGTCTTTAGATTACTTTTATGTGAAAGAAAAATAAAATTATTTTGTTTCAGCCACTGTTATTTTGGTTTTTCTGTTACATGAGGCTGAAACTTATTCTAACTGATACACTGCCAGAAAGAATAACTTCCAGTAAAATATAGCCATATCAGCTTTCTTATTTAAGTATCCTCTAACATTTAACTGATTTTTGCTTACATCCATGTAAGTCAACTGATTTAGTTATCAAGACATACATTTTGCAACCAGTTTATTTTTGGTCTTTTACCATGAAGCAATTTGCTCAAATTTAAATGTTCTCTGTGTGCTTTTCTGGTTTTAAAAAATGACTAAGATAAACTTTTGAAATATATGTCTTTATCTTTTCCAGGCAAAAATATTAAACTTTGGTCAAATTTTGAGCATCAATCCTCCATTTGTGCACATGTTGGAATGGGTCTAAAATGTTCCTGAGGGAAACCTTGACCCTCTCATCAGGTCACTTCTATGCAGAAGTAGCTAGATCTTCTACTTTCACAGAGGATGGAAACACTTGTCAGCTGGTATTAAGGGATGTTAATTCAGTGCTAGCTTTGCTGATGATTAAAGCCCATCATTCTGGCCTACAGCAGCACCTGAGAATATCTCTCGGCACTTGTCAGGAAGTATATTATGACATTAAATTCACAACCGTTCTGTAAGAAGCGAAAGCTTGCTGAGAAGTATAATATGTAAGGAGGGCGGCTTGAAGAATATATAGTCCTTTTATTCCTCTGGTGATCTGAAATCCAACCTTAGCTTAAGCAGATCATGGCAGGGCTGCTTATCTAGATTTCATTCTTTTGGTCCCTTGTACAATTAAGTTTGGTTTCAAAACTCAAGTATGTTTTGTGACTGTGACGTCCGTCCACATTCAAAAGCTTAAATAACAGCAGCGTGAGCTTCCAGTGGCTACTACTCTAAGGCTATTGTTAGGTCAGTTATTTATTACATGGCATGATATTGTCCTTATGAGGTCACATGCAATGACTTTCTCTTTGGTTTCATTATAAAATCATATGAGTCTGTTGAGTGAGTGACTGCTTAATTTTTATTGAGCAATCAGTTGATTTTTATGGACATTGCATTTTTGTGTGGTCTGTAATTTACCAAGTTCAATGATATTTTTGAAACAAGAGGTATCGAAATAAATTCTCAGCTTACTGTAGCTTCCCCTTTCAAACTTTCACACATTGCCCTGCTTTTTCATGATCACTATTCCAGTGACGCTTTCCTTCCTGGCTCACGTCTTTGGCCTTGTGTCTTTGGGGTAAGGGTAAAGAAGCATACTTCGTTCACCCTGTTTTACTTAGCAGGATTTTAAAGTATTCTTTATATATAAAGTAGAGAGAAGTTTTGTTGTGCTTTTAGGAAAGAAAGTTTCAAAACTGAATCTTTTAGAATGATTATTTTATGAAAAATTAGAATTTCTATTTTATTTCTCAAGTTACTAATTTGTTTTTTAAATCTTGTTTAGAATTCTTATTTTACTTTATTTTTATTTTTTAATTTTTAAATTTTTTTATGGTGACATGTATTTTTTTAAATGGATAATACATTGATGGAACTCTTAACTCAAAAGGAACAAAAGGATATGCAGTGAAAAGTGTCCCCCAACCCATGTCCGGGCCCCCACGTTCCTGTCCTTGTTATATTTCTTTTTGTACACATATTTTTTGTATAAGCAAACAAATATATATAAATTCTTTTTCCTGATTGTTTTGGTAATATGCTGACCATGCTGTGCTGCCTTTTCCATTTGTGAAAAACTATGCGTTAGAGTTTTCTTCACATCAGTACACGAAGCGCTTCCACATTCTTTTAGGTTGCCAAGCATTCCATGGCTATGCTTTATTTAACCAGTTTCTAAATTAAAAAAAAAAAAATTATTAACACAAAATCTCATTGAATACATAGAGCCAGTTTGTTTATTTAAGGATATCTATAAGATAAAGTCCTAAAAGTATAACTTTGGCTCACATTGTATTTCAAGTTTTAATGGGCGTTGCTGACTTGTTGGACATAGAGGTAGTACTCATTTACATTCCCTTAGCTATTTTTGTATTGCTTCTTAAATGAGGCCCTCAAAGTATCACATTACTTTATATCATGGCTGCTGAACAGAATTAACTAGAGATAGCCTTTGCCTCAAGAACTAACATTCAAGAGATAAATATTTTTTCCCAAGCACATACATATTTTTTAATTGACTCTTTTTTTTTTTTTTTTTGCTTTTTGCAACTTATTTGCACATATTTCTAGCTTCAGAAAAGTCAGGAAGAGCGAGTGTTATAAAACTGGCAGAAACAGCTAGAAAGGTAGTTAATAAATGATAGTCCTCTCCCGCCTCAGGGCCCATCTTGCTGTCATGGATGTCTCTTGCCCCTGGATTTAAAGAGGCTTGTGGCTACTGATTAGTCCATCTGTGACACTACACAGGAGATGAGGGTGGAGAGAAATGAGCTGGAAGTCTGGTGTCTAAAAGTGGAAGCTTAAACATAGCCTTGCTCAGGAAAAGTTTCCAAAGTACAAATTACTCTTGACTTAAAAAAAAAAAGGTCACCATGAAGGATTCTGATGTGAAAGAATAAAAAAAGCAATTTACAAATAGCATCTCATGCACCGGCTGACAAGAGCCTTGAAGAAATGTCTGGTGCCACAGGGGCAGGCCTGGCAATATAACTCCACCTCCGAATGGCTCAGGCTCCTTTCTGCCTGGCTCATTACCTATGAAAATGGAGATGCATGTGTTGCTCTTATCAAAACAGTGTCTCAGAGAGCCCAAGTGTTTGCCCTGGGACCCCACATGGCAAAGACTGAGCAGGAACTTGAGGAGGCAGTGCTACCTGCCTCCATTACAGGCCGCAGGGGACCCTTCTCTCTCGCAGAAGCCAGAACTCTGCCTCCCACTCAGAGCCCTGCCTCCGAAAGTCCCTCTCACACCATTATTCTGGCTTATTTTCAGATTAATCCTTTTCACAGACTCTACACTCTGACACAACGGAATTAGATGCTTATCTGGAAACACACTCTATTCTTTTCTACCTCATGTCTTTATGCTATCCCTGGGCCTGGAAGATTCTCTTTCCTATGTACTACATGTCAAAATTATAGCTGCACTGTGCTTTCATTAAATTTTCCCTAACTTTGCCCCGACAAACTCTGTAATCTCTCCTTTGGCCAAACTCTTGCTGCACTTTCTCCTACTTCTCATCTGACATTCTGGGCAGAGCTGTTCATGTTTATGAATTTGTCTCTCATCTTCCCCTGCATTGGATTATGGGCCATTACCCTTATATCCACCGCAGTGCCTGACTCACGTGAGGGGCTTAAACACACACACACACACACACACACACACACACACACACACACACAATGTATTTAGTATAAGCGTAAAAGTAGTTTTGAATGAATTAAATGAATGAATAAAATGGGTTGAACGGTGGAAGACATTTATTATAACCGATGCTGTATATTTATAACTGGAAAATATTATTTCCTCTGTTTCTAATAAGCCAGGGATTCTCAATGCCATCAGGATCACCTGGATAGATTATTAAAACTCAGGTTGCTGGGCTCCATCCCCAGAACTTAATTTAGTTGGTTTGAGATTGTATATTTCTAACAAATTCCCAGGTGACGCTGATGCTTCAGATTGAGGCACCAGATTGTGAGATCCATGGTAGTTGTGTGAGTGTAATAACAGAATTATTCCTCATCTCTTTGTCCAATTACCCCTGATCTGTTTACCCAGGAGGATATTCGATAGACTCCAAAAACAATTGGACTGTGCCAGCGTGTCACTGGACTATGACTGATGACAAGACTAACCATCGTTGCTGGCATTGTTTGGAAATTGTTGCTCCCTTGAGCCTGTGAAGGAATCCAAAGAAATCCTTTTACTGTATTTCTTAACTCCCAGAGGAAGGACAGTAGCATTTGAAGATTTAGATTTCAACACTCTGTTGTGATAATGGGTTGGCGTACACCACACAGAGGTCAGGCGTCATGCTGACATGCCACCCATGTGGTCCTAATGCCGAGATTTCAAAAGCGTGGGATCAAAAGATAATTTGTGGAACCCAGTACAACATGAAAATGAGAAAGGGCTCTTTGAATCTAGTGGATTCAATCTAGAGGGACAGCCACTGTCCCTCTGCCTAAGGAGTTGAGACAGATTTCACAAAAGGGGTGTATATGAGCAGTGGCTGGGCTGCCTGGAAATGGCCTCAAACATCTAAGTGCAGTAGTCTCCCCCTCCTCTAAGGGGCTACGTTCCAAGACCCCCAGTGGATGCCTGAAACCACAGACAGTACCAAACCCTACTAAACTATATTTTTTTCCTATGATAAAGTTTAATTTACAAATTAGGCACAGTAAGAGATCACTAATGATGAGTAATAGTATAGAACAAATATAATGATAAACTATAATAAAAAATGTGTGAATGTGGTCTCTTAAAATATCTTATTATACAGTACTTACTCTTTCTCTTGTGATGATGTGAAATGATAAAATGCGGTGTTAAGTTGGGAACTTTCACCTTTTCACTTAAAGGAAGCACTTTATGGCTTCTCTTTGGCATATCCGAATGGCCAGCATCACTGCTCTTGTGCTTTGTGTCCATTATTAAGTAAAATAGGGTTACTTGAACACAAGCACTGTAATCCGTGATAATCGACTTGATAACCAAGATGGCTGCTAAGTGATTAACTTGCAGGTGGTGTATATGGCATGGATATGCTGGACAAAGAGATGATTCACTTCCCGGGCAAGATGAAGTGGGAGGTGTGAGATTTCAACATGCTGCTCAGCACACAAGTTAAAACTTATTAATTGTTTATTTCTGGAATTGTGCATTTAATATTTTTGGACCTCATTTGTCTGTGGGTAAGCAAAACCGTGGGTTAGTGCGGACTTACTGTATGTCAGTCAGGATGGACGGATGTCTAATGTTCCTTTTAGAGCTAACATATCAAGATGCTAGGATTTAAGAGATAGCCTAAAAAATGTTTGGGAGCAGCACATGCTTCTATTTCCTATTTTTTCTTTCAGGCACTCTGCTAGCTTCCATTTTGAGATATAACAGTTTTGATTACATGGTTCTATCTGTCGTGGTGAGCAGACTGCTCTCTAATATTTTTATTAAGGAGTATAATTGCTGTCTTCTCCACTCCCATATACTGTTTTCTTTTTTTCCTACTTTTTTTTATCCTTGAAAAAGCCTTGTTTTACAGAACCCTCTTGAGCAAGAGCTAATTAGTTTTCTCACCAAAATTAAAGGTGAGCAATCTTTGAAATTCATGGACCTTTATATATTTCTGAAGTCTTGAATTTCTAGTAAGAGTCCCTTTTCTTCTGATGAAAATTGTTGCTTTTCGTCACTTTTAGTGCAAATATCTTCCTTAACTCTCTCTCCAGTGGTGAAAGGCATCCGTTTCTAAAGAGACCATATAACATTTAAGACTTTTATGACTATATTAATCTTAGGAAACATTTTAATTTGACCTTTCTTTTTTTCCTGAACAAGGTACAAAATTTAATCCTTCCAATTCTTTAGAGCCTGAGAACTTATTCAAAAGGGAGGCTCTCAAAGATCCAGAGTTAGTGCAATGGGTGGTTTTGACCTTGAGCAGCTTTCATGTTCTCAGAATTGCTACACAGAGACTTTGAAGCTTTGTGGGCATAAGAAAGATATAAGAAAGTCTTAGAACCTCAGGTTCCCTATCTACCTAATTAAAACATTAATTCCCATCCCATGATGCATGATGATGTCACTTCAATTTTATTCCCTCGACATCTTTTGATAGTGTGACACACATGAGTGTTTATTAAGGATCTTTTGGTGATGATTGCTCATGTCATTACTGAAGGAGGCAGGGATGCTACTGAGTTTTGTGCTTTCCTATTTAGTACACATGCTGTGGCCTTCATCTCTCAAATTCTGCTCCACTTTTAGGAGTGGGAGTGGGCTGAAACAACTAGTTAGAAATAGGTTTGATGGGAGAGGAATACTCTCGGCCTCCCAAGGAACTACCATTCATTACCCCACCCCCATAGTCTTTACTTCGTTGGGGCTGTGGCTGGTTTTTGTCTATTTTATGGCATTGTTCTGCCTCCTCCTTTCCCCATCACCTCTGCCTGAAAAACTTGAACTCTGTGAACAAAAGATGCTATTGCTAACACTCAGCAGTTGGGGGAAAGAAGGTTGAAATATTGGAGTTTGATTTTCTCCCTGGTGTGTTTGTCCATGGATGTAAAAGCAAAATGCTAAGAGTTACTGAAACAGGGTTTATTTGGTAAGTGTCACACTGCTAGAGCACCAGTGTTCTCTCAGCTTACCTCCCCCTGTGTGGAGCTTGTTTCTTTATATAGCTGACCTAAAGACAAAATAAAGATGATGTATGATGACAAATTCCTAAGAAATGTTTCACTATTCGCTCCTTGAGAGTAAGGTAGAGTCAGTCATTCTCTTACACACACACACACACACACACACACACACACACACACACACCCTGCTCAGCAGAGTCTGCTTTTGTTTTTCTCCATGTAACTTACTGCCTGCTATAGTTTAGTAATACAATGTACTCAAGTTCGCTGCCCCCATACAACTTGCACGCTGAGAAACAGATACAGTCGAATTAGTTCTCGCTCTGGGAAAAGAAATGAAATCCTGAAGTCTAATCTAGGTGAAAGTGGAACTGTGAAATCATGAGGCAAATCGAGTTTACCAGACATTTTTGCTGAGATCAGGTTGCTAGACACTCAAGAATTGCAAGCCTCCTCTCATCTAGCATATTCGACTTCTCTCACTTGGTTTAATTTCTGAACATTAATTTGTGTTGATTGTTAGTGTAAAGTGATACAATGTAGTAAGAGTTATGATTGAGTTGAATTATGCTTCAAGAGCTTTGCCAAAGAGAAAACACTTGGGCACCAGAGGGGTTAAATCTGCAGTGATTTCAACACGGTTTTTACTTTCCGGTTTTTAAGAGAAGCATTTTTTATTTCGTTGATATTGAAGTGATACAGATGGTGATGGGGATAGAGTCATTGAATTATAGGAAGTGTCTGTTTACGTACCTGCTACAAAATGGGAGTTTTTATGACCTAAGGATAGGTTTATGAATGGGCGTTTGAATCATGGCTGAAGAAATAGCATCTTTTATTAGTTGTCTCCTACTTTTTAAACTAAAAGATCATCTATGATCTGGCCCATTTTATTAATATCACATGACTATTTGAATGTATAATTTCTCCTTTCATATAGCTAGCTAGCTACTCTTTAGCATGAGGGCAGGTCAAAAGGCAAATCTGTTCATGCTTAAAAATCCAAACAAATGGGAAAATTCCAAAGAGCTGACAAAAACAGTACATTTTGTAAATAGAGACTACAATTACTAAATGTTGGAGCTAGTGGCTAAAAGCACAGACCCTGTTAGCCAGATGCCTGGTATCACATCCCAGCTCCATCACCCACCCAATGCAGTCAGACCAATCTTGATGCGTCTCAGTTTCCCATCTGTAGGTTTGTTAAATACCCATCTCTTAGGTTTGTTAAAGAAAATAACTCATTTAATGTATGTAAATCGCTAGAACAACTTATAGCACATGGTAATTATTATATACCTTTTTATTATTATTTCCTGTTCTCATTCATTGCAAGTTCCTCTGGTCAGATATCTTGACTTTCAGTTGAGTGCTCTTTCTTTGATACCACTGCTACCCAGAAGAGAACCTAACCTGTAGGTTCAAATATGCTACATTATGGTGGTAAATACATAAACTGAAAGTGTGTGTGTATGTGTTCACACACATGTCTCTAATGTAGCAATCTGTACTTCAAATATAGTAATGCATCTTTTAAAAATGGATACATTCTGACAAATGCATCATTAGGTAGTTTCATCATGGGCAAACATCATAGAGTGCACTTATCCAAACCTAGATGGTAGAGACTACTACACACCTAGGGTATATGGTATAGCCTATTGCTCCTATGTTATAAGCCTGTATAGCCCGTTGCTGTACAAAACAGAACAAGAGTAAATTGAGGAAGACCATCTAGACATCTAGACTGCTGTAGGTGCCTCCTAAGTGATCTCTCCTTAGCCATCACTCGTACCATCCTGCCCCAGGAGGACCTTTCATACAAATATTGGGCCTCTTTTTCTAGTGGAAGTTTTAAGGTCCCCAGCGATATAGTTAGCAGCTGACAATCTTCTCAAAGAAAATGTCTTGTCCAAATTACTTGTTACAGGCTCTGTTTGCACAAGTCCAATGGGTGGGACTTTAGCGTTGGGCGCCTCATCAGTGGTGATAATGGTCACAGATACCAGCCCAAGACCAGGAATGCACCTCCAAAAACTACATTTTTATAATTGACACCAGGTTTTCATCACCAACCATAATCAGCACTGAATTTACTGTTTTAGTTTTCAAGAGTCTTGCTCTATTCTGAAAACAAAAAAGTGCTTTTACCTTAAGGCCAAAATGTAAATGCCTGACATGTGCTTTTCCCCGGGCAAGTGACTCACTGCAGATGTAATGACAAGCTATCTTCAGTTTGATAGTTGTTCAGTGAACTGAATGTGGAACTGCAGGAAAAAGGCAACCTTAGGAAATTAGATAAGCAAGACTATCTCTAAAATAAACCTCTATTTGTTAAAATTATCTACTACTTCAGCCAGAGTTAATGATATCAAAATTTGAGTGTGTTTATAGATTTAATTCATCACCTAGACATTAATTTAATGAGCATCTACTAACTACCTGTCTATATGCAAGGGATGAAGATAGAAAAAATGAGGAGATACTGTCCTTGCTCTTAGGGCATTTTCAGTTTTCGGCTGAAACTGACCTTAAATAAATGCTTGCCAAAATAGAGCTGTAAGCAAATAGTTAATGGAAGCACAGAAATTTTGAGAAATATTTTCAGATGATTGGATACTTAGAGTGGGTCTTAAAAGGTAAAGAGGAATTTCTGGAGTGAGAAGCAGGGGCACTGAGCATTCTGGAAATAGCCCAGGAGCATCTAAGGAAGCAGAGAAAAGGAGCCATATAAGATGTGTTTAGGGAATTGGCTGGAGGGAACATTTCATAGAAAAGTATAGTGAGAATTAAAGTTAGTGAAAGTACCTGGTCCAGTGATACAGATATCTGAATGCTCTCCTGATGGGTTTGAAGGCTTGAACCCCACTCTCAGGCAATGTACCATTACAAATTTTTTTTTAAGTAGAAGTATGATATGGATCAGCCTGTCTTTGAAAGTTAATTTGGGAGATAGCCTGGAATTTGGATCAGTATGGGGAGAGTCTGGATGTAGGGAGAGTATATTAGGCAGCTTGGGCTGCCTTAACAAATGCCGTAGACTGGCTAGCATAAAGAAGTCTAAGATCAAGGTGCCACCCAATTCCGTGAGGGCTATTTTCCTGGCTTGCGACGTCTACCTTGTCACTATGTCCTCACAAGGCAGAGGAATGGAGTTGGGTGGGGAGAGAATGGGGGGAGGGGAAGGGAGTAAGAGAAGAGAGAAAGAAAGCATTGTGCTCTGGCCTTTCTTCCTCTTCTTATAAGGACCCTAATGCCATCATGGTCACTCTCATGACCTCATCTAAACATTATCACCTCTCAAAGGCCCCACCTCCTCATACCATCACATTGAGGGGTTAGGGCTTCCACATAAGAATTTTGAGAGGATACAAACATTCAGTGCATAACAGACAGTAATTAGAAGTCTCCTTAATAACCAAGGCATTAAATAGGAGGGTTAGAATTAAGGTCGAGGTAGTCACATTGGCAGAGAAAGTTCCTAGAGATGTTTGAGGGGACAGTATGAATAGCTTTGAGAACTGATTAAATGTGAGGAGAAAGAGAACAAAGGGTTAGAGTTACGGATTAAAACTGTTGGTGCGATGATTAAACACATAGGCACAAAAGTTGAACAACTGAGTTCAGCCCTCTAACTGTGATGTGGAGCCAGGTTCTTAAATTCTCAGTACCTCAGTTTCTTCATCTGCAGAATAGGGATAATAATGGTACTTTCCTCACTGAGAAATTATGAGTTAAATGTGATAACGCACTAAGAATAATGCTTATCTTTCAGTAACGCTACAAATGCTAAATAGAATTTTACTATTTATCACAAATAATAATAATATTCACTAACTTTAGAATTGATTTTTTCACACTGGTAACGTTCGAAACTCTAAGGATCAGGATTTGTGTTGAGAGCTACTATGTGATTTCTTTTTCTCTTTGAAAAAAATTTTCATTTATTTTTTGTTTCAAGCAGTATGTTATTATAGAAGTCTTAATTGACATTTGTTATTTTCTAGCTTTCAGTGAATAAGACCTAAGAATAGACAAGAATTTTTATTAAAATTTTTTCAATTTAATTTTTTTAATCACTTATGCTTTGTCATTTAAAATATCAAATTGTATTATAACATTCTTATGGAAAATAGCAATCTTTTGCCTCTTTTCATCTCACCCTCACTCCTTAGTATCACTTTGACCACTTGATGAAGGTGGAGCCTTAAAGTTCTCCCCTTTGTAAATAATGATTATTTAGGGGTAGGTATTTTGTGATTATGTAACTGTCCCATTGCTCATGACGAACTCTCAATTTATTAATTTTTAAAAATCAGTATGGACACATATTTTCTATTTTATTCAACCGGTTCACTAATTATTTTGACATTTAAATTGTGTCTGATTTGGCCAATGGAACCTTTTCGGCATGGCTCCTGAATTGTCTTGACATGCCTACATAATTTTTTAAGCACTTCTATACTTTTTGGGACAAAATAACTCATCTTGTTCTTTCCTTTCCCCAAAAGTTAATCATTTCCCCCAAAGGGCCCTGATTTGGTAGATGATGGTTTGTAATATTAACCAATAAAGATCCGAGGCTGTAAAATAAGTTTATTTGGGGTCTTAAAGCATTGGAATCCTAGAGACACATTCAATTAACGACTCGAACTGGGCTCTGGAGAGAGCAGAGAAAGACAGGGTTAATACAGGCAAAAACTACATGGTATAATTCTTTCATGCAAATGAAGGATCAGGAGCTGGGTTAACAGGAACTGGTTAGTTCCAACATGCGAATGGAGGAGGTGAAACCTGCAGGGAGCCAGTATTGTCCACGCTGCGTCCATAGAGCAGTGGTTGTTCCAGGATGTTTATGGCTCCGCCTTAATCCAATTCAGCAGCAGACTAGCAATTTAATAGCAGTTTTAAGAACTGAGGCGTAAGATGTGTTGTGCATAGGGGCCACACCACAACCTTAATAGCCTTTGTTTTAAGTGACTTTTACTTATTTGATCAATCTGTGTATCTAACCCATTTTCCATTGCCAATTTTGTCCCCTCTCCCAAAGATGCCCTCTTTAGCCCACTGAGGCTCTGACACCCCACATCCAGGCCCTCATCCCTTCCGATGCCCCTATGGGTGCTCTCCTTACCCCTCTGGCAGCCTGACAGCCTACATCAGCCCCAAGCTCACTTGCTCCATCTCTAATGCCTGACACCCTCCTACACCCCTTTGGACACCTACCTCGTTTGTCCCACCTAATAGATCTTGGACTGAATTGTTCCAGAAGGAAAGGGCAACACAACCTTTTTAAATTTTCTTAGGGCATTTCGTTGGTGCTATTTCTAGCATCTCCAGTAATGAGATTTTACTATGGTCAGAACAACTCAGCACACCCAGACAGTGGCCGAGCTGTGGGCTGCACTCAGGCACGAATTCTTGCTTGGCCACAGTCTCTATTTCTCTTCCCGTCTGTTAGCACAACAGGAAATCAAGCAGTGGGTAATTGTATAGGTCCTCCTTTTTTTTCTAATGAGCATTAAGTTAGGGGTAATGAGTAAGAGGATTATTTAGCTAACAGTTTCAAATCTTTGTATCTAAAGTTTCTTTGTATCTAACTAGGTTTCCATTTCATATTCACTTAGGTATATGATTAGAATGTGGCTTCTTAATGAGCTTCTTTGCTGGGCCAGCTACATTAGCCTTCTCATTAGTTCTAGGGTGTGGTACAGCAATATGTCATTTCTGCAAAAGATAACATAAGTAATATAATCTATAATACAATATGAGACATTTGGGGCTTCGCCATTTCCTATTCGTGTGGTGCACAGACTCTCAATCATGACTTATATAACCTTAGTACCTCTGCTTTGAAGAACAACTTAAGATCAGCAGAGTACGTATTTTCCTTTTTTTTCTAGGTAATAGCGATGGGCATTTATAAGTTTTGATATTTCCTAGGAATGAATTTTGCTGAAACTGGCTTTTTGATATAAGAAAGGCACTTGCTGTATATAGGCTGTGTTGGGAGCTGCCGTCAGAGCCTACCCTGGTTGTATTCCAGAATGAGGAATTTAAGATGCCTTCTGGATTCACTAGCACGAGTCTTGTGCCAAAGCTTGCTTTACTCAGCAGGGACAACTTGCCCCACCTTTTCCCTGTGTTCTCCTCTCCTGACTGTGTCTGTGATCCACTGGAGTGTGGAGAAATAGCCTACGATTCTATTAGACAGAAGATCTTGTATGACAGAAATACTAGGAGCGCAGATGGAGGTGGCATCATATCTTGGGAACTCTGGAAATGGAATCAGGAGATTTTGGGTTTGGTCCTTGCCTCTATGGATAATAAGGTCTGTTAGGCTGCTTGCAAGTCTCTTAAGCAATTTAGGTCATCTAAGGGAGTGAACCTAGATCAGCAGTTTCTAAATGGCACTTCGTAGATACCCAGGGTCCTATAGGTCACTTGGTTGCTTCAGGACTCATGGTGGCAGTTTCAGGTAACTGGGGAGTGTTACTGAGAGGGATGTGAGGGAGGCTTAAACAATCTGTGTTTTCCTTCACGTAGAGCAGCAGCAGCTCTACTTTCATATACATTACACCTTAGTTGTTCTTGAAGGACTTTTTTTTTTTCTTTTTGAGAAAGGGCTCTTCTAAAATAAAACGAAATCAAATCAAAGCTATGAGCCCTTCAAAGGACCCTTTAGCATCACACATTTAGTGATTTCCTATGATATTTATATATCTCACACGTGGGTTTAAAGAGGAATTTTCATTTAAAAGGCTAATCAGCTCTCTGTTCTGCCTCTGTAAATATGCTTGCTGCATGGGCTGTACTTGAAATTGACTAAAGACTCACCTTCCATTCTGTTTGATCTGTCTAAGCAACAGATGTAACTGTTTGTAACCCCTAGCAACTCCCGGGCTTTATAACACTTTATAACTGCTAGTAACCTATAGCAACTCCTGATGGTTTGTAACAGGCTGAGGACAAAATAACCAATCAGCTCATGCCAGAAAGGGTCTATATAAGGTATGTTGCAATTGAGCTCTGGGCCCAGATCTTCAGAGCACTAGCTCCTCTGGGACAGCCGGAGTAATAAACCTGAGTTCTCTAACTCTGCAAGTGCTGCTTGGTTTCTCACTGGTCTGATTTTGGATCTTTTCTGCAACAAGTTCACTTTATTCTTTGAGATGAGACTGATCTGTGTCAATATGGGACAAATTCTGTTCGTACTTGGATGAAATGCAGTGTAACCCTGCAGGATGTGTCCCATACTTTGTTCACACAGGTAATGTGGGTTTGAAGGTCACTAGCTCAGCTCCCCTGCATTTTCTTTTCTGTTAAGTGAGGGAAGCTCCCCTAATCTCTGCAGGCTGGCAGCAGTGCACAAGGCCCCACATTTTCCTGGTTCTTTTGGGAGAAGCAATGTGGCAGCAACAGAGGAGAAAAACTTAGCAGGGGGTCCAGATGCTGCATTTTTTAGTCTCAGTTATTAACACAGTTGTTCGGGAGGGTGGGGGGTGGTTCTCAAGCTCTCTCTACCACCCAGGACTATATATATATTTGTTTCAAGAATGTGTGCTTCGGGCTGGTAGAAGTTGAAAATGAGTTATATCTTTCTCTGATACAAAATAACTCCCTGGAGATTTATTTATGGGGTGGAGGTAGGAGAGAGCAGAGAGGATAAGAGACAAACTAAACATTCAATAGTTTAACAGCCTTAGATGATTTATCTAAAGTTATTGGGTAAATGTTTACTAGGAGCTGTATATATCTTTAACATTTTGATTAAACCTCAGTCTTTAAGACCAACACTAGATTAAGAGTAAAAAGAATAATTAGTAGCTGTCTTTGTTACACTAAGGATTATTTCAAAAAATAATGCAAAGTTGTTTTTCTAAGCCATTCTAGAACACATGGAATATTTAGAGTAGTATAAGAGCTTCCTGAGTGCATTTCCTTCTTTGGAGATCATGAAGACCTGCATCCAGAGTTTTGAGGAGTGCTTCTTAGAGGCAGCTGTCTGCATGTGGTAATGCCAGATCTATGCTTTGCAGACTTCACAAATTCATGGAGCATTAAAATAAAATGAAAAAATAGAGGTCAATTATAAAGGTCAACTGGGATAGGTGAGGGTGCCTAGTTGTTTGGTCAAACACCAGTCTAGATATTGCTGTGCAAGTATTTTTTAGATGTGATTAATATTTAAATCAGTAGATTTTAATAAAGCATATTACCCTCCCTAATGTCGGTGGGCCTCATTCAAGCAGTTGAAGGCCTTAAGAGAAAAGACTGAGGGTCCCTGAAGAGGAGGGGATTTTGCCTCCAGACTGCATTTAGAATAAAGACTGCAACATCGACATCAACTCTTGCCAGAATTGCCAGCCTGCCAGCCTACTCTGCAAATTTTAGACTTGCCAGCCCCCATAATTGTGTGAGCCAATTTCCTAAAATAACAAGTCAACCTCTTTATCTATCTATCTATCTATCTATCTATCTATCTATCTATCTATCTATCATCTATCTATCTATCTTATCCACCCATCTACCCACCCATCCATCCATCTACACACACACACACACACACACACACACACACACACACACACCTTATTGATTTTATTTATTTCTCTGGAGGACCCTGATATATCAACATAAGATCATAAGATTGTGTTTTAATTTTTACCAAGTAAGCCCTCATAACTAAACAAGCAAAAATGAAAATTTGTTATCTTCTGTTATCACTTCATAAAAGAAAGAACAATTTTCTACTCCCACGATAGGAAAGATATAACATCAGAGTAAAGGACAGTTCTGTTGATTGAATAAATTGTTTTACTATACAGCTTACCACACTGCCTATACATTTTTTCATATTCCACAGACAGGTGGAAATGTCTGAAACAGTTTAGGAACTGTTCTGTAGGTGACCCAACTTTTGATTGTGTGGGAGATCCATCCCAATGTCATTTCTAAGAGAACAGTCTTCTTAAAGTACTCTCCCTGATATGAGAATGCAGGAGAATTATAAGGCATCAAGACTTATAGTCCTTTTTCTCTCTGCAAACAGTATATAAAGCACTGTATAGCCATTTATGAGCCAGGTTCGTTCTGCTATCTTTTCTCTTTTGTCACAGATGGTCATAGAAACATCTTGCTGTAAAAGTGCCTCACAGTTTCTTCTTAAATGAAACCACACTTCCTTTTTGTCCCTTCAGCTTAGCTCTGCTGTTCATGCAGGCACTGGGGTGATTTTCTGTTGCTGGTTTCTTAGAATTCATTGTCCTTATAGTGTTAGAACTGGAATTCCCCTAAAGATCATCAAGTTCAATTCTACTTTTTTCAGATGATGAAAGAGAGTCTATGAGAGGTAAAGCAGCGCCCAGGAGTAGAGAGGAGGGCTAGAAGCCAAGTTCTCAAATGTTAGTTTAGCAGTCGCCTTGCTCATTAGGACTTCCTCTTTTTCATCACCTTCAATTCAGTTGCCTCTTTCCCCTAGAAAAGCCCTTCTCTTTTTACTTTGCCTTTTCCTTGCTTTGAAAATACATATCTGAAACTCTGTTTAGCTGTGCCTTGGCTTTCTCTCACATTCTGTATACTGATAGGCCTCTATAAACCTCTTTTTGTTTAGGGTAGACACTTCCCCCAGTTCTCTCTGCTGAAGCTTGATACCTGACTGACCTATAAGGTCCTGGTCTTCAACACAGTCTTAGTCTACTGTTGCCTATAGAGGCAAGTACTGAGATGATGAATGAAAATACTTGATTGAAAATTATTTCTTAAATTAAAGCTACATAATTAATCACCCCACCCCCATTTTATTTGCAGTAGCTTTTCAAATTTCTCATTTTTTCCCTACACTTGAAATTTCATCTAGTGGGTAAGGTTTTGTAAATTTTCTTTTTGAGCCACACATTTATCCAAGTTTCAGGTTCTATTTTAAACTAAACTCAGTTTAGTTTACTCCAACTGCAAAAATACTCCTCCTCTGTATATATTTACGGCAACAAAATCTGAATGCAAATTTAGAGAGATTCAACCAACGGTGAGTCACAGACCTCAATATCCACTTCTTCTAAATAGTCCAGTAACCTTTACCATTGTAGCCAAGATGTCTCTCATTTCTCAGGAAGAAGCTACTGAGCACTTCACCACATCCCTTGGGCCTCTGACCCCATCATCTTTTCTTTCTCTCACAGAAAATAGAAGCAGCCAGATAGGGACTTTCTCAACCTATTCTGCAGTGAATTTCCCTCAAGTACACTCACCTACAGTTTTGCCTTCGCTTAGTGTCAAAGCATGAGGTGATCTGAAACCTCTTCAAAGACAGACCATTGTAGATGTGCTGTCCTGTGCCATCTCTTCAGTACTTTTACTCCTTTGATGATTTCTACCTTTTGCCTTTAGTCTTTACACTAGATGGGTCCTCTCAGCATTTATTCACATTCATGTACTTCCCAACTTAAAAAAAATAATAATAACCTTGGACACATCCTATCTGCTTTCAATTTTTCTTCATGGCTAAACTTTTTAGAGATCACCCCCCAAAATCTGCTGTCTTACCTCCCTACCCACTTTCAATCCATTGTGAACTATCTTTGCTCCCACAGGTCCATCAAAACTCATTGAATTCCTGGTTGCTAAATCCAATGGACATTTTTCAATCCTTATTTAATCTCTTGGCAGAATCCTTTTCAGTTGACAAAGTCTTGAAGACTTTTATATCTCTTCAACCCAGAGCCTACAGAGTTTGTTAAGTTTCACAGTACATAATAAAAATCTCAATTTGGTGAAAGAATTAAAATGGGAAGTAGGCAGTAGCCACATGGTGGAAGGGTTTTAATGCTGAACTGTGAAAATTGATTTTTATTCTCTAGGCCATGGTAATCTAGAAAAGTCTTTAAGAGGGGAGTAGCATTATCATATCTTTTGGGAAGTAAACTCTGGGGCAACGGAGGGTTTGGAGCAGTGTTTTTGCAACATGCTATTTACACCAGCAGTATCAGCATAACCTGGGAATTGGTTAGATGAAAATTCTTAGGTCTCACCCCTGACCTATTAATTCAGAAACTCTGGAGGTGTGTACTGAAATACATTTCATGAACCTCCAAGTCAGAGAACCACTGGTTTGGAGGAGAAATGGAGGCAGAACAAGTGGGAGTTAGCAAAGGCTGGAAATAGGTTCGTGGAGATGTTGTGGAGAGTGGGGTGTATGGAGAGGATATGCAGTTTTCAGCCACCGGATGAAGGCCTTAGACATTTTTTTGACTAGCTACCGATGCAGTTTTAGAGGACATGCTATCCTGATGCAGTCTCTGAAGTCTCTCATTCACTCAACAGATGCTCACTGGGGTGGGAATCAGTATCTCCAGGGAGAACACAGGCCTGGCCCAGATCGAAGGTTCTGGCTGTGACTGTTAGACCACCTCCTCCTAGGTACTGGTAGCTACAAGCTGTGAGCATTTTTGACAGTTGGTGGCAGACAGTGGGAAGTTCTCCAAAGTCACCCCACCTGTGAACAATGAACATTAACAGGAAAATCTGACATATGCATTGCCAAAGTGTTTCTTTTCAGAACTTTCCCATCAGCTCATGGCTAGGGATAGGCCCCCGGATTTAGCATGTTGTATTAATGTAGTAGGGTGCCTGTGCTTAGCTTACGTAAGCATGATTCAGCTTGTTGTATCTTGCATGTGTGGCAGAATGCTACTATTGTTCTCTGACTTATATAAAGCCCATGTGGTCCCCTAACGCGGAAGCGTGCTCCCCGCAATAAAGTTTGTGCCTGCCGTTTCGTTCTCACGTTGGCTCCTCGTGTGTTCTTTCAACTGGGCGTCTCACCACGGAAACCTTCCCTTCTCGATCAGCATGGGGCTGACACAAACTCGCACAGGGCAATGGCTACTGAACACCGGATGCCAGGAGCCTCTGCTGGATGTAGGACGTCAGGTGTTGCATCTACTGATAGTCAGACACTGCTGCTCTCAACATGGATCCTCTACCTCGTTTGTGTCATCAGCCAAGGTGAGGTACCTAAGATACAAGGGAGGCTGGGGTTGTAAAGCTTTGCTTCTAGAGGTGAAGGTGGTCTGTGCTCTCCTAGCACTGGAATGGGGTTTGGAGGCAGAGCACCGCCACCACCGCCACCGGTAGAAGACCTGATGATGTCAGCTTGCAAGTCATGTGGAATTTTCAAGATAAAAGGATCTAAGACATCACCTAGAACAGATTCTAAAAGTAAAATGTTTTAAGAGCTTGTTACAAATAATTCAGAATACCAGTGTATAAATTATATAAAGGATATTGTTCTACCTGCAGCTCTCGGTCCTATTATGTCTAACACACTCATACCTACTTGCCAGTCCTTAAGACACTTGCAAAGAATTCCAGGTCCTATAACACCGTTTACAAATGAGGGAGAGCAATCATTTTACGAATAGTTTGAAATTCCCAGGCAAGGACCAAAGTGACAATGCTTTGGCAGGTTTACATTTTACCCATTGTTTGCTCTAGCTGAGTGAATTCCGGCTCAGAAAAGCAACACATTTCCCTTAATGTCACAAAGTACTTAAAACTAACCTGTACTTAAAAGACGCTCTTTCCAATACTTTTGCCAAACCACTCTTGGTCATCATTGCTTCTTTTGGAAAACAAAGTGGTCAGACATAGACTATTAAGACTTGTGAAAAGAACTTCAAGGATGATTAAGATTCTCTCAGCACCCCATTAAATGTTTGTGTTCTCAAACATCCCTTAGTTTGTAACCTGTCCGACATTTTGTACAACTGTTTCCTATATTATCGCAAAATTATAAATTACTTTAAAATCATGGAAAAATGGTAGTTTAATAAATATTCAGATTATGCTAATTACAAGTGACTTGAATTTATTATTTCTATTTTTTATATTTTTTTAAAGCCAAATTAAAAAATTCCCAACAGCTTCATTCTTATTAGCCTCAAATTGGAAACAACTCAAATGTCCATTATCAGGTGAGTTAATAAACAAATAATATATTCATACAGTAGAATACATCAGCAAAAAGGAACGAACTTTTGATCCTTGTGTTAATATGAATTTCAAAGCATCCAGTCAGTGATAAACGCCAGAGGCAAATGAGCACATACTGCATAACATTTATGTAAAGTTCTAGAGCAGGCAAATGCAAATTACAGTGACAGAGATCAGAACAGTGGAAGAAGGGAAATGCTGGTGGAGATTGGAAAGGATCACAGAGTGATGGTTATAGGGACTTGTTAAAACTCAAACGCAAGTAAAATTTGTATATTTATTGTAAAAGTACAATCCGATTAAAAAAGTTACGTAGATATACAGTAAGTCACAAATATTACTTGCTTCTGGACTCTTGGGACAGAGAATATTCACTTAAGTTTCAAAGAAAGATTCTCACAAGAAGTTAAGGTAGAAACCATTAGATAACAATTCTAAGTATAGACTCCTTAAGCCTGCAAAACAAAACCCTTTATACAGGTCAACCATTAAAAAAAGTTCTATTAAATATATCCACTGAAACTAACAGATAACAAAATATTTATTTTATTGTAAAATTAAAAATAGTGTACAAGCATATGTAGTTACAGTTCCAAAGCAGAACAATACAAATATGTAAATTATTGCAGCTTTAAACATGTTAATAGCCAAGTAATGTCTAAATAAACTTTTTGAAACCAACTTGTTTTTTATCACTGCTCTTACCAGTTGCATTTTCTTTTTCCAAACATCTTGGCACAATTTATAAATTTCTAACACCAGAGCGATTAAGTGCAATGACCACAGTATAAACTACTCAGATTTAAAGCAAGGTTAACATACATACAGATTATTAAAAGAGGAATGGCTTTAATAGAAGTCACCACTGAACACTTTCTAAACGACCTCTTTTGGAGGTAGTAGAATGGAAATAAACACTCTAGCTGTTTGAAAGAAATAAATATATATTCACTAAAATTCCCTTTGCATTGTGAAGGTGAGGGAAATTCAATTAGCACGTTTGGGGAGAGAAACAAAGGGTAATACTCATTTCCATTTTTTTTTTTTTCACTTTGGTAAAATTGTGGACTATTCAATATTACTAAAATGTATTAGTAATCTGGACTCTCAAGCTAAAAACAGGAAAAGTATGTGTTACAAATTAGATGCTAAAAAAAATCTCACTTGCTATGATGACCAAATTGCTTAATTACGTTAGGTGCATTATAACAAGTGCAATTATGAAAGGATGAAGTGAATGAAAATACTGAGATGCAACAAAGAACCTTGTTATCCCACACACTGGATTCTAGCCCTCCTCTAAGATACCTGTACTTGTGGCAGAGCCCTATTACCTTATTATTCAGGTGATTAAACTTTCACCCTACCACCATAAAACTTATTTTGGCGAGAGTATCCTGTTGAGTTTTATCTCTTATTGATTTTTACCACAAATTTCCTCAAATAATTATTTCCACCAATCTAAAGTTAAAAATGCAAACATTGAAATGAAAATATCTTTGCTTTATAGCCACATCTGAACAAAAGATAAAGAATTTTGTAGAGTCCTAAATTTTTTAATAAGTACTTAAAAATACTCAAATAAATACCTTACTTTAGCATAAGCAGTAACATCTGTCAGTAAGTAAACTGGCATAAATCAGAAAAAAATAACACTATAAGAACTTCACATTGTACCATTTAAAAGTTTTCATGTCATATAACCTAATTTTACGAAGAATAAACTTCTTATCAAAACAAATAAGTTCCTATTAAGTTGAGCATATAAATGTTATTATATTTTATATTAACAATGCAAGCTTCTTCTTAAAAACTGGCAAACATTGAAATGCACAAATAGATAAAAAATTAATTAAAAAAAATAGCGAAAATTGACAAGCCTCAAAAGTATAAACACCAAAGTAAAAAAATATATAAACAAAAAAGGAAGCATTTAAAACTATTTTCAGTGGTAAAGAATATGGTAAAATGAAAAACCCAAGAAATCTCAAGATGCCAACAAAATAGAATGTATTTTGTTTATATTTCTGAAATCACTTTCTAATGTGAACTTATTTCAAAAATAATCCTCGAATGCATATAAAAATGGGCACTTTGTGGTGAAATGAGCATATAATTTGAAAAAGTAAAAACATTTCTTTGCCCTAACATTGTGCATCAGAAACTACATAATGGAACAAAACACTATGAATTTTACTGCCTGCATCATCCATTATTTGTATCTTAAGTGCATGTCTTTAAAAGAATAAATTAGGGTATTAAATACTAGGATCAAAGAATGATGAAAGACCAGATGTGAACTTTAATTTTTAAAGAGAACAGTCCTGTGTGGTTAAAATCACTTCTGACTTCAATCTGAGTTTTTCAAACTCAATTCAACTTATCTAATTATGAAATCTAAGGTGAAAAAATATTAGTGTATTTCGCTCCCTTAATCACATAAGCTCTGAAAATATTACTGATGGCTAATTTGTAGTCAGTCTTGCCATTCTGGAAACTGAAGGTATATGAGATTCTCTTCTAAACTTCTTCAAAAAGTACTAGCTGTACAGAAAAATAACCTAGTAACCAATATTTGTGGTACTTGTGGTATTTGATATTATCGTAAGGTAGAACTCAACTGTCCCTTAACCTTATTTTAGTACATACAAGAATTGCATATTCAATTAAGAAAACATTGGAATACAAAATAAGTTTATCAAACATTTGGATAAACTGTTGTGCAAAATACTTAAAATAATTTTTTACTAGAATATTTATCCAAATAAAGTACTAATGTGAGTATCAGCACCTCAGGTTATTTTTTAAGAGCACCTTTCCTTTGAAGAGCTTAAGCAGAAATATCTAAATGGAATAAATCAGAGTGCCAGATTAAGACTTTGGTACAGGCACAATCCCAATTGTTCCAAAGTCATTAGTAAAGCTACATATTTGCCAGAAATAAGTGAATACTTTCTTTGGATAACACTGTTGTATTCAAGGCTGCACCATATGGTTCACATTCTGGAAATATGCTACTACTGAGAGCAAGTGCAACATACCCCAAGCTCTGATGGCTGTCCCTAACTGATCTAAATAGAAGCACAAAAGTGTGCAAGCACACTGGCTGGTAACGTTCTTGATGAATTATGCCAAAAGAGTGAAGTCAAATTTGAAAATGTGACCATGACAACTGAGCACTTAAGATACTCGCTAGCATCATCCAGAAATGCCTTTATTCAACTTGTAAATTTATAGAGATTTTGATATTGCACATATTCAGTTTAAAGCTTATCAAAAGTAAGGCAATGCCTCCCCCACTCCCTGGATTTTAAATTCATGTTGGATGACTCAAAGAATCAAGAGAAATTGAAACCATCTTCCAAAAGCTTCCTCCAAAAAGCAGTTATATCAGACCTCAAAGTTAAAAAAAAAAAAAAAAAAAAACAAAACACCTAAAACACCAAAAATCAATGAGATATCAAGTAATACTCTCAGGCAAATTTAATATACCCTAGCAATACAAAAGCTGTTTTCCATTAATTTGAGGTGTTCCTTTGCTTAGTCAAATACTGTTTGTGTTTAAGATTAAAATGTGACCCAGGCTGGGGCGGGCTGCCAAGTTCATGGCAGAAGTCATTCACATCTTTACGCATGAAGCTGCCAAGTTCTGAGCTTTTCTGTAGATTCTTCAAGCACAGGACCTTACCTTATAAATACGTTCTAAGCACCACCAATTGAGAACAGAATTTAGAACCCATTTTAATGTTACAGCTTTTACTATAATACATTACTGAAAACTTATCCAGCTATTAGTTCAGAACTCTTTGGAAACATCATAGACAACTATGTGAACATCCTTTTTAAAATGGGTTTTTTTTTTGAATTAGAATTTTGTTTTTCTGTGTCAAGCAGTCTTCTCTTTCCTTTTCGATTCTAAAGTTTAGGAAAATACCTCACAATGCTTTCTTTGGGCACGAATTTCAATGATGTTGATAACAGAATTTGGACAGTTTAAGGATCCTTGTACCTTTATCTGAAGTGGCACACAAAATAATTCTAATTTTTTCAAAGATAGGACAATTATTTCACAGTGCATTCAAATTTGAAGATATTACATTTGACTTGGAAGTGAGGCTTGACTTACTCTGTTCAAATTCTAACAAAGTCATTAGAAGGAAATAGAAGAGGCTTTTACTTCTACTGAGACAAGTTAACTTACAAAAGCTAGATTAGCATTTTCTTCCTAAACGAACTGAGAACTGCTTTTGTTACGAAAAATATTTTATTTTCTTGTATATTTGCTTTAAAAAGTTATTAATTCCTCTTTCTTAAGAGTTATTAGAAGTCAAATAATTCAACTAGATTTCTACTCCAAAATACATTTCTCTTTGGAAAACAAGATAATAGTTGTAAAAACAGTATATTAAGAGAATAAAATGCAGTGATCTGAAATATGGGTAACATATTCACACATAAAAGTGTAAATATAATATACAGAGCCATTCAGATACAGTTATACAGAGAAAGGAAAGGTACCTAAAATAGCATTTTTATATATAAAATTTTCATATTAAAATATTGCTTATAATAAATAAGGTGATATTATGAATTCCATTTCCCTTTAAAATTTATCTGTAGTTCAGACTAATCTAACGAGTTTATTAACTTATTGTTTTGAAAGGTGAATTACATTAAACTATGTTTAATAAAATCACACTGTAACAGTATATTTAAGTAGTCACATGTGCTAAAAGTTAGGGAGGGCCATTTAGAAATTACGGGAAAAGATTCTCAAAGTAAACCAGAATGATTAACCCTAGATGACTAGAGTGTAATGATCTGCTTTATTTGAAAAAGATGTTAAATACTGCCTTTAAGCTTTGCAAATTTAATGACCATAAAAAATGGATTGTAACTTTTTCAAAGTTTGCACGTCTGGCAGTCCAGTCAACAGCAGGGCACAGGACGTAAATGTAAGTGTAGTTCAGTTGCTTATGGGTAGGTGTGACTTTAATCCTGTCCGCCCCACCTGCAGACATGGTAACTTGGAATAGTTCTTGAGCAGCTGTTCGATGGCAACGTGGCGGACATGGAGCTCTGAGGCCAAAGAATCTTTTTCTTGTACTTGGTGTGTTAACTTTTCAAAAACTTCTGTAAAGATTTAAAAAGGAGTTCAATATGAATACACAGAAAGCTAATCCTGTGATTTATATTTCTAGCACCCTGACTGAATGCATTGGGTGAAGTCTGTAATGAAAGTGATTTGACACCAAGGAAATTTATGTTTTGATCATCCTAGGATGTGTGTACTCTGCATAGCCAACAGGAATGTGGCATTCCTCTAGTGAAAGTTAAGAGTCATAAGCAATGACTATGCAGTTCCGTCAATATCTAATATGACTTATGACAAGTAAGTGCCCATTGGTACCGAGGTCTGGAAACTCCTCTAAGAGGCTTTGGAATCTGACTACTTGGACTATTAATCCTTGTTCCTAGTCTTATCACTCCTAGGCAAGTAATTTAAACTATGTTTTAATTTCCTCTTAAGTATAATCTTAAAAATGAGAGTAGGCACCTCATAGGGTTACTATGAGGATGAAATAAGATCATACTTGTGAAGTGCTTACCACAGAATAAATACTTGATAAATGTAAATTGTTATTACTATTATTGTTTTTATTTTATTTTTCTGGGAGACTGTGTGGTCAAGAAAGACCACTAGCTTTGGAGTTAAAAAGACAGGGGTGAGACTCTTTACTGACTGAATGCATGAACTCTGTAAATTACTTAATGATCTCTGAAATGCATCTCTTCCCTGCAAACAGGAATCAATTGTGAAAAAAAAAGAAGACAATTGAGGAATTTGAACACTGTTAACTGTTGGTGTTAGCATCATATTTCATAATGTTAAAGAATTACAAGGTTTTTTTTTTTTTTTTGGTGTGATGAGTTTATGATTGCCTTAAAAAAAGTGTTTGTTAGAGAAAACCCTGAAGTATTTTGGGACAAAATAGTATGTCTGGGAATTGTTTCAAAATAATCCATGCTGGGGGGTGGGGTTGGGACAAGGGGAATGGGTGCAAGGAGAGATGAAGGAAAATTAGCTATGTTTTTGATAACAGCTGATACTGCTAAAGGTGGGTCAGGTGGTTCAGTGTGCTATTCCCGCTACTGTTGTGTTTGAACTCGTTCATAATTTAAAAACAAAAATCAATAAAACCCAAGGCTAAAACCTGCCTTAAGGAACTATTCGGGGGGCTCGCCTGGCACAGTGCCTGGCACAACAGCAGGGAGTCAATAAGATAGTGAGGAGGCAGATTTTAAGTCGTACTCTCCATTTTCACTTAAAAAAGAAAAATCAATTTCCCCCACGGTTCATAAAGAAGTTGTTTTCTTATTCTTTTTGCTCTGGAAACTAACGGGATCTAATCCCGCTTCCAAATTCAAGTTCGGATAAAGTTAATGGTTTCCTGTAATAGGAGATTTTCTGTGTCAAAATTTTCGCATGCAGAAAACACTGGCACCGATTGATTCTTTACCTTGTATTTGCTGTCGGAGCTTTGCCTTCAGTTGCTTTACCTCACCAAAAGTCATGGAATTCACTGAAACGTGAAGATATATTCATTAGTACCACAACCTGGGAAAAGCTGCTTACGTCACTAACATATTATCCTAGAAAAAATAGTATTTGTACTTAAACGCCAATATAACATTCAGCAATATCCTAGGATTCATTAACTCCTACAATGTGGAGTTTTCAAATTAACCTTGACCCACGTTAAGAAACATTTTCCATCACTTCTGGTACACCTCCACCAGAAATAAAGTGTAATTCACTACTTATCAAGTTGATTTTGCTAGACGCTACACAGTCCATAATCTGCAGTTTGGAAACACTATTGTAAAGTACTCTGGAAACAGTATGAAAAAATCAATTTGTCTATCTAGTTAAATAACCTTAGATAGTCCATATGTAGAAACAAGAAGTTGTATAAAAATATCCTCATGGTCCCTTCTAGCTCTAAAATCATTTGAAGTCAATTAAAATTATCTCAGTTCTGTGAGTTTTTGTAGATGCGAACCGAATGAGTCATTTTTCCAACTTCAAAATAACACAATACCTTTGGTCTTCAGTAAAATGTCAGATTTTGATTTCGAAACACCACCCCCAATTAGTCTTGTAGGAATTAGAAATGTGATGAGGTTGAGGCTGTATTTCTAAACTATACTAACCCTGAACTTCTCAGTTCAGTTTGTTGATTCCATTTAGTTTAATAATTAGGAACGCGAAACGATTGATGGGACTGTAGAATACCAAAGCTTGGCAACACAGAGGAGTATTCCAGAGAACCAATGGAAAGTTTTAAGACATCTTATTTTTTTCCTAGGGTGAATCTGTCATATAAATACTCTAATTTTCCACATTTATAAATCTATAGCAAAATTCTTGACACATGACATACATAAAAACGTAAAATAACTCAACAAAACCCCAATCTTCACCTTTGTTTCATTTCACTTACATTCCTCTCTGCTGTAATGCGGATGCTGGGCCTCGGCATTAGCCTCTGGAGTAGAGATTGTCTCTTCTTTTTTCTGGGCCTGGTTGGGACTATGAGGCCACAATACACTCTTGTGGCATAAAGTGGCACCCGAATCTTGTAACACAGTAAGTCCAAAGTCTGTATTTTCCCTCTGCTCCAATATTCTTTGTTTACAGTGTGTGAGGCTCCCTGTACTTCCATCTATCCACTTTGCAGAATACTTTGGTACTTGGGAGTCAAATTGTGGGAGTAACTTTTTATCTGGCTTATGCCTGAAATTAAACAGGTGATGCTGGGGATTTTTAGAACATTCTGAATCTGAATCCACATCCTTATTTTGTGCATACTGTACAATCCAGTTTATCTTCTTACTTAAAATGGTTTTAACTTCTTCATAGTAAGTACTTTTTGAAAGCTTAGATCGAGGACAATCCTGGTTTGCAATCAAATGGTATTTTTCAAAGCAGTCTCTATGACCCCTTAATGATCCGGTGTGCAAGAGATCAGACTTTGGTACTCCTATAGAAAACAAAACAAGGAATAGGAGACTTGAGATTTTGTTTTTTTTTTTATAAGTTGCATTAAGAATACACAAAGCCTAAGTAAAACAGAGTCATGAATAGTTTGTAAATTAGAGGAAAAATGCTAAAGAATATTGGTATTAATATAAAATATGAACTAATTTCTGCTTCAATATAACTATACATTCAGTATTATTAAATTCTTACGAATAGTAAAGCCTTTTTAAGGACTTAAGGATTCAATTTTAACCTTAGTCCAGAGGCATGTTATTGCACGCAATATAAAATAATACTACTGAACCAGCAATTTACATTTACAGAATGTTTGTCTTTTTAGATCATAATGCTTTCTTCATAATCCTCCTGAAATACAAACTCGCAAAAGTTTCTACAAGGTTCAATAAGAGAAATGGATGACAATACCACCCCCCCCCAAAAAAAAACCCCATAGTAAATCATGTTCTTAAATTATTAGTTATGTTTTTACTGGGGAAAGATAAACCAGAACCAGAAAAATACACATTAATAAAAGCCTCAAAAAGTCAAAGATTTTTTTTTAAGTATGAAAAGAAAGCATCTAAAATGTTTTCAGTTTCTGTTTTATGCTTATGAAAACTTTAAGATCATTTTCATAAGTTCGAGTCATGCTTTTAAAGTCAAGCAGCAGTGCTTCTATACTGAAGGTGAGTAAGGGACGTAGGGCTGAAGATTACGCCTGCCAGAACCAACCACTCAAAAGCTGCTGAGCTTTGAAAACAGATTAAGTGGAGAGCCACTCAGGTGCTCGGTTAAAAAAAAAAGTTTTAGCCACTTCATCAGAAAAAAACACATTCTGTATTCATTCTTTGTTTTAAAAATTGAGCTCCAAACTCTGGCTAACGGTAAGATAATGAAGTATTTGCACTTTAATGGTACTAAATCAGGTATAAAAGTGCTTGCAAATATTAATTTGTTCTAAACGATATAATATCAGGCAATGGTGGGTGGGACCTGCTCGACTGCCAAAACTAGTGCTAAATGGGCTGGTCAGTCCCCTCACAAGCCAGCTATGTGAGGACACCCGAACACTGACATTATAAAGACACGTGACCAACCGGTCTTGAGAGGCAAACTCAAATATATCGGCCTGTTTCTTCCACTGAGCACAAAAACTGGACTTAAAAGAATTTCATATATGTTTTACGTGCTACGTGTACTGCAATTGTGTGTGTATGTGTATTTTTTTAAACCAGTTATTTTCTAATTAGGTCAAATTTCCAGCAAAGTTTAAAGTACTTGAGTGTAAAACCTCAAAGCTCTATTTGATAACCCAGTGTACACGTTCGAAACTAGGTAAATTAACATAAAAAGTTGATAAACCTTGCTTATTAGAATAAAAAAAACTAAGTTTTGTTATTATGTATGTTTTAGGTCATAAATAAGACAAAAAAGATAGTGCAATGTAAACCAAATGAAGAGCTCCAATCTGCTGTTTTGAGTCTAATACTTCCTGCTCTAGGTACACAGCAGGTAGGCAGAGAGAACTTGAAACCTGCCTACTTTACTAGCTCTAGAAAATGTATTAAAGAGCTTCTTGACTTGAAACTCTTTTAGGTCTTGTTACCAACAGATGGCTGGCCAAATCCCCAAAACATTGGTCTCATTCTCATCTGATTGCCATGGCTCTAATTCATGTAGCAATAATTTAGTTGAATCTAAACAGTAAATTAGAAGAGTCTTCTTGAAGTCTGTACAAAATTTCTTTATATATAAAAAGGGTTCTAAGCTAGGCTACACAAAGTAATTAATTCTGTTAATTTAAAAAATTTAGAAACTTCAGAAATATTAAAAATGATAAAAAATTATATGAAACAACGAATTTCCTGATGTACCCTACGGCTTCAACAATAGATGTCTGTTTAAAAAAATGTGAGTTTTTAAAGTTAAAGCCTTTATAATTCAATGTTTCTTTTTAGTAATTCATTCTAATGTAACCTTTATTTCTCCAGAAATAATTTATCTGTTAACTTTTACTTAAATCCCCATGTGAATGCTAGAAACCCACATAAGCACATGATTATATGCACATAATCTGTTGAGATGAACAGCAAATCACAAAATCACAATGTTCAATTTACTTTTAAATACATAAATGCAATACAAATTTCAGATTTCTTTTAGACATTCAGGAGAAAAATCCTCCAAAAAAGAAATGAAAAAGTGTCATGGGCAAGAACAGTTCTGAATACAGTGTACATTTCTACTTAGATGTCCCAGTCATCCTGCCTAAATAAACTCCTCTTCCTTCATTATCATCACGCAAACCCCAAATCCTCTTCCTGAGTCTGGGGCCACCTATTGCTTAAGGAAGAAACCTGGAGTCATCCTTGACAGCACCTACTACCCCTCTCTCTGAGATCCTTTGCTGTCTATAGATTGTTCCCCTCATAAATTCCAGCACCACGACATCTCAAATTCTGCCTCATTTCATTACCATTGGCTGCCACACTATCTAGATGATCATCATTTCCTATCTAGTTCTCATTTCCCCCAAGAAACCTTTCCTAACCAATAACATCTGAATTAGTTGATCACACCAGGTTTTCCAATGGTCTCTTCACAGGCCTTTAGCTCCTGTTTAAAAAGTGAAGTTCTGTGGGAAAGGGGTTCATATCCGTTTTATATGCATCCTCGTAGTGTCTGACACAGTGAGAACTCAAGAAAAAGTGGGTAAACGAATAAAGGAAAAATAAAATATTAAAAAACTAATCCAAAACTTATTGCCAGTTACCATGCAAGGGCTACCGCAATGAAATGTTTGTGCCCATGCTAGCAAGGGAATCGTGGTGTGCGGTTTTTCCAGGCTGCTCAGAGGTTAATTAAAGGCATCCGCTGAAGGTACTCCTATATTTAGTTTAATGGGCTACTGGCCTTCAGAACGGATGGGTGGCACTGGTATAGAGATGGCATTCCTGTGGCGTCATTCGATCTGCCAAGCAAAGTCAGGAACTTCTACTCAATTACACATTTTTTAATAGAAATTTACATACATTGAATATAAAAGACTGTTATGTAAACTATAGCTCGTTCTCACAGATCTATACCTCTATCTTTTCAGTTCACTAAAAATTTAAAACTTAACTGAGTTTTAAAGTTCAATTTTAAAGTATCTGTTTTATAAACAGTATAAAATATCTCATGCAGTAGCAAGGGACACAAACTTTTAAAAAAATATAACACGTTGACTATTTCATATACTTGAACAAATTACTTCTTAATCTAGAAAAGAATGTAAGTAGCCCCCTTAATTTGTATCAGCAGTATACGTACCATTTAAAAATCTCTTGAAGTGATTTTGTTTTTCCAGTTCATCAGTTTGAATGTAAGAGAAACAACGATTGCTATTTTCAGAGACCCCAAGCAAGTTTTCCAACTGACTTTTCCATTTTAATTGTATTTATAAGTGTAAAAGGCTCTGAGCACTAATTTGTTTCCTCAGCAGCTTTTGAAAGGGAATGAACCTAAATACAACTAAATGAGGTGAAACTTTTGAGTTGAGATATAAGGAATTTCTAAACCAGTTCAACAAAAACTGTACTATGCTTGCTTACTGATAAAAATGTGAAGGCCGATATAACTGACAGCCTAACTATTATGAAAACTTCTTTAAAACATATTTTAAAGATGCCCATGTAACTTTTTTTTTTTTATCATGAGGTTCTTTTTATATAGAACCAAGACCTTAATTGGCAACCATAATTGCTAATATTTGAAAAAGTACTAGTTTTTTTTGGATAGAGGCTTTTTTTAGAAATTTACACAGGCAGTATATTTCTGTATTAACAGTGGTATTTAAAAAAAAGTTAAGCTGTTCCTATTCAATAGTTTTCTTTTTTTATCGTTTCCCACTTTCATCTCCGATTGTTATAACATTCTCACATGCTTTGAGAACCCTCCCACTAATCCATCTGGCATGCTATCACCATTTCTATTCTTTAAGTCCTTCTTTAAGATCAATTTACTGTAAGAAAACTTGGTTATTAAACCCAAAGATCAAAAGCCACTCAAATGTAGATCCTTTTGTCTTTCTACCACTGTCATCCTTTTAAAGTAATACTCCGGTGGCTACATTTAACCTGCCTATGGTAGTTTACGCATTTTTTTTTCCCTAAGTATCATCTTAAAACACAGCCACGAACACCAAAACACTTAGTTCTACCACATGTCCCACTATTCTTGGCTTTTCCTCCCAGCTTTTTTTTTTTTTCAGTAACGTTTCTTTTTATTGAATGGTTTGCTCAAAGTAGTAGTTGTTACAAATAAAAAAACACCTTGTAGTATGTGGGAACAAGAAACAGACTTTAAGTCATAAAGCTGTACTTCAGGCCCTCCAGTACTAACTACTCCGCCATCTTGACCAGAATCCTTTCCACTCCCATCCTCTTGAAGACTAGCTTATTTATGATTTGGCGGTAATGAGGTAAGCTACCTTTTTCTGATGGTTCACCAGCTGGTCCTGTCAAACAGCACCGTCCTTCCACTGACTACACTCATGCTACATGGCTTTGTAGCTCACACATGCCCGAATCATATCATCTGCCTGCCTTATGCATGTTTACTCTGTCAATTAGATAAGACTTCATTTTGAATCGGATTACCATGTTTCATTTCCCAATCAAAGGAATGGCTTCATATCATTTGGTGTTCCATAGGTAGAGCAAATATAATATGACCTGTATGTAGTTGGATACAAAGCCATAATAAACGTTATCACATGGGTAACAGACTGGAAAGCTCCAAGACAGTGAGCATTTTAACTTCAAACTTGAAACAGAATTGGAAATCTGGCAGTATTGGTTTTCCAAATGGTAAGTTTCTGTACTCCTAAATATTTAAATAAGGCAAGAAAATTTAGTTATGATTTAAGTTCAAGGTTGTTAACATGCTGTGGCTGTGGAGAAATTTTAAACATATTGCCTTGAAATATGATCAACAATTTGTGCAACAATCCACACAGTACTGCTTTAAAATCTTTTTTTAATGAAGGCTCCCATTTTGCCCAGCTTAAAGAATTTTCCAAGAGTGAGGTGTTTTTTTTTTTTTTTTTTTTTTTTTTTTTTATCATGGTCTTATCTTGGTTGCCAAGAGAACGAGCACCTGAATGTTTATGTGCTGCTTACATTAAGTACTCCTGAATTTCTTTAAGCAAGTGTTAATTGTAAAAATGGGAGGAGAGCTGAACTTTGCCGTACTAAGACTCAGAGGATAGAAATGTCACTTCTTTTTGAGGATCGGATTCCCATTTCTGATAAAAAGAATGAAGGAAAAGCTCGGTTAAGTAGAGTGGCATCGCCATGGCCTTGAGTCTGGATCCACACTGCCGATAAATTTTGTTGACAGACTACAAGTATTTTAAAAAAAAAAATTAGATCCACTTACAATTTTTAACTTCTTGGTTTCTCTTAAGAACAAAATAAGATCTGGCAGCAACTGGTTAGTAGTGAAGAGCAGCTACCAGTTGAAAATAGGGCAAGTGCTCTTCAATTCAAAACATTTCTTATCATTTCCTTCATGACTGTGTAGGTCCCTGTGACTTAGCAAGCTCTGCAGCCGTGCTGGTTAGTGACACTTGTACTACACCAAGGCTGTGCAGCATATAGGTCTAGATTGCTTCCTTGTAAATATTTGTTTCAATGATGCTTTGACACCCAATTTGACCAGGCAACTCTGTATCTGATGAGCAAGCAGCAGCAGCCAAACCACATTCAGTAAGAGTTAATAGCATTATACCTTTTTCCAATCACAGACACGCAGTAGGAGGATGCTCAGATTGTCTATTCAGCCATAGACTAAAGGTAAGAGATTAGACCAAAGGTGAGAAGGACAAAAAAGTACCTACTACTTCCTTTCTAAACCTACAATAGGACAGGCTTCTACCTCCTGGAAATTTTTATTGGTTTTCCTACGTACAGTAGTGAGAACTGTGTTAGAGTGCCCCACTACTCTCCTCCTCACGCCTTTAGGTAAAGGGTCTGTCATGTTCAAGTACCCAACACACTGTTTAAGAGTAATAGGTAATTGTTTATCTCTGCATTGGTAGCAGATGGCATTGCTGGCAACCACACCAAGCCAATATACAATAGGATTCAGCAACCTGTTTTTCCACATTTTGAGAATCATTGCCTTAAAGAAAGATAAACCAACAGGTGGTCTTTAGATAACAGATTTTAGCTTAGAGATGTTTACTCCATTTTAAAGTTTTGTGTGTGTGCTAAGAGAAGGGTTAAGCAGTTAAAGCAGCTTAATCCAATAAGTGAATTATAAAGGCAAATTTCAGTGAACAAAGAGTTCAGAAAGATGCTAAAAAGTAAATCTAAACCTTAAATAACCAAGAAAGCCAGGATAGACCTGAGTTCTTATGTTGATAGGAGACATATTAAATTACGAGTGACTTGTCAAAAAAGAAAACCTCAGTAAATTTTACTTTTGCATTTGAACAGTTGGAAAATAGGGAAATACACCTACATAACAACTGTTTATTACTGACGGTACAAAAATAACAATCCACACTCAATTCTACCCCCTAATGTAGCTACCTGGTTTTTAACCTGCAATGTGCAAGAGAACTTTCTGTGACAAGAGACATGTTCTGTATCTATGCTAATATGCTGCACTGTAGCTAGTGTGACCAAGGAACTAGTTTTAACTTTAATTTTAATTAACTTAAATTTGAATAACCACATTGTGGCTAGACTACCAAATTGGACAGAGCAGTATGTCCATAGGTTATTTATTAAGCAAAATGATATTTGCAACGAGAACCTGATGAAAGGTATCCACGGTCTTCCATGTTCTTACTAATGGTCTAATGCAAAATACTAAGCTCACGGCAGCGGAGTATAAAAAGTTAAATCTGTTTTTCTGGTACTTAAAATATAAATTAGACCAATAATCTAACTGACCCAAGTAACACTCTACTTGTTCCATTTTTCCCTTAAATAGCTCTAATTGAATGTACTGACATTCTAAAAATTTTTGTGCATGAGGCTGTCATAACACTCCTGAAAAGCTACTCAAATGAACTATGTTGAATTATCAGCTTTATATGTGGCACGTAGAGACACTGATTTCCAGAAAAAAAATCTTTCCTAAAGCTAGACAAGGTTAAAGAGACTCATTACTTAAACAAAAGAACATGAAAACAAGGCCTTCATAGTAACACCAGATGAATGGGGCACAGCACAAAGTAAACCTAAGAATTCTGAAGGCAGGAAATGTGATAGCCTTGTAAACTCTGTCCTTCATCTGAGGAACTGCTCCCTGCCCAGTGAAGGCTCTGCAAGATTTACTGTCTTAAGAGTAAAAAAAAAATGAAAAGCTGTCCTGCAGCTATTTTAAAATCCCAGTTTTGCATTTCAACTTTTTTGCATACATCTGAACCACTGTTCCTGAAATTCTAGTTGACTATTCTTTAAAACAATGCTTTACAGCAGCACCTGGTAGATATACACTAGCTAGTGAATTTGAAGACATTTATAATTCAGTCACTGCTATAGGTAACAGTAGAACTCAAGGCTGATGGGAAACAATTGCAACTCACCAATCACACTGCAAAATACTAAGAGAAATATTTTGACTGTGTTACAATTGCATCTTAATTCTACAGTAAAACAACTTTGATCTAAACAAAGTGGAGAACTGGTGCAAAATAAAAATTTTCCCTTATAGATTTTTTTAAATGGTTAATTACATGGTATTTATTCAGCAGTAATAAAAGACTTTATAACAAATGACAGAACTGCAAACTGGAACACACCTTTGACCCAACTGAATTGGAATTTAATCAGACATGCAAAAAAGATGTACACATAAAAATGTTTTAGTACTAGTAAATGGGAAGCAAACTAAACATTCAACAACAGGATACTGGTTAAATAATGGTATAATGGGATGCAACCTTTAAAAAAAAATCAACATGGTAGATATGAACATGGAAAAAAATTTTCTTAACATATTAAATTAAAAGGCTGGTTATAAAAAAATGTATATAGCCTGATTTCATTTATTGAACCCAATTTACCACAAGTGTGCACATGCAGGCACTACATACACACACACACACACACACACACACACACACACTCAGTCTGTCTCTCTCTACTGCAGAAATAATTTAGAACCAAAAATATTAAGAGATTACTGGTAGGTGGGGGGATTATGAATCTTAATATTCTTTTTGCTTTTTGTATTTTGATTTTTCTGTAATAGGCATAGTTTGCTTTTCCAATGAAAAACAAAAAATGCCTATGAAGAAATACATTTTGGTTCGGGAAAGAACATATTTTTCTTCAGTCTAAAACAAATTAGTCTTTATGTACTGCACTGTATGTTCCCATGAACTAAGTGGAACAACAAAGATGAAGATACTGAAATGGCAAAAGACACACGTACTAGCTGAAATTCTGAATTTAAGACTGAGAATCTCTTTTCAGGCTAACAATATATCTCACAAAGAAAAGTATTTAACCTTTGAATGACAGCAGTCCCTTCCCCCCAAATAAAAATCCTGACCTCATTATAGTGTTATCTGGCAATCCTTAGAGACCCAAAGGAAGCGGGGGGGGGGGGGGGGGGGGGGGGGGGGGGAACACTGAGAACCGAACACAATTATCATTGTTATTAAGAAACAAACTGGTTTGTGCTGAGTAGCTGCTACATGATGGAAATAAAGGCAGCTAGAGCAGAAAAACCTACTGAAACCAACTCATATAAAAGTAAACTCAGAATAAAGTCAAATCTCCTCCATGTACATAAAATATCAAATTGTCAGTTGAGAGACTGTTTAATACACTAAACAATCATAGCAATCTTTTCAGTAGTTATTTCATCTTTTAAGATGAGAACAAACCTTTTTTTACTTGAATTCAAATTAATGCTAACATTTGCATCACAAACTGTATTTACCAAAAGGCTCCTGTTATCAACATCTGTTGTGCTCCTCACGGCAGCCCTGTGAACACACAGGCGGTGATATTTATCATCACCTCTATTAAATACATGTACTCAGAAAGTTAAGCAGTTACATACTAGGAGGAAGGAGAAGTAAACGCTATGTAGGACAGAGGGAACTAAAGAAATGAGAAAGAAACGGTGGGAACTGGAGGGAGTGGGCACATGGACTGGCTTGTACTTTGGAGAGGTAATGGAACATGAAGGTGGCCAGTTAAGCAGGTACCTGACCATGAAATGTCTTTTGTGTCATGTGAGTTAATATCTTAACCTCACGAAAACAGCAAAGAATCAATGGAAAGTACTAAGACAATGAATCAATAAATGGCATGACCAAATGTGTCCTTTAACATTCTGGTGATACTAAGAGAGAACTGGGGTATGAGGTAGTGATGGGGAAAGGAGGATAAGCCTATGCAACTAATTAAAGTGGGTCCTGAAGGAATGTGGGCCTGGACAAAGGTGTAGCAGTGGGAATGGAAAGCAGGGAACAGACTAGAGAGACTCAAGAGGACTCAGGGACAGACTACTTGGAGAGAAGGTGGGTGGGTGGTGGGAGGGAGGGAAGTAGTGAAGGTAACGGACAGGGCTGCTGCTAGCCCATTGGCCAATATGAAAAGGCAAACTGGAAAACCATCCCTGCCAGCAGGGCGCACAGGCGGACAAGCAGAGCTTAGGTAAGATTTCAGCCCTAATTTGTCACTGTACCTACACAACTCTACATGGAAAGTACTGAAGAATCTGGAGCCATTCATTCACTAAGGGTGGTTTTTCAAAGTTTGGTCCTTAGCCCACCTACATTAAAAACTAGCTGGGATTCTTGCTAAAATGCGAATTCCCAGAATCAACTCTAGACCTAAAGAATCAACATCTCTGGGAGATGGAGCCTGGAGTTCCATGTGAACCAAAGATGAATGAAATACAAAATACAAGCGTATATGGATGTAAGGAGATAAATTTAGTTTGAGAAACTTAACTTCATGAGACCTGCAGATTATCTGACTCGGGAGGTCAAGCAGGCAGGCGGATATATAGGTCTGGCACTGAGAAGAAATACTTCGCCTGGCAACATATTTGGGGAATTCCATTAGCTTACCAGACGTATAGTTGAAGCCACTGCGATGAAAGAAATAGATGAGCACAATATGAGCAGACAGATGAAAACAAAATTAAATGAAACCCTAGCATTTTAAGGACCAGTAATAGGCAATAAACCTGGAAAGAAGACAGAAAAGTGGACAAAAATAAGAGGCCAGAGCTATTTTATCACAGAACCTAGGAAGCTGAGTGTTTAAGAAAGAGCAATGTTAAATGTCAGATCTTGAAAATGGCAAAAAGAGGAAACTATTTATTGTACCGCCTCCTAGGAGGTCACTAGTGAAAGCAAAGGAGGTTGGCGAATTATAGGGGTGATGAAGAGGAAGCTGGGAGGAGACAGAGGAGACCTTGAATGAACACTTTCTTTCAAGAATGATGGTTTCAGGGAAACGGAAAAAAGTTTTTTCCCTTGATTTTTTGTTGTCTTTTATATATAGGAGACACTACCATTTCTATCACTCTAATCGTCTTTTTGGTCAATCTGTCATGTTACAGAGAAGATAACTGTAGGTAGGCAAGATGAGTTAGTATAAGGTAAAACAAATAGAGGAGAAGTAAATAAATTAAATTAGGAGAGTGGTTGGTGGAAAAGACAGGCTCTAAGAAGCATGAAACTGTTCTATTTCCAGTCTCAATTGAATAGAGAATTTGAGGTTTTAATTTCTTTCTCAAGATACTTACTGACTGATACTGATCAGACACATTTCATTAATACATTGGTAACCTAAAACTTTTGTGTTTTCTGGAGAACTTTCTGATATAGGAATTATATTTTATCTATAGAGTATTTATTCTATTACTAGCCAAAATGTTGCTTGGCACTGAATTGAAAATTGACTGTTGATATGCCGAAGATCATTTAGTGACCCAAAGTAACATGGTCAAAAATGTGAAGGATTCTCAAAAAATTTAAAGTAACAGAAATGTTTTCAGGGCAAACACTATTAAACAAAGTGTTAGTGAGGACATAGAAAGAATATAAAAACTTTATTACTGTTTTGACTATTTATTTTTAATTTTTAAAATTAAACTTATTGGTGTGACACTGATTAATTACATAGGTTTCAAGTGTACAATACATCATCTGTATATCATATTGTGTGTTCACCACCCAAAGTGAAATTTCTTTCCATCACCATGTATTTGACCCCCTTTACCTTTTATATACCTATAAAAATTTTAAAATATTTTACACTGTCACCAATAAATACTAATGATCCTCTAATATTTGAAGATAGAAAAATGAAAGTACGAGTAAGCATATTTCATGTTAATTTTGAAACACTCGCAATACCATCAAACTTCTTTAACATATGGGCTCTGTTTTCAAAACAAATTAGTAATTGTTGTTCATTAAATTCATTATAGGAGTTTTAGATATTAAACATGTTACTTAAGTGTATCTGTGTAGCATTTTAGAGGTTAGAAGTTACTTTTACTTTTAAATTTAAATTTGTCTTTTAAATTTAATCTGTTATTATATAGGAAATGAACATTAAGTGTGATTATAAATAAAGTAATACATGGAAAAACATTATCGATTTAATGAATATGTCTAAAAACTGCTAAAAATGGACTCGACTACATAACTTTAATTTTGAGATTAGATTTTGATGGGTACACACAAGTCATTATTTTGCCTCACTATTTTATAGTTGAGACAGTGATGGCAAAAAGCTGCCAGAAAGAGGTACACTAGTTTAAAATTACATGTAAACAAACAAATGGTTCCCTTGTTACAAACTATAAATCCAAGGCTTAATGTTCAACGGTTTATTCCCCCATCAAGATCCTAACAGATGGTGTGCCAAATTGGATTAGAATAATTTAAATCCACTCTAACTAGAACTATAGTTGATGACATTTTTCAAATTCTGCAATGTTACTTAGCAAATTTGATTTTAAATACTTAATATATTTTTCAGTACATATTACCTTATTTGAAATTCACACTTAATTTCCTATATACTGTGAAGATTAAGATATGCCCCAATCTTTAAAGTGCTATACAAATACAAAGTCATGTTGTCTTTATATTATATTCAGTAATGAACACTGGACAATTTTATTAAGTTTTATTAGAATGTCAACAGAGGGTCAGGTTTTCTAAATATGCACTAAAGTGTTCAACTGATGTTACCGAAGTTTAATGCTCACTGTGTTCTAAACTCAGAAACTAGAAACCTCACGTCATAAACCACCTGTTTCCGCCTAGAAAAGTGCCCCCAGGATCAGATGTGGGGCTGATGAATAAAACGGAGATGGTGTGCAATTCCAGGATTGGTGTGACATTTTCGCTCGTGTTTGCACTATCTCCCATTAGGCGGAACTCCATTCCTTACAAGTAATCAAGATACTACATGAGCCTCCCTCACCTGGATGGTTCGAACGACACAGCAGTGCTACAACCACTGCTTCACTACCAGCTGGAACCTGCATGATTCTGCAGCAAATGTCAGTCTAAGGTTCAACTAGATTGTCCCTGTCATGTATGTGCCTCTTATTTTCCTAGTTCCTCCCTCCTCTCTGATCATCAGTTCAATCCAGAGTTCCAAAAACTATATTTTTCTGACAGAGTGTTGTTTGTTTACATTACAATCAATATGGAGAATGCATTATCCCACTCTCTTGGGTCATCAGAAATATGTATTTTTAGATATTTCACTGAATGTGTATTAATCATATAATACCATGGGTAAAATTTTTAAAAATTAAGTATCTCTTAGGACCTAAATTTTGTTCCTTACTTGAATATTCACATTTGTGTAATTCATCTCTAACTCTGTCTAAAAATTACTTAATATCTCCTAAATTCTTAATTTTCTTTAAGCAGAAATGACTTAAGACACTTGGGCTTTTTGGAACCAGGGACCTTGAGTTTGAACTAAGCTGTGGGATTTTGGATTAGCTACCCAGATTCTCCATTTACTTTCCCTAATTCATCAAACTGAGATAACATATAACCTATCTTGTATAGTTGCATTTTATTTCATCATCATTTGTATTTTGTGTTTTAATCAGTTAATTCCTAATGAATGTCTTCCCAATCGAAATTTGGGTATGATCTAAATTTTAAATTCACCCTACACTTTATAATTAGGAAGCTTAATAAAGTTAAAAAGGGAGAAAAGTTAAGAGTAACTAAAGAGAGGCCATCACAATCAGAACAGGGATAAGAATCTGGAACCTGGCTCCTCATATGGGTTATTAGTTAAGTCACATGTCTTCAACTAGATGTTGTTAGCCTACTTTCAATTATTTTTCTTTTAAAATATCTATAATTTAAACCTAGCACCAATTTAATCCACTTTCCACTTCCATTCCTCCCAACTTCTGTCCAAATAATGCGGTTTTGCTATTGGGGCCATTTAAAAAGTATTCAAAATTTATTTAAAGTGACATTAAAAGGCAATTAAGGAAAAAAAAATTAACCTTGCATCTGTATTTCCAAGTACATCAAAGAAAGCTGAGCTAAAGTTCAAAAGTCACATTAGACTTATATTTAAAAATGCTCTTTTAGTTCATTATAGGAAACAAGAGAAAGGCTAAAGCCAGATTGAATTACCTATATACACCTTCACTATCACAAGTGGTGGCTCCCTTTACTAGGGAAGCTAGTGTCAGAAGCAGGACAGAGGGGAGGGTTGTTAATAGACATTGAGTAGTCTTAACTTCGAAACTAAATCAAGGATTTAATATTGAGATTCAAACTGCTCCCTGACTAGTGACCATGTGAATAGCATATCAAAGACACAGAGAAGCAAGGAAGAATGAGATTAAAAGTAAGCTTTGGGTTCACCGCCTTAATCAAGAGAAAATACCTACGGATTTTCTTGCTGGTGAGATTATCAAGAATCTGAATTTGGGTTGGCTTCTAGAAAGTTCAGCAAATTAATGGAGACTGAAGACTTAGGTGGACTCTACAGTCTAAGATGGACCAGTAAGCATCAGTAATGCTTACTAATCAGCTAGCAAGATCAGTTTACACTGGAGACTTTGCTTGGCCTAAGGCGAATTGATCCACCTTATAAAAATAAGTTTATGGAAAAGGAACCAAATTATTAGAGGAAGGTAGAAAAACTAATTATTTGCACAGCATTTTGGCACAAAATGAAAACAGTATGAAGTAACAGACTGGAGTTCTGGCTCCTTTTCCCCCTCTAGTCTTATTTCTGATTTTGTTACATTACAGTTGTTTCATTATTGGCTTCTTACCACCTGGGCTACCTTCCTCCCAGCCACAACAGCCTAGGGTATGGTAGTAATTTGATCAGTAAATAACTTGAGATTTCAGCACAATGAACTACGATGCATAGTAGTGCATTTGATCATGCATAAAAAAGTTTATAGTATCTTAAGGCTGAGGACAGGCCATAAGTATTAAGAAGTTTATGACTCTTTATCCTAATCCTAAAAGTAGACATGTTATTTTAATGGTGGATTATAGGTACAAAAAAATCTAGTAAACATTTGAAAATATCTGAATCTTCAAAGTACATTTCTTAGGTCCTTTAAGTTTTTTACCTATGTTTTGTACATATATAAAATGTAGGTACCCATTTCCTTTTACTCTATAGTCACAGAAAAAAAGGCAATTTAGAGCATGCTCAGAATGTGAAATCTCTCCTACAAGATTATTTTGTTATTTTTCTTCTTTTCTATTCGTTTTATAAATGTAGGCACACATATGACTTTTAAACAAAAGGCCATTTGATTAGACCAGTTTTGGTCTGACGTAAGCAATGTTTACTACAAATGTGTGGCCGCTAAGCTAGCCTAATTCTGCACTCAAAACTAGTCTGAAAATTCCTCAAGAGAATTTTTAACTGGGCTCTTAGCTGAAAAAAATAGAATGTTTTAGAGTAAATTTAGCAATTAGTTAGCTAAGAAATCAGGCAACAGCAACATTACCATTCTACAAAAAGTTATATCAACCTAGTAAAGTTAAGTGTCATATTTTTAAAAGTTCCTCTTATAGTCTAATATTTATGGACTGGCATTGTACTAAGAACTTAATAGGGCAAAGAACACTACAAAAACATTTTAAAATGTTTACTGACATAGAGAATAAACCTTGTTATTTTTAGATATGATTATTGCTTTTTAAAATTGATTTCTAAAAATCTGTACAACTAAAATTTTGTGGAATTCAGGGCCCTCATTGCCCCCCACTTTCCCCCCTAAAATTTCTAAAATTTAAAAAAATAATCTTATGATATTACAACAGCTACAATGAATTAGCTCATCAGTGTAGTAAACCTTAAAATGTATTATATTTCTAAGAACTGAGAATGGACTTCAGATAAATCTAGAATATCTAATTCTAAAATAATTTTTCCCACAAAGGTTTAATTTGCATTATAAAAAATAAACCTTGAGTGTACGAAGAATATAAAATAGTTCTAATTCAAACTGAGAACTGTCTTTAAAAGACAACTATTATTTCAACAATGTAGGACTATGTCGTGCTTATATATTGAAATGATGCTATCAGAGATGAAATATTTATAAAGATGGCACCTGAAGAATATATGCATATTCTCTATATAGTGATTGAGAACCACTATACCAAAAAAAAAAAAAGGTAGAAAAGCAATTACGAAAGTTCAGATTTCTGTAGAAAAATTCTATCATAGTATGAATACCATTAGTGATGATTTAGCAGGAATCACTGGCTAGGAAAAGTTGGCTGACTGAATAGCAAGGCAGTCGATTAGGATTCAGGAAAAACAAGTTGCTAATATTAGCCCTATCAACTAACTGAAATACCTATTGACAACAGATCAATAGAATTAAGGTCATCTATACTAAAACTAGATTGCCAGGCTTCAAAGCCCAGGACTGCCAATTATTGCTGTGTAACTTCAAAATGCATTTCTTAGGTCTCAAAGGTTAGGTTCCATCACCTTTAAAATGGATAAAAGTAGCTTTCCAAGAGCTATTTTGAGCTGAATAAAATAATCCATGTAAGGTGCTTAGTACAGTGCCTGGCACGGAGGTTGTCACAGTAAATGCCTAGCACTTAACAATGGCTTGTCATCACCACTAGAACAACCTTGAACAGTCCGACTATCTGGCCCTCAGTTTCCTTCAGTGTAAAATACAGGTTTGAGCTGGATCTTTCTGATGCTTTTGCTCTCTAAATTAAAATCTACAATGTAAAGAATATACAGTGCCAACTCTATTTCCAAAGAACATAAATTTATAATCTTTCACTGTAGCACAACGGAGGACACGGTAATTTAAATGCTACAAAAGAATCATATTTTTAAATCATCCTCTTGAAATTAGTTACACTTACTTATTAAAGTCAAAGTTATATATATTCTATGAAACTCATTGGAAATCCATGATCTTCTATCAGTTATCATGTTCGGTAACTATAATTCTTCCAAGAGTATAATGGCAAAACTGTCATAACCAATACGATCTTAAATGAAAGATGAATGTTATATAATTAACTCTACATGTTTTTAGTAGTCTACTTATGGTTGGTTATAATTTTGACTTACTACAGAATATCTAACTATATTAATTTGGTGCCTATAACAATTTCTGAAAAACAAGTCCTAATAGGAATCTCAAAGTAGATAATCCTAATTTTTCCTTTTTTTTTTTCTGTAAGAACATTTCATATCTCCTAAATATATAGAAAAAAGATAACAAATTTTTTTCAAATATATGCTAACTAGAATGAAATACTGCTTTGAAACTACTCAAAATCTAAAGGTCTAACAAAATCTCTACTGATATTATCAATTCAAAATTCAAATGACACGCAAACTTTTTTATTGCCAGAATATTAAGATTCTTGTTAGTGTGGCTCAAATATTTTTAAAAATTAGAGTTTTAGTACGACAACATCAAGATTAAAGAAACATGTCTCACATGTTTCTTGGGGGCAGATTATTGATATTCATTGATACATCGACTGCACTAATCCAAACAAATACTTCCAATAAGATTTTTAGTATTTCAACTTTTTTCATATTCTTAGAGATATTAAGAAATTTAGTTTTTAGTTTTAAAAAATTATTAAAAATGTGTTCACTGAAAAAAGGTTATCTAAAACTTAAAAATGTTTTCTAGATAATACAATAACATTGGGGAAAAGTGTTCTAGCTCACTTCAGTCACGTAGTATCATAGTAGGCCAAAAGAATAAAATTATATTTGTCCATCAATGTAAATGTATAGTTATGTTAGTTCTTAATATTAAAACAAAACACACATGCTCACACAAATGTCTGTTAATCTGATAACCTAAACTCTCAAATCAGAAAATGTTTATCAGTCAATAGTTATTGCTATATTAGCAAAAATGGGGTTAGTTAGTACTGGGGGAATTAAACAAAAATTTCTCTTCAATTCGTATCTGTGCTAACTTCAGCTTCATTTCCACGAACACTTATATTTAACAGTTCTCCACACTTTATACTTGGCACCATTTCCAATCATTCAAGAAATTTTCGCTTTACCTTATAACTAGTTCACGGTAAAGTAGCACTGTAAAGCATGCCATAAGATAAATCTGTACTGTCCTTACCCTCAATATTTAGTTCAAAACAAACGTGGCAGAAGGAGAGTGTTTCTTTGTCTGTTCCCAGTTTACAAACACTACATATGTTGTCATCAGTCAAATCAATGTTTACAAACTGCTCCTCTTCGTTCATAGTGCCCCTATTAAGAAACAGACAAGACAAGCAAGTTACGCAATTTCAAGAACTGTGGTTACTGCAATACTAGGAACTTCTAGGAAAAGAGAAGGATTTTGTTCAGTTTATCTAATGCAACAGCCCCATCAAACAAGCATCACCATACTTATACCTCTATATCATATTTTAATTGTGCAAAGACATAAGCCTAGTAAAACTTAAATCTTTGCCATAGTTGACATTAAGTTTAAGTGTTTTTTTGGTCCCAGATTTCATCTGGTTGAGGAGGGAATCTGAAGAAAAGCAGTTTGCAGGGATTCTAGTCCCCCACTCAATCCCCCAATGCCCAGACCACGCACAGAAAGCACTTAGCAGCAAGGCCTTTTTAGCTGCCGGGGGGCTGTCAACCTACTTAACGCTGTTACACGCAGGAAAAACGACCAGCTCGGGACACTATTTCGCTAACTTCCCTGGGAACCTGAGCCGCGCTTCGCTAACACGGCATAGCGAGGCTTCCTACCGGAGATCCGTGGCAGGAAAACGCACGTGGAAACGCGAACACCCGGAGAGGGCGTCCCGCCCGCGTCCAAAGCCGGGCAGCGGCTCCACTGTGCGGGTCGGGTCGGGCACTGCCGGAGGCGGGGTGATCAAACCGGGCCAGAGGAGCCGTGGGTTCCCCACGCCCCAGATTTCCTCCTACCCACGGAAAAGGCGTCCGAGGGCCACGGCAGCCGGTCCGCCGGCCTCAGCGGCTTCAGGAAGCCGGGCCCCCGCCCCGTCTCCGGCGTTGGGAGCGCGCGCCCACCCCTCGGGGTGCCGAGCCCGTCTCTCCGTGCGTCCGTCGGGGCGTCGCAAGCGGAGCAGCACGGGGGGCCGCGGGCCCAGGAGCGCAAAGCCCGCGCGGCCGGGGGCCGCGGCGCAGGTGGGTCGGGGACGAGGGCACAGGGGCTTTACCGTCCAGCTCCGCGCGCCGCCGCAGCTCTTCTGCGCGGCTCGGGCTCCTGCACTATTGTTTCCGGCCGCCGCGAAGGCGGCTGCCGCGCGCCGGCCCCGCCCCCTCCCGCCCGTGCCATCCCTGAAGGCCCCGGGGGTGGCGGCGCGGCGGGGAGCACAGTCGCGCGCTCGCACCGCGGCCGGGGGCCCCGCGTCTCCCCTCCTGCCCCGACGGCGCGTCGTCAACTCGGATTTTCTTGGGCTTCTGCGTCTCTTGGCCGGGGTTTCTTACCGTTTTTGGAACGTGGCTCTTGCTACGCCCCCACCTCACGCAAGTAGATAGAGGAGTCCGTTACCACCTCTCCCTTCTCCGTAGTGGAAACTACTGCCCCGGGGCGGGGGCCGTAGAGTGCGGGGCCAGAAAAGTGACGAGTGGATGCGAGAAAGCGACAGAGCTGCGTGGGTAGGACTTCGAAATTAGCACACTGAAGCAAAATAGTATTAGTGAAGTTTGAGTTAGGTGTCAGTTGAAGTATATAATGAAGGGAAAGTTCATATTTGGAGTTTCATAATTTAGAGGTAATATTAAATACAGATGCTTATATTTTACGTACTAATTTTAAAGTGGGGCGCCCCTCAATAACATGGCACATTCCTTGCACGCCCACAGGGATAATCCCTGAGCCCCACCTCTAATTTTAGATCCCGCTTCTTTTAAAAATCGGTACGTAAGATCTTATTTTGCTCTTTGCTTGACGTTTGAAGTCTTTTTTTTTTTTTAGGTTACGGTTCCTGCAATTACTTTCACTTACATTTTCTATTGTAATCCTTACACTAGCCTAGAAAGAACAGTTTTCTCATTTTGCGGCATCGGGGTGATAACCCAGATTATTAATTGGTTAGAAACAGAACTAGGACTTGAACCCAAGGCTGCTGATGTAAAATTACTGTCATTTTCCAGATCATCATAAGCGTCTGCACTGATTATATTCACAAATGGGAAGGGGTCTAAGTTACGTTTGACTAATGGTAGGAATGGATATCGTTGATCTTGGGAACTTCTAGACCAAATTGTTTCTGGATATAAACCGTCAATACTCTTGATACTTAAAGTATTGTGGTACATGAAACAGCAACATCCACATCACTTGTTATCACGTTAGAAATGTAGAATATCAACTCTCACCCAAGACTTTCTGAATCAGAACCTGCATTTTAACAGGATCTCCAGGCGATTCCTATGCACATCAAAGGTAGATAAGCACTAATTGAAATAGAAAAGTTCATGCGTTTTCTGTTTGAATTTCTCATGCCAGGTAAATATGACTAAAATGCCTTGCATCTTGGATTCTACCTATTTTTTTCAACAAAAGTGGTCTCTAAAGTCTCACAATTTCCTTGTAGCGAAACAAGTACTTTTCAGTTCTCAGAGTTATCTATGGTGTTTAATTCTATTCTTCTTAAAACACTTCCCTTTTTTTTTTAAATGTCAACATATTGAGGTATAATTTATAGAAATAAAATTTTCCCATTTTAAAAGTACAGTTGACGAATTTTGAGAAATGCATATATTTGTGTAATCACAGCCTCAAAAAAGATAGAGAATATTTTTACAACTCTGCAATTCCCTTATGCCTCTTCCCAGTCGAGCCCACCATCTAACTTATATCACTAAAGACAAGTTTTACTGTTCTAGAACTTAGTGTACTTGGAATTAAACGATATGTATTTTTTTTGTGATTGGCTGTTCTCATTCAGCATGTTTTTGAGATTCCCAATGATGTTTCGTAATGGTAATTCCTTTGTATTGCTGAATATTATTTCACAATTTGAGTTTGGAGTTTTGGCAATGCTATTCTAAAGCTGCTATGGATATTCATTTAAAAGTCTTTTTTGTATACTTATGTTTGTTTGTTTTTTTCCTTGTAAGTAAATACGTAGGAGTAGAATTGCCCAAGTGGTTTTCCATTTAGGACTGTTATGTCTTGATGAACACGGCACTCTTTTTTTTTTTTTTTTTTTACTCTCCGGTAATATTTCTTCTCCTGGAATCTACTTTATTCAATGTTAATATAGCTGCACCTGCTTTTTTATGATGAGTGTTTCCATGTGTATCTTTTCCCCTTTTTGTTTTTACCTGCTCTGTCTTTGTATTAATGTTTTTTGTAGGCAACATAGTTATGTCTTGCTTTTTTAACCCAGTCTGACAATTTGTTTTTTAATCAGTATGTTTAATCCATTTATAATTAATGTAATTATTTATATAGCTCGGTTTAAATCTACCATCTTGCAATTTGTTCTCTGTTTTTCTCATTTGTTTCCGTACTACTTAGGACTTAGGATCACATTTCTGTTTTGTCTGTTACAGTGTCTGAAAATAAATATTTTGCCTCGGTTTCTAACTTTGAACAGATATTCTGCACTTATTCCATCCTGCCTACAATCTCTTGCCTTTTTTTTTTTTTTTGGTCAATGGATCATTTATTCACCAAACAAGAGGTTCTTTGCATTTCTCTTTGATTTTAATCCATTTTTTTTCAGTCCGTCCTTCAAAGTCCATTCTGGTCCAAGGGGGGTAAGAGACATGTAGAGCAGACCTGGGCCCAATCTGTAACCTAAAGCTGAGTAATCCCAGCTGACTTACAGACCCATGATAGATGTTTTTGTAAGCATGGAATTGTGGGTTGTTCTGTTATTCATCTCGTTGTTATATCTGTTAATACAGCTGGATTCTAAATGACTGTGTTTAATACATATGCTCATTCCTCAATCAGTTATAATGGCTAGTACTTTTTAGTGTTGTCTTTTTATTAAAAGAAAATACTCTGTATTCATTACTTCAGATTATGATTATCTCTTTATTAAACTACAGTACCTGATTTTTTGTTTCTGTTTATTTATTTAGTTTTTAAGATTCCACATATAAGGGAAACCACATGGTACTTCTCTCTCTGACCCATTTCACTCAGTACAGAACCCTCTAGGTCTATTCATGTTGTTGCAGATGGCAAAATTTCACTCCTTTTTGTGGCTGAGTAGTATTCCATTATATATGTATGTACAATTTTATCCATTCACCCATTGATGGACACTTAGATTGCTTCCATGTCTTGGCCATTGCAAACCATGCTGCAATGAACATATGGATGCATATGTCTCTTCAAATTAGTGTTTTGAAGATAAGGGGAATTACTGGGTCCTTTGTCTCTTGTTATAGCCTTTGTTTTAAAGTCTGTTTTGTTTGGTATCAGTAATGCTACTCCATCTTTCTTTTTTTGTTTGTTTTCATTTTCATGAGATATCTTTTTCCATCCCTTAATTTTCAGTCTGTGTGTGTCTTTTGATCTGAAGTGAGTCTCTTGTAGGCAGCATATGTAAGGGTCTTGTGATCTTATTCATTCAGCCACCCTGTGTCTTTTGATTGGAGCATTTAATCCATTTACATTTAAAGTAATTGTTAATAGATATGTATGTAGTTACTGCCATTTTATTATTCATATTTTTTCTTAAGTCCCTTTAATATTTCTTATAACACTGGTTTGGTGGTGATGAACTTTAGCTTTTTCTTGTCTAGGACAATGGCTAGTACTATAATTGGACAGGCTTGCATTACCTTTTTACCTGCCCCCTGCCCCATCCTACCTCCCCAAATGACTGAAGATGCCGCAGGAATGGGGCTATAGGAATTAAAATTTGATCTCATGTTATGAGAGAGGAGTTTATCCAAAGGAAAGTAGTGGTTGTTAATAGAAGAAGGGAGTTTGTTTGAAAACATAACAAACAGGCAAAACTATCATCATCCATTCTGGTACTCTTTATACTTCGGTATTCATTGCTAAATTTTAACCTGGTTGTGTGCAGGACTCCGCCTTACTCATCTTGTATTTATTTTAACACGATATCTTATAACTGTGCTCATATCAGTTAGGACTAGGTTTCACTATAAAATCCCCAGATAACAGTGACTTTGAAAGATAAGACTTTATTTTTTCTCTTGCATTAAAGTCTTGAGTTGGGCAGTCTAGGGCCAGTGTGGTGACTCTGATCCACAGAGTCTTCAAGCATACATGCTCTTTCATTCCTAGGTTGTGGGTCTTTGTGTGCAAAAGATAAGCCCCTTCAATAGAATCACATTCCAAACTTCAGGGTGGAGGAGGGTGAGAACACTGGGCAAAGAATACAGACCAGCTGCTTTTTAAGGATTTCTTAGTAACTGCCACATACCATTTCAGGTTGCCCCCCCAGATGCTGGCCTTTATTCCATCATCCATATACCCAGCCAAAAATCAGGGCTTTTAAGAGAGAGAGTATGACTATTGAAACAGGCAACAAGCACAGTCCTCAATAAATATTTCTTGAATGAATGTGTAAGTGAATAAATGATATTAAAAATTAAAATTGATTAATAACACTGAAAACTAAATGTAATCTTAGATTTAATGCTCGCTTAAAGAATATATTTGAGGTTAAAATACCTATTTGAACTATTATTTTTAATAAACAAGAAAGCAAAAATTAACTTACATATGTTTTTTAAAATTTGCAATCAGATTAAACAATGTAGCAGGCTTATATCAGTTTTGTGGCTCCATTTTCTAAAAGTCTGATTTTTAACAGAAGTCTAGACAGAGTCTAGTTCTGTTCTGTTGAAATCTTTATCTTAAAAAAAAAAAAGTCTTAAAATTATGGCTCCTTTAAGCTTAGACAAGCATCCCTTTCAAAGTTTGGGATACAAATATTTGCATTAAAGGGATTTACCACCTATGGTTTCAGTAATGCTAACATTATAGGTAAGCTGTCTGCTGATCCATTGTTCTGTTGTAAAAGCAGAATAAACCAAACCTATTTTCAGTCTATGGATAAATTCACTGTTGGCGTTGCTGGGAGCAGATTGGGAGGTAACTATCAAGCTATTGATTTTTTTTTTTTTTCCACGCTGGGCCAAATCCAGTCTTTAGTAATGTACACAATTCCCACTGTTCAATTCAGGGTGATAACAGGAAAGTTTAGGATTGATGTCTTTAGTTAGAAAAGAGTCTGTTTCATAATATTTTACCAGAGGTTTATTTTTGTATTTCATTGTATAAGTATCAGATGTCTAGGTATGGAATACTCAAGGTAGAGTTTGAATTAACTTTTAGTGCACTCATTGAGTTAGAAATAAAGTTTAAAATTTCAGGATTTAAAATTTAAAATTTTCAGAATTTTCTGTAACTTAGGAAGATTGTTGATGGAAGATGATAACATTAAGGGTAAGTGAAAAGAATATAACTTTTTTGTTTTTTGGTTTATTTCTACCAAATGTTACTTTTCCACAAAAGTTAAAATTAACAAACATGCTTTTTTCATTCATTCAGTCATTCAATCCTTCAACAAATTTTTATTAAATGCTTATTACATGTGAGATACTGTGCCAAGCATTATAAAGTAGAGAGCAAAACAGAGTCTGTACTCTTGAGAAATTTACTGCCTAGTGCAAGAAACAGACATTAAGCAATCGCTTTTGGAATGGAGATTTTAATGGTTTTGAAATATATTTGCATTTTAATTGTAGTACTGTAATGATGTGTAAGTACCACATTGGCAAATAATATTCTTCTCTCCTGTTTTTTCATTATTATTATTCTGCGAAATCTTACATAATTCAGTATAGTAATGATTCACTTATCTATAATCTGTAGGAAATGAGGAGTTTCACTATAGTTTTTTTTTCAAAGTAACTGGAAAATGGTGGTTTTAAAACTTTAAACATTTTAGCTATTTTGAAAGAAAGCCGCAGTAGACGGAATGTTTATACCCTGTCCCCCTCCCCAATTCATCTGTCAAGATCCTTCCCCTCAATGTGAGGGTATTAGGTAATGGGGCCTTTGGGAGGTGATTATGTCATGTATGTGGAGCCCTCATGAATGGGACCCCGGAGTGCTCTCTTCTGCCACGTGAGGACACAGCGAAAAGATGGCTGTGAACAGGAAGTGGGTTCTCATCAGACACTGAATCTGCCAGCATATTAATCTTGCACTTTTAGCCTCCAGAACTGTTAGCAATAAATTTGTATTGTTTATAAGCCACACAGACTGTGGTATTCTGTAATAGCAGCGCGAACTAAGATGAAGGCTTTCTAAAGTATATTATATTCTTTTTGCCATCTTAAAATATATAGAAGATAATTTCTGCATTAGCCAGGGAGTTAAATTCCTGTGTTAGAGTGGACTAAGTTCTTGTGAAAATAGACCTAGAAAATCACTGACTGAAGGAAATGGGAAGGTTATTTCTCTCTCATGTAGTAGTCAGGGGTGCTCTAGGTTGTTAGCAGTTCTCTTCCACATGATGATCTAGGAACTCAGGATTCTTCTATCTTGTGACTCTTTCATCCTCTGGGTCCTTGTCCTCAGGTGCATGGTCAAAGCTTGTTCACCACATCTAGGTTTCAGCTAGTGGAAAGGGAACAATGTGGAGGAGATATACCTTGTTTAAGGCCTGAAGAGGCAGGCACATATCACATCTACTCATATATCACTGTTGAGAATTTAGTCACATGGTTACATCAGTCTGTCAAGGAGACTGAGAAGTATAACCTAATTACATGCCCAGGAATCAGGGGTGGATGAATATCAGCCTGCAATTCTGGTTGCCTAGTTTCTGCGCATATCTCTCATACTCATCCTTTCTTTAAGCAAAGCACAGAGCACACTCACCCCTTCTGCCAGAGGAGACAACTCAAAGTTCTTTCTAGTTGCTATATTCAGCTCAAATCTCACAATGCCTAGGTGCTGTTCAGCTCTTTCACTCAAGTCCAGATGTGGCTCATGTAGATCAGATAATCAGAACTCTTATTCAGAAAAGAGAAGAATGGGAAATAGCAGTCACTGATCCATAGCACTGATGGAGACCAGCTGGGCAGGAGTTTCAACGACCCGTACTCCTGCAGTGGAGGAAATTTCCTGATTGGACCCTTTTTCTGCTCTTTGGGAGGAAATTCTTATCCATTGCTCTGTGTGGCCCCTGCTCTGCTCTATGGAAGGACCTTTCTTGTCTATTATTTTTCTTGGCCACATCTGAAATGGGTTTTGGAAATATGTTCTGTTTGGGAGTGCATATATATATATTGCAGCTGTTTGTAGGCTTATGGATGTAAAATGGCTCAGAGTCACATGGTTTTTTGGGTTTTGGTTCATAGATTTTTTTTAACAACACAATTTCCTTAATCTTAGAAATCTAGTTTATTTGCTTCTAATGTGTCAGTGAGCACAACCAAAATTTTTTCTGCATGTATTCAACATAGTATTTCAGTTTTTGCTTTATTGATCTTCTGATGTGTTCTTTCATTTTAATTACAGCTGTTTCAAGGTCATCTGAAAAATTAGGCTGGGCTGGCAAGGCAACAGTCTGAGCTTCTGCCATTTGGTACCCAGAATCATTCATTTTTTCGGGCCAGGAGGCCTTAATCTTAGGGTTTTTCACCTTCAAATTATTGTCACAATGTCAGGAGTCCTCTGGTCACCCTCTTCAAAGCTTCCACCCAGCTCCACCTTACCCTGATCTTTAAAAAATAAAAAGCAACAAAAAAGCACTTATTTTCATAAATATGAAATGTATACATGATATATCTTATTATTTATCATATTTATTGTCTGTCTTCCTCTTCTAGAATGTAAATTCCATGAGGTTTGGAAGTTATATTTTGTTCACTGATACATCAGAGATGGAGCTGTCACATAGTAGTTGCTCAACAAATATTCATTGACTAAATGAATGAATGATTTGAGAGTGTCCTGACTTTTCAGAATCTATTATATATCATGCTATTAGTGAGCTGTGCAAATAACTGTGGATTATAGTCATTTCTTTCTCTTCCATGTAAACAGAATCCTCATTTTGTTCATTTGGTGGAGTAGGGCAAGGAGGATGTACCTCTGTTGCCTAACCATAGAGAACTATTCTCTGCCAGTAATGGGAAATTTCTGTTCTTTGTCTAGTTTAATAACTGACAAGTGACTCAGTCCAGTGAGAGGTAAGCAAAGGTGTGGTAGAGTGGAGAACCTATGAGACAAATTATTTTGTTTCTGCTTGCTCTTTTCTTTTATGTTTTGGCTGTTCTTTATTCTTGTGATGGTGTGATGCTGAAGCTTTAGTAGCCATCTTGTGACTATGAGGGCGGACATCACGAACGTACCGAGGCTGGAAGAGTGGAAAGATAGAAAAAACCTGGACTGATATGACATAATTGAATAACTGTACCTACTGTAGAATTACTTCCTTTGTAAATGAGATAATGTCTACTTCATTTAATCCATCTTGGTCTACTATTCTGTTACTTGTTGATTGCAGCTAAAAACATCCTGATAGAGTAGCTGTATCTCCAGTAGCTTCTGAGACTAATTAGCTACCATACTGTTACTCATTCAACCATTTTTTCACTCATTCACTCATTAAGTTTAAATGTCAGGCTATATGTAAGACTTAGAGTGAAAAGCGTAATAAGATACGGTTCATGCATATCCTCAAGGAATCGATGATAGGAGTATAAACAAATTCAGAGTTCTCTATCTAGTGCACTGTTGTCACAGGGAAAGTGTTTATTAGTATTCAAATGTAGCATGACTAGTAGACTTGATTAGTCTTCTCCGAAGACCCGGTTGGATAGCGGGAGTCTGTCCAGTCGTCTCTGCCAGGGGCCCACATGGATTGTGCCCTCAGTCAGCATTTGAGGGAGGCTCTTTTCCATCGCCACAGAAGGAGTGGCACTAATGGAGGCAGTTTTGGCCATATTATTTATTTCCTGGTCAGACATGAACTTGGTGGAGAAGACTATAGCGTTCAGCAATCAGGTGGGATAGTTTGCCTCTTTCTCCTCCATGTCCACTTATAGCTCTTTCTTACACACCCGGGAGGATGTAACTGACTGATTAGAATGCATCGATAAACTTGTGGCAGTGTAAGTGTGCTGCTACAGGCTATTGGTAAAGTTTTCATGTATGTCTAGAAAATAAATTAGAATTGCAGATTGTTAAACATATCACTTTAATTATCTGGAAAACTATGTTTTTTTTTTTTTTTTTTTTTTTTTTATCTTCAAAAACAAAAGCAAAAAGCCCTGCAGCTTTATCATCCAAAACCAGCTATGTAGTCATGGGTATATTGAACCTTTTTTTTTTTTTTTTTTGGCAAAGCCATTTGATATGTACAAATGGTAATGTTAGCTGTCAAATGAGGGTGTGGAATTTATACCTAGAACTCAGTAAGGAAAGTTACCTGTATCGAGTTCTTTTTCATAACTAAAGTTCAAATGACAAATGTTTGTATGCCCAGGATGAGTGTTATTCTCTCTAAAGCGTGTCATAGAATGTTAGGTTTACTGACTTACTCTTTATGTTAGGCTCATTAAAAGTTTACATAGGAAAAAAGTTTATATAGAAAACTTGAGAAAAAGTAGTGGTGACTCAGGGTAGTACAATGATTTCTGACAAACCTAGAATATCAATTTATATGCCCATGGGAACTATTCAGGACTTATTCTTGGTTTGCTTTATTTTTTAAAGTTCATGTCAAGTACCTTTAAGTCTAAGCATCCTTACATTTTTTTTTTTCTGCTTTAGAATGATTTTGGGATTTCCATTTTTCGTTCCTGTCTACTCTGTGGTCACCAGCTTCTCTAATGGTGTTTGACTGTTCCCTTTGTTTACTTTTGGTTTGTGATACATAATGGCTAGGTGCAAAAGAATGTAGTGTAGAAGAGAGATTGTAATTTTTATTTTTGATACATGTACACTTATTTAAAAAAGAGAAACCACTAATGCAAATATCTGTGATGAAAACAAAATAGATCATCAAAACTGTCAGAAAGGGTAAAGCTAGCAACGATGCCTGTACCTAAGCATATTTTGATTTTTATGCCATCCCTCTTCAGTAAGACTTCTTGCATCAGTCCTCACGCCAATCAAGGGACTAACCTCTGGCTTCTAAGTTGACAGTTCAACTGCAAGGAGAATAAGACACATACATGTGGTCCATCTTGGCATGAAAGCCTCATGTCTCTAATAGGGACCAACATCTCTTATTACAATGTTTGAGGCAGAAACGCCAGATTCCCTGCAAGGGGCCTGCTGAGCTGTGAGAGTCATCACACTCAGGGAGCCCAAAGCTATCATTTCCCACCAGGTATTTGTAGTTCATGTATAGTTTCTCTCCTGCCAGATTCAATTTGTCATTTTTTACCTTAAGAAATATTGCCTAGGAGCATCACTTCCATTCTACCTTTTTCAGGTTTCCAGGGAAACAGTGCTATAAAGTTTGTTCATAAACAACAAAGGGTTTTGTTAATGCTTCACCCACAGTTATGTCGCCTCTTCTGTACTATTAAGACTAGGAGATGTTCAGTAGGTTGCTGTGTACCAAACAACTAATTGTTAGCTATATTATTTTTTGGGTATTGGGAAGTAATATTTTAAACATTTTATGTTTTAACATGATAGTTTGTTATTTATTTAGAGGTGTTTTATAGAGTTTTAGGAAATTGGCTGCAGGTTTGTGGTTGATGTATGCTACATTATAATTTTTCTCATTTAAAACATTGGTAATTAGGATCTTGCAGTTGTGACAACCAAACCTCTCTCTAGACATCACCAACCGTCCTATGGAGAGCAACCCCTCCCCCTGCCATCTGATGCCTCTCCCCACCTTCCCCATCCAGAACCACTGCTCTAGAGTTTATATTAGCTATTTAGTCAACTTCAATACCTAACATATCTTTTTGGATTCCTTTCGATTTTAACTGACCCAAGAATGGACTGGAAATCTTTGGGATGCCCTGTACTAAAGAATATTGGCTAGTGACCTTAAACCTTTGTGACCTATACCCAGTATTAAATTAGAATCACAATAGGCCTCAGAGGAAGGTCAAGGCTGCCAGGAGAATTACTGTTTGTTCCCGCCCAAACCTGGTAACAGGTCCCAGAACCTCCTCTCTTAGAGCAATTACTTTGGAAAGCTTATAGTTGTAAATCTTTTCTCTCCCTCTTTGAGAAGTGGATCTCCAACCACCCAGAACTCTCTTCTCACAGATGGACTGAGGAGCCATCTCTTTGAAATATAAACATTCAGGGAGGTAACTCCAGCTCTCCCTCCCAATCTGCTGAGTGCCTTACTCTAACTTATACTACTACCTCCTGTCATAGAGGTACAAGAATTTTGCTTTTCTTCCAGATAAATGCCAGTTAGCAAACACAGTCTCAGCTCATTCCCCTTCCTACTCCTTCATTCTTTAAAAAAGAGCTCTCAGTCACTGCCGCATAGATCAGAGTTGAGTTGAGTTCATGCTGATCCTCTTTATCATTGCAATGATTATTACTGAATAGTCTATCCTTACTATTTTAACTAGTGTTCAGATTTATCTTTGACACAACCTATTTCAAAACTTGGTAGGCTATTTAGCTCATTCTGTGCAATCAGCAGTTTGGACTGGGTTTAACTGGGTGGCTCTAGGCTCACTAATGTGTCTGTCTGCTTTCAGCTTCTATTCAGCTAGTCAGGTTTGTTTCTGTGGTTTGGCTGACAATCAGCTGAGGCAATGGGGACAACTGGACTACTGTGTCCCCCTCACCCAGCAGGCCAGGCTGGGCTTGTTCACATGACAGCTCAGTAGGGTTCCAAGAAGGACAACTTTGTGAAGCCTGTGTTCAGAACTGATGCAGCTATCACTTCTGCTGCTTCTGTTGGCCAAGGCAAGTCATAAAGCCAGGTCAAAATCAAGGTGTAAAGAAATGTACCCAACTTCTTAATGGGAGGACCTTCAAGGTCATATTGTCAAGGGTTGAGATACAGGAAAGGGAATGATGGAGCCATTTTTTGCAAACAATCTGCAGACATGGTGCCTGGCTGTGCAGCCTCCAAGCTTAGTTCTTTGATCAGATTTTGGAACCTCTTTTATTCTTTAATAAATATTTTTTTGTTTATATCAGTGTACATTGTTTCCGTGGCTTATAATTAAACCTTATTGAATATACTTAGTTACCTACACATATTCCTTCCCTTCCTTCCTTCCTTTACACTATAACTCTTTCCCACAATTTCTAGAGCAGCGCTAAGAGAATTATAAGTCACCAATGTAACTCAAAACTTTTTAGTAACTATATTGCAAACAGTAAACAAACAGGTGAAATTAATGTTAATAACTTATTTTATCCACTGTATCCAAAATAACATCATTTCAACCAGTCAGTACAAAAATTGTTAACAAGTTACTTTGCATTCTTTTTTTTTTATTCCAAGTCTTCATAGTCTGTTGTATAGTTTATAGTATCAACACCTCTCAATTTGGAATAGCCAGATTTCAAGTCCTCAATAGCCATGTGTGGCTAGTGGCCGTTTTATTGGAGATTGTATTTAGAGCATTATTTTGTCAAGTGTGAGTCCTTGATAAGGACTAGAAAACAGATTAATCAGTAGATGGATGGTATTTATGAGGAGATGCAGGGAAGGGAGACATCATGTACTAACTACATATTCTGCACTGAGCACTGTTAAAAGCACTTTATATATTTGATTTCCCCCCAAAGCAGAGACAAGCATTTGGGAATAGGTACTCTATTTGAAAGATGACTCCAGGAAGCTGGCAAATGGCGCATTATGGGAACTAGTGCTCAGTTTCACTGGGGACCCTCCAAGGAACTGTATAGAATGGACTTCAGAATTATCCCTCTAAGAAGTAGAAGACTTTGTCCACTGACTCCCATTTCTTATTGGTTGAGAGAGAAGCATTTTGCCATAGGCATGGGAATTTTCTACTCTCAGTTGGGTGATTCTACACAAATATGACTCAAAAAAGTCCGCAAAGGACATCTTTTGGGGGATTTTTTTTAGGGGAAATCTTTGGATATTTTTTCCCTTTATTGCATATTATTTATTATTTAAGAAATTTAGACAAACTGAAAAAGTAGGTTTGGTCGAAATATCTTTAACCTGTTCTTTTGAAATAGTAGCACCATAAGCTTTACATCAGTCTTACAAGAATTTGATACACTGTTTAACAAATGCACATTTGCTATTGTGCTTGATACATTCTTTGACCTTCAGAAGGAAAATCCAATAAATTTTGTAAGCTCGCTTATTTTTGTTATTTACTGCTGAATTTCTAGTGCAGAGCTCATTTTCAAGTCAATTACTAGTACTGGAGATCCTCTCTAAGTGGAAGAGACTGAGCACATCATAGACTGGACAGCTCCCATTATCTGAAATAGCCATAAGCGGCTTTAATGGTAGAGATTTGGTTTAAAGGATTGTCCTCTTTGAAGGCTGGCTGTGGTTGTTTGTGAAGTGGAACAAATTATGAAATGATTATGGCTTCAGAGATGTATATTTCTAAGTGATTGCTTTGCCGGTCCATAAAATATCTGCTTTTTAAAAAGTGAGTGAAATATGAGTGCCTTAAGAGGTTAGATCATGGAGTATACTACTAAAAATGACTTTATAGGGCCTGGATGCAAGGCCAGTGATGTATATAACTTACAAGGAATACTGACAGGAAACCATCAGCATAAAGAAAGAAAAGCAAGTTTAAAAACAGTAAAGGGAAGTCTTGAGAACAAAGTAGTAAATAACCTAACCTAGAAAAACAGTTGAATGGGTACAGCCCAAACTGTTGGCTGCTTTTTTCTCTGCAGTGGGCTGTGGAATTGGGGGTACTCAGAGGTGAGATGGGTAAGACCAAAGGAGCCTTTTCCTTTTTCTTTATATGCTTCTATATTTACTTGAACTTTTAAATGCACAAACGTGTTATCTGGGAAAAGGGTTGGGTGTTTGACATATTTTGATCAGCTGACTTCCCATTCCTGGTTCCAGCTGATTGATCCAAAGAGCCCTGATTCAAGCTGAGCCAGTGAGTTATCCTCTTGTGGATTTTGCTGGGAAAGATAAAGGTTTAGTAAAATGATGGTGGTCTCTGGAACTATGGGCTGAGACAAGAGCAGTAACGTTGGGACCCTGTGTGTTAACCTGCATAGGGAATCGAGGGAAGGAAATAAGATGTCTGTGCTCAGTAAGTTCAAGAGACGATGTGCTCAGTCAGAGAAGGGGCAAAAAGAGTTGTCTTGTTTTATTGCTTTCAGATTTAAATTTCTTGTGAGATCTTGTCTTGTCCTACTTCTTGCCTTTGGGTTTATTGGATAGTCCCAAATATTAGGATGTTTAAGATAGATCGAGTAGCTTTTATTTTTGCAAAAAAAAAAAAAAAAAAAAAAAAAGAAAGAAAGAAAGAAATTTTAATTGCCTATAAAACCATACCTACATATAAATTTCCCTTTCAGTCTTTTTTTTTGTTTCTATGAAAGTGCTCTATGTAAAATGGCCTATCTTTCTTTTTTACAAAATTGTGAACGTTTTCCCATTTTGTTAATTCCAACTCTGGTTAAAGCTAGCTCTGTTTTTCAGGGTCTGCCTCCCTATGGCTGAACAGGTCTGGAGAAAAACACCACCTTGCCGACTGCTCTCATTTTCAGTTCATTGGTACTAACTGCCAGTGGGCTCCGAATATTCTCTGGCGTCAGGAACGCATTTCTCTATTCCTCCACTCACCCATTGCCCGGAGGCTATTTTCTTCTGCATTCTCTCTCCTCAGTGCCTCATCGCCCATCCTCACTCTCTGCTCAGACCTCGTTTTCTATTTTACTGGGATATTAAAAGCCACCAGTACAGTTTCAGCATGTTCCGCCACCACTTCCATCTCCCTGTTTGCTCTGTGCCTACATGCTCTGCCCTTTATTTCTGCAGGTGAATTTCCACACTCCTAGCTAAGGCCAGTCCCTTCTGCTTGCTCACTAGTTTTCACCCCCTCTCACATGTTCAAGGATATCACATCAGCAGTTGGTTTTTCTCTTCTGTAAAATCATGTTTTCTCTGTTGCTTGCTCAATTTCATGAGCTTATAAAATATTATTTCTCCTATTTTAGGGGGAAAGAAATTTTCCAGACTCGTTACCTCCTCCAGTTACTAGATTACTTCTGTCTTCTGTAAAAAGCAGATCTTATCAGTAGTATATCTACTTGATAGCTACAGTTTGCTCATCTCCCATTTTCTAATCAGGCATTCATTCTTAGGGCTCCTACAAAACAGCTCTGATAAAATTGCCAGCAACTTTCACATAACTAAAACTAATGCTCAGTCTTAGTATTTTTTTTCTTACTTGAGCTGTTGGCTGCATTTGGCGGAGATGATCACTTTTCCTTTAAATATTTTATCCATTTGACTTTTAGGACACCGCACTCTTGTTCCTCCTTTACTGGTGCCTCTTTTTCAGGCTCCTTTGTGCTGTGCCCTGTGCTCTTGTCCCTCCATCTATCCCCAATCTCTGAATACTGGTGGGCTTTAGACTCAGTCTCCGATCTCTCCTCTTCATGTTCTACACTTTCTAGGTGATCTCATATAGTTCAATGGCTTTAAATACTGTCTGCGTACTAAGAATTCTCAAATTTACTTCTCAAACTCAGATCTCTCTCCTCATCTCCAAGTTCACATGCCTAACCTCCTACTCAGAATTCTTCTTAGATGTCTAATAAGCATCAGAAATCTCTAAACGTTCTGTGGCCCCAGGACTCAGACCTTGGAACTCTCCTCGTTTTACTTCCTCAACTCCCTATTGATGCGTCTGGATTATCTTACAAATGAACTATTTATTTCTGCTGCTGGAGGAACCTAGCTAAAATAAAAATCTTTGTAAAGACATCTCTGCCTACATTTTTATTTCTTAGGGTTATATTCCTCAAAAGAGAAATACTGGGTCAAAAAGTGGATTTTTTTTTTTTTTACTGACTTTGAATACTCAATGTCAAAATCTCTACCTATATTTGAGAAATTCCACCTTATGAGTCTTGGTTGTAGATAACAGTTTATTTCCTTCTGTATAAGCTAGAAACACCATATATTCACTTTGTTAGCCTCTTTTGAAGCTAGGACATAAGAATGGGACCCTGGTTTTGCTAAGCAGGTGGATCTTTCCCAGATTATGTTTGGGATGCAAAGAAGACAGGATAGGAAAGACTCTTCTCTGCCAGTGTTGGCTGTTTTGGCAACCTCCACTTTCTGGAGACCACACTGACGGTGGTGCCAGCAGCAGTTACTAGCATCCAGTGCTGGCTGAGTCTTGAGTGCAAGCTGCAGTACAAAGAGCAGTGCCATCCAGCAGAAATGTAATGTGAGCCATATATGCCATTTATAACTTCCTAGCAGTCTAATTTGTTTAAAAAAGCAAGAAGAAACAGTTAAAACTGATTTTAAGAATATGTTTTGTTTAACCCAAATATTGTAATTTCAATGTGTAATCAACTTCAATTGATGAGCTATTTTACAATGATTTCCTTTGAATTTCAAAAATCTGGTATAGGACATATCTCAATTTAGACCAGTCACATTGGAGGTGCTCAAAATGTATATGCAGCTGGTGAGTCCCATGTCAGACAGTACAGGACTACAGGTTAGGGGCATGGAAGCCATGTCTTCACATAGACCCAAATCTGTGCCATGATTTATGCACTAGTACTGATTTTGGAGCCTCTGAGCCTAGTTCTTCAATCCGCCTGTTGCATCTGTTAACACTTCAGTATTCTTTCAATATTTTTATTTTTTGACAGTTGGTTTCCATTGTTTACACAGAACCTATTGATAAAGAAATTTAAATCAGAAGTTTGTATAGGTACAGGCATTCAATGAGATAAAGGGACCCAGGATTACTTGTCTGACCTTGTTAGGGATTATGGTAGTTTGGATTATTGTTCAAAAATATTCACTGTCCTTTTTCTCCCATTGTGAGTGGAACATTCTAACCTGTCTCACTGATGTTGGGCTTTGCCGTGTCATTTGCTTTGGCTAGTAGGATGTTAGTGGATGTGATGTGAGCAAAGGTCCGAGGTATGCAATAGTGGTGTGGCCTCTTGCATTTCTGCCATTGCTATGAGAAAAAACAATATGTTGTAGCTAGCCTGTTGTTCTGAGGTGGATGAGCAGTATGTAGAACAACTTGAAGACCCAGGTGAGCTCAAGGTAGATCACCCAACTTCTACCAACCTGAAGTTACAAGAGCAAGCATAAGTGATTATATCACGTCATGTAGTTTTGTTTTGCTGCAGTATTGTGGCAATAGCTAACTGATACAGAGATAAATGTAGTGAAAACTCTTGCTAGTAAGAATTGGGTCTCTGGCAAACTATGGCAGGCAGAGGTGACACAGTATATTAAACTATTGACTCTGGAATATAGGGCTAATGAAGGAAGGCATTGGGGGATTAGTTAACTTCTGCTAGAGGCCAGTACAAAGAGAAACGCCAGACCTGTATAGTATAATATTTACTATTAAAGTTTCCACATAGCTTTAAATAATAAATTCACTGGTGCCAATTTCCTGCTTAAAGCATGGATTGAAAATCGGTGACTTTTTTTTTTTGACTCTGAGAAAGCAATATCACGTTTCTTGCAGCACTGGATCGAGTCAAAAGACACATGAACACTGAGTCTGTGGGTTGCCTAAATTCAATGTCAGTTGAATATACATCCTTATGGTGTGTCTGATGTGAAGTCTAGGCATTTATCAAGAAGTAGGATGCTGAGAATGGAAACTCTGTTACGTGGAGGAACTTCAATTCCCCACTGATTTTTGTTGCCACATCAAGCAGCCTGTTCTTTCTCGCTTTTGCTTGAAGACACTTAAAGAATCCTTTGACAGGCCCATCTAAGGATCTACCTGGCCAGGGGAGGCCAATTCCTCTTCTGTCCCACCCTCACTTCTCGCTTCGTTTCCAGAGCTTTGACTGTTGTCAGATCCCAATATGCCCTGGGAACCAGTTTAAAAGCAAATTTGTGAGATGAAAGAATTCCCACAAAAAACTGCAAAACTTTGTTAATTTATATCAGAATTTTACAGTGCGCGTGCGTGCGTGCGTGCGTGAGTATGTGTGTGTGTGTGGATTCTGAGGTCGTAAGGCCGTAGGGGAACTGATGGTTTTAGATCAGGCCAATTTTAGCATGATGGGGATTCTCACTGAGATTCTGGATTCAATGTGCCTCTTCAAGCTGGGAGTAATTCTGATTGTTGGCTTGTTCTGTTGACTTGTCTAAGAAACAAAGCCTCATACTGTGTTTGAATCAAAAACAACCGATGGCATTACTATTCTAAAAACTGGCAGATGTTGGGAAAGAAGAACAAAACGACCTGATTTTTTCTTGCTCAAGTTTTTTATAATATATACAGATTGGAATAATGTAAGGGAAAAAAGGAGAAAGTAAATTGGGGGGTTTTAGACAATATAAGTGGATAAGATTAGACATAGTCATTTAACAGTACTATTTCGATCCATTGGAACATTCTCAAAATTTAAAATTTATTAGGTCTTTGGGGGTAAAGATTCATTCACTTATTCATTCATTCATTAAAATATTTATTGTATATCCAATATGTTCATACAGCATTCTAGCCACTGAAGATAATAATGCTAAACGAGACAGATGAAAATTTCCTCAGGTAAATGTGTTCTTGTAGAGGAGGACAGAAAATAAACAAGTTGAAACATAAAGTATGTTAGAAGGTGATCTGTGTAAGGTGAAAAATAAATCAGAATACATGAAAATTAGCAGGGTGAGGAAAGGTTCAATTTTAAAAAAAGGGTTGACGGGAAGGTGTCACTGAGAATGTAATGTTTGAGCCATGTCCTGAAGGAGGTGTTGTAGTAGCCTTGTGAATTTCTAGGGCAAGAGTATTCTAGAAGGAAAGTACAAGAAGGGCAAAGTCAAAAACATGGCTAGCTTGGTGGAAGAAGAGAGTAATTGGAGTGGAGTGAGCCAAGGTGATAATCGTAGGAGGTGAGGTCAGCAGTGTGAAGTGGAGCAAGTTTGAATTATTTTTTTACCCATAAGATGAAGAACAAAGGATTAGACAGTAAGTAGTGAGGATTAGAAACCAACGTGGATGATGGGCATGCCTGAAGTCCTCCATCGGCACGTGGAAGTGATGTATCCGGGCCTAGGTCTAATCCAGTTGTGAAGGCAGAAATAAGTGGCATAAGTAGTTTCATTAACTGTCACCTTACCTCCTCCTCCTGCATAGCACCCCTCTCTCATGGGAGAATTCTTTCAGATCTATTGGCTGAACATGAACCTGTTTGAGTCTGGTTAAAAGTAGTTCTGCATACATTTGCACCAACTAGCAGTAGATGGCTGTGAGTGACATCCTTTCCTCTCCTTGGAGTGGCCCTGTAGGACAGTGGAAAAAGAAAATTCTTCCAGTGGACATAAATTCAAACAATTTATCTGATTGTTCACTTTGTTAGTAGAAAGCCTGAGGTAAGTCGCTGTACCTATTGGTGGCTGATGGCTAATGTTGTAATCAGATTGTCAGGGACCTAAAAGCCTAATCACAGGTTTCAAGAAGAAGGAGAGGATAGCAAGTGACAAGAATATTGCCCCTAGTTGAGTCAGTCACCTTTAAAGAGGTTTCCAGGAAGCCAGCTGTAAGTTCTTACATCTCGTTGGTCTTCTGTCATGGGAAAGATGGGTAGGAAATGTAGTTACCGAGCTTGGCATATTGTCAGTTGGAATAAAATTTAACAGAATACAAGGAAGGAAGAAAGGGCAAAGTGGGTATTGGGTTCTGTCACAGAGATTCAAAATGATCTCAAAAATTTCAGTGCAGTATCTATTTTTAGATATGTAATACGTGCTAGGCTGTCCACTACAGCCTGGGGCACAAAAACAAATATGATATTGGGCCAGCTCTCAAGGTTATGATTGCTGGAGGAGGCAGACTATGAACAACTAGTCTTGAATTTTGTGGTAATAATGAGAAGTTTGCTGGGGGGTTATGGGAGAGCAGAGAACTCAGTCCAACCTGGAGATGTGGGCTTTCTGCAAGAGACGTTCCCAGAAGATAATCTTGAAGGATAGGTAAGAGCTGAGTGACATTCTAGGCTTGAGGAACACCATACGGGAAGCTAAGGATGAAGGAAACATCACTGTTTAATAGGAATTGAAAGCAGCTAGGGATTATTATGAAGTAAAATGGGAAGTAGAAGTGAAAAAGTAGAGTCAAGTTACAGAGGCCCTGGTGGGTTTACTAAATAGCAAGACTATAAAAAGCCTTGGCAGGGGTTTAAGCATGGGAACTCCATAATCAAATTGAGAGTTAGATGCGTTATTCAGGCTGCTATGAGGAGGAAGCTCCAAAGGAGGTCAAAATTGAGCTAAAGCGAGAGATTAGGAAGCTATCTCAGTAGTCAAGCGAAGAAAGAATGGCAACCTGACTAGGCAGCAGTAGTAGGGATGGGGAGAAGCATTCTAGAACTATGTGGGAGGAATAATTAAGGAAAAGATGTGGGTAGACAAAGAGAAAGTTTTGAATGACTGCAAGATTTCTGCTTTAGGAAACTGGCAGATGATGGCACCATTAATTGAGATCGTAACAGTAGGAGGGGCAGGGGGGTGTGGGAGTGGAGCAGTGGGAAAAAGACGAGCTCAGAATATGCCGAGTTTGAAGTGTCGGTGTAACATCCAGTTGGAAATACTTAATAGGCAATTAGATATTTAATCCGAAGCTTGTGGCCAGGGTGGGAGGAATATTTTTTTAAGTCGGCATATAGCGAGTAGTTTATTCACGTGGAACGATGAGATTGCCTTTGGATAGAGAGTAGGCAGAGAGGACCACCAAGAAACTCTGCTGATAAAAAACATTTGAGGAGGAAACACCTGTTGAAAGGCAATGAAGAAATATTAGGCTGAGTGGTTACTGAGTTAAGCAAAACAAAACAAAACAGGATTACTGATGGCTTCCTGTGGACCAGGCACTGTATTGTGGCTAATAATCCGGCCATGAACATGACGTAGTCTTTTTCTTCATGGATCTTAGAGTGTAGGGGACTGACACATTAAATAGAATTTACTTCTGTTATGAATGATACACAAGAAAAGAACAGTCTGTTGGAGCTTGAAAGATGGTGATTATAGCTAGTTTGGAAAAGGCCTTCTTGAGGAAGCGATATTTAAGTGAATAAGTGAGCGGGGTGCTTAAAATTGAGAAAAGTATTACAGAGAGTACAGCAGTACAGCATGAGCAAAGGCCCTGATCTAGAGAGAACGCAATGCATTTTAGTTGAAATATCAACATGATAAAACACAAGAAAAAGGGGAGAGAAGTATGTGACAAATTTAGAAAGGTAGGGAGGATATAGTTCACGTGAGACTGAAGAGTTCATATTTATGCCATATTCCAAGAGAAATGGGAACCATATGCAATGACCATTTCAAAATTCTTTTGTCTGTCTAGCCTCTCCATCTTTTAAAGAAACTGCCTCTTGTCCACTCTGAGATTTTGATATAATTTTTAGTTACCTAAGTGGGTTCTCATCCCAGGATAGCTAATAAGAGCACCCACTCTCTTTGGAGACAAGGATTAGGTTAAGGGTGGGATGTATTCCAAGTAGTGTTAGTCGTAGTCTAATTTATGTGGTTGCTTGGATAAGAGAATTTTTTCTCCTTAGATTTGCCAGCAGCCACCTTGACACAACATGAATAAAGCTTGTCTGAAAAAGAAGCCAAGTGTAGGGAAAGTAGCCAAGAGACGGGAGAGAGTTCAGATCCCAGAGATCCCATCTGATCCTTGGGTCTACCTCTGGTGCCTCTTGGACTAGTCAGGATTTTTTCTTTAACCGAGGTATAATTGACATATAACACTATATTAGTTTCAGATGTACACCATACTGATTCAATATTTGCATAGGACTATTCATTTTTTTTATTATTAAATTGCAGTTGACATTCAATATTATATTAGCTTCAGGTGTACAACATAGTGATTAGATACTCATATAATGTATGAAGTGATTCCCCTGATAAGTCTAGTACCCATCTGGCACCATAAATAGTTTTTATAATATTATTGACTGTATTTCCCCATGCTGTACTTTATACCCTGTGACTATTTTATAGCTACCAATTTGTACTTCTTAATCCCTTTACCTTTTTCAGCCAGTCCCCCAGCCCCCACTCCCATCTGGCGACCATCAGTTTGTCCTCTGTATCTGTGAGTCTGTTTCTGTTCTGTTCATTCATTTATTTTGTTCTTTAGATTCCATCTATAAGTTAGGACTACTCATTGGATATGGTGCCGGTATATAAAAATTAATTTTATTTTTATATGCTTCCAACATATAATTAAAAGATAAAATTAAAAAATCACTTACAATGGCAACGAAAGTAAAATACGCAAGAATAAATCTAATGAAATATGTGTGGAACCTTCACACACACACACAAAAACTACGAAATTAAGCTGAGAGAAATTAAAGATGTGAATAAGCGGGGGACTGTGTTAAATTCAAAGATTGGAAAAGTCATTTTGTAAAGATTTCTGTTTTAAAAAAGTTGATTCATAAACTTGATGCAACCCCAATCAAAATTCCAAACTATGTATGTATGTACATATTGTGTATAACATATAAAATACCTATATACATATATATAACACATTTTTATAGAAGTGTGAAACTGATTCTAAAATTTATATGGAATTTTCTAAAAGTCAAGCATAGCCAAGACAATTTTGAAGCAAAAGAAGAAACCATATTATATAGCTATAGAAATTAAGGCACTATGGTTGTATTAGAAAAACTCAGTTTTCTACCTTCTGTGTAGGGGAAACTCTGTTCTCTACTCATGAATGTCCTTTAGTACTCACACAGAAGACTTCACTTCTGGTCAGCAAATGTGTGGAGGTTTTGCCCTACACCAAACAATTATCTGTGACGATAGCTAGGCGTCTTACAATTTAACTCAATTTTAACGGTATCTACCTGAAGATAGTGTCGGATCCCATAGATTAAGTGCTCAATTCCACAAGACATCCCCTCCTTCTTCCCCCACCTTCAAGTGCCAGTAACAAGTCCACATTATCACCTGTGCTTCTGACCACGCTATAGATCAGAGGTTCTAATGACCTCCTCCTTGGGTTCAATGAATTTGAGGAACCCTAGGGCAACTCACAGAACTCAGGGAAAATAATAAACTGTTTACCAGTTTATTAAAGAATATGATAAAGCAGCAGTTCCCAACCTTTTTGGCACCAGGGACCAGTGCTCCTATGAAAATGCAATGCTTGATGATCTGAGGTGGAGCTGAGGCGGTGATGCTAGTGCCGGGGAGCGGCTGCAAATACAGATGCAGCTTGGCTCACTTGGCCACCACTCATCCCCCGCTGTGCAGTTTGGTTCCTAACAGGCCACGGACCAGTACAGGTCTGTAGCCCAGGGGTTGGGGACCTCTGTAAGTATATAGAAGAACAGCCAGATGAAGAAACACATAAGGCAAGTTCTGGGAGGGTCCCAAGTGCAGGAGCTTCTGTCCCTGTGGGGTCTAGGTGTATAACCCTTCTGGTATGCAGATGTGTTCACCCACCTGGAAGCTCCCCAAACCCTGTATGTTGGGGATTTTTATGGATTCTTTATCCTGTAGGCATGATTAGTTATTAACTCCATTTCCAGTCCCTCTCCTCTCTCTGGAGAATAGGGGTTGAGGCTGACAATTCCAAGCTTCTCATCATGGCTTGGATTTCTGGTGACCAGGCCCCATCTAAGAGCCATTCAGGAGCCCACTCAGAGTTGTCTCAGTAGAACAAGATATGTTCTTGGTGTTTTTCTCACTTAGGAATTTACAAAGGTTTTAGGAGCCCTGTGTCAGGGCCAGGGTCCAAGACCAGATATTAGAACAAGAGATGCTTTTATCACTTAGGAAATCACAATAAGATACCTGTATACATTCAGAAGAACAGCTATATGATATTCTATATCCTATATCCTATATCCTATACACTATACACTATACACTATACACTATACACTATACACTATATACTATATAGAAGGCCATCAGTATTGGTGAGGTGTTGGTGAAGATGTGGAGCAATCGAAATTCCTAAATGTTACTCGTGGGAGTTTAAACTGGCACATCTATTTTGAAAAAATCATTTGGAAATATCTATTACATAGCTAAACATATAACCCTATGCATGAATAATACTATTCTTAGGTGGATACCAACAAATTCATAGATATGTGCACCAAAAGGCATGTGCATGAGTGTTCTTAGCAGCTTTGTTCACAATAGCCTTAAATGAGGGAACAACCAAAATGTCCATCAGCAACAGAATGAACAAATAAATAATGATATAGTCGTGCAATGGAAACCTACAAAGTAATGAGAGTGAATAAAGTGTTGTCATGGGCAACACTTTTGAATGAATCCCACATACTTAAGTTTGAGGGGAAAAAAGCCAGACAAGGAAAAACACAGTGTACGATTTCATTTACATGAAGTTTAAAAGCTGGCAAAGTTAATGGGTGGTAACAGAAGTCAGGATAGCAGTATCTTTTGGGGGTGTAGATGAGATACTGGTCATGTTTTACTTCCTGCCCTGTGGCCCTGACAAGGGTATGTGTTCACTTGGTGAAAATTCATCAAGCCATTTATTCATGATTTGTATGCTTTTCTGTATATGAGCTATACATTAAGAGAGAGTATAATTAAAAGGCCAAATTCGTAAGAACAAAGAATGGAATGGTGGTTACCAGGGGTTGAGGGATGGGTGAATAGTGGAGCTGTTTAAGGGTGCAAACCTGCAGCTGCAGATAAATAAGTCCTGGAGATCTAATATACAGCATAGTGATGATAGACAACATATTGTATTGTAAACTTCAGAGTTACTGAGAGACTCCATCTTAATTGTTCCCACCATAAAGATGAAACAATTATGTGACCCGATAGAGACGTTAGCTAGTGCTGTGGTGGTAATCATATTGCAATATATACATGTATCCAATCAACACATTGTACATCTTAAACTTACACAATGTTTTATGTCAATTATATCCCAATCAAATGCATAGAGTTTCAAGAGGAACATGTGTATGTTGGGATGGGAGCCTAATCCTGTTTGCATTTGTCTCAGGATAAAATTTGGAGGTTTTTAAAACTGAGATTTTTTTCCCTTTTCTACTTTTTTTTCTTTTCAGTGTTCCATGGTCTTTACTCTTTCAGGCAGTGGCATCCATTACCTAAAAAGAAGAATGGATGCAGCCTAGAAAAAGAAGTCCATTGATTGCTTGAAACCCAGAGCAATAAGGAACTCGAAAGCCCTAGGTTTTATTTCAGCTTTACTGAAGTATAATTGAAAGCCTAAGTTTTCAGTGAAGAGCCTGATTCTTGAGCCAGAAAAATTTTATGACTCTCCCCAAAACTAACATCGATTGTCAAAGCCTGAAGAAAGGGTGCAGAGAATTTATCCATAAACAAGAGTGTGGGAGAGAATAGAGTCAAAGCCAGTTTTCCTCTGATATATATATATATACACACACACACACACACATTCTTGGCAAGTGAGCAGAGCTTCAGAATTGAGAAAAGGGAGCAAGAGGGTTAGCAGTTGGTGTGTGTTTCTAAGAGAGGGTCGAGGTATCCTTTTACCTCCCAAGTTTTAGACCTCAATGGGGGCAGGATTGGGCAAATTACAGGAACATCTGACCTATTGGGCAAATATGAAAGCAGAGAGAGCCCGTATCTTGTTTCTCTGGGAGCATGGGAGACTATAGCCATCATAGAGAAGCCTCATGCCCACCATGACACCCGAGTGATAGAAAAATGGTGGTTAAGTGAGATGCTGGGCTGAATAGGCTTGAGGGCAGCATGTACATGCGGTGGGATGTGAAAAGAGCAACAGAGACTGTGTTTCCTGAAGGGAAGATGGAGTGTTCTGAGAGACAGTAGGCAGACACAAAGGCTTATGGATTGAATGAGTTGATATATGTAGAGGATTTAAAGTAAAAGCCAGTCATCATCATCATCAGTGAGTCGACTGTCAGAAGCTGTGGAAGGACAGAGGATGTCATTGGTTGGGGTCAGTCAGGATGAGGCAAATTTCAGCAGAACTCACCAAGAATAAAGGATAATTGTAGAGGAGTTATTTCATACACCACCTTCCTGAGGCTGGGAGAACATGTAATCATCACTGTATCACATCATTGTTAGTTTGAAGAAACAGTTTAGAGAATTCTGAGGAGACTCTTGAATTGGTTGATTGGTTAAATTGGTGCATTTAACCCAAATGATGGACCGTACCTTGATTTTTCAAGATTCAGTTTTCCACTTCTAAGTATATATGGGGCTTTAGAACTAAGCTGATTTTTAGAGAGCTAAAGAATGTTATATTTCCGCACAGTAGAATTCTCTGATTATATGGAATTCATACTTCTTACACATTTACAAAATCATACTCTGGTTGATGTGTGGAGAATGGACTTGTGGAAGGCTGGAGTAATTTGGGACGATCATTTAGAACAGGGGTCCCCAACCCCTGGGCCACAGACCAGTACTGGTCTGTGGCCTGTTAGGTACCAGGCTGCACAGCAGAAGATGAGTGATGGGCAAGTGAGCTAAGCTTCATCTGTATTTGCAGCTGCTCCCCAGTGCTAGCATCACCACTTTGGCTCCACCTCAGATCATTAGGGATTGGATTCTCATAGGAGCACCGGTTCCTGGTGCCAGAAAGGTTGGAGACCACTGATTTAGAAGACTGCTGACTAGTTCAGGTGGGGATTCATTTGGAGACTTGCCCTATGGTGGCGGCCTTCGGGGAAAGAGAAGTGGATGTGGTTCAAGATGTACGTTGAAAGGATTGGCAGCCTTTAGCGGGTGATTGGATATGGGCAGTAGTGGAGACAAAGGTGTCAGAGAAAGCTGGGTTTTTTGTCTTGAGAAATTTACTGAGATAGCACAGTGCAGGCAAAGCTAGTCTCAAGTTCAGTTTTGAATATATGAAGTACCAAGGTTTATTGAAATACACAGATGAAGATGTTGCAGAGGGTGTGAACCAATTGATCTGCTTTAAAAGGAAGCTCTTAGCTGGAAATACAAGTTAGAGTTATTGGCAAAGAGGCGCCATTCACATCCAACTCCTGTCCCTGTGTGAGAATGGAGAGTGATGTTCACAGGGTGTCTAGAATACTTTTCTGACAGAATTTAATGTGTAATTGTTAGGTAGAGATAGAAGAGGAATCAAGAATATAATGAGAATAACATTCTAGAAGTGGCTAGAGAATAGGAAAGAAAACCTAGGAGGGTCTAGTCTAACAGGGGTCAAGGAGTGTGAATATTTAAGAATAGACTGTGGCCACATGTGTTGAATGTTGTTGAGAACTCAAGTAAAAGGATTCAAGATTGGTCTTCAGATTTCCACATGGAGGCAGTCTGCCTATTAGTGAGGTGGTTTTGATGGAGTGAGGAGGGCGGTGAGTAGAGGAGTGGATGGGAGATGAACGAAAGTGGTGAGGGTAGATCTATCTTGAAGAAATTTGGGCTAAAGGAAAGGAGAGAAATTGAGATGAAATTAATGGAAATGTGAAGTTAGGGACATAATGCCCAGGATTACCAGAAGTTCCTTTAAAAAAAAAGAAAAAAAAAAAAACAGAAAACAAACCCCTGTTTAGAAGTGTGGGGACCTGACTTCCTGTTCTTACTTCCATTCTCTGGCAAATCTCAAATAACACAGAATTATCGGCAGTAGTATACAACTCTTATATCAGGAAGGCATAGTGGGCTGCCAGGGTTATTCAGTTCAGGTTTCAGAGAGAATTCAGGAGAAAATCAATAAAGAGCCCAAAGCAAGTGCACTCATTAGGAGCACCACGCCCGTCCCTGCCGATACTCTCTCTCTGCTGCAAAAGGTCAGGGATTTTGAAAGGCACTAAATGTCAACTGACGAAAAAAAAGTCAGAACTTTGGGACCCTTAACTAACCCCATCAGGGCAGGGATCTTGTTTTATTAGACTTTATAAGCGCCACCCCCATTATGTGGCAGGACATGGTGAACTCTCTGTGTTTGTTGTAATAAATAAATCAATGTAGTTTCAGTTGAAAAAATTATATAAGCATTAATGCTACCCCCTCCAGTAATTTCTCCAGAATAGCTAACCTACAAAATATCATATATAAGGAGCCCTCAGACCATAATTGTGCCCTGAGAAAACCATAATGAGAATCAAAGTGCCTGTCACAGTTTCCCCAACTCTATAGATTCTGGTATTTTTACTCTTTGGCTGCTTATCTCTCAGGAGTGAGAGAGGGAGCTTTTAACCTTCAAGTTATAACATTAAAATACTTGTGGTTCTGCTTATTAATAGATAATAAAGTCAGCAATGTGATATTCAGGAGCCATATCTGAATGTGGTTTCTTTGATGTGACCAATCAACTATATATTGACATGTTTTTTCGAGCCCTTTGGAATACAGATGCTTGTCCTACAATTTCTTCTCATTACAGAATGGATTCTGAGTAGATAATATGGGGTTTCTTGCCCTCTAAATTTACACCCACTCACCCAAACACACAAAAGGTATGTGTGCGTATGTGCGTGCGTGCATGTGTATCTCCTTCCCTGTAAGTCATACCTCATCATTTTGTTGGCAGATCAACCTGATTTCAGAAGAAAAGGTGGACTCTCTCTCAGCCCTCTGCCGTAGGAAGGGTCTCCCTTGGAGTTAGTTACTGGTCAGGTCCTCTGACCTTTTTCTGGTGCCCTCTCACTGCCACTCTGAGGTTATGCCTCAGCCTACCCGAATTGATGAGTTTTAAAAAATTTGAGACTTTTTTCCCTAAACGTTAGTCTTTTCAGAGCTTTTAAAACACTAATATATATTGTGACTCTCTAAGAAAAATAACGTTCAGTATTTTTTCACCTTATTTGGGCATAGTATCCCTTCTGGAAGCACCAAACACTTGCTAGGAAATGCTGCTCAAAGCTATTTTAGCTATTAACCCTAGTACTATAATACAGGGTTAATGATGGTCAACAATTTTTTGAAATTCAGAGCCATTTATCTTTAATAGAGCATCCTTGGTGCCCTGACAAATAGATGAAATATATTTGGGAAGGTGGGCCTTCCTAAATCCCTTAGGTCAGGCGTCTTCAACTGGTACTGGTCTATGGCCTATTAGGAGCCAGGCAGCACAGGAGGAGGTGAGCAGTGGGCAAGCAAGCGAAACTTCATCTGTATTTGCAGCTGCTCCCCAGTGCTAGCATCACCGCCTCGGCTCCACCTCAGATCATCAGGCACTAGATTCTCACAGGAGCACCAGTCCCTGGTGCCAAAAAAGGTTGGGGACCACTGCTAGGTCATATCATGTATTTCTAAAACAGCCCCCATAGTCTTGGCTATGGTCTAAAAGTGCTTCTTTTCATGTGAAATCAATATTCTATTCTTCAGCTTAATCTTTGAATGTTACCTGAAAAAAGTAATCAATAAAAATACTGTTGAGGTCATTTGAAACAGCTGGTTTTTAAAATACCACTTAAAGAAAATAGTACATAATAACCTTTGAGCAAGAATTATAAAGAATATATAAAATGGTGGCTTAAAAATACCCAATTACTGTCAATAGGACACAAAAATCACTAGGATAAACATTTTTAATAGTCGTTAAGAATCTTCAAAACAAAATGGTTAATTAGTGACATCAAGCACCTCCTGCATGGAGACTTGTTATTCTTTAAAACTGGAAATTACTAAAGATCTTGAATAAAAACAGACCTTATTTTTTACATCTTAGAAATAAACATTTGTAACCATTTGGAGTCTATTTTCTGATTTGAGGACAGGAACAATAATCTCACAAATTTATCTTTGAAATGTCACTTCTAATTTTTGGTGGTTGAACAATACTACAGTTTTTCTCCCCCTTCCACTACCTACACTATTAATATTTTCTCTTTAAAAATCGAATTTTAACATTTTGAAACAATAGTTTCAGTCCTCTGAGGCAGTGGTCCCCAACCTTTCTGGCACCAGGGACCGGTGCTCCTATGAGAATCTAATGCCTGATGATCGAGGCGGAGCTGAAGTGGTGATGTTAGCTCTGGGGAGCAGCCGCAAATACAGATGAAACTTCGCTTGCTTGCCCACAGCTCTCATCCTGCTGTGTGGCCTGGTTCTTAACAGGCCACTGACTGGTACTGGTCTGTGGCCTGGGGGTTGGGGACCCCTGCTCTAAGCTACAGTTTTTGTCACCAGAGAATGGAATTCAGTCTGAAGATTAGGTTTCTTTGTTATGCTCCAGTGAGACAAATCTGGACACTCGTAACTCTTCCATTCCTCAGCGCCTTTGACCTACAGTTCTGTACCTGTGTGGAACTCTCACCAATGCGTGATGAACTCCTTTCTATCCTCTAAGCCCCACGTAGCTCTCTTCTCCAGAAAGTTTTTTATCCTCCTCTTACCTTCCACATGTATTTTATCAGTTTATTCTTTGGGCTACATTTGTGCTTAGACCTACTTTATTTTTCCATTTAACACATTATGTTCTTATGGAATTTTTCGCTGTATAAAAAGTGAGTTCAAGGAATGTATGAAGTACATTTTACTCATTTCAGAATTTGGGGGTTTAAATTTACACTACAGTACATATCTCAAAAACATGGTGTCTTTATTTGTTATAATAAATCGTATCTAGCTCCGGATACCTCAGTTCTGCTGCTAGTGAGAGCATGAACATACTAGAAAAACACTCAACTTGCCTGTTAGAGGTAACTCAGCCTCTTCTGGTTTAACGAAAGTACCTTTGTGATTGATACAGTCTTTTTGATTAGTCTTTAGGGGGTGGTTGAATATAACAGTCCATCAGTTCAGAGTACAGACTCCTTATCAGGACTCTCCCCCTGCCTCTCATGTGGTCTCCTCTTTGCCTCCTTTGCTCTGAGAAAAGATTGAATTGTTTAACACAGTGCGGAGGCAGCCTTCTGGTATTGGCTACCATTTTTATTCTTATTGGTTTCTTTTGAAGAGTGATTAGCCTGTTTAGTGCCTAGTTTTCTTTGGCTGGGTTCCAGTGAGGTATAGGTAATCCCATCTCGTCTACTTGGGTTTCCTGGTGGGACCCCCCTATTGAAGCCTGTAGTCTCTTCCATTTGTGTGGGGTTTCTAAAGTTCTTTGTTCTATGGCCTCACTCTCCCAGTACTAGACCCTTCAAACTCTCAGCACCAAGGCTTCCCAGCTCCCTAGCTTGAACCATGGGAACTCTGGGATCTGTAGGATAGGGAGACTCACTTCCATCAGCTCATGTCTAATCCTCCATGACTGAGCAAGGCTGTTTTGTTTTTACAGGAAACATTTGAGAGACATAATTTCGATCAGTCTGATGCCAGCAAAGGGAGTAACCAGTGAGAAATCATTGTCATAAGACAGCTGGGAGAATCAAGAAAAGTGGAATCGATTTTGCCATTCTTGTCAGTGTAATGGTGGCATTCAGTCAGCCTCTGCTAGGCTATTGAGCCTTGTTGGAAAACTGTGGTTACATAAGATTGGTGAGTTGATCTAGAAATACTGAAATTTAAGCCGAACAAACGTGATGTGTTTTCAGCTGCAGAGTCTTTGATGACTGCCAAGCTGTTTGGGATTGCTATCTTCAAGAAAGATTAGAGAGATATTGTCAAACTTTTACATAATAGTTTCTAGTATCAGTTCCTTGTAAAAACTGCTATGAAGAGTAGCCAAGAAATTGCTTATATGTCATGCCCTAATCCTTGGAAAAATAACTCAATGTGACATACTTCTTTGTACCTCTTTCATTAAAATACTGCCCGTGAGAGAATAGGATCTCGAGGGTAGTGGGTAGCACACTAAGGTAGTGAATATAATACCTGTTACTCTGAAAGATTGTCTAACTTGGAATCAGTCGCTTTATCTCTTCTGCTGAAAACCTCTAAAATTTTTTGAGAAGCTATGAATATAAAATTTGTAACCTAAGACTTTCAAGCAGGCTGAATAATTTGCTGCGACGCTTAAGACCAGCAGGTGTTTTTGGAATATGTGGCATCAAAAACAATTTTCTCAGAGCTAAAGCCGCCTTTCTCATGGAGGTGGAAAATGGTAAAGATTCAGACGGGAAAAATCTTGAGGCAATGTGTTATTTTCTCCCTTATATCTGTGCTGGAGGTTTTCTTTTTTCTTTTTTTTTTTTCATTTTTAAGTCACTTTAGGCATTTTATTTTTTGCTGCTTTTTGTTGATGAACAGTCAGCTCTTATTTACCCTTTAATTCTTTGGACTTAATGACCTGTAGACAAATGAAAACGTTTATTATACAATTAGTTAATCAGAAATTCTGTTTTTTTTTTTAATGAAATTCTGTAGGAATTACAGGCATTATCATTCAATATAGCACTTAGTTATGCCATTTTGTCATTGTTAAACACTATTATATTTGTTTTATTTCTTCCCTAAATGATAAGCTTTTTGTTTATATATGGGCGTGATGGTTAATTCTGTGTCAGTTTGACTGGACCATAGCACTCTCAGGCATTTGGCTAAACATTCTGGTTGTGTCTGTGACGGTGTGACTGGATGAGATTAATTTGAATCAGTAGACTAAGGAAAGCAGACTGCTTTCTCTAATGTGAGTGGACCTCATCCAGTCAATTGAAGACTATAGAACAAATAGGCTGAGTAAGAGGGAACTCCTGTCTGATGGCTTTGAGCTGGGACATTGATCTTTTTCTGTCTTTAGACATGAACTGGAATATTGGCTCTTCCTGTGTCTCCAATCTGAGGATTGCCTCTTGGGACTTCTTAGCCTCCATAATCAGGTGAGCCAGTTCCTTAAATAGATTCCTTAAATACACATATTCTGTTGGTTCTGCTTCTATGAAGAACCCTGACCAATATAACTAGTCATGTCTCTGATACTCATTTCATGTTACAATGTTACACACTATGGTTATATTAGAAACTTAAAATAGAGTTTTAGAAGTAGTGTGATCGTTGATCAAAATGATCCATGAAACTTAAAAGTCACTTATTCTAAAACATGATCCCAACTAACCATTTGCTAAATCCTTGAGTGCTATTTTGCTATTTGTTTGAGTGCTATAAGCATACTATTGTACTTGTCAGTTTTGACATAGGTAGAAATAAACACAGTGAGAAATGCAATATTGATCTTGATTAAGTGGTACAAAATGTGCTGAATTTCTATATTTGAATGACAAATGGTAATTACAGTATATTATACAGCATGATTTTCATCATGAAATATGTTATTTAAATGGTAGGTTAAACTTGTTAACCATAGCCAAAAGCCTATGTATATCTTCTGAAAATTTATGATATTGTAAGTGACATAAGAAAGACTTTATGTTTATCATTGCTGCCTGCAAGATTTGTAAACCAGTTAAGGCATGTCATCTTTCCTGGAGCAACTGGGTTTTTTTGACCCATGTCAGTCAGGGCATGCATTTGGAGTTATTTTTCAAATAGTTGAGATGAATATTTGTCTGATTTCACCTATGACCCTTGAGGTGAATTTGTAGGAGGACTGATCAAGAGGAAAGTTTTAGTGGTTTGTTCCAAATCAGAGGAGTGAAGCTCTAACTGATCCCTGTTAAATTGAACTCTGTGGCCTTGACCTCAATGGGCCTGTGTGAGAATTGACTGAATGGATTAAAGGTAGGAAATGTGTCAAACTGTAAACCAGAGTTAAGTGAGCAAAGAATTACATTTGTCATGAGTTACTGTGACTCTGTTCACTTCAGAGTGTGATGGTTATTGAGACCACTTATAATAGTCTTTATTATGTGAATGTTAGAAGCGTAATTTATGAAAATGTGAAATGTTTCTTTCCTTCTGAGAAGAGAGGTGAGACATTTCAGCTGAGAAATTTCAGAAAGCAGAAACATCGATTGACAGTCATGGAAGAAAATTCTTCTCTGAAATGTTGGCAATCTGTATTTGCCACTGATTTAATATTTCAATGCATTTCAGGAAGTAATTTTGTTTCCCTAATACTTTGCTAGATTGCCCATAGAAATACTGAAAAATATAATACATGCTCTACTGTTGCCCACTCGATATTGAGCATTGAGAAATACTCCTGAGCTCACCTTCTAGGTTGAAAGTTTCAGGAGCAGTAAGCATGGCCTCCTCGTTACTTTCTTTTCAGCTCTGCTCTTATGGGTAGCTTTTTTGTCTTTGAATGTGAGGAAAATTGTACCTTATATAGAGTAGACTCAAAGTGGACACAGAGGGCATAGAATGGTGACAAGTGGCAGATGGCATTTTGTAGATATAGCAGAGAGCAGTGAAGACAACTGTGTTAACAGCGTAACTATTAAGAGTGGATATTAAATGGAACATTGAACAAGCCCGTGAGCAGATAGTAAAAATAATGATTCTGCTAGGAGGAAATGACCTCTGATGCACGCCTGTAAAACCACAAACAGTATGTGGCTTTCAACAGAAACTGGAAAAGCAGAAGACAAGAGAAATTGGACTCATATCAAACACCAACAGCGATGATTCTCTTAAGAATCATCTAAGGATTTTCACCAAAGATGTATTTAGGAAAATACTGCGAATTAATATTAGAATTTTTCTGTATGTTATTTATTATTTGTATTGAGTTTGTAATTATGATTATATTTATATTTATTATTAGTCGACTATATAGTAAAATATGCCATTTTTTATTTTACAATGCCTATTCATTCAGTCTAAATTAATCCTTTTATTGTCACAAGGTTCTTGAATGAGAGTATGCTTTACATGCTATTGTAGGCGACTACATGGGGAAGACACTACCTGAAAACAGCTGTCTGCATCTGGGACCCAGAGGAGCAAAATCTGGAAATCAGTCCTTTTTCCAGAATGTTGCTTTTGCCATCCTTGTTGTAATCTGGGGTATTAGGGGTATTAGATAGTATCTATTTTTTTTTTTTAAAGCAATCACCAAAGTCTTTATAAGAGGGTTTGAGGGGAAAAAGTGAATTGATTAAAAAGAATGTCTCCTTTAGCATTTTATTCAAGTGACGGTGCTCATTCTCTTACTGTCACTTGCGTTGTTTGTGAAAGTGTGCTAAAGAACGCATACGATTTACGTTCACAACTAAGATCCAGGTGTTCTAAGGAGACAGCCCTCTTGCCCAACTCTAGAAATGGAAGCAAATCAAGTAACAAATATTTAGTCATCTCTTTTTACGGGCCCAGCACAGGGCTAAGTGTGAAGTGTACAAAATAGAGACCGTCCATATTTCTGAACCTCCAATAATTATACACAAAAGAGTTTTCACAGTCTAAAACATTTCATTTTAGCTATAGAGGCAATAAGAGACAAATAGGAAGAAATTAATCTGATTTGGAGCAAAGAGGTTTCATGAAAGAGACATAATCTGAGATGTTCCTACAAAGAGAAGGATGGGAAAGAGGGGACTGGACAAGCAGACGGGAGGAGCAGGTGCCCCGCCCTCACAAACTCATCCCAGGCGCGTGCATCATCCCTGAGCTTGCACCTAAGTTTTGCAGGCATCAGTGGCTCTGTGATTTTGTTAACGCGGTGGTGCCCACATATAGAATGATTTCTGTGGCTGCTTTCTTAAAAACCAGTTTCAGATATTAAGTTACCTACGGTTTCAACGCCACCATCTTGACTATTTGTCCTCCATGAAGAGAAAGAGTTTGAGAGAGAAACATGGTATTTGATCTCAAGATTTACATGTATAATTTTCTGTGCTTGCTTGACTCGGGAGAAGTTATTTCTCTCTGTTTTTTAGTTAAGTATCTCCGAATCTCTATAAAATAAAATACTAATCGTGGCAGAAGCTAGTGCTTCCCACCCTCTTCCTGAGCCCTCAGGTAGATGACATTTTCTAGACTCTCTCGCAGGTAGATGTAGCCATATGAGGATTCTGAGCATTGGCCCATGAGTGGGAATGATGGAACCATTTCCTGACTGGCACATAGAGAACCTCCCATCTGCAAATCTCTTTTATTCCCTGGCTGGTTGGAGAAGACTCCAGGGATCCAAAGGAAGATGAGGCCTCTCTGGTGGCAAGGACCCTGGTCCCAAAGTTGTGGGCATAGGACAGAGCCTTTTTTTTCTCATTGCCACTCAATTGGACTGTGATGTGATATGATGTAAGCTAGAATCCTGATGAGTTGATTTCCCAAAGCAGTATTGCTATTAATTTAAAGCATATGAAGGAACTTCTTACAATGGAGCATAGCTAACTCTAGTAAACTTAAAAAAAAAAAATTCATTTGGAAATAATTTCAAGACAAGACGAGTTGTCAGAACAGCACAAAGAACACCTGTGCGTTCCTCACCCTGGTTCATGTGCGTTTTGTTCCATTTGCTTCATCTCTTCCTCTTTCTTCTCATATCTACATATTCTTTATATTTTTTTCTGAACTCGGTCTACCTCTAACAGTATGGAGACTCTTCCATATACAGTCACAGAATTTATCAAACTCAAAACAAAACAAAAACCCAAGACAAAATGAAACAAAATACCAAACCAACCAAAGAAAAAACCCAATCCACTGTCTATATTCCTCTTTGCCTTTTTTTTTTTTTTTTTGGTCTTTTATGATATTGACATTTTTAAAGAACACACTCCCCCCATTTTTAGTAGAACATTTTTCATTTGGGGCTTGTCTCATGTTTCCTCATTATCAGAGTCAGGTCATGCATTGTTTTGAGGACTCTTTATTGAAGAACAAGCAAAGCATTTTGAACTGAAACTTTGCAGAGCACACAGAACAGGAGTTAGAGAGAGAGACATCATGCTGTCGTTGCTTAGTTGCCGAGTTACAAGTTAGATTTAGTTTCTAAAAACAACAATATAGTTTCTCACAACATACCAAAAATACGAACACCATCGGAGAGGGGAAATTGTATGTAAAATTAGGAAATTGGTGGTTGTGGATGATAAGTCACAGCTTCCCTTTTAGCATTTAGAACCTCCTGCTACTCTGCTTTCAGGACTCCACAGACTCTTCTGTCTGGAGCAGTGTATGTGATAACCTGACAGGCACATATTAGTGTCTCACTAGGTCTATTAACCTACCAGGGATGTACATGTTTTAAAAGATGATATCTGGGAGGAGTAACCCATGAGTCAAAGCATGGTTTCCCAAGGGTGACATTTCTGGGACAGGGCGCCTGGAGAGGGGAGATGTTTTTGGAACCACGTGATGGTTAATTTTACGTGTCAACTTGGCTAGTCTGTAGTACCCAGTACTTCATTAAAATCTAATCTAGGTGTTACTGTGAAGCCTCTTCGTGTAGATGTGGTGAACATCTACCATTGGCTGACATTAGGTAAAGGACGTTAACCTCAATCATGTGGGTGGGGCTCACATAGTCAAGTGAAGGCCATTAGAGCAGAAGCTGAGGTCTCCTAGAGAAGAAATTATGTCTGAAGACCACAGTGTTAACTCCTGCCTGAATTTCCAGCTCGCCGACCTGCCCTACGGGTTCCTGACTTGCCATCCTCTGTAATTACACGAACCAATTTCTTAAAATAGATCTCTTTATACATATATATCTCCCGTTGGCCTGTTTCTCTGGAGAACCCTGATAAAGACAGGCTGTCATTTCTGTATTCCTCAAGTTATGCTTCAGAAGTAGTAATTGCTAGCGCAACGTTTTAAACATAAAAAGTGTTCAAATAATATATGTTTAAAAGATCAATTAAAACTACCATGAAAGTTAATATTGAGGCTTTGAAGTAAAAAAAAAAAATGAAATGATCTTTCTCCATAATATGGAAACTCTCAAAAAAGAAATAGGAACATTTATGCATTCATGCTTTTTTCCCTTTAGTTTTAAGAAAATCTCCTAGATGTTTTTGTTGTTGTTGTTTGTTTGTTTGTTTGTTTTTGGTCACATAAACTTGAAGTCACGTTGCTCTCCAGGACTCTAATAATTTCCTGTTTATCAGCCAATAGTAATACAGGTTTACTCTTAATTTCATTATTGAGTAAATGTTTTTACATACAGTTTTTTTTTTGCTGCCCTCTGGTGGACATAGTTCAATAAATAAAATGTATATAAATACATATCAAGTAGTCTTCTATTTGAGTAGGTTCCCAAAGTTTCTTTCTAAATTTGGAAAACCAAATGCATTTTTTTCATACAGGAAGAGAGATCAGCACCTCAGATTTGTTTATAAATCCCTATTATAATACATGATGTACTTAAAATATGGCACCCAAAGTAATAGAGCCTAACAAAAAGTTGTGCTGATGTTTCCATGAGAAAATGTGTTGAGAATGCATACCCCTCTCCTCTGCTGTGGCCTTAATTACTGAGGAAAGCTAAGTGGAATTTCCCAGATTCTTCTCCAGGGTGCTTCTGCGGGCTGGACATGTATGTGTGCGTGTTGTGTGTGTTGTGCGTGTGTGGGTGGGAGAGGGGCTGGGGTGGTGACGTAGAGACCTGAAGGCTTTCAGGAATGGGACCGGGTGGGTGGGAGTGGTGAAAAGAAGTGAGGCTGAGCTCAGCCTTGAGAAGCAGGATGAGGAGCCAGGTTTGAGAGAAATAGAAAGAAGATCTAGGAATGGAGGCCGGAGGAACAAGAATGAGACCAAAGTCAGGGAGGGGATAGCTGTGGTCTGCTGGAGCAGGCTTGTACCCACTCGTAAGAGTCTATTTTTAAGTTTTCAAGAATTGGCGAGCCACTTGTTAAACACAGACATTATTAAAAATTAGACCATATGAACTTAAAATTGCTTTTAAAACTAGGAAAACACACTCAAACTCATCGTTTCCTAGTTATTTTACTGCATTTTTACTATATCATTAGTAGTAAAATCACCCATTGAGATGTTTGGTATTCGTACGGTGGACATACTATATAATGGTGTGTTGCTCTCACCAGCTCTGCATTCAGTGATATCAGCAGCTTGTAGTTGGTCATGACGGGAATGTTTTTGCCAAGGAAATTGAAAAATGCTACAAATCAAGGCCCTCCTTTCCCTCCAGGAGTTAGTAGTTAAACATTTTGCCGGCATACCATTAGGTAAAGAGGTGTCTTTGAGAAAAAAAGAGGTTTCCTATCTTATTTTATTATTTTATTTTACTTTACTTTTTCCTTTATTTTATACTTTTAATTCTACCTCTGATTCATTATTCATTCAATCAACAAATATTTTTTGATTCTTTACTTGTCGGCAGTTTTCCAGGGTCTCTTGTGTTTCTGCACATCTTGCAAGAGAGGCACTGGCTGCCTTTGACCCAGAGTGTCCTTTCACGGTGTTCCTATAGTGAATGGCCTTGGAAGACAGAGATCGTGTCTCCCTTTGGAGCGAAGGGCAGGAACACTTACTGCCCATTGTAACATTTTGGATTCTCTATACTTAGGGAACTTTTTTTTTTTTTTATCACAACCCACCGTGCGTGCAGATGTCATCTGGTCCTTTTCGCGTTACCCTGTAGGACTTGGGGCTCAGGGACCTGGTGCAAAAATGCCAATACTGTGACTACTGCTGCTGTTGTGATTAATAAACTGTACTTCTCTGATCCATAGTCTTGTGGCTTCTATCAGTATCTATGAAACTGTGGCAGCCTAATTTATTAGCTTGCAAATAGGGTAGAATCTCTGATCCTTCCCCGTTTTTGACAGACTGTATGTTAAGTGTTGGGCTAGGTGCTGGGACAATGAGGTGGACAAGGCAGACGAGATCCTGCCCTGTGGTGCTCAAAATGCCTTTTGGAATTATAAACAAGGATCATCAACACTAAAGAAGAAACATTAAACAATTATATTGGCATAAAGATTATGAAAGACTCAAACGGTGTTGCGATGGAATAATGAGAAGGTCTAGAGAGAAGCCTGCTTCACACAGGTCGGTGGGAAAGTTCTTTCTAGAGGGTGGTTGAGCGAGGAGAAGGGGCTTAGGACTGAGAGAGGAAGGGGTGATTAAGTAAAATAGTAAGGACAGTAGCGACACGATGAAGTAGTTGTTGTTCATTGATTAGATTGATAGGTAAGAAAGTAGAATTTGTTGATTGATTAATGAAGGGGGTTTTTAAGATTGGGCGTGGGGTTATTTTTTTCATTACTAAAGTTAATAAAGGGGAAGGGGGAGTGGAGGTTATCAGACGGCTGAGGTAATGACAGGGGACTCCTGCTCCTTTCCTGCATCGGAATCACATGAAATTTCAAGCATTATGTAAGGATTTGGGATTTGAAGAAATCCCTGGAACAAATACTTGGGCGCCGGAAGGGAGTAGTGTCAGTGCGGTGGGTGGAGGGCAGAAAAGGTGCTGTAGGGAGCGTGGTAGAATGATCGCATCAGTACCTGCCCCAGCTGTGTTCCTAGGTGAGACTGTATAAGTCAGGGACAAATTGCCTGGAGTTTTAAAATTTTCTTTCAACCATTGTTTTGGAAAATTAGGTAGCAAAATCCATTGGAGTATGGGCACAGTAACTATTGAGCGTTACAGTGAAGTTAGTCTATGTCAAGGATTGAAATGTTTCTGAAACCAAGTTCCTGGCACTTAGTTGATTGATCTGAGACCTCTCTACCGTCCTATAAAATGTGGAGCTTTTCATGGGATTTCGCCCTAACAGCCTCGCTGAATACCTGAGTCTTGAAAGCAAAAGTAGAACAACAGAATGTAAAACTTCCCTTATGTCTTCCACAAATGTGAGTTTAAGTATTTTTGTGGGTTTTTAGAAATGTATGTTAGAATTCTCACTCAAAGCAACTCGAAAATAATATTTTTATATTCAGTTATTTTTAACGACAAATGGATATTGCATAATGTGTGTTCTAGATGGGATCTGTAAATTGATTATAATTGTTTGTTTCTTTTAGCATCAGCTATTAGACAACCTAAAGCATCTCTCTATCCCTGAATAATAAATACATTGTTAACTTCTGGGAAGTTTCCAGATAAAATGCCAACAAAATAAATCTAGAAAACAGGTCAATTGTTTTAGTGTGAAATTCTCTTAAAATGAACATATTGCCATGATAATGTACGCTTACATTTACCAAGCACTCAACATACATTATTATAGTCCTATAACCCCCTCTCCCCCCACCCCAAAGAAGTTACTATTATTATTCTGCCTCTTCACAGACGAGGAAGCAGGCTCAGAGGTGGGGTGAGTTGCTTCAGGTCGTATAATTAGTAAGGAGCTGAGTCAGGAGTCTGACATGAGCCTTTTGAACATCTAGGCACTAGTCTCTGATCTGAGGACTAAAATTTTTTGCAGATTTCCCTTTTGTTACTTCCCTTTTTGTTTATGGGAACATCCTTACCCTATGCCCTGATTCTTGGGTTACTGCCTACTCTTACTGGTCCAAGCTTCCTTTATTCATAGGTCTGCATGGAGACACCCAGTCCCAATCCTAGACCAGTGGGAAAGATTGGGTCACAGTGAACACTGATCTCAGTGTAATTTAATATCTACTTGGAAAGAAGGATAAAATATATCCATTGCTATTTAGAAAAGAAAACCAAGGCTGCATGTATATCATTGTTAAGGAGACATGCGAAGATATTGTTTCTCCGCAGCTGCTCTTGAAAATATGAAAAACTCTCAACTCGCCAGAAACCTAGATAAGATTGTTCTTAGGATTGAAAAATATATGGTATAAAAAGAAAAAATTCTTGACAGTCACATGGCAAAATCACTTAGGGGAGATTTTTAAAAAAAATAATAAAATATAAATAAAAAATAAGAAAATAAAAAGGGCATGAAACTAGATCTGTAATGACCAGTTAAGTCCAATGTAACTACCACCTGTATCAAGAAATAGAGCTTGGCCAGCATCTAGAAGCCTCTTCCTTACATAGAACTCCCCGCTGCACCTCTAAAGGTGATTTTTTTTTAATGATAAATCACTTTTTTAAAAAGTGTTAACACCTAAGTTTATATACACTATACACTATATATGTATATATGTATAATGTGTGTATACATGTATACTTTATATGTGGTATGTATATAGTTTACACACTTATGGTTTATAATAATTATGTATAAGTGTATATATGTATATATATGTACATATATATATATTTAACCAATACTCTAATTAGAGAATATATATGTGTGAGATTTGTGAACTCAAGATTAGGTGGCCTTACTCATCTTTATATATCTAGTACCTAGCACAGACCCTGACATTTGATGAGCATGTCATAGCTGCAATACATCTGTTTCGAGCAAACAAATTATAAATTGTTAAATAAGAGATCATTATTTCACTTATCTTTTGGAGATTGTTTTGATTAGGCGGTGGAATAATATATACTGAGATATGAACTGATGCTTTTTTTCCTTTCAGATCTCCTGAACTGGTTCTTCCACTTGAAAAGTTATGCATTCATTGCCTTTGGGAAGGGACAACACAGGTAAGTCAGATGATGAAAAGAGTTAAGTGCTCGGCTAATCTATCTCTGTGTCCAGGAGTTTGTCCTGAACAGTGGATTTGAAAGATTAGATAAAGCATTGTTTTTCTGTTCCTGACTCTCTCAGCCCAGAAGGAAGAAAGTGAGAAGGTCAACAAGAGTCCAAGTGTGAGGCTGCCACTGAAAACTAGAGCCTGACACTGCTTTTTGGCCTTCCTTGACTGCCATCCTAGGGTGACAGAGACCTTGGATAGGCTTGGGGGCTCTGAAATCGAGGGGATCTGTGCCGCAGTGTGCTAGACCTGCCTTGTCCCAGCTTTCAAGAGCCAATTGTTAGATGTTTAGGAGTTTTGTGAGCGTGTTGGTATCACTTTGGTGATTGGAAATCGGCTGTGGAGAGTGAGAGTGTTACTCTCTGGAGATCAGCAAATGCTCTTCCAATCCACCCAGAAGAGCTAGTTGTTAAATATTTATCAGCGCCCGCTAGACCTGTGCCTCCATTCCCAGAAGTGACCTGGGAAACTAGATGAATTGCTAAGGACCAGACATCTTCTGAAATTTCACATCAATTGCAAAGTTCGTGGTGTGGTGCAGGCAGGGCATGAGCCTTAGTCAGCTTCCCACGGCTCCTGCCTCTTCGTGCCATGGGAAGGAGTAGAACAACTTCCATGCATCCCAGAGCAGGCCAGAAGTGGTAAAGTATCTATGAGAATCCTAATAATTGACCCGCGGCCACAGAGAGACATGGGATTACAGATCAGAGCTTTCTGAATATCCTGGAGAGGGCATGGAAGTGATTGAGTGTGGACCAAGTTTGAATGGTCTCGGAGATGAGGTCAGTTGATGACCTGCCAGCACTCTAGGTGGATCAAGTTGCAACATGCAACCAGGTAAGCAACATGCATCTCAAAGAATGCTTGTGTTGACAGATGAGAAGACAACCCACTCTCTCCATCCTGACTAATATCTTGGCACAACTATATAAGTTCCTGGTACTTAAACTTTATTCCAGAAGGTTTGGAATTAGGGCAATGCATGTGAGGCCCCCACTTTGGGTACGAAATTTAATGGGGTGCCAAAAAAACCTCAGTAATCAAGAAGAATATTTCATGCAATGTTTGGAAACTAAAAATTAATGTAAAAGTACATGATGAACAAAATATCAGAATTTGAAGTGAATACAAGATTAGGATTACCAAGTTTTCCTTTTGCCTCAGGCACTGAAGTGGCTATGAGGAGAATCCTTTATTAATTTGCTAAAAATGACAGGCATATGTTTTGACCAACAATTCCATAAATCCACGCTTCACTTATTTTCTAATGCCTTAGGTAATGCCAGTTTCTGCCTTCCATCTGTTCTCACCCTCTGCCACTTCTAACAGCAATTGAAAAAAATAGCTGGTGCTTTATCAGTTTAACGATGTGCCAGGAACTTTGGAAATTGCCTTACATGCATTATCTGTTTTGATATGATAACTCCATAAGCGATGGACTATTAAAATGTCCATTTACAAATGAAGAAATCGAGGCTTAAGATGGTCACGGGACCGGCAGATGTCACCTTGGCTCCAGAGCCTGCGTGTATACTCGCTGTGTCCAACTGCCAAATCAGATGTCCTGATGCCTTGCTGTGCTTTCCCCTGATGTTCCCTTCCCCCAGCTTAAAAATGTGTTTTTCTTTTTCCTTAAGCCTGGAAGATTGTGTAGCTTTTCTAGTTTACAAGGGTTTTATTATTCCTGCTTGTCCTTATGAACATAATGGCTGATAAAGTATTAAAACTATGTTTCTTTATGAAAAATAACTCCCCAAAGAATGTCAAGAGATACGGCTGGTGATGAAAATGAATTGAAAGTCAGAAAGTGCATAAAAAAAAAAAAAAGATTATTCTTAGGCACAAAGATTTACAGAGCAAATGACAGACCACGTTGATATTTGTGAATTGGGTCAGGACTCTTTCATTTGCCAGTGACAGAAATCCCACTCAAGCGAGGTCTTGGGAGCTGGGCCGCTTGCGTTGTGAGGATGGGCTAGGATCTGGAGATGCAGGGATGTGAGGGCCACCTGAGCCAAGTTTAAAACAGGGAAGAAGGGTAAGTGTCAGGACCACAGGGCAAGAGTGAGGCCACAGAAGGACAGCAAGGCGGGTTGCTGGGGTCTGCGGGGATGAGAAACACACAGGCAACTGGGGCATTTTCCCTCTGTCTCTGCCCCAAGTGGCATTTCTGGGCGTGGCTGCATCTCCTCTGTGGCTCCTACTGTCTGTGATGAAGCTCACCTTGGTTCTAGGTTCTCCGGGGTGATGCAGGCCTAGAGCTCTGGTAACACCGCCTCCTGTCTTGTTCCTCAAGCCTGTTGGTGCCAGTCGGGTTACCTCACCAACCCTATTTGGCTTCTCAGCTCTTGCCTCACTTGTATTATCAGTTTCCTGCACAAAATTCCTTCTGACCTAAATGCTCGGAGTGGTTTGTGATTCCCGGTTAGATCTGGATTTCCATACTGTGCTGCCTGCCTTTGATCTTTACAAGCCTTGGAACCTAGTAATACTTTAATTACGAGTGACATACATGGATAGAACCACTAAGACCACTTAGCATGACCATTCTCTTAAAGTGCCATAATTTGGAGAGCTCGAATTCAAGAGCAAGAGGTACATATTATATTTTACAGTCAAAAAGGAAATTGCATTACATGTACTATCTGTTTTAATGTGATAATTCCCTAAGAGATGGACTATTAAAATGTCCACTTACAAATGAAGAAAGTGAGGTTTAAGATGGCCCTAGGGCTGGAGTAAGGCTGCGGGTTTTGATAAGGCAGGAAGATGGTCTGGAACATATACGTGGGATGGGCTGAAGGTACATACAAGACAAGAGGCCCTAGCATGTTGGTATAAGGAGAGGAAGGAGCCAGTGGAGATGCTGGGAGGGTTGTTGGTTGAATTAAGGTCCTAGTGGTGACACTTTGAAGTGAAGAACATAGATGGGGAGGAGAGCTTCTTTTTAAGAGGAAAATGAAAGGGAGGGTGTTAGTCGAGAATGGTTATTGCCGTAGATTTAATAAAGTACTTCCGTATATACAATTGGAAATAGAAGTTTATAATAAAAGTCATCCAGATGAATTTCTCAGGAAAGCCCAAAGAATTTACTTTTTCTGTTTTCTCTCTTTCATTCTTAGGTGTGCTTAATTATTATTATTATTGTCAAGCAGATCAGTCGATTCTCTCGTTGTTTTCTTTGTGGTGTACAATGTCCTTTTAAAGGATCTTTTTATATGATAAATATGGCACTGTATAGATCTTTGAAATCCAAACCCTCCTTCTCACCCTCATTTTTACCTTCCCTCTTCTTCTCTTTCCTGTCTTCAAGCAGCCTTGTTATTCTGTGCTCATTGCTGGATAGGATGTGGAAGGTATAGGTTTGGTGAAATCAAATTGGTTCCCATTCTTTCCTTGACTTTTCTTTTCCAAAATGCTAAGACCCCCTAAAATAAAAATGCAGAGCTGGGGATGGGAGTAGGGTAGAGTTTCTCCAGGTAAATAGTAATATTTCAAATGAATTTGTGGAATGTGTGATTAAGAGCACTGGGCAGATCGTAAGGTCCCATCTGTTTCTGTTTCCTGGTTGGATCCTGACTTATATACATGCTGTTGCCCGTCTTTGATCTCTAGAAACCTGGAGCCTACTAATACTGTAATCTCGAATGGTATACGTATATAGGATGACTAAGAACACTTAGCGCAACCATTTTCTCGAAGTGCTGTATTTGGAGGAAATGACTGCATGTCATGACTAGAGATGTGGCACCTTAGACAGTCACATGGCTGTCTTGTACTCCAGCATGGTACTGATGTGGAATATGTCTGAACCCTCAGAAGTCTCCCAGAAGCAGCAGAGATTGTGTTGGACGTGAAGGGGCCACGCACCAGGGATAAGGCATGTCCCCATACGCTCTGTCTGCACCAAGGACCAGAAGGAGGCAGTGGATATGCTAGTGTATGCCACTAGGCTCAGATGACACACAGAACTAGATGATCTTCTTTTGTTGCCTAGGTACTACAAATAACCACAGAATTTAAACAGAGCCTCAGGAAAAAGGGATAAGGGAGCACAAATGAACTGAGATTGAGAAAAGGAAAACAGTACGGAGTTTCCTGAAAAATTAAAAATAGCTGTCATGTGATTCGGCAATCCCACTTTTGGGTATGGATCCAAAAGAAATCAGAATCTCAAAGGGATATTAGCACTCCCGTGTTCATTGCAGCTGTTCACAACAACTAACACATGGAAACAGCCCAAAAGTTCATTTACAGATGAATGGGTAAAGAAAATGTAGTATATACGTACATTGAAGTAATATTCAGCCTTAAAAAAGAACAACATAGTTTTAATCCAGTCAGTTGCAACAACATGGATGGATCTGGAACATATATGTGAAATAAGCCAGTCATAGACAAATATTGTTATGATTCCATTTCTATGAGGTGTCTAAAATAGTCAAACTTACAGAGGCAGGAAAATAGAATGGTAGTTGCCGAAGACAGAGGGAGGGGAAGAGAGTAGTTGTTGTTTAGTGGATATAAAATTACAGTTTTACAAGATGAATAAGTTCTAGAGATCTACTGTGTAACGTAGCTCCTGTAATTAACAATAGAGTATTGTGTACTTAAATACTTGTTAAGAGGGCAGATCCCATATTAAGTGTCCTGCAACCCCTTCCTCACCGTCAAATGAAAACATAAACAACAAAAAATGAAAAAAAAGACACAAGGAAACTTTTGTAGGTGACGGATATGTTTATTACCTTGATTATAGTGATTTCACAGGTGTGTACATATATCCTAACTCATGAAATTATATTAAATATGTATAGTTTCTGTCTATCAATTATGCCTCAATATATCTACAAAAAAAAAAACAAAACGAAAATAAAAAAAAGAGAAGAAAGCTTACTTTTTTTCCAGTTAATATCTAGATTTTCTCCAAATCATTTGTTGAATAATTCATCTTTTCTAACTGATTTGAAATAACCCTTTTATGACATACTAAATTATATACTTAGGTCTATGTTTGGACTTTCTCTTTTATCCCAATGAATTTTTTTTATCAATTCTTGAGCAGGTACTGTGCTATTCTTAATATTATAGCTTTCTAATATATTTTATAATTAGTACAGCTAGTTCCTCCTTGTTATCAGAATTTTTCTGTTTTTTTTTGCTTGTCATATTTTAATATAAACCTTAAGATTAGCTTCTTTAGTTAAAAGTATTGCTAGTATTTTTACTAGAATCAATATAAAATTATGGATTAATGAATGGAGATTTGCACCTTTCTTATGTTGATTCCTCCTATTCAAGAATAAGATATGCTTTTCCATTTTTCATACCTATTTTTGTGTTCATTAATAGTATTTTAGAGTTTCTTCATATAAATTTTACACACTTACAGGAGAGGTCTACCCTATAGGAGCTGTGGCGATCTGTAGAAGGACAGAGAAAACCCAAGATGGAGATAACTAGACCTTGCTCTTGTCTTGTCATCTGGTTCCCTGTCAGTGCCCTCCCATGGGACGAACACTACAGGAGCCAGAGGGCAAGGGAGGTCATTGATGTGGCCTGCAAATGTCAGCCTTCTTGGGCACAGAGTAGAAAGGGTAAAATGGATTGAACATTTATGTCCCCCCAGCAAACATGTTGAAATCCCACCCCCCACCACCCCCCAATGTGATGGTATTAGGAGATGGGGAGGTAGTTAGGTCATGAGGGTAGGTTTTATAAAAGGAACCCCAGAAAGTTCTCTTGCTTGTTTTCTCTCTCTCTCTCTCTCATAACCCTTGGTTGACTTCACAGACTACAAGGACTTTGTCAGCTTACAATCCCTATTTATTTATTTATTTATTTATTTATTACACCTACAGCACCTGGTTTTCCTATGTGGTCTCCCATTCAAACACTAACCAGGCCCGACCCTGCTTAGCTTCTGAGATCAGACGGGATCAGGCTCGTTCAGGGTGGCATGGCTGTAGACTCTCTTGCCTGTTTCTACCATGTGAGAATAATGAGAAGTCACCAGTCTACATCCTAGAAGAGTGCTATCACAAGAACCTGAACCTGACCAGGCTGCCACCATGATCTCGGACTTCCAGTCTTCAAAGCTGAGAAATAAATTTCTATTGCTTATAGTTCACCAGTCTATGGTGCTTCGCAGTAACAGCCTAAACTGAGAAAGGATCAAGAGTGGATTTGGAGGGGTAAATGAGAGATATTTAGTACTCTACATATTCATCTTTTTTTTTTTTACAATTATAAATAAAATATTTTGTTGTGTGTGTGTGTGTACTTATTCCATCCCTGAAATTAAACTCTAAGTGAGATGATTTACAATTGGACAAGTAGTTACAATAAATGTGCTATGATGCGGGAGATGAAGCATATCACAAAAGCTTTAGTGGGTAGACCTGGTGAAGTCCGTGGGGTCATAAATGGCTCCTGAAAGAGGTGAGATTTACATTGATATCCTAAGGATGATAAGATGTTAGGTAGATGAAGGGGCTGATGGTGGAGTATGGTAAAGAGGCGAAGGGGATTTTCAAGTTAGATGAAGAATTTACATTCTTTTTTTACTGTGAATTTACATTCTTTTTACTGTTTATTTGCTTTCTAACCTTGGATGAATTACCGACCTACTCTGTGCTACAATTTTTCTATCTGTAAAATTAGTCATAATAACTTATCTCACAGGGTTGTTGTAAGAATTAAATGAAAAATACACTTGAGTGTTTTGGGGTAGATAGTGCTTGGCAGACAGTAAGTGCTCGGCAAGTGGCAGCTTTTATTAACAGTGTTTAGGAAGACCTGGAGTCAGTAGGTTGTGGGACACATCAAAAGAAATTTAACAGTGTATACTGCTCGTGGGAGGTGATTAGAAGCTCCGTTGCAGATGTAGATAAATGTAAGAATTTGGAGCACCTATGACTTGATCTTGGCTTTGGACATCATTGTTCCATGGGCAATGGGAAGTCTCTGACGGATTTATCACAGAGAAGTTAAGTGATCAAATGTCTGTTTCAGAAATGGCTGGCACTCACTGTTCATTACTCACCTCTTTTTCCAGGGCATGTTAGCCACATTTCCAAGCTCCCTTGCAGTTAGGGCTCATATCCCTGAGTTTTGGCAAGAAGATGTATTAGTCAGGGTTCTCCAGAGAAACAGAACCATCAGGATATACATGATTTATTATGAGGAGTTGGCTGACAAGATTACAGAGGCTGTCGTGTCCAAAATCTGCAATGAGGGCTTGCAGGCTGTAGACCCAATGGTACAGATGAAGTCCAAAGGCAGTCTGCTTGAGAATTCCCTCTTACTCAGGGAGGCTGCTCTTTTTATTTTTTCATGCCTTCAACTGATTGAGTGAGGCCCATTTGCATTTTGGAGAGGAATCTGCTTTTCTCAGAGTCCATGGGTTTAAACATCAATCTCAGCCAAAACACCCTCCAGGTTGGCACATGACAGTTAACCATCACAAGGGCTATTTGGCAGAAGTGATATGTGCTCCTTATAGGCAGGGCCTCTGAGCCACTTGCGCACTATCTTCTATATTGTCTTTCTTTGCTTCTTGGCAGGTGGGAAGTGGAGAATCTAGAATAGGACTGTAATAGGATGGAAGGAAGCTGGGTCTCTGAAAGCCAGGATGGAACGGGGCCTTCATTTAAATTCCGTCTCTTGTTGAACTGTGCCATGTGTGAGAGAGAAGCATATGCAGTGTTCAGCTTTTTATTTTTTATTTATTTTTATTAAATTAAACTGAGAGTCAGGAATTCTTTGGATAGTGCTGTTGGCATGCTGTTCCTCCCCTTCTTTGGAAGAGGTGAAGGGTGTTTAGGAGCACTTGGGCCTTGTGAAGTTTGAGACATACAGGGACTCATACTGGACTCATTCCTAAGAAGTTTAGGGTGAGAAACTGACCTCTTTAACAGAGGTCCCAAATGCAGTTAGCTACCCCAATGCAGTCATTCTCGTAGCATTAAGAATGATTTGAAGCAGGTTAGGAATTGATGAGACAAGCCTAGGCAGGAGGTGATGTTGATCTGATCTAGGTTGGTACAGTGGGTATGCAGCTGTCTAAATTAATCATGCTGTGACTAGTAACAGACTTTCAGTCTTTTACCAAATTGTCTCAGTGCAAACTCCAAATTTCTATTTTTTTTTTCCTGGATAAATTCTTTGGATTCGCTCTACAATAAAGGGAAGTTTATGAAATATGATACTTTCTAGTTTTCTAGTCAAGTCCAATTAAAAAAAAAGGTCTTAAGCAAATTTGAGGTGATACTACTTAATTAAGAGGCGTACCCCAGTGTAGTGAGAATGAAGACGAGAGGCAAATTCAAGGCGATATGCCAAGTGGGCCACTGCTCCACGGCCATAAAGAAAAACTGGGCCACAGACTAGTCCATCAGAAGGAGGTCTGGAAGGGAAATTTATCTGCCAGCTCATTCATGTCTACTGTCTCTCGCTGGGTAAAGGTCGTCTCATGGGGAATTTATTACACTGTTCTTCATTCTACTATGAAGTGTTGCTGTCAGTGGTGAAAGTAAACATGAGAGGAATGGACAGTCAGATGCCCGTGGGCTGGGGGGAGAGGAATAATAAATGGTCTGTCGGAGGAGGGGGTGTTGATGAACCCCAATGAGAGGGTCTCTAAGGGCCTGACCCAAACACCCTTTAGAGAAGAATCAACCTTGGAGACCAGAGGGCAGTGGTACAGTATCACAATTGTACCATCACATAAGAACGCTGCCTTTTCCTGCCGGTTTCTCATACTTAGGCCTGACCTAGCAAAAGAAGGGGTGAGCTGGGAAAAGAAAGAAAGTCAGCCTTATTCTATTTACCTAGTAATGCAGGCTTCTGAGGCTGATGGAGCTGGGAATGGGGAGAAGTTATAACTTGAATTGACAGTTGCAGCTATGTGATCAGGGGAACTGCTCTGGACTTTTCACCATCTGGAAGAGGCTGAGGACTTTTTAGCTGAGCAAGACAACAACAGCAAAAACCACCACCACCACCACCACCACCACCACCACCACCACCACCACCAAAAACAAAAACACAGAGAGATAATGTTTGCTTGCTGTTTACTTTAATCTAGGTCTAGGTCCAGGGTGGAAATTGATGAGTCCCGAGAGAATTAAAATCTGTTTTTCTTTTCTATGCACTGTCATATCCATCTTGAAAATTCAACTAGGTGCACTCTTAATTACTATATTGCCATGAAGATCTTTATTTGGTTTGTTAAAAAAAATGCTATGTAAGTAGACAAAGATATCAGCCAGTTATCACTCATTAAGCCCGTAGTCTGAATTAATTAATCCAATTTGATACCGCCTTATCAAGCAGGTTCCCATCTATGGGACTCAGGATTAAGACATTCTAGGTGTAGAAATTATAAAAAAGGATAGTCTAGAGCCGAAGACACTGGGAAGTCTCAGGTAAAGAGTGCAGTAGTGGGAGATTTGGGCAACCAAACTGAAGGAAGGGGCACTAGGAACCTGCGTGGGTAGAAGAAAGGGGGAAGGAAAGCCCTGAGGACAGTCCAGGTGCTCTCTGTTTCATCCGTTCTGCTGAGGGGCAGCCTCAGTAAAGCGCACCTGATGCGACCTCTAGTGGTTGCTCGGTGCCATAACTCAACACATGTATGGGGGCAGTGATTGTGGCAGAAAATCTGGAAGTTGACTCCAATTCCTCCAGTTTAAAATTTTAGAGCGTTTGAACTGTATAGGCAGAGAGTTTTTATACATAGTCATGGTTTGATTACTCAGGTGAAGGAGTGAGGATGAATGCACCTAGGTCAGTTTCCTGATAGCTGACTTTCATGCTGTGTGTAAATTTTGTCACACACTTGAAGTATCAGAGGGCATATTGTAGGGCAGGCAGAAGAGAATTAAAGTCATCAGTTTCTCATCCAACCTGTGCCATAATTCAGGAAGAGCTCACAGAAGGTTCGGAATGAATCTTGTTGAATAAATAAACTGGGAACTACTTATTATGTGATTTGCTTCTCTACTCTTGTGAGTTGGGAGAAAGATTTAAATTGTAGAAATGGCAATATTTCTAGAAAAAAGATCCATAAATTTTAAATTCATCTGCAAATAAAAGAAAGTTTATAATGAATTTGAAAGATTCCTCTTTTGGGGCTATTTTATTCAGTGCATTTTATACAAGGAATCTGGGACTCTAAGTGGGGAACACACTTTGTAGTTATTCCATGTTAGTTGTCCATAACTAGTAGACCTCAAAACTTGTATTGGTTAGTTTGGAAGTTTAATAATGTAGAGATTATAAATTCTTTGAGATGTTTAGAGAGCTATTTTTATTGCAATAGTTACTATTTTAATTTGTGACTTGATTAACATAGTCAGTAATTAAATCAGTTTTAATAAACATAATGAAGAATATCAGAAAACGTCCAATTAGTAGATGTAAGGAATCTTGACTCTCCTCAAGAGGGCAGCAAAACCGCATAGCTCAGTTCTCAAAGAGCAGGAGGAAAATCTTGAAAAGCAGGTTCTTGGACAGCCCCTGACCTGATGATTATTTGTATTACTTCAACTAATGAAACAACGTGCTGAAATTTGTATTGGCATTTTATGAAAGTTTAGCCTTTCCTTTGTGAAATGAAAAATTCTTTTTCCTTTTAAGTTAGACACAAGAGCCAAACTTGCTTGGGGTCTCAAAATGCATTGTTTAACAAGGACAAATGTTTAAGCTACTATGGGTAACAATGTTAAGAGCTCCCTCTCCTCAAATTATTTGATTTGTAACCAGATAAAGCTTGTGATTGACTTTATGGGGGCCATTTTGGAAATTGCCTCTCCATTTGTAATCTATCTCAGGTAGAAAGCCCTTCAAAAAATATATGTATATATATTTGAAATATATATATTTCAAAAACTTGAAGAAAACTTGAAGATTGGCCCTAACAAAACAGGGAAATGGAAGAGAGTTGAGTAAACCCCTACTTACCTCTACAGAAAGGGTTTTTATCGTTTCCTAGACCAGATTATAGGTGAGGTTTTCTTTAGCACTTACCACATCTTCCTTCAGTACTTTCTCTGTCCCTTGCTTCCAGGTGACATTCTTAACTCAGAAGGTCAGGTGATCCTGGTAAAGGTGTTACCTAATAATGGTTCAGAGTATTTCTTCTCTTGAGTGTATTTACATTTATTTGAATTTTATTTGTGAAGACTGGAAGATTTTTCAAGGCATAAGGGAATGGATCAGAGGATGATAGCTTTCTGGTCCTTAGTAGGTTTGTCCTTTGTATATAGTAGGCTTTCAATAAATAGTTGTTAAATAAATGAATAAAGACCTAAAAGGACAAATGGAAGATGTAGCTGCTTTTCTACCTGTCCAAAGTATAGAATAAAAATTTTCTTCCTTTTTGTGAGGCTAACTTTGATGGGGGGGAAATTTAGCTTATTGTTATTGGAAAGAGTGCAGGGAGAGTCAGGCAGAAGTATTCGATGGTTCTCGTCACATTATATTGAATAAATTGACTGTGAATCAAAACAGATTCTTTAGCATGATGGCCATTATGCACGAGCTTAAATTTAAGGAGTTCTAATCTTTCAGGTCTTTAAATGTAGTTTAAGAATTAACATTCATGTTTATCAATTCTTTGGAAATTCTGTCTAGTTCTACCGTATTGAAATTTAATACACAGTATTAAAAGAATAATAAATCATACTCCTGTCTTCAATTAATTTACAATCTCCCTGGAGTCTCAAGACTAGCACACATGAAAACGTCGGTAACCATAAAAGGTATAGATCACTAATGTAAATGAGCGAGTGGGATGCTCTGGGATATAAAAGCTTCTGAAGAAGGGGAGGCCAGTTTGAGTTCAAGACTCTGGGGAAGGCTGCACACAGAAAACGGGCCTTGAGCTGACTCCTAAAGTGCAGTGAAGCTTGGATAGAGAGAGACAGGGAGGGTGTGCTGGGACAAACAGCTTGCATAAAGATGTAGAAGCGATGAATATGGTACATTCAGAAAACAGACTAGAGCAGAAATACAAATTGGGTAATAGTGAGGGCTAAGAGTTGGGAAAGTAATCTTAGACCCATAACATAAAAAGTTTTGGAACTGAAGCTATAGAAAAAGATGAACTACGTAACATTCTTGAGTAGGAGAATAATGAAAGGATAGACATATTTCCCGAAAATTAAGCTCTTTCCACTTCCATTGCTGTAGAAACCACCAAGAGCCCGTGGAAGAGGAGGAATGTTCGGGATGGGTGAAGTACAGTTTACTTATGAACTGTGAATTTACAGTTACTATGCTGAGTTTGCTTTCAAACCTATATAATGTATTATGATGTATTTTAAGAAAGTAGGCTTAGACATAATAAATCTATGTCTCGATTTCCATGCTAAGATAGTATTAGTGATAAATTCCAACCTGAACCCCATGCATGTATCATAGTCATTAGAAGCTCACTTAACATAAAAGATGAGATCCGGTGATGGTACAATGTTATTTTTCACTAAGGAGTTATTTCTAACATCAAGTGCTGGTAAACTAAGGGTTTGGCAGAAGGAAATATAGCCTTTATTAGAAAGCTCACACATTCAGTTAAGAACATTTTACATTTCCAAATGGAAATCTACTACAGAAGCAATACTTTTGTGTTTTTGTTTTGAAATGAACATGTATTTCAGAAACAGATACAGGATATTTATATTCATCAAACTAATGTCTTTGTCAGGTTGCTACTGTATACTTTCACAACAAGAATAATATCACTAATAATTTATCAATTCTAAACCCAATTTCACTGAAAGTTAATTTTAACATAGAAAAGTACAAATAAGTAAAATAAAATAGAATACATGAACAAAAATATACCACAAAATGCTGAGAATAGGAAAAGTAATTTTCTGGAGTTAAAAATATTTTAGCACCTAACAGAATTTGGTAAATGGCAATGGGGAGCTATTTTGTTAATATTACAGTTCATTAATTTTCTCTTCCTCACCTACCCTCTTGCCACTTACACTCTTGTTCTCTAAATCTTCCAGATTTTTAGTATTGTTTCATAAATGTTTTCAGCTTGAGCTTAATTCTTAACCATGATCCTTTCTTCCTTTCTCCCTTTATTTTCAAGCTATGGCAAGAACTTGATTTTTTTCCTTATAGTTTCTCAAAGTATGTCACTTTTTGCTTTTCTAACTTCAAAGCAAGAATGTCATATTATTTGGGCACTTTTAATTATTACTGTTATAACATCTTCATAAAATATACTCATATTACCTCTACATTCTAAAATGTTGACTAGCAAAATTTATATCTTTTCTTTTTCCTTTTTCCTATCACCCCAAATAGCCCATCAAAAGAAATTTTTGTGCATATGTTTTGTTTCATCTTGTTTTCTAAAACAAATTCAAATTTTATATTTAAAATAACTTTTTAATTTAAGTATGCAGCTATTATTCCTATTTTTAAGATTTAGAAGCTGAGAGATGAGAGGTTATGCCAATCAACAAATATTTATTAAACACCTTGAATGGATCTTGGGCAGCCCTCAGTGCTAAGGAAAAGAAATATAATAAATACTTGGAATATTTGACAACTATTTCCTGACATCAGATTTGCAAGTACTGATAGAGAATATGTTTCCTCATACACGTTATTTCTGATGATCATGAGAATATGAAATAACAAAGCTCTATTGAGATTTTAGACTCCTCACTAACAGTAGCGGCAATACCACCACCTAATCTTTATTGAAGGCTTAATATGTTCTAGTCAATTTATAATCACTTTTTATGTATTTACTCATTTATTCATTAAAACAATCATATGATATAAAATATTAATGTAATCATTAAACAGAAAAAATTTTCTAGTAACTTGCTAATGGTCATCTAGCCAGTGAGTGGTGAAATAATGGATGTGAACTCAGATTGTTTATCTTAACCACGTTTACTTTTATTACTCTGTTTCCTCTATATCGCCCACCAAGCTTATACTAGTTAGGAGCATGGCTGTCTCATGATGTGTCTTAGAGACATTACAAATTTATTTATGTCAGAGACATTAGAGATTGCTTAGAAATAAGCAAAAACCCCTGATTTAAATGGCAACTGTTAAGCATTGTCCTTGATATGAAATATCTACAATATATTTGGAGATATATAGATGCCGTTAATGTGAAAACTAGCCATATCTATACTCACATTGTATACTGATATATTAAATCTCTCAGATTATAGCACAGACAGTAATTAGGGAAGGAATAATTAGGGATCTGGAATGTTTAGATGGATACAAGGAAATACCTTCTGAGAATGTTGAAGAATGTTGAAGGTTTTGAAGGTGGAGACGAGCGTGAAGACAGAAAGGGAATATGATATTTGGAAGTAATAAAAAGTAATGAGTGACACTTTCAGGCAGAAGCTTTAGGAGCTGAGTTGTGGTTTGCCAAGCTCTCTTTTCTCTTTGCTGTCAGACTGGTGGTAACTTTTAAGACCAGGGTTACTCCATTAACCTGAATTGCAGAGTTAAGAAGAATGAAACACAGTTCCCTGACAACCCGTATCTTAAACTTGAAATAAAACTCTGATACTATTAGTCACTGAGATTTTGTAATCATTTATTGGAATCATTTCCTAGCCTAGAAAACTAGCTAGTAGGCAATTTCAGTATCCCAAACATGAATGGTTAGGGATTTAGACAATGAAGAATGAGAGATAAATCTAAAAGTCAATGTCAAGGAGGGACTGACAGGACTTGGTGACTGATGGGTTGTGAGGTACAAAGATTTAAAAGAAACTGGCAAAATGACTTTAATGGGTTTTGGTTTGGGAGAATAAATCATTTATAAAAAATAATGAAGTAAATCTGGAAGGTAGATTTGAAAAATAGAAGAGAAAACCCTTAAATTCTTTTCAAAGAATTAAAGATATTATACAATAGGGTAAAGAAAAAGTTATCAGGCAGAGATCACCTGGAAAAATTTGGTAGTTCACAGAAAATCTACAGTACTTAGAAGGTGAACAGAGTCCGTAGATGATTTTTGTTTTATTATGTTTTGTTTTAAAGTTACGCTGTATATTTGCGTATTTGAAATCATAAAAAGTGTAGGAACCCAGCAACATGGAAAAGATGCTGGGGAGATAATTGATACGTATGGGAAATGAAGTCCACAGAAATTAGGACAGGGTACGACTGAGAACATAGACGGAGGTGGAGGGGAGGGGAGAGTGAAAAAAGGGAAGTTCTGAACTAGCCATGAAGAAGAGCAAACCTGGTTATGGTTACAGAATTGCTGAATACAGAAGGCCCTTCTGAAGTTAGATTGCAAGAATTTATGTGTACTAAGGCTGAATAGCTCTCTGTCTTCTCTCAGTAGTGTTCAGTGTCCTGGGAACAGGCAGAAAAAACTCAAAGTGAGGGTGATTCAGGTTTGTGAACTTTTAAAATAGATTAAATTATTTGCCCAAGGCCATACTAATAGTTTTCTCTTATCTTTTTTCATTGTTTTTTTTTTTTTTTTTTTTCATAAAAATACAGTGTCTCCCCATGGATACATTTTATATTTCGGTGGTTCTGATAATCTTCACGTTGGCTTGAATGTCATCTCCCTAATCACTGAAGCCTAGATTTCTTTTTTATACCTGGCTCTTTATAAACTATGATTTTAGTTTTTGGAAAACTTTTCTATCTTCTCACGTTTTCATTTTAATAGGCCTTTCAAATAACTTGTATTGGTGGAAAGTTTTTCTGGGGATTTTTAATCGCAGTTTGTCACCCCATTTAATTCATATGTCAGATAATTAACAATGATTATTAAGTGCCTAAGGTGTGCCAGGTGCTGTGCTAAAGGTCAAGGATACAAAGCTAAATGAAACAAAGCACATAAAGCACATGTCCTGGATGCGCTTTTGGACATCAGAACCCTAGCCGGGAAGTATAAATAGAACGAACCTATACCACTGAAAAAAAAAAAAAAAGTATATTTTTAAGCTTCTTAAGTTTCCCAAATTGTATGACTTTTATTTTTTGCTCTTACTTGCTAGTGAGGAATCTAGCTCTCTGAAAAAATCCCTCCCCCTACTTCCCCAATCCACACATTGACTTTATTGGATTGCTTTTCATTAAATTTGGTTAATCATTATATGATATAAACCATTTCTTCCCATCTCGCTTTGGTATGTACCGATGGTATTATACTTATCATCGACACTGTCTCATCCCATTAGTCATCATATTTATTCCACTGGATTCTGTCATGTTTGTGCAGAAATGCTGCCACTTTCACAGGCGGTCTCAAAATGTTTACTGGTGTAGTGAAACCCTTGATTGTTAAAGATGGTTGCTCTTCTATTTTGACAAGGCAAAGTTCTGTTTTCCTTTTTAAGGTTACATTTATCTCTAGAACCAATACTTTTAGAAGAAGACTGTAATTAGTTGACACTAAATAAAGGAGATTACCCTGGATAATGTGGTTTTTCCTGATTCAGTTTGTTTGTTGGAAGTCCTTCAAAGCAGAATTGAGGTTTCCTTGAAAGAGAAATAATTCCACCCTATGAACTGCAGCTTCGGTTCATATGGAGAGGCAGGGGCCTGCCTGATGGGTTTTGGACTTACCTAGCCAGCCCTTACAATTGCACAAGCCAATTCCTTACAAAAACCCTGTTAATATATATCTCCTACTGGTTCTGTTTTTCTTGATGCACGCTGACTGATAAAAGAACCGATAGACTAGAAGAAAATATTTGTGAAAGCTATCATTAAAAAAGAGTAGATTTTAATAAGTAATGGGGATGTAATATACAGTGCGGTCACTGTATTTTATATCTGAAAGAGTCTAAAAGTTTGCATCACAGGAAAAATAATTTTGTAACTATGTAGGTGATGAAAGTTAACTAAACTTATTGTGTCGATCATTTGCAATACCTTCATATATTGAATCATTATGTTGTACATCTGAAACTAATATAATGTTATATGTCAATTATATCTAAATTAGAAAAAGGAGTAGATTTTAGAATAAAAAATTAAAACAATATTTTAGGAAAAAAGAAAACTTGCTAGCCTAATAGAAAAATGGACAAAGGATATGTTTTGGTTATCTATTGCTATGTATACAAACCAGTCGAAAATCTGATGGCTTAAAGCAGTGGTTTATTGTTTCTCATTATCCATAGGTTGGCAGTCTGAGAAGGCCATATCATCATGTCACCAGGGATCATCCAAGTTGCAATTATCTGAAGGCTCCACTGTGACTGGAGAAGGTGTCCAGATTGTCCTCACTCAGATGTGTGGCAGTTGGTGCTGGATATTGGCTGAGATTCCTCAGTTTGCCTCCACATGATCTCTCACCCTCTGGTAGGTTTGACTAGGCTTTTTCATAGCATTGAGGTGGCCGGGTTATAAGACGGTGAGAGTGGAAGCTGCAAGAACAGGGGTTATCCCTGGGGCATGGTGGGAGGGGAGGGAGACTAGGGGAAAGTGTTACTTAAAGAAGAGTTTTGATCTTATCTGACATGTTTTAACACTTTAACATGTAATCATGATGTACCTGTGTGATTAAAATATATGTACACATATAAATATTGCTATAGACTGAATGTTTGTGTTCACTCAAAACTTACATATTGGAACCTAATCCCCAGTGTGATGGCATTTGAAGGTAGAGCCCTTGGAAGCTGATTAGGTCATGAGAATGGAGCCCTAAGGAATAGGATTAGAGTCCTAGAAAGAGAGACCTCAGAGAGCTCCCTCACCCTTTCTGCCAAGTAGGGACACAGTGAGAAGAAGGCTATGAAATAGGAAGTAGACTCTCACCAGACACACTGAATCAGCTGCCACCTTGATCTTGGACTTCCCACTCTCCAGAGCTGTTGTTTATAAGCCATCTGGTCTTTGTCATTCAGTTATAACAACCTGAATGGACTAAGACAAATATATGTACAAGTATGTACATATATCCATATATATGTATATATATGGAGAAAGAGAGAGCAAGGTTTCTTCTTTTTCAGTAATCTACTTCCTTGTGTATACTGAGTCTTTGCCATTTCAACTAAATTTGCAAAAAGGTTACACTGACCCATACTTTTGTTAACTAACATTATTTCAGTAATAGAGTACTCCATTCTTTGGCCAAGCTTCTAATTGGAAGAATAATTACAGGAGATGCTTAGGATGACAAATGAGGAAGTATTCAAGGGTGGTTTGGTGTTAGGATCACAGTTTTTTTAAAGCCAAAACTATACATTAGATACTGTCGTGCTTTCTGGGGCTCACTGACAGTAGAGGGCTGTGTTACCTCACCATCCATTAGGCTCTGAACTCCATTTCCTTCATTGCATTCTGAGATTTGGATGTCAGACTTATCGATGACTAGGCCCCATCTTGTAAGAAATGGTAGTCAGTCTGAGGCCACCACAAGTTGAGACTCGTTTCCCTTGTTGTGCATTATGTTTCTGGTATAGTAGGTGTTTGGGACCCTGTTATTTTAACTAAAAAGGGGCAGTGCTTTTTCTGCTTTTGGCAGATATATAAACATTGGCGAGTACTCCTCGTTTGAATAAGGGGTGGTCTAACATTGAGATGTGTACCCAATTTTTTTTCTCCCCAGGCTAGAAATGGACACAAATGGTATCAGGATAGGGCTTGTTGAGAACTAGGCACAGAAATGCTGATGGGAATATAAACAAAAGTCCAGAAGATCCTTTTGAGAAATTAGAAGAAAAAATGTTTTGTTTTGATGTAATTTGAAAATCAGAGAACATAGTCTTTGGCATGAACCAAGAACATAGCTCTGGGACAGGGTGAAATGGGGCAGGGTTTTTAAAGATGCAAGTTATAGTGGGGTAACTAACAGAGATAGATTGTTTGGGAAACATTGTCATAAACTTATATCATTTTCTGACTGATGAGGACAAATGGACCTTCAGTGTTCAGCTGGCTCAGTAGTCAGCAAGTGGGGTTGTGAGATAAGCACAATGAGAGACAGTAGCCTATGATTGAGTATTTATCAGCATCATAGTCTCAGTTTAGGCCTTGCAGAACAGATTGCTTTTAGGTCAAACAGTTTCGATACAGAGGGTGTTGCTTATCAGCCAGATAGGGAGTGCGATTTATCAGACAGCACCCTCAGTACAGGGGGCCTGTTTGCCCCGTGGGCAGTTTCTGCGCCCAAAGAACAAACAGGTGCCTTGTAAGCAGCTTCAGAGTCCAGACTGCAAAATATCCAATTGTTGGGCCCCAAATTATGGTATTAAAGTTCTTATAAGTCATCAGGAAGTATACTGTGGTAGATTGGGTGGACAATAAAGAACAGCTTTTCCTTTCTTCATTGAGAGCAACCTTTTGATGATGCCTTACACGGTGAACCTGACCTGGTATACCATATGATTCTCTGGGGTATGAAAGCTGTCGCTGTAGAGGTGGAGGATGAAGGACAGCTGATCAGGTGGCGTAGAAGAAAGGGAACGACTGCAGCTTGGATTGGCCACCGCTTAAAGCTCTTGGCAGAATTCAAATCGAGTCAAACAAGGACCCCTCCTAGTAGGGAAGAACTGTAAAGGAAGAAGTGACTTTACAGGCATCTGAAAGTCTTGGATCCTGAAGAATGCTGTGAAATGTCGTTAGCCTGACCAAGCACATACACAACAGTGATGATGTATACTAATAGCGGCCAGAAGCATCTCTCCTCTAGTAGAGATGCTGCTTGTGAATATCTGAAAAACTGGACGTGACCATACAAGTGAAGGACAGATTTGAATTTCTCCCTGTTTATGATGAGCAGGTTGCAGAATGAGATGAAAATGAACTTTTGAAAAATTACAGTTTTCTCACAGTGTAAACATATATATACCTTACTGGTAAAGTATATAGATGAAACTTATTGGATTTCATTAACCAATGTCACCATAAAAAAATAAAAATTATCTTTTTCTCTTTTAAGTATAGCTATATATATATAACTGATATTATTTGATATAAGGTGTAGAAATTGAGAAATAATTAATTAAAATCAATTTTCATGCAACAAAAAGAATAAAATACCTAGGAATAAACCTAATGAAACATATGAGGGACCTATATAATGAAAACTACACAATGCTATTAAAAGAAATTGAAGAAGATACAAAGAAATGGAAAGATATTTTGTGTTCTTAGATTAGAAGAATCAACTTAGTTAATATGACCATATTACCTAAAGCATTATAGAGGTTTAATGCAATCCCCATAGAAATCCTATCAGCACTCTTTAAAGAAATAGAAAAAAAATAATCAAATTTGTATGGAAGCACAGAAACCCTCAACTGCTAAAGCCATCCTGAGAGAAAAGGATGAGGGTGGAGGCATCACTCTGACTTCAGATTATACTACAAAGTGACAATAATCAGAACGGCATTGTATTGGCAAAAAATCAAACACATGGACCAGTGGAACAGAATTTAAAGTCCAGAAGTAAACCCTTGTTTATGTGGGCAAGTAATTTTTGACAAAGGAGCCAAAAACATACAGTGGAGAAAGGAAAACCTCAATAAATGGTACTGGGAAAACTGGAAAGCCACCTGCAGAAGAATTAAACTAGACTGTTGTCTATCACCGCACACTCAAATTAACTCTAAATGGATTAAGGATCTGAATATAAGACCTGAAACAATAAATTGCTTAGATGAAAACATAAGTACTAAATTTATGGACCTTGGATTTAGAGAGGATTTATGAATTTGACCTCAAAAACAAGGGAAGTAAAAGTAAAAGTAAATGAATGGGACAACATCAAACTAAGAAGCTCTGCAGAGCAAAAGAAACCATCAACAAGATAAAACATCTGAACGGGAAAATATATTTGCAAGCAACACCTCTGATAAGGGTCTAATACCCAAAATATACAAAAAACTCATACAATTCAATAACAACAAACAACAAAGAATCCAATTAAAAAGTGGGAACGGGATCTGAACAGACACTTCTCCCAAGAAGACATACAAATGACCAACATATGAAAGGATGCTTAACATTGCTAGCTGTTAGGAAAATGAAAATCAAAACCACAATGAAATACCATCTCATACCTGTTAGAATAGCTACTATTAACAAGACAAATAATAACAAGTGTTGGAGAGGATGCAGAGAAAAAAGAACCCTCATACACTGCTGATGGAACTGCAAATTGGTACAGCCACTATGGAAAACAGTGTGGAGGTTCCTCAAAAAACTAAGAATTGATCTACCATATGATCCAGCAATCCCTCTATTGGGTATTTACCCCCAAAGACTTGACAACCCATATCCAAAAAGATATTTGAACACCAATGTTCATAGCAGCATTATTCACAGTGGCCAAGACATGGAAGCAACCAAAATGTCCTGCAATAGATTATTGGTTATATATTCCATATATACAATGGAATATTACTCAGCCATAAGAAGAGATGAAATACTGCCATTTGTGACAACGTGAAGGGACCTCAATATAATCATGCTAAGTAAATAAAGACAGAAAAAGTTGAAAATCACATGATATCACTTATATGTGGGATATAAACCTAAAAGCAACAAACAAACATGACAAACAGAAAGTCGTGGACATGGACAAGAGACGAGTGGTTACCACAGGGTGGCATGGAGAGGGGAGGTAGACGGGGTAAAAGGGATCAAATATGTGGTGACAGAAATCTAACTATGGGAGGTGAGCATACAATGCATAATATAATGACAATGTTGAAAAAAAAAATAAAACGTTCCTGTCATAAAAATATCAATTTTGGGGTCTTTTCAAAGTGATTATTTTAATGGACTCTTCCTTAAGCCAATAATTGAATTGTCCAGTTGGGATCACAAATTCCTGATATAAGAACCATGGAATTTTCTTTTTAATATGTATGTATATTTATTTTGCTGTGGATATTAGTCTTAAATGACTGTGACTAGTTAGTGCAGAATAAGTGTTCTTAAGGCCTATGTCATTCCTACAGTTTGCTTCTGAGTTACAAGGATGCTCGACCTTTCCAAGGTTAGAAAGAGCGAAAGTTTCAAGACCAATGTTTGTGTTACCATTATGTAGACTGTTGGTGGCCTCCCCTCCTTGGCCCCACTGCATTTCTGATAAGAAACATGTTTTATTTTCTTTGCTGATACCCATCTGGCAGTGAGTAGTGGGGTGAAAGTGGTGGGCACATACACAAACTTCTTAGAAACAGAGATTTAATGATTTCTTTATTATCAATGTTATTTTGTATGAGGTGAACTTAAGTTAATTAGTTGGTATATGTTGGCCAAGGCTGAATACGAAAAAGGAATCTTAGATTGTTGTTTTAGAAACTACTGTGTTTTGTCCAATGAGAACATCCCTTCATACCTCAAGAATATTTAGTTACAGCTTCTTCGTAGCAGATTGGAAACTTTTAGAGTTCTTTGCCTGCTAAATTGGGAGCATAATATAGGACTATAATTAACACTAAATCGGAATTATGAAATTGGTTTCATATTGCTTTCACCCTGGTGCTTTCACCCTCGCGTGGGAGGTGCTTTTTGTATGTATTTGGAAAGTGCTGTGAAAAGCATTTTTTAGTTTGTGAATGCATTACAGGGTATGAATGTGGAGAAATCACTCAGAGAGTAAACTATTATTTGTATGATTAAAAATGCTTCACAGGGTACATATAGCTCTATGGGATGCTAAGTTTGGATATAGACTTAGAATGTCTAATTATGTAACGATTTGATTACTTTCAGCTTACCTCTTCTAGCTGAGAACCGATTTCATTGGTTTTATGAACGCTGAGTGCAGTGTTAATGGTGGTTGCAGTAGTGACATGAAGCTGCGTAAAACAACCTAGTGTTTGTTTCTTCTTGTGAATAATCTCTGGAAGGAAATGGATTCCCAGTTCTCAGTTGTAATTTAGCTGACTTTGCGACCTGATTTCTGGAAAGCTGCAGAGCAATCCTAGATAATACATTGGCCTCAAGAAGTTTTCCAGATTAAATTGTCTGGGTGAGAAGTGTAAAAGCATATATATTCTGGAAGTGAAACCTAATTGTGTCACATACTTGGCTTTCCAGTTGGAAGTTAAATATCATATGTCTCTTTTAAGAAAGAACTTTTAGTTAAAAATTGTGGATAAAAGATGTTTTATCTCCATTTCTATTCACTCAGAAACTGCCACCAAAGAAACAAAGCCAGTATGTGGGAAGGGAAATTGTGAGAGCCCTCTTTATTTTTAATGAAAAAGGAAATGGCTAAATTCCTGTGCCTCAAACTTTGTCATAAACCTGCCAAATAATATAGATTGCGGACTGAAATGAGAGATATTATGCTTAGTGCTGACCTGTACTGGTCAGCAAATCAGGCGCTGAAAAAGTGATAAAGATATGAAAATAATGATTTTTTTGTTGGAGGTTTAAAAATATTGACTTGTCTTATGTCTTAGGTAAAATAATGGCAAAATTCTTTCCTGAGACAAGCTGAAAAGTTAGGGAACATACCTAATAAATTTATGGTTCTGGCTAAGGAGATTACCAGGCAAAAATTTGAATTTATCAAGTGGCTTCTCTTAGCTGTACACAATAAAATATGAGAAGAGAGACAGAAAAAGAAGGAAGGATCGTCTAGTTTACAGCAGAATTTAGAAGAAATAAGGTCCAGAACTTGCTTGATTGGAAAATAAAATTAGTCACCATTCTCTACAAATTGGAAAAGCTTCTCAAAGTAAGAAGTGACCTGAGAGTAAAAGATCAAAGATGTAACTGTTAGACATTTTGTTAAAACCTCAGAGATATTTAAGGCACAGTAGACCCTTTCAGCTAGACAAAAGGAATTCAAGGCCTCGTAAGGGAATCATCCCATAGCATCTTAACATGAGGCACAAGGGAAGTACGAGAGCAGGTAGAATGAATTGTTCTATAACTTCAATGGGATGATAGTTACGTGGCTGAATATAATTGATAACATTCATCAAACTGTAGATGAAGATTGGTGCATTTTATTATAGATATATAATATCTCTCCAATCATAAAAGTATATTATAGAGATGAAAGACATATTTGGAAGCAACTAAAAATGAAAATATACGTGACTGAAATTTTCATGGTGAACATTCTCTCAGAGATGAGATAGAACACAGACATAGAAATGATTACAGGATATAGTCTACTAAGGAATACTGACAAAGGAATAGAAATATGTGTGTGTGTGTGTGTGTGTGTGTGTGTGTGTGTGTTTGTGTGTACCCTAAAAAAGGAAAGAGAGTAAATGGAATAGAAAAACATTCAAAGGTGTAAGAAAATCCAAGTTCTCCTTGCCTGGTGAGGGAAAATAGAACACTTTTTGTTAATTCATTATGCTGAAATTTTAATCTTGTCTTTATTTAAATTCTTCCCATCTTCTCTATGCCTGGTTGGCATTATCTTTTATAAATAAACATGTCATTAAGGTGTTGTAAACAAAGAGCAATTTTCTTCTAAGAAATTTTAGCCTATCATCTTGACCAATTGACTTAAAGTTCAGCCATTTAAAAAAAAATTATGATTTCTTTTCTTTCCCTTAAACAACCTTACCTACCTGAAGTCATGGAATCAAATAATATTCCTGGAAACTATTTCATGATTTTAGATATAGCAATCAGTGAATGATTAAATGAATACTCTTCATTCTCTGTTGTCAGCCTTTGAGAAAGTTTCCTGGAGAACGAATCCTGAATTAAGTATTTCTTTTATAGGGGTTGTGCCATTATCATTATAGGTATAAATGCTACATGATTGTTCTGCTCCTTTCTCTTACAGCCTGATTTTAAGCTCTTCTGTTTTATTACTTTTTTTTCTTCTTGGAAACACTTACCTGTAATCTCCAGGAGCGTGTTGGGCATTTTCAATTAAAACTCTGCATGACGACCCTTTAGACAGCCACCAGGAGACTGCTAATGCAAAAACCACCAGAGCAGCTTATCTTAGAGGAGCCAAGTAAACTTGAAAACATATAGTGAGTAAATTTGCTACTGCACATAAGATTCAGAGTAGTTAGAGTTTGATTTGTCTTTAGAAATTATATACTTTAAGGGGGAGAAAAATCACTTGAGTTTTGTGAATAGGGTTTTACAAAAATACGAAGTGCTATTGAAACTACTCCTGATATTCGGACTCCGAGCTTGCAAACTAGTTTACAAATTCTATAGTTGGTGTCTCCAGTACTTCATTTGTCAAATACTTTATGGGGCTACTTTGAAAATTAAGCAAAGCTATCTCAGAAATGAGCTTCAGAAATATGTTAAAGGCAATACAACTAGTTGCTTAACTGAATACTTTTGATTTAGGAAGAGAAGGATTTTGAGGAGTTTGTATAACTTCTGGAGAGTCTTCTCTTATGTTCCGTTGGAGTTTGTGGGCGTCAGTGACTGAGTCAGGAAAGTAAGCACTTTGATTCTCTCAATTTTTCCTTGTGTCAGATATGTGAGAATTGTCCTTGATTCTTCTCTCATTCACCAAGCCTGTCTTTCATCCAGTCAGTCACTCTGCCTCTTAAATACCTCTGGAACTCCTGGACTTGCTCCATCTTGGCTGTCAGTACCATATTTAAGCCATATTCATATCTCACATCCAGTCTCACCTCACTCTATTTTATTCTCCACGCTTTCTGAATGATTTCAATAAAATAAACATTGGATTATATAACTTTTCTACCTAAAAATTTTCAATGTCTGATCCTCTCCCCCATCAAGATAAAGTTCAAGCTTCTCACTCTTCTTTTTTCACACTTTCTGATTTTGTTTTTCCTCTCTTCTTATCTTCATCTCTCTCTTCTCCACATTCTGTTGTTCACATAGGGTAGGCTGTTATTAATGTGGTGAAGGAAATTCATCTTGGAAGGGACCGGGAAATGTAGAAATGGGAGATGGTTTTATTTTTTACCTTTTTAATATAAGCCTTGATCATAAAGTCAATTTGGATGTCTCATATTCTATAAACCAGAATGTCCTTATCTTCTTTTCAATAACCACAAGGCCTTAAAAGGTCCTAGTAGCTAAATTCTGTTCCAGAACCGGGACTTCAAGAAGTTTTCTCATTTAAATTTTTTCTTGCAGCAGAGAAATGCCTTCATCAGTTAGTACAGATTGTTATTGATGTTTCCAAGCAGTTTCACAACTTTCTTTTTGGCAGTATGTTCCAAAGTTTCAATGTCAAGACCAAGAGTTTTTTTCTTATGCCTAACCAGGCTCTCTCATCCTCGTTCTAATTTTTAGCACATTTCTTCTTATTGTTTCCTTGGTCAGGATGAAAAATAATTTGGTTTATTGTTCTATTTTTATTTATTTTTATTTAAGTTTTTTTTTTTTATGGTTACATTGGTTAACAAACTCCAGTAAGTTTTGAGTGTGCAATTTAACAGTAAGGCATATATATACATTGTGTTGATTTTTTTTTTTTTTACTCACTATGACACTTCTTATTAAATTTCTCTGTAGGCTTTTCTTTTCCAGATTAAACAATTTTGGTGTCTTTAATCTTTTCTCCAAATAACAGCTTTCCATTTTTTTCTCATTATATTTTACTCTTTTGCTCTCCTCTAGCTTCTCTCAAATTTCTTCACATTTATTTTAAACTGAAAAGACAAACACTAGCTACAGTCTTCTGTTAAGGTCAGACCATTGCCAAAAAGAAAGGGAAGGTTGCTTCCTGACACTTGGCAAGTTGAACTACTGTTACTATATCCTAGTATCCTACTACTTTTTATATTTTTCTCTTCCAATAATATGATCTTCACAGGCATTTGTTCAGTGTCTATGTGCAGAGCCAGCTTGCAAAAGTATCAAAAAAAATTCAGATGCTCATCTGTTTCCATTAGATCCCTGGTAGGAATAAGCATGCAGTGTTGAGAGCCAAGGGGATACAAGTAGGGAAAATTGTAAAACCAAAATTAAGATTTTCTCAGTGAAAGTTAGTGATAAAGTAAGAGTCTAAGATGCTATTTTTGTGTAAACCTGGGGGAAATAAATACAAGGAGAGAGAAATGTAACAAAGACAGGTTTATTTAGCATTGAGACTTTGATTCTAAACTGGAAAGTTCAGTCCATTCTTTGAATATAGGAGAAACTGCTCATGGGTCTTTCAGTGCTCAGCTTTGGTCCAGAGTGGTTCACTATGTTACTTCTATTTTGTTGCAAGATGAGGCATTTAGCCTGATTTCCCTGTCTTTTCTTTTGGCTGACACTATTCTGTACCATGGATATTTTTCCCTTTCTTTAAATCTCTTCAATTTGCCCTTTCTTGCTTGCTCGTAAAGACAAAAACACTAACTATTTCTCTGTTAAGGATCTAATCACCCTCACTAAAAGGAAATAAAAAAATAGGAAGATTAAAAAGAAAGGTGGGGGAGGGTAACAAAGTCAACTAAAATTAGCCATTAAGATGGTAACTGTTTCTACAAAATATATCTGCTGCTGTCAGATTTTAGTCCTGCCTCTGAGGTATCCCATACCTCCTGCATCTTTCTGATTGTACCCTTAGAAGTAATGAAGTCTATGTTATGGAATAAAATAAAACGGTGGTAAATCCTTGGCTCAGGCAGAATATATATGTGTCTTTGGGATTTCCCAATCAACTTGACTTGGTTCACTGTTTTTGGTTTTATCATTGCCTTAGCATCTCTCAGTGTCTATACAAATGTTTGTTAATGTGAAGACATAGTTTGAGATACCATTTCTAAATCAGTGAGCCACTTGGAATTCAGAAAAGATTTTTAGGAAATTCTGTACTCTGACTTTTGATTAAAATCATGGCTTTGATTATGAGTATTAACTTGAGAAAATTCTCATTTATCAATACAGGTGAGGTAAATAAAAAAGAAAAGAATACAGAATCATAGACTACAATACCTACTACTTAATACAAGTAAGAAAAATCTATTATTGTAAAGAATACAAGTTTAACTCACTCCTAGGAAATTACCTCATTTTCCCCTTTTACTTCCAAAAACTAACCAATCGAGTCGATTGGCATTTATATTGCTAATTTTGAGAAAGTAGGTCTTATCAAGAAAGAGAAAGAAAATTATTTTCCTACATTTCCATACTTAGGACAATGTTGATGTTATTTTTAAATGGTAGTTTTAATTTTAAAAAGCTGATTCAATGTTATAACAAATATATTCCAGTATAATCACATTTAGAATTCAGGAAATTAAAATGGAATTACTGCTCTTTAAAAAATATTAGTGATTACACTGTAAAGTATTATCAAAAACTTTAGTGGTATCAGCAGTGATGTCTTGATTGGTGAGCAGTAAGGAAATGATAGGGGAGCAGATGATTATGGGGTGAGGAGTTGGCGGAGAAGGCCATCCTGTGTTGGATGATGTAGCAGAGTTGGATGTGCGTATCCGCTCTTCAAGATGCCATTGTCAGAGCCCTGAAAATAATTCTTCATCTTAATCTCTTCTTTTGCTCTGTGCTAATATTGGCCTTGTTCTTCAACCAGAGAGGCCTTAGAGTCTTAGAAGTGGAAGATTGGACTCCTAGAACTGGAGGAGAAATTAGAAAGCAAGTAATCCAAAGAGCCCTTTTACTTATAAGGTCAGTTGAGACAAAAAAAAAAAAAAAAAAAAAAAAAGCGACAGATTGCTTTTTCAGGAGCTAGCCACAAAGTATTTCAAAAGTGTGGGATTCTGGTCTATTGTGTCAAGAGCTCGTTTTACTCTACCAATAACTCCTCTTTACTTAGTGACAAAATATGAGCACAAAGGACTAGTAAAGAGTTTCTGTTGTATTTACTAAGAAAGTATTTCATTAGTACTCTGTTTTTTTTTTTTTTTTTTTTTTTTTTTTTTTTTTTTTTTTTTTAGCAGAAGTCTCAGCTCTGAAGCTTTTCTTAAATAACATTGTACCATCCTGACCTGATCACTCCCTTGAGCTGGGGTCCACTAGGATTTATATAAAATTTACTTTTATTTTCCTTGTTGCCACACTATTGCTTAGATGTTAGTAATTACTTCCAGTTGTTTTAGATGTAAACAATTGGTTTCCCTGAATGGAATTTAGGGTCACGGGGTATGGCCTCCCACCTGTTTTAGATCTCTTATTGTCTAAACAATATTGGATTCTGAAACAATGCAAAATATATTCAGTATGTATATATTGAATAAAGGATGCACAGTAAATTGAAAAAATATGTTACCACTTAGCATTCTATGATTAAAAAGCTAATGACCTCAAGTTGAAATTATCTGCATGGTCAACTTTGGTTATTATCTGAGGGCTGATAATCACTCTCTACATATTGACATGAACTTCCAGGCTGGTAAAATTACAGGTTGGTAAAATATTTCTACTCCGTTGGTAAAAAGCCACTACATCCTTCCAACTCAAGGCCCTAGCCGTATCCCCCTTGGAGATGCTCTGTACTTCTCCATGGTAACAGCAAACAAAGGGTTAATGTCTGGCCACAGGCACAGCAGCACTACAGCTATCTAAAATTGTGGGATCCAGAATATTTTGGGCAAGTTGACAAAAAGTCTGTCTCTTATAGCTGGCCTGACTTAATATATATTCCAGTTTCTCAGCCAATGTGATTTGTTAAGCTCTTCAGTCATGTTGGATGATAGATTAAATAGCTCCTCAAACACCAATATGCCCAGCATGCGACACTACTCTCAAGGCTTTTTTGACTGCTCTGGCAAACTATAATAACATTTTAAAAAATTTCAAGTCCCAAGAATATTTTACAGTTCCCATCTTAACTTTTCTGAGACATTTTGATACAATTGGCTGCTCCCTGTTTTGAAAAAAGAAATTTTGGGGGCATCCTAGAAGCTACTGTATTTTGGTTTTCTTTTTCACCAACTGTTAATTCTCAGTTTCCTTCACCAGATTTATTCTGTTATCTTCTAAAACTTGGCGTTGTTCAGAATCTGTTCTTGGTCTTTCTTATAGCACAGTAGACTATTAGCCCTATAATGACCTTAACCTATACTGATACACTGATGATTCCCCAATCTATGTCCTCCAGATTTCTCTTTTATCTTCCTCCTGCATTTTCTGCTCAGTCTCCAAAACCTGAATGCTTTTCTTTCGACATCTCCAACATCCAATGAATCTTTAAGAATATGTAATTGTTTATATCTCTTAAGTTTCTACTCTTTTTTCTGTTGTGTTTATTCTCATTGGGATCTTTCTTTTATGTTTTACTGCCTGTATTTAATAACCTTCAAGCTAAACTGCAGTATGTTTGCTTGTATGGCTCTCTGCTTTACAAGACCATGAGCTTCTGGGGTACAAATTTATGCCCCTGTCATCCCCATATACCAAGTTCCTAATGTCTGTTACGTAAATGCTTGTTGAGTGAACAGTACACTGTATCTGAATGTTCACTTTCTTGGGGGAAATTCTTTTTTCTTTTTCCCTTTGTGTAAGACTTCAGTGTTATAATAGCCCATTCTTTTACCACTTCTTTATGTCTAAGAATTGAGCTTATTATCTTTGAAATGTCAATTGCCTGTATTCGTATTGGTTCAGTTAGAGCTACCTAAAAGCCAGTTTGGCCCACAGTGAGCATCTTGTTGTAAATGACCAGCTTTGAAAGGTTCCCCTGGGAATCTCATCAGTCTCTGTGAGTAGGGGCATTTTGTGCCATTGCTTTCCAGGAAGCTGCCAGATGGCTCACAGAGAAGCATCCTTATTTAAAATCCTTTCAGAGGTATCCGGGGAAAATATTGTGGGAAAGTATTCAAACATGATCAGTAAATGAAACAGCGACTAGGGGAAGTATATCACTTAATTCACCTATCCCCAGTTGATCCTTATGCTTGCTTCTGAGCAGAGAGAAGCCTGATTTATTGACTTATCACAATTCCTAAACTGTGATTTTTTTTTTTTTAATCCTTAAGAGCCATTTCCAATGAGCAGGCGACAAACACATCTCTTAACAAAAGCTTTAAAATATGTTTTAGAGATGGGATTATGTTGCTAATACAGTTTTTGTTCAAGAAGACTAATGGATGGTAACATAGCACTTCTCAAATGTAAACAAGCTTTGGATGATAAATAAATACTCAGTATCTGAGAGCTCATACAAAGAATGGACAAGAGTGAATGGACTTATTTGGAAAAGAAGAAAGGGACTAGTGTTTGCTCTTCCTAAGGTTTTCATTGTTTCTTCTTCCTTCTTTCATGTGGCCACATCAAAAGAGCTGGAGATGCTGGAAAGAATTGGAAGCAAGACAAATTCAATTCCGTGAACAGAAGTTTCTAGGAGTTTTCCTGATCCTGGTAGATCAAACCACATCAGTAAATTCAGGGTCTTCCATATGTGGGACTGGATTACTTCTAAAGTCAATGGCTAGGTGTCCAGGGACCTATTTTCAAAGGCATGAAAAAACAGAAATAACTTGCATTTTCTCTATACTTTTCTCAAAAATGTGGAATCAAGAATATTTATTCTCTTATAAAGGTGTAATGTAGATATCCTAAATATCTCTGGGTTTTTTTGTTTGTTTGTTTATTCTATCTATCTATCTATCTATCTATCTATCTATCTATCTATCTATCATCTATCTATCTATCTATCGTACTTTGGAACATATAAATACCCAAATGGCTTATTTTTTTCTCCAATAAATTGAACTGGTACAAAGTGAAGAATCGAGGATATAATCAATTCTATTTCAATGTCCTGGATGAGAGGTCAGGTTTTAATTTATTCATATTTTTGATCCGAAAGCAGTTTCCTCATGAGCTGAAGGTGGATGTGGGCAGTGATCCTGATACATGGATTCTCTGCAGTTCTCTTGTAGTGGTCTGATGCAGACGAGCAAAGCGACCCTGGAGATGTATGTGTCTTCGTTGTCTGGGTTGGGATGGCTCACTCGCCATCTGTGAGTAATTATTATAATATTGATACCTGGGCCTGGGAGCTATCTTATTGCCACATGTGACCATTAAAAGGAAACTTTCAGAAAAACTGGAGGGAAGCCCAGCTCTTAAAGTAATATTTCTTCCCCCCTGAAATACAAAAAGCTTTGAAAAAATAAATTACATTATCACAAATACAGTGAGTACCTAATAAATCTAGTGTGAATTGTTGTTAAGAAATAACGCTCCCTTCATGGAAGGTACTCAGCTAATCCTTCTCTCCAAAAGTGTTCACAAAAGTATTACCTTTATCCATTCTTGATTATTCAAGTTGGATGTGTCAGGGATGCCATTCTAGGCATCCATGGCTATTTACTTCAGAGATTATATCCCAAAATTGAGGTAGTAAAAACCCTTTCTAATTTGCTAACCTTTTTGTCAAATAGATATTTACACAGAAAAATGTCAGATAGGGAAAATTCCAGAAGAAAGCACCATCCTAATAATTATCATCTCTCTGGCCAGAAAACAGACATTTCCCGCCTTTTTCTTCTCTGCGTTTGGTGTCTGCATCTTTTTAAAGTTTCTCCGTATTATGCAGCTGAAGGCATGCCATTACACTGCTCTGCCTCTTGTGTCCTTATCATTTTACCTGTTGATGACCTTTTATATAAATGCTCTGAGAAAAGCATGAAAAACATAAAAAGCATTTGGTTAAAATGAAATCTCTTTATATTTACTTTTTAATGGCTTTTATTCTCCCATCAATAGAAACGATTTGCCAAAAAAATTCACCAACATACACAGTTAAGGGAAAATGTATTCACAGGGCATAATTACTCCCTGTTATTTGTCTTTGACTTTGAAGGTATTAAATCAAGAGACTTGTTAAATCAAAGATTATACAAATTACCACGTCATTCATGTTTTGAAATTCCTTCATGGGAGAAAAGCTATGTTTGAAGCTGAAATAACCAAAAATTGCTTTATATGTATCAAATTCATCTCAATTAGTGATAGATACACGTGTTTCATATTTTACATGTGAATGACCTGCAAAAAGCTATAGCACTTATCTAAATAGAATAAAAGGAAATTCGAAGTGCAGAGAGAATGAATATATACACATACACAGATACAAGCACACACATAGACTTACTTAAAATGTGTACAGGAAAATGCCCAAGCTGAAGAGAATTCATTTATTTCTGTTTAAAAAATAAAGAAGCCAACAATTTAGTTTAGCAAAGAGTTCAGTGGAAGTGACTTGGTAGCTATAAAGGAGAATGATTTTCCTTTTTTTCTGAGTAAGTGGATGTACTTTTGTGGATAGTGTGGTCTTTTATGTAAGAATTGGGTCCGATCTGTTTCAGTGTTTGTTTTAAAAAGATTCGTTTTTAATTCTTTGTTTCTAATAGGTTGAGGGATATTTTCAAAACAGAAATCCTAGTTTAACTATTAGTGAATGTCTATACACATTGCCAAAATCTCTCTTTACTTTGTGGTCTATCTTACATACTCAATGTTGACTGTCAGTCTGGGTATCTTAGGTAACTTTTAGTTTGCATGATCTATTTCTCATTTGCTTGATCTATTTTGAACAAATAGCTGCCAACTGCCATTTTTAAATATATGTCATGGTGCCACAGATGTGTTAGGTCAGTAACTGCTGTTTCCCCTTCGTCCCGTTTAGTGCGCTCCTTTGTTACATGTAGACAAATAAAATAGAAGCCAAGGACATCTGGAAGCAATCAGTAAACAACAGTTTGAAAATTTCTGCTTCATTTAGACTCATGCTTCAAAAAAGACTATTCATAGAATGATTAAATTTACACTTTAATTTCATCTGGAAAGTTCCTCTACATGACATCTCTAAAACCATTAATTTCCCATTTACATTGTCATTGTCTCGATTTAGTAATAATTTTACTTAGCCCCCCTTACTCCTCACAGCATACGCAACCAGTCTCTACTCAGAAGAATTTTCATTCTAAAACACGGAGTGGGGAATCTTGCACTCTCCACTTCATAAACCTCCCAAGTCTTCCCATGGCGTGCTGAAAACATTCAAGCTTACTCATTTCAAATTCAACATTCACCATACGGCAGAATCCTCTGGTCTCGCCTCTGTCGCATCGCTTCACACATTATGTAGTCTGTCCAGCCGCATCCTTCTGTTTCCCTATACATGCTTTTCATTCGCTTCCCTTTTTTCTTCCCCTCCTCGCCCTCCTTTCTTCTCCTCCTCCTCCTCCTCCTCCTCTTCCTCCTTCTCCATCATCCTCATCATCATCATCATCATCACCATCATCTTCATCATCATGATGTTGATTTTGATTCATGGATTGTTTATTCTTCACATACTGCCTTCATCACAGCTCCTCCATCAAACAAATTACCATTTCTTTCAGGCTTCTGTCACATGTTGTTCATACCCCTAAAGTGCAATTGTTCCAATTTTTAGTGACTCTTTGCAAGTCACTTTCTTCTGCTGGATTTTGAGTTCCTTGAATACAGGGCCCACGTCTTATTGACTGTTGTATCTCACAGTGCCTGGCATTAAGATGTAGTGGAGAGAATAGCATAACATTAAAGAAGAACACGATACAAATTAGTAAAGGGGAAAAAAAGATGAATGCGTAAAAGACCCAGGGTCATCTTATCACAAAAAGAAAAAAATTGAGTTACATGACCAATTTTAAATTAAAAATTACCTAATTATTCTACTAATTGACAGCGCTATAAATGGCTATCAAGGGAAGCTCAGATTTTAAAAAACATTTGAGAGACTGGTTTAGGCAACAGAAAACTGGGCTGGATTGTGGTTCTGACACAATATGGAAATTTCTAGTTCTTGTTTACATCATTATTAAAATATAATTTCCTAACATTTTAACATTCTGTGTGTTTGATGGAGAAATGGCACTTGTGGTCTTGGGCAGTTTACTTCGGATTTGGGCTCATGACTCTAGTCTTGAATTAAATTTAGGGGGCCATGAAGAAAGTGTTTGGTACTGGCAGTGACGGTTGAAATATAGTTCCAGGTTCACGCCACAGGGAGTATGCTGAGAAGAAGAGGAATTCGAAGGAGTATGCAAGCACCAGGTATCAGGAAGGAAGAGGGAAAAATTATTTGCTTCCCAGTATTCCTTAGAGTTCAAGAAAGCCTTTTGATTAACCTGTTTATATGGAAAGTGGTTGAGGCCTTCCTTGTTTCTCTGGCCACCTAGACCACAGGAAAAGCACTAAAAGCGTGAATTATAATCAAGAAGTACAGGACTGGGTGTATGCCTCTGAATTGGATACTACGCTTGTTTCTTGTTTTCTGTATGTATCCACCATTCCAGAATTGTCTCGCAGGCTCTCCCATCATTTTTCGTAGAGCCAAGGTAATCCACTTTGTTGAGAGGAGAAAAGGGCCTCAAGTAGGGCGATTTTTCGGTACTTGGCCCCCTTTTAGCAACTCCCAGGAATGCCTCTTGCCTGGAACTCTATTGCTGCTGATTTCCATTTGCTCCAGTTCCATTTCTGATGATACAGAACGTCCCAAAGAAGCCACTTTGTGTTCATTAGTGATATGATTTATTTGCCTCTGAGCTTCTTTGTGTAGCTGGCAAATAACTATAGTTTATTTTGATCATGGAAGTTTTACTTTTCCAGCTATCGAGGTATTTATGCCAGAGACTTGAACGAGGGCACAGTTAGCGCGGTGCTCTTGCTGACAATGCAAGTGAGTCTTCGGTGACGACAAGCCTATCCAAAGGGGACTCATCTCCTTTTACTCTTCAGTACTGAAAAAAAAAAATCCCTTGTCTTCCTGGCACACTCCATAATATCCTCTCCTTTGTGAGAAATTTTCATTCTAGGTTCATGTATCTTTATATTTTCCCCCCAGATTTCTCATCACAGTTTCTTCCTCGGAGCCTGGGTTTTCTTAATGCAAGTAGAGACTAGACTCTGGGACTAACCTCAGGCTCTAAGATTTGCTGAACTGAATGAGCCCAGTAGGTTCCACTACGTTTTTCAAAATGCTTTCTTCCCATTAACAATATCACTTCTACTTGCGAAGGTTCCTCTCCTTTCAACAGGAGACCTGTGGTTGGGGTTTGGAGAAGGGAGAAAGAAAAAAAAGTGCAAAGCTAATGTTCATTCTGTTCTTTCTTTCTGGAACTGGAGTCTTGCTCCAAGCAGTCTCTGATGTGTTTCTAGTGGTATAGGGTCAATCAATCAATTGATCAATTGATATTTGAATATTCAAGGAATAGTTTATGTACTTACTATGGGCCCAACAATTACCATTTCTTTGAAGGGCAGAATCATAGCAGGACCAGTGCCTGTCTTGTTGCTTGACACATGAGAGATGTCACTTAACTATGTAGTTTAATACTTCAGAATCCGTGAGTAGACCAATGAATGGTCTGCATTAAAAAAATGTTCGTTGTTGCAGGAATTTTCCTAAAAATCTCCATATGCTCCAGGGTGATGTCAGGTAGCATTCACTGCTGAATTCCTTCATTGCGAGGCTGTGATTTTGTTATTTATAATAAGGAATATATATTTGGTCCTTGTCCCCATTTCTGTCACTTGGAATTTCCTAAGTGAGGAGAGCGATAAAGATGTCTTTTGTTATGTTAATGAGATGACTTTTGGAAAGCCCCTAGGTCTACTAAGAGTGGGTGCTGGTTGCCAGGGGAACCAACTGAGATTCAAAGGTAGGAACTTTCAGTCCCACCCCCTGATTTCCAAGGAGCAGAGTGCTGCCAGAGGTTGAATTAATCACCAATGGCCAATGATTTAATCAATCATGACTATGTAATGAAGCCTCCAAAAAACCCAAAAGAACAGCATTCTCCGGAGAGCTGCTGGGTTGGTGAACACGTGGAGATTTGGGGACAGTGGCCTGGAGCTCTACATCCCTTTCCATATACTTTGCATTACGTAACTCTTCATGCAAACCTCTGATCTATAGTTGCTCAGAAGCACAGCTGATAACCTGGTCTCGTGACTGGCATCTGAAGTATATGGGGGTGCAATCTTGTGGGACGGAACCCTTAACCTTTGGAATCTAATGCCATCTATAGATAGTGTCAGAATTGCATTGAATTGTGGGATACCTAGCTGGTATCAGAGAACTGCTTGGAACCCCACATTGAAATTGGTCTCAGACCATTTTGAGATCATTCTGTCTTTTGCTCAGGTCTCTTGGGAATGTGTGTTTACTCTCAAGCATTAGCAATTGTGTGTGTTGGGTTGGGGGAAATTTTAGAGCTTCCTCCAAACACTTGCCAGCTGTCGGGAACTTGTTCATAGTTTTGGCCTGTCTTACCTGTTGAAATCTCTGTTGTCAGTCAGCTTATATCTAATCCTAACCAACCCCCAAAGCTCATTCCAAAGGATGCTACATTTGGGAACCAGTCCTTCCTCTTTATAGCCTAATTTTCTTATAAGTAGTCTTCCAAGCTTTGTTTAAAAATCAAAGATAAAAAACTGAGCACATTATTGGTATCATTTATATGATATTGTTATTTATCATATTTACCCCCAACAAAATTGGGATGAACTCAATGAAGGAAGACCCATGCTTTGTCAGTCTTTTGAGTTTCCCTTCCCCTCTCCCAAGTATCTAGAAAGTGACAAACACATGGTGGATACCTGATAAGCATTTATCAAATTGTAACCAAAGGGATCAGTACAGAGTTCTTTTGGAATTTCTCACCATGGAGGTCATTTCTTTTAGACGGAATAAAAAATTTTTATTTTATTTTCACTGTTGATTCCCGTGCATCTGGTACTTGCGTCATTTCAGAACTCAGGGAATGTTACTGAATGCCTTTCAACTTTAGAAATCAAAGGACCTTTAGGAATAAGAGTTTCTTTATGCTCCAGAGTGAGTGGCTTGCCAGGAGCCGTCAGTAATGTTTTTGTAACTGTCCAGAAAATGACATATTTTAGGAGTGTGGACACCTAGGGTATCTATTTAAGTTGCCCCTTTTTATAGAATTAATTTATTCTTTTGCTCAACATGATTAAATGAAGCCATTTCTCCCCTGAAATCTTACAGTTCATAAGTTGAAAGCATAAATAACTTGCTTCCAGTGTCAAAGTCTTGGGTAATATTTTTCTCATATTTGTTTTATCTTAAACATTCATTTGCAATTTCTTAGGTTAAATTATCAAAAAGAAAAATAGGTCACTCCATTGGACAAATTATTATAAACATTTTATAGCAATATAGAAATTAAATGTAAACACTCATTTGATGTTTTGAATTTTATGAATTCACATTTTTTATCATAAGGAGAGAATAGAGTAACTATATGAAAGGACAAAAATTAAGAGGATAATGTGAGGCAAAGAGGAAAAGGGATAGGCTAAGATTTCTTTATTAATACCATTTGAAATGACTACTATATAAAAATGTTATATGAAACAAATTCACAAACAGCTCAGAAGTAAAAGGTGGATTAAGTTTTTATTAGGAAATAAATATTGGCTTATGTTACATTTACATTTTTTTTTTTAAGGAAACGCTGTCTTTTTCTCTGTTGTGATAGTATATAAAAATCTTAAGACAAGAAAATTAGAGTTAACTAATTATTATTTTCTGAGTGGTTTAGAATAATAACAGAGTGGCTTTCCCCCTCTTCTTTCTAAATCCTGGGCGTACAGCACGATAGTTTAAATAATGGCATACAATATGTAGGAGAGTTCTTTGAGGCATTGATATGATATTCAGTCTAGATTCTGAACTTTGATGTTCTAAAGGTGGATGCCACCTTATGATTTATTAATTTTTAATATCTGGAGAATTCTTGGGCTCTACTGTTGGGTCTCAGATGGAGCAAACCTCCTTCCCATTTGCCTCATGTTTCCATGTCGAGGGGCTTCCTCCTCGGCTCTCGCCTACCCATTGTTCATTCTCATCCGTGAAATGAAGTGAGTTTCCTACTTGATAAGTGACATCTGTGTTTGTTTTCTCTGTTGGGCCCTGGGGATAGTTGAACCTCAACGCTCTTTTCCTTCTCACATTGCCCTGCACCAGTGTGAGTGATAAGCGCATCCATTGTGTAGATTTGGAATTTTCTTTGGTGGACTTCCTCGAGTACAAGGCATGTATATGTGCATAGGGATGGTGGTGGTGTGGGAACAGTGGCAATAGTATGCCTTTTGACCATAGAACTAAATTTATTTTTCCAATCAGGTTATAATAATAAATCTAATATTTCTATTTCTATCTGTCTTCTCTGTCTTATTTCCAAGATTGTTCCAAAGTCAACAGGAGATGAGAGGAATTCTGCCAAACCTCCACAGTTACTGTAATAAAGTAAGTGTGTGGGACATCACCATCCATTTCAGAAATAATGTAGAGAATAATGCTTTACTTACAGAGAACAAAGCTTTTCCTAAAATGTTGATCTACCCAGACCAAGACACGCCTGCTCAATTGCATTACTGATGCTTATCCAGAAGCTTAAAACCTCCTTGATAAGCATGTTCAAAGGATTCTGTCCCTAAAAATACACAGACTTCTTACAAAGTTGCCTTGTTAGGTTATTATCTATCAGAAAATACATCCTGGCAAAAGTAATACTTAGAATTAGCAATACTTTTCTTTATTCCTACCCTCTTCTCCTCCTTCTTTCTCTTTCCTTCTTGTCAGTCTCTAACCATGGAAAGATCAAGGTAAAGGATGGATTAGGAAAATACATCTAGGGTAGATTCAGCTAAAATCCAGATTAAATGAATGCAGTAAGAAATTATAATGACCTATCTGCTCCTATGCCCCACAGTGAGCTTCCTCCAGGAGCACATGCTCCTCATTCTTAATTTCTCATTCTGGTGGCCTTATACTTTCCTACCAGTCTCAGACCACTTTGAATCCTCCAAAAGTTTTTGAAATATAAGTAAGGCTTTGCAAAACAAAAACAATAATAACAAACGATCTGAAATAACATTTATGATAAATTACCTGATTAGTAGGCAATCAAGTAGATTAAATTCTTTTCTGGCCTATAGAATTTTTAGTATAAATACACTTTTCTGAAATAAGAATATCAGTGTATTCTAACTTGGGTCATCCACCGGAAAAGGTAATAAACATATTTTCAAAGGTTTTTTCTTGATATAATTGTCTGTAAAAATCAGTTTTAAAATCTTGAAATTTGGATTATTTAATATTGTATGGTAAGCATTTGAAGATTAATTTGGTAAAAGATACATCCAAAGAGATAATTCCTTGTAAAGCAAAACATCTTTAATCACTAATGAAAGGCTCATTAATAGTGCATAAATCTAGAAAGAAGAATTACATCAGGAGAATAAGGATTGCCAAATATCAAATGTTTTTATAAAGAAGATTACTTAGATTACTGCTAAGGCAGGTAAAATATCTATTTTATTAATTGTTCAAGACAGATATTTGAAGTTGCATTTAGAAAGACCAGTAACATTTTCTTCATGTTAATATGTAATATATTAATAGATTATAGGTATGTTATTACTATTAAACATTTATATCCAACTCCTTTAAAAAAGAAACAGTAAGACCATTGAAATAGAAATATAAACTAAAAAAAAAATTTGTAAGAAATACCTATACCTCAAACCTAGGTTTCCCGCTGTTCTTAGGAAAGAATCCAATTGCTTATAAATGTCCTACAAAGCCTTTCAGTGGCTGACTCCTGCCTGACTTTGAATATTATTACAGTATTTTCTTCCTTCATATGCCAGATTATTGGCACACTGGCCATTTTTCAGTTCCTCAAACCCACTCAATTTTTCCTGACCTCAAGGCCTTGAATCCGATGTTTCCTGTGCAGTGTTCCGCCAGGGGTGTGCCTCCTGCTCTGTTTGCTGGGAAGCTCTGTCCTTCAGGGTTAGTCATGTCTTTCTCTCTTCATATTCACATGGCTCCCTTGCTCCAACGTCAGTGATTCTTATGCTGAATTGCAATTAGTCATTAATAAATACCAGGGACACAAAGTGCTCTCAAAATTTACACTCCTTTTTAGAACCCTTATTAGAATTAACAAATATTTTGACTCTTCATGAAAGTCCAGATTTTAAAATAATTTTGAGTCATGAATGATTCTCACATTTAATGTAATGAGTTATATTTTCACAGAGACTACATTATATTTTATCCTCTGCAGTTTCTGTGAGAGATGAGCTTTTTGTTAACTTGGGAAAACTGTAAAACTGATGGATTAAAAGAAAAACATTCTGCTTATTGTTTTTTAGTTTCTACACTTTAGATGTCTAGAAAAGGGGCTAGATACTCAGTCCTTTTTATTTTAATTATAATATTGTATTATTCCAGGAATTTCAGAACTAATTTTTAGGAAACACATAATACCAGTACTCACCATTCATTCAACAAATATTTATTGGGCACCTTTTATGAGCCAATGAGAAGTTAGCCCAATCTCTGAAAATCAGTTCTCCCATTAAACAATTCATCTAATAATTCACCAAGTTCAACCAATTCACCAAGTTCAAAACTCTTGGTGCTGTTTCCTAACAACTCTTTGGCTACAAAATCGTTAGTGTGCACACAACACTATAATTTTTGACATTAGGATTGGACAGATTATATTTTTTTTGGTCAACTTGTACTACTGCGCTCTTGTCTTTAATTACTTCTCTTTCTCTTCATATCTTTTTTTTTGGTGGGGGGGATACAGTCTTTTCTTCCCTCTAATTTATTAAAAGCATTTCAAACTATTTCTGTCATTCAGGCTGTAAGAAAACCAGTATAAACTTGAAATAATAAGATCATCTGAGTCATTGGTAAGCACAGTTAGTGGTTATGTGACATCAGGCTTGACTTTTGTGGGATGATTCTTGGCAATGCTTTCCAGGAAGATTTAAATCATGTTTATCAACTTTGTCACATAAACCTTCATTGCTTTCTCCAGCCATCTATAGATAGAGAGGTGGAAACAGTGTTTCTCGATTTTGGCATTGCTGCCTCCAGAAAACTTCAAAGGACGAGGGGACTGATTAGGATTAAACATTTTCTATATGCTTTTACATTCATTAAACCATTTATTCATTCGTCAATCTTGTCAAAGAGCTAGCGTTCTCCCCAGTGTATAGATGAAGAAACTAAAGTTTGAAGAAATTAAAGAACTTGCTCATCTTCTTCCCCCTTTAGTTCTTTGTACTTTGTCATTTTGCATCTTCCAGGAAGAGCAAGAGATGCTTTTTAAGAATAGACATTACTGCATACTCTGATTGTTCAATGCAGAAATAAAATTCTTTGAGATTTTATCCTAAGATATGTTTTACTGATTTTTATTTTTTAAGAGGGTAAATGGAAGATAAGAGTTGGAGGGAAAACAGGTTCTTGGGTTGGTGATGTATTTGTTTTCTCTTGTTGATGTAACAAATTACCTCAAACTTAGTAGCTTAAACAACTCCATTTATCATCTCAGAGTTTTGTAGATCTGAAGTTCTAATGGGTTTGGCTGGGTTCTCTGCTCTGGCTCTCTCAAGGCCAAAATCAAGATGCCAACCTCTGAGAAATGATAATTATGTGATGTGATAGAGGTAATAGCTAAAGCTACAACGGCAATCGTATTGCAGTATAAATGTATCAAATTGCTATGTTTTACACCTTAAACTTACACAGTGTTATATGTCAATTATATCTCAATAATAAAAAAGGTGCCAATTTCCGGATTCCTACAGGGAGGCTCTGGGAAGAATCCACTTCCAGACTCATTCATGTTATTGGCAGAATTCAATTCCTTATGGCTGTAGGACTGAGATAGCTGTCAGTTGAGAGCTGCCCTTAGCTGCAACAGGGCCCACTCTGGCCCTTGCCCATGTGCGCCTGCATCTCAGAGCCATCAAAGCACATCCTTCTTGTGCTTTGATCTCCTTTTTATTCCTTATATTCTTCCAGCTGGAGAACATTCTCTGCTTCGAAATGTTCATAGGATTAGACTGCGTCTGCCCAGATAATCCAGGATAATCTTATTTAAAATCCATAACCTTAATTGTAGCTAAAAGGCACCTTTTGCCACATGCTGTAACATACTCATAGATTCCAAGGATTAGGTCATGTTAGGTCATGGACCTTTCGCGGGGACCATTATGCCTACCACAGACAAATGAGGAGCAGACGAGAGAAAAACTTTTTCTTAATTTAGAAGAATATTTGAGAGAATTATTAATTTTTTGTTAGATAAAATTTAGGTATAGGATTCCCTGTTTAATGATTGTTTTCTCAATTAGTTGGAACTTATGGCTAAACAAATATACAGAACTATAGTTTAGGGTCTTCTCATCTTCCATGTCTCATGTAGGCAGATTTTACTTTGATTTGTTGGTTCTAACTTATTACTTTGCAGATGTGATTAAATGAATTTTGAAAAATGTTTTTTTGCTTGTACATTTGGGACACATTTTCATTGATCACTTCAGATTTTTGGTTTATTGTTGCTTTATTTGGATTGCCACAGTGATTAACATTATGGCCGAGCACAGGGGATTGGGAATTCTAAGTATCACTTCCAGGGATCTGAAATTTGAAAAGCAGACTGTTGGCAGTAATGAGTTGCAAACGGCAACTTTTATTTTGTTTGAAAAATTACTTCCTTCCTTGAAAAATTATATTTTGTATTGGTTTTCGAGTGTTTGGTCTTTGGAGAGGTACTCGTGATTTTAGGAAACACTGTAATTGTATCTTCAAATTAAATGGCACTAAAGCCTTTGATGCCATGTTTTCTAAGCTGTTTAAATTAAAAATAACTTTGCCCTGTTCCAAAGCATCCAAGTAGTTCAAGGTCAAACAGTGTGTCATTGTGATGTCAGGGATGTCTCAACTTTTTTCTTCTAAAAAATGTTCTATTTCATGGTTTCTTTTCTTACTTCAATGGAATAATATTGACATAAATTAAAAGCAAGTATTGAGTTGCTCTTTTGGGACCTGCCCTTTCCCTTTTTTTTCTATATTGACATTAAAATCATCCATTTCATTTTGCCTGGAGACAAAATCTGTTATATTAGTTTTCCATCTGCATTTTGCCCGAGGAAGAAAATGTGGAAGACAGCAGTTTTAATGTAGAAATGGATCCAATTTCTACTACGTACATCCTCAGAGCTTTTGGGGTTTTATTTTTAACCCTGACGGAATTAATTTAGAATAAGATATAAATGACCATTACAGTCCCTATCAAATTTTCTGAAGAATGTGTGTTCACCTGTGCCTTTGATTGCGCAGTAGAAATGCCCACTCTCAAGTAGACCAGAAGAATATTATTGCTGGATAAAATAATGCATCTCTTCAATTCCTGCTGCAGTCATTTAAATTGACTAATATTTTCATCACTTGATTAAGAAATTGGAAGAAGTTCATTCATTTAAAGCAGTGCATCTGTGTTTGTAAAGCCCACACTCTAAGACTTTGTTGTTTATATGATAGTTGGTTGGTAGTAGGAGGGAGAGGTGTGAAGAGGGAAAGGATATTGCATCAAATTCCACTGAAAGATTAAGGCCCTGTGAGATCCGGTTCTGTTTTTGGGCTGTAGGGGTACCTGGACATTCTTTTATGACCTGGTCAGAGAAAGAGCTAACTGTCCTAAACACTTCTGAGTATGATGCTCTCTCATCTCATTCACCCTATATAGATGGAGTCCCCAAAATATACTGTGTACGTGACTAGACACACACATGCCTGTGCTGGCAGTGAAGGCAGGGACAAACTTTTCTTTCTGTTCCATTCTTCACTGTGAATAGGATGAGAGAAGAGCTGTGGCCTCAAGGTAGGCCAGATCTGCATTTGAATCACACAACTCCCACCCTTGGCACGACCTGTGTGACCTTCAGTGAGTCCTGGTTTCCACTTAAACAGGAGATAATAATATCTGCACTGAGGACTGGAGATAATTGAGGTAAGGCACCTCATGCATTTTCGGTCCCCCTGGAGACAGTTAATAAATAGTAGTTATTATTGTTATTACAAAACACTTCCTGTTTCTATATTTAATTAATGTATTCCACCTATGGGAAACATGCATAGAAACATAGTTATTTATTATTGTTTAAAAAAACATGTTTAGAGCCCCATACTGCGGTGGCTTCATGAGCACAATAGGCTTGAATTGTAGGTGCTGCCAGAAAGAACTTTCGGAGCTCAGCTCTGTCTTTGTAGTTTATTAATCTGCTACCATGGAAACGGTATTTAATCTTTAAAAACAAGACAACGGCTTTCAACAAAGCACTGTTTCAAATAATGTGATGGTGGTGGGCAGTATTTCTTTCTTTTGAAAAATATGATTTTTAAGTGACTAACCTCATTTTTGGCAATCTGATTTGAGTTTCCATGGAAACAGAAGTGACAGCTGAGGCCCCTAAGCTCTTGTAACTGGTGGGGCGCAGGTTAAGTCTTGCAAATGTCAGTTGTCCCAAGGCACCTACAGAAATAACAGGAGCCAACAGAAATAACAGTCAGCTGAGCTCTGGAGAAAAGGAAGGAACAATAAACCAAACATTTACCAAATTATATATACTCAAGTGCTATGAGTTTGAGAAAAGCATGTGTGATGGATAATAGAGAGACTCATGGATGTAATTCATAGCTAGACGCTATGAGATTTTACCTCATACTAAACACCTTTATCTGAGTGGCTAAGCCATTTACCTATTTGCAATGTATTTTTGTTACACTGAGTGTGGTAATACTGGAAGAGGCTCAAAGAGTGAGGATTAATAAAATATCACATAATGATCCTATTATTTACTAGCATAGAGCTGACTGTGAAAGATAAAAAATAAAATAAAAATTTATGAAAGCCAAATTATAAAGACGGATGTGTTCATCTGACGTAGGCCCAAGTATTTCTATGGAGGGCTTTTATTATTAGTCTTCGTGGAGATTTTTCTATTTCTTACTATTTAACAATGGCCTTATATATCTCCCAGTCTGGTTGATAGGAAGGTAGTTTTCAGTTTAGTAAAATTTTACAGTAATTCTGCATCACGTAGAGGGAGAAACAAATCAGGATTTTACTTTTTGAGTTCCTAACATATTTTCAAAGCAGGTCACTTTTTTTAAAAAATGTGTTCACATGTAAAGCATACACATAAAACGCCATCACATGGACTTTTACATTAATTTTGACTTAAATGTAATCATATTATTCATTAACATGTACACTGTCATATATATACTGATATGAATTTTTAACATATTCTTTCTAACCTATTTTATTTTGGGTGGATATTTTCTTTTTATTTAAAATTAAAAAAATAAATTTAATGTTTTTATTGTGGTAAGAACATTTAACATGAGATCTGTCTTCTTAGAAAATGTTTAAGTATACAGTACAGTATCCTTAGCTGTAGACAGGGTGTTGGGCAGAAGATCTCTAGAGCTTAATTATTTTGCATATCCTCCTTTCCCCAGACCCTGGAAACCATGATTCCACTCTGGGTCTATGAGTTTGATGACTTTAGATACATCATTTAAGTGGAATCATGTAGTGTTTGTCCTTCTGTGACTGTCTTATTACACTTAGCAAAATGACTCAATAGCAAGGTTCATCCACATTGTCGCATATTACAGGATTTCCTTCATGTTCAAGAGTTAATAATATTCCCTGTATGTATGTAGCACATTTTCTTTACTCATTCATCCATCAATGGACATTAAGTTTGTTTCTATATTTTGGCAATCGTGTGTGAATAGTGCTGCAGTGAACATGGACATGCTAATATCCCTTAAAGATACTGATTTCAGTTCTTTTATATAAATGCCCAGAAATAGGATTGCTGGATCATATGATAGTTCTATTTTTTTTTGAGGAAACTCCATGCTATTTTCCATGGCAGCTGTACCATTTTGCGTTTGAGCGTGGTCTCACTTGTTTATTTTTGGCTTTTGTTGTGCAAAGTGTTTTTAATTAAAAATATTAACAGCATTCCAATTTCTCCATATTCTTACCAATACTTATTTTATTATTTTTTCTGATAATAACCATCTTAAATATCTCATTGTAGTTTTGATTTGCATTTTCCTGATGATTAGTGATATTGAACATCTTTTCATATATCTGTTGGCCACATGTATATCTCTTCTTTGAGGAAGTGTCTATTCAATTGCTTTTTAAATTGGGTTACTCACTTCTTTGCTATTGAGTTGTAGGAGTTCCTGATATATTTGGGTATTAACCTCTTATCAGATATCGGGTTTGCAAATATTTTCTCCCATTGTATATGTTGTCTTTTCATTTTGTTGATTGTTTCCTTTGCTGTGTGAAGATTTTAGTTTGATATAATCCCACTGCTTTTGCTTTTGTTGCCTGTACTTTTTGATGTCACATCCAAGGAGTCATTGCCAAGACCAATGTCATGAAGATTTTCCCCTACATCTTCTTCTAGGAGTTTTATAGTTTAAGTCTTTAATCCATTTTGAGTTGATTTTTGTGTATGTTGTAAAATAATGGTCCAGTTTCATTCTTTTGTGTGTGGAAATTCAGTTTTTCCAACACCATTTGTTGGAGACTATCCTTCTCCCATTGTGTGTTGTTGGCACTCTTTGAAGTTCAATTGACTCTATATTCATAGGTTTATTTCTAGGCTCTTGATTCTGTTCCACTGAATATATGTCTGTCTTTGTGCCAGTACCATACTGTTTTAATTACTATTGCTTTGTAGTGTATTTTGAAATCAGGGAGTATAATGCCTCCAGCTTTATTCTTTCTCAAGATTGATCTGGCAATTAAGAATCCTTTGTGGTTTCACATTAATTTTAGAATGTTTTTTTCTATCTCTGTAAAAAAATGACATTTAACCTGCCTTATTTTTAAACTCAGATATGCCATAAATATCATTATAAGACTATACCCATAAAATCAGCATTAACATTTGTAGTTTCCTACAAGTCATTTAACAGAGTCCATATTTTTAAGGTATTTGTATCATTTTTCTTTTACATTGTTTATAAATGTCTGGATAAATGTCCCTGCACAAACCTCTTACACATTTGTCTGGTTATTTATTTGGAGTATATTTCAAAAATTGACATTTTCTAGTTAGGGCATATATACCTTTTCATTTTGCTGATTTTTTCCTTTGTTGTGCAGAAACATTTTAGTTTTATGTGATCTCACTTGTTTACTTTTTGCTTTTGTTGTGTGAAGTATTCTTAATTAAAAATATTAAGTTTTTATGTAGTCGCACTAGTTTTTTTCTTTATGGGTTTTGCCTCCTGTATTATATATAGAAAAACTTTCCTCACCCTAAATTTATATCAATAGACCCTTAGATTTTCTTCTTATTTATACTATTTTTCCACTTATGCTTTAATTGATTTATATTTTATTTTAGTATAAGTTTGGAGATATGAATATAACAGTTTATTTTAAGGAAATCCAATTTATTTGCTTTCACTAATTTGAAATACTTTCATTATCACTTACTAGATTCTTTGATCCTTACATATATTGAATCTATCCATTCTATTAATAAGTTACCTAGTATGTTAGAAATATTTCGTGATTTATTATAACTGTATAATTCATTTTTATATCTTATATAGGGACAGTTCCTCCTGATTAGTCTTTGTTTTCACAAATTTTGAGATGACATTGAGTCTTATAATCTATTTCCCAAAACTCTAATTCAGATTATGATTAGAATTGCATTAAATTTATAGGTTAATTTGGCCGAAAAATGATATATTTATAATATAGACACTTCCTAGCCAGAGACTATTGACTATCACTACATTTTTCAGTTCTTCTTTTATGTCCATCAGTAAGATGTGAATTTTTCTTTTCTTAAACCCAGCATGTTTCTTAATTGCTCCTTTAGCAGTCTTTCTTCATTACATCAAAGGTATCACTAAATTGGATAATTGCTGTTTCCAGCATTAGTTATCTGCTCCTCAGTTCCATTACTCACCTCATTCTGGAATTTGCTATTTATCTGTTTAATTTCACCAGTTAGAAGCAAATTTGGCAACATCTGCATTAACTAGAAGTTCTCATGGAGTCACACAGTCATGGGAGAATGGCATTTCTACAATGAGAGAAGGAAAATTCCAGTTGTTTTTCTTCTTTTCTTGGTCTAGTTTTCAATTAGTTCCTGAGATAAATTGTTCTGGCTCATATGTTGCAATTTTATGGTGACTACAGGGTGTGAACTGAGGAGTAAAGAGGAAGGTTCTTATGACCCTCGTCTCCCAGGAGAAGCTATATTCCACCATTATGGGTCCATTCTTTTGGTTTAAGGCTCTGTCTCCAACACAATGAAAGCAACTTTTGGAGGAATAACTCCTTAGACTCTTATAACCTAGTAACCCTTAATTAGCAAATTATTTTTATCTGGATTGCTGTATAAGGGCATGACCCTGACTGTTATGAGACTCTGGATGTAGAAGTTTTAATAGCAGGCTGGTGCCAAAAATAGGTACCTCAAAGGGTGGACCATGGTAGATGGCTATGGGTGGAAAAGGGACATCACAAAATGACAAAGTGGGAAGAAGAGGCATGGTCTTTTGAAAAGAGAGGATATTGATGAGAAGTTGGGAGAGCTCAGTGAAGGAAACTTTTCTTTTTTTTGGTCTATAGCTTGTCCTGCCTCATTGAATAGAATAATTGCATAAGGAACAGAGGGGATGGAGGCTTGTAGCTGCTTTTCCAGTAAGACCCATAAGTTGTCTTCCCACCAGTGCAATCTCAGCCAACTGAAGGCAGGGTTACTATTACTTAAAAGAAAACCAGCAACAGGACTCCTACAACAGATAAAATTTAGCCATCATCAATGCCATCATTTTTAGTGACACATTCAAACAAACATCCAGGCCAGAATTACTTCTTTAACATATATATTTTTTCCCCCAGTGTAATCATTAGGATAATACTTCAATATTGCATTTTCTAAGAAAATATAGCCACTTTATTCTACGTGGTAATCTATGTGGCATCACTACTGATGTGACTAAAAAAAAAAGTCACTTCCAAGCAGCCACATTTCATGTGCAGCACACACAGCTGCCACTTGAAGCTCAGCTCACAATCAATTTGATAAGTCAATCAATTTTCATCTTGTCTTCATCTCCTAGGTAACCAGAGCATTTATCCAGACCCTTGCCAAAGGAGAATATTTAAAAGATAATATGTATTCATAATTGTTTTTTTTTTCCCTAACAAAGCAAAGCAAAGAGGTACCCCTGCAGTATTTTAAATCACAGTAATACAAATTTTCTTTGATTCTGGAGAGAGAGCTTGAGGAGAAATGTACTATAGAAAACATCATTATATTTCAGTCTCTTATGATCTATCAGGAACAAAAACTGTACCACCTGCTGTGTCTGTTATGTGCTTAATGTGAATAACAAGCATCCCACTGCTGGTTATTAAAACAAAATTGTAAGCCATCTGACATTATACTTAGAACTGGTCCCCTGCTTCATGACTCTGAGAAAGACACAATTTGGGGGAGGAGGGTGCATTGGGGCAAACCTTTTGATGTGAATACAAGGCATTTGGCCTCAAAGGAAGTCATTTATCTCCCTCCAAATTTCTAAAAAAAGTATAATGTAAAATATAATTATAAAGCAGTATTATTGGCACAATGTAGAGGATAAAAATTTCCAGCAGTTGCAAAAAGCATTAACTTTTGCCTTACCTGAATCCTCTTGGTATTTGAAGTCATGAGAAAAATAGAACATTTGGTGATCTTAGGAATAATTCACAAGCAGGAAGTCATGGATCTTGCTAAGTTTGTTGATATAGTGGGATACTAACTTCACAGGCTTCATGTTAAGCTGGGCCTACCTCATCAACCTGGACACAACTAGTTGGCTTTTGGCTATTATTTTCTATGGAAAGTTCTAACCTATGCCTTGTAAAGGTTCAGCATAAATATATATTGGAGAAGAGTAATGCTGGCCAGATACCTATTGGAATTCAACACAAAACATATGGTGTATATTTTCCTATCAATTCTACTATGAAGATTTTCTTTTACATCCTTTTTTTTTTCCTGTACAGAAAATGAGAGGTTTGCCTTCAACTAACATGGTGGTATGTAAGAATATTTTGTTGTATCTTTATAGACCATGTATTAACATTTTCACTACAGTTTCAAATAGTTTAGGTGATTTTCAGTGCTGAATTTAAGAATGTTGGATTCTAGAAATATCAATTGTATATGAAGTTGAGAATTAATTCTAAGAAATTCTGGTGTTTTTGTGGGAATCACATTTTTAAATAATACTAAATAAGAATCCCAACTCTTATGCAACTGGGCTCTTGGCTCAGCTTTTGCCAAAACCTTAATGATTTCTAACTGTCTCTACATCTTAGGGTCAATCCCAAATATATTCAGGGTCTTGCTGGAGAACGCTTGACCAGCCAAGAGTGATTTTCATGCTTTTGGCCTACTTGCTGAAGGGTTGGGAGAAGACATCCGTTTCTTCAAGATTTAAAGTGAGAGGTGGGTCCCTGAATCTCTTTCATTTGGTTTGAGATCTTGTAGTTTATGTTAAGATTATCTATGTCCATGCTTTATTCCTGTTTGTGGGTTTACTGCAACCCAAGGGCAGGGACCATGTTTGGATTATCTTGGAATCCTCTGCAAGACCCGGTACAATGGCTTAACAAGCAACATGCATCTGCTTAGTCTGGAGAAGGAGGCAGTGAGATAAACCAAGATGAGAAACACATTGTGATAAATGGTATAAGTAAAGAAGAGGCACAGTGGGACACAAGAGGAGGGAATCAAGTCAACTCTTGGGAACCACAGAAAGCGTTCAGTGTTGGGAGGGAAGGGCTTGAAGTGAGAATCAAAAGGATGAGCATATTTTTGCCAAGCAGATAATTCAGTGGATGGGCTGAAAGTTTAGCTTTTATCTTGAATATGAGGAAGGACTTTTTAATAATAAATACTCTCCAGCAAACTGAAATGCCTCACAAAGTCATGGACCTGGGAGTGTCTAATCAGAAGTAAGTTGACTACTTTTGAGGAATTTATGGAAGAAATTTGTGTACTCTTTGGATGAAACCTCTGAGACCTGAAAAACCTGAATTTATGTGTTATCTACCATAAATTCTTAGAGGAATTAAAAGACTAAATTGTCTATTTCACAAGACAATTTTTATTAACTAACTGTATATTACTTTAAAAAATCAACTTAACAAATGAAACCATTTCTTTGGCTTGTAGGAAAAACACATTTCATTCTGAGAGAAGAACATGAAAAATTATTTTTGTAAGCAGATCACTGTACAAATGAGACTATTAGTGTCAATTATAAAGCAATTTCAGTTTTATTTCCCACCTTTTCTTCAAATCCATACTATGGGACTAATTATTCTGCTTCCCCTAGGGAAAGTTTCTAGTATTCTCCCTTTTCTTACTACCTGTGTTTCTGGCTCTACCAGGTTCATGCAGAGCAAGGGAGCAGGGAAGTTTTACTTAATAAGTCAAGCCGTCAGCATTCTCCAGCCTTGGTAGGTGGAAAATGGCAGGTTATAGGATCTTTACAGACCTTGCCTCTGCCGGGGATCCCTTTCCTGCAGTTTCTTCACATATGGGTGGGCAGTCTCCAGCTGGTCATACTAGGAGACATGCATCAACCTCTCCAAATGGACCTTTTGAATCTTTTTAAATCATGCTAGGGTTGAGGAGAGAAAACACACCTTGTTCTCAGAGTAGGAGAGAGAGAAATAGCCAGAGCACTCCAATCAATTTTTTCAAAGAAATTCTCAAATATCTACTTTCAACCTTTTATATACATAAAGTAAGTGCTAAAATAAAAGTCATAAAATTGAGTTTTGACCATCTCTTTTTCAAATACTGTTATATTCTTGCAGTCTAGAAACTCGGTTCAGAATATGATTGTAATCGGTTTTTTTGATGTAGGGCCTCAGTGATAATTGAGATCGAGTCCTATTTTAATGTCCTTCTGTTCCAAGATCTTCCTAAACAAACCACAAAGGTGAAATTCACTGGCTATTTGCTAAATGCATAGAAGAATAGCACAGGCTTGTCCCTTGGTCTGCAGGAAATATGTGACCAAAATAAAATTCAACAGAGTTATATTTTTACGATATTTTGGGATGGGCAGTGCTCTTCTGCTTGTCATTCCTGGTTTCCTGAGTCCTATATGGACTTTGGTAACTACATGTGATGTAACTGGGCCAGATGTCTAATTAGGTACTTATTACTGCTCCCATTTGTGGTTCTTATTCCAAGAATTCACTTTTTAATCCATATATATATATATTTTTCCCCATAGCATCATTCAAATGAGGGAAACACATTAGCTCTTCCTCTCTCGTGAACTTTAAAAGCTTTCTTGGGGAATAAGAAAAAGGTTCACCTGATTTTCTATGAAGTATTTCTCCTCATTTCATGGAGAAAGGGCTTCCTTAGCTTCCCCACACCGATAATAAATTATTAAAGTGGTCTCATGGGCAAGAGAGGGAAATGTGGGTCTGCTGACAGCACTGTGATAAATACTCATATTAATTATAAAAAATAACAGGGGTGAAAGTTCAAAATCCAAACTTTCTTTCAGAACAGCTTCTTTTTTCCCCTCTTTGTGATAGGTTTCAGCTGTCAACATTGAACTTCCTGAAAAATAGGCTGCAACCTGATCCTAAAGATTAGTTTAGCATACTCTACTTTTTGCTTTTGTTTTTAAACAGAGAATAAACAAATGAATTAATAAAAACAACAATTTGCTGTATGACAGAATCAGAGCCCGGGATTAGGCCAGGTAAAGAATGAGAGGCTATTTGCCCAGTGCTAGGTATGGGCCACCACATAACACTGGAGGGAAGATGTGAAAGTATACAGGCCTTGAGTCTAGAGACCACAGAACAAATGCAGGGGATGGCAAGGCAGAGTGAAAAAAGAGAGCCAAATGACATTTAGACTATAGCTGAATTGAAAACCAGAGGGCATTTTCGGTTAATGGAGCCAGAGTAGATGAAAACAAGGGCCACCCACTTCAGGGAATTTTGATAACTATTTGATAACATGCCAGACTTCGGTTTTACTGGCCTTGCTGCCTATACGGGGAACTTTCCTAGGGGTGTGTTTAAAGAGCCCGTGAGGCTCTAGGCAAATGGCCCATGAGGATGTCTTTCTTTTTGTTATAAATACAGTGTAATGACATGCCTCATTTAACAGTTAAAGCCGTAATAGCTTATGCAGATCCATCATGCTAAGGATTACTCAGGGACTATTGAGGAGACTCATGTTTCTGCTGCCAGCAAGTACATTTAGTCTTCCTATTACAGTATGTTACACTGTGATATGTTGGTTCTTCATGAGTTGTTAAAAAGGACTAGGTAGTGAAGGGAGAAAATTTATGCCATGCAGTCGGCCTCATTCTCTCATTGATTATTTCCCATAATTCTATCATCATTGTCCACTTCTTTGCCAAAAAAAGCAAAAGCAAATCTAGTAATTATAAAATAGATCACTTTTGTAGAAAATATCTCGATATAGTCTGTTTTCCATGAGTATAATAATAAATCAGTTTATGATTTTATCTACTTGTTTTCTAGACATGTCAAGTTATATGAATTAAATGATTAAATTTAATACCGACCTTAGCTATTTAATGTTTTTTAAAGATTATTTTTCCATGCTACAAAGGCCAGTGTAGAAATGAACACTAATAGATAAAATCCCAGTCTTAAAGATGTCAAGAAGAGCTTGGTTCTAATTTCCTTCATTTTCCCCTTTTTTTAAAACTTTGTTATTATAATTTTTATATTTCATGCCTTTTTTCTTTAATGTTTTAATATTTACTTCCAGCTTTTAAGTTCTTTTCTCACATACTGGCTTTAAGTAGAGTGCAGTAAGGTAGCTGCTCTGAGATGTATGAACTGCATGTGGTTCTGATCCTGAAGCAGGGTGTCTACAAGCAGAACTAGATCCCCCATGAACTTATCATGAGCACATTAGCCCCCAAGAGAAGGGACTTCTGCCTTGGCCATGGCTCTAACGTGCAAGTCCCGATGGGCCCCACAGACTCATGGGGTGGAAGACGTATCCTCTCTTCCACTCTAAACTGTTTACAGGGCCCATGGAAATATGTGCTGGTAGACAGAGACACCAATGTCTTTAGGATGGATGCACTCTGTCTTCATTTGGGCTGCTATAATGAAGTATCATAGACTGGGTGGCTTATAAACCACAGAAATTTATTTCTTATAGTTCTGGAGGCTAGAAGTTCAAGAACAGGGTGCTAGCATAGTTAGGTTCTGGTTAGACCCTCTTCTGAGTTGTATCCTCACGTGGTGGTGGTGGAAAGAGGGTGAGAGAACTGGCTGCAGTCTCTTTTATGGTCTCTTTTTTAAGGGCACCAATCCTTCTCTAATTAACTCCTAACGCCATTACTCTGGGAGTTAGAGTTTCAACACATGTACTTGGGAGGGCACGTTCCATACATTTCACACTCTTTGGTGACAAATGGGCTGTTAAAATCCAGAGCCCTGAGTGTTTACCTCCACTGGCTTCATCTAGCTTCTGATACATTTCCCTTTTTTACCTTAATGCTGACAGGAGAATTGCTGTTTAATACATGCTAAACTTTACTCAGATGGCAGATGGTATGCAATGGCAAACCCGTTAGTTAAGATCCTTTTTAAATTAAGCACTTTTGATACTGTCTACACTGGCAGATCGTACAGACTTCAGACAAATATATTATCAATCTAAAGCATAATATTAGAAATGAAAGCCAATGTTGGTTGATTTGCTTTCTAAGTAATAAGGAGACTGTTAGACACTTTACATGTGTTATTTCATTTAATGAAAAATGTTCAGTTAATAGTATACTGATGGGATGGATGTCAGTTATTCTATATATAACTCAAAATGCAGATGCAAAAATTTCTTTAATTCTGCCTTAATTTGCCAATTAAGAGAAATGTTTCATTAGCTTGCCTTTTTCTTAGAAAAAATAATTAAGCAAATAAAATTTTTAACAGCTGAACCTAAGCAGAGCATTACTGGTCTGAGAAAAGGCAAATTGGTAATTCTTCTGTTTTCATATATTTTGCTGGTTTGAAGAGACATATTTGATTATATATATTTTAAAGTACTTATTGTGTTTAATGGATATTATAATAGACAACGTTCCCTTGCAATAAAAATTAATATGTTAACTGGTTCTTAAAAGAAAGAAGATTTTAGCATCTACTCTATGAGCGGCGTTAAAGGTCTGAAGCAATATGTATTAGTATATTGTACTTCTACTACATTACATCTTCCTCAAGGATTTTGAAACAAAACAAAATAAAATGAAAATGACACATCAGTTACAACACAAATACTCTTGGGAAGATAAAAATAGAACGATGTCAATATTATGCTTGTTGATGTACCTGAAATATATACCCATGGCTTTTAGGAAATAAAGCATACAGTCATCTGAATTAAACGGAAAAGAATCAGGTCAAATAAGGACGGTTAAATTTTACGGCTCGTTTATTCATTTGTTTGTGTGTTTCAGAACCCACTCTCTCTTTCTCTCTCAAACACACAGAAGCAGTCACTTCTCTGCCCGCTGTTTTATTATTTTTTTAAGTCTTTCAAAAAAATCACACAAACTTTCATACTACTTTATAGATATGAAATCTCCTGTTTATTACTCAGTTTTGGTTTCTTATATATTTTTAATATGTGAATGGGAATGATGTTTTTCTTGTAGCATTGTTGCAAAGATTAAATTAGACAATGAATTGTCAAAAATATATTAGACCCATTTATTTATTTTTGCTTTTATTTCCCTTGCCTTCGAGGTCAAATTCATAAAATTCTCTCCAAATCTAAGGTCCATGAGTTTAGTACCTATGTTCTTTTCCATGTATTTTATTGCTTCAGTTCTTATATTTAGGTCTTTGATCCATTTTGAATTAATTTTGATATATGGTGACATAGAGAAGTTTAATTTCATTCTTTTGCATGTGGCTTTCCAATTTTCCCAGCATCATTTATTGAAGAGGCTTTCTTTTCTCCCTTGTATGTTTTCGGCTCATTTATCTAAAATTATTTGTCCATATATACAGGGGTTTATTTCTGGACTCTCAATTCTGTTCTATTGGTCTGTGTGTCTGTTTTTCTGTCAATAGCATGCTGTTTTGATGATTATTGCTTTATAGTATAAATTGAAGTCAGGCAGTGTGATACCTCTGGCCTTGTTCTTCTATCTCAGGATTGCTTTGGTTCTTCAGAGTCCTTTGTGATTCCATACAAATCTGATAATATTTTGTTCTATTTCTTTAAAAAATACTGTTGGGATTTTGATGGAGATTGCATTAAATTTATGTATTGCTTTGGGTAATATGACCATTTTAACTATGTTGATTCTTCCAATTCATGAACATAGAGTATCTTTCCATTTCTTTGTGTCTTCTTCTTTTAATGTCTTGTAGTTCTCAGTGTATAAGTCCTTCACATCCTCTGTTAATTTTATAACTAAGTATTTTATTTTTGGTGAAATTCCAAAAGGAATTGTTTTTTATTTCTTTTTGTGAAATTTCAATGATAATATATAGGAACACAATGGAATTTTATATATTGATTCTGTATCCTGCAACTTTACTGTATTCGTTTATTGTTTCTAATAGTTTTTTTGGTGGAATATTTTGTGTTTTCTATATAAAGAATAATGTAGTCTGCAAAAAGTGATAATTTAACTTGGAATTACATATCAAACTTAAAGCTTCTTCACGGCAAAAGAATCTATCAACAAAACAAAGAGGCAACCAATTGAATGGGAGAAGATGTTTGCAAACAATGCCTTCGATAAGGGGATGATATCTAAAATATATAAAGAACTTATACAGCTGAACAACAAAAAAGTAAATAATCCAATTTAAAAATGGGCAGAGGACCTGAACAGACACTTCCCCCAAGAATCAGACAAGCAGCTGATAGGCATACAAAAAGATGCTCAACTTCACTAGCTCTTAGGGAAATGCAAAATAAAATCACAATGAGATATCACCTCATACCTGCAAGAATGGCTGTTATCAACAAGACAAGTAATAACAAATGTTGGAGAGATTGTGGGGAAAGAGGAACCCTCATACACTACTGGTGAGAGTATAAATTGGTATAGCTACAATGGAAAACAATATGGAAGTTCCTCAAAAAACTAAGAAAAGAATTACCATATGACCCAACAACCCCTCTTCTGGGTATCTGCACCCCAAATTTGAAAGCATCCATAAAGATATATGTACCCCAATGTTCATTACAGCATTATTCATGATGGCCAAGACATGGAAACAACTGAAGTATCCTTCGATAATGATTGAATAAAGAAGATGTGGTACGTATATATATTACTCAGCTGTAATAAAAGGCGACATACTGCCATTTGTGACAATGTGTCTGGATCTTGAAATAATCATGCTAAGCAAAAAAAGTCAGAAAAAGTTGAGAACCATATGGTTTTGCTTATATGTGGGATATAAAATGGAAAGCAACAAATGAGCAAGACAAACAAAAACTCATAGACACAGACAACAGTTTGGTGGTTACCAGAGGGAAAAAGGGAAGGGGAGAAGTAGATAAATGTAAAGGGGGTCAAGTATATGGCGATGGAAGGAAATTCGACTTTGAGCGGTGAACACACAATGCGGTATACAGATGACATATTATTGAATCGTACACTTGAAACGTATGATTTTATTAACCAACATCTCCACAATGAATTTAATAAAAATTATATATATATTGGAGGTCCTAAACATAATTGCTATTAGTATTTTTTTATTTGTGTGATGATACCCTGCTGTCACTACTTGCAATGCTATGATAAGAAACTAACAACTACCACCTGTGGTATGCATAGGTGCCAGACACGATGCTGAATTTAACTTTACTTCAACATTTAATTTGAGTAGGCCATGTTATAGTAGTCCCTCTTATCCATGGTTTCATTTTCTGTGGTTTTAAAACTGCAGCCCAAAAACTATTAAATGGAAAATTCAAAAAATAAACAATTCATGAGATTTAAACTGTGAGCTGTTCTGAATAGCGTGATGAAATCTCATGCTGTCCCTCTCTGTCCCAGCCATAATGTGAATCATCTCTTTGCCCAGTGGGTCCATGCTATAGACACTCCCTGTGTTTTCATCACTTAGTAGCCATGTCGGGTATCAGATTGACTATTGTGGTATCACAGTGCGTGTGTCCAAGTCACTCTTATTTTACTTAATAATTGCTCCAGAGCCATTCACATAACTTCTATTACAGTATATTGTTATAATTGTTCTATTTTATTTTTAGTTATTGTTGCTAATCTCTTACTGTGCCTAATTTATAAATTAAATTGTATCATAGATATGTATATATAGGAACAAATATACTATATACACAGGGTTCGGTACTATCTGTGGTTTTTGGCATCCACTGGGATACTGGACTACTGTATCCCCATTTTATAGGTAGAGAAAGCAAATAATTTGTCAAATTGTTGATAAATGACAGATTGTGGATTCAAATACATCTTTATTCATTAGCAAGTGACATTTGTTAAAAAAAAAAAAGAGTACACATGATAGATACATAACGGAGCAGTTTTGAGCCTAGACGTGGGCCAGAGTATCTGAGTTTTGACTTTGCCATCTCCTTGCAGCATGACTTGGGCAAGTTGCATATTCGCTGTCCCTGCCTTAGTGTCTTTATTTGTATTATAATAATAATAATAATAATAATAATAATAATAATAATACCTGACTCCTAGGGTTGTTAGAATTGTGAAAGGAGGTAATGTTTATGAGGCACTTTAGAACTGTGCTTAGTATATAGAAAGTGCTATAAAGTGTTTGCTTAACGAAGTAAAGAATCTCTAAATTACAGTCTATATTGGAAAGAAGACTTAAAGTGCAATTTTAAATAGCTTTGGTTAGGAATTTTTGTGAGTGTATTATAACCCACAGGTCTAAAAAGGTTAGTGTTAAAGTTACGTGGAAGATATTCCAGAATCAGTAGAGAGCGAAGGACCAGACAGTCCTGTAGGTCAAAAGCATCTTTGTGTAAATTCCACAAATGTTGACTATCACTGGCCCCGTTTAAGGGGCTGGGGTCTTTTCGGAGCTGACAGAATCCACATCTACTCAAGGAAATATGGAGCTCCTCTCTCCATCCATGTCTCCGTCCCAGGTGGGAGCCAGCAAAGAGCTCTTCTCATTTATACATGTTACTGCCGCTTCTGTTGCTTGTTCTAGATCTCCTCCCATTTAGGAGCACTGAGGAACAAACAGACCCAAAGAAGGGAACTTGGTTATGTCTGTACTGATATTTAGATTTGGTGTAGTTACTAAACTGATTAGATTACCCCTAGAACATTTCACAAAGGGCTATCTCTCTATTGAGATATATTTCTTAAAATGGTTTCATAGACATCCTTGGTAACTCTTTCCAGTACTTAACACTTTGCTACCAGGAAGCTGGTGGCAGAATTGTAATGCTACCCTGTTTTTTTCTGCCATTCCTTTGCAATATGGCAGCTTTATGAAGCACTTAATTAAGCAGCTTAGTGCCTTCGGTCTGACACCTCAAAAGTGGCCCTCAGCTTAACAATTCTTGGCTTGATGTTACAGATGTAATTATGAACCTGTCACTGAATAACAGAGCTTTTTTTTTTTTTTTAAATGGGAATTTAGTTACGTCATTAAATATTTTGTGTTGATGTGTTTAGACTGAAAAATCAAGATAGTCAAGTGATTTTCATAACAAATGTATACATAGTAGATTTTCAGACAACTACTTATTTCAAGAATATTTGCTGAGTTGAACTGGAAAGAAAACTAATTTAAGAAAAAAAGAAAAGGGTTATGATGTGGTTGTCTCAGAGTCAAATCAAGCAGACATGGTTAAGGATCATAGAACCTAAAGGTATGCTCATCAGGACATGGGCTGAGGGCTCATTGTAGCCTTATCGAATAACCATTATGGAAATATGCATATTTCCCAATGAACTGTTTCTGCATTTATCCAATATGTATTTACTGTATACTTCATTATGAATCACCAAGCTGGTAGGCCATTATTTGCACTAATTTTCTTAAATACTTTGGTTTCAAATCTGTACTTATTACACTTTTAGCTTTTGATTAGGTACATGCATTGTGATGAATGTTTCAAAAATATTAATGTGAAGAAGTATGGGCATTTATTGACTATATACATTGTCTAAGTTGCCTAGGGCATTCTACAGGTCAAGGGGACCCATGAGCTCTTTAAATTAAACTACTATTTTTTCTCTTCAGACTAAGGTTCTGCTAATAAATGAACCATGCAGCAGAGGTTATACAAAGAAACTTCCTGGAAGGTTTTTCAGTTTATAGAAAAAATATGGTGGCATCAAACACAGTAAAGTTTCTATATTTTCCACGTAGAAATTATGTCATTAAATATACTTTAGATCAATAGTGGTTCAGGCAAAATCTTCACATGGAGTTTGAAACTGTTGAAAACTGGTCAGTGGGAGAATAGTAGGATATTTTCTTGAATTCTAATGGTCTAATTCATGCACAAATCTTTTATTATACTATGTAGTTTTAAGTAAGTGCATTTATTTGAAAGACAGTGAAAAAAAAAATCATGGGGAGTTATTGCTCCAGAGAAAAAAGCTTTCCTAGGGGTATTATAACATATTGAGTTGGGAAACATTTATTGTTTAAGCCTTATAATTTCCCTTGTGTAAATTGTGCCAATTTCTATAATGATAGGGATGGCCAAATCATATTTTATTTTATGGTTCTCTGTTGGCATATTGGTTCTAGATAAATGACTCAAAATTAGCCTGGTCTGGTTACTCTGTGGAAAGGTTCATTAAAGTAGATGAAACGTCCCAGAAATACACTCTGATTACTGATGTTTTTTGAAATAAATAAACCCAGTTTAAAATAATATTGAGTTTCAGATGTACTCACCTTATGGCAATATTAGTTTTCAAACATATTCATTGTGTAGAATTCTGTGCTGAATAAAAGTGAAAAATATCAACACACTGTTACATTACTTTCTAATTTTTGCTATACTGAAGCATTGCCTTCTCATATTTTTTCCATTATAGACAAATGAGTCCATACTCTGTAAATGATTCTCTTTATGGATAAGGTTCCATTTAGTTGAATGGTTTTGGTCCAATGGTCATTTATTCTTTCATGTATTTCAAACTATATAACTAAAAATATGGGAGTTGTACTAAATGTGCGATCATTTCTCCTCTAGTTACCTTTATTTTGAACTTGTGCTCAACAGATATAATTTTATTTTTTGAAAAAACTAAAATTAAATACAGAAATATATTTTTCCCATGAACGTACATACCTGGGAGTTGAGGAATGATTACTAAATGCCTAGGATACACAATTAATTGGACAATAAAATGTAAATTTAATTTTATTTAGAAAATAAATAATAAGCATAAAATGAGGAAAATATGAAAAATAATCTATAGCTCTAAGACTCAAATTTACTCTTAATGCTATACAACCTAATTGGAATTCACAATGCATTGGAATTGTTGGCTGATTTACCTTTCAAAAGAACACCATTTGAATAATAATCAGGCTGAAGGAATAGAGACAGGGCAAATAAGTCCAGCGAGATACACAGACATGATCTACACTATTTTGAAATCACTGCCGTGTTCAAATTCTCATATGGCCAACTTGGGCTGTCTACAGTTAGAATTATTGAAAAGAAAAGTGGATCAACTCAGAAAAGTTGCCTGGTGGGTCAGCTGTTCCCTCAAGTAACTGGATAAGTTTCATCTGCTGAAGACCTACAGCCAGAACTCTTGATAAATTATCACTGCAACTTACCTGCCTCTTCATCTGTGTCCTACATTTAAACTCATCATAATAGTCCCACCGATTTCATCTCAAAGTCCCAGTCTTCTACATCTGCTTTTTAAAATCTGTTTTTATTTTATCAGGAGTCTGCTTTTCTGCAAATATAGTTTCCTTGTGCTGGCTCTTTTCCCCTCAGGTAAGGTTTTTTAATAATGTGAATCATTCATGGATTATACCTGGAAGAAATGCAGCATTCAAATCCCAACTATTTGAGGGAGATAGAAACAAAAATGCTTAAAAACAAACTTGCTATTCAGGGGAAGCCTGAAAAATTTGAGATTTTCTAGTGTTTCCACTTAAGTTTTTTTTTTTAGCACCAGCACTATGAAAGATCCATCAAATTTTAACAGCTCTGTTTATTTGAACAAGGTGAAAAGAAAAAAAAATAATGATTTAGTCTAGCTTTCAGGAAGCAAGATTCTTCTTTGAGAGCATAAGTAATAGTATTAACAAGGACCCCTTTCTGGTGTTCTTAGAAGACATATTGACTTTGGAGCATTTATCCAAATGTTTCAACAAAAGGGCTTTTTGAAGTTAGTAGAATTTTAATATGGTGAAATATTTAAAGGGAATGTCCCAGTTATATACGTTGTATGTAATGCTGCTAAGTCTCATATTTACTCTGTAATGGGGCAAATGTGTGGTAGTGAGGATAAGTAAATGGGGGAAGCATGATATTATGTACCTGTCCAAATTTTATAATCATATTAAATATGAGTTGGCAAATATCAGAATTTTTGCAGATAACTTGGCTCAGAAAAAAATGTACTATAATGCTTCTACTTTTCCCTAAGTTTTTGGTGGGAAAGAATAAGTACAGGTAAATAGTAATCGGTGCTACAGTCTGAGTAGACAGCAAGGCCAGGAAAGAAAGAAACAACAAATGGGTATTTCCAGGCAAAAGCTGGAGCTCGGGTCTTGAAGATTCAAGTGATAGAAAGGCATATTTTCTTCCATTGGATTTTAGGGAAAAGAATATAAAAATATAACTTGGCATAGCTATTATTTACTTTTATTGAGAATTTCCCTCTCCCACCAGTAAAGAGAGAAAAATTTGTCCCACATAGTTATAAGTCTTTTATAGCTCTTACTGAAAGGCAGTTTTTTTATTTTTAATGGACCCTGCTGTTATTGTTCTCTCAAGCTTGAAGTTTAGTCCTTAGCTCTGCAGCCTTGCTACGAATACATCATCTACTCTCTTAGCATATGTCAGAAGGTTTTGAAGCTCAGGTAATAGGAAGCTGTTATTTTCCTTCTTTTTCATACTACTAACGGTAGCAAAAGGTCACGACATATCCATAAGGCAAGTTTGCCAAGGGAGGTTTTGCAGATTTCCTAGATGTAATATACTGCAGAGCATGCTATTTTGCAAGATTGTTTTATGGGACTTCTTGACTACAGATGGATTTGGTTCACTCAGCAAGTATTGAGTGCCTGCTATGTGTTGGACATCATTCTAGGTGCATCTTTAATGTTCTATTTTTAAGTTGAAGGAAAGTGATGTCTTTTATTCTGGCAAGTGCATTTAATCTCTATTTGAAGTTAATTCATGTTGTATCTTCTCTGTTTTGACATGGTGAAGACTTAGAGGATACTGATAGAGCCAAGAAAGATTAGTGGTTGGTCATTTGGACACTGATGATGTGAGTATTTAGGCCTTCAGCCAGTGGTGTTACCCTCTTCGCAGGCACCAAAATTAATGACGTTGTGACTGCTGATCCTTTACTCTCATTTGTCATTACAAATGTTTTTGCTTTAATACATCAGTCTCCTCTTTCAGTTTGTATTGACAGTCTCCATGTCACACCCTTATTTCACTGTTAGATTACTGCAGTAGCCTCCAACTTTCTAAGTGATTCTCTAGATTAATCTTTGAAATGCATCACTATCAGTCCATCCTTTGCTGAAAAATTTTAAAGAATACCTCTTCAAATAATCTTAAAGCACTTGGCATCACCTTTATTAATGCACACAGGACTATAGGATAACTTAATTGGTATCTTCTGCTTGAACAGGTAATTGTACACTTGTGGAAACTGAGGTCAAGAAGCTTAAGTGACTGGTTCGAATTTATTAGTTGTTCAGAAGAAACATTGGAACTAAAGTCAGGATCTCCTAAACTTCAGGTCTGTGTACTCCGTCTTGTCAAATAATGTCTTCCATTTTTTTTTTTTTCCTCCTACTGTGTTTAGAGATTCTAAGCCTCTGTGTTTTCCTTACTACCTCATAGTGGAGAATGCAAAGCCCCCTCTTCATGAGTGGTAAGTGATGGGAGAGTGCGTGACAGTGGAGGAAGGAGAACCAAGTCATCCCCTGAGAGGGATCTGTGTTCCTGAAACATCACGGGAAGAGTGTTCTGTACTAAATATTTGTGGGCCCTTCCCCCGACCCCAGTTCATATGTTGACGCTCTAATGCCCAGTGTGATGATACTTGGAGATACTTGGAGATGGGGTCTTTGGGAGAATGATGTTTATTTGTGGGCATGAAGGTAGGGCCCTCATCATGGGATTGAAGAGACACCAGAAAGCTTGCTGCTTCTCTCTCTGCCGTGGGAGGACACAATGAGGAGGCAGCTGTCTGCAGGCCAGGAGAGAGAAGACCATCCCTAGGAACTGAATTTGCTGACATCTTGATGCTAAACTTGCCATATCTGTTGTTTAAGCCAACCAGTCTGTGGTATTTTGTTGTAGCAGCTTGAACTGACTAATACAAAGGAGTTTCTGTCAAGGTCCTTATATTACTTTCCTAGGGCTCCTGTAAAAATGACCACAAACTTGGTGGTATAAAACAACGGGAAGTCTAATTCTTTCTCTCCTCTTCAGTAGAGATAAACCTAGGATGGCAGGATTGTGGAAGGAGGGAAGAAGGCATGCGTTAAGATGTTAATGATTATTGCCCAAATACCTAATTGAAGATTAAATAGGAATTATTTGACAGCTATCTGAGATTAAGAATGGGCCAGGGCTAGCCTTGGAGTGTCTAGGGACGCTGAAAGTAGAGAGAAACTACCCACTTCATTAGTATTCTTGGTTTTGGCCCCTGTCAGGATACAGTGGGTCTGATTGCTTAACTGTGGAACTGGCTGAGACCAGCTGAGGATAAAAGGGTGAGGCCAGCTCGTGACAACGGGATTCCCCAGCTGGAGCTGCTCTCAGCCGGAGGTGGTGTGGGGTCTCAGCGCTATGAACAACTGGGTGGCCGGCCAGTTGGTTGTGGTATGCACTAGATTGAGAGGGATGTTATTTACTGGAGCCAGTTCCAGCTGGTAGTTATACGGGATGGAGGCCACCCTGTGGTGATGGTAGGAGGTGGGGTGGGAAAAGTGTGGGTTAGGAATAGCGCTGAGTTTGGGTGACAAAAGGATGCTAGTGTGTGGAGCCATGAACCCAGTCAGGAATGAAGAGCAACCAACTGTCAAAATGTGTGGAATTCTTGGCTGTGCATCTAGTTCTACTCCATAAAGACACAGCTGGCTTGGGTAGGTACAGCATCTGACACTTCTGACCTTGTCCCCTGTATCATCTTTGGTAGATATGCTCTAGCTTCTTGTCTCTCCTTACTAATTATATTGGTATGGGAGTCAGAAGATGTAGGGTTTAAAGCAGGAATCGCCCTTTACCTCTGTGTAACCTTAATATTTTTAAGTCATGAAATGTAAATGTTTTTACATTCCATCTCTCTCTGTCATGCATAGGCTATGAGGATCAATAAAAGTATACAAATGGCTTTCCTGGAAAGAATTTCTGTGCAAGATCAACATGCCTTGGAAAGGAGTTGAAAGGGCACAGAATATCTGCTTTTCAAAGCATGAAAACTAGTGATTAGCTATGGTAAAAGAGAAGGCAGGAGGCAGAGGGTTTTTCCCCACTATGGGAATAACTTTGACTGCTCTGCAATCTTTAATATGTATTTTTTTCACATTGCTGAAATTGTTAACTGGAGATTCTGATAAGACTATCTTTTTTTTCCCCTGCATTTCCACCTAAAACTATCTCCCTTTCATTTTTTCCCCCTAATTAACTTAGTTGTCAATGAAGAAATTCAAAACCTAAATGCTTACAATGTATTTTGGAAATCTTTCTCACGACGATAATAAAGACAAGGCTTTGTTTGTTTGCCTAGGGACAACTAGTGTCCTTTTCTTCCTTTAATTCTGAATTTTATACTCTGATAGATAGAATTGTGGGCACAACAATGAGAGAGAAAAAGTAGGGCCAGGCACAAATCCTGAGTTTTGATAAAGTCTGTAAGACTTAGAAGTTGAGGCAAAATCAAGTTTCTAAACTGGTTTATTTAGGTATATACAAGAAAGAAAATATAAAAATGGAATATAATGGAATTTCCTGATTTGTGAACAAATCTGAGGTTGTTCTCAAGGGGGAACATTTTGTTTCTTTGTTTCCTTGCCTAATTGAAAAGATGCAATTCTGAAGATGGTCAGTCTATAGATGGCTCTTTTTGGAACTGCCAGGGTAGGTCTCTGCATGGCGGGGGTGGGAGGGAGTGAGTAGGGGCCAGATCCACCGAATCATTCCTTACCTCATTCTTTGATAATATCATGAAGCATTTTTCCAATCTTTAGAAGTCCAATCTTTAGAAAAGTCCATGCAGGGCTGTAATAATGCCATGGGACTTGACCTGGCTAACCCACAGAAGGTAATGGAAGTATACATTCTTTGGAGACGTACCTTCTACACCACCCATCACTCATTGACCAGGAAATTTTATGTTATTAAATAGAAACCTTAACAAGGTCGAACTGTATGCATTTACATTACTTGCTTGTGTCTGGACCAACCTCAAAAGCAGTGAATGTACTTGTGACTTATATTTACTTGACCAAGTCTGCACACCAGAGTAATATTTTCCAGAGACAAAATGACTGCACCCATAAGAAAGTTTCTGGTTATATTCTTAGAGTTAAAGGGAAAAAGACTTCTCACAATTTTTAAAGTAGCTATGTTGTCCATAATTTCTGCCATATCAGATTCAGAAGCACCGAGTTTTAGACTCGAGACACAACGAAAAATATAAGATTTAAAAGTAGACATTTATATATCTTCTGAAAATTTTATCAAATAAGATCTTAAATATCAGACAGCCTGGTTCAATACTGGTTTCTTGGCTAGCTTAATCTTGACATATTAAACACAGTAGAAAATTTTAATGCTACAAAACATAAATGATGACATTTTGCTATATGGCTATTAACAAGGGAAGAATGGTCGAAGAAAAACACTTGGTAGAGTCTTATGAGAACATTTTTTCCCTCATCGAGAACCCTTCTGGCCGTTGTCTTATTTTTATAGAATTGGTGGGTTTCCATACTTTATAATGATCTTCTCAGAGATGGAAGTAAATGAATGTTCTCTTACTTTACAGTTCTCTTTTATTGCTGTTTTTATAATGCAAACAGCTTTCTAAAATATGATATAATTTATTTCTTTATAAGTTTTTGTTTGTTTACTGGTGTATTAGTTTGCTAGGGCTGTCACGACAAAATACCACAGACTGAGTGTCTTAAACAACAGAAATTTATTGTCTCAGAGTTCTGGAGGCTAGAAGTCTGAGATTAAGGTTTGGACAGGGTTGGTTTGTAGATGGCTGTCCACCTCCTTAGTCTTCACATGGTCTTACCTCTGAGTATGCATAACTGTGTCCACATTTCCTCTTCTTAATGAGAATACCGGTCATACTGGATTAGGATTCACCCTAAAGACCTCATTTTAACTTAATTACCTCTTTAAAGGCCTTGTCTTGAAATACAGTTACATCCAGAGGTACTGGAGATTAGAACTGCAATGTTCAAATGTTGGAAAACACAATTCAGCCCATAACAGTGCATTTGTTTCCAGCCACTATAATAGTTTCTGTGAGGTTAGGGATTTTTGTTTCTTTTGTACACTTATGTATCCTATGCACCTGTATCAGTGCCTGGGCAATAAAAGGTACTAAATAATATTTGCTGAATGAATAAATGAATCAGTCAATGAATGAAACAAATAAGTTGAGTGACAAATATATAAACCACAGAGTTCTCTACATATAACATGCCACTTTTGCTACCAAAGCTCGTTTGTACTTGAATTAGTAAGATCTGAATAGTGTTAGTTGTGCTTATTTTGGCATGTGGGCCTATCAGGAATATTTGTGGGTAAAGTCTGTAGTTAGAAATAAGTACCACATAAAATGCATTAATAATTTCAAAGTGAAAAAATAAAATGCACATCAACTGTGGAGGAGAAACAGGGAACAGTAAGGGTCCTTTCAAGCCAATAAAACTTTAAGGGCAACGACTTGTAATTAAAACTGAAGTGAATTTAATCTTTCCTGCTAATCACTTCTGCAGCGTTAGCCTGTTTTCATTAAACTAATCGATGGCAGATGGAGCAGATGCGTGGTGAGATTACAGCTCCACTTTATGGCAGGGTTAGAACAAATGTGACTTTCCCTGCATTTTATGCATTAACATTCAGAAAATTCACTCCTTTGCTTTCTTCAAACACCAAATCATTACTGATTAAAAGGAATCAAAGGATGTTTTACATAAATGAAATCCATTCGATTCCTTTAAATCAGTCTTAAGTAAGCATGTGTTTAGTGCTGACTATACACAAATATGTGGAAGACACAATTTGCTAATATCAAGGAGCCTACAAGAAATTTTATAGTCTAAAGGTTAAACACAATCATCACTTTTTTAGACAGATTTCAAAATGACAATTTCTGAAGTATACGAAGTTTAAAATTGAGTTTCATAATTTTTTTTGTTTGTTTCAACAATGGAAACTCAAGAACAAAGCAAGTACTAATAACTTTAAAAATTCTTTTCTAGAAATAACATACCTTTTTAATACTTTTCTTAAACTAAATTGGCACAAGTCTGAATAATTCTAATTATAGATTTGGGAATCATTGAAAAGAAGCAAAGTACAAATTATTATTAATGATGCTAATATTGCTCTATAGTTACATAGGAGAATAACATGTGAATTACTTCAAGTTTGATATGCTTCATACTTTTAGATTTAACTTAGGTAATGAGAATTTCTTCTTGAAATGAGTGGTTGGAAGCAAACACTCAAGTAAAGAATGATGCCGTTTAATATTAACCACTGGCTTGTTCTTTCTTAGCTTGACTCTCAATTCTATACCTTTTTGTGATCGAAGAGTCACTTCAGTTTCTCTATTAATCAATATTAATAAAAATACACGCACAAAAAGTAAGAAATCCCACATTTCAAATCTCAAATGTCATCTGTCTGTAGGGAATATTTTGGATACTTCAAGTAAATTAGCTTCCTCTCCTTGTTATTTTCTGTCCTTGCACCTTTTTTCCTTTTAGCACTTCTATTTATCTTCTATGTAACTTGTTTATTATCTCTGTTTACATATATGCTTCATAAGATCAAGAATTAGGTTTGTCTAGTTAACTGTTTTATCCTCAGTGCCTAGACAGTTGCTACCACATAATATATGCCCAATATATATTTGTTGAATATTGTTGAATAAATAATTTCAAAGAAACTTACTTAGCCCAGCTCAGTTTATAGACATATACTTCATCATCTAAGACAAACAGAACATAAATCTCTTTTTTGATGATAAAAATGAAAGGAGATTTTTAAAAAATTTATTATTGCTTTTATTTTTTGGGCCTGGTCTGGTTTAGAACCAGACATGAAAAATTATGAAGTGGGCTAAACATGTTATGTCCTCCATTATGTCTTCTTCCTTTTGTTACTTTCCTTAATTTCTTTAGCCTTCTTATGGCCTCTTTAATGCCAGAAATTTCTTGGTATTAATGGAGAAGAAATAGTTCGGGAGACAGAAGCAATGGGGTGAATATATTTACTATGACCCAGTGGGTATACTCTATTTTCCAAGACCTTGAAAAATAAATTTGTGAGAGAAATAATGTTATCCCAGAAAGGGGCTTTAGAGGTGGTTCCCTGTAGATTGGGCTCACTATGAGTTGCTGGAGGTGAAACTGTTTCCTTAATTGCAGGAAAGATGGTTGGATCATGGGGAAGTATAGGCCAGGGAGCAGCCTTTCATTGTCACTGATAAAGTGAGCAAGAGTTAGCATCAGAATGACTTACCTTCATCCTGTGTTAGGTAGGGGGATTAAAATAGTTGACCAGTCCACTAAGATCCTGCTTGATTCTGACTGAGGCTCAATGAATTACATTATTAGAGAATCTACATCCCTTTTCCTAATTGTCAAATGAATCAATTCAGTGACCCAGCATCTATGAATGAAGAGAATTTAAAGTACCTTTGAGGAAGAAGAAACCTACAGTGTAAATCTTCATTCTAAGATTCTCTAAATCATCCTGTTTCCACTTGCCATCACAACTGTACCATTTTTATGATTAGTTGACACTGCCTGTGAGCAGACATGAATTTCTAAGGATTCACAGTGCTACCACAGACTACCAGTCAGCTTAGGGTCCTGTGAAGAGTCAGCTGATAAATAGAGTTTTGACCCAAGTAATATTGTATCACTGGTGATGAGCAGAGATTAGAGCCACAGTCAAATACTTGAAAGATGTGGGCAGTTGATTCCTACCCCATCTCATTTATCTTTCCAATATGGTTGGTGCTGAAGACAGATGAGCTCTAGAAAATGACAGGTGGTTACTTCAATAGCAGCTGCTATTTTAAATGTGAGCTCCTTACTGGAGCAAATCAACGTACCTGACACCTGGTATGGAGTTATTTACCGGAAAAATGATTTTTTCCTATTTGTTTTATTTTATTGAGCAGAAGATACCAGAACTTTTAAAAGCTAGCATTGCATCTCCAAAATTTCACCCAGAATACCATCATCATGTAGTTTCACTATATTGATTATACTATGCTGATAGGACCTGGAATGCAGCTATCTTAAATGTGATTGTGTGACATGGGCATGTTATTCATTCATTTATTTATTCAAAAATGGCTGTTGAGTACTATCTTGTGTTAGTAACCTCAGCAAAAAGTATAGCAGTGACCAAAGGAGAAAAAATTTATGTCTTTAAGAGTGAACATCATAGAGGGAAAAGACTGATAATAAACAAATAAGCATTTAAGTACATGACATACAAAATTCTGATGAATCCTATGCAGAAAAGTAAAATAGAGTCAAGGGAAATAGGAGAGGTCAGAGGGTGGGACACTGTAATTTAATATTGGAGTTAAGTTTACCTGATAGGATGATACACCAATAGAGGCCTGATAGAAGAGAGGGAGCATACCGTGAAATTATCTGAGAGAAGAAATTTCCAAATATAAGGAAGAGAAAATGCAAAGAGTATGGAAAACAGTGACCTCCATGTAAAGGTAGTTAGAGTAGCTGAGACATAGTGAGTGAGGTGGGAATAAGGAATGAGGCAGCAGATCATACAGGGTATTGTAAGTCATCTCAGAGTGAGTTAGGAAACGGGTAATTTTGTTCAGAGGTGTGACGTGAACTGAATTATATTTTAAAAGAACTATCCTGGTTTATGTGTAATGAGTATACTAAGTGGAAAAGTGGATACTAAATTTGCAACTAAATTTGGAACTAAAATTGCAATGATTAAGGTAAGACATGATGGCGTCTTGGAACAAGTTTGTAGTAATGGAAGTAGTCGCATTCTGGATATATTGTTAAAGTAGAGGCAGATAGTTTTATTGATGGCTGGAGTTTGTGGTATAAGAGAAAAGAGTCAAAGTTTTTGACCTGAGATCAGTCACAGAAGGAAATGGCTTCTACTCTTTGAACTGGGGGAATCACTAAAAGAGGTAATATTTCTAGAGTCAAAAAATTACAGCCATAATGGATACAGAGCCAAGATGAGCATTTCGTAGTGGATGCAAGGGCAGTGTAGCTAGAGCAGAGGCAATGGAGGAGAAGCAGTAGCTACTTCTCCTAAAACAGAGTGAGGTAAAAATAATACACTGTTTTCTCCTGCTCTGTCTTCTTCCAGTGTCATCCATTAGCTGAAGTGGTTTGGAATCCAGAATGGAGGGAAACAGAAAGACAGGGAATGAATCTAAGAGAAGACAGACAGGGAAATGAGTTGATGAGCAAGAGGCAGTTGGATGTGCAAATTTGGATTTCACAGTGCTATGATCTGAATGTATGTATCCCTCCAAAATTCATATGTTGAAATCTTAACCTCCAAGGTGATAGTATTAGGAGGTTGGGCCTTTGGGAGATGCTTAGGTCATGAAGGTAGAATTCTCATGAATAGGACTAGTGCCCTTACAGAACAGACTCCAGAGAGGCCCCTTTCCCCTTCCCAAGTGAGGACACAAGAAGTCAAATCTGCACACTGGTAGAGGGCTTTCACCAGAACCTACCATGCTAGTATCCTGATCTGGACTGCCCGGCCTTCAGAACTGTGAAAAATTTCTGTTCTTTATAAGCCACCCAGTCTATGGCATTTTTGTTATAGCAGCCTGAATGGACTAAGACAATATGTAAATATGAATTTTTATATTAAAAGCATTTTTTAAAGCCATGGAACTCAATTAAATAACCTAGGGAGTAAATGGAAAAAATGAAGAGAAGAGGTTAGAGAACAGAAATATTAGCCCTCCAATGTTAAGAAAATGTTTCTGGGTTAAGGACCCAGAAAAAGACCCTCAGAAGGAGTGCTTAGTGAGCTAGGAGATTGGAGAACGACACGTCCTCAAGGCTACCTACGTAAGACATATTTAAGGAAGACAGAGATTGTCCATGTCAAATGCTGCCCACAGGTCAAGTAAGATGAAGCCTGAGAATTGAGTCATTGTTTTAGCAATATAGATATCACTGGTTATCTTAATAATGGCCAGAACTAGGGTAAGATAAGTGTGGTACTTGTCTTAGGTTCCAAATATCTCAGTATGTAAATGCAATTAAATGATATCTCAATGCAATATTTTGAAAGATTAAAATTATTGCAAAAATCCACAGTGAACACAATGTCAAAAGTTTAAATAATGATAGAATTGGTAACAGTATCAAGCTGAGCCATATTGGAGACTGAGGCAAAAGGAAGCATGAGTAATATTGAGTCTGCCTTTATACATTTGATAAATTCATTGTGACTTTAAGCATTAATTTTGATTAAAAAATATTTTTCAAGTACAGTTGACATACATTATTATATTAGTTTCACGTGTACAACATAGTGATTAGACATTTATATACCTTACGAAGTGATCCCCGTGGTAAATCTAGTACCTATTTGACACCATACATAGTTATTACAATATTGGCTATATTCTCTATGCTGTACTTTACATCCCTGTGACTGTTTTTTATAACTGGCAATTTGAACTTCTTAATCCCATGAAAATTATTTTAGCTGATGAATTTTTGGTGCCCCTTAAATTTTGTACCCAACACAAGGGCCTCACTTACCTCACTCAAACTCCATACCTGCTTAATGAGAGCTGTTTACTGAGAGATGAGGGCGAAAGCCTAATTGGAGAGTGGGAAGGGGAGTGTTGGTGGATTGGGGAGAAGAGTGAATGGATCAGGAAAGGGGTGCATGATTGCTCCTTCAGTGTGGATCCATCAACAAGAGACAGAGTAGATGGGCAGCCTGAAGCCAACTCACAGCTGACTAGCAACTTACATGCAGCTTGACGGGGAAAAAATGTTTGTTCTTGTAAACCTCTGAGATTTGGGAGTCGTTACCACAGCAGAGGTGACCAACAAAGTTCTCATCCCTTAGGAATAAAAATTTGAGATATCTCACTAAATAAAGAATCTTGACAGAAGTAGTTTTAAGGCAAAGAGAATATAAAGTGCACAGTGGAGGAAAGAAATCAACTATATGGCCAGTGCAGAATTAAGAACTGTACCCATGTGTATATTTTCTTCTTCACTGTGTTTTTAATGTTTTTAGTCAGTTGAACTAGTTTTCTTTTTGTCGTTATTTTCTTTTCCTGTACTAATGTATAGGTGTGGTGAAATTTACAAGTTAGTTTGCTGGTTATAGAATATTCAGATAAAATAGTGAAAAACTATAGGAGGATAATTATAATCTAGATGAAGTAATTTATGAGGTTTGGGAGAAGGGGAGCACTTTTGTGACTATATCAGAAAAAACTGTATTGTGTCACTAAAATTTTTGTTTTGGAATGGTAAACGTGGAAAGAAGTTTGTAAGGGGATCTTGGGTAGTGAAAGTTGTGAACTCCAGTGTCTTCAGAAGGCATCAGAAAATGGAAGCAGATAGGAGGCACTGGCCTTCGTATTTTACGGGAAACTAAGGGGGACGTAGAATCCTGGTGACTGATTCCTAGAAACTCATGAAGTGGGTCATGTAAAGGGATTCTCTACCCTTGACTTAGAAATCTTTAGGGAGTGAATAGACTCACAGAAAGTTAAAGACTTTTAAGGCTTCAGTGTTGAATATCCAAATCTGTTAAAAGTAGTATGGCATCAGATGACTTTTCACAAAACTATACCCATGATGAGACTTGGATGCCTTCCTCCCTTGTTCTGAGTGTTCTAAATCTAATATTCCAGCACTCTCTCAATTGTGTTAGTGACTGATATACTTCACAATTAGATATTGTTGGTTTGCAACCCAAGTTGGGTTTGTTTGTTTGTTTGTTTGTTTGCAACCAAGAACCCAGACTGACACACCCAGATTCTGAAGAAAAGATAATAAATAATTTCAGCAAAGCCAGAATTAAAACATAAAGCTAGAACTAAAACAAGTCTGAAAGAAGATAGAAAGATATTATGGAATGACTTTATAAGTCAGTTTATAATCCTGTTAAGAGCATTCCAACTTATGAGAATTTAGTCCAGAGAAATAAAATTACAGTAGTTAAGGGCGTGTGTGTTTTAGAATGTTTTTGACAGGCTAATTAATGACAAAACTGGAAAACCAAAAGCAAACTACCCAAATAGCTGATCAAATGAATTATTGTACATCCATACCAAGAAATACTATGCAGTCACTGAAAACAGAATATTAGATTGATGTCCATGGTCTTTTACATATTTTAATAACTATAGATTTTAGATAAGTATATGTAACATAATCCAATGTAAAAATTAAAGAAAAATTATTTTTCAATTTTTGTAAACATACCAGTGTTCAAGGCAGAAGTAGAAAAAGAACCCAACTTGGAATTACATTTTAGGAAACTGGCTTTTGCCCATCACCCACCAAGAAAGATAAATATTAGCTTGATCCGGTGCATATACCCCATGCAAATACCCAATCATGTGTATTCTTAGTATGTATGATATAGGTTTATTTTTCTATTTTTCTTATTCTCTCATATTTTATTTTCAAAAATGCTGATTGAGACTATATAACTGAGTTCACAGCCTACTAATTGGCTAGTGTTTATTTTTGAAAATCACCATTTTTCACAGATACACCTCATTCAGCCCACCTGTTACTTCTCTGCCATTATGCACTCTCTTTTTTCTTCAGGTGATGTCAAGAACAGATTCCTCCTGTAGCATCCTGTGACAAAATAATTTTGAAACTTATAATTAATAATGTGTATATTTATTTGCAGTAAGCTTCCACTAGGTAACAGTCCTATAACCTCAGACTACAAGGTCCAAATCACTGTGACTTATGGGATGATTAGAACATAGTTGTTCACTCCCAGCAGAGGAACTATAGGAGTGATAACCCATTTGTATTTTGTAGTAATCAGAGTTCTTTCACATAACTCTCCATTTCCGAAGGACTGGTGAGATGGAGCCATCAAGAATATATATTTATATGAGAGACCATGAAAACATCCCGGGAAAGAGCTCAAGATAAAAGTAGAGAATCAAGACTCATAGTTCAAAGATGTCTATTTAAATTAAGATCTATTGACATAGTCTCTACTATAGTCTTACAAAAATGCCTATAAGACAAAGGAGAAAACTCATAGCACCTTGAAATAAGTTCGAGTATCAGCCTAATTCTAGAGTCTGAGAGGAATTTTCACTGACGGCAAGGTCCATGAAACCCTATCGGTGGCTCATCCAGTGACTCAGCAAGCTTTCCCATCATCTTCCTCCTGTCATTCGCAGTATGACTGTGCTTCCTTCTGGGAATGCACACATTTAAAATGGTCATTAGGAAAGCACAGTACAATTAGGCTGAGGATGTTCTAGTCTTATGAAATAATTTATGATGATGGTAATGTTAGGAAAGCATAAACTGTTTTTTTTTTTTTTTTTTTAATACTTTATCTCTCTAACTGTGTCATGAAAACTTTTGCCTGCTTGGTGCTTTGAAAGATCTTCGTTAGAAGATCTAACTTGATCTTCACCAAGTGACCAAAAATGAGTGGTGATTGATGTCATCACTGTAAATCATTTTGAGTATAAAAGACATGATAGGTATGGTGCGGGTTGAGTCTCATCAGGGTCTCCACCACTTGTCATATGTCAGGGCTTGTTCGGGAAGACTTCTGCAGTGTCACACAGTCAGAGTTAAGATAACAGGCTTTACTGGGGGAAGCCTACAAATCAAGCACTAGTAAGAATGCAAGAGGCATGTGGTATCTGCATTCTCTTTGTCTCTTGGAGGTAATGCCAGAGTCTAGGTAACCTAATTTAGGTACAGAGTAGATTCTCATTAGCATGGAGGGTCTCCATTTTCCTGTCACTCTGACTTCTTATGTAGGACAATTATGAGAGCAGCATTGTTAGTGGGCATATAAACAGACTACTGGGTTGCTGGGAAGTCTGCATTTAGAAGCCAGCTGTTTACATAAATCGTCTGGGAAAAATTGCAGCCCAATTCTTAGGTGCTTTGAAGGGTCCATAGGAAGTTGAAGTCCCTTCTCCATGGATGAGAAAGCCTCTAGTAACATGGAAATTGAAGTCTAAGTATAATCTTATGGCTAGAGAAGGGGAGGGATGGCATCAGCTGGCTCATTGTTCAGGCAATTCAGAGAGACCTAGTCATCTCAGATGAAACAGTATCCTAGATATAAGCATCTTTTTGCCCACCCCATCTATTATGATAGGGAAAAACCTTAGGTTCAGCCTGGACCTTTACAACATTATAGCGAGTGAGATTTTACTAGCATATCTACTTCAAATGTTCAATCATGCCTCTACCTTCTTAAATATATAAAAAATAGTTATGTGCAAGTTTTAATGCCCCCTTCTACTAATTCTGTCATCTAGCACTTCTGATCTGTCTTTATTAGTTGATTTCTTTCTCCTTACTATGGAACATATTTTCCTCCTTTCTTTGTATGTCTGAAAATGATTGACTGGTTGACAGGTATTATGTATTTTAAGGGTTTAGTGAAAAACAATTGATACTATAGAAGAACTGAAATAGTGATGTAGGACGTCACCTGTAGAAGATCTCCAATGTTTGAGATAATAAAGATAGAGGTATAAAAAAGAGTGAGTAAATAAAGATATATGAGGGAAAAGAACATGTAGAATGCTTGATAATTGTAGAGCATCTGACGTAGACATTAGAACACTTAGCAACAATTACCAGAGTCTTAAGTGAGGAAAATATACTAAAATTGAAAAAGATTGGTGTACAGATTGAAAATTTCCTTTTTACTTCTGCGAAATCAATGACAGAAGTCCACATCGAAAAATAACATTACAAAAATTTTGAAAAAAAAAAATAAGAAAAGTATCTGGTACTTCCTTCTTTGGGGAAAGGTTAATAGGTTGTTTCCAAAAAGACAACAAGAACAAAAAGTCTACCTTTGGAGCTTTCTTCAGCACTAAATGCCATAATAAAGTGATAGAATTATGTTTGGGGACAATAGAAAGACATTCTCAAATATTCAAAGGCTTAGTAGATATATCTCACATCTAAATCAAACAAAAATAAACTATAAATTAACCTTAGACATTTGAATGGTCGATAAAAATTACAAATTCAAGAAAAGTGCTAATCATGATAGAAATTCACCGTGGGTATTTCTTGAGTCAATTTCAGGAAGCCAATTGGATTGTAGCTTTTAACTGGATTTTGTATCACAAGATAAAAGTTGTTTCTATGACATTTCACTCAATTGTTTTTCTGTTTTAGCTCTATTTTCAGTGACAAGGGTGAATGTTTCTTATGCTATGTTATTCAAACCCAGTTTAGTAAAATCTCTATGTTTGATGAGCACTTCACATAAATGGCAAAATACCTGCCAACAGTTGCTAAATTATTGTTTTGGGACACTTCTTGGAAAATTACTGAGCACACATACCTCAGATTAGAGCTGCATAAAACAATATAATGGTCACTAGATATTTCCTGGATGGTTTTTATATCATTAAGATGAATGTAAAATGACTTGATGAAAGTTTGGAGGAGTTTTAGATATTGGGAGTGTCTAACAATCTAATGGTAAACATCAATCATAAATCTCCTCTTCATGTCATCTTGCATGTAGAACTTCTGAAATATTCTGTTATGATGCTTAGAAATCAGAATCTAAAATATGATCCTAGCTATATAAGCAAAATATACTTGAATAAAGAGATCATAAGGCAAGCCTATGGGGAGCCCAAAATGTCTTTTTTTGTTATGAACACATGGTTCAAACTGAAAATTTCAGTGATATTATGGCCCATTTTGGGAGAAAGCTAATTTGGTATAGTGGTAATTCTGATTTGGAAGATTTGTAATAGTTAGGATTTATGCTGTTCTAACATTGAGGGTGTACTAAATAATTCCTTTGTGTTAACACATTGCAAATAAACTTGAGAGATTTACAACTATTATTTATTAACTCATTGAGTACACTTGTTTATTAAGATTGCTACCCTCTTAGTGTCTTAAGAAGAAATGTATTTTGATTTTGTCTGAGAATGGAATAGAAAGTGTATTTGTAGTTGTTTAGTTAGGGAGTAAAGCTGGGGGTAAGAAGTAAAAGTTTCAAGCACACAGAATCCTATAAAAAATGATAGAGGTTCCATGCGAGTCTTTGAATCTGGACACCGAGTATGTATTCCTACCTTTTAGGGATCTTAACATTTAATCTAAGATTTTAAGATTTAACCTTAATTTTACAATTATTTGTTCCAGCCTGAAATACAAATTAAAATGGATTTTTGCCTGTGCTTATTGGCTCTTAGAATATTGGCTCTTAGAGCCTTGAACCTGGCCTTCTTATTTGGGGTCTCCTTTTTACCTTTTTGTATATGCTTGATCCAAATCCAGAAATATTAGCCAACTTTTCACTCTGCATCTATAGAACTCTAGAACTCTGAACATGATTTTGCCCATGTGGTTTCTTGTTCTAATTTTTGGCTCCTCAGAGAACCTGAGTGTAAGTGACTCAGTGTCCCTTAGTACTTTTGGAAAAACCCAATTCCTCATCTTCATCTATCCCATCCTGATACCACCTAAAGCTCAACTTTGGTACCATATTAATGATTCTAATTAAAAAGTTAAAAGAACAATTAAATCCTCTGTGAATTAACCTTTAAGAGACGTATGTTTTGTTATTTTTCTATTTAGCTCTAATGAAACAGCTTTGACATTTATATAGATATTGCCTTTCATTTACTGTATATTGAGACTTGAATTATTCTTGATTGGTTCCAGGTGATCCTCCAAATATGGGCCAAGTACATGGGCTTGTTTGTTTACAAATGGGTCAGATTCTACAAATAGGGATGTGATTTTATTCAGAAACTCTTTAGAAAGAAATATGTTATTTAAATAATTCGAATCACTTATTAGGATAAATTCTTATCATTTATATGTTAAGGAGGCTTATTTATTTTTGCTTATGAAATAACAAATTCAAAAACTCCTTAAAAAGGAGGGTGGTCATGCTAGCATTAGCAGAAGCCCTAGAATTCTTTATCTTTCACTATTCTCCCTGCATGTTAACTGCCCTTTTCTGCACCCACATCTCTTATCCTTTCACACTTCATTATCTTTATAAAAAGAAAGAAGACAACATACAAAATTAATTTAAGTAAAGGTCTGCATTACAACGGAAAGCCATTAACTGGCAGGCGTTCACCAAAGCACAGGCAAAAATCAATTTTAATTAGTATTTTTGGCTTTAATGAAAAGTGATTACAAAATTGGCATTTTAGCTAATACTGTTGAGATTTATGGTGAGGTGATACTAATTAATTTTCTGTCGAATTGCTGTGAGCCTCGAATATCTGCAATAAAGTGATGTATTTGCTGATACCACGGATGCATCACCGTTTCAGAGTTTCATAACAAAAGACTTCTTAATGCCTAACAGGTGTGTTTTACACTACTGCTCCTAAGCTACAGGGTATTATTTTTTTTTTTCCATAAAAAGACTGTTATAGGCTATCAAACTTCATGCCATTTTGTTAATCGAGGACATTTTATTTTAATGGATCTTGAATGTTAACCAAAGCCTTTTTTTTTTTTCAAAAACAGATTTCTTTTGCCTAGTTACAAGTGGTATAAAAAGGACATGATATACTTTAATTAGAGAACATTTAATGAATGATTTCTCTTTATTCCCTCGCTTTTCCTCCTTTCTTGATTATATCGGTAGTAAATTGCCTACCAAATTTTCTTATCTGGTTTTAGATTCCTTTGAAAGTAGAAAATCAAAATGAACTAAAATTTACAATTTATTCTGGTCATATGATTTGCATTTTAAATGTTCTTCAGCTTGCTTTAATTGTGATTCTTCCCCCACTCCCCCCGCCACACTTTTTTTTTGAGAGAAACAATACTTATTAAAGACTTTAAAAATTTTAAAACTGTCCCCTATAGGCTGAAAGTGTATCTTTGCATTGATTTTGTTTGATCAGTGATTAGAACATCATTTTATTCATTTGTTGTTGTTGGCCGTCATAGATAAAGAAGGTATACTCTAGAGACTCAATGACAAGGATGGCACAAGGAGACAAAGGGATCGTGTTAGAATCCTGGCATTGGCTTTGGGGCTTTGGGGCTTTGGGTAAGTAACCTAAGTCTCAGTTTTCTCTACTATACAATGGAAATAACTATGCCTGTGTCAAAATATAGTTTGAGTATTAAAAACATATAAATATCTTAAGGTAAAACACTGAAACAGCATCAATTATTATTTTAGAAATGAAATCCTATTTGTTAAAACACCATCTTACTGCTTACTGCAATATGTATAAACTTGGGTTATAATATTTTACTTAGGACCCAGGTACAAATCATGCAAATGTAGTTTTGTAATCATAAAAATCTAAGTGTAATTTAAGATTAAATCACTCATCAGAAATCAAAAGTAATAGAAAATATAAACTAGGAACTATAATTTTTTAGCATTTTAGAATAGACTCAAATAAATAAATGCATCTTCTAGTTCAGTCCATTTTCTTTTAAAAATGAGCAAGCTGGGGCTCACAGAAGTTAAATGAGTTGATTAATGAATCACAACTGAGATTCAAGGGAAAGACTTATTCAAGTCTACTCTAGTGACAAATTTTATGACTCATGTACGTGTTGGTGTGTGTCAAAGGCAATAATAAATATACTATAGATTGTCAATAACTATATAAAAGAAAGCTACCTTTTGTGTTCCAGTTTTGGGATGATGTAACATGGGAAGCTAAACTCTTTTTAAAAAAAACTTTTAGGCAGAATTTAGAGAGATAGAAAAATATTTGTTCTTTTCATTCTTGCCTGAAACATTAGATAGCCTTTCTCAGGAGCCAATGGATAGTTTCCTACAGGCTTCTGGGAAAAGCATATACTCAAGATCCAATTTAAGATTCAAATAAATCCACAAACATTCCTGCTGAAAAGCCTCTGGGAATATTTTCTATTTTCAAGATTTTAGTTTTAATTTTTTTTCTCAGGAAGAATGATTTATTTTGTTTTCCAAAAAAAAATTTTCCGAACATGGCACAGATTTAAATATGCATTTGCTAATTACATCTCAGATGAATGATCCTCTTATACTCACTTTCCTCTGAAAATACTCTTTATCCCATTTGAGATGGCCTCGTCTTTGAGGCCTACAAGATGTGTAGGAGGCATGTGCCTGCATTAGAGCTATGGTGATAAGAACATGCACTTTCGTTGTTAGTTTCTTGGGTACTATAGAATTATAGAATTCTAATTCAGGAAGGGATATTAGAGATTATTCTAAATCCCCATATTTTGCAAATGAGGAATTTGAAACATGGAGGAGTGATAAAACTTGCCATTGTTACTCTGACAGTATGAAGCAAATCTGGAAACTATAATTCAGGTGAGCAAAATCATAGCTAAGTGATTTTTCCTTTATTCCACAGATCAAACAGCTTACCAATAAGTTAAATTATTTGGTTAAAAATGTGCTTTATATCATGTAACATTTTAGGAGAAAATTTTTTTGAGTACCAGGTGAAATAACGGAGATGTGGATTTTGGATGGTTGTTTGGAGATTAATATGCAGTACTGTTGATTTTTCAATGTGTCAACTTTGGTCATTATGTAATATTTATCTTTCTTGGTATAGAAAACTTGATTTTGGCAGTATACTTAAGAGACGATCGTGTTCTGGTCATTGTCTTTGTTTTATGATAGTCTTATGCATACACCAAAATGATAGTGTTGTAGTGAGAAGTTTAACTTCTGAGTAATAAATTATTATTTTTTACTTGAAAAAAAGTGTATATGGGATGACACATTAGAGTTGTAAGATTGCATCAGAGGTGCAGAGCAAGGGAAATTGGTTGTATCCTCTTAATGACTCAGTTCACTGAGATGATTTCTAGATGAATCTGTCTCCACAGTACATGTGTGTTGGCCTAGAATATCAGAATACTCATAGCGGGGCTGACTTCAAGGGCATGAGGTCACACAGGGCCCACACTCAGAAGGCACCCACTCTTGGTGTAATGCTCTGCCATTGCAGTCTTGAAATTCTTAATAATGTTGTCTTTGAATACGTGTTTTGTAAGTGAAATCCGATGGGGCAATGGAGCATGTCTGTGGGCAGAGGAGATACCTGCAGTATGTATGTCTGCTGTTTCTTGTCACTCCATTCTTATGTTTCATTCAAGATGCTCCATGAACACAGAATCCCAGTGGACCCATGATGTTTGGGAGTTCACAGAGACTCAAAAATTGTTACTTGTACTGAGTAAGCAGGGCACTGGCAGCCCAAGAGGCCGTGCTTTCTATTCTAACCAGAACTTCCTTAGAATGCAGAAGGCGGCACTGGTGTTTTGAGAGGCACAAATGACCTATTCTTTCTTATTCATGTTACTCCCCTGTGTTAGTTTATCACTTAATGCTGAAAATGATGACAGAAGAAAAAAGATAGAGCAACTTATAATTCCATTTCCTTTCAGTGTTTCAACTTTTCTGGTAAGAATGAAATACACATGGACGTATGAGCTACAGAGTATAAACTGCGTAATTTCGATGATTTAACTTATAATTAAATGCTTGTAATTTGCATTTAAAATTAACATTGCACAATATTACAAGATAAACTGTAAAATTCATAATAATTTAAAATATTATTTTTCTTCATTTAGACATTAAATAGTAAATGAAAAACACCATGAAAATCAAGAGAAGAAATAAAACACCTAATTTTTTTAGTACCTTTAGTGATATATTCTTCTACTCTTAACAAGTGGCTCTGTATTTTTGTTTTGCACTTGGCCCCCTAAGTTATGTCCCCAGTTCTGACTCTTTGTGATCCTTAAAAGAACAATGTGTAGCATTCTGGAAACACATTGCTATTTTCCTGTTTTAGGGCTTCTCACTTTCAAGATTTCAAGATTATCTTCTTCCTATAGAAGGGGAAAAAGACTTTTTCCCCTTTAGAGAGATTTCAATATAATTGACCAAACAACCTTTTAGTATATCAATAGTAACTGAGTCATGTGTTTTTGAGATTATCTCCTTAGTTAGATTTAGATTTTATTTGTAAGCTTGTCTATCTACAAGCCGTCCTCAGATGGCTAATTTTATCCTACTTCATGTAAATTTTATCATGAGGGCTAAATTTATTATTCAGTAAATATTCACTGAGCAACTATTACACGTGGGACACTGTGCTAGGTGCCAGGGACTCAGCAGTGAATAAGAGACAGATTCTGCACCCTCATGGAAATTTCATTAGACAATAACAAATAAATAAATTTAAAAAAAACCTCCTTAGATTTAGATGAATTCTGTGATGATAATATATGGTGTGATGAGGGCAAAAGTGGTGATGGGAGGCTAGTTTGGGTAGGATGGCCAAGGAAGAACTAAGTGAGGACAGTGTGTAATATTTCAGGTGGGACCTGAATGGTAAGTCCAATTCTGAGAGGAGAGTGCTCCTAGCCGAGGAAACAAGGATTGCAAAGGCCTAAAGATGAGAAACCATTGGCATAGTGGGTTGAACGGTGGCTTCCAAAAAGAATTGCCCATGCTCCAGAACCTGTGAATGTGACCTTATTTGGAAACAGAGTCTTTGCAGATGTAATTAAGTTAAAGACCTTGAGATGAGATCATCTTGGATTGACTGGGTGGGACTGGAATCCAGCGAAAAGTGACCTTGTAGCAGATAGAAGAGGAGAAAACATTGCCACAGAGGAGAAGCCCACGTGAAGGCAGAGGCAGAGACTGGAGTTAAGTTGCCACAAGCCAAAGAGTACCTGGAAACACTAGAAACTAGAAAGGGGCAAAGAAGGACCCTCCCCTGGAGACGTCAGGGAAGCACGGCCCTGCCAACAATTTGATTTTTAGTTTCTGGCCTCCAGAACTGGGAGTGAATAAATTTCTGTTGTTTTGAGCCAGTTTGTGGTCATTTATTTTGGCAGCCTTAGAAAACTAATATGCTTGGCATTTTTTGAAAAACAGAAAGAGATCACAAAGTGAGCATGTGGAGGAGACTGAGAGGGGATTAGGGAAGTGAGCAGAAGCCAGATTCTGAGAGATTGGGCAGACCATGGGAAGCAGCTGGGGTTTTATTGTAAGAGTCATGGGAAGCCATTGATGGATGGATGATAATCTAGAGTATCATTTGGTCTACATTTAAGCTACAGTGTGGAGAATGGGCCATCAGGTAAAGAATAGAACAGGAAGACTACAATAGTTGACCCACTGGGAGATAATGGTGGCCCAGAGAAATCTGGCTGTCCTGGAGATAGAGTGAGAGGACCAGATTGAGATATATTTTGAGAAAGACATAACAGGACTTGCTAAGGGTTTGGATGAGAGGGATCAAAGATGACTTCTGAAATTTTATTGCAAACAGATGAAAAGCAACAAAGTTGTTTACTGAAGTGGCAATCATTAGTAGAGAGAAAGGTATGCCCTGTCAAGGGTGCAAATCAGGAGTCCTTTAAACATGATTAAGGTCTAGAAATTCAGATGAAAGTGTTATTTAGGCTGCACTAGTGGAGATAATGTATGCAAAAGGCCTGATTAATTGCACTTGTGTATTGCTCAAAAAAATGAACGTGTCCTTTAACATTTAATGATGGCTTGATTTTCCTAGTTTAGTTCTCATAAGATAACCGTTTTATCTCATGGGGACATCTGTTCACAACTACTATCACTCAGTAATTAGTTCTTGCCTTCATTTATAATTAGAGAGACTAATGTTCTTTAAGGGCAAGGTTCCAAGAGCCGAGCTAATTTTCGTGTCTCCATACTTGATATTTCTACACCAATTCGCAGGTCATATAGAGAATTTTAAGTTTAGGGATAACTTTCATTACAACATAGCAAGTGATTCCCACCGAATAAGCAATTTTATGCACTTGAGTATTTGCTTGAGTGCTCAATCTACCAACTAGAAGAATTGAAAGAATCAACTTTTTGCCCAAACTCTACTTTAATCTTGGCTCAAGAAGTCTGAAAATATGGGCTTATAGCTGCTCTTTCTAACCCTTCTCCATTTAATCAATAATGACACTGGCAGGAAGAGAAAGTATATCTTTTTCCCCAACACAGGTAATTGAATATTGCCTAATTAGATTAACCGAACTACTTTGTTGCCATAGTGATAAAAGATATATAGGTGGCTTGGCAGTGATAATTGTAAGAGAGAGATTATTTAATGTAAAATGAAGAATATACAGTCTATAGGCCACTGCTTTGAATACGGTGTTCCCTCTCAAAGTCTGAATAAATATTTTTATATTAAACATGGAATATTTTCAACTATTCACATACATTCAACTCCTTTTCTATAGCTTCTAACTTTATGTACTAATTTAATCACTTTAGACTGCTTAAAGTATTTTTGCCTGGGCAGGGCTGAGCAGGGGAGCTTCTTTCTGACCAAAGTAGGGAATAATACATCACTGGTCCTTCTCACATTCACCATTGCAGTAAATATATAACCAGCAACACTGGGAAAGACCAGAGTGCCATACATAGTGATAGTGGTCCTGGCCTCATTTTGGCTGGAAACAGGCTCAACCATCATGTGTCCTATGAATATAGGTAGCTGATTTCTTCTCAGGGGAAACTTGAAGAAAAGCTATCAACTTTTCTCTAAGCTATACACCCAGGTCTGACCTAAAGCACTTTGTTGGAAGATGACTGTGACAAAAATTGATGAGATTACAAAATTTGAGTAAAGAGGACAAGAGACCATTTTAAAAAAAGATGAGACATGGGTTCTATGACTCTAACCACCAATCTTAGAAAAACGGCTACCCACTCCATCATTGTTTTGCTTGTGCTGTATCTTCACAGTCTTCAGGAAAATATTACACCTTTTCCTTTCATCCATTCGGGACTTGTTGGACACCTACTATGTGCTGTGCTTGTGAAGAGTGTGGAAATTAGTTTTATTTGATGGCATGGAAACTATTAACAGAGGAAGGAGTTGACACTGGTAACTGTCCAATCAGGTGAAAGCAGTCAAACTTAAAACCTACATCTTCCTGAGAAAAAGAGGAAGAATTGACTTTCTTCTCTCAGTAATAATGGAGTGTAATTTTTTTCTCCTGAAACCTTAAGTAGAAGTGGAAGTTCTGAAGGAACTTGAAAATGTTTCTTGGCATCTATTTAGCTCCAAAATTATTGCGAAAATAGATAGGATTGTGTAATTTACATGTGTGTGTTTATGTGTGTGCGCACGTGCACACGCGTGTGTGTGCCTATATGTATATGTGTGTGTGCACATATATACATACATACATGTATACATACATACATACATGTATTGTAAAATGAGATAATTCCTGGTAAGGCAATTTAGATAGAGGAGAGAGAGGGAGAGGAAGAGGTAGAGAGAGAAAGAGAGAAAGAAAGAAATTGTTGGAGGACTTAAATATAAGGATCTATGACTTCACAGCTACATATTGTTTGATGTATTTTTTCATATCTGTGAATTTAGAAAACCCCTGTACTTAAAAATGGGAGTCAATAAGAGCTGAAAAAAAAGTGAAGCACCAAAGGAAAAAAGGAGAAAGAAAAATTCTGAAATCCATTGAACCCTATGGACAAAAAAATTGGCAAGACTTCTATAATGAGGATTAAATTTATGGAAAAACCTGTTTATAATCTTTGAACTTCAAAATGGGTGGCATGCCAACTGATGAAACAGTTCTTTAAATTGAGTAATTATAAGCATCAGAACTGCCCAAACATATTGATAATGCTGTAGATAAAATCTTTTTCTAGATCCAATTTGAATTTACAGTAGTTACAGTTTTTACCATATGTAACATCTCTGTTTGACATCCATCTTTACATTAGTGAGGTTGGGAGGCAGAAATGCAACCTCTTCCCCACAGGCAGTTTTAGACTTATAGAAGCGTGCTGGTTACAGATATGTTTTAATGTTCAGGACCTCAAAATTTTGAAAAAATAATTGGTTTATAGTGATTTTCACATGAGACTAAAGAATACTTGCTTATTATTTAGTCATTTCAAAATTAAAAATTGAGAGTTACGGAACTATATAATATTACTGTTTTCTCTTTGGAAGAATTTTTATGACCTACATTGTTCTCATGTAGTCTTTGCAGTATAAACAGAGCTCAGTCTATAAGATACAGCTTTGGTAATGGCTGATGGTGACACATTCAAATAATCTTATCAGCAGTTCAGATGAGGCTGACTTGGATGCATTATAGAAGCATATTAGTTAGAATGGTCATTTATGCAGTTAATAAGTTTGACAAATCATTGTGGGAAATTTTAGTTTGTCAAGTCCAAGTGGAAATTTTAGAATTTATGTCTTTATTAACTAGGTTGACTAGATAATGAACAGATCTGGATTTCACACTATGTTGTGTTATAACTATAAATTTCAGATCAAATACATAACAATACTACTCTTAGGAATATAATGTGATTTTTTTTTCTTTTTATATTTTAATTCCACTTTTATTTGCTAGGGCTGTCATAATAAAATATCAAGGATTGGATGACTTAAACAACAGAAATTTGTTTTCTTACAGTTCTGGAAGCTAGAAGTTCAATATCAAAGTGTTGGAAGGTTTGATTTTTTTCAGAGGCCTCTCTCTATGGCTTGCAGATGGTCACCTTCTTGCTATGCCCTCACTTGGTCTTTTCTCTGTGTGCATGTATCCATGGTGTCTCTTTATTTTTTTTATTTTTTAGGCAAGACAACCCTTGGTTGATCACACAGATTGCAAGAGCCTTGTCACCTTACAATCCCTTATTTTTTATGCCGACAGCACCTTATTTTCCTATGTGGTCTCCCATCCAAGTACTAACCAGGCCCGACCCTGCTTAACTTCCGAGATCAAATGTGATTGGGCTTGTTCAAGGTGGCATGGCCGTAGACTGGTGTCTCTTTTTGTGATCAAATTTTATCTTCTCTTAAGGACACCAGTCTGATTTGATTAGGACCCATCCTGATGCCCTCATTTTAACTTCATTAACTTCTTAAAGACCTTTGTCTTTTAACATGGTTACGTTCTGAAGTACTTGGAATTAGGACTTCAACATGTGATTTTTTGGGGGGAGACAGTTTAGCCCATAATGCCAATGTAGTTCACACACCTACCAGTATTCATTGAGATCCTACTAGGTGTCAGCACCAGGTTAGGCTCAGGAGAGACAGTAAGCTGGGGTCTCCGCCCTTAGGGAGCTGTCAGTTTTATGGAGGAAACCGTCAGCTGAGAGTTGAGCAAACAAACAGTTACATGTTTAAACACAGTAAATGCTAAGGGAGTGAAAAGAACATGTGAAGATTGACAGAATGGGGAGAGGGGAGGAGGTGGTGGGAACCCTGCTTAGATAGGGTCCTTAGGAAAAGTACCTCCATGGAGGAGCATTTTCTTGAGAGGTGAGAGCCTGTGTTTCAAAAACCGAAATGGGGTCGGGTGGTCAAAGCATGGTGAATAAAGGGTCGCAAAGTGAGATCGGTTGGAAGATTATCAGGTGTTTGGATTTGCACAACCTCATAGGCCTCGGGAAAGAGTTTGCATTTTATATGACTTACCACATGAAGCCCTTGAACATGTTTAAGCAAGAAAAGGATTTCTGTTTTAAAAATCTACCCTGGCTGCTGTGATGTGGATGGAAAGGCATAGAGCGAATGCAGCGGATGCATTTAAAGGCAGTAGCTCACGGCAGTGATTATAGTGGGTTGGGTGAAGACAGTAGCAGTCAGATGAGTGAAGTAGATAGAGTCAAGACATATTTTAGGGGTAGAAATGACAAGACTTGCAGATAAGTTGGATATGCAGAGTAAGGAGAGAGTAGAACCAAGAATGACTCAGATTTGAACAGCAGAGTAGATACTAGTGCCATTCGCTATGGGGAGACTGGGGGAAAAGATTAACACTGGGAGTGGGTTTGGGAGGCGGTGTTGAGACCTAAGAGTTTAGGTTGGCCCATGTTGAGTTTCAGGTGCCTATTAGGCTATACTAGGAGGGTTAGAGGGTTGTTTAAGCAGACGAAAAAAGTATTTGAAGTTGGAGTACAAATATATCCATTTTTTAACGATTGCTAGTGGCCCATAATTAAAATGGTATCTGTAAGCTTAAATAATTTGCTTTTAAATAAAGTTTTCACTAAAGGGTTGGCTTTTTTTTCCTATACAATAAAACAGATATTGGAAACATACAGATGACATGGATACCTGACTCACTCAGAGGGTTTTACCTTTGCGTTACTATATAATATGATGGCGTTGTTGTTAAAGATGTCTTGTAAGGGCAATGTCACATTTATTTGAAAATGATGACTCTCATGCCAGATTTTAGAAGTGTAATAAAAGAGTATTTTAGAACTTAAACGAAAGTGCCAAGCAAAATGCTTTTAGTGTGACTTTGCAAATTGTAAGTCTGGCAGAGACTTTAAGAAATGTTTGGCTTTTCTGGCTTTAGTGATTTAGTGAGTTTAGTGATTTAATAAAGACTCCTTGTTAACAGTTTCTTAAATATTTAATGCTCTAGGAAGAAAGATAGGATGATAAAAAGTTTGCTGTTGATGAAGAAAGTAAATCACTTCGCTTACCCCACACTATTGGGGCCTTAAAAAGAATCTTGTATTTCTATAAGTTAAGAAAGGCCTTTTTCTAGTTTTAAAATGTTTCTTCCTTTTGAAAATACTTTATAAGGAAAAACAGTGGTCAGGAAAATAAACTAGACTCTAGTATTAATAAAAATGTGGACTTGAGAGTCAAAGCATCTATTATAGAGTATATTATACAGTAGATAGATATGATAAAGAGTTGAATATGATTTTAAAGGTAGGAAAAACAGTTTGGCTATTCTGTCATTCTCAGCTTCTCTAGAAGTTTGTTTGGCAGGTAGGATTTTATTTCCAGCGTTTAAATTGCTCCCAGGAGTAAAGTGAGCAATCTACCAGGAGAAGTTTATCACTAAATAGATCAGCAGAAATCTTGGCATTTGTGCATACCAAAGGCTAATCTTCATTCACTCACATAAGAGTAGTGAGAATTAGTAGGGCATGGATTTGAATTGTTTTTCTAATTGTAGTGATTAATTTTATAGGGTGTTATAAAAAAAAAAAACCTTAAGGATTTTCCCTAACTCCAATTTCTTCATTTTACAGATGAAAGAAACTAAGTTCCAAATAAGTGAAATGTGCCAAACTCACAGCTGGTTAGTGGAGGAACTAGGGCTAGAACTTGGGGATTCTCATTGCTGCTTTTCAAATCACAATACTGCATTTTATGGCCTGGTTTCTCCTTTTGGTAAATAACAAAATACTTGGTGAGTTCCTTTGTTAAAAGCACAGCATTTGTACTTGGTTAGAAGTACTAACCAAATAAGAAATTGCAGTTTTTGTTGTGAATTCGTACCATAGATATAAAAGATTTGCTAGGGAGGGTGGGCTGTGTCTCCATGTGCTTTTACTCAAACATATTGACGTCTTTTGACTAGTATTGATTCATCTTTTCTATTTTGCCCAGCTCTAGTTGTCCTTGATATCAGACCTTTTGCAACCATTGTCCTGAATGAGGGAAAACATCTCTGGCCAATATTTTAGAGTGGTGCTCCCTGAAACATGAGAATTAAGTTTGTCCCTTTTGACTTTGTTGATGATATTTTCTACCTGATTGCTCTGGTTGACAATTTGAGCTAAGAGAATAAAAGTTTTAGACCCCCCAAATCTATCTGTCATATTTTTGTCTATCTATCTAGCTATCTAGCTAGCTAGCTATATTTAATCCATGTCTAAATAGATGAGGAATATTTTCACATGTTGAAGAAATAGAAAAAAGTACTGCAGAGTATACTGAATTTTTCATTAGATACACTGCATGCATCTCAATAAGTTTAATATTCATATGGTTTATGTAGCACTTTTCAGCCCCAAGCTCTTTACATATATGGTATAGAAACTTACAAATGGTGAATGCAAGAGGAGACCCAGACTGAAAGAGTTAAATGTGCTAGCTGCATCAGAACAATTCTGCACAAAAGTTTTGGAAATGGAATATACACTATTACCAACAGTTAAATATAGTGGAAGAGGAAAGATATAATAATATAAAATGAATATGGTGAATGAGAAAGAGGAAATATTTTTTTCTTCTGCCAAAGAGCCATAGGATCTTTACGTCATTGCTGTTGGCACTACTAACAAAGGTATTGTTTATTGAAATGCTGATGTTGAAGTTCTGCCTTGACCTCGGAAGACATTTTGTTGCCTAAAGAATTTCCAATAGCAGAAGTAGCCAAAATAGTTTTGTTTGGTTTCCATTAAAATACTGAGCTGGTCTGACACTGATTAATTTGTGGGGATGGAAGGACCAAAATTTTACAGTGACTTCACTGCAAATGAGATTAGTATTTTAGAACTGAACTTCCATTTGGTCCTTGTCTATTGGAAGACTCTCAAGTAGTCTTACAAAAGCAAGTCAACAGCAGCATGCTTTCAGAGAAAAAAAAGAAATCTATTTCTGTCTGTCTGTCTGTCTGTCTACCTACCTATCTACCTACCTACCTACTAATATTTATTTTGGACAAATTTTCTTCTGCTTCATTTGAAAATAGAATGACACATACAAAGGGTAGATAAGGAATTGTGCAGGAAGAAGTAGATTATTTTGCAGAGTTGTTGCATTTCTGAGGACTGAAAAATACAAAGAAAGCAGCCCTATATCAGCCTGTATCAAGATAACCATAGCTATATGTTTTATCACAGATACATGTTATCCCTGTCTATCCTTTCTCTCTCTTTTTCTATCCCTATAATCTCCCTCTCTCTCTCTCTTTCTCTCCATATCTCTATCTCTCTCTATCATCTATATCTATTTATATCTATATCTATATCATTTCTATCTCTTTCTATTTTTCTCTCTATATATCTCTATCCCTATCTCTATTATCTCTATGTCTAACATCCTCATCTATATCTCTATTTTTCTCCCTATAGCTATATATCACACATCATTCACACATATACACATGTGTGATATATCATGATAAATTTATATGACAAATATGTATAATTTATGATATATATCACACATCAAATCATACATATAAATCTTCTTATGCATACATATGACATATATCATATGTGATATATATCTGTATGTGTGTGTATATACATGCATATATATATATATATATACACATATATTACTTATAGTAGTTTGAAGAGATCTAGAAATCTCATTGGCAGATCATTAACCTTCAGAATTTTGAAGGCATTTTCCCAGTGTCTATTTTCTTCAGTCTCATTGTTGTGAAGCCATTTCAAATTTTGTTCATGTAGGTAATTTTTAATTAATTAACTAACCTTTTTAAAGTTTGTAGAATTATTTTTTGTCCTTAGTGTTCTGAAATTGTACAGTGGTGTGCTTTGGCATACACTTATTTTTATTCTTTTTTTTTTTTTTTTTTTTTTTTGTGAGGGTTACTCCATGAGGCTTTGTAATCCAAAAGCTCATATGTTTTTCAAATCTGGAAATTTTTCTTGAATTCTGTCATTCATGAGTTCCTGTTATTTTTTTATGGATCTTTTCTTTTCCAGGCGTTAGACAACATGTACTGCCTCTCTCTCTTTTCTCCCCCTGTTTTTCATCTTTTAATTTTCATATCCTTCATCTGGAAGTTTTCTTCAAACTTATCTCTCAGTCCTGCTATTTTGTTTTTCCTTTCTGTTATCATGTTTTTATTAATGTTTCATGAATGCAATATTTTCCCTGATTTTTTGAGGATATTAATGGTAGTTATTTTATAGATTTCTTTTCATTTTATGTTTTTTTCCATGTTTTTTGATTTTTAAATTTTTATTTTAGAAGTTTTTCTAAATATCTAGTATTTCTGCCCAGAAGTAGTTTGGAAGTTCTAAGTGCACAGGTAGTGTTCCCAAGGTAGAGCTTCATTGTAGGATGATTTGAAAAAGCCATATGTTGAGGAACTCCTATATTTGTAAAGTCAGGTATTACTTCTAGGTAGAATTATATTCTCCAGGAAATTATTTTTTATTCTTATCCTTGATGATAAGATCTGGCTCCGAGCATAGAGCTGGGCAAGTAGAGTTGGAAAAGATGGCTGGGATTTTCTGCCTTCAATATTCAGTATTCATATGGCTATTTATTTTTTTCATTTTCCATAAAATGCCACACCCTCATTCTCACATATTTTTTATACTCATTCCTTCTCTCCCTTTCTCTTTTTCAAGTGTATAGTTGTCATCATTTTTTTTTTAACATAGACTTTATTTTTTTGAGTACCTTTAGGTTCACAGCAAAATTGAGTGACAGTGCAGATTCCCATGTATCTCCTAAACCTACACGGGCATGGCCTCCATCACTGTCAGCATCCTACACCAGAGCAGTACATTTTTAACAGTCAGTAAACCTACACTGACACATTGTCATCACCGAAAGTCGATAGTTTACATTAGGGTTCACTCTTGGTTTTGTAAAATCTGTGCATTTTGACAAATGTATAATGACATCTACCAACATGATAGTTCACTGCCCTGAAAAATCCTGGGCTCTGCCCTTTTAATCATCTTTAAAACATATTTAAATACCCTCTATTAAAAAATCCTACCTTATCCCCTAAATCTCTCCTCTCTTACATAGGCAAACTCCTTTTTTTTTTTTTCACTCTGTTTTCAAGCCAGTCTAGTCCATCTTCCAGCCCTGTCACTTTTCTAAAATAAATATTTCTGAAATGTGTCACCAAATACCAAAAGAAAAAAAAATGGATAGTTTTCACTTAAATGCTTTCCTGGTCTTTCCTGAGCACCTCTTTGCTGGATTTCAGGCTTATGATTTTCGTTACATGTGTTATACAGTTTATTCTTTGCCTCCTTTGCAGAATAATTCTCCTATAATCATGATTAGTTTGTAATGTCTCAAAGTTCAGCGATGCTTTTATTTTCTTCCTTGTTTTATTCTCTCCCAAAGCAGTCTTATCAGTTCTCCTTGCTTTAGTCACCACCAATATGAGGACACTTTTCAAAATTACATCTCTGACCTGGTGCTGTGGACTGAATGTGTCCCCACAAAATTCATATGTGTAAGTCCTAACCATCAGTGTGGCTGTATTTGAAGATGGAACTTTTAAAGAAGTAATTAAGCTTAAATGAGGTCATAAGGGTAAGGCCCTGATTCAGATAGGATTAGTGTCTTTATAAGAAGAGACACCAAACAGCTTTCTCTGTCTCTGTCTGTGTCTGTGTCTGTCTCTCTCTTCTCTCTCTTCTCTCCCTTTTCCCTCTCCCTCTCCCTCAACTCACCCATTCCCTCTTCCTCTCCCTCTCCCTCTCTCTATTCTCTCTCCAGGCAGAGGAAAGGCTATGTGAGCACACAGTGAAAAAACAGCTATCTTCAAGCCAGTAGGAAGGCTGTCACCAAAAACCACATTTGCAAGAACCTTGATCATGGACTTCCAGCTGCCGAATAAATGTCTTAATATATGTCTTAAATAAAAGGATTAAGCACCCAATCTGAGGTATTTTTTTTACGGTAGCATGAGTAGACTAATACCCCTGGTCATCTCAAATGGTCCCCAGACCTTTATTCAGATGTCAACTTTTTCAGTCGTATCCTCTAAAGGTCCCTCTGGTAAACTCAAACTCATGATAGTACACTTTGCTGTTCGCTCTCAGCTTACAAAACCCAGTGTTTTCACAATACTTTCTCTTTCAGTGAATGATAGTCTTCATCCTGTAAGCTGAGTCAAGACCCCAGAAGTCATTCTTGACAGCCCCCTCCCCTCCTAGCCTTGTACTCCATTATCGTTCCACCATTCCATTATCTTTTACCTTTTTAATATTTCTTAAATTTGTCTACATTTCTCTTTTTCCATTTCAACCAGGCCCTTTCTAAGACCCAGTTGTTTCCTTGATGTGGCAATCTCCTGATTGTATCTATTCTTACCTCCTTCCAACCAATACTCCCTCTGTAGCCAAGGAGATAGTTTTAAAATTTAAAATGAATCAGACACTTTGATGAAGGGTCAGCGACACTCTGGGAAGCCAGAAGCCTGGAGATCAGGTCATCTACTATCAGATCATCATGACAGTCTACAGACCAAGATTTGGCAACTGAATTCACCTCACAGAAAGATTCTATACTGGCTGAATCACCATGAGTATAAATATAGATTAACCCAAGCCGGAGGGAATGCCAATCTGAAGACCTGAGTACTGCTGAGTCACAGAACATACAATAGCAAATTTTTCCCCTTGAAACAAAAAGAAGACAGCAGACTGGTGGGTTTATTACTGGTTGACTAAACTATTTGGTGACAGAGAACCTCTGAAACATATTCAAATCATTTGTCTGTATCCAGGCTCCAGGGACTCATCTGAAAGGTAAATAGATGAAGGCACAGCATAGTTTATTTACTTCAGGGTCAAGTGATTCAAAAAAAAGTAGTAAAATTTTATAAGTGAATTTCATACTAAAGAAAATTCATAGTTGTTTTGATAATTCCTTTAGTGGAAATTTACAGGAAATACTAACAGTACAAACACATGTAAGCCTTAAAATAAGAGCAAAAACATCCCAATGTTATACTTTATAGAGAAGTGACAAGGCAGCATTGTTGTGTTTAGGTGAAGAGACTGATAACTAATGCATAACGAAAGGAAAGGATGAAAATATTTCTGTGTCAGTAGAGTAGACTTTATTATTAGTTTCTCAAAGACAGTCAAACTCTTAAAATGACAAAATTATGTTAAAGTCTTCAAATATGGATTTTGAGATAATAATGGGACTTTAGCTCGAACAATTGCAGTTATGAAAGTGAATGGGATGAAAACAGAGGGAGCGCCAACAGAGACTTTGCCATTCAGTATTGGTGGCAGCAACAATGATGACAATGAGACGAATGCAAAAGTGGGCCTCAGGGAAGATATAAGCATCTAAAACGTGTAAATTTTGAACGTGATACTGCACTATGCTAATGATATTTAAACTTGACACAACCCAGGTTCTGTTTAATTGGTTCTCAGTATTTATGTAAGCCAGATATCTGAAACAATGAAGATGATAAAAATACTGTGTTTAGCATAACATAATCATCAAAATAAGCCATTGAATATAGAATCATGGGACATGGCATATGACAGTGTGTTGTTTGTGACTGACATAATCCCTGGATTGAGTCTTGATAGAAGACAATGAAAATGAAGTTGGCACTAGAGCAACAGGCAGAAGGAGAAGAGGAGAAAGAACAAAAAATGAAGGCCCACCAGTCCATGAAAATGATAAAGAGTGTGAGTTCGCTAACAAAGAAGATCTATCAAATAGCACAAAGTTTAAACTTTTGAAAAAAACAAGCAGCTGCCCAGACCCTGATCTAAGTTTGGGGGGTTGGCATGTTAACTTTGATACAGAAAAAACTATAAAAGGAAAATCTTCATCTAGATCAAGAAAAAGAAAAAAAAAAAAGAGCTCCTACAGAGAACCATTATGTCTTCTCATTTTGAAAAAATAATACTACTTTATAATATAGAGAATTACAATTGTGATTTTGAAAAAACTCAAAAGAAGAGTGACAAAAACATTAGAATATGGCTGGTTTGATGAAAGTCCCAAAAATGATGGTCGAAGTGAAACGGTGCTTCAAAGAACTGAAGATGGAATTAGCGTGGATTCAAAAAAGTTTACAGGAGAGGAGATAGAGATGGTTTCCAGATGAAGCCTTTGTTGACAATCCAGCTGTGTTTATCATTCATGAATCCCTGAGGAGCAAAGTAACAGAATCAGTGTAGAACTGCTGGTTGACTCGGAGTTTAGAGAGAAGAATGCCGAGAAAATGGCAGAAAGTGCTGGAAGGATGTGTCAGTGGGAGAATGAATTTTATAATTAAGATTCAATATGCGTCTTAGTTTACTGTACTGACTTCCTTTCATTTATTTACTGAGCATATATTGAAGACGAACAGCATGACATTAATTTAGAGTAAACTGTCCCTATTCGTATACAGATTTTTCTCTGGGAAAAATAATTGATTTAAGTGAGAATCAATCATGTGCCCTTGGGGTAAAAATAGGTGTATTTGCAAGAAACCCAGCAGGTTTATACTAGTCGAGAAAAAAGGAAAAGAACCACAACTATTTTAAAATAAATTTTTATGAAGATTTTAGGTTTTGATTGGTTAAATAATAGTGAATTAAAATATATTTGTGATATTTGAAATTGTAAGCATATAAAGTTTTTATATGATCAAATAATTATGTAAAAACTATTACTTAAAAAAACACTTTGAAGAAGTAGTTACCTCTGGACATCCTGCCATTCGTGACAATGTAGATGAACCTGGAGGATATTATGCTAAGTGAAATAAGCTAGTGACAGAAGGACAAATACTGCATCATCTCATTTATACGAGGAATCTAAAATAATAAAACTCATGGAAGCAGAGAGTAGAATAGTAGTTGCCAGGGCCTGGGGGGTAAGAGGAGGGTGTTGGTCAAAGGGTACAAAGTTTCTGTTATGCAAGATGAATAAGCCCGAGAGACCTGTGGTACAGCATGTGTCTGTAGTTAGCGATGCTATATTTTATGTTTAAAAATTTGCTAAGAGGTAGATCTTATGTTAAGCGTTCTTATTATAGAAAGAAGCATAACTAAACAAAGAGTTCAAGAGGAAACTTTTGGAGGCGATAGATATGTTTATGGGTATACAGTTCTTTATGAACTCATCAAGTTGTATACATTACATATGTACAGATTTTTGTATGTCGAGTATACCTCAATAGAATACCTAGTTAAACAAAATACCTTTATGGATTCTCATTGCTCTTAGGATAAAGACCAAAATTGTGAAAAGAGCCCCCAGGCCCAAGTAGTCTGGCATCCATCTCTGCATCCTCCTCTGCATCTCTCTCTCTCTCTCTCTCTCTCCCCCCCCTTCTTTCTCTCTCTCACACACACACACATTTCTCACTCCTACTTTCTGTTCTCTATTCACTCTATTTCTCAGTATGATTTTGGTCATTAGTTGCTTCTCAGTAAAGGCCACTTCCTCTTTATAGATGACGTCCTCTTACACTCAAGCTCTTCTTCACCTCTTACTTCTACTACTCCTTGAGATCATAGATCAGTCTTCACTTATTTCTAAGACTCCTTTGTTTGCCTCCAGCCCAGGGTCAAAGGTCTCTCTAAGTGCCTTTCTCCATTAGCACTCATCACAATTGCAACTTATTTTAATTGTGTTTGACTTAAATGATCCCAGTCTCTCCCATGAGAGCTCCAAGAAGGTTGGGTTTTGTCATTGTTTACTTAGTAACTTGTTCTTGCTACCTAATACAAGGCCTGAGAGAAAATGGGTATTTGATAGGTTTTGATAAAATTAATCAAAATGAATCCGAATTAAAGATGTGTAATGAGTGTCTGCCTCATTAATATTTCAGCAGCTGTTTATAGTTAACTAAAATTAACTGAAAGCAGAATAAACAAGAATATTTGCTATTATTGCTGTTAACACAAATAGAATTATGGCTTCAAATGGTTCGTATATGTGATACTAGCAATTATCTCATTGTGTGTTATCTGAACGAAGATCATTTGTAAATGAGATACAGCTCATGCTTCTGAAAATGGTGGTTGCCACTACCAGCTGAAGGATAGGTTTTATGGGTAAGCTCATGGAAAAGATTACTCCTTGTACCCACTAATATATCATGGTTGTCTTGCCGTTCTTTCTCTGAATACAAGGGCATGTACACAGACACATGTATTCACACATGCACAGATTCTCTTGATAGTCATGCCTGCTTTCTGATTCAACACACAGATATTGGTCTTGTGTTTTACTAGGCATTATAATGCCATGTAAACCTCCAGAAAGCATGAACCTTCTCTTTCATCTTTGAATCTTCAAGCCCTAATAGAGTATTTGCCTCAAAACATACTCTAAAAAATCATTTTATGAGAAATGAGTGAATTTAATGAATAAATGAATGCACAAAGACATGCATCTCTATGATTAATATATAATGCGCCTAGTTCACACAGGGATATTTGAGAATTGAGAATGCCGTATGTATTTGGATACCTAAAATTTCATGTTGGTAGTGTTACTTCTTTCCTGATAAGATGATGAGTAGAGTGTTTTTTTAATAAGAAGTGAAGAATTTAAACCAAAGCATGGCACTCCTGGAGATTGCAATCAAGTTGTCCATGAAGCCTGAGTAAAGAACCCCAGGCAGATGGTCATCACATTAAAATTTTTAAGACACTTAGAAGGAGAACATTAGTGTTTTAGCAAAGCAAGTGGTCATTTATCACTCAGAGGCACTCATTAAATGCAATATTGGAGGCACATTTGATAGAATATGAAAGACTACAGCATTTTCATTTTCCTTGGCAAGAAAAGTTCCAGTGAAGTTTTGGTTAATTGTTTGAGGGTATTAAGAAATGCATTAAAAGTCCATTTTTAGCATGAATGCTGTGATGGCACATTTGGGTAGGAGGAAGCCTATAGTTGATAATGATGCATTGCTATTTAACATAAATAACCTACTCCAATTTAGCCACTTCATCGGAAGACTTGAAAGGCAACTGTTTGTTATATTTTAATGATCACCCAATATGTAAACCCATAGCAAATTTTGTTAGGTTAATGGAGGATTTTGGTACTGATTACTGACTCTAAATCTGGGTTAGAGTTAGATTTACTTGGGAACTTGGAAATTTTTTATGCTCCCAACTTATGATTTATGCTGCTAAATTACATTTTCTATGAAGTATAAGGTTATGTTTTTAATTTAATTATTAAAAAGCTAGGAAATTATGTACTTGGTTTCCAGTCTTATTTCATAAATATGCAGCATTTCATTTCCTGTAAATTAAGGTTTTCAGGCCAAAAATTACTCAGGTCTTAGAAGGATTCTAGTGGGTTTCTTTCTCTTAATTATACAGTTTTGTATCTGCTTTTTAAATCACAATAGGAGAATGTTTCAATATTGTATTTTATTTCTGTATTGTTCCTTCTTATATGATGCTACAGGTTTGAATTACCATCTCTAGGGACTGGTAACTGGTTAGAGAGCCCACCCCGTTCTCTCCATGAATGAGATCTCATAACAACTTGTGGAATGGCCTTTGGAATGGAGATAGAAAAAAAATCACGTAGGGAGTAGAAGAAATAAGTCTTCTGTTATTTTCTGAACAGAAATATGCTGGAATCCTTGCTACCACATTTTCTGGGAAGTATAACTTAGGTGGCTGTTATGGGTCGGAATATGTCTTCTCCAAATTTATATGTTGAAGCCCAAACCTTTAGTATCTCAGAATGTGACCTTATTTAGAGAGGCAGAGTCTTTAAAGAGGTGATTAAAAAGAGGTTTTTAGGGCGGGCACTAATCCAGTTTGACTGGTATCTTAAAAAAGAAGAGGAATTTGGACATATGGATACCAGGGGCATGCACAGAGGGATGGCCACATGAAGAGGCAGCAAGAGGGCAGCCATCTGCGAGCCAGGAAAAGGTCTCAGGAGGAACCAATCTTCTGATACCTTGCTCTTGGACTTCTGGCTTCCAGAGCTGTTCGACAATAAATGTTTGTTATGTGAGTCACCCAGTCTGTGATTATTTGTTATGGCTGTCCTAGTGAACAAATACAAGGATGTAGAAGATCCTTAGTGAGCTGTGTTTAACGCCAGATAGTACGAGGCACTCTTCGTAGGCAGCACCTCAACATGTTGGTGTCTGACTCACAAGCAATTTAGAGAGTTATCTGAGCTAGTGGGAGGAGACTTTTCTTTGAAAGATGAGTTTAAACTTTGTTGGGTTGTGTCCTCCAAAAAGATATGTCGAAGTCCTCACCCCCAGCACCTCATAATGTGACCCTATTTGGAAATAGGGTCATTGCAGATATAGTCAGCATAAGATGAGGACATTAGGGTGAACCACGATCCAATATGACTAATGTCTTTATAAAAAAGGGGAAATTTGGACAAGGGCACCACACACATAAGGAGAATGCCATGTGAAGATGAACAGAGATCAAGGTGATGTTTCTGCAAGGAAGGCCCATAGCAAACCACACAGATTTCAGGAAGAACTAACTCTGCTTGTACCTTGATCTAAGACTTCTAGTTTTCAGAACTGTGAGACAATACATTTCTATTGTTTTAGCCACCCAACAGCCCTAGGAAACTAACATACCCTTGATTTGGTTTATTTTACTTCATACTTGTGAAATGTGGATATATGAATCATAAACCTTCATTTATTTTAATTTATTATCTGCAGTATGGTTCTCTTAAGCATTGCTAGTCCAAATAATTTTCTTCTTTTATTCTACCTGTGATATTCTTAGCCAGTAGTCCAGCCAGAAAGGTCATTTGTGATAGACTCTCCAACTTTTCTGTTTCTATACCTAAAGAGTTGCTGGGAAGATTTAAAAAATATAGGTTCATTTGGGCATTCGCTTAATTTTAATTCTTGATCTGTTTAATTTCTTCTTCCTCCCAAACTTCAGTCTTTCTCTTTTTATCTAAATACTGAGGTATATCTTTTATTTATTTTGATTTCCTCTCGTATTTTTTAAAATAAAACCATACACATAATTTTATTAACCTTGCCCTCTCTTTAAACTGTAGCCTCGTGTTTATACTTCTCTTCATGACCAAACCTCTATTAGAGACCAAACTTCTTTAAATAGATGTTTTAATCTACTCTCACCATATGTTTTCCTGAACTTCACCCCTCTGCCCAGCTGGACCCCGTTCTTGCACCCCGTCTCACCTCGAAAGTATTCTTGTTGACGTTACCAAATTGAATTGACCTTTTGAAGGTCTCATCTTACTTGCCATCTCTGCATTGCTGAAAATTTCTTTCTTTAAAATTCTCTCCTTTCTGAGTTATAAAGCACCATTTTTTTTCTGACTAGTTCACTAGCCATTTTCAATATCATGAGGCAATTTTTTCATTTAACCCTTAAATATTGAGGTTTACCAGGTGTCAATAACTATGAAGAGTCTGAGATTTTCCCTTAGTTGCAAGGTAAACTGCCACAGTTTTCATTGCGACTCTTGAGAAAGTGACAAGGAATCTTATAACTTACGACATTAGCAATGGCCAGAGAATCAGCATTTATACTGTTCTCTGAGCCCTAACTCCCACAGCATGACACAATGAAGGCCAGGAGATGCTCATACACTCAGTGGATTTCATTATAGAGGAGGAGCCCTGAGCTTTGAGACCAAATGTGGATGAAACCTCTCCCACCCCTCACTCTTCTTATTTTAAAAATTGACATTATCAAGTGCAAGGGCTTCAGACTTCAGGTGGAGAATCAAAGGGAAAAGCTCTAGCCAAAAATGAATGCATTAGTTGCAGTCTTCTTGAATAATTACTTTTAATCATCATTCGTCTCTTGTATCAGTAATATATGGCATAGCAAGAAGCCTTTTGTATTTCCAATGATTATATTAAATTGATTTAAACTTTTGGTAAGATTCTATGATTTTTCTCCTACAAATTATTCACTTCCAGCCAGAAAAAAAAATTCCCATTTACTTTATCGTTTTACTGTGTGAGCTCTAATGATTATTCAAGCAACATTATTTATCTGAATTAAAAAGTGTAATATTCACATTGAGATTTCAACTCATTTCTTTCTAAATATGTTTTTTTTGGGGGGGGGCGGGGGGAAGGATGGCTAAGGATAAAAAAAATGGCTTTTCCACAGGATGTGTTTTACTTGGTTTATCCCCCAAACTCAGACACTCCCAAATAAGTTTATTATTGATTTTTAATTTTTATTCAATTATTCAATTCCCTTATATAATACATCATATATTATTTACAGATTATATGTAGATTATTATCTTGATATAATTTATTAAAGTGGTAACCTTTATTTTTAAAGTATAAAGAGTTAAAATAAATTTCATAATATTAAGTTTGGAATAGCTCATTTTATTTTATGACAAAATTTTAATTTTGTGTCACTTACACATGAAATTAATCTCATATATGAACTTAAATGTTGAAAAAAACTTTGATCGTTTCAGTGACTGAGACAAATGAATCTAATGGATTACTGCTGAATGAATTGTTGAGCTATTGACCAGCATAATGGCTGATGAATTGATTATATAGAAAGTAGCCACTCTTCTCCACATGATTGAGTGATGAGAAAGCTCTCATTTGCCCATCAGCCTTTATAGAATTATCCCTGGAAAGAAATCTTAGCTGGCTATTAGAACAATGAAAAATAATTGCTAAATAACTTCTGACTTAGACACAACTCACTAGCCACATGAGCAAAACTTAATAACACAAATTTTAAGCAGTGAACATTTCAATATGGGAGCACTCTTAAGAATTTTTAAGTTACTGTTAAGATTTGCTGGTGTCTGGTGTTCTAAAGAATGTTATGTAGCTCTCGTGTAAGTTTCTTTTTAAGATAAAGCAGGAATATGTACGTGATACTAATGCACACACACATTGAAACATGGCAGGATCCACTGTTTAGTGTATGAGATGGAAATAGATAAATATGTTTTCCTTGTTCTTTTAAAAATTTTAAAAAATTTTAAATGTTTTCAGTTGCCTAATTGTTTCAAGCAGTTGAGGAGAAAAAAAAAGAAGTTGCCTAACTCATAGTAGGATGCACTTTTTGAAATATTATTCAAAATTTCCCCCGAAATTTTCTTCTTTTTCTTCCTCATTCTATTATTAGAGTTTTCTGTGTTTATTGCCCAAGGAAAGAAAAGAATGCAGAGAAAAATTAATCTACTCCTGGCTAAGACCAGAATATCAAAGTCTCCATGATGTTTCACAGAAAGAATTCCTATTCAAAGTGTAGATGAAAAATATGGTTGATTGTGGGGAGGGAGAAGAGGAGGAGAGAGACTCGAGGACACACTGAAAAACTGGAGGGTATATGCATCTACAGGGACCAGGCACTGAGGATCAGATGTGATGGAATACATCTGTGCAGGGGCAACATTTGAGATGTAGGTAGATGACTGCCAATGAAATGTTCTGAGACCGGCTCCTTGAATTTAGACGTAACCCCGGAGAAAAGTGGGCACTCGGTCGATTGAATTTGAAAAATTAAGAAGTCTCCTTGCATATTTGAGTTTATGAACTTATATTCAGAACCACTTCCAATTCAAAATGATAACTTAGACCATAGACCGAATGTTTTTGTACTCACAAACTTCATATGTTGAAATCTAATCCCCAATATGATGATTTTTGGAGGGGGAGCCCTTGGGAGGTGATTAGGTCATAAAGGCGGAGCCCTCATGAATGGGATTTTTGCCCTTGTGAAAGAGGCCCCGAAGAGCTCCCTTATCCTTCTCATCATGTGAGGACACGGCAAAATGACAGCTGTCTGTCAGCTAGGAGGCTGGCTTTCACCAGACAGCAGAACTGACAACACTTTTATTTTGGACTTCCCACCCTCGAGAACTGTGACGAATGCATTTCTGTGTTTTATCAGCAACCCAGTCTATGATATTTTGTTAAAGGATCTTAAACAGACTAAGACATTTATCATCTACCCAGAAGAGTCATGAAATTCAGTTTTTAGTTGTAAGCACACAGTTCCCAGCCACAGGACTGAGGAATGCTCTCCTCTTCCCGCTTCCATTTTCTGGGTTGATACCACTTCCAAGAAGATGGGTTCCCAGGTTACAGTGAATTATGCCTCATCAGACTCTGAAAACTTACAATATTCATGCTGTGGTTTTAAATATTCTAGAAAGAGAATAAATTAGAAGGATTGTGCCAAAACAGATTCCAAGAAATCCCTCTTCCTATGTATATCATATAATCCACTAGGATCATAACCAAACTGTAAAGTCAGACACACTTAGATTGGTCTCTCCTCCCACCAGTGAGAACTTGAGCAAGATATTTAAGTTCCTTGGGCTTCAGTTTCATTATTTTTAAGATGAGGATAATTTGTAGATAAGAACAAATGGAAAAATAGATCACAGTATTTAATCAATGGCAGCTATTATGATGATGATTGCCACTGACCAAACTGTCCTACACTGGTCACTCTCATCCTCTTCCTACTGACAGGTGCCCTTTCATTTTGTGTCTGTGATCCTTACATCTGCCTTCGTTAACTGTTATCTATGGTCATCTTCCTCCTTTATCCCCCACCCCAACTAGAGGCGTACTTTGCTAGTTGTTATGTAAAAGGGCCTGGAAATAAGGGGAGAGATTTAAGAGTAATTGTAGTATAGTGTGTTATTAGGAGCATGGACTCTGGAGTCAGACTAGTTGGATTTCTAACCCTGCCTCTGCCATTTGCCTGCTGTCTCTCTCTGGATAAGTAGCTTATTCTTTCTGTACATAGGCTTCCTCATTTGTATAAGGGAAATAATATATACCTTAGAGTGCTTGTGAGTATTAAATGAATTAATACATGTATGCCTTCTAGACTGTTAAATCTACTAAATAACAAGTATTCAATAGATGATAGTACTGAAATACTTCAAAGACTTTTGAATTATTAATAACTTCTGTTATTGTAACTAGAATTTATTTTTATTTCTGCTATGTTTTTATTAGTCAATATTTTTTATCTGAGTATGAGTTTCTCAAAGATGAGAACATCATATTTATATAAAAAAATCACCATGCTTCTCTCCACCACATGTTACTTGCTCAGTGCTGTTTTGTTGCATTTATTATGTCTTCTCTGTGTCAGGAAACTTATGAATGTTGTCACATTTTGTTCTCAAAGAGCATTATGAGGTAGGTAATATTTTGTACATCTTAAGAAATGGTGGGTCAAAAATATTACATAAGTTGCTGATGGTCACATAGCTAACAGGGACCAGGTCGGGATTTGCAGCCAGTCTGGATCAGAGCTTGTGTGCGTAACCACTCTGCTTACATGGCGTCTGCTTGCTGCTGAGAATGAGTGAAGGTGCAGCTGGTCAAAACAACTGTTTATTGCCAATGAGGTAAATGAAAACTCTATTATCAAAAATTGGCATTCCTCACCTTACCTTCCTACTTCACTTTTACTTTAATTTCTGGCCAATTGTTTTTTAGTGGGCTATCAGAAATTTATTCTATTCTTACTTCCTGTATTATGTAACTATAAATATATGTGTACAACTACAATTATATATATATATATATAACTACAACTATACATAAAAGTATATATGTATATGTGTGTGTATATACATGTATATTTTTAACAAGCAATCATTTTTACCCCCTGCTGGCTTTCTGTTGGGTAGTGAGTCTGGATGTCTAGGAACGACACTTCTCTGCACCCAGCAAGGTCTAGCTTTCAGTTTCACCACAGAGAGGCACCGCGTGAGACTTGGCAGAAGTGAAGCAGAGCTGTATTGTTGCTCCTTTGTTTGTAGCAGGCTGATGTGTGGACTTTGGCAAATGGGGAGATTTCAGTGGCCTCTTGTAAATCACTCCGCTGGGTGCTATAAGCAGCTTTGATTGTAGGTTTAGGTTCCCTCCAATTCCTGAAGTTTTCAACCCTCTGAAAGCTAGAAGTCAACTGGAGGGCTTATACCACCCCCTACTTCGGCTTTACTCCGACAGCCCTTCCATGAGTTTCATAGATAACTAATGCTTTGTATTCGATTCCTTCTTGATTGAAATGCCTGGAATGTTTTTTCTTTTCCTGACTGGACCATGACCGATACACTTTATATATATATTCAGTTTTCTCTTACAGTGTTTCTAATGTAAATGGACACATCTGTCCAAATAATTTTCCTGAACCAATTTCGTCATCTGACTGATACTTTAAGATAAAGTCCAAGAAAAGCTGACCCAGTTTTAACTTCCCAATTTATAACATACCCTGACTCAGTGAGGTCCCTCTCCTTAGTGGTATCTCCCAAATGAGTTTATCTATAAATACCAAAAAGATTGCACCTGCTCATCCTGTCTCATGCACATTTGTCTTCTCCTGATGGAGAAGGGGCCCTCTTTTTTTTCTTCTTCTCCCAATTGTTTATGGCCACCTTTGCCTCAAGATTTAGCTAAAACTCTTCTTTTCCTTATGAAAATTTCCTTAATTTACCGATTCAGAGTAGTCTCACCTACCTTTAAACTTTTACAATCTGTATCACTCCTTTCACACTTTCTGTTTGTTGTTTATTACTATTTTTTATGTTAATGCAAAACTAAATTTAATTGCAACTTTCCTGATGTGAAAGACATTAGCATGCATCTGCCACTTCCTGGGGCAAAGCCTTGCTCTGAAGGCACATGTCCCAAAGGTATGCAAGAGTCCTTTCTATGGCATCTCTGACAGATGAGCGTTCAATTTCCAGTGACAGAAAGCCAATCACATGGTTCAACCGATGGGGCTGTTAGGAAGTTGTTTCTTACGGTGCGCATAAATACAGCTACCTGCAACTTTAAGATTTGTCTTCTCCAGCTACCCTGATTAGGCCTGGAAGTCTCCTTTGTGTTATACTTTCTAAAGCTTTAACATCATTTTTAAGGTTCTGCATGATCTCTGTCAAACTTTTTTTGTTGTGTTTCCCAAAAGAAATCTTTATATGGTGACCAGTTATGCACACAAACACTGACACACATACATGAAACAGATACTTCAGAACATAAAATGTATCTTTACTGTGTGTATTAGTTTATCTTTTTATCCAATGTATTCAATTTATTTTTAAAAGTGTAGGTGTTGGATTTTATAATTTAAAATCATAACCAACTAATGTTGCAGAACACTGATCTAGGACCCCCTTTCAATTCCAATCTTATCTTACACAATAGTTGGTCCTCCATGTTCTTTGTGTGTCAGCAAAACTGGCCTTTTCTCTGTTTTATGAACAGGCCAAAGTATTGCCCATATCAGGGACTTTTTACATATTCTCTTTAATACAACCAGCTCTTAACCTTTGCTGTTTTCACTTAGACAACTCTGAATCTGGTTCAGTTCCTTCATCTAGTAGAAAAGAAAACAGGCATAGAGAGATAAAATAATTTAATATTTATATATATTAAACATAAATATGTTAGAATTTGATTATATCTGTGATATAATACTGAGTAATACCAAAATAGTATACTTTTCTCACATACCCACAACTCCCGTTTATCCTCATGGCTTCTTCGAAATGAGACCTATCTGGGTCACACCTTAAACATTGACTCCCTCAATGCCCAACACTGTTCCCAACTTACTATTCCCTTTATTCTACTTTTAATGTTTTTCCATAGCACTTACCATGTTCTAACATACTAAATTTACTTATATATTTTTACTTTTTATTTCTGTATCTTCCAGCAAGAATATAATCTCCATAAGAGCAGGAATATTTGCTTTCATTGATGTATCACAGATTCTTAGAACAGATCTTGGAAGAGAGTAGGGACTTAGTTAATGATTAGTGAATAAATGAATGAATGAATGCAAACATGAATTTTATAAAAAACCAGAGCTCATTATAGAAGGTTAGAATTAAAGCCAGATCTGCTGATTCTTATTTCAAATTTCTTTCCTTTCATTCCACTGACACATTATTTCTCAAGCAAAGCTATGTTCCTGTGCTATTCTGTAAAAGTTTAATTCAAGTGACATCTCAAGTATTGAATAAATATAAATTTCTCGCTTTATACAAGGGATACGAAGACGAAACAAGATGTAAGAAAATAATAAGATCCTGGAGATGATTTAATTATCTTGATTACTGCAGTAAAGCATTTTTGATCTCCCCTTATATGTAGACACTATAATTTTCTTTGTTATTTTCCCTCACAGAATGGCTCAGTTTTCCTTAGAACTCTGATTTATTTACTCTCCTCTAGCCTGCTCCTTGCTACAGGTGCATGAAGCGGCTAATTATTCCCACTATACCCTCCTTCCCACCTTAAACTTTACCCTGAGCATCTGCTGCCAAGCAGTGCTTTCATTTCTGTAGGTGCCTAATTACTTTTTCTACAGCGGTCAGAGTGACTGGTTCTGAGGTTAATTGTTAAATCTCTGATGGAATCATCTTACACAAAATATTTCCTTCTTTCTGTGAACACAAAAATATCTTCTTCAGGATACTAACCTTCATTTATTTCTGAATATTATATAATTAACAAACAAAAGAAACTGTAATCGTACATCCATATGCAATGTGAGCCCCAAACCAAAATGTAACTTTATGAACCTCTTCCTGTCATTCCATCGATAGCACCGCAATATCTTACGGATTATCCAGACTTTTCTTCAGTCCCCAGATGTAGTCACATGCCAGCTCTGATGGAGTCATCAGCTATGATGAATTTGTTTTTATATCTTTGTTCTCATCTACAATGTACTGTTCTGTTTTAACTTTGATAATTTCTAGCTTGGGGGTAGTTATAGCTTCCTGAAAGATTCCAGGACCTCAGATCTATCCCATTGTCACTCCATCTTTTTTCCTGCTTCTGGTTAGACACACTAAAACATTGTTTTGATTGTACCACAACTTGGATCCTTGTCTGCTCATTAAAATAAAGCTGTAATGATGATTCTTAAACCTTTTAATCACTGTACTCCTAACTGCTAAAGATAGTGAAGAAAACTTCTCAGGCAAATGCAATAGCCATCTCCCAAACTAATATATCGTTGATATTTCATATTTTCTATTATAATTTATTTAAAATGTCACCATATTCCAATAATGTTTTAAATCTTTATTATTAAATTCCTTACTTTGATGCTCCAGGAATATGTTCCAGGGAGTATGTAAACATCTGGCAAATTGCTGCATATCCCTGTGGTTTCTTGCAAACTTCAGTTTGAGAGGCACAGCCTTCCGCAGCATAGCCCTAACTTATTTTATCAGCCTTGTCTCTCACCATCACCTTCTGGAGTCCATACCCCAGCTGGTGATGATTTGATGTCCTTTTTCTATTCTTCTGTTCTTTCTGTTAACAGTTTCTTCTCCCTAGTTATCCTATTATTTACTCAGTTTTCTCCTCTATTTCCTTCTATCATTTTTTAGTGTATACATACCATTAGTTTTATCAGCTTCACAATATCCTTATTTCACTCACAAACTTAAATATTTTATTAGAAGTTTAGTTTCTCTTTGGTTCATCTTTTTAAAGTGAGGGGACAATATTTTTTTTCTCATGTATTATGTTGACTTAAATTAGTCTAGTCATAGAATAACATGTTATAAACTCTCTAATCAATTGGGTTGGTTACAGCAGCTGAAATACAAAAACATCATTTAGATTCCATAATATATTTTATTTTACAAATCAACACATGAGTATATTTTATTTTGTAATTTGCCTTATGTCGTCTTTATCAAACTATAATTTATTCTAAGATATTAAATACATTTTAATTTCTACTTTAAGGCTACAGCTTGAGCTTATGTGGAACTCTTCTTTCTGAGACCCCTATTAAAATTATGAAGCAATAAGAAGCTCTTAAACTTACAACAATGAAGGGGATAGCAGGAAGGCTATCAGGATATATTAACACATTTATTGCAAATCAAAATCAAATGAGTGAGTTTACCTTGAGGAGACAGGGTAAAGGAAGTTTCCAACATGAATATTTACAAGAAGTTCTATAGTAGGAGAGAGTTGCAGACCAAGAAATAGCGAGGTAAATGAATGGCAGGAGAGAGAAAGGGGTGCTAGGTGGGTGGCGTTCTTTAGCTCTTTTCTAGACTCATATTAAAAAAACTTTACTGTTGATACAAAAAATACATTGAAGTGGACAGTCAGAATAAACATTAAATAATGACGCTGTCAGTGTACAGTGTATAGTGATTAATTATAACTCCTGTTTGCCTATAAAAATAACAGTTTTCTTTAGCTACACTTGAGCATAGAGTGACTAGAAGCTTGGTGTTTTACTCTGGCAAAAAAAAAAAAAAAGGAAAAAAGAAACATAAAACAAACAAGGGTAAAACAAAACAACAAACAACAGCGACTTCTTTTCTAGAAAAATGAATAAGCTGAGTGATAATAATTAGGACAGATAATATGACTTTTGTCTCCCTAGGAGACATTGGTTGTGTGTTGATGATCAACCTAAGAATGATCTCTAGAGGTATTTTAGGTGATAGAAGATGACTTTGAAAGAAGAGTCTAGTTAAGAACTTCAACAATTGAAAGGTTTTTATATTCCTAATATAAGAATAGTATGCAAATAGACTCATAAAAGGCTTTAATATAAAGTGGAGAATAAAAAAGAGAGGTAGGAAATATGAGAAGGAATATAAAAAATGTGGAGTATCCATTCATGAGTTTTAAAAACCAGAGAAAACCAAGGCAGGTTTATAATATATTGAAGACAATATATATTATATCATAATTCTTAAGGCTAAAAAGGGATGTAAGTTTCCAATTTCTAGAGGCCTGCTAATGTCAAATGTAATGGAAAAGAAAAGAACTAACTCTGAATGTGTCATCGTTAAATTTCAAAAAAAGGATAAAGAGATAATCCTAAATCTTTCTAAAAATCACCCAATAAGAGATAAAAAATCCGTTGGAATCATAACTCTTACCAGTATTGCTGGCTACTGGAAGATAAAAAGCAATAATTTCTAGTTCAAATGGGAAAATATTTTCAACCCCAAACATCTGTGCTCATTAAACTATTAAACAGATATACATATATTTCATGCAATCCAGAAAATTTACTTCACCACACTCTTTGATAGTTACTTGAGAGTGTACTTAAGTGAAGTGAGGCAGTAAACCATAAAAGGATGCATATCATCCAGGACTTTAATTCAGATCCAACTCTGAAGAGCAGTGGCATAAAGTTGTCAGATGATTTCAGCGAAGCAAGACTAGAGTAGGTTTTACTTGATTGGGACAGGAGAATGAAGGACTCTAGAAGACAGCCAAGTAAAAACATGTTTTGCATAGTTTCAGTAGTGTGCTAGAGTGTGACATGACAGACAGAGAATGGAAAACGATAAGGACAATTAGAGATTCTAGGAAAAGTAAAAAAAAAAAACTAGCTGTAAAAAAGAGGGCAATAATAATAACACCCCATGTAAATTAAATGAAACATATTTATGTAGTCTGAATAATGTAAATGCTGTTTTTTCATATTCAACATTTTGAATCAACTATACATAAAGCGTGGATGGACACATTTTCAACCTTAAAACTTTAAAGAGTAAAGGTACAGATAGCAGCAGTTGTAAGTGGAAGGCAAACAGAAGTGAGGGCATTAACAGGAGTGATAGTATCTTCATAAATATGAGCTAGGATAGACTACATGTGGTTGATGGAGTAAATAAAGGAGGAACATCAAAGTAGAACTATAACTATACCAGGGCATTGGCATAGGACATGGAAGGAAGAAGGTGGTGTGTGTTTGGTTTGTAAAGAGCTGAAACATTTTCTGTGTGGTAGTAATTCAATATGTAGTATTATTATGTTATTTAAAGATACAAGAATACCTGGAAAACTAATAATAGAAACCGTTCGAATATGTCGACTCTCAGGAGGAATAAAGTTGGATGAGTAGAAGTGGATGTAAATCACTTAGCATTTTAATCGTGTGCATATATTGCTTTGATGAGCACAAAAAAGTAAAATGGAACAAACTGAAGAGTCAGCCAGGACCTTATTAAAGTTTTACCAAAGCTTGCTGAGCATGTGTACGTATAAACTGTCCGCAAGAGTACCTATCAGCTGTATTTGAGAAACTTCGTTTATCTTGGGAAATTCATCTTATACAGAGATAGTGTTCTTAAGGTTTTTACTCTGATTTTGCAACTTCAGGCAAATCAGCGAGTGTGTGAGACCTCAGTTTACTCAGCAGTCAATTGAGGTACTGGATCAGAGATGGCTATCTATACATATGTATATGTATGTATACACACACACACACATATACATATAGTATATTAGACATGTGTGTGTGTGTGTGTGTGTGTATACATGTATAGGTTTGAAGTAATGCGATCTTTATTCTAGTTTTAAAGTGTTTGTTTTTCTTAACTGGAATCCTTATGGTGTCTTAATTTTTTATCCTCCATTTATTTTTTCCCCCTATTTTCTCATTCATACCCTTTAATTATTTAGGATTTTTTTAGTACTAAATATGTAGATATTTTCTTTTAATACTGAAAGAGCTGGAGGGTAGATATTTGAATATTTTATAGTAAAAAAATATGTCTAACCTGCATTTGAAATACATCATCATCACAGTTGCGAATATGTCAATACTGAAAAACAGAAAGGTAAGAAATGCAGCCAGCAGCTACGTTTTCAACAGCATCATCTATTTCTATTTACCACATATTTTTTTTGCTGATGTCTGTATTTGTGAGTATATAAGAAAGTGTTTCATCCAGGATAAAGAGCATTAATGAAATTACTGTGTAGCACTCTGAGAAATGAGAGAAATCCACATTTGGTTTCCATAATGAAATCTATATTTGTTTGGTCATGGTCCAGGTTGGTTTTGAAAAGTATGTATTTAATTGAGGCAGATGAAGTGGTCCAAAACTTAATAAGGGGGAAAAAAAGGGGGGGGAATTTAAAGAGAAAATTTACAATTAAAGATGAGTAGCTGTTGATTACACAGGTCCAAGAATTAATACTGATGTATATTATATAATTCAGCAGATCTTGCCAGGATAAAAAGATATTTGCGTGTAAGCTTAATGTCATAGGAGACAGAGAGCTGCTGTGGACCTTGCATTTTATATCTTCCCTCATCTCCTTAGTCTATTCCTTTAGGGCAGAGCTGCACTCCAATCTAATGGACTTTTCCATTAAAGGGAGGTTATTCTTTACAACTTCCGGATTTTCATCCTTGTTAGTCACACAAGTAATGCCCAATACTTCCTTTTGCCATTTGAGAATTGTACCTTATGCCCCTTTATCTACATATTTTCTAGGTCTGTTCTTCACAGTGAGTTACTACTGTGGACTGTACACTGGCTGGATTTTAACTGTACAAGAAGACTAAATATACTTGTTGGTTATATCAGTTGCATGATGGAGTAACTGATGGAGCTCTAGGTGGAGTCTATTCAATCATCTGTATGAGAAAGAGTATAAATGAAAGCCTATTTTTATTCTGGTTTGTTTAAAATGTATCGTTCAATTTTGAAAAAGGTTTTAAAACAATTAATGGTATCTGTAACAAGGGCTATTTAAAAAATACTCACTGAAAGGAGTGAAAGTTATTGTGTGAAACTCTGAAGAAATACATATTACTCTTTATAATTGTCTAACTCATTTATTGATTTCATAGTTTTTACGCAAGTAGGACCAGTCATAAAAATGAACGTGAGAGAAGAGCTAGGATCTAAAAGAATTACTAGGAAGAGAAGCATTCTGTCTTAATTGGAAAGGATGGAACTTAATATACATGCATACTGCCATCAGCTCCATCACTCTAACATTTGAGGGGGCTAATGAACATTTTGCTGATAGAAACACTTTCTGGATTTCTCTGTTGAGTAGCAAGATAGAACTATTTAGTGCTTGAAGGGACAACTTTAGTAAATGGAATACTATAAAACTTAAAGTAAAAATTGGAACTGAAAGTAACAAAAGTAATTTCCTTGGCATAAATTTCTGCCTTCTCATCCTGAAGTTTTATCTTGGCACAAAGATAGCAATAATACTAAGCTTTCTACTGGAATCCAAACCGAAGATAGATTATTCTCTCTTTAAAAATTGTATTATAAAGAACCCAGTATGGGATAGATGAAAAAGTATTTTAATTTACTGGTAAGAGTGTCCCTTTTGGAATCAGGCAACCCAATGGGAGACAAAGTTTCATTTCTTTGTAGCTGCTTCTTTTACAAAACAGAAATGATAAGATGTCTTTCAATGGTTGGTTGTAAAAATGAAAGAAATTATGAGAAAGTATGAAATACTTTTAAGCTATAAGCTTTTAGACAAAAATCAAATATTCAAATAATAGACTGACATTTTGTTTATTTAAAAAGTAAATAGCTTCAAAGTATGAATTTCTTCGTCACTGGAGGCACGATGAAAGAAGGGAAAGATTATAGGCCCTGATGTTAAAACAGCCTGAATTTGACTCCTGATTTAAACACAAGTTAGCTGAAGGAACCAATCAATTGAGTTCATTCTTTTTTCTAGTTATCTAATTCGGATTGAAAAAAAACTACCCAGAAATTCGGTGGCTTAAACCAACAACTGTTTTATTGTATCATGATTTTGCAGGTCAGGATTTTGAGTGGATACAGCTAGTGCTTACCTGGCTTTGTGTGGCGTTGGCTCCTCTCAGTGGTATTCACATGGTGGGTGGGCTGCTCTGGGGGAGCCAAGATGGCTTCTTGTGCATGCCTGGCACCGTTTTGGAGAGAGCTAGAAGGCCGGGCTCAGCCAGGGCTGGGGAACAGCAAGCCAGTGCCTGTCATCTCCAGCATGTCAGTGTCAGGGAAGCTGAACTCCTCACAGGGAAGCTGGCTTTTCCCAGAGCGAGCATACCAATGGCCCACGCAGGAGCTGCAAGGCTTCGTGTGGCCTAGGCTTAGAAGTTCCAGAACATTCCATCAGTCACGTTTTTTTTTTTTTTTTTCATCTAGGGAGACACAGAGACCAGCCAAAATTCAAGAAGAAGGGGATTAGACTCCACCTCCTAATCTATCACAACACCTCAGAGCCTCAGCTTCCCCTTCTGTAAACCCTACCCCCCAAAAGTAGTTGTGAGTTCCAATGAGACAGTGTCTTTACAGTCTTTACAGTGCCTCTCACAAAACCTTACTGAATTCTCCTCTTTTTCCTTCCTCTTGAATCTAGAGATCACCTTTTCCAATGTCACCAGGATACCTGGGAAGCATTGAAATAAGCACAACTGCCCCCTGAGCATTCAAAACAGCAGTCAGGAGGGTTTTTGTTACCTTAATCACAGAAAATACCTGAGGCTCAGACAATGGGGGGGATCTTTAATGCAATGTAGGCCAATTCTCGCAGTTACTTGTTTTTCTAACCTTCAGCAAATTAGGAAGAAAAAATTAGAAGAGAGCTAAACTGCTAAAAAGAGACATAGTTGAAGAACCTGGCAGCCAAGGGGGAAAAAGATGTAAAGCACAGGACATTAAAAGTCTAGCGTTCTGGGGCTTTTTAATGAAATAATAGAAGGCTATAACTATCTCAGTAACTATCATTTTATACCGTAAATCACGGATTGCTGTTCCTAATGATTCCAATAACACCACTTTGAATTTTGTTTGGTGTCTCCTGTAATATGACGTATGCATATTTTAAATGTGTAGTTAGTTTCAAGGTTTCCTTCTCATGGAATTTTTCTTTCCCTGATGGTGTTTTATAATTGATGAGTTTTCTATGACCCGGTGAGGGAAGTACCTGTCAGTTTTGGGCTGACTCGCAGCTGAACCTTCTTTTTTATGTTTTCAAAGTTATTTACCTTGAGTTCTGGTGATACTCAGAGAGTACCTTACACTAAGAACTTGAAAAGGGCAGATATTCACTCTCGCAGTTTTCTTGGCAACTAGGGGTAAACCCATCTTGACCTCGGCTTAACTAGTCACGGCTGCTCCATAAGATGCATTGTGATCTAGTGATATAAAAAATCAGGGCCTTGGAAAATACATCCTAGAAACCCGTGGTCACAGCCGTGTGTAAGAGCAGCAGGGAGAATGGGACAGCTGCAGCCTCTAGAGCAAGCAGTGTTGTGCACACCGGACTTGTTTTGCTGCACAATTTTACTCTAATCCTGGTTGATTCCTGCCTTATTATTTATGGCTTTATCCAAGCCAGGTTCTCCAGTGTTCCCAATTTCGGGACTTACTCAATATCATTTCATTATGTATTTTTCCTTAAATCACAGTTGGATTCTGTGCCTTGAATTAAGAATACTGATCATTATGGAACTTACTGTGAAGAGTTTTCGCAGGTCACGAACTCACAGGGAAATGGTGGTAGTGGTTTCCTCTTCTGGTTCTATATTAAAATTCCCTAGAATGTTTGAGGAATGCCAGCGCCTCAAACCAACCCAAATCAATCACATTGTATGTCCAAGATTCAGGTATTGATACTTTAAAAAAATAATCTGTAGGTGATTCTAATGTGAGGAATTAATACAGTCCATCCCTAAATTATGTCCACTAAGAAGCCCAGAAGATACTTCTTTTACCAAGGCTCTGGGTAGCTACAGCATTCTTGAAAATCCCTTTTGTAGCTATTCTCTCTAAGCCAGAAATTGTAGAAACATTGCTTTTGGAGTGAGTTCTCTGACTTCAGTGTAGATAACAGGATCTCAGGGAGCAGTTGCCAACTACCCATACCTAACTTCTAGGAGTGAAGGAGGGCACAGTTACTGTTATTGTTCGGAAGTCCTGCGTTATGATCACAGTGATTGGTCCAGCTAGGATCTTTGGTGTTGCCAAGTTAATGATGGGTTCCTAGGAATAAAATGGATGACAAGCCCACAAAGTGCTTATTTGATTAGTATAAGTGGAAAATTTTCAAGCCTGGCAACTGGAATTCTGACTTGATTCATCTTTTGATAGTCATTGATCTATGTCCAATTTTCAGACCTAAGTTAGTTCACACACTCAGAGCCCTTGATTAAAAAAAAACAAAAACAAAAACAAAAAACAAACAAACAAAACAGACAATGCCCTTGAGGCTGAAACCTGTGATAACATAATAGGTACCAATGAGACTGTAATTCCTCAAGTGTCCTTGTTTACAGGTAGCTCAAAGACTTTGAATTGGCACAGGGAAAAGTAAAATACAAACTTTTCAACTTTTTTTTTCTACTAGATCTGTGTTAATTCTAATTCCTGGGGACCCCAGGACATCCTGGGAGTCAGAACACAATTGGAGTCTTGGTTCGTTTGCCATATGCCAGGCTCTTTGCAACCTTGATACCACACTGTGGTCGTTTACCCTGCTCTTGAGTGTCTAGAAGGAAAGGATATGCTTAGCAACCGGCAGAATTCACTCTTTTATTTCTTACCCTAGACCAAGAGATAAAAAGAACTAAACGGAAATCTCTGGAGCACCTTCTCCCTAATAAATAGTACATCTAAGGGAAATACAAATACTAGTGCCATTTTCAGTCTTGAAAGAAACAGGGATAATGAGTTCTTCACATTTTCTTCTAATCTGCTAGCTTGCCTGTTGCTTACAGAGGTTGGATATGAACTTTATGATACTAAATTGCTGGAAGCTTAACCAGATGTGATCTGTTAATAGTAACAAATCAATAAAGTACCTAGTTCCTGGTATGCAGCTATCAGTCTGGCTAAACTTTGTTTCTCTACCCCAAAATCAAATACTATTATATGAATTCTGTTTTCACCACAAAAACACACATGCATGACAGGGGAAGAGCATATCTCACAAAAAATAAAGGGTTTTGTCAACTTGGTATTGGCGGTACTAGGCCTTAGCCTGCCCTGAAGGCACAAATTGTACAAGTGGCTTGTAATGTGTCCATTTTGCCACATTGCTCTCTTCCCTCAATTTATATCTTTAGCTTCATGAATAGTTGCTAGTAAAAGCGAGCCTTGAATGATGGGAAATGATAGCTGACTTCAGATTTGCTTTGAAGGAAAATGGAAAAAAGAAAATCTTCCCACTGGGAAGAATCTGCAGCAAAGCATCCTATTCATCCACATGGCCTGGGCAGAGACATGGCCTGAGCTGAGTAGCTACACTGCTTGCTAGACCATGGCTAATAGTTTGGTGGTGAAGTTAAGGAAATTAAAAGAAAAATGAAAAAAGAAGAAGACTGTATTATGAATTTGTATTTAGATGTAAGACTTTTTGATTCTTATGGGAAAGCTGGGCAAAAGGCCCCTAGTGGAGAAACTTATTGATAAGTATGTGGAAACTATAACCCTTAATTAGGGATATAATCACAGGTTGATTGTACTACACTTCTACTGTGTAGAGTAGACAATTATTCTGAACTGGAATTTGCTTGGCCCACCTTTCATGCATTTGACAATCCATAAATTTACTGATTTCCTTTTATACTAAAACGATGTTTGCCCACAATCTTGCTTCTAACCAAGACATTCACTCAGATTCCTGACTTTATTTTATACTCCATGATCTCATAGCTAGCTGTTGGCCTTTCAGAACAATGGAATGGTTAAAAATGATCATGTCTATGAAGAGACAGTTGCATGCTTAGGACATGGATGCATTAGCTACTCTTAACCATCAGTTAATGAAGGGTGTTGTATCATTTACTAATCGATAGAATTGGGAGTGGCATGTTCTTAATGACATCTGTGTCATTAAGTATCTTTCTTGTCCCTAAAACACTATGTTCTGCTAGTGTCAAGGTGTGTGTGTGTGTGTGTGTGTGTGTGTGTGTGTGTGTGTTTTGTCAAGGGAGAAATGTTTTCATCAAGAGATCAGCAAATTCTATGTTGAATTAGAAAAGACTTTATCTAGCCATTTTGAACTCCTTGAAGCATCAAATTATCAATCAAAAAGGAAGGCTATGATACTGGCTCTAATGATTGATCTTGACAGTCAAGGGTAATAATATGTATGATATATTTTAAAGGACAAGACATATATATGAATAGAACCCACTTGATACCTTGGCTCCTCCCTAGTACCACCTTCGGAAGTGGTATAAATCATTTCTATTTTGGTAGGACCTGTTATAAATTAGAATTTGGTCACTCCACTGGGAAAACCCTAACCAGCTAGCTATTGGAAAAAGAATCATGAGAAGGGAGGACTAGGAGGGGACTCATGAGAACAAAAACACCTTTATGAATGGCTATAGATGCAAGATTGTAGTTTTCTCCCACATTTTCTTCTTTGACTTATCATTATATGTATGTAAGTGTGCATGTGTATTTCCTTTTTATTTTGTTTACTCTTTTATATGAGGTAGTTGTTGGCAGTTAAATTTACAATTTAGTACACATGTTAAAGAATATCAAAATAGGGTCATGGCAGACTATAGTTGTAACAGATTCAGGGCTTATGGCAGACTGTTGATTAAAATTAAAATTTGGATCATCCCTCCTTAATATAAAAGCTATGGGTGTTTTCAGCACAAAGGTAATAATTATCACATTAATTATGTGGCAGCATTTTTTAAACCTTAAAAATTTAAGGAAGGTTGCAGATATTGTGAAGTCAAAGAGATAAATTATATTAATTACTTAGTTTTTTCCCCCATGAATCATCTCAACCCCCCTTCATATATTTGGGACTTGCCTACCTCATGAGTCATAGTAGAGAAAAGAGAACACTCCCTTCTCTTACAGAATCTGGAAATCAGATACTTAGCATCCTAGCCTTTCTTCCAGCTAGAATTGGGATACGTGATGTACACTTGGACTATTGGATGCAGTCACCATGGGATTGCATGGGTAACTAATGACTCAAGTAGGCAACTGAAATGGAGACTCCATTTTGGTACTAATAAGCTGCAGCAGCAGTAGCAACAAAATCGAGTTTCCAAGGGGGATCTGTGGCTGTGGTCCAGGAATGGCATCAAGTGTCCCAAAATTGGCATTAAGTTTTTAGGGGACTTACTTTTTGGCATGGCTTCAGCTATGGTCCTGGCTGAGGTTTCACATCTTTTATTCCTGTCTTTCTCCATACATATCCTCTCCGCCTCCTCAATCCCTCAGCTCCAGCTTTCTAGAGATTCAGGAAATCTTTCTAGATATTCAGAGCTACAACATATGCTTTAAATAGTTTAAATATATTTAAGTCTGCAAGAGATTTTGTTCTGTTGCATGTAACAAAAACTCTGACAGAGAAGGGATGAAAGGCAAGAAGGAGGAAGGTGAGATTAGTATTTTTTTCCTAGGTGACCTAAGGTGGAGTAACTGAAAAGAGCTCTAAATTCAAGAAGCAAAAAGCTAGAGGAGTAAGCAGAACACATTTGATACTCAAGGTAGTTTTTCAACATGGTCAGGGAGATTGGAGTTGATATACTCTTTTAAAATATCGCATGAGATGGGGGAAGTAAAGACCATAAGTAGCTGCAAAATCAAAAAGGAAAAACATATAAGGTGCTTTGAAAGTTCTGGACTGAGAGTATGGTGCTGGAAATGGACACTGAGATATGTGCGATGGGCACTGGGCATGTTATGGATGTGATAGAAATAGCTTTGTTATCATTTGAATTTCCCCAGTCTTTTCTAGGTACAGACAGGTTTGCAGTGACACTCATATTCCACTTCCACTGAGTTCTGCTTCCTCTTTCTAATGTCAGGCATTGATTGACCTCATATAAAGTGCTTCCCAGGTATTTCCAGGAATCCATAGGGGGTGTCTCATGTGGTGAAGTGAAGATGGATGTGAATTTGTCATCACACTTTCCATTGAGAGATCACTCTTTTCTCTCCCTCTGGATTCTGAGTTGGCTCCGTGACTTGTCTTCACCAACAGAATGCAGCAGAAATATTACTTAGTGTCTGAGGCTGGATCTTAAGAGATCTGCAATTTCTGCTTTTACCTCTTGGAATGCTCCTTTTTGAGCCCCAGCTGTCATGCCTGGAAGAAGCCATTTGGAGAGTGAGGGACCCAGCTATCCCACTCATTCCAGCCAACAGCTAGAGCTGAGCTCTGCCAGGCATCATCACTAAAGATTGGAGTCTTCGTGACAGAAAAACTATAAAATAAATTCTCTTTTTGTAACACGCTTTAAAATGGGACAAGGGAAGTACTGTTATTTGTTCACCACTATTTGGAATAACTTAAAATTCCTCATTTTGTAAGTATAAGTTGTGAGTCATAGTGCCCTGGAACATGAAACAGATTCAAGTAACAGACATTCAGTGTGCTCAAGATTCTCTCTCTCTTCCAATAACCGAGGCTCTTAGTTTTCATAGTTTTTCTTTACTGAAGTAAACTCATTGTGCCTGGCTCCTTCCTTTTCAGGATTTGTTCTTCTGCAAAGCCTCCTCAGTAATGCTGTGAATAGAGTTTTCCTGTTCTGCTCCACAAGTTCTCCAGACACACTCACGAAAGGTCTGTATCTCTCTTAGACTCAAGCTAAGACAGCTGCCATGCTAGGTGGATATTTAAGTATAATGTGCTAGATTTAAAGACTAGTATTGAGCTTTTACTCACCTACACTCTCCATGTGTGAGAGATCTATCAGGTGAATAAATTGGTGCAACAGGACATAACTGAGTTCCTAGAGTTTACAGTAATTCATAAAATATGCCTATTTGTGGGAAGAGACTTTCAAATCTTAGACTGGTTACATACAACACTTATGCATTTATTTCTTATGCATCAGTGGGTAAGCTCAGGATCACCTGATTTAGGCTGGGTTTGGCTGGAGCACCTCTGCTTTGTATATTTCTCCATGTTGAACTGACAGGCTAGTTCATTTTTTGAACTAGCAACATGGCAATGGCAAAAACACAAGACTGTTAGGCTAGCAAGGCTTTGCTCCATGGTGGTTGGCATGAGGCGGCTTCTGCTTCACTTGGGACACAGTGGTTGGGCCAGTCCCAGGATGTACATCTCTCTGTGAGTCAGAGTTCACCTCCATGAAGGCTTTGCTTGTGCCTTCGGGCATTATGGCATATTCCCGCTTCTCTGACCACTGCGATAGTCAAATGGTAGGTCCCAGTTGGGCCATGAGGTGGCCAGAATCAGAGGCCACCACCACTGCAATCAGGTCACCAGCACAGGTCATCGCTGCCTCTGGGCCTGGCAGGGTCCTCAGCACATGAGCAGACAAGCACGAGAGTCCCCAGTTGCCAGAGCATGGACAGACTGGTGGCTGAAAGGGACTCTGGAACCTTAGCGGGAAGACAAATCCTATTTCTTCATGGGATGTTTCTTCTATTGTCCGAAACTGACGGCTGATTCTGCCGTAAGAACATTTCTGTAAATCTCTCAAATATAGACTGATTGAATCCAGTGCACACTTTCAGTGGTATTGGACATTTTGGAACACTGTCTTTGAAATACTCTTTTCTTTTGGGTTCCTTAACATTCTCCTACTTTATTTTCTAAGCCTTGGAAATATTTTTTTTATGCATCTTTTTCTGTCTGTTCCTTAAAATTTGATGTTATTTAGAAGTCCATGCAAAGTACTCTTTTCTTTTTATGTAATTTATAAGACTTCCTCGAGGTATCTAATTTCCTCATGGCTTTGATTACTTAAATGAAGTGAAATTTCTCCTGAGATCTGACCCATATGGTGAGTTTGTGTAGACTTCTACATTTAAGTTAAAGTCAACATGTCATTTAAACCTATTTCTCTCTCTCTTTTTTTCACTCCCCTAATCTCAATTAGAAATACCCAAACCCAATAGCATTGCCTAAACCAAAAGCTGGTTCCCATACCTCGGTCTCCCGTCAATCCCCAAGTCCCACTGAACCTGTCTTCTAAATACCTCTATGATCTCTCCACTTATCTTTATTCTCATTGCTGCCATTCTAATTCAGATCAATATCATCTTATTTATAGATTAATTCAAGATTGGGTTCTTTTTTGAGATAATCATGCTAAGTGAAATAAGCCAGACAGAAAAAGATGAAAATCACATGAAATCACTTATATGTGGGATATAAACCTAAAAGCAACAAATGAGCAGGACAATCAAACAGAGACTCATGGACATGGACCATAGGCTAGTGGTTACCAGAGGACTATAGACTAGTGATTACTAGTGGAGTGGAGGTAGACTGAGTAAAGGAGATCAAATATAGGGCTTAGGGGGAGGGTGAAGAGGGTAAAGGGGATCAAATATATGATAGGTGAAGGAAACTGGACTTCGAGTGGTAAACACACAATAGACTATACAGATTTCAAATGATAATTTACACCTGAAAATTATATAATCGTATTACCCAATATTATCCCAATAAACTTAATTTTTTTTTAAAAAAAAGATTGAGTTCTTTTTTTTCTGTTGGAATTGAAAAATAGAGAAATGCATATGATAGATTAAGGGATCCCTAATCAAGGCCAGGTTTTCGGGAAAGGGAGGCTGGAGAGAGGTGTCTGAGATTAGTGGGTCCTTGAAGGGGAGAGCCGACCCAGGGCATCAATCATCTAGATGCCACCACCCAGCTGAAGTAGGTGCTTCTTGGAGGGAAGAATGTGGTTAAGGCAAAAGATAACTCCTGCTAGAAAGCTTCAGAATTTGCGGCTCAAGCAGTTTTGCTGTGGGACACCCCGAAACGAGTGACAGTGAGAGAAGGATCTTCCTTCTCTCTGTGGTAGGGAATCACTGTGGCTATTTGAATGAGCAAAGAAACTAACAGAAGGTGGAGCACTCAGGGAAGCCAAGGCAGCTACCTCCATTGGGCTCACATTTTCATAGCTAGCCAGAGCTTCAGCAAGGAGCAACACTGACATTGATTTCATGGTGGGATCAGCCAGGAGGACACGAGGAGCCAAAAGGAGTAGAAACATGGTCAGGCCATAAATGAAACAACTATCAACAGTAAAGCAATGGTGTAGGTAGTTGATGCTGTTTGGACCCTTCAGAACCTAAAAGCAGGACCTCAGAGTCAGAGCTTCCCAGCTTCCCATGGCAAGTGTTCACCAATGAATGGGGTGTTGAGCTACTCAGCCCTTAGAATGGCTGGGCAGAGATTTGGGCAGCTGGAGCGCTCAGGACTGTTGTATTGGATCACATATCCCAACAATTCTAACAGTATTATTTTCCTCAGGACTTAGTACTGTGATGAGCCACATATTGGAAGGTCTATAATTTAAGGCACCTCTAACCACCTCTTAAGGATTAAGCAACAGTTCCTTTCCCTCTGTAATCCATATTGACTGATGTCTGATTCAAACTAAAGGCTCCCAGCTCAGAGGCTCCTCCTGCAATCTCAGTTGTTAGCTTAACGTACCCAATATAGTCAATTGTGACTATTTTCAATCCTGCTTATGCCAATTATATTTAACTCAGTCATACAAAAATGCATCAGTGAAATCCCCCCACACCCAAAAACTGACTAATGAACAAGACTAGTAAATTTTGTATCTTCATATAGCTCATATTTTAGTAGAGAGAAAAACAATAAACACATGAGTTATTATAATTATCGTAATTATTATAATTAATTAAATATCCAATAAAAATGAAAAAAATTTTTAAAAGAAGAGCATTGCTATGAGATTAAGTCAAATTTAGAAAACTTGATGAAGGTGACTGGTTTAAAAATTGCAGTTAAATTTAAGCAAGAATCCTTGCAAAATTACGGAAAAATTCTAATTTTAATTCTATCTTTGACTTACTTCATAGTAATCTTTAAGTTTTCACTCCATTTTCAAGAAACTGAAACCTGAGGTGGTTTGGCAGGAATGTTACGGGGGTTTGTATGGTACACAAAATATAGGGGACCTCGTTGGAGTCCTGTTAACAAGACCTGAAACCTACATTAAAAAATTGAGGAACTCTGTGTGCTTGTATGTTTTCGATTAAAATACAATGTTCGAAGCACATGTATATTTTATTTTAATGATTTGGCAATCATTAAAATGTGCTTTTATTAATAATTTTTTTTTATTAATTGACAAACTGCATGAATAGCTTTGGAGAAGAAGTTTTTTATTCTAATCTACTCAATAAATATTTATTGAACATCAACTCCTTCAAAGCTCTGTTTAGGATATTTTGGAAGATGCAAAATGAATCCCAACCTTAATGGGCAGATAATTTGAATGAGATGAACACAAATCAGTCAAAATAGATGATAATAAGACAGACAACACCTTTCGATTACTAGTTCCTCTTCAAAAACACTAACGTTCTCAAATTATTTCTCAAAAACCTTATAAAAGTCTCTATTTTATGAACTTCAGTACATAAATTGGGCTTATCCACCATTATTCTAATTTACTATTCCAGTAAAAATACACATAATAGCCACTATTGGAATGATTCTAAAATGTTAACAAATGCAACTTAAATGGGTCTTATATTTCATATAATTAACTTGACACTACATCTATATAGAACTGATCATTTTTTTCTAACCAATTAATTCAGGAAGGAATGACACAGTTTTTTCACACTGTTCAATAACAGAACAATGCTCTATGAATTCTTCTAGCACTTGTCTCTGCCACTGCTCTGTCATTAATTGTGTACTTCTTTTTCTAACTGTCTTGAAAGGACAGCTAACTATACTTTGTATGAACCTTGGGGACATTATGTTAAGTGAAATAAGCTGATGACAGACAGACACATATCTCACTTATGTGAGATATCTAAACAGTCAATTCATGGAATCAAAGTGGAATGGTGGTTGACAGGACCTGGAGGAGGATACATGGGGAGTTACTAATCAATGGACATATAGTTTCAGTTATGCAAAATAACTGAATAAACTCCAGAGATCTGCTGTAGAATATTTCACCTATAGTCAACACAAATGTGTTATATACTTCAAACTTAAGAGGATTTATCTCATGTTTGTTTGTTTGTTTTAAGTTCTATTTCCAGTCCAAACTTTACAGACTACCTGTAATGTAGTGTTCAAAGTGCTAGCCACGGGTGTAGCCAAGGATGGGGTTGCTTACAAAATGATCTTGGCCTGTGCCCTAAAAGAGGATCACATTAGCTTAAGAGCTGTCTGAGGGGAAGCAGGAGAATTTTCAACTATGGAAGTCAAGAGGAGCAAAATTCTGAACTTCTGGACATGATGTAGAGCTGTTTTAAATTAAGAAGCTGCCCTATGAAGCCTGGCATGAACTCAGCGCTGGGGTTTATGGTGGGCCACAGAATAGGGGAGGAAAGAGCATAGAGTAGTGATGGAAATAAATAAAAAAGTTGAAAAAAGATAGAAATTTAGGTAGCTTGTAAAATTATATTTCAGTGTTGGAGGAAATCTCAAGAGTCCTCTAGTTGATGCTCTTATTTTAGTCATGAAAGGGAGGTATTCAGGGCCATCCAGTTCACTTGTGACCTACCTGGAGCTGGGATCCAAGCCTCTTGATTTTCGAATCTGTAAGAATTTTTTCTCAAAAAATAATATTGCTATAGATGATAACAAAACATACCAGGGTCTGCTAAAATTAACTACTTTAATTAGCAGTGAGACCCAGAAGCACAACAGCCCTGAGACAGTGGTCACAGGTCCCTTTCCTTTAGTGACTAGGTGAAAAATAATTTCTAGTAGCTTTGGAGTAATTCTAAAACTACTAGAGCAAAGGAAAAAAAACATGTATTTGTAGACATTTGAGAATAAGAATTGTTCTACTTTGTGCTGATGGTATGTATTAAATATATAAATTATGGAGCTATGGCCACTATGAAGTTATTTTCTGACTTGTATCATGGACAAACTTACCCTGTGTATGGGGCAGGCAATGAAATAATGATATTAATATTGGCTGTGTTAATGTGTTTCTATGGCCATTTGTCTACATTATTTTCATTTGTAATCAGACTCATACATCTCTGAACTGAAACTATAGAAGGAGCCAATTTGATCTTCTTTTACCTTTCCCACTTCAGTTGGACTCTTCTCCTTTCCTCAAATAGATGAAACTAACTCATATAGAACATTTATTGGAAAGGAAAATGAACCTGTGTATTGTTTGTACCTTCTTATTTAAAAAATATGTGTGTATATGTATGTGTACCTATCTATATCTACATATATATATATTTTAAAAGTGTTTTCCTATCTTATACATAACTAATTATATTTCTCATTTACTTCGATCGATATTGGAAAAGACCTCTGTGACTATCCTCAGAATATAATAGCCTTCTTTCTTAACTATTCATCCATTTTAATCCTCTGATAAATTTGAAAAACTGAAATTCTGTATTCAAATTGCATGTGCTTTCACACATGTAGGCACACTCCAATACAATCGTCACCAAGAGAAATAAAATGAAAATCTCATTTCTTTCAAGCTCAGAGAAGATGATATGATAAACAGCCAGTTGTCTTTCAGTTACCTTTAATTATAAGGCAAGGATTACATTTATAAGACATTAAAACTTTTCCATGTTCCAGATTCTCTGTTATTTTTTTATCCAATTCACTGGCTATTCTTTTTTTTTTTTTTTTTTTTTTTTTTTTTGTCTTTGGTGATTCTTCCTCCTCTCAAACTCATACTTTTGAAGTTCCCAAGATCCCTATCTCTTCTCTCTATACATTCTCTTGGCAATCTCATCCATTTCCATGATTTTATTTATATTATCTTTAAAAAGATTATTCTAATTCCTACTGCACCGAAAATTCCAGACTGATATAGCCACTGGTTACATGACATTTCCATTGTCAGAGAAACATCTCAAATTTAACATGGCCCAAACTCCTGCCTCTTACTTTTCTGTTCTCCTAAACTGGCTCCTCACTCATCTTTCTCATTTTGGTTAATACTTGCAGTGCATCTCTCGCCCACATGACTTAAGTCAAAAAAATCAAGCTATTTTTGGTTCTTCCTTTTCCCCTTATAATCACATATCCAATCCTTTGGATACTATATCCTTGCTGGTATTCTTGCTTTGACCCTTGCAGCCCTACAACCCTTTCTTCTTGTTGATCCAGAGTGATCATGTCACACTTGCTTTTAACTCTCTTAGAGAGCTAAAAGCCACTCCTTACCCTGATTTATTCAGCTTATCTAGACCCTGCCTAGTCTTTACTCTTTGACTAATTTCATACTGCCTTCCCTCTTGAAACATGTTAGACTTAATTTTTTTCAACCAATTTCTGCCTTAGAGCCGTTGTACTGGAATGCTCTTCCTGATATTTATGCTTTTTCTTTTTTTTTTAATATTCAGAACTAAGCCTTAGTGCCACTTTTTAGAGTGGCCTTGACCACTCAATCTAAGGTAGCACACTCTTTAATAGTATTGTCTAATTTTAATAATTGCATAGTGCTGGTCACTAGTTAATATTTTTTTTCTTATTTACTTTTTCTTTCTCCCATCCTTCAGAGTATAAATTCCATGCGATAGATATTTATCATCAATTCCATGGACTTAGTAAATGATCTATCTATCTACCTATCTATCTATACATCTGTTTATCTATATTAAATAAACTAAAGGTTGTATTAACCCACGCAAATGATAGCTTTTAAGAACTATCATCTTAAATTTTCTAAAAATGATGTCTTTGTTTTAATCTCTATTCATGAAGATTTTAATTTTATGTTGCATAAAAAACTGTGAAGTTATAAATTCCTAAACTATTTCAGTTTAAATCATCTTATTTGTAATTGATTTTTGTTAAAAAACTGAAACCAAATAATATATGTAAGAGGAGATGCATTCAAAACTGCCAGTGCACATATATTCCTCTTAAAATCTTTTAGTGTCTTTTAATATTTTCTACTTTCTTACAGTCACTGGACAAAGTCCATATACTGCATTATATTCTTGTAAAAGATGAGCTTTTTTTTTCCGAAGGAAGATAATTAATTTGAGCAGCTTAAATATAAAGTTAGCATATTGTTTTGCCATTTTCTGGAAGAAATGCTCTGTGAGCTCGAATGGCTAATTAAAAGGCTGTGCCAAACTTTAACAACTCAATAACTGTCAAACCCTTGAACATGTTTCTGCTCTTTTTTTTTTCTATTTTAACAGGTTCTGTCAATAAGAGAAATCTACTGTATCAATGTGGATGTAGAAGTAACATCACCAAAGAATAGAACACCATTGAAAATAGCCTTACCTGAGAATGAGAGTAGTGTACAATAAAGATGATATATGTAGATTAGAAATACAACACTATTAAAGCTAATGGCTAGATATTTACAAAATGCATTTATCAAATAGATATATACTTCCTGTCAACTCTAACAGTGATGTTTCCATTACAGGCCTGCTTATTTGTTTTACCAAGTTTAAGGTGTCTGTCAGTGTAATGTGGTTTCATTAATCACTTTATATTTATCATTTGATATAAAGCAACATATTCTTCTCCATAGTTATATATTAATTGAATCATCAATTTATGTATATGAGTTTACACCATTCTTTTTGGATGGTTATTTTGGTTTCTGTATGAGATTATTGAGATAAGCAATTGGCTTTCCATGTTGAAGATTTAGGGCTCAACATCTACGATATCTGACTAAGCAACAGAGTAAGTGCCCAGACTCTTTCATGCACAGGACTGTGTATAGGAGTATAATTAAAGTCAGGGTAGACTTATGCAAAGGGGTGAGTTAAAGATCTCCATCAGGAGCTTTTGCAGGTGTTCTTTTTTACCTTCAGGCACCTACCCTCTCTGGCCTAAAATTAAAGACCAATATCATGTGCTGCCCTGACATGTGATGAAATCAGAAGGGCTCATTTGGCCTGACTTGAAGTTCCTGCTATACTCTATTCTTGTTGGGTTAGGCCCCCCTAGAAAGCAACCTTCCTTATGAAAGAAGTCACACCGAGTTCCTGCGTATCTGTGAGACGTCGGTTTCAGTCCCCTGCCAGCCTGTGGATTTATTTAAATAAGCCATCCACACTCTCCTATAGGAACTGGGGCACCTCGCTCCCTTGATGCTGCAGAGCCTACCGTCCATCACCCCGTGTTGTTCCTTCTGTTTCTGAGTACCATCTATCTATGTGACCCTCCACAGCATGCAGTGTCCTCTTCCCTCCGGGCCGTGACTAATAAACTGTTGGTTTCATCTGTCCAGTGTCAGGTGTCATGTGTTGGGCCATCCCATTGCCCTATGGCAGAACTCTATCCTTCATAAAGGGGATGAAGAGAAGGTGATCCGAACAGGTGATGCTCTCTTGCCCCCCACCCCAGTTCTTTTCTTTGATCCTTCTCAAATGTGCTGCTGCCCATCATCCTTGGATATCTTGCTATGTCACTGCTAGCCTTGTACTTGGAAATAGGCTCCTCTTGTATATCCATCCCTGGGGGTCAAACATGGCATTTAGCTGATAGCATAAACATATCTGGCCCCACATGCACAACTGTATTTTAACTGGCTTTCTATAAACAAAATAGCTACCTCAGTTCTAATCCATGAGTGGGTTAGAATTTTAAGATTTTAAAGAACATTAAGAAGGCAGTCAATGGAAAACCGAAGCACTTGAAAGCACACATAGGAAGAAATGGCCTGCTTTGCATATAACCAAACCCTCTGGGGATGTTTTGGACATTTGATGATAAACTGGTAGAAGAAAGAAAAGAGAACGTGAGTAATATTCTGAATAAATAATGATGGCTAAGATTTACCAAGCTCTTTCATGTACCATGATCTAAGAATTTTACATGTATTTTTTTTTTCATTTAGTTCACACAGTAAACTTATGAAGTAGGTACAATTATCATAGATTAAAACAAAGCAAAATGAACTCCCAACACATAGAGGGTGAAATAAATTGGCCAGAGCTAGCAAGTGGCAGAGATAAGCTTAGAGCCTATAAATCTGTCTAAATACAGACCTAGGATCTTGAAAAGGACCCTGCCCTGCAGCAAACATGTGTGTGCCTGCGTGGGGAGCGACACAGATCAAGCGTGGCACACGGATTTGCAGCTCTGCCACTTACCAACGGCCTGATCTCTCATTTCCTTAAAGGGAAAAAAGCCAGAAAATAAAAAGCCATTTAGAAAGTTATTATTATTGACATAATCTATGTTAAAGCACAAGTGATGTTTTAGTTATTAAATTCATGTTTATTCCTAACCCCTTTTTATTTACTTATGCTTTCAGTGAATGTTTTCAGAGCCCCTAATATGTGCTAGTTACTCTTCTGGGTACTTGGAATGCATCAGTGAAAAAAAGCAAAGGACTCTACCCCTGTCCACTTCTTACTGTATTCACCAGATACATTCCAAATAAATTATATTCAAATATAAAATATAAAATCATGCATAATTAAAAGAAAACATGAGTACTTCTATAATGTAATAGGGGAATACTTTTCTCACTGTGTCTTAATATCTAGAAGGAAAAGTATTGATAAATTTGATAATTTTTTAAAAAATGCTTTATACATGGAAAAGAACAACAATAACCAAGTAAAAGAACAAATAACAGAATTGAAAAAGACATCGCAACTTATGTAAAAAACTTTAAAAAAGAGTACTAAGCTCATTAAAAAATAAAAAATTAGAACAGTTCACAGAAAAGGAAATGCAAATAGCTTTCAACCTTAATAAAAATGTTAAACTTTTTTGAAAATAAGAGAATTGCAAATTAAGACTATATTAAAATACCATTTCTCAATTATTAAGTTGGCAAAAGCCAGATGTTTGACAACATATCTGTTGGTGAAGCCCTGGGGAAAAAGACATGCTTATATATTTGCAAACTGATACAACCCCTATAAAGGGGTAGTGTGCAATATCTAGCAAAAATACATATCCCAGTGATATGCTGACAAAAACGTGGTTGATTTTGTTGAGAACTAGTAATTTAATCATAGGAGAATGTAAGTATAGATCAAGATTGGTAAAGTTAAATGCAGATCCTGTGGTTTTAAACTTAAAGTATGAACTTAATGCGTTGAACTTATGAAGTGTTTTTATTTTAATTTTTATACTTTAACTTTAAACATAGAGAAGGTATAGAAAGAATAGAAGACCAAAGAGCAATAGTAATGAGCATTTTTAGCACCATATTGTGGTCTATAAATACCATTCTCCTTGAAAAGGAACCATGGAGAAGCATTTTCAGAATGAGAATAAAACCTCCTGATATCTTGCCCTCCATGAAGACAATTGGAACACTGGCATAGATGCTCAGAATCAACTTTTCCAGAATCTGGAAATTAGTCAAAGGCTTGTAACAATCCAAGGAGCATTTATTATTATTATTAATTATTATTATTATTATTATTATTATTTTAAAAGGCTGAATATCAGTATGAACAGCAAATTTCATGGTGTTTATTTATTTTTATCCATTCAAATGTTGACAGACACTGAGACTGTTCCTATGTCTTGGCTATTGTAAATAATGCTGCAATGAACATGGGAGTGCAGGTAATCTCTTCTATTACATGTTTTCATTTCCTCTGGATATATACTCAGAAGTGGAATTGCTGGAACATTTGGTAGTTCTATATTTAATTTTTTGAGGAACCTCTATATTATTCTCCAAGTTGTATCAGACAAGTTCACAATCCCACCCACAGTGCACAAGGGTTCCCTTTTCTCCACATCTTCACCAACATTGTTATGTCTTGTCTTCTTGATGATGGTCATTCTTACAGGTTTGAGGTTATATCTCATTGTGGTTTTGGTTTTTGTGTTCCTGATAATTAGTGATGTTGAGCACTTTTTCTTCTGCCTTTTGGCCATTTGGATGTCTTCTTTGGAAAAATGTCTATTTAGTTCCTCTGCACATTATTTAATGGGCAGATTATTTGTTTGTTATTTTTTTGTTATTGAGTTCTGTGAGTTCTTCATAAATTTCTGATATAAACCCCTTATCTGATACATGGTTTGCAAATATTCTCCCCCGTTCTGTAGGTTACCTTCTATTTCTGTTATTTCTCTTGCAGTGCAGAAGCTTTAAAGTTTGATATATTTCCAGTGGTTTTTTGTTGTTGTTGTTGTTGTTTGTGTGTTTGGTGTCATATCTAAAAATCATTTTCCAGACCAATGTTGAGGAGCTTCTTCCATGTGTTTTATTCTAGAAGTTTTACAGTATTGGATCTTATGTTTAAGTACTCCATTTTGACTTAAATTTTGTGAATGGTAGAAGATAGGGATGTGATTTTATTTTTCTGCATGCAGTTATGCAGTTTTCCCAATACCATTTGTTGAAGAGATTATTCTTTCCTCATTGTATGTTCTTGGCTCCCTTATCAAATATTACTTGACTGCACTTGTAGGCATTTAATTCTGATCTCTATATTCTGTTCCATTGGTCTATGTGTCTATTTTTACACCAGAACCATACTATTTCAATTACTATGGCTTTGTAATATAGTTCGAAATCAAGAAGAATGGTGCCTCTGGTCTTGTTCTTTTTCACGATTGCTTTGGCTCTTTGGGATCTTTTGTGATACTATAAAATTTTAGGATTTTTTTTTCTAATTCTGTGAAAAATCCCTATGAATTTTGATAGGGACGGCATTGAATCTGTACATAGATTTGGGTAGCATGAACATTTAAACAATATAAACTCTTCCAAAAGACAAACACAGGATGTTTTTCCATTTGTTTGTGTCATTTTAGATTTATTTCAACAAAATTTTATAGATTTCATTGTACAGATCTTATACTTCCTTGGTTAAATTTGTTCCTAGGTTTTTTTTTTAAATTGATTTTGATGCTACTATGAATAGGACAGTCCTTCTTTTAAATCTTAATCATATAATTAATGGAGGACCAAATGGGGTAATCTTGCTTCTTATTAAATTAAGTTAAATTACATTTACCTTTGTAATGTAATGTACTGATATCACAGGAGTGATATGATCCTTCATATTCATAGGTCCTGCCCATACTCAAGGGGAGGAGCTTTTATATCTGCAAAGGTTATTGGGGGTTATTTTAGAATTTTGCTTGTTAAAATCATATTTGGAGGATGCTTGAGAAGGAACCCATTTTTAAATCTGATAAATAAAAAAAAAGAATTTAACATTTATCCTACCTTTTAAAATTTACTCTTTTTTTTTTTTTTTTTTTTTTTGCTCAAATATTTGATGAGGGGAAGTTTCTCTTTATGGAAGTATTCCATCAAATAAAAAAAGAAGAGATGAGAGAGGGAATGAAATCATCATTTGGTAACTTCTAATGAATTAATCTTAGGAACTGATCATGAAACACTGTTAAGATATAAATTGACAATCAGACATTGTATGCTCCTTGAAGAACAAAATACATGAACTCTGTTTACCAAAGAAATTTAATCTAAATTTGATCAAGCTTCAAAGTCTCACTATCCATATGTAGGAAATACAGCAAAGGACCACAATATATGTTATCACAGGGAAAGGTAGCAAATCTATTCTGGACTCTAGACTGAGAACTCAACAAATAAATTGGAAATTAAAAATAAGTAAATGATGGACTGGAAACTTATGAGCGACGTAAGGGTCAAATCAAGGAATTACAACGTTTTAACAAAGAAAGCCCTCTGAACTTTGAACACATGCATAAGGACTTGCCTACTGCATGATTTGGAGTCTGGAAGAATGAAGATGTGAGTTACTCTGCAAGTAGGGCCAAGACTTCTTGGAAAAATTGGTCAGAAGCAGCAGAACAATAGCCTGATAGTGAACGTCGTGCCTAGTTGCAGTGTCTCCTGCTCAGTGTCTACTATTAGTGTTGTTGCATTCTACTGCTCAGCTGCTCTACCCGTCCTCAGTAAAGGGAACCAGAGGTCAGCCACCTGCCTCTGCTCAGCCTTGTCATGAACCAACAAGCCAAGGACTTTGTTTTAAAAAGACCAGTTGCTTTTCTTTATAATACTTTGAGGCTTTTGCCTTGCCACCACCCTTATCCTTGCCTTTGGTCTGGATGATAATCTTCTAAGAGGCTGTTATATATTCCTATACATGAGTAAATTCTCAATACTTCAACTAATGGTCTCTGATTATTCTTTGTTACTTACTCTGAAGACCCTGTCTCACAGAACCTAGGTTCTTTGTGTTGGATCAGGTTTTCACTGACTTGCCTAGTAGTAAGTGTACTTTAATACTCACTGTGTCTCAAGTTCTTATTTATTTATTTTTAGTGACAATACTGATTTGGATCTTGACTCAAATGAAAATTTGTAGAAAAAATTAGCAGCACAGTAAGTGACTTCAGAATAGTGATTAGATAGTTGATGGTGTTAAGCTATTACTGTTGATTTTGTTTAGGTGTGAGAGTATCATTGCAATTATGTATTTTACAAAGAGGCTTTTTCTTGTAGAGATACATGCTGAAATATTTAAAGATAAAATATGTAGTCAGCAGTTTACTTCAAAATAATCCAGGGTGTATGTAGAATATACGAGTATAGATATAAAAAGATAGCCATGAGTTGATAATTGTTGAAGTTAGGTTACAAGTAAAGGGGGCGTATTATACTATTCTGTCTACTCTGGCATATGTTTGAAATTTCATATAATACAAAAGTTTTTTAAAAAGATTTCATCCCACATGGTCATATATTCTAGTGGAAATGAGACAGCTAATAAACAATTAACATCATACTAAATATAATTATATACTTATAATTTTAGGAGAAGATAGATTCTATTGTAAGAGAAGAGGGTATGGGGAATATAATATTCAATAAGAAGATCAATAATATGTATAATTTACATATCAAAATATATTCCTATATATCATAATCTCATATATGTACATACATGATATATTGTATGCTTATTCATAAAACTTATTTGTAAAATTACTTTAATGTTCCATACTTAGTAATGGCAGTGCTATGAAATTCATTATAGATTCGCAAAACTGTGTAATTCTTTTAGTCCCCTAAATTCAAAGTGGGATGTATTTTTTAAATAATTTAGACTCCACTTAATAGTTTTATGTTGTTTATGTCTTCTGTGTGGTGCCAAAGTTAGCTACATGAGCTGTATATACTAAGAAATTTGAAATATATTTAATAAACAAATCTGTTTTATATCTTATTGGATTTTCTTCACATCAGTTGCTGGATATTCCACATCAATAATTTCTATACATAAGAAAAGAGCTCCTTAATGATAAAAAAAATGATGGGTTTATTTTAATAAAATTCTACATTTTAAAACATATTAAAAATAATTTTTATCTTAAAGACTAGCTCTCTTATTATACTTACCCAAAACCTGACAAAGGACAGATTTTTCTTTAGCTATGCACCATTACTTTATGGAATTGCTTTTGGTTTATTGTTCTGTTATTCCAAGACTAAGTTGACATTTTCTATGACAAGACTTATTAATTTGCAGGAATTATTCTTTCTAGCAGCGTATATTCAGAATGCATCATATTAGAAGGAAGTGTGGGGTGGGCTGGGAAAAAATGGAAATGAATTGCATAATTTAATGTATTAAGGAGGAAAATGTTATGCCACAGCACCAGAGGAAATTCCATGAATTTGAATAATAGATGGCGAAGGTTCTTGAGTTCTTCAGAATATTAGAGCTTGCGATTTAGAAGGGACCCTAACAGGTCATCTGGCATTGCCTTACCTTCAGCAGAGCCTCAACTAAAGCATCTTAGACAGAAGTAAATATCCATTTAAAATTCTCTGCAGGAGGACATTCATCAAACTCTCCCTATGGGACACTTATCCTTGGGGAAATCATATGTGGATAAGTTTCTGATAATATAGAAATGGTGTGATGTTCCTGGAATGTAGCTGATGAGTGCCTGGCAGTTGCAAAGCAAAAAAAAGTTGGATAATAAATGCAACTCTAATATTTTCTGTGTGTATGTGTTTGTGTGTGTGTGGTCTTAATAGAGTCTCTATGACAGAGATCTTTTTAAGCAAACATTTTGGAAAGCCAAGGAGTTTTTTTCTACACACAGATTTTCACTGCAGCAAGGAGATGGAATAGTGATCAAATTGATAAATGTGTCTTAATCTCTTAACCTTTTTTTTTTCTAACTTTGGTTTTATTTTTTCATGTGATCATGGCTATGATAGGCAGTAAACAATCCAGATATTTACTTGAATTCTGTTAACTTCCGTTCCCTCATTTGTAAAATGGTGATAATAATAGTATGTTTGTCATGGGTTATTTTGATGATTAAAAAGTATTGTAAAATAGTTATTACCATGTCTGGCACATACGAATTACTCAGTAGATGTTATTGTTTTATTACTATTCCTGGTGCTTACAGACATCCACAAAGATGGCTAGTAGGACTGATCACATCTTTTCTCCACCTTTGTGTGTAACTAAAATAGCTCTTAACTAGTGAAATGGATATTTTGACAGCCTGAGGTGTTTCTATACTTTAAATAGGTATAGAGTGGATCTATGTGAATAAAAAGCATTTTAGAAAGTCAGTCTAGGAGCTGAGTAAGGGGTGATGGGCCTGATTCTTGGGAACTTACAGTCTACCCTCAAATCGAAATGAAATCATTCATTTATTCAACGTTCAGTGGAGAGTGTAGCATGGAGAGCCATAAGGAATTGGCCATAGTAACAGGCATGAACCAATCTGTCTGAAAAAAATGTTCTTCAAATTAATTGAAGGAAGCACAAGATCAAATTGTAAAAAGATGTACGATAGTTTCCAAACACTTCGGCTTGGCAAATGCTTTTTCTATTCTTTGAGATGGACAGATGTGGCTTGGTTCCAAAGAAGAGTGTTATTTATTGCAACTATTTACGTACTTACTGAATCTTTTCAAATACTGAAACACTCTGAAGGGTTTTTTTTTTTTTTTTTTTTTTTTTTTGGTTTGCCATGTCTGTACTCCTATTTATTTTGTTAATAAATCTGTCTTAGTTAGCCTGGGCTGCCATAACAAAATACTAGAGACTGAGTGGCTTACATAACAGAAATGTATTTTCTTGCAGTTCTGTAGGCTAAAGTTTGAGATCGGAGTGCCAGCGTGGGCAAGTTCTGGTGGGGGGACTCTCTTCCTGGCTCGTGTACACCTGCCTTTTCCACGTGTCCTCACATTGTGGAGCAAGCTCTCTGGGATTTCTTCTCGTAAGGGTACTAATCTCATCAGACAAGGGCTGTGCTTTCCTGACCTATCTCCCAAAGGCCCCATCTCCAAATATTAAGGCATTGGGGGCCAGGGCTTCAATATGTGAATTTTTACCAGGCACAGACATTCAGTCCTTAACAATATCTTAATATAATGAGATAGAAACATTTGTTTCATAGATAGGCAATATCACAAATTATTAGAAACATTCCAATATAAATCTATGCCTACAACTTTGCTACACCTTACAATTTATAACCCTTTTATTTATGTAACAATAAGCTAGAATATTGAAAGTGCTAATATATTGGCTTTGGGTAAACAGTTTAAATTACACACAGGGAAAATTTACCTTCAGTAACAATTTGTCCTATTACTTCCATGCTTTAATTTAAGTATTTAATATTTGATCTTACCATGACCTTTGTTTAAAAAATTATACTAGATATAGTTTCTTTAATAAAGATGAAAGTCATAGCACTACAGGTCCCACATCATCATTGGGCATGCGCCCTAGCAGTCTCATTATTTTTTATATAGACGATAGCAAGCAAGAGCCTTGTAGCTGGTCTCTCTTTCTCCTGTTTGGTCCATTTCTAGTTTATCACCAACACAGCATCTAAATCTCCCTTTTTCCTTTCTCTCCTTTCTTTTTTTCTTAATTTCATTCTCCCTTCTTTTTCATTCTTCTGTCATTTTGAAACAGAATTACCTTTTCTTTTTCTTAAAAGTTACATGTGGTATTATTTTATTATTGTTCCTACTTGTTATTCTTATCATCCCTGAAAATGGATTATGCAACCTTGTCTCACTGATTTTATTCATGGTCATTGCTTTGCAAGAGAAAGGGGTGTGTGATAGGCCTATGCAGAAAATTTAAGGGCCATTTTATGGTTTTCTGAGTATTCTTTTTTCTTTGCCATGAAGAGCATATATTATAGGGGCTGGTATTTTTTTTCAGCTTCCATTCTAGAATGTAGAACAGAACCATACTAAACCCAGCTTAATTGAATTAGAAATAAAAATGTATCATTGTTATATACTGGTAATTTGGGATTCTTGTAACCTCAGCATCACCTAAAGTAAACTAATATGTACCTAAGTAATCTATTAATTTGTTTTATTTCTGTAAGAAGCAAACAGTATAGACAATTGAAACAATATGAAAGCCCTTTGTATGCACTCCCTCTAGACCCCTCTCTGTGGGTATCCTCTGTCAACTGTTTGATGCCTATTTTTTCTGGTCTTCTTTCTATACCTGTGTATACACAAATAAATAATTATATAACTTGAATAGTCCACTCTTCTCTTTCATTTAGAATGATTTTGCTATATGTAATAGAAAACATCTTCTGAGACCTTACATAAAATTAAAGTCCATATGGATTAAAGAACTAAACATTAAAAATTATGAAGTAATTAGAAGAAAATTCACATACGCACATACATATGCACATATATAACTCACCATGTGGCTCTTTCGTTTCTGCATATTTTTTATCAGCTTTTATTCTGGACGATTTTTACAGTAAGTTTGTATATAACAACCAGTGTCTCCTTGGGGTTGAAAACAGGTAAGTTTGCTGTCTAGGATCATAAAGGTGATATCTCCTTCCAATACAAAGATTGAGTAAGTTTGCTTGTAGCCCCTTTATAAGAGTGGAGGTTTCTAAGGTTGGAAGAGCTCAAGGCTCCTCAGCTCTAACAGACTCACCATATGTGTAGCGTTCACCTGGGCATCACACCAATAGGAACCTGTGTGAACATGAAGCTCATGCTTCCTCTTGTGCTGTAATTAAGTCCTTTGTTTTGTGTCTTCTGCCAGCATTAATGAAACTGTGTCAGGATAACTTAGTTTGCTAGCAGTTTAAAATTTCAGACTCTTCAGCTTGACTATATATTTACTACTATGTTATATCATCAGTATCAATTATCTATGTATCTATAAATCTAGCTATCTATACCTAGAGATATAGCTGAGTAATTGGCTTTGGCAAGGGGAAAAACCTATCTAGGCAAAGTTCACATTTCGTGTGGAAAAAGAAGATATATCATGCTCTCATGTACCTTTTTATATATACATATCTATGTTCTTCTATATAAACCCTTCAGTAGTTCTCCATCACCATGATGAAATTACCTTTTGTTGTTGTTGTTGTTGTCATTAAACTACTAGTGGCAGATCTTGCTATTTTTATACTTGGATGATCTATTCTGCCACTAGTAGTTTATGGGTCTCTCGGCTGCTGTTAACAAACAGTGGTGACGTCACTATATAATTCACCCAGGGAAGGATGGAAGTGGTTTGGCGAAGCTGACATCCCACTTCTGTAGTTATGCCTCTAAGTCTGTCATCACTTCCTTGGGCCATCTTGCTTTGCTCATTTCCTTCAGACTGAACACACTGGACTACAATGTAGGGAATGTAGACCTTGCAACCAAATGGCCATAAAACTCTCAAAATGTTAGTACATGGGCTGAAGGACAAAGTTAGACACAGTGTAGACTTAGTAGTCTTCTGTATTATGAAAATCGAACCTTTCATACTGAAGTCTATAGTCTCTTTTGCCTTTTCTTCCCTCTTCAGCTATCCACTTAAATTCGTCATGCTGGGGCTCTTGTTCCTTCTGTCAAGGTACTTTACTTTTTTCACAAGAGGAGGGCATTACACCTTAAGTCTTGCAGACTTGATTGACACTTTGAGATTCAGCCAAAGGCTAGTGGATCTGTCCTCTAAGGCATAAAGGTTGTGCGATGGCATCTTAGTTTTTCTTCAAGCTGCTATAACAAAACTATCCAAGACCTGATGGCTTATAAACAGCAGAAATTTATTTCTCACAGTTCTGGATGCTGTGGAAGATCAAGGCACCAGCAGATTCAGCGTTTGGTGAAAGCCTTCTTCCTGGTTCATAGATGGCTATGCTTTTGCTGTGTCCTCTGCGGTCTCTTTCATAGCAGCACTAATCCCCCTTCAGGAGGCTCTTGCCCTCATGGACCTCCCAAAGGCCCAAGGTTCTACAACATGATGTTGAGATTTAGGATTTCAACACATGAATTTGGGGAGACACAAACATTCAGTGTACAGAAGGGAAGTGGCATTCATTCCAGTCCTATCTTCCACTAGAGGGTGTTAGTCTTTTTTTTTTTTTGATGTTTTATTTTATTTTTGTTCAATTACTATTTACACTCAGCATTATCTTCTGTTAGTTTCATGTGCACAGTACCGTAGAGTGTTAGACTTTATCAGATTACCTAAGACACAAACATATCGCAACAAGGTGAAAGTTCAAATGGAAAAAAATTAAGTTAAGAAAAACGTGTTTTTTCTTATTAGCCTGGCTTCAATTTTGTTCTGTCTGGAAAAATAGATTTTACCATTTACTTTGCTTTTCCTTGACCCACAACAGCCATGCTTCCATTATGAGAAACCATACTTACTGTAAATAAATGTTCCTCTCTTTTTTTTTTTTTTCTAATGAGGTGTGATATTGCCAGTTCTGATTGGAGACTTTTATATAAGAGGAAAGTTCCATTTCATCCTATTCCACTTAGATTCTCATTTAATCAAGTTTACTGTTTGTCCTGTGACAACCCCATTCATTTAATTTTCTATCATTTTTATACATACCCTCTCAGTTCCAGCTATTTTAAACCCTTAAAATTTCCTTACTGTAAGCTCTTAATCTTTTTTTATTTTCATGAAGCTTCACTCATATAAAATCTTGGATGAAATTTTAAAAACAGACAAAAACAGAGTTGCTTTTTTGGAAGCAAGGAATGACCCCAGCACTTTACCCAGTTATCTTCTTCCATCCCCAATTCGTAGACTGTCGTCATGTTCCTACTGAATTTTATCCATTTGTCTCCCACTCTTTCATCTAGCAAATTCCCTTCCTTACATCAAAGTTTTCATTCTTGGAAGTCTTTTCTAACCTGCAGTCTTCTCTGAGATGTCACAGCAGTCCAGTCTCCATCTGTCACAGTACATTATCCTGCTCTATGAGAGCAGGCTATCTCTCACTACCACAGGATCAGATACTGTTTGAGAACAGGTGTGACTCATTCATTATTGTCTTCCTCCTAGTGTAGTAGGTGTTCAGTAAGTATTTGCTGAATGAATTAATGGATGAGTAAGAGTTTCTAAAATACCATTTCTGCCTTAAAGCATATCTCCTTTGTATGTTAGCTTCACTCCACAAATACAATCAACTCTCGATTCTCAAACATCAGGAAGAAGAGGAATGAAATGCACAGTATTAAAGTATTTTGATTTGGAATTAGGATTCATTTCTATTCTCAATGAGTAATTAATTATCTCTGATTTTTTGGTCAGTTGCAATATTTTGCTCAAAATATTTGAGTCCCATTATAGAGCTGACCCAGAAAGAACTTGTACACTGTCTAGGTTCACTGTTTTTACCTTTCAAAATACTTCCCCTATACCACACAGCCTGGGGATGAGGAGCATCATCTCTTAGATGAATGCTAATCACCACCCTAAAAGAAGCCACCTCTGAATATTTTACCTGGACCTGATGCTTTACCCAGAGAAATAGTTATTTGTTGCAGGTTACATTTTCACTTAGTAGTCTATCCTGTGTTACTCTGTTATTCTGTGTTTGTGTACATATAAGGGCTGGGCAAAAGTGTGTCAAATTTAAGCTGTCTAGACTGTTTACAGAATAAGTTTACAGAGAAACAAATTCCCTCAATAAAGAATTTGCATATATACACTAATATATGTATATGTTCCTATTCATATGAATATGATATATAAAAATATGTATATATAATATAAATGTAATATATAGGTAGTTTTCATTATGAAGTATTGACTGAATTACGTACCCCCCAATTCATATGTTGAAGCTCTAGCACCCAATGTGATGGTGTTTGGAAGTGGAATCTTGGAGGGGTGATTAGGTTTAGATGAGGTCCTGGTAGTGGAGCCCTCATGACAGTACTCATCTTTATAAGAAGAAGCACCAGAGAGCTTGCTTCCTCTCTCTCTCCCCCTGTCTCCCTCTTTTCCTCTCTCTCCCTCCCTCCCTCTCTCTCTCCTTCCATCATGTGAGGACACAGCAAGATGTCGGCAGATCTGTAAGCCAGAAAGAGTGCCTTTGCCAGCAGCAGACCATGCTGGTGCACTGATGCTGAGTTTCCCAGCTTCCAGAACTATGAGAAATAAATGTCTGTTGTTTAAGCCACCTGGGTTATGGTATTTGGGTATGACAGCCAGAGCTAAGACAGGCACATTGTATAATCAGTCCCAGTGTAATAATTCAATCAGATGTGCTTAATTTGAATTCTAAATGCCGTTTACTGTGATATACAGAGCAAAGATTGTTTCCTGTCCATCTCATTTCACATTGGATCACACTAAATGATCAGTTTTTATAATATGACAATGGCTTGTGCTTGATATCTCTAGTACTAATGATAAATGACAGATTTTGGGTATCCTGAGTAGTTCCAAGCCTTCCTCTAATATACACTTAAAATGGGATAAAAGCCTTATCAATATACAGTGTGAAACTAGTACTCTCTTCATTTTTTTTTTCCTGAGGATTTTCAAGGAATGTATGTGGTCCAGATGCCTTTAATTCTGAATTTGTTCCCTTACCGTATTATCACTTCACATTGCTTCAGTGATTGGTTTTCTCTCCTACCAACTTTCTCTTCATTATTTCCCTTCTCCAAAGAAATCAACTAAAAATAACTGTCATTACTAGCATTTTTGAATTGAAAGAGAATTACAACATAGCCAACAACTTAAACTTTAATTTGCTAAATATCTTAGAGCATTTCCAACAAGTGCCTTTCTCTAATAATCTACACCAATTGTCAAGATGTTTCTTTCTAACTTCTCTCAAGTTTCACTTCTCAAACTCTACATTTTTCATTGTGCAGGACAAATTTACTTTCAACCTTTAGACTATACTAGGCTCTGGGACTAAGATTTCATCATGCTGCTCAGACTAGCATGCAATTTAAAATTTACAAATGGCTCATTTAATGTTTTTGAAGCATGATTGACTGCAGGTAACTGAAACCATGGAAAGCAAAATTGTGGATAAGGGAAGATTACCATATATAGATTGTGTGTGTGTGTGTGTGTGTGTGTGTGTGTGTATGTGCGTGTGTGTGTGTGTTGCTTCCTTGTATACTTGGAAGTGCTGGCTTCGCTGGGAGAAATGGTTCATTCAGGTCGCCATTTCTTTACAGTTATGCTGATTTGTGTGTATGCACATCTAGCTGTATAAAGATATACAATGTGTATTTTTGTTATCCACAGTAAGAATATTTTCCAGCTGAATTAAATTTTAAAAACTTAATTTGTCTCTGGGAATATAAATTGAAAATTCCAAGAAAAAAAATAACTGAAAAACTGCACACAAATTAAAAGATGTATTGTCAAGCTTAATTTTTCCTTTCCTATGAAAAAGCATTTTGTTACATAACTTCATCATTAAAATAGATTATTTTTGATATGTCTGACAATTTATATTCAGAATTATCTTATTCTCTTGATACATGAGTTCCAGAATTATAACCAATCCAAAAAGTGTTCTTTATCCTATTTTACACTGAAAAATACTCACTCTATCCCATGTCCATATGTATTAGGAATTGGATCATATATAAGCCTAAATGAAAGAAATTTTTTATGTATTTTTTAACTGCATATGGAAATCTAAGAAGCTTTAAATAAACTTTAATTAGGGTAATACCTTTTCTTATTATTTTTATAGTAATTACTTAATTTCCTTGAAGTAAAATTGAATCATTGTAATCGAATTAACTACCCCCCCCCCACGTTTTTTGGTTTAAATAACTATCAGTTAAAATATGACACTTTTCTGTTATCGTATTGATGGAGATTTATTTTATTTACAGAATTATATTGATTTTGCAAGTTCCTAAAAGGCTCTTGGAAAGAACAGTAATGGAATGGATGGATGCGTTGCATTGTAGATCAATCAGTGAGAATATCATGGATTGTAAAGTGAGGACAAATGTACCGAGGTCAGCATTTTTGTTCCTGCTACTCTTTCTGGAACGGCAGCCAGCGACTTATTAGTACTAGTTACGTACTTTCTGGAATAGCAAGCGAGCAAGAGCACAATATAGCTGAGTTTTCTTGGCAGAGAGTTTCACTCTCTTAACTGCTTTAATTCTGGTGATTGCATTAGGTGCAGTTCATCTCTGATGAAATGCTCTCAGCCAAGACCTAGGAATATATCAAATAGGAGTTGATGTCTCATTTCTTTGAGCAGGGCCTCTCAACTGCAGATACAGGCATGGATGGGCTTAAGTGTAGTTGCAGTAGAGATGAAAAAGCTAACAGATAGTTTCGGTAATATTTTATTTGATTCCCTTTAATGTTATTTTACGTAAGGTAATAATGCTACAACCAGGCTGCTGGGGTGTGTGTGTGTGTGTGTGTGTGTGTGTGTGTGTGTACATGCCTATGAATAAATATGTGAATCAGTGTGTATGTGTGCGTATGTGTTTCTACCTAAATAAAAACTATGTTAATTATAGTCATTCGACAGTTAATCTTTGTATAGTCATGTATCACATCATGACATTTTGGTCAATGATGGACCACATATACAATACGATGGTGGTCCCATAAGATTATAATGGGGCTGAAAAATTCTTGTCACCTAGTGCATTAGCCCTGGTAATGTCATAGCATAATGCATTACTCAGGTGTTCATAGTGTGTGTGTGTGTGTGTGCATTCCTTCTTGGTGTAAACAAACCTGCCGTGATGCCAGTTGTATAAAAGTAAAGCACATACAATTCTGTGCAGTTTATGATACTTAATTATTAATGACTATGTTACTAGTTTATGTATTCACTTTTTATTGTATTCTTTCTACTTAAATAAAAAAATTTGCTGTAAAACAGTATGCTGTGTTATGCTGGCAGCAGCCTCATACATTTTATGTTTGCTCTGTCGCTAGATTGTATCATTTTCTGTTGTGCTTGGTTTAATCTCGTCTTGCTCTATAAAGTCAGTGTCACCTAAATGTAGAATGTGTATAAAGCCTACAGTAGCATACAGTAAGGTCTAGGCCTTCACATTCACTCATCACTCATTCACTCACTCACCCAGAGTACTCTCCATTTCCGTTAAGTGCCCTGTACAAGTGTACTACTTTTTTTATCTTCTATACCATGTTTTTACTGCATTCTTTCTATGTTTATCTATGTTTAGATATACAAATACTTAACACTGTGTTACAATTGCCTACAGTATTCAGTTCAGTAACATGCTGTACAGGCTTGTAACATAGGAGCAATAGGCTCTATCATCTAGCCGAGGTGTGTAGTAGGCTGTACCATCTGGGTTTGTGTGATGTGAGTACACACTATGATATTCACATGACAGAATTGCCTAATGACGTATTTCTCAGAATGTATGTCTGTTGTTAAGTGGCACATGGCCATATAAACATAGTTGCATCTGACGTTCAATAGTGTAAGTAGGAATTTCTGTACTCTTTGGAAAATGCAAGGGTACTAAGACTGTGATGTAGGGAGAGGACATATACAGTGTCAACAACAAAGGGCTGGCTGAGTACAGTGAATGGCCACTGGAGAGCTTATAGGAGAGAAATTTACTCTATGACCAAAAAACAAACAAACGGAAAATAAAAAAAAAACAAAAACAAATGGCAATCATCAATGAAAGTGATACAGTTCCCCCTTTTGGGGGTGAGGTGGAGTTACATGGTATAGAATTTATTATTGGAATTTGAGACAAGAAATTTTACAGCTCAGATAATTTGGGAACAGAGCCAGAGCCAATGGAAAGATGATGTACTAGGCAGTGCCAATCACGAGTTCTTGGCTGCATTCAAGATTCACGGTGTGCAGTGGAGTCCTGGGAAAGTTGGGAAGCTAAATTCTGATACCCCAAGGCTTTGTTGGTCCATTTAGAAAACTAAATAAAACATCAATGATTACAGATAATGGCAATGACTTTTGTAGCCTGAAACATCTAAGAAATTTCAAATATTCATTGTATGTACTATGTAGTATTTTCTGTTAATTATGTTTATCAATTAATTTTTAAAGAATCCTATATGTGAATGTCTGGAATTGACAGGAAAAAGGGTGGAGATGGGACTGGGAAACTATACAAGGATTTAATGACACTGAAAACTTGGGAGAACCGAAGAAATATCACATGGATTATGGTGCTAAAATGGTTCTGTTATCTTAATTGAATTATTTGTCCCAATCTCTTTCCTGCGCCTTATCTCATTGTACAGTTCCATCATCTGCCACCTAAATTCACAGAAACAAAGTGTTAGTAAATGTCTACTTTTTCCCTGACTTCCCAGACTAATTTAATACAAATGCCTAGATTTCTAGGAAGAGTGCATCTTTTTGGAGTCCTCTGTCTCAGAACACTCTCCTAGGAGCTTAGGGTAAATGAGGGAGATTAAAAAGGACTAAAAGAACTTGAAAATTTTCGAGACATGGATAATTAGTGCCTTGGCTTGGACAATTTACTTAACTCTTTACTCCTTAATCACTTTCTTATCAATGGGAAAGTAAACTTGAAAATCTCGAAAATGTAAAAGGCCTGTAATAGTCTCAGAGGGGACAGTGCTGAGCTCAGAACTGCTGCCCATTCTGTATGCCTAGAATTTTATATGTAGCAAACATATAACCCTTCTAATGTGCCACTGTTTACTCTTTGACTTTGCCAGTGGCTTTCCAATATGTCCTTTTGCCTGGAGCTCATAAAATTATATGAAAAGCCCTTGTAGACCCGTTCCATACAGATGGAGAGGAAGCTATGGAGTGTGAAAACTGAATATTACTTTGAGGTCCTTTCCACAATAGCTCACTATTTACTCCAGGATCTGAAAATTCCCAGGTACAGGAAAAGCTGGAAAAATAGAGCTAAAAAATGAGAGCAGTAGGGAATTTACTTGGACAGTACAAATAATTCATATTTTTGTTTTCCTTTAATAATGTGAAAAGTTGGTAATGGTGTTGGTATTGATCGATATGTGTATGTGTGCGTATGTAATTACAGTATAATTATATAATAATATAGTCATATATATCTTATACTATGTAATATATAATATAAATATATAATACATGTTATACACACACACACACACACACACATACTTATACATCATTACAAACACATTAAACTCACTCCATTGGAAAGGCAACATCCCAACTCAACATAAAATTTAATTTTTTATTAAATGTGGAAAGTAAACTTTGTTTATGCACCTAACATCAAAGTTTATTAACATCAAAGATGTGAAGAATAAAGTCATTTAATACCTGAACTGCCTTTTGTGCAAGGGACTATATTACGCTACATAAATATATCAGAATAAATCAGACATGAACTTTCTTTTCAAGAAGTTTAACTTCTTGCATGGGATATATGTGCAACATGATGAAAATAATCCAAGATTTAATAATAATTGTTAGAATTATGTTTATTAATAAATACATAGTTTGTAGATGTGGAGTTAAAATCTAGTTGATGAGGCAGTAGGGAGCTGTTGGGGAAGCAGGATGAGAGAATTCAAGATAGTAACATGAACTAAGAACATTTGAGATGAGTCATAAAGGAAAGATAAACTTGGATGGTTTTCCTTTGTGTGTTTGAAGTTTAATGGTACTTTTAGAGCTCCTACATTTTAATAAATGTCCATCGTTTGGTAACATTGCTGTATTGAACTTTCTTCACATTTAAAAATGTGAATTTTGACATAAAACTTATGTATTTGTTGCTTTGTGTTAGATGTCTACATTGAGTATGACATGAGCTATTTACATACTGTAAATAAATAGAGTTCTTTTCAATAGGGCTTATTGGATTAATCCATACTGGAGTTGAAGATATTTCAGACAAAGACAAAAAAGCATGAGGTAGAAGAATGCATCAAGCATGAAATGGAGAAGATCAAATTAAAAAAAAAAAACACCCAAAAAACAGTAATGCAGATACGCCTAGAAAAATGAATTTGGAACAATCACGGGGACCCTTTAGTTTATTTGGCAAGTAAAGGCTAATGCTACTGAAGTTTTCTATGCAGGAAGGTTGTTTAATCATCACTGCGCTTTAGGAATAATTTAGAAGTGATAAAATGAAATAGAGATGCTGAAAATGGGGAGTTTAATTAGGAAGATATTTCCTTAACCCCTTCGAATATGTGAAAAAATAACAATAATAAAAAAGCCCAACTCCACACCCTGAAGTAAAATGGACAGAAGTAGAGAAAAGACAGTCTGAATGTCCCTGTCTGTGTCTGGGAAGTAGAGCTATCATTAGAAATAGGAAACACAGAAGATGATTGGATTTGATTGGGCTTTTAAAAGAAGATGATGAATTCATTTTGGAGATTGACAGCTGAAGGTAACAGCATATTGTACAGGTGGGGCTTCTAGATATTTTGAAATGCTGAGAGCAGTTAGTGAAATACAGATCCGTTGGTCATCTTCATGGATATGGTGGCAACTGGAGTAGATCTCCCTAGGGAAATAGTAGGAAAAAAATGGTAATGTGATATTGGGGGAAACTCATACACATACATTTATAAATCAGTAGGAGAAATATAATTCAGAGAGACAAACAAACTGAGGGTAAGAATTAAGGAGCATTTAAAAAAACTATAAGGTCTGACTAGCCTGTATGGAGCCTTTGATGGCAGTTGCCCAGGTATTATTGATCTACTGTAAATTGACATGGGCTTTACTTAAAACTTGAATTCTCCAACCTTATATGTCAATGAGATCATATCATGGGGCATGAATAATAAGAAGGTGCCTCCAAAAAACTCAGATAATAGAAACATATTTGCTTTTTTAGAGTAAAACAAAACAATAATAATTATTGAGAATAGAAATTGTATTCTGTAGACCTGCTCAGAAAAATGTAGTTAAAGAATAAATGAATTGGCCTGTAGAGCAAAAGTCTTTTTAACAAAAAACATTTTGGACTTTCATCTCCACAACTGTCCAGGAAGAAAAGTGTCTCAGCTTTCGGAGGACTTCGCTTATTCCTGAGCAAAGTGTGTTCTTAGCCATGGGCAGAAATATTTCTTAGGCCTCATCATGGCTTGAGTGCAATACTCCCTATGTCTGTCCTTGGACTTTGCCTTAATCCTGTGTCATCAGTCTACCTACTGGTCTAATTATTGACTATAAAGATTAGAGCAAATGTGGACATTAGAAATGATATCCTCCACTATGAATTAATAAGTTGGTATTCTTACTTATATATCTGTTTTGTGAAAATTTAGAGTAATTGTATCACTTATTTCTGGATGCAATGTTAAGTCTTAGTTTCTGGCCTTGAGAGATTGATGACCAGACTTCAGAGCATGGCAAATCCACCTGGGCCGTGTTACCCTGAAAGGCCTTTTTGTGTCTGCTTCCATTGGAGTTCTCTTCCTTCTCCTCTTTCTACCATCTGTTTTATATTCCAAGAATTTCCAAGTCTGGAGTTCCTGCTGTTCAAGTGGTCTTTTCTTATTAAATACATATGTAGATCTGCTAGGAGAATCATCAGATGTTATATGATTTTCTGACAATATATGCAGATGATAGCTGGCTCAATACCTAGGTCAGTACGTGTTAAGCCAAGCTGGCCAACAGGCCAGGATCTACTTTGCATTTAACAGTTGCAGAATACTTAAGTGTGTCACACATTTCTGTGTTAGGGTTGCTTAAATAGAGCACTCCCTAAGATTTTAGATACCCAGTGTAAATATATTTCAGGACGGGAGAAACACAACTCAGTTGTAGTTGAGATTCCACTAAAACCAGAGGATTCAGCAACTCTGACAGCCCAATTATCTTACTCATTTTTTCATTCCATATTTGTATACTCTTTCAGTGGCTAGAACTGACTTCTAGTAAACCCTGGGGAAAGACACTTTATAAATGAATTGATAGTTACATAAATATAATGTTTGTCAAAGCACTAAGTGCTAGGAGCACATTCTCTAGGTTAAGCACTTCTAAGTTACCCCATACATATTGAGCAATAAAGGCGTAGGAATACTGTAGCCATGCTTGTATTTAGCTGAAATGTTCACATCAGTTGATCCTTTTACTTTTCTCCAATATCCAGTATTTCTTCACTATCTATATGTCTAACATTATAAGAAATAGAAAAATCTCATAATTTTAATTTTAATGACTAGTAATGATTTTATACAGAGGTGAATTCCCTTATGTATTTCTGTCAATGGCTACTATTGCAAATGGGTTATTGTTTTAAAATTTGTATGGTTAAGGGTATGAATTCTGGAGTTAGTTTTCCTGGGTTGGCATCCTCGTTTCCCCAAATTAGTTGTGTGACTTTACGCTAGTTACTTAAACTCAATGTGCCTCTTTATCTATAAGATGGAAATAATAATAACTCTTACTCTGTAGTGGTGTTTTGAGATAAGATGATTTAAATCTGTAAATCATTAGGCACGATGTTCAAAACATGCTATATAATTATTGGCCATTATTATTAATCAATGTGTATTTGTTTGGGTATTCAGACAGTTTACAGAGATGTTTCGAAATAATAACATCCTAATTTATGAAAAATTGCTTCCCGTTTATGGATATTAATTAGGCTAGCCTCTTACAAAATTACATATTTAACATTTATTCAATATAACTGAATATTTCTTCCCTTCTCTTTTTATATTGGGGTATTATATTTTCATTAACTTTTCTAACAAAACCTAAATGATTATATTGAAGCAATAACATAACTAAGATTTTAAGGACTTGCAGAATTGGCCTAGTAATTTGATAACTACCCAGATTTATCTGAAAGATATTTGCTTGTAGTTAGTTGGATTACTTGAGTCTGGTCGATAACATCTTTGATTTAACAGTAGTACCTGAGGCTAGGTATATATGTTTCTTCATAAAACTTGTTTTATTTTAGATTCCTGTGATTATTCAAACTAAAAAGGAATCACACCAAAGTTTTTTGATCACTGAAAAGATAGTCCTTCATGTTTGATAATTTTATATTGCATTACATCACTTATAGATATTTTTTTTTCTGTTAACCTCTTAGCTTGAGGAACTGAAATGCTATAGGGAATATTTTATTAAAATAAAACAGTAGAAGAATTTAAATTCTACCACTAGAAGAATTAATGCAGCTTGTTCAGTTATCACTTTTAACTTTACATATGCAACTAACCTTAAGGCCACGTTTACATAGAACTGTGTCTGTGTCGCCAGCAGTGATTTCTAGTTCACGTCATATAAAGCAATTTCCATAAGTGCTTAATTAACTTAAAGCGATTTACATTCTCACAAAGACCACAAGGATCCCATTGACATATTCCATGATGCAACAAGCTTTTATAACTCCTTCTCTAGAAAGCACATTTTGAGATATCTGTATCAGATTATATTGTCCAAAATGTTTAATTTTCTCACCCCTTCCTTCTCTGGAGGTTAGCAAAGAGATGTAACTTTTTTCCCTGGTGTATGAAGATGTTTTTATTTTTCTTTTTACACTATTGTTGAATTCAGGGTGGGCAGGACAAACAAGTTTAGGAAGAGGTAAATATTGAGGAATTCTGTAATAGAAAAGATAAAAAGCCTTAACTGAAAGCAGGTTATATTCAGAAGCACATTAACAAAGTAAAGATTCAAAAGACTATTGTCTTTAAATGAAAAATTGTTACTTCCAAGCTTTGAAAATATATTGTTTGCATGTCAATTGTAACGAATTTCATTTAAACTCAGTTATTGTTTGTAGTAACAAGAACTTAAAAAAGTGATCTTTGTCTTGTTAAAAACTTTTATTTACTACAAATATATTTTGTGGACAAAGGGACAATATTTAACTCAAGGAGCGTTTCTATAATACTATTCAATGGAAAGCAACAGACAGAGTGATGTTGAGCTTGTATTGAACCTATATGTGAAAAGATTGAGCGACCGACAACTAAAAGTTGTTTTTTCTTAAAGCTCAATAGCACAGAATGGAGGGGAACTGTTATAATGAGGCAGTAAACTATTTTATTCAGAATCGATGTGTTTAAGAAAGAAAACCTGTGGTTCCACCAAATTATACGCCATTGTTTTCTACCATCGTTTTATATCAAGTTTTATATTCTTGTTTCTAAGACTTCATAAAGAATCTTAGAGGCTTCCAGTTTGGAGCCTGAGAACCTGGTCTGAGTGTGTTTATTGATCGAAGAAACTAGATGATAGTTAATTTTCCTTTCACTTTATGATGATTCCATTGATGACTGAGAAAGATTTTTACATCTATCACAGGTAGACACACATATGTCTACTCTCCCATGCCTCTAACCCAGGACTCGGAGTTTTGTCTCTGTGAGTCAGAGTGACTGTGGACATCGAGAAAGAATCCTGTGCACATCGGAAAAAGTTTGAAAAGTGGGGATGAAGTTTAATTAGTATACTGTGCCTATACATTGTTTGCTTATCTCTCTGATTTCACTTATACCAAGAAAATCAGTTAATCTGAGCCTTTGTCTTATTATTTGCTTGTATTAAATATTGTAAAGAAGGATGTTTTAGAACTTGCTCTTTTTACTTACTCCATCAAAATTATTTCCAGCTTGTTGGCTTTTCTGGCATTTCTGACTAATGTTATTTTGATCAAACCTGAAATGTCTACCTTCTTCCTCTCTGAGTGCTCATGTTTGGGCATCTTAGAAGAGAGAGGAAAGTGACTCATTTGTTCCAATCCCTTTTTGATCCTTTTAGCTTCAACTTCTTGGCCTTCTGTACTCTACTTGGCTAAGGGAAAGGAGCTTTATGTTCTGACCACTGGAAATAGTTTTAATATGTTTTAAATATGTTACAATCCTTTGGGGTTTCTTGCTAGACAGGTTTTAACATTGGTTTGAATTCTTCTTATGCCTGTATTTGAGTTTAAAAATCACTTGGGAGAGAATATTTTGTTAGAGTAATGTTTTGGTTTAGTTAGAGGAATACACAGAAGAGGCGTAATCTATACTACAGACTAAGAAGAATATTCTCTGGAAGACTCGATGATTTTGGAAATAGTTAGTCTTCCACATGTCTGAGATAGCACCCTTCCCCTTTCTGAATACTGGTTGTCCTCATGCTACTTCCCATTTTTCCTATTCTAGTTGCATTCCCAGTTCTCTGTTAACTGCCTAACAACTGGCTTAATCTGCTAAATAAAATGACAGGATTCTAAAGCAGTGAGTCTTCTCTCTATGGATGGCTTGTGGACATAACCTCAGTTATTTTTTTTTATCATAATTATAGTAGGGGTTCCAGAACTTTTTGATCTAGCCATGTAAATTAAGGAAGGCACTATTGATTGGCTTATCTCAAAGATTGACAAACTTTTCCTGCAGAGGGCCAAGAAGTAAATATTTTTAGCTTTTGTGGGCCGTTTAGTCTGTCACTTCTACTCAACTGTGCTGTTGTAACAGGGGAGGAGCCGTGGACAATATGGAAATAAATGAATGTGGCTGTAGTTTGCTAACACCTGGGCTATCTGATAGCTTCTCCATTTTTCCTCGCTGAAATCATATTTTTCAGTACAAGTTGGTAAGTACATACTTATGAAAGTAGGCTCCTTTCTCAGCTTCAGGTAATAAATTATGATTGATTTAAACCAATACGGATCCCCTTTGCCAGTGATTGGTTTAGAGATAGATGTAAATTTTATTTCTGAACATAGAAACATGAGAGGAAATCTGTTGGGGCTTTCTGGTAACTCTTTTGCAAGCGAAGGTCACACAAGAAAAGTAGGTTCCGTAGGCAGCTACTTTATGAGGATGTGATTATATCACATTTATTATCAAATAGTGATAATAGTGACGATTTGTGTTAACTTCAACTCATCATTACACCCTCATCTGTGACACACATAGGTATCACTTTTTTTGGTAGAGATTTATTTATTTATTTATTTATTTATTTATTTATTTATTTATTTAAGAATAGATATTTTAAATTTTTTTCATAAGAACCAAACTCGCAGCAAAGATAAACCTTCTGTCCCTAGAAACCTAAAATATCATGAAAGGATAAGTATTTTGAAAAGCTATCTTTTAAAAAGATATCATTGCAAAATAACTAAGTATTATTTTCAAGATCTCTTAATTCTGGAGTGTAGCACTGACACTTAGTATAATTTTTATACACATTGAAGAATAGTTCCTAAGATTTAAGAGAAATGAGAGAATAAAATTTGATTAAAAAGTTGGGGATTTTTGCAGAGAATTTGTAGGTTTTATAGAGGTTTATTTATTGCACAGGTTTATATATTTATGCACATATCTACAATATTCCATTAATCAGAAAATGGATATAGTCTACCTCATAGAGCCATTTATAAGGTATGAAGCCACATTGCCAGACTCCAAATACTCATATTTATGTGAATTATTTTCTTCTCTATGATTCCTTCTTTGTCCAAGAAGTATTACTATATATTTACATTGTGCTTATTTCATATCTTAAAACTCCATAGAATTGAGCAGTTTTGTTGATGACATGATGACATTGAAAAACTTCCTATTAAATCCCCCCAAATATCTTTGTTTTTCTACTTAGTGTCAAAATTCGAATGGAAATTATTTCAAATAATTTAAATCTTAATTCAAAATTTTGGCTATCAAAGGAAAAATATTCAGATAATGATCATGGGGTAAGGACAATTTATTTTAATAAGTTCTTTTGCCTATAGTGAATAGTTTTGCTCTTAATAACAGTTGTCCTGCTTTCTAATTGGAGAATTTATTTTTTCCTTGCTGAACATTCTGTTTGAACTTGTTTCCTTGTCCTGTTTAATTTCTTCCTGATTTCTAAAAGTAAAACATAACAATGAGAGTCAGATTTTGGATTCAGCTTTGATGACATTTGAAAGGAAAAACAAGAAAAGAAAAGCTGAATTCAGATGTATAGTTCTCTTGCTGTTTTTTTTATTGCTCTTCCATCTGGCAATAATTGGCAGTCATGGTCTGTCTCAGAAAAAGGGGTCTAACACTGAATGGACCATCCTCATATGTATACTCCTGATGCTTAAATGCTGATGGAAAACTGTCCTTGAGATGCATGCACAGTTGCTCTTGTGGCACTGGTGTTCAAATCAGTAGACATTATAGGGTCCTCAGAACCATAGCAATCCAACATTTACAGGAAATGTGAAGTTTTATTAAAGAGAAAGAATCTCATGGGTTTGTCTACATGAAGATTCTTCTTTGCTTATGGACAACATGTAAGATTAGTCTTTCGGCTATTCTGGGCTGTTTTAATCCTATGAAGCCTAAATGGGCATGGGGGCTCAAGCTTCTCTGTGTAGCTGTTTACCTCTTGAGAATGTCAAATCAGTTATACATATTCAAGCATTTAAAGTTTCTTGTGTAAAATTAAACCAGTTTTGTAAAAGTTAAAACCACCAAGTGTCTTAAGTGGCTCTCCAAAAAGTCTCGTTGTCCTTTGATGGGAAGCTGGCTGCTGGCGTGAGGCATATGTATGTAATTGTGTATACATGTCTCCGTGGGTGTATGTGAATGTTTATATATAACATAAGTATCATACTGTAGTAAATATTTTGTAGTAACTATTATATGTAGTAAATATTTTGAGGAAGCTTGATAAAATAGTTTGTGGAATGGTTTGGAATCTGTGAATAATTCATTCTACAGATAACAATATGCAAGCACAGAACCAAAACCTGGCTTTTAATTCCTGCTGTACAATTTAGCAGTAATTTTTCCTCTGAAGGGCGGTTGTCCTTTGTATCATTGCCTATAAAACAATAGGCTTGAACTAAATGAATAAATCTATGTTAGTTTTATATTGTATGACAAATTACCACCACAAACCTCATGACTTAAAGCACACCTATTTATTATCATGCACTTCTGAGTTATGAAGTCTGGGCACTGCTCATCTGAGTCTTCTCCTTGTCTCGCTAGACTGAAATCAATGTGTAGGCTGTGGCTGGATTCTCACTTGGAGCTCACAGTCCTTTTCCAGGCTCACTGAGGTTGTTGGCAAAATTCTGTTCCTTGTAGTTGTAGAACTAAGGTCCTCATTTAATTGTTGGGTACAGGCCAAGGATTACTGTCACTTCTTCGACGCCTCCCCCAGGGCCTACCCCGTGGCCCTCTCAAAACATGGCAGCTTATTTCTTCAAAACCAGAAAGAAAATCCCACTTCACTGTGTTTTGTTGGATCTTACATGATGTAACATAATCGAGGACAAATATCCTATCATATACACAAATATCCTATCACCTATGAGAGGAGGGTATGTACATTAGGGGGTAGGGATCTTGGGGATCATCTTAAAATTCTACCTCATACATAAACATATTCAAGTTACTACAATAATTATGAGACAACCAATAAATTTTCTGACAAGAAGTCAGGAGGGAGACTAGCCACTGCCATCAGCAAAAATGATGAGCCCTGATATAGGGCTTCATCATGGTCTTGTCATTCACTGGTGATTTCTGTATCTATCATGTTAAGTATTCTCTTGAATATGGCAGCCTACACATAACTGATTGTTTGCTATTATTTTGTTTAACATTCTCTGTATGAGTTTTCTATTGTTGCCATAGAAAATTACCACAAATTTAGCTAAAAACCCACCCATTTATTATCTAGCAGTTTAAAAGGCCAGTAGTCCAGGCACAATTTGGTTCAGCTGGTTCTTGCTCTGGGTTTCATGAGGGCAAAATCAAGGTGACAGCAGGACTGATTTCCTTTCCAAAAGCTCCGGGGGTAAATCCACTTCCAAGCTCATTTAGAATGTTGGCAGATTTCTGTTTCATGTGACTGCGGGACCGAGGTCCCTCTTTCCTTGTTGGCTATTGGCTGGGCGTCGTCCTCAGCTTCTAATAGCTGCCAAATTCCTTTGCTCATGGCTTCCTTCTTCTGTCTTCAATTTACAATGGTGAGTTGAGTCATTCTCAGACTTCAAATCTCTTTGATCTTTGTTGTTGTTGTTGTTGCCTCATATCTCCTCTGTCTCCTTCTTTTGCAATATATCTGACTCTTCTGTCTTCTTTGTCTGCTTTTAAGGGGTCATGTGACTCTATTGGGTCCACCTGGGTAAATCCAAGACAATTTTCATATTTTAAGTTTCGCTGATTAGGAACCTTAATTACATGTACAGTGTCTCTTCATAACAGTAGTTAGATCAGTGTTTGAATAACCAGGAGATGGCGGAACTTAGGAGGACATCTTTAGAATTCTACTTACTACATCCTTTATATGAATAAATGAACAAATATTTATTGTGTACCTTCAGTGTTTAATATTCTGCATTAAATATAGGAACACAAAAATGAAAATGATTTATTTACTGTTCTTTAAGAGCTTAAAGTTAATGGGAGAAAAATTCAAGTTCATATAAGAGGTAGTGTGATAGATATATGCAGAGATTGTATTTGGGAAGGATATGTGAAGTAGATTGGGATGATAGTGGTGGGCAGGCACACAGACATTACCATATATAGGGCTGTGACCTAAAGAACAACCTTGAATTAACACTAGGGATTGAGAGAATTGAAAGGGGCATCTAGCAAATCTGTACTGTGAATTAACCCATCATAGAGAATTAGACTGACATTTATTGTCTGTTGACACCAGAGGGGACTACTATTAATACACCTGTTCCTCACCAGAATTTGGAGTCAAATGAGAGATAAAAGTCAAGTTGAAGAAATCAAAATATCACTGGTATAATTGATAAATCTAATACAAGAGAACAGGCTAAGAAGTCAGAGTTACCCAGTCTCAGTCCCCAAGTTTGCCACGTGTCCAGTCTTCCCTTGGGAGAACCTGCCCTTGTAATTCCAGTGGCATGGAGAAACCCAGAATTTATGTGCCTTGTAGATATATTGTCTGCTCGCCCTGCCCACCACGCCCAAAGAAAGTTTCTTACATATTCCCCTCTGGACAGGAGGGAGTGACAGGATGGGTAAGAGGCCAGGAATGTGAGCCAGGAGGGAAGAGTTTCTTCCCCACTAATTCTGCAAACTTTTGTCCTCAACTGGAGAGAAATAGTATTCATCTTCAACAAATCCTCCAGATATAATTTTAATTAAATATAGTACAGTAAAACACAAGGAGAGAACTTTGAGGTTTTCAGAGAAACCTTGTGGTATAAACAAGACCACTGAGTTTAGCTAAATCACATTACTCATGGAACACTTCAGTCGATAAGTAAGTTATTAAGCTGTCTTCTGCTGTTGGCTCTCACTCAGGTTACCAGCATTAGAAAGGCAGCCATGGAAACAGTAATCTTGACTGCAATCGTTCTTTCAAATTGAAGTTTAAGGCTTTAGTACTTCAGTTGGGAGGAGACTACTGATTCAATTCTAGTCCTTTTGAACCTAGCTTAAATTGCTAAGCAATGCTAGACTAAGGCCACTTACGTTAAATAGCTTTAGTTTCAGGGTCATCAGTTCACTAAAAGGAAATCCTGGAACCAAGTAATTTACAGGCATTATGAACATGGAGTACTTTTAAAGTCAGGTCAGAGACCAACTGCTACTACTGCTGAACTGTAGTTAGATACTCAGAGCAACTGGGAGAGAGAGTCTCTGCTGAAATATGGCCAAATGTGTTTCTTTTGATCTTGCACTCTAGGAGGAAACTAAAGTTACTCTGCTTAGGAAATTTGATGAAAATTTTGTTTGGATAAAAAGACACTCTGAAAAGCAAATTACTTTCAATTAATTTATCTTTCAAAGAAAAATAAATTGCTGCAATTAAAAATGAGTGATGGCCTACAAATTTAACCTTTAAAATTTTTATTTTTTAAATTATTTTTATTTTTACTTTACAAAAATAGAAATTACCACTCGTATAACTGGTAAAGCAAAATTTGTAGGGATATGATTTTAAAGTCTACTTACTGAGTCACTGTAGTAAGTAACAGTGAAGTTTAATATTATCCATGGATTTGTTATCGTTATACTTGTTAAATTTAATATGACTGTCATATTAATGTTTGCTTACGATCACCCTATTTGCTCGAGTGACTATTGCTGTGGTATAAAACAAGTTTTTATGGAGCTCATGGCTTGTGTGGGTCAGGAATTTCTAAAGGGCACAGTGGGGATGACCTGTTTCTGCCCCACCTGGAAGACTCAACAGCTGTTAGGTGGGGTGTAAATTGATGGTTGGGAGTAGTCATCTGATGGCTTGTTTACTCACATGTAGCCCCTCAGTTGGCAGGATTCAAAGTCCAACATGGCTGACAGATGTGCCTAAACTTGGCATTGATAGGTGGCTTGACTTTCTCACAGCATGGTAGCTTACTTGAAGTTCAGTGTTCAAGTGCAAGTGTTTCAAAGATCAAGGTGGACATGGCCTTAGAAACCATATGGTGCCACTCTTATGACTGCCATCACCTCTGTTGATTACAAGTGAGTCACACACCTGCTCACATTCAAGGGGAGTGGACACAGGCACCATCTCTCAGTTGGAGGAGTGCCAAGGTCAGATTGTAGAAGCAGGGGTGTGTAGATTAAAGATATGTTGAGGCTGTTTTTGAAAGTGCAATCTGTTGCGATGTTTATGGTACATATTTATTATCCAATTGAGGCTATCTTCCTAGCTTCAGTCTGTCTTGCTTACCTGCCATTATTCACTTGGGAACTATTCAGAAAAAAATATTTGTGGTCAAAAAAAGAAATGAAATTACATATTCTAATAATAGTGATGAGAACAAATGTTAAAGTGAAAAATGCAATGATACTTTTATTATTTAGTTTACTAGTAACATTATAGATATATTACATTAAAAAATCCATTTGTATATATCTCTGTGAAGAGTTTATTTCTCTTCATTCAGGCAAGTTGTGTCAGCCAAATAGCAGATGGCCTGCCCATAATGCATTTGGGCAGATGTTCTCATTTGGGCCATAACATGTGAATAAAATATGTGAATAAAAACTATCTTATCATCTGTAGTAATTACTGGATAGAGTCCAATGTATACACAGGTCTTTTATAGTTGTGTGCAATACTGGCTCAACCTAGTACTGGAGAGTTTTTTTGTAGTAACACTATTTTGCTAAATTTCGGATTGGATTATTTCATCCTATTCAATTTGATATTATCAAATGTTCATAATCTATACACTTTTCTATACATAGAAATTGGGATCAGGTAAATAAAATTATTTTATTAAGTCCAGCTTTCTGGTTTTACTATTTTTAAAGCTTCTATTGCCAAGATAATTGCATATAATTATTGTATTGTATAATAGATTAAAAAACTGAAAATAACATATTCCAGAAAAGAAGTGGGGAAAAGAAGAAAAGCCAGTTGAAATAAGTTGAAAAATTAGTAGAAATATTAAGATGGGTCTGTAGTGTGTTTTACTTGAGGATTCATTTCAACCACATAAGTTTCCAAGAAGTTTTTTTTAATTGAAAATTCAGGTGTTCATCATTAGTGGAACTTCTAGAGATACTAGAAGCAAGCTGTTTTAAGTGGTGGGAGTGAAAATGAAAGACAATTACTCCATTTTATGAAAGTGGAAACATTCAGGGTCTGACATACAATAGGTGTTGTGTAGATCATTTTCTATCTTTCAGTCTTGAATACTATTTAATCACTTTATTTGTCCAACCCCCATGGTTTCATGAATATGGCCCCTTTAGCATCTACCTGTAACTTGAAAGGGGGCAGCAGAAGGTCTTGTTTGTAACAAGCCCTCATTGGTGTTGCTTTGCTAAGTATAAGGCAGAAGTACAGATTATTCAAAAGACTTAATTGTAAGACAGACTCCCTTGTGTTACTTTGCACCTGCATCTTCCATTTATATTTCCTATTCACTTCACCTACACGCTCAGGAAATATTGCTGAAAATTGACATTTCAAGAAAAGCAAGCATTAGAATACGTATTTACTCTTGAATTTTTTATTGTGTTGTGGATCTAGGCAAATGGAATGTAGCATATATCTTAAGTAGATTCATTTTTTATAAACATTTTGGCAGCGTGTCCTGGCTTTTGTTTTCAGTGCTATTTCTTAAATGTGAGTCTATTAAACAGAGAGTTTATATATTTTAGTTTAAAGCAGTATTTCTCAACTGTAGGCAGTTTTGACTCCCCACCCCAGGGGACATTTCATAGTATTGAAGACACGTTTGCTCATCACAATGGAGGGAGAATGCTAATGGCATCTAGCCTGTTGAGGTCACAGAGGCTTCTGCACATATATGCCGGTTAATTCTCTGCCAAACATTTGTTTTTAAACATGCCATAATAGTTTTCTTGCCCTATACCAAGGTTTCTCAACCATGGCACAGATGACATTTTGTGCCAGATAATACTTTTTTTTTTTTTGGTGGGTGGGTGGGGTGGGGGGAGCGCTCTCCTGTCCTGTACAGGACTGACATATAAGGTTGGAAATGGCGATGATTTAATATGGGAAGTGTTTTGTGTCCCTCAATCGCCATTTGAAGTTTGCTGTTTTAAGATTTTTTTGTCCCCAAAGGAAGCCTTATCAGACATTGAAACCCTTAGTCTTGTGAGATGACTTCAAATATTATTGGGGTAAATTTTCCATACCTATGACTTGATTGTTAACTATAATTTGATTGTTAAAAAAAATTATACAGTGTCGTATGTCAATTATACCTCAATAAAACTGGGAAAAATTAAAAAATCATAAAAAGGCAGTTTTTGAAAGCCTCCTATATTTGGGCATTGTGTTCAGTATTATGGTAGCACAATAATGACTCCCTACATGAGATGTTCATGTTGTTACTCTCAGAACTTGTGAATGTGTTACTTTAAATGGTAAAAAGGGCTTTGGACATGTGATTAGATTAAGGACTTTGAGCTGGGAACTATCCAGGTGTGCCCAGTTTAATCACATGATACCTTAACAATGGAACATCTGTAGTCAGAGGAGTAGGTAGATGGCTATGTGAGAAGGACTTAACTTATGGTTCATTTGGAAGATGGTGGTAGGTAATCAGCTAAGGAATAGGGACAGCTTCTAGAAGTTGGAAAATGTAAGAAAATTGATTCTTCCCTGGAGTTTCTAAAAGGACTATGCTCCTGCTGATACCCTGCTTTTAGTTCAGTGAGACCCTCATCAAACTTTATACCTACAAAACTGTAAGATAGAAAAATTATGTTTATTTAAGCCATTAAGTTTGTGGTAATCCATTATGGTAGCAGTAGAAAACTAATGCAAGTATTTTATTTGTATATCTCATTTAACTTTTTAACAGCCGTAGGAGAAAGAAGTTATCATTTTCTCCAAATCACAGATGGGGAAATAAACATATTGTCAGATGTACACAGGGCCCAGCTAGGAGGTGGGAGGACTCGTGCTCAAAGGCAGGTACATTTCACTTTAGAACTAATGGTCTTAGAACTGACCTCTAAATGAATTTTTAGATGAAAGTTTATTATTTATTTCTAAAAGTATAAAATACACACCCCTATCTTTAGTTTTGGTTCTCTTTATAAAGTGTGAAAGCTAGCTTGTGATTAGATTGAACAAAGAATCCTTTTTTTTTGAATTTTCAGAGTTTAATTCTCTCTGGCAGAGGGGAGAGTGTATTTCCATAGATTTGTACAGGTTGTTTTCTAATATTTGAATAAACAATATTTAAAATGATCTGATTTTCAATGAAGTTGTAGTCAGGCCTACAAAGCTTTATGGCTTCTTCCGAAGCCCGCCATGTCCTGGCTGTCACTCAGTTCTCCCAGCTTCCCTCACACACTCCACACCTTCCACTCTGTGCTGGAACTGCTTTGAGTTCCTTAAATGGGTCATGCTCTCTGTCACTTACTTTCGCTTCCGTTATTTATGTATTTATTATTCTTCCACGTGCTGCTTGCTCTGACTGATATGTCTTTTCCACTCTTTCATCTTGCCAGTTTGTGCTCATTTTTCAAGCCTCAGTTTTCTGTTATTAATTTCTTTTGGGAAGTCTGTCTCCGGATGCCCCCGAACCCCCGAGATTCAGTGTGCTTCTGCTGCACTCATACTGAACCCATCAGAAGTTATTTCCCCTACTCCGATTTCCCTTTGCCTTGTCTGCATCTCCCTCTAGCCTGAAAGTTCCTGTCCACTGGTAAATATTCCTTAAAAAAATATTTACTGTAGTATAAGCTACAACCGAAAAGTACACAAATCCTAAGTGTATAGCTGTTGAGCTTTCATGAAGTGACATACATACGTAACCGTCATTCAGATGAAGATACTGTCCGCTTCCCAGAAGCACATCGTCACTCTCCCTCTTCCGACTTCTCTATGAGTTACTATTCCCTCTTCCCACACCCACCCCTGAAAATAGTCACCGTCCTGACTTCTAATACCACAAATCGGTTTTGCCGGTTGTATTAGTTTGTTAGGGCTGCCTTAACAAAGAACCACAAACTGGACAGCTTAAACAAAAGAAATTTATTGTCTATTCTGGAGGCTAGAAATCCAAGATCAAAATTATCTGTAGTGTTGTTCCTTCTGAAGGCTGTGGGGGATGATCTGCTCAGTCTCTCTCCCCTAGCTTCTGGTGGTTTGCTGGCAATCTTTGAGATTCTTTGGCTTGAGGAGGAAGCATCACCCAATATCTGCTTTTATCTTTACATGGTGTCCTCCCAATGTGTATGTCTCTGTGTCCAAATTTCTCCTTTTATAAAGATACTAGTCATATTGGATTGGGGGCTCACACTACTCCATTATGACCTCACCTGAATTATATTTTCAAGAACCCTATTTACAAATAAGGTCACATTCTGAGGTACTGGAGTTTATGACTTTAGCATATGAATAGGGGGAGGCACAATTCAACCCATCATGCCTGGTTTTGAACTTTAATAAAACCATATAGTATATATTCTGTCTTTTTTTGACCCAAGGTTGTATTCATGTGGTTTGTCCCTATAATCATGTGTATCATTGCTGTACTGTGTTCTGTTGAATACTTATCTCACATATATTTATCCATCTTGTTGAAGGATATTGGGATGTTTATAATGGGGCCATTGCAAATAGTGCAACTATGGATATTTTTATATATGACTTTTGGTGCATAAATGTAAGTAAATACTTATTGAATAGATGAATCAGTATAAGGCAGCTAAAGTACTTTACTCTCACTTTAATAGCACTACTAAATGAATAAATGTCCTAGTATGGGAGGGGAAGTCAAGTGTTTCTCCAGACATGTTTTTTGGTGTATTAGTTCTGCAGGCTTTTAATGAGTATCACTTTTTAAAAGAGTTCCATAGCTTGGGAATATTGGATTGAACAAAGTAAGACATTTTGTTTTTTGTTCTTAGTTATGCTGCAGGATTTTTCTCCCAGAGCTTTAAGATGCTAATGTAAATTGTGTTTCTCTTAGAGAGTGAATATGAAATGTACTATTTCTCAAATTTGTTTGACAGGGAAGCATTTTTATTTGTTTTGAGCAGGATATAATTAGGGATGAAAGTTCCATTAGGCTCCATACTTCCTTACTAAATAGATACTGGATTTTTTTTTTTTTTCCAAATAGGATATTGTGATCTCTTTTGGTGAATTTCTTAAAACTAAGACTCTCAAGAGGATAAAAATATGGTTTGGACCATAATCCATCTGCTAACTTAAATTCTTATACTGAATTTTTTTGTTTGTTTGTTTGCTTGTTTGAAGGATAGCTTAAATTTCTTGAAGCATTGTTTATACTTCAATGATAAAACATATTTTTATACGGGCTTCTCAGCACACACAGATTTTCTGTGATAAAAGAAGCATCTCTCTGAAAGAGAGGACTCAAAACTCAGTAAGAATGGTGATCAATCAGCCAGGGCTAAGCACATACTATCATTTTACTGATCTGGGTATAATTAATGCTGAGAAAAAGAGGAACAACTTCATTTCAATTCCCTTTTCAACTTTACTCTTAGCAGCACAATGGATTAAATGCTTGCGAAAGGAGTTGTTGCTATTGTACATCTTAAGAGAATTAAATTTTAATTACCAAATGCATTAAACCTGTATATTAATTAAGTGTTTTTGGGTTGCAGTGTTCAGGCATCAGCACTTTTCCTGACATCTCATTTTGCTGACTGCAGTCTGAAGGGAAGCTTGCCCCAGACAGAGGCAACGGGACTGGGAATGCCAAACAGCATGGGGCCAAACAAAAGGGCTTGCACCCCAATTAAGTTAAAAGTCTCTGAGCTGCTTCTGTTCCAGATGGCAAGTGAATTCAAATCTATAGGAGAAATTTAATTAAGGTACTTTGATTTCAAGCATGAGCCCAGGAATTCAGTCTAAAGCAACACACGCACGCACACACAAAAAACACTAAAAAATGGCCGCAGTATAAATAGGATCTAGACCACTGTCAAAAGTTAGGAATCTGATACACAATAATACTCTTCATCCTATATGTTTGTTGTCTAGACAACATAGGAGTCTGGTTCTCTGGCTGGTGTAATTTTGTTCTTGTTGGTTAAAAGCAAAAGCTTTAGAATTAGGCAAATCTGGTTTCAAATGTTAGATTTGGCAACCCCTGCCTCACTGACTTAACTTCTCCCTGAGCCTCTACTTCCTGAAATGTTGGATGAGAATGACACCTACATCATAAGATAGTTGTAGATTGATGGAGAACTGTTCTAAGGATGTTGAGTGTATATCATTAGTCCTGGTCTTTCTACAGCTCCAAACTTGCCTATCCAACTTCTTAATTTTCATCTCTAATTGGATTTGTAATAGATATCTCAAACTTAAATTGTTGGAGTCAGCTATTGATTATTCCAAACACAAAAAATCTTTGTCCCTCAGTTCTCCCCCTCTTAGTAATGGTTCCACTATCCATCTGGCTACTTAAGCCAAAATTTCAGGAGTAACCATTGTTCCTCACTTTCCGTCATCTCACACAAGCAATTCTGTTCATTCTAGTTCTGATATGTACTTGGGAATATGCCCACTTCTTTCTACTTCCATCACCATTACACTAGGCCAGTGTTTCTCAAGTCTGGTGTTATTGGTATTTTGGACCAGATAATTCTTCATTGTGGAGGATTGTCCTCTGTGCTGCAGTATGTTTAGTAGCATCCCTGGCCCCTACCCATGAGATGCCAGTAGCAGTTCCTAGGTCTTGAACCCCAAAAGACAATTGACCATTAGTTTCTGGAAGAGGAAAGTCAACCCCTGTTGAGAACCACTGCACTTGTATAAGTCATCATTACTATCTCTTGACTCATTAAATTAACCACAAAGCTTACTTGAAGTGTTATATGGTTGATTTTATTTTAGTCGATCTATTTAGATTTTTATTATATGATAATATAATTCACCATTTCAAATAAAGATAATTCTACCTCCTTTCCATCTTTAAAATCTTTTATTTTTGTTTTATTTATTCTGGTATCTATTGCTGCATTTAAAAAAACTGAAAACTCAGTGGTTAATGCAGCAATAACACTTATTTTACTCACACATCTGCAGTTTGGGCAGTAGTTGGCAAGGATGCCTTATCCCTGCTCTACTTATGGCAACAGAAGTGGCTAGAAGTCTGGACACTTAGAATGTGATAGTCTCTGAAAATTATATGTACAAAACACACAAAGGAATTATTTCTCACAATTAAATTTTTTTAATACTAGATAAAGTGCTATTCCAAGAATTGGGTTCAATATCTACTAGTTTTCCTTGAATCTTAATGCGAAAGTTCTAATTAAATGAAGTTTTTATGACATCAGTAATTCTAAAATTCTTTAAGGACCACGTTGGATTATAAAACACAGTTGCTCTTAGCTATTAACTTACATATTTAAGGTCAAGTTTATAAGCTTTTCTTACTTTGTCATTTTTTGAAAATGGAACTTTTGCTGACAGAGCTTTTGAAGATACCTAATGGATGAATGTATGTTTGTACAAAAAAATATTGAAAAGCATAAAATGTTTTTGTCTAATTAGAAAGGATGGGACCAAACTGGTTCCACTTAAGTCAAAGAGGGAAAAATATACCCATGTTCAAATCTGACAGAGCTTGTTTGTCAGGCCTGGATGGGGATATGGTTGTCCTTCATTTTGTACCACAGATGTACTTCTGAGGACTTGCTTGCATTTTGCTTTTTTTCTGTTTTTCAGATTAAACTACATTTAAAATACTAAGAGAGATGCCTAGGTATAGAGGCATTGGGGCAAAATTATTGTGGTTTAACATGCAGACTCTGAAGCCAGACTGCCTGTGCTCAGATCCTGAGCTTTCCAGTTTTAACTGTGTGACTTCGGGCAAGACGTGGACTTGCCCTTTAGTTTCCTTATTTGTAAAGTATGCATAATATTTATTGCTATCCTATAAGTTTGTAGAAAGAATTAAGTAGTAGTTGTCTATAAAGCACTTAAACCAAAGTGGTTATTGTTTGAAATAGCTATCTTTTTTTAAGATAATTATAATGTGATTTTTCTGCTTTTATATACTGAGGTTTCCTAAATTGCAGTACAGATTCAGTTTAAAAGTAGCTTGTAAGGGAATTCTCATTTACAGTGATATCTAACATAGTCATCTAGTGCTGTTTTTTTTTCTTCTTTTGTGTATGTTTATTCGTTTAGCAGATGTTTTCAAAGGTATTACTATGTACCAGGTACTGTGTAAGACAATGGAGCTATATTATTGAACAGGAAAGGTACGGTCCTTGCCCTCAGGGTATTTATAATTAGAAATGGAGACAGGCATAAAAGGAACTGATAAATGACATAATGTAACAAGTTCTGTGAAATAGAAATTCTGTAAAACAGAAGTATTATAACCAATTGTGTGAAATAGAATACTGAGATAGAACATATTCAAGAAGCAGCTACTTAATTTATTGAGTAATCAGGAAAGGCCTGTTTGAGGAGGTGGCTTTCAAACTAACTTTGTGTTTTAAGAATGAACCAGAGAGTAACGGGAAGAGCATTCTAGATATGTGAAAGATGATTAAGGCACAAAAGACCTTGGTTTGTTAAAAAGCTAAAGATGATACTATAGCAACAGGGGGGTAACTCACTTCTGGTGGTCAGGAAGAGTCAAAAGTTCAGTGTTGGATATGTTAGTTCAGTTAAAATTTTTTAGACATATTATAGAGATGTCTAGTGGACAGTCTAATACATAGATTTGGAACTCAAAAGTCTGAGCATAGAGAAAAATTTGGGCAATAACGGTGTATTTGTTACATTTAAATCCATATGAATAAATGGAATCCATTTTTTTCCCAGACAAATATAACAAAATGGACCCTTGCCTCCTTTATGCTGGCAAAGTAGCTTGCCATTTATTTATTTATTTATTTATTTATTTATTTATTTATTTATTTATTTATGTCTACAGCACCTGGTCTTCCTAAGTGGTCTCCCATCCAAGTACTAACCAGGCCCAACCCTGCTTAGTTTCTGAGATCAGACATCAGGCTTGTTCAGGTGGCATTGCCGTAGATCATGGATCATGTGTGGCTCCACTGGGATGGGAACCCAGGACCTTCTGTAAAGTGCACCTGCTAACTGCTACACTGTGGAACCATGTCCTTGTGTGAGTTTTTAAAGGCCTCTTAATCTGATGCCATCTATTATCCTTGAGATCAACCAAATCAGTATTCTTTCCAAATATTAATAATTACTGCAGAGAAGGGCACTCAAAATAAATGTGTTTTTAAAGTATGTCTCGACAGATTCCCTTTTTGGAATCCAAAAGGGCTTATTGAAATGGGGGAATGTTATGATAAGAGTTGCAATGTAGGAAAACGACTGTCAGGGCAGCATAAAGGAGGGAGAGGAGAAGAGAGATTGGAGGCAGGGGTAGCAATTAGGAGGGTGGTCAGCTAACAGAAGATGGGCAAAAGGAAGGAAACAGATGCAACCAGGGACTTGCACCTTCGTGGAAAGGCTCCGAGGCCCCTCTGGCTTATAGCTGCTGCTGGGGCCCTTGGCTTTTTTTTTTGAAAAACCACAGTTCTGAATTTTTATGTGAGTTCTCTTGATTTTTTAGTGTTGTAAATGAATCCAAATTTTAAAAAGCGGGAGGCCAAACCACCCCTGCAGGCTGGATTTTGCCTTGGCCTGCAGGTTTGCCAGTTACTCAGCCAACCAATGGTGCCTCCCTCTGACCGGTCACCGAGGGTCCAGTGTTTTAGGCATGAGAACTGCAGCAGTGAGCAGGCCAGACTTGCTTGTATAGTGGGAGGCTCTGGTCTGGTGCCTCTCAGACTTTAGTATGTGTAGGACTCACTTGGGCAGGCGTGTTGAAAGATAGATTTCTGCCTGGGAGATCTGCAGGGGGCTGTAGTATTGCCTTTCTAACAAGCTCCCAGGTGATGGAGATGCTGGTGTCCCTGGATCAGTTTGCGTAGATGCAACATTTATTGCAGAAAGAAAAGTATCTTATGTTGTGAGGCGGGTAAGGGATTAGAAGGAATCAATTATTTCCAGAGAGTCTTGGACCATGAGATGGGTAATAACTCAAAAACACAGTAGGGGATATAGGTTTGGGAAATGGAGTTGGAAGTTGGGTTCTACAAAATCAAATAAGATTTGTGTACATTAGAGGTTCTGGGAACTATTAATAGAGGGACATTAATTTTTCATCAGGAAGCCAGAGTTAGTCCTTATCACATAAACATCTGTGAATAAACCATAGAGTGGCATTCATTTAATCTGAGAAACAAGTGTCTATTGAAGCCAATCTCTTGTTTTTCCTGTTTATTCCTTGCTGAGTTTATATCACATTCAGTAGATTATAGAATTTTTCCATTCTTTTGGTATCTATTGTGATTCTCGGCTTCATCTTCCTAGTTTGTTACCAGAACAATCCATTTTTAAAATTAATTGCCTTTTCATCTGTCACATACCTAATATTATCATAAAAAAGCTATAACTTTTTTTTTGAGTTCTTCGGGCATGCCGAACCTCTCTATGACACATCAGGTTAACTTCTGTATCCTACACTAGATCATAAGCCCCCAAATGATAGACAGTGTTCTTTGGTGTCCACTGAGCCTAGTACAGTGTTTGGGGCACAGTACCAAACTTATTTTCTAACTACTGGGGAAAGATAAATTTTTATTTATTAATAAATGTGAAAGTATTTTAAATCAAAATGCATGCATTGAAATATTATGAAGGTACAGATGATAAAAGGGTATTAAAAATAGTTTAAAGAAGGACTTTTGTTACATAAACCCAGGAGAAATAAAGTTGAGTAGAGTTAGAGTTGGAAAAAAAGATTCAGTATCTACTGACCAGAGAGAATAGAAGAATTTAGATGTTAATAACAAAATATTATTGATATTAGATTGAGACATAAATAATTTAGATGAGTGGTACACCACAATTTCTGATTTATCCAGAGTTTTAAGTATGATAATAATGATACAAATAACATTAGCAAGAGCAGAAATTTCTATAGCTTTCATTGTATGCTAAGGACCATGCTAAGGAATTTACAGATATTATTATAAATCTTCTTAATAAGCCTGCAAGGCAGGCAATGTTAAACCTATTTTTCTATTTAATAAACCAAGGTTGAAAAAGCTATAAATTGTCTAAAATTCAAAAACAGCAAAAAAGCTGAAGAGCTGAAATTTAAATCTAGGTCCTTCTTACTTCTGCAGTCTGTCTCTTCATATTATGCAGACATTTATCATTTGCTTTTGTTTTTCCTGTATGTATTTCACTATAATTCTTGACATGCGAAACTTACGGAATTGTATTTCGACTTTATCTCGATGGTGTGCCACACTGTTCAGTTTAGTATTAATCTATTTTACAAAGGAAATTTTTTTAATTCAAAACTGAAGTGCTCAGACACCTTATAGATACCTCATAAAGCCAGAAAATGTGCCAGCATTTACAAACAAAATGATACCGGTATAATCAATAGTTTGTTTCCCTAAATCTAATTACCAAAATGTCATGTATTGAAATGTATGTAAAATTATATTATCTAATTCACAATATTAGTAAATGGTTCAAAATACACTTTTAATAAAATTAACCGAGTTTGTTTAACTAGCTTAGAGTACCATGTCATCAGTAAATTGTTTAGAATACACTTTCAGGAAAAGCTAATTGAGTTTACTAAATTGATTTAGAATGTCACTTGATGAAAAAAGTTGCTAATCATTGAAAAAATGCTATGTACTTGGTCCAAATGAAAATATTTATTTCTAACAAGAGCACTGCAGGGATGTTTTTCAATACTTTCATTCTTTATCTAGTTCCCAGAATAGACATGAAACTTGAGAAAGTGAGTAGGGATAAGTCTCAGTCTTTAGGCTATGGTTGTTAATAATAAATTTGGAGGTCTTTTAGCTAATTCTTTAACTGTAAAGCCATATTTTTATAATATAATCTTATAATTCAAATTATACTTTGTGATAGAAATTTCATAACTAAATACTGGATTCAGGTTATTTTCACATGGCTATTGGATAACCTGCATTCTATAGCATTCCCATAAGATTATCTGTGTGTTTCAGTGACATGAGAAGGTGGTGGTATTTTATGTTTTGCACTACTTTGCTTTATCTTTTATCTTTTTTCCCCTTCATTTCTGAAAGGTCATGAGTTTGGATTCAGATGATCACCAATTCATATCATACTAGTAAATATAGTTTTATTAGATGTTAGGAATTATTATAGTTATCTTAATTATTTTTGTTACTGTTGAGTCTCAGCTTTAAGATACACACCATATTAATTTTGCTGTGGAATTATACCAGAGTTTGAGGATAATAAAGGAATGTCTTCTGGAAGCTCACCTCATTCTTGCCAGTCTCCCCAAACCCTGTCTTCTGTTGATAAGAACTGAATATTGTTAAAAAGAGAGCTGATTGATCACCAGCAGTCACATAAAGCCATCCTTAGATACTGCTTTTAAACAATTGAAACTTCAACAAACTCAGGGTCTTGATTTGAAAACCCTCATTTGTGGAATTTTGAGGTAGTACAAGAATACTCAGTTGCCTGGCAAAAAATCTCAGCCAGGTGCCTGCTTTGCCCTCCATTTCTTTTACTTGCCATTTTACCCATTTCTGGCCCATTTCAGCCTTTAGCCCTAACTCTTAGATTCTGCCTCTGTTGATTTCAATCTTTATTATTTCGGGTTCAGAATCCCACCTTGAAATCATCTTGGCCATTATACTCACCATTCTCAATTCAATTTTTCTTCTCGTTTATGGCTTCAGATTTATAACTGGCTTCAGCTCAAGCCAGTTTTATGGCTTTTGTTTCAGAATTTCTCAGACACCTCCTCCAGACCCATAAAGATTTGTCTTTGCCCCTTTATTCCTACAAATCTAGAGTTGGGCAATTTTACCCTAGGGCAATTTAACCTAAGAACAGCTTTTGGAGATTAATAAATCAAGGGGGCTTCACTTTATTTTGACTCTCCTCTTCCTGTTACTATGTAGGAATAAATTTGTTGTAATAATAGCTTTCTTTTCCCTTAACAATATCAGAATATATTTAGAAATACATGTAACAAATCAATCAAAATATTTCTAGTTATTTTCCGAAACATCTCTCAACACTGGTTTTTAAATTATTTTCTTAGCATAGAATCCTCTTTTATATATATTTTAAGCTGACATCAGTTAATGATTTATATAAACTGGAACTAATTTTAAGCATATGGAGTCCCTGTAGAGCAGTGGTTAAGGGTATGGGCTGTATGCTAGAATGCCTGATATCTTTACTCGAGTCCTTCCCTCTGTCCTGTACTCCGCATCTGTAAAAAGAGAATAATACTATAATAGCACCTGGTTTGCAGTATTGTTTTAGGATTAAATCAGATGATACGTGTAAAGCACTAATACCTAGGTTATAGTAGGCATTTTGATGAGTGTTAACTTCTATTATTATTGTAAACATTTTAAGACAAGGCTCTACTTTCATGGGATGCATCTTTTCTGTTAATTTTTTTTAAAAACCCACAGTTCATACCATAGCAGTAAACTTCTATTCTCTTCTGACAGTGCATTAATACATAATTATTAATTTAACTACACAATATTGTCTTGGAAAGACTCCTGTGAATGTTGCTGAAACATTGTGCATCACTCAAAATCCCAGTGGATACCCACATGGTGCTCTGTGATGAATGCACAATTAGCCTTAATTATGTGAAGGGTGCTAGTGAGCCTGTTGGTATTGAACTGGTTTGTACCAATTGAAAATGGTGATTAAGAGAATGCTTATCGTTACAATATCTAACTCAGAAGGTAGTTGAATGTCCTCTCAGGGTACTGAAAATCTACAGAAGAGACAGCAGTGTGTTAGGCTGGTTTATATGATGAATTTACCTAAAATACTGGGGAAAATTCTAAAGACACGATCAAGCAAGGTGTTCTGTAATCAGTTACACACACCCATCAGGCTATTGTAGGGGAGGCTGCATATTGTTTGAGGAGTTGGCCTGTGGGATCAGCTACAGTTGGATTTATTTGCTCTGTTATTTATTAGACTTACAAATTAGAAAAATTAATCAAAGCTTTCTGAACCCCAACTTCCTCGTATGTAAATTGGATTACTAGCACTTCACTTCTCATAGGATTATTATGAATATTAATTCATGAATAAAAAAAAGCTTAGCCCAGTGCCTGGCACATAGTAATTGATAAATTATAATGAATGGCAATAAATTTTATTAATTGTGTCATTACTAGTCAATATTAGTAATATTATTTAATATTGGTATTATTAGTAATATTTAATGTTAGTAATATTAGCATTTAAATAGTGCTCAGGGTATTTATTGTTTTATTCTTGTTTATTTTAAGGTAGGATGAGGTGATATGAATAGAAATATGAAGGGAAAGAACCCTGTACCTATTAACTGTCACTTTCCATCCTCCCCCGTCCTAGGCAACCACTAATATACATTCTGTCTCTACGGATTTGCCTATTCTGGACATTTCACATAAATATAATCATATATTATATGGTTTTTTGTGACTGACTTCTTTCACTTAGGGTAATATTTTCAAGGCTCAACCATGTTGTAGGATATATCAATACTTCATTCATTTTTATTGCTGAATAATATGCCATTGAATAAACATATATATTCTGTTTATTCATTCATCAGCTGATAGACCTATCAGTTTTTTCCACTCTTGATATTATTAATAATGCTGCTGTGAACATTCGTGTATACATTTTAGCGTGGAAGTATGCTTTCAGTTTTCTTGGATATATATCCTAGCAGTAGAATTTCTGGGTTATACATTAACTATGTTTAACCTAATTTTGGCTGTACCATTTTACAGAGTGATACACAATGTTTCAGCAGCATTGACAGGAGTCTTTCCAAGATAATATTGTGTAGGTAAATTAATAATTATGTATTAATGCACTGTCAGAAGAGAATAGAACCAGTACCACTTTACATTCCAGTTAGAAGTACGCGATTACCAGTTTTAATTCACGAGCACACTACTTAGAATAGTAATTTTTAAATTCATAATGAAGAAAGAATTCAGGTAATTTATCACCATGGCTGTCTCAAAAGTGTGAGATGAAGACAGACATCAGGACTCGAGCCTGGGCCCAGCTGGTTCCCAGGCCTAGACTCCTCTACGGCCCTAACAAGTCCTCAAGGGACACTCTGAGCAGTAGAGTTTCATTTAACGTCCATTGGTTCTTAATATTTTCGTTTCAAATACACCTTGTTTTCCGTGATGTGTGTCCTATGTCCTAATGGAACCTAATGAAAAAAAACAATTATGAAAAGATAAAATCCTATTTTAATAACTCGTATCTAAATGGAAAAGTAAAATTCACACCCTTTCAATCAATTTTATGTAAACTGGATTCCAAAGTAAAAGCAAGTGCATTAGCCCTTTCCAGGAATGCTTTCTTCTTCTTCTTCTTCTTCTTCTTCTTCTTCTTCTTCTTCTTTTTTTTTACTATATAAGGCAAAATCCCTGTCACCCAATTGTTATTCTATTCTGTGGACTTAGTCAAGATGAGGTATTCTGACTGTTGCTCTGACTGCCACCCACACTCTCTACAGCAGTACTGCAAAAGTTAGTATTAGTCAAGGTGTATGGAGGTGGGCCAAAAGCAGAGGTCATAAAACCTACATCTTACATGGTCTACAGTATAGAAAAGAAGATGAAATTATGTTATATTGAGGAAATATAAAAGCTTTTTGTCCAAAGTTTTAAAAAGGACAACTATTGAAAAACTTCTATGTTGCTTTCTAAATACATTTTTAAAAAGGTATTTGGAGCAGATACATTCTGGGCTCCTGTGTCTGAGAATGCATCTACTTTTTCCCACAACTGTCCATAAGGGTTTGGGATACTCCTTAAAATACATGTTTATATTATATTCGTTTATATTAACCTATTAACTTCGGAATCTAAAACTGGATCCAAGGGATTCCAGCCATGATTTGGGATAAATTGTACCAATTGTATCATGTCATCTAAGTGCAGAAAGAAAAAAATAAGATATAGAAGGTAAAATATCTAGAGAGAGAGAGGGAGCGCGCGTGTGAGATAAAGGGGGAGGGATGTATTAAAATCGAGATTCTAGTCTTTCTTGAGAAACTAACTCTGATATCGGTTTTGGTGTTCATGAGACATCCCCAACTTTTCCTAATAATTTTCTCTCTACTTTTTTTTTCACTAAGCTAGCTTGAGTTCCATTACTTGCAATGAAAGAATAATAAAGACTCAAGCTCCCTGGAGCCACAAAAAGAAGGAAGCAATGTTGCTCCTTATTTTCCCTGCATTTGCTGATAGGAGTAGCATTTGTGTATATAAAATGTCACAATTCTATGTACCATAATTGTAACAAAAAAAATCCTTTAGGAGGGGTGTGTCTTTTGTTTATATTATGCAAACTAGGGGACAGAGCTACAGAATAGGCCAGGGACCCTCTGTTCAATATCAGAAATTTAAAAACAAAAACAGAACACCTTTTATTTGAATGTCATAGTGATTTGTGTCATCTGAATGTGAATTTTCACTTATAATAATGAAGTCCTAGCTTTTTGAAAGCCTGATTATATTTTTTGCCTAGGAACACACATTTTCCATGATTTAAAAAACTCATTAAAAGCAAAATATCAAAGGTTTACTTTTCCAAAATTATTGTTTTTACTTTAGATTTAAATAAGATTTAACTATAAATTATTCATATTTAGAATTCATTTACTCTTTCTAATAATGAACTTATGTAGTTTCACCTATTTTCTGATTTTTTATTACAAAAGAATCACAAAAGGAAATCACAAATTGAACAATTTTATATTAAGAAAAAAAGGATTTTGAGTTAAAAGTAACTGAAAGAGTTTTCTGCAGATGTAGCTAATTTTAGTGGTTGGAGGTTTCTTTTACATAAATAGATCTGCTAACTTTGAAATCTGGATGATTTTCCTTTTATTTTTGAAACAGAATAAAGACCATCAGTGTAATAGTAAATGAAGTTCAAACTAATGAGAAATTTAACTGGAAAATAATCAAGTTAAAAGACTTATTATTAAAAGCACATTTTAAATTCATAAAGATCTATGCACCCAAATGTTCATGGCAGCGTAATTCGCAATGCCCAAGATATGGAAGCAGCCTAAATGCCCATCAACAGACTATTGGATAAAAACGTTATGGTTCATATATACGATGGAATATTACTCAGCCATAAAAAAATGAAATCCTACCATTTTCAATGACATGGATAGACCTAGAGGTTATTAATAAGTCAGATAGAGGAAGATAAATACCACACGATTTCACTTATATGCAGAATCTAAGGAACAAAAGAACAAACTAATCGAAACAGATTCACAAATAGAGTGGAGGGGCCTGGGGGAGCTGGGAGAAAAGGGTGAAGGGTTAAAGCAGTACCGATTAGTAGTTGATAGGTGTTCATGGGGATGGGGAGCACGGTATAGGGAATACAGTCAGCAGTAATGTAATACCTATGAGTAGAGCCAGAGGGAAGATAGAGTAATCAGGGGGATTGTTTCATAAACTATATAAATGTCTAACTAACATACTGTATGTATACTTAAAGCTAATAATAAAATAAAATGCTAATGAGAATGGGAGAAAAAGCACATTTTTGAAGAAGTGAAGACGTTAGAAATAAACACTTATTTAGTTTCACTTTTACAAAGTCTAATCAGGTATTGGTTTAAAAAATATGTAGTTGCTATGAATTTTCTGTATAATACCCAAGTGTGTAAACTACTAAAACTATTCGTTATTTTAAGTTGAACTGAATCTGACTGTAAGTCATAAGGCCAATATCAGACACTATGGGTAGATAGAAACTTCTGCGAAGCTTTTAGGTTCCCAAATTTTGAAAGACCCTGATTTCAGTACTTGGGCCAGGGGCGGGGCGCGGGGGTGGGGAGAATTTGCTGCAGGGCATGAGTGAGCCACCCTCCTGAGCCAACTGGGGACAGGGTCTTCCATCAGGATTCCTAAAGCCCAGTGGCTAGTGTTTAGACTCTCTAGGTCTGTCTTGCAAGCCATTCCTGTCTGGAGAACTATGGACAAATGGGATCCAGTTCTTTGTCACTTAATGAAAAGTTTCAAATCCCCATTATCACTCCAGGCTTGCAAATACAAGCTCTCCTCGGCTGAGTTGTGTTTCCCTTTTTCAGGGAACTGCCAACAATCTCTTTTCTCTTTTCTCAGTGGATCTTCAACTTCCAGATAATCCTGGTGGTGGCTTGCATCAGTCAAGCTCATTCCATTGCAAAATACATAAACCAAACTCAAACTCATTTAAGCACATAAGGTGGGTTTATTGGTATAAAGAAATGGAAACTCAATAGGCACCACTGGCTTCAGATGGGGTTGGCCTAGGGCTTGAAACAGTATCCCTCCCTGTCTGCTCCTTGCTCTGATTTTCCTCCTTGTTGGCTGTTTTCTCAAGCTGGTTCTCTCCACTGATAGATGCCTCTAGCAGGCGTTGGTTCACTTTATTATTAGGTTTTGCAAAATTTTCAGAGAATGTTCCGAATCAGTATAGACTCATCCCTGAAGTGGCTATTGTGGCTAGGGAGAATATTTGGTTTGGCCAACCTAAGAGACAGGAATTATGATAAATTCCATCTTAATTATGGGAATGGGGAAGAGGCTTGCTCCTTAGAGAGGGATTATTGGTGTGTGTGTGGGGGGGGGGGGGAGGCATGCTTATTATAAGGTTTTCTTTAGCAAGGCCCTGAAATCTAAAGAATGTTTCCCTTTATCTAAACAAGGGCCTGAAAATCAGAACACAAATGTTTGCCTACTTACTTAGGATATGAAAGGGTAAAATACCTCACATTTTTTATCTCTGTTAGTAGTAAAATCAGAATACATATTTATATCTCAATTGTTTATCCTCCTATATTTTAAGTAGATTGCATATTTTTAAGTGTCTCAATGATACCAAACATAAAAGCATTCTGTTTGTTAGCATTTTGCTTAAAGTTATTACATACACACAGTAATACCTCTAGGTTAGGTTAGAACCTCTGTCTCACTAGGACTTATGAAGTCACCTTCTAACTGGTAACTTTTCCTCCAGTCACTCTTTTTAGAAATGCATTTGGTAGGTTGCTGCTAGATAAGTCCTCATAATGTCCAGCTTTGATTATTTGTTTATAAAATAAAATGTGTCTTGCGTTTATTGTGTTCCAGAAAACATGCAAAGCTCTAGGGCTTTAGGCATGTGACACCATACTTTTGGAGAGCTTTCAATTTGTTGAAAACAACAGATTCATGATAAGATAAAGAATAGCAAAAGTGGAAGGTACTGTAATCAAGACATAAATGCAGAGTTTGGGCAGAATGGAGTGGGATTACTTGAGGTTTCTCATTTCCAAATGAAAGTCCAGGATCTTAATGTGACATTAGGAGACCTCAGTGCTCTAGCTCAAACCTTCCTTTGGAGTCAGCCACTCCTGCTTATGCGCCCTGAAGTCAGGCCAGATAGGATAACTCTGTTGGGCTATCACATGTGTGCTCTTCTGTCTTCTTTCCCTTCATTCTGTTCCTTCATCCTGGACCACATTTCCCACATCATGTCTACCTCTGACCATCCTACTTCCTTGATACTCAGCCCAAATGCATTCCCCTCCATTAATGCTTTGCACTTAACTGTTTTGTTTGTTTGTTTGTTTGTTTTTTGGATTTGACCTTTCTCTTTGATGACACTGTAGCATCTTATGTTATCTCTTATGACATTTATCGCATCATTTTTGTTATAATTGTCGTGTTGGTGTAGTTTACTCCTGTCTTTCCTCTTTTCCCACTCACTCAAACCTCCTACAATAATCCTTCTTTTAGTTCACAATCTTGTCTTGATTTTCACTGAGGAAATAGAAGCTGACATGAGTTCTCTTTTATTCCTAGCACAAAATAACCACCTGTGCTCTCTACCTTTCCTTCTATTACCTGAGAAGTTATCTCTATTCTGTTGTGAATCTCATTCCTCCATGACTTAAGTGCTCTGTTTGTGAAATCATCCCCGCCATCCATACACCACTGTGTTCTTAGTATTTTATTTTCATCAGTCTATAAAGTTCTACGCTACCCTGTATCTTAAATAAGGACACACCCTTGACTTGAGGTCTCATTTTCTCCACTTCCATATCATACAGCCTCAAAGCAGTGGAGTGACCCCAACGTTACACTGAATATGCTCTTGTCAGCATTGTCCGTGCTTCTGAATCCCATAACTCCTTTTTCTTGATGTTTAGCAGCATTGTTAAAATTGACCCTTTTCTTTTTTTCAGAATACATTTTTATCTTAGGACAATATTCTAAACTGTCTTTCTCATTGGCTACTACATATACGTCTACTTTGTTTCTGGCTCTTGTTTCATCCTTAAAATATTGTAATACCAGGGGTTTAATTTTTGGACTTCTTTACCCTATGTTATTTCATTTATTCTCACGCTCATAAATATACATACATATTCAGCTCTGACTCACACTGCAACTCCAGGCTTAAAATCCTTATGCCTGTTTGATATTTTACATGGTCATTTAATAGGCATGTCAGACTTAACGAGACCAAAATAAAACATTTTGTTTCCTTCTACATTATCAATAGCTAAATTGTCAATCTGATTCAAACAAAATATAAATTTAACTCAAAACTGACCTTTATTTATAATTAAGAATGGAGAAGAAAGGGGTACCAGATGCCACATTGATAACTGGGGTGCCTCACGGCATCATAGGCAGCTTCCTAAGAACACTTTTCCAAGCCAGAATATATTTTGATATTTTGGTTTTGGAGTAACTAGTGTGCACTACCTGCATAATTTACTAGCCATGTAGGAGAGCCATTGAGTTATGGAGACCTGGCTTTTTTACTTGCTTGTGTGACTTTCATTCTCATTGTAGCGGCATCCCATACATCCAGACAAGTCAGGTTTATTAAAGTGTTGTTTCTTAAATAATAAACTCTTTAGACCCTTGTTTCTTAACCAGGGTTCCATAAAACTTTAAGATTATATAAGAAAGTGAGGTTTAAAAAATCACTTTTTGAGTCGAGCATGGTTTGTGACGGCAGTGCCCACAGTGATGGACTCGTGCAGGTTCTTAGTGGCCTGTCAGTCTCACGTGGCAGCGCACAGTAGGACTGTTCTCATTTAATTCTGTCTTCGACACGATTAGGGGAGCCCCGCGATAACTGGGAGTGCCGAATTGCACAGAGGAAATGAGCTGATGGTGTCAGCTTTTCACTCACAAATTATTTTGTACAACCAACCTTATGTACTGCAGACTGACTAAAAGGAATGACCTTTCAAATGTAATAGAAAATTGGAAGGATATTTTCATTCTAAAGAAGGAATTTTTTGCTTTATGATTCAGCTACCCCCACCCCCACCCTCATGACTTTGTTGTTGTTAGAAACGTTGCCTAACAGGGATTATGCAAGTTAGAAAGTATTTGTGTTGTAAAAGTTTCATATATTTGGCAATTTTCTCATTTATTTATTTATGACTCCCTTCTGTCTTATATTTTATGAGCTTCTGTATTTTACAAAGACATTTGGTGGTCCAATGTGGTGACTTTTAAAGATGAAGGATTCTGAGGATTCTGAGCCTAGGCGTGTATACAATCTTACAAATGATTTCACTAGTGCAACAAGAGACACAACACAAACCCTTTATGATGAAAGCTACTTCTACTGACTTTTGTTTGTTTGTTTTTTATTGTCCAGTCATCCCTATTATCCTCCTATTTAACTGTGCTTTATGGCAAAAAGTTGACAAATGTAGTAATGGTTTCTGCAAAATTGAATAGATACTTCACTACAAGTAAAGGTGCTGATTATTGGAATCTCGAAATAGTATAAAGCTTTCATTTAAAAAGTCTCAGTAAAAAGGGTCAGGAAGCCTGTTATTTAGTAGCAGAAGGAGGTTATTTCTTATATAAAGAAAAGTCATGTCGTTGGTGAGAACCTATTCACTTCCTCAGTTTTCAGAGAAGGGAATTTGATATTTAAACCTACTGATAAAGCTTTTCTTCCTCATCCTAAAAAGCTGTTTCTTAGATTTTCTTCTATTGGTAAATGGCACCATCATCCATCCACCCAATTTCCAAATTGAAATCTCTCTTTTCTTTCCTCTCCTCCTGTCATTCAGTAGAGTGATTCCAACCAACCTCTCTCTGAAGGATATCCTGTATTCAAATATATGTCTCTGTATCTTCACTGCCATCTTCCTGTCGAAACCACAACTATCTCTTGCCATGATTATGCAAATAGCCACCTAACTGGTCTCCCTCACTGTTACCCTCTGTCTGTCCATTTTTTTTTTACTAAAGAAACTGGAAAAATGGTGAGAATCTCAAATCAGATTGCCCTTTTGGTCCCCCTATCCCCCCTTCCAAATTAAGATTATTCAGTGGTTCCCATTGTACTTAAAAATAACATAGATCTTATCCCCAAGGCCTGTATGGCCAGTCTCCTGTCCACATCTATGACTTTATCTCATATGTTTTGGCCACCTTGGACTCTTTTATGTTCCCTAAAAGAGCCAAGTTTCATTTTTCCTGGAAACAGCTCCCTCCTAATCTTCTCATGGCTATCTCCTCCTTGTATCTTAAGTCACATCTTAATGTCACCCATCAGAGGGGCTTTCCCTGAGCCCCAGTTGAGACCATCAAGTCATTCTTTATTATATCTCTGTTTCAATTCTTTGCATGGCACCAAATTTTATGATTTATTTATTATATTGTAGGTTAATAATTATATTTAATATATATAATTACATAATATTTATTGTATGATTCTGATTTACACATGATTGATTTACTTTTGGTTTCTTCCCAATAGAAGGCAAACTTAATGAAAATTCAGGATGTTCTCTCTTATCTGTGTTGTTTACACTATGTTCCCAGCCAATAGTGGTGTGTGACACAGAAAAGTACTTGAAGAATAAATAAATGAACTTTTTAAATTAATGGCCACACTAAAAAAATATAGATTGACAGTAACTGGTATATCATCTCTGCTCTAACTAAGTTCTAAGAAGCTCAGAAGCATGTGTGATCCTTCTCAGTATGGTAAATATTGTGTGACATGTAAGTTGTATTTATATCCTTATCACCTTAGTTTCCTCATGCGTAATATGATGGTGTTGGATCAGAACAATGTTTAAGGCCCTTTCCAGCTCTATAAATACACTTTTATAATGCACTGTGGTAAACTGTATCTTAGGCTGTGAGTAGCCTTAATTACTAAGTATCTACATCAATCTCAACTTTAAACTTGGTGAAAAAATTGTACAGTAACAGCAAGAATATCATACCTGTTATTAATACTAATCCTTAGTGTCTAAGATTTTCTATACATCATTCAAATTATATCCCCTTATAACATGTTTATTATAAACCATATCTCAAACAACTATTGCTATAAAATTTTTAGCATGAAGCTTTTATTAAAATGAAATGAAAAAGATAACATTTTAAATCTTAGGAAATTTTCTCCTTAACTGTGGAAGACTTTTCAAAAATACATTTTCTGTCTTCAACTAGAAATATTTGTTTCCATTTCCTACGGCATTGCTATGTTATAATTAACTGTAAGTGGTGACTGGCGTGTATAACTGACACAAACACATTACTTGTTGTGAGGGGAGAGGCATTTACAAAATCAATATGAATCCATTTAGGAAAGTGGAGTTGTTTAGAGAAATATAAATATCTTCACCGAATTTTTGTCCATTTATTGAAAACGCAGTGTGAAACTAAAATGAAAAAAGCAATGTTCTTCTAAACATCTGCACGTCAAATATTGTGTCACATAAGAACATGATTTTATGTTTCTCACAAATATTTTCCTCCTATTCGATAATTTTCTCATTTCCTTGTGACCGTATCAGTTTTAGCAAGCATTACTTAAAGGGAATTCATAAAATTTTCCAGAATCTTAAAAGTACTTTTTTAATGTGTTAAATATATGCTATTAAGTATGCCTTTATTTATATCAAAATGGATATTAAATTTTATTCAGAACATCTTTGGATTTTTTCATACTTTAATATATATTTATATGTTTAATATATATTATATTTTTTCATACTTTACTTCTCCTTAAAACAATAAGCAATAATCCTTTGTAGCAGCTGATTTACGAAGCTAGTTGGCAAAGCCAATAAAATTTCCTATCATGTTAACAACAGCACCAGAAGAAGGTCCTTCTATGGAAACCAAGTCCTGCTGTTGTAGACGCAGAGGCGGCCTCTATTCCACAGGCAAAGGCAGAGCGAGCAAAGAGTGAGAGAGAGGCTGGGAATATTATTCTCTCTGATCGACTTCCATGTGGAAGGAAACAAAGTCATTTTCTCTTAATATATCCCAAAGGTTTCTTCTCTTTCAAGCTTCGCAAGAACACAGAACTTTTTTCTTCAAATACCCTTCTCTGAGAAAGGAGACTGAATGTCTCCTGGGTTATTATACAGAAATAGTAGATGCCAAGTGACAAAGTTATCTTGTCAATCCGGTATAGAGGAGGTCAGCTGAATCCAGAGAGTCTCTGGCTGCTTCCTCCATGAGACCACTTCTCTGATTCCAGCCGTTACCCTGTTGGGTATCTTTCTGGAAACAAATGGTTAGAACAGGACAGTAACGAAATTGACTTCATGATCACAATGAAACTAACACTGAATATCCTTTTTTTATTTCTCATTTAATACTCGGTCCAATTACATTAAATGTTTTTTACTGAAATGTAAAGATTAAAGTATGTTTCAAGAAAAAATTGCTTATAGTCCAATAATAAAGTGCTAGAAACAGGAATATAAGAAATCTGAGTATAAGTCTGCTCATCAATTTCATGGGAAAAATTAATATCCAAACTTTAATTTCCTTTGCAAGTTAAAGTCCAATGGCCAAAGGATTGAAATCCAAATTTGAATTATTTAACTTTTGTAAGTGAAAAATCCAGAGGCTTCTCCACCGTCTTTCTTTCTTGAGTCTCAGAGATGTTCTCAGTGCAGAGGAAGAGCTGGGCTTCTTCTACAGCTGCGGTGGGGCTTGTGTCCACCTGGAGTGGGCTCCGTCACACAGTGCCTTCCACGTTTGCAGGACCAACTTTCTGACATGCTTGACTTTTGAAAGAGACCAAAGAGTTAATAAGACAAAAGATTATCATTACACTTGCCTCAATCACACAAGTTTAGAAAACAAGCAAATTTCCGTCTTCTGGAGCATTATCTCAGGCCAATTTATCCTTCCAGAGTCTAATATCTTTTGCCAAGGGTTATAACAGGGACCCGGTGGTATCTGAGGATGCTTCTCAGTGTTATTTCTGCCAGAATGCCAATCATCCATCATCCACAGCTTGAAAATAAATTGCAACTCTATTGGGAGAGCTCAACTCTAGGTCAGATTTTAGCCCACTGTGCATAGTGCCTCCTCTCTCAGAGAAGAGCAATTGGAAAATACGTGGTCTTCTTGTAAAATTTAAAATGCACGGTGTCAGAAATGCCCATCGTAGGTCTTATTTGAGGTTTCTTTGTTTCCCATTCAGCATATTTTAATAAAATCTCTAATCTAAAATTTTGTTTTTGAACTGAGTGTGTGCTGTATATAATCATAAAGCTTTGGCCATCTCTCATGAGCAAACATTTTTAGTCCTGTGACACACTAACTGTTTCTACTACCTGTTTCTGAGTAATCACTGAAGGATGACAAAGACACACATGGGAAGTTTACTTTATTGTATATACTAAAATCATTTAGAGACAAAGTGAGAGAGACCATGTTGGTAGAATGATCTTTGAGCCTATGGAAAATCAATAGGAATTGAATTCAGCTCCTCCAAAGTTCATTTCTTGACCCTAAAGATAGAGAGTTCAAAACAACATAGAGTAACTTAATTTGGAAAGTGTGTTTATGCTGCCTATTTAAACCTAACACTATTGATTCCCTATAACCACTATCTCTTTTTCCTATAATGTTTGCCTCAGCCGCATCTGCTTAGCACAACTAGAGCTCTGTGTTGTTGACTCCTGCAGCATTCTGCACCCTGAGGCCACCAGTGCTTGCCAAAAGCTCACGCCCTTGCCAGAGAGTCTTAGGGAAATCACACAATTGTATAGCATACCGGATGTCATACAGAATGCCACAGTGGGGTCCCAAAGAAGCCCAAGAAATGGCGATGGAGGCCAAAGACACCCAGGCAAAGGACCATAAAATGCGAGACAGAGAAAGCAAATGTACAAGCTGAAAGGGAAGCCATGCCTACTTCACAGTTATTCATGTGAGCGGACAATTTGCAAATGCAACCAAGTAAATATTTCATGCAAGTTCAAACTTACCTAAGCATTTTGGGCTACCATTAAGGAGAGAGATACACAGTTGAGTTGATAATCGTAGGGCATTTAGTTAATAAAAAAACATTGTTCTTAATGGACTTTATTATTTATTTGAAAATAGCAAGCTGAAATCTATCTACAGGTCAGCAAATAACATAAACAATTGAAAAGTTATCTACAGGTCAGCAAATAACAGACAATTGAAAGCACATAGGTACTTTTAGCATCTACAGTTCTACTTAATCAGATTTTCAGTTAGATGCTATGCAGTGCATTATGCAAAGAACTCTCATATTCCTTAGGTAGACATAATAGGTTATGGAGGCTTTACATTCTATTAATCTTGGGGTGATGGGAAAGCAATAGCAAGATGATATGCATCATTCTATAGAAGATCATATAAATATTGCAACAAAGTTATATAGACTATTTTAGTCGACTGTTTTTACTATTTCCTCCTTTATATCTCAAAAACTAACCTATATTTTATAGTTTGTAATTATATAATAGTGATGTTTAAACTAAAAATGGCAGAAAGATTTATTATAGTTATTTAAAATATAAAAAAAATATAATTTTATATGAATCCATAATAAATTTAGTTCATAAGATTTGATATTGTTCTTTGGCATAGTTTATCCCCATACAAATCTGAAGGAAATCTCCAAATTCCCAAAGAGCAAGGTTTTAAAAAAAATTTTGGTGGTGTTTGTGGTAGTGTTATAGAAAGGTAAAAACCATTATATTCTTGAGGGAATATAATGTCTTTGGATTCAGTGAATTTCGGGTGTGCTCTTTATATTAATATGTCATGTATCCTACACAAACATTGAAACTTTAAAAAAAAAAAAAGGTAGTAATAACATTACCAAAAAGAAAAGGTATGTTCTGTGGCAGTGGACAGCCTGCCCCCATAAATGCCCGAAGAACACAGAGGAAATAGAAAAATAAGCATATAGTAGAGTATCGATGCTGTCATTTAACACATACAGTTGTTCTTGGATATAAACTATTATAAATTAATAAGAAATGGTATTTTTTAAAATGAAATTTCCAGCCCCTGTCTAATACCATTTTAAAGAGATTGAGAGAGATCCTACAGGCCAAGGAATTAAAATAAATTAATTAAGTAATTTCCTACTGGAAATCTAAAATGCTAATAAGTTTACATTTAGAGATTTAGTTCCGAAAAAACAGATTTGATTTATTTGCTGGCTTTTAGATATCATTTTAAGAGAGCACCAGAAAATATAGAAAAGAGGAAAATCGAATGATTGTTTAGAAACCCAGCATTGTAGGTCAGGAGGGTAATCCTAGAAAACTCTCAAGGGCTACATTATTTAAATCAAACTTGATCTAGGATAAAAAGAAACACAACTTTATTATTTTTATTTTTTATTTATTTTAGAAGTTTTAGGTTTGCAGAAAATTGAGTACAGAGAGTTTCTTTTCCATACACTCCCTCTCCCTCACCACCCTCCACACCCAAAGCCACCTATTTATTAGCATCTTGGTTAGTGTGGTACATCTTTTATGACCGATGAACCAATATTGATGCATTGCTGTTAACTAAATTCCATCGTTTATGCGAGAGTTCAGTTGTGGTTTTTGACGAATGCGTAATGTCACATATCCACCATTATAGTGCCATATTGAGTAGTTTCATTGCCTTAAAATTCCCGTGCTCCACCTGTTCATCTACCCCTCCTACCCTGAACCTCTGGCAATCACTGATTTTTTTACTGCCGACATAATTTTACTTTTTCTATAATGCCATGTATTTGGAATCATACAGTTAGTAGCCTTTTCGAATTGGCTTCTTTCATTATCAATATCTGTTTAAGTTTTCTCCATGTCTTTTTGTGGCTTGGTAACTCATTTGTTTTTATTGCTGAATAACATTCCACTGTATGGGTTTACCACAGTTTGCTTATTCATTCACCTTTTGAAGGACATCTTAGTTGCTTCCAGTTTCTGGTAATAATGAATAAACTTTCTAAAATCATTCATGTGCAGATTTTTATGTAGACATTAAGTCATCAACTCATTTGGTAAGTGTGTAGAAGTGGGATTGCTGGAGCTTGATAAGAATCTTTTGTATAAAACTGCCAAACTATCTTGCAAAGTGACTGTACCATTATCAGTTCCCACCACCAGTGAATGAGGATTCCTATTGCTCTTCATTCTTGCTAGCATTTGGTGCTGCCTTTTTTTGACGGGAGAGGGAAGGATTTTACCATATAGAAATTTTCACTTCAAGGTCTTTAAAAGAATATTTTTTAATTGCATAGTCATAATATTGTTAAGACCATAAAACAACAAAAAGATAAATGGTAGATATAATTATCTAATTAATTACATTTATAAATGTATAAAATTAGAAATATAAATGAATCAGTAATCAAATTGAACTTCCAAGTACACTGCTTACCTCAAGATAGTAGACTTGCAGCAGAATATTTTCACCTACTCTTTTTTTTTTTTTCTTTCCTGAAGAAAGTACTTTCATCAGTGGCGGTCAGGTATTTCTTCCTCTCTAATTAGAAATGTAATTAGAAATATAATTAGTTTTAGAGAGAAAGGTGAATGTAAAAAGTAATTATGAACAAAGATAACCAGTTTTCCTCTTTTATATGCCCCTCATCTCATTTCTCACATATCTTGGACATTTTATACATTTACCAAAATTTTAACAATTCTTAGAATAGAAAGAGATTGAATCAATTCAATTTTTTATTCTAATTACTTACTTAGAGCTTGTAGTGGATTGAATTGCATATCCCTAAAAGACATGTTCAAATCCTAACTGCCAGTACCAATGAATATGATCTTATTTGAAAATAGGGTCCTTGTACACTTAATTAGTAGGGATCTCAAGATGGTCCCTAAATCCAGTGCCTGGTATCCTTATAAGAAGAGAAGAGAACACACACAGAAGAAAGCTGGGTGAAAACAGAGGCAGAGATTGGAATGATGCATCTATAAGCCAAGCAATGCCGAGGTTGGCTGGGAGCCACCAGAAACTAGGAAGATGCAAGGAAGAATTCTTCCCTAGAGCCTTCAAAGGGGCATGGCCCCAACAACACTCCGATGTCAGACTTCTGGTTTCTAAAATTGTGAGAGGAGAAATGTCTATTGTTTTAAGTTATTTAGTATGTGGTAATTTGTTATGGAAGCCCTAATAAATAAATACAGAGCATTTTTAATATCTGAATATCTGGGTAATATCACATTCTCAATAACACAGTGATATAAAGGAGCAGGCTATCAGTTTAATGAAGCTGAGTTTAGACCTCAACTATAAATAAGGTCACTGATCTTTTTATTATTCCCAGTCTTTCCTTATTTCATTACTGTAAGCATGTTAATGCCCCCAAATTACAATGCTTCGATTTAATAAATAGGGAATTGTTAAAATGTTTACATAAAATTTATTTCCATAAACTCTTATGGTACAAAATCATTTGCTTGATTTGAAAAAGGTAATCAAAATTTAGCCTTAATACATTTGAACCTAGTTCCCAGAAGAGTAATTTGCTTATGAATTTGATGCTAATTTAATAACAGAAAAGGCTTCCAGTTTGAAGGCCAGAAGATAAGCTGACTTATTGAACTTCCCTAAGGAAATGAACAACGAAGCATTTCGTAGCTACTTATTTTGAAACCTGTTTTCTTTTCCTTGATGTATGAAACTAGGACAGGAACCATTTCTAATTTTATAGTGAACAAAGGACATAATTGTTTAATTAATTCATATTCTTAAAGCTCTATTCTTTAAATGCAGAGAATCATTTGGATTTTAGAGATTGCGTCCTGAAAGGGTTTGAAGTGTATATTGTAATTCTCCTTATCTATCAAAGAAAGGCAGAAACATATTTTGATGAAGTTTATATTTTACAAACAATTTTCATTAAAGTTCATAAAGCTGCTTGTGACAGCTTTTGATTGTTAAAAACTTACTTTTTTATTTTAATAATTTCTGAGATGTAAAGTTAGTTAGATTCTGAACTAACTTATTTAACACATTTTAAGTTAAAATGATTCACTGATAATGTGGTTGAAAAATGGAAAGTATACAAACATAGCATTAGTACTTAATTGAATGTTTCATATTTCTTAGTAATTTTGTATAAATGTTCTTTCTCACTTTTAACAGAATGGACTGATACTAATAGAAAAGTCATTTGGTTTTCAGTACAGTAAGATCAAATTTTCATCTTTGTCCTTCTTGGTTCTTAATGTTATAATATCCTGTACAATTTAATATGGGCAGTAAATATTCTACATCTACCAAAGCTAGCTTATCATTCAATGTCTAACTTGAATAATTTAAAAGAAAAGTTCACCTTGAAAAATTGTTAGAGAATGTCATCCAATATAAAAAATAATATTTTAATAGTAAAGATTAATCCAATTATTAAAAAGAAACTGCATTTAAATTCAGTAGGTTTCAGAACTGCAGATCAAATAAATTTTAAAACTATCGAAATTATTCCCTTATTTAGTGATCTTTGGTTCACAAGGATCCTGGCTCATATATATTCTTTTGTGATCATGATGGAAGGAGCTGAGATAGAAGCAAAGTTTTTAAGACCCATTTGAGAAGTGGCTTTCTTTTTTTTTTTTTTAACTTTATTTTTATTTTTAAATTATAGTTTACATATAATATTATATTAGTTTTAGTATCTAGTGGCTTTTGACTTTTGAGAGGAAAAGTCAGCTGAAGGGGCTGATATATCTTTTTTTAAATTAAGTTTACTGGGGGAACATTGGTTAATACAATTATATAATTTTCAGGTGTACATTATCATTTGACATCTATATATTCTATTACATGTTTACCACCCAAAGTCCAGTTTCCTTTAGCTACCATACATTTGATCCCCTTTACACACTTCACTCTACCCCTATACCCTTATATTTGACCCCCTTTACCCCATCTACATCCCTCCCTCCTTGCCCACCCCACTAGTAATCACTAGTCTATACTCCTCTGGTAACCACTAGTCTATATTCTATGGCCATGAATCTCTGTTTGTTTGTCCTATTCATTTGTTGCTTTCAGGTTTATATCCCACATATAAGTGATATCATGTGATTTTCGACTTTTTCTGTCTGGCTTATTTCGCTTAGCATAATTATTTCAAGGTCCAACCACATTGTCACAAATGGCAGTATTTCATCTCTTCTTATGGTTGAATAATATTCCATTGTATATATGTACCACAGCTTCTTTAGCCAATCATCTATCACAGGACACTTCGGTTGCTTCCATGTTCTGGCCACTGTGAATAATGCTGCTATGAACATCGGTATACAGATATCTTTTCGGATATGGGTTTTCAAGTTTTTAGGGGTAAATACCTAGTAGAGGGATTGCTGAATCATATGGTAGATCAATTCTTAGTTTTTTGAGGAACCTCCATACTGTTTTCCATAGTGGCTGTACCAATCTGCAGTCCCACCAGCAGTATTTGAGGGTTCTTTTTTCTCTGCATCCTCTCCAGCATTTGTTATTATGTGTCCTGTTGATTATAACTATTATAACAGGTGTAGTTTTGATTTACATTTCCCTAATAGCTAGCGATGTTGAACATCTTTTCAAATATTTGTTGGCCATTTGTATGTCCTCTAGGGAGAAGTGTCTGTTCAGGTCCTCTACCCATTTTTTGACTGTATCGTTTGCTTTTTTGTTGTTAGTGAGTTGTATGAGTTCTTTGTATATTTTGGATATTAGGCCCTTATCAGAGGCTTTACTTGCAAATATATTTTCCCATTCAGATGGTTGTCTCTTTACCTTGTTGACGATTTCTTTTGCTGAGCAGAAGCTTTTTGGTTTGATATAGTCCCATTCATTTATTGTACCTTTTACTTCCCTTGCTTTTGAGGTCAAATTCATAAAATCCTCTTTAAGTCCAGGGTCCTTGAGTTTCGTTCTTATGTTTTCTTCTATGCATTTTATTATTTCAGGTCTTATATTTAAATCCTTAATCCATTTTGAGGTAATTTTGGTGTGTAATGATAGACAACAGTCTAGTTTCATTCTTTTGCATATGGCTTTCCAGGTTTCCCTGCATCATTTATTGAGGCTTTCCTTTCTGCACTGTATGTTTTTGGCTTTTTTGTCGAAAATTATTTGCCCATATGAATGTGGGTTTACTTTTGGACTCTCAATTCTGTTCCACTGGTCCACGTGTCTGTTTTTCTGCCAATACCATACTGTTTTGATTACCATCACTTTGTAGTATAATTTGAAGTCGGGCACAGTGATGCCGCTGGCCTCGTTCTTTTTTTTCTCAGGATGGTTTAGGAAATTCGGGGTCTTTTGTGCTTCCATATAAATCTGATGATTTTTTGTTCTTTTTTTTTTTTTAAAAAAAAATGCCAATAGGATTTTGATGGGGATTGCATTAAATCTGTGTAATGCTTTAGGTAATAAGGTCATTTTAACTATGTTGATTCTTCCAATCCAAGAACTGTGAATATCTTTCCATTTCTTTGTATCTTCTTTGATTTCTTTTAGTAGGGTCTTGTAGTTTTCATCTTATAGACCCTTCACATGCTTTGTTAAATTTATTCCTAGGTATTTTATTCTTTTTGTTGCAACTGCAAAAGGAATTATTTTTTATACTTCTTTTCTGACACTTCATTATTATAGTATAGGAATGCTATGGATTTTTGAACGTTGCTTTTGTATCCAGAAACTTTATTTGCTTATTGTTTCTAGTAGTGTTCTTGTGGAGTCTTCAGGGTTTTCTATATAGAGAATCATATCACCCATGAATAGTGACAGTTCAACTTCTTTGTTTCCTATTTGGATGCCTTTTATATCTTTCCCTTTTCTGACTGCACTTGCTAGGACCTCCAATGTTATATTGAATAACAATGGCCATAGTGGACAGACTTGCCTTGTTCCTGATCTTAGAGGGGATGTTTTTAGTTTTTCACCATTAAGTAAAATGTTGGCTGAGGGTTTGTCGTATATGGCCTTTATTATGTTAAGGTACTTTCCTTCTATACTGATTTTGTGTTTTGATCATAAATGGATGCTGTATCTTGTCGAAGGTTTTTCTGCATCTATTGATATGCTCTTACGATTCTTATTTTTAAATTTGTTTATGTCGTATATCACATTAATCGATTTGTGTATGTTGAACCATCCCTGTGTCCCTGGGATGAAGCTCATTTGATTGTGGTGTATAATCTTTTTAATACGTTGTTGTATTTGGTTCACTATCTTATTTAGGATTTTTGCATCTGTGTTCATGAGAGATATTGGTCTGTAGTTTTCTTTTTTGTGTGTTATCCTTACCAGGTTTCAGTATCAGAGTAATATTGGCCTCATAAAATGAGTTGGGAAGTATTGCCTCCTCTTTGAAATTTTGGAAGAATTTGAGGATAGTAGGTATTAAATCTTTGAATGTTTGGTAGAATTCACTGGCGAAGCCATCTGGTCCTGGATTTTACTTTTTGGTAGGTTTTTGATGATTGTTTCAATTTCTATACTGCTGATTGGTCTATTTAGATTTTCCAGATCTTCTTGATTCAGTCTAGGAAGATTGTATTTTTCTAAGTACTGGTCCATTTCTTCTAGATTATTAAATTTGGTATTATATACTTTTTCATACTATTCTTGCATGATCCTTTGTATTTCTGCAATGTCAGTCATAATTTCCCCTATTTCATCCCTGATTTTGTTTATTTGTATCCTTTCTCTTTTTTTTTAGTGAGTCTAACCAAGGGTTTGTCAATTTTATTCAGCTTCTCAAAGAACCAGCTCTTCATTGAATTTATTTTTTATTGTTTTTTTTTTTTTAATGTCATTTATATCTGCTCTGATGTTGATGATTTCTTTCCTTTTGCTGCCTTTAGGCTTCATTTGTTCTTCCTTTTCTAGTTTTTTAAGATGAAGCATTAGGTTGTTTATTTTGGCTTGTTCTTGTTTTTGGAGATAGGCTTGTAATTATATGAACTTTCCTTTTATGACCACTTTTGCCATGTCCCAACAGTTTTGATATGTTGTACTATCATTATCATTTGTTTCTATGTATCTTTTGATCTCTCTTTTTGTTTCTTCTCTGACCCAGTTATTCTTCAGTAGCATGTTGTTTAATCTACATGTATTTGTGGTTCTTCTTGCTTTCTTTTCACAATTATCTCTAGTTTTAAAGCATTATGATCAGAGAATATAGCTGATATGATTTTAACTCTTATATTTGTTGAGGCTGATATATCTTTTTTTTTAAATCAAATTTTGAACAAATTTTCATAGTATTCTTAAGTGATTACCAAAACAATTTATGAGTAAAAATGTATGCTTATATAAAAATTAAACATACAGTTTGCTTTAAAATTTCCAACATCCTTCCTTCTAAATTATATTTAAATTGCCATGGAAAACATTAATATGGATTTATAATTGCAAGTTTTGTTTCTAGCTATACATTCCATTTCCTTGTTATAAGTGAAATTATAAAAAATTTAAATTACATTAATTTCAGTCTTTAACTATGGCTCCTTAAAAGTCTGTCATTTGTAAGTTTTTCATTTATGGGTCTTTTAAAATTAGTTTCTCTCGTCTACCATATATTTTGGACTAAATAGTATTTGTGAAATAATGCATAACTAATTTTATATTAATCAAAGGCATGCATTACCAAACTCTGCTCAGCATGAGATATTTAATTTAGTCACTAAGTTGATATAATTTCAGTTAAAAGGAAGATTATCTAGTATTTGGGACAACCTAGGTAGCTGGATCCACAGCAAAGGTAAGCAAAGCATGACCGATTGATCTTTATGAGATAATTAATTTGTGGACCCCATTTTTATCCTTAGATTCCCTCACGGAAAAATACCATCTTGAAGACAACTGATACAAATCTTAGAATATATGTCAAAATAACCTATCATAGTGTCCCTTGGTATTTGGCATCTCATTTTTATTCAAAATCTGCTATACTATTTAGGAAATAAACAACAAAAATATTTTAATTAAAGTAACACATTAATCAAAGTCTACTATGACACATTTTTATACTCTTAGAAGAGATAACTAGGAGATAATTCAGTGATTGACAAAAATCTTTAAAAAAATCTATCAGCTCACTGAAAAAAATTTAAAACTTCATCTTAATAATATTTGATTAATTTTTAAAACTTTAGGATAGAATCTCAAGGCATCTATACATTTTACCAATTAAGATTCTGTATACTTTAAAAAAATATTGTTACTATTGAAATAGTAAAAAACTCATAGAAACTGGCATCTCACCAGAAACTATTAAGACACCATTATGGATGCCTGACTCTAAGACATACAATTATCTGATAAGCTTGTTTTAAAATGAGTACCGCAGTTATCTGGGGAATAGGTAATGAATGGTGGTAATGATACTTATACTTTCAGAAACAGATTGCAACTACGTTAAATGTCAGAGTATGTCACTCTATGATATTTAATGTATTTTTAATACAAAACATAAGGCATTTTTTTCCATTTCAGTTTCTTATTTCCATCTGAGGCACTGTACCTGAGAAAACACTCAACACCCCTGAGTGAATTTCAAGACACAATAGAGTTTGGATTGCTTTACGTAATAACACAGATAGCATTTCATTTCCTCAAAATACATAGAACTTTAAAAATATTTTTCTTTCCTCCTTCACTGATAGGTGCAAAGAAAGCAACTCTTAGAAACTATTTTTCTGTGATCATAATGAGACTGTAACTTCTAGAAAGAAAACCACCTGGTTACCCCTATTTATACCTTACAAAAGACCCCTGAGTAATATCTCCATTGAAAAAAAATCATACTGCTTAATTCCAAGAGACTGACATTTTCTACAAAGGGTTTAGTTTACTTAATAGGTGTCACTTGGGTTTTTTTTCATATACCTTCAAAAGAATAATTTCTTCAGGCTACAGATAAAAGGCTCAAATAGCAGATGTAGAGTCCCTTATATAATTCTGGACTTTCCAGAGGCTCAATAGGCATATGGAAAGAAGAATAGAATGAAGAACAAGGAACATGTTTTCTTTCCTAAGAGTTGCTTAATTGTCCCACATATCTCAGGTGGCAGTAGTAGTGACACCTCAGTTTTTGGAATGGAAGGAGTGTATATCCTAGAGGAATAGGTATTCTGAATTACTGAAAGATAAAAATTCTCATTATGAAAATGTTTATGTGCAAACCTTTATAGTGGAAAAATTTAAAAATGTAATTCAGAGTTTTCTGTTTAATGAACAGATATTTTGAACATTATGCAATGTTTTTCTCCTTTGAGGAATTCAAGGTTATTGTTATGATCCTTGCCTGTTGTACTGTGATGATATTAGATGCCAATAAGCAACATTAGTTTTTTGTTTTGTCCCCTGCCCTTAGGATTCATGGCTTTTCTAGGCAAGACCTTACACCTCACCTTCGGACAGGTCCATGTCTGCACATGTTGCACCCATTTGTACCTGTCTCTGTTTCTGGTGTCTTCCCTCGTATCTGTGGGTTTCATGCAGAGCCGAGATGTTGATGACTGTCAAGTTTGTGTCTGTAGTTCCAACCTTTCCTGTGAACTTTAAAATTTTCAAAATCAATGACCACACACAGATGTCTGAGAAACATCTTAAATCAAACAAATTCAAAATTTAGCTCCTGATTTTGCCTCCCCAGATCACTACTGTCCAGTTGCCTCCATCTCAGGAAATAACACTTCATTTGCTCAGTGATTCAGGTTAAAAATCTTGAGTCCTTTTTCTTATATCTACAGTAGATCCATTCATTCCCTCCAATCTCTTAGCTGAATCTTAAAACCATATCTAGAAATTGATGACATCTCACCACCTCCATAGTTACTACCTTAATTCAAGCCACCATCATATCTTACCTGGGCTATTGCAATTTCCTAATCCTGATCTCCTAAGTTAGATCTCTTTGCTTTGCCCTTGACCCCTTGCAGCCTCACCTCAAAAGTAATCAGAGTGGCAGAGGAACTCTAGCAAAGGCCATGTTACTCCTCCAGGGTTTCCCCATGTCATTCAAAGTAAAAGTCTTTAAAATGGTCTTCAAAGTTTACTCCACCTGTACCTTATTGCCTCTCTGATCTGCCTCCTCCTGTTCTTTTCCTATTGCATTCTGTTCTAGCTACACATTTCTCTTGCTTTCCCTTAAAACAACCAGGCATGCTTCTGCCTCAAAGACTCCCATCCTCCATCCCTCTTCTTACCCCTGCCTGATAGGCTTTCCGCAGAAACTTACATGGCTTGCTCTCCTACACCCTAAACATAAATACACACACACTCCCTAGACTTCCTCTTTTTTTGCTTTATTTTTTTTCCATAGCACTTACTGTTCACTAGCATATGATATATTTTAATTATGTAGTTTGTTCATTTTCTGTATCTCCTACTCTAAGCTCTAGGAGGCAGGGATTTTGCTGTGCTTTGTTCAGATCTGTATCCCAGTGCCTAAGATACTGAATAGCATGTAGGTGAATAAATGAATCACTTAACGTAGAGTAAAGTAAGTTAAATTAAGAGCAATCAATGACCAAGCAATGAGTCCAAAGGGAAAAAGCTAGTATTAGAATCTAAACAGATTAGGGGGAGTTTAGGTGGCATGGCATATGGTCTTGATGCATTGTGAGTTAGCCTATTACATTCTGAAAATTCATGCCTGAGACCTGCAGGTTTCAAGATGAATAAATGCTGGTAAAGGTCACCGCAAATGGCCAGCTCTGTAGACAGTCACAGTTTTTTTGCATTTAATTTTCTTTCTTGAGGGAAGGTTCACATCTTTTTGCCTATTTCAGGTTTTTTTTTTTTGGCTTTGGAATTAAGTAATTAACTTTTGCTTCTACTTCAGCTGATTTTTGCTCTGGGGCTCAGTAACTAATCACAAGAACAAAAATCATCAATTTTAGGGCCTTTGGATTTGGTTGTCTCACTATTTAGCAATTTGGTGGTTTTTGGTCTTAATCAATGAAAACTTGACTGTGACACATGTCTCATAGCTCTAAAGGGATCTTTGGTTGAACTCTCACTTCAGATTTCTGATTTACTGACAGCATTTAAGAAAGAAAATTATCTATGGTTTGAAAGATTACTGAAGTTTATTACTTGAAGAATCTCTAGAAGTGTACTGTCTGAAACAGCAGCCACTAAATTGATATCTCTTTATATTTTGACTTAACTTCTTTCGGATTAAATAAAATTTAAAATTTGGTGGCAGTTACATATCAAGTCTGTAACAGTTACATGTGGTTAGTGATTTTTCCATTGTACAGCACTGACCTAGAACATTTCAGTTGTTACAAAGTTTTATTGAACATGCCTCTCTAGTCTTGTTTTTGCTGGTGGAAAATAATTTGTTTGTCCATCATAAGTTTATTCATTTGAAAATATTTATTCTGTGACAAATATTCAGGAACCTCTTTGTTAAATGTGATGCTGGAATTTAAGGAACTTAGAATTAATATACAAAAGTAAACCATAACATTTGACAGTAAGTGTTCCATTAGAGGTATGTACAGACTGCCATATGAACATAAATAAAACAGTAATTAATTTTGCTTCAGGTATGGGATTGGTCATGCAACACACATTTTGAATCTCTTTTGCTACTGCTGTAACTGTCAGAAAAGAAATAGTTGATGAACACTGGTGTTTAGTAAGTTTATATTTATTGTTGAAAAAAGTCAATAAAGATCAGCCAGAATGTTAACTAATAGCAAGGCTTTGCCACTGCCCCAACAATAGTGTAGTTAATAGCAATTTTAATATCTGAAACCACCATAATTGCCCACGGAAATCAATACATAATAAAAGACTCCTTGGTTTTAGATACAAGTATTGAACCATATATCTTATTTTGAAAAGGTTACTTCTGATTATTACAGCACAGACAAATTTAAAATTAGTTCGAAAGCTAAATAGAAGCAAAATTCTTATTTTTAAAGTCTGTAAATTTAGACTTAAAGCAATGCAAACATATACATAATTATATACTATTTAAATTTAATGAGCCTTTGTATGTTTTCACCGGAGATACAACTGTATTATACTAAAAAAATTCATAAATAAAGCCACAGCTAAAGAATAGTGTTCTAAGTAAATTTAAAACTTGCATAAACTATAGTTAAAACAGTAAATTATTAAAATGTACTGAGATAAATATTTTGGACTTTAATAAGATATTTAATAAGATATTTGGACTTTACTAAGACATATAAAAAAAGTTTTGGTAAATATTCTCTTGAAATGAGAATAGTTTCTTCATCCTTTTCTTTTATTCTTTCTTCCTTTATACATAATTTATGTGTTGTGATTCTTGTGATAATATTACTTTTAAAAAATTTTGTCTCCATAGGGAGATTGCTAATTATCTGCAGTGAGATGTGTAAATACTATTATATTATTTGGAGGAACTCTTGGTATTATCATTTAAAGAGCAATCACACATATTGATTTCATTCAGCATTCAGGAAACATTAACCGAGGTGCGATGGTCTATTTCCTAAATTGTTAGATGTCAAGCAAATTATCTAGGTCCCATCTCTGATACATGAAAATTTTTCTTTTGGCATGTGTTACTGGAATTGTGAGTAATATTCTGATTGAAAGTACATCTTTTGAGACACTCTTAACATTTAGCCAGCATCGCTACTTTAGATTGTTATTTGGACATTTTTAGCCTTTAATATCTGTAAGGCTTGTACCAGTACACACTGCTTATCAATTATGAAATGGCTATTAGCATGACCCAAACGCGTATAATTTCAAAGAAGTTGGAAAACAATCTATTCTGACCTAGAATCCAAACAAAATATCCCAAAGTGACTGATCATTTTGTGTTATTTAATATTTACCAACCCCAAACCAGAATGTTATTAATGTCCAATTTTCCTGTTTATCTTATGGTGACACAAAGAACAGTTCTCTGTTATTGCAACAAACAGGATTTGGGTATGTTAGCATGGTATCAGCCCTTTTGTGGGCTGAGCCTAGAGGTTGAGGAAATTAGTAGGAAGATAGAAGGAATGAAATGCTACGGTAGGCCTGGGTGTTAAGGGAACGCAGCCGAGATTAAGTATAAATTTGAACAGGGGTCGAGTAAACAAGACCAGATGCTAAGAACCCAGGGGCATCTGATCTAATTTTAGGTGTGTGTCTTAAAACCCTTGTAGCATAGGCCATGGAGATTTCAATTAGCACTGTGCCAAAATAGGGATTTTTATTTATAAAATCAAGGCACTGGAACAAGAACTGAGCTGAGCCAATGGAAATAGGTCAGGTCAAGATGAGTTTATTCATCACTTGTCAGGGTGTAGGCAGGTCAGTATTCCCGCCACTGTAAACAGTGAACTGGATTGAGGAAGTTGGAAGAAGAGACAGACTCTTGGTAACTGAATCAGCGTTATTCCTCCTCCACTGGGAAAGGTTCGTGCTAAAAATTCTAAACTACACGGGGAGCTGTAGCAAGTCTCCGCTCAAAAATATCGGTGTACGATCACTGAATTGTTTTTTTCTCTTTTGTCTATGAATCTAATAAATGTGCAATGCCAACCTCATCGTCACCTATTTTCTCCCCATATCCCATTTCCTTAAACTTTCACTGATTTGAATTATGACTCACATTACTACATTAGCTCAACATTCTCCATTCTTCGCCTCTGAAATTCTTATATACGCATTAAAGGAATGTTAAAAGTCACCTCATTTTGAAAGCTTTACCAGATCTCTTCATGATAATGAATCATTCCTGTCTCTGAACTTCCTGTTACTTTACCACTAAGCAGCACTTATTTCATGTTATGTTTCAGTTTGTTTATGTATTTTTCCAATTAGAGTCTCTGCTTAGGATGGATAATTAATGTCTTAATTATCTTCCTATCTTCCTAAAACCTAGCAAAGTGGTTTGCATATAGTGAACCATCAACATGTGTCTATTAAGTCAAGTTGTTTGATTATTTACACAAATTCTAAGCCTGACTCAATGAATCACATATTGTTCTCAGTTAGGTTACTTAGCCTGTCTTATCCCCAGTACTTCATTTGTAAATTGGGGAGACAATCTAATATCAGTGAATTTGTATGTTAATTTTATAGTTAGGGAAATCCCATAAGGAAAAAACAAGAGACAGTCATATAACTCCATAACTATTTATTGTATAGCTAAAGTTTGCCAAGCCAGAAGAATCTCTGCGGGGCCAGCTCAGTGCAGACAGCATCTGAACCTTGGCCAGTTTCACATATGAAACAGCCACCTAATATCCCTGATTTATAGCATTGACCAACATCATTTCTGCCTCAGTTGAAAGTGTATTGTTCGAATGATACTTTAAAAAAATAGCATGGAAATAATAATGTAAAATTAGTAACATATGGACAGGAAGAGGAAAAAAGTAGAATTCGAAAAGATAAATGCAGTAAATGAAAATGATATTAAACAGGAAAATATAAGCAAAGATAGTTATGATAAAATAACCACAATAAGCCTAAGTAAATTAAACATAATTTTGCCAAAGACAGTGCTGTGTTCTTAGGTTGGCGTCCGTGATAAGTATCTTGGACCTTGCCTCATTATTCTCTGCAGGTGTGGGCTCATTCTAGGTAATTCACACAGGGAAGAGAGAATTCAGACTCATATCCTTTAATTTCCACCAGTTCAGGGAAAAATTTTTTCCTTGAGTCACCTCCATTGGGAAATTTCCTCTTCTACTATTCCATAGTAATCTTGCTCAACATGGGTGGGGCCATACCCTTCTAACTGCCGACACCCACCTTAGGAGATAGGGTGACTGATCTTCACCAGGATGATAGCAGGAGCGGCCAAGATTGCAAACATTTGTTACATGTGGAGAGAAATGCCTAAGAATGAGGCCAAGCAGAGCAGAGAGATCTATAAAGTGGCATTGTCTTGATATCTATTGTCTTTGCATTCCTAATCTAGACATGCTCAAATTTAGTTTAATTTCTTGATTTCCATATTACTTTGAGTTACTACATTCTCTTTTGTCTTAAGCTAGTTTGAGTTGATACATATAAGTGTGTGTATATGTGTATAAATATTTTTACTTAAATCCAAAAGAATAATATATTCATTTTAGTCTAATATTTAGCACGTTCAGTTTGTGTGGCCCCAAGCCATTTGTGACTCAGAGGCCAATTTAATTCTTGAATTTGCTTTTTGGTTCAGTTTTCACCTAAAGGTTATACCCAAGGATTTGATTGGTTCTGGACTCTTGGAGTCCTTATTATTATTGAACATTTATTTACCAAGAATCCTCTGGATTAAACTGAAACAGGTACCCTGGGGACCATCTGAAAGAGAAAAATCCTGAAGAAACATATAGTTGAAAAATTTACTATGTCTAGTTTATGTATACCCTCAAGCATCTCTTGAGGTTCAAACTAAATTGGGGGATGGAGCAGTATTTTCATCCAACTGAAAATTATTATTAAACTCCGTTTAAACAATTTAAAAATATATATTTAATATCATGCATTTTGAATACAGCCAGAAAACATAAAACTTCTAAGAACAGCTTATGTACAGGGATATAAAGAGACTCACTGACAGTAAAATTCTATATTAGTGGCATGAAACTATGACAATTTTCATTTAAAAAGTAATTAAATGGAAAAAATGTTAAAAAGTAAAAAGCCAATGATTAGAGGTAAACAACCACATAAAATGCTTAGAAATTGTAGAGTGGTAAATGTCATGGAAATCTAGAATCACAGAATTAACTCAATCAGTATATTTTCTAGACCGTTCTATCTCCAGCATCTATACAGTGCCATCATTGGCACTAGGAGAAAATCATAGGGAATTTTTTTCTTGCATTACAAAATGAAATTAATTCAAATTACATTAAAATGAATTATTTTTAAAAGAGGGTCATGTCCACACTGCGAATTTGTATAAGGACTTGGATGTGTCTCAAAGAAAAGGCCAATGAAATTTGAGACAATCGAATAACCAGAATGCCAAGATCAATTCTCCAGAACAGAGAACAATAACAAGAATCTCTAACTTCTGAAGAGTGAGCTCCTTGTGTTGGGCAGATAGGGTTCACCAAATACCCACGTCTGCCACTCTACTTCTCAGCTTCCTCTGCAGTTAAGTCTTATAGGCCGAGGCAGTTCTCAGTAGGTGTGCTTCTTCCATTCCTCTATCAGTTTTCCACGGTGACCAACAGCACCAGAGAGCATGATTAGAAGATAGTCTAGGTTACCCACATCGGCACATTGGATTCTATGACCATAAAATAAACTTTTATTGTCTAAAGCCATTGAAATATATACATATTTGTATATTTATAGTATTATTAATATAGTAATATAAGAAGGCTTAGAACTCTCTTCTCAGGAAAGAAGATATCTGTGAGCCTTCTTGGAATAATACCTCAGTGGCAAGGACTGGAAAAATAAAAGAAGCCTATTGTTACCAAGAGGCCAGTGTTAGAGACTGACCGAGAGAATACCAATTGCTGGAGGAAAATTACTTCAGTTTTGGAGATCCAACTATTGGCAGTGCTACTTTAGAGGGGATCACAGTGGAATAACTGAGGATGAGCCCAACACAGACCATGCTAAATCTCCTTGAGACTGAATATTGAGTTGGGCAGTAGTTCCCCAAGCTCCTGTGCCTGGAGCCCTACTGTTAATTGTGGCCTTATTGACTGAGGTCTTCTCTATGCTCCACTCCTTCTTGCCAAACTAATTCTTAGATTCCTCAGACTTCTTTAGAGACTCATTCTGAGCCACTGTACTAGAATCAGAGTGACTGGCTTTGAATCCTGCCTTCCAGCAAGATGACCCATCATAAATTGTTTTTATCACACCATTGCTTCTCTGCCTGACTTTGCTTATTTGAAGATGGGGATCATAGTTACACTTATCTCATAGAGCTGATATGAAGATTAAATGAGGTAAATCGTGTAAAGTGCTTAGAACAGTTTCTATCACAGCAAAACATTCAGTAATCGTCAGCTCTCCTCGTTATTATTGCTCGGATGTTCAAAAGCTGCACCAGAAGCTCTGACTCTTCCTTGCCTTCTGTTTTGGGTCTAATCTCTGAGATTTAAATTCCAGACACAAATCAGTAAAGAGTTTGTTATATTCTCTTGGGACTGGGAATGTGGACTTTTGTACCCTTCTTGAATATGCTCTATCTTTAAACTTGCATGTTCCTGTGATTTCAAACATGAATAGTTTGGCATACCAAATGCCATAAGAGAGGATTGGAGGGTACAGGCAGAGAGTGAGGTATTGGAGTTAAAATTTTCAGGAATTTCATAGTTTTTCTTTTTCTTTTCTTCAACTTCTCATAAGAGGTATTCCTTCTTTTTTTCAGTTAATATAATATCTCTGTTCTTTTCATTAGGGTGGCTTTGGGGGTACTGGTAAATAGCCCATTTCTTTAAGAGGGTGCTGATTTTACAAGTGTGTTCACTTTGTGAAAATGAATAGACTGGAAATTTATGATTTGTGCACTTTTTTGTATGTTATACTTCTTAAATTTTACATTTAAAAAGGCTTGGGTAGAAGTGCAGTCTAGTTTTTTATGTGATAGGACTGATTTTCTGCAAGATTGGAAAATTTTTACCCACACACATACTCATTTTATGATTCGTGTACTGCATAAAATAGTTGTTGTTGGTTGTGTAATAACCCTAAGTATGCAATTATTAAGAGGTGATATATTTTGTTTGAAGGAAATACATATAGTTCCACTTAAAATGTAATCATTCTTATTTGTCCATCAGTAGAAAAAAATCTGGTAAACTGATTATATAACTTGATTATGTATTTTTTTTAACAGATCTCCTTATATTATTAACATAAAGAAAGCACATTTTAGCAATTTAAAAGAAGAATCTCATGTAGTTGAATTCAAAATATTCAAAATATATTGTGAATTTTTTAAAAAAGTAACCAAAAACATTGTGTGTGTTATTCTATTATTTGAGTAAAAAATAGTCAGGAAAACGAGAGACTACATATAGCTATTCTCTACTTCTTAAAACTTCACTTTTTCAAAAAACCTGCATTAGTATCTGTTTTGCTAACTGAAAGAAATCTAAAGATGATTTTCACTTTTAAATTAATGGTAGTTGCTTCTTTGATTCATACCATTTCAGTTTACAGAAGGTTTCATAGGAAGGCTCTACTTTTGGACAGTGAGGGAAATCTGTATTTAATTTTCTTCTATATATGTGTTTAAACTATATCTGAAAGAACATAAGAGACGAATAAAAGTGACTCTTTTGGTGGGATGGGTAGGAACCAGGAAAATTGGGAACAAAATCAGAATGAGAAGATACTTCACAGTAAATATCTTTATGATTTCAAGTTAATGAAAAATACAGATAATCTCCTCAAAACAAATGACATGCAAACATGCAATAAGTCTCCTAAGATATTAATTATTTAGGTCTTAGGGATATTTATCCTCAAGACCCAAATAAAACTCAAAGACAATATACTCTACCTGGAGCAATTCACTGTTAACAAGGGAATCCCATGCATTCAGGAGAAAAGGCAGGAAGGGAGGGGAGGTAGGGGGAGATGTGGACAGGAACCAAAGGTAAACTTTGCTGCCTTGTAAGGTTCATCTTCTTAATGCCTTTGGGGGGAAACTGAGGTATGTCATTTTCACAAAGATTCTTTCCCTTCACACTTGGGAAGACGAATTGCTTCTTTTTCCCAGAGTTCCAAGGGATGGATTCAATATTTTAAGTTATAGATGAAATGCTTTGTGATTGAGAGGAAATGTTTTGCATTTTATATACTAAATAGAAAATACTCTTCCTGTTTCTTAGCAATAATCATAGAAGTGTTGCTCTAATACCTTTTATTTTTTATATAAATTGATTTTTTATTATAGTTTTCTGGAACTTTGCATATTTCCTGTCATTTAAAATAAAACAATATGTAAATTCACACATTTAAACTAATAGTGCAGAGTTTGTTTTAAAGCAGCAAAACTTTTCAATTTTTTTTGACAGAAAGACGGAGAAAGTGGTAAGTTCTTGTTATCACTCCAGAAAAAATGTTCAACCCTTTTATATGAAAGCTTCTAAAACATTCCTGTGTTAGCCAGTTTTACTTATTTGTATCTTCTTGCCAAACAAATACTAAGGAAGATAATTGACCTAAATAATATGAAATTTCTAATTGTGACAAGTGTCAAAATAAATAATTTTGTTATAAGTCAAGATTTTTAACATGAATTGTTAAGATTTCCTTGTCTGATATTTACATTTTAAAATATCATTTAAAGTTTTACAGCATGTTTGTCATATGTCTTGGCTATTTAACTTTTGTCCTGTCCATGTAATACTCTTTTGAGAGGGAAAACATGATAATTTAGCTAGTAAATAAAATCACCTCTTCACTTAGTGGAAAGTCAATCCGATTTAGATTTAGAAAATCTAGATTGAAGTCTAGACTCTTTGAATGACAATATGTGTGCGGGGGGGGGGGGGGGGGGGGCGGGGGGGGGAGGATAGGGACATCTCGACCACATCCCAGGTGTCTCGTGGTGTAATGCAGCCGATAGAATGTAACACGCTGTATAGTTAGTAGAATCAAATATGAAATTGTATAAAAATGTTTTTGAAATTTTAATCATGTGAACATGTTATTATTCACTTGCTATGGTATAGATTAACTGGAAAATTTACAAGCCTCCGCTTTACAAGCTTTGCTGGGTAGATGTACCTACAACGCAAACGGTAGTGACTGACAACATCTGAATGAAAATACTGCTTGTGATAAAAGTGAATAATAGTTTCCCAAGTTCTAACTTTCTCAAACACCGAGACTTGTGTTAAAGCCACTATGATGAGTTTTGCTATGGTTGGATCACACTAATTTTTCAATTTTGCATCTTTTCATTTGACAGGAACAAACTTAGCTCTTCCAAATAGTAGTGATGTTTGTTCATGATTTTTAAAAATTATTGATATTTTTCCGTTTGACTTTCTTCAAGACTCTTACATCCCATATCAACATTTCATAGTATAATTAATTTATTGGCCTCATAACTGATGCCAGTAGTTTAATTTTTCAAGTGGTTGAGGTCACGTGCACGATGTGGATGGTACAACCTAAGACGGCATTGTGATAGACAGTTTTAAATTTTTAGATATGCATAGTCATCAGGATGTGTCTACGTACCAAAAACCTCCCCATGTAAATTGTTTCCATGTCATGTTTTTTTCTTCATGCACAGCCATGTTTTTTGCTTCATGCACATCTATAGTGACAAAATGGCGGATGGATAAACCACAGATGGTTTTATCTCGATGGCTGCATCATGGTACATTGTTAGTTTCATGTCTGTGCCACACAAGGAACGCTGGCTTTACTATGGGCATCTGGCTGACAGTTCCTTGGGGGCTTGTCACATATGTCATCTGAGTATCCCAGCTGTGTATTCAGATCCCTGGTGTTTACTCTGGCACAAAAAGGTGCTTATGAGCCAACCAAATCCTTTTGTTAATTCTGTGTATAGCTAGGACTCTTAAATCCTAAATCCCTAATATCTAACTTCCTTCTTGTGTTTAAATTGGTTGATTTGTCAAAGATTTTTTTTCTGTAGCTGTGATCAATGAGGTTTAGGATTATTGTAAATCAGAAGATGCTTCATTTCAACTAAAAACATTGATATAACAAGCTAAAACGTATATAGGGTGATTAAATAATGAGGCCCCTACTAGATGCAATCACAAAGATTTTGTTGTTTTGTGTGTTACCTCACAAAATAAAGTTGCTGCAACAGTACAGTTTTTAGCAGCACTTTTTTAATTTACAAAACATAGATAAATATTTTCAGATTAAATGTCTGTAAGGTATATTTGGGAGAATAGCAAGGTTGACCTCATGGAGCTCCACAGTTTATCTGTGAACCTCCTAAAGCCCCTTGGATGTCCTAGGGAAGTATAGTTAAAACAGCAGACATAAAGAAAAATATATGTTTGTGACATGATGGAGCAGAACTACAAAGAAAACTATAATATCACACATATAAATACATGAAAATAGAAAGTAGGGAGAAGGCAAAGTCAGGTGAAATCATAACTTTTGCTATCTCATGAGTATGGAGTGATGATTTGACATTTTTTTATTATGGACTTATAAATTAGTAAGATTTCCTATGATGGCTTCCATAAAGGAACATTTGTTCTATACTCACAGATCTGCAAGATGGCTGAGACATTTCTTCTCCAGGCTTTGGGTGCATTGAGGTGTGTTCAACATTTCTGTCAGTCTGAGATGCAAACAGAATGAATATTAGCTGACTAGGGCATATTCTTCTCATGGCTGGGAATAGATAAGAGGCCAAACCAAAAAACCCATAAGCATCTTTAAAGCCTCTGTCTGAATAGGTTGTTTGTCATATCCCATCATATTCCTTTGGTCAAGGCAAACCACATAATCAAACCAAACATCAATAGGGTGGAAATGTATACTTCTCCGGTGGTGGGGTAGGAGGATGAATATTTGTGGTATAATTATATAATCTACCCATAATTTGTCTTTGGATAACAAATATTAAATTTCCTTTCTTGCATCCACAAAACATATTCACTTCTTTGCCAATGAAGACTCCTTTCTTCCCTCAAAATTTTATGCTTTTATGGCATCAGATTTGAAGTTTAAGATCTTATCATAGTCTCTGTGTCATATCTACTCTTCCTCCCTAACCAACATTCAATGGTGCAATAGGACAGGATAATTTACAAAAAATATGTAATTTGTGGCTACCCACCTCTGTGCCCAAAGCCAATGTCACAAATTTTACATTTTCCTTCAGACAACTACCCACTCCTGGTATCAACTTCTGGTTTAGTTGGCTTTTTTTTTTTTTTTTTTTTTTGCTTTATTGATGTTACATAACAATGGATTGAAGCATGCTGGTAACTTACAACCACACAACTTATTCTCACAAATGATCCTGTGATTTGACTGTGGGGGTCTCTGCTCTAGACTGTCCTGGGGATCAGATTATCCTGGCACCCAGGCCGAAGGAGCAGTTGCTATCTGGAAAGATCTTTCCTTGTGAAGAGATCAAAAGTGCAAGAGAAGAAGACAAAGCACCCATGAGCATTTTAAGTTTTTGCTTGGATGTGACTTATATCCTCTCATGTCTCATAAAACCAAAGTAAATTACATGGCCAAATAAAAACCAATAAAGTGGAGAATTTTACTTCTCCCATAGAAGGTTCGATGGGAGGGTCAATATTTGTCAAAGTAATACAATCTACCTAAAATGATTAAGAGGCTGTAGCCAAATAAAATGTAATTATGGTCTTAAGTGGGAATGGGGGTGAGGCTGGGGAAAGTTTCTGAACTTACCCTAAGAAGAAACTCTTGCCTTAAAAATATCTTGCCTTGTTTCCTTGGATAATTTTCTCAGTGCCACTCAGGGTCTTCACAGTTTTAGTTCCACACAAAATTTGCTTTGCTGGAAAATTTCTTATAGACTGAAGGTCTGGGAAGAAGTAGAACCCTATAATATAAATCACTCAAATTGTAGGCCATAGACAGTTATTCTTTTACTATGTTGAAAAGATTATTTTCAATGAGGCAATCATGCATTTCAGGTTTACAAAATTAACATTATTAGTTCCTTGTTGTGAAATTGTGATCTTTTAAATTAAACAGCTTTACATTTCTATGATTACTAGAGAAGGGAAAAGGAAATAACTAAACAGAATTTCAAGTGTTTAGGCTTATGATTACTTGGATTTCATTATCTGTAATAGCATATAATATGTTTTTATAATTTATTATAAAATATTTAAAGACAGTGGGGGAAATACTCATAAATGCAAAGAAATTAGCATAACAGAAAGCTTATGTTTGGCATCATTTTAAAAATAAAATGCTTGGTTAAAGAGGATTGTCTGAAGTTAAAAGGTGGGTTAATAAGCCTCTAAATAACAGCATTATGCATTAAAATACCAATCAAGAAGGTAAAATATATGACTATGAATCATTGAGTAAGCACAGTTATAATAATTTTGGCATAATTTTTGTCATTATTGATCAAAATTGTTTTTATGATAATGACTTTCCTAACAGATGAGTATAGAAGAAGATAAATACAAATTGCTAGAAATACAAATGCTTTTTTATTTTATGATTTCTTTCATTTATACTTAAAGGATCTTCACTTACTTCTGCGCAGGTGTTTCAACTTTTATAATGAGTTTGATTCAATTCAAAAAAAACATTTATATAACCCCAATCATGGGCAAGACACCATGGGGAGATGAAAGCAAAGATGGCTCTTTAATTGGTGATATGGTAAGTCACTGAGAAGAACATGTCTGTTGTAGTTTGTCTTTGAAGAAACAATTTAACTCAAATTTTAAATTCTTTTTTTCCTTTCATCTTTTCTTTCTTTCTTTTCTTTCTTTCTTATTTTTTTTTTTATTAGTTTCGAGTATACAGTACATCGGTTTTATACAGTTTATAAAACCATCCTCCTAATTACTCCTTCTCTCCTCTGGTTTTCCACCTAGCCAATAAATTAATTCTAACTATATCTTCTATGCTGTGCTCCCCATCCTGTGACCATCTTTCAACTACTAATTTGTACTTCTTTAACCCTTTACCCCATTCTCCTAGACTCCCAACTCCACATTCCCTCTTTCTGTCACCAAGTTGTCTTCTATAATTGTGAGTCAGTTTTTGATTACTTTGTTCTTTCTTTCCTTAGATTCCACATGTAACTGAAGTCATATGGTACTTAATTTTCTGTCTGACTTATTTCACTCAGCATAAGAACCTCTAGGTCCATCCATGTCATTGCAAATGGTAGGATTTCATTTTTTTAATGGATAAGTAATATTCCATTGTATTTATGAACCATAATTTCTTTATCCAATTATCCGTTGATAGGCACTTAGGTTGCTTCCATATCTTGCTATTGTAAATTGTGCTGCCATGAATGTTGGGATGCATAGATCTTTACGAATTATTGTTTGGGTTTTCTTTGAATAAATATCCAGAAGTGAAATTGCTGGGTCAAAAGATATATCCATTTTTAATTTTTTGAGAAACCTCTAGACTGTTTTCCATAGCATCTGTACCAATTTGCAATCTCACCAACAATATATGAGGATTTAAAATTTTAAATGTACTAATTGGTGTTACAAGAAAGTATCAGTACTTCTAATAAAGATTTTCCACAGGGTAACTGTCAGCTCCAATCCCTGCCAACCCACTAAATACTCAATATTTTTTATTTCAACATCATGAAATGACACTGCTTGAAGTGTGCCCTGCAGTAGCCTATTTATTTTATAACCTATTCAGCAGAAATTGTTTCCATGGCTGCCAGCCATTGGATGTGTGCTAACTCTGTGACTTGGCACAGCAGTGCTTCCTTCCATTTGGTTTAATTTAAGCATCTTCTTCAGCTATACCTTCCAGTGACTGCCTAAGCCTTTTCCGAAAAGGTGCTAGGAAGAGCCCTGAGCTGGCCATTTGAATATCTAGATTGTAACTCTGGGGACATGACCACGTTGCTCTGTCTTACTTTACCTTTGAACCTATTAAAATAAGGATTTGAAATTTATCTTTTCAGAGTCAACTTTTAGCTTCATTTCATCCTCTATGTATTGCTTATTACCTCCTTCAGTCTTTACTGCAAAATATAGTATAAGTCCTCCAGCTTCGGAATCGCAGGGCCTGGCCTCACCCCCTGCTCGCTTTGTGGGCTTTGTTTCCTTATCTGTAAAACAGGGACAACGATGCTTTCACCTCAGACTTATTCACATGAGTAAACTAGCTAGTCACTGCAGTGCTTAAGACATTGCTAGGCACGAGTCGCTGCCTTCCCCTTTTGGTCCCCCAAGCAACACAATTTCTTATTCTTTCCATCTGTTCTCACTTTCACTCCTGTTTGCTCCTCAGGCCTTTAACCAAAGGGCCCAACTAGGTGTTCTGAGGATTGAAGAGATGTGAGCTCCCCTGGGCTCGACATGGGCTTCGGGTTAGAAAGGCCGTAGCTAAATGATGGGTACGACTGCCTTGGTGACCCTGCGTTGTGACAGGAGAAAGTACGTAGTTTTATATAAGAAAAAGGTGAGGAAGTCTAGCCACACTGTGACACGGCTAGAAAGTAATTCTGTTTTAGTTTAGCAGAGACACTCCAGGGCCGGCCTATCTGCAAACCCAATTCTCAGAAAAGAGCTTGGCTTTAATGTGTGGTAAGCTTCTGTCACTAGTAACGAGAGCCTCAAAAACTCTACCCCGTGTGTAAATTCTTTATCATTTTATTTGGGTTTGCCAAGCAGTAATATTTGTAAGATTATGTTTTTATGGGCTAATTTTATTGATTTCTTAATACATCTCAAAGTACATATATAACTATTAAAATTTTAAGAATCTGTATTTCACCTAAAATAATCCCAATCATCTTTGGGAAACATTGACTTAGTTTTGGTTAGAGCTGGTGAATGGCTATGTGATGATGGGTAGAGGAATAGGTACATGGAATAGGAAAGAAATATCTTGGCAAACAGCAGTTAGTGGAGCTTCCAGTCTTTCTATTTCTGTTGCACAAGATGTGGTGTGAAGTTGTGTTAAGAGCACAAGTTCTAGAGCCTGACTTCCGGGGTTCAAATCCTGGCCGTTATCAGTTAGCCATGTGTGACCTTGGGCAAGTTACTTAGCATCCTGTGCCTCAGTTTCCTTATCTTTAAAAATGAGATAACAAGAGGATCCTCAGACTTTTGTGGGGATGAAATGAGTTGAGATATATAAACCTTTCAAAACACTGCCTGGCACATAACTATAAAATGACATTATTATTATTATTACTATTATTATTTTTATTATTATTTGCCTCATAAAAAAGAGAAGACCAAGTCAATCTCAGAGTCTCCAATAACATTGTGCAGTGCAAAGACCTGAGTTTAGCTTTAACAGCCCAGCTAATAATACTTTAATGAAACACCAAATAAAATATTTTGAATCTTTTTTAAAAATAAGATACTTTGGCCTTAGTTCATAATGGTTAGGCTACTTCTGGTAAGACTTTATGCATTCTCTTTTCTGCTCCTCTAAAGTGCCAATGAAAGGATTTCATATTCAAAATTGTATTATTTATTACTTTACACTGCGACTTAAAACAATAAATCTATCAAGGTTTAAAAGTTTAAGTCAATAAAATACTGTCTATATTCAGACCACAACTTTCAAAAAACACATAATACAGAATGCATGATATTTTAATTCTTTGGTGATATATTGAAGAATGATATTTCAAATTGTATTATTCACACAATGAATCAATAGAGCTGAACTTTTTTAAATGCCAGAATAAAGAAATTTGCCATGCCCAAGGCTCTTGGTGAATTGTTTGCATTAAAATAAGTGCAAGAAAGAAAACCACACCTTATTTTTGTTAACTTTAAAGGCATTAAATAAGCTACTCCTGTGCGTGAAAACAAATGTGTCCTCATTCAAATGCTCCACTCTTACTCCGTGATCCCTGTCAGGCTTGCCCTGTGAGTGGAAAGTGGGTCTTTGCCGGCTCAATGGAGACTGTTCTCCACAGGTAATTGTGTTTCTGGAAGGACGTCAGGTGACTTTTTTAGGTGTATAGGAAAAGGAACCAAGAATGTACAATGTTTTATTTTCTTTTTCTTGTCATGAAACCTTAAGATGGCATAAGAAATGCTTATTTCTGGTATTGTTTCCTGGCCTCTCAACCCCTGTTCACAGCTTTTATATGTACATTTCATGGGTATACCAAGGTCTCTGTTGATCGGTAATTCTTGAGGTAAGTAGTTGCTGGTAACATTTATACAGTATCTGGGAATAAGGTAATGCAATGTAAAGAAGAGACAAGGAACAATACATTCCTTCATCTTTAATTCCCTCAAATGTTCCCATATGTCTGATGATGTGTGGGTGTAAAGTGACTTATTAACATGTGTCACTGGAAGGCAGGAAGGATCTGGGATATGATTTGCATTCTAAATTCTCTTTTATTAAATAAAATAGACAAAATTAACATTGGGTTGGAAAAGGGCATACCAGATATGGTTCTGTTTCTGAATGAACTCGGCTGCCAGTTGAGCAGGTAAAATGTAAACATGTAAGCAGCCAAGTAATTTGTGAACATTGGTAGTCTGAAACATTCTACGAGGTGAATTTTATTCAATGAATAAGTGAATAATTTTTATCCATTCAGGGAAGAAAAGAAAGACGTCTGAGAGATGGCTTTTTCAGATGAAAGAGGAGCCAATATTTAGGACAGATATAGCAAAAGAGACCAGAATGGAAAGGGTAGAGAAATTGTAGAAGTACACACAGAGGTGAGAAAACACCCCAAAAAAGTTTGGTCACCTGGTTGGTAGTACAGGCTGATTTATGAAAGTAGGAAATGTAAATGAATCTAGAAAGATAAAGAGGATCAAATTTTGGAGGGCTTCATATACAGTAAAGAAGAATTCAAAATTTATCGTATTGGCCAAAAAGAATAAATTGAAAACTTTGAGTAGTAGAATATGTAAAAATCAGCGTATTCTTTTTTAATGGGAGCTTTTGGTGGTGGCAGTATGCAAAAAATTTTCTTCTAATTTTGGTATTATTTTTCTACAAGTGTATTTATATTAACAGTGGAAGCAAGTCGAGAGGTTAAAATAATGAATATATGAGAAACTTATATTTCTGACAAACAATATGTTGATAGACTGGTACAGGATAATTGGATGTACTGGTGCTGAGGGAAGCTAAAACATAAATTCCAGTTAACTCTTTGAATTAACTGCAGATGTGTCTGCACGAAAGTTATTCCTATTATTATGTACGAATTTTAAGAGAGTTATTTTATGTCATAAAAGGGTTAAGAAGTAGTAGTCATTAGGAATAATATGATCGAATGCTTTCTTAAAAAAATTAAAAAATCTGTCATACATGCAACCAACTGAATGTATTCCACTTATAATAAATGAGGTGTTCTGAACAGGTTTTCTACCAAAACTTATTGAAAATAGCATTTTGTTGCTATGACAACTTAGAACAGCAATTGGAAACTAGAACATTAAAGGTGAGACGGAAAAGACAGACAAGTAGTTCATATTTAGCTAGATGGTATTCCTTTTTAATTTTTATAAATGCAGGGAGAATTTTGAAATTATCATTGAGTTCAAAAATGAATAATTTTTTCCCCTTAAAATTGTATAGGGCTAGAATATCATTACATTTGTATCATCTGTCAGTTATTAAATAAAATGAATCAACTCTCCTCCATTTTTTTATGAATCTTTTCAAAAGCCTTTTTAACCTATTTGAGCTTTGATTGCTTTTGGTAGATTCTGAACATTTTGACCCTCGGGGCAGGATATTATTGCTAGTTGTTGATTGAAACTATGGTTTTCAAAGTGTGTTTTATGAATCCTAAGGGCTCCACAAAATATCTCTATGGCTTCTTTGGAAAGAGGTATGGTTATTATGGCCACTTGATTGAGATGTTTTCTATTTCTTTTGGGTTTCATCTTAACACCATACTAGAAATTGCAGCTGTGAAACTCAGCAATAGAACAGGTATTTCATAACTCAGAAAGTTTGGAGCAATTTGATCAAAAGTTATAAAATTATTTTAAATCCTAAGAATTTTTCACATGAGTTTCAGATAACCATTTGAACAAGCAATGGCATGTTTTTATTTATATTTATTAGATATCCTCAATAAAAGTGTGGTTATATTAAAATTCAGATGGGTAAGATTTTATTCTGTAATTGCTATTTGTAGGCTTTAAAATTTTCTTCATTGAAGTCAGAATTTATTGAATTCCTAATGTTAAGCACTAGGATACAGGATATATTATAATATTGTATCTGCTCTAAAAGAGATTGATGTGTACACATAAAGAGACATAATGTCCCCAACTAACTACTGAAGAAAAAATATAGTGTAATATTAGAAAATATGTAAGAGCAGGAAATATTTTTTCTGGAAATTAAAAAATAAACATATAGGAGGTGATAGTCAACCACTTGGAGAGTGTCAGGACGTGAATGGTACTGTTCTGGGCAAATTAGGACTTTGCCAGACAAATAATGTGTTGCCACTGTATTCAAGGAAGATGTTACTGATGGAAATATATAGCTGTGTGGAGGGAGAAACAAAATTTATATTCTCTAATATTATCATCTAGGAATGTACATCATAATTTGGGATTCATATTTACTCTCACAAAAAAATACATGCAGCGAAAGTGAGGGCGATCGCAATTTCTGCAAAATAGGAATGGAATGTTTAACCTAAGATTCTTAAATGCAAGTGATGTGGATTACACTGGGAAACCTTTCAATTTGTAAGCCTGATATCATAAGAAAGTAACACTTTTAACAGAATAAGTGCAACTTGTGCTCAGTAAATGATTGTTGAATAAATAACAGATGGAGTCACAGAAACAAACTAGCAGAGGGATAAACCGGGGTGGATTTGGATTATGTGGTCAGGGAAGGTCTTTTTGCAGATCAAGGTAGAGACAGAAAGACAGTGTCTTCACTCCCTTTATGATCATCATGAAGAACTTCTTAGCACCCTGAACTATTAACTTGGATTAGGGAAAACCATGTAGAGTCTGGAAGAAGATCCCAGGGTCCTAGTGACCTTCTACATGTAGAGAATAAGCCATGTAGAGAAGGTGTTTTAAGGAGGGGTTGATGTAGATGGGTGGGGGGACTGATTAGGGGATTAAAATATTGAGGCCCACCTCTGTCCTGTATTAAGAACTTTGTATCTTTTTGCAATGAGTATATTACTTAACTTCATAAATATTTAAAAATCTAAACCATTTAAAAAATTGTTTTTTAGTCTCAGATTATTAAATGACTCCTATCCATTAGAGAAGATAGGAGGTACTTAGCTAATACATTCACAATGATTTCTTGCCTCTCTTCTGTCTTGAAAGCTCTTGAAAATTAAGTCTGCTTTATAAATCCTTGTGTCTAGTCCTTGGAGAGAAATATTATAGCATCTAGCATCAATTCCTTATGTGACAGGGTCAATTTATATATTTATTTTGGTGTAAAGGAATTGGCGGCAGAAATGTACTTACTTTTGTCATTTTTTCCCCCTTTCTGTTCAGGGTTATTTTAAAGAAGTATTTTTGAAAGCAGAATATTTAAACTTTATTACAGATAAATGGTAACTTTTACTTTTTTTAAAAAAGCACAGTCTACAGATAAAAGAGACTTTTATGGATACCAGTATCTGCAAGTTACCTAACAGTATGTTCCTTACTATGCCCCAAATTTCCATTTTGCTGTGCTGCATTCTACACATGCATTTGACACATGAGCCATTTACCCTTAGAAACGGTGTGTGAAAAAATAGAGGAGTGACAGATGTACCTCCAGAAGGATATTTAAATTGATTTTTTTTTGGTTCTAATACCTGTGTTATTCCCCTCAAATTCCTGCTAACTTTATATGTCATTCTACATAACCCAGTTTATTGCTATTATGGCTGCTTTGGTACCATTGTTTTCTAATCACTTGATGTATTTGGAGAAACACTGGATATTTGTGAATGTCATAAAGCCATGTTTTATGCTTTGTAGATCTTTAGCTATTTCTCTTCGTGGTACAATTTTCTTTCTGGTAAAGTGGAGCACTTTTATAGAAAAAAAATATTGGTTCATCAAATATTCATTTATGGCTTTATGGTCTCTTAGTTTAATTTTCTTTCACTCAGCTTGGCACTCAGTTTTATTTTGCTTTGTTTGGATTTTCTATTTATATGGCATCTGTAATATGTCCATCTGTTATACAAAGAACTACAGATATTTTTCCAGGAGTCCTATTTTCTGATTAATCTGTATAATAATAGAGTATACCCATTCCTAATAAACTGACATCTTTTTATGGAAAGAAAGAGAGAAAGAAAGAATGGGAGGAAAGAGTAAAAGAAAGGAAGAGGAGAGGGCTGGAGGAAGAAAGGAAGGAAAAATAGTGTTAGATTTTCTTTTGTAAAGCTAAAGAGGACTTTAGAAATAATCTAGCCTAGTGATTCCCAACATTTTTGAGGATTAAGCCTTATTTTTAATGTACATATTTTTCAAGGACACTACATGACAACATTTGTTCTGTCAGTAACTATTGATCAAAAATATATGGAAGAATATTTTATGAATTTAGTAACATTTAAAAAATAAACTATATACATTTGGAAATTCATTGCATACATACAGATAACATGACTTCTTCTGGCTGAGGATAATTCTTAATGTATATAAATATTAAGAATGAAAAATTTGTCAAATAACTGAATTTTTCTGGGGCAGAATGCTACCCATTTGGGAAGTACAGAACTTCTTTGACCCATTCTTTTTAAATTTTAAAAGCGAAAACCAAAAAAGTCTAGAAACTTGCCCAAGATCGTATTAACTGAGAATTTACATTTATGTTTCTGTTAGCCAAGTGATTTTTTCCATATCACAGTACGATGAGGAGTTTGTCAATTGCATACCTAGATAATTCAGGCTGGACACTTGAAGCAAGGATGACTTTAGCTTATACCTTTTTTGGTTTAATAATTTCAATTTTGTTTTATTGTATTAATGTATATTAAGACCAAACTTAGTGATAAACCAACATTAGAATAAAAAGTATGTGCTTATGCTAGAATTATAACAGTACTGGATTACATTGCTTTAAAAGAATAAGGAAGTACTAAAAGGAAATTTTAATTTACTGAGTTGGTATGTAGTTAGACATGCACATAAATGTGTATGATTCTTCAGATTTAAGATATGTCTCTAGTAACTGAGTTCCATAAATATTTTTAAATCATCACCTGAATGGTCAGAGCATGTAACAGACTCAACAGTTCCTAAATTAATATTTTAAATGGCTGGAAAGTGTGATTTTTTTTTTGTAGTGTGTATAATGCTTCATTAAATTTCTAACAACGTTATGAACAGTGGCAGTCCCCTGGATAGCCCTGTGATGACTGAGACTTCTGGGGTTAGAGGAAGAATAGAACTAGCACTCGAATGAGGTCATGTGTTCTATAGGACAGACATATTTTGTAAAGAATAAATAAATCTCGGGGGGAATTTGGCCAACTGCTCATCCTTGCATTTGAGCCAGGTACATGTCCACACAGATGCCAATGTGTCATTTCTGAAGAATTGGGAGGAAAACTCTTGGATTCAATGCTGTCTTCCTGGAATTGACAGCTAATAATTACTCAGAAAAACAAACAAACAAACAAACAGTTTTTGCCTATTATCAAAGTAGTTATATAGGAATGGTTTTATATTTTCACTTTCAAATATTTATTTTATTATGTCCTAGCAATAGTATTTATAGGGCTTAGGAGAATCATTAACTATCACTAAATAAAGTATAATGGAATTAATATTGGATTCCACTAACATTTCAAATATAATAAGTTGTAATAATTTCAAACATTGTAACAAATCTCTTTTGTAGACTGTTGACATGAACTAAATGTTTGTATCCCCCAGGTTAATATGTTGAAATCCTATCTCCAATAGGATGGTTTTGGGAGGTGGGACTTTTGGAGAAGCAGTTAAGTCATAAGAGTGGAGCCCTCATGAGTGGTGCTGCTGCCCTCGTGAAAGGGACCCCAGAGAAGTCTCTTGTCCTCTTTCCATTGTGTAAGGATAAAACCAGAAGTCGGCCATCTGTAACCCTGTGGTGTGCCCTCACTGGAACTGAACTGTGCTAGCACCTTGATCTCACATTTCCAGCCTCTGGAACTGTGAGAAATAAATTTATGTTGTTCATAGGGCACCTAGTTTATGGTGCTTTGCCATAGCAGCCTGAACTCATTAAGACAACCATATTTGCCACTTTTTTGTTCTGGGACATATATGATGAACCCTGCTGTGACGGAGGCTGAAACCCCTGTCTCAAGTTGCCCAAGTGAGGAGCCACGAAATGCAAATCAGTGCCTGGAATTCAGACTGTCTATCCTGAAGACTTATTAATGGACATGTGAAACAGATGCTCACTGGGAATTGCAGATATTTGAAGGGAATGGGGAGAGTGAAAGAGTAATTTGTATATTTGGGAAATACAGATTCCATAGTGTACTATTAAGGGCCCTGATGTCACTTTCCAAAACTTTGGATTCCAAACGTTGCTCAATTGATGTTGCAGAGCCTCAGGAGACTCAGCAATTGATTCATGCTGGAGATTTCATCGGGAATCACTCTTATTGAGCTCACCTTTCTATTCTGGAGCTGGAAGAGATGTGTTTTAAATTTTGAATCAATGTTGACCTCCTTAGCCTCATCAGTTTGAAGTTCTCAGTTGAAATTTTTAAAAATTGGGCAGAGAATGTTAACTTGTAATGGACCTCTCTCCTGATTGCCAGTCACCAGTTATGTGGTCCGGTCATGCTGGGTTTCAGGGCATCTGAGGCCCTGCTCTGCACATGCTCAAACATTCCTCATATAACCCCAAGGTGGCCCTTGGGTGAGCCCCTGTCGCTCGACGGATCTGAAAGCAGTTCTTAAATTTCTCATTTGGATCCACTAATGTGGAGCTAAAATATATTTGTATGAGAAAGTCATTTGCCTGCTGTGATACCTTATATATTTCCACATGGAAAAACAGTGAAAGTCATTTATTTAAAAAAGTGAATATTTGTTGTTTCCCCCTGACAACCAGTAACTGCTATATTTTTTTAAATGCAGTTTTGTTGAAAGTTTTGGGTTTATATCTCCTACTACACTGCATGAAAAAAAATTATGTGGGAGACATCTCCCCCCTGCCATGATCTTCAAAAGGGATATCTAGTACCATTTATATTCTATATTTAAGACTACCCAAAATGTGTTCTCTCAATTTAGTGATGTTCCATCCAGATGTTTTCTAGTGATGGAGGAACAAAGAAAAAAGCTAGTCTTACCAGCCAGTCCCTGAAAAACATCATAGCTAATAAGAGCCCTTGATACTTTGTTTATCTGATAAACCAAACAGCTATTCAAATAACTGCTGAGCAGCCCTAGTAAACCAGAAGGGCCACCCTGAAAGGAGAGAATTCTAACCTAAAGATAAGAAACTATATTTTAGGGCGTCTGTACAACCATATCAAAGATTCAGGTATTACTGTAATTTGGATTTTCTGAAATATGAAAACCAGGGGGCTCCCCCTTGCCAATAATGGCTTTGAGGATTTGCTGGCTTTTTGGATATTGGAGACATTTGGGATGTTTGGGGGTCTACTGACATATAGGAAATTATATCCAATATTATATTGTAATCCACTGATATTCTTTCCCAAAGAGGGACCTTTTCATGATAGCTCTGGGCTACAGAAATATCTGGAATTAGGCCGGAGGCCGGCGTGAGAACTCCCATTCAGAATCCTAGTTATGCAGGCATTTGGAGAAGTAACTCAGGTCACCAGTGAATGAGGATCATCAGCCTCAACCTGGACTGCTACTGGAAAATTCCTGCAAAAATACTTCATTCCTCATCATTCCTCTGTGCTAACCATGACATTCCATTTACTCTTTCACTGTATCATTTATACACACAGTTGTTACTACGTTTCTTTGTCCACACTGGACTGTGAGTCCCTGGACCACAGCCACACCAGTGACACTTTGAAAGGGTTCACAGGGCTGAACTATCCTCCTTTGCCTTGAGGATGTATCTATTTTTCATTTTCCATTAAAAATCCTAGCAGTGCCTGTTTCTTTAGGATGTTTAGTTGTCGGTGAAACTCAAAAACCTATACCCTCTATAGATTTATTAATTGCCCATGTCCAGACATAAAATTAGTATTTTTTCATGGTTATACAAGAAAAAATAAAGTGATAAATGTCTTAATAATTATTTTGGAATTCTATTTTCTTGAGTAGGGTGCGTTTAATAATCTTTAAGGCCTTTCCAAACACTAAAATTTTGTCTTCTGTAGGACTTGACCTTTTTTCAAGAAAATAGTCCAACAGATGTTTAGAGTGAACTTGTGAATTAAGAAAACCAAAGACAGGAAGGTGTTATAGGGAAGTGTACTACCCATTAAAACCAAAAGATTGTATTTAATAAACCCTAGGGCATTTAAAACAGCGTAATGGCAAAATACCAATTCTACTGAAGTTCATTCGTTATGAGAACATCCACAAGATTCCTCTCATGGACCAGACAGATGAAACTCCTGAACTTCTCTCTAATGATCCAGGGAACTCTAGCATGGTTGGGTGGATTGTTTTAATAAAGGCTCAGTAAGGTTATGGGAAAATGCCTTTGTTGGTTTTAAAACGAGTCTTGCTTCTAATGTAAACAACTGTAGGTCACTGGTGATTGCAAAGAAATAGATACATTTATATCCAGGAAATTCCCAAGTATTCAGAATATTTTGCCTTGATGGTTTTCTCTGGAACTGCAAATACGAGCTTGAAATCCACTGGGAAAACTTGCTTCAAATATCTCTTCAATTTTTTCCTCTGGCAATTTAGTCAAACAACCTACTTGGAAGTAATCTATTTGCAGAACCTAGGTGAGGGGAAACCTGCCACATTATATAATTCACTGAGCAAGTTTTGGCTCCCACTCTGGCGATCCATCTTAAATAGTGGCTGGTGCCCCGCATCTCTCAGTACATATGATCAAGCAATTTAGCACAAAAAAGAGAAAGGCCCCACAACTTGGCATCCCCGTGGACATTAATCTTGGAAAAAACCAAATGGATCCAACTTTTGCCAGAGTTTAATAGCAAAGCTGTCGCATTCTACACAAATGGGTCTCGGGTCCGTTAGCGAATGGATAGAGGAGACCGGGAGGAGTGGCGTGGAGGAGGTGGAGCTGCTGACTGGACTGTTTTCGAAGTGGCTTGGGTTTTCAGGGGAGGGGCCGGGGTGCTCCGCACAGCGGGAGAGACGAAGTAGTTAAAAATTATTACTAGCGTGGGGCTGGAACCTTGGGATGTGGGTATATAAGACGGCGCCTCCAGCGCAGAGACGCTGCTGCTGCTGTGAGCTGCGACCAGGGCGCAAGGGCTCAGCCCCTCAATCGCCAGAGGCCGGGGAGAAGAGCAAAGAGGGTCGGTGGGCTCCAACCCAGGGCTCCTGCTTCACCCCTGAGATAGGCACCCCTAAGACCCCCTAACTTCTCTTCCCTCTCCCCGAAAGTGCACCCGCCGGGTCGTGCGCTCCAGTCCAGCACACTCGCGCGCGGCCCCAGCGCGCCCGGCGCCAGGTCCGGCCAAAGGCGATGCGTACGGGAGGCCTGGCGGCTGGGCTTGGGCGGCAGGAGTAGGGCTCGAGAGAAGGCAGGGAGGGCCAGGGGTTCGAGCCCGGGCTGCGCAGTGAGCAGAGGCCGCCTTAGCCGCACGCGACACCTGCTGCTGCAGCCGCGCCGCGATGAGCCGCGTGGTCTCACTGCTGTTGGGCGCCGCGCTGCTCTGCGGCCACGGAGTCTTCTGCCGCCGGGTGGTCAGCGGTAAGTCAAGGGCTCTGCCCGCCCGCCACGCGGACGAGCCGGGCGGGGGCCCGTGGAGCGCGCGGGCCAGGGCGGTGCGGGGCAGCCTGTCCCGGGGTGGAGGCTCTCCCGGCCTTTGGGAACCCGTGCCCACAGTAGGGGGCCGAGAGGAAGCGGGGGTACCCGATTGCATTCTGCTTTGTTCCCCGCCCCCCAAAACTCACGTTAAAAAAGTTTTAATTTTTTTTTTTGAAAGTATCTGGTTCAATAACTGCGAAGCGAACCCAGCTTCATCATAAGCAGCACAGCGCTTTCCAGGCGTAATTTCCACTTTCTTTGTAAGACGGTTGGCCACAGGGCGGGGCGCGGCACCTGCGAGAGGGGTGGGGTACCGCGGAGGCAGAGGGAGTCGGGAGGCAGAGGAGCCGCTGCAGCAGAGAACCCCTGATGGGCTGGCTGGACTTGAGTCTCTGCACGGTGTTCGCTCTGACGGTATCTGAGATCAAATCTGCTCTCTGTGGGTCGCTCGCCATCCCCGGGCACGCAGCCTTTGTTCTCAGTAGAACTGACAAAGAACAGGGGACTTGGCCTTTCTTTTGCACACCTCGTTCCAAGTTGCGGACTTCTTCGAAAATGAAGTGGACTCGAGTTGGACTGAGGTGTGCACGGTGACGACCGCACGTTAGTGCACACAGTAGGTGCCCTATTAGGTCGGTGGAGTCATTGCACGGGGAATGGATCAGAATTGGCAAGCTTCCCAGCGTTGGCTTTGGGTTTTCTTTTTCTTCTACTTTCACTCTCTGGTTGTTGAGCAATTTATATTTGATTCATTCTTTCTCTCTTTTTGGAAAGGTCTCTTTAAAACCGCGAAGATACTCAAAAGCCTAGCATGCATGAGTAGGGCCATACGTGAAAACTGAGCATAGATAGCTATGCTTATTGAAATCTCTTGTGATGCTAATTAAAGTGTTGCAATAAATATTTGTTGAATGTATATGGGCATGTGTTTTAAGTGCGGGAAGGTTTTTTAATGTAAAAAGCACACATTTCTTTTAATATTCTGTGCATCTGATAACAGGTGTCACTGGAGGTAGAGATAGATGACAGATGACAGCAGCTTAATCAGCAGTGAAGCTAGACCTTTAGAAACTGCTCATTAAGCTTAATTGTTACTGATTTCCCCTCAGCAATGTGTGATGTTCTACATCTTCAGAATATAATTCTTAAATGTCTAGTTATCGATTACTATTAACTTTTAGGCCCTTTGAAGACAGTGTAATTAGATAAAATGTTATTTGAAAATGCATGCTGCTTATGTTTTTTTTTGAAGAAGAAGAAAATCAGGCAGTTTATAAAATGAAAATTTTACAGTATCAAATAAGAATGTTACAGAATCCATAACATTAGCTCCCTTTCTCCCATAATTTAGCTTTGAAGAAAAAGTTCACTCTTTAGACTCATCTGAATGTGTGAATTACATATCTGACTCTCTGTGTATTTGTTGGAATTATTCTTGCAAATTAATGAACAGCAGAGACCAATCTTTGAGCATAAGGTATTTTTTAAACACACAGAAATACTTCTTTGACTTAAATTGTATCCTCTTGGTATATTCTTGTTGTGTGCCTTAAACTTTCAAGGGAGAAAAAAGACATATGAAGTAAGCTAAAACTAAAAAATGGTTGGTGAAAGTTTATTCTGTGTCCTATTATAGCATAAAATTTTGCAAACATTTTCCTGTTTTCCTGTTAAGTATTTATAGGCATCTCGTAAGTGACATCTGGAAAATTTCTAATTAACTGAACATGATCTATTTGATTTAGCATAAATGATGATGTTTACTTGATATTAAAACAGTTATGTTTCTCTTATGAATAATTTAATTGTCTTTGGCCATAAAATTCACATTGACATTTAACCATTACAAATTGATTTGCAATTTTATCCTTTGAAGATTAATTTTTAAAAATATGTATTTCAGCCATGATGACATGAGCACAAAGTGTTTAAAACTGGACATTTTGGAAGTAGTAGGTCTAATGTCTGCCTGGTCAATGTTAGGTCTTGAGAAGTAAATGAACTTTTTCACATCACTAGGAACCACTTACCAAAATTCTCATGTGTCTGTTGACTGAAACAAGCTCTCTTAGGAAGACAGAACATATGGAATACCTTTTCTGTTTGTTAAATAGCAATACAACCATTTATAATTTCTGTGTAGTAGACCAAAATAATCATTTACCCCAGAAAAAAAGATAGGAACTCACAAAATAATGCTTCATAGAAATTCTCTTCATCTTAGTACTTTAAAATATTCAGTAAGATACTTTCTAATACTTTAAAATACATCACCCTCTTAAAAGTTAAGAACATTATTTATAAATGAAGTGAAAATCTTTTAACAAGAAATAACATTTCAAACAACTTCATCATCATAATCTGCTCTGTAAGATTTAATAGCATCTAGCAGTAATAGAAAAGTATTTTTATAGGTTAATAACCATGCTTATTTTGAAGCATGAATATGCAATATAAACATATAACCATGAAGATAACAATCAAAGAGTATTTAGTGAATTTGTGAGTCTAAGTTGGAAACTACTTCTAAGGTCTTAGACCTATACTGATTCGTTACTGAACAGAGATCATGTTCAGAGAATACCAGTGGGAGCTGTAGTCATTGTGAAGTGACTGGTAAGTAACGATACCTTCTTTGGGACAAAGGTAAGAGGATTTTACTTATGGGGATGTGGATACAAATGAAAAAAGAAGAGTTCAAAAATTCAGGTCTTTAAGATGAGAGGATATGTTCAAAGAGCATGTGGACATTTTTAAACATTTGAAGTGTTTTCAAGTGATGTGTGTGTGTGTTTTCTTTTTACTCTTTATTTTTAGTGAACACATTAGTGATCCCCAACATGTTTATGTTGCAAAATGGCATTAATTGTATTTTATGGTACCTCCAAATTTCTGCAGAACACTTAATACATTAATTTTAACATTAAAATTGGCAAACATTTCACTTAGGAAACAGGATGATTAGAGACCTGTCTTTTATCATACAAATGTTGTAGAATATTGCAAAATCATGGTAGTGTCCAGAGGCCTATAGATTAATGTAACAGCAAAAGGGATATAAAAACCATTATCCCAGCTTATGGTACTATTCCATGACATCATCAAAAGCATAAAATGATGACAATGCAGTTTTCAAAGATGCAATTACTTTAAGTATCTCTTGGGCAAGAAAGGAACAAATTAATCTTATTACTAGTCATTTAATAAACTACACATTTATCACAGCCATTAATCCTTAACTGCTGTTTTCTAACGTTTTATGGTTTTGTTTTTCGAACTCTTTTTTCCTGAAAATGGTAATATCTATTCCATTAACACTTAAAAACAGGCAGTTTTACATAAAGGGGTGCAGAGCAGAAATCCAGCTGATGTTCTCACTAACAATTTTTACTTCTTATAATGGCCTTCTGTGCTAGGCACTTCACATACAGGTAGATAGATGTACACAACTGCCATGAGAGATGGTTTCTTTCAAGGTTTTAACAGATTACTGATTATATAACATGGCCAGACAACTCGACTAAAGTTATCCTCCTTGTAGTTGGGGGAAAAAAATCAGTTTGGGCTTTGTTTGTTTTATTTGGGCTAGATAAAACTATCATTAAGGACATAAATGGTCTGAAAAATCTGAGATCAATGTTCCAATATTAATCCTGAGTCTAAATGTTCAGTAATAGAAAATCCACAATCTGCATAGAGACAAAGTCTCAAGGCACAATTCCTTGCATGTATTAGCCATTCAAGAATCACTAGTGGGTCAATGCTAATAACTATAACATAGAAAATCTGAATAATGTATATATACATCAATCCCACTGTTTGTGAAATCTCTCACCTTAGAAAATTATTATATTTTGCACACATATAGAGGCAGCATGACAATCTGAGTAAACCGATGAATGGGAGAGCCAGACTTCCTGGTTCTAAACCCTGACTTTGTGAACGTGGGCATATCATTGAACTTTTCTATGCCTCCCTTTGTTTTAAAAGTGGGGTGAGAACACTGACAGCACTGGGTCGTTGGAAGGCGAAAGGGGTTTGAATACTGTTGTACGGGTCGTGTCATATGCAGGGGCGCATGCCAAGAAGCTGTGCCTGGAGCTGAGGCCACCTAGAGGAAAACATAGTCTTTTTCTAGTTGAACAGCCAATATCACAAAGAGAGATCATCTTTTCCTAATTTACCCAAAGGCATGGATTGTGCTATCAGCGAGGCCCTGCATGCAAAAGTATTGATAAATGTCAAGCTATTATCATCATTATTTCCTTAAAATTTATAACCACTCTCACTTTTTAGGTAAGAAAACAGGCCTAAGTAATGTCTTCAAGGTACGCACGGTTCAAGTATAGCTCTGAGATTCCAAGCCAGTTCTTACTGCTTGAATGCTTGAAATCTTGTCACACATTTTACTTAGTTTATCATTTGTATTTAGATTTCAATTTTAAATATTAAGATTTTTTAAGGAAACATGTCTTATTCCCTTGTTAGGAATCTGGTGGTATTTCCTAGCTGTAGAGGTAGAGCTTACAACTGCTACCACCGTCTATAAAAACTATACACCCAAGACTATAGTTTTGATTTCATTTACCAATGTCGGAAAAATGATGCCAGCCCAATCTTAATAGTGTACTGTGCAGTTAATTGCATTAGGAAATCTCTGTTGCAAAAACAAAGTTTATTATAAGAAAACTTTTTTTTTAAGTAGAGGAAAATTCCTTAGAAGTTTTGTAATACAGAACACTGAAAGCAGAACACAAGGTCAATAGCACCTCTTCTTTTGTAGTTCTAAGGTGTTGGCAGTACTATCATAGGCCATGTTACACTGTTTATTATAGTATCAGCATATTTATCAGTGTGATTTTGGGGGGAGTTAGAAAGAATTATGAAAAATTATTCCGTCGAATTCTGGGAAAATGTTCAAAGTCCAGTCAGTCTGGTTTATCACGTAGATCCTGTTTTGTGCAACTTTCTCTTCGCAACTAAGGGCAGATCATAATTGAAATAAAGAATTTATAAAATGTCTTACACATTTTTATTGAAAAAATGCAATATAAATTCAATACTCATTTAATGTTGGTAATATATGATTATAATGTGAGGTATAAGAAACAAGTTATTGTATTACTTTCCTAACTGAGGATTCAACCATCAGAAAGTTAATTAACATTAACAAAATAAAACCAAATTATAGATCCTTTCTATTCAGGAAGAAAAAAGTAAACTGCCATGAATTTATGAGTATGGCCCCACTTTTATATCATTGCTAAAAGCATTTAAAACTCTGCTAATATTTAACTCTAAAGGCATTTTCATGACTAAGAAAAAAGGCAAAACCATCTATTGGTCTTGCTGTGACAGGCAAGATGCGAATTTTCTCTAAATAAAAGTTCATGCGGATATTCGTAGTCGTGTATGAGTGTGAATGTGAGTGTGTGTATGAAGCCAATAGAGTAGACTCGTAGATGGAAGGTCTTTTCTCTCCCGCTTAAATAAACCAATAATCAAAGGATGTTTTTCATTTTAAATGTTAGGGAACATTTAGTAAATTATTGTTAGACAATATCAAGATAATCTTAGTGTAATAAAAACTATTACATGGTTATCTGATTATTTATCTGAATATTTTAGGGATAGTAGAATAATAGAATGGAAGATTAGATGTAGTAGATGGAATTAGATGTAATAGATGGAAGATTAGAATTCCTGTATTTCAAAATAGTCAATGAACAATTTTATCCAAATATATTATTTTAAAGTAAGAGGAAAGGAAATTCTCTCCGGGATCTCACAGAATGAGTGGGGAGGTCATTATAATGGTTCTCTAGGAAGATTGGCCTTTACAGAAGTGGGAAAAGTTGCTTCGAGAAGATCCATATTAGTGGAACTTTGGGAATTAGGGCAACATTTGTTTCCCAGCTGTTGGAGTTTCACTGCGATTATAGCCAAATGCGATTAACTGAAATGACAGTGAGCAGCAATTCCGTAGCTTCCTCCTTTGCTGGTTTTGCTGCAAGTGGGACCAAATTTGCACAATAAAGTGGAAATAAGTAGTGAAATACAATGGGATGTAAAGAAATTCACAGTGTCAGCTTTCATTGGAAATATATATATATATATATATATATATATATATATATATATATATATATATATAAATTGCAGTGTATCTATAACTTCCTGAAAACTGCCTTGCAAGCTGAACTGCTAGGGACTTTTCAGTTCAAAGTCTGTGGCTGCAACTGATTTTCAAAGAGTACACTTCGGAGTTGATATCTATCTGCTCTTGGTAAGTAACCACTGTCCTGATCCTCTGAGAGGCCCCCTGAGATGCAGCCACCACAGTCTCCACCCCCTCTCCCAGGACCCCTGGGCCACTCCATCATCTACAGCCACTGTGAGCATCAAGGCTAGCTGTTGTCCAGGGCCTATGCAGTATTCGCTCTTAATTATTTTACATATAATCCTTTGTAGATTTTTCTTTTATTATTATTATTTCTCTACAGACTAACATTAATCTACAGGTTAAACTTTCCAGTACCTAAGAATGGTATTAGGAATTCCTCATGACACTTAGAGCTCTCATGTGTTTAATTAGAAGTGCTATCTTAATTTTATAAACAAGTTAGTTCTCATTATCATTTGTATATCCTAACCCTAAATAATAAATCTGTGTTGTATTTATTTTTTACTTTATCAAAGATAACGAACATAGACTTTTAGCATATAAATAACATGTATCCTCTGAATGTGCTGGCTTTTTTACATAAATAATTTTTGCTCATTAAGACTTCTGACTAATTATTTTATTTTATTTTGGCTTTTTGACATCTAGCAAAACAATCTTGTTGGACAAGTTTAATATTTTAAAAGTGGAATCAAATCCAAGTCTGAGAGTTCTTGGAGCAAAGAGCTAAACAAATTGAAATCGCAAGGGAATGTAGTTAAGAGATATTTTGAGACAGAAATATGTAGAGGATGTAGAAGATGAAAAATGGAAACAGAACTTGATTTTAAAATGTAGGCATAAACATCACTAGGCTTAATGGGATTGTTAGACTATTACCAGAAAGAACAATTTTAAATAAGGAAGTCATCACAAAACCTAATAATAAATTAAGAGAAATAAAAAAAGAATAATTGTATTAGAATCAACCATTGGGATTTCCATAATCATCTCTGAAGGAATGTTTATTTCAGACTGATTTGTCCATTTGAAATTTCTTTAATTCCAGTTTCCTGTGGTCATTCGTACTAGATTGTTATTATTATTATTTTTTTATTAATAATTGGTTGGGACATTCTGTTAATTTGTTCATATTATTCAGGGTGTTGCTCTTGGGTCTAGATCAGTTAATGAGACAGAGAGGACAGCTAGCTATCTTGCTTGCATGGCTGGACCTGCCATTCTATTCGCTGGCCGTTCTCAGCTTGTGTCAAGTTATTGAGTGCCTATCACTCGAACACTGTTGCGAGGTTAATGGCCTTCCACTGATTTCTGCTCCCTCCTGCAAGACTGTCATCATAGGCTATTAATTGCTGATTCTGGGGGAGAATGGATATGGTACCAACACTGGCTCAGTGTGATGTACTGTAATTAAGAGTACAAAGATTGAATGCTTTAATTTTTAGCCAGTGTTTTAAGTATAATACCACACCCAGCCCTCTACTACTGACAAGTTTTCTCGATTGGCTATAAAATTAAATACATAATGAAAATAAGCTTTCAATCTCAACAAGAAAAATCTTCGTGCAGATGAATCGTAAGAAAATGGTTAATTTCTTAGGCTAAAGCAATTTAACTTAATTTTATGTAAAATAGTAAGATAGTATCTTTTCCAAGGCAAAACCTAAGCTGAAATCAGAGGAAGATTAGTGGAGGCCATGGACAGCAGGTTGGAAATCAGGAATAGTGACAGAGAAGGATTCGTGGCAATTTTAAAAGTTGACAGCAGAGATCAGAAGTGAACCAAAGAAACTAATGAAAACCAAAACGAAACAGCATGACCATTCAGGAGATCGCCTCTGTAATCTTGGCATATGTGTTTGGTGGTAGAAGCAGGAGGGTGTAAGCAATAGAACAGTAGGAATTTCATTGCTGGTAGAGTTAGCTAAATCTTATACTTGGTCATGATCCGACATGTTCATGCATGTTTGTAGTAATGTCCCTAAGTAATCAGGAAAATTCATTCTGCTTAATATATGTGTGGGGATATGCAAAATTAAATTTCGAGAGTTCTTTTAATCAAACTTTTTGTTTTGGTGCCTGTGTATGTAAGTCTTCATCTTTTTTTTTTTTTTCCAGGCCAAAAAGTGTGTTTTGCTGACTTCAGGCATCCCTGCTACAAAATGGCCTACTTCCATGAACTGTCCAGTCGAGTGAGCTTTCAGGAGGCGCGCCTGGCTTGTGAGAGTGAGGGCGGAGCCCTTCTCACCCTTGAGAATGAAGCAGAACAGAAGTTAATAGAAAGCATGTTGCAAAACCTGACAAAACCAGGAACAGGGATTTCTGATGGTGATTTCTGGATAGGGCTTTGGAGAAGTGGAGAGGGGCAAGCATCTGGTGCTTGCCCAGACCTCTACCAGTGGTCTGATGGAAGCAGTTCCCAGTACCGGTGAGTAGTGTCCTGGAGAGTAGAATATGCTTTGGGGAACTTGAAAGGGCAAAAGGAGATTTCTGTTACCTGGAGAGGATGGCGGAGCAGAAGGGGTAAAATCACCTGGATCACCTAGAAGTGTTCCTGCTGCTCTGTATTTGCAGAAACTGGTATACGGATGAACCTTCCTGTGGAAGTGAAAAGTGCGTGGTGATGTATCATCAACCAACGGCCAATCCTGGCCTCGGAGGCCCTTACCTTTACCAGTGGAATGATGACAGGTGCAACATGAAGCACAATTACATCTGCAAGTACGAACCAGGTAGGAAGTGCTGTAAGCTGGTAAGCACATTTTATGCACATTTGATTTTAAGTTTTATCTTTAAGATTCACTACCTTTGGCTCTTTTGTTTTTCTGCTATGAAAATGGCATTACTTTGCAGCTTCTCATATCACTCAGTATACTGAAGCACACCATATGCTGTAGAACAAACTGCCTGATGAGTTCAATAGAACTAAAGCAACTAGAAACTATAGAAACTAGAATAGCTAGAAATAGAAACTACAGTCACTAGAAATAGAACTAGGGAGTAACGAGAAACACGTGGAGAAGTGACTTTAAGGGAAAATAATCATTTCTAATATTAAGGTCAAATTGTGTTTTTGTAAATAGAATTTATGAAAAATAAGTATCTATTTTTAAATATTTTAAATATTTAGTATAGCCGGTGTGAAGCAGGTACACATCATCAAGGAACCTATAGATTCACACCTCCGATCAACGTGTGGTTATCAGGGGAATTTTAAGGGAACTTTCTTGTAGAACACTGACTTATCATTTCATGTCATGATACTTGTCATGCGCTCTTCAATGAATGTCAAACGGGTCATAGGTCATTGAACCATAGTGAAAAAAAAAGTAGGGGCACCTGCCACGTTCTTCCTATGATCCTCATTCTTTGAAATACACTTCCTTAACCAGCTCTCATTTGAAGTCTCCAACTTGTTGCCATGTGCAGCAAATGGGACGATTGCGTTTACCTGAACTACATCAGAGTGATTTCCTGTGGAAATAGTTAATTTGAATTACTTTAAATAAGACAGCTCAAAAGAATTGATGGTTGGCCAAAAGAGACTAATCAAAACTGTGGAAACCCATTTGTAAAAATCATTTAAGAAAGTCAAATTGGGTACTTAGGCTTTGGGATTCTTCTGCTGTTTGTCTCCTTCTCAGTATTTGTAAATGTCATTTTAACTCTTCTGAGAGGCTTGACCTCATGTGTTCGTGGAAGGCAATTATAATCAAGTACTGCTTTTTCCATTATTCTCTTGAAATTACATGATTCCTTTTCTCATAAAACCATAAAGCACAAGGGATTATTTGGATTAGAGTTACTCTTCTCTCATGTTTATCCTGCTCTTCAGTATATTAGCCAACTTTCTATGTCCCTGGTGAGTTTATTCTTTAAACCTCTAGGTTGCTAAATCCATCATTACCCTCCTAGAAGCCTTTACAGAGCTTAATCTCTTATGCTCTTATGTTCTTTGTCTTTATGTTTTTCTTAGAAAAATATGAAGTTGAAATTCTCTGGTAGTTTAAATTTGTAACAGTGTGTACTCAAAACTATTAAATGAAACAAAGTATATTGTAGAACCTTCTTAAGACAGTATTATCTTCTTTCTTTGAGCTTTTAGATAAACTGTTTGACCCTAAGTACATTTGTTTATTTTATTTATTCATTTATTTATTTTGCCTTTATAGTTACCACATTATTTAGGGTGCTGTTAACCCCAGGATCTTCGTGACTCGTATTAAATAATCTAGGTTTGTATTACTCATGGAAGAGTATTGCAGACATAAAATTATTTTTTTCTTTATCTTCTTTATTCTACCAAAATTTTCAAATATCTATACTTTGTGAACAAGATTCTTTTATGTATTTATTGTTTTTGAAGCACATGCAGTTTTATAGTTGGTCTTAGATATTTTATTCTTTATATTTTACTTTGAGTATTTTCATCTTTATTTATTTTTTATTTAGTTAACCTTCCTAGAGCTTAGTGTTTTATTTATGAAGGATGTTGATTTGATTAAATTTCTTATAGAGTCAGAGCTCTATTCGTGGTGAGTGGTTAGGATTTTTTTTTTTTTTTTTTTTTTTTTAGTGGGAGAGGATTGGAGAATTAACCAGTGGGACTAATTAAAATTTACAAATTATAACACTAATTGTTTTAAACTTTATTCTTCAACTACACCAGGACTAGTGTATGATTTGAACTTAGTCATTTCTTCCTGTTCGCATACACCATCGAATAGCATGACATCCAGAGTGGTAAAATTTAACCTAGCTGTGCAGAAACTGCATTATTCACTTCTGAGTTTTCTCACACTCTTCTCCACTGTTTTTTTTTAAAATTGTACTATAAGTTGCATATCTCTTATCTAAAGACATTTTTTTATGGGGTTACATCTGAATCTAATTTTTGTATTTATTGAAATTGTATAATATAATCTTGTCCTTTATCTAAAGACATTTTTTTATGGGGTTACATCTGAATCTAATTTTTGTATTTATTGAAATTGTATAATATAATCTTGTCCTTAGACAATAGAAAATAATATATATGGGATTATTTGTTCAGCAAATACCAATTAAGCATAGGCATAGAGTACCTAGGTTCTGTAGAAGAGTGTACATGTAGGATAGGACTGTCTTTGAAACCTAGAGGGGGCTATTAAAGTGTCAGGGTATAGACAATAGATAGACAAGAATAATAAATATTTTTACAGGGTATTGCATAATTAGACTTCCAATGAATAGAAACTATGTAGCAAATTAGAGTAGTAAACATTACATTCAAATGATTTACTATTCTAAAAGCAATATAAGAGACTGCATGTATTTTTTTTTTCTTTTCCATCACTTAAAAATAAACAGGAAATTATATTTTGGGAACAAATGAAAACAAATTATGAAGTATTTTCTTACTAATTCAATTTATATTTACCGAACTATTAGTTTAGCAAATGAGACCTGGAAAAAAAATTAAGTGACAGAGTAGTACCAGATTATGATATGATATTTAAAAATTTTTTTAAAGAGAATGAGAACTAAAGAGGTCTCATCTCATAAAACCAGGGAAAGAAACAATTCACAAGCCTTAACTTATTATTTTTTAAAGAGGCAGACATGATTGGAAAGCAAATCTAAGAATGGTATTGTTTGCATAAGGCAGAAATGTGCTTTAGAACATTTTTATGTGACTCATCAATTCCAAATGCAATCCACATACAGTCTTCTGCTGATTATTACTGTGAAGAGAAACCTAAATATTGCACTGATATCAGCAAAAATAATCTTTGCTTGTTGAAATGTAATTAGTGGCTCGCATTCTTATGATCACCAGTTTTTACTTGTCTTTGCCTCACTTTGTGCCTGCTTTGTCATTATTACCTATAGCAGGCTGTCACCAGCATAGACACACTGTTGATTGCTAAATGCAGTCTTGGGTTGCAAGGATTCACCAAGTGGATCCTTGATTTAAAGATAATTAAATATTGACTTTCTAGTTAGTTAATTTCATGTGCATTTAAATTCAAAATATACCTTTTAGCTGTAAATTGTTCATAAGTCAAAGCTCTGGTGTTTATATGTTTTTATAATAAACATTTATTTTCATCTATGTTTTCTTTTCTCTTGTTTATCATCATATATGATATCTGTACTTATTATCTACAGAGATTAATCCAACAGCTCCTGGAGAAAAGACTTATTTTACAAATCAACCAGTAGACACCCATCAAAACGTGGTTGTTACTGAAGCAGGTAATTTGTTCCTGTGTCTTTAATGCCTCTATTAAAGTCAGAAACTGCATATTTAAACTCTGCTTCAAGTTAGCCCCAACTCTTCTTGTTCGCTGGTGAGGCGGTACGCTCAATTTGAATCTATGGAAATTTACCTTTCAGCAAAGTTAGAACAAATGATGCTCAGCTGGTTTTTGAATAGAGGAACCTATTTTGTTTCCTCATTTTCACTTCAATTGGATATATCTAGTACTAAACTGAGTAATCCCCTTTAAAATCCTTATGTACAAGGAACTTCTCCAACAACATGTAAGCACTATGCTATATAAACTGGCACGTTCCGCGGTGGCCTGCATACAGTGGTGTGCTGCTAAACATTTAAGGATTTGCTAGGGTGAGGTAGGTATAAAATAGGAAGCCTGCTTTGTAGCCTTTGCAATTTTGTTGTGATGTAAATCGTCCCTGGCTGATTTCAGGCTACCAAAGTGCCATCACTGAATAGCGGGGTGGAAAGGATGCATACAGTGAGCTCTCAACCCAGCTGCCTCTAGCACACTACTGTCTGTGAAAGAAACAGAGAAATCCCAATGCAAACCGCATGTTAGTCAGGTATTGTTTTAGTATGGGCCCTATGCTAATTGGACAGAAACATTGATTTACTCTAGTGCTTTGTGAAGATAGAGTCAAAGACCTAAAGTCTGAAAGTGTTTCCACAGGTGATCCAAAATCCTTAAAAAAGTAGGAAATACTTTCTCTTTATCTTTAGTATTATGTATAAGGGATCACGATGGTATTTTGAAAAGGAAAGAAAGTATTTCATGAATTTTCAAAATCCTTGAAGTCATTTACTAGATAGAAGCTCAAGAGTAGGTGAAACCATAGCGAATTTTAGTATGGGCCCTATGCTAATTGGACAGAAACATTTGTTGTATTAAATAATTCTTTTTCCATTAAGAAAGGAATTGATGTGCAGTTAAATGGATAGTTTGGTCTAAGTTCGGTCCACTTTCTCCGGAATTATTTAGAATAATAATGATGATGATGGCTTTTGATTTGCTAGCTAAATGCATAATTTTCAATTTACTTTTCTGTGTGGACATGGTATTAAAACAGTGCTTTTCACTTTTCAGTTTCTTTATTTTAAAACTATTCAGAACATCTAACTCTAATTAAAGATATTGGTAATCATTATATTAAAAATATTTCCCCTCTGTGACACTGAAAAAATCTTTAATAAAATTATGTTAAGCTTATGGGACTTCAGTTTTATATTTTACTAAGAATACCCAGCATTTTGAAATGATGGGATTAAAAATTGATTTATTTTAGAATTTAATTAAGATCAAGTCTCCATGCTTCTGGAGTCTTGTGTCTCTGGGTTACAACTATATCAGCAATTAATATTTACATATTTTGGTTTAATCCCAGGGAGTCTTTCATTTCATCATGGCACTGAGCTTATTAGTTAGGATAATTATATGTCCAATAAATCAACAATTTTTAAATAATGGTTATTATTTAATAATCAGTGCTTATTTCTATAAGTAAGAACGGAGAAGGATTAATGAAGTGAGATAGCTAAGATTATTAATGCATTATACAACCTAGCCTCTATCCGAATTTCAAGTATAACAATAGTTTTAAAAATATGGACATTGAATTGGAGCTTGGCAACCAGTACAGTGTGATTTGATTTTTAATTTTTCACAAACATTAACATATTATTTTTTAGATTATTTAGGATGAAGGGAAGAACCTTGCTTAGGATCTATTTATTAAAAATAATTTGATTTTACCTTAAATTTTTGAAAAATTTTTATGTAACGTGATAATCAAATCTTGCCTCAACCGTCTTTTTACACTAAGACTGTTTTACTTTTGTAGGCATAATTCCCAACCTAATTTATGTTGTTATACCAACGATCCCACTGCTCTTATTGATACTGGTTGCTTTTGGAACCTGCTGTTTCCAGATGTTGCATAAAAGGTAAATAATTCATATATGTAGAGACATCTTGAAAAATTTTAAATGTTTTCAGAACTCTTTACAAATGTTTAGTATAAAATTATATTTTTAATTTACATTAAGAAAGTTCTCATTTTAATATCTCAGTACAAATACAGTATATAACAATCTAATTAGATATACCTTTTCACAGGATTCATGCATTATCTCATTTAATCTTCACAAGCCAAATGAAGTCTGTACGCTTCTGTCTGTTTTTCAGTTGAGAAGATGGTTCCTTAGATGGGTTACACAGTTTGCCTTGAGTCTCATAGCTAGCTAGTGTGTGTGGTAGATCTGAAATTTGAATGCTTGTAAGCTTACAACACATGCAACTATACATACTGTCCCTTGTTTATTAAGTATAAGCAATGGTGTGCCTTTCAAACTTGACCTCAAGTTGTATGCAAGACTTGATTTTTGTAGGTGTACTTTGTAGAACTGTTTCAAAATTTCAAGTCATAGCCTTCTGTTTTATTTCAAAAGTATATTTTAAGTGTAGGAAATAAAGTACGATAACAGGAGGTCACTTTTTAGTAAGCATCTTAAAATAAAATGATATATCTTAATGGCCAAATGCTTGGGAGTATGCTTGTATCTGTTTACCTATTCCCTTGAGTTAGAGGTAAAATTTTTTCATGTGTGTCCAATCATCAATTAAAGTAATATATGAAATATAAATCTGTGTCAAATGAAAAGAGAAAAAAATCATGGGTTTAAATAAGAGCATGTTTGCTTGAATAAACTAGACATCTTTGTCAGAGTGTTTCAGATGAAAAATGATCAAGAAAATGCCTCTGTCAGGGGAAGACCTGCAAATGAGCCATTTTTCTCTTTTGACTTTACTTCATATTCTTCTTTTCCTGAAATAAACCCTAAAGAATTCACTAAATAACAAAAATTCCAGAAAAAAATTAAATAGATGTAAACTCTGAATGGTTTACATAAATTTTGAAAAGGACCTAACACGTGATTTACTGGCTGTTTAAGTAAGGCATTTTGAGTAATAGTAATAAATAAAGCCTGGCAAATTAATACTACCTATTTTGTCCTCTTAGCTTTCCAATGTACATATAAAACACAGTTAAAATTGTTTGACAATATTTTGTAAAGAATAAAGACAATAGTAAATATCGAGCTTTTTCTCTTAATTCCTAAGACTGTTGATGGAAAGATGATTTATGATTATGTAAAACAATGAAGTAGAGGTAGGATTTGATGTAAAACCCTATAACTCAGCCAAATGATTAAGGAAGATCTGTAAATTATAAGTCAGCTTGAAAAAAATGACTTGAAAAATATTATGTAATATATTATATATTAAAATATTAGAAATGTATCTCATTTCTAAGATAAAGTTTACTAACGCGCCAACTGAGTTTTCGCTAAAGTTTGTTTTTCTTCTTTCAAATTGTGTGTTATTGTAGAGAGTCTCTTCAATCAGAAATCTTCCAGGTTTTCCATCTTGAAGATCTGTGGAGTTTTCATAGTTTGAAATGCTCAGAGAGAGAGAAAATAAGCCAAAATAGATTATCTCAAGATGCCGAATTAGCTATAGTGCTTCATTCATTCATTCTTAGATCCTCCCCTTTTCCTTTCTTCTAGGAAAGCAAGGAGAAACCTCATCAAAGACTCAACTCCATTATCATCTGAGTGACTTGCAGAAAGTTTAAATTGCAATCTGGTACACATGATGGTTTCTATCATTACCTGTCATGTTCAAAATAATTCTTATTTCCTTAACTGGTAGTAACTCTAAAATTAAATACTAATGCAACACAAAAACTACATGAATTACAAATACCTCTTTTTTAACCGTTAAAAACACTATGTTTTTCATAAACTTTGCTAGATGTATTTTCCATTCATGTTAGATGACTTCATAGATTAAGATGTGTTCATCTTATTTGGATGCGAATCTCCAAAACATATAATTTAGACATAATATTTTATTCATAACTTTTCACAAATTGAAGCCAGTTAAGTAATACTGTAAAATCGTACTGCTCAGCCTTGTTTAGGAAGAGCTCTTTTCTTTCTTTGAAGGAGATCTGCAAAGCCTGGTAGGGAGTGAATGGAATGGAGTGGAAGGCAGGCATGTGGGGATCGAAAAGTGTGCTGTTGGAAAGGTTGTCTGTGAGAGGAAGGAAATGCAGAATGCAGTACATTGAGACAGGAGTGGTTAGTGATGCAGCTGAGGGTTCGTTCTCAGGAAACTAAACCACAAAGAGTCTAGATCTGGGTAGTAGTCTAGTATACAATGACTAGATATGCTCAGGAGCAGGCACTTTTGCAGGAGCCCAAGAAGTGGCTGGTTAATTGAGAGAAGATAGTACGGCCCAAGGCACAGGCAGAAAATGTGCACTCAGACTATATCTATAAGAGTGAAGTTCAATCTCAGATCTAGGGGAACTCAGACACCCAGAAGTTATCAAGATCTGAATCTGCTTTGAACTACCTTGGTTTCAGAGGCTGAAACAAAATTAAAGGTTCAGGGATTAGGTGACAATTTAGGACAGGAAAACTGATGGAAAGAGGGAATTAGGAAGGCCTTTATACTTAGGACAAAAGCACTATTTTGATGGTTTAGCATTAAATACAGTATATGTTAGTGGAAGAATATTCAAAAAGCAACATTTCAGGATTTCCAGACCAAAGAAAATGAAGATTTATTGGTGATTACAATGAAAATTATGGCATTGTATTAGACATATCTGTGTGTCTCTGAATTCTAAACTATAAAGGGTAGAAAAGAACGATCTGGTTTTTTTGTTTTGCTTTGTTTTTCATTATTTCATATGAACTGCTTACCACCTTCACATACTGGAATAATCTAGAATTTTTGTAGGAATGAAAAAATATGCTGGTGAGAGAAGGACCTTTTTATACTAAGGCTCTGAGATGTCTCCATTTTGGACCAAGACAAGCCTAGTGTGCTAAAAAACCTCATACATTGAACTTACTTCTTCTTATGTCTTTCAGTAAAGGAAGAACAAAAACAAGCCCAAACCAGTCCACACTGTGGATTTCAAAAAGCACGAGAAAAGAAAGTGGCATGGAAGTGTAATAATTCACCGATTTGGCTCCAGACAACGGAGTTGTATAATTCTGGATCTGTGTAAGGAATGGCATCAGAACATTAGCTTGGAATGGCTTGAAATCTCAAAGGATCTGCAAGATGAACTTTAAGCTCCCCCTTGAGGCAAATATTTAAATGGTTTTTCTATGTTTATTTCATTTACAAAATACGCTGTGCTAATCATGGAGTGAGACATACTTATTTTGCTAAATGATACACCCAAACTTCTAGTGAATGGAATGGACCATGCAGATAAAATTGCTGTCAGCACATCAGAAGTACGTATATTGGAAGAAGTTATTTTTGTTTCTTTTACCTTTCATAGGCTGTGATCTAGTTAATGTAATGTAAATTGTATTGAAATTTATGGTGTGCAAAAATATTTTACCTTTACATAAGTGTTTGATAAAAATGCACTGTTCTAATATTTATTTTTATGGTATTTCATTTTTCAGTACATGCTGTTTAAGAAATTTATCTCTGTTGTCAACTGAATTCATGTACACAAAAATGTATTACCATAGAGAAAGTTTCTTGTCTAAGAATGGTTCATCTTTTTCAGTTTCTCTGCTTTATATCAACGTGTAGGAAATCTCTTCAGAAATAAGAAGCTATTTCATGAACTGTGGTATAAATCTACTCAAATATTTTACTTAGAGGCAAGAATTGTCTAATTTCAATTGTGCAAGACATGTGCCTTACAATTATTTTTAGTTTAAAATTCAACAGATTTTGTAATAACTTTGTTAATGACTGTATAAACAATAATATACTCGATCTAGAAGACAGAAACAAGTGGCATACACAATATAAATCATATGTCTTCACATGTTGCCTATATAACCACAAGTAGCTGCCTGAGGGTTCTGCAATCAATTTGGTCCCTCCCTTGCACACAGAATAAAGAGGGTTGTTTAGGATATAGGACTGAAACTGGAGGCAGATAGCTGCATAGTTTGGCTAAGGTTTTTTTCTAGCTCTGTTTAGCCTCTATTAGTGTATTAAGGGGTTTTACAGTTGGGACCAGATGCATTGTCACGTTGCTGTGGAGGTTAGCACAGCACGCTAACATTTTAGCAAGGAAAGAAACTATGAGTTAGTGTGAAAATGGGCTGGAGGGCATCAACGATCTTATGTTCATTGTTGAGCATTTGACTGGGAAAGTAAACCGGGGCTCCTTTCTGTCTTATCTCCTAATTTCTTCAATGCTTGTGGCTCCTTCTTCTCGAGAGTTGTAACTATCTTACCTTCAAATGTCCCTGTGCTCCTTTTAACCAAATAAAGAGTTCTTGTTTCTGAAGAATGATCATTGGTGTTGTTTAAATCTCTCAAGTGGATAAAATACAGATATGTGTGCATCAATACATGAAGACGAAAACGAATTACTGTTTAAGAGTGGTAAGAATGGAATTTGTGGTAATAGAGTGTTTTAAAGCTCATCTTTTTTCCTTTTCAGTTAGATAATAAAGAGCTTTCATTAAGGCAATTTACAACTAGAGTTAGTTAGCAAAACTAAAAAGCAAAATAGACATTTGTGGGCCTTGGCCCTTTTTCAGCTGCTTAGAGACTGAGAGAATGGCAGCTGCATTCTAAGCTTAGATCCGCCCACATTTAGCACTCCTCTTTCTTTTCTTGGCTGCCCATCTTTCTCGGAAGAATGGGAAACCAGCTGCTGGGATTTACCTCTTCCCACCAGGCTCCCACCATGCATTTCTTCCTTTAGTCAGGACTTGATGGAACGAGACTAGGCTTTCCCCGTTGCCTCTGCCACCCATGACTACAACAGCTGCATGCAGGAGAGGCAAAGCGATGGGGAAGGGCCTTGGCTTTGCCTTTTATCTTGATCCAGGTCTGGATGACTCTTCTGGTATTAATTACTGAACTCACAAATTACTAAGAGTGGGACAGTAAACTTCTCTCTTATTAGAAGATGGCAGTAAGACTGTCTTAAGCATTTCTTAAAATTTTAGCTGAACTTTGAAAAATAAAAAAGGAGTATGCGGTGTGGGTATCTGTTGTGAATATATTGTATTTTCAGAGCATACTGCTAATATGTGTTTTGAAATGCAGGTGAATTGTGGAATGACATTTCAGGTAATAAAATCAAACAGTACACCGTATCCTTGCTTCTCCATCCTTCCTAAGTATTAGGAACAGGTAATTAAAAAGGTCTTAAAAAGAATAGTGTGTTCAGGAACTCCTGATTTTTGTCCTAAGAATAAATTCCACAATTGGTTACCAGGAGTTTATAGTCTTCAAATCATCTGGCAATGCCTTCTTTATATGATACTGTTCTCTCTTTCTCTGACCAGTCTCCAGAGAGAGACAGTCTTTTATGACAACCCGTGACTATCTATTGTCCTCTCTCGCTGAACTTTCAAGATCACTTCCATCTACATGGTGGTCCTCAACGCCTCCTCGGTATATCAATAATGATCATTCCTTTTGGGTGTAGCCCAAGTTTTGTTTCTTCCGTAGACCAATCTAGACTGATCAATCCTGTCTTTCAACTCCTTTAAACCTTTCTCTTCTATCACTTTGAACCATGTACCCCCTTGCAAGAATGTATATGTGTGTGTGTGTCTGTGTGCATGTGTGTGTATTAAGTAGGTATAAATTTTGTCTTCCCTAATAAGTCAATAGATTTGTGTAGTAAGCTAAATTGAAGTTTGCACTTACTCTGGAAATGATCCAAGAGATTAAAGCAGTGAAGCAAATTCATTTATTCCACATTTTTTGGCCTTCAAATAGGCAATTCAGCTGTGTTTAAATAAGTTTTTGCACATGTTAGAAACATCCACTGTAACATTTATCAGAAAAAAAATTAATAGTTGCATTTCTTTGATATATCTGATTTTTTTTTTGAAAATTAAAAAATACTATCTTGAACTAAATGGACAGTATGAATAATCCAGGTAAAAAATGATCCAATAAAAGAATTACAATATCGGTTAACTTGCCTTTTATTTTCATACAAAGGAAATATGTAGACTTGTGCTTGTTTGCTTTTTAATTAGCTTGAGAGGAATGTACGGTGTGTCCAGGTCTGTGATGTAAGCTTGCACTACATATTTTTATGAGTGGGGAATACGGTCAAGATGAACTGGAAATGCATTTGGATAGAAAAGCAGGAAGACTATTGAGATCCTGATAATAGCAATCTAAGCAAGAACTAGATAATTTACAGCAGTTTATTTCAAACAATAACATCCTTGTGCAAAGCAGTTTATATCACTTCTTTTCCGAATTTTACTTAAGCTGCCTTAAGTGTATAATATACACTTTAAAATAACAGTCCTTTAAATAAGAGAATATGATAAAAATGTTTAAGAGCAAACGACACTATAGAAACTATATAAGTGAAAGAAGAGCTGCCCACAATAAAACCAAAATATATTATTATTTTAAAGTTACTTAGTATTGTAAATATTAATTTAGCTCCTCCCCCTACCCCCCTAGCATTTCAGTGGCTTAGGTAAGAACAATTTTAGGAACTACTTTTTTTTTTTTTTACAAAACTCTCAATTTACATGCTCCTTAGAGTGGAATGGGAAAACTGCCTGATTTTCCTGTTTCATTTAGGAAACACTCTAATGGAGAAAGCTTTGTATCCATTCTGTGAACCTTGGCACAAAGGCATACACCCCTGGGCGATTAGGCAGTGCACACTGGTATCCAAATGATGTCACACCAACCAGGAGCCACCTGTTGTTTTCTTGGCACATTAACGGTCCTCCTGAATCCCCCTAAAGAGTAAATTACAGAAGAAAATTGTGTGTGGTCAATTGGTAAAAATGTATAAAATTGTTTTTAGCAAATCGATTCAAAAATAAAGATAAAAAATGTGATTTAATTGCAAGTCCCTTGTCTATGCCCTCACCACCACTCAAGGTCAAGAATGAGAACCTTTTGCTACTCAGTAAAAAACACAGAAAAACTGTGATTTATACATTGTTTATATGTAATTTTAAATAATGCATCTTTAGAATAAGAGTTACCTTACTTTCTTATGGCATTTTAATGTGTACTGAGAAATTCTCTAAGGCACAACTATGAGAAGCATCTCAACCAAAATACATATTAAAAGCTTATTTTTTAAAATGAAAAGAGATATGTTCTAAATATTATAATTATAAAGACCTTTGTGGAAAAGACAATTATTCCATATTATGTGCTTTAGGAAAACTAAAATCTCAATGTAAAGTTGATTTTAGTTCTCTCAGGTAGCATTAACTTTTTGGCATTAGACAAATGCAATCAGATTTGAAAGAACATTTCAACTGAAACAGGCAAATCTATGATATAATTTCTAGTGATATAATTTCTAGTGATAGGTACACATGTTTTCATCTGAGAGTTCAATTGAAATGTTTTTAATTTTCATAAATATTAATATTAGCAATTTCTAGTTACTTTGATTGCATAGGTTTTATTTGCACATGACTATTCTTGTGTAATACAAAGGAATACAGTGCAAATATATAGTGCCACTAATGACAGAATTAACAAGTATTTTTATACTAATTGTGTAAAAATTTAAATTAATCTGCATATATATATGTGAAATTATTTAAAGCTTCGTGGTTTTTTTGTTTGTTTGTTTAAAAACACTGGTCCAATAGCTTATTTCACCCCACAATCGATATTAGAAATATTTTGAGAGATTTATTTCCTGATTTTTTACTGTATTTGAGACAGACCTATATTTAAGGGGAAAATGTGGTCTATAAAATCATCTTTTTTTGGGTGCAGAGGTGCATAAATTGCACTAGTAACCACAGGCTACTTCTATTCTAGATGTAACAAATGTGTTTAAGCTGTTTGAAGTTGAGTACTAGGGTTTTTATTTTTGAATCCTAAGCCCTTAGTTCATAATGGGTTCAGAAATATTTATAGAATAGTATCAATACAAGGTAAGAATAAATACAGGCTCAAAATTATATTTGATTGAGAAATTATTAAAAATAAACCTCAACTGTTTTTTTGATATTTTTGAAAAAAATCATTTGGTTTTCTTCATGTTATCTAAAATAATCTAAATTTTTTGATAGTTAGTAAAAGCCAGATACTGATTACATGAACAAGGATTTTTAAATTACCCAATTTATATCAGCTGTTGTTATTCAAAGGGTCCACCAGCAGGCTTGGTGCCCAGCAACTGGGTGGTCTGTCTGGTTGAGAGACTTATATCTAATTCTTATACTTCCCATCTTCTAATTATACCATTTCAGTTCAGTTTTATAACCTTTCTTGGTCTTTATTTTCTGATGTGTTCAGTGAAGATAGTTCTTTTTCTGACTATCTCAGAGATGTGTAAATACTTTGAAAATATGAGTAAGTGTCTGGAATATAAAGTATTAACCTAAAATTTATATTTCCATTAGATGCTATATTTGTAAGACAACAACAAAAACAAAACCCAAATCACCACATTCTTTGATGTCTGAGGCTAACGGTTGATGACCATTTTTGTTTAAACTTTAGTGTATATCAGAATCTTCGAGGGTCTGAGAAATCACACATTGGCGGGCCCACCTTTAGAGTTTCTGATTCGGTAGGTCTGTGGTGGGGTCTGAGATTTTACATCTATAACACTTTCTCAGGTAACGCTGATCTGCTGGACTGGAGGCCACGCTTAGGAGACCACTACTAAAGCTTTGAATGGTTAGCAAAACAGGTTTGCTCTTTGTGCCATTTACTTAGTTTTGTAAAGGAAGGATATTCTATAGCCACTCATGGTGCCTTGAAATCGGTAAGCTCGAAGATATTCAGAAATGAGTGAATGACTAAAAAGGCAAATGACACTATAGGGGAAAAACTTAGCCAAGTGCTGTGTCAATAATAACATATTCATAATTTTAAATAATGTATTCCTATTTAATCTATCTTCTTGTGTAACATAGTATTAAAGTTGAGCAAAGAAAATCACATGACTCTGGACTATTGATTGCTCAGTCATAATAACATTATACTATACAAGTTACTGCTTTATGTGGGAGCTTTCTTACATGCTAATGAACAACATGCTTAGACTCTAGAAATCAGAACTGAAAATGAGATTTCAGAGATCTAGCATGCATTACTGGCATAACTCTAACATCAATGGACTCAGCAGTCGTATTTTCTACCTTGTGCATGAGGTATCTGCCACGTAATCCCCATTAATTGTAATCGAGGTTGTCCATCTGAATTCTCCCCTGAACAATAATTCTGTGAATCACCTTCTGAGTGGCACTATATCTTACCATTTTCAAACTTTTCATTTTAAAAGGAAATATAAGACCCAGAGGTCAATTTTAAGTGTGAGGAAAGCCATCCTTTTTTTGTCTTGAATTCATGAGTTTATCAAAACAAGATAAATGTAAAACTAAGCTGAAAATTTAACATGACTTGAGACATTGATTTAACTAAAGAATATGTATATAGATTCATCTGCTTAAATGTCTGTTAAAAAAGTCTTGTATCATGTCAAATTATTATATTTATGTATTAATATATATAACATATTATTTACACTTAACAAGTAAAACCATTTTCCCATAGTATCAATTGCTACATTTGTAAATTATTTGTTTGCTCGGTATTGCTATCAGGTAATCTATTCCAGTGGAAGTTAATGCATTAATATTTTATTAATTTTCAAATACAGAACACGACAGAAAATTTATTTACAACATCTCATAATAAAACAATATTTTTGAGGGCTGACTTAGTGTCCTACATAAAGTATCTTATTTAAATGCTCAATAAAGCCTCAATGAGTTGCCCAAAGTCTCACAAATGAGGGGCAAATGAGAATGGCCCGAGCATGGATCCATGTTCTTCATGATCACACCATGCGGCACTGAAAAGGAAGTATAATTCTACGATCTAGCAGAATTTACTTTTTATTTGTTGAGTGTATGTGAATTTCATGGAACTAATAGATTATTTCTAGGTAGTAGATGTTTTTGTCTTCATTGAGGGGAGTTTGTGGGTAAGAGTTTTCTCTGAAGGTCACACATGTCTAAAGCTATTGTTCCTTCAAATATATTGCAGTATCGACATGCAGCGAGTTCACATTATTACTTCTCTCCAATGAAATGTAAAAGATAATATGAAAGTTCTAGTATAGGATTTCCAGAGCCAGGATTGTGCCAGGCTATTGAGTTAAGTTACCTTCTTACAAGTAGTTAGCTGTAAACTAGGTCTAACCGGGCTAACCAGGTTGGTTTTCATCCAGAAATTATTATGCGTCACTGAACATCAGGGCTGTGCTCTAAATCAGGGTTCAATATCAGAGGCTGTTAGGCCAAATTGGCCCTGAGACCTATTTTGTTGTTCGTTTGTTTTAAGTCGGTAGGAGTTTTAAAGAATCGAACTTTGAAAATAAATGTTTTTGGCTAAGGTGTATCCTCTCCAGCTCACCCCCAGGCCCACCAGTGCAGTTTACCTGGCTGTCTCCCATTTACACATTTTATGCCTCATCTCTAAAGACATCTGTTTTATAACTCTTGTCAGTAAAAATTAGTTTTGTTTCTAATGATCAGGTCCACCTAGGAGTACTATGCAAACAATCTACAAACAAAAGCGAAAAGTCACAGTTCTGTAAAAGAAAATAGGAAATTAAGGCCCAAAGGATTTATTTACTCCTGAATCATTGTTAAACAATGAAATCATTATACTGCAATGCTTTCTGGAGATGAAGGGCAAGCAGTTTTGCATATTTACCTGACAAGAATCTATTCCTCCTTCTTCGTAGCCTGCGCACACCATATTTTCTGTAATGTTATATTCTGGCATCTGCTGTTGGCATTTCTCATTTGATATAAGAGGAACATCAGCTTCTTGCAATATGTTTACAGTGGGACCTGCTCAAAATGGATATTACAGCCAGACAGTCAGAAGTGATCAACATGCATCGCTGAATGAGCCACTATCAGTCTTACTTATGTCAACAGTTCACTCATTATCTAGTACTGTGCGGATATATAATGGAACTAAATGCTAAACCTTATACTTTAAAACACATAATAAAGCTCATTCATGGGTTTTGCTAAAGGGATAACAGTAAAGTACTTCTTGAGTGCCTGAGGGCTAGCAGGAGAAGTGGGTTGGACCAGACAGTCTTTAGGCATTTTCAGTAATTTTAAATGGTTACAGTATTGCTTATGGAAGGTGGGAGGAAGCCCACCAACATAGAGTTTTATTCAAGGAAATTAGCAACAGCTGAGAAATCAGAAGTGCTTTTCATTTGGCACCTGAAGGAGTACTCCCTTATAAATAACGGCATTCAGCTCCTCGAGATGCTGCATGAGTGAGCAGGTGCACATTGGACAAAAGACAAAACTCAGATGAACTGCGCCCAGGTCTAAGGGCAATCAGCTTGTCCTCCACGTACAGGTGAAGAAAAAGGAGGTATTCTGTAGCAGGTTGTACTTCCACGCTTTTTATAAAATGACTCATCTACTGGAAGCGTGATCTCTACTGAAATACTAATCCCAGGAGAGAAGTGAAATAAACAGGTGTCTAGTGACTCCGAAAAAAAGACATGATAAGCAAATCTATTTATTAGAAAATCTATTTGGCTCCTCAAGAGAGGCAGAAAGTTTAATCAACACACTGAAAAGACAGGAAACGAACAAGTGTTTGTGTGTGCGTGTGATTTAGGTGCAAAGTGACATAGGTAAATGTTTAATAACCGGTTTTCAAGGAAAAAAGCCCCAATGTGCATTGTATGCCAATTTGCGTGGTATAAACACTCCAGCCATAGCCGAATTCAAGATACCAGCATGACAATGAACATGGAATTGGGAGATGTGTACAAATTGCTATTCCCAGCTGCTGCCAGTGACTCCAGCAGCACACCGTGGGGGACTTTTAAAGTTTGACAATGAACTTTAAGACTGTGAATTAGAGAGGTTATGATGCAGGAGAAAATTGAGCATCTCACTGTCATTCATTCTATGAAGATCAAGGATAGGCGGGGAGACATGTTTATAATAAAAATCAAAGCCAATTTTGCTGCTTGTCAAGGAGTAAAAAATTGGTTGGGTGTATGACAAAACTCTTTGGTAAGGAAAATTTGAGCAGTTCTCGTATATTTAATATTTATTTGTTAATAGTAATTGCATGAGAATGATTGAGAATATACGTATTTCCACACACACAAAATCCTCAAAAATCAGTAAATGTATTTCAAGTTTATCGTCTTAATTTAATCAATTAATATCACTTCATTTCTTCTTGGTAAATAATATGTTCATGATTTTTTCTATGAATTAGTCAGTGTAATATACTTAAAAAGGAGAACTGGGATTTTATAAAATGAAGCAGCTAGAAACCACAAGGCAGAGTTCATAAAATTCATTAAAATTGCTGTCACCTAGGAAATATTTAAACATGAGCTGATTGTTTATTCCTAAAGGAAATTGAACTCAGATACAGATCTTTTCTTGGCTCCATACCACTTTTATATACCTTTCTTAAGTCAGTTAAATGCATATCTTTAGTAACAATAAGTAACTGTCAGCCAAGTTTATTCAGCTCTGAAAAAAACACACCCATTTCTTCTGGAATAAAGAGTCTTAAATTTATCTGTTATTGGATAATTTGTTTTGAAAAGTCTACATTGTAGTCATAAATGTCTTTTAGTTTGAAGTCTGATAGAGAAAATATCTATCTAGGAATCATTTTTACTTTTTAGATTTCAAATTTAATAAATCATGACATTTTTCAAGTGGAAGAAATAAAAGAATATACAGTCCTTGACTTCAGTACATTTTTATGGACAGCAGACATTAGGCATTTTCGGCAGCATAATGAAATTGCAGCAGAGAACCTCTGTCGGAATCATCAAGCAGGGGTTTGACCTAAACTTTATACTCCCTTTTACAAAAAGTAAGAATATTTTAGCTGTGAATGCTTTGCTTCCGGGACTTGCATCTCTCCAAAAGATTTAAATACAATTAAATTTTGTAAATATCATGGAACCATTGGTTATATTCATTTTAATAGGTGTATCTTTCCTCTTTATTAGAGTGTTCATAATACCAACATTAGATATTGAGTTTGGGGGATGCTTTAATTCCCCTCCAATAAGGATTATAGTTTTATAATATGAGCTACACAATCTGGAAAAACATTTTCTTAATGATACGAATATTCAACATGTGAATATTTGGCTGACAGTGTTTTTAAGAGATATTGCAGAAAATTGTTACAGTCTAAGAGCTGCAAAAAGTGTTGGAAAGAGTCAGAAGATAGTGCAATAGCATACTTTTTTTTCCCCCACTAAACATTTTCTGTTTTTCAAATCTGATAATTTACCTTGATATACAGCACTCCCCCAGCCAGCAATGGAACAAATGCTTCCTGAAGGAAAAAGCTGATTTTCTTCTGGTAAGCAAATAGGTTGTATATAATCTGAAAAACAAAACAAAACAAAAACAACGACAGACCACACATGCATTTTCAACAAATTTTAAAAATCCATCATTTTCAACATTTCATCCACAGCAAGTTGTATTATTCTTTAACTTGACATTAGACATCAATCTTGGGAGAAAGAAGCATCTCAGACTTATCAGCACTTCTCTGACAATAGATTAGGTACCTCTGGTGGCCTCTTAGGATCCTCTACATTGCTTCCTAACTACTCTTTTAGAATATAAACAATGTCTGAGTTCTGGAGTTAATCATTTTTATTTTTAAATAATAGAAAATAATGCTTAATAGTACCTAACAGAAAGTGTTTCTGTGACAGTCTTGGTAAGGCTGTTTTTCAGGGTCATTTAAGAGAAACTTGGGCAAATGTTCTGAGTTTTGTTCCCCCACCACCACCTCATCCTCCACTTATTTCCATATTGAAAAAACTGTTAGGCAATTGTTTCACCAGGCATTTATGGAAGCATTAGCACTGGTCACTGACTTTTAAATAAAGCCCTTCTCCAACAATTTGCAAGTCACCTGACATTTATTAGGCACCCACTACATGTAAGACCTAGAGCTGACTCAAAAATGAATCAGATTTGGTGTTTACCCTCAAGGTCAGGGCTATAGAACTAACCACAGGAGTAGCCTGCCTTTGGTAAGTGCAGTAATACTCGTGGAGATCAAATCCCATAAGCACAGAGATGGCGGTGCTTTCCCCTAACCAGGCTCAGAAAGGTCTTCAGGGTAGAGGTTGGAGCTGAGCAGAGCCCTTTAGGATAAAGTTCACTTCTCAGGTGATTTGCATGTTTTCCAGATATTTGGGGGGAAGTCTTCCATCAGCCACTTTATTAATATTATTGAATTTCCTTTAAAATTTTTTATTTTATGGATAGCGATTCTTACTCACTTTACTATTAGAACATATGCCCTTCTCTCAGTTTGTCCTTCTCTAGTTATTGTGGCAGATGAACCTGCCATTCTTTTCCATGAGAAATAGAGAAAGCATACATTATAACATGCCCTATTTTCTCTGGGCTGCTCCTTCGAGTTTACTATTACAGGTGGCTCTGAGAGTTTTATTCTATGGTCAACTTTCCAGAAAGTTGGATTTAAACACCTTGAGAAGGTAATTTAATATATTTCTTTCCAATATTTAATTCCATTTAAATTATAATCATTTCCAAAACAAATTCTCCAACTTTTGTGGACTATTAATGCATTGGTACTGACGATATTTCAAATCTGATTTTGAATTAATTTGAGCAGATAAGATGACTAAAAGTGATTGATTTTACCTGTGTAATTCACTTTAAATTCAAGATGCATCATGGCAATGTCACTGTTCTTTATTCGTCTGTTGTAATGTGGATTTATGACAATTTGGTCTATCAGCCGGGTTACTACATGAGGAGAAGCGAGATTCGATGTCATATGCAGGCCTAGGATCGCTTTCCACTTAGATGGCTCTAAATTTCTCCTGAAGATTATAATAAAGAAGTATAAGAAACTCTCCTTCCACCGCGATTATGTCCTAGAGGTCTTCGTTTAGGATGTTCCCATCCCAAAATGTTCTTGAATTTCTCCGAAGGATTCTTCCTTAAAAATATTCCTTTAATTTTTATTTTTCTGACTAGACCACAGAAGAAGCCTTTGTGAATGTTAATCACTCTTTATCACTTCTCTTAAATCATCTCTCGATCTCTAGTTCTAGATTGTTTTTTTCATCTTTGGTTTCACATTAGAGTCACCCAGAGTGGTTTTAAATACCACTGATATCTGCTTCCTCCTTCCCTAGATCTGATTTGATGAACAGTCTTGGATGGAACAGGAGAATTTTTAAAAACTAATTTTTAAATTAAATCTCCAAGTTTATGCTAATGAATGGCCAGGTTTGAAAACTACTGCTTTAGAGCACAATGCACTGTGGAGATGGTATCTAGGTCCAGGGTTTCTTCAGACAACCACAGCAACTACTGTAGTAATGGAAGAAAATTTAGGAGCATTTTCCCATTTAGAGAGACATTGAATTTACACAGAGTTAAGGTAACCAATAAAAGCTATTATGATGCTTATACGAACTTGAGTAATTTCAATATGCAATGAACCTGAATAATTTTTGTGTACAATGTGGGCCATTGATAATGTGTTGGTAAAGGGTAACATTTATATTATATGACAGATTAAATTGGGTATTATATTTTGAAAGTGTGCAGGAGCTTTTAAATGTGCTATTGGCCAGCAACATTTTCACTCCAAGAAATTACCAGTGAATAGCTGGAATTATGCCAATTAAACCATATTCATTATGAAGTCAAAATTCAATAACTTCAGTTATTGCAGAGCTAGTGATTTAATTCTTAATGGTTGCAAATGCCTAGTTTAATGTGGTGTTGGACTTGTTCGGGGGGCCATGGTAAGAAATTACATAGACACAGAAAGGTTCATGGAGTAGGACTTGAGAGATAAATGTAAATGTTTGAGAGATGTTGGAGAAATAGTTCCTTCCAATCATGCTACTCATAGGTGCAAACATGCAAAAGAGGCTATTTTCTATGTAGCACAATGACAATTTTGGAAATCACTAAAAATGTCACTGTACATTGTATTTAATTAGACCAATAGCTTGAAGCATGTATGTTTAATACTCGGTACCTGAAAATAGAGAAGAAATGATTATTACTAAACTTTGTGCTACCTATATGCTCTCTCATATCATTTATACTTTTAGATGAGGTACAGTACTTACAAGAGAGAAGAATTTGGGAGATTAGGTAGTCTTTTTCTGAACTACATTATTTTATTATTGATTAAAATCTATAATAAATAAACTACCTATATCTCTCAATTTCTATGAGATTATTTTTGAAGATAAAATATGTACGAAGCACTTAAAGAGACAATTTTATCATTTTTTGATAATTACATGTACTTTATTAACTCTACATGATGAACTTATATGGCCTTTGAACAAATTTTATCAGTTATGATTTAAATGTTATACCATTACTATAATTAATATTATTTATAATTAATATAACATACCAGTTATATAAAATGTAATCATAATGCAAAATATAATATCTATGAATCAATATTAAATTTAAAGTATGCAACATGGTGTGGCAATTATGATTAATTTCTCATAAATATAAATATATAAATTAAATGTAGAGTAAAAAACATACAATTCTTGAAAAAAGAATGACTCTAACCACTTGAACTTACTAATGAGATCCAGCTATTTATCCAGCTTCCTCAGCCACAGTCCCCTGGCTACTGTTTTCTTTTTAACTGGTCTCTCCGATTTTCACCCTTGCTCCTCCCTGCATTCTCACCTCCACACCAACAGCCGGATTAGATAATAACACTCTTCAGCCTTCCAAATGGTCTGACATCCCATCTACCATGACCAACTGAGTCCTCACCAGGGCCTACAATTTGGTCTAATACTGTTCCTACCCCTCAGCCAATCACTTCCTGGTCAACAGAAATAGCAAGGCTTCTTGAGGTTTCTGTTTTTTTCTACCCTAGTCTAGAATATAAGCATTATTAAGACTTCGTTGGTCTTTAGAGTATATCATCTCAAAAGCTTAGAACAATGCCTGGCCCACAAGTGCTCACTTGACTGAATGTATATATGAAAAACGGGAAACAATGCAGGAGCCAGAAAGATTGAACACGACCAGTGGTCACATATGATAGGAAGGGGAGTTGTACGTCGAGCCATATCAGCACAAGTGGTTATGAAAAAAAAGTTAAAATTAAATTAAATTAAAAAAATCAAAGAATGGAAAAGTGGAAAAAGGCCCCTCTATGAATAATTTCATCATTGATATATGTCTATTTGATAGATGTGATTCACACTGTAAATCTGTATATAACTGCCCAAATAACAGAATGAAGAGTAGTTGCTTCTGCAAGTAGGATGGTCATTGACTGGGAAGAGGTATTAGATACTTTCCAGGTGATGAAAATGTCTTAAAGAATTTGAGTTACACAGGTGTATGTATTTTCAAAACTCACCAAATTGTACACTGAAGATTTTGGCATTTTGCTATATGTCCCTGGGAAAAACTGAGAAACGAATATTAAACTCTGGTTGCTAAGTTTGCTTTAAAAAATAGTAAGGTTACAATTCTCAAACTACTTTTTGGGTTCCAGGTTTGCACAAATAATAGTCACAAATATGGAAGGAGAAATGACAAGAATATACCCCGTGGTGTTCTATTTTAGATGGAGCTATCATTTTGAGTTCATATATTTATAGATATATAGTTGTGTCTGTCGAGAGGGCCTAAGAGCAGGACGTAAAAGCAATAGCAATGAGCACATGATACCTTGTTTCATTTTTTAAAATTTTCTTACAATATCTTTTTTAAAAATATTAAAAGTAGAAGGAACTAAAATTAGCTAAATGGAACTGGAGTGCCTTAGAGAAAGCTTGATTTGAGGGCTGGGGAAGGGAAGGTAAAAGATGAACTCAGAACATCTTATTTTGCCAGAAAGTAAAGACATTCTCAAAGAATGAGGGTATATCAGTACTGAAAAAGGAAGAGCTTAAACAATTTTTCCAAATATAAGGACTTTTTACAAAATAACTTGCTTATGTTAAAAAAAAAATCAAAAACGAGAAAGAAAGGTTAAGAAAGCTGGAAAGATAGAAAGGCTGACAGAAAGGCTATTTCAGATTAAAGGAGATGAAAGAGGCATAGCCACCAAGTGCATTACCCTGAAGTGGTTCTTGGGTGGCAAAATACAAACAAGCCAAAAATGTTGTAAGGGCATATTTAGGACAATTGACAAAAATGAATACATACTGTAGATTAGATAACTGTTTTTGCGTTAATGTTAAATTTCCGTCATTTTCTGTGATTACATAAGAAAATATCCTTGTTCTTAGTAAAGACACATTGAAATATTTAACGGTATGGAAGCACAATGTCTAAACTACTATAAAACAGTTGAAAAAGAATTTCTCCAGATTGGAGAGAAAGAATAAAAAAGTTTGGACAGCATAAAATTTAAACAATTGGTGAGTCTGAGTAAAACTATAAAAGAATTCTCTGCACTATTATTTGTAATTTTTGTCCATGTTTTAAAATTATGTCAATATAAAACATTTGAAAAATAAATATGCTGAATGTCTCTTGACTTTCTAAGCAAGAGTTAGAGTCTTTTTTCATGGACCTTCCTTGTGCAGGAATAGCAGCACGATAAAATTTTTATTGCACAACTATATTCACAGTATGAGAAAGTATTATAGCTTCTTAATTTCGTACTGACAATCACCTCAGGAAGTAGATACCTATAAACACCCTACATATGAAGATACTGAAAAACAGAGATACCAAGTCACATGAAATCAGTAGCATAAATAGAATCAAAATTCCGTCCCCTCGTTCAAAGTCAACCTAGACTTTAAACCACAACAAAGTTGGCCCATGCTTTCCAAAGGTTGGAAAAGAAGACAAAAAAACAGAACAGAGACAGGAATTGTTAGGGTCATCCTGAACACTGAGGCTGAATTAAAATGGGAATGTAGACAGAGAAGAATGGAGACAGAGAAGAGTTGTCCAATTAAACCATTTAACCACCTGCAGGGTAAAATACTTGGAACAAATTTACAATGAGAACAACTAGATTTCAGTAAGTTGCTTGATTTGGTTCTTTTATTTATGTATTAGGAAATTAAGCTTTTTACTGCATTGTTAGGACTTTTAAAAGACAGATAACAGGTAGCATTAACTGGTAAAATATTTTTTCATCAAATATCTTAAGATCAGAAACTTTCTTGCTTCGATAGGGACATGAAGTAGAAAGCAAGAAACTAGAACTCTTGGGAACTGGAAAGAGAAGTAATGACAGTACTGAGGAGAGTAAAATGCAAGCTTAGTGAGGATAAGTTGGCATTCATCACAATTCTATTATAGCTTACCATTGTTTGCTTGCGTTCAAACTGAAACTGTGTGAAAAGACATTTTATGTTCTATATGACTGAACATGTGTTTATATTAAATGAAACTGCTTTTTGTATATTTGTGGTTTGAAAAGATTCAATATTGGTATCATTGGCCTGCAATAAGTACAACTGTAAGGTAGGTAATTGAAAGATGTCACTAAAATTACTGCAGGCTTGGTTGACATTTAGGAAGCATGTGTTCTGCAAGAACATCAAATAGAAGAATTTACCAAATCCGAGGTCAATACAGGAGATTGCTAACTTACTAAGACCTACTTGTGTGCAACAGAGAACACTGAATCTTTAGCTACAGATACCGTTTACTTATAACACAGTTAGGATATAGGTCACCCATCTGTGACATGCCCAAGACATAGATTATATATAGGTAAAGGTTAAAGTCATGTTTAGCAGGGGAATGGGAAAATTGCTGTAATACATGTGGAGATCAAATTCTGTAGCCACTTTTCTGAAGCTATGGTTTAAAATAGATTAAAATATAATTATCGAGAGGCAGCAAGGTCAAGAAGGTACACTTTAGATATGGGGGAGGCTGTAGTTTAGCCACTGAATTGTAAGGCTCAGTGCATAGAATCAGAGCTGTAGATGTAGATGGGCAGTACTATGAACAGTTTCTTTGTGGACCAGGTAACTGGCCAACCTGTGATTTGTCTGAGGGTCTTCATTTCCAAGTTCCCAGGTTTATGAATTTGGGTTAACCCCACTCTGGTACAATGGGTATTTAGGTGTAGGCTCAATGCTTTAATATTCATTCTCCCTAGTCCTCCCTATTTCTCTAACATTTTCACAACCTTCTGTATCTACAATTTGTCTCCATCCATCCAAGAACTTGGTAGGGAGTAAGTCTTTTAATCTGACTAACTAACTATGCCTGCATCTTCCATTCCTGAGCACATGTGGTTCTTTCCTCAGAGATTCTGGATGCTGGCTAACCCTTACAAGTAAGGTCATTTTCTGGAGGCTTCTTCTATTTAATTAGCGGCAAGAAATTGCCCTAGGTTCAGGTTTATGAATCTTCTCTGAGGATGCTACCAGAAGAATTGGAATGTGATTACCTAAAGAAGTTCCATATTTCATGCACAAGCAGAGAATGAACATGTTCTTGAGCCCAGGAAAATTTATTTTCTCCCAGTTCCTTCTACCCACTCTATTTTCTCCTGTGGCATTGCATTAAGAATGGCTGCTTGTAGAGAGAAGATAAATGCTGGAATTCAACATGTATTTTGTCATATTACAAAAAAAAATTAAGCATGGTTGATATTAGTTCTAAGTTTTAGTTATGGGTAGTATCAACATAGATCTAACTTTAGAAATAAGTAAACATTTTTATCCTAATTCATAACAGAGTCTTTACACATGAAATTTCCAAGCACAATTTGCTTGGAACTAGAGAGCTATCTATACATGCTTTGTAGATACTGACAATTTTATGACAATAAAATCAGCACTATATATATATATATATATATATATATATATATATATATATATATATATATTAAATACTAATTTTATACCTTTAAAATGCTTACCTTGTGAATAGGTCAAAATTTAAATATTTATGTAAGTAGGAAACATAATACTTGATATATGTACCTAATGAAGAAGGATTTTTAATTGAACTTACTCTATTTTTATACATGATTTTAATGGAAAAAATGATTGTAAAGTTTACAATGTCACAAACAGTGGGCACATTTTCCTGATGGGATGGTTTTGTGAGGCTGCGTGAAATGGGATGCACGGTGTCTCCTGAGGTCATCTCATTTGAGAAGAGACATTATGATGTCACACTCACCCGTACACGCAGTGGGCAGCAGACACCAGCCAGTCATTGCTGACGAGAGAAGCTCCACAGAGCAGTCGATCGTTATAATACAGAGCAGCGAGCCAGGGCCAGGCTCCTTCCTTGGCGTTACTTCCTCCAACAATCTTTGGGCTGACTTTTTGAACCACCATTTTTTCCCCACATGCTAATAAAATAATTGAAGAAAGGGCATCTCTTTTATTTTGCTGGATTTCCTCTGATCATGAAAATTGAGTGAATCACTACAAAATAACTTCAGATGACATATCAACTCTATCCAGAATTTTAAACTGAAGGCTTGGAGGAAAACATGACAAAATATTTACTTACATTTGTGATTACATTGTAACAGAATCAAGGAATCTTGTAAACACTGTTTACTGCAATAGAAAAACAATTATATTTTAGAAATTTGCACTTAGCATTTTAAAGAAAAACATAGGGTAGGTTAGCCTACTTATCTTTTTTTTTCTTAGTAAAATGGACTTTTAAATGAAAGTATCACACATGAAATGCAGGGAGGCTGAAATGCACAGCAGAAAAACTCTCAATTTAAAGTCAATTGAGCTGAGTTTGTACCCTTAACTCTACCACTTATACTTCATAAGATTTTGGGTAAGATGCTCAATATCCCTGAGACTCCCCTTTGTCATCCATAAAATGAGGACAATAGCATTTACATTATTGGAATTTCTGAGAAGTAAAAAAAATTTCAATGGAATTAGAGTGCCTTATATACAAAGAACACTTGGTAAATGACAGCTACTGTTATTTTGTTTGAACAAATCTTGGACTTCATTCTGTAACATAGAACATGCCTCAATATTCCTAATCGGACAACTATTTAGGGCCTCACTCTGTGTGGGCGGCTGTGAACTTTATTCAGGGAATTCAATGATGAAGTAATCCTAGGTCCTGCTTTCAAGAGGGTAAACATATAAATAGACAAATATATAATAAAGTCTAGGAATAAATAATCTTAAAACTCACTACCTGTTTTAAATATTTGCATGCCAACTTTTTCAAAGCCAAAAATTCTATTTTAAACAAAACCTAAAGAAAAAAAATTAAAAATGTGTTATACTTACCAACCACTAGAGATCAGTATAACACAAGGAATTAAAGTACTTGCCCACACTATTTCCTGATGCAACCACTGCAGATATTGGTCACGTTAACACACACACATGCACAACCATATCATTTTAATGATTTCTGTTTATACATTTAACTACATCTATGGTGCATGTTGTTTAAGGGTCTGAAATTTTAGGGGAAAACAAAACAAAACACAAAACAAGACCCAAGATTGATATGAGATCATAAGTATAATCAAAGCAATTTAGTGTTTGTGGAACATACATAAAGAGGCTAATTTAAAATCATACGCATTAATGTGATCTGATTGACAAAGCTTTTAGAATAGAAGATAATTCCAATTGCAGTATAAGGAAATATATCTTATTAATAAGCAATGTGCATGTATGTATAACTAGATATGGATATAACAATATGTATTCACAATTCCTCAAAAAAGCCTCAATTAAACCCCCTTCTATTATCTACTCATGGTTGAGAAAGAAATAATTTCTAGAATGTGTCAAGTTTCATCTAAACTCTTTCTACATCTATAATACTCATCAATGAAAATCCATATTCAAAATAGTTCATCATTCTTAGATATTAAACTATGATTCATACTCTGTGGTATGTATAAAACTGATGAATTTCTTTTTAGTCAGCACAGAAAAGAAAATTAAACTAAACTTTGAACCTCTTTCTTCATGCATTTTAGTCAAAAATTTTATACTCAAACATAAACATGCAGTGTCTCATCATGGAAGAGTAAGTTGCTTAACCTCTGGTCAGAATGAACAGTGAATCTATTATTTGTTCAGGTGTATTTAGAGACATCGGAGAGTAAGGGAATTACAGTCCTGGCCTTTGTCGCTGGAGTCAGAGCTCGGTTAGCCCTCTGGGCAGGAAGAGAGGCAATGCCATTATCTTGTGTCTTTCTCTCAGCCTAGTGGGGCAATACTGTGATGTAAATAGATGGGTTTCTATCTGTTCTATTAACAAGATGAACTCATTTCCCTACCAAAATAAGCCTAACAACATGGCCTTTTTGTTTTTGTTGTTGTTGTTGAAAAGGCTATTCTTTTTCTTTCCTTCCCCTTTCCAGAATTGCTATTGAAAGTGAGCTGTTGCCTTGGGGAACTTAGAAGATAGCACAGTGGAGAGAAAAGGTAGAGGGCTTTTGAGTCTGAAGGGTTAGAATCTTTATGTTCCTTGCAGCTTCTGTGAACTTGTCCACGTCAGTGATCAATATCAGGCTTCTGTTTCTTCATCCTTCTAGCAGAACAACACGACCAGTGCTGTAGGCCTGGAAATGGCCTTTGTAAACATCCTACTGCAGTGTCAGTCACATGATACGCATTCAACAAAGTGTTTGATAAGCACTTTGCCTGCATCTAGCACCGTGCTTAGAACACAATGTTAATCAACATACATTATGTTAAATTTTATTTGACTTCTAGAACTGCTGTTGGAGTGGTGTGAAGAATTAGAAGGGAGGGATACCCAGCACTGGCAGCTGCCTAAATCCTACATTTCCAGGTTGCTGCTTTCATGTTGCATGATGTTTCCCAGAAGTGAGAAATAATAGTCTGAGTCTTGCATATGCCTCACAATAGGAGAAAAAAATGGGGATATAGGTCAGTAGATCTTCATAGTTGGGAGAATTATCTTCCTTGATATTCTCTTTACTTCCTTATTTTTTAAATTAGTACCACTAGAGCAAAGGCGTTTTCAAAAACAACACTTTTTATGGGGTGGAAATTATTATTGTAATAATCCCTGCAATAAATGAATACATACATAAATAAATTAACTAATGAAGTATATGTCTGATTTCACCAAACCAGTATAAGGTGGCTCACCAAGGATATCTCTGGCTTGTTGAGGTGATGAAAGGTTCAAGTATTTGTGCCTATAAAAGGGGTCTCTTTCAATAACACACATTCATACAATAGAGACATCAAGGTAAGATGATACTGGCATTTTGTTGGCATGCATAGAATAATTTAGTTTTTTCTCCAACTTGCATCTAATTAAGAGGAAAGGTTTTTTTTTTATATTGTCTCCTTAGTTTTTATCATTCTTAAATATCTATAAAATAAAAATGAAAGAAAATCTCAATGTGCAAGCTGCTCAAGATCTATAATGGCAATGTAAATTTAGACATGCCTCACAGAAAGGAGAGCTAGAAGTCTTCTTTCTTGCAGATGCTTTGCTTCATTCAGCCCTTATAAGATCGAAAATCTTACGGCCCAGAAACCATCCGTACAGAATACTCAATTGCAAATTCCTTTGGTACTAAAAATATCCCTTTATAAATTTGTTTTACTGGTTGATCTCACAGAAATGGTAACTTTTCATGAATAGCTGAATAATTTCATTTTCATCATTAAGTATATTAAACAAAAAGCTACAGGCTAATACACCAGCAATGACATCTTAAATTCTCGTTCATTGTTATGGCTGCTCTTGCCGTTACTTTCTTCCCACCCACAGATGGCCTTTGATGAAACTGTAGAATTCAGAAGTCAATGTCAACAAAAATTACCGTTAATGCTCAAATAGGAGAAATGACATAAACTAAGCTAAAACAGATCTTTGAATATAAAAAGAATGCTGCTTTTGAAAACATTAGTATGAGCTATAAAAGTAAACCTAATTTAAAGAATAAAAGAGAATGTGTAGGCACCACTAGAAGTCTGGACTCCTTCACTTATTATCCGTGTTTCATTTTCTAAGGCAGAGAGAAAAGATTAACCTGATGTTTTCCTATCTGTCTTCTCTTTTGATGATAGCTAATTGGTGTTGCTCTCTGATCTGATACACATTGGACCTATTTATCCCAAGTTTCACAATTTCTTTCAACGGAACTTATTTGTTTATGAATCTGAAGCTATATATAACAAGGAAATAGAATTAAGACTTACTGAATTGCTAACAGCGTGTTTAACAATTACATGTATAATATCTCATTTGATTGTCATTATTTGTATGGAGGTTAGGCAACGTTATCAGACAGGATCAATTATAGACTATTTGAGATTACCTGTAGAATTAAAAAGTTAAATACTTTCAATATTATATGGCTAGTATGTGGTAAAATTAAAATCTGACTGGCTTCAAAAATCTACCTCCTTTCCATCCATGTACAACTAGTCCGAGAACAGATTTTGGAACTTACCTTGGTGTTAGTATTAAGCTGCCATTAGGTGCTGTGTTTAATTTTACAAATGGTCCATCTCCGGTAGAGAAGACTGGCATTGATGAGTTTCCACTCCTAGGGAAAAAAACACATACAGATAAAATGAAAACAAATAAAAAAACATAAACTAAATTTCTAGTTATTTAATGCTGTGGATAGTTAAAGAAATTACGGAATACCATACAAAGAAATTATAATATAAAACTTCAAATGCTTTGCTATCTGAAAGATGATACAAATTAGTAGAAAAATTACCCATAATGAAATAAATGTAATCTCGTTTTTTGCTTAATACCTTGAGTTCTTTTTTGCATACTCACATATTACTTAACAAAGTTAAAATCAGTGCCTTTAACTTGGGTGTCTGATTTTTTTTATTTGACTTATTTACATTGTTCAACAGTTTCCATAATGATCAATTTTAATGATAACCTCACAGAATTGCTGCACCATAATTGATTAAACTTTATTCCTGTTGAATGTAATTCGTCTTTTCAAAAATGCATGCTAAAAACAACCTAGAAAACGGAGATTATCTCTGTTTACCTTTCCAAATGTTGCTTTGTTCTTCATATTTCATTCAATTCAAAGTCCAACAAGCCCTAATTTAAAGCCGGAAGCTAAGTGACCGCTCTGAAAAAGGAAGTACATAAACTGGACCTGCAAGTGTCAACTGGTGAGTCAGAATAGGACGGAAAGAGAGACACCTCCATGCGACATGAGCCATTAAGTTCCTAGTCTTTCTTTTCCCTGAAAACCTGTTACATTCGTGCTCTCAACTGTCTTAACTGAAGATTTCTCTCAATTATCCTGATCCTTCTCCTTTGACTCGACTGGAGACTCATGATTTCTCCACTCCTGATCTTTCTTCCTGGCTTTTATTTATTCCAAATTTTAATTTTGGTATAAAAGTATGCCTTTCAGCTGGAAATATATTAATTTTGCTATCTTCTACTGGTTACAGAGAGATTGTAGTTTTTGTCTTTTTTTTTTTTTTTTTTTTATGCCTACAGTACCTAGTCTTCCTAGGTGGTCTCCCATCCAAGTACTAACCAGGCCTGACTCTACTTAGCTTCTGAGATCAGAAGAGATTAGGCACAGTTTCTCTCTTTTTGACTCAGTTTGGCAAACCCACCCACTCTCTCTTTAAAGGAAGGTTCAATGTCTTCTCTAGACTAAGCCAACACTCACCCCTTTCTATCTGTGTATAGGGGACTTCCAAGGAACTTTCATAGCTGTTATGATCAATAAGAGGAAAAAAACCTGTAGAGGGTGTTTTCCACTCTCTTTCAGATGAGACAATGCCTTAAAGAAACTGAAAGAGTGTTTGTCCTGTACCTTTCATCCACTGGAACAATGAAGTCTAATGCCTCAGAACTTAGCATTATACGTGGTTTCACTTAAAGTTGCAAATCTACAGACAATGTTAAGTCAAGACTTGTTATCTGTGTAGGATCATCTTGAAGGGTAATTCATGAAAATATATCTCAGAAAAGTAGATTTAAGACTTTTTCATTATCTCTAGCTGTTTTTATTCCATCCCTTGGTTATCTCTTTGAAGATAGACTGTGAGGGAGATGCATTAATTTTTCTAGAAATTAAGAAATAATCTAAACAAAATTAAATATTGAAAAATATTTAAAAATAATTTATAAATCAGTTTTTTAAATCTAGTATCTATTTATTATACATTTACCATTGCATTGGCCTATGTTAGAATTGGCAGTTATATTTTTAACATAAGTTTATTATAAAGGAAGACTAGAGGCAAAGCTTTAATAATAAAGAATATATTAAATAAAGAATGTATTTAAATAATAAAGAATTCAGTAAGTGCTAATTTTTCTACCTTGATAGTCTCAAATACTGTTTCATAGTGACGTTTTCACTATCTGGATGAGAAAAATAGAGATTATGTATGCATGCATGAAAAAAGCACATCTTATATTCTCAGATTGTCTTCTTCACATTTTTAGTCTCAATTTTACATGAGAAAACAGACTACAGTTAATGGTACAGCTATGTTGTTTTTGGGCTATTTAGAATAATTAGATAAAACCTTCTTTTGAAAAAAAGCTAAAGTAATCACATAATTAATTAATTATTTTTTTTCATAAGAAATACTGGTATCAGCAACCTGCGAGTGGTGTTAAGTGACTATCAGTTCATACGAACATTTCCAGATGTCAGTGCTGGATGTTAGAATTTGAAATTTAATTTGAGACAGACTACCTGCATTTGAAATTCTGCCAAGTATAGCTCATCCTTTTTCAGACTGAACACAATTTATTCTAGTTTGTATTCACAGTAAGCAGAATATAAGTGGCAGACAAAGTTTACAACAAACTATTTCTTATTTTAAAAAATGATGGAAACAATAGAAATATATTAAAAATGTTCCTAGCAAAATAAAAGGTTAGCAACTCTATGCTATCACCATTTGTTTTTGAAAAACAAAACCTCAAAACAACTGAACAATTGAATTCTTAAGAGAGAATACGTTACTTTAAGTTCTACAAGCAAGGCATGCAACTTAGTCTCTCCCTGCCTTAGTTTATTTTTCTTACAAGGAAATCAGCTAGTTTTTAGAGAGGTGGTCTGTCCAGATTACAACTAAAATTTGCAGTTTTTAAATTTTGAAAAGGTTCTACGTCTGCAGATTTAGACAACCCTATCACACACTGTCATAGCTGTTGGAAATCAAAAGTTTTGGTATCACATAGAGAAGCCCATATACCATTCATTACCTTTTCAACATGCTAATGCCTCCTGAATATTTCTAAACCTTTATTATCATTTTTATAGGTTGTATGGCCTCAAAGGGCTCCCTTGACTTCAGGGAAACTTTAATCTATGTGAGAAAAAACACACGTAGATGCAACCCACCACTAATATTTTTGAGGTCGTATACAGAGTATAAAAATTATACTCAGAGATGAATTCTAGGGAAAGAAAGAAGGATATCCCAAGGCATATTGCACAGTATTCAATCTTCTGTCTTTTTTCTCAGGCCCTGCTTAGGTTTCCTTCTTTTGTCTTGCTCCTCAGACTGTTTGCTGTGATAAGAATTCCTCCCTAAAGCAGGAGCTTAGGTAGGGATGTCTTAAGCTTTTGAACACATTAAAGCTAAAAAGAATAATAACAAATGCTGCAAATGTTGCTTCCAGGCACTATAGCTCATTTCACACCCCCAAAAGAAGGTTTAAGTAATGAATTGAGCCCGGTGGAATTAGTCTGAAAAGGTTATATATATATATGTATGTATGTATATATATATATATATGTATATATATGTGTATATATATATACATATATATATATATATTTTTTTTTTCTGTAGAAGAATGGACCATCATTTTCAGATTGGAGGGAAAGAAGAGGATTGATTTGGCAGACAGAAAGTAGGAGAGAGCATTTTAACAGGCTGGAGATCGGTGAAAGAAAGGGATTTAAGCCAAAGGATGGCAAAGCTTCCCACTAGGAGAGTCAAGACATGTGTGCTGTTCGTTAAACACTGTGACTGAACTGGACACATTTCAACTACATTTGCTTATTAATTTATCATATTTATAGCAACACACCTAGCACTCATCCAGCACTATGATTGCTTAGCACACAGGTAAGCTTCATTTTAGATTTTCTGACCTCAACTCTTAAAATTCTGTGACACACAGAAGAAATGCCAATAGAAAAAGAATAATCTTCACGTAATCAATTTCTTCCTTTACGCAAGCTACTGTATTAAGAACAAGAGAGAAACTGATAGGTTAGTCTGGTGGCTGGCTGCTCTCTGTTGTCTTACAGATGTAATGGTATTAGGATGGTAACGAACTCCTGGCATCTCTTACCAAAAATATGGCTGAAAGAAGTGATGCTTAGCAGAAATTGGCAGAGACGGGATCTCTGTGAGCAACATCTTGCACAACTTGGTCTTAATCTCTTGTAGTGTATCCATGATTTGTTTGTTACATTTTTTCTCAGCTTCCATCGAAGTTTATTGTTGAATAAGAGGTATATAATATATACCACCATATTTACTATAGTTTTTTAAATGCATATATTTTTTAGTGCATTATTACTGTATAAGGACATACATACATTTCATTTAGAATTTAGTGTCAAGAGAAATCTGTTTTCCCTATGGAACTGGTAGCATGTACTTTATCTCATAACTAAAGTTATGCAATTTTTAATGTTTCCTTTTTGCATAGGTTTCCAGAAATCTCAGACACAAACATTAGTATTTATGCTGACCTTGTATCTCTTATAGATTTGCTTCCTTATTTCTTTGGACCTTATTTTCATCTACTACTCTCCTAAACTTACTGCACACACTCTTTGTTATAAATCACCTCCCTTTCTCTTAAAGAGATAAGACCATAAAGAAGAGAAGATGGAAAAAAATAAAAGAAAAAAGAAGGGAGAAAATATGGAAGTGAGAAAGGAAACAAAAAATAAAGAAGAAAGAAGAAAAGGAAGAGCGAAGAAGGAAAAATTGAAGGAAGGAAGAAGGTATATTATTCTATTAGATTTTTATCAATGTTATTCAAAATTGCCCTTAGTCTCATAGAATATGCAACATTATTTACAGGTTGAACAGTTGGAAATAATTTTTAGAAGGGAATTAGAATGAACAAGAAAACTTTTGTTATTTATTTTATAGGGTGAAAGTTTTCTCATGTCCTTATCTCTTTCTATTTTAGAATATAGAAGTTTCCCCTTCCCCGTGTGACAGAATCTAAGGGCATGGTAAAGATATTGGCTTGGGATAATTATAATTTCTTGTTTTTGTCAAATAGACTTTGAGTAAAAAAAGTTTTTGAGGAAAAAAAGGCTGTAATATACTTTTATAGATTAATTAGCTATATGTTCCAGAAAGTTAATTAGAAAATGATCCACAATTATACCAAAATATGTAAAAAAAATTCTTAACCCTTTAAATGCATAATTCTTAGTAATTTTCTTGCCACATAAATCTTTCTGGGGGGGTTACAAAATACCAATTAGAGTGTAAGTCAAAATAAGAGTTAAAGACAATGAGAATTCTCCCTGAATTGTATTCACACAAATAAGTGGCATTTCACATAAAAGAGTGCCCAATAATATGTTTTCAAATACTTGGTGGGAGAAGTCAGAAATGATTTTTTCCAAGCAAGCCATTTTACCAGCTTGTGGTTGACAGAAATCTAGTCGTAGATTTTTTTTTTTTTTAACCTTTTAAATGATATACTTCTTATAGCGGCCTTTTAAAACTCCCTACTCTTGTTTTGGTTTATTAGAGGAAAAAAATTTTTCCATAGAATTAAAATAGGCTGGTGTCACAATGACAAGCTAAAGAATCCCTTGGATCAAGTCAGAGATGGTCTTCAACCTGGCTACAGTAGAAAAATAAAATGTTTGATGTTTTGTTTTCTTTCAGTTTGTTTTGTTTTTAATGCTAGGTGAAAGCAAACTGCCCAATTTTAGAGATGTTTTAGACAAGTTCTATATTTTCTACTGAAACAAATACACAGAGTTTCATGGGTTTCTCTGCTTTATCAGAATCACCTAGGGCTCTGTAAGACCCGAGACCTCTGGGCCTCACACTACCAAGGTCCCGGACCGGAGTCTATAGAGAGTCTAGTCGTCTGCGATACTATGGAGGGGTTTGCAGTTGGATGAAAAATAACTATGTCTTTATTTTTATTAACCTCTAATTGAAATTTAATCTTTCCTTCTGATACATGTAACCACAATATTATTAGCAGCACTTATAATTTTGTCACTAACTACAGATATCTTCATATCGTATTGCAGTTGCTGCATACATCTAAAAATATCATTTTTGCTCACCTTTGATCTGACAGTAATTGTTACAACCACCAGGATATCTGACTTAATACCTCTTGATAAAGAAATATATTAGCATATCATATTTATAATATTTGATAATTATTTTTAATGTAATTAATTTCCTTTGTAATTATGTGCATTTTATACACTTAATAATTTGAACCTAAGAAGTTGGTAAGTTTCACCAGACTTCCAAAAGTGTGTATGACACACAAAAGAAGGTTAAGGACAAGGACACTCCCCCTCCCCCCCCAGATTATCATTCTCAAACTTCAGGGTGCATCGGAGTCCCTTGAAGGGTTTATTCAAACACAGATTGCTGGCCCTACTCTAGAGTCTCTGATGAGTAGGTCTGAGGTGGTGTTTCAAAACTTGCATTTCTATACATGCATCCCAGTTGTTGCAGATGCTTCAAGTTTGGTTCTAAACTCAGAGGCTGAGCAGCACTGACCTAGACTACCCTGAATCCAAACATCTGGGACCAAGACTAGATGAGTCTACTATATAACCAGGTTAGGGAGCAGCCGATCCAGTTCCTGGATTGCAAGCTAGTGCTTTCACTCGCTTGCCCACAGCAGACATAATTACCTAACTCATTGTGCTCTTCCCAATCCTGTCAGAAAATAAACCTATAAAATATTAATCTTAGAAAGTATAAAATTACCGTGCTTGCTATTAAGCATTTTCTTCTTTCTTATTTTTAGTTAATTTATTTCTTATTTTTAACAGAAAAGACATCTAAGTTATAATTTGTACTTCAGGCAAATGATGAGCTTTTAGCTTAGTCAATTAAACCAAGTAAAATAGTATTTTTCCCCACCATCTCGCCCTCAGTACTCCATCTTCCTCATTCCCACACTAGGAACGTAGCTAAGAATTAAATTATTTTTCTTTAGTGCTAAATTTGTAAATTAAAAATAACAGAAAACACTATTTAATTATTTCTGGGTAAAGTTAACAAATAATAAGAAATCATTTAAAGTCGAAGATAGTAATATTTTTTCTACTAATTCCCCCATCTTATATTTGCTGTAATTTTGTGTTAAGGTTTTTCTCACATAAGTGAAAACTGGAGACGATGATAAGAACAAGAACACTTATTTCTCGACGACTTCTCAAACTAATATGAAACCAGTTCTATTTTCAGTTTCCAGGACCCAGTCCTAAACTGTAGATACGAATTTGCTGCATGCTTACATAGAATATTAAATCATTATACTCTAATTTTTTGGACGTCTTATTAAAAACATTTTTTACTCCTCACCCTCTACATTTTTAAACACTTCTGAAATGGAAGAATATTGAAGTAATTCCAGTTCTCATACTGGATTTGAGAATGGGAGGCTCAAGCGATGTTTCTGATATTTGAGCTGAAGGTATCTAGCACAGAACTATTATGGAATTGAAAAATTAACATCAATTCTTCATAGGTTGCCTAATAAGGATACTTGTAACTAATCTATTTTTAACACATTAGTATTTCCTAAATTCTGTAAAGCCGTAACAAACCTGATGATTTCTAGTTTTTAATGGCTTAGCAAACAAATCTACTGCATAGTTCATTCACTGGGTTAGTTAGTAACAGGGTAGTGTGCTTTCCCCAAAAATATTATTTTAAAAATAACTACTTCAAATTTCTTTAACGTTTATTCTCACATCAGTATAAAATATTTTCTTTCATGCTTTGATCAGAGACATGAACATGTTGTCCAAAGTACTTTTACTTATGCACGCTATAAATGGCAGGGAATGAAAATGTTTCATTTAAAGAAGGAAAGGTTGATGAAATCTGCCTCGTATGATGTACTAGAATGTTTGGGGAATTGCATTTTGTACCTTATCTGCATAAATAATCTTGAGAGACTACAGTGCTTTTTAAGTAGATTGACACCTAAATTACTTTTCACTGTACCAAACACATCATTTTAAACTTGCTAAGTTTCTTTTGTGTTACCAGACATATTCTCATTAAGGCTATAACTTTCTTGCAATTATCATGGCACTATGGAGACTATTTAATAAGTGCAGGCCCAAAGATTAAAGTCTTTGCAGAGATTACCTCATTTCTGAAGAAAGCAAGTGCCTGACCTTCATCAAAAATATTGCAGCTAAGGCAGTGGGATGTACTGCTTGTTTTATGCACATTAAAAAAATCTAGTTCTTTGTCCATGTCTCCAGATGGAAGGATTGTGATTCCTAGGAAATGAGGTCAGTGAACTAAAGAGTAAAATCTGGCTGGGGGAAAACATGTAAATAGTACACAGTTGTGTGGAATTGGCTGTCATCCACTCTGCTCAGGCCATTTTCTAGAAGGCCTTTCCTGACATGCACAGATTGAATAAGTTCTCCTACAGCATATTGAATTTATCACATTATATTGTAATTATCTATTTATGTGTCTATCCTCACCACGCTTAGAACAAGACCTATGACTTATTCATCCATGGAACAGACACAATATCACTGCTAATCTTTTAGAGCAAATTAGAAAATCTCTAGTTCAGGACAGAAAAAATAAATGATTAGACTTCTGATCCAGGAATAATCAGAGTAATCTAAATAATATATTTATATTAGAAGCTGTTATAAAGTAATAAAGATATATGTTTCCTTTCCAATATGCTCTCTCATGCAATTATAGTAATCAGCATTTTGCTACCATGCAACATATTTCATTCAAACACATTAAAAGAGATTTCTGTCAAAGAATATGTTGACCTTTTTCACCTTTGTAAATGTTTTGCCTTATCTCCATATATCCTTCAGGAAACAATTTAGTTAAGATGCACAAACCACGATAGGAAAAAATCCAGTGTTTATAGTCATAAAGTCACACTTAGAAAGGTGGTAAATTGGAATATAAGTCCCAGTGCAGTGAAAGCCCAATATATGCACATGTGATCCAGGGCATTTGGATTCATTAATTGTGGAAATAAGGTCAATTTACCAATCTCCTTAGCCTGTTCTTTACTAAGTTCCCGAGTCTATAAAACAGCTCCTCAGAACTGTCAAGTTTAGTAGTGGAAGAAAATGACTTCTTACGGCTTCACCTGTGTGAACTTGCCATTGCATTGAAATCAACATGAAAGTGGGAACCCAGAATCAATGCCACTTACCTACCCAGTGCTTTACTTGAAGTGAGAATAAACAAGTGTCAGTTTCAGTGTTTTGTTGACTTATCCTCAAAATATATTATTCCTCCTGCAATTCGCCCACCTCCAAGACTCTTTAGGTCTCAAAGCCCACCACATTGAAAGGGTTTTTGTTAGAATGCAAGCTATAATGTATACCAGGAAGGATAATATATATAGAGTGCAGGAAGTTTCCAAATGATCCACATAAGTTAAATTGATGATTATTTACATAATAGATGATAAAATTCACTTTCTCTCTCTCTGCTCTTGATAGAAATTGACTTTCTGGTGAGTCTGACATCACTTGAATGAGGTTTGGAGCTGGGGAATTCCCATTCTGAATGAAGAGAATTTTAGGAAGTAAGGGAGTTGAAAGCTTTCAATCCAATTGCAAGAAGCTATGGAACATTTCTGATACTCTGGCTAGAACCTCAACACATTTTCCTTTAGTAAAATATCTGTATGTGGTGGTTAGTACTACCCTGACATTAATACACAATCTAACTCTCCCAGTCTACTAGAAATTAAATACCTATTATGGGCTATGCTAAGACCTAACTATTACCCTATTATTTCTATTGGAAGACAGGTTTTTGGTTAAAAAAAAACATTTTGAAATAAATTTTGAAAAATTTGTATATAACATGAAGACTGATATATGAATTATTAATCAGTTATAATGAGGGCCCCTTATTAAAAAACAGCAAACAGCAATCAGTTAATTATATTTGATTTTGATGAACTAGGAATAGTTGAAATAATTGCCAAATGCTGAGGGTAAATGTAGATGTGGGCTTAAATTATTTTCCTTCGTAACTTTATGAAATCTTTTAGAACAAATTAGAAAATCTTTCTCCATTTCAGGACAGAAAAAATAAATGGTAATGACATATTGGACAACTTTTGACATATTTTTAGATAGATATATCTACATTTATATGTACATATATTTATATATAATTCATTATTTATTGCTTCAACGATGTTTATTGAGCACCTATATTTTGAGACAATGATAAGTCTAGGTGTTAAAATGCAATAATAAATAAAATAAACATGATTCTCACATTTATAAACTCTATAGTTTAATATGACAAGCCAAATCGATAAGTAATACAGTGCTATAAGTGATAAAATAACCATATGTGACCCACTATGGTTAAATCTCCCAAATTATGAATACCAAATAATCAGAATGGTGAATTAGAGTTGACTGATTGATTGTACAACTTAAAAAAAAAGAAAATTATTGCTACTATTATTACCTTCCATTTTCCAACTCATTACTTTTGAGACTGATGGGAAGATAAAAATTGAATATGGTGAACATCTATATTTGATGTAATATATTATGACATTAGACTGGAGGTATTAAAATTTTTGGTGAGTCATTAATATGAATTTATCACTTGCATTACCCTTCTTGAGTATATCTTGAAATAGTGCATATTTTTTCTCACAATAATCATACTGTTACAAATTTTCCAAAAAAAAAACTATTGTAAACATTATGCAAAGATATAGCAAAAGCATATTCTCTTCATGCTTGTGATTAGTTATGTATACTATGGTATAAAATGGAATATTTAATTTTTTAAAAAATAATAATCTATAGAAAATATTTAATGACATGATACTCATGTATAAGTAGGTTATTAAATGGAGCACAATGTACTATTTTGTATAATTTTATAATATAATATTTCTATATACTTATATTTACATAATATTTAATAAAAAGTTATTAACAGTTATTTTTTAAGAATGGGGTTAATCAAGATTTTTTAAGAATGGGGTTAAGCAAGATTTTGCTCATGCATATTTTCTAAATCCATAACTTCCATAAATTTGAAATATCTTAATAAACCCAGTTTGATAACAATAAAAAAGTTTGAGAATCTCTTAAAAGAGAGCTAAGTAGAATTACTTACCCCAGTCCCAGCAGCTGACAAACATCATTTGAAATCTGGGTGGTCCAGTTCTCAGCACACGCTACATACCATATGCTCTGAATTCTGAACTGTACCAAACCAGTGTTCGTGGTGCCATTGGAAAGACGTACTAAAAAGATTAGACACAGAGTCATTTTGACCTAAGCTGATGAAGATAAATGATGGACTCTGAACTAAACATGCAATATTCTTAACATTTAGAGTTTAAAGATTTATTGTAATTTTTCTTAAGAGTATATTTGGATGGTATAACGAGTGTTAGAAAGGATATGGAGAAAAAGGAACCCTCATACACTGCTGGCGGGATTGCAAATTGGTACAGCCACTATGGAAAACAGTATGCAGGTTCCTCAAAACACTAAGAATTGATCTACCATATGATCCAGCAATCCCTCTACTGAGAATTTACCCCAAAGACTTGAAAACCCATATCCGAAAAGATATTTGCACACCAATGTTCATAGCAGCATTATTCACAGTGGCCAGGACATGGGAGCAACCAAAGTGTCCTATGATAGATGATTGGCTAAAGAAGCTGCAGTACATATATATGATGGAATATTACTCAACCATTAGAAGAGATGAAATACTGCCGTTTGTGGCAATGTGTATGGACCTTAAGAGAAACATGTTAAGCAAAATAAGCGAGACAGAAAAAGTTGAAAATTATGTGATATCACTTATATGTGGGATAAAAACCTAAAAGCAACAAATGAATAAGACAAGCAGAGATTCATGGCCATGGACAATAGACTAGTGGTTACCAGTGGGTAGGAGGGAGGGGGAAGGGGGAAAGATCATGGGGTAAAGGGGATCAAATATGTAAAGTTGGAAGTTATGTAAATGACATTAAGTGAATAAAAATAGATAGATAGATAGATAGATAGATAGATAGATAGATAGATAGATGATAGGTAGATAGATAGTATATTGGAAGTCCTAAGTTGAAAATATAACTATAAAAAAAAAGAAATATGCAAGGTCATTGCACATCAATATGGCAAATGAACATATGGTAAAGTTATTCACAAAGAGAGTATCTTACACATTTAGTCTCTGAAAGAAGAGAAACTCAAGTTCAGGAACAACTGTAGGCATTGTCCCCTACTTCTTTCTCCAGATACCACTCCCCTTGCACTTTTTCTTTTGCTGTTCGGTTTCCATCATCTTTCTCACCACCTTACAACCATTTTGGATAGAGTTTTAAGGCCATTAGGGATTGAATCAAGCTAAGTTAGTTTATCAAATAAGAATAAAATCTCCAATGGAAATTTTACCAAAAATCACCGTATTGTAATTATGTAAGTGAATGCTATTATTTTTGTTTTTACCCTGTTATGAAGAATATGAGCATTGACTTCAGAATTAGACACACTTAGGTTGAAAACACAGCTTGACCTCCTACTAGGTGTGTCATGTTTGGCAGCCACTTCTCCAAGCCTCAGTTTTCTCATGGTTGAAATAGAACTAATTCTTGTTATGTTAAGATTGTTTTATAGCACTTAGTTACAGTGCATGGCACATAATAAGTAGCAATAAATATCTTCTTAGAAATGAAAGTAAGGCATAGTAAAAGTAGCCATTACTCATGTCATAGAGATCTGGAGTGGGGCTGGACTTACTTGAATACTCAAGGCAGGAGTAGTAGTAGATAGTGAAGAATCAAGCATGCAAAGGGCCAAGTAAAAAGTCAATTATAAATAAAACTGAGGTGCCTCTGTATGTAGGTGATGCATGGAGTATAATTGCCACTAAAAATGGTGCTCGATTGCCTTGTGTGGGCTACTGCCTCTCTGTGGTATTTTATACTTTCTATGTAAATATGGATTGTCCTCAACTTAAAGTTATTAAGTGTAGTAAATTTAAACAAAAAAACTAATACAAGAGCCATGATATCAGTGAGAGATGTTCAGACCCCAAAGCATCAATACACACATCCTTAATCTTCCTTTCACATTTGTAGAATCCAAATGTAGAAGCTAAAGTGACAAAAATATTTTCCTAAAAATACTACATACCACAATGTGCTTCATCTGAGCCATCCTTACAGTGTGGAAGACTGTCACAGAGGTTGATTAGCGGAATACACTCTCCGTTCTTACACTGAAAATCATCTTCTTTGCAGGGTTCTATGGGGAAAGAATATTCATTGTATAAAATAAAGAAGTGACAAATAGATCATTCTGGATGACCTATCCCATTCCGTCCCTTTTAATGTCAGCCCTTTGGCACCACACATGGTTGAGCTGGCTTTTCTGCTGATAAGACTATACAGTTGGTTGCTCGGAATGCTCAGAAATAGTAGTGTCAAAGCCAGAGATATGGCTTGAGAAGAGTGTGGATAAAACCTTAAGCATATCCTTTGCACACGGTAGTGCCAAGAGATGGCTGAGGGGTTTAGCACACACTCTTCCCTCACAATCTTTGTTATTCTCTCTTTAATGAACTCCTTTATTCCAAATGTATGAGCAACAACCATTGGAATGTTACACGAGTACAGAGAGATCTCTTGGTTCTACCATCCAAATGATACCTCCAAACCTTTATTATACAGAAATATAGAAGTTTCCTTTTGCCAGGAACAAAGTTGGCCTAGGCTAGAAACAGTGAGCTCAATTAAAGTATAGTCAGGTGGGAAAAAGTAGTCACAGAGAAATGGACTCTCCGCAATAAGAGTTATTTGAAAGGAAGCTGGGGATTGAGCTCCCCACAAGTAAAGCAGGATTAATGTCCTGGGAACGTACTTGAAATGTAAAGAAACTGAAGGAAAATGAAGAGACTGAATAATAAAGGAATCGAGTAGATCTGGGGGCATTTGGTGGTTTTCAGAGTCTGAGTCATGTGAAAGGAGGCCTACTAGAAATATTGACTGCTTGAAGAGAGTGGGTAGTGTTCTTTCCTGGAACTCATTGATCTTAAAGGGTTTTGTGTCCTGAGAGAGATGTCATCTCACAGAAAGAGGGGTTTGCTTCCCTTGAGATCTCTTTTCTAATTGTGGCTTAAGAGGGATAGCTACATGCCGACACTAGGATCTCTGTTGAGGATCACGTGGAATTTGGGTCCCTTGAGAAGAAAAATGGTGATTTGAATGAAGAGGCCTAATGCTTCTTTTCCTGTATGGCACATGGACAGTCGTAATAGGGAAGCAAAAGCACCTGATAAGGAAATTAATCATAAATTTTTATATTAAAAATAATGCATGATTAATTTTTGTTAATAGCTTTCAAAATATAGGTTTAAAATTCACGTTAAAATGATTTCAAAACCAAATTGTACTAATCTTCATGCGGACTTTCTCAGTTTATGATGACCAAATGTAATGACACTTGGAAGAAAGCATTCCTGTTTTAGAATCTAGGTGGTCATTCCAAATCTGATCTGAGAGCACTGATGATGCCATTGCACTTTAAAGAGAGTTACTACAGCCATATTATACTTACTGTATACAAAACCAAAAACTGGCCCACTATCAATACCCATCACCTATTTCCAGTTATTAAAAAAAAAAGAATTAGAGTTGTTTTTCTAAAAATTAGACTGCATAAAGTTCTTGAGGAGCTGTACTTTCGGATGGGTAAGGGGAAAATGGTGTCACCCCACACAAGTGAGTGGTGCCCCAAGACGATCAATTCATACTGGTTGCTTTAACGGAGTGAGACCAACACCTCACTCCCCAGGCGAAAGTTTATTACAGTGCAGAATCCCAAGGACTGGTGTTTTCATGGCACTAGTGCGGGGGCTTTTGAATTTTTTTTTTCAGCTGTGACTAGAATAAGAAATAGACTTCAAACCATACTTGAAGACATACCAATCTGTGTGCGTATGACTCAATATAATACCCTTAATTTTGTCCTGTTCTATTTTGTTCTGTTCTACCCCATCCCATCCCATCCCATCCCACTCATTCCATGACAAGGAATGCTGGTCAAAACCAAATAAATTAATTTCATAGCCCACCGCTTGAGAGATATCAAGCAAAGCTTCAGTACAGTGAAAAATTTTATGGAAGATAATAACTCTAGTTTACTAGAGTTTGTGGGCAGATAGCTGTATGAAGATTGATGTTCGCTTCCTATCTAATGAATTCAGAAGTTGGCTCTAACTCCCCTTGATGGTAGTTCAGGCTAGGAGAGAGGGTGGCAGTGGAAACATTGTGCATTTTATCTATGTGTAGGACAGTGTATGAGTTTCCATTTTCCTATTAGACCCTGAGAATTATAATTGGATGACCGCTGCCTGACAGGAAAAGCAGGCTCCAGTACAAAGAAGTGAAGGGATGGAGACCGATGGTGAATATTAGAAGCTGAGCCAGGTTATAAGGGATCATCTAGAAGAATGTTATTCATGCCTACACTGTACTGAGCAAGCGGGAGAGAGGAATGCTCCAAAAAAATCCAGAACTCCATTCTACAAAGGAGCCAGCATTTTGCCCAGAGCCATTGTTAGCCAAAAGAAAACTATAGTGGTGATAGAATTTTTTCTGGTCTTCCTCTTCCCTGACACTGTAGCTATGTATGGGAAGATGGAAGGGAAAGAAAGTGAAAAATGAGTCAAAGACAGTATTTCTATCCTCCTCTGCCTTATGTTATTGGGCTAAGTTTTGTGCTCTTGTTGAGATTAAAAAAATACAACTTTTGATTAGATGATATTAAAGTTTTGATGCTGTATTTGAAAGTACATTGTAATATCTAAAAGTGAGTCTTAATTACCCAGTTAAGAAAACTTGATACCCGAAATAACTGGCAAACTGAAGAGATCTGCCTGAAATATTCAAAGGCAAGAGGGAGATTTGAAATAAAGTAAATGGAGAAAAATAAGCTTTTCTGGTTTATACTCTCATTGAGTCCATTCTGTATGTTGAATATGCAATATACTAATTGTAATACTCATAATGCCTGGTTTCTCTATCTTTATATGCCCAGAGTGTGACAAAATGCCAGATACAAAATAGGAAATACATATATTTGTTGAACATTAACTGAATTAATTTATGTTAAATTAGTGATATGCCCCCCAAATTGACATAAGCCTCAGTAGTAGAGTTGACACCATATAAAGCAATCTTTAAAAGTATGATTTTAAAAAATATATTTAAATTAGGCAATTGATTGGTTGATGGTAACACTATTGATTTGAAAAATAGAAGTCGGTTTTGTGAATTATGACAGTAAAATTTACTTATTTGAATTTGAATGGTGATTAAAGTATGAGCTTGGTAAGCATATAGACTTGGTTTAACACTCAATTTTGCCATTTTCTTTTAATTTATTTTTGATTTTGGACAAAAAAATTAGTTTTTCTGAGAGTCAGTTTTCTTGACTCTCAAATGGGAACAACTATTATTTATGTCTTAGGTATATCATGAAAGTAAGTTAGAAAACTAAAATGTATTTAGTATAGTAACATAAACACATTGAACACTCAATAAATTATATTCTTGACAGCAAAAGTAGTAACATTTAAAAATCGTCCTTTAAAAAATTTAAAAAAATAAACATCATCCTTTTTACTGATAATTTGAATTTAACATTCTTACTTCCAGGCGCCAGTTGTGCTTCTTTCCCTTCCAGATAACCATATAAACAACAAGAAATCACGTGTAATCTATTCCTTTCAGTATCTTACAATAATAATTGGAAATATTTGTATACTTTCTTTTAAACTTTGAAAAATTCTATATTTTTTCAACCCAAATATAAGTTAACTTAATAAAAAAATAAATTAAAGAAGACATAGCTAGGCTGATCATTTATATAAATCTTTGTCCCATGAGAGAAGTAGGATACATATATCAAATATAATACTATTAAGGAAGTTCTAGTAAATGTAATTACCAGTTTGTTTCACAAACACGTATTTTTTAAGCAGATTAGTAAGATGATAAGTGGGCAAAGACAACTAAATATTCAACAGGCAAACATTACTATTTTAACTGACTTTATATATCTTCCTAAAATTCATTTTTATTTAAAAAGGAAGGCTTAAAGCTAGATATACATGTATTAGTATTTATATATTCTATTTAAAATCTATACTTTAACATGTGCTATATTTATTTAAAAAGTCGACAGCCTAATTAAATATCCATGATCAAAAATCTTAATATACTTATAGAATGTTAGTCATCACTAGTTATTTTTAAATTATCTCATTACTTTGTAATAATATTTAAATTTATTGATAATTTTACTTTTTTACCAGTGTTGTCAAAGCATATTTAGTTGAAAAAGCACATATTTATTGAATAGAAATTTAAATATCGAAATTAAAATATGAATGAGTTTCAGATATAAAGATCTGAAAATTATAATTCATTTTTGTGCTCCAGTGAAAGATTTTAAGGTTATACCCTATGAATCTAGAAAAATTCACTTGTTTCTATAAGAGGAATGGACTGAATGAAAAAATGCTGAATAGGGCAAAATGATCTATTGTTGCTGAACTGAATAGAAATTATAAATTCTGAGGAGAGGTATAAATAAACTCTTTGAAAATTTCCCTTACATGAATGAACGGGATTCTGATTGTTTGCAATATATAGCAGTTTAGCTTCATTAAGAAGTCTTTAACCCAAAAGTTTAACTCTCTGTGGCCTCTGAAATCTTATTTCTGATTGTTTTATGCTCATAGTGAGAGAGGGAAAAAGAAATATTGCTAGGAATTGACTTTCCCTATCTTCTTTTTATGAAGTCTCCAGTAGCCTTGCTTCATTTAGTCAACATATGCTTGGTTTTAAATGGAACTGAATCGATCTCTAAGGCATACGCCACACAATCTGGGGAGGGCTCTAAACCCCTAAATGTAATCAGCTGCCACTTCCACAGTTGCCTGATAAGCACTATTGAATTCTAAATGAAGACTCTCAGTATCACAAAAGAGCAATGAAAGGACATTTATAGGAGACAGATCTCAATAAATCTGTATTTTATATATTCTAGTTTAATGTAACTGGAAATGTTCGAAATAGGATAAAGAAAGAAGATAAAAAAATATGTTATGTAATTGTTTTACATCTCAATTGAAAGGTTTGGAAGGTGTCCCCAAAATAGCTCAGGAAATAAATGAAGCACATAAACATTGAACATTTATGATATCCCTTTTATATTTTTTCCAAAATGACCAGCAAAGCAGAACATCACTATAAACAGATATGTGTGCCCAAACTCTCTTTCCATTACCAGCTTAATTATCTTTCACTGCCAAATCCCTGTTTCTGTAATTGCTTTTCAGTTTTTTGGTGTAAACATCTCCCCAGGAGAAGATTGTGCCGACGATGACTCAATCACTCAATTTTCTTACTCCCCGATAGCATCTGTACCATATCCAGGAGGAATGTGAAACCACATTCCCAGCATATTCACCAAGCAGTGATGGTCATGGAAAACTCCATCCTAAATTCAGCCAAGGGGATTGTTTCTCTAAATGATTTATTTCCTAAGCAACGTCATCATAGTCATTGAAATCTAGTGAAAAGGCAAACCATTATATACAATTCCTACACCATAAATCTGGTCTCTATTTTGTGTTACAAGCCATAGATTATGCTCTTTTGGTTTTTATCTTGAATAGGAATTACCTGTAATATTTTTTCATAATCTTTGATGTTGTATTTATTTCATTATAAGAATCTGATAAAAACCATTAACTATAATATTTTTGATGAAAGAAATGTATTGCTGTCTGCCTTTTCACAATCTATTCTTATCTCTACACCTCTTTCCTCCCTCTTCATTTGCAATTTAGAATATGAGTTTAATGACCTACTAATTTCTCTAAAATTTTGTTTTAAGATGATTTCTTTTTTCAGATGGTGGAATACCCAATAATTATTTCATTTTTTTTTTGATTTATGAAAATTTTCTCCCCTATTGGTTAGTGCTATTAGATTTTTTATCTCATTGGTTCAGTTGGTTTTACTATTTATCACTGTTTCTTTAAAAATATAATACTTCTTTCAAAAATACTTTCCATAACATCTTTGTTGGAAAAAGTTTGGAAGGCCTTCCTCTTCAGTAAAATAAGTATTAGGTATTTCCTTACTCTATTTTAAGATACTTTGCAGAAATGAACACATATTCTATTCCATTCAAATATGAATAATATTGATGCCTATACATTTTTTTATTGCAGCAATTTCTCTTCAAAAACTTAGAAATACCTGTCTTTAAGTATTCAAAATAAAATGAGTAAACTATAAAGCTGATATGATTTTTAACACCTTTAAAAAGTGATGTTTATTCTGCTTAGGAATTTTCCAAAACTTTTTCCTTACAAAATTTAAAATTTTATATAGTAAATGTTATAACACTGATTTCTAATTATTAATTTTTTTATAGCAAGCAATAAGACTTGATGATTTTTAAGTCACTTTTATCACATCCAATAATTATATAATTTTTCCCCCATTATACCATTCACTGTTAGTTTTGATTAGTTCTTTTCCTTTGGAAATGCCTGTTATTTTTAAATTGTACTTTTGTGTTTTTTCTGCATGCACATTGCAGAATCTCACAATTGTTGTGGCTTCTACTGAAAGCCAGAGGGTAGACAAGATACAAGTCAACTTCCATATATGCTGTGAAGCTGAAAACATATAACTTTCTGTGATGGAGTCAAAGATCTAGGCCAGTTTTGAGTGGAGGAACAGATATTTGCACAGATGGATCTAGGATAAGATAATAGGCCAGATGAGAATCAAAGCTCCAGTCTTACCTGTTTACTAGACATTCTAGTTAAAGACAAACTGACCATAGTCTCCTATGGAAGGGAAAGATAGATGGAGGAAGAAACCTGTATTCTGTCTTCCTGACATATTTACTTAGAGAGAACCACAGGGTGTGGGCAGTAGCCTAAGGAAAATCATAGTCCAAGAGGAGTAGCAGTCAATAAAAAATTCTCTGTAGATTATTGAATGCAAATAGTTGTATCATACATGCATATAATACTATAGATATAGATATATCCATGATGAGCAGGCAGGCACCAATTTCCTCCCCTTCTGATTATATTATGGGTATAATAAAAAACAAAAGGTAAGAAGATTGTGCATACCAGCAAAAGCCGGCATCGAATTCCTTCATCCTTGATGGCAGTCGCTTTACGCTGCTTGTCTCTAAGAAGTTAATGATGTTAATATTTTAATTGGATGTTGTTGGCATTCAAACAGCTCACTTGCCTGTCTTCCTGCTGTTCTCTGAAAATGCTCTTGGCAAAGGGAACATGACAGACAGTCCTCTTTGCTCATGGCGCCAACAACCCCATTTTTAATGTTTAGAATGGCTCTCTTCGGTGAATAAAATTCACGACTCTTTATGTCCCCAAGAGATGCAAATAAATCTGCTGAGAAATAGTATGGATTCCTGCTTTGAACAAATTCAGGCAGTGGTTAAGCAAATGTAAAGAAAGGAAGAAAATCTTCATTAAGATGAAAAAAAAAAAAAGAATGTTTTGGAATGCAAACATTGAAATCACATTGAGGCCTTCAAGTCCAAATATGCATTCATTGTGTTGCTCTAAAAGTTATGATGCAACATGTCATCCCAAGTGCACTCACCTGGAATCCCTAAGTGATAGCCAGTAGTAAAGTTGGCTTTAAATCCCCCTTTTGTCAATTCCTTGTTGGTGATGAAAAGCACAGTCATTCTGTTGGAGGTTGAGAATACGTCCTTTACCGGACCAGGCCCTGTATACACAGCTGTTCCAAAGGAAAACAAGATAATCAGAAAGATGATCCTTTAACTCTAAAAGGAAATACACCTTTTTTCTCGTTTCCACCTTCTAGAGGTACACAACATATGACATGGCTTGCTCATGAAGCAGCCACATGTAAGTAAATGTATATCTTTCTTATATTTTAGGCACTTTTTCTTGGAAAGCCAACTTCTCTCCTGACTTTTCTCAATATTATTCGAGGTTTCTGTAGCTCTAAAATTTAATGATGAATTACTCATAACATTTTCTGACTTAGCACCACTACTATTCTAAGTTAGTGTTATCTCAGAAAAATGATTATTTGCCTCCTTTTAAAGACCTTTATAAAACAATGGAAATATAGCCTCCCTTAGTAATTCCATTTAAATTTGTTTGATACTTTTTATGAGTTGAATCATTAGCCTAATCTGAAGGATGGATTAATTAGAGACAGATAAAATAAACCTAAATGGTGCTTTTTAAAATATTTTGAACTAATCTTTGGGCTTTGGGGGTTTCATAAACAATGAAATGCTCTTTACTAAACAATAAAGGCTTAAGCTAATTAAAAAATATGTTCATATTAGTAAATAATTTCCATTTTGGAGTCCCTGAAAGTAATTCTGTTTCAAAAGAACTTCTTGCCCACAGATTTGAAAACTATGATTCTAAGATCCTTTTGGAATTCTTATTTACTTTTCAATGACTGATGTAAATTGTAAGAGGTGAAATGATGAAAAACTAATTTTCCTTAGATCATGAGAACACTGAAGTATTTATTAGAAGGACGACATAACCTAAAAATGAGAAAACTATCCAAAATGTCTTTATAACTGTATGTTAGAAAATCAAATATAAAGTTCCCCGGTTCTTTCTAGCACCAACCTCCTGGCTCCACTGATTCTTTCATTGCTTATTTGTCCTCATGTGGCTCTCAAAATCCTCTCCCCAGAAGCTCGTATTCTGGAATTTTGTGGAATTTTGCTGAAGAAATCTACATAATGGGCGATGGACTACTATGGCTGTGGAACCCTCTCCATCACTCTGCCCCTTCATTGTTATAGAAAGTGACTTCTGCAGTCCTCATCCATTGGTTGCAATGTTTATGTGGTTGCATCCTGATTGCATCAGGCCAGTTTATAGAAAATTATTAATATGAGTTCAAAGCACAGTTAGATAAAACACTTTATTTATAATGAGTGTTGTTTTATGCATTCTAATTTACCCTTTATCATTTTTATGATTTAACGTATGAGTTAGCAAGAGACACATCTTAAAAACTGATAGTGGTTAAATAAGAGATTAGCTATTATATTGACTGATAGATTTTTATTATGTTAACATGTATTTTATGATCTAGGTACAACAATTTCCTCCAGAATAGAACATTTCTCCCATGTTTATTAAAAAGTTAATGATCAATACAAAATAGATTGTGGGAAAAAATCAACTTCAGTCAGTTTTTGAACCAATCTTAGATATTTATTAAAAGTAGCTAGTACTAGAGATATAGATAATCAAAATAATAATAAAACATAAAATAAAAATTATTTAAAATTTTTGCATAACAAACAATTTGTTTTCTTAGTTTGGAATGAAATAAAACTTGATTCAATAGCTATCTTTGGACATCTGATGTGCACATGATCCATCAAAAACCACATAGTGGGTACTATTAGCTCTTAGTCTCCAAGGTACAATGCTTACTGTAGTGAATTAATACCAGGTAATAAGAACTGCTGACTCAAAAATATTAATCCTGGTTTATCAAGAATCCTCGAGAGGAATATTATACTATCATCATTGCAAACACCCCCATATTAAAAGCTCCACATAAAATACCACATGCTATGCTACTATTAGATTTTCATTTTGTTAGTTGTAAGAGTGATTACACTTATTGAGAAATGCTCTCTCTTTCAGTCTAATGCCTTGAGCCATCCAACCTTCATAATATTTAAATTGCAGACTTACCTAAGAGCAAGGAATCATCTTCTTGACCATCTCGAATTTCAACTACATCTGCAATATTTTCTAAGTCAAATTCTTGAAAATGAAGTTGTATGTTCTTTCCCTTTTGTGCATTTAAATTCCAAACACCTTAAAAGTAATAAATAATAGCACTTAGTTTAGAACACACTTCATTTCTTTTAAATCTTCACTCTCTTGAGAATTTCATATCGCTTTTGATTTTTTTTCCATTTTATGAAAAGCAGTATTCTAAAATGTTTTATGTGTATGTGAGGAAACACCTTAGTCTAATAATAAATATTTATAGCAAAGTTTCCACAAAATTTGAAGTAGTTACTTTGAATAAATCAATACATTTAATAAATTTCTCCAAATCTTTCAGTGTTCCACTGGTTTTCAGAATTTTAAATCATTACTTTGTACAAGTGATATGTTTAAAAGATGTCTTCAATGTGAAGTAGAGATGATAATCTCTGGTTTTCCAAACACGTCAAATTAGATTAATGGCTGTTTACTTTTTTAAATCAGATATCCTCTTATAATAGTTACTCTATTATTCTATAAAAGTGATACTTATCTCTGGATCATTTGAAGCAAGAAAAGTTGACATTTTCTAACAGCACATTTTTCACTGTCATTAGGGCATACCTTTCACTAGTAGAATTCTTCATTTAGACCAGTGGTGCTAACGAGGTGCAGCTGTAGGAAGAACAGGTCTGTTTTCCAGACCCACCAGAATGGAATCTTTGTAGGATGGGCTGGAGGATCAGTATCTTTAACATAATTTCTCCTCAGCAATAATGAACTTCTTATTAGGAATAATGATCTAGACCTATGCTTCATGCTAACTAGTTTTAGCAAACTAGTCTCACTAGATTTATGGGTGTGTGTGTGTGTGTGTGTGTGTGTGTGTGTGTGTGTGTGTGTTTTAGTGATCTTCCTTATTATTTCATCTTTTATACTGAGAATCTAATCATATTACTCTAGCTGCTTTATTAACTCTATATTTACAAAAGGTGTGAATGTCACAATTGGCTCTTTGCTGCTTAGACTTTTCATTAACTTCATTCTATAGAATTGCAAACTTGTTATATACACTACAGACATTATACGTATAACCAAGGAGTGTGATTAAGAAAGTGGTATCTGGAGTAAAGCTAACTCTTTCAGTTACTGGTTTTATTCAACTTTTAGATTTGAGAATTCTAATAATATCTGCTTCAAAGAATTATTGTAAGAATTGACTGAAAAAAATGTATATTAAACACTAGCACAGAACCTGGCCTGAAATAATTACTAAAAAAGTTAGTAATATATTATTGTTATCTCATACTCTCATAAATGTAGTAGGCGTATCCAGATATGAGAAATTTGTAGCCCACTTTACTGTGTTGAAGGGAAACCTTGATACATACAATTGTTTCTCATGTTATAGAAAAGAAATGACTCACAGAAAGCCTGATTAGGATAGTTGTCTGGAAAATTCATAGAAGTGAAAGTTGTATTTGGCTCCCACAGTTCAAAAGGTCCTCCACAGTCCGCTGAAAAGAAAAGCAATGTAAAATCATTATCAATACTGTTTATTTTCAATTCCATTTCTTGGAATACTAGTTTTGTCAGATAAATTTTAGACTTTGTGTATGAGGAAACCTTGCAACTTAAATAAAGGAAAAATACAGTAAACAAGTCTCTTTACTGAGGAAGGTCTCAAAACATCAAATACTCCTGTTCTTTGTGAATCTCCAAAAGCACATAATAGATTACTTCATTTTCCCAAATATTTGGGCAAGGAAACATTTTGCTCAACATCTTTCATAGTCTGCATGAGTAAGTTATCAACCTTGCACAGTAAGAAAGAAAATGATTCTTTATAATAGAACAAATCTTGTATCTGCCAGTCTTTTATGAGAAAGGCTAATAAATCACTAATCTTGTCATTTCTTGCATTTTCCCTTTTTTAAAATTTTTTTTCCTTTTTTTTTTTTTTTTGGTAGAGAGGAAGCTTCACATCTTGTGTATTGAGGCACTTGACTGTCAGGAAAGAGAGACAAATGAAAATCCATTTGCTTAATTATTGCCACAGAGTGATCTGATACTCAATAGTGTCCAGGAATCAAGTTGGGACTGAGCTTAACACAATTTATTAGAAAGAGCACAAATCTTACAGTTAAAAGTATGATACTTCAAGAAGGTAGATTTAATTAATGAAATTTTTAACATACTTTATATTTATCTTCTTATAGAAGAAAATTCTAGAGTAGCATAAAAACTCATAAGCTACTTTTAGTATTCCTAGTTTATCTTACTTTTATTATCATTTCATATATATGATCAAAAGAATAAAAGGAACCTAATTTGAAGTATATAGAAAAGTAGAATAAGTACATAGATATTTCCTATTATTAAAGACATATGATACTGGAAACCCAATAAGATAGTAATCAGATTATAGGAGGGATAATTAAATGTCTCTACTCCTATGACAATGCCTTTAGTCATCCCTCTTTTCTGATCTCTCTTCTACAAATCATTTGTTTTATTTACGCAGATTTTTTGAAGGCCATGGGTTCGTGATGTATTTGCTAAGACAGAGAAGCAGTTGTTGTGGCTTGATCATAGTATCATTGTCAATTTATCCTATTCTGCGGAATGTTAGGGTCTGGTCTACCTTATACACCCTCCTGGGTCAAGCTTGTCTGGACCCAGATGAGCTTAGCGTGAATAAAAAACCTCTTACAAAACCTTGTCTTTTGCACAGTGCTTCTACACACATTGTCTCATCTGGGAAAAGACCATTGTGTGTAAAGGAAGATATCTTAGAACTGGTGCATTAAATTGTTGCTCCTAGTTGTGTCTTTTCAAGATTTGGTTTTCTCATGTATAAAACAGATATGTATTAGAGATTTTCAGGTCGTTGTAAAATTCAGACCTAATTTATGGAAAGTGCCTACATATTGCCCAGCATTCTCAGTACTGGCTTTCAGTGCATTTCTGTGGATTAAATAATTACTATTAATATGTCTATTTAAGCACCGGAGGTATTCAGTAACTTGCTAATACTGTGCACATTCATTTATTGTCAAAGACAAAACTTCAGCTCAATTTATTTCAAACTCATCCCACAGCATCTTATTGTCTCTTATTAGGTTGATTAAACTCTGAATTATTTCTACCATCTGGTCTAAGCCACAAGCAGAGTTTAGACTGAGTCACAATAAGTGGCAGATGGTGGGTATATGACATATTTGTGATGGGTATAGACAAAGAGAAGGAGGGCAGAAAAGACTATAAATGAAAGTACTAACAAGTAAGGTCAATGATAGATAGATTTAGAAGAAAGGAAGCACTGTCCATAGGGTGCTGAAGAAGATACTTGAATCACAGAAAGAGTGATAATGGGGAATGAGGGCAGCTTCTCTACTGGTAAGCGTGAGAGAAAGGCCGAGGGAATCGTCTGCTCTCAAAGAAGCTGTTGCTCTGAAGCTAATACTTCCCTTAATCTTGTGACAAATTATCTTGCAAAGATTTCTGTAGAAAAACCTACTACAACTCTCCCAACTCTCACATACACACAACTCATTTAATTTTAATAATTCTAAGTGTCATGAAATGCTTGCTTCAATCTTCAACAAAACTAACGGGGAAGGAAAAGTATAATGTAGAAATAAAAACAAAACTGCAGATTGAAGACTGGGGAAACCAGCTTTTTCTATTTCACAAGTTTAGCCACGGCCAGTATGATCAGTACTTTTATTTTTATTTTGTTTTTATTTTTGTTTTTGTTTTTGTTGTTGATTTTTAACCATCATGCTCATTTTCTCTTCAAGGAATAGGACAATTTCAAAAGCAGATACTCCTAATATAGTAAATAGCCACCATTTTAGAAAATGTATTGAATTTTCACATAACTGAATACTTAACGGTACATTATATTATATGTAGATAAGTAAGGAGGACTTAAATAAAATCTCAACTGAACTAAAATGTTGTCAAGTGTAACTGTTAAGCCTGTTAACGGTAGACAGTTTACTTGGCATTTCTCCACTAAACAGAAGTCTTGAAAATTCATTTCTTTAAAATACTTAAGAAACATTTTTTGAAATGCATTTCATATATATTTTTATATTGAATAACTGACCAGTATATCTCTAGTCTGATAAAAATTTCAGTTACTCTCTGTATATAAATGGCTGTGAGGAATTGACAAAGACACTTTCAACCATTCTAAATCTGATGACACAATCTGTTTTAATGGTGGTGTTGCTGTAGTGGAAACGTAACATGTGCTTCTTAATAGAGGAGCCAAAGACTCATGAAATGTAATTCTGGATATCACAGTCATGCTGTGTTATTAGATAAATCATCCTTATCCAGAGAACGAGAATTAAATAGCCTGGCTTGTATGAGGAACTCTATTTATTTACAGTTGTTAAACTCTCATTTTTCTTTTTCTTGGAGCTGTTATTTCAAAGATTTGTATTCTGATTAATTTCTTACACTGCCAATAGGAATTTTCACTACATACACTATATAAATAATATGCAGTATTTTGCAAAGTAGTTGTCAGGGATAGATAGTTTCCTTGAAGTATGTCATTTTTAATACATGCTTAAGCCCCTGACGTCCATGAGGTATGTGTCAATGTGGAGATGTTTACTCTGAGGTGAAAAGGAGAGGCTAGCTTTCATTTAAAATAGCTGGTTTCAAATTAACGATTTGTTTGGTAAGACAAGAAATAAAAATATGGTAAAAATAGGTTTTTGATTGGTATTCATGTGAAGGAAATAATAGATGTAGCTTGAGAAATAATATATCACATTGATATCTGAATATGTTAAAAGTTACTAATTTTAAAATTAATAATTATTTTTCATTACCGTAGTAATGCATAGTTTTACAATATTACAGAAAACACTTTAGAAGTTCAGATTGTACTATGAAATTTTCCATTAAATTTTGTGCTCAATTAATGAAAATTTATATTTCTATTAAAAGGTTATAGTGCCCAGATATAATGGTAATATTTTTAAATTAAATTTATGACAATAAAGTTTAAATTTTCATTTCTTGTGGTTTAAATTTTATTTGTAATTAATAGCGATTTACCTAATGTTAGCTCTAATAAGTAGGCTATTAGTTTTAAAAGTAAAAAGATGAAAAAATAAAATTGCCCAAAACACGATGATACAGAACTATAGGAATACACTTAATATGTCATTTGCTAGGGGTTTGAATGTCAAGTCACACTAATAATATAAAAAGGCAATTAGCTCTGCTGAAATACAGCTATCAATTATAAGAGAGGTGGATAGCTATTGATTTATTTCTATATGAAGAACTAAAGTTAAAGATTGTTTGCATTTAGTGTCATGCTTATTAAACTTTCCAAATTAACTTTTATTTTGTCTCTGGAAATGGAAAACGGCCTAATAATGGCTCAAAAGAGCAAACTGTAGAAATAAAGCTTGATTATTAAAATAGCTAAAACTATAGTTTGTCTTATTTTTTTTTTTTTCTTAATTATCTTTAATAGTCACAGAAACAAGTCGGGGGCCTAAATAAGGATTTCTTTTTTTATATAACTATTCTATGTCATAGATATCTTGTCATGAATTATCTCATTTGTGTTGCAAATTGGCATGATAATTGTGTAATGAAATGTTAACTTTAAAAAAAAAACATTCTCAGTACAATATCCACATTTAAATAATTTGTGCCAGTGTTACAGGGCAACAATCTTAGAGCTGATGTGGCAGCAACTGAAGCCACAAAATAGAATTCCTGCAGTTATGAAAGTGAACTTTTCATTTCCACAAATTGGGCACAATGTGGATCCCTAAAAAAAAGGGAAGGAAACTGATATTTGCTAGTCAATTACTTGTCTGGGATTATTTTCTTATATAGATGCTCTATCAGAGCTAAAGAAAGCCAATTTATTAGCCAGTCAACCATGGTTTCCTTTCATTTCCTCTTAAACAAATCAGCGATCTGGAACCAGGAAATCTCTGTGCAATTGTATTAGAATGAAATTGTTCAGAATGTATTTGATGATAACTAACATTTTCTTCTGGGCTAAAATATTTCCTTGAAGTGAACCAACCATTTTGAAACCAGAACAAATGCATTCTGGGAAAATTCTGAAGTTTACACTTTAAAATCAGATGGGTAATTCTACCATTATAATTTCCCTATTAAAATATACAGGTATAACATGCTTCTTTGAAATCGAGGTATTATCCTCCTCTCTTTTTGACTGTAATAAACATAAGGACTGTATGGATTATGTAGATAAAAGTTTAATGTGGGAAATCATAGTTAAAGTTTTATTTATATATGATATTACACACAAAAATTACTTCAAATTGTTTATTTTAGATAATGAGATTTTAAAATACTGAGCCTGTGAAACTAAATTACTTCCACCAAGAAAATCTTTCTTATTGACCACTTATTGATGAATAGAAAAACATACTGGCTGAAAAGACTACAAATAAAATCTATTATTTTAAACAATTCCAATATCAAAATAAGCTGTCACTAGTATTTGATATACATAGGTACTATTTATCAAACTGGCAGTGATTTTAATAATTATAATTTGTTTTTTGTTTTTGTATGAAAATATTTTATATAATAGAGAATAGAGCCTAAGGCACCTAAAAAAAATAAAGTGAAATAATTATTTTTAAACAATGCCACAAACCCCAAATTATTGCATTCATGTTGATACTTTCTCCTACCCCCATCATCGTTTTCAAGCTTTAGTTCTTATTTCAAATTTTTGGCAAAATGTTTGTTTCACCAAAAGAAAAGTACGAAGTAGAGAGAGAAGGAAAGAGAGGTTGTTAATTCATAATATTTATTCATCATCTTTTTATGTGATATTACAAACGAGTCAGACATGCATAAAGCAAAGGTGAATTAGACCCAGAGTATGGTGTCAAGAAATTCACTTCTTGCCACAAGTTTGTGGCCAATATTATGACATGGGAATGTGTGGTACTTCCATGCTTTTGTTTCAAGTTTATGGGTGTTATTCAGTCTCTTATTTTTAATGCTTCCTTAAAGACTTCTCCAGTTCACATTCTCTTCTCCAAAGAGACTTCTCTCATTTTTTACTTTTAGGGCACATAATTACATATTGCTTTTAATATTTATTAATTTTTCTATGTATCAATGGTTATCGCTACATCTTATATTTCTTAAGTAGTACTTTGTATATAGTAGTTATTTATAAAATTTGAATGAATGTTTGAGATACTGAGAAATTCATTTATAGCCTGTAAAGGCATAGCCTTTTGCTGGGATATAAGTACACTTTCAATATATCATGGAACCAACATGAGAATGTAATTACTATCTTTATCTTAAAAGCAACTCATTTGTTATATGTTGTCAAATATCAGTCATCTTTAGAGCTTTTTAGTTGTTAAACTACTCATCTGAAAAGCCTGTATTCTTTTTAACCAAAGATTGGAAAGCAGTAAGACACATGGTTTTTGAAGTGAAAGCAAATTTGGATAGATTCATCAATCTGATTTGCTGATGTGAATAAGAGAAGAGTCTCAAGTGTGCTTGGAAGAAAATGAGAACTGGACAAAGTGCTCTGTTTGTGGGTTCACACCCACGACAGAACAAAATCTCCATGAGGTTTGACACAGCAAAGCTGTAGAGCTAGGTCAGCTTCCAGCCACCAAAGACAAAAAAAAGATGTTTTTACATTAAAACGTAATGCAGTGAAAGCATCCCAAGAGAAAAATAAAAGGTGTTTGATATCATTTATCATTACATGTTTTTTTTCTTTCTGTCAAATGCCATAGTCTGAAAGTGATACGAAGTGTTCGTTTCTGTAGACATGGATAAAATTAATGGTAACGCCCCTTTCCCTCTGAAATGTTGTGTTTCTGTTTTGACCTAGCACAGGTAGACACAGGCTCCATTTTACTTTTTTTTGAGTTAAAAATGCCATAGGACACCAGAAAGCCTAGTCGCTGCTCAACTGCAAAATATTAGTGCCTCTGTTAAGGAAGCACATTATGGGGTCTTACAGAAGCTCCGTTTTATGAAAGAAATCTTTTGTGTGATCTAGGTCTGTATATTCAAAGTCCAGGCTAATCATTAATATTAAATTATTTTTGAAACGGGCTTGACGAATGCCAGGCTTAACCTAACTCTTCTTGAGATCTTATCATCACTCTTTCAGAAGGCTATGAGAATCTTAAGGCTTCTTCCCAAAAAACTATAGGCTATGCTCAATGGCCCATACACAATTAGTTTGTATTCTAGTGAAAACAAAATAGAAATCAGTACCTTCATTATTTTCAAAAATGAAAAGGTATTAGTTATCACAAATAAGATGCATAACAAAGTACTGAGTGATTTTCTATTATGGGTTTATGTAGAACATGTAATATTCCATTAGCTTTCATTTTACTTCTATTTTAACATCTTTGATTTCCAATAAAGAATAATATTAGGCCAAGATGAAAATATATAAGCCAAAGAAAGATCTACCTGAAAATATTAATGGCTTAATTAAGGAAAATACCTGTTAAGGTTACTTACTAGGAACTTCTGGTGGAGGAGTTGGGACCAAAGTTGGTTCTGGATAAAGACTCACATTGCAAATCCCATCTGTTAAGCTAATGTCATCCAATGCTATATCACTCAGGAGCAGATTTTTAAAAGCATTAAAAGCAACCTGCAATTCAGAAAGGCATATGAAATGATTCCACTCTAATGTTCCTGACTTGATTCTTTTTATGACCCAGTGTTCTCTGGAGAGTCAACACTGCCATCTCCAAATACCCAAGGACAAATTACCACATAGGGAAACACTGATGTTATTTAAGGTCTTTCTGTTGAGCCCGTCTCCCTTATTTTGTGTTCATATTAGTCTAAATTTTCACTAGTATCTTCCTTCTTAGTCAGGCAATATTGTCAGTTTCTCTCTGTTTTAGCCTTTTTCTCTTGTGATACTGTCATACTCTACTGTACTCTGTCATGCAGATACATTGTCCAGCAGGGAAGAACTTCTCCCAGATTCTTTTCCAGTGATATTAGAAATCCAAGTAGGTATCTGCCTTCTTAGAGCATATGTCCCGAAGAGAAGATACACTGATTAAATTATTTGAATTGGAGAAGAAGAAGACTAGAGAAAATTTAAGTACAGTATGATCATTCAGGGCCAGCTAGTTCCAGCTGTAATTCACTTAGGAAGCTGGTGTAGGATACTGTGTGAGGTGATGGTCAGAGAACACAGACACAGACTTGGGAGAAAGGCTCAGTGGTAATACGAATTATATTAGGTTCTTTGGGACAGTGGGTATTATTAGCTGCACTTTCTTGAATCCTCTCCTATGTATGAGAGAAAAGATAGAAACTGAATGTCTTCTATACATTAATTGCTATGCTATGCACATGTTATACATTATCTCATTTAATTTTTCCGACATTATCGTGTAGTCATTGATTCACTCATTTGTACAATCATTCCATGTGCTTCACACCAGGCACTATTCCAAATATGCATTACTTTTCTCTTTCATGAATACACAAGCTGAATTTCAAAGGAACTAATGTGATTTGTTCAAGATTTCAGAACAAAATGGCAAAACTAAAGTGAAAATATTTTTAGAACTAGATGCTTTCACTCTGTTTAATGAGCTAACTTTAAAAAAAAAGTTGTGCTTATTTTATAACAAAACAAAACAAAACAAAACAAAACAAAACCTGTTCAGTGACTTCAGCCAGATTTGGTCACTACAATACTTACTTCCCTGTTTCTGCTATCTCTTTGTTCCTGGGATGTTCTATTTTCCTTTACTCTTCTTTATATTAACAGAAAACAAATAAAGGTGTAGAAAAAAACTTCACAGAACTTAAGGACAGACTCAGAAAAAATAAAAAAAGGAAAAAGGAAAAAAAGATGTGAGAAATATAGATGAGGGTCGTTGATTATTGCCTGCCTTATAACAAGTACCGGGAAAGAACTGAATGAAGCCTTCACTGATAACAATGTTTGTCCAAATAATACATCTTCTGAAAATTATACTCTCTTGTCTGAAGTTACGCAATGAAGACATTGTTAATTTAGTTAAACTATTCACCTATTTTATCCTATATTTTAATTGTAAACACCCTTAGGAAGAGAACACATTAAGCCATTATCTGAAAAATTAATTCACCCTAATATGAAATAAATGATCAGAGACTTCCCAATGACACAACTGATAAAATTTTTTAAGGAAATATATGGAGATTAAGTCAGAGTGGGGCAGATTGGTTGGATACTGGTAGGCACCGATCTTCTAAGAGGCAAGGATATTCCTTAGAAAATTGCAGAGCCGATCTAGGTGGTATTTGTAACAAGTTGGAAGTCTTAGTTGGGCAGGGGCACAGGAAGACAAGATTAGCTTGTGCTAGAAAGTTGCTGAAGAAAGCTGAAATATCCTACAAGGTTTTCATGGATTCTATGGCTCATTACAAGTAGTACTTTCCTGAAGTAAATTGTTCCTCATTAATGGTTTTTTAATAAGTCAATAAATAAATAAAAATAGAGATATGAAAAGATTTTAAAAAGAGAAAAAGGTAGATTAAGAAAGTAGAGAAAGTGACTGAGCTATATTCAGAAAAATAAATAATTTATTTTTCATTATATCATCATAAACTCTAATTGTATCACAATCTTAAGGATAAAAATATGTGATTATGAAACAGAAAGTATTTGCCAACCTTAAATTCTACTGTTTCATTTATTGTTACTTGTCCATAATTCCAATTTTTTCCATAATTTCCTTCTTTTTGGAAAATTATCTTCTCCATGTTTTGGTTACTGCTGATGTTAATGCTTAATTTATAGACATTTTCACCATACATGTAGTACCTAGTTTGGAAACAAAAAAAAATAAATAAATAAATTCCTACAACGTTAGAATAAATGCATCTTGGAGTTCTTCCAAATTTTTTACTGTTTTTGAAATAACCCCTTTTCCCTTTGATGAGGGAGTTGCTAGAGAAGGGGTGGGAATCACCCGGCATTTTATTTCTTTATCAATTAGAAAAGTAATGTCGAATTCCTTAAATGTTGGGATAACATCTTAGTGAAATCTGAGCCTGGAAACATGAGAAAGACAATGTTATTGATTAAATAATATGGTATTTAACATGTGTATACAACATACCAGAAACTAAGGCAGACTGGTTCCAAAGTGGGATCCAATGGGAGACTTAAAAGTTGTACTCTTTCTTGTCTCCCTCCTGGTCCAGTTGGGGTGGAAATGTAAAACCCTGTAAAAACAACAAAACCGTTTTCATTTCACTGAAATATCAGCACTCATATTATGTAACATATTCATTAGCAGGAACTTTAAGATGGAAATATAAGAAATCATATTTAGGTAGAGTGAAAAGGACACTAGACTGAAGGCACTATATTTGGCAGAACAAATTGTTATTTAGGAAAAAATCACTTTTCGACTCTGGACCTCCTAGTTTACAAAACAAGAATCTTGAACTCGGCACTACTAGGAATATATCAAAATCTGACTTACTATTGAGTCTTCACGATTATTGCATCATATCATCATGTCCAAATACCACTTTAATTCTCATTTATTAGATGTTTTGATTAATTTGCTCTTTAGAGACAATCAGTCCCTGAAGGTATTTAGATATACTGGTGGGATAACTCATGATAACTCAAGTACGGTTTTCGAAGCAAAGTTAAAAGTTTCAAAGATCGTCCTTTTTTTTATCCAATTAATGACACTGGATTTCTCTAAATCGGAAGTTATCTAATTTTATAATTGTTTCATTTTTCATATTCTTTTGAATGATAACTAATCAGATTACAGAGAAGCAATTAGCATGTTAATCCACAGAAAATCTTTCTAAATAGCTGAAGCTACTGAATAAAGTGCCCACTGGTCTATAACTCATTATTCCAACCAATGAATTGAGTTGTTTAAAGTGTGGGAAGAGTTATTGGGGTGAGAACACCTTGAACATTTCCTTAGGAGAATTGAAGTTTTTTATTCTTAGTTTGTAGCTTATACATTATGACAAGAAATAAGAATCATATAACAAAATATGATAAAAAGCAAATGAAATATTAGATAAATCTAATTTTATTGAAATGTAATTCTTTATGAAATGCTGAAATTTAGAGTTTATTTGAAATCAAGCATCTTATTTCTTGTGCTTTCTGACAGAATTTTTATAGGCAATGCTGTGCATAAAATTGAAACTTATTTATAATACACAAAGACATGAAGAAAAGTGCTAGTAGAACTGCCAATAGGTAGATTAAAGCACATTTAGATCAGTGAGGCAAAAATTATTCAGAATAAATCAGTATTTTTATCAAGGTGAAATCATGGTCAAACATCTTAATAAATACAATATATACACATTCTTTGGATCTAGATTACAAAACATAAAATAGAAAAGAATATATGCTTAACATTTATATTGTTAACATATTAGTTATATTTTATATAATGCTATAATATTTCATGAGTACTCATTTTAGCTATATAGTTAATGCCTAATTATTCAACTTACTGAAAAAAGTAGCATGGATACAAAGGAGGTATTCAGCAATTCACTCTAAATGCCGAACTCTAAATTCTTTTTGAGTTGACCTTTCAGTTGCTTAGAATATAGTTGGGGAGGAAATAATTAAAATTCCACTGAATGCCACAAGTAAGTACTGGAATGACTAGCCTATTTAGAAATAGTTCTAGTTAGCTGCAATTATATAACATAAACACACATCATGACCTTTTTAATGTTTGGCCATGTTCATAGTCAATTTGTTATAATGTAAAATATTTTTAATCTATTGTTTACTTATTAAGCAGTAATGTATTAGGAGTTCTTAGTTTGTTAAGGAGGGTATCATGATGTTATGAGTTTTGTATCATTGTCCAGATAAAACAATTTTGTGAACTATAGTACCTTATAAATTTTGCATAATAAATTTAAAAAATACAATATAGTAAATATATAGAATGGCATATTTTGGAATATAGTAAAATAAAATATTATATTAATATTTCTGTGATACCAGCTTAATTCTTTAGTTAACAAGTTAGTAAATAAAAGAAATTATAAAATTATGAATTTTAATAGTAGAGAATTCTAGTTTACAAAAAAAAATTAACTTAGCTATCCAATTGTCATTAAATTTCATCTGTAATGCTTTGACTATAGGGGGCACTCAACCTCTTTCTAACACAGATCAGATGCGGCAGGAATCACTCACTGCATTTTGAGGCAGCCTGTTCCATTTTAATTAACATAATTAGAAAACTCTTTTATTTTTTAAGAGTAAGTTATTGTGCACCTATTGTTTCTAGTTTTGCCTCCTGGGCCCACTGCAGGGGGTTCCTCTCAGAGTATTGTCATTGAAATTTCTCACCAGGTGGAGAGTTAGAACATCAAAACACTTGGGACAATGACTAAGTTCAGACCATCATGCTTAGTTCTCTTAACTCTCCATGAGAATATTTCATTACTTACATCGTAGCTTAATAATGCTTCTTTCTGTGCAATCTAATTGGTCCCTTATTCAATATCTTTTACTGTCTATTTATTTCCTATTAACCAAGTACAAATTCACTCTAATATTTGAGTTTTCTGTACTATGACTCAAATATCATTTTTTAGTCATAGTTCTTATAATTTATTTATTTATATGCAGCATTTCTATAAAGGAGATTGTTTTAATTTTTTAACACCCAGAAATTTTATAATCTTTTTTCTGTTTTCCTGTCCTTCCACTTTCTCTTCCAATTTTACCTGTCAAATCTTACTAATTTTTTGAGGTCATTTAAATCCAATTGCCATCTCCTTTGGAAAAACCTCTGTTAGTCTTCCCAATTAGAATTCACAGTTTCGGGTGTACTTCTCTGATGTTACTTATAAATTTTGTTGTGTATAATATTTATGTCCATATGTGACTTTTTAAACTTGTTAGAACTTTAGGGAAAAGATACTTAGCATTCTTTTGAATTCTCTATATGGATTAGCTGAATTTTGTTTCATGTTATACTATATATATTCATGTTACCCTAATTTGGCTTGCTTTTTTATTTTTCAATTTATTAAAGTACTATTCAAAAGGAATCATTACATAGATATTTTCCATAACCATATGGAAATTTATACAGTCAAATGATAATTTCTTTTAAAATCCTTCAACTTTCTTTAAATGTCTTTGAGAGGTCTTACAATTAACCTCAGGGTCAGCTTAAAACCCAGAAAATTGAATACATTTAATTAATTTAAGCGCAGTGAATAAACCTCTTTCTTGAGCCATTAGGTTTTTCTTACAACTTCCTTCTATCTCTCTCTTTCAGCATATTTCTCCATGAGCTGAACCTAACCTCTCTTATCCAGCATCGCAATTAAAGAGTAAAAGTACTGAATCTGTGCTGACGCTGACGCAGAGACAGAGCAACTGGAGAGACAGTAGAACTTTCTGGAAACTTGGAGATCCCTTCTCAAGAAGAAAATAGGCTGAGGTAAATCACTCTGTAAGTCATGAATGCATATGTAAAATCAACTGAACCTAGTAGATAAATATTGAAAGTTTTAGATTGGAGAATCAACCAAATTCAGATTCTGTCAATATTGAAAAGTAAGATTATTTTCTAAAATTCAACATCACAGGAAACATAAAGAAATATAGACAATTATTTCAAAAACACTAGAGGTGCTTATTTTATAAAGAGTTTATACATTAAACGAAATGCAGATATCTAAAGACTTAATATATATTTTTTAAATTTAGCAATATAACTATTTTCCTTCCCAGCATACTACTTAGAACAGTACCACAGCCAACCTGTGTCTGTTAAATACTCGTGAGAAGAAAAAAAAAATTATTATAATACCAAAATTTATATAGCACTTTTCAACTAATCAACTTAATGTTCATAACATGCCTTTAAAGTCAGGTCGTATTATCATCAACCCCACTTTTCAGATGAGGAAGCTGAGGCACAGGGAGAGGAAAGGTAACTTGTTTAAATGGCACAGTTAAGATTTAAAGCTAGCTAAGACTTCAAGATATCTTTTTCAATGATCTTTACGATTACCCCATGCTAACCTCTAACCATTGGCAACGACTATGATTTCATTGAGAAAGGCCAGCAAAGATGTGCTTTCTTTGGTCTGTCTAGCCCTTTTGCGACCTCTGCACTTCTGAAGTCTTCACAAATTACTAACCTCAATTTCCCTGACCGTTTTGAACAAATGGGCCACTTCTGAGCACGCCAAGATGCTACCCGAAATCAGTGCCACCATCTCCACCAAATCCCTTTGCTTCTAAGAGGTACAGAGAAACTCTGAGCATTGACAGATTTAGGAGCAAGTACTTCACCAGGACAGAGTTCTTCAGAAGAACTCAGAAAGGAAGGGGCTTAGATATTCTTTCTAAAAGCAATGTTAATTCAAAGTTTATCTGTTTAAGTTAGACTTTCCTGTCATTTAAAGTGAAGGCAAAGAACAAAAAAAAAAAAAAAAAAAAAAAAAAAAAAAACCAAAAAACCTCTGCACTGATAAAAGGAACAGCAGGAGAGATTTAATCCTCCTCCAGTTCAGAGGTAGGATGTTCTGACATAAAAAAGCAGGTTGGAAGAAAAATGCCCTGGGGTGGGGAACGACTGGTAGATTATGAAATCACTGGTATGAGAATTGGAGAAGACCTATTAAACCCCATCATCCATTCTCATTACCCTGCTGCCTCTGGTGGGCTCTGAACTGCTCTGACGTGCCTCACTTTAAATAACTCTTGCTATACGCTTTCTCCTGAGACTCCATTTCCGACTCAACTATTTCAAACCTTTACCTGACATTCAACCTGTTTTACTTCGGTCAGTTTTATCTTATCTCGTTAGTTATTTAATCTGATGGCAAGCTGAAACCATTTCTCTCCTGTAATGTACTTATATCCTTCAAATATCAGGGAAATTATTTTATCCATTAATCTGATGACATAAAAGTAGAAAAATGATAATTTGAACATCAAAGATTTCAACTACAGAAAAGGTATCTGTCATTGTGAATAGCTATAAATGCTTTTTGCACTTTCCTCTAACTTTTCCAAGTGTGGTAGAGACTTTTTTTTTTAATAGTAAAAAAGTGGTCAAATTATGTGACTGTTTTAGGCCAGGCTTCTTTAGAGGGTCAGGGTGATTTTCACTTTGGGGTTAGTCTTCAGCTGTATAGATAACAAATTTATCCACAGAGGATCCAGCCCTGAGAAATAATTTATTCAAAGAAAATTAATTATGTATGAGATTTGGATGTCATAATTTTTGGTACTAAACATGTTTGGTTTAATGGGATCAGTCATCTACACAGAGTATATTTTTTTGTTCGTAGGGTCACACTGTTAACTAATTTAGCAGGATCCCGTTAACTTTAACATTATACACAGAATCCGCCCTTCTCCTCACCACATCTGCTCCCACTGACCTGACAGTTTGACGATCTTTTTTCTGAGGTAGGGAAAAGCCTTCCACTGGTCTCTGTGACAACACTCTTGCCCTTCCACAAACTCTTCTACCAGTCAGTGTGAATCCTCCCACTTCTATGCTCAAGCACCTTTCATAACTCCTCATTTCATGGAGAAAAAAAAGCCAAAGCCATAGAAGACCCATTATGATGTGGACCCTACTGGCTCTATTTACGCTACTGCAGCCATGCTGGCCTCCTGGCTTTTCTTCAAACAGGTCAGGTATGCTCCCTTCAGAGTCTTTGCCCTGCTTATTCCCTCTGTCTGGAATAATCTCTTTCTAATTCCTTCAATCCTTTCAAGTTTTAATTCAAATGTCACTTTTTCAGTGAGCCCTGACCTGATCGCCTTATTTTAATTTGCAATGGCACCACATACCTGCCTTCTCCATTGCCTTTACCAAGCTCTATATTTTCCCATAGTACTTATTCACATTTAACATACTCCTAAAATGTAATTACTTGTCATGCATTATTGCTCTTTTTTTCTTTGCTAGAGTATGTGTTTCATGAGGGCTGAAAGTCTGGTTTCTTTCATTCACAGATATATTTTGAATGCCTTGAATAGGGCATGGAACTCAAAAAATACTTCTTGAATGGAGCTTTTAGTGATGAATGTGGAAATAGATTAAAAGTAGTCACTTTTTGTTAAGAAATATTTTGATCAAGATGAAGTAATGTGATGAACCACATTTTGTTATTCTAGGGGTGTCATTGTTTAAAGAATATGGATTAGATACATTTCTACCATGAAAAAAATAATTCTCTAATATCCTTTTATTAGATGTAATTCACAGTTGACATAAGTCAGCCATTTACTTTTCAGGTTATAAAAATGAGAATATTGACCTTTGTAAAAGAAGTAACCATTAATAATAAATGACTTGTGCTCAAATTATTTTTGTTATAAGCAATTTCATTCAGTCAATCACTCATTCATAAATGACTTATTGAGTCAAGGTTGTAGATATTCATTCATATATTCAAGAATAATTTTACATAGGTATTAATTAGATTCAGGCAGTGAAAACACACTAAGAATTCAAAGATAACAAAGACAGTATTCTTGCTCCTGAAAAGAACACTGGGATGAAAAGAAACAAATAAGATGATAAGAAAAGCAAGAGGTGCTTATAATGATTAACAGAAAGGAAAGTTTTAATTTGGAAGTTCTGGAGACACGTCTTAGAAGTGACCTCAATGCCTAGAATCAGGCCTGGTTAAAGGAAGATTTTCATATGTGCTTTTAGAATTAAATCATATTCTGATCAGTAACCTACAAATGGTTATATTGTGGGATAGATTTTGATTAATAAAATTATCTAAATACGTTAATTTCTATTCTCTCCTTTTTGTAATTTTTCTTACTTTATGAGATATATATATATTTCTAGATTTGTGACTCTCAGTGATTACATTTGATGTTATGGGTACATACTACAAAGGTTTTCATGGGTGGTCTTTCTGTTAGGAGTTCCTTATCTCTTGGTAAATCCCCATGATTTCTGGTCTCCTCAGTAAAATATTATTGTTTCTTGTTAACATTTCCACCAGAAATTTAATTCTAATATTCCATTCACATGAAAAATGTACTCACAAATCACAACCATTCTTTTAGGGTCATGCTTCAGAATCAGTTCTTCCACTGTCCTTGTGCTATGGACTGAATGGTTGTGTCTCCCCCAAATTTATATGTTCAAATCTGATCTTCCAACATCATGATATTTTGAGATGGGGACTCTGGGAGGTAGGTCAGGAGGTGGGAACCTTTATGGTGGGATTAGTAACCTTATAGGGTTCCTTCCTTCCTTCCTTCCTTCCTTCCTTCCTTCCTTCCTTCCATCCCTTCTTCCTTCCTTCTTTCTTCCTTTTTAACCTCCTTCTCTCCCTCCCTCCCTCCCTCCCTCCCTCCCTCCCTCCCTCCCACTTTTCTTTCTGTCTCTCTGCTATGTAAGATACAATAAGAAGACACCTGTCTGTGAACCAGGAGGGTTTTTGTTAGAACCTGACTTTGCTGGCACTCTGACCTCAGACTTCCAGATTTCCAGAACTGTGAAAAATAAATCTTTATTGTTTAATCCAACCTATCTGTGGTATTCCATTATAGTAGCATGACAAAAGTAAACCTATCTCTGTTTCAACATGGCATAATCTTGTATATTGAAAAATAGGAAATTCTTAAAAACTATTAGAGCTAATAACAAGTTCAACAAGTCTACAGATTACAAGATCAGTATAAATAATAAATTATATTTCTATGCAGTAACAATGAACAATGAGAAAATGAAATTAAGGCAAAGTAGACCAAAGTTCAGAAAAGTTAATTACCTCACATAAGTTTACTTAGTTAATTATAAGCGCCAAATCTAGGGTAGCAACCTGTTTCCTTGTCTCTAATGCTCTCTGCACTTTTCAATATCTTGTGCAAATATATGATAATATATATATGTATTTTTGAAACAATCACTTTTACTTGCCTATTTGATCACCATTTTCATTTAAATGCATTTATTAGTCCATGATTTTAAAAAATATGAAAAAATTGTCTTGCATTTAATACTGCTCATTTTCGTCTGATGAACAACTCACATCACCTTCCTTGTGGTTTACAAATTTAATATAAATTATACCTGAAACATTGCCAAAAGTGTGGTCAAAATCTGGTCCAGTAAGAGGAGGATAGGTGTTTCCCTGAACTCTTTCCCATTCCCCATCATCATTTAGATCCTGGATCCAGAAGCAAAAGCCATCTTCAAAATTACAGTTAATTTTCTCATAATCTATGAATTAAAAAAATAAGAAAATACTTCAAATTTAGTCCACATGTGACTACTTGCAATAGATTGTATTGAAAATAATCTAACCTTGTAGAGTTTATAATTAAGTGGCATGCACAAAATCTTTCTTTTGATTTCTCTTAACTCAGTTTTATTCCATTTAGTTTAAAAAAATAGCTTTTTGTTGCCAACTGTGTTGAAGTAATAACCTTCTTATACCCAATTAAAACTTTAACAAAGACAAGCTTTTTGGCCTTTTATTTTTTACATCTTACTTCCATTCGTTTACCAACATAAACTCTGTACCATATTTTGTTTTCTCTCTATTACTAACTTTAATACCCTGGTCAAAATTAAGTTAATGCAGAACAGTCACAGATTAGTTCAATGCTAATCTAAAAAATTTAGTTTGAATACTTGCAGTACATAAAATTTAATTATTACATTGTTTTATATTGTTACTCAACTTAGTTATTTGATATTTTTGAATAATGTGGACTTTTTAAATTGTCCATTTCTTTCCATGTATTAGGTAGGAAGAGGAATGCATAAGAGATAGTCATTAAAGAACTTGCATAATAAAACGGATTATGATCTTGTTCTAAAATTTTAGGTTCTGCTACCTTAAAAATTCCATTATGATATTAAAATATCTGAAGATTCAAAAGTTAAAGAATAAACAATACTTACTACTAAGTTCTTTGCTATTAAATGTAGTGTATGTTACATGAAAGCCAGTATAATCATCTTCATTAGATTCTATAAGAAAGGTGGCAGTAACTTGGTTGGAAAAAATCCTAATTGTACCAGGATTAGTTTCCCAGAGAGAAGCTACAAAAGAAAATTAATTACTGTTATATGTACATATTTATCTATTCATTTATTTATCGATTGATCCATCCATCCATCCATTCATCCATCCATCCATTCATTCATCCATCCATGGATCTATTGATTAATCTATCAATCTATCTGATACCACTCACTTAATTAAAAGCATTAGTCTTATGATTTATTTATTTTAATTGAAACAACTCTTCTCCAAAGCATTAGAAAATCAAATTATTATACATATTTATTGCTTGAAAGATCTATATTTTTATTTTTAATTATTAGCTACATACATCATATATACATATTACAAAATATGCATTCCTTTACTGAAATAGTTCCTCTAAGAAACAAACAAGTCAGGCAGTTATAAAGTTCAAAGATAGTTTGGCTCTATCAGATATTTCCTATGCAATACTAACAGGGGCTGAACTTAGTCGCAATAATAGAAATAAGAGTATTTCTTTGGTTCTCTATCCATATAACCACGGGTCCTTAAAATAATATTTAATAACAAGGAATTTGTTCTACTATATATTAATTTTTAATATTGATTTATTTTGATTATATTACTCTGTTTTATATTGATTTTAACATTTTTTCTGTCTTGATTTTGGCAGTTAATGCCATTTCTCAAATTTTTCAAGTTATTAAATTATTTAACTTTTAAAACTTTAAAATAGATATATATTTTAAAAGATCTTAAAAATTAAACTACCTACTTGTTTAATTTAAGTACATTTCATACTTTTTTTTTCTATTTGGATCTTTAGTTTCTTTATTACATTTTTATCAGAATCATTTGTGCATTATTCACATCACTATGCCTAATGATTCTAATATTTATCTATGAATTACTGATAATCTGAGCATATTAGATAACTAAAAATAGTATTTAGGCAAATCAAGATATTTGAAGGATAAAGGAACACGAGGGTAACTTACACCTATCATTTCTGATCAGTTAACCTCTACGAATTTAGTTTTCACCATCTGTAAAGTAGAGATTATAATAGCAGCTAACTAATGTGGTTTTGGAGAACATTTATTGAGTTAAAGTGCTGAGAATACTACTTTGCACATTGCCAGTGATTGATGTATGCTAAAATTTATTATTATTATTACGTTAGCCCTTGAAGAAATTCATATGAACTGACTTGTCTGTGTAAATATTTAAGTTGACAAGTTTAAGAACTGGATTTATCAAATGCAAAAATAAGTAGATTATAAAATGGCTTGGTGATTTAATTTAAAGTAAATATAACTAACTTACCATGAATTCATGTGTTTTAGGTACACTCATTACTATATTTGTACTCAGGTCTTTTAAAGTACAATGAAGAAATGCATTGTGTTTAGAGTCAGAAATTTGGGGTCTGATTTCAGTCTCCATGACTAACTAGCTCCATGGACTTGTGGTTATTTAATCCCTTTCAATTCATTTTCACCTCCTGTGATGCACGCTTTGCACATTTATTGAAAATGTTAAATAAGAATATCGACATAAAGCACTCAGTATGGAGTATCACATTAATAGTACTCAATAAAAAGTATATATTATGGTAAGCATATATATTTCTCAAATTAATAAGTCAGTCAAAAAAATTTATTAGATATAATCCACTTTTCCTTGCTCACAATACAATTTGAAAGTCAAAATGATTAAAATATATACAGTTATTATATACACTTTAATAACAGGTGCCATTTGCAATCTCACTTTAGCCTTACACTTGACTATTCTTGTAAAGTGTAAGGAAAATTATAGTTATTCCCTTGACTCATCTCCCATGTTCACTTCTTCATTCCTATGTTATTTTCTCCTGGAATTTTATGCCTACTTTTGTTGGCTACCATGAATAGGTCTCTGCATTTTGGAGTCATAGAATAAAATAGGTGTGGGCACAGGTATATAATTACTGCATTCTCTGACCTCCTCTCAGCTTCCATCAGTGTCCATATAATGACAAATGGTTATGTAATAGCAATACTACCCACATCTACCATTTACTAAACCTATATTGGGAGCTAGTTATTATTTTACCCACTTTATTCATAGTAGCCCTGCAAGAGACTGAGAAACAGATGCGTAGTGAAAATAGAAAAAACAGATTCTATGAGTTTATAACCTATGCAATGTCAGAGAAAAATAGTATAATAGTTTTTATTGTTTGTCTGAATTTTGCTTAATGGAGAGTAATGCTCAAACAAAGCCTATACTTATTTAATTATATCTTTGATATAATTATATATTTTTAAATCCCACATGATGTTAAATAATATCAATTAAAAGAAGATCATGTGCAATCGTTACTGTTTTATTACTAAGATTGATTACATAGTGCTCTATATTATTAATTTTGTAATGAGGACTAGTTTTGTTTATTTTTTTAGAAACTTCAAGTTTAAATCTATATTAATTCAAAATAAAGAAAAAAACACATCACTCCAAAAGGTTCCCCACGTATTTTCATTCTGATAATGGATTGTATATTTGTTTGAACTTACCTCTTAAAATCTTGCTTGGACCCACACCTTCATAAATATTTAATATGTCTGTATAATATGTATTAAAGGAATCGAAGCTCAGTTTAATGGAAAGTCCTTGGTTTACACTAAAGTAAAAGCAAAAAATAGATTACTACACTTAACAATTGCCAACTCTTAATGCATTCTAGAATGTGAACACAATTTTCTAACTGTAATAAAAAATATAACATGAGATCAACACTCAACAAATGTTTTAGTACAGTATTCATAAATATCACAATGTTGTTTGTATGCCAGATCTCTAGAATGTTTTCAACTTACATAACTGAAACTCTATACGCATTGAACAATAACTGCCCCAGTACCTGGCAGCCACCATTCTACTTTCTGTTTCTGTGAGTTTGAATACTCTAAATATGTCATATCTGATTAAATCTCCTTACTAGTAGTTGGTCCGTTTAGATTTTTCAATATTGATAGGTTTTATGTTTCTAGAAATTTATCCATTTTTTCTAGGTTGTCCAATTTGCTGGTATATAATTATTTATACTAGTCGCTTATAATTCTTTAATTTTATTTAGCATCAGTTATAATGCCTCCTCTTTCATTTCTGATTTTAGTTGACCATTCTTTCTCTTTTTTAATCTAGCTAAATAGTTGTCAATTTTGTCAACATTTTTGAAAAACAACTTAGTTTCATTAATATTTAAAATTGTTTTCCTACTCCCTTTTTCATTTATTTGTACTTCGATATTAATTATTCCTTCTGCTAGCTTTGGGTTCAGTTTGTTCTTTTTCTAGTTCTTTGAGGAACAAAGTTAGATTGTTGATTTGAGATCTTTGTTCTTTTTAATGTAGGTATTTATTGTTATAAACTTTCCATTTAGTATTACTTTTTCTCCATCCCAATTTTAGTATGTTGTGTTTTCATTTTCATTTGCCTACAGATATTTTCTAATTTCTAAAAAATATTTGTTTAAGACCCATTGGTTATTCAAGAGAAATTAGAGGCTTGCTGGTTTCTTTTTCAGAAGGTCCTAATTTCCTGCTCTCTCTGGTGTCTCTATGTGGAACTGCAAATTCTCTGGTTTTATAGCATCAAGCCACCCCATATTCCCTTGTTTTCTGCAGCTAACAGATATTCAAAAGTGCAGGCTCTCACCTCCCTGAGTTATGTGGGACAAATAAAAGTCTCTGGGACAGCCCCTGGAGCAATTGCAATGTCAGAAGAATGCTGCACTCCTCTCCCTCCATCCTGAGAGAGAGGCTTTGCATTGAGTGAAATTATGTCAAGCCATGCTGGCCACAGCCAGTCACCCCTGTTTCTCTTTGTTCTCAGCACTCCTCAGGTGTCCAAACTATCCTGGTTCTATCAGTGCTCCAAATGAGGTAAGACAAAAACTAGTCCCTTGGGCAGCCCTTGGAAAAGCTACAGTTTTGGACACATACTCCACTCTCCTTTTCCCCTCCAAGTGAGAAGTAGTGAGGCAAGACCAGATGCTCTCTTGATGCTGAGCTGTGTTGGCTTGGGGAAGGAGCTAACACAAATAAAACGAGCTTGATTTTTTTGTTCATTTCAATGTGGTTATTCTTGGCTTTGTGCTCACTTGGGGATAACTGCAACTTAATTGAATTCTGGATTTCTCATGAATGTATTATCATTGCTAAATTGGTGTTTCTGTGGGGGAACAAAAACTAGGGGTACCTCTTCTATCACATTACTCTTGAATATATTTTTTATAGATATTTCAAACTAGTTTTCAGATGAATTTAGGCTCAATTATTATGCTTAAATTATACTGTGAGAGCAATATATCTACAACATAACACAATGGAAAGAATACGTACATTATACTATCAAAAATCAACTTTTCAATATGGATAACTTCATTTGATTTTTTTAGAAGGTCAAAAATCACTTAGGAAACAGCCCAATGTAGTGATATATGAATGTTTTCTCATTTGAAAGTTTTAAAACAAATTATGTATAATTTATATTATATTCACTTACTATATTTCAGTACTTATTTTCTAAAAAATCTCAATAAATACTTACTTTTAAAAGGAGCAAGATTAAGTAGGAAACCTTTAAAAAGTATATGGATTTTGATCAGTTGCTACCCAGTACTCAGAGGAGATACCCCTGGTTATCTGTTTCACAACAATTGCTAGTTATGGACTTAATTGTCTTATGTACCAGAATTTGTATGACTTGAATATGAGATTACTTTATTCATTCTTATATTCTCCAGTACTTTGCGGAAACTAGTACATGCTGTTCAATAGAAATTAAAAAAAAAAAATTAGCCTATGTAGCTGCCAGTATAAGAGAATAGGAGGAAAAGCATGACAGATTCCTTACAAAGTTTTAATTTAGTATTTAAATGTAAGATTTCATTTTCAGATATTACGTTTGGGGGAAGCTGTCTAGGGCAAATTCTATTTATAACTATACTATCCCACTGAAGTAGTAAGATCAGAAATGTGAATAATTTGAGTGGTTCGGGGTGCAATGTTCCCCCAAATGCCTCAGAAGGAAGGTGGCTGAAACACAAAGCAAAGCATGGGTAATATTGTCTAAATTGGCTAAGGATTGAGAGAGCGAATAATAGGAAAATACATAGCCTTCAAAGCCAAGCAGGAGATTGAGAAGTGACCTGGCCTCAGAGCCTTGCCATGAAGGATGCCAGGTGAACAAGGCCTACTGGCCAAGGGCATGGCAAGCTTAGTTTTTGGGTAAGTTATCAGTAATACTTTGGCTAATTGGGAATTTGGGACATTCATCATAAATGTAGTTAATTTGAAACGCTAAAGATCATCCTTGGGTAATGTCCATTTGTGTCAAGACCTCAGTTTTGGCAAACACAGTATTAGAATCCAGGTCAGGGGCTAGTGTTAAGGGATGGAGTTTAATCTTCAAGGAGTGGGATTGATGACACTGAAATAACAGTGACTATTGGAACAGGATTAAAAGACATCTGAGCAGAAACCCAGGTTTTTGGATCAACCGAGATGTAAGGTTCAACAGGTCTAGAGTGGATTCTGGAATGTATAATTTTAAGTACTCCAGGAGTAATTGTGAAGTGCTCTCAGGTTTGAGGGCCACTGGAGGGAGATCAGTAGATCTCAGGAAACCGCAGGAGGTTTGCAGGAGTAAAAGGGGATTGAGGCGAGGGGCAGGAGATCTTCACAGCCCGGACCGAGAAAAGGCGAGGAAGAGGGGTGGTGCAGCCATTTATATTAAGTTCCGCCTCTGTAAGTTCAGTGCAGCCATTGGGGGAGTGAGCCTGTTGGTGAAAACTCTGGGGACACAGCGTCAAAGCTGAAGAAGACAGAGGAAGAAGAAATGAAGCAGTCTTCAGGGATGATTTCTGTTCTTTTAATTAAAGTTTTGGTGTCTCCAGGCAGGTTTATAGTGAATTTTTCATCATGTGATGTTGTTTTCAAAGTATGAATCTAAGGGTTGCAAGAGATACTCCCTAGGAACCTTTGTGTTCAGGAGTCCTTTGCTTTTACAAAATATATAATTGAAGGTAGAAGAGAAATGAGAGCATACTACTTTTTATTTTCTTCTGATTCGGAAAAGCCAATTCGCAATGAAAACACAAGAATTTATAAAAGTAAGATAAAAGAATGTAATATCTGATGTTTCTATAACATTAGACATTATGGTAACCTTCTGTTTTTTTTTTGAAGGGAATGGGTACTTTTCTAAATTAGTTTATGTATTTTGCATTTTTGTATCGATAGTTAATCTTTTTATAGGCCACTTTTACTGAGCACTTAATATGTGACTAAGCACTCTCCATTCATTACTATATTTAATAATGTCTTTGGCCCCTGTAGTTAGAGATGTTGAACTATACAGATGTAGAAATTTGGGTCAAGGAAGTTTAGTTATTTGCCAGCAATCACACAGCTTGCATCTGAAGGAGGCATATTCAAATCCACACAGACTGTCTCCAGTGCTCACATTCTTAATGGTCAACACTCTGCTAAATGTGGTTTTAGTATAATTCTAGGGTTAGGGTGGTCTAGCCCAAAATATAGTTTAATGACATCTTGAACATTTCTCCACTTTTTAATTGATCTTCTAAGTTTATAGGAAACATCACTGTTTTATTCCCACTTTGATCACCATTAGCAAAAACAAATTACCTGATACAATGCCTCTCTAATGTAGTAATCAGTTTTGAGGAAAAAAAAATAGTTATCTTATTTATATAATTAATTAAATCCTGATTTCAGCATGAAGTACAGTATTTGTTTAGGGTAATATTGTAGACTCTTTGGATTTTAAAAATCATTCTTACTCTAATGGTGGCTTCCCTAAAATAGTTTTTAAAATTAAGTAATAGAAAACAAAGTGAAAAGAATAGAATTATACACATCCTTAATTAACAGTGTCATTATTATATGTGATATCACTATTATGAAAAAGTTTATTGCATTCTGCATATAAGCCCTGTAAATTTGACCTAGCTTTTTAAAGTGACTATAACAACTAAATAATTTTTATTTGGTATTAATACAATTTGAAAGATTGCATGAAGAAATCATTTAGGATTCATGATTTTCCATTTTTAGAGGAAATAATTTAAAATTTTTCTATGGCTTTCTGCTGACATTTAGGGTAAGGAATAGAATATCTTTTATTTTACTTATGAACAGTGCTAATAGCCATTTATAAATGGTGCTTTACGAATTTCATGTGATTATATTGGAAACAATATCCTCCAAATTGGTTAATTTTTCACTTGGCAAGAATTACTTAGGACTGCCATTTTTAATACAAAATCATATCTTTGGCACAGAAGTAACATGTTGTCTAGACATAAAAACAGAGGAAATTACGCTCCTAGTTATATTACATGAATTTCATGGAGCTTAGCTCCAAAATAGAAATTATCTAAAGAAACAGGATGTTCTTCTTTCCCTGAACAATGTCTAGTAAATGTGTTTAGAATAATCTTCCCTTCATACCCCATCTCATCTCTGGGATGTGTCTGCACAGAAAAACAACCCTGGGGCCATTTCCTAACATTTGTTTGGCAAGAACTTGAAGCTTTGCCTTTAATCCTCTTTAATCAGCTGTTATATTGATTCCCTTAGTTTTCGAGTGAGTCATCATCATGATTAAAACTATTTTACAGTAGGTCAGATTGGGAAACCATAATCCCATCCAGCTGTTAAGAGAAAGGAACTAAACAGACTGTCATTTCTCAAAGTAAATTCCATACAACACTTACACTGAATGCTCTCTGGGGAAAAAATGTTCACTGACTTAATAGGAAATATATATTTTTTAGAGATTTGTATTGCATGCTAACTTACTTAAGGTCATGAGAAGTCCTGTACCTTTTTTTAAAAGTCGTAATGTTTATTTCAGTGTTCCTTATATTTATTTGAGTAAAAATTATTTTTTTTCCTCGGAATATCTGGGAGGAACATAAGGTAATACTTCACTGTGAAAAATGCTGAAGCAAACAGTAAGGCAGATCAGCCATCAGCAGTTTGATTATTTTGATGATCATGATTGGATTTACCAACTGATTAAGAGCTTGGAGGTTATATACATAGACATTGATCCAGGTATGACTGAAGATACAGTAAAAAGAATGTATATAGAGTGTGTTCTACCTCATAATCTGCCATGACTAAGTCACACCGTAGGAGATTTTCAGAGGAATACAGAAAAAATGAGAAAGGAACTATTCTGGAGCCAGGATGTAGGTGGCGTGAAGTGCCATTTCTTGTGGTATGTAGACATACGTATGTGCTGTGTAATCTGGCAGTGCTTGCTTTGTGCAATCACAAAAAAAAAAAACATGCTACAGTGCCCAGTGAGATGGCCTTACTTATTAGACAGTATTGTTTATAGGACAGAATCCCTTTTTAAAAGGTTAAGAACAAGAGAGAAACTTCTTGGACAGGTTGGAAAGGCTGCGCTTCATAGCTAATGAAAACAATTGTCAAAAAAATAAATACACTACTAAAGGTGGCAAGACTTATTGCATCACAGAAAGACTTTATGCCTTAAGAACAGAGAATAGAACATGGCATATTACCGTATAATCCATTGGCAAACAACACTTGACTTAGAAGGCTTTGGGTAATAGGTAGCATCGAAGGACCCCGAAGATCCAGTCAACAAAAATCTTCCATCACAAGCTGTGGCTGTGAAAATATGACAGTTGATGTTACACGAAAACCATCTTGGAAGGGTTTCTCAAATCAGATAGGATTCAGATTGGTTAATGAACATTCATGGCTAAATTCTATGAAGCTATTTTACAAAACTGAAAAGATCAAATAGGAGTAGATCAAATCCCATACTTAAAATCCATTGGTTATTTTCAAATACTCTTACACACCTCATCATAGAGTCCTTTAGAAAAGCATTTTATTTCTAAACACTGATACCTTATTAGTTGCACTTTTAGTTTATTCTTTTATATTTATAAAGAACAAATATATCTGAATTATAAACTAACAATTTAGACAAATAACTACTATTTTTTGTCCTTTTCCTCATTAAATTAGAGATAGGATAAATTTGAAATGTATACACAAAGTGCTATACCCTCCTGAAATAATCAGAATATGGCCAGGCAAATGATACATATGACATAAGTCGCCTGGGGAGAATTCCATTCGCTCAAGTCTGTTTTACTTGATTATTCTTGTTCCTTTTATATGAACTTGCCATCTAGCTCAATATTTTCATTTAATATTTTTGAAAAAGTCTTGTTTCCATGATTCCTCATTTTCCTCTTCTGCTTTTTTGTGGCACATTTATTTCATGTCCCTCTTTTCAGTGTCATGTGTTATTAGGCATTTTTAATTTATATCTGAAACACTTTCAACTAGATTAAAATCATCTTGAAAGCAGGAACCAGCGGCCATACCTTAAAGATTTTTATCTTACATTTGCTATGTATACACTTGCAATGTATCATATGTGTAAAAAAATAAAACCCATTTGATTTTCACAATCTTTAGTTTTTCTCAGGTTATTTTCTATATGCTTAGTTACTTAGTTCTGTTGATACTACATTATAAAATGTGTTCTTTTCCTCCTGGTAGGTTGTTAAATCTTCATATGCAAGAAGTATTAATGAAGGATAGGAAAATCAAAGAAATTTGTCAAAATTAAATTACTACTCTTGGAATCTGAGTGCTGAATAAGCAAGCCAATCCTATTTGTGGATAGAAAACCCCATTGTGATGTTATACAGCAACTCTGTTAAATTGTAAAATACAAGTTATTATATGACAGCAAATATTTTATTTAGATGAAAAACAAAAATTGAAGAATGAAATGGCACATTAAAATCTTGTTAAAATCTCATGTTCTTGATTGACTTTTTGAAATTTTTGGTATATATTTTTAAAAGTATAAACAATTATTTTGATAAATAAATTTTAAGATTCAAAGACTGTTTAAGAATGACCTAAGAGTCTGTAGCATTGGATTATAACTTGATATCCTAATTCCCAGCAGGAGACAACAAAAAATAACAACAAACAAAACCGAGAAAATAACCACCTGAAATGCAAGGATTATACTCTAAACAATCAGTTACAGACCTCAGGAAACGAAATAAAGAAAACTGTGGCTGGTTGAGAGAACTACATTTTCTTTTGTATAATACTGCAGGAAACGAAGATGATTAAGGCTGATATATATAACTCGAAAATAAATGGCAAAATATGACTTTTTAATGCAGAGCTTAATAATTTTCTAGACGGAAAAGAAAATCTCCTTTACCCTAAACTCTGTCCACCACATATAATGCCGAATAATTGAGATAATTAATCACTTAGCTTCAGTGACTATAAAATTAAGAATAGTGTCTGCTTATATTTAAAAATGTGACATATAGGGTTTTGTAATTGCGGTTTGTCAAGAAATATATGGACTCCAAGATTATAGGCAATGCAAGACAGTCCACTGCTATCATGATTTGCATTTAGTGAGGTAAAGCAGTCAGTCCTACCAGCCCTAAAATATAACTGCTAGAATTTATGAAGTGTTTACTATGTGCCAGCCACTATTCTAAAGTTATTATATATATATTAATGTAGTATTCATAACTTTATGAAGTTACAGGTAGGGAAACTGAGGCACAAAAAAGTTTAGTAACTAGCATAAATTCTCCCAACTTGTAAGTGACAATTCATAGTTAGGCAGTCTTACTCCAGAGCCCACTGTGATATACTGCTTAATACTACAATGTAGTTATTATGATATCACTCACTCTTTCAGCTTAAATGCAAGGAGGGAATTGTAAATGAAAGTAACTGGAAATTAAAAACTTTTTTCATAATTTCCAGCGTTCTTAAAATTGGAATGTAGATCACATTTCCAATAGTAAGCCACAACAAGGAGGAAGCAAAAAATGATAGAGTAAAAAAGGGAACAGAACAAAACCAACTTAAGAACTTGTAAAACCTTTTTACAAAGCTGGTTTGTTTTAGTCATCCTTCACATTCACTCAGTACATATATTTTGGGAAAGGGATCAACATCTTTGTGCCTCACAACCGGGTTCACAATTTTCCATAAAGCTGAGTTATGTCCTTATGGCAGAGATCATTATATGTTTGCTATACTTCCTAGGCACATGACTAAACTATACCTTCCACAATGGATTCACGTAACTGAGCCTGGTCAATAAACTACTGTGGAAAATATTGTGTGTATTTCCAGATGTCATTTCTAAAAGCATCTTCTATAACATTCTTCCCTTGTTTGTCAACCAGTTGCAAAGGATATAGGGGAAGACTCAGGACAGAGGGGATGGTGGAGGAGCTGGCATCTTGAATGCCTCCATAAGAGCACAGCCCTTTGCCATCTTTCTTGGGCTAGCACGTAAGTGATAAACTGCTATTGTCTTAAATTTTAAGATTATTTATCATAGTATTTAGCCCGTCCTAAAGAATATGATCAATTCGACTGTCCAGCTTTCTATAAAGTTATTGAGTTTTAATGGGAATAATAATCTACAGGTCAAGCTCAGCTCTAAAGGGCCTTTGGTGAATTCCTGAATGCAAGTAAAAACTAAGATGAATGTTCCTGAAGGTATTTATATTAAAATTACAATGGGATTGAACTACTTATAATAGTTATGTTTGGAATGCCAAAATGTTATTATTTCAAGATGTAGGTTTGTGCTAAGGATTTTCTCACATATTCTTTCAGTTAATTTCAGGATGTTTCTGGAGCACCTGATTTAACATAGAGCAATGAAACAGGATAACCTTTTGGAAAAACAGCTATAACCCATGTGTGCCTGAGTGGGATTACTGGGTGTTCAGGGTTATAACTTTTTAGACTATAAAGTGTTTTCCAGTACAATACCAGAAAAAATTCTGAATGAGTTATAAATGAGCCTGTCAAATAATATCAGCTGTTCTATGACTCTCTCCAAAATATTGCCTGTAATAGGATGGGATTTGTAAGGGTGTGATTTTACGACCCACTGAGAGCTCCCTCTGCTGGCTCAATATTAACTGTGTGTTTGCTCAGGGTATTGAATTCTCCAAAACATGAAAATCCAACTTCTGTGGATGGGATCGCAGCCCATCCGCCAGGGCTATTGTGCACATACACAGTCACATATAAACAACCTGTGGAGACACTTGCCAACTTCCAAATAGGCCTGAACATTGGCCTAAAGGCTGTGAGTCAGCATCTCTCCTTTTTACAGGCTAGCTAAAAAGTGAACTTTCCTGCTGATGCAATTTTAATCAGAAGAGAAGAAAAACAATTTAAAGAAATCTTGGTTCAGCTATAGTCAGCTATAAGTTGTGCAAACCTAAATAATGGCCTAAAGAGGAAGCTGTGTGAAAAAGTCAACATTAATGTGACTCTGTTAATAACAGGAACTAGAATTAGAGCTCACATTTGGAGGGGAAAAAAATATAGAGGGAGGATAAGCCACTTTTACATAAAAATAATTCTCTTAAATTAATTTTGCTGTGAATATAGATTGATGGACGAGGGCTTTCATATAAAAATCATGCTACTCGAGTTGGTGCTGAAGCGAAGTCACTGGCTTTTGGGTTTATCATCATTAACGATTAAATGATAATAAAACAACTCACGTGCCTGAATCCTAGCTGGATAAATACAGATTAATTGATTAATTTGTCCACTTCTTTAATTCACAAATTCTTTATATTTATTTTCCTAAATAGATAGCATGATGACATAAAAATATACGTAATGAAGAGAATCAAGAAAAATAGGAAATGGAGATATAGGGAATGAAGAAAATTAGTGACATGGATGGCGAGTTGTTACTAAAGTTCAATTAACACAGAAACTCCAAGATACTGGAAAATAATAATGTGCTCTGATTATCTTTAATGTAAAGTTAGAGAGTTAATACAGTTCTAATTACTGAGACTCATGTCATGAGTTTGTAGTGGCTCAGAAAAATAATTCATGGTGTTATAACTTATTTTAGGACAAGTTGTCACACTTTCAAGATACATCTATGGTTATTTTTTGATATGCACTAATGTTAATTTATCATGAAAATTATTAACTCCATGGTAGTAGAGACCAATTATAGGTGTGGTTCATTTTCTGATGATGTAATTCATTTTACACATTTCTCCTTCTCATTTAAAGTTTTGACAATCATTACATAGCCATAAAGCTCTGTGTCTCACCTTGACATACATTATTATTTTTGAAATATAAGTCATCACCTGTATTACCTCATGATGGCACACTTGTATCATATTTTCCCTGAAAAGGTTTTGGAAACTGCCTGAAAACCATAGCAAAAAAGAATGTTTCTTTTTTCTTCTTTGAATAACTTAGTTATATAAAATAGATTAAAAAACATTCTGTAGCCTGCACTTTCTTCCAATATGCTCTGAGTGCACTTCAAAGTAGGTAGTTAAACTTTGAAGGTTTGAATTTTATCCAAGAACATTTGAATTGGGATTTCTTAGTGGAAGCTTCTTTAGTCAAGTTGCCTTTTTTTGAGTTGGTACTGGGAAACAGACAAACTGCCTGTCTTTTAAAGGATGTATCAAATGGCTAGGTAATTTTTAAAACTTCGGTTGTTATTGGAGGTTCATCTTCAATTAATATCAAGCAAGGAGAGCAAAGTGAAACAAATAATAGAAGAGCTAAGTACAGCAAATAGGAACTATAGCCTTTACTTATTTCTGGAACTAATTGTGCTCAGAGTCAATATTAAAATTGATCATAAACCACATCGAAAAAATTATTTAGTTCATGCTTTCTGTTTAATTTTTCAAGAACAAATATAGGTTAGACTTATTCAAATAGTTATTCATATTGCTTATCAATCTGTATTTATATTTATGTGGTAATCTTTCATATATATGTTATCTAGCTATAAAACGAAGAAATAAATCTCTTAAAGAGTAAATATGTTTAAATCACTTAAGGCCATGTTTGGCATATAGTAAGTACTATTTAAGCACTAATTAATAATAGTAATAACATTATTATTAATAATAACATCTATTTTGAGTGTTAATAATAACATTAACAAGTGCCAAAATTTACAAATACAACACGTGTTTTATTCATGAAAGTTTCAGATCTTATTCAAAACTGGTGTCCATTATTCATAGAAGTAGAACTCAAGTACACTTTTTGTCCATTTGTTGTTTCTATGCCAGAAGACTAATGAAACAATGGTCAAAATTAAAGAATAGCAATTACTAAGTTAGGGACCATTAAAATTGGAAAAAACACTGATATTATGATATGATGATGAAAAATCATTCAAATTCCTAATGAGTAGTTTGGAATAGTTGAATAAGGGATGAAAAAGAATGCCATTCCCTTCCCCCATTTATGACAGGTATTGTTAATCACGCATCCTTCCCATAATTATCAAATGAAATTCTGTTTAATAAATTGATTTTAATATTCTGTAATAATGTTAAGAAAAATATTAATATAATTACTTTTTACATTTTGTATTAAATTATGATCGTGGTTGTTGGGATATCTTATTCTCCAGTATTTTCTGGTACCTGAGGTACATGTGTGTATGCGTATTTTTATGTATGTGTTAATTTGTGTTTGTGCACACAACGAGGATCTACGTGTGTGTGTGTGTGTGTGTGTGTGTGTGGCTTATGTATATATATACATGGTCTGTATATTGTGGGTGAAAAAAAGGGTTCTATGGAAAGTTAGGAATATGATCAGAAAGGTGATCTGATCATAAATTCCTAACTGGTCAAGCCTCAGTGGGTAGTCATACCTCAGCCTTATAACTTCTTTAGTAAATAGCTTATCTTTGCTTTATGCAAGCCCTGTCCATTGTTTTTGTGCATCCAGGTTAACATACCTTTGAAATGCCCCCTTTCATATCCCTCCTTCTAAAGTGTGAGAGCACATAATTGTAACTACCTGCAATCCAAGCCCTGCTTGCTTTCTCCCACCTTCATGTAATCGTCCTTACATTCTTTCCTTAATTTCAAATACAGAAAAGAAATCGTAAAGCTGTTATTTTCTGGAACATTTGAGATCTTGCTCCCCAGCATGTGTTTTAAATTTAGCTCAGATAAATGCATATAAAAATTGTCCACGGGTTTGGACATTTTTTTTACATCGACAGTGTATATACATGGTCTATGTATGTATATATGGCCCGTGTATGTATAACATGGTCTATGTATATGTACATATACATGGTCTATTTAAAGTAAGGGGGAGAGAGAGTAGAGAGAGGACATTACTTACCACAAGTTTTACTGTCCTCATCAGAACCATCTGGACAGTTTAATTCTCCATCACAAAATAAATCAGTTGCTATGCATTTTATGGCATCAGCACAAGGCCTTGAACCAGGCTGGCACTCGATTGAGACATTTCCTTTAGGAAAAAAGATTGAATTTGTAACTTTACTGCATAGTAGATTTAATTTCTTACCATACGTACAGTGTTTGACTATTTATTATGTATTTTTTTTTGTCATTTAGGTTCTTATTGATGAGTATATATTTCAACTTCTAATATAAATATTTATTGTATTTAATCTCATAAAGATTTAGAATTTTACATTTTGCAAAAAATTTTTTTCATAGAATGTTTACATTGTTGATTTTAACCTTGATAAATCAATACTACAGTTTGGGTGTTTGGCCCCTAATGTTTACACCTCCCAGAATTGGTATATAAGTTATATGGGGCAATTTACTAGAACATTTTTCACATCATCTGCAGTACCTAGTAATCACTTTATTTACTTACAAACATATTATGTGAAAATATAGTGGGTTGAAGTCAAGGTTTGAATTCTGCAGAGCAAAATTTGTCAACAAATGCCATTTTATAGTAAAATAAAACACTTAAAATGCCCAGAACATTGCTGTAAAACCCAATGGCAATTTCCGTTCAATATTATTTTGCTTCTTGGGTCAGTTTCTTAGTAGGAAAAATGCAAATACCGTTCCTTAAGAGTTTTATGTGATACCCTTATGATCAGTTTGCACCTCTCGACCTGTCCTGTCTTTCACCTGTTCCTCTTCCACATACCTACATGTGGAGATGCACCTGGAAACATATTTTACTTCTAGAAATTAACTTGGAAATTCTAAATGCAATTCTAAAAATGACATATTGTTATATGCTCACTAGATAAAGACATGTGTTTTTATTTTTTAGAGCAATGTGAGAATGTGATTATTTTTGTCTGATTAGAATAACAATAATGGTTTAAAGTTTATGAAAATTCTTTAAACTCAATAGCATTTTTTGTTATTGTTCTTAATCTTAAAATCGTCACTGCACTGCCATCTGCTGGGTTTTAAAAGCATTTTATTCTAAAATTTATCCAAATGCTCCATGAAATTAATTGAGAAAATAAAAGTGCTTGTGTTGATGAATCTACTAAGGTAATAAATGCTTAATTAGGAACATTTATAGACAGGGTTACTGAGTATATGTACAACTAAATTAGACTTCTGTGATTAGCTCCAATTAAGAAGGGTATAAACCAGCAGGAAATTCATGGATCACCTAACATTTAAAATAGAACAGGATAATGATCAGAGCCATTTCCAAATGACAAAATATCCCAATTTAAAAGATTTTTAAAACTGAGAAAAATGATATTGAGTAAGCTCAAATGCATATTCTAACTTCATATCCATGAGATAATCACTGAGAGTTTTTAATTATTGAGTCTCTAATCCATGAAAGGCAGAGTGTCAATACTATTCCATAAGTGCTTGCTACATAAATAAACAGAAAAACTTTGTTTTAGAAACTCTATGTGTCATTTTAGTAAGTAGTTAATACAGTTCTAAGTATTCAGCATTTGGAAGAATAGATGTTGGGACATAGCTAGGAAGACGTAACTCTTCCCATTGGGAATGTCACTTCCGGATGTTTCACGTCTCTTCTGTTGCCTATTAAACTCTGTAGATCCAACCTCCAAACCACATTGGCGAGTGACAGCACTGATCTCATTCGTGATCATTCACTCCACGAGTATTTATCGTCTATTTATTTGTGTCACTCTTTTTTTTTAGGGATGGAGGTAAAAGGATGAGTAAGACAGAGCCTCTATTCTCATGGAGTTAAGTGGGAGACTGGATCATTAATTAATTAGTTTTTAAAAAGAGATATAGAAAAGTGCTATAGGACAACAAAAGATTGAGCCATTAGGTTCCTTTTGAGGCAGAGATTGAAAATATCTACACCTAAGCTAGGTTTTGAACGCCTAGAAATGTACCAGGAAGAGAGTTATTTAAATGTATGCATGATAATGTGACAGAAACTCATCAGTACATGGGAAACAGATGAATCTAACTTTTCTTGATGGTAGGATGTTTGTGAAAGTCATGGAAAGAAGGGAGTTTAGTGCTAAATTTTAAGGTTCTTTTTTATCTTTGCAAAATGTTAAACATATTTGTTCTAATGGCAATGGCATTGGAAGTTTTTAGTTATATGTGTGACGTGACCAGTCCATGTTTCATTAATACAATGCTGGCACCAAGGGGAGAATCATGTATAGAGAGGAGACAAATTGAGAAGCTACTTCAATGGTCAAGATGAAAGTTGATAAGGGTTAGAATTCAGCAGAGAAGATGGAACTTGGACTCAACTGCTATTTTACAAGTAAACGTGGTGAGCTTTAGTGGCCAGATGTGCTCTTAACTAAAAGCAGGTGGAGAAAGGTGTGCTAAGAATGATACCTGCACTTTTGGAGTGGCCAGTAAAATTACTAATGGTCATTAGTTACAATAGTGAATATAAAAGGAAGAGCTGCTGGGATTAGAAAATGACTCTAGTTTGAAGAATTTTGATTTGGAAGTAGAAATATTAGGTACTCTAGTTTAGGTTGTACTTTCTCTCTTTCCAGATTCTGTTTCATAAGCACTTTTCAGCTGCCTTGGTCAATGAAAAAACAGAAGTTCCTCATATTGAAACTAATATGGAAAATATAAAAAGAATTGTTATATAAATGTAATTAGTACATTTTAGGGTTTTATCAGATTATATTTTTACCTAGTCTTCTGTGTCCCTCTTTGTATATACACATGTATGATGACAATTTCCAATAAAACCATTGATTAAGACATAAACTATTACAGAAATTAGCCAAATGCCAGTTTTTTTAATGATCTTTCATTCTTAAAACTAAAGTTCTTTGACTTGTGGACTACTTTATTTGATATTTCATTTCTTATTATTTTCTCCAGTCTTTCTCATCTTCTAAGTCTGTACTGTACTTCTCAATAGGGAACTTTTAGAGAAGAAATTAAGTAATATTTAAAGAGAATAATTGGATCTATTTATTAGAAGCTGATCAAATAGTCTGAATATTAGTTACTGCTATCCTGAACAGGAAAAAGATCTGCACATATTTTATGTGTGTGATATTTTATCTTCAAAATACTAATTTTCTGGCATATTATAAAAACTCACCAGTAAATTAGTGTTATTTGGAATTCTGAAAATGGACGGTTTTAATTGTCCATTTACATTTGTGTCATGAAGGAATCAGTATAAACTCAATATGATTACCTCAATGTGTTCCAAAGTCAAAACAGTTTCCAGCATTTCATGTGTCTACTTGGGCAGGCCTTGTGCTAGGCATTGTGGAGGATAAAGACTGAAATCCATTTTTTTAAAATTCCCAACCAGTTACAAGAAGCGTTGCATTCAAGAAAATAATTTGAAAATCATATTTGGAAATCTTAGATTTTATTTTCCCTATTATTTAAATGAGGGTAATAACTTTTCCTGGCCAAAGCTGTTTGCGACAAAGTAAACCCAAAATCTTTATAGCTTACTTAGTAGAGGAAGTAGAATCTGAATCCAAGATTGCATGCCCTTAGATACCAAGTTCATTTCACTACACTGCATTGGAAAAATAGGTATCACCCTACAGAAATTCTACTTTGATAGACTAAATTTAATCTTTTTAGCTGGACTATCACTCGTCAATCCAAATGAAATTACAATGAAAAGATACTTCAATAGTTTTAATATCATGTGTATAAGAATGTCTTAAATTAGAAGAGAGTGCTTAGCAATACAAGCATTGTTCTCTCAAATGCAGAAAAAGAAAAACACTTAAAGTCATAACACATTTGGTGTCAGATAAAGTCTCTGTTTTATAGTCCTGGGGCAATTCAATTGAGGAACATTATTCTACCTTAGCTTCTCTTGACCTAATTTCATGTTCTTCACCAAATCAGCCAATTCTTTTTCTTCAATCCCCAAACCACTCCTCTGCAGCAAGATTGAATTTTGTATGAGATTGAGAAAGCCCATGATAGTGAAACTTTTGTTTTTTTGCAATCACTGCCTACACAGTAAGCAACAAAAGGCTAGAATAAGCTGTATGCTACAGACCCTTCAAGCATTTGAACAATTGCCCAAAACAACCCCTCTAGGTGCTCTTTAGCAGCCAAGAAATCAATCAGTGTAATGCAACCTTAGCTCTCATCTCTCTCCTCTAGTGTTCCAAATGGGTTAGTAAAACTTTATGGTAATTGTTAACAAAGGCAGTTGAACAACAGAACATAATTCTCATGGACTTTGTACCTGTTATAATACAAAAAATTTTTTTTTGGCAGAATTTATAATAGTATTAATGCCAAGTATATGATGCATGCATTTGTTGATTTTTCTCAAACTCTGTCTTCCAGGCATATAAAAATGAGAATAAACTTACCATCCCTGGAAAGCATATGCATAATAAATTATGGCTTGGAAAGTGCAGGTTTCAAGTTTAATTGCCTTGTTTCCCTCTATAAATCTGTAGTATCTTATCGTAAGAGAGGAATAAATTGGAAGGATGATTTGGGACTCATGTCTCCAGAATGTGATATTTTGCCACCTACTTACCTTATTATATTTCTTGGGGGATTGATTAAGGCAATTCTGTACAGTTTCCAATAACAGGAAGCTTCAGAAATAGAGTTTTTTTTTTCATCAAATAAATGATCAGAATAAAATGAGCTGTAGTGAGTACAACCATATTGTTTTAGCCTAAGTTCAGTTTTTGAAAAGTCTTTTTAAAAAAGAATCCAACTGCTTTTTTCCCCCTAAAAGTATCAAGCTGCTTTTTATCCCCTAACTCAGAGAGGGAAGGGATAAGAGCCCTAACAGTTGTCATTTTTCTCCTTTGTTCCAGTCATGAACTGAGATAGTACAGTACTATCTGTATTATCTCTCTCAATCCTCATGACCAGTCTCTAAGATATGTATTTCAATCTTCATTTTTCAAACAATAAATGCAAAGTTTTAAAAGATGAGGTAGATTGCCAAACCCTTCATATAGAGTAACCGGTGAAACTGGTTAATGGTGCGTTCACCATGCCTTTTTATTGATTGAAAATTGTTACTTTTTGGTCTTCATTTTGAATACAAAATGCTTAAATAAAGCATAAAAGACAAGACTAAATGCATACTGATCCCATGCCTATAGTTTGCGTGTAGGAAAGGAGATTTCTGCTCCATTCCCCAGGGCAGAAGAGTAGGGGAGGAATGTTACCCAATGTTCTCTCTCTCCCATTCATCATCTCCTTTGGCCAGAAGAAACTGGGCATATGGTTAAGTCACTTCTTACATGTTTTATGGGTATGCTTTGGGCTAGCAAATTGGAAAAACTTGTTTTAAGTCCAAGAATTTCTTGTTTTAACAATGACTTTTCTTCCCCCTTAAGTTGTTCCATATATTTCTCTCAGGACATTTTATATCCTTAAGAGATCCTCGATAATTATGGATTATATGAGTCACTCAATGAATCAATAAACAGACAGAAAAATAGAAAACATGGCACTAATTTGGACATTTGTTGCTGACTTCTGAATTTTTAGAAATTAATTAAAATGTGTTAAAATTATTGTTCAGTTTACTTTTAGACTAAAAGAATTAGCCATTATCGATTCTAAAAGCATTTTGTGAAAGTGTATTGAAAGGTAATTTTAGATGACATGGTCTTCTATGTCAGAGAAGGGACTATGTATGGGCTGAAGAGCATTTTTTGTTTTCATTATGTATATAGATAACACCTAAATGCAACACATGGCAGGCTTATCACACCATAAGATACCTCTATGGATTTGGAGGTGTGATGATTTATTTTGTAAAGCATTTTAATGATTCATGTATCACTTTGCTTTTCAAACATCACACCGACCATTTTATGCAAGAATTATTCAGTTATACCCAGAAGTATATTTATAGTTTCACTAATGTGCTCTCCTTGTATGTATATAACATTTGCTATAAATTCTAATAACATGAAAGTGGTGGTATTATTTCAGGAGCTGAAGTTCTACCCAATATTGCCTTACAGAGTTTACCTGAAAAGATTAAAGGTACATCTAAGTCATTCGACATGAAAATTAAGTTAGGATAAATGAAGGCACTTTAGTTAACCAGTAAATACATAAAAGCACAGTAGATAATTACTAGAAATCCAGATAAATTGTCATGTTAAAGGTACCTACCAGGAGTGGGCACAAACTAAGCACTTAATGAAAAATTGGTGAATGAATGAATCCAAGGTTACTTTGATACTAGTTTGACAACCAGTACAAGTATTAAGGGGTGTGAAAATACAGAAAATCTCATTTAAAATAGAATTGGAATCAGACAGCTTTTAAGGGGGAGCTCTCACATACTCTAGCACTCACTGTACTTTGCTGACTCTAGCAGGAAGAAGAAAGATTTTTCTCCTTGCGTAGCCACAAACCCAGTCAATGATAAACCACCATTACTCAGCCAATGGGAAGCCACTATGGTTCCAACTCCCGGTTTCTTCCAAAGCGCATCTTGTTTTTGACAGCTCTTCCCAAATCCTCCTTTTTCACTATAAATTAACATTCTCTTGGTTTTGCCATACAGAGCTTGTGTGTCCTGAATTTCAATTTCTCTGGCAATTTCTGAGTAAACTCATTTTGCATAAAATAACTGGCGGTTTTATTTTTAAAACTGACAAGGAAAAGAGCAAGCAAATCTAACTTGCATGCAGAGAAAATAAAGAAAAAAATTTCTCACATCTGATGAAACCGACATTTTAATCCCATTGGTGGCATTCTCAGCAATAGATAATAACCATGGTTCTAATAGAAGGCTGAAGTGATGTCAGATAATCTGGGTATTAGTCCCAAATATATTAACTTTTGAGGAATTGTTAGGCTAAAGTTGCAGACTATTACAATCTAGTTTTTTTTTTTTTAATCTATAAAACAGTGGTAATATTAACTGCCATGTTATCAAATAATTCTCAGAAGTCTGAAATGAAACATTAGTGGAAACTTTTTTAAAATGAGAGAAACATCATTAAAACTGACTTGGGGTTGCCAGATGACTGCTGGTTGTTGGCCTGCCCGGAAAAATAAATGACACTGAAATAACTATTACATTTTAAACTGAGTATTAGGAATTTATTATATATTCTTTCTGTTTAATATTCAACTTGACCGTTTTTAAAGTTACTGTGAATTATCAGTAACTATTATCTTAAGAATATATTATTTGTATCCGGATCAAAGAATAAATCTATGTTTTCATCAGTCTTTAGAATTCTAGAGCAGAGGTTTTTAGGTTTTTAAGTTATCTTTTATTTTTTAAATAAAGAAGACTTTTAAAATTATAGATAACCAAACATAGCATTTATTAATTGTATAATGGGTGTAAACTTGAATGTTCTAGGTTAATCTGATGTTATTTGAACTAGAAGCTCAGGATATGCTTAGATCCTGAGCTTTGGCATCCAAATGAATTTCTTTTAATTTCTGAATTTGACATTTAATAATGGTGTGACTCTTTTTAAGTGGAAAAAATATTGCCTCTCCACATGATCATTCTAATAATTAAATGAAGTAATATTTGAAAAATATAATACCTGGCCCAAGTAGATATTTTTAAAAAATAGAGATTCAAATATTATAAAATGGCCATGATTATAAAGAAAACCATTTCTTTAAGGTTTTATAATAATTTTTCACTTTAAAAATCATTTATATAAAAATTTGATATTTGAAATGACTTCTGAAATATTCAGAAAAATATTCTGAAAATTCATTATTTATAAAAGCAGATTTTCAGAGAGATAAAAAGACATGCGCAGTGATTCTGGTAGTTGGTAGAAACAGGATTAATGTTCATGTTTTCTGACTTCACTTGAAATGATATTTCTACAGCAGAATAATTTTATGTTTTAAGAAAATGCAGTTAACTCTAAAATTATGGATAATTTCCCCTAACAAACTCTTTTGATAGTGGTGTGATTTTGATAAAGCAAAATGAGTTTCGAAATTTAAAGGGCAGTAGTAACTAATTGTAGTTAGAAAGATGAGGTGAAGAAAATGCTGGAATAGAGCAAAGTTAACATTAAGCCTTAGATGCTCCTTTTCAGAGAGTGCAATACATTTTGAAACTTTCTTTCGTCATTCTTAGTAACCTTGTAAATGTATGGCTTCATCTTTAAGGGTATGTGATCAGAACCTTACTTTTAGATTACACACACACACACACACACACACACACACACCACACACACACACACACAGACACACACCCACTCACTCACACCTATGAGTGAATACAAATGCATTTAGAGGTTAAAATATCAAATTGGAAATTGCATATCTTTGGCAATTTTAACTAGGAATTATGAACTCAGCAATATTCTCAATTACATTATTTCTAACCAAATGTATGATTCATACATTTTAATATAAACACTAAATGTCTCAAAAAGAGCTCCTAAAAAAATGAATCCTTCTCTAATGTTGTGGACAGTCATCAAGTTAATTTTTTAAATACTATGGTTCTGACCTGAAATTGTTGAAGGACTTACTGTAGAGAAATTCTCTGAAGATGCTGTAATAAAGTAAGGTTGATTTGAAGCTTGGGTTTTAACATGCATATATTCCAAAACATTGAGTGAAATTTGAATATTAATTCAAAGAACATTTGATGCTTTAGAATTCCTGTTGTTTTTTTTCTCATTCTAAATGTTCCTATTATTATTTGGTCATGATACAGTTGATGAATTTTCAGAATCTGTATAGTCTTTCTATAAAATTTACCTATGCAAAAAATTTGCTTTATTTTACCCACTTAAGAAAAATGTCTATTTATTCATCATAGTTATAGTGAATAATTTATTTTTAAGACACCTAGTAAAACATTACACATCTGATCTTGTCAGACCTAGAACCAACATTGTATTAAAACACAGCATAATAATAATAATAATAATAATAATAATATAATATAATAATAATATCTGCTGGGAACTAAGTACTAAGCATAAAGTACTCTTCATATTAAAAAAACTAGCTATTTTCTTCACCCTTTCACATGTTTAAGTTTTAAAAATATATGTATTTTTGTGTAATAAACCCTTATCTAGTGAATTTTTTTTTTAGTCAAAACTATTGAATTTACTGTAAGTGGGTTATGGGATTTGTTATAGTATTTCTTTATTTCTGCATTATCTTGTTTCTACAAGATCTATAGCAGTTTCATAAATAATATATGGTAGAAAGGTTTTTTTCCAAAAAGATGTTTTAATTTTTATTGTTTGATTATATAGTATACTATATAAAAATTCAAGGTATTTATACAATTTTTAACTAATTTTAAAACACCATAATAAATTTAAAAATTCACATGATACAAATGAATTTTAAACCTTACCTAAAATTAAGCTTGATAATTTTATTAAACTATGTTCAAACAAACATAGTTCAACAAATTCAATGTAACTTCAATCTGTGGAGCATATTCTTGATTTGATATTGTGATATAGTTATTGTAGTCAAGGTACTTAAGTTAATTCATAAGACATTGTTTTATTGAATAAACAAATATTTTTTTAAACCACAAACTTTCCTCCCTCAAACAGGTTTTAGCACACCTATCAACTCATTTCTATAACAGACCTCCAGAAACTGATGCATATTCAAACAAAGATAGTAAGAACTCAACTTTCTAGAAGAAAATTGACTACTGAAAAAAAAATTGTCACCATTGTTCAAAGATAAAACCATTACAAACAAACTTTAGTATAATGATTAAGAGCACAGACATTAGGATTAAACCACCAGGGCCAGAAACCTTAATCCAACCCTCAGTGGTGGTGTGATTTAAGGCAATTTACCAAAATTATCTATGTGTTGGTCTTCTCATTTATGAAATGGAGATAATAAAGGCACCATGCAATAGGATTGATACAGAAGTAAACGTGTTGATAGGTAAAGCATCTGTTTTAGCTAATAATAGTTAGCAGTAGTTTTCAGTGCCTCTGAATCAGACAAAGATCCAGTCTCTGCTCTAGCATCTGTGCCAGAGGGTACCAACCAATCAGTGGAGGAAGAACTAAGAATGTTAGCTGTCTTCTCACTCAAGAGGCACTGCAAGCTATAGCAGGAGACTTAATGAAAGAGGAAACTGAAGAACAATGTTGTAAAGAAAAGCAATAGAAGTTCACAATTTTGTATCTACTATTACAAATATGAAACAAAACAGAACAACAAACTTCTGCATTTTTTTTACATATTTGATTTAAAGGCAAACCTGTATTGATTGATCTCATTTTATAGCAAAACTATTTGGGCTGACATTAGACTATTTGCAATTTGCCTTTATTCCACTTGATGCAGATCATACTTGTATGTTGAATAGCTTTCTATCCTCTTAAAATTTCTGAATTCTAAAACATGACTAGTTCCAAGGCTTACATATATAGGTCCGGACAGTTAATATTGTTCTCAACCAAAATAAGCGCACAGAGTAAATGTGCATTGAATTGAATGGGGGATAACTAGAATGAAAAACAGAATAACCTAAACATTGATAGACATATAGTCTGCTATTGTTTTTGATGCCCTATACCTTTTCACGTTTAATTTATTCTTATTTTAAAATTATTTATCATTTTAAAAATAAAGGGTTTTTTAAATATAAATAAGTAACTAGGATGAATCAAACTGATCGACCCCTCTTTTTCTTTCCTTTCCTTATTTTAAGTTGTAAATTAGAGACTGGACTTGCTACTTGACTTTGTAATTTAATAACATCTATAACTCAGAAAGTAATGAGTGTCACTTCCTGGAAAGTTAGGATTTTCTGGACTAATGCCAAGAATGTGATAAGACCCACAAACATTTATGCATGCTGATATTTTCAGAACATTTTTGATATTTGATATTTTATAAAGTTTTCCTCACTGATATATTTCTTCAAATATGAATTCCTCAGATAAACGTGTTACCTCAGGCAATAAGACACGTTCCTGAATTCAAGGGTGAGCCCATTGCTTCTCTGGTGTATAGCTAGCATTTTAATTTCATAGCTTAATGATTCAAAGAAATCAAATAATGTTCACAGGTACCTGTGATATCAATGCTGTTCAAATCAATATGGAAAGTGACCAGTTGGCTGGATTTATTTGCTTCAATGCCTTGAATCAGTTCTTCTTTTACATTTTCATCTGACACCCACTGGGCAAAGAAAAGGTCAAATATGACTATAATGCTGCCATTTCTGCAATGTAAAAGATGACATAAGAGGAAAAAAAATCAGACTTCTTCAAGTGATTTGTGCTCAATTTATATAAGATTTCTTTGAAATTCTCTACAGTTCTCACCTTGTTAATCTCCATTACACCCGTACAAGATAAGTTATGTCAAATATTATCTTTATTTCACAGGTGGAAAAAAAAGGAATTAAAAGACTAAATGTTTACCAAGTTTACACAGAGACAGATCCAGAACTGGAATTTGAATTTTCTGAGTTCCACATTAGCACACAAATTTCCAGGCCAAGCTATTTTCCAGAGTTACTTGTGTCAAATAAATTCAATGAAATCACGTGGTATCATGACCTTTATTCTTATTTTACTGTTTGAAGAAATGGAGTGTAAATTTGTCATTTTTCATAGATGATGTCTAAGTTGAGAAAAGTCTAAGGTAGTTTTACTGATTTCAAAGAAAAAATTTTTATATAGTTTATGAAGGCCTAATACCAAGCTTTTTTTGCAATTAATCTATATCTACTTTTCCTCTTCTATCTTTCATATAAAATATCTAAATATATATTGCTCTGAATTTAAGGGATAGAAAGAAGAAAAGCATACCTGTATTAATGAGGATTTATAGAATATTCATTCTTATTGTCTAGCGTTGGGCTTACCTTGCCTATATCATTTTAGACCATAACATTGGAGTTGAGAGACATGGCCAAAGCCATCTTTTTTTATTCCTTGCTCTACAGCATGCATTTAAAAGTTCTGGTCTCTGGTGATTTGTTTACAGTTTAAAAAACAAAAAAAAATGAATAATTTTTTGGCTTAATAATACTATTTGAGAGATTTTTGCTCTCCTGCCTACGTTTCTGTTTCTCTCATGATATGCTTTCAGGATACAACCACTTGGGAGACAAATTCTAGCTCTGATTTTCATTATGTAACCCTCAGCAAGCTGGGATTACTCAAACTATACTTGGATACTTAAGACACAGACTAGGGAGAACCAAATTTTGCATGGTATGGTTGCTAGTTATTGAGCTTCCTGAAGGATTTCATCAACTCCAAAAGAGTTCTTTGTGTATCTGTCCGTATATCTATCTTGATAGAACTTAGAATAAATGTTGTTTTTTTTTCCCCCTCTGCGACAGTATACAGGATCAAAATGTTCCTGAAAGATCATCGTAGATCAGTATGTCCCTTCTATAGCGTATTCCTTCTTAATGTCTATGCTGTTACCCAGGTTCACAGTTTAACAGAAGTGATTCCTTTCTATGTAGTTGGTTTTTAATTTTTGAAGTAAATAATATACTTTGATACAGTAATTGCACACTTCACTTCTATTAAATAAAGTATTTAAAAATGTTAGAATGTTTAACTTTCCAATCATTTGATTAAATCACAGTAACCAAATTTTGTCAATGACAAGGCTCCCTAGCAACTATTTAGTTCACGGTTCCCCAATCTTATCTGTGCATGGGATCATATGCTGTTTTGATAAAGATACGTTTTGTCACAGACACTGTTTTTATATGCTATTCCACACTTGCTATTTTTCCATGCTGACCAATCCTTAATTTTATTTGAAAACAATTTCCTTTTTCTCACAAAAGGTGATGGCTTCTGCAATCATTCCTCATGCCAATGGCAGTTTTATTCATGGATACATGGCTAGGCCCTGGTCCATGGAATATGAGGAGAAAATTATGGCAAACTACTGAAAAATATTTTCATATCTAACAAAATAATAGCTCATAGTGGACTACTACTCTTGTTTGCCGAATGTTACTATGTCTTTATGTGATTGCTGGAACTGCTACATTCATCTTGGTACCACAAGGCGAGCTATGGTTAACAAGCTATATATAGCATAATGAAGGAAGGAGAGCATCTAAATGAATGATTATGTCACTGTTATTGTACAATCAAACTAACCTCTAAATCTGGTGAAACCTCAGATTTCTTGTGGTGATAGATGATAAACACTTATGTTTTAAGGCACTTTCAGTTATGTGTTCTGTTAATTACAATTTAAAAATTCCTAAATGGTATACAACTCTCAAGTCTCATCCCATATTTATTTAAATAGAAGCTCCAGAAAAAGGATATTACTTTATTCTTGGCACCTGATGTTGGCCAAGTTGTCATTTTCGGCATAAGGAGACTGAGGCTGAGAGTAAAGTAGGTAACTTTGCCTAGAGTTAGCGAGCTTATTAGTATTAGAAATAGCAATGAAATTTAGAGACAGAACATCTGTCTTCCAGATGTTTTTGTGTAGTCCTCATTCCCCAGCCCCGACACCACATCTATCAATACCTTTATGAACTATGTGTCCAGGAAAGAGACAATAAACACATTTACCCAGATGTGCATTTACAATGAACTTGCATTGTTACCAGAACTTTATATCCAAATAGAGGAGGAAAATAGCTAGTTGTATTTTTGGGGGGTAGGAGGAGGAATAGATATTTTATTCCCTTCATACTTTCAAGAGACTCTTTCCTCTTGTCTTCCTCTCCCTATCCTTTAGCTCTTCCCCCTCATCTCTTCCTCCTCCTCCCCTTCGTCTTCTAATTATGACTTTTTAACCACCCTCACCCCCACCCTAATATTTACATGAACAAGATTAGATACAATTAAAATAAAGTGATCATGAATAATATCCATTAATTTTTCTGTCTATGATTCTACATCTTCTCCTTATCTTTGCTTGCACAGTAAATTGTTTTAATTCTGACTAAGTCTGAGTTTTCTCTTTATGTAATTTGCACATGTTTAATTTGACTGAACACTTGCTTTTATTTCATTTATGGGAGTAGAAGAGGTAAGATATTTTTGGGTAGAGGAAGTACAAATCTAAAGTTTTCCTTCACTGAGTTGAAAGTAACTGGATTAGTTCATCCTCAGGCATAAAACATTGTATGAAAGATGTGTTTTCTTTGTTGTGAATTATACATAGCATTTAATAATTTATGTTTTTCAAGGACAGCAGTTACAGATCCTACATCCACATACAATTATATTCTTTAAAATTTGTTTTCTTATTCAGTGTAAATGTTGAGATAAGAAAGATATAGAGTAGAAATGAGGAAAATGGTAATAAACACTTGTATTTTACATAATAAGGACACTAAAGTTGTTCTTTTAGTAGTTTAGTAATGATTTTTATTGCTATAGTGAGATTGATTTTTTTTTTTTATTAAGGTAAATGAGAATTCTTCCTTTTGGAAAATAAAAAGGAAACAATGTTCATTTTCATTTCAAAGTACTTGGTCCAGTGGAATATTATTTTAAAGTAAATAAATCCTGTCATTGTACAGAGAGCCTGTGTGCAATAAATCAAAATGTTTCTTATCTCTTACTTTTCTTAATGATATTGATAACCTCTAGGGTTGCTGAGTAAACAAAAGTCTTTCGTTACTAACTTTGTGACTCATCTATGCTCAAAGGGCAGAATAAACTGCATATTGCCACAGAGAGTACACAGCACTCTATTAAAAGAATCAACTGCTAAATGCTCTCTAAGTCAAAGCACTTTCCACAAAGCAGAATAACAAAAAGTGTTCCCTGAGGAGAGCAAAACATTTACTTGACCTGCGGAGTGGTCACACACACACACACACACACACACACACACACACACACACACTTTCCCAGGGGGCAGGAGTCTACATTAAATAAGAAGGTAGGTTAATGACTTAGTATTCTTAGTGCTATGATTTGACTGTATACACATGCATGTGGTGTAAGTTTAATTAAAATCAGTAACAAAAAAGAAAATAGGTACTTTGAAGAATGTTTAGATGTTTTTCACAGTTGGTGTGAATATTGTTAGTTGAGACCTCATTTCTGTGTCTTGATTTTATCGAGTGGAGCTTAAAATTAAAATAATTTATAAAGCTAATTAGGAATCTGCCACTTTTTTCTCTGAGCGAAATATGTCATTTTGTATGTGAGTATTTAAGGTGAACTTAAATATTTGCTTGTTACTTTCTTCCCTGCTTCTGAATTTCTTTCCCCTTCCTTCTCTTCTCAGTTTCCCAAAGTACTGACCTGCAATTTATCTTACAGAGATTTTCATGAAGTTCTTTTGCATTGCATCTTTCAAAAACTCACTTTTGATTTAAATGCAGTTCAGATACAACTAGGAGGAAGTATTTCTACACTGATGATGTATATTATTTGAGAATCATTACAAAATTTGTATCGCAGTTTAGGTACTATATTGGTCTCTGAGGTAGCTATAAAGAAGGGGAAAGAAATAATTCCTTTGCTCAAAGAATTTAGTTTCAAATATAGTGGTTTTAGTATCTAGAGAAATAAAAGATTACTTATTAATATTAAATAAAATACTAGGGTTTTGATAACCCCCAGACCTATATATAAAAGTCTATATTCCACAAATTTTCTCAATCTAGTAAAAATGAAGTTATCCAGTGTATTATAACATATGAACACGAAGAGTCCTAGTATGAAAATTATCCTAATAAACTCTTCAGTGGATACTGTGCTGTGTATAGATTTCACTGAGCAGAACCCAGTGAAGAAGAAGCAGGTAGGTGCCTGAGTACTTTTACTCAAGGAGCATTAAAACCTTTGACAAATAAATCTGAATGGATGCTTAATGCAAATCTTCACACTCAGTCTTCTACAATACTGGAAAAGAGAAATTGTCCAAAGTAGGCAAATAGCTTAAAGTGGAAAAACAAATATTGTATGCATGATTTTACCTTCACAAAATAAATATTTTTTTAAAAAAGCACTTTGAAAAAGACAAAAAAAACCCCCAAAAAACAAAAACAAAAACAAAAACCTTTCCTCAGAGTCCCTATGCTTCCTTTTGGTCCTGATGCTGAACCAATTAAAGAGGCTATCGGTAGTACACCCTGGAGAACAGGAGTAGAAGCCTCTGTATGTTAGAAAAGAATGAAGACGGTAGATGGGGATAGGGCTGGCCTGCCTCTAGGACGACCATGTCATGGATATACAATGAAATAAAGAATGATAAATACATGCAGATAAACAGGTAAGAAAAAAGGAGAGAAAAAAAGGAAGAATAAGTGACAGAAAGAACAAAGGAAGGAAGGAAAGAAGGAAGGAAGGAAGGAAGGAAGGAGGGAAGGAAGGAAGGAAGGAAGGAAGGAAGAAGGAAGAACAAAGGAAAAAAGAAGGAAGGAAGAAAAATATTTTTAAACTCATTTTTTTTAATATATAAAAAGATGAAACTTTAGACTTTTTTTCATTGTGCCTTCCACTAATAGAGTTAGTTTTGTTCCAACAGAAAATCACAAGGCCTTGGTTTTCTTCGGCCCATTAAATAATCCTTACTGACCTTGTATCATTGTTTTTCTAAACATGATCTCTGCCATTGACTTGACCTTCCTACCCCTAAATCACTAAAAACTAAAGACTCTTTTAATAATGACACCTCAGGATCCCTGTGAAGACCAAGTACTAAACACCACTGTCTCCAGTCTCTCGGATTCAATTGCTTCTGACCTGAGAAAAGAGATTAGCTGTTCTATAAAGTCAGACTCACTGGATTTCTCCAACACCTAGAGTTCCTACGGTTCCTATTTGAAAAAGTTAATGGCCAGACTCCTAGACTTATACTCGACATCCTTCAGATGTTTCGACATACTTTTAATGGACCCTCAGTGCCAGCAAGATCATATCCTTGACATGCTACGTTAATTTTTCTTTCTTTACCAGAAGTGGCTTCTCTTTTCTTCCCTACTTATGTAGTCGCCACCCATGTTTCTCAGACAGTGTCCCACATCTTTTACAAAACTGTCTATGATCCACCTTTCCAACCTGAGGGGTTCTTTAATACATTAACAATCATTTGCTATTAGAGAACTAGTTCAGAATGTTTAACATTAAAATCCTATTCTAACAGAAAGTTAAAGCAAAGTAAGAGTGTACTTATTTTTATATCTATAGGACATGGGTTCAAGGAAAACACGTAACACCTAATACAGTACTCAACATATCAACAACAGGTGTTAAATAAATGGTGTGTTCATTTGCTAGGACTTTATAGAGCACATACTCTGAGCCAGACATTAACTAGATTCTGAAAATATAGATGTCAAAGGCATCATCTCTGCTCTAAGGGACACCATGGTCTAGTAAGAAGACAGACAAATTGACAATTATGTTACAGTACAAAGATTGTTACTTTATATGCAGGTACGATGTTCTAAGTGAGTGAGCAGGTGAGAGATGTACCTAACCCAGACTTGATTGTTAGGTAAGCATTCCTTGAGGAGGTGACATGGACAGGTTCTTAATTGCATGTACAGGTGGACTGTAAGGATAGATGAACTATATATAGTAAGGAAGAAATGGAGTGGAAGAGTATACAAAAGAGAGAGAGCAGGATGCTTTTGAGGGCCTACGGGTAATATTGTAAGGCTGGTATTGCAGTCTGTGGAAAGTGGGAAGGAGAAATGAAAGGTCAAAATGAGTTTCTGAGACAAAACCTGAGAGATTATCTGTATTTAGGGTAATTAACGCTAGGAACAATTGAAAGATTGAAAGCTGAAATATGAAGATATAGATATATTTATTCTGTAAGAAGAATAATAACTACAACCAGGATCAGTGGGTGAACACCAAAGAAATAAAGACTTGGTTGAAGGTAAGAAATAATTATTTAGCAACCGAATTTGTAAAGAAACCAATAAAACACAGTAATAACAATGATGCTCATTGTGACATTGAAAATGGAGTCCTAATTTTTATCAGATATCCTCATATGCAGGAATCCATCTTAAGCAGCATGGGTCTCTTTTTTTGTTGTCGTTGAATGAGAATGAGCTTCTTTCTGAAGCTGTGGGCATTCTAGCCCAAAGCAGGCAAACATAGGTTAGAACACATCATTTAAAATCTTTTTCTCTCTTGCATTCCTGTTACACAAACTGTGTATGTAACTCGCTACACGCTGTCTAGTAATGTTAGTTAGTAAATTATAAATGATGCACATGTAATAAGTGATAAATAGATAAAAGTAAAATGAATGAATATTGACAAAATTCCTGATTCAAGTATCTGTAGTAGAATTACATCACAATGCTATTAATCTAAGATTCATTCATTTATTCACTCACTGTGCTCTCCATCCAGTCTGATGCTCCCTGGGTACAAGTGAATAAGTCCTTTTCTCTTATGACTTAAAATATAAATGAAGTATATTGAGAAATTTTTTTCCATGCTCATAGTAAATCGAACACTCTATCTGTATCTGCATACATTTAACCTGAGCCCCTGCAAGTGTCTCTGCAAGATTTTACCCTCAGAAGAGAGAAACATGTTAACATAAGATCAATTGTCTGGAGTTATTATTTATTTTTTACTAATATGAAAATTTCTCAATCCTCAGAAAAATGTTGAAAATTTTAAATATTCCTTTTTCTCTTAAAAGTAGTGACACGATTTTACAAAATCTTAAATAAAAGATCACTATTTTGTGATTCTGTGCTATCAATATAAAATTTTTGAGCTATACTCACTCAAATTGTAAAACTCTTGAGTTTTTATATTCGTTTTTCAGGTTACTTGATTGAAAGATCTCATCTATCTAAAAAGTGAAAAGGTAAAAAAAAAAAAGCATATTAAATTTAAGATTTAAGCTTTCGTTAAAAATTTAAACAGTAATCTTTATGTTCTGCTTAGAACTGGATTGGGGTGTTTTCCTTCTCTGTGGTGAGATGAAATTCATACATTTAAGCATCCTGAACATGTGATATTTACTAAATTTTTCAAGGCAAGAAAACAGGATTTCTGTATCTTTTGGCAAGTAGTTAGTGAAACTCTGTTATGAGCTTTTAAACCAGCTGAAGAAAGTCTCCTACCATTTCCTGAAGGTCAAAAGCAAGAACTTTGAAATCCGCTGAGAGTTTGTCTTGCAAATTAGGATTATACGTAGCTCCCGATGTTATTTTAAAAGTCCCTCTGGCTTCGTGACTTTTTCCAGATGCTGCATCTAAATGAATTAATAAGAAATAAAACACTAAAAATGTGAATTATAAAATAGAATAGGTTCATTCCAGTTAAGACAAAGTTTTTGCTTTTGGCACAGTAGTTCTTTTGCTTTTTCTATGCAGTCTTCATGTTTCATAATCAGCTGCTTTCCCCCCTATCAGGTTGTTTTAAAAGTTTAAAAATTAAATTTCTCTGTCCTATTAATTTTTCCTTTTTTTTTTTTTTTTGAAGTCTAACCCACCCTCCATGCTTCCAAGCTTTTTGGAGTTTCCTTTTGGAAGATACAGGGATGATCAACTTCCGCCAATTATGGGAACTGACTCAAAGAAACATGGTGAGAAATGGACCATTAAAAGTTTTGTAGGTGCTTTCAGATACTTCTTGAACACCTAGCATCCAGGGACACTGCTGGTTTTCTTTATGTGGATTGCTGTGAAGATTTCAGTGTGTTTGTTACTTTGAAATCTAGCTTTGAAGCTACTTCTTTTATTCTAATAATTATAAAATTGGCATGTATGACCTTTTGCCATTAGATAGGAATGTCATCATTAAGAACGTCATTGAGATTGCTGCAGAAAGTATATTATCTCAATATGAAAAAATGTAAGGGAAAAGCTAACAAATTGAATATAAACATGGGTACTAAAATGTGCCATTAAGTTCTGCATAATGCCTTTGTTAGAATATTTTCCTTGATAAATATTTATATTTAAAATGAATTGCTTTAATAGAAACTCACACAATGATGAAATCATAAGTAAATATAATAATAATGATACATAATTCTCACATTGATCTAGTATGAGAAGATGTTATTTCTTCTTTCCCAGATGGGGAATTGGAGCTTAGATTCACGGAGAAAATTTCCTAAGGTAATAGAGGTCATAAGTGACAGATGTAAAATTTGGGCATAGAATTGATTGACTCTAGAAGCCAAGATCTATTATATATTAACAACAAATGTCCTATTTCAGAAGGAATATTAGCAATAATATTTCAAACGATAAACATGCATTTAGTCTAAATAGTTATCATTGCATAATTGATGTAACATATTATTTATACTATTTTGTTTTTTTCAAACTCAAAATTACATTTAGATTTGCATAGTTAAATATGAAAGATAAGGAAAATCTGAAAAGAAAAAACAAGAAAAACTTGTCATGGATTGGAGGAGACTAAGGAAGCATGATAACTGAATTTTAGGTAGAAGTCTTCATTGGATCCTTAACAGGTAAAAGGGCATTGGTGGAAAAACTGGTGGGAGTTGAATAAAGTGTGCAGTTCAGTTAGTAATATTGTACCGACGTTAATTTCTTGGCTGTACCAGCTGTGCTACAGATGTACAAGATCCTGGCAGAGGAAACTGGACAATGAGGATATAGAAACAATTTTTGCAACCTTTTCATAAGTCTGAAATGATCTCAAATAAAAAAGTAAAATAATTTGTATTAAAGGTAGTATGTCTTATGTCTTCTGATATTTAATTATAGATTTGACTAGATTTTTTAATATTCAGTTATTCACTATTTAATCATATTAACATTTACAAATATTTGTTTTCCATTTTACTAGTAAGAGCGCTAACTTTTGTACTTTGATTGAACACTAGAAGTTCCAGTGGACTTCCAAATGATTGTACATCTTTAAAGTTATTTACCGCATTTAAATAAGGCCAAGCAGCCACCTTTCATAAAGTCTAAATGAACCTCTATAATTTCTTTAATTGTTCATATAGTCATGTCAAATCCCCACAAGACCACTTTCTCTTTAAAATATCTCCCTTGTATATGGCTATAATATTTAAAACTGGGGATTATATTGGAATTATTTTGTAAAACCATAAATCATATTTATTGCATTCTAATTTAAACTTATCCATTTACTAGAGAAAAATAGCTAACTCAAAGATTGAGAATTTTTTTGGTAAAGCCAAAATCAATCACATTAAAAGGTTCTACCTTGTGAGTTTTCAGAAAAAATTAATATGCTCATATATATATATATATATATATAATTCCTAATTTTAAAAATGTGAAAGTTTTCGCAGAAAAAATGAACCCAACATTCAGGTTATTGCTATGCAATTTAAACAAAAGACAAATTATCCTATAAATGAATAAATGATAAATAAGAGCACAAATTCTAGAGTTAGATTGCCTAGTTTGGGATGTCCTGTGACCTACCATAACGCAAACATAAAAAAGCTACTTAAATTTTCTGTGTCTCTGATTCATTACCTGTAAAATGAGGGTAACAATGACAACTAACTCATAGGTTTGTTCATAGGTTTGTCGTAGCAAGAAAATATGTTTGAAGATCCTTGAAAAGCTGTTGGTACAAATAATTTAGTTCTAAACAATGGTTACATTTTCTTATTTTTTCCATGTTTATTACAAGTTGCTACTCAGGTAGCTTGAGCTCTTTATAAGTCTACATTTACATCTACATTTCCTTATATTGTTGCAATTCAACTTGTTGGCCTAATAAGAGAATGAAGATATCATTCTCTAGAAATAGATCATTTCTTTTTCTTTAACTTTGTCTATCGACTTGTATAGTCAACATATTTTAATATGTTTATGATATGTAAATTCTCTCAGAATTAGCCCACAGGTTATGAAACCTACTTTTTTATATGTTGAAACTGAGAAACTTAACATTATTTTTGTTTAAAAATTTAGTTTCATGCTTGAATTCTGAAATACGTTGCAAATTATATACCAACTAATTTTTCTAAAATTCCATGAAGTGAAATACAGCAGAAACGTCTGAATGCAACATAAATATCTTGTCATGAAAGCACAGCAATGAATAAAACATACTGGCAGGATAACTGAGATTAAAGTGGGTACCTCTATCTGAGGGCATCTTCAAAAGCCGGCTTCATGTGACTTACCTCTTTCTGATCCCCTGATTACCAGCCAGGACAGTGCAATTAATCCAACACAGAACAGCACCAAAATAGCAAAGAGAGCCACAAATATAACTTCATAGATGCTGAGAGAATGGTGCCTTGAAGGTGCACCTTTTTTTGACACCATTTTTGCCTTTTGAAGATATATGTTAATCTAAACCCTGTGAGAGAATTTAAAAGCCTGCACCAATTGGAGAGCAAAATCTCTCAAGTTTTCAACGAAGATTTAGATAGCAGCAACATAAGTCTACACTAGTCCTACTAGTCAGTGTAAACCAGTTGTGTATGTCCCTTTGGCAACATTATGTCTCTATACGTTAAGTAAATTTTAAAGTGTAGTTAATCTTTAAGAAGATGTTAATGAGTAAAAAGATACCTAAAGTTGTAAATGTTAATTAGCTAAACAGGCCATTTGTCGAGGAGGATGAAATTAAGGGCATGCTGTAAAAAAAAAAAAAAAAAAAAAATGACACTTTATCATTTTGAAAACCATTAGGAAAAATCTAAAATTTATGATAAACAAATTAGTCATTAGGTATGGCGTTTGGTATTTGTCCAGAGTTCCTAACAGGTCAACTTTTTATGCTCTGACTCAGATCATTATTAAGGCATTTCTCCTATTCTATGTAGGTGTAGACGTTATAAATGTATATCTACGTATTCTTATTGAAACAATCACAAGTTTTGTTATATTCCTTATATCACCCATGTGAAGTTATGCATTGTAAGACAGCATTGATTTTACTTAAACGAAAGTCTGCTTAAACAAGGTATCATATGGCTACTGTTTATGGCCTCATGCAGTTATCAATGAATGGGAGTAGCTGCTGTGAGAGAAATAAAGCATTTGTTTCTATTTTAAGAAAGTGTTCTGGGTAGGGAGGACATTGCTCACTTGCCCTAGACTTTATCTCTATAAACACATCAATTATAGCAAGAAAACAGTTACGATAACCATACTCATAATTGTAGATCTATGTTTTCTGGGAAAATCAGGACTGTTCTCTGACAAGTACAGCTTATTATTGGAATTTCCATACCTTGAGTAACAATGAATCTAGAATTCAAAAATTAATAAATAAAATCAAACCTATTCTGAAGTAAACCCATTTGCCTTTTGTTCTGGTAAGTAGAACTAGCCAGAGGTAATGAAGTCCTAGACCAGAGGACCTTAATATGCTAAAATGTCAGCACATTGTAATTGGCTAAAATGAGCAATAGCTACTTTTTTTCCCTTCTTCTTTAGCCTTGAAAGAAGAAAATGGAGTGTTGTACTCTGAAATCTTCATTCATACAAATATAGAATACAAATTTAAAAATGTATGTCGTGGAATATATTTATATTTTTATTTAACTGAATTAATGCTAATCGTATTGTTAGGCACTTTGAAATATACATGAAATGAGAGATACTGCAGATGGAGTTGAGAGAGGTTAATTTTACTTGTAATTCAGTAGAAGATTCTAGTAATGGGCCAGAGTGTTTGCTAAAATTAGAGCTTGAGAGTGACTCTTGAATTTGGGGACCCAAAGAGATGGAAGCACAATTACTGTTTTCTTTATTATAGCTGATGCAGCTGCAATTACTTTTTGGAAAATCAAGTAGAACTTTATTATATTTCTTTTGAATTTATGCAAGGGAAGGAAAAGGTAGCAAAATAAGTTGACACACTGTTCCAAGCACAAGTGAGGCTATATTAAATATAGGAATGAAAACCAAAATAGTTAATTATATAACTATTGTAATAGTTAAGTTCAGAAATAAAATCAGGATTCATATTATAAATTCTACTTAAATTATATGTTTTAAGAAATTGTAGTTTGTTCAAATAAGTGAGTGAAAGAATAGCTTTAAAAAATGCAACAGTTATGAAAGAAAGACTGAAATAAAACAAACAGATTAGTGTGAAAAAGAACAAACCGCGTGTCTTGAAATTTTAAAACGTTACTAAAATAAAATAGAACTTGCCCTATTAGATAACAAAATTCATTACAGAGTTAAAATAGTAAACAGTGTGTGATCTTGGTCCAGGGGTAGAAAAATATCTTAATTGGAATAGAATTAAGAGCCCACGGACAACTTGATTCACATATGAAAACTTGATATATGAAAAAGGTGTTACTGATAATATGTAGAGAACGGATGGCTTCTCAATAAATGATGCTGGGTTGGTTGGTTATTCATTTCAGGGTAAATTAAATTAGATCCTTATCTCACACCATAAAGAAAAATAAATTCCAGTTGGGCTAAGAATACATAAAGTGTACAGAAAAAAGAATCTGAAAAAAATGTAGAAAGATATCTTTCTGATGATAGGGTGGGTACGGAAGGAATTTTTAAATAAGAACTCAAAAATAAAAGGACAAATCAGGAATAATACTGATAAATTTAGGCAATGCTAACACTGACTTTTTTGCTTAAACAAAAGATATTAAGAAAGTAAAAAACTAAAGATGCGGACTAGAAGATTTTTTCATTTTTTTCTTTCCTTTAAAAATTTTTTTTACTGCATATGTTTTAGTTTGGCTAGAACAGAACAGAACTGAGGCAAAAAGTTTTGTATGAGATTCTCAATTTATTTGAGAGGTAATTCAAGGAAAGTCCAGGAGAGAGGAGCTGGAAAGTGGGAAAGGGTCGGGGTTGGGGGGACAGGGGCATGGGGAGTCAACATAGGCATTCGAATCAAGCCAGTTACCACACAGTCCTGCTGGGAACTGTGCGAGACAATGAGAAAAAACCTCAGAATTATCCCAGTCAAGGGTCAAGGAAGCAGGATATTTATTCACCAAATATCCTTACCCACTGGTCGAGAGTAGCTCCTGGGGCCGTAACTCTTAGGTTTTTCGCTTACCCTGTGTATGGATAGAACATTCAGGAAAGCCCATGTCACTGTGCAGAGATGAATGAGAACACGTGTAGGAAGGATCCTTAACAGTTTACAACTGAAAATATTTTCCAGAATGTGTAAAGAGTTTCTACTAATTAACACATAAAAGACAAACCTGGGATATTTTTTTTTTCTTTGACTTCCCATATAACTTTACATACTATTCTAATATTTAATTGGTAAGCTTCTTTAAATTTTAGGTGTTGCAAGAGGACAATAATCCTCCTTTGTACAAAGTCTGAGGACTATTTGATTAAGATCTTATTGGGAAAAAAAGGGGGAGTAGGGTTTTAAAAATTATTAAATATCTTTGCTAGTGAGGGCCCTTAAGTACTATAACCCAGAGATTTGTTTACTGAATATTATTTTTCATTGTTTTAATATTTGAGGAAAAATTTGGCTGCATATAAACATTTGGTCTTGAATTGTCTTTCCCTAAGAATCTTATAGATATTCTGTATTCTCTGGCACTGAGTATTTAATTAGTCTTTTTTTATGACTATTCCATTTATCTTTTTATTACATGTGTATCATCATCAACCAGGTTTTTTTTTTTTGGGGGGGGAAGGGCATTATTTTTAGAAGGGCTGATGGATTCTATGTTTCCTGAGTTCACTCATATGTGAGAAATCTTCTTTTTTTTATACTCAAATGATATTTTTCTGGGGATTATATGCATGGGTAAATAACAAGTTTATTTTTTTCCTTAGAATTCTGAACATATTTTTTAATATTGTTTTTCTTACACAGAATATAATTGTGGAAATATCTCAAGCTAACTATATGTCTAATTTTGTATATAATATGTTTCATACTCGAGGTTCAATAGAGAGTAAATTCATAGATTATTCTGAATTGAGTTTTCTTGGCATATGGTGTACCTTTTTCATTTTCTCTATCTAAAAAGTAACCTTCCTTTATTAAAGTCTTTATTTTTTTTGTTGCTCTATTTAGTAGATGTTTTACTGAGGTTAGGGTCCAATTTTTCTCGGGTTAGATTCTCTTAGTCATTATTTTATATCTACACATTTCTCCTAATTGTTATAATATTGGTAACTACCTCATACATACTAATTGTATGCAATGTATAACTCTCTGCTGCTTCTAAATTATTATTTGTATAATGCTGTTATGCTGTCGATTCAGATTGCAATCGATTTGCTTAATCATGATCTTTCTCCTTTGATTCTGTATTTTCATTATCTTATTGAGTTCTTGTCTTGAACTTATTTTCCTATTTCATAAAATGTAGAAAAATTTATTTGGTTGAATTTGCTTCTGGAATTAGTCTTTTGGTAGCATTTTATATACTATTATCTTTCTTTCTCTCTTCCTTTTTTTCTCTCTCCCTGTTTTTCTTCCTTCCTTTTGAGGTATATTTAAATGGCTATGATGCTGTTTCTTTTTATATGGTTTATGCTTCCCTTAGTTCCAATTAGGCTCCTTCCCATGGTTTTCCCATAGAGCTGGTGAGTTCTCCTTGCATTTGTGTAAGCTTCAGTCTGAGGAATGCATACTAATGTTTTTTTTTTTTTTTTTCTTTCTATAAACTAAGGGGTTGGGGGAGGTACTGAGGGAGCAGGATAAATTTACGTGAGGTTGTATACAGTATACAGCCTTTGTATGATGGCTCATATTCCTTTCTCTCTTCTGTAATTTTGCCTTACACCCTGTACCAAAGTTTTCTTGTACTGACGTGGGTTTTATTCTGTTCGTGAATGTGTGTGTGATGTCACTCTGCTGCATACTATATTCCCTACGAGTGGATGAGTAACACTGAGAAAAAAACAAGCCTCTGTGGTCTCCTCCTATTTCCATTGCGATCCCTGTAGTCACTGGACATTAGGGGTAGCTAGACCTGAGAAATTTTCTTAGGCTGCCTACTCCCCAATCTGACCAGCTTTTCTACAAATTGCAAGGTATTAATGGAAAATTAGAACCTTCTGGAGTTTTTTTTTTTTTTTTTCCAGCAATACTAATGGGGATGAGAGAGTTTGTAAGGGAATGGTAGAAAAAACAGAAGTGTCGAGTCTCTTAATATTCTTGTTATTGGTCAAAGTTTATGCCATGTACTTTGTTTCTGTTATTTTGGTTTGGTCTGTTTGCTTTTTTTTTTCTTCTGGTGAATTTTTGACTACATTTTAACTAATTTATTACTCATTTATTTAGTTTCTAGAGAAGGATGTTCTAAGCTTCAGCTTCAATTTAGGCTTTTCCAAAAAGTCCAGCCAATATAATTTCTAATCTAAAAACTACATAAATTTTATTCAACTAAAACTCTACCTAATAATGAATTTAGATGTCGTATTAAAGCTCCTTGGCTCTGAAAACAACTGAGTAGTCAATATAGTCAGTTCATTTATATAAAATATTTTCAGTTGTGTCAAAAGTTCAAAAATAGCTGAAGTAAACTGATAAATCACTGAGGTAGTAATTAGTAAAAGTTTATTGTACATGCACCAGAAAGACTGTTTGCAAACTTGGAGCACTTAAATCAAAACACAAATAAGGCTCAGAAGTATATTGTTATAAAACAGTGTATATAGTAAGGAAGACATGACTGTTTACTCTTCGTAGTGATTGATTGTAATAGAATTTTCAGTGGTTACCTCATGTCAACCTTGGGAAAGAGTTCAAGTTTTGTTTATAATTTCCAGATGTTAGGTATCTAGTCAGACAAGAGCGACAAGGGGAACAAAGGGATAAAGGCCCAGCCTAGAGACCGCCCAAAAAACACCCCAATAGTAGCAGAATTCTGGGTACTGACATGTGCATTAGGCAAAGAGTTATATAACCGCCAGGTGTCAATCAAAATGACCTCACTTGCCAATCACCTAGGAATGCCTTTGGAACCACCCATCATCACAGGCCAAATATAAAGCAGACATTCCCACTTCTGAATTCTCTCTCTGATGGTCTTTTGTGGCCTTTTTGCCCTTTTGTGGCCATTTTGGCCCCTTTGTTGTTTGTTATTGTGCTGGAACCATGTGCCCCCTTGGGGCATACTTTGTCTTTCTAAAATATGTTTTTAATAAGGCTATTAAATCTCGATGACCTGTGATTCTGCAATTCTTCACTGCATCGCTTGAGGAAGAACCGAGGGAAAATGCTAACCATTCTGTGCCATCGTTATCTCTCTCTCTCTCCTCCCTGCCACTGGCGTGACACTAAGCTTCAGTTGGCCCCAACAGTGACACAGAGACATAAAGAAGAAATGACCCGGGTCAGGTTAGTCTTGCAAAATCAGCTAAATGAAGCTTTGTTTGTATGGCTAAACTGGTTTTATCTGCTCGGGGAATTTTCAAGACTGGTCTCTGTTTATTTTTTATTTTAACAGCCGAATACTATTTCATAGAAGAATTCACGAAAACTGCAAATAGATAGATCAAAACTGCTTTCAATTACTAATAATCTCTTGCATCGTCTAGCAGTCCCATCAATCAGGAGCTGGATTCCTTTACTACTTTTAGGTTCATAGTGAAGAAAGCCCTGCGGAATATTCTGTTTAAAATTACAAAACCCGATGCCTTGAATTGATAAAAAATGTATTTGCCATGCAAAGAAGGTGGTGTGCTGTTGTGGAAAAAAGCACCAGACATGTAGACAGTAGACCACCTTTACGTATTTTCATTGACCCTTACCATGAAACTGTGGGCATTTCACTAAAACTCTTTTTTTGAGTTCCAGTTTTCTCATCTGCAGAACAAAGTTATTGATCTAAAAATCACTTTCATTTCTAAAATTTCATGACTTTATGATTTTCATGGTCCCTTCCAAAGAAAAGTATGTGATTTATGTCTCTTCACATTAAAAAGCCTTTCTTCCCCAGATTTCTTTCAGACACCTAAACAATCACCTATGTGAGACAATGTCTTTTAAAACATTTTCTTAAGGTCTTTTTCCTTCATGTCTCTAACCGACCTTTCATTTTCATTGCAGCTTCTTTTATCCTTCTTTTGTCTGACTACAGTGAAACCATATTTACTTTCCCTTTACGAATGCAAATTCTGCTTCCTAGCTCTTCATCCTTTGCTCCTGCTCCCCATGTGGCTTCTTACCTTGCCATATGAATGTCACTCTCACCAAGCCTATCACCCTAATCTACTTTTGTCTGTAAAGTGGATTATGAAAGTTTCGAATAAAAAGTATTATACTAGAACATGCTGAACTACATAGCACTTAACTGTTTCGAAGGAGAGAACTCTATTCATGGCAGTATTCAAAAATAGACTTGTATTTCAGGAAAGAAAAATGAACTAGGCTGGGAGAGATTGGTTTTTCCTAGTGGGGGTTACCACACTTTTTATAGCATCTTAGTTGGTTAGTAGGGAGCTTTGAAAAAATGTCAGCATGTTCTTCCCGATCAGCTGCTAGTTTAGGTCATTTTCAAAGAAACCCCCTATGTATCCAGAATTCTTACCAATTCACAACCCCATGATTTTATATTGTTGTGCCAGCCACATCTGTAGCTCAGGCAGGATTTATCTTCTCACCATGTTACTTTTTAACTTTAATCATCTTAGTGCCTGGAGGTCAAAAGATTTTTTTGATATCGAAAGAGAGTCTGCCTACTTGTCAAATTTTCCCAGTGCTCTTTTATCTAATTGCACTGTTATCATCACCAAAGTATTATATAAGCTTTACTTTTTTCCACAGAATAAGTTTTCCATGTCAGTTTGTAAGTTTTCACTCTCTAATTATCATTAAAACAATTCCAGAAGGCTTGTTTTCTTTTCTTTCCTAACTGAAAGAATAAATATAATTTTCAATTAAGAAATCATCTGGTTAAGGAAAGTAAAATTTCCTGGCCTGGTCTGGGCCTCAAAATTCCCAAGTAAAATTTCGTACTTCATTTTTATGTCTCTGTAGATACCACTCAAATAAATATAACATTCTTTACTAGGTAAATGTATAGCTTTTTTATATGAATATTATTTTACTTCCTCTTGGTTATTAAGAGTCTCAGTTCCTACATGAAAGTGGCCATGTATGTAGTTGTGCTTTTGATTAAATAATGTTGTACTGTATCCAGAATTATGTGTTGAATGAATGTTTCAAGTAATGCTGCTGCCACTGCTAAGAGCTAGAAATAAACATTAAAAATAAAATATCTCACAGTAATCAGCACCGTGGCTTTATTGTTCAATCATTATTTAGGACCATAAAGCCAATGATAGAGGCATGAGCCTGGTAAAGCTGGTTAGACATAAGGAATTAACCACAATAATAACATGTTAAGCTAAATTCCTTACATCACATCCCAGGAGAGATTGTGTCAAAATAAGAAAAAGTTTACATGAACAAAATTGTGGTCGAGATCATTCTCCCCTTCCCTCCTATAGTGATGGAATTTTCTTCGAGTTACCTGTGAGCCACCAGCTCCAACTCCTGGTTTTCAGTCTTCTTTCAGTTTAGATGTGGCCACATGATTAGGATCAGGGATGACACGATGTGAGAGAAAAAGATATGGGCAACTTCTGGATGGTCTCTGTAAAGAAGCTCGCTGGGATTTTCTGCTTTCTTTTGAAGGCTTTAAAAGGGGAGGAAAACTGCTTAGGAGTTATTTGTTGTCAGTGGCAGAACCAAGCCACATGCCCTGGCTTTTCATATCTGCACTCTAATGTGAGAGTAAAACAAACATCAGTTTTATTTAATCAGCTTATTACTCTACCTCGCTTTTACAGTAGTTCCCCCTTAACCATGGTTTCTCTTTCCAAGGCTTTAGTTACCCATGGTCACCGCAGTCCAAAATATTACATGAAAAATGCCAGAAATAAACAATTCATAAGTTTTAAATTGCTTGCTGTTTTGAGTAGTGTGATGAAATTCATGCTTTTCTGCTTCATCCTCCCCAGGACATTAGTTCTCTGTTCAGATTATCCATGCTGTATATGCACCTGTTAGTCACCAAGTAACCATTTTGGTTGTCAGATAGCAGTGCTGGTACCAGTTCAAGTAACCTTTATTTTACTTAATAATGGTCCCAAAGTCATTTACATAACTTTTCTTATAGTGTATCCTTATTAATTGTTCTATTTTATTATTAGTTGTCATTAATCTCTTTTAATGAGCTAATTTAAGACTGAAACTTTAGCATAGGTATATATATATATATATATATATATATATATGAAAAAAAGCATAGTATATATAGAGTTCGATGCTATGTGCAGCTTCAGGCATCCACTGGGGGTCTTGGAATGTGTGCATTCTATGGGGTGGGCGGCTACTGCACAGAAAAACTGTAACTATGAGTTGTCATAGGGAACTTAAATCTAATTCATGACGCACTTTAAAAGAATTAAAATAATTTATTTAGAAAGTGTTTCCTTGCTTATTTGAAAGTAGCAATTCTTTATAATATTTTAATGATATTTTTCTTTTCCAGAAGTAATTATCCCAGAGTAGGACTGTATTAGTTCTAAACTTTAAATAGACTGCCACTAGAATGTTAATTAAGACATCATGTAGATTTTGCTTTTTTCTTAGTTGCTTTTAAAATTCTTTAATTCTTATAGGAAACAGCATTCTCCTAATTACGTACCTATAGATACATACATGCACACATGTATTTATGACTACATATTTATAAGGTATTTATACCTTATTTTTAAGGTATTTACACCCTATTTTAACCTTTAATTTTCTGGAATATTCTAAATTAAATTTCAGATCATCTTAAATATTTTTTGGACAGTGGAAATATGTGGTCTTACTATCAACATAAAGCATTTGTTTGGCGAGCCCAACGTGCCATCTCCCCAGTTTGCAATGATCTCTTAAAGGCATTGGCTTTCTGCGATTTATCTAATATATCATTAATGAAGTGGAAATGATATTGTTTAATATGTCAAGTCCTAATATTGAGCCAAATGTGAAATCTTTCAATAAATTTACAAGCTATGCAGCATATTTTAAGCATTTAAAAAATTAGTCTTCCTGTTGTTTGTTCTTGACTTTAAAAGATCCACATTGCTTTTACTTTATCTCTAGCTATTGGACATGATAAACTCATTCGTTTGAGAATATACACATGTCATGTCCTACTAAGACCTTAGATGTAATTATCGATTGTGAATACATTTTCTATGATCTTTATTTTGTTTTAATGAGGTTATAAGGAATTAGTTCTGAAAAAGAAGCCTATCTACTCATACTGAATCAATTTAAAATAAACCATGTTAATCAATTCTCTGTACAACTAATATTAAATGGTCATATCAATTTACATTTTAATTAATTATAAGATTAATATTTATGAGTGAGGTAGCAATTTTAACAGAGTGAACATAAAACAAACTGTAATAGAAAAAAGTCATATTGATTGTAACATTTAAGCCAAGTTTTACATAAAAGGCCTCAAAAAAACAGTTTCAAGATTTTGGACATGTAAACCTAATCACCATTTTTGTGACACTTCTGCTTTTAAATTTTCTTTTCCCCCTTTTCACCAGAACCATGTTGTTAAAAATTCAATCAAGAAGTCTCTACTTTGTGAAGATAGGAAGGAAACAATAAACCATTCCAGCATTTTACATAATCCTACTCCCATTTCCCTTAAATAAAAGTTGTGCTAGAGCAAACAGGTAGGTTTGATGACAGCCAGACTGAGATCTGTGCAGATAAAGAATAAACAGAGATCTTGTAGAGAGATCTCCAAACATAGCTATGTAATTAAAATATCTAATGCATTTTTTCTAAGTGGCAGGAGACTACCAAAGAAAGCTATTTTTTGAAACATTTTGAATTTCCTACTACATAAGCTAGTATCTATGCTGAACAAAGTTTGGTATGTTTCACAATTTAATTAAAATTCAAGCTGAATAACCCTGTGATAAAAATAGAGCCTAAACACTTAAGACATCTGTATCCTCTAGATGTTTCTGATCTAGAAATTAAAATAACCCTTAAGTGAAATGATCCGAAGAGATCGTTAGGAACTAATCTTGCTCAATATGAATTGACCCATAATTAGGTCAATGCTAAATAATTAGGAGAATGCTGTTACCATAAGAATCTATATATGTCATTTAGAACTACAGACTACATACCTATAAATATATACATGCACACATGCATTTATAGCTACATATTCGGAACCATGCACATTTACACAAAAGCATACACATATTCACACACACACACGCACACACAAAATATAATTGCCCAAAATGCTATTTCTACTTTCAAGAAATTTGTTAGAAACATTTAAGGAGCCTAACTGTCCTTACCAGAGTTGTTGTTGGGAGAAGTAGAGCTTGTCTAACAATTTAAGAAAAACAGCCACTTTGGATCTTGGTGTCAGCTTGAAGGTAACTAAATGTATTTCTCATTTGTTTTTTCAATCATGACCAATCAACACAAAAGAAAGGACACCTTCTCTCCTTTCTCCTAAACACACCCTCCCTTCTGTTTTGGTTTAGTCCATTAATTTTGTTAACATTTGAGACCATCTGGCAGATGATATCCAAAATACAGGGTCTAAAGTAACCCTGCTTTTGAGGGAGTTAAATAGCTTATTGGAAAATTGTCTCGTGTTCTTTTCTATGTCACATTTTTATCTAGTGTAACGGTGGCTAACTGGAATGAGACTGTCATTCTGCTGCCACTACTATAGAATCCTAATGATTTTATAGTTACATATGTAGAAGTGACCGTGGTGAAAATGAAGTTATCCACCTGTGTACATCAGCTGGATGGGCACTGACCTTAAGCTTGACAGCCTTCCTGTGCTTGGGGGTTTGCTACACATGTGGCCTTTTGTGAATACAGGGAAAATGGTACCCCTCCAACCATCTCTCACCTTCACACTCCTGCCTATTCATCTCTTCGATGTGATCTATGGATTGTTTTGTTAACTATAAAATAGTGTTGCTGTAATGTCATAGCTGTATTCTTAGTTCACAAGAAAGAACACTCTGGTTTAAGTACTTCAGAATAATTTGACCAATCTCTACTAGGAAATATTGTTGAACTCAGAACCACGAGGAAATAAAAATGAACTGACTGGGCACCGTTTATTGAGGTTACACTATAAGTGCTACTAAACAAAAGCAACAGAGTTCACACCATTTGTGATTTTAGAAGATAGTATCATTTAAAAAATATTATTTGCACTACCCTGGTAGGAAACTATCTTTTGCTGCTCCACTAACATCAAGCTTAACCATGGCACTTGCTGTGATCCTCCCAGTAGGTGGACAATACATCCTGCCATGTTATGTGATTTTCTTGACTAATGAAATGTGAGTAAAAGCAGGTCATTTTTTCCCCTCTATGATGAGAAAAGTGGTCTCCCAGATAGAGCTGTTCTATCAACCCATCATACAATGGAGATAATATGAAGCAGAGTCAGAGCTGACCAATGATAGGCAGGCAACATGGGCAAGAAATGGATGTTATTATGTGCTACTGAGACCTGAGAGTAATTTTCTAATGCAGCCTAAGTTAGCCTACCCTGACCGGTATAGTTATATGGATATAATGTATATGCAAATGGGGGGAGGCTGTTTTTTTCCTAAATGCCTGCCAGGAAGTTAAAACTCTAAAATTATCTTCTCGATTTTGCTAATAATGTTACCTTACGCAGTTTACTGACTTCTTCAAGTGGTAGCTTCTGCATTTATACAATGAATGTTTTGGATGAGATGATGTTAGCCAGCTTTAACATCACTGAGTGCATGACTAGAGTCACCCCCAAACAACACTGCTAAAGTCACCATTTGTTTCATTTCAGGCTACTACAACAGAATATCATAGATTGGTGACTTATAAACAAAATTTATTTCTTACAGTACTGTAGACTGGAAGTTTGAGATTATGGTGTCAGCGTGATCAAGGTACAATGAGGGCCCTCTTCTGGGTTGCAGGTGGACATTTCTTCATTGTGTCCTCACATTGCAGAAGAGACAAGATAGCTATCTGGGGTCTTTTTTTTTTTTTTTTTTTTAAGAGCATGAATCCCACTTTTGAGGGCCTCACCTCATGACCTAATCATCTCCTAAATGTCCCACCTCCTAATATTATCCTTTTGGTGGTTAGAATGTCAACATATTTTTGGAAGAATATAAACATTCAGTTCTTAACATCATTATCTAGCTTTGCTGGAATTTCTTGCCTTTCGTATTTTTATTGGTTAGCAGGGAGTTACTTTGTGGTTGGAAAGAATACAAATTCAATTGAATTTACCATTTCTATGTGGTCAAAAAAAAAAATCTTCAACACTGAAAAAGTATAATAAAAACTCAGGCTGTGGTGGGCATCAAATCAAAAACCAGCAGTACCTCACACATAGTGAAACCTATGTGTTACCCATGACACTTAGCAATTTGATTTAGTGCTGTTATCATTTTAATGACAACATGTTGGCTCAAGGCATGTAATGATAACAAGCACACTTGATCTTGCTACTGTATGAAATAAGCTTTTGATCTTGGACTTCTTGTTAAGTACAAATAGCATGGCTAGATTTGGGCAGTAAGGACAATGCTGTCAGTGAGCTTTGCCATGTAGATATCACTCTGGGTCTGAAACACATTAGAGGCATGACTGCAGCAAGTCCCAGGCACATGTAACCAAAGGGTTTCCTGGTGCATGATCTTTCTGCCTCTCATCCCCATGAAGTACCTAGAGAGAATGTGAAGAGGTTATAGCTTTACCATTCAAAGCTTGGTCTCTGAATATCATCTGAAAGCTTGTTAGAAATGCAGAATCACCTCAGAATTATTTATCAAGAATCTCCATTTTAACAAGATCCTCAGGTGACTTATATATACATTAGTTCTAAAAGCACAGAATTTTCAAAGAGTTAGCTTGGGGAGAAACTCAGAAATTCTCTTTTGTAGCTGTTATTTTAAATATCTGACTTGGGACTACTACACCATTAAACACTACACTACTAATGTTAAGAAACATTTCAAACTAATAAATACTAATATTTGGAACATTACTACTAATATTAATACTAGTAAATACTAAATTTGGGAAACCATCCTAATATATGATCAATGTGACCTGCAATGATATTAAAAATATGTAGTATATTAAATGAACTTAAAATGGGCTCTGTCAGTCTTTGCATAGAAGAATTAGGAATTTGGTGTTTCCAGACCTTAGTAGCAGTTTTTAGTGCTCTACCCTGGATGGCAGTTTGCATAGAGATTGAAAACATTGGCTTTTGAGTCCTACTTCCTTAATTCAAATCTTGGCCTTTTTTTCTGTTTCTTTCTCTTTTTTTCTTTTTCTTTTCTTTCTTTTTTTTTTTTCTTCCTAACTATAAAACGGTGGATAGTTTTTACTTAATTTCCCTGCAGATCAGTTTCCTCATCAATATAGTGGGGATGATAATCGCCCCAATGTTAAGGAAAGCTTCAAAAAAGTTCTCCTTTGAGACCAGATGGTCTTATTCCTGGTCAGGTAACAATTTTTCCTTTCTTAGGGTTCACTAATAAAATTATACGCCGTATTCTAATTTAGGCATTCCAGAGATCAGTGGTTTTTTTTTTTTTTTTTTAATAAGATAACCACATAATTTCATTAAGCAAATAGATAATATATGCAATTTCCATGCCTTTATTTCGGGATTGAACTCTTGGTCTATTGAATACACTTCTCTTTAATTTATTTATGGAATGGTACGCTCCTTCCTTTAGGGTCTGAGTAGGATTTTTCTAATATAAAATTTTACCTAGAAGATAACAGTGTAAGTTTCATGGAGACTATAAGTAGATTTCACCATCTGTTTTAAGTTCAGCCTTCAATGACCTAAGAAAAATTATTGTTGACACATCCCTTTGGTTACATCCACTGAAAATTATAATGCCAGTTTTGGGCAAAAGACTTCTCAGGCTATTGGCGTTTTTGTCTTTAGGCAGAGGGCTGAAAGCAATGTATTATCCTTAATAAAGAATAAAAGGAAGATAAAACCTTTGATGTCTTGATATTTTGTCATATAATAATTTTTAAAAATCGCAATGTGTTCTGCCTCAGAAAAGAAGCATGTAATTTGGGAGTGGATCCGAAGACATCACTTAATGAGATTATTTTGAAAATAGCGTAAAACGAGGTAAAACCTATAAAGATAATTACTTACATGTAATTGTCATATACTCTGCCACATGTAATTCTACGAATTTTACATGTCTTTACTCATTTAATTCTCACAATAACCTATGGGTTAGGTGGTACTATTATTCCCATTTTAGATGTGGAAACTGAGGCACAGAACTCTTGACTAACTAACCTATAAGCACTAGTTTCAGGAAATAGATTCAAGTAGTCTGGATTTAAATACTAAACTCAGTTTTGTATGTGTCAATTTAGCTAAACTCTAACTTTTTTTCCCCAATTGCCTTTCTCTGTATGGTTCTTGGCTACGCTGGCCACGAGAGAGTTTTACGAGAATTGGAGGGTGGATGTGAAACAGTACCTAGGAAACTAAGAGGTAGATGCTGGGGTTCCAGGCCTCTCTGCAGGTCTCCTGCTATTTTGCCATCTCATCTCCCTTTAGCTCATCTCATTAGTGAGGGACTGCAGCAAGCAGAGTTCCTTCAGGTTCTTTACACTGTGGGTCAGGCTTGTATGCAGTGCCAAGGTGAAGGACCCCAGCTTTCTCCGCAGGTCACCTTAAAGCTACATTGCATGTAGGGTTAGAAACAATAAGAAAAGCAGAATGACAAATATGAGTTCCAGTTGTTCTCATAGGTTTAGGTTTGTCCTTATGGATTCTTATTTGTTTTTCATTTCTCTTATCTTAGACACAGTTTTTATTCACAATTGCCCACCTCTACAACCTGTCAACTCCCAAATACAGAGGCAAAAGTCTTCTATAGACTTCACCAACTTTTGTCTATAATTCCTTGTTAGTGACTTTTCTGTGATCCTCCAAACATACCTTTCCTGATCCTTCCCTGTGGGGATTCTCTCATAATTGTGAAAGGTCTAATCCTTAAAATAAAGTCCTTATTTCATACTGCTCGGTGGTTCTCCTTACATAATAGAACCCTCACTGATATATATCTCTATAGAACAAAGATATATGTTCTCTATAAAAGAAAATCTCCCCTAGTGCTAACAGATTATACCTTAATGTGTTTAGGGTGATGTCAGGGATGTTATGATCATTAGCCATGTTCAATATCAGTCTCATCTTCATCTTTGTCCTCTCCTCCTGGAAAAAGTATTAGAAACATTATCACAAAGCAAAACACAAAAGAGAGATTTAAGTGTGCTTCATTTAAATACGAAATAGTTTCACCTTGGCATTAATAATTTGCCCAATATTTTAATGGAAAAAGAATTCTTTTCCAAGTTCTCAAATGGAGAGCCATTATATTTTCTATCTCTAAAGAGAGTATTTTAAGTGTTTATTTATTTATGTATTTATTTTTATCAATAGGTTCATGGTGTTATCTGTGGTCTTATTTTTATTCTTTAGGCTTCCATTTAGCTGAATGATATTTTCCAAACACCATAACCTCTGCTAACTTGAGAGAAAATTTTATTTTCCTGCTATTTCATACTCCTTTTCAACCTCTTCAAATCCTGAACATCTTTCTTAAACTCTAGTGCCCAGACCTCTTCCAATTGTCTAATAAATCTCTAAGCCCAGCCAAACATTGTGGAGAAACTGTACAGAAATCCCTTTATGAAACACTCTTGTTTTGACATCTCAGTGAATCTATTTAGTTGTCGTACTTTCCCAGTGCCAGTTAAAGTCAGAAAAAGTGATTCACTGTGGCGTTCTTGCAAAATATGACAGATGGGCTCGTTAGTCTTTTGATTCATAAAAGCCATTATGTTATTTTGCTTAAGATAAGAAGCAAAAATAAGCAAGTCCCTGATAGGTTTAATTCAGAGTCAGAGCTAAGTAATGCCAACTTTGCAGTTTCATGAACAGAATCGACAAAAGAAATGGAGTGTGGGTGGGGGTGTGGAAGGGCTGTGCAAGTGAATACACTATGAAAAATTATGAGCTATAAGGTGATGGTTAGACAAGGGATGGGGATCCAACAGCTAGAAAAAGAAGTAGAGAAAAGCAAGAGTGACTACGAAGTTACATGTCATTTATGTTTTCTTGATGTAAATGCAACAGTAGAAACAATGAAAAAATTAAACAAATAAGACCTTAATAGAATATAAAAAAGTAAGATGCCAGAGATTTTAAGGGAGAAGAAATCCCTATTCATGGATGATTAATACTATATAGAACAGTATTAGTTCACTAAGAAGCCAAATTAAAGGAAGACATCTTTGGAATGCAAACGTTAAAATCTCTTCAAGGAAAATCTAGTAGAGAAGTTACATGCTGGCTGAAAAGTTATTTTTATTGAAATTTTTATTCATATTGATTGACCAACCATGTTTTCTTGTAATCAGCAAATCTGCCTGGTTAGAAAGACTCCACAGTCAAATCTGAATTTAAAATCATGGATAGTAGGTTTTCAAATCTTATCTACTGTCTTGCCTTTGAATAATGCTTGAAATTGCAATATTTCTTACACTCTTTGAAAACAACTAAAAACTTATGAGATTAGTAGACAAAGAAGTCCCACAATGTAAATTTCCATTGAGCGAAAGGCTTCTGTCAGTAAATTAAACATCTCTGTTGCAGGAGAAACAATGAGTAATGGTTCCTTCAGATTCTCATGGGTTGTGTCTATTTCTGTCATGTGTTCTATGATATGTGAATTTGATATATGATATGTGAGGTTATTTCTTAATCTTTAACAACTACTTATATAGTGACATAGATAAATAATTAAAATTTTAAAATATATATGCAGATAAGAATTTCAAAGTTTCAAATGTTGTGATCATTTTTTTTTTTAATAGAAACTGTTTTGCCTTATTCCACATTCAGGAAAAAAAAATGTTTTAAGATATTTTTTCAAATGTACTTGTACATATTTCTCTTAGATATTTTGATGATTCAGTTGCATCACTATTCTGAGCTCAAGCAGACTTGGTGTTAAAAGCCTTTAATAACCTGAATAAAAAATAGCGAGAATATATTATTCAAGGGGGAAAGAGAGAAATAAAGTGACATTTATTTTTGGCTCTGTACCAGGCTCTATGCTATAAATGTAACAAATGTTAACAAAACTTCTCTTTTTATTTATATATTTTTCCATCTCTAAATTTTTTTTTTTTTTTTTTTTTTGGTAATGATGTCTGTTTTTCTTTCCAATTTCAATTTCAAGTTCACGAAATTATTCTATTTTACAAACTCTTTTTTAGAAACTTTCTTTATATGCATACATACATATGTATGTATAAATATACACAGATATAGACATGTGAGAGGTACCGTAAGTAGTTACACTTTAAAATATTAGCTCATTTAATCATCGTATATATTCTATGAGGTAGAAATTTATATTATTCCCTTTCTATGGAGGAGGATATTAAAGGATAGAGAAGTTAATTAACTTTTCCACTGTCACTTAGCAAATAAGTGGCAGATTCAGAAATCAAACTTAGGAGGATGATCTTGTTGCAGAAAAGTGCTTTCATATGAATATTGTCATATGTAGAACAAGAGGCTCGATGAGGAGATGAATTCAGTAACTTCTACTCTTTGATTAGAAAACTTTCTATTTCTTAGTTTTATTTAAACTTCCTTTCAGATAAATTGTTAATCTCAATAAAATTTGTTCCATTATTAAGGTCCGTTGAACTTAGCTTATATTATTTCCTAGCTTACCAAAAATTTCTAAGGTTATATAATTGTACATTTTCATTGATAAAATTTGAAAAATAAAGAGGTAGAAAAATGTGTTGCCAAATGGTTTACCAACTGACAGAATGATGACAATATATTTCAGTTCTTTCTGGCTTACCCACATGTCATAATTTGAGTTCTTTTTGTGTGTGTGTATGAACAGTAATTAGTTTTTTTTAATTAAAAATTATTGGGGTGACATTGATTAATAAAATTAAATAAGTTTCAAGTGTATTACTTAACAGTATGTTGTATATATATTGCACTGTGTATTCACCACCGATGGTTAGATTTCCTTCCATCACCAAATATTTGACTCCTTTTACACCTATCTACCTCCCTCCTCTCTCCTTTCCTCTAGTTACCATTAATCCACTGTCTGAGTTCTTGAGTCTCTCTTTGTTTGTCAAGTCTTTTTGTTGCTTTCAGTTTTATATCCTATATATGAGCGAAATCATATACTTTTTCTGCCTGACTTATTTTGCCTTGCGTGGTTATCTCAAGATCCATCCATGTTGTTGCAAATGGCAGTACTTCATCTTTTCTTATGGCTGAGCACTATTCCATTGTATATATGTACTCTGTCTTCTTTATCCAGTCATCTATCTTAGGACATTTCATTTGCTTCTATGTCTTGGCCCCATGAATAATGCTGCTACGAACATCGGGATGCATGTATCTTTGCAGACAAACATTTTTGGGGTTTTTTGTTTTGTTTTCTTTTTGATAAATTCACAAAAGAGGGATTCCTGGGTCATAGGGCAATTCAATTCTTAGTTTTTTGAGGAAACTCCATGCTGTTTTCTGTAGTGGTTGTACCAATTTACATTCACTCCAGTAGTGTATGAATGTTCCTTTTTCCCACAACTCTCCAACACTTGTTATTATTTGTCTTATTGATGATAGCCACTCTAACAGGTGTGAGGTGGTAACTCATCGTGGTTTTGATTTACATTTCCCTAATAATTAGTGAAGTTGAGCATTTTTTCATATGTCTGTTAGCCATTTGTATGTCTTCTTGAGAGAAGTGTCTGTTTAGGTCGTCTGCCCATTTTTTTTTTTATTGGATTATTTGTTTTTTTTGTTGAGTTGTATGAGCTTTTTATATATTTTGGCTATTAGCCCCTTATCACAGGCATCGTTTGCAGATATGTTCTCTCATTCAGATGGTTGCCTCTTTGCCTTGTTGGTTTCTTCTGCTGTGCAGAATATTTTTAGTTTGATACAGTCCCATTCATTTATTTTTGCTTTTATTTCCCTTGCCTTTGAGGTCAAATTCATAAAACCCTCTCTAAATCCAAGGTCCATGAGTTTAGTGTCTGTGTTTTCTTCTATGCAATTTATTGCTTCAGGTCTTATATTCAGATCTTTGATCCATTCTGAGTTAATTTTGATGTATGGTGACAAATAACAGTCTAGTTTCATTCTTTTGTATGTGGCTTTCCAGTTTTCCCAGCACAATTTATTGAAGAAAATTTCCTTTCTCCATTGTATGTTTTTGGTTCCTTTGTTGAAAATTATTTGCCCATATTATACAAGGGTTTACTTCTGGACTCTCAGTTCTGTTCCATTGGTCTGTGTGTCTGTTTATCTGCTAATACCATGCAGCTTGGGTTACTGTTGCTTTGTAGTATAATTTGAAGTCAGGCAGTATGATACCTCTGGCCGTGTTCGTTTTTCTCAGGATTGTTGTGGCTTTTCGGGGTCTTCCCTGCTTCTATACAAATTTGATGATTTTTTGTTCTATTTCTTTAAAAAATGTTGATGAGATTTTGATGGGAATTGCATTAAATCTGTATGATGCTTTAGGTAATAAGGTCATTTTAACTATGTTGTTTTTTCCAATCCAAGGACATGGAACATCTTTCCATTTCTTTGTGTGTTCCTTAATTTCTTTTAATAATGTCTAATAGTTTATAGACAGTAATAATGTCTTACAATTATAGACATTATAGATAGACAGTGTATAGGTCTTTCACATGTTTCGTTAAGTTTATTCCTAGGCATTTTATTCTTTTTGTTACAATTGCAAAATAAATTTTTTTCATTTCTTTTTCTGAAAATTAATTGTTAGAGTATGGAGTACTATGGAATTTTGAACATCGATTTTGTGTCCTGAAACTTTACTGTATTTATTTATTATGTCTAATGTTTTTACATAGACATTAAAAGAAACAATTTAAAAACATGGATTATGAAAAAAAAAGGGAAAAAAGAAAAGAAAAATTCTTCCCTCTTTATTTCCCTTTCATTGTAACATAGTTTTTTGTTTGTTGGTTAGTCGTTTCATGTGTGCTGGTCTGTGGCAATGTTAGTTGCATAACCAAAATTCTCCCCCTTCTTTGCTAACAGAACCCCAATTTTGATTAGAGTATAAAGTGCATAGCCCTTGACAAAGAATCATGGTTAGTCTAACCCCCTAAGCCAGTCATGATATACCTACTTTCCCCACCTACCTTGCTATCATATTTAAGGGAATAAAGTCAGTATGCTAACAATGGGGAAAAAAATCTTTACTTATTTATATCATTAAGAAGCTGTTCTGATGCAGCCAACTCTCCTTTTGGACTATGTTTTAGTTATAGCTAATAGAGGATGTTAGTTGTAGCTAAAAATCATTATTAGTTCACTATCAGAAGCGCGGCTTCCTAGGAGTGCTTCTTTTCTTTACACTCTGTCCCATCAAAGACAGGACATTTTCATTCATTGGCTTATTTCCTTCAAAGATGCTTTCAAAGGTGTGAGGTTCTAATTGTTCTTAATTTTACATCTTTATTTTATACAGAAACAGATTTTGGCAACATTCAAGATCTAAGCTCTACTTGTGACATCTGCTTCTGCCGTGAAACTTTGCTTACACCTTCTCCTCCCAGGTCCTCGCATTTCAAAGATGTTCCTGGAGATTCGTATTTTATCATAAAGTTCACCTAATAAATGTGCTTATTCAAATCTTTAAATCACACAAGTGTTCTTATATTTAATTATTCTTTTTTCTTCTATGTAATTTTTTTTAGAATTCCTGATTCATATATAGGAAAACTGGGTCTATTATCTATATCCATGTCTCTTAAATTTTAATTTATTTTCAATGCTTAAAAATTATGTATTAAAAAAGCACATATGTACTTTTTCCTCTGAATTCTTAAAATCTTGAGTCTTCTATGTCCTTGATTTATATATCTTCAGTATTCAATATACTTCTTTGAATTTTTCAATTTGGAGCTCATGTTACTCATCTGAAAACAATTTTTGATTGTCTCAAAATTTCTCTTTCATTTAATTCAATTGAAAACACTAAAAAAATATTTCTTTGAAAAGAAAGATTTACTACTTTATCTGTGACATTTCCTCTGATCAAATGTTTCTTGCGATACTAACTTAAGGAACATTTACATGATCAAAATGAACTATGGAAAAAAAACTGCAGAATATACACTGTACCAATTCAGTGTGCATCCTGTGTTACCAAAATTTTTATTGAGAAATCTGTAAGCAATAGGTCACTAGTAATAGATGAGATGCAGCCACACTGGAGCATGGCACTAGAAAGCCCAAGGAAGTCATGTGAGTATCAAAGTATAAAGATCAAAGGGGTTCCAGAGCTGCCGACCTCCCTGTGCTGAGTTGATACCCACCTAGACAGCTTTTTTTTCCCATTAGCCCACTCATGTCCAAATGCGGAGAAATGTAGAAACATTGCATTCTGTGCCTGAGAGTCACACAGCCTCTGCTAGCTGTCACTGTGTATGTTGTGTGGCCTGTCTTGTATCTTTTCTTATAGGTCAGTCATCTTGATCCTGGGCGACACGTATTGTATCTCAAGAGCCTTGTCAATATGAATCCAAGACAATCGTTACTGTTCAAGGAGAGCGGGCATTTCATTCTTCTTATTCATTTAAAATATTTTCTCTTGTATCCTATAGTGTGGCATTTGTACTGATTCTTCAGCTCTAACAATCTCTTGTTTTGCTTTTGAATGAACCCAGCTTCTGAGTCTAGTTTTGTTAAGTTGGAATCACTTGTATTATACTTGCAGCTTCGCCTAGTTTTCTTCCATAAATCATCAGCTGTACTTTACTATAATTAACACTTTGATATCGCTCACGTTCAGTAAGAATTTTAAAGAGATCTAAGTTTTTCTTGGCTCAAATTATTTTATTTTATTTTTTAAGTTTCACTTGAATTATTTATTTATTTAGATACACTTTTAGTTTACCAGAGCGTAAATTCAAGTAATTAAAAATATGTATGTGTGTGTATGGGTGTATTTTCAGCTCATAACTCCTCCCTACCCATTAGGTTTCTTATCACTGATTGGTGTGCCTTATCACTCATGAATTTTGTGACACCCATTTCAGTCTTTGTGAAAGCTGCAGTTCTTAGTAATTTTTAAAAAATAGGATAATAAAATTTGGGGTCAACTGTATATTGGATATATATCTTTGCTAGTGAATAACATTATATGCCATAATTAGTGGCTTTTTAAATATATATTTAGAGGAGATTTTATATTATTTTGATTTTGATAATTTAAATAGTTTCTCTTAGAGGAGGCGTGAGTCTCTGTGCAATATATTGGGTTCCAGATAAAACAGAAAAGGACATTCTTTTTTCTTTGGTTAATTTTATATTAATTATTCATGGGTCTAGTTATAAGGTGAGTAGCAGGAAAGATACCGGTGAGGAAGAAAGACTCAGATCTAAGTGGACAAATTCATTCTTCATTGCTGCCATGGTAGCTCAAGCACATCTGGGAATTTTTCATCTTGTCCAACTGGAACTACTCTGGCAGGAGCCTCACTTCACTTATACTGTACATATCAAGTGAAAGATAGTCACAGTTGTCACAATCTTCTGCTTTGTGTACTGGTGAGGTAAAACAAATTATTGGATTGTCAAAATCAGCCTCACTCACATTTGGAATCTCACCTCGTTCCAAGACTTCTAATAATTTTCAAAGATACAAGTAGTCACAAGGCACAAGCAAAGTGGGATGAAGTCTGGAACCCCAATATAGCTCCTACAGTTCTTTCTCACTGCATCAGGATGCACGCTGGTCCACATTAGTGTACAAAATCGCTAATAATGTAGACGGTGACATTACTTACACAGAAGAAAGTTCTTTTGGTTTTGAAACATCTCCATCTTATTCTTATAAGTTATATAGCTATGTGACACTGTCCAGACAACTGTGTTCCATATGTCCACAGTTACCAAATTGTTTACCATGTACATTCCTACAACAGATCAATTCGTCTAAAAGCAGTCCATAGGATGGGACGCTCCAGTAACAAGACCATTAGTTGATTTGTTATTAACATGTTTACAAGAAAATTGACCAGATGACTTTTTTTTTTTTCCTTCGCTGAGGAGACTCACAGTAAAGAGAGGCAAAGGATTGTATACCTGTGGCATCAGTTTATAGAATAAAAATTTGTGCTCCATCTGGCCTGCAAATGCCCTAAGAACTGGCCTAGAATAGGATCTTACTGTTTTATCCTGGCATGTTTTAGATTATGTTAAAGATCCAGTTCACTTACTCCCCACACCAACTTTTCTCAGAACATGCTGAATTTCAGTCAGGCCGGCATGTTTCTCAGTAGAATGTCACACTGACAATATCATGTCAAAATTTCTTTATGGTTCTTTCTTTTGATTACATCCTTTTCAAGAAAAGCCTTAAGAATTTTCCCTTTGTTTATTTGTTTTTTTCAAAGACAACATTTAAGGAGAGTAGTTCAGCATGTTGACTCAAGCCACCATCTTGAAAGGTAATTAAATTTTGTTTTTAGGTACTGTGTACGTTTTTCCTTCTTTTCTTTAATAAGAAACTTTTCCAAAATATACTTAAGTGTTTACCTTTGAGGCAACCTAAACCATTGTTGAATAATTTGGATACTTATTTAATTAAAAATTACTTTCTCATATATAGAACACATTTCTTAATGTAATTTCCATGTTTTTGCAAATTCTTTCTTTTAAAACATAGAATTTATCTATTCAGTCAATAATATCCACTGAATGCCTATACATTGTCTCCAGAACACATTTTCTGAACATTTGATAAACTTTTTTTTCGAGTTATCCCTTGGCGTTTCCACAAGATTGGATTTCTACAACACAAAGGTCACCTATATTTCCGCTATTTAAACTATGCTCTGACTTCCCTTTGCTTTTAGAAAAATTAATATAAAAGTTTTTGAAATGTAACTGAAAGAATTTTGATAAAGGGTTTTTACATTTATCTTAAGCCTCAGTTCCTGCCATTTATCTGAAAACTTTAATTCTGAATCTTTTGTAGTTTCCTAAATATATTTTGCTTTATCATGACCTCAGTTATTAGGATAAAATATTCTCTAAGTCTAGAGTTATTTCTCCCTCCATTTCTCCTTTGTTCCTGGAGCCCTTCTATTAATCCTTTAGACAAAGTTGAGGAATTTTCTCCTCTGATAAGTGTTCTCTGAATTCTTTTAATAGTTGGAAACACTATGCCTTCAACAGTCTTCTGATCTAATTATGTAATACTTAGTAACATCATGAAAATTTTGTTAGCTTAGTTTTGTATCATGTTATGGGTTGAATTGTGTCATCTCCCCAAAGATATGAGTCTTAACCACCAGTTCCTCAGATTATGACCTTATTTTGAAATAGGGTCATTGCCTATGTATTTAGTGAAATTAAGGTGAGCTCATTTTGGCATATGGTAGGCCCTTAATTCAATACAACTGGTATCCTTATAAGTAAAACAGTTATATGAAAACACTGAGATGCAGGGAGAATGTGACATGGAGACAAAGAGATTGAAGTTATGCTGCCACAAGCCAAGGAGCACCTTGGGCTATCAGAAGCAAGAAGAGGCAAGGAAGGATCTTAGATGCTTTGGAGAGAGCACAGCCCAGCTGACACTTTGATTTCTGGCATCTAGTCTCCAGAAAAGGGGAACAATAAATTACTGTTGTTTTAAGCCACGTAGTTTGTGGCATATTGTTATTCAGCCCTAACAATCTATTATGTGTCATGAGATCTTAGGTAATATGGGAAATCATTCAATTCTCTTTTGTAGTTTTATACTCATCAATCATCAAGTAATTCTTTTCTCTCAGGAGAAAGTTGGAAGTAATTATTTATGATAGTTAATTATTTTATCAAGTAAGTCACAGAAAGAGTTCTGTGTACCTTTCTCAGAAAGATGAACTTCTTATTATGGCAAAAAATTAAAATAACCTGGTAAAAACAATCTCAGTTCAGCAAGAGTACAAGTTGATTCCTTAAATATTAATGTTAAATAGTAGTGAGTGTCCTACTCATGAGATCTGCCTTCAGTGGGACAATGAAGTCATTGTCAGACCTTACCGCTACTAGGAATAGTTGTCCTGTTAAGTTTTGAAGCAGTTCAATACCCTGGAGGATGGGGAGGAGTGGCCTGATTCACCCTGACTGATGTAACAAGAAGAGATTTCAGGAATAGCATGATGAAACTAATTTGATGCTAGCCACATGCTGTATACTTTTGTGTTGAAAATAATAGAATAGGAGATATTCTGGTTAATATTCTGGAATTGTTGTTTCATCGTTTATTTTGAGACCTTAAAGTTTAGTCCTAGCCAAAAAGAAGGTTAGTTACCTCAGATTTTGGCAAGGACCAGATATATTCAGATGCACCTTCTAATCATTGGTGCTAACTTTATAAATTTTCATGAAACATCGTAATTAATAATTTATTCTGGAGTTTTGCAGAGATGTTGTAATTAACTTTTATCTCATTTGGAAAACTTGAAAAACATCTGTCCCTCATCTTATTCCAGTTTCTTCTGATAAATTGCAAAATTACAATGATTAAAGTAAAGGTGACCATAGTTATTAATTCTTTTCTGGACCTTTCCTTATACCAACAAATAGTAAAACAGAGGTTAACACATACAAAAATGGTTAAGCAACAACCAAACATTTCATCACATTTGTATGGTGCTTTATACTTTCTTTCTTAAGAACTTCCTTACCCCTACATTCTATAAATAATTTCCAAAACTATTAACTGTATCTGATTCTGAGTTTCGGTCAAGATTTTAACCGAAAAAAAAATCTAATAACAAATTATACTCTGATTACATGTAAAATATGTGTGCAGGCATGTAAACATTCATTTATTTATTATGGAAATTTGGGTAGTGTGAAATCAAAAATTGATATACCGTATTTGTCTAGAAAATAAATCTAAAACAGAAAACTTCTGTATTAGTCATGATTGTACTTCAATTTGTGGGGTTTTTTGCAGCCATAATTTAATGGAAGTTAAATTTCACTATGAGAACACTGAACTAGATTTAATTAATGCTTTAAAGTTATAGCAAAAAGATGCTTTCAAGTAGAATTTTGTAGAACATTCATTTATTCTTTCTTAAAATCATGAAGCTCTTTAGTCCATATGGTTTTCTTTGAAATCTTTTAATTAATCTGTGCTCTGTATTATTTGGTATAAATATTCTTTCCTATAGTTAAACACCATTGAAAGCAATCTGCTCTAAAAGTCAATTCTTTCTTTATATCCAATACTAGATAAAATCACTTATATGATCTTTAAGAATTACTGCTGGCTACTTGAGGTTTACTCATATTCATTTCTATATTTGCTTTTACAAATTTACCCACTGCAAATTGCCTTTTTGTTTTGTTACAATGCTTTGCATTTGAATAGTTCATTACACTTAAAAATTTTTGATTAATTCTGCTAATAGCTCCATATTAAAGAAAGTAATAATTTCTGTGATCATATTATTGATGGAAAAACTGTAGTTCATTGAGTTTCAAAGATGCACCCAGAGAGGTTGGTTTCATTTAGCATATATGCGTGAAGTGTCTACTATGGTAAATATTTTTGCTTTTTTTATTACTGATTTAGGGAGAAGATGATTCATTTACATACTGATTTATTCTTTCGTAATTTACTGAGCTTCCCTGCTATATATGTTCTAGGGACTAAGAACATAAACATAGTTCTATTTAAAAAGTATGTTGTATTTTTTTCAAATTTATGTGTTTGACAATCATCTGGGCATTTTGTTTAAATTGTTTATTATATTTTTAAAATAATGTAGATTTCCAGACTCATCACCAGAGATATTGATTTGGTTGACCCTGGATGATCCAAGAAGGCATCTGGTTCTCTGAGTATACTTGGAGAATACTGGTCTATGCATCAGAAAAATGGATTATGACATTGTGTCTAATTGATCTTAGGAACTGATATACTTTACTCCAGGAGGGTCATTAAAAATATTGTTTGGAGTTAGACCTCCCCATTGCATACACTCACAAACTCTGGGAACTTGGATAAGTTAAGCAAACTTTCTGTCACATTGCCACCCTCTTCGAAGTGGAGATAATAATAGCATCTTCCTTATAGGGCTGTGTGTGATGATTAAATGAGGCAATAGATGCAACACGATAAGAAGATTCATGCCACATTTTGAGGAATCAGTAAGATTTGATTTTTTCCTTTTATTTAGTTGAATTTTGAACAAAATATCAAAATTCTAAGCATAGAATATTATCAAACTTGAATTTATTAGTATATGACTTGTAATGGAAACAGCATTATTACATGATACATTTATATTACTTATTTATTTATTTTTTACAAAAAACCAGAATATTTTAAAATAATTTTTTAATTTTTCAATTATTATTGGCATATAATAATATATTACTTTCAGGTGTACAATATAGTGATTAGATAGTTATATAATTTATAAAGTGATCACTTCAGTAAATCTAGTACTACCTGATACCGTACATAGTTATTTAAATATTATTGACTATATTCTGTATGCTATACTTTACAACCCTGTGACTATTTTATAACTACCAATTTGTACTTTTTAATCCCTTCCCCTTCTTTATCCACCCCCCAAATTCCCTCCTATCTGGCAAGCATCAAAATGTTCTCAGTATCTATCAGTTTGTTTTTTTGGTTTATTTTATTCTTTAGATTCCACATGTAAGTGAAATCACAGGGTACTTTCTTTCTTTGACTTATTCCACTCACACAATACCATCTAGGTCCATCCATGTTGTTGCAGATGGCAAAATTTCATTCCTTTTTTTATGGCTGAGTAATATTCCATTGTATATATGTACCGCTTCACATTTATATAATTTTAAATAGCATATTGTACTAGGGTCTCATTCTACTATTCAGAGGTCCAGAACCCATTATATTTGCATTGTGCATTTGTTTTATAATTTAGTTTTATAAATGTCAAAAACCATTATTTTTGATTAGCTATTTTGTACTGTTTCTGCTGTTAGGCTTAGCAAACAAACAAATGAATAAATAAATAAATAGTTAACTGCCACATATTAGTATAAGTTAAATATTTCTGTCATTGATTTTAAAGTTGCTCAATATTTCAAGATACATTCCAGCTTGTGTCTTATTCTTTTTTTGAAACAAAACTAGTCCTCAAAATATATCTGAAAATTATGCTTATCACATAGGTAAGTTATATTAACCTAATTGGTAAGTGCGGAATGGGCATTCTACTAATAAAAATATTTAAACATAATTTGCTTTTCTGACCTAAAGGCTGTGCCTTAGAAGAGTTGTTGTTCTTTTTGTTTTTTCACTAAGGAAAAGGAAGAGATGAGGCTAATATTTATCAAATGAATTATGACCTTATTTCAAGAGCTTCAAAAAATATAGTTTTAAGTATTAACCCCTTATCAGAGGTGTTGTTTGCAAATATCTTCTCTTATTCTGTTGGTTGCCTTTTGTCTTGTTGATGGCTTCTTTTGCAGTGCATAAGCTTTTAGGTTTGATGTAGTTCTATTCATTTATTTTCTCTTTTACTTCCTTTGACTTCGAGGTCAAATGCATAAAATCCTCTCAAAGACTAATGTCCACAAATTTAATACCTATGTTTTCTTCTATGTAGTTTATTGTTTTAGTTCTTAAATTTAGATTTTTGATCTATTTTAAGTTAATTTTGGTGTATGGTGACAAATAGTAGTATCGTTCCACTCTTTAGCATATGGCTTTCCAATTTTCCCAGCACCATTTCTTGAAGACATTTTCTTTTCTTCATTGTATTTTTTTTTTTTTGGCTTCTTTGTTCAAAATTTTTTGCCTATACATATGTGGGTTTATTTTTAGGCTCTCAATTCTGTTTCATTGGTCTGTGTATCTGTTTTTCTTCCAATGCCATGCTGTTTTGAATATTTTTGCTTCGTAGTATAATTTGAAGTTAGAAAGTGTGATACTTCTAGCCTTCTCCTTTTTTCTCAAGAATTCTTTGTCTATTCAGGGTCTTCCATTGCTCCATATGGATCAGAGGTTTTTTTTTTTTTGTTCTATTTCTTTAAGAAATGCCATTTGGATTTTCTTGGGAATTACATTAAATCTGTATATTGCTTTTGGTGATATGGCCATCTTGACCATGTTAACTCTTTCAATTTATGAATGTGCTAGAATAATAGAGCCAGAACAGATATTTCTCCCAAGAAGACATCCAAGTATCCAAGAGATGTATGAGAAGTTGCTCAATTGCACTAGCTATTAGGGAAATGCAAATCAAAACCACAATGAGCTACCACTTCACACTTGTTAGAATAGCTATTACCAATAAGACAAGAAATAACAAGTGTTGGAAAGGTTGTAAAGAAAAAGGAACCCAAATACACTGATAGTGAAAATGTAAATTGGTACAGATACTATGGAAAACAGTATGGAGGTTCCTCAAAAAATTAAGAACAGAGTTACCATATGACTTAGCAATCTCTCTTCTGGGTATCTACCTGAAAAATTTGAAAATATTTATTCGTAAAGGTATATGTACTGCTATTTTCATTGTACTATCATTCATGATGGCCAAGACATGAAACAACCAAAGTGTCCTTTGATAGATGATTGAATAAAGATGTGGCACACATATATACAATGGAGTAATACCCAGCTATAAAAAAAGATGAAATCTACTATTCGTAAAAATATAGACTGATCTTGAGACTATCTTGCTAAATGAAACAAGTCAGATGGAAAACATCAAGAACCATATGATTTTATTCATATGTGGGAATAAAATTGAAAGCAACAAGCAAATAAGAAAAATAAACAAAGAAAAACTCATAGATGCAGACAACATTTTAGTGGTTACTAGAGGGAAACAGGGAAGAGAGGGAGGTAGAAAGGGTCAAGGGAGTCAAGTACATGGTGATGGAAGGAGATGTGACTTTGGGTGGTGAAAACACATGTATACAGATGATGTATTATAGAATTGTACACTTGAAACCTATATAATTCTATTACCTAATATCACCCCAATAAATGTAATAAAGTTAAAAATTAAAAAGTATAGTTTTATATAAAATAGAATTTTTATATCAAATACAAAATTTAATAGTTTAGAAAAACCACTTCACTTATTTAACCTTATTTAAAACATACAGTAACGCTGCGAGATGGGGATTGTTAATCTATTTTATAGATGGGAAGTAGCTAGGAGTTGGGGTCTCTTACTAAAGCAGTCTATACACATGTGTCTTCTGACTTCATGACCACTACATGTTCTACCAATATTCTCCTTTCCTTTTGTGTACACGAGAATTAACTTTCATAAATCCAATCCTTGACATTATAATACTTATGGACTATGTGACTTTTGTTAAATCATGGAACTCCTATGTACTTCAGTTTCCTCCTCTATAAGATGGGGATACTCATTGAGCCTCCTTCCATAGGTGTTTGCGACTGTAACTGAGTTAGTTTATGTAAGTTGTTTAAAGAATCCGTATCTCATGATTAGCTTCCTAAACCTACCACTTATTACTCTCATTTCATTCTGGAAACCAAACTTTCAAAATTGTGCTTATCTTAGCAGTAAGAAATTTGGGGCTCATTCACTGTAATCGTTGAATGACTTTCAGTTCATTTTACATAAGCTTTTGTGTTGTGACCCAGGAGACACACCAATCTTCCCTTTTATAAGGAATCCACTCAAAATGGGGGACTAAACCTTTAATTAGGAAATACTCTCTCTCTATATATATATATAATTTACATAAGATTTGGCCCAGTTTTTCTTTAAATTCTTTACTCTTCAAGTTTTCATTGCTTGTATTTTTGCTTAAGGCTTTTATTTTCAACTTATGGAAGCAATTGATTAAATGAAAACTCTAAAGGAATAAACACCACAGAACATAGTTCATTCAATACGTATTTTTGCATTCTTTTGTACACAGTACAGATTAATTTTCTGGTTAGTGAAAATAATTTTTATATTTTTATTACTCGTATGAATTATTCAAATTAAATAGAATTCACATTCCATTATTTCATGTGTTTTTCTAACATGTATTTCATCTGCAGTTGTATAATGGAAGGGTCTATTTTCTTCTGAAACCTTTTGTGATAGTTTGAAAGGATCAATGACTATTCCCTGTGATTCAGTTTCATATGGCTATTTCCTATGAGCTCTTAAAACAGAATCTCAATGCATTTTTGTCTGCTTAAGAAATTTAAATCTTCTTACTTCATTCTGTGATTATGCCATCCCTTGACAATGGTTTCGCTAAAAGATTTTCAAAAGCTGAGTCCTGGGAGAAGAGACAGGTTTCAACTCTGAATGCTATTTTCTGATCAATTGGAGCTCCTTAATCCTCTTCTTCCTTTACTCGACTGTGCTCTGGTAAATAGCTGTCAGCAAGGGAAGGAGTTCAATACCTTTGGGCCATGACCCACTTAAATGCTCCTTCTGCTAGGGGAAAAAAATCCATGGCAGCCTTAAATGTCAGTATTCTCCTGGCATCCCCTGTTGTCAGCCTCAGGGGTTCGATTGCCATGTGTATAGATAAATTCCAGTCTTTTCAAATAAAATACTGGAAGTTATTACATCTGTCAGGTGAAGCAGAGGTAAATAGGAGCCTAGAATATAAAGATTCATTCCATGTATACACTGGAAACAATAACAAAGCCAGGGAGACTTTCTAATGTATGGATCTAGATGATAAATTTTATAGTTATGTGTGGTATTCATTACGAATCATCTGATTTTTTTTACCCTACTCATTTTAAAGGAATCCACGATTAATCACTAGCACAATAGTATGATACAATGTTCTATCAAATTTAAGCAAAAGATTGACCTACTTTTTGTGTTTTTAACACTGAACTCTTCTTTTCCACTTCAGATATATTGCTTTTACTAAGAATTTTATTATAATACAGTTATTCAGATCCTTGGGAGTATGGATCTAGGTAAAATAGCATTTCTTAATAAAAGCCCATCATGAACATGAAAAGGGGATATGAAATAATGTACCAAACACTGCTATCAGTTTACCAATTGTTATGGAGTTATTTTAGCTATAAGCAGTTCACAAAAAATTCCTACTGAATTAAATGTCCATTTTTATTTTAGTGAATTGGTCATAGATTTCTCTGCCGCATCTTTTTTATGAGATGATAGGTCATGGCATTGCGCAAAACTGCAAATGTATACATTTTTAGAATATAAAGCACCCCCAGAATGAAAGCCCATATTCTTCTTAGGAGGGTAAAATCTCGTTTTACCAATGGGCAACATGGAGGCCTTCGAGCTAACTTGGGACAGCATTACAGAAAAGTTCTGTATGCTTATCTGGAATGGAGATTTGTCTTTCTTTCAATAATTTTCTATAATTACAAAAAGCAGAACAGAGCTTATGCTTTGGACAGCTTACATGTTTTATTTATTATTAAATTCACTGTTACTTTCCTTTTCCTCCCTGTTTTCTATACTTTGTGAGTGGAAAAGTTTCAATATTTATATGGCTGTTCAAAATGAAAACAGAATAACAGGCTATAAATTTTGGTTCAGGTGACTTTAGAGCTAATCATTACTGTCAATCCAATGTCAGGATTCACATTCATGGCAAGTACAAGGTAATTGTTCTTCTAGTTGTAATTTTATTCTCTCATTATAATTTCTGCTTCCAAATGATGTAGTGCAATTATAAAATATTTGTTATGACTTTTCTTGAGACCAAAAGCTACCTACCCCTGAATATTCTGGAAGCCAATGCAGGATTGAGTGACTACCTTCCACTTTGTGGCTCTTGGAGAGAAATAAGCTAGGAGTCGATAAGCTAATATTAATGTGATGGTCCCTCCAAGTGCATTGAGGGTGAATGGTTAGCAACATAGTTAAGATTTACCCTAGACATCGGGATTCTTTGGGTTTATAATTTCTTAAGCAAGGTTTGTTTAAATTAGCACACGTAGGTAAGAAGTAAAAATAACTTTTCAAGTTATTCAATACTTACAAATCAAAGTATACATAAGAGAGAGACAGAGAGAGAGAGAGAGAGACAGAGAGAGAGAGAGAAGAGAAACACATGTAGAGAAGGAGCATATAGTGTCACATTAAAATTCAATGGGAGTTTTTGGTTTTGAGTGTTGTTTGTTAAATAGAAATATAGATAAATACGAACTATTGAAAATTTTAATACAGATTCGATCTTATGAGCCAAGAGAAAACATTTTCATACTTATCTTTAGTTTCTTGAGATCTAGTTATCAAAGATAGAAATATGAGTATTAGAAATTTAATAATTGGAATATTTGAAGTCTTTTATTCTGCATTGGGGAAAATATCACAAGGAACTAAGTTTGATTTACAAAGCTTCAAAGAACATACTCGTGCTTTTAATATAAGCTCTAATTTAAGATTTAGGTATTCTGAAATCGTTTTCTGGAAAGATTGTCTAGATGTTGGATGCACCATCCGCCCCCCCATGTTAATGTGATACTTTATACCTTGTTGGGATCTTTCCTTCTATCAGAATTCCAAGTAATTGAAATTTTCAATTAGGACAAAATATTTTCTTTTGTCCCAAAGCCTTTTTAACATAAAAATATATAACTCTTTTTTGGGGCACATGACGCTATTTTTAATGTCATTAATTTTAATGACAAAGCTTCATGATTGTCAATGGGATCATGTAATTGTATTCTTTCATACAAAGCTATTAGATAAGTTCTAGGTATTTCCTCATCAATATTTGAGTTACATGAAAACTATATCTACAGTTAGGAAATATCTGTGCTGGTGAAGAGTCATGACCTCTACATGCTAGACCATCAGAACTTCAATTTCCAAACCCCTATTAAGCTCCCCAGATCTTGGAATTATTCTCTTATTAACATTCTCTTTTGAACATCAGCTCTTTGCAAAGAAAATGTCTGCTCACCCTTCGATCCTGTGCTCAGGGAGAGAAGATCACCTTTACTTCTCAGCAAGAGACACTGGTTGTATGTCAGATATCAACAGTGAATATCAGTGATTTTGGAGAAAACAAGTATAGTTATTAAACTCTAAAAAATATTTTAGAAGAGCAGGGGTAGCAAATAATTGTGACTAAATTTAACAACTGAGAGGAGGAAATCAAGTCCAAAAGAGAAAAATAAGAGTCTGTCCTTGCATAGTATTGAATAACAATCAAGATAAAATCTGATTTGGTTTCCTCAGAAAAATTAAGTTCTGGCTACTTGTATATTATTAAAATGAATAACCCAGTCTTTTTTGGGAATTATTTAAAATAAAATGAATTCCTTGAGTAAAATTGAATGAACATAATTAACATGAGAAGTAAATCCTTTAATTAGAAAAGTCAAATAATTATTTTTCTTCAAAGAAATGGAATTACTGCAATTATTTTTTGAACAGATACTAGGGAATTATTTAATAGATAATTTTAAGGAGCCCACCAGGAGGGAATTAACCTAGTTGGTAAAACCCTTACAGGGTATTTCAAGATTAACTTTCTCCTCCAGGAGATTCCTTAGAACTTCAGCATTCATTTCCAGATCTTAAAATAGAATGAGTGTCCACCATCAACAAATTTATTTTTATCTTAGAAATTATTAGTGAAATAGGTTTTTAAATGAACAATTAAAATGTTGTTATTTATAATTCACTTTACTTAAACATCTGCATACACAAAGGCTATTTATTTTGCCAGTTACATCAGGAATTTAAATCATAAATAAATGATTTAATACATAAGTAGTGCTACTGCTGTTTATGAGAGTAATCAAAGTTTATATTTGAAATAAACATACTATCCTTGAGACACATATATAAAAATTAAGAGATTTTCCCAGAGATTTCTAAGTTTCTCCTTAAAAATTATGTAATTATTTCAAAAGATAGGTAACATTCTTTAATATAAGATGTATTGTTCCATACAATAAGGTGTATAAACAGCCTGAACTAGGCTGTCAACAGCCAAAGCTAAATTTTCTATACTGTAGCCCATGACGTTTAGGCAACATAGCATTGTGGCTTAGGAAGTAGGCTCTGAAATCAGACAGACTTGTACTTGAATTTGTTCTATGTCCCTAACTGTGTGACCTTCAGCAAAGCTTTTGACCCATCTAAGCCTATTTTCTCACTGTGAAATATAGAGAGCATTTGTAACTACTTCAGAGGATTGTTGAAGGAAGTGAGAAAATTACAGGTGACTTGCTGAGCACAGTGTTTACACAAAGGGCTTCAACCTGTGTGGTCTGTTGTTATAATAATTTTTTGATACAGGGTTACAAACTAAGATGGAAAGTGAGCATGCGAATGGTGTCAGCCTTAGACTATTTGAGGCTTTTCTGTTTAATTGGACCAGAAATATTGGAGCTACATATGTTTCTCCCTTATCTCTACTCACTTGGAAGAAATAAAGTTCTGTCCCAGAGCAAATAGACAAGCAATTTCTGATGTCCCCACTTAATTTGGAAAATGTGCTGATATGTGGTTGTCATTAAGAACCCAAGGTGGTACAGCTATGTACTGGAGATTGCTTTACTTTCTCCATGTGATTACCTTGCCCTAGAGGTTTAGGGATACAAAACAATGCCGAACATTGTTTTATTTGTGAAAGTGAAGTAGGAAACTTATTTCAGCAAGGAAGAGAAAACAGTTGGGCTAGTGAGAAATAGGCTCTCACTTCTAATGAGAATGTCTTGATTGAAAGGAGGCAACAAAACTAAGCCTTCTACTTCTGGGGAGATAGGTCATTAAGGACCGGGTGACAATTTCTAATGCCAGTGGGTTAAAATCATTAACAGATGACTGAATTCTTATTTCTAGATGGTCCATAATCGATACAACCTATTCATCTGTTTAACATTTTGTGGCCTGAGTACTTGGATAAACTTGGAACACCCAATTTCGTTTGGGAACCAAGAGATTATTAAGCTTGATTCTAGAGAAGTGACCACAACCTCCTTACATTTTTAGTAATAGCCTTTATTAAGAGTGATTTTATCTATACTGGGAGAGAATCCTGCATTGAGACTAAGGTAGGAGTTTAATGGAAACATAGTTGGTACTGCTACCTCCTTCTTTGTCCATTATTCATTGTTGTTAGTAGCCTTGTATTAAGGCCATTCAATTAGAACGAAAAGATAAGGAGGCTTGAGATTAAGCTGTTTTCCAATTTACATCTTGACACTTAGCTAACTCAGACACTATCTGGAAATGGCTATTGGAATCTTCCACATGATTAAAAAAATTAGGAAATTGGAATGCTTAGGCAGTTTCTAGAAAGTTAGAGAGTAATAGTTTTGAGAAGGAATGACAAAGTTTAGTTTGGCATCCATGTCCAGGGTTGGAACCTGTCACCTACTCAGAAATACTGAATGCACACTGTGAGAGAGCTGTGTTAGAACTCTGAGATTTCAAGATGAAACTCTCAAGTGGTTCTTAAATAGATTAAATTAAATAATGGTCACTGGGTATCTTTTAATAAAAGTCATAGCGCAGCTTAGAGCAATTGGAGCTGTTTTTACAAAGTAGTTGGGCAAAACACCTCCATTCAGAAAATTTCTGACATGTAGCAGTAGCTAAACAAATGAGAAGTGAAGTTATCTCTAAGAACAGAAAGCCACAGGATTAACATCTCACTGCACAAACTAAGCATTTTACAGACAAAGAAAAGATTAGGGGTGAGCTCTGAATGTTGTCTCTATAACACCTGTTGAAGAGACTCAATCTGACCAGACTCATGGCTTTTTTTTACCCCAAATTTATGGTTGAGGAACAAATGCAGACTAATGTAGGTGCCCCCAAAATCCCATGAGCAAGCAGTGTTTCTCGTGATCATATGAACTTTCTAAAGTGGAAAACATATCTTATAAAGATTGTTCCATTTAAAATTTTATGAAATCAAATTCATCATTTTTTTTTCTTTTTTTATAACCCAGATAGTAAGGATGTTCTTTAATTTCTTTTAGTAGCTTTAAGATTTACCATTTATGTTTAGGTCAATGATATATTTTTAAATTTTTTTTTAAACATGTGTATGGTGTGAGGTATATAATGTGTGTGAAGTTAGATTCACTTTTTTCTATATGGATATCTATTTATTCTAGTATGATTTGTTGAAATAAAATTTTTCCTGATAAATTTTGTACATTTTTAAAAATTAATCAGTCTTATAAATATACACTTATACCTGGACTCTCCAATTTGTTTCAGTTATCTATATATCTATTTTTAAGCTAATCTCTCATCTCTTGATTACTACAATTTTAAAGCAGTACATATGTCAAATAGTATAAATCCTACAAATGTGTCGTTCTGTTTTCAATATTTTTTGGTCCTTAATTTCCATGTCAGTTCTACAATCATTTTGCCAATTTTTGTTAAAAACATATGCTATAATTTTGATGATAGCTTTGAACATATCAACCAATCAGGGGAAAAGTATTACCTTAAAAATATTGATTCTTCTAATCTCTATACATGATACATCTTTCCATTTATTTAGGTTGTCATAAACTAGCTCGCAGATGTTTTATAATTTTTGGTGTAGAGGTATTATACATAATTAGTTAAACTTATTTCAAAAATTTTTGTTTGATGCTATTATATGAGGATTTTTAAAAATTCCATATTTCATTGATAGCGTATAGAGACTATTAATTTTTATATGTTGACATATTATTTATTACTGCTGTAGTTTCTTAACAGATTTCTTGTTTTTTATATAGACAATATATTGTCTGGGATAAGGATAATTTTACTTTTCTGATATTTATGGCTTATATTTCTTTTTCTTGCCTCATTGCATTTGATTAGACCTCCAAGATAGTGGTGAAGAGAAGTTGTCAGAGAAGATATTTTTGCTTTGTTCTCAATCAATCGTAATGAGAATGAGTTCAATATTTTACTATTAAATATGTTATCGACAGGAGGTTTTTTTATGGATGCTATTTATCAAATAGCATCTATGCTATTTTTACATTTTAATCATAAATGTTGAATTTTGTCAATTTTTTCCTTCAATTATTGAGAGAAACATAGGATTGTTCTGTTATTCTGTTCAGATGGTGAATTCAATAGTTCTTTGAAAAGGCTCCTATTATAGCACTTACAACATTTTACTTAAATTGTTCAACTCTTTATTTACATTGTGTATTAATCGGAGTTCTCAAAATTAGAACCAGTTTTGTGTGTGTGTGTGTGTGTGTGTGTGTTATTCTAAGGAATTCGCTCACACAATTATGGATGCTGGTATATTGAAAATCTACTGGGTTGGCCACTAGATTGGAAACCCTAAGAAAGAACAAATATTGCAGCTCATGTTTGAAGGCCATCTACTGCAGAATTCTTCTTACTCAAGAGAGGTCAGTTTTTTGTTCTACTTAACTGATTGAATGAGTCCAACCCACATTATGGGGGGGACAATTTGCTTTACTCAAACTCTACTGATTTAAGTGTTAATTTCATCTTAAACCACACTCACAGAAACATCCTAAATAATGTTGGACCACAGATGTTGGGCACTGTAGCTCAGTCAAATTGACATATAAAATCAACCACTGCACATTGCAATTGTCATTTTTTCCTCTGGATTATGTGCTCATCAAGTATATTAATATACCTTGTACCACTAATAATAGTAAGAATATTAGGAAAAAACTAAGATCTCTACCTGCTCTTTTTTCTCCAGAAAGGAAAAATGAATTTTATTAATGTAGTTTCCATTCTCGGAGATTAAACATGTTTTCAGTTTTAAGCAAAACTTTATGAAATAGGTTGTAAAATGTGTATCATAGTTTTTAGTTTCTTTTTTCACAATAATGTTTTATTCAGATATTCCTCCCCTCCTTTAGTTATTTGGTATGTAATTACGGTCATAACTTAAAAGTGGAATTTTTTCAGTGCCCTTTTAAATTTCTCAATTATCTTTGGATATTGGGCTTGTCTGGAATTTATTTCCATGTGTTCTAAAATAAATATAGCCTTCATTTCTGGAAAGAGGAGTTTCTTTCTATGCCTTTGTTTATTAAAATTATTTATAACACTTTTATAAATGTCCTATGGAAAACTGCTTTCATCAGTATATATTAAATTTTTAAAAGTTAAGTTTTTTTTTCACCTAATGTGAATCATTATCTCTTATTCTTTTTGTTGATAATTCTGACATGACTTTAATTTATGCTTCCTAATGTGATTGTAAACATTCCACTGATGGGGAAAGTCACAACTAAGATCCTTTTACAGCATTATGAACACAAAGAAAATACGTTTCCATCCCCAAAAGAGACAAATTGCTAGTACTTAAGGCTGCAGAATGCTGCCATATAGTTAATTGGGCCTTTGAAAAAAAGAAATCTTGGAACAAGATTAAAAATAGGATTAAAATATTATTCATGATTATGTACAATGGCAATAAACAACATAGTGTGGTAAATTATAATACATTATAATAATTTGTTTTTACAAATCTTTGCTATATGTGAGTGTGATATATGTGAGAGAGTATATATAGTCTTGAAATTTCTGCTTAGAATTGCTGTTTTTTCCACAATAACTTTAATGCAGAGATCTGTATTGTAGTTAGAAAGGAATCATTTAATGAGGAAAATCACTAATAGACACAGTCAAGTAACTACTGTGTTTGTAAAAGACAATATTTGAAGAAAGAACACCATGGTCTTTAAATATTGTCTCACATATTATTAAAATAAAGTAAAATAAAGAAATTTGAATCATTTACATAGTATCTACTTTCAAATTTCTTTTGAGAATTTGAAGTTTGTTCAAGGAAAATAAAAATGAGAAGTACAAACAAGAAAAAATTGGTGCATAAAATGACTTTCAGTAAACAAACAAACAAACAAACAAACAAACAAACAAAACATTTGCCTAGATATCATGGGTTATAGGCACTGAGAAAATCTCAGATTAAAGTAAGGCAAGTCCCTACTTACCTATCATGGGGCTACAATGTGAGAACAAAAATCAATCTGTTGGAGTAATAAACCTCAATGAATCCAATACTGAGATGCAAATACCACGTAGAATTCATCTTTAATTATTTTAATACTCATTAATTAATTGATCAGGGTTTTTAAAAAAGTCTTTTTTACTTGGAAATGTTTAAAGGAGAGATGAAAAGAGAAGAAGCAGAGTGAAGTTCTTGAACCTGAGAAATAGCAGTTTAACAATGAGGAAGAAGTCGTGTGTGTCTGCAGAAAGAGGAAAGCGGAGTCAATCAGAACCAGGAGCCAGAGACTTAAAATTTGTGTTGCGAGGATGACCACATGACGAGATATTGTTTCATAATATGGTCCTGCGGAAGCGACCAATAAATAAAGCTAAGATGACAAAGGAGTAAAACAAAAGAAAGATTATGGATAAATAATCCAAGGAAAGACGCAAGAGAGAGAGGTGGGATTGGGAGGAGAGGTAAAGTTCAGGCAAACTGTGCAAATTACGAAGAGACCACATTTACGTAAAAATAACAAAATTATGGAATATACATTTGATTAATTCAAACAAATTCTACAAATTTCTATTTTTAGTTGACAACATTGAATTGAGATCTTTTCATTTTTAGCTCTTCAGAGATTAAGAAATCTTGTGTGGATAATTGATGTTCTCTATTCCAAGCCATTCGCTTACAGACAAGAAACAAAGAGGCTCCCTTCTGAAGGGGAGCAGAATATGCCACCCCAAAATATGCTGCTTTGGCCTTTTGACTATTTTGAATTAAAGTTATTTATGAAACAGCTAGTGTAAGTTCTGTCCCTGAAAGCAAGAAATAAATCTCCTATGTGAGCGCGTCCTTCCTATACCTGGAGGATAAAAGGCATCCTTATCATCACAGATGGGAAATTCAAAGCTGAGAAGAGTGTACAAACAAATCTTGTTACTTCTTCATTAATTTGCTACATCAAGTTCAAACCCCTTTGTCTTGTCAGGTCTTCACAAATTTATTGTTTTGTTGTCTTAAAAAGCACAAAAGTGGCCTTCTTTGGTCACTCTTTGACTCTGTATCTTTGGGGCTCCTGTACATATAAAATTAGTTTTTTTTCCTCTTGTTAATGTGCTTTATGACAATTCAAAAATTAGATCAGCCAAAGAACCTAGAAGTAATGAGGGAAAAGTTTCCTCTCCCATATTTCAGTGGTGATTTAGCCTCTATACAACAGTTTTTTTTGTTTTGTTTTTGTTTTTTTTTTTTTAAATTACAACTTTTAAAAAACGTATTGGGGAGACATGCTATATAATTTTTCTCTATGCTCTTACCAGGGCCTCACACACACTGGCAAAATAAACAATTACTTTATCTATTCCTTCCTTGAAAAACACTTAGATTGCTCCCATATCTTAATTATGAATAATTCTGCAATGAACATGATAATGCAAATATCTCTTTGTGATACTGATTTATTTCCTTTGGATATACATCTAAAAGTGAGATGTGAAATCACACAGTATTTCTTTTTTTAATTTCTTGAGGAATCTCCTTACTGTTTTCCATAATGACTATACCAATTCACATTCCCTTTTCTTGATGTTATTGAATTACCTCCCCAAAATAAAGGTCTGCGTGCCAATGTGCTAGTATATCAAAGCGCTGAGACATTGGTGCTTGGTTATAGAAAAAAGTTTATTCAATTTGGTCAAAGCAAGAGGATGGGTAAGCAAGGTCTCTCAAATTTGTCTCCCCCCAAAGTAAAAGGATGACGTTTTTACGTAGCTATGGAGTACAGAGGGGGCATTCCAAGGAACTGAGAGAGAATTCTGTATTTCATTATTCACAGATAACATTTTATGCAGCCAGACTTCTGGGTGCAGAAGCTGATCCCAGCTACCTTGGAGATACTATTTCTTTCTGCAGAACAAAGTCATAAATTCTCCTTGTGACCCTAAAGTTATCTCCTTCTGCTTGGCAAAGAGATGCAGTATCAACAGGTTATGACTACATTTGTGAGAACAGAAGGAGCTGAGCAGAAAGAACAGTTAACATGTGAACAAAAGCTTAATCAAGAATAAAATTAGTTAATTCTAGCTGCCAAAAATTTTAAGGGTGATAAAATCATAAGGGGGTCACTACATCCACGCCTTTCCAACCGGTTTTCACTTGTCTTGATACTAGTCATCCCAGCATCCCAACATTGTGGTTTTCATTTGCATTGCCCTGATGATTAGTGATGTTGAGCTCCTTTTCATATATCTGTTGGCCATTTTGTGGTGTATATACACACAATGGGATATTATGCAAACATAAAAAAGGATATTCTGCCACTTTTGAAAACATAGATGAATGTGGAGAACATCATGATACAAGAAATAAGCCAGACACAGAAGGTGATCTCATGTACACATTTTGGAAGAGACTGTTTCATGATGTGACTGCTGTTGACCCAAGCCAAATTACTCCTACTAACCATCTTTAGAGACTGTCTGGTCATAATGCACATTCATTTTGACAGAAACCAGCACCTCTCCTATACCTCCTACTGCGGCTGCTCCTGGAACAGACCACTGTCTTGACCTGGTCAAGCTGTAAAGTAGTTTCCCATGCCTGGTAGCATTCAGGCACTGGTACCTGTAACTATCCTCTTTTTGCCCTGTACGATTCTTTGTTGCTGGTTAAACAGCATGAGAATCCATTTGGTCTTGCAACCACCTGAGATGTGCCTCATATGTATGTTTCCTTTAATAAACTCTATTAATTACCACACTGGAGTGGCCATCCTCTTTCTTCAATCATTCTCTGGAGGTAGATTTTTGGTCCCTGGGTCTGTGTGTACTAACATGTATGGAATGTAAAGAACCAGGCATTACAATGGTGGCTGTCAGAGGCTAGAGGGTGACAGAAATTAGATGTTGGTCAAAGGGTACAAACTTTCAGTTATACAATGAATAAGTTCTAGAGATATAATGTACAGCATAATGATTATAGTTAATAATACTATATTGTATACTTCAAATTTGTTAAGAGCGGATCTCAAGTATTATCACCACTACACACAGAAAAAGTTAACTATGCGAGGTCATAGATGCATTAGTCAACTCAATTATGGAAATTATATTAAATCTAAATATATAATTTTTATTTGTCATTCATACCGCAATAAAACTGGAATAAAAAGAATTCATTTATTTTATTATGAGGACATGCCATCTAATTCAAGTTGATATATCATTGAGACTCAATTACTGATTATTAAAGGTGATATTTCTCTTCTTCATTCATTGACTGCAATGTCTCTTACTGGCTTAGCCTTTCCAAACTTCTTTGAAAACTTTAAGTTTTTCTGGTATATAGAGAACAATAACAACAACAAACAGGGAAAACATCTAGCCCTTCAAACAAAAAAGGTAATCAATTAGAGTTTTTCCCATTTATCCATTTCATCATTTCTAAGTTTTCCACTATATATATTTATATGTCTTACCTTTTTTGATTTACAGATTAAGAAATGAGGCAACGCTTGAAAAATATAAGAACTGCTTCAAAAGAGTGTAATGTTTTTTTTTTACCCACACTTAATGTTTCATTTTATTTCACTGAACAATAAATAATTAACCATACTTTGTATGTGTACTTAGTTCCCTACTTTTTAATTTATGCTCCGTAAGGCTTTGAGGTGGTACCATATGTAATTCTACCTTTCAGAGAGCAAGCTGTGCCCTGTTAGATTTCAATAAATGTATTCTAGTAATAACCTTCAGTTTGGAAAAGAAAAAAATACGGAGTATTCAGGCATGGTCTTAAATTACGATTTCCTCTGAATAAAAGAGAAATCATTCTGCTGCTAATAAAATTTGCATGTACATAAAGTAGAAAATCACATGCTTTAACATAAATGCCAGAAGGAAAAGCAATTGCAGCTGGCTGTGGAAAGCCTTGGCTCTCCTGGCTAAGGAACACAGCCCCAAGGACAGCGCACTTCCAGCTTTTCCGTTTATTATTTGACTAAAGTTTGGAGGCAGGAGGAAGGCCTGGAAGATTATAGAATTCCTTTGGATGTAAATGAATGTTTGTAAAAAAAATAAGAGGTCACTTTCTTCTTAAGTGTTTAAATGACAGACTTTTGGAGGTTATGATTTATACTTTCTTATCTAATTATGCAATTGATACCTTAAACTCTGGGATTTCCTTGGAATCAGCTTGTCATCCTTGGCCTTCAAGAAGCATTTGGATAAATTATTAATATTTATTATTTTTGTTATGTGATAAAAATGTTAAATTTTATATTTAGCTTCTTAAAAAAATGGGAAAAATTTTGTGAACCTGTATAGTAAATTATTATGTAATTCCATCTGGGTCAGTTTTCTTGCTTCTCATATAAACTGTGATAACTACATTTTTTATAATAGTTAAAACTTTGATTTAAGGCAGGGAGGAAGTACATAGTGCAAGAGTCACATATTATAATAGTATTTGGTGAGGACTTAGTATTATTAATGGGCAACATTAATTTGGAAAATCTCCCATAAACTCTGTTCTGAAATCATATTTTAACTATTTTTATTTCTGCTAATCATTAGAACTTCTCAGACTCAGTACTATATGCTATATAGCCCTGTATCTTTATTAATGTTAAAAAAAACTTTATTTTTCCATGTTACAAATAAAGTGATTCTGAATTTTCTCAAACACCATGAAAACTAAAATAGAGATAGAATCATTCTTAGATTTTAGTAAACTTAGTGGATTATCTAAAATATATTTTACTATGTTATTTGCTTGGGTCTAAAACAAAGGAAAAGTATCTAGGTGTTTTAGTAAATTTTCAGATGAACAAATCTACTATTCATAGTCCCACTTTATGGGGTGAGTATTGATTACTTGGGAAATTTCCTTCACCCTGTCCCAAAGAAAACCATACTAAGGCAACCATATTAGTTCATCTCCATTTCTCCCATTTTCTTCCAACTTTTCCTTAGGCCTTCAGGTCATCCATAGCTATTCTTTTTTATGCACAGTTCCAGATCCTGGTACTTGGTCTCATATATTTCCTACAAAAACAAAAACAAACAAACAAACAAACAAAAAAAAAACTATACTATTTTATGAGCCTTTTTCTTCTTTAAAATTTGAGAATATTGCAGAAAGTGGTTAAGAACTACAAATTTCAATATTACCATGTGGTGTTCCTAGATCTAAAATCCTCTTGACCTATGTCTGTGATACTCTGGAAGGTGGTCAGTGTGTATTAAAACAAGCAACACAAGCATAACTTGAAGTTTTTAAATTTATTTATTATGAAAATTTATAATGATAAATTCTACCCATTGATTTCACATACATCTCACTTGAAAGTTTCACAGCTTCTTTATTTTCCTTTTTTTAAATGAGGGGAGAAAGGAAATATAAAAGAATGGGCAATACAGAAAGTAAATAATCTTATTTGAATATTTAATATCTCAAAAAAGAAGCCAGAGAAGCTCAAAATGCAATATCAAAGGCATGCAATATATATCTTTCCTACTAATAGATGTTTTTGTGCTAAGTACTCACATAATGATTTTTCAGGAAACCAATTTTTGGGTCTTTAAAAAAGATGAGTTGGGAAGTAAAAAGGTTTATAAAAATGAGGATCATTTTTTCCAAAACTTCTTAAATCTTTCTTACCCATGAGAGATGGATATACCAAAAAAGCACTGGAATACATATTCTATAATGCTACAAACTACAGAGTGAACTAGCAGAGATGGAACTCATTTTTCCTGCTGTCAGGGGCAGAAGTGTTGGGTTTCAATAATCTGAAGTTTAATAGAACTGTATCAAAGTTGCAAGTTATCTCCTAAAAGAAATTAGGCTGTTTTTGATATATCCCTCATCCCCCCCCAAAAAAGAAAACCAAAAACCAATAAACAAACAAAAAAACCCACGGGCAATGTAGTATTCTCTTTGTGGATTTGTAATCTCACGCTTATAAATTAGTTATATCTTTTATTTTCTATCTATAGTATCTATGTCGCTGTTGTGTAGAATAAATTATTTCTCTACTTAGTCACCATTCATGGTTATTTTAGCTGTTGTGTTTTTTCAAACACTTTGAACAACCAAATAAAATAAAAGTACATGGTCTAAATCTCTGTCTCTGTGATTCCTGTAGTGGCTTCAGTTTTCTTATATCTTATGTTTTGAAATGAAAACAGCGTAATGTGGTGTTTTTCATGTTTCTTAAGTAATGCTTACTCAACCTAGCAAACATGTAGTGCAGAAACAAGCATATACCAATGAATAAGCATATGGGATAGACACAGTGTCTTAAACATGTTCTACAAATGATGCGTATATTTGAAAACTTAATGATAACCTTTATTGAGGCTTTTACAGGCAAACTTAGTCACTCAAATGGCAAACTCACTGGGAGTATGGGATAAGTCTTCATGTTTGTATGCCAGGAATATCAGTGTAAGTTGTCTGCTCCAGTAGATCTTTGCTGTCTCTCTCCCTGCAAAGCAAAGGCCAAGAAGGCCTTTACAACTTGCTCACATGTTTTTATTTTTATTTTTTTTTGAGAGACAGAAGAATTAAATACATTCAGTAACATAAGGAGAGTCAACAAGTTAACACAACCACTGTGGCCTTCCTATGGGGTGAGAGTAAAGGGCAAGACAATATGAGCATTGTTTTATTGTGTAAAGGTGAGCTGAAGCGAATTGCTAACATGTGAGGTAAAATAAAAATTCTAAGGAGAGATAGTACGATTCATCTTTTTTGAAGATAAAATTGCTTTAGTCTGAAGTTGCTTTAGAAGTAAATACCACTCAAAAGAGAAATACAAAATCAAGAGGGAAAGTTTAAATTGTCTTAATACTTATACATAATTATTGTGTAACACCCATTTGTTAGTGACCATTTATTTTCATATCACTAAACAAATATTTTCTTTCAATGAAAAGAGAGGCTGAAGGTAGAATAAGTCTCATAGCTTGTACATATCTTTATAGAAACTAGCTTGAAATTAAATCTATATATAAATTTATTTTTTAATGTGCGAGATTCAAGTCAGATAGTCAATTATTTTAGTAATATTTCTAATAATACAGAACACAAGGTGATGAGAAAAATTTAAAGCCAAAGTGTGATACATATATAATCATTTAATGGACTCGGTTTGCATTAACTTCATAATTTTTAAGTAACATTGCTCAAAATAATTTCACAAAATACTATGGTAAATAAAGTATTGCTTGAGTCTAAAAGAATGGCACAAGCAAAAAAAAAATAAGAAGAAATGAGACCAATAATAAAGAAGCTTATGACAAGAAGTAAGAATTAGTAAGAGGAAACATGCCCAGAGATGCAATAGAAATAATACACAAAATGTCAAGTGTAATAACTCCGTGAGAAAAGAAAAAAGAATTAGATAAGTGATAACTTAAGACCAATAAATGAGAATGTGTGAGGTTGGGACAATAAGAAAAAACCACTCCATAATACTTTCGAGTATCAATGATCTCATTGAAAATGTGAATTCTAGGTAGTTATTTTGATATGAAGGCAAAATAATAACATAAGATTGATAATTATGACTCAATAAGACGTGATTACAGTGATAGGTACTAAGAGATGGATGTTATTGTTTGTATCCAAATAAAATTCTACTGTAATCACTTTCAAGGGCTAGACATGAAATCTATTCAAGCTATGGTCCTAGCCCAATTTTTGAAGTCCCAAGGCAGAGAAGTAATAAATGAGTTAAATAGAATAATAAAACATTCTTATCGAAAGCTGAGATTCTGGTACATCATAAAAATGAGAGGTAGATTTATCAAAGTCCTAGTTTCTCTTTGTGTTTGCGTAACCGTCTATATAAAATACAACAAAGGTCATTTACTGGGGGAAAAAAAAAGTATGGTTTATTTTAAAATTCAGCTCAGGTTGTTTAGTAGAATGTTATTTTATAAAATGTGCACTTTGTGATTATGGCCCTTAAATTTGTACTTATATTTATTGATAAATTCTGAAGGCTGTCTCTCTCCATAACCATGACCAAGGCCAGTCAGTCGCTTTGATTATAATCAGGGAAAGCATGCTAGATAGATCAAAACAGGACTTCATAATTACACGAAGGAACAAGCAATAGGTCCAACTTTGCCCTTTATAATAACAGTTCTATATTCTTTTCACTACCTTTCTTTTTATTGTATTTCTTATAAATGAATATATGTGTGTGTTTACGCGTGTGTATGCATGTTTTAATCCTTTTCCAGTTTATCTGTTCTTCACATAAATATTTGACTGAATCAGTCTTAATCTAGAAAAGATTCTTATAGCAGCTCCAGGAAACTGGACAATACAATTGCTTTCTTATAAAGAAAATATAATTGGCTGAATAACTAACTGTACTACCCATTCATACCCTAAAAATATTATTCTCTATTTTTTTCTCCTATGTTAACAAACACATTTTACAATTAATTATTGAGTTTGGCAATTTTAAAATACATTATGGGCTTCCTTGTATTTTTTTCATTAATGAATAGGAAATTTGACTTTATCGATATGATTTATTATCTTTTTTTTTCTTGACTATTCCAGTTGAGTTACTATCAAGGATCTGTGCTATTGGCTAAAGTGTCATTGATATGTGATTGTGTCTACTGGTACGAATAGGTAGTATTAAAAAGATAGATGACTTTAAACAGAGAATATAAGCCAGTGACCATTATGTTATTCAGTGTGGTCAAGGACATTTTATTTTCAAAGGGACATTTCTTTAAGTCTGCTGTAGCCTTTCGTGTAATATGAAATAGATAATATGAAATGTCATATATAGCCATGTATATTACATATCTCTATATATAGATATATAAATATTTATATATCCATATGTCATATATAAGTAATCTATTACCTATCCACTTGTATCCATATATCCACAGAGAAATATAAATAGGTAGATAGGCAGATAGAGAGAAAAATAGAGGCGTACATTTTTCTATGTCTATATATGGATATGATGCGTGATTTGTAAACTGACTATCACATTCGACAAAGAAAATTTTGCAAAGAAGCTAGGAATAGCTAAATAAGCTAGCTCTAGGAAGGTCAGGAATGAGGAAAGTTCCAGAGATACCAGAAAGTTTTCATGGACTCTGCGGTGTGTCAGCAAAAGATGTGATTGGGTTCTAGTACGCTTGGGATTCATGGTTCTGCATTCCAGGTTCCTACTTCATGGGAGAAGAGGTCAGATAAGCCTATTCTGATTCAGAATACACGGTTGTACCTTACTCTTCTGTGGTAGGGGAGCAGAGGTCATGCAGCCTAGACATAGGCACAGGAATTTACTCTCAGAGAATTAGGGTCATGATGAATTTAGCAGCTTTCCCAAGATATTTACTTTGTGTGTGTAGAACGAGACCACACAGCTACCTGGTAGAAATATCTAAGACAGTGAAATAGAGCATCTCCATTTGAGTAGTCTCTCTCATGCTGACCTTTATAATTATAACATAAATTCTAAGAGAGTCAGATCCTAAATATATTGTTTTGTTTTGTTTTGTTTTTCAAAAGAGGCTGTAAATTATTACGGCCTCGTGTAAAAATCTAATAGAAAGATTAGTCAATTTTTTATTTGATTTGAATCACATATAAAAGCCCATTCCAAATTATTATTTCTAGTCGGGCAAATGTTAAAAACATCCAAAACTGAAGTAAAGGTTGAGCGAAAAGAAAAGCCTGTCTTCAGAATGTTTGCTGCTATGAAATAGAACTAAAAACAGTAAGTTAGAGTCAATATTTTCTTACATCAAAAATGTATTTTCCCAATCATTTTAAAATATAGGGGAAAAAGAGATTTCAAAACTATATATATATTTTTTCTTTAATTAATTTTGAATAAGTGATAAGTTATTAGGCTGAAAACTGCTAACTCTATCGGTCACCATTAACAACTGCTATAATCTTAGAGACAAAGCAAGCCCATGTAATACTAACAAGAGAGCAATTACTTTCACTTATAGCTGTAGTAGTTTGAACTTTTGGCATTTTTATTTTTTTTAACAAGATCATTTGTGGACTTTGTACAGATTTTATTTTCTCATATAAAATTATGATCCTTATCTACATCTATTAAGGGTAAGATTTAATTTTATTGACAGAAATATAAAAATCTACATTAATTGCTAAGGGCTTGGTAATGCAGATTATTAATGAAACTTGTATTTTACTCTGTTCCAAGGAAGCCAAAGAAATGTTTGATATAATATGTGCAAGTCTAAATTATAGGAACATTCACAGCATTAAAAAATTATATATGAAAAAAGAAATTATTTGCCATAAGACTGTTTTATCTGAATCATATTTCTTAGTATTTTTCTCTATTAAATATCTGACTTAAGGCCCTTAGAAGATCCTGAGAAATGATGTCCTTCTAAGTGTACTTTAAAATATTCCTTGACAAGAAAATGTACATTTACTCCATATTTTTATCCTGCATTATTTTATGATTTCGAAAGGCAACCACAGGTTTTTCCCTTATTAAACTATTTTTTGATATGTGGTAGAAGAACATATTTCAAATCTTAGAGGGAGAGAAATATTTCCTAAAAGAAAAAATGAACTATAATATCAAAAAGAAACACGTGACTTCTGCAATCTGTTTGATTAACTAACAGGAGAAATTACATGAAAACCTTTTTCATGCTTAAAAATCCCAAACTATTTTATACTGAAGTCAAACTACTGCTGTCATTTACCATTAAAATTAGTAGATATTTATTGAACATGTATTGTGTTCAAGAAACTGTGCTCTGTGCTGTGAGTTTATAGGACTTAAGCAAAACATAGTTGCACTAAAATAACTTACAGCCAGAAGAATGCTTTTCATATCAGTTATAGTAGAACATTTGTAAGCATTTCCAAATGCTTGCTAAGAGTAGCAAAGTGCCTGACTAATGGTTAAATAATAATAATGGCATTGATTTGTTTGTCATATCAAGAACTCTGAAAGAAGTCAGTTTCAGGGTTGGGCAGGGTATTAAATAGGTATCTGGGGCTGATCAAGACATTGAATAGGTACCTTGGTAATTCTCTTGGACTTTTCTCTTGGTTCTCTTATGGCTATGCCAAGTTGAAGCACCATATTCTCTTATCATCACGTCTAACACTGGAAGAAAAAGACTAGGGAAAGGGAGGGTCTGTTACCTAACGTCTTTCTTAAAACAGTAAAAAATGTTTTGGGAAATTCATTGAATTAGAGAGTAATGAGGACCAAAGGTGAGTATTACATACTAAGACCAGTACTTCTTGAAGTGTCGTCTTTGGGTACTTGATGGAAATCTACATTCCCAAGTCCCAAAGCAGAATTAGATACTCTGGTAACAGAGCCTGCAGAATATAAACAAGCTCTTCAGATAATTTTGATTTACTCTTGTGTTTGAGAATCACTGACAGACAGTCTTGCTTCACTCCCACATGCTGGATATTAATTAGAGTTAGGTTTCTAATCATACATCTCAAAATTCTAGCTGAACCACCGGCTGTTCTACACTTATGATGTGAATTAGCAACTAGAAGTCAAGATATGGAGGCTACCTGAGTGTCCACCAATGGATGAATGTATAAAAAAGAGGTGGTATATTTATAAAAAAGAGTGAAATTTTACCCTTTGCAACAATATGGATAGACATAGAGGATATTGTGCTGAGTGGGGTAAGTCACACAGAGAAAGACAAATGCCATATGATTTCACTTATATGTGGAAGCTAAAGAACAAAATAAACAAACAAACAACACAGAAATAAACTCATAGATAGAGAGAAAATTGTAATGGTTGCCAGATGAGCAAGGGTTTGGGTGGTGAGTGAAAAAGGGGAAGGGACAAAGAACTGCAAATTGGTAGTTACAAAATTGTTATGGGGATGTAATGTGTAGCATAGGCAATATAGTCAATAATATTGAGATAAGTATGTATGGTGCCAGATGGGTACTAGATTTATTAAGGTGATCACTTGGTAAATTATATAAATGTCTAATTACTATGTTGTACACCTGAAATGAATATAATATTGTATGCTAACAGTAATTTAAGTAGTAAATTATTAAAAACTTGAAAACTTAAAAATAAATGGAGGAATTGTGGTTACCACCCACAGTGGGAGTGGGGTCATCTTCCATTGGTGAATGGATTTGAGTAGCAAAAGTAAATAATGTTCATTTTAATCTGTAAATCTTTTATGTGGGCTATGCTATGCTTACCCTGAATTATGTTTAATCCATCCCTATTCTACCCTCTAAGCTATCATGTTTAAAAAATAACCCTTTAAGTTATAATAATTTTATATTTACAGAAGGATGATACTGAGAATTCTGTCGTACACTTCAACTAGTTTCCTCCTCCATTTTTATCATCTTACATGATCATGATATATTTGTTAAAACTATAAAATCAACATCAGTATTTTACTTTATCTGAACTCCAGATTTTACTTGGGTTTCACCACATTTTCCATGAATGTCATCTCTCTGTTTTAGATTCCATTTCAGGATACCGCATTGCATTTAGTTGTCAGATGTCTCCAGACCCACTGGTCTGTGAGAATTTGTCTTTCCTTGCTTCCTTGTGAGATTTGAGAAACACTGGCCAAGGATTGTACAGGATATTCTCAATTTGGATTTATCTGATGTTTTCCTCATTAGACTAGGGCTGTGAGTTTTTGGAAAGAATACCACAGGATAATGTGATCTCATTATATAGTATCAGGAAACACTTGTTTTGACATTTAATTACTGGTAATGTTAACAGTCATTATTTGGGTAATGTAGTTTTTGTTAGGGTGCTTTACTGTAAAATTACTATTTTTTCTTTTTAATTCTCTGTTCTTCAAAAGTATGGATCTCCCTCCCCAATGCTATATCTATATATCTATAACTAATCTATGTCTAATCTATATCTATGTCTCTCTCTCTCTATCATCTACCTACCTACATCTATCTATCTATCTATCTATCTATCTATCTATCTATCTATCATCTATCTATCATCTATCATCGGCTTGAATCTTATGCTCTGATTTCTCTCTGTATAATACTTTTATACATTAACCTAAAAATAAAAAAACCTTTGAAAGTGAGAGACAGCAAGCATTTATTTTAGATAAAAACAAACAAACAAAGCTACTAGAGAAGCAATGATTCAGGGAGAAACCCAAATTGTATTTGAATTAGTAAATAAAACCAAGGGGTATTTATAAGAAAAGGAAGAGGAACAATTATATCAGTGAAAGAAAGACATTTCTATTGGTGCAGATAAGCTAAATAGCCATGATAATTCTAAGTAATCTTTTTAATTTCAGTCCTGTAGTCGTCAGTCCATTAGTCATAATATTTGCTTTGTTGTTATATTGGCAAACAGTTCTTTGGGGCACAATATTGTTTTAGGCCCAGTCCAAAGGTTATTTTGCCCTATTTTAACTTTCCAAATATATGAGGTATAAGACGTGCAAGGCAGTTCCTCTGGGTTGGCAGCTCTGATTCCATTTTAGAGTGGCTTGGTTTATTATTTTTTTTTACACAAATGTAAAGTTTTTATATAATTTAAACACACACATATGTATACACATACATACATTTGTATGCAAAAAACACATACACAGATTTTTAATGTCAAGTGAGGTCTATTTAGAATTCATCAACTTTTAGGAAATGACGGTATTGGTAATCAAGTCCAAATTTCCTCTCAGGAACAATATCTCTGTGAAGGCTTGTCAAGCTGCTGTTGATTAAAATGTGTTTACCACCCACTGGGCAGCATATTCAGTGGGTAGTTTTGAGTCACAAATGTATTTATGGCAATTTTCTCTTCCGGTCAAATTTTTGCATTTGAAGACAAAAAGAACATTTTAAAACCTATTCAAAGTGAGAGCATTCTAAATACTGGAATGCTTCTGTCATGGGCTGAATTGTGTTCCCCTCAAATTCTTATGCTGAAATCCTAACCTTCATTACCTCAGCATGTAACTCTATTTTGAGATAGTGCTTTTTAAAGAGGCGATTAAATTAAAATGATATCTTTAGAGTGGTACCTAATCCGATCTGACCGATGAACTGATAGGAAATTTGAACATACAAGAGACAAAGACGTATACATGCACAGAGACGACCTTGTGAAGACAAAAAAGAAGACAGCCATCTGCAAGCCAAGGAGAGAGGCCTCGGAAAGAACCAAAACTTCTGACAATTTAATTAATCTCTGACTTCTAGTCCGCAAACCCATGAGAAAATAAATTTCTGTTGCTTAAGCCACCCAGTTTGTGGTATTTTATTTTGGCAGCCCTAGCCAACTAATGCAACTTCAATCACATTTTTCCAGAGCTATCTCACATAAAATTTCTCTAATTCTTTCAACTCTCTGTCATAATAATACAGTTGCCAACCATCCTAGATTGTGCAAAACTATACTGGTGTTTGCACTGGAATTTCCATTCCTGGGAAATCTCTCAGCTTAGTTCATGTATAGGTATTTACAAATTTTGTAAAGTCTTGTACTGACTCTTTTGAGTAGTGCTCTGTGTTGATCACAGCCCTTTATAGTACAGTGACCAGAGAAGTTAGTAGGCTATTTGTAATCCAACCAGGTCTAATTATGTGAGGTTACATCATATAAACTGTACTGGTGCAAAAGTTCAAAAGCATATATGACACAATCTTAACTTAAATTAGAATTTAAATTCTACCCAAATCTACAAGTTTAGTGTATAAATAGAGATGAAATGACTGGACATCATTGGTGAATGGACTTTGACTTGTTTTGTAGCGATTCAAGTTTATTTATATGCTTTCATCTTTTGCTTCCTTTGTGAGCAGCCTTATTCATTACTCAGGGGAAAAAAATGACTAGATCAGATCTAGTTGGGCAATAGGTAACCATTATGGCTAGAGTATTTATGTGACTCAAATGGGGATTTAAATTCATGACTCTGCTTCATTAATACTAAACTAGAAGAAATGAACAAGATAAAGAACATTAACTCTTTCCTCATTTTTATGTGTTCTTGTTACAGTATTACTGAGTCAGTGGAGGTTATCTATCCAGTCATTATTTTTAAAAAGACTGACACTTATCAGAAAGATAGCATAATGAAAGAACAAAAGGAAGCAACTTGTTCTGATTAACATCATGAGACATCAATAGTTTTCTTACTAGAACTCAATCAAGTCTGAATATTATGGTCTTGGAATCAAACTAAAATCAGAGATCTGTAATGGGAAGAAGCAGGGAGTAATGATTGCTATAGTGAATTCTGGGGTCAGATTACCAAGATATAAATCTTGGCTCTACCATTTCATGATTGTGGCTTCCAGGAAGTTACATAGCCTTTTTGAGGCTTTGTTTCCTTATTTATAGTATTGCTAATAGTTCCTGCCTCATTCCATCACTAGTCAATTGACTTTAATCTATTTTCTTGACTGCTCTGAGCTTCTTTTTGCTGACTGTAAAATACTGGCTTTGAGCACATCAATTATTATGAAGATAAAATACAATAATGTATATAAAGTCACCAATTTTACTGTTATTATTCAGTAAGTTATATAGATGTTATGTATAATCTATATTTTACTAAGAAATCAAAGAATAAATATATGACTTATTATGCCACAAATAATTTTTCATTTGTAGAATAATCTATTTTGTTCCCTAATGCTTGATGTCAGGGATAGGGGGTGGGGTGAGAATTGCCTGATAAACTTTGTACACAAATTATCAGTCTGTCAAAAACAAAAACTAAAGAAGACAGATTAGAGAATAAATGTTTCTTATTGCGATAAAACAAAAAGGCAGGTCTTAATTATGGCCATTTTCCCAGCTCCACACGCAGTTCTATTGGTAAAGTTCAGCCTTCGTTATCTCAATAATTTTTTACTCTTTTCTCCCTTTTTAAATGAAAAGAAACTTCCCTAAACTGTATATAGTAGTAACAGGCAGGCAAAACAGTACAAACATTGTTTTTCAAGGATCTATTTCAAGGCTTTATAACCACAGGACAGATTTGATTTTTGTACAAATTAATCTTAATTTATCTAATCAAATGCTGTGGGGGAAAAAAATGAAAACATGTAAGCAACATCTGAGAAAATAGTTTTTTCATAAATTAAACACATTTTTCTTCAAATATAATCAAATAGTAATAACTTTTGTCTTATGTTTAATTTGTTTTTAGTTAACCTTGTTTTGGAAAATCTATTACTGTTCATGTAATTTTATCTATGATGTTTATGAATTTAATTATTTCATACAAATTTACACATCTAATTGTTTTAAGAATATTTAAACTAAAATGATATTATTTCACTTTATTTTATTCACCTTTTCTCATTTATATTAATGAATTTGAACCATAACATAAATAAATAACTGGTAAACTGAGCTTAACTGACAGCTATCCAATCGAACATTGATTTTGATGACATCCCTATAGATTGCAGAAAATATATATGTAAATCAATATGTTTATATTTCTAAAAATAGTATATCTCTTTTGGAGTGTGTATAGAAGAAATGTTACTATTTCAGATTTTCAGACTCTGAGGACAATATTTTGTGCGGAGATTTTTGTTAAAGCCCAGAATAAAGTTAGTTTCAATCTTCTGCACCTCGGTGTATTTCTTTCTAATTTCTCCACCATCCTCATGAAATCAAAATACCGAATTAATTAATTAATTAATTAATCAATCATTTCCAAACTCATTTTAATATCAAAGGTTTTTGAAGTCTAGCCTGGAATTCTATGAATTAGATTTGTTTCCTTCCTTTCTTTGAACACTTACCACTTTATTCCAATTTGACATATCCGGATGCAATATTTTTCTAGGAAGTCATTTTTTCCTAAATTCAACTTAAATACCCTCTCTCTTATTTTTAGTTTATTTTATCCTAATGCTCTTGACTCTAATGTAAACCTATTTCCTTACTCAAAGTCAGAAAAATAAAAATTTTAAAACTTCTTTGCTTGTTTTCTCATATTTTTAGATTATCTCTAAACTCTTGGGTCCTAAATAGCAAAGTACATTCTTTCCAAACAGCCATAATTAGTATTACTAGCATCCATATACAGTTTAATCATGGAAATCTTCAATTTTATATCAATATTATTATAAAAATTTTTCATATTCCCTATTAAAGTTATTAATATTTTACTTATAACATTTAATTTTCTTTGCCATTTTTACTAAGAATGTTTTCTGAATATTTTTATTTACTCTCTTTAATTTTGATCAAAGCACACTAGAATTCAGACAAAATGTGGTTTTCAAGCAGGGAAAAGGCACAGATAGTCTTTACTTGCCATTGTTATTTATTATTTTTCCAAATAGTTAGCAGTTAGGTTCTCTGTACCTTGGGCTATTTCTCAACTAAAATAGATTGTACTCTGATGTTTAGCAACTGGTTGTGATTTAGCTCTTTGGTTTTAACATTAGAGTTTTGCTTTTAACATTTGCTATAACATGATATTTTTGAGACCTAGGGCAAGTCTTTACAGGTGTTTTATGTAAGGTGTTTTTCCTTTTAGTTGTATTTATACAGTACAGTATTTTTTTGTTGGCAAATCCATAAAAATTATTAGAAAGTTGCAAGTACAAGCCTTTAAAGGCTTGTATGTTTGTTTGTGTGATGTGTTTATTATTCACATATGTATGCATAATTAAATAGTAGAACAAGACTTGGATATCAACCTTTTTCCTTAACATAATTGTGTGATTGCTGACAACCCATCTCATCTTTCTAAATCTTTTTAAAAATCAAAGCATGACATTTATACCAAAAACTGCACAAATTATCAAGTATACCTTGATGAATTTTCACAAAGTGACTGCACCCATATATCAGAATCTAAAAGAGAAAAGTTACCAGCATCCCAGAAGACCCTCTCAAGGATAAGCTATAATTTGACATCTAACCCCAAATATTTTGAACTTCATATGATTGGAATCATAGTACCTATGATTTAGTGCCTTCTCCCACTTTTTTCTTCCTCAAAAAGTTATTTTTGTAATATTGTTGCATATGGTTATAGATTGTTTATTTTCATTCTCTGTATTATTCCATTATGGACCATACACCATGCATTTGTCTATTCATAGAAAGGATTTCCTACCTAATTAACTAAGGAATTTTTGCCCACAGTAAAGTTCAAATTGTCAAATCAGATGCAATATAATTTAAACAATTTTTTAATCATTACTAAATTACTAACTCATGATACAGGCAGTAGCGAAAGACATGTCTAGTCTTTCAGGAGGTCCAAAATTGTCATTTCTATCCCCCAGATGCCCTTTATCTCTTGCATTTGAACATGTTCTGGTTTGGGTTTAACATGAGAGGTTTAAGTGTTGCCTTTACCAGTACATCTGTTTAGTAGCAGAATTGTAAGGTGATTTTATCAGACCATTTCTTTCTTTCTCAGGCATTCCCAGTAAGAAAAAAGGTTACAAACCCACTTCTAACATTAACTGTATCCTTTTCACTCAAAAATATGTTTTTACATATTAATCTGTTTATTCATTTGTTAATCCATTGATTCATTTATTCATATACTTTCTATATTTAGATATGCAAATGATCTGGTATATTTTTATATATACTATGTTGTTGGGATCAAGATATGTTTTTCCAATTGGATTTCTAATTGATACAGCACCATATGTTGAGAAGAATTACCTTATTCTATAATACTGCAAGTGTTAAATAATGTGTCAACTGGTTTCTGAGCTCTATATTCTGTTCCTATTTATTTTCTACCTTCATTATCTAGAACTATCATAACACATCTTAATTGATACAGGTCTATAAATTATCTGTAAATGTGCATTCTTTTGTTTTTGTTTTTATTCTTCAAGATTATCTTAACTATTTTAGCTGTTTCATTAATTTATAAATTTTAGAATCAGATTGTCTCTTCCTCGTAAATAAGAGATTTTTCACCGAGGTTTCATATCTGATTGAGAAGAATTGACACCTTTATGATACTTATTGCTCTAATACATTGAATAACGTAGGTCTTCTTTATCTTTTTTATGTTTTTTTTTTAAATATAGTATTCTTACATATGTTTCATTAAAACTATAATCTATTTAGGTATGCCATTGTTATTATTAACAGTATATTTTAAAATTTCACTTTTCATATATTTATAGCTAGAAAACAATATCAGTACAGTTTTCTTTTTCTCATGTTGACTTGTATTCAATTCACATGCTAAATTACTGGAATTCCATGCACAGAATCATTTCATCTCTGAATAATGACAGTTTTATTTCCCCCTTATTTCAATTCTTGTGTGTTGTTTTTTCTTTCCTTTCATAGTGATTAAAACCTTCAGTACAATGTAGAATAGAAGGGATGATAGTTTATATATGTTTTTTATTTTTAGTGTCAGGGGAAAAAGCTCTTAATATTTAACATCAAATACGATGTTATGCCAGCTACAGGTCTTTTGTAGGTGCTATTCTTACTTTGCTCAGAAATTTTGTTTTTGTTTAATTTTGTTTTTGATCATGAATGGGTACAGAATTTTGTCAAATGATTTTTCAGCGCCCATTAAAATAATTGTATACTTTTTCTATTAATATGGTGAATAATAATTACTTATGAATATTCACTTCCCTAAAATTCTTGAAACAAGTTATACTTTATTATAACTTTATTATATACTTTATTATCATCTTTTCTGTATATTGTTGTGCTATATTTGATCATGTTTTTTTTAGAATACATGTTTATAAGGTAAATCCGTAGTTTTCCTTTCCTGTCACATCTTTTTCAGATATTTATCTCAGGATCACATTAGTCCCATAACTTTTCAGAACTCTGTAAGTTCTTTCAAAAACATTTGGAGAGTTTGTATATTTATATTACTTTCTCTTAAAATATTTTAACTAAGTCCCAGGGAAGCCATCTGACTTTAGTGTTGGACCAAAGTTTTTAAATTACTGCTAGTGGTAGTACTAAATGTTACAGGGTAACATTAAGAGTTTTATTTTGTTCCATGCAAAGCATTAAAATGAATTATCTTATTTCAGCTATATAAAAACGTTTACCAATATTAAAAACAAAACAAAACAAAACAGAATTGAAGTGTAAGGAGGACCCTTGCCCAAAATTACATAGGTAGTTAATAAAACAACACTTTTTTATAAAAAAAATATAACTGTGTGATGATGGCTGTTTACTACACATGTTGAGGTGATCATTTCACAATTTATGGAACCATTATGTTGGACACATGAAACTAACATAATGTTATATGTCAATTAGACTCTAAAAAAATGTGAAAGAAAAAATGACAAGGCAAAGTGTTAACAGAGATAAAGAGGTATTAATCAAGATAAAGAGGAACATATTTAATTCTATGTATTTAGTATACATTTAAAAATTAGTGAAAAAAGATAATTAAAGTGATACAAACAAACTTTGATACTTCATGAAGCAGACAGTCTCTATTCAGAGAACTGCAAAATGGTCAGGAAGCATGAAGCTTTTATAGGATGAAAAATAAAGAACAAAGAAGAGATAAATAGAAAATTTCTGATTGGCTGGGACCACATAGTCAACCTTATTTGGGTTGATAAGGAACAAGGAAATAAGTAGAGAGTCCAGTGTTGGCTTAGTGTTTGGGGATCGGCTGACTGGATATACTGCATTTCTGGTCAAGTGGAACATTTACAGGGACACAAACAAAGAAGTTTGGGTTTGTTGACATGGCATTTTGGGTAAAAGTGGCTCCATCTTGGGCCTTGAAATTTATTTCAAATGTACCTAATAATATAAATTCAAAATACATGAAGCAAGAGTTGGAAGATCAAAAAGAAATAATAAAAAATGTAGTATCATATTTGATACTACGAATAAATATCTTTATTCATCTCTCAATAACAGAACAAGCTGATGGAATATAAAGACAGAAGAATTAAATATTTATCAACTAATATAATTGATACATGTAAAATAGTGTACTCAAAATTTACAGAATACACATTATTTTCAAATAAATCTGGAGTATTTATTAAAATTGATATCTATAGCTATAAAGCAATTCTAAAAAATTTTAAAGAACAAAGATTACACAATGGATGCCTATTCAGTTTTTTCTACATGTGTCCTGAGGTCCTTCTTATTCCATGATTCATGAATAGATATACATGGTTTTATTGTCCTCTAGAAATGAACAAAATGCAAGAAAAGTCACCAATCACCTTCACTGAATTTCTACCTCTCCCACAACTCATCTTCCCATTGTTAACATTCTTCTCAACCATTACTAACCACTAGAAACACATTTCCTTATAAAAAGAAAAGCAAAACAAGTTAGCATCAGAACAAAATACTCCTATACCTTCTACATTTTCACAGAGCACTTTCTGATTCTTCTTGTCCGAATTGAAATCCATTTCCTCTTTAAACTTATTGTGACTACTCCTTTTCCTATCTCTTCTGCAAAGAAGGGACCAACTCAGGGTCTTCTTCTCCTTCTAGTCACCCATTTTTCCTTTCAGACTATTTACAGCATCTTGCACAGAAGTTTTCTTTTTGAGGTTTCTGCTCTATAGTTATACTATCTTCTGCTGATATTTATTTTCATAATATATTAGTCATTTCCTTCAAACAGGTCATATTTAGATAAATCTTCTGCTTCTTCTTTTTCCTCTTTCTTATATTCATGTTGGGTTACTTCAACATGCATAAATATGACATCAAATATGCCTCTGAAAACATCAACTTCCTCTTCTGTTTCATTTGCCTTCTAAAATGGGGCCAGCTGGGGCCATGCTGCTTTAACTAGGCTCTTACACTTCTGAAGTCACATTTCCACATTCCACACTCTGAATACAACTTCCTAGCTTTGCAGCTGTGATTTTTCTCCTTAATCTAGGGCAAATTTCCTTTGACAATAGCATGACCTTCAGTGTCAAGACCATGTCAACCATTTTCATTAGAGCATCTGTATCCTTTGATCTCCACAACACAAGAAAAGTAGAGTCCTGGGTTTTTTGTTATTTCAGACTGTCTATCTTCTTATAACTACACCTGAATGGTTGGTTTCATAAAGGAAAAGATTGGTGAGGTCTTTGAACTAGCACCACTCGACATTCATCTTCTTCAGTCTTCTCAGTTCTTAGAAGGGATTTGCTACCTGGTGAACTTTCTTTCCTATTTCCCCACTGGCTATTTTGATTCTTCACTGTTTCTTCAAGAATCATATTCTATGATGTTTCAATTTTCTCTTTTAGCTGATATCCTTGCCCAAATACTTCACTTGGAATAAAACGATATTGGGTTACAAAAACCTATTAATTTTTTATATTAAACTATGAAGACCCCTCCATCTGTAGCCATAATTACCCTTTATTTATTCTTTCATTTTTATTGGTAGAAATGTTTCTCCATTTATGTGACTGAGAATATTCTCTCCTCCTACTTTCTTAGGGAACTTTTCCTATAAATCATCCCATCCTTTTATTATTTATTCAGCATATATGTATTCAATCCTTACTGTGTTTTAATACTACATTATATGGTCTGGACAAATTCGCAAACAAAATAGACAAAAGAGTCTGCTCTCTTGGTGGATACATTATAATGAGAGGGAAAAAACAATAAATAGAGTTAATAAAATATTGGAAGCTAGTAACTTAGAAAAGAAAAAGAAAGAGTAGATCACTGTAAAGGCCAGGAGTACTTAGAGATGAATAGGTTACAGTATTAAACAGAGTGCTATGATTGGTTCAAATTTACCCTTAGTCTCCAAGTAACACAATTCAGTTTCTTCATTAATGAAATGAAGTAGTTTTGTGATATCCAGGGTTTATTCTGCCTTTAAAATTCCGGGAGTCTATATAAGTCATAATTAATGATCATAATAAAAATGTAGGAAAATATTTTTATTTCTAGGACTATAATTTAAATCTTAGCAATACCATAACGTTTATCAGTGCATGGAATTTCTTATTTTACAAGTAGCAGGAGTAAACATTTAACCAGATTTTTAAGAGGAAAACTAAACTTCTAAGACTAAAATTCAGGGGAGTCACAATTAACATCTTGAAGTAATTAGTCTCTTTCTCCAGTGTTGTACACCTTTCTTTCCTTTTATTCAGTATCACTCTGAAAGTTTAACTAATGCAAAATGTATTTATCATTCTAGAAATCGTTATTATACTCTACGTTTAACAGCATCTTAGGTGTCAAATAATTTATCTTGTAAGTAGAAGCACCTTTTATTTTTCTCCTCTTCTCACATCTTAGCATCTTAATTACAGCCACTCATGAGCTGAGTCTGTTTTTACCATATTTATTCTACGTATTTTTTTTTTTTTTGGTCTGCTTGCAGTAGTGCTAATGTGTCACAGCATTGTGACTACAACTTCTCCCATAATTGATGGGAACAAATTCTTCTGGGATATATTAATACATCTGCAGGCAGTGAGACAAGCAGTGAATGGAAAGTAAATGGATTGAAGAGCTCTAGAGACATTTATGTTGCTGGAGGCGGGGAGGTCGGCAGCCACTAATAACTACAGCTAAACAGTGGGAAGAAAGCATACACTAGGCTTGTTTTACTAATCATTATATATCATATGCACTCGGCAGTTATGAACAAATGTTGCTTTCTCAAACCAATTAGCCTTTAGTGTAGTGCTAACTGATGCATATGTAGCTGCTAGTTATAATGATCGCTAGGCCTTTAATCTTAAGCACCCATGTTAAGGATATAGATTTTCCCCACGGTTTTGAAAACAAAATATTTTTTTTCTCAGTCATGAATTTTTTTTTACCCCAAAGACCAAGACTATTTCATTGTAAGACCGCTCTTTTACATTTTTTATTTAAGCACACTCAACTTGGAACCACAGAATTTTAGGTTTGGTTAAAACATTTAATTTTACTGATTAAGAGCTTGCCCTAGAGAGAATAAGTTATTTGCTCAAAATCCATAAGCTGCTTACAGGCAGCATTTGGATAAAAACATATGATGAGGTCCATTATGGTTAGATTTACCAGCAATCCAGTAAAATGCACTGAGTGTTAGGCATCGCACTGGGTGGGAATGGGTGGATGAACACGAAGACACTTAATTAACACTTGGAAGTATGTAAACAAATTATTTTAAGGACTACATTATTTGCTAGCAACATAAAGAAAGTGGGAACAAAAAGGAGTGAATCGTTCATTTTGATTGGATTGTTGGACAGTGAAGTATCTATAACCAGTAGCTGCATTATTGGTATGAAAATCAGGAAGCTTGCTGCAGAATCTTTGCAGGGCGTGGTGGACCAACGTAGAAGTTGCAGACTCAGATATACTATTCTCTTACAATTTTTGTAAATTATATTTATGCCCCGAGTTTCACAAATATTTAAAGCTGCAATTTCCCTACCCGGAATTGGCCTCGTAGTACAGTGAGGAAAATCCAGATATGCTTAGCTTTTATCTGGGATCTTTAAATATTATGCCCATCTTATTTTCATACCTCTAGAAACAAATGTTTTATACTCTTGTCATCGCAAAGTTCACTTTAAAAAAAAATTAAAAAGAAAATCATGCTGCTTGATTCATGGCATTTATACCCTTGACTTTTCAATGAATCAACGACTTCCATGGCTGTCCATATATTTTGATTTTGATACTGAAGATGGCATCTATCACCGTTAATACATAGATGCCTATATACAAAGTCCTTTATATTTTCAAATCTTTAGTAATAATTTCTTAAGCAGATATTTTTTTTTGTAAATTAAGAATCAGGCATGAACTTAACTCACATGTCCAGTTGTAAAGATTTAATGACTCCACCACTGTATGGCGTCTTCCTACTGAGCCACGAGTCACAGAAAGCAAAAAACATCACTGCACCGCAATGCCCGATGCGCATTTCAGCCTCCTTCAGAAATACTCGAAGAGTATCAATATATGGTTGCTTTTCAGCAGGCATTTTGATGACTATAAATGTAATAGAAATGACTAAATCTGAGTATAAATCAAATATAAACCAAATATAACTGCCACCCAAGAGAAAATACTTTGATTTCTTTTTACTTTTTTTCTTTCTGCCTGGTCATTTCTTGAGGCATCAGACATCAAACTGGCTTGGTGTTGGTGTCTTATTCTCCTGGGGAGGAAAGAAAAGTTCAGGGAGCATATATAAATAAAATATAAATAGAAGTATCTTAAATCCATTACTTTTGTACAAGACCACTACAAATTTACTGCCTTCAAAAGAAGTTTTAAAAATCATAAAGGATGGTTTTATTTGAAGAATTATATTGTAATTATACATAGTCAAATAGTCCTAAAGCAATAATACATTCTTCACTGTCAAGTCTATTCTTTTCGACATATTGTGATTGAAATGTTAAAGCATCATCAAGCCTCAGGTAAGGTAAACATCTCAGAAGTTAGAGAATAATATTCTCTTTACTCCCTATTTGGGAAAAAAAGAAGTAAGTTGGGCATAATACAGAGAGAAAGAGAAAATAAAAATAAAACAAGGATGCTATACATTATTATTTACCTGTCAAGGATATTGCAGGACCGGAATTGTTGTGAGCTGCTAATTGGTACACAGTAAATTCACTAAGTGCTATGATCAAGTTTTAAACAATCTGTCTTTGCAACATGGTATTTGAAACCTGGTAGGGGTCTTGTAGACCACAAATCCTTATGGAGAAATGATTTCTTGCAAAAGAATAATAATATTAAAAATACCTAGAGACATAGTTCTCTGGCCATAATTGAACATCTGCAGTCTTAAGAGATTAAATTTTGGCATGTGTGTTTATATCTCTCCCTTTAGACATTGTTACACTTTTATAGAAAAAGACAGTTATGAATGATCTCTTTTTTTTTCAACTGCCAAAAAAAAAGTAAGATCATTAATGTGAGAGTTAATGAGGGGGTATGGAATTTGAGTAAGGAACCCACGTCCAGGTTAAAAAGCTTTATGAATAGAGATTTGGTTTTCTCATGTGTAAATAAATGATTACATTAAATAAACTTCTAAATTTAAATTTTGTTATTTTGTGATTCATAATATTGATTAAGAACCACTACTCTTTTTCTTTTTGACTGCGCAGTATCTTGGACATAGTAGATATAAAAACACTCTGTAAAGGAGTTAACAGATGCTCTTTTTAAATAACTATGGTTTCTTATATACTTGTTAAAATGTGTTAAATTCAAACCCTAATTATTAAAATTCTTTTAGTTAACATTTTTATATGTTCCAAATATTCATGTGTCTTAGTTTGGCTTAAGAAAAGTAAGTCATGTACTTCTATATTAATTATATGGATCCTAAGCTTTTTAGTAATGATACTTTTTATTCTCTCAAGGGTGATGCTACACTGGATAGAAGGCATCAGGTAAGAATATATTAAGTTCCTTTTGTGATTTATTTTTCTATCTGTGGTAAGTTGAATGCTAGTCCTCTGAAAGATATTTCTATTAGAACCTATAAATGTGATCTTCTTTAGAAAAAAATTGAGGTAAGAATTTTGAGACGAGATTATCCTAGATTAAGTAGGGTGCGCCCTCAATTCCATAACCAGTATGCAGAGAAGAGAAGAGAAGAGAAGAGAAGAGAAGAGAAGGGAAGGGAAGGGAAGGGAAGGGAAGGGAAGGGAAGGGAAGGGAAGGGAAGGGAAGGGAAGGGAAGGGAAGAGGAGAGAAGAGAAGGGAAGAGGAGAGAAGATACAGAGGAGAAGTCACGTGAAAAGGGAGGCACAGATTGGAGTATTGTACCCCAAGGAATGTCAGGGGCCATTGAAGGTGGAAGAGGCAAGGGAAAATTCTCCCCTAGAGATCCCAGAGGGAGTAAGGCCCTGTCGACATCTTGCTTTCAGTCACCAGAACTGCTCTGGGAAACTAATAGACTCATATTGCCATTAACTTTTTAAAATATCAAGGCTAATGCATAGAGGGCGAATCAATTAGAAACTAAGCAGCATACTCTAATTGGGTTTTTGAGACAATATAACAGTGACTATAGTGACAGGCCACATAACAATTCAGTCATGATGGACCACATATATGACGATGGGCCCATAAGATTACAACGGAGTTGAAATTTCCTATCTCTAGTAACGTCACAGCCATTGTAAGGTCATAGCCCAACTCATTACTCACATATCTGTGGTGATGCTCGTGTCCAGTGTTTACAAACTCTACAGTAGTATACAGTAATGTCCCAGGCCTTGACATGCGCTCATCACTCACTGACCTCGAGCAATTGTTAGTCCTGCAAACTCCACTCATAGTAAGTGCCTTATACAAGTGTGTCATTTTTTAAAATATTATCTTTTATTTTTACTGGCTTTTTCTGTGTTTAGATATGTTTAGATACACGAATATTTACTGTCGTGTTACAGTTGCCTATACTACTCAGGAGTACACAGGTTTGTAGCCCAGGAGCAATGGGTTAGCTCATATAGCCCAGGTGTGTAGCAGGCTATACCATCTAGATTTTTGTGAGGGCACTCTATGTTGTTTTCACAACAGCAAAATTATCTAAAGATTCATTTCTCAAAAAGTGTTCCTGTCGCTAACCTATGCATGACTGTATTTATCAGGGTATGATCAGGGTGTAGGGAAGCTACAGATGGTAGTTTCAAGGGGGTGCTTATATTAGTTTGCTAAAGCTACCACAGCAAAATACCACTGACTGAGTCTTTTAAACTAGAGAAATTTATTTTCTCAGGGGTCCAGAGGACAGGTGCCCAAGATCAAGGTGCTGGCAGGGTTGGTGTCGCCTGAGGCCTCTCTCCTTGCCTTGCAGATGGTCGTTTTCTTGTTGTGTCCCCACAAGGTCTTTTTTATGTGCTCATGCATCTCTGGTGTCTCTCTTCTTATAAGGCCACCAGCCAGCTAGGATTAGGGCCTACTCTTAATAGTCCCACTTTAATTTAATCACCTCTTTAAAGGCCTTATCGAGAAATATAGTCACATTCTAAGGTACTGGGGGTTGGGATTTCAGCATATAAATGTTTTTGGGAGACACAATTCAATCCTTAACAGTGCTCTTAGTGAGGCAAGACCTGAAGAGAACAGGAGAAGTAGCAGTTGTATGAACGCAGATTCAGAGAAGACAATGTGGAGATGACACCTGCCAGATGCTATGAGTGTTGGTGGAGAGACAGACAAAACCTCAGAGGAAAGGAGGCTGGGAAGGGAATTCTTCCTTCCCTTTGTTCATTTCCTGGAGGGCAAAAAAGGCAAGAAAGACCACTTCGACAGTACATACATGCCAGCCTTCCAGCACAGAGGGCGAGTTTGACAGGATACAGAGATGATGTGAAGAGGCAAATGGAAGAGACCCAGCACAACTGAAACTTGAAAACTATTTCAGTCTGAATGCATTAACAAAATAGGTCCAGAATAATAAAGTATTTCTTTACAACTTAATTTTATATTTAAAGAGTTAATGAAAACAATATGGTCTTGTATAATGTATTCTCAAAATTATAGGCATGACCTGGAAGCTTTAAAAACCTTACTTCTTACGGAATTATTTTCCACATTTTTGATCAATATATATGAGTACTTGTGTTGATAAACACTATGTATTTTAAAGTTGACAGCTTTAAAGATTTAAATGATGACTGCTTAGCAGGGTTCTGGCCCTGGTATTCAAAATGCACTCGAACACCTTTTAAACTTTCTAACCTCTAGCTCTCTTATTTGTTAAGTAGAAAGATTATTGATATTCGAGAACCTAATGAAACAATTATGGGACATTATTTTAATAAAACAAGTGCTGGAGAAATGCTTTTCATGACTATAGTATATTTATTAGCATATTGTCACCACCTACCACTAATATTTATTAGATAAATATTTATTTAATGGGATAAAACTGCAAATAATCAACTGCTCATTTTCCTAGATATATAAATAAGCCACTGAAAGATAATTATTATTTGAACGTATTTATGTATTCTAGGAAACTTAGTAATAGGGGATAAATATTTGGGCTTGCAATCAGGCTGTTCCCTTTTTTCACGGGCTCCTTAGTCATTTTATATTAACATTTTTCATAGATAGAATAAATGAAAACATTTTTTACAAAATTCCTCAGAGTTTTACATGTATGTTGAATTTTTAGTCTTATTCGGCAAGAGAATGTAACTGGCTCAGATGGAAAGCTGTCAGAAATGTAGAGATTTAATTTCTATATTAAAAAAAACCTGTTAAACCCTTGGAAATAATTGTTAATTGGTGCATATGTTTTGATATATTTCTTAGATATTTTTTGAAAAAATATCTAATTATAATTTGTAACATATTTTATTAAAAAGCATTTCTGATAAATTAGAGTCAAAGTGGAGTTGAAATTATTGAGTAAAAACGTATACAGCTTCGGAAAAGAAAGTAACCACTAGAGAGCACTGCTGCTCTACATCAGACCGGCTTGCAGCTATAATAGATACTGAAGATTTAAAACCTAGGGTTCGACATGGCAAATTTGAATTGTAATATGAAATACTCTAAATAAAGAAAAATAAACTTGTTACCATTTATATTATCTCTCAGACAATTTGAAAACCTTAAGCACTTAAATTGGCACTTCTATCAAGCTAATTTTACTGGTCCTTGAGGTGTAATTTAGGGGGAAAAATACATAAAGAAGATATATATGTCACTCCATAATAGTAGCTTTGGTTAGATAAATCCTGATGTATACTCATTGTAAAGATTTCTACTCATAACGTAAGATAATAATGATAATAACTTAGCTTCACAGACTAGTTTTCCTCTAAAGTGCTACGATGTATTTATATCTACCCAGTATATTTTTATAACATAGTAAATAGCCATATTTACATCCCAGGGTGAGAAGATAAAGACAGGTAATATAATCACCAGTTTAAAAAGGAAGAAATTGAGGTACGGAATGTCATTGTTTGTCTAAATCTCAGGAGTTAGAGAGTAAAAATGCTTGTGTGTATGTGTACACATAGGGGTACAAATAGGGAAAAAGAAATATTTTTTTCCATAAAATTAAAAGTTAAAAATGCAAAATAAAACAATAGATTAGATACACACATGTAACATACAAATTTTGAGGAGAGAAAATGCAATTTAATTATTATGTTTCATTAATAAATATTATAATCTTTAATAGCAATAAAACATTCTGTGCTTACTGTGAACTAAAAAACAAATGGCTAATATAGAAATGTAAGACACATTCTCTGAAGTACAATAATTGAAATAGAGTTAAAAAGATATGTTGTATATGTCAAAATAGCACACATTGAATGGTTTTACGTGAAAAATATGCCAAGTGTTGTATATACAGAACAAAGGAGGTCACTATGAGTAGGAGTAAAGTATTTTATGGTAGATCTTTAAATTTGAATTTGGTCTCGAAATATGAGAAAAATTCAGATTGGTGGCAAGGACATTCATTAGAACATGGGGAAAAAAACTCAGAGATCTGGGTGGTCCAAACACAGGTGCCATTTAATACAAATATCTGTCTGTTTTTGTAAGGACGGTTGGGGAGTAGTTGAAGAAGTCTACAAAGATACATTAGGGCTATATTGTGTGTAATTTTGAATTCCATGTTGAGATGCTTTGATTTGATCCAAACTATTTAAATCAGATGCCTGGCATTACCAAAGCAGGATTTAGAAAGGTTAATCTGTTTGCAAGACAGATTCCTATGTGGAGAAACTTCAGTGAGAGAAGACTTTAAAGAATCTGTTTCACAGAACAAACTTGAGATGCTACGAGCCTAAATTATGACAGTGGCGATGGACGGAGAAAAGAAAGGACTAATATAGAAGTCTTCTAGAAATAAGAAACCACAGGGATTTTGATTTATTAAGTGTGGAGATTTCAGAAGGGAGAGAAGATGAGAAGTGGGCATGAGAAACTAAACTCGAAGGACATGAAACAAATGAACGAGGACGTGGATTTGTACCAAAGAGAAAACAGAAAACTCCATTCAGTTTTAGAAAAGTTAAAATATCTTTCATTGATTAAATATAATGATTGTCCCCAGAGATGCAGGGCAGAGCTGCAGAAAAGAATTAAGTCTGACAATCATCAATATAGATGTAATAGTTATATTTAGAAATGCTAATTGAACCAGAAAGAGATGATACATTTCTGAGTCAAAGGGAAATGAGGAAATAAGGGATTAAAGGTTTAAATATGGTTTAATCTGCATTTAATGGTTAGAGAAAGAAAAGCCACCACTGAAATATTTAAAATTATTATCTTAGCTAGTCATAGGAGAGATGAGATCAATGAACCAGAGCCAGAGAATGAGGGGTTCTCTGAAGTAAAACTCTAAGATTAGGTCAAGAAAGACAGGCAAAATATTGTGGAATTAAGTAATTAAGAACAGGTCATGCTACACTGGGAAGTGTCATTTCATCAAAGTATTGGTGAAAGAAGAAAGATGTTAATGGGTTTAGAATGGAGAGGAGGGGAAATAGAAGCTGGAGTAAATCATTATTTGAGAATACAGGCAGTAAAATGAAATCGAATAGGAAATTAGGGTCAAAGGATTAACTAGTAGGTTTAAATATTGGTTATAATAGAATATATATCACTTAGGAAATATTGAGTTATGATATTTAGGAAAAATTGTGTTATAATATTTAGAAAAACATATTGTATGCTCTCTGCCAAAGAGGAAAAGGAAAGAAGTAAGAGAAGTGAAAGTTCCAAAATACAGAGAATAATTGAAGGACAAAGTGAATGTCGGAGAAGATAGAAAGAGGAGGCTGAGGACACAGTCTGAAGTAATAGCTTTAGAAAGCTGTGATAATACGACTTTCGATAAGCCTGAAGAGATATGTTAGACTATGAGTTTAGATGGAGGTAGTCTTAGCTATCTCAAATCTATTTTGAAATTATAGATGGGACAAGTCAATCAATAAAAACCAGGATCATTTCAGTCATCTTTGTGTTGTAGGAGGTGAGATGGCACTTAAAAAAAAAAAAAAAAAAGAAAAGAAAAGAAAAGAAAAAAACGAAAAAGAAAGAAAGAACAGGGGCACAGAAGTTAATTTTGCCTGCCTCACAATTTGTTTGATACTCAGTGCTGAATAAGAATCCTGATGCTATTGTGTGAATTATAGTTTGCATGAAGACTGTCCTGCTGATGTGTTTATTTAAATTGAATAACAAATGAAAAGCGAACTGAGCTTTCTTATAATCCTGAAGTTGCAATACTAGAACTTGTGGACCAATGTTCTAAACTACTTGTTTTTGTCATTTCAGCCTTATGGACTTCTGTTTTCAAAGTGACATTTCCATCTTTAAAAGCCAGACATTAATAGTTGGAACTATTCTGTAATCCATAAAGAACAAAGCAGCAAAACTGTTGGTCGTATTCGATCAGAACTGGGTGAAGAAATGCTGGTGAGATTTTCTGCCTGTCAAATTTTCTCATTCTTGTGCTGATGTGGATGTAGACCTTCTGACCTTGCTGGGCTCTTTGCTTCTTTTGAATTTTCTGATTCCTGCTCAGCCTTTCACTCAGCCAGCAACTTTTCTAGGAACTCCTTACCTATTACTTTTGATCCCCAAACTGCCTGTCCAGCTGATAGACTATCATACTCTGACCTTCTGTACCTCAATTGTTGATCAAATATTGAGTACCTTAGTGCTGAATTGCCTCCTCCAACTTGGTGTAGGATATGTCAACAAGTAGATCTGCCTGCCTAAATTCCTCTACCCTATGTTCATTAAGCCCTGTTTGGCCTTTTCTAGTTCTTGATTCTTTATCCATCTTTAGAAAAACATCTCCCAAATTCTAGCAGAACATCAATTCAAGATAGTGCCTGGACAATGATGGGAGCAAGTGCGATGACATTAAATGGGTAAGAAACAGTGAAGGAGATAATGAGCTTGGTCGTGGACATGTTTTATTTATGGTTATGAGAGATGTATTATGTTACACAGTTTATCTTGGGTACTCACAACATTTAAGGTATATTTGCTACTACTTCACCATCAGGTAAAAAAATAAATCCTCGCCTAATCTTATTTTAATGTTTAATTTCTATCCAGGTTTAGATATACTGGAGTTTTATTTTATGTCTTTTAAGATTCCAGTTGTGGATTTTTTTTTTTTTTTGCTAGGAGTTAAAACTATGTAGCTCCCTTAACAAAAAACCATTTTAGACTCAATTATGGCTGAAAAAAGAAATCTTAATTGTATCCATTACACACATGTTTATTTTACCAATGTCAGTTCAATAACAGAAAAAGTACCACCAATATTTCTTTTCTGAAAGATTTATTATGGCATGATATTTAGTAGAGCAGTAATTGTTATTGTTTGTGTCAAAATTATCCATGTAGTTACCTCCTAACCTTTTCTCATGCCAGACCATTTGTAGGAAGTGATTATATGTAAGATGCTTCCAAGAAAATGTTGCAGGTTTCTCAAGGTTTGTGGTGATCTGCTGAGGGGTTTATCCATCCAAAACCCTACTAACTATAAACAAAATTAATTTTAGACTATAATAAAGAATAAAAAGCATTTGTTTGATCATGAGGAACTGCAGCCAGGGAGACACAGATTCAGGTAGCAACCTAAATTGTGCTCCACAGGACAAAGGGGAGAGGTCGCCTTTTATAGTCAAAGTTCCCACTCAGGTTTTCAGTTAGGTCCCTTTTATATAAGTGGGGCATCCAAATTGCGCAGTTCTGATTGGACGCGGCAGATCTCAGTCCACTGGTAAAAGGACAAAACAAGGGTTTTCTGCACTTCTTGACTCAGATGGCTTTAACACACAAGGCACAATGTGGGCAGCCCAGAATTCAGTCTGAGATTCCTCCCGGCATACAGAGTACATGAGAAGCCCCTGACAGCAAATGGCCACAAGGCTCTTAGTTATAAAATTTGGGACCTCAGTTGACCAGGGGAAATCCATCTTAGCAGATACATTTTTTTTCTCATCGAATGAATCTTTTCATCAAATGAATATTTCTTCTTAGCATCCACATAACCATTTTGGACCTTAGGGGTTCCTGATGTCTGCTAAATTTAAACCAATTAACTTAATAGATTGGAATCACCATCCACCCAGTTAATCAACCTGGAATGTGGGAATTATCCTCTCAGACTCTCATCCTTAACCAAAACACCTAGAAACATTTTGAATTTCTTTCTTTTTTTCCATACCTCTACCTCTTGTCCTAGTTCAGGTAAATCATGTTTTCCTCAAATTCTTGCTGTACATTCCTAAATTGGTCTTCCTAAATCTAGGATTTACCCCCTTCTTTGCCTAGCGCTAGTCACGCTGCCCCTTCTGCATGGATTGCCCTTTTAACTATTAGCAGGACTAAAGATTCCAATGTATGCAACTAAGCTCCAAGGTCGCCTCAAGATGACTTTCCTGGCACTTCAGATCTCCACATTAACTTGGTGTTACAAACAGACTGAGTCCTTCTCACTTTCTACAAAAACCTATATGTCACCTCTGCCTCTGCAAGTAAAACACAGTGTTGTAATTGTGCTTTTGGATCTATTTCTCTCATTAAACTCAGAGATCATTGAGGACAAAAAACATATTTTATTATTTCTCCAGAACTCAGTTTAATACTGAATATATAATGGGACTCAATAAATGCCTGTTAAATAAACAAATAAATATATAGATCTACCTTTATACTTTATTTACTTTCCATGGTCAAGAGCTTTTTGTGTGTGTGTGTTACATTTAACACAGTAACAAATATGTAACAAAGATTGATGACTATATCAATATACTACATTTTTTCCACTTTCAAGTTCTTGCTTGAGGAGGGCTTATATCATATGTTTCTTCCCAATAATTTGATAATATCTTGTGACAAAATTGAGTTAGAAATTCAATAAGATTTTATTATAAAAAAGAGAGTGCTGAAAAGTTTATCAAAATTTCAGTGTACATACATTGGGGAATCCTACACATTTCTGAGGTCTAGATAAGTGGAGCTCATCTTAGTCAAAACAGAATTATGATGAGAGCTATCTAGGACATTGATTGTCTCTCTATATAATATAATTAGTGTAATATAATATAATTGATATAATACATTGGTAACTCCTCTTTGGGTGGGAGATATCTATGAATAGCTTGGTATAAGTTGATTGATTGCCTCTAGACCTCATACCACCACTTGCAATTCTGGGAATTCAGGACTAAAAATAATTAAAGAGGCGGGCAGACAGGATTATTTCAACTCAATTTAACATTTGACACATATTCATTGCTTGTTGCTATATGTGCACTTTTGAATTGTTTCCTAATACTTCATGCACTGTCACCTTACTAGAACATGAATTTCTGCTCTCCAATTCTGTCTTATTCATGTTTATATATCAAGCACATAGCGTGGTTTATAAGTCCATAAGAGCTCAGCATATGCTTTTTAGGTTGAATGAATACAAGTTTTGATCAACAATATATGTTACTGTTAAAATAAATACAGGCATGTAGTATAAGCAAGACACATTTTTTTTTACTCAGTCCAGTAGGGGAAGAGATGAAAAGGGGTTAGGTGGGATGAGTATTACACAAAGAACTCAATGAATGTTATGGGAAAAATACATAAATAGTGCAATAGCCATATTCGTACAAATGGCCATATTTGCAGTTTAATTTAGACCTCCTATTCATATTGACAGGCAAAGCCCTAAAATGAATGAAAAATGGGCTTCTTGTCGGAGACCATGGTACTCTGAACCTTAGATTTTGGATTTATCATCAGGTTCCAAAAATATTTTGACATGTTGTATCTATAAGGTGAATCGAATAAGGCAACATTTAATAGTAATAAATGTGAACTCTTATGTAACCAAGTGCAAAATCAAAGAATGGATAGAAAATCCTTATATTAAAAACAACAACAACAGCAAACCCTTCTAAGTCCAATGAAAATCAACAGTGAGTTAGTTTCTAAAATTGTTATAAATTTCAAGCTTCATTAATGGCATGGTATCTATAATAACACAGATAATTCCCTCTTTGCTCTGTGCATGTTGGAATTCACCAAACGAATTAACATTTTATTAACTTGTTATTTCCTTAATTTATATAGTGTCTAATTTCCAAAATGATTTGAGACAATATCCTTGACTATCTTTTAATATGAAGATTCCAGGCAGAATTTGTGCCTTTTGCAAGACTGAAATCATGCAATTGATGCCCAATTCCAGTTGATGGTATCAAAAAATATTTCAACTCATATTCTCAGAGGTAGAATTAATTGTCTGCAGGCCATATATGGAGGCACCTCTTTGCTATTGTTATACATCAAATTAAGGTCTTAAAAAATCTCTAGCTGTGAAAGCAACATAAGAATTTCTAAACTGTACCTCATTTGTTAATTTTCCATGTCTACATTAATGTCAATTCATCATGTAATACTCAATTTGGACAATAAATTGGACCTGGAAAAAAAAAAGTTTCCAAAGTAAAGTGCAGAAACATTAGAGAACATCCAAAATGATGACTGAAGTCAAAGCTAGGCAACATTAGCAATAATTAAGGAGTTAGCAAAACATTTATTTATTCAATAAAAGGAATTCATTAAGCAAATATTTTTTTGAATACTCTATTAGGTCTTGAGTATTCAACAACAATAAAGAAAAAAGCAAGAGAAAATATCCCTTCATGTTTGGAAAGCCTAGGGTCTAGCTGAGGGACACGATAAAATGGTCTCAGGAATAAATATACAACTGTGACCAAGTTAAGTCCTGAGAAGACAAGCAGATTTCCAAGACATAACTAACTGGAAGTATTAGATTTGGTAAAGGTGGTAAGTTTGGGCCCCCTTAAAAAAGTGAAAACTGATTTCAGAACTTCCTGATAAATAAAATATTAATGAGTATGTATTCCATATTCTATCATTGATGAATGTGGAAATCGACATAATATACTAAGAAGGTAATTTTTCAGTAACTATCAAAATGTTAAATGTAAATGTCCTTTTACCCAAAGTTTTGGATGGCATACTTGTGTCTCCCCAAAATTCATGGATTGAAACCCTATTACCAAACATCAGTGTAATGATATTTGGAAATGGAGCCTTTGGGAGGCAATTAGGTCATAAGAGTGGAGCCCTCGTGATGGGATTAGTGCCCTTATGAGAAGAGACAGGAGAGGGTTCACTTTCTCTCTCTCTCATGCAGCTGTGTGAGGACCATGAGAGAGCAGAGAGCTGTGCCCATAGGGCACTCATTTTCTAATGCCCTTTTGACTTTCTACAAGTCTTTTGGCATCAAGGACTAAACAATATAGAACCAGGAGCATTTGTTGACGCATTTGATCTTTTCTCATTAGCAAACGGACATATATTTTTACAGCATGTTAGAGCAATGCTTTTATTTCATCAGTCTCTGAGAAATGTAAAAAAAAAAAAAAATTAAACACGTCCCTTGTAACGCAGGACTAAGACATTTTTTCCCCCAGTTTTTAGTGGCTGCTTCATTGATTTTCCCTGACCTTGATTTGACTACTACTTTCCTTTAATCCCTATGTTTTTATCTCAGCTATTTTACATTTAGAAATAGCTTAACTAAAAGGACCAACCACTATAAAACTTTTTCATTTTACTAATATAGCATGGTTGCTTACCCAGTAACATTTTTAGGTGCTTTCCCAAATACCTATCAAGCTTAACATAGATTTTTAAAGAACTAAAGTAAATTTGAAGTGTTAAAATATTGGCCTATTGTCCAGATACACAAAATATTTAAAAAGTGAAAATTAAGTTTATTAATCTACAAGCTGGAGGAAAAAGAGGATCAAGAAGTTTAAGAACCTCAAATTGAAATGCTTTAGGAAGCTGTTCAGGTGACTCAAACTGTAGAACTAGGACAGGTATTGGATGAGAGGTAGTGATGGGGATTTTGTTGAATTAGAAAGTAAAGTTTTGGTCTACAGAGGTAGCTGGTTCTCATTTTTAGCATATTTAGTATTGCCATACCTTCTTAAGTTGTTTCAAAAGTAGTTGGCAACTGGGCTTTTATAATAAAGGTTCTCAATTTATAAAATTGTTTTGTTTGCTAAATCACCAAGCACACAAATGAATATATGGGCTGAATTTAGACCTTAGGGCTACCACTTGAAGTGGAGAGAGACTAAGATAATGAAGGCCTTGAGTTGGAGGATAGAGAAAAATAACGGGGCCACTGGGGATCCTTGTAATTTCCAGAGGGAAGGGAAGTCATTCAGTCACAACCATAAATATGCTAATCAGCTTGAAAGTCTGCAGATAAGGCTTTCACAGCCAATTTTTTTTTTTTATCATTGGAGATATTTTTGCTACAGTTTATTGATTTATACTGCTTGACTGCTCTGAAAAATGAGAAAATATCAAAAGTCCAGGGCCACCCCTAGTTCTTGGAAACTTAGTTGGCTTTGAATATAGGCATTTTCAGAAAAACAAAACAAAACAAACAAAAGAGTCATTTCTATAGCTAGCACTATTTACTGTATGCTATTTTTCTTAATGCCATAATACTCTTGATTTTATTTCTTTTTAGATCTCATTATCAAGCTTTTTTTTTTTTTTTTGGCTCTTATTTCTCCATCTATTAAGAATGAATCAAAGTTTATCTTTACCTAAGTTTCAGTATAGAAACAAACAAACATATACATAAATATCAGCAGATGTAGTTTACTTTTAAACAAATTCCCTAGTCATGCCTTTCTTGGAATATGGATTAACTGACCCATTTAACTGTCCTAGGATTTCTAAGAATACTAGATACATGGGGCAGATATTCTTATAGTAGAATTACCTGACTGGACATTTTCTTAATGGCAAACATCTAGTCAGTGATTAATGTGGCTGTTAAAATTTCCCATGGCACCAAGATACACACACATCTGTGCATGTATTTGACCACAGTCTCCTCTTGGCAGAACAATCAGAGAAGTTTCTCAAATGGTCTTCTCCAGAGAGACTTGACCAAGGAGCATCATTTCTGATTCTTTTAGAACACACATTAGAAATACATTGTTTATTTGTTTGTTAACTTACTTTCCTTTTGAGAAGTTGAGTCAATAGGCATGTGGTTGATGTCATCTAAAATTATACACTTTTGGATAGGAGTATAACTATATTGAAGGAGAGGATTCAGATAAGCGGGAAGAAGATAGAACCCCAATGGGCGGGGGGGGAGGAGGCAGAAGTAATTTTCTGTTTAGAAAAGTAAACATATTTGACAAAGAAATAGAGAAAAGAGTGATAAACAGAGAAGTGTAAAGAAGGTAAATGTTGATTATTTTGCATTGAATAATGTATGACAAATATCTATACATTAGTTCTCTAGGAGATCAATATTCCCCATTTCTCCAAATTCCGCTTATATGCATCCTTAATCTTATCCACTTAAAAGACAGAGGAAGGAGTTTTAAATGTCTGACTCAGAATGATAGGCAATTTTATATGAAGGCCTGAAAGAAGAAGAAATTTACCCTTTTTGCTTCCTGTCTGCATGAACTGGGACATCGGTCTTTTGCCGTTGAACTAGAATTTACACCACTGGGCCCCTCATCCTCAGGCTTTTGCATTTGGAGCTGAACCACACTACTGGCTTTCCTGGGTATACAGCTTGCAATGGCAGATTGTGGGATTTCTCTGGAGAACCTAATAGCAGAAAGAACCTCCCTTTAGAGCATTAGCTTAAGTTCTTTTAGAAGACATCAGTGGTTCTGCCATCTTTGTAATGTCCTCAGCTGTGTGTCTCATTCAACTTCATATTTAAGGAGAACCTGCAATTTTTTCTCTCACTGCTGCACTGGCATTTGGAGGAAACAAAGTTTGGAAGAGGGGAAATGTAAGAATGGCACTTGGAACATTTCTTCTCTCTTCACACCTGGCTTTTTCCTTTTCCATCCATAAAATCGCTTTTGTTATTTTTTAGAGATTCTCACTTCATTCACCTTTCAAACTGTTTTGAGGCATATTCCCAAGTCTGCTATTTTCATTAGCTACTATCTCTAGCTACGCTTTTATAAGGATTACTTTCAGTTATATTAGAAATAAATATACTTCTCTTATTATAATTTTACTGTAACTTTCTGAATCAAAGAACATTATATACAAGTGTGAATGTGCATATATACACACACACTCACAGAGGCACACACATGACCCCACATTATCTGCATACATCCTATACGATCTTATACCCCATAATATACTCTGCTGCCTCCTTCGAGCTTTCCTTAAGAAGTGAATTGCTTCTGAAAGCCTAAGTGATCTAAATCTCACCATCATTTTCTCTTAATTGAATAGTATAAGTCCTAGATAACTAGATTACATATTGTTCTGTAAGTAAACGATAAGTCCAGCCAGATGAGTTGTAGCGGATGTGTAAACGAGGGTACAATTAAGTGATAACCAATTGTCTCACCTTTTGTAAATTTAGTCAGCAGTCTTACCTCTAAATGAACTATAACAGTCCCCAAAATATGAAACCGGAATCATACTGTCACTCACCAATTTGCTCCAGTCTCAGTGGAATTTATCTAACTGTCCCTCAGAATCAGGTCTTTTTAGTTTAACTTACTGTGGCTCTACTTTACAGTAATGACCCTGGTGTGTGACTCAGTGAACAGAGGACACCTGCTATTAGTTCTCTTATTTCAGTGACCCATTAACGAGTATTACCAGAACAAAAAATTGTCTTAAACCAGTGATTTCAAACATATGTTTTTATCTTTCCAGTAGCCGCTGTTAAAATTCTTCACTATCAATGGCAGATTAGGAACAAAGGAACAGAGGCCTCAGGAAAGGGTACACTACGTGAAATCTGCAATTAAGAGTAAGCACCGCTGACAATACAAAGAGTCACAGGCACATACAGAGAGTGTGGCAGGGAGGCACTGCCACTGGGAAAGTTAGGAAGCAAACACTTAGCCGACATGGTAGTACCAGCAAAAGTACACGGATTTTCCCCCTTAACTATCCATCCTTTATTGTAACTATCAAATTAGCAAGTGTGTTAGAGAGAGTGCCATGCTCCTGGGACGAGGCAATCATTTCTTCTCCTCTCACTCATATTCCAGCTTGACGGTTCCCTAGGGGGACAGCAGAAATAAATTTAGGCTGCCCTGATGGAGGCCAGGCAGCTCATTAGCAGCTGCCATCACAACATTTTACCTTCGGCTTACAGATGGAGACAAGGGCCCTTTGAAGGCAATTCTAAAGCAGCTTCGCATAGAGCAGGCTAAGTGGGGATCCTGTAAAGTGTCGTTACCCTGGAAACCAAGTGCAACAAATATCCTGTTGTCATCAGTTCAGGGTGTGTGTAGTTCACACATAAATGCCGGGTTTGTGGAGAAATTTGCACAGTGGTTGCCTGTGTTATAGATACACGTCAGCAAGAGGTCTTTTGGGTCAGTCAGATCTTGTATGGAGTCATGGACTCCCTTTGAAAGAGGAGCATGTGAAAAGATCTGAAATAAATTACTCTTACATGGTATATGTGTGATACAGAGTTCCTGTGTGATATGCAGTGTTTCCTTGTGCAATTTAGAAAGATGTGTCAGTTTTAATCGAATTATATCTTATATTAATGTAGAGGCTTATCTCGTTCATAGAAATCCCTAGATTCTTTGTGGGAACACCAGTAGTGGAGTTTTATCTTGTTTATCTAGGAACAATATCATCCCAATTTTATTCATACTCATTCAATTCAAAATACAACTAAAAAAAGGAGGTATTATTTTTCACAGTACTTCTTATTTAAGTCCTTGAAGCAATAAAGAAAGAAAGAAAGAAAGAAAGAAAGAAAGAAAGAAAGAAAGAAAGAAAGAAAGAAAGAAAGAAAAAATATATATATAAGGTTTTAAGTGGTGTCTGACTTTAAATTATGCATGATTTAACCTTCTGGAGGTCTTGACCTTAGACCATAATAAGTAAAACTAGGTTTAAAGAATTAGTATGTAATTCTGGATTCTAGTTATCTCACTAGAAAATACATCCTATTAAATTAAGATATCAAGAGAGAAATTTCTCATAAAGGAATTCAAATGATGATTTTTCAAGGAGAAAAGTTCGTTAAAAAAAGAAGTGGCCTGAACATACTATAGATTAGAGACATTTTTAACAGTAGTAATTGAAATGGAATCCCTAAGTGCCGCTACAGTATAAACATCGAGCTAGAAATTGACCTAACTTGGCAGCTCGCCTTTTAATTGCATAACACATTTTTAACTAATAATTCAGTTTTGCTAAGTTTATATTTTGGTATTTATAGAAAACGTCAGTGACATCATGGACAAGGAGTCTTTACACTGTTTGTTCAGTTATTACTGATCTTCTCCGTATTTCCTACTTGAATCTTTACTCATTTTAAGTGGCATTCTTTATTAAAATATACTAAAACTATGAAGTTCGGGTGGGTATTATCCTGATGTTACACATAGAGAAATGGAAGTACCAAGAACTTTAGCCATTTATCTGTGTTCACATGGTGAGTTATTAATAGAGCCAGGTCTTTGAATTTCCCTTCTTACTATTTAATCACCGGTTTATGATAGGCTACAATTCAACTCTACCTAATTATTCTGTAGAATCATAACGATTGATTGGTTAACACAGACACATATACTTACTTAACTTTAATTTGATCTTCTTAGATTTGAAATATGCTTTTGTACTGTCTAGGCTGTCAGAAGAATGAAGCTCTTCCTTTTTCATATCTTGCATATTAAATCTCCCCTTGACTCTGACTCTGTATCATGGCAGCCTCTGGTCCATGGCTTGTATATGGAAGGAAACTCGAGTCTTTACTTTTGAGCCTTTAGTCATATAATTCTAAACACATTACAAATAATACTGAAGTTGTTTTTACTTCACTGTGGGTTACTAATGGGATTTTACCAAAGATCATGACTTTTAATCATATTAATATTTAATCAAGCAATAAACATACCTTACTGCAAAACTCAAAGCCAATAGAATTCTCTCTGATGATGACTTTTCTATTAAATTGACAAGAATTTCTTTTGCTTTATCTCATTATTATAAAATTGGGGTAAATGTCTGAGTGTTCAATTCCCAGTAAGTGCTCTAAAGAGCTTCTTCTTAACTTGTCTACCTAAATTTAGTGAAGTATCGTAAATTGAACTTTAACAGCTTTTCCCAGAGCTTTGTTTCTTTAGAATAACCTAAAAAAAACCTGAACTTATTAGATAAAGGGTTTCAAAATAAGACGAAGGAAAAGTAGTCAATTGTTAAATTTAAGTGCTTGCATTATAAAATATTGAAAGTAAAGCAAAAACAACTGTGCCATAAAAGCAATGATGATTTGTATAATATTGGAAAAATTAGCCCAAAGTGAAGGCATTGTGCTTAGATCGTACTTAGGTATTTATTTTATAGAAGAAGGTGGGACAGGGGCAAAGTTGCACAGTCACCAGACCATTTCTTCCTCCCAGAGACACAAACAGACATTTATCAGATCATCCCTCCACCCCTGTCGCCTGCAGCCATGACGGGATGCTACTGGCTGAGTTTTGGCCAATAGTTTGTGAGGAGAGGTGATAAGTCACCTCCAGTCCTTGTTTTCAAAAATTATCCTGTAATATTTTTCACGCTTTCTACCTCACCTGCAGTAACCTTGAAAACCGCCTCTTCCAGATGGTGTAGCTTCAAGAAAAAGAAGCCTGGGCCCCTATAGCTTGTAAATGTGCTTTCTTCTATTAAAAATATTTATGAGACACAGCTAACCAACTAAAATTTCTTAAAATTATTTTATAGGTTAGTTCTGTCAGTCACTGTGAAGTCAACTAAAACACATCCTTAAGTTTTCTTTTTGAAGATGTTCTAAATGGTATCCTGGTTGTGGCAGAGCTCATTTCACTAATCAGACTTCTTATTTTTGTCTTTTACTCTGTTTTGTTTTTTTCCATAATTAGGAAATGGAATTTACAGCTAACTAAATATTTTTCCATGTCGAGTAAATATGTTTGTGTGTATATGTGTGTGTGTGTTTTGCCAGAGCTAGGGCATATTGCCTATCTCACTCCAGGCACTGGTGTGGCTTTTATGGCTTTCATTGTGAAAGGAGCAGCCCTCGTCAAGGACTCAGGGAGCAACCCTAAGCACATAAGAACCTCAGCACTGCTGGTCCTCAGGCTTGATGGGGCCAGAGAATATGCTGGAGAGGGTGGAGGTTTCCTGGACTATCTCATGTCAAATATGGCATGGCACTTGTGTTGCTAGCAAATCTTCCTTTCTTTTACCATTTAGAGAAATATGATTGTTATTATTCAGCATCTGTCCTTAAGACAATACATTTTCAGTGGTTAGGTTGACAGAGCCATTTTTTGCTCAAAACATTAGGTCTCCTTGGTTTTGGTTTGCCTGGTTTTCTCTTCAGGCTGACTCTAAAGGAATGGATAGAACAATAATTATTTGTTCAAAAGGAATTATCCTCTAATATGAATGTTATTTATTCCTTTTATTCCTTCTAGCAGTGCACAATGATTTTTTTCTATCCATTTCAAATTATTAATTTATAAAATCAATAAATATGGATACAGCTCAATCTTTGCTGTCTCTTAGTTAAATTGTGTCCCACAATAGTCCCTTGAAGAAATGAGGAGGAGGTTTATGTTACGAGGACTCTAAGCAGGGGGTTGGAAATAAAGGTTCTAGAAAAGTATAAATGCTGCAATAGATTTATTAAGTACTAGTTCCAAACAAATGCCACGAAGTACAAGAATAATTGCCAACATTTACGCTCTTAACTCAATTTTCTACAGAAAGAACAGCTCAAAAAAACTATTAAAAATCCATTACCTGTTGTTTAAGAAGCAGAGTAACATTTTTCAGAATCTCCTTATCAAGCAATTGGATGCAGCAGGATGATGTACAGTGGGAGTGAGGGTTAGCCTGGCATTGACATTTTGCTTCTTAACTTAAATGATTAAACCTTCACTAAATTAGATCAAGGAATTTAATTTCTTTGCAAGCCTTTATGAATTTTCTCTAATACAGAAATGATCCGAGACAGAACACTCAAGAAAATTAAGCAGAGACAACAATAAAAAAAAAAATCTGCTTTGCACCCTATGGAGGGCACTCATGGACCATCAAACACACAGAGTTTCTTGGACAAATCTCTCAGTTCAATTTTCCAGGCAAATTCAGATTGGTTTGTTATATATTCACAGCACATTTATGGAGCAAGACTTGAATGGTGGAGCCAAAGCTAAAATGGAAGCAAGCACTCTTTATTAAGTTGTTGTAAGCACTTTTACATACTTAGAATCTAATCACAATATTAGTTACTAGATACTTTATCTACATCCGACTTGGGCAGAACTAAATCCTGACGGGCTTAAGGCGATGTAGTATCTTTCAGAGCAGCCAAAGATGAACAGTCCTTGGAGCAAGCAAGGTCAGAAAGCTATCAGGTCTTTCCCACTAAGGCCTGAACAGAAAGGTCATCTGTCCATGAAATGGGAGTGAGTGCCGCTCATAGGTCAACATGATCACTGGGAGCCCAGAGTCTGCACAATTTATGATCTACATAGAGATGCTGAGTGGCTTCTGTGGAGGTTTTAGTTCTTTCTCAAAAGAAAAATAAGTTTCTATTAGCCTTAAGGTCAAACACTCGGTTTGCTGTCTGAATGTTGTTTCAAGCTATTTAAATAAATGCACAATCTGAATTTAAAAAGCACAGGCCAGTAACAACAATCTGAGAACACTCAAAAAATTAAGTGCTCTAAAGTTCCACCCCATTTCCAAACAAACTGCCTACATTTAAATTTTTCCTGGAAGCAGTCTACATACATTAGGCATAATATAATCAGCACAAGGAAGACATAAATTTTCTTCAGGAAAGAAAAATAAAAAACAAGAAGAGCGCAGACGAGGGGTCTTCTCCCTTTAGGCCATGACTCTAAAGATGAAGGAAAACACACCACCGGGATAGAGCATATTAGCACATACATATGTAAACACATGTGTGCAAATTTAAGGAAGATTCTGTCTGTGAGGATTGAGAGAGAGTTGGTATATCTGGGCAGAGGGAAAGTCGTGGAAGAAGAAAAGTAGCATCTGTGAAACTGTTTTTAGTATTTGGAAAATTAGTGAAAATGGCATGTTCCCTCACTGAAATGCCACCAAATTGATACAATAAGGGAAAAAAACACAACCAAGAAGCACCTAATGCCTAGAATATTCTACAAAAACTTGAAAACTTCAGTAGTCAGCAAGATTCTTTTCGATTAGATTCATGTACGTCATTGTAATATGTTGGCTGCTGCAACTTATGAAAATATTAAAGCAGTCGTTTTCATAACATCTTTTATCGCATTACTCCTAGTTTTAAAAATTAACCAACAGTTTTGTATTTAAAAGAAATTGTTGAAGAAAAACATGTTTAGGGATTGTATCTAACCAGGGGAGTCTAAAGCTAACTGATATGACAAATGGAACTGCTTAAAGTAAAATAGCTATTCATTCCCCTGTAGCTGTTAGTTATATTTGAGTGATATGTTTTAATATCCAAAACATAGATAGTATACAATCTACATATGTAAGAAAAACATGCAAATCAGTAAAGTAATATATACAGCTTAAATTCTTATATATTTCACAAAAAATATGGTAATGGAGATTGAATAACAAATGGCAAAGCCTCATCACTCTCAGAAGTGACACTAAAGAATTTGATAATTAAGACTTCAAGATTAAGTGGTAACTAATTTATCAAGCATTGCTTTTCATAATATTTTTGGTGAGAGAATTAAACTGAAGTGCACTGAATTTCTTGGCTGCATAAATTGAGTCATTATAAAAACAGCCAAAATTAAGTTTTGTTATGAAATGTTTTTAGCTATTTGAGACTGTAAAGTAGGGTAATGTGTTAAGTTTTTATCTGCCTTTATTAGTTTCTCAGTTCAGTCCAAAGGTAAAAGGTGATACCGAAAGCCAATGTCATTCCTACGAGACATACTATTGAACTTTGCCTACGTTGCAAAATGCTTGAAACGCTTGTCAGAGTTGTCAGCCTCTACTTATTGGGATGTTGGAATCTGAATTGAAGCAGGAAAATGAAGTGAAAAATGAATGGCTATATCATTTTCTTTCTTTACAGTTCCAAACATGAGCTCAATACAGAGAGACAAAGAATTCTCTAGAACATCAAAACCCTGTAAATCATGACATATATCTCTGTGCCAGCCACTGATAAACTGCCTAGCTCTCCTGATGAAAGTAACAGATATGTCTCTCAAAGCACCGAGACTGAGGAAATCACACAAAACAGCCACATCTAATTCCAAACCTGACACTGGAGAGAGCGGTATTGCTGTTTCTTGCTTTTGTCTAAGTGAAGGTGTGTGCAAAGCATACATTTTCAAACAATCCTAGGGATTCATCATCATTTTATGTTTTCAAAAGTTTTTCAGCGAAAGATGTTTGGTAGTATCCTGCATGAACTCGAGTGTTTATTTCAGGACCTTTTCCTTTGATTTCATTTAGCTATTATTGCACTTTAGTCAACAGACATTTTTTATCTGAAGTTTAATTAAATCTATGGTCACTGGGGGCTGATTTTGCATCAATGTTCCTCTTCCCAAGGTCTCCAAGCCACCTTAGGCGTCCCTGAAACATTCTCAGTTAATGATACCTGCCAAAAGGATATTTTCTCACAACAGAAAAAGCCAAATTATTCAATATATCATCTTAGGCACACTGCCAAATCTTCCGCTATTGTGTTGTCCTTGCCAGTCCTTAATAATGAGCCTTCCCATAATATCTGCATCCAGATGCTAATTGAAATATCTTCCATTTTTAAATATGGTTTGGTTATCTTTACAAATTAATTTTGTGAACCATTTGGTCACTTTTGTAGAAATTATGTAACTATTATTAAAAATATCACAACATTTAAATAAGCCAAACAGAGAAAGATAAATACCATATGATTTCACTTATATGCAGAATCTAAGGAACAAAAAGAACAAACCAATCAAAAACAGACTCACAAATATAGAGGACAATCTGGTGACAGCTAGAGGGGAGGGGGATTGGGGGACTGGGAGAAAGGGGTGAAGGGTTAAAGAAGTGCAAATTGGTAGTTGATAGATGGTCATGGGGATGGGGACCACGGCATAGGGAATGCAGTCAGCAGTGATATAATGGCTAGGTGCAGAGCCAGAGGGAAGATAGAGTAATCAGAGAGATCATTTCATAAACTATATAAATGTCTAACCAATGTACTGTGTACTTGTAAGTAATAATGAAATAAAATTTAAAAAAAGAACATTATCATAACATTTAAAATGTTTTCAAATTTTGTCAAAATTTAATATTATTATATTAAATATTATACATTTCATATATATAACATAGTTTAATAGTTAACAGGTCAATGCAAAGGTTTTGTGCCTAAAAATTAAAGAGTAAATGAAATATGAAGTATGATACATATTTATTTGAAGCAGAGAAAATAGAATCTGATAACAGTCACAAAATTATGGTAAACTTATTTCCACATTTCAGTGTAGCTGAAATTTTATAAATTTTTGTAGATTTTTAATTTAATGGATTCGTCTATTTTACAGATTAATTAAATGCTATATCACTTGTTCTTTAAAAATCTATTTCAAATTATTCTATATATTAAAATAAGTTCAGTTGATATCTTTATCGCAGAATATATTTTAAGTTTTCTTTTTTGATCACTAAAACGTTTCCAGTTGCAAGTAACAAAAATTCTAACTCAAATTTACTTAAACAATAAGGAGGACTTAGTCTAGGTCATTGCGAGTCTGGAGATAGAACAGCTTCTTCTGGGTTCGTTTGGTCTATGAAAATCAATAATATTATCAGTAACCTTTTATTGTTGTTGCTGCTGTTACTGTCCTCTTTACTGCTCACCTGCCCTCCCTAACCCCTCCTCATCTGCCTCTCTTCCCTTCCTTTCATCCTTCCTTCCTTCCTTCCTTCCTTCCTTCCTTCCTTCCTTCCTTCCTTCCTTCCTTCCTTCCTTCCTTCCTTCCTTCCTTCTTTCCTTCATTTCCTCAGTAGTGTCAGCTTGATCCAACAGCTGGCTAGCTGGACCCCATTGTGTTGGGATTTTCAACAATGATTTCAGATGTCATACCTGTGTGCTATAGTATTCAGAAAATTTTCCCGCCCCCACCGCCCCGAAACCTCTTGTGCTGGCTGGTCTTACTCAGACTGACTGTTTTAATTAGATTCTACACTTGTCAATATTTGTGGCTCTGAAGATCAAATCCAGCTCATTATCTTAGACTTCAGCTGTATCAACCACATCAGGCTCACTCCTTGAACCAAAGGGTGTCAGTTTCTTGGAAAAATATGGGTTCAATTGGGAAGGTTTGACTACCTAAGGGAAAACTAGGGTAGTTCTCAGGTGAAAGGGAAATGGATTTGGGAAAACAACTAAAAACCCATGAAAATAAATGAGACTCATCACTAGAAGCTTTCTTGAGAACCAAAAAGACTATAAAAGATGACATGATAGTCTATCTCCCATTCTCCCAGTTTCTTAACCATTTTCATCCTCACTGCTTCTTTTTTTTTTTTTTGCCACAAACTTTTTATTCGATATTAACTTTAGATTTACAGTGAAGTTGTGGAGATAGTACTGAGTTTGTAAAAACAACATCCAATTTCCTTTATTGGTTATATGTTAATATTGATATGATACATGTGTCACAATTAATTAACCATTATGGATACATTATTAAAATCTATATTTTGTTTAGATATCCTAAGTTTTTTTCTAATGTCCTTTCTGTGCTCAAAAATCTTATTCAAGATATCATGTTCACATTTAGGCTCCATTTCTACTTAAGTTCCTCTTGACTATGACAGGTTCTGAGACCTTCCTTGTTTCCTCAAGCTCGATCTTAACAGCTTTGAATCATCAGGTATTTTTAGAATGTCTCTCAACTTGAATTTGTCTAATTTTGTTCTCATGAGTTTTTGGGAGGGAGATCACATAAGTAAAGTGTCATTTTTATCACGTAATATCAAGGGTATGTAAAGTCAAAATGACATCGCTTTTGATGATAACTGTTGATCACTTGGCTGAGGGATGAGATAGTATTTGTCAGCTTTCTCAGTTCTAAAATTACACTTTTTACTTCTTTTTCATGCTCTATTCTTTGGAAGATCATCACTATGTGCAGCCCACACTTAAGGATGGGGAATTACTTTTCATCTCCTTGAGGGCAGAGTATGTATAAAAATTATTTGGAATTCTACGAAGGAGATTTGGTTATTTTCCTCCTATTATCTACTTGTTCAAACATTCACATAAGTATGAACTCATCAGTATTTATTTTATATTCTGGTTTATAGTCCAATAAGACTTTATTTTACTGATCAAGTTGTTCTACCTTAGGCCAGTGGGATTTGAATTGGCTCCTGTTATGCTTTGAAATACCCCCTCTCTCCATCATTTTCTTTTCAAATTTCTATCCCAATGAAGTTTTAATCATTACTCTAGAGTGGTGGCTCTCAAATGTAATTGCCTGACCAAGAGCATCACCGATCTCTGAGAACTTGTTAGAAATATGGTCCCACCCAGGATTACTGAATCAGAATTTCTCAGTGTGGTAGCCAGAAATCTGTCTTTTAATAAATAAGCCATATAGGTGATTTTGATACGTGGGAAAATTTGAGAACCAGTGCCCTAAAGCATCATGAGAAGAAAGAAAGAAGAGAATATTACTGCATTTCACAGCAGATAATTGAAGAATAAAACAAGTAAATTATTAACTCATAAGCACTCAGCAAATATATTACATTTTGTATGAAATGTGATGATTTTTATTCTAAAGCCATTTTTGATTAATAATTTGAATTTCTCTCTTTAAAAGACTGTCTCTTTCGGTTTTAATTTAATTATTGCTAACTTTTGTAGGAGTGTTTCTATTTCTGTTAATTCTCTCAGCTTTATATCATTCAAATATTTTTTTACCATGAGGTTTTATTTCTCTTTTATATAATTATTTGTGAGGAACAAGTACTATGAATAAACTAAGTATACAGATGCTCTAAAAGTGAATATTAAACTATTGATTTTGCTAACCTAAAACTTCTTATTGACTGTGTATGTGTGTAATAGGTCTCTTGTCAAAGCTAATTAATATCACAAGAAAAATTTTGAGTTGCATTTGGTTTTGGACTAAGTATTGAGGAAGAAAGCCAACTTTTATTAAAAGTTTTCCATTGGGACTCAGATGAAATTTACAATTTATATATTCTTAGGTTACTTTTTCTGATATTTGTCTCAATTGTTTATATTTTATTTGGAATCAATATTTTGAATTTAAAATATTTTCTTACTGGTGTCTTCATAAGCTCCTTTCAGATTTTAAAATGTGAATATGTATATATGAAAGAAATAATTTATAGTGATATTTGCTTCAAACTGAAAAACAGTATTATTCACCAGCTTCAAATGTATATCACTAGCTTTATTTGCAAAGGCCTTTCTAAATTTTCCACAGAATCTAAAAGATTAAAATATGTATGATAAACTCTGATTTTCTAAAATATTGAACTTGTCCTTTTTTATGTCACTTTTATATTATTCTTCATATTTAGCTAAGTTGTAGAGTAAAATATAATGGTTTTATAAGAGCTTTGTATTTCTACAAAGGAGATAATTTATGGTGTTGGGTTGTCTTTTCTGCTGCCAATATGGTCTTCGACTAGGTTTTACGTACTTATTTTTAATAAGTAGAAAGAAAATACATATTTAAAACGTATTTTTGAGTTGAACTTCATATTACAAAACCCAAAAGCCTATATCATAAAGAAAAGGATCCTAGCATTGATTAGATCTGTTTCCGACTGCCTGAATCATACCTCTCAGCTTCTATACACAAACACAGCTGCCACTGCCAAGGACTTCAGCGCTTCCACGTTCAGGCTGGATGGTATCCGACTGCCAAAGGAATACATCAGTCATTACACAAGATGACTCACACCATCCACATCTTGGCAGCAAAACACTTATTGCTAACAATAGCATTTCTCTGGAAAACTTTAAGCATTAATGCATTTCTATTTTTATTCTAACCAAAAGCTCTCAATTAGGAAAATTGTCAACTCTTCCCACAACTGTATAATAAATCTGGGCAGATTTTAACTATAATTAGAGAGTAGATTTTTTTCTTTAATAATGTTCTACTGATTTGTTCACAAACACCAAAAATTATTGCCAAATCATAATTCTCTTGTTATGGTGTACTTGGGTTTGGATCTTTTTTGGTGGTTATTTGTAATTAAAAATATGTTGATTCCATTTTTTTGTTAATTATTTTAATAAAAAAACATTTAAAAAGGACAAGAAATCTTTCATTTGAATGGTAAATCTGACACTCAGAAGATTTTTAAAAATTAAAATTTTGTCCCTTAGATGTCTTCTTTCTTTTGTATTTAACAAAATTTTACAATTAAGACTAAAAGCAGGGCTAGATATATAACGTTTTTCTATATTTCAAAGAAAGATATATTTGACCTGTTCTTTACCTTTTGTTTCTTTTTGATGTGACTCTTTTTAAGTGTATAGTGGTAGTTATTTTAAAATTAATTGCAGATCATAAAAATGCATGACCTTATACTGAGTATAATATATTGTGTGCCATGTTTCAGATACTCTATTATTTTAAAGATATATATGTATATGTAACATTTAAATGATCTCTGTAATAATTTGAAATAATTTGAAACAGTTCAATTTATAAAAAAGAGAATGAAAGATTTTAGAATATCTATTATTCATCAAAGGACATTTAATGGTTCAATTCAACTGTTATAAAATTGACATAATAGTCGATAATGAGCTCAAATTGTTAAGGAAATACAATGCCTGTGAATGTTAATATGGACCAAATAATGGCATTTTTTTTCAGTAATGACTGTCTAATCTATTAAATAATATTTCAATAAGTGAACTACGTTCCAAACTTCTGAACATGCGTGGACACACGCCCACAATTGAAACTGCTAAAAAAATGAGCTTGATTTAACATTAAATTGTTTAATATGTATTAAACGTATTAAGTTGTTTAGAATAATTATTGTTAGAAGACATATAACATGTTAAAATAAAATAACAACAACAACAACAACAATAAACTCTACCAGCAAAACTAATGCAAAGGATATTAAAGTTGTGGAATATCTATGTTTCCCACATTTCTGTTGTGACACAATCTTATTGATTACTTTCCCAGGTTTTATTTTGGTTTTATTTGGTAGTCCCAGGAGTATCCTCAGTTATGATCAACCTGACTTAATTTGATTACATGCTTAGGAGGTGGTGTGTAAATCTTGGGGAAAATTGTATCTGGGTCTAGAATACGCCGTTTCCAAAGTTTTAATTGGTTAACGCATTTCAGGTGAGCTTTCTCAGATGGCGTTCCCTCTACTAACAGTTTACCAAGTATTTTTCTTAAATTTTATTGTATTCATTATTTAAAGAGTATTTATAGTCTACTCTAGGAGAGTCAAGAGTCAAGAGTTGTTGGTCCATGTAGTCATAATTCTATGTGATTGGCATAATCACCTGGCTTTTTCATGTGAATAACCAAGATAAAATATTTATTAAAATATTCTTATGTGACAATTATGTGTAAAAAACACAGTGAGACAACTTGCAAAAGACATTCAGCAATCATAACAACTTATAAACTTGTTCATTTGAGAAGCTTCAGGAAGCCCTCCTCATGACTGCATGATTCTTCATTACGTGATTCTTGCATTTGTCTGATTTTCCAGGTTCATGTCTAGAGTGACCTAATTGTAAAATTAATGTCCTGTTCTGACACAGTAGGATTAGAATCGCTGTGTTTATAGAGTTGTAGATGTTGTACTCTGAATAGTGGTTGCAACTGAAGCATTTTTAAAGAAATAGTAAGTCATAGGAGAAAAGCAGGTACATAGTCACATCATATATATAACAGAATAAATGATAGAAAGCACCTTAGCCAGTGGTCCTCAACCTTTTTGGCACCAGGGGCCACTGCTCCTATGAGAATCTAATGCCTGATGATCTGAGGTGCAGCTGAGGTGGTGATGCTTGCACTGGGTAGCAGCTGCAAATACAGATGAAGCTTTGCTCGCTCACTCACCTCTCACCTCCTGCTGTGTGGTCTGGTTCCTAACTGGCTACCTTCCGGTACTTATATCCTTGCCTTACACTGTTCCATGCCAATGTGTGAAATTCTCTCTTCAAAAATTATTTTTGGATGTTTAAGACAAGCCTAAGAGTCAAGTTATACTGATAACTTGAGTTTCATACAGCTTAGCTGAAAAATAGTAATAAAGATGCTTAGAACATGGGTCTATACTAGTGCCAGTATATACTTCCTTACTTCTACTGCATTTATTAAATAATTTCTAGTTTAGTAAGCTATCAAAAATGCAATAAGAGATGTCTTAGAAACACACTGATGTCTTCTTTTGCTGCCACCAAATTATATTTCTGAAAGCTTTTCTCTTCCTCCCCTCAAGCCCATGTAGACTTAGTAACCCTCTGATGCTTTCAAACAGATTTTTAAATATATATATATATTTTCTTCTTTTTCTGTTCTGCTTTTGTAGTTCCACAGTGGTGGTGGTGTGTTAAACAGAACATCTACAAATTCTCTATATAATTCTTTGTATGGTGCTCTATAAACATGAAACTGCTTTAAGTAAAATGTAAAATTGAACAGTTCTTACAGAAGAAGATAGAAAATGGAAATAGCAGTAATAAATTGTATTAAATTGATTATAATCACAATGTGTTTTATTTATACTGCTCGCTACAATTTTAAATTAAACATTCGAAATAATTAGTGGAATTATGTATAGCATTTGGTAAGATTTTACTTAATATACCTTTTCTTGGTCACTTATCTTAGCACACTAAATTATTGATTTTTATTGCTACTCACATAAATTTTATTTTCTTAATGTGTTAAATGTTGACTTTACATATAGTTTTCAAAGTAGAACATTAAATAAGCAGTCTGCTGATGTAAAACCATTAAATGTTTTCAGATACACTTATGTTTTAACTTTAATTGGGTATTTTTGAGCATCAAAATGTCATATATAAATAATATAGTAATTTTTCTTTCTCTGATTGATTTGTTTCTCTACTTTGTCATTATAGTTACTAGGTGATTATAGAATTGTCTCCTCCAGGTCTTTTGACACTTTTAGAATGTAGTCCCAAAAAGTATGTTTCTTTTTACCTCAAGAAATATCCAAGGCATTCAATAAACATTAAATGTGAGTTGGTAAGAATAATATCCAAAGTATGAAAGGATATCTACTTTTATATTTTCAGATTTCTGTTCTGCAGTTTTCCCTTACATATTCCCCTTACATATATTTCCATTGGCAAATCAATTGTTTTGGAACCGGATCTTTTTAACACTATATAAGAACTCTCTGGCCATGAATTAGTGATACAGAAGGAAAAAAAAAGGAGCCTCAACAGACATTATAGCTAATATCCAGGAATTGTACTAAGGTTTTGAAATTATACTGGCAAAAAATATATGGTTCTTGTACTCAAGGAGCTCACTATCTAGCAGATATAAATGTATGTAAATGAATATGCAATAGAGTAGTATAAGTGCCATAAGGAGATATTGGAAAATATTTCATAATAAAGAAAGTATCATATGTCCTATGGAGTCTTTTTAGCAAATGGTGAGTTTTAGTTATGTTAATCAGAAAAAAATTCTGACATTTATAGAAAGAAATGAGCCTGGAGGGGTACATCTGCTCAGATCAGTTAATAAAGAGTTTCGAATGACACACAAGATAATATTTTCATCTGTATTTATATTATATTCCTAATTAATGGCTTTATATGTATATATATGTATATATTTCTCAAATCTTGATTTCTGTTGATCCCTAATAAGCAGTATTTCAAGGGAAAGAGTCAATGCTATTTCATGAAAGATTTATTTGTTAAAATGAATATTGGAGGAGTCTGTGAGAAAACAATAGTTCTACTCATCTATCTGGGTGAATTTTGAGGCTATTAACAATAATAGTATTACTACCAAGCATAATAACAATAATCTCAATTTAGACTCATTTGAAATAAGATCTCATATTTAAACAATACCATAATATAGATATTATTTCCCTAGTATTATAAAGATTTGAAAGCATAGAGAAATACATAAAAAGACTAAAGTAGCAGAGCCAGAATTCAAACTTAGATCTGTCTCTCTAAAGTAAAATAGAGAGAAAAAAATGACAAGTTGAATTTGAACATTTTAATTTTGAGAAGGGTTTGAGACTCTCATGTGAGGTAAAGAGGCTATTAAATATTTCGTTTGAACTTCTTGAAAATGATTCCACACAGATTTGCTCTTCAATATCATGTAAGAGGCAAGTAGAAGGTTGGGTTGTGTGTTTGAGAATGCTCAGATTATTCATGTAAAGAATAATGAAGAGGGCAAATACAGAGACTTTACTAATACAAGCATTTCATAAACAGTTGGGGGAAAATGAGCAAAGAAAGGATAATGAAAGTTAAAATTAAAAGATTAAGCAAGCTGGAAACGTCATCTCTACAGTCTGATTTATTTGGATATTTGGATTCTGGCTCTACCACTTCCTAAGCCAAGAAGAGCCTCTCTTTCAGTGACAAAGTTAATTTCCAGAATTTTTATCTAGCCGTACCTGTCTCCCATTAAAAGATATCCTATAAAAATTGGCATAAATGTTCTGTCTGCATGTTACCATCTAGAATTGAATTGATGAAGTTATAAATAGTGCAAGAAAGTGTATCTCCAGAATCTGTTGCAGGAAGTGACACCCGACGGAGGAAAATTTGGATGCTCAGACAACTTTGTTAGAGGAAGCAGAATTTATTAGGCCAGTGTACAAGCTTGGTCCGGTTAGCTGATTATGATTTATGCCCTAGTAGTGTTCCATGCAAGGGGCATTCCTTTGTCTGAGGGTCTGTGTGCACTGGGAGGGAGAGTTTCTGGCAGAGACTGCAAGGGGGAAGGAATTCAGGACCACCAGTTCTATCTATTTACAGATTATTAGGCGTGGCAAGAGTTTCCAGGAGGCCATTTAAAGATCTATAGGGTGTGGTTAACCTATAACCGCTGTTACTCACTTCTGCAAGCCCTTTTCCTTTGCATTTTTTGGAAGCCTCCTCTCTTAATACAATTTATCTATTTAGGGAAATTTCTAAAGGGTTTGATAATAGATTAAATTTACTCTTCTCAGTCAAGACTTACTTCAGTCAAGGCAGAAAAAAAATAAAAGAATCAATGTAAAACATAGACATGTATTTTGGTTGAATCAGAGGTAACATTGAACTCTTACCTGACTGAACCTTCTTAAAAATTGTCTGTATTCTGTTGGAAGCCAAAGTGTTCATTAATTATCAAGAACTATTTGATGTCACTTAAGCACTTATTTTGAAAATGTCCCTGTTTGAATGGGACTGACCCAGAGACTTCATAGGAAGGGATTTGAACTTAGTTTATATTAAGGTTCAGACATTCACAAATATGTCTCATAGACTGAAGAAGTACTAATAGATTCAACTCTGCTGGAGGATAAACAGTGATATTGATGTGTAAATTGTTCAGAAGGAGACAGAAGACTGATGCAGTGATCCAGAGAGACCAAGGAAGCAGTGGTTCCAGGGACATTATACATTATAAGTCCATGTGTAAATTGTTTTGTTTCCACGCTGCAATCCTATCAAATCCCACAGACTGATGAGGTCTGGGAAAATCTATACTTCCATTTAGAGTAGAAAAAAAAGTTGTTTTTTTTTTTCATGCATTTTCTAAAGTTTTCAAGCCACATAGTGATACTCAGGATCTTTTTTCCCTAGACAAAATTAGTTATCTTCAGAGGAAGACTTATTTTACAATGCATTGCACTCTGTTGATTCTGATCTACTAGAAAACAGTATGGTTTATCTGATTACCATACTCTTTGGAATGCAGTGGGTGAGCTGCTTCATATATGAAAGTCAATAACAGATAAACTATGTTGTAAATGAAAATAAAATATATTATATTATTTACTCTTTAGTGTTTAATCTTGCCTTAGGGTGCCTAGAACTCTTGGAAGTATTTCTAGAGCTCTTAAACCCCAGGTAAATTGGCCGAACCATCCTCACCCTCAATCAAATATAAGTTATAAAATGTTATGAGCTTTTCTGAATTAAGTAGACTGCAATTTTCCCCCCTGTTTTTGGTTGTTAATTACTGACTTCCTTCCATTATCAGTGTGTTTGCTAAAGTGACCATTTGTAATTTCTACTGCTTCTTCATCTTTTTGTCTTCAATACATTTCTTTTCTAATTCTTTCATCTCCTGGCCTTTTGGCTCAAAAACAAAACAAAACAAAAAGTAAAAGAAAAAAACCTGTTTTATTGTCTACAAATTTAGATAGCCAAATTTTTACTGCCTACATATAGAGAAGAATCTTCCCATTTACCTGTAGCACAATGAGGATTTCTGCATTATGCTAAAACATTACATACTGCCAATAGCTCAATTATATATACTTTTATAGTTCATTATCCAAACCATCTCTCTTGCTGAGAAATCCAGAAATTTAGCTATGCCTCATTGATTCACAGTAGATATGCCAGTCTTGATGGGGTTTTTTAAAAAGAAAAAAATAACAGAATTAAAAACAACAGCACTCATTTACATATATACTATACTGGTGTTCGTGTCTGTTGCTTTATTAGCCTATTGAATGCTGTTGTATCTGTCTAAAGAAGATTCTGAAACTAAGTTTAGAATCTGATTTCTGTGTCTACCAGTTGGCTTTCCTCTAAGGTAATCTATTTCTGTTTGCAGTTTGTTCAACAGACTACAGCTGTAAATGCACAGGAGAGCCCCTGGACTTTTAGAGTCAACAATATTTTGAACTATGTGCCCTTGTTTCTGATGTGGATGTATTAGAATATAGCAGTATCATTAGAGAATATTATCACATTACCCAAGCAATTAAGATTTCTCTAGAGTCTTTGATACATTTAAGGATGAACATTATTAATTTTACTATGATTATTATAAGAATTTTATTTGCTTATAATCTGAGTGAATCACCATTCTTCACCTTCTTTAATATTTTTTTAATATTTCTTTAATAGTTTTTACACAACTGTGTCTCTCATGATTCCATTTAAAGAAAAAATACATTTCAAAATATTTATATCATGCATAATCCATGATGTTTGATTTATGACTCAATAATCAATACCTGGAACATAAAATATCCACTCATAAATATATTTTAGAAACTATTAATTACCTTTTACATAATTACAGATTCCAATTGATCTGATGAAATTTTCTTTCTGATTATCACTCAGAACTTGTCAATGAAGTTATATTTTTTAAAATCTCAGCAGCATAGATGAACACATCTTAATGTGGTATCAGGTAGGTATGTAGTAGCAAAAACTCACAAAAACTATTAACTAAAGCTATTTTAAGAAAAATAACTTTATAAAAATCCCAGTTATCTTTGACATAACTTTCTAATAAACTATTTTATTTGTTTTTCTTTATCAAAAATAATGCTGAGTAAATACTCCAAATAATTTTAATTTTTTCTAATCAAGCAAGACAGCTATGTAGAATTCTGATAACCATGTCTAAGTCATGATACAATTTTTGGTTCAATAATATTAAAATTGATTTAATATTTTTCTGACAAAATTATAATTTAAAAACTGGAAATTTTCTCTATTTTATTTAAGAAAATTAATTCAGCCAAAAAACTCATTACGAAAGTGAACGGCATTTAAATTCCTATTCTTCACTCTGTGGATATAAATCGTAGATTCTGTTCTCCATATATCATAATGAAAGCTTATACTTTTCCAGTACTTGAATTGATATTTTTCAATAATGCATTTTAATATCCAATCATTAGGCAGATAGATATTACATTTATCATATATTTTTTTAACCACTTATCTGAAACTCTTGAGTGTTTACATGTTTAAATTGCTACTTTGTTTTCAAAGCTGAGGATTGTTTGAATAATTATAAATAATTTTTGGTGCATACTATCACACTTTGCCTATTTTATCTATCAATTTATTAAAATTAAACCTATAGGATAAAATATCATGGGAATACAAAAAATCAGTATACAAAACAAGGCGAAACAAAACAAAACAACTGAAAATAAAATGAACAAACAAAGAACTGGCTTCCCTTGAAGGAAACAAGTACTTTCTGTAATCTGGGGTCTAGATAAATAAGAAAGCTTACTAATTAGTAATCAGGAAATTTGAAAAACAAGCTAAGCTAAAAAGGAATTCTTTTAGAACCATCAGTGTCAAATTAGCTCTATCAGGGTCACGATAAAAGATGCAGAGAGTACTCATAGCAGACTAATTACCTTTCTCTATATGAGATGGATCAAGTCTCACTGAAAATAATTAGGATTAAAGATGTCCATTAATAAGCCCCTTGTTCAATGCCCCTATGTTCCATGTATTTACATACACAATATCCGAAATTTTAGGACTATCGTAGTTTGGGAAAAAAACTAAAATATATGTATTATTTTATAAGAAACTGAAACAAGAAAGCAAATATCATTATTAAGTGTTTTAAAGTGATGAAACCTTTCATCTTTAGTAAGGGAGGGACTTCAGGGCAAAAATTCATCTGCTTTTCTTCCATCTTCCACTTTGTAAAATTCACCTTAACTGGGCTTGTTAATCTGAATGAAACATTTTCTTTATCTGAGATTTTAAGCTTAAAAGTACAATTGGGAATCATTCACAACAGTCACATAATTCTCCACTGGTCAACTGCTGTCTGCTTTCAAAGAACAATCATTTATAATCTTATGATATAATGGTAAGTATCATCTTACAGCAGTTTCTTTCTTATTAACCTTTTTGTTAACTCCACAAATTGTTTACAACAAAAATCAGTCAACACCTTTGTAATTTTCATTAGTGTCATAGATTCCCTCTCTGATTCAAAAAGAATATCCTTGGTTGACGTACTTATTTAATTCTGACTGTTTTTTTTTTTCCTGGTCCTCATGTAATATTAAAAAATAGCACGTGTGATTAATTTTAAAGAGAATTGAACTCTGAGACAAATCAAAGCTAGAGTTCTATCATCTCTAATATGCTCTTGAGAACTGATTGGATTCCTCAGCCAAGTTCAGTCCATTACTCAAATTTTATGTGTGTGGCTACTTTGCAAGCCAGATGGATATTTTGTGAATACTTTATTCCTAAGGGGGGGAGAAAAAAAATGGAGTGATATACAATGCCTCCAGCAACTAGTAGGTCTTGAACTCATCTTGTTGCAGATAACAATTCAGTAAATGTGGACAAATATTGATTACCTTTCTAGAAATGATTGCTTTCTTATTTTCTTTTTGGCTCCTTATTCTTGGCACAAGAAGTTGATACATTAATATTGCTTTACCACAAAGATGTGAGGGCTTATTGCCTGGAAATTATTTATGCAGTTTCAATTCATTTTATAAAGCATGTATATGTGCTATAGACAAAGAATTTACAGTTAGCCCTAATCTACCCAATGTAAACCATACAAAATTATTCTTTTCTTTTACTATATAACCTACTATTAACTTTATTCATGAGCTCCATCTTCAAAGAACACAAAGTTCTTGGGTAATGACAAAGATCAAATTCTTTGTGAGCTCAGCATTTAAAAATATTTTTGAAAAGTTAAGCTAATTTAAAACATTAAGTTATTCCCTTTCTGCCGTTTTGATCCATGACTATTAGTACCACTGTCTTGTCTGAATGCAGAGGACACTCTCTAATAAAAAGATGGAAAACAAAACAGTGACCATCCCTGCCAGAGGTCGATATTGAAAAGAACTTTAAAAGTTCTATTAATAAAGTTAACAATCTATGATTTGAGTAAATGTTGACAGGCAGTACTTTGTCAATTGCTCTTGGAACATGTACTACTTTTGTATGACAGTTTTTATTGCTGTGATAATTTGAAATACTACAATCAAATGACATTGCTGAGAGTTCAGCACAATATAGTGTCATGTGTAGTGTTGTATCTCAAACAGGATGACATTATTCCTGCCTTCTAAATACGTCAGGGCTGAACGAGGACTATCTGGTGAGAACAAACACAACAATATCCTCATATCATTTCAAAGTCACTGACAAATTTTATCATACCAATTTAAATTATTATGTCAACTGGAATATTATCAAAGGTTTATCAGAAAATTTTCTTAAAAATAAAGTTTATTATAGAACTCCAAATGTAAAAATTTATAAAAGTACAATCAAAGCATGCATTTTTTTGTAATACTTTTACGAAGTTAAGTTTCAAACAATATGCATATATATGCAATGCCATATCCATATAAATTTCACTTTTTGAAGATCTGGATGGAATTGGTCACAGAAGAATGTACAAATGAGAGCAATAGTTTTTTTAAAGTCTATCTTTTTAGAGATACTTGGAGTTTATTTTCTACCCAAACTTTTCTTTTAATCAACTTTTCACTTTCAGCCCTTTCTTTTTAAAGCACTGTAGTATAATCACATAATTTGATATAGAAGGGAAAAATGTCCTTTTAAAATTGCTTCTTCTTGTTTCCAACCCCAGCCATCCGGATTACATTTTCAGTGCTTAAAAATGTGATGAATAGAAAATTGAGTCATTTAAACTTATACATCACCTAAGATATGTATAGAAAGGAATCTAAAAGCTAAGAGACTTTTTGTGTGTGTGATAATAAGCTCAGGATTTCATCAGACTTTTACAACAGCTAATAGGGTGAAGGATGGCATAGCTTCACAATATAAGAGATAATGCTCCATTCCCGTAAGTAGTTATGTAATACCAATCACAGGAGTACTTAGTCTTTAACAAAAGACCAAATGAGATCTTTTTGGGAGTTACTTAAAATATAGACCAGGATAATAAAAAAGACTGAGTGTTACCATGTCCTGTGCACAAGACAGGACAGAAGGCCATGGGAGCTGGGCAAGGTGATAGGTATATCCGAGACTGCCTGGCTCGTAGGCAACCTTGACACCACTATTATATTTACAGGTTTTAGCGTAGTCTCAGTTCCTGCTCAATCAATTCCTGCAAGATTTTAAAAATTTCTGAGGTCAAAGAGACTTTGAAGGACTCACTCTGGCAGTCATTTGCCTGGATTCACACTTAGAGTTAGAGAAATTAATTCCTTGCATTTGCAAAAATTAATTAGAGCTTTTCACAAAGAAATATCTGAGGCTTCTGTAGTTCTATAAGCTATTGTATTTCAACACATTCATATGAACCAGTGAATCCTTTTATCTTATAGTGGGATAGCTACTGAATCCATATCAATATCTCAGCATATTGAACATAGTCGACTTAATGTTTTTGCAGTTCTCATTAGAAGAAGAGTTTACAAACACTGATGAACAAATGATTTCAAGAAAAACATTAACTGTTAGCTCTCTGCATTAGTCAGGTTTCTCTAGAGAAACAGAACAAATGGGAACAAATAATAATAATAATAATAATAATAATAATAATAATATATACATATACTCTCACTGTATATGGATGTAGCATGTGAAGAGAAATTTACTAGAGAAAGATTTATTACAAGGAATTTCTCAGGTGATTATGGAGGCTGACAAGCCCTAACATCTGTTGTCAGCAAACTGGAGACTCAGGAGGGCCAACAGTGTAGTTCTAGTACAAAGATTGGTGGGCTTAAGATCCAGGAAGAGTCGACATTTCAGTTCAAATCCCAAGGCAGGAAAAATGATGTCTCTGCTTGAAGGCAGATGAGCAGGAAGAATTCGCTTTACTGTCTGGAGGTTCAGCCTCTTTCGTTCTACTCAGGCCTAAACTAATTGGATGAGACTCCCCTTCATTGGGGAGAATAATCTGTTTTACTCAGTCTATCAATTAAAATGTTAATCTCACCCCAAAACACCATCACAGTCATACTTAGAATAGTGTTTGACTAAGTGGCTGGGCAACCCATGGCCCAGTCAAATGGGCATCCACCCCTTGACAACATGGCACCCAGACATATCTCCTTAAATCACAGTTAATCTCCAGGTAAAGAAAATAATAAGGTCATAAACCTACCTAATGTGATACAACCATCCTGTGATCAACCAAAAACACCCTCAGCCCTTCTCCAGAAGAGGAAGTAAAGTCTTTGAGTGACATTTGCTCTTCTTGATATCCTATAATTTAAATACTATGATGTAATATTCATAAAATACTATAATATAAAGTCAATGCATTTTGTTATATATTAAAAGAATAAAAGAGGAAAGAAAACAAAGATATTTTATACACATACACATCCCAATATATTCATAAATAAAATAAGGAGTAAATACTCATGGCAATTACAGTTCTTATTTCTGTAACTGGTTACATGCTCATAACTGGTGTTTACAACTAAAGTTGTCCCTCAGTACCTGTGGGGAAATTGGTGAAAACATTTCTCCCTTTACAACTAAAACCTCTGGGACAGAAGAGCATATAGTAATGGGAACAGGAAGCAAATATTTTGCTAGTGGGTCACTAGGGGTAATAGTGAATGATGCCATTCTGATTTCTACTTCTTGATTCCTGGACCGAGTAATCCCAGCTGTGGGAAAACTGCACAATATATTAACTACCGATTTAGAGTATATGTAGCCTGGCAAGGTATCGCCACCTAGCTGGTACTGTAACTGAGTCTTCAAAGGGCTGTTCTACCATTCTGTCAAAACAGCCACTTTAGGATGCTGTGAAGTGTTCAGTCTCTTTTAATGCCCAGTAGCTGGCCAAGAGCTATTTTTCAAATAAATAGTTATCCATAGAAGATGGCAGAGCTTAGCTCCAAAATCCTAACGTCCTGTGCTGTGACTTACTTACAGGACCCTGCCAAAGGCTCCACACAGCATTCCTGTCTGTCACTGACACTTCAAGCACCATTAGATCTGCTGGATCGCATGGCACAGCAGCTTGCATAGCTGGGGCCCTGCATTGCAGAGGCTTCTCTTATTCTCAAAACTAACAGCTTTGGGGATTACTCAGTAAATAGGACAGAGTAACACACCCAAATGAGAAATATGTTGCCTCCAAAATCAAAAGAGGTCCCCTAGGTGTTGTATCTTTTTTTTTTTTTTTTTTTTGGTTTTAGGATGGAACAGATAGATAAGACGACTTATTATTTTTTACCTTAGAAAGGCTATTGTGACATGCCCCATACCACTGAACTCCTAGAAATTTCACTGAGGTAGAAGGCCTCTGAATCGTTGTCATACTTCCCCCCATACTCAGACAGGTAAATGTCTTTTCAATATGTCTAGAGTACTCGCTACTTCTGTTTTTATTTTCAAATGGATGTTTAAAGTTATAGGGTTGGTGATTTGTTTCAGTCCTGCCATTTATCAAAAGAAAATTTATCTTTCAATTCAGTGATCAGACTTTCATTTTTAATGAGAGGATATTTATTAAAGAGATAGAGAGTAGTGGTAATGATGAAACATTTCCATAGAAGATGTCAAAATTTTAGATAGTTTGATGTTCTGATCAAGCTGATTATTTGAAAAATTTTAGTATTTAACATTTATTCTTTAAGTTTTCAACTTTGTCCAAAGGATATAGGCCTAGAGTATTTGACACAGTGAAGTGTTATAAATAATGAATATGCCCTATATAAAATGAATGAATATTTCAGCTTCTTCCTGACTGACAACTTTGGCAGGAAGAATGCAGATGAAGCATAGCATTAGTAGATTCAGAAGTGCTACTACAGAGGGTACAAAGAAGCTGGGGCATCTCATGGTCCTAACTACCAACACTAGGAAAAGACTTTCCTACATGCCTTTGGAGGTATAATAGGAGTTAAACATTGTTTTGCATTCGTATATTTGCCCGTTTTGAATGGGGCTATGCGAGAAGCACTCAAGGTGATTCAGGAACACTACCTCGCTTTTTATTCCAGATAAGCTGATATTTGCTATAGATACAAATGCTCTCTGGAAAACCACAATAGGAAGGTTTCCTTTAAGGTCTTGGAGGAAAGTCATGGCTTGTAAAATAGGGAATTATGTACTGTCCAAAAGCAATTTCTGGCATGCTGCTGGGCTCAGGAAGAGGCTGAGCACCTGCTCATTAGCAGTGAGTCATGAGCCAGGTATTATCGAATTCATCAAGTCTTAAGATATTGCAGAAATGCATTATATGATGAAAATGGTGCATTCGATATCAGGTCTTAGGAGATCCAGAAGGCATAATTAAGGCACATAAGAAGATTATTCAAATGCCCATGCCATTTTAATCTCTTGTAGCGTAACCTCAACTTCAGTTTAGCCTTCGATGTACAGCTGGTACAGAAGGAAAAACTCAGGGCTGATTTATTTTTAGATCACCTTGATAGGTGGACGTGAGCTGAAAATTTACTGTTGGTTAAGGCTACTTCTGAAATAAGAAGTGAGAAGAAATCCTCCATGTAGCTAGGGATTTGAATAATTCACTTGATATGAGATAAAGATACACTTGGACTTATGTTCAATTGCAAATGGCTTGGCTAGAAGTTCAGGGGCCTGGGAACAGAAAGGAGGTTTAGAGAAGAGATATATAAATGCTCATTAAAACTGATCCAAAAATGTGTACATATTTGTGATTCACATCAATGCCCAGTGGTGGAAAAACTAAACACTAGATTGATACAATGGCTCATCTTAGTTTTTTCACACTGGGACCATTAATGGAATAGTCAAGGTGACAGGGATGGAGGCTATACTGGGGGGCCATAGCATGAGCTCCATCTCATCAAGGCTGATTTATCTACTGGCCTTTCAGCAGATGAGAATATCTCTGATACTTCAATATATCATCATCCCTTAATGAGAACAAATAGTTATGTTGTGTATAGATGATTATATCACATCTGTTCTACCAGAATATAAATTCCTTTCTGGAATTTATAACAGTGTATTTTGGCTTTCTTAAACCCACATTTTGCAGACTCACAGAGTGTCTGTCTGGTATTCCCATTCAAGGCTCTACATTACATAGCTTTGAATTAGGAGCTCACTTGAGGGCAAAGAATACAGCTATAAGCACATGACCAGAGAGTTCACAGGTCATCTACTTTATCACCTATTAGCTGCCAGACTAATAGAAAGTTGGAGTGTCCTCCTAAAGGCAGAGCTTGGAGAAGACATCCTGTAGAATTTATGTGTTATCCTTCGTAATGCAGTGTGTGCATTAAATTAGTAGTCATTATATTGTCTTATATCTCTAATATAAAGAAAACAAATCTCTGGGACCAAAGAATAAAAGAAAGAATAGTCCATATTACCACCACTCCCAATGAATCACTTGAGTGATTTATATGTTCTGTTCTACAACGGAAGGCACATTTGGATTTGAGGCCTTGGTTCTTGGGAGAATATGGTCTTTTTATGAGAGAGAGTAATGTTTTTGCTTAACATATAATAGTGGCTAGCTACCCCTTTGGTCATTGTGTCCTTTTCATGCTGAAAAATTAGATTTTTAAACAAAGATTTTAAATAAAAGTTACTATCATGCCTGTAATTTTTGACATTGGCCATTATGAAGAACTAGCAGTGATATTATATAATGGGAATAAAGAAGAGTATGCGCATAGCATAAGACATTTATTTGAGCATTTCGTGATGTGTTCATGCCCAGAGACAACAGTGAACAGGAAATTATAGCAACCTTGACCTGACAAGGGCATAGCAATCTAAAACTCAGTTCTTTCCTACACATCCTGTCTTGAAGATCTATGTATCCCACCAGTCAAGTAATCTAGACCAGCAGAGATGCTGAGCAAGACTCTAAAAGCAGTGGTAGAAGAGAGATCATGAATATCAATTATGTTCTTAAGACTAACTGTATCAGTTTAAACGCTAGTTTGACTAACCACATTTATTTTCTTCAGGATTGTGACCACCCATTAACTCAAAGAATCAATAAAAGGTGGAGTCTAAACGGTGCAGGGTGTAGACTGTAGGTGATACACTCAGTGTTTCGCTCAAATTGCCTTCGTCTACCCCACAATATACCTACGAATTTGGTGGAGTCTCCCTCCATGCCCATGAATAGCTCTCTAGATATAATTTACAGACATATGTATTTAATGAAGAAAGAAAAACACTCACATATGACTGTGGAATGATCATCAGAACCACTTTTATGAAAGAGACCAAGTTATTATAATCATGAATAGACAAGAATAAGGCTAGATAAAGAAAATGAACACTTTAAATGAACCAGAAATGGCAACAAGCCAGAAAATGGCTCCCTTTAAGGGCATCGATGGGACTTTAAGCCAACCCTACTTAAAGAGGACATGTATGTTCTTTGAGTTACATTTTCAGTAGATTTGCAACATTTACGTTGTGTATAACCATAGTTCTCAGGAGTAGAGGTAATAGTTTGGTACATATAGAAAGAAGTAAAATTATTCCCCTGGCAGATTAGGGCCACAGATTAAATTCTTTGGCTTTAGCTCCTGCTATGTCTGCTTTCATTAGTTGACCCTTTGCTCACAGGCTCTGCTCTGCCCACAGTTCAGGATCAAGCATGCTTCCAGCGTGGACAAATTTAGAAAACTTTAATTCAGTTGTGCACAGTGGTCAGTACAAAATGCACATAATACAAATGCCTTTTGTCCCAGAATAGCTTCATCTTTCCTCATTGCTTTGACTCACCCCCAACCAGCCCACAAACGCTGCTCTCCCTAGTTACTAATGACTCCTCAGATAAAACCCAGTGCTCTCCTCTCACTTCTCATTCTCTGATGTTCCTGTGGTTTCTATTTTTTGAAATTTGTTTCTTCCAGGCTTAATCCAATCCTAGTTCTTCTATTGTATCGCTCAATGGCTACAGTATTCCTCTCTTCTGAACTTTTGTTTTATTTATTATTCTGCCTATCCAAGAAATATAGGAAATCATGGACAATAATAAATGTACACATAAAATAGTAACCTTTAAAATATGGATAAAAGGAAAAGAACCATATGTAAAGAGGCAAGAACATAGTGCAAGAAAATCAAAGATAAAGATACTTACTGCAATCAAACCCATGATGTAGATCTGAGCATACAGTTGGTCCTAGACTCTGTTTCCCATTTCACCCACACCTGCTGTCTTACTGAGACACTATGCTGATATCTTGCAAATACGGGACCCTGTATTTTCATTTTGCATTGGGCCTTACAATTTACGTGGTATTTTCTTATGCTATCTATCATGCTATAGCCAGTCCCTCTTAGTTTTGGCCTGATAAAACCCACCCTTGAGCCATCTTCTGACAAAGAGAGGGATATTGACCAACATATGTTGAGCACTTGCAATCCGAGAGGTTCTGTGCTAAACACTTGCAATTAACAGTCTCATTTAATGCTCACAACCACTCTATCACGCAACATCTTTTATTAGTTCCATTTTATAGGTGGTGAAACTGAAGCATGGATGATGTAGAAAATATCACCAAGGTCTCATAGCCAGGAAGTTTTATGCCCAGGATTCAGGCTTGGAATGTTTGATTTGGGAAACCGTAGCGTTCTGCCTCATGTCAGAAGTGGGATGGACCAACACCAAAACGAAAACCGAGTCTCGGATTGCAATTTGCACTTTAAAAGAATTTATAAGACCATGACTAGAGGATTTAACTGTAGGCTCCAGGTGATTCCTAGGCAAATTTGGGAAAAAATAAAAAGAATATTTAATTGGCCTCAGGGCTCTTTCAGGTCATTTAGGCTTATCTGTGCATCCGGCTCAGGGGAGCAGGGTGCACTTTAGGAACCAAGAAGCAGCCACATAATCTCACCAAACCCTTTGGTGGTCCTGTCAAGGCAAGAGCCCCTAGCTCCCTTTTGCTGCTGGCTCAGACCTCTGGCCTGGGGGACTGAGCCATTTCCTGGCTTTTATCCCACCTGTGCTGCCTCGAGCAGGGGAAGCAGCTGGTCCCATCACAGGTAGAAGTGGCTGCTCTTCACATGTGGAGTGGCTGGACCTTGATTCTTTTAGGTTCTGCTGTTTACACTGACCCCTTGATGGTTTTTGTTTTGGAGTAGATAAAATGGCCCATCAAATGAATAATGGTAATCCAGGTGGCAAGATTTGCTGCTTAATGGTGATCAGGGTGTTTGAGAATGTGCAAGAAGAGGTTAATTGAGCCAACCTTCATCTAGTGGGGTGAATCTCTGTACAATAGGTCCTGAGACATCCTCAGTGCATTAGGGAGTCGGAAGCTGCCCGTGCTTGAATCCTCAAGCTTTGTAGTATGACCCTCCACAGCCCTCCACGCTCTCCCCTCCCATATACTCTTCCTCAGACTGGGCCCTGCACAATTGTATCTACCCATCCAGCCCTCCTAGAGCACAGGCCCAATCTCTGAGTGGCTTGGATCCCCAAGAGAACAATGGAGACTCAGTCTCTGATAAGCAAAAGTCTAATATGACCAGGGCAGTCATTCTAGGTGGCTGCATTTGGTGAGTAAACAGCTCACATCCCAGGTTCTCAACTTAGGGCAGACCTAAGTTGCCCTAAGGACAACTTAGAAGGACATTCCATCTTGGAAGTATATCTAGGGCCTTATCGCTAACTGAATAGCTCCCCAGCATGCTCTTCTGGGGAGATCATGTTCCTCCTTTGCTATGTTCCCAGGCATTGGAGCATTAGTTCACCTGTTAGTGCTGAATCCCTCAGATCTGTACTTTATAAACTACCTTATCACATGCCAGTGTCCTAGGCAATCTGTACTGTATTACATCCATCAGTTATTTTCATGGAAGCTCTTTAGTGTAAATATAGAAACCAAATTTGCCATGAAATCCTAGAACTCAAGTAGGATGCAAAGTCCTGCACAGTCTCTCCATGCTGTTGTCTGTGGCTGTAGAAACCCCAAGTTCCTCCAGCTGGAGGTCTGGGGCTAGATGTGCAAGTGGCTGAGCTTCTTTAGCTCAGGCCATAATCAAAGTCCGGATTCAGTTTAGGTCAAATTTTTAATTCATAGATTGATATATCATACTTAGGGAATCAAGATGTTACTATTGATATTGCTGTAGAAATCTGTTTATATGAGGTTGTTTTCTTTTTCTCATAGTTCTTTTCAAGACAAGTAAAAACTCAAGCAAAGAAAAATTCAGTTAATTTCTGAGTAGTGTTCTCAACCATAGAGAAAAGAAACCTAACCCCAGGATATAAGGTAAAATTCTAAAAAATAAAATGTTCCACCAAAATTAAAGTTTGAATGGAATGAAAAGGCTAATAAAGAATAAGAAACCAGCATGTGAAAAAGAGAAAAGATTTAGGCAGAAGAAATAGTTCAAGAAAAGGCACAGAGGAGAGGAAGAAAGGTATATTTGGAAAATGGTGAAGAAGTCACATTAATAAAAATGTGAGGATGCTCTTTAAATGGGGCTGCCTCAGCTGAAATAGAGGCGAGTTATTTTACTCTCCCCTACCTACCTGCTTTTATTAGCTAAGAAGCTCTTTGGACATTGAGGTCAGGTTTCAGCTGAGATCTTACCAAGTTATATGGATTGAAAAAACGAAGAGTAATAGTTTAAGAAATCAGGAAGCTAAAAAAGTTTGCAAGGAATAAGCAAAAAAAAAAAAAAAAAAAAAAAAAAAAAAAGGTCAGAATGGGAATGAGAGTGAGGAAAAGATTTAAATCGTGAGCAGGATTTAACACGTAGGGGACGCATGTCGAGACAGCAGTTTTTAAAACTGTTACGTCTAGGAGCCAAACTCTTAGCAGAGTGGAGTTGTCCTACATTTACTGTCCTTAATGCAGTCCCAGATAAGTTCTGGTCCCAGTGGACTCACCAGGACTCTGAGTAGAGTTGGAAGCAGCTGCAGCCTCAGGAGAAAGAATCACCTCTGCACTTGGAGCTGGGACCTGGGTTCTGATGTTACTATTCTACTTGGGTCATGAATGTTTTCTAACACCCAAACTAGAAAACATGTTCAAATGTACTTTTGTCTTTTATATGTATAATACAGCTACCGAGGTGTTTCACCTCTGCAATGTCTCTTTTTTTTCTTCTATTACTTTTTGCTGTGATTACTGCCTTTTTCATTACAGGGAATATATTTAATTATTATTTATGGTCTATTGACCCGAATATATTGTAAAGAAACAAATACAATAAAACTGCTATACTGTTAAAGTAATGGAAAAAATAAAACAAAAGGGAAATGAATAGATCTGAACTTCGCAGTTATCCTCTTGATATAATCTTTATTTATGTTAACTGATTTCCCCTCTAAAATATACTTTAATACATCAACTAAAGTAAATAATCTTTCTCTTCTTTGTTTTCTGGCTTATTTCTCCTTTCTGTGCTTTTGCTCATGCTATTTACTTAATCGGAATATTCTCTCGGTGGTATGCATCTTTTGTATTCATGCCTCTCATTCAACAGGCATTTTGAGCATAAAAATAGATAGCTCAAACACAAAAAGTCTCCACGAAGCGTTTCTCAATATTTACTGTTTTATGTGCAAGACAGTTCTAAGTGTGACTGCAGACACGAAATAGAAACAGAAATTGCCCCTGCTCTAAAATATTCTAGGATGACAGATGAGTGAAACATGTATATAAAAGGCACCAAGTGATGAAAACATATACACATAAATAACACGAGGATTCTGATATCGGAATCACAAGCATTTCCCATCTCCTGAAAGAGATTTTTGAACTCCTTGCTGCAAGAGTATGTTGTCACAGATGTTTTGTTACCCTGCTGTATCCAGTGACTTGAACAAACCTGATACACAGTATACAATTGTTGAGTTGATCCCCTGTTAGTTGTTCTGAAAAAATAAAAAAATTCACAAGAAACATTTAACTGAAGTTCTCTTACACACGACTTAGAATAACTGTGAATTAATTTGAGTGTCCAAGGAGTCATTTTATCCATGGGTTTATTTATTACTGAAAACAAGAATTGTAACTATAAAACTCTGAGTTAGAAATGTTAGTGCTAACACCTGAAAACAGTGCTGAGGTTCACATCAATGGGAACCGCATTCATCTTTTCAAAGACTCAGAATTAGTTCAGCTTCCTAGACAAGGTAGGCACTGCCCTTCATTTACGATCATACAGAAGCGATTACATTTTGTATTTTCCCACTTCTAATTTGGTTCATCTTTAATATAACCTCTCTGTAAGGCTAATGCACATGGCTTCATTTATCTATTTTTTACAGCAAATTGTTTAAGAAATTTTGAGATGGTCGTATGGGTCACTGGGTGCTTAGTCTAAAGGAAAGAGAGTTGTGTGTTAATGTCCTGTAGAATTATCTTATTTTCCTTAAAAAAAAAAAAACCCAAATCTTATTTAAAAGAAGTAAATAATAGTGTGGTTCAATAATCCGTATAGTAAAATAAAGAATTCAACTTAATTGTTAAATGTATTGCTAAGTAACTATTTATTTTTTTTTAGTTCTGTTAGATAAATACAGGATAGCCAAAGTAATTCTACTAACATTAACTTATAAGGACCTCTATTTCACTAAACATTGATATTTACTAAATGCATTACTTTCACATTTAATACCATTTGTGAATGTGACAAAGGACATAAAGATATTTATTTCAGGAAAATTAGTGTATATATTTAAACTAGATAAAAAAAGTAATAGCGATTAGTTTGGATTTTGGGGAAACTGTATTCAGTAGTAAAATTAAAAGGGAGAAAATATGTTATTATGTTTTGAATCTCTCAATCTGAAATCATGATGATCATAAGTTAATTTCCAGACCTAAAGTTTCATAAACATTTTAACTTATTTCTATCCTTACAATCTACAAATGACTAAAGATGAATCTATGTGAGGTTTCATTTCTAATCCTTGCTGTTTGTTCAATTACTTTACAAATTCCTTAATTAAAGGAGAATAGTTGATTGATGACTCATGAGCAATTTATTTTCAAAAATATCGAAACTCATCATTACCAGATGTTTTTATAAGTTTAGATACTGATGCCTACATATCTCTTTTGTTCTCATAGACTTGGCATCTACCCTGTAAAAATAGTTTTTCCCTGACGAAATGCACTAAAACCCTCTAAAATGGAGAGCTTAATTAAAAAATTTAGTGTTTCAAAGTATAAATGATAATCACATGCACGTTACATCGTGTACTCCTTAACTTTTTTCTCTAAGAGACTCTTGACTCTGCTGAGAACACATTTTCTCCTTGAAACCCTCTCAATTGGTGGTATTTTCCTCCCATGTTCTTAATACCATAGGTCTTGAAGAGGAAGAAAAAGTCCTTGCTCCTTATCAGTAATCTTTCAGATTGCTTGGATTTCAGTGTCTTGTCTTCTTTTCCTTTAATAATCTTGATCATCAATCTAGATCCATCTATCAGTCTATCCCCAGTTCTCACACTGGCCTAAGCATTGTTATCTGCGATAACTCTTTCCCAACCACAGGATCAATTTATGCACTCACTTTCTGAATACCTCCTGGCTTTCCACAGCATTTTCTATAAAATCCACTCTTTCGGACCTCATCAGTACCTATAGTTCAATGACCCTGCTACACTTTCATTGAGAATCCTCTTCTCACACAGGTTAAACTGCGTGATAAGATTTAAGCACTGCAGCTAAATTATTTAATTCTCTTTTTACTCCTTTTATGATGGACAAAAGTCTAACATGCTACTTATTTCTCTACAGTTGAACAAGGCAGTCTGATGGCACTTAATCTTCGTGGCCATTTGCTTCAAGTGGACCATAGTAGCTCCCGTCCATGATACTGCATTTTTCTTGTCCAGTCACTCTTCTGGTTTTCTAGCCAATTACTTTATTGCCCATTATCAGATGTAGATACAGATGTAGGTGACTGTATCTGTACTTTCTCCTGGCTGACACTCAGCATTTTTTTTTGGTACAGAATGCAAATAATCCTTTTGGTGACTCTGCTAAAGTCCTTTACAGTCTGTTCATTATTTTGAGTTTTCCTGAGCACAAAGGTGATCATGGGAAGGCATATAATTTAGATCAGGTCAAACAAATTCAATCTCTTTATTTTAGCTGGTGAAATCAGAAAAAGAGGACAACTTTCTCCTAGAGATGGCAAGCTGGTGGAATATAGTCTGGAGCTTCTGGTGGCAATTTTTGGGTATAGGAGGAGATACCTGCTAATGAAGCCAATACATCTAAAAGGTGATGTAAGACATATTGCTAACAATATGGGTGTCACATTTTCCAAGCCATTCTTCTCTGAGCTTTTATTTATTTGCACCAATAGATTGCAAGTTCGAATTAGGTTTATGTTACAGAAGAAAGAGTCCTGATATTCTGATTTATGCATATATAAAGATAAAATAGAAGAAGAATGGACTAACTACTCAGGCTAAAGTAATAGAAGAGAGATTCTATGGCATAGTTTCTGCATGTTAGAGATAGTCAAGAATTGCTAAGATTCTACATGGTTTGTAGTTGTATACCAGATAGCTGGATTCTAATCTTTGGCAATGTTGAGGTGTTTAACACTTAGAAGAAGAATGTAGACAGCAAATAGCAGATTTTACTAACTCATATCTATCCATCTTCTCAACCTTCTTTCCTAACATTTTTAGAGACGAGAAAAAACAAACCAACCTATATGACAAAGATGTACCTGGAAGTTGGAGATGTCTGAAAATGAAGCATCGGGTAGGAAATGTTATGAATTCTCTATTTTGCTGTTAAAGCAAATATAGTAAAAATACCAAAGAAAGCCATAGTGGAGGGTTCTGAATTGTGTATAAAGTTTATTGGGTGACTACTAACTTTCTTTCCAATTCTACTTTGAATATTTCCTGCCAATTCCTTTTGGCTTGCAAATTTTCTGTTGAGAAATTAGCTGACAAGCTGACAATTTTATGCAAACTCCCTTGTAGGTAACTATCTGCTTTTCTCTTATTGCTTTTAAGATTCTCTCATTGTTTTTAACCTTTGACATTTTAATTATGGTGTGTCTTGGTGTGGGCCTCTTTGGGTGCATCTTGTACTTGCTAGGCTTGTATGTCTATTTCCTTCACCAGATTAGGGAAGTTTTCTCTTATTATTTATTCAAATAAGTTTTTAATTCCTTGTACTCTCTCTTCTCCTTCTGGTGCTATTATGATGTGTGCTTGATATTTTCCCAGAGACCCCTTAAACTAGCTTTGTTTTTTGGATTTCTTTTTTCTTGTTGCTGTTCTGATTGGGTATTTTCTGCTACTTTATCTTCTAAATTGCTGATTCTATTCTCTGCTTTATCTAATTTATTGTCAATACCTCAAAGGTATTTTTCATTTCAGTTATTGTATTTTTTATTTCTGACTGATTCTTTTTTATGTTTTCCATCTCTATTTTTATGCGTGTGTGTGTGTGTTTTTAACCTCTTTGTTAAAGTTCTGAATTTATCCACTCTTTTTCTAAGTTTATTGAGCATCCTTTATAACTAGTGTTTTGAACTCTGCATCGGGTAAATTGCTTCTCTCCATTTAGTTTTAGTTCTTTTTCTGGACTTTCGTTTTGTTCTTTCATTTGAGGCATGTCTTTTAAACAATATGCTGAAAGTGTAAAAATCACTCTCTAACATCGATTTTTGAGTAATCAAGTAAAAACCATAGTAGTATGAGTTGCAAGGTGGTTCTGGCAAGAGAAAGAATTTAAAGTTGCTAATCTATCTCCCAAATTATATCTATATATATAATTTAGCATTAAAGTTTTTTAATGGAAATGTTTTAAAAATTATTGAAAAGTTTGTATCCAGAAAAAAAAGATGGTAGGACCTCAAATCAAGTCTTCCTGAGAGTACCCGAATAGATATTTGCATGTCTTTATATGTTACATGGTGAGGACTAATCTTGGTATTCTGGTGAATGAGGTAATTAACTGTATTTCAATAGACTAGCTTCTTTCCTCTCCAGTTTTATTGAGATATAGTTGACATATAGCACTATATAAGTTTCAGGTGTACGGCATAATGACTTGACTTACCTATACTGTGAAATAATTACAATAAGTTTAGTTGATATCCATCATCCTAATGAGGTCTGGTTTGGTCTTTGTGTGCAGAGAGGTACTTCAGCCTCACCTCTGTGTTCTAAAATTTTCTAGTGGTGTCTTGTCCCTGAAAAGTTCTTAGTTGTGTTTGTGATGGGAGCAAAGTTGAAAATGACCTGTGTCGTCATCTTGGTGGCATCATTGTCCTTAAGACTACCTTTTGTATTTTCCTCAAATATTAAAATATGACCTGTAAAAAGTAGGTTAAATAATGGATTTCATTTTTAAGAGCTCATTTAGTACAAAATGCCCCAGAGATCACTAGGCATATAAAATAATATCTGAAGACATTCAAATATCCTGGAAGCCAAGACAGGTCTCACCCACTCATGAGATGGCATGTTTCCAAGGCCTTTTTAATCAGTAAACCAACCTATTAGGCAGCTAACCAACGAACCAAATAAAGAACCAACCAGATGGCAAATATGTACATGTTCTTTTCATAATGTTTCTTAAACATTTTATTTCTATTCTAGGGAAATATGCTCTCAGATTGACCCAGATGTTGTGCAATGTGCAATCCGTAATGTGATTTGGTCAATATTGTCAACTTACTAGGCCAGATTTACATCTCCTCTTACTCTTCCCACTGTTCCTTTCTTCCTTTTTCTTTTCTAATTTCTGCCTCTTCTGAACATTCCATCACTTCCTATCTCTTGTAACTAGTAGGCATGGCAGAAACAGCAGGATTTTTATTTTATTCTCAGTGAGAAGAGAAAATCGATCTCTAATTGAAAACCTGGTCAGATAGGTGGCTCATGTAATCTAAATCAAGTCGTCAGTAATTGGATACACACTAACAAGTATTCTGGCCTTTCTCTTTGTTGGCAGGATGGTACAATTTGGAGAAAGAATGTACATTTATTCTCCTAGCAAGAATATGGCACGCATATAAGGTGGCAATTTTTTAACATGCATAGCAAAATGATATCATGACTTCCAATAATGCATTGCATCTAATTTTGTATCAGTGAAATATAAGTCTCTTTCCAGTGAATAATAAAAATGTGATTTTGTATTTGAGAGTGTGGAGAAGAGAATCCTGTGAATTTTGTAGCATGGTTAATTTTTTAGAAGGTTAATTTATGTTAATTTTCAAAATTATGAACAGGATTTGGAAAAACGTAGTTTCAGACTATAAAAAGTGTTCTTATTAAAGTTTTGAGAAGCATATCACACAGATTTGAAATTTAAAGTGAGTTGTTTAAGATAATTTGTATAGTCTTACAAACCCTATTCTTATGCCTAATCTTATTTTAGACTCTCCTGACTTAAGTTGAAAAAAAAAAAAAAAAAACCAAAACCTGTATTTTTAACTCAACTGAGTTTATTCAAAAGTTGGGATTTAAAGTTCTGTGGGTCTTCAGATTAAATGTGATTTTATATGTAATACCTGTAATCATTAAACAGCACATCATATTTTTGAATTTGCCTTATTTTTAAAATATATATTATATATGGATAGATTAACTTTTATGTTGGGTTTAAACATAATCAAAGAATACAGCCATATGTTTTTTTTCCCCCTAAGTCTAAGGCTGCTATATTTGTTTTATGTAAAAATTAATTTCCTAAGATTAATTCTTATGTTCATGGATATAGTTAAAACTTATTTTGCTTAAAGAGAGTGAGAGTGTCTTAAGACATAAATAAATACACTGTTGACCATTGTGTTTGGTTTCCATTTTAAAGAGGGTACTGTGCTGTAATTACTTCAAGAAACACTCTATGATCAAATTTTGGAACAGACAACTTCTGTTATCTAGCTAAATAAATTTGTTTAAGAAAAGGCAGTGAAAGATAAAGTTTTTAAAATGATTCTTTAACAGATTTATGACTTGTTTAATATTTAGTTTTAAAAGTTCTAATTATCTAAAACCACATATGAATTGAAAATTTGGTTATTTTTTAGATGAATATTTGTTTTAACTATACAGAATCAACAGAGAATGTTAATAAACCATTTCAAAACTTGGAATAATATACTTAGCATGATTCAGTCTTTTGTTTGTTGATTTGGTAACGATAATTTTAAGGTGCAGATGGTAAAGTAGACTATAATAGTGGTTTACTACTCTGTCTCCAGAGTTTAGGTTTCAATTGCACCTATAAAAAGGGGTAATTAGTCCTTTTTTATTTGATTGCTGTTAAAGGAAAGAAAGCTGTTTCAGTTAACTGCCAACTAGATACTACTCCAGATTAAAATCAGTAACTGATTTTTTAAAAATCACATTTCGAGTTGAAAGTTCTAAAAAAGTGAGAAATGTCACCTTCTTAAATATTATGGTCTATTAATTATGCCAGTGCAGTGAAATTATTTGTTGTGATTAGTTGACAGATAGGAATATCAGTCTTATAAAATTGTATGTAGTGGAGACAAGGTTAATACTAATTTAATATGAATTAATAATGTGATTGAGAACATTCAGAGATGAGTGAGCTGTGATCTCAGTAAAATGGCATAATGATTTGTTCAAAAGCTTGAAAGTAAGAACATGCTTAAAGCATATATTTCTTCATAAATCCAGTACTGTTGGCAAGTTGGAACTGTGTGATCATAAATATTATTTTTTGTTTAGATGTACATTATTTTGACAGCAACTTTTCACTCATACCAAATACCAAAGACCCGAATCTAGAGAATAACTTCATTCTTCCTTAACTATGCATATGATTGCAATATAAAAAGAATAATAAACATGTAATTTTAATTACAGTACAAAATAGATATTCCAGCTTCTGAAATAATTTTCAAACATATGAAAAAAATAAATGTCAAATATTAGTTTATTTTAAATTTTATATTTCATGCTTTATGCTATTGTGACTAATTTACAGAAGCATTTGGATATTTCTGCATAAACTTTGTAACATTTTAGAGATACGAAAACAGAGAATCCTAAAAAAGATATGTAAATTGAAATGATCAACATGTCAAATAAACTAACAATGGCATTATCATTTGTTTGTAGATTAATTATATTAATAGTTATAATTAAGATAATTTGAGCTTTTGCATTAATATAATGGAAGTTTACTTGTAAAGTTTTAGTCTATGTTTTAATTCTGCCAACTGCAAAATGGAAGAAAATGTCAATACTAAGAACAAAGCAGAATTTGCATAGGAATGGAAATAGCCACATCATGACAAACAGATCTTGATTTAGCTCATAAGCTGAATAATGTCATGAGTTTTTGTACTTAGAAATTTATTTTTTAAACCCATATATCCCATGAAAAATTGATGAAGACAGCTGCATTTTTAATTCAAGTAAGATCAGCTGTTTGGCAGAGGATGTAGAGCAAAGAAAAATTGCTACAACAATTTAAGTGAAGTGAGAAAATCAAAGACAAAGTGAGGCATAATGAAATCATCAAGTAAAATACACATTAAATGTAACTTCATTCATTTTAGAAAGTTTGTCTAATTTGCTTTTCAGTGTGCCTAGTATAGTCTATACAAAAAAAAAAAAAAAAGAAAGAAAGAAAGAAAGAATAGAAAAAAACAAAAAACCCCCACAACTATCTCTAAATAAATATCCCTCTGTGAGAACATAAGAAAATTAAAGGTAAGAAAAAAAAATTCCAATTACTACTTAAGAAGACATAGTCCTTTTAATTGTGTTGGTCAGCATTATGCCATCATCACAATATATTTAGGCTTTGACCTGTTATTTCACTTTTTATGAAAAAATCTCTACCTGGGATACTAATTCTTACCTGGTTTCCCTAAGTCTCATTCCCTGTTGTTATCACTTTACCTGATGCAGAACAGAACAGTTCAAATGATTAGATATTTACTCTAATTATTGGCAGATACTCTCCTCTTACAGATTGCCTGGATTTTGCCTCTTGTCTACTGACAGATATCTACCACATTATCTCCACTCATCAGTCCATGTTCCAGTTGGATCCTTTCATTGAATCTGCCTGTTGCTATGTTGTCTGAAAGTTCAAGTATTGCTAAGAGCAGCCTGCTGCATTGTCTTCTTTTGCCATTTCTGTTAAGTTCATAAATTGCTGTTTCTCTCCTATTGGGGTGTTCACACTCTAATCTTAGAGGCTAGCCCCACTCAGTTGCTTAAAGAAATTCAATTCTATCAGTAGTATTCATTCAATATTTATTGGTCTTGTTTATTAGTCTCCTTTTTTATTAGAGTTTCAGGTGCTAGTTACACGGTGGTAAACAAAACAGACATAGTATTTATTTGCTTGGACCTTAAAGTTTAGTGGGCTGTATGGATTATACACATATAAATAGATAAATACATATATAGTTAAGATTTTAACATGATTAAAAAAAATAAGGGTTTGATGTTAGAGACTAACAGAAAGAATCTAATTAAAGGGAGCAAACTAAGCAAGAGTCATTGAAGAGATAGCTATACTTATATAATTGCAATTATTTTAGGAGTTACTAGTGGAATCATTGAGAACATTGGATTGAAATAACTCTAATAAGTGCTTAATAAAACTTTATTAAGTGCTTAAAATATATTACACATTTCTATAAGTGCTTTACATATATTAACTTATTTATTCCTTGTGGCTTTTTAAGGCAAGTAATATTATTAGCCCCATTTTATAAGTGAAGAAAACACAATACAGAGATGTAGTGAACTGTTTGAGGCTGTCCTAGTAATGAAAGGTTAAGTTGAGCTAAAGGTGGTTTGACTCCAGTGCCAGACCATAACCACAATGATATGTTACCTGTCAAGGCACCAAGACCCCAAATCTCAAGTTTAAAGGTGGAAAATATTAAAAATCAAGCACATGCAATGATTATCATTTTGAAGCAGAACTGGAATGTAGTGACTATGGACGTGGACAGAGGGATAAAGCATGTTCAAGGGTAGATAATGTAGACCTCTAAAAGCGAAGGGATGTTATGAAAACACTCTTATTAGGCAATTGACCTGATTAGATTCATGCCTTCCTGTTTGTTTTCTCGTTGTTTAAGCATTCTAAATTTTATGCAGAAAATTAATTGGAATAAAACAGCAAGAAAAGAGATACCAATTCAGGGACAATTGCTGTAGTTGAAGAAAAAGCTGCTGCTGATTTGCCTAGTAGCAGCTGAAATATAGAAAGCTGAACAGAGTAGAGACACCTTTTAAAAGGGCAATCAATATATATGTGGGATATGTAGGAAAGTGAGGAATGAAGGCTAATGCCAAATTTTCTGTCCTGGTAAAATTCTTACTCTAATAGGGACAGAAATATTAAAATTGAATTTTAAATAATTTAAGAACATTAAACATTCTGGGCTAATACTTTAGTGAACTAGGTATCATAGATAGTTAACTTAGGAATCCTTTTCTGAAAAATGAAGAATCAATAAAATAATACAAAGCTAAAGAATTATAAATAGAAAGATTAAGGAAAACAATGATATGAAATATATTTTTGTTAATTTCCTCTTAATAAGACATGCTATATTAAAATAAATGTTATAAATATTAAAAACATAAAGGAATAATTAATAGCATGAGGTTTAAATAATCAATCACTACAGATTTATGTGACAGATTTAAATACAATCCCAAAATTAGTGATGAAGGAAAGAAATAAAGCATTTGTCACATATTTGGATTTTGGGAAAGTATTTTATACCATTTCTAAAAGGTTTGCTTCCACAATTTTTTGTAAAGGTAAAAATGCAGTCTCAAATAAAACTATAGCTAAAGACAAGTGGCTAATATCCATCTGATAAAGATTATTTTTGGTAGTCTCATATCTGATAATATTTGACATCTAAAGTAAACTGATAATTTTTTAAAAAAGGAATAAATTAATCCAACTTAGAACATTCTAGGCATTTGAGTTTAAAGACTTGAAGAGTGCAAATTCTGATATATATAAAAGGTCAAAAGTTTCACTTATGAGCAGGCATGATCTCTGTGAGAGAGGGTGAAGGTTAAAATTAATTTAAGAAAACTGCTACTTTCCAGAAAATAACAACAAAAAATACTTGGCAACGTAGATATTAACGAGTAACACAACCTCTCCTGAATGTGGAAATGGATTGAAATCTTTCCAAACAGTAAAAAATTAGAAACAGATTGTTGAAAACAATATATGGATGCTTGTCTGGTTACCGTGGTATTAGACTTAAATTAGCAAAGAGTACATTCTAAAGAAAAACAGCTTAGTCCTTTGAAATAAACTTGCTTGAAGAATCTCATGCCAGTATTTTCAAGATGATCTCACTCCCCTGCCCGTTTGACAATGCTTGACATTCTTGAGGTACGTTTAGATTAAATTATCTTCAGCATAGGAAATTAAAGGTAAATCTATGTGTTTTGGTAATCAATCTAGGAGAAGGTTGGACTGGTAAATCTTAATGGAAACTAAAATCTCTAACCAGAGTAGAGTTAAATAAAATGCTACAACACAGAGATGTGTACAAAAAAAATCTCCACAGCGTCTCAAAATTTTTCTCGGAAAACACTGCTTCAAAACAGGGAAACGTGGTATGAAAATTCCAAAATAATTATGTTATTCCTTGGAGCATAACATCGTATAAATTAGCCAAATTGGTCTTAAGACTGATGCAATCAGTTACAAACTACACTGGTTTCTTTTTGAGGCCATAACCATCTTATTAAGAGTAAAACTTTGTCACCTTCAAAGAGATGTATACTTATATTCTCTCTATATGGAGCTGGAGCCAGGGCTAGAGAATCTCACTTATCTAGAAAGATTACATTTGTATGATGGCAAAATAAATTCCTAATTTATCTAATTTAAGATTCTTATAGAATCTCAAAGAATCTGTCAACATGGTACTCCTTCCTTCCTTATTTCTTTTTATCATTGAAATGCAATTGACATAACATTGTCCAAGTATAAGGTGTATAATGTGTTGATTTGCAATATGATTAATTTTATAACCATTGGTGTTTTTTTTTTTATTAAAAATACAAAGCATTCATGTAAACTCTTGACTCTTTGCCTATAGCAGATGCTATCCTTTCCACTATCTCAACTCTTGTGTATCAAGTTTTATATTATTTGTAACTCTTCTACAACTATTACAATTTTTTATCCTTAAAGCGACAGCTAATTTTTTTAAGAAATAGCCCTTAAACTAGGTTGGAAATTATTTTATGTACTGCATATAAATGGCACTGAAAGGTCAATTTTTGGAAGAGAAAGAGATAAAGAACTTCAAAAGAACTTTGAGAGACATTCAACATTTTCCCAGTTTGTCACTCTATCACAAATAAGCCAACCATCTCCCTGGCTGGATTGTGAATGACTCATCCTCCACTTTCTCAAGTTTTAAGAATGTGAAAGCAACATACTATGTATTCATCCAGGGCAGACAGATATATGCATTTAAGGATTTGGCTTATTTACTTAAGACACTAAGTTTAAAGATTTGTACAATTTGTATTAAAGTGAGTAACTTTTGTAACTTTTAGTATGCTGAAAGTTTGTTTTTCATTCTATCATTTCCCTTATGTATGTAAAACATCAAAATATTGTTTAAAATGTCATTATGAAGTTTAGGTCTAAAACTATAAATAAGTACATAATCAAATACTTTCTAAACTCAATGAATTTTTTTTTCATCTGGAAGAGAACCCATGAAATAAACTTTTCATTACTAACAAAGTATAGCAAAAATACAATCTTTCTATGTTAATTATTGATGGTGTTTAGTTTTCTGAAGTAGGCCAGAGCATCAAATACAATGTCAATATATTTTGGTGACAGTGGCAGATTCAAAAATCTATAGGGACAAGTCTTCCTTTAGCTCTATGATTGGTCATGATGGTGCAGCTAGTATGGTGCAGTTGTATGTCTGAGTAATAGGACTGGCAGAATAGTCAGGGAACAAATTTGCAACATATAAAGTATTTGAGAAAGTTAACTGAAAATATGCTAACAGAATAAGCATTAATTAGTACAGAGAAGTAAAACCTTTGGGGAGACTAATTGTATTTCACTGACAACTTGAAATGGATCGAGTAAATAGGTTTACATTTCATTGGGAAAAGTTGTTGTATATTGAAATGACTTGTCAGAAATACAGTTATATAAGAAACAGGAAAAATAATTTAATCTGAAGGGTATTTTCACAAGGAGAAACTTTGATTCATAAAATAACCATCTAGTATAAGTAGGAAATACTATAAGATACTTGAAATAAGATTGGGAAATTAGTAGCAAGTATATAAGGATAAAAAAAATTAGTAGTAAGTTCAGATTAGCCTTTTAGTGCATTTGGGGAAAAAAATTGTTCCCTAAGGTTTACCAAAATGTACATTAAATTCTTCTCTTATTTGATAAACAAATATAACTGTATAATTTCTCAAATTAAATTTTATTCCTGCTTTGTGATGAGCATTATAAAATGAGGGATCGTTGCTAATCGATTAGCAATTCACTTTCTTATAAGGCAGTCAGCAAACATAAGCTTGATACTACAGTTGGCAGTCTCACCAAATTCCGAATTTCCTCTACCCTTAGAAGAACAATATCAGAGCAGGTGCTATATTATGATCGCCAGAAAGCCATTTTGTTTAACATGAATAATGTCATTCAAAGGGTCAGCCATCTGTTTGTGAGTGTTTCAGACTTACATCCACAGAACGTAAAAGTGATGCATGCATGTGTCGCAGTTATGGATCCTCCAAAAAGCTCTTTTTTTTTTTTCATGTAAAAATTAAGCGAAATTATTTTAAGGAATAAGTTGTATTAGAAATACAGACGCATAAATGCTGTGGTTTTTGTTGCTTTATGAATCTCAGATATGTAAATCAAAATTGAATTTGAGTTTCTGTATGTAATTTGTGAACTTGAAAAGAAGCAAGTTACAGTTCAAAATGTGCAGTCACTGAAAAAGATACAGTCTGTTATGTGTATATTTCTTAAATTTTAGATTTCATCTTAAAGTGTAATTTTTCTACAGAATATTTATATTTATTTAATGTTGCATTGTTTATCACAAAATAAAGTTAAAAATATCTTTTCCAAAAAAAGCAAGCACAAAGTAATCATTGAATATTTACAAAAATATATAAGGGAATTTTTTAAAAAGAGCTGAGTAAAATCAACTTTTTTTGATGTTTCTTACTATTTTGCTATATAAATAATAACCGTAGATTTATCTCCAATTTTCTTAGTTTCTATAATATTATCACTAGAACACTGTGATGGTCTCTCCAGAATTAATGCTATCTACTTCTGAAACATAATAAATATAATATAATATTTGGAGAAAAAAATATTTGTGAAACTTCAGTAAATGTATTATTTAAAGTTATAAATATTTATTAAAAAATTGAGTATAACTCTTTAGGTTACTCTTCTAGCAACAACCATTATACATTCTTGAAAAAAAAAAATACTTCTCTCCCAGCATAGATTGCCAATGTATTTAGACAGTAAATGATAATAATTTTGAAAGAATTCAAACTTATATAAAGCAAAAATTGTTTGTCAATATAGTTTTAAATGTTTGGAAGTATAGAAAATGTTTTGAGCAATTTGATTTCATCAAATGCATCAATTGAAAAAGATATTAAATAATATGACAATTTCAAACAAATGTATTTATTATTTGTTGTGTATAAATCATTACTATTGACATAAATTATCTGATTAAATTCAGTAACTTGGATTGATAAGCACAAAAATATACAGAATTTCATGATACTAATGTCAACTAGACTATAATTTCAATACATAAACAAAAATCTATTTAAAATCACTTTATATTTATTAATCTGAATTTACCAAGAGAATAACTTCAGGAAATCAAGTACTTTCTGAGGACATTTGGAAGACTATCATCATGGTCATCACTGAATATGAGGTAGTATTTATGGATGTTAGAACTACACTCTAAGTATCGGGAAAAATAGAAATTGATCAAATAAAATGAACAGAGAAGAGACATGGTCCTGATTTTGAGACTCCTGAACTACTTTAGGCAAAGGAGAGAAATTCATTCTACAGACACGTCAAAGTATGTTCATCCATAATGTGGTCATGAGTTTGTATGAGTCCAATCCACTATCCTTAGTCTGGGGAACACAATTTAACTTTGGTTGGTGGAAATGAAAGCTTAAAGATAAAACTAGAATGTTAGTACTTCCTACATGATGATGTGCATGTTAGCTCTAAGCTCTAAGGAAGAGCATTGGTGCTATTTATTCTACACTACACTCTGAATGAAAGCATGAACCATGGATGAAGAGCGAAAGTAGAAGGTCTGAACTGAGGCCATACAAAACATAATGAGGTCTTGTATATGTTTACTGACAAAGAAGAAAAAAATGAAAAATTTCTCCTCTTCTGGAAAGTGATTAATTGAGATGGTGAGATGATGAGAGTCCAAGATGAGAGTCCATTTCCACTTATGCAACTCAGAGATGAAAATCTTTCTGAAGACAATGGCCTCTTCACTTAAGAATGTAAAGAGAGCCAATGGTTATTCTTTTATTTTAACTAGAATTTATTTTTAAGAGCTGTTTGCCATTGATTTTTTTTTAAATTATAGAATATATGTAAAATAGAAATGATTAGGAAATAATGAATTCAACAATCTTAGCTCATTTCACTTTTTGAACAATATAAAGTTATTTCTTCAATATACTTATACAGATCTTTGTTACAATCTTAACCACATTGAGTCATATTTATTTACTTTTTACATTTTGATTTCTCTTGCTTTCTAGGTCATCTATTTTCTGAAATCAGAAACACATTTAACTATTCTTTATATCCCCAGCATCTAGAGTGAAGTCTGGTACATACACATGCACAATAGTATTTATTAAATGGATGAGGAATAAATAAAACTGTTCTAAAATATACTGTGGATATTGGCTTCATTCATTTAAAAATCATTTAAAAATGATACATTTACCATACTGTGGGTAACAATGCCATTTTAAATAAAAATAGTGTTGAATCAATCTTCAGAAGAAAGAACGGGACTAAATAAATAGATGTGACAATTGCCTTCTTAAAACATGCACTTGAAACTGTCACAAGAGTTACAAAGTCAAGAGAATGAGAAGTCCATGAAGTTTACAACACAAGTGAGAATTCTGAATAAATAAAATAACTTAATAAAGTCACCGATTAGGGTAACTCTTCATTTGAGATAGTGGCACAAAGCTACTTTTCTTTTAATGATTCTTTGCAGTTTAAATTAGAAAAACTATATTTCCTTAATTAATCATTTATTATGTTCTTCTTTCTTTTACACTTTAATTTTAATCATTACTACCTAATAGTAAACATTCTCTTCAATTTTAGCCGGAATAATATGAGCCTGAATAAATTATACCCTACCAGATTTCTGATTCTGAAGATAGACAATGAAGCAAGTTATATTACAGGGTCAAGAGGAAAGAATTTTATAATATAAAAATCACAGAAGAGAACATGTAGGTGTTAAGTTGGAATTATTGGTGATAAGAAAAAAAATTGTAGAAGATATCTATTTTATGAAAATTTTAATATGCATTAACACTTACATAGTGGTAACTCTGAGTGTCAGCTCTTATTTAAGTACTGTATGACATCACTCAGTTCTCACATCAACTCTGAGATTCAAGTTTATAATTTTATCTCCGTTTTATGAGTGAGGAAACAGAGAAAAGCTTACATAGCCGGTAATGGTTACAAAGGGAATTAGGACCTATATTTTCTGTTACAGAAAGAAAAGAGAGAAGTTTTAATATGACCAAAGAACCAAGACAAAGCTTTATTAAAAAAAAATGTAGGTGTTCATTATCGATCCCTTTTTTATACCCCCCTAAAATGACATTTAACTAGGGTATATATAGGCAATAATAGTGAGATCATTTAAATTTTAAAGATTTTCTTATACCTTTCTTATACCTTCTCATTTCTTCTCCTCTTCAGTTCTCTGCCTTTATGGCGGATGGTGAATTGTCAATGGAATAATAAAATCCATGGTGGAACTGGGGGTGGATTTCTGATGTAACAACAACAACAAAAATAAAGTGTGACATTGCGTTAGGTGCCGAAGGGAGTGTAGTGAGGAACTAATTAGGTCACAGAAAGTACATAATCCATTGTAAATCATTTGATAAAAAGTGACAACTTAGAAGGCAGTAATGTACTAATGTACTACTGGAAAAACTTCAGGCCAAGATATTGAAAAACAGTATTAATAGAGCACTTTGTTTTCATCGGCTACATCTGACCAGAGGGTGTTTAAAAGAGATAAGTTCATTAAAAAAAATTGTCAACTTGCAAGTAGATATAACAGGAAAATATTAAGAACTTACAGGGGTCTGAGATTATATACTACTTGCAAGCTAGTTAGCCTGTTACAATTTCATGGGGACATTTCAATAGAAGACATGAGACTTCCAAGTCAGGAACAAAGTTATAGAAATAGTAGCAGCCAGAGTGTCGGCAGATCATGGTAGTGTATTGAGTCTCTCACAGGGTGCTGGGGAGAGGGCCAGTTGGCATCTGCACACGCAATGGGTTGCATTATAGGAGAGGAACTCATCTTGGGAAGCACAAGTATTTTATGGTAGATAGTAAACATACTTGTTTTTTGCTCTCTAGGAGACTTTATCTTCATTACCTCAGAGAGTAAGCATGTCTACACTGTTCTGGGAGGGAGGACACTGTTTTCCAAGGCTGTTGTATAAACATTCTTTGAGAATAAGAAGTAAAGGGCAATTAGTGTTTCATCTGTGGGAGATGAAAAAGGGACATTCTCATGGAAAATCGTCTTCCAATAACAAGAGGGTCTAGAAATTCAGAGACTTGTAAGGTAACTTCGTGTCGATTGCAAATATTAAAGTATAAAATTGATATTAAATGTCAATAAATAGAATAATAAAATAAAATAAAGTTGAGATATCATTTGAGTGACAGAGGCCAAATAGAACTTAGCATTGTGTCAGACCAAATTAATAGTCTGATTGGCTGGCCCTTTAATTTGGTGACTAATAAATACTTTTAATTGAATAAAATGACTCAGGAAAAAACGACAACATGTGGTTCTTGGAAGTAAATGAATAGACTCAAAATACCCACCCCCCAACCACACAAAAGTCTAAAAAGCCAAAACAAATTGTGGATGTGTCTCCTGGCACATGGGACTGACCAATCAAATGGATAAGAAGCTCAATTCATAGACTTCTTCATCAGTTTCTGCAACTGTCAAGGTCTAATCCCTATAATGAACTCATTATTCTATACTACTCATATTAGTTCTGTCTCTCTCACTGAACCCTAACTGATCAACTCGAACATCTCTAGTCACAGCTACCATGTGATATTATTAAAGGCTTTGGATTCATTATTACTAATCTTCATAATAACTCTTCAGGGGAAGCATTTCTATTTGTAACTTAGAGATGATAAACCTGAGGAAAGTAACACTGCTCTCTAAAAGTAAAACCATTAGTGAACCATAGGGCTTGCATTTCCACCCCTGTTCTTGACCACATTCTTTATGCTGTGCTTCTCATCACAAAAATTATTAATTAATGTTGTAATGTTGACAATACTTTGCTGATCTATGTCATTTATATTTAGAACTTCATTTGCACATTTTTGCTGCCCACGTACAACCATTTTTTGAAGTGTGGACTACAGAGGTAAATTCATATAGCAATACTGCGCACCCATTTTAGAGGCCTACTAATGACAAGAAAATACGACCCACAGAATACTACTTTGCATGCTGCAGCACATTTACACACAATGATGAAGGCTCTCATATCAGCAGGAGAGAGAAAAGTGACAATGAACATTAAAGCTGAACTCTTGCATTCTTTGTCAATGGAGCATGAAATAAGGCATGTCATCATGTCAGCATATGCTGGGAAGGATTTGCTTAGGTCCTCGTCCTTTCAATACAGTGAATCTGCTTCACGGTGAGTCCAATTCTCCTACATTATGACTCTTACACCTTCTCATTTCTTCTCCTATTCAATTCTCTGCCTTTACAGATCTGTGATACTAAATTGCTACCTTGTCAGGAATATGTACAAGCCTTTTAAATTTCTCATATGGCCGTGAAATTTTGTGAAAGGCAGATAACTATAGTCCCACAAAAATATCATTTTGTAAGAGTGAAAAGACATTATGCCATGGTAAAAATGCATCTTCATCAGCTGTGCCCTTATTTACCTACACCATATAAATAATGGTATTATTATGTTAATATTAGTCCTAAATTCAACTTCGGATATAGTAACACTAGTAACTAAAAACCACTAATAATGATTATTTCAAAAATACCTAACACACATTTTACCTGTAGTAAAATAAACACATTTCTATGTCAAGTTAGGGCACTTTTTAAAAAATTTTATTTTAACCTTTCTAGACCCCATATATATAACTCATTTGTAAAATAAGGGAGCAAGTTTGGATAATCTCAAAGCTACATTCCAGGATTTACATTTTATGACAATTTTTCTTGGCTTTCTCTCATTTCTTGTATAATTATTTATCCCATAAAAGGTCTAGTTCTATGCTTAATAAATAGAGAAAATACCATCATTTAGTTTTATTCTGTTTTGAGATTTCACAAATGCTGTATTAAACAAGTTAGTAACAATTGTAAAAAATTATTGTAGAAAAGAAATTCTATTTAAAAAATTACATCAAAGGAACACGATGTTTGAAGTTAAAACTACAGAATTCCAAATTATCCTTTATACATTGAGCTGACTAAATTGTTATTTCTTTTCTATAGATCTTTAAGGGACATTTTTAACACAGAGTTTGAAATTAAGGCTATATGCAAATTCCAGCCAGGTTAGGATATAGTTCAGATACAGGTAGATCAAAGAAAGAGGGGAGGAGTCTAAACATGGTCTTAGAGTCTGGAATGTTTGCAGAATGTCCAGGAGAAACTGAAGTGATGGTTTCTCACACACGGTGTGCTTCATTAAATATCAGAACTACATAATATTAATAATGTGTCCTGATGAGAAAATTATTCTATGATCATGTAAACTTAGGAAACTTCTTTACTGCATGTCTATCTGGTAGGTTTACAATGCACTTCATTAAGACTTCTAAGAGTGTCTTCTCTAAAGAAACTTGCTTTATTTGCTTAATATGGTTTGTGTTTTGAACCAGATTATATCATTGATTGGGTAAAATTCCATTTCTTACCAGAACAATTAAAAATGCTTGTTATCAGCAGATTCATCTTTAGGGGGAAAAGCTTATCCATATAATAAGCTAAATAAGTAAAATAATTATTTGAATTGTATTTCTGTATGATTCTCATGTTAAGAAATGTATTTTGATTTCTTTGAAAGTTCCACCCTTGAACAGTACTTTGTTTTCTTATGTTAAGTCATAAATAATTAAGTCAAAATTCCCTCTCATTTAACCAAGGCCACTTGACAGATTTCTCAAACAAACAAACATCAAATAAATATGGCATTTAAGGCACATAATTTCACAGATGATGGAAATATCAAGTCTTCACTAAAATCAAATACCAATGACAGTTTTTAAAAAAAACTTCTCTAAGGGCCACTCCCCCTACCAAAAAAAAAAAAAAAATCTACAACTATTTAATTTCAGACCTTATTTCCAGATTTAAAATAGCAGCAGATGAGATGGATGAACATTGATTTAGGGTATGTTTTAGAGATGATATTTAGTACTTTAATGAATAACGAAGCATGATAAATCCATTCTTTTCTTTCATGATTTCTGAAAAAAGTACCTTGCAAAATGTTGATTGGCCATGTTCTTGTCTTTCAATCATATCACAAAATAAAATATAAAACTATTAGAAAAGTCTATTTTGCTTGATCCTACTTTTTAATTTAATTTTATTTCGAGAATTCAGTGAGTACTCCTAAATAGATATAGTACACTGAAAGTTTAAAAAACCTTTCTTTGTTGAAATTATGTTTATAGTGGCCTCAAGCATCTCAAAATAGAGCTATTTAAACAACCATGAATCTATAAATACTTAATACAAAAATTATTGAAGCATGCTACATATTTCCTGGAGAAAACATGACACTTTATCATACTTCTTTTATCATTGAGTAGCCAATGCTTAAAAATATATATATTTCTAGAACATGATCTGAATGTTGTTATATTCTGGATCATTCCAGATCATTTACTCTGACTAGTTGGGTGGGGTTCAAAACGCACTATATTAGATACTCTTTAAGTTGATCTTTCTTTTTGAATGAAATAGAAAATAATTTCTATTTATATTATGTATGGTATTCAGAATTGCTCAAAATTTTTGACATTTAAAAATAATTGACACTTTAAATGAGAAAGAGACTTTAAAACTGTGCATCTCAAAGTATCCAAAATCTGAGATTAGTTTATTAAATTTTGCTTCACCATTATTTATAATTTTATGGCTACTGTGAATTTCCTGACAAGTCTCTGGGTATATAGTATTGGAATGATAAGGACCAGATGCTGTCTCAACAGCAGGTCGTGAATGAAAAAAATTAGTTCAGGTCCTGCAGTCTTTGTTTTTCAGGTATCGCATATTCACATCATGGCTGGGAATCAAAGGGAGCTACACATTTCAGGGAACTCTTTTGACCTTTATACTTTCAAAAGAGAAACATATTGACCAGAAACCAAGGTGCACACAGGCATTTGGCCTTTAGAAGAGAGTGAATCCTTGTAAGAACCAGATAAAAGTCATGGGAACTGTTTTCTTTCTTTCAAGTAAGCAGCTGGGTTCAGAGAAATGTGTTTCCATATGTCAAGCAATGTTTGAGACCCATTTTGGACTTCAGAAGTAGATCTTAATATTTTGATATATTCAAACATAAGTTAGTTCCTTTTTTTTTTTTTTTTAAAGAAAAAGACTTACATGAATTGGGCTAGCTGTAAGACAATTTTGTTTCCCTCTGATTATTATTTTTTGAATAGGAAGATGTATGATTTCAATTACAAAGTCAGGAAAGCATGATTATACATTATACCTCCAAATATATGAAAATTCAATCAATGAATGTAGTTGGTACTTTAATCAAAGATATCAAGGAGTATTCATGATATCTTCTTTAACTGAAAAAATGTTCACTTTTTATATAAAAGTTACTAAACTATTACTAGATATGGCATATAAATGTACTTCATAACTAAATGTCAGTGTCTAACATTATAGTATAATCTGAGGAATATAAAACTAGGGCCACTTACTGTTAAGTATATGAGAGTGCTGTATTTAAGAATACCAATTAACATCTGGATGAATAAATCAGAATAATGTAAATCAAAAGCTCTATAATTCCTCCGTGTGTGGCTATTATATGTGTGTGCATGAAGAAAAAAAAAAAAACGATGTTAAAGAATCAAATGTAATTGCTAGAAGTTTTAAATATTCATATCCATTAAATTTAGCAGTTTCATCAGATAAGAGGTTTTTGTTTTCACTTTTTATTGCAGAATTATGAGTTCAGTGATAGCTTAATGTTGTAAGTTAATGAAGAAATAAATACATTTTATTAATTTTTAAGATTCTATAGTATCAAAATAGATATTTTTTGTAAAGTGAAAATCACATATCTAAATTCATGGGGCCACTCTACAGGAAGATTAGGCTTATTTGTTTTATACTTTCAAATTAAATTTATTCTGAAATATTTAAATATGTTTTCCCATAACAGTAAATAAAGCTGTTTCATTCTTCCTAATAGCTACATATTATTATGTAAAGAGATTATTGTAAATCTTCTCTTCCCTTAAAATAAATGTGTGGAAATTTCTGTCCCTTTTCTCTTTCAGTGCTTCTTATTATCTCCAAATGCTGGTAAATTTCACTAAACTAATGGTTTTTCCTTAATCATTTTTGGCTAATTTCAATAATTTATTCTTGGCAGTTCATTTATAATGGAAAAAATATTATCACTACAATGTGGCACAATTTCCCTATGCCACACTTGCACAAAATTGACTATTAAAGATAGAGGACTAAGAAAAATATGAATATTGAATGACAGACATTACCATAATTGAAATTCTTTTCCCCAAAATAAACTCATGATGCCATTCCTTCATGCTATTTATGATGGTCTACAACGCAGTCAATCCTTCCCTGAAGTGTTCTTCATTTTGCTATGAGAATTTATTTGCCCATTCAAACACCTATAGGAGAAATTTGGGAGACATCCTTGAACCTATTTTTCTCTCACCAATCACACAGTAAATGATGGAATTCTGAATATTCTTACTCCAAAACTGTTATTGATTTCTCTCTCATGGCACCCGCACTAGCAGACATTATGTCTTACCTAAAATACAATTATAATTTGTTTTTCTCTTTCCAGGCTAGTTTCTACACCTCCATTGATTTTAGCTTAGCATAACAAAATCGACAGTATCAAAGAGTGAACTTTGGTCCTTTTATCTGTCTTTCTCACCTTAGTATATAACAGCAACTTCATTAATTGCAGAAACTTTGGAAACCATATCTTGAAACTGAATTCAATCTCACAAGTATAATCTAACTTGAAATTTATGTGATTTTTAATCATAAAAAATGCATTTTAAACATATACCAAATGTTTAGTTACCATTTTATTGTGAGATATGCTTATCTCTGATCTGTTCTGCTTTAATTTTATTTTATTGGTTTCAAGTATACAGTACATTGGTTAGACATTTGTACAGTTTATAAAATGAGTCCCCTAATTGCTCTTTCTCTCCTCTCGCTCTCCACCTAGCCAATATGTTAACGCTAACTATATTCCTTATACTGTGCTCCCCATCCCTGTGACCATCTCAATTACTAATTTGTAGTTTTTTAACCCTTCACCCCATTCTTCTACCTTACCAACCCTCGTCCCCTCTGTCTATTACCTAATTGTTCTCTATATTTGTGAGTCTGCTTTTGATCAGTTTATTCTTTTTGTTCCTTAGTTTTTGCATATAAGTGAAGTCACATGGTATTTCTCTTTCTCTGGCTTATTTCACTCAGCATAATAACCTCTAGGTCCATCCATGTCATTTGCAAATGGTAAGATTTCGTTTTTTTAATGGCTGAGTAATATTCCATTGTATAGATGAATGTTAATTTCTTTATCCAATCATCTCTCGATGGGTATTTAGGTTACTTCCATATCTCGGCTATTGTAAATTATGCTGCCATGAATATTGGGGTGCATAGATCTTTACGAATTAAAGATTTTCTTTGGATAAATACCTAGAAGTGCAATTGCTGAGTTAAAATTTTTATTTTTAATTTTTTAAGAAACATCCAGACTGTTTTTCATAGCAGCCACCAATTTGCATCCCCACCAACAATGTATGAGGGTTCCCTTTGTTTCCATCCTCGCCACCACTCGTTGCGCTTTGATTTATCGATGATAGCCATTCTGACAGATGTCAGGTGATAGCTCATTGTGGTTTTAATTTGCATTTCTCTAATGATCAGTGATCTTGAATATCTTTTTATATGCTATTGGCCATCTGTATTTCCTCTTCGGAGAAGTATCTTCTATTTTTTAATTGGATTGTTTTTTTTGTTTGTTTGTTTGTTTTTTTGTTTTTGTCATTGAGTTGTATGAATTCTTTATATATTTTGGATATTAATCTCATCAGATGTATCATTAGCTAATACCTTCTCCCAATCAGGTGATTGTCTTTTTGTTTTGTTGATGGTTTCCTTTGCTGTACAAAAACTTTTTAGTCAGTTTATTTTTTCTTTTGTTTCTTTTGCTCGAGGAGATATATCCAAAAAGAGATTATTGTTAGCAGTATCAGAGAGTTTACTGTTTATGTTTTCTTCTAGAAGTTATACGGTTTTGGGTCTTACATTGAAGTCTTTGATCCATTCTGAGTCTATTCTTGTATACAGTGTAAGAAGGTGGTCCAGTTTTTTTTTTTTTTTTTTTGCACATATCTGTCCAATTTTCCCAACACCATTTATTGAAGAGACTATCTTTATCCCATTGTATATTTTTACCAAACTCATCATATATTAAGTGAGTGTATAGGTGTGAATTTATTTCTGGGCTCTCTATTCTGTTCCATTGCTCAATGTATCTGTTTTTAATGTCATTACTATGCTGTTTTAATTACTGCAGTTTTATAGTATAGTTTGATATTAGGTAGTGTAATATCTCCAACTTTGTTCTTCTTTCTCAAAATTGCTGTGGCTATTAGGGTTTTTTTATGGTTCTATATACATTTTAAGATAATTTGTTCTAACTGTCTAAAAAATGCCATTGGTATTTTGATAAGGATTTCATTGAATCTATAGATCACTTTGGGTGGTATGGCATTTTTAATGATGTTGATTCTTCCTACCCACAAGCACTATATATGCTTTCATTTATTTGTATTTCCTTCAATTTCTTTCTTCAATGACATAATTTTCTGAAAATAAGCCTTTTATTTCCTTGGTTAATTTGATTCCCAGGTATTTTATAGGTTTCAGTGTAACTGTAAATGGTATTGTTTTCTTAATATCTCTTTCTGAAAGTTCATCATTGGTGTATAAAAATGCCACTGACTTCTAAATATTTATTTTGTAATCTGCTACTTTACTGAACTCATTGATAAGCTCTAATAGTTTTTTTGGTGGAATCTTTAGGGTTCTATCTATCTGGTATTGTGTCATTGGCAAATAATGAGAGTTTTACTTCTTCCTTTACAATTCAGATACCTTTTATTTCTTTTTCTTGTCTTATTGCTGTGGCTAAGACTTCCAATACAATGTTGAAGAGGCGTGGTGAAAGTAAGCATCCTTGTCTTGTTCCTGATCTTAAGGAAGATGCTTTTAGCCTTTTCCCATTGAGTATAATGTTAGCTGTAGGTTTGTCATATATGGCCTTTTTTTATGTTGAGGCATGTTCCTTCTGTTCCCACTTTGCTGAGAGTTTTTACCATAAATGGATGCTGGATTTTTGTCAAAAGCTTTTTCTGCATCTATTGATATGATCATATGATTTTATCTTTTGACTTGTTAAAGTGGTGTATCACATTAATTGATTTGCATTCCAGGAATAAATCCAACTTGATCATGGTGTATGATATTTTTAATGTATTACTGAATTGGTTTGCTAATATTTTGTTGAGGACTTTTGCATCAATGTTCATAAGAGATATTGGACTATAGTTGTTTGTTTGTTTGCTCGTTTGTTTGTTTGTTATGCCTTTGTCTGGTTTTGGAATGGAGGTGATAGTGGCCTCATAAAAGAAATTAGGGAGCCTTCCTTCTTCTTGAATTTTTTGTAATGGTTTGAGAAGAGTAAGTGTTAATTCTTTCAATGTTTGGTAAAATTCACTTGCAAAGCCATCTGGTCCAGGACTTTTGTTTTTTGGGGAGGTTTTCAATTACTGATTCTATTTCATTGGTGGTAATCATTGTTTCAAATTTTTTGTTTCTTCTTGACTTGGCCTTAGGAGATTGTATGTTTCTATGAATGAGTGTATTTCTTCCAGATTATTTAATTTGTTAGCATATAATTGCTCATGGTATTTTCTTATGATCCTTTGTATTTCTGTGGAGTCCATGGTTATTTCTCTTCTTTTATTTCTGATTTTATTTATTTGAGTCTTCTTTTTTTTTTTTTTTTCTTGATGAGTCTCGTTAAGGGTCTGTCAATATTTTTTATCCTTTCAAAGAACCAGCTCTTGGTTTCATCAATCTTTTGTATTGTTTTTCTAGACTCTATTTTGGTTATTTCCTCTCTGATCTTTACTATTTACTTTCTTCTATTCATTTTGAGCTTTGTTTGCTGTTTTTTTTTTCTAGTTCTTTTAAGTGTAAGGTTAGATTGTTTGAGCTTTCTCTTGTTTCCTGAGGTAGCCCTGTATTGCTATGAATTTCCTTCTTAGGACTACTTTCATTACATCCTATAGATTTTGATTTTCATTTGTCTCTAGATGTCTTTTGATTTCTTCCTTGATCTTATTGATAACCCATTTACTGTTTAGTAGCATGTTATTTAGCCTCCATGTGTTTGTGTATTTTCCATTCTCCCCCTAAGCTCAGTGAGCATCCTTATAACTATTATTTTGAACTTCGTCTCTGGTAGGTTGCTTGTCTCCATTTCAATTAGCTTATTTTCTGGAGTTTTTTCCTGTTACTTCATTTGTGGTATCTTTCTTTGTTTTCTCATTTTATTAGCCTCTCTGTGTTTATTTCTATGTGTCAGGAATATTTGTTTCATCTCTCAGCCTTGGCTAGATGGCCTAAGGTCAGCCATTGCTTTTGATTGCTCAGGGCTACCCAGTGGGAACTGCAAAGCAAACCCCAGATGGTTATTGCCTATGCTGGACTGTAGGTAAGTGGAAGAGACAATGCTGTAGGCAGTGGTCTGGTTATTACCTGTCCCTGACCTCGGGCAGTTTAGCAGAGAGCCCAGTGCTCCTCCAGGCCTGACACTGTCTGTCAAGTGCCCATAAGTCTTTGAAACTAAAATAACATCTGGGTGAGATATGTGTTGGGTAGTGTGGGGACCCTGGAAGTCTCCTGGATCCATTGAGTAAATTCCCCCTTCTACTGCAGTGTCAGTTTATATGCCAGCGCTGTCTCTGTGGCTCCCTGAAAAAGTTTCCAATTGTAGCAAGGTCAGCTGCTGCACACCTCAGGCCTGAATGCGTCACCCCAGGGCAGGGGCAGCTGCCTATAAACTTGCTGCGGGCACTTTGTGTATTGGATGGGGCAGGAGCTCAGGGAATCAAGGGCCATCAGGCCAATAGCCTCAGTTTTCTGCAATTTCTGTGGCTGCATGTTCCCACAGTAGTCACAGATTACATGAAGACAAGCTGTTTGGGCAGTCTCACAAACCTTGTGATCCCCTCAAGAGATATTGCAGCTCCTACAGGCAGCAGTGGTCTGCTCATAACTGTTTTCCCTGAAATGCACTCACAGCACTAGCCAAGGTCTATCGCCTGCGCAGAATGCTCAATCCCAGAGCCAAGCAGGGCAAGGGAGGCTGCCTGTCAATGGACTGCTGGCACTTTGCGGCTTGGATGGTGGGATCTCAGGGAGATGAGGGCCATCAGGCCAATACAGCCTCAGTTTTGCTGCAACTTCTGTGCCTGGGCATTCCCACTGTAGTCACAGATCATTGTGAGACCAGCTGCATCTGGGGTGGTCCCACAGACCCCTGTGATCCCTGGGCGCAATACTGCAACTCTTACAGGCAGCAGAGGTCTGGCTGCAATTGATTTCCCTGCAGTGCCCACCCTGTGCTAGCCAAAGTTTGTTGCTAGTGTGGATTGGGAGACCCGGTGGGAGGGGCAGGGCAGTGGCTGCTGACTGTCAATGGGATGCCTGGAGCAATTTGTGGGTTGGGTGGGGCAAGGTGTCAGATAGACAATGGGAGTCAGATTAATATAGTCTCAGTCTTGCAGCAAGTTCAGTAACCGTTTGTGTGTTCCCACAGAAGTCCCAGACCAGCTGCTGTCTGGGACTGGCCCATGGATCTCTAAGATCCACCTAAGTTTGTGTTGGCAGCAGTAATATGCCTGAATCTATCTCCAAAATGCTCACTCACAGTGCTGGCTGCCAGCTGTGAACGTTTAGCCCTGAATCGGCACAGGGCGTGGCAGCCATCTAGCAACAAAGCCCCTGGGGAATCTGCATGTTGGGTGGGGTGGGCTGATGTCCTCAAGCCAGCGCTTCCTAAAGGCCCTGTGGGGGGTGTCTGGACAGTAAAGCTGGCGAGGTCTGTAGATTGCCCCATAGCGGGGCTGGACTAAGGCACAATGGTGGCTGCCCTTTCAGCCCTTGTTCTAGTGCCAGGAAATGCGGTCTTTCCCGGTATGAATCTCACGCGAGCCTCTGCCCCACCGCTGGTGTCCTGAGTGAGTGTCCAGGTCAGAAAGCCTGTGCGCGGGTTGTTCAAAGGGGCGTCTAGGGTTTCAGTCTCCTTCCGTCTTACCCAGAGGACTGGAATCGATGGAATCCCATCTGCTTTTTATACTCTTTCCTGGGCTGGGACCCTGGGCTGGAGAGCCCCTAATGAGGCCAGGAGCCCCCTCTCCTTCAGGAGAGCCTCTGCGGCTCGCTCTCCCTCCTGCAGACCCTCCGCCACCTGCTGGTGAGGGTCCAGCTGGATTTGGCGATTTTGCCCCTCCTACCGGCTTTGATGTGGCTCCTTCTTTAAATTATCAGACTTAAGTGTAACGATTAGCTGAATTTTAGGTGATTCTCCACATTGATTATTTGGTTCTAATTTATTTTATAATTTGGTTTTAATTTCAATGTGGACCTGAGACGAGGCGAACCTCGCTTTTACCTAGTCTGCCCTCTTGATCTATTCTGCTTTAATTCTCTCCTTTGTTTCCTCCAAGTCTTTCCTCCACAAAAGCTGCAATGGTATTTTTATGAATGTGATCTCAATCCTATCACATTATTGTTAATATCTTTTTATATTTTTCCACTGATTTTTAAATATATCCAAATCCCTAAGTAGATCCACTACATCACCAATAATAGGATCCATGTATATTATTCTCCTTTATTTTCAGTTCCACAGTCACGTCAGACTCTTTTTTTCCTAAAATGCTCTTAGTCTCATTTATCTTTAGGCTTTTTCATGATTTTTTCCCTCCTGAATTTCTCTTAAAATATTTTATTTGGCCAAGGGCTATTTGATTTCTCTTAGGTTAAATGGTGTTTTTTTTTTTTTTTCCTGAAAAATTTTCTTTCATCTACTTTTCAGTGAATATTTAAGAGCATGATTATTTCTTTAAACCCATTTCAGTTTTCCTCCATCTGGGGCACATGGTAAGATCACAGTATCTTTCTCTTTTTTAGGTATGAGAATCATCATGTAAGTTCTTGAGATTTCAGATTTTTATTTCTTACTTGGAATTGTTATCTAATTTTATTCAGTTTTATAAGCAAAAAGACTTGATTCCACTAGATTCACTTTGAAATAGAGATAGGCTTTGGCACAATGATTTAGTTTTGGGGTAACTACTTCTGATATTCGTGGAATGCTGATGTTCCCATGTCATAGACTGAGTATGAGAGGAGACAATTCTACAGATCCTTGTAGTTAGATATCCCTCCAATGAAACTACTGAGACCATCAGAAAAAATGTACACTAGCTTCTCTACCAACCGCCATTCAAAAGCACACACATTTTTAGCTTACTTTTGAAAAGCATAATGAAAGCTAATAATTATGAGACTAAAAATAAATTTAGAAAATATCTCTGACAAAAGGATAGTCAATGAAGGGAGTAGAAGAATATTTAAAAACCAAACCAAAACAAACAAAAAAAAACTGTCTACAGAGATTATTGAACATTGTATTTAGATGGGGAAGAAGTTAAAGTAGCTGCCCTATAATCCATTTCTTTTCTGACCACTGAGGGTTAGGGATCACTCTGAGAAGGCAAGTGACCCAGTCCGACCTCTTTGCGATTACTTTATTTATTTGGAAAGTAATATTGGGAAACAATAGTAGAGATGGGTAATTGAGAAAGGAAGGGAGAAGATGTCAAGAAATGGTCCATTACAGAGCAAGTTACCACTGTGGGCCACTATAGATTTATGTCACTGAGGAAACCTGGGGGGTAGTATCAATGTAGGTAGGACTCAGGGTTTTCTGGCCTGAGAGATAAATGAGCTTGATATTTATTCACCAATGCCTATTGGTCTTGTCTGAGGACTGCACCAAGAGAGTGTTAATTGCCCAACATTGTAGTTTGTCCTACAGGCAGAGATGGCAGGCTCTTACGGCTAGAGGGATAGCTCAGTCAAAGGGGTTATAGTGAGGCTGGGATGCTCTGAATTATAAGTATTGAGGGGTATGGGCATGGTACAACAGCATTTTCTATATAACTTCTTTTTGAAAATCTTGATTTAAAGTACGTATAATGGTCTAGTGTGAGATATTTGATGTTGATAAGTGTCTGTTTTCACTGAACTAGCACACGAGAGCAACAAATGTATTTATATGTGAAAAAAAAAATGACCAGATAAATAGAGGATGTTGCAGGCCAAAAACGTTCTGTATATGAGACAGACTGTGGGATAGTCAAGTTGATTTGTTGATAAAATCTTTAAATTCCTTCATTATATTTAACACTATGCTAGCTTAGATCATCATATTTCCACTTTCCTGAATCCATTTCATCTGCTATAAAAACTCCCTTAGTGGCCTTAACCAAGAGGAATTACTCAGACTGTAATCAGTCCTAATTTCTAAATGTATTGCTAGGCCACTTGTTGGCCAAGAATGAATTTGTCCAAAATAAATATTGCTGTAAATATCATAAGTTCAATTTTTATAATATTGCCAAACTGTTTACAACTGTGGAGGTACCAGTATATACTACTTCCAACATTATATGTGAATTTCTAGGGCTCTATTTCATCTTTAACATATAGCATTTCAATTTTTATGTTTTAGATATTCTGTAGATCTGTTGTGGCATCTTACTTTGGTTTTAATTTATATTTCTCTGGTTGTTTGTATATATTGTATTTACCTTTTTATATGATAAAAAAGTTTATTGTTTATGTTTATGTATTTTTTATTGGGTTTTCTGCCAAATTTCTTATTGATTGACAATAACTTCTCTATATAGGTTTGTTTAAATGTGTTGCACATCATCACTTTCATTGACTAGACTGCATTTTTGATCACTTTATTATATCATTTTATGACTAGAAGTTATTTCTTTATTTTCATACAGTTTGATTGATTTTATTGCTTACTTTATGGTCAGTACATTTTTATCCCATTTAATTAATCTTTCCCCATGCCAACGACATAAAGTTATCTTTCAAGACTGTCAATGGACTTTAATGTTTTATCTTATATTCAGTCTATTACTTGTCTGGGCTGATGTTTTGGATGGTGTAAGGTAGGGAGGAGTCAACCAGGGCTCTTTTTTTCCCCAACTCTGCTGCATCACTCATCCTATGACTTTCCTCGATGGTTTGTATCTATTTCTTTCATCGATCCCAGGTTTTCTTCTTTCTAGATTTAAATTTTTGTATGTGGTCTCAAGCATCATTCCAATAAATAATTCATGAGAAATAAATTGAATGAACTATTTATTGCCTGTATAAAATATGTGGATTTATAAACTGCATACATATGTTATTCAAGATTGAATTTCCTTTAGAACATTAAAGATATTGTTTTATGTCTTCTAGAAACAAACCTAGATATTGTAAAGCACAATGCCATTGTAAATTTTGCTCTTGTCTGGTTTACATTTTTTTTCCCTTTCAGAAGTATTGAAGATTTTTTTTTTATTATTCAAGTTTTTAAATTTTACTATTATGGGCCTTTATCTTTTCAAGTTTTATAATATTTATTATTTATTATCAACATAATAAACTATATATAATATAAGATTATTTCGTATATAATAAAATTGATAAAAAGGAGATTGGCAAAGGTAGCAAGGATATTTAAAACTTAATGAATTCAAAGAAACAAAGATCTTACAATAACATTAGTAACCATTTTGAGAAACTCATACTTGCAAAGTTTTGGCTAATACCTAACCAATGTATTTCTAATACATAGCAAGGCTTTTATAAAAAGTTGTATAATGACATAACTTCTATGCCTCATCATTTTAGTGGCCGATTAAGACAGACAAATTTTTAGATTCAGAGCAAACATTTTGGATTTTTTAATTACACTTCCTTGCTAAACTTCTGTGAGATATATTGTTTATTAATACATAAATCCAGAAGTATTCATTGAGGTCCTGTTGTGGTAGATACTGAATTAAATTAGAGAATCCATGCAAAGTGCTCCTTATGAGTGTTTAAATATAAGATGCCGTCATCTTCCTTTAAAAAAAATCTTAAAGAAAACAGTTTATCAACATTCTCATTTATATCATCACCTCTTTCTGAAATGAAGACAAATATTTCATCATCTCTCATCCTTTACACCTCTAATTCATAAATTACATAATTTAAATAATCTATGTAACATCAGCTTAACAGGATGGGTCCATATCATCAAACACTTAAATCTGTCCTTTTTTCTTGCCAGAAGCATATAATTTATCTTTCATTGTGGGATAACTTGAGAGGCATTGAAATGTCATCCCATCTGCAAATACCTATTATATCATCCACTTCATTGAATTAAATGATTTATCATATATTTTGTTCATCCAAGAATGTTTATTAACTATGGGTTTATTACTATGTACAAGACACTGTGCCAGAAATTTGAGATGCATGTAAAACAAAACAAAATGAAGCAAAACAAAACAAATCAAAACAATCATTTCTTTCATTTCCTCATGAAGCATAGATTCAAATGAAATAACAGAAATTAACCAAACAATTGCCCAAATGTAACAATTGAGATCATAGTAAATGATAAAAAAAGGAATGCCATGAAAATACAAAATAAGGGAAACTTGCAACCAGAAAAATAGTAGGGTACACTTAGTCAGCCCCCTGAGCTCTCATTATTTCACAGCCTCGGCCATGTGTGGATGCCTCACATGCATTCTGGCCAAGGCTTTAGTAGCGAGAAACCATCTTGGGTACATAGCTGAGTTTACTCCAAGTATGAGAACAAACTTCATCCTTACAACCTTGTTACTTAGGGTGGTCCAAGAGGAATTGAGAACACACAGGCACAGGACATAGGTCAAGGGATCTCCGGGCCAAAGAATAACATTCCAAGGCCTAAAATCTGCATCCCAACAATAGGTTCTTCATACCTGGGCACATTCTTGATACCAAGCACATTGACATCAGCCAGTGGCATTGGTTTCTCCTTATACACTATTTAGGTTAACAGAGGTAGCTCTTGGAAAAGTTATCAAAAAGAGGTAGGAAAATGGGTACTCAGGACCATGCAATATTGTCTCATATTGTCTCATCACTGACTTATTCAGGAAGTTGTCCTAGGAATTGAGCTGAATCTGGATAAATAAATTATATAAGCAATACTTCGGAGGTGATAAAATAGGTGTTGGGAAGTCATGCATTTAGGCAGAGAAATGCACGTACAATGAGTAAGGCAGAAGACAGTATGACACCTCAAGGATTTGGAAGGAGGCTGGAGTGTTGGAGTACAGATGGCAGAAATAGTGTGGTACATGAAGCTGGAGAGTTAGGAGATTTGAAACTACTAAGAATCAATTGGTCATTAAAATTAGAGTATATTATGTGAATAGGGTACAGAGTTGGAGGAGTATAACATCATCAAATTAAAGAAAGGACAGATTTAAGGACACACTCAATGCATGTCCAGAGCCTAGTTACATCTCCTGTAGTCCAGAGGAAATCGTAGTGGTTCAGATTGAGGTGGTAGCCCTTCATCGATTTGAGAAATATTTGGAAGGAATATTTTAAAAATATGAGCTATTTATAATATTATTTTTCTTGTTTGAGTTTTCAATAGGCATTAGTTGTTCATATAAAAATAATTAAAAGAGTTAAATATGGCTACTAAATTGGATTGTAATCTTTGTTGCATAAAAGGCATTTCTCTTCAGTTTTACTCATGTATCTAATTGGGAATCTGTGCCTATGCTACTTAATAGAAAGGGATGAATATGTAGCTTACTGTAAACCAATACTGGAGGATTCTTGCTTGTAAATAGGATTCATTATGGGTTTATTTCTCTAGGTATGAAAGAATATTCCTTGGCACATAATTAAATCTTCACATTTATATTTAAAGAAAAGCCTACAGTATGGGTAAGTGGAGATGTTGTTCAAACTAGGACTTTTTTAAATATAAAGGTGAAAGTATGATTAGAGCTTACTTAGGAATATCAATTATATACCAGCACTGACCCAAGCAAATAGGGACATATGGCTACCTTAGATAGCAAATGTTGATATAATTCCTAATAGCTAAATAATTGTGCATGACAACTACTGAAGTACTATATTTGAATATGAAGGTCTTTGCCCAGTTAATCAGTGTTCCTCTATATCAAATACATTAGAGATGCTATTATAATAATTTCTTATTAATTTAATTTTCTACTCACATGGGCCTAGAGTTTAAGTGATAAACAGCTTTGTGGAAATACGGTATTCTGAAATGAATTAATAGCAGATCTTTCAGATTTATTGTATAAATAACACTTGGGAAACAGGAATCATTTTAAATGATTAAAAATCTTAAATATTATAGTTTTATTAAAGTGGAATAAGGCATGATTCTTGTCTTCGAAATAATTATGGGTTCTTTCAACACTAATAAGCCATTTAGAAGAAGGAAAAAATTAAATAAAATCATAAATAAAATCATAGTACTTCAAATGTAGATCCTACTAAAGCCTTATTTTCTTAGGATAAATGTATAAAATTAATTATTTCATGGAAGGAGATGAATATATTTTAGCTGTTAGATATGGATCACTGAGTTCTTCCCTCTCAAATTATATTAGTACTATAAATAATAACACTACACATTCCCCATCAATGTTATTATCATAACAGTTTCACCTTTGCCAATATTAACACTAATTTCATGTCTGTTAAGAAACAAAATCATATTTTAATTTGACTTATTAAGTACTGGGTTATTCAACAGGCCGATTAGGCTTTTGTGCTTCTTCTATAATGAGTGGCATGGCATAATTATTTTTCTATCGTAAGTCTAGTGTTTTTCTTATTTATTAGTATAAGCTCACTTTAAATATGTGTGTGTTATTGCAATTTATGTTAATAATTATAGCAATATTTTATTAAATTTTAACTTAGTTTATTATTCTTGACATAGCTACTTAATATCTCCTCTTAGAGAATTATTTGACATTTCAAATTTAACATTTTTGAAACTAAACTATTATTTCCTGTCAAAACTAAAACTACTTGAAGTTTTCCCATTTTCAAATAATAGCAATTCTGTTCTTCCAGATGTTCAGTCCAAAAATCTTGTGTGCTATAAAACGAACAAACAAACAAACAAAAAAAACATGTTTAATTTTTATCCTCAGTTCCTGGCACAGAGCTCCTAAAACCCTTGAATTTTCCTGAGCGATAGGAAAGTTTTTATTATTCATAAAGAATGATTTTAATCCTACCCAAGTTTATGCTAATGAGGTGACCCTTGGCATGTCTAGATAGCTTCAGGACAGGGCTGGTCACCAGATAGTTAGAGGATTAGAACTTTCAACACACCTACCAACGCCATGGAGGGGAAAGAGGCTGGAGATTGAATTCAATCACCAATGACCAGTGATTTAATCAGTCATGCCTACTTCCTGAAATCCCTAGAAAACCCTTGCCAAGCTTTGAGAGCTCCCGGTTTGGTGAACACGATAAAATTCTGAGAGGGTGGTGCACCAGGAGAGGGCACAGTAGCTCCACACAAACTCCCCCAGTACTTCACCCTATCACCTCTTCTATTTGGCTGGCAAATTGATTATATTGGCCCCTCCCTTCAAGTTGGTGTTCTAAATCTGCCTTGGTCTATGTGATCGCTATGTCTGGTTTAACCCAAACTTTTCTTGTTGCTCTGCAAATCAAGTTGTCACCATTAGGGGATTAGAGAAAGTGAGTACCATGTACAGGTAGGTACTCATGCTGAATAGTGATCACAGGTCACATTTCAAAGGTTATGGTATGCAAGAGTGGGCAAAAGAACATGGTACTCAACAGAGATTCCATTTCCCCTATAACTCACAAGCAACAGGGTTGATAGGAAGAAAAATAAGAAATATTAAAAAAACCCCTTAAATTATTAACAGATAATACAACCTTGGCTGAGTGAAGTAAAGTTCTATTCTAGGTTTTAATACATTTGACTAATCAACCAGTAGGGCCTGTCATGTTACAAGATGGACCTGTTGAAACACATTACAGTTAAAATAGAACATGCACCATTAAAAGAAGGGAGAATGTGGGGGTCCTGGTTTGGCATATCCTGCCCCGTACCTGACAGTGGTGCCTTCCCCGCTGACATGGAAGGTGTGCACAACCTGGTCAGATTCTTAAAGTTGCAGCCACATCTAATGATCAGGCCACAAGTCTAATTTTTATAGAGGGGAAAGACCTCCCTTTACAAGTTCCTACTACATATCTGTCTTTGCAACTTCTGCTGCTCCCGTGGTGTCTGGTCATGGGATGGGCTCTTAATGGAAATACCTTTCCACAGTGGGCTCACTCATTTGTCCAACAAAGTAATCAATCCAGCTGTTGGGGATGTGGGCAACCACACCTCTTAGGAGCATCAGGAGATTAGATGGCCCTAAGGAAGAACAAGACAGAACTAGTACTCTTAATTCATCTTATATTACTAATATTGATCCAAAGACCTGCTCTGTGGCACACACTAACATTGGGCATGGGTTTTCTTTTCTTGTCAATCAAACCACATAGGCAGCTCATTAAACTACTGACTGAAAAGAGCCTAAAAATAGCATAATTAGAGCCATGGATGGCTGTGCTTATATTAGGATAGCTTCATGTGGCTCACCCCAGGTTATCCACATTTGAGAACCCAGGCATCCCTATATTTGGAAAGAGAAAAATCACTCTAAACAAAACAAGCAATTATACCAGGCATATGGGATGGATATCACTGGAACTGTGTAGTCATTCTGTCATATTACAGAATAGTGACTGGTTTGACACTGGCTGCTTGTGCTATCCTAGTATTTATTGGGCGGCATGGAATAGGACTGACTCAATGGTTGTATAACACAAATCTTTGGCCTGGGTAGTTGAGTTGCAGCACCCAGGGTTTTCCCTGGGTGCAGGAGAGAACCCACCCCACAGCAACAGTAATTACCAACTGCCCTATCCTCAAGGTCAAATGGATGTATTCTGTTTCCATTAGTACAATCATTTGGCCACCATCTCTGTTCTCTCTTTTGGCCTGGAGGACATTTTAACACACATAGAAGTACTTACTAAGTTCATTTGGTAAGCCTTCAAGGATAGCCAATAAAGCCTGTCCTTACTGAACATCGAAATGTCTCAATGAAAAAAATTGTTGTCTAAAACAGAACGGCCTTGGACATTATTACTGCTTTTCAAGGAGGCACCTTTGTCATTACCCAAACAGTATATTGTGTGTTCATATCCAATGAGTCTGCTAATGTGTCATGTTTATTAAATCCCATGAAGGCACAAGTAAATGCTCTGAATGATTCAGACCATGGGGCTCTTAGTGGACAAAGTTGTCACTGATTTTGGGAATTATTGTTTTAATATGTGTCTTCTCTTACATGTGCTTATATTGTAATCAGATACCTACCAAATGAGCCACCTCCATGCTAGTGAAACTCCTTGCTGACTGCTCAGGGTACATTTTGGAAAAGGGAAGCATGTGAGATTGTAAGAGCCATTCATAAGTGAGTGTTGGAGGAGGGCATCAAAAATGTAACTGCCAGTTGACTGAAGAGCCGAACATCATCTCTTGCTCTGTCTTCCCCATTCTCAGAAGCTGCTTTAAGAGTACAACCTGGAGATAGAAATGTGGTGTCGAAAATACCTGGTTTGGGTATGCGACTGATCCCAGTTAGGGCCTCTATATAAACTTTTGAGATTTGACAGGCAAGTGCAGAAAACTACTAGTCTTGCTGCCACCCAAGACAAATCTCATAAATAAGTTCCCTTGGCTATTAAACCTGATACTTACCAGTATGGACTGGTCTGCCATTTTCTTTGTCCTCTCCCTGTCCTCAGCATATAAGAGCTAGTTTCAGACTACACCTGGGAGGCTTCAAAGGGGTCACGAACCAAAAATCCCTGTCCCATGCTCCTGATGTATAATGTTGGAGACTAGTTATTTTAATAATTTTGCAATTTTCTTGTTACAGTGAGAGGTTATGTCTAATTGTTATTACTCCATCATAGTATTAATGAATGTTCATAATTATACTTTTATTTATTTAGAATTTATTTTGGTGCAAGATAAAGATTTTTAATTTTTTTAAAATTTTATTAAATTTATTGGAGATGATGTTGGTTAATAAAATTATATAGGTTTCAGGTATATAATTCTACAATGCATCATGTATGTGTATATTGCATTGTGGGTTCACCATCTAAAGTCAAAGCTCCTCATTCACCATGTAATGGATCCCATTTACCCTATTCTACCTCCTCTCCCACTTCTCTCTGGTAACCGCTAAACTGTTGTCTGTGTCTATGAATTTTTGTTTGTCTATTTCATTTATTTTTTTTGTGTTTAGTTTTACATCCCATATGTGTGAAATCATATGGTTCTTGATTTTTTTCTATCTGACTTATGTCACTTAGCATGATAGTCTCAAGATCCATTTATGTTGTCACAAATGGCAGTATTTCATCTTATGATTGAGTAGTATTCCATTATGTATAGGTACCTCTTCTTCTTTATCCAATTACCTATTAAAGGACACTTTGGTTGTTTCTATGTCTTGGCCATAGTGAATAATACTGTAATGAGCATAGGGGTCTATATATCTCTACAAATAAATGTTTTCAAATATTTCAGAAGAGGGATTGCTGGGTCATATGGTAACTCTATTTTTAATTTTTAGAGGAATCTCCATACTGTTTTCTATAGTGGCTGTACCAATTTACATTCCAACCGACAGTATGAGGGTTTGTTCCACCCCGCCGGCCCCCACATACTCTCCAACACTTTAATTTATTTTTGCTTTTACTTCCCTTGCTTTTGAGGTCAAATTTATAAAATCCTCTCTGACTGAGGTTTTAAGTTTAGTATCTATATTTTCTTCTATATATTTTATTGTTTCAGGTCTTATATTTAGGTCTTTGATCCATTTTGAACTCATTTTTGTGTTCGGTGACAAATAGCAGTCTAGTTTCTGCATTCTTTTGCAGGTGGCTTCTAATTTTCCCAGCACCATTTATTGAAGAGAATTTCTTTTTTCCATCGTGTATTTTGGCTCTTTGGTCAAAAATTATTTGCCCATATATTTATTTCTATTCTCAAAAAACCATCAGATTTGTATGGAATCACAAAAGGTCCTGAATAGCCAAAGCGATCTTGAGAAAAAAAGAACATTGGAGTTACACACTCCCTGACTACAGAGTGACAGTAATCAAAACAGTGTGGTATTGGCACAAAAACAGATACAGACTAATAAAACGGAATTGGATTTTATGTTACTGATGACACGGCTGCCATCCACATAGCTTGGTGCCTCCCTTTGTTTAGTTAAGATTTATTTTTGTTTCTTTTTTTTAGTTCCTTATATCATACATATTTATTCTTAAGTAAATGTATGGATATTTTATATTTTATGAATATTTTAATCTTTTAGGTTAATAATGATGCTTACTCATCTTATAAGGAAAATATGTTTATTTTTCCCACTTAATAATTTATCATGTGAAAAATTGATGTTGAATTTTTGTAAAAATGCATTATATTTTTCTTCTTAAGGTATTTTGTTTATTTGACTTTTTTCTTTAATCTATTGATATGATATCCTACAAAGATAGTTTTTAATGAGCCATATTTTTATTTCTGGAATAAATCATCTTCGTTAAGGATAACAACATTATATACTACACTTAAGATACAAATTTTATTCTGTATTATGTAATATTTATTCTTTTGTAGAATTAAATGACGAAGTTCTGCTATGTAAATTTTAAAAATCTTATTGGCTTTATTCGAAAATTCATGAATTGGACAGCATCTCATTTAGCAGACAGAAAGGAACTCCACGGAGGTGTACAAAATTACAAACTTTTACAGGCAAAAGCGGTGGGACAAAGAAGTTATATTAGCTGACTGTTTGTAGCCAGTTCACCTTTCTTTAGAGGACAGCAGAGATCTATCAGGAGATTACTTCAGTGCCGCTGACCAGGTAATTCAGATAAACTAGTTTAAGAATCCATTTTGGGGGGAGGCTGAAATGGTAATTAAATATTAAAATTAAGTTAATTATTTAATCTTGGTTTGGCTTTGAGGCTTAGAACATAACTTTGTTTTAGGCTTGTTGCCTCTTTTTTTAACAATACCATAAATAATATTGGTTTGCACTCTGAGCTATTTCATTAGGCTTTAGAGTTAAGATTTTGATAACTTCATAAAATGACCTGGGGAGTTTACCAGAATGTCTTTTAAAGTGATTGTCTGACAAATTATAAGACAAACAAAAAGCTGTATCAGTTTCATAACTTTTGTAACAGTTATTCTTGGATATCCTTTGAAATGTATTCTAATGATACATTCTCCCAATATTTCCCTTTTCTTTTCAAGACTACTTTGCTATGTTATCTTGGCATATTGTTTATTTAATTATCATTTTTCTTTTTATAACTTCTTTATTTTCTCTTGCTTGAGTTTGGTAGTGGTCTCTAATTTTTTGTTCTCAAAGAACTTCACTGTGCTTCCCCGCCTCCTAATTTATATATTTGAGTTTATGTCTTTCTCAGTTCTTTTTTCCTAGATTATTTATTCTATTTTGTATACATATAGTTTCAGAATTAAAGTGTATATTTATAAGTTTAAACCATTTTTGTGTTTAAGATATTTTAATGTTTGAAATTGCCTCTGTGATCAGCTTTATTTTTCTTTTTTTCTGAGTATAGACACTTTAATCTTATTTTAGGCATCCTTTAATATATAAAAAAATTGATAACATTGATGCTAAAAACCAAAATTTAACAAATGCATTTAATTTTTCTTCTTTTCCAGTGTTAAAAGTATCCTTTCTCCTAAAAGTAAAATTTAGTGAAGTTTCATTCTATATAAAATAATACTGATTTCTTAAGTATCGATAATTTTAATTCCTTGTTTTTATAGAATTCTATAGCAGGTTTACTAATGAGGAAAAAATAATCCCTCCATAAATTAATATTTTTTTTAGTTAATGGCCAACAAAAGTTTTCCACATTAGTATAGTGGCATTAGATAAGAATGGAATTTACCTGTTGCAAATTTTGCGTAATATATGTTTTGTAATTTAATGTGAAAACACATATCAATCTGTTCATCAGAAATTTTCACAATGCATTACATTTCTATAAAATCATTATCTTAATATAGAAAAGCAAAGAGAAATAGCTGCTACAATTACTATAGACTCCCAAGAAGTTATTAAAACCATCAAAGGAGACTAATAATGGAAGTAATAATGAAAGGTCTCATTAGATCTGAAGATAAATGCCGATATTTTAGTCTGAAGTCTTTTTTTGTTTGCCCTTTTAAATTGAGACAGAACTATTGATCTGGAAATAATTTATAAATACATTGTGATATAGAGTTCAAGAAACTTTTCCCCCCACATGTATATTTTATTGACCTATCATCATTAATTAAAAAGAACATCCTTATTCACAATACTGCAGGGTCACAGGTGTCAGGTATATGTTTATTTCTAGGTTTATTTCCCTGTACTTGTGCTTATATAGATGTGTTTTAAGTACTATATGTTTATCATCTCTTAATATTGGTAGTATAAGCCCACCAGTTTTAAATATTTTATTCAACTTATTTGATAGTTGAAAATATATTTATATTTTTTATTACTTTTCATGTCAATTAAAAATATCTGCATAAAGTTGTGATATCTTATGTTTTTAATATCTACATACTCTGAAATTATGTTCCTTTTTATTTTAGATATTAGTAATTTGTATTATTTTTTTTTTCTTTTGACAGTGTTGCATGTTGTTCATCAAATTTTTTTTTTTTTAAGTCTCATTGGCTGCCTCTGTGGCTCACCTCATATCTTAATGGCCTTATCGCCATTTCCAAATGCATTTTTAGTAAATGTTCAGTTAATTTACTTTGTACCATGTCTAACTTGAGCTTATACATCACACTTTATTTTTTCAGTAGATTCTACAATATCAATGCATGTGATTAAGGTAGGAAGCTGTTGACATGCAAATACTGGGGATATACTGTCCCTAGAGAAATATTAAATATAGGTGAATGGAAAATTACGAATAAATACTTATTTTTAATCTTCTAATCAATGATTCTGACAAACATTGATAAGTATCAACAGAACTGAGACTTATTTGAACATAGTAGTGATCATCTTGATAATATACTGTTATCGATTTTCCTACTTTTCTCTTTCAGTGTCTCTGGTCTTCATTCTTGATCCTTAGGATAATCTCCTAAATACACTATTCTTGTTCAAAAGTTGTTGTTTTAAGATCTATTTTCAATAGAACACAGATTATGATATTATTTTCTCAAATAATCAATTTTTAGACTTTTAAATTTTATTCTACTATATTTTTAAAATGTCCTTAATTTCTGCTGCTTTCTATACTAGTAGCTTCCTTTTATTTCTTTTCTATTAAATCAGTTATTTTTGTTTTGGTTTTATGATTGATGTTCAGATCACTAACTGTCAGCTTTTCTTCTTTCCTAATATATAAATTTAGATTGCAAATATCCTAGCAAACACTAAAATGCATCTTATAAATTGTGCTGCATATAATTTTATGTTCGCTTAAGTAAAAATATTTTATAGTTTTCTATTAAGATATTTTCTTTGACCTAAGGGAAGTTTAGAAGTGTGTCATAGAACTTCCAAATAATTGGGGATTGTCTAGATATTATTTTTTAGCTTAATTTTACTGTAACCATATATAATTTATCTTATTTTAATTTATTTGAGTCACATAAAATATATTTATACTTTATTAAAATCCTCATCAAATTTTTGGTGTAATATTTTATTTGAAAATAATAAATGTGCATTCTACCATGGTTGCTTGCATTGTTATATGCATGTAAATTAGTAAAATTTTGTTAAGCATAATGTTGCAAGTCTTCTACTTCCTTACTGCTTTTTGTCTGATTTTTCTTTCAATTACAGAGAAAACCTTTTTCATAATGCATAGCTAAGATTATAGATTTATATATTTCTAATCTTATCAACTTTTGATTATTTCGATAACCTTATGGGGATATAGTTTATATATAACTAACTGCATATATTTAAATTATACATTTGAGTCATATTGACAAATGTGTATGCATGTGAATCCATCACCACAATCATAATAATGAGTAATTCATTCCCATCCAGGTAAACACTGATCTGCTTTCTGTCGAAATAGATTAGTTTGAATTTCTATAATTTAATATAAATGGAATCCTACAATAAGTGCTATTTTTTCTGACTTCTTTGATTTGACATGATTATTTTGAGATTTATCCATGTTGACATGTGTATAATAATTTCTTTTTATTACTGAGTAGCTTTCTATTGCATGAATATTTCAATATTTGTTTAGCCATTCAACTGTTGATGGACATCTAAGCCATTTCTAGTTTAGACTATTGCAAATCAATCTTTTGTAAATATTTGTGGAGACGTATTTACTTTGCTGTATACTCCCATTTCTTTTGTGTAAATACCAAGGAGTTGAATGGCTAGGTGATATCGTAGGTTTAGGTTTAACTTTTTTGAAAAATGTCGATCATTTTATTTATTTATTTACCTATCTATCTATCTATCGATCTATTTATTTATTTATTCATTCATTCATTTATTTTGGGGGGATTTTGCTAAAGAGATTTTTTTTTTATTTTATTAAGTTTTTGGGTGGTAACATTGGTAATGCAATTATATAATTTTCAAGGGTACATTATAATTTGACATCTATATATTCTATTGTGTGATTACCACCCAAAGTCCAGTTTCCTTCAGCTACCATATATTTGATCCCCTTTACTCACTTCGCTCTCCTCCTACCCTTCTATATTTGACCCCCTTTACCCTGTCTACCTCTCCCCTACTCCCCCACCTCCTACCTTCTGTTAACAAGTAGTCCATTGTCCATATCCCTGAGCCTCTGTTTGTCCTGTTCATTTGTTACTTTTAGGTTTATACCCCACATATAAGTGATATCATGTGATTTCCCACTTTTTCAATCTGGCTTATTTAGCTTAGAATGGTTATCTCGGGGTCCATCTATGTTGTCACAAATGGCACTACTTCATCTCTTCTTATGGCTGAGTAATATTCCATTGTATATATGTGCCATATCTTCTTTAGCCAATCATCTATCGTAGGACACTTTGGTTGCTTCCATGTCCTGGCCACTGTGAATAATGATGCTATGAACATCGGTATGCAAAAATCTTTTTTGGATATGGGTTTTCAAGTCTTTGGGGTAAATGCCCAGTAGTGGGACTGCTGGATCATATGGTTGATCAATTCTTAGTCTTTTGGGGAACCTCCATACTCTTTTCCATAGTGGCTGTACCAATTTGCAGTCACACCAACAGTGTATGAGAGTTCCTTTTTCTCTGCATCCTCTCTAACATTTGTTATTACTTGTCCTGTTGATTATAGCTATTCTAACAGGTGTGAGAAGGTATCTGATTGTGGTTTTGATTTGCGTTTCCCTAATAGCTAGCAACGTTGAGCATCTTTTCATATGTTTGTAGGCCATTTGTGTATCCTCTAGGGAGAAGTGTCTGTTCAGGTCCTCTGCCCATTTTTTATTGGATCATTTGTTTTTTTGTTGTTATTGAGTTGTATGAGTTCTTTGTATATTTTGGATATTAGGCCCTTATCAAAAAATGTGAACTGTTTTTCAAAGTAGCTGTAGCATTTTACATTTGCATCAGGAGTATATGACCATTCTAATACCTCAACATCTTCACCTTATAGTGTACCATAAAAAGTTAGGTTATGTTTGCTAAGAAGAAAAATGCTGATCTTTGAGTTTGGCCATTCTATTTCTGTTCTGGCTTATGAAATTCTCTTTGCCTTAAATATCTGTCCTTGCTTTGTCTGCCTAAAGGTAATTCCTATTACCTTTCATGATTAATCTCTAACCTATCCCCAAATGTATTTCACCTTCTTTGTACAATGACTATTCTTCATGTTGTAAAATCCCTATGCCACAGAGTCCTTCTCAGTTCTCATATTTTAGCCTTTCTTATTAGATTAGGTGTTTCTAGCAGGAAGAATCATGTATTATTTATCCTTTTCGCCTACCTTGGAGCTTGACACATATTAAGGGCTTAATATTTTGGATTGTTAAATGAAAGGATAAACAGAATTTTATAATTTTATGTCTTGCTGATTATCTGGAAAAGCTTACAAATGAACCAAATGAATATTTCTTACTAAATGTAGACACATGGAATTGCATTGATTACTTCTAAAACTTGAACCATTCACAGTGCAATTAACAAATAAAACAAGATATCAAGATACTTCTGAGAACATGATTTGATTTAAAATTTAATCATCGCTCACTCATGACTGTCATTGGAGTTTAACTTATTAGATACCATCTGCTGCCTAAACATCTAGGGAATATTTTTAAGGAATATCTTTCTAGAGAAAATTATAATCTTATGCCAACTTGTTTATCACTTATCTGGTTGCTGGCATTTAAACCTTGTAACAACAAAAATTATAGTTGAGTGCATACGGCAATAAATGAAACTAAATATGATAAGAGCACAATGAAAATGTAAATGACTTTTTTTTTTTTTTTGCCAGATTCATTACTTCTAGTATATAATGAGCTATGTAAATGTGAGACTAGGTTACATGGCAATAGAGGGATGATTCATAAGGCAAGCTTCATTCAGACAAGTGCTAGTTTGAGTTTTGGCTATACCTTTAAATACCATTGTAACCTTAAAATACCATTGCAACCTTAAACCATTGGGGAACTATCATAAGCTTAGTTTTCCCATGATAATACCAGTCTTATAAATTATTGTAGCAAGTGTGTGTATATTTATATCCTTGGTTGTTTTATTCAGGAGCCACAACTTTTGGATAAGATGGCCATTTAGGACTAAAGCAGTCCAGGATAAGCCATATCAAACAAAATATGCCATTTAGGCATAAGGATTATTTTGAACTGATAGCAGAGTCAGCAGACCTAGAAAGACTTCTCTGTCCTCTTCTTTTTTTGCCTAAAAGTATACCATACATTCCCTTTGTGAAGGCAGCACATTTTTCCCTTGTGAAAGCGTTCCTCTCTTCCCTACCAGGAAGAGGCGAATGAATGCTCATCACCAGAGACAGAGAGTTGGAACCATGATAAGTTTGCATAAACAAACCTTGCTAATAAAGTAATCCTATATTTCATGAGACCTCCCCACATTTCCTAGTCACTTCATCACAGTTTATCATCCCTTGTAGCCCAAATGACCCTGTTTTTTTTAAATTAAAATGTTATATAAACCTTTGAATTTATTTATTTATTTTTGAATTTCACTTTTTTAATGAACTCTCCTGCCTGTAAATATTAACAAAAACTGTATGCCTTTTCTCCTGTTAATCTGTCTTTTGTTAGCTTAGTAAACATGTTCCAAGACACATTGTCTGAGAGGGTAGCAGATGGTTTTTGCCTTCCTAACAGGGCACTTAGATGTTAGACATTTTTATTCTAATAATGAGTATCTCTACAAGAATGAGATGTGCTTTAAAATTTATCCAGAAAACAAAGATTAAAGAAAATAAAATAAGTTGAAAAAATGAATTCTGCAAGAGTTACTTAGGTCACAAACATTCCTAATGCCTAGAAGCTATTCATCTTTGCATCCTCTATGAATCCTAACAGTTCTGATAAATAATAGCATGCACATTGTGTCCAATGAATGTATTAGTATTTGTGACATCTCAGTGTTCTCTTTAAAATACTCACTTTTCTTTTTTAAGCAGTTGTGTTAGTTTCTTAAGGTTGTCATAGCAAATAACCTCAAACTTGGTAGCTTAAAACAACATAAATTTATTCTTATAATTCTGGAGGCTGCACTCCCACTAGAAGCTCTAAGGAGGATTCATTTCCTTGCATTTTCCAGCTTTGAGCGACTTGGGTCATTCCTTGGTTTGTAGCTGCACAACTCCAATCTCTAGCTTCTTATTCACATGGCGCTCTCTCTCTCTCTCTCTCTCTCTCTCTCGTCGTATGTCTCTTATAAGGATACTTGAAATTAGTAGATAGTCCAGGATAATCTCATCTCAAGATCATTAACTTAATTGGATCTGCAACCCTCCTCTTCCTTTTTTCCCCCCAAATAAGTTTACATTCACAGGTTCTAGAAATAAGATGGTTATATATCTTTTGGAGGGGACCATCATTCAACTCACCGCACCAGTAATGGATCACTTAACTCGCTGTCAAGTAATTTTCTTAATATTGGTGCTGTAGACATTTTAATTTTTCTCTTATTTTCCAGCTCTACCATTTCTGGCGACAAGTACTAAAATCAATGACTACTACTATCACTACTGGCAGCTATCTACCAAACATACACAACATGTCAGGCAATGAGCTAAACACTTCATACCCATCCTTATGTTAAATCATTAAAGGAAAAGAGAAATATACCCATTTGACAGATGTGGTGGCTTAAAATATTGAAATATTTAGAGAGATTTGGTGACTAATTAATGGTCTCATATACGGTAAGAGACAAAATTAAAGTCTGGAGCCCATCTCTCTGTTTACAGTGTTGTAAGCCACTACTCCCACTTTGTGCTTCATTTTGAATTATCTTGAGAGAGGAGGTTGGCAGTGTTTTTCTGCATTTATGTTAGATCTGTACACCATGGACTAATATTTTTCTGGTGCTATTTTAAAAGCTGCTGTTTCTGTGCTGTGTATTTTCTGTATTGTGCTGTTTATTTGTAACTGTATCTTGCTCTGAAATGAATTTCTTATATGCATAAGAAAAATCCAGCTATACGTTTTACTTGTTGGACCTAACATTCTGCCATGGCCTTAATCCACGTTGAGTTCTAGTTCCTGGGCTCTATTTATTACCAACCTATGACAGGTTTCTCTACTTCTCTGTTCTACGCTTTGCAGCTTTTGAGAGTCCCCAAATTTCCTCCATTCCAAGGAGAGCTTCACATCTTACTTCTAAGGCAGGGATATCTGAACACTTGATAATTTACCACTATCTGAAGAACAATATTTAGCTGATGCCTCTATTTATGACAAATGTGTATGCATGTACATGTGTAAAGTATTGCAATTGAAAAGTATTACAAGTATCGACAAGTATTTTCTACAAAAATAGAAATTATAAAATTGAAATAAACTAAAATAAATACGTCAAAATTTTCCATTCTTTTTCTATTCACTTTAATGGATGGGCTAATACAAACACTATACTTTGTATTTTGGAGTCCAGTATTGAAATGAACACAAACATTTGCTACATGGTCACAGGTGACGTCTCTTTGTCCACCTGATCTCATGGCAGTATTGACTTCAGCCTGACTGTAACATCTTTCGTTACTTGAATATCAGAATCTCTTTGATTTTTATCTATATTCTTCCATAGGAGTTTCACACCTGTATCTGCCCTGTAATACTAACAGCATTAAGCAATTTTCAGAGTGCTGTTACTCAGATACTCTCTATTTCCCAAACCCACAAGAAAAAAAGGTTTACGTTTTTTTTCCTGAATCATTTTTTTCAAGTGTGGAATAAGAGTTCGACCTAGTGTTTAACATGAAGCTTCAGAAGCTCATTATCACGCAGTTGTTGGAAGAAAAAGTTTTTTAACCATATTAAAATCATGTAACTTTACTTATTTCCTTGGCATGTTACCACATAGCTGATGCCTCTCCATATGGAATGCATGTGAATTCGCATGGAATATAAGCTTCTGTTTTAACTGATTCCTATGAGGACTTTCACTTAGATCACTACTTTGGATGAAAGCGTTTCTAACTTGTTCTTTAACATTGATTTTGTGGAAATTATGATCCTCAGTAAATTGTTTAGAGCTAATCTTAATACTGAATCAAATAAGCATAGATGATTAAAAGTAGGGAAGAGTCCCTTTCTAGTAGCTATTGATCTAACCAAATCCTGTCATCCATATTAATTGGTAGAGATCTTTAGATCTTTCTGCATTAACATTTGCAATGATTGGGGTGGAACTGGAGTGATTAACTCAAGGATTTTTAGAATCTACAAAAATAATTTATCAGGAGGTAGAATGGTGCCACTTTGTGAACCATTCCTGAATCATTTATTTATTCATATTTCAATATGATAATTTTAAAAAGTGTGAAGAAAAATTGAAAACGAATACATTGTTAATATGTATGTGATAAATTTTCATGTGTTTTAAAATGCTACTACAAAATCTCTCTACTTTCTTACTGTTGGTTCACAGTAGTCATGGGCCCAACTGTGGGAACCATTTCTTCTCCCAACTTTCCTGCCTCCTAGGCTCTCTAAACCTCTCAACAATAAGATGTGGACATTTTGGTCACACATAATACATTTATAGGCCCTAGGCAGAATATTTTTTTAAAGTTTAAATAATGTGAAATTTTGAGATCTGGATTTTAGTTCTACTTCTGACATTCACCAGCCAAAGAGAGGGGAAAAAAGCCTGTTGCTTTTCTCCTCAGTTTCTTTAATTCTTTTTAACAGAATAATGGTTATTGACTGTTTAGTAGCCATCAGGATCCTTTTATCTTTGTTCATCTCTGTCTAGGATATTCCTAGCTGTTGTACATTTCTCTAAAGATACATACATCTATTATTACAGATGATTTAAAAAGTGAGTAGCTGTACCTATCTGGCAAGAAGAGTGTTTTATAAAATAGATACAAACTCATCAAAGTGGTTTTTTTATATTTTATACTATATAAATTGATCTTTTTCATATAATTATTCATAGAAATATGATTTATTTATACAGAATCAGCTACACACTTGGACATTTTTTTTTCTACATTTTGATTTTCAGATTACTGTATAAGACACTCCCTGGTTTGTATATTTTGGCATCACTGAATAAACATTTATGCTTACATTTTGAGTAGTTTATATCAAAATTTTTACATGCCAAGTTTCTTGACATTATTTCTAACATTTCATAATTCAGTGGCACATATAGTCAGTGACAGAGCTTAGTATTACATTAAACACAACATACTATTTCCTATGACTGCCTTTTCTCTCTATTTATAACAGATTTAAACACTTTTTATAAAGAGTTATATTTTTTCAGACACGAATAAGATTCAAGAACTACAGAATATACACTAATATCACCAGATATAAAATTAACTTTACCAAATACTTATATCTGACTTTATGTTGGGTGTTTTTGTTAATATTCTATCTTCTATCTATCATCTGTCATATATCTAATCTTTCTATCATCAACTATATTATCTGTCTATCAAATATTTGTCAATCAGATCTGTCAATCATCTATCACTTTCTAATGGTAAGAATTTGAGACAACACCTTTCTTATAAATAGCTTTACTCATAATAGCATTAATTTTATGTGCAATATCATTTCCAAGAAAGACTCAGACAATGTTGAAATATTTGAAGAGAACGCAATGCAGAGGGAATGATTGCAACATCAATGCTGGGCATCTTTTGAATAAAGGTAAAGGATAGGTGTTATTGCCGGTTATAGCAGGAAATTCATGAAAAAACAAGGAGGTGAAGGCTGTTGTATGAGATATGAATTGTGGGTTGGACTCTGGTAAAGAGAGGACTATGGGTTATATTGCCTAAATAAAGTCGTTTTGACCATGTAGTTGTGGTTCCTCTGACCCTCACCTTCCCAAAATAGTAAGTCTTCTTTAATCTCACAACCAAATAGTTAAATTTATTGGAGACAATTACATCATTGTGGATGTATTTGTTGTTATATACATGAGGATTATAACCTTCCCTGAGCCTTCAACATTGCTGGGTCATCCTTTTGCGTGTTTCTGGAAAGTTCCCTATCTTATTAATTTCAGCAACTGTTTTACAACTTATATGTTCTTAAAGCTCATAATTTCACATTTACCAGATTATTATGTTTTCCTTTTACAGAAAAATAAAATTCATTAGGCAAGACTTTCTTTAAATTTCTTCCCACTCTCTGCAATATATATCTATATCAGCACCTTGGCATACCTCCTTCCTGCCAGTCTCAAAAAAAGGCATCTCTCTTTTTCAAATGCAATTCATTTACCTGATACAGGATCTTGTCCCCTCTTCTCTCCCTGGAAATTTGGTTCAATTTCATGCACCTTTAGTCTATCTATTGACATCTTTCCTCAGCATGCAAACACATGCATCAAAACATATCCTGTAATAATTGACATTCCATAAGGTTTGGACTTAGATTTTTCCTTATTCTGCACCATCTATATGAACAATTTAACTTTGTGTCTTAGCCTCTCATTTGTTGTTGATGTTTCACAAACTTTCTCTCATTTTTCCCCATCCTTATTTAGACATGTAATACTTTAATGTCTAAATTATTCTATTAAAAATTAATCTAATAATCGTTGACTTTTTCCAACTTGTAACTTCCTAATTCTCCAGTGCAAGGAATGGAATAATAATGTCTCCTTTTTCAAAATATAAGAAACCTCTATTTTTCTCTAAATCCACACTTTTAAGTTTCCACCTTAATGTTCCAAAATATTGTATTGCTAGTATTCCCCATAACTAATTATTCTTCACATTCTGATTTAAATTTCCTTGCCTTTAAAAAATTAGATCCTAATAGTTTCTCAACTTAATTATTTCACTTCTATCTTAGATATTTCCCTGTTACCAGGCTTAATCTTATGTGTTCTTCTATTCCTGTCACACTCACCTCTTAAAACTTAGAATATGGTTATGAAATCAATATGGTTATAGCATTAACCTTTTTATTAGAAGCATAGTTGGACTAAATTAAATTTAAGATCCTCCTCAGTCATATATTTCTATGATGTTAAGATCATATTGCTATTGACTTATTAAATTTTTAAATTTCTTAAGCATGATGTTTATGATGCAATTATAATTAAACTATGTTCCTAAACAGGATTTGATATAGTTTACTGCTTTAAAAAATAAAGTGTGTCTTTCTTTCAATGTAGATACTTTGATAAGTGCAATGAATTGCCATGATATGCAACAGCACATTCAAATTTTAATGTCAAAACTTGATCTATTGTAAAGTCAAGTGACTTGTTATTCAAAGAAATAAAAAAAAAAGTGTTTAAAAATGTTCTCTCAAATACGTTTCCTAGATTGCAATTTACATAAGCCTTTAAACATGTAGAATGATAGAAAGTAAACATCATAAAATAGTCTAAACTTATACTGAATCTGTAAGAAGAATCCTTCATAGTGTAATGTAGAATAGACACTCTTTCATAGCACTATCAATTTTCTTTTGAAGTTAAACATTAAAAACATTTTCTGGCAATACTTTCATACTAATAAATAATTTTCTCAGGGAGAACAACATTTAAAAATGAAAAAAAATGACAAAATGATTTTAAAAATCAGAAGACATTTTGAACAAAATGTAAAGAAGCCATAAAAGTAGCCATATAATGTGAAAGCTGCCTCAAAGTTGTTTATTTTTTAAGGTTTTACCTAGATACAAATTTTAATTGTAACTAATTTATTAAAAATTTAAACTGATTAAAATTAGTTGGAATACTGAATGAGGCAATTATTAGTGAAGCCATACAGAATTCTATACTTTATCTGATTCAGACTGATAGAATTTCAAATGAAAAAAATATTCTGTATAGAAAAGGGAGGAGTTTATGCTTCAAAACAGTACTGTGTAGAGAGTAGAAAGTATTTATATTAACTAAAGAAAATATTTAATTGATATCTAGGAGAGTAAAGTTTAAAAATTTTAATATATATTTTCCTGTTATTCAAATGAACTGAATGGCAAGTTCAAAGTGAATATCACTGTGTCCTAGAATTTTGTTCTGTTTCTTTAAATGCAAATAGGAATTGATAAATGTTCTTCTCTACTATCTTGGTAAGAGCTTTGGCTCCCTTTGAGAAATAGTCATCTTTTACTTCATAGTGAATCCCCATGGTCTCTGATTTTCAGGAAATGTGTGCTCACTCAGTTCCTTCTATTCACAATGAGTACCGAACTCACAATATTTCAGAAAAAAACTATACATTTTTGAATGAGATAAACATGGTATTTAATTTTTAGAATGTAACAATAAACACATTGAAACGCCATTAACCAGATGCATGGCCATCCCTTATGTGTGGATTGTAAACCAAAAGAACAACGTGAGTGTTAGTAGCTCTTGAACAGGGGATACTAATAGCACATGGGCAACCACTTTTTCCTCAACAGGCAAGAAGGAAGCCATTGTGGCTGTAGAATCTTTCTCAAGTTGCTGTACTGGTAAATTTTAGTATTTTAATGGAGTTAATACAAAAGATGAAATCTATTACCCACCTCAGCTCTAAGAGTTGAGAATTCAGTGCTAGCTAAAAGAACAGATACAACTCATAATTAACTAGACAGAGTACTTAGGCAATAGCATGATTGTTAAATGCTTCTTTTGTATTTTTTATATTATCTTTTAAAATTTGAATAGACTGAAGTTAAGACGCAAATATTGGGGAGGAGAAATTAGAAAGTTTCTTCTTTTTAGTGATGATTTGAAACTTCATATGAATTTAGTGTGCTATTTGTGTCTACTTTTTTCCTTCTCGACAGCACTAAACATCTAAGTAAATGTGGTCATTCTTTTACACCTATATGTCTGTGAATTTGTAACTGAGAAGCTTATACTTCTAGTGATAATGTTTGTCAACACAACTTAGTGAAATTTAAACTCAGGAAATATGGTAATTCAGAGAAATTCTCTTAATCTTAAAATAAGATTATCGAGCTATACTTTATTTTGCATTATACATATACACTTACATTTGATTATATGAAATAAACTATGCAGGTGTTTTTCTTAAATCTAGAATTTAAAAAGTTTAAACAAATTTTGCTGTTTATTAGAATGTTAGAAAAGATATACTTTCTAAAATGATATATTTAGTTATTTTTTTCTAGAGCACAAAATACTGTGAATTTTCAAGTTCATATGTCCAGTGTGTAAAAAAAAAAAAAAAAAACCCATTCCAAATGCCTCCTTGGGATAATAAATCTAACTTGTTAGATGGAAACTCAACTAAAAAAATTCTGTTGGATTCCAGAGACCCTATAAAGGTGTTCCTCACTCACCACTAAAATACAATTGCTTTTAGAGTAAAATATTCTAACATGCTTTTTTTCTAACATACTTCGTTTCTATCACCATTGACTGAGATTTCAGCAAAGGAAATTAGAGTCTCTTTTAAGTATTTCTACTTACGGTCTCCTGACAATTTCAAAATTCTGTATAATATCATAAAACAGTCAATAGATATTCAAGACAACACATAAACAAAGCTTTTTTTTTTGCCTACAGTAAAAATATGTTTAACTGTAGATAGCAAATACTCTTACAGTTACTATTTCATTCATATGGAAGATTATTTGGAAGCATTCTGCTTACTAAATGAGGCATCTAGGTATCATTTATTACCGAAAATTTTAAATTAGCTTGATTAGGATACAATTGACATACGAATAAATGGCACAGTTTAAAAATGTCATTTTAATAGATTCTACAGATGTTTTACTCCTACAAAGCCACCTGCAATGTCAAGATAAATGAATATATAATATCCATCACCTGCAAAAGTTTACTTGTGCCACTAAGTAATTCTTCATTCTTGCCTATGTCCATTCTACCCCACCTTTGAGCCCAGGCGATCATTGGTCAGCTTTATGTCACTATGATTTTTACTTTCTAAAATTTTATATAAATGGAATCAAACAGTATATACTTTTGGGAGTGGTGTCTGGCTTCTTTCACTGAATGTTTGAGATACATCTATGTTGCAGTACATTATAAAAGTTTATTATTTTTTATTATTATATTTTTACATTATATTTTATATTATATTTTAGATATATATTATATATTTTTTGTTATGTTATATTTTATTATATTTTATTATGTCAATGTGCAGTATTTCATCGCATGAATATATCATAGCATGTTTATTCACCTATGGATGGAAACTCCAGTTGTTTCCCATTTGGGTTAATACAAGTGATGGTGCCACGAACATCCAGATACAAGTCTTTGTACACCGTTTGCTTTCATTTATGTTGAGTAAACATTGAGGAGTAAAATGGCTGCATCATGTAGTAGATATATGTTTAATTTTAATTTTAAAGAACCTAAATGTTTTCCAAAATGGTTGTGCCATTTTATATTCCTACCAGAAGTGTAAGAGAGTTACATTTCCTCCACATCCTCATTAACACTTAGTAGCATCACCTATTTTAATTTTAACCATTCTAATAGTTGTGTTTTCATATCTCATTGTGGTACAAATTGACATTTCTCTTAAAAAATATTTCATATATTTTGCCCAATTTTTGTTGTTGTTTCAGGCAGGAAGGTATCTGGTCCAGTTTCCTTCATCTTGGCCAGAAATGTAAGTTCCTACTAGCAAAGACTTAAAGGCAAAACAACAAACAAACAAGTATCCAGATGGCTAATATGAGATAAGATGACAATATTCTTGAACATTAGGTAATACTATTCTTGAATTTTAAAGAAGAAATTACAAAAGATGAAGAATATAACCCCTATAATAATCATAGCTACATAATCCATTGATTTTGTTGTCTGTGCGAGATATTACTCTATGTCTTAATTTATTATACTCTCCTGGATTTGGGGAATTTATAAAACAGATAAACTTTGTTCAATAATACTTTCTTCTTTACCATATTAATGGTATCCTTCTTGGGGTCATTCCAGTTACAATGTAATCAGACACTGTGGGAGGCACTGAAAATTAAACCTCGAATTCCAATACAACAAATACTCTGTTCTAGTTACTGTTATATCTCTATTACTTAACATGTTGCCTGTTACAAGGTATATTTATTAGTCAGGATTCTCCAGAGAAACAGGTATAAATATATCACACTAGATTTATTATGAGAAATTGGCTGAAGCTCTTTTGGAAGCTTGGTCCCATGATCGATCTGTTGTCTGCAAGCTGGAGGTCCAGGAAAGACGGTGGTGCAGTCCCAGTCCAAACCCAGAAGCCAGAGAACCAGGGCAGCCAATAATAAGTCCCATTCACAGTCCCTGGCTTGTGAACCAGAAGTACTGATGTCAGAAGGCAGAAGAGGATGGATGTCCTAGCTCAAACAGAGAGAGAAAATTCACCCTTCCTCTGCCTTTTTTTTTTTTTCTCTTTGGGCCTGCAATTGATTGAATGGTACCCACCGAAATTAGGGAGGGCAATCTACGTTGCTCAGTTTATTGATGGATGTGATCCTCTCTCCTGGAAGCACCCTCACAGACATACCAGAAATAATGTTTTACCAGATGAAGTTGACATATTAAGTCAACCATCACACACAGTAACCACATCATACATGAATAATTAAATGATGGTTAAGTAATACATTAAACAAATATTGTTATAGTAGTCATAAACAACTATGTCTGCGTTATTGAGGATACCTTTTACCATAAGAAACGATTAGATTGTATGTGATAATACACTGGTACTATAATATACAATGCTATCAATAGTCACTATGGTTTATTTTTCTTTCTGACTACTGGGGGAGCCCATTGTAGCAAATGGGAATAAGGAGCACAAAGCATGTGCTGACTGAGTTATGGTTTAATAGGGATTTTCTTTACTTTTTTCATAAATAAAATTATTAATAAAACTTCTTTTGGAATTGAACAGCCAATGTTCCATTTTAAATATCCCCAGTAGTTTTTAATATAGAGAGCATTTAGTATTATCATTTTAATACAGGATTGAAATAAACGCAAGGCAAAACATTCCATTAAAAGTAATAGCCACATAAAATTAACTATATCTAATCATATTCTAAAGGAGAAAGTGGAATACTATTCTGATCTGCGATTATTTTTAAATATTATAAATTGGTAAGATTCAACAGCAAGAATTAGAATTTTTTCTGTTTTTTTTTTTAATGAATTTTTAAATTAATTGTTGCAAAGTATCTTGTAAATGGAGCATGATACTTATAGGAAGTCCACCAAGGCATAATTAGATCTTTTTTATTTAAGTAAATTTGACTTTTATAAAACGATATATTAAACACAGTATTTTACCAAAGAAGGTACTAACCTCATTGCTGACAGTGTTCATCAGAGTAAAATCTATAAAAATATTCCAACAAATAAAATATTACTGAAATCAGTATTGTCTCACAGTGGCATCTTTACTTCACACACATGCTAAAATTTCTTCCTGTTTTCTGTAGAAGGGAAGTAATTTTTTCCTGGATTCTTTACTGTGCATATTCAACAATGCCAACTAATGTATGGGCTGGGATGCAAACCAAGAGCTGTGGGGAAGTACTGAATTCATGAAGTAAACAAAGCATATGTGCAAATCTTTGGGAATACACTTCTATTTGTGTGGATGTGTATGTGTAGAGGAAGCCAAAACAATGAGGGAAAAGAAATCTATTGATTTTAGTTTCTGAGAGCTAGAAACGGAAAATATCATGGAGGACAAATTTAGGTCCTAATGGGAAATCTGTTTTCACTTAGTTTCTGTAGTATAACAGAGAAAACGAAGTGAAGCATGCAGGGTCTACAATCATAAACAGCGGAAATTTTGGATTGTGAGAGAGACAGCTCTGTGAGCCTCTATGAACAGAAATAGAAGCCATTCCTGAACTTACACATAAAAGTACTATTTTCATATAAAATAGACAATATCATTTAATTGACATTTCCAGAGAGTTGTCACATCTTCAAAACCTCCTGATGAATGTTATTCATAGATTATATGTAAAGGGAGCTTTGTTTGATTAATAAGCTGATACTGAAATAAGAAGCCTAAATACAAGAAAGCAACATCTTGGCTCAGACAGAACTGAGGCAAGGTCAGTGTAGGACTCACAGTCGATTTGATTGTGAACTAAAATAGAGACTTTTGGTCATATTTTGCATAGTCCTCTCACTTATTCTACAGGGAAAAAGTGGAAAAATTAGCTTGTCTTGAATGTATAATATGTGTATTTTTCCTTGTACTAGACAGAAGTATAATTTCCCCTTCAAAATGTCTATGTCTTAACCTCTGAAACCTGTTGTTGTGTTACCTTACATAGCATAAGGGAATTTGCAGATGTGAGCAAGGGCATAGACCTTGATATGGGGAGATTATCCTGAATTATATGCATAAAATCAATGTAGTTATATGAGTTCTTTGAAAAGGAGGACCTTTTCTAGCTCTGGTAAGAGGGAGGTGAAACTATGCAATAATAGTCAGAGAGAAACCAGGTTGCTGGCTTTGAAGACAGAGTGCGGGGCCCATGAACAAAGGAATGCAGGCAGCTTCTAGATGCCAGAAAAGGTAAGGAAATGGATTCTCTTCTAAAACTTCCAGAAAGAAACACAGGTCTAATAATACCCTGAGTTTAGCTCAGTGAGGCCCATGTTGTATTTCTGAACCTTAGAAATGTTTGACAATAAATTCATGATTTTAATCCACTAAGTTTCTGTCAATTTGTTAGTAATAGTGCACTAATGCAGTTACTTACACACTTATGTAAACTAATGATATAATAAACTATCTTAAATTATTATTACATATAAATTCAGACTTTCTCAACTAAATTTGGTGTCATTTTTATAAATACAGGAGCTTACTAAGTATTAAAAGAACAACCAAAGCTATATATGTGCCCTATTTAGGTCTTAACCAACTACTAATTCAAAGGTAAAAGTTGGTAAGTCACACATTGTTAGTTTTCTATTGTTTTTATTTTAGTTTTTTGCTATAACAAATTACCAGAAATGTAATGGATTAAAACAAAATCCATTCATTTATAATATATAACTTCCATGAGAAGAAGTCCAGGAACAGCATGACTCCACTGGGTCTCTGCTTAGAATCTCACAAGGGTGAAATCAAGGTGTCTGCAGGGCTATGTCCCCGGTGTCCATTCTTTGCTGTCTGTCCACCTCAGCTTCTAGAGACCTTGTGCACTGCATGGCTCCTGGCCACCTTCTGTCATTTTTATAATCAGGATCAATGTGTCAGTTCCCTCTTACACTTTGAATCACTGTGCTTCTTTCATCTTTACATCTATCTCTCTGCCTTTCTGTCTGCCTTTTCCACTTTTATAAAGGCCCATGTGGTTACACTGGACATGCCCTGATAATTCAGGGTATTCCTGCAAAGGTACATGACCATCATTCCATCCTCAGAGTTCCTTTGCCACATAACGTAACATACTTTCAGGTTGTAGGGAATCAGCCATGGGCATCTTTGGTATAGGAGAAAGAATCATTCTTTTTTACCACATACAGTTTAATTAAGAAATAGGTTTTAAATCATCTTATTTTTGTTTGGGCATCTATAACTGCAAAAACAGAAGTAAGTAGCTAATTCATTTACACAAACAGCTCGCTGTACTGATGAGCAAAGAAGAAATCAATGTCACATGTACAATCAGGTGACCTGGAAGTCGAGGTGGTAATACATGTGTATTGATATAGCTATAATATTTATATACAGCATCTCTTCAGATTCTTAGAATTAGGGAGATCAAAAATCCAAACTTTGCCTTGGTGAATACTTTATCGGCGCTATCTTAAAACTTCATATACTACCCAGTGACACTATAGGACTGTGAACGAGGTTATAAGATATAACCCTACTTGTTGCTGCTGTGCTCAGTATACTGTGAGAAGTGGAAACAGAGAAATAGATAATCAATAACATGTGGTGGATATTTTGTGGGATGGTAACATGCAGTGTTTTTAAAGATCAAAGGTTACATAATACTTAAGACAAATTTATAACAATAAATTTGGAAAAATAGCTGTCACTATTCACTTAAGGGAACTCTTAATATTTCAGATTTAAAATACATTTGTTTATAACTCTTATAAATTTGATATTGTCTTGTTTATAATTAGGTCAAAAAATGCAGCAATACTCATTTAAAAAAGTAATTCAACTCAAAAATCTATTTATTTAATAGTCTGTTTTCTGCTTTGGTTTCTATAAATGTAGAAAATTACATTTTGAGTGTTTGTGATTTTTTTTTTTATTCTGTGACAAAGCAATGAATAATTTGTATTTTTCAAGAAGTAGAATTTCTAAAATTTATTGAGTACCTGCTCTTACAAATGTGTGATGCTCATTTGTTTTGAACAAAATGGGGCTCCTGGATCATATTAAATTCCAAACCATCTTCCACTTGCATACATCTGAGAATGATATTATCTTGCTCCTAAAGCAATCTGCGCTCAATGCAATCAAAGCAAACACGTGTGTCTCTGTTCTCAATTAAGTGTCATGTTCAGTGCTGGTCTGCTATCCTTATACCAGTCAAGTTTTAAATGAGTCAAAATGTTGTGTTGGCCGCAGGCATATCTAGGGTTACTGTGCTGCAAAATAATTGACACAGATTTTGAATAGCAGGGTTCTTTTTTTTTTTTTTTTTTTTTTGGTTCAAGAATGCAGAGAAATTTACATTTAGAGAATACATGTTTGGGTGAGACTGAGAATGTAATAAGTCATTAAGCCAGTATTCACCATGTCAGACCTTAAATAGTTATAGCAGGTGGTGAGGCTCTGCTGCAAAACGCATCATTTTGTTTGTGCTTTCAGAGGAAAATGGTGAGACTGAGATTGGGTTACCCAGATAACTTTTTCAGGATGATACATACAATTTTTAACTCCTGCAGTGGAAGTAATGTGGGCATTGGGATTAGGGAATCAACTTGGGTCTATGACTCTGAAAGATCAGATGTTTCAGAAGGTAACAGAAATAATAATAATAATATAATAAAGTGCTGTTTCTCTTACTGATCAACCTGGGGAATAATTAAAAAATGTGGTTCCTCCAATCATCGAAAGTGTTATTAGACTCTTTTCTAGTGTAAATATGTTAGGTGTTGTGAATGCTTTCTTTGTAAAGAATGTGCACCGTCATGTGCAGGCAGTTTGGGGGATATTCATTAATTATATCTTCAACTAAAAGTAGTTAGGCCAGATACTGTATATACTACCTTTTAGCAACACAAGTTAAACAAAGTGGCCATAGAGATTGTGAAAGGCAGTCACAATAAAGATATTTTTATCTATAGAGAACAGGATTACTACACAGTTAAGGGGAAAGTTTGCTTGTTTGTGAGGTTGATGTTAGGGTATATGGTCTCAGAGAAGATTTCTAAAGTCTTTTTGAATTTTCAAGACTATTGAGCACGAGAAAAAGCTAGAGGGTGTTCTTTCATAATTTGGGCTAACCCTTTAATTAGCTATAAAATCATTTACTTAATTGTTATCAGGTAATAATTTACTGATATGTCAAAGAACTCTCAAATGATATTTCAATATCTTCTATTTTCTCCATCATTTAAAATTTACCCTCCTCTTCCAAGGGAGTTATTTCATTCTATAGTGTTCTAACAAGAGATATATATCTTTCATTTATTGGTCAAGCCATATTTCTGCTGGGATAGAAGCCAGACAATCGAAGGTGCTATTTGAAAATTTTTGGTATCCTTTTCTATCAGGTAAGATGTTAACCTGGAACAACTATGCTAGAAATGGTGAGGTTTTCCCGGAGCTAGTGTGACAGTGTGACCCGCAGAGGTAATATTTAGTTCTATTGTGGTCTGATCTCATATGTCAATTGTGGCACCCTTCACATTGGCTTTTCCCCCTCTATTCACAGCTTAGCATTTCCCATTCATGACTAAGTCAATGTTGTAAAACGCTACAAGCTTTTTGGTTCAGCAACCTAGAAATAAATACGGTCTGGCATGACTAGAAATAGCAGAAATGAAATCCTGAAATCTGTTTTAAAAAGCAGGGGTCTAAGATTAGTGGTCAAGCTTCGACTAAGATCCTAGAAGCAGCATCATTGAACCACATTGCTTTTAACAGTACGTATTTCCCCTCAGAGTAACTTAGAATACTTTCAGCAACATAAGGATAAATGCTCGAGAAAACAGCCAACTTGAAAGCATAGAAGATAACCAAGGATCATAGACATGAGCAGAGAATTAAGCACAGAACAATTTGTAAAAATCTACTGTACATTCTGTTTACTACTCAATTCAACTTTTGATAGATCAGACTCTTGCACTTTTGTTTACAGACATCTTACAAGCAAAAGAAGCATCCTCTTTTTCTCTAAATGTATATAACTATGCATTTTTTGAAAAATGGAGATTTATCTTACTTAAATTGGTATTCATTTGTCATTTTATTTAAAGCAATGCAAAGGTCTTTCAACTGCCAGTTTTATTCAACGTAGTTACTCCTTTTTATTGATAAATGTCCTGGCTTTTAGTTTGACCATTGAAACAGTGGGGAAGATAGTCAATCATAATGTACCTCTGTGCATTCAAATGAACCTTTGGAAAAATGAACAAGATTGAAATCTTTAAAAATCCCTAGTATGTTCACTAAATGTAGAAGTGATTAATCTTTTTAACCTTATGTTGGCAGCAGCCATAAAGTGCATGCAATTAAAATCCATAATGACATATTTCTATGACATGAACTGTGAAGCCATCCAAGAGATGATAGTATAGGGAAAATAGGATACACACACATGCTCTGTAAATAGATTTCCTAATAAATGTGTTCAGCACCATACAATTTGGACACATTCAATGGTATAATGAAATATTCGTAATAACTATTTTCTTCCCTGGGACTATGTTAACTTTTAGAATAACAGGAAGCAGTACTTCTTTTAATGACTTTATAATTTCTAGTTTAAGTAAATAAACATTATAAACAGAGTTTTAAATTTGGAGGCAGGTGATGGTCACTCTCAATAAGTGACAATATATTTGCTGTTTTGTACAAAAGGGAGGACTGTTACATAACAATTTAAGTTTTAACTATTTGAAAATTATGCATGAAATAGGTTTTTATTTTAATAGGTTACATAGGTGTTTATCTTTCTATCTATCCATACTGTAATTTTTACAAAAACTGCTAGCAGTCCCCAAATACCTATTTTATTTTTACAGAGTAATAGACCCTATACCTGGCTGCCCTGAATAGACTGCACTTCTCAGTCTCCTTCATATATGGCTGTGACCCTGAAATTAATTTCTGGCCTCTGAGACCTAAACAAATGTTGTGCAAGCAATTTCTTCAAATGGCTCCTTTCTTCTCTCATGTCTTCCTTTCTGAAAGATGAAATGCTGTTACAATGAATAGCATTAGGGCAGGAACTTTGGACCACAAGGTAGAAGTTAGGGATTGAAGATGGCTGAGCAACCATAGGGATTGGGTCAGAGATGTTTTTGGAGCTGCAATACCAGCCTCTGACTGCCAAATTTATGAGGAGAAATAATATTTCTAACATTTTTATACTGTTATTTTTTGTAACTCGGAGTTTAACTTAAAGCTAATTCAGTAAGCAACACCTTTAAAAATTGTATCGTGATAAAGAGGCACTTAGTAGTCCCTTTGAAGTGGCATTTTGTACTTGATAAGTATCTTTTTTTACAGTAAATAGATACAGTTTTAGTGTTATATTGATGGCATAAAGCAAATTTACCAACTTTATGTTTAAAACTATGTTGAATTTAATTTAACTAACAAAATTGTCTATAATTGAGAGAAGGATGAAATGTGAGAATATAGAAAAGGCGCTTTTTTTTCACATTGAGAATAAACTATGTTTGTAAGTCAGAAACAACTGTGGTAGCTGTCAGTGTTGGGAGTATGGCTTTAAAATTCTAGATTGTAATTTAATACAAAAGATATATGCATGTATATGACACTTAAAATGGAATAGAAACGTTGACATAACAGGAATGAGCAGAAGTGTCCCAAAGCATTGGTGGTATTGTCTGTAGAATCGGTTCTTCCAGGAACATGACACAAGAAAGAGTCAATGCCCCAGGATATTTTCTCATTTTGTAGCTTCATTTTATATTGATGTATTTTGCATTTTATTTTTTTTTATTTTTGAGTTTTCATTTTGAAATAATTTTTGATGTACACAAAAGAATGTATACAAAGTAGAAATAGTACAAAGAATTTCCAAATGTATTTCATATTGCTTCTCAAAATGATAACAATGCTCATAACCAGAGCACAGTGACCAAAATTGGGATGTTAACAATGATAGAATAATACTATTAACTTTATATCAACCTTATTAAAAATTTAACATGTGTCCCCATAAAGTTCTTTCTGTAGGCCAGTATTCAACCCAGGCTCGCACATCATTTTGTCATCATTTCTTCTTAATCTCCTTCAGTCTAGAATACTTCCTCAATCTGTCTTTCTTTTTGATAATATGGAAACTTTCGAAGACTATTGGCCAGGTATTTTATAGAACATCCCTCAATGTCCGGTATCGTTCATAATTAAATGTAAGTTATGCATTTTTGACAAGAATACCACTGAAGTGATGTTGTGTCTTTCTTGATATTTTATACCAGAAGGTACATGATATGGATACATTTAATTACTGATTATGTTCATTTTGATTACTTGGATAAGGTGTTGTCTACAATGCTGGAAACTTGTGCTTTAATTTTTATTCCAAAATGCATTTAAGTTAGTTCATCTCTATATTTTTTTCTCCACAAGTCATTTAATATAAGATGACTGACTATTGCGAATCAAGGTAGATTAATAAAGACTGAGTTTTCCTGTCAACCTTACCAGACGACTGGATCAAATATGTGAAACATTATTTTTTCATAAATAGGATGATAGATAGTGCATCACTATGGTTATAAAGAGAATGAAACAAGTAAGGTAAGCCTTATAACTGCACCAGATCAATACCTAGAAGAATTTTCAGGTTACTGAAAAACAATGAAGAAAATATCTTTTTGTCTGGAGGCAATTTCCAGCACAAGTTAGGAAAAACTAAACAAGTCCAGTTGTCTTGCTGAAATAAGAGACAGAAATCAGAGATCAAAAAGGTGAAGAAGCTCATAACCATCGTCTGTAGTACACAAAGGAAGGGACTTTCAGAGGGAGATAGCTGTGGAGACCCACAAAGGGGTTCTTTCCTACAATTTTAATTAATACTGATATACTCATGCATGAGAGGAAACTATTTGATGTTTGGGAAATATCTACCAGGTGAGAATAGACTAAAAAAAAAAAAAGAGAGAGAGAGTTACAGGAATCTGAGAATAATTTGTGCTCCTACTAGTTAAAATAGAAAGACTTACTAATTAATAGAAAATTAGATTGACTCCCTTGAATGTTATTACCTTTCTAATGAGGCTACATTAGTTCTAGACTATTAGTTGCTCTAGACCTTCTCTAAAAACATTTAAAGCGAGACTTGGAAGAATTCCACTGACTACAAGTAACTTAATACATGCTACAACAAATCTGATACTAAAAGATAACAAGAGTGTAGAAATGGACAATATAAATACATGATATCCAGCGCCCAATAAGAAATCACAAGGCAAGCAAAAAAGCAAGAAAATAGACCCAAAACCAAGTGAAAATCAATCTATAGAATAGACTGAGAAATGACAAAGATGATGGAACTAGCAGACAAAAGAGACTAAAATAGCTATTATGAATATGTTTCATATGATACAGAAGAAGGAAAAATGTGTATGATGATATAAAAATACCTTAAATGTAACTTGGAATGATGATAGAAACATTTGGTAGCAGAATTAGCATAGTAGGAAATTTATAAGAAAAGACTAGGCACTTGAAGATATAATAACAAAAATTTTCAGAAGAAAGAATAAAGAATAAACTGAAAAAATAAAGAGAGCTGAAGTAACTGATAGCAATAGCAAGTGTTTTAATGTATAAGTAATTGGACACAAAAAAAAGAGAAGAGAAAGATATTGGAAGAAATAATGGTTGAAAAACTTTAATTTAATGAAAAATATAGATCTACGGTTTAAAGAATCTCAGTGAACACCAAGTAAAATAAATCTGAATAAACCATAAAAAATAATGGTAAAGAAAATCTTAAAGCATTAAGAGAAAAAGAGATGCAATGCTTTTAAAGGTAAGCATTAAACGGACTCTTATCAGAAACAATGCAAACCAGGAGGTAGTGGAGCAAATTTTTTTAAAAAACTGTCAACCTAGAATTTTTACCACATGACAATATTGCTCAAAAATGAAAGTGGGAAAAAAATACTTTGTTCAGAAAAACAAAAACTAAGATAAATTATTTTCAAAAGATATACATTAGAAAAGTTGTTAAAATTATTTTCAAGTATAAGAGGCATGATACCAAATAGAAATTTGGGCTTACATGAAAAGAAAAGAAGCATCAGAAATGGTAAACACATACTATATGTAATCCTATTTGTTTTATTTTTAATCTCCTTAAAAGATAATTGATATAAACCTAATAATTCTGTATGTGTGTAGCTAATAATGCATCAAAATGCATAAAGAAAAATAAAATGACAGAACCTATAGAAGAAATAGATAAATTTGTAATTAGAGTTGAAAATTTCAATATGATTTTTTTAAGCAACCAATGGGTCATGAATACATGATTTATGAGTTACGCCTCTTTAGAAAATGACATACACTATACAACTCTTATGGCATAAGTTAGAGCTAGCTCATAATGCATACATACTTGCCTCCTGTGTGAGGAGAGGCATAGATAGATAGAGCTCACTCAGAGATTCCACCATAGTATTCTGGTACAGAAAGTGCATATCTAATGCTGGAAGAAAAACTTGGGAAAGCACAGTCTATGTTTTGGAACCTTCTCTTCATCTGAGATACCCGGTTGAGTGTTGTTACCTTACGATTATTAGTAGAGCTTGTTGCTTAGATTTTCTCAGCTTTTTATGAGTCCGATTGGATGATTGATTATTCTTTTAAGTTAGTGCACAGTAGCTGCTCCTAAAGCTCTCATCCCAGGATGAGAAGGTACATGGAACAGAAACACAGTTGACATGGCCTGAAGGGCAGCAATAATTGGCCAGTAATATTTCATGTATTGTAATCAAGAAATAACTATTTTCTTTAGCCACGGAGACTTGGGGAATTATTTGTTACCCCAGAAAAGGTGGCTAGTATATCAGGATATGTTTGTAGATATGGATTCCTTTTTAAGCAATCTATAAGTAGATTTGCATTTCTAATTTAAAAGCCCCAAAGTACTGTTTTGTCTGGAAGATAATAACAGAATACATAGAATCACAAAAGGCCTGTGACAAGAAATATATGCTAAGGGATGGCATGGTTGTCATTCTTTAATAATAATAGAATCTTAGTAATAATAGAAGATTATTCCTGAATGATTTAATGACCAAGTCACAGTGTGATTTATTGGAAATCTTGTGAACAACAATTTCTATAGTTTAGCAAACAATTCTGTCTAAACTTTTCTACATAGTTTTCCATTCACCACTTTCAAGTGATCATGAGATTTCCCATAGCAACCTTATTATAGATTTTTAAATGTGGCAGAGTTGTAGTGAAGACAAACAAAATAACAATATCATATGTGTGCATGAACTCATATTCATATACAAACAAAACTACTTTATGATTGATAATCATTATTAAGCAGTGGGATTTAGGTTTATTTTCCAACTCTATATTTTGTCAGTCACCTTTAAGATACAGATACATTCAACAAGTGAATTTTAAAACCTCACTTTACTTTTATGCAATATCTATTTTTTCTCTTATGAACTAGCTTGATGGGTAAACTGCAGTATTAAAGAGAGGGGTTGACATGTTAAAAGGAAATATTGCACAATTCAGTACAGAAGTAAATTTCTAGTCTTTTCTGTGTCAATTCAAATATAACTCTTAGAAGTCATCTTCCAAGCCTACATCATCTTTAGGGAAGTTGTAAAAACTAAGATCGTAATAAATAACACCCACTTTATCACTGAAAATGATTTTTACATAGAGCAATCAATGCCCATTTGTAGAAACACAAAAATTGTAGCCCATAGGACTCAAAAATTGAACCATAACAATTTAAAATAAAGCAATTGAATTACTATAGGACAGCAGAAAGCATCCTAGAGAAAATTCTGATTTTTTTATTTCTTTAAATTTTGGATTGTTATAAAACCATTAATATACAACAATTTCCTGCTCATTTAAAAAAAAAAAAAAACAGGTGGGTAATTTTTAGTGATTGTAATGAAGTACATATCCAGAGCCCTTAAAATTAAAAGTGTCTATTTATACCAACCTTCCTTTCCCCAATATTTAGTAAAAATACAGGCTTTTATATATTCTTTATTAAGGGTATATGATAAAATTTTCTCTACATTTAAGTAAGACCAATAAATTTTTCTGGGGATGTGTACATTAGCTTGTATACAAGGATATTTGAGTGACAATAGGTCAGGGAAACTTGTCAGACATACTTTAAGAGGGATAATTTACACGAAGGGAGAGACTTGAATGGATATTTCGTTGTATATATCCTCTTTGGCCAATGTTGAATTTAATCTCCTCTCCTGAGTTTCTAAATTATCTGATTTATATATCAGTAGATTTTTTGTTGGCATTTGTGAATATTTGTCATTTTAATTCTATTAAACAACTTGCAGTAGCCTTTCATTGAATGGAGTATGTGAATCCTATATACTATTCTCTTAATTACTTTTTTCTTTGTCTGATTCACTTATAAATTTAACTAAAGCATAATTTTAAGGAATTATGCTTTCCAGAACAATTAATGTGATTTAAAACATCTCCTTCATATTCTGATAATATCCTGTACTTAACATATCTACAGGTGATAATCAGTACTGTATTTGTGGATCTTCTTCATCAAGCTTTAATTTATGCAGAATAAGAACTCATAGACCCTTCAATTATCATTTTCAGGGGAAAAAATAAAGTGTTACACTCTAAAATATTTATACAATGAAATATTACCGTGATAAAGTTCAAGAGATAATGACATTCTATTTCTAACCAAGGTGGAGCAACATGGAATTGATTTACATTCTTGCCTGAATAAACTACAAAATATATGATGAGACAGGTTTCAGGACATCAGACATCAGTAAACTTAGCACAGTGATCCTGAGAAGCAGGAAACAAATCGGTGGAACCTTATGATGACTGTGCTACTGCTTGATAGTTTCCAGGCCATTATGAGGAAAGAGGAACAAAAATAGAACTTAGAAGATATCCTGAGTTTGGGAAATGAAGCTAAGATACGAGGGAGACCATAGTGGCTAGAGTTTACATAGTGAAGAGGAAAGAGAGAGAGAAAGAGAAAGAGGAAGATAAACATCAGAGATCTGTAGGGAGTCATGTATGTACCTATATTATTCAGGAGAATACTGATCATGAATAACATGCATGTGAGAAAGCTCCTCAAGTTTGGGATGAGGGAGGGAGAGGAAACACCTGAAAGGCTTACAGTAGTCCCCCCTTATGGACACTTAGGGACACTTCCAAAACCCCGAGTGGATACCTGAAACTGAACTCCTCTACATATAATGTTTTTTCCTATGCATACATAAATATGATAAAGTTTAATTTATAAATGAGGCACAGTGAGAGATTGACAATAATAACTAATAATAAAATAGAATGATTATAATAAGATACCATGATCAAAGTTATGTAAATGTGGTCTCTCTCTCTTAAAACGTTAGTGTACTGTATTCATCTTTTCACTTGAAGGAAGCACTTATAGCTTCTTGGCATATCCAAATTGACAGCATCATTGCTCTTGTGCTTTGGGGCCATTATTAAGTCAAATAAGGGTTACGTGAACACAAGCACTGTGATACCATGCCAGTCGATCTGATAACAGAGATGGCCACTAAATGACTAAAGGGTGGGGAATGTATACACCTGGACAAAGGGACGATTCATGTACCAGGCAGGACGGCTGGACAGTGGGAGCATTTATCACACTGCTCAGAATGGTGTGCAATTTAAAACTTATGAATTTTTTTTTCTGGAATTTTCCATTTAGCATTTTTGGATGGTGGTTGACCATAGGTAACTAAAACCATGGAAAGTAAAACCTTGAATAAGGGAGGCTACAATACAGATAATAGTACCCAGAGTTTCTGCAAAACAGGGAATAGTATCTGTTTCCAGGATTTACACTGAACATTCATGACTCATTTGTAGAGTACTCAGTATTCGTTAGTGGAAAAACTGGTGACATTTGAATAAAGTTAGTCAATATTATTATATCAACATTAATTTCTTAGTTTTGGTAAATATACCATAATTTGACGTTAATATCGAAGAAAATTTAGGGAATAAGGAAGCCCTCTGTTCTATATTCTCTTTGAAGTTATTTTGTAAATTTAAATTTATTTTTTTAAAAAAGGCAAGCCCACATGAAAAAGGGCTTTTAAAAAAGACTTAACAGTCACATAAAAAAATACGACATCTAAATATGCGAATGTACTCAATTGTATTAGTAATAACAGAAATGCAAATTAATACTATTACATCTCCACTGGAATGGCTAAAATAAAAATCAATAAAAATAATAGTATTACAAGTAAAGAAAATTGACAATACCAAATCAAGGCTAGAATGTGAAGACTGGAGCTCCCGTTCACTCTTGTTGGGAGTATAAATTGGTGAGTTGCTTTGGAAAATTGCCGTTGTTATCTACAAAATTTGAACAGAGGCTCACACTATATACACTATTAAATCAAGTCCTAGGTGTACTTACAACATAATATACAGCATATATGTTCTTCAGAAGAATGTTCATATGCACACCAAAATTATATGTATAAGAAAGTACCTTTGTACAACAACGCTCGTTGTACTCATACCCAAGTAATACACAGTGCTATGTTCAACTTTGATGAAGTTCAAACAGGCACAATCAAGTTCACCACTCTAAGTCAGGGTAGTGGCTACTGTGGGCAAGAGAGTAGAAGTAAACTGGAAGTGAACAGGAAGGGGGCTTCTAGGGACTGGTAAAGCCAATTTTCGAACTAAATGACAGTTTTATGATGTGTTAACTTCATTAGAAGTTCATATATGCTTTTATGCCTGTACTTCTCGCTATTTACACTATAATGAAAAAAATTTAAATGTACTTAATAAATAAATACCAAGTTTCTAAGCTATTTAATCTTATCTTCAGTTTTTTCTCTTTGGGCTTGTTTTCAATACCCAGGAATATCATTGTACCGCTTTAAAAGGAATGAATATCTTTGAATCATTATAGGAGTGGATATCAGTTACTGCTAGAAAATCGTTTCTAAAACTTACAGGGCTGAAAGATTCTATTTGGCTTTCTATAGATATCTCCTCTCACTCATTCCCTCCTGCATCTTAAAAAAAAAAAAAAAAAAGAGTATCTATCTGCATTAAATACATTGCCTATCAAACTATATCCACAAAAACTAATTCTAATGAGAGTCAGATCAAAGTGGAAACAATATATTCCTCCAGATTCATTACAATTGTGCTTTCATACGTAAACATAATTCTTAATTTCCACAAGACCGTATTTCTGACCAGTTACTGACAAAGAGGTCAGGGCTAACGTTTTTTATGTCTGCAGAAAAAAATAACATGTCTTGAATGTGAATGATAACTGTATTTTATTTTTCTTCAAATTCTTCCATGAAAACATCATATCATATTAATTTGTCCAATTTATCAAAGACTATCTCCTGGGATATTTTTATTTTTAAAGCTGTCATTAGAAATTTTTACTCCATTCTGCTGGTGGCTGGGATTAGAATTGTATTCTTCCCCAGCCAGTGGTAGGTCCAAGTTTTGGAGGACGGAAGCTGTTTTCAGGGATCCCATCAAAAAAAAAAAAAAAAAGTGAGAATATCTTACTTTTGCAGATTTTTACAGATACATAAGAGGATGTGAACACATTGTTAGAGCCCCCTTCCTGGGCATTGATACATGTTAAAAGAAACTTCTGTTTTATGGTAAATATTCTTCTGTACTCAGCATTGAACTTAATTCATGACCAGCTACAGCAGTTGCCAAAGGGGAGAAACAAGCAATGTAAATCAATGAAATGATCTATGCATAAACAACAACAAAAAAATTATGCAAGTGTGATTACAAATGGCAACTTGAAACCTCATCATCATTGAAGTGATATTAGAAAATGATGGGAGTTTGAAACTCCACCTAGTGTAGTGAATAACAGCCAAAGTTTAAATACACTCATTCTTATGCAGAATTAGCTATTGCTTATTATTTTTTTTGTATTGAACAAATCTAATCTAGATATTATGAAAGTTACCATAAAAAAATAAAAAAATTAAATTATTTTCCCAAGAAAAATTTTATTTTGATTATAGAATATTTGACTTTCACTCAGTCTTACACATGAAGGTAAATAGAACTCACCAAACATGGCCCCATGACTATCCCCAGCCAAGGACTGAGGCTACAGATAAGTGGTGAGTTGGCCCCAAAGTTTTTACTTTATTAGTGATTTAATGAGAAAATAGTAATAAAAAAAAATTAAGAAGTAGGGAACTTGAGGTTTGGAGTAACTTAAATTTAATTTTGAGAATTCTGATGAGATGGAGAAAATCCGGTGGATTGCCGTGAAGATTTAGGTCTGTGGTATTATTTGGTCTACATTCGCTCACCTTTATTAGCTTTCCTTAAAATAGATCCATAGATACTAAGTGGTCATGAATCCTACTGTCTCAGTCAGATTACCTTTAAAAATGAACACACGGAGAAGTTAAAGATCCTACCGCCATGTCCCAAGTTAGATGAGTCAAGCTGCATCTTTACCATGACTTTAAATGAATATGCACAAAATTAAGAAAGTAGAGCAGCAACAGGATTCACAAAATACTTCACAGGTGATGTTTATTCAGGGATAAAGAAATAGGGTAAGTGTAGGCAGATGGATTCCAAAGAAATCAAAAGCTTGTTTAAATGCAAATGTTTCCAGGAAGAAAAAACATTCAGAGAAGAAATGATATATAAATAAATTTCTTCTCAGCAGAATGTGTTCTTCTTCGGCTTTATAAGAAGAAAGCTCAGGTGTCTAATGGAGTTATACCGAAGAACTAAAAGTGGATACTTTTGTGAAAGGCGTTTTAGTGTCTCTAAAAGCCTGCTGTGTGAGACACTTTATTTATCTATTGAACTGATCCTGCAACCAAATTACAGTCTTATGTCTCTTTGCATTTTGTTTACCAATTTTGACTTGAAGATGAGTTGGCACTTCAAGGCATAAAAGTGTAATTTAGTCTCTCTTTTAATCCCCACTTAACTTCTGTTATAACAAGCAACTGCTTAGTGAGGTAATTAATGGAAAATTATGCTTTTTATTGGCAACTTGGGATGTACTTTCTAGGATTAAAACAGGAAACACTAAATCATAATTTAATATCAATTATTTTTCATCTCAGCTATTCTATCGTAGCATCAATATTAATCAGTAATCTAAAAGGTGGGAAAGAGTACATCTTGGCCTATCAAGAGGTTTTTTGGGGGGAGACTCGAATAAGTGAAATGTATCCTACTTTTAAAGATGTATGTTCCATATAATTTTTTTTTTTTTGCATATGGCTTCATTATTGGATATGATATACTTTTTGGTTTGTTAGATCATTTAATCCCATGAAATGCAGTGATAAATTGCTTACAGAAAAAATGATGAAATCCTCATACCACTTTTCTGCAGTGGATAAAATGAATATTTAGCAAAGCAAGATAGCAGTTTGCAAATGTGCAATTAAAATCCTGGCTTTTCTCTAATTATGTAACACTTAAGTTAAATGGTCTTAATAGACATCTAATGATAGCTTTATAAACCTACAGTTACTTATAATCAAAACTAATTTCTATTTCAGTTTTAAAGCACCCATTAAATGTCTATTATGATTTTTAAGTAATTTGGCAGACAGTTAATGAATACCATACAAACCTAAATAGTAATTATTTCAAGAGACAACTGCTAACATATAGGAGTAACAGAGCCATTCATTTGAATACACAGTTTAAAACTAATTAGTGAAGTATATATGCAATACCCAATGGATTTGCTATGGGAAGAAAAAAAAAATCACAATTTTAATGTAATCTTATCCCTTAAAATAGAAGCCAGTTTTTCTAAATTTTGTTCTGAGTCCTGTAACATACCCTGTCACTACAAAAATGTGGCACTGGAAAGCCACGTCTTCTCACAATTTCGGGTATATTCTAGAAAAATTATTTCTGTGCTGGGTAGAGTAAAAATGTATTTTATACATTAATTCACTGCTTTATTTTAGGTATGTTGCTAGGAAACTAAGAAAAGTTCAATATAGAGAGTTTTTTTATTGTAAGTTGTAGGTGATGAGTCAGTTTCCAAGTTTTCAGAAAAATGTAGCTAATTTTAACAGAAGACCGCTCTCACTATATTTAACAAGTCTAAGTTGGCCACATCTTTTTACAACTAAGTGCATAAAATTCTTTATCACAGGAGAAAGATATATGTTATAAAGTTGTTAAAATTTTCTTATGAAACAGAAATCATTATTTTTGGCCATGAAGCTTAATTCATAAACTTTATAGGAAGACTTTTTCAAGGGTGATGCACTTTAATTTATGAAATTGAAATTGCTTCATGTTTCTATGAGATATAGACATTTAATAGTCCAAATTTCAAACTCCGGATGATATAATTATACAAATACAGATAATTTGGAGGTGAGACACAAATATTAGTGTTAATATTCATTAATAAGTATTACATTTTAATTATGACTTATTATGAGTTAATTTTATAATCCAATTGTTTTTATTTACATGCTTTCTCAGCATCGAGGTCATTTGTGACTTTTCCTGTTTTAATCTTCCTTACCTTGTATGATAAGGAAAAATAATGCAAGAACTTCTCCTTCTATACCGATGCTCATTCCACAAAAAGATACCAGTTATTAGAAATTACTGCAATAGGGAGATTACATAAATATGTATTAAGTATATATGTATGTATATATATTTATCTTCATATACCTTCACATATAAGGGGATACATGTAATAGCACACCTCTATTCACAAATTCAGAGAAATCTATAAAATTTATCTTGGCTTATATGCAAAATAATAGTTAAACAATTAATAATTTTGTGTTGATCATTATACGAACACATTATGAAGTAGTACAGTGTGTCATTTAAACATAGAGCTAAACATCAAACTGCTATTTTGTACTGTCTATGCATTTCAATGTTACAAATGAATAGACATCAAATTTGTGATAAGCCCAGTAGTTAATTGGATTCATGTGTCTGAAGTGCAGCAGAGAGGTCTGTGCAGGATATATCAATCTGCCAGGCATTTGGCATATAGATAGTGACTAAAGCCATATAATTATGTGAGATCAAAAAAGGGTTGTATAGATAGAGAAAAGGAGAGTCAAAGATTGAGTTGTGTGGTTTCCAACACTTAAAGGTCAGGAAATAAAGATAAACCAATAGTAATGGCAGAGGAAAAGGAGGAAAGTCAGATAAAAATAGATGACTGGGAACCGAATACAGTCATTACTCCAAGAAACAGGGGATGTGTTATATGTTATGGGTATATAAAAATAATGTGTTGATGTGCGTTGTGTGGTATTGTATTACAACAGCACAGTAAATATGCTAATTGTAATTAGTAGGTCAGGTTAAGGATTAAGTATTAATCATTAAATTTAACTGGGAAATTAATTGGCAACCTGATAAAAGGAATGAAGAGGGATGGAAATAAAAGATTCATGAAGGGGGCTCAAGAGACAAAAAAGAGTAAAGAATTTTTTTATAAACAACTACTCCAAAGTGTGCTCTTGTAATGAGCAATTAAAAATAACAGAGCAGTAGCTGAAGATAGAATTGGAATTGAGAGCACTTTTTTAGGACTATAGGTACGATGACATATTTATGTACCGATGGTAAAGATCCAGTAGAGAGAGAAAATGTGTTAGAGAGAAGAGTAAAATATTAGTACTAAGATCTTGCATAGTAGAGGAAAGGGGATGCAGAGCACAAATGGAAGAGAAGGCTTTAGCTAGGAGTCTCATGGTTTATCCATATGCACCAGGGAGTAAGGAGAGAATTTGAACATAATCGTAGGCAGTTGAGTTGATGTAGTGGTGAAATTCTGCAGAAGTTCTCTTCTGCTTCATTCAATTTTCTTAGTGAAATTGGAAGCCAGATTATAACCTGAGAGTAATGAGTGAGGTGGCTCTGGATATATGTGGGAAAAAGAGGAATTACGAAATAGTTTTCTAGTAGAATGGGATGTATAGTTTGATTTCTGAGAAATGATAATGCCCATCTGCTCTGAAGTTAGCAGTTATACATTTAAATTAAGAGCAATCAGCATGATGTACTTTTCCTCACCAGTAACATTTAGCTTCATGGGATACTTATCAAATGTATAGAATAATGCCACAAACTCTGTGTGTGTGTGTGTGTGTGTGTGTGTGTGTGTGTGTGTGTGTGTATACATATGTATATATGCTTGGGTTGTTCTACATGCTCTCTAATACTTTATAGTGTCAGATTTTTAATACATTTTGTAATAACATATTCTTGAAGGAAAACATTGGTAGTTTAATTTTGAATTTTCCTATGTGTCCTATAAATCATATAGAGAATGTTTTAGTAGTTTGACGTAAGAGAGTATACAACTTGGGTGACTTAAACAACAGAAATTTATTGTCTCACAGTCCTTCAGGCTGGAAGTCCAATATAAGGTATCGGCAGGTTGGCTGATTCTTTCTGAGGACTGTGAGTGTAGGATCTCCTTAAGACTTCTCTCCTTGGCTTATAGATGACTATCTTTATCCTACATCTCTTCACTAAGAGATGTGTGCTTCTGCCTTTAAATTTCCCCTATTTCTAACAACACCAGTCATATTAGATTAAGGCTCACTCTAATTACCTCCTTTTAATGTGATTACCTTTATAAAGTACATAAGTTTGGTTGGAGGAGACACAATTCAACCCACGCCAGGAGAGAAAAACTATACCATTGTGATACAGAGAGACAAAGGGAACAGAGATCTTAGAATTCACCTAATAAAATGCACTCTTGGAAAAAGATGGCATCATACCAATTAGGAACTATGTGGTCAAAGCTGAGATAGAACAATGTATCAGTAAAAAGGAGTAGACAAGAAAACAGAAGAGGAGTATTGGAGAGGTGTTAGGAATGATGGCAAAAAAGCAAAATTCTGAAATACCAGAATAATAAATGCATGAACAGAAAGTGAATAATTTGCCTCAGGCTATGGTAGAATAACTAGAAATAGCCTTGTTCTTTTGCCCCTAACTAGAAAACTGAATGAAATATATAAACTAATGTATTTTCAGACATTGGATAATGAGCAGTATAAAACTATGATCTCTAAGAGAAGGGAGAGGATTGAGGTAAGCTCTCCAAGTACTCCGGCTTTCTGTCTGAAGGAACTTTCTGGAACTTGATGGAAGAGTGATATCCAAAGTACAGCATGATGATCTTTCTGAGATGAGGTGATAAGAATTTAGAAAGATAAGAATTCAGGAATATAGGGGTTCAAAGAGATGGATTTGACTGGAAAACTGCAGGATAGGTAGCAGAGAGAAGGACGGTCCACAGACAATGAGCTTGTATCTCCTTTAGTCTGTAGTAAAATACAATCCACAGGCACTTAGGGTGAAGGTTTATTTATAGTGTCCAGGAGATCAGAGATAACAATGTTCATGAGTTTCTCATTTGAAATGATGTCTGGTAGACAACAAAACATCTTTAAAGTATGGATGGAAAAAAGATTAACATTTGGACTATATTACCAACTAAATTAAACTGATGAAATATTAAAGTTTTTTAAACAAGAAAAGTTACATTGATGGAAACTAAGATATAAAAAAGGAATAATGATTACCAATATAAGAGTTTTCTTTCATTTTTAAACTGTCATTAGGACATAATATACTATTAATGTTGTTTGTGTAGTAGAATATTATGTGAAAGTGAACTAATAACATAAGGATGTATCGTGAACACTAAAATAACCATAAAAATAGTTATAGTTGATTAACTGAGGTAAAATGGAATATAAAATATACTAAATCAAAAGGGCTGACAAAGAGGGAGTGAATGCCAATAAAAAACGAATAGGTTGAAAAACTAGTAAAAAAGTACTGAATAGAAAAATAATTACGGGTCACTTTGTCTTTTCTTGTCTTTCTATGTCATTATTTTCAGCATAAGTAGTTAACAGTGGAAAGTTACAGTGGGGAAAAATGATATTATAGGTTTTCTGTGTTGTTAGCATTTCTTAGAAAGTCATTGCTTGCTTTCTGCATTCAAAACAAGTTCCGGTTTGAATGGAAAGCATGGACTCTCAGGAATGGTCCCTTACATATAGATCTAAGATGTTTATCTTGTACTTGCTTTGAGTCTTGTTGAACATTCATACATTGTGGGTTCACTGGAATTCTGTGCTCATGGGGCGTTGCAAACATCATATGTGGCTGGAACATCAGGGAACAGTGAACACACGTATCTCACACAACTCCTGCTCACTCTTATATGCCAATGTCCCAATCGAACTTCACTTCTAAAACACAAATTCAAAGATCAAATTCTTAAGACTTTCAACGCGTAACAGAAGAGGATTAAACCAAGAATAGACACTTTCTAACCATAAAACTATGTGACCATACAGATCACAAATGCATGAAGTTGATAGGCCCTAGTTAAAAACAGAGTTATTTTCTTCTAAGTTCTGAAACAGAGTAGAGACATCCTTTCTAAACACTAAGATTTAATACTGTATGGAAGTTCTAGCCAGTACAATATGAAAAGAAAAAAAAATTATATAAGTTGCCACGCATGTCACTAATAACACCAAAAACTTGAACAGTTAAGAATAAATTTAGCAAAATACACTGAAACCTTAACAACTTTTCTGAAAGATCTAAATATATTAAGACATGCAGCATGCTCACAGATTGGAAGACTTATTATGATATTAACTTTCTCCAAACTGATTTATACATTCAGTGCAAACTGAGTCAAATTCCTAGCAGTGTTCCTTATAGAAATTATCAAACTAATTCTAAATTTTACATAGAAAATTAAAGAACCAATACTGTCTAAAATGATTAGAGGGAACAAAGCCAGAAGAGCATTATGTTTTATTTCAAAATTAATTTTATGGTCTCTTTAGGTACCAGTTATCAAGGCAGAATAACATCCGTGGACATACACACTGGTACACAACTGGACATATAATAATGGAAAAGAAGAGAAAATTCAGAAATAGGTCCAGGCTTACACGCTTAATTTGCATTTTTTTTTGACAGTAGTATCATGGTAATTCAATAAGGAGATAATATTTTTGACGATTTGGCCTGGAACAAATGCAAATACATTTGTGGATGGAGGAGAAGAATCTTTACTTCACAGCATGCATACACACACATACACAGAGACTCAGAATAAATGGAAGAGAAGGACAATGAAAATGACCATGGCATGGAGACCAGCTGGAGTGAATGGGGCACTCACCCTTTTTCCCTGTAATTTTTTTTCCCCCTGGAAATTGTAACTAGCCACAATTTTAAGAACAGAGAGACGTATAGTGAGTGCTCCTTAAATTGGAACCATAGCATGATATTAGTGCTCTGCTTGTATTCTGTCAAATTCCTTCAACATCTGTCTGCATGAAGCTTCCACGTACATTTTCATTCCTGAGTTAGCACCTGCAACTCTGTCAGATAATGATACACAGCTGGCCAGAATCAAATTTGTCTGCACAAGTAGAGAACAATTGCCTCAGAAGTTTTGTCCTCCTGGGAACATCTCTTAAATAATGACGGATGTGCACAGAGGTATAAATACGCCAAGCTCCTTGCCTCTAATCTGGAAAACTCTGAGATTTGGACCACACTTTCTATAGATCGTCTTTGAAGGATTGTATTCAAGTCACTCTCTGTGGGCCTTTTCAAATATCTTACTCTTTTTTGGACATCTCTCATTTCCTGTCAGATTTCCTCATTAATTTATACATTTTCTTCCTGGGATTGTGTAATGATAAAATACACTTATCTGTGGACAAAACCCCACTAATCCTGATTTATACAAGACAGTCAGTTTTTATGCTTATGATCCCAGTATAATTATTATATCATTATGTTGTCCCATTTCATTCTTAGAACTATTCCATTTTGTATGGTAACTTTACACCAAACGTTATATGGTTGTCATAGTCGCAACCATATTCCACTCAGAAGACAGAATATAGAAAAATCTATAACTCTAGGAAAGGAAATGTGAGTCATGGCAAGTTGACCTTGAAGTTTAAAAACAAAAACACATTTTGAACAAGCAAGAAAATTACTGAATATTCTTTGCAAGAGCATTCTTGAGTATGTTATGAAAGGATGAACTCTGGGTGAAACGAGCAATTGCTTATCTAACAAATAAATAAAAGGAAGACTAGAGTTGACAGAATGGATTATAAATTGTATATGTTCTGACAATGTAGAAATCATTTATCTAACACAGAATGGGAGCAGATGTGTTTGGTAAGTAGGTAGAAAGTAAGATTAGTTTGACAAATGTCTCATCTGCTTGGTGTTAAAGTATTATTTAAGGCTAACAAATACAGAAAAATAAAACATGTAAAAAACCCAAAAATAAATAAATGAAAGTTATTAACATTTATTAAATGTGAATGATTGTATAAATATTGGGGGAGGGAGGTGGAGTAAAATGATATATTATTTTCATAAAGTTTAAAATAGAGACCCAAGGAGAGAAGAGATTTTATAAATTTAAAATTATTAAAATAACTTTCACAGCAAAATTATAACCTTTCCTAAATATTAAAAATACAGTAAAAGAAGACAGGGAACAGACATCCATATTGAATACTTTCTACATTATGATGGTTTTTACATGTCAATTTGGCTAGGCTATGGTACTCAGATGTTTCGTCAAGCACAAGTCTAGATATTACTGTTTGATGAAATTAACATTGGTTAACAGTAGACTTTAAATACAGAGTTTAACCTCTATAATATGGGTGCGCCTCATTCAATCTGTTGAAAGCCTTAAGAGCAAAGACTGTGGTTTCCTGAAGAAGGAATTCTGCTTCAAGACTATAACATAGAAACCTTGCCTGAGTTTCAGCTTGCTAACTTTCCCCATGGTTTTCAGAATCATCAGCTCATTCACAATCAGATGAGCCAATTCTTTAAAATAAATCCTCTCTCATTCTCTCTCTTTGTCTGTCTGTCTGTCTGTCTGTCTCTCTCTCTCTCTCTCTCTGTCTAGGTCTCTCTATCTCTCTTTCTGTCTCTCTATCTATGTCTGTCTATCTATCTATCTATCTATCTATCTATCTATCTATCTATCTATCTATCTATCTATCTATCTATCTTCTATCATCTATCATCTATCTATCTATCATCTATCATTATCTATCTATCTATCTATCTATCTATCTATCTATCTATCTATCATTATCTATCTATCTATCTATCTATCTATCTATCTATCTATCTATCATCTGTCTATCATCTATCAATCATCTATCAATCATGATCTATTCATCCACCTACTTATCTTGTTACTTTGGAGTACTCTGACTAAACTAGTATAGATTTTGGTACCAAGACTGGTTGTAGGGGAACAGGAGAATCTTAAGGATGACTTTGCAGAGTTTGTTCTGAGTTTGCTTGGATTGGCTTTCTAATCTGATTAGATTTAAAGATTATAATAACTCAATTTCTAGTAGTAAAGAAAGCACTAATGGCCATGGCATGAAGTAGCAACAGAGATATGCAAAATATCACTGCTGGATACTCCAAATCAAATACTTTTAAAAGGGACGGTTCTGAGTAACCATATATTTAAAATTATAGAACATTTTTTGTCAAGCTAACGAGTATAATGAAATTGACCGGTTGCTGTGAATTACACTGGACAAAGTTGGGGAAAGAAAAAGACCAGCTCAAGGATTCACATTTCTAGCTCAAGTACTGCATAAGTCATAAATGACCTGAAAATTTTCTGTCCGTTGTGAAAGAAGCCCTTTTATCTTGAAGCTGCAGAGCTGAGATAGCTGAAAACCAAACCCAGGGTTTTATCCTACAAATGACTGAATTACAACACAGATCGAATCTGCAATCTTACAGGATGTCTGCTGTTAAAGTAAAGGCATTTGTTGGAAAGGAATAAGGTCCTGAAAATTGAAATGGGGCATGTGATTTTGATGAAGCCAGGGGCATTGATTAAACAGTGAAATTCTACTCAATCTTCACGCCAGTAGTATTGCTTTTACTTCCTTCTGAAGAGATTAATCATGCTTAGCCTGAGGAAACTATAATGGCCTCCCCCAAGGTAGTTGCCTTTTAAGACAATACTGCTTTTCTTCAGAACTCACCTCCACCTCTTTTTTTCTAGGCCTATAACTAGACTTGGGTCCCAGTGAGCACCAAAGAGTGACATAGAAAGTGTAATCTCCAAGTAGAAAGTGGAATCATATACTCCCAAGGAACTACATGATTTTTTCAATTTATGCAGACAGAAATCCTGGGTTTATGTATGAGTATGGATATTAATGTAGGTGCAGGATTGTGGTGGAAAGAGCATAAAGTTGGAATAGGCCAAGTTTATGGATTTAGGTTCACAAAGCAGAGTTTTTACATTTAATGTCACTATAAGAGGGATTAGAATAGCTCTAATAGTTTGGTTAGTTGGCTCAAACATGAATCTAAAGGTAGCTTAACACTAAATTATTTAGAATGAAATATAAAAAGGCCCTGAATACTGTAGAGGAAGAGGTGCAAATTTTAGGGAGATAAGAATATTAGAATGTATTCATATTATGGACCTGCTCACCCAGCCTGGATGGGTCCAGAGGACACACTCTTCTCCACAATTGTGAGAAATGAAATTGTTAAGAGAGCCTCATTATCCATGAAGAGCCCTGTGGTTGCTCTTTCCAGTAGATCAGAAATTTCAGTGGGAACCCTTGCCACTTAATTAGAAACCTAAATATAACGAGGATAGTTGGATGCTAGGAAGTCAGAAGGCAGCACTTAATCACCAAAGTCAAAGTGGGCATGGTTACCATAATGGGCAGCAGCATGAAAGTGGCAATTAGAATAGTCTGACTTGCAGAGGCATTAGATTGGCTGGTCTATCATTGTGTCTGTCCCTAGAAATGGAATATATGGGCAATGTACTAAATTCTTACTTGATCTGTAGAGTGGAAGAGTTCTAGGTCAAGGGAACATAAGTCTAAATCGAATCATAAACAAAGAGAGTCTCACACTCTCAATCAATTCCCAGGCTTAATCCAGTTTACTGAACCAGAATCCCCCAGATGGAGGGGAGGCTGAGTCCCCTAGAGGAAGGACACTGTTACATCATCAAAATTTTATGCAGTTAATCTTTCTCCTAGCCTTTCCTGAAGAGACTTACAGCCTTTTACAGGGAGACTGTACACTGGAGTAAGGAAAAGTCAGACTTTTTGAAGATTACTGGACAGTGGCTCTGATCTGACACTAATTCCAGGAGACCCAAAAGGTCACTCTCACTGCGGCACTCCAGTCAGAGTATGGGCTTATGGAGGTCAAGTGATTAATGGAGTTTTAGCTTAGGTCTGCCTCACAGTTGGTCCAGTGAGACCTGACCCCATTCTGCAGTTATTTCTCTAGTTGGGGAAGGTATTATTAGATTAGACATACTCAAGCAGCTGGCAGAATCCCTACATTTGTTTTCTGACCTGTGGAGTTTGGGCTATTATAGTAGGAAAGTTCAAGTGGAAGCTACTAGATCTGCCTCTATCTAGGAAACTGAACCGAAAACGATTCTGCGTTCCTGGAGGGGTCACAGAAATTATAGCCACCATAATGGACTTAAATGTTGCAGGTGTGGTGAACTTACCATGCCCCTGCTCAACTTAGCTATTTGGCTAGTGTAAAAACCAATGGATCATGGAAAATAAAAGTAGACTATTTAAGCTTAACCAGGTAGTGACTCCATATTATAGCTGCTGACCAGATGTGGTTTCAATTGCTTGAATGAATAAACACACCTTCTGGTACCTGCAGCTATTGATCTGACAAATGCTCCCCCGCCCCCTTCTCTCTCTACTTGTTACTATAGGCTACCAAAGGCAGTTTCCTTTACAATAAACCTTCACTTTCCTGCTTAAGTGGTATGTCAATTCTCCAATCCTACGTTATAATTTAGTCTTCAGGGATCTTGATCAACTTGACTTTCCACAAGCTATCTCACAACTCAATTATATTTATGGTGTTATGTAGATTGGATTTAGTGAGCAAAAAGTAGCAACTACTCACATTGGTGAGATATTTGTGTTTCAGAAGGTAGGAAGTAAATCTGACAAAAAACTTGGGGTCTTCCACCTTTGTGAAATTTTAAGGGGTCCAGTGGTGTGAGGCATGCTGAGATATCCTTTCTAAGAGGAAGGAAGTCTGTTTCATTTGGCCCCGCTCATCAAACATATTCTATATTTCAACATGTTTTATGTAAAAATGTAATATTCAAAATAGGTATTCATAGCTTATATTTAAAATGTTTTCTGGTTTTACTGTGCTAAATAAAAAGGTAAAGCCAATTTAACTATTAAAAATTAAGTATTACATTATTAAATTAAAGTTTTGTTACATAGCCCTAAATGTTTTTTATACTGGTAGAAAATTTTATTTATTCATAAAGCATTTTATTGCAGATAATACCCTTTTTTTCCTATTTGTTAACTCTTTAAAAATATAGTAGTAATTTTTATACAACCAATTCCATGTGAAATAGAATACATGAGTTTCTCAACTCAAGGTTTTTTTTAACTTGTCTCTGAATATGTCAATAATTTATATATATATATATATATATATATATATACACACACACAAATGATTTCTCTTTAACTGGAAATAGGACAGTCTCAAGGATTATTTATCAGGCAAAATGACCTTTAGATGAAAGCTATTAAAATGACTAAGATAAAAAATTATTTAAAAAAAAATACCTAGTGAAGTTCAATTTTATAGAGTGTGTTTTAGAAACAAATTTCTTTATTGTCCTCCTTCTAGATTCTGAGTATTTAGTCAAGAACCGTTTAGTTCACACTTAGCACTGTCTAACCCATAGCACATATCTTTAAATTTGTACGATGTTGCAGAAAAAAGCAAACAGAAATTGAAGTCAGTAAAGCAAATTGTAAACTTTAGCTAATTTTTTAGAATCTCCTAGGAGAAGCTTCCAGGCTTATGTAAGAAAAGAGAAGAATCTGGGCCAGGAGTGGAATACTATGATGAGCTAATATTCTAGAATTTGTTTATATTTTGAACTGAATGTTTATGTCTCCACACAATGCGTATTTTGAAGCCCTAACCCTTAATGTCACGGTATTTGGAGGTGAGGCCTTTAGGAGGTAGTCAGGTTTAATTAAGTTTAAATGATGTCATAAGGGCTGAGTCGCCAGGATGGGACTAGTTTCCTTATAAAAAGAGAGAGTTCAAGTTCTCACAGTTCAAATTCTCTCTCTTTCATTCTTCCTCTCCCTCTCCCCATCCTTCTTCCTCTGCCTCTGTCTCTCTCTCTCATATGAAAGACAAAAAGGAGGCTCTGAAAGTCAAGAAGAGGCTCTTACCAGAAACCACCTTGATCTTGAACTTCTGAACCTCCAAAGAATGTGGGAAACAACAAAAGGTTTTCTATATAAGCCGATGAGTTATATGGTATTTTTATTAGAGCAGTTCAAAACATGTGCCTTGCTTTTCATTGGTGATATTCGTATTATGGTTAATAGCTTTTCTCATTAAATAACAAGGAATTCAGGTAATTAAGGTTCACAAAGAAAGAGAAATATGAAGCTGAATATGCTTTATGCCACAACCAGTTTTTGCTGGAAAGCTTCAAAACAGTGGATGGAAATAAGTTCTCTGAAAACAAAAGCATCCTTGGTATATAGAAATTGTAAAGAAAGAGCCCTTAGGCAGCCAGCAAGGAATTGGGAAATAGTCTAATAAATAGGCAACCAAAATTTCAAACAGTAAGGAATAGATAAATACACTGTGTAATGAGGAATCCAGAAAGTTTTCCACTAATACACATGCCAAGGTATCGAATATAGTATTTATAACATTTTTTTCCCCTATAGTTTATGTCTGTACTAAACTACACTTTCTTTTTTCTCAAAATGATTCTCAATTCTTTCAACTTATGTTTGTTTTAATTGACTTTGTTCTTAGAAAGAAGCTGAACACAGCTGCTCAGTAGAAATTCTATGAAAACTTGCTTCTCCACATTGTATAGCTCATCAATTTCAGCCTGCAAATAAAATGTAAAACTTTTTTTATTCTCTGCTTTTCTTAGTTAATCTGTATTAATAACTAGAAAATGAACACTCTGCTCCCCTTTACACATAATATGCATTTAATGGGATAATTAGATCAACATCACTCACACTCTATTGTCATGCAACCACATTTGATAGCAGTAAAAATGCCAGTATTAAACCATATTTTAGTAGATAAACATAGTTTTTTATTTGCCTTGTAGTTACAGAGTTATGAGACATTTCCACTGTCAACTAAGTGCTAATAAGTATGACCAGCTTTTCTTGATACAATGTTCACTCACTTATATGCTATCGTTTGTTGTCTTTAACATTTTCTTTCTGATTGCGGATTATAATCTTTCTATAAAATCTATATTTTATTGTATTTATTTTATAATTAATTTACCTTACACATGTATTGTTAATACCATTTACTCTAAAAAAGATATTTTTAACCGATTTCCATTTTGCCCCAAGATAATTTGGGGATTATACTCCTAACCTTGTACCCAAAGTTTGCCGTATCTTGCTTATATTATTATTTTTGCATCAATGATAATATCGTCTATCAATAGTCTTTGGAAACAAATGACATCATTGTATTTATAGCATTCTGTTTTAAGTAGTTCGATTGCTGAAAATGTCAAATCCCAGAAAAGGTGGCATTCTTACCTGAACTGCACTTTTTTTTTCTAAATGGGGAAAAAGTTGAGATATATATAAGACTAATAAATCTTGTTATACATCCACCTGCCATTTATATAAGTAAAACATAAACGATACAATCAAAGATCTCTGATTACTTATTCTCAATTTAAGAGTTTCTGTAACATTTTATTCAAGGTATTTGATTTTACTTTTAATATGTTTGTTGCTAAATTATATAATATGGTTTCGATATGTTATATTTTGTGCAAATGTTATCATATTGTGTGAATTCTTTGGCAACTTTATTTCTCTCAAATTGCAATTGTCATATTTGTATTTATAGTCCTAATTTATTCGTTTTATACCTGTTTGATATTGTATCATGTGAAAATGCCATACTTTTTGTGGTTATTGTTCAGTTCATGGAGATGTGTGTTATTTCCAGTGATTTGTTACCATAAACAATGCTGATATAGTCAATACTATATAGGTATCCTAGTGCATTTAAATTGGTATTTCTCTAAGATTGATCTGGAATTGCTAACTTTTGGGGCTGAATTTTTTTTTTTTTTTTTGCATGCTGCTGAGTTGGCTCTGACTCCTGGCAACCCTAGGAATGAGTGATGTGTACAATGTGCTATCCTCAACAGTACCACTCAGCTCCTGTAGACTCAGGCCTATGGCTTTTTTTATGGAGTCAATCCATCTCACATTTGGTCTTCCTCTTTTCCTGCTGCTTTCTATTTTTTCCAGCATTATTATCTTTTCCAGAGAATCTCTATCTTCCCATAATGTGTCTGAGGTAAGACATCCTCAGTGTTATTTTTGCCTCCAGCAATGTTTCAGGCTTAATTTGTTCTAGGACCCATTTGTTCATCTTTCTAGTTGTCCAGATTATCTGTAGAGTTCTTCTCCAGCAGGATATCTTATTTCAAATAAGTAATTATTTTTTATTAGCCCTTTTCACTATCCAACTTTCACGCCCTTACATAATAACTACGAATACAAAGATGTGAATGATCTTAGCCTTGGTCTCTAGTAACACATCTTTGGTGATTTTTCTTAATTCTTTCATTGCTGTCATTCCAAGTCTTGACCTTCATTTCATTTTGACTGTAGTCTCCATTTGAATTGCTGACTGAACCAAGGCAAACAAAATAGTTAACAATTTCAATGTCAGTTTTTACTCCTCTTTTCTCTAAGTCTAGCCCAATTTTTTGTATGATATGTTTGCGTGGAGATTAATCAAGTAGGGAGATAGGATGTACCCACGTCTGACACCTTTTCCTATAGGAAACCATCCTGTCTCTCCATATTCTGTCCTGAGAGTGGTTTTCTGTCCACAATAGAGGTTATGCATCAGGATGATCAAGTGCTGAAACATGCCCATTTCTTTTATAACTTTCCAATCAGTCAAAGGGTTTATCTTAGTCCATAAAGCATAACATTAAAAGAAGTTAAAAACATTTAGAGTTAGAGACTTTAACACAGTTTATCAAAAACTGATAAATCACTGAGATAAAAATTCAGTAACAATACAGATTTCGACAATAAATAACGTAACTTGATTGAATATTTAAAGAACACTCTATCTCCAAACTGAAGAATACATAATTGGATTAGAAATATAGACCATATGCTAAGCCATAAAATAATTCTCAATAAAATTCAAAAATATGACTTTATACTAAGTATGTTCTCTGGCCACACCAGAATTAAGTTAGAACTCAATAATAAAAAGATATTTAGAATATCATAAAAGTTATAAAACCAAATTTCAAAGAAACTATGGGTCAAAAGGATATCAAAAACAGACTTAAAAATATAGAGGACCATCTGGTGATGGCTAGAGAGAAGGAGAGTGGAGGGCTGGGAGAACAGGGTGAAGGGTTAAAGAAGTACAAATTAGTACTTGATAGATGGTCAAGGGGATGGGGAGTATGGCATAGGGAATGCAGTTAGCATTAATATGATGGCTGGGAGGAGAGCCAGAGGAGAGAAAGAGCAATTAGAGGTGTTGTTTCATAAACTATATAAATATCTAACTAATGTACTGTATACTTGAAACTAATAATAAAATAAAATAAAATGAAGATATCATGTGGGTATTTAAATATATTTCAAATTGATTAATAATAAAAAGATACCATATTAACACTTGTAAATTCTAGCTCAGGTACTAATTACAACAGTTCGTAGGAGAGAATTAAATTAACAATCTGTTTCAAACTTCAGAATTTTTTAAAAATACAAAATATGAAAGACAAAGTATGAAGAAAGAAATAAAGAATATGTATAAGAATAGAATCAGCGAAATACAAAACAAACACTACAAAAGGAAATTAAAGTAGATCTGTTTTTAATGAAAAAAATGATAAACTTTTAAATAGAATGATGAAGAAAAAAGAGAGAAAACCCAAATTAAGCATTTAAAAAGGTTGATGTCACAATGGATACTAAGAAATTAAAGTGATAATAAAAGTGTTATGATAAACAATGCTTATAAATTTGATAACAAAAAATTGAGAATTTCTTTAACAAAAATAAACTAAAACTGACAAAAGAATAAAGATGTAATCTGGAGTTCTGTATCTGTTAAAAACATAATTTTGTAATTAAAACTTTCCCACAAGAAAACATAAGACCAGATGATTTTACTGAGGCATTTTATCAAAATTATAAATAAAAAAATAATATTAATTCTGTGAAACTGTCTCAGAACATAAACATTTGCCAGCTATGTACATAAAAAAATAAATATGTACATAAATAAAATAAAACTAGTAACTCTATTTAGCAAGATTCAGAGAAACAAAGGAAACATTACTTTTTAAAACCATCTGTTCTTCTAGATATTGGCAATGTGCAAATAAAAAGTAAAATTGGAAAAGCATCAAGAAATGCACTACTTAGAAATCAGTTTAATAAAAAGTTTTGATAAATCTCTGTCTTGGAAAATTTAAAATTATTATAAAATATTCTGGAAGAAATTTAAAATGTAAGGATTCAACTATGTTTATATATTATACCTTCTTATCATCTATCTATCATCTATCTATCTATCTATCTATCTATCTATCTATCTATCTATCTATCCATCATCTGTCATCTATTATCTAACAATAAGAAGAGAGGGACAATGTATAAATAGAAAATAAAATCATAAAGGAAGGTCCAGACACAGATCTAAATTCACATGGTTAAATTACTTTTTTAGAAATTTAATATAATAAGGAATGGAAAATCTTTTTTAACAAAAGCTACTGAAACAATTGAATATAAATGATTGTATAGATATGTATGATATGCATCTTTCTTTCTATCCTCTAATAATTATCTAGACCATTACCTCACATGATATAAAAATCAAGATAAATCATAGAATTAAATTAAAAAGTTAAATTTATAAGACTTCTTAATAAAATTTAGTAAGATATCTTCAACATCTTAATGTAAAGTTTTCCTAGAGAATAAGGACACATAAAAAACATTTGCTAAACTATACTTAGCCCTACCTCAGATTTCCTCTCATTAAGAAAATGAATTTGCAAGCCACAGAGTAGGAGAAAATATTCACAAAATAAATACCTAAAAAAGGACTCACATCCAGAATCCATACAGAATTTTATAATTTGATACAGTAATAAAAACATATAGAATCCAATAAAGTGTGGGTAAAATAACTGAGCAAACACTACAAAGGAACACAAATAAATGGCAAACAATAACAACAAAAACAAAACACATGAAATAATTCACGGCATGATTAGTTTTAACAAAAATGCAAATTAAGACCATAATGAACAAAGACAAGAATAAAAAAAAAAAAAGACCAGAATGAGATATTACTGTACACACACTATAATGGTAACATTTAAGTCTAACAATATCTACTTTTGGCAATGATGTGGAACAATCAAGTTCTATATATTGCTTGGAAATGTTAAATGGTACAACTGCCTTGGAAAAATGTTTTGCAGTTTTTTTTTAAAAAGTAAAACATAAGCCTACCTTATGACCAAGCAATTTCATTCCAAAAAAAACACAAATCATATATCCGCAAATGATCGTATAAGTATGTTGATGACAACTTTATTCTTTTTTTTCCCCCTCCTCTTTAATCCTCCCCCTCCCTCCCCACTTCCACCTGTTTCCCCTTAAGACCTGGATCTCTGAAGGCGGGGTGTCTCCTCCCACATGCTCATGGTGCTGGTGGGGTTTACCCAGGGCCTGGCACACACCTTTATTCTTTATAGACAAAATTGGAAACAAATCGAATGTTTATCAGCAGAATTGTTAAACAAATTATAGTGTATTTGCACAATTGGAAACATCTCAGAAATAAAAAGGATAAGCTATTATTATGTGCGACAGTGTGGATTGTTGGTACAAACACCTGGTTGAATGGAATAAACTAGACACAAAATAGTACATACTATATGATTTCATTTGATAAGATTTAAAAACTGATGAAAGTAGACTATGATGGTAGAAATCAGGATGCAGCTGGCCTAATCCAGGGGAAGATTATAGACTTGAAGGAGCCCTGATGAAAATTTCTGGATGATGAAATTTATACCTTGATTTGGGTACTGTTTACCTTGATATATTCATTTTCCAAGAGTTATCATATTTTACAAATAAGATCTGTGCATTATTCTGTATATAATTTTACTTCAATGAAAGCTAAAATAAAATATGAGATATTGAAGACTTAGAGTTAGGAAGTTGTGAGGTTGGTTTCTGGAGCCTGAGCCTCTATTCCGTAAATTCAGGTCAATTCCTTCTCATTCACAAAACTAAGCACGAGGCTAATAATGTTCTTATTCTAAAGCTGTAGGAAGAATCACGAATTCTTAAAAGAATAATAAAGAATTGGTCTTAAAAAATCTACTCTGAGTTACTGTAAACTTTGTATGGTGGGGAACATTATACACTAGTGTAAGTGGGGATGAAGCTTATATATTTGCATATTAATTTTATTTAAAATTTTATTTAAAATTTGAATGCCTTTGCTCCAATTATATATTTTTTATCTATATTTATTCCATTTTTAAATGACTTTACTGGTGATTGGAAGAAATAAATGTAGACTTTACCAATTTTTTAAAAATTCTGAGACTTCATAAGCTAGACTCTACTTAAAGTCTTTACGACCAATATAGCTGTAGAGGAACAGTCTTTTTATATCTCAGTATTCAAAATATTTTTCTAAATATATTTATCATGTCAAATTTTTAAGAAAATATATTATGGATGCCTGTAGGACAAATTTTAAAATAATATCTAAGGGATAGATACATAGTTTGTGATGTATTTTATCTTAAAATTAAAATTCAATTTTAAGTTAACAATAAAATTTCAAGATTTTTTTTTGTAACCTTATGAAGTACCAAAGAGAAAAATACAGAGAAATGTGTTCAGGACCCTGAAAACAATTCCGCATCAGGAGGAAACTAATGTTTATCTTCCTCTAGACATTTATGTGTAGTCAATAAATCATTTAATCTATTTTAAATTATTTTGCACAATAATGCCTAACTAATGTGGAATAAGGTTAAGCCTTCTATTGATAAGTAGTAGTCCTTTCATTAAACTTAATTCATTGTACTGTAAATGTCACTCCCCCAAGCTCTTCTTCTAATCAATGTCCTCTACTATCTGTTCCTGTCAGATGAGATAAAGCTTACCTACCTGAGAGTATTGAGTGTACTCCTATTAAAGGATAACATGCACATTGGACATTTTTCAGTTTCTTTTAACCAAAAACAGATGACTATGTATACAATTAATTTTTAATTAAATATTTGCAAGTTTAAAAAATGTAAGGGATTCTTTCTGGCCTCTTTGACATACTAACACTTCTCCAGAAGGATACTATACAGAGTGTGAGTGTGTCTGTTTGTGTGTGTGTGTGTGTGTGTGTGTGTGTGTGCGCGTGCGCGCGATTCCTTTCCAAGCCTTTTAAATGTCTTTAAAAGACATTTATATTGTCAAAATACTGCCCATTAGAACAGGAAACTATAACTTTCATATATTTAAGAAAGTATGCATTGCGAGTTAGTTTGGCATTAGGCGCATGGAATGGATCAAACTATACAAAATACTACTATTAGTTGTAATATTAAAATATTGCAAAATATAGGTCTCCTGCTTTTCATATTAAGAAGTAACCTGAGAAATTTTCTTGTCCACCAAGAAGGTTGTATGTTCTAATGCCCTCTTTTGAACTGGCTAGAGGGTAAAAGAAATGGAAATACATGCCAGGGGATAGAACCAAAGCAAAGAAGAGCAATGGACTCAGGTGTCACACTCAGGAAACGAGATACGGGCTTAATAAGTAATCATTTCCTACCCTTAGAATAGAGCAGTTTCTCACCCTCAGCACTATTGAAATTTCAGGATGGACAATTTTTCATTGAGGGCAACTGTCCTACACACTATAGGGTGTTTAGCAGCATCCCTGTCCACTACAAACTATAAATCTGTAGCATACAACACTCATTTTTAACAATCAAGAATGAATGTCTTTAGTCATTGTCGAAAGTCCCTTGAGAGCGAATCCCCCGGCAGCTGAGACCCGCCGGAATGAGGGAAGTGAAAGCAATATTTTCCCAGAAAGATTTTAGCAGTACCATGGACCAGTGACTGCTACATACTTCCCATTCTTCCTCTTTCTAAACAGTATTATTTAATGCACTTCTGTCCTTGTTGCTCCACTGTAGGTTGGGAATAAAAGAGGAACAGATAACTTGTCTCTTCATTTCACATATTTCTGGATGGACAGCTTGATACGACGACCAAGCTAAACTTTTATGACCCTGGGATACAATGATCATATTTTGCGCATGGAAAAGAACCACAGCCAAGAGGGCAACTTCAGTACATTTTCTTATTGGCCCACATATGCTGCTTATGTTATTTGCCACATAACTGCAGTTCTTCCCAATATATATACTTTGTATTCTTTGACTTCTGGTCCTCAACTTTGGCCTGCTTTGGTCAATAAAACAAGGCAAAAGAACTATGTGCCAGTTTTTTGATTAATGTACATAACAGGGATTCTATATTTTCTCTTTTGCCTTTTTGTGCCTTTGACACAAGAATACTGACTGGGCTATCTTAGTGGATCCAGAAGAAAAATGAGAAACATTTGGAGTAATCACTCTAGCTGAGTCACCCCAGCAAGACCAGCATAGACCAACCAACTTGCAGATGTGTTATCGATACTGGCCATGACCAGCAAAACTGCCCCAAAGAAGTCTGGCTCCAAACAGCCCATATGTTGACAGCAATTCAGATTAAGTTCAAGACAAGGCAAAAGTACTTTATGATGTTACATATTTAAATAATGATTGCCTGTGGATGGTGGATTTGGTGGAAAGAAGACATGAGGAATGTCAGTAGATTAATGTATTTTATATCTTGATCGGAGTTTTGGTAACATGGTATATTTATCAAAACTCATTAGATTATAATCTTATAATCTGTTACATGGAGAATTTTATCTTAACTATCTTTCATAATTATGATAAATAGTTTTGATTTTTCAGACTTAGGGAAAAAGAAATTAAATTAATTAGCATAACATGAAAAAGAAAATAGGGGTAAAATAATAATAAAAATTATAGTAAATTAAAAAATATAATATTATAGAAATAATTCCAGATATACTTGTAATTCCAGTAGATGTAAATATGTTAAATGTAAAGATAAACAAGAGAGGCTCTATTATTATATGTAAGTACATTCCAGCTTCTCTTTCTTTTCTGTTTTCCTTGTCAGTTCAGTTCTACAGCACTGAGGTGTAGCAGAGCACTGCAGGCTCTGAGGAAGGGCTTGGTGCATGGGCAGTGGAGCAGGCTCATGGAGAGCAGGGCACACATGTAAAGAATTTGCCTGGTGTGCAGGATTTCAGAGCCCGAGTGGGATGAAGAGGTTGTCGGATGTTAGCTGGCATCTGTCATGGGATGTCACAGACAAAACAAGATGAAAAGGGCCCCTAACATGTGAGAAAGCCCTTTGTGGATGGTCAAAAACCTGCAGGGTTAAGAAGGCATTAAGCTCAAATGGCCCAGTATAGAGATTGAGAACCTAAGCGGAGTGAGCATGAAGGACATTGGGGAAGCAGCCAGGGCTGGAGAAAGTGTCCAAGTCCGAGCAGACAGTAGAGGGCTGTACATGGCTGGATGTTCTCAAGTGGGTATTTAGAAACCGAGCAGATCGCTTCTCTGCCTTTTGGCTAAGATCAAGTGTAGAAACTGAGCAGAATGAGAGATGTAGCCTTGTGTGGATTTTGGAGTCTGACCAAGAAACAGCTTAACAGACATCACTTTAATCTAGCGAGCACATTAAATATTATCAACAATGAAAGAAAAAACATTGTCGCTGTAAGAAATGTCCAAATCTGTAAAGAATTTTTATGAGTGTATTTGAGCCAAATTGATGATATATGCCAGGGAGCAAGATAACAAATGCTTTGGAGAATAAGAGTTTTGCAGTTTCTTTTATGCATTTGAGATTAAGGAAGGAGTTAAGAAAGATGACATGAAGGTGGGAAAAAACAAGGCAGAGATTAGATTACAGGACAGGATTATATGATGTCTTAAGGATGATTACAGTTTATTTCAAAGATGTGTTATCCTAGATTCACAAAAACGAGGGTCAGTGCTTGCTTAAGGCAAAGATAAGCCTTTTACTGATGTTATATGCCTGGGGCCTGACTACTGACCATGACCTGCCCAGTGAAGATTTTATGATCCTATCATCCTGTAAGGTTAGTTTCCAGAGAACTCTTTTTTTTCACCCACAGACTGTAATTTAATAGAAAACAAAGAGAAAAATACATCATCACTATTTTCTTGCTGAAGATACATAAACTGAATCTAAGTATAAGGAAACATCAGACAACTCAAAGTGTAATCAACAATATATCTGGGTGAACACTTCAAAGTTTCAAGGTCATGAAAGTTAAATTAAGGATGAGATACTGTTTCAGACTTTTCAAGGTATAATTCACAACTGGATTCTTTTGCTATAAAAGACATTGTTGGGACAATTGTTAAAACTGGAATAGAATTTGAGGATCAGATGGTGGTAATACGTCAATATCAATCTCTGATTTTGATAGTTTTATTATGGTTATGTAGGAGAATATAGCACTATACTGTTCAGGGGTATAGGGACATCCGAATAGAATAGAATTATATAAGTAAATGAAAGAGAGTGAAGAACTTAGGTAAAGATTCCAGCATAAATGAGAAAAAGGAATTTAACATTGCAATATGTTTGCATTCTGTTTAGAAAAGTCACTTTATTAAATAAATTTTGTGTATAATTGACTAAATATGTAACAAAAAAACAAATCTGAGCCACTAAGTTGCATCATAATCACAAATAAATTCCCTATGCCTTATAATTCCTGTATTGCTGGGGTATCATCAATTCAGGCTTCACAGACATGGGCAGCTCATGAAGGTGTTTCCTAATTCTTGCAGGTGTCGTTTCCACTGATTTTCCTACGTAGAAGGATTTATCATGAATATGCCTGCTGCTTTTCTAAACTTATCTGAAGAAGAATTTTCTAGTCTGTAGTGACTCTTTGCAATTTGGACTAGTTTTGTTCTATTAGTCCAAGCACTAGAGAACAAGCTCTTTCCTGCAGACTTTAATCTGTGGTCTTCTAGTTCTAATCATACACTTGTACCTGCTTTTCTGTCTCCCTTGTGAGTCATCAGATTTTAGTTCTTGATTTTTATAATTTTGAATTCATTCTCATTTCTTGCATTGAGGTGTGCCCTATGTTAGTTACAAATTTAACTTTATATTAAAATGTATGCACACTAGCGTGTGTGTGTGTGTGTGTGTGTGTGTGTGTGTGTGTGTGTGAGTGCCTGAGGCAGGTGGATTCCTGTACCAGCTCAATCCATACTGGTAAGAAATCAGCAATGTGTTAAACTATTTCCTATGTTGTTTCTGTAATTTCTATGCATTTGAAATAGGAAAGAGGGGTTGCAGTGTGTCTAAGTCTGTCAATTTCAAAACATTCTATTAGTTTTGGGTCATTTATTTGGGCAGAGGTAGCAATTGTCAACTGTGTAAGAAAAAAATGAGTTAAATGGAGAACATTATGTTGATTGATTATTTCTGAGAGTTGGGAAAATATTACCCTGAGGCTATTTCAGCGAGATAACAACTCACCTTGGCTCACAGGATGTCTGTATTTTCTAGAAGTAGTGGTTGAGAATCACTGCACAACAATTTATACTTTATAAACCATTTATATAGAAATTATCTCTTCTGTTCTGCACAACAATCTATTTGACAGTATTATTTCTGCAAATTCCCACAATAATAGAATGTGGCACAAAATAAAATGACTTATCTCAGGTTGTCTTTCCAATGAACAGTAGAAAAATTATTCAGACCTAAGGGAAAAATTCCATGATCTTTCTACTGAACTACATGGCTTCCAAGTGTGGCTGTACAAAAAATTATTTCTTTTCACCTTCTGGCTGGGCTAATAATAAAATTAACATGAGACAGATTAATAACAGAAAATAGTCAACTTTAATACTTATATACATACGGGGGGGGGGGTGATATATGAATATGAGACCCAAGGATACATTGGGCAGTGAAGGCTTATGTGCCATCTAAAGGTTTAGGGGTGTTGGTTATGGTTTGGAACTTCGAAGGACAGGAAGACAATTCACATGAAGATAGAAAAGCAAATAGTTGGTTAATAAATGTTTGCTGGGCCATCTTCGACAATGGGGCACAGAGAACTTTGATCAAAGGGGCCTTGCTAGGTTCCTCCTAGTCTATCACATGTTAGTTCATATTAAACTACAGTTACCTGTGATGATATTTCCCTTCCTGGAACAGGTCTTCTATCTAAATTTCTTTTAGGCAGTTAGGGGAAAAGTACAAGTTTTTCCTAAGTCTTTTGTTTCTTAAAAATAACCGTCTTAAAAGAGTATCTCGAGAGGCATATTTTGGGGTCACAAATTCTGCTCCTTTTCACTTGCATAAATCCCAGTCTTATTTCCCTCCCTCCATCCCTCTTTCCTTTCTTTTTTTTTATTCTTCCTTCCTTCCTTCTTTTTTTTTCTCTTTCCTTTTCTTCTTAATCCTTAAGAAAAGATTAGGTAACTCTTCTTTTAAGGAAGTTAAATGACTTTCTAACACACACAGAAAAGCAGTAATAGTTTACTAAGCTGGTTGTAAATTAAAAGCGGTTTTACTGCCTTGAGACTTAACTAGGTATTAATGAGTATAAAGAAGTTCTATTCAATAGAACATTGAAAAGGGACCCTGTATTGATTCCTCTTCAATCACGATAAAACACAAAAATATTATCTGGCAGTAAGAATGGCCTTAGTTTATTCATTTTGTTTAATAAATGTTCTTTAAGCATTAGACAAGGCAAAAGTTACATCTTCCTGTTTGATTGCCATTCTTTAGAGTAGGGCATATTTTAATTTCCAAGAAAGAATGCCTCCTGTTTAGATAAAAACTAATCATTCACATCATTTTCAAGGGAGGAAAGAATAGCAAATGCTTAAAAGACTAAACAGTATTCCTTTCTGAATAAATATCTCTGATTATTCTTGTCTGTGGTTGACTAACTGTATAAAACATGATTAGGTCTAATGCTCTATTGATGTATCATAGTCTTGGGCAGAGTTAATGGTATCCTTAGCTTGGGCCTGCCTGCCTTTCTTTTCTCATTTTCCAAGCTGCATTGTGGCATAGCCCTTAGTCAATACAGCAGCTCCCTCCTGAGCAAGCATTAAATTGAACAGATGAATGGCAGCATTTTAAAGTAGATCTGATAACCCAAACATGCTTATGGGTTTTAAAGAGGCTGCATCAGATAAAAAGAACTACTGGTCACTTGAGAGCTGACATATTCTTCTAAAAAAGAAAGGATCTTGAGAAATCAATTGGGCTATAGAGAATATTTTCGAAAAGATCAAATAGGGCAAAGAATATTTCTGTTTCTCTAAAGAAGCATAAAATATTTAGTGGAAATATTCTTTCAAATAGTCAAATGGATTCATTCATACTGTAATTTTATATGAAAAGTTGAGTCTAATATTTCTAAAAATGACTTTGAAATCTCTCACATCTTGTCAGCAATTTTAGACTTTAATCCTGAAAAAAAAAAAAATCATCTCAAAAATGTTTTCTATCACAGTAGGTGCCCAAAGAAAAAAAATACACTTCTCAAAAAGTGAATTCATAAATGATTTAGTTTTTTGGTAGTCAAAGAAAGGAGTAGAATTTCCTGAAGGCTGTAGGAGATGTGTGTGTGTGTGTGTGTGTGTGTGTGTGTGTGTGCGCGCGCACGTGCACATACATGTGTGTTTGAGAGTGTGTATGGCGGTGGGGAGAGGGAGAGGGAGAGAGAGAGAAGGGAGAGTTTCAGCAGAATATTGTATATCGAAGTTTAATATAATATTAATAGTCATCACATTTCAGAAGGAAATTTAAAAAAACTTCTAACAATACTAATCTTTTAAATCTATCACTTAATGTCAAAAATTCCTTCAAATTAGAACCATATCTGTCATTATCTAAATAAACTGTCTATCAATCAACGGACTATATCAGCTATTAACTTAGACCATTTTTGTGATCACTTTTATCATTAAACACCTGCATTGATTTTAACTAGCTAAACAAATTGTTAAAAAATAAAAAGGAAGAAAAGAAGAAAAGAAGGAAGGAAAGAGAGAAGGAAGGACTTAACTTGACAAATAAGCAGTAGGTGCCTTCACATGTTTAGCTCATTGTCAAGCTAAACAAAACGTCACAATTTTCAGTAACTAAACCAAAAAGGAGTTAATGTTAACTTAGAACCAATATAATGGGAGTGAACGATCAACTACTAAGTCAGAGGTGTATAAAGACTGTTATATTAGTGCCATGAGACATTGCCTAAATTGGTGCAACAGTGTATTTTCTAAAATGACTGCAAGCAAGCAAATGCTTTATGATATTAAAGCAACCAAATACGGAAATGGAAATGAGTAATTACTCAAGGAAATGAGTAATTAAGAACTGAGAACATATGCTGAGTTCTTTGAGTATAAGTCAATAAAGGTGTATAATCCTAGAGGGCAAGAACTACCGCAAAATTATTTTATTCTCCAGAACTTTAACATCAGTGTTAAGTGGAGGAGTAAATAATAGATGGTCAATAAACATGATTTAAATAAATAAATGGATATTTAAAATATAATTATGTGAACACTATAGCAATAGTAGAGAAATTGTTCTTTTAAAAATATTATTTTTCTTCTCTAATACACTTGTTCATATCAGATAATGAGATATTTAACTCTAATATACAGTAGTTTCTCTCTCCATCCAGTTCTCCTAACACATTCTCTTTTCCTCCCTTGTTTTCTTCGTCCTTGTATTTCTGACATACTGTGATATTGTGATTTATAATAAGAATTATATGTTTGGTCTTGACCTCAATTCTTGGTACAGAGCTCACCAAACACTTGGAATTTCCTAAGCCATAAGAGATATAAAGATGTCTTTGATTATGCATAACAAGCACTTTTCAACCCTACCTGAGTTTATATTAAGGAAGCGACTTTTAGAAAGCCCCTAAGGATAGGGGCTCTCTGCCTGGGGAACCAACTCTGTGATGAGACAGTTAGAAATATCGGCCTCACCCCCACCTTCTGATTTCCAGGGAGGGGAGAGGTAATGGAGATTGATTTAATCATGATGGTCGATGATCTAATCAAACATGCTTACATAATGAAGTCTTCGTAAAAATTCTCGAACTACAGGGTGATTCTGAGAGGCTCCAGATTAGTGATACATGGAGGTGCTGGGAGGGTGATGTGCCTGGAGAGAGCATGGAAGCTTTGAGCCTCTTCCCACGTATCTACCCTACGCATCTCTTCTGTCTACCTCTTCCTGAATTATATCCTTTTATACTAACTGATGACCTAGTAAGTAAATTGCTTTCCTGAGTTCTTTGAGAACTCTAGCAAGTGAATCAAACTTAATGAGGAGGTCCTGGGAATCTGTAATTTTTATCTAGTTGTCAGAAGCACAAGTAACGACTTGGGCAGCTGCAGTCACATGATTGGCATCTGAAGGGTGTGTGTGAGGAGGTCGTGGGTAGTCCCTCTGAGTCTTGGCTCTTAACTTGTAGAATCTGATACTAACACCTCATAGATAGTGTCAGAACCAAATTGAACTGTAAGACACCCATATGGAGTTAAATAATTTCTTGGTATGAGAAGAAAAAAATATATTTGTGATGAAAAGTGTCAGAAGTGAAGTATTCTGTGCGTAGAGTGAACAGTAGAGAAGAAAACCAGAAGTTTTTCCTTTTTATATCTCTTAGTAACAACCTGTCTATTCTACTCAAGTTTCTTTAACCATCTATTACAATATGTCATCCCACCCTAACTTCCCTGGAATAAACCTCAGGGATTTTAATACAAAGGGAATTCTGTAACCCAATCAAAAATAGCTCAGGGAATGTTGCCAGTATTCTCTCTTGTTAATTCTTTAATAGGTAAATTATTTGGCGTCGATTTTTCATTTAGATAGATCACTCATATTTGCCACTGTAGCTTCTGGAATTACTATCTCTTCAATATGTTGCATGTTGGTTTTAGTTTTAACTTCAGAACAGTACAGTCTTAGTTTAAGAGACCTGGGCTTATATGACAGCCATGAGTAAGGGATATCAATTCTTCTTCTCTCTGTGGTCAGTTCCCCATTTCCTTGTCTTTCAGCCAGAGACTGAATAACTCCTTATTCTATTTGTTATAAATAAATAAATAAATAAATAAATAAATAAATAAATAAATATCATGAATTTGTTCAATAGTAAAAGATCATAATTTACCTCTCATTAAAAGATGAGCAATATATATAGAGAAAATACTGATTGAAAAATTTTTTTTGACAATTAATGCAAGAAGCAAAGGTTAAAACATATTTGTTATGTTCAAATATTTTGTGACTTCCTATGGTTAAAAGACAAACAATCGAACTGATAGAAAAAAAGGCTGTGGATAATGATAGTAGAATAAACAGTAGGCTAATTAATACTTTTATTACTTTTTTCATTCCTTTTTATGAATATTATTCTAAAATCCAGCTTAACGATCAATGGATATAGTGAGTTATTTATTTTAATGATTATCATAATAAGGAAACTAATAGAGAAGGAAAAGACCAGAGAAAAATATTGATGAAAACATTGGGTACATCAGAAAAATCATTCTGGTTATATTTATCTAACTCATTCTTCTATGCTTGACAGAGAACATTCAATAATCAGAATTATCCATCTATCATTTTGACATTGCCCTTTGGAGAATAATTAACAGTACTAATTTATGTAATTTATTTAGCCCATCAGGAGGTTTAATAACTCACATATGCTGTGGAACATCTGTATATTTTAACTTTACATCTTTGGATGCATTTTATTTACATTTTAGGCAATGTGATATGACTGGCATATTTTAAGAAATTATTTTTTGAAAATTAAAATTAATTTCTTTTCAGTTATATGTTTTTTGAGGAAGCTTATAAAAGGATTTTAGGATTCTATGTGAGGTGAATGTTTTTCTCCTTTCTAAGATAGCACATGTAAGGTTATCTCTTGCAAGAAAGGCAATCATAGAACTAAACAGGAAATTGTTGGCTAAAAAAAAATCTTTAGGTCTAAGGCAGTGCTATCTAGTAGAAATATGATGTGAGCCACATAAGATTTTAAGTTGCCCAGTAGCCACATTAAAAATAAAAATAATAAGGTAAAACTAATTTTATAATATAACCTAATATATCAAAATATTATCATTTCTACATGTAATCAATATAAAAATATGAATAAATACTTTCTTATTTTTTTTTACTGTCAATGTTAAGAAACGTCTAAACCTGTAGAGCAGTGGTTCCCCACCTTTTTGGCACCAGGAACCGGTGATCCTATGAGAATCTAATGCCTGATGAGCTGAGGTGGAGCTGAGGTGGTGAGGCTAGTGCTGGGGAGCAGCTGCAAATGCAGATGAAGCTTTGCTTCCACTCCTGCTGCCTGGCCTGGTTCCTAAGAGGCCCCTGGCCACAGACTGGTATCAGCCCGAGGTCCCAGGGGTTGGGGATCCCTGCCTTAGAACTTTGTAAATTACACAATTTCATATAATCCTAATGTCTAAGAGAAGGAGTCCCTCAAATTTTCTAAGTCCATCAGGATAGAGCTGCCAAGTTGAAATTCATTTGATTTTTAGAAGATAAAGACAGGTGATATTTCTTGCTTACCAGGTTTTGAAGCGTGGGAATCATACTTACTAAAAATAAATATTAGAGAGAAGTGGAGATTTCACTACAAGACAGAAATATGGTGAAACTTCTTTTCCACAGAGTCATATCATTTTTCTTCTGCATGCTGGGCCTTTCCTTTGCACTCTGTAGGAACCAGTCTATTCTAGCTCAGCATGAAGGGTCTCTTGAGTCTCTGTGTAAATAAAAGTTCAGCGTGGGATCAGATATTAAAAAGAGGTTCAAACCTTTTGAATTACTTAATACTGACTTCGAACACTACTCATCAAGACAGAATACATAAAAAAACATGTTTCATACACACTAAATATTTAACTCCCAAATTTCTAGATAGTCATTCCTGAATTTTCAGAATGCCAGCAGAACTCTGAACATAGTTGCAGAATCCTCTTTTCTTACATGGCTTTGGTTAGTGCATTGGCATTAGTGAACTCAAAGGGAGAAACTCAATATCATTTATTTTCACTCATAAAGTGCTATTTCAAAAATTAATCACAATTGAGAAGGCTACTTTGAATTGGCTTATGTTCACAGACTTATAATTATGTAATTTACTTGTCATATGCCTTTGAAGTTCAGTGAGTAGCTTTAAGTACAGATTTTATATGGAGTCTGATGGGTTGGACTTTAGGTATCAGTAATTTCCTCAGTCATTTTTGCCTCTGGGAATTATTTAGTTTGCTTGATCATCAGGGAACAATAGAATAATACTTTGTTTACATGACTTCTTTCGATTAAATACACACATGCAATGTAAAGAACTTTAAAAAATTTATGACACCTATTTACAATATAGTACATGGCAGCTGTACTTTTCTGATCTCATGAATACAAAAATAGTTTAGAAGTTCTAGTATTAAACGCGAATCTTTGTTAAATAAGATTTGAAAAAATTAATATAGGAGAAAATTTGACAACTAATAAATATACCCAAGGTGCTGATGTTTCATGATAATTATTAACTTGACTCAAAAAATCAAACTTATTCTTCTTTTAATATGGACATTTTTCCTCACTTAAATAATTACTAAAACAAGCTTCATTTTCTATTTGGAATGTTTTCTCTTTCCCTATGCAGCCAAATTTGCAATAAATAGCAAAAAATTTAGATAAATTAATCTTTACCAAAAATAATTTAAAAGACTTTTTGCCTGTAACTCAACATCAATATGATAAAAAACAAACAAAAACAAAAACAAAACAATAAACAAACAAACAAACAACCCCTTAAATTCTTTTAATAATGCATTTGGATAAATATAGTAATTTATCATTTTTGTACCATAGTTTCAATTCAATTCTCAATTTGCCTAATGATATGCTATTTGGTATGAAAATGGGCATTTTCATAACTTTTCATTCAGAAGGAAGAAGAAAGGTCAAATTATATTGATAACAGACTAATATTTGCATCTATTAAACAGTGTGGAGAAAGAGCTAACCCATGTTCTACATAAAATTGCAGCTCCTTTTAATTGCAAAAGCTTCCTCGTTTGATGATTATGTATATTTACATTGTAAACACATTTAAAATAATCTATTTTCAGCTACCACTTGTAAATATGTTCAAAGAATTGAAATCTTCATTATTATAAGACTAAAATCTTTATTCCAGTGGTTTTCTTTATATTAGTGTAAGCTGTAGTCAATGTGGGCGGAAAGTGATAAATTGAGCCAGATGTATTTGAAGCCAAAGCTCAAGCACATTTATCCTTTACTTAATACCTAAGTGAGAGAGTAACTGAAGTAATTCAGAGTAGAAAGCTGCTCTGAATCTTTCTCCAGTAAAGTACCCTAAGCCCAGTAAAGAGGCTTGCTCCTCCAACTGGGAAGACTGCATTGTCTCCTCCTCTGTGTAGTAATACCTGCTCTATCTGTAGTAAAGAAATGTATATATTTTACTTGTGTCTTTGGGCACCAGTTAAGCACATCACCATACTGTTTTGACAACACAAACTTAAATTTGGTGTTACAGACACATTTTGTTATCATTTTGGGTTTCGATGATCAAGAATTTCTCAGTGTCTCTGTTTCTTGAGGGGTTGAATACAGTGACTACTTTCTAGGACTAGTGCAAAGAGTAAATGAGCGAAATAGTAAATAGAAACCCAGTGCATGGAATTGTGACAAACACATTGCTCTTATTATTATTAATTGTATTGCTATTATTATCCCATCCACAAAAATGACCCAGCTAATGATTATTAGAAAGGAAATACTGAAAGACAACATAGTTAAATGTAAACTGCATAAAATTATTTTATAATACTAAGAGTGTCAAACATATTTGTTTGAGTAGATCGGCTAAACCAATGAAATTATAAATATGTATTTTCCATTTTTTAAAATAAGAATAATTTATTTCTATGGAAAATTTATAATTAAAAAAATCCAGCAAAATTTGTGATGATTGACTATATACAAATGTCTTGATTTAAAACAATCCATTTTAGTGTGATAGCATGTGTCACCATATTCTTACTTTAAAAAATGTAATTCTAAGTTCTTGAAAGATACATTGATATAAAAAAGCTATTTTCACTTATCTCCAATAAGAAATTCTGTTTTCTATTCTTCAATTAATAAAAATACTATAGAATGTTTCTCATCTAGTAGCTCTTATTAGGATGAAAAACTTTATCAGAATCAATTAAAATTCATTAAAGAGCACTCTGTTTTCTGTAACCGATGGAAGTTCAAAATCAATTGATACTGGTGCCAGCTAAATGGAGACTAATTTTTTGACTTTTTCTGGGTAAACATCTTTGCTTGCAAATACGTCACCTCTGAACTTGGTACATATCCAGCCAGTCATTGGCACAGCTGGATAATCACAAGTCTACCCTTCAACTTTGTAGATTTTATGGTGTCAGGAAGAAAGTCTGTGCTTGCAGGTAAGAAAATCAGCAAAAAAGTGAGAGAAAAGGGATTGATCTGCCCAGGATCAGTTCTTCCTTACCAATCAAAAAAGTCAAACCTTGTACCCTGGGAAGGAATGAGAGGGAACAGAAAAAAGCCAGGGATATGGCTCTCCGGAGGGTGCTGGGCAGAAAAAATGAAGCAGAGAAAAATTACACACTCTAAAAGAAAATAAGTTCACTGAATAAAAACAAATAATTTTATTAAAATAGGTATCATTTTATTTAGATTTCTTATTTGTTTTATGAAATTGTAAAAAGCTTATTTTTTTAAAAAGAGGTATTTCAAGTTATAGTGTTTGAATAATCAACACTGATAATCACTAATATTTACTCTGAAGCACAATTTTGTCTCAAATTTTTAGGACATTATTTTTTATTAAATGCGTCACTTCATAACCAGCCACAGCTCTTAAAGATATAAACTAAAGAAAGCAAAATTTAAAAATCAATAATTTCTTTAAACTTTCATAAGATTTTTTAAAAGCAATGCCAGGAAATAAGACATACTGGCTTTTACTTTCAGTAATTTGAAAATAATAGCATAAATTATGTAAGCGACCTCTGATTTAACAGAATTATGACTTTTTTTTTTCCATTCTATGGTCCTCATTTTGTATGGCAAAACTCTTATTTTCTTCATTAATGGTTCTCAAATGTGTGACTTTCCCCTGGGGGGAAATTTGTCAATGTCTGGAAGACAGTTCTGGTTGTCATAAGTGGGTGAGGGGAGGAATACTACTGTTTAGTAGATAGAAATCATGGGTGCCTCCTACATCACCAAATTTACAGAGCACCCCCATAACGAAGAATCACCTGTCCAAAAATGTTAGTGATGCCAACCAACCTTGTTCTAGACGAATGTTACTTACCAAGGTTTGTGTTACTGTCACAGAGACTTCAAACTTTAAATTATAGGTGGTCATTGGTTGATTCGCACTTTTAGCTTTTTCTTTATCAGGTGAAAAAATATGCAAAGATTAAAACTAGACAGTGATTCAAAGTACTACATACAGTTACTTCGAGTTTATTGGAATTAATTACTCTGATTTAAGTATTTGTCTCCAGAGAGCCATACCCCTGGCTTTTTTCTGTTCCCTCTCATTTAAATTTTGTTCTTTATAATGATATGAAATAATAATTTAAACCTACATATCCCTAATAGTTTGCCTGGTCCCTTTTTAGTGATGTTATTTTCATGTACTATTTATGAAAATATTACAAGTGAACTAAACAATAATTAAATTGAGATATTTTGACAGTATTACAGAGCTCTGACTTAAGTATGACTTGATAAAAATTAGATCCTCTATAATATTTATACAAATTATAAGTATGATTATTGTCACTTCTTATAAATTATTTTGACTATATAATATTTAGAAAACAGCCTGTGAGTTGACATTTTACTTTATACTCTACTTCAAACTTTATTCTGTTGAGTTAAATATTTTCTAAATAATTTGAATTAAGTTAATTTTGGAATACATTAATTTTATTAGTACTATTTAAAACAGGAACTTATATCCATGAATGTAAGGAAAATTCAATAATAAATTATCCTGTTTAACACATTTAGCACCTTTTTAACATTGTCACTTTTATCTCATCTTAGATTCATCTATCTTATTAGGAAAATATAAGAAGATGATATTTTAATCAAAAATAAAGTAACTGAAAAACAAAGCTTGAATTACTTTCTTAGGGCCGCACAACTAGTAAGGGGGAGTGAAAAATTTGAACTAAGGTAGTCAAACTCTGAGAGTAATGTTCATAAAGAGGTTGAAACACAAATTGGAAAACGAACAAACAAGTATTTGCAACATATGATAAGTATTAAAATCCCTAACATATAAGGAAAAAAGAAGAACATAGCAATAGAAAACTGAATATGAATCATTGACATGTTGACATAAGAAATATCCAAATCTGTAGTGTTTTTATGAGTTTGAGCCAAATTCACCAAATATGCTGAGAGCAAGATCTCAAATGCTCTGGAGAATAATAGTTTTTTTTTAAAAAAAGTAATTTATTTAAATTAGTTTCTTGTATACAGTACATTGGTTAGACATCTATATTGTTCATTAAACAATATCCCCAATTGCTCCCCCCTTCCCCTGGCCCTCCACTTAGCCATCATATTAATGCTGACTGCATTCTTTCTGTCATGCTTCCCATCCCTGTGACCAACTATCAACTACTAATTTGTAATTCTTAAACCTTTCACCTCATTCTCTCAGCTCCCCAACCCCCTTCCCCTCTGTCCATCACCAAATTGTCACTTTATTTGCGAGTTTGTTTTCGGTTTGTTTGTTCTTTTTGTTCCTTAGATACCACATATAAGTGAAGTCATATGGTATATATAACAGTTTTGCAGCCTCTTTGATGCATTTGAAATTAAGGAGAGGATGTAAGGAAGATTGGAAAAAGCAGGGTCAAATTGAATTACAAGACTGTGTGCTCTCCTGAGGGTTAATACCCTCTTCCAGGGGTATTACTTCTGGTAATTCAAAGGTATGTTGACTTAGATGCAAAGAACAATGGATGGGGCTGGCTAAACCTTTCACTAAAGAAGTTAGAGGCCTGAGGCATGACTGACCACCTTGACCTGCCCATTTAAGAATTTATGATCAGATTGCTCTGTGAGGTTACTTTCCATAGAACTTCTTTTCTTTTTTTTTTCATCTACAGACATGACATGTAATTCATAAAGAAGAAACTAAAAGCAAACGACAAAAAAGTGTGATCTTAACAAGTCAATTCAATTAAAATGGTGATGTAGTAGAACTAATGGACCCCAAATATATTCATATTCTTATTCTTAAAATGTGTGAATATTATATCACACACACACAAAATGGGTCTTTGCAGATGTGGTTAGATTAAAATCTTGAGATTTAAAGATTCTGTTGAAATATTGAGTGGGCCCAGGTACAGTTATATAAATGTTTATAAAAGGGAGGTAGAGGGAGATTTTTTTTAACAATGTGATCACTGAGACAGAGATAGGAGAGATGTGACCACAAGCCAAGAAATGCCACAATCCAAAGCACGGATTACTCTGAAAGTCTCAGAAAGGAGTGAAAATTCTAAAACTTGATTTCAGCACCATGATACTGACTTTAGACGTCTGTCCTTTTGATCTCTGAGAATTCCATTGTTTTAAGCCACCAATTTTTGTGTAATTTGTTATAGCAGTAACAGGAAACTCATTCAGATGACATGATCACTTTTCACTTATCAGATTTTCATAAAACTTGTTTAAGATTAACATGACTCAATCGTGTCTAGAAGTAGAGCCATCTACATTTAGGTATTGACATGGAATTATAATTACTTTGAGGAAAATTGATTATTCAATAAACAATGTGAGATAACTACATAATAAATTCCATAAAAGTGAGGATTAATTCCTATTTTGTTCAATGCTATGTCTTCAGGGATACAATGCCTAACATGTGGGTATGCAATAAATAATTGTTGCATTCATAAACATATTATAAAACCCCCAAATTTATTCAATTTAGTGATATAAATTTTGGAGGTTTTTATTAAACCTCACTTTCCTCCTCCTTCTAATATCTGAGACATTCTATAATGAATACAATACATACAGATTTTAAAAATCTAGTTGGCATTTGAAAACAATATACATAAGGAATTAAGAGTTTTTGTCTAAATAATCCTCATTTTATTTTTATGAGCCAGGAATTTACATCCTCAATTACAGTGGAAGATCATGTGTAAGGCTGGTTCTGAATGCTTTTCACCATTCTCCCCTTCCTACTCAGGCCTATAAACATCGTTTGGATGTGACAGCAAAATACCAACTCAAAGACACGATATCTCAGCTTTCCCATAGCTGGTTCGCAATGGCAGACATGGCAGAACTCTCTGGAGTTTTTCCTTTTTCAAGGAAGGAGTCTTTACCTCGTCTTGCCCTTATCCCTCTGCCTAGGCTGTCTTTTTCTTGACTGGAACCAGACACAGTGCCTTGAAGGGAAGGCCTGGAAACCCTTATATATGGTAAGCAAAATAAACCTATGTTCTATATATCCACTTGTATTTGTTTGTTTTGTTGGTATTTCTGTAGTATGCAGCTCAATGTATTCCCAACAGAGGGATGGTGACTTAGAAAGTTTAAGTAACGTATCTAAGATGGTCAGACTATTAACTGGCAGGTCCATATTTAATACTAAATTTATCTGATCCAAACTTCACATACTTTTTACGACGCTGCACTTTCTTTTGCAAGTTCCTAAAGCTCGAATTCAGTGCTTTTTTATTAGTGTGTCCATTCTACACCATGAATATTCTACATTCAACCAAATAAATCTTAAGACAAAATAATAAATAGATCAAGCTTTGAAATAAAAGAATAAATAAAAACAAAGAGATCTCAGCATTCACTTATGATAAGTTGGTCCTTAAGATGTTTTCTCTGAGTTAGGAAGTACCTGGGGCTATTTTAAAATGGAAAATATTTTTCCAAGTTTCTTTATAGTTATTTTCATTAGCTGGCAATAGAGCAATATTCTGATCTATGGAATCGTCCAGGCCTACATTATGATTCTTGTCTGCAATGGCGGCTTTGTTTTTTTCCTTTTAAAATATGTTCTTCATGTAAATAGAAAAATCATTAAAATGAAAATCTATAATTTTTGATAGGTAATACATTATCAAAAATGTTTGTGTTAATGAAAGATCAATATTTTTAAAAATTACTTATGTTTTATTTTCAAATTCTAGAAATTATTTTGTTTCTGAAATAAATCATGACTTTATTGAATATGAATGAAAATGTGAAATGCATTTCCTGCTTCCAGACACTATATGTTGGCAGGAGATAGAAAATGTAATCATAAAGGTAACCTTGGAAATATAAGATTTCATAGGCAGTTCACTGGATTTATATTTAGAGATGGACAGAAAGTCAAATTCTAATATTAATTAACTGAATGATCATGGACTAATATTACAAATTCTTTGGAACTTTGTTTTGTTAACTAGAAAATTAGCATAGTTAACGTTTGCTAAATATTTTGACTTTTGAAAGATGAAACAAAATATAACTAAGAAAATCTTTGAAAACTTGTATGTGCTGTAAAACCCATCAATTATGTTTGAATACTAAAAATGAATGGGAAAAAATTAATTTAATTTTGTACTTATTATCACAAGTGAACATACAAGTGAGAGTATAATGAGTGCTTAAATAAATGGTTACAAAAATGTGGCATATACATACATAATAAAATGCCATTTGCTTTAAAAAAGAAAAGAAAAAAGGAAATCCTGCCCTTTGTGACAACATGAATGAAACTGGAGGATATTATGCTAAGTGAAGTAAACCAGACATGGAAAGACAAACACTGCCTGGTATCACTTATATATGGAATCTAAAAAAGTAAAACTCATAAAAGCAGAGTAAAATGGTGTTTGCTGGGGGCTGGGGATCTGGGGATAGAGGAAAATAAGGAAATGTTAGTCAAACATCGAGGATGTAAAAATATTTATTGTTACATTTTCCATAATGACTTACCCTCCGCAAAAAAAAAAAAAAGTAAAAAAGGTATATTCACATATAAAACATCAAGGAATGGCTAAATAAATTATGTTTCATTTACATCATGGAATAATATATAACTGTGCAAATGATAGTGCATTTTATTTCCTTCCTTTTGACCTTAAAGATTTTCTGTTGTTTTCTCTTTATTTTTATCTCAAAAAAAAAAATATGAACTCACCTTTAATTTTCCAAGATCTACTTCTGAACATCCTTCTTTGAAATCCTGCTTCATTATTGTTATCGATTGCTGTTTCCAGCCTTGGCCGCCCCCTGTACTCTCCCACTGTGGCACGTTATCAGATACTCAAAAAAATATTTCCAAATTTCTCCTATCCTAAAATAAAACAAAACATATAAATAAACTTTCCTCTAACATTTTGCCATATCAAGCTGAACTTTTTCCTTTCTCTAACATCTTATAGTCATGTTAGTTCTCCTCAAGTCCCCATCACTCATTAGTTAAAACTTAGGGGATTGGCCCCGCCCATGCTAAAAGTAGTCTCTCATAGATCTACAGAAGTCTTAATGGTACCAGATCTAATGACCATGCCAACCTCTAATCTTTGACCTCTGTGCATAAGACACAACTGACCATATAAACCCGGAAACAAAGGCATAAGGACCAGAAACTTGACAGTAGAAAAAGAAAAGAGGAAATACATTTGTAAATATTTAAGTGGTAAACAGGATTGATTGATTGCTTGGATGTGGGCACTTGATGACTGCTTAGATATCAGATATTGGAGAGAAGAGGTATACATATTTGTTTTTGTGACTTAGGTGGGGAGCGAGACCAACAATAGAAGTATATCTTTTAAGAGAAGTATAATATTTACAGGGAGATAATGAAGAGGCATTTATAAACCTAACTATGGCATAACTCTGGCAAATTTCATTAGTAGAATATAAGTTTGAAGATCATAGCAAAATATGATAGCATCTATGAAATATGTAAGTCATCTTAGGAGAGATATAGAGTGAGGTCAGATTTTGGCTAGGAATGGAATTCTAGGACCAGTGTATGCCTGCTGCCCAGTTTCATTTTTAATAGCACACTCTTTCATTCTCAAAAATGGCTATGTTTGGGCAATAAATTATTTCCTAACCATGATTCTCCTGCCTTCTGTCTTTCCTTTGGCTTCAGCCAATGGAGATCGGATGGAGGGAGGAGAACGAGGTCAGTGAATTTACTTCTGTGGCATCCTTCTTGACTTGTCACAGTGGGTTGGTTGTGTGTCCTTATCCTCAGATGACACTAGCTACTGGTGGGGAGAATGGGGGACAAGTAAGATTCCTTATCTTTTTCACTCATCCTTTTTAATGTTTTTTTTTTACTAAATTATTCTCAATTATCCCTTTGGAATGCACCATGTGTTTTAGTTAAGCATCTGATTAGTACTGGGGTATAGGCAAAACCAAGGCTGTATAGTGTCATGAAAGGCAAGAAGAGATTTTGAAGATTCATGCCCTGTATGGGGATGTGGGGTGTTGGTGGAGGGAATGCACCAGAGTGATCCATCAAGATTAGGAAAAGATAGTAAGGGTACAGATTATAAAATTTGTGTTGGATAGGGACAAAAACAAACATATATTAGGCCAAAAAGAAAAATTACATCCACTTTTCTATTCAATTTAGTTAAACAATCATTAATAAACTAATTTTTATTTTAGGACAGACAGGGGACATCATCAGAAGTATACTTGGGGGAGGAATTATATATGAGAGATAAAGGAAGTCACACTGTGTTAGTTACTATAATTTACTTGAACTTGACTCTGTTCTTAATCACATTTGGAAAAATAGAAGGATTGGACAGAGAACTTTTATTAATATGTTATCCCAGACAAATATACTTTTGTTCAGCTTATGAAGTCTTAACAAGTTTTATCAAATCTACACAAATCCTTTAGCATCAACAGACTACCAACAGACACGGAAGATAAAAAATTGTCTAGTTATTTTTAAATCCTGACTCTAATGTCCTCATTGACTCTTATAAACTCAGGATGCAAATGTCTAAAATGAAAGAGACCTGGTATGATTATTAGAAACAAAACTAAAAACTCCTAGAAAGCAAAGACATAAATAAATACCTAAGAACATGGAAAATTTTGGGTGGATGATGGTTGTAAAGTTAAATAAGCAGTGTGTAATCAGCTTGTCTTTCTCAGGAATTTAGAAGCCAGAGTAATTAGCCAGTGAGAGAAATAGTCAGTTCCTGCCACCTATCCCCAAGTTCTCATCATTTTTCAAGGGCTTGGTACATCTGGGGATTCTGATAGCTGAGCCCTGTATCCAATTTAGAAAGCTCCATAATGTTAGCTGAAGGCAGTGGAGTAAACATTTATCACTAAGGAGTGGAATGAGCACCTCTCAGCTGAAAGCTGCTTAGAGGAATGCAATTTGTGCAGTATAAAAGTGTATGCAAATCTTAGTTGTAGTTCTCTTTAAATCTATGAAAAACTTTCTATGACTTTAAGGGAAAGAAACCCTAAGCAGCTCTTTGAAAAATAGAAACCATCGTAAAGAAGAACAAACATTTTACAGTAGCATCTCCAACATCACTCCCTGTTCTGCTTTCTATTTCATAGACAAGACCACCTGGAATTTTGTAACCCAGCAAAACTTCAGGCTCCTTGTATTTCTAGCCAAGTTCCTGGAACTGGGCAGCATGTTCTTCATACAGTTTAAATCCAGAAATATATGCTATTCGGGGGCTATTCTGCTTGGAATATGAGCAGAATTAAGGACTCTAAATAGGTGCCTTGCCATTTCCCATGCTTTTGAAGAGATCTCTATACCACTCAGTCTTCTGGGTTTGAATTAGAGAACCTAATGAATGAAGAGAGGAAAAATGGAGTGAGAATGATGTCTGGTACCTATAAAACGCACACAAGTACGAGAGTGTTATTCTTTTTAAATGTTATTCTTCAAATTAGCAAAACGATTTGAAACAAACAATTTCAATGTGCCAGAATGAAAATTTTATTACTCGATTAACAAACATTGTCAGTGATTACTCAGCTTAACTCCTGCATATTCATTCTTGAGAGAAGAAAGTAGTATGTAGACAATGGATAAATATATAATGCGGTAATGATGGAACTTCTGGTAACCCCTGCCATATTTTAGAGGACCAGAAAGCCTTCTGGATGTCCCTAAAGTTCAAGGCATGCACAGCAAACTTTTTTTCTCTTTGGGGGTGGGGTGGGGGAGTTGAGCATGCTTTTGGGGTCTACTCCTCAGGAAGGAAAGATATGGGAAGAACATTTCTACCTGTGTTCACATGTCACACACTCTTTCTCGAAGAACTTTTTTTTTTTTTTTTTTTTTTAGGGGGATGGGGCCGAACATGCATTGCACAGACCATTGCAGATTGTCCTTGTAGAGAGCTGTGCTCAGTGCTCAAGTATTGCAATGCAAGGGTACTCGAGAGGTCCAGATTTTCCTGTTACTCAGAGAATGAGTACAGTTTGGAGACAGGGGTAAGGAAGGTCACTTTGAAGCACTTTAGGCCTTAAACTAGACTTGTTGTATATTATACCATTAATAATGAAGCTGATATTTAATTTCCATCTGTCTGATTCCCAAATTTTATCTATCAATTTGTTTGGAACTTTTAATAGATGTTAAGATCTCAGTAATTATAACTCCTAAAATTTAGACACTTCCCACCTAGTTTCAATGATGTCTTTTCCTATAATTTCTAAAAAGAGTCAGGTAATTTGACTACTTTAATCAACAATTCTTAAGCATGGAAATACCAATTTCATAAAATTTTATTGCTAGGAATTGCAATAGTTCACAGAGTTGATCACTTAACTTGGCTTTTCTCACATTGTTCAGCACTTTCTTGACCATGTAGAATATTCCGCTATAAATAAAATTTCAAGAAGTTTTGCTAACTTGTTTTAACAAGTGCAGTAATTTTTTTTTTTTGCTAGGCAAAGCTATTTTGTTAGATAAAATATTGACACGAGGAGGAAGTCAACATTTATAATCTAAACATTTTTAATGTTAATATGCTTAAGAGAATACATAATACAAACAACTATAAAATGATTTTGTCTTTCTTAATCAGAAAAAACTACCAAAATGTAACATAAACAAATGAATAAACTGAGTATGTGTCTTATTATTGTTTATATTTCTTCCTTTCTCTGTAGGTCAAATCTGATTACAAAGGAACTGGCTAATAATATGTTAGGAAAAAAATAATATATCGATAATTAATAAGAAAATCTGATGGCAAAAAATACTCTTCTGTGTGGGTAGAGCTTTTTAAGTTGAAAGGCTCTTTGAAAAATGACATTTTCTATTCAGTGTAGATTCCAAGAAATAATCTAGGTTTGCCAAAATAATTTCAATGATAAACAATAGCATTCATGTTTTCAATCCTCATTTATCTAACACACACACACACACCCCTTGATATTAGGTAAAGATCAGGTTCTTTTGTTCTAATCCTGAACCAATAATATATTTTTATTCTATTTTATTGCCACACATTTAAAATCTTTGAGCAATTTACTTTAATCTGGTACCTGCACGATGTACAAATACTATGTGTTTTTTTGCATGAATGCACATTTTAGTTTGTCACAGAAAAGATCAGATCGGTATATTTTCTTTAAGTATTATGAACTACACCTGAAGTTCTAGTCACTGGAGTAAAGAGATCTATGGAACTTTGCTCACTGAGAGGATTTATGAGACAATTTGAGGAGAATTTCATTAATATAAACAAATAATAGAAGGTATAACACAGAATGGCCTACACATGCTTGAAAATTGGTTTTCATATGACCATTGCGGAATAGTCTCTACCTGTAAGTCAGTCAGTCTGTCTGTCTGTCTCTCACTCTCTGTCTCTTGTTAAGCTTCCTATCCTTCCACTCTTTCTTCCTGAAAATGCCTTATTCTCAATTATATTTTTGATTTTGGTTTAATCTCTTGTTATTTTTTTTTATTACAGCAACAAAAAACATTTAACTTACAGAAACATGCAATGCATTCTCTCTCACCTGAGTCGATCTACCTAGACATTTTTTCCTTTTTACCCCTTTTCCCCAACCTAATTTATACTTTTAGTTTCACTTTAAGTGATAATTTCTTTGAGCATACATTTTTTAAGTTCTCCCATTCTGTTAGGCCTAGGGCTGAAGATAAAATACAAGATGCACAGTTAAATGTAAATTTCAGATAAATAATAATATTTTAGTATTAGGATATTACAAATACTGCACAGGTGTGTTCTTTGTGGATCAGCATCTAGTTGGAAGATGGGTAGAGAACGAAGTTCCTTGAGATGACTATGAACTTGTGAGCAAGATATAGGCTAAAGAAGGTTATTAAATTGGTTTAATGTGAAGCAATTTTTAATTATAATATAATGGCATCTTCAACTAAAAGTTGGTATAGAAGGTGGCTTTGTTTTTCTCGACCTTGAATGATCAGGTACTTAAACCATCAGTTTTTAAAAAATCTACCTATTTTGCTCCAGTCCGTGAAATCTGTTTTGAATTATATTTGTGAATGATCTGACCAAGTATTTCGTTATCTAATACAAAAGTCTAGATTCTTATAGGTTGACATGTAACAGAAGAATGGAGCATTTTAAATGCCATTACTGTTAAGTGGCCAGAGTGAAATTTCACTCCTGTATATATGTAGAATGAGTACAGGGTCATTCGATCAAGGAGTAAACCACTTAGAGGTTGATAAAATGTTCTCATTATTTGAGGAAAATATTATTTAAAATGGACATATGTAACTAAAAATCACAATACATAAAAATATTTTCTTTTTTTAAACTTAGCCATGCTGTTTGCCATCTACTAATATAATAGCATGTAATCTTCTGTCAATATTAATTCCAGATAAAACCTATATTAGCTTCAGCTCATTTTCTATAATGAATACTTTAAATATTTTCTTGAAAATGCTTAATATAGATTATGATATCCTTAGAAGGCATATGCATGTTTTACATACACACATGTATCACACATGCACACATAAGAAAGATGTTGAAATAGATGTTGCAATATTATACTCAATAAAATATCATAAATTATTTTCGGTGGTTACTTCTGGATGAGGAGATGGGACATGAATATCTTAATTTCCTTCCCTGTTGAGTAACGTTTTCTAAATATTCTTTAATGAACATATTTGTTTCAGATAAAGTGAAAAATAATTTTAAAAATACACTTTAAAGAAATTTTTCATTATTCATATAATTTGCCAGTAGCCCGTGTAAACAGTCTCTGTTGAGCTGTATATATTTAGAAAATCTAAAATGTGAAACCAGTTGGATGATGAAGTATCATAAAAGGCAATAATTTGTTTCCTGATAAATTACATATAAATCACTTCTTGAGTGAAAAATCGGTCATTTACACCTTGTTATTTACGTCTTCAAGTGAATATGTTTAACATTTTCCCCAGGGGTCTCTGTAGTTATTGATGATTTCAGCCATTCTTTGGCGTATGCACACATGCTGAACTAAAATATACTTGGGGACGAATCTCTCACTTTTAAAAAATAGTAGATTTGTTCAGGAAAACAGTGCCCTAAAGCCTCTGTGCTGAGAAATTAGTCTCTACATAGAGAAATTTCCACTGTGCAAACTAATACTCAGGGCAGAGAACATGAAAAATATGCTAAACTTCATCATAGCCACTTAAATACTTTCCTATGTGTGTCTCACAGAGCACTTTCTAAATCTATAAAATACTACACAATTTGGAGTGAAGTCACTTTGACTAAGTTGAACTACTATGTGGCAAAATGAGGACATAAAAATCTATCCAAAATGGCTTTATGAAATAAATTTATTAAAAAATGTTACCAAAAATTGTATTACTAAGGAACATACCAGGAAAACATAAAGTTTGAAATATAACTAAAATTATTATTCTGTAGTCCTCTTAAATTATAAAATTCTCAACAAATACAATAGTCATATGTACAAATATTTTTAATAACTATGTACTCGCATTTTAATTCTATTACATGCTTTAGTGTGACAATAAAAACAACTATTCTATGCTTCAAAACTTTTAAAGAAGCTTCTTATTGCCTTAAAAAACTCAATTTATGATATGGTTCATGCCAATCTCTAAGTGTCTTCTCACATTATATGACAAATCAACATAATTTGTTATATCTAAGGTGTCAAACTTGTTTCAGTGCTCTTAAATATTTATTTATTTACTTACGTATGTATGTATGTATGTATGTATGTATGTATGTATGTATGTATTTATTACTGTACAGCAACTGGTCTTCTGAAGTGTTCTTCCATCCAAGTAGGCCTGACCCCTGCTTAGCTTCTGAGATCAGACGTGATCGAGCCTGTTCAGGGTGGCATGGCCATAGACAGTTTTGACAAAATTGCAACTATGCTACATTTGTCACAACTGAGAAATAAGTGTTGGTACATTACTATTAACTAAACTATATTTTGTTAGGACTTTACTAGTTTTTCTACTAATATTCTTATCCTATTCCAGAAACCAATCCAGGAACTATGTTTTGTTTTGTTATCATGCTCACTTAACGCTTCTGTGGCAGATTAACTGCTTGTGACAATTTCTCAGCCTTTTGTTATTGGCAATTTTGACAGTTCTGAGGAGTATTGGACAGGTATTATGTAGGGTGTTCTTAAATTTGAATTGTCACATGTTTTCTCATGATTAGTTTGGGACTATAGGATTTGGAGGAGTAACAGAGGCGACGTGTCCTCATTATATCATACCAGCAGATATATGATAACATTATTTATCGCTGATGATGTTAACCTTGATCACTTGGTCAAAATAGTGTTTGTCAAGTGTCCCAATTGTTAATTTTCACCTCATTCCACACGCAAGGAGAGGAGATTATGCTCCATCTGCTGGAAGAGAAAGGACCTACATACATTATTTAAAATACTTCTGTAAGGAAGATTTGTCTCTTATCCTCTTAGCTATGTATAAAATATATCTAAGATATATTTACTTGTTCACTTGTTCATTCATTTGTTTATTCATTCATATCACAATGGACTTTTATATGTTTATTTTATACTTTGGGATGTAATGCAGTACTATGCTATTCATTTTTCTGCTTAACTTGTTCCACTTTTGGCCATTGGAACTCTATCCAGTTTTGCTCCTGTGCCCATTTTGCATGCCTCCATCAGCATGCCACCATTCATGTACTTATGGGGCGACCCCAGTATACATGTAGAGCTATTCCTGTCGGAGTGATTGGAGTTCCAGTGACACACACACCTCTAGGTCCTTTTCACTGCCAAGGAAATGAATTTCAACTCAGTAAATATGAGCAATATTTGTTTATCAAAAGCACAATATGAGGTAGAAGATGGGTGAAGCCTAAAGCTGGCCAGCCACGTGGAAATGAGGTTACGTACTGCAAGACGGGCTACAGGCTATAGAGTAGGAAGATGGAACGCTATAACCCCTGGGAAGGGAGAGGTCTGCGTTATATTTGAGGGCCATGGTGGAGTGGTACCAAAGACATTCGTAGGTGATTGGCAAGTGAAGTCACCTTGAATGACACCTGGCTGCCATATAACTTGCTTACTGTGCATGTGCTTATCCAGAATTCAGTCTGTTATAATTACATTCGTGAACTTCCAGGCGTAGTCATGATATTATAATGATGGCATAATGAGGCTGAAGTTTTGGGCTGTACTTTCTGTGCATGCGTTTGTGGCTGGGTTAGGCCAGCAGCTTTTATGGCCTTCATGCTATAGGATTTGGGGTAATTTATAACCCTAAAAGGAAGGTATTTCTGGAAGGTCCTTAAGGAAGATCTTCAAGGGAAGTTTCTATGGTTACTGTGCTGGGCCCCTATTCCTTTGTTCCCCTGTCACTCATGTCTAACTAGCTACCTAACATAGCTGCTTCAGAATTTTTAACTTGCATTTTCAAGTGAAACAAATTACCAAATTAGTAGTTTTTTCTTTTTTTCTTTTTTTAGATGCAATTTCCAGTCAAAACACAATTTCGCAAAGTTACTTAGGTCATTTCATTTTCTTCCAGACCTCCATTATTGAGGATATATCATATATTTGCAACATACATGTGCATTGTCAAGTATTTATATTGTTTAGATTCTTTTGTTATAAGTAGACCTTGCAACCTGTGGTTCCCATTATTTTTCTTTTTTAACTTGCATAGTAATCCAATGCTTTCTATGTCTTATGTGACCTCTATTTGGAGTCATATTTTTGGAATCATAAAAATCCTTCTTTATTCTCTTCTGAGGCTTTACATGTTTATTTTATTTTACATTATTTTATTTCGTTTCTGTATTTATTTATTTATTTGCATTTCTTGCACTGTGCTGGCTGAGACCTGCAGTACTGTATTACACTGGTAATGGGCATCCTACCTGAATTTATATCTTAATGATAATGCTACCAACGTATCATCATTAACTATTTAACTGATAGCAGTTTTTTCAAGATATACTTTGCCTGAATAATGATACTTGAGATTGCTGCCTACTCAAAATTAATTAACACTTGGACCATATAGTAAGTGTGGATTTAACTGAATTCTGTGTGGACCAAAGGAATTTACTGTTGCAAATTCTAATGGAAACTGTTTTTTTTTTTTTTTTTAAATTTATTTCTATCCATAGCAACAGCCCAAACAGACACATGTCTTTTCCATATCCCTTGTATAGAGAGTTTATTTTACCCTGAAGTTGTAGCACTCAGGAGCCTTGACTCGATGCAAAGCCTGAGGCTCTGTCTCCTGTCCCCCGCCACATGACCACAAAGCAGCCTCTCACTGGCTAATACCCTCACCCTCAGGGCAGCCTCAGGCTCTTGGTGCCTGCTACCCTTCTGGAGTCCCTCCATTTTCTCAGTTTGGTCTGATGATTTTTTCTTTCTATTTTAAAAGGTCAGCCATACATTTAACATTTCTTTTTAAAAATATTTTAACCAGTATTTTAAAGTTTTCTGTGTTGAAATTATTTTACAGGATCAGTAACTCCCATGTTCAGCTTTAAAATATAATTTCCCTTGATATTTTCTTCACACTTTCCATGATCCTCCTTTTTAAAAAAGACAATGTAATCTTTTATTTTTAATGTATATTTGACACATTGTTTTGTTCACGTTTCCCATTCATTTAAATAAAATAAAGTAGAGGAAACACAACTACAGACTAGCAGAGAAAATGGTAAAAGTGCAAAAATAAGAAGGGATTGGAAAATGAAAGTCGAGATACAAATATCATGGTGAAAAAGATGATATTCTTAATATTACCAATCTTACATTCTAGTTTGAAAATAATTTATAATTTTCAGACTAGCACTATATATCACATTTTTCACACTGCTTAAGAAATCAAACATCTGATATTATAAAATATATAACTCTAGTTATTTGGATTTTATATACATATATATATGTATATAAAATAGACCACAGAATGTGTACAATTATGCTTCTTAGAAACGTAAGCCAAGTTATTTAAATAATTAAACATGATATGAAAACTTAAATCATGTGTAGATTTATTTATTCTGAGACTGCTGAATTTCAGCTTTCTGTAATTTTATAACTCCTAGAAAACCATATCTTATTATGAACATCATTATGTTGAAACTGGCACAGATTTAGCAGCTGAATGGGCAGATTTAAAAAAAAAATGCTAATCAGCCTTACTAATTCACTAATTATCCATGTTTTCTTATAGAAGAAATAAGAAAAAGCTGAAGGCTTTACTTATCAAACTTGAAGACTGTTATAATATCAGGAGAGAAATAATGAATAAATACATTCATTAATCCTTTCAGATAAATGTTCCTAAAGTATAATGCTTTAAAAGATATCGGAATTTTGAAAGTGAGATTCTTCTGTTAAAATAACAAAAATAGCTTGGTTATATTAAATATAAAATGACAATTACAAATTATATATGATAATGCAGTTAAAACTTTAAATTCGCTGTGGCTATTCACTTTTCTGAAACATGTGTTTATATGGTGTATGTGTGTTTCTACTCACACTTTGAAAAATTTTAAATTTTCTTTTACTTCCATGACATAATTCATTACTCGTTTCTGTCATATATCTATGCCTTTAAGAAAAAAAAAAATCCCCACCTCTGCTTCCCCTTTCTCTTCCCACTATTTAGTTCCTGGAGCGAAAATACTTCTGTGCCATTTGACGGAAGAAGATTGACATGACTAACTGTATCACCCATTCAGTGGTAATAGGGGATGATGACATGGAACAATGACCTAGACCGATGACTCTGATGCCTCAGCTTTGAGACTAGATCCAGTAATCCCAAATCAAATGGATTATTAGCACTATTCAAGTAATTAAGTAAGGAAGCCATTACACCAAGGTGGTTCTAATACCTTGTTAGCCAAAGAAAACAAACCAATACCTAAGCCAAAGTCAGTTTCTATAACTATACTTGTAGCAGAGAAAATGAAATTTAAAAACAACTAATCACAAACACCTCACTAGGATTTCCCACACAAAGCAGCATCTCAAACTATAGCCAAATAATTATCTTGCTTTGTTTTCACAGTTGCCCTATACAAGTCTTTCCCTTAGTCCTGTCTGCACAGTGTTCCTAACCAATTGAAGTCTGGTACTCCCCATCTGAATCTGTTTTTGCTCAAAAAAACACTTGAAAGTTTTAATGTGCCTTGATTTATCTTTCAATGGCACTTCTCAGCAACAGAAATGTCAAGGCAGCCCTAATGCGGGCTGGGGATGAGAGTGTGTGGTTTAAATGAACAGGCCCACGTGGTTCCCAGTCTTGCCTCCAAACTCCCGTTGATTCTGGTCATTATTTCTACAATGTTCTTTCAGTTCTGTTGCCATATTTTGCCTAAGACAACCAATATAACTTTTTAGTGTGCACAGTCACACCCTTGCTAATATACCATTCTTCTTTGATTCTTCATTGGTAATTTCCCTTTTTGGTGCTAATTAACACTAAATCTTTAAATCCGTATTCAGTCCTTTATTCTCCTATATCCAGGTAGCTACTGGATATATCTATTTGGATGCTCAAAAACTAGTTCTTCAACATTTTCTCTCCTGTAAAACCTATGAATCTTGTATTTCTACTCTCAATAATGATGTTATCCACTCAATCACCCCAGGCAAAAATGTTTGAATTATTCTAAACTTTTTCTTGTTTTAAACCATTTGCTCCAAACCAGATACAAAATCCGGCCTAATTAAATTCTTAAACATTTCCAGGTACTTCATCTTTCTCATCTTTCTTATTACCACTGCCTTATTTAGATCTCTCTAACATTTTATCTAGTATTTAATTTTTCTTCTGTCCGATCTCCTTGGCTTCAGTTTAAAATCTTCTCTCCAATTAAGTTTATTCCATATTATAGTTAGAAATATCTGTCTAAATACAATCTGACCATACTACTCCATTGCCTAAAACCTTCAAATAAATCTATATGGCCTATAGTACATCAAGCCAGAATCTCTGATTGAAATTTATAATATTTTCCATGGCCCTCCTCTATCTGGCTTCCGCCATGATCACTACCTGACATGCGCCTAACAATCTGGAAAGTTTCTCTATATAACACCCCTTTTCTAATGCTATTGTTTTTATTAGCTCAATATTTCCTCTCCTAGATAAGTCCTGATTCTTTTAAAAGAGCTAAGTCAGATGCTATTTCTTCTTTATGTGTTACCCCTTCACTTCATGCATAACTTAAAAAAATTTTTATCATTCTTCATTTTAATTTTCATTTACTTCCTGTCGATTCTGAACAGACTGTGAAGTTTTGGAGAATCAGCATGCAATAAGTAATTGTTTAATGAGTTAATGAGTACTGGCAGAGAGAGAGGAAATCAAAGTCTTGTGTTGATGTTAGAAAAGAAATCAAAAAAAGAAGTGTCCTAGTGGCCAGTAGATAAAATCGAATAGGATTACAAAAGACTGGTTTACTTAAATGAATTTAGCATCAAAGATGAGCTCCTGTGGGTAGTGTTATAAAAGAGACGGGAAATGGGATTGAGAAACCAGATCACATATTTTCTTTCTTTCAACGTGAATCAGTAATCATATCGGCTTCACGTTAAAGTGCGAAGGAAGCCTGCACTTTTATAATCCCTATATAGCAAGTTTCATAGGAAACATAGCATCAGGGAAAAGTCAAGTTTCACGAAAGCAGAGAATATAGAAGTTTGCTTGCTTTGGGAAATTCGAGAAAACAGATAATACATTCATTTATCCATATTTGTCTAATGAATGACAAAAAGCACAGGTCAGAAATACAGGTGGAATGCCTTGAACACTAGTGGACATTGGATTGTTTTGCTCTAAAAAAGAGACAGCTTTATTTAGAACAGTTCTGAGCAGAGTAATTTCTGATTAAAAATAGCATTCAAAATGTTCTTTAAAAAGTAGTCTGTGATGTAAAAGAGTAACTTAGTGAGATTAACTTGTTTTAAATAAATGTGGTACTGCAAAGAAAAGATTTGAAGAACTATTATATGTTAAAATTGATAAAACGAAAGAAATAATTGGCAAATTTCTTGAAAATCTTATTTTTTGTGTGTGGGTAGAGTGAAGAAAAGAGTGAAGGCAGGCCTGAATAAAAATGTCATGCTAAAAGTGACCATAAACTTAATTTATGTTCTATGAATGTATTTTAGTTATTTTTCCAACTGTATATGAAACGTGTGTATCTGTATGTTACTTTGTGATAGCAGGTTTTTGAACATAACATCTTAGTTTATTTATCAAGGAAATTGACGACCCGTAAAAAAGTTTAAACACCATTTCTACATTTTAAAGGTAAGAGAAAAATAAATAAATTTAAAGAAATCTATGGCATGTGATAGACCCAGTGTTAACTGGTCTTGCGTGTTTACTAATGCCAAGTATAGAGTCTGATAAATAAAATTGTTCCAGAGAGAACAGCTCAAAGGGCAGTTGTGTAGTTTAAAAGTGCACCATTTGCTCATTAATTTCAGGTTTTTAATGGGGAGGGGGACCATAATACAATCATTTACTCAGCCCAGACCTCATGTTTGAGACAGAGAGTTAACTAAACAATTATAAAACAACTAGATGAGTTATATGATAGGGAAAGTAAAAGTCCTGTATAAGCTTAAGGGAGTGATACTTAATTGGACCTTTGTCTCACATCTGGCTTGAGTTGGGGTACCATTATGAAATCTTGACATAAAAAACAATATCAAAATTAGGACCGGAAGAATAAGTAGAAGAGGTTTTAGGTGGATGGGAGAGTACCACTTTTACAGCTTACTATGCCAGCCATTGTTCTAAGTGGTCTGCAGTAGTAATCAACCCTTACAATGATCTTAGACTATTATTCTCTCCATTTTAAATATTGAAAAACTCAGGCATAAGTGGTAGAGCCAGAATTTGAGCCAAATCAGTGTGGTTCCAAACACAATGGGAAAATGAATGCACTATCATGAACTTCATAAGAAGAAAAATATATGCAAACAGCCAACAAACATGAGATTCCTCAACTCACCAATAAAACAAATAGAGCCAAATTTTTAAAAAATTATAAATTTTATTCTGTCAGATAGGCATAACTTTTAAAAAGTTTATAATGCTAGTGATATTGAAGTAACAGGAAGTAGATAGTCCACATGGTGAGACTGTTTTAATAGGTAAAACATTTTTAAAGGCTAACCTTTCAATATAACAAAATTTGAACATTCTCTACTAAAATTTCCAGAATTTTATCTAAGGAAACATAAGCACATTCTACAATATCTCCACGTCAGTTGCTACACCTTCCAAACATGCTTCAATCCATCTATTTTTCTCTAGCGTCATGACCCCATGCTCTTCTATGCCCCTCAATCTCTTTAGTGCACAGGAAAGAATCTCCTATCCAAGGCTCGGTTCATCCCCTCTTGCCTCTACATGAAGAGAAATCATTTGCAATTACAATCAGATCAGACAGTACTCAATTTAACTTCTTAATTTTGCTTCCCATTGTTCTGTAGAAAGAGGTAAACATTCTAGATTCTGTACCGTGAATAAATTACCTCTGCCGACTTCGTCACACTCATACTACGCCCTTTTTCCCTTCCATGGGCACACTATGCTCCCTCCCTCTTCACCATTGCTAGTTTCTATTCCCACCAATTTCTCACTCTTCTGAGGGCCTTTGCAATTGTTGCTTCCTTGGTTTAGGCATCATTTCTCCACAGAAGACTTCACAGATGACCCTCCTATTACTCTTAAAGTTATTTCTATTACTATTATTTCTCACCTCTATTTCTTGGCACTTTTGATAACTTTAAATATTTTTATATTGAATTTTTAAAACTTTTCTCAGCCTTTTCCACTAGATTGTAATCTCTATAAGAGCAGTAAACATGTCTATTTTGTTCACTGCTATAATCCCAATGTTTGGTGACACATTTTTGTGTGAAGAAGAGAGCATCTTTAGACATTTTTAAATGTGCTTTTGAATTTTCTCTGCAGTAGTATTTGACTCCTCTCCCTCTCCCTAGCCCCATTCTTATAGACTGATTCATATGCCTCAGGGTAGTTTTGGATTATTTCAGCAAGAATGCAAAAAAGAAATACAGGTTTGATATTCAGACTCTAACACCTACATTAAGGTTTTTTTTTCTTTTTTTTTTTTTTGCGTCATCAACAAGAAAATATGTTTTTCAAGGGAGAAAAATGTATATACTGATATCTATATCATTTTATGCACATATAGATATAGACATATATATGAGAGGCAGAATCAAAAATTTTTTATGAGGCATAAAGTTAAAAAAATGCAGAAAATGACATAAGGTTGTTTCAGGCACATAGAAAGAGTTGTAAGATCTCCTTTCTGCACAGAAAAAAAGAAAGGGAGGCACACACCCATGTCTTACTCTAGCCCACCAATAAGTAGAAATTCAGAGGTATAGGAGTTTGAGAAGTAGCTAGATTGATAAAAAGAACATGAAGAAATCAGAACTGATAAATCTCCTTTCCTAGGAATACAACAAACCAGGACTGAAGAATATGGGCTGGAAGCAATTGATGGAACAAAAGACTAAAAACAGTAGCCTGAGGCAGTGGGCTTGATTCTTCTCAGCCAGGGATCTAGACTTTCCCAGATGTCATGGTCATGGGACCTGGAGAGGCAGGGCACTGAAGGGAAGGTAACTTCTGTACTGTAAACAATGGCAGGTTAGGCAGTAGCTGTACCCCCCAATGAGGAAAGGTATCCCCTGAACCTTAGTACTACTTAGGAGAAAGATTACACTCAACCAAACACTCAAAGTCAAAGCTAGACAGAGATTGAGCTATGAGGCCCTACGATTTCCTACAGGGACCAAATCACATCAACTGCCATTTCCACACCCCAGTAGATCAAGTCACTTTTTAGAAAGGAAAGGGGGAACATGGCAGACATGTTATAGATAAAGCATGTATCACAGGGCACCTAAGTCATCTATATGAGTTTCTAGGGCTGTCATAACAAAATACCACAGACTCGATGGCTTCAAACACAGGAATTTATTTTCTCACTGTTCTGGAAGCTTGAAGTCCAATATCAAGGTGCCAGCAGCGTTGGTTTCTGGTGAGAATTCTCTTTGGCTTGCTGTGTTGCTGTCTCCTCAGGCGGCCTTTCCTCTGTGTGCACACGTTCCTGGTTTCTCTTTCTCTCCTATAAAAACAGTCATATTAGATCTCATTATACTCTAATTATATCCTTAACGGCCGTATCTCCAAATACAGCCACGTTGGGGGTTTAGGGCTTCGACCCATGAATTTTGAGGGAACACAGTTTAGTCTGTAAGAGTCTTAATAAGGAGGTAATTTCAACCAGAAGAGCCTAAGATATTATTATACTATATTATAGTAGTATTCAAGAAAACTACTAGATCAATTACAGAAAAATACAACTAAAAATTTAAATATCTGCATAATTTCAGCCCCGCAAAAGTTATTTAATTTGCAAATTAATCTAGGCATACATAAGTATACATTTTCTGTTGTACATTTTTATTAACAGCATTATATATAAGTAGTAAAGGATCTAAAATAGCTTCAACACTCATCTACAGGACTTTAAGTGAAGTATCGCATAGTCGCACATTATTGAAATTTTTATATGTAACCAGTGGAATGTGGGCATTGACTGCATGTACTTAAATAAAAATATATCACTGTCTTTGATACTTTACTTGATATATTTGTCTAGATTAAAAAAGAGATGCCTATTTGTCAATGTCATCATCAAGTTATAACCGTATATAAATTACACAATATGGAATGATACATAACAAGTTTAACAAAGAGTTGTAATTGTTGTCTTTGGTAGAGAAATTGTAATGAACTTAAAATCACTGCCAATGGAAGTACCATAGGATTGTGGTTAGGGATGAAGCCTGTGGAGTTAAATAGCCTAGCTCGTCAGCCATAGCTGAGGGGTCTTTGGCAGGCTGTTTAGTCCTAAGGTTTATAAGTCTCAATTTTCTGGTCTATAAATGGGTCTAATAATTAAATACACCTCAGAGAATATTGGTGGAATTAAGTGTTAATGCATATATAACACTTAACACTTAACACAGGTCTCCCTTAATAAATGTTATATGCTGTATCCTATTATTATTATCTGATACATTTCCAAATAATTTTATTCCAAATTTGACAAGGAACATGTAGTGCTTTTTAAACACTCAAATGTTTAGCCAATTCGTTTATTTTTTACTCTTCATCTTTTAGCTTGTTCGCTAACTGTTATGTCTGTGACAGAGTCACATAAAAATGCTTTGTAATATGAAACTGCCACCGTAAGCACACAGAGGCCAAGGAGTAGACATAAAAATCATCGCTTTTGTGACCTAAGGAGACAGTTCATTGATGAGTCTTTTTGGCCCCTGAGAGGTTAATGTCCAGACATCTCAAACGGGAATTGAAATGTGGTATGAGATGCTCACAAGCTAATGATCAATCTAGCATGACAACAGATTTGTGAATTCTCATCCAAAACAACTAAGAGACCTATTTTATATGATAACAATCTTCAAAGAGCCGAAGTTAATGGGAAAGAATGCCAAATCTAGAGGGCATTTTGTGTGCAGAGCCCACTCATACTGATTCCTTTGTTACACATTCCTTCACTTAGATTTGTTTGAAGATTTCAAATTCTAAATATTGTAAACTTTGCCATTTTAATAATTTTACATACGAACCTAGAAAATAGTAAATTAAAATATGATACGCTGGTTGTGAATTTGTAGAAACAAAACACAAAGAATGAACTTGGCATTCGTGATTAAGAGTTTTGATTTCAAGATCTATGAATTCATGAGAAGTCTGTAACTGCAATTCAATCACTGACCCCTTGAACCTATCTCAGTCATGAGTGCTGTAATATGAGTTTCTCTACTTCAGCAGAAGCTGCTTAGAGACAAATTACTTTGGTGCCAGACTGAATATACCTCAGTTGCTGCACAAGCGATGGCATTTCACTCAGAGGTGGGAGCCTCACAAGTTTCACTGTTTGACCTTCTGGGTGACATCTTCTGTCCGATAGTCATTATTTCCTACCTCCAGCTCACTAGGTTTCCTTAGCGCAGCAGTCATTAGAGCTCTCCAGGCAGTGTAAAGGACCAGATATAGACGTTTCCATTTTCAGAAACTGGAGGAGAGAAGATAAAAGGGAAAAAGGCCTTCACACTTGCTTTTATTCATGACTGCACCTTTCCTGGCTGACTCTGAAGCCCACATTTGTTGATTTCTCTGTGATATTTCAAACCACTTTGTCTCTAGAACACAGGTGTCAGTCAACCTTGTGGTGGTGTTATCCCAGGGAATATTACATGATGTTTCTGTCCTACGATTCTGGATACTGCCTTTAAACAAAGTTGAAATTCAGTTAATAAGACATGTAGGAATAAAACAAACTCAGGCCTGGGGATGATAACTCCTCCGAGCAGGTTAAGTATGCCATAACAGTGCTTCCAGAGAGAGAGAGATCAGGGTTGAATACGTATTGCTATAATGGCAAGTAACCCATTTCTCTCGATCCTGTGACAATATTCACTGTTTTTTCTTTTCTTTTCACTGCTCTACTCTTACATACTACTCACCTCTTCCCTTAATAATCTTCCTTTCCTCTTCTCTTTGTCTTGCTGCTGTGTTTGTGCATTTTCTCTTCTTAGATCTAGGATTAAGTCAAATTCTTACTTGAACTCCATGTCTTCTGAATTTCAATATTGCTTCTTCATTTACATGGAGAGTATACCTAAGTAATATTTTTGTCAGAAAAAAATACATGAAAAGTAAATTTTAAACTTAAAAATTTTTTTGCATAGAGTAGGCATATGCTTAATTTTATTTTTTATTTTATTTTATTACTTTATTTATTTTATTTTTTTTAGGAGAGGCAAACTTTGCTTGACCCTTGGTTGCCTAATTTTATGAAGAAAGCCCAACAGTTTTCCAAATCATTTTACACTCCAAAACAATACAAGAGAGCTCTGTTTGCTCCTTACCCTCACTGATTTTAGAATTATCATTTTTTATACACGTTTTAAAACTGCACGTATTTAAAGTGTAAAATTTGATATTTTAACATATGTGTCCACCTGTGAAATAATCACTACGGTTGAGATAATGAGCATATCTCCCATCCCCAAAAGTTTCTTCTTGCCTTTTCCTTTATTAACACCCCCTGCTCTCATGTCCCTACCCACCTCCCCTTCCCAATCTACCTCTCTGAAAATATTAGTCTGTTTTCTATTACTATGCAATAATTTACATTTTCTAGAATTTTGTATAAATAGAATTATACAGTCTGTACTTTTTAAAAATCCGATTTGTTTCAATAAACATAATTGTTCTGTTTTCTTTTTCTTGTTAGATGTACTCCATTTTCTAGATATACCATCTTCATTTATCCATTTATCTGTTTTGCACATTCCAGTTGCTTCCTGGTTTTATCTCTGATAGATGGAAATGAAATGTGCATTCATATACAAGTTCTTCTATGCTTTTATTTCTTTCGAGCAAAAACTTAGGAGTGGAATGACTAGGTCGTATGGTAGTTTTTGATGTAATTTCTTAAAAATAACAACAAAAACACAAAAACTTCTCTATTTTCCAAAGTGATTGTGCCACTTTACATTCCCACCAGCACCTTTCTCAAAAATCAATTGACCACATACGTATTGATTATATGTCTGGGGACGCTCTATTCTGTGCTATTGATCTATTTGCCCATCTTTAGATCAATATCATGTTTTCTTGATTACTCTAGCTTTATAGTAAACTTTGATATCATGTGTAAGTTCTTCAAATTTGCATTTTCATAAATATTTTAGAATTGGCCTTGATGATATCTACAAGAGTCTGCATATTTTTTTGATTGAGATTTTGGTGAATCTATAAATTTCTTAAACTTTTGATTTCAGAAAATGTGTTAATTCAAAATTTATTCTTGGATAATATTTTCAGTGGACATAAGATTGTAGGATTAAACTAAGTTCACCATGTAACATATGCCAATGACTATTTTCTTCTAATATTCAGATATTCATGATATCAATCATGTTCCTTTATTTATAACTTGAAATATTATTATTTCTATTTTTATTAGCATTTTCTTTATCCTTGTTTTAAACGATCACAGTAATGTTTCTAGGTTTTGAATCATTTTTTTTTTCCCATGCTGCACTCTGTGGGAACTTTTAATCTGAAAACTAACATATCGTTGAGAGATTAGGAACATTATATTTGTTCATATCTTTATTAAATATTTTTTTGTTTTTTTAAAAAAAATTCAGGTTGAGTTTTTTGGATTATTCTCTCTTACTCTTTAATTTTCACTTAATTATCACCTCTTTCAGTATTTGCCCTACATTTTAGAATATTCCCTTGAGCCCTGCTATTGCCTTGATTGAGCTTTTTTCCCTAACATTTGTAGTTTTATTTCTAATTAATTTAAGCTCTCTCTTATTCTTTAAATTTACTACTTCTCTGGTTTTTCCTGGCTCTATTTTTTGTTTCATTATCCTGGCCCTACTTTTTGTGCTGTTGCTGTTTCTTAGTCATTGATGGTCTTTGTGCGTTCAATCCTATTTATAGATGGACTTACAGATTTTCAGTATTTGTAGTTATTGCAGGTTTTCTAGCCTTTGCTCCTAGTGCTTATTTTTCTCCTACAGACTGATTCTGTGATTGGAGAGGGCTGGGCGAGAGCTATCAGTATTTGGGTACACCATATCACTCCATTTTTATAAATGGCAGTGGCAGTAGCAGCTCCGGGTGATGCCTCTCTCAGTCCAGATAGACACCAAAATTATAGTCACTTCACTTTGGTATTCCAAGGTTTAGGCCTCAATTGCTCCCATTTATAATATCTACACTTTCCATAGCAAGTTGTTCTTTTCTTTTATTCTGGGATAAAGGCTAAACTGCTTTGTTCGTATCAAAAAAGGATCTAGACTAACTGGCTCTGTGGGTCTGCAGTTTGCTCTGCTTGGTGCTTCCTTATTTACTATGTCTGTCGCTCTACCTGCTAAGACTAAACCTAAAGTTCTCCTAGTGCTCTACTGGAAAGAATCATTTTGTTCTCTGCTGTGTTAGATACTGAGAGTGATTGGCTTCACCGCCTCGGGCGCAAGCAGCCTTGCCGCAGATGAAAGATGTGAGATGTTATGATCGATGTTGCATTCATGATGTAAGAATGAGAAGGCTCAGTGATATTGCTAAGAGGCTTCAGCAGCTACATTCATTCTTCCAGTGGCAGGCAACCATTACATAACTACCGCTTTCTTTGGATAGTGTCATAAAGAAGTAATATCAGCGAAGAGAATGTGAACAACAAGAGAAAATACTGTGGGTTGTATTTGAATGCTAAGAAAACTCGCTCATGGAATGCACATGAGTTAGATTCTCATATTTCAGAGAAATATTAAGGTAATATTTTAAGATGACAGAAACTTGTAAAATACAGGTAATAATGAAGTTAGAGAAATATTAGTTGATATGTGACTGCTAGTATCAATGTAATTTTGCCTTAGGTCTGTGAAACATCAGAAAAATATAGTAGATCTGCTGTGGTGGCTTAAAGATACACATTATTCCCTCTTCTCTACAATGACCTCTAATCAAGTAAGTGGTCCCCTTACACTGCTGCTTGTGAGGAAAGTTCTGTAATACGTGGGTAGATGAGTCCCTTAATTAATGACTCAAGTTAGGCTAATAAGAGTATACCAATCATAGTTGATTAATCCAAATGCAGGCAACCAGCCAGATATCCTCAGAGATTTTGCCTGAAACTTTTCAATTACTTTGAAAGAAAGACAATTTTTTAATGTTGGTAAAAGTTATAAGTCATAAAAACAGTGAATTGTTGTTACATTTCCTACTTTTTAGAGAAACCCATTTTATTTTATTCTATTTATTTTAAATAATTAATAGTTTAATAAAATTTAATAATGTTAAAAATACTTTTAACTTAATAACTTATGATATGGAGAATCTCTGTATTCAAATATATATATATTTTTGTATTTAATGCATCTTTGTATTTTATGTATCTCATTTAAGATAAATGAGAGAAAATTATAGAGATTCATCTTCTGTCTATTATGAGGTATGATAATAAAGTAAATTTTAAAATATTAAAGTAAATGTGTCAAAATATGCATGCAAAGTATTCCTCTTGGGAGGTTATGCACTTATTTGAATGAAGTCACTTTCTACAATATATTTGTATTTTTTTTCTTCTCCTCTTCCTCCTTTATTTTCTCCTCTCTTTCTCATCCTTTTTTTGCCCCTCCTCTTTCTCCTTCTTCTCCTCTACTTTCTCCCATTCTTTTTGTTGTTGGAATTTTTCTAAGACTGGCCCATCTTTATGCTTCAACTTATCAGTGCAATTATGGAGAAACCCCATTAGAGAAGGAACTGAAACATACATCTCTGAGTTCTGGAGGCCGGAAAGTCTAAGATCAAGGCAGACTCAGTGCCTGGTGAGGGCCCAGTTCCTGTTATTTTTGTTTGTTTGTTTGTTTGTTTTGCTATAGTCTCACAAGGCAGAAGGGGAGAAAGCCATTTTAAAGTGAAAGAAGATGAAGCCAATATATCGAAAGAAAAAATAAATTGGTACAGAGTCCTGGTTGTATTACAGACCCTGGTTCAGTTGTTCATAAAACTATTTCATACTTGCCTTCCATATTTTGGTTATTTACACTTTTATTAGGTTCTCAGTTTGTAAAAGCAGTTTGTAAAAGTCGAATGTTCATTTATTCTCACTAATGAATCTAAATTATTTAAGTTGATAAGTATTGCTGTAGAAGCTCAAATTCACTTTAAAGAAAAATGTGTATAACTATGCCAGAAACAATTTTATGCTCTATGTTTCCTCAATTATTAAATAGTAGTTAATTCTGGGATTCTGATATCGATTTACTAATTGGTAATTTTTTAGAGTTTGTTATCAGAAGTTTGTTTCTAAAGAGAAAATTCACTACCTCCTTAATTTGGTAGACCTTGATTTTTATATAGAATTCGACATTTTTGTTTTGTTTTATTTTATTTTATTTTATTTTATTTTATTTTTCACACTAGTATTCACTTAAGAAGTTGATGAAAAGGCTCAAATTATGCAGCTTAAATAAACATTATCATTATATTAGTGTTGTAGGGTGTGTATATGATTTTAATGGCTTCAAATTATTATGAATAGACTATAGTTATGAAAAATAGCATTTCAAACAGAAATACTATATATATGTATATGTATCCATGTGTATCTGGATACACACATTAAATAATCATATTTTACTAGTTTAATTCCTTTAAATTATAATAATCTGAAATAATGTTACATGATTAAATAAATCACATTATACATGCATATTGAATTACTCACTATATTAGATTTTAATTATTATTCTAAAGATACAATTTTAAGATGACAGTTTTATCGGGTAACAATATGAATGCTAATGGTATTCAATAAAATGAATGTTAAAGCAGTTTATTTTAATTTATTGATCTTTCAGATTTCTAGCAACCTACTCTCTTTCACTTCTTTTTATTTAAAGCATCAGTCAAGGTAATGAGATTGATGAGTATATAGAGAAAATATTTATAGCCTCTTTCCAAGGCATTGTGAATTATATATCATGTGTTAAGCAAAGTAACTCTTTCTTTCTTGAATCTTCAGCATCACATATAATCTCAAGGTATGTAAAACTTAAGAAATCTTTTGATCGATGGCCATTTCTTAAAAGAGATTGTTTCTGAATACTTACACCTCAAACATCACCCAAATGTGTACACTTTCATTAATGTAATTTTATGCACAAATAATTTTCAGCCATTTTAGCCTAGAATATAAAACTAAGCTGTGAGGAAGCTTTGTGATCCTACAGATGAAAAACAAACAAACCTTATCACTGCCATTAGAAATATCTTTGCATACAAGTGTTAACCATAATAAAAAATTTTCCAGGGATGACATACCACTAGTGTTTGTAAAAGCAACAAAAACAATGACAACAATAACAACAAGTGTCAATAAAAAGAAATAGGAAGAACATTCACTAAAAGGTAGCTGAATGTGTGGCTTTAACTGGATTGGGAGTCTAGGCTGTAGAGTAATAAGTATTGTAGTTATGATATATAAACATATAAACATTTTATTCATTCTTTGTGCTTATCTCTAGAATAGTATATTGAATATTTTTCTAAAATTGATGACTGATGGCTTTAACAAAAAATCCAATGTTTGTAACAGAGAACAATGACAAAATTAACCTAGTTTTGTGCAGCTAAATGTTTAAAGAGATTATACAGTGACTTTTATGAATTCCATTATCCATTAACACTGCCTTGTTTTATACTTAAGTTTGTCTCCTTTCCTCAGTTGCCTAACTAGATACAAATTTGTCTTTGCTCGACCTTTCCCTTTTCTTCTACTCAGATATTTAATTAAGTATCTAGGTAGATTACTTTTATTTATGAAATATCCTAAATTATTTCTTTTCTTTTCTCACTTACAATGACTGCTTAATTTAAATTTCTCTGTATTACCAATGGGAATATTATCATAATCTCCTACATTGCCTCCCAGGTACCAGTTTTCCCGTTCTTCATCACCAGTGATTCTTAATGTTTTTGATCTCGGGATTCATTCCCAATCTTAAAAATTATTAAAGACCCCAAAGAGCTTTAATTTATGTAAATTCTATCTATCGATATATGCTGCATTAGAAAACATAACTATGAAATTTATAAAATATTTATTAATTTAACTTAAAATAAAAACAAAAATCTCATTGCATATTAACATGATGAGATATTTTTATGCAAAATGGCGTTGTAAAGACAAAAAATTAATGAGAATATGGGCATTATTTTTCCATTTTTCTTCTCTGTTTAATAGAAGACGGTTGGATTCTTATATCTGCTTCTGCATCTCGCTTGTGATATGTATACAAGAATGTAGTTTGAAATGTTTTGGTTTTCTTATATCATTTCCAGATAATCGTGGATATTTTTCTCTGGTATAACACCAAAACTCAACAAATGATGGTTTTCTAGTGGTTATTTGCAATGTGGAATGTGAAACCATATCAATAACATTTTATGCTTGGGCATTCGAACCCAATGATCCTTTTCGTGCTTTGAATCTTTTACCTGTTCTGAATTTGTAACATTTTGCATTGGTCATTTGGAAAATACCAGTTCCCTGCAATGAAGCTCTCCTAAATACTGATGCATTTTATTACATAATATAAAAACATATTTATATTTGTTAATACTAACAATGTGATTAACAAAGTATTTAAGTATGGAACAGTCAAACTCCTGGTGGTATAAACAAATTTTCCAAAGTTCTATTTTTGACTTGAAAGCTCAAATTTTATCATTAGTTGTTTTTCTCGACATGATGAGATTTGCCCCTTTTGCCTTGGTGATTTTACTTTGTATCCTTTTACTGTAATAAATCTTTTACTAAAAAGAATGACTAACAAACTAACGACAGTTTAAATTTGACTAATTGGAAGAGCATTTTCTCAAAATGAATCAAGTGATCCCATGCACTTTTGGTAAGATTTTAGGGCATCTTATCAAAGAGGTACACAAGAGGAAGACCCTGAGAAGCAAGGGAGAATGCTTATCACAAGTGCACCTGGGAAGTCATATCAGGAACTTACATTTACTTGTGACTTTGGGCTATTAGCTAAGGCATGCACCAGGGAGGGAATAGCATCAATTCAAGGCTTCTGCAGGCCACTTGGACACACAAAATTGATACCAGGGCAGCAATATTATGATATGGTCGAACTCCACACTGGACAAGCTACCAGCTTAGCTCAAACTAAAAAGCAATGAACAAAGTGCTTTTCTCAAGACAAATATGTTATTTTAGTATGAAGCACATGTGCTTTTGGCTTACATATTTCATAACATAATATCAAAATACATGTACCCAAAGGTTGTGATTAATTAAAATTAATAATGTGTTTCTCTTTCTTTAAATAACTTAAGTAAAATTGCGGCTTTTTTTTCCTTTTCTTTTTACTAAGCATTTGTAGAGGTGAAGAGTACAATAACTACTCATATAATTTGGTGTCGGTGTCCTGGCTTATGCTAAGTCATCAACAGCTACATCCTTGCTTTTGCACCATCACTGCATATATCAACACAGCGAAAAAAGAAAATAACATTTGGAGTCATTTGACCTTGTAGCTCTCTTGAAGAATCTAAGAGATACCCACAAGACTACAGTCCACAATTTAGGGATTGCTGTTCTACACTGTGCCAACAGTTATCTTTGTCATAAATTAATCTGATGTTTTTTACTCCACTGCTTACAAACATTATCACTTCTCACCTATGGAACAATATCCAGGCATTTCATTAAAGCCTTCACAGATGTGACTTTAACTGGCCATTCCAGTCTAGATCACTAACTTTTTCTGCAAAAGCACACATACTAACCATTCCAGGAAAGTGGTAGTATCTTCCCTTAGATTCATATTTTTTATCTTTGTATCACTTTTCATAGATTCATATTTTTATCTGTGTATCAATCTCTGTCTGGACTCAACATAAATGTAACCTCTTGTGAAAAAAGAAAAAAACCCTGAAAATAATTATTCTATTAATAGAGTTTTGTTTATATTTCTTTGTCTTTCTATAGCTAGCAGACAGATTGGTACTTTTTCTTAAATTCCTCAAACCTTTCTCAAATTCAAGATGCCTAAAATCATAACCATTATCTGTATTTCCAGCCCTAATTCTTTCCTGATGTTCCCAAACTCTGCCGAGTTACACCACCACAATTCAAATAGTTATGTAAATTAAACATCTGGAATCTATTTCACACCACAATCTGCCCCAAGACTGTACCCAATGTGGGTCCCAGGCCTCCTGGTCCCAGGTCTGGCTGTGACGCAGGCTCACAGGTAGGAATAGGACCCAGGATTTAGAATGTTGCATTAGTGTAGTAGGGCACCTGTGCCTAAAATATGTAAACATAATTTAGCTTATTGTATCACACATGTGTGCCTGAATGCCACTACTATACTCAGATATATGTGGAGACATGCGGTACCCTGGGGAGCAGGAGGAGAGCAGAAGCAGAAGTGCGCTCCCCATTATAGAACTGCGCTCCCCACGATAAAGTTGGTCCCTGCCATTTCATTCTCATGTCAGCCTCTTGTGCATTTTTCCAACTGGGTGTCTCACCATCGAAACCTTCCTTTCTCGATCAGCTCTGTACTGACACCCAATTCTTCACAAACTCCTGGCTATCTGGCCTTCTCAACGTCTCTTTCATCTATCTACAGTCCTTTTTCTGCCACATAATTCCACCATGTACATCATCCCCAACATTTACCCTTCTCCCCTTAAAGCTTTTTTGAAATGTGAGCACAGAGCTCTTTACAAAAGGACTAGTATAAAAACATCATCAAGTCTGTCCTTGATACTCCTACCCTCAAAACCCCTTGCTAAAAACCCTGGAGTCATTTATTATTGAGCCTTAGCGTAAATAGAAACATTCTTACCATATCTCCAAAGTCCTCCTGGCTCTGGGCACTGTCTATTTCAACAACTTGATTTTGGGGCCTAGCTTTATCTTACCCTGGGCAGCTCTCTTTACCTGCTCTGGTTTTACGTTTGTTCCTTAACTACTTTATGCTTTCTCCTAGCATAAAGCCTGCCTGAACACGTGCTGTCTAGAAACTATCCCTAATTATATTCCCCATATCCCCCTGCACCTCGTTAAAATTATTCTTCATTTTTCTCTCTAGTTAATAATAATTAGCTTTAAAAAATTCTATTACAAGCTCTCAGAGAACAATGCAATTTCCCTCTTCCCTCTTTCCCACCACCGTTTAATAGCATTTCCCAGATTTAGAATATTTTTAAGTTGCTTGTAAGATTGGTTGATTATTATCTGAATTTATTATTATCATGAATTTTTATATCCATGAGTTCAAAAGCCATGTCTGGTTTTGCCTTTAGGTTTACTGACAGATTCTATTACGGCTTCTAGGTCACAGTAAGTACTTGAAAGTATTTATTCAAAATATTATTTAAAATAATTACTCAAAATAGTACTCAAAATTATAAGTCATATAATACATATTTCCTTCTGGATTCCTTGAGGTAAAAACTTTTTTTCATCTTTCTATCCCGAATGCTAGGAAAGAGACAAACAATGAATAAGTATTAAACAATCATGTAGAGAAAATGATAAAATTGATATTATAAGAACTAAATACAAAGAATAATTAAGTATAAGTATAGCACATAATTTCTCACCTATACCTTTAAAAAATTAGTACTCCAACCACATACCATTTTATGAAGTGTGTTTAGTGACTATCCATTTTAAGAAATTCTGAAAAAATAGAGTACCTTAGTGAAATATTTTGTGAAGTGCTGCATAATTGACCTGCTCTCTTTAAGTTTCACAATATAAATTAGAAAATTAAAAGTTTTTGAAAGCTATAGTAAATAAATCTTTTAATATTTTTAACAGAAACTTTGCCTTGTTAGACTACATAATTTTTTTCAAATATTACTTTTTTTAGTATCCTTTTGAATCTCACTCAAAACAAATTTGAGAAGTGCTAGAACTATCAATGTAGCCTAGGAGGGGAAATTTCTAATATTTGTTGCTTCTAATAAAAGGTAAAGTGCATGGGTAATATTTAAAAGAGAAAATGCCACCAGATTAAGAATAAACCAATAAAATAATGACTATTAATACTAAATATAGTTAGATAAGAATTTTAAAATCTCAGTGAAATATTAAAAAAGGCTTTCAGAAAAGTGAGTGTCAATAGGAAGAAAAATAGGAAGATGTTTAAACCATAAAAGAGTTAATAAATATGGAATTTTTAATAAAAATATAAATTTCTCATAAAATTAAGAAAAAATAGTCGAGATATTAATTTTAAAACTAACACAAAACCTTATATTAAAAGAATAAAATATATTTAACTCAATATTTCTTATAAATACAAATAGTTTATAAGACCTCACTTATAAAGCCTGATAAAGATTGTAATAGGTAAAATAGTTCATTTGAAAAATAAAATTAAATAATATTTCTCAATATGAGTAAAACTACTGTCTAAAGTCAGATCCTTTCAGGCATTTTTTCACCAACTGGTGAGTTTTGATTATTTAGCTATGACAGAGCTAAAGAATTGGTGGTGGAATCAAAGGTATAAACCATATCATAATTCATTATTTTAAGTCATCCCTGAGATATTCGTAAATGGTAAATGGTGTAGCTGTATAGGAATCAATTTCATTTATCTAATAATTTGGCAACAGAGACTACCTTGTGCTCATGAAACATTAATAAGGTGTCAGAGTTCTTTGCCGAGAAAATCTGAGAAAATCCTTCTTTGGTTATATCAAAATAAATTTAAATGATATGCAGTAGGTACATATTAGGAATGATGTATCAAAATAAAATTTCTTAAAAATTTTAAAATATTCTGTGACATGCAATTATACAATATCTCATATATATCCCAAATGTCACTGGTTTCTGTTCCCACTGGATGATGAGTCATATATATATATATATGATTTACATATGTGTGTATTTAAAACTAATAAAAATTAAAATATATATAATTTCCTGAGACCCCTCTATAATATATGTTTCTTCTACTAAGCATTTGCTTGTCCTCTTTGGTGAGTATGGTTCACTCATTATGGAAAGTTCTTCAGAATGAAGACCATCTGTTTCTGCAGTTTCCCTGAACATTAGAAATGTTGTCAGAAGAGGGCACTTAGGTGGTTCTGTCCGTGGTCTAACTTTCATTACTGAGTTCTGGATCAGGGGTTTCCTTTCTGGAGGATTATGCATCATTTAACAGATCATTGCTCCTGCAATCACAAACTTACCAAATAGAGTCATTACACTTCCTTGTGGAGTAATATCCCATCTCCATTAAGGTTCAATGTCTGCCCTGGAGAACGGAGAACTAGTAACTCTGCCTCAGGATAGGGCGATTAACCTCAAATTGCTTTTCGACTCTGGTTTGAGTTACTCTTCCTCAAGAACCTTCTTATTTGCTCAGAAGTTGATAAGGCATTCTAGCTGTCCCCTAATACATTTTCATAAAGCACAAGATAGGTGATATCATCATTAACTCAGGGTCATATCTTAGTTAATGCCCTCCATCTCCTGTTAATTCAAGGTGAAAACAAATTTTATATGTCTGGAAACTGTATATCTTTGGCTCCTGCTTTCATTTCCCCAGTGTGTCTGAATTGGAAGGTCAGAACTTAGGTCATTGATTTTGCTAAATGGAGTCACCAAAGAATTTAATGAAAAAAGGACAGTTAGGTCAATGATTTTTTTCTTCTCTTTCATCATTGACATCTAGTGCTTGAATATATGTGCTAAATTTGCTAGCATAGCAGTCCTTGACTCTATTAATCAGGTGATGTCAATTTTCTGATTCAAATACTGTTGCTGACTTGGGGAAGATTGACTATTTCCATACAATTTTACTACTAGTGATTTTTAAATTGGAAACTGTGTGTGATTAATTTATAGAGGGGAATCTTTTCTATTTTCCTCTACTGGCAATAACCTACACGTACAATCTAATTCTAATACCCTAATTAATGTTCAATAATGAGGAAGAATGATATCTAATAATACAGTCTTGTAGACAACATTCTTAGTCTCATCATGCACATACATGGGTTTCTCTTTATGCACCTATAATCTTAAATAGAAAAGTTTTATATTTTTAAAAATGTGATAGATTATTGAATGCAGAACTGAAAACTAATCAATATTTGAGTAATACTTCAGTAGTCTCGCTTCATCAATATATACTTTATCCTCTGTCTCTCTCTGTCAATTATACCTCTCTTATTTTTTTTTCCCATGTCCACTATTATTATTTTAGTTAGGTCATTCATATTATTATCATTATGTAACAGTTTCCCATCTGTGTCCTCTGATCTAATTTACTCTAGATATTTACCAAATTAATTTTCTCAATGCTGTAGCCTTTGTCAAATGTCTTTACCACACAGTACATACATACATTAATATGTGCATACCTACATACATGCGTATCATGGCTTTTAGATCCTTATCAAGTCCAACTTCCTCATATCGTTACTGATGTTAATCTTCCCTTCATATTCCTATGTGATAAATGCTCACCCTATGCGATAAACAGAGTTCAAATCACTCCTGTATCTTTCCTTTTCTGGTATAGAAGCCTCTATTTAAATTTTTTAACTTGGCCCTTTCCTTGAATCTTCAAGGCCAGATTTGATGGAATTTTTTACCTTTGAAAGGCCCCAAGATTTATTCTTTCTTCCTGAGATATTCATGGAGCTTTTAATATATATGTAATGTCACTTATCATATTCTATTTTATATTATAAGCATTATTTTATATGTTTACAAAATCTTCTTGATCACTATCGTAGAAAAGCTTTTATATTACTATTCCCCCCCCCCCAGGACATAGCCTTCCATAACAAATAAGAAATACTTATTAAATGTTCCTCAAAAAAACTTTTTAAATTAAACAGACTATATTATTTTATTTTGTAAAAAAAATGCAACCGTCTTGCAAAGAGAGTGTCTGATAGCTCTATTGATTTTGATTTTGATAAGATTATTTTATCTTAAATGTCATCTGCAGTTTTTCTAACAATGACTCTAAAAGCATCTTCTAACTTTGATTTCTGTATTATCTCTGTCTGTTTCCGAATTAGCACCACTTTTTGATGGACAAAGGCTCTTAAGAACCAAAACAGGTGCAGCTGACTGGGGAGCTACAGAAGGAGGCATGATCTCCAATAATGTTTCATGGTCCAGTGAAATATAAATCAAATTTACTTATTGTCATTTAGGAGGCAGAGTTGTATACTAGAAAGAGAGTACATAAAGCATTTTTAAAATTTTTATTCAATTGTCACTATTGTAGAAAAATTCATATTGTTATGAAATACAAGAAAGCTAACAGTATTTTGCAGCCGGTGACTCCCATACTCTCTAGAGACCTAAAAATGGCCACATTATCTATTGAGAACATTTGTTACTTATTAAGAAAGTCTATATAAAACTGTGATGTCACAGATCTTAAATAATTTGTGAGAAGTTATAATAAAATAAAATTGCATGCTAAGTGAAATTGACTATCATTTTGATAGTTCCAACCTTGAATTTCTTGAATCTACTTAAGAATACAACGATTCCTCAAACCATACTTTTCTTCAAGAGCAGTGAAGCCAACCTCTGGGTTTATTTTGTCAGATAAAGATTCAGAATCGGCTTTCTTAGAGGCTGAATTGCCACATGCTGCTGAATTAATTAAGAAACTGACTTCAAGAGTGCTGGGTACACTGCAAGCACAAGTGTCCCTGTAAGGCGGCTTTTCTTCAGTGACTATTTCACTTCTCCACTGTATTTCTATCTTTTGCATCACACCAATATTTCCATTCCTCTCAGAAATGGATTAAAACTTGTCTCTTTTCAAATAGTGGAAAGAGATCACTTAAGAAGCGTGCATCATTTTTACTGAGAAGTAAGGGGGAAGCATTTGTCAGCACTGATATGAAAGCAGTTCTTAGTGATTTATTAACACTTTCTTTCAGTGAAAGAACTACTGAAAACTGAATGAAAAATGATTTCCAAAGATTAGAAATTTAGACAGAAGAGCCAGAAAACATTTTGAGGGCTATTCCCAAAATATAAGGTTAAGAAAAATTAAAAAAAAAAAAACAAATTTGTAAAGACTCATTAAACCAATATTACATTTCCTAACATGGTAATTCTCTCTCTTTTCTGTGACATTGTGTCACTATGGTACATAAAATATAATTGGAATGTCTGTAAACATTTTAAGATTGCTGCATCAAGTCTGCAGGAATTCACCTCAATTTAGGTGAAGTACATACAATTTATGATGTCCCTGTTACAAAAACAGAAAAGATATATTCAAGTTTCCCTAGGGTTGTCAGTTGCTACTGAATTTTGATTCTACACAAATATAAGCATAGCAGAACCACTTTGTCACCTGCTGGAAAATTACTTTCCATGGTGTGAACTTCACTTACATTTAGATAGTTTTGTAACATCTAGCAATTATTGACTTTTCCAATATGTGCAAGTGTATTTCTTTGAACACAGGCCACCTTTTCTTGCCACTTTCAATGTGACTGATGTATTCAACTTAGAGATGTCTGATTATACTTAAATTACATTTATTTGTTGAGCAACAATTTCACCAATAGACTAGAAATAGAAGGTAATTTAGAGTTATTGCTGATAGTTTGGAAGCTGCGAAGTTCCCTGCTAACTTCATAGCCATGGATTTATAATTTCTACTGACTAGAATTCTCTTTGACAAGAAAATACTAAGTATGAAGGCAAAGCGAAAGAAAAAGGAAAGAGCGCTCAGGCTTGGTTAGTTGGGTTTGAATCCTGGTAGCAGTTGTCTGGAGAGTTTTTGTAACTTCATTTTGCTTAGTTGCCTCATGTGTCAAGTGGAGATGGTAAAAGTACAAATCTAGTAGGGAGTATAGAGGATTAAATATGTTAAAAGGTAGAAAGTTTAGAATAATGTGTTATATATGATATGTGTCAGCAATTTTCATTTTTATCACCAAGGAAGCATCCCCAGAATGTTTGGCTCTGCATTTATTGACAGCGCATTAGTCTAGATGAGACATGCTAATGACTCCAGCTGTGTTATTCTGGGGATCATAAAATACACTACACCCATTTAACTGAAAGATACTATGTTTGAAGACTTCTCAGTCCTGATTCTATTAGTCCATTACGTTGCATACTTCACTGAGTGAATTCTTGTATGAGACTGTGTCTTAAACTGAGTGAGAGCAGGATAGCCAATGGGGAGGAGCAGAGAGAAGAATATTTTTAAATTTCGTATCCAGTAAGATAGAAACTTGAAATCATCCTTTACTTTATCTTTTTTCTTGTCCCCACATCTAAACTGTCACTTTGATTTTGCCTTTGAAATTCATTTTAAAATATGGATAAGTATTACACGTTTTCTGAAGACCATCATATTCTTTGTTGAGGACACATGTAAATGTTTTCTTCATCTTTGGGTCTCTTTACTAATTTCTTAACCATATTGCTAACAGAGTGGTCTCTTTTGCATAATAATCCAAACATTTTACTTTCTTACATAAATTTATCTAGGAGTTCCATGTTACTTTTCAAATATTTTTAAAGCCTGAAATGTCCCACAGAAAAATCTTCATATTTTGATTCTTTCTAATTATTTTAGGATATCATCTGCCACGTTGCAAAATATTTCCCTCTTTCTGCTCATGTGTTATTCCTGGACACTTTGTCTTCCACTTTCCTACCTTTGTACATACTCTTAGAAGTAGTGGTACTGATTGGCATAAACCTGTGGAAAATATTATACTTGTGCTTTGGGGCTCATGTATTTTTCTTTAACCCTCCTGCCTAGAATGAGTTAGAACTTTGAGTATTTGAAATCACTCTACATATTAGTTCTTATTTGTTGTATTTGTTGTTATATTGTGAATGGTAAAATACTTTTCAAGCAATTTGAGAGTTTGAGGGCAAAGATTGAGTTCTCTTCTCAGTGTCCCTGAAATTGAATAAGCTGTTACACCAGGAGGCGATCACTAAGTGTTCGTTGATTGAGAGACTCAATTTTACAGTAACAATATTTGGCATTAGTCCTGACCCCATGTGTTACAGTCAACTGGTTTATTCCTGGGTTAGGTGCTCAGAATCCAATAAGAGCAATTTTACTGCAAATTAACTTGCTAAGAATTTATGCCTTGAAATGTTATTTTTTGATCAGTCTTGTAACTTAGTGTATTAGAAATTAAATTTTCACCTTAGATCTGCTGCTCCATTCTCCTTCACTGATCTTTACCAACCTTGGTTTTCTCTTCTGAGTTATACTTTTTTCTTCAGCCTTCAGTTTATAACCATGAATGAATGAGTTCTCCTAGCAAGCACTTTACAGGTTTATCTAAGTTGCATTTATAAGAATCAAATATACTAGGTTTATGAGCATGAAAGTCATTGTTAAAACTACTTTTTGGGGGACACATAAAAATTGTGAATTTTGAAAGTATTGTAAAACAGAAAAATATATTGGAAAAATGAACGTAATCACTAGATTTACATAGTTTGTCATAAGAAATTATCAGGAACCTTTGAATTTGTTAGTTGTGATGCATTCCTTAGAATGATGATGACTTGAAATTTTCTTAATTTTTCCAAACTTGTTTACTAATTGTAATTACTTTCTCTACTCTATTAAGTATTCTAACAATTTACGTTCTGTTGAATATTAAAACATAAAATAATTTTTTTTAGGAAGATATGATAATATATTTCACATATGTTATATTTTGTTATTCTTTGATGATTAAGAGGATAAAACTTAGAAATGCGAGTGATCTAAAATGTCCATTTTTTTCCCTCGGTATCTATGGTATTGGCAACTACTGGACCTCAATTGAATCACCAACAACTACTAAGTAAATGCTACTAAGTATTTAAACATTTTAAAAATTAAAAATAATTTTATTTTAAATTATAATGGAAGTTTTTAAAAACAAAATATGTTATTTTAGCTTTGCACTAAATATTTGGGTTTTAGAATCATCACATAACTCAATCAAATACATTTTAAATAGAATGTGTTAAATAGACATAAAGACTTAGCAGAAAAAAGATTTTCCTCTTGAACCAAGAATTGATTTTCTATGTTAACAAATGGAATTTGAAACTTGAAATGTTCAAGTTTAATTTCAAACTCCAAATCTATAATATTTGAGTAGGTGCTACATTTGCCAAATTGTGTTCATTTATCCCTAAAGCTATTAGTTCCAAGTCTTGACAATAGAAAGATTGATGAAACACAAAAATAAAATCAATATGTGATTGAACTTCTTGCTGGGTCCTCATTAAAAGAATACAGAGTATAATTTAATTTTGAAATATGTTTGAAAATGAAAATTCATAAGTGCTACTAAAATTGAGCATCAACTAATTCTAACTCTTTTGGAAATTTGTCATATTAACTTGGCCATGTCTGCAATTATAGTAAATGTGCGTGCGCGCGCACACACGCGCACACACACACACACACATAACCTAGAGTACAGTTAATAACAATGAAATGAATACCAAGGACACATTGTCCAAATTAAGATACTCAACATTATTCTTAATTTAGAACATCTTTTATCCTGATATGAGTCTCTTTCCCTAATAATACATGCTTTTTCTCCACCAACATTAAATATTATACTTATTTTCTTTTTAATTATTCTGTTTTTATTTTCATAATTTTTCACTTATGCATCTTTCTGAAGTACACCTACTTAGGTATTATGTGACTTTAGACTTTACGTAAATCGAATCATTGTATATACTCTTCTGTTGTTCATACCTTTCTTTTTGTTTACCTGTATATCTGTTTCTCATTTATTTTCAGTTCTGAATTAGATGTATTTTCACATACCTTTTCTGCATCTATTGAGATAATCATAGATTTTTCTCAGCCTAAATATATATTATATCATACAAGTATTTTATTTTCTAATATTACCAGTCTTTCATCTCTGGGACAACTCCATTTGGTCATGATATTATTATTATTATTATTATTATTATTATTATTATTACTATTTAGCAAAATTATTTTCTTATATTCTGTGGAACTTCACCAAAGTATATAAACATATGCATGATTTATGTTAATTTATACATGATATGAGAATTAAGGCTAAAGAAAGACTAAAGTAACTATTTTAGATCTTTGGGGCATGATCTGACTTCTCTAGACTTCTCCACACTTTCTAAATGACAGTAGGCTGGAAAAGACACTGGCCAAATTTTGGATGTAGTTTCTTCAAGATGGACAATCTGTTTCGAGCAACCCATTTACATGTTTGGTTTCAGGGTCCAAATTAATATCATGAATATAAGGCTAAGTAGGGAGTCGAGGACTTTGCTTGTCATTCTTACTAGAGAATACAGAAAATCAGCTTGCTGCTGGTGTGTATGTCATTAATGGATAAGATGAAGCCTATAGAATGAACCTAATAATCTTTCCATATCTATAAGGCTTTACCTGGGCTCTGGCTCCCTCGCCACCTCACTGCCTTCTATATATCTTCCATGTATACCTCTGCACCCACACTGAGCTCATTGTCCTTGGCACACAGAATCACACTTTGTTCTTGAAGTAACAGCTTTGCTGTGCCAGTGCCAAGAAGAATCTTATTCCAGAGTCATGGCCCAGTCCCTTATTTTATTCATGCATCTGCTAAACGTCTTTCCTTCAGAGGACACTGATCTACCCAGTGTAATTGCCCTGCATCTCCAATCGCTCCCTGCTCTTTCAATCTACTCTCATTTGTTTTCTTCATAGAACTTAGATACCTGTTCATCTTTTCTTATATTACAGCAAATATTATATATTGTTATTTTTATTAGACTTTATCATTTTTGTATTATAATGTATTATACTTTATATTGGGCTATTTATATAATTTAGTTAATACTTTCCACTGAAATGTGGTTAACAAGTTATTAAACCTTTCGTGCTGTTTGAATTTTATATAACTAAATATTGAATAAGTGATTGAAAAAATACATACCTTTCTCAAAACTCTCTTAGAGCAATTTCCTAAAGCATAGTAAGATCGAATAACTCTGTTGCTTAAAATACATTGCAACTATTTATTTACAAAGTCGAGAGTCAGAGTGGTATTAGTTTTAGACCACCTGTTGCCAGCCAGTCCTTTTAAGCACAACTCTATAATACGGCACTAAAACATAAATGTTAACCACTCAATACCTAGCATTTTTCAAATCTTTTGCTAGCTCATGCTGTTTCTTCTATATACAATAACTGTTTCTTAAACTCTTGTCATTGAATCCCTACATGTTACTAGATACCAAGTCAAGTGCCATTTCTCACGAGACTTTTCCTTATCTCTTAATCAAAACTGAATTACACTCTGTAGCATTACAACTACACTTTGCTTCTTCTAACTCTACTATATCCTACATATAGTATCTTTCTTATGCTATATCACTTGTGAAAAACAAAGACCTACCTAACTTTTTAAGAGAAGTATCTATTTTCTACTTATTTTATGTATCTCACAATGTCCTCAACATGATGTAACAAGCACAAGATAACACAGAGTAAGTATTTACTAAATGGAATACAATGGAACAGAAATAAATGGAAAGGGATAAAACAGAGTTCCCTGACAAATCAAGCCTCCAAAGACCTTCCCTAATTGCTATTGTGCTTTTTATCTGATTTTTGACCGGCTACCACGTGTCTCTTTCTCTAACCAAGGAGTAAACTACAAATAGAGCATTTTCTTCTCATCTATATTTTTAATTAACACAGTATACAGTACTAAGTAGATATTTAATAGTTAATGATTTTACAGAAATATATTCTTATATTGCAGAATTTTAGATATGAAAATTAACAAAAAATAGTTCAAGTTTAATCTTTTACAAATAAGGGAACTGATTACAAAAATGGTTTATTTCCACACATCATGTAGCATTTTATGACAACAATTATGACAGCTAGAATTAATTTGAAGCTATTGCTTTAAAAAAAAAGTAAAAATATAATTCATTATAAATTAAAATTTTTAATTATCTGGATTTTCCCATATGCTAATAAATGTTATTTGTTACATAATTTTTATATGGTCTCTGTTAATCACTAAATTTCCAAATTACAAAATTTAAATTGCAAAAAAGTCATGGTTAAAATTTTCTAGAAAACTATATATAGAAGAAAAAGCAATCTGTGTGTATCTGTGAATAGATAAGATTATTATGATTAGAACAATTTTTAGTAAAAGTAAGTACATTAAAAGGATAAGCAAAGTTAAAAAAAATTAAATTCCCCAAATAGTAGACATCCTCTAACCTCATTTATTTGACTCTCAAAAATGTAATGTTGCAAGGAGTGAGAGAAGAATTAGGGCTAATATTTTCTAGTGTCCAGATTGTCTATTATGCAATGTTATACCATTTGTACAATGACATAAATAGTTACAAGTAGTAAGTAGCTTTGAAAAATAAAATTATAAGAATAAATGGAATAATAAAGTAGAAAAACCAATTATTCATTCAACATCAATAACATTCTTTCTCAAAATACAGTACTCAAGCAGAGATCTAAGTGATGTGTATGTGGACAAGTGATAGAATAAATTACAAGCAAATAAATCTGGAAGCAAATGTAAATGGCTTGTAGTACAATTCATATAGAGTGGCTATAGATGAGAATAAAAGGTAACAGAGGCCAGATTATGAAGTTCTTTGAGGCCATTGGAAATTTATAATTCACATAGAGATGGTGAAAAGTCTAAGATGATGAAAAGATTAAGGTGTTCATCAGAAGATTATATAAACAGATATTTTCTTGAAAGGCGACTAGGGTTTAATATAAAAGAAGAATAAAGGATCTGAAGGGAAGGTAAAAAGTTAGTTCCAGAATTTCAGAAGACAGTAACCTAGGTTAAGGAATAGTGGTAGGAAGTTGGGGAAAACCACACACATTTGAAATACTTTTAAAGAAAATAGATTATAATTTAATGATTGATTAGAAGTGAGTCTGAGGAAGAGAGAAGAATAACAGCGACTCCCAGGATTCTGACTGGGCAACTATTAGCATTGTGATGCCACACACTGAACATACAGAAACACAGAATAAATGTAAAGAATGGAGTGGTGATGATGGCTGTGCATTCTTTTTAGGGATGTTGAGTCTTAGGTATCTATAAATCATAAGTATATAATAAGCAATCAGCAATACTAGAGTAGAGATAGGAAAATAACCACTGTTTATATGTTTAGATTCTAAACTCATGAAACCAGGAGTAATCATAAGAGAATAGCACTAAGCCCTGAAGGACATCAATAAAGTTAAAAGCTAAACATGAGCACCTATGAATACTATTGAAATAGACTGACCAAATATATGCAAAAGATCAAGACAGTGCAGTGCCACAAAAGCAAAGGTGAATGCTTTCAGAAGGAAAATGTAAATAACATCAACCACTGCAAGAATTTAAATAAGACAAGGGTGAAAATTTTTTTCGAATGCTGTGATTTTGAAATTATATTTAATTTTTTCAAAAATTATTTCAGTGGAATGATTGGATCAGAATATAAACAAGAACTGGCTGAGGAATAGATAAAAGCTATGAAAATGGAAGCAAGTTACTATAGAGAATATAAAAAAAAAATAACTGCTTTGAAGGGGAAGAGAGACCCATCAGAGTAGACAGAAGAGAGGTTGATAGTAAGGCTAGTGTAAATTCAGGGAAACTAGAGTATTTCTTACTTATCATGGAAATTAGTCTGTAAAATGGAAAATATTAAAGAAACTGGAAGGAGAGGAAGTATTGAATGGAATCATTGTTGATTTTGTGGTAGATCCTATATGCAGACCAAGTGAGGATAATGGCCTTGGACATACATTATATTGCACACATAGGTAGGTTTTTGGGTTTGTTTATGAGCAATGAGAGTATTTCCAATAATTTTATCCCTTTTCAATGATTCAGAATACAAAGTCATCTCCTGATAAAGTTGAAGGAGTTTGGAAATTGTAAGGTATATGATGAGTGGAAAAGTTTTAAATGGTCACAAAAGCAGGAGAGTTGATTGGAAGAACATGGTAGAATGGATGAGCAGTATTGAGGGTCTATTGAAATTAGTCATGGATTTAACCTAAATGACTTAGTGTTTGCCTGTAGCACCACTCAACATCTTGAGTGTGTTAACAAAAGTAACAATTGGAGTCATCCAATATTAGGGAAATTAGTCTATTTGGAAGGGTGTAGTACCTATGTGGAGGAAAATAAAAGTGGAATTGTCTAAAAGAGAGAAATGAGGAAGAGGGGTTTATAAATTGGGCCTGGAAAAATATGAGTCTTGGGCATTATTAACCAAATGAACTAAAAGAAATGATGATATGATCTGTAAAAGAGTTCAGGATTCTCCGGGTTGAGTCAAAAGAGTAGATGTATAAAGGGAAGTGGGAAATATTGCCAATGTAATGACTACGTCAAAGAATTGAGAATTTAGTCAATTGGATTCATTTCAAATACATTGACATTAAGTTCCCACAAGGTGTTCAAAAAGCATTGGGTACTGCGTAATCTTCTGGCAAGTGTCATAGCTTCCAGTGACTAAATGGGGTGCCAAAAAGGAGACTAGCTGAAAACAGAAATATTATCAATTGTAGTACACCAAATAGCATTAACTTTAAAAAATGGAATATACTACAGGACAGTGAGAGTTGGAGGTAACTGTTCCGAGTGAGAAGAATGAAGAATCCCAAGGTTGATATGGATAAATGAGCAGCCTTCATTTGAGAATCCTGCAGGAGCAGAAAGAACCTCTTGTGAAGGAAAAAAAAAAAAAAAAAAAAAAAAACACAACAGGCTTTAGAGAAGCACACAGTTAAATAGGATAATTACTAAATATTTTACTGATGTTAGGGAATATATTAAAAATGAAGTAGAAATTCCATAGTGAAAACAATAAGATTATTGTTAGCTAAGTTTTTGGCAAAATGGCTGAATATTAATCTCATGTTTAGTCAAATCATCAAATAAAAGAAAACATATATTAAAAGGGGATATGTAAGCTTTTTTTTGTATTTTTAAAAATCTTTCACTGTTTAATTATATGTTGTGTTGTTAGACCTTAAAATTTCTGATCATATGTTCACTAATAACATGATTCTAGAAATGTTGGTCCCATTCTGTGACTGATTTGATGATCTGATTTTGGTGAACAATGATTTTGGTGAGCACTCTTAGTCAGGCAGCTCTAACTGAAGTACCTGCTCTTTAGACATGATTCCTAAATGGGAAATACATAATCTAAATATGAATATGTTAGATAATTTTCAATGATGCAGCTGGTAGTATGCATAAAATAAATAAATAGCAGTCATAACCTTATAAGACCAAGACTTTTATAGGGAAGAAATGGTCTCCTAGGATGAGAAGGTCAGGAAGAACTTTGGAGAATATATACTTCTAGCTTGTCATTGAAAGATTTGAGAAGCAGGTGGGGCAAGTCTCAAAAGATAGATTTTCAAGAAGGGCTTAGTATAAGCATTTTATAGTCAGAAAAATATGTAATTACAAAGCAAATGTCCCTTGAAATACCAAAATCTCCATCATTCTGCTTTATCTGTCACTATATCAAAGGCTTTAACTTTGAACTGTCAACTCAACATAATACAAACTCTATATTCACAGCACATCTTGGGTGGGTTTATTTTATCTAATTTTAGTGTGCCTAAAAGTAACTAACTCCATGAAGAATGAAAGACAACAAGAAAAGCAAAAACAGAGAAAAAGCTTTATTAATGACAGTTCAGCATTTTGATATGGGATATTAGATGGTGTCTAGAGAAAAAATGAATTGAAGTTTATAACTTGTATTCTTAGTTTGTGGGAATATAAAACATATTAATATTTAATTTACCTCTGTTTCTTCATTTTTTGTGTCAAAATGTTGCTTTTAAAAATTATTATTATTATATTAATAAAATGCAAAAATTATCCACAGACTAAGATATATTTGTTAATTAAGGCAACTTCTACATGAAAAAATGGTAAATGGAAAAATTGAAAAAATTCTTTGAGCACCCTAGTGCATTAAATAGTATGTTTATGGATAGAGTTTCTTATGTGTTTTTAATGATACAAATGCAGACGAATTCTTATAATAGTGATTCATTTCCTTCAGGGCTCAGTAATTGGAGAGAAGACAATAGATTTAGTGGTTATGAAGGAGCATAATGAAAACAGTATTAAAAAGTCAAAGAGCAACAGTTTCAGTGAAAAATGTTATTGGAATGAAATACAAGAGATGGTAAATAATAGATACATTATATATCGGGAAAAAAATAACCCTAAATTAAATGTCAAATAAATAGACACTTAGATTTTTAAGGTATATACATATTTGAGTGATTTGCATTAATAAAAAAAGCCAAAAGTATTGCATCAATTAAGATCACGTATTTTGCAAAGAGAATTGAGGATACGAAAGAACAGAATCATAAGGTAGGGAAAGAAGCATGACATAATCCAATGAATGCTAAACTGTTGGCTTGGTCATTGCTAAAATGTTTATAGATTGCTTTGGAATCCTTTTGACCTAGAATATATCTTCCCAGAAACTATTTTGTGGGTCTCATGCTCTATTTTATGTGACTTATGTTTAATGCACATTAAAAAAATAACCTAAAAGTCAGAATTTGAGGAAAAAAATAAGTATTTTTGATGAAACTGACAGATAATTATAATTTTGAATACCAAAAAATTAAGACAGACTAACTCACATTGCAGATTAGAGAAAAACCAAACCTTGTATACAAACAAAATATAAGTCAAGTTTCCTCCACAAATTTTTAGGCATGTCCTCGTAACTTTTCACAGTACTTGAGATAAATAAATAATACAAAGAATTTCAAAGAGAGAAAAATACTAATCTATGCATGTTTTGAAATAAGTTTAACATCAGATATCTCAACAGCAGCTGAAAGATAATGGAGCAATGGTTTTGAATAATCTGAAGAAAAATAATTTTCATAATAAATTTTATACACAGCCAAAATACGACATAATTGTGGAAGAGAGGATAAAGACATTTTCAAGCATTATGTATCAAATAGTAAACCTACAATACACTGAAACTCAGAAAGGTATCTGAGGGTGTGTTTTACCAAAACAAGGGCTAAATTTAAAAAGAAAAAAGCCTGAGATTGAGTAAAATAGGATAGTCCACACAGGAAAAGAGCTGCAGGAATTCACAGAATGCCAGGATGGCATTGGCAAACAATGCCTTCTGGAGCTGGGGGATTGAGCAATGAAGACAGTGTGAAGGAAAGAATTGGCCTCTGGGAAATTTTACTGAGTGACTGTTGGAATATGGAAGAAAACTTATTCACAAGGACAAAGATAACCAACCAATGAACAACAACATCTACTCTTAATATCAGAAGCTGAAGTTGTGAAAGGAAATAATACAAAGACTTGGCCAAATCAATGACCAATTTATCATAGTAGTAAAAATGCTGTTTTTTACAGGATATGCAAATCTCATACCTAACCATTTTATTCAAGTTTATTATTCTCTTTTAATTTACCTATAACAGTTTCTGAAAATTTGCTTGTACGAAAAAGTTCTGCTCCCTTAAAGTAGAAGTTAGGCAATTTCATGACTCTCCCGTTATGGTAAAAAAAAAAAAAAAAAAAATCCTATCAGTCTAAAAATTTCCTTCCATCTCAATTCTCTTGATTTCTTATATCCCACTTGTGAATTTTAGTCACTCTAATAAGTTCTGGCACACCAAATCTCACATTCCTGCATTATCTTCTATCAGCTCAATATGGAATTTTACACTTATATTATGCCAGATTATCAATAAATATTTGCAATTTAACATCCTACTATAAATATAAACATGGATTATGAATTAAGCACATTATCATTGTGGCATTACTGTGTTATATAGTTATATTATGTAATTGTGATCTGACTATGTTAAGGAGAACTCCTCTCTCATATGTATCTTTCTTTTTCATACAAAATATCAGACATCCATGATGTGTCTATGTCAGTTCTACTACTCTTGTCATTCTCTCTTGCATCTCAAACATTGGCCCTGAAACTATCTCATTTTTCTACCCAGCAGAATTGTTTCCCCTCCATAATATATTTTCCCCCATATACATTAAAGTGTTAATACTCTCCAAATTTAAAAAAATGAATTGTTACTCAAACTCACATCTTCTATCTGTCTCTCTCCTCTACCCCTTCTCATTGCAAAATTTTATAAGGATTTATGGTTTCTGTTCATCTTATTTTCTCACTACTAACAGACTAGAATAATGTCTTTATCCTCACTATTCATCAGAAAAGTTATCAAGGTTAAAAATGTCTTTCACAGTACCTGGTTAATTCTTTGCATCTCAATCAATCTATCAGTACGATTTGACATAGTCGATGACTCTTTTTTTCTTTTCTTGGTCCCCCAATATTACTACTATTACTTGGTTCTCCTAATGCAATGGGCATCTTTTTTTATCTTCTTTATTGGATTATGATTATCTATAATAACTCAATTTTTGGAGAGTCCCAGTGATCACATCTGATCCCTTTCTTTTTTTTAATCTCATTTCCTTAAGTGATCACATTGAGACCCATAACTTTAAGCACTATATATTAGATAGATAAACAGATAGATAAACCCAATATATATGGTACATATATAGATTTTATGTAACTTTTATATATATTATATATAATTTTGTATAATATAATTTATATTATTTAATTTATGTTTATTAAATTTTATAATGTTAAATATATTTAAACATATACTATATGTATGTATAATTTATATATTTACTGTAAAGAATATATATAATATATATAAATTATCACTGTATTCTATAAGCCAAATGAACAAAATGTTTCAAATAGAAGGGAGTGATCAACCGTATTACCACATCTTCATATATCAGGTAAAATAATCTCTGAATGGAATGATTTAAAGAAGATAGTCTACAAAGGAGTAATTGGAAACAGGACACATAAATAGATATTCAGGAGTTTTGCTACGAAGAAGGCAAGGAACGAGGCTGTTCTTAGAAGGGAAAATGAGATCAATAAGAGTGTGGTTATTTATGGTTGATGTTTTCAGTTTTTAACATGGGAGATATAACAGTTTATTCGGATGCTTATGGGGATAATCTAGAAAAGAGCAAACAGTACTGATGTAAAACCAAAGGGAAAGAGTTGCTGGAGAAGTGTCTCTGAACAAGTAAGAAGTGATAAATCAGTATGTAAGGGAAAGGATTCAGTTTATGTAGGAACAAAGAAAGTTCTTCTACTGCAGCAGGTGGGAAAAACAAATAAGTGAGAGAAATTACTGATTGATTTCAATTTTCTAGTAAAGTAGGAAAAAAGGTCACCCAGTGTAAGGCTAGTGGAGGAAGGCTGGGAGTGGTTGGGAGCGGCAGTGTATCTGTGTGTTTGTTTGGCAGTGTAGGGCTCTGCCGAGCCCGTGACATCTGCTCCCTGTCACCTCTCTCGTCTTATGCTCTACGACTTGCCCTTTCACAGCTTTGCCATTTCTCTTAATCAATTCTAGAAAACAAAGAGCGTAATTCTGCTTTAAATATTTTGAGTTTTTGTTGTATCTGGAATTCTTTCCTTTGATAACTACAAAGGTCCTTCTTCACCTTATTAGACCTCTGTTCAAATGTAAGCTTATAAAAGAAGCATTTGCTAATCAAGCGTCTCATTACTGTCTAATTTCTTATCTCACTTTATTTTTCTTCTTAGTCCATATCATTACTTAGCATATTAATCTGTTTGTTTATTGCCTGCCTTTTCCCAATAGAATTATATTTCCATGATACCATTCACAAGTTTAAGAGAAGTGACTGTTAGATAGTAGATGGTCAATAATGAACTCTTTTGAATGAATGAATGAATGAATGAATGAATGAATAATTACTGGGAGAAAAGGGGAGAGGGAATTCAGCTAAATTTCCAAGTACCAAAATAGTAAGTCTATAAGAGGTAATGCCTAACTTGATTATTCAAAAGACATGGGTATGAACACATTTAACTAATTGGAGTTAAATTATGGTAGAAACAGATAAACTTATCGAAAGTGCTTGTCTTTTGGGGGAAAGTGTTGACATGAGAGAGAGAACACACTGTATGTCTTATTTTTATTATAATCTTTTAACATGGTTTGATTTTTTTTAAATAAAACATTGATTTAATAAAACTGATCAACACTAAGGACTGTTATTGTAAAGGCCAGTTAGAGTGAAATGATGAACTTTACTGTCATTCACTATCTAAAACCTTGTGATCAAGTTTCTCTGCTGCCACCACAAACATGATAATCAGAAGGAGCTGAAGCCAGATAGCCCCAAAGTTCAATAGAATTGATGGCAGGTGCCTTTCAATTTTAGGGAGTCCCATGTTCTTTTTTCCCTCATTGTGATCACCTTTTGTATCAGGCTGCATTCAGGCAGAGAAGAGTATTCCTTTTAATCCATTCCAAAAAGCTGAAATTAATGCATTCAGGGCACTTTGAATATGACTAAGTCTCAATCCATTCTTCTGTGATGTGATGGCATAATATCTGAACACCAGGAAGCTGTTCTAAAATGCGTTTTCTAGCTGTGTGTTGTAATGCAAGTTAATTCACATCTCTGTGTCTTAGCTTCTTCACTGTTCAAATGGGGGCAGTTATGGCCATGTGAGTGAAGAAATTGGACAAATATACAATGTATAGAATAGTACCTGACACATTAAAATCAATAAATGATAACTGTTATTTATTATAAATATTATTTCCAGTAGCATCCAAATGGCTACATGAGCATGTCTTTCCCTCTTTTAATATATAATCAGTAAGATGATGATGAAGTAGATACAGCAACATTATATAGCCAGTGCAAAGATTAAAGTTTAATCAAGAGCTCACCCTAAGTGTCAGGTAATCTTAACACTTCACATTTGGTGAAATTTGGGGAGTTCATTATATAATACCAAAGGGTTATGTGTGGGTTTTGGTACAAATGAAAAGTATGTGTTAAAATTCTCTGTAAATTAAGTTTGAAATGGTGAGTTGAAAACTGTTAAGAAGTGATTAGCTTTAACAGTTTAAGGTGACTTGTGTGTCACCCTCAGGAAAAAAAAAAAAAAATTCACACTTTGCCTCCAGTGGCCAAATAAGCACTGTATAGTTCTAATTTGGAGGGATTTTTCGTTTGTTTGTTTCATTTCAATAAATTCTTTCTGCCTGAAGTTTTGAGTGTGAATGTTTCTGTGAATGTGTGTGTACACTCAATTGGGGCCAGGTTGAGGCAGACATGTATAGGATCTATATGAGCTGTAAGTCCATGACATGTCAGAGGTAGAGGTGACTTGTAGAGCTTTTAGCTCTACCTACTATATTCTCTCTTTCACATAGGAGAATGAAATACGAAGGTGTGACAGGATCTACCCAGAGCCAGGTCTCTGAATCCTTGATCTAGAACTATTTCAAATGCTTCATAGACCTTCAAACAATCCAAAAGGACAAAAACAACTCATATTCACTGATTGATTGGATGCTATATCCATGGTTTTGTTATGATTTTTTTTTTGCCCTGTTTGGACTGTAGTGCTCTTAAATATGCATATATTTTTGGAAAGAAGCTGTGTTTTTACCCACTCCTTAATAAAAAAAAGTGGGAAAATGCCACTATTTATATGGAGATAAAAAGAATGGACATTTTATGAAGGCATACGTTTTAAATTAGATGAAGACGTAAATCTGTTGCTGAAATTACCTGCAAATATACAGACAATACTATAGCTCAAGACAATACAACACAAATCAGGTAGAAAATTATTTGCCTATAAATCTTAATCTCCTACGGTTTTATTTTCTCTCATCTATTTGCTATGTGGCACTCCCGAATTTTAGGTGCTAGGTCTATTACTTGGAAATAGGCTTGCCCTAATAAAACTGACATTTCTAAAGGGCTGTTTTTGTAGAATCATGCTCTTGCTTTTTAGATCCCTAATTCAACACAGTTGACAGAGCCTCGGTTCTTTGCAGAGAACAAAATACCAGGAACAAAGGAAAAAATAAAAATAAAAAGAGAGAAGAGATGAGAGCAGGGATAAACTCTTAAAGCTGTTTTATTCCTCATAATTCAAAAAGTTATAAAGTTCTCTTATACTGAAACGACATTTCTCCATTTTCATATTACTTTTGGTCTTCCCTCAGTGACAGGAAAAGTCAGACAGACTTTTAAATTATTTTTGAGTAAGTTCTCTTTAACAAAAACTTGATAGCTTTTTTTCATCTCCAGATTTTACCACAAATAATGAATTGGTTATATGTTATATACACTCAGTTTTCATGGAAATAGAGAAAACCCACGAGGTTTTTAAATTAACATTTCCAGTCTAAGAGCATAACATGAAATAATAATGACTAATCTGAAAGGAGAATGAGATATCTTATTCAACTCTTATGAAATTTACACTAGCCCAAGTACTTTATTCCTTTCAATTATGTCATTTCAATATTTTCTGTGGAAGGCAGCAGTTCAGCTGAGTTGAAAAGAGATGCTTCATCTTCATGAAACGCTTTATTTTTGTAAAAGGTGGCCTGTATATCACAGTATCTCAAGATTTTAGGCATCTTATATATTATACTTCAAGTATCCCAGCCAAATATGTACTTAAAATAATCGCATATATTAATTTTTGACACCAGCTCTCTTTCAGAAAAGATAAATTTGCTTTTTCTAATTTATTATAGATACCACAGACTAACTTTTGCTTTCATTGTTATATAAGAAATATGAATGAACTATTTAGAAAAAAGATAAATCATGAGTAAACTCTGACATACCAGGCTTTATAAATAAGTATTTCAAAAACTAGTGTACATACTGTAGATAAGTGACAAAAATAAGGCTTTGTTTAAAATACAATTAGATATCATTAGGCTAAGCACAATAGTTTCTTTGGTACCAGATTTATCATGACCTTTAAACAAGTCACAAACATGTTCAGTGAGTATTCAGTAAGAAATACATTACAGAGTATATCCTAACCTTATTCGACCATAGGTTTTCCATACTTCTTACAACATCTTGCCATAACAGAGTTTCGAGGGACAAAATTTTAAAAAGCTGTATGAATAAAACTGCTAATAGCATACTTTAAAAATTTTAATACTTGTAGATATTATCCTTCCCTTTCTTTTCTCTCAAATGCAAGCAAGTCTTTTAGAAACAATGAATAATTTGAAATATACTAAATATATCTGAGCACAAAGAAATGATATTTTAAGGTGGTAATTGGAGCCTTCTTTGCTGGTTATTTTGTTTGCGTATTTTATCAGTAATATATTGAACTGATAGTCATATTCAACTGCTAATGATTTATTAGTTTATAAATTGTATTATCAATATATATGTTTCATATTTAATTCTTAAGAATTTTGATATATAATAATATACCTTATTTCATTAAACTTATATATTTCTGGTGAATTTATAAATTACTATTTATGATTTGTGATATCGATATTTAGATAAAAAAGTTCCTCCAAACTGAGTTTTTAAAAATGTTGTTGATGTTTTGTTTTGTTTGTTTGTTCATTGGTTTGTGTTATTTAGAGGGCACAAGGATTTTTTTTATTACCATTATTTTCCCAAATAATTTAAAAAAACAAAGTATGTGACTAATCATCTCAGCTCTAGCACTGGTATTATTTGGTTCTTATGGGAGCACTCACTGAGTCCTGATCTCCAGATGTTAAAAATATCTTCATGGTGTAAAATATTGTAGAGGTTACAAAAATATGTATTGCTCTATTTTTGCTTCTAAATCAGCACAAACCGGTGTTAGAAAAATCTGAAGATTTTTGAGATTATGGGAAATCTTCCTCATGTGAATTTAGTAGTTGATATTCCATCATATTCAACTTCGTGAAATTTCAGGATAAAAAGAACTAAATGATTTTGTGTATATTTTGGGTTTTGTTGTTTTATTTCATTTTGTTTTGTTTTGCTTTATTTGTACAAATAATTGACCCTATTCAGTGTTTTTTGGACTGGCTCAAATGTTTTCTTCTGTTTTGTGGTTATATATCATATTGACCCAACCAGGAAAGCAGAAACCAGCATAAGTACTTACTACTGAGGAAATTTAATGCAAGGAGCTGTTTATACAGATGACATAAAAGCTAATAAAACAACAAAGGCTGGTAAGGCAAAATCAGAGATTAACAGAAGAGAAATCTACTCTCGCTACCTAAAAGAATGACAAAGAAATAAAGTTTTATAATCAGTGCCCAGGAGGCCAGGTTTCCTTGCAGTGTCTGGCTATACAGTGTGTGGATTTATGACCAAAAAACATATTATACATCAATACTAAATACTAAAAGTTTATGTGTAATAGCTATAAAACAATAACAGTCTGTCAAATTAAATTATTGGAATTCCTTCGAGTCCACTAAGAAGTCAGTATTTAAAATATGCACATGTATTTTTACTCACATAACTAAATTGAAATACATTTACTTTTTCTAGACACTCATTTTAGCTTACTTATCTGTGGTTATTATATACCAACAGCATTAATTTTGGAAGTAAAATCCCTCAAGTTTTCTTATTTTACTTTTCACTTATAAACCTAAACCAACAGAAACACCTAATACTAGGGTGACTTATAAGAACACTAAATATAAAATAATAATTATGAATGCAAACATTGCAATACCACATTTAGTGTATATTAAATGTCACCTGATTTTGTATGACCTTTTTATTCTTATGCAATTCAACTATCTGGATATGGCTTCACTGATTCTTGTTGAATCCATTTCTATGTTCATGTTTGTAAAGGGTTATTACAGGTTTGTAAAGGGTTATCACAGAAAGCTGGACTAGCTGGTTAATGATAAATTTGCCTGGCAAAATGTCGCACAAATGGATGCCGTCAGACTGACTATGGGCCAATGGTAATTCGTTTATAAATGTAGCAGTACTCTAATCAATTCTAATCTAAAAATATCTGAAAATAACATTTGTTTTTAAAACTTGTGAACATTGTTGCTGACTGGAAAAATTGATATAAAATGAACAAAAAATTTGGTTAGCAATTGCTATAATCGCTGGAGTAGGAATGATCAAGGGAAGAAGAAATATTTATACATATTTCCCTGTATTGTGCTTGCCACTTATTTTAAAACAGTCTCATGCATGGAACATAGAAATAATACATTTTCATGAATTTTTTATCTTGAAGATGTGGTTAGCTCTTCTAGTAGATGCTGACTCTTAACAAGATATTTGTATTTTTTTTTTTATGAAGAAGAGATAGATTTAATAATAATTTGATGAACTAATCTGAACAGTAGAGGAGGCTAAGGAGAACCTACAAAAGATAGATATTGTTAACTGATAGATATTTGTTTGCAGTAGACTTCTTTGCCCCTACAAGAGGTTATGATGATAACCCCTTTCAATTGCCTCAGACCCAGACATGAAGGGCAGATATTTGGGTTCACAGTAACTTGCCAAGCTAGACATATGGTTTTTTTTTTTTTTTTAGCTGGATTGGAAAAAATATTAGTGCTGATATTACCCAGAGAGCGCTAATATCTTTTTATATGAAGTGTGAGAGGTTTTGTTCACCAGAAATTCCTACATGAAAACAAAGAACAGCACTGCCTGGGGAATTCACATGGCAAGTCCTCTGAAGCAACTGTCCAGCAGCTGTTGTAGAGCACTTGGGGTAGGTGACAGGTAGCCCATGGAGTGGCAACCACAAGTGTGATGACAGTGTGAGATTTCTCATGGTGGCCTTAGTGTGAAACTTTGGGGAGAAGACACAGTGTTTATGAAGAATTTCTGTAAAAAATTATTTGTAATTTGTAAAATGAAATTCTTGCTCCTGGACTCTTAAGAATGACTTATAGTAATGACCAGCAGTATTGTTTTTTACTTATTTGTGACTCCATATTGAAGCAAAGCCCCATGACTGACTGCTCTACTCAGAATGAGTAAGATTGCATTTCAAAAGATAACTGACAATAGTGAGCAAAAGATGCTATTCCTTGTTCTGAGTCTTCCATAGGAAAAAAATGTTATGAAATAGTCTCTTAAGGAAAAAATAATTTTAGAATATTACTTGCGCATTATGGACAAAAGTCTTTATGTATTCTTGAGTCTTATCCCTAGGAATCATTATGGAGTATGTAGTGTTTAGATTCTTGGATGCAACTGGAATCACTTCTATGTTATTCAGAATGGAAAGTAGTGTAGTAAAATAATGCTGAGTATATCACATATAGCCAAATGAGCTGGAGAGCCACACATGGAGACCATCCAGTTGGGAACAATGACCAAAAGTGCCCTGCAGAACTGACAGTCGCAGGATAACCTGCTGCTAAACCTTAGAATGCTACACATTCTAGCCCCTGTCCCCAACAGAGCCAATTCTGCTTCTGTAGGAAATCCAGCTTGCTGCAGTGTCCACTAGTGAGAGGTTTTTTTTTTTTTTTTAATTCTATTTGTCAAGTTTTTAAAAAAATGACTGAGTACCGTTTTAAAATCTAGAGAGGTTAGTAAAGCCTAGGAACTTTGCAGACACCCTAGGTACTAGGAAGCCTGGTAAAGCAAACATCTGCCATTTCTAATGTCTGTAATGTATTAATGATAATAAAGCAGCCAATTTGTAAAACCAGAGGAGATTTAGAAAATTCTTAACGTGAACAACTATTAAAAATAAAATTGACTTTGAATTCATAACAGAAAAACAAAATTTATTTTTCTAATGGTGAAATCATCTGTACTGAATTGAGACAAATGGAGAAACTATTTGAAATTGATATAGATATGTATACACACATATGCATATATATGTGGTGAAATTAAATAAACTACAACACTTTTATGAGGTTGATAATAAATGTTAAAAAATCATTAAAAAAGCTTTCAACATGAAAATAAACAATCTTAGATATATTTGAAATTGTGGACTATACATATCAACATAAGTTCCTAAAAAAATTATTGATTTTTTTTGTAGATAAATTCTTCCATATTTATCATCATTTAAAAAATATCATTTATAAATCTGTAATTCAATTAGAGAATCAAATGAAATACTCCAAACATTCAAGCTTTTGAAACTTTCAGTAAATGCCAATCATTGTAAACAAATATTGTGAATAGTAAGAAACTGAAAATTTCCTCTTTAAAACAGCACAAGAAGATCTGAATAAATTACACAATGTGAAGACAAATTGTGTAAAGAATGTTTTGAAATCCTGTAATTGGCTTTGTAATAAATCTTCTTGTGAGATTTTTTTTTTTGAAAAAGCTCTTATTTTTAATAGGGTATATTGATATTCTTTAATACATAGGAATAAAAATTGAGAAAGCTTATAAGCTTGTCGCATCTAAGTTAGACAATACTATCATATTTGTTGAAGAAACATCCTTTGAACAAAGAAAAAGATAGCACCTGTGAAAAATATTTAGATAATATTTATATCCATTTCAAGTGGAAAAAATTTGAAAACATCCTCCATTTAGTGGAAATTGCCTTGCTCTTGCAATGCCTGTAGAGTGGGCATTTTTTTTGGTTAAAAGTAGGATGATATATAGAGAAAGATTAAAGTTTCAAATTTATTAGCTATAATGCAACTTTAAAACAATCACTGGCTACTTGATTAAAATATTAAATAATAAATATTAAAAGAACAATGACCTCTAACAACACCAGTAATATATTATGAAAAAATATATTGTTAAGAAATACATTAAAGTAAAGAATAGATACCTTAAGTAGGTACCAAATGTGATTTTTAATGTTCAGAAACTCTATATAAAAAAGTTTTTAATGTCGTGTTAATATAATGGTGTATGTAGAGTTTGTGTGTATACTGTTTTTAGGTAGAATTTTACATTTAAAATTACTTTAACAGTATTCTTCCATAGGTCAACATAAATGTTTTTAACTAATAAAGAAGTATTTCAAAAATGATGTAATTTTAATTCTTTGGGTTGTCTCCTTATACTCTTAAAAGTATTTTAATTTGGATGTTAAACTTCTCATTTGCACCACCCAGTATATATTCCCATAGAACTCCTCACGTGCAGTGTGGTTTTGTCCCAGTGGTGGAATATAGAATTTCGAGGATCCTTCACACAGGTCACATATAATCTTATGTTCTGGCTTAGAACTCCCTCAAGCTCCACTTACGAAGTCACTAATGATTATTAAGGTGAGAGGGGAGACTACAGCCTCCTAGACAGAATTGGCTACTTCAGCTCATGGCCGGTAGTCCGGTCTGTATTCTCTGAATCTTTTAGCTATTTATGGACACACATATTCCTCTTTCCTGAATCAATAGCCTAAATTTTACATGAGACTTGTAGCTACGAATTCAATTGATGTCGAAATCTGACATTCTAAAAGATATGGTGTTTATTTTTCAGTCCATCTGAAACTTGCAGCTGCAGGACAATGAACATTATAAGAACACACTCAGGATGCCCCTTTTTCCAATTTAGAGGTTGAACACAGCTCCAAATTTACCTATAATATTAGAGCAAATATACAACCCCAGGGTATGAGAATTTCTCATCCTCCTAAAGGTATTTATCCGGGTTACCTAGCAAACAGGTCTTAAGCAAAGCTTATGTGCTAAAGGTTTATTGGAGAGAGCAATTCCAACAGGGGAGTGAGACAAAAAAGTAAAGAGAGAAAATATGGTTAGAAGTGTCGCTATGCCCATTGAAGATCTACAGAAAGCATAACTGCTTGCTCTGACTGGGAGAAGTCATCATAGAAGCTCTTAACTACTGCATTTCTGAACTATAAAGGAGAAGAATTCATCCTCTGGCTTCCTCCAGCCTTACATGGAGTGTTATTGCCCCTAAGTCTAGGTCAAATCCCATGTCTTCTCCAGAGTCACTGGGAGTCTAGAATAGCAGGCATATAAGTACACAGGCTCTTTGCCAGTGCCTGTCATCTATAAGGATATGTGACACATAGCTGTGTGGCAGTAGGAATAATAACATGGTTTTACCATTGTTAAGTATGATTCAAGCCTTTGTTAAGGTTGAACTGTCCAGAAAGCAAGGCAAAGTAGCAGATGTGTAGTGTATAACCTGAGTTTGATTCACTTCTCATGAGTTTTAATGGCAGTAGCAACTTAGTCTCTCAAAGGCTTGTCCTCACTGGATATTGCATTTCAGGTGATTACAGGTGATAATTTCATAAACAGTATTACCATTTTACCTCTCAACTGACAGAGTCCTGATTCTTAAAATTAGATAATTTTCTTTTAAGCAAAGCAGGCCAGATAACACCCCAGCCTCTTTCCAATGCCCCATGCTGATGTTGCCTGCAATCACTCTGGTAAAGAAATAATAAAGTTGGGAAATTTTTTTGAGAGCCCTGAAATAAGCCCACTCATACAGAGTAAGCTGATCTTCAACAGAGTGCCAAGAATACACAATGGGGGAATGGGGGAAAGAATAAGTATTTTCAACAAATGGTATTGGGAAACCTGGATATCTGCATGCAAAAGAATGTAAATGAGCCATTATTGTAGGTCTGTCATACACAAAAATGAACTCAAAATAGATTACAGACTTAAATGTAAGGTTTGAAAGTATAAAACCCCTTGAGGAAACATAGGGAAAACATTCTTGACATTGATCTTGGCAATCATTTCTTTGATTTGATACCAAAAGCACAGGTAATAAAAACAGAAATAGGCAGGTGGGACTGTATCAAACTAAAAAGCTTCTGTGCAGTAAAAGAAACAATGAAATGAAAAGGAAAGCTATTAAACAGGAGAAAATATTGGCAAACCTCTATTTTATAAGGGGTTAATATTCAAACTATAATGAGCTTCTGCAACTAAAGGGCAACAAAACAAAACAAAACAAAACAAACAAAAAAAAACCCCATATAACCTGATTTAAAAAAATAGACAAAGACTTGAATAGACACTTCTCCAAAGAAGGCATATAAAAGACTAACAGGTACATGAAAGCATTCTCAACATTACTAACCAACAGCGAAATGCAAATCAAAACCTCAGTGAGTTATCACCTCATACTTGTTGGGATGACTCTTAACAGAAAAACAAAAGATGACAAGTGTTGACGAGGATGTGGAAAAATTGGAACATTTATGCACTGTTGGAGCAGTTATGAAAAAGAGTATGGAGGTTGATTTGTTTTGTTTTGTGAGAAGCAGCAGAAGGTATACTAAGAGAACAATTTTGTTTTTGCCAGCATTTATTTAGTAGAGTTTCACTGTGGGAATTATATAATCTCATAAACCATAGCCTACAAGATACCTCTTAATAACTTTGGCCACAGTAGGAGTAAAAGTATCAAAGGTCTTGGAGAGTTTTTAGATTAGCGAAGAGCCACCTCACCCAAACCAAAATTCTCAAATAGTCCCCACAAACTCTCAGCATTGATAAGAAATGTCCCCTTGCCATAGTTGCTTCTTCTCCATGTGTTCTCATAGATAACCCCCAGTGGAGACTCACAGCAGTTGGGCTGCTCATTGCTTTTCAGTGACAGCGGATGTAGAATGATGACATCTTGGCATAACTTACTTTATTCTTATATCAAGCCAACTCTTTTTTTTTTGTCTTTGTCATAAACAAGTGGATTAAAACAAGTTCACTTACATCATAAACAAGCATATTTGAAACTACATTAAACCAATACACAACAGAGGTTCTTTAAAACATTAAAAATAGAATGAAGCATATCCTCTAGCAGTTCCACCTCTGGGTATCTACCCCAAATAATCGAAATTAGCATCTTGAAGAGATAACTGCACTCCCATGTTCATTACAGCATTACTCACAGTAAGCAATACATGACAATCTTAATGTCAATTGATGGATAAAGAAAAGGTGCTACATACATACAGTGGACTACTATTTAGAATTTAAAAAAAGAAGGAACTCCTGTCATTTGTGAGAGCATGGGTTAACCTAGAAGGCATTAAGCTAAGTGAAATAAACCAATCATAGAAGAACAAATACTCCTTGATTCAACCTGTAAGAAGTATCTGAAATAGTCAAAATCATAGAAACAAAGAATAGAATGGTAGTTGCCAGGATAGGGGGAAATGGAGAATTGTTGCTCAATGGGCTTAAATTTTCAGTTATGCAAGATGAATAGGATCTAGAGATCTGCTGGACTACGATATCGTATCTGTAGTTAATAATACTGCATTTTAAAATATGTTAAGAAGATAGATCTCATGTTCTTACCAAACACACACACACACACACACACACACACACATACCCCTAAGAAAACACAAGGAAATATTTAGAGGTGAAGGATATATTTAGTACCTTTATTGTCTTAATGATATCATGGGTATTCGTATATGTCCAAACTCATCAATAGATATATATTAAATGTGTTTAATTTGTCTATATTAATTATATTACAACAAAGCTAAAAATATTTAATGATAAAATACATTTTAAAGTAAAATCCTATTTAAAAAGTCTAATTTTAAAAAATCGGATAATCATGAGGTGATTATTCATTGTAATTTTATTGTAGGTAGATATTATTAACAATCATTTTAGGTGACCTATAACATAAAATTTTCAGAATTACAATTTGTTGCAAGGGCTTAATATAATTATTTATTTTTATTAAGTACACAGAATATGAATAAAATGTATGACTCAATAAAAAATAGCATTAAAGATATATATTTTGTTGCCAAATTAAATACCATGAAGCTAATACTTGAGTTCTGTTTAAAATGAGCCATTGGATTTGAAAGTAAATGACAATCTTTCCTTATTAATCTTCCTTTTCATTGCAGTTTCTGTACTTGTATTTACTGCCTATTCATTTTCTTTGATGAGAAACGCAAACTACAGCAATGTGTCTAATGTGTTGACTAAAAATAACCCCCAACTATATTTTAGACAGCTCTGGAGGCTAGACTGTATTATCTTTTGAAGGATCAAAACAAAGACCCTTTCTTCATGAAGAATACATGAAAAATTGCTCTAATTAGTTTATTTTAATCCAAAGAGAGGAGTATAAGTTGTCTACACATTATAAATGGCCAATTTTTAGTGATTAGTTTTTATTTCTAGGCATTGTACCCAACCACCTGGCTTGCCCCTGGTCAAATTTACTCTTTTCATCTTTTTCTTCAACTCAATCATATTAAAACATTACTGTGATTTAAATATAAATGACACAGAAATCATAATGTGTCATAACATCTGCTTCTCTTCCTTATCTTTATGAGAACAACTATCCCTCCAGTCACTCAATATAGAATCTTAAATTCTTCCTAATTATTCACCTTCCATATGCAAATGTTCATCATCTGCATTCAATTTAATTTGCTAAGTAGCTATTACCTTTGGTATCTCTTCATTGGTACCTTTGTCCCCTTAATTTTGTGTCTTGTTGCCATTTTTTTTTTTTTTTGCGAGTTGCCCAGTACACTTTAACCAGTCTTAAGATTTTTTTTTCTGACTCCTCTCCTGTACTGCTATGACCAAAATAATTTCTCATAAATGTGCATCTTAACACCCACCTCCTCAACATCCAGACAATGACTCTCAAGATATAGCACAAATCCTTACATCAACATACTCTAGGAAACTGCATCCTTCCCTAATCTTATCTCCAGATCCCATGTACAACATTCCCTGTGACCACACTATGTTGAAGATACTTATGTAAACACTCACATCTCCTTGAAGATATAGTTCAGACATATGTGGATTAGTTAGCTATTCTTATAGTTCTTATAAATACTATTTTGATCCATGTTTTGCTTGATGCAAAAGGCTCAAATATCATAAACTTGATTACACAAAAATTTTATATGAGTATTTATAAATACATACGTATTTGAATAAACTTAACTACCTATATATTTTATTTAAAAATGAATTTATTTAAACAATGTTTACTACAAAGCTATGTAATTAAGTTTAAATGACATTCTTTTCAAGGTATAACATGATGAATATACCATTAACAGTAAAAATGTTTATATATTGATTAAGCTACAAATCTGGTCCAAAGTTACAGATAAGAATTTGTTATAGTCTCCAGAGCTTTACACTTCTATTAGAATTTCTAATATAGTTAATATATTTTTAGTTTGTGGGTTATTCTTTTAATTTTAATGTGCAGAATGTAAAATCACTATTCTTATACTAATTTAAATTTTAAATCTTTAAAATAAAATGTTATTGAATAAAGTCAAGTATTATTGGTGTAAAGAGAACTACAATAAACAGTAGAAAGGTACAGAAAAATATGTATTCTCATAACAGAATTAAGTAATACAGGGGTCAGCAACCAGCATTTTTACTTTTATTACAAATCATTATAATTAGTATGCATACATTTATTTGATTTCATTTAAAGCAATGACATCTGGGTGATAATCAATAGTACCTGAGTAAAATCACATTCTATAAAAAGATCGATATGGCATCTATGATAATACATGATGAAGACTTGTATTCTCTAAAGATAATAAGGCTAACTTTCAAATAATAATACATTTTTAAAAACTGTAGAAATGTACACTATAAAGGTTGGTCTAAAAATCTAAGATGCTCTATGAGTTAGCTATTGTCACAAAAATGCTAAATAATAATAATAATAATAATTGCAAAATCTCAATAGAATACAATAAGCCTTTATTTAGCTCATCAGCCTGCATAATGCTGACAGGAAGACTGGCCTAGACTGAGATCTCCTGGGTATATTTCTGTTCCACGTGTCCCTTATCCTTTTGTTAGGACATCAGGCTAACCCAGGCATATTCTTTTTGTTGTGGTGACCAAAAAAAACAAAAATGCAAAAGTTGAAAATCACACGGTATTACTTATATGTGGGATATAAACCTAAAATGAGCAGGACAAACAAACAGAGACTCATGGATATGGACCATAGACTCGTGGTTACCAGAGGACTATAGAGTAGTGGTTACTAGTGGGGTGGGGGAGGAAGGGGGAGGTAGATGGTGTATAGCAGGTCAAATATAGAGTTTAGGGGGATGGTGAAGTGGATAAAGGGGATCAAATATATGGTAGCCGAAGGAAACTGGACTTTGGGTGGTGAATGCACAATAGAATATACAGCTGTCAAATAAAAATAATGTACACCTGAAAAGTATATGATCATATTAACCAATGTTACCTCAATACACTTAATTAAAAAAAAAATAGAAACGTAAAACTCGAAAAACTCAAAAATGTATTTTAAGAAATCATGTCTGCTAAAAATCTCATTGGCCAAAAAATATCATATGGCTAAGCCCAACTTGAAAGGGCAAGTAGGATACCCTATCCAATTTAATATCAAAGCAAGTAATGTGGTCAGCCATATACTACTGTATGGAGGTGAAGAAGGGTGGTAAATATTTCTGGGAAAAAACAACAACAGCAACAATTCACTATAATCACTATTTAGTAGAACTACCTGTTATAGTCTATAATTGTCTATAGTATAATGAAGGTAAATTTGTACAAATGCCTGATGAAATGATCTATTGACCTATCTGTGATCTAACATTTCATAAAGGTATTATTTAGATAAAGAAGATTGTAAAGTCAATCCCCAAATATATGTTCATCAGGACTTGAATAGGAGAGCTTTAATGTTGTTTTCCTTAGTATGAGGAACTGCTATTGAAAGCATGCAAGTTTTGTAGTTGCTTCTCTTTCTAGTAAAGGAGAACCCATTCTTTGAATACCACTTTGAACTACTAATTGATGTGTTTCTCTTTCTGCTTCCCTGTGCAACAAAGATCACTGGGTGATTTGCATCCATCAGAAGAGGGGACTTTGACTAGGTGTACGAGATATTGTTTTCTTTCCCTATGACATATGTTTTAGCAAGTATCAATGGGAAAGTTAAAACCTTTCATTCACAAATGATTATTTGTATGGTATAAATAAGAAGGAAAAACAAGTGACTCTTTACATCTTGCACTATATTATGAAAATGTTTGCATAATATCTATGACAAATATAAAGAATTCTGACCCTTGATTCTCCACATTTATAAAGTAAACTATTTACATAAAATCTTATCTGCAATTATCTTATGTGTAAATGATAGACGCAGGCCACCCAAAAGAAGTTTTTACCAGATTTTGTACCGGAAACTTGCCCAAAGGTGAATATCTTGTCCTTCTTCCTAAATGTGAGATAGAGTGAGATGATGAAAAAATTTTCTCGTTTTTTTGTATTATATCTGAAGAAGCTGTTTATCTAGAAAAAACTTATTTGCATCAGTAGACAAAAAACCATAATATTACATGTGAAGAACGAACATCTATAATATCTAGTGACAATAACAAAAGTCATGCCTCACACCCTTTACTTCTTAGGCACAAGGATATAAATAGTCATCCTCTTATCTCCAGTTTGTTTGGAAAAATTCTAGAGATTATTTCAGTTGCAGAGCTTCCTGTAAATTCAACCGAGTCCTTCTATATGACTGTATCATGCCTCAACTTTTTTTCTACTCAATTCCATTTCTTTCCCTTTCCTAACTGAAGTTTATCTCAAGATCAATTCCTAATAAACCTCTTACACACTCATCTACACTTATAGTCTGCTTCCGAGAATATTCAAGGACTGATGGAAGTTAAATCTAATAAACATTCACGAGCCAGTTCATCAAGAGGATTGTAGGTTTCACAAAAAATTTTACAAGAAATGGTGGTTATAGAAGTATTTTAAGCAGAAAAGTAACAGATTTTCATTAAAAAAATATTCTAGTAATGTCTTATAAAATTGGATTTAAAATAGAGTATCAACAGTTAAAAATATGAGGTTATTTTAGTCATCCAGATAAAAAATAATAGTAATAATAGTTGACAGCTAACATATGGCACTATTCTAAGTACCTTAAGTACCTTACTGACATGTTATCGATATTCAAAAAACACCATGATGTAGGTAATACATATAATCCTATAACTCCATATTGCAAATCGAATTACAGAAAGGTTCATTGTCCTGCATCATGTGACTAGTTAGTGGTAGAGTTAGGATTTGAATTAATGCTGTGGTTTTAGAGCTATTTCTCTTCCTTATTATAGTCCTAATGCATATCTAGTAATGGCTTGAACTAAGATAGTAGTGACAGAAAAAGAGTTATGTGAGTAGATTAAAATAATGAGAAATCAATAGGAATTCATAATGTGATTATCATATTTGGACATCTGATGTAGTTTGATGTAGTTATGAACCTAAATGGAATTTTTTGCCGCTGGCTGAAAGCAGCCTTTGAGAAATCTGAGGAGGCACTAAAGAGCTGGGGGTCGCCAGGATTCTAGTGCTAGCTGAAGCCATGACTACTGACACTATGGTCCATGGAGACTGTGTAGAAGGAGAGTGGAATTGTAAGGTTAAAGATTCTCTTCACCAAAAATAAAGACACAGACACAAACAGATAAAAAATATTCACAGATTTTAGTAGGATTAGAAATAACTAAGATCTGTATGCCTCTTTTACATGTATATAAGGTTATCAGACTTGTTATTTAAAGTCTCCATCTCTTATGTTGGAACATCAAATGAGCTTATCAATTAACAGAAAGAAATCTATGACTACTTATTTCAATCGATAGCTGATAAAAAATTGTTCATATTTCAGAGAAATTTTTTGGACAAATAGTGAATCTCTAAATGTCTTCATGGTTTACTAACTTTTAGAGACAACAATCTATTTGGATAAGTGAAAATATTAGATGATTAATTATATGGTTTAGATATTAGATGAAAGATTTGCCTTTTCTCTCACCACTCAAATTTGTTTTAAAATAATTATAAATTTAAAAGAATTTTGAAATTTCACTAGACATTATTTTAATTAAAAGCAACAAATTTTATCTAAAACAAAATGTCTATATTCTTATTAATAAGAGATTACATAAAATGAAATGTTTTCTCCATGAATTTGTCTGAAAAATTGTCCTTTTTGCTATTAACATTTTTCCAAAATGTTTATATCTGAAATACAGTGTGATTCTGTAGCTAAGTGCATTAAAGAAAACTATCTTTCTCCATACTACCTTTACAAAGAAATCAGTACTGAATAAGTATTTCAGGAACTAAAATTCAAAATTTCTATAAGTTTATCAACCTTTGATGTACTATTAAAATTGTGATGACTTTTTTCCTCCGTGCCACTTTAATAGCCAATATTATTCATATAAGTGATAAATATAGTGGAATCATCTCAGTTTATCACTTCTATTTGTCATAAAAATTACATTTCATATATGTTTCAGTTTATAAGATACTTGGTCATTTGTTAAAAGAAAAAAACCCAGTGACCTAGGTTGATATAAAATTAATGTACAACAAAAATATGCGAAGCAAAAAGCTTATACGATTCAAAGGAAAAAATGCACAAATCCACAATTATAGTTGAAAATTTTAATATTCTTTTCTCAGCCATTGAGAAGATGAGACAAAAAATCAAGAAGTATGTAGAAGAACTCAACAATGTCATCAATAAACAGAATCTAATTGACATTTATTGAACACTTTACCCCAAAACAACATAATAGATATTCTGTTTAAGTGCCTATAGACATTTACCAAATTTAAAATAATGAAATCCTCAAATGTGTTTTCTGATAACGATGAAATCAAACTAGAAATCATTAACAGAAAGATAACAGGTAAAATCTCCAAACAACACTCAGAAAGTGAACAATACCCTTTCAACTAATCCATGAGTCAGAGACTGATCCCTTAAGGAAAATAAAAAAAAATACATTGAACTGAATAAAAATGAAACTACAACATAAGAAATGTGTGGGATGCAGTTAAAACAGTACTCATATGAAATTTCTAGCACTAAATGTTTACATTAGAAATTTCAGCGGTCTTCATCAAAAGTGCTGACTGAGCAGAATATCTGGTCAACCTCTTGAAACCCATCTTAACCATTAATTTTTCATAAATTCACTTTGGTGTTATACTTTTCTTTTTCTACAGTATTAAATTATCTTTGTTTCTTATATTTCCAATAGTATTAATTTGACATTTTTATGGTTAATTGAAACTTTAAAAAACTCACTTGTTGCCTATTCAAAAAATGTGTGTGTGTGTGTGTGTGTGTGTGTGTGTGTGTGTGTGTGTGTGTGTATTTGTGGATGGATATTTACTATAGTACAAAGCAATCCAGTGATGAATTCCTTCAGACTAGCCTACTGCAGGATGGCTAGCTCACTTATATCTTGTCCTGACTGTGCTGATAGCCTCCATTGATCCATGGCATTGTTTATGTTCCAGGCGGCTACACACTAAAGATGCACCCCGCTGGGAGGCCTGGCCTGATTAATGTCCTTCACATATAAGGTACAGATGGCATGGCACTTACTGCTTTTATTAATTTATTAGGGATGCCATATTGGAGAAAACATTTTCCTTTTAACTGAAATCACTTGGGAAATGAAAGGACAACATATTGCTATGGGGACCACATCAAGTTACCCAAACTGGCTGAAGATGAAAGAAATCAATGAATTGCTTGGACAGAAGCAGTGTGCACTGGCATTTTTCCACAACTCCTACTTTGAAATCCAGATGGAATGCAGTATGTCAGGTGAAGCAACATTGCAAGTGAACTCTCTATTAAGGAATTGTTTTCTAGAATTTGCATCAAATATAAATATTCCAGACTGAGTTTATAAGAATGTTTAGCTGACCATTAAGATAGCATTGGTTAAAATTATGTATAATAAAAATATGGAATTATAGAGGGATAAAAGTGTTAATTTACATATATAGTTTGAAATCCACATATTTTTCAGTGTTTTTTGTTTGTTTGTTTTATATGTTACATGTATGCTCATAGGAGACATATGCAATCTTTGCAATTGTTTAGGAAACAAGTGACCAATATTTCGTATATAGAAATAGTTAACTCTACAGTTGGGTTTTTCCTAAAACCTGTGTTCTTCAACTTGAGTTTATCACATTGTACAAAGAAGATGCTTGGTAAACATTTGTTTAATTAAATGATCTTCCACTAAATTTCAATTTATATAACAAAGTTTCACTCCCATTTAATGTTTACTAAAAGGTCAAGAGGTCCTTTCAATGCACTCTACAGGATATCATCTGAGAGTTAAAGTTTAAATGCATGTTAGTATTTATAGGAAAAAGTCTTTTTCACTGTTTTTATTTTATAATGAAGCTGAGTATCAGAAAATCTAGGCAATTTTTAAATGAGTTGTTGGGGCACAAGGGTATACATATTTGCTGGAGAGCATTTATAGTATATGCACAAAATAAATACTAAATACATTTTCATATTTAAAATTATTTTATCTGACCTTATATACCACTATTAAAACTAAAAATTTGTTGTTTCAGAGGTTTTTTTTTTTTTTTTTTCTAAGAAGATAAAACTATCAGGGCATCTCTGCAAAACAAACCCTATTTCACTGAATTCCTGAACATATGGAGATTAGACAGCTCATGAATTAAATTTTAAGTGAACTGACCTTACTGGATCCTTGACAGCCAGGAAAATGAAGTACCAACAAGAATGGAAATATATCAGTGCACTAAATTTATTGCATAAATATAAAATAAAACAAAATATGACAGCTCTAAGATAAACAAAGAAAATTATGTGTATTGACATATAAAGTGGTTCATATTCTCCCGGTTACCTCATCATTCACCTCTTTCCTCTCATACTTCACATTCTAAAACTATTATTATGTAGTTATTTAAGAGATGTTTGTTGAATAACCCACTCTGTGTCAGCCATTATACTAGCTACTGGCATGAAGAATAAAAAAGAGAAAAATGCTATCCTATTGGAAGTTGTAGTCAAGCGAGGCTGCCAACAAATATGGAATTAAAATTGGTATAATTAGCACAATGATAGGCAATATATGTGATACTATGAAAAAAGGAATGACATGTCACCTCTGTCACCTAAAGAAAATTATATTTTGGCTGAGACTTCAAGATGTATAATCAAGTAAAGAAAATAATGAGTGCTCAAAGTGGAAGAAACATCAGAGGTAAGAGCCTAAAGCTGAGACAGAGCTTAAATACTTCTAAAACTGAAAGTATATCTGTGTGGCAGGAAAACCCCGTAGATGAAGATAACAAAATAAGGCAGAAATAAGCAGCAGGCAGATTTTGATAAAAGGCTATTGAATAATGTTGACAACTCATTAAGTAAATATTATAAACTCTGACCCTTTGTGCCAAATATGTTGTCATTTTTCAGTATTCTATAATGCCAAGTTCCAGATATCGTGTTTTTAAAGAAATCATCAGAGGCACTCAGGTTGCCCACTGAGAGATATTAAGGACATAATGATTTTATGAGTAAACATAAAAAAAAAAAAAGTGAATTCAAAAACTACAGAACCAGAAATTTTGCCATCTGCTTAGTCTGGAACTGATGGCTAGTTCTAGAAATGCTTAGTCTAGTACTGACCTTGGCAAAGATTTGAGCTTTCTTCGACGAATTCCATCTATCACATTGAAAAGCAGCTAATTTAAGCACAAAGGTATCATGTCCAGAAAGACTAGTAGAAGTCTTCTGCTCTTTTGAGTGACACTAGATGAGGCCTTGTATTGTTCTTCACAAATAAGCATGAAGACAAATGGGTGTTTGGTCTGAAGGTCTAAGAAGAGTTCATTTCACTGCATCAACTTTCTTCTGCATTGAGAGTCTCTCTTAGAAAGATGTTGTAAAGAAGAAGTTAGAATCCAATGTTATTTTTTATTTCCAATAATAAACTGGTTTCTATTAGATGGTAAGGTCGGCTGGAAATTTACTCAATAGTCCAGACAAAAGGTGATGCATTATGATAGTGACAGTGAGGACTGAGACAGACATATTTAATGGAGAGAATCAATGAGATTTGGTGTCCAAATAGATGTGAAGAGAAGAAGAGAGAGTTCTTATTGACATTGGAATATTAGTTCTGGTGAGTGGTGATATCTTTTCCTGAGTTAGGGGACATTATAGAAGGATAAATGGATTATGTTTTAGGTATCTGTAGGACATACAGGTAGCGATTATAATAGGCAACAGGGCTGCTGACTATATAGGAATGAGATAGAGGGGGGAAAGAGGAAAAACAATTGTACATATTTTTCCAAGAAGTTTTAAGATGAAATTGGTCAAAAAGCAATAAGGCCATGGCAGCAAGTTATGTTTTTAAGGGAAGGTTATACAAGAACCACACTACATTTAAATATAAATGGGAAGAAAACAGCATAAAAGGGATGACTGAAGATCCAGGAAAATAAATTGAGTACTATAAGGTCTTTGAGAAGGTAGAAGGCAAAGTAGTACAGGGGACATATGTGGAATTCAATTTTTAATGGGAGGAGGGGATTTCTCTCATTGTAATAGGAAAAAGGACATATTAAGTGGGCATGTATTAGATCCAATCTTGGATCCAACATAAAGGAGAGGAAGGATTTACACACATTTTCTCTGTTTGAGATGAAAGTACGCTGGTAGGATGGATGTCTTGAGGAAGGATTACTTTGGAAATGTGGACAAAGAGAAAGAATACCAAGTAAATTAAGAGGACTTGTTGGGCAAATCCGAGGACTCAGAATGAAAGATATTTGAGATTCAACCAAGATATTTTGTTAAATTTTCTCTAAGCAGAAAGCCATAGCCTGCACAAATTTTTAATAGATAAAAAAAAAAACAAAACTAGAATTCACAAATAAGTACAATAAGGAGAATTCACAAATTAACTGCCAAATCACTTAGGATCTTCTCCATGAAGTACAGTTGTAAATTCTACCTTAAAGTAATAACTAATGATCATATGTAAAGCTGACCTTAACATAATTCTGGTAAAATCTATTTTTTAGAACAATTTTTATATTATATATGTGATGATAAATATTATGTGTCGATTTGACTGAACCACAACTCTGGTTGTATTTTTGAGTTGTTTTGGATGAGATTAACATTTAAATTGATGAATTATGAGCAAAGCAAATTGCCTTCCATAATCCAAGCAGTTGAAAGCCTGGAGAGAACAAAAGACAGATTTCCTGGAAGCAAGAAAAAAAGAGAAAGCTTTTGGATTTGAGCTGCAACACTGGCTTTTTCAGGGGTCTCCAATATGCTGGCACACCCTGCAGAGTTTGTACTTGGCAGTATCTACATTTGTGTGAGCCAATTCCTTAAATTAAGTCTTTCTCTCTGTATAGATGTGTCCTATTGGTTCTGTTTCTCTGAAGAACCCAGACTAACACAACATATTTAAAATTTGCTCACACATCTAGCTGTTTCTTCATTACTTAATTTATTTCGCTTCATTAGCAATAGAAAAACTTTTTTTTAATTTTGATATTTTTTGTGTAAGAATGTAAATTTCAATGTAATCATTTGATAGTGTAAATGATCAAATTATTGAAATAAACATGTATTCTCTACTATTTTTATTAAAATTGTCCCAACATTTAAAAGTTATTATTTTTACCACAGAAGGGAAATCTTTCCAGCTTTCTCTATTTTTTCTAAATGATTTAAAAACGCTTAATTGCATTATTTCTTTCAAATTATATTCCATAAAATATTGTTCCTACTTTAAAAGACCAAATAGGTTACAAATTTTGATTTTATAATACTTTTGAAAGAATATATTTAACAGACAATAAAGACATATGATAAAGAGATCTTGTCCAAAATAGTTCAAAGATAGAAACCAATGTTCTAAAATTTGACCATCTACTAGGCATGTATAAACAGAAGCATATTTTGATACATGTGTTTCAATAATTTCTTGAAAACAATTAATAAATTCCTTAGTGACAACCGGAAATGAATAATGATACACAGATCAATGTGTTGCTTATAAGCAAAATAATTTATGAGAATGTTTTATTTTGACAAAGGCATGCTAGGTATATTTTCTTCAATTTTGCTCAAGGAGAAGATAAAAATTTGTCAGCAAAAGTTTTGCTGCAATTTTCACATTCACTTAATTTTCAGCAGAGCCTGCAGCTCTACATAAAAAACATTCTTTCCAAGCATTTTGATAACGCTACTCTATTCTGACTCAGCTCATTTCTCCCCTACTTCTACCTCTTCACCAAGACAATTTTAGCATTACTATTTTCTTAGCTCCTAAGAAAAGGCAAAATTTTAAATTATGAATTAGAAAAATAGTTATGTATAGAAAATCAATTTCTTCATATTCACATAAATCTTTACAAAGCACAGCATTCTTAATTTGATGATGTAGTGGTGTTCTCTTGAAACGCTGATGTTCATAAGATATCTTTGGCATGTAGCTAAATCACTTGTACAGAAAAGAACTCAAAGAAAAATTTTTTGTACAAATTAACTTTATGGGTCAATACAGAAAATGTGCAAAAACAATTCAACTTCCCTCATAGAAGTAGTCAATCACATTCCATGTATGTTAAAGAAATTAGTTTTGCTATCAGAGAATAAACATGTAAAGTATTAAAACACATTTCAAATAAATATTGAGTGCTTTTATGTACAAAGAAATTTGGTTATTTTCTTTGAAGGAAATTCAGATGAACAGGACATTTTCTTAGCTTTGAGTTACTTAAAAACTTGTAGGAACATTTTAATACAAGCCACAGTTTAAATACAGTCTCTAAAAATAACTATAAACACAGAAGAGGTGGTTGGGGAAGTATTTTAATGCCTTCATTCCAGTGGAAAGTTTGTTTTCACAATTTCTTTTACCTATTCTCTCATTTTGTTAATGGACTCAAATATGTCAATAAAGATAATTAAAGTTTCTATCACCATAATAACACTGTAGCAGAGCCTTTGTATAAGAGGGTCAAAAGAGACACTTTGATAAGGAAAATGAAAGGATTGAAAATGCTCTAAATAGCTTTGCTTATAAGGGAATAAACAAACTAAATAAATAGAAAAGGAACAATAGGTTGTGAAGGACATAGTTGAAACATTTTGAAGTACATTATTTGTTATGGGAGAAAAAATGATCTTTTAGAATTTTTTTTTTAAGTCCAGGTTAAGAGGCTTGGAAAAGAAAAAGAAAAAGAAAAAGAAAACCAACACATAATATCTGCAGAAAGGTTGAAAATTCCAGTAATACTACATATGGGATTCCAGAAATTCTTCCTACTTTCTACTCTAACATAATTTATTTCGCTTGCCAATGAATCACTCCTGATAACATGCAACATGGTAACTATTATTTTTCTACCTTAGAAAAATCCCTTTTTGACCCTGCTTTCCCCATCGTGGATCCTTTATTAGTTCCTCTTTGCAGCAAAATTCTTTTTAAAAGTGGTCAGTGAACATTCATTCCAATTCTTCTCTCATCCTTTCTTAAACCCCTCAACTTGGCTCTCGCTCCCACCAATTCATGGAAATCACTTCACTTTTACTTGGCTAGGTTAGATCATTACTTCTTAGGCCTTCATTAATAACACTTTATAGCCCTAATTCCATCATTCTTGAATGCATTTCCTTCTCTTGGCTTGATGGACTCCAAACCTTTTCCAGCTGCTTTATTGGTACTACTCTTAAGTCTCTTTTACTGGTTCTTGCCCTTTCTCTGTTAAAATTTTTAAAGAAAAGCATGACACTTGTTAAAGATAGTAAGACAGACTTTGTTCAAAAAGGAACTGTCACAATAGGTACAATGATCACAACACTGGAGTCTTGCAGTGAGAAAGAGATTGGGCATCATCTGGGGATTGGTGAAGAGTGAGAAACTCAATTAGATATTGAAGGTACTCAGATATCAAGGATGGAGAATTTTGGGTAATTCGACTTAGCAAGATTCTTAGACAATGCAGAGACAAACATAGAAGCTTAAAAGTTAGGGCCTAGTTAAAAATTTCAAGAGAGAATGAGTAGAGTGTGGTTAAAGAGAGAATCTTTATTACTTATAACTTCTAAACATTTGAAAAGTTAAGGTTAGGGTTAAAGTTAAGGTTAAACTTAGGACTCAGTTTTTGGCCTCATTTTCTTCTATATAGACATATACAATTGATGAGCCCATCCATTTCCTGGCTTTACATATGATCTCTGCCAACAATTCTAAAGTTTAAATATCTAGTCTCCCTTCTGGACTTCAGCCCCACATCTGCCAACCTAATACTATTCCTTTGATAATTAGTAGGCATCTCACAGTTAACAAGAGCCAAACTAAACTCATGATTTTTCCAGTCCTCAAAACCTGCTTTAAACTTTGACAATTTCATTGCTCAGGGTAAGTCCTCAGAGTCCTCCCTTATTCTTCTTTTCCTCTCATCTGTCATTTCACATTCCTCAATAATTACTTTGCCTTTTCTTTCAGAACATATCTAAAACGTGACTAATTCCAACCCCACCCAGGTCCTCATCTCTTACTTGGATTACTAAAGTAGTCTTCGAAGAAGTTTTCTTGATTTCTCCTTCAGCCCTTCCAATATATTCTCAACAATGGAGGAAAATGAACTATTAAAAACAAAAATAAAGAAAATACATTTATTTGTAATCATAGTCTCAAAAATTCCTACAGAACAAAAATTCCTACAGAACAGAATTAAGATTAGCTCACTCAGATGCTATAAATTTGAAAAGCCTAGCTAAAAGCCCCACTTATCATGTTATAAATATTTCTTGGACTCAGAGATGAATTAAATAGATTCTTTGTTAAGATACTGAGAGTAGTCTCATCATCGTACACTTCAAAAAGCAAAACATTATAGGATTTATAACATTAATTATTATGGTAGATACAGATGAACAATCAAAAGTAAACTATCCATTTTCAAAATCAGATTATTGTTATTATTTTAATTAATTATTTAAAAAATATTGACTTGGTGAAGCTAAAGATCTGTATTTGTCTAGTTGTCATTAGGTTTAAGGCTGTATTACATTCTTATTTTGCCTTGCCTAGGAAAAGTTAGAGATCTGGGAGGAAATCAGAACATATCTAGAGATAAAAGTATATGAAAACACAATGACCCAAAGTCTGTGGGACACAGACAAAAAAGTTCTAAGAGGAGAATTTATAGTAAATAGAATTTAAAATACCTCAAGAAATAAGAAAAATCTCAAACAGTATAACCTTGTACCTGAAGGACCTAGAAAAAGGAGAACAAACAAAGCCTAAAATGAGTAGAAGAAAGGAAATAATAAATATCAGAGTGGAAAAAATAAAGTCTGAAAAAACAATATAAAAGATGAATAAAACTAAGAGTTTGTTCTTTTAAAAGATAAAAAAAAGATAAACCTTTAACTAGACTCATCAAGAAAAAAAGAGAGGATCCAAATAAATAAAATTAGAAATGAAAGAGAAGTGACAACTGACTTCACAGAAATATAAAGAATTTTAAGAAGATACTATGAACTATTACATGCCAACAAATTAGAGAACCTAGAAGAAATGCATGAATTTCTAGAAACATACAATCTTTTAAGACTAAATCAAAAAGAAACAGAAAATCTCAACATCAATAACTACTAACAAAATCAAATGTTCCAAATCAGATGGCTTTACAGGTGAATTTTACCAAACATTCAAAGAATTAACACCTATCCTTTTCAAAATAATCCAAAAAATTCAAGAGGAAGAAAGGTTCCCAAGTTCATTGTATAAGGCAACCATTATCTTGATTGTAAAACCAGACAGAGACACTACATAAAATAAAAATTATAGGTCAATATTCTGATGAACATAGCTGTAAAAATCTTCAATAAAATATAAGCAAACTGAATTAAGCAATACATTAAAAAGATTGTACATCATAATCAAGTGGATTTTTCCTGGGACACAAGATTGGTTCAATATTCACAAATCAAATAATGTGATATACCACATAAACAAAATGAAACATAAAAATTATATGATCACATCAATGGATACAAAAAAAGCATTTGACAAAACACAGCATCCATTTATGATAAAAAAAAAAAAACTCTGAGCAAGTAGGAATAGAGGGAAAAAAGCTCAACATAAAAAAAGGTTATATATGACAAACCCACAGTTAACATCATACTCAATGGGTAAAAGCTAAAAGCATTTTTGTTAAGATCAGCAACAAGACAAGGATGTCCTTTTTCACCATTTTTATTCACCATAGTATTGGAAATCCTAGCCATAGCAATCAAGCAAGAAAAGAAATAAAAGCCATCCAAATTGGGAAGGAAGAAGTAAAACTGTCCTTATTTGCAGATGATATGATACTATATATGTAGAGAACCCTGATGATTCCACCAAAAAAAAACCCTGTTAGAACTGATAAATAAATTTAATAAAGTAGCAGGATATAAAATTAGTATTTAGATATCAGTTGCATTTTTATACACCAATAATAAACTATCAGAAAGAGAAATTAAGGACATAATCCCATTTACAATTTCATCAGAAAATAAGAATACCTAGGAATAAATTTAACCAAGGAGGCAAAAGACCCGTACTCAGAAAACAGTAAGGCATTGGAAAAAGAAATCAAAGGAGATACAAATAAATGAAAGCATATACTAGACTAATGGATGGGAGGCGTTAACATTGTTAAAATGTTCATATTACCCTCCAAATTTACAAATTCAATGCAATCGTTATCAAAATACCAATAGCATTTTCACAAAACTACAACAAATAATCTAAAATTCATATGGAACCACAGAAAACCCTGAATAGCCAAAGCAATCTTGAGGAAGAAGAACAAAGTTAGAAGTATCATCCTACTGATATCAAAATATACTACAAGGCTATAGTTATCAAAACAGCATATGACCCAGCAATTCCACTGGGTATTTATCTGAAGAAATCCAAAACACTAATTCAAAAAAGACACATGCACCTCTATGTTCATTGCAGCATTATTTACAATAGCCAAGATATGGAAGCAACCTAAATGTCGATTGAGAGACAAAAACAATAAAAACAAAAAATTGACTACAATGAAAATAGTAAAATACTACTAATTGTGACTTAAAACAATCTTTAGATTTTCCAGTTTCTGATGTATGTGCTCTTAATTCCTTAATCTATGCATGGAAATAAATTAGTCAAATGAGAAAACTAATTATAATAAACACGCCGTGGCATGGTCAAATGTAATATTCATTTGATTCCCATTAAAGTGAATATTCTTAGAGAAAACTTGAGACAAAAGTTTAAATCGTCATATGAATTATTTTTAATTTTTAGGAAGGAGGCAGATCTCACAGGCTGAAAAGGTAACAATGCTTAACCCAGGGACCTATAGTATAGTACCTCACAAAGAATTATAAAATTTCACATAAAAATTATTTTTGTAAAAATAGATTATAATAATTATCAGCTATTTTTCTCATGTAAGATATAACATTTAATATTTAAAGATATGTAAGCACCTGCCAGAAAAAAATCCTTACAGTCAATATGAAGAACATTATCACACACATAAAATGACTTAAAATCATTGGAATCTATGGAAAATTATAAAAATTCAACTCGTTAATAGTATTAATAATTTTTCAAAATGGCAGTACTTTTAAAATTCAGGAGAAGTAAATGACTGAATGGTGCTATTTAGTGTTATGCCAAAAAGTTACAATTAGCCAAGAATAGAAAACAATTAAAAAAATGTATAAAGTAAAAGAATACCAAAGGCTTAGAGATGTTTATGTGTCAGAAGCCAATATATAATAAGGAGCCCAATTTCACTTTAAAAGAATTCATATATGCAGTCATATGAGGCAGATAGGGGGTACAGCTTGGAGATAATTTGAAGAGAACCTAGAACAAAGGATTTTAAATCAGGGAAATAAATACCAAATTATCAAATTACTCTTGGAGAGGAAAAGGAGTATTTTTTTAGGTCAAAACATAAAGCTTTACTTTCTTAAAAACTGCGAATTAAAATCTCATGTCCACTGAACAGACTCGGATCTTCTTGTTTACAGTAGAAAGTGAATGATATAACCTAAATGGTACCTTGTTTGACAAATTAACATATTACCTGTTCTGAGACCTTAAAAGTCCAATTAAGCTGTTTCTTTTCAGCATGCAACCAAGCTTTAAAGGCTAGTATTTTCTCAGTAGGTTTAATGTAAAAGCCCTTAAATACAACAAGCCCCTCCAGAATCCCTACTGGCTTTTAATGCTGCATCCCCATGGTAAATTAGTTCCAACAGCATAATTCTTTTAGCTCTTGGCCCTTTGCTGACATCAAACCTCTTACCAAAAGTCTTGAAAATATAAGATTTTATTTAAATAGTTCTTCATATTCATTGAATTTATATTGGCCAATTTGAAAACCATAGCGCATCGACCTAATACTTGAAGCTATGATGTTGTCATAGTGTATGTACCCCCATTTTAGGAACCGCAATATAGGACAACTTTTATAAACATATTAAAAAATCGTGATCTTACAGTCTAAATTTTCTGGTTATGCTTAATATGTAAATATTGAGATTTGTTTCATTAATACTGTAGTTCTTCAACTTTAGAGTGCATAAAATTAGTTAGTGGATTTGTTAAACAAAGATAGCTGAGCCTCAAACACAGAGATTTGGCTTTGGTAGGTTTGGAGTGGAGTCCAACAATTAATATTACTAGGAAGTTCTCAGGCAAAACTGATGCTAGTGATATGGAGATGACACTTGAAAAAACATTACTCTTAAAACTTTTGATTCTATGTTAGGGAATAATGTTAAGACAGATATTTGGTATCTCTGAGACTCAGTTTCCAATTCTTTAGGCACTAAAAGTATAATTATGTCATGATACAATTTTAAGAATTATAATACAATGACTTAGCAGAGATTCTGACACATAATTGATAATTAGTAAACATTAACTATCATTCTTCCCTTTCGGAAGTTCAGTTATATAATAGCTAAATCTTAGACTGCCAACAGAAACAGTTTTTTTAAAATAGTCATTTAAATGTTCTCTTTGGAGGGATGGGAAGAGGGATGGATGTCTTCAATCAATGTTGAGGCAGAGACTGGACTGAGGAGGATCAGATAAGGCTAATTCATTTCTGACTGCAGGAGTGTTAAATTCATGTCAATGTCATCTTGATCTTTGACAGCTGATGCTATAACATGTTCAAAACAAAGCACAAACAAACAAAATAAAACACTGGGATGGAGAACATGTTATATTAGTTATTCCTGTCTATTGCAAATGCCGGAAAGTCTAACACAGAAACAACTTAAACAGATAAAAACTTACTTATCTTACTAAACAAGATAAGTAAACTTTATTATGTTCAGACGTAGATAGTTTTCACCTTTGCCGTCTTGTATAGTTTTTTTTTTTCTCCAAGTCTCAAAATGGTTGCTTGATTTCCAGATAGCATATCTATAAACTGTGCAGAAAAAGTGGAAGAGTAAACTATTTACTCTTAGTTTGGTTATTATTTTATATTTAGAAAAAGACTTCCTTTTTTTTTTATCAATATTTTATTAGCTCAGACTGTATTGCCTGGTCACACTACGTACAGGGCAGTCAGGAAAAGTAAATATTTCAGCTTACCTGTTTCTTTAGTGGAGAAAGCCCATGGAAAAGGTTGTAAAGGGCTTTTCCATAGCCAATTTATAGTGTACAGCATAGGAACTTTTAAGTTAAAATCGGTGTCCTGTGAAAACTTCAATTCTTCAAAATTTTATTTTAGGTTCCGGATGCTGACCAAAAAGAATGATTCAGTGAAGTGGTGGTTGTCAATATCTAATTAGGTGTGATGTCTAATAGAAGACGAAAGCCAGACAAAGACTAAAAGTCACCTTCTGTCTAATAGAGAACAACAAAATAATAGGTACTTTCAAAAAGGAAATATCCAGTGCATATCAGATATAGAATATGTCCAGACTCCAAAAACCAGAACCATTTAACTTCCAAAGGCAGCCATAACATTTAGAAAATGCCTTATACAAGCCAAAAATATATGTTAAATTGAAGCAACAAAAATATTAAATCTTGCAATCTGTGAACACAGGATGTCTTTTTATTTTATTTTTTTGTCTTCTTTAATTTCATCGTTTTATAGTTTTTAGTGTATAAGTCTTTCCTCTCCTTAGTTAAAATTATTCTTAAGTATTTTATTGTTTTTGATGCTATTGTAAATGAGATTGTTTTCTTAATTTTGTTTTCAAATAGTTTATTTTTAGTGTATAAGAATGCACTTGATTTTTTGTTGTTGTTGATTTTGTATCTTGTAACTTTACTGCATTTGTTTATTAGTACTAACAGGTTTTTTTTTTTTTTTTTTTTTTTTAGTAGAGCCTTAAGGGCTTTCTACATATAAGGTCATGTCATCTGCAGAGATAATTTTATTTCTTCCTTTTCAAATTGGATGGTTTTTATTTTTTTTTCTTGCCTAATTGCTCTGGCTAGGGTTTCCAATAAGATATTGAGTAGTAGTAATAAGAATAGGCTTCCTTGTTCCTGATCTTAGAGGAAAAGTTTTCAGTTTTTTTTTTTACCATTGAATGAGATGTTCTCTGTAAGCTTTTTAAAGATATCCTTTTATTATATTGAGGAAAATTCTTGTATACCTAATCTGTTGAGAATTTTCTCATGAAAATTGGATTCAGTCAAGTGCTTTTCCTGTATCTCTTGAGATGATCATGTGATTTTTATTTATTCTGTTATTGTTGCCTATCACAATTTATTTGCATATATTATATCATTCCTTCTTACCAGAGATAAATTCTAGTTGGTCATGGTGTAAAAATCCTTCTAATATGTTGTCGAATTCAATTTGTTAGCACTTTTTGTGAGGATTATTGCACCTTTGTTCGTAGAGGATATAAAAAAATTTAATATTGTTAAATGTCCATGGTACCCAAAGCAAAAATTTAATGTAATCCCTATCAAAATTCCTGGTGACATTTTTTTTTCAGAACTAGAAAAAGAATTCTAAAATTTATATACAACCACAAAAGACTCTAAATAGCCAAAACTATCTTGAGAAAAAGAACAATGCTGGAGGCATCACAATTTGTGATTACAAAATATATTACAAGGCACAGTAATTTAAGCTATAATGCTGGCATAAAAAGAGACTTATAGATTAATGGAACACAATGGAGAACCTGGGAAAACCCAGACATACAGGATTATCTAATCTTTGACAAGAGCGTCAAGAACGCACAATAATGAAAGAAGAGTCTCCTCAATAGATGTTGGGAAAACTGGATATTCACATGCAAAATAATGAAATTGAACCCTTATCTTACATCACATATAAAAATCAGCTCACAATAGATTAAATATTTAAATATAACATCTGAAATAGTAAATTTATTAGAAGAAAACATAAGAGGGAATCTTCATAACATTGGTCTTGACAATGATTTCTTGGATATGGTACTAAGAGTATAGCCAACAGACAGAAAAATAACAAATAGAGCTACATTAAATTAAAAAAAAAAGCTTCTGCACAGCAAAGGAAACAGACAGACCATCTTTGAGCACCCCTTATCCAGACATCATCTGTTTACTTAACTTTATTTAGCTAGTTATGCAGAGAACTGAGATGAGAGAATGAGCATTATTGATACCCAGAACAAGAACATTCCAAATGAAGATATAGCAAGTTTAAGGACCCTGAGGTTAAAGCAAGCTTGATGCATTTGACAAAGCTCGTATGACATATATGACAAAGGTACAAGTATGGTAGAACTCAGTGAGTAACATGGAAAATGATGCTACTTATGAATTACTGTTTCAAATATTTCTGTGGGAGGCTCTGTTCTTATATTATTTAGGAAAGCCCAAGACACCAGTGGTTGAAAAAACAAAACTAAACTAAACTAAATTAAACTAAACTAAACTAAACTAAACTAAACTAAACTAAACTAAACTAAACTAAAAACTAAACTGAACTAAAGACTAAACTAAAACAAGAAAGCTCAGTAGCTAAAACTAACACAGTTTATTTCTTGCTTACACTACATATCCACTGTGGGGTTAGTAAGAACATTACTCATTTTTATCACTTAGGAATTCATGCTGATTAGGCTTTATTTAAACATTGGCTTCCATAATCTCAGAAGTGGGGATAAAGACAATAGGAATTCACACACTGACTAATAATGCTTCTTTGGATCACTTGGAGTTGGCCAGTATTATGACACATGTAGTTAGAAGAACAAAAAAGTACACATTGAGTCTGAAACTGGGGAAAATATTATTGCACAAGACCATAAGTTCAGCGCAGGCTGTGGAAAGTCCATCTCTGGGTTGGAAAATGCTCCAGTCCCAAGGCTCCTTCTCATGTGGCTGGGTGGGTGGGCCAAACACTGCATGCATGAGACTGCTTTTCCTAACAGTTTCAGGTCACAATTCATTGTGCATCTCACAGAGCAGGTATGTATGTTCCTTCTTCTTGTGAGGACGCTACAGGAAAAGACACAATATAGATGGATAGTAATAGTCTGATGGTTATGTATTTAGAAGTTAAAGTCATTGCAGCTTGTCACATATTTATGTTCTTATTAAGGTATTAATCTAATTTATAGATGAGAAAGTACAAAGAAACTCAAAACCAAGGCATAAGGAACAATTGTGAATTTCATCCACCAAAAAAAGATACAATAATGCAAACTGTAATTTACATCAATAAATATAATAAACTTTTTAATAATGTGACTTATATTTTAACTTCATCATTGATTTTTTATTTATGTAAAATTAGGTGTAATACATAAAACATCATTCAATTGCCTCAAAAGTACAAATTTATGACAGCCTCATTTAAATCAGCAACTCTGGTATGACTATATGTTTAGGATAACTAAATGCTCTTCATCAAATATTGGTTTTGCTTACTGGAAGATAAAATATTTTATTTTAAAAAATGATGTGGCTTTCCTTTCTAGTTTATCATAGAATTTCATTAAACTACATTTATTTATTTATTTTTTGCTTCTACATAATCTCTCCAGTTTTGATAAGCCTTATCTATAAATGTACATGAAAGAGTAGATGGTGCTTCATGAGAGATTGAGGCTACATTTGCTAATTATGAAGAAAGACATGGAAGTAGATATTTCATTTTCTTTTTTGATGAATTCCATTTTAATTGAAAGAAATAATTTTATAAAGTTGAATTTGGGTTGTATTTGTACAAATACACATGCCATAATTAACCATATGCATAATTTCCATGGTTTGCAATATTTGGAAAGGTTCTACATATACAAATATCTGCATTATATAGATATATAAATATATATTTCTTTGAAGCAAGAGAAGAAACAAGTATCCACCATTTTGTTCTAGAATAGTTAATCTCTTATATGTGAGAATTTTATTATTTAGAGGACCGAGTTTTATTACTGAAACTGCTAAGAAATGGTGAATGTCAAAAGAGGTAAAGAAATAACAGAAAAGATGGAGAGTTCTTTGCTTCAACTGTAGAAAAGAAGTTGAGGACCTCCGGATGTCCTTTCACTTAAGTGACAAAAGTAAAAATGTTCATTCTTATAAAATGCAAAAAAAGAAAAAAAGAATGTAAAAGCCATTTGGTAATTTACAATTATAAGTAATATTAACAGTAACCATATTTATATATATTTAATATCATAAATACATTGAAAAATTTCGATGAGTTTAGGGAAATCTAAAAAATATTGGAGGAGTGAGCACAATAATAAGTAAGTTAAATATAATTAGATTGCCTTGTTTATTTATGATTGCTTTTCCTAATTAAATAGAAAAAAGTCACTTAAGTATTATTTTATATTTGTTTAAGATAAAAAATTTATTTACTGTATCGATCTCTGTCAGAAATGGCAATAATCAGAAATAAAGGTTACATTTTAATATAATTTATTTCAATTTGATTTGAATCAAAATACATTCATTTTATACAGTGCTAACTGTTGTGAGGGTAACAAATAAGTTATAATTCTACTTTCATGGGATATATATAATGGGAATTAATTATACTAACGAATAAAAAGACCAAAATTTACTGAAATTCTTGATTTTGAAAAAACATTATTCAAAATTTATATTCATTATTATTTGTTATTGTTCTTATATAACACTTGATTTGGCTTAAAATAGTTCATAATCTTCAACCGCTAAATGTTAAAAGCCACTTATGTCATTTAATTAAATTGCTAGGTCAGACTTCCTGTCTCTACTACAGCACTTAAAGAACTTTAAAGTCATCAGTCTTGTCCTCACAAGAAAGTTGAACAAACAAAACACAATGTTTTTTTTAGATCTATCAAAAAGTTGAGGTCACAGGGCATAATCCCACCCTGAAACCTGAAGCAATAGACAAATATATGAACCACAGTTGTAAAAAATTGACATAAGTGAAGCCATTTTAAACTAGAGCTAGCTAGAGCAGCCATTCCAGAGGAATTGCCTTGCGCAACACAAGAGTTAGGAATAATCAGTTATAAGTTATCTGTACTAATCATGAAGTTGTATAGTAAAACTTGACAGTAGACTTAGATTAATTGTAAAAGTATACTGTAACCTCTAGGCCAGTCACTAAACTTATATGAAAAAGAAGTAAAGTTGATATGCTAAATGAGAAGAAAAAATAGAATTACATAAAAAGCTTATTGAAACCAGAGAAGGCAGAACAAAAGAGAATTTTTTTTAAAAAAAGTATAATAAATAGAAAACAGTTAAAATATGGCAGATAATAATTCAGTTACATTAATGATTACTTTAAATGTGAATGGTCTAATATACCAATTAAGAGAGTCAGATTATCAGATGAATAAAAAAAAGACCTAACTATACGTTAGCTAAAGGAAACACATTTTGAATACAAAATCATAAAAAGAATGAAAGTAAAGAGATGGAGAAGAAATGTGCCATGGTAATCCTATTCAAAGAAAGCTATAGTAATTATATGAATCTCAGACAAAACTTGAGATTCACAAATGAATTCAGAATGAGGAAAATAATCAGGGAGAAAAAAGAACATTGCATACTGATAAAGGAGTTGATTCTCCACGAATCAACTAATCCTTAACTAGTATGCATTTAACAGAACATCAAGATATGTGAGGCAAAACGTGATAGCATTGCAAGAAGCAACAAACAAATCCACTATTATAGTTGGACATTTTAAAACTCCCCTATCAGTAGTTGATAGATGAAGCAGGAAGAAAATTAGGAAGGATACAGTTAAATTGAACAGAAACACCATTCAATAACTCTAACTGACATTTATAAAATACATCATCTAATAATGGCAGAATACTCATTCTTCTTAAACTCACATGGAACATTGACAAAGACCGAACACATACTTAGCCATAAAATATACCTTAACAAATTTAACAGAAATGATATGATGTTCTCAATCACAATGGAATTAAACTAGAAAAATTAGCTGAAAAATTCTAAAATATTTGTAGATTAGACACATTCTTCAAAACAGCACAAAGGTCAATGAAGTACCAAAATAAACTTAAAAATACTTTGAACTAAATGAAAATAAAAATACAATTTATCAAATTGTATGGAATGCTGTGAATGTAGTGCTTACAAAAGAAACCAATAGTGTTAAATGTGTATGTCAGAAAAGAAGAAACATCTATAACTAATAATCTAAGCTTCCATCTCAGGAAATTAGAGAAAAATAGCAATGTGAGCTTAAAGCAAATAGAAGGCAGGAAATATTAAAAATTAGAGCAGAAATCAATAAAATTATAAGCAAGAAATCAATAGTGAAAATTAAACCAAAAACTGCTTCTTTAAGTGATATTGACAATTTGTATAGCTTTCTTTTGTCTCAGTTTTTCTGTTCATGAAATGGGAATAATATCTTCATTTAGACTGTATGGAATAGAAGATCAAATACAAAATGCATGTGGCACACACCAGGAGCAAATTAGATGTTCGGTATTATCATTTTTAAGACTGATCTACACTAAAAACTATCAATAATAGATATGGATGGAGATAAATTCCCAGAGTACTCAATTCAGTGAAATATTAAAGAGGGAGAGGTTCAAAAATATCTCCACAAAAATACCCTAAACACATCACTGTAAGACACCATAGGATTTTAAATCTAGTGTCTGATTATTGAAAAAGATTAACTCAAATGGTAGACATATTCATCTTTTTGTCAAAAACCTATCAAAGAAAGATTTTCAGTTTTGAAAACATTTACTTGGTAGATTTATCTTCCTTGCTATTTTATGAAATAATCTCATAGATAAATCATTTTGATTTTGTACAAAAAAATGTGAAAGCTATAAGGTGATGGCTGTGCATGCTAATGTTTTTATATTAAGCTTACCAGAAAAAAGGACTTTTGATGATACAATTATTTTAACAGAAAGAGACTAAGATTCACTGTTTCTTCATTTCTCTTGTAATAAACTATCCCTGGAGATTTAGTGTTTTAGAACAGTAAAAACCTGCTGATAATGTGAGCAATAGGGAACACTCAGATACAGAGGGTGAATGGAAATGTTCAATGTCCCTGCATTGCACTCAGAGGAGTGAGAACCAGACAGATCCAATTATGGAATTTATAATTCAATAACTAACTTCCTCTCCTTAACCCAATAATCTTATCAGCTCTGACTCTTCTTAAAGAAACATACATGGATATTTCTCCTCATATCATACCATGTGTTGTTATATATGAAACAAATAGTAGCATTAAACATAAAATATACTGCCTCATGAAATACATTTTGACTAATTTAAAATTAAATATTTAATGCCAATGTAATTTTTCTTTCATGAGATTAATATTCACCATTATAATGACTTTATTCACAATAATTTCAAAGATTTTCATAGGAGTAACACATTATTACTAGAACTGGCTAATAGAAAGAGTCCAGCCATACAGACAGGTAATTCAGCCTCTGTGGGCTTCAATTTCAGGATTCCTGAGGAAACATCTTGACTCCCAAATCCTTTCTCCCAAGTGCTTGTAAGGTCCATGGAACTCCTTCAGTAGGAGTTAAATCTTATAATAAAAAAATACTCTAAGAAGATGAGAAATGTTGAAATCATTTTCAAATTAAAACATAAATCAATATTCAAACTTTTTTCCATAGTAAAGAAAATATTAAAAACAATAAGAAAGAAGAGAAGTATGTATTACTATGGACGAAGGGTACAGAAAGCAAAGTTAGGGAGTTTGGAAAACAATTTTTTAAATATATATTATACTCTGTTATTTAAAAGAACCAAAGCTAGTTCTTGAATGTTATTGATTTTATTACTTCAGGATGCACGTATTTAAGCAGTTTATTCATTTTTTTCCCTGAAAAATTAACAGTAAGTTTGTGACAAATGTGAAGTTTTTCATTCAGATTTTTTTAAACAAAGAAAAAAAATGAAGTCCTGCTAAAAAAGTAGAAAGTCTCAAAGTCCATACGAAATAAGAAATATAGCTGAGAAATACACTTGTTGGCTAGAGGACATAAGGTGGGACTAGATAAAGGAGATGGGTTATTTATGCAAAACTAATCAAGCAGGTAAACATCTGAAACCTATATGAGCAAACTTTTCTTCACGATTAAAGGAGCCTTGAGGTGAGATGAACAGAGAGTACAAATCTCAGCTATTAAAAAATATAGCACAGTATAGTTTTTCTTAATATAATGCCAGCCTGGAGGTTGAGACTCATATTTCAGACTCCACTTACAACTCTATAACTACTTACAAAAGTAACTATTTCCCCTAGGGCAATAATGTCTACCCCTATAAACATAATAGAGATTTTGTAAAGACATACAAATATTATCTTCTTTGAAAGTGACTGATTAAATTCAAGATGTCATCCTTTTCTGTATTTTTTTAGGCATGGGTTCCTTGGTTTAATTTCCATTTTGATTGTCTCTTTTCAGGTGAGACTGATTAAACATTCTTCTTTTCTGAATAATGAGATTTTAAAACTCTTAAATTACTCAAAATTTCTATAATGATTCTTAAAAAGTAGTTAAATTTTATTCGAGTTAGGTATATCACTTATTTGGTAAATGATTTTGTTTCTGCTGTTACTGTTTTAGACTTGATCATTGTCTGACATTAGCAGGCAGATTTTCTAAGAAATCTGAAGTCAGTAACTGATGTATCGGTACCAGAAAGGATAATATAGCCATTTTATCCAAGGTATGCTGGCATTGTTTTGTTATTTATGAGTCACTGGCACTGCTGGAAAACAAAAAGCTGTATCAGTATTTTCCGGGATATTAAAGTCACTTTTACTGATGCTTCTGAACTTGATGTATCATCTCACAAGGACACTGCAAACAAAGCCCTTGTAAATATGCAATTTTTAACCAAGGAACCTAGTTAATGAAAATGTCTGATGCATATAAGGAAAGCTACAGTTGTCTCTGGAAAACATTCAAATTCCATTTCCAATTATGTGTTTGTGTGAGGTTTCCCTGGGTTTTGCTCTTTATCTTTCTCTTTTTAAACCTCAGTCAGATGATTATTGATCTTTCTTTTATATAGATAGCTGTAAAGGTGAACAAGTTTAATATACATAGAATATTATGAATGTGTACTAGAAATGTTCCCCCAACACTTGGCATTCTCTTTGTAAAATAAGGTTGATTTATTTTATAAGTTGAGTATAATGAATAAAATGCCATATTTAGGTTACTGATTCATAATTAGGAGTTATTTTGATACTTAGTCTATTGGAAAAGTACATGCTGAGTGCAAAAAAAAATTATGTCATTATTAATCACTCAAAAACTCTTTTCAGGTATAATGTAGACAGTTTAAACTCTTACTGGCTCTTACCTGAAATTGGAAAAAAAAAAAAAAAACATTCAAGAAAGCCTAGTTCATCACAGATATTTACTTATTATTTTTGATAGAGTCTATGTATATGTCACAAAAAGAAGATGTCCAATTAAATCCAATATTCTATTTTGAACTATGACAGAAATTTTTCTTTATAAAACAAGTTGTTTTCTTTTGAGGTGGTTCAGATTGTAAGATGACTAAAATGCTGTAATTTTTTCAAAAGGAAATTAACATAGTATATTAATTTCATTTTAAAAGGAAAACAAAACAGTGAACTTATATTAATAAAAAATAGTTATAAAAACAGGAAATATTAGATTAACTGGGCCAAAACTCATACCTCCTCAGATTTACTGGTGACAGAATTGAAGAGCATAAGCTACCATCTCATCTCCAAAAACCTCTATAGGGCTTAGCATGGTAGCAATCACAATCGCTCTTGGTGTTTGGTCTAAACTAACCGTATCACAGAAGCTCTGAGAGGCCTTATAACACGGTGTAATGCCTCAGATTTCATACAGAACATGATGAATTTTTACAAAGGAAAGAGAGGAGACTAGAATAAAATAATGCAATTCTCACCTTTGTCTCTCCTAACAGACGGTTCTTCAGCCCAGTGATTTTATCAAAACTCTCCAGAGAAAATTCACGTGACCAAGCAAGCAACTGAGTTTCCTGAGAGCTTGTGGTGCTACTCTAGACTTGAGCTACGGCATTCTAAACACCCTCTAAAGTAAGTGTCCCACCTTCACACCAACCAGTACTGGTTGACCGACCTAATTCTCCATTATCCCATTAACCTCTCCCATTATCTGATTTCTAGTTCTCCCAATATTGAGGGTATAAAAAGGCATTTAATTTTATTTTAGGTTGTAATTTTCTGTGCATTAATAGTGCCAAAGGTTTATAAACAGTCTCTGTCTCTTCTTTGGGATACTAGTTCATGATGCTTGCCTATTTTCTTATTCTGTTATTGGTCTCTTTTCTTGTTCTTTTGTTTGTATGAGTTCTTTGTGTTTATATAATGTATATATTAACCCATTAGTTATGTGATAAACATCTTGATTTATGATTTGCACTTTAACTCTCTATATAGTCGATATTTAAACAGAAAAATGCAGGTTTAATGGTAATCAATATCTTTTGTTTTCTATATATTTTTGAGAAATCTTTTGTTATTCTAAAGTCATAATGATATTCTCCTCTATTGTCTTCTTGTTTTATAAAATTTTACAGATTTTCCTCACACTTAAGTATTTAATCCATCTGGAGTTGATTTTTGCTTGTGGTTGAAAGTAGAGATACAAACCGAGCATCCTCTAAAGTCTATATTATATCCACTGATGATCGGTATCTACTTTGACATAAATCATTGACATAGATTGTTTCCTGATTCTCTCTTCCACTCTGGCAGCCTAATGTAGTTGAAGATGATCCTAACATCACTGAACTGCTGAAAGAATGTTAACATCTGTGTGTCTTAAAATTTCTTGGTGCACGAGGAAAAGAATCCTACTCTTTTTAAAGTAAGTTTCATTTGTGATGTTTAAGTACTTCAAAATATATCCCTAATTGATAAAAGTCTTCCATGAGAATAATTTCTAGGTTCTAAAAGTTACCTTTTATTCAGGGTTAAGGCTCAGCAATTACATGCATTCTAACTAGTTGCTTATACCTACTGGGCCTTAAAATTTTTCAGAGCCTGTGTCCTGTGGTTTGTTGAATCATTTCATTGTCACTCACATTTTCACATTTGCAGTTTTCTACAGGACCATTGAAAATGCTCTCTCTAGCTGTTCCAGGTTCTCCCTAAGTACCATTGCATAACAAGTCACGTATGAGAAATTCTAAGAAAGAAATCTACTGACGGCAGTTTTGCCATGTTAATCTGTCAAAAATCTCTAGAGATTTAGTGATAGTTTAAGTGAAAAAAAATTACAAATTTAAGACAAGAAATATAGAAACAAATGATAATTCTTTTAGAGAATACCAAATAAGACCTCACATTTATAAAAGACAGATATTGATATTTAGCATGTATTAAAGTATCTCAGAAACAATGATAAGTAGCTATAACATCCCATTTAAATAATCCACATAATCCCCTAAAAGGAAAGAATACAATTTTGTAGGTGAGAAATTTTTATCTTTGGCCAGATACATTCAGGTCTCAATCATTCTTATCCCTTTTAGCTGTCCAGTTGATACTGCTCCATTTCTTGAAAATGAATCTCATAGATTCTCTGGTTCACCACTAATGCTGAATAGCCATTTTCTTGTATCTGTATCACATCACCTTCTGGCTGTTATTATGGCACTCTAGCTCCAGAGGAGAAATGCTTGTGTCAAGTTCTGCCAAGCTCATAGACGAAACCAATGAGTAACCTAGTGGTTCTGACCCCCAACTGCATGTTGGAACTACATGAGAAACATTAAAACATATTAATGATTAGACATCATTTCTAGAAATTCTCATTTAATTTGTTTCAGATTGTGTCTGTGAATTACTTTAGTTTATTTCTTTGTTTAATTTTTTTCCGTTATGTTTTATTTTAAAACTTTCTCTAGAGTCTAATGTCCTGTTGGTTAGAGAATTCTGATTCTCTAACACTGGTGGAGGCAGAAAGTTAGGGCCATGTTGCTAACTACCTCAGAGTTAATTTGTGAAGTTTGAGTGGCTAATTCTGCCTTCAGTTCCTCAAGCTTTTCCTGAGGCAATTTTAGTCCTGCAGACTTTTCAGATTTTACTCATTAAAATAATGTATTCCCTCTCCATAGGAGTTAATTTGAAATGTTGAGTTCAAGAGTAGGCTGCAAATCACTTAGAGATAGTAGCTATCCCTTCCTTAAAATATAGAGTTGGGCACGGGCTGGCATAGGCCAAGCACCTTGACTTTAAATTCTGCTACTAGAAGAAAGTGAATACCTGTTCCAAATAGTTAATCCTTTAATAATTAACATCATGAAACACTTTCAATGTCCATCTTTAATGTCTAGTAGCTTTCTCCTGAGCATGATTTAGAATGCAGTTTTTAATCTGTTTTCTCTTTTATTCCAATTCCATCTTCTTTCTATAATTCCTATGAAATTCTTCAAAATGGCTGATTTGTTAATGACTTTTTCTGAAATTTAAAGTTGCAGGGTATCTATTTTTCTTTACATCTTTACTGTGATTCTAAATGCTAAATTAAGAAATTGAGCAACATTTCAGGGAAAAAAACACTAACATGAAAAACAAATTTAATGTGAGCATTAAAAAACTGGGTTAGTAAATAATGATTTCAGATATTTTGGCTTTGTAAAATAAAAAATAATACATAGGTATAAACACAGTACTGGGAAAATAGAATGCAGAAATTCATGTATTCAAAGAGCGCTCCCTCTTTCATATTTCATATAATAATAGAAAGGGGTAAGAATGAAATAATAAAAGGTTATTTAAACATTGGGGAAAATATTGTGAGTTAATGAGCTATTTAATTACAGATAATCTCAATCTTTATTTAGTAAACTAGAAAGCAACCTCAGCTAAATGAGGATAAAGGTTATGTAATGAGGTAAAGTGAGGATTTAAGAGGGACAATAAGAGAGTGATCAAAATATTGATGATCTACAATAAAACTCAATTAAATTTGATATTATGAATATGTTAAAAATCAAGTTTTTATGTCTCTTCTTATTTACCAACAATATTTTGTTGCTCTGGGGACACGGTTTGGAGGAAAGAATATGTGAACAATGAGAGAAGAGTTAGCTGTTTAATTAATACAACATTTTCTTTCATTCAGAAGTTACTTAGTACTTATGACATGTTATGCACTGTGTAAATCAAAGAAAATAAGAAGCATTCTCTGTCAGTGGTGAATTTATAAGATATCAGGTGACAGATTTTTAAAGTGAAGAAGAGGGTGATGGTATATTTTGTTAAATATTTTATTTATTTTATTTTATTTATTTATTTTTTTATGCCTACAGCACCAGGTCTTCCTAGGTGGTCTCCCATCCAAGTACTAATGAGGCATGACCCTGCTTAGCTTCTGAGATCTGACAGGATCGGGCTTGTTCAGGGTGGCATGGCTGTAGACTTGTTAAATATTTAAAAATAATTTTTTTACCAAGTGTTATATTGTTTGTTGACTTGCAAAAACAATCTATTTTTTTTCTAAAATATGAATCAAACTTTAATAAAATAATTTGGACATTTTTAATACTTAATAGTAATGCTATATTATTACTGTTTTCCTGAACAAGTAGGAAAAAATACGCTTGAAAAATATGTATTAATTACCATGTTCATAATTTCCATATACTAGCATAAGCCAAGCTCTATGCATATCTCCAACAATTACATTTTTATACAGACACATTCTTAAGGAAATATATCTAATACGATAGATAAAAAAATCTCCAAAACATCAATCCCTAGATTATAGCAAGTTGAAATATATAAATTACTTTAGTTCAGTATTTTCATTACACTTTTATCTGATGAGAAGACAATTATTTTTCAAAAGGAAAATGTTTTTATGAGAAGTAAAAGTAGATAAAACAAACATGGATATTCTAAAGACTATGCCTTCTTTTGCTTTCTTAACAAAATCATTCTCTCTCTTTCTCAATCTGTCTCTCTCTGTCCCTCTCTCTTCCTGTATGTGTGTGTAATGAAGACAGTTTCTCATTTCAACATGGAAGCACAGAAACTTTTATACTTTGTGTTTTCCCGAGTCATTGCTGGTCAACCCAATCTTTTAAAACTGTTAAAAATATAGGTAAAAGAATAATTTAAAATGTAAAGCTACTTGATGAAATATCATTTAAACGTACTAATTTCCTATAATTTGCAACAATATTCCTAAAGAAATACGGTTTTGGAAAATATTTTCATTGAAAGATTCATTCAAAATGTCATATTGAAATTAATGAGCAAATATGAGGCCCTGTGTTAAGACACTGAAGAGCCCTGAATTAAAATGCATATTTTTATTTGTGTGTATACAGGAGGGGATATTTGCATATAATATAGTTGTAATACAATTTTTTTTCAGATGTCTCAAAGCAGAGAGCAAGTATTTGAGTAATTAGAAGTTAGAACAGATGGCTTTTGAAGAGAAGGAGATATTCTGAAATATTTAATCATGAAAGCTGCCTGAATTGTGAATATGACATTAAAATGAAAACGTTTTGACCCTAGAAAGTAAGTAATAGTAGGAAGGATACAGTGTTAAACACTGCCTCTTCTATTTCATGGCTTTCTTAGAATCTATCCTCAATAAAATAAATTAAAAGCATTTCCTAAATAGATTTGCATATTAAAACATTCTAAAAATAAACGTTGGCATTTGGAAGCTATTTGTAAGAGAAAATTAGAATTCTAAATTTCTTACACTTCAGAGATCCATAATAAAAGTTAATTGTACACAGTTCTAATTTAGAGCTCTATTCTTCTTCTTCTGTCATCTTTTTTTTTTTATTATTAAGTATATTCCCCTATTTTTCTCCCCTTTGACTTGAGAACACTTTATTTTCTTCACCAAACATTTTATTTTCCATACTAATGGCTTGTAAAGTTTAATTATGTCGCCTTTATGGTGTCTTGACAATCTGTCCTGATCACATCCACCTCTATTTTTATATCTTTCTGTAAAATTATCTTGTTATTTTTCTGAGGGACTTTTTTTTTTTTACTTAAAATTAAGAGAAAAAAATAGATAATTTAAAAAATTATTTTAACATTCATACTATATACTTATATTATAGATGATATATATATATATTTTAAGATATATATCTGTTTATCATTTTGTTTCACTGGAAGAAAGATCACTAAAGCCTATTAGCCTGCGAACTGAGTTTGTAGACTGTCTTTGGTACCTCAGCCTTACCCATGGGTCTCCTGGTTGATAGGCTTCCTGACTTTGTTATAAAGCAAAATGTTCAGATAGTCTTCTCCTCTAATAGAAATGAAGCAAAATAAAATTCAGAAAGAAAGTAGAGAGATTTATCTATATGCTAGGATTTTCTGTGCATCTTATGTGTGTATATATTCAAAGCAGAAAAAGAAAAGTTTAATGTTCAATCCAGTGTAAAATTCTTGCTTGAGAGATCATATTAATTTAAAAAATAGTCATCTTAGCTGCACAGATTGATATAATAATTAATTCTGTAGCAGGATAACAATTGGAGAGATCCGATTCGTGCCACTTCACATTATCAGTCCTCCGTCAAGGTGAAAACTGCCTAAGACACATACATACTTTGTACCTAGGTACACCCTGGAATGTACGAGTGGATTGGCGCAGAGTTTAGGGTATCCCATTTGAAGAGGGGGAAGGTTTAACTGTATGTAAAGGTTTTTGTTCTTCATTTTATTTTCCCCCTGACTTCAGGCTGTTTCTGGGTGTTCTGCTTCAGAGTCTCAGCCCATATCAGCCACAGCACATTTGGTGGTAGTCTGAAAGGTTTTTTTTTTTTTTTTTAACTTTTTTTTTTATTTTACCCAATTTCCATGTACACGTTATCAAGGATGTATACTGTGTCTACTGCACTGCATGTGTTCCTGCACATCTTCTACAACCGGCCCAGTTACTCCATCCAACACCTGCTGCCCATAGTAATGAACTACACACTGGTCAGTCCTCTCTCACATCTATATACTTTCTTTTGGGGGTTAAATATTATTTCTTTAATCCTTCAAGGGCATGGATCTACTAAATTTTAGTCTGCACCATCTGCACCTAGATATACAAAGCACCAGTTTGTTATTTCTCCAAAGAACAATGTGAGGTTATTTTATGTTTCTCTTACAAAATATTCTGTTATGAAATTATTTGCAAAATAAAAAATAAATATGTTATAAAGGTAAATTTTTGTACAAATTTAAACATCCAAATGACCAATAATTTTTAAAAGATTGTTCTGGCTATAAAACTAAAAAGGCATATCCCAACCTCTACTTGTATGCCCACCACATCCATCTGTCTGTCTGTCTTTGCCCCCCAACTTTAGCAAAGCCACTGTGCTTCAGGGATCCATCTTAGAAGAATTTGGCCCAATTATGCTACTTTAATTTGGGATGGGAGTGTTATGTCAACATTGTCTTGCTTTACAGGTCAAATGAGAGAAAAGGAAAGAACAAATGTCTTTAGTAAATTCATGACTTTCAAACTTGGAGCATATCAATCGAATCCTAAATAATACCGTTTTATCCTATTATTAAAAAAAAAGATTTATTTTAAAATATAACTATCTATAACTCTATCCATTGTCTTGAAAAAGAAATCTCTATTTCCAATTTCTCAAAAACATTTTTAAAATATAATTGTGTCATGACAAGTTAATTAAAGGTAATTTTATAAAGGAAAAACACCAACATATTATTACATCTGGAATATAGCAAAATGTTTAGGCGTCTATATTAGTTTGCTAGGACTGCCATAACAAAACACAGATGAGGTGAGTTAAACAATAGAAACCATGATTTATTTTCTTACAGTGCTGGAGAACTATTTCTGCAGGCTAGAAGTTTAAGATCAAGGTTTCATGTCTTCCTCACATAGATTACTCTGACACTGACTCTTCTACCTTCCTCTTTCACATTTAAGGACCCTTGTGATTACCTTGAGCCCAACTGGGTAATCCAGGATAATCTTCCTAGTTTAATTTCAGATGATTAACAAACTTAATCCATTTGCTACCTTAATTCTCCTCTATCATATAATATAACAGATTTCTGGTGTTAGGGCATGGTTATCTTTAGGGAAACAAGAGTCATTATTTTGACTATCACACTTACTAACTAAAATACTGAAAATTAGGTTTTTGTGTTGAATTTTGGAGCCATCTGTTACTCCAATCTCTGAAACAATATAATTGTTTTGCGAATTTGAGTTGAAACTTTAATGACACAAGCTTCACAAAAATTTATTAAACTAAAAGTTACTTCATCAAAATAATGAATCAAATTTTATACATAATTCCAAGCAGAAAGTCAACAGTTGAGTTCAGGCAGTTTATTTGGTAGGAGATCCTAGGGCAATTGAGACAATGAGGATTGGGATATATGAAAGAAAGGAAAATTAATAAAGAATTCATTAACTAACAGCGATGCTAAGACAACTCGAGCTTAATCTCAGTGTGAGTTTTCTTAAAAAACTAGATAACACTTATCATAACTTTTCCTTAATAAGTTGGGAGGCTAGGTGTTTTCTACTGATTACTGACCCTTATTTTTTGATGGATCACCGAAGGTGGATGACTTGAGTTAGTAGAGTATGATCTTGTGGTACCAAAGACATCTCTCAGGTGGAGGAACAGAAAGATATACAGGTGCTTGAGGTAAGAAGCTGTTAGCGTGCAGAATATTGTTGACAAAAGTTACAGGTAAATTCTGAAGTGATGTGAGCAGATATGGGGTGAACAACACTACAACTAACTCCTTGTTCTTTTTTATCTACACACATATTAAGTGTACTCTGTTACTTCAGGCATGCTATGATCTGAATGTTTGTATCTCTGCCACCACTGAATTGACATATTGAAGCCCTAATCCCCAGTGCAATGCTATTTGGAGATGGGCATCTTTAGGGGGTAATTATGTCACGAGTTTGGAGCCCTCATGAATGGGGTTAATGTCATTATATGAAAAAACATAGCAGATATCTCTCTTTCTCTACAATGTAAAGATATAGCAAGCTGGCTGCCAAACCAGGAATAAGGCTCCCACAAAGAACCTCACCGTGTTGTTACCCAGATCTCAGATTTAAGGCCTCCAGAACCGGGAGAAATAGATGTTTGTTATTTAAGCCATTTGATCTGTGGTAGTTTTGTTACAGCAGCCTGAACTAAGACAGGGTGGATCCTACGAACTCTTAAAAAGCCATAAAATGAAAGATTACTGAAGCAAGCTACAGTCCGCGTTCTATGTTCTGAAGCCATATGAGCATTAACCATTTTCCTTCTCTACCACTCACCCTGTATTTCCTACAAGTTTGGCCAGTTGTCCTGCATGTCCAGGTGCTATGCCTGTGTCTGAGCCCTGTTCACCATGCCTTATGACTGTACTTGCTATTTACTGCTATCGCCAAACAACGATGCACCATGTAGCATTGTAATAAATGTCTCAAGTTCAGATAATTTGCTTCTTGCTCTCATACATTGCAGCAACTTTAGTGCTACGTGATAAGCATTGTTGAGGGCCTTAGCCTAGTAACTCCTTTTTATACTTGATGTTTGATCAGCATCAGTCCCCTGAATTACTAGATAATAATTATAATATTAGAATAAGAGAAATCTGATTTCTTATGTGGGAATAAACCTTACCCTGATGCGATCCACCCAGGTGCCATGTAATTCCTCAGGCATAAAGTTGCAGAGTCAGGAAGTCTAAACTCCTCAAATCAGTCACAGAGAGTGCAGATGAGTGGAGTCAATTCTGCTTTTATTCTTTTTTTCTCTTCACATTTTAGCTATTGGGGATATAACATCATATCATCTCAATTGGCTCAACACTTATACTGCATTCCAGAGTCCAAATTGACAATGCTATAGAGTATTGTCCTCAGGCTGACATTTTAGAAGAAAGGTCATTCCACATTCTATCAGGCCAATAACTTCTGGGTTATAGATAAAGTATAACTAATGGGTCCTTCTTCTGTTCATCCGTTGTTAAAATTCTTAACTATGAATGGGTTCTCTGGTCCAGGGTGAAGTTTTGCAGAAACTCGGCTATTCAAAAAGCTCTGGCAGAGACACTGTCGGCAGAGGAGAGAAAACAGATCTAATCTATGCATGAATCTCAGAAAAATGAATTACTGCTTTCTCCAGGATGGGAAGAAATTAATGTCTTTTTCATTACTATTAATGGATGCAAGGTTTATGATTCTATGTGATCCAGTAGACATTAAGTGGTTGGTCTATTTAAGGAATGGTACCATATCGAATATTCAGTATAAATCTCTGGCACTGACAGCTCAGATAACTAGCAGTGTTAGTAATTACATTGGCCTTGATAAGAGAAAGCACATGCTAAGAAGCCTATCAGTTTCCAACCCAGCCACCACTGGCCCATTGCAGGAGTATGGGGTTACCGAGAACAAATGCCAGTTCATCTCCTTTGAATGAATCATCTTTTCCACTTAGTTTTTTAGTGTCTTCACAATAGTAAATACTCTCTGGTAGGCAATGATGTGATAGAGCACAATCCACTTGCTTTGGGCCACCTCCCTAGTCAATTCTTATTCTACTTTTCCAGACTTTATTATTTTCAGTCTTCCCAGTTTATTCCTCCCTGGTGCCTGGCTGTATGGCCGTCATTGCCAGTGACTGTCTTTATCTAAAAAGAACAACTGAAGAAATAGGCTGGGTCTAGGTTGTGAAGATTCTTATGCATTTTTATTCTTTAATTAATAGTAAACAATGAGCAATTTTTTAAAATGCAAATAATAACTAGAAAACATTTCTTTTTTCTTTGTTGGTTCTCAAAGAGAAATTTATTGGGGTGCTTTAATACAAAAGCTTCATAATGGAAAACTAATATAACTAATTTATATAATATGTATTCTATGAAGAATATAGGCTATAATTAATTTAAAGAAAATGACACAAATATAAGCAATTCCGAAGGTAGCAAAAATAACAAATATTAGCAACCTAAGTCAAAAGTAACCATTCCCATCTGTTTAATACAGTTGCTTAAACATATTATGTAATTCCATTTAGATGAAATATCCAGTATAGGCATAACTACAAAGACAAAAGGTAGATTAGTGGTTGCCTAGGACAGAATGGTGTAGGGGATCGAGAAGAAGTGGGGAGAGACTGCTAAACAATGCAAAGTTTATTTCGGGAGGACGATTAAAATATTTAAACGTTAGATGACGATGATAACTGCACAGCTCTGTAAATATAGTAAGAACCATTGAATTTTGCACTTTAAATGGGTGAACTTTGTGTATTTAAATTATATCTCAATAAATCTTTTAAAAAATAAAAACAAAGTAACCAGAAATGGATAATCATAATATGAGGTGCTAAAACATAAGATGACTGCCTCTTTTATTAAGGGAGAGGCAAGGACATGATTTCTATTGGGACACATGGGGGTTTCTTTGTTCTTGCTTCTAATGCTAGTAAGGCATTAGCACCAAGACTGATATTAGACTTAAAGGTTAAGGGTGTTCAATCTGACTGTTAAGGTAGGTTGATTATTTTAGGAGAGTAAGCATCACATGGTTTATAAAGAAACTGAGTCACAACAAATTTTACCAATATGATTTGTCCATATATTTATAATTAATTCCATATAAACATCAGTTTTCTTGTTTCTTTAACTAAAAAAGAAAGAAAATAATTTAAATTAAACTATCTTGAACAGGAAAAACAAACCAGTCACAGCCCACAATACTAAGCAAAAGGAAAGTAATGAATTTTCTGCTTAACTTTAAAGTTTGGAATCTAGAGAGTCCAACAATGCAGTTTATGCCAAATGGTAAGCCTATCAGCTGTAGGTAGTTCACACTGGCTCTCCAACAAACATACACACCACCCATACTTAATTCATGGCATCCAGTGTAAAGTGATGATAAATTCCTATAGGAAGTGTTCCCCATCTGTTCTTTATGGAAACCCAAATAAATTTACCCCCCTTATCTCTTAATCAAGGTATCTGATCCTATCTAAATTATATCAGATTTCATCATCTAATAGTAAGTCCTATTCATGAAACATTTTACTCTTTCTTTGTTATTTGTAGTTTCTTTTGTTTGTTTGTTTGATTTGGCTTTCCCCGTATTTTTATGTCTAGTCAATAGTAGGTTATCTCTTTCTGAGACTTTTCTAGTTCAGGTTCATTGTTATGATCGACAGCCTCTAGCTTAATACACTTTTAGTCAGGCTTCTACTGACACTGTGCTTTTAGAAAAGTTACAAAATGCCTTGATGTTGCCAAATCCATTGGTCACCCTAAATTTATTTTTCACAGAAATAATCTCATGGTAGATAGGGTCAAAAATGAATTCTCATAAATGGCACTTCCTGATAATCTATGTGTTGTCAATTACTACAACTTGGCTATTGCTGCAGCACAAGATTCAACTGGAAGAGTAAACTCACAGAAATATTTTTAAATAATAGGTGTTTGAGTCAATATTGGTTCTTAGTCAATATTTATTGGTCCCTGAGTTTTCATTGAAGGGTCGATATTTTCTAGTTTATGCCAAGTAGCCTAACATATAAGATGTGCACTTTACTAATTTTAGATACTTGATTTGGTCAGAGCTGTCCCTTTGACACTAGGAACATTATCTCTACAAAGCCCTAATGTTCCTGGAAAGACCTTGAAACATTCCTGCAGGCATTCCAAACAGGGATCTCTGAGAAAAGACAAGAGGATAATGTTGCTACTTCAATTAAAAAAAATAAATACAGTATATGTAACTGTGTGTGTGTGTGTGTGTGTGTGTGTGTGTGCGCGTGCACACGTGCATGGTTTCTACTCCGCCAGGAACTCACACTATAAGGGCACATAAAATCTAGGTCAGGGTGTTTTAGTAATTTTCCCAGAGAAGCCTAGAATATTAGAAATCAGTGAGTAGAGAAAAGACTTCTTAAAATTGCTGTGAGTATGCAACGTGCTGCAATATTATTTTGCAGAAAAAATTATTTAGTTTCATATTGTCTTTGAAATACTCATATATTATCATTAAAATATTTATACATTTATATACACTTTTAAGAAACACACCTGCAGATTTATATTATGTTTCTAACATATTTTAGAATGTCTCAAGTTGGCAATTGCCATGGGATTCTTGGAAAATCAAGTTTAATACTCAACACCATTGATAGGACCTTGCGCTCCTGATAAATGGAAGCATTAAGACTCTACCCAGCAGGATTGCATTTCCCACCTGTATTTTGACCAGTTTCCTTAATGACCTTGCCAGCTGATACAAATTGCTTTTTGGAGGGAGCCCAGAGGAGTGTTAGAAAGCTTAAAGATTTTGCTTCATGTTACAGTAGATGGCTTTTAATAGTGAAGAAAAAGAAAGTGGCACCTCCTGACATATAAAAATGCCTCTTTTGATTTTGACAGTAGATAACAAGCACTTCTCTTTTATAGTGGCAGGACAAAGATATTATTTAAACAGAGACTGTTAAATAAAAAAGCATCAATTTAAATTATGCGCCACTCTTTCTTGTACTCATATTGTGACCTCTTTTTGGGTTCGTTCTCATCGTGATCACTTAGACTAGTCTAATATATTGTCTGGTATTTTCAACATAGTCTCACTTCAGTATATATTCCCAAGTCAGGAAGTATCTCAACCTCATAGCTAAGCATGTAAAATATTGTTTCTTTAAATTATATGGATGAAGTCAATGGAAAAAATTAATATCTCTGCTTTCCTGTTAGATTTACAAAGACACACAATTTTGTGATCTCCCAAAGAAATTTCATAATGTCAAGTAGTCTCTCCCCTTGAATTAAAAATATATGATCAATTGATACACGAAATGTGCTAACATTCTTAACATGAACCAAATGAAGCCGACTTGACATTAATAAGTATTTTACATTAATAACTTATTTTATTTTACTTTTATCATGTCTAATACAATCAAACTCTTTAAGACCTCTTTAACGTATGAATGACTGAATAAATAAATATGCACAACAAAGTCATCAAAAAATTATTAGATGATTTGATTTAAATGTACATGCATACACACACACTTAATATGTTTATCTCTCATGGTTTTGGAAATTATTCAGATTTTTCAAATGTTATTTGCTCAACATAAAGCATTCCACATAAACCATACACTTTCTGTCATGCTTTTGTTTTTCAATTTATTTTTAAAAACTTCTATAATTTTTGGCAGTTCTAGAAAATAACCACGATCTTCACAATAAAATATATTCATAATTTCTTCCTTGTCTCACATACACATAATTCCAAGAAAACAAAAGATATGAAAATGAAGATAACGAAGTATATTATATTCCTAAGAGAGCCAAAATTTTTTATGTAATACAAATTGGACAGCAAACAAAAAGATGCCAAAACTATATGCTAAGGTTTCAAAGTACAAAAATCAAATATGTGACGATCACTTGGAGATCATCTAGCATAATCTAAATTAGTTTTAAAAAACGGTTAAGACAACAAATTGTTTTCTGTCATTCAGGGAAATTTACCTTTTACTAGCCTTGCATAATGTCATCTGCAACATATATCCCTTGGTATTTTTTGAACACTCCTTTTTTACTGTAGATTCTACCAGGATATTCTACATTCAAACAAGTATAGAAAATAAGATTATGTAGAAAAAATAATTTCCCTTTGACTCTAGACTATCACTACATAGCATCAGTTAGAGGCATCAGTGTAAACCTGTGGTTACTCAAACCTCAATTGGTCAATACATTCATTTCACTTGTTGGACCTAAACAGATTGAGACTTTCAGAGTAAAATCCAATTTTACCAATCAATCACTGTGGCTGGCATAGGCTGTGACCAAAATTATGGCTCTGGTAGCCACTTTCAATGTAGCTCAAACATTTGGTTGCTATGATATAATATAGCTAGAAAATTATAAATTGCTTTTTGTTGGATTGATGCACGAGCAGGTAGATGATATCATAAAACTGTCTATTTCATGTGGTTAATATTTTTCATTTCTATAAACATTAATTCACACATCTTCGGAAAGTTTTGCTAACAGAAAAAAACTAATAAAACTACTGATTGTGTCATAACTTTTTTCTATCACCTCTGTTAAAACATAAATACAGGTTGACATTTCTTTCCTTTCTATATAAACCTGTGAAGGGTATCAAAATATTCACAGATGATAGGTTTAAAATTACAATAGAAATGGGCTAATTAGTTGGAGTATAATCTTGATAAGAAATTCATATCCAATCATTTGGAATTCACATACAATCTTTGTTATGAACTAGGTAATAAGTCAAAGTGCCTTAGATGCCTGAGAAATAGCAAAGTCCTCTGACCTTTGTCAAGTTTACATTTCCATCATGTGTGTTGGTTATAACAAGCATTATTGTGTTCTGGCCTTTTGGTATTCAGGATTTGCACCATAACATTTAGAGAGATGACGTTGTACATCAGAAACAACTAAAATTTTCAGTCTGATACAAATTTATAGGAAACTGGACTTCAGAGACTGTTGGACCTCATTCATTAAAAATATTAAGATTCAGAGAAATGAGAGCTGAGAAAAGGGGTATAAAGCCCTTCCCTAAAGAGATGGTGTAAATTAATATTTCACTCAGAGTGGCCTCCAAACCTTAGCATTAAATGTCCTCCCTTTTTTCTCCTTCACATCAGGATTCAGCATTCTTTTCTCAGGCAAACTATTTTTCAGTTATCCCTACCTCCATAGGTGTTTCAAATTGAAAGAGAAGAGTTAGGCTTAGAAGCACAGCTGCTTTCTTAATCAGAAAAAACACAGAAGAGATTCACTAAGAGAACATTTAAAGGGGTGATAATATACTTCAAAATAAAAGGGGTATAAAACAAATGTGGGCAATGTCTGCCATTTATATTTTTATCTTATTTTTCACTTGGGTATAAAAAAAAACAAATACTTTCAATGTTTTGAAAATTTTTATGAAAATGATTCTTTCTAAACATTTTCACCTATATAAACCATATACAGCCAATTCAAACTCAAATACATATATATGGCACTACTAAATCCTTAAATTCTATTTACCAGGAGGAATTTAATGTTTCTAATGTTTTTAGGCAATGTATTAGGTGTGACGATATTAGGTGAATAAAACCAGACCTGGAGCTAAACTTCAAATAGAGGAGACATATAATAACTTAATACTTATAAACATAAAAGTATAACATCAAACCATAACTGGTATCATAACAGCAACACAGTACCATGAGCATATGCAAGAAGAAGGCTATTTGAAATGGGATCTGGAGGATGAGTAGTAATTCATGAAATGTAAATAATAAAGAGTTAGTAAGACCATTATAAGCAAGAGTAGCACATGCAGAAACCTAGTAACAGGATGGAGTAGGCATAATAGAATGTGACCAAAGTTCAGTGTGGCCACGTAACCACCTTTAGCCAATGGAAAGTGAATGGAAGGTATACCTGACCATCCCAAGGCTGGTCTGGAAAACTTACTTCTCATGCATCTTCCAGCTGGTGGCTTTCCCACCAACTAGGTGAAGATGACTTGACCTTGAGATTCAGTTTTGTTTTCTAGATGACTGCATAGTAGCAGTTTTTCTCAAACATTAGTGTGCATCAGAATCACCCAATGAGCTTGTTCAGTTCCCAGGTGACAATGTGCTGCTGGGCTAGGCACCACAGTTTGAGACCATTTGCATGTAGCAGAGCACCCCTTCTCTTACTAGAAACTGAGGATTATGTGTGAAAGAGATAATTTACATTTAATTTTTTTTCTATTGTATATTTGTTGCTTATTTGTTAAAATGGACAATGTTGCCTGAATCGAAATAGAGATTAATGGAACATAAGGTAGATAGTTACTCATCTTTGAAAAGATGCCTATTTCTAATTACTACCACAGGTTTATAGAAGCAGAATGTGACTCAGTGATGGTCAGTGTGAGAGAAAGGAAATTTTGTTGTGGATTAATTAGACTTTTATTTTTTAACCCCACATCTACATGGCATGTATTGTGAAGATGCAGTTTCTGCCTTGTCTGAGGTGATGCCTAGAACTGCTGTGGCCAACTTGTGATGGTGATAAGAGACAGATGAAGAAAAAGTTTCTCAGTTTCTACTATGTCTTCAACCTCAATCTCACCTGTTTTTTTCCCCATAGTCATTTCAACAGGGTCTGGTGTTTCTCATCTAGAAAGAAAATAGTAAAGCATCAACAACAAATCTCTTCACCTGGTCATTCTGTTCCTCATATTACCTCATCTTCTCTCCTCTTACATACAGACTTTCCTAAATGTAAATATTAGGTTTAGAAATTCAAATGACCACAGATGGGCAATTTATTAAGTCAAACATGATGGTCCCCAAATTCTTGTTTTACTCGTCTACTTTATGCACAAAGTTACTTTTGAGTATTACTCATGTATCAATATTCTTCTCTTAACTTTTTCAAAATATGTGGGCATTTTGGTATACCTTTACTTTTCCCATTTTTGTTACAGGCAGAGAATAAAGAAGTATTTTATGTCTTAATTTTCTGATAAGAAAATAATACTATAAACATCACGAGAAATAGAAACTAACATCTAACTTAATGTCAAAAAGATTATAAAGAATAGTGAGATTGAGGCAAATTCCGTAGCCATGTGATTTAAAATCACTTCTATAGACTTTGCTAACGTAAACACAATATACCAATGAGAAATTCGGTGAAGTGTGTTGGCTCTTTCAATTTATTACACACACTGAAACCAGAGTGTTTATGTTAATAACACTAATCCATTTTGTGGATTTGCTGCTTAACATAGTTCAATATTTTCCCCTTGCTCTTAAAAAAAAGCACCAAATACTAAATGTCATTTTCTTATATGTCTTCACACTCAGTCTGAACTTCTTTTGCACTTGTCATTTAAGATGTCCAATGCTGAAATTTGTTTCATTTCCTGAAACAAACTTTCCTATACCTGCCTCAGTCACTTTACCTTGACATTTCTTGTTCTAGAAATGTTGTTCCTACTTCTTTTGGTTAATTCTTGTTCATTTTTCTTTTAGTAATCTTTCTCTCCCTTCCACCTCATTTTCAAGACCAGTTAAAGTTTACGTCCTCTACATTCCAGTAACTACTCGCGCTTCATCTTGATAACACTTACCTTTGTTTATTTAGTGTCTATATTCTGTATTAGACTATAACCTCCATGAGGGCAAGTGTTGTGCTTATTTTACCTTTAGCATCTTTTTTTTTTTTACAGTAGAAAATAAAAGCTTTATTAGAAGGGAAAGTATACTTCCAGACGTAGAAGCAGACCGAGAAAGAGAAGCACGCCTCAAAGGCCTATCTTTAGCATCTTATAACGTCTCCCAAAGAGTGTTACAGATACATTTGTAAAATGAATGAATAAATATCTCTAAATTCAAGTAGGGGTGAAACTATCTCTTTTTTATTTTTATTTTCTTCTTTTTTATATTTCAAGGTCATAAAATAATTACTGATTACATATTTGTAACTATATACATAATTTTAACCTAGTTAATGTAGTACCTATCCAACTGAAAATATTATTCATAAATCATACTAAATTTATCTTTTAACTTTAGTTTTATTTATATGGGATATATATATATATATATATATACATATATATATATCTCCTTTTAAAATATTCTTAAACAATTTTCTTAAGTACATGTATCTTCATTTTTATTCTTACTGGCACACTTATTCTGTAAAGTTTGTCAAAGTAAATTATCGAGAGAGAGAGAGAGAGAGAGAGAGAGAGAGAGAGAGAGGGAGAAAGGAGACAGAGAGAGAGACAAGATGGAATGTGAAGTGATTTTGGGAAATGCTGGATTCCAGTATTGTCTTCAGGAAAACATCACTGAAAATTAATATAACCTTGCTGCCCTTGGATTTTTGCCCTATAAAATAGAACACTTACAGCATGCTTTTAACATATTTCTAATGAACTGATAAAATAACGATTGTGAAATTCCTTTGTAAATTTTCAACTGTATCCTATCTTTGATTATTTTTTCAATTAGACTTGCAAAATTGTTCTACATCTTTATCTTATATTAAACTCAGATGTGGCTTTTAAACATACTCATACATAATAAAAAATACAGATTATTTGTTATAATTTAAGAAAATGAGTACAATATCCTAATCATTGAAGTAAGACATATTTAGTTTTGAGTATTCATTTATTTATTTTTAGACTGCTGTCTCCACTCAGTGAATTCTTACACAGTCTCATATATTTCCCCTTTAGTCCCGGCATCTAATTGCCATTTTTATTCTCTGCTTTATAATAGCTGTCATTGTATAATGAAAGAATCAATCAAACTTTTTTTTCTTTATGTCCCTGAAGCAACAGAACTTTATTATTTTTACTCCAGTGACACCGAGTAGCTTGAATCAATATTGACAAAACATCAGGTCTTTTTGAAAAACCTTGCTATGATAGCACTGGAAACTTAACCATTTCACATCTTTTACAGCCATGGAAACTCAAAATTTATTTTCCTCACAACTCTACATCTTAATCTCCTGAAAAATCATTCCATTGAATTTGAAATGCACCATAATTGATTTCCAAGGCATAGTAGTTTGATTCATCTTTATATCTGAGAATAGAGTCAAGCCCTAACAAAAGGAACTTTATAATCAGGTTTCAAAGACTAGTGTTTCTTTAGAAGAGGAAGCAGATCTTGGGAGAAATCTGATTTTGTTCTTGCTATTGATAGAAAAGTTGAGTTTCTAGCTGAACTAGTAGAAAAAGTTGTTTGTAGATAAATGGACATTTTAACCTTGGAAGTAATTCACACATAAACATTTTTCGGCATTGATGTTGATTACTAGAAAAATCTCCAAATCTCGTACATGCAAAAGTTCTTGTTGAAATGCTTTTATTATTATTATTATTGATGCTTTAATTTTAAGTAATATGAGTGATAATGAATACTTTCTTGCATAATTCACACAGTTTATCATACAATCTCATACCTACTCTTCTAATAACGTTTTTCCAAATCTATGACCCCTGAAGATCCATATGTTTTTGTTTCTGGTTTGTTTTTTGGGTCTTTCTTTGCCATTTATCACTGAAAAAAATTATCTAAATCAACAGCTTTAATAAAAGACAGCTAGCTAATTAGTCGGAAATAATTTGTATTTTGAAAATTCAATAGTACTTAGTGATTTCCAAAACTTTAAATATTTATTTGATGCCATTACTATCAGAATCAAAAACAATTTTTTAAAAAGTGGTAATAAATGATGATGGAAAATATTTCTATCTATACCTTTTAAATATACCATAGTATACAGATATGAGAACTAAATTCTCAGTAAAACAAAGTTCAATGTTTTTCAAATTTAGAGTTAAATTGTTTCTTGATTTTATATATGTTTATAACTCATAGTGTTAACTTTATTAATTATAGAGACAACTTGAAAAAAATTAGGAATAGCAGTTCCTAAAGGAAAAATAGGTGTACACACACACACACACACACACACACACAGACACACACACACACACAGATAACATATTCAGAGGCAACAGAGTTCACAACATCCATATGTGTATGTGTGTTTGTGTGTGCGTGCATGCATTTTCTATCTATTTATATCATTCTATTCATGTATTACATTATTTATATATACATACATATATGTATATATGCAAGTGTGTATGTATGGGGGAAGAGAGGGAGAGATGCCTATGAATATTATATCTACACCTATTTATTTATATTAATGAAAGTAAGTTGCACATTTTTCAAATTAAACCCACTGCAATATGTTTGCATTTATATTATTATTAGTTTAAATTTTCTTGTTAAATAACTGTATTGAAAACAAAAACAAATTTGATATTCTCACATGGTGTACATAAACCCTTAACCTTTATTTTGCCTAAGTATAGAGTATTTATGTAGAAGGAAGTTTGTACAAATAAAATAGAACAGGAGTTAAATTTCTTGCTCCAAAAGAAGAGTCAAGCGTGATACAAAATACTAAATTTATGTAACCTCTATGCTCCATCTAACAGAATTGAACTTTCCAAAGGGGACAAGTATAAATGGATGTTTTAAAAATTACTACAGGATTTAAACCATGCTTTCAATGTACTACATGTCTAACCTATTAGTAGAAAATATCCTTGAAAAATTGGCATTTTTAAACAAATTTGCATTTTTATCATTGCACCATTATGCATTTTGTTTCAGACAGAGTTGATGATTTGAAATTATGATTGATTTACAAGCACTTAGAAATGAGGCAGAAAATATCAAACTTTGTTGGCAAAGAGTCCATTTAGGACAACTAATAATTACACTGAGAATTAGATTGTGCAAAATTGAAAAGTGTCAAGGAGTCCACGACATCAATAATTATGTTGAAAACGAAATGAATATCTGAAAAATTTTGCTTTCATATATAATTCTTCCACTGGATATTATATTATCTTCATGTTCATTTTCAAAGCCCACCAATATTACTGTATTGGCATCTTTTTAAAAGTGAAGTACGAGAATAACTTAAGCGAACTTTCTTCATACTTTGGGCATGAAGAGAGTAAAAGTAAAGTGAGGAAGTGATTTTTTTTTTGTTAATATCAATGCGATTCTATAAACAATTTCTGTCACTTACCCATCTTTCTGTGTAATAATTCTTCAGATGAGTGGAAAAACTCCTGGCTCCTGAGAGACTGTGAGTGATGTGCAGAAAACTCAGAAGTTCATGTATGCTCAAGTTTGGGGAAGGGTCATGTATGAGCTGTGAGCTGAGAGGGTCCACGGATAGCACATTCAGAGGCAACAAACAGAGTTCACAACATTCATGATTAAAGTCAAACAGATTTCAAGCATTATGACTGAATGGCTAGTTAAGATCAGTCCAGCCTCATAAATACCAATTTAGTGAGAAAAAAAAAAAACTAGACAAACCATAAGCCATTAGTGGATCTGTGACCCCTTTACCCCACTGCCATAAGATCTCTTAAGTCCTAAATATACCCAGATACCATCTTGGGGATGATTAGAAGGTGAAAGGGGGAATAGTGATATGAAAGCATGAGCAATAATTAGAAAGAGATAATTTACTTGGGAAGAAAATTGAAATGTAAATAATTGGAAAATTCATTTTTCTTTATCCTGGTAGGATGGTCATCCAGGAGGAAAATTACATTTCGGAAAATAAAGAAATGTTTTCTTTGCACATTGAAGTTGTTTTAATTTTGTTACTTGTTATATATTGTATTAGCTTCCCATTGCTAATGTAACTAATTACTGCAAACTTAACAATTTAAAACAGCACAAATTTATATTTAACAGTTATGTATGTCAGAAATCTAAATGGGTTAAATCAGGGTGATAGCACGGATTGCTTCCTTCTGGAAATTTTGGAGGAGAATATATTTCATTATCTTTTCAAAGTTCAGAGTCTGCCTGTATTCCTCTGCTCATGACTGCTTCCCCTGTCTTCAAACCTCTTTCTTGGGGGCTAACACTCCTGAATCCTTCTTATAAAGGATCTTCTAATTACATTGGCCTCACTGTAATTATATTGATAAGACAGAATGATCTTTCAATCTCAAGATCCTTAATTTATTCATCTCTTCGAAATCCTTTTTTTTTTTCTCTTTTCTTTTGCCACGTAAGTGAACATAGTTACATGTTTTGGGGATTAAGATGTGAACATCTTTGCAGGGTACTATTTTGCCTACCACACATGTGAGATATAGATAAAAAATACAAATCTAAACATTCATTTTAGCTAACAGGAGATTATTACTCCAATATAAAGAAAAACACTGAGATTTGTTGGAGAATCTTAAAGAATAAACATATAATACATGTATGGGTTAGAAAATTTACAATTTGTTCTAATCAAGATCACCAAAAAGTATCAGATTGTTGAATTCCTAAGTACATGATTATGCTTATTGCCTTTGGAGCTTTTGTTTATCCCTTCAAAGATGTAAATTTAGAGTTCATCTTACTGTTCGATATGTGTTTCAGATAAAGAGAATAGCAATCTGGTCAGAGACAATTAGTGTTCTCTTAATAGCCACATTCCTCATCTTCATTAGTGACAAAACAGATTTTTAACTCAGCAACATTTCCAATTTGAATAAAGCTTCGATTTTATATCTTCACTTTAAAGTAGATATGCCTTTACTATTAAGTTCTGAAAGTAATTGATGCAAAGCAGTCCATAGATTGCCTGTGAAGTTCTCTGTAGAAAATAGAATGTCTGTACTTCCTCCTTACTATTGCTAGAATTGTATGTTAAGATGGCATGATTTTAGAGGTGCCATCTTGGATTATGAAGCATTATCTAAGGATATTGAGCAATGAGACAAAAGACTCTGAACTGGTTTACCTCTAAAGTGTCTTCTTCCTTAACACCCTGTTATTAGAAAGAAAGCAATTTTTACCTTTTGACAACTGTTAGCTTGAAGATATATAATGCAATTGAATCTAAATCTAACTGATATTGGCCTCATAATAGATTAAACATCCAGTACCAATCAGCTTAGTCCATTAAAGTAATGTTTCTGCATCAGGTGAACGGTGCAACTTAAAGACTCTATGGGGTTTGCTAAGATTATGGAGAAGTAGGTTCAGAGAACAAAGATGAATACTTGGGTTTTTCCATGCAACAGAATAATACTCTGATAAATGAATCTGTGTTGCAATAGCTGTATATTTTCCTCACATGCCTAAAACCTGTTAGCCAATCTATAAGAACTATAACCAATATTATTGTTTTTCTTTTCTGATTTAATGTACCTAAATTTATTGATTTTTTTCTGATATCCTTAAAAGTTATGAGAGCAAGAGAAATGATTTTGCATGCCAGCAGAGAACAAGAATAACATGAACAATAATGGGTAAGTTCTGTATTATTGAGGCCTGAACCCAGCTTACATAGCAGTGTTTAGCCCAGGATAGAAGACCTCAAGACAATGAGAACATGGTGGGTGCACCTAACCCGCTGGTGATCTCAGCCTTATCAGAGATGCCTATAACCTAACTCAGTAGAGAAGTATTGGAGCCACTGAAGAAATTTTATGGACTTGGATGAAAGAATGTCTCATTGACAAACTGGAGTTGTCTGGTGAATGCGAGGAGTGGAGCTCAATTGCCTGCACTGTTGAATTCATAGTTTAATACACATTTTTTATTTTGGTAATAGCTACCTATTCATATGTTTCTACCGTGAGAGTCTGAGTGTTAAATTTTTTGGACCCTGAAATTAAAGAAGGAAATTAAATATTCTACTTGAGTTCTAAGTATTACAATTTTTACTATCTATTGGGGCATAACAATGGACAATTTATTACAAGAATTATCCACATTATTTATATGTAAGGTTTACATTATCCATTCACGATCTTCATATAATCCGTAGAACTATCTACAGCACCAGTCTCGCTGTGATCCACAATGTGCCATGGCTCTAATTATGCAGTAGCATTCATTGCCCTCCATTGTTCATGCGGTGAAGCCTCCAGGATCCCCTTTCTATTTACCTTCATGTAATCTAAACCATGCTCAGAATTCAAGGAGTTAGGAATTTTTTTTTTTTTTGAATAACTTTGGTTGAGAATATTCTACAGTTTCTGGAATTATATTGAAATAATTTCACAGAGATTATTAAGAAGCTTTCAATTTTTATTTTACACAAATGCACATCACACACACACACATACACAGACACATCTGTACATGCTGCTGTACAGTCTGAATAAAAATAGAAACTTTTAGAATTCTGTGGCATTTTTAAGTGAAAATATATTGCGTAACTCATTAGCCACATTGTAAATTATCAAATTTTACTACAGCTTGAGAGGCTGAGAGGCATATATACATCTAAAATTATACTTAGTAACTTGATAGGCAAATATGTCTGTCTGTCTGTTTACCTATCAATCATCTATCATTATGTAAATTTGTATTTATTGTTCTATATTTCACAATTTTATATATTTGTTTTTATAGTTATTTTTATTACCCTCTATAATTTATATTAATTTATCAAATTGCTCATTTTTCTTTTACAGTTTCTGGTATTTTATCATAGTTAATTTTTTTTACCCTATTGGTTTCATCCGCTAGGATGCCATAACAAAATACTATATACTTGTGATGACAGAAATGTATTTTCTCACAGTTCTAGTGCCTGGGAATCTGAGAATAGAACAAGGTACCAGCATGGTCAGGTTCCAGTGAAAGCTCTTTTCCTAGCTTGCAGACAGTGACTGCTGGCTGTGTTCTCACATGGTTGAGTGAGCTGCCTATTGTTTATTGCTATTAGAACAATAATTCCATCAGGAGGTCCCCACTCTCATGACTTTATATTAAACCTAATTACTCCCTAAGGCTCCACCTTCAAATTTCATCACACTGGGTGTTAGGGTTTCAGCATATGATTTTGGGGGGAATGTAATTCAGTCCATAGCGCCTGTTTATATAATCAATATAATACAATGACTTCTCTTTATTTAATTTATTTATTTAAAGATAAGACTCTATTTATTTTTATATTTTTAAATTTTTAAAATAATTTTTTATTTTTCATTTATGGTTGGCATGAAATATTAATTTAAGGGGTACGATATAGTGATTAGATATTTATATAACTTACTCATCTGACACCATATGCAGTTATTACATTATTGACTATATTCCTTATGCTGTACTTTACTCCCCATAACTATTTTGCAACTACTAATTTGTACTTTTTAATCCCTTCCCCTTTTTCACCCACCCTCCTAACCCCCTCCCCTCTGGCAACCATCAAAATGTTCTCCATAGCTAAGAGTTTGTCCTTGTTTGCTTGTTTATTTTGTTCTTTAGATTCCACACGTATGTGAAATCATATGACATTTGTCTTTCTCTGTCTGACTTACTCCACTGAGCACAGTATAATCTTAGAATATTTTCATCTCTCTAAAAGAAACCTGACACCCTTAGCAATAATTTACTTTCTTTCTCTATAGATTTACCTATTTGGCCATTTCATATAAATAAAAGCATATTATGTATCAGCTTTTCTGAATGACTTCTCTCACTTAACATTGTTTTTAGGGTTCTTCTATGCAGTAGCATGTATCAGAACTTAATTCTCTTTTTTTATTATTGCATAATATTCCATTGCATGGATATCTACATTTAAGTATCCACTGATCAATTGATAGAAATTCGAGTCGTTTCTACTACTTTAGCTGTTATGAATAATGCTGATATGAACACTCATGTACAAGTTTTTGTGTGAATGTAGGTTGTCGTTCTCTTGGATATATACCTAGAAATAGAATTGACAAACTCTTTCCCAAAGCGGTTGCAGTATTTTACATTCTCGTAGTAATGTATGAGAGTTCTTCTAATTTCTTCATATCTTCGGCTACACCTGTTATTTTCTGTCATTTTATTATAGTCATCTTAGAGGTGCGAAGCAGTATTTCATTGTGGTTTTGATTTGTATTTCTTCAGTGACTAAGGATACTGAGAATCTTTACAAGGGCTTATTGGCCACTTACATATCTCGTTTGAAATAATGTTTATTGAAATCTTTTGCCCATTTTTAAGTTGAGCTATTTATATTTATATTATTAAGTTATAAAAAGTGTTTAAATATTCTGAATGGAAGTCCTTTATCTGATATATGATTTGCAAATATTCCCTCCTTCTCTAGTTACTCTTTTTTCACTTTCTTAATAGTTTTATTTGCAGCAAAAAGTTTGAATTCTGATGTAGTTCTATTTATTTATTTATTTGTCATCTGTGGTTTTTAGTGTGGTATCTAAGAAATTACTTCTATGTTTAAGAGTTTTATCATTTTAATTCTTACATTTAGATCTATGATCAATTTTGAGTTAGTTTTTCCTTGCTTTTTTTAAACTTTAGCCTGGTTACCCAGGGTTCAACTCTGTGTCATCCACTTATTTAAACATTGTGTTTTCTCTCTGCTAGTTAGATTTGAATCTTTTATTGTTAGATATGATTGCAGCTTGAATATTGTTATCATTATTTAAGGAAGTGACCTTTTTTTTTTTTTTTTTCTATTTTTGCCTATTTAGCCAAGGCTTGAAGTTTTCCTCTATGATTGCTCCTAAGAGAGTGAAGCTTGGGGTAGACACGCAGCCTTTCAAGCAGCCATGAATGTCAGCAGCTTGAATTTTAAACTCTTGTCACCTCTGCCTCTGAGCAGCTTATTGTTCAGTGGTGTTTGGTCAGAAGTTGTGTTTAAGCCCCTTGTGGCAGTGAACTTTCTTCCCTGTGTGAATGAGTCAGTGTGCAGCCTGAGGGAGGCTTTCAGTTCTGTCCCTTGTCCTCTCTGATCACTCCTGAGTGGGTGCAACCTGGCTCGTGAGCACAGCCCTCCCACTCCCTAGTTGGCTTTGATCCCAATACAGCTGTTCTTAGTTTTTGTTTTTTTAAAGGTTTCTCTGTTAGAATTCTGGCAGTTCTTCTGTTCCACTTTTATCACTGAACTATCATCAACTTCTTAATTGCTTTCCACCAAGATCTTCATTATTTTAGACAATGTCCTTAGGTATAAAGTTCTCCACTCTCTGTTCCAAATAAAGTCAATGCCCTCAAGCAGAGCGGAGGAGCTCCTTATCCTTATTTCCAGTTCTCTCTGGTCAGAACTTCTGTGCTACCCTGCTAGAGCTGAAGGTGGGGACCTGCCATTCCCATATAAGGCTGCCATTCTATTAATGGGCAGTGTTCAAGTGTGTTGGGGGCAGGGTAGTGGAGGGTGGCATCCCCTGGTCTTCTCTGCTTGCCCCTCCTGATGTGAAATCTGTATCCTTTGACTAAGATAGAAAGGGGGATGATCAGAGCCCAATTAGTCTCCAATTGCCACACCTGGAGTAAAGCTTCAGACCTGCAAGTGGGGGCTGATAGAGAAAAGAAATAACGGTCCTCTCTACCAACATCACAGCTTCTATAATGTGAGGCTGGGGTAATGAGAAAAGTAGGCAACCTGACCCTCCAGGAATGAAATGATAGCCCCAAACTGGGAATCCCCATCTTCTTGGCTGTCCAAGGCAGAATCCTGGGGTAGACCTTCCAAACAGGATACAAATGCCACAGACCACTAGCTGTTCTTAGACTCGGTAGATTTTCTTGACTGAATATTTCTCCATTAGACAATTTCCAGAGATTTTAAATTATTTTTTTGTTTTAAAAATAATTTCACCAGTTAAATGGTTATTCTGGTGGGAGAGTGTCTATTGTGTCTCTTAGTCCACTCTCTGGAAGTCCTGACTAAACTACAATTTTAATGTCTTTAAAACTGAATATTACAAAACATAATAAAATTCACAAGTCAGTAAAGAGATCAATTTATGAAATTTAAGCCTGAAAATATGAATAAAATAATAGATCATAATTTTAAAGGGTCTTGTATTTTCTTAAATTAAATTGAAGTTATGTGCTGCATTAGTTTATAATTAAATGTTAAGTAGTTCATTTACTTAGTTTAGTTTTACTCACAAATACACTTTATTAGTGCAATTACCTAGAACTCTAGAAATAAATTTCTGCATGTATGTAGGATGACAATTTGATCCCAAGTCAAGAAATTGCTTTATAATTGATAGACTTCTAATGTTACTTTAAAAGAATTGTTAAATAATTAATTTCCTTGTTATAGAATTTACATAGCTGTATTATGATCATAGTGATATCCGGTAAGGCAAAATCATATGCTCTAACTGTTATCTATTTAAATATATTTCTTTTATAGGTTGCTCTTTCTTAAATTTTTATCCATTTCTTATGTTTAGATGAATTTATTTGATAAACATATTCTATTTATATGAATTTTATTAATAGTAAAGCAGCCTAAGCAAAACAAATAAACAACAGTAAAACAAACTATACTATTATCTTCCTCTTTATTGTGTATCATCATCTTTTCTTAAACATAAGAAATTTAATTTTGTTTCAAAATTTTTAGAGAAGGGACTTCTATCTCTCTCTAAAATAAAATCATTATCTGAGGAGGATAAATAAAATAAATGTAAGTGAGATGAATTTAGGCAAGCCTAGAAGGAGATATAAAAAGTAGGAGTTGTAGAAAATGTTGAGAACACATTTCCTAGATTTTTATTAGGATCTCTCACTTTTCATCTTCATATCAGAAGCATAGATGCTTAAAAGTTTATCACATAAAATTTTATAGGTAAAGATAGATATAAATAGAGGTATAAATATGTACATTCACATATCCATATTTGTATACACGTAAATTGCACTGTAAAAGGCTATCCCTGAGTCATGTAAATTGATACATAGTTTACGTTTGACTTTATTGAAAATCATTGAGTCGCTTATTTTTCACATTTGTCATGAATTTTTTATTCATTTGCACTTAGAAAATAGACTATTGTGAAAGCAAATCCAACCTATGTTTGGAAATTCAGATCAAGGAAACATAACCTTGCTTATCTATACTTCTGTAGTTTATGTAACTTGTATGAAAGTTTTTATGAGGACTCACAATGAGGTATTATGCTTTTGGTGTTTTGTGTACGAGTGTGTGTGTGTGTGTGTGTGTGTGTGTGTGTGTGTGTGTGTGATTCTATATCTACCATTGCAAAATTTGCCTGTATATGCTCCTTTAGTGGCTTTAGTCTGTACAAAAGGTCTTGTGAGAACCCACTGCAATGTATTATCCTGATAGCTTGAATGTGATTCACCTTGAACTATTATTTATCTACAGGCTTTGATCAGTTAAATTTGCTAAATAATGTTCGCCAAATTTAATGGCTTCTAACAACAACCATTTATTTAACTCATGATTCTGCAGAGTGGCAATTTTGATTTGGCAAAGTTAGGTGATTCTTTGCACCTAGTAGCAGGTCAGACTCGCCATGGCTTAGCACATTTACAAAACACTGCACACAATGGAAAGACTTCACAAATCACCCCTAAATGTATGGCTCAGTCATTCACATCCCCAACACTACTGCCAGCTGGACTCCACTGCTTAAAGAATGGCTCTGTAGTGTCACAGCTTCAGAGAGGCAGCTGGCTTCTCCCTCACAGTCACGCTAATAACCTCCTCCTCCTCCTGGCAGCAAAGTGCTTGAAGCAGGCTGGGAGTGCTATTGACTGGGACCCCTCTCCATGCAATTGCTTATTGCCCAGCAGGCTAGCATGTGTTTACTCACCTGCTTACAGGTTACAAGTGCATTAAGGGAACAAGCACTAAGCTGCAAGGGCTTCTCAAATCTCTAATTGTGCTATATTTGTTAAATTTTTATTGTCCCAGTTATGTGGCTTAACTGAAAGCCAACAGAAAATAAATTTCACCTCTTGATAGCACAATGTAGAAGAAACACTGTAAGGAAAATGAGAAGGAAAACTTTGCAACCTTGTTTATGTAATCTACCATCTTCCTTACTTATTGATTATATTTTATCTGAATAATGTAGTAATTAAAAATCTCACTTACTGTTCAAAATAGCAAGAATTACATCTTAATTTCATTGTTTCAAGTGATATTTTAAAACTAAATTCATCCCTATGAAGGATAGTTTCTACACATAGCCTGGTTACTTTTTCCTTCTGAAAATAAGACGGTGAAAATTGACAAGTTGAACCTCAAAATAGTACAAACTGCAACTTGGATAAATTTTTTAGTTATTCCTATTTCTTTAAACCTCTTTCTCTTGAGTCATATTGCTTTTTTTTTTCTTTGTGATTTATGCAATTTAACTCAAATAATAATATAATTAAAATATGGTACTTTGCAAGTTAAAACCGTATTGATACCCTATAATGTATTTCACAATTTGCTATTTTGGATATTGTAATTCAAAGACAACTTGTATTAGAACGACCAAATATATATATATATATGTATATGTGTGTGTGTGTATATATATGTATGTCTGTTTGATATATATGTATAAATGTATATGTAATGTATATAATATGCAATTATTACATATATATTTTTATGAGACAAAATTGAATGTGATATTTTTAAACTATCCTTAGGATAATCATAAAAATTTAAGGTGCTTTTTAAAAAAAGTAGCAGTGTATAAATGCTGTTCTTCCAAACATGACATAACGTCATGTCCGGGCTTCCTTTTTCAGATAGGAAAATATCTGGCTATCTTTACATCTTTAAATTTTTTTGGCTTAGCTTTCATTGAACCAAAAAAATAGGCATGTTATATCATATACAATATGTTTATGGTTATTAATGGCAGCATTTTATTGCCTTTATTGGATTTCAGCTTTTAAAACAAAGGATATACTAATTGTTAATTCTTTAATTCTTTAATTCAGAGATTCTCAGCCATGGAATTAGAAGAAATTGTCACATTCAGTTGTGAATTATGTAGCTAATAATTTGTATAGTTAGTGAATTATATATATATATATAGTGTATAATGCTATATATAACATATATGTAACTTTGCTCTAAGTTTTATGTATATAAAAATAAATCTATTTAATATATCAATAAAATTTAAATATATATATATATATATATATATATATATATATAAAAACTTAGAGCAAAGTCAACATTCGCCCAATAATAATGTTACTTTCACTTACTTCTAATTGACAGTGCTTTCTGAAAAGGGTTAGAACGTGACAGTGTGTGATTACAGAAAAACCCACGAGACTACTGCATAAGAGGATGTCATTTATTCTTTCCTTTAAGATGATGAGAAAAAGAAAATAGTGAAAAAATGCTGTGATCTTTATGTTAGGTGAACTTTAGTATTAGGAAAACATAGCATTGACTAATGTATCGTGATGCTTATCCTAATGGAAAATGACACAGTGGCTGAGGTAGTCAACAAATTATTCCCCGTATATTGTCCCACATACATTGTGAGACCTGGATTTGTTGTTGCAAGGAGCAGGTGTCTAGAATTATAACATTATTCGAAGCATCAATGGAAGGTTAAGGAGAGAGCACTAGCTGACATTTTAAAAAAAATCTCATAAGCAGCCAACAGATGATGCTTGTAACTCCTTCTGTTCTTCCAATGACTGGAGTAGTTTAGTTGTCGTTGATACAGGCCATCAAGTAATGACAACATCAAGCAATGGCACCACTGAAAATGACATGAGATTCTTTTTAAAAGTGTCATCTGTGATAGTGCCTTTCCTCCAGAAATGCTTCCACTGGTTCTTATTATCAGGATGCTTCCAGGATCACGTTATTTTACTCCTATAAATGCCATGGAGAAGAGAGATGTAAATAGCAACATTGCCATGGACTTTCGATTTGTCTACAGATCTATGCATTCTAAACCCATACTTCTTGTTTAAGATCGATATTTTTATTTTCAAAATGTATATTAGAGAAAGTTCTAATGCAAACTTTCAAAGAACAATGCTTAATATCTATCTCTTTCAAAATAAAATTTTAACTCAATTTCTCATATGTAATTTCAATCAGAGTTCTGTTGTGACTGTTCTTGTTGAGGGATTTTTGTTTTATTGTCTCTTTTTCCTCTTCTTTACCAATGAATACATATAGTCTTATATTTTAATTTCTGACTGATGTAAAATAAATAAAATATATTTTATAACTAACAGTGATGTCTGCAGAAAACATGATAAAATAAATGTCAGCCATGAACTCTAATCCTAAATTAGATTTGAGAACAAACTCTTCACCAATATAGTCATTATGAGGTGTAATATGCCTGGTGGGTGAGAGCATTTTTTAAAAAGATAGGTTGAGTAGCTTTAATTTTCATTTTCGATATGTTAATTTAGAAATGTCAATTAATCTGTTTGTTCATCAGTTTTTTTAGATGCAAAATGAACAAATAACAATATACAAATAGGACTGCTTTGAGAATTAAATGAGTTACTAAGTAAAAAGAATTCATGATAGCATCTTGGTCCATGGTAACTATTCAATAATATATATAAGAAATATATATATACACACACATATATAAATACAATGTGCATGTGTGTGGATGTATACATACACATAAATAAGTTCAAGGGCATACTGTAGATTTTAAGCGAGCCAGAAAATTTGGTAACGTGAAATATCAAAATACATTTTATATTTGTATGCACTATAGAAAATCAGTATATATTCTTGTATAAATAGTCCTTTTAAAGTTTCATATGTGTTAATGTAAATGCAATATTTTCACTGTAAACAGTTTCAATAGATATTTTCCATTTATGGTACTTTAACTGAAAACCCAATGAATCTAAATCAGTCCTTGCTTTCAATAAATTGTGGGGCACATAATCAAAGAGCTAAAATGTATAAGATATATTTATTTCAGAAACAAATGGAACTGCTCTAGTTATTTCAGTGAGAATGAATTTATTAAGGAAAATTTATTACTCACGACCAGTGGCAGGGCTGTTGAAGCGGTGGTTAAAGAGGCCTCTGCTGGCTTTTAGGAAACCTGGAAATAACTGCCCTGATAACCCCTAAGACCAGCTGCATGTCGACAGAGTGGGTGATTCTCAGACTACAGGCAGAAGCTGCTGGTAAATGCCTTCGACTCTGTGCTGATGCCTGGGCATCTGTTCGAAGCTTAGGCAAGTCACCTTCACACCTGGAGCTCATTAGCATAAGAACAAGATTCTTTATATTTTCATCACCATATTAAATAAATTGGACAAGTTTTCTCTTACTACTTGCTCGTAATTCTGAGAATCTATGACTGCAAAATTTCAAACCTTATTGACGTGACAGATCAAAATTTACAAAAATAATGTAAGTTACAAAGATGCCACAGTGTGCCCTTTATAATGTTTTAGAGTCATTTCCCCAAAAATTCTATTTAAACTCAAGAGAACAGCTACTGCTTTTCCCTAACACCTGTCAGTACTGCTCCTAGCGCATTGATGTAACTATGTTCTGATACATGATATCTATTCACATCTTGCAGGACATGTCACTGTCAGAAGCCAAAAATAAAATAAAAAGGTGACTTTCCCAGTGCCACCATGACAAAAAGCCACAAGTAATTACGATCAAGAGATATTTTCAATTATTGAGAAAACATATCCAAGTTTTATTGCTTCATTAGCATTTTTGAGATATTTTTCACTGAATTTAATCATCCACTATTAAGCCAACAACATTGTTTTATGGTTGTAACCATGAAAAATGTACAAGATTATTTGCTCAAATACAGAAAGAAATAATAGTTTTGAATCGTTGACTAAAAAAGTTACACTAAATTGAAAATACTCGGTTTAGCTACTTTCGAAGAAAGATCAGACAGCAAATAAAATGGAGGCTATAGAAATGCATAAGTCAAGTAATTCACTAGTGATTAATGATAAAGTGATATAGATAAGACCTTTGATACTAAACACACAACCAGGCTTAGAAACACAACAAAGAGAAATTAGATTAAACTGAGTTGTAAACAATGAGCATGTAAAAAGATGCCTAAAATAACAGATTTTGATATTATGTGTGTACTGCTAAAAGCATAAATTGTTGCATAAATGAAGAAACTGGTATGATTTAAGTACTTTGGAAGCAGAAAACTCATTTAGTTATTTTATGAGATAAAGACACTCACTGTAAATCATTCTTACATTTGTATGAGGGCAAAATAAATTGCCTTGATAAAATCAAACTGATTTAAAGTATACTTCTTTAATAGCACTAGATGAATTTAAAGTGTCCTATATCTTGGATCAAGGCTAAGCCAGATTTCTCTCTCACATGGAAATAGACAGACACACACACATACGTACATACACTCACAAAATTTCAACATGAGGTCATAAAATTATTTGTAAAAAGAATTTATAGAAGGCAATATATATAATCTGTTATATACAGTATAATATACTTCTGTATTACAGTGAGAAAAAGTATAATTTTATAATATTTACTTGTTATAAAATGATTCAAGGGCATGATTGTTAGTTAAACATAAACATGATTTCTCCTTAAAGACAAATGTGCACTCCCGTTTCAAATATATATATATATATATTTTACTTTAGACAGTTGTAACTTGACCTCAATATTTAGTTTCACATCATAATGAAATGTATCACAATAACTAAAAAATAAACCTGTTTAAATGTTAATAAAGATCTAAAAAAAGTCCAAGTTTTATATCTATATTTTGATGAAGATTAAAATATTAAAAACTGTGTTTTATAATTTAACAAACTTTGTAGTTTCTAAAGTGAGTATTATCTTCTGTTTGAACTTGCAACACTTCTGTAAGATACACTGAACAAGAATTATTATAAGAGGGAAATAAAGTTCAGAGATGTAATTTATTTGCCAAAAGACACCCATTAGCGAAGGGGATAATCAAAAACAAATCCTCTTCTTCGGTCCTTGAAATTAAATAAGGAAGTAAATATCTTGTATATATAGAAAGGATAAGTGATATTTTATTATTTTTAACATAGCACATTTTGTTTTCTATTAACCAAAAACTTCCATGAATATGAACCATCCCAAGAGTTGAAGTTATTTCATGTTATTGTAATGTGCATTTTGGGTTGTTTTTCTTTGGTCTTACTCCTTAATAAAGGTGAGGGCTTTGAGTTGCTGGTCAAAATTTCAGGTATTTTTGTTTGTCAAATGAGCATATTTCTCTGTAATTTCACTTAATCTGAGAGCATATTTGCCTTCATAATTATTCCTTGCCTTTCCTTTTCTCTGCTTGGTGTCTGGCTGGCCTGAACTTTGTGGTTTTCTTTCCCAGTCTCCCATGTCATTTTGTTTTTCTCTGGGTTCTGTCTATGACAAGAGCTGGCTAAGGGTTGGAGAGCTGGAGAAATAAAATGGCCAGGCTACTTCTTTCTTTCTTGTTCTGTCTCAGGAGGCATTTCTGGCAGAGGCTGTGCTTCAAGTGAGACAAACTCACTGGATTCAAGTCTTTGTCAGGTGACCCCGGCCTCCAGGCTCCAGTAGCACCATACCCTCACAATGTCCTTGCAGTCCATGGAGGTCGAAGCTTCCTGAGGATGCTAATGTCTAGGTTGCATTACCTCCCTTGCGTGGCATCTTTGCATTTTCATTTAACCAACATTGTGCATTAAATTTATTTCACTGTTCACACTGACTTCTTTTTCTTCTTCTTCTTCTTCGACTACCTGAAATGTTTTCTAACAGATTTGTCATTAACTAGATGGATATTAACTGAATTAATTTTGGTTAACAAACTGAGTAGAGTGCTTATTTATACAGATGCTAGCTATTAAACAGAATGATGTGAAGAAATGAGACATAGTTCTGTGATACAATAAAATAAGAGCGTACATAAAATGTCATTAACTGATAAAACTATGCAATTATTCCAATGGGCATAATTTTAACTGTAGAAACACAGGATAAGTTGCATTTTAAAATAGCATTATTTATAGCAATTTTCTTTTTGATAAATGTACATTTTACTTAGGTCTTCAAAACTACACCTCCACTTAATTACTTGTTTCAATTATGTAAAGAAGATAAACTTCATGATATAAATTATTGAGGATCAAAAAACCCATATTCAAAACTATATCTATAAATAATATTTAATTTAAAAAAGTTCAAAAGACTGCACTTTTAAGTTATATAGCACTGCTGAGGCAGAGTCTGGTAAGCTAAAAAAGACACATATTTGTGAGCATAGAAAAATGTATGAATGCTCTCAGGCTGAATATGTATCGTAAAACTTGGTTCACCAGGGATTTGTTGCATTCTAGTTCTGCTATATTCAGACGGATGCATCTCTCCATTTACATCCAATAGGGAAATAAAAACTCACTGCTTCTACACAATGAGGTAATGAACAACATAAATAGTTCATATAACTTCTAGTTATGCATCACCTACCCAATAGCAATCCACATAATATATGAAAAAAATGATATTACTGTTTTTGAAATGTTTATATTGAAGTAATTATTTTTTACTTAATGTATTACATGAAGTTACAAAGCCTTCATATCTTAAATTTGCTTATTTTAATATTCAGTTATAATACCCTACTTTGCAGCTTACACAAATTTTTTTTTCTGAATCTCTATTATTCCTCTTTGTCTATGCCTGTCTTTATTTAGCCTGTTTATTTTAATATTGTGTTCCATTCTATTCTTATTTAGAATCATTATATCATTTTAAGTCTTTTCATTTTTAACTTTAACTTTCTATCATTGGAAACAATACTCATCATGTTATGCCCTAAAAAGGCTTATGTTTAGATTTCTCTTTTAAAATAATGGCAGATTAATTCTATCAAGAATATTGGTGAAAAATCTTAAATCTCTCCTTGATTCTTCTCACTTCTTTCCTAAAAGCAGTCAGTAACTAAGCATATTCTGTCCTGAAAAATCTCCTGCACTTATCTTTTCTTCTTCATTTTCTTTTCCATCATCCAGGACTTTTAACTCTTCACTTTTCCTCCACTATAAAGGTATAACTGTATACTAATGTCATGGGATGGTCTTTTTTATGACAATAAAAGCAATCTTTGTCTCCTAATTTTTAAGACCAGTTTTCATCTATCACTCTTCCTTTTGAAGTGTCTTTCTGAAATACCATGTGATTTCATTCCAACTTCCCTCGACATTCACCTTCAGACAGTTTCTTGGAGAATAAGTTAAAGTCTCATCAAATTGTCCTTCAAATTTTTGGATTGACTGGGCTTTGCCTACATTTATAATTTTAATTGCCACATATTAAATCTTTCCTACAAAACATGTGCTTTGGTTAAACTTCATTCATGCTTCCTTGACTATGATGCATCTTCCTTGAACAGGTCCATCTTCACTTCAACCTTTTGTTTACATGGTTTCTGTCAGAAGAAGGAAGAGAAGGGGAGGGAATCAGGAAGAGGAAGAAAAAGAGAGGAGTAAAGAGAGAAAGGGTTTTAACATTTATGAGCACTTTCTAATTATCAATCACTTAGATTTGAGTTAAAATGTGAACAAACTGGGCATTTACATAGGAAAAGAATCTATAATCTAGATGCTTTCTTAAATAGCACTGGATGCTAATTATCTGTGAAACTAATACGTTGGAGAAAACTATTTCTCAAAACCTTTCTTAGATGAAAGGAATACCTTTATGAGTTTTTAGATTGGAGATGAAAGGTGAGCTCTTAAGCAATACAATCAAATAACAATTATGTCCATTAAACAACGTTAATCAGTGCTAACGTCAGATCTTTTTTGAGGTAGGTCAGGTGTGTAAGCTTGAACTCAGCACTGAGTAGCTTTTGCTAACTGTGAAAGCTAAAAGATGCCCATACTGATATTTCTTTTGTCTTCTTCTATACAGCTTTCACTCTACTCTCTAAATAAATAATTAAGCAAATATTTAAGGAACATTAATTCTCAGAGGCACCAAATTATTATATAGCCGAAGAAGCCCTCAGATATTAGTATGCCTTGTAATTATTATATTAAGTGCTTTCAAATTATTATTTTATATAATATTTATTTTAAAAAACTTAGGAATTCAGTGTTAGTATTCTAATTAATACATGGACATTCATAAACTTTAAAATGATTATGGCATATTTCCAATATCACTAAGTTCAGAGTTGCAAGACAAACCAAGGTTTGTTCCATTCTTACATGTTATGTTTTACTAAATATTCAACATTTATTGACTATTACTTATTAAGTTCTACACGTAGCTGAAAAATAAATTGCTTATTTGTTTATAAGACTGATTTAAGTAGAACTATTATTTCTGGATTTGACCATGATTTCTCCTTTACCATGCCTCTGCCTTCTTCCCTTTTGCACAGTCCCATATGTAAAATAACCATATAATTTTCATTAGATGTGCAATAAAGAACATTTTGCTTTACATATCAGTAGAATATATATTTATACCTGATAAAATAATAGATCAATATGTAATTTCTTTTCAGTAATTGGAGAAACATAAGAAAATTGTTTAGAACTACCAGATCATCAGTGTATGTATACAAAAATAACTCAGGTAAGTGTTAGAACTTTACCTTTAAAAAAGATCACTGGAACATTGTAAATTTAGTGAAATACATTTCTAAAATATAAGACATAGTTGGAAATTTATGTCAAATACCCAATTTTCTCTTTTGAAGGAAACTCTGTTTATGGAGCCACTTCTAATCAGGAGGGGGCCATTTGGATTATAGGACAGATTCAGTAAAGGAATAAATGCTCCCTTGGTGGAATGAAAAGCTATTGCATTTCATCATTACTAGACCAGAGCATCCAAGACAAAGGCAGTAAGAGAATGAAATTGATTATGTGCATTTTCCCCATGTGGAGTTAGGGATTGAATAGCTGTTTCCTTTATTTTGTCATAATTACTAAAACTACTCTTACTTATATTTCACTTATGTTTCAGACTTGTTTTCTTTTTCTTTTTCTTCTAGATACATCTGCAGAAAGAATTCTCTCTTGAAACTAAATTATCATCCTAGGATTTAGATATTAGTGGAAAATGGTGATATGGAGACTTTTATTTATATGGATGGTGGTGCCTTTTGTGGAGTTTGCTTCCTATCTATTCCTATGGAGTGAATACTTTGAGTAAAACCGATTTAAGATATTATCAGTACTAAGCAGCTTGAGAGGGTAATAAATGGGGACTTTGTGTCACAAAGTATAGAGGAAGGGGGTTTTCTTTTATGTTAGTAGATAATACAGCCAATGCACTAGATTATTAGATTACAAAACGCAACACCATTGGGTCATTTATTGTGGCTTCATGGCTACTACAAAAATATAAAGAATATCAGTAGGAGATGGCAGCCAAGGTTGCAAAAGTGAAGAGGAGACTTAAAAACAAAGAAAACAGGATTAGGAGAATTTAAAGAGATACTTAGAGGACCATAAGAAAATATAAATAATTAACAACATCCTCTCTCAAGTTTCCCAAAAATAACTTTGAGAAGTCCAGTACAATCTCAGTTTATATGGCCCTACATTCTCACAAATTATATTACATTAAAACTCTTATATAATTTTAAACTTTCCTCATGATTAATACTTTACACTTTTATTTAAAAATTTGGAGAGAATTTTGAGCAACAGAATGATCAGGATAGGAATCAGGGAATAGTTTTTGAAATGATTTAAAGATTGTATTCGGTAATTTCTGAATATATTCAAAAATAGTACAAATTAATAAAACGTATATCAAATTTGACCTTAAACTGTTGTCAGATACAACATGAGATTGATAACTAATCTTTTTAAAACAATTGAATTTATCATATATAAGATACAAGAAGCACTAAAAAAGTTCAGTGATGCAATAGAAAATCCTTAACTGCTTAGTAAGTCATGTTCTTTGGGAGAAAGTAAAACAAATTTTGAATATAAGATATCGACAATTATTTTGTGTATATGTTTAATGTTAATAACATCAACAATTATATACATAATATGTTTAAGTACTTCTGTCTTTAGAACAAGGATTGTGTAAAAATCTTGACTATAACAATAAAATTAATCATTGTTGAAATGAAAGCAATAAAAATAAATATTATAAAACAAACGTATAATAATTTATGACTTTAAAATTTAGTTTTTATTCATCACATCAATGTTCCATCAATAGAAAATATAATGATGCATAATTATATTAAATATATTAGTCATTTCTTTACACATAGTTTTTATTTTGATATTATAAAGGTAGGAAAGTAAACATTTTATTTAACATTATATTAGCTGAATTTATATCTGCTAAATATGTAGGCTTCTATTTCTACCTTTGCCCCTAGATAGGCCTGTACTTTTCCTTTCTTAAAGTATTTTATAATGTCCTTTGCAATCTTGAGTAAGTATAGGTTACATTTTTCAAAGAATTAATCTATATCATCTAACTTTCACTGTCATATATTTGAACATAATACTTTCTTATTTACTTTTTAAACTCTGTTTTCCTGTAATTATGTCTCTATTTTTCTGTAATTATGTCTCTATTTTCATTTCTGATATTATCGTTGACTTTATTTTTCCTTCATCAGTTTTGCAATAGTTTTCTTTCAGGTCTCTGTATTTTTTTTTATTTTGCTTCATTTTGTTTTGTGGAGAGAGAATGTAGTAGGCAGACAAATATTTAATTGGTATCCTGCTTTATATCTCTACTTTTTATTTTAGTTATTTCTGCTCTTAGCTATATTATTTGATTCCTTCTATTTTCTTTCTACATATTTTGGAGTTGTAATTTTAAAGTTATTATATTTATTTTATTAATATTGACTTTATTTTATTTAAACCTAAACATTTATAAAAAATGCCTTGCAAAATTTGATATGCTGCATTATATATTTATATTTAGCAACTAGCACATATCCAGAAACATGTTGGTAGTTAAATGGATATCTATGACTTTATGAATAAGACCTAGGGACTATAATACAAATGGATTCAGATTGTAATAAGTTTGTAAATATGATAGGGGAAATTGAAAAATATCATTAATGAATTAAGTAATATAGGCATGGATTCTACTGCATTATTTGCAACTGTAGACATTACTTCAATATATAAAAGCTAATGCTGATTGACAGTTTTATAGAAAAAAGTTTTAATTATTTTGCTATACAACCAAACATCCAGATGAATATCCATAAAAAACTCAAAATAAGCATTTTCAGTTGTCAAAAAGTAATCAAAACATATTCAAATAAATTAATTCTTTAGTTTCAGAATGTAAGTTAACATGAAAACCATCTTGTAGATGAGATAAAATCAGATTTTCTGACAACATATCCAAGCACACGTTCAATATGTTACTTACCAGCTAAGGCTAAAAATATCAGAAGTTAATGAAAATGAATCCAAAAACATGTCTATCAAATAGAAAATTTCACATTGGGATTGGGTCTTCAAGCATTTGTTCCTCTAAGAAGTGAGATGCAATAGCTCATAATTCACACTTGAGTCATTTAGTAAATAATTGTGTAACAAATATTTTGTCATTCCACAATCCATTCTTTTTCAATATTATATATATATGTGTCTGTATATGTGTATATAACAATATATAACTATATATATATAACAATAAGCTTTGGTGAATATGTTGCTTATATTTTAGAAATACTTATTTTTTAGATTTTATGTATGATATCTGGCAGATTAATATTTTTCCTGACATTTATCAATATTTACTAAGACTATTCAGATTAAAAGATTTAACTTGAACAACAGAGCTTTTAAAAATATTTGGCTTTCATGTACACTGTAGTCGATTATACTCTAGTATCAGGAAACATTTCAAAGTTTAAACATATCCGCATGATGTTTACTAGGTGACTGGTTTAATATACAAAACAAATGTTACTTAGAATATTTTATTATATTCTATAAAAGGATCTAGAATATTCATATTATACCTTGAAGAATTAATAATGACAAATTTAGTAATGACAAATTAAATATATTAGAGCAATAGATATGTGCAGTGTGTATGTGTTTGTGTGTGTGTGTTAGAGTGTTCAACAACATAGAGAATAAAAATGGGAAGTTATGTTTAAAGGCAGATTATGATGAGTTGTTCAATAATCAGCAACTACTGTATGACTCTAGGGAAGAAGTTGAAGCTAATAAATTAATTTCAGAGTCATCAATTGAAAGGAATGCCATAGAATAATTTATATTATTGATGATAAATTTATGTAGAGAAAAATACATACATGTGTGTATTGGTTATCTATTGCTGTGTAACAAATTACCACAAATTTAAGAGTTTATAACAGTATATACATATATTAGCTCACAGTTTCTATCTGATAGGAGTCTAATATGACTCATCTGAGTGCTCTCTTACACAGTCTCTCAAAGGCTGCAGTTGAGGTGTTGGCTGGAACTGTGGTATCACCTCAAATCTCTCCTGGAGAAGGATTCACTTCCAAGATTATCTGGTTGTCGAAATACTTTGATTCTTTATGGGTTGTTGGACTGAGGACCTCTGTCTCTGCTAGTTGTTGGCTGAAGGAAGACCTCATTTCCTGGATGTGTGGGCTTTTCTACAATCTAACAATGTCTTTCATCGAAGCCAATGAGGGAAGAGAGTCAATAGTAAGTCTGAAAGAAAGACAGAAATCAAAATCCTATGTACCATAATCACAGAAGTGATGTTTCATAATCTTTACTCTATTGTATAGGTTAGAAGTAAGTCACAGGTTCATGAACATTCAAGGGAAGAAGACAACACAAGACTGTGACTATCCAGGCCATTCAAAAGCCTATGCATTTCATCCTAGCTAGTTAAAGCAGAAACTGATTTGAGTCAGTTAGATGTTGTGATGCACACAATTGTTATGATTTCAGAAAAGTTAGGCTCTAAATAAAGCTTTCAGAATTCCCAAAAGAAAACATCGAAAACCATCCAGTGCACCACGGGATCCCTTGTATCTACCATGACCAGGAAGTTGAGAACCCAGGAAAGACAGAAACACAATGATGGGTGTCCACATTCTTGTTAGAATTCATATCAGCAAAATAAATGTTTGAACCCTTTCTCTCAATACCTTTGAATAAGTTCTAGTCAAAGGGGACCTACCTTAAAACTACACAGTACCAAATAAAAATGTCACCAGCACCATTCGTTCCAACAGAAAAAGCAAATGAAGCACAGCTTTCATCACCTGACGCTCATTTTCACCTTTCGTCTTATGCCTGACAAAAGTTTGTTACATGCAGAAAAGTTTTGAGAGATTGGAAAATATCACAGTTATCTTCTGAATAAGTCCACAGTAAAGTAGGAGTTTTAGAGAGAGTTTGGTAACATAAGCTTCTGAATTGTCACAGTCCTCTGCAACCAGTGGACAGTCAGAGCCCTCAAACACACACTTCCTTTCTAGTTAAACTTCTAACTTGTAAGACAAAAACAGCTGTATTCTCCCATCTAAAATAATATAGCTGTACTTTCTACATTAAATGTAACTCTACTTACAATAAAGGAGTGCCGATCTTCTTCCCAATGATTAATCATTGAAACCATTCTAAATGATGTTTATTCTCACTCTACTTTAGTATAACTAATATCCTGAAAACAAAGAATGAACTATTAAGCCCTATATTATATACCAATAAGCTTCATATAAATTTGCAGAGGAAAATTACTATTATATATATTTTATAGCTAGATATATAGATGACACAACATATAATGAAAAGAGTATGACTAAATTCTATCCGTAGTGATTTGATAGCTTTCATTTATTCATCTTGTCAGGCAACCAGATGTATTTGGTATTTGTAATATTTTTATTGTTCATTTCCTGTTTTTCTGCCCTCTGTCAAACCTTTAGCTTGTCAGTATCCTTTTACTGATGATGAAATCCAAAATATACTTGAAACCATTAGATCATTTTTAGGTTCTGCATGTATGAGGTTGATGCAATAATTTATTACATTTTCCCCTGATCATGTATTATGAAACTCCTCAAAAAATCATCCGGGTTTCAGAGAACGTCTACATGCCAATAGCATATAATACAAATCCTATTTTCCATTGACAATAAGAGAAACCTATAAACATATAACCATCAGTAATTGACTTTGCCATGACTTAGTGCTTGCTGTGACCGTAGACATAGTCATAACAATAGCAACAATTCATATATACATATATATATGTATAATATATGCTTAGTGTCATAATTCTCACTACCCTCAAAGCTAGGAACTGATATTAGATTTCTGTCATAGATAAACCAACCTCATAAAGAAGTAGCGGAAACAGAATCATAGTCTCTACCTAAGAGTGTTTAACTCCACTTCACGAATTCCACACATATATATCTTCTGGGTATAATCTTAAAGAATTCACACAGTAAAGAGACTGGGGAATGTAATCCTCAGAACTTCACACACTAAGCATGGAGCAAACTCACTACAAAGGGTTAAAATGAAGTTGAGGAAGTCATAGAGAAAGAATAGATTCTTATTTTGTGAGTTAAGAGAGGAAAATAAGTTTTAGGAGGATTCGTGGCCACCTTGATAGGCACTACCTTTTTCAACTTCCCTTAAAAGAAAATGTGGCATATGACTATATTTTGGTCATGGCTGGAACATGAACCTAAAAATGGCAACCCAGATTTAGCAATCTGGGATAAAGTCAACAGCTAGGAAATGGTGGGATAATAAAAGAGAAGGAATGTAGGTCTATGGACAGCCTAATGGATCAGAACTGTTTGCTCATCTCAAAACATCTGACTGACCCTGGACTTAGAAGAGTAAAAGAAATAAATATATATCTTCTATAAAATATTATATATTTTTATTTCTATATTACAGAAGCTTAGACTGTATTCTAAATAAAGCAAGTAGTATTATGTAAAACAATTGGGAGAAGAGAATTTTGATAAGAAAAGGTAATTTACAGTGTCAAATTCTACAAAATATCTATTAAGATAATCAGCAAATAATAACTGATAATGTTATAAAATTAGGTTGGACATTGATGTCATGGAAAAAAATTACATGTGTAGTAGATTAAAGAGTGAATAGGAAGTATGAATTCCAGACTCTTCAGCTTGACCATTCTATTCTTGCAGGCCATTTCCAAAGATAGAAGTGAATTGTAACAAGCATCCTTTTTTGTTTGTTTAAATGGTTCAAGTTGCTTTTAGTTTTAATTTTATCATCTGTTATTTGCTATGTATATACATGTTATTTCTGCATTTACATAAGTTTCCTTTTAAAAATGAAGGAAGAAAAGAGTACTGAGCAATTATCTTTTTGACTTTATCCACTTAAGCAAAGAATCATACTTTCATTAATATCAGATTTGGGTCCCAACAGACACAGATTTTTATCCTAACTATGTCACTTAATAGTGCTCTGAGGCTTTGGTAAAGATACTTTTGTTTCTCTGTGTATAAAGTACCAATAGTAATAATGAAATCATATAACTGTGAGTATTAAACTAAATTATTATGTAGATAGCAATTAGCTCACTCTATCTATAATCTATCTATCTATCATCTATCTATCTATCATCATCATCACCTATCTATCTATCACCATCTAGCTATCATCTATTAACAAAGTACTTGGTCTTTGATAAGCTCTTAGATGGTCATGAACACAATTACAGTCATAGTTACAATCTTCCTAATCATCATAGTAATCAATGATGTACATGACTATAAATATTCTCAATTAGAATTTAGATTAGACTGCAAATTCATTACTAGGTGTCTCTTTACTAAATATTTTACTATTTGGCCAATAAAGGGTACTAAAAAACATGGGGTCCATACAGTATTTAAATATTTCTCCCATTATTATCTGAACTTAACTTCATACAAAACAGATACAAACATAAAGATTTTGTCTAAGTCTTCTGATTTTTGTTTATCATTAATATAATTCTTAGAACTTTTCAGCTGCACCAATGTGCACTTACAGGTCTATAAGTAAAGCTATGTTTCTAGACTTAGGATTCTAAATGGTTCACAATACATTGCATATTAATGAGTTATGAGTGTCTTTTTCTCAGGAATAGGTACATGATTTTATTTGCTTTGATTTATTATAGTTACTATTTGCTAACTGTCATTTGGCAGTTTTAACTTCTGTCTGTGAATTATTTTGTTTTCATGACAACCCTAGTAAAATACACATTTTTTTTTCAGTTTAGAAAACTTGGAATAATGAAGCTATTCTAGAATTTTAATAGAAGGCAGACAGTTGGAATTGCAAGCCTGTTTTATTGCTGCCCTGCATAATGGTCTCATGATTCATGCAGATATGAAAAAGCCACACACTCTAGAACCACTTAAATTAATTTTATAACAACATTGAACAGATGAAGGAAAAATAGAAAATTTAACTCTTATCCTTCTTTTTAAAAAAGAATCATTAGGCATTGTACTTATTTAAGCCCCTGTGATTGAGTGTTATAATTTTCTTCCTTCTCCCTCAAATTAATCCTCCAAATAATTAACCTCTTTTGACTATTTATTGTTCTTTCCTAAATAAAATGTATTAAATGAGTTTAATGCTCTTGTCAAAGAAACTGTTAGAAGTTTCTGCAGAAAAGGTTGTGGAAGGGGGTAAAAATATTCCTAGCAGTAAAATAAATGTTTGCATTGAAATAAATTATTTTTAGCTCTATTTTTATATCAGTTTGTTCTATAACCTACTCATCTTTTTCTTGCCAAGATCATACCAACACCAAATTATTATTAAGTCAAACCGCATCTTCATTTAACTTCTTGGGGAAAAAAAATGTGTTGAGATATGCAAGTGAAAGGCTTAAATATGATGGCATAACCAATTTTTTTGAAATTCTAACAGTCATGAATAATGGATATTCATGTCATTTGCTAAAATAATTAGGGTATGTATTTATTGTAGCTGGCATTATATTTCATAATCCTGAGTATATATTGGCTTCCCCATAATGACATAATAATTATTTTCAGCAGAGTTAGCTAGTGCTATATACTGTCCAAAACTAAACGTTTACACAGAAAATATATCGTTCTTGTTCTTAATTTCTAAATTTATAGCAATTCTCTGGATTAGCCAAAATCATACAACATATGCAAAAATTTCTTTAGTTCTAATTCTTGTAATAAACTGCATTATATATTTCTGGATAATACATTAACAATCATTCATAGAAGCAACTTACAAAAATGAACAATAATTATTAAAAATTATATCAGAAATTATATCAGCCTATTTTACATTATGTCTTATATATTATAGATTATATTTTTTACTAATATTTTGAGATTTTTAAACATGCTTTCTTTAAAATCAACTAGACATTGTCTCTTTCCTTGAATTCAGTGTCCTAATTTAATTTCTTTCATTATTACTTATTCTAATTTTTACTTTTTTGGTTGTCTTTCTTAATGCTACTGACCTAATGTAGTAGACTTTATCATTTATCATTTATTCATTCTCTCTTTCTGTGCTCACTTAACTCTGCCATTCTACTTTGTTATTGAATTCACTCAAAGTTCAGTTTCCCAGAGAAGAATCAACTTATTTGCAGCTTAATTCTCCTATCAGGGTGTGATATTACAACATGGTCTAAGTGCTCTCTCAAGTCATGCCATTTTCTGTCCCTCTCTCACAAAACTAAATACACAAGACATAAAATCATAATTTTTAACAGTGACTAGAGATATCTATGAATTCTTATGGCAAGAGAATACAATCCCCAATCAAATTTTGATAAAGTTCATGTGGACCGGTGCTCTGCCAAGCTCAGAATACTGGTCCAGATGCACTTTATTAAAATTAAGTTCTAGACTCCAATATGCCACAGGAGTTCCACTAGTGGCATTCTATGCCTGCTTCCTGAGCCAGTGCATCAGGCACACAGCTTCGGTCTTTCTTTACTGCTATGTGATTACTTTTCATTTCAAGGCCCAAGAGATCTTAATGTTGTTCCTTAGGATAGATACGACTTTTTTTTTTTTTTTTGATAGTTCAGAAAGGAGGAATACTGTAAAATGCAAATTTACAATACCATCCTGACTGGAATGGGCTTTGCTTTTTCTGCCTGTATGCTTGAAGAAGTATCTTTGAAATTCTACATATTAAACAGTCAGTAATGATCTGTTTCAGTCTTGCTGTTTCATTTTTCATGGAAAGTGGTTCATTTTGCAAATTTGTTTCTTCTTTCATTCCAGTGAAATGGTCTGTATTGCATCTTTGAATAGCTTTCTGTTCCATTTGTTGTGTTTTATACTTGACCAACACTGGTAATCTTTTGTTAGTCTGTGTATTAATTGTCTATAATAATGATCTCCGTGCTCGTTTTATTTAATAGCTTCATAGTTTCAGTGTCTGATCTTCTGTATTCATTGATGATCTCAACCCATTTTTTAGTTTAGCAATGCAATTTTAATTAAATATAAACCTTTAAATCTCAGGTGTTAGCACATCATTTTTTTTTTTTTTTAATGCGAGGTTGATTTTGTGTCTCCTTGACTTGGTGACTTATTAGTCCAGAATATGTCCTTCTATTGTGTAATACCATTTTAACTGTATATAATTCTAGAATTATCATTTCAGGGGCATCCATATCTCCTCCACTTACAATATATTGGCAAGAACTAATGGCATGGCCTTCACCAAACTTAAAGGGTGACTGGGAAATGAAAGAGGAGATTGCAGAATATTTGGGGAGCATATCATGCATTTGAAACACAGAAAACGAAGATGAATCTAAAACATTTGTTTTTTATGAAAGAGCAAAGGGTTCTCTCAAAGATGCATGGTTCGTTAACTAAAAGGGACTCCCATTGGCTAAGGTGTGGTAATTTAAGTGATTAAAATAAACTAGATTTTTAATGAGTCAATAATAAACAATTGAATCTTTTAAAAGAACCAAGAGTCCATTACAATAGTAAAGATGGAAAGATAATAAAATTGCTAAAAAACAATTATTATTATGCATGCATAAATATTTATTCCATAAAATGCTATACATTTATAACATTTCTTTATGGAATATCAATCTTGGTATTTTTTTCAATAATTATTCTGGAAAAAAGCCAAATGTTTTGTAAAAATAGGTGGAAAGCATGATTAACATAAATTTCATCTGTCTCTCTGTGAATAAACAATATAGAATGCTACTGATCATAAAAGGAGAGGTAAAAATATAGGTTTTATAATTGGTAAATAAATAAATTTAGAAAAATATATACGAAGACTAGGAATATGTTCATTAGTATTGACAAAAATGGTCATTACTTGGAGGAGAGAAATGTAAATGAGTTAGTTATGTTTTAAATCCGTTATCTGTAAAAGTAACAGAGGATGAACAAATTAAAAAATATACATCTATTTACAAAAAGCAGTAAGTATAACAAGGAAGAAACTGAATGGGCTGAGTATAATAATTAGTTGAATAAAAAATTCTTATGTCTACAATGCTCAACTTCACAGAAAAATAATCAATATATAACTCTGATTTCAAAAGAAAGCGATACCATTACAAACCTATTAGAATGGCAGATGTCCAGAACATGAAAACATCAAATGTGGGCAAGGATATAGAATAACAGCTCTCGTTCATTGCTGGTGGGAATGCAAAATCATACAGTCACTTCATAAGACAGATTGGTGGTTTCTTAGAAAACTAACCATACTCTTACCATATTAATCAGCAATTGTGCTCTTTGGTATTTACCCAAAGTTGTTGAAAACCGTGTCCACACAAAAACCTGCAAAAGGATATTTATAGCAGCTTTACTCATAATTGCCAACTTGGAAGTAGCTAGGATATCCTTCATTAGTTGAATGGATAAATAAACTGTGGTACACCCAAACAATAAAATATTATTTAATACTAAGGAAATGAGTTATCAAGCCATGAAAAGACATGAAGGAATCTTAAATGTATATTAAGTGAATGAAACCAATTCACAAAGGCCATAGCTTGTATAATTCAAACTACATGACATTCTGGAAAGGCAAAACTATGGAGACAGTAAAAAGATCTGTGGTTGCCAGGGGTAGGCTGGGTTGTGGGGTAGGGGGTAAGAAAGAGATGAATAGGCAGAACACAGAGGGTTTTTACAGCAGTGCAACCTCTGTGTGTGAATCTATAGTGGTGGATCATATTATCATACATTTGTTCAATCAGTGGAGTACATAACACCAAGAGTAAACTCTGGACTTTGAGTAATAATAACATGTCAATGTAGTTGATCTACTGTAACAAACGTGCCACTCTTGTTGTAGATGTTGATAATGGAAGAGTCTGCACCTTTGTGCAGGCGAGGGGTATACTGGAAATACCTATTTTGCTGCGAATCTTACTAATACTCCCTAAAAAGTCTCTTAAAATAGAAAGAAAAAGAAAGAAGAAAGGAAGGAAGGAAGGAAGGAAGGAAGGAAGGAAGGAAGGAAGGAAGGAAGGAAGGAAGGAAGGAAGGAGGTGATATAGCAATTGTGATCACGTGAATTGAAAATTCCACCTCAAAGTATTAAGAGTCAGTCACCATATGCTTCCTGGGAGCCAATAGAGAAATCTTAGAAAATAGTCATTTGGACTTGGACTTCCCAGCATCTGTCTGGTATTAACCTTCTGGCTCTGAGCTATTATTCCTCTTGCAGTACCACATCCATTACATCAGTTTCCATATAGATTGACTTTCTATGAACCTTTGGTCTCATTATATCTCACTGGTTTTTCTTATGATATTAATGAAAAAGTATTTTTGTTGTTTTTCTTCACAAGAACTGAGTCCATCTGTTACTTCCCAGCTATTAGTACTTTGTGTTTCAGTCTCTTCATTTGCCTATATCTATAGCTGGAGTTAGTTGACATTCTAGAAAATGAAAAAAAACTCAAAGAATTACCAGAAAAAAATCACTACTACTTGGAGGATGTGTCTTGGTCATGTATTAATTAAAAATTAAATTCAAACATTAAATGTTTATTATAGTTAATAAAAATTTATAAAATTTATTAAAATTAAACAAAATTTATATCATTAATTTATATTTATTAATTATAAGTTAAATACATACTATTTTTGTAACTAGGCCCATCTATGTCTCTTGTACTCATCTGGGACTAGAATCCATGATCCTAATAATTTTGGTGTGCCTCCTCTTGAAATATACACACACACACACACACACACACACACATATATATATATAGTTATACTTAATATATATTATACTATGTATTCATTATGCCTAAATATAGCAAAGAATGGTTAAGGCTAACAAAGACTAATTGTTTTGAACTGCATTGATAAACATATAGTTCCCAGAAGAAAAACTGCAGTCTAATAACATGCTGGTTAAATCCTTTCTGGAACTTGTCTTTATTTCTAACCCTCACAATTGATAAGGAATATATTGAAAGGTAGGTAACCAGGATTGAGAGGATTTTTTTGTATTTACTGATTCCTCTGCCTGGAATATTTTACTCATAGCTAACCCCACGCTTCCCTTTCTCTCACCCTTTATTTCTCATCTTTGAAGTTCTCTCCTGATCTGAAACACTTCTTGATGTAAAGCAGCCTTCTGCTCTGGCCCCATTATTAGCTATTACAGAATACTGGTTACATACTCCAAAAAACGTATTGACATTTTCAATCATTTTATTTGTTTCCTTGTTCATTATTCATTAGCATCAGGAAAATGCACATCCGTTAGATGAAGGGGGATGCCTGTCTGGTTTAGGTTTGTGACTCCAGAACATAACAAAGGGCACAGATCATAATAAGGCATTATTAAATGTCTTTTAATGATATGTTCAAAACCATAAAGAGAACATTTGGAGTATGCAAAATGAAATAAAGTTTTTGTATTTATTTATTTATTTCTTGTGGATAATGATAGAAACAATGTACACACAAGGGATAAAATATATTACGTAATCAATAATATATTAATCAATAATTATATTATTATAGAATTATATTAAATGAATTATTACCGATGGTTAAGAGTACAACTGGAAAATTTGACCTTGATGGAACAATAATGTTTGTACTGAAATAGCTTGAAAGGCAATTTCCTTAACTGGAAAGAAAATGTGTTTAACCACAGAGTCTCCGAGATTTAGGAGACATAGGACTATGGGCAAGGTACTTAATTTCTGATTCCAAAGACTGAACTGCCACTTAGGAGGGTTGGGACCTTGAATAAGTAGTTTGACTTCTGAATTTCAATGTCACATTTATAAAATGGTAATAACAACACTCACACTTCACAAGTTTGTGAATGCTATAGAGATAACAGTTTTTTAAGTGAATTATTAATATACAAAAATTATTATCACAAAATTATTAGGTTTTCAATTATAAAGTGTTTATACAAAAGCTGCACAATCAGTAAGTGAGATAATAAGGAAGATTAGAGGGCTAGCCTCGATCTCCATCAGCTCGGATCTTCACAGCTCTGAATCCTTTAATTTGCATATGTTATAGACTCATGCTATGTCCCTAAGTAGATAAATTAACTTTTATCGGGCAATACAAAATAATTAAAAATGACCACTGTATTCCCTATGCTGTACTTTACTTCTCTGTGATGATTTTGTAACTATCAATTTGTACTTCTTAATCCTTTCACCTTTTTCACCCAGCATAGGGAATATAGCCAATAATATTGTAATAGTACCAGGTGTGTACTACACTAATCAGGGGGAATCACTTCGTAAATTATATAAATATCTAACCACTATGCGGTACACCTGAAATTAATATAAAATCATTTTAATTGTCAACTGTAATTAAAATATTAAAAATATATATATTTATAAATGACCACTGTAGCCCATTGCATCAGGCATGCATTGCCTATGCTAAACTCAGGATGGTGATTCACTTTTGTTTTTAAATTAAATTCATTGGAGTAATATTGGTTAATAAAATTATATAATTTCAGGTGTACATTATAATTTGACATCTGTATATTCTATTGTGTGATTACCACCCAAAGTCCAGTTTCCTTCAGCTACCATATATTTGATCCCTTTAACCTCTTCTTTCTCCCTCTACCCTCTATATTTGACCCCCTTTAACTGACTACCTACCCCCTCCTCCCCCACCCCGTACCATCTGGTAACCACTAGTCTGTCATCCACATCTATGTGTCTCTGTTTGTTTGGCCTCTTCATTTGTTGCTTTTAGGTTTATATCCCACATATAAGTGATATCATGTGATTTTCACCTTTTTCTGTCTGGCTTATTTCATTTAGCATGATTATCTCGAGGTCCATCCAGGTTGTTACAAATGGCAGTATTTCATCTCTTCTTATGGCTGAGTAATATTCCATTGTATATATGTACCACAGCTTCGTAAGCCAATCATCTACACAAGACACTGCTGATGGGACTGCAAATTGGTATAGTCACTATGGAGAACAGTATGGAGAGTCCTCAAAAACCTAAGAATTGATCTACCATATGATCTTGCAATCCCTCTCCTGGGTATTTACCCGAAAGACTTGAAAACCCATATTTGAAAATATATTTGCACACCAATATTCACGATGATTCACTTTTAATATAGGTTTGTGCCATGAAGGAAGACAGACACCAATCCATGCCTCTAATGCACAAAATATTTTCTGTGAGGCCTGAGCTAAAGAAACTTCCGCTCTACTATTTTACCTACCATAACTATTTGAATCTCCCCATGTGCTTCTGGGGATAACAATTTGAAACAGTGTATTTTCCTAAACAAATAAAAAGAAAAGCACAGTTCTTATTTTCCAAAATATCTATAGAGAAAAATACATAGGTAGAAATGTTGCGTTATAGTACCTACTTCAAAGTTACACATATCATTGTATTAAGTTCTAATAATTTTAAATAAACATGGTGGATATTTAGCTATTAAATTTTTGTGAAAATAGTCTTTGAACATTACCTATTTTTACACTAAAAATTTCATCTAATATTATTTTGTTTCTAATATTATATTTGTCTGTGAACATCATGATGCATCATTTTTTCTTACCAGAAATTATCCATATTTTGGAGTGAAAAATTTTTTTTATTTAGAATTCAAATACAAAAACTTAATTGCAGGTAAAATTTTTACCTGTGAAGTAAATGACAGTTGTTATGTATGTAGATATACTAAGGTAAGGTAAAGGGGAATGTACAAAGTTTCTTCCTCAGTGTATTATTAAATGCTAAGCAAACGCACAGTAGCAAGGTAACCAGAATAGGATACATGTTTGACTTGAAGTTCATAGTGAAACATTTAACAAAGAATTTAAATGGATTTTAAACCTATTAAAGAAAATAATCCAAGCTAAGAATTAAAGGAAAAAAAAGCCGTTTTGCAATTTCCTGATAGTTTACATATTTAAAAAATACTTAGTTCAATGTTTTTAAGCAGATCACATTTCTATATACAAGAAATATAAGCTAAATGAATATACATAAACACATATACATCTGTGTGTGTATAACAATGTATAGATTAAATAAAGAAAAGTATGGTATGCTCCTGACTAATAAATATATTTACATTGTGCCTTTAATAAGATGATTTATGAATGATTCTTTATCCACTGATGATCTCACAACACATATTATAAACCATAAATTATCACAAATTGATAATACATGAAAAATGCAGCTTTTGTTCAAAGATCCCATATTCTGAAAAACGTTGTTTTCAATGTGTTTTTTTTTTTTTTTTTTTTTTTTATCTTTTCTGTACAGGTGAAGATTAAGCCCCCGAATTATTTTAAAAGATTATTTTACATTATTGATTTAATCACTACTCTGGAAGATTTAACTTTGGACAATTAAATTTTCAGTTGTAATATTTATTTATTAACTGTCATATGTTTTAGAAAATATTTCACAAACTAGTTTTTGTATAAAATTACTATTTAAGCATTTAATCTTTCAAAAATAAGTTTTAATAAAATATATATTTTTTAATTTAACTAAAATTTTATATTTTGACTCTGAATTATAGCTCATTCTTCTTCCAGTGATACCTTTAAAAGAGAACACTTTGTTTTAACACAGTTTCTTAAATAGTATTTCCGAATAGTAATGCCAACCAATGTGTCCAATACTTTTCAGTTGACAACCAAAATATAGATGTTATAGCTGCATCAACTAATATAACTTATATTCCTGCAAAAGCCTCACTTTATTTATAGAAGACACTTCAACTTCCATTAAATCTTCTTTTTAATGATGTTGAGGCTTATCTTTTTTGTACGAGCATCGAAATTTTTAAATAAAGCTAGATAAAAATATCAAAAGAGACCAAACCATTTTTTCATCAGATTTACTGTAAGAAAAATTTTTTCTTTGATCGAATGTACTGCCTTTTGGAGCAATGATTAATTGCTATTTTAGGTTCTTTGGCCAGAGCTTTAGTATCTGCAATACTTCCATTCATTACAAAGTCTAAAGTTTATGTTTAAAATAGATAAAATGAGAAACACATTTTTTAAAGTTAACTTACATGGAAGATTTCTAATCCTTTCTTTTCTTCCTCTTTTTTTTTTTTCCCCCATTAGGCTCCATAAGCCACAATACTATTGCTGTATTTACTGGAAAACATATATGTGATTATGTGCCAGGTAGAGGATTTTAGATAAATTAAAATATAAAATTATAACTTTTACATGCGGTGATATATTCTACAGGAAAGTAATAACCATGAAAAAATTCTACTGGAAAATACATTTCTTTTACTAAAAAATTAATTTATTCAAAGTTAGTTCTTTAAGATAAAACATGTCTATGGTATTTCATTTATTGAATTCATATTTATTGGAAAGAGGTTTTGAGACTGTCTCATCTTATCTATCTACTTGCTCTCTTGACCCTGACTAATGGACTTTCTTGGATTTCTGAATAATAAGCATTATGACTAAGGCTGGAAAATTAAATAAAAATTAAAGAAAAATATCTGTTCTCAGAGAATTGATATTTCTATAAAAAGTATATCACTTAATTGTATTTTTAAAACAAAATTTAAGGAATAATTGCCTAGCTGCTAGTCCTTTACCCTGCTCTGACTTTTTTCAAAACAAATTTTCTGAAATACTATAAAATGTGCTTATTCATAAGAATTTTATTTAGTGTGTGTTTACCTCTCTAAAATGTAAATGTCAGGAAATAATTTTGTAAATAAATAAATAAATACATAAATAATGAATAAGCTGGATTTTTTTAGTTCCTAAATCACCTTGCAATTTCAAATATGGTTTCTTTTATAATTTCACTTCATTTTATTCCTATTATTATTAAATATTATTGAGATGACTTTGGTTAATACAATCGAATAAGTTTCAAGTGTACAATTCAACAATATGTCATATATATATTGTGTTGTGTGTAATTTCATTTCATTTTTAAAAAGTAAACCAAAATAACCCGGTAGCTTGTGAATTTCTTGGTGGAAATTTATAATAAACAAAAATTTTCTAAATTAAGTTAATAGAAACAAGTTATAATGAAAGAAATAAATTGGGATATATTTAGTCAAGAAAATTTAAAAGTTATGGCAGAATATGTATTAAGGAATAAAATAATATTCAATAATGATTATAAATTAAAATAAAGGGACTAAATTATTCTTTTAATAATCTTTTGAAATTAATATTTACAAGCTCTTAATAATTCTAAATCATACTATTTATATGATCATATAACAATGCATATTGAGTGCCTAGTCTGTGCTGTCTTCTCTCTACATACAACAATTTGCTAATAGTGTCATAGTAACATTAATGCTAGAAAACGATCATTGACTAAACATGAATATTCCAAATAGAATATTTTTACATACCTGTGTATATAAAAGCTACATCGTATAATTTTGAAATGTTATGGAAGGCAGCATCTTTTCTATGTGTGTGTCTACGATCTCTAATGAAACATCTACCCCAACACCTATAACTTCAAAGTTGTGTTTTTCTCTGCTTGATTCTGTTTCTTACCATAAACGAGTCAAAAAGGTAAAATCAAAGCTGAAAATCTGAAGCCCATCATAGCATCAGGTATTTTGCTTACTCAGTGTCCATACCTCACTTCTTTAAAGAAGACAATATAGTATCTGTGAGAAATTGGGATGTTCTCATCCCAGTTAGATCTTACTAACTGGGAGTGTGTGTGTATGTGTAGGTGTGCGTGTGCGCGCGAACGTGTGTGTGTGTGTGTGTGTGTGTGTGTGTGTGTGTGAGATTAGAGCCAAAAGGGAGATTGTCTAGTCAAATTTTCCCCTCATTTTATGCTGGAGGAAAAGAATATTTAAATTGAGTAAGGGAATTACTGAGTACTAGAGCTAATTAGTAAAACAATCAACATCAGAAACCATGTCTGCTGACTCACACCTCAGTGGTCCTTCATTACAAAATCTTCAATTCTAAAGATTCTCATAAAATTTTCAAAAAATGAAATTCTCTGTTGCTATATGCATATAGTTAAAAGTGCTAGTTTTCCCTTTCTCTGCCTAAAATAATTTTGTTTCATTATCACACCTCTTTTGACATTGAAAATTTATCGTGAACTTAATAATACCTAGTAAACAGTATTGAACATTAAGAAGAGTAGTTTCCCCACAACTAAGTGCCTCTGGCACTACATTGATCAATACAATGATTTATAGGTAAAGACCTCATTCCCTTATGAAAATATATGAAACATGTATTTAAAAATACACATATATTAAATAATATTACATTGAATTTCTCAAATGATAAGCAATTTTGTCATTTAATTTCTTAGTTAACAATTTGAAATAACAAAGATGAATACGTTAATGATTATTACCAACAAAAAGATGTTCATGAACGATGTTCTCCTAAGATTCATGATCTGAGGTGGCATTACAAATGATGTTAATTTAAAATATTAAAAACCTTTAGACAAAGGCACTAACTAGTCTAAATGAATACCCAGCACCATCCTGGCGCTGGTGGGCTGAAGAATGGTGCTGAAGTTGCTTTTTAAAATTTTTAATTCGAAACAGCATGTAATACAAACTAAATAGAGATATCTAAAGTACGTAGTTGACTGCAATCAGCTACAGTGGACCTCAAGAGTTTGTTTCTGGGTGAAAAGAGAGAATAATGAATACGAAGGATCATCTTTGGGAGGCATTACATTGATAAAATCCTTTTATTCAGTAGCACAGTAGGTATGGAGAGAAGAATGTGGAGAAGGCACTGTAGGGTGTTAGGTGGGCCCTCATACTTGCGCATGGTAAGCAGGGTTAGAAGAGACACTGGAAAGTGGTAAAGGATATGAGATGGTCTTCTGAGTATGGCAATTCAGGGTGTCAGATCTAAAACAACAGAGCTTTGTTAAGACCAGTAATGTGGCTCTGATTTAACACAGATTCAAAATTATGAAGTATCAAAAAATCCCTCAAAAGTAACAAGGTAGTAATAGCATTCATAGATATAAAACAATACAATATTTGCTTACAAATTAAACTAATTAAAATAATATTTGCCAAAGTAAGATATTTAGTTTTAAATTAAAATAATAAAATTTAATTTACTAGAGCAGAATTTCAAAATATTGATATTTGATTTTAAAAACATTATCTGAGAAGTCCTTTTTTGAACACACAAATAAAATTTCTGAAATGTATGGGAACATCGATATTTTGTTTAATTCCCCTCAGTTCCTTGAGTCTTTAGAACAAACATAAGGTTGACATTTATTTTCCAAAATGAAGCAGAGAACATTAAGGTAGAAATATCTTTAGAGATCTTAATTTAAAACATTTTAAAATACAAGTTAATTAAAAATTTTGTTAGACATGTAAGATGTGCTACAAAGTAAAATCAAACTGAACAAAATAGATTTATTAAGTAAAGACATAAAATCAATACTAAACATGTATTTACATTAGATAACACTTTATATTTTATACATGTGCAGTTGTTATAAAACAAATTATTTGTGTTTAACTATTTGAAAGCTTTCTATGAACGCATTTAATGATTGATAGTTCCACTGTAATGGCATTATTAAGACCCTTAGTATTAACTTAAAAATATACTAAAATATGTATAAGATCAGTTATGTGTTATAGCCACTATTTCTGGGAAATAAAACCATAATCTTATATTTAGCAAAATCAAATACAGTAAACATAGACTACATATTTACATAAAATACTTCTACATAAAAAATTTCAAATTTAATGCTAAGTACGAATATTCAAACACCATTTTTTCTCTCTCTGGTTGCCTTTATTTGAATTGTCCATTGGCTCCTTTCTTATTTTTTCTTTCTGATGAATGTTGTTATTTTGAAGTACAGACCTAGTGTTTAAAATAGAAGTTAATTAAAAATGAAAACCCCTGCTATATCACACTCCTGTTAATGTATGTGAGTGTTATAATGTCCATTTCTTCTCCTGTTTAGCTTCTCCTCAACTAGGAATAACTAGGTGATTAGGAAGTAATTTCAGGTAAAGAAAACAATTAATTTCCTTTCTGTAATATGTTTATACTTTAAAAAGCAAGAACCACTAATTATCTTGCTAAGGAGAAAAATTGATTATCCCTTTACTTATAGAATATTGAGTCTCTCATCACTTGTAAAGTAATTAAATTGTACACAAGCTCTGCTAAAAGTTTCTTCTTTGTGTATAATTAATGTAAGAGTCCTTTGATGTCTATGCTATGCTGTTTACTAAACTTTTAGTAAAATACTTCTTTCTCAAAACATTCAAATAACTTTATTTTTTAAATGGCAATTAAAACTTGTTTGCATTTCCAGTTCATTCTGAGGTTTTTTTTGGTTTGCTTTTGCAATGGCAAGGAATTAAAAAATGTTATAATGTATAAAGTATAAAGATTATAATGTATAAAGAAAAATCACTTATTCTTGGCTTTAGATTACAGTAGGATTTCAAACCACTTCTTCTTTTCCAATGCTTTCCCTTTAGTTAAAGGATAGGTGAGAGTTAATTCCCTGACCATACACAATCTGATTGTTGGAAGGAGGAGCCCACTAGGAGTAGTATGGATGGCAGAGTAAAGTCAGTTTTGGATTTAATAATAATCCAAATGAATGGCATATGTAACAGAGAGGTAAATAAGACAGGAATGCTTTTGTTTGAACTAAAACCAAATAAAAAATCTAGATTTCCTAAAAAAGCCATTTGGAAAGTAGTATATTTTTTTTATTACACATGTTTTTCACTATAGTTTTGCAACATCAACATCTCTTCATTATATACAAATGTTATCTACGCTAAAAAAAAGATGTAGATAGTTTGCATTCTTATATTAAATTCTCCAAATGGGTTCTTTACTAAGATAATAAGAACAATTTTATTTTTCTTATATAAAGGTTATTAATCAAAATTTATAAGCACATCCATATAACGAAATTGGAAATATCCACAATAATGTTGGAAGAAGGGTTTGATAAAATAATGTTTGTTTAATTTCTACTTATTACAATTTAAAAATTATTGTATTGAAATAGAAAAACAAGAAGAAAATCATGTCATTTGCCGATGAAAGTAATTATATCAAAAGATTTACAGTTTTCATCTACAAATGACATAATTTTTTCTTGTTTTTCTATTTCAATACAACCTGGGGCTTTTCAAATTGCTGGCTGTTTTGCTTCTGCCAACCTCTTAACAAAATATTTATTTCTTATATCTCAGTCCATGACCCATCTTTGCCCATTTGGGGTCTCATACATTTTGCTTTAAATTTTGATTTTAAATTACAAAGAAGTTTAAAGTTTACTCTAAATTGCCAATTCCCCTTTGTTGAAATGCATATTCATAATGTTGGATAATTTTGTACAGAGACACATTTTTATTTTTCCTAGAGATATTTAAATATTAAGAGAATCAACCTTGTGATATATCTTTTTATGACATTTTAATATTTTTGTAGGATTATATATGACATTTTAAAGTATAGTTGATATTCAGTATTATACTAGTTTCAAGTGTACATGCAATATAATGATTCAATATTTTTATATCTTACAATGTGATCATTACACTAATTCTAATAATCATCTCCCACCTTTCAAACTATTACTGACTATATTTCTCCTCCCCTTTTTCATTTATCTTTCTACCCTTTCCCCTCTGGCAACCATCAGTTTGATATCTGTTTCTCTTTTGTTTTTGTTTTGAGTCTGTTTTTGTTTTGTTTTGTTTGTTTATTCATTTGTCTTTTTTTAGATTTCACGTATAAGTGAAACCATATGATTTCTGTCTTTATCTGACTTATTTCTCTTTGAATTATACCCTCTAGGTCCATCCATGTTCTTGCTAATTGCAAGATTTCATTCCTTTTATGTCTGAATAGTATTCCATGAGTTTATAACTTACAGATATTATATTTTTTAATTCAAAATAGTTAAGGTTTATTAATTTTTAGATTTGGAGAAAAATAATAATCTTAATAGAAAATATTATCCAATGAAGTGAATTTTATAATCCACTTTATAAACCACTTTGATATGTTGTGTTATATAATGAGCCAAAGATTTCAAGATGTAATATTATGTAATGATCAGTCTCATAAGAGATTTGGCAATTTTAATAATATTTTCAGAGAATATTGGCTTTGATGATCTTCTCTGTTTCTATTTTATTTATTTCTGTTCTTATCTCTATTATTTATTTTCTTCCGTCCTTTTTAAGATTATTTTGCTGATATTTTTCAAATTTTCTAAAATGATATCTCAGTCCTATATTTTTACATTTCTTTATTTCTAATATATATGTATAGCTCTTAATTGACCTAGAATTTCTGGTTTAGCTAGCTCTCACATTATGAATTATAATAATGATATTATCACTCAATTAAAATATTTTCTAATTCCATTTCAATTTATTTGTTCACCTGTGAATTATTTAGTTGTGTATTTCTTAATTCCCAATTTATAGATGACTAATAACATGTTTCATTTCAGCTTAATAACATCCTGATAAGAGAAATTTTTCTATATAGTTTAATTTTTGAGATTTATTTTGACTTGTTTTGTAGTTTAGCATATTGCCTATTTGTATGAATGTGTCATGCACACTTAAAAGATCTGTGTTTTTCATTGCTGTTATAGAGTTCTAAAGAGTTGTTTCATTTTTGTATATGCTAAACACAAGGTAGCTCTAAGATGCCTGGTGAGCATGTTTAAAAGACTGTCGGATATACGTAACTGTAGTTCAAGAGGGAGTTATTATTCTCTAGACAATAATTTATTCAAGAGAATAGTATACTCAGGGATAAAATTGGATGTCCTATGCACAACTGCATAACATCATGCCTAAGAAACAGGCACAGAAAATGAAGTTCATACAGGAGGATTAATATACACTGATATATTTATTCATTTACATATTCATTTTGTTAAATTCCCCTTAGGAAAATTTTATAGCATCTTTCTTTGTATACAAGATATATTATTTATTAAACTATTTTTTTAAATGAGGCACGTATTTTATTTCTATTATAAGTTGACTTTTTCACTTTATTTATGAACTTATTATTTCTAATACACAAGCAATTTAATGTCCATTTTACTGACTTTTCCTATTAATGGTATTATAGCTTGTGTTAAATTTTAATACATATTTCTTTTTTCTATTTAAGTATAGTACAATATTTAAAAACATTATTTCCTGGTTTTAAAATTTTAAGATCATAAAATAGTAAAAATTATAGCTTGATTTGATTCTGTAGTTGGATGTAGAATGAAAACTCCAATATTTTTATTTCTTCTGAAGTATGGCTCTTTATCTGAAATTAGTTTTAAATTTTATCACGTTTATCTATCCCATTAAGAAAATGACCATGTTGTTAAATATTCCAGTAGATGTCACTCATCTGTTTCCTAGGACCAACTTTTTCAATTATTATAATAAAACTATTGAGAATTTTGCATGGAGTTTTAGACGTACCCATTCATATAGTTGAATTAGGCAGAAGTGAAGAATTATTATTTTGATTTTGTGCATATAGGTTAATGCATTACATCAGAAATGAACACCTTATATTTCAAAGGTTTATAGGGAATTCATGTCACCATTTTTAGGTGATTTAAATATGGTTATGGCTTTTTAAAAGAAAGGGTTCATAAAATAAGAATAAAGACTGTGAAAATTATTACATGTCTAGTTTTAAGCTACACTAAAGAAGTCTTTTGCAGTAGATACTTTGCTATTTAGGCTAAAATTATAGAATCATGGACACCTTTAGAATTTTACTTTATAAAAATACACTTAGTTACATCTCAATAAGTCTTATTTAAATAATTAGAGCAGAAAATATTTCCTAAATAAATGAATGTGTAATTTTATAAACATTAACCATTTTATATTGGAATAATTTTAGATGCTACTCTAAGTGACTTTGTGAAAATAAAAAAAAATAGATTTATAGAGTTAGCCATTTCAAACTATTATTATTTTTCGTATTGGCCTGTCGTGATGCTTTTAAAAGAGCTCTAATTAATGTTTTCTCTTATTCTTTCAAATTTCTATTGTGATTTAAACTGTTATGTGGAACAAGTTTCTTGAGCTTCTTTATAGAAATTGCTTGGTAGGCATTTGTTCAAGTAAGCAATCATTTTAAACAATGGCCTGTCAACAGTTTTTTTGGAAATTACTTTTTAGAACTTTAGAAACAGAATACCAATAGTGTGAATAAGGTTGCAAGACCTACTATATTGGAAAAGCTGTCAGATATTCCTTAGAAAGTTTTAAACTACACAAATAAAGTAATTTATTGGCTGACATGCCTTTAGAAGTACAATGTTTTGTATTCTTTCTTAATCTGTGAAACACGAAAGTAACACAAAACTTAGTTAATAGCAATGATAATTTTCTCAGCATAGATAAGAGCAAATAATGTGTGTTCCTTGTGAATATCTACAAATAAATTTTAGACCTTAAAATCATGTATATAATTGGAATAGAATAGAAAGTAAGCAAAGAAGCATTTAGTCAAATCCTAATTATACATTTTTCTTTATAATTAAAATATTTATGTTGCTTCAGTCTACCTTTTAATTGATAGAGATCATTTAGAAATAATTTTTATATCCATTTATATTTACTGAAACATCTGATATTATATTTTCAGGTTGTACTAAAATTTATTAATGTTATTAGAATTCAATTCCAGAAAAATACTGTGCCATTCTATAACTACCCCTTAATATAAAATGCCATAAATAGATCCCATGCTGAACAACGAATGCACTTAATCCCATAGAATATTATTTTTCTAAAAGAAACTCTGCCCTAATAACATATATTTACTTCAAAATATGAGTGGAAAATTAAATAAGGTTTGTAAAGTGTAGTAATTTCAATATTTTAAGATGTCTGTAAATAAAGCTTAATTCCTGTCACCACAGGGGAATAAATGGCTTTCCATGAAGTTCCCTGTCTATGAGTAGATAAAACGACAGATATCACGATGGCTTCACATAGTTTATTTTGTGAGAAAGAAGAAGGATTCATTTGTATTATAAAACATATATAAATGAATATTTGAAATAAATTAAAACTATTACTCTGGGTTTCTGGCCAGGTATGTAGGAGCTTGGAAGTCATCACTCCATACTAACAACAAATAAAAATCTGAACAAACTGAGAAATCAACAACTTTTCTCAGATCTCTCAGAGAAATGAGGTCATAGGGCAAACCACTGATTCCAAAATTGGAGAGACAGACAGGCAGAGACAGACAATCGAAACTTATCTGAGCAGAAACTCAGGAGCAAAAACCATCATGGAAACAATTGTTGGGGTAGAAAACCTGAACTGCAAAGGATACAGTTCTGGAGGCTCAGTGTGGACAAGCCCAAGAGCCGAAAACTCCAGGGAACCAACTGTTGAGGTCCTAACACTTTTTTTCCCCCCTTTAAAAGCTCAACTACATCATTACAGCAAAAATCAGAGAAAAACCTTCTTGGGCTTTCGTAGGGGGAAGGGAAAAGTAACTATTGTGAAATATTCCAGAGCATTCTCTTTGACTTAACAAGGCCTGTTCTCAAGAAAAACTAGTTTACCAGAGCCTATTCTATTACATATTGTTTAGAGCTTAAATGATTGATAGATGAATGGCTAAATAATAGGTGGTACATATATATAATGGAACATTCCTCGGCCCTAAAAAAGAATGAAATCTTGTTATCTGCAACAACAGGATAGACCTAGAGGGTATTGTGTTGAGTAAAATAAGTTAAACAAAGACAAATGCCATATAATTTCACTTAAATGTGGAATCTAAAGAAATAAATGAACAAGCAAAACAGAAACTCATAGATACAGAAAGCGTTTTAATTTTTGCCAATGAGAGGGAAGTTGGAGGGATGGGCGAAGGAGAGGAAGCAATTAAGAGGTGCAAATTAGTAGTTGCAAAATATTCATGGGGTTGTAGAGTATAGCGTAGGGAATATAGTCGGTAAGATCATAACTATGCATGGGTAAGAGATTTATTGGGGTGATCATCTCATAAGTTATATAAAAGTCTAATTACTGTGTTGTACACCTGCAGCTAATATAATATTGTATGCCAACTGTAATTGAAAAATTAAAAAAATATATATTTAAAGAGATGCTGAAAAAGGATAAAGAAAAGAATGGCTCTACTGGGAACAGAGGTATCAGGTTTGTAAATTACCCATGCATATCTTGATGAAATATTTCTGCTAAACTGAATCAGAGAAGATGTTGTTTAGGCCTAAGGTCAAATTAAGTTTTCATTTTCCTCTCTGTCGAACTGAAGACAGCCGCACCCACACAGTTGACTTAGCATCTGGCAGCAGACTGAGAAGATAGCCTCTTTTGGGGTCTCTTAAGGTCAGTTATGAATAATGGTAGAAAGACTAGCAGCTTTTAAAATTTCCTACAAGGGTGAGAGTGCTTTCAGAATTCCATTTAAGATAAATAATAAGAGGTAGGAGTGACACATATAGCCTTTGATGCTCTGTCTTTTCAGGGACTCAACAAATATTATCTCTGCAAGGTATGAAACCAGTTCGAGTTTTCCGAAAATTGGCTGCCCGATGCCTAGGCCAATGGCCTGAGGACATAGCTGTTGGAGTGAGTTTGCAAAAAAGACAAGACAAAAAAGCCTTTTCATAATGTGTTTAATTTTAAGTTACTGGAAGAATCCTAATTGCACTGGTGCACAGAGGCAAAAAAAATGCAAACTTGTGGAGCTGGAGTAGTTTAGGATACGAATGTCATGCTCAGTTTTATTTTATTTTATTTTTTTTCCTGTAATAGACCATGCTGATAGGATCAATCTGCTGACAGATGGTTTTATTTTATTTTTTTCTGTGCTTGGTTCACTGATTGCTACATTAAGGCTAAGGTCAGAGGTTTATTTAAACCATCAACTGGGATCTAATAATTTTGTAGATGTAAGATTTGGAAAGCATTTCACTTGAGTCTCCTTTTAGCTCCCTTTCCATACTAGTGCAGCTTTCCCATCTTCTAGTCTTGGGTCAAGAATAAATTCTATTTGTTTTGGATTCCTCATATTCTGATTTATTATCATATTTATCAGTTTAAGTCACATATTTTTACGTATTATCATGTTTGAGAGGGGGCTGAGTCTTACAAGCAAAAACGTCACTGGTTCTATTGATTTTTAATAGCAAAGATAATTTTTTTTTTTCTCAGCGATCATAAAACAACATAGCATTGGCAATTGGTAACCTCTTAAACCTCTTAAACCTAAATAAATGTGGCATTTTATATAAGACAGATTTCATTAGCCATTAGTGTGTATGCTATCTCAGTCTTACTGACACTGATTTTTACAAAGTTCTCCACAATTTTGTGAGTCCCTCAATTTTAATACTTTGTATCTTTGTTTCTGGTACCATTTTGTGTATTTCTGTTTCTTCGCATTTGTTTGCATGTTAGTGGACATTCGGAGATAGAAATCTTGAGTAGTTTGTTTCTCTAATTTACCCAGTTAAATAAAATAATCTTCAGTCCATGTTCCTTCCGATTTTTTTAGCATATCTTGGGCGGGGGTGGGGGGACGGAAAGGGGGAATCGAAGGTTCTTATTGAGCTTCTCTGCCTCAGGGAACCAGAGAAAGAACCTGGAAATAGGTTTAGAGAATATGATTTTTGAACAAAGAGGTCTGTATTTCTCACACTTCAAAAGGGAGTGAATTATTCTACACTTTTAAAGATTGTCTAAATGTTGGCATACGTGACATGAAACCACTGATATAAATGAAGATGTTTAGTCAAAATTTCACTTGCCCTTTGGTAACCTTCCTAAAACATAGCAACTAAATAATGGTTTCTAACAAAGATTTTATTATTAATATATAAATAAAATTCACACTTAAAAAAATCACAAATCTATAGAAACAAAAATAATTTATTTTGAAATCCGAAGAAGATTCCAGGGTCTTTTCAAGAAAAGTCTGCTTTAGGGTATTTATAATATGCATGCTTACATGTTAGAGCCATAGTTGAGAGACTTTTGTTGTTTTTCATAAATTATCTCGGTAACGATTAATTTCCATTGTTTATGTATAAACTATTAATGTCAAAAATAAAAATAAATTTAAATATCGATTATAAAATGACTAACCAAAAGTTTATATTCTACTGCTATATTTGATTTGAAGACAAAATAAAAAGTGTAGAAAAAGAATGAATAAAAAAGACACTTTATGGAAATTATTGTACTTTTGTTTCCTGAAGATGAAATTTTGGAACTTAGTACTGAATGAAGTTGTGAGAATAATACAGAGATTGGATAACTGAAATAATGGTTGAAATAAATTATTTGTTCGAATTCATGAAGTGAGATATAATTTTTAATTTACTAAAAATTAAAAAAAAAATAACCATTCTAACAGGTGTGAGGCGATATCTCATTGTGGTTTCGATTTGCATTTCCCTAATAGCTAGCAATGTTAAATATCTTTTCATAAGTTTTTTGGCCATTTGTATATATCTTCTTGGGAGAAGTGTCTGTTCAGGTTCTCTGCTCATTTTTTTAAATTGGATTTTTTTTTTTATTATTGTTGAAATGTATGAGTTCTTTGTATATTTTGGATATTAGCCCCTTATCAGAGGCATTGTTTGCAAATATCTTCTTCCATTAGATTGGTTGCCTGTTTTGTGTATTTTTTCTTCTGCTGTGCAGAAGCTTTTTAGTTTGATATAGTCCCATTTATTTATTTTTGCTTTCACTTCCCTTGCCTTTGAGGTCAAATTTATAAAATTCTCTCGAAATCCGAGGTCCATGAGTTTACTATCTATGTTTTCTTCTATGCAATTTATTGTTTCACATCTTATATTTAAGTTTTTGATCCATTTTGAGTTTATTTTGGTGTACGGTGACAGATAACAGTCTAGTTTCATTCTTTTGCATGTGGCTTTCCGATTTTCTCAGCACCATTTATTGAAGGGGTTTTCTTTTCCCCATGGTATGGTTTTGGTTTTTATCAAAAATTATTTGCCTGTGGATATAGGGGTTTATTTCTAGAGTCTCAATTCTGTTCCACTGGTCTATGTGTATTTTTCTGCCGATACCATGCCTTTTTGTTTATTGTCACTTTGTAGTATAATTTGAAGTCAGACAGAGTGATACTTCTAGTTTTTTTTCCCCACACAAGATTGCTTTGGCTATTTGAGGTCTTTTGTGCTTCCATACAAACCTAATGATTTTTTTTTTTGTTCTATTTATTTAAAAAGTGCTGTTGAGATTTTGATGGGGATTGCATTAAATCTGTATATTGCTTTAGGTAATTAGTTCTAGAATGGCTATCATTAACAGGACAAGTAATAACTGTTGGAGAGGTTGTGGGTGAAAAGGAACTCCAATACACTGTTATTGGGAATGTAAATAGGTAAAACCATTGGGAACGTAAATTTGTAAAACCATTATGGAAAACAGTATGGAGGTTCCTCGAAAAGTTAAGATTAGAATTACTATATGATCCTCTTCTGGGTATTTACCACCAAAATTTGAAAACATGTTTATCTGTCCAGATATATAAAACCCAATGTTTATTGCAGCATTATTCACAGTGGTCAAGATGTGGAAACAACCAGTGTCCTCAGACAGATGATTGGATAACCAATGTCACTCCAATAAATTTAATTAAAGAGAACAAAACAAAACAAAAAAACCCAAAGTCCAAAAAAATATGTATATATGAATTTTTTTGTTTTGTACAAAAGATTATCTGTAAGTTGACATCTTATACTTTTGTGAATGTATGGACAAATAGATATCTCTATAATTATGGATAAAGTGGGATTAATATATCATCAATGACTATTTATAGCTTTAAAAGATGATATATTATCTAAGTTCCTTTGATAACTAATGTAAAATCTTGGTAAAGATATATACATTAATATATAAGAAAAATATTTGAATTTATTTTTAATTAGAATATATTTTAAAAGTTTTCTATCAACGTAAATATTATCTTCAAAAGGAAAAGTGGTTTTAACAGAATCGATATGATTTAAATTATGTCTGAAAAATAGTTTCGCCATGAAGGGGAGCAAAGGGAACACCCTACATGCAGGCCATTAGTTTCTCAGTACATTACCCATTATACTAATATGTACATCATTCAGAAACCTAAAGAAAGGAGAACATTGCTTTCTGTAAATTGGACACCGTAAACACACAGAAAGCATGCAATTAATATAAAGATGGTGGCAAGGGTGCATTTATTAGCATATCTGTGCTATAATAATAAGGGTTATTCTTGTTCATAGAAATATCGATGGGAAACTAAGTTTAACATAACTTTTTGTACAGAAATAAAATACTAGCATGTAGAATTAACAAAAAATACAGTTTTGAAGTTATTACATTTAAATATATGTAAACAACTGCATTTTAAAGGATTTCTTTATCAAATTACTACCAAACTCAGAGCAACACAATAATATACAATTTAGTCTTTTTCATGAATATGTCATCCTTATTCATAAAAATCTATGCTTCATTCCTAAGAATTATTTTGAAGCCATGTTTACTTGGCATGGATATTTTGTCCTCGTCTATCTGCTAACCATAATGGGTATCAATATATTTGCTCGGTTATGAGAATAGAAAAAACATAGTCATATCACTGTGTCCATCTATCTGTGGATGGCCATGATATAAATACACTTCCATCCTTCTCTCAGCCATCCAAACTAAAATCTAGAATTTTCTGTCGCAGACATTACTACTCTTTATTTCTTCCTTTTGGCAAACAAAAAATAGACTTCTGCTCACATTTCATTGGTTAAAGAGAATTACCTGGCCAGGGCTCACCTTAAAGCAAGTGCTATTCTCATTGCCAGATCATGTCTTAAATAGTCTGATTTCCTGTGTCTCCTAATCTTGGTTTATTTCATTTCCATTAAATCTTTTAAGAATATGTAAATTTCCCTCCCAAATATACTGAAGGTTGATTGAGGTTGCATTGACTCATCAAAATATTTATTTGGGGGGAAATGACAATTTTACAAAACCTAGACTTCCAATCCAGGTATGTGACATATTCTCCATTTTTCTAGGTATTTCCTATGTGTCCGAAAGATTTATACATGTTTGTGTAGAGGTCTTATACACCATTTAGTTTATGATTTATTTCTAAGTATTTATTTTTGTTGTGATTTCCCTGTTCCTAAAAATAGCATTCTCTAAATTAGTGTTGCTAATATAGAGAAATAGAATTAATTTTTGTAGACTGAGCTTGTATTAAATAGTTAATAAATTTACTTATTAATCCTAACAATATAACTGCAGATTTTAGATTCGCTTCTCATATAATCATATGATCTCCATATATGTATGTATGTATATATTTTTTACCTAATTTTTTCTTGCTTTATATTGCTTTATATTTATATTTTTATTGCTTTATATTGACCTGAAAAGAGTGGGATATGATACATTTCCTATGCATTAGGACTTCATCTTAAACAAGAGGTAGCACAAGTAGTGAGAATAGCTTTAATATGGAACTTATGGTTGAGCTATAGCTCAGGGTAGCTGGGTGATTTGGGGAAAGTCATTTTAGCTTTATACTTCCCACTTTCAACATCCATAAAATAATGTGAGTTAAAGAGATTTCTCAGTCTTTGTCAATTATAACATTTTATGATTTTAATCTATGACTCATTCTCATAGAATTGAAATTTTACTTGTTAAAATATCTCAGTGTTACTTTAATAGTAAATTTAAATTCTAACTTTAAAAGAGTTGTATTTCCTGAAGTCATTAGGAATTAAAAAACCTAAAAAGATCACATTAACTTAAACTATCCTGAAAGATTTATTTCCAGGCTTGTCATACCTACCTACATAAGCCATGCAAAATGTTTTCATCACAAAAATATTTCGATGGATAATATTTTTTCTAATCTTGGTAACATTAATCTCTCTCATGAACATTTTTTTACACATGTATATGAAATAATGTTTTGAATTCATTGACATAGGCTTTGGAGTCAAGTGCCGTTTCCTTGAAATATTGAAACCTAAATGGACAGCACTTACTAAAAACAAGACTGACATCAGCACCCCATTCCACACACCATATGTCACCAAATAGCCTCAACTCTCTGCCAAGATGTAATTCAAATCAGTGACCTAGAAATAAAAGACAACATATCCCATTACCAATCAATCCCCTGAGCCGTTCAGTTTCTACTCAGTAATATTTTAATAAATCATTTTCGTTTATATTGATGAGCTGTTAATGCAAATTGTAAGGAAAAGGACAGTTGACTTTTATTAGCAAAGACATGAATATATAATATGTTACACCAAAAATTCCATGCTCTATGCTCAATATGATGCAATATAATTCATTCACCAGGAAAAAAACAAAGATGAAATACTAATAAATTTAGAGAACTTCATGAATTCATACTTTTATTTCTCATTTAATTTATGTTGTTTCTAAACAACTGGCTATGGCAGATTAAATCGAATGTAATTTGGATTTTATTCTGTTATGTTTTTGTATTAATGTAAGTGAACAAGAGGTAATTCTAATGATAAAAAGAGTTTAACAACTTGTTTATTTTAAATGCCTGTTAATTGAACCTTGTTTGGTTTAATTTCACAGCTCTAGTTGTGTAATTCTATACATGTGAGTTGATTCTATCTGCCCAAGTCTCCTCACTTTTTTTCTTCTACTGATGGCTCCAATTATATTATTAGAACAGTTGTGACACCAGGTTAACAAGCATTTTGGAAGTTTTGAGGTCATACATTGCTATCACTTTAGTGATCTCTTTAAGTCTCCTCTGAACGCTGTAATTCATAGATACAGTGATCTGAACATATACTCTACATCATTTGAGCTACTTTATGCATTGTAATAAATGCTGAAAATACAAAAATAAAAACAAAATATCTCATTTCTAAGAAATAAGTTAGCGAGAATTTTTTCTTATTTAAAGTTATATTATTATTTTCACTTCTTCAGTTCTATCAAGAATCAAAAATAATCATTTTCTTTAAATGTGGAGAAAAGGAACCTGCTTTGCCTCTGTCCACCACTTCACGTACCAGCCACGGTGCCAGTATGCTCTGGACAGGGTATAGACAAGCAGAACAACCAGATCACCAGTCTGGGAGTTGGTGGGAGAAGAAGGAAAAATTATGGATAAAGTATATTTTTTAAAAAAATGCTTTCAGAGAACAGAGGCTGAGCAGGCTTGTTGCAGAGCATGAGAGCTGTCTGGATGTACTTGCTGCAGAAGATGGCAATGCTAAGATGCTATTTGTCATTGTTTGGTGTTCAAACTTTATTCACTGTTCAATAGCAGTGTTTTTTTATGTTAAATATTGTTTCTTGACTCTCAGTACATAAGATTAACATATAGACAAAAAAAAAGAACAGAAGGAAATTTCAATTACAGACGTGAAAGTAAACATTTTCAAATACACATCGTCAAGTAAAAGTACTCTAGACAGAATTTGGTTGCTTCTAGTTTTGTTGTGGTTATGAACAAAGCTGCTATAAATACTTCCATGCAATTTTTGTACATGCGTGGACATAAAACATTCAGATGAGTTGGGCAAATACCTAGGAGCACAGCTGCTGGACAGTATGGTAAGACTATGTTTAGTTTTATAAGAAACCACAAAATTGTCTTCTAAAATGCACATTATGATAAAAGATTCTTGCCATATTATAAATATATAAACTAATCTCAGGGAAAAGGAAATAACTTAGACAACTTAGATAACTTAGGAAATAAATGGAGTCTGTAAAACTAAAGGCAAAAGGAACTGCACATAAGTACCAAACTTTAGTAGGTAATGTTTCCCACACGGGTACAGGTTAACGATTATGAAAGAATATCCTTATTTGCTCAATATGTTCAAGGAGAAAATAAATTTGTATTTGGTATAACACCTACATGTCATCACTGAGATATTCTATCAAGTGAAATAGAAACCACAGTTGACAAAAGTTCAAAAGATTATAGGTGTGTGCATACTTTTTCATATAAGAATAACAAATTACCTTTCTTATAATTCAGCTGATAATAATAGACATAAATCTTTTATTATGTGACTCTCTATTGGGATGATAGATAGTAAGGTAACTCATTTTATTTTTTATTAAGTTTATTGGGGTGACATTGGTTAATAAAATTACACAGATTTCAAGTGTATACTTCAATAATACATCATCTGTATATTGCATTGTGTGTTCACCACCTAAAGTTCAACTCCTTCTGTCACCATGTATTTGATCACTTTTATCCTTATCTACCCTCCACCTCCATCCCTCTGGTAACCACTGAATTGTTGTCTGTGTCTATGAGTTTTTGTTTATATTGTTCATTTGTTACTTTCAGTTTTATATTTTACATGTGAGTGAAATCATATGGTTCTCAACTTTGTATGAATCATTTCACTTAACATGATTATCTCAAGATCCATCTATGTTGTCATGAATGACAGTATTTCATCTCTTCTGATGGCCTAGTAATATTCCGTCGTATGTATAAACCACATATTCTTTATCCAATCATCTATCAAAAGACACTTCAATTGTTTCCACATCTTGGCCACCGTGAGTAGTGCTACAATGAACACTGGAGTGCATATATCTTTACGGATAAATGTTTTCAAATTTTAGGGGTAGATAATCAGAAGAGGGACTGCTGGGTCATGTGGTAATTCTATTTTTAATTCTTTGGGGAACCTCCATACAATTTTCCACAGTGTCTGTACCAAGTTTCATTCCCAACAACAGTGTAGGAGGGTTCCTTTTCCCCTACAACTTCTCCAAGAACTAAAACAATAAATTGCATAGAAGAAAACACAGGTACGAAGCTCATGGACTTTGGATTTAGAGAGGATTTTATGAATTTGACCTCAAAGGCAAGGGAAGTAACAGTAAATATAAAAAATGGGGCTATATCAAACTAAAAAGCTTCTGCACAGCAAAAGAAACCATAAACAAAACAAAGAGGCGGTGAACAGAATGGGAAAAGATATTTGAAAAACAACATCTCTATTAACAAGTTAATATCCAAAATATGTAAAGAAATCATAAAACAGCAATAAAAAAAAAAAAAAAACGAACAATCCAGTTAAAAAAATGGGCGGAGTGCCTAAACAGGCAGTTCTCTTAAGAAGACATACAAAGCAATAGATATATGAAAAGACAACCCATTTTAGATAGTTAAATGTTGTTATAAGTGTTGGTTTTATGATGTTTTATTTTTATATTCCTTTTTTAGTATCAGTTGCCAGATTCGGAGCTTGTCTGTAGTTAACTCTCCCAGTGGGTTAAAATCCAAATATTTAAACATGTCAGATTTAGACTTTAACCTAAACCCTATTGGTCTTAACTCTTACCATTTCAACTAAAATAAATTAACAACTGTTTGTAAACTTGATCTGTGACTGATTGAACATGCCGCTCCCTTACATTTTTCTTAAAGCATAGCTTGCATCAACTCTTTCATACTCAGCCCAATCTTTACCTCAAGATCTTCTCACAGAGCCTACTATCAGATTAGGGAGGGGGGTGGAATTTACTTGAGAAGATTAAACATCAAATAAATATGATAAGATGAATAAAGATGCCAGGTAAGGAAGATTATGTGTTAACACGGTGATGTGCAAATAGCAGGTGATGGATAAATGCTCATAGAATGAAGGGCTGAATCAGAAGCACTAACTGGAAATTGAAGTAGTTTCCTAAATAATAGGGATGCCAGTGTGTTTCAAGACCTTGAGTAGCATTCAATAGCGGATGAGTTTCATGCAGACACATTTTGATTTTGATCTATATGAAATCACTCTGCAGCACTTTCTGTCACTTCCTAATATAACATTTATTATCTTTTCTTATGGTTATTTACTTGGCTTACTTTCTTGTCACTTTCCTGGTTAACAAAGATATAAAATATAGCATTTCTAGTGATCCTTGATGTTCACTTCTTTTTACACTGCATTTTTTAAAACAGACTCAACAGACACTATAAAATACTCATATTTCAAGTATTTCTAATGGAGTTATTATAAGTGGAGTAGTTTCCCTCTTGAGGATTATAACATTATTTGATTTAATTAAATGGATCAAATTAAAGCAAACAGTGGTATAATCCCCAGAGTATATGTACCTCCTACTTATGGAAACTGCCATTGAAGTGTGATAGTACTCTCAACTGCATTCGAAATGTTTTCAGATCTCACTTTGTAACAGAGTGCTCAGTTATGCCAAACAAAACAAATGCTGACAATTTCAAAAATTTTAGTTAACTTAAAATGCATTTCCTTAATAATACACAAATTAATTTACAAGCATTTTACTGCCCTGAGTTACGATTACATTATATAGGTGAAACTTCAATGCATAGATGCACTTAACTAGGTGAGAAAAAAATTCAAAATGTTGAAGATGATGTACTTTCTTCAGGGAATTGACATCCAATAAATATCTTAGATTGCTCTCAAGAAAAGCTACTATAGTAGTATGTGAAGTGAAATTAAGAATTTGTATCTTCAGAGCATAAGGGTCTTTGAAGTGTTTCTATTCACTCAACAGAAATCTCAAAAATTTTACTCCAGCTAAAAACCAGATGATGAGCTTCCTCAGCTCTGCTCCAAGAGCGGTGGTATCATTTGGCAGGTAGATCCTGACACCCGCTCTGCTTAGGGGCTGCTTTTGGCAATCCCTTAAGATCTGGAAGGCTGATCCAAGGAGACCTTATGTAAATGAAAGTAGAATTTCATACGCTATAATTACAAACTAGAAACAATGAGGAAAACCCAGCTGAATGTAATAGAAAACACTGCATTCAACTGATCGTCTTTTATAAACCTTAAATTTAAACAAAGTCAAAAATGGTCTGTCTTTGTATATGATTTCAGAAGATTGAAATAATAATAGTTTAAGTTCATTGTTTAATTCACCTTTAAATATACACTAATAATAAATTTTAGACAAAGCCAATATATGTTTTTTTCCCTTCTTTCCTTTTTTTCTATCTACTCATGATGTGAAATAATTTTATGTAAATCATAGAGCTGTATGCTAAATATTTGTTTATTTTTATTTATATTATTCTTAAATAAAACATTTTATTTAAAATAAAAATATATTGTAAGAAACGAGTTTTTAAATAGCATAATTTGCATCTCACACTCATTTCTTGGCTAGAGAAAGGCAGTTCACCTAATTAAGTATATTCTACAAGCCAGTCTCCAGTGGGGAAGAGGTAATTTACCATGAAAAAATTATAGTTCTGTTTTAAAAAAAACATAATTATGTGGCATCAATAAACAAACAAACATAAAACCAAAAAAGCAAATAATTACTGTATGGAAACAAAGCTATTCATGGATGTTCAGTGTTCACCACTGAAAATGACACATATGTTCTTCCTGAGAATTTATTACAGCTAAAGAAAAGATGAGTCAAAATTAATAACTACAAAGAGAATATAAGGCATTCTGAGACCATTTAGACTAAATATTTGCTAAATATGACTAATAGTATTTGAGAAAAAAATAATTTTAGTCATTAAAATAGGATACAGATAATAGGAATTGAAGGATGTACTAAAGTCTAAATGTTCCAGAGAGCAGATTAATAGACTTTATCAAATTCCTAATTTAATATGGATAAAAATAAAGAGGAAAAAATATGTTGGCTAAAATAAAATACTGATAAATGTTTTTGTAAGAGTCCTTAAAATTTTCCAGAAAAGATGCAAATAATTGAAAGATTGCTCATAGAAGAGAGAGAAAACAGAATTATTACAGCTCTCCAAATCAAACAAATAGTTCTTTCAAAAGAGATGGAACAATCAAGGGAAAAAAAATAGTAATTTGATTATTTTTTAAAATTCAAGATCAGAAGGAAGAAGTTTTCAGTCGAAAGGCCCTAATGAGTCCCAAACAGTACCTAGGTTTGTTCAGAGTTCTTAGCTTTTAAGATGCCTTCCCTGCAGTTTCTGTCTCCTGCTAGTACCATTGACCTGCTGGAACCTGGGAAGGGTGTCTCAGCCAGGACCAGACCCAGGTCCATGTGTGCCCTGAACCCTAAACAGGATAGATATCCTCTGACCCTCTTCCCAATCCCAAGCCCATCCAGTCATGCATAATTGACTGGATGCTCTGAGGAGCTCTGAGATTCATGTCTACAAGATTGTCTCAAGGCTAGGTAGATGGGAGAACAGCTCACTCCTCTTGGCCAGTGCGGCTAGCATGGCCAACAAGTATTCCTTCTATGCTATCACATGATATTGGATCACTGCAATGACACTGATGTGGTGAATTGGGGTAACTCTCACTCAAATTATTATCAAAAGAAGTTCAGCATTCTGGACTAGTAGTGGTTCAACACTGACCTTGGACTTGAGCCATGTGTGTAAGCTATGACTTGGTTCTGGTCCACCAGTGTTCCAAATTGTTGCCTCTGCTCGATAGCACCAAAGGGTTGCATGGGTAACTACAGGCATCCTTTACCCTGCGCCTGCCTCCATCTGCACCTGGAACCCAGGGAGGTCAACCCAAACCCTTGTGTGGGTGCCTTATTAATGTCAGGCTTCCCTGAAGGAATGTCCGGCCTCATCTTTTCTGAAAGTTTTGAGACCCTGTCTCACTCGGCAACGCTAACTGGCATTTTGAATTGATGTCCTTTCTTTCTCGACGCTGATCCATGCATGTGGTGATGTGGAAACGTCGTGATCCACCAAGTAAATATTCATCCATATTAGACAAGAGTTAGTGATTGTGCAAATGAGACTGCTTTACTGGATCTGCCACTAGGCCCTTTGCCTATCCTATCCAGGGGTTGCTCAGCATCGATATATCACACTCTCAGAATGAAGTGATAAGTTATTCAAAAGACATGGCTGGAAAATGTGCTGTTTAGATGGACACTATCAAATCTAAAGAGTAAAGTTAACATAAGTACAAAACGAACTGTCATTTACATTTTCCTGCATATTCTGGGAGAAACTTGCATTTGTGCCCATCATCAATAAAGCACAGTAACAGCCTTTGATGGAGTCAGCGGAGTCTAGAATTAATGGATGGCATAGATGACGTGGTGAGTAATAATACAGCATTAAGTAAATGTTATTAGGAAAAGACAATATTGCTTGATGAGAGGGGCTTCTCTTGAATAAAATTAATTAAGCAAAAGTATTACAAATGAGATGAGACCCTAAAATGGCAAAAAAATGAGATGCAGCAGGCAAGGAGGAAAATTTAATGATTGCCTCAAATATTCAACTAGTCTCGCCAAATAGGAGAAGGAAGATTCATCCATTGTGTTAGAAGAGAAAGTAAAGAATGGTAACAAACATTTATCAGATCATAGATTTCATGGAAGGAAGTTACAGAATGTCTTCTTTCATGACCTTTAGTTTGCAATTCTGTGAAGCAGAGATGAAAGTATATGCTTCTAGGTTGTGGAAGAAAAGAAAACAGTCCCTAAGGAGACTCCCATAAGTAAAGTTTTGCTTTATGATTTGTGTTATTTAACATAATGAATAATACATTCATGAAGCACATATCCACTAGGAACTTGATCTGGCAGGGAATGTGAATGAATATAAATGAATCTGAGGAAATAAATAAATGACTGTCATATTTACCTGTTGTATTAAACTTCCAGGAAAAATAGCTATCTCATTTCACGTAGGATTAGTTCTCCAATATTGAGACCTGGTTATGAGTCAAGAACTTAAAGATATAATGATTAGGGATATTAAGAATGATCTTTTTTCCTTAAGAAATATAGATTTAGTGAAATATAGGCTTGAACATAATCTCATTATAATGTGGTAACTCAAGATATAATATGCATGGATGCAGTAAGTTCAGAAAGGAGTGGCACACCAGGACTTCCTTGTGAATATTTTTTCTGAGAGAGGTTTTTAGTAAAAGTTAGTTATATGAAAAAGAGTTGAAAGAATGTGGGATTTAAAGAAAAGTGCACAGAAATACTGTTTAGTTATTTCTATGTAATGAACCACTAAATTTAGCTCTTATTCTTTCCATTGACAATCTGAACTTGACTCAACTTGCTGATGTTTCTGGTCTTAACTGAGCTCCTATATGCATTTCTAGGGTTCAGGGCATCTCTGATTCTGGGGAGTTGGCTGAGTTTTGACCGAGGCAAGTGGACAGCGGAAAGAGTCTCAGCCACATGAGGGGCTATCCCCAGCTTATTCACGTGGAGGCTTGTCAGGGGTTTAAGGGATACCCTGGGCTTGGAACTGGTGTAATACCACTTCCACATGTTCTCTCAGCTGAAGTATTGGCTACAAGAAGTCATAAAGGCCGGTCCAGATTCAAGGGTAAATAAGTAAATCTATGTCTTAATAGAAGACTTGCAAAGTTTCATTAAAAAGGCGCATGTGTTCAGGGAAGGGTGAAAATGTGTGCTATTTATCTCTCTTTCTCTCTTTCTTTCTCTCTCTTTCTTTCCTTCCTTCCCTCCCTTCTTTTCTCTCTACCCTCCACCCTCCCTTTATAGTTCTTTCTTTATTACATTTTTACCACAATGAATAAAGTCTTCCAGGCATGGGATAGCTTTATGTAAAATTAATTAACTTTATTAATTAATAAAACTAAACTTTTATTAAAAAGTAAAACTTTAAGTGGTGAAAACAAAGTAGAAAAGATAAAACTGGATAGGTGCTTTACAATCTGGATACAGATGGGTGAGATTGAGGTAGGATATTTTTTGCTACATTGTATTTCCTCCCAAACAATGACACTCAGACATTTGTTGAATGGAATTGGAGATTATATATATCTATGATTATATCCATATAATGACCTTCCCAAACGTGGAGGGATTTCTTTCAGAACCCTCAAAGCCTTTTGTGACACCAGTTGACAGTAACCACAACCCTGCCCCCAATCGGCTCGCAAACACCCAACCAGCACCTTCCCAGACGAGCCCTAAAATGATTCAGCTATTTCTTCTGATACTGATACAGCCTCTCTCTCTCCCTTATGTAAAACAGTGTGTCGTTTGTTAAGGCTTAGCCTCTGGAAGAACAAATTATATCTCTTGTGTGGGTGGGACTAATTACACACTTTAGCCGTATATGGAAGACAAAGAAAATGTTTTAGAACTCAAGGAAGTTACACTACATGTTCTTATGTGCATATTAGGGATACTGGTGAACTAACCCTCCTGGATTCGTGTTCTAAGCCATTTCCATGAGCCATCGTAGCTTGAATGAGCCTTTGTGTTCATACATATTGTCATGCTGGGTTTTGATTTTGTTTTGTTTTGTAATTTATGTTAAAAGCGATAAATCTTGTGTACTCAGGGGGAAATTTACATTTGTATATATGGTATTACTTGCTCAAAGATGAAGGGAGAAAAGTTGCATACTTTACCTGCTACCCTTGGAGATTTCCAGGGAATTAGAAGGTATTAAAGATGCCAAAAAAAACCTAATTGAAGAAAATAAAAATGTTTAATTATGTTCATATCAATACATTTATGCTTATTTGAACAAATAATATATTTTCCTTTTACAAAATACTAACATACTGAAGACTAAAAAACAGTTTCAGAAATATTAGGTAAATAATGGAAGGGCAGTATAATACTTTAAACAGGTTACTATATGTAAGATTTTTACCTTAGATAAATTACCCTGGCAGTAGACTGGATAAAAGATAAAAAATATGAGCCAGACCAGCATGATAAAAAGCAGGTGACTATTGCAATAACCTAGGAGAGTAAAAATGAGTTTCTAATCTTTGACACTGGTTGTAGGAATAGAGAAAGAAAGAATGGGATTGAGTAAATTGTAAGTTAGTTGTGGCTTGCGTGTGAGGGGTAGGATTTTGAATGACTCTCAAGATTCCAGATTGAGTAACTAACTAGTCTTGTCACTGAAATACAAAACAAGAATGCCTTGAATCTTCTTTGTCCACTATCAGCTGTTTGTACCAACCCTCAGACTTAGATGCCTTTGGAAATGTTTTAGATTGAGCCCAATTAGAATTGGCATTCAAAATAAAAGTACAAATTAATCTAAGAGTTTATCTCTTGGGAGTAAGACTAGATTGGAACAGGTAGAGTGAGAAAGAGAGTTTTCTAAAGTCATATTATTAGGCTCTTTCATATGCAATTATATGAAAAATTTAATATAAACTAAAAAGAAAAAATGAAATAAGGACAAGACTTTTACTTCACTTTTAATTCATTCAACATTGTAATAAAAATGCAAAAGGCAGTAAATAAGGAATACATTAACTAGAAGTTTGTTTATGCCTGGAAATTATTCTAAATGTGTCCAGATTTATGTAGAAAACTGTAGCCAAATCATTTTTGTGGTACATACCCTAGGAAAGGTTTGAAGATGTGTGGCCAAATAAGAAAAAAAAAAAAAAACAAAAACACCAGATGACAGTATAGAAAATTGCTATTGTTTTTTGTGCAGAAAGGTGTGATGAATCTGGAGAGAAATACATAGGAGAAAAAAAAAAAAAAAAACTTCCAAATTTGGTGAACAAATTTGCAGTTCCCAAGAGTCTACACCGTTGATGTCTCACATTTTGAAGATTAAATACCAAGTGTTTTTTAATGTATGAAAAATTTTATTTATGTAAGTTATTTAACATTAATATCTATGCAAAAAATGCACTACAGATTATGCTATGTGTAGGGAGGTGTCCTCTCTCTGTTTTCAGGTAACAATGCCTTTATAGAAGAGTTTTGGGGCTTTTTATATTGTTGTTCAGAGATCTGAATTACAGTCATGCACTGCATAATAACATTTTGGTCAACCATGGACTGCATATATGGTGGTGACCCCTTAAGATTTTAATGGAGCTGAAAAAATTCTATTGGCCAGTGACATTATAGCTATTTTAAAGTCCTAGAACAATACATTATAATTGCCTATGGAATTCAGTACAATAACATGTACAGATTTGCAGCCCAGTAGCAATATGCTACACAATATAGCCTAGGTGTGGAGTAGGCTATACCATTGAAGTTTGTGTAAGTGCACTCTGTGATGTTTGTAAAAGGACAAAATTGCCTAAAGACACATTTCTCAGAATGTATCCCCATTGTTAAGTGATGCATGACTGCACTGACATCTTGTAAAGGCACATATTTCCAAAAAAAAATCTTGGTGTATACACTGTGTATGTATATACCACACCAATGTGCATGTCCACACATAGACATGCACTGATTAGATATAATAAGCAGAAAGTACTTCCTTGAAGGCAACATTATCATATCATCTCTTTCTTGAAACAGCAGTTTTCATATCCGCTTTGGGGTTAAATGATAACTCAGAGGTTTTATTTTTCGTGTAACTGAGAAACAAAAGGTTTTCAAGTTTATTTAAGATGTAACTAATAATAATTCAGAGATTCCTAGGATAAAGCAAATGGAATTTAGTACAAAGGGGAAACACTATAGATTATTAGTTTAGAAGATAAAAAAAAAATCAGGAGTTATGTCTCTTCACTAAAAAAAAAAAAAAGAAAGAAAGAAAAAAAGAAAAACGAGAGAAAACCAGTTACTTCAATGTCTAATCATGAGGAAAAGATATTGCTAGTTTCCATAGCAACTAAGTCCTGAGTATTCTTACTCATTTATTTTCTACCAGAATCTGCCTCAGTATGGTGAAAAGAAATTCAGTGTCACATATATGAAAACTCTAATATTTATAGATCCAAATACATTTTTCTATCTAGGGTGACTAAGATACTGAAATCCAGCATGGGCTTGAACAAGACAACTTAATTTAAATGTGAGAAGAACTGAAGTTTCTCCTGAATTTTACTTATGTATGCAGCATCCATTATTTGAGCATATGAGAGAGATATTTTTTCTACTTTGATAGGCTGAGCTCTTTGGAGAGTTTATTTTATTTCCTCTAGTCAGAAGTTGATTTCAGTGGCACTCTGGCACCAACTTAAAAGTAAAAATACAAAAGAATGAGTGCATTTATTCTTGTTTGGCAACGATAAGATTTATTCTATGTGGTGTAAAAACACCTGTCAAATGATCTACTTGATACTGAACTTTCAAATACATTCATAGTATATTTTCCATGGGAAAAAAAATGGTAACATAATTGACTAAATTTTTTGTTTCCTGTAATTACTTATAAAAATATAAATTTCAGTTACAGCTGTGTTACATAATTTGACCACACTGCTGTTTTGGTTAATCTGTTGATGGATTTCTTGTTCACAAGTTAGAAAGAAATTATTTTATTTTGGAAGCACAATTTTAACCTCTCTAGCTTTTTCATGTACTAAGTCCTACAATTCAAGTATGTGATTTTGACAAATTTATTTGTGACTTTGTCATACTTGTGAAAATATGACTCATATTCTGCTCTTACTCTATTTCACTGATGTATTTTCAGATGTCCCTCTGTATTTTTCTGCATAACTACTTTAATAATTTTTTCATGTATTTTTCGTTTAATATTTGTAATCCTAAAAACACTCTAGGTTTCATGAAGGGAACACATTTCTTGTGTTTGCTGTGTCCCAGTACGTGATGTAGAATCTGGCACACAGAAGGACTCAATAAATATTTGATGAATGGAGGAATGAATGATGGGCCAAAAATTCACTTTTTCTGTTAACTGTTCATTTTATAATAAAATTTAAATAATTATATTGATATTACTAGCTTTATATTGAAATCATAAGCTTGTGTAAAGTTACAAGAAAGTGGATATACATGGCTAAAAGATATTACCTATCAAGTTTATAGCTTGTTATTGTTTATAGATATAACACAATACAAAACATAACAAAAAATTTGCTGATTGAAAGAAAATATTTAAACTTATCCTGGAATTGACATTTTCAGGAAAGGAAAATATGAAGAAGAAACAAAAGTAAAAGAGAAATAAAGATCAAAAGTAATATCTTTTCTTCCAATTTCCTTCTATGAAGTCTAGCAATTTTAAGCAAATTTAATGATAAACTTAGGATACAAGCATTCGTATCAATAGATATCATATATGTACGGTTTGTATAGTATGTGAAGACTTTATTAATTCATTATGAAGTACCAACAAATTGATTGACATTTTTCAAGTTACTTTGTTTATAGCAGTAAACAAACAAATCTCAAGATTATATTCTAATGGAATTATAGACATTAAATTTTTAAAATATATAAAGAAAATATGGGATAATAAGATGAATAGGGAGTAATTGTGATAGATTATTTTATAAAAGGTCATCAAAAAGCATCACTGATAAGATGTAACTTGAATAGAAAATTCAAGAAGCAAAAAATTAAACCCAGCAGATATATAAGGAAAGATTTCTTGACAGAGATAATAACAAATGAAATTCTGTGAGGTGAAAGTAATTGTACATTCAAGAAATAGCGACAGAGCCCAAGAGCCTGTGAGGCTTGGACACGGTGAACGAAGGGAGAGTAAAAGTTTTCAGATTTAACAGATTTAAGCTGCAGATGGAAGTTCAAGTTTTACACTGAGTGAGATGGAAGCATTGACTGGTTTTGAGCTGAGGAATGATGTGTTCTGATGGACAATTTAATATGATCTTTCTACCTGCTCTCTGGAGAGTAGGCTTTATGTGAACGAAGGTGGCAGAAGGGAGTATATCTAGGAGGTTAAGCACAGTAGAGATGACTATGCTTGGGCCAGGGTAGTTGTGATGGAGATGGTGGAAATTAGTTAGATTCTGCATATAACTTAAAGGTAGAAGTGAGAGGATTTGCAAATACACTGCATGTGAGCTGTGAGAAAAAAAGAGAGACAAGAATGTGTCATGGTTCTAGTTCTGAAAAATGGAAATATGAAGTTACCATGAAATGAGAAGGGAAAAAAGCAAATATGAGGGCACTGGTATAGATCATGACTTTGTTTTCGTTATTCCTAAATTTGATCTGTTTGTTATCTATCCAAGTTGAAATGCCAAATAAGCATTTTGTTATATTTTATCAGATGGTGAGAGGAACTGGGAGAGAGGGAAAGTAAGAGTCAGAAACTGAGTTGGTTTGGATCTTGGAGGCTGGATGTTTAGGAAGTACGCTTAAGATGAAGAAGTTTGCTTGCAAGTATCAGTTCCTAATTTTTTCACTTTTTGTTAAATCTTCAAAAAATTCATTTCCTCAATTACTGAAATGCACTTTTATTTTATTTCCTCTAACTGATCTCTCTGCTTAAAGTATAGTCTCTCTGAACTGATTCTCTCTACTTTGGGTTATTTCAATCCTTTTTTTTCTGTTTCTAATTTTCTGTGGAATATATGTCCAAATGCTTTCATTTAAATGATAACAAGTATCTAAAAACAAATATACTGTAAAAACTTTAACATGTAAAAACTTTAATAGGTTTTCATTATGACAGGCACTAGGCATTTATTTATTTCTTGCATAAACTTTTTTTTTTTTTTGCTACCACTTGCCATATCTTTTAGAGGTTTACTCATGTTGTTTTATGTAGTAGTAATTTATCTCCCCATTTTTTTGAGTGATGTTCTATTATATAGATATAATATGGTTATATCATAGCTTGTTTAACCATTTGCAGTAGTTGAGTGAATGATCATTTGAGTTGTTTACTTATTTTATTATTAAAAATAAAACTTGCAAATATTTATGTACAAGTTATTCTGTGGACATATATTTTTATTTCTCTGAGGTAAATACAGTAGAGTGAAACTTCTGGGATGTATGGTAAGTGCATGTTTTACATAAAAGCATACCATACCATTTTGCAAATGGTTCTAACCATTTTTCATTTTCACCAGATATATATGGACGTTCTAGTTGCTACATATTCTTACCAGTGCATTTAATTATTATACTTTTTAATTTAAAACTTTCAAATAGATGTGTAGCTTAGTATGTATTACTCTAATTACTAATTATATCAATAACTTTTTTATGTGTTCATGTAAACACTGTTCAAATTTTTATACATAAATCAATTGGATTTTCTCATTATTGTGTGGTGTTAGTTATATGATTTATATAGAACTCTTTCATCTACTATACGTATAGCAAATATCTTGCCCATCTATAACCTGTCTTTTTGTTTTGTGAGCAATATTTTGATGATGTCTAAGTTATCATTTTAAAAAATTTATGATTTTTTTTTACAACCTAAGAAATTCTGCCTACTCTACATTGAAAATATTTTCTCCTGTGTTTTTTTTTTTTTCTTGAAGTTTTGGTATTCAATTTCTGTGATGCATTTTAATTTAATATTTTATATAGTGTGAGATAAGGAATAGTAAACAATTTTTTTCATGTGTAAAATCTTTGGCACCTTTGTAGAAAATCCATTAAGCAGATATGTGTAGGTCAATTACTGGACTCTCTAGTCTATTTCATTTCCCCATATGCTATCCTTTCATTGATACCACAGTGTTTTTATGCGATAGCTTTATTGTCTTGAAATTTCTCCAGTTATTTTTTTTTTCCTGGCTATTACAAGATTTTTATCATTATTATTATTATTTCTATGTACATTTTAGCTTCAGCTTTTCAATTTCTACAAAAACACCTGCTGAGATTTTGATGGAAATTTTATTGAATATACAGATGTAAAAAAGTAGTTATTCACAAGGCACTGGTTAAAAACAGCAAGACAGGTTTTATTCATACTACTGTAATAGGGGAGAATGGAGTATAAACTGGGCTCAGTTCCACTGAAATGAAAGGCAGGCAGCTTTTAAATGCTGGGTTATGCTAAAGGAAAAATATTGAAGGTGCTGGGGGAGGATATTGGTCAATGTGATTAGGCCAAATGTATTTGCAAGTTAGAACTCTCTCTTACCCAGAGCAGAAGCAAACTTCTCATCTTTATGGAGGAAAGTAATTTTGCAATTGGAGCAAGGCCCTTCCCAAAAGTTAGGCCCTCATCCTTCCATAATAACTGGAAGAAATGGGAACTATTTCTTAAATGTTTATATCTCAAAGAGGTGGCTCCCAGGTCCTATTGGAAACATCTCTGGTGTGTAGATATTTACTTCTCAAAGAAGTAAGGAAATGATTTACAATCTACAATTGTAATTTGCTAAAGTAAAATGTACTAAACAAAGGAAGGTCAAAAGCCTATTCTCAGGTTTCAGATGGACCACTTTTTTGGCAGGGTTTAGCTTTCTCAGGAACTTATTTTAAAAGGGACTTGGGTCTACCTAGGGACATGGCCTTAGATCTATAGAAGTCATGCTACAGTCTGGTTAAGTCTCTGTGGAGAATGCAGTAGGGCTGGACAGAGTCATTTATGCTGACAGTTTTGTAGTTTTCACAGATCATTTTCAGGAGAATTAACTTCATTACAATATTGAATTTTCTGATGCATGTACATGTATATCTCTATTTATTTAGGTATACTTTCTTTTTTCTAAGTTTTCCATTTTTAATGTATAGATTGTGAACATCTCATGAAATTAACTATATGTATTTTGTTTTTATGTTTGTTATTTTGTTTCAACTTCTAATTATTGCTAGTATATTAAAAATAAAGTTGATATTTTACAATTAACCGAGTGTCCTATGATCATGAAATCTTGGTAAATTCATAACTTAGTTTTTATATCATTTTTGGTAGATGCTCATGGGTTTTTAATGTACACAATCAGGTTATTTCCAAATTAAAGTATTTACACCCCTTCTCTAATTTGTAAACTTTTACTTTTTATTTCTTTACTTGTAGTACTGGGTAAGACATGCACTATAATGTTGAATAAAAAAGATGAGAACAGACATCCCTGACAAGTTTCCAAACTTACTGGGAAAGCATGTCTTTCACAATTAAATATGGTCTCAGGTATAGATTTTTATGTAAGCTATTTACCAGGTTGATGATGTTTCCTTCTAGTTCTATTTTGCAAAAGACTTTTATCAGGAGTAAATCTATTAAAATGATCTTAGGGATTTTTACTTTTATCTATTCAAAGAATAAATTAAAAAGTGATTTAATTTTAAGTGTTAAACCAACCTTGCATTCTTGGGATAAACTTCATATTATCAGATGCTTATTAAATAATCACATACTCTCTTGGTGCATATGTGACATGACATCTTGACAAATTTTGGCTAGGAGAAATTTGTTCTTCCTCTGTGTAACTATAAAACACATTGTGAAGTGTCGGATTGTTTTATTTCTTTAACGAACCTTGGACTTTGTTCTCAAAGGCAATGAGGTTATTTGCTTATCTAGCTTACTTCTTTGTTTCATGGTTTGTTTGTGATTGTTTCAAGTAGACTTTACTCTGAATACAGTTTTGCATTTTTACCAAGGTGTGACTGTTCCAGTGTTCCTTGAACGCCCTGAATAATAAATAGGGTTGGAGATCAAATATCTTCATGCTCTTTGTGACATCTAGGAATTGCTTATCTTAAAATTCCTGTCACTTTTGCCTGGCCTCATGGAGTTTCTCCACAAAAGAAACTCCACAAGGGAAAAACACAAGAGGAATTATACGCCAATTTCTGAAGCTCATTTTCCATGCGGCTTCCTCCTTTTAAGAACTTCTCCTTCCACGTTCAGACATTTTAGCCTTCCTGAACTCTCATTTCTTTCATTTCAACTAAAGAGACTGGCTAGACTTTGTTTAGGGCTGCTGTTCATGCCCTGAGATGCAATATATACCTGCAGGCAGACATCCGAGGAAGTCGTAGTGCAATGCACCACAACTTTTTATATATGTTCCTGTCAGCTTTTCCAAACACTTTATAAAACATATTATAAAACAGCATACAACATATATAACTTTCTAAAACAATAAACAGTAGATCATTTTTTTTCCTATGATCACAGACATGTACCGTTATCTAATTTTGGAAAAATATTATTTTATATATTTTGTTCTGGTTCTTTTGTTCGTTTTTCAGTAAAGTTAGTTTAAGTCTAGGCCTTATTATTCTATAGTGTAAGCAGAAGTGTTGTCATGAGTAATTTACTATTTAAGAAAATTTTTCCATAGTATTTCCTGTATGTAGTACCCTTCATACTGACTTACTAACTGAAGACAGACTCACTTCTCTGAAGAATATTCACCAAATATCATGCAGATAAGTATTTTATGAACAGATATAAGTAGGATCAGTATCCTTTAAAAAGGAATTAAAAATAGATGCTTTTAATTTAGTATAAAGTGTTGATAAGCCTAACAAATTCAATCAACAAATATCGAATATATGCTTTGTGCTAAAAGAACTATAAATAAAGAGGATGAGTAAATCATTAGTAAAATATCTTCTAGTTTTATGAAATATAAATAGATGATAGATGATAGAGAGATAAATAAATAGATAGATAGATAGATAAAAAGATAGATAGATGATAGACAGACAGACAGATATAGATTTTATATATTACAAAAACCTTCCAAGATTCTAAATGTTCCAACTATTGTTTTGAAACTAAATTTGTCTTTCATTTAAGAAAGGGGTAGAAAAATGTGAAGAAAAAAAATTGCAAGTGGAAAAAGAAATGTTGCCAGACTCTTGCCTCAACAGTTCTTTCCCCCGCCTCAATAGATGTGTTCTGAGTAGAAAAACAGTTTTCATTTTCTAGTTATTTTCACCACCTAGCTGTTGGTATAAATTATTTAACAATTCAGTTGTGTGCATGCTGTGCATGGCCTATAAACTGGTATGCCTGAATCATATTTGTGAAGAGTATTTCATGCACTTCAGTTTATTTCAAAGTGATATTTCAAAAGTTCAATGTACACATTAAAAATAGATTATTTGGTTCTTTGGGAAATTGTGCAAATATTTGATGACATTAAAAACCACTATTATTATTAATTTTAAGAAAAAAGTATTATGTATTTATAGTTCTCATTATATATAATTATGGTGTTCAACACAAAAATATCACTGAAAATTGTTAATTTTGTTTAGAATTCATACCTCTGTTAAAAAAATAATTGAGATAATACAAAATATTAAGGCATTCATTCATGTTACCATTATTTATTGAATTCTTACAAGTCTACAGACTCCTCTATGCTAAGATATAGATATGAAGAAGACAATTGTCCTGTATTTGGCAAAACAGTTTGAACTGACAGGGACATATAAAATACTACATAAAAAATGAAATGAAGAGAATCTAGGTACAGAACAGAGGTAGGGCAAACAAATACATCTAAAGTTAGTAGAGTAAGTGAGAACAACTAAAAAAGTAGTAATATAACTTTTTTTTTCAGGAAGACATTGGAGAAGGATGGAAACAAACAAACAAAAGTAGGTCATAGGAACCCCTCCATGCAAAGCATAGTATCCCTAGAGGTTGCTAAAATCGATGCTTACTGGTTGGAACAAAGAAAGATTTTATAACATAGTACCAGGTAAGAAGGCAGGAATAGGCTACATCATAAAGAGCCTTGCTAGTTCCCTAAATATAGCACAAAATGTGGCCAAGAGCTCCGTGCTAAGGTCTTCTTTAAATCTTAACCACACATTTTGATGGAGTGACACTGAGGCATTTTAAATAATGGAGAACATTGATCATATAAGTACATTTAAAAAATATTTTCACTGGATGCAGTGTGAAGGGTGAATCCAGGATGAAGAAGATGGGGGTATTAAGAACGAATAGCCCAGGACAGAGAAGTCAGTTAGAAGGTAGGTGTAGTAATATCAATAAGAAATTATATGATCTCAACTAAAGCAACAACATTGGGAAAGGAAAGGTGACAGTATTTCAGAAATATTTGAAAGGTAGAATGAAAAATGGGATTTCCATAATAAAATAAATAAAAGGAAATACACCAGGACTGAGGAAAGACATTGACTTAGAATGTTACAAAATCAATTACCAAATTCTGAAGTAATGTCTCAGGTCAGATCCCAGTTTGAATGTATCCTTTTCCTGAAACTTTTTTCTTTATTTAGCTTATTCCAACTCATGATTCAGATCTTAGTTCAAACATTACATCTAATTTGAAACATTTCTTGAATACAATAGCCTTTATTAGCTAATCATCTCGGTGTTTTTCTGATATCTTATTCCAAACATTTGTCATAGTCCCTTTTCTATTTTTTTTCCTATTTCTATTTTTTCCTCTTAATAACTGAAATACAAGATTTGTAATTAATAGATCTTTTATTATATCATTTCAATTATTTAAGACTTTCATTGCTAACATACCTATTTGAACATTAAAGCTGTGATAAATATTTGTAATAGAAATAACTAAAAGATAATAAACAAATATTACAAATGTGTAAATATTATGAATTACATTTTTTAAATTTAAGAGGCAAAAATCTACATTTTTCTGTGACTTGAATCTCAAGAATAAATTCCTGAAATATATCCTCTGGCAATCCTAAAAGGAAGGACATTTCAGACTGCTGAGTCCATGATATATGCGATTTCTTTGATCGTTTCTCTCCTGTGAGTTATATTACTTGTTTTATAGAGTGTGTGGGCAGCCATTTTGCTTTTCAGAGCAGTGTTAAGTGTTAGTCTTGATATGTGGCTTAGTCCTTAGCTATCTTTAAGATCATTTTTCTTCACTTATGCAGCTACAACATTTGAGAATTTCTGAAGTGTTTCTAATCTAATATTTCCTGAATTAAAGAACTAAGAGCTAAATGAAAAATATTCAAAGAGAAAGATGCTTACCATAATATAATTCTTAGCTCAAAAATTCATTCATCCACAGCTTTAAAAAGACCCAAGATAGATGACCTTTAGGTCAGGGAAGCAAGTCATATATTACAGAGAAAGACAATCTGAATCTATAAATAATTTTCTGGAGTTTATCATTTCTCTCTAAAGAAATAATAGCCTTAAAGCCCAGTAACTGCAGACACAAAGAAATATTTTTTTCAGATCATTTTAGTATAACAATTTTTCAAAGGCCTAGAGAGTAACAAAAAGGAGATCGTCTCCCTTTCTCACTTCTCACCACATATCTATCTATTGAATTGATAGGCAAACCTAGCCTTTCTTTCTGTAGCAAATGATTTGATATCTAAGGCGTTTTAATTGGCATAATTTCTAAAATATGGTGGATTTTTTTCATGTTGCTTTAATATTATGAAGAAAATTTATTTCTTGATCAATTTTAATTATGTTGGTAAGACAAAATAAGAAGTCATACAGTTGTAAATTTTTCTTGGGGGTATGCAGTGAGATATCCTAATGTTTAGGTATTTAAAAGTTTCTGGATTTTTTTTACATTTTTTTTCCCATAAGAATACACAGGATTGGCATTTGAAAGACGTGGACTTTAATCCTGATTTTAGTCCTACCTGACTATGACATTTCAAAAATAAAATCAGTCTCTGCACATTATGTTTTTCTATGCACAATGAGACATATTTACTAGATGACCCCCGAACTCTGTCTACTCTATCATTTTCTTAGTTGCAAAAACAAGACCTGATCTAGTTTGTTAACAGAAAAAAAGATATATTGGAGGATATTAGTAGCACACCTTATCTCCATGGACACATGAGAATTAAGCCGAAAGCCTGCTCATCCAGGAATAATACTCCATTGTAACCACAAGGACCTCTTTGCTGCAGCCACTAAAAGCAACACTCATGCTTGGGATTAAATGGAACCACTTTTGCTTCTGCCATTGGTGACTGGAAAGACTGATGTCTCTGACTCCATCCTCAGAAGAATAAACTCTGCTCTTAACTTCTGACTCAAAGTCCCACTCATTGACCTAATAAGAAGAGCTAGGTCACATGCTTATAATCTGGTTTCAAGGGAAGTCCAGAAAGTAAATTTTTTGGACTCTCTTCAGGAAGGCATGAACTCAGGTGGTTCATTCTGCAAATGTAAAAAGGATGCTTAAAAGTTTTTGGTGGTTACAAAACACAAAGTCATTTCATTGTACATGTTCAGTCCTAAAATGGTGGGTATCTATATGGGAAAAAAAGTCATTTATATGAGATTGAATTTCCTACTTGACATCATGGAAATGCAGATTTGATCAACAACACTAGCAACAACAAACTGGTATTTAAAGTCTTTTTTTATACAAAGGCCTTGGTTAGGGATTAGACATACAAAGAGGTCCTTGTGCCCCTCCATACACTTCGCTAGCTTAAATCTTGACAGCACCAACACAATTAATTGAACAGAAAACTGATCCATCAACAAGGTATTTTGTCAAATGGTTTATTCAGGCAATTCGAGTAATAGAAAAGGCAGCTAGTTATCTATTGAATAATAAAATATAGAAAAAAGTATATTTTCAAGATTCACTCATCTACCTTTATCTCAATTTGCTCCGACTTCACTTTTCTCTTTACCTACCTGCTCACCAAACTCTCAATTATTGTTTAGTTTGTCTCTAACTTACAGGGTCTGGTACTACTCATGCCATCTTTCTAGGTGAATTCAATATCCAATGTAATCACCCTCTTAATGACTTGACCTCTTATACTTCAGACATTTATTATTTTAACTCCTGATAATTTTTCCAAACATATTTCTTTCATAGTTTCCCCTTCTCAATAAATGAAAATTTAGTTTTTCCAAATACTAGTCCAGAAACTTTCAGTCATCTTAAACTCTGGTGCTACTTTCACACTATATATGTAATTCATCAGCAGATCATCTTGTCTCTGTCTTTAATATATGTTTATAATATACTCGGTACTCATCCCTTCTCCTAGCTGAAATCACCGTGATCTCACTTTTGGATTGTTGCATTAGCATCCTTACTGTCCGCCCCTCCCCCCCCCCCCCCCCCCCCCCCCCCCCCCCCCGCCGACCCCGCAAATGCTTGCACTCTGCAGTTTATTCTTAAAAGAGGTATTAGAGTAATTCTTTTTATAATAAATGTCATATTACATCCCTTCTCTGATCAGTACTTAGCAAGGACTTCTCATTTATTAAAAAGAAAATCCATATTCTTTATAAGAATCTATGCTATCTTATATAATTTACATAAGTACAACTATGCTTTATACTTTGGCCTCAAGGCTGCCATGTACAGTATGTAGATTGCATACTGCACAATATAAGGCAAATAGCAGACACACTCCTCTTCACCATTCATGGCAATTATGTATCCTTTTATATATTTTTCCGATATTCTCTCCAGATTTAAACCATGCGTGCCCCTTAGTTTTCCTCAAATATGTCTAAACTTCATCCTATGGTATTTTACATTTTGTTCTCTGCTTGAAATGCTCTTTCTCAAGAAAAGTATATGTCTTTCTCTTTTGCTTTAATTATTCTTTTGCTTAAATACTACCTTATCCTAGAGATCTTTTTTTGACTGCTTTAAATAAAATGACAACACCCTCTTGGTTCACCCTATCCCTTGACTTAGTTCTGGAACTAGTTCTCAGATCAATTTCTTTGATCTTCTTTTGTTCTGTGGTTTATCTCTGATGATCTGACCTCTGAAGGCTCTGTTTCTCAGATTTCTGGGCCAGTTTGCTTCATCTGAAGTTGTTCTATGACAGGGACCAATGGGATTTTAGAGGCTAGAAAAAAGCAAGAAGTCAAGTTAATTTTTTTTCCTCCTTATCATAGCAGGTTGCTCGGTCAGACATTTCTTCTCTTATGGGGCTATTAGTTAGATCCCACCATAGATTCAGCTTTCATTGGGTGTGAAGATTATATAAGGACTTCAATAATAACTTGGAATCTATGAATAATACTTTATATGGCAAAATAAACTCAGCAGATATGACCAAATTAAAGATCTTGAGTGGTAGAAAGCTTAGCTGAATTATATCTTAAAATTATGTGTAAAACATAACTAATAAGCAATAAAATTATATATTTACTTGATATTTCTGAGCAAAATATTGTAGATGTATCCTGGATTCTTCTGTTGCATGCTGAATGATTTAAGAAGAAAGAGATAATTTGAGAAAGAACTAATAAAGCAAAAGGAACCAAAACTTAATGGCTTGGTAAATTATAATTCTATATAAATTTAAAAGATGCTAAAATTAAGAGATTTACTGTTAGAAAGTATGCTCTAAACAGAATATGATTGAAGTATGACTGAGTAACCTTTGGCCAGTACTTCACAAGGATTTAAAAAAATCAGAATATTCATTCACACAAAGGACTCTTTGAAGAAATTAAGTATGTAATTCATGAATGCTCTTAACCATCTCAAAAGAACTCAGGAACAGAGATGGAATTATCTAGGAAAATTTAGGATGACACTCCTGTCAATGGAGTGACTCCCCATAACAGGCACAGGAGATGAACAGGTTATCTGAATGTTATGTCAGCAGAAACTCTCAAGTTTGTTCTAATGTTTAAATTTAGAAGTTAATATCAAATGAGAATTTTATACCAGCTTACATTTGAGCATTTCATGTATGTTATCCCAATTAATTAGTCATTATTATGCATTAAAAAAATAGATATTATTATTATCATTTTCCCCATATTATAGTATGGAACATGAGATAGAGGAATGAGTTAACTTGGCCAAAGTAATAATAAAAAAAAAAAGATTATAAGTAGAGTGGACTTATCAGTCAGACATCTTATGGTTTCTTTTTTCTTTAGAGGATCCCTAGACAAAACCCTGCCCATATTGTCTTCTCATTTATTGCAAAAGCCTCTTTCTGTGCCTGTAATAAGAGTTAATATCATCTGGAGGACATTAAAAGGGACTTAATAAGTGCTTATTGTTTATGAATGTTTTATTTCCTTTGATGAGGAGACAACATAAATATGTAGAAGTGGTTAGCAGCAAAATATTGATATATCATTATAATATTATCAGAGCCAATCACAAGGAACAAAAATAATAATATGATTTCTTTGGTATTTATCCAGAGGCCTAATGATTCTTTATGTTTATTTATTATATTTATGCTTATTTTTCCATTATAGGATTTAAAATGCAACAATAGTGCTACGGTAATGGCTCTGTTCAGCTATGCTGCTAGAACTCTCCCTGCGCATCCCATCCATTTTATTTACTGAACAGTAAGCAGTTGTGTAATGCATGGAGGCACCTGGCCTACAAAATTATTATCATTTACTTCCTGGATGACCAATTCTGGTACGGTAATTAGAAAAGTAAAAAGGTCAAAAGAAAATCCATTTATTGTGTGCTTATTTGCACTTTGTAAAATGATTTAGACAGTATTTATCCTTTGAATACATATATAAACTCTGTCATGCTAAACTGCTTATTTTTGTAAATTATATCTGCAAGTGAACATGTATTAAATTAAATAATGAATGGACTTAAATCTGTGAAATGAGAGCTATCATTAGAAAATAACCTCCTATTACTCAATGTTTTCTTAGTTGACTAACTCAATTTTAAACTAAAACTTCCATAATTTTAGAAAGACTCAGAAAGTACTATTCTATTTCTCCTCCATAGAACACATATAAAGAATAATTGGAATATGTATGTGGAGTAAATAACTAAAACAGCTCATGGTTCTTTCAGTGTTTGTCATGGAAGTTAAGCTTCTCATGGATCTATTTTGTAACTAGAATTATTAAAATTTCTTAGGGCTAGCTGGAATCCTAAAACAAAAGAAAGATCATTTTAGAAAAATAGTAATCAGGACCATTAGCAACATTAAGGACAAATACACTATATAAAATTCATAAGCTTTATTTAGTTTAACTATTAAATTAATTTATCTCAAGATGAGTAACATGTGAAATGTGTTTTCTCCAAAAATTTATTTGAACATGGAGTAATTTTACAATAAAACCTTATTATGTACCTTAAAAAAATTTGCACAACCTTGCTAGACTATAGCTCTCAGTTATTTAGCCAACCACTAAATCTAGGCTGATGTGAAGGCATTTTGTGAATCTAATGTTAGAGAACAGAAAATATGTGCTGGTCTCTGTCCCCAGTTCATAGCACAGAGCTTCTGAAACCCTTGTAATTTTTCTTCTAAGTGATAAGAGCTCTCGGAGCACCTTTTATTATTCTAATATTTGGTCTTTAACCCCGGTTCCTGATATAAGGCTTCTGAAATTATTATACTTTTTTGGGTGATAGGATTGTCCTTTGTTCTAATGATGTGACTTTGGGTGGACTCCTAAATGGCTCCCAGATTGGGGTTAGTCACCAGAAATATCAAGCCATGATTAGAAGCTTGGATTTTAGCCAAGCTTTCTATTCTCTTGAGTAGGGAAAAGGGCCACAAATGGAGTTAATGATAATCATGCTTACATGATGAAACCTCCACAAAAATCCCAAAAGTGTGGAGTTTAGGAAGATCCAGGTTGATGAACACACCCAAATACCAGGAGGGTGACACACTCCAATTCCTCAGGGACAGAAGCCCCTGAGCTTGAAAAACTCCCAGAACTTGTTCTATATATCTCTTCATTTAGCCATTCATCTGTATTCTTTATCATTTCTTTTAATAAACAGGTAAATAGGATGTGGTTCCATAGTGTAATGGTTAGCACGTCTGCTTTACATGCAGAAGGTTCTGGGTTTGTGCCGCAGTGAAGCCACAGTCCACAGTCTACAGCCATGCCACCCTGACAAGCCCAATGTCTGATTTGGAAGCTAAGCAGGATTGGGCCTGGTTAGTACTTGGATGGGAGACCACCTAGGAAGAACAGGTGCTGTAGGCATAAATAATAATAAATAATATAAAATAATAAAAATAATAAACAGGTAAATAAATATAAGAGTTTTGTGATCCACCCTAGCAAATTAATCAAACCTGTAAAGGGAGTGGTGGGAACCTCATATGTACAGCCAGTTGGTCAGAAACACAAGTGATAATCTTGAACTTGAACTGGCATTTCAAGTGGGTGGGAGCAGTCTTGATGGACTGAGTCCTTAACCTGTGGGATCTGATACTATCTCTAGGTCTATAGTGTCAGAATTGAGTTAACCTGAAGGACACCCAGCTGGAGTCACAGAAAGTTGCTTGGTGGAGTAAAACTCCCATACATTCAATATCAGAAGTACTGTGAATGTGATAGCAGTGTGAAAGTAAGGAAGAAACAGGAGAAAGGCTAGGTTTTACCCAAAATGTGTGGTTAACACAATCAGTTGACTTTAAGTAAAAGAGGTTAATCTGCATAATGAGAGTAAGTTTCATTCAATCAGTTGCAGGGCTTAAGAGCAAGCAATGAGGTTTCCCAGAGAAGAAAACATTGTACCTCAAGATTGTACCACTAATTCTCGTATGAATTTTTAGGCTGCTGACCTGCCCTACAGATTTTAAACTTGCCAGCCTCCACATCTGAGTGAGCCAATTCCTTAAATTAAATTGCTGTATATATCCATATCTACATCCATATGCATATTTATATCCAAGTCTAAATTTATATAAATCTATATCTTCACATCTTATTGGTTCTGTTTCTCTGGAGGACAAAGACTGGTACAGACTTGGGTGTCAAGAATTGGGGTGCTGCTATAACAAATATTTAAATTACATAAGTGATATGAAATTTGTAATTGGATAATGAGTAAAGGCTGGAAGAATTTTGAGGTGCATAATAAAAGAAGACTAAGTTGCCTTGAAGAGACTATTGATAGAAATATGATGTTAAAGGCCATCCTGGTGAGAGCTCAGAACTCAGAAAGAAGTGAGAACAGTTATAGAAAAAGCTTCAAGTCTTCAAAAATACATGTATATCATCAAGGACTGAATGTTGGTAGAAATATAAATGTTAAAGTTGCTTCTGATAAGATTTCACATGCAAATGAGAAGCATGTTAATAGATATTGAAGGAAAGTGACCCTTGTTAATAAGTAGCAGAAAAAAATGGTTAAATTGTGTTCTAGTGTTGAGTGGAAAGTAGAACTCGCAAGTGTTGAGCCTGTATATTTAGTGGAGATTTCTGAACAAAGTATGAATGATGTGACTTGATTTCTTTTTACTGTTTATAGTAAAATGTAAGAGGAAAGAGAGAAATTGAGGAAGAAACGGTCAAGTAAAAAGGAACCAGAACTTCATGATTTGGAAAATTCTCAATTTAAAATGTTATACCGAAAAACAACATAAAACAGAAAACTGCTAGTTTGAACTGAAAGCAACAGAAATAGAATAAAAAGAAAGAAAGTTGTTGGACTTCTGGTGTTCTATAGCCAGAAAATAAGATGATAGAGTTACTTGGCTGTGAACATGCATTATTCTTAAAAAAAAGAGAAGAATGACTCACAAAGTAGATAAGATTTGAGATTTAGAATTAACACTAGAAAAAGGCTAAGATTTTGAGGGATGAGTGAATGTAATTTGCATGTGGGACAGACATGGATTCTGGGGAGGATGCAGAGAGTGAATTGTACTGGATTAAATAGTGTTCCCACATATTTAATAACGTCTCTCAAAATTTATGTCCACCTGAAACTGTATAATGTGTACTTTTTGGAAATAGAGCCTTCGCGGAAGTAGTTACTTAAGATGAGGTCACACTGGATTAGAATGGGCCCTAATTCCAACTAATTGGAGACCTTATAAGAAGGAGAATCTTTGGAAACACACAGACAGGAAAGAAAGCCATGTGAGGATAAAGACAGATTGAAGTGATCCATAAGCTATGGATGCCAAGGATTGCAGGAAACCAGCAGGAGAAAGAAGAGAGGAATGAGACAGATTCTTCATCTGGGTCTCCACAGGTTACCCATCACTACAGACACATCGATTTCAACTTCTGGCCTCTTGAACTATGATTTCTGCTGTTTTAAGCATCCTAGTTGGTGATATTTTGTTACAACAGCACTAAGAAATTAATGGACCATGTAATAAAATTTAGTTTAAGATCATGATCAATAAATTTATGATCTGTTGTTTTCTCAGATAAAAGAAGGTAAAATTAAATTTCTTATACTTGCTAATTCCTGTACCTCAAGAATAATAGAATACATGAAAAAATTAATATTCTTGGTTTTGCGCATTTAATGAAGAAATATAATGTTTTAAATAATAAAACAGTGGTAAGTGACCATGCCAACTTATTGCATTTTGATGACAGATCTGTTTATTTTAAATAAAAATAATTCAACATGATGTTTTTAACCATTATTTTACTGTAAACTGGTTTTTACCTATAATCAATCTTTTAATATGTATTTCTTTTATTAAATCTATAAAATCTAAATATATTTTAGAAATGAAGCTTAGAGTTTAGCAGTTTGCTGGAGGCACAGGTGTCAAATAGGATGTTATTTAAATGAATTATCATGGGAAATTTAAAATGTATTAAAAAACAAATTAAATTTGGCAATAAACTAATCATTAATTAGAGCTGCTATTATACTAGTAATAGAATAAGTTACTGATATCAGAATGTAATACATTCAATAGAATGTAAAGTCACATTAGTATTTTGGGAACTAAAGAAGCACTGAGGTCATGTTTTCTATTAAAATGAATAAAACTTATTAAAAATATAATTCAAAAATATTTTGCATTTGTCTCTGGGTAAGAAAAAAAGACTCATTTCATTATCAAATTTTCTTTTTATCTTTTCCAATTACCCTGAAGCATTAACAAAATGCATCTTCCCACTTTTAATTAAAGTTACACATGATCAGCTTTAACTGGTAAGCACAAATAAACCTTTATAACTTTTATGTTATTTAGTGTCTACAAATATTCAAAGTCTCTAAAATATTTTGTTGCTGATAACAAACTATAAAAATAAATTAGAACAATATATAGAGTGATCTATAATAATTTTTTCTAAATGTAGATGTAGGTACTAAATTTAACTTGCCATAATTTTACCAAGTATAGTAATTTAATATTTAAAATTTGTGATGCATCTGTTTCTAAAAGAAGTGTCTTATTTTGACTTTAAACATTAATTTTATGTTGCAGTTTTTTTGTTTTTTTTTGTTTTTTTTTTTGGTTAGATGCAGAATTTACTTTTATTTTCCCTATTAAGAAAAGACTAACTTATTAACCACTTATTATATATTGGGCACTCTATTACACCCAGATAAATTAAGACAAAATTTTCCTCAAAAGATGAATATAAAAGATAAGTCATGTCTATGCTATATTGAGATAAATAGAAGTACCAGGTAAATCAGAGATGTTTATATAAGCAGACACTGAAATTAAAATATTCGAGGTCAGAAGCATGGAACTCAAGTGTTAACTACTGCCATCATCTAAATAAGAGATGATGGTTTTGATCACAGAAAGTGATGAAAACTACTTTGATATATTATGTATTCTGTGGGTTGAATTAATCGAAAATGCTGATAAAACACATGGATTTGAGGAAAAGAGAATCAACTATGACTTTTTTTTTCTTTTGGCTCTAAAATATGTTGTCTTTTACTAAAATTGAAGAGATTTTGAGTGAATGTGTTTTAAAAGAATCAGCAATTTCTTTTGTAAATATTAAAATTGAAATGTTTATTAGTCGTGTAAGTTGAGACAGTAAGTAGGCAGTAGTTTTACGTGTCAGAATCCATAGGAAATTTAAATTTGGGAGTCGTCAGTCTTTAAATAATATTTAAAGTCATTGGATTAAATGAGATCAGTAAGGGAGTTATTCTAGATCAGAATATCCCTACCTGGGTAATATTGATATAGCAGACAGGATAATTACTTTTTTGGATGGCTGTCCTGTGCATTGTAAGATGTTTACCAGTTTCCCTGGCCTCTATTTACAATATGTCAGCAGCAACTGCTAGTTATGGCAAACTAAAATGTCACTAGATATTGCCAAATGTCCCTGGGAACACAATTGTCTCCAATTGAAAAAATCACCGCTCTCGATTAAAAAAGAGAAAAAGAAAGAAAAATACAGAGCTAACTTTTAGTATGCTCTAATGTTTAGACATTATAGAGAACTGGAGAAACCATCAAAGTATCGGCAGAGAGTTCACAGAGGGAAACAAAATACCAAGCAAGAACAGTGTTCTGATACCCAAGTGAAGAATTTGACACAAGAAGGAGAAATAAAATGTGTCTAAAGTCGTGGTTTGGCTAAATAATACCTGAGATAAGTCTTGACCATTGTTTTAATAACATCGAAAAGACTGGAAATCTTATCAAGAATACTTTGGTGTAATAATATGGGAATATGGATATTTATAGTATACCAAATTATACCCCACAAATTACATGAAAATTGTAGAATCATAAAAAAGCTAATTGCAATGGAGATATCAGACGCTTACCACTTGAACTCATCAGTTAATCTTGGAATCATTTAAAATGGAGCAAGCAGACAGCACATTCCCATGATCTGAAGAAATGTGAAGTATACATGTCGCATACAAAGTATTGTATAATATTCTAGCTGTAAAGTTGAACCCGAATTTAATCAAACCTCTACATGTAACTTACAATTTCCAGAAATAATAAAACTAAAGGAACAAATTAAATGACTACACAACAAAATAATTAGAGAATTTGGAAAACTGGGCATTCTACAGGGCATTTGACATCAGCGGCATCTATGACATGGATGGGTATAAAGGGCAGGGATTTTACTGAAGAATAAAATAGGCTTAAGAGATATAAAAATGCAATTCATAGACCTTGTTGGATCCTGACTTTATAATAAACCAAGTATAAAACAATGAAACAATCAGAAAGATATAAGTATAAAGTGAATATGAATGATATAAAGAGTTAATGTTATTTTGTCAGATGACAATACACTGTCACAGAATCTGGAGCATTTAGAATGTGCAATAGTTTGCTTCCATTTTTGGATGTTTGACTGCTAACATCTGTAAAGCCTCACCACTCTCATGCTCCGTTATGCCTCACTTCCATGAAAGCCAATAAGAAAATCAGAATGGGAAATTCAAAACATAAACATTCTTAGGGACCTATCACAGCCTTCCCTCCCCAATCACTGTAGTCTGAGCTAGTCTCTCTTTCTTACCCTCTCAATCTGTTTTTCAGACCAGCTTGGGAAGTGTACCATCTTCCCTAAACACATTATTTTTGTAATTAATGAATTTTTTCATACACTTTGTGTGTGTGTGTGTGTGTGTGTGTGTGTGTGTGTGTGTGAGTGTGTGCGTGTGCTGTCTTATCATTGGTCTTAAAATCTGAACTGAATTTTGTATAGGGGTCCATCCTGCTTCTCAGAGAGCCTACGACAGAATGCAATGCTGTGATTTCTAAAATTTATTGTAGTATACACTGAAAGAAAAAGAAGGAAGGAAAGAAGGAAGGAAGGAAGGGAGAGAGGGAGGGAGAAGAAATCGAAGGAAAGAAGACAGGCAATAAAAAGAGTTAAAATTAAGTGTTGCAACTTGTTGCTAATGTGTTCCAATTTCACTATTCTCTTCTTGCTCAATTTTGCCCCAGTCTGCAGAACAAGTTTAAGTAATATCAATGTGATTGTTAAAAAAATGTAATATTTACTGTTCTTCTCCAGTATCTTGACAGACTTTATTGCTCTGGCATTACTTACCTTTTCTTTGGGGGCTAGTTTCAGTTTTCATTACAAGTACTAGGTGTGTCCCAGCATGTACTGTTCTGCCCTTGTTACCCTCTGTTTCGAAGTTGGAATGCTCTATACTTTAATAAATCACAGATTTATTCCAATGCCCAGACCCTTTAAGCACACCCCTGACCTAATCTCTTTCCTAATTAATGGCTGTTAATTCCTACAGACCGTAAGCAGGCTCTACACTTCCTAACTATGGAGCCACACAATTTTTTTTTTCTCTTAACTCAGTCAGATTCCTCAGATTACTGTGAAAGATTCTGCAAGATATTCTGTTCCCAGAGTTATAATCAAGGGAGTTGGAATAATCCCACTTTACACTAGAATGTCGATATTTACTCAAAAATCTGTGTGTCATCACCATAGCAAAGAAGGGTTAAGAGTCATTTGCCACTCTCTCGATCTATCATTTCCCCTCTTCGGACTCCAATCCAAGTCTAGAAAGGGTTGTAAAAGCTTTTCCCAGACTGTTAGGATGCCAAGTCTTATTCTATGCTTTACAGTAGAACTCTGTGTTCTGAGTTTATCAAACTTTGGTTCTTGCCTCCACAAACCCCAACAAAGCCATTGTAAATAAGAACTTCAGCTTTCAAAACTATTCTTGCCAGAGATAATTTAAAAAGTGAGCCTAGACACCGCTTCTTTTATTCTCTGCCAAGGGACTCTCTCTTACTTCTTTTCCCAAACCATGCAGATGGACCACATAGACAGAAATAGATGCCTCTGTCTACATAGTTTCAGGTTAAAGGTAGCAAGAATCACCACAAATTAAAAATACATTGGGTTTTATTGCAAAATCTATTCTGTGACATATACTTCTAGGCAATCACATTCTCCAATTACATTAACGAATCCTAGATGTTCACCAATTTTGACATTATTCATGTAAAGAGCTTATAATTCATTGCAAGTGTGCCTTGTAAAAGGATCATTTAATATGCTCATCCATATATTTATTTATTTACTTTAAGAGACATTTATGTAGTACTTACTATTTACATATAATTTAAATAATTAAAAGCTACAAAATTAAATAAAACACATTTTTTTTTCCTTCAAGAAACTCATGATTGAGAGGAAAATAATTTAATGGGTAGATTCTTATAAAGAAATATGGAAACGGAAATGCCATGTATGTAGGGTTTTGTGGGAATAGTGAATATTTGTAAGTAATCTACCCTAGAGGTGTTTAGAGGATCTTGATCTTGCATTTTCAAAATGTCATCTAGTTGGACAGAGAATAGTCAATCCAGGTTAAAGGTTTACTGTAATTAATGGTGAGTAAAACCATAAAAGAATGAAAGTCAGAAAACATGTACAGAATAATGAGAAGCGAACTGAGGTTTGAGGGAGACCAGCAACTAGGAATTTAGAAGAGGAATAAGAGTCTTGTAGGAAATCAAGAGAGTGTCAGAGAATTTGAATGTAAAATGTGAGGCTCAGGGGAGTAAAGAGAGAGGATCATTTCAATCAATGCTCAAGCAACGTTCGAGCAATTAAACGTAAATTGCTATAGGTGTCATTACTGACTTCCATAGTAAATTATGTTCTTCTCTTATACTATTGCATTACAATTATCACAATGACAGTTTTTTGGTAATAACTTATAAAGTATCTGCACTCTCTACTAGAAAAAAAATTCCCGAGGGCAGCAACTAAGGTTTACCTTTTGTAGTAGGACAGCACTTTTCACTAAGATATTGCATTTAAATACACTTGTTCAACTAAAGAAAGACCAAAGATGAAATAAATAGATTCAAGTGCATAAAAAATCTAATATAATAAATTGAAAAGTAGATTTACTGTGGGTGAACATTGGTATATTAATAACATTTTTAGCAACATGATGGCATTTGTCTCTTGAATGGAGGGTTTGAAGCATTAATGGGAAATACAGAATTGAGATCAGGAAAGTAGACAGATATTGTAAAAAGCCAGATGAGAATAATAAAAGACAGAACAGTAATGGGAGAAAGTTGGAGGTAAAGGTAAGATTTAATTTTTTTATTTGCTGTTTTCTTTTTAAGGATAGAGACCTGTGCATATTTTAATGCAGGGAAAGGAATGAGGCCAAACAGGTGTGTTGAGGATATAAATTAGCCTTCAACATGAAGTAAACTTTATATTTTTAAGTTAAGGCTAAGGAAAAAGAATATATATTTAAGTGAAATTGAGGGTTTTTTTGTGATAAATAACACTTATAAACTTCATTTTTTCTATAACATATGAGGTAAGGTCATGATCAAAGTATCATGGGTAATAATAAATATTTGGAATATAATCTTCATGGGAATAAGAGGTTGAAATATTTAAAAAACAAATCAAAAGAAATCTTGGTGGTCTTAAGATTCTGGCTATAGTTTAAGTCCATATATTGTTTTTTGTACAATTCTTTGTAACTGTATAATTTTCTCCAACAGTATTTAACTTCCATTGGCTAATAGCTGAGAAAATGGATCGTAGCATTGATTCAGAGAAGTGGATAAAGGACAGAAGGTTCTGTGATATTAACAAGTCAGTGCAACAGGAGTGAAATCATGAAAAAAATATAAAGATAGGAATGTATGGGGTATAAGAGTTTATATTACTTAAATTTAAGTTGTTTGAGAAACAATAACTGGCATTGCAGTTCAGGTATTCTACGAGTTTTGAGAATACGTTTTGATAGACCTGCCAAAATTAGACATTAAACTGTTCTTAAATTATCACAGAATTTGGAGTGACGAAGGGGAGATGTCTCTGATTCCTAACTGAAAGATGTCATGGAATGAAGAGTACTAACTGGATTAGATAAGACAAAGGAGTTTACAGCCAAATGGCCCAAAACTCATATGAACAGTTAGCAGAGAACCAGAAAAATAAATAATGATAGAGGGAACATTGAAATCCAGTCCTGGCTCTGCGGATCATATTTGATGGGAGTAATTCCACAGCAAATGACCACAAGAGAATGTATTTTCAGAGAAGAATCATTTGACCTCTCAGGAGAGGTCATTTTGGGGACAGATCGACTAAAAGTTGATCTTGAATAATACTTGGCCTGCTGAACTGGCACAAATGGGTGACAATAGCCATGTTCTTAACCAGGGATGCCTTATTCTCATAGAAGAAGATTGGTGAAGGAATAGACAGACCCATTTTTTGTACAAGGATATTTCAAGGTATTCCATAGAGCAGAGAGAGCACTGTTTTGAGTGACTGATCCTGTCAAAATTCCAGATAAGATGTGGAACTATATCCTAGGATGGGGTTAGGGCTCTGTTTTGATTAAATACTATACCCTGAGACTGCTGCAAATTTGAGAAAATCAATATCATCTACCATATGTCATAAATAAGGAATAGATGTTAAGGCAATACAAAGTCAAAATTATAAAAGGTAACCTTGTTTTTAAATGATAAATCCAATATTATATAACTGTGATTGTTTATCAGTTTTAATGTATGATTTTGCAGTCTGTATTAGTCAGAGTTCTCCAGAGAAACAGAATAAATAGGATGAGCATACATATGTGTAATTCAAGAATGAAGGCTGTCTGCTGCAGAATTTCTGATTACTCATGAGAGGTCTGTCTTTTGTTCTATTCAGGTCTTTACTGATTGGATGAGGTTCATCCACATTAAAGCAGACAATTTGATTTATTCAAAGTACAAGGATTTAAAGTACAATGATGTAAATATCATCTCAAAACATTCTCACAGAATTATCAAGAATAATATTTGACCACATATCTGGGCACAAAGGGCCAGCCACGCTGACACATAAATTAACATAGTGGAATTAGTCTACAATCATTGATCATCCCTGAAATTTGTAGTTTATGTATTCATCAAAAAAATACCATTTTAAATATTGTATAGCACTATATACTTGCAAACTGTTATAATATAGATAAGCCTAGTTTATTTTTAAAACTAAAATCTGAAGAGAAAGAGGACTAAAAATTTATAGGAACAGGTAATAGAAGTATTATTACCCTGACAAGGTTAGAGATAATGAGATCAATATAGTTTTCTTTTTTTAGGTGCAAATTAAAACAGCCAGTAAATGACAAAAACCAAGACTTGAATGTCAGCTTTCTGACAATAAGTTTAAGACTTTACCCATCACCATAGTTGTGACATAGAACTTCTTATAGTTGGAATCAGTATGAACAATCAGATCATTGAGGGTCCTTAAAATTTAGGCAAAACATCGTTCTTCATTAGAGAGCCAGCATGTGGTAGAGAACTGATTAACTTATAGTTGCTTTAAAGGGACCCAGAGGTATACATGTCAGCCATGTACTATTTACCAGGCACTAAACTAGAGGTTATCTTAATATGGAAATCCTTAATTTGAAAATAAAGATGATTTTATATTACATTCCCAAGAAGGTAATTGTCTTTAAATTACCCTTCTTTTCTCTGAAGATTTGATCTCTGAAGCCTGAAATGAAACTTTAACATTTTCAATTAAATTCAAGCCTTCAAGGTTTGGTTGAAACTAAGAAAATGATTTGTGAAACACTTTTTAAACTCCCTTCAAAGTAAATTTTGAGTTAGTAAGGTCTAACTCTTAACACTTAAACAAGTTATAAAAGAGAAGTTCCTTAATACTGAACTTTTGTCATAATATTCAATCTATGCAAAAAAGAATAAATATTGTCAAAAATAATTATCAAGATTTCATTTCAATACCTAATTTCTAAAAAATAGAATGGCTTCTTGGTTGCATGCATTGTTTAGGAGGTAGAGACAGTGAAAACTAACAAATTAACAAAATCTTGTTGCTTTTTATTATTTGGCATCTGAGATTGTATAGATCGCACTTATGACACACACTATATATTTTTAGTATTCTCTCAAATTTTGATAAGAATTTTGGAATAATTCCATTTCAAGCATCTCACAAAAGTTAACTCCATCACATTTTCAATTTACTATTTTCCAAATGATAACATGATTTTTCTGCTTCCAGGAATTAAGTGTTATTATGAGGTATTATTTTTCCAAAATGTTCAAAATGTGAGACTACCATATAATTCTATTTATTACTTCAGTTATCTCCTCTGTTGTAACAGGAAATTGTACACTAATACTGATCATGAAATACTGTGTTATGTCGCCACCAGTCTGTATGGTACGACACATATGTTTCCTTTTATTTCTCCCTTCTTTGACCCTTCATATCATTTATCGGAAATCATACCATCCCATTTTCACAAGGCTTCTATAGAATTGCAGAATATGACTGAAAAATGAGATAATCTTGAAGATTTTTTCTATTTCCTGTTTATTGGCTTCTTTTAATTATTCTTGGACTTAAAAACGTTCAATCATCTAAGATGATTATGGTTTAGAGTGCTATTGCTTAGAGTCAAATTGATGAATTAAATGTACTAGATATCAAAGGGGAATGAAAAGAGAGATTATTTTACTACCATAGCTGGATATCTTGCTAGTATTTGCACCCGGCCTTCCTAGACAAGTGTTGAACTTTTATAAGGTTTCTTAAACCTTGAATGTATAGAACATTTATGAATAAAGATAAATATAAAAACATCAGAAGACCCATTGAATTCATGTTACAATGAAGTCTAAAATGATTTACCTATCCTTTTAAATAGCTCCATAGAACCATGGAAAAAATTTAATGTGAATTTTCTGATGTGCCTTAATATATAGACTGGGGTATTAATAATTATAAATAGTTACCTTGTTGACACATTTCATTCTTCCATAATTCTAAAAATTTCTTATATTTATCTCTAATAGAAATTTCATTAAAAATTAGATTTTAGATTTATTTTTTAAGAAATAAATGTTACTGAACAGATTGTAAATGCCATTAGCTATTTTCCTGTTTCAATATATAAATCTTCATAATTATTTATTATAAAACGAGAAGAAAAGCTATATAGGAAAAGTGACAACATATTTTAAAGTAACTTATACCACTAGAATTTTCTGTTAAATGATTCTTTCTGAGACCTCTCTTCCCTGTGACTTCATATTTTATTCTATAGTATTTTGACTGTTGTTACCCTAGGCCAGTTTGTGCCGTGCTAACACAATTCGCCTCAGAAAGTCGAATCCTGAATATTATTGCTTTTATTTAAATTATCAAAGAGAGATGACCTTGTACTTCTTTCTACTACCTTATACAGAATCAACTTGATAATGGATGCATGTTGTTTCTAAATAAGATGTTTAATATTCAAATATTTCCAGTGACTAGAATAAATTAGTCATTTCATATCTTAATCTAGTACCAAATGCACGACCATTCATATTGTGCTTAAATATAGATCTACTAGATGACCAAGAATTTAACATGTTAGTTAAATATTCTGGTCATGTTAGCATTGATTTAAAGAAAACTTCTACCCCATATTTTTGCACAATCTATAAAGTATGACTTTGAATTGATGAGTTTTTTTTAAGTATCATGAGACTAGTTCAAAGTAAAAATATGATAAGATTAAAAGTTGCAATAAGTCCAGAATATTTTCGACGTGAGAAAAACTTAGCAGTGTGAACTTTCAACTTTAGCATTCATATCATCTTATATAATTAATGGTAAGTGTAAATTAGCATACATATGAATATACATTTTTAATATAATTTATGTTATCGTCAAGAAAAACTGAGACAATTTACCACATGTCACACATACACTAGTACAGCTCTGTTAAGAATTAAAAAGGACAGTAGAATTTGTTCCCCAGTAGAAGAGTTAATTATAACAGGACTAGTAATTAAAAATAGACATTTAAAATTTATTACTTATACTACCTATAAGCATTTTGATAAATCAGGATACACATTTAGAAATAATGTTTTGTTTAATTGTGAGAAAAGCAAATTTTACAAACATTGCAGTTTACCTAGTTTTCTTTAAAATACATTAAATTAAATTAAATTAAAATTAATGATAATAATAAAGAGAAAAAACAGTTATATAAAAATAAATATAAAAGGGGTCCTATTAAGTGTAATTGCTAAAATAAATTTAAAAATTAAAAGTAATGTAATAATATAGATAGTTATAACTTTTAATTAATTCATGCCATATTATTAATGCAATCACTAACATTTCAAATAAAGATAGCACTGTGTTGTAATAACTTGATAATATTATAATATTATAATCCTAGTATAAATAAATAACATTTTAGAAATATTTAATTTAACCGAAGTTTTTTACCAAAATGATTTGTTCTAGTAGAAGAAATAGATTTGACAGACTTTTTTTTTTTTTTTAAAGAACAAATTAATCAAGAACAGACTCACAAATATAGAGGGCAATCTGGTGACAGCCAGAAGGGAGAGGGTTAGTGTGCTGGGAGAATGGAGCGAAGGGTTAAAGAAGGACAAAGTAATAGTTGATAGATGGTCACAGGGATGGGGAGCATGGCATAGAGAATCAGTCAGCATCAATGTAATGGCTAGGTGGAGAATCAGAGGAGAGAAAGAGCAGTTAGGGGGATCATTTTATAAACTATATAAATGTCTAACCAATATATTATATACTTGAAACTAATAAAATAAAATTAAAATATTTTTTTTTTTTTAAAAAAAAGAATACACTGAGAAAAAGTGTAATTCAAGTAAAATGCCTTGTAGGAGAGTGAAAGGAATGTAATGATAGGAATAACTAAAAATTAGTGTTAATAATAGAAATAATACGAATCATTATGTGAAAAGTCTGGTCATCAAATGTGACTTGATTTAAAAGCTGTGTCTTAAATTTTAATTACTAATCATTCAAGTATTTTTTTTTTTTTAGTTTAAAATATGCTAATTATTTTGGCATATGTACCTTCTAAGCCAAACTACTGAAAATAGAATCCTCTGGCCAGGGAGGAAATGAGGACAGACATCTTAATAGTGTTGACCTCATGAGAAAAGAAACTGCAGTACAATAAGACTGCAGTTTCATACTCTGTCTATAAAAAGTAAAAGAAACTAAAGTCAAATAATGATGTTGGCTGAGAATTCTATTAAAAATAAAGAGAAAATGAGTTAAGCACTTACTGGATGCAAATTATTACTTATCAGACACTTAATTTGTTCTTTTCCAGTCTAATACCAAGTCTTCAATAATAATCACAAAGGTATTATTTCCATTCTAGAAATGATAAAATTGAAGTTGAGTGAGGTATCTCAATGTGACCAGATAAATTTTTTTAGAATTGGGATTCAACAGTCTTGATTAATTCAAGAATCCATCCTTTTTTTCCTTTAGACCAAGATATTTTCATTTTACTTCTTTCAATTTTTTTAAAGGTAATTAATTATTTTCAAAAGCTAGTTACAGCTGAGTAGTATAATTATAAGGGGAGAAGAGGACTATGACAATAGGGTATGTCACTGGGGTAAAACAGGAACCACTTATAAGGTAACTGTGTTAATATTATTGTTGTCCCCTGAATTTGAATGTTAGCTGGAGCTTGCATCTAATAACTCATAAAACTCATAATAGAATAGAGTCCAGGACATTGTGCTCTGGCTATCGGTAGCTAAATTTTGCTGTTGCACGTTTGATAAGGGACTAAAGCCTTGGGTTCTCTTCAACACTCTCCCAAGGTGAGAAAGATTTGCTGGTTCACTGGCATTTCTCCCTTTTCTGAGTTCTCCTCGCACTTAGACCCTAAATATCTTTCTCTTGCTTTGCCTTTTCTTACAGCCATCTGTTTATAGGACATTTTTCATATTGGAGTTAAACATCCTTGAAGATAGGTAAGAATTAAATTTTTTCTCTTTGCTATCTCTCATAAGAATCTAGCAGGGCCTTAAATGAAATGGGAACCTAATTGTCAAAAGCAAAATCAATTGAAATTAAATATTTTGTTTTCTTTTAACCATCAATCTTTACAATAATATACAAAACCATTTATTTTGTGCAGATGATACATTAGAAAATAACAACACATAATAATGCAAGTCCTATTATTCAATGCTTTGTTGATATAATCCTGATGATGCTAATAATAGTGTTGCATTATTATGAAGACAGCCTCTCCTTTCAGGAAAACAAAATTTGTCATTTAGGTATTAAATGTCATTTGAGCTATTTTCCACATGAGCTCATAACAAGAATAGGCTTTTAACACATAGCTTATACAGCAGAAGAGTCAGTAAAAATAAAACTTGAAAAACTTCTATTAAAAATATTTTTATTTATATATAATATACAAATGTGTGTGTGTGTGTGTGTGTGTGTGTGTGTGTGTGTGTGTTATCAAATTATGACTCCTGGAGAATATTTGATTTCTATTAAAATTAGTTTCTTAATTATTTTCTAAACATGTTTATAATTTTTTAGCTTTATGGAATAAAATGGATCTCATACATTTTAACTTCTTATCAAAGTTTTGCCTAACATTTCAAATTATAGTAACTCATTTTTTTCCTGCCTTCATATAATATAAATTTAAAATAAAAGAAGTGCAAAATAGTAAAATGAAAAAATATTGGCTTTTAAAATTAAAAGAATCATTTTAGTTCAGTTTTTATCACTCAATGACATGTATTCTTATCTAAATATTTTTTGTCTGTTTTCTTCATTGATTTTATGCAGCTTATACAGGTTGTTTAGGAAAGTTAAAAGTGAAAATGAAAGTAACTTACATACTGAAAAGTTTACATATCAAGTGTTTGTTTATTAATACATATTAGATCATTATGGCTTGGGAAATTAAGCAGAATTTTAGACATTTGTGATATAAAATTGAATAAAATATTATTAGTGTACAAAGAGTTCTTGTATTTCTAACTTTGTGTTAGTCTGGGGCTATTTGAAAGATCAAATATTTAACTTGGGAAAAAATAGATCAATAGTATTCATGTTTAAGACTGCTATTCTTTTATATATTTTTTTCTAACTATTTTACAAATAAACAGATATTGGTCCTTCACCTCTTCGTAGGAACATGTTCTACTTAATTATAATGACCAGATAACTGGAAGCAACTAGTACCCTTTGAAATTTTGACATTTTCTAATAGAATTTTAGACTTATAAACAATTTTGCTTTCAATTTTCTATGAGTTGGAAATACTATCTCTTAGTAATTGTATAAGGAAAAAATAGATTATTCACTGTTAAATTAAATAATCAGTGAATATTTGTACTTGTAATTATATTTTATCAACAACTTCGGAAAGATATCAGCAGTGCAAAATAGTATATAGCAATTGATTAAACTTTACAAAGTATCCACCAGGATAGAATAAACGAGAGAAACAGGCTATTTCCTCCTAGTGTGTTTATAATTAAAGGACAAAATCTCAAATTTCAATAGAATGATTATTTTTTGTCTGACTATACTTGGGTCTTTGAAAATTTCCACTTACGAGATAATTTCAACATTAAAAATTATTTTCAAGATATCAATTGCAGCATAATTTAGTTTCTTCTTATGAAATAGATGAAATATAATAGAGACACACTACCTATTTAAATGTTAGCATCTAAATAGAATTAATTATTTTACTTCAAAGTTATCTGACCTTTCGTCAATAGAGTACTAAAAAGGAGATCTTTGAGATAACTCTTTAGAAAAGTCATTCTTGAAGCTCGGAATAAAAAATCAAACAATAAAAAATGTTTAGCTGTTGTATGATACAAATATCTCCTGAACAAAAAGATATCTTATTACTTGGAGTGCCAGACTCAAGTGGGTGGGAAGTTCTCAGAACCAATTTTTCACAATAGTTATTAACATTTTATTGTATTGTTGAACTTCCAGAATAGCAGAGAAAAGGCATCCAAAAGTCCACTCCCCCGTGAATGCAATAAGAATACTGACAACGTTTTTAAAAATCTTTATTTTCAGAGCACTTGAGATAACTCAAAAACTTTTTTGCTTATTCAAGAAAAAAATCTAAATCTCTGTGTGAACAGTGATTCTGTAGCATTTAACTTGGTCTGTTCAGATCTTCTCTTCCCCAACGTTTTTTGTAGCCATGAAATGTAATATCAACATTAAAATATGTGTGAAAACCAGCAGAAGAGCAGGGACTGGATGGGGCAGAATGAACATGGAACTCCACCAAAAGTCCCATTCCCAGAGAACTGTCACTAATTGACCTTTCTGGCAGTACCCTTGAAATGCTCCATTCTTAAGTTTTTTTGTCTTTACTTGACTTAACTTTAAGCTTGCTCAGTACAAACAGCTTTTTCTTTGAGCACTTGACAAAAGAAAAAAAAATATCTATGGCAATTGTTTAACATTATATTAATGAGGCAGTGATATCATTTGGAGTAATTGAAAATCTGGCCGAATAACTTACAAAGAAAACAGAGTAATGATATGAAGATAAAGGGCTTACAAACCAAGACACCTTCCTGGTGATCTAGAAAGATATATGCACGTACAATGCTTCGGGTATGCCCAGAAAAGTTCTAACAAGGCCCGGGTTATACACCTCTGGCCAATAAGAAGGCTCTGACCAAACAGGAAGTTGAGTCCAAGACAGAACTGTGAACTGTCAGAGGATAAAAGTGTGGGAGACTTATTAAATCAGGGATTTTAGGAAAATTTATGACAGAATTAAGAAAATAGAGACTTCAATGGTTGCACTTGAAAAAAAACATTGACTTTACAGAAATTTTCAAGAAAGTTACTAAATAAATAGCAGCAGCAACAAACAGTAAAACAAACTACCAAAATTGACTTAAGTATGAAATATAAATAAGCTTATAACAAAAAGATTAAATTAGTAATTTAAAAACATTTTACACAAACAAAAAAAGGTCAAACATCAGACTTTTTCACTACTTAATTCTACCAAAGATATAAAGAATGATAAATGTCAATCCTTCACAAAGCCTTTCAAGAAAATAAAAAGAGGAGAGAACACTTTCTGACTTGTTCTATAAAACTATTGTTAAACTCATACCAACATCAGACAAATAAATTACATGAAGAGAGAACTAAAGGAAATATCCCTTATGAATTTAGATTCAAATATCCTCCATAAAACATCAAGAAGACAAAATTGGCAATGTTTAAAAAGTTTTATATACTATGACCAGGCAGGAATGCAAGATTAATTTAACATATGAAAATTAGCATAATACACCACAAGATGGAATCAGTGACAAGGAAACATATGATGCTCTCAATAGATGCAAAAAATATATTTGAAAAAATTCAATACTGTTTTGTCATAAAAACACTCAACAAAATAGCAATACAATGAAACTCCTTACTCACAGATAATAGCACTTAATAGGAAAAGACTGAATGCTTCTCCCCTCACAAGATAAAGAATAAGACAAGTATGTCTGCTTTAATCACTTCTGCTTAAGACTATCCTAGAGATACTATCCTGGGCAATTAGATAAGGAAATCACAACAAAAAGCAACCACAGTGGAAAAGAAGTAAAGCTGTCTCTACTTTCAGGGAACATGATTCAATATATACCAAATGGTAAGAAATCCACAAAAACTACTAGAACTAATAAAGGATTTCAGTAAGGTTTCAGGATAAAAGATCCACATATGAAAATCAGTTGCATTTTTGTAAACAAACAAAATTCCAAATGAAATTAATAAAATAATTCTATTTATTATAGCGTTAAGAAGAATAAAGTATTTTGAAATAAATTTATTAGAGAAAATGCATGATCGTACATTGAAAATTTTACAACATTGTTGAAGGAAATTGCAGAAGACATAAATAAAATGAGACGTCCTATACTAATAATTTGGAAGACTTGTTATTGTTGGGATAACAATATTAATGAAATTGATCTATAAATTCAAGTAATTATTGTCTAAATCCTTACTACCTTTAGGCAGAAATTGACAAGCTGGTCCTAAATTTCATGTGGAAATGCAAGAGACCCAGAATGACAAACAGTCTTGAGAAAGAGCAAAGTTGAAGAAAACATACTTCTCTGTTTCAAATATTATTCTAAAATCACACTACTCAAGACTCTGTCATATTTATATAAATACAGATATACACATTAAAGATCAATGGAACATAATGGAGAATCTAGAAATAAACCCTGATGGTCAATTGATTTTTGACAAGAGTGCCAAGATAATTGATGGGTTAATAATAGTCTTTACCAAAACTGGTGTTTAGATATCATGACATCCACATACAGAACAATGAAATTTGACTCTTCTATCCCACCATAGAAAAAAAATTAATTCAAAAATGGAAATAGTCTTAAGTATAATATTGAAATTAAAATAAGTTAGAAATATGCTTATGAATAAATTGCATTACTTTGAATTAGAAAGTTTCTTAGACATGACACCAAAGCACAAAATACAAAAGGAATAACAGATCGAATTGGACTTTATTAAAAGTTAGAACTTTTGTTCCAAAGACACCAGTAAGAAAATGAAAATGAAAACACAAACTACAGAATGAGAAAAAAAATTTCAAATCATAAATCTGTTAATTTCATATATTTACATAAACACAATAATAAAAAGAATTTCAGTTTTAAAAATTGGCAAGGATTTGAGCAGCCATTTCTCCAAAGAAGACATAAAAATGGCTTAACGAACACACAAAAAAATGATTTTCAACATTATTGGCTAATATTTTAATGATTATTTTTGTTTTATGTTCAAAAGATATTAGTGTATAGTTTTCCCTCCTTGTAATGTCTTTATTTGGTTTTGTTATTAGGTAGTGATTATCTCACAGAATGTTAGAAAGTATTTCTTGTACTTTTATCAGAGAGTTTGTGAAAAATTAGTATCATTTTTTTTTCTTAAATATTTGGTAGAATTTATCTGTGAAGCCATATGGGCCTGAGGCTTTATTTTTTTAGAAGGTTATTCATAGTACATTCAATTTCATTAATACACATAAACCAATTCAGACTATTTTTCCTGTGAGTTTTAATAGTTTTCACCTTTCAAAATAAATTTGTGGGTACAGAGTTGTTCATAGTATTTCTTTATAATCCTTTTAATGCATGTCCGTGGGATAAAAAGTGGCTCTCCTGCATTTCTGATACTGGAATTTGTGTCACCTCCCTTCCTTCTCTCTCTCTCTCTCTTTCTTTCCTTTTCCTTTGATTCTCCTGGCTTAAGATTTATCAAATTGAATGACATTTAATTATTGTTTTCCTTTTTTCAATTTTAATAATTTCTGCAGATTTTTATTATTTTCATTCTCCTATTTACTTTAGACATAAACTAATCTTTTTTATTTCTAAGGTAGAAGTTTGTTATTAATTTTAAATTACTCTTCTTTCTAACATATGCATTTAATGTTATAGATTTTCATCTGATCACTGCTTTCACTAAATCATAAAAAATGTTGCTATGTTGTACTTTTGTTTTAATTTAATGTATTTCTTAAATATTTGTAACTGGTTTTCTGCTTATTTGGTATAACCATTACTAAAAGAGTGTTGTTGCTGTCTCTAATAAAATATTCATCTATTTCTTTTTGTATTTTTATCAGTTTTGCCTCACCTATTTTGATGCTCTGTAATTAATTCACCTATCCATATACTATAATCATCAAATACATTGTTACTATTAGAACTTTAAGCATACAGCTACTTTTTAGATCAATTAAGAATAATAAATGTAAAATATTTTTATTTTTCATTTACTTATTTCTTTACTTATTCAATTTTCTGACATATAATTTTTTTTTTTCCATTTGAAGAACTTATTTTAATGTTTCTTGGAGGGCACATCTACTGCCCAGAGAATTCCTTCAGTTTTTATTTGTAAAGTCTTTATTTCTCTTTCCTTTTTGACAAATACATTTGATATAGAATTCTAGGGTTTATTTCACTATCTTCTTGCTTGCATTGTTTCTGGTGAGAAGTTTACACTGTTATGCTTGTTACTCTACAGGTAAGACTTTCCCTCTGCTTTTCTCAATAGTTTCTCCGTCTTTTCATTTACTACATTTGAAACCTAATATGCCTAGGTATAAATTTGTTGTTGTTATTTTTCTTGAGCTTCCTAGATCTGTGGTTTGGTGTCTGTCATACATTTTGGAAATTTCTTGGCCATTATAGATTTCAAACATTTCCATTCCATTCTCTTTTACTCTTTATAGTATTCTGAATATGTGTATAATTATTTTAAATTCCCCGATAATTCCAGTGTGTGTCATATTCTGGTTCTGCAGCTTGTTTTTTCTTTTTAGGTTATGCTTTTTTGTTTATTACTATTTCCTTTAGTATGTTGAAAGCTGAACATGATGGATTAGGTAATAGAAAACGTAGTAAATAGACCTTAATGTGAGGTTTTATGTTAGTCTGGCTAGGAGCTGGGCTGTATTTAATGTAGTTATAGGTTCCATGGATTTCAAATTCCTCTGGTGACCTTATTCTTATGTCTCCTGTTTATTTGGGGCTTCCCAAAGAACTATTCTCAGGGAGTCTTGCATCTGTTTCAGCTGTAATTCTCTGCATTCCTGTTTGTGTGGGGGCAGTTTGTGGAGCAGAGAAAGAATTCTATAATATTACGGTTGCATCTCATTCTCTCCACGGGTCTATTTCTCTGTTCTTTCAGGGACTTTCACAAGTGTTTCTTATTATTTCTTTTCCCTGTGGGAGAGACAGGAAGCCAAGCAAACCCTCGAGTGAGGGAAACATCCTTCTCCAGGGTGGGATAGGACCCTGGTTAAGTGTGTTCTCTGGAAAGCCAGCTTTCGTTATGAAGAAAGTTTGGGTGAAATTCAGAACTATTTATCCTACCTTCTCCCTGACAGGAGCACTAGATCTTTCTCATATTATTACTGTGGGTGCCTAGAGAGAAAACCCATAAAAGTATGCCTCCTCCCATAAGACAGAGGACCCCAATAGTTTAAAACTTTCAAACTAGTCCACAATCAGCCTCCAGAAATTTAATATTACTATTTTAATGTTCAAATCAATTTATGACTCCAGTGGATTCTCCTGGTAAACATATATCAGCTCTGATTCTCTGTATGTGCTCGTCTCTCTAGATTTCAAGGTGGCAGTTTGCCTTGCAACATCAGTTTTCTGACGGGTCCAAGAATCATCATTGATTTTCAGTTTGTACAACCAATTCTTTTTTTAATGATGAGAGTAATGACTTCTAAGCTCTTTAGATGTCAAAATGGAAATTGGTAGTCTGCTAATACCCAAGAATAACATATTAGCTTTTCTCTTGGAATTTGCTTGTGTCTCCATGTGCTTAATTTTTCTCTTACGTGACATTTCCTATTTCTGCTATTAACTTTTTGGTTATTTGTTGAAAGCTCTTGTAATTTAATTACAGTCTACATCCACTTATTGGCATTTGTAACATCTTTCCACAGAATTCCCACACTCCCCACTCTCTCCCAGTGAGAGCCTGTTCAGCTTACTTTTGTAAAGAGGGTTCCATTTACTTCCACACCCAACCAACCAACCACGTTTCTCCTCTTCCCCATCCAATGCACAGATATTCTTCTGCTATTTCCTTAATCCTACATTTACCATTCCCAGTTAGCGGGTCTTAACAGGGTCTCAGCTCATGCCATGGTACAAGGCATATAATAACATAGTTGATGTTCAACATGCAGTTGCTTAGAGACAACCTAACATTATGGACATCAGTCAGTGTAGGAGAAAAATGTGATGAGGCAGAAGGGGCAGAAAACTAATTGCATGTAGGATGTCGTCCTTCACCTCTCAAGAAACCTTTTTACACATCTCTATTCCTTATTCCATTTGGATTTCCTATAGCAAAGAAACCCATTCATGTGTATGGGAACAACTGTTTATAGTCTTTTCACATTGCAGCTTTGGGAAAACTTTCCTTGATTTGTGTTTATCTTGTCCTTCCTGATGTGAAGTTACTGCTGTAGAAAAGTATTAATAGCTTCATCTCATATGAACATAAGTAATTCCAAACACTTATGTAGAGGACTAAAAATGTATCTGGTATTTAAGAAATATGAACCAGTTCTGCAAGTGACTGTGTTTTGTATTACTGTGAAGATATGAAAATGTAGTTAATTACAGTTTAAAGAGTGTTCTACATAACTTCTTAATTTCTACATTCCCTCCCTTTCTCTTTTTTTGGGAGGTTTCCTTTCAGTAAACAACACATATATATATATATATATATATATATCCATCAAATTTTATTAAAATAGTATAACTGTTAAAAGTGGGATAATTTTCAAAACTTTTGAATCCAGATAATGTAAAGAGGTACATTTTTATTTAAATATAGAAATAAATTGAATTTCAATATCTTTCTAATGCCAAAATATTGTGTTCATTCACATTGTGACTCTGAACTATAAAAACTGATTAAAGTACAAGAAACAACTTACTCAATTCTCTCAATTTTTAATTCACTCACTTTAGATATAGAAAATTGAGCCCCCAAAGAAGTAAATAGCACTGACTGTGCAACCTATCAACTTACAGATCAGTGCTCTTTTATTATAATCCTGCCTTCTTACACCTCTGAATAATTTGCTAGTTGTAGACAGATAAATGGAGGCTATGGATTGCTACAATTTTCAGTTAAGTCAGATTCAACCAATAATGTTACCAACAATATCCCCCACAGACATATTTATTACAACTATTCCCTGTTTTGTTCTGCATCGGCAGGTCCATCTGGCAGTAAAAGATCGACCAGGTGTTCTGGGGAAAAGTTGGCACACAGATGCCTGGAATATCGTGATACTAGCAGGAGGGAGAGATTTAGAAAATGAAAGGAAATTAAATTATTCTTGGTATATATGAGCTTACAAGACATTTTTAGGAGGTAACAATTATGGAACATCCTTTGCTTTAATTGTAGATGGTTTTTGGCTTGGTTTAAAAAATCAGAAGGAAGTATAAATATCTGAGAGAAATATAGTGTCATATCCATTAGGGTAGTGAATAAATAAAAGTTTAGGTAAGCATCTTCGAAAATCCATACTAAAATTAAAAAAGAAAATTACATATGGCATATCTCATCAAAACTGTTTATTATTCTAAAGTAAAAATAATAAAACCTCTCTCTTGATTATTCTTGATTAGTTGGTACCTGACTCAGGTTTTTCAATTAGATAGTCAGAATATGGCTTACAAATGACCTTTGCCTTACTAAATTGAATTTTGTGGCTCGAATCAGTTAATCCCTTCCCCAAAGTGAACAGTTTCCTGTGTTTTTTTTAGCTTATCAAAGACAATAAAGAAATTAAGAAAGCAGATCTCACTCTAATCCTGTAGAACTCTGATTAAATAATAAATGTAGTGCATGTCCACTGAGGCTTCAAATAGCCCCTAAGAAGCTTTCACCAGACAAAGGGATGCTGTTTGTGTGGTGCATTGGTACACATTAATATGAAAACTCCATTGTACGTACCAGCACTATACAATGCCCTTCACTTTCATTACATAAGGATTAATGTCATGGCAAAAGTGCTTTTATTAGTCTTGACTGTGAATATGCTATATTATAAAATACTCAATTATGTGATATTTTTAAGGCCTTTTAATTTGGGAGAAATGATTAATTTTCTATGATTTAGTTAATTTTTATTTAACATTTTATGCTTATTTTTAATTTAACCTTTCTAAAAGAATTTAATGACTCACGAAAAGGAAAAATCAAGAGGTTAGCACTTGTGTTTCTTCAACATTCTATTGACCTGTAAATTTTGTTGCCTATAACTATTTTTATTTTGTCAATAATCATAACACCATATTAACCAGTCACATTCCCTCCGGGGTTTTAATCTTATTTCTATAATTAAATAGATTTAATGTTTATTACTAATAGATACCTCCGGTCATCCTTGAGTTCCTCATGTCATGTTTTGGATTGCTGAATTTACTTGTCAAGCATATTTCTCCAGAAGTACTCATTTTATATTTTCTGAGTCTTTGATATTATGGAATGGCAGCCAGCTGCTTTAATTCTTTTATGACTATTAGATGGGTCTCATATTCTTAGATCACACTTAATTTCCTTTGGACTTGGAAATTACTATTTTACTTATCTTCTGGTGAAGAGTGCTCCTGTAGAAAAATTCAAGGCCAGCATGATTTGACCCTTATAAATGATTTTTTTTCTTGCTACTCATGATCTGAGAAATTACCTTGGAAATTCAATGGTGTCGGTGAATCTCAATTTTTATTTTTCCGTGTTGCATTTTCTTGGTGCATAGTATATCCTGAAAAGTTTTTTTGTCTCTTTGTTTTGTTCTATGGATTTATTTTATATGTAATTTAAGATTTTTAAAAGTTTTCCTCTGTGATAATATTCCTCTGCGAATATTATTTGTGTTGTTTACTTCAGGGACACCAATTATCTTATGGGCCATTGTGTTTGTCCTTAAATAATTTATTAAATTATTTTGTAAATAATTTTTTTGTATTGATTTTAATACATTCAGCTCTTCTCTATGTTCACTATGATTTCTGAAGCGTTTTTCCCATAACAGCAATTTAGTTTTCAGCTGTATTTATTCTGTTTCTTTCAGTTTCTAATTTATTTAATAGATCTAGTATTGTTCTGCATTTCAGTTTATTTACTTACTTCTGTTAATCTACTTCTACATAATATCCTATCTTTTATGTATCTATTTTGTGCTTTCATTTTATTGAAGTAATTTTATTATTAATTCCTCAATACCTCAGTGCTTCTAAGGAATTGTTTTATCTGTTTCTTGCTATTTGTTTTGTTACTGCTATTTTATGTAATACATTTACTTATATTTCGTGACACTTTCTTTCTCATAATCATAGCTAGCATGGGTTGTTTTTTCTATAAGTCTTATTTTTCTTTTATTATCAGCGAGCAAATGAATTCTCTTTGACACACTTTCTGACAACCAGTATTTCCAAACACTTAAGGATCTATCATTAAAGGAGGATAAAAGCTGACAAGCATTGCCTGGGACTCTATTCTGCATTCTGAGATCTCACTAGGTGTCCCATTTTAAAGGCCAGGTGTCTGTCTTCCACCTCATGAGCTTTTACTAATTTTCCTTCTCAGCCCAGTGATTATGATTTTTCAGAGATTATTAATTTAAATGACCAATGTACAAATTTAGAACTCTGAAAAAAATGAGGTTAAGCTCTTTTTGGAACTTGAAGTTAAAGGACAATCAATGTATGATGACTACAAATAAAGAGATTGATAGGTTCAAGTATATTAAAATTAAAAATATCTGTTTATCAAAGATAATTTAATAAAAGTGAAAGCCAGCAGAAGTTTTTTGCATCATATATAACTGAGAGGATTGATGTTCATTTTATATAGACCATTATTTCATGGATTGTATATATGTATAATTTTTTTAACTTTAAAAAATGAATTTTTAAAAGTTTTAAAATATAATTGATTCCAAGTTGAAGATTCTCTCTATTGTTTCTGTTCTTCAACATTATGTTGATGCTTTTAGCTAATAAAATACTGAAAATAAAATGGTATATGTACTAAAAAGGAAGAAACAACTCTATCATTCATTCATGATTCCAAATTTGTTATGCAGCATAGAAAACTAATATATTACCACATCTCTTTCTGCAATATTTGCGAGTTCTTATTTTATACCAGGTCCTATTAAGAATTCATCTCAAAATTATATGTCAGTAAATAATGGAGCCCAGATGGGAGTTTTGCAGTTTTATTCCCCACTCAGTGATTATTCCGCTATAATAAGACACTATGGGTGCACTAATTAAAAGTCAAATATGTAATTATCTCAAATATATAAGTTACAATGGGTTAGAACTATCATCCTCTTATATATGCCCATATATGTGCCAAATTTGAGGATGTGCTGAATCTTTTGAGGAACTAATACAGGCATAGAAAATGAAATAAACAATGTTTTCCATAAATGATCATCTATGGTTGTAGTATATATATTCAATTTTTGCTTTGCTTGAAGGTCGAGGGGAAGTGAGAATCACATGGTAAATATACCTTCTTAAGTACAAAATCACTTTATGATTGCCATTTATAAAATTACTAGTATCTATGAGTTTTGGTTCATAACACATCTAGATATCAACATTTAAGGGTCCCCATAAATTTTCTATTTTATTTTTGTGGGTTTGTGATATTTGATTACTTCAAGTTTTGACAGAAGCTTTTGTAAATTGATTCTTTACTCCATTATTTGAATGCTTGTAGCCAGAAAATAATTTGAACTATATTAATGTAGTTGCAATAAAATTAGTAGATAATAGAAACATATATGAAAAGTTAAAGCTAAATTTTGCTTTAATATAATATATTCTTTAGAAATCTATAAAGCTTTAAGAACTAATCTTAAATTAATTATTTGGATTGTTTCCTATTTGATAGACTCTAATGATTATATGGTATTAATTAAATAAATACATTATAGATTTCTTTTACTTTTACTTTCATTGAGAACTACATTTTAGGCTTTAATAAACCAAAGGTCAGATTCAAAGAATAATTATGTCTTACTAGTGGTAGTAGCAAAATAGTAACCAGTATTTATTATAGTTCTAAAAGCTTTATTAATATCAGCAACATTACTATAGAAACAATGATAACAATAAAATTACTTATTCTTCACACTTTGTGTTTTGGAATAAATGATATTTTTTCAGGAGTGAAAGTATATGTTTATTTGGCTGAAAACAGTAAAGTATATTTCATTAACTAATAAATCAACACATATATTCTGTTCTTAATGATGCTGAAAGCTGAAATATTTTATCAATGGATAATTTTTTCATAATGGCCTACTTCTACAAAGCAAAGAAAATGCATCTATCACAGTCCATTTTCATCATCATGCAGATTGTACTGTAATTTCACACAAGCATTGCTATTTATTCATCACTTATGACTGACTTAATCATAAGATCAGAGAGTCAACTGGGAAAATAATGGTTATTTGACCAGGATGTTGAGGTTGTACTAACAGAATAAGGGCAAACAAAAGTTGAAGTAAAGCTGTCAATCACTAAATTTCTTCAGAATGCCTTGCTACTCCATCATCTTTTAAAATAGAGTAAACTTGGTTGTAACAAATTTTATTTCTCTGACAACATATAATTTTTGATCATTACCATTTTCCACTTGGTGCTTTCAAGATAAAAAGTCCACACACTTTTAGAATAAAGTGCCATTAATCTTAAATTGTGAAAAATTATTTTCAGACAAGGAGATAAAAATTTAGTGAAATTCTATCACTAATAAAAGTGGGCAAAACAAGGGAGTTTATTTGAGAAATATAATTTTCTGGGTAATAGATAATTTTTTTTAGTTGCTTGCTATTTTTGCCGCATATAATAAGTTTCTGAGATCAGAACTACACTTGTTCTTTGTTTCTTCAGAGATTAAGACAATATGTGACAAATATTTTGATTAGAATTGAATCAAGGTCTTTATTAAATTCCTGAAATGATCCAAGTTTCCATCGGGACTATGAAGTAAATAATCTGTGTAATCTTTGCGAGACTAAAAGTAACAGGTCTTCTGTTGTGGGCTTAGATCATCTGCTTTGTAATATTTAATTGCTCTTTATGCTCGTGGCCTCTAGCTATTTAGATGAGAGTTATTTTCTTAAATGTAATAAATCCTCTATGGTACATGACAATCTTCATTCTAAAGTTTCATTTTTCTGACTTCTAAAATTTTCCAGCTTCTAAATAGATCACTGACCATTGCATATTTCCCCCAGCCAATGAGATTTGCACTACCAATCCAGTAGTAGCATGTTCCCTAGGCTCCAGTAGACTGTGGTCCAATGAAAATGATGAAGAAATTTGAATTCAATAGCTAGCTAAGATTGAGTCAATTGATTTGGTTTGTTAGATTCATGTCCATCAATTTCCAATAACTGCCAACGTAATGGGCAAATTATGTCATTTTTTGCTGTTTCTAAAATGGTATGAAAATCTTACCTATCCTACAAGTGTTTTAGGAAAAATAAAATGAGACACAGGTCATTGAATTAGAAGGAATTTAAATTGTAACAATGTAATTTATTAACATTGCATTATCATTATGATGATTAACAATGAGTGTGATACACATGTGAGCAATTAAGGAATCAATTATAAGCTAGCTATTATGTGATTATAATGTTACCCTAAATCAATTAGGAACGTCATTTAAAAATGTATTTTCAGAATTTTTCATATTTTACTTAACCTTAATAGTCATGGTTAGAGAGAATTTCCCAAAATTATAAAACAAAATTATCTACAAGCATTATGATGTTCTCTAATATTTGCCAGAAAGATACTACACTGGCCTTGAGTGTTCAGTTATGTTATGTTTGCCTGGGATTGCAAAGATTTATTTAATAATATATGTAAAATATTTGATTCTGTTTTGTATATACAAATATTAACTCTTTGGAACTGAAAGGCAGGAATGTGAAAAGTAAATGTTAATATATCTTAATTTTGGGGATATGGATTATAATATTTTATTGCTGTAGGGTTTTCCTTCACTGGACATTCAAGGACCATTAAATATAGAGATTAAATTGTCATAGTAAATTAAGTATACATCAAGATGATTGTTATAATAAGATACAGTCTTACTTTTAAAATAATTTAGAAGATGAATTTTTCAGTAACACATATTTATAGTATTATTTTTAGTGTTAACATCATTTGAAAGGGGGGTGGGTGATACTTAAAGCCTCTGTTGAGAGAGGTTGTCCTCCATGGGCCCTGAGCATCTCTGCATGTTCTCACTGAGTGTGTCACACTGCAAGGTTTATCTCATGATACCGAGTGAGCAGTTTCTGTAGTCAGCCACACAGGCAACAAAGTAGTTCAAAGTGATCACAGTATGACTTGTAATTCTTCCCCTGGGAAGATGACTGACTTATTTGTTACTTGCTACCATGCTTGCTGCTTGATCAAAGAGAGCTGAGCCCTGGGTCCTGCATCCCTCACCCACCATACAACCTCTTGTGTGCATAGCATCCATCTGGACTGTGGTATCTCCCTAGGGACTTGGTGGCAAGGGAATAGCACAACAAAGCTGGTGCTCTGGATGTCAGCTGTGCTTTGAGTAATAAAATATCTGGCTCTGATCCATTAAGTCTCAGTGTCTACTGTCTGAAATATTCACGCCATTGTGGGAAGCTAACATCACATGCCTAGTTATCTTCTTTGTAGTCATGATATTATGCTTTGACATGCTCTGTGATGTTTGGGTTCTTCCTAGACAACTCTTCTGAATTTTTCTGTCTTCTGTGTAAAAGTGCTATTTATTTTTTTCTATCTGGTAATTATTTTGATTTTAGTTATGCATTCATTATTCTTACATCATATATGTTTCCCTTCAAAATTAGTGTTAGAAAAATATTTACAGTGAATTATGGAAAGGTTAACATGTGAGCCCTATTCATATTGATTCTAATACTCAGGATAATGCTTTCAGAGAAGCCACAATATCCTTGAAGTAAAAAAATAAATATATAATGGCTACATAATTCAAAATGTGAAATGTGAAAATCTGTGGTTCAGCCACTAATTAGTCCCGTGATTCTGTAACACTCTGCAATTAAAACTTTTCTTGGTTTTAATTTATTTTTGAAAAATTTGGAACATACAAAAGTTTTAGGGGGACATATATGAGTTTTAATGAATAGCTACTATGTGTCAAATGATGTATTATGTTCTGCACTGTGCATATCAGAATGAGTAGGGCTCAGTGCAGTACTTAAAGTGCTCATAATCTCAAACATCTCTAAGAAATGTAAATTTAGTAATTTTAGAAGTCTGTAAATATCGCTATTGTTTTATAAACTACTGTATGTATTTATGTCTCCTATTAATATTAATCAAACCCTGATCATGTGACAGGCACTGTGTGAGGTGCTTGGGATGCAAGCATGAACATCGACATGATGCTTCAGCTTGTGCAGACAATTATAAGATGTACCACAAATCTAAGTACTTCCTGAAGGGATAGGAGAAATACAGACTATTATAGCAACACAGAATGGAGACATCCAAATATTTGATCTTTTAATATCTTAAATGTGTTCATTATAATGTTTCCTTTGGGTTCACCTCCTGATGTTGTCTCTATAGTTTTATGATACAGATGTTTTCACTATAGTTTTATATTATAATGGTTTGCTGTAATCAGTTGATATATGTTTGCATTTTTTTTAAAAAATACTCTTACGATTATACTTTTTTCATTTTGTTTTCCTCAATGGTATTATTATTATTATTTTTAATGGTGATGTTATTACTGGGAGACAATTCTCCATGGGTATCATGTTTCTGAATGTCTTCTAAACAGAAGCACAACTGAATTTGTTTTGATCTACTTCTTTTTAAGAATGTTGTATAGCAAACAGCTTTTAATCATAGAGATAGAGTGTCTTCCCTCAACACCACTGGAGTGGAGTGGCGGCAGATTCATTTAGAGTCTTTGAGGATAAAGTACCTCTCTCTGGAGCAAGAACCAAGCATGCCTACTGCTTAAAATTAACAAAATGTGGGTTCCGTAACCTTAGTGTTCCCTTTCTATAATATAACCCACTGTGTAGGCATGCTCACATGGCCTCTTCTCATTGGCTTATGGAAATTAGGGCTTAAGAACCAGTGAAAATATTGATACCCTGGCTGTTTTTATTGCAGTGAATAATAAACTCTTCTTTGTTTCAGACCCTGGGATTTTATTTCTTCTGCTAGTATCTCTGAAATATCAGCATGTTAACTTGTTAATTTACAAGTAGGCTAATATCAGACCCTTCAGATGTCTTAAAAGTTATGTCAGAAGTATCAGCCATTGAGCAGAACATACATGGTGGATTTTCACAAGTGAAATGAATTGTGGGGATGAAAAAAGATATACAGAGAAGAATAAAAAGGTTAAGAAAAGCTAGTCCAGAAGTTTGAAATGTAAAGCATAAACTTCTATCTTTTCTCAAATGCTGGGAAGAGTAATTATCTATGATACAGAACTCCAGATTCTCAGAGGATTTCTTTCAATTGTGTTTGTCCTTTGTGCCTTCACCCTTCTGTTTTTTCTTTTCCTGCAAAGACTTAAGGGCACTTTTGCAATTGAACCTGATTTGAGGTTGTATGTGTCCTAGCGTGATAGAAAATAGATATTTTTATACACTTTTAAAAACACTTTTCATTAGATGTAGAAATGTTTAAAACTTCTTTAAGCTCTTCATACTGTGTCAAGCCCCTGGGCTTTTCTGCACATGTTTAAGAGCCTTTTGGGAACTGGGCTTCACTGAACAGGCTACAGATTGCCCATCCAAACTTCAACCACGGAGGCTTTGAATTTCTTTACATACTGTCTTCCCAAAGCATGAGAAAGAACACACTAGATAAAAGGAATTTGCAGTCACACATTTAACTATTCAAGAACTCACTTTATTGAGTCAAACCAACACTTTATTGAGCTTTATCTATTATTAGTCTGATGACATTGGTTAATGACATCTATATGGACTCATTTCTTAAATTTGAAAACTACTTTCATAAAATTCTCACCAAGCACATAACAGGATTATTTCTCTGTCAAAGACTGTAATCTTAAATTACAGCAAGTTTCTTTTGAGGCATCTAAACTGCAGGAGGAACCCTATCTCTGTATGTTAATGCTACACTTTTAGGTATTAGTAACTACATGTAACAGAAAAATTCATTGAGTGAAGAACATTGGGCAGAGAACCAATTTGCAAAAACTATCAATTTCATTGAGATTAATCTATGGGCAGACGATAAACGAAACGCATGATTGCTTCATCCACACTCATAAGGTTGATCTGTTTTTGAGAGCTTAATTAGCATTTACTTAGCCTTATCAAATGTATATCATAATTAAAATCCAATAGCATATGATTTATAATGTTTACAGCAGTTGCTTTAGATTGTTTTACCATTATCCTTATTCCGGCTTCATTATAAATGCATTTGTCTAATATTTTATAGTTTTGTTTAGTAGTTTTTCCTAAGAATGTAAAAATCCCATATCAATATTAACTTCTAAAAACTGATATTTTATTAGGTTTGTAATGTTCACTTTCAAATGTTTAGCAGCTGTTTCTTTTGCCATCATAATTATTCAACTCTGATTTTCACCTGTGTGCCAAAAATAGAGGATTACTGTGAGAATTTAATCAACCATAAATGAAAGAAGAGTTCATTTCTCATTTTTTCTAGAATCGTGGATCTTACTGTATATTAATCATTTTTTCAATCACCAAGTTCTTTTAAGTTTAGTAAATTCAAAATAATATTCAAAATTTTGCAAAGCATGAAATTGATCCAAAACCCTTAAGAATTTCTATTAACCTTAATTATTAAAACAAAAAAATTTATATATGTAAAAAACAAAAATACTTTAAAATGATTTAATGGTCAAAAGTCCAACATGTCATTTAAGTAAGAAATAGACTGACAGATAAAATCATAGTTATGCTTATCTGATAGCCACTAATAACTACATAATCACTCAATAGTCACAAGAAGGCCCTCAGATATTTTGTAAGGGCCATTCAATTTTAGGCAGGCAAAAACATATATCCTCAGTCACCATTTGGGTAAAGATTAGATATTGTTTCTACCTTTCTCTCTTACATGATGTAAAGGATTTAATATAATTCAACTGCCATCAGGTATCAGGCTGGTCCTCTTGGGAAATGGTATCCTACCAAGAATTTAGCATTGGTCTTTGCAGTTAGAGATTCATCACTTAGCTAGATAGGCCCTCTTTAAGGGAAGCCTTTCGTATTGACTTTATGCATAAAGTCTTCCCTTCTAAATGTCCATGAAACTATCTCTACCATTTGGTACATATATCTTTCAACTACTTCTAGATGTTATTAGCTATATCTTGATCACCAGATCCAATATATATGATATTATCAATATGGTAAGATAGAGTTTTGTTCAGAAGAAGAGTAAAACAATGAAGGTTCTGTGTACTATATGTTATGATATAGAACAGAGCTAACATATTCCTGAGGTAATGGAGTGAGGATGTGCTGTCCTCTATACCACATGAAAACAAAGTCTCCGGTGGTTTCTTCCTAATTAATGCTTAGCTGCAAGCTATTTGCTGCATTAATAGTAACTTTATACCAGCTACTGCCCTTCATACTATTTGTTCCAATGTATAGATTACATCTTAAAGATAGCTACAATTGGAAGCAATTTCTAATTAAGTTTACAATAATTCCCTTTCATTCTCTAGTACTAAGATTTCTACAAAGCCAAAGTGGTATGTTAAATGAGGATAAGTTTGAATTCAATATTCTTGTATCTCTCAAGTTTTTGATAGTAGCATTATGATTTAGGATTACATCACAGATATATATATATATATATATATATATATATAGATATATAGATATATATATATAAATATAGATATATATATTGATATAATGGGATCAGAGACATTCACTTTTCCTTTATAACAGACTTTGCTCCATGGGTTAGAAAACTAATGTGGGAATTTGCCAGCTATGAAGTACAGATATTTCAACTATGCATTTGGAATTAGGGGAGATAACTGCTGAGTGTTTTTGAAGATTTACTAAGTCCACTAAGAGATGGATTCAAACCAAATGTTTTATTTTTCAACTGACCCCCAAAAGCCTCTATTCTGAGTAGAGGAGTGTAGTGGCCTTTTGGATGGCTAAAAACCCATATCATTTCAGAGCTGTGCATTAAGTAATATTTAAAAAGGCTGGATATTTCTCTTTGTCTAAAACGAGTTACCTTGAAAATGTTTACAGGACCTTTTGAGAAAAAGTGGGAAGACTGTGTCCATTACATATTTGCAATTTTATTTCAGGAGGTTTAGAGTCTATGTGCTGGTTCAAATCTGGGAATTAAGTTAGGGGCCCTTGATTCTCTAACTTAATGGCTCACCTCAAGTGCCTCCAACTCAGTTAGGTTTTTTTTTTTTTTAATTATACATATTAAGAAAAAAACAAATCTACTAGTAATTGAATATATACCAGATTTCCCTTGTTTTAGTCAGAGTTCAATTGGAGAAGCAGCTTCTGTGGGATATTTATTATGGAAAATTGCTTACATAAGTATGGGAATAGACTAAATAACCTTTGCAAGGGTGTTTCTACTTCTAATGCTGCAGGCTAAAGTCCACAGGCAAGCAGGCAGGAAGAGAAGACAGCAAGAGCTGGAACCACTGAAGATCAGACTGAAAATTATGCTTTTCCTTGTTGCCCTTATTGTTGGTGATAAGGACATCCTACAGATGCCAAAGACCTTTCTCATGGAGTTCAAAACACATATACTACACATGGTGCACATGCCAGAGAAAATGAAAGAAGGTCCAGAGAGAAGAGAAAGCAAATAAAGGACGTTTCTTGGGAACATGATTAGTTTGGAAGAGTGAATAACCCCGAAGAATCCTCTACAGATAGCTTCTCTCCCTAAGCATTTTCAATTTTCCCCTGTTTTATGTGCCAGTTAAGTTCTAATATAACAAATTCATTTAATGTAGGTCAACACTGAGTCAGATTTTGGTTATCCACCAAGTAAGCTATCAGTGCTCAAACTACTATCCACATTAATAATTTAACTCCATCTAATGTTATAATTTTTCCTGAAATAACATATGTATAATCCATTCCCACATGCATTCCCAGGTTTTGGTTGATATAAATTGACAAAAATCTGGCAAATCATTTGTTTTTTATTCTATAGTCTCTTTAGTCATAATTCATCTTGATTCTTCTGAGGTATACTGGTCATTTATCTGGATTGGGAAGATAGTTTTGAACCTTAAAAACAATCAATATCCCCTAAAAAGGCATCTGCTTCAAATGAGATTATTAAAGAAGTCTTAAAGCAAAGAAATGCTAACACTTTTAGTCAGAGGAAGAAATTTTTTGTCTTAAAAGCAAAGTTAAACAGGATTGGAGTTGGTGGTATAAGTAATTATATCTATCAGAATTTATACAAATTCTTCCTTCCAGTTTTCAGGGTTCAACATTTTTCTAATCATCATTCTCACTGTCACTAAAAAACCCCAGAGAGGTTCTGAATTTCACTTACATTATAAATCTTTTACTTGCAAAAATCAAAAATTGGTCTTTATATCAGTCCCATGGCTATAGGAGATCAAATATTCTTTTAGGTGAGTTATAGTTATTCATAGAACTGTATATTTCCTTTATGTAAAAAAAAAAAATCTCTTCTCATCTTTCTTTCTCATGCGTGCCTTTGTTCTCTCATGCTCTTTCTACCATATCAATTTTCAAAATTATTTTTATAGATTTCAAGGTGGGATATATATTTAATTCACCATTTGAAAAAATATAAAAGAAAAAATTATCAGACAGGTGATAATATTAGAAATTACAACAAAGTTGCAATGAAGATTCCATATTTTAATGTTTTTCCACCTGTGTTTAATAATTGTGTATTATTTAAGTATATTGATTATCAGTGCGATTGAAATAATTATAATTCTAAGATGGCCACCAAGATTTCCACCCTTTGGTATGAACGTCTTGTGCAATTCCTTCATCTTGTGTATTTGATGGAATGACTCTTATGATTTTGCATGTCAGATAACAAAGGAGATTTTGCAGCTATAATTAAGCTTACTAATCAATTAACCTTGAGTGAATCAAAAGGACTGTTATATGGGTGGGACTAGCCTAAATGAATCTTTTACATCTGGATCTAGAAGTCAGATTGAAAGGAAGTGAGATTCAAAGCTTTAAAAAGCAGGAAACAACAGGCAGCCTCTCAATGCTGAGAGGATGGTCTCTGACCAACATCAAGCAAAAAAGTTGGAATCTCAGTTTTATAATAAAACAAAACAAAACAACACACAACGACAACAACAAAACTAGCTCTAACCACAACTTGAATGGGTTTGGAAGAGAACCTTAAGCTTTAGAAGAGACAGCAGTCCCTGCCAACACCTTGATTTCAGGTCATGAGCAAAGAATTCAGTGACATCATGCCAGGTTCTTGTCTAACAGAAAACCAGAAGATAACAAATTTATGTTGTTTTAAGCCACTTTGTGGTAATTTGGTACACAGCAATAAAAAGCTGATGCAATTAGTTAAGGTGTAAACAGAGATACTAGGAAAGTTAATTACTCTAAAATATTGTTCATGAACATGTCTAATGGAGTATTGATTTCACTTTTTCTACAGGTGAATGATGGGAGTACTAAAGATTTTAGAAGAGCCACATTAGTCAACATGTTTGATGGCAGAGCCACCAATACCAGGGCAGATGTTACTTAGGATACTGAGTAGTTTTATTACTAAAAGGACTTTTGACAAAGTTAAAATATATGAAAAGTTCTCTCTTATTTTTATCATCACTTTGTAAATGAAAGAGTCCCTTTATTCTAGTTTTCCTCTAATTATTATTTGATTTAAAATTATGTATTCCTGTCATTTTTCTTATTGCCTCACCTTCAAAATTTACACTATACCTTCTGGGAACATAATTTCATTACTAACAAACCACTCAATATATCATTTAACACAGGGGTATATCATGCATAAAATTATGTTTTGTTACCTTACCTTAACTATATCTTAGTTCTTTCTCTAATTTCTTTTCCTCTATCCTCTAAAACTCCCTGGCTAGGATGCCGAAGGTTACCTTTTCTTTCTCTTTGTATGTACTTTACCCCATACTAGATCCTTCTCCCTGTGTGTTCTTTACCCCATTCTCTCCTGGCTCTTGTAGAACATATTTCACTAATCATTTCCTTTCTTTTGTGTTCTTCTTTATTTTAACTGATGCTGTTCCCTCAGTGTACACATTCCTGAAGTCTCTTCCATTTATTTACCCCTGGCAAACTGAACCCAATCTTTACTTTATAGTTTTCTAGACGTACTCTCTAGTTTTTCTCCTGCTCTTCCAAAGTCCATAAAGTAGCAAATGATGCATTTATGTCCACTATATCACACCTACTAACCTCCTAGATACACTGGAGTTCGATCTATCTCATAGGTTCACCAAAACTATGATTACGATGGATTTTTCTATGAATAGTAACACTTCTTTTCATGGAATAACAATTGCTGTAGTATTAAAAATTCCATTGAGACAACATTCATTCAGCTCTATAAGACAATAACCAAGGCTTTCTGAGACTTCATTTCAACAAATAATTCTGCGATGAATATTCCAAAGTTAAGGGGTAAGTGGAGTTGAGGAATTACTGTCTTTCTCTTGGAAGTAACACATGTCTCAATTATTCACATTTCACTGATAAAACCAAGTCTGATGACCATGCCTCACTTACAGGGAATAATGAGCACAATCCTCTTATGTACCTAGGTAAAGAGAAAACTGGAAATTAGTAAACAGTAGTAGTATCATCAACAAATTCTGGTGTTGTACATTTCTATGTATCTTTTTAAAAACTATTTTCTTCATGATAATTATTTTTTTTGTTCACTCTTTAGGCTTATTTACCACCATTATTCCTAATACAGATTATTCTGTGTACTTTCCCGGAGAAATTCATTCTCGTGGCTTCACCTAACTAATACCTATTAGCTGTTGACTCAAAATCATTGTATCCTACCTAGCTATCTCTTTGCAGCCTTACAAGTGCTTATCCACCTGTCAACTAAAAATATTTATGATATGCCAAAATTGACCAGCATGTAAAATAAGGTTATCTGAAACTTGACTTTATCCTTATTCAAATAATGTAATTTTAATATTACAATATCTTTCTTAAACAAATGTAACAATTTTCCAAATCTCTGTTGTTTTCAGTCTTATCTTCTTGGATCCATTTATATCATAGCTTAAAGGGTAATTTCTCTAAAAGAAAAAAAAATCTGATCATGTTGCTGTCATGAAAAATAATCTATAAATATTTCATAGGTCATCGTTACATATAGTTTAATTCTTAAACTTCCTAACAAATTCTTTTGTGACTTGGCACTTACTGACCCAAGCAGAATCTTTCTTTTTTAATTCCAGCATTACATTTTATATCTAACTACACAAAATTGCTTGCATTGCTTTATCATATTATGCTGGGTTTTGCCGCAGTCATTCACTTTTGTGGCACTTTCTTTCTGAAATGCCTTTGAGCTTTGTTACTCTTCATTCTTTAAAAATCAAAATATGTACCAATGTTAGGGAGTCTGTAAGGCCTGAGACACAGGAACCAAGGCCCAGCTGTGTAACCACAGAAATTTCCTTTGAAGACCTTCCTTAAGGACCTCCCAGGGTTATAAATTACCCCAAAGCTTAGAGCACAAAGGCCATAAAAACTGCTGGCTAAATCAGCTACAAAAGCATGCACACAAAGTATTACCTTAAACTGACCATAATTTCAGCCTCATTATACAATCATTATAATATCATAACTATGCCTGGAAGTTCATGAATCTAATTATAACAGACTGAATTCTGGGTAAGCACATGCATAGTAGGCAAAGTGTCATATAGCAGCCAACTGTCAGTCAAGATGACCTCATGTGCAGATCATCTAGGCCCTCCCATCATGGCCCAAATATAAACAGACCTTCCCATTTCTTCATTGTTACAGCTCTCCTGCCTGGACACCTGTTCCTCTCTTTGCAGTATACTATCTTATCTCTTTATCTCCTAAATTCCACAGGGCTGCGGCTTCCTTAGCACGGGATGTCTCTTTCTGAAATGTACTTTCAATAAATCTTACTTTTTCTTGCTGACCAGTAATTCTACACACAACACCAACGTCCACCATAGTCCACTACTCACCTCCTCCCCCCTGCCTGTGGGGCGACACAGGATTTCACCTCACCCCAGTGGTGACATAAGGGCACATTATCAACAGAGGAAACTAAAGCTGATGTACTTGCATCATCAGCTGTTAAACAGAGAATACCACCTATAAATTACAGAAGGAAGAGGATTTTAGCCCAGGAACTCTAAATTTACTCAAAATGTTATTTTCATCTCAGAGGCAGAAAGATGTTTGAAGATACTCAAGAATTCAAAAAGTGTATTTCTCAAGTATAACACCTAAAGAAAATATTTGGAAATAAAAAGACTACCACTAAACAGAAAATTAACCAAAATTGAGACCTCAAATGTGGTTATGAAGAGAAAATGGAATAATAGAATTACAGTGGGTATGAACCTTGATAGAAATATATTGATAGAGGAAGGCACATATTTCATGCATTTGCATAAATAAATATATATGGCATATTATATTTCTATTTCTATTTTATTTATTATACATTTACATATATTATTATTATTAAAATAAAAAGAAGAAAATAGAGACTGACCTTGAAAATTCCCTGAGCAGACCAAACCAGTCATAAAAGTGAAGCTTAATTTAACTTATTTGGCAAGACTAACTTGACCTGAATCATTTCTTGCTTATTTCTCTGAAAATTATAAGCAAAACTTAAACTGTTTACCAAGGTTAATATGAGGTAACCACTGACCAATTCTCTATCATTTAAGAAAATTATAACATTATAATAATCACCGTGAAGAATAAACAGTCACACCTTTCTCACTGTATAAGCTGCTTTACAAAGCTATGTCCCTGAACCTCCTTTTCTGTTTTGGTTTGAGTGCTCTGAGTTTGCAAACTGTCCTTTTGGTGTGTATACAATAATACACTTTTAGTGTATTACTATCATTGGTTCATTGGTTTTACTTTTGCTATTTCTGAGCTTTTTGACATTATATATGTTGACATAAGAAATGTCCAAAACTGTAAAAAAAAATTTAAGAATTTATTGAAGCCAAACTGACAACAATTGTGTTTATTTGAGCCAAACTGATGACAATCAACTAAATTTAATTAATATTCTAAATCCCTTGCTGTCATGAAAACCATTTGCACAGCATCTTCACTAGGAGTAGATTCCATCTCGAGATCATTTTTTTTTTTTTTTTGCTTTATTTTATCACGAGATTGCAGCAATTCAGTCATATCTTCAGTCTTCACTTCTAATACTGGCTCTTTTGCTATTTGTACCACATCTTCAGTTACTTTCTCCACTGAAGTGTTGAATCCCTCAAAGTCATCCATAAGAGTTGGAATAAACTTTTTCCAAATTCCTGTTAATGTTGATATTTTTACATGCTCCTATGAATCACAAATGTTCTTAATGGCAATGGAATGGTAGAAATAGAAAAGAGTGGGAGATAGAACATCAAGTTCCATCTCAAGGGCAGATGGGCTACAAAATAGAAAATGTATTTTTATTGAATGAATCTTGCACAGGCTGTTTTTAACTGCATTACCCCTTCTCCGTGGACCTCTAAGATTGGACCAGTTGAAGTTTTCCCTAGATTTTAGTTCCAGAAATAACCGTGTTGCTCTTTGGTAGTTCATTGGCTTTTGCCTTGTAGACTTTCTGAATCACATAATTCATGGTATTTTCTAACTTATGGTAGAGTCTACAGAATATGGAAACAAACTGGTGACCTATTTTATAGCATGAGTGTTGAAACTTTTATTGTACTACATTTTTATTTTGTTTTTTATTAAATTTATTGCAGTGACATCGGTTAATACAATTATATAGGTTTCAAGTGTACAATTCAATAATACGTCATGTGTATATTGCATTGCGTGTTCACCACCCAAAGTCAAATCTCCTTCCATCACCATATATTGGACCCCCTTTCCCCATATTCCTTTTTTCTCTTTGTTGTTATTTTTCTGAAGCTTCAGCGTTCTCATTTACTTATAACCTGCTTTCAAGGTCTGTGTTCATTTAAAATTTCCTCCTTACTGGAATTAGTTGCAATGAAAATAAAACCCTAAGTATCCAAATGAATCACTGCTTTTTAGAACCCTTCTTTCCATTAACCATCATTGAAAACATCAATCATATCCTCCCAGGCCCTGATTCTTTTTTATAAAATGATTCTAAGAAAATATATTGAAATTTATTTTATTGGGCATTTATTTATTACAATTACCTCCTTGTTAGTGAATGCTAAAATTGTCTCTTCTTCCTAATGTGAACTGCATTACTTAGTAGTTATAAATCAGTATTTAATGGCAGGATTGTAAAAAATTAAAATAGGTTGGAGGCTGTGTTTCAGTTACCCACATAGGTTGGAGGCTGTGTTTCAGTTACCTACAACTCCTATGGGCCCAGAGAAGCATGTGATAGGTATTTATTCTTACAGTTGTCCTTTGAAGAAAGTTTAGCATCAAAACTCTCTTTAATATACTGACAAACCTGATATTCAGTGCCTGAAGAATCTGGAGAGCTACATTTTTTCCCCAACAATATTTCATCTCTAATAGGAAGCTATTTACATTCTGAACACTACCAACTTGATGACATAAGAAGTGGTTTGATAAAAATCACCCAGAGATGCAGAGAATTTTGAAAGCAAACCTAAGAACCCACTTGAACTTTAAAATTCACAAAACAGCATATTTGTGATTGTTTCTATCATTGCTTCTACTATAAAGTCAAAACTCTACAAGTTGCAGAGAACCAGCAAAATATAATCTGAAATGTGTTCACATTTTTAAATAACATTTCAGAACAGTGAATAATGCTATATTTTCAGTGCTTACTAAAATTTTACTTATTCATGAATGACATCTGAGTCTAAAGTACACATACACTATTTTTATTTTTTTAGTCACTAAAGAAATAAAAACAAATATACCAATAAAATCTAATATTACTATCATCATCATCTTAAAAAAAGAAATGCGACATCTAATCATAGCAAATATGCTAAAATTTATTTAGTTTATTTTCTTTCTGGACTGGAAAAATATAATTTAGAATTTACTGGACTCAGTTTCTAAAGTATTCATACATAAGATCCCATTTTTCCATATATCTTGATTGTCTTAAATAAAAATTTCAATGTAACTGTTACTGCCAATAGGCTTTCTGCTAAGTTTATATTCTACAGACCTTGGTAAGAGTGGGAATGCCAATAGTTCTATACAGCATTCATTATATTTATAAACTAATGAACTCCATTTGATTTTCTTTACTGCTTCTTTGCAAATTTAGCTTCTAAATCTTTCATCCTGACCCTAAGGTAATTATGAGGTAATTAAAGCAAAGCTGACTTTCTTTCAGGTCTCTTTCTATCCTCAATTAAAGAAAAAAAAAAGGTGGTTCAATAGGCTCAAATTCATTTATTCTTTCAATAAATGTTTACCTAGTGTCTACTTAATTTGTAAAACAAATGAGCATGTATGAATGAATGTATAAAAGAATGAATGAATAGATAAATAAGTAGTTAAATACAGGGAGCTTTATTTACAGTAAGTTATATAAACAAGTTTATAGATAATTTCCTTTGTCTTTTGGGGCTGCTGTAACAATTACCACAAACTGGGGTCTCTTACAAACAACAGAAAATTGTTTCTCGCAGTTCTGATGGGTGGGAAGTACAAGATCGAGGTACCAGTAGATTTGGTATCTAGTGAGAACCCACCAGACATATATACATGGCTGTCTTGTCCCTGTGTCCTGATGGAAGGGGTAAAGGAGCTCTCTGGGGTCTCTTTTATAAGGAACTAATTCCATTATATTACATACCACTAAGAATGACAAATCAGTGTCAATTAGGTTCTGATACCTCATAAATTTTAATATAAAATACAACTTTAGAGACATGCAATAATGAAAAAAAATGTATCTTGAATTAATTACATGTAATAATTTAGCTTAGAATGAATATATTTTTTTAATGGTTGAAAATGTATTTTTTAAGAAAAATATTTATCAGAGGTACTCTTTAATAACTATTAAGAGCCTCTTTCCACAGCTAAAATATTAGATTATAATATCAAAAACTATTAGCAAATGTATAATTTCTAAACTTGTAAATAAACCCTATCCATTATTTTCAATTAAATCTTAATGCATGACAATTTTTTATTACCTAAATCACTATTTACTTTTCTAGATTAAATAAATGTAAAGACTTTAATGGCAGGATTTCTTCCAATAATTAAAGAGAAGTTGGCCTGTGTTTCTAACACAATGTTTATGCCCTCTGAATAAAACATTCTATTCTGTCCCTCCTTTACTTATCATGAGGTCAAAGAACTGCTCTTCAGTGCACTGAGTGTAGTCAAATGGCCTTACGAGTAAACATCCTTTAAAATCGGAACCCCGAGGTGGACCATAATTTTTCTACCTTGTTGAACTCACCTGACAGGACAAGAAATACTGTTCCAAGAGCTGTAGCCAGCAGCACTTAACATTCACAGCCAGACTTCCACTTTGCTTCCAGGAAGCAATCAGATTCCTTTAATCAGATACCTTCCCTTTCTCATCTCTCTTGTTCTAAACTGTAAGAACATAGTAAAATGAATATTTTATAAACAGACACATACCACGATAAGAAATAGATTACTAGTGACATTAGGAACTACCGCAGAGTGGAAAATAGCAGCCAAAATGATACTTTCGCTGATCTTAAAGCCAATGTAAGCTTGAATAAAAAAAAAAAAAGCTAAAAACAATGGATTGGTTTTTCTTTTACATTAGTGTATTAAATTTTAAAACCATGAAATAATTTTCTTTAATTTATTAAATTTAATGATAAATTGTATTTTAATAAAATTATTATAATTATTACATTTTAATCATTTAAATTATTTTCATTTTGAACAGTCATTCTTCTTTTAAACTTTTCTCTGTCAAAGTTTAATTTTCAACATTTCAAATATTCTCATATAAATATAGGATGGATACATGTCACAGATCTTATTCAATTTATTAACTAATATGGTGACCAGTTAGATGGGAAGGCTGATTCCAAGAACATTTGAGGAATAAGTTTTCACATAGTCTATTTGAAAAGGCAGTTAAGTGAAAATTACAAGATCACTAGGCTAGTTATAATGCTGGTTTATATACTAAAGGGCAATAAAACCAAAATCTTTGGTGATAACTTTTTTACTGGATAGATATTAATAAGTAAGCATGTAACTTTCCATTGACTAGGTAATAACCAATCAGCACATAAAGTCAAAACAAAGATCCATCCTAGAAAATCAAATAATCTTTGGATTGCCTTAATAGTGCAGTACAACACTGAAAAGACATATAAATATTCCGTTTATTCCCTAGTTTTAGATCATGTGTTTTCTTAATAGATGCCTCTATTCTACTTTGCTTTAAAAAAGGAAGTTGTCAAGACATTCGAAGATGGTTTATGAGGTTCACTTAATAAAGGCCAAAAAATTAGTACATCTGCCAAGATATAAAAATGGTTGTAGGCTGCATCTGCCAATTATTTTGAAATTTCTAAAATGCTAAGAGTTTTAGGTGATGAAATTCAAACTTCAAGAGGGAAAAATACATTCTCAAGTGATTTTAAGAATATCTTGAACAAATCTTGAATATATCTTAATATAGTAGAGACAGAAAAAAAATATTTCATGGATTAGGACACTTTGAACAGGTTAGTGAATTATGAAATATGTCATAATAGCTTATAATTCTGTGTTTTAAACTTGAACAATATAGTAATGAGTAAAATGTATTCTAATGAGATAAAAGTTGTTTTCCATACATTATATTTCTCTGGTAGTAATTCTGACTTTATGCTTGTATAACAAATTACTTTTTCTTATGATACTTATAAAATTTCATGAAAATATATACAGACAATAAAATTATGGTAATTGGTTTATTCTGCTCTTCCAGAAATTAGGATTCTAATTAATATACACTTTTGGGTGTGAGGCAAAGTGCAACGACTATGACTTTGTAATAATGCTGTCATGCTTATTTACATAGTAGAGATTTACTTTCTAAGTTTAAAGCACCATGTAAGCATAACACATTATTAATTTTCAAAAATTATTTCCCCCAATAAAAATACTTTTATAATAAGTATGTTTTCCAGTTTTATTTTTAAGCACTATCATAAGCCTTCATAACTTCTATTTTACACGAAGGGAAGTGTTAGAGTGAACCCTGATTTTGTTTTTCTCAAGCTAGTTTAGAAGAATGGGAAAAAATGGCACATTTAAGTCATCGACATACACTAATCTACATTTCCTCTCTATTTAGGCTGTCTAAGGAATTAGTCACTTGAATTAACTAAAATAGCTAAAATATGGTTTAATAAATATCAGTACCAAGTTGTTTAATTGGGCAAAACTCATCTCAGGTTAGAAAATCAAAGCAATGCTACTTTGACTTTTACTGAATTATTGATGCTTAAGAGATTTGTAGAGTATGTAACTACCTCCTGGAGAGAAATCTATGTTTTCTTACCAGTGCTATCTTTTATTTCCTCAAACATAGAGGAAGTTATAAACTATTTTGCTATAGTTGCTTATTTTTTATATGATAATTATATGTTAAATAATATTGCATGTTAAAAGATATTACTTTGTGATACTTTCTCAATAATCACATCAATAAAATAATAAGCAAAATAATAACAACAAGCAGAGTACATATATTTGGAGCAAAAGTGAGCTGAATTTCTTGTGATTTGCTAGAGGTAGGAATTTTTAAAAGTATTTTCCTAACAAGTTTTTATCACTCTCTTGGATACTTTTTTTTTTTATACTCTTCTAACTCTTTACTGATAAGCATAAGAATTTGGGATTTTGAAAAGAGACATCACTGTTTCAGTCATTTACACGAGTTTCGAGTGATCATTTTTTCCTTCTAAAAGTAGTCTTAGAGAAAAGTCTTTCTTATGTAGCAACAAAATGTAGAAATAATAAAAATTGTTTTATTTAGCATCAAAGGCTTTTCAAATTTTATTTCAGATATGCCAATTTAGGAAGAATGACTCTTTTTTTTCCCTTTATTCGGAATATAACCAAAGAACCTAAAGTAGAGAGACTATTTGATAATTATGTCAAGCAAAGAGAAAATTTCCACATTAAAAACAAAAAGGCCAGATGGGCTTTTAGTGTTTATACATTTTCAATATTTACAACTTCTACTAACAAGAAAAGGGGTAAGTTACTGCAAATAAGAAAATAAACTGAAGTTTCATTGTCAAAATGTGGCTGAGTTAGTGTTTTGAATCACGATTTATGCTGGAGATGTAAGGTGACCCTGCAGTATGTATTTCATGCTCTAATTACTCCTGCCTTTACCTTGTCAGTTAATGATTGTTAAACTTAAAAGAGCTTGCTTCAAAATATACCTGTAATGGAGCCTGGACTGATGGGAGTGACATTTGTAATATAACTTTGAAAAGTTTGCCAGTAAAATTAATGTGACATCTTTATAAAAAAAGAGAAGTAAACTAGATGTGAATTTCAAAAGAAATGGAGAAAAAATATGCAAGGAAAAATTAATTATAATTTAAATCTATAGTGTCTAGTAGAATGATTGGTACATATGGGACTTTAATGAATGTTTGAGTAATGAACAAATAAATTCAGCGCACTAATTAATACGACTGATCTGTTCTCTGAGCAAAAGTTAACCAAATGTAGTAAGATGGATAAGCATGCAAAAATTACCAAGCTCTGGGGTTCTTCTCCAAGAAGATCCTTGTACTATTTCACTTCTTTTGAAGGCAATTTTTAAAAACAGATTCAGTATAGGCTGAATGAAGACACCAAAACTCATCCGTGTTATGATCAGAAATAAAGTAGTGGTTGGCTTGAAACTTGCTTTCTCCAAATGAATGCATCAGAGGTGATGGGGAGTCAGTTTAAGACTTCAGGTAGCCTTTTGCATTTCTGCTTTCTCTTGCTTCCTTGTGATCTACTGAAACCATGTAAGGTTAGCTTATAAGGAGACATGAGAGCCCACATGGGGAAGAGCTGAGCCTTTTGGGAGTTGCTGACAACCATCCAACCCCAAATATGTGAGAGGGCCCAGACACAATCAGCAGAACCATTTTCCTAGCCCACAGGTAATGACGGATGCAATACTGAGCCAGCCAGAACCTACAGAACCATCCAACTGACTTACAGACTTTCAAATAATAAAAATGGTATTGCTACTCTTACTTTGAATTCCCAAGAGCCAAACTCCTGATCACATGATAATTGGAGGAATGGTATCAGATAAAGAGGAGTAAAGGAAGCAGGATAGGGCTAGGGAATAAAAGTAAGCAGTGGTATAAGTTGGTGACTATCTTCACTCTGATCCATAGAAGTCCAAAGCACAGATAACAACACAGGGTTAATCCTCATTAAGGGTAGGTTGTCATTTCTTGCCCCAGTGTAAATTAGTCCTTGTCAGAGGCCTTTTATTCAAGGAGCTAGGACTGGGGAAAGAGGTAGAGGGTAGCTTCTTATGGTAGAAGGTTATCAGTTAGCCAAGGACTAGTCACCATGGCAGCTGTGAATGATCAGCCAAAAATTGCAACAGTTGGGCACTGAGCATACCTGCCATCTAAGAGAATTGTGTTGGCACCAGCAGCATCTACTGCATTGTTTTAAGTAACTAAGTTAAAAAGACTTAACTAATACAATAACCATAATGTTTTAATCATTTTCTAGGTACTGTTAAAGCTAATAAATATTTACATGTTTAACCATTTCATGTTCACTCAAAATGTTGTTTTTACTATAGATAACAGGAAGTTAACAGAATTTTTTTTTTTTTTTTTCAGAGAAATCATTATTTTCTGGAAGGACCACTTGAGTGACATTTTGATAGATAAACTGTAGTGGGAGGATTCAGATAACAGAAAGACCAGTGAGGAGGATGTAGTAATATTCGATTAGCCATGCAGACACCCTGAACTAATCTGCTCTAAGTAAATTGCTGAGAAAAATTCAAGATATGGTGCTTTAGCCTGTTCAGGCTACTATAAGAAAATATCATAGACTCAGTGGCTTACATAACAGACATTTGGGAAACTGGCGAATCCAAGGTCAAGGTGCCAGCTGCTTAGGTTCCTGGTGAGAGCCCTCTTTCTGGATTGTTGCCTTCTCACTGTGTCTTCACATGTTAGAGAGAGCACTCTCTTTCTTTTCTTATAAAGCCACTAACCGCATCATGTGTACCCCACTCATAGGGCCTCATCTAACCATAATTGCATCTCAAAGACTTCACCTCCAATACAGTCATATGGAGAGTTAGAGGTTCACATATGATTTTTTTGGGGGGAATGCAATTTGGTCCATAGTAGATGGCAACCAAATTGATATGAAAAGCTAAGAAGATGAATTTATTGAAACAACATCAAAGCCTAAAATTTAAAAAAATTATTTATAGGTAGAAATATAAAAATGAATGGAAGAATTCCAAAAGAGATCCTTGATTTGAAGAAAATGATTATGAGGAGCAATTTGGGATTTTTGAGTTTGAGCTCTTTACAAAATCCAGGTAGCAATATATTACAAGTATTTGAAATATGGCTTACAGCTTGGATGAGATTATGATGTTGGAGATGTAGAAATAATTAACTTATTACGGTTATAAAAATAAATGTTTTTTCAATTTAGAAAAATCATTTTGAAAAAAATAGGTACCAAAGACAGAGTTCTTAAAGATTTATGCAGCCCTGGAAAAGAAAGAAAATATGACTTTTTATTATAAGGTTTTATATATGCACTAAATTTTAAGTAAGTATTTCAAGTTGATGATCCCTTTAATTCTTATAAAAACTTATTAGGTAAGGTCTAATATTTTTCATGTTAAATAGAAAAAAATTGATTGATGGTGCTAATCATTTGTCCAAGTTTACAGAAGTATTAATTGAATGGGTCAGGAGCTGATTACAAGCCATGTGGCCTCAAAGCCGATCATATTTATGTAGAAAATACATCACAAATGTATTTTTATGTTAACAGGTGTGCATGTACAATGTTATTCTTTACATCTCTCATTATATGTTTATATGACATATATATTTAGTCACTCTATTATTCTTGGACTTAAAATTTTTCCCATTTTTAAAAATATCGCAAGGTTTAGTTTGTAATTTTTTGGTCATTCTCTGATAAACATATCTTTTTAATTATTCTCACTTATTTAATTTTTTACATAAAATATATGCTAGAGGATGAAATTGCAATTAAGAAAGGTTATAAACTTTTAAAAGCCTTATATAATGTTAAATTACACTAAAGAAAAATTATACAAATTTTTCTGTTCTTTATACAGAATCGGTGATTTCATAAAACAATCTCATTAGCATAGTGCAGAAGCCAGATTGCAACAGTTTTAGGTATAAATGAAAGTTTGAATGAAAAGAGTCAGACCATCTACTGCAAGTTCAGAAAGTTGAGACAATTCGTTGGTTAAGGTAAGTGAGAAAAAGAGTAGAGATTGGATTTATAAACAATAAAGGAGAAAATTTGGGGACATGTTCTCTGAATATACAAAGAACTAGCAGATCAAGAGAATAATGAGATAGAAGAAAAAATCAGAGTAGGGAGGATGATAGCTTTAGAAACACATTACAGGAGAATCGAAGGATTTGGACTAACTCATAAGTGGTATGTATCAGTTTTATCTTTTTAAGACCTGGAAAATTAGAAATTGTTTTCTTCGTAAACTATTTTTGCAATAAATCATTCATTAGCCAGGATGATTTCACTTTCAATACTGGTCAGGATCATTAAGAGAGTTGAACTAATGCAAAATTAATGAAATATGTACAATTTAAGTAGTGCATTAGTAGATATTGATCAATTAGGCATTAATTTATGATCTTAAATTAAATGGCTCAACAGACAGCACACAACCTCCATAAGTGCTCATACACTTAACCTTAAGGCTAATAAAATAAATCATAAATTATCAAGTTAAGAATTTTATTTCTCTCAGAGTAAATGGACTAAAAAGAATTGTATAAAGACTGTTGTTTATTTGTTGTTTTTTAATTACCAAAGGAGAGTAAGACTCACTGATACAAATGTGAGAAAGTATATACTTAATGTTACAAACTAAAATATAAATGTCTAATCCTCTGTTATAAGTTTATTTCTACATTAAGCCTGTTTTATTTCAAACTATTTTCTTAACTTCAAACTATTATCTTAACATGTAGAATCTTAAAAATTAAGATGCAATTAAAACAAAGTTTAATAACTAAGTCAAAAATAGCATTTTGTGCTCTTTTTCATCCCATTTAACTACTGTATTTATTTCTTCTACTTTAGTATTTTTCATTTTTATTATAACTTTTATAGAGTAACATATGTATTTCTAAAAATTGTAGTAAATCTAGATGTTAGCTTCCATGCTTGCTATAAACATAGCCTAACGTGTATGCAATAACTATGTAATACTAAGAAGTACCTAGAGGCAAGTTTATTCGTGAACCATTTTGTCTATCTTTTCAATTACAAATATTACCAAGCAAGCATGCACTTTTATATCAGCATTTGTTCAAAACAATTTGAATCGCCTTAGATGTACCTTTGGAGTTAAAAGTTGTTTGATGATAGTTATCTCCTAAAAGAAGAATAATATGATATTGTAAGCTATACAACATAATGTGAGCAGTGTGTATGTAATAATTTTTTTAATTTTAATTTTGTATACCATTTATTCCAAGGAATTCAAGTAACTTTTGGAAAACATATGCTATATAGATTTAAGAAAATGTTTAATAGTGTCAATGGATTAACAATGAAAATTTGGGAACATAGTACTCTGCACTGTAGTGATTTTTTAAGAGCCATTTTTGATTGAGCGAGTTACTTGTTCCAGTCCAGATATATTCAAGTTCTGCATTTTGGTTGAGAGTGTTGCCTATTTAAAAATGAAACAATCAACCAAACAAAAATTTGCCACAACCATAACAGAAAATACTACTTTCTTCTTGATGTAAGATTCCAGGGAACTTCTTGACATGAAAGAATAATATCTAAGTAATCATCTTATTATTGAGAGTCAGACAAGGATAATGCTTTATTGGTGTCTTGCTATTTAATCTGATCCCCACATTCATCTTAAGTGAAGTGAAAGATAAATCTTCATGTGAAAGTAATGACAAATTTGAAAGAAATTAAATGTTCCAATTTGATATGTATTTTATTTTCATTTTTATATTATTTCATGCCATGAATTTCCACACTATTCTTCACCGGATGCTCTTTTATTGCCCAAACTTTACATCCTATAGGATTCATTCTTCTGCTTCCCATTTTCCTCTAACTTATTAATCACCGAACTTGATGAAAAATCTCTTTTATTTAAGCTAATGTTACATGTCTATATCACTTTTCAATTTTTATTTATTTCACTTTTTTCTATTTTCAAGTCAAGTTCTTATATTACCGAGAATTTTAAAACTTGTTTTTATATTTCAAAACTTATCCGTCCTAGCATCAACTATAAACTTTAGAGATTCATGTGGCTATTGTCTTTACTCAGTGTCTCACAATACTTCAAATATTTGATTTAATATATATTTATTGGGTGTTTAGTTTTCATTTGTTGATACATAAAACATAAAAAAGCATAGAGTTGGAACAAATAGAATTTTGGAACTCTATTAGGAATATAGGCAAAGAAATTAATGAAAACAAGTGTTGCATATCATAAAGCAGACTCAAGTACAAACAAGAGGACAAAAAGGAGAGAGTGGTTAAGTTGCAAAAAGCTTATAAACCAGATACTTTAGAAGAATTACTTTTAATATGGTTATTGACATGGTTGAGTTTAAACTGATCATCTTGATATTTCTTTTCTATTTGCCTTAACTATTCTTTGTGTCCTTTTCCCTTTTTCTTCTTCTTTTGGATTAATTGAATATTTTATATAATTTCATTTTATGTCCATTGTTGACTTTTTAACTATAACACTTTTTTAATTTACTGGTTGCTTTAGTGCTTAAAGTAAACATCTTTAGTTTGTCACATTTTACTTTCGAGTGATATACCACTTCATGTAAAACATAAAAACCTTACAACAGTATACTTCTGTTTGTTCCTTTCCAGCACTGATGCTACTGCCATTTCACTTTTTTTTTTCTAACTATTTTATAAAACTCAGAATTCATTTGTGTTATTTTCACTTTAAATTGTTGATTATTTTTCAAACAGATTTAGATGATGAAAAATGCTATTTTATATTTAGCCACATACTTATGATTTCCAGTGATCTTTACTACTTTGTATAGTTCCAGATTTCTAACTGGAATCAGTTTCTTTCTGCTTTTGACATTTCTTCATGTATTTTGATCATAAATTCATTTAGTTTTATTTTATGTTTCAAAAAGATTATTTAGCTTTCAATGGTGAAAATATTTTCATTGGGAATGCAATTTGGAGGTGACTGTTCTGTTTTCTAAATCCTTTTTCTAAAAAAGATGTTGCCCAACAATTTTCTGGCCTGTATTTTTTCCATGAGAAAGCTGCTATTATTTTGTCCTCCATTTTTTTATATGTTTTTTTTATTCCATTTTAAGTTTCATTTATCATGATTCTTAGCAATTTCTCTGTTTTTAGTTTCTCGATTTATCATGGTTCTTGGCAAATTTTTAATAATGTAATAGTGTGGTTTATCTTGTTTCATGAGCTTGAGATTTATTGAACATTTTATTTATGTGAATTTATAATTTTCATCAAAATTAGAAAAAATCTGCTTTTATTTATTGTTTTTTTTTTTTTTCTTCTCCCTCTCCGTCTTACAGATACTTTCATTATTTGTGGATTAGGCTACCTGAAATTGCCCCACAGTTCACTGTTGCTTTGCTCATTTTTAAGGCTTTTTTTCTATCTTTTATTTTTGGTAATTTCATTGATAGTCTGTCAGGATTTTTATTTTATTTTTTAAAATGCAATATGTAATCTGTTGGCAATCTTGCTTGTCTAATTTTTTATCTCAGACCCTGTAATTGTCACTTCTAGACCTTTAATTTGAATCTTCTCTTTATATCTCCCATGTCTAATTGATATGTACAATTTTCTACCTTCTTAAATATATGTTATAAAGTTATAATAACTATTATCAAATTATCATCTACATTTTTAACATCAGTAATATTTCCCAGTTTGTTTCAATTGATTGATTTTCTTTTCATTGTGGATATTTTCCTGCCTATTACATGTCTAATAATTTATGATTAAATAACAGACATTGATTTTTATTTTGTTGAGTAATGGATACTTTTATCCTTAAACATATTCTTGAACTTGTTCTGGGCGAAATTAAGTTTCTTAAGAATATTTTGATTCTTTCAGGATAGTTAGTGTTCTAGTACTTATTGTCCCATGAATTATCTGATTTCCCACTCTTTGTGGGTTCTTGATTTTGTTTCCCTTATTTCAGGTGATTATTTCTCTGAACTTTGGTAATTTCTTCACATGCATTTTCTAGTCACCACTCACCTGAAAATTTATAGGGGGCCTTCTATAGATTTCTAGAACTGTCTTTTTGATTAGCTATTTCCTCTTCAGTTTTCTGTACTATAAATTCTAGCCTCCTTAGTCCTCCTTATTCTTCCCAGAGTACCAGCTCTGGTTTGTCAATTCAGAAAAAGTCCAGACTTTGCACGAATTACCTTTCCTGGCACTGTGGCCTCAACACTCTCTCCTGACATTAAATCGAGCTAATTGCAAGACGCCCCTCATTTGTTTCTTTTCTCTTAAGGATTATTAAACTTTATTATCAGATATTCGATGCTTGAAAACCTTTATTTATTTTGAAAATTTTGTCTGGTTTGATACTTGTTTGAAGTAGAAGAATAAATCTAATTCCCATTACTCTATCTTGGCCTGCAAAGGAAGTATGACTTTTATTTATTTAATTTTATTAAACTATGTATGACTGTTGCTTAAGGATACAAACTTGCAATTAGTAGTAAGTATGCCTAGCAATCCGATATACAGCATAGCGAGCATAGATAAGCTTTAGTTTTGAATTTTTATTTTGGAAGCATGTCTCTTACAAACTTATGCTATGCAAACGACTAGTCAAATTTAATGATTTTTTTAATTCTCGGAAAATACATGAGTACAGTGTGCTTTTGAAGCTAAAATACATGTCTTCAATTATGTTTTGAAACAAAGCACTTTTGTTTTAAAATGGTGGAGTTCTTTGTTATATGACTCAGGTATTAATATAGTTGCAATAATAACTAATATTACTAATAAGATTATAATCTTCCTGTGTATTACAACCTATATTTCCTTCTGGGTGATGAAACTTTGGACTTCTTGTGACATTCCAGTTTAATATTCTGGTTTGCTACGTATTAGCTCCAAGCTCATGCAGTCTCATTGTTTCTCTCATTTCTAGCAAGCACATGGATGAGTTTTTATTTTCAGGAAGCCTTCTGTATCCCAGAGAATGGTTGAGAAGTTGTGTCTTAACACCATTAAAACCCTGGATGCTATCAGAAGATGTCATCAGCAGCTTTCTAGCTCCACAAAGACTTGGTCAACCCAGGAGATAACTCCTCCCAATGAAAGCATGTTGTAATATCTCTTGCTTTGCGGAGCCATATCTGTGCAGATAAGCTTCTGTATAATTTTCTATTAAAAATAATATATTTAGACATGTCTTTTGTACTTTTTGTATGTTACCTTCTTTCTGTAACATACGCACTTTTCACAACTGATAATACCACAGACATAAAATTTGTAGAAAAATTAAGATATCATTTGTTAATACTAATGGTTTAAATGTAAACGTTAAAAAATATCTTCCAGAATCTGCCTGAAATTGAGATAAGGATAATTTCAGAGAGAAAAAATCAACAAGAGTGCTTGAAAAGAGCAAGTAATTTACATGCCTCAAATTTGGAGAAAATAGAAATAAAAATAATACAAATAAGCCTTGTTGGAAGAAAAGCAGTAAAAGGAGGAGCTCACAATTTTCTCCTTTAAGTAGAGCAGATGCTGCACTATTTAGACGAATTACAACCTGTAAATGAGGTTACATTTTAAACACAGAAAAAATTTCATAGCTTAAAGCTTCCATCAATGCTGAGGAAGAAAATATAGCTATATACCAATCTAATGATAATATTAAGAATGATTAATACTTATGTGGATTAGTCATATTCCAGGAACTATTAAAAAATTTCTATGCATATAATCTCATTGATTGTCAAATAACCCTAAAATAGGTATTATTATTATCAGAGTCAACCTCAATCAGCAGTTTGATTTCAGTGGATTTCATCAGCCTGTTTCCGAGTAGGGGTGGTTTTTAATCTAGTAGTCTGTAGTTGTCCACATGACAGACATCTAGGTCACTGGCAAAAGAACAAGAGTCAGAGTTCTGCTTTGAACAGAGTGACCTCATCCAATTTTGATTTTGCTGAGCTGGAACTGAGTCTAAATTGCTGTCACATCCTGGTAGACATCTGGTTTCTGCTTAGCTTAACCATCATTAAACCAGATCCAAGCATTTAGGGGAACCCTTGTGAATCATGCACCCATGTGAGCTAATTGCTTTGCTTTAGGAGGCAGAACGGGATATAAATCCTCATACAACCACAGGATAGCTGCCAGTTTTTTCATGTAAAGCTGAGCATCCACTTGGACTATGCAATTCTGTTCTTGACTATACTATCTCCATTTTAGGGCTCTTCATACATTGTTAATCATTAAGTTATAGTAGGTCCACCACAAAATGTAGCTGACAGATCAAAAGAGTCTATGGTTCATTTTCAACAAGAGCTCAGTAGCAATCTAATAGACATTTATCAAAAGACATGAACCTGGTAGCTGTATCAATAATTGCTCAAGCCCAAAACTTCAACGATCATCTCTGGGTGGAGGCTGACTCCCTTTTTCAGAGGTTCCAATCGATAAAATCATCTGACACAGAGACTTGTCCTCTCTCTATATTCAAAATGGACAAAAATGCCTAGGCCTCTTTTTTGGTGGTAGGAGTCTAAAGAGATGATAGTTTTTCCTTAACTGCTGGATGACTAATCATGCCTCTGCTCACATAGTTCCAAAATGTTTTGATATTTTCCAAAGGATTGGGTTTTATCAGCTATCCTTGCTGACAGAGATTGTGATAACATTGCAGGAAGGCCAGGTAAGACTCCTGCTTCTGACTTGCCAACAGGTAGGACATCATCTGTATAATAAAAGAATTGGAAATAAGATGGTAAATGTACTCATGCTAAATCCTGATCCATCCACTGGAGGCAAATGCCAGGGAAATTTGTCTCATTAGTCTCTCTACTTGCAGCTCTTCCTTGATTAGATTGATTGATACTTGTAGGGTGGGGAAGTTCAAGCAAGTCATCTATGTCCACTATACGTGAAGGTGTAGAAGCAACAAAAACAGTGCAATTAATTGATACAAAGGGCCCCACATACAAGGTCATGCTAGCTTCCGTTTCCCACGGAGAAACTTGTTGAATCCCACCATTTGTATGCCCTTCACACACAAGCATGGGTAGGATGGAGATTTGGGCATTTGTATGTATGTAACAAAATCATAAAAGTTTGAGTTCCTCCTTTCCCCAAAGTATTCCCCAGAATATTTTGCTTTTTTTTTTTTTTTTTTTAATCAGCCGTGTTGAGGGTAGAAGGGAAACAAAAGGTTAGGGGACATAAGAGGGAAAGCAACTTCTTACCAGTAAATCACACTTTCAAATTCAAGCAGACAGATAACTCAATCAAACTTCTGCAATTTTCGGTTTACTCAAACCCCTGAGTACCAGCTTTGGAACTCCTTGACTTATTTTCCTCCTGCCAGAAGAGTAAACAACAAATGAAAGACTCATTGGGTGGCTTGCTTTAATCTTACATCCCACTTCTCAGCATCATTAAAAGTTAGTACTGAAGAAATGGTTCTTTTCTACCATTTACCACTCCTTGCCCACAACTTGATAGCATTTGTTCCTGGTCGTTGGAAAGTATTCTTATATCCCTTAGCCTAGCCCCATGGAGCCTATTTACTTTCCTCTTTTAGCAAGCCAGGTCTCTGTCATCATCCCATCTTCCAATTATCTCCAAAATGGCGAGCAGAGTTCTAGATTTTACCTTACTTAAAAGCTAGCAAGTTAGGCTACCACAATTTTATGAATACTGACAGAAGACATTGAAACACCTGGCTCAGACACAAAGAAATTTATTAATCATGGCACTATGACAGTAGGAGTTCAAGTTAGCTTCGGTTCCCTCTTCCTCACAAATCCCATAGAGAAGTGGTAGAGAAGTGGGCATAAGTACGTGGTTTTGTGTGATAGCTGAGCTTAGGAAACTCCCGGTTTTATAAAGAGGACTTCGAACAAACCTACGGGACATATTATCTTTATTATCTTGGTCAGGAAATAAGTCTACCCTCTGTTCCTTTATCTTGCAAGGGTTTTTACTTTACTAATGAGGTTTTATCTTCCAAGGTTTTTTTGATATACAAACATTCTCGAAAAGATAGTCTTAAACAAAATGTATCATAGACATATGTAAACACCATGGAGAATTGTCCCTCAAACAATATTTTTCATCCTCTTTTCTTAGTAAGTACCTCCAGGAAAGGGAAGGCAAAGAGGGAGAGAAACCTCTGGGCAGTATTCTAGGACCTCCCTTCTCTACTTCAAATGAAAAAGCCATCTTTTTTTTTTTTTTTATGTGGAAACTTTAAGAGATAATTATTTGTACAAAATATTTTGAAAATAAAATAACTATAAAATTATTGGTTTTAGAAAAATGAAACATTGTTTGGTAAGTTCATAGTATATAGTTTTTTGCATAAATTTATATCTAATTTTATGCATTTGTTTACCCTTTAGGCACTGCATTCCCTTTAGTTCTAATGTAGGCTGTGTCTTACTTTGTACCAACAAAATAATGAAAGACAATGAAAGACGCTAGAGGATTTAATGAATATTTGATTATGATAAATTATAGGTGAATTTTAATAGAGATATTAAAACATCATTGTGAAAGTAAAATATAGGTATATGATTATTTCATAAATATCACAATATTATAAGTGGAACTAAAGGAGAAAAAATTAACATAAGAAAGTGAAAGTCCACTGTTTTACTACATCTTTAAATGTCCAGAATTTGGGTGAGCAGCAGGGACAAGAAAGTTAGGCAGGTTACACATAGGCGAAATATTTTTCAAACTTTTCATGTATTCTTGCTCACTGCACGTGATGAATAATGCTAATTACAAAAACTGTAATAAGAAGGTAAACAGCATGCAGACCAGACGAAGAAAATAAAAGGAAAAGGAAAAGTTGACTAATCATTAATGGGGCATTGAAAAATAAAATACAACATTAAAATGTGAATTGGTTTCTCTTTCACTGTGTAAACCTAATTCACTGTGACCATTGCTGTCAAGGCTGCAAGGACTCACGCACTGAAGGAACCTCTATCGCCTTTGATGCCCAAGATGTGAGTAGCAGAGGTTTTTTAACTTTTGGCAACTCCATAGTTTGCTTTATTATAAAATATCAAAGTCTGATAAAATAAAACACAGAAGTGTCGAATTTATTATAGTCGACAATCTCTTGAATAGGAAAATATGTTCGTTCTCTGATAAAGATTGCCTGATAGGTTTCACAGCGAAGCCGAACCCTTCCGCCATTAATTCTCAGCATCAAGCAATACTGTCAGCAAATTTTACCTTGTTGCCAAAAAGATGTCCTAACATGGAGGATTTACCATTTCATCTTTCTTTTATCCACTAAATAATTCTTCTGACTTTGTTTTTGTACTCTCTTTCTTACATCCTAATAGAATAAGAAAGATGGAAGTGGCAGAAACAAAGCTGAGATTAATTTTTCTTTTCCTGATGTGGGGGTTGGGGATGTGGAGATTCCCAAGGCTGTGGGTTTTACTCAGTATTTCTGAATATAAGTGTTAATCTTTGCATCTGGTCTTTCTAAAATGCTATAAAACATTTCAAACACTATTTAATTTTAAAATATTTACATCTCAACAGTAAACCTTGAAAATAATTAAGCTAATTCCAAATGTACTTAAATCTGAAAATATCTTGGAAAAATCACACACAATATAATCATTCCTTCAATTGTTCTAGTAAAAACAGAAATCCTTGATATAAAATATAAAATTGTCAGTCAGTCAATGAAAGTTAACAAACATTTAGAGCTTATTTTGTAATAGACATCGTTCTTTGTGTGGGCAATATACAATAGAGAAGGCAAAGTTTTGCTTTAAGGTATCATCATTTTAATAAATTAGGATGTCTTATACAATATGTCGTACATAATAGGTATCAAACCTATGCTTTAGAATTTTCCTGATATGTGACAAAGAATAAAATTTAGTAATTAAAAATTACATTAAAAATAAAGCAAATAAAGTCTTGTTATTTCACATTGTTAATACTAATTTTAAATCATTAAATGAAATTTATTTAAATAAATTTTAATTTGAGGTAAGTTAAATACAATCTATTTTACTAGGTCTCTGTAGGCATCCTGACATGATTTACAAACTAAATAAATTAGTAAATAAATTTTTAATAAATTTTATTTAAATAAATAAACAAATTGATTTATTCACATTTAAAGAACAATTGGAGGTTTAGAAGTAGCAATTACACCTCTGATGCTATCATATATTGCAAAATTAATTTTAATTAATAATAGCAGCAAATCAATAAAGGAACAACAAACCTCGCAGTAGCAATTATTCTTCACATTAATAAAACATAAATGTGTAGTAATATAAATAGAAATTTTTGCTGTGAGCCACTCTTTCTTTAAACATCTTTACTGAGATATAATTCACATACCATAAAGTTCACTCATTTATAATCCACAATTCAATGAATATTAGTCTAGTCACAGTGTTGTACAACTATTACTATAATCTAATTTTAGAACATTTTTATCATCCCCAAAAAGAAACCTATATGCATTAACTGTCACTACCAACTCCTTCCATTCTCATTTCTCCATCATATAGGTAACCACTAATTTATTTCCTACAATGGATTTGGCTATTCTGGACATTTTGTAGAACATACAATATGTTATACGTTATGACCATTTTTTTTCAGTTCTAAGTTATTCTTAAGTCATCTAGATGCTTTTAGGGTAACTAAAAGTGATGTTGTTATTTAAATTAATGAGACCACCTATATATATATATCCAATAAGTATTTAAAAATCATTCTGTAGGTTGAGTATATAGTGAGTGTATATTTTTCAAGTTACTAAAATTCTGATATTGTCTAAATTTCTATAGATATGAAGAATGTGTTTGTGTATCGTTCAAAAAACAATGTCAACTTGAATTTCAGAAATACACTGGTTGCTGCAATTCACATGCTTCCCTTTTATTTGTTTCCATTTTTTCCCCTCCCCTTCCCCCCACCTTTTTCCCTTCCTTCCCACCTCCCCCCCTTTCTTTTAAGGCCTACAGCACCTGGTATTCTTAGGTGGTCTCCCATCTAGGTACTACTTTTCCTGCCTGACCCTGCTTAGCTTCCGAGATCAGATGAGATCGGTCGTGTTCAGGATGGCATGGCTGTAGACCATGAAAATTCTGGCAAAATTTCAGTCAAAATAGCATACTCTGCTGAACTAATTTAATGACTCCGTTTATAAATTGTACATATAGACTTTACCTTCCTAGTCACATTTATATTTTAATAGGATGTTGTATTTTTTATTTATATTTACTGTTTTGCCATACCACTTATTAAAACATTAACATATTTGTATGAAATTTATGTTATAAATAGCCATTGCCACAAGCCCCTGTGTATCTCCCACCATCTCCTGGCTAGCTACCTGGCGCTTTCTGGGGACAGCCTCCAATATCTTAAGCAGGATTTTTGTTATAAGCTTCAATAAGCTAAATGAATTAGTAAATAGGTGGAAGAGACATTGACTATTTATTCAACCAATAATTATTATATAATATGTGCCAAGTATTTACTAGACCTGAGGTTGTACTGGTGGACAGGATAAGAGTATTATCCTCTTAGAAATTTTACAAAAGGGAGAAATATAAGATTGAACAATGGTAAGCAATAAATACTTTGAGATAATTATCCTAATAGAGTAAGGAATACTTTGTGAATAGATAAATGAGTCTGGTAAGAATGCTGAAAAGTTTCTAAAATATTTGTACAGGACTGTTTATTATAAAAAAAGTATACTTTTAGAAAAATTTTATGAAAACAGTTTTGTTTTTCCATCTGGAGATGGTAACAATGATAGAGTATTCCATAACTTTCTGCTGTCCAGAGCCTCTCTGATATGTGACCACATTACTGGTTTTTAGCTTGTTATGAAGTCAATCTATGCCAGATGGCCAGAGCGCACTTAAATGGAAAATTTCCTATCAAGAAGTCAAATTTTTCATAATGTTATTACATTGGTTGGGGTGCTAGGGTAGGGGCAAGTGGCATATCTTTTCATGCTGTATCTTCTATCTAAGTGACATTTTCAGCATTGCCGCCTTCTGGAAAATTCCAAAATTATTGTTAAGGCAGCTCCAGTAAGAAGTCTTGTCGCTGGAATCCTTGTTCTCTATCCAGCATGCTCCGAACCTCTTAATTTCTTTTCCCCTTTGAACATATTTATGGCCAGCTCATTATGGTATTGATGGTGGGCTCAATCTAGTGACAGAGCCTCCCTTATCTATTTTTATCTAGAGCTTTTAGTTCTGAGACACAGTGGCTGCTTCTTGCTGCAGAGTTGATTAGTATCTGTAAAAACTTCATCTAAAAAAAGATTTCTCTCTTTTCCGACATTTGGTTCAGCTGTAGAATTAGCTGTAGAAATTTCTCAGACTGAAACTGCCATTGACGATTCAAAGCCTAACAAACTAAGTAGAACCATTCATTTTGCTATGTCCTCCTCACGATTGCATCTTTATTCAGCTTTAGGATAAAATAAATATTAGTAAAATATTACGCTGCCTCTTTTTGCCAATACTGAGATGTTCCTCTGATGGTTTGCTTTCCTCTTTCAGGGAAGTTAAGCTAAGTTTATATCACCTATCTCATCATTTGGATAATTTTCTCTAATTTTTAAATATTCAAGCAAAAATATCTAAAATCTGAAAAAAAATTGTTATTAAATATGAATTCTTCATTTTCCTTATATTCTCAATACTGTAGTCTTATAATTTTTTTTTTCTAACACTTTCTCTATTGCTCTTTGGGGCTGTCATAAAATTCACTGTTCAAACAAATCCTCTCCACCACTACCTTCCTGAGTTGGATAATTCAACCTAAGACATCAATCAATACTCAATAAAAGACTGAAGCTGCAATATTTCTTCTTTTATGATACCATCTTTAACATGCCTCCTATTTGCCTTAGACTCAAAATTCCTTTGTTTGGAAATTCCTAGACATTCTCCAGCTTTGACTCTAAATTCCAGAAACTTTTCAAGTTTATACTCTCAAAGTGTGGGCATTTCCCTTGTGTACCCTTCCACACAGTTGTATCAGTTTTGAACTTGCCATTAACTATTTTCTAATTCTTGAATTTCCAAATGAATTCAAATTTTCTTGATAATTTATTTTTTGGGGAAGAAAAATCAACCTGAGATATAGCCTGATATAATTGACCATAATAAGGGCTTGTAGTTTTCTTATGGAAGACTTTTGTAATAAATTAAGATAGGGACATATAAAAAATAAAAGAAATGAGAAATAAAGTAATTTTTAACTTTAAGGAATTCTAGATTTGTTTAAGAAAGTAAATATAGTTGTATTTTACTTTTTAGCTCTGTTATACAAAATTATTACCTATGAAAATTCAGTTTTAGTCTTTTTCTCTACTTCACCTCAGTCATTCTTATCCTTGACCACACATGATCATTTATGTAATCTATCTTATCTCTAAAATCCTAAATTCAGATGTACACTACTGATACTCAGGCTCCTTCATGGTTTCTTACTCCCTTATTCTCGCTTTACATAATTTCTGACTTCATTAAGATCCCAGTCTCTTGACCTCCACATTTACTCTCAATTAATTAGTCTTCCCACATCTTCTCATTTTTTATCTTTTCATACTTGACCTGTGATCCGTAATTTCAAACACTTTTTAAGATAATTTTTGTGAACTACTTTTATCTATTGTCCTTCTTCCACACTATCATAAAACAATTCCAACCACAAAGAATTCTAACTGCCTAGTATTACCATTCCTACCCTAGGCTTCTAGATACTGCTGGAAAACAAAACAAAACGAAAACAAAACAAAAATCATGATACTATGCAGAAAGGTGTCAATAAAAATTCATTTTCTATAATCATGTATGCCAAGGTTGCTCAGTATTCTTATGAATTTCCAGTAACTTTCTTGCCCCTTTCCTACTATGAGTATTACAAAACTTTAATAAACTGTCAGCCATCAACTCCAACACACTATCAAGAAAAAATGAATTGAGCCCTTCACCCCAGTGCCTCTCTATCTACAGCTTCACTGCATCGGTTTCCAGATTTAGTCATTTAGGTATAATCTCAGGGAACAACATAGCCATTCTTTCTTTTATCTACCTATTATTGCCAAATTTGCCAATATACTTGCCTTGTTTCTTACCATCTATCCCTTCCTGTCTGTGACCAAAAGAAAAGAAGGGATTTCTTTATTTATGATCTGGATCCCTTGATGTCTTGCCTTCTATATAGTTCATATCTGCACTCATTTCTCTGTTCTACGGTATTTATTTCTATCTTTCCACTGAATCACTTTCAAAAGACCACAAACCTGATCTATTCACTCCCATCGTACAATAATGTGCCCTCCCCAGCCTCACCCTCCTGCAGTATGTTGTCTTTTACATTTCACTAACCCATTGCATTGTTCATTTCTGTGCTATGTTATGGAAACACCATACAGTAGTCATTTATAATGCTGCCTCTGCTCCTTCAACTGCTTCTCTGTGAACTCATTCCAATCTTTTGCTTCTACCAGGGTGAGCCACATAATTTGCAGATCCCAGGGCAAAATGAAATGCAGAGCCTGTTCAAGTAAAAAAAAAAAAAAAAATCCATTAAAGCTAGTTACAGATGAAGTTCTTCTTTAAAAATATTTTATTATTTATAAAACATAATAAGGGTAATAATGATACATGAGTAATAACAAACTTGCTAATTGAAAAATAATATTTTCAGTGTCATGACTTTATGTAATATTATAAATAATAACATCCTATTAGTGTGATATCTTGATTAATCATAAGATTTTTATGACTCACTGTTCTGAAAATTCATTTATCAGGTCATCAAAATTTATACATTTAGCAATTCTATCTTCAACTGGTGTAATTCAGTTAAAACATAACAGTTTTTCTTGGCAAATGGAAGATCACAAGCAATATTTGAAAAAAAAAAATTAGGAGGAGGGGGAAAGATCTTCCAGATAATGAAACTTTCACTAGAGCTGCTAAGAGTATTTTATATATGATGACAACATTAAAAGAAATTCTAATAAATTATTTTGAAATAAATTTTAGTACATCTAAAGCTGATGATTCTTGTGGAACAATTCCTCTATTAAGTATTAATTCTTCATACATACTGATTTCATGTCAGTCTGAATTTAAATTTAGATGTAAATTTATACAATAGCATTTTAATGCTTTCTCTGACTTTTCATGTAACCTGTAGAGGTTGTGTAAGAAACAAAAAGTGACTTCCTGATGGATATAATTCAAAATGCCAGTTAATGTACTCCATCATTGTATCTTCAATCATACAAAAATAATAATTAAAAAACTCTCTTCTTTAATTATTTGTCCATCTGAAGCATCTTATGGAAATAATGTTCTTTTCTACATAAGTTGATGATCTTTGAACTTAATTTCTGTCTCTAAGCCTATAGATGTTTGCTTTGCAATGTCGCAATAGTTTTCAAAACCAGAGTTTCTAAATTTGTTGAAAAAATTTAACTACATCATATGTTTTTTGGCATTGTTCTATGGATGTTTTTATTACATAAGGATTTTCTATAATATTTACTTTGAACACAGCAGTCCCTGTTTGCACTCAGACAAGAGTTAATTAATATTATGTAGATGCTGCATAGAAAGGTTCAGAAGACAGAGGGTCTCAACACTATCCCCTTGCAGAGCATCCCTTCTGTGTAGCCGCTACTGCTGTCGATCTGGGCATCAGTGATGTCCCAACAGCCATAGAGCTCTGGGTGACTAAGGCTACCTGGTAGCACAGGCCTGCATACCCATAGCCTGCTGGCCAGCCAGCCTGAGCACTCCCACTATATCTCAGCTGCTCACACACATCCTTCACATTTTCATAACATTTTATGCTATCAACTGAATTGTGTTGATAAGTTGAAATTATCAGCTTTGAGTCAGAACGTGTGTGTTCAAATAGCAACTATGACACTTTATTGCCCCCAAATTGGCAAATCATTTTAATGTCCCCGTATCTTAGTTTTCTCACATGTACCATAGGGTTATGCACTTCACAGGGTCCTTGTGAAGATCAAATTAGTCCCTATAAAGAACTTTAGAACAATATCTTGAACAATCTAAGCTCCCAATAAATGATACCTTTGTTAGACAGATAAATGAAATAGAGATAGATAGATAGATAGATATGATACAGATGATACAGATATATCTCCAGTGCAAAGTGTAGTAAATATAGAGCATAAGAGCTGGATTCCCTATAAATTCTTGTTGATTAAATAGACATGCGAAAAACTCTTAAAGAAAATAACTTGTTTATTTTATTATTCTTTTTAGGTATAACAACATAAAATGAGTTTTTGGAATAGTTAGACTGCTGACAAAATACTCAAGAGTTGAACAGATATAACAAAACAATTAGGATTATTAATTTGGTTCTGAGTAGTGTAACCCAGAATATAGAGATATAGGTGCTCAGTGATAGGAAATTACCACTGGCAAGCAAAAGGAAGTATCTGCCCTCTAGGAAGATGTTTGTGGAATAAAAAAACATTTTGTAGTGAATTTTTGATAACCTTATTTCTTACCCTTCTCTCAAATTCCTAAATGGGAAGTCCCAAGTACTTTAAATAACTTTGAATTTTTAAAAGCTATATAATAAATATTACATTTGAATTTCATTTCCATCATTTAAAAAAACATGGTTTGTCACTGTGGCATAAGCGTATGCTTGTTATAATTATATTAGTATCAAATAAGGTTGATATCAGGTATTTATAACCACAATGATACAAACAAACAAACAAAAACCCCTCTAAATTTAGTGCTGTAAAAGGATAGCTAGTAAAAAATGACTTATAGTCCTCAGCTAGGATATCTTGTCTCTATCCAAATGGTCCTCAAACCATTTTAAGTAAGCAAGATGGCGCTTGGTCTGAGGATGATAAGGGACTTTCCCCCAAATTGAGCAGAAGTGCACAAGATCTCTGATGTCTAAGCTTTTGGCACACCACTACTCTCTACAAGACCAGTGTAGATTTAAGAGGTGGGAAAAAATTCCACCTTTTAATAAAGCTGCTTCAAAGTCATATTTCAAAAGTTATCAGTACAGAAAGTATAAAAAATTAGAAACATTTTTGCAATTAGTTTACTTTACAGACAATATTAGCTTACAGTATAGGATTCAGCTGGCGAATTTGCTTATCTTTCGGGAGCTGAGTAAGACAAGTCAAAGGCTTTATGATGTTTTAATTATTCAGAATTTGGACTATTTGGATATTTTCTGTGTAAACATATTTAATAAATATTCACATGATGTTTATAGTTCTTTAAGTAGAATGAAGTGCTTTTGAAGAAACAAATACAATTTCAAATCTATATGTTAACAGCCCTCAAAAAGCAATGAGAAATATGACCATAAAAATGAAATGCTTTTAGTACATATATTTGTATCTATCCTAGAGTGATAGGGTTTACTTTGTTATCAAGTTATTAATTTTGTTTCTATCTGCTTTTCAAGATGAAATAAAATGTTTTTATGTACAATAAAATATTATTTTTTTAAGTTTCACTTGATTCAATTATTACAAGGAAATTTGCTTAAGAATGATGATTTATTTTTTCAAATTAGTCTATGGGTTGTATTTCACATTGGAGATGCCATTTTTTATACCCTTCCTACATAAAATGTTAAACTTTTATTTAATAGTCACTTGAATACACACAAAATTTAATTTATTTAAAATTTAAAACTTTATGGCCTTACATCTCCTTGAAATAGCATTCTGTAAACAGTAAGCAGAATTTCCATACACCAACCTATACAGATGCTACAGTAGTATGTTTGGAAATACATGTTATCAAGTACTGTACAGTCCTGTTTGAAGTTCCTCAGCTTAGAAATTTTTAATTTAATCATTAATAAGATCTAGTTTTATGAGGTCCAATTTGTTAACGAATAAGTGAAATACATGGAGAAATCCACTAAGTATTTTCCTCTAGTCAGTAGGTAATACAGGGTTACATCCATGGTATTAACTGAGAAGTTATATGTGTTCTTCATTGGGAAGAAGGCTAACAAGCTCATCCATGCTAAATCACTCTGTGTGACAAAGGCAAACACAAAGAAAAAATTAGAAAGTAGGATAAAGAAAGGAAAAAAAAACTGAATTCCATAGTAGTGTAATATTAACCTCTTTTTACTTTTCCCATGTATCTGCTGATTTGACAATGTTCTGGTAAGCCTGTCAGAACACTTTGCCCATTTGAGCACTGACCTTCGCTCTCAAGAATAGACACTGGGAATCACACACTCTGCATACTCTAGTTGTATGTTGCCTAATTTAAGGGTCCTTCTGGGCTGTGTAAATAAATATTCAAAGGATACGGTATCATATTTTATTTTAAAATCATTTGCATTTGAAGTCAGAAAACATGTATTAATAATTTCCAGATCCCAATACTCATGTCCCATGACAGACAAAGTAGGTCTCAGTAAACTAAGTAGAAGCTAAATAAACAAATATACATGTGAGAAGCAAATTCCTTATAAATTCAAAAAAGTGTGCTTTCCTCTGAAAATTTGTTCACCTCTCCAACAAAAGCAGATGAAGAGAAATATTAAACAGAGAAGCATTTGAACCCTGTGAGATTTTCTCCCTACCCATATGTTCTCCAGGTAAAATAACCTTTCTCTCCTTTATATAGAGTTCTTAATGTAGTCAGTTTAAATCACCCTGACAGTAATATTTTACTGCACTTATTTGTTTACAAGTCTGACTGTACTTTTTCAACCATGGGTTCCTTGAGAACATAAGCCTTTTTGATTTCTCTTATATCTACTACAACAGCTGAATACAGAGTGAATGGGTTAGCAAACTTGGATGGATGAGAAGTTGGGACTTTTAGGCCACTTAACTGCTGCTGCCTAAACTCATTCATGTGCTCAAACTCAGGAGAAGTAACTGATTTAAAAAAAAAAAAAAAAATCTTTGGTCCTTATAGTTTGAATTAGTAGCTCTGAGACTTCCACATTCGGGAATCTTCTTTGAGCAATTTTGGCAAAATTATACATTTATATTTTGTATTTTAAGCCTACTGTCAGTTACATAAAGGCTTGATCTCCAAATTAAAACACACACATCCTATTAATTTCATTATTTTACTTTTAGTCACTGATCAAAAATCACAGAAGATAACACATCTGATTAACATAGCCGTTTTTTTTTTGTTTTGTTTTTTTTTTTTAATTTTTTTATGCCTACACCACCTGATCTTCTGAAGTGGTCCCCCATCCAAGTACTAACCATGCCTGACTCATCTGCTTAGCTTCCGAGATCAGACGAGATGGGGTGTGTTCAGGGTGGTGTGGCTGTAGACAAACATAATTTTTATGTATCCTTGAATCTTACAAAATTTTAGAGTCCTCTGACCTCCCACTACTGAAAAAGAAAAATATTTTAGAATCTGACATCATAAAACACTCACCTGCTAGGGTATAATGATATTTTTGCAATTTTTGGCTGTAGATTTTCCCACTGGGATTCTTCATTCTAGATACCATTATCTATCTCTTCCCCCCTCCCCCCACAGAAGATTCTACCTTTTCAAATTGTTCTGTTTTCTTTTTTTCCTTGTAAGAGTTCATGTCTGTTTCTCAATGATAAAATTCCCAGAATATTGCACGCTACTTTGAGCTGTGTCGCATAAGAAGTTAGATGTTTGCTGACTGAATGAGAGGGCTGGAATGCTGCATACCTTATAGATCTTCATCCTAAATACCCAATCCGATTTCAAATAAAATGGAAATCTGCTCTGGAGTTTCTAAGAATGGAGGCATAATAGATCCATGCCTGGAACCTCTGGATCATAAGTCAGTTATTGTATTTCCTAATAGAATATTACTATTATTTAGATTTTTACTTAAGAATCATTTTGAATCAGTCACCTTTACATTAACACATTACTTAAAACAATCAAATACAGAGTAAGAGAATAATCAAAGTTATGATGAATAAAGGGATATATTAATTGAAGTATTCAAAACTTTAAAAAGGGATGTTAAGAACTGAATTATATCTGCTACATAAAAGATTAACATAAATACAACAATGGCCACACACACGCTCATACAAATAAAGCTTATATAACTTGTCTGTTTTGATGATAAAGCAAACAAATTTACTATCAGAGAGAAATATAGAAATACATTTTGTGTGCATGGAAAAACAAGCAGTTTACCAAGAATTATTGAACATATTTCCAATGAACTTATAAAACTTTCCTCCTGGCTACCATTAATAACATATTTGATAAACTCTTGAAGTGTTCTTTGGGGACTCATTATTGAATAGTGAAACAATGCATACAGCTTCCAAATGCTTATACTGAGTTGCTTTATGAATGATGTAATATAGTTTTAAGCCTCCTTCATAAGAACAGTGTTCTCAGCAATGCTTTATTTAAAATACAATGAATCAGTGTGAAGTTACTTGAAAAGTAGTTTTTTTCTAATAACCTCCTGCTAAAAACAGATTGAAATTTTCTCATAGAAAAATGAAAAATATGGCAATTTTTATGATCTATTTTTCGAACCTTAAGAAAATCACCGTCTGTCTGAATAAGAAAACCTCTGTAATTAAGAATATTTGATAACTGTACTGTAAATTAAGCACATTAAGAGCACATGTAAGTTGTAAGAAAAGAAAAAAAGTTGAAATATTTTCAATATTTGACTTAATTCAATTTTAAGTCTAATTACTAGAGAAGAATTTTAATGAGAACACTGTAAAACAGGAGCATACAAATTTTTTTTAATAACACATTTTTTCTCAAATGCAATAAAAAAAAAAAACAGTTGCCAGAAGGACTGATTACTTAAAAAACTGTTATCAAAGGTAATTGGTATGAAAGATTATTGAGATTCCTAAAGAAAAAATAAGGATTTAGTATTGAGAGCTGAGATGACATTGAAAACATAAATATAAGACCTTGAGCCAGGGACAGAGTGGTTTTTCTGAGATTGTGAATTCTTAATACTTTCACTTAAACATTTGAAAAAAAATCTATTGCATGAGACTATAGAACTTTGATAGCGATAGTTACATCTTCAAATCTAACTTAATAGCAGGCATAATAAATAATAAAAATATTTCAGGAACTTATTCTCATTGTAATTAGATCTCCCCAATCCTGTTTTTTGCTTGATCTTATAGGTAGGTCTCACTGGAAATGTATGAAGACTACATTTCCCACCTCCCTTGCAGTTCCAGCCATTTAGATATCAAGGTTTAAACCCTAATCCTAGCTCTACCTAGACTTGATCCCTAAAATCTCCCTGGAAATCATGGACTCTTTCGCTCCAGTCTTAAAGGAAGTACTAGAGAATGGCACAGCCAGACAATTAAATAAGCAGGTATCCCTGGGTCATCACTTGACAGGGACCTCTCCAGAAGAGACATCTGAAATAATATGACTATTGAGTAATAAAACATAAGCAAGCTATTTATTGTACTAGAATTAAAATTTTAGGCTATTTAATCAGCAGATAAGTGTTACCCTAATGGACAAAAATTACCCCCACTCTTTAGCAATAATGATTACATTATGTGTCTATCCTAGCATACATGAGAGTAAATTATGATAATCCTGTATGGCCTCTAGATCTTTTCTATCCAAAAGTAATCATCAGGCTATTTTTATATTTCTCTTTTTCAATGTTAATTTAATTTTTGCTGAGAGTATGTGTTAAGAAATGATTGATTCTGTGTCATAGTTAGATAATCAGCTTTTAATCACAATTTCATTGTCAAGGTGAAAAAGATTTTTTTTTTTCCTTTTAACCAAATGATTAAAAACCATCAGTGTCATAATCTCTTGAAAGTAACAGTCATGAGAACCCATGACAGTACATCCATTTCAGTGTCATATTTTTATCACTTTAAGTTATGACTGAAAAGTTATTAGAAAATTCATATTGTGCTTCCAACTAATAATTATGTGAACTTCATAAAGACTTCATTAGGCAACTCTGTTTCAAGAAGTATTATAGGTATTGAGATATGTATTCCTCACTGGATGTAACTACATAAGTAGATGTTAAATATAAACATTTAAATTCTATTCAATTACAATTTATCCCATAGCAATAATTAGATGCATTTATAATGATTAGTCAGGGGAAGTATTATTCATATAACTCTGTTCTGCTTAATCTGTGTAAATACTGTGATATTATTTAAAATAGCAAGAGTATCGTACTTATCAAATTATCAGAATAAACATATCTTTTTGATTATTTCTGTTTCAAAAATATTTGTTTATAGTCTACATTTTAATGTTCTAGCATAAATAAAAGCTATTATTCCCTGAAAATACGATATACATACATACACAGACACAAACACACAAACAAAAATGTGCTTAAATATACATATACAAACATATGCACATATACTTTCACTTGATCAATATATTACACACACACACACACACTTTATAGATATGAGTTATATATGGTTACATGTTCTACAAATGAGAAAACAGAAACATAGGAAGCCAAAGATCTCACAAAGGTCTATCAGTACAAGTTTTCAGCTCAAGATGTCTGAGTCCTGAGCTCTTTATTACTAAGTTAATGTTGTATTTATTCAAACATATAATACTGTCTTCCTGTCCTTAGAATCAGGAAACATAAGTCCTAGTAGCTGTTCCAGCTGTTCCATTAAGTATATGACATCAAACAACTTATATATTTTCTTCATGACTCAATTTCTTTAAATAAACATATAAATTGCTGTACAAAAATGATGTTAATAATTAATTACATATCGATGCATTTGTCTATTTAAATAACATATCTATTTTCAAGGTGAAACACATATATCATCTCAACAGACAAAATAGAGAGAAAGTGTTTGTATACATATAATATGTATAAATACATATTTTTTTGAAGGAAATATGGAGTTCTACCAAATTGGTCTTTCTTTAGTATTCTGGCACTACAATTGTGTTGAGAGTCAATAAATACTAATAGAAAATATTTATATAATATATTACATATATTAGATGAATGCATAGACGATAGATGATGATAACAGATGGATAGATGATGATGATGATGACTGGTGATGATGATGGTAATGACAGACAGATAGACAGACACACAGATAGATTTAATCCTAACAGAATTCTACAAGAAAAAATCATTATCACATTTTACAAATACAAAATCAAGGTTATGTGACTTTCCTAAGGTCACATGCTCAATATGAGGCAGAGCTGGTATTAGAGGCTGGAAAATATACCTCCAGAGTCCACTCTCTTAACTATCATGCTATATTGGATGTTAAGACTATTTTTCCCTAGCCTAAATTTGCAATTAGTTGAGAAAGTTAAAGGAATAAAAAATAGAGATCAAATGATCATGTTTATTGTTGAAAGGTTGTTAGTTGAGAAATTAACTTTCAAGGACTTTCATTATTATGATAGTTTGAACATCATAAAAGACAAACATTAATTCTGTCGCAAGCAGTACTTGATCACCTTAGGTCTCTCTGTATGGGGACATGCCATGTAAATCTTACAGCATTGACAAGCAGTGCAGAGCAAATACTTACAGAAGATAATCAGTGCTCCAAGGTAAAAAGGGAAGAGAAGGGTTGGCCTTATTTATGTTTTCCTTTCTACTTCCAAAAATGTCAAATAGCAAGAGAAAGATCAGGAATGCAACTTTAATGGAAATCACACTACACAGAAAATAGAGTCAGTGTTAATATAGATATGAAGAAATAAAATATAAAATTTTACGAAGAATTTGACAAAAACTAGTTTTTCCATCTGTTCATTACAGATATACAAGACACCACGAAAGGGTATAAAGAATCTAAGTAATATAACAATAATATAATAAAGCTGACAGTACATACAGACAAATATATGTACTTTAAATATGAAATATATTATTTTCAAGGATTATTGAAAAGTCATACACACACAAAAAAACAACAAAACTAATACCGACAGTAAACTAAGCTATTTTTAAACAATCTCATAAATAACCAAAGTAAAATAAGTCATAAAACAAACAGAAATAATCAAATGTAAAAATTTTGGTATCAACCTATTAAAAAATGCTAGTGATGTAAAGCAGATATTTTGATATAAGCATTAAAAATCAATAATATCTTATGTGTGAACATACTAAGAACTGTTATATGATGTACTATTCACATATTTACATATATGTATGTGTGTGTGTGCGTATATACAGAATTAGATGATAATCATTTGAACAGCTTTTTTTCTTTAAACTCTCTTGTAACCACTAACAGTTTGATCAATCTCTCCAGAAACAACAGTGAATGAGAAGAACTAGGTCCCCCCGCCCCGCTTTAAAAACTGCATTTCTACGATTTGTTAGGTCTTTTCATCACGTTGACAAATGCAGGTAGATGAGCCTCTTTATTTTTCCCTCCTGAAAACATCTTTACAGTTCAAAAACAATGGAAATATGTGTTTGTTTGTTTGTTTGTTTTTTAGATTAAAAACTCTAAATAAAAAGGAAGGACTGGTTAGAATGATTGAATACAATCACAATGTATTCAGTCTCTCTACATGGCAACATATAAAATGTGCTTCATTAAAAAACAAACCTTCAAATGTATATGACCTTTATTCTTTAAAATTTCTAGCATTTGTTTCTTACAAATTGTCTTGATCTCAAGAGAATAGAAGAGGACTAGAGAAATAGATACAATGTTTGCTATTATACTAGATTCTAATTACTAATTTAGTCTCCTAATTAAAAATAACAGCAAAGGAAACTTATTATAATCAAAGTAAGACATAAGAATTTAATATTCTCTTACTATACAATTCTATCTCTGTTATATAATCAGTGATAGGAACTCAATGTGTAGCCTATGAACTCTTTATGTTTATGGAAATTTATAAACATATATAGAGTTTTCTTCTGTGTTTTTGTTTTATTGTTGTTGATATTTATTTCCAAACTAATTTATCTTATATAATTGCACTGCAATTTGAATTTTTCACTGCATATGAGATAATTCATAATAAAATAATATAAACATATCATAATCAACTAGTCTGCTAGATGGCATTAAGTTGTTTTCATTGCTTCAATACAGCAAAAAATTTCAGTAGTAAACTTTAATATATTCTTATTAATGATTTTTATTTCTATGAGGTAGTTCTCTAGGTGAAATTTCCAAGTCAAAGGAAAATATGGTCATAAATATTCTTAATGGAAAAAGCTAGAGAGAAAGTGTTAGGAAATGAAGTTATAGGGTTGGCAGGTCAAAATTTTGTAGGACTTTGTAATTCAATGTGAAGAGTTTCCTTTATTATATGAGCACCAGAGAGTCTCTGAGGGTTTTAAGCAAAGAAGCAACATAAATGAATATCTTTAAAAGATCACCATGATTATTTCAATGAGAATGGAAACAAAAAAGCTAAAATCTCATCATTATGGATAACTTTTCTCTATTGATTTGAAAATTTGTGTGTGTGTGCATATGTGCCTGCGTAAAATAATTGCAGTATGTCATCACATTGATGACAATATTTCACTCCCTTTATTAGTGTATCTGACTGGTTTTACTTACTAGAGTTTGAGATTCTTGGGTCATTGGACCATGGCATAGGGCAGCATCCGGCGCGGTGCATGTGAATAATCATTGTTGATCTGAGGACATCTAGAAAATAGTCAAATAAAACGATAATGTCAAGTAGTTAAAAGATATTTCAACTTCATTGTTGACTAAGTGAGATTTGGTGGATCCTTCCAAGAAACTGACATTTTCTCTAAGAATTTTATAACCAGAAGAATGAAATTGGAAAACGCAGGAGAAAGATTTTAGGCTTAGAGAAGACTTAGTACATCAGATTTAAGGACGTAACAAACATGATGCAGAAAGAAGAATAAGCACATTTGTAATAACCTTGGATATTGCCAGATTATGTAAAAACAAAACAGTATTATTTATCTTCATCCCCAAATCTCTCACCTCAGTAAACAGCACCACAATACATCAGTGTCCAAACCAAAATGATAAGATTTATCCTTTCTTTTTGTCATTCTTTCGAGTCCCACAGGAACTCTTTCACTTTTCTGTGAACCTTTATTTACCACAGTGGAGCCAAACCATCCTTATGTTTCATCTGAACTACTGCAATATCGACACCTGAGGACTCCCGGCCGCTGTCCTTACTCCTATCTATGCCGCACCATGACTCGTCTCTCCGCATTGTCCACTGTGCACCAACATCGCTGGCTCTTAATGAAGTTGTTTATCTCGTCTATCATTTGACTTAACTTAGTTTAAGGTGTTTTTTTTGTGTGTGTGTGGATAAGGTTTTATTTAATTTCAAGTAGCCAAATCCATCAATATTTACTACTTTGAATTTTTAAATCTCGCTTAGTAAGGAAAGCACTCCACATCACATGATTAAAAATATTAGTCTCCTAAAATTTCAAAATTTTTATTTTTTTCAAACAATTTTGTTTAGATAAATTTGTAATATCATACATGTCACCTGTTTTGAAAATATAAATCAATGATAGTTTTTCCCCTATCACCCAGTGTAACATTAGAACATTTTCATCATTCCCAAAAGATATCTCACATACATTTTTACTCAATCCAATTCTCCTCCAGTACTTGTAATCTGAATTCGGTTGCTATAGATTTTCCATTTAAGGATATTTCAATATAAATGGAGTAATAGTATCTTTTCATGTGCTTTTTGAGTATTCATATTTATTATTTGAAGAAATGTCTACCCAAATATTTATTCATTCTTATTAAATATTTGTCTTCTTATTAATCTGTAAACTTTTTTTTTTTCATTTTCTGATTACAAGCCCTTTCTCAGACATAAAATTTACAGATATTTTCTCCTACCTCTGTGGTTTATCTTTTTAATTTTATTGCTTATGTCTTTTGAAGCACAGAAGTGTTAATATTGGTCAACTCTAATTTATTTTTATTGTTATGGTTGTTATTTTATTGATCCTGCTTTTGATATGGTATCTAAGAATTCTTTGCCTAACACAAGTCTCATGTATTTTCTTTTCTTCAAGTATGTTCTTCTAGAAATTTTATAGTTTCAGATTTACCTTTAAATTTTTTACTATCTATTTTGGGTAAATTTTGAATATAGTGTGAGGTGAGGGTATAAATTCATTTTTTTGCATGTAAATATTCAGTTTTCCCAGCCCTATTTGATGAAAGGCTATTCTTTCTCCATTGATTTGCCTTGCTATTTATATCGAATATCGATTGATTATACACTAAGAAATTGCTTCTGGATTGTCAGTTCTGCTTCATTAATCTTTATATCTATCTTTATCCCACTAAAATATTGCCTTAGTTTGACAACAGCTTTATAGAAAATTTTGAAATTAGGAACTATAAATTCTCTAGCTTGATTTTCTTTTTCAAAATATTTTTGTGTATAAAAGATCCTTTGCATGTCCATATAAATTTTACAATATATTTGTTAATTTTTGCAAAAACCTATACTGAAAATGTTATAGAAATTGTGTTGAATTTATATATGTTGGGAGAAAATTGCCATCTTAACAATATTGAGTTTCAATTCATGTGCATAAAATATACCTCTGTTTATTTAGACTTTCTTTAATTTCTCCCAGCAGTATTTCATAATTTTTGGTATCAAAAGTTTGTACTTTTTGATAAATATACTCCTAAGTTTTTTTGTTTTTTTTTTTTTGAAGCTATATTGAATGAGATTAATTTTTAATTTCAAGTTTATTGCTTGTACATAGAAAACCAAAGTTTTTTAAAACTCAGTATATCTTTTCCTCTATATGTATTTGTATGGAAGACAGTGTTACATAAAAAAAAAAAAAACAAACAGGTTTTTTAGTCACACGAACGTTGTCATTATCTATGAAACGTCGATTAAGTTATAATATTTGGGTCATTTATCATATTTCCATTAGAGTATAAGGAAAGTCTCTACCTTACAAATATTCAGATAATTACTGTTTGTGAAAAGCTTTACAAAGTAGCTTGCCTCCTTTTTAAAAAGCAGTTAATTGAAGGCTGTTCAAATTATTTTCTATGTATTTCTGATATAAGATAAATTCTTAAATATTTTAAATAATTAAATTGAATATTCATATCCTTGCATCTCATTCCAACTTTAGATGAAGTAAAAGCTATGTTTCATAATAAATTATATATGCACATATATAATATAAAATTAGTATATATTTATAAATATATAAAATATGTATCCATATATATGTAGTAAAAACATATGATATGTATCTAAGTGTATGTGATATTTATATATATATATATATAATGAACAGGAGCTTAAAAATTGAGGGTAGGTATGAATTCTGATGAATAAACTAGCTCTCTGCTGTAATGAACACAGGGGCAAGGATTTATATAAAGTTATCATGACAGTATTATGATTGATGGTAAATTAGTCCTACTTTCAGTGAACTAATCAGGAGAAAAGAAAAGCCTTTGTGTGGAATTGGCATTCACATATTGAGTATTTCTAAATTTTGTATTGTCTTTATTAAATTTCTTTATTACTCATGTTTACCACTATTTCTCATATACATTAACATGACTTTGTACATTAAACAGACTCCGGCACTGTCTAGATTTAGTTAGTTAATTTTTAGATGAACGGAAAAGAGAAATAAAATTGACACATCATTTGGAAGTAAATAAGGTGTTGTTTCTTAATATTTGCATTTTTAGGCATCATAGGTAGAAAGAAGCAATGATTACTATTTTTACTTAGTGGAAATGTTTCATGTTCTACTTATGAATATTTTAGGTATCTCTGTAATTGTTATGTTAACTAACTTTACTTAATCAACTTCTTTGTCCAGATAAAAATTTTCAGAGTCATGTATTTCATTAGTACATTTCTTTCAAAAATTTTATCAGAAGGACTATGGATGATTAATATTTTGTTGAAAAAAAACCCAGAAACCTTCTTGATATAGTTTTGTCCATTTTGTTGGCGGCACAAAATAACATTTTGACTTATTTGCTACTATAATACCTTTGAGAATTTATCAGCAAAAGAGAATCAAGTGTTCTGTGTTCCCAGGAATTTGAGCTTGGTGGAGCTCATACATCTATACTCATTCTCTAGTGCTAAGGAGTAATTACAAGTGTTAAAGCCAAATCCATAAATCATGAAGTGATGAGAACTCTGGTTTCCTTTGATGTCCTTTTTAAGTAAATGCAATCTCAATGGCAGTTGATATCCCTTAAGCTGCTCTTGCAAACGGTTATTACATTTGAACTCTGAAGACTTAGAAGCAATATGTATTCTCTGATGGGATTTTGTCTTTGAGATGCCCTTCCCCTTGTAATCAGAATGGAATGTCAATGTTGAATCTTTGGTTCATTCACATTCATAAAAGTAGCAAAAATAATCACGTATTTGAAAGCTCCACAATAGTACATTTCAAAAATACTTACACACACACACACACACGCACACATGTGTGCACACACACATGTGCACACACACGCCACATCTGTTTGTGAAGGTATATAGTACACTAATCAGTTTTAGACAACTTTTTTCAACCTCTTCATTTGCTTACTTTGCTGTCTGATATTAAATTTTCTGCTTTCTTACTCTTCATTTATAGCTACATATTCCTCTTAATTTTTTATTCTTCATGATTCTAGGAGCAAAATTTTGAAGACTGGGCCATCAACAGAAATAAATTTATGAGAGTTTGTATAGAGGCATTTAGTTAGATGCATAATAGCTTATATGAACTATAAGGTAAAGCAGACTTGGGCTCAAAACCAAGTTTTACCACTAATTAGATATGCGGGCTTATCTTTCAAAACCTTAACACATGTTAACTATTATAGCTTGTGTATTAAATGAATGACTAGACATCTTTTTGTTTGTTTCTAGACAGAACAATATACTGTTCATTAATTAGGGAAAGTAAATAATTAATTGTTGAAGATATTTTTCCATTTATCATTTACCACACTTCCCCCTCAAAATAATCTCCTGGGTGGAAATATTTTCATAAGAAAAACAATCTTTTGACAAAACATTCAATATGTAATTCTCAATAATGTATTCCACAGAACTGACTTTTTTTTTTACTAACATTAAGTTTATAAATCACAAATATAATCTGCTCTATTTAAGCTCAAATGCTCATTTGAGTGTAAAAATGTGTATAAAAATAGCATGAAATATTCTCTACCTCAATGTCTCCCATGGTGTGATGACTATGAAACATTTTGTGATCCACATTTTTTACAAGACAAATAAAGAGAAAAATTATGTCGTCTTTTCCTTAAGTTGCACCCCTTTACCTTAAACTCTCCCTGGGAATTCGTGCTTAGTCATTGAGGCTAAAGAACAATTCTTTAACCAATAACCTCCCTGAGGTATATGTATTTCAAATAGAGAAACATGAGAAATGAAATCATATTTAAGACTAAAAGAAGTGAAACAATAATGACAAAACCAGAATTATAGGAACTTCTTTTTATCACTAATATATCTTGGGCACCATGCTATTTATGTATCCTCTGATTTAAACAATAAATTATCTAATTATCATATTACAGATTAGAATAAGAAAGGTTAAGTCTTAAAAAATTTGCTGGGGTCGTATAGGAAATAAACAGCAGAGCTGGGATGTAAACTCATGTTCGCTTTATTACCATGCTTGTTAATTGACACTACATATGGTTCTTAGCCCTTAAAATACATTACTTCTTGTGCTCCCAGCTGCAACAATGTAAAAAGAGAGTTGTCAATACAAATGCCTAATGTCTTACTAATACGATTAGGAAATAGTTATATAACTAAACATTTAGGTGAAGCAGAGCAACCAAGATACCTAAGATGAGAAATTAAGATGGGAAAAAATGAAACAGTGAAGAGCAAGCAAGTAGGGACATTGAGCTAAGATGTAGAGGTGACAATAAAATGGGAAAAAGCAAAAAGATTTTGAGTATAATAAATATTAATTCATAAACATTGAGCAATAAACTAACTTGCCATTCGATCATATTTTATACAGAGAGACAAATTGCAAAATTAGCAAAATTTTATTAACCCTACAAATGAATTATATACTAAAATCAAGTTTTATTTGTTTTGAATTGGCTGGAAGTAGAGAACTAGCTCTTTAAACTTGGTAAAATTTTGTAGGATTTGTTTATTATTTTATGTTTACTAATAAGATCATGAATCTACGGTAAAAAATATGATAACTTTTTTTAAACAGTAACTTTCAAAAATTCAGACACCAGTTATAACATACTGTAGGAAAATGTCATGTTGTGAAATATACTGGTCTAGTTTATTGAATTAGGAAGGTAATATGAATAATTATAAAAAATAGAATTGCACAATAAGCATTCCAATTTCTTTTGCTTGCACAAGAACAACTGATTGCTTACATATCAACGATTGTTTATTAAGCAATGATTACCTACATCTCTATAAGCTAATTCTTCTCAAAAATGCTCAAAATATTTTCAAGGAGTAAATTATCATCACCATATTCTAAATATTTTCTAAATTAGAAGTTTTCTAGGACTGTCAGGCCGTTTTCACTGTTTGTCACTGACACATTTTTTAATATATTAAGATGAGAAAAGGGGTCAAACAAGTCACACTGCCATAGGGTGTTATTTACCTTCTTTCTGCTTTTTTTTCTTGTCTATTCATCTTGCTCACATTTTGTACAAGGTTGATTGCTTATATGGAATGATGAGGTATTATTAAAAGCACATCAAAACTCTAGAAGCCCTAAAAGCTTGATTTATTTGACTGCTTTATTTGTCATACATATAAAATTTTTGAGCATTTAAAAGGTATCTAGTGTTTGGTCTAAGAATTTATAATTATGTGTGCCTTATAAATAAAGATTTTAGTTTGGGGTTTGTTGATCCGCAAGTGAATATTAGTTAAGTTCTTCCATGCTTTAGAAAGATTTTGAAGAATGTGTATTCTTTAGTGTCTTACTCTGGGTAACATAGAAGAGAAAGTTAATTTACAACTTTACATGTATTCTGCAATGATCAGTGTTAAAATTAAACCAAATGGCCCTGTGAAAGTAAAGCAGTACTCTACTAAGAACCAAGGGAATCTTAAAACAATGTTTCAGATTAGATATACTCTAGGAGTATAATTAAGAAATGTAAATAGCAAAGGGGAAAAACGGAAGTCAGGACATGATTTCTACTGTCAACTCTGCAATTTCCTATTATGTTACAATGAATAAAAGCTATAATTATTCAGAAATTTAGTTTATATTTTATAATTTGTGGATTATCATACCTATTTATTTTAATTCACAGCTTTCTGTGCTTAATACACAGTTTCTACTTAGGTTATTTGTGTAAAAAGATTCATTGACTTATTAAATAAATATTGTACAACATGCTGAAGAAATAAAGATTAATAAGACCTAAACTCTACCCTTAAAAGACCCCTGAAAAGTTTCTTTAATGCCTTTATAGTTTAATGGAGGCGAAAAAAAATGAGTTGGTGACTATCCCATATGCTTAGAGGAACAACGGAAAAGGTCGTGGAAGTATTTGAAAAAACAGGAGTACCTAAACCTCACCTTCGGTTTTACAGCTAAGGGATGATAACTCTCAAACATAGAACTTAAGCCTCGACCTTATGTTTTCCCCTGACTTGCCGACATAAATATCCAATTTCTGACTGTATTTGTTCTGGATTTCTCACAGAACTCTTACTTGAACAGATTATATTTGAAATAATTCATCTTCCCAACAACTACAACTGGTGACTCCTCTGATTTTCCTTTACGCTGTAAATAGTATTACCATCCAACCAGGTGCTCAATTTCTTGTCTAGTTTTCTAGCTGCATTCAAATTCAATCTTTCTTTTACTTTCTAAACTCCAGCCATATTGGACTTCTTTTAGCCCTCCAACGTGCTCTTCCTCACTCCACATTTTGCTCTCATGCTATATTCTCTCTCAGGGGAAAGGTTTCATTTAATATGAGACATAGTGTAGCAGCACCAGAATTGGAAGGGATTTAGCAAAGTCAAAGTAAAAGACGTCGAATGATGGAGAGATTACAAACACTAAAGAAAAAAAGTGTCTGAGTTTAGAGAGATTAGTAGAATTGAATCATAATAGTAAGAGCATATATCATCTTAAAAAATGCACCATTTCATGTTTCCACAATTAGAGTATTATACAGAATGGCTTCACCATGCTTTACTGATTAAACTCTTCCTTGTTTCCTCCAAATCCTTGGCAATCACTGATTTTTTTTTTTTTTTTACTGTCTCTATAGTATTATATTTTTCACAATGTCATATAATTAGATTCACAGAGTATGTAGTCTTTTCAGATTGGCTTCTTCCAGTTAACAATATGCATTTAAGATTCATCTATGTCTTTTAATGTCTTAATAACGCATTACTTATCTATGCATGTACAAGTTTGTTTATACATTCATCTATCGAAAGATATTTTGGTTACTTTCAGTTTTTGGTGATTATGAATGGAGTACTATAAACATTCACTTATAGGTGTTTTATAAAAATTAGTTTCAGTTGAATTAACACAATTGCTGGGTTATATTATGAAACTATGTTTAAAAGCTTTGAAAGAAACTGCCAAACTGTCTTCTTAAGTGGCTATACCATTTTGTATTCTGAACAGAAAAGAATATGTGTTCCTGTTTCTCTGCATCCTAAACAGCACTTTTTGTTGTCAGTATTTTTGGATTTTAATCATTTTAAAAGGTTTATAATGATATCTCATTTTTGTTTTTATCTTCAGTTTCTTGGTGGCAAATTATGTTGAGCATTTTGTTTTTACATGTTTTCTTGTCATCTGTTTTCTTTGGTGAGGTGTCAATTCAGAAATTTTGCCAATTTTTAGTTGCTTGTTTTCTCAATGTTGAGTTTTAAAAGTTCTTTATGTATTTTGAATACAAATTCTTTATTATTCTTTATTACATATGTATTTTGTGATTTTCCTCCCAGTTTGTGGTTTATCCTTTTATTCTCTTTATAGTGTTCCACTCAAGAATATGGACTTCTATGTGTTTTCATGCCAATCTACACTCAATCTCTAGGAATTCATCAAAATTACTATTTTTTTTCCTACCAGTTTATGATTCCAGCAGCTTCTGCTCTGAGTAAATGGACTTCTCCGTCATAAATTTGCATGGGTTCAGATGTTACTTTTTACTTCTCGTAGTCTATTTAACATTTAAACTTTGACCTATACACATGCCTTTATTAACAAAATATTAAGTGTTTCTTAATAGACCGTACTCAAGAGATTCTTATGTCTGCACATGTAGTAATATTTCAAAATGTATTTTCACTACCTAAAAATATGATAAGTAGCATTGGAATATAAATCAAACTATAAAATACTAATGGGTCCATATTGATTTAGCTGACCCCAATCTAATCATCAGGAAATTGTCAAACATCCCAATTAAGGAGCATTACACAAAATATCTAATTACTACTCTCAAACCGTCAATTTAATAAAAAAAAACAAAGAAAGTTTGACAAACTGACAGCTAAAAGAAGCCTAGGGAGACATGATGACTGAATGTAATACAATACCATGGATATAATCTTGGGGGGGGGGAGAACATTAGTTAAAAATTAAGAAAATTTTGATAAAGTATAAACTTTAATAATGCTCCAATCTTTGTTTTATTTACTTTTGGCAAATGTTAAATTTGAAAATGTTAAAAAAATTTTGTAAATTTATAAAATAGTATACATCTTTTTGTAAAATGTTAAAAATAAATAAGATCTAACCAATATGAGAACTCTATATACTATCATTGACATTTTTCAGTAAATTCGAAACTTTAAAATTTTTTTAAAAGTTTAGTTAGAAAAAGTAATGGCACATAAGTTAAAAAGGAATGGAAGGAAAACCAAGGACAGGCAATACATGGAGCCCAGTTTGTGTCTTGTACACATAATTCATGTCATGAAGTCGAACGTGCCTTCTAGAGCTGGAAAACTATTTACTTGACTATGTCTGGCAACGAGAAATATGTGATCAGTTACAAGACTGAGTGCCTAAAAGGAAAATTAAACAGAAAAAACAAAATTTTTCAAAAAAAGAGCAACAGCGTCTTCTATTAAAAACTTACCAAATGTATTCAACTTATTTTTAAAGTAAAATAATGTAATAAAAATCATAACCATCGCATCTTTATAATAAATAAGTACACATTTATTTTAATAATCATTTTTTTAAAATTAACACTGACATTTGCATTTAAATAATCATTATTAAAATATTTTTTTCACTTTTTGAAATGGAAATATCTTGATATTATTTTATGATTATATAGAACTTCATATGATATAAAACACTGTAAAAGAGAAAGCAAATAGTTAGCCACACATAACCATTCATATTGCTACCTGATATGATCCTTAAAAGATCACAAATTTAAGACATATGACTCACCAGAATTTATTTATGTGCTTATATTTTAAGTAAAAATAATATTTGGAAAGCAATTATTTTACACACTCATGTTTGCCAATTTTTGACTTTGTATCTAAGGGGCTTCTTTCCCTGCCCATACATGGACACCTTCTCCATTTATCATTTTAGTATTTTTATTTTAATTATTCAATCCTTTAATCACATGAGTATACTATAATTTACTTAAGTAACTCTCTCAAAATAAATATTTAAGTTGTTTTCAATATATCATTAGTTATATTCTGTTAAAATGAATATTCTTTAACATATATTGTGTACTTTATAAATGTTTTTAGGGGGAAAAGCTCCAAGACTATAATTTCTTATTCAAAGAGGAAAAGTTTTAATGTATATTTGAAGCTGCTTGTTTCTCTGATCCTGGTTAACACTGTATCTCACTATTTATTTAATGATACCATCTTTTCAAATAACAATGTTGAAAAATAATAATCAATGTTGTGTATGTTCTTTTCTTTTACAAGTAAACTGAAGAATAACCATCTTCCTGTAGAATCTTCATTCATAATATATAAAAATTTTCCTTGGATAGAGGCTAAAAATAATTAGAAGACATTAATTTTTTGAACAGAAAAATATGAAAATAATTATATTTTATATTATTCAAAATTAATTAAAATACTTTGAGAAATAGATAGTGGTGTTAATGGGAGAAGTATGGCTTTAAAAGTGTTGTATTAATATACATGTACATATATATATAATATACATGTACATATATATATATGCAGATAGGAAGGGCCTGACAGCTCTTATGGATTGGAGTAACATTATATAAGTTTCAAATGTACGATTTTTAAATAAATCATATGTATATTACATTTTGTGCTCACCACCCAAAATCTAGTCTCTTTCTATAACCAGATATTTGACCTCCTTTTCCTCTTCATCCTACCCTCACCCTCTCGTAACCACCGTTCTGTTGTTTGTTGTAAGAGCTCGTTTGTTTTATTTGTTCTTTTGTTACTTTCTGTTTCAAATCTCACCTATAAGTGAAATCATATGGTTCTTGTCCATTTCTATCTGAATTTCAATTAGAACGATACTCTCAAGATCCATTCATGTTGTCACAAATGGCAATAGTTGATCTTTTTTATGGCTGAGTAGTATTCCATTATATATATGTACCACATCTTTGTCCAATCATTCAAACAACTTGGGTTATTTTCATGTCTTGGCTACTGTGAGTAATGCTTCAATAAACATAGGGATGCACATGTCTTTACAAATAATGTTTTAGAAATTCTTAGGTAGACACTCAAAAAAAGATTTCTAGGTCACGTGATAGATCTGTTATTTTTTTTTTTTTTGAGAAATTTTCATACTGTTTTTGTTAATGGCTGTACCAATTTACATTTCCACCACCAGTGTATAAGGGATTCTTTTCCCCACGACCTCTTCAACATTTGTTATTTCCTGTATCTTAACTTTTACTATTGCTTTTTATTAGAGAATTAAAAGATCTGAATTTTAAAAGTTAGATCAAAAAAAGATATTTCAGTTACAAAATATTAAAGCATTTTATTTAATTACTAATTAGATTGTTTTATTTAATATTCAATCCTAATATTATCATAAAATCAAATTAAGTAGAGATTATCTGACAGCAGTACAATTACCAAAATGATAAACTTTTCAGAGGTCATTTGATTCTTGTTAAGAATCATTTTTTATTGATTGACTAGGAAATGGAACAGTTTGTGGCTTTCCTCTAATTATTTAAAGCTATCTCAGTAATCTTATTAGATATTTATAGTGTTTCAAATGAATGATGATAGTTATATCTTTATAAATGTAACTTTAGAAGAAAAGCCTTTCTTTAATAAAACTGCTGTAATTTTTTTGAAAATATTAAAATGATAAGAATTAAAAATATAGCCACCAATCTGGAAGACCTACAATCAAATACAGAGTCATCCATGAATAAGCTTAGTAAAAATCAAAAATAAGAATTTGGAAGAGCTAGTGTAGAAGAGCCTAGATTTTCATAATCCATGTGTAGTACTTTTAATTTGGTTAATTTTGTGCATTTAAAACAACTGTATAAAATAAATATATAACTCATATACAAAATGCAATATTAAAGATTTTATTCAAGGAGTTTACAATTCCCACAGTTGCAAGTGTACTTACATATTTGCATTTTTTTCAGTCTGTTTGGAGAACTGCAAAAATAATTTTTAAAAACTGATGTCCAATAAATTTTTATATGTAGACTTTTTGCAAATAAAACCTTATAAATCATACACAATTAAAAATCTATAGATAAAATTTTTTTTTTTTAAGTAAGGAAAGCCCCTATTGGCCTTCTCTGGTGACTTATAGAACTCTGGAATGCAGGTTCACATATCACTTAACTAAAATTGCATATGCACATATATGTGAAAAAATTTTGCCTAATTATAAAGTGTTATAATATATTTGTTAAAGTATCATTAAAAGAAACATATTTCCGAACAAATAATAATTTCAGTTAAAATGAATACTACTTATATATATTGCTTGTTTGTTTTTTTCAATATTATATTTCAATACACTCAGAGATTGTATTTTAAATAGAATTCATGCAAAATCTTGTACCTTAATTAAATATTTGGAAGTCAATTTTAACTCAGTTTTTTAAAAACCATGTAGTAATATTTCAGTGTGATTGTACTATCAACTATTATTCTGTCAGAAAGAGAAGATACTATGGGTAAAAACTAACTTCTATGACCATGAAAGGAAATTTTATTTTATGACAGTTTTTATTTAAAATGACTAAAACCAATGAAGTATTCATAGAATTATAGGTCTGGGAAAGACCTTGAGAATACAATTAGTCTATCTCCTTTTCTGAGCATTTTAGGACACTTTATTATTCTACTTCATTCACAGAACTCCAGGGAAGACTATTTCATGATTTCTTTGAGTGATAATACATCTCAGGTCTTTTTAAGCAATATGACAATAGGAGTTCTGCTTCAAGGTATTTGTTTCTTTTAAAATAAAGTTTATACCTTAAACTGGCATATTCTTCTTGTCCCTAGGTATTTACCCTTTACTTTCATTGTTTGTGATCAAATACTCAGAATATGATTTTTTATCTTAAATATTTTTATCTTTGTATCTTAATTCTAGTGATGCCACCTCTCAAGGGATTTTTCTACCACTAAATAATTTAATGAGTTTTCTAATGTCAGACTCTTCCAGAAAACTCTATGATGGCTTCCATCTGGAATAGGAACTAGTTCTATTATTACTATAAGTTTAAAAACCTTTCCAGAAAATAATGTGAAATAGTAACATCACAAAGAAAACATAGGGTATAAGAAATGATGCAAAAGGACAGTTATATAAGCCATATTGTTCAGAGAAAACTGAATGTCCTCTAATGGTTGTAATTGTTAATATTCATAGCTCAAATTCCAATACAGATGCTCACACATGATGTCTATATTTGTAATTTTTATTAACATTGAAACCAGAGATGCAGTGCTTATATTTTTTAAAAGCTCCAACAAAAAATTTCCCCCACATACAAGAGAAACTCTTTCATACTTCTGTATCATTATTAAAAGTGAAATTGTTAACATATACTTACTAAAATCCTCTAGAATCTTATTTGTTTCCCAATTCTTTGCTATCCTACACCCATATTTTATCAATCACTATGCACTAGCAATGTTTTATGGTAGTTTATATAACTTCGCATACAAATCCTTAGCTTAACTTTTAATTTTAATGTTTGTATAAGCACTGAGAGAAATATTTTCTTGTTATTATCATGTGGAAAATAGAAAAGCATAATTTTTATAAAAGATAAGTGACTTTTAAACTTTTAAAAAAAGTGCCGGGCTCAATGTATTTAATTAACTATTTGATATCAATAAAAATATCTCTAGGAACTGGATCGTAAAGATTGTCTTTAATGTTATTCTCTTGATTCAATCAATGAATTAGTTGTTTCAGAGCACGATGTTTTGCTGAGTCATTAATTCAACAATAATATGAGAGTTTTTGAAATGGTACGTTAGGTGCAATTGTGTTTCCTGACAGGAAATAAGGGATAACGTTGGAATTATTTAGCTTTTTCTAGAGGTTGATTGATTCAAAAAGGCTAAAGAGAAGAGGTGCTCTTGAAAGAAATCCCCTCGAGAGTTGGTTAGAAGAGAAGGAACTGAAAAAATAATTATGACTAAGATGTGATGTAAACAAAGGCAAACAAAAAAAGAAGTTAACTGTATTTAATGCCGTCATAATCAAGTGAAATGAAAATTAGAACATATGTGTAAAATTTGGAATGCAGTAGGTGAAATATTTTGTCTATAAATATGGTTGTATTACAATAGTTTACTTGGGCTTTTTGTTTTTATGAACTATTACCAGGATGCATTTTCTACTTTCCAAGTTTTACTGGAGAATATTTGAAGCAGGAAAAAAATAACTCATGCCTTAAATTGTATGTACAGATTTAATTGAGGCAAAGATATCATATTATAGATACATTGAGATTTAAATCTGGGAATACATTTATTTTGACCTTGAATGTTCTCAGGAAATTTCAGTATTGCAAAATTTTCATCTCAAGAATTCATCCTCATTTATTTTCCCCTGAAAAACCTAGGAGATACATGCACTTGCAAGTTCAGCCACCCAACAATTACTTACTTTTGAAAAAAACAAACAAAAAAAGTTGAGTATTAGATGTAGACTGCAAGTTTATTTTAACTTCTTTCTTGAAAAGTGCACAAATTTTTATGAACCAAAGGTTTAAAAACTAGACAATGGGATTAAATTTTGGACCTGTCTTAACTAGTTATAATTGAATATGATTCCTTTATTTGCTATTGACTAGAATTATATATCCTAATTTCCAACCAAGACACATGAAGAAAATAAAATTAATTCTCCTTTCTCTCTTCTGATGGTATTATTACATGTTATCGAAAGTTATTTTCTTCATCTAATGAGAAGAGTAGGAAATTATTTATAATTTAGTCTTCTGACACCCTAGTTTCTGGAATTTTAAAGATAACTAAAGAATATAAAGTAGGGATAACTATTTGTAATACAGAAGATAGAAAAAAATGTGTCTCAAGAATAAAAACTAGGTACAATGCTATAGAAGTTCACAGAAAGTAGTCATTTTTAAACTTAGAGAATTGAAGAATCCTAAATGGAAAAAGGATCTTTCAGTATAATCTAAAAGGATGCTTGAAAATGTGAAAAGAGTGGGGGGAAGTTATTTCATTTTGACAAAAGTATATTTTCAGAGGCATGAAATCTGAAAATAGCCCAATTTCATGGAGTACATAATAGCTCAATTTGGAGAACAGGAGGCAAGAGGTGGATTAGTGAAAAATAGACTGGGTCACCTTCCCGAAAGCCTTCAACTTCAGGAATTATTTGTAATTTATAAGATGATTAATGCAAAATGTTTATAGTTTGATAACATATCTGGAATTATCAGAATAAAAAAAGAGATACATCTGGTGGAATACCCAGGATGAATAGTGGAGGTATGCACGATAATGTGGGCTAGAGGAATGCCGAGAGAAGAAAAAAGAGAGGAAAGATGTGAATATTGGTATCTCTCTAATTTATAGTAGAAGATACTGTGTTTATCTTAGGATGGCTCTTATTATCCTTTCTGGGCACGGATGTTTAAATATGCCCAAAGGAACATTCGTAAATACAAATGGAGGAAGTAAAATACAAAAGGCAGATAGAGTGTATAAGACAGTCATTATTAGTAATGCAAATATGTAAGTTCTTCTAGATGCTTCTTGTTCACTACATTGTTTTAAATATCTAGAATAATATAACATTTACTCAAAAAAAAAAACTTAAATAAGCATTTAGGAAGGATAGAAAGAGAAAATATAGACATGAAGCAGTAGGATATAAATTAGAGAAACAAAAAGTGAGAAAGTTAACACTGGGGGTGTGATGGAAAATGAAGAATTTATCTAAGCTAAATAAAATTGTTACTTCAGTTGAGCTTATAGGATATCTGTAATTCATTTCAAGGCAAATACATAAACTGGGAACTGGCTTTGGGTTCGCCTGCTGGGCTTTTGTCAGATGCTCATCGGATCAACTCTTCATGCCATCGTGAAAAAAATTATGGAAAATACAGCGAATCCTAACTTGAGATAAATCTAAAAGTGTTTGTTTTTTTAGAGGTCTTGTATGAGAAATAAAGCAGATTTAGTCACTTTAATATAAAACTTGAAACCTTCCGGCAATGATACTTCGTTAGATACTTGAGGATATTCGAAGATGTACGTTTGTAATTTTATTTTACAAAATATTTAGATTTTCTAAGAAGCAAAGATCATATCTCAGTATTTTTCAATACTTTGTAATGATGATAATGTTAAAATTATTCAATGGTTTGATTTTTAAAATATTTAAATTTAAAATCTCTATGAATATAAACACGATATTTACATAAACACTTTTTAAAAGACAGCCCGTGAATTTCCATCCTCTTTGACTACTTCTCTGTTAACTGACTTTGGGGAACTTTAGAAAAATGTAACAATTTGAGAATATGTAGGGTTGAATGAAATGGATCTGCAAAAGCAAAGCTCTAAATTTTCATGAGATTTAACAGCTTTTTGTGATAACCCATTTTAAGTGTGTCCTCTGGCTGTTTTTAATATAGTTCCTTCACCCTCACCCCTTTTTTTAACATTTGTTTTATTTGAAGTGACCCTAGGGAAATCCAATTTTCAGAATTCAGCTTTTGTATTAAATGACAATTCCATGAACACGCACACTCACTATAACCACCCAAATCCCTTGTACTTCCTAAATGTGACATGACCTCTCGTTGACCCAGTCTAAAGGCAAAGCCTTGCAGGCTGTAAGCTCCTGAGAAATAATTACTAAAGTAAATTCAATTACTCAGATAAAAAGAGTGTAGAATGTACAGCATTCCTGAAGGCACAGTGCATTCCTCAACTCTAAAATTCTTGGATAAAAAATAAATTTAATTAAGAGTAATAAATTTGATAGCAGATATCGGCTCACAGTGATACCTTAAAATAATGCAGTTAATCTTTGGAAGAGTCAAAAGAGCCCCACACACTCACACACGCACACATACACACACTTCTTTGAATAAATATGGATCATGTAGTCAGAAAAAGCAGTAAATGATACGTTCTCAACATCCTCCAGATGCAATCTCTCCTCAAACTTCTAGCAATGCTGTTAGTATATTTCTATACATCCAAATAAATATTTATTTACTATTCTCTCATATACTAGTAATTTTATACATTACCTAATGACTTTTAAATGGCATATAGAAAATTTAGCTTCTATGGTAAATAATATGGTTATGGCTCTTCCCTTACTCTCATCCTTTTTCAGCAGAATCTTTCTTTTCCCAGAAAGTCCAAAAATTCTCAACGTTTAGTTCTCAGTCTTCCTTTTTGTTAGGACTATCCAAATAACCTGGTTCTATGGGGCCTGAAAGTTATCTTGGTGACATTTCTGTGAACAATGTTCCTCCCCTAGAAAAGAAGACAACCATGGGTAAAAAGTCCATGTCCTCTCTGTTTGGTTACTGATGTGGGAGAATTCATTGCTGGTTACTGCTATAGCCAACCAACTTCCAAGACGGGATCAAGGTGTAGAGTGAACTGGCCTAGGGCTTTGGCCAAATAAACGGATGCACCAAAACTGAAACCTCTACTTTCACACATTTTATTAGTAAATTCAGATATTTTGTATCTTGGTACTGATAGGTGTCTTTTAATCACCCCTCCCTGCTCCTTTTGAAATCACTTAACAAAGTGAGAGAGAGAAGTCATGATGGAAATTTTTCAAAACTAACAATTGATGAAAGATAATAGATAAGAGTATAAACGTAAACTCCAGATATTTGCTATAGCCTATGATTTCGATTTTTTAATATCAGTTTTTTTTTTTTTATCACAAACTAAGCTCGGTGTAGAAGCATATTTTAATATCTTATTGAAATTTTTATTTGCCTATTTTATGTAAAGTGCAAAAATAGTCTATGAGTTTTAGGCGTGGTTACATTTCCTAATGCTTTGCACTTGTCTGTGATAGGCTCTCAATAGTAAAAGTGTTTACCTTAAAACTGCCAGTACCCAAAACAAACAAACAAATAAATAAAATACAAATAAGATAAAAAAGTTATTGTTGTGGTTTAGAAGAAACAGAAATGGATTGACACCAAATAGTTTATATGCTAAAACATTAAGGGAGCCTGGGACTTGAATCCAAGTAGATGAATGTAGTGTACATCGCTGCTCTTGGAAGCAAGAAACAGCACATCATCTACATCTACTGCTTGCCATATGGCACCACGTTTCCCCTGGTTTTTTAATAGTAAGTGAAATCCAATGAGAAAAGCATAAAGAGGTAAGTGATAAAGGCAAGCTAAAGCATTTGGCAGCATTTAAACAGCACATTACAGCCTAAACATACATCTGTCTTTACAAGGATGGAAGAAGATACTATGAGAAGAAAATTTTCTGATTTTTGTAACTGTACAATATTGATACAAATATTTTGCTAAAAGCAAATAGATCCACACTGTTCTAGAGGCAGCTGTGTCTTAAGGAATTGATTCCTATTTTTGCTCTTACTTTAGCTTAAGAATCTTAATTGCTACAACTTAATGTGCAGTTTAGTATATTAGAATCATCTGATCAGGCCTCAGGACTTGAGATCCTATTTGTAAATTTAGATGTAATAATTTTACACTTCTCATTCACTGCATCTACTAAAACTGAGTGTATGTACATCCACTAACCTAGTAATTTTACTTTTAGTTATATTACATCTATTCATTTTTTTATTTTATTTTTTCCTAGGTAATTCTTATTAGTAGGATTTGATCACAGTGTTCATATTAAAAGCACAGCACACTCACTGATAATGAGAATTGAATAAATATTTCTCTTTTTTATACTGGCTCATAATATTATTTAAATAAGCAGGAAAAAGCACGAATTTTTTTTTTAAAAGTAATTATATAACTTTGCTTTTTATGATGACTTTCATGTAGAATAAAATTAAATTTTCCTCCTACTCAGGACTGACCTTTTTGGGGGCAAGTTTCGCATTAGTCGATCACTTTTATAATCTCTGTTCTTAGTATGAAGTTGCAATGAATAATGCGGTTGTCCTACCAGTTTCCATTTCTGAACACCTAAACTTTACCTAAAATTCTCAAATCTAGAATTGGTCTGTGATTGATCCAAGCCAATCAGAAATATTTTATTATCTCCTCTATGATGTAATTATATCAGATTAAATAAGTTTGCTATAAGAATGAAGTCAAGGACTTTCAATAAATGGTCATAAAAACTTAGTTCTCTCCTTTCAAACTTGTGATATAATAGTATGAAGCCTGGGCTACTGACAATTCTATCATTACCTTGAGGGAAACCTACCACAGAAATAAAGAGTCCGAAAGAGCAACAGATAGCTTAAAAGACTGCATAGAAATAGAGAAACGACCTTGACGAAACCTAACTTAGAACTCATACTTCCTCATATTGTTTTTAGCCAATCAGTTACTTAGTCTCTTACTTGCCTCTGTTGGTTCAGGTCTGTGCATGTGAGTTAGGATGGCTAAGTCAGAGAAAATTCCAAGACTTTTATTTCTTAATTGGGAAGAAAACTCTCTTTTTATTTTGCATTGTGGTGGTTACCTATATGAGCTTGGGAAAATTAAAGAAATGTTACAAAAATAAGGAATAAAAGAAAGATGAAGGATGGGGAGCTCAGAAAATCACAAAGAAAACTTTCTAATTTCTTATTAAATTTAACTGAAGTCTAGCCAATCTACTGACCTTTTATTTACTTAACTAAATACATTTTCTTTATGTATTTAGTCAGTTTGATATTTTTAAAAAACAATCATAACCCCTTGTCTATGAAGAGTGATTCATGCTATATCATATATGTTCTATAACGTGTGAAAGAACAGCTACTCTACAAACACTAAGTTATTGTTACAATCTCCATTTTTTAGGTGAGAAAACTCAGCCTTTGAGTAGTTATATGAATTTCTCCAAAGTCGGACAATTAATAATTGATAGGTGTTGAATATGGAATTTGAACCCAAACTTTCTTATTTTAATTTTATATAAATTTAATGTTTAGAAGAGGGACAATTTTATTTTTAAAAATACTACAAAACTGAATCATCCTTATTATAACAATAAAGACATTTTTGGACTCTGTAATATCCTTTGCTTATTAATTTTTTTTTTATTTCTTGGGCAATTTTAGGCAGGATTGTTACTTCACAAAAATAATTTAATATTAGTTATAGATCTAAATCTTCCTTATTTTTGCAAAATGTTTTATTTTTATTTCGTTTTATTTGTCCAGCTATATTGTTTTCCATTCAAAAGTATACCTAGTAGAAATTTTAATGAAATGTTATCTATTTTAAAGATTGATTTGGCAAAAAAAAAATTATACAAAAGAATCTTATAAAAATTGCCCTAAGCTCCAGAGTTGGAGCTGGATTAAGAGTTAGAGTCTTAGCTAAGGACATCGCCAGAGAGAAGATGGGATAAATGGGCACTGAAACCCATGGCCTGGGCTGGCTCAAAGCACACTGTTCTTGCATTATTGCCAGAGGGATATTGACAGGCTTGACAAGAACAAGTGTGTGAACAAAGACAAAGACAGTGGTAGCTGAGGCATCAATAAAACTCTTGGCCGATTATTACTCTGCCAATTGTTAAACTATTTTCTTTCAACTGTAAAACTAATGATCTATGGCCTACTTTGTGATGCCAGGAATGGGAATCTGCAAAGTACATATCTTTTTCACCAGTTGGCTTCTTGTTACGTTATACTAATAGGGGACGATAGAAGGAGACCAGAACACACAAAGAAGGACAAGGACTCACTCTTACTTCTTTGCCGTTCCTATCAGTGGCTCCCCAGTAGCACTTGTCACTGGCAGTGACAGCTGGTTTTAATATCTAACCTATTTTGGTCTTTTTGATATGAGCCTCTTCACACCCCTTCAGAAGTCTGGGAAGCAGCCACTGGCTCAAAAGTATGCATAGGACTACTCCCCAGGGTGTTAAGGTCTAACAAGATACTGAACAAATGTGGACATATTTAGATATGAGTTTTATTCCTTGACTCCTTCCATCAAGTCTTAATCTTATATTTGAATTGAACATATCTGTATTATTTATTTGAACATGTGTTACAATATTTGACCCTCCCATATTTGAGTTAAGATTAACTTATAACTCTGTCATACTTGATATTTATCACACAAGAATTTTGAACCATAGAAAACTTGTGTTTTTAGGTAGAAACTTAGTAAATTATGCCAAAGGAAAGTCCCTTAAATGACATATTCCAATATTTTTTAAAGATGATATAGGTTCTTCAGAGACTGAGTAGAATACAATTTAAATTATCTCAATAACATTCATTTACTGACCTTCTACTTTGGAAATTATAATGTAAAGTAAACCAGTGTCAAGTAAAATGGAATTACAAATATTTTATTAGGTACAATAATGGGACTTTTTATTTAACCTTTTCAACACAATAGAAATTAAGGCAACGGCTTTGCAACTTGTAGTCTTATTTCAATCTAAGGACTAATACAATTAATGTAGTAGATAGTAGATACAGTTAAGCTACTTGAGAGAGTAGAATCATTTTATGAATAGAACTTATATGCAACATTATAGACAAATGAATTAAACTAATGATAAAGCATCAGACTGATGAGGAGAATTAGAAGTAAGAATAAAGACCACATAATTAATATGCAGAAATGCTCTCTGCTTGAAATGTCTAAAGTAGGATTTGTGTCTTCTTTATATTTCACACAACATTCTTATATGTATAAAAGAAAGCAATGATTTCTTTTTTCAAGATAGCTTTATGTATCCATGTATAGAAAGTGATTGGCTTATCATCTAAGGTCCTATCCCAATTCATAAAAAAGAAAAAGAAAGTGAGCAAATGTTTTAAAAAGTGGAAGAGTGGCTTAAGGTAATAAGAGAATTTTATATCAAGGTTAGGGAATGATTTGACCCAGTGGAGTGAAGTACCAATAATTTTTTCAAGTATACTAGTTATTAAATTCAGAACTAAATAAATTTATAATCAGGTGATGTGTTAGTAGCTCTCTGGTGTTACCTCTGTTGGTTATTACCTTCAGAAGACACATGGATATGGCAGAGAAAAATATGAATTCATATACACAGGGAGTGATCAAGCTCCAGAATTTTTTGAACATAATAATTCAATAACATAATTCTGTCAACAATTATACCCAACAAAGGTGCAAGTAATTTTGTTGAGGACATTAAGAATCAGAGACTGTAAGGAGAAAAAACAAAACAGACAGAAGTTTTCAAACACACACACACATACACACACATACACACACACTTCTAACATTAAAAGCTTTCAAGTAGAACTAGGCAGCGATTTTCTGATTAATGGTCTGTGTAATGAAAGAGATGCTTGAGCATGACCTTTTCAATCTATATAACATAAGCAGTAGTCATTTAGGTGGCCCACAGAAGTGTTTTCGGGACAAAATATCCTCTGAACAAAAAGTCTCCTCTATGAGAGAAATAGACTATTGTTTTTGCATTTTATAAAAAATATTTTTAAATGAATACTAAAATTTTGTTGTTATTTGAACTTAAAAATTAATATAGCACACTTTTTTAAAGCTTCTATTATGAAAAAACAACAAAATATACAGGATAAAATCTTTTCATTGAAGATTTATTTTCTTTTCTATCAGAGAACATAATTAAATTTTAACTTTCATAAGATATGGAAAGTAGTGTTGACTGACAATAGAAAGTAGTCAGAAATACCTAAAATATTTTAAGAATATCAAGAAGTTTTAACAAGATTATTTTCTAACAAAACCAATAAGAGTACTTTAACACATGTAAATCATTTTCCAAATCCTTTCTCATCAATAATCTGTGCTGTTCCTAACTTCATGTTCTCTGCACTGCTCCCCAAAACTACTTCTAAATCACGAGAAGCAGGGTTAACAACATAATGGACTAATATCATTAGGGATAATTTTTATTATCATGTTTTTGTTTTTAATGTTTTTATATGAGAAGAAAATAGTAAAGGCTTTGTCATAAGTTTGTTGAAACCTCAAACATTTTATAAACAAATACAGTTTCCAAGAACACTAGGACAGAATGTGGCTATAAATCTACAAAGTGAGATAGTGTTTATTTCTTTATTCCACACCTTTCTGGAGGCGTGTCAGGGATCCAATTGCATATGTTGAAATCTTAACCCCTAGTACCTCTAAATGTGACCTTATTTGAAATGGAGCCATTGCATATCTAATTAAGATTAGGTCTTTAGTGTGGGCCTTAATCCAATATGGCTGTCATCACAAATAGAATGCACACAGGTAGAACACCACATGAACGTGAAGGCAGAGATGGAGGTGAAGTGTCTATAAGACAAGGAACACCAAAAATTATCAGGAAGCTACTAGAAGTAGGAGAGATACCTGCAATAGATCCTCCTCTAGTGCCTTTAGAAGGAACATGTTCCTGCCAACACTTTGAACTGTGAGACAATCAATTTCTGTGTTTAAGTCACTCAGGTTTTGGTACTTTGTTACAGCAAACCTGGAAAATTAATACAAGATGTATCATCAAAAAACTTGCCTGCCTCTGCCAGGTGTAGGCAGCAGAGATTTTGTTTTGATAACCGATACTCATGTACAATCTCCATTCTGTTCATACATAGTACCCAGTAAGACCAGAAGACTAAGAGATCTTAACATAGTAAGACAAAATTCAACACTTGATACCATTACATTTTATTAAGAACAATGTGAAATAATTGCATATAAAAAGCAAATCTAGAGCATAAATATGAATTGAATTAATAAGATTAAATTAATTATTTTACTTAAAGGGAAGAAAACACAGATGTAATGCATACATGAAACATATTAACATTTTGGGCCTAAAATCATAGTGTTAATTAAAAAGTATTTATTCGCCTTTAATAAGTGTGTGACGTTTAGTAAAAATTAAAAAAATAATAAAATTAATAGTAACTTTATTTGTATTCTAAATCTAGCCACACGTCCCACCCCAAAACCAACTTTTTCCTGGTAAAATTGTATTTAGACCCTGGCATTTGAACATACACTAAAAAGTAAATTGAATTTTTTTTTTTTAGTTTTGGAGTGAATATTGGCTTTTTGAAAAGCTCTTTGTTAATGTGGCAAAGGAACTTTTTTTAAAAAAAGTGTAAAAGACAACATAGCGAATATATGAAAGAATATGCTCTTTATAAATAAAGACCTCCAGCAATGTACCTTGCAAAATTAGAATAGTGAGTAGCCTCCTGCACTGTGAGTGTATTACAGTTGTAGATGGAGACCCCACACCATCTGTAATCTTCAATGGCATGGAAGACACTACAAATCACACTTGGGGATTTTAATTTATGCCTATATCGGTATTGACAATTTATAATGTCATTTTATTACATGATGATGAATATTATATAAATATCCTATAACTGACTCATCAACATTAATGGAATAGATTATTAGCCAAATTGGTATTTTCTTGTTTTCATAAGAAGAACCATTGGCATAATAACAGATACTATACACCCTCATTGATCTGAACCATACTGATTTCAGAAATGTTAAATGTTGGAAAATGTGCATTTTAGAATCAAGAAAATATGGCAATAAGTAAGAGAAATGTGTTCTTTCATTAAAGATTACATTTTCATTATAGATTAAGATAAACCAAGTGGCAACAAGTTAAGGAAAATCTCTAATAAAAAGTATTGGGCAAATGATTTCCTTTTTCTTGGTCTTCACCACATACCCTTTATTTTACTTAGAGTTTTTCTCCAAATTCCCAGTATGGGGCAAGAAATAAACTATAAGAATATGAGATTAATATGATGGCTAAGTGGAAGGCCAGAGGAGGGAGGAAGCAATTGGGGGAATCATTTTATGAACAATATAGATGTCTAACCAATGTACTGTATAGTTGAAACTAATTTAAATAAATAAATTCATTAAAAATATATGAAGTAAACAAACACATTTGGGTTAAAGGAGTAACAGTGGAATGTAAACAGGAACCTGTGGAATGACGCATCTTCCTTTTGAGATGTCAGATCCTCTCATTGCTGAAGGTGGAACACCATGACTACACCTGGTTTCACCCACACGTCAAATTTGAGTTCCTTCCTCTTACAACCAGGGCAGATATAAGGAATTCAAAGTTAGTCTCAAATGCTCAGAAATTAGTCAATATTATTGCTGGTTTTATTCTGATCTTATCAACTTATTCTCTCACCCCAATACAATTTGACCCATACTTTTTGGAAGGAAAGATAAAAATATTTTACCAAAAGGCACACCTATATATTTATGTGGCCTCATGTTGTCTCAGTCATATTATTTAACTTAGAAATATAATTGCATTTACCTAGTTTATCCAAAAACCAATTTATTAAAGAATATGAGTAGTTTATAGAATTTTTAAGAGGTACAAACAACTGGCCTATGTATGTTTTCTTTCTCACTGTGGACTCTGAACTAGGCTTCACTTTACTGACCAGTTAGGTGAAGTGCGTTATATTATTTTTTAAGTTCCAAGGTTAAATTTCCAGACAGTGATGGGTCTTTCAGCTTTCTCTATGCTGAACTTATTGGGTACCTCTGAATGACAGCACTTAGATCATATGTCTAAAACCTAGATGCAAAGACAGGTGGACTGCAGAAGAGAATTCTACCTTTTATCTTGGGAAGTGGGGCCACAAATTATGGACGCATATTCAAATATGGAAATGACATTTAAAAGAAAGTAAGCTTCCACAAATATCCATTAGTCATGCCTTTATACAAGCATGAATAGCTGTGCCCTCCTTCCGATGACCAGCTTTTTTTGGTTGTTAATTCTAAACTGCTCAGATCTCTGCTTTCTCAAATACTATTTGCCGTTGACCTGCCTTCTGAATTTGCTTTCATAGATGTGCCTGGTCTCTCAGTCTTTGAGCCTTTCGTTGGAGGTCTTGCAAGAGATAATGCAGTGATTATATTGACTACCATGTAGCTCCATAGGACTTCTCCAAAACAGAGACTTTAAAGGGAAAACTGATATGAAACCATGTAAGGAAGAGAAAATATTATCCTTCAAGTATTGGGGAAATGATCCAGTTTGCTTTATTCTATCAGACTACAGAATGTATAGTTCTATCCTAGAATATTCTAACTCTAAGGGAAACAACAGAATAAGATTAGGCTGATAAAAATGAGCAAAAACTATATAAAAAGATCATGACTTTTTTGAAAAAACATTCTGTAGAGTCTAATGAATAGTTTATAGTTTGTAATCTCATAAGTAATATAATTTTATCATCTGTATTTTCCCTGCTTCAACAAGTAATGCAGCTTTATCATTACTAAACACCCAATACGTTTAAAGTTCTCTTGTACAATATTCTTCAGCAAATAGATACATTCTGAAGGTCTATTAAGCTACTACATGTCATTATGTTGCTAACTTCAAATGTTTCCTTAGCAGTTCTACTTATATAAATGAGTTAAAAGAGAGATATTATAGCTTTTTAAATATTATTTCTATAGCTTTATGGTATATATATTTTTGAATTATTAGTCCTTGTAACTCATAAAAATATAGAAATGGTTTATACTTTCTGTACTTGTTGACCATTTGCCTTTAGCTGCATAAACTAATAATACTTCTATTGATTATTTTTAAAAGTAATTCATCATGATCTGTTGTTCATAAATTTGATTGTGTAAGGGAGCATTAGTCTTAGGAACTGAAGCTTAGTATTTTGATGTTTAAATCCACATAGTTTATAATAGGCTGTTTTGAAAACCAAAGGTTCATTTTGAATGCTTTGCTCCCTGCGGAATACATGGCTTTGCATAGGGATAGATTTACACGGGATCATGGAGTAACTAAACCCTTTAAATGACTCTTTGTTTTTCTTTACTGATTTCTGGCATTAAAGATACTCAATACATTTAAGAGACTCTCTGGCACTTCAGATAACCTTGTAGCATCTCTCTATACTCAAAATTTTAGGAACCCTCACCATCAAAATATAGTTGACCATATACTTTAGTGACTTTTAATGGATAATCATTAATTAAGGTAATGCCTTTCCTGTGATACTTTTCAAGATTATAAAAAATGATTTAAATGTTAGGACGTGGGACCAGGAAGTAGTAAAAATATATATTTTTTACTATTAAAGAAAACATTGATAAAATCAGTCTTCCAGCTGTGTGCATACATCAAAGCAGATCCAGGTACGCATTTATATTCACTCATACTTCCAAAATACACACACACACACACACACACACACACACACACACGCACACACACACACGCATGACTCACATCAGAAAAAATTATGTTAAATTAAGTAAACCAGTCATAATTGAGCATGTTTAAGTCAATATGTCAGCAGGAGAATGCTTCTGGGTAAGCCTATGACATGCTTTATGGCCACTCATATAGTTAATAAACCAGAAATATTTGGCTTTCCACTAATAATTAACATGACATTAGCCTATCTGTATATGTATTACCTAATTCTTTCACGCCATCATACCAACCTTCTGCTCATTTGGTATATATAATTGTATGCTGTATAGAAGTAAAAACCACATTTTGTTTTTTATTAAACATACCATTAACAATTTTGTAAACTTATTAGTACAAATTCTGTCAATTTAATGCTCGTATTTGAATTGTATGTCCATCATTCTTTGTAACCTAGAATATATTTTGCATGAGAAACTTTTTTTAAAAGCATATTTGACAAATTTCCTCCATTGGTAAATCTGGAAACTTAGTCATCATAATACTATAACCAGATAGCTATTTTTATGATACATTGTACTAGCAAGTATTTTACCAAGAAGAACATTTAGCTTCTCAAATAATATTATAAAAAGCTAACTACAAACCAAGAGACAATACAATGACTAAACAAGTGTTTCTTTTTAATTAAACAAATTTTGCTATTAAGAAAAGCACCTATAAAAATATGTGAATTGTAGTGATCTTTGACATTAAAGGTAAATTTTTATTATTTAACATATGGATCTAGTAAAATACATTTTTGTATTTCGGTTCTTCTATTATGACAAAAATTATTGCATGCCACTTATAACCATATAAATGCACTTTCAAAAACAAAAAAATTTGTCTATTAGACTATTCTAATTTATTCATTTTTTTATCCTGATATACTGGTCTGTTTGAATTCTGTTCTATTATTGAAAGTAGTTATTTTCTTATTTCATGTCACTGACAGTAGTCATTTTCTTATCTTAGTTGCTTCTGGAAATTAGTTTTCATAAAAAGTCGAATATATCTATTTTCCATGTGTATTACTTGTAAAACTGGTTTAGCAATCCTCTCAGGTAAACTCCATGACTAGATCTGCATAAAACAAACAGACCAGAAGCTCACTTGTAGCGAAAGCAGCTCTTGGCCGTCTTACTTGATTTTTATTTTGTTTTTCTGTGTCACTTAATGACGACTATTTTTAAAACAATCTCTATTTCATTACTCAACTCCTGTTCTCTAGTCTTCCTAGTCTTCCTATTCCAGTACCTGGATAACGGAGAAGACTATGCTGGAAAATCCAGCACTGTTCTTGGTTTAAATATTCTATTGAACAGTGGCGGGTAGAGTATTTTGAAGAAGCAAGAACTATAATAAATCATGGTATCTACCAATGACAGTTTCAAATGAACACGTTTATTGGGCCAGACAAGTACATCACTAAAAGTGTTATTTACCTCAGGTGCTGACATATAGTGCCAGATGTTGGATTTAAACCCTGACTCAGTGACTGCGGCTGAAAACTGCATTGGCATTTTAAAAAGCATCTGCTAAAAACACTCATCTGAGTAAAAAAACCAAAAAGGACCACAGAGTATATTGTAAGCAATACTGAATGAGAGTTTAAAGTGATTACCTGGGCGAATTCGGAGAGCATGAAGGCTCAGGTTCAGAGCACTGATCGTGTCTCTGCTACAGGCAGCTTGTGTGGGGTCATTTTTCCAAATATTTTCACACTAAAGTATGTTAAATGTGTGAACAACTTCTTACATAGCATTAAGATGTTAATATTTTATAAATTTGTCATATTTTTTCATTAATTATTAAAGGGTACTCTGATAAGTATCGCCATTGGACCCAGCAAGAACTTATGAATTAGCACATTGTTCACAAAAGTTGCACACTGCGAGTGGGGGAACATTTTCAATATGGAAAAATGTACATCACTCAAAGTTGCATATGGAGTTCTAGAAATAACATGTAAAGCATGATGCTAACTCCTTACATTAGCAACTAGATTGGCATTAAATGTTAAAAATTTTGCAATAGCTTTATTTTTAGAAAATATATAACTTGAATTAATAAGTTAAATCATTAAGCTTTACTTAAAGATAGGGGATTCAATATTTTGATAATTATTTATTGGAATTTGTGTTTTGCCTTTAATTAAAACTTATAATTATGAATATTTTATCAGAAAATAATGTTATTAATGTCACTGTTTATTATTTACATTATTATGGTTTACATTTTGATAAAATTGTATTCCAATTTTATATAACTTGAACAAACCTCCATTTTATTTTATAGTACTTTTATTTGTTACTTTCAATAGAATAGAACATATAAAGTTGATTAATACAAGTTAATTATTACTTTTGTCCAATTGAAAACAAGTTAATTTAATATAATAAATATAACATAAAGTATCATGTTTTCATATTATTGTTCATTGAAATATTAATGTCCCATAAACAGAATTGTGTTTAGATATCTACAATAAAAATAAACTATCTTTGTATTCCAGGTAGAAGATATAGTACCAATTCACTGAGGTTAAAGTGACCTTGACATACTTGAAGAAGGAACAGGATGTCACCATCTCTGGAGTAGTGAATGAGGGGAAGAGTGATAATAAATGAGGTCAGAAAAATTGATGGAGTGCAGATATATAATTTTTTTTTTTTTCCATTGACCATCGACTTCCACAACTTCCAATTGCCTTAGCCAGTACCCTGGAGAAAGGAAAGAATGAGAAGCGATGTATTGAATCTGCAATGGAAATACCTCTTATTAATGTACATCAAAGGAAAAGCACTGGCAGTCAGTGGGGGTCCCAAATAATAGCATATACTTGGTTACACGGGTTTACAAAAATCTTACAGAATCAGGCGTGCTCACATAAGAAAGAGCAAGTACCTGTGATTCTTCCTGATGACAGAAGTAGGTGTTTTGTTGTCAGCACTCCAGTCGTGAAGTTTCTTTTCTGCCCAACACAACATAATATCACGCTTTCCAAATCCATAGTATGTCAAAAAATAGAGAAGCAGAACAGAGTGTGCAACGGAGCAGAACACAGAACACAGATTGCTGAGCTAGAACACAGTACCGGTGTTAAGGAACTGTTCAAAGCTGCCTGCTGAAATACAATCTCCAAAATTCCAATAGTATAACTCATCAGAGGTTAGTGCTTTCTCACATGAGATCTAAATGTGTGTTCCTGATGGGCAGGAAGTGCTTCTCTAATCAGTAATTCAAGCACCCTGGTTTCAATGCCCTATCATCTGAGTTTTAACGACCTTGTGCTAGCTGCATCAAGCCAGAAGGGAAAAGAGCAAAGAGGCTTGCTGGTGTGAGGTTTCTAGGGACAGGCCTTGAGATGGCATGCTCAGTGTGCTTCCTTTGTCCCTACATAATTGCAAGAGGTTGGAAAGGGTATGTTGGCTCTGTTTCCAGAAAGAGAAGAAAATGAATTTAGGATAAAAAGTAGAGTCCACTACGGTTTACTCTTCTGGTCATCAAATATGCTTACAAAAGAGGTTGAAAGGTAGAAAATTTTCTCCTAACTCTAATAACTGTTCCTCCTTACTTCTCTTGTTAAACTCAAATGGACAAATGCAGCCCCCGTTGTGCAGTTACTAAATCCTGCCCCATGTCCAACGCAACCTAAATTCCTCACACTGCCAAAAATTCAAACAGTGAGAAATTTTGAAAATAAAACTGACAATATCTGACCTTTCCAATCTAACCTGTAAATAAAAGTTTTAGGCTACTTACTCCCTGCAGAACACCTCTCTTTCACTGTCTTCAAATTTCAGTGTTTGATTAAAGGTTTAGTGGCTTGTTTTTTTGTTTATTTGTTTGTTTTTGTTCATTTCCATCTGTGACTGCATATGTACTAGGTGTTTGGGTGCCTAGGAGTCAAATGCAGATATAAATTTTGTGTAATTTTCAGGCTTAAACTTCCTTTGATGGTCATGATTTTTGCTGCTAAATTCTATGTGCCAGTAATATACCCATACAATTTTTGTTTTTGATAAAATTACCAGGCCTGTTTTATTTTTTAAATTGCATCTCAGGGTCTTTTATTTTAATGGCAGTGAACTTATGTCTACCTGTGATACTAGTTTTGAGATATGCACACTATCAATCTGATCTTTGTCATAGAGCTATGTTGTAATGGTCCTTTCCTTCTCAAGTTCTCTTTCAGCATTATCACTTACAGTTTGGTTGTTTAAAAGCATCCCTTTTCCCTCAAGATTTCATTGCTAAAAATCTCTGGATGCTCTTTGCGCCTTTCTCATTTATGCTAGAAATTAGCCAATTTTTTTTTTTAACTCAAATCTCTTACATAGCACCTTCCTAAAAAAAAAAATACAAATTAAAAATCTACACAATCATTTTTTTCTAAGACACTTCCCTTAGATCAAAAAGATTCAATTCTAGTGTTATCTGTTTCCTAACACTAAACAATGCACTATATTTTAGGAATTTATTGCAATATTGTTATGCTTCCTGAATAAATTTCCATATTAATTATATAACTGTTATACCTGAAAAGGTAAATAAATCATAAACCAAGATAAAACAAAACAAAACAAAAGTCAATGGCTCATTCATATGTAGTTCAAATGAGAATTCTGGATCAATAGTTCAGAAATTCAGGTCCTGCTGTTTTGTGTCAGTGCCATGCCAGGTCCCCAAGTTTATCCATATCAAGTTAAAGACAGAATGAAGAAGGTGGCAGATGACCCTGCCAGGTGTTTGGGCATGGACACACATATCTACAAGAGAGGCTGGGAAGTTGATTCTATCTGTGAGTCCAATGAGTGCAAATAGATTATAGAGAACACATAGTAGCTTCTGCTCATTGAAAATTAGGAAACTTCACATGTATATATTCATAGTCTAAGAAGCATCTAGATATTGGATATATGCTTTCAGAAAACCAACACCCAGAACAGTCTGTTATTAGACAAGTAATGTATCTATACAAATTAAGCATTCTTTTACTTAAAATACTAGTTATAGAGATTAAACGATAGTTTAGAACAATGACTCTACTCAGCCATATTTGGAGAAGTCCAGAATTTAGCGGCACGAATAGGAAAGCTCTGCTTCAGTTAACTGTAGTTCAAAAGGTATATTGATTTTCTTTTCTTTTCTTTTTTTTTCTTTTCTTTTCTTTTTTTTTTTGGTTAAAGAACCAGTACTACCATCATTACAGTTAGAAAATAAAAGCTGTTTACATCCTGTCTATTCATCCTGTCTCTTGTTTTCAAGATTCTTTTCCCTCTATTACCTTTCAAAATTCTTGAAGGTGGTTTATTTTTATCTGAGTGAGCAATACACATTCCAATTATATTTAATGACACAGACAGAATATAAGAATGGCAAACATAGTGTTTTGCGCTTGGCAGAGGACTTTGCTCACAGAAGCCCCAGGAGATGCCGAAGCATTAACATTTCCATTCAGTACATTTTTAACTGTAAAAGTGCTTAAAGGGTTAGGCAGCAAAGCTCTGAAGAAACTTCGAATGGTCAAGTGGTCAGGTCTAAGTAAAGTTTTAGAAATAAGATTTGATAGTATGAGATGGGAAGTTGCTGTAGAACAAAGCTTTTAAGTAATGAGAAAAAAATAGTTCAGATGGCATTCAACATCACGTTGTTCTTATATTACATTATCATGGAAGGTTTTTATATTAGCTGCATCAGAAGTTCAGTAATAGTCACTTTTAGAAGACAGTGGTATGCTGACGAGTGAACCAGTCAAACTCCACTTTGGTCTGGATGCGTGTAGTAGAAAATATGAAAAAGACTATAGAGTTGTGAATGTTGAGGTCATAAACAGAATATTAAGAACCTTAGAAAGACAAAAGTCCCTGTAACTGCAACTAGTACAGTCTGACAAGAGCAGATATGATGTACAGAGACGTGAAAGATGACAGGTATGAGGCACAGAGACAGATTCATTAGACACAGCATAAAGAAAAAAGAAGGGATACCGGATCAGACTAGGACACATATTTCTTTCAGGAGAAAAGATTAGTAGAGATCATTAACATTGCATTGCAGAGAATCCTTGGGATTACTGCTAGTTTAAGTGTATATTGCATTGATCCTTGGGTTTCTGTTTTTCCTGATATACAAAGCTGCCTATTAACTGCAAAGTGAAAACCAAAAACCAAAAACCAAAAACAAAAAACATCGTATATATTTTAAAAAGAATAGAAGTGCTTAATAATAATATTGCTAAAATGATGAGATCTAAAGTAAGAAGGTCAATGATGCAATACCTTTATTTCATGGAGCCTCAATGGGGCTTTCTATTTTTTGATGGTGCCGCATATTCTTCACTCACTTTCTCTGAGTTACAGAAATCACAATAGCTAACTCCTTTGGCTTTCTTACCAAAAGAGAATTACTGTCTCTTACCACAGAAAATATTGTAACATATTATTTTTTTTTAATTAGAAAATATGTGTCAAGTATTAATAAACATATTGCATACCAGAGGCAGTGAAATTCTGAACTACTTTAAACCAGCATATTTTAAATCCATTAAAATTGTTGAGTATTTTAAATTATTATGCCAAGAATCATGCTAATCATTCAATACTGATGCACAGACTCTGCTAAAAAAGATAAAATTATAGTAGAGTAAGAATATTAGATATGATCACGTGTTCTTAATTGAAGTGGAAAGCAAGTTCTCAGTAGATATTCATAATATCTTCAGAAATAGACATGCTTTATTTTCTTAGGAATAGTAAAACATATTCATAGAGAAAGAATTTTTTTTTCTCCAAGTGTCTCCACATAAACACAATTTAGTGTCGTGTAAATGTCACGGTGATACTGCTCTTCCTAAAATACACTTAGCCTCTTACCTATCCTTTAAATTTCTAAAATTTTCTCTTTACACAAGATAAATAATGGTAAAATAATATTAAGTGCTCCTTAACAACAATTTTATCATTTTCCCTGAACTTCAAATTACATGTAGTATTCGTCTTGGATAAAGCTGTGTGGTTGCTCCATGTGGTATACAGCAAGATTCTTCTGGCATTTTTAACATAATCAGCAGTGAAATAAAAAACTACCTAAGCCCACATTTTTGTATAAGTCTAGCTTTAAAAACATATTAGAAGCTCTCAGATAGCTGATGATAGGAAATCTGTACCATGGCATAAATGATATGCAAGTCAAAAAAAAAAAAAATCTCACTGCCACGGCTATATTAATACATTTTATTGTAATACATTTTGTAACAAAAGATAAATTGGAACCATAAGAAATACTAAGAAGGCTGGGAAAACTCAAGTCAAGATGTGTTATACATAAAATACAGTCTGAATGATTTGAACATTTTGTTAATGACATTTATTCAACTAAAATGATGCTTTCTAGCTAAGATGTAATTGCGATGTCCTAAGTTACAAACAGATTGGTAAAATGGCCAATGTCCCTTGAAAATCTTAAAAAGAAGTTATAGTGTCTCTGGGGTAAGGTCACTTAATTTCAGAAAACAACAGTTAAGGAAGAAATAGCCTCAATTAACAAGTCAAAACTGTAAGATCAGCATATGGATATGCAGATTTGGGGTTATTGTATTTCTTATAAAACACATAATATTTAAAAACTGAAAATGTTGAATAAGATAGTTTTGGAGATAAATATGTCCCAGTGAAGGCCAGGAATATTTTTTGTATGGAGAATACTGTTGATTAAAATGGCAAGGAATCATCCTCTCTAAGTTGTATATGGGAATTATGAAAATTAGTGTTTCTTTTGCCAAAGTCAATAGTCTTATTACCTTAGTTTACAAAATTTTCATCTCTGTTTAAAATTTTTGAACTACTCATATATTGAAATGACTGTTGCTTTTTTTTTTTTGATAGTGCCACATATTCTACACTTGTGGTTCTTTATTCTCAGCAACCGATTTTTAATGTATTTTCAAATAAAAAATGAGACTGAAGAAAGTAAACACAGTATATAAAAATAAGCTAAAGAGAATTCAAAGAATAACCTTCATTTTATTTTTTCAGTTAAATTTGTTTTCAAAATTAATTACATCATAAACCGATCTATTTTATTTCAAAAATGTACTATTGTTTTTAAATGGTAACATTTCAATATCTGCCAAAACATTTATAGGACTTAAAATAATTACAAATGTATAAAAGTATGTAGAAGTAATTAGAAAATTCAAGTAAAAACTAACATGTTCTTTAAAAATTATATTTTAATTCTTAAATTCTGTTAACTCTGAATTTTGAGGTACATTTTATTTTTTACTCCAGCTTTTATGAAATGAAAATTCTAAACATACTTTCTGCATAATTTTTGGCAACATTCTTTTTCTGCTCTGTAGTAGCGAATATTACTGGAGGAGTGGAATTCAGCATTAATTATTTGCACAACTGCAGGCAGAGAAATTTCCTCAAGGAATCAATTTCCAATAGAGGGAAATGTGTTTTGTACCTGGCAGAATATTTTCAGAAGTAAAATATTTAATGACCATCTACTGTCTGTAAAACATTTGAACAAACCATAACTTATTAACATGCCAACTACTTTATAAAACATAAAATATAAAATTATAAAAAATATAAAAATATATAAACTTAATTCTTTCTGTAAAGTTTTGCTCACATCATTTAAAATAAAGTTATATTTCTTTCCCTACAGTTTTGTGAATAGTGCCTATTTAATGTAATAATTGTCAAAAATTAGAGATATTTATCATATACTCATTATGTCAACTCAAAGGTGATTCTATAGTTCTTTCCTGAATTCCTCATTACCAATGTTTGTGCATCTTCACTAAAATAAATATTTTCTTGTACACACAATATATCATAATTGTCCTTGTTAAAATTCCTATTCAAAGTTACTGTACACAGAAAGTAGGAACACTATATCTTTTGATTTGGGCAATAAGAATTCATTTAAAAAAATCTTTGTATATATTCACCACATTGTGTTTCTGTGAAGGTATCTGGGGATTTTATATAGTATGAATAAGAAAGTAAGGAAGGAAATATTTTCATGTGCTACCCTTTCTACATTTTATTTACTGTGTCAATCTCACAGGTGGTTCTACATCCATGGCCTTGGATATAATTGAGCACATTTCTTGATATCTACTACTACCAAAAATACTTTATCAATGAGGACTCAACAAATACCTAAACATCATTAATCCGAAAGTAGTTTTATATTACCTCGTATCCATTTATTTTGTTTAGGTATGAAAAACATATATATTTATAGCAAAAACGAATAAGAGTACAGAAAACAAATACCTATAGCAATTTTTATAAAGATTTTGAATTTAGTTTTATGAAATACTTACATAGGTAATATAATGTTATATATGTAATATTTATACCCATGTTACTTTACCTTATTTTATATTAGAAGCTTCCCATAGTAATAAATTTAAATTGCTTTCAAACAATCTATGATATGTGCTCAGTGGTTTTTAAATAAATAAATCTAATTTATGTAGGCATTATCCTGTTGCTGGGCATTTTGTTTCTTTCCAATTTTATACAGTAAATTTAATGGTACAATAAATACATCTGTATATTAATCTGCATTCACATTTCTTAGAATCTGGTAAGACTGGTTTTCCTGGAGAGTAATGACTAAATTCATTTATTAAATAATTTAAAATTTCTTGATATATGTCCAAATCACTTCACAGAAAATTTTATCAATTTACTCCTATAGCAATGCATGAGAGTTTATGATATCTTTTTCAGAGTTGGATATTTTTATAAAAATATAAAATACAGGCTCAAACTTTTGTTTCCTGATGCTACAGTGTTACTTTAATTGAAATGCCAACCTCATTATTCATGAATTCCATATCTATGAATGGCAGATTTGCCTACTTGCTAAAATTTATTTGTAATCCCCAAATCAATACCTTCTGGGTGCTTTTTCTGATCATTTGTGGACACACACAATGAAAAATTTGATTTTCTCAATGTACACATGCCCAATTGAGGTTGGACATAAGATGCCACTTTGCCTTCTTATTTCAGCTTTCATAAGGTAAATAAGTGTCCTTTCTGCAGTCTATTTAGTGCCTTGTTTTTTGCATTTTTGTGCTTCTTGAGGGAGACTTCTCTGTTTATAAAGCCTCCACCCCCACCCCAAGGTATAGAGCTCTATTGCTTGTTCATTGTTCCTAAGTGTAATAAGGCTGTGAGGTGCCTCATAGAAAAAATACCTGTGTTAGAGCAGTTAGTTAGGTTCAGGCATGAGTTATATGGCTATTAGCTGTGAGTTCAATGTTAATGAATCAGTAACATATTTTAAGCAAGGTATCTTTAAAGAAACACACATAAAACAAGGGTGTGTATTGATCAGTTGATGAAAATATGGTGACCAGAGGATTACAGCAACCCAATCCTGTACTTTTCCTTCAAGCAATGCTTCAGGATTTGCTAATTCAGGGTTCCTGGGAACTTTATAGAACACAAAACTACTGCAAATCATGAGAATTGACTGTATCTATCCATCCACCTATAAACCCAGTCTTCAAAAGTAATAAAATATTACTCAGGAGCTTACAAGAAAAAGAAACCTGAAAACTAGAATGGTAGGTAGATGGCGAAGCTTTACCTACTATGATTATGTTAGGAACAAAGAGATGTATGTTTTAACAGCTGTATAATAAGAGATGAATTCTTCATTCTGCATCACCGAGGGATGCAAATAAAATTCTGGGACAAAACCAGAATTCTATTTTACTCATGACTAGAGTGGCTAGAATGAGTCCATTCATTAGCAAGGATGGAGGATAGAAAAATGTGTCACTCAAAAACTTAGTTGAGATTTACATAATAATAATGGCAATAATAATAAGGCCTTGTCATAGACTGTTTTAGTTACTATAACAAAAATATCATAGACTGAGTGACTTAACCGACAAACATTTACTTCTTACAGTCCTTAAAGCTCAAAATGCCAAGATCAAGGTACTGGTAGATCCCATGTCTGGTGAGAGTAAGAAAGCTCTTTGGGGTGTCTTTTATTTATGAGGGCTCCATACTCATGACATAATCAGCTCTTATAGACCACACCTCAAAATACAATTACATTAAGGATTAGGTTCCAACATATAAATTTTGGGGAGAACACAAACATTCATTCTATAGCAGGCCCTATGATAATCCTTTAATCTGAGACTACCATAAATCAGGATCGAAGTTCCAATTCAAATTGCCTTCATTGTTGGTGTAACTCAAGCCTAGACATTTATGTTAATATGGCCTTCAATATGGTAACTCTCCTGGAGCACTTACTAGTGGTAAACGAATATGTCTTTGGTAAGATACACCCATAAGACAGACTTCAAAACATTTCCATAAGCAAAAGCATACAAAAATAAACTTCAATTTTTCAACACATTGAAAGGAGCTTACAGCAACAATCCACTCTAAGGAAAAAAACAAAAACAAAACACAATTAGTGGAAGCAGATCCAAAATAATGTTTGTAACATTTTAGAAAAAAATAAAATTGAGAGTCCTAAGATTTCTTGGCTTTGACCTTCCTTACAAATTAGGAGGTAAATATTTCTACAGAACATAGAAAATGACAACTTCTATTTAGTGAAAAAGATAGAAAATAATCCTATGAAAGAGGTAATAAGAGTAAATTGAGAATGAGAAACAAGATTTTGAGCAAAACCAAAATCTTAGCTGAGCTTGATCTCTTTACTTATTTTTAAGCAAGGTAAATATTGTCAATAAACTAGTTGAGATAATTTTCATTTAAGTACTATGGAAAACAATGCTGAAATTTTGTTTTTTGTTTGTTTGTTTTAGGAAATATAAGAGAGCTAAAAGGTTTTATTTGGTTAGCTTTTTATTATGTTTTTATATGTAATCAGAAAACTTGTAGAAAATTAGAAGTAGATAAATTATCTATCAAATGAAGATTTCCCATTTCTAGAAACACCAATATCTAGATAAAATATTAATTTCTGCAATCTGCATGTTTGTGTGTGAGTATGACTGGGGGAAATTCTTGATTTTTGATATGACAAATTATTCTTATTTTGAGTTAATTTATTATTTAGGTTAGATCGAGTCATTCTAATTAAATAAATGAATATTCATCAAGAATCTAGTGTCTGTAGGCACTATTCTGGGCACTGACTTATGGCTGTGAAGAAAATAGACAAAAATTCTCACCTTCAGCAAATGTTGGATACAAGATTCCTAGCTAGAAAGAAAAGGTTGCCTCCTTGATTAATGATAGGCTATAGTCCAAATTATTCACAATAAAAACTAAAATTGTATTTTATGTAAAGCACATAAGGTGCCTAAAAATTAAGTTTTGCTTCAGTCCCTCAGAATAATATAATTAAATAGTTCACTTCTTTTTTTAGTATTGCATTAAATTATTATTTATGACATTTCTTTGTTTATACATATATTAACTGAGATTGTTATAAAAAAAATAAGGAAAGTATCTTCTTAAAAGCACATGATCCAGACAGAACATCAAGAGACTTCTTGGGACCATTTAAGGTCACTGGTAAATAACTGTGCATATTTTATGCTAGCCTTTAGATAATGTAAATGGAGACCTGATTATCAACTGAAACCATTACATAATTGCTCCATTGACTGTACTTACTTTCAAGATATTCATGTTCAATTTAAGACATGCATTATCCTCACATAAAGTTCTTTGTGGCTTCTATCCTGGCATTGTAATGGACTTTCTCTTACAAATGATTAAATTGCTCATATTTTTCAGTGAGCATTTAAGGTCACTAGAGTGCATTTGAGAAATATTCTAATTCAAATATACCAGTAACTCACTTTTAAAAAGGAAAACTCTCCTCATTTATGGCTATCAACCTTGATTGAATGCACTGATATTATAAAATATACCAATATTAATTATTAAAAAGTTTATTTCATATTAATCAATGATTCCTTAATATACTCTTAGAAAATGGTTATAATAAGTCTAATGCTAATTAAGATCAGATGTGCATTTCCCATCTTATAGTATAGAATAATTGACTTAAACAGTTATATATTTAAAAAAATAATAAATCCAACATATGAGAAAATAACCTGGAAAAACAGTGGATATTTTCAAATAGATTTTGACACCTTGAAGGATGCCATTACTTTTGGAATTAGAAAAGGAAACTCAAGCAGATATTATGTCCAGACAATATGAATTGTTACAAAGTGTTGACATTTTCAAATTTATATAAAAATTCATCCCCTTTATCAAACTAAACAATATCTATTTTAATTATCTATATTCTACCTTCAACATTCTGTGCCCTCCTTACCATACTGAAATCTCTTAAAATTTGGTGTAAGGGGCATAGAAAACGCACACAACTCCTAGGATAAAGAGAGGCTGACAGCAGAGAAACTCTCTTGAGTTCTTTAGTGCCTATTTCAACACTGTAGATCTAAAAATCCAAGACCAGAAATGTTCTTTCTTTACATGGGACTTGATAAAAATCCTTCTCAGTAACAAGAAGACAAAATCTGCAAAATATATAATGTTTAAATAAATAACACTGGCATAAATCAATATGATTTTGATATGAGAGACTAATTTTTTGCATCCACATTGAATTTTATATTAAATTTAATAAAATACATATTTCTACTGACTGGTATTGTTTTGTCTGATTTTTTTTTTTTTTTTTTTGTATTATGAGTAATGCTTTTCCTCTCAGAGAGGAACAAAATGATTTAGAAATTTTGAGGCAAATGTCATGGCCCTCTAGCTGTTCATAGAAAGTAAGTCAATAAAAATATATACCTCCAGGTAGAGTGGTCAAAAGTTACCACCAGTGGCTGTATTAAGGAAAGTGAATAGATGATAAAAGGAAGGTGAATAGAGGAAGTGGGGTGGGAGAAAGGTTAGGAAACATTGCATCATGAAAATTGTTAATAAATTTAAGACAAAGCCCCAGAACATGCTAGAAATATCTGATCATTCAAGCATTGTATACATATGTATAAGCAACAACAACTAAAATAAATAAATAAATAAATGACAGGTATTTTCATCTGATTTTTGGAATTAGTCTTTTTGTTTTAGACTCTGCCACCCTCCTCCACCTCCTCCTTCTACCGATATCTGAATGTTAATCTCTCATGTAATAGGTGCTTCTATTTTCTCATTGAAATTAAGTTGAACCCATGCATTTAGAGCTTTTATGTTGGAAGTAAAATTTTAAAAATGAGAACTAGGTTTTGGAATATTAACCTGTATTTCTGATGCATTCCCAATGTCTTGAAGAGTGCTTAGCTCATAGTAATTGCTCAATAAATATTTTTCTGACTGAATGAACTGTTTTGCCTGCTTTTATTCCTGGTTTTCTAAAATCTGCCCATTGATAGGTTACGAAATAATTTTCGAAACCTATTTTCATTCAGAACATAAAGTAGTTGCTCCATAAATGTTTGTCATAAATGAATACTGAAAAACAATCATGTAATTTTTATATCGAAAAAAAATTAAATGGCTTCTTGTTGCTTCATAGTTTGCAAGTCCACACGTGCTCTAGAAGTTCTCCATCCCAATCTATGTGTTCGGCCTCCCCACTGTGTTCATTGCTTAATTGCTGGAGCCCACAAAGTCATTCTGTCTGTCTTAAACCTGCCAGTTTATGTTTTGTCCCAGGCCTGGTCAATTTTATGTTTTCCCCAATGTAATTTTTTTAATTCATATATTAACTTAGGTATTTTCTTGCTATTGAAGTTTTTGTTCTTATCTCTTCCTCAGAGATGAAATCTCTGGCCACCCAACATTGACCTCTTCATAGAAATTATCTCTGATGAATTTATATTACTTAAATAGTTGTTTCTTACCTTTTATCTCAACTAGAATATAAACTCTACTTGTAGGTGATCCATCACTGAGATCTCAGCCTATAGGCACTTCATAACAATTTGCTGATTTTCATAATTAACCTGTTTTCATTGTTATTACAGAGAAATAATAGGTCATTTCAAAACTAATCCTTCCACTTGGCACTTGAATATCTTCCTCACTTGCCTTCCCAAGGACTTCACATTTTTCTAGTGAATTAACTATTTTTTCTCCTTTACCACATTGCCTTTTTTGCCACCTTAAAATAAATTTCATTTGAAATGAATTTCCCATCTCAATTATAGATTGTATTGACCCTTTTTCTCTTTCCCTTTCATTCTCTTTCCTTCCTTCCTTCCTTCCTTCCTTCCTTCCTTCCTTCCTTCCTTCCTCCCTCCCTCCCTCCCTCCCTTCCTTCCTTCCTTCCTTCCTTCCTTCCTTCCTTCCTTCTTTCCTCCTTTCTTGCTTTATTTCTTGCTTTCTTGTTTTCTTTCTTATTTTCATTTCTCTTATTTCGCTTGTGTGTATGTGTGTGTGTGTGTACCCATACGCTAGATTTTCTTTTTTTATATCCAAGCCCAAATTCGGTAGATGAAATGGCTAAATTTTTCTTTGAAAGATTATGCAGCAAAGTGTCTATTTTTCATGCGTTCAGCAGAATTATTTTTGGCCACCTCACAAAATCAGGAAGTCTAGCTTTAGTTGATAATACAAGCTCAGGCCCTTTGCCTCTTTGGATCCATTTTTATTTCTCATTTACAAACTTTTTGCTTTAGTCTCGCACATACAGCACTTCATCCTTTCACAGTTCCTACCACTGTGTATTTTTGTTACGGTTCATGAACACAGATAAATTTATGTTGTTTTAAAACTCATCAACACATTTTAGTTGTTTTCTATATTCCTCTTTATCTAATGGTGCTGTTTTCAGAAAAGGATGCATCAAAATGTAAATTCTCTGTAGCACTGTGACAGGGAGCCCATGAATTGAGTTTACATATTTATACTTCTGTGTTGACGACTGAAGATTTACATGTTTATATTTTCAGTGAGTCTGAACTCCAGACTTACTGCCAACTGCCTTCTTGGTAACTCATTTGAATGTTTAACGGGCATCTTCAAGTTAAAAACATCCAAATCAGAGCTCCTCACAGTCTTTTCTATTTCAGTAAATAAAATGGCTGACAATACATTCCTGGAAACTTGCAAACCCTAAAAAGTATCCCAGGCCCTCCTTTTTTTTTCTACGTCAATTCCATTAAATCTAACACCTAGTCTTAATCTGTCTGCCCTTTCCATCTCCTCTGTTACTTTGTGAAACTAACAACCACTATTTAATTACTCTTAAATGTATAACCTTATTTCCTTCATAGCATTTTTCTCCCACTGAAATTGTCCTATCTTATATTTATTTATACATTGCCATTCTCATTAAAATGTAAATTCCTTTAATCTAGGTCATCACTTATCTTGCTCATTTTTCTCTTCTCTGTGTACAGAGCTGTGCCTGGAGCATTGTACGAACTCAGTGAAACTTGGGTAAAAGAAAAAAAATCTACCCTGTTGAAAGAACTTAATTAGACTTTGAACTCAGGTTTCCTGATGTCAAAGCCTACTTTTATTTCTCCACAAAATGTAGTATGAAAATGAATAAAACTTGACTGTTTAGTTTATACTTTCAAATTTTATTTATACTTAATTTTATATTTATGTTAAACATCTTTTTATTCCTATTTCATATAAATTGTAACTATAAAGAATTTAATTTCTTGATAATGTTGTTTATTCCCTGTAATATAATATTTAGCTGTGAAAGTTTGCATCAGATATCACTTTCAAACAACATGACTTTCATAGTCAGTCATTCTCAAACTTTGAAATACATAGGAAATATTCATGGGGCTTACTAAAATTTTATATGACCTGGCAACTTCCCCAAGTCTATTGAATTGAATTCTCAATAGGCTTTTATCTGCTGAACACTTCTGCTTCTTCACCTGTAAAAGGGAAAAAGTACATAGCAGGCGGAATTCTTAAGAGCATTAAATAAGATTGTACATTGTACAGTGAAGTGTTACATGTGCTTGAAACCCTGATATACTTATGAATTCCATCAGAGTTTTTCAGTTTCTCATATATCACTCATTTGATGCCTAATATCTAGAAACTGATTCAAGCATAAATAATAAATGTTAAACTATGAACTCAAGGTGAGCAATTAATCAGAATATTTTTAAAATCCCTTTAGGTTACTCATGGATCCCATTTAGATAACAAATTGTTTTTCACTTTTGAATTTAACTGACATAAATTTTGAAAGGTGAATTTGAATTGTGTATGAATACAGTGTAACTCAAAAAATTAATTACAGGTTTTTTTTGAGCTTATCAATATTTAAATGTGGATGGAAAATGTGTCTTAACTTCATAAATTTTTGAATATGTAGTAATCACACTGGAAAAAGTTGATAACAAATATAACTTAAATTTTATTCATCATCTCATTTTCATACTCTAAATCTTTGATGACAAATGTTTGTGTGTGTGTGTATATAATTTTATCTTTTGTCTGCCCACTGAATGAACAATGAGCAAGTGCAAAACAGCTAAGTTCTAACAGCTAGAGATTTCTTTAAATGCAAGATGATAAAAACTAGAATGTAGCTTCTACACATATTCTCACATAAAAGAAACCAAGATTACTCAGGCAAGTGGCTGATAGGGATCACATTACATGATGAGCCCGGAACTTGGGCCAAGAAAGAAAGAAATGTTCAATTACCAATATAATCATATTGTAATGACACAAGAACTAGCTTAAAACACACACACACTTGAAAAATTTGGGAAAAATGAAGCATTGACATTTGTTTTAAAAAACATACCGGCAAAATAATAAATAAATAAATGAATGAATGAATAAATAAATAAATAAACTTTAACTTCAACAAATTTTTATTATTCTTAATATTTTCTATCCAGAAAGATTTCATTTTATCAACAATCTAACATTTATATTTTCATAAAACACTTTCATAAAATTATTTTCCAAAAATTATAGTAACAACTCATTATTATTTGTTTGTGAAATATTCATAATGATTAAAAATAAATTTAATAGTAAATAAGTTTTAAATTTTTTTATAGTTCTATATTTTAGTAACATAAAAAAGGAATTAACATTAACTTTTCAATGCACCAAACATTTCAAATAAATATTATAGAATTTATTTTCTATAAAATTCTATTTTATTTTGGCCACTTTTCTCACTTCTATAATTTGATAAGTAAAAATTAAACTAAAAACACATATATATGCAGCAGAAAATTTCTATTACTAAATATATTTTTAATACGCATAAGCCTATATTATGACTTTCATGTTTTTGATACCTTTAAAATACCTGATATGACAAATCAGGTCACTTTTTATATACTATTACATTCATAATGTTAATAAATTTATAATCTTCTAGAATCTACAATATTAAAAATTTAAATGTTCTTAATTATTAAATTCACATTATTTGTGGATTTTTGTCTGCTATAAAGATAGAAATATATAATACTTTGTCCAAAAATTTTTATTAGCTTTAGTGTAAATGTTCTGACATGTAAATTCTAACAGCCAGAGATTTCTTTAAATGCAAGATGATTGCTCACATCTGAGTATATTTTGTTCTGTGATTTAGTACATATTTTAGATTAACAGTTGAAAATGGAGATCTCTTCAGAGATTTCTAATTATGGTTGCTACACTTTAAACAGATTTATTCTTTACAATATTCAGTATTCAAAATATTTTAAAAGATAATTTTTAAAAGTTTTGTTATATATGACAACTGTTTAGTGTTGTTTTTTTGGGAAGTTGGCATTGGAAAAGAATAAAGATAAATAAACAGCTGCTATGAGCTATATATTGTTTGGATATTATAAGTGAAACAAGTGTATTCTTTTTACTTTCTCCAGGAAACATTAGTAAACAAATTCGGACTCATGGGTTTTAATACAAAAGAAAAGAACCAAGGCCCCTAAGCTCAGTTAAATGACAAATTAAATGTGAAAAATCATTTAAGCAGATGGAAAAATTATAGAGTATTGAAAATAGAAGGAACTAAGAAGCATAAAAAGTACATTATAAAGAAACAAACAATTTCATTGGGGTATTTGCTGTAGGAGGCATACCCATATTTTTATTTAATTATAATCTGCCATATTTCCTTTAGACATTTCTTGGTATTTTATTTACATATGAAGGAGAAATGCCTTATAATATTTAAAATATATCTGAGAGATGAAAAAATCATGTTTCTATGAAAATTTCTTTTACTTTTACTTCATTTCATTAATAATTCTTTGGATTACAGTTGATCAAGTTATAAACTGAAGCTTGTTTTCACAAAGAATATTTTATTTTTTGATGGTTGTTGTGTTAGGGGAATAGTGAGTAAATAGTAACCTCTTTAGGGTAGAAAGATTATCCTACATATTTTATATATAAATGTTTATGAATTACATGATATTATGAGGCTATAATTTTACAAATAACTCAGTAGAGATTCTTTTTAAGTTAATACAAAGTGTTCTTATACCATATATTCTAAAAAATTAATAACAGGAACCAGAATCTACATTAAAAGAGAGGTAATGATTTGTGTTCTCTGAAGTTTTCAAGAAAAAGAAATAAATAATTTCACTAATACATGCTAACAGAGACATACGAATTTACTTAATTCCCCTGATACATTTGATTGCTTTCTAAGTGCACTTTTTCATTAGTATTTGAATCATTAAGTGGGTCCAAACTGCAGGATTTAATTCATAGTTCTTAAAATTACAAATGATTGAACATCAGTGGTTATATCAACTACTATGTAGAATTTCTAAAGTAATAAATTTTTTAATTGTGCAAAAGAACATTAGTTTGTTTTTGTTTATGTTTTCAGAGAGTTCTAACTGGTTTGATAAGGTTAGAGGGTAGAAAAGAGAATAGAGAAATTATAGAAACAGAGTTTGAAAAAGAAGTCGAAGAATTTTCAGGGAGCCTTTATATACTATGATAAGAAAATCTGAGTTTATTTTGGAAGTAATGGAAACATAAAAGATTGAGTTAAAAATAATTTTTTCAATTGGAAAAATATTAGAATTAGGTGTGTCGTAAGGAGGGATTCTAGGGAAAAAATAGCAAATGTCTGAACTAAAATCAGTAGTTGTGAGAATGTGTGTGCTGGAGTGAAACTGGGCATGTATGTAACATTCAAATGATAATGTCTAATAAAAATTGCTTTTGTGATGTCAGAGCTACAAAATTCCAAAATTTGGAATTATTCCTGGATTGGTTGTAATGGAAGATCAGGATGGTATTACCCAGAAGTTATGCAAGGTGAGCAGAGAAGTAGAATTATTGAGGAAAACTAACTTGGCAGGCATAGTGAAAGAACAGGAATCAAGAGAGAAACATTTTGAGATGTAAGTGAATGACTTTATCTTAACCAAGGAAATTTACAATTTTCATAAAAGACACAGTGATTCCAGAAGTCAAATAGTACAGTTTCAAGTGTGAGAAATTACCGAATGTTGACAGTAATAAAGGACATTAATAACTGTAGCAACACCTTTCTCTGTGTTTCTTTTTTTGTTTCTTTCTTCTTTCTTTCCTTCCTTAAACTTTTCCATGTTTAACTTTTTTCTACATATTTTTTTATATTAATCTTCTACTTACCAAATGTTTTATTTATTTTCTTGTTTGGTTGTTCTTTCTATATATATATTCAATAACTGGACTTTTCTCTCCATATCATATCTATGTTCCTTTAATTTTCTCTTATTGGATAAGAATATAAAACTAAAGTACATTTTTTTCTTTTGTCCTAAGAATTCAATAACAGTTTCCTTTTGACCGAAGGTTCTTAAAAATAAGTTGTATTTACTATTTAACATTTGTGAATAAAAAATGCCAGTACATTATCTTACAGAATTCTGGATTCTTTTTATTGCTAGCATGTGGAAAATTGATCTGCTCAAGAGACAGAAAGTAATTTATTTAAAAATAAAATTAATGATTTAAAAAACTATAATTGTAGGAAATAAAATGTAAATTCTATTCATAGTCTTAGCCATAACAAAAAATATAACTGCTATAATGAGAGAAATACAGGAGAGAAAATGAATAAAAATGTAATTAGTCAGCATCATCTCAAATATATTTTATCTTATTTTTGGCCTTAGGAGAAACTGTTGGAAAATATACACTTAATGAGCAATTATCTAAGATCTTCCACCATTTAATGTTTTCCAGGATTAATTTCTGAGCTAAAAGAAACAAAACCAAGTCAGGCCATTAAGTTTTGTAACCTACATGAAAAGAATGCTTTTTAAAGAATTTCAGTTAGGAACAACTTTTCTGAATAAATGTCAACAGCCCAAATTGTTTATTATCAGATCTTTTAAAAGGTAATCCACTCAAAGTTTAATGTAAATCAAGACTGAGATTATCACAGAATTCTGTAAAGACGTTTTCTTTCCATAGTAGTTACTGTTTTCTCATTTCTTACAGGTTACATTAAATGCATAGCCCTGTCTTTGCTCTCCAGAGATTCTCATCACACTGAATTCTTCTGTGTGCTTATGCTTCCTCAAGGCCGTGATCCATTACATCTGTCTCAGCTCTGCTGATGCTGTGGCTGTGGTTCTCTTTACATTGAACATTGCTGCCACACTCATTTGGCCTTTTAAATCTGAACCAAAATGAAGGTTAAAAATAAGTGTGGAGGACAAATATCATGCAAAACTGAGTTTAAATAAGAATGACTATCTTTCCAAGAAACTTTTGTGTTCTTAATCCTTCAATTCTCAACAAACAGTAATTATGTACTTACCATGTACTTGCCCCAATCTTGGCTCAAAAATGAGGATAAATCAAAATATTGTTTATCCCTAATGTCATTTGATATCGTTCTAGTGTGCAGGTGTGTGAGACTATCATCAGGCATTATATAATGTGTGAGCCCATAGACCTCCAAGTGAAGCTGACAGTGGATATGTACCATATCGTCACCCCAGTAACATCACTAACACCTGAGTCTTTCCACAGAGACATTAAACTCATGACAGCAGAATGTTGTGTTTGTTTTCTTCACTGTTCTTCTCAAAGTCCACCCAAATTACTAAGCGCTCAATAAACATCTGTTGAATTAATGAATAAATCACCCAGGTAGGAGAATTACAACCTAGAATTAGCAATAGCCATTGTCAGGAACATTCCAATTAGAAAAAAATCATTTAAGAACTAACTGTACTTAAAAGCAAGCCCTTCAAAATCAAACTAACAGAATGTGAAACCTACTTAATTTGTGTCAAAAGGCTTCAAAATTCCAAAATAACTTCATTAAAAGAAATGATGTAAAAGGCTGGTGAAAAATTAAGACACAAGAGGTACCTGAAACAAAGGCCTGCAAGACTGATATAACCCCTGTTGCTACTCCCCATCCTTCTTCAGTACTTATTCTAGTAATCCCTTGTCTAAATTGCCTTTCCATTCTGAAGAGACTATTAAACAATCATCTTTCAAAACAAGACTACTTGAGGCTACAGGTGAATCTCTTCAGGCATCTTTTACTTTTTGGTCAAAGGCGAAACTAAAAGTCATAATTGAAAAAAAAAATCTAAATTCAGGAGGATCCTCAGAAGATTTTGTAAATAGATTATCTCCTGAGTTTAATGGATTTAGAAAAAGGGGGAAAAATAATATGAGAGGCCATCAGTCTGACGGAACTCATGACCATACCTGAGCACTTTGAAAGAACTTTGGAATAAGACCATAAACAAAGTCCTCAAAGTTAGTGGCTTTCTAGATACTCCTATATCTACCTTGAAGAAGGACTCCTTATGGGCCCCTTCCAGAGTTGACAAAATTCTGAGGGATTTTCTAGTAAATTGCTGTATTATTCCTTAAACAGCCATAGGGAAAGTAAAATTAAAATTAATATATATTTTTTAAAACTCACCATATTCTAGTAGATACTAGAACCTTTAGTTGGGATTTTCGAAAAACTAGCAGAAGTTGGCCAAAGGTGAATAATTTTACCAGACTCATTTCTCCCAGATCTTTGTCTATAGTAACTGGTAGAGAGAAGAAAATAAAAGTTCACATGATCCCTTCTTTTTTAAATCTGAATCCATTGGTTGGAATGATATCTTTTGCATACTCTTTGGTGAATCCTCTTATATTCAAGGGGGATTATTAAATGCTGCTAGAAATATTTACTGTCTGTGCTGGCTGAAACCTGACATGATATTTAAATTTATACAAATACACACACACACACATACATATACATACACATATATATACACATGTATTTTCTTTTTTTAAGTAGCTCTGTGGTCAGAAGTTGGCCAAATTAAAAACTGATTTTAAAAGCCTAACAAACTTTCCCAGGCTTTCTCCCCTAAGCTACAATGAATCTATGTATCCATAAGGAGAGAAAATCCTTCTAAAGCCTTTGTGGAAGGATTTACTAAACCATTACAAGAACAAACAGCTCTAAATTCAGAGCATAAAAATCTTCTTTCCCATATAAAAAACAAACTGAAGATAATGTAGTTGAATACGTGGAGCAAAAATTGTCTTTGAGGGTTTATTATATACCTGTAAACTAAACTGGATCCTGAATTCTAGTTTCCTCAAACATCTGGCTATGACTCTTCAAACTTATGTTTTAATTTTCTCTCACCCTTCTGAACTGGATTCACTGAGAACAAAGACTTTCCTTGAATATCCTTGGAAGAAACTATAACAGATCCTCATCACCTGGATGGGAGCCAGACTTCAGGGACTTAAACCTTGGTTACACATATCACAGATGAAAAAGGCTCCGCTTGACATATGGTCCAACGCAAATGATGGAGATCTTCAAATCAAAGTGACTAGGAAGAGAAGCAACTGATGTCACGGCAGACTGCTTTCACCCAAGACACTAGATTAATACTTTATACTTTGACTAAACATCAAACTTTTTCTCCTTCTTTTTCTTTACTATGGCATTAGACTGAAAAGATAATACCATCAGTATTTATTCAAGTTTAGAGAACTAACTTCTAGTCGAATAACTGTAATTTTGTTTTATAGTTATAGATGTAGTTGCAAGCCTATTTCTTGTTTAATAAAATGCAGCATGTTTACCTCCATCATCACTCTCACAGTCTTACCAAATATAAAGTTCCACAGAATATCACTTTGTTCAACTTAACTTATAATGATCTAGCTGCAATTTTGCACTGTGCTTGATTCTCATTTTTTCTTCAGAATCACCATTTCACTTAGGTTTATGTCATGTTGAGGTTGAATTTATAAAATTATTTATTGTCTCTAAATTCTGAACACTAAAATAGACTGTCAAGTCTTTACATTGGTTTCTTCTGTCTGGTTTGTGACTCCCTTTTAAGATATACTTTTATTTCTACACTATTGTTGCAATTTGACATACCACAGAGGGTATTAAAATTGTATTTAATACTACTGGATAATTTACAAAATAGAATCTCATGATAATAAAACAATTTAAGATAGATATTAAAATTGTAATACTTGTAGAAAGGATATGGTCTTCTAGTCACCTGTCCAAGGAAAAAATTCTATGATTATAGTAAATTATTCAAATAATTTTGTTAAAAGTACCAAAAAGACCAATAGATATATGTATTGGCAAACATGGTAAATATCAATAGGCTAATGATTATTTTCATAAATCAGTTTTTTAAGACAAGATACAGTTACTTTTCAAAATGCCATAGGAAATATTAACTTAGGATAAACATAGATATAAAAAAATATCTAGAGAAAAAGTTTGAGATACAGTAAAAACAAAGTAATATTTTCCATATGTGCAGAAAAATTCTCTTTTGTACTTTGATGTAACTATATATTTTTCTACAATATTACTTAACACACATATAAATTTACATACCTAAACACTACTTTCCCTTATTTTTAAAATATGCAAATTTCACCACATTTACCCAGTGAATCATGTTTATAATTTAATTTTTCTAGAGTATTTTTTGTTTTACATAAAATAATATTTTAGATATTAGCTTTCCCGAAGTTAGATAATAAATAAAAAATAATTTTCTTAACTTACAATTCCAAGAAGTATACCTATAAACTATTTAATATTTATTCAGTTAAGAAATATTTCCTTACTACCTCCATGCAAACAATATTGAGCTTAGAATAAAACTTAGGTACTATCTTCTAGGTTAAAAACAGATTCCTTAAATAACTTAAAATATCTGTGTTAATATTTATCTTTTTCTGGAATTAAATATTTCTGGTCAACTTGCTCATCTAAAACAAAATTTGAACCAAGTCATTTTTACTATATTTGTAATTAATAAAGAAGGCAGGGAAGATTTGGATGAGAGAAAAGAGAAAAAGGTTTTTTAAATGATCCAGCTGCTGATTAAATGGAACTATAGTAAAAATGGGCATGGCAGAGTAAAGAACCCAAGGAGGAAAGGTTGCATTGTAAAATTGGAAGTTTCGTTGGCTGCATTTTTAAGTTGGACATGGAATTTATGAATTATGGAAGAACAAAACCTATATGAATGGGGCGGAAGTGAAATATTAAAAATAACTCTTTAAGAGTTTAGTCTCTCAGCCCTTCTTTGGAGGGGTGCTGAGACTGGAGCTACAGAGATTAGCAAAGAAGCTAGAATAACAATTACAAAATGAGAGAATGATAGCCTCTCATGATAGACAAGAGCACAAGAGATTTAGGTGAAAATATTTGAAGAAATGATGAACTAGAATTATTCAAATCTGATATTAAAAATATAGATATTCAAGAATCTTAAAGAAAACCAACAGAGATTCATGGGCATAGACAATAGATTAGTGGTTACTAGAGGGTGGGGAGAGGTAGTTGGAGTAACATGGGTCAAATATGTGGTGACAGAAAGAAATCTAACTATGGGCGGTGAACATACAATGCAATGTGTGTGTGTGTGTGTGTGTGTGTATGTATATATATACCTTACTGTTGCATTGTACACTTGAAACTTACTGGATTTCCTTAATCAATGTCACATATTAAAAAATAAATAATAAAAAATAAATAAATTATTTTTGTAAAAAGCAGGAAAATTAAAAGAAAACACACCCGACAGTATTACATGAAAATAACATTATCTGCTGATAACTTCTATGCATGTAGACACAATATCCTAAACAAAGTATTAGTTAATTGAATCCAACAATATATAAAAATATAGTAAACACATAGTGCCCAAGAATGCTCAACCTAGAGATGCAGTTTGGTTTAACATTTGAAAATCAATTAATTTTGTTCATGAAAATAACAGGATAAAGTTGAAAAAAACATGATTATTCCAAAAGATGGAGAGAAAAGTTGCTATAAAATTTAATGCTGCTTCTTTTATGACATTAGGTTTCAGAAAATTAGGAATAGAAGAAAACATTCTTAGTCTAATAAAGTGCATTTTTACTAGTAGCTCACAACTAGCATTGTACTAAACATTGAAATATTGAACAACATCATTCCAAAAAAGAAGTACAGGACAAGGTAAAAGCAAGGAAGTACACTATTACCACTTCTATTTAATGTATTGGAAGAGCTAGCTAGTGGTCTAAGCAAGTATAAGAAATAAAAGGCATAAAAATCTAAGGAAAGTATAAATTATCTTCATTCATAGATAATGTAACTGAATATGTAGAATATACAAAGGCATATGCAAAGAAACAAGTAAAGCTAAAGTTTTAAGTTGTCAGGATTAATATTCAAGGTTAAATATAAAAATTCATTACATTTCTATATACTAGCAAGATGGTATGCAAAAAGCCAAAGAATAAGCTAGTTAAAATCATTACTAATTAAGGAAATGTAAATAAACATCACAGTAAAATTGTACTGCACCCCTGCCGGAATAGCTAAAATTTAAAAAAAAAAAAAAAATTGACAAATGTTAGGATATGAGTAGAGGGTACTCTCATTTACCGTAGTAAGAATAAAAACTGCAGAACTACTTTGGAAAAAAATATATAAACTGTTAGAAAGTTACTAATGAAAGTCTTGCGAAAAAGCACATACTGGCTGGTATCAGGGAAATGCAAGTAATATGAAAACATTTAACAAAATAGCTAAAAGTAGACAGTCTGATAATGTTAAACAATTTTAAAGATATGAGAAAATGAACAAATATAAAACAGATAGAGTCACAGTAGAAAGAAAGTAAATAACATGTAAAAAGTTTAAAGGTATTTTCAGTCTACAACAAAATAATTTTACTTTTAAATATCACCCATAGAAAAGATCTTATGTATGTACATTTGTAGTAAGTAGATTTCATCTAAAGAAAAATATACTAAGGATACACCTATTAAAATCTACGAAATCAATGGTAATGTTCTTGAACATTTCTGTTTGCTTGTAATGTATGACTATTTTTTTTTCATTGAAATGTCTGTCTTAATATTTTACAGAAGTTTTTTTTATCAATGTTATTTAATATGTGCTTTCTAAATATCACCTTCTAGTCTGTGACTTATCTTTAATTTTCCTTACAGTGTCCTTTGGCTCACAGGTATTATAAAAAAAATAGTCAACTCAATTTTTTTCCCGTTATCTGTTTTCCACTTTTTGAATCTAGTTTGGATATAATTCTTTGTATTTTATTATAGAATAAATTAACAATCTAATTTTATGTTTGTTGCTTTCCAATATTGACAATGAATTTTTCAGAAATCATTTGTTCGAAGATCTATTATTTCTCAAGAGTTTTTTAAAGTCACATTCAAGGTTTTATATAAGCAGTGTAGAACTTCCTTTCAAAGATTATTTTCAGGAATTATTAAGTCACTTACCACTCTAGTGAGCACTATCTATTAACTGTCCGAAAATCTCAGTACCATTTATTTGTAACAAAGTTTATTAGAAATGAATTAATAAAAACTAATCAATAAAGTATGCATTAAATCTTTAGTCATCTTGGATATTTTTCTTTATTTAAAGTAATATTCATGAATGATTTGTACTTTCTTTTGTTAAACTTGGAAATATTCTACTGTAAAGCCTAAATGCTAAATTTGGCATCTTTCATCTTCAAATTTTAATAAATTAAACATTTAAATGTATCAAGATGAGTATAACATTTTAAATATATTCTTATTTTTTTTCAATTCTGGAGAAGAGTATTGATTACAATATTCTTTAAATACGTACTACTCTTTATTTGGTATTTATAGGATTCCTATAAAAATATTCGAGTCACTTAACTTTAACTTTGAAATGATATTGAAAATAAAATTATTTAAAACATCATAGATATAGTTACTGTGATATACATGTACAGTAATTATACATACCATATGTATAGTTATTATAATATACTAAATATTAGCAATTTTTATTATAATTTTTCCTTCTATAATAAAACCTATATCTAATAGTCTTTGCCTTGTATTTTTTACCACACTTATGTTTGTATCTATGCTTTACAATATGCTTACTCGCTTGCTAATCTTATCGAATTGATTGGATTAATTTTTGTTCTTACTAGACTCTTTTAAGATGGCAATTTAAATTAACTAATGCTAATATTCAATAATATCTTTTCCTATGATAAGTGCTATCTATTTGTAATGAATGTTTCATATACTATTGGGTTTAGTTTGTAGTAGTTTAATTAGTTGTTTTTGCATTATGTTCCCAAGTAAGGCTGACATACAGTTTATCTTTCCCAAAATGTTCTTGTTCATTTTTAAAATAATTATGTCTATATTATAGATATAATACATCTATACATATATTACATTTATACTTATTTATATTTGTTATCTATATTACAACTTTATATTACATTTATAATGTTACATGGCAAATTCATTGTTAAAATTGTCTGGAATTCTCATTTATGATTGCTTTCTTCTTAGTGCTTTTGTTTCTTCAATAGCTTATAGTATATTTCTATGTAAATTTTCTGTTATTCTCTTTTTTCTCTCAAAAGTTATTATTTTCTTCTAAGTCAGCAAACTTTTTTTGGAAAATAGTAGGTAGAAATATTTTTGGCTTCGCAGGTCCCATGGTCTCTGTCACAACTACTCAACTCTACCATTGTAACCCCAAAGCAGTCAGAGATCATCAGAGATCATGTGTAAACAATGATCATACTGTAATAAAACAGTATTAAAAAAAAAAAAAAGGTGGAGGGATAGATTTGATACATGGGCCATAGTTTGCCAAAGCTCGTTCTAGATTTTCAAACTTATTGTTACAACTCTCTTATCTTTGCGTCTTTTTATTTTTCATATCTAATCTTTGTACGTGGATCTGTACCATAATTTTTGTGATTAAATCTGCAAGAGGTTTGTATATTTTATCTTTTAAAATGTTAGTATTTGATTTGATCATATTCTTAATTGTTTAATGTTTTCAGTTTTAGGATTTTTTTAAATGATCACTTTTATAGATTCTTTTCATATTCCTTAGGATTTTAAGATTCGAATAGAAACATTTAAGGTTAGATATTATTTTATAATATTTTCCTCTTTACAGTGCTCAAATTTTGATTTATTTTTTTATCATTAAATAATACCACAGAAAAACTGAACTTTATATTTTCATAAGGACAAAAGAGGGAGATTCGTTTCTGTATTTATTGCAATGTGATTTTTATTCTCCTTTTAACCTTTGCATAATTTTGACATTTCACTGAAGCTTTCTTACTCCTAGATGTGTCACTGTGGGCTGTGTTAAAGCTCTGTAGGTTGGCTTCATGCTTATTTAAAAAGGTGATTGAAATATACTATCATCTAGGGTCAGGTCTTCTCTAATTAGGCTGGAACATCTGGTCTCCCTCAAGGGTCTGTGTTAAATGGTTTATTATTAATTTTGTATGTTAATGATTTGGAACCCTTTAATTTTATAAAGCCAGTAGGGCTATTATTTTTGCCAATGACCCACATTACATAAAAAAACCACTATAAATTTTGTTAATAGAACACCGATGTAATACAAATTTAGCTTGAAGTTGGCTAACAAAGTTTTAAAAATTAATCCAATGATTTATGTTTAAATCAATAGATAATATGCTTGATTAGAAATTCAATCAATTAGTTTTACAGTTTGACTAAGCAATGCCAGAATAGTTATTTTTCAACCTACATACAAAATCTTATTTAAGAAAGACATTTAAAATAATACATATTTTACAGCAATAAGCCAGTAGATTTTAGTTTTTCTAAATATTTAATACTGGTCATATAATTTACACTGAGTTTTTTTAAAGCCAATGTTTTAGAAGTGGGTTTTAATGATGCAGAATATGGTTTAACATTTAAAGAACTATAGCAAAATAGCTACCAGGCTAAACAGTAAATTGCAGTTTGACATATTTATTCTTGAATAAATATGGCTTTAGGATTGTTTTATATCTGTCAACAAAACTTGCTTAGAAACTTTCAGGCTCACCATAAGAATATGACATAGTCTATTATTTGTGTAATTATAAGTAAATAATGTCTCCTTAAGTTATAGGAACCGTAACTATTTAGAATAATAATCTCTTTAACACTACCTTCTATGGATCATTTACATATTCAAGATGTTAATTTACTTAATTCATTTTTCTGAGTTTTCTTATGAATTGTTTTTATGAGGTATAATTTATTACATGCTGAATCTCCAAACTTCCTTAAGGTCCAGACCATAGATATTTCATATCCATTATGCTGCATTTGGCACAGATTTAAATTTTCAGGTCATCCTTCCTCTTTCTCCTTTGACTCTTCTATAATTTGTATATAGCCAGTACCTTTGCATGATTCAATGTAATTCAGTGGCTGCTACATATCTTTTATCTACCCTTCTCTTGTATTCTGAAACTTGAGGTGTTGTTGTTTTTGTTACTGTATTTTTTAATATTTCTCCCATTATTTAGCAACTCTAATCTTATGGTAGATGCAGCCATATAGAGTACAGAAATAATAATAAAAAAAAAGCAGCAATGATGTGTTTCTTCTCATATAAATTTGTCACACATCAGAGATGCTACTAAGCCTTACTCATTTTCAACCTTAAATTAAACACAGAACCCGGCACAATATGTCTTAAATACCTCATTCTCCAAATCTTAGTAGACATTCTAGTCCATTATGTATATATAGGCATCCATCTGGTACATAATTTTTTTAACATCTAATTTTAGCATTCGGGCTGTATTATGTGTTTTTTTTTCTTTTCTGAGATAACTCTGACAAACTCATGATAACCTCACACCAGCATTGTTACATAACTGTTAATTTTCAAAATTATGATCCAGAATACTTGGGGAAAAAATCAGAAATGTCACACTCTTTCTGTCTTTTGCTGCTAAAATAGGTTAAATATATAAAATGAGTTGAATATAATTTTAAAGAAAGTCTAAAGATAATTAAAATTAGGTGATGGTATATTTCCACAAGTATTTTTATATTTAGAAGTATAATTAAGGAATATATTTGCTGCATCAAGACATCCTGAAAGAAAAGAACTGAGGCAAAAGCATATGAGTTAGAGTTGTGTTAAAGAGTGTAAAACCATTGAAGCTGGAATGAAGAAGAGAGACAAGGCAGCAAAAGAGAAAGAGCAAATATCAGAAAGTGCATTACACACCAGCCATGCTTCTCAAAAACACAGCTGACTTCTTCATTCTGAGGACTTCTGAAAACTGTCTAAGTGGAACTATCTCATCTTGGAATCTTTCTTTTGGGTGTTAGTGGGAGGATTGTAACCATTATAAGACATTTACTTATTGATCCTCCCCTTCTCCTTCCTCTCACTTGTCAAAGTCAGTTGCATAATTTTTATCACTCCTACTTCAGGAGAAAGACAGAAACTTAGCCAATTCATGTGGCAAGTGTGGAGATATGGTGGCCTTGCATTGTCGATCATCAGCATATAATTATTAGTCATCTAATGATAGTGAATTATACCAAAACTTATAGGCTTAAAACAACAAATATTTATTACCTCAGCTTCTGGGGTCAAGCATCTGTAGACAATGTAGCTGAGTACCTCTAGGTAAGTCACTGACAAGTTTATAGTCCATCTGTAGGCCAGGGCTACATTCATCTCAACTGGGGGAGGATTTGTTTCCAAGCACACTCGTTTGACTGTTGGCAGATCATAGGTCCTCCCTGGCTGTTTGGAAGAGATATCAGTCACATAGGACACTCCAAGGAAGAGCTCTCATAACAGGTAGCTATCCTCAGAGAAACCCTAACAAAGCCACAGCCTTTCTTTAATCTAATCTTGGAAATGATATCCCATCATTTTTGCCATGTTTTTTTTTTTTTTCATTAGAAGTGAGTCACTAAATCCAGTCCATTCTCAAGAGGAGGTGAATGCACAAGCACATGATACCAGGTTGTGGGGATCATGGCAAGCTATTTATTATATATTTTATCAATATTAATAATTTATGAGCCATACTTAAAATGACTTTTGAATATGTGTATCTACCCTCATTAAATGCATATATTATTCTTTTTTCTATATTTTCTACTCTGTGGCTTCAACAAAATATTCTAATAACGAGTAGAAATAGATAAAGGTCATATTCATATAAGGGGCCTGCGTATTAAGCTGTAAAGGATAGAAATGGAGGGATAATTTTGCAATGAAAGAATATGTGAATTGTTTTATATTTATTGAGAGGTGATGGCATAGCGCCAGAGATATGTAGAAGTGTAATGTTTTATTCAGTAGCTAATAGAAGTTGCAGTTATGGCAAAACTTCTCAACCATGTTGTTTTTAAATATTCAAATTTCTTGGTTTAAAAATTTTTATTTTTTCAATGGATTTGCATATAATTAACACATCCTTTTCAATACGAAAGACAGTGAGATTTTAAATGAGTATTTCCCTAATGTGAAAGAACTAGACTTAAATTTCCCATCTTGAATGCGAGAAGATATTGACTTATGAAACATCTGGTAAGGAATTACTATCCAAAATGTATAAAGAACTCATACAATTCAACATCAACAACAACAACAAAAAACAAACAATCCAATTAAAAAAATGGGCAGAAGACCTGAATAGATATTTCTTCAAAGAGGCAGTATAGATAGCCAACAGACATATCAAAAAATGCTCAAGGTCACTAATCATCAGAGAAATGTAAATTAATACCACAATGAGCTATTATCTTACACCTGTCAGAATGGCTCTCATCAGTAAATCAAAGAACAACAAGCGTTTGCAAGGATGTGGAGAGAAAGGAACCCTCATACACTGTTGGATTTCAAATTGATATAGCCACTATGGAAAAGTCTAGAGGTTTCTCAAAAAATTAAAAAAGGATATATCTTTTGACCCAGCAATTGCACTCCTGGGTATTTATTCCAAAACCCAAAACAATAATTTGTAAAGATCTACGCACTCCTATGTTCGTGGCGGCACAATTTACAATAACCAAGATATGGAAGCAATCTAAATGCCCATGAACCGACAATTGATAAAGAAGTTATGTTTCATATGTAAAATGGAATATTACTCAGCCATTAAAAAAAATGAAATCCTACCATTTGCAACATGGATGGACCTAGAGGTTATTATGCTAAGTGAAGTAAGTTAAACAGAGAAAGATAAATACTATATGATTTCACTTATATACAGAATCCAAGGAATAAAAAAACCAAACTGATCAAAAACTGACTTATAAATATAGTGGACAATCTGGTGATGGCCAGAGCGGACGGGAGAGAGGGGACTTGGGAAAGGGGTGAAAGGTTAAAGAAGTACAAAGTAGTAGTTGATAGATAGTCACAGGGATGGGGAACATGGCATAGGGAATGCAGTCAGCAGTAATGTAATGGCTAGGTGTAGAGACAAAGGGAAGATAGAGTAATCAGGGGGATCGTTTCATAAACTGTATAAATGTCTAACCAATGTACTGTATACTTGAAACTAATAATAAAATAAAATTTAAAGAGAAGAGAGGGGAATATTTCTTTAGTCTTTAAAAGATCCCTCAAAGCTGAAATTCATCAATAATTTTCTTCATACTGCTTGATAACTGCTTGTCATATAGAGAAAATAACACAAAAATATGTTACCAAGTTTGTTACTATTTTGATTGGGTTAAAAATGGCTCAGTTTCCTCAAATTTGGAGATATCTTTCTTTTTTCCTACCTTAGTGAGTTATTTGTGCTTGCTCAGTCATTAAAATTTGCCATCAGACTACAGTTTGTTGATTTTGTAAAGAGGCTAATAACATCGCTTTCTTCCTCATTCAAGTGGTGATCCAACTGAGAAATGAGTGAAAGTGTGAGGAGATACACACCAAAATATTATCTTTATTACTGAAAAATATTGATATGGAAGATTATTACCTATCAATGGACAAAGGCTGTAGTAGCATAAGAAAGGAAACAGGAGGAAAAACAACACATGTATTTAATGAAGATAAAAGAATAAATTTAAATATTGCATTATGTATGGCTCATAAACAATTATGAATTTGATAAAATATATAATAAAGTGCCTGTTGATTTTGAGGAAACCAGAATGTTATCTAAATGACATGGTCATGAGTATTCATCAAGGTATATTTTTGGAAAAGTCTCAGTGAAAGGAGTAAATTTACCTGACATCATTTTAACATATTCTGTAAATATCTCATTGGACTCTGAGCTTTTGGCATTTATATATTATTTGAACTAGTATAATTGAAAAAAATCATGCTTACTAATGAAGAACAGATTATGCACAACAAATTAGTATTATATGGTTCTCCAAATTGTTATGAAGCTGGGTAATTAATAACAACATACTATATAGAAATAGAAGTTAGCTAAAGAAAGTTTTAGATTACTTTTCATTAACTTTAAACATAGACATAGTTTTATTACTTTGTTGTGAAATATAAGCACCAATAATGCTATATTTTAAAATATTAAATCATTTTAACAATTGTTCTTTTCCTGCATTAATATAACCACCTGGTGGCACTGTTGATTAAACTTGGAAAAAAAAGACATATTTTTGGTTAAGTTCTTTGAAAGAGCATTTTTTTATATTAAAATAATAAGTTATATATGATTCCTGTTGCAATTGTATTATTTGAGTATACCAATGCTGAATGTCTAGTGCTAAAAAAAGTACCAAAAATTATTTGCAAAATTTTTAATGTAAAAAAAATTCTATTGAATGTTTAATGTGCAAAATTCAAAGACTTCCAAATGGTTGTACCTAATATTAAAAAGTGAACTGAAGACATTTATAAAGTTAAAGGTTGTGTACTTATAATTTCTATACTTAATGGGAAAGTCATTCTAAATGGGACTTAATAATTTAAAAAAATTAAAACAAGAAGTATGTCTCGTTTTTTTTGGTAGTCATTTTCATGATTTGATTTCAGGTAATCGACAAAAATACCACTATTTTCTGAATGATACGTATATCTCAAACATTATCTTAGATATGATTAATTTATCTATAATACATTGCAAATTCATTCACAACTTGGTTGTATGCCTGCTGTAAATTTAAAAGATTTCAATGAACTACAATGACACTTAATCTTTTAGTCTCATAAATTATGTGACCTTTGATATATGTGAAATTATATGCAGGATGCATTTATAAACATCAGGAAATAAGCAAATTATTCTTTGTGAAAGCAGAAAAAGACAGGATATCAGTTTACTAAGATATCTTAAAACTCATTTGAATGATAAAGAGAAAAAATTATATTAAAACGTGAAGAAAAAATCTTTTAAATTTGGTTTGAAAGTAACTGAGTGCTTAGCCAGAGGCAAGATATAATTGTCCTGCGTTAATAAAAACTAAAACATATTGGTCATTTCTATTTCTATTATTGGTATGGTTATTGTATAACTGTAATTTTCTAACTTTAGAACTAAGATTTCGGACTTTACCCATGTTCAAAATTTATTTGAATAAGATATTCTCTTTATTAATGCTAACAGAATTGATAAAGACTATTCAAATGATTATCATTCAGATATTTTAAAAGATTAATATTCGAAACTTAAACTTTTATAAACAATATTTTAAAAGTTTAATATTTAAAATTTATAATAAATATATTAAAAATATACAATTAATTAATTAATACTATATGTATGAGTATGTTTTATAAATATTAACCATTTCAAGTCATACATTTTTAGTAATGGTAAAGAAGAAAATCTTTGCTAAGCTGTTGTATGATTATCTTGAATGAAAGTAATAACATACAAATTATTGAATTATTTTGTCTCATATATGTTCACCAGGCAGTATCTGACTAGACTGAAAAGTGCTATCATATGTTCTAAGAAAAGTTATTATTATCACTCACTAAAAACATGGAATACATTTTATGAATGCAGACGCAGTGCTACTATTGACAGCTAAAGTCAGAATGAAATATTTAGGTTATATTTGCCTGTGCTTTGAGTCTTGAAGAAATTCTGAAGACATAAAGAAAAAAGAGAAACATATTATGAACATTTGTTGTGTACAAATTCTTATAGTGGTGTGCCAAAGTAATATGAATAAATCCCAGGAAAACTGGAATCATGGATAGAATTTCTAAGCCTCCCTACACACATACTAACACATGTACACACACACAACAGAAAAGTCAGAAATAGAAACATGTATGACGATTTTAAACACATTTCTATCCCTTCTTATTGTTCATAAACATTCTCTTGTAGCTTTTTAAACTTTAATATAGGTTAATATTGTAGGCTTTTTATATGCTTTGCTCTGTAAAGTTATTCCTTGAGCCACAGAAACTTAGATTCTTGTTCTACTATGACAATCACTATAAAATTTTGCTTGCCTTTGTTGAATGTTCATAAAGATATATATATTCTTGCCTCCTCAGGAGATATATTCACATGTTAAGGGAGGTTATATTTTCATGCTATCTACTTTATATTAACTGGCTTCAGGCAACTGATTTATAAAATTATGAGTAAATTATAACTTTAATAAAATCCAGTCATAATAATAGGTGAAATCTGTCTTTGTAGAAAAACCTAGTTTAATCGAATACTGCCTGGTGAACATATATGAAACTATATAGTTCAACAATTTGTAAGTTACTACTTCTATTCGAGATAATTTGATGCATTCATCTTATACTAAAAACAACTTTGCTAGCGGTTCCACCCTCTTCGAAGTCTGTTAGACTAGGTTTGTCACATTTTTAAAAAGGCATTGATGGGCGCTGAAACATCTTCTGACTCTTGTTTTCTCAGTTTCAAATTCTGCACTATCTTTTTCCTAAACATATGAAAATACAATTGCTTAAGTCACTCTTGATGCCCATGTATCCAGTTTTTTATTTCTTCCATCTGATTTTACTTATTACTGATCTGACATATTGTGCTGTGTAACATAAGAAATCATATTTGACATTTTGATATCTCCTTAAGTGTTACGCCATACACTAGCTACATTATAAATAATATGCGATATTGTACAACATACACAAAAGTCTGCTTGAAAAAAAATAACTGAGATATGTCATTCTTATCTGAAAGTTTTTAACCAGTGATTTTGTTACTCTTGAGATTTATATTTTGTAAAAATTAACAGTGAGATGCTCATTAATGAAATAAATAGATTAATAATTAAAAGATTATAGACTCACGTAAATGACTGCAACAAACCTTTATAATTGTTTCTGCTTCTTGTTTCTCCATATTCCAGGTTAATGGAAAAGAAGCACAGAATGAGCCATTTCTCTCCTGTTCCCTAAATTTCAATAGACTATTGAATTAACCACACATCTCTCTACTTTAATATTTATCCCCCCTTTATCATACACAATTCTTCTTACAGTTACCCTTTACGTAGATAACTGCAGACAATTTTAACTAGTACTTTTTCTGAGCATTCGATCTTGTTTTTCTACCTCCAACCCTTTCTCAGTTATTCCATGCTAGAATGTCTTATTTTTCTTTTCTCTCTATTGAAATCAATGATCGTAGGAGAAAATAACTGGTTTTGAATCTTATGCAATTTTGGAAAGAAATACTTTTGACTAGCTCTGATGATAATATGATGCTTATAATGGATAAAATAACTCTGCCAACTACTTTTTTTTTTTTTTAAAGAATCTTAGTTTCTTAAATTATCTACTATTCAAATTTCCATGACAAATTTTATAAAAGTAAGCAGCAAAAGAATCTGAGGGAAAAAATCCAAATCACATAGGCAGGATATATTGAGCCTTCCCTTCACATTTCACAACCACTTTGTTGTCTGTTCAGCAAACTTTCCCAATACATTTTATCATATTATAATTTTTCAAAATTTAACTTTTTAACTGCATTTAAGTATATGTGTGTTTTTATTTCTCAGTAATATAATAAACCTTTAGGGAATATTACTGAAGAAGCATGAATGAATGCAGAATCTCTTTATGCATGTTTGAGTCTTTCTGTAGTTCTTGAATTTGCTCATTTAATTAACAAATGTCATTTTATGCCTGCTCCATTACAGCCACAGTTTTAGGAGAAATAGTAATGGCGCTTCCATTCCAGAGGAGAGAAACGTATGAGTTTTAGAGCTTATATTCCTGTAGATATATTTAGAATACTATATTATCATGTTCAATAATTCTTGTACTTTATCCTTTTCAAAATGTAAAATATGTTTAGCTCGAGCCAAGGAAATAGCTTGACTCATACAGCTATTAAATGTTAATCTTAAATCAAACTCGATGCATTCCATACCTAAATTTATGAAACCTTTTATTTTTCTAGAAACTACCTTTAAGTTAATATTCAGGCAAGGAAATTATGTGTTTTTATGGATATCAACCCCCTCAAGCAATACAGACCCAGGAGAGTTCTGTGTTGAAGAGCACTGCAGCTGTGACTTTATTAAATTAAACATAGTTCATGGCAATTAGCCATGGAAGTTTCCTTCAGGCCACTGTTCTGATCATGGAGAAAACACGACGCAAATTACTGAAATTCCACCAAGTAGAACTGCCACCCACTCCACCGCCTTTCAAAATTTTTTTCCTCAGGGTTCTCCTGCTATCTCTCACACTTCTACAGTTCTACAGTTTCAGAATTGCATAAGATTCAAAGGGCTATGTTATTCTTCAGACGTTTATCCCTACCTCTTTCTATTTTTTCAGTTTAAATAGGCACAGCATCCATTAGCTGAATTTTATATATATATATTTTTTTGTATTACCATTACTATTTATCATGGTTTAATCTGCAATGGCCATATCCACAAAAATGTAAATAAAATCTAAGCCATATGGTATAACTTTTTCAGGAAACACGAACTATAATATTTCTTAGTAATTATTTGCTCTTTCTTATTTCAAACTAGCTGGAAACCTTTCTTTATTTCTTCTTTCCTTCCTTCTTTCCTTCCTTCTTTCCTTCCTTTTTTCCTCCCTCCCTCCCTCCCTCCCTCCCTCCCTCCCTCCCTCCCTCCCTCCCTTCCTTCCTTCCTTCCTTCCTTCCTTCCTTCCTTCCTTCCTTCCTTCCTTCCTTCCTTCTTTCCCTCATCTTTTCTTTCCCTTTTTCCTTCCTTGTTCAACTCAGCTTCAACAAAACACTGAGACTGGATTCTAGTAATGCCAGTTCATTGGTTTCAAAGTTGCTACTAAATGACAGAATATCTCTACCCTGCATCCATATCGAACTGTTTTTTTTTTTTTTTCTTGCAACCCTTGTGCATTTGTATCTGTAGTTTTCTCTCACCGTTACTTCCTTCAAGAGACACTTCTAAGCCATATATACATATTATGCATACTACGTGTATCTGGTTACCTTTTTTTTATGATTATTATTTCAAGGAACCATGTCTCGTTTATTATAATTATCTATCTCCCACTGAACATAAAGTGAACGAGAACAAATACTTATCTGTCATGTAAGAGAGTCTGGCACAAAGTAGGTTATACATAAATATTTACTAGATAGTTATAGAAAAGAGGTGTTTTAGAGATGCTGAAATAAAGTTACTGAGAAATTGTTTTTTCAAAATTTGAATCTTTCGGTACTACAGAAAATTGTTGCAAATCACTGATGCTATTATACTACAGTTTTCTCTTTCTTATGGTCTATAGTTTTTAAGATTCTTAAGTTTAGAAAGCCGCAGATTTGGGGAGTCATTTGGAGGTATTAGAGGAAAGTACTGGTATTCATATATCCTATAATAGAAAAAGTCAGAACTCTGTAGAAAATGTGATTTGTTTGAATATTTATAAAAATTCAAGAGACATGTAGATGAAGGTTTGGGGAAGATTGGAAACATTCACTCGAGCAGCCATATCAAACATTTTCATAATCATGGAGTGATAGATGCTCAGAATATCAAGTAATATCTTATAATTCATCTAATAGCATCTAATATCAAGTAAGTTCCTTTTTGATATTGTATACTTCCCTATTTGGTTTTAATTTTACATTTTTAAAAAATGAACTATTTTAGAACAATTTTAGATATACAGAAAAATTACAAAGATAGTACAGACAGTTCCCGTATAACTTGTACTCAATCTCCCCTAATATTAATATCTTACATACCTTCTTCACTTTTTTTTTTTTTTTGGCACTTCCTGGTACTATAAGATCTCCAGGCTATGTTGTATATTTTCTGTCCCAGTCCTAGAATCAACCATTTCTTCAATAAACCTTGGTTTATTTTACTGAGAATGGCATTAGAGACAACAAATGGTCTCTGGGTATATTTGTCGCTCCTGGAAGGTCATTGCTTCTAAGCCTTCTCAGTTGATAGAAAAAGGAAATGTATGTGCGTATACTAACACATATTCATAAATGTTTATATATAAGGATGTGTGTCTATATTAAAGTAAACATGAGTTAATACTGACATTTTCAACATTAATCCATTACTATATGAGTCATTCTAGCCTCCTTTCCATGGTTACCTGTAAACTCTCACCCATTTAGTGAAAAACCTCCATCTACCATCCATTTACACAACTGTACAATTCTAGTTACTGTTTTTGCTAGCTCCTACTTCCATGAAATTAATTTGGATATGTCATTTCTCTTGATTAATGTTTTCCTTTTCTTTTAAGGAAAAAAAAAAAACCCTGTTTTTATATTTAATATGGGTTTCTTGTAGACCACTTATAGTAGCTTCTTATTTCTTTATCCATTCTGCAAATTTCTCTATTTAATTCATTATTTAGACCATTCACTGAGATTTCCCATATATCCTCTGCCCCTACACGTGCATGACATCCAACATTATCTGCATCCCTCACAAGAATAACATGTTTGTTATAATTTATGAACAAACATAGACACATCATAATCCCCGAACTCTATAGTTTACACTATGATTTATTCTTGGTCTTGTACAAGTAGATACAAATGGCATGTATCTATCCTTATTGTATCATACAGAGCAGTATTTTTACCCTCCCCCCCTCCCCCCAGAAAAAAATCCTCGGTGGTCCATCGATTTCTCCCTCGGCCTGCAATATCTGGCAACCACTGATCTTTTTACTGTCTTCACAGTTTGTTTTTGTCCGCCCCCTCCATTTCTGCCTTCTCTTATTTTAATTGAGATTTAACATGGTTCCATTTTATATCCTCTCTTAGCTTATAAAAATACTTAAACTATTTTTAAAGATCATCTTTGAGTTCACAATATAAAATTTTAAATAATAAAAACTACCTTCAAGTATTATACCACTTAACATGTAGTATAAGCATCTAATAACAAAATATTCCTAATTCTTCCATTTCATTTATCATGACATAAATACCATTCATTTTACTTTTCCATGTGCTATATCACTCAGTCTATCATTATTATTATTACTTTATACAGATAATTTTGGATAAATTAAGAAAAATCAAAACTTCTGTCTGATTTTCATTAATTTCTTTTTCCAGCATTCTTTCTTTTTGTGTGTGGCTCAAAGTTACTGACATAAATAATTTCAATTTTGCTATAGACTGATTTTTTTTTCCCTCAAAATTCATGTGCTGTAAACTAATTTACAATGTGATGGTATTTAGAAGTTGGTTCTTTGGAAAGTGATTAGGTTATGAGGGTAGAATTCTTTTGAATATGATTAGTGTTCTTATAAAAAATACCAAGAGAATCTCCCTTTCCACCTGTGAGGGCAGAGTTAGACGATGGCCCTCTATGAACCAGAAAGCAGGCTTTCATTTGACACCATATCTGCAGAGACTTAATCTTAGACCTTTCAGCCTTTGAGATTGTGATAAAATTTTGTTGTTTATAAGTTACCCAGTCTATTATATTCTGTTATTGTAGCCTAAGTGGAGTAAGACAGAAATTGGTATTGAGAAGTGGGGTGCTGCTATAACAAATACCTAAAGTATGGAAATGAATTTAAAACTGGCTAATGGGTAGAAGCTGGAAGAGTTTTTAGGTACACATTTTTTAAAAAGCCCATATTGCCATGAATGAACCATTAAGAGTAATTCCAGTGAGAGCCTAGAAAAAAAAAAAAGAGGAGAGTTGTAACGAGAACTTCAATATTCTTAACAAATACCTAAGTGATCAAGAACAGAATGTTGGTAGAAATATAGATGGTAAAGTCAGTCTCAGATGGAACTGAAGAAGATGTTATTGAAAACTGGGGTTGACTGTGGAGGGGGTGGTTAGAAGGGGAGGGAATTCTTTTCATAAAATGACAAAAAAAAAAAAAAAAAAAAAAAACTCCTGCAGAATTATGTTTATTTCCTAGTGTTTTGTGGAAGATAGAACTTGCAAGTGATAAAAATGGAGTATTTGGCTAAGGAAATTTCTAAGCAAAGTGCTAAAGAAACAGCCTAGTTTCTCTTGACTGCTAATTAGTAAAAGGAGAGAAAAGTGATTTAAAGACAGAATTGTTAATCAAAAGGGAAGTAAAATTTAAAAATATAAAAAATTCTCAGCCTATCTATATTGCAGAGAACCTACCATTTGATAAGGAGATCGGTATAGATTAGCCATCTCAACAGAAATCAGAAGCTATAGTTCAAGATAATGGAAGAAACCATTAGGGCTGCCCCACCAAACAAAGGCCCAGAGTGCAAGGGCCTTAGAGGCAGAATGGTTTCAAAGGAGGGGGTGTCATAGCCTGTGACCAGAGCTGTCTCATATCACAGGCCTCGCTCCCTGCAGTCTGGCACCATGGTTTTTGGTCATCGCAAGTGTGGCTCCAGGAGCCCTGGTGTGGTAGGGCTTTGTCCAACAGAGCTATAGCGGTATGGCTGCCTCCACCTCAATTTTATTGAACAGGCAGTCTCAGCAGAACTGAAGGCTCCAGAGAGCCCAGGGCTCAAGCAGAGAATGGCCTTAAGAGCAAGCCACCCAAAGCCGAAGTGCCTTAGGAATCCAACTCTTGCCAGGCAAAGGCGTGGGCGCAGACTGTACAGAAGGCCGGGCTTCTGTCAACTGGGCCCGGAGGTCAGAGAATCAAGCCAAAGAGGATTATTGTGAAGCCTTAGGTCTAATGGAATCTGCCCCATTGGTTTTTGGACTTGCTTGGGACGTGTCACTCTTTTCTTCTTTCCAATGTCTTCCTTTTCGAATGGAAAAATTTATCCTATGCCTTTCCCACCCTTGAGTTTTAGAACCACATTAAATAAGTTTGGGTACCAATTCCTACATGTGCATTAGGTGTTTTCCTCACACCAATGAATAACTATTGAACATCAGGTGGGTATCCTACAAATCAACTTAATTTGACTCAATTCTGACACTATCTTCTCAGAGACAGCCTCAGATTTCTCAGGTTAAAGGTTCAGTTCCTCAAGACAGCCTCCCTCTTCCCCTTTCCCCACCAGGGGCCAGATTGTTACCTGCACTTCTGAACAATTGGCTATCAATCAGAAGTTCCTGTGACCTCTTCCTTAGGTTCAATTAATTTGCTGCAGTGGCACGCAGAGCTCAGAGAAACATTTTACTTGCTAGAGCACCATTTTATTACAAAATAATATAACTCAGGAACAGCCAGAATAATAGGATATTTTTTTCAGATTTTCCTAGGGAGAATCTGATGTGGTTTTGGAAGATAAATAAAATTGTGGCAGCCTCCTAAGTTAAGGCTCCCAGGCATTTTGTCCTACCATGTTAGTTCATAATCAGCCTCCAGCAATTCATCAAAATTACTGTTTTAGAGCAGATCATGGGGATAAACCTCTGGATTCATCATTTCTCCAGATTTCAGGGTGATGATTTACCCTGTGACCCCAGTTCTCTAATGAATCCAAGAAATTATTTGTTTTCCTTTGGTTTAGCTTTTTCTTATTGTAAATGCTGGAGGTTTTTATTTATTGAAATAAATAAAAGGTTTTTATTTATTGAAATAAATGAAAGGTTTTTATTTATTGAAACTGAAGCCATAAATCTGCAATTCTCTTTTGATATTATCCTACTGTTTCTCATCATTTTCCTTGGCATTAATGATATAGAATAAGTATATAGCAATAATTGTGGATTCTGGAAAAAAATCCAATGTTTTCTTGATGATTGTGATTAACTTGATAGGAAGGATGGCAATTAAGAAGGGTTTTATTCCAAGAGACACGCATTTACATCTGAAGACATAACTTAAGATGTAAATTGATGCTTAGACTGCCTGCATTATGGTAGAAAGGTCATAAACTACAACCTTTAACATAATTAAAGACAGCAAATTTATGAATCAATTAAAAAGGGTGGAAGGAGTTTCTGCTAAGATATATATGCACACTTAAATGACAGTTACAGAAGTGTGCATATACTTCTAGTTGAATTAATCATGTGATTAGGTAATTATTATGGTGATTTGATTCACTTGATTTGTGCCTTGAAAGACAAAACACAAATTAAGATATGAATCAAAATTCTATAGGACAGAAGTCATTTTTTAAAGCCTATCTCGATGTTTTTTTATTCAGCTAAAAGAGCCTGCTTTTAATATAATATACTAAATTATCGTTAAAATTAACCAATAATCTGCTTTCAATCAATAACAGATACTGTCTAGTCATTATTCATGTACACATTAAATAATTTAACAAATATTTTATTGTCATTATCTTTAGCATGGACAAAGAACAAGGAATTATCTTCTGTGTGGTTAATAAATGAATATGCATTTTGCAGTGAAGAGTAAGAATAAGTAAGAAAAAAAGATGAGCCATTTCAACAATGTATTTGTTAAAACTCCATTGGGCTTGTTCAATCCTATTTTAGTAAATAAGAAAAAAAATAAGAATGAATCGATTAGGATTGTGGAAATCAAAAGAAACTGAAGATACAACTCAACAATATTATCCCTGCGGACTTCAGTGATGGGTTTCTCCACTGAAGCAAATTCTGCAACAAATAATACTCTAGGGCAGCTAGAGGACTGACTCTATTTAGTTCTAAGGCCGTCTTCTGTGAAGCAGACTTCCAAGAAGTTGTTAGAAATAATTTGGTTAATCTTCAGGCCCCAGGCAAGAAGATCTCAGATGAGTAAACTGGAATTTGAAATAGAGTTTTAGTCCTATCAGGGAAAGTAGAGAGTTAGTCATTCATTAGGCAGAAGTATAGTCAAGAAGACTCAAAAACTAGACACAGTTTCTGCAGGGGTTGCAGCTTAGAGATATGGGCATAAGATCTGGCCAAGAGGTCTGATATAATAAAGTTATTACAAATGTTATTTGATAAAATGGAAGAAATTAATGTTGTCTTTCTAGTATGGTTGTTGCAGGATCTATGTTGGGCTGACTCTTTAGGCAACTATAGGCGAGAGTAAGAGCAGCGGTAAGCAATACCTGGAAAACCCCAAACATGTTTTGAAAGTAGAAAGAGAGGATATAAGTTATTAGATGACACAGAAGTATCTAAATAAATTACTGTTTTAAACTATGCAATTCTGAACAATGTTATTTAATGAATATTTCTCATCACAACTAGCTTCTAGATAAGTAATTATTTTATGTCTACTCATCAATAAAATATTGTAACATGTAGTTATATTAATTATTTTATCATGAAAAAGTGTGTTTTAAGCCAGAAATAGTCATACATCCCAAACTGTGTTTGTAATAGAAACGTAATAATATAATTGCAACCTTATATATTTAGAAATGTATACCATTAATGTATTAAACTGAGAAACATCAAAATAAAAATGTGTAAAAGCCTCTTTCTGATTAGGCACTGATAGAGCAGATGATTTGTATACCTCAATTTTATAGACTTAGAAAACAGTGTGATATAAAAATTTAGTTTTTAAAAATCCACATGAAATATCAGTACATTTAATTGTTTGGTAGTTTATCTCTATGTTTAACTAGGTACTTTCACAGTCGTACTGCTTATGGAATGCTTATTGGGTTTATGGAAAGTTTCAGCAGGACCAGTGACTAAAAACTGACTTATCTAATATTTTCAAGGATGTTATTGTGATTTATAAGAGATCATACTTCCAAAGATTGATGCATGTAAGCATTTTCTTTTAAATATAGAAAGATTTTCACCATGTTTGTTAAAGACTACATGATAAAATATGTTTTAATTTCAAGAGTGAAATTAGAAATTCCACTTTGGTTAATACATCTTCCAATGACTGTACAGTTCATGCACTGTGTGTAAAACATATTAGCTACTGATGCGATTAGTAAAGTCAGATATTATATCTGATTACATTTAATTATTTCGAATCTCTGTAGCATATAATAAGAAATCTTCCAGTATAATTATAAACATAGCAACATTTAAAGAAACTGCTTATACAATCTCAACAACAATTAGAATATCCTATAGGCTTTTCTATACTTTGAGGGTGACTATTTCTAATTACGTACTGATTCCCATTCAGGATTAATGAATTTTATGTTTTCGTAAAATCAATATATAAAGAAATTGTCACTCTCCATCAAAAAAATGTTTTCCTGCTGTAGAATTAATTGTAAATATTTATCATGACCCATAATAACAAGCTTTATAATGTTATTTAGTCTAAACATAACTCACCTCTTCTGTATATGGAGAACAGTTTAAGAACTCTGTATATAAGGAACAATACACAGAGTTCTTAAACATACCCACACTTGCTAATGTAATGTATTATCCTCTGCTTCTTTTAATAACACTCTCTTCATTATATCTGACATACGTGCCCTTTCTGAAAGTAAAATATGAGCACTATAGTAAGAATATAATACTCTATAAAATAAACACCAAGATTATATTTTTAATATTATAATGTAAACAAACTTAAATTTTTATAGGTTGGAACAAAGTTATAAATATAAGGTTTATGGTATTGATTTAATATTTTAATATTCGGGAAGAAGTTTACTCCTAGGTAGAAAGTAACATTTTTCAACACCTACATTGTAATATATACTCTATGGTACTATAGGTTAGATCGAGATCTTACCTTATGTTCTTAATTCCATATTAATTAACTTTGATTACCTTTTCTTAGGCAAGCCTTAAAATGTTACTTCAATGTTAATTGATTTTTTTGTCTTAGCTTTTCCAAAAAAAAAAAAAAAAAAGCATAAAGGTAACAAACTAATATTTTTAAGATCTATATTTGTGTTCTCTTTACATAATCTTACTTTGTAAAATTTGTAAATAGAAAACCAGATTTTTGCTGACAATCTCTTTAGGCAAAAATCTAATAGATTTGTCCTTTATTTGATTACTATGTAGCTTTTTGCAGGGGGAGAGTAATTCCAGTTTGTGAACGTAAACTTACCATCCTATCAAGAGATTTCCAATCAATGGAAGCCAAATTACAACTTTTTTCTTCTAAGTACAAAGTTATCGTTCATTTTGCTTTCTCATGTTACCCCTCTGCAAAAGTGAGGAAACTCCTGTTTGGAAAAATGAAAAACAACAAACAAACAAACAAACCAAAAAATGTTTGAGTTATAAAATGTGCTTCAAATATCTCACAGGAATAGGAAACTTACGAATGAGGACCTGAAGGCCCAGAGATTGAGTTATGTTTTGTAATCTCACCTCCCTAGAAAACTACTCTACCGAAGTCCAACATTTTGACTTTGAATATGAGAAATCTTAGCCAGTAAATAATATATTTTGGTCCTATTTGGCAGGTTTGAAAAGCTTTTTGGAAAAACGAGTTTTGTTAATCATTAGAGTTTTGTTCTGAAATAAAAAAGATAAATGTTGATTTTCTAAGTGAAACAGTGGCAGAAAATTTCACAAACCTAATAAAATATTTTAGGTCAGGTTTTTATACATCCTTTTTCTTTCATTATGGGAGAGGGGGACATATAACTCAGCAATTTCCTGGACAACTTATGGCAGTTCTAGGGGCATTATAACATATTTCCATATTCTGTTTAATGTTAAAATTTACTATTGTTACATACTTCAACCAAAATCAGTTGATGCTGCAAGGGTGATATCAAACGTTATATTAAATCAGCCAATTGTACACAGTATTTTTTCTTGAATTTAACATGTATTATTAGAAATCATAAGTGTATTACCACCTGTGTGATCTTTGATAGAAATTAAGGAAACATCAAAGTTTTGTTTCAGCTAACATCACAAAAATGTTTCTGTGAAAGTGCTGACACAGCTGTAGGAATAAAAGGAGAATAAAACAATGACCTTTTTTCATTTTCCCTCCCCCTCAACTCTTATAAATTACATGTGAGAAACATTAATAGAGTTATTTGGAAATGCTATGGAGCTGTCACTGTTTCAGTTCTTAAGAACATGAAAAATCTATTTTTTATAAGGTGAATATTCAACTTCCTTCATGGGGGGAAATAGTGCAGTTTCATGATTAATGGAGCATTTGGATCATGAATAATACAGAAAAATGGATGTTTCTCTTCTTTTACAACCATTTTCTCCATAAAAGTAGTTCTAACCTTAAAATAATATTCCTATAAATCTATCGCCGAGTCAATATGTTTTATTGAAGGTGAGATGGGATAGAATAACTCTCCGATGATAATCTAATGAGTCTTTAATTACCTTTGAGTTTCTTACCACTGTCATCAAATTATGCCAGCAATTTCCATATCATTTCTGCTTAGTATAAAATAAACACTGCCCATGCAAAATAAATAGTAGTTCTAGTTATAGTATTACATTTAGGTTTTTAAAATATCAGGAAGCACAGAAATGTGCATGCCATCTAGTTGAAAGTTCAAGTACTATTTCAAGATAGACTGACATGATAAACTAAGTTTTATTTTCCTTTTCTTTTCCCAAAAAGCATATTGTATTAAATGAAGTTGAAATTGCCTCCACATTAGGGAACTTAATTTTTTAACTTGGAACAGTTCAGACTTTCAAACTGTAGTCACTGAAAATTTATTAACAATACATTGACTTACAAACCTGTACAACACATCCATGGATGTGTGTACAAGTGCACAAACAGGACACTGGTCTAGAATATATCCGCGACAAAAAAGGTTGCAACAAAATAACTGAAAAGTGGCTTACACTTTGGCAGTGTTGGCATGTTTGTTTATTTAATTGTACTTGTTCCTTTTAACATTGCTGCTAAATCAAACTATCAGGCTCATTTTAGCCTCAGTTTTGATGATTTCAGTGTAGTGGACAAGTTGCCCTTATTAGTCCTGTTATATCAATCTGCTGACTTTGATATCAGCACTCATGAGGTTATCCTGCCTGCTTTGAATACACTGATAAGGTCTCATTATAGCTGCCCCATATCTGTTTCTTGCAAGAGTTCCGCAGTCTGCACTGTTGGAGCAGGCAATTATTCATTCCTCCAGAAGTGAAATGCCATTGAGTTCTGTTCTGATAGTTGCCTTTTTCTAACTGTGTAAAATTCTCTTCAAGGGAAGGTTTATTTGTGTTGCTTCTGAAAACATAAAATTGTGCATTGCAAATCTGTTTCGTGAGTTGCAAAACGTTGTCTTCATTTGGATTTTAATACTAGGTGAGATTCTTTAAAAATTTAATTCTTTTAAGATAATCAAATTATACGGAATAAATGACATTCAATCTTTTTTGTGTGACCATCAGGAACTTGGCTGTAGTTCATAAGAAGTTTATTTCCATGACAAGATATTTGATGGGTGTTAGGAAAAGGCAATTAGTATCTCAATCCCAAATAAATTCCACCAATTTAGAATTATTTCCTTCCTTTAATTATCGACTTTTTCTCTTCTTTCTTAGATTGACTGGCACCTTTATTGATATTAATAATGCATTTATAGTAGGGCAGCCAAACAGAAATTACTGTTTACTGCATCATGCTCCCGATCATTAATTACCTAGAAGGAATGATAATCTTCTACTGGTGATTCATACACGTAAGAAATTTATTTGTATATAGTTATTGCACATTGATTATTGACAATGTGACAAATACATTTCTTTTTTAAGTTCTTATTCTGGCTGTAGCACTTTACTGAATACTATTTAGGCCACATAGACCAGTTCTCATTACTTGCCTGCATCTACCAACTATTCTTTTGTGAAAATTCAGTGCCTACCTACAATTCTACCATTTACCTCAAAGAGCTCGTCTATTTTGCTTAGTGAAACTTTGCTTCCAACCAGCAGATTTCTCATTGGTGAATTCAATGTTAAATAGTTTGAGCATAACCTTGAAGTGAATTCTTTCTTCCCTTGTACTCAATTACCCTCTTTGAGCTTTTCATAAAGCAAAGGACTGTGCAGAGCTGCACTGTTAGTGCAGCCAAAACTAACGTGATAGAAGTAAGAAACGCTCTGGGGAATACTGCAAATGCGATTTCTGCTTCTTGCTTGGAAGCTGAGAACCAGTAACAGTCTAACAGAAACCCTTTGCTTTCTGGATGATCCATTTATACTGTGATAAGCACTGCAGTGCAGTTAATATCATTTCTCAGAAGCAGACCTTTTCATACAGTTAACTATGTGTAAAATTGTCTTTCTTTTCTTTCTTATTTGACATATATCCCAAATTTATAACCAGTCTGCCATGTATTTCCACTAAACAGTCCGGTCTTCCTTTTAGTATTTGATTTATGATCACTTGAAAGAGAGATATGGCTAGAATATTTTACTGCATATATCTCCTTGATATATTTTTGCTGCTTTCTGTTCCTGATGAGTTTTCTAGTTTCAAATTCATTTTTCTTAACGTTTGTATCTTTTTAAAACATAAAGTAATTTGGTTTATTTTTTCCATGCATATAATCTTTTAGAGTTCATCTATTCTGCTCTGTAGAGAAGGGGTCCCCAACCCCAAGGGCGTGGCCTGTTAGGAACCAGGCCACAGAGCAGGTGGTGAGTGGCATGCCAGCCAGCAAACCTCCATTTGCATTTGCAGCCCCTCACCAGCGTTAGCATCACTGCCTCAGCTCCACCTCAGATCATTGAGCATTAGGTTCTCATAGGAGCACTGGTCCCTGGTGCCAAAAAGGTTGGGGATCGCTCATGTAGAGCACTATTGTTATTGTTATCATTATAGGGAGTAATGTACTCTTAATAACTATATTTTGGAATGATTAGCACCTTATATACCAAGTCTGAATGATCCTCCCCATGTTTCCCTTCAGTGCTTTGTATCATATCAACTTGTTACAAGTAAATCCAATTTGGGAATCTTACTATACTACCGAGTAAATAATTAACCTCAGTTTTTATGTGATAAAAGCTCATTCTTAAAATATTCCTTTAAAATACAATTTTCAAATAAGCTATCTATGCCCAGGTTAGCCAAGGATAAAACTGTATTATGTATCAAGTTAAATGAAAATAGTTAAAAATTATTAACATGATAATTGGGTTTAGTTTTGACATTAGTATCCATTTAATGGAATAACTAGGTGAAATTTCTACAAATGTGTGAGACATACTCTTTTTGTTTGTGTCCTGTGTAGCTATTCTTAGAAAAAAAGAGAACATCACATTGAATTAGTATATCCACTTACTAGTTTGCTGAGACACCTCACAAATTCTATTGTGTTGTAGAACAACATTGGTTTTGGAATAAGAGACTTGGATTTGAATTCTTGTTCCACTATTGCCTAAATAAATGGTTTACCTAAACTCTGTATTTTAATATACCACATATAAAATGTGAGCAAATATAATGTAATAACATTTGCTTTTATTGGAAAATAAAATTCTTATCATATGTTATAACAATATCTGAGATGAATATCCCTCCAGAGTCTAATTCTGTGACTTGTTTGTTTTATTAGGAACCCAGTTTATTTTTATTTATTTTTTTGTTCTACTATTTTATATTTCAACTGGTCTAGTAATCTTTATTCATTCAAGATGATATAGCAATTCTAGGAGTCTTTTACTTCATTGCTTTATAAAGTCAAACAAACTCTTACAAGTTTTTACTGATGACTCTTTATACAGAATTGTATAACACAACTTATATTTAATCCATTCTTTGGCATTTGTACTGAGACAATGGTTAGCTAAGGTCAATAAGGATTTAGCATGGTATTCAAACAAACTAGACTCTCTGGTTGTAAAAAGAAAGCAGGAATAGATGTTAGGCAGATGAGTAAAACATATTCTTCAAATATACGAAGTTTATTGGGCAAGGCAATAGGAGCATATATGTAAGTAACCTAGCACAGTGGCTAACACAAAGTAGGTGCTCAAAAAAGAGAACCTTAAGCTACTGCATTCTATCCAAATTTATTAAACTTCTGCTATGTTTTAGGTATGGAGAGCCACTAAGAATACATGGGTATTGAACATATTTGCTGACATCAAATATCCAGTTATGAGATAACCAGGAAATACAGTACATAAATAAAACATGCAAACAAATAAATAGTCTTACTCACAAATTAATGTTACAGATACTCTGATTGAGGGAAGCTCATATTGAAATGAAAGCAAAAAAAAAAAAAAGCATTAGTCACAAATATGAATGGAAGAGTAGGAGACAAGCTAGAGTAACACTGGATTTAACATCATAGTGGTGTACTTTAATCTTAAAATACGTGTTGTCATTAACTAGGGGAGAAACAGGAAAAGATATAAATAAGAGCATTAAAGGAGAAGGAAGTAATTGTAGAGGTACAGATCTCTGTTTCCCATTTATATGTGGTAGCAGAGGAAGACTTCAGCGTGTATGGAAGAGATTCTTACTTTTAATTGTACAGTTTAAGTAACATGATTTTCAAAACACCACTCACCTCCCTGTTATTACCTGGGGCTAGTTCCAATCGCATATAATAAAATGACAGAACTTTGGCTTCGGCCCTATTTTTCCAGCTGAATATTCATAGTTGAAGGAACACTGGTCCCTCATCTGGCATGGTTGGGCACCGAGGCCTAAGACTTGGCTTGTGGCTAATACAGTATGATAAATGAGTTCCTTAATATGCTATTTTCAGGTCTGCAAAGAATTGACTGCCTTACTCTTGGTTGTAGCAATTTTTCATGGCATCCTTCAGGGGGCCAAATTCTTTTGGGGCAAGTTAAACCCTTACCTATCAAAGGAGTACAGCCATAATATTTTAATTTTCTCCAATCTCTGCTTTTTACCAAGCTTTTTAAAAAAACCCTTTCCTGTTCTTGCATAGGCTCTATAACTTTCTGGAAACTTCTAGTTTTCACAAATTATATCAAGATTAAGTAAAATTCTCTAAGCAACATTAAAAGACACAAGATAGATATTTAATATTAAGTTTAAATGAGGGTATGAGAGAGACAAATATGTTTTAAAAAGAATAGCAACATTAAAATCAAAGAAAAAGTTTTCTCTATTTCGTTTTAATTAGTTTAAAATTGAAATTTCTTAAGCAATTCAATATTCATTTCTTTCTCCAAAGTTCACAGTAAAAAGACACGTGACATTAACTTTCCTTTCACCACAATTCCTCTGAAGTATGCTTTCAATCTTTACAGCATTTAGGATTCAGGGGAAAGAAAACAGCAAAATTCTTTACCTAACTTGTGGTGAATTTATTCCTCTGGGCTGTTATTGTTTCCCTGATGATATCTTCTATGCACCATATGACTAAACATTTGAGTTCTTCTTACATATGTATGGATTTCTATTTGAAAAACCTCATGTGAAGAACTTCCCTATTTCATAAGTTCTTAATTACCCTATGTTCATCTCTTCTCACTAACTTTTGTGACATAGCTAGTTCAGATGTCCTTCTCTCAGTAGCTAGATGTCTTAATGGCTTGCCTTAATGGCTAACTTCTGCGTAATTTGGGGTTCTCCAGAGAAATAGAATATATATTGAAATATATAAGATTTGTTATAAGAAATTGGCTCACGTGATGATGGAAGCTGAAAAGTCCTGCAATCTGCATTGACAAGCTGGAGAGCCAGGAAAACTGATGGGATAGCTCCAGTCAAGTCTGAATAAGAAGGCCGGAGAAGACAATGTCCCAACTAGAAGACAGTCAGGCAGAGGCAAGTTGCCTCCTACCAAGGCATTTTGTTCTATTCAGGTCTTCAATGGATTAGATGAAGAACACCCAATTCAGAGAGGGTAATCTCTTTTATTTTGTCTAGTGAATCAAATGTTAATCTCAAACAACAACAATGACAACAACAAACCCCATAGACACAGAATAACCTTAGACCAAAAGTCTGGGCAGCCTGTGGCCCAGTCAAGTTGACACCAAATTAACCATCATAGCATTTTTTCCCTACTAAGTTATGGTATATAGGCTGACGATTAAGAGACTTTTCTGTCTCACCTGCTATTTTCTTCAATTTGTCTTATTTTCCTTTTTAGCCTTCCTGTAGTTTTTATTGATGGCAAGGTTCTTTCGATTTTCAAGTTTTTATGTAGAAATTGAGATAAATACCACAGAGGAATTGGGGCTTCATAAAGAAAATCAACCTCCGTTTATGACTCCTCTTTCATTTTTGTACTTCCCGGCCATTTTAAACAGAACAAACATGCCTTGAGGTTTTTCTTAAAATCATTTTGAAAGTGTATTTCTGTTATGACCCATCAGTAAGAAATATAGTTTTCTGATAACATAATGGATAAAGTAAGTTTTTGGTTTTCTTCATAGGTGGATAGCAAGTTGGATATGTGGAGTCTCTAAATTGGAAGAATTCAAACTACTAAGAAATAATATTTTAAAATGCAAGCATACAATATAGATTCAAAAATATGTTTACCATAAAAGATTGTAGAATTAATTTGCAAATTACATACATGAACTGAAGTTCAAATAAAATTGAAACCTATTCAAGTGGCAACATACAAATTTTACCACTGAGATAAAGAAAATCAATTTCTTAAAGAGTGCTAACTACAAAAACTGAACCAATATTAAATTGCTTAAATCTATTAAATAAATTGAATTTGTATTTAGAAAACTCTCTCAAAATAAATCTCTAGATACAGATGCACAGGAGATTTCTACTAAAAGTCTACAAAATAAATAACACCAATTATACACAATCTCTTCTAGAAATAGAAGAACAGGAAATATATCCCAATTAACTTTACAAATCCAATATTACTCTGATTCTAAAATTAGACAAGGGCAGTTAAACAAAAACAAAAACTACAGACCAATATTCCTCATAAACATAGGTACAAAATTGCTCAAGAAATGTACAGCAAATCGAATCTAGCAATATGTAAAATAACTATACACTGTGACCAAGTGGGTTTTATTCCATAGAGGCAAAGTAGGTTCAGTATTCAAAAATCAATCAATATGATTTGCCATATAAGCTAAAGTAGAAAAACTACATAATTATATCAATTGATTAATATCAATTTGATAAAATTAACAATGACTAGTTCTTAAAATTCTGAGTTAATGAAATAGAGAGAAACGTCCTCAGCTTGATAAGGAATATCGACAAAATACTGGACCTAACATATTTAATGATCAGTGACTGAAGGTCTTCTCCTGAGATAAAGAACAAGGAAGGGCTATTTGTTGTCAACACTCCTACTCTCTATAGTCCTAGTCCTAGTCCAGGCAATAAGGTCACCTTTGTAGATAACATGAAAGTATATGAAGAAAATCTCAAGAAATTAGCACAAATTTTTCAAAAACTGACAACTAAATTGATGTATACACACATAATTTAGTTATATTTCTATGTATATTAGCAATGAGTACACAGAAACCTAAAGTCACAACAGCAATTACAATTGCTCAAAAGATAAAATATTTGAGTATCAATAAAACAAAAGATATCTATAGCCATGCTACCCTGAACAAGGCCGATCCTGTCTGATCTCAGAAGCTAAGCAGGGTTGGGCCTGGTTAGTACTTGGATGGGAGACCACCTAGGAAGACCAGGTGCTATAGACATAAAAAAATAAAAAATAAAAAATAAAAAATAAAGGACTTGTCAGCTGACAAGGTCCTTGCAATCTGTGAGGTGAACCAAGGGTTACCTCACTTAAAAAAATAATTTAAAAAATTAGAAAAAAGATGTATAGAATTTATATGCTTAAAACTACAAAATGTTGATTATAGAAATCAAAGATGATCTAAATGATTGTGATATATGATATGCCATGTTCATGGATTAGAAGACAGCACAATAAGATTTATTTTCTTAAATAAATCTATTTTGAGAAAATAGATTTTCTTAAAAATCTAAGCATGAACATACCATACAACTCGACAACTGTACTTCTGGCATTAACCTACAGAAATGAAAATGTATGTTCACACAATAAACTGTATCTGAATGTTCACAGTAGATTTATTTACAACAGCCCTAAAATATAACCTGTTCAGATATTTTTCAACAAATAAATTGTTAAATAAACGGATATGTCCATATTTTGTAATTCTACTCGGCAATAAAAACATAGTATTGGTACACATAACAACCTAGAAAGATCTGAGAGAATTAGTAAGCAAAAAAAACCATCCCCGAATTTTACATTCTTTATTAATTTATTTATATATCATTCTCTATCCTACCTTCTATTTGCTCTAAGGTAAAAGTGGTTTTTATTTCCTCTCTTGCAGTAAGAGAGGAAGGAGTGGGTGTGACTCAGAGAATGGGACTGGAAGAGCAAGGAGATCATTCCTGGCTCTCTGCTCCAGTCATTCCCCTTGGGTTGGCAGCTTCAGCCTCAGTGGTGTGAGAGGTATCTGCCGGTGTTCACAAAGAGGAAAGGGGAACAGGTATGCTGAGTGATTGAAGAAAGGGCTAGGGTAGCCAACGCTTCACCCCATGCCTGCCCAGGGTGAGAACTTTCATAAAGCCTGGGATGTGACTTTTTTCACTCTGATGACTAGACCTTCAAATGTTCATCACAAACTGACTCTTTACTGCTCATTGGTTTATCTTTTGAGCTCTTGCCTAGATGGCACTGGCTGGCTTCAGTGGAAGGCTCATCACTGGCAGTGCTGGTGATCCTGAGGCTGTTTCACAGGTCCCATGGAAGGGAAAAAGTTGGCCACATGGAATTCCTAAACTCCATCAAGAATTTCTGGTCATAGAAGACATCCCAGGGTGGTGCCGAAGAGCATGCCATAGGGGTTTGTATTTCATTTTCAGCATGGCATCTGCACTTCTTCTCCAAGGATATCCTGGCAAGTTGTGGGGATGGTTCAGCTCTGGGTCTAGCCACAGCTCCTGTTCCAGACACAATTCCTTAAGCTATGTACCTGCAGCTCAAGTCTATGTAATGGCAAGTCTTGAAATGGCCAATTTATACAGGTGGAGTATGGATTAGTAGTTACTAGAGTTTAGAGACAGAACAAGGGAAAAGAATAAATGTGATTATTAAAAGGTAGTAGAAGGAAGATCTCTATGGAGACTGAACAATTCTGTATCTTGACTGTAGTAGCTACGTGTATTTATGTAATCACATTGTACAGAAACACACAAATACAACACACATATACAAATAATAAAAGTCTGAATAAATTCTGCGGATTACACAAACATCAATTTCCTGGTTTGGATGTTCTATAGTTGTTTAAGATGTTGCAATTGGAAACTGGTTGAGGGCACATGGGACCTGTCTGTATTATTTCTGCAACTTTTTCCAAATCTATAATCATTTCAAAATAAAACAGTTTTAAAAATTGTTGCAGCTTTAAAACATTTAGTTTAGAATGAACATTCATGAATATGCAGCTTGTCCCTGAAGGCAATACTATATTACTGAGACTGAAATGACCCGTAATGACAATGATCACAAGCTAACACCATATTGAACTTGGGAGAAAATTTAAAGCACATAAGATATTGATCATTTTTATTAAGAAGAATAGATGACACAATTAAAATGAATCTCAAAAAAGAACAATTTTTCTCAAAAATATCTGGCACTTAAAAATCTAATTTCAACTTCTAAAACTATTTACTCAAACCATTTTTAATATACAGATATATTTGTGTACACCTGGGGTTATATAGTAAAATAGCAGGATTAGGCAAATCTTGTGGTAAACAGTGATTTTTTCCAGAGTAGTAAGTGTATTTTAAGATTTGCAAGTAAATATTTTAAATGTTTGTATTCTCAAAAAAAATGTTGAGTTTATGCAAATTCAGCCAGTAGAATATAAATTTTATGTAAAATTTTCATGTATATACATGAGAAAGCATGTAAAGTAGAAGAAAGAATTTACTTAAAGGAATAAATGATCTGATATTTTGGGTTCTCAAAGAGTCTAGTAGAATTTATTATATAGTCATATCAAAATGAAAACAGCAAGCTACTGTAGCTCAAAAAGTATTTTATTGTTGGTGAGTAGTGCTGAAGGATTGGGTTAAAATGTATGGTATCTTTTTGAGACCGTTTACCTTGGTTTCAATACAAAAGTTTGTTATTTAATTTTTTTCAATACTATTACACAAAAGTCATTTCATAAACTTGTTTGGTTTCCTATTGTCACCATCTTTTTTTTTTTTGCTTCATATATTTTTATGATATAAAATTACTTAATATTAATTATTACTTACTAATTTTTAATGTTATTTTATGGTATATTTAAGTGTTTTAAAACAGAAGTTTTTAAAGAGGTCAAAAACAATAAAAATATGCAAGGAAATAAAGAAAATTAAAAATTAATGAAATGACAAAAGGCGGAAGGAGGCATCACATTTTTACCTATTTAACCCCAAATAAACTTTACAGAAATAAAACATCTATCTAATCACTACTAAAATGCAATGGTCACTATAATAATAATTGCTGTAAATAAGCTCATTAGAGATATTTAAGTCAATGAGACAAACAGAATATCTGCATAGTTTCAAAGTATAGCGTCATGATATTTATCATTTGCAAAGGGAAGAACATTGGTGGTACAGTGGAGAAACTCCGACGACCAAGTGATCAATTAACAACATCATTAGTAGTAACATATTAACATCAAGTACCCTCTGATAAGATGCACTGAGGACATTGCATCATTTTGTGACAGTCCTGTAAAAATGCATATAACATCAATTTAATCATAACAAATACCAGAAAAACAAATTAAGAGACATTCTGAAGAAAAAAAAAAAAAGACTTACTAGTACTTTCTGAAAGAGTCAAGATTATGAAAGTCAAAAAAAAAGACTGAGGAACTGGTACAGATAGGAGGAAATGAAGGAGACACAACTAAATGCAGTGTGTGGTCCTGTAACAGAAGACTATCAGAAAAGAAAGAAAAAAAGAAAAAAGATTGAAATTTATATAAGATCTTATGTTTAGTGAAGCTTCTTATGTTCATGTCACTGTAAATATGAATTTTGTGTACAATCTAACAATTGTACTGTATGTTAAGTTTAGGAAAGATTAGGTGGAGAATGTAAGTAAACTTCATAGAGTTATTTTTTCAATTTCTCTCTAAGCTTAAAATTATTTCAAAATAAAAATGTTTAGTCCTTAGTCTATTCGTAGAGTTAACAATTCTCAATGAATCTACTATATTGAATTTTATTTTTACAAAATAAAATAAAATAATAGAATGAAGCAGTAGTTAGATTTTGTATGTGACTAGATGATTGTGGTTTAATAACTTCTTAAAATCTCACCAAATTTGCTCATGCACATTGACAGAGCAACCGTATAACAAATGTAAAAACAAATAAAAACCAACAAAAAACTAAAACCATGATAACATTGTCAATAAATTCAATGATAAATTATTTCTATACCTCCTGATCCAGAATATAAACATGTGGAATAAAGGAACTGACCCTAGCAAGACCTGGTCAAGGTAAACAGAGGGAAGGAAAAAGCTAGTGTGATGGTCCTCAACTTAAGCCAGAGAACCTAGAAATTGCCTACAGGTACTTACCCATTCTCCCCCCAAAAATTGCAAGGGAAATCTTCAGCAAATGGATCTGAAAAAGACAATCAAAATGTAGAAAAAGATTGTGCAATTTCTAATCTACAAGTAGTGCTAAAATCAATGTGGAAAATATAAAGAGTGCTAGAGGTGAGAGGTGTTTAACAACCTCAAACTATCCAACAAAAAATTATTTCCCAAGAGGAATGAGACTCATGATAGAAAAAAAATCTGCTGAGGGTACACTGGAAATTGAACTGAGCGTACTGGAAATAAAGACAAGAAGAGAGAAGATATGGAGAGGATGTAGACGATGCAGAGAATTCATTATTCCTTTTTTTTCACAATAAGAACTATGGTTCATAACATGTGCATGGAGGAGCACAGAAACTCTCTCTTTAAAAGCTGAGAAGTGCTTCAAGAACTTGTGAATGGACCCTGATGGCTTCCTAGTTCCTGGTTTCAATTCTATTTCGAGGTTCTACTGCAAATCTCTTCTTGTATTCCCTGAGATTCCATGTAATTCCCTTGCTGAAACATCTGGAATTTTGCTCAAATTCATTTAAGTTTATTTGTTTTATCTGTAAATAAGAAATAGAATAATTAGGACATATAGCTAAGTAGTACAGACATTAAAAAAAAGGTGATCTTGAAACTTATCTTCCTTTTTTTTTTTTCTTATAACCACTAGAGGATATGAATGGGTTTGGGTTATTTATCACCACCTAATGTTTATATCATTTTTCTTATTTTAGAGCAAATATTTCTATTATTTTTCTTAAAAATATTCTCAATTGGAAAGTAGGATTTGAATATATATCATTTCTGTGACATTTCTGTGACATTCTTTATTAAAAGGACAAAATAGATTAGATTTAATTTCATGAGATTTTTGAGATAACCATTAACTAATATGGCGATATTCAGAAAAGAAATCCACTGGAATTTCAGAAGTGTATATTGAAAATAATATGCTCTCTATTGGGTATCCAAAAAGTTTTACAGCACTATATAGTTTCAGCTTATTTTTTGGTGCTAGTATTGACTACATTTATTTTTAAATGTGATCATTTGTGAAATCACACACATATGTTTAAATAAATATACACACGCCAATGTTCATATATCATTTAGTTCATTTGTGATTATTTTTTTTTAACTTAAAGTTCTTTGTAACCCTCTGAAATTCTAAAGTTGAAATCTTTTGAATAAAATCTTTAAAACTCTGTATCGGTATCATTGTGAAAGGCGAGAACAATACAGGCTAAGGACAGCCTAAATCTTGAAATAACACCTTTGACTAAATGTACAGAGATTTCAGAACCTTATGATAAAAGTTGTTAGAATGATACAGATTCTTGATTACTTTTGTTTAAAAAAAAGCTTTGAGAGTATCCCACTTAGTGTTTTTGGCCAACTCGTTTGATTAGCTTGGAGTTAATCAGCTCTATCTTCATTCTTCTACTAAGGTAAAATTGTTTTGGAGTTTCTTTTCTATAAAGGACATTGGTATCAATGGCAGTTCATTTTCTCCTGGGATGCTCTTGCAATTTTGCTGTGCTAAATGCTTCCACTAAGCACTTAGTGAAGGCTGAGGTCACCTCTCTTGTTAAAGAAGAAAAATTGCAACTCTTTAACTCAAAGTTTCCAAAGTACAGTGCAAATCATAATTAAAGGCTGGAATTAATTTCTTAAATGACATAAAAGTTTTACTCTCCTTATCCATTCCTGTTGTTTGGTTAGGTAATATTAATTTGAAACAATATATTATGACCCAAAGGACATTCATTTTGCTCCATAATATCTTATAAAACACAGTGATACAGTAAAAAAATTATATTTCTTTCTGTTGTCCAGAGACAACGCCATGTAAAAATATCTTCTATGAAAGTAATTGTAACCTCATTGCCAATGTGAGTTTTCAGTAATTGATAGTCTACTATTAAATGGGATAGCAAATTTGTTGATAGCACTGCCTAGCAGTGCTGCAATGATAGGTGTTTAAATGTTCTTTTAAACTTATGAAATCTACATCCTGCTTAGTATTCCACATGCATGATGTATTAAAGTTCTACATTCCTAAGTTCATATATTGATTTGATCATACGATACTTTTGTTTTTTTGAGAATGACTTTTAAATTTCTTAAATGAAAATAAAAAACAAAGCTTCCTGTCAGAGTAATGATTAAATAAGACACTGTGAAATAACTTTGCCGTGCAGTAAAGAGCAAGTATTGAATTAGTTCACGTTACCTTTACTTCCACAAGTACACACAATAAGATGCGTAGAGATTAAGACTGTTCTTTTTTGGCAAGAAAGTGATTCTTTATAAAGTCTCGATAATTAGAAAATAATTTTTAAAATGTCTTCCAAGAGTTGAATTGTTAAATTAATACAGTTATATCACATTAAACATATATATATATTTTTTAAAAAACAGCTCTCAGACAGCTGGTATGGTTTTTTTATATGTTTGAAGTAATATATACATATATATATATATATATATATATATATATATATATATATATATATATGTTTGTAGGGATAAAAAAACTCTCATACACTGCTGGTGGGAATGTAAATTAGAAAATAATTTATGGAAAATAATATGGAGGTTCCTCAAAAAATTGAGGAGAGAATTACCATATGACCTAGCAATTCCTCTTCTGGGTATCTACCCAAAAAGTTTGAATACTTTCATCCGTAAAGATATATGAACCCCAATGTTCATTGCAGCACTATTCGTGGTGGCCAAGACTTGAAAATTGCTGAAGTATTCATCATTAGACAATTAGATAAAGAAATTATGGTTCATATATACAATGGAATATTATTCAGCCATTAAAAAAATGAAATCGTACCATTTGCAATGACATGGATAGACCTAGAGGTTGAGTGAAGTCAGACAGAGAAAAACAAATACCATATGATTTCACTTACATGTAAAATCTAAGGAACAAAAAAAAACCAAACTAATCAAAAACAGATTCACAAATATAGTGGACAATTTGGTGATGGACAGAGGGGGAGGGTTTAGGGGGCTGGGAGAATGGCAGAGGGAATGCAGTTAGCATTAATATGATGGCTAAGTGGAGGGCCAAGGGAGGGAAGGAGCAATGGCGGGATAGTTTTATGAACTATATAGATGTATAACCGATGTACTGTATACTTGAAATTACTTTAAGTAAATTAATTTTAAAACTGTATCTACCTATAATTTCCCAGTTAGTTTGTCTATTTTTCCTTGTATTTGTCAGTTTTGCTTCCTATAATTTGAAGCTATGCTATTAGGTGGATACAGGTATTGTGTATCTTCCTGGTGGACTGACTTATTTAAAGAAATGTTCTTCTGCATATCTAGTAATTCTGCTAATCTTCAAATCTGTTTTGCCTTCTTTTATTATAATAACTCTACTTCCTTTGGGATAGTGAATTAGTTTTCTATTGCTGCTATAATAAATTGTCATGTACTTAGTGGTTTAAAATAATACAAATTTATCCCACTTATAGTTCTGGAGGCTGGATATCCAAAAGCAGTTGCACTGGGTTAAAATCAAGGTATTGCCTAGAAGGACTGAAGAGGATGACAGTTTTCTAACCTTTTATAATCCTCTGGTCGTTCTTGGCTTCTAGTGCCTTCGTGATATCACTGCAACCCCTTGCTTCTATCATCACATCTTCTACTCGCCTTCTGATTCTTCTGACTCCCTTTTATAAGGACCCTTTGATTACATCAGGGCCACCTGGAAAATCCAGGATAACTTTCCCGTTTCAAAATCTTTAACTTAATTACATCTGCAACATCCCTTTTGCCATATAAAGTAACACATTCCAGAGATTAGGAAAGGGACATCTTGGTTGGGGGGTTGGGGAGCATTATTCAGCCTGCCACAGTTAGTGTTACGTGGTACATCTCTTCCTATTTTGTTCCTTTTAACATTTTTGTGTTATACTTATGGTAGGGGTATTAAGAATCTTTTGTGTATTTTGAATGTGCTATTATCACGATATATATATTTAATAACTTAATTTTTGTTTTCTATGAGTCTACTTGTTCTATGTTATTTTTCTCGTTTCCTTGCCTTCTTTGGGATTATTTGTTTTTATTATTCATCTTCCTTCCACAATGTGTTAATTACCACTTTCTTTATGGCTCATTTAGTTATTACCTAGAAATTGTGACATGCTCCATTTAGTCACTAAAGTCTAATATCATTTAGCACTTCTACCATTTATTGAAAAGTGCATGATCTATTTCACCTTAAAACTGCATACACTTTTATGTATATTTTATTTCTATATGTATTTTTAACTTCTATAGAACCTTACTTTATACAGTGTGCAATAGTTTATATTTTCCATGTGTTTACTTCATCTCTTTATATTCATTGCTCTTTATATGTCCATGCTTCCATTTGACATCATTTTTCTTTCATTTCTGTTTTCTTAACTGCAGGCCTGCTACTGACCAATTCTCTTCCTTTTTGATAGAAAATATTTCAAAATTTTTTTCACCACTGAAAGGCTTTTTTTTTCCTTTTTCTTTTTTTCCCCATATGGTGTTCTAGGAGGGCAGTTATTTTTTCTTTCAACAGTTTGATGACATTACACCATTGTCTTTTGCCTTACTTCTCTATTTAAGTACTAAATCATCAGTTTTATTATTTTTTCCTCGAAAATAATATGACTTTATTTTCTAGCTTTCTCATAAGATTTATATTCATTAGGTTTACTATTACGGGTCTAGGTCTGTTTGTTTTTTTGTATTTATTCAGCCTGGTTTTAAAATGAGCTCCTAAAATCAGTTATTTATTGTCTTTCGACAGTTTTTAAAAATTCTTAGTCTTTATTTCTTCAGTTATTTATCTTCCGTCAGGTATACTATCTTCTTGAACTTCAATTATAAGTATAATCCTCAATATGGTGGTTAAAAAGGGACTTGGCAATCATTTTTATAAATTTGAAACTTGGCTTTTTAATTTACTAGGTCTGATGTTAGGTAATTATTCACCTGTCAGTTTCCTCATTTGTAAAATTAAGATAATAATTCTACTCATATCATATGATTGAAGCGAATTTTAAGGGAGAAATATAAGCAAAGCATTTAGGATACATCATTTATTTTCTTTATAGCATGCTTTCTTGTAGTTTTTTGTGTGCCAAATAGGCTAAAAATAAATTGCTCTTACCAGCATCTTTGCTTAGTGCATTCTTGGTGCCCTTTGTTCTGTGGAACATGTAGTCCAATTGTCATTGCAATTTATCTGAACTGCATGCTACATACCTCTTTCTTCTAACACATGAGCTTATAAACTGTGATTATGCTTTCTAGATTTTCTTTATCAAAGCAGTAAGTCAAGGAAGGAGATCAAGGAAGTACTAGAAGATTACAGATAGGGGACAGATGAGTACATTTTCAGTAGACCAGTACATTTTCTCTTACGGCTGAGAATTTGCTGACGTTTGGTCTGAAGTGTCTGAGTCATTCAATACACATAAACTAATTACTACTATCAATGAGTGAATAATTTAAACAAAGCTTTTGACTAAATAATATTATCGATTACTCCTATAAAAACATGACATCGAATAAAAGAACAAATACAAATTATTAAGAATATTGTTTATTTCTGTATACACAACAAATACTCTTTTTTGTATTCATAACAAATTATTTATTTTAAAGAAAATTGTGTGATTGCTACAACCAATTAAAAATTAGTATCTCCGATTAAACTAAATGCATAATTATATTGCAAAAACTATTGTAGAGTTATTCCTTTAATTATTGTATGACTGTTTTTTTAGTCATTAACTTATATAGTCATTATACATGCCTGTGAATAAAAACTAGTAAAACATTTCTTTTTTGGTTTTGTGATAATAATTGGGGTTTAATGGAAAAAAATATAGAAAGATCCATTTATTCCCAACAGATTTTTAAAGTCTTTTTTCTCCCCATTCTGTGCCTAAGTACAAAGAAAATGTGGGAAGTTTTGGTTATACTAAATTGGTTAGACTGGCTTTGGAATATTTTTTTTTCTACTAAGTGTTAAAAAGTTCAAAAAGAGACAATTTTCCAATGTGTCTGTACTGCGGATTTTATATATTAAACAAACAAACAAACAACAATGGGAACTACTTCCCTAAGTTGGTTACTTTAAGAGCATACACAAAAAATTAAGCTGTTTTTAGTCAAATATGTTATGTTTTGATTAAAATGTTTTCTGTCTATTGTCTAAATCTAAGGCAGGAAAACCAAAGGCAAAGAAAATTATATCAATAAATCAAGGCCTCAAACACAAAGAAAATGATCTCTGAAGAAAGTTGTTTTAATTAAGACTTGATACTTTTGTAAGTTCTAGGCACTCAGTGAGAAATATGCTTTTGTGATACTGATATTTCTAAAATAAATCTCTTCTTGATTTTACGTTATCATCATTTATGTCTTTTTACATAATGTCATTCTAAGTAAGATTCTTTATTAACAAGCTATGTTTTTATATTTTTAGTTGAATTTTCAGTCCTATTAAATCTATAGTTTTCTCTAAATCATTCAATGTCACAGTTGGTTCTCATTTAGCACTCAGGGAAGCTAACCTTGACATTTTTAAATGTAAATGAATGTGTGTGTGTGTGTGTGTGCGCGCGTGCGCGTGCGTGTGCATTTTTATTAATATGAAGCACCAGGCAAAAAAAGTAAATCCAAACTTGGATTCAATGTGCACATGCTTAGGTATAATATGACTTCCTGGGATTGCTGTTGTGTTCTACTTAGTATTCACAATTTTCTGCCTTGGCTTGCTAGGAATTAATTTTATCAAACTGACAATAAACTTAATTTTGGATATTACTTTTATACCTATCCACTTATAAATTTCATTTTTGTTAGTTTATATTCTAGTTTATTTTAAAAATGGAAGGGAATTTAAATATGGTGTTCATTAAAATACTGGATTTAGATAAAACAAACAAGAAATTGCAAAGCTAGAAAGGTCATCTAGTAAAACTCTTACTTCACATGATTTTAGATTGTGTTCTTATCATCTCCCTTAAGTGAACTTTTGTTAAGTCATAGTCATTCATAGACCAACATGTTCTCTCCAGTGGAAATAACTGAGGAGTATATAAAGGGTCTATTTTTCCAAGATCATAGAGGAATCACTTCTCAGCCATGGTTTTTATACTTTATTCCAACGTCATAAAAATCTCTGCTTTAACAAAGATCATCTATAATTTCTGTTGGTGTTTTTTTTTTTTTTTGTGAAGAAAAGGATAAGGACATGTGGAATAATAATGTAAAGAACACAAGTTCTAAAGGTAGGCAGAATCTGCCCATTTGCCTCACCTTATTCATTTATTGAAATGGTACAGTAACATATATATATATATATTTGTGTAATTGCATTGAGTAAGTTAATAAAAGGTATTGTATATTAAGCTCCTTGCATATAGTGGATGCTCACGAAATGGAGTTACCCTCTTTCTAAACCAGTCATTCACAATTTGCTATTAAATGTTTAGTGGCTTTAATTTATATTATCATTGATGCTATGCTGATATTTAAATTGTGCACAAAGACAGGTTTTTGTTTTATTAAATTCAACAGATTCTTGTCCTTGTCCTTACAGTATCCTTTTCCCCCCCAAAAATCAATGTCTTCAAATAAGCAGCATCTCAAGTGACTACATTAATCTTTATCTGACTTTAGAGTTGTTTTAGCTTTAAAATTTTTATCTGATATATTTAAAATTGTTTTTCTTAGAATTTGTCCCTATTTTTTGCTATCTTTAAAGAAAATCCTTTATTTCTAATGGTCTCAAAAGAAGAATGTATTTAATACACATGCCTTAACCATGCAAATTAAAACAAATATACAAAACATGATGTAGCTCCAACTTTGATGCTCAGAATAGATTAAACTGCTATTCTATCATATGGCCACACCTTATGCCTAAGGCATATGGATATAAGTTTCCATCAAAAGGAGGGACAGAAAATGTTTTGAACAGTTATGTAAACTAAATGGAAGAATAAAATAATATAAACATAGTTAATTATGTTGAGTATGCTTAAGAAATACTGGTAAGTTAGAGGGGTATAGAGAGAAACGTGTAATTTCTGTGGAAGAAATGTCAAGAATAGGAATAGTGGAAGAAGAGACAATAAATGTGAGCAGATGATTGAGAATGAATGAAGACTTTTTTTTTTTTCTCATGAGAATCCACCTTAAAGAGAACAACTATGTAATGGTAACTTTTGAGTAATAAACCTTTTTCTTTTTTTTTCAGAAAAATAACTGAGTAATGGAACATTGGTATTTTCCACTTCTAATTCAAACTTTACTTATTTTGGATCTTCTGCATGCAATTTTGCATTTTCTGGTTGCGGAAGAAGAGGAATATCCTAAGATGAATGAAACACATTATGTTAAGGCTAAATATGATTTCACTTTTTAAGTAGCCATATCTGTACTTGCATTTTTCATAAGTAGGCTAAAAATTGATAGAATTAAAAAGGTTTTGATATGGAAAATATTTGATATTTTTGGGTGTGCAATATTATATATATGAGTTTTTCAATGTTTGAACATGAGGGAATCACTTTTCATCATTCTTTATTCCCTGTGGAGTTTATCTGAATGTGTATTTATTGTTAAAGTTTATCCTCTGATCAACCCACGTAGATACTTTTCAAAATAAAAATGTTGCACAAGTTAACGTCAAAATTTAGAAAAAACGGTTTGCTTCAATGGACTGAATTTTGGATTGATTCTGAAATTCCTAAACTATTCTTCATCAAATCTCATTCTGTTCGCTTCATTTTCATATTTTGATTTAAATGTAGGTATAAATGTGAAATTCTTGAATTTATTTGAATAAAAACTTAAAGTATTGAATAGTCAAAATGTGCAAATATAGTTATGTATGTGACTATTTAGCTGTATAAAATCTGGAAAAAAATTAAAATAGAACAATAATTTCATGAAAGACTTTTTTTTTTAATTTTAAGCTATCCATCAAATTGTGTTTGTCAATCTCAAACCAACAGTAGATTATTTTTCCATATTGAACTAAATGTGTGTAAGAGAATACCTTTTTTCTTTCTTACATCATACATTATCAACTTTTCTTTTTTGATACATATGGCAGTGACATTTATTTCACTCAGATTCCTTGGGGAGAAGTTTATCCCAAGTGTTGTTGTTAGCCCTCATATTTTGGGTGGTTATGATTAGCAAACTTTCTCATACATTTCTACATATTCCTTTGTGAGGATAAGTAGGCGACAGTGACAATGTCTCCATAGTAGATTCGTATTTCTCCTGAAAGGCCTGTCCTAAGGATTTCATTGAAGAGAGAAGAGCTAATAAGTCTGTTTGAGTTTTGGTCCAACTTAACAATATCCAACTTTACTTCAACAATAATAAAGTGGAATATTTTGGAAACCATAATTATTCTATGTTATTCTTCAAATGTTCAGAAACTGCAAGAATGGTAGAGATGTTCTTTATTCAAGATAATTTTGAAAATTCTAATACCTATTTTATTATAATTTGAATTAGACAATTCTTAAATTACTGGTGAAACTGGGCACATATTTACATGTATAATTATCCTTGTTTCTTTTTCTGAAAAAAACTTTTTTTCTGTTTCCTTTTTAATTTGGATTATTGACATTTTTATCTAACCTAAATTTATTTTTATTTTTATTAAATATATTAGCTCCTTTATAATTTTATAAATTAAAAGTGTTCCCAATTTTAGTATTTGAATTTACAATAAACATTTTATAACACTAAGTTAAAAATTATAAATAAGAAGGATAAAACAATCTCTCTTATAACTAAGGAAAAATCTCTCAAGTAGCGTCATATCATTTCCATGTTAATTCTGTTATTTTTAGTTTCAAAATGAATTCATTTAAGTTCATAAACTTGCTGAGCATTTCAAAATTAGGGTCCTCTATGCTATCGCTATTATTTTGGACTTCTGCATATTAGATACGTTTTCCCATGAAAATTATTTTGTAGCACTTATAGATTTCATTAAATTATTGCACTACACTTTATAGAAAGAGAATGTGAAAATGTTGGCAGCCATCCATTAGACACTTTAATGTATAATATATTCAACTTTTTTCTGCCATTACTTTTATCATTAAGCTATTTATAACAAGTAACATATAATTGCATAACCTAAAAGTACAAGCTATAATTGAAAAAAGTTGAGATGATCCTCATAATTTACTATGATTCAGATTGCAATAAATACATTTGAGAGAATTTTAAAGTAACAATTGTGTTCGCTCCTTCAAAAATTATTTTGTTTTCTAAGAAACAAAAATTCTGATGATTCTTTATTTAAATTATTTGACAATACTTTCATAAATGTCAGATAAGTATAGTGATGAATTTATCGCCATTATATGAAAAAACTCGAAAGCCAATCAAAACGAAAAAATGCTATAACAATACTTAAACAGTCATTTACAATATCCTAGTTTAGCTACCTGTCATATATAGTAATTTTTATTCTCTTCAATGGATTTTTAAATCCAAAATACATTGGAAATTATTGTTTTTTTCTGGTAAAATAAAACTGAAAAATCCTTAAGAAAAGATATTTCCTTTTTTATCTTTATGGAGATACGATTTACATATAATATTGTATAAATTTAAGGTGTACAACATGTTGATTTGATATACTTAATTTTGCAAAATAACCACCTCTGTAGTTTTAGCTAATACCTTCATCACCTCACATAACTACTGTTTCGTGTGTGTGTGTGTGTGTGTGTGTGTAGTGAGAACATTTAAGATCTATTGTTAGCAACTCCCAAGTTTATAATGAAATATTTTTAACTATTATCACCACACTATACATAAATCTCCAAAACACATTCATCTTATAACTGAAAGTTTGTAACCCTTTTTCCAATATCTTCCCATTTCCCTAGCCTTCCAGTCCCTCGTAATTACCATTCTACTCTGTTTCTATAAGTTCAGTTCTTCTAGATTCCACACGTAAGTGGAATTATACAGTTATCTGTCCTTCTCTAACAAATTTCACTTAGCATAATGCCTGCAAAGTCTACTCATGTTGAAACAAATGGTGGGACAGAAAAGAGATTTTCTAACTTGCACTTAGCCCATTGTAAACTCGCAAATATTTGTTGGACTAATAAATAAATATTTGTTTACCTCAAGTCACTTGTTTAATATAAAGCCTATGAACCATCTTAAGAAAAAAATCTATCTGCTGATGGAAATATATTAAAAAGTTAAAAGATAGATGGTGATGATGATGAAGATAGATAGATGATAGATAAATAGATCGATAGATAGATAGATAGATAGATAGATAGATAATAGACAATATATAGATAAATATAAAGAAACAAATATCTATGGTTTATAAAGGGAAAGCCCAAGAGGAGTCGAGCTTAAAATGTTACAGCCTGCAGAATAGAAAGTTATAGCAGTCCAGAATCAGTAATTCTGATAAACAGCGCATGTAGACCTGTTTCCAACATGGTTGCAATAATTCTCACTGCTAATGTTGAATTTGGAAAAGAAGTGGCCCATAATTTTAGGTAAAAGAAATTACTAAAATCCAAGACTGCATATTGGCCCCTTTTTGGCATAAGCCTGATAATAATATTTTTGTGCCATTCAAAGCCCAGAGCTTAGCTGCTAATATGAAGCTAGCTTAAGACCAATAAAAAGCCAACTCACAGACAATGTTTATACCATCTCATGAGCAAACCTCCCAGGAAAAGAATCTTAGTCATTTATCTGTACTTTTTTAAGTCTCTGTTGATAGCATGAATTCGTGACCTTGATATATTCAGGTAACAAAAGAATAGAAACAACTTCTCTGTAAGTAAAATTTTTCTCACAGCAATATTAGTATGCAGATCTTATTAAAGCAAAGACACGCAGTCTTTGCAAAGATCATCAACTTTCAATAATCCTTAGTAAAATAAATAACAATGTTAAAAAGGAAACATGTAATTCTTTATATTCACGTTTAAAATATATAAATAATCCAAATTCTTAAAAGCTCTTCTTAATATATTTATATTAGTTTTCTTAATTATTTCTTAAATGTACTGCTCACCAACTAGAGACCAAGAATTCAAGCTGTTTGGCACAAATTGCATTTGGTTTTATGGAGCCTACAGTATATAAAGATAAAAATAACTGCAAAAAATAACAGAGAAAAAAGTGTTTCGATAGTCAACCAGCTAAATACATGACTTCCCACATTGATATTAAAATGTTTCATTTTTAATTAATGAACTCCTTGACAAAAGTACATTCTCCATAGTGCTAGAAATACTCATTATAGCCTATATTACATGGAAATAAATTGCTTGATATTCTAAACAGATAAAAGCCGATAACTGTGTTTCTCTTCTCTTTCTTCTTCTTCTTCTTCTTCTTCTTCTTCTTCTTCTTCTTCTTCTTCTTCTTCTTCTTCTTCTTCTTTCTTCTTCTTCTTCTTCTTCTTCTTCTTCTTCTTCTTCTTCTTCTTCTTCTCTCTCCTCCTCCTCCTCCTCCTCCTCCTCCTCCTCCTCCTCCTCCTCCTCCTCCTCCTCCTCCTTCTCCTCCTTCTTCTTCTTCTTTCATTAGATAGATAGCCAGCTGGAAACACGATAATCAGGGCACCTTTATAATTTATCGCCACATATGAGAAAAAATTATTTTTAAAATTCAGAGTATTTTTATTTTTACTTTTTAATTCTAAAATTGTGTGAATCAGATGGCAGCGCCTGGTGAAAACTGAAGTCTTCTTTGAACAGGCATAGAATTTCAGTGTGGAAAAACTTCCTCTAAAGGTATGTGGCTGTTCAAACTTTCCTCCTCCATCCCAGTGACAAACTGGGAACATTCATCTGACACTACTGTCTTTTTGTTCTCCATAATGCTGGTTACAATTTACTTCAGAAAGACATGAAGGACTTTTCTTGACAATAGCTGCTGCAGTGAGAGAAGATTGTGCCTTTATCTGTCTTTTTTTTTTTTTTTGCAAGATAAATGGAGCAGGTGTAGCAAAATTAATGAAGCAACTGCCAAATTGCAGGGGTCATTGGTGTGTTGAAAGCTATAAATTAGCCAGGTCTTGTGGGAAATTACCCTCTACCTCTATTGAGATCTTGCCATTTCTAAATTCAAGTTCAAGACAAGAGAAAAAGCAATTTAAAAGTAAAAAAGAAAAGTGTGAGTTAACTTGCATTGTTTGAGGGTAATTCTAAGTGAAAAACAGATACTAGTATATTTCTAAATATTCACTGTACAGTGAAATCTAGTAATATACATACAATTAAATTTAATTTATTCTATAGAAGAAAAATAGTTTATCCATTATTAAAATCACATTTCTATTGGTAAGAGTCATTTAAAATTACTAGGAATACAATATAAACTGGCATTCACAAAAATACTGATTTATTGAACTCATATTAAATCCAGTGTTTTTCAGGGAATCGTTACAGTACAAGACTAGGGATTTAAAATATTTTAAATTTAAATAAGAAATCACAGAATGCATTTTTTTAATTTTCTGCATCAGACTCTCATTAAATGAAACATCGGTGGAAAAAATCTTTTATTTTTAAAACACATATGAGATAATAGAACAAAGGATAAATGAAAAGAATGTAAAAACATTTTTTGAAGCAGTGTTAAAATTTTATTTATACAAATTTATTTAAAAGTTATAGTGGAGCAAAATAAGAAATCTAATGAAGTTTTAATGCAAGAAAAAAGTTACTTTCATAGCTGGCAGTAAATTATATAAATTCTTATATCTTTCCCTTTTAAGAATGTACTATTTTAGCTCAAATGTACACAAGTACTTATAAAATTATTTAGAAATAAAAAATTCTACAAATAATGCAATGATAGAAAATACAGATTTATCTGGAAAGTGAAGAAAAAAGTAGTAAACATTATGTATATATATCATCTATGCTTTATTTAGATATCAGATGTACAGTTTAACAATTACTTTTCTCAATTAAAATTATACTACCATTGTATATGCAAATACACTCTAGTTTTCTTTTTTATTTTTTTATTCTCATTCACATTATAATTTATCTCTCCTCCAAATTATATGCTTCATTATATTTGATAAGCATCCTAGAATATATCTATAACATTAAAAATATATAATAGCTTTTCTGTGTGTATAATTTTAATTTTAGTTTATAGTGTTGGAAAACATTTATTATCCTTTTTCATTCCTTCCCCATTCAGTATTATGTAATCTGTTCAGCATTATGTAATGTATGTGCCATTATGTACTCCGGCCACGTTGCACTTGTAAATTTATTGTTTATAACTCCTGAACATGTTGCTTTGTATATGTTAACCATAAACAAAATGTCAACCAGATATATTTCCAGCAAAAAATGGGTTTATTTGGAAAAAAGAGGAATCACAATCTAGTATATGTAACCATGGTGAGCCACATGTAAGTTCTCTGAAATGAAGGAGAGGATATTCTATTGTAGAAGGAAAAAGGACGTTGAGGAGGGCTATTACAAACAAACAAACAAAAAATCTTCTTGCTGTGTGCCGGGCGTGAGAGCTCCCCCGCTGGCCTCCTACTTCACTTTGAATGAGGTTTCTCTTCATTAGTACTTTACACTCCCCTTTTGATGAAGACCTTTCTCTGAAAACACTGTTGATGAAGAGTCAGGTGATTCCCAGTTTTAGTGACCTTTTGTCCCTTGATTTCAGGAAAAACCTTTCTTGGGCATCATGTCCCTAGTCAGAGGGAAAGTACACAGATAAAGGCACATTTTAGTACCAAAGAGTGGCAGAAGAGAGATCCCACGGGTATTTGTCATTTAAAGTCTATGTCTTAAAATAGTGAGTGAGTACGGCAAAGGCACATTCAGAACAAATGGAATTAAACAAAATGTTTTGGGGAGATATAATAATACAGGAATAAACCATGAAGCAAATAAACAGTATTGTTATCTTAAAAGAAACCGGAGTGAGATATATTATCAATAATATAGCTTATAAAATTTTGGACAGGAGTCCAGAGTCAAGTAATAATCCCAATGAAAGAAAGACTTCTGTAAATTTTAAGCCTTTTAACTACTCTGAAAAAGCAATTGAAAAAAAAATAATTTGTCATGGAATCATGATGAGGCTGTTTCTGAAAGGTCATAATCAAAGTGAGAGGTTTCCCCTTTGACAAGGTTTTGAGAAATGTGAATGAGGGCATTGTGTTTCCATAGAAGAGAGGGAGGAAGCAAGAATGAGAGAAGGTGTGCTGGCCTGGCCTGGACATCTTGGGAAGCTATCTCATCAGATGTCCTCAGTTTCAACTTCAAGAAATATTTATTTTCAGGTCACTGAACGGTGCGCGGGTCCAATAGCATCTTCTTTAGATAGCTCATGTGTATCCAAAAGTTTACTCCCTGGAGTTTTGTGGCACAAAGATTTATTTATAGGGGCTTTTTCAGCCTTTTATGAAGGTGTTTTTTTTTTTTTTTTCTTTTTTTCCAATAGATGAAATCTCCATGTCTCGTTGTGTGATAACTTAAAGTCTTCACTTCTGGAAAGTGCTTTGTGAACCTGGAAAGTGCTCTTTGAAAAGATTGTTCTACCAAAACATGGTATTCATTAACAGAAACAATTAGGCTCTTACAATATTGAAGTACATCTTCTTTTATTAACTATGGATTAAAAAAAAAGCAGACGCCAAGCGGTTGGGGTTTCTTGTAACTATCTGAAAGGGTGAGAGTTAATGAGATTCGAAGCGGATAAATCTGAGATTTAGAAGAACTAGCAGCAGTGCTTTTGCCAACGTGATTGGAAGAGTCTCTAAAAATATTGGCAGTCGAGTCTTAACAATGTCATTAATGCGGTCAATTCAACCTGAGGATTGAGGGTGGCAAGTGCAATGAAAGTACTGCAAGATCGGCCAAACAGTACAGACATGTCAAAGTACCTGACCGATGAAATGGGTTCTCTGACCACTACAGGGCTAAAGAGGGGCTCTCCAGATAAGGATAAACTTTTCTGAAAGGGCTTTCACTGCAGATGAGGCATTAAGCTCTCTACAAGAGAAAACTTTAATTCAGTGAGAAAACATACAGACCATGACTAAAAACATATTTATAGCCATGAGATGGGGGAAGCTGTATGAAATCCATTTGCCAAGGCTTGAATGGTCTATTAGGGGATTTAAACCGTCCAGGAGCAGTACGAACAGGCTTCCATGGGTTGTGCTTTGGACAAGTGGGACAAGTGAGGTAGGCGGTTCTTGCAGCTTTATTATTTCCCCACCAATCCTGATGCATGAATGCTATCATTCTGTCAGTAGACTAACGGTTCAATGCACATACAGTAGTTAGGAGTGGGGATTTTAGAGTCTCTGGTAGGACTGAATTGTTATTTGGTTCAAAACAGAGGTTTCTCTTTTTATAAAACAGGGAATTGCTGTATTTCCAATCTTGTTTTATTTCCTTTTCTGAGGCCAATTGTTGGGCTTCTCTAGACAGTTTTTCTAAGTGATCAGTTGGGGAAATACCCTTTTGGAACATGACAGAGGTCTGACTGCTGTTGGCTCCTTTTAAGGGCAGTGTTCCTTTCAGAAATGTTGCAAGGTGATCTCCCCCAGCTTCCCCAGAGTCAAATTTAGGTTGTCTAGGAATCTTCATAATAGCTAAAGCAGCAGATAAAAGTATAGCATGCAATAATTCCTGAACATACAGATCATTTTAAATTTTATTTACATGGGAATTGAGAAAGCTATGTTGTTTCTGCAACATCCCCAAATCATGAGCTGCTCCAGAAGCATATGTACTATTAGTATAAATGTTGTCAGTTTTGCCCCTGGCTAAGGTACAAGCCCGAGTAAAGGCACATAATTCAGCCTTGAAGTTGTCAAAGATAAAGGTGCTGCCTCAATAACTCTTAAAAGGAATTACAATAGCGTAGCCAGCACAGCACTTACCATTTTCACCCTTTAAAGAAAAACCATGAAAAATTGGTGTTACTCAGAGAAGTTCCCTGCAGATCATCAGGAGGGGTCAGGAGGTGACCTGTCAGCATTCAGCAGTCATGAGGGGTTTTATCGATAGTGGAGGTTAGGTGAAAAGTAGCAAGGTTAGGTGATTACAGTGCGAAAGAGTGACAAGAGCTGCAGTTAACACGATGATTTCACAGGAGGTAAGATGGAGGACTGAACAATGCTGGTGTGATGAGATTCAGGAGAGCTTCCGCTGTGCGGGGTACAAAGGCAGTGAGAGGGGACTCCACAACAATTTCCTCGGTGGACCTAACCAAAAAGACTGTGGTAGTGATGGCCCTTAGACAAGGGCGACATCCCTATGCCACAGGGTCCAGTTGCTGGTTAGAATTCCCTGTGGGTCAAGGGTGGGCCCTATGGATCTGGGTGCATATCCCAAAGACATTCCCCTTATTTCTTTACATACAAGAAAAAAGAAAAAAAAAGGGTATCTGGTCGTTGGGATGCCCAAGAGACGGAATGGTCATTAACTTCTCCTTTAAGGCATTAAAGGCTATGTTGTTTTGTTCCTCCCATAAAATTGGGTCTGGGTTGTTTTTTAGTAAAAGATACAGATGGTTGGCCTTAGCAGAGAGATTAGGGATCCAATTTCAGCAGCAACGAACTAACGAGAAAACCTTCAAGCTGATGCCGAGTTTGGGGTTTTGAGAAACTTAGGACGCCATGAAGCCCATCTGAAATCTAGGTGCATCTTTTCTTCTGATATCGATGCTCCAAATATCAAGGTTAGATTTGGGCAACCTGCCACATTTCCTTAGAGATTTTATGTTTCTTTAAGGCCAAAAGTTTTAACAGGTAGATGCTGTCTTCCTGTGAGGAGACTTGGGAAGAAGAGCAAAAAAGTAAGTCATCCACATATTGCTACACAATATAACCTCTAGGGCATGCCCTATCATCAAAATGAGCCTTTAAGATTTGTGAGAAATACGAAGAACCCTCAGGAAAACCGGGAGGCATTACTGTCCAGGTGAAACATTTTTCTTCCCAAGCAAGGCAAAAAGGTATTAGTTAGCTTTAGTAACTAGAACACTAAAGACTGCACTATAAAGTCAACTACAGAAAAGAATTTATTTTCAATTAGGATGGAGGCTATAAGCATTTAAGAGTTAGAAGCAACAGGGTGCAGAGGGATAACAGGGTTGTTTATTGCTTGGAGGTCCAGGACAAATCGCCCTCAGCCCCTGGGTTTTCTCACTGGTAAAACAGGAGTATTACAGGGCCTAGTGCAAGAGACAATAAGGCTCTGAGTTTTTTAACCTTTTATGCTGGGCTTCATACCATGGAGGGCTACTTTACTTATGGAGTATTGATTGATTCTTGGAAAGTGTTTTGAGGGAACTATTTGAATCTTGACAGGAGGTGCACTGTGGATTCTGCCAATATTAGTCAAAGATTTTGCCCATGAAGAGGATGCTAGCTGAGCCAACAGAGACAAATGCTCTCAAATTCAACTATAGTGTCATCAGAAATGGAGCAAATAAAAGATGTTGAAGAGATTGGCTATGCGATGGCTACTGTCAAATTCTGGAATTATTTTCCCCATTTGGAAAAAAATAAATTCCAGCACAATCATTTTCTATGTGAGAAGTTTCAGCCTAATAAATGAGTAGGGCTGGAGGGACAGGGAGAAAAGGGTGAGATTCTCTTCAAGGGCCTAAACACAAAGGAATAGGATCAGAGACAGAAACGTGCTAAGGATTATTAGTGGTCCCCACTACATGAACTGTTTTAGTTCACCGAGGCAGGGGCTGCTTTATTGCTGTAGGGTTGAGCATCAAGAGTATGGATGCTGTGTCAATAAGGACTGACTTTGAGAGTGGTTTCTTTTAGCCGATGAAGTAGGAAAATTGGAAAGAGGCTGCCGAGTCTCTCAGAGCCCCAACACTGGGGATTAGGAGGGCATTGAAAAAGTAGGGTAGAGGGTTGAAAGTGACCGAGGTGCTTAAGTTGGTGACAATCTCCTTTCCAATGTCCTGGTTCTTTGCAATAATGGCAGAGGCGGAGGTTTTTGGAGCCTTCATTTGCTAGAGTTGAAAATTAAACATTTTTGCAGTTATGCTTCTAGGTGACTCATCTATAGTACTGGGAAGCAGATTTGCCAAATTAACCATATTTAAAGCAGGCATTGTTTCCCACTCCATCCTGGTTGTTTTAACTAAAAGGGGAAAATCTTGGTCCAGCTCACTAATAAATGTAGAGCTAAAGGCTACCCAAGTGAAATCAACAACTGAAGGAAGACCAGAATTTTCTTTGGATAAAAGCTGAAGTTGATTATAACAATCATGAACAATTTCATCAGGCTTTTGTAAGCAAGCCTGAATTTTATTCCAATCAACTGGCTTTGGGAAAGTTGTAGGACCTGGTCAACGTAGGAGTTTAACAATTGCATGAACCTGATCATATAACGGGTTAGCAGGGAGGTCTCCTGGTTGTGATGCTAGTGAGTGACCATTCCAGATTTTCTCATTCAGTAGTTTTATCCAGTACTGAACCTGGCCTTCACCCACAAGCATATGAGCCAGCCAATATCAATCAGGGGTACCAGGTTGGTAAGTCTGAATGACTATGTTAAATTCCTTGAGAATCAATGGGATCCTCAGTTACTTTGGGGAAATCATTGACTGTGGTTGCAGTTCAGCTTTAGTCCAAGGAATATAAGAACTATGGAGTTTCTTAGGATCCTCAGAAGGCTTTGTTTTTAAAGAGAAAGGTACTGGTACATTCCAAGGAGGGGGAATAAGGACAGGTTGAGAGGAGAAGAAAGATGGCTCCAGAGACAAAGAAACTGAGAGGGGAAACACAGCCTTCAGAAGTCATCCCCCCCCCCACTCCTTTCTTCAAATGTTTATTTCCCTTGGTTAATCTTAAATTTTTATTTTGCAAAGACACAAGTTTAGAATCCTGAAAATGTTTCCTGGTAATACCCAGGAAAATAGGCATTCCATTCAGTTTTGCCAATTTCAAAGCTATAGTTGTCAATTAAACTTTTTTTATTTTAAGTAAGTTTAGGGATATTATAAGTGCCATAAAATGGTCATCACTATTCTAAATTACTTTTGGCCAAATCAGTCCATTTAGTTAGAAGTGTGCATGAGGAGAGACCATGGTTTTTAAACATCAAATCACCCAAGGTCCCTATAGTGGGGACACTCTGAAAGCATTTAAATAACTGGGATCCCATTTTTCAGGAGGCTTTTCTCTAGTCTAGAGCACAAGGCTTAAGTAACCTACAGGCTAAATACTAGCCAGTTCCACTAAGAACAGTTTGATCCTGAAGGAAATGGGATAAAGGCTGAAGCAGCTCAATTTCAGAGAAACTGTATGACCCTTAAGGGGTCAACCAAAAGCTGAGCAGCACGATTTCAGAGAAACAACCAGGTCTCAAATGGGTTAGACTGGAGGCTGAAGCAGCATATTGCTAATAGAGCAGTCTGCGCTGGAAGAAGTCAGGCCCAAGGCTGAAGTAGAGTTTCAGTGAGACAGACCGATTCTTGAAGTAACCTGGCCAAAAGCTTACAAAGTCTTGAGAAACAGCCTGATCCTGAATGAGTCAGGCTGAAGTGCAAAATGAGTACCAACAGAATAAGGCCTTAACAGAAAAGTCGGGTTTCTAAGCAGATTCCAAACAAAGCCGGGAGTTTTGAGAGCAGAAGCTTGCATTTAGGAGAAAATTAACCTTCAAACCCTAGCCAAGGTGGCGAGAAAACATCTCTGTGGGCTCTATAGGGGGGGCGGGGCACACTTGTTTTCTTGACAACCTCAGAGCTTTCGGGGGTCTTCTCTGTATCCTCTTACAGGTCACCAAATATGTTCGCCATAAATAGAGTCAGAAAGATATTTCTCCAGCAAAGAAAAAAAAAAAAGGACTTAGTTGGAAACAATAAGGAATTTCAACCCAGTATATATAACCTTGGCGAACCATGTGCAAGTCCTCTAAAACAAAGGGCAAAACCTTTTTTTATAGAGGGAGTAAAAAGAAGTTGGGAAGGGCTGTCAACAACCCTAGTCCTTCCTGCTGTGCTTGGCAATTGACATAAGGCATGAGAGCTCCCCCTTCCGGCCTCCATACTTCACTTGAAATGAGGCCTCTGCTTATTCATCTTTTACATGCTCATTTATCATGTTTCACACACACTTCCCCCTACTGAGGGGATGTGTATTGTTTCCAATAACCAATTACCCTAACTGCACTAAAAGGAAAACCTCCATAAATGTTTCTTATGGACCAAAACAAGAAATTCTATTTGTATACATGTAGGATAAATTGCTGGATCTTGGGTACATATTTCTCTAATTTTGTTATTTTTCTGGGGTGACCTCCAGAATGGCTACATTGTTCTACACACGCACAAGCATATATTAGACAATTTTTCCTAAAACATCTATGGACTTATCAGTTCTACAGAATTATCTCTGATGATAATTTTCTGTTCATTCACTATCCCCAATTTTCTACAACTTAGTCTGAATGTATAGAGAAATACCTTTTATACATGAGAGATCAATTCCTTTTCAGATTTAAATGGTGCGAATATCTTCTCTTGTACTATCTCCTGTCTCTAATTCAGGAGACTTGTTTGCTGAACAGAAATTCTTAATGTATATGTCCATAGTCAAATGCATTGTTTTGCTTATGATATATTCTTTTGGTATTCATTTAATACATTAATTTCTATTCTACTTAAGAAATTAATGTATTCTACTTAAGAATAGAAATTAATGTATTAAAGTTTTCTTTAATTAAATTGGCACTTTTTTCTTTCACATTTTGACCATTAAATTATGGGGGTATATAATTTTTTATATAACATAGCATAAAGATGTATCTCTGGTTTTCTTTAAATGGTAACATTTCTTTTCCAAATGAATCATTAAAAATTCATCCTTTTCTCACTGATATTTGGTATCGTTTTTAACATCCTCAACTTTTCATATGTATATGCATTTAGTAGAAAGCTTTGTTAATTTCACTGTTGTTTTTACTGTGATTTTGTGATAATTGGTTATTCATGGACCTTTATACAGCCATAAAATTTATAGGATGAGTTATTTGAGGTCATCAGTAAAGTTCTGCAGTTATTGTTATAAGGATTACATTTAAGCTATTGATCAATGTGGAAAGAAATATCATAATGTTAAATTATCTCATCAATGAGGAAAGTATAATTTCTCATTTGTCATCCTTTATGTATATCAGTGAAATTTTAAATCGTCAATCCTATCAAATTGTCATTGTCTTATACATTCATTCTTTCAACATCCTAATTTTCTACCTAATAGCTTAGGCACTTGAACATCTAAATTGTTTTTTTTTTTACAGCATAAATCCTATATTTCATCATTATAAAACCTCACTTTCATACAACCACAACTACCTTGCCACAAACCACTATTTTCATGACAAAATCCTGAAAAAGCACAGCTCATGTTCACAGTAGGTTAGCCGAATGTGTGTGGTTAAGAAAACATAAAACCTTTCTGAGTCTTACCTTGAGACTAGAAACGCTAACACCAATAATGCTCTTGATGATGCCTCTCGCTCCTACTGTATTTCTGCAATTCCATTTACCCTTTCATTTTCCTGTTCATGTTTGTCTCTCTTCAGATACTTCTTGTTTGACCCTCAGTCTCAAATGACAATCTTGCTTCTTATTTTACTGACAAGATGAAAAGGAAAGAAAAAACAACTTGCACATGACCTCACTACCTTCCATCATTACAGACTTTTTTGTTGATTTACTCTTATTTCCCTGGACTCAAACATTGAAGCATATAGGTTTCATCCTCAGTCTTTTTCAGTGCTAACTCTGTAGCTGATTTTAAACATCATTAATGTGCTGAATACTCCTCAATTTTTAAACTGCCCGGTTTCACTTACTTGTAGAAACGCACATCTAAGTGCCTTGTCAACTTCTCCACTTGAACATTTAGTATGTTTCTCAATCTTCGCATGGTCAAAATGTAAGTCTCTATTCTTTCCCACACAGAGGTTCATGTGTATTATTCTTCTAGATAAATTGTACTTTTATATACCCAGTTACTTAGGCTGTAATAGAACCTGGCCTGATTGAATAAACCCATTTTGTCTTCTAGATAATATTGCGCAATTTTTGCTGTGGTAGCTGAGGCTATTTAACTAATTCTAGCCTTTAGAATGTGTGCAGAAGTGATATATTACACTTAAAGTCCTAGCCTGAAACTAAATACTAGTTACAATCCTCCACACTCTTTTGCGCTTTGATGGCTGATGTGAAGGTAATTCCAGACCACGTGTATGACAGAGTTATATAATGGAAGTAGCCGGGATCCTGACTTTACCGTTTTGATGAGATTTTCCTGATCATGAAAATTTGTAAATCTAAAAGCAACCAACAAACATGATAAATGAACAGAGACTCATGGACATGGACAGTAGACTAGTGGTTACCAGAGAGTAAAGGGGAGGGGAGGTAGGGCAAAAAGGGTCAAATACGTGGTGACAGAAAGAAATCTAATTACAGGTGGAGAACACACAATGCAATATACCTATGACTTATTGTTGAATCGTATTGGATTGAAACTTATTGGATTGTGTTAATCAATTTTGTTAATTAATGAAAAAGGAATAAAAATACATAGCAGATTAATATGTATGTAGAAAATGTACAAATGCTGTCTTTACTATTTCAAAAGCATGTTTCAAAAATAGACTCATAATAGGTCCAACTATCTTAAATCATCTGAACTCTTCACATTTATTTATCAACTATATTCATAATTCGACTATCTTTTAAGCTTCTCTGTTGTAAGCTACTACCCTGTTCTAAGCTCCTGTTATCTCCCAAAGGATTATTGCAATGACTGTAGAAATATTTACCTTGGGAAACATATTTACAACTTGTCCACTATAATTTTGGTTTGAAATGATCCTGTTCAAACTTAAATAAGATAAATGCCACATTCAGACTCAAAACTGTACACTGGAGTCTCTTCTCAGAATAAACTGTAAAGATTTATATGGACTTTCTTCCCCTCTTTACATCTTTGACCCATCTTTCTACCTTTGTGTTTTTCCCATTCTGTTGTAATTCTCTGATTAGTTTGTAGGTCCACAAATATGTCAAACACGGTCATACTTTTGTGCCTTTGTTTTACCTATTCCTTCTGCTTGAAGGGCTTTTATCTCAAGATATATGCAAAGCTTTCTCATTTCATTCATTCAGGCATCTGTTCAAATTTGTTGGATGACCGTTTAACAATGCATTTATCTTTTTTATTTCTGTCATTTCCATTTCATGACATATGAACTGTTTTTAATGTTATGCTTTTATAAACAATGCATGTTTGTGAGCATATTTGAAAATCTTCCAATTCAATACTTAGTAAGTTATATATCATATGTTATATTTGAATTATCGGACAATAAGATATGAGATGTTCAAAATATGCCAGTTAGTACAATTTATATTTCCACCAACAATGGATAAATGTTTCAAGAGTTCAAACGTTTTATCAAACTAAAGTTTTCCACTTAGTTTTTTTTTTTTTAGATATCTAACAGATAGGTTTTAATTTAATCACTAACACATTGAAACAACTTTTGATAAATTTATGGACTGTTTATGCAACCCGTTTTGTCAGAAATCTGTTTTCTTTCACCAGAAATGATTCTCTTGTTCCCCCGTTATGCAGCGAGAGTGAGAGTATCATCATTTCAATCCAAACACGAACATTGTTAGGTCAGTGATCAGCTGAAATTTCAGGATACTTGATGTATCTCTGCTTTATTCTTGTTCCTTAAACATGGGCTCTTGGACTTTTGATTGAGATTCTATTGGATTTCTGTGGTCTCACCCCTGAAATTCTACAGAATATTCATTCTTATTCTTCAACATTTTCCTAGTCTGTATCTCCAGCCTCCTTCCCCAGTGCAGAACAAATATCCAGGGTACATTTGTGGGCAAAGACGAGCTACATTGCTTTGTCCTTTGAGCTCAGTGACAAGGCAAGAAATTTTACTTTGCTCAAGAAAGATTTTAATCCTAGGTCTCTGGCCACTTGAGCAACCCTAGAACTCAGATAATATCCCTTTTTGGGATTTAGTAGGCTTGTGGTTTTTAATCCTTGAGTCTTGAAATAAAACAAAAGTTTTATTGCTTTCTTTTTCTTTTTCCTCAGCACAATAATTTGCCTGATTGTGCTGAACCCAATCCTGTACTCAAATCCAGAACTGGAAAAAACACCCACCTTCATTAACAAAACAGAAACGGTGTTTGTGAACATCAGTTTAACTCAAACAAGTTTTAATCTCTCTTGAGAAAGGTGAAAATGACAATAAAATAAAATCCATTAATATGTTGTGAAACCTATAAAAATTCAATTAAATTTGATAAATGAAAATTAATATTAGCTTATTTTCAGTTCATCTCAGGATTTTACACAAAATGAGAGTTGATGTTAATTTTTTTTAAATGTGTGTTTTCAGAACTTTCTTATTTTGATATCCATGGGCAGTGACTATGGTTTTGTTAGTATCTCTATTCACCTTCTGATTAACACATAAAAAGCAAAAAATCTTCCATTTCGTTTACCCCTTCTCAGTGAGTATGCTATTATTATGGTCTTTTAATTTTCAAACCTTAAAATCATCATTATTGTCAGTTTATGAAGTGATTATGTTTTCCTGTAAAACTTTGTCATCCTTATTTCTTTTTCAGTCTAACCTTTGATCTGAAAAACTTTGATTTTATTTCATTATTGAATTCACTAATCAATTCATTTATATTTAGTGAGATTTTGGGGGCAGCTAACTCTTACTGTTTTTCTGTGATAAAATGTGTCTAATATATTTGTATTGAGTACAAAATTCTAGCTAAAAATTTATGTACTTTTATCACAGAAGATAAAATTTCATCGTTTTCTTAATGTTTTTGATTTTGAGAAGTTAATACAATTTATCTTTAAAGGTAAACTATTCTTTTTCTATTTAGTACTTTTACATATGCCTTGATATTTCCTTAAACTTTTATATAGATCCCTGTAATTACTCAGTATTTATAGATATTCTTATGTATTTGAATTAAAATTTTTCATCTGTTCGAGAACATTCTGTACTATTTTTTATTCTAGTGTTGTCTCTCTGTGTCCCATTTTCTCACTCTTCCATCTGTAAGTCCAAGTAGACATATGTTAGATTTTCTCACTATCTGCCATTCCTTTTAAGCTCACGTTCTTATTTCTGTTTCCTATATCTCTTGGAAGCAATTTAGATAATGTCTTTATTTTTATATTTAAATTCTCTAATGACCTCTTTATTGATTTTTACATGAAATTGAGTTTATGTTTTTAATAATGTATTTTATTGAGGTAAAATGCAGGGGTCCCTAACCCCGGTCCATGGACCAGTATTGGTCAGCGGACTATTAGGAACCAGACTGCAAAGCAGGAGATGAGGAGCTGGTGAGCAAGTGAAGCTTTATCTGTATTTGCAGCTGCTCCTCAGCGCAAGCATCACTGCCTCACTCTATCTCAGATCATCTGGCATTAGATTCTCATAGGAACACCAATTTCTGGTGCCAAAAATGTTGACAACCACTGGCAAAATGTACATATAGTAAATGTACAGACTTAATTTTATAATTAAATTAGTTGAAGTAAATATAAGCATCCATGTATCCACAACCATGCCTGAAAAGATGTTTGCACACCAACGTTCATAGCAGCATTATTCATGGTGGCCAGGACATGGAAGCAACCGAAGTGTCCTATGATAGATGATTGGTTAAAGTAAATGTTTAAATGTGTTCCTTGTTAATTTAGAGTTATTCTGAAGTTTTAAATATGGTCTCTGAATTTTCCAATACTTATTTAAGTTTTATAGCAGTGCCCACAGAGTATTTCATGGTTTTCATATTTCTAGATTCAAATATAATCTCTCTATAGTTTTTGTCTGAAATTGAAAGTATCCAAGCAGCAACACTCTGTATAGAGAATGATCCCTGAGAGAATTTTACTGATTGTGTTTTGTTTTAAAAAGATGAGATACACTAAGACTTCAGTTCCATATTATTTCCTTGATGAAGAAACTGTCCTTATTCAATGATGCAGAAAATACTTAGTTTCCTCTTAAAGTCATAGATTCCTGTTGAGATATAAATGAATCGGATCTAGTATTAGATTAATATTTTTTACAAATGTGCTTTTCCCCTATTTATCTCTTCTTGTTTTTTAACAGATACCTGCGTGAATACTAAGTCGACAACTTTTGTTTTAATAGTATTTATAGCTGTCGATACAGATAAATCAAGATAGAGACTGCTTAATAGAATAACCTAATAAAAAAGTTCTCAAGGTATTTGCTCATGACAGCAAAGGTTAAATAAATAATTCTCAAAATAAGCCAGTGAGGTATTAATATATTAGTTATAATGAATGAAATATTTAATATGTCCAAGGTTGCAGGGTAAAAGGGGAAATCTGATTGTGAACTGAGGCTGTCAGATTACAAATTTTCAATTACTTAACAGAAAGTGATGGTGAAAAGTAAAAACTAAAATGTATTTAACCAGAAATTTAATTTGTACTCTATGTAACAGGAGTTTTAAGGTTTTTTTTTTTTTTCTATTTCATTTTCCTCCTTAATACAACACACACCTGTACCTGAATTTAATCACAAGCTTCAGTGTTGCTGGAGGGGGGGTGGGGCGATTCCTCCATGATCACTGTAACTATATTTAAGCGTTAGAATAAACTTAATGCCAGAATATGTCATCACCTGAGATATACACCAGATCAATGCTGTAAGAGAAGAGCAGGGTTACAGACTGAGCTCAGAGATGGTGCCTTGGGAATTGTTATTTAGATTCTCATACTTACTAAAGTTGCTACAAAAAAAAAAACCACAAAAAAACAAAACAAACTGAAACAAGTGAGGAAAAGGCGCCTTCTATCTTTGATACTTGGCCACTTATCAGTTGGGCGAAATGCAAATCAGCAATTCTTAATAAAAACTTCTGAAATTCTAGACAGGATTGAAAGAGAGGCAAATCAATGGAAGAGGATTTCACTTTTTAAAAAAGAAAAATTAAATAAATGGAGAAAAACTAAGGAAAAATAGGACTTTTCTCATTTTACCTTTAAGTGTCACTCAAAACAATTCCAAAACATTTTAACAGAATGAGTAGCACCGCTGAAAATTTTCAACTAGTATAAAAGAATAACCCTCTTTCTCACTCCCATTTTTATTCTGTCATTACGTTTAACACAGGTAGTTGCACAATACTGGAGTCCTATTTCTACATGTCAGCTATGAAAATGCTTGTGTAAATTTCTATAGATAGGTCTATATGCTTGTGTACCGAAATAGCTAGCAATTCCATTACTGATCATTAATTAGTTCCTTTCCATTGTTTTATTGCTTGAAAAACTGCAATGAATATTTTACCCGTATGTGTGCAGTGACACTGTTTCTATTAAAGCAATTCTTAAAAGGGAATAACTTACAAAGTGATTTTCTGTGTTCTTATTGTCATTAAATCAATTGCTAAATCTGTCTCTCAGAGCATTTTTTGGAATGTTTTTGTATCTTTTGCTCTAAAAAATTACACCCCCTAAATGAAAAAAGAACTATTATTTTAAAAGTACCCTCACTCCCATGATTAATGAAGCAAAAAGTGACTGTACTTTTCAAACCGAAAAAAAAAAAAAAAACACATTAAGGAATGGTGTTCCCAAATGTGAGATAATTTATGTTCTTTTTGTGATTATCACATGAGGGTGTGTGTGTGTGTGTGTGTGTGTGTGTGTGTGTGCGCGCGCGCGTGCGCACGTGCTCACAAAAAGAGAAAAATCTCTGAAAAATTTTGGGCACAAAATTTTTTTCTTCCCAGACTTAATATTCTATCTATTTTCAAATATTAGTTTTGTCCTACTGAAAATGCTTTCTACAAAGTAAAACATCACACACTTCTGACACAAAATGTAAACTAATTTGGAATCAGTACCACTAGAATAATCACTCTGATTGACCGAATACCTTTTCAGAATTAGCATATGGCATGAATAAAGTTTATTCTTCCTGAGAAGAACATTTCTACTTTCTGTTCTTATCTTTTCTTAGATCAATTATTCATGACAAATAGACGTTTTTTGTACTGAGATGATAAAAAATAACATAATTATCTATACTGCTTTCTCCGTGATTAAGTGGAGGAACTATTGCTAATGCTATACTCAGCCAGCTATTATTAAGAGACCGTCTGTGTTATTCAATGCATAATCTAGTTAAATAATGCCAATGGTTTTCTATTGAAGTTCTCTTCTGGATAATGTCATTAAAATTTGAGAAAAATTGTTCTATAGAAATGTATAAAATGAGTTTAAAACTTCTTAGATTCAATTTCAAGGAAATGAAAGGATTAAAATGTGCTTTATTTATTTAAGTCTCAGCATGTTTGAAAATAAAATTAACAAAGTAATATTTATGTTTGGATACTTTACTTGACTTAAAAAAAAAAAAAGCATAGTGCTTCCAGTATTTTTAAATTAAAGAGTAGCAATGTGTGAAAGTAAAAACTCCTAATGTAGAATTAATCAGAATGCTTCCTCAAGGTCTTAGAAGATTCATGGATAAGGACTTAGGCTCAAGGCAAGATACTCAGTTATGAGGTGTGGTCACCCTGCAGATATACATGTTCAAAGAATGTGACACTTTTTCCAGTGATCAGCTTAGAAATAGGCACATGGCTCCGGGATTCAAGCTAAGGAAAGACAACTGAGAGGAGTATGGTAAATAGTTCTTTATTAAGTAAAAATAAAAGACAGAAAAAGTTTTTTCTTCCTGTATGCAACTCAATGTTCGAAAGATGACTAGAAATACAGAGCCACCACATAATAATCAGGTGGACACAAGAGAATAGAGTTAAAAAAAAAAGAAACATGGCATTTTCTTTTTCCACTCCTTAGGCCCAATTCACAAGTTTTGCTTTACTAGAAACAATCTCATTCATTCATAGAGGTGGTTATATTCTAAGGCTTCACAAGATGGACACAATTTGGCAACCCCAATATTCTTCATCATAGTCAAATAGTGATAAGGGTGTGAAAAGTGACTATTTTATAAACATTTTGCATTTTTATATGGAGAGGACAGATATAGGTAAAGAGAAAACATAAGAGTTGTTTTGAGGATATAATAATATTATAAATGGAGGAACAGATAGGTAAATTACAGTAGAAAAGATCTTTCATAGAGACATGTGAAAAGAGGATATTGTCTTATTATGAAACACCAACTAATTAAATTGTTAGTTTATATGCATCTCTCTTGGAGAATTTTTAAAAAGATCTCTAATACCCTTATGTCTTATTCGGTTCTTGAATGGTTTATGCTACATTAGGCTGTTGTACTTGCAGAATTATTAATAAGAAATACAATTGACACATTTTTAGTGTTTATTAAATTGAAAGGTGCCAATTTATCTTAGTTATTAGCAGATTTTTCTCAATTTTATTATCACTATAGTGTCAAGTACTGATTACCTTGATTTGTGGAGGACAGAACGATATATAAGCATTTTTTAAGATTCGAAAAATCAAATAAAAAAGTTAAATCTTGTTGAAGATTTAACTTGTTGAATACTTTGGGAAGTATTTTGACAATTGGAAAATTTTTGAATCAAGAAAGATACCCATGTCAATCATAAAACATATGACATCTATTTTGATCATAAGTGAATATTTGGATTCTTTTAAAATATTATGAGTACATAAATAATTACTTTTTATAAATATATAAAGAATGATCTACATATATTTTAAAAGATACATAAAAATGAAAGAGAAAAAATTGGCACAGTTGATTATTTTCTTCTCTTGAATCGCTGTCTTCAATTGACTTCCATCACACTAGATTTTCCTCTCTTTACTCTGACTCCATTACTTTGCCATTCCTTCTTGACCTCTTTTGGTGGGTCTTCCTCACTTCCCTGACCTGTAATACCTAAATGCTCCAAGGAACAGTCTGCCAATCTCTTCCATTTCTATCTACTCATTCTATTAGCGATTTTACCACGTCTAAAAGTTTTAACTACTCTCCATATATTGACAGTTCCCAAATTTATCTTGATTGCTCAGTCATCTTCATCATATTCTACTCATATGCCTCACTGCCTACTCAGTATCTCTACTTTGATACATAATCAGCAAGTTTGACTTACTTTCTCACAATTACTTCTCTTTTCAGTTTTCCTCATCTGAGTTCACCAAAAGTTAATTATTCTAGTTTCTTAGGCCAAAAATATTCTAGTCTTCATTGACTTCTTTCTCTCCTATCCAAAATCCGATGGGTTCACAAATGTCGATGCTATCTGATACAGAGCTGTGTCCCCCCAAATCAAAACGAAGTCCTAACCTTCAATATAACTGTATTTATAAATATGATTTTAGGGAGGTAGTTAAGTTTAAATGAGGTCATAAGCATGGACTTCTAATCTGATAGTGTGTCCATATAAGAAGAGGAATAGACACTATAGATAAGAGCAAAAGAGTGATTTCCATGTTAAAAGCTCACTGTAGAGATTCGATCATGTGAGGACACAGCAAGGCAGCCATCTACAAACTAGAGAGAGAACCTCACCAGCAACCAACCTAGAACACTGACCTTAGACTTCTATCCTCCAGGACTATGAAAAAACAACCATTTATTGTTTAAGCCATTCAGTCTGTGATATTTCGTTATGGCAGACCTAGCAGACTAATACACAATCTTTTACAGAATTTCAGCAATTCTTTGTCTGCCTCCAGTCTGTTCTAAGCCACCATTATCTCTTGCCTATATTATTACAATTACCTTACAGCTGGTCTCTCCTTTATGCCTCTCTCCCATTCAGTTAGTCTCATCACAGCATCCTCAGGCCTTTAAAGTGGAAGTCACTCTTGCTCATAATCTTCTGCTCTCTTCAAAGTAGAGTATGAGCTGAAGTGTTTAAATTGATTTGGCTTCTTCTTACTTCTTGGAACCCATATACTACTACTCTCTCCATTATTCATGCTAGTCTTAGTGACCTCATACTAGTTTCCTGAATATGCCACTTGTCCTCCTAAATCAGGGCTTTGCACCAGCTGCTACTTTTGTGGAAATCTTCTTTTGGAAGTTATTTATATGAACTTTTCTCCAATCCTCTCTCCTCCTTCTTCACTCGAATTGCACTTTTTACCTGAGCTCTTCCTTGACACTCTTTCAGCTTGACCTCTCCTCATACTCAGTGTTACATCCTCTGTCTTCATCCTGCTTTTTTTTTTCTCCATTGTCCTTATCCTCCTGTAAGTTATTATGTGTATCACTTATTTACTTCATTTTGTGTAAGTTGTATGTTTACCACTCTCCCATTAGAATGTATAGTCTATCAGGTATATTAGTTTTACTATCACTGCTATAACAGATTACCACAAAATTATTAACTTAAAACAACACAAATTTATTGTCTCACTTTCTGTTGAATGGAAGTCCAAGAAGAGCATAGCTCAGCTTGGTTCTCTGCTGAGATTCTTAAAAGGATAACAGCGAGGAGTCAGCAGGGCTGTATTTCTTTTTGAAGGCCCTGGGGATGAAGCTATTCCCAAACATATTCAGATTATCGGCAGGTTTCGGTTTTATATGGTTGTTAGACTGAGAGTTTTTTTTTTTTTTTTTTTTCTTGGTTGTCAGTTAAAGGTGATTCTTCACTTCTAAAGGCCACCTGCATACTCGGGCTTTTTCGCCTTCAATGTCAGCAATTGTTGGTTAAGTTTTCATTATGCTTCTAATCTTCCTGACCTTTTCTACTTCCAGTCAGAGAAAATCCTCTGCTTTTAAGAGCTCATGTGATTAAATTAAGCTGTTCCCAATAATCTAGGATGATCTCCTTATTTTAAAGTCCATAACCTTAATTACTCCTACAAAGTCCTTTTTGTCATATAATATAACACATTCAGAAGTTCCAGATATTAGACCCTGGACTTGTTTAGGGAGCCATTCTTCTGCCTTCCACATGAGTTATGAATTTGTAATTAAGTGCATGAAATTTTTTTCCACGATGCCTGGTTGAGGTCCAATGCAAATTAATAAGTATCTAATGAATTGTTGAATGGCCCACTCTTGAAAAATCCTCAGTTTAACACTGACATATCAATTTAATATATTCAAGTAGTGCCTAAAATAACATTGCAAATTAAACAGCTGCATTCTTTTAACTTACTGCCCAAATATTTTAGATTCATTTTAGTACTATAATTTGTCTTAGAAGCTACAAGAATTATAACCAAATTTAGTGCTTGGCATTGTTACCAAGGAATTTATAATCTACTAAAAGGCATTTTAAAAGTTCAGAAATTACTATAAAACAATAAGTAATATAAAATATTTCATAATTTTGAGTATTATGAGAATGTGTGCTCACTCTGGTGGGAAGAATCAGGAAGTTTCATCAAGAAATGTGACTTGAATAATTAAAATAATTTCAATAAGCTGTGATGTCTAGGAAAGACACCAGTAAATAGAGTTAAATATGACAAAGATGTAGAAGTAAGAAAATACAGGGCTTGTTTGAATGAGAACAGGCAGGGTCTGTGATTTTTTTTCTGAAAAAAAAAAGAAATAGTATGAATAGAGACAGGAAGAAACAAGTCCTGAAACAATAACATTAATAGTATGTACTTATTGAGCATCTAGGAAGAACATACACTCTCCAATGGGCAGGTAACACAAAGGATAAAAAAGAAAACACAAAGTTCCAATGAGTAGATGCCAAAATAAACAAATACAAAATGTTTAATCTATCAGTTAATGATAAGTGTTTCCTGGCAGGAAAGCTCAGGAGTGTCAGATGAGTTGTACCAAATTGCATAACGTGGTCAGGGAAGACCTTTCAGGAAACAAAACATTTAAGGCCATAGCTAAAGCAATGTAGGAGACTGAGCCATGTTGGTTTCTAAAGGAATAATCTCCCAGAGGGAGAAAGGGAATGTGCAAGAATTGAGATGAGATGGGTCAGAAGCAGGTTTAATTCACCTGAGAAAGAGAAAAAAGGCTTTTATACAGAAAGATCTTATGCTGGGGAAAAGAGTTATAGGAGATACAATTACAAAGGCATTTGCAGTCTTGTTATGAAGGAACTTGACTCAAAGAGGAAAGAATTCTGACTAGTTTTATAAACAGCAGGTCGCCATTGAGTTTCAGGAAACAATTTGGAGCTGTTCTTTAAAAAGCTGACTCTGGAAACAATATATAGTGTGAAGCTGAGCTGGAAGAGATCAAATGCAGGGAACATATTAGGGAGCTGTTACAATAATCTGGAATGTTTGCAGTTGCAGACGTGGTGATGGTATTGAAGCCGAAGAGGAAATGCGAGACTGTAAAAGAAAAATTGAAAGGCGACAGAAAGGAAGAAACAAGAATTGAACTTGGTACAGAATTTCAAAACTGAAATGGAAATAAGTTAGAATGAAAGATTCATTTGGGAGAGATAAAACATACTTCAGTTAAAAATATATTATACGAGTTGCTCTTTGTATATGGGATCTGATACCACTTAGGGGATGCCCCATATTCCTTCCCGCATCCAAGTTCTCCTTGGCTTGATTCACACAGAAGCAGCTGCATCAACTAATTCACTTTAGCACCTGCAAAATTCTACTACCTGAAGCTGTAGCCTAAGATCTGGAGCTTCTCCTCCTCGAGAACCCCATCTTGAGATGGGGATTTCAACCATCTCTCACTCTCTCGCTTAAGTGAATTTGAAAGTAAATTCAGCAATCACTAACCCAGTTTTACGCACCCCCACCCCCCAAAAAATTAAGATCAGAACAAAGCACAAAGCACAGATTAGGAGTTATACACCTGAAGAGATAGAGATGGGCATTAAGATACCCATGGCTGAGTTGCATATTTGAATTTTAGCTCACTGGAAGTCCAAAATTTTTTAAAAAGTTAAGAGAAACAGTAATAATATTGTAATTGCTTACAAAGTAAGAGCATTATGTTCTTCTGGGGAATTAATTATTTCTGATTTTTTTTGTGGGTCTTTGTATCAGTGACAATGAATGGCATTATTTTCAATAGCCTCAACCATATTTCCTCAATAAATGTTAAATGTAGGTTTTAAAATCTGATTTTTATAGGTCCTTTGGAAAAAAAATGAAATATGACACAAAAGTGAAGCTCAGATTAACGTGGGGATGAGAGTAAAAGAAAGTAAGAAAATCACCTAACATTATTATAGTATAAAATGCAAAATCAAATTTCAAAAAATAATACACATTTACCGCTACCCAATGGTCCAATTTACTCCTCACTAGTGGAATGAATGGATTATTTGGAATAATATGACCTCTACTATTGGCAGGTTGGGCATGTAGCATTTTGGTCTATATTTTTTGGAGGGTGAGAATTGTGAGGATATCATCCCACAAATTCTTGGCTACCATTATATTTCTTATTATGCAGGACAGATACCCAACATTATTCAGGCATTTCTGCTTCCCTATTGATAAACTTAAGGTCACCCAACGTTATCTGGCATCCTTGTTCTAAGACATTTAAAATGTATTCCCATAAATATTTCTTATATCTGTAGATACGAACTAGCAAGATTAACAATTTCCTTGATCATTTCTATGTTATGGTTTTCCCCACTTTGTAATCCTTTCCTCTAGATTCACTTTTCTTCTTACTGATAGAGTAGTCTGTCCACAGAATGGTGTGGATGGTACATTTCTTACTGTTTGTATGTTGGAGTTCATTTTAATGTCTTTTATTATTGTCAGGTTTTATTGTTTTCTTATCACTAATGTCCATTAGTATTCCTACAAAAATCTAGATTTAAATTTTTCTTTTATAATCTTAATTTGAGAATGTGTGCTTTCTCGAGAACACCTCTTCCAAACCAATTATAGTTCTAATTTGATTTAATTAGCAAATCAAATTAGAACAATCCAAATTAGAATAAATCCAGCAGGTCAGTAGTTTAAGCTTGCAATCTTTGTATTTTTTGTTTTAAAAGAAGTTAAATTTTGATTTTCCAGACAGATATGTTTTCTTTTTGTCTCTCATTGCAATGTATTTGAAAATAGAGGTGAGGTTAAAAGCATGACCTCACAAAATTTATTCTGAACTATTAATGCATTGGTAAAATGCTAATTTTTTGTGAACTCTCCAACATGATTTTGATTAAAAAGTTCAATACTTATATTTTGAAATGTTTTATCATTTTATTCAATATCAAAATGATATTTTTAAATAAATGAAAATAAACATATTTTAAGGTAAAGATTTCAGGTACAAATATATTCGGGGAGCTTTCTGTTTGGGGAAAAGATTTGTTGTTATGAAATTTGACTCGGTATTAATTCCAAGACATTCCCTTCTTCAGTGCCTTTGCTCTTTTGTGTGTCAAGCATCTAAGCATTTGATCTGGTGAGTGTGAGGATTTGAGTGACTGGGTTATTAAAAATGGATATCTATTTATTGCAGTTCAGACTGGTTTCAGCCAGGTTCTGGGACATTTACAGACATTATCTGGTAGAAAATCTAAAACCAAATTACAGGATGCTATCAAGAGAAGCCACACACCTCACACCTAACACAGGTTCTAATGATAGACATTATTTATAATTTAAGGCACTGTTCATGTAAGGTGCTTATAGTATTTCTAGATACAGTCTTCTTGTCTTAGGCTCCAGCCTTCAGGGTCAGTCTCCATACCCTCCGTACTACCTATACCCAAGGAACCCTTCATTTATCTCCCTGGAACCAGAGAGTCTAGCTTATTTTGTCTTTTAATTGTACTACTCTAACAGACACACAAATTCTCTTTCTTTCAGTTCTTGCCTTAGATTCTCAGTAATTTCTTTTGTAAGTCAAAATTCTAAAGTGATTTTATTTCTCCCTTAGTTCCAATCTGAATAATTTTTATTCTCCAGGTATGTGATCTAACTCAAGAGTTTATATGCTTTCCACCATGCCAAACTTCCTTCCTTTTGGCCCCAGTCTGTGATGAATCAGGAATAAGTTGTCTACGAGGCTATGTGGTCTGGAAAAAAAGAAAGTTTAATATTTCAAGTCAATATCTCTCCACAATTATCTTTAATATATGTATTGACTACCTATATATAACACATGACTTCTATATAATATATGAAATATATGGATATTCATTGTTACATGTTTCTCATTCTTTCAGTGAAAGTGAAACTTTCATCAATGCCTTATAGATGGAAATCCTGAAAATAGTATAAGTATGTATTTTACAAACATGGAGAAGATTTCAAAAATCAGAGGACAAGTGCTCTTACATAGTCATTTAATTCATCACTCTCTGTAGGAGAACTATACCTAAAACATAGATATAGAGCATCTTTTCTTTAAAATTAGATCAAATGCATGAGCATTTTTGCAGATTCAGCAAAAATGTTAGCATTTACCAGACTCAGCTTATGAGCTGCATACAGCTATTTTACATTTTGGATGATTTCCAATATCACTACTTACCTAAATGACATTTCAGGTGGCGGCACTTAATGAGATACATGCAATAGAGTACTTAACTCATGACATCTACCAGGCAGAAAATACTTTATTAGCTGATCCTGTTCTATGAATATAAATTGACTTTTCCCCATGGTTAGGAAAATTGGCTCTTCAACTATACTTAAAGATAGAGTTAACTGGGTCCATCTAGCAAATTAGAGTAAGTCTCCTTGCATAAATGATGGCATAAATGGGAAAGGGTACTTAAGTCTAGTGATCTTTGCCCCAAGCCATCATGTTTATCGATTGCCCTACATTTAGGTCAGGAAAAAAAGGTCTTACCTTACAGTTTGTAGAGACTCTGGAGTTTAATCACTTTGCTTTAAAGTATTAGGTAATTTTTTTTTGTTTGATAAATGAATTCCTTAAATGTCAGGGTTTTAGTACTAATAGATTAAGATCTTGAAAAATTTTTTCTTCCAAGTTTTTTGTTTCTTATTCATACTCTTTTAAATCCAAAAATGCAAATGGTTTTTAGTTATAGTTACTGATGTTATTGAGTAGGCTTTGTAGGTCTAGGGCTATATCATTCAAAATGGGATGGTAAAAGAAGCCTGAGGTTACTTCTTTTCACTAAAGATCTTCCAACAGAGAAAGAAAGAGAGAGTTAGAGATAGCAAGAGAGAGAGAGAGAGAGAGAGAGAGAGAGAGAGAGAGAGAGAGAGAAGAGAAAAGAGGGAAAGTATTGACTGCAATAGTAAAAATCCTGTAAGTTAGGCTTGAAAACAATGGGTCTTCCAAAAAGGGAAATTTTCATGTACATATAGTAAATAAAAAATGTTAATGGAAGAACTATAACTTGAGTTCAGTGTTTAAGGATATAGAGCATTTGCTTGGTTGAAGAGAAAAGAAAAAATGCTTCTAATTTGGTAAAGAGAAAAGAAAATTTACAGAGCTAGCCAAAAAATAAGAAATAGAAATGAAAGTTACTTTACTAATGTGAAAACCAGTCTGAGACACATGGTACTGCTGGGTTTTCATTTGTCAATTGTATGATATTTCTTTTAATGTTGTATTTGAAGCCTTACACAGAAAATGTAAACTCTTATACGTTGTGCAAAGAATAGTGATGTAGGGCTAGACATTTTTGTTATATGAGAAATTAATAGGAAATTAGCTGAAATTTGTGAAAAACATTTTATAGATTATATTTGCTGGTTGCTCCTACACATTACTGTTTAGTTATACTATTCATTGTTTTTTCTCTGGAAAGAGAAGATTAAAGAGAAATATAAAACTTACTGTTAACGTATGAAGGGCTGTCATTTAAGAGAAAGGTTGGGTTATTCTGCATGATGCCAAAGGGCAAAGTCAAAACAACTAGATAGGAATTACAAATCATTTTGTGTCTATCAGATTACAAAATAATTCCCACAGAGCCAGACATTAGAAATAGCATAATAATAAGGGAATAATATCTCATTACTGAATGTATTTAAACAAAGTGTGAATAATCTTTAATTAATAGGTGCTATAGAATTAATTTTTGCATTATTTCAGATAGCATCTATAGTTCTTCCTCTAAAAACTCTAAATTCACTAAGTTAGGTGAAATCAAATTGTAAAATCTTGGAAATAAATATTAAGGAGTTTATTCTTGATGCGATAGCCATGAGGAAAATAATCTGAATTTTGTTTAAAAAAAGATAAAAACAATGTGTTTACAGTGATTGAGGGAATATTAATCTGTAAGTAACATAAAACATTGAAAAGAAATAAAAGTTCCTTTGAAAATTCTTATTAAATTCTTCTGAAATATGTATTGATTATAGAACTCTTAATCATGGAGTTTTTTTTTTTTTTTTAAGCTAAAGAGAAAGTAAAAGAGAGATCATAAAATAATATCTTGATTTTGGGCATGAACACAATGCCTTTGTTGAATAATCTTTTAGTCATTCTTAGATCCAAAAAATAGTCATGAAACAAACTATGTATGATTTTTTTCTGATTTAAAATGACATATTTTTCATAATTATGTTTTGATTAATGTTTCTTCCGGATAGTTTCAGTGTTGTTAAAAAACATGAAGAAGGGTAGAGAACAAATCTATATAGAAAAAAAAAGATATATGGTATAATATGTGGACTGTACACACGTGTACACAAACACACCTGGGTACACCTATGAGATATTTCAGTAGGCAATATTCATCTATATGTAGCCATGGAGCAGAAAGTGCAAATGAAAGTAGTTTGGACAATGACAATACGGTCGCATACAAGAAGTTCTAAGATATTTATATTATTCAGTTTATAATTAGGCATCTCATCAACATAATGCTCTAGTGCCTCATACTCAATGTATTGCTTTGATCTTCAGGTTATTTTCCCTTGTAGCTGCAAAATGCCACGTCAAGACACAACAATTTCAGAGGGAAAGATAAAAGAGTGTATGTTCTTTGTGTGTTTCTAATAGGTAGTAGACCATTTTTTAGACCTCCATCACATCTCATTGGACAGAACATGCCCATCCCATAAACCTGTTACCTTCAAGAAAATAAGACTATCAAGATTGATTAAATAATGAGCATGTACCCATAAATAGTGCATGCAAAATGTGAATACTGGAATAAATTTGGGGTTTACCAATAAGATAAAGAGACTGGCTGCCACTAAAAAAATATATGATGACAAATCATTTCTAACTATAAAGTAAGTCGCATATATTTGTCTTGTATTCTATTGCTGCAATATGATCTTGCTGGGTCAAAGCTCTTGGAATAAAAAATATGAGAATTATGAAACATAACACAAATTTATTACTATTATAATCAAAGCAATTTCCCTTAGCAAATGAAAATTGAAAATAAACACATAATATGCCCATCATTCTACCTTCTTTTTAAATGTTAGCTAGAGAGAGATTCCATAATCATTAAGTGTCTGCATGCATAAAAAAAGTGGACAAAATGCATATGTGAGCATATGCATGCACACAACACACTGATTCATTTAATTTTTTTAGCAACTGGCCAAACATCCAGCCTGCTCATTTGTATTTGGCATCTGGGCTATGAATAAAAAGAAACTATAATTGACTAAAGTGCCTGTTGTTAAATATATGTTAGGTATACCACAGTATGTGCTTACTCCTGAAATTTATGCTTTTTAATTATAGAATCTGCAAAAGTAGGGGAAATTCCTTGCTCATTAAGGAGTCCGATGTGATGACCTATTAAAAAAATTACAAATTTACTATGTTTTTATTTTACATGTGTTCCAGTGTAGTCCAAGTGATGGATTTTAAACACTACACATCTATCACTATTGCTTTACTTTTAGATTGGTCATACCCATTAAAATATGCAATTATGTCACTTTCAATGACAAGTTACGTTACAGTATAATTTTGGGAGGTAGATAAAGTAGATAAGAGTTAGGAGGTTCAAATATAAGGTGGCAGAAGGAAACTTAACTTTGGATGATGAACACACAATGCAATCTACCTATGACATATTATCGAAGTGCACATTTGAACCTGTATAATTTTAACCAGTTTCCTTAGTAACTTTAATTTAAAAAAATATAATTCCAAATATGATTGCTTCAAGTTGTCATATTGCTTCTCCCATCATATATAAATTTTCTTTGATCATAATTTTGGCATTTAATAATCTCACATTTTTATTTTATACCAATCCATGAAAAGCTGAGTTAAATTTTTGTTGTTTATTAATTTTTAAATCCTAGATTATGTGAATTAATCACAGATTACAACATATTTATAATTTTCAAATTTTCAGTCTATTTCTATGCATATATATTTACAATGATGACCAAGCATTATGGAAAGTTTTAAAATATTTAATAAGTAATTATAATTAAATTCTGTTTGCTCTTTAAGAAATCTGAGTATTAAAACATTTTCCAAAATATTTTTAAAAATATGGAGATATCAGATAATCTGGAAGAGGTCCAAATTTGTGGAGCCTGAAGTTTTTACATTTTAGGGAGAACTTCTTTAATGAAAAAAAGTGATACAAAATTATAATAAAAGTTTGATATGAAAATTATTTATTTAAAATTAGAAATGAAAATTCCAATATATTATTACATTCTATCAGAAATGTTTGGATAGAAGTATTTTCTGATTGCAACCAACTTTCCCACCTAGAATATTCTACAACTGCAAGCATAACCTAGTACTCAGAGATCTATCTACATAAGACTCTGAAACTTCAGCTTCATTTACTTCTTGGTATATCCTCCTTTGATGCTGTCTAAAATATTCAGTCTCTTTGGTTTAAAAAAGAAAATTAGCTACTTTTTATTTTGGATAAATGGGAATGTATTATGTATTCAAATGGAAATGTATTTTAGCATATATACTAAGGGAATGTATAAGAATAGCTTGCCTTCAAATTAATTTGTTATTGATACTTTTTTCTCTTTTTATCTTTCTTTTTTGCACTTGATGATCTAGATAGTCTTTTTGTTCTACATTTGTGAACTGTGATTTAAAAATAAAATAAACACATATTTATTCTCTCATTCTCACGTCCGCCTATTGTCAACTGATCCAATAAAATATTAAATAAATATTAAAGAATAATGTATTATTGAATAATAGTTTAAGATTTGGTTCTCCTATGGATATTATAATAAAAAGAAAAAATATTGAAAGGGGCTACTACCTCTAAGACCAGGGCCACTGATACCTATGAAAAATGAAATTTCTCAAAAGAGGGATAAATGAATAGCTCCTTCATTTTTTTCCTGTTTTCGAAGAATTTTGATGCTACAATATATGTGCACATTTTGATTTGAACGTTATTAGAATATGTAAAAAGTCTTGAACCCATGCTATGAATATGCTCTAACATTATATTAATTCAAAAAGTTTACTAAAATAGATATGTATATATTAAAAATTGGCATTTATGACAGATCGTTTCTGATAATTTTTAAACATTAAGAATTTATGAGACATAATTTCACTTTGGCACAATTATTTAGGATAATTATTTAGGATAATTATCTTTTCTTTAATTTGCTCATCAAGTTGTAGCATTGTATGATCACTAGGCCAATTAAGTGAAGCCAGTGTGCCAGCAATGAGGGAGCACCAAAAAGCACCATGAAAAATTTAGTATCTAATTTTTAAAGCATGTTAAGCATTCTAATTATTATTGTAATACTATTATAATGATTAGGGTTCTTTTTATCTGCAGAATTCATTAATATATTTTTTAAAGTTTTGAAATAAAAATGGAGTACAACAAATATATTTTAATATTTAGACCCTGTGAACTCTGCTGCTATTAAGATATCATATTGGATTTCATCATTTAGTAACATGTAAGATGAATATAAAAATATGATTCATTACATAGTCAAGATTGCAGGTGTATATTCTAGAAAAATAATAATTACCTTTTACTTACGAAAGTGATTATTTTCTTTTCCATTAAAAGCAATTATTCTTGAAAAATTTATCTGAATATATTGAAAAAGAAAAACCAAGTTTTTAAACTTTTTAAAAACTAGATTTTTAAAATTTTGACCATATATAAAAATTTCATTTATTTAGTAAATCTCGACTGTTTTTTCATAATGACCTAATGAATAACAGATAATTAACAGGTATACATTCCAGGAAGTAAAAAGAGTGAAAGAAACACAGTTCTTCATTGAGGAATGTCCACAGGAAATCTTTTGTCCTCTCCCCAAAAAACAATTCAAACATATATAAAACATGTGTTTTATGTTTAACGTATTTTCAACATTTTATAGAATAGTATAAATAAATTGGTTTGATATACGTGTTATAATTATTGAAAAGTAACTGTTGTTATTTCAGTTATGGTGAAAGTCTCAAAGAGAATCCAAATGTTAAGAAATTTAAAACCATTTTTTAAGTTCTGTATTAATTTGCCCAATATGTTATAAAAAAATTGTCAGAAAACGAGTAGCATAAAGAGCAGAAATTTCTTATCTCACGAATAAGGCTTTAGGCAAGACTGGTTTCTTCTTAGGATGCGGGAGTAGGACCTGTTCCAGGCCTTTCTGTGGCATATAGATGACTATCTTTTTTTTCTCTGTCTTTTAATATATTTCTCTCTATGATTCTTTCTGTCTAAATCTCCCCTTTTTATAGGGACACCAAGCAATACTGGATTAGGTCCCACCCTAATGACCTCATTTTTACTTGATTACATCTGCAAATACCCTAACTCTGAACAAGTTACTTTTTGAATACTGAGGATTAGGATTCTAATACATATATACATACAAAGAGTTCCTTCGTAATATATTGATCTATATAAATATTCTGTTTTGTGAAAAGACACAATTCAACCAGTAAGTTTCCTTTCCCTAAATACAACATATACTGAATGCTAAATATTTATACCATGTTTATATGTGTATGATAAAACATAAAATTTATCATTACATTTATTTTAGGATATTTTGATATAATGATACAGGAACATGCACACACACACACACACACACACACACTTTTACATCGTTAAGTTATCCACCTGACTGTGCATTAGTATGATTAACAAAAGACTTGTCAAGAAAACATGGTTTATGAGAAGAATAAGGTAAATCACCTCATGAAAAAAATGCTATTCGAAAGTTCAAATATTACAGAAATGGATACTACATTAGGATAGCAAGCTAATAGATTTCAATGGAAAGCTTCCAGTTTTAGAAATTATATTAAAAAATAATTTTGTTAAATCTTAAAATCTATTAGATTTATTACTCTGCATGATTTCTTCAACTTTTACCACAATTAACTTGGCAACTATACAGACTGGAAATATTAGGAATGTAAAATCATATTATATCTGATCTGTTTAATTCATGTACATTATATGTCATTTGATTTTTGTAATATTATTTCAAAGATATTGCAGGCAAGTCATTTTTTAATTAATTCATAATTCTTTGACTTACAAATAAAAATAAATTCTCTACTTATAAAAATTATAAATTTTCAAAACAAATTTTATTCGAGGTAAAATGAAGCAAATATCATAAGAAAGTCTAAAGTTATTTTATTTCAAAGCACTATGAAAACATTGTAATATTTATTGAAATTATGTTATTCATGAAAATATAAAAACATGGTTTCAAATTGTTCATCGGCATGTACACACATGCACATACATTTACAAGAATTATACAATTTTAAATTGCCCTTTAGGATTCATAACACTTCTATTAAAATACTACCACATTAAAAATATACATCCTAAAACATTGATGTTATTTATCAAAATAATTATCAGCAATATAAACATTTAACTATAATTAGATTTTCTATAAATTCAATTTTGTCCTTTTCTATGAATCAGCACAATCTGTTTTGTTTCTCTAAATACCTAACTGTAAGTTCAGACCTGTGAATTCAAAGACTAGGTGACTGCATACATAGTCGCCTTTACACTTGAGCCGTCAGGTCCATGGCAGAGTATAACATAGCAATGTTATTCCCAGTACCTGATGAGAATGAGAGGGGGCCCTGGAAGAGGATACAGCAATTCCAGGGTCTGGTCTTGAGTCTTAACAGACCCATTGCTACAATCTTCTGTTAAATCCGAAATTCAGGAATTCGTTCCATACCATGCTTTATCAGTTCTCCAATGGGAACAGGTCTTACCCTAACAGTGACTTCTGGGCTGCAACCCTGGGAACTTGTTGCTCCATGCCACATTCTACCCTTTGGATGATGATTTCTCTGTCTTTGCCCATGGTTAAAACTCTGTACTGAAATGGATTTACCCTTAGAACTAGTGATTGATTAATCGATTACTAAAAATGCAACTATCTAGAGATTTCTACTGTGATCTCATCTCCTGAAGGAGACCTTTGAGTATTAATGTCAGTCATAATCTGAAATAAGTTGCTCTTGTTTCTTTTCTTTTCTTTTTAAATGTTTAATATTTTATTACAGTTTTTAACAGACTTTATATTTTAAAGAAGTTTCAGATTCACAGCAAAATTGAATAGAAATATAGAGACTATTATTTCCACAAATATTTAACCTCTTCTACCTTTTTCATTTTTAATTTATATTATTTTATTTATCATGAAAATGTAGATAATGTTTTTCTTAACCAGCTTTTGTAAATCATAGTATTATACAAAGTTCACATCAAGTTTTTTAAAAAAATTAAATATGATAGATATATATCTCCAATGTGATTGTAGAGAATCATGCTTCTGAGAAGGCATGTGGATTCTCATTGCTTCCTGTCCTCAACAACATTTAATATTGTTCGAGACAATATTTTGTAATTTTGACGAGAGTAAAATAATTTTTCTTTCTCTCTAGTTTTTTGGTGAAGTTTAGTATTGCTCATTTAGTATTTCTATTAATTCTTCTATGAATTCTCCAATTCATTTGTCCACCTTACCATTGGCTTATTTGTCTTAATGGTTATTGGTTTCAGCATATCATTCTGCATGGTTTTTTATTAGAATTGAAAATATTTTCTCTTAGTCTGTGATTTTTTTCCTTTTTATTTATTATCTTTTCTCTTTTTTTCCCAAATGTTTTAATATAAATGAAATATTCTTTTATTTTGTGGTTTACTTTTGTATCTGTCTGAGAACAATTTATTCTAATTTTTAAATAGTTTATTTTTTTCATGAATAAATGTTATTTTGGTAGAATATTTTCTATTTCTATATATACTTACATACTCTATTTCTATCTCTATTCAGTTATTATATTATTACTAATCGGTATTATGATACTGAGCTATTCTCACTTTCCTGGTACAAACTCTTCTTGACTATGATTTATAAAAAAAAAAAAATTACTAAAAGCCAATATCCTAAAGTTGATTAATATTGCTGAATTAAGTCTTCTAAGTGATATTAGTCCACATTTTGCATTTTATGTTCTGCCCTGCTCTTAGGTATCACAGTTATGTAATTTAATTGGTAACTTTATTTTTTATTGTTGTTTATTTTGTTTGTTCTTTAAATGAATTTCTGTAAGATAGAGATTATTTGTTCTTTGAGAGATTGAGAGCTTAAAATATTTCCATAAAAATCTTGGTCTAGGTGCTTATTTCTTTTGATATTATTGCAATGGCTTCAATGATTATTTATTTAGATTTTCTATATCTTTTCCATCCAAAGTTGGAAAATAAATTTTGCTGAAATTTAATTATATATATATTCCAATTTTAGCACAAAATTGTACACAGTATTTTTATATTATTTTTACCTTTAATATATTAAAAACAACTTTTATGCAGTCAATTTGAAAAGCTATCAGTTTTATTTTTTGCTTTCCTTCTACCCCACTTTTGAAGTATATGAGAAAAAAAAACCGATATCTTTATTCAGATAGTTTTTCTTATTATCTTATTTTGAATATTTAACACATTTTATATTAATCACGATGAACATAGTTTTTTCTTTAGATGCTCAGTCTTTTGTGAGAGAATTAAATGAAAAAATAATTGGGGCAAGCTTTGCAAGTAGAATATTATAGATACATTAGTCAGCTTTTTTTCTATCCAAAGTGATAACAATCCCAAAAGTCAATGGATAAAGAAATTTATTAGCTAATGTAACTGGGTGGTGAACAGGATATCTAGCTTCAATCAGCCTTATCCAGACTCAAAGTATATTTTCAGAGCTCTGTCTCCATATCTGAGTTCTGATTATTTCTCATTCTCTTTCTGTCGTTATTGTCTGCATTTAAATGAAAGAAAATATTCTCCCTATTCTGAAAATATACCTGGCTGAAGTCCAAGTGTACAACTACATGTCACCGATCCAAATACTAGCTCCAAAAGAAAATTCCAAGAGAGATCCATGAAAACTTGATTTAGGTCATATGGCAATAAGAGAACCAATAATCTGTCCAAAGAAATTCTATAATTAATTAGCAAAAAATATGAATGAAGGGTCCTGTAATGGACAATCATATCCACTTTGGGACAACGTATATTAAGGAATTAAGGAACAAAAATGAATTGGGAATGGAAAAGTTTCTAATTAGGTATCAATGAAATACAGTCCAAATTAATTTTAGTTGTTCCTATTAAATTCAAAAGTGAGGTATTTTTTTAAAAAAAATTGTAATTTAGTAAGCTAAATTATTTTAAATATATAGTCAATTTAAAAGAAACGAAAATACAAGTGCTTAAAGCCCACAGTTGATAATTAAGATTTAAACTTAGAGTAAATAAAGTGATATTATTCTTAGGCCTAATGTTATTTGCTATTGGTTCATTGTTATAAAGGAGCTAAAGGTACTGAGGATTTTTCCAATTTTTTTTTAATTTAAAAGAATAATGAAGTATTCTAAAATGAACGTCTAATGAACTGGAGTGGGGTTGGAGAGGAAAAGTCTGAGTTTAGCTTTTGTCAGATTGACTTTACAAAAAACCGTGAGAGAGCTAACTGGAGTGTGTTGTCAGCAATTGGATGTTTGTCTATAAAACTCCAAAGCAAGGTTTGGTTTAAAATAGATATGCCTAGAACCAATTGAAGATAAGCATCAATAGAAGGCACTAGCCTATCAGAAATGTTTCCAAAACGAGATAAATTCAGAAGCAATGTGCTCAGAAGATCTCCCTAGGAGACTTTAAAATGTAAAGGGCATAAGTTGAAGTGACTAAGTAGAATGGCAACCATTTTTCTTGACTTATATTCAAGAAAGAAACATCAATGGATGCTAAACTCATTAGGTAGAAGACTGTAGAAAAGTATTTACATAATCTTAAAGCCACATGTCACACATTACTTATTAATTACAAAAGAAAACAAAAACTTCATGTTTATAATGAAGATCTCTAGTGGTTACCAATTTAACCAAGTGACTGAATTTGCATGACAAGTAGTGGGAAAAAATAGCATTCTGGTTTTTAAAAAAACGACATTCTGTATTCTCCTGGTACATTACAATAAGTACACCTCATTTGTATAGTGCACTTGCCAAGAAATTTCTGTCTTGCACATAAATATGAGGAAACAATTAGAAAAATGCAGAATATGAGATATCTAGCAGGGTAACTAGTCTGAACTCTTCAAAAATTCAAGGTCATGAAAAATACAGAAAGATGGAACTCTTCTTGATTTAAGAGAAACAGCAAAACTAAGTATTGTAATGCAAGAATCTCATTTGCATCTTTGAAAGAAAAATTAAAAATAGGATATTTTGTGGCAATTTAGAAATAAGACTTGTATAATTGACAATTTTATTAAATTTGTGCTAAGTATGTTAATATTATTGTGGTTATACACAAAAGTGTCATTTTTCCTAGGAGACACATGAAGTATCTAGAGATGAAGGAACAGATGTTTTTAATTCCTTTTTGTAGTTCAGGAAAAAAAGAGAGATATTTACACAAAGATAAAAATGTGATAAAATATTAACAATCATTCTAAATAAAGGAATTACTAGAGTGTATATACTATTCTTTCAACTATCTGTCATTTTAAATATTTGAAATTATTACAATAGTTTCCATGGAGTGATTATGTTTACATAGGGAAATTGGGATACTCCAGTTTTCGTAAGAACTGAGATACAGAAACATAGACCTTACATTCTTTATTTGTATGTATAATGTATATTCTTTGTATATACTTTATATACTTTGTACCTGAAACTCATATTGATCAGTGACATAAAAGAAAATAATAAAAATACAATTATTCTGTAACAAGAAATTATGTCTTTTTGTTTGAAAAATAGGTTTTAACATGTAGTTTTAAGAAAAATAATGTGTTCTTAATACATACTTAATATTGACATATTTATCCATTTGTTTTTATTTTGTTTATTTCACTTTATATTTTACTTCTAGTCATATGAATCTTGAAAATGTTTTTCAGTTTCAAATATTTACAAATAATAACCAAAGAACACAAATAGTTAGTTTCCATCCAGGCTTGAGAAACTTATTAATACATTTTTTATGAACTATTAAATAAATTCCAGGGTGAAATTATAAAATGTCTAAAAATTACCTAATTAAAAATTAACCAAATTTGAGTTGAAATGACACCTTTACTAATGGTATTAAATACTGGTGTTATTTTAACTTCATTATCCATAATAATGCAAACTCAGTAGCAATAAACCAAAATATTAAATTGTATATTTGTTTTTAACTGCAGAAATTGGTGATATATGCTGAAGAAATGTACCAGTTGCTATACCATATCAATATAATATTAAAATTATAATATTAAATATAGATTATTGGAAGTGTAGAAAATCTTTTTAAACATTTCTTATTTCTTAATTACATTTTCTCAATATGTACTCAAACATCATACTGAGTTTGTTGACAATTTAACTTTATAATTATGAGTTTTAAAATGACATCCAGTTTGCTTTGAACTTTCAAATGGATGAAGAGGAAATGGGAAATAAGTGAATGTTCACATTTTTAGACAATCATGATAGTTCTATTTTAATTGCCATACAAATAACAAAAGTTGAATCCATTTTAAAATTTGGGTTGAAGACAACACATATTTGGAAAATAAACTACACAAAGACCATCTCTCTCTCTCTCTCTCTCTCTCTCTCTCTCTCTCTCTCTCCCTCCCCCTCTCTCTCTCACACACACACACACACACACACACATACACAGAATTTATGTAATTATGATAGAACATGGAACATAAAAAGTCATAGTTTACATTGAACTGTTAATTTTTGCTACATCATTTTGCAACATGTTTTCAGAATACAGTATATCTGTCACACTTCAATATTTGTCTATTTAATAAATAATTTGATAACTTTCTATTCTACATAAGACTGTGCATATGTATATTGAGCTCAGTTTTGTAACTTAATATTCTCTAGTTTTTTCAAACGTCAAAAATAGAATAGAAAAATAAATTTCCTTTACATGCAATTTCGTACTACATTCTCTATTTACGCCAGCTGGTTTTTTGATTAATTTCTTTCTATTTCCCATAGACCCAGAGAAACCATAAATTTGAGAATTCTTGTGATTAGAGTGCTATATGGTACAGAATTATTTAAACCACGACCTGAAAGTGTTCTGCTTTCTCAAGCTGTCAATTTGAGGTTGGTGTAAATATTGTTATCTAGCAGTCTCAGTTGCTTTGCAGAAGTTTCTCTCTATAGATAGGAAAGACAGTGAAATATTTATATTCAACAGAGATTTTGTTATGCTTTGTTTTCAACTTCTGTTCAAGCACATCTTCATAACACCTCCGTGAAAGCCTATATTATTTTCCTTAATATCAGATAAGGTCACTGAGAAGAATAAATTTTCTAAAAAATCCAAGTTGTAAGACTCAGTCGAGGAAATGAATAATAAAGTAGAAAATCTCAGAATCTAATTGTCCAGTTCATTAGAGAATAACTGATTGCTAAACATTGAATTATTGAGAGTGAGATCAAATAAGAGAGACCACAAAGAATTCCCACAGTAAGTGAAATCTAAGGCCTTGAAAAAGTAGTAAGATTTTTGCTGAGATAAAGACGAGAATGATGAGTGTATCAGGTTAAGAAACAAATGAGCAAAATTCATAGAGTGGGGATGAGTATGATATAAAGAAGAAACAGTGAGATCTCTTTTTGACAAAACTGGAGTTTCTTATTGTGTAGGAATATTGGAAATTAATGTGAAATGTGTAATATGAAACTATATAAGTACAGATACTTTATGAGTTATGATGATCGAAAGTGCCCTTAGCATAAAATTAGTTAATTATTTATGGCTTTCCTCACTGATGAGATATCTTTGGAGATAAGTAACCTAATGCCAGGAGCAAAATAAATAGTAAATAGTATAGAATGAATAAATAAAGGGTGAATGAAGAAATATATGAAGAGGTTAATAAATGTGAAAAACAAATTACTTTAGGATATTTATTCTGGCAGAACCGGGGTATTTTCAATAATTCTGAAAACTGCCTAAACTTGTGAAAAGAAAGGGCAAATTCGCACTACCTTTAAAAACCATGAGATGATTAATTGTCATTTCTAAACTTTTAAGTTTTAAAAGAGTGGATACAAAGTTTTGAGTTTATATTAGAATTAGGGTTTCTGTTGTGGTTTAGCATTCTGTACTTTCTTTTCTTTTTTTTTTTTAAATTAAATTTATTGGAGTGACATTAGTTAATAAAATTACATGGGTTTCAAATGTATAATTTAATAATATATCGCTTGTATATTATACTTTATTTTTCTTACAAGTGCTGTTTTGAGTAAGTTTTTAAAATATTTAAGATAATTATCAACATCTTTTCAGATATTTGAAAATACCATTGTGTGTAAAACCATAATGAGAGTGTTAAAACCAAACAACAAATACAATACCGCTGGAAATTATACTATCACTGAACACTTCTCTGTATTTTCTTTGTCCCTAAAAAAATAAATAAAAACTGCATTCAGATTACCTTATTTAGATCAAATTTGAATATAATTATAGTTTGAAAACACTGTGTGTTGTTAAATTACAGAAAATTTGTAGAAAAAATAGTAATCAGTTCCTTCACTAAACACAAGATCTATGTAAAATGAAACAAACATATAGAATTGTGTATTTTCTCGCAAAGTGTGAGAAGCCTTCAATAATGAAGAGACAAAAAACAATTTTACTATGTATTTTTATAATGCAGGAAATATGATACCAAGGTTTTTAAAATATAATATGGTAAATAAGATTAATTCATACATGGCTACATTTAAACACTATAATAATCACATAGTCAGATACACACTATAATAACTATGAATATAGAGAAACACTTTTCAGAAATATTTGTTATTGTGAATTGGGAACATGTATATATCCTACAATTTCTAACCTGTAATTTCTAGTAAGTAGAACAATACTTAATAGAACATAATTTAGCAAACTTTTTCTATAAAGAGCACATACGGAATTTTTTTTAGGAAATGCTAGCCATAAGTCTCTGTTAGAACTATGAAACTCTGCCATTTTAGAAGGAAATCAATCGTGGACATTATATAAACAAGTAGGTGTGGCTATGTTTCAACAAAAGTTTATAAAAAGAGGCAGTAGGTTGGATTTGTCCAATAGGTTGTCCTTTGTTTACCCCTGTTACAAATTATTGTGCATATCTAATGAAAACACATTTTTGCTATGAATGAGGAGATGTTCCCCTTTCCTAAGTGGCAGGTTAGGTCATTTCCTACAAAATATGAAATAAATACTTATTAATGAATTAATTATTATTGTTGCTTATAGAATATATCCAATGTTATCATTATGAGGGTCTCTTCCTTTTTCATAGTGAATTCTTTCAACTTTAACATAACTAAAACTGGCATACATACAGATGACTTTTATAAAAGATATAATTTGTTATGAAATGTGTACCAATTACTACCAGTTACAATTTAAAGGCTAATTAGAAAATGTACTATAGATACAAATGACAATAAAAAGTTGTTAAGCCAACAAGAATCTAAATTGCTAAGAGCTTTGAAACATGCTGTCATTCCATGAATATGGAACCGAAAATAAGTTTGCTAAGGGAAAAAGGTCTTTTGGTGCCAAGTGTAATTGCTGCTTCAGACCTTAGGCATAAATAAGTACATTTTTATAATAAAACTCAGGAAAAAAAGAGAGAAAACTACTACTTATTGAGAAAACATAGGTTTTTCTTTGATAGTTTCTCATTTTTAATAACAAAAAGAAAACATTTACGAAAATTTTATTTACGTTTTACATAACCCAATATTTTTCTTCATCTCTTTGTAAATTTGAATTGCAAATGTTGACACTTTTTGCTTTTTTTTTAATCCTCTAAAGAACCATTTTAGAAATTATCTGTGTTATGTCTGGCTTATCATACATGCTTACTGAAAATAAGCTTTTTATGTTAGCAGAGCAAATAAATAGTAATTCTACTAAAAAATTTCAGGAGTCGAGGTTGGTACATATCATCTTCTTTCCCTCACCCATAGTGATGGCTGCCAACTCCTCAGCCTTAGTATCACGTATAATTTATCCTTCCTTTTTTCTGACTTTCAGCCTTATAGCACTGAAAAATATCTACTTTGAAAAAGTTTTGAAACTTCTTAAATCGATCTTCTCAGTTTTTACTCCCTGCAATGTCATTATATTAAAAGGTTAACAAATAGAAGAGATTAGAATTCAATCACATTCTGAACCCTCCCACATCAACCAGAAAAATGAACACTTGCTTTTTAATATAAAACTTTATAGTCTAATCTATCATTTAAAAAGTTCAGTTTTCACAGTATACAATAAGTTTTCAAATCATTTTTTCATGGCATTTGTATAAAGTTTTTTTTAACATTTACTATCATATGTTGAAATTACTTGTGCTTTTTAAGAATCTCAATTTTATTCTAATTATTTTTCTCAATTGAGAACTCTCTAGCTATTGTGAAATTCAACAAATATATCTCACTTTCCCCTTTAAATATTAATTTAAAATTATCAAGCTATACATTTGGTGTACATGTGTTTTTCCATAAGCACATTATTTTTTTAATAAAAGTTTTAAAAATTTATTATGGCCTATCTGAACATTATCCTTTAGAATATAGAAAGAATTGACACTCTTTACCTTAACTGTTGTACAGTTGCTCAAGTTTAATTATTTTACAAATGCTATGCACGGGCTCTAGGGGCATATCTCATCATCACCATTGTTGATTGTGCAGATATCAATGAGTATTTAAGTAATATCACTCACAAAATTGAAAGCATGCCAAGAACATTGCTGTTTGTTTTACATGGTTGCTATTATTTATCTCAACATTTAAGTTTGAGAAATTCTGTAGCTTACATGTAAAGATCAGTTTGTGTAGGCTAAACAGAGACTTTTATTGGTTTGGTTCCTGTTAATTGAAAGATTAAGAGAGAGCTATTATAATTTTTCAACATCAAGGACACAAATCCCAGGTAAATACAATGCATTTTGTGTTGGCAGAGACCTCATACTATCTAGACTGACTGAAAACATGAGGTACCTACCACATAAACTGTTTATTATAACATAAATACATGTGCATAGTAAAAAAAAATATGTATATATAAGTCTATGTCACCTTCACCCCCAGTGAGACTACACAAAGGCAATTTTTTTAAAATTTGAACTTTCCCAGTTTACTGGTTTATCTATTGGTTTTCTGCCTCATTTTATATGATATACATTTACTCCATTTCTTGATTTACAAGTGTTTCGGTTAACTCTCTACTATGAAAAAAGATAATTATAAATAAACCCAATTTCTCCTTCTTAAATGTCTCTGTGGGAATTTTTAATTTCTCCTATAATTTCTTCAATCTGTAATATAAAATATTCATGCCTTTTTCTCTTTTTAAATCAACTGCAAACAGTATATCTTGGCTTCTTTTGAAGTAAGATGAAGAAAGTTATACTCTTAAATTTCTTTCAATCTCTAGTATGCTCCTTTACTACTCAAATTTTTCTAGCTATCTTTTTAATTTTTTTTTGCTTTTACATTGGCAAGGTGTATGACTTTTATATAAAAAAATCTAACACATTTGCCATATGTTGTGTTTATAGGTTAAGTCTAGACATTAAAAAGGAGAACGTAAAAGTATTATGAAATATCCTCTGTATTACTGAAACAACCAGTGTGATTGAACCTGTAGAAAAGTAACCATATATAATCCTTTGTCGTTCAAATGAGTTCTTTGAGGCAAATAGTTAGTTCCCAAATGTCAAGCACAGATGCCCCTCCCCATTGCTACTTTCTATATATTGTTAAAAATCAGTCTACATTTCAGTTTCCTTTATATTTACCCTGTGATTCTTAAACATTTTTCTCCTCAAATTTCTAATTGATTTTTTTCGTTAACAGAAGAATCACATGTCATTATCATATTATTAATATCCAGTTTCTTAATATCATTCTAGTTATGATATAAATTTAGCTACTGTAATAATGATCAAAATAGCACTAAATAAAAAAAAGAAGTTATTTCCCTTTAATAGTCTACTTGTAAGAAAAAAAAGGCTATATATCATCTCCATATTTTAGGGACTTGGGTTCTTTTTGTATTTATCCTCTTCTATCCTCTTTAGGTTTGTAGCCTTAGAGACCTGTATCAGCTACTAGCATAACTACATTCCTGCCAGTGGCAGTGGAAGAACGAGGAAGAAGAAGGTAGAAGCCTTGCCTTCTAAGCACAAGATCTGTGTCAAGTCTCAGTCTCTTTAATTTTCATGATGTGGATATCTTGCCAGGGAAACTGACACTCTTCCTCTTCGAAACTAGCTCGGGAGTTGGGGAAGCTGAAGAGGAATAGAGGAGAAGGTGAAATGGTTGCAGGCCTAGTTGCTACCTCATTGCAATCAGGTGAGCCAACGGATAATCAATGATAAGTGTGAGCTGCAAAAGAGCCTGTCTGAATTTCTGAGAGCAAAATAACAAAATCACTGCTGCTTTAATTCTTGTGGTCTGCCATTACCAGAAACACAGAGAAAAGGAAATTCTGAGAAGCACAGCTCAATCGACATTTCACAAAGTCATCTTAAAAAGTATCCCCAAAGCGCCCTTTAGGTACCTTTCTATTTCCTACTCCACTCAAAGGTAATCATTATGCTAATTTATAATGCCGTAAATTAATACAGATGGTCCTAGACTTACAATGGTTCAACTTATAATTTTTTGACTTTACAATGGTGCAAAAGTGATAGTCACTAAGTAGAAATCATACTTTAAATTTTGAAATTTGATCTTCATTATGTGGTACAACACTGTCTCATGATGTTGGACCGGGGCCGGGAGACATGGTTCCTAGTCAGGCATGTGTCACGAGGGTAAACAACCGACACTCTATAGTGTACTGTGTTGCCAACATTTTTTGAATAGTATTGTGCTCTGAGCACATTTGAGGGAGGCTAGGCTAAGCTATGTTTGATGCTCAGTAGGTCTATTAAATGCATTTTCAACTTAAGATATTTTTCATTTATGATGGGTTTATCGGGACATAATTCCATATCAAATGAACATCTTTATTGCTAGTTTTTTGGAATTTAAATAAATAAAATCATGTAGTATAAACTCTTATATACCTAGTTTATTTTACTTAGTGTCATATTTATTAAATTTATAGATATTACTGTCTTCAGTTGCTAATAGTTCTTTCTCATTGCTATATAGAATTGACCAATGCATCTGACAGTGATTCTACATTGATGGATATTTGGGTAAACTCAATTTTGGGCAAATTTTGAATAATGACTCTATTAATGTATTTTTTAGTGAGCACGTATATGCATTTCTGTTAATACCTCAGAGAGTAAACACTGGATCATATGATATGCATATACATAGCTTTAGGAGATGTTGCCAAATGATTTCCAAAAATTAAGGTCCCAATTGCTTCATATCTTTGTTCAGATTTAGTGGCATTCATCATCTTATTTTCAGTCATTTTTGTGGATGTCTAAGATGGTATGTCCATGTGGTTTTAATCTCTATTTCCATAATGATTGCATTAGATATATTTTTATATTTTATTGGCCATTCGAATATTTTATTTTGAAGTACTTTTTCAAATATTTTGTCTTTTTGATGGAAGTATCTTGATCTACTATTCTCTTATGTATTTGTAGTTCTTTATATATATTTAAAATATGAGTCATTTGTCCACCATATGGGTTATGTATTTATACTCTTAATATATACACATAATGTTTCGATTACATAACAATAAGCTGTAAGTGAAATGAGTTCAAATCCTCAGACCGTGATTCATAAGAAAATAGTTCGAAATGCCTTATTCGGATATATTACAGAAAATATTTGCCAATCAAGACAAATACATTCGTATTCATATGTCCACAAATTCATATAGCTCATATAATTATATTTCATAAAAATCATTTAGAATGTTTTTAAATTTCTTTAACATTGTAGTTAAATGATATGCAGAATAAAAGTAGGGCCTTAAATCATTTTTAAAAAGTAATAATGTTTTTGATGAAAACTATCTGGCAACTTGATAAATTAAAAAATATTATTTTGAGTGCATCATAATTATAAAATAATGTCCCATGGTATTTAAATTAAAATATGACATATGCAATTAGCTTTTTACGATATAAAGCTAGCTGCTCTAGGTTATTGACAGGGTAAACCAAAGTAACATTTCAATCTGCTTCCAAGCTTTTACTTCTTTTCTTACTCATGAATTTTATAGTCCTATTCTATTTCTCCATCCGTTCATCACCTTTCTCCTGTTCAGGTAAAAGTAGATTTCTCCTGGCCTAAAGGAAGATCCATTACTTAAGCAAGCTTCATCGGGCACTTAGCATAAAACTTTATTAGCTTTAACATCATACAATGCAATAAGCCCAGGACAGTTTCTTCCTGTTTATATATGAATACCTTCTAACTTAACTTCAGTATTCTGAAAGCACCAAGGCACCTTCCCACTCCACCAACAGAACAAACCTGACAGCTCATAAAAGCTATCTTTTGCTCTTTCTATTTATTTTTCTATTTAAAGATGATATCCATGATCTAATTGTCATTCCTTTGCATCTAATCTAGTACTTGAGGACAAGAATAAGAAGTAGATTGTTTCCTATGGCTCCTTTCCTATAGGTTGAGTGTTTTAAATGTGTTTTAAGCAATAACATAATCTGTTTCTTAAAGGAGTTCAATATTTTTTATTGTGGTTTATTGGTTTAGGCTAAGAGAATTGCTTCAGAACAAAAATTATCTTTCCAAAATAAAATAATACTACTAAAATATCTGTTCTGCAATGAGACCTGTGGAAAAATGACACCAAAATTGTCCTCTTAGAGGAGACAATGTCCATCAACCAAACTAATTTATAATTATTCCTATTTGTATGATTAGGAAATCATAAAGTGACTTGAATAACAAAATTTATTATAAAAAGTTTAATTTGATAAATTCAACAGTCTACCCAAGTTATGTAGAACCTAGTAGAGTTACTGGGCTAAGCCAACTCATATATTGCTGTCATGTTAAGATTCCACTTATGTTCACAACTTGCATACAAGTTGGATACATTGTTTGCTCTCCAATGTACTGTCTGTCCAAAAACACTGTCAATTGATATAGTCTACTCTCAAAGACAGTTCAGTCTTAGAGTGCCACAAATCTTAAAAGAAAGAGAATGTCCAACTACCAAGGATAAGTGACCCCTCAGCACTATCCTGACCAAATCCCTTGAGCCTACTCAAGTTTCCTGTCACTTAGAGTTAGTTCATTCGCATTTCCATATGTCACTGTCAAAAGAGCAAAGCAATCTCTAATGTACTGGGCAGGTGAGAGTAATCTGCTTCCTGTCACACCTAGGTAACTGTATTAGCATAGGAACACCTTTATTCACGGCTACTCCTCCATCTGTTCAGCAGTTGCCATCCTGTGAGATTCAATGGTAATAAATAAAGATTATAAATCATGAACAAAATGATAGCTCCAACTTTCTACCAGTCAATTAAATCATAAAGACATGTTGTTTCACAGGTATTTTCCAGATTATCCAGAAGCAGTCTTTAGGCAGAGCCTCAAATCAGCAGGAATCTAACTTCCCTTTGCCAGACAAAATAGATCAGGTAGCCTCTCCCAGCATCGGCCATTTGTCGGTTCTATGTCTGAAATAATACGTGAATACTGTTATTTGTTTGTGGATACTCCTGTGCATAAAGAATTACTATGTCTTTCACTGGTACGATGATCTGTTATGCTTCTTTCCATTGTTTATCATGTTTCCTCTATTTCACACTCTAATTTTTCCAATCCATTTTTAATTCTAGTTCAGATATGTTCAGATACATTCAGCAGGCAGTAACATTGCTCGCACCCAAACTTTTTCCTTCATCTAATTTCCAGTGTAATGTCCTAGAATTTTATAGTTAAAAATTACAAAAATGTTTCTGATACTTGGTATTGGGGACACATCATAAATAGCCTTAATTTAGCAATATAGGTTAGATTTAGGTTCACCTCTAAGGTTCTATCTGTAAGTCATGAAGTCAAATTCTGTGGTAGAATTATCATATCATATAAAGTGATATCTTCGCTACTGGCACAAGAAAGTGAAGTCTTTGCCCTGAAATAACCACATAGAGGGAAATGAAAGAAGAAAATGTGAGATAAAAAAGATATGGACATGTGTTTTATCATCTCCCATCCTATCTCATGTCCCAATTCTAGCAACAGCTTCAATAGAGCACTCCTTATGTACCACCCAAGACATAGTAATTCTTTCAGGTATCCTTTTAAGCCAGTTTCTTCTTCTATTGTTAGTAACAGATGCTTTATCTATATATTCTGATTTTTAACAGAACATTGCTCCACTGGTGATAAGAAATGTGGTATGTTCTTATATGACATTTTGTGCCTAATTTTCTTCTTAGGGGCAAAAACAAAAACAAAAACGACAACAAAAAAAATAACTGTCAACCTAGAATATAAGTGAAGACATTTTCAGAGACACGAAATTGAAAGAAATCATCTCTAGTAAACTGGCTAAGAATTGCTTTAAAAAAATTCTGTAGGGTTTAAAAATACCAGATAGAAATCCAGAAATAAACACCAAAAATTATACATAAGTTTGTAAAAAATATAGATATAAATATATAAATAATCTGACAATGTTTAGAAACATTTTTTATTGTCACTGTTGGGGCAGATAAGGCTTGTGCTGTCAGTACCTATTTAGTCGAGACTAAGGATGTTGGGAAATCCATGTATAAATATATATGTATATATATGTATGTAAATTAAATCTCCTTAAAGACTATCAGTTGTTGAAAGCAAATAGATGTGCAACACACACACACACACACATACACACACGCTTACACACACATTTCTTGGTGAGACGTCCTCAAGCTTCTCTGTCTTGTCTTCAATCTGGATCATAAGAAATTTCTCCATGTCTGATGTAGGCCCTTAATTTTTGTTAGTCACAATGCCTTCAGTGAAGTAGATCTTTTAAAGCCTTTATAGTCCTTAATAATTTTTATTTTTGTTTCCAGGTTAATCATTCAACATAGCCTCTTACTGGCAATATTAGCAATGGATTTTGTATGCTTAGGTGACATTATAAGCAAAACAACACAAGTTAAATAGAAATAAGAGAAAATGACACAATCAAGACATGGCGTAATGTGGCATACTATTTTACAGAAAATCTTCTTTTTTATAAGTAGAAGGAGTACACTCTAAAATAATAATAAAAAGTATAGTATAGTAGATACATAAACCAATAACATAGTTGTTTATTATCATTATCAATTATTATATACTGTACAATTGTATGTGCTATATATTTACACACGACTGGCAATGCAGTAGATTTGTTTACACCAGCAACACCATCAACATATGAGTAACACATTGCAACTACAACATTATGATGACTTCATTGCCACTAGTTGATAAAAATATTTCAGCTCTTTAATGATCTTATGGGACCACCATTTTATACGCAGTCCACTGTCAATCGAAAGCTTGTTATGAAGTGCATGACTACTTCCTCACTGCAATGAATTGATAAAGTAAGCACAAATTTAGTAAGGATATAGAAGATTAGAACCTTTTCAATCAACTTGACTTAATGAACATACATGGGAGACTGAGCCCAACAAGAGAAGAATATGAATCCTTCTTAAGTGGGAGGACATTTTAGGAGATATAGACTAATAGAGGACTATAGAAAGAATGAGGATAAGACTGTGCTATGAAAATCTAGATGTCATGAGAGTTTCAATATTCTTCTGATAAAAATAAATCTTTCAAATCTTTTGGAAAAATTCTTGGAATCATATTAGAAAATTGTATCAGAAGACCTTCACATCAATGAAGTATGGCATAAAGTAAACTGATATAAGTTAATGAAGTGAATAAGAGACTGTTTGAAATATTTAGAAAATATTTAGAAAAGTCGATGTAAATGTGTAAAAATACATTAACAAAAGTATGATCTGTAAAAATAAAGGCTGCAAAATCCTATGAATTTGTGTCAAAAGGGATCATCACTGTTTTTATGTTAAATGATGGTGACAGTGCATGATAACAGAAAGGTTATGGGGGGGTTGTACTCAGCTTCTCAGACTGATATGATGTGCATATTGAAAAAAAAACCCAGAACCAATATAAGTGGATATACAAATAATGGATAAAGATGTATAAATTCATTAATTAATGAATAAATGACCTTTATATTTTAATAAACATTTTGACTCTAGAGTTTTATCATGCTTCTTTTTATTATTTCAGGCCTTTGAAGATTGTATATTATTTTTGAATACCTTGTTAAGTAAAAATGTAATTTTTCTTAGTAAGAGGTCTTATGTATGCTCACTAACCATTTGTTGATTGAATAAATATTTTTTCAATGTTTACACTAAAAAATTAGAATATATGATTTTATTAAGGCTAACCATTATTTCCCTATTTTCCTTTATTCAAAATATATAAAGTGAGATTTCATCGCACATTGTGTTGTGAGAAAATTTCCCATGACTGTTATCTGTAATCCTCAAAATTTTTACTTATACAAATTTGCCTTATAAACACTTAAGATCAGTAGTAAAATAAACATACTCATGTCATATATTGACATGTGTAAAGTATGTCTATTTTATGTCTATTTTATAACACTCTTTTGAAAGATGTCTTTATTTGGTTATAGAAATGGAATAATAAACCTGGAAAAAACTTTAGAAACTATATAATCTAATCCTTTCATGTTAATTTCTTGACCAAGGTCAGGAAGCTAATTCAGGGCAGAGCAAAGAATCATGTGCAAATGTTAAAAATTGACTAACTTCTTTTGTGTTTGGTAAAGAGTTATGTAAATTTTCGGGGCGTACATGACTGTTTTCAGTCTGGTAACTTTGTCATAAAATACAACAACATTGTCAGTACCAAGTTGTTACAGATTTCACATAGCATGTTTATCACAATTTATTAATAATTTCATTCCATTATGAATTTAAAATATAATTAAACATTGATAGTCATTATCAGGACTAAACACACGGTATATGCCTTTCTGCTGGTGAAGTCAGCATCTGAGCTGTACTGATGATAAAAGGGGAAAGAACAAACAAAGTGAAGAGCTGACATCCATGTGCTGCTGAAAATATTACATTAGAGAGCTGGCTGGATATCTGAAAGTTACAGACCTAGATTTTTGCTTCTGAGTGAAAGCAGCGGCTGGCTGAGGAACAGTGGACAAAGAGAATGATGAATGAAATCAGGGTTTGATGTAGAGTGGAATATTGGGAACAAACATTTTAGTTCTTTTGTAGGTTTTATCTCCTTCCAGTTTTTCAGAGAGTGAAAAACTGCTTTGGAATGCTATGTATACTTTTCTGTCCTGTCCACTAAATTGCCTTCTTTACTCTTTTTTCTCATTTATTTCCTGTAAGACTCAGCCGCACCTCAGAGTTCTTTGGATCATGCCCAAGCAGATGCATTTATTCTGAAAAGCAAATTTACAGAAAATGGGGAAAAGATACCATTGCTTTTGCTTTTCTCATTTCATCTACAAAGCACACACAAAAAATATTTAGGTAAATATTATTTATTTTTCTCAAAGTGTATTTTTCTAAGAAATTGTATATAACCATTTTGTAATTTAATTTTGTGTAATTATTTTATAATAATTTTTAAGGTATGTGATAATGCAAAAGATGTAGAATTAGTGTCAAAATGCCCAAATTTGATTCATATTTCAATTATTACCTTAGTTGGAAATTCAGATAGAGAAGAACTAGAAAAGATGATATTATTCTATAAAAGAAAAATGTCCCTTATGCAAAAGGGTACTAACAAATCGGTTTTATAAATGTTCATTTTCCTAGTACTATAAAAGTTATTGTCAAAAATCTTAATTACTAAATCTTAATTAGTAAAAGGTATAAAATAATCTGAAGATGCTATCGAAGTTTTTCACTTCTCTTACTTTGGGAAACAGTGTGATTACTCTATTTTAGGCTACATGATATGTTATCAGCTCTACAGTCTAAATATTATAATCTGATTTTCACTACAATATGACAAAATATCTTAAAACAGATATGTATGCCTCTAAGAAAAGCTTAAAAAACATGAAGTCTGCATATATATGAACTTGTTCAAAAAGAAAGCACCTACCATCAATAGCCCTGGACTTTGACAGCACTAAGCAAATCATATTCAGAAATGACATTAATACAAAGCTAAGTTAGTGAAATACAATTCACATCCCATTCAAAATTTAAAATTTTATCAAGTAGTTTTATAACTTAAAATATGGATGCCTGGAAATATTTAATTATCCAGTAATCTATATATATTTAAACAGTATTTATCATGCTGAGATTTAATCTTTGTTTCAAAGTGACTTAAAATTGATAATCTAATATTAGAGCCATTATCTACCAAAGAAAACAGATTGATAGAAAGCTTCAGTTTAGATCTATTTTTATTATTAAATATGCTTGCTCAGAGGTACTTAAAACACTAAAACAAACATCTTTTACATCTGTTCTTTGAAAAGTTTTTAAAAATTATGTTTATTATCTCAAAACTTCCTGGATGTTCAGGATCAACCATAAGTAAGAAAAAAATGTGCTAGTTTGTAAGTAAAGGAAAGAAAATAACATTACACTAGTTTGAATGTAGCTACAGATGGATGGAAAGCAACGATATCGGGAAGATCCCTTGTGATGAAAACGGAAGTATTTCACACATTTCTTGACAATATCGTGTATATAAAATATTATCTCAGTGAAAATAAATCACTGAAACCTTTTCGGAAGAGACAGGAAGTTCTAGCCTACTAATTTGCCCCCAAATCACTTCATTTTTAATCTTCTCTGTTCCTTTAAGAAAGAAAACATTTTAAATGACAGGAGGTTGGAGAGTCAAGCTAGATTTAGAAAGGTAGTATTTTCCTCATAGATCTTTCATAACAACTGTAAAAGTAGTTTTATTGTTAGTTTTATATATACATACAATATTTTTATAGGTATTGTGTTTTCCTGTACAAAAAGTCATTGTCAGTCTTTCTAATTTGATAAGTCTGTAACCAGGAAAGACATTTGTTTTCATTGCCAGCCTCTGCTTTTCCTACTGCACAAAAGATGGATGGTTTATTTGAATAACAGTTACAGTTGAAAGGATTTTCTACTGGTGTTTTATAGAAATAGCCAATTTTTAGAACCGTGGATATCTTTCCTAAAACATGTCAATTTTATCATGACCGAGAAGACAAAGAAGTTTTGTAAATGAGATTAATTTTTAGTTGGAACTCATATTGTCAAGTTTACTGCTCATAAATTTTCTTTAATTCAACTTGCAAGAAGATCATTTATCGTTTCCTACTATAATACAGCAGGTCAGGGTAATTTGTTATTGATAAATATATAGCACTTAGCACAGTGCACATTACATGTGTTCAACAAATATTTGATAAATAAAAGAAAAATATTTTTGATATTTTATTTTATTAATTTTCTAAATCGATGTTTGAGAATTAAATATACATTTAATATCTTTAATTTGTGTGATTAAATATTGTGAAATATTTGTGAAAAATAATGTTCTGTTTCTCTGTATAATACAAGAATGCTGTCCTCGGGTTTTTCAGTCATACTTTTCTGAAAATGGAATTTTGGATGAAATGGCACTTCATTTAAGTCATTATTATGTTTATAATTATTCAGTGGTACTTATCTTTTAAAAGAAAATCAACACAGACTTTTAAAAAACACCAAGTGTGCATATAGATATGTATATATGTAATACACAGATATACACATATATACATATATGTAATATATAAATACATATATATAGATCAATGTGTTAACCTTTTTTCCTGTTAAGATGTTCAAGAATCTAATCAATAATTTGAGTTTAAGGCCAGCATGGAGATTTTTGTTAATAAGAAAAGTTTTATTTTTTGTTTTATTTGAAACATTTGTTCAGCAACAAACAAGTTCATGTTAAAAACTGGTAAGATGAATTGCTTAAAATTTAGATAGTAATGTTTTCAATATGGCATGCTATAGTAATGTGTACTTGAGTTTGGAAACACAGAGTTAAATTTAACTTTATATCCAAATTCCAGTCTAATTAGAGTGGTAATTAGGTAACCAGTGTCTAGAATTAATGAGAATATTTACTAAAAGTTAACCAATACTGTGTATAGATACACACATCCAAGTGTGAGTTCGTATGTGTGTATATATTTTATCTCCATAAGAATTTGGATTTCTCTTTTTTCATAATTTTCATATAGTATACATCTTGAAAACAGAAAATAACAACATTGACAAACATGCGGGAACATTGTTCAATTAATAATTTCAGGAAGCAGACACTAGCAGTTGGAAATAAATACAATGTGGGGGAAAAAAAGGAACATACACTTTGCGGTCAAATAGATCTGAGTTAGGATTCTGATTCTGACATGTATAAATATGTGACTATGTCTGAGTTACCATTCTGAAGTTTCAGTTTCCTCATTTAAAAAATATAGTTTATAAAAGACTCTTTCAGAATTGTCGAAAGAAAGTAAATCATAGATGATAGATGAATATGGGTATTTATATTTATAGCCCTTAGCTAATAATTCAGAACATTAGTGTTCAATCATGCCAACTTCACATATTAGTACTAAATTTCTCATTTTTATTATTTATGACTTAGAATTAAGTCATTAACTAGATGCATTGTGCAACATTTATTAAATATCTACCATATTTGCCAGAAAATCAACTTCTTATTGATTCATGGTGTTCAAATTCCAAATGTTCCCAGTTTAGTTTATCTACAATGCCTGATTAAGAGTACATTCTATTAATTAAATATCTTAATAGTATCTGTAACACACTTATAATTTTAATTTTAAATAATTAAAATGCAAAGGCATTGTTTTTACAAATAAATGTATTATTTAACTTACATATGCTTACTTAGAAGACATTGGATTATGATTATGGACTTCTATTTTTCATTTTGTTTTGAAAATTAGCCATGGGACATTGGTGAATGTGTTTTGACCTAGAAGTACTTCTTGCAAGTTGTTATTTGAATAAGTCACTTTTACTAACTGAAGTTTCATTGGCTCTTTCTATTGGATATTTGAGCTTTCCTTCTTAATGTGAAAGGATCTGATGTTGCCAAATGAGATAACCCAATCACTTATAAAATTTGAATTAAAAGGTGAGTTTCATTTTATTTTAATTTTCTTTCAAGTTAATTCTGATTTATGATTTTCTTTTCTTCTATAATTTGTTCAAGTAGCTTTTGTTGAAAACCCATCTAATTATAGTAATTAATCACCAAACTTTAACAGAATAAATTGTACACTTATGTTCTGGAATGACAATTTTTATGTCAAATTAATGATTTATATGTGCAGTGTGTGTGCATACTTTAATAATAACAGAAATTGGAAAATTTTAATTTATATGTACTGTTTTTAGATTCAGAGTTCCAATGAATTAGGATTGACATTTAAATCTAGAGCCTATTATATGGAGTGCTCAATAACTTAGAAATAATACATTCGTTTTTAGTTTTTCAGTGAAAACTCTCTCCTTAGGACAAATAAGTAAATTCAATAAGAACCATAATTCTTCCTTTTATGCATTTTCCCTAAAAATTAGCAATTTATAACAATTTAGTACTTATTAAAGATACTGTGGTGAGTTGTATTTTTAATTAGTTTGTTAATCTCAAAAATAACATGGATTTCCAGGTAAAGTTAAATAAATAAAGTTAAAATTAAAAAAAAAATTGGCCAACAGAAAACCAACAAGTTGAAGCTGGTCACAGTGAAATGCTGTGATAAAAGAATAAAAGAAGAAAAAATCCTGAGTGCAATATTTGGAAAAGAATGCTAACACACATGACCTTAAAATGGGATCTGATGTTGCTCTGAAAAACTTACTAGAATTCACTACTATCTCCAAATCTGTTATAACACAATTTTCTTTCATGAAGTCCTAATCATTGTTTCAATTTTGTTTTTTACATGTATGTAGTTGTGATTAAATATTCAGATTGTAAATGTTTGAATGCATAGACCTATTTGTATTATACGCATAAAGAAAGTAAAAATACATAATCTATGCAATTGTGCTACAATATCTTTGTACAATGCATCCAACATATCCAAAGAAGGAGGCAGAAAATATTATTCAATGTGCCACTAAACAATTCATACAGTTTAAAACTATCTGATAATTACAAAATCAAACCTATAATTATGCCATTCAGGGCCATTCAACATTCACCTTATAAGTTCTGCTCAAAAGAAAATCAGTTTCTTAATTCTGTAACGGAAGCAAATTCTCAGTGATGACTCACAAATATTTCTGAATCACTAGTTTACACTTTTTATATTTACAAGTCATGTGTATAAAATTTGCTCACATGAGAAACAACTAAGTGGCAAACATCCATCTGTTTTGACAAGATGTCAAGTCTTTTCCCAATACCATCTCCAGTGATTTCATGGATTCCAAATAAGATGCTTATCTATTTCACATATTATCCTCATTGACTCACATCAACTAAGGAGCAGTGTAATCCACCCTAGAGCTATTCCCATTTTCTACTAATCACTTCCGGGTGTTTTGAATTCGCAAATCTGCATTATTTACCTCCATGATTTTCTTCAAGACTGATTATAAACTCCTGTTTCATCCCTTAATTCTGAAAACTCAGCCAGCACTGTGTGTAATTTAAAAACAGATGAACAAACAAAACACTGGAAAATAGAAATAAATGATAAATTGTCATTTTAAGGAAATAAGACGTTATTGTTGGGGGTATGTGCACACAAACCGATATCAAAGTCACTCACTGAACACCGTATTGTACAGGACCCATTGACCCATACAAAATTGTATGGTCCAAGCCCTCTTGTATTTTTATTTTGATATATATTTTAATATATGAATATTTGGGAGATGGTAAAGCTTTGTATGTGTATCAGTTTGCTAGGACTGCCATAAGAAAGTACCACAAACTGGATGGTTTTAGGTAGGAATCACATTAAGGCACCTCCCTAGAGACACTAAAATGAAAAACAGCCTGGAGTAACGGACTTGACGTGGTGAAGCAGTTTTGTAGTATAAAATTTCCCACTGAAATGGAAAATAAAGGAGGTAAAGTCCCTAGCACAGGCATGCACAAAACGACAGCTGGCGTGACCTAGAATTCACCTTGACATCATTACGCAGTCATGATAAATTGGGTTATGATAAATAAAGTTTAAGGCTGTACTCATCATGCATCTGATGACACGACAGTTCCAAAAAGTCCAAACACGGCAAGAAAAAGGGCACCTCTCTGATTCAAAAAAACCCCACCTTCTCTGCAAGACAGGACCAACCCAAATCATGGCTATTCTACCCCTTAGTTAGGTTAATGGATAAAATCCCTAACCCACAACGGGATAACACAGCAGCTCTCTCTGGAGACTGCCCACTCTCCCATCTGAGAGTGTATTTTCACTTGGCAGAAATCTGCAGGGCTGACCACTTTGGGGAGATTGCTCTCCTTTCTGAGTGAGTGTACTTTGTCTTCAAGGCTAATTGCTCTTGGCAGCCTACTCTCCCTTCTGAAAGTGTACTGTCATTTTCAATAAAGTCAGCTTGCATGTGATTGGTAGCCATCTGCCTTCAATTCTTTGTCAACCGGAAACCAAGAATGAAGGTCTCTGAGTTTCGGGACACCCTAGAACTTGGTAGCGAATTAAACAACAGAAATTTATTTTATAACAGATATGGAGGGTAGAAGTCCAAGACCAAGATGTCAGCAGGATTTGTTTCTCCTGAGTCTTCTCTCCTTGGCTTGCAGATGGCCACCATCTGCCTGTGTTCTCACATGGTCTTTCCTCTGTGCACACTTATCCTTGGTGTCTTTCTTTGTTTGTCCTGATGTCTTCGTCTTATAAGGACACCAATAGAAATGAATTAAGGCCCACCTTAATGACCTCCTTTTAAATAAACTCATTAAGGACACTGCCTGCAAAATACAGCTACATTCTAAGATACTAGTGATTGGAGTTTCAATATATGAATTTGGGAGGAACACAATTCAGCCCACAGTAATATACAACACATAAAATATACTGATACTTTTATAAGTAAAATAAGATGTTATTTGCTGTAGAATAATTAAAAAATACTAAAAACACATAAAGAAATAAAGTAGTCTATAATCTCAATACTTCAATATAGCTATTCTAATACCAACACGCTAAGATATCTACAGATAAATATGACATATTTAATGGCTCATAATATTGTCTCTAGCTGTTATGTATATAGCACCCCCAAATTAATTTCTAGGTAATTTACAATGCTTTAGTATTATATGTTACTTTGCACCACATGTCTGTGCACAATTCTTAGTCCATATTTGATATTGTTCTTCTATTATCTTAAAAAAGATTTATAATTGGCTAATCAAATTTTTATTGTAATAGTTGATACTCATATCAGCACTGCATGCCTATCTTACCACATGGGTTGGGGTACTGTGGCTCTTGTAGAGAGCAAGAAAGTAAGAACAATACAGTTCATATCAAAAATTAAAGAGGGATGATTTCATGGGGATCCAAATAAATTAATGAAAAGCGTAAAACAATCATAAATGTTGCAAAATAAGCCATCATGGAAAAAATAACTCTCATTTAGCAGAAAATAAATGCTGTCCATATCTTCAATGTATATTGAATCTAGTGGTGTCTGTTGTATGAACTTTTCTGTGTTCTCAGCATCACCTCCTAATCTCTCTCTCTACCCTTTTAGATAATGTCCTTTCCCTTCTCTCTCATGGCTTTTTCTGCAGTTTTTCCTAAAACTTGCTATGTGGTCAGCATAGCTTTGATATTGATGCCTCTACTTTCTTTTTATATTGACCTCAACTTTCCATTATTCTGTCATTTATATGACTTCATGTGGGTCTCAAATTCAGTCTTAGAGAGAGTATCTAAAACATTCTGACAATTAACAATTAGCTACCACTAGCTACAATTTCAACCCAGTTTACCTCATAATCTCCAGACAGCTAAAAAGTGGCTACCTGTAGTACCTTTCTTTCTTCAAATAAACTGTCTCTAAGTTTACAGGTAGAGTGGCATAAAGCATATTGCCCATTTTCAACATATTGAGGATTATTCCAAATGTATAGAAAGCCATAAAGAACACTATGACAAACTCATTGATTCACCTTTAGATTTCACATAGTCAATCAACAATGATTTTTTTTTGCCATATTTACTTCAGATACATATTGTTTAATTTAACAAGAAAATAAACAATGCTAAATTGTTAATATTTTATCATATTCTCTTCACTTCCTAAATATGCTAAATATTGTAAATGTAGTAAATGTTCATCTGGTGAAAATAAAGACACAGTAGAATGCTTATTATAGAAGCCCAGCAGCCAAAGACCATTGGAACTCTCTTGTAGTTGAATTAAATTAGATTGATTTAGCTTAGTGCTTTATGGGCTAGGACACAACAGAGAAACCCTGGGGCATCTTTGAAAAGATTAATAGAGAGACCTTTGTAGAGTTTACATATGGGTTGAATGATTCTAAAGAATCAGGGACATAAGAAAATAATTCATGGTAGTAAATAAAATGCAAATTAAAATATGCACTGCAGATTTAAAAATATATATTCATGTTTTAATTTGCATTTTATTTACTACCATGAATTATTTTCTTATGGTTAATTATTTGCATTTTGTGTGTGTGTGTGTGTGTGTGTGTGATCTATTAAGACTTCGCCTAATTTGAAAAAAAATATATATATATACTAACTGGTTATTCAATGGATTTAAGATGCTTCATTCTTCTATGTGATTCTTGAAATTTTATTATTGATTTTCTTAAGTTTTTAAAAAGTAATTATGTTAACTTTTGTTGGTCATATTTTAGGGCATTGTATGCCAATTTTTTAATTTTAATACCATTTATGATATTTTTAACATATGGTTTTGTATAGTCACATATGTGGACTTCTTACTCTAAGTTTTTCCAACTTTTATAAATAAATAGTGACTATATATTTTCTTATATATAATTTTTAATTTTTAAATTAGTTCTTTAATCTGTTTGGAAAAATACGTAGTAAAATATATAACTTATTTTTTTTCAGAACAAATTATCAGTTTCCCCAAGAGTGTTTATGATTCCTTGATTCTTTTGGCAGTATTGTACTGTTTTCATTCTGTGGCTTTATAGTCTCAAGATGATTTTCAATAGATTTTGTGAAAAATAGGAGAAAAGAACTGATAAGGAAACTGAAAATTTATATTCTAATTTATCTGAAATGCTTTGCACACATCTCTCTTTGTGTGCGTGTTCCTATTGCATTAGGGTGAACTTTATAAAACTCAATATTCACCTGTTTTTGACTTACCAAAAAATTCAATATAATATAGTTTGACTTGTGGTTCAAATTAATATTACAAAATCAAAAGTGATTTCAGATTATTTTGCTCTTTCCAGTAGGCTATAAAGTTTTTGCAGCCTAGACTTTCTAAAACAGTATCTGTATAAAATATAGTCTTAAAAACAATGATACCTGAAGTTGGAATGGCAAGACTAGAATTATAGTTTCAGCAGAAACTGTTAAGAGTTTCTCCTCTTATTTTTATTTTCTAAGTCTTTCATGGAAGCTCATAGATGAACTTTTAGTCTCTTCTGATTTTTAAATAAAATATAGCATTGTTATATTTGTAACTGTACAATTAAATATGATTTATATTCCAATGAATCAATTACTTTGATTAAATTCTTTGCTCCTTTTGGAAATTTGATTTTTCATAACTAATTTATTACTAGTAAGAGGAAAATAAGCCAATATGTTTTTCTTATTTCAAATAAATAAGGGATTTGAGAAACTACATTTGGTTTTGAACTCCACTATAAATATTGTCACTTGGACGTCAGTATATAAAAGTAAACACTTCCCATAAAGCTGTCTTAATGTATTACAGATAGTGAATGTCTTGGGAAAAAGCCTAATGACTTACTTTTCGTTTCTGCACCAGTTCAAGCAGTAATTGAATAATCCTACTGCTCTCTTACAGTTAGGTAAAAGCAATGCCTGTACATACACATTTGTAAAACATGCACACTATAATTGGACAAAATATCCACATTTAAGCATTCGTTATTCCAGTACCCAGCAGAAATACAGGGAAAGAAACATCTCAATTTGTGTTAATAGTATTATGTGGTAGGCTAAATAATGTCCCCTCAGATGTGCCCTTGAGGGAATCCTCAGAACTTGTGAAAATGTTACCTTACACAACAAAATAAATTTTGCTTAAGCGATTATGTTAAGTATCTTGAGATGGGGAGATTGTTCCTGTTTATCCAGTGGGACAATGTAACCAACCCCAAGGATCCTTATGAAAGAGAGGCGGGAGGATCTGAGTCAGAGATATAGATATGACGACAGAAGCAGAGGTTCGAACGAGGCAAAGTCTGGAAGGGATCACTAGCCAAGGAATGTCAGGAGCTTCTAGAAGTTGGAAAAAGCATATGGAAAGGGATTCTCCCCTAGAGCCTCAAAAAGGAAAATAGTTGAACTCTTGATTTTACCCTACTAAGACTGATTTTGAACTCTGATCTTCAAAACTATGAAAAAAAATAATTTATGTTGCTTGAAGCCACTAATTTGTAGTAATTTGTTATGCCAGCAATGAGAAAATAATAAAAATAGTATTGTATTTTTCCCGTTCCCTCAAGTGCCTGAAGTATATTCTTCTCTGACACAAGCACACATGTGCACACACATGAAGAAACGGAATGCCAAGTGTCATTGTTTAATGTATTCTTCTGTTTCATTTTTAATGCCCATTCTCTAAGTCTTTGAAATACTTTCAAGAACACGGAGCCAAAACTGACACTTTAGTAATGCATTGCTAAACATATATTGGGAAAATATTTCCTCACATGTAATTATAAATTTTCTAACACATTCCTATAAGTACAATTCTGCTTTTTCTTTTTCTCTGCCTTTGATGAAATTATATGTACAAACACATTGCAGAGTCAGCACAATGCATGTCACTGAAATTTAGAAACTGAGAAGTGTAATGATTTAGGTAACATCATTATTTTAAAGGACTGTATTTTCTGTGAAATAGGGAGAAAAAATTCAGCTACATCCTAGCTTAAAGCTTAAGTAGGAGAAATAATTTTTTTTAAATAAGGTTTTTTTACTTTTTAACTGAGAAAAAATATAAATTTCATGTGTGGTTTATACAACTCTTTTTCAGTTAAAAAAGTTTTCTCCTTTAATTTAGATCAAATTTCTAATTAGAAATTAACCAATTTCTGACAGTTCTAGATTTAATTAATTTTTAGCTATAGGACACCTGAAAACTCCTAGGTAATCATCATCATCATCATCATCATCATCATCATCATCATCATCCAAAGATTGTATTACTCTGGTACATTTATTTTCTTATCCCAAAACCAAACCATTTCTCACCTTATTTCCACTTCTTTCTTGATTGCTTGCTTCATATGATGTTAAAGATGAAAAAAAAAATCAGGCTTTCCTCCCCCCTTATTTAAAATAATACCTCCTAAACTCCCACTTAGCTCACATCACTCTCTTTGTCCTGTACTGTTTCATTTCTCTTTATTATATTTCCCTTCCAAGTTAGAACACATTAATCCATGCGGATGCTTCAAAGCTTAGAATCTGTAAGAGACCTGAGGCCATTTCTTACAGATACTGATGAAGCTATTCCAAATACTTCCCTGGAGTGGACTTTATTATCTGTGACCACCAGTCTATTCCTTCACCCACTTCCTTGGCTGAAACCTGGGGCCAAGTGTAGTTAGGGATAATATGACCCAGAGACTAGAAATGGGTCTCGATAATCCCTGCTAGCTCCTACCCTCAAGGCACAAAGTTCCTGACTGCTTCTGAGAAAATTTAGATTAGTTCTTTGACATAACCATGGAAAACAAAAGTATCTTGCTTACTTTCAGATTCTTTGAATTTATCATTTTTTCTCACTTTGAAAAACAAATGAATGTAACTCTGCCCTTATAGGCAAGGAGATATTTTGTTACAAAAATGTCCTGGTTACCATCTTCAGTGAAGTGATGATGAAGTAGGTAGAAGATAAAAATTCTCCTCTGACCATTCTGATGCATCTGCAGACATCGAAACAAATATAATACTTGATAATTTTTCAATAAGAATCCCATTATTAAATAAATAAAAAATTTTGTTACTCTGGTACTTTTTGTCTTATCTCAAAACTGAACCACTTTCAACCTCATATCCACTTCCTTCTCTATTCTCTCTCTCCATTCTGAAAATCTGATGAAATGACACACTTTGGGGAGGTAGTGCTATTGTTCTAGCCACTAACGGTGAAACAGACATAATTTTTGCTTGTTTTATGCACTACTTAGGGGAGAAGACTTGAAATATTTCTGAAGTGAAAGAGTTTAAAATTAAAATACATTTTGAATTTAAGAAGCTGGTATATATATGTTAATGCCATAGACAAACTTCACTGAAGATATAATTTATTTTCTCTCATTTACTAAGGTTTTTAGTATTAAATAATTTTATAATTGCATAAATATTGTACATTTATTAAAAAGAAAAATGTCAAGAACCAACTTTTAAAATTTACTTTTATGTGTATTCTATTTAATGTGGTTAAAGCAATAGCTGAAATATAAATAAGAGAGAAGAAAAAGAGGAGTAAAGTCCAAATCTTTTTCAAACTATAGAAATGATAGGTGTGTATAAAATCTGGCCCAACAATCATGAAGTTCATTCTCCAACTAAAAGTGATTTGTCTATTTTATCTCCTTGCTATGTCAGCTTAAAGAAAATATGTGTTCAAAATGAAAATTGCACAGTAAAATGATTTTAATGTTTTACAATTTGTATATTGTTTTAACTTAAGTGATTCAAAGAACTATCCTACTTTGTACCTATAGACAAATCTAAGCAGAGTTGATATAAAAATATTATCAGTTTTTCTTACTTTGTATAAATAGAACCAAATCTTTGATTTTTTGAAACAGTTCACAACAGGTTTGATGATGTCTGCTTAATTAATTGAACTGACTTATAATGTTAACCCTTTGTAAAATTATCTGAGCATTCTTTTTCACCTGGTTTTTCCTTTGGGATTTTTCTATTGGGCATGAGTTTTATATATACACAAATAAAAAATAAAATCTTTAGCAAATTAACAGTGGGACTAATAAAAAAATAATGGGAGCAATAACACAGCAGATAAAATGGTGGTGTCTTACCTTGAACTATTATAGCAGAATACCTTAGACAGGACAGCTTAAACAATAGGAATTTATGTCTCACATTTCTGGAGGCTGGAAATCCAAGCTCAAGCTGTGGACAAATTGAGTTCTTGGTGAGGACCCTTTTTCTGGCTTTCAGACAGCCACCTTCTAGCTGTGTATATGGCAGAGAGAGAATGCTCTGATGGCTCTCCCTCTTCTTATAAAGGGTACTAATCCCATTAGGAGAACTTCTTCCCCATGATTTCATCTAAACCTAATATTAGATGCTATTTAGCAGGAGAAACACAGGTTAGGCTGCCATCATTTGCAATATCATCTGGTCTTCTGCTAATCTAAACGGGGAAATGGCGGAGATCCAATGGGTAAAGAAAAGAAGACCCGAGTGCAGTGTTATTCTTTTGCTGTTTTAATTTCTGTAAGACAGTGTAGCTATCTTTTTTTTTTTTCTTTTTAAATTGAAAACTAGGACTGCTTTCTCATTTATAAAGTGCAACATCTGGGCAAAAGGAAACAAAGTTGCTCATCAGTATAGGCACAAAATTTTATCTCTGATTTTTAAAAATCTTGTTTTTATTGGGTCTTCTTTCTTAGACCTTTCCCTTTGTATTAAGGAAAAGTTTTGCCTCAAGGCAAACTGTCTATTCCTTGTAGCTACTATGTCCTGGGGCCACCTAGCAGAACTACTTTCAAAAGTTGTGAATAACTGGATAAAAGTGAATTGAGATGGTGCAGAGCTCTGTCAGCCATATGAGTGCAATCTCCTCCAGTCTTCATCTTTACAAAGTAAAGGCTCGTTAACTGACATCTACCAGTGTGATCTGTTTCACTTATTTTCAGTACTTTATGTCATTCTCAGGAGTTGTAAATTGACCTTCACTGTCTTCCAAAATCTCTCACACGTGGAAGGTATTCTTTCTTCTTATTTTACAACAGTAGTGCGTGTCTGCCTCTGTTTTTATGGATCTGTAATTATTTCAATTATGATTGGGTAAAGTAAGAGGATAATATATCTAAACTCAAGTATTAATCTTATTAGGAAGAAATTATGAATTTTTAGATAACTATAAAGTAATAAAAATGGTAAGATATGTATCCATCAAAGTTCAGTTTCCTAATATTTACTAATATATTTTTCCCCTCTCCCTCTACTTTCTATCCTTCCTTCCCTTCCTTCCCTTCCTCCCTCCCTATCTCTCTCTCTCTCTCTCTCTCTCTCTCTTCTCTCCCTCATTCTTCCTCCCTATCTTTCTTACTTTTCTTCCTTGTTTTCAAATTTATATATATTTTTATACATTTGTATGTGGGATTTCCTTCAAGATAATTAATTGGGAAAACACTAGACATTGATTCTGGATCAACAACATATGTCTTATTCTGATAACACGGAAGGAATATTAGAATTCTCTTGACCATTTAAAAACATGTTCTAAAATGGAACTGAGAGAGAATTGTTATAAACTATACATATAAATGCTATTCTCAGGAAACTAGAACAATTCTAACTTCTATATCTATATATATTTCAATTGAAAACAAAAGTTTTATTTTTTAATCTCTTATAGAAAGCCATATTTATTAATCATAATGTTATACATGCCTTTTCTGTTCCAACTAGCTTCTTGGTGCCTCTGTGTCTCCTCCCTGAAACTGAGGGAACTTTTAGTTTAGCCTAATGCTACATAAGAAATTAGATTCTCCCTCTGACTCTTCCCTGTGATGGGCCTGTCCCGTCTCTCTCCTGGCAAGTTGCACTTGACCTGTAAAATCAGTAGGTTCTTCTAGATATAGGCTTTTGTAACCAGATTATGGGAGATAATTAAACATTAATGTCCTAAATACACATTGTAGGTACTATTCTTGAGAGACCTAAATAGTGACTGAAATCGTTTTCATCAGCCCTTTAGAAATAAAGTGCTTGCATCATCTTCACACTTACTTATCTTTCAACTTTCTCATCTTTCAAGTTTCAGGCTTTAGAACATGAATTATTTCTTGATGAAGAAGACAGATGAAGACCTTGTCTCTTACTAATCCAAGCTATCATTTCTTTTTTCATTTTCCACTCGGTCCTGTGGGAGTGGGCTTTCCTTGTTTCTGTATAGAAGAAAATTATCTTTTTATCATATCTTGTTTCATCATTATTCTAAGCTTCATTGTAAATTCTGTGAAGTATGCCAATGCCAATGTTGCTTTGAGAATCTCCTTTGTGTTTGTTCTTGATTTGTTAATGAAAGCACTAAAAAATCTGGAAAAAAATTCTCTTAAAATTACTTCAAGTTGAAGATTTGAAGATGACCTTCTTCCTCTGGCCTCAAATATTCTGTCATATATATATATATATATATATATATATATATATATATAGAGAGAGAGAGAGAGAGAGAGAGAGAGAGAGAGAGAGAGAGAGAGAGAAGGATGAGAGATAAAAGTACAGTAATATATTTTTCTTGGAATATTTTAACTCAAATATTCTCATGTAGAAAATTTCCTTTGTCTTTAGCTAATCTGTGGTACAAACAGGATTTTATGACATAGTATTCCATAAACTTGATTGAATCTCTACTGTTTAAAATATTGTATTCAGCTTTTTAGTCATCTGCCCCAGATATCAAGGTACTGTTTGCTCTAAGGTCACATATAACTCTAATGCATGAGTAAGAAAATTTCTACCAACCACCTTGCTTTTTTCTTTTTTTTTCATATAAAGTCTACCATTCCTATAGCTCTTGAAATATTGTTGCTCCCGTCTCTGATCCTGATCCTTGAAAATCAGCTATGACTCTGTTCAAATCATAGAAACAAGCTTCATTTGTTGTTCAGGAGCTATCTAGCAATATTGTTATTTATTATATAGTAACTTTAGTTCTAAAGGAGAGGAAAATTTAAGAAGCAGTTTTGATTTGCCTACTAAGGAGTTCAGGGCTAAATAAAATATTCAAGAATAACATTTAAATTGTACAGATTATTAATTAATTATAACTGAAAAGAACTTAGCATTTTATCAACTTTATATAGCCATGGCTTCAATTATAAATCAAGTTTTTGTAGGCTAGCAAATTATAAGCTATTACAAATAAATATTAAAAATAAAGAGTAAAATCACATGCTGTGTTTTATGGTTAGTTGCTTTCCTACTTCTATCATTACTTATTTCTATGCAACAACAGCAATTAAATGAATAACAATGAAAAAGTCTTTTATTTTTCTCCCAATAATGATCTAAAACTGAAAAAGGTGGTATTTTGTAAGAAAAATAAGTTTATACTTTAGAAATTGCATAAAGATATTTTACGAGCAATTCTAAATTCTCAATGGTTCATGTAAAAAAATTAGAGGAGAAAAATCTATAGGTAAGAAAATAGAATAATTTCAACCAAAATTATTAACTCATTTAATTGCAAATTGAATTTTTGGTCCCCTGATATACACAACATTTCTAATGATGTGTGATTTTATAATTATTATTTATGCAAATATACCTATTCCAATTAAGATGCAAGTAAATTCTTAAATAAGGAATTAGATTTGTGGGGTTTTTGATATAATAATAAATCATTTAAATTTTGCAAACCTGAGTTTCTCTTTTGCTCAGTTCCACATGGGAAAAACTTCATTCTAAAAGTTGAAATAGGAAATATGGACGATTACCATGATTATGTTTACGAGCTGCTGACTTGTTCCTTTTACTCTCTTTGGCAAATGTCCAAATATAACATCATAATAAAACAGGTGTGTCATTTTTCGTGCCACCAAAGGTGCCCGTTATTGACGACAGTCAGATGGAATACCATCTGGTAACAGTGATTTATTATCGAAGAGATCTTTAATGGCGTGCCATATTTTATACATAGTTAATTGTATTGTCCTTTAGGCACCATATTTTTTAGGATGGTTGCTCTAATTTAAACAGTTGAGTGCTCCTTCTTAATTTTTACTGCCCCCTAAGATTATATGTATATAAAACATACTAGACAATGAAGATAGTAATTCACTTTGCAAACTTACTCTTCTTCAAAACTATGTATTAAAATATTAGTAATCTAATTACAAGCAACTTGTATGCAATAAACACTGTCAAAAGCGTAGGGGAGAAGTATAAATAAAACAAAATAACAACAATTCCTTTTAGGGAAGAGATTAAAACTATTATCAAAAACTGTAAGGAACAACAATAACAACAACAAAAACAGGAATGTAGTTGTTGATTTGATGGAATAATTATCTAGGTAAAAAAAAACACTGATGTAAGAACCTAAAATATTTTGTTCAGATTTTCCCTCTCACTTATTTACATATTCTCACCTGATGAATTTTATCCTAATGTGCAAAATGAATAAGCCAATGAACAGGCTATAGAGATGCATGTGTGGAATTATGCATATGAATCCATAGGTGTGCAAATGCATATCAGTACTTAGGATATTTCTTACAGTATGTGTTATTTTGTGTGTGTGTGTGTGGCAATGCTTATTGAATTTAATTTGATTTAATCTTGTTAAACTAAAGAGGATGCTAAAATTTAGATTACACATTTTGGAGAATTTTCCCTGGGCCTAGAAATACAGCATATGTAAAACTCGGCTACTACCATTGAATACTGTTTTTAATCTTCCCATATAAAGTAAAATTCAAGATCAATTTTAAGTAGAATTTTAAAACAGAAATGTTTGAAAACATCTTTATTCTTTGAAACACGTTCCCTTCTTTCCCCATTCTCTTCTCAAGCGCAGGCATCCCTGTTGTTGGAGAGGAAGTTCATGGTGCTTTATTTAAGTGAATGCTAAGTGTTAGGATCAACATAGAACATCTCCCAAGAGCATTTGTTAATTGGGGTATATATAATTATATACACAAATATACATAATTATAGGTAGATAATTATATATACATATATATGTTATTTTATGGAATATATATACAACTTTCCGTTTTCAATTAGAGCACAAGATATCACTTATTTCTCACATTCAACTGACCATATTTTTGTAATCCTCAATAAAGTCTCTGGTGCTATCTCCTATAATAAGATCTCTGGTGTTATGACCCAATTTAGTCTTGCTCACTGTGAATATAGATTATTATATAATTTCCTTCTGTGTTCCCACCCACTTGTTTTGTTGTTGTTGTTATTTTGTTTTATGTAACTTTCTATAAAATCTTCTTGACTAGCTAATTAATGTTTGATTAAAACTAGGATGCTATTAAATCAATCCATATTTTTATATATTTGCTAGCACATTAACTAATACTATTGCAAGTAGAAAGGTCTTCCTGTTTCACACAGGTTGTTTCCAAATATCAATACTTCCTAACTTTGAATTTTGATACCAATGTTTTGTATTACTACACATTCAGGACACATTTAATCATTTATTCATAAAAATAATGATTAGAGATTTGTAATCGAACTTTAATGTTGCTTTGAGAAACCCAATATGTGTTTCAGAGTGTGTGCATGTGTGTGCATGTGTGTGTGTATGTGTTTCCAAAGCTCCTGAGGCTGTAGTATCCCCTCAGGTGATTTCGTTTCATTGCTTTTTGACCATTTCGTATTAACAATGTCTGGCATTTACTTGATTACCTTTTCTGAGGATTCACATGTTGTGCTTATACATACTCTGGATTCAGAGAATGAATCGACTTGATTGAGTTAAAAAGGGTCATTATAAAAATATACAGTTTGCTAAAAGGTATTTATTTTTCTAGAATAACAGGTGTTCTGAATAATGAGTTTGTCCCGTCACATTTTATCACCCCACTTAATCCAATTTTTGCAATGATTCCCGTGTTCAATGACAGTGAAAATGAGGACTTACTCTAAGCCACTCAAAATTCAACTTAATATTATTTAACATTCTATTTTAATCAAATGTAACTTCAGAGTAGATATTTTCTAAATAAGGACATTTCCTCAGGTTCTAATCCTGTTCCTTTACTACTCCTATGCCCACATATATCTCAAGCTATGAAGTCTTCAAATCATATTCAAGTATGTATAGAAAATATTTTATTTGACTGGAAGAGAATTTTGAGTTAAACAGATATATTGGTTCTGTTTTACCTATTTGATGGTTAAATCAATATATTTAGATATAATTTGGTGATATAGATATAATAATTCTTTTGCCTCTAGTTTTACAAAATTATAATGACATTTCAGATCATGCTATTAAGAACAATTAATTAGTTGCCACAAATACAAACATCCAACACATTATACCCAGTGAATATTCAGATATTTTAAAAGATTTAAATTAAAATTATATATACCAATGCCAAAATTTGGATACATTCATTTTATAATTTAGTCAGATTTCTGTAAGTTTTTCCTTATAATATAGTTAAGATCAGTGAAAGAAAATAAATACTGGACATTTTCATAGAGGTATTTAATATCCATAATTGGTTACAATTTTCGTATATAAATGGTTACAAAAGGAAGATGGAGAAAATTCAGAAAAAAATATGTACAGGTAGTAACTATCAATCTTATGCCCCAGAAAATGAGAGAATCTATGATTCCCAAAATATAAGAGATTTTAGGAGCTGCCTCTGTCAGCTGGGGATTACACTTCTAAGCAGGCAGTACAGTCTATCTGCTGCCTGTACCATTAAGTGGCTACAAGGAGACTGGTTTTCAGAGTGTAGAACTGTGTAGGAGGCTGGAACCAACAGTCACTCTAGGGTGGCGTGCCAATGAAGGGGATTGACTCTTGCTGGAGTGGTAAAGTGTTGCTGATGGAGGTCAAAGGACCAGCAATCACAAAGAAGGAAAAGTCCACCTCCCTGTCCTACCTTCGATTTTCTCCCTAGTGCCCTACTGAGAGAATCTAATATGAGGCGGGCTGGGAAAAGAATTAGAAAAATGCACTTTGTAGAGTCCTCTTCTCAAGATCACAGACTAATGTTTATCGAAGGATGATGGATTTGGAGCAGAGAGCCCACCACATTTCTCATTTCCCATTATAGGAAAAAAGCCACAGACAGAAGTAATAGCTGTATGGCTCTAGTTTCATCTATTTTAATGTATTTATTCCATTAACGTATTAATTATATTACTGTATTAATGATGATACCATTTTGACTATTTTTACCTTTTCCACACCACCATTGATTCTCTTAAACATTTTATCTTGCAGCTTATTTTAGCTTTTATCTTTGTTGCTTTTTAAATATTGGAACAAATGCACTTTATGTGTATATTACCTGAATGCTCATGAGCTTTTGCAGTGATAACATTAGTATAAAATTTTAACATCTCCACATCCCACATGTTCCCATAGGAATTAACATTTCATGTTCAGATCCTTATTCTTCCAAACACATTTGAAGTTCTGAGAAGTCCTTTTCATGAACTAACACATACTATTCTCGGCCACTCCACACCCTTTCCTCACGTTATGGTTTTGTAAGTGAATAAAAAGTTTTTCTTGACCCTCTTATTCTTGAGGAATAATGACAATAAATGAGGAAACTTAATAGCTCCTGTTCGTTAAAATTGTTTTTGGCATCCTTTTGCCTTTGCAGGTAAGCTTCAGAGGTGAGGCTATTCCTTCCTCCAGGTATAAGGAGGGCACCTCTCATGTGAAGGTTTTATGACCTGTTTCAGGGGAGATGGCTAGGGGTGAAATGGGGGCAGGGACAGGTCAGAGTGATGTTCCTGCTTCTGCCTTTTTCTCAAATTCCTTCAGCTTAAAATAGCCGAAAAGCCACGGTGCTATATTTTGGGGTAGTGTGTCCTGAACTCCATTACTTTGAATCTGTCAGGTGGTCTCTGCAACTCAAGATACATCCAGCATGGGCTTTTGGTCATCGTGCCACTGCAACTGGCAAACTTGTGCCCGTGGAAGTAAATAGAATACAGTTACCCAATATAGAATTGTAGTCTGGTTTGGATTGTAGTATGATTCTAAAACATATATAAGAAGTGAGTCAGAGAAGGAAAACTATAAAATATATTGTGTAATAAAATGTATCATATATTTTATATTTTAAAATTTGGAATAAAAGTTGTAGAGTTTAAATATAATATCTTTCTAAAGAATTATTACTATTTTGTTGGTTTTGAAAATATGTTAGCATGGAGAAATATTCTTTTTTTAAGAAAACAATATTGAATATTTACTGGAGAAGCCTTATTTAAAATGTTCCTTAAAATGTTTCACCTTAGAGAATATGAAATGTAATATGCAGTGAGTTTAAACCACACTCTCAATATGATGGATTGCCCCTATCAAAAATCCACATCTCAAGCCTGGCATCGTTCAGATACTGGCTATAATAAACACATCTGCTTTCTAAGTCTCAGAAAACACAATAGGCTTCCTAATTAGCATTATTAATTTTAAAAAAGTGGAATTTCATTGGTGAATTTTGAGTCTTAGTCACATAACGGATATTAGAAATGTGTTTTCAATGAAGAAAATTGGAAGTATTCAAGATATATTGATTGACAGAAATATTCTAGATGTCATCCTAACTCTTTCTTAAAAAACAAAAAAATAAATAAATCTTAAAACTCGTATGCACAAGAGAAGCCTGAGACTTATTTCCGAATGGTCAGTGACTAACCGAGAATTCAGAGGAGGCTTGTGAAAGTATGCATACTGTAAGTCACACAGCTTAACTGCTGGAATATTGCCTTGATGCCATGAGTGAAACCTTCTTGTAAGGAAAGTCAGATCACCTAAAGGAACAGAGCTTTGGGACTTTTATAAGCTTACCAAACATCATGTAGCAGCTACCTGTTCTGGCTTGTAGGTAAATCTTTTTACAATAAGTCTTCCCATTCACCAGATTTTGATCTGAAAGTGCTTTCTTTATAATCTGGTAGTGGATCTTGTTTATGGAGGAGTAGCTTATTGATTGGCAGCAACTTTTATATATCAAAAAGAACATAAGATGTGCCTGATGTAACTGGTCATATTGACGTTGCTCGTGTCATTTTAAATGACATTTAAAATTTAAAAATGACTGTATCTCAGAGCAATTTTTGTATCTTGTTACACATGATTGTATATTCAAACTAAAATATGAATAAACTATTCTCTAAACTTGTATCCTTTTTACTCTTTTAAGAAAAATTATTTTTTCTACTACTATTACCTCAATGTTTACAGCTCAATATATCATAAACTGATTTCTTCCTCCACCATTGCATGTAACCGAAACCACCGTTACTAACAATCTGCTTAACAAAGTCAAAAATAATTTTGTAGTACTTGTCTTTTTTAAAGCTCTGATAAATTGACACTATAAACCACAGTCAAACTTTTTAAATTTTTTTATCTTCTTCTCTTAAACAAAATTTCCTGTTTTCTTCCTTGATCTCTGATTTGTTCTAAAACTAGCTAATAACTATTCCTCAATATTTTCTAGTTTTGTCATGATTTATTTATCTCTTATTTTAAATACTGTACACACTCCATGACTAATCTATCCACGCTAATGACATCAATTGTTACTTAATCACAAATGAATCGCACATATCTATCATAATACTGACTTCTTCTAAATCCAAACACATATAGTAAACGGTAAACACCTCCACGAGTATTTCCACAGATACCTCAACAATAACAGATTCACAACTGAATTTCCTTTTGCCTTACTTCTTATCTGTGTTTCCTATAGCCACAGGTGTGATTTTGACATCTGCTTAGTATATAAAAAATGAAATACATGATGGAATTAAAATATAATGTTCTTTGTAATTCAGCTGTTGTCTATGATTTATCTTTAGTCATCACATGGATAAATACAGATTCTAGGTAGGGAGTTGCATTCTTTCATAGACTTACTTAACAATATAGACAGAGGTCCAAAGGAAGAATTCAGCAGATAGTTGATTTGACAGTTTTACTTATATTTCTAGTTCTCGGTTTTTTAAACTTTGAACTCAATAGCCTCAGGCTGTCTCGACAGATGTTTTTGGATGAAGGCTAGCTAATGAGGTGGGCTCATTATGATACTGTTTCACTTGAAGTGTGCCTTCCAGGGCACAAAAAGCAATTTCTTCCATATGTAAGTGCAAACCACAATATCCACTGTAGTGGATTCTCTAATACATCATCCAAATAGCCTTTTTGGAGCTGAAATATTTTGATTGAAAAAAAACAGTAATTTTTCCTCTAGCTACAGACAATGCTATTGGCTAAAAGTCTTCGGCTACCAGAATTTTGTGGAAGTTGTCTTAGGCTAAAGAGAGAGAGCTATTGGACCACAGATTATATTCTTTCCATGAAGACAGCCTGCATCTTCACTCAAACTCAGAGCAACTCTGAAGAGCTATCTCAGTTAATGGATTTTCTGCATGATCAACCTGACTGCTGTGTTAAGACAACGACAGATCCCAATTTCTCCCTCTCCCAATCCTGCCTTCTTCCTTTCCCCACAGGCATTAATCCTAAAGTTACTCTTTAATAAAATGCTTGGATGCTAATATTTATGTCAGATCTGCTTATTATTCTTAAATGTTCTTCCTGGCTCACAAAGCCTAAAATATTTACTGTTTAGCCCTTTACTAGAAAAAAAAAAAAAAAGTTTGCTGATACATTTACTATGCTAACAATCACAGAATAATCCAAATACTAGACCTGCTCCAGGAGGAAAGAAAGAACAATATCTATATTCAAAAAGAGCTGCAGAACCTAGCCAACATACATTTTCAGGAGCTGAGAGAGTATATATACTGCTGGAGTTTGAAGACGCTGAATCAAAGGAGGATTCCCAAAAAGTGAAGAGAGCTGCCAGTCCTTGTGCCTCCTTTATATTAGCTTTCTATTGCTGCTATAACAAATTATTGCACACTTAGAGGGTTAACACAAAATAAATTTATCATCTTACAATTACGTCAGTCTTTAGTCTGACACTAGTCTTATAGACCTAAAAGCAAAGTGCTGGCTGGATACGCGACTTCCTAGAGGATTAGGGAAGAATGTATTTCCTTGATTTTTCTAGTTTCTAGAGGCTGCTCGCATTCTTTGGCTCATGGCCTCTTGCTTCCATCTGCAAAGATAGCTGTCTACATCTTTCCAACCTTGTTTCTGCATTACAATTCTCTCCAGAGCAGGAAAAAGTTTTCTGTGCCCATGTGATTAAACTGGGCCTACAAGGATAATCTAAAATAATCTCCCTATCTGCAGGTTCTCAATCACATCTGCAAAAGCCTTTTTATGACATATAGTAACATAGACATCAATTCTAGGAATTAAAACATAGACATCTCTGGAGGCCCATTATTCTGACTACCAAACCCTTCTTTATGTGGAAAGACATTAAATGTAATAATTTGTTCTTTACTTCAAAGGAAATATGCAAACATGACCTAGACTACTAAAAATTCCACCGATGTGGCAAGCTTCTAAATTTAGTTGCACCAAATGAGAAAAAGTGTTGTGATTTGCTGGTCAAGGGAAAACACATGTACTCTATAAAGTGAGAGGCCAGTACAATGAAGTTTTGGAGCAAGGGGAACACTTTATGATCAATAAATAAAGGAAGAGAAAACCCAGGCTTGGTTCATTAATGAGAATGAGTTAGTTCAATATTTACATTTGAGAAGGAAATAAATAGAGGCTTCTCCACAGCCCCATGCAGGAGTGACCATGAAGAAAAGGGTGAGGAAAAATTTTCTGAGTAAGCAGAGTTTTTGGTGGTATACATGGCCATCTAACTTGGGTTTAAAGAAGAGTGGCCAGGTTCTGGTCCTGCAACAGCTGGAAAAGCCTGCTGTTCTACAGCCCTTGTCTCTTGCTGATTAAAACAAAATTCTGGTAACTAACTAAGGACTCTGAAAAGTATAAATGAAAATGGGTGGATTGTGAATGGGGTGAATTTCCAGATACATTTATTTGTTTGCATTTTAAGTTTCACATGGGTGGTCAGGGGAACAACAGCATGGAAGACTGACACGCTGATCTATCCTTTTATTTCTGGGTAACAGGATGAGTAAAAGGGTTCTCTGTGGGTTGGAAAATGAAAGTCAGGAACTCTAGAGGAGACAGTTGGAGAACAGGGTTCCCTAATTTTGTATATAATCCTTCCCAAATCTCAAGTTCACCCCTGAGCAGTGCATCAGACAGACCTCAAAACAAATCAGATAAAGACAAATATTTTATGATTTCTTGTGTATGTGGAAAAACAAACAACAAAAACAAAAACTCATAGAGAACAGACTGACGGTTGTCAGAGGCAAGGAGTAGGGGAAAAAAGAAATGGGTGAAGGGGGTCGAAAGAGTGGTTCCAGAGTCATATGAAGAATTGGATCAGAGGGGAAAACAGTGAACTAGAGAAGACACTGTGGAGTATAGTACAAATTCTCTCACAAGAATGAAGGATTTCCTGCTTAATTTGTGAGTTGCTGAAATGCTGTCCCAGATAGTCCTCAGCTCTCAAGCCTCTTCAGAAATTGCCTCAGAAGAAAGTCATCTTGCCCAATATCATGGTTCCTTTCCAGAGACGCAATGATAATTATGGCCAAGAATTGGAAAGATATAATGTCAGACCCTTTGCTGCAACTTTAGATGATACTGATGGACCATCACAGCTTCCTAACCTCTCATGTGGGCAGTTGAGTTCATTACTGAGACTGTGTTATAGTTGAACTACTCCTGAACTATTCCTAAAACACTTCCTGCCCTTGAATCTCCATCTCAGGGTCTGCTATCTAGGGAATCTGTGTCAGTGTATTTTTTCAATCTATTAATATTTTATTATATTCTGAACTCTGGCTCCATTTTCATGGATCATAAATAAATATTTGATTGAAATCAGCAGTAGTTTGTTAACATTGTAGTCATTGAGTGTTAACACCATACTAATACTTCATGCTACTTTCTTTTCCCCTCATTGGCTCTTCAGAGACTTTTAGTTTGTAGTCACATTTTGTAACATGACTTTCCATGTTTTTAAAAAAGATGATGACATTTATATTGTTGTAATTCCACTTTTGATACTAAACTACTATTTGAGAGTCTCTGCCAAAGTTTTCATTCATTTACTTCTTTTTCATTCCTATTGGCCAAGATCTGAGGTATATCTCATTTTACTCTGAGTTCCAATCCCTTCCCTATAAATTTTAAGGTAAAAAGGATATGTCTCTGAAGTTGCATCTTTCTTTATTCAAGTATTTGTTTATAGACATTCAAAGTTAATCAATACAAGATAAGACAATCTTATTCACCCATACTTAAATGTTGATTTTTAAAAAAATTTTATAAGAGATTATTTGAACTAAATGGATGATATATGCTAGGGATCAAGGTCTCAAAAACTTTCTAAATGTTGATTCTTAAAATAAACTAAATTTTTCCAGATTTCTTAAATGAAAAATGTTTGATAATACATTTAATTAGGGTAAGAGGGAATCAAATAATCAAAAAAATGTTGAGAGACTACAAAGTAACTGCTTATATAGACACTGCCATTACAGAAATCTTCATACACCATTAGAGGTCAATTATGACACACATAGTTTCTTCGATATTTGAAAGGTAAAATTAAATGCAGAGTCTGACAATAACATTGCAGTAAAGGCATTTCAACAACCACATTTAAGAGCTGAAGAGAGCAAAGACGTCTCTAGGCCATCAGAAAATACCTTGATGTGGGCACTCTCTCGCAGTCAAGATCAGATTGGCTATTTTAGTACTATCTTTTTTATTTTATTTACTGACACTCTACTGTGTGACTTTATTATATTACAGGAATTGACATCTGTCAGGACTCCTTTGGCCAATGCAGTCTTAGAAGCAATTAATCAGTACCTACCTTTTCTAAACACTTGTTACCATCTCTTCTTAATAATACAGAATATACCCAACATAAATGATTAAAACAGATTTTTTAACTATTCTATGAATAACTAACACATTCACAGAGACCTGGTAAATTTAAACAATATTTCTTAAATTTAAGTCCGCATAAAATGTATATCAGAGAGTCAGAATGAGATTAAAAGTAGTTTAGTTTACAAATCTTAGAATCTATACATAACAAACCTCACCACTACAAGAGCAGATTTTGTTTATGAAGACTTATAAATTTGTGTTTGTTTCCTGACAATTGGATCTTTGAAATGTGGAATAGTCCATCACAGAATTTCTGCTATGGAAACATAGCAGAGAAACATAGCATAGCATAGTTGAGAAAACATAACCAAAGAGAAATTTCTTCGATATGAGGCTACACATTTCATAGGCAGAAGAGTGTGTGATTAGTCAATAATTAAGTTTATATCCCATTTACACTTTTCTTTAAACTAATTGGACCAACTTGAGTAAGGGGTTTTCTTCTTCTTTTTATTTTAACTTAAAAAATGAGTTAAAATCAATGGGCTATGAGGTCTCCTCACATTCATCTTAACTATGTCTAAGAACATCCTTGAAGACCTTTATATTGGTGTCTAAAACTAAGGCTGCAATAAAAGGCTGCTGGTGCTTTGCTTCTATGTGTATTAGTCAAGCCAAATAGAAAATGCAATGGACCATCAGGATCAATATATTTTAACAAGTTTTTGTTTTTTTGTTTTTCTTAAAACATACTGATCTAGAACTCAATATAAAGCCAATCAATTTATCAAAATCGAACTCTTATTTTTATCTGGCAAAAACATTGACTAAGAAATTAATGCCTCAGACTACATCAAACTAAAAAGCCTCTGCCCAACAATAAAAAACCATCAACAAAATGAAAAGTCAACCTATGAAATGAGAGCAGATATTTACAAAGCACATATCTGATAAGGGTTAAGATCTGAAATATATGAGGAATTTGTACAATTCAACAAGAAAAAAATAACCCAATAAAAATGAGCAAAGAACCTCAATAGACAGTTTTCTAAAGAAGACATACATATGTTCAAAGGCACAAGAAAATGTGATCGACATCACTAATTACCAAGGAAATGCAAATCAAAACCAAAATGAAATATTACCTTACATTTGCTAAAATGATTATGAGAGAGAGAGAGAGAGAGAGAGAGAGAGAGAGAGAGAGAGAGAGAGAACAAATGTTGATGAGGATGTGAAGAAAAGGGACCCTTGGGCACTGTTAATGGGAATGTAAATTGGTGCAGACACTATGGAAAAAAGTATGGAAGTTCCTCAAGAAATTAAAAATAGAACCACCATATGGTCCAGCAATTCCACTTCTAGGTATGTAGCAGAATGAAATACAATCACTATCTTGAAAAGATGTCTATACTCCCCTGTTCACTGCAGCTGTAGTCACAATAGCCAAGGAATGGAAACGACTTAAAACGTCATTGTTATTTGTGACGACATGGATATATACCTACCTGTAGGCCATCATGTTAAATGAAACAAGCCAGACAGAGGAAGACAAATGCTATATGATCTCACTTATATGTGCAATTAAACAAACCAAATTTATATAAAGAGAAGAGAATGATAGTTGCCAGCGACAGGGGCTGGGGAGATTAGGAAAAAGTTGATAAAAGGCTATAATCTTTCAGTTGTGGGGTAAGATCTGAGCATCTAATGGATAACTTGGTGACTATAACTGATAACACTGCCTTGTATGTTGGAAATTTGCTAAGGGAGTAGAACATAAGATATTCTCACTCTCATACAGACACAAAATGTAAATATGTGAAGTAATGGATGTTTACTCAATGAAGGGAATCCTTTAACAATGTGTATGTTATATCAAGTCATCATGATATACACTTTAAATATCTTATAATCTTGTCAATTATACCTCAATAAAGCTGAAAAAGGAATGAAAAAAGGAAGCAGAGACTCAAAAATATAGCACTTAGAAGGTGCTCACAAAGACTTTTGGGAATAGTTGTTTTTAAACTACAGTAGTGTTTAAATATCAAGTTGATTTTTTTATATATTCATAGTCATTTTGGGATAAGGCTTGACTCACAGAAAAAGTAAAGTTATAACATGCAATCTTACATTAAAAATTCATGTTATTTTGCTAGAAATAACGCTTTGACCAAATAACTTTTCGTGTTAGCAATGAGCTTTAGAATATCCTGGATAATTATTTCAAAATAAATATGCCTGTGACCTTCTCCCTCGAGATTCTGATTTAGTTTGCAATTTTCATCACAATTATGATGTACTTCATCAATTATAAAGAAGGCTCTTCTGATACAAAGATCATGTGGCCGTAAATGGATAATTTTTTCTTTAATGTAAATTTTTGGGTTTTTAGTTATACTTAATATTATTCTATTAGCTAATTGTTTGAAGTTGTCAGAACATTTCTGCTTTTGCTCTGTTCCCTTCTTCCTAGAAAGTTTTTTTTAATGTAACAAAGTCCTCCTTAAATGTTTGACACAATTACTGCCTTTGTCTAAAAAGTAATGTTTCCCTTTCTCTGGGAAGTAATGTTCTTCATTATATTCCAAAGTGAATTACTAATATTTCTATTACAGCACTTAATACTTGTGTGGCAATGATCTGCTTATAGTATGTCTCAGCCACTAGATTATCAGTGTACAAGGCAGTAATAAAGTTTGTAAGCATACTGCTAAGCAGTAGCAAATATATTACTTTACAAAATTGGTTAAAATAAACATTGGTGATGATATCGCAGCTGCATTAAGAGCACAGCAATTCAATGTCATGGCACTGTGATTTTTAGACAATACCAGTTTCACTTCCTTGTGTTGTCTTTCGGGCAGCAATAACATTTAAAGGGCAATTGTGAGAAAGCTAAGCTAATATTCTTGACAGATATTTAACCTTATGAAAGGAAATCACTTATTCAGGACTTCGGTATTTTTACTTCAGTGACATTTAAAATGGAAATGAGTCCATTTTCTTTCCAGGTTTTTTGAATATGCTTTGGTTCAATATTAAACCCATTCAGTGAATTATTCAACTAGCACAAAATCAGTCTATAACAGAATTATAAAAGAGACTTTTTTTTTTAATGTGGCTTTTATATTTGATGCATCCTATGCTGCACACCAATTATACCAATGGGTAAATCATACCAATTGGTATTTAATAAAATAGAGTAATTATTTCTAGTATACAATAAATTAGGGTTTAACATTATCATTCTATGCATACTAGATAATTTAGATAATTGCAGCATTTATTTTGCATCTTTAATGATCCCAGGAAAATGATAATTTAAAAATGTTTTAATTTTATGTATAGATTTTTATATTGATAATAGCTTTTAAATCTTACCCCATTTTTGTATTATTATAATGCTAAAAATGTGTAGGAAGGCATTGAAAACATCAAGTAAACAGAATTAATCTAAAGTATTACTTTTATTAAAGATTCTTGATTATTGTTTGATAATAAACAAACAGGTTGAAAAATGAATGTATTAAGTAACCTTTGACAACTTGATAGATTTAAGGTGGAGGTGACTAGATTATTTTGGTTTTGCCTATTTTTTCATATCTTAGAATGACTCTCAAGCTTCTCAGAACACAATATTAAATCTAACTCCAAAAGACTTTTAAATAATGTAGATCTGAATGAGAGACAAGAAAGTTACCGTACACTCTACCTAGCACATTTATCTTTTAAAAACAAAATATTTGTAAATACATTGTCTTCCTTCACGACTCCTCATTCTATATCGTAAAATTTACCTGGTTCAAGTAACTGCCTCATATTTCTATTTCATTGCATCGAGCATCCAGCATATGAAAAGTTATCAGATTGTCAAGCAAAACAAAGCAAAACAGGTCATCTTCCTCAACTAATGTCTTTCCTCAAGCAAGCTTTTTGGGATTTTTAATTTCTCTCTCTATCTCTAGAGAACTGCAATGTGAAACTCAAAATATATAATTCATAATTATAGAGAGTAATAGATAGTGGTAACAGATATTGGTAAATGTTTAACAACCAGCTCTCTGAACAACAACAAAAAGCCCTGATTTGTATGTAATACTAGCCCATTCCTATGGTTTAACTATCTGCACTGTGACCACTTTGAGCAAACCATGGGACGTCACTGAACGCAAAGTTAGGAAGAGATATGCTATATAGCACATCATTATTTATTCCCCCTATATAGATTAAATAGATAAAATAACCTCGAGCATATATAATAATAAATGTAGTAAAATCATCAGGATGTGATTAGTTTTTAGCATTTATTAATTTTTTTAAAAATAATTCATGACAGTTTATATAATTTAACTTTTAATAATAACTATTTAAAAACCAATTTGTAAAATCAGCTATTATTGTCTGGGACATGCTGAGTATAGCGTACCACTGGCAGTAGATTTCTTCCATAACTCTTTTCAGTTGACATAGACTACTGAAGTAACATAGGTTATTACTTGGTTTTAGTGACTGAGAATGTTTAAAACAAAATTGGTTTAAATATTTACTGCCTTTCTTTGACCAAAAGAAAGCAGTGTTTAAGGTAATCAAACAATAGACCTAGATAATTACATGACCCTTCCTCTACACTGTTTATTTCATTTATGCAATTTTTATGTAAATTTCTCTTTATGAATTTCTTTTTAAGTAATGTGTGGTTGTATAAATTGAAAAGATAATGGAGGCAAGGAGTTACACTTCTAATTTTATCCATAATTTCAGCCTGGATAAAACACATTTACTGCTGACTCTCACTTGTCTGATTTGTGGATATGGAAATGAACTGGTCAAAAGTCAGTGCCTTTCTTAGAAATATATACACATTGATATGTTTAAGACAACAAAAACAAAAGATAGTGATAAATGTGCTCAAAGTATTAAAATCTTGACACTGGAATAATATTACCTGATTTCATATAAGATCCTCATTCTAAGACTTACTCTAAGATTACGCTATGGTCAGGTTGTTTCTTTTTCTGGAAACTTGCTCTGAGCCACTATACTCCACCATAGATTGTCCTTTTGGCCATTAATGATTAAACCAGTAATAGATAATCTTTCCCAGCTGGTTCATCTTTCTGTATCTCTCTAAATTTGTAATCAGAAACAATTAGCCAGTGAAAAAGGCTGGAATTATAACATATAAGCTCAATATCTATAAAGTCAGGCATATTTTGCCATATGTCTAGAGAGTAAAGAAAGTTCTAGAAGGAAAAATAATTTAGAACAGGTAACTGGGAAACCAAGGGAAGGAGAAAGGTCAAGGGCTTTATAGTGCTCAGCTCCGGTTTCTTCCTAAGTTCCCATGCATTCTTGGTTTCGATCTCTATGACACATATTTAAGTTGGTTTTGTTATGTATTTTAAAAGCATTAAATAATATGCAAGTTTTAAGAGCAGCTGCATTTATCGCCTGTTCATGTCAAAGTGAGCAACGATATCACGGATCTCTGCAAAATCGTTTTACTACTCATATGTATACATTTCAGCTTAGTTCCCCCAATAAAGAGGTACAAGAATTTTGTTTTAAAAAAAGAAAGAAACATAATAAAATTTTCTATATATAGATTAGATGTAGTCTGGAAAATAGCAGAAAAGAGACAAGAGAATACCCGGTGGATACCTCAGTAATGAATGATTCTTTGCTCGTAAGGTTTCTCCTTGTGTTTTCTAGTCAGTATTTAGCAAAGCAAGTCAGTTAATACATCAATTATGAGCAGATAGGTAATGCATCAGGGTCAGAACACATCATCCTTGCCCTGTGTGCAAACAGTAAATGTTTGGGAGTCAGTCATGAACACGTGGGGGAAAAAGTATATAATAATAATAAACATAGTTCTTGACTTTTATTCTCCATAGGTCATGCTATCTTTCCATCTTTAAATCCATTATTCTTCTCTACTTAAGGTATCTGTGCAGTAAGACTCATGTCCTCGAGGAGATAGCACCCCAAATGCCAAAGCAGATTTGGTCACAAGTTACGCAGATGGTGATGATTTGATTAGGAACTTGTGCACCGGGCTGTCATCTGCGATCTCTGCAGGGATTTTTTTCTTTCCTGTTGTGTAGTTTTAGCAATTGTGTTGAACAATATGTTGAAAAATATAGTTTGAACAATACTGTGGTATATATACCCTTTGATTTTTAAAATTCTATCTTCATTTTTCTTGTTTTCTCAACAAAATTATTGATCACTTTTTTTCTTTTCAGCTCCCATCACAGTATATTTCCCACACAAAAATTTACAATTATCTAATTTGTTACCATCTGCCACTGCAGATGAAAACTCTTTAAGGTTTATCAGCTGAGCATTATGAAATTACACTGAGGATATACTATGTACATTGATCTGTTATCTAGTAGGTATTCTCTGTGAGGAAGAAAGTGAAAATAAAATGACAAGAAGAAAATTATGTATTTTACCTAACATACATGATATTTTCATAAAGAAATGGGTTAAATTTATAAACACTTAGATAAAAGGCAATACAGAATATTTTTATTTTCATATAATTGCTTACTGAATCCTTAATCTGACTGAAAAAAATTGTATCAGCGTATATCTGGGAAAGCATACTTGTAATTGATACCACAATCTATAAAATAATTTGCAGATAAATTTCTTTCGAATTTTACAAATAGGATTGATGTTATAGCAATATTTTAATATTATAATGGATAAATATATGAATTAATGTTCAATGTTTCTATATATCTATAGCTTATTGTACTCTGTTTTATTAATTTTTGAATAAGAATTTTCACTATTAAAATTGCCACAGCTGGTTCTTGCCTTCAAATTAGTAATCTGACATTAACTACTCTTTGGAACAAATTCTTGGTCCCATGCTTATCCATGTTTCAGGGTTATATAGTCTAAAACTAATGTTGCCTCTTGATTTTAGGGATAGCGCTCTTTAAGTTCCTAAAATAGCTAAGCATCTTTCAAAGGTGTTGCATTCATATATTTCCTATAGAGTACAGGAAGGCTTCTTATGTGTCTTAACTACCCTTTATATTCTATCAAGTTGAACCAATAATAAAAAATATTGATTTCCTCCAAGACACTACCTTATTAAGCTCAATAAATTATATTCTCATTGATTCACACAGAAATTTTAGCAAAGTTATGTTTTTACAAATTATAACCACTGTTCCTGAGGCGCCAAGGCTGAACATGTCTGTGTAGTTTCTAAATTATTCTTAAGGGTTAACTTCTGTCTCCTGCAGCAACACTGTCAAGCTTGAGTGCTTTGCCTTCTTTTTTTTAGGACAAGGAACGTTTTATGAAGTGGAGAGTGGAAAATGATTTTATGTATCATTGCATAATAATATTGCCACAAATTTAGATGCTTAAAATAACATCCATTTATTACCTCATATTTTCTACAGGTCAGAAGTGTGCTTAGGTTAACAGGAACCTCTGCTTCAGAATCTTAACCCTGCAATCAAAGGGTTGGTCCGGAATGCAGTCTCACGTGAGGTCTGATTGGGGATAAATCTACCTCCAAACTTGTGTGGTTCTTGACAGAATTCAGTTCTTTGCAGGCTGCTGGACTTTGAGTCTCATTCTATTGTTGGTGGTAGTGTTTTTTGGCCAGATGCTATTCTCAGTTCCTTACTTCTTTTTTTAATATGGGGACACACAAATGTAGCAGCTTGCTTCTTCCAGGTAAGCAAGGGAGAAAATGTTTGTTTTTTTTTTTTCCTCAATACAGGTGTTACCGTTTTATGCAATATAATCATGTACATGTAATCACATATATCCTGTCACCTTTGCTGTATTCTATTAGGTAGAATCAAGTCTCAGGCTTGCCACACTCAAGAGGACGTGATAACATAAAGGCGTGAATACCAGGAGGCAGGAACCATGGGGTCCCTCTTAGAATCTCTCTCTTACAAAAAGTCTCACCATCTTCTCTTCAGATTTGTCAACCTCTTATTCTTTGACCTGGGCTGTCTTCATTCTGGGAACTATCAAAACAAGCCTGGACAAGATGACATGCTTGAAAGTTCATACACCTGACCTCTGAAACATCTGGCAAAACAGGATGATATAAGAACATTGTTCTAAGAATGTATTTATTTTTATTCTAGTTACTCATTTAGTAGACAAATATCAGAACCTATTTATGGAGACAGAATCAAATTATATTCAGCTTGTCTTGCTCATTAAATATTACTTCAGCGACTTATACTTTTCAATAAAAAGGTGCTTTTTTTTCTATTTTGAGAACAGATGTTAACCATCTGTTTTTAATCAAAAATCCATATTAGATTACACCTTTAATTCTAGTGATAAGTAGAAAATCATCTTAAATGTAATTTGACTTGTGTATATGATTTCATCATTAGATTTACCTCTTTTTAAATATGTTGAAATCTCATTAACTTGAATGAGAATGATGTAATGAAATTAAGAATCTGAGCATTAAGTAAACCATGCAAAACTACAGGAGCAAATCTGAATTTTACAACCATGTGCTGACAAGATCATTAAGCAATTTGGTCCATTTAACATTATATGCCCATATGACTCTTCTCTATGTTTTGAAGTAAGAATAAATTTCAGACAATTTTTGAATTTATTATTCATTTATCTTACTTTAGCCTATGTATCTTTCTCAAAAGTCAAGTGTAAAACATCAGAAACATTTATGTATCTAATCCGCATAATCTTTAAATAAAGACTTAAAAGGTAAGGACAGGTAATGCCTTTGTATGATGTGAAGATTTTACATTCTCATTTTTATGGGCAAATTTGTGAAACATAGAGGAAGAATCTACTCTAAATGATTGAAAACTTTTCAGACTGGAGTAGCATAGGGCCTTCTCACAAAAATGCCCTCTTTATTTGAGATATAATAGAGGAAGTTTCCTCTCCCCTATCATCAGGTGTGGTATCGACACAGTTCTACAAAGCACAGTTCAGGAGACACAAGAGAGGAGAAAAGATCAAACAAATTAGTAGATGATCCTCCTTTTGGTAGTGTGAGCTTCCCTTCGGAGAAAATACCGTTGTCCTTTTGATGCTGCCTCTACCTCTGGAGAGGGCCACGATCTATGTCACAACCCTGACCTCTCCAAACCGCACCCGAGATTTCTAGCAGGGCTTTATCCAGAATAGAGGCAGACTTTAATTCCATTAAGATTACATCTTTTGCTTTTATATTTTATGTTATGTTAACAATACAGTGCATTCCAAAAATTCTCAAAGCACTGATTCTAGAGAAAAATGTTACATTAGACGAAGTAGATCTGTAGGTCTGGAGCGGTAAAAGCTGTAACAGTTTCAGATGTGTGGCTGGGCAGAAAGCAGCCACGCATCAGTCAAAGCACTAAAATAAACTCTCTCCCAACTGAGCAGGGGAAAGTGGACAGACTTCCCTAAAAGGCCAGAAAATTGGGAGGCAAGAGAACCTTGTACAACTCAGATGTCAGGGCCCAACAACCTGACGGGCAGAGAGGTCTCTCTTTGTATTAGGTTGCAGTGAGCGTGGGAGGGAGAGCAGTGTCGGTTATGGAATCATGGCCTAGTAGTGCTGTCAAATGCTGAGAAAAGTCATGTCAGACAGTGAGCCTCCAGGCATAGAGAAACATTGGACTTTCAAAATGCTTCCAACTACATGGATAAAGCGAACTGAAATCTTGTCAAATCTGACTTCCTTTCCTATTTGGTATAGAGAAGGGCTGGGAAGCTTAAGGAGAACTGGATAACATAAAATTTCTTGAAACATAAGAAGTAACAATGCTCGAGGGAAAAAAAAAGAACAGAAGATAATACTAAAGAAATAAAATAAAATTGTTACCTTTGGGGCCAGAGTAATGAAAACAGTGTTTGTTGCATGTTTATTGAGTAGAAACTGTGTGTTATGACTCACCTACACGCTAGAGGTGTGTCCAGGTCCTGATCTCACACTCAGGCAGAAGAAAACAGACCATAAACAAAAACACTAAATAAATTATGTTTTATGTTAGAAGGGGGTGCATTTTATGAAGAAAGTGAATGTAGACAAAGACAATAGCCAGTGAATGGCATTTGCGGGAAAAGGGAAAAGATCGTCATTTTAAATTAAAGCAATAGGTGTGGCTTTCTTGAGGGGGTAATATTTGGGCACTTTGTTAAAGAAGGTGACGGAGTGAGCAAAGCAGCTGGCTTTCAAGGTCAGAGATGAGACTGTGTCTGGAGAAGAAACAGCCAGTACAGAGGCTCTGCAGTGAGAGACCTCCAAACCCCTCATCACAGACGCATATCTACAACAGCCAAGAGGCCAGTGTGGCTGGTGCAGAACCAGCAAGCTGGTGAGTAATAGGGGATGAGGTTGGAGAAATAAGAGAAAGAGTATGGATCATAGTGGCCCTTTTAAGAGATTGCTAGAACTGAGGTTTACTGTCTGAGAAATGAGAAAATATTAAAGGGCTTGAGAAAAAGAGTGAGATGATGTGACATATTTAACAGTCGTTGGCTGATTTCTTTTTTCTTTCTACAACGTCTCTACATTTTCTATATTTTTAAAATTACACTTACAATTAAAATTAAACTTCATTAAAAAAAAAAAATTAAGTCTAGTGCCAGGAGCACTAGACTTGATTTAAAGTCTCATAATTTTCTAGGAGTCCGATAGAAAGATTTGGCAACAGTAAGGTATTGTCATTATAAAATAATAGCAGCTCTACCAAAAAAAAAAAAAAAAAAAAAAAGAATAGGATCCATGTCAGAGGTCTTACAAATATCACCTAAGTTTGAAAATACAGGGATTAGATAGATGATAGATAGATAGATGATAGATAGATAGATAGATAGATAGATAGATAGATAGATAGATAGATAGATGGATGATAGATATAGACAGACAATCTCACCTACTGACAACTGCGTGGTTGTATTTAAATTATAAAAAATTATATATATAAAAAAAAACCTTTTGCAGAGAAACTAAAGGAAGGTATATAGGCTCAACTTGCTGCCCCCAAAGAGAAAATTTTCAGACAGTTGTCATACTCCTCCTATGATCCTGAAAAACAATGAACATTCCTCAAGTAATTGTATTTTTTTAAGTGCTTTATTTTGCAAATTAGATGGAAGTCACAGGCTGTGACTACAATCCTATTGTTCTTCAGCAAGATTCCACAGGAACCTTTGTGTTCCTACCCAGAATGTAGATTTTCTATTACAATAAGCCAAGAATGCCTGGAATGCTTGCAAATTACCCATGAGAAGTATCTCTCCATCTAAAGTTATTCTTGCTTGTTTCTAATGTTTCCATACTAACATAAATAAATCTGACACTGCTTTGCTGAACATTAGTTTAGAGTTATAATTGAATATATTGGTGAAGCCACAATATCTGTCCGAGTCAATTTACTGTCAATGTTCTTGTCTTCTTGTTGAGTAGTGAGTTCATGTATAGGTTATTATATAACTAAAATAAATAACTAAATCAATAAATAAGTAAAATGGGGCCATCAATGGCAATATGTCATGAACTAAAGATCATGATAATTTTTCTTCTTTGTAACTCAGTTCTATTTAAGGAAAAATGTGAAAATGTTAAAATTTAGTAAAAATCTTTTGGCTCTCTTCTGTAGTTTGGTGTACTGAATCTTCTCCCCCATTGTGGTCAAAAGAATCTAAAAGAGCTCTCAAATGGTATTCTCTATTTTTTTAATGGAAAATTTTATTTACAATAAAATTAATCTTTAAAACTGAGTTTATTTTTACATTCTGTAGCTTAATTTTTAAAATATTTTCAGAGATGGGAGACAGTTCCTGAAAATATAAAAGCTGTCACTCTTTTCAGCTTTTTTCAGTACATAAATTCAATTGTCAGGATTTGAGTAGCACTGATTTTCAAAAAATAAAAAACTGAAATCTGTTAAATATCCATCAATAGATGATTGGAGAAAGAAGTGATACATACCAATGGAATATTACTTAGCCATAAAAAAAAATAAAATAAAACCATTTACAACATAGATGGAGTTGGAAAGTATTATGCTAAGTGAAATAAGTCAAACAGAGAAAGACAAATATTATGTGATTTCACATATATGTGGACTCTAAAGAACAAAATAAACTAAACAAGTGAAATAGGAACAGACTCATAGATACAGAGAACAAATTGATGGATGCTGGATGGGAGGGAGGTTGGGGAGATGGTTGAAAGAGGTGAAGGAATTAAGTACAGATTGGTAGTTACGAAATAGGGGATCTTAAGTACAGCATAGGGAATATAGTCAATTATATTGCAATAACTCTGTAGAGTGCCAGGTAGGTACTAGATTAATCGGGGGATATAGGGGAATCACTTCAAAAATTGCATAAATGTCTAACCACTATGCTGTACACCTGAAACTAACATAAAATAATATTGAATGTCAACTCTAATTGAAAAAAATAAAGAGCTTAAGAATTGTCAAAACGGTTCCAGAAAAATGGTACCAATTCCCCTTCTATTTAAGTGCTACCACATGGTTGGTTTCATGTTCAACATGGCATATCACCACTAAAGAACTCTGCCAGTCTGAGTGGTGAAAATTATATGATGTTCTTATTTTAATTTCAATTTACTTGAGTGCTAGCGACATTGGGTGCTCATTGTGTCTTATCTATTTTCTCGTTCCTTGTGAATTATCATTACATTCCTTCTAATAATGAAAAGTTCCAAGAAAAAAATTTGAAACCTGTCAAAGAGATTTTATGAATTATTAATTAATGTTAATTAAGTCAACTAGTTAGTATTGATTAAATTAAACAGGAGCTTTTGAAAATAAAAAATATTATCCTCTCCTCCTCTACTCCACTCCTTTATAGGCTTATTCAGAGTCTAACAAAATTTCATGTGTCACACTGAGGGAGATTTCTGAAAATGGGAAGCCTCTGGAAGTTCTACTTTGGGTACTTAAGAATGGAGAATGAGTATCCAGTTTGGGAATTTAAGGGCATTATTATGAAAAGTGAAAGTAACATGCTTCAATGGGCTAGCAAATAATTCCCTCATGATGCTTATTTATTTGCTGGTGCTACTGAACACTTTCTAAAGTTTCAGAAAGCTAAGGCAGTGTGGCAAAACAAATTAAGCCCTGATTTTAATTGAGAAAGGCTCACAAGTAAGTCCCATGTAACCTAATGCTTCCGATTTAATAATAGAACCTGTGGGTGACAGACAAGCTTGTCAGGCCTCACACCTCAGATTATGAGGACAGAAGGGAAATCACTACACAAAGATTGTTTCTTCACAGACTGGCAAAGCATTGGCACACAGTCAACATGTTCTAAAGATGCTTTAAGACTTTATTAAAGAACAAAGAGCTGGAAAAAGGAGGCAATGAACATCCAAGTTATGTTCTGAAAGGAGTCAGTAAGACTTGCCAATTGCCAGCTACCTTTTCTTTCAGCTTTACTGAGGTATAATTGAAAATATAATATTGCAAGATATGTTTAAAGTGTACAATGTGATGATTTGATATACATTGTGAAAGGATTCCACCACAGAGTTAATTAATATGTCCATAACTTCTCATATTCACTGTTTATTTTTTGTGTGAGAATGTGAAAGTTCTATACTCTTAGCAAATTTCAATTCTACAATACAGTGTTATCAACTATAGACATCATGTTTACATTAGGTCATCACTCAAATCTTATTTATTTTATAGTTGAAAGTTTGTACACTTTTTCCAACTTCTTATTTCCCCCTCCCCCACTCTCAACCCCTAGCAACCACTTCTATCCATTTGAGTTAGCAGCACAGGAAAAAAATGCATAGATTGTAAATGTTGCTTCCTCTAGGAAAAGGTGGAAGATTTTTTTGACGGAGTAAGTGTTGTTTTTTTCTTTCTTTGTTACTGTGTCTTTGTTTAAAAAACAAAAACAAAACATGCACACAAAAAACTAATTCATTTAATTATTTGTGTGTGTGTGTGTGTGTGTGTGTGAAAACCAGGTCTTAGTCCATTTAAATTAAACCCATGCGAGTTGGTTATGGAAGATTAGGATAAACTGTTTCATTTCAGCCTTATTTCTCTGTCCATTATCTCCATGGAAATGAACTATGTACAACTGAGAAGTTATTTGGTTGGTAGAGTACTGAGTTACATCTTCACAGTACTCTCTACTTGCATACACCATGAGTGATGGAAAGAGTAATCATTCCCAAAATCCTAGTGAAAACCATACAAATATGAACACACTTTATCCTACCGAAATCCGTAGGCTGCTTGGAGATTAGAGTATGGCTATTTTCCTTTGAATCATATATAATGCTCACATATTGCGTTGCTAAAATTTCGCTAGAGAAACTCCCTTGGGTAGCTTGGTTGGTGGAGAGGGGAGAAAAGAAAGGAATCCTAGAAGCAAGCAAAGGACATTATACCTCACTTCACCCTTCATTTACTTTAAAAGGTTTCATACATGCTTTTCTCATTACTTTTTCATAATCTTTTTCTCTTCTATACGTTTCTCTTACATACAGTTAAATAGACATGTATCATCTATCTAATCTATCATCTATCTTTTATTGTATATCCATCCAGTTATCTCTACAATCTTTCTGAGAGAGAGAGAAAAGGGGGAAAGGGATGGAGAGAGAGAGAGAGAGAGAGAGAGAGAGAGAGAGAGAGAGAGAGAGAGAGAGAGAGAGAGAGAGAGAAACTACCTTGATGTCTGGTGGGCAGGGTAAAAAGAGAAATTTTACTTCTTTACCAGTCAACTTCTGTTCTCATTCATGATAGAGACACCACTGCCTCAAGTTCCCTTAGAATTTCCTAAACAATCCATCTCCTCTAAAACCACAGGTTGCTCAGAAATTCTTTTCTTTAGTTGGTTGTTTTTGACATAAATCTAAGGAAACATCTTTCTCTTTGCTATGCCCTAAAGAAAAGTGACTCTTCTCATGAGTCAGTGAATGACCATTTCAGTTAATAAAATAGATAATATTAAAAAGAGTTAAGTAACAGATCCTTTTTATGTTCAAGATAATTATCTAATATCTACCACTCTAATTTCTTAGCCTTCTTCTATTTAAATTTTTCCTGAATTATTATTTTTTTTTTTCAGAAATATGAACAATAAGGAATCTTTTCCTCTCTCTGTAATTCTCCTTCCTCCTGATCTTTGAAGAAGCAAACTGGAGAGGTTTATTCGTAGCCAAGCACAGAAGACATTGGCTAGTTACTGTCTAAGTCTCAAGGTCTAGTGAACTTCTGCACCCCTCTGTACCTCACATGTTTGACACTGAGAATTTCACCCATAACGTTTTCTATTTTCAAGAGCACCGATAATCTGTATCTTTTATTTTTCTCAAAACCTGTACAAATAGAAGGCATGCAAACTGGACACGGTGTAGAATAAGATGTAATAATTGAAACACTCATGATTTCATTCTCTTCTATTGATGTAACATACTTAGTTTATTGAGGATGGCCTTATTATTGATACATCATGTTACACTAATGATAGTGGTTAAGTATGTCATTTTCTTATATGAGGGAAGAATCTTCATAAGACAGATGGCAATGCAGCCTTGACTAGCAAAGATCCCTTACTACTTCCTCCACTTACATTCTCTATTCTTCACATTTTATATTTTCATTAAAACAATTTTGATTTAATTTTTCATCAGGAAATCCTAACTCAATATTGAGTAAGGATAAAACACAATTACTCTTATTTCTTATCTTTCTATTATAATCCCATGAATCTTAATTGTTCCTTCCTCGGCCTTAAAAAGGTCACCACTACTTCTGCTCGTGCAGAATATGAATTTGTTACCATGCCCTAGATTTTATTTGAGTTACAACTTACTTCTGTGTGACCCCCACATTGGTCTGAATCCTTTCTCAGAGGATTCTTCAGAATACTGTGGAAACAAAATCTACTATTTCCTTTCTTAGATGTTCAACCAATTTATACTTTTTCTATGAAGAAGTTAGGAACCATTCTTGACTATGGAGAAATATTTCTATTGCAATGTTTTGTGCAATGTTAAGATTTAATTTAAAATACAATAACAAGGCGCTTGCTTTGTAAAAAGTGTTCAGGTAGGAAAATGTAAGAACCCCAATGATGTTTAAAGTGGGAGATATAAGTCATGTCCTCTCGATTTTGGTCGGAGTGTTAGGTTTTAAGATGAAGAGAGACTCATACTTAAAAAGTGTCATCAATAACAAAGATAACAAAATATAGCATTTATGAGTTGAAATAGTGTTCATGGTTCCATATATGTCTTTACCCTGGTGGGGTTAGTTTCTAGGTTTGCTGGTAGTTCAGCCAAAGTCAATGAGTAAAGGAAGAAGCCAGAATGAAGTGCATCTAGGATTAACCTCTCAGTAGGTGGATAACATTATAAATTATCACCTGAAAAGGAGAGGTTTTCATTGAACTTAATTTGAGTAATATCTAGTGTGTTTGTTGGGAGAAGAGCCCTATGTTACTGTGCTTCATTAGGCACTGAGAAATCTGAAAATTAGCAGATTGCAGAATTATCACTCCCAGCGGTTCATCCAATTTGGATCAAGAACAATATCAAAACCAAGGTCAAGAGATAATAAGATTCAGTTTTTGAAAAGGAAGCTAGAAACCGCTGGTCCATCCTGTGAGGAATCTAGCCAATCATGTGTTCAAGCAGTATGTGCTCCAAGGTTTGGAAGAACAGAACATCTAGAAGCCTAGGCTGAAGGCACACAATGTAGAAAAAACACTTGGCAAAACATGGAGCTATCAGCAGCACGATGGCCATGAAGACAGGCAGTGTGATGTGCTATATTTAGAATTCATTCAGATATTGTTTTAAATATCCATTGATGTTTATATATCCATGAGTAAAAACAAATGCAAGGTTTTTCTGAGTTAAGAAATTATATTTATATATATTTGAAAGCCAACAATGTACAAAATCCAACTGAATGTTCAATCTGACTAAAAGTGGCAAATTTCAGTTGGATGTAAGAAAATTAGATAAATTGAGATGAGAACAACTCTCTTTCGAGGTCTTAAGCCTACTCAAAAAGTTTCAGTATGACAATCTAAGTGTCACTCTGGGTATTTACTGCTCTGATCTCAGACCCAGCAAAAATCTCTCCTTGTAGTATTCTGTTAAGTCAGATGGGAAGTGCCCTTCCTTGAAGAAGTAAGGCTCTTTAACATTGGAATGATTCAGAATTAAATATGTAAGTATATAAGAAAAAATTTAAAAATTACTGTATTCATGTATTCATTAAGAAAGAAGCTATGCATATTTGATATTTTGTACTTGTGTATGGTTAAGAGAACTGTGTCCATTAAAGCATCAACTGTGTAGCTCCAATCTGGGGGTGCAATTAAATAATTGATTTGAATTTAGGATGTTAAATTAAGCTCTTTCTAAACTTTTCAGACTTTCACAACATTTTTGAGAATATAAAGTTAACCAATTTAGTTGTAAAAGTTTATTACTTAAAAAGAAAATGAAAAAAATTAAGTTTATAACGCAGTTTAGAATCTACATTCAGATAAAATGTTACTCCAAAATCTTTCAAAAGTAATTAATAAAATTTGATATATTTTAAAGAATTAAGAAATTGATTTTGAATTATTAAGTTTAATAAAACACAATTGTTTATACCAAAAAGAAACTGTCTTAGTCTCTTTTGCTTGCAAAAATCATCTTTGTGGAAATTAAAAAAAAAAAATCATATCATTAAGGGAAAGACAATTTGCTGCATATTCTTGAAAACAAAATGTCAGATTTTTGATTTTTGTACATTGTACCTGAAAGGACCTACGCTATGAAAAGTATACTTTCCTTAGGTTATCTGTGTCCCTCCTCTGTATCTAGTGTCTTCTCTACTCCATCAAGTGTCTTCCCCACTGTTGGCCATGCCTTAAAGAGTACTAGTACTAGTACTAGATGTCACAAGAGATAGACTGACAATGAACTAGGCAGCCAGAATGTATGGCTCAAACCAAAGAGAATAGTACTGGCTAAATTGTTACTATTCATATGCCAATACTTAATTTGCCTGCAATTTCAAGTAACATTTATGTTTCTATTCCTCTGTGAAGCCATAAATGTATATTATCTACATGTGCCTGCTTTTACATACAACGTGTTTGTGTGCACTAGACTTCTCGATTTATATTACTATTAAAAATTTTCTCTGGGGGGCTGTGAGTGTGAAAACATGAGGTTGACTTCTTTAGACTCTCAAGAGCCCATTTTAAAATGTATATCTCTGAGTGCCCAATGCACAGTCACAAGATTAATGTGTCACAGTTCTCAGGATTCTTCTAGTGAAACTGACTCTCTGGATGCAGATTATTTATGGATTTTTATGGTACTTTCTTAAATGAAAAATAAAAAGAACTTGAGAACGTATAAACTAAAATCAATACAGACAATAACCTATCACATCAAAAAAAGCTAGGGTGTCTCTATTTCATGAATGTTATTGTGGATTAGAAATACTCCTTTTCACTTAATGACTTTATGCTTCCTTTTTCTTCCCTCTTTTTCTTTTTCTGCTCCACTATATCTCATTTTCTTACTCCGCTTTCCAATCTTCCCACAGAAAATCATGTTGGATTTCATACGATTATCTGACTAAATAAAGTCATTGAAACAGACAAAGGAGGAGGCAGGAACCCATTTTTTTCACAGTGTGATAGTAATAGTTCAATATTCAGAAGAGAGGAATAATAGTGTATATGGAACATGTATTTTTATGTGTGATCATTATTTCAAGGATTTCATCTTTAATAGTGTCTTTTTTAGGGTTTTGTGAAATCGTATTAAATAAAAACTGATATCTAGAGAGATGTTTGTAAACTTAACAAAAACCTCAATACTCTTACAGTGTAAAATTCAATATAATCAGCAGTTTTAAGAAACCACCTCAGAGGATTGGGTAACTGAATATATTTCCTTGGCTTAATGCTGTGTCTGTGTTAGAGTGAAACCATATTCTTAAATAGAAGACATATTTAACACTATAAATGTTCCATATAAATTATGACTTTGCTTTAAGATGAGATACAAAGAAACCTCGATGCTTTTTCTTATGGCCTAAGCCATAAAGAACATAAAATTCAACCTGACAATTTTATTAGTCTCATATTTTTTCTTCTATCAAACTAACTAGTTATATTAAATCTATACTGAATCTAAATGGTTTTATATTTATTTACTTAGACTTTCTGTATCCTTTTTAATTCTTTGACATTTCCTCCACAAAAGAATTAAAGAAATATTGTTTTCAGGAAATACTGAAGACCTGTGATTTAACCAATGTGCATTTCTAATGAGCACGGATTGAGGATAGTAACTAGTAAAAACTGTGATCAAGACCAATGATAAATGTTCATCCCGGTCAACTTGGTAGAGAAGTTCTAAAAAGTTGCTAATTATGCTAAATAATTAGGAAATGGAAACTTTTTCTCCCATATTTGTATTGCCTTTGTATTGCAAGTGATCACGAATATCTTTAATTGGAATGGAAATTTTATTTTATAGCTACATGCAACATGCAGTATATAATGCAAAACTATTCATCAATTAGGGCAATGAAGTTACCAAATATTATTTTAGACTATGTAGAAAATAATTTTCATGTGCTGCAATTTTCCATCTTCGCAACTTAGTGTTAGTACATAATGTTAAACCACCTCACTTCCATTAATTGGACAAATACTATACAACATGCTTTGCTTTATTGATTCTTCTTATATAAAAAAAAAATTAATGTAAACATTTTTAAAGTCTTATGAATTCAAAGATAATCTTTAGGATACTCAAAATAATGTTGATTATATCATTATCAATGAGCTTACTAAATCAGAAGGTACAAAAATCTCCACTTTTTCTCTTTTCCTTTAATTATAGTGTAGATTTAATTTCCGAATTTTACTTTCTCTGTTACTAGAAGAGGATTTTATTGGTCACATTGTTACCATTAGCCTCAGGTTAATTGTGTTTATGAGTTCTAATTTTCATATGTCTATGATTAAATGGATAGTATTTTAATAGGAGTCACCATATATTTACTTTGGTTATTTTGTACTAATGTGGGAAAATAATAATTTCTAGAGGATGTTCAAAATATAGTGTGAGACAAAAATAATTTCACACTAAATATGAGATAAACGTCTTTGATTATAGTTTACAGCTATCTTATGAAAGGCTTTTGAATGTTTACCATTGCTTCTTGTACCTGAAGTTGTCCCAATGTCTTGCCCCAAAAGGTTATTAATGGGGTGGAGTTGGAGGGCCATAAACTTGTGGTCACATTCACTTCTGATAATAAACAGCAGGTACTGGATTGCCATATAAAATTGGAGAGATTCAAATCTTTCCTAGTTCAACCTATCAATATACAAAACATCTAGAACTTTCTTATCTCTCTTCAGTTTTGGGAATAACATGTACCTTTTCATTACATTCACTAAGAACTCTAATTTCTGACAGAACGTGAAAACTCTTTAATGTAAGTCTCAGGTGACTAATAACATAATTGTAGCACCATTAATAAGCCAATTACTGGTGAAACATAGTTTCATTAATTTCATTGCAGTGGAGACTAATAAAACGAGGAATAAAAATTGGCAATGTAAAAGAGAGAAGTCTGTATGGCAATAAAGTTAAGTCATTCAAGGAGAAAAAAGAATATGTGAAAGATTGCAAGGATCAAGAAAAATGTATGATTGTGAATGACAAAAAAAAAATCAATTAACAAGGTTATTTTTTCCTGTGACATAGTAAAACATTTTGAAGAGAAAAAGCAAAAATTACAAAAAAAAATGATGAAAGACAATTTCTACAGGATACCTTCATAGAGTGACTTATAATAATGTGTGCTAATTATCAAATCATCTTCAGCTCAAGCTGTCATTCTAAACCTTGTTTTTGGTGCCGAAGCTGGAATTCTGAGATCCATATTTTTGTTCTGTTTGTAGTCTTTCTATTAGTTTCTGCAAAGAAGGAGCACTAAAGGAGGACTGCAAGGATAGAGGAGAAGATAGTTACTCCTTCCTATTTGCTTCGCAAGTCCTTCCAGTTTTCTAGAACAGTCAGTCTTGTGAGCTTCACTCCAGCACCTCTTCTTCACCCTGGAGGTGACGGTTCCTTCTGCAATAGCAGCACGGTCCACTTCACAGTTTTCCAATACTTGCTCAACCATCTTTATCCATCCCTCTCAGAGACACCAGCTGAGAAAGCAGCTTCCCTTCCTCAGAGGTGTGGGTCTCAGCAACTTGGGCCTGCTCCTTGGTTCTATTGTGGGAGCTGGGATGAGAGCAGCTTCCTGAAGTTGCCACCTTGGTGACACCTTAGTGTCTCTTACTCTTTCAGTCACGTAGTGAGTTAGCAAACCATATATCTAAGAAAAATAATATTTATGTACTTTTAATGGAAGTATATTTGATAGTTAAGAATTGGACACATTTAAGATATCAATATGCTAATCTGATATAGATATATATTGAGAAATAATCACCACATTCAAACAAATGAACAGATCCATGTCTTCAGATCCATGTGTGTGTGTGGTGAGAACCCTTACAGTCGACCTTCTTGGCAATATTCAAGTATTTAATATTATTAACTATATTGCATTGTTGTACCTTAGTGCTCAATATTTATTCATCCTCCATAACGAAAACTTTGTGCCCTTTGACCAACATTACCCCATTTTCCCCACTCCACACTACCACTAGCCCTTGGCAACACCATTGTGCTCTCTGCTTCTGTGAGTTCACTTCTTTAGATTCCACATGTAAGTGAGACTATACAGTATTTGTCTTTCTGCATCTGGCTTACTTCAGTTAGTATAATGTCCTCCACATTCAAAATCCTTGCAACTTCCGACAAACTTGATTGAAACTAAAACAAGAATATTTTATTTTAAATGCATTCTGTTTAAAAGACTAGTATGTATGTATGTATGTATGTATGTATGTATGTATGTATATATGTCTCCTGACTAGATTCTAATACAAAATGCAGAGATTAAAAAAAAAAAACTAGAGCTCAAATTCATTACTTTTGAGCATTCATTTTTATTAGATAAGTTGGAAATATAATGTTCTGTTCCAAAATTGAAGATCTTTTCTTAAATTTGTATCATACCTAACTTGTATCGATGACTTCCTTTCCAGGTCAACATCTACTTGTCTTTCAGAAACTGGTTTAGATGCTGACCCTTTTCTGATATCTTCCATAACTCCCATAAATGGCTAAGATAGATCCACATTCAACTGTTCTGGTACTCAACTTACTATAATATCCATCATGTAGTGTAGAGGCACCCACTTACCTGTCTTTCTCTTCTCACACACAGTAAAACAATGAATAATTTATTTATTTTAAGTATGGCCCAAATATTGCATTGCTAAAATAATATGCATTGTTTATCTTGAATTCAAATCTAACTGGTGTCCTGTATTTATCTGACAACTACGGCCTGAAATATTTCTATTTCAAGACTGACTATTGATTGAACGAATTCTGGAGGAAAATCTTATGCTTCTTATAGAACGGTGTTTTTATCTGTAATTCTTTGTTTCAATATTCAGAATATTTTATCTGTAATTCATGATTCAAATACTGAATATTCAATATGGTACTTCTCAGGGCAAGGTGTATATATAAAGATTTATAATGTTGGTTCATTTTATCGTATATAATCAGTTGTTGATTCAAAGGACAAAAATGATTGTCAGTTTTTTAGAACTGTGTATACATATTAACACAGTATGTGTACATACAGATTCATTCATTTACATTTGTGCCAACTATAAAAATCATAAGATTGTATACTTTATTATGTTATTTGATAGATAGAGCATGCCAATTGCTGTAATAGATAGACTTGATGCCGTAGGTTCATGATTAATGTTTTTCCAACAAAAGTGGGACATACTTCAGCTCCCAGCACATGCCTGACTATCTATTGACAGGTCCTGTGGTATGACTCACCTAGGAAAATACCAGCCTGAAGGTCATCCTTTAAAAATTATACTGTTCCAGGCAGATTCAAGAATGTCAATCCATCCTGGCCCAGTCATCAGGTTTCTAATGCATTGTGGTCCTAGAATATAAATATCCCAAGCACAGGTTTGACAGCTAATAATTGTTTAATAAATGATGGCTTCCTTTCCCAATATGTCTGAATCTATTTCATAAAAATGAAGAAATTGTTTCAGAGAAGCTTGGGGTCCCTGAAAAGCCAGAATTTTAGAATCATTTCCTCTGCAATCAACTAAGTATTTAGAATAGGTATGGCAGTTCAGTTGAATGTCAAAACACACAGTTTTTCTTAAAATGAAAATTAACCAACCTGGAACCTATAAATTCTGTTCTGGAATCTTTTGGTACATTTTAAAAAAATTATTATTAAACTTGCTTTAATTAGGAACTGGAATATTCCATAAATAAAAATGTCTTGTGTTGTTTAGAATTTTAAAACTCATTACTGTGATTATCAATGCTAACATAGGCTAACTTCAAGTTCTGTGACCTGAAAACCCAAATGAATGGAGCTACCATTGAATGAGATGGGAAAACGTGTAGATGGACATTTTGACAAGGGGTGGTATTAGAAAGAGATTAGTAGTTTATTTCTAAACATTTTAATTTTGACAAGTCTCTTAAGTGTATCCAAAATGAGATGTCAAATAGGCAGTTGAAAAATGCATCTGGAATTTATAAGATAAATTAGGATTAGAGTTATATTTGAGAATCATTTGTATATAAACGTTATTTAAAACTATAAGACCTAATGAAATCCCCAAGGGAAAGAGGTAGTAAAAAAAAAATGATGGGACCAAGGACTGAGCTTTAATTCACTAACTTAAACTTTTTCCAGCTTTATGAAGGAATAATTGACAAACACAATTGTATATATAATTGTATATATTTAAAATGTACAATATAACAATTTGATGTATATTATACCGTGAAATGATTACGAAGATGAAGAAAATTAACATATCCACCACCTCACATCAGTAACACTTTTTAAGTCACTTATTGGAACTTAAAAGTAGGGGAGAAGAAGAGAAAGCAGCAAGTGTGACAAAAACAGTGAGATAAAACAAAGTTGTATTCTAGAATCTAAAAGACAAGAGTTTAATTTTTAAGAAAGCATCACGCATACCTAATTTGAGGGACAAACGACACAACACCTGACAAAATATGTCTCGAAAAACCTCCATGTTATGAAAAATATGGAAAAACTGAAAAACTGTCATGGATGAGAAGACACTAAGGGGACAGTATGACTAAAGGCAGCGTAGTATCCTGGACTGGATCCTGCAATAGCGAGAGGACGTTCATGGAAAAACTGGTCAAAGTTGTACAAATTCTGGGGTTTTGGCTAAAAAAAAAAAAAAAAAAAACAAACTTCTGAAATATGAATACATCAATATTAGAATAATACTGTGAGTTGTTGATCTGAATAATTTTTGGTTCTTTGGGTTGCTGTGGGAAATACACTGGCTTCAGCAAACTATAAGAATACTGATGTAAGGTATGGATGTACTAGTTGGAAAACATCAAATGAAGAGCATACCAAATTTTGTAACAATGGTTTGGGACAAAGGTCTTTGTTCTAATTTGAACTTACAAAGCCAGGTGTAGAAACATAAACATATCCCATGGCTCTCACTGCCAAACCAGACACGCACTCACCTTCTCTTTATATTTTTAATTAGCTTTCTTTACCCTAAAGTGATCAAAGAAGCAATTTAAGTCTAAATATTATCCTGGTTTTCAATTTAACATCTAATTAGACCTCAGATTTCATCTATATCTATAGATATAGATAGATAGAACCTAGAGCCATGGGTGATTAAAAGATTTCTTAATTGCATGCAGAAAATTATGAATTGCCCACAATTTCATTTAGCAATGTAACATATCTTTCCTAATGTTTTTAGAAATCATAAAGGCCACCCATATTACAACTGTCTTTTATGTACTTGCACTTATAGAGACACTCTAAATATGAACAAAAAGTGCTGTATCTGTGCTTGTGTGTTTAAACCTTTAACATTTTTTGTTTTGTTTGTTCAGGGTTAGCATAATATGTGAAATGCTCCAATGCACTTTTCCACTTTATTTTCTGTACAGTTATTTCTTTATGATAGGATTCTATTAAATAGTTATAAATCTTTTACCTTTGATTTGATATAGGTGACTACTCTTTGCCAACCTCATGTCAAGAGCAGGGAATATGGTTCAAAGAAGCAGTCAAGAGGCAAGAAATTCAAATATATGTAGGTTCAACCAGTATTTATTAATAACTCCTTTCTTTCCTAAGACCTGAGTAAAGCAATTTGCTTTTTCTTTAAGACGGACATGCAGACACACAGACACAGACACAGACACACAGACACACATACACACTCTGTAGTTCTCTCTCTGTCTTTGTCTGTGTCTCTCTGTGTCTCTGCCTCTCTCTCTCTCTCTCTGTTTTAAAAGAGATTAAAGAAGCCGTCTGGAGATTGAAACTATCCTGCTGTAAAGTACCAAGGGACAGAATCAAGAAGGCTGATAAATTTGCTATTGTTTTGTTTTCATAACTTTAAATCATAGATCAAATTTAGTTATTGTAAACCAGCCTTGCATTAGATCGTTTTGCTCTGTGAGTATGGCTTCTTAGGTTCCTAACTTCACTCCATCTCTTGAGTACTCATTTTACTTTTTCAGAAAGAGAATTTATTTATTTTCTACAATGTACAGACAGCAAGAATGTGGTTTGGTAGGCTGTTGTGTTTACCACAGTATCTGCTGTAAGTCTCCTGCTACCAACATAGTCAAGTGCTGGTGTTTCCTTTTTTATATATCTGCTCCCAACTGGTGGTTAGGCAGTCATGTCAAAAGTATTTTAAGCTATAAAGAGAAGAGATACAGAGAATATCCTCAACCAAGTTAACTGCAAAATGATCTAATTTCTTTGATAGACTCTTAAACATATCTGAGTCTCCAAAATAGTCTTAAAGAAAAATAGACAGGTAAAAGGCAGTCTGTGACAAAACAAGGTTTAAAACAGAACATAATAGAGTGATTCAGAGTTAGAACATAGTTAAAAAGAAAATAGTCCAATTCTATGTCACCTCATTTCAAACAGTATCTTTTGAATTTCAGTCTTGCTTCTGCTGCTTGTTGAAAAATAAAACAATCTCTATCTAGTCACTTAGAAAGCTGTGAGTCAAACAAATCTGTACTTCAGTGGCATCTCAGCACTTTGCTAATCATAAAAATAAACAGATAAAACATGTTTCCTCTCATTTGGATTAAGAAATAACAAATAGGCTTATATATCAACAATTTATCTAAATCTGGAACGGGACAATCACACCTGAGTCTTGGTAGTAAATATGGGTTAATCTCTATGAAGAATGTATTAACTTAGAAAAAATGTTAAGCTTCTGAAAATTTCAAAATACTCTGTTGGGATTATCAGATCAGAATAACTACTACATAGTACAAAAATATAAATAATGTCCAGGAATATAAATGATTTACATTATAATACTTTAATGCAAGTATAAATACATTGGATTATAAGATGTAGTCTGCTGGTATTTTAAGAACATGGCAGGGTTATTGTGCCAAGTTCTTATGCCACTTTTCTCTTTTGCTCATGCTGAGTGTAAAACCAGCTTAGACAACACTCTTCATTAGTGTTAAAGCAGAGTTGTTAATACGACCGGATGCTTTTCTGCATAAGGGAAGGTTAAGTTGTTTTCTTGGTTGTGAAATATTTAGATTAGAATGGATCTGTAATTATATTAAATTAAGTGGCTGATTTATCCATTTATTCAAGCGAATTATCTACATAGATAGCTACGGGAGCTTAAGTAGTGAATTCAGACACAATTATAATAGTTGCCAGCTGAAATCATTGGATGTGGTGTTCGCTACTAATTTTTGTCATTTTGCTGGTTCTTTATCTGTAACTATATAACACTGATTCTAGTGACCTTGGAAATATATCCATTTAATTATAATGTGTGTCCTTCCAGAATTCTTAAACGTATTCTCTTTGCAGGCATAGTTTATATTAAAAGCATCACTAGTAAATTGGAGAAGCACTGTATATCTACACTCATGATCTCCTGATGTACAAGTCTTAAAACATATAAAGATATGGCTATATAGATAGCTTTAATTCATGCTATACTGTGACTTGAGTTGCTCACTTTAAGACATCATTTTATTTTATCAAGGTGCATGGCTCTCCTCCCAATTTGACGACCTTGAATTTAAATACAGAAATGTCATAGCGTTTCTTCAAAAATATTAAGTATCTATAATATCGTTCTAGCAAGGAATTTGGGTACGCTGTTAGAATCTATGGTTCAGTGTTCAGAGAAAAGCCAGAAATATGGACAAATATTTCTCTTCTACTACATGAATATATTTTATTTCAATCCTGGATGATTTGACTATCGAATTTTACTCATTGTATAAAATGTACAGACTTTTCAACCTGTCCTTGGCTTAGTTTCTTCACCTATAAGATGCAGATAAAAACTACAAAAAGGCTAGTGCAAGGACAGAATAAAATAAAAAAAGTTTTTACTACAGAGAATAGACTCAAGAAAGAGTAAACATTATTACGTTAATATTTTTAGAGCAACTCTGGCATGTTGGAAGGCACTTTTAACTAGATATGAAGCACTCTCCTGCATCTTGCTTGAATAACTTTAAATCATTTAAACTCTCTAAGCCGTGGTTTCTTCACTTAGGGAAATATAATGTTTAAACTCCAGGCTAGACTAGAAACAAAATCAAAACCAACATAGTATCTGTTGTAAATTCTCAGATTTTTGTGGATTAGAAATAAAGTCAGCATTGAGAAATTCTAAAGTAACTACAGTTTCTCTCATGATCTTAGGCCTGGTGTTTATTTCTTGGACGAATGCTTTTGTAAAGACTGCCTAAAGATAGAGAAAGAGAAATGAACAAGTTGTAAAATATTCTTGTCCTTTACACCCCAAGATGATGAGGTTCACAGTTTTGTAATTAAGTTAATCAGATCTCATTTCTAGTTTATGTCACTGTTGTTAGAAATTTATATCTTCTCCATTTTATATGTTACTGGTTTCTTATTCTAGGATGTTCTCTCCTTTCTCTAAATAATTTTAAGCAGATAATTACATTCCTGTCTTCCCCAGCTGATATGGCATTCTTCAGTCTCTAGTAAAGTACCTCGAATACTTGATTTACTGTTCAAATAGTCTCAATTCAATCAGTTCCAAATATATTTACTAAAGAGTTTTATTTGTGTTTTAATTACCTATAAAAAAAGCTTCCTAAATTCAATTCTCCAGTTAACCTAGTACATTAAATCACCCAGCTTATTTCTGAATATCACTAAATTTTGATTCTATGGGAGCATTTTAAAATATATCATTACACGTGAAATATAATAATCGATAACTAAGTAGAAGTGGAGATAAATACAATATATTTTATTTAAAAGTGTGTTTGGACACACACACACACCAATTTATAAGGCTAATCCAAGGTATAGCACACAGATTACAAATATTTGTAAATCTTAAGGTTGACAATTCTTGTTAAAAATATAGTAAACATCTCTCAGTAATTTTTATTCGTTACATGGAAGAAAGACATAATAGTCACACATCTATCGCAATGTCTCTTTATGAATGGGACTATGCACTATAGGTTATGGCAGGTCTCGTGGTCTGTGGTAGTCTGGGTTGGCTTCCTACTGCATAAATACACATGTAACTCATCTTAATAGGCTTTGCATATGTTAGTATGGTATTTAATATCTCAGACAAAATGAAAGTATTTATATCATATTTTTTGGAAAATTAATTTCTCATTTTTAAAGGCCAAAATGTAATCTCGACGCTTCTAATCTTGCTGGTACAGTCAACTAAATGTAGTAAAAAAACAAAACAAAACAAAACAAAACAAAACAAAAAACAACTGCATAACTAATGGTTAGAAATTGCATCACAACTGAATTTTGTGTCCATTCAATAAGATGTGTTTCAGTCTGGAGCACACGGTTAATGGTAGTAAGTATGGGGTAAAAGCTAAAGAAAATCTGCATTGTGTGTGCTTATTCCAGTGTCGAGCATCCTTGCAGAGAATGCTCTATTATGGTTTCTGTTCTCTGATTAGGAAGACTGGCTTCTCAGTTCAAAAGCCCCCTGTGATTTGAGAGTGTGAGGAAAGCATACACTGGTGGAGTGACTTGCTGGACCATTGAAGTTCAATTTAAGCATGGAAGGCAACTCTGGGGAGAGCGATGCTACTCCGGTCTGTGAGGATATCTATATACCCTTAGCTGGTGGGAGGTACAGGAAAGTGATGGCAGAACCACGGGATACCTTTGATTCACAATAAGATACTGCCTCTTTTAGAATGAAAAGACACCTGTTGTTTGTCAAAAGGTACTACTTACCGATTATTGCTTTACATATTAATGTAAAGAACCCTTGGAAGTAGTCTCCTGTACAGCTGCTGAAAGTCAGTCTTTCACCTGTCTCCTGTAGGGCAAACTTAAAAAAAAAAAATGTTTTGTACAGCCAGTAGAAAATGTTTCTTTCTTTAAAGAAATCAGAGCATTCTGCTGGGGGCAATGAAGGAGTGAGGATACAGGGAGTATTAAGTTGCTTATTGCCAAGCACAGAAAAATGCTAATAAGGCTCACACTGAGAAAAGCTCTCACTCATCAGGGTGCATCATTGCAGACCCTAAGCTGCGGCTGTGAATTGTTGTTAGCCAAAACTGGAGAAAGGCAGAGGAGAGTTGTGCTGAGAAGTATCTCCAGTCACTCTGTGAATTGCTGTCTGGGGACATAAGGTTTGCTGTATTGTTTTTGAAAAATGATTTGCATAACAAGAATTATCTGGTAAGCTTGAGAAATCTGTCAGTACTTGGTCAAGGTATATTTATATTGGTAAAGTATTTGTTCAGAAATATAAGATGTTAAAGAGTTAATGATATGATTAATAATCAAGTGCATAAATGCAGGCACATTGATTATATACATAATAATCTAGTGTTTGCTGTGAGGTTCTGAATCTCAATGAAATGAGATTAACATAAGACCAAAGAAAATATGAGCAGAGGCATTTACTGGCTTTTCAAAGGAAATTTTATAAGACCATAAAGAAAATCCATTCCCCAATCCCCTTTCTTTGACAATATTTCAACATGTACCATCTACAAATGAGGCAATTTTCAAACCGGTAGACACTCAAGTTGATATATAAAAAAAAAAATCCTTAATATCTATGTTTTTAGAACTTAAGGCAATTATTTTAACATTTTTTCATAAAATTTAAAAACATAAGTTAAATGACATAAGTTAACCATAAGTTAAAAAAACATAAGTTAACATTATTGTTAGACCAGTATCAAATATGACTTGTTAAAAGTCTGTTTAAAATATTTTGGTAATTTTAGTAAAGTACTCAGAGTTTTAGCATAGTAACATCGTAAACACCAAGTTCATTATTAAATGAGATGAATGATGCTGTTTCATCAAAATGGATTCAGTGTTAGACCACTCTTAGAACAGTAGCTAAAATATTTATTTATAATAGGCTATGTTATTAATTAGTTATGGTAGTTATCTTCCTGCTAAAATCAAGTGTTTCCAGTGTAATATGCACTTGTTATTTTTTGGCCACCCAGTGTGTAGGCCTCTTACCACTACTTTCTCTAATATGAATTTGGAGATTCCCCTTCTCCATATCTAGTCCATAAACTTTTTGGTGGGGATCCATCTCACAACTCTAGATCTAAGACAGTCAGTTTATCGTATCCGTTTACCCACAGTGATCACTTCATGGATTGTCACTTAATCCAATCAGAGCAAAAGTTCCGTAAGATTCTTGATGAGAACTTTGGGTAAGACTCATTGTGTTCCCTAATACTCCACACATAAAAGTTGTAAGAGCTGAAGTCAAATCTATTGTATTTTTACCTGATAATAAAACTACCACAATAGAAGGCAATGCTGAGAGACGGATATATACTTACTGACTCATAATAACAAAATTAACCCATGAAGTCAGCTATGATTTATGTCAGCCTAGCCAGGGAAAATTTTAACATATGTGGAAAAGTTTTCCTTTTTTTTTTTTTTTTTTATTTTTCTTTTGTCTAGGCCAATTCATATTAGTTTTTATTTGAGAGGCAAAAAACGGAAACACCCTGGTTAGATTTATCACTCCTTCGCACAGCCTCCTGCTGAGGGAATAATGCTTGAGATTAGCCAATACTGGAAGAAAGTTTAATATCTACTGTCAGTTGGGTCCATAGGGAAGGTAGACAATAACTGTGAGTTTTAAAAAAGAACTAAGACAATGAGCTTCCATAGACTGTTGAACTGATACTAAAAATCTACTTGATATGTAGGTCAGAAAAAACAAGACCATAAAGAGATGCAAAGTAACAATATGAGAACTGAAATCTTTTGACTTGGTATATACACTATCTTACTTTCCTGTGATTTTCCCTAATGGTTCTTATTCTTCATAGGGATAGATTTCTGCTTTATTTTACCTGCATGGCTACATAAACTTTTTTTTTTTTTGAGGTACTATATCCAGTCTTCTTAAGGAAACAAAAATAGCCTAATTAAAATATTTCACCTCGATACCATAGTTTCTGTATATATTTTTTACTTTAGACCATCAAAATAATATTATTAATATCCCTTTTCATTTTATTATTCCAATTTTAAAATTATTTGGTCATGGTGGTGATGGTTATATGAATGTCGGTCTTTGTCAAAACTCATGAATACATATACTAACATGGGTGAATTAAATTTTGATGAATGTAAATTGTATGTAAATAAAAACATATATGACTTTTAAAAACTGCACAGGTGGTATTTATCATAGTCATCATCAATGTTACCCTCATAAACCTCCTCCAGTGATAAGAAAAATTACGGATGGAGGTAACAATGATGTAAAACTTGGTAGAACGCTGAGTGATCAGTACATGGAGGATTTTTATAGTGTTGGTTTAATCTGTATATTTTGAAGTTTTCCATAAAAAAATTGTTTAAAAATTTAGCAAACATAGACACACACCCACACTCAACAAAATAATATTTGGGCATTGCATGAGGAATTATCAAAACTAGAAAGATGACAATCCTTAGGGCTTACTTAACGTTCTCTGGATTATTTGTCCACGCTGCAAATAAAATTGTCTAAAATTTACCAATCTCAAGTCATATACTTATGAGGGATAAGCAAGCCTTTGTTTTGGGCAATGGTCCAAAAATATCTAAGAAGACAAGCAAGTTACTTTTATAGTTATCTAGGGAAAAACTGGTATCACAGTAGAATGGTGGAAATTCATGAAAATCTAGACTCTGAAATGCCATGTTTGGGGCCTGATTCTATCATTTACCATCTGTGTGAGCCTATGGAAGTAATTTAACCTCTCTCAGGCCCAGTTTCATCAATAAAATATCAATGAAAGCACTTGCTTCATAAGATTGTTTTGAGGAACAATTGGAATAATGCATGCAAGGGCTATTTATAAAACCAAAATTGTGGTTCTTATTCATTCCTATTTTGTGTCTTAGAAAATTTTTGAATAGAAATGCATAACTAGCAACTCATTCTGCAATTTGTAAAGAATTCAAAATGTTGTAAAGTATCATCTCTTTTTATCTAGTATTTTTCTTTTTTATTTGTAGTTCACAGACAGCAGCAGTCAATTACTACCCTAGTTCCAAATGCTTTAATAAAATCATTTGGTATGCTCAGAATAAATAACAAACCTGAATTGGGAAATAAATTGTTGAATAAAATATGGCAGAGCACAAAGTATTTCATAAAAGTACATAGATTTCATTGTCCAATACATCAATCTATTTATCTCATTGAGAATGCATAAGCGAAGAGTAGTTTTCTTTATAAAACATGCACATACACCATTGATTTTGTAAATTGTATTTCTTCATAAGGAATAGATTATAGATAGCTTTGGGAAAGTTAGCTGTGATTTGAAAGACAGATAAACTTGGAATCAGAAAACTTGGCTTGAGTTCTTTTCTTTTCTAATTTTTAAGTATTTGACCTTGAGTATTCACCTATTTCTCAGAGTGTTTATCCTTAATATTCGGAAACGTAATTATACTTGCCACTTCAACCCTTGCTACTGCAAAGTTGTGGCAAACACTTCATTAACTAATTAATGTAAGTATCTGCTCCACTGTATATTTATATATTATATATTTTATTGAATTTAATAAATTCTAAATGTTTTAATAAAAAATCCTTTTTGCCATTATTTATTTCTTTAAAAATAAATTTATTTTAAATTGAAAATAATAAAATATTTTCATAAATTATGTTTTATCAGAGATTATTCATCATGAAGAACAGAAACTATGATTGTGTTGTCTTTATAGCCGTGATTGTAAAATTTAAAAATTTCCCCTAGTTTTACCATAATAGAAATATTTTCTTGAGCAAAATTTTTTTAAAAAGGACTTTAAGTTCTATTCAACATACCTTTCAACAAAACCAAGCTATAGCCTATAAAACAAATATGCATACATAATTATATATTAATATATATAATATATAAATATACAAAATAGATATATGTCTCTGCCTTTGCCTATCATAATTATGTAATTTCCCATATTTAAAAAAGTCATGACTTATGTGATATAAAAAAGACACCTACAGGATATATATTAAATATCTTTTGTTTTATAGCAATTTACTACTTTTAATCCTATTTTGATTTATCCATTTAAAATTTTATAATTTTAGTTTTAAGGTGAAGAATGTTTTTATTTCAAATATAATAGTATTAGAAATACAGAACCATGTATACTATATAATGTATTTAATCAAGTCATGTTGATAATAAAAATAGAAACAATTATAATTTTTAGTTAAAAATTATCGGGGTGATATTAATAAAATCAAATAAGTTTCAAGTGTACAATTCAACAGTATGTCACACATATACTACATTTTTATTTACCACCCAAAGTTAGATTTCCTTCTATTACCAAATATTTAACCCGTATTACCTCTATCACTCCCTACCCCCTTCCTGCTGGTATCATTAATCCACAGTTCATGTCCATGTGTCTCTGTTTGCTTGTGGTGTTTGTTTGTTTTCAGTTTTATATCCCGCGAATGAGTGCAATTATACGGTTTTTAATTTTTTCTGCCTGACTTATTTTACCTGGCATGATTATCTCAAGCTCCATACATGCTGTCACAAATGGCAGTATTTTACCTTTTCTTATGGCTGAGTTACATTCCACTGTATATATGTACCACATCTTTATCAAATCATCTATTGTAGGACACTTTGATAGCATCTATGTCCTAAGCACTGTGAATAATGCTGCTATGAACTTCAGGGTGCATATATCTTTACCAGTAAATGTTTTCAGTTTTTGTGGGGGTAAATACCCAGAACAGGGATTACTGGATCTTAGAGTAATTCAATTCTTAGTTTTTTGAGGAACCTCCATATTGTTTTCCATAGTGGTTGCACCAATTTGCATTCCCATCAGCAGTGTATGAGGGTTCCTATTTGCCTACAATCGCTCCAACATTTGTTATTACTTGTCTTGTTGATATTAGCCATCATAGCGGGTGTAAGTTGGTATCTCATTTTAGTTTTGATTTGCATTTCCCTAACAACTAGTGAAATTGGGCATCTTTTTATATGTCTGTTGGCCATTTGTATGTTTTCTTGGGAGAAAAGTCTATTCGGGTCCTCCGCACATTTTTTTTAAATTGGATTTTTTTTTTTATTGTTGAGTTGTATGAGTTTTTCTATATTTTGGATATTAGGCACTTATCAGAGGCATTGTTTGTAAATATGCTCTCCCATTCAGATGGTTCCCTCCTTCCCTGGTTGATGATTTCTTTTGCTGTGCAGAAGACTTTTAGTTTGATGTAGTCTTATTCATTTATTTTTGCTTTTACTTCCCTTGCCTTGGAGGTCAAATTCATAAAACCCTCTCTAAATCCAAGGTCCATGAGTTTACTACCTACGTTGTCTTCTATGCAATTTATTAAGAAACAATTATATAACTTTTTGATAAATAGCCGTAATGACAAAAGATGGCAGTACTAGTCTTTATGAGTTCTGAAAAGATGGTAATGTATTTAAAATGTGTAATGCATTTATCTCGCTTCTCAGTATTTGCAAAGAAACGTTATTTTTGTCTATAAATTTTCACCAGTTTTGTGAATTAAAAAAACACGCTAGTAGGAGTAAGTTATAATTTATCTACCTACTTACCTATTTATCTATTATCAGCAACTACTGCATTTAGTAAAAGTACTTTGTCTTTAAAAAATTTAAGTTTCCTCATCCATCTAATGGGTATGTTTGCCTAAATAACCTTTAAGGTTCTTCCACTTTAGATAGCTATAACATTTATTGAATCAAGAGTTGTTCATTTCAAATAAACTTTTCAATACATTACTGGTTAAACATAATCAAAATTGGAGATTAGAAAGGTAGTGGATTTCCTTCATGTTCAGTGGTTGGATAAAGATCAATGATGGCTATGAATACTCATTTTTTATTAGATTTTGAATATTTAGATTCCCCTAACTTTCATGTAATATATTCACTGTCATTTAATATTTTAATGGGCATTGCTAAATAATCTGTATTAAGAGATACATTATATCTCATTAAAAATTGTCAGTTATGGGATCTGTCAACTTCCCAAAATAGGCAGTTTTGTGAAGTATTGTCACAGGCTATTTCCCAATAAGTACTCCATCTCGTGGCAGGCTGATTCAAAGTCATGGCGGCTTCCTCCTCATCTTCCTTAGGGTATAGCTGCAGGCTATAAAGCTGCTGAGTTTCAATGTAGAATTGGTTTCTCAATGACAGAGTTGCCTGCTACTTATGTCATCTATAGCTGCCCCTTCCAGGTTGGTGCCATTTTGTGGATACAGGAAGCTTACATACAACTCTTGCTTATTTTTTCCCTCAATCCCTTTGTACTTACGGTATTCTTACTGGCCAAATCTAGGTACATGTGACTAATCAACTTAGCAGTTGTATTTTTTTTTTTCTTTGTAGGGACAATTTGACTATCTCCAAATGCCCTGCCAAGGAATCCAAACACTTTAAGGATTCTACTTTAAATACATATTGTATGATAGAAAAAGCAAAAATTAAGCAACATATACTCTAATTTTGTCTTTTCATTAAATCATGTAATAATTTCATAGAATTTTCCTCTTTTGAGAAGACACAGTTCTGTATCATATTGAATTTTTTACTTGATCTTCCTGTTGCTGCTAGATGATACTGCATTTTCTGCCTTCACTTTACTAGAGTGCTTTTGTAACTATTAGTAGCCACTGCCTTCACCATCTCTTTATCTAGCCCGCGTTTAGGCCCTGAAATATAAATTAAATACCAACATTTTGATGAAAACAGATTTTTATAATTTCAGCGATTCTATGGTAAATGAGTTATTCTCAGTCTTCATTTTGTATAAACTTTACAGGATTTTGTACTTTGAAGAGAATTTTTAAAGTGCTTTTTATTTATTTGATGATACTCTGATCACCATGCTATCCCTTATTTAATAAAATTTTCCCTTTTAACTAGTTTCTCTTTCTTTTTAAATTTCTTCAGTCTTTTCTGAGATTTAGTTCCCAGCCTTTCACTCCCCTTTCATGCATATTTCTATCTTCCAGAAGGAAGAATAAAAATAATTTCTAGAAGTTTGTTATATATGTCTTGCTGTCACATAGTATGCCAACTATATGTAATTATTATGCAAGGCCGTCTTCATATTTGATGATAAATAAAGAGGAGGTTTTTGTTTCTGACCAAGATGTAGAAACAGGAACCAAATTTACCCACTTGCTTGAAATAACAACAAAAACAAAAACAAAATATATAAAATGGGGGATAGAAACAGAAGAAAAAAATGCAAGGGCCATGAGAAAATGTATGTGATTGATGGCTATGCGCATAATCTCGAATTTCAGTGGTTTCACGTGTCAAAATTTAAAAATCATGTTTTAAATATGAGCAATTTAATTTTGTTAATTAGACCTCACAACAGCAAATTAAAAGAAGGCCTTGAAGATCTTCTTTCTGTCCTCTGACTAAAATATACTTTTAAAATTTACTGTAGGGAATAGATAAAATAATACTACAAAAACTCATTGTTGGGTTTGTTTCAACTGACAGTCACTGGCCCATGACTTCGCGTAACCAAACTATTCACTCACTTGATAAATGCATTTATTCAATCAAAATTAATTAAAAATGTGCCATTGCCATGTAAGGATAACGAGAAGAAAAATCGCAGTAATGCTTATTCTGAGAGAGCTCACAACTGCACGGTTTTCGCTGGACCCAGGTCTGATTTGCTACTCAGTTTTCCCTCCTTCTTCCCTCTTTCTTTTACATACTTCATATTCCTCCTTGTCCTGCATCAGCCACACCATTTTTACCTTTCATTTTCTTCTCTTTTCTGTGATTTACAATTGAGAATCCAGTGAATCCAGCTAATTTACTGTGGCTACTCTTCTGCTCACTAGGTCTGGGAATTCAAGACCTCCTAGGAAGGACGGAACTAGTGACAATTCCTGATTTTACAAATTTCAAGTTGGTCAAATTGAATTTGAGTTAGAGAATTAAAGTTAAAAGCCACATTTCACTCTGCTCTCCTTTACCCAACGCTGCATCTCTAACAACTGGGGATATTTTATTTTATTTTATTTATTTATTTTTTATGGTGACGGTGGTTAACGAAATCCAGTAAGTTTCAGGTGTAGAATTCAACAGTAAGGCATACATATATCGTACTGTGTGTTCACCGCCCATAGTTAGATTTCTTTCACCACATATTTGACCCCTTTTATCCCATGAACCTTCCCCCTACTCCCACCCTCTGGTAACCACTAGTCTATTGTCCATATCCATGAGTCTCTGCTTGCTTATCTTTTTTGTTTGTTGCTTTTAGGTTATGTCCTACGCATAAGTGATATCATGTAGTTTTCAACTTTTTCTGTCTGGCTTATTTTGCTTAGTATGATTATTTTAATTTATACTAACTTATAGAAAATTGTATACTTATGTAGTGTCTACTTGACATCTTCAAAAAACTTAGCAGTTAAAAATGATTATTTCTCCCATTTTACATAGGAAAAAAACTGAGGCATAGAGAAATAAAGTAATTTGCCTAACCTGTAAAGATCCAGGCAGTCTAGCTTCAGAGTGTGTACACATGTGGAAAAGATAATACTGAGAATAAAAGAACTGATGCATAATATTCCAGTGATTCAGAAGAACAGGGACAGATCTTTAAGACAGCCTTCATTTTCTAATGTCTTATACCTGAAGACCCCACTTAAAAAAATTGTTTTCCAGACTTACTTGCTACTTACAATTCCATCATCTAGTAAGGGAGAAGAACGAGAAGGCACTAAATAATGGAGAGGAAAACAAGAAAATTTTGATCTGTGAAATTGTTATTAATTCCGAATGTTAATTCCAAAGAAAATTAAAGATAACAGAATGAAAAATATGTGTTTGAGTGAGTAAGGCTGCTGCTATAGTCTTCAAACACAAAAGCAAAGAAACAGTGCTTTTCGGAAATCCAACAAATACATTTGGGTCTTAGCCAACTTTGAAACAAACAAAAAGTATTAATTTGAAAAATCCTTGACTTCCATGCATACCCCTTCATTTTAGGGAGCATTACTATCTAGCAGAATAAAAATATCCACATCCTGACCCAGAACCTGAGAGAGATAATTAAAAAGCCTGATTATCCTGGGTGTCTTTTTTGTATCAAGGTTCATACTGGAAAGGTTAAAGTCAATTGAAAGTAGAGGGTAGAGCTAAATGACCCTGATTCAGTGGAAACTTTGAAAAGTATGGAAACATTAAAAAAAGTCATCATAATTCTCTGAATTGCAGGTATTTTTCCTTTAGGCAGCATGTCAAAGCCCTTTCTTGCCAGTGAACATAAGCTACATGTGCTACATTTTGATAGTATCGCTCATGACAAACCTTAAATGGTAAGGGAGTTCATTTCAGATACCAATCTGAAGTTCACTTATCCAACTTATCTGGTCAGAAAATCTTGTCGTAAATCTTTCAAAAAGAAGATGACTTGTGAGATTTTTAGTAATCTTGGATTGTGTCTGGGGAGAAAATGTAACATGAGCAAGTTGTCTCTATGGTTTCAGCTAAGGCTAGGAAATATAGGACCCAGGGAAATATAAACTCCACATGTGAGCAAAAATACAAGTTTTCTCGGAGTCCATAATGTAAGAAGGTTTAAATTTGTACTTTGTGAAGTTAAAATTTATTTACCCCAAGGAGTTTCCACTTTTATCACATTCATTGTACCCAGTATCATAATTTAAAGACTAAAACAAAAAAATAATTCAAATAATTATTATTTTTTCTTTGAAACCAGGATCTGATCTAGTTTTGTTTTCTAGAAGAGATGAATAACAGTAGGACATATCTCAAAAGTGTCAACTGTCTCTCTGGTGATATAGATGAGCTAATTTGTTAAATTAATGTAATAATAAAAAGCAGGGCTAGTCTCAAAAACTAATGTTGAAGGAATAAATTTTCAATAAATTGGATTTATTTTGCACTATTTTTTCCTATTGTATAGCAGTCATTGGTCATAACCGATTTCAATGAGGTGACATAATAAAATTTAGCTGTTTCAGGAATACCAAATAATGTAAAAATTGGTTATCTTTAAATTCTTTGGAGATGATAATATTATATGATATTAAGACAGTCTTGCTAATGTAGACGGGCCTTCCTTACCCAGAGAAAAGCAAATATTTTGAAGCTCCATTCTCAGCCCTTAGATTTATTATATAACTTTGAACATGTCATCGTCTTTCTGCCATTCTCCTTTTGAGAGATTTCAGGAAAAACAGTAACTCTTGACCTGAGTTTAGCCAAATATAAAATGAGGGGGGTAGAGCAGATTATCTCTGTATTTTATTATTGTACAGTTACATGTTTTGTGTTATTTCTCCATTTTTTCCTTCAGTTCCCTCTACTGACAAGAAAACCTTAAAAATGAGTAGTACTTACTATATCTTATTTATTAATATTATTCATGAATGCAGACACACTAAAACTCTGAGCTATTTTAAACGAAACTTTATATGAAGGATACCGAAGCTCAATAAATTTAATATCTTGCCCAGATTCATGCAAATCACTAAGGATCGAACAGCAATTTAGTTTCAAACTGATTAGAAAAAAGAAAACCTCATATATACCTACTGGCTATACCATATTCAACAAATACAGAAAGTTCAATATATTTGGTATTTTAAACACGTTTTAAAAATATTGATTATATGTGCTTTGTAATTATGTCTTTTAAGTCAATATACTTGGTAAATTTAACAACTTTTGTATATGTCTATTAAAGAATTATAATGTTGGCTTAAAGAAAAAACAGAAGACAAAGTAGACTGTGATTCAGATTAGCCAAGAAGAAATAATAGATATTAGCAAGTTTATTTAGACTTAGCAGCCCAATGCATCATACTCTTAAAATGTTAAGTGCCAAGAAAAATAATGGGGTAAGGGTTAAAGCTATACAAAGCTTATCAAAGAGCACAGACATGTTAAAGGTTTAGAAGTAAAAGTTCAAAAAATATCGAAATTAAAAAGGAATTGTACAATAATAATAGCATAATATTGGAGCATATGAAAATGATGCTGTTGCCAATAGGAGATGATCAGATAACAGCTTAAAGAAATCAGATCATCACTATGCATTTCACTGGTGTCTCTGGAAGAAATCTTTTAGTGAAAAGGATCAGATATCGAAGAGAAGCAACAGATATCAATGCTATCATTTTTCTAAGCAAGAAAGGGTTAAATATAAGGAGTATAAACAGCCAGCATTAAATAATTTCTTAAGAAGTATAAGTTCTCTTTTGTCTTTCTGTACATTTCTCTGGAGGGGGGCATTCACTCCGATCACAAATATTTTGTGTATATAAATTTTAATAATCATTATTAGGTACTTTTAGAGTTTTAGATATTATTTTGTCCTAAGATCTTAATTTCTATAAAGTCCTAGGTGCTATACATTAGATAAATAATTTAATTTAATAATTATTTTAATTAAAATACATATAGTTATTGTAGAAAATGTACAAGATAAAAGAGATTGTAGATAAAAAGTCACTGCTGTTAATATTTTTTCCCATCTACGTTTATCCATTATCAATTGAAACAATTGTGCTCCTTTATGACCCAGCAATTACATTACTGGATATTTATCCAAAGAAATCCAAAACACTATTTTGAGAAGATATATACAACCCTATGTTCATTGTAGTGCTATTTACAATGGCAAAGATATGGAAGTAGCTTAAGTGCCCATCAATAGACAACTGGATAAAGAAGATGTGTACACACACACACACACACACGCGCGCACGCACACACTAGAGTATTTATTCCTAAGACAAAAAAAGAATGAAATCTTACCATTTGGGACAACATGGATAGATGCTAAATTAATCAGAGAAAGACAAATATCATATTATTTCACATGTGTAATCTAAACAACAATCACAGAAAAAACAAAACAAGAAAAGACTCACGGATACAGAGAATAATTTAATGGTTACTAGATGGGAGGGGAATAAGAGGTGGGTGAAAAAGGTTAAGGAATTTAGAAGTACAAATTGATGCAAAATAGTCACAGAATGTAAAGTACAGCATAGAAAATATAGTCAATAATATTGTAATATCTGTACAATGCTAGGTGGCTACAGCTAATTGGGGGAATCATTAAATAAATTATATAAATGTCTAACCACTATGCTGTATACCTATAACTAATATAAAATAATATTGAATGTCAACTGTGATTAAAAATAAACCAAAAAAAGAACAAGAGTGCTATTATTTAAACCACTGAGACTTAAGATGGTAAGAAACCATCTTAAGTCTCAGTGGTTTAAAACAAAAATATTTAATTTGGCTATTTGTTTTCAGGTCGGCTGAGTGTGACTGACTGCTCTAGACTGTGTAGAGATAGATTTGATTGTAATAAGCTCTAGACTGGGTATGGGTTAGCTCCACATATTTCTAATCCACCTTCATGTAGCAGGTTACACAATGTATATTCTTTGTATTATGATGGCCGAAGCACAAGAGGGAGCAAACGGAAACACAGGATTCCTTTAAAGAGAATTACACAATATCATTTACATCTGTATTCTACTGATCAAAACAAGTCTAAGCCCTACATCTATTTTTTTCCCAACGTAAATCTTATGTTAGTTTTGCAAGACCTTTATTTTATCAAGATTAATATAGCTAGAATTTCTAAACATATAGCTTTTTTATTGAATTCCAAGAAAATGTTTTTCAGTTTCTATTTATAAATCCTTTGGCTGTAAGATAAAATACTTTTAGTTTGTATTTATCTTTCCCTTCTCAACAGACAAAACTTGATAAATTATTACAATAAATAGTCCGTCCTCTCATTGGAAAGTGACTGCCATATACTCGGTTAACACATGAGAATGAGATATTATTACCTTGTAAAATTTAATAATTAAGTCATCTTTCTATGGAGACAACTATCATAAATGTTTCAGTTTTATTATTGCTAACGTTAATTTTAAATATGTGAAGTCATTTGTGTTTTCTTCTGTGATGTAAACTATAGTTCTTTTTTTGAAGGTTTTCCACAGTTTATTTATTTACCTCTCAGCTCATGTATATTCATTCCTTAGGTTATACAGAGATTGGTTGATTTGAATTAATAACTGCTTGATATGAATAGAAATTGATTTGTACATATAGTTATCAACTTACATTTTTAAGACAGTAGTTTGAATTGTAGGAAGAAAAGTATTGGACATATATGAAAACTAATGTAGATGGAAATCCCTATATGCTGAAAATGTGTGTGTTTGATTATCTCTCAATTTTTTAAAAATAAACTGGATATACATAAATATAAATAAATTATATTCTATGATCAAATATTTTACTTTTTGCTTTACTAATTTCTACTCTTTTCCATCAAGTTTCCCTTCTTACTTCTCCAATTTGTTTATTCATTATAGATCATCATTCCCTGGAAAATTATGTGTCTGTCAACCCTTTAAATCTGTTCATAAAATCATTAAAACAAAAACATGCTTACTTAATCTGTTCAAGTTGCTATAACAAAATACCACAATAGGTGCCTTGTAAAAAACAGAAATTGATTTCTCATATCTGGAGGCTGGAAGTCTAAGTTCAGATTACTGGTATGGTTGGGTGAGGGCCCTTGTTTGTCAGAATTCTTAGCTGTGTCCTCACATAGCATAAGGGGGCTGGCGAGTTCTGTGGGGTCTCTTTCATAAGAGCATTAATCTCATCCATGAGGGCTCCACACTCATGACTTAAGTACTTCCCAAAGCCCTGCCTCCTAATACTATTACATTGGCATTAGGATTTAAAACATGAATTTTGGGAGACAAGCACATTCAGACCAAACCAAATGTCTATTTAAGTTTCTATCTCATTGGTGACTCTCTACATTACAGTCTTCTACTCTAGGACAGAAAGTTAATATATGTATATATATTATGTATATATCTAAATTATATGTATATATATATGTGTGTGTGTGTGTGTACACACACACATATAATGCTGAGTAACTTACTGAAAATATCTAATACAATGTTTAGAGGGAATAAATATCTGAGTTATAAAAGAACAGTAAAATAGACCAGAAAAATATTATTAATTGTGCATAGTCAATAAAATTAACAGTTTATATCAATCTATGCTTGAGTTAGACAACCTATTTGACAACTGGCAGGTTTGTCAGGGGAAGGTTGTCTATGTATTTAGCTCTGCGGTTTTGTCACACTAATGTCATATAGTCCATAAATGTTTTTGTGTAAATTTAGCCTTAATGATGGCTAAGTTCACACCAGAACAACTACCATACAGTTTAATGTCAGCTCACGATCAATGAACTTTCTTGTGTGTGTGGGAGTTTAACATTTTTTTTTTTTGTAAATTATACCTTTTGTAGATTTCCATATAATGAGCTTATATTACCTTTATCCTCATTATCTAATTTTTTTAGTTAATGTTTATATATACATGGCACTGCATTAGACATTATTCAAAGCTAGTTCAGTAGTGCATATGCATTTTGTTGAAACTAGATAATAAGCATACGAGCTTAAATGGGCAAATATGCAGGAGCATGGCACAAAAAATGGGAATAGAAAACATGTAAGTGTAAAATTACATTAATTAAAAATTCTTAATCAATTTAAACAAACATATTTTACTTATAATGTAAAGTAAGTATGTGATATATAGTTTAATGATGTAATTTTATAGATCTTTTTATTTAAAGCATCTGTAAAAAATTGTCCTGAGGCCAAGAGATCCTAAAATTTGGCTATATACCAAAATATAAAATACTATTTTCATCAACGACAAAGTTAAAAGCAGTATTTATCCTCTCTATGGAAAACAAATTTTAATAGAACTACTAATAGTATTCTAGTTATCTTTCCTTAAATGTTCTACTGGACTCTTGCATAATTTATTACTTAAACAGGTAATGTATTGAGAGCTTACTGTATGTCAGAAACTGTTTGGTTTCGACTACAGAGTCATGAAGGAAAAAATAATCCTTGCTTTCATAATTGTGATTGATAAAGGAAGGAAACTTGTGCTGGCAAAAACTTCAAATTATTTTACAAATTTGCCCTCATGATTCTTAGCCATTTGGTACTGTTAACAAAATTTTTCTAATATCTAGGACACTCTAGAAAAATCAATTGTTTTTTTGGTACGTACCATGTTGGTACATAGCCAGGTTTTAATTTCATGGGAGATTTAAATTTTTTATTTCTTTTCCAATAATTTCTACTCTTGTCTTATTTCTTTGTCTTACTTTACTTGTCTTTACCCTGTCATTTTTCCTAAATTTAGCACATTAATTTTCAAATATTTCCATTTTAACATATGCATTTAAATGATAATTCTCTCTCATAGTACTATAACTGCTGCACCTATAAGCATTGACATATTTTATTTTTATTTTCAATAGTATTTTGTATTTTCAATAAATATATTTTCTTTGATTCATGTGTATCTTTGAAAAGTGTTTCTTTTTCAATTTTAATTTTCAACTGAATGGAAGTGTGTTCTGATTTATAACTTTATTGTTTTGTGGTAAAGGATGTGGTCTTATATTAATTTGTTGGTGTTGGGAGACTCTATTGCTCTGGTATATAGTCAGTTCTAAGTTTTTATACTTAATGTTTATTTGAAAGTATGTGAATTATCTAATTTTGGAGACTAGGATTTTACACATATGCAAACACAAACACATACATGTGAGTAATTTATTAATTACCTTGTCCTATCTATTTCTTTTTTTTTTATCAAATTCTAATAGTTTGTGTTAAAAATCCCCACTATTACCATGCCATATAGCCTTCCAGATTGTGCTCTGTTAAATGAAATTTATGACTGCAAATGTAATATTTGAGATTTATGCTGTTCAATAGTCCTATTGCTTCTCTTTGTAACCTTGATCTTTGCTCAAAATTGTAATTCTTCTGTTAATTTTATCTCACATCGATTATATCAATAAATCATTACCCACTCCATAATCTTGTTTTTCTAGATTTATAACTTTGGCTTTCCTCCCAGCTACAATTTCATCTCTCTGTTTTGCCTTAATCTCATTAGGGATGTTCCAGTATAAAACAAAGTTTCTGTCTTCCTAATCCTGCAGTTCCTCTACCGCCTGTGCTTCTACAAGCATTCCAGATGGCACCCTCGGATAATTTCCACTTTTGCCTAAGGTTTAGGCTATTGATAGTGTAGAGAAAAAGCAAACAATCATTATAAAAATTATTTAATATTTCTTATTAAGCAATATATATCACGCTCTAAAAAAATGATAAATGATACGATCTAACTTTTGACTGGCTTTCGAATGCTGTCATAATTATATAATGTTCTAAATTATTGATCCAGAAAAGTAGGCCAGAGAGAATATTTCTGTTACAATCCTTTGTTGATTCCTGAGTTTGGAAAATTTCTTTTAACATTCCCTTGTTAAAGGAACCAGATAAGGTTATTGTCTCTTTTACTGACGTTTACTTGTTTCTTTAGCAATAACATACATTTAATGAGTTATAAAAATTTATTTCAACTGAAACATTCAATGCAAAGACGTGCTTTTACTCTTAAATGAGAAGAGAGTGTAATATATTTCCAATTTTTGTTCCATTTGTTCGGAATGACAAATGTATTTTTATGACTAATTTAATGTCTTTTAGACAGCGCTTTGCAAAATTTCTTTAAAAGAATTGAACCAATTATCCAATTCTCTATGAAGAATTCCTGAGACTTTTCTTTTTTCAGATAATATTCTCATTTTCACTAATAATTTTGCTTTAAACTACTATATGTTTTCCCTGAAGATATCTTTCATTTTATTTTTTATATAAAAAATTTCTATCCATGCTAATATTGTCAAAAAAAAAATTGCCAGAAAGTAGAATACTGTTAAATTACCTCATTATTCTTTCAACTCTTCAGTTGATTGCCTCAATGTGGTAAGCAAAGTGAGGCAACTCTCTTCCTAGGTGGTTCCTGAATCAATCACCAATGAATTATGCAGCCAACCTCTTATTTTCTCTCTGCCTCTTTCTTCATTTACCTTTACCTTTTCCTTTTCTCTTTCTCTCTTTAAATCAGCTTTATCAGTGGTCTGCATTGAGAGTCATTTAACACTGACTCAACTTATATATTGGGAGTCTTGGATTTAATTAGATTTTATTTTCCATACCCCTGAAAAATGATGATTAGCAAAGCAGTTTTCAGGTATTCCTCAACTCTTGTCAAAATAACATTATGTACAATCTTAACTTTAATTTTATTGACAACTGTTTTTAATTTACACTGGTAGCATAATCTATAAATATTTACCTAATTAAAGACACAGAGTAAGGAGGACAGATATTGTGAACCTAAAGTTAACATAGGAAGACATTGAGTCTCTATCTTTCTAACTTTTAAATTCCTTATCTCCACTTAAAAATATAATTATGTTTCTTAAGGCACACAAATAGTAGTCAATTATAAATTCTTTTAATAAAATTGTCTAAATTAAGTGTACAATTGTTTTCCATTCTCATGACTTTAAATTTTGTATGTAAATTTCCCCTTTCAAAAACATATGTGCGCTAAGTCATCACATCAGATGTCTCATACTGATCCTTGCCTCCTGGTAGTCACACATTGTGTGATCTTTTCCCCTTAATGTGGGCACTGAACCTAGTGGTTGGCTTCCAGTCAATATATCACAGCAGAAGTTAAATGGAACCACTTTTGTGATTAGGTTATAAAATCCTGAATTTCTCTTGTAGAGTATACTATCTGTTGCCAGGGACCCATGGTCAAAGATCCTTGTTGGGCCGTTACTGTGGACACTCTGTTCCTGCTCCTGTTAAGTTACAGTTATACCCTGTGTAATGGCTGAAAATAACAAGAATGTTGAATAGATGCTTACTTGTTCTACTAGTAACATGAGTCTGTCCACAGGCCAAGAGCCTATCATAGAGGAAGTTTCTTGTTTTTTTTTTTTTTTTTTTTTTTTCAATGCAAATACTCAGGCTGTTTCCCTAGTCTTCCTATAAAAAATTAAAACAATTTTCTAAGTATGTTCTCAGTAAAGAAAATAATTCAGACATGTAGTAATCTTTAGAACAGTGGTTTCTTTACTATAATGGATTCCGGGGTCCCAATCTGCTAGTGTGAACATAAACAATAGTGGCACGTTAGATATATCTGCTTCATAGTAGGCTGTGTGGGACCTAAAACAAGATAGTCACATGTTTATTTTCTCTAGTTTAGAAAGTGTTTGGAATGGATAGTTTTGCAAAAGGGAAAATCCCCATTGTGGTTCCCTCATTTTTGGAGCATGGATTTTATCGTGAAAAGACCAAAATAAAACTCATTAAATTCCCTTCTTCTAAAAATACAGTCAATCAAAACAACTGCTTTTTCCTAGGGGATTACAGAGATTAGCAATCCAATAAAATGTTTGAAAAAAGCTCTGGTAAGCTTTTCTGTTTTTCTTTTTTTAAAAAATTTCAGTTTGGTCAAGAAGATGACCAATTTCAGTCCTCATCTTATTTGACCTTAAAATAGTTTTTATCACTGTTAGTCTCCCCTCATCCTTAAAACATGTTCTCCTAATGTCTTCTCGAATCCTGCCTTTTCATTACTCTTCTTTCTTCCATTGCTCCTTCTCAGTTTTCTTTGTTTCCTTATAATTTCTGCATCTTGATCTTTGTCCAGGCTCTGCACATCTACTTCTTCCTCTCTTAAAGATCTATCTTCTGGTGTCCCATCCAGCTTCATGGTTTTAGTTACCATTTACATTTTAATGACTCCCAAATTTATAACTTCAGACCACTCCCTTCTTCTAAATTCCAGATGTGCATATTCAAATTCCTACTGCACATCTTCACTAGATGTTTAATTTATAATTTAAATTTCTCATGTCCAAAAGGGAACTCTTGATCTTATCACCACTCCAAACCTGCTCTTGCTTAGTTTTCTTTTTGGTTAAGGATGACCTCACCCTTCCCTTTATTTATTCACTCACATAAATACCTTGGAATAATTCTTGACCTCATTCTTCCTCTCATATACTATATCCAAAGTAAATGTGGTTGGCTCTACCTAGATATACTAAATTATTTCCAGGGTCCAGTGATTTCTCTCCATTCTTCTGCTCTCATTCTGAATCAGGTCATTATATTTCATCTAGATTTTCTAAGTAAGACTCCTCATTGGTTTCACCGCTTTTAACCTTCATGATCTTCTCCCCTCCCCCAAAGTCTATTCCCAACAGAGAAGTGAAAAGTATTTTTTATTTTAAAAAATATCAAGTAGATCTTCTCATATACCTGCTCACCACCATACTGTGGTTTTCCATTTCTTTAAAAATGAATGCTAATCTTCACGGGATAGCCCAAAAGGTCCTTCATGAATCAAATCACTACTACTTTTCTGACTCCCCTCTCACTCCATGCACCAGTACTCACTTGTTTTAATCACAATGTGAGTGCATTGAATATGGCAGCTGACTTCTACTTTGGGATGCTGTTTACTGTCTATCTTTTCGACATGACTCGCGGTCCACCTTCTTCAGTCCTTTAGGTAAAAAATTAAAAATAAACAGTAATACTTAATATTCTATTATTCTAGTGAAGTTGAATTTATATTGATAATAATTGGGATACTTCCGTTAACTAAATGTAAAGCAAATAAGACTTTGTAACATAGAGGAAGAGTCGGGATATAAATTCAAATGCCCTATAATATACATACATAATATATAATATACATGCATAATCTACAGTACATATACATATATGTCTAAATCTCTATACTTTATATGTCCAACTATAGTAAAATCTGATGAGTATAATTATCCTTCTCTGACACAAATAGATGTTTGACTTTAGGTGGATGTATCATTCTAAATTAGCTAGGTTTTACTGCAGTAATCTCATGATTTGAATAAGTTCATTTTTTGCTCATGCTACATGTCTTGTTATGTGTTGTCAGACAGCCTTGATTAAGGTGGCCAGATATAACAAAGAAAAATAAAAGGTATTCAGTTAAGTTTAAATTTCAGATAAACAATGGATAACATTTTTATGTCCTATGCAATATCTAGGAAATACTTCTACTAATTTTGTTGTTTGTATTTGAAAATCAAATTTAACTGGATGTTTTGTATTTTATCTGACAGTCTTACTCTTGATAGTCACTCGACGACTGACAGAACAGCCACAATCGCAGACACTGCTGGTCACCAAAGTAAAGGAAAGGAGAGTCTGGAGTTTTTATATTAGAGAGCAAAAGGTCAGAACCCTCTACCTCATTACACTTTTTTCCCTGTGCCATTACATGCTATCCAGGAGAGTGATATATTTTTTTCCCCATCTCCTATTTTACGTAAATTAATTGAACCTCTAAAAGTCCTCCACAGGTTTATAACCAGTTTGTAGAATTAAACCTTGAGTGAGTAAATAAAGGAAAATATGTCTCAATATAATTATATTTTATTTATTATTAAAAATTAAAATATATTTTCTAATAGCTCAAAAAGTACATTTAAGAAAGATATAAAGCTTTTGGTTATATCTATGTGATTATATGCTATATTAGCTAAAGGGAGTCCTTGAAGTTCCATAATTATACAAAATGTTTATTAAATTTAAGAACAAAATAAAATGTAAAATAGGGTAGGTAGACATCTTGGCTAATAAAAAATAAACACTGATGGGGTAATCTAATTGTACTAATTTTTTAAACTGTTACTGAAAACCATTTTTTAAGAGACAGTACTCTGTATATTTTTATTTAGAAGAAAGTTTTCATTAGATTTAGATCCATCTGTTCTACATTTTTCTCTAACATTTCTTAAGAAATAAAAATCTTTATTGACTAGATTGCCAATCTCTCCCATAAGAGAAAATTCAAATGATAAATTATTACAAACGGCTACTTAAACTTAATAACTTACATTATCTATATACTGGAGCTGCAAAGATTTGTCAAAAACAAACTGGATTCATTTTAATGATGGATATTTTGAATCTGGGAGACTATATTAGAGGATTCCTTTAATATTCAAATGTGATTAAATCTGAATGTGTTGCTTAGTTTGGGATTTCAAATCACTAGTGTGTATGAAGAATACGAGTGATGCAGATAAACAAAGAATTAGTTAAGCAGCATTCTAAGGATGATCGAAAGCATGTTTCTAATTGGTGCTTATGTTGGAAATTCATTCCTTAACGTTTTTATTTGCTTATTTGTTTGTTTTTGCCTGGAGAAGGGGAATTTACCTTATGGCTCAGAGAACTGCTATATGAATCTGAAATTTCTATAGGCCTCTTCAGTTTTAAGAATGCTCAAGTATAATTTGAGAGTACTATTAAGTGGGGTGATAAGGATTCAAGCTTCCTACTTAAGAATCTGAAGATATTTGTTATTTGTGAGTAGTAATTTTTAGATTATTAATTTTGTTTAAAAAATGAATGTGGCTTCTATACCTCTTTATATATATATAATATATATATATACCTCTTTATATGTGTGTGTGTGTGCGTGTGTGCGTGTGTGTGTGTGCGTGTGTGTCTTAGGCCCTTCATATGGCAATTACTAAATAGCACAAACTGGGAATCTTATAAACTAAAGAAATTTACTTCTCACAGTTCTGGTGGCTAGAAGATTCAAGATGAAGATACCTGTAGATTTGGTGTCTGGTAGGAGTCCTGCTTCCTGGTTCATAGAAAGTGTCTTTGTGCTGTCTTCATATGGCCACAGAAGGGAAGAGAAAGCTCTCTGAGGCCTCTTTTATAAGGACATTAATCCCATTCATGAAGCATATGACCTAATCACCTCCAAAAACTTTCCATTTCAAATGTCATCCCATCGGTATTGGTTTCAACATATGAATTTTTGGAAAACACAAACTTTTAGTCCATAGTAATCTCTTACTGTAAATATAACATTTCATCATTATTAATAATTATTTTAGAAGTATATTTGAGCTTCAAACCCTTATCGTTAGTATTATTAAAGCATCTGACTACCAATCCAAGCTTTAATATATACTCTTTGATTTCTTAACACCACATTTTATTTGTCATAAAATAAACTAATTTTAACCAGAAACCACATGCCTTGATTATATTCTCTTTGTAATATATTGGTAGGCATCTCTTATTATTACTATTAATAGCATATTGAAACTATCAAGGTCATACAAGTCAAAGCTGTGAAAAATTGAGAAAAAGATGTACAATAAAAATTCTACCAATAGAATTCCTCCACATCTATATCCACATATCTTACACAAACAACAAACAAGCATTAAAAATATATCATTAAGGGTACCAATAAAATATACAGAACATCAGATAAGTGCCAATTCTACCATTTGTTTTCTTTTTCTCTTTCTTAGTGTTTTTATTGGTGACCATGAAAAGGTTTGGTACCAAAAAAAGAGGAAGAATAATTTGCTCAAACTTGGGAAAACCATCTAGAACAATTATACCTCCTTTATGATAACTGAGTATAAAATTATTTAAATGAGTATATTTCATCAATCATTTTAAATTAATATTTCTTTGCTAAATATTTCAATGAATTGGCAATTGATGACAGTTTAAAACAGTATTCTAAAATGTCATTCCAGCTTGCATAATTTTTTCATAGTTGTTCTGTAACCGCATTCCAAAATGTTCCCCAACAATAAAATAGCTGTAAAAATTTAAAACTTTACCACCCATAATCCTTCCCACAGTTCTGAGAAATGCAAATGGTAAAAGGATGTGTCTATATTTATAAATTAGGAAATCAAAGCAGAGAGAGAGGCTATAAATCTTGTTAAAAGAACATTATTTAATGAAATAATGATTATTAAAACAGTCGTTGTCTAATGTAATTTCCACTTAAATAAATTATGCCTTTACCTATCTCAGAGAAAGAATAAATTTTTGACTCCAATTTGTTTTACCTCCCAGGCATTTTTTATAGAAACTCAATCACTTGGCCTTCACCAATCAGGCAAAATTTGAGGTTCTGAGCCCTCAACAGAGATTTATGTTCTATGACTAGAGATGAAAAAATCTCCCCAAAGGCTCAAGTTTTAGCATCCTCAAAGAAATCTTTTGGAATAAAGGCATTATAAATGCTCCCGGAGCTATGAGAATTTGTTCTAATACCAGAATGGTGTTTTTGTCACAAAGAAATAGCTCGAAAACAAATACAAATAATACTTCAAAAAATTCTAGTTAGGCAAAATAATTATTAATAAGAATAACTTTTAAATGTTGAAGATTTTAATCCAAGTAACATTTCTTAGCATTCCTTTCTTTTTCATTTTTAATGCCTTTTAACTCTTCAAGGCATTTCTTTTGTCTAATACCCTGAAATACTTCTATTACTTCTTAACTGTATACCTTCTATCATTTAATGGCTGTTTTTTCCCACCCGAAGTTTTGTTTGCTTTCTCTAGTCCCCAGAATCTCCTTTCCTTAAGCCTACAAACCATAACTAGAAATGACAGATCTACTTTAAAAATTTTTAGGAGTGGCTACAGAATAGAAATGAGCAGGTCAATATAAATCCTGTATATAGTACGAAGAATGAAAGAGGAAACAGGAGCAGTAAGGGGGGAGGGAATCTTTAGGATTTTCATACATTAGTAATTATTGGTTTTGTCTTGATTATAATCACTTATGCTCCTTGAATTTCAAATTTAGCTCAGATTACCACTTCCATACTATGTTTATTTTCGATATTTCCACTGTGATACCTCAGAGGCATTTTATAAACAAAATATTCCGAGTGAATATCATGAAATCTCACACCATCACCAATCTGTTCTTCCCACAAATTTCTATATTCTATGGAAATCCACCACCGACCATCCTGTGCAATCCAGACTTCTATATTTATTTTGATTCCTTACCAAAGTATCATAAACACCCAAGTTTATCTCTTATCATGTCCTGTCAATATTATGTCCTTCATATCTCTTTAAGACATCCATTTTTTCTCAATATTTAGCACTACTATTCTAGACCAAATATCACCATTTCTGTTTAAATTACATATTCATCTCCTAGTTGATTTCTTATTAAATACTGTTAGCTCCTCCTATTATATTACCTACACTTCATTGAGGGTGAACACTTTTAAAAGCATAAAATTTTTAATGGCTTCTCATTTTATTAGGATATATAATTTTAACATGGTCTCAAATGCTGAGTAACCTAATTCTTATCCACCTTTACCACATGATTTTGTGTTTCTCTATCCTTTATTTCTTATAATTCGGTAAGGAGTAAGGGCCCTTATAATCACAGGTTTTTTCCCCCCACTTTTCTGGAAGGTGTTTTAACTCCTTCTGTTACAAGATCTTTATCTGCTTGGTTTCCTCTGTCAGGAATGCTCTCACTTATTCATTTTCATAGAAATTAGGAAATATAAAACCAGAAATTAGGAAATATGCTAAAATTATTAACTAAACATAAATAGTAATCTTGAGACTTAAACTAGAATCATGATAAGTGCAATATAATAGAAATAGAGAAATAACCATTTTATTTAAGTACAAATAATGGGTTCTCTATAGAATAATCTTTGCTGATCCTCTAAAATGAGAAAATAGAGAAAAATATTTAATTTATAGAAAATGTTTTTAAAAAGTGTTTTAGATGATAAAATAAACAAAAATATCTGATTAATGCATATGTATAATTCAGGTAATATTCATTATTTCTATTTTTCCTAAAAAAAAATTATTGTAAAAACTGTCTTCTGACAAAATAATTATCTAAAATACAAGTTCCACTTTATTTTAGAGTTCATATGGAAACTCCTACATCTATCCTCCAAGAACATATTCAAATTTAGTTCCAGGGATGAGGATATTTGTTTTCAGTTGTATATTAGAAAAAGAGGATTTAGATGATCTATGAAGATTCTTCAAGCTCTGTAACTTTATGAGTTAGTTTCTTCCTTCTTCGTGGAATTGAATCAATTTACCTTTTAGTTCTAGTCACAAGAATAAGAAACATGAAGTCTAGGTTCTCTGGAAAGGGCTCTGTTATTGAATAAATCTTTGACCCCCGGCAAATTAAGTTCTTTTTTTCTGTTTTCTTTAAATGGTATTTCCCAAAAGTACCCCTTAGATCTGTTTGAATATTAATTCGCTACTGCATAAAAAGCACTATAGATAGTAATGTTAAATGTCTCTGCTAGCGAATTAACTGGAAAGTTTATGTGTTTCAGTCTTTTGAAGTGCCACTGTACTTTTGTCTTTATTTTGCAGAAACAAGAAAATATAACTTTAAACAAGAGTTGTTTCATTCAAGGAAAATGTAGCTACTGTCATATGTGCAAAGCGGTGTGCACGATACTAGGGGCCTTATTTAGAACAAACATTTAGATTTACTGTCTTTAGGCTTATGTTCTCAGTGGGGAAAATTAAAAGTAGAGTTCTGTAAAGAAGGACGGTGTGAGAGAAGGGCCGCAGGTAGCAAAGAATAGGTTCAACTAACACGAGACCAACTAAAATACCAACAGCATGGAAAGGAGAACAGACATGGGATGAGTGCTGGGCTTCAAACATTTTGCATGCACATTTAATCTTTAAAAATATTGAATATTCATTTATATATAAACATTTACTTACACAGTTATTGTCTAAGTACAAGTACTAGCAGTATGTTTTAAAGATACCCTAGACATAAAATTTAAAACAATAAGATAAAGATGAAAAATTTGTATTTATCAATGAAAAAAATATATTTCTTTTGCTTTCACTGAAATATTATTGTAATAATATTAGATGGAAGAAGAGTATCCTTGGTCAGGCTTACTAAAATCATGGGTATACATTTTTAATCCCATCCTCCAAAATTGCATTTAAAAAAAAAAAAAAACATAGCTCTATTCTTATATCTTCTCTTTGATCACTCAGTTATTTTTGTAAGCAAATTGGAGAATGTTGAATTTTTACATTCTAAAATACGGATTAAAAACTTACTAAAAGTCATTTGAAAAGTTGTTGAACAGATTCAAAATCTATGTTGCATCTTTGTGCACAGTATCATTCGCTATCATCCAAAGGCATCATAACATACTTAAAGATGTAAGTTAATATATTTAAATTAATAAAGTTTTTAAATGGCATTTAAAGGTATTTTATTTGTTTAAATTTTCATCATACCTGAATCAATTTCCATTGTATTTCATAATAAGGCTGGTAATTTACATCTCAGCAGGGGAAATATGAGCACTGCCTTTTTCTTTTCATGCATAATGACATGATGGTAATTTCTTAAATCTGATGAAGGGGTTGACAGAAACTTTTAGTTATATGTATAATTTGTAAATCAGGCACAGATAAATTGCAAAACACCAGAACTCCCCAAAGGCAAAGAATGTGGGGATAATTGTTAAATTTTCTGCATTTAAAACCTTATTCTTTCTCCAGAAAACTTGTCTGACATGTAAACCAAGTAAAGGAGACGATGGGAACTTCTGCATTAAATATGAATAATGCTGAATTTAATATATTTCTTAATTTTAGAAAAGATATGGATTTTAAGCTTTTTCTTTCAGTCTTTGATGGATTATCTTTGTTCCCTTTGGGTATATATATGCCATTAGAGAGACCAGCGGGGTAGAGTAAGGTGGATACAGATTATTCAGATTTTTCTAAACCAAGTAACAATTGTGGTTTTATTCCATTTGTAATAGAAACCCCAGTGGAAGTTTTAAAACACTGGAAGAAATAAGCTGATTTTCATTTTAAAAGTAATAATTCTGACTCCTGTAACTAATGGATCAATTGATTTTAAGAATGGAGGCAGAAAAATAAGTTTGGTAGTTATTGCAGGCATCTAGTTAAAACACGATGACATCTTGAAATAGCTGTTGGCCATAGAGATGGAGAGAAACAAAAAAAGGCATCAATATAGAAAATAAAAGAGTCAGGTATCAATGATTCATGTAATGTTCTTAATATATGGGGAGAAGTAAGATGAATTTGAGAATTGTATATTTGTGCTGTTGGTAAATTAAAACAAAGCAAACAAACAAACAAAAAAAACCATCAGAACCAGTTTCCTAGAATGAGCTTGAGTGAGGAGGAGAGAATGAATTATGGTTTTGTTTTACACATATTAATTTTGGGATGCCGGTTAAGTATTCTCACACAGTTTTCCAGCATCGATGGATAAATGGATCTGGGGATACAAATTTGAATCAACAGGGTTTCTGGACCATGATGAAAATGCACATCAAAACCACAATGAGATATTACCTCACACCTGTTAAAATGGCTCTACTCAAAAAGACAAAAGATAAATCCTGGTGAGGATGTGGAGAAAGGGAAATTGTACACTGTTGGTGGGAATGCAAACTAGTACACATCTTATTCATTTTTACCTGTTTTCTAGAAAAGTAATTGTTTCTGCTTTCCATCATGTAAGTGACTGGATCCGAAAGGTTCAGATGAATTTTATGTTTGTCTAAGTAGAAAGCATAAAAGTTGAAGCTCTAAGAGGTCAGAGGTGTTGTGCCTTAAATCCAAGCCTAAAGGTTTAAAAATTGCAAGAATCATTACAATCTATGTTCATAAATTGTCTGCCTCATGATGACCTAATTTATCCTCATACATTCCCAGCGATATACATGTACTTAAACCAGTCTTTTATAATTAGTATTTTGCACTGAATATATGTCTTGTTACATGAGTTATGTAGTTTTATGGTAAAAATGGAAAAATCTGGAATATAACAACAAATAAAATATTTACAAAAATGAATCCATGACCTTTCCCAGGACTCAATCCATTAGTTTCTTGCATTCATTCGAATAACTGCAGAGAAGGTGTTCTTCCTAGTATTACTTCTCAATAACTGATATACCAAAGTTTCACTTCTCATCCTCTGAGGCAGATTAATATCCACTTCTTACCAATATCCAATTCTTTTTTTCCTGGGTCTACTGTGTGTAACTGGTCTGACCAATAAAATAAGTAACGTATGGCATTTTGTTTGGAGCCGGAGCACTTAAGAAGCCTCCATGATTCTCCAGTGTGTCTCCTCATGGAGGAGGCATTGTGTTGAAAATACAGAGCCACAATATTAAGGCCACCAAGTTCACCGAGTCACGGCATGCGGGATAGCTGTCCTGGAGAATCACGGGATCTTGCAGAGTGCTTTGCATGAATTGGAAACTAATTTTATTGTATTAATCTCAGGTTGGTTGGCAGGCCGATTCCTCTCCTAGGGTTGATACCTTTTCTGAACTGATATATTTCTCATCTTAGTGCTATTTCTCTTTAGCTTCTAAAAAATTGAATGTATCTTTTTTAAAATATTCATTTCCTAGCTTTATTGACACATAACTGACACGTTAAAAATGTATACATTTATAGTGTACAAAGGGATGTTTGGAACATGTATACATTGTGAAAGGAGTACCACAATATAGTTAATTAACACATCCACTATCTCACGTAGTTACTTAGTGTGCATATCTGTGGTGAGAACATACATGATCTACTGTGTGTTATTAATTATAGTCACCATATTGTACATTAGATCCCCAGAACGTATTCACCTTTCTCAAGAACTACTCTCTTGGACCAATATCTCTTCATTTCCCCACTCCTTCTAACCACTGAAAATCACTGCAGTGCCCTCTGGTTCTGTGAGTTTGACTTTTTTAGATTCTACCTCTAAGTGAGATTATGTAGTATTTGCTTTTCTGCGCCTGGTTTATTTCTCTTGGCATAGTGTTCTCCAGGTTCATCCACACTGTCACAAGAGGTAGGATTTCTTTTTCTTTTAAAGTTGAATAATATTCCATTAAATTCCATTGAATTACCTCCTATTTAATGACCATCCTTTTCTATAGTGAGCTAAAGATAACACATATAAAGAGGAGGAAATCTTACACTTTGTTTTGCAAAGAATCACAGCCAATATGCCATTGATCAATTGATCAAGGGACCATGGCACTTGGTTCACCTGTTTTATCTGCCATGGCAAACAAAAACAAAAACAAAACAGAAAAATACAGATGGCATACCTTTGTGTAGGCATTCGCAGCAGTGACTTCAGTGGAAAGTGGTGTTGATTATTCAGCGATGACAGAGCAGGCTTCCTGGCTTTGGGTTCACTCCTGGATGATGGCAGATTATGACAGTCTGTGTAGCCGCCCAGGTGACTGATATGGCAGCCATAGCTAGGGTGACAAAAAAAACTACTTCAGCCTATGTTATAGCACAAACAGAAACCAGGAATTCCTCCCTGTAGGGATTTTTTTTTCACCTAGAATTTGTACACTTAGGGTAAATTTAACCTAAAGTGTACAGTGTTATGAATATAATATTAGGTATAAAAGGAAATATCCATTAAGATGAGAAAAACATTAAAAAATTCAATTTTTTTTTAAAATGGTTACAAATAATGTAAGCATAATTAATAAAAATAAAACTTTTAGTGGTTATGCACCTGAGATAATGCTATAAATAATTTCCCTACTTTTTTTGGTTGCATATTTGTAGATTACCACTTTATGTAACAATTTTTAAATATATTCTATATAGAGGATAGAAAGATCTTGCACTCACAGTTGAACAAAATATATTTCTTATCATTTGTAAAAGTTTCAGATTTATTTATTATTATTCAGATTTGATATTTTTTCCTTTCAGATTTATTCATCCAAATTTTAGGATTCTTTTTTTTAATTTAGAAAAAAAAAAAAAAAACCTCTGTCAAGATAATGTTTTATGAGCTCTGTAAGATGTGTATGATTTTTCCAAAGGCTTGTCTCTTGTGTCAGTTTTTCAAACTTACTTTATTTCTCCTCTACTACACACATTCCAGGGACAGGTCTGGAGGGCGTGTTCACAATGAGTTATAACTTCTAGGCCTGAACATTTATTTCACAATATCAACACAGTGGGCAAAAGAAGTATTCCTGGAAGATATTACAATAGTGTGGCTATAGTGAGAAAAAGGAAATATGTATAAAGAAATTTAGAGGGAAACACTGCAAAACAGCGTACATGTATCCCACCAACTGTGACTCGATATATCTTCAACTCAGCTTCTCCCACACAATACTCCAACGATCACCTTGGCCACCACAAGCACCACTGCACAGAAAGGAAAAGAGAGGGGAGATGAGAGGATGAGGAAGGGTAAATTGGAGGAGAAAAAGATGATTGTATCAGTCAGAGTTCTGCAGAGAAACAAAACCAACAGAAGATTACGAACATAGACACCCACATATCCATATGTATATACACACATATACATGTATGCACGTGGTTGCATGCTAAGAATATTTTTTAAGGAACTGGCTTACATGTTTGTGCAGTTGGCAAGTCAAACATGTAGGGCAGTGCAGCAGGCTGAAAACTCAGGTAGGGAGTGATGCCACAGTTTTAAGGCAGAATTTCTTCTGGAAGCCTTAGATTTTGTTCTTAAGGCCTTCAACTAATTGAATGAGGCCCATCCTCATTATGAGGGGGTAATCTCCTTTACTCAAAGTCAACTTAGTGCGGTTGTTAATGACATCTACAAAACAGCTTCACAGTAACACCTAAAATCTTGTTTGATTAAGTAAGAAAGTTCTGTAACCTAGACAAGAAGACACATTAAATTAACTCATGTCTGGAAAATTCACAAAAACAAGTGATAACACGAACATATTGCTAATCTTTAACAATAAATCCATAATGGCCTCATATAGGTTTTACAGACTAAAAAATGCAGAACAATGGTGGCTAACTACATTACTGGAGGCCACTGTGTTTTGAGATAAAATTTCCATCAAACTTGATGAAAATTCCATGTTGTACTTTTAGGTGGCGGTTCAATACTAACATAGCTTGTTGCGCGAAGCAGTTTGGTACCCATGCAGATAGTGATTTTTTTGTTTGATTGTTTTTTGTTTTTTGTTTTTTTTCACTTAGCCCTTACCTTTTAGAAACTGGTACTACATTCACCTTATAATCAGTACAGATCTGCCTTGGTAGAAGCCTATATATATCTACTTGGTCAAGAGTCCCTGCATTTGAAAAAGCTTCTGTAAATAACCATAGAAAAACAAAAAAGGATGTGGATGGAAGGTCCTGAGTCACTGAAAATCATAACATCTGTGGCCTCACACTATGTCTCACCTTATATTTACTTTTTATATGTCAAATTCATTTTACAGCTTACCCTTTCTGTGAAAAATAAAAATTCTTTTTTAATTAAACAGTTGATATCCTGGAATGATGAAGAACTAGAGGATTAAACGCATCATCAGAATGCTGAAGAATCCATGGCAATGCAAAGAGGTAGACTGAGATGAAGGCAAGAGAAAGAGGCGATAACATAGCTGGAGTGAGGGAGAAAATACATTTTCTTAGCGAAAACAAAATTTATAGTAAGCAAACTAACTTTAAGGCACTTGAAAAAAGAATTGATTTTTTTTAAGGCAGAAAATTCTCACAGGGACTAGAAAAAGCTGTTAAATATCAATTTACATTAGATAAGAGTTTTGCAATATAGTACAGAAAAGAAATCTGAAGCTTTATTCTGTTATTGTAGCTAGCTTATGCTTTAGAAGAAAGAAAAGAAATCAAATGCATTTATTTAATCCTTTTTGTCAGTAATACCCAGGATAAAGAATTCATTTGTAGCTTTTTCAGTGCTGAGTTGAGTTTTAGAACTTCGTGTATATTAAAGAAAAATGTAATCCATTTTGATCCTAAGACTTCAGGATATAGTTTATTTTAATTTATGAAAAGGAGGGCTTCTGCATAATAAAAATTTCGTAAAAATTGTCTAAAAATTTAACAGTTATCAAAATGAAGAATTTTACTGTATTTTTCAGATAAGAAAATGTACTTAAATTTTTATGTGATTCACATTTCCTTTCACATTGAGTTACAGAGGAGGATAAGTCCTTAAAAGTCCAATATGTTTTTAGAAACATCTAGGAGAATGTATTACAACAGTAAAACAAACAAGCAAACAAACAAACCAGTTGTCACTGGTCTAATACTTTTTAGTCATATAATAATCATCTGTAGAGTTAAATATATTGTGCCTTTTAAACTTTTCTACCCCTGAAAAGGTAGATAGATAATATAAAATGTAAGAAAACTCAATGTAAAGATATAGGCTATTAAGAATTGTATCATTTATATTTAACAAAAATTCTAGAAACCTGGATCACTAGTGGCCACTCAGAAACGGGGAGGGAGGCATATGCTACAATATGGATGAACCTTAAAAATAGTAGGCTAAAGGAAACCAGATGTAAAAGATTACATATATATTGTGTGGTTCCACTTCTATGGAAAATCCAGAATAGGAAAATTCATAGAGATAGAAACATTGTCTCCATTTTCTCTGTTGCAAGAGAAGAGACTTGAAAAACTAGCACCAGCAAGTAAGTATATGCTTATCCTTAAAAATGACATACATATCTACTTACATATATACATTATATCTATTTCATAGGACGAATCAAATAACATGGAAATAACAGCCACTCTAGGGGGTGGGACACTGCTGGTCCCCTACGTTCTCAGGAGACCCAGATACCTAGTTGAGCAGTACTGGGTTCTAAAACAATGTACTTTTTAAATGTTATGATTGAGCTATGATGTTTTATTTAGTCAAAAAGTTTATCTTAAAAAAAAGTTTCTTATTAAAAATGAAGTTCAAGAAGAAAGATATATAATTTCTGAAAACCATCAGTTTATAAAAACATGTTAAGAATGAATACAATTTTATAAAATCTACCTCTATCCATCTCTATCTATTTTCTAACTCTATCACATTTTGTTAGCATGCAGTGAGGAAAACTGGAAAATACACATAAGTACAATCAAATTGGTTACCTCCAACTTATGAATAATATTCTATTCATACACTTTTCTAGAGATTTTCATAAATTTTCTAAAGTGCATATTTATAAACAGTAAAATACAAAATGTAATTTTTAATGTGATTAGTTTTTGAATTGCACATCAACTTTTGGCTCTATACTACACTAGCATTTTGATCCTGTAAATAATACTTTGTAGTCGATGTTAATTTTAAATAAAGGATGGAATAACCATAGTCTCTTTTTATATCAATATACATGAAATTGTGGTGATAACATGGTTAAAATTTTGCATGGCCGAATAAACATGAGGTCTTGTATGAATACATATGTAATTTAATATATGTTTTAATTATAATGAATATTTTTTGTTTCTTTGCTTAATTTGAAATAATGTTAATTTTTAGCAGCAGACAGTAGAACACTAAATAGGATTAGGAGGAAGAAAGACATCTACCAGAACAAAGTAGGAGAGAGTTCTATAGAAGAGATCACTTTAACAGAAGCAGTCATATTGAATCCAGAGACACAGCAAGCCCATAGCGTTGGGTCGCGGATGGACCCATAAGATAAGTACCCTGATGTTACCATGCTCCATTGCCATCTCTCTTTCTGGGATTCCCAATGGCTGTATCTGTCTGGAAGCAGGAAGCCCTTTGAGGTTCTCATACAGGTCAGGGTGTAAACTAAGGAGGCAAAAAGAATTTATCTGAAAGATGTATGATCATTAACTTATACTTTGAGGAAATCTATTGCAAACATTTTTTAAAATAAAAATCTTTTTAATATGAGGGAAAATATAATATTTTAAAAAGAATATTGGTTAGAAAACCAGGTTAAAATGATAATGTATTGGTAAAAATTATAAACTTTGTCCCTGGATCAATTATTTTGAAATTAAAAAATATGAAATGTGATGACAGATTCATTATCTATACATACATAAAGAGTAGCACCACAATTTTTCTCTTTTGCCTGTAAATTCAAAGTGTGGGAAGCACAAATCTAATCTGTGCTTTTAAAAGAGACAGATAAATGTGAAAAAGACAAATTGTCCCTTTGCTCTGATAAATTATAAGCAATTAAAGTTTTTAGAGACACTTTATTTATACATTAAAGCTGTGCAAAATTTAGTTTGCCCAATTTAATAAATAGGCACAATACGGGAGATGACTTTAGAGAACAGAAGAAAAGACATGGATTAAGTAACTATTTAGGTAGTTAAAATGTGGAAACGATGTACTTTCTTTGCATATAGATTCTGATTTACTTCATCGCATGCATTAAGTGTGACAAAAAATGCTTGATGAACTGCACATATTTATGTTCTTTTTCTACTGTGCAGAGCTATTTGGAGGACTGGTCTACCTGCCTGGCACTCCGTTCCCCACCTCCCAGTAGAACCATGATACCAGTGCATGCGGGGAAGTGGATGGAAGTCATTGAGGGGCTAAGGTAGTAGCTGCAGAATCCTGTCATATGGATGGACCCAGGACATTTTGGAGACACTAAATGAAAAGAACTTGGGCCACAGAGTTACCATTTAGTGGAGAGCTGTACGGTAAGACCATTTGACAAGAAATATTAAAATTTTATTTACCACAGGAAAGAAAATAAAAATCACTGTTAATGCCCTGGGAGTTCTTTCAGTAGATAATGCCAATTGTCTAGTCTAAAACGGTATCCAATATTATTCAAAATAGTAAAAGGAAGAGGAATAATGAAGGAAAAAAAGGAATCAATAGCAATTCTAGACACAAACACTAGTAATACTTATATATACTATATATATTTACATTTTACATAAATATATGATATGTATACTTTATACACAATAAAGTGAATTTAATAAAGTGCACAAATCTTTTCTATATGCAGTCTGTTGTAAAAATCATTCAACATGTTTGATTGCTTTCTTTCATAAATTGCATTTCCAGTTTAATATGTACATTTGATTCTATGTTTATAGATTAAAATTTTGTATGGAAATTCTCATATTTTCAGTCATTTCATCTACCTTTCTTATATTAAATACATTATTAATAAGCCCTTGTTTACACTCCCTTCACCATTTGTTTTATCACTCTGTTTGCTCCTATTTATTACTAGTCACCTTTAACTTGCTTTTTTGCATGTCTTGTTATTTTTTAAAGAACCACAGAGCCTCCAGAAAGTTTTTTTTTTTTTTTTCCTGCCAAAGAGGGCTTTCTCTTTTCCCTATAGGAAGATAAAGTAAAGAGCTGATTTCAAATCAGACAGGGATTGAACTGGATTGTTTCTGGGTTCAATCTACCTCTGTTCCACGTCTCTCATTGGGAAGTGTTCTTGCAACATTTCAGTCTTTGAAAGCCTGTCAGATCTCTTTCCTCAGACCTGAAAACCTGGGAGATTCTGACCTACAAAAGATTTTTAGCTCTCCAGTTTCTGGCCTCATCCCTCTTCTAAACCTTGTAGATATGTTGAGGACAAAACAAAACATGTTTTGAGGCAGGCTCCATTTTTCTAGTGGGAGATGTTCTAAGTACTTACTCCACAATCATCAGAAATATTACTTCGTTTACTAGCAAACAAAGCCATGTGCCAGCAGATAGAGATTTAGAATTTGTTGCTTGGGGAAAACTGGTTGTACTTACGTATTCTCAAGCCCTGTAAATTTCCAAAAGACTTACTTAGTTCTTTCTGACTTTCCTCAGCATGAGCTATGTCTGACCCAGAGCCAAGCTCCTCCTTGGTCACGGCTTATAATCAGCAAATGTCACCAAGAAGAAAAAAGCCAGCGATTGGATGGTTGGCTCATCTAAGAAAAGTGCCGCATCTCTGGAATTCTAATTCTGTTCATTATTCAGTGTCTTTAAAATTATGCGTTTTGCAATGGATTGAGCTTTTCTAGTTGTCACCATAGAACTGTTAAGGTTGTTATGATCTTCAGAACATAATATAAATATGAATATATAAATTAAATGCATTGTGAAGGTCATATAAATGAATTAAATGTTTTCCACAGGTTACAAACATACTAATAGAAGTTATATCACTATAACATGTCCTAATTTGTCTGACTGCTTCGAATCTTAACATCCCTACCTCGGAGTACATTCTCCCAAGAGAAAAAACATAGTCCTCTAAAATATTAATACATTTGCGATGGTTCTCCAACTTTTCTGGTGGCTTCTGTGCACATTTAAATAAATCCATAATCCTTCCTAGGGCTTAAAACATTATATTATCTGATGTCAGAGTGCTAGTCTAGAAGTTCCAACAGGAACTGGGTTATCAATTAAAATATGTTCCCATCTTCAGGCTTTCCTAACATGGTATCTATAACCCAAGATTATGATGCCTCTGCCCACTCTCTCTCCTGCCACTTTTATACCTGCCTAACACACACTGATCCCTTTTCTTATCTTTGAAAATGACAATCTTATTCTCAGTTATTATGTGCTTGTACTTTGCCTACAACTACTGAACTGGTAACCCATACCTCATCATTTAAAAACTGAATCAAAGATTTCTTCCACAGAGAAGATTTCCCTGAACACCGTACTTATTTGAGCCTCTTCCCATTATGCTCAACTATTACATTATTTTACTCCCTTTATAATACTCAACCCTACCTGAAATTATTTTGTGTATCTGTCCATTCTCCACTATGTATTTCCAAATGTAAGGAAGGCTACAATAAGCTTTTTTATACCATTTCCTTTTGCCATTTGTCAAATTATTTCTAGAGTATGTATTTGCAGCAGATCAACTTTTATATCAAAGTTCATATTCCTTTTTTTGTTTTTGATTTATTTTCCTGTTTTTATAAAGACTTTATGAATTTATGCCTTACTAGAAATATGTGAAAATCTAGTAAAGTTACGAAGTACAATACAAAGAAAATGCAAAAATATTACACTTTCCTTTACTCTTGATTTTCAGTATTTAGTGGTTAAATATTTTTGGATATTTATATAATTAAAAAACAGTTATATTTAAATTTCCCAGATCTTACAATTTTTTGTGCCCAAGAAAATTTTCAACATAATGTAGAGAACATTTTCCATATGTACACAAATATATATTTATATACATCATAACTCAAATTCAAAATTCACTCTATATGGAGTGAAGCATTCAAATTCAAACCTATATGATGGGGTGATAATGGCTAAAATGAAAATAATTTTATAGTTTTAAAATGCTTCAGAAATAAATTTAATTAAAAATACAAATTATTATTTCCTTGGCTAGATTAGATGGATATCAAAGAGTTTGCTTCATTTTAATTACAGATATTGTATTTATTACTGAGGAATGTTATTCCTTCGTGAAGCCAATAACTGGCATATGCAGTTTTCATCCAAATGTTGATTTATGATTGGTGTATTCAAATTTTTCTTCAACTTATTTTGCCTCCTTTTATCTTTATGACTCCTCAAAATTCCCTAATGAGGCAGAAATTTGTTTTTGTCCCATCAGTATGAAAAGTAATCATTGGAAATAAAAAAGGTCCTGACTCTTCCTTCTCTCAACTATGACATCTGCTATATAGGTATTTGATGCAGCTGATGTATTTTCATTAATAACATCTGCTGCTTTCATCATTAAATTCCACCCACTGCTTTATACTTGGAGCTGCAAAAACATGAAAATTAGCTGAGTCTCAAATTAAAGAAAATTAAACCTTTGAAAATATGCATTATCACCTACAATCTTTCATAGTAGTCAAAATCACAGTTAGCCCCCAGCCATACACAGAATATCAAATTCCTTAATAGTGAAAGAAATTGAAATCAAATAAAATTATTATAGAGGAAAGTTAACTCTATGTTGTGTTTCCAGATTAAATGAACACGAAGAGAATAAAGTAATGCGTGTTATAAATGTGATAAGTTTATTTCAATCTCTGAATTTGAAATAAATAGAAGAGTCATTTCTGAGTAACCATATGTGTGACTATATGTAACTTGTGAGTAAGAAACACTTAAATTAAATTTAAACATTAAATTCAGGTAATAAAATCTGAAACACACACACACATATATATGAAAAAATATAAATAAAAATGAGTCTTGAAGCCTATTTAACTTGAGCATGTGAAGATTATAAAACAAAAAAATATACTAAAAGGATGTAAATAGGTAACTAGAGAAATATATTGTATGGATAGCCTTGATTTTAAAGGCTTTTTTCACTCTACAGTCAACATAAATCAGAACTGCATCTTCTCCTTCATGCTATTCACTTAAGATAGGCCTAATGACTTCATTTATTGTATAAGATATTCGGAGTAGGACGATCCTTGAAACCAAAGTTGAGTTACACATAACTGTGAAGGACTGATCAGGGTCACACACTCACTTTCTAACATAGGTTCATATGTATTAGATTAGGAGCCAAATCTATCCAGGTCTCAGAGTCTTGGTTTGGGGAATTTCTAAGTGATATTTTTTCTTGCTAGATGTTTGGCTAAATCTCAGCTTTGTCTTCATTTACAGATTACTTAGATTCCTTATGTCGACTGAGATCACTATCTTCACTTCCAAAATTCATAGGCCTATTCAGTTAACTGCACATTCCCTTCACCATTTTGTTTGAAAGCATTCTTCATAACATTACCAACATTCTCAATGTATTGGTTAAGTGGCTAATCACTATTCTTCATTGAAAGTTTGGAAATACATTTAATAAATATATAGTAAACCATAGATTATTTTTCAGGTTTACAAAAATTGCTAAAATGTTAAATCTCTAATTTTCTAACTGTAAATTTAAATTAATATGTTACACATAGTTAATTAGAAAGAACACACACACATGTGTTTCATTGTGTTAGGATCTTAATTTCTAATGATGCTATTTTTTTAAACTGAGTTTCTATTTGAATACTATGAAATTTAAATTGTAAGCTAATACATATAGGCTTCATAGAATATTAAGACACATATCCTGATTCATCAACCAAAATTTTATTCAGGATCTGAAATCAATGGCAGGCTTAATGCTTTTTAAAATAGATAGCACAGTTTTAATTAAAAATGTCAGCAATGTAATTACTCCTTAAGCAAAAGGCCACAGAGAGGAAAATTGGATGATACTTAAATTGAGCATATGAGAAAATTAATTTGCATTAAAAAAGTAGCAATTAAACATTTCCATGGCAGCATGAGACATCACAATTTCAAGTTTTTTATTCCTTTGCAAAGTAGAAGTTATCGAATTTATTTATTTTAAAGGAAAACTGTAAATCTCTAGAAATATAGAAATTAGCAATTGTTGCAAATCCTAAAATGCATTTTATTGTAAAATATTTCTAGGGTATTCAGATTGTCCTTGAATCTTTAAGTCTTTTGTTTCTTCATTACTGAATAAATTACTCAGACTAAAATTTTATATTCTCTTTTAAGACCTACATAGCTAACATTTCTATATAATTTTTGTAATTTCCTAGATGATTGCCAGAACTGTGTATTGCTTGATATCAGAGCTGACTGATCACTTAAAGTTTAGTCAGCAAGAAGAAACAATTGTCTTTTCCATAAATTCTATTACACTCTGTACACAGATTCTTCATCCTTAGTACCCTTCTATGGTAGCTTATAAAAAGAGAAACTCAAAATAAGTCGTTTATCCATTTATGTACAATTCCAACATAAAATCTTCAAAGGAGAAGTATTGGATTTCTTGGATGGAAAGATACATTTTTTTTTTCTCAGTTATAGTTTTTGCATTATAATTTTAAAAATTCAAAGAAGATAAGTCTTATCCTTTAGATATATTCTACAATGGCCTTTAGACTAACTAGGAATAATCTCCATTTGGTTTCTCAATGTTTATTCTGTTTCTCTTTTAACAACTGTTGTCATAACTGATAAATAGATGATGAACATGGTTATCCAGTAGATTAAAAACACTATATCACTGCACTAATCATAGATCATAGTCATAAGCATTTGTTCTTATCCTTCATCGGGGCCTAATTTCATAGCACAGAGAAGAGAGTAACATCTATTTTCTTTTTAGATATCATGAATTGTTCTTTCTTGCCTTTCTAAAAGCTACTTTGTTCCATTGCTTCTAGAGAAAAGGCTATAGCATATAAGGTAAAAGAAATGTTTATGTGCTTTGTATACTAAATTTTACTAGAGCTATGTATGTGTGTGTGTGTATATATATATATATATGTATGTGCGTGTGTGTAAGCATATATATAAAATTAAATTACAAAATATTAAAATAAAACTTTATCCATAAATATGAAATATCCACACACAATGAGAACTGACTGAAGCCATGATATTCACACTGTAGAAGAGAAAAAATTAAATGCTGCTGATAATTTAGGTGTTGTTTTCTAGTGTTCATACTTTAATACATTTCTTGGTTGTACCATCTCTAAATTTTCTATTTTTTCAAACTGATTTAACCTCATTAAAAAATATTTTTTCTTCTAAAATATTTTCATTTTCTTTCTATTTATGAGACAAGATCATTTGAAAATTCGCTTTTTTTTTACAACAAATTTTCTCAGATGATATTATTGAACCAATACATTTCCTCTTGGAATCAAATGAATCAAAATTTAATGGGACAACAGTGATAATAGGATGTCTTGTTATTATAAGACTATTTCAACATTATATTACCTTTCCATGTCAGCCTCGTGTGTAGATTTTCCAGTGGCATCTGTTCTCATTTGTCAGTGATTAAAACCAACTTAAAGGAAACATTTTTTTCCCTCAAATTATTTAATGTTGCTTTTCAATTGAAATACTTTTATATTTCAATTCTTCGGTTACTTTAAAAATCTAAATTTGTTTGATATATACTTTTTTCTGGAAGTGAAATACTGAAGTACTGAAGTTTTGCATTTTTTTGTTTGTTTTGAATCATATTGAATGTAAATATCTGAAGAATTTTAAAGTGAGACTAGTATGTATAGGACTGAGAAAGAAATATATATCTGGAACTCATAAAAGTAGCATAAACTAAAATTTAGTGTTGATAATTGTAATAATATATGCAAGGGAAAAAACAAATAATTGGAAGTAGATGTGTAATATGTTCACAGAGAACATGAGGAGGTACAATTTGATAATAGGTTTCTGGGAATCATCAGTAATGAGAAGACAGTGAGAGAAAGAAGTTTCAATGAAGACACTTGAGAAAGAATGTTCAGAAATATTGGGGTAAAAGTTTGATATCTTATAGTCATAAATAAAAATAGAAACAATGTAGAACAACATGTCAATGATATAAAATGTTTCAGAGATTTAAAACAAAAATTAAAATGTTTCCATTTGATTGAGCAATTAGTAGGTTTATGGGGGTCACATTTAGGAGTCATTCGGTGAAACAGTAAAAATAGATGCTTAAAGGTAGTAAGTGAAAAAGCTGATGTGGTGATGACTGATTATAAATCATGGTTTGGATAACCTCCATTGAGTAGACTGGCAAACTGAACATAGAAAAGAGTAAAGTATTGGAGAGAGGAGGGGGTATACTTTGAGTTTTTCAGTCTTAGTGCATCTATAATCTGTTTAAGAGGAAGCACGATCTCTGCCAGAGAAAAGGTGGTAATAAGAGGAGTTGTCTGGGAAAAGAAGCATGTAAGGTGATAGGTCAAAGTTTTGACATAGTTATATCTTGAGAAAAACTGTGACCTAAAATCAACTACACAGAACTAATATTTAGCAAGAATAAAAGATAAAAGAAATTATGCACCAGACTCATGTCTGCATGCTAATCTGACACCTTTCTGTGTCAAAACCTACCCACATACTGAATTTTCAGCTTTTTAAATGAAATGTAAAGGGTGCCAACTGTGTCCAGACCCTCCTCACTTGTGTTGCCTGGATCCTGGTGGCAGATATAGCTCAGGATCATGCTGGTGAGGTATCATTTAAGGATTCACTAAAGGAGGAGGCCATGAATATGGATGCATAGTTTCAACATTTGCACTTGGCATTGGATAATCAGTATAAGAACATGAGAGCCTATGGTTCTTTGAATACAAAAAATCAAATATTTATTTCAACTCAGAGTAGCCATGCACATCTTATAAATGATCGCAGCAATAGGAGCTGGGCAGAAAACAAAGAAGTGAAACTTGAAGCACAAGAAGCATTCGCTATGCCATTGCTGGCTTAACACTGGAGGAAGCCACATGAAATGCAGTGTCAATGGCCTCTAGATATTGTGAGGATGGCCAGTTTTGCTGCTTATATTTACAATGCCCATGTTAGTGACTATTTTAGAAGCTCTTAATGTCCTAACAAATTCTATTTTTCTTCATACTTTCTAAAACAAAGAACAAATCTTCTTGGGAAAATTGGGTACTTGTTAAGCTTCCCTGGATCATCAATTATGGTCATGCTTCAAAAGAAGAGAGGATAGACTTTAATAAAATGTCTTACAAGTGATCTCGGTTTGGTGGTTTTTTGAAACATCTGTCATCACTGTGTCTTTAACATTAATCTTCATGGCAGGATCTTGCTCTAGACAGACCAATATTTATATAACAATATGTTCTATAATTGAAGCAATTTTAGTATCCTGTTTAAAAGATCTGGGCATTGTTATTAAATAACTTCTTGTGGGAAAGTCTGTACTGGACATCCATGGGCTTGGATTCTGCTAAACTTTATAATCTGTTATCTAAATAGTGCGCTGGCTATATTCAACATTTTTATAGTCTTTCTATTATGCTAGATATTCTTTACAACATCAGTTTTAACTAGTTCATGACAAGATATGCCTGCTGATGATACTTTGAGTGTCTACCTTACAATTTCGTGGGGAAAAAATTGTAATATTTTGTGCCTTTAAAGATGTCAGTTTTCATCTAGCAAATCAGCCTGTGTCTTTTCGAAAAAGGTGAAAAAGTAATAAATGACAATTTCTCTAACATGTATGCAATTCTTAATAATGATGAAGAACACATAACCGGTGTAATTGAACAGCAAACTGGAGAAAATCTCCTAGAGAAATGGAAATCTGATAGCTTTATGAGGAAAAATATTTAAAAGGCTAATCTGTAATTCTGCTACTAAATGAATTTGAATATCAAATGTGTCTGAAAAAGGGTTCTCCTTGTGTTAAGCAGAATTTTAAGATGTCCCCTGTGACCTTTACCTCCAGATGTTAGTACCATGATTACGTTCTGCTACATGGAAAAAGTGATGTTGCAGATGTAGGTAAGATTACTAAGAACTTGCAAAAAATAGAGAAATTATTCAGGTGTTGTTAATCTAATCACAAGAGGCCTTTTAAAGCAGAGAGTTTTCTCACTGTAGAAGATGAAACCAGAAGGAACTGAAGCACAAGAAGGATTTGCCAGGCCATCTAAGGCTTGAAAATGGAGGAAGCATATGGAAAATAATTCAAGTGAAGCTAGAAAATGAAAGTGGTTCCTGGCTGACAGCTGAGAAAGGGAACAGGAACTCTAATCTTGCTATGACAAAGAAACTGAATCCAGCCATCAACCTGAATAAGATTAAAAGAGAATACTTCCCCAGAGCCTCCATCTAAGAACTTAGCATCTTGACTCAACATTTGACTTTGGCTTTGTGAGAAACTAAGCAGAGACCCAGCTGAGCCTATCTGTATTTCTCATCTACAGAAACTGTGAGATAATAAGAGGATGTTGTTTCAAGTTTATAGAAATGTGTTACTCAGCAATAGAATACCAAAATAGTCCTCAAATAATATTCTCTAAAGACAATCATCTTAAGGTTCTTAATTTAAAACAAGAACAATTATCTCTTATAATTATGCCATTGTAGGTCACAAAATGCTCTAAGTGTATGGTTGGTTTCTATTTCTATTCGCATTCTCTTATTCTAGAGATATTTTAAATATTGACTCCTTTACCAAGAACTAAATACACTAATGGCAATTAAAAAATACATGAATCCTTTTTTCCTCATTGGTGAAATAAAAATTACAAAAGTTTGAAATGAACCAGTATGCTAAGCCTCTTATTGGTAAATTTGCATTTTATTTGGTATTAATAAAACTTAAAGGCAAAAACAAAAATGAATAGTCACTGCTGTATGTGATAGACTATATCTTTGCTCCAAATTATTTTGATTCTGCACAACCTTGCCATGGCTTCCTTGTGGGTTCACTATATTTACATACACCTCATTGACTAGATATGGAACTTATTTGGCAGATGGAAAGAAGACAGAAGTGAAAGTGGCTCAAGTAGTGAAATATGGCTGTATGAGGCATAGACATGTTCCGCTAGTTCCTTTTGGAGCTTTTATTAGGTGCCATGAAAAAGCTGGCCTCAGGTGAATGTGGAAGCTTCAGATCGAATTTTACCTTTATCCACGGTCCCTTAAGAAAGATATATGGAGGTAACTTGGACTCAAACCAAATCCTAGAATCCAGCCTACTGCAGAGGTATCCACCGGAATCCTGATGAGATCAGTTTAATCTCAACCAATATACATACCTCTAAATATGAAATAAATGCTTGTTTTTAGCCATTGATATTTTGGGAATTTTTATAATGTTGCATTATCTCAACAAGAATTTAACCCGTACAGTCTAATATCAGATATAAAATACAAAAAATATGTGACATAATGTCTTGGGTATAGAACAGGTATTATCAATTTTCTTATTGTAACAATCATAATAATGCTGCTTTTACTGATGAGTTTGATACTGACTAACATGAGCAATAACAGGTGAAGGCTGCATTTTGTTTTCCATTTTGATAGTAATGCTTGTTGGTTTAGCTTCTTCTCAGTGAGGTACAATAAGGATAATTATCTAGTATAGAATGTTTTACAAGTTCTTACTACATCATTCTTATTTAAAATATAAAACTTATTTCCTCTCAATTAAGATTGCTGATCTAGTCATAACCACTTTCTTCATGAGTGTGTATGTGTGTGTGTGTGTATATATATATATATATACACACACATATATATATTTATATATATAATTATATACATATAATTATAAACATATGCATACATATATGGTTTGTCCTCAGGATAATCACGATAAACAATTATGTGGTATAGTAAAGTATCCATCAATATTGAAGGACTGAAAATATACAACAAATAAATCAGTAACAGTAAATACAGTTTTGATCATTAAATATCATCCTTAAAGACTGAACAGAAGCTTTCTACAGTTTGCTAAGAGTGAAGGGAAAGTATAAAATTTTCACATATTACTAGGAGGAAAGGATTAAGCAACTGAACTATGAAATGTTTAATTTTACTATAGAGGAAAGGGCACTCCAAGGAACCGGTTACAGAACTCATCTCTTTCTAAGAACATTAAGGACAAACACACTGTTAAAAGTAATTGTCTTGGCAGAAATGTTTATTTGGCTAGGATTACTTAAAGCAAATAAACCTAGAATCTCTGGATTTGTCCGCATGCTGCCCTGGAAAACATGTAAACTATATAACAATCCAGGTGTAAAATGGAAATGTTTTATGAGCTAAATTGCTCCCTTCAGGTCTGCACAGCTTATGTAGAAACATTATCTACCAACCTGAGCCAGAGAAGGGCTGAGAAGAAAGGACATGGGAGGTGAGCCAAGGCAGGCATCCTCAAACTCTCTCTGCCTCACCTGTGCAGATTACTTCTTGCATACTTGAAATGACTACTAAATCTTGATGTGAGGTAATATCTCTGATTCATTCGAGTCTGTTTGATAATCCAATTTTTTTGCATTATCTAAATAACTTAAAATAACTAAATTTATTTACAATATTATATATTTGTAATGGTTAATAGATGAAGATGTATCTAGCTATACATACATGAGTATACCTAATTTTTAGACATTTCTGTCTAAAAATGTGAGGAAGGAAGAAACTTTCCTCTATTCTCAAGGTTCTTTTAGCTGATATAATAATTACATCTACATGAAACAAAGAAAATGACCAAAGTTAACTACATATGTATACATGTGAATCCCACATATCCTGAGAGATTCAAAGAAAAGAAGGGAAAATTTGGTGTATATGACATTCTTAGCTAAGGATGAGGTAAGGTGCCTTGGGTATCAGAGGGGAGGAAGGTCATTGCAGGTCAAAAAGAATAAATGCCCAGTAATTAGTAGTTTGCCTTCCCATATAAACAGGTCAAAGAAAAGTTATTTCCGATGATAATTCCTATTATGGGTAAGTCTCCTAATTTAAATTATGCAATAAGGGAGAGGTAAAAGTTTCTTGTGGGCCTGCAGGGTCTTAATTGCCTTCAGCTCAAAATAATTCACATATCAAAGTGGCACATTTTGAGGAGGCCTGTTCTGAACCCTGATAGTTCCTACCTCTGAAACTTCTTGAGGAGTTTCAGATTCCAGGAGTTTGGTGATAGATGGTTCCATATCTCATTAAACCAGTCTCAGTTTTGAGAACAGGTCAGTTCAGTTAAACAGTTGTGTCTCATTTCAGGTGATACTGAGGCAGGTGGGCTCCCAAAATTGGGCCTATGGTATAAGTGATCAGGTATTAAATAAAATGCATCTCTGTGGAAAAAAGTGGTTAATAATTGAAACAGATTATGGTCCCAGTTTCTGAGTTCTGAGGGCAGCCGATCAAGATTTCTATATGTCTGGCTCAAAGCATTTTTAGATGGAGTGAAGAAAGGCAATCATAATCTGATAGATTTTCCCGGTTTGCAGGTTTGAATGTCTCTAGTGATTTTTCTGCAACAGGAATGAACATTTTCTCCATTTTATGGTGATTTCTCTAAAGTTTATGTCGTTATCCAACCTTAGCTTGCATGGTCTTGGAAAAAGTGCTGTTTTAATTCTCAATAATTCCAAGTCAAAAAATGAGTGAAAAATTGGTAAGGCTGTTTTGGAGAGTCATAGCCAAATATTGGAGGAATCTGTAATTCAGCATCCAGTCCAGTTTACAAGTCGAGAACAAAAACTTTCAAAGATAATGAATAACACTAGAATCTAATAACTATAAAGTATATTACTGAAACATTTTTCTCTCTAAAATCACCCTCATTTTTAACAGACAGTTAAACTAAGACTAATTTGACTAGAAAATAAGTCATTTCAATAATTTTGGCCTCATTATTTGTATTAGTCCAGCAAAAATACTAATTAACTATATAGTCTTTTTTAAAAATTTGCTTCGTTGGAATTATTCATGAGGAGTCTGCAAATTGAACTATAAGAGGTCTCTTGAGACCAGAAAAACCATGGAAAAGATTTGTCATCAGACTTTGGAATATCTATAAATTTTGGTAAATTCTTCTCTTCCCAAAGGTTCCAAAATATCTTGAGGTTCCTCTACCTGATAGCAAGTGTCCTTCCTCACTCACTCAGTAAGGCTGATGGGAACCCTGTAAGGTACCTGATTGATATTTCCAAGTCTTAACAGGCTTCCATAAATAAATCTTATTTCCTTAAATTTGTCCGGTCATATTTGAGTCTATGAATCCTCTCAAATATGACATTTCAGTCAAAGCCTTAGTAATATAAGCAGTTTCCAATAATATCCTGCTACAAGGAGAACAGATTCTAATTGAACTTAAGCAAGTAACGATATTACCATGACAATGACACCTTCTTCTAACCCTCACAGTACATAATTTTGATGTACAAAATTACTTTATTAATGATACATGTAGTGGAATTCAAAAGACAAATAATTTTTTTTCTATTTCGAACATATAGCATTATGGAAAATAAAAACTAACTTTATGAAATGGAGCTACCTTGTTCTAGGACAGAAAATTATCTTGACTATCAAAGATTAGGTTCTGCCTCATTGCCCAAATAATCAGTTTCACAGTGTGACTACTTATGAAGCTTTACAGATGAATGCAATATAGGGGAAAGGTTTAGAAATATATTATCATGTCTACTTAAGAAAAATACAGTTCACAGTAGAGTACTTAAGCTAAATTTTTTACAGTTCCTAAAGGGAAGCAAAGTGCACTAAAGGCTAAGTGGAAAGAATGGATGTTCAATTTTAGTTACAGAAAAAAAATAGATAAGTATATTTAAAGGAAACTAAAATCCAGTCAAATGAACTCTACCTATTTGATACTTGATATTCCTCCAGTCTTTTCCTGAACCTTTTCTGAGACTATAAACAAGTCTATGTCATGCTGTTCTTAAACATAGCAAAAGCTCAAAAAAAAACATTTTAATGTAATACTTAAGATATGTGGCACTAATTAAAAATATTTGTTAATACTGAGTATATACAAATATGAAAGTAAAAACGACTTACATATTATTGAAATAAAACATATAATAATGCATGAGAAAAGTTGATAATTTTTATAGTATACAAAAATTTAACATATGGTAATGAAACAACAAAGTTTTTCTAGAGATATTTCAGAAGGATATGTTAAATATATTATGTGGTTGATATTAAATTTTTATTAAAATTATAGGAAAAAGATTTGCTTTTAAATAACATAAATATAAATGATTTTGTAAATATTTTGAAATACTCATTTCTAAACATTTATATAAAAATGAGAAAGATATAGATTTCTATTATGATTTTAAATCTTTAAAACTTTCAAACTGTTAGAGAAAATCTCCCAAGAATTATATACATGCAAATACTTATGTATATAAGCAGATATGTATTGATCCAGTTAGAGAATCTTTAAGCATTTTGATTAATACTTTTAAAATAATATAGCATTTTTTCTTGCACAGTTATTAGAGTAATAATAAAACATTCTAACATGGGATCTATTTAACTTACCAAATTAACCTACTTTCACGTAACTAGTACTGAGTATTCCTTTTGATTAAAAAATCAAGTTTGACTCCGTTTTGGAATAGAATCAGAACTCTGGGAAACAAACAAATTCAAAAGCAAACTAAGATTTTTATTCACAAATTCTCTGTAAAATCTATGTATTCTCAGAGCAATTTTCTTGAGTCACAAATAAAGATATGCTCTCAAATTCAAAACATCACCACTTTAGCATTTCTCTTCTGGATACAGAGCAACATGACTTTTTCCTCCCTCCCTTCCTTCCTTCCCAGTTAAAGTGAAGGTTTTGTTTCTATTTAACCACATAGTTATCTATAGAAAACAGTCTTTTTTTTTTTTTTACTTGAAAATTCAAAATTTGTCTTTATCTCCTCCGATTACATTAGACTAATCATAAACCAATTGAATAACCAACTTTTCATGCCATCTAATAAAAGCTTCAAGTTTTAGAAAAGATGGAAGGGGCATTTCCCAAATGTCTCATGATTTATGATTTATTAAGAAGCTCAGAATATGAATCAGCGATATAGGCTGACATATCTACTCTTTGCCTTCTCTAACAAATACAGTCCAGTTTCTAGGGTTTTTAGAAAGCATCAAGTATCATTTTGTTTCATTTACTCACACATTGTAGAAATCAGTATGATTGAAATTTCTGATTCAAGGATGAAGGAGCTTTATTTTTAAGAGGCATAACTTTTTAAGGAGAAAGAGTTTGTTAAATATCTATTTAACTTACCGAATTAACCTACTTTCATGTAGCTAGTACTGAGTATTCCCCCAGACATTTATGCTATAAATCAAATATTTGCTAAATTCTTTTTATGTACAGTATATTTTAAATTCTAATATGAGAAACAAAACAGAAATCTGTTAGAAAATGCCCTGAGATGTTTACTGTGATGAGACAGACAGACATAGGCAGCTATAAGTGTTGTGGAGAAATAAACAAATTTTAATCTATATAATTAAAAATAAATAAACTTAAGGCCTTTGAATCATCATATTTAATGCTTCATCTTAGGGCAAGACATAGCTTTGCATGTATCTATATATATCTATACATGTATAGGATTCCACTTGGAATGCTATTTATAATTAAGAAATATTTTTTGATAACTGTAAGAAAACCAATAGTTTTCTAATATGCTAGCACATTCCAGGAGATATAATAGTGTTGTTTAAGATTTTATTGGCATTAAGGTATTACCAATGTAATATGGAAAAGTAACATGGTAAAATAATTTAAAGTGATATTAAATATCATAAAATGTTAAGGGAACTAAAGATCACTTTAATAGAACATGTTTCATATAATGTATATAAACTGAACTATACTTTCATAGGTAGATAGGGTTTGAAGAAGTGAAGTAGATAAAGGACATTCTAGATAATAGCATACTTAATATAACTGGACAAAGAGTTTGATATATGAATAAAATGGAATGAATAAAAATTTGGAAACTCCACTCATATCAAATCAAAATAGACAGACTCTTTTGGATGAAAGTAACTTCTAGTGGAAAGTAGTAGATTTGCAACTATATATACTTTCATTTTTCCTTTTTCTAGTAATAAAATCTCTTTCCTATTGAGAATTAGTGTTACCTTTACCTGAGATACGAATAACTGAGACAGATGTAGCCAAAAGTTCTTTTCCTCTGGACAAAGTGATTTATTCATAGAAAAAGGAACACAGGTATGTCAATCAGACTTCCTCTATGATTTTTGATGCTGAGAAAAAAAAATGATGGGATTTCTGGGGTTTTGGAAAGATCAATTTGCGATCTATCTTGGCCTTATTTGTCATCTTAAGTTTAATATTTGCATCTAAATGGGTTTAAATCCAGACTTTTGCATAAAAAAGCTAGTCCAGAGGTAGAGAAAAAGAGAAACAAAACTGTCATCATTTTAGCATACAAACTTATCCTTGCCTGACTTTTCAATTATATAAGACAAAAAAAAAAAAAAATCTTCCTGCTTTTGTTTATTTAACGTGCAATAAAAATAAACAGGCTTTAAGGCTGCAATGGTTATAAATTTAGGTAAAAATTTAGCTACAAAGGTGAGATGATGGTTTGTGTATTTAGTCAGTCACTAATATTAATAAATCACCTTTTTAAATAATTTTCCAGTATAACAATGTATATACTCAGGAAATGCCTTAAACTCAGGAAGGTATCTGACCAAATGTCTTTCCTAGAATATAGAAAGTGGTCAATCAATATTTGTGAAATAAATGAGGAACTGAATGGTCCCGTTATGAAAAACAAATGAAATACCTCTCAACCCACTTGTTCCATGACAGTGTTTACATATTATTTTTCTTTATTTCATGTGCTTCTTTCTTGGTTATTTCCATTCTACTAGCATAGGTTTAGCGAGTTGACAAATATAATTTGAGCGAAGAAATTATACACAGTAAATTCTATATATGTCAAGAGAAGTATTATTTTAGTGTGTGTGATGGATGAAAAACAACAGACCTAATAGAACAGAAAGATCATCCATTCTCTAATTTGCAGCAGGGGAAAACAAAGTCTGCCTGATAATCTGATATATATCTGAGTGCTTAATTATCAAACTAGAGGATAAACTTTAATTTTGTAGAAAACAAATTAACTGCTGGACAGTTAATGACAAAATCAAAGCAAGATTTAAAGCTCAATCTTGCTGCTTCGGCTAGAGACTGGTATGTATACGTGTGTGTATATGCATGTGTGTGTGTGTGTGCATGCACTTGTACAACTGTTGAAAAAGGTACTTTGTAGGTTTAAGAGACAATAGCTAAGACATTATATTGTTTCAATTTCTCTGTTATTTTAGTCTAAGTTCAAGAGCTATGTGTTATTCCCTTTGAATCTCTCCGGTGCAATATTTAAGTAAGCATATAGTCAACAAACCTGATGTCTGGGGAGGCTCAGCTGTATCCTCAGCCAAGGGCCTTACAAGGCCTAAACAAAGGGTCTATCAGGCTTTTATCTGGAGAGATCTGCTTTCAAGCTCATTCAGGTTTTTGCAAAATTCAAGTATTTGTTGTTGTAGAATGAAGGTCTTGGTTTCCTTTTTGTTTATCAGCAAGGTACCAACCACTCCCAGATTCCATAGGCCAGCTGCATTCCTGGTCACATTGCCACCTTCGTCTTCCAGCCATCCATGGTGATTTAAAATCTTTTTCTTGCTTCAAATCTCTCTGACTTCTTCTGCCACCAGCCTGAGAAAACTCTCTGCTTTGTAAGGATGCATGGGATTAGATTAAGCCCACTCAGACAATGTCTCTATCTAAAGGTCAACAAATAAGTAACCTTAATTATATCTGCAAAATCCTCTTTTACCACACGCTATTAAATAATCATTGGAGCAACACCAGAGGCAAAGGGTACAAAAGTCTTTTTTTTAAATTATACTACCACTTAATGAGATCTACTCTAAAATGTTTAAGTGCACAATACAGTATTGTTAACTACAGGCATGATGATGAAGTCTCTAGGATTTTTCATCCTGCATAACTGAAATTTTATACTCGTTGAACAACTTCCCATTTCCCCTAACCACCATTCTACTCTCTGCTTCTATGAATTTGACTTTTTAGATACCTAACATAAGTGGATTGGTGTGGTATTTTCCTTCAGTGATTGACTTATTTCATTTACCATAATGTCCTCCAAGTTCATTCATGTTGCTGCATATAGCAGGATTTCCTTATTTTTTTTCAGAACTGTATAATATTCCATTGTATGTGTACAATGTTTTATTTAGCCATTCATCCATAGATGGACATTCAGGTTGTTTTTCTGTCTTCACTATTGTGAATTATGTGACAATAAACACAGACATGCAAATAACTATTTTAGATCCCGATTTCTACTCTTTTTGGAATATACCCAGAAGTGGGATTGTTAGATTATATGGTAGTTCTATTTTTAATTTTTGAGGAATCTCCACAGTGTTTTCCATAATGGATGCACCATTTTACATTCCCAGCAATGACATACAAGGATTCCAATTTCTCTATATTCTCATAAACATCTGCAATCATTTTTTAAAAATAAAATGGCCATCAACAGGTACAAGGTGGTGTCTCATGGTGGTTTAGATTTGCATTTTCCTGATGATTAGTGATGCTGAGCACCTTGTCTCACACATGTTGACAACTCATATGACTTCTTTGGGAAAATGTATATTCAAATTCTTTTCCTGTTTTTTTTTAATTTTTTTTATTTTTTATTGAGTTATTTGCGGGGGGTTGCTATCGAGTTGCAGGAGTTTCTTTTATATTTGAGAGAGAAAACCATTATTAGATATACGGTTTACAAATATTTTCTCCCATCACATAGATTGCCTTCTCATCCTGTTGTCTTTTTTGCTGTGTAGAAGTTTTTAGTTTGATGTAACCCCACTTGTCTGTTTTTGCCTTGTTATTTGTACCTTCGGGGTCCCATCCAAGAAATTACTGCCAAGAATGTCATTATGAAGAGTTTCCCCTTTGCTTTCTTCTAAGAGTTTTATAGTTTCAGGTTTTACATTTAAGTTTTTAATCCATTTTTAGTTGTTTTTTGCGTAGTGTAGGATAGGTCTAATACCTGCTTTTGCATGTGGAGATCCAGTTTCTCAATATCATTTGTTGAAAATATTATCCATTTCCCATTGTGTAGCTTTGGCGCCCTTGTCAAAAATCATATACACATGGGTTTATTACCAGGCTCTCTATTCTGTTCCACTGATTATATGTCTGTCTTTATGCCAACTGATTATTGTAGTTTTATAATATGTTTTGAAACCAGGAAGTGTGAGGCCTCTGGCTTTGGTATTTTATTTTTTGTTAAGAGTGTTTTGGTTATTTAGAGCCCTGTTGATTCCATATGAATTTTATGGTGGTATTTTCTATTTCTGTAAAAATGCCATTGAAATTTTGATGGGCATGGTATTAAACAAAGGTCAAATTAAAAATTCTGCCTAATACAAGGGAAGTGCATTTTCAGACACATTCTGATGTTCATATTGATTTAATTATATGTTAGCTTTTAAAATCTTTTCTTCAAAAAGCCATCATATTTCTATTTCTTTAGGAATTTTTTTTTATCAGTTTTCTGTTCTATTCCACAGGTTACACAGGTTAAATTGCCTTCATTTGCTTAAAGAATTATATACATATTAAAAAGATTTCCATTCATTGCTTTTCGTCTTCTATAAAAGACACAGACAGACTTGCTAGATGACCACCGACAACTTTAAAAACATAAAAATACAAGGAAACTAATCAAGTACAGTAGTTCTTATTCACAGACCCTCAGTGGATATCTGAAACCTTAGATAAATTCAAACTCTATATATACTATGTTTTTTCCTATAAATAATAACTTACGAAAAAGTTTAATTTATAATTTAGGCACAGTAAGAGATTAACAACAATAATCATAAAATAGAATGATTATAATGATACACTCTAATAAAAGTTATGTGAATGGCTTTGGGGCCATTGTTAATTTAAATAAAGGTTACTTAAATGCAAGAACTGTGATACTACAACAGGCAGTCTGATTAGGCAGGAAAGCTACTAAGGACTAAGGCATGGGAATATTGACAGCGTAGACACACTGGGCAAAGAGATGATTCACATCTCGGGTGGGACAGAGAGGAACCACATGAGATTTCATCATATTACTCAGAATAGACATGCAGTTTAAATCACGAATTATTTATTCCTTGAATTTTCCATTTAATATTTTCTGATGGGTTTGACCACAGCTAACTAAAATAACAGAAGGTGAAACTTTGGATAAAGGGGAACTACCGTGTAAAATCATTATCACTAGTCCTAATTGCTAGTTCTAAAAAAACCCAGCAGGACAGATTAAAACTGATCGGACACAGAACAAGTAAAAATCTTATAGTCTCATTTCCTCAAACCTTGTTTATAAAATAATATGAATAAAATATTATTTGTAGTCCTCGATCACCCTGTATATTTGATAATTTTTGTTAAAAATTACAATTCTTTAGTAAAATTGTAAATAATCTCAGTGGTACAGGGAGGTTCAAATATGCACATTAAATACACCACAAAATTTTCTTTTAAGAAAAAATACAAATATTATTATTTTCTTTGACATAAACCTGTCACCAAATAAAACTATTATTTTCAACAAAATTAGAATATCATTTATTCATAAATGTTTAGTTTTTAAACTCTTTAGCAAAAGAATGGATTTGAAGATCTTTTACGAGAAATAAGATTTTAACTATTATGGAAGATAAGTTCAATAATAAATCTATATTATTTGAAGACATAGATGAACAGTAATTACAATTCTTGAGTAGTACCGAATATTTGGCCAGTGACTATCTTTATGCATTTGAAAAATAAAATGAGTTATAGAAAAAAATAAAATTACTAAATTAGTCATGGAACACAAATGGAATCATGAAACTTAACATTTATGTAGTGATTATAGTTTCAGGCTCTCAAGTTCAGTCAAATTTTTATTACTAGTAAAATAGAAATAGTAAAAATATAATCATAAACACTGACTAATTCTTAAACACATCCTATTTATTTGTAAAGTTTATACCCAAGGTCATATTTGTCAAGAATAAATTTTATTCTCAATATTATTTATTTTTTGAATTGCAATGTCATATGTAAAAGATATGGATTTGCAATGATGCCTATTTCCAAGAAAAATGTCATTAGGCTAAAGAAGACGAAGTAATATGATGTATTAAAAACATAAAATAGCATCAAATTAGAAGTATTTAATGCAATATATTAATTTAGTAATTTATTTTAAGCTGTATCATAGTTAGTGTGTCTTAGTATATAACTGACTATGTTTATGCATGTTTATCTGTGTGCATATGTATTGATAGATTGGCATACACGTGTTTATATGTTAGTGAAAGAAACTACAGTTCTCTGAATAACTGTAGATAATTTTTAAATTTGAAATTAGTAGTTTATAGTAAATACAATTAAGTATCCGGAGTATTCATTTCTGTGTTAAATACATTCAATTGTAAAATTCCATACAGGCTGTTTAAAAAATTTATTAATAAAAACACATTTATCCAGCAAAGTAACAGATGGAAGACAACTAATTTTAACTTTTATTTTACTCAGCAATGTATTGCATTATCAAATTATCCAATTTTTAAGTTAAGAACATATAAATTTGTTCAAAATTCCTACTTAAGTTTATTCAAAATTCAAAATGGTGAGAGTACCTTTGCTTTAGTCTTCAATACTGAATTATATGGAATATTTGACCTGTCTCTACTTGGGTTCTTACATGTGAATTATCAGGCAAATTATAGGTCAGTTAAAAATGTCTGCTATTCAGAAACCAGGATGTGTGAACTATTAGATAAATTCAGTTTATATGAAGAGTGAACTAAGATGTCAGTCTAAATATAGAGCCACTCTAGTTTCTGAATTATATCCATTGCCAGTCTTAAGTTAGAGATTTAATAGAATAATTGGCTAGATTTAGAGCTAAGATATAACCTTAAAGAAATAATTTTAATATTTTATAACCTAGGTAGACACATTTATTAGTAATTAAAGTGGTAAGATCTATTATTGAATTATAGGACAGAATAACAGTAAATTATGAAAAAAATTATAATAAAGGTGTCTTAAAATTCTCAATGGAAATATAAATTTTCATACCTTAAGAAGATCTGAAAAATTGTTTAAAATTTTTTAGCAAATAATATTTAAAATGAAAAATGAAAAAATAGAAAAGTTGAAATAGATTTGGTCTACTTATTTATTTTATTGTGTATATTAAGTTAATTATGGAAAAATGTCAGCAATCAGAAAACACAACCAACAGTTAGAACTCTAATGTGATTTAATTATACCAATTTAAGTGTCTATTTTATAAATGATTACATATGTCAACATTCAAAGATTGTAGAGGCTCTAGTTTTAATATATTTACAATTATGTACTTAATTTCTGTAAGTATGCGACTTCTTTCAGTAATAGCTTTGCTTAATTCAGTGAAATGACTTTTGGATCCATAGTTTATGCTACGAGTGTATCTGATCATCCTCCTATCAGAGATTAGATAAAAATGATGATGACTGAACTAATGAGAATAACCGATTTTTGTACTTGTTCAATTAACTACATATTATGCTCCCCATTTACCCTTAAACAAGATTTGAAAGTTATTATATTTGCCTGTAAAATGGCACAGTGTAAAACATAAAAATAGTAATTAAGTAATACCTACTGTATTGTTTCTTGAAAGAATATATGAATCTATGATTTTAGGGACTTTTTTGGTGAATTTCAACCATGTTACTATGATTCAAAATACAGTATGAAAACTTATTTCCATTAATGAAACAATACTTGGAAATTTTAAAATAGTAAGTGAAAGTTCTTTTGGTTCATTAAAAAGGAGACTCTGTTATATGACACTGCCTCTTGAAGTTAAACATTAAGATGTGCATTCTATGCCTTTTGCTTAATCTCGTTGGCCTTTCGGCTTTGCTTTTCCCATTTCAGTAGTAGAACTCTCAGAATATTAGTTACTCAGAAGGCTTTATTAAACATCTTAGAAGCTTACTGATTTATATAATCACAGAGATTTCCTACTTAAGGTCAGTTATTATGTTATGTGTCATATCTCTTAAAAATTAAATATAGCTATATTTATCTTTCTGCTTCACCTAAGGAACCAGTGTGTCACAATTATTACCCAGCACATAAATTGCTCTTTAAAACGCATTGGATTTATTTGGCTTAAAAAATTTTTGATATTTAAATTAAACACAACCTTAATTAATTTTGTACTTTAAGAGAAAAGGCAATGATGTTTCACTATTACAAGAGGAAAATAGTTATAATTGTGCCCACTATTACTATTACCTATTACTAAGAAATATGTAAATATTCTAGAAATTATTTTACAAATTATATATCTTTTATCAAATATCTGCGTTAATTTCCAGTATAAACATTGTTATTTTTATAATTATGAACTTATTTGTCTTTATTTGATGATGTTTCTGGTTGTTCTTAACTAATTATATTGTAATTAAGCTTTTAAAATAGATTTTATTATTTAACACAAAATTTTTCAATAATTAAAAATACTTGAATAATACATATCAATGCACATTGTGATTACAAGCTTTCAGAATGGAAATTAAAACATTACTCAATTATTTTATAAATATGTGCCTAGAGACTTCTCATTTAATATCATTTTTATCTATAATTTGGAATCATAAAGTACATATAGAAATTATCACAGGCAACTTTCACTTTATACTTTTTTTGGACCTTATATTAATTTTATGTCATGGTCGCTATAATATCTTGAGTGTATTATTAAAATATTAATTATAGGGATACCATTACAATAAAATTAAACAGTACAATTAAAGCATTGTCATAGTGCTCTCCTCAAAAAACTCTATATAAAAGTAGAATACAATATTTGAGAAGCTAAATTTCCATTTGTATACAGTTTTGTTTTATTATTTTCACTTATAATCAGGTAAGTAATATTGTCAGAAAAATTAGAAGGTGCAGATAAACAAAGAAAAAATATTTTCAAATTTAAATAGGAACAAAACATAACCACAACTAATATTTTGTTGCATATCCTCCCTGACTGCATTCATTACAAATATATATCTATCTATATATATATTTTGAACTAAACTTAATCCTAAAATTTACTGCATTATGATTTCCTACTTTTAATATAAATGTTGACGGGAAAAATAGACATATAAATTGACCTCCCTGCCGCAGACATTTATGCAGAAATTAAGCTTTGTATGTTCCACTTCTTGTTTTCTTAGCTAATTCTTCCTCCTACCTCAGTAAGGATGGGAATAGTGAATTTCTGAGGAAAAGGTTGAGGAAAATTTGAATGAACACCAAATGTTAAATTTGGATTTATATAGTATTAATAACATAGTTTACATAATTATATATTATTATGGTGTAAATTATATGATTTGTATAGTATTTATATAAATTATATAATTATATATAAATTTATATATAATTATTAATGTATTATCCACATTAATGTATCATCCACATTAATAATTATATCATAAATGATAAAGTAAATGATTAATGGCTTTTCCAAATGTATAGTATAACAGATATATTCTTTTAGGGAAATACTATATATTTATATATACACTCATTTATTAGTTTTCCACTTCCCTGTAAAACATTACCACAGATGGAGCAGTATAAAACAATGAAAAATTATTTTTAACAATTTCTCTTTCAGGGAATCTTGGGAAGATCTTAAAATTCCATCTATCAAAATCTGGGAACTTTAAAGTGTTAATTTAAGTACTTAAGCATTTGATACAAGTATTACATTATTATGATTCAATACTTTTTTAACTAAGAAATATTTTTAAAACATTTACTTATTCTATTGTTTTATTAAAATAAATTTTAATTATAGACTATCTGGAATTCTATATTTATGGTACATATACATGTGTATATGTGTTAACATAATTTATATGGAGAGAGAATTAGATTCCAGAATTTAAAAAATTATTTTAAAAATTATTTCTGTAATCTTTATTTTATTCTAGTTACTTTATACTAGTGGTTTAATGTCATGATAAATATGAAACATGATTTAAATACTAATTACATATCATATCTTATTGGGTACTCATTTTTATAAAGCACATAGAGGCATAGTATGTAATGACCTTATGAATAATTGGATTAATGTAATTATAATCAGATATTTTCTGAAATAAAAAAAAAATCACACGTTAAACTCTAGTATGCTGCTATTCTTAAAGTTATGTCTGTGTGTACAAAATTTAACTCCACCATGCCATTAGGGAAATAAAACTGTGAAACATAACCTCAAAACAGAGAGGTGAAGAAATTACTCAAATCAATGCACTTAGAAGGAGATGTCTGTCATATTAGACTATTCATACTTAAAGAGCCATTTTCAACTTATTCTTCTGAGAACTTTCATCACAGATGCTTAATAATATAGTTCAGCTAATGGAACTTCCTAATTATTACAGGTAGAAACTGGGAACCATCTTAGAAAGGTTAGGTGAATTGGAAATTGTTACTTTCCTAATGTATAAATTAGAAGTAGGATAAGGCAGGGTCTCTAACTTCAGGCCCTCTAATTTCTCCTTTACAGTGAACTGCCTTCACTACTTTTATTCCGATTTTAATACAAAGGTACTCATTTTCCTTTTGAAAAGATGCTGAAATTTTGAACACTAATAATACAAAATATAACATTGTATTAGTACTATTGTATTTATTCAGAGTCCACCCACCACCACTGCACACACATACACTACTATGAATCCTGTGATGATTTATGCAACTTTGACCTTGCCACCTTAAAAATGTCAAACACTGGAATTTTCTCAAAATTAAATTCTAAAAACAGTCAAATAAATAATTCATCAGATGTGCATAAAATACTATCAGTCGAAATGGAAATAACTATAATGTCTTTTAAGTATGTGTTTGAATAATGGGAGATTTATGGAGTAAAATATTCATTTAAATATTCCACAAGAAATTATTGAGTAGGTGTCTGGCTGTCTGATAAGCTTTGATGTGTGCTGTTTTCACTGGACTGACCATCTAATACAGAAGACACAATTAGATCACCTAACATAATTGGATCACCTAACGTAAGCTAATTGGACTCAGAAGAGACTTCTCAATAGAAACAATATTCATGTGAAATTGGAAAGGGAAGTTTCAGTCTGATAGAATAACAAGTAGGAGGTTCCCCAGCCAAGGAAGAATTGACCAGGAAATTTCAGTGCGTCCGTTGATCATAAAGGGCCTTAGGTATATAGGTCATGAAGAATCTTAGTGATTTGAATGTTTGTGTCCTCCCAAAAACTTTATGTTGAAATCCTAAGCCACAAAGATGATAGTATTAGATGGGCTTTGGGGAGGCTGAGACCTTACTAATGGGATTAGTGCTCTTCTAAAAGACTGTGAGGAGCTCCCCTGCCACTTCTACTATGTGAGGATACAAGAAGTCCGAGACCTGGAAGGGGGCCCTCACTTGACCACACTGGCACCTTTATCTCAAACTCCAGCCTCCAGAACCATAAGCAATAAATTCCTGCTCTTTATAAGCTACCCAGCCAGTTTTATTTTATTACAGCAATCTTAGTGGACAAAACACTTAGATTCCTAATTGGAGTTTGGATTTTATTCTACGATCAATCAATCAAAGAAACAAACAAACAAAAAGAAAGGGTGTTAAAAAAAATAAAACCATGATCAGGTTTTAGAAGAATTTCTCTAGATGCACCAGGAAGCATAAATTGTAGAGTAGTGAAATGGCACACCAATTAAGTTGTGAAGCCATTTTTGAAAACTCTAATGCCATTATGGGTCAGGAAAGGAAATTAAATTCAAGTTCTCTGCTCATTAAAGGAGGGTAAAGGATCAAGTTCATCTTCCAGGTTTCACCATGAGTTACAACTGGGTTTATGGTAGTATTCTTCACTAAGATTAGGAACTCATGATGATGACAGACTATTAAGGTAAAATAAATTTTCACAGGCAACTTGAACCAATTTTTTTCCAAACAGAAGCAATTCATGTAAATTTTGTAAGTGGATGCTGAGAGAATTCTTAATTGGTATCATTATTTAGAGAGAAATTATGAATAAAAATGTATTATTGACCTCAGAGATTGTTAAAGACACAATGAAATAAAAATATTGAAATTTGCATTTATAGTATAATACAAAGAAAAAAAGTCTGGAAAACATACACAGTATTAACAATATTTTGTATTAGGTGTTACATGTTTTATTCTATTCACTTTTCTAATACTTATTCTCAAATTTGACTCCTGAATAGTTTCCTCATGAAAAATAAAGAAGTAAAATAGTGTAATTCATCAGATGCTCTGTTCTTGTGCACTTAAAACAATAATCAAAAGGTCTGCAGCATATTGTTTTTGTCTCATTATACTGTTTTTCACTACTTTATCATGAAAGTATTATATCTATATTTTAGAAAGTACTACCAATGATAACACCATTTTATTATTCCTTTACTTAATATTAACTGTTTTTTGTTTTTTATATTTTCATAACAGAATTTTATTTCTTATCAGATAGCATTAGTCTTGTACCAGTTTTATTAAATACACAGTTTTCAAATGTGCTATATTTTTCTTCAGCAGTGTATGATATGCAGATCCTTCTGAAATGATTCTGTGATACTTGTAAGTACTAGATTATTTTCAAAGAGAATTTAACATATTTGCAAGATAAATTCCTAAGCTTTCTGCCATGCTCAGAAAAATGTTCATTTCTAATATCTAAATGTGCAGGTACATATAATCAATTGATCAATGAGGTGACAAAAGCATTGACTAGAAAACCAGAACTATTAATGATTGTTAAACCAGGTAACAAAAAAAGGAAAAAAAGTCAGAGACACTAAAATAGAACTAAATAGGCCTATTTGCCTAAATATGCAAATAAGATTATTACAGAATCATAACTATGCTTCTTATGGATATGTATCTCATTTAAGGGAATGTTTCAATAGGTCAAATTCTTTGTACATTAATGCAATAATTTGTTTTATACATAAAAATTTGGCTACAGTTAAGATATTATGAAACTAAATAAACCTAGAAAATTGGACTTATAAAACTAATGCATGGTATACCAGTAGAAATGCAGAGATCTACTTCTTAAAGATATTAGCAACATTAATATAAATAATTTTAGGCTTTTATCATATGATCACATACCTAAACCCATTGAATAGACACATGTGAAGTACACTTTTTTTATGTTTCCGTTTGTAAATAATAGTTGTGTCTAATTATTTTATCTTATTATATATATATATATATAATTTTTTCTCTAAATCATTTGAGAATAGGTTGCATACATAATACCCAAACTTCTTATATTATGTATTTATTAAAAATTATATTATGCCACCATAGTATAGTTATAATATGGTGTCCAAAATGCTAAAATTTAACATTGGTTCAATACTTTAATATAATTTCAAGGGTGTTTTTTCATTTGTGTATGATTACATACTTTATCTTAACTTCTCAAAGGATAATTTTTCATGGTATAGAATTTTAGATTGGCATTTTTTTCTTCCCAGACTTAAAATGTCATTCCTTTGTCTTAACCCTAAGTTGAAATGTCATCTGTCATACTTTTTATGCTCTTTGAAGATAATGTATCTTTTTCATATGGTGACTTTAAGAGTTTCCCTTTGAATTGGCCTTTAGTTTTACTGTACTATTCTGAGGCTTTAAAAAAAATTATCATACTTCTAGTTCACACATTTTCTTGGTTTTTCATCTATTTTCAAAAATTATAATCTGTATTTTAACCAAAACCTTCTCTTATTTTAGTTTTCTCTAAATAATTATTTTTTCCTTTTTATAACTTGCCATGTATGCCCATTATGAGTTTTTAAAATGCAATTTAAAACTCCTTCTCTATCATGCTTGAAATTAGAACAGAAATGGGTAGAAAATATCCACTTTTGGAATATGGAGAGATAAAAGGTTGGAAAAAAACTTGATGTGTTATATTCCTAATCCATTTCTGTGTTTTTTCCTCTTTAGATTTTAGTACTTTGATCCTATGGGGGCTTTATCATTGTTTTTGTTTCTTTGGCATGTCTGAAATTTTTATTTTAAGTTCTTAAATTTTATTTTTAAAAAATCAGTTATTGGTCAACATTCTCTTCCTTCAAAATGTTTTAGTTTTCCTCTGGCTATTATTTAGAATTAAGAGAAAACCTGTGAATCTATTTTGTCTCATGTAAGTATGGTTGCCCCTTCTCTCTTTTGCCTACCATTTACATGGAATATCTTTTTTTATTCTTTTGCTTTCAGCCTATGGGTATTATTTTATCCAATAGCATACAGCTGGATCTTGTTATTTTTGTTTTTAATATATTCAGCCATGCTGTCTCTTGATTAAGAGAGGTTAATGTATTTACACTTTAATTAATGATGGGGAAGGAATTACTATTGCTATTTTGTTGTTTTCTCTCTTTCTTAAAGAGTTTTGTCCCTTTTTTTCTTTTTGCTGTTTTCCTTTGTGGAGTTTTTTTTGTTGTTGTTGTTGTTGTTGTTGTTGTTTTTTGGTAACATGCCTTCATTCCTTTCTCCTTTCTCATTTTCTTTTGTGTATCTTCTGCATTTTCTTTCTGGTATTTATGGCCTTGATGAGCCTTTGGCTCCTTTCTCTCTTTCTTCTCCTTCTAGGAGTCCTCTAACATATGTATTGTTCAGCTTGATGATGTCCCCAAAGCCCTGTAGGCATTCTTCATTCTTTGCTCCTTTTGTTCCTCTGACTAAATAATTTCAAACATTTTTTTTAATTTTGCTGATTTTTTTTTTTCTGTTCTATCAAGTCTTTTGTTGAATACCTCTGGTGAATTTTTAAATTACATTCTTTAGTTCTAGAAATTTCCTTTTTGTTCTTTTTAAATTTATTTTATATCCTTGTTCTGTACTTTCATATTGTTCACATATTATTTTTCTGAGCATACATCGATATGACGGTTATTTTGAATTCTTTCGTGGGGTTATTCATATGACTCTGTTTCTTTAGGATTCGCTTATAGAGATTTATTTTATTGCTTTCATTGGGTGGACAACGTTACCCTGTTTCTTTGTGCCTTTTGACATTTTGTTGGTATTTGTGCTTTTAGAAAAAAAATTTCCAACTCTCCCAAGTCTTTATTAACTAGCTTCATGCAAAGGAAAGACCTTTACCAATCAGCCTGGCTAGAGATTCTGGGGGCCTCTAAAACCTTTTCCGTGAATGCATCTTCTCTGGACTTGTGCATGTAAATTCCCAATTAGAGTTATTTACTTTTTCTTTTTTCAGGAGCTCATTATCTCCTGCCCCCTATGGTGTCAGGTCCCATCATCATTCCAAGTTGAGCAACACAGAAACTATTCTTTTGCACAGTCCCCTAAAAATCTGGAACTTGGGATACATGCTCCAATTTTTTCCTTCTCCAAAGAGAATCCAGGAATTGGAGGTTTTCTCCCACTCTCTCCACATTGAGTGAGAAGCAATACGAGGAATGAACACATACTAGTCTAAACCATTGGCTTTTTCCCCAGCAGACCCCAATTGGGTGCTCTTTTTTGCCAGCGCTTATATCCAGGCAAGACAGAAGGCAGTCCCTTGAGTAACCTGCGTAAAGAGTCAAAGCATTGGGTGAATTGTTCAGTTTCTCTTTCCGTCTGCAAGAAGACTCCAGGAGCTGGGAGTTTCCTCCATCACATTAAGCCTAGAAGGTGGGATGATGGTGAATGAGTGCCATGAAAATTTCCTAACTTCGATGTGGCTGTTCTGTACTTTCCTGGGATACAGGAAACTTTTAACTGGTTTCTGAATTTCCCACAAAGGGGGTTGGTTCATGTATTGTTGAGTCAGTGTCTCTGTGGGGAAAAGAGGTTCTGGAGCTCTCTGTTCTGCCATGTTGCTATTACCTCTCAAATTATTTTGACCATATGGTAAACAGCTAATGACAATATTTGGAAATATATTTAATGGAGTTTGTTTTCAATAGAAATAACAAAATTTTAATAAAATTAATCTTAAAATGTAATTGTCATTTACAACCAATCTATTATATAAGTATTATATTTAAACAATAAAACTATGGAATGAACAATCATAGATTATTGTTTTAGCTCAGTTGTAGCCCAAGTCTGAAATAACAGACTACAGAGCTGAGAGAATGAACATACAACTGTACAATGACCAGCTCACATACGATGATAGAACTATAAACCACATAAGAAGACCATTAAGACAATCCATGATCTCTGCATCAATTGGCTCAGAATGTCCAGGAGTTTGTCATGACTACCAACTTACCTATTTTTGTCCCTGCCTCTAACTCAGTGCCAACTAGAGAAAGCCAGATAGGTTCCCCAAACCAATCACATAAGATGCCCTGCTGTTAAGTTAGCTGACCGCAAGCATCCTCATGACAATGACAATTAGAGCATACCCGAAGCCTTCCATCATTTCACTATAAAGTATTCCTATTGCCCTGCTTGCCTTTGAGTCTCTATCAAACTTGTTATAGCAAACTGAATAGACTCTATTTGTCTTCATTGGGATGCTGTTCATTTATTTCCACAGAATATATTAATAAAAACATCTTCAAGTATATAGTAACCACAGTGAAAGCTATCAGGACTGAATGATACTTGAAAACATAATTGTTGTCAATTTTCTTCAATTTCAGTTTATATACTATACTGAAAGCTATTTTTCAAAGTGCTGGCCATCAGAAAAACAAAGTAAGCATTCAACCAGATTTCCATAGGTGCAAACTGCTAAATAGATTTTCACTTCCTATATATCAAAGTTAAAAAATGTGAAATTTCATTACAGTAATAGATTATATCACTCAAGACTATCAACCAGTCAACAATCTCTGGAGAAAAGTAGAGAAATTGACTGAAAGGGTGAAAGAGGCTCTGACTACTGTAACTTTACATGACCTTGTGAATTTAAGTATGTAGTAAATTTAGGGCAGTGTTGTAGTCTTCTGGGATCAGGTCTTAGGTCGTCTTACAAAATCTGAATTTATTTTTGCAATGTCACTCTGCCTGTTACCATAATGATCCTCTATCCATAATTTCTGAGTTTAAAATATACAGCTAATGTGAGACTATGATTGGTGCTACTGAGGAACAGAGTAGTTATCTAAACTTCACAGGTAGCTAAAGGAAGCAGTACTATAACAGATCCTATTAAAATAGGGAAGGAACGTCGGTATCATTGGAGCATTTATCAGTACTGTGGGGAGACCGAGTAGTTCACCTTACTCAGGTCTGGTTCATACTCTCTAAATTTGTTCTCACTTTTTAAACAAAAATTGACAAATACAGCTTATTTGATTATATACTTGATTTGCAATGGTCACAAATTTGGAAACCTATATTGCAAAAGTGCTTTTTATATAAGTAAAAAATGTGAGTGAAAGTTAATCTTAAAATATAATTTTATATTTCCAGCTAAACTATAATTATTGTATTTAATAATCTAAGTGAACCTTTTATGGATTATTACTGTAGCTCATTTTTAGCACAAGATTAAAACATAAGCTAAATAGAATTTATTAACAAAAGTATCATCACCTCTGAGATCAATAGGACCTTGAGTATATTTAGTATTATCTAAATTTCTCGTGCTTTCACATGGCCTAAATAGCCCTACCTAAATGACCCTATGACTACTCTTTTGACTTTAGCTCCTACAACTTTCTCTCTCTTATTTTTGCTCCAATCATATTAGCTTACTTTTTGTTTGTTTGTTTGTTTCTAGATCATACCAAGCTTTCTTATGTCTTGAGAACTTTGTACCACTTGCTTTCTTTATTAGAAACACAGTTTCCCCCAATGATATTCGCATGTTTTATTCTTCATTTTATTTAGCTCTCTGTTCAAATGTTGTTTAAAAATGGCAGCAATTATCCTCTTTTCTATAACTCTGCTGCTTTGTAATGTGCCTTTGGAGTCATTTCAGGGGCTGACTCTATAACTTGCTTTGAGTAACAGAATGCAGCAAAAGTGACATTTAAGCCTGTTCCTAGTCTAAGATTAAAAGACCTTGAGCACTTCGCCTCAGGCTCTTGAAAGTGTTCTGCCATGCAAACAAATCCAGACTTCTATGTTGGAGGATGAGAGACCACATGAGAGAAGCTGTCCCAACTGATATCATCCAAAACCAGTCACCTTATCAGTGGATCACAATGCATTTGTAAACCTAAGCTCAGAAAAACACTCAGCCAAGCCCTTCTCAAATTGTTAAACCAAAATATTTTGAGTAAAATAAATTTTAAGGACCTATATTTTGAAATGGGTTGGGATATAGCAATAGTTAAGTAATAGGTTTTCTCAGGGAGTTACATAACCCTCGTTAAGTAGTGTTTGTTCTTCAGAATCCATTTTATTTTTTTCTTCATAGAACTCATACTAATCTCGGAACATATATTTTTATGTTTGTGTGTGTATGTGTGTATGTAGGTATGTATGTATACATGTATTTATTTTTAAGTGACCCCAAAGGCAGGTCAGGTCATTATCAGTGTTATTCAAGCTGTGTCATCAGACTAAAAATAGTTCTTGACACAGAATAATCATTGAATAATATTTGCTAAGTACACTAATGAATATTTCATAAAGTGAAACTAAAATGAACTAGAATAAGCAAACAAAAGAGAAGACCATAGGCATGAGTTAGTGAATTAGTAACATACCAAAACAGGTTCAGCAGAACACCAGATCTTTTCCTAAAGGGGAGCTAATTCCTCCCTTCCCCAGAATTCTTTATGATTTATAGTGGCTAATAAGAGCTGTTAGAAATCCAAATGGTGAAGTGAGGAAGATAAATTCACAAGCCATAGACTCCTAATTACTATAATTAGAATATAAAATTAGTGGACTTCATATCTCCTTAATAGATTTTGAGATATTTGGAAAATTGCTTGTTACAGAATCTAAAGATGTGGTGATTCATTAGACTCTCAGGAATATTTTTGCACCACTATTAGGTTATTGAAGATAGAAAGGGAAATTATTTTAGAAGGTGAATGAAAATATTTCATTTTGGTCTTCTAAAATTTGACACAATTGAAACCTTTAATTTTATAGAAATAAAGAGGGTCATCACAAAGTACTGAATTATAAATTAGATAATTTAGATGAAATACATTCTTAGAAACACACAACTTATGACAAGTGAATCATGAAGAAATAGAAAACCTGAAAAGACATATAACTAATGAGATTGAATCAATAATCAAAATCCCCTAACAAAGAAAATCCCAGGTCCAAATGACTTCTCTTCTGAATTTTACCACACATTTTAGATATGACACCAATCTTTCTCAAACTCTTCCAAAAATCAGAGAGGAAGGAATATTTTCTAACTCATTCACTGAAGCTGATATTACTCTGATCCCCAAACCAGGCAAAGACACTACAGGAAAACACGATAAAGCAAAATAAAAAAACTAATATCCTTATTAGTATTGTTATAAAAATCATCAATAAAATAGTAGTCAATAAATTCAATAGCACGTTAAAAAGATTATACATCATGACCAAATAGAATTTATTCCTGGAATTCAAGGAAGGTTTAATATACAAGAATGAATTACAGTAATATACTATATTAATAGAATAAAGAGGAGAAATTATTTTGATGTATGAAAACCATTTGACAAAATTCAACACCCTTTTATTATGAACACACTCAACAAACTATTAACTGAAGGACACTACTCAAAATAAAAAGGTTATATATCCCACATGGAATATCATATTTAATGGTGAAAGACTGCATGATTTCCTCTAAGATCAGGAACAATATAAGTATGCTTTTTTTACCACTTGTATTTAGCATAGTACTACAAGAGTAATTAAGCAAGAAAAACAAACAAAAGGCATCCAAATAAGAAGGGAAGAAATAAAGCAGCTGTTTGTAGATGATGTGATCTTATATACAGAAAATCCTAAAAATTGCACAAAAAATTTTTAGAACTCATAAATAAATTCTACAAAGTTGCAGGATACAAAATTAACACATGAAAATGAGTTCTATTTCTACACACTAAAAACAAACAATCTAAAAAAAGAATAAAATTCTTAGAGATAAACTTAACCAAAGAAGCAAAGACTTGTTAACTGAAAACTACAAAATCTTGATTAGAGAAATTAGACACTCATAAATAGAAAGACACCTAATGTTTAGAAGATTTTATATTGTTAAGATGTCCATACTACCCAAAGTGATTTGGAAATTACACCAAAAGCACAAGAAATAACAACAACAAAATAGATAAATTGGACTTCATTCAAATTAAAAACTTATGCATCAAAGAATGGAGTGAGAAGGCACCTTATAGAATGATAGAAAATATTTGCAATTTGGATATATAATAAAATACTAATATTTAGAATTATAAAAAAACTTTAATTTCACAATAAACCATAAATTAAAATTTGTAGGCTTAATGAAATAAAAAATAAGTGATTAAATGATTATTAATTATGATAGTAGTTAATTAATATGCTATAGTCGTATGAAAAAAATTAATGCCAAGTAAGGTATGCAGACTATGTAGGAAAGACCTGAGATTTTTATTTGCTATAAAAAACAGATGAAGTTAATTAATTTATTTACATTGAAATAACAAAGAATATTAAAAAGTGGTAGATATATGATTACATGTATATACATCCATACATATGGATGTGTATATAAAAGCACAAACTATTAAACAGGATACACTTTCTAGAGGACTTATCCAACACATAGATGTATTTAATCCTTTTTATTTCAGTTGTTTTGAAAAAGCAGTAAATTAATAAATGCAGTAAAATTGCTTTGACAGTTATAATAATTAGTGGGCAACAAGAAAAATCTAGAGGCTGAAAGCTGAAGATAATACAATGTCTAATATTTGTTAGAAGTTATTTCAATGAAAATACACCATATTTAATTGTGACTAGTACCTTCTATTCCATAGTAAAGTAGACTTTTAATGTTTGAATATTCTACAACCCTTGAAAATAGGTGTAATTTAAAAAATATATTGTATAACATTACTCTGTGTAATTGATTTTAATGTTTTAAGAAGCATCCTAAGTTATTAGTAGTGAAAAATTATTTGATGTATAATCTTTTCATCTTGCACATAATTTGCTATAATTCCATAATTTGTTTTCATTTCATAAACAGGAATTTGAAAATAAATGTTATATACCCCCATAGTAAAAATTAAAATATAATTGGTTGTTACAATTAATTCCAAATTTGACTATACAATCCTTTGATTATTCAATACACAAGCTAAAACCACAACAAAGAAGTAAACATACAGAGAAAGAAGTAAGAATTGGGAACCTTAAGATTGCTTTGATTGACATGGACAATCAGACTGAGTCAGTAATTAGTACTATCTACATTAAGAAAAATAAGAAGACATTTTTGCAAGAACCTTACCTATCTTTATATAATCTCACTTTATTTTACTTTTCAAACAATATTTGAACATAATTCTTCAATAGCTTCTTACCTAGGATATTTAGCTAAAGGTTAAACCTCTATGTTAAAACCTCTATTAATGGTGGTAATTACTTCCACCTTAGGTGGTAATACTAATATTGAGTTCAACATATTGAATTCCATAACTACTCTTCATAAAAGTAAAAGAAATGAAATCAACCAGCAATAATCTATTATTGACTTAAATAAAACTGAAAGTGTTGGCTTCATGTCTCCCCTCCAACCCCCCCCCATCAATAACTCTCTTATACTGAGCAATCATAACTAACTGAATTTATATCGATGGAAGGTAAAAAAATGTATTTTTGCAAAAAAATTAAATTATGTGTTTACAACATTTTTCTATTGTTCTTATTTACCATTAACCAGTATTTTGCAATTGTGCTCATTTTAACATATTTCAAATCTCTGTATTTCTACAGGAGTTTTTAATACTAAAACATTCATATTGTATCATTAACTTTCATAAGATATGAGCATTAATTCTGACTTAAAAAATATAACTAAGATTTTAAAATGTATATTTCTTTGAAATTTCAAGTCTTTTAGAGAGGAAAACATAAGTTTTTAATAGATTGATAGATGATAAATAGATATATTCTAGGTAATTAATTTTCCATTTATTTTTAAGTGAATTTCCTAAAAGTCACATTTTTTTTGAATTCCTTCAAAACCATTTTTTAGCTTGATATAGTTCTCCCATTTAATTGAAATGTTATTTAATCATTAAAGATCTACAGCTCAAGAAAATAATATATATTATAACATATAGAATTAACTTTATTTCTGGGAAATTACTGTCACATGGGACATTTAACCACTTTAACACAAAATATTTTTGGAATAAAAGTAATGTATTTCTGTAAGCTTTTTAAAGGCAAGACCAAATTAAGTTGAAATTTCTATTTTTATGGCACTTTTTAAAAATAAACTAAACCCCAAACTATATTTTACCAGTTTTCACATTTTCTTTTCTTCCTTAGGGTACAGTGTAGAATACCACATTGCATTAGTTAACATGTCTGTTTAGCCTCCTTTAGTCTGTGATAGTTTCTCAGACTTTCCCTCTTTTTCATGACCTTGACAATTTTGATGAGTAATGATCCAATATATTGTAGCACATTCCTCAAGTTGTGTGTGTGTGATGTTTCTCTCATGTTTACAGTGTGGCTATGGGTTTTTGAAAAGAAATTCACAGAGGTGAAGTGACCTTCTTTCACATAATAGCAGTAGTAGTAGTTACAAGATATCTATTGGTGACATTAAAGTAGTGTTTGCTGGGTCATTCTAGGTTTCTCTTTAGAGATATGATTTTTATAGAATTTCTATACTGAAATGATATCTATCAAATTTTGATATATACACCAATTCTCCTCAATACAATTTTACTCTTAAACAAATGTCTAACTAAATGATAAACGTTTCCTTGCTATGAGATTCCTCTCTATGATATATTGAAGAAAATTAAAAAGAAAATAGAATAGAAAAATGCATTAAAAATAAGAATATTAGCTATGTATATTGATTAAGTAAATACATGTGGATCTATTTAATGATCAAATGTTATTGTAAAAAAAAAGTATAAGTTATTGAATAGCAATTGAAAACTATTCGATATGTAGAGGACACCCTACAGGTTATCTGATTCCAGTCTTTCATTACTTTTGATATATTTTATAATTCTGTAGTGGTAGGTAACTGATAACTAAGTGTAATGATTCCTATGGATATTCAAATTCTGTTTACTAACGATATATTTTCAGTTAATAAACTTGCCCTCTGGAAAAGTTTTGGCTTCATTTATATATTTACTTCAATATTCTGATCTATATATGTGTCTCTTTTTTGAATTCCCTGTTACACTTAGTCCCCTCATGAGTTAATAAAGTCTTTATTACTGTTCTAAATCAGTATAAAATAATAGTTTTACTTAAAAAAAGTACCTCAAAGTTTTCTTTGAAAATATAAAGTGACCTGTACACTTAGAATAGATCTACTAGAAGCAGAGCCTGAGACAGGGGTCCAGATGTGCCTAAACAAAGAAGAGAAGAAGAGCAAAAATGTCCTGATCCAAGAGGGAGAACTCTGGACTATGCATCACTCCACAAGATTGTGCCTTCTTTAGGTCAGAGGGTGAGGCTTTTAACCCATATATTGATAATCATGGACCGGAGGCCACTCCCTGAGGGAGGAGTGGTATTGTAAGTTTCTTAGTGAAATGGCTCCCATCATTCAAGGGCTATTCTCTGAAGACACATAGCAGTACTGAGCCATCACCAGTTAACTCTCATAATATCTGGGTGCTTGATAATAACAGGGGTCTAGGCTGGACAATTCCATACCTACCACTGCTCATAAAGATATTCTATGTCTAGGATCTCATACAACAAAGCCTAGACACTGGAAATATTTATAATTTAGCAAATTATATTTATATTTATTTACCAAATAAGTATAATAAATATTTTAGCAAAGAAATTTGATACTCCTAGGTACAAAGCTACAATCTTTGTCCACTTACACATAGAACTACTTTAGAATTTACACTTTTTTGAAAAACTACTACTACCATTCTTCCTACAAAACCAGAAACAGACCTTTCAGCCCAGAAAACACATGTGGCTGACCTCCACACAGAAATAGGCAGAGGAAACTCACAGAAGAAGAAATATAAATTGTCAATGAAGATTTAAGTCAATATTTAACCTTACCAGCATTTAAAATATGAAGTTTTTTTTTTTTTCATCTAACTTTACAAAATTTACTTTCTTGGGTTAATGAAGGTGGCAGTAAATAGATAGTTTCACTTGTGATTGTGGAACTTCACATCAATACATCCTTTCAGAGTAATTTGTTAAACAGGAGAATATTTTTTGAAACATCAATTCCACTGATGAAAATAATGCAAGGGAAATAAATCAGAGTTTTGTAAAACTGAAAGCCATTCTTAAGTAGGCAAAGGTAAAGGAAATATATGAGGCACTAAATATACATAACAAATGTCTACAGAATCTAGGTTCTCTACTTTGTATAAGGAATTCTATCATGGCAGGAAGAGAAATGCATATGATGACATAATATAATCTAAAAAGAATTATGTATAAAAGTAATACAAAGAAATAAAAAGAGGGAGAGGGAGAGAGAAACAGGAGGGAGGGAGGGAGAGAAAGAGAAAGGGAAGAAGAGCGAGAGAGAGAAAAAAAAAAGAAAGAAAATTGTGTGCATTCATGTATACGGGACTTCAGAAGTTAAGTCCTTCTTGAGAAAATAATCAAGACAAAAAAATTAAAACCAAGGGTTCAGTCATGGTTCCATTTCCTTAATTTTTATGCTCCTAATATAACCTCATGGTATCAATGATACAGTATTTTCAGGTCCTTTAAGCCTATATTGATATTTGTTAATATTGCTCCTAAGAAATCTTTTCAATTGATTGTACAGGGCACAATTTGAAAAATCCAAATTAAGTTAGTCCTTATTTGTTTTAGCAACTAAAACGATGCTCAGTTTCTTGGTTAAATAAATTGTAATATTGGCTACAATATAAGCAGCATATGAAAATATAATTTAAACCACAAAATATCAGCTCTAAATTTTTTGCTACTTTAAACATTTAATACTAACCTTTTCATTATAATGTAAATTTCTTGTTCTCACAGAAAAGTGCCCAAATGGTTATAGAGGAAGGGATACTTCATCAGAGGCTGCAGTGTGGCTGGGCTAGTTCTGCATCAAAAGATCACATTCAAATTTTAATTATTCCAAGCCCAAGGCTCAAGTGTATAGTTTTTCCAAGGTTACAAAAATCCCAGGCAGAGAATAGGACATAGTAGATTAGCAGGGCAATAATTAAATGTCCCTAACTTCTGACCATCCAGGAGCCTCTATTAGCTATCTCAAAGTTGAAATAGACCTTGCCCTTTATTTCAAACTTAGAGAGGCTTGAACCCTCAACACTTCTCAGAAATGACTCAGACTCAAGATTCATACCTTTCCTAGGAGCTTTCTTTCTCAAGTGTAGTATATAGTTTTTACCATGTTACCTTGTATTCAGATAATGCTAATTGTCCTAATTAGGAATTGAGATTCAGATAAATCTCAGTGCTCCACTCAGGAATTATTCTCAACCCTAAGTTCTCCAGTCAATCATTCTCATCCCAAATCTTGGCTAATTAAAGCCCCCACACCCCTCAAAATGAAAGGAATTCAGCTATATCTCTGAATCTGTACAGAACACTGTGACGACGTGTCTTTAAAGAAGTAACTACATTAGTATTTTAGATTCTCTTCAGTCATTACTGTACAAATTTTATTTTCCTGTGTAAAATGTATTAGAAAAGAACCACAGATTTAAAAAAAAGTCATCTTTAATTATGAGCCACCGGATTCTTTCCTTTTATAAAAAATAATAGCAAAAGAAGCGGTAATGCAAATCAGGTTCATAACCTACCACTTTTGAATCCTTCTTTCCACTGCTTTACGTGACAGAAATAACTGTTTTGAAATAACTAAAGCTAGATCTATTGTACACAATCATAATTTTATCTTTTCTGAATATCTTTAAACAGCCTCACAGTGGGGCCATGGTTTTTAGCAAAGACAATTCTCCTCGAAAGAAATACCGATGAGCATTTGAGAAAAAGGCATTTTAATTTCCTTTTAAACACAAAGAGAAAATACAGTTATTTTAAAAGCCTTCTAATAATTAAATTGAGATCTAAAGGACCAATTTGCAATAGGCTTTTTAAAGAGCCACGTTCGTTGTGCTGAACTGAACTTATAATTGTTAACGGAAAATCTGCATGTGAGAATTATCTGCATTTCTCAAAACAGTGGAATAGAATTGAAATTCTCCTCTTTTCAATATACTCGAATGCATCTATATGTGTATATTGAATTGAGAAAAACATAGTATATGGAATAACATCTACCATTTTGAAATATTTGAATATAGAGGCGAATGTTATTTAAAATGGAATTATTCTAATATAATGTTTCTATTTTAATTTTTAAGTTTTAAATTATAGATCAGTCAGCAACTATGACTGAGTACAGACACAAAGTATTCACACCATCTGACTCCTTTAGTTAAAATAGTGATGGGTAATTTATGTTGTGGATGTCATAAATCCTTACCCAAATATGTTAATTTTATAGAAAACATGAAAGTTTCAGTCCTATTGATTCCAATATGATTTAATAAACATGCCTCTGAAAAATAGTCTATATCGGTCTGATATTTATGAACACTTCATTATGGCATCTCATGAGATAATTCCATTACTTATTAGAAAATTTATTATTTTTATGTACAATGTTAACTGAAAATTGAAGGTGACAATGGTATTAAAGAAAAATCTAAAAATAAAAAATCTCCCATAATTTTTCTACTTTCAACACTGTTTCATTTAACAATTTTTCTATGAATACATTTTATTATTTTTATTATAATCTTTTTTTTCCCAACTATAATGGCTAATTTTACGTGTTAACTTGACTGGGTAAGGGATGCATAGACAGCTAGTAAAACATTATTTCTGGATGCGTCTGTGAGAGTGTTCCTGGAAGAGATTAACATTTGAATCTGTAGAATGAAAAAAGAAGATCCCTTTTGCCAACGCAGATGGGCACCATCCAGTTTGTTGAGGGCTTGAATTATAATTACAACACAATACTACTTTTCTGGGTCACTCCTTAAGGACAGCAAATCTTGGGACTTCTTAGCACCTATGATCCAACTCCTATAATAAATTTCATCTATCTATCTATCTATCTATCTATCTATCTATCTATCTATCATCTATCTATCATCTATCTATCTATCTATCTATCTATCTATCTATCTATCTATCATCTATCTATCATCTATCATCTATCTATCATCTATCATCCATCCACCCATCCATTCATTTATCCATCAATTCTATTGTTTCTGTTTCTTTGAAGAACCCTGAATACAACACATACTTCCTAATTACAACTTTAGTGTACACATCTATTTTCTACATTTTCAATTGACCTTATATTTTAGAACAATTTAAGAATTCTAAAATAAATGAAAAGACAGTACCGAGAATTTATATATACCTCCCAATCTCTTGAAGTTTTCCCTAATGTTAACATCCTGCATTAAAATATTTGTCACAGTTTGTTAACTAATGTTGATAGGTTATTATAAACTAAAGTCTTGAATTTTTCATATATATATATATATATTTTTTTTTTTTTACCAAAATCTTCTGTTCTAGGATTTAACCAAAGTTAACCAGATTAGATTTAATTGCATGTCACCTTAGGCTCCCCTTGGTTGTGACAGCTTCTCAGACTTGCCATCACTTTGATCACTTTTGGGAGAGAGAGTACTATTTTAAGGTTTACTGGTAGGGTATATTGTAGGATGCACCTCTTTTGGAATTTGATGTTTTTCTAATGACTAGACTGGGATTATGAGTTTTATGAGAAAGCTCATAGTTGTAAAGTGCTTTTTCCATCACATCATATAAAAAGGTAAAAGTATACACACTAGCAACAAGTTTTTTGACTGTTGAAATAGACCTTGATCACCTGAATGAAGCAGCATTTGTCAAGTTTGTTCACTTTAGAGTTACTTTTTTTTACCCTCCATTCCCACTGTACTCTTTGGAAGGATGTCATTATGCACAGTAGACATTTATGTGGAGAGTTATGCTCTCCCTCCTTAAGAGTAAAGCATCTACATATATTATGTGGAACTCTTCTACATGTGATACGTGTCTCTTCTCTCTCATTTAATAAATTATTTAATCATTTATGTGTCTCAGTATGGGCTCCTGGACATTTATTATATAGTTTGAATTATAATCCAATAATACTTATTTTCTTGCTAACATTGGTCCAGTTGGGACCTTGGGAGCTACGTGCCTCTTTGACATACTCTCATTAACATGAAAAATTTTGTTTGTTTTTGAGTACTCCCTTATTTTCTGGTACTACAAGATGTTTCAGGCCTGTATTTTATATTTTCTTCCCCAGTTGCAGAATCATTCATTTCTCCAAGGAGTACTAGTTTATTTTATTGGAGAAACGTACTGGAAACCAAGATCTGAGTGTTACATGTTAGATCTTTGCTACTGGGGTGTAATTTCTTTTAGGCTCTCCACACTGATGGAAAAAAGAAATATATGTAGGCATACTAACCTGTGGATATGTATATACATTTATACATATTTATTTATATAACCATTCATGTCTATATTAAGCTAAACATGAATTCTTACTGCTATCTCTAACTCTTACTTGTTACTATATGGATCACTTAGTTTACTCTCCTTTGAATTCTCATTCCAACTGTGAGAAATGTGGCTCCTCCATCTACCATCATTATTTAATTCTGAAATTTTAGAACACATTTATAGCAGTATCAGAATTTTTCAACTGTAACCCACTGGGAAACAACTGTATGTAGTAGGAAGTAGAGTATATAGATTATCTTTTATTTTTATTTTATAGATTTCTTAGCATTTGCAAGACTTATTTGAAACTAAATCTAAGTCCACTTTTAAATAAGTCCAATTTCAACTAAAAATAACACTTCATGAGTAGTGCAGTTACCTTATAAGATAGTATTCCCAATTCCTCACATTGTTTATTATACTCTAGTTATCTATTATATCTTACTTTAATCTTTATTATTCATTCTCTTACTCTCTATCTTTGGCTATATCTATGTTTTTTTTTTTTTAACCTTAATAATTTTCTTCTCTCTGAAAAACTTCTTTTGACATTTCTTACAGGATAAATCTACTTGTGAGAAATTTATTCGGTTTCTGTTTTGCTATGAAAATACTTTTCCCACTTCACATCTGAAGAATAACTTTGCTGGATATAGAATTCTTGTTGTTTTTTTGTTTTTTGTTTTTTTTTTTGAACACTTTAAAAGTTTGAATCCACTATCCTCTTTTGCATGGTTTCTGACAAGAAGTCTTCATAATTTTATCCTTGTTTCTCTATAACAAAGGTGTTATTTTGCCTCTGGCTCTTTTCCAAGAGCTCTGTTTTGGCTTCCTGCAGTTTTAATATAATCTGTCTAAGTGGTTCTTTGTTGCTGTTTGATTGAGTTGTGTGTGTGTGTGTGTGTGTGTGTGTGTGTGTGTGCTCACGCGCACGTGCGCCTTTTGTTGTTGTTTTGTTTTAGTATTTATCCTGTGTATTCTCAGAGCTTCTTGTACCTGTGGTTTGGCGACTGCCATTAATTTTTGAAAATCCCCAACCATTATTACTTCAAATAGTTTTTCCTGTTCTCTCTTCTACTTCTGCTATTCCAAACATGCATTTAAAAAATGTCTAATAGTTATCAAAAGTTCTTTTTTGTTTTGCATTCTTTTTTTTCTTTACATTTCAGGCTGGGCTTATTTAATCTACCAAAGTCTTCAGTTTCTTCTAGCGTCCTTCTTTTTGCCTCCCCTATTTTCTTTGGGTTATTTATTCATTTCTGGTATAAAATTTACAGACTCAGTGAGCCAAGAGTTTATATTTGATCCCAAAATTTCAATCATATAAAGATTCTCTACCACTTCTGCTGGTAAAGTATAGCCTACAGACTCAAGAATGTTTACAACATGTCCTATATTTCCTGTGTCCTTTTCTCTGCAATTTTTCTTCCATCACTCAAACAGAACCACTTACCTCAAATTAGGTCATTATTCTTCAGACACATTCCTATGCATAAAACTAAAATATAAATAGAAAAACATAAAACACACATAATCACCATGCTGGCTCCCCACATTACTAATTATTCTTTATTGACCTAATGGCAATGGCATAAAGAATTTTTTTTAAATTACTTTTTAAACCATTCCTATTTTGGTTATTTTCATATGACATTCAAGCACATAACTTTATTGCTTCTAATAAAATGCCCTATTATAAAGATTAACTATATCCCAGTATCAAATATAGTCTTTCATGCTTTGTTACATCCTACATCTACCCACTAAACCTCTGTTGAAATAGTAAAAGGACATAAGACAAGCACACTATAGGGATCATACATATTTGCGTAAACCAGATTATGAAAACAGTAACCTAATAAATGTGCCTGCATAAAGCACTAAACTGGGAGTTTCAGGATTGAGTTATGCATTGTCTGCTACAGCTCACTGCACAACCATGAAATGTCCACGCCTGCTTTTCCACTTAGAAGTATGTAGGAATTTTGAAGGACTCAGGGGCTGATTAAGGAAAAAGATGTGACCATAAGCAGTATTAACTCACAATAAGTTTTACTGGACAGTGCTTGGACTGGACTGCATGAGAGAGGAAGTCCTTGATAGCATAAGACCACTGAAATATTTAAAGTGAAGGGCCCACCATTCAGAAGGGGAGCGGGGCTGAGTAACTTGCAGAGGACAGGGGAATTAGAGAAGGTACTTACATGTCTAGGTGGTATTGCTCAGAAGCATGCAGAGAGTCTCTGGGTCAGAGAGCTCCAAGAAGTCATAGAAGCATGGGGTTTTAGAACTACAAGACCTTATCTTATCAATGAATAGCAAATGTAAGGTGAAGTTGCATAGGTATTCAAAGCAGGCAGGCTCGAAGTGGCTAAAAATCTATGTTGGGGGCACTTTTGAAACAATTGGATGTGTAAAAGTTTGTGTTTGGTGCTGGTAGGCTTTCAAACTAATGGGTTTCAGCCTGTAGTGAAGAAATAAAGAACCTAGGGACCAATATACAGAAGCCATTTTTGGCTCATTTATTTAACAAAGTGGAATAACAATTCTTGCCTCATACTGTACCTGTCACATGAGTGTTGGGATATTAATGAAATAATATTTGTAAAGCCTTTGGGAACCTCTCAGGGAAGTACTTTATTAATGCAAAATAGACTATTATTGTGTTAAGATGACATTTCCCAAAGTAGCTTATACACAATAGCTGCTAGTATATTCATTGCAACTGAAATGAGATGTTTATGAAGATTACAAACACTAAAATGATGTCTTTAGATTTTATTGGGAGGGGACTAGTTTTCATATTAAAAAATTCAGGAATATTTTTAAAAATTGAATTAAAAGCATGGTTTAAATAGAATTTTAAATGAACATTTGGATTTAAATATACATATTTGAATTATTAGTTTTCCAAGGATTATTTCTATTTAAATAAGACTTGTAATAATAATTGTCTCAACACAATTATAATAAATGAAAATTCTTTATTTATGCTTGCGATCTTGATCCTGAATCTATGTCTGCCCAGGCTTTGATTCTGAATCTCTTTAAACCCTGGACAGTGCTTGGACTGTAATTAGTATTAAAAATATCTTTTGCTGTGAATACAAATATTATATTAGGTAACTTAAAAAAGAAACTGAACTATATAACTGAAGATTCTTCTAAATTCCTACTAAGCGATTAAATCAGACATTAACAAGACAAAAACATCCAAAATAATTCAATACAGTTAAATTAATAACTGATGATTAATATAACCATAAACAGAGATGGTGAAACAAATGGCCAAGGGCAAGAAAACAGATTTAAGAAAATCTGAGATAATATCTAATAAGTATGCTATATAGTCTATGTTAGTCCATTCTGTTTGTATCCTTATTATCAAGCTCCCATTCAACTCTATGGAGTTTCAAACTTTGTAATAATAATAATATACCTTTATTTCTTACCTGAGAGGATAGACATATAAATTCAAACAATTACAGAACTTCCTTCAAACAGGTGACCACATTATCTGTAAAGTCAAGGAGAGAATTAGTGAAATGATGTACAGTCCTTGTTGCTGTGACTGTCCTCCGACCCCAAATCAAGGCTGTAATTGATATTTATGACTGTCTTCTTCCATAACCCATTCACTATATATTTTTTTCACTTTCAGCCAGAATTTCTGTTGGTCTGGGTTGTTCACCAGTAATGTGACTCAGATCTTCATCCATGAGAGGTTTGTGCTCTTAGGTACCTTGACCTTGTTAACAGGTAGTTGCTGCAGTACCATTTCTATCTGTCGTGGACATAGACACACCAAAAAAATGCCCCATAAAATTTACAAGTTCCAGACATACTTCATCCTTTCCCCACTGTGTGTAAGACACTATGGCCTACCTTGGTAAACAGGATTGATTTCCCAACCAGTTCTGTAAATCCTTTCTTTTCTTTTTGATTAACTTGTTTAAGGAAGAAAACAAGGCAAAAAGGTCAATTCTGCATCTAGCTCAACATAACTCATAAAGTTTCTTTTGGGGGCAGGATTCCAATCTTAGGAACCAAGAACTTTAATCTAATAGTATCTAAGATTCGAAATATATGGAGCACACGCTGGGAATGATGATAATGGAGGTTAATCTACTTCTACTCTTTGGTTCTAGTTGTATTTAGCTAGCATGAAACAGCTATTGAGGGATGCCACTATACATCTGCTCTTGGAACAGTACATCTAACACATCCTGGAGAAAGTGTCTCAATCCCACAAGGTGTTTTGTTCATGCTGGCTCTTTAGAAAAGCTTTTAACTGTTATTACACTGATCTATCAGACTTGCTAATTTTAACACACACACACACACACACACGCACACAAATATAATTACCTTTGAGCCCTCAGATATCAGATAGTAAGGATGGTGGAGACAATGAATATGAAGAAGACAAACACATGAGACAAACACATAGTTTACATCTAGAATTGTTATCAATTATGGTAAAGATGAACTGGTGTCTTCGTCAGGGTGGGAGATTTAATGTAAGTGACCTGCCACCTGTGGCTGAATGGTTCACTCTAAAGTACCCATGTTGGTATCTGCAATGGTAACATTACATTTATCAATGACGGTAGCTAGAATCAGCTTTAGCAAGATGATACCTATCAACTTGGGCCATTTTATAGCTGTTATCCTTGCCACCACGACTCTTCTTTTAATGAGATAATTGTACCAAGCCTGAAGTAACTCAGAAGGGATGATGATCAACATACCTCTCTGTTGGCAGTTGTGGTAAGGCTCAAATATCTATAATTTTGTGCTTACTTCTTTACCACTTTCTCAGACCTCCATGTTCCTCATCTTCCACACTGTAGTTAACTATGTACCTATCACACCCCTAGCAGCACCATGATGTATCAAGTCACCGATAGTCAAATATCTTGCTTGTCACTCTGGCCTTCCTGTCTTCTATGACAATCATTTCCATGTTGCTTTTGACAATTAAATGCTGCCATTCTAAAGTCTCCAAAATCAGTAATACTATGGATTAAAGTTCCACAGAAGCAATGCCCAATACCAACTCTTGTCTAGAGGATAGCTACCACGGAATCACTCGAATATCACTGGTCCCTTCACCAAAGCATTACTTACTTCCTAAGTAAAGAGTGTCTTTGGGAAACAGAGTTGCATCTATTTAGCATGTAGTATCTAAGAATATTAGATACTACATGCTAAATATATTCTGAAACTTCTTTCCCCATCCTCAATACTACAACAAAGTGGTTACATCATTTTCACCTCACTTAACTTCAGGCTATCATCATATTTAACTTTCAAGGAGACATCCCAGAAAGCTAGGAGGACTAAGTTCAATTTTCCTTCCAGTACACATATTCTTGCGCGACAGTGTGACCTCGTCAGTAAATTCTCTTCAATCCAAGCTTCGATCCCACTCTCATTCTTACACACTTCCACCTACTTATAAAGTTTACCCCCCCCCATTTCTACAGGACCAATTTACCAGTTTCTACATTCTCTTTGGCAAATAAACTATTTCTTTTTGTTTGATAAACCACACTGCCCCACTGAAGCTCTTCTGAGGAGTGTTTCTAATTAATGGGCTGAAGGCTATAAGGGGTGACATATAGAGACAAATACTGAGGAGAAAAAGCATGCCCTTGTGGGAACTTGCTTCTTGTAAGGTCATTGGACATATTTAGACATGAGGAAATTCTTCATGTGTAATACTAGAAAGGGGATGCTGTTTATGTTGGCCTGGAAGGTTCAGAGAAATATAATGGTTCAGTATATTCTAGTTTAATTTCTTCAATCTCCTTGCCAGGTCACACATGATCAATATTTATTTATCTGAGACTTACCAGAATATAGAAACATTGTCAAGGCTGGCTATTAATTTTAATTGTCATCTTTGCTACCTTTAAAATTAGGTCTGTGGTTTAATTTTTAATATAAGCTGCAGCAAGCCTAAAAGAGATGAGAGGATACTCGAAAGCTGCCACGGAGCTCTTTGCTTAGTTTTACAGCACACCATCAATTTTCAGTTGGCTGCCCTTAGCCTATAATTTTTTTTCCGTAGGTCTTCCAATGTCATCAACAGAAGCCAGCTCACTCTTCAGTCATTATCGTTATCATTGCCCTCATACCATTCAAGTGTCATCATCCCCATATAGCCAACACCTCTCCATCCACTTACACCTCATCTCTATTAATCAAAGGTGAAATTCTTAACATTGGTGGTATGAATACATGCCATATTTTATCACCAGTTCATTTCCAGTATCAGCTGTTTTATTGTAGGTTCTTCAGAAAGCAGACCTTGAGGCAAACACTCATAGGCTACGACTTTATCAGGAAGTACAGTCCAAAAGAAACTAGAGGTGGAAAAGTGTGAATGAGGCAGGGGTTGTCATAGAGGAAATAAAATCAAGTGCTACTAGGAGGGTTACCACAAACTTTACACCACGTAAAAGTATTTTTCTGAGAAGCAGTATGTGTTACTTAGCCTGTAAACAATCCAGCCTGGAGTGGAAGAAGAATTTGTTTGTTAGCTTTCTTTCTCACTGGTCAGACTTTGCTTTATTTTTCTTCAGTGTGGGACATGGTAGGATTATATGGATGCCTATGCATTTGCACTTTTTGGGGTCACAAGCTAAAGCTAGGGGCAGGTAAAGGACATTTGATGTGGACACAAGGTAATGGGACATTGGGTTGTGCCTGATTCTTGGGCTGCAGCTTAGTTGAGCTAAAACAGACATCATTGCAGTAGTCAGTGATGTCTCTTGACAAAACAAGTTGTCAAGAGATTTATTCATATGTGAATCACAAGTTTATGAAATAATGTTAACGAAGTGGCTTAGATAAACTTATACCAACATCAAAACCAAAACCAACAACAGTTCTCTTCACCATGCTCTCCTGTCCCATTGACTCTTACCTCTCAAAGACCAAACTTTCAATTCTTTTTAGCTTTTCTTTTCTGATATTTTAACAAAATATTTTTAAACAACATTCTTATTGGTATGTAGAAAAACATTTTTAAATAACACGTTTCTACTATTTTTTCCTTTTATCCTTTTTAAAATTAATTTTAAACATTAATTATTGATCTTCTGAAGTCAACCATGAGATTCCTTATATTACACTAGCACATTCAACACTGACACACACACACACACACACACTTACTCATACAAAATGCATTCATATGTTAATACACACACACTGGTGTGTGCAGGCACATGCACATCTGTTCTATTTTATAAATATGATTGCATTGTAACTATTTGATTGAATTAATATTATGACTACCTAAATGCTGTTCACAGCTGGCCCACATTCTAATCCATATTTTTGTTGTTGCCATTACATTGATCTAGCTGTAATAATCACCAACTTATTTACTTGTATAACACTAATGCTTTTACTAATGCATCAAACATTTCTAAAAAGATCTTATGACATGTAGCAGAGCAATAAAGAATCAGATATATCTTTTCTGCTGTGTACCTACTGTTAAGAAAATACAAGAATTTTAAAGGTTTCACTAAATGTGTTCAACTTCATTTCATAATTTAGATTTTTTTAAACATAATATATTGATGTGACAGATATTTACAAAACGTGATATTTTCCTTCTTTCTTAAATTTAATTTTAGAAAATTTTTAAATGTGACATTCTGCTAAAGTCTTGTTAAAATTCTAGCCTGCACATTTTACAATTTATTTTAAAAGCAGGATCAGATTCTGTCTTTAGATTATTGTGTATATGAATTATTAGAAGTGTTGTTAAATGTTCCATTGCTAAGGCTATAATTATAAATATGGGGCATTTTTATATGAAAAGCTCCTTTTAGAGAAGAAGTAGTCGTAGAATAAGGGCTTCTTGTCTGAAACAGAACAAATATGTTCAGTATGGAAAGAATGAGAAGTGCTGTAACCTATTTAATGACATTAAGGAGATTAATTGTGGTTCTACAGGAAAGTGAAACAGCCAGTTCTACTTTTCAACATGTTTGTTCTGAAAGGCTTTAATGAGATAGAGCTGAAACTTTCTGATGTCCTTGATAATCAAAATCTTTTGTTTTTAAGTGGGTAACCAAATAATTTATCCCCATATAGTCTACATTAGCTGAAATGCTAAACTGATTTCCTTCACATTTCTAACCTTATTCTAATCCACAATGTTTTCCTTTAGTGATAAATGCATTTTCAATTAAGCATGTTCAACATTAATTCAATTGTATAGGTTAGTTTTATTTGAGGTTTTATTTTTTATTAAATGTATCTGAGTGACATTGGCTAATAAAATTGTATGTTTCAACTGTATAATTCGATAATATATCATCTTTATATTGCATTGTGTGTTCACCACCCAAAGTCAAATCTCTTAGTGCTTTTTTTAATATACAAATAGTCTGATGATTTATTGCATTGCAATGACACCGGGAACAATAATAACAGATCTAAAGGTCTATGGCCTTTTAAAAAATATATGAAAAGCTTTCAGGTGAATGATTAATACAAAATATGTACGAAGACAGATGGTGTAAGATCTCTGACATTATACCATGTTAGTATTTCAGACCAGTTTGTTACAGAAAAAGGTCACTCAATATTACAGACAGCCTGTAAAAGAAAGTGTAGCTTGAAAGACTGAGGAAATAGAAATTGAGATTGTGGTAAGACTTGAGTATTAACTGCATTATGATTGCAGATATAAGCAAATGTATGCAAAAGGCCTTAAAAATACATAGAGGAGAAAAAATGTTCTATCTTTGATAAAACTACGAGAGTACTTTAAAGAATTTTCACTTCAAATTAACACGATAAATAAGTTCATATGATTTTTAAAAAATAATTTGGCCCATACTTGTCTTAGCTTCTCTAATTTCACCTTTTCTTTGATCATATTTTTCCATGTCTGTAAATACTGTCAACTTCCAAACTTCTGTGATTTTTCGACTCCATCATCTCCAAAGATCTTCAACATTGCATTTACAAATTCCTGTGACATTTCTTTTTGAAAATCTAAACCATCTTAGTGTCAATGTGGACACAAAACAGAATTATTGATTCCTGCCCTCCTAAGCTATCTGTGCCTCCTCAGTTTTTCCTGATTCTGTTTATTATATCGCATTTACCCAATATAATAATTCGCGGTATATTCTTGGTTCTTCTATTTCCAAAACCCCTATCTCATCCATTATCGAGTTCTTCAATCTTTATCTTTAAAATGTTATCAAATTCCTCCACGTATTCCACCTTTGCTACAACTATTCATGTCACCATTATCTGTCCTCTAGACTACACATTTAATGGCCTCTCAGCTTTTAATCCTGGCCTTTACAATCCATTTTTCACACAGCCAGTTATTATAAACTTTTCCAAAGAAAATTATTTATATATTTTTTTTCTGTTTAAATTACCTTGCTTTCTTAAAAGCAGTAAGAATAAAACCCAACTCCTTAAATTGGATTGCAAAACCTATATAATAGGACTTACCTATGTCTCCCTTAACTATCTGTTCTCCCACATTCTCACTATTTTTCACTAACAGTGGGTTTGTTAAATGCTCTAGATTGTTCTTGCCCCAGGACTTTTTTAATACTTGGTTTCTTTTCTTGATATAGGTTTTCCCTTGGATTTCATATAGCTGACATGGTATCTTTTTATATATCAACCTTAATGTCCCCATAACAGAACAGCCTTTCCTTAACCAACTACTTACTGACACATTATCATATCATTCTATTTCTCTGCAGAACAATATTCACTTTATGATATATATTTGATTATTTTGATTTTTAAATTAATGTCTAGCTTCCGACTAAAAAAAAAAAGAAAAAGAAAAGAAATAATAAAAGCTGAAAAATGGAGACTCCTGGAGTTACTCTAAATAAAAGATCCAAAATATTAAGACAGAAACCTAGACATTAGATGTATTTATCTGTAAATTCACTTGGGTGTTTTATATCTAACTACTGATTTTTATCTACCATTTCAATTATGTTTCATAGTTGGTGGAAAATATATCCTTCAAGTCGCTCACATAAATTTCCTAAGGATCATTTTTGATATAACTCCTTTATAAGGTATATTTAGCCTGTGTGAATTTTTTTGGTGAAACTTTTCTAATATATCAAGAATTTGATCACTTGTCAACACATCCATTACTACACCTTGGATTAAATTACCATTCCGTATGGCTACCAGCCAAATAGCCTCCATAGGGATACTAACAAATATATTATATTTGTCTTCTGCTCAAAAACCATCCATAGACTTCCTATCCCACTCAGAGAAGAATGAGTAGCTATTAAAATGGATAACGACAATGAGAGGATCCAGCGTCCCACTCAGATTTGGTGTCGTCTTCCACCTGTTCTATATGATCTTGCCTTACGAAGGCCTCATTGATCTTTTAAATCAAACCAAGCCTGCACAGGTCTTCAGGATTTGTTACTTCCTAGGTTCTCTGCCTGAAAAGCTCTCTCCCCTGGTACTTACCTGGCTTGCTTACTCATCTCAAATGTTAACTTTTCAGTGGGAGATATTTAACTACTATGTTGAAAATTAGTCTCTCGTTTGTCATTGTCTTCTTTCTCTGCTTTATATTTATAGCATTTTTCACCATGTAATCTACTATAAAGTTTTACTCAACTCATTTACTCTTGTTTTATGTCTCCCAAATAACTGTAAATTATAAGAGCAGAAATTTTTGTCAATTGTATTTAATTTCTTATCCATATGTTTACATAAATACATAAACAATTCATGAATCAATCTAACACACAATATGAAACCTAAGAGAAAAATTCAAAATTTATAAAAAAGACCTCAAAAGATATATAAATAAAAAATAAATCATTTTCACAAATATGGATTATCAATACTACAAATTTATCAATCCTTTCAAATTAGGTTTATAGATTCAATGCAATTTAAATAAAACCGGCAAAAGAAATTTTTTCTTTTTGAAAATTTAGTAAGCTTATTGACATTATATAAAATAATAAAGGCCCAAGGATAATCAAGATACTCCCAAAGAAGAATATATTGGTGATTTTGCCCTATCAGATAAAAATTTTAATTATAAATATACCTGTGGCAGCCCCTAAAATGGAGTTCAATGATTTCTTCTTCCTGGCCTTTGCACACTCTCTCATAAGTGATTCCCAAATTTAATGACTTGTTTCCAATATATAGCACAGGTATAATGTGATGCCGATTGAGATATTAGGTAATTAAAAGGCTGTGGCTTTTGTCTTGGGTATACTTTCATTCTTCCTCATATTTCTCTTTCTGTGGGATGATAATCCAGCTGCTATGCCATGAAGCCTTGTGGGGAACTCCAGGTGCTAAGGCACAAAGGTCAACCAAGTTGGGACATACAGCCTCCCCTGAGTTGACACTGTAGCCAGTCGATACTACGACCACATGAGAGAACTTGACTCTGAGCCACACAATGAAGTCATGTGTGGGCTGCTGACCCAAAGAAAGTGTGAGATAATAAATGTCTGTTGTTATTAGATTCTAAGTGTGGATTTAATTTGTAAAGCAGCAATAGATAACAATAAAGAGAATTAGAAAATGATATATTGGAATGGAGATATGTAAATGTTAAAAGAGAACAGAGTCCAGTATTATATCTAGGTACATATAAAATCTTGACACAAAAAGAGATGTGGTATTGCAGAAGAAAAAGAAATAAAGAAATAGTACCACTTTTTGCTAACTTCTATCTAATTAAACTTAAAATGTGATTTTTTTTCTTATGAAATTGCAGAAATGAAATGAAAAAATACTAATCAATCTCGGAACTGATGCACTGGTTTAGTCCCAGCTTGTGGAAGGTCAAACTATTATGGCAATATTCTAATGTTACTTGAATAACAAATGCTATAACAAATTGGTACTGGCAGAAGGAAATGAGTGAATTATCAAATTCACTCAGCCAAAATTCTAATACAATAAAATCAATTGCATTTCTACTCCTTTGTCATTTAAGTTCGTTTGTCTTAAATAGTTGGGGAAAGAAATGGGAAGAAAAAGTTAGGAAATAAATTTTCTCATTCACCAGAATATTCCCATTCCTCTTATGGAATAAAAAGTTTATAAATTACCCAATGTTAATGTTAACAGAAGTGAATAGCTTACTATAAAAAACAGGACATGAAAACTTATTGATTATGTAGACATGTGACTAATTAATCATCAAAAGCCACTGGATGATGCAGTGGTAACTATTACCAATCATTAGGCATTTTACACAGATGTTATCTGAATGACAGAGGGTAAGTGTCTTGTCAAAGTCACATATTAATTTGCTATAAAAAACAAAAAATCAAAAATCTGTCTCATCTCTCATCAAGAAGATAAACTCCTTTGTTACCATTATATAAATACTTCTTGAATAATTGACAATTATACATATCTAATTATTGTTTTTGGTCACTACCCTTTTTATTAATGTCAACAAAATATGTACTTGAATTAGAATTTTTCCTTTCTTTACCTGATCTAACTTTTTTAGGCTCTATGAAGTCACAAAACAGGATATAAGCATCTAGATTATCTCCAACAGTATATGGTTTCTCCATTTTCATAACTAAATTTATGGGCTATAAAAAGAAGAGATTAAACTATAGTTTTGTCAGACCACAAAGAAAAAAGGTCAAAGTAAATGACCTCATAAACTTTGTATGACTTAGTTTGATGAAAAGGTATCAATTGAAAAAAAAAAAAGTTACCAAAAATGGCTTACTCTCGAAATCAATTGAAGTATAAAGTAGCCATCATGGTGGTATTTAAAATGGCATTGTTTCTACTGATAATTGCTTTTAATTTTCTTAAAAGTTTGTAGTAATAAAATACAACCATTTATTGTGTTTGCACCCCACTCTCATTTCTTCTCAGCTCCAACAATAAAGGTTTGGAAGTTTGTGAGCCTCACCTCAAGGCTAGGATATGGAACTTCACCAGGACCACATGGGAACACTTGCTATACTTTCTTTCTGTTTTGGAGGACTCAGTAAACTAGTATCATACTTACCCTCAACATGCTTAAGAAAAGAGAAGGTAGGTGGGTGTGGTCTCTCATATGGGGGAAAAGGAGCACTAGCTCTTCTGTAAATATCCTGTACTCCCAATATGGATCCAGATGGCAGTCTTGTGTGATGGACAGCATTGAATCTGAAAGTAATTCATGGAATATGAAGTGCTAAAGATTCTTGAATTTACTGCATCTTTGAAATTATGTTTGGTATATATATTAAAACTGCCATAGTTCATTTAAGAGGAAATATACGAAACCAATGAAATAAAAATATCCTTAGAAATATGTCTAAGTACAAGCTGTAGTTTTAACAAATCAAGCATTTTAATTTTCATTAAATTTATCATAAAGGAATTTTCAACATTGGCTAAAACAAGAAAAGGTACTTTGGTGAGACAGGATGAAACGAGATTCTAATTATACTTTAAAATAAGATGAAACTAGAAAAGTAGTAACATGTTATAACTTAAAGACATTGCTCTCATAAGAACTTGGCAAAATAAAATGAATATAGACCTGCCCTTGATTTTATATTTCTGCTTAATATTCAATTCCAGTACTATAACCATAAAGTAATATTATTGCTATCCTGTTTATATAGCATTTGAAGGTGGGTGAAAGTTGAAAATTGTCTTATTTTTAAAAGTTCTAGGATCTTTTAGTAGTTTCAATTTGTTTTAGATCCCTATTTATTTTTTATTTTTAAATTTTATTTAAAAAATTAGTCAGCCAAGCCTAGTACATGTTAGTCTCTTATACAGGCTTTTACAATAAAAAAAAGAACAGGCTCAGAATAACTACAGAATTCATCTTTCTATTTACATAGGAATGCCATTTATAATTTATTACCTTTTAAAATGTGTCAAAGAATATGTTCATAAGGAGACCCCACTATTTTTAAAAGGCCTACTTTATTGTATGGAGACCTTTAACTCTTGAGAAGTTAAAGAAACTTGTTTTATGGTTATGTTTCCCCACATTCTCAGCCACAGTCAGCCTAACTCACTGGCAGGAATTACTAGACCACATACAGCCTTCTCCTCTATTACATTTCCAGTAGGAAGCTTGCTAACTGAGGTGTCCTTACATCATTAGTTGTTTGCTGGGAAGCTTTGATCACTACACTAATAGATGCTATTTTATAATATTTACATGCCACCCATGATACCATCTGCCTTCGCTTCTTCATGAATTATTGCTTAGTTTAGATCCTGCCTTCCTTTCAAATGGCTTTAAAAAAACCTTGGTATGATGCAGACTTATGATCCATTATCACTTTAATTCCTCCATGGTTCCATTTTGTGGTCTTGTCTGTCAAGAGTTTTTTTTTTTTTTTCTCCAGTACCTACTATCTTCTAATGACCTCTGTATATCAAAAGCAAGCCTTTCTATATAAACTATATATTTGATTCACAGTCTGCAACCTTATAAGATGCAGAAGACCCAATGCAGATGAAAATATTCCAGAGCATACAGAAGAATGAATGTTAATAGACTCTGTTATAAACCATGTATGACTTGTACCCCAGATTATTTAAAATAAAAAATTTCTGTAAACCTATATTAATAAATACTAAGACAAAAACTTCAAATAAACTGTTAGAAAACCAAAACCAGTGTAGTGCTAGTCTGTTTTCTGTCATATTAGTAATTATGATAGGAATACAAGGAGAATAAAACTAATGTATGTAATAAAAAATAAGCCAAATAAAATCATATTGAAAGAATCTAAAATTTATATAATTCAACTAAATATAAAATATTTTTATAAAATCATAGCAATATAATCTATAAAATGTTTCCTATATATAGCCACGTAACTAACAATGAAATGTTAGGATAAAAGTAAATTCAAAGGTGTATATGTTATCGGTGAATAATATTCTTGAAATTTGAGTGGAAAAAGACAAGTAACACAAAGACACATAACTGAAAGGAAGTTTCTGGAATCTGTTCATATAAATCCTATAATTAACCATTTACAAAATACAAGGAATGCGACTTAAGCAATAAGTTCTAGAATTATGTTTAGCAATGTAATAATTTTTTTCACATTTTTTTTTGCAGGAAAACTTATCCTATGATTATTTATAGTAAATGTACAAGAGTCATTTAAAGAATATTATAAAAATTCACTGACGGGGGAAAAAAAAGACTTAGGTAAGAAGATATAATACTACAAATCATATACTACTCCCGAACTATGTAATCCAGACAATTTCAATCGAAATACCAATGTGACTTTTTAGTTGTAGTAACTTAACAAAGTTGTCATAATAATCATCTGAGATAGCAACAATAGCCAAGTACAGTTTTCAATATTAAAAACATTGAGAGGTCAAGCATGACCAAATATAAAATGTACTAAAAAGTCTATAGAACTTAAATTCATATGGTGCAGAGGTAAAATATCTTTATTTCTTAGTTTTTATCTATTTATCATTATTCTTAAATTTATAATTTTATTTCATTAGTTTATATTCAGCTTTACAATTATCAAGTCTGTTAATTATGATTCTGTATCTACAAAAGGTCATAGTGCTTTGTCTCTAAATTTGGTGTAAATCTGAGGTCAATGCATTCCTGCATATGTTAATTATGTAAATATTCTCTACTGTGGGATCACGTTATTGACTAAATCTATTTTCTTCATTATTGATAAAATAGCATGAATCCTGGGAGTCTGAGAGAATGTTCACAATGTAAAGGTTATCTTGGTCTTTGTCCTTCTTTTTTATTCTCTTTACTTACTGAAAAACCTGGCAAACTTTTGTTTGCTCTGAATATGGATTAACATTTTCTTCTACACCATTTGGTTATGTAGATGTCTGTCTGTTGGTCTGGGTGTCTGGGTCTAGGCGTATAGGATGATATTTCCAAATTAACTTTATTTTGCTTGTTTACAAAAATAAATGGGTTTGCCTTACTTCCAAGCTTATCAGATTGGTGACATAGCGCATGTTTAGCAGGAGCTGGATTTACTCCCTGTCTACATCTCTATTAGTGTCTTCCACCTCTCATTTGACCCATTTACTCTACAGAGCTGCACTGAAACTATTCCTCCGGTATTACCCCCTCCACTGTTTCCCACATGGAAGTCACTATTTCCTGGTTATCATATCATTTCTTTTGATAACTTTATTTATAATTTATAGATTTAAATCTAAATGCAGTCAATTTTCCTCTCAAAGTTTGTAGAGTTGTTCTATTCTTTTCTGACATCTGAACTTGAGATACAAGGCTCATATACCAACCTGATATGTATTTCTTTGCAAGTTATTACTTGGGTTCTCTTTATCTTCACAGACATGAGATTTTGAGTGTGTGATTGGCGTGGGTCTGATTATTTGACATAGTACTTAGTGGACCCTTTTTCACAGAAAGAAAGTTATTCTCCAAACGCGTTTGGAAATTGTATTTTATTATATGGTTGATGACCTCTGTTCTTAAATCTTCTAAGATTCTTAATTTTAGGTACAGTATCTTTCAAAGTGATCTTCATCTCCTATCATTTCTCACATATTTTCCTTATTTTTATTTTTGCTTCTAATTTTAGGAGAATTCCCTTGAATATAGTTTCCTGTACATTTTTTGAATCTTGCCAGTCATAAATTTCATTTCCATTAACTTTATATTTGCCTGATTGTTTTTTCCATAACATCCTCCCCCCACCCTCCGCCTTATATGTCTGTATTTCTTAGATTACTCTGTCCTAAGGAGTATACAGTATACCCCATATATAATCTCTTTCTAAGGAAGCTTTTTTCATATATTTTAATCTATAATTTAAATTATATTTTTTCCATCTCTATAACCAATTTTTTAAATTTGTTGTTTGTCTGGCTGTTTATTTGTTTATCCATCTTCATTTTTTTATACTGAAAGTTGTGTTCTAGGCTGTTAATTCATAGTTTTGACTGGAGTACTGGATTGTTTAAGTTAGCAATGTGTTTCTCTTTTGCATTAGTCTATATAAGTCTGTTTCCTTCAGGGCATCTTAAAAAAACAAACACACATTTATTCAGATAAAGCTGCATGTTAACTGAACAGTTTCATTTTAGGAGTGCTCACTGGAAAACTAGTGCCATCTCCCCCAGAGTGCTTCATAAATAAATCTTTATCCTGGATGACCTACTGATACAATAAAACCTTTGCTTTTCCTTGAAGCTTTCATAATTTCTTTAATGATTTGCCCTATATCTTTTAAATTCCCCTAAAGTTAAATTTCTCACTCGTTATTATGTCTTTACATATAAATCCTGCACATCATCCCTATTTACCAAATTCCTGTGAGAATCCCTCTGGTATTTCAACTGGAAGAGTGACCTAACAGTCCTTTTTAGGGTTACATACCTAAACTGAAACTGCCTCTGTTCTGCTTACATTTGACCAATATTTATCAATACTTCATATTCATGAATATAGTTATTTATTCAGTGTTGACAGCATTCTCTCCCCAACCCTTGTATCTGTTTTACTGTTATGTTATTTTTACTTTAGTTACTGGCATTGTTATGTCAGTAGGGTCATAGTTGGGTACTCACATTATCTTTTTATGCAATAGTTGAATAGTCAGTTTCAGATTCCAGTGTGTCAGATAAATAATGTTAATTTCAGGTGGGCTGTATATATATATTTTTTATTATATTCCAAACTTCTGGTCTATCTATGTTTATAGTTGTGGAGTTCAAACTTTCTTAATATTCTACTCAATAATATTTTGCTTATCAAGAACAAAATATATCTTGTACTTTATAGGCTTTTAGTGAAGATAAGTTAATGTTTTCAATAAATATTAGTTCTGAACATTGGTATTATTGTTATTCAATTGATCTGAGCTTAATACTCATTAGTTATCCCTAATTATTTTTATAATATGATGACTGGGGATAAAGAGAATTCATTTGCCTGGAAACCTAATCTAAGAAACTATACATATATAATGTATTTACATAGCCGAAGAGGAAAACGCAACATCAACCTAAGCAATAAAAACAAAAATTTTATAGGCTAGTGAAAAGACATGTGTTTCTAAAAGAAAAGTCCATTTTAGCAACTATTTATATAACTGTTATATACTAGACATGCATAGATTTTTTTCTGCAGTCATTGACAGTGTGTGTGTAATGAATTAGAGCAGTTATACCTAGTACCATCCAGTCTAAATAACAACTTAGGTTTCCATTACTTTCTTCTTATGGTATACTTATTTTTAATATTTTTTTACCATTAAATATATATTAATATGTATTTTTTATCTTTTGATCCATTTGGTTGAACCATTGTGATGTCTAGTTAAATGAATTTTTATGCTTTATTTTGTTATATATAGGAACATTTCAGAATGAATAAAATAAGTTAAATCTTAAACTTTTTAATATTTCTATTGGATTTCATCTTCTTCATCCTATGACAATGTTCTCATTTAAAAAGAAAAAGTTACTTTCCATTTTATTTGCCACCGAAAAATGATGACTATAATTAGATTGAATTCAGAAATTCTAATACATAATAAACTCAGAAAAAAATTTGAGCATTTTCCCTTCAAAATAAAATTCACCTTGAGACCAGGAAGAATTAATTTGAAGACATTTTAATTTATTTCACTTTCTTTTCTCGTTTAGTGATTGATTTTTAATATATTTTTGGAAATATATTTAGTTATTTTAAAATATCATCACTTATAATCAACATCAAACCTTGACAAGAATGAATGTAAAATCAGCACATTATGTAAATGAAAGCTTCAAATGAATTAAATATACAATATGTTACATCTCACATATCTTTAAACTCATTGTTATATTTAAACTCATTGCACTTTTAGGGTGATATATGAAGAAGTGATAGACCAATGTTTTCCTTTATAAAGCACAGTGCCAGGAATTTTTATCTTTCGGGAAAAGTTAGTTAGTCTTGGATATAATGTACTGTCATCTATAAGAAAGAAATGAATATTTAGAGAATGCAAAATTCCATTTTTAATAATCTATTAATTTGGTTGTACAATTTCCATTACAATTTCTGTTTTATTACAGCGATGTAACTTTTGATACTTTCAAAACGATTTTCCCAAATACAAGTCTGAGCTTTTATTTTCAATCAGTGCAATGGTTACAGACTGCCTTCAAATAGTAAACATAAATTTAAGTTTAGGGCTATTCAAATTACTCTCCATATTAAAGAATGAAAAGATCTTTTTCTTTGTCACTCATTTTTTCCTTCAGCTTCCTTCGTTTCTTTACCATTCACACATTTTAACTGACATATGCTGAAAGGATGACAAGCTGAAGGATATACTCTGTGTAGTAACATGACTTTTACTGGGACATAACATCTATCTTCGAAATGTAAAAAACACTTTGCTTACTCAACATTCCAGTTGGCACCTCTGAAAGGTCATAAGGACATATTTATATTTACATAGTGTTAACACTGCTGGCAAAATTCTGCTGCCAGAACGACTTCATTATTTATATTTCCTATAAAATAATATGTACATATTATATAAAGCTTCAAAAATTTCTGACATGAAATTCCAGAGGAACCTTAGAAGAAACCTAGCTAATTTTTCAATATTTATCTTTATTATTATTTCATCCTTGGCATTACTACATTTCAGCTCTTATAATGTTGGTGTACTGTGTGTGTGTGTGTATGTGTGTGTGTGTGTGTTATGTGTATATATGTATATATAAAGGAGTCACTTAAACTCGGTACATTTTTTTTTCTCAAATTTTAAACTTTTTGAACTGCTGCAGTGTTAGTTTCTAGTGAAAAATAAAGGGAATACATGTGAGCCTTAGGGCCATCTTAAGCTGTATGTTTATTTTTAGCTTTTATACAGAAAACATTAAGAGGCAATATAATCCTAGTACGTCTATTAAATAATTTGTGAAAAATACATAGACAGTTACCCTGGTGTCACTGTTGGGGCTGACAGGAGCTCGGTGTCTCCCCAAAGGTGAGTGGGGGTGGGTAAGAGGAGAGGGATAACAGTGCAGATGTGTAGTTAGCATTTTTCTTTGGTTCTTCCTTAAACGGTGGAGTGAAGAATCACAGGTCATTGAGATTTAATAGTTTGATTAAAAGTATAGTTTAGAAAGACAATGTGCCCCAACAAGGCACAGGAGGGAAGACAAATATGCCCCAAGGTCCCAGCAATGGGAGCTGCAACAGGGCGCTGTAATAACAACCACAACGACAAGAGAGCAAAAAGAAGGGCCCAGAGTGGGATTGTGTTGCTTTATATTTGAGCCGTGATGGGTGGTTCCAAAGGCATTTTGAGGTGATTGGTAAGTGAGGTCATTTTGATTGACACCTGGCTGCTATGTAACTTTGCCTAGTGCACGTGTGTACCCAAAATAGAGTCTGTTATAATTAGATTCACGAACTTCTAGGCATAAATAGTACTATAGTGACCTTCTGCCCAGATGTCTCAGGTTTGATAGGGCCAGCTAAGGCTATAACCCTCCTGTCCTTTGTCTCTGGGGATGCAATAGGGATTGTCTACTAGGGTGTTTTGGGGTAGTCTCTCGGCTGGGCCCCCATTCCTTTGTTTCCTCTGTCACTCATGTCTGACTAGCTACCTAACATTAACATTAATTTCCTATAATTTATAGAGTATACCCATACTGTTAGTCTGTACAATAAAATAATTTAAATCTTTCAGAAGACCTCAAATATTATGAACTATAAACTATAAATGTAAAATTACTTCATTTTGGCTACATGAGCTTTGACTATATGTAAAAATAAACATGCTCTAGCTACAAAGAAATAATATTTGGTAATCTCTCTCCATTCATCCCCCTCACTCTTTCCTCTTTTTAAATCTTAAGAATAGGTTTGTGAGATATGTATAATACCCTCCAACACACGCATTTTATTTCCGATAAAGAAAATGAACATTATTAAACTTAATTTACTGCCATGATCTCACTGCTAGCTATAATATTAAAATAATGTGTCATGGGCTGCAATTTGGGGCAAATATGAAAGGCATGATAGTCCCAGTAGTCAGGATAAGTTTCAGGTGTCAATGTTTGTACAATGTTTGAGGAAAGATATAATTTTCCTGGAAGCAAGGACAAGATGAGTATTCAAGGTTTGCTCTTCTTTTTGAATCATCCCTACCAGTGAGTTTCTAACAGTAAATGCTTCTCATTTTAGTGGCTGCCAGATAGTTGTCCATGTTTATGTCAATGAAATCAACAAATAAGAGGTACTTTAGTCAATTGCCTGTATCATTGACTTAAACAAAGCATGTCTTTTGAGGACAAGCTAGTCTGTTAAATTCATCTTTACCTAAAATTTTACTTACTCTGTACTTCTATTTCCATCACTGAGAAAATTCACGTGCTTATATTCTTTAATGTTTCTTCTTGGTCCAGCAATATTTTTAGATTGTAATTTCTCTCTTCCATATTTTGTCACATGTTTTTTTGAGTCATAATCGCACCAGCAGGAATGTTTCTGGGGTCACATAAGATCAAGACAGAATGAAGGTAAGATATATTTTTGAGGAGACAAACAGAAGGTATCGAAAGTTTCTAATTTATTTGATTCCTACGAATACATATATTTCAATATCCAGGCTCCTTGTATTTGTAAACAAAAGCATAAGTGTTGCTGCAGTTAAGCAACATATGAGAATGCTGATTGGATCAAGTTTTTATCAGTCTCAGTTCTAGCTACACCAGGAAGGGTTTGCTGCTTTAGTAATGGCATCGTCATTAATAACGGCAGTAACAATAGCTACTAACATTTAGTTTTTGCTTATCATGTGTCAGGCCATGTTTAAAATTTTAATATGCATAATGTGGTTTAATTAAAATTATATTTTCTTATCTACTTATAGTTAAACAATGAAAGAACTAAACTGGTTTGATTCCTATTGCAAATTATATAGTGAAATTTAAAATGCTCATTTTTTTCTTAAAAATTTTCTAAATCATCAGCAAAACAGGTTTTTAGGTATCTAGGTCCCAACTGATTGCCAGCCAAAACTTTCGTGACTACACCAGCAACATAAACCACGGACTACCAGCTTGATCTCCTGGCACAGGGAGATATCTACAGCCTGCTGCTCTGAGTTATGCCTCGACCAGCTCCATAAGCCATCTGTTTGTATGGAAAGTAAAAAGCTATTGTTGTTGTAAATTTGGATGATCACTGGAGTCAGAAAACCACCAGAGACTGGGTTGTTAGGGTCAGCTTCGCTATCCATATTTATTCACTGGAAATGTGCTTTATTTGACGTGTTTCTTCAGACTGTACCTGTTGGCTCCCTCCATAATTCTCAGTAAAACTTCCAAAGGTGCTAAGTATGGAATTCTGGATTTTGAATAGGATGTTATAATCTTGGCAATTTCAGTTAGAGGGGAAGTTGGGAAATACATGTCCATAAAATTAACATACAATTTACATGATTTAATTACAGTAGTTGCTTTTACTGTAAGAAATAAAATTCAAGTTCGGTGTCATTTTTACCCTTTAGCAATATTTGTTTCCTATTCCTAAAATTGCATTTTAAAAGTAGGAAAATTATTGAAATTTAAATAAATACTACACATAAGGGTAAATATTGGGCTAAGAATACAGGATACCAAGATGATTAAGATATAGATGTTATTCATATGAAAAGTGCTTGGAGACTAGATGCATGCAATGCTATATGAGGTTAATGATTATTGTATGTATTTTCCCCTCCTACTACTGCCACCTATTGAAGACTAACAAAACGGTACTACAGAATACGTGATGGAAAAGACATATGAGTCATGAAGTGGTACAGGAGAGAGGGCGAGAAGATAGAGAGGCAGAGAAAAATAGAGAGGAGAGAGAAAAAGTGAGAGAGACTTTCGTTTTGCTACGGTCTACCTCATGTTTTTGCACTTTGCTTTACTGATATTTACAATATCTTCACCGATACTGTATTTTTCACAAATTGGTGTGTAGCAACCCTATGCTGATCAAGTCTACCAGTGTCATTTTTCCAACAGCATTTACTCACTTTGTGTCTGTGTGTCACATTTTGGTAAGTCTCCCAATATTTCAAACTTTCCTATTATTATTATATTTGTTATGATGGTCTGTGATCAGTGATCTTTTATATTACGGAGTGCCACAAACCACAACAATATAAGACATATGTTATGTGTGTATGTTCTGACTGCTCTGTGGACTGGTAATTAACCCATCTCTCTCTCTCTCTCTCTTTGGGCCTCCTTACTGCCTGAGACACAACAATATTGAAATTAGGCTTATTCAGAATCCTACAATGGCATCTAACTGTTCAAATGAAAAGAATGAGTCACACATCTCTCACTTTAAATTAAATAATTAAACTTAATTGGTAAAAGGTTAATAAGAAATAGGGTATAAATATATTTTATATTTAGACAGTATATATTAATATATTTTTATATATTATGTTTACATATAATATAATTTATTATGTAATTTGTATATCACATATGATATATTGAGAAAGAGAAAACAAATATGACAAAGTGTTAAATTTGGGAAATGTGGGTGAAGAATATGTGGAAATTTCTTATACCACACTTTCAACTTTACTGTAAGTGTTAAAGTATGCAAAAACAAAGTTATAAAAAATGAGGAATTCTTTAACATTTGTGATCTTAATTTTATGTGCTACAAAATGGGATATATAGTTTTGATTATAAAAATTATGTAGATTAGTAACATAACACATAAATGAACCATTGTAGATTATAGATTCTAGGAATATAATAGTTTCACCTCTTTCTTAAAGGTGTCAATATGGTTACATTTTTATCAACTCATGAACAACATACCATTTCACTTCTGTAGTGGAAGCTGTTACAACACTAATATCTAACATCATAAAGTTTCTCTACTTAAAAGTGAGGATTATCTGAAATAATTTTCTAAAATGAAAAAATATATATGTATGTGGTATAAAAATAAGAACTAAGTCCTGGAAGCAGGCAGATATGGGTTCAGATTCCAGCTCAGCCACTTTGAAGCTGCTTGATATTGGAAAAGTTATTTAGGCTTTCTAAGTTTTTGTTTCCTCATCAGTAGCATGGGATAGTTACTAATTCTTGCTTCGTGTAGTTATGTAGAGGCCCCCCCAAAAAAACTCAAGAAAATACATAGCACAATGTCTGTACCATAATTATTTTGAATTCATGTTGGTTATTATGATTAATAAGGATTATGTATCATAAATTAAGTTACTACTTTTCCCTAAAACCACTATATAAAAAACCCTTAAATGAAATATGAAATCTTAACCAATTCGTAACCTAAAATTAAGCTGTTGATTTATTTTATGCACACATCAAAGAGAATGAACACAGATTTCTTTCTCAATACCTTTCTCCTAGATGCAAAAGAAAAATAAGAGCAAAATTATATCTAAAATAAGTTCCTCAAAGTGACAGTTCAAATGATTTTCATCGCCTTCCGTTTCTACTTTCATTAGATACACTCTTAAAATATTTCACGGCCTGAACCACTACTTGATAGTTTTATAAGAACATTCTTTTTAATATTATTTTCAAGACAAAGACACATGGTTCAACCGAAAATTCAAAACGTCTCTCATATTACTTTTACTTGTTATTCTGTAATTTAGTAAATGTCCATTTTAAAACGTTTTTATTGTTATTTATTAGGATTTACTCTGGAAGCTCTAATGCTATATTTTATTATTGTTTCACATTGCTAAATAAGGACAGTAATGCAAGAAGAGCAGAGAAAATTGGTTTTCTCAATTTTTCAAGTTTACATGATTGGACTGCTTCTCTGCCTCTGGACACTGCACACTTTGATGAATACCAACTTCAAGAGCTTTAGTATAAAACTAAGTTTTAGTAAAAAATAAGTCTAGAGAAGAAACATTATTTTAGAAACATCAAAATGATACAAAATTAAGACATAACAGTCATAGAAATTTATTACAAAGTTAATAGTTATGGAACTAACAGATTTCTGTCATACTTGATTTAATTCTTTAATATCCAATTATAAAACGGGGGAAGGAAATATTATTTCAAGTTGCTTACAAAATGAAGATACCATCTAAGGTATTAACATTATTTTGATAATATACTTTTAATTATTTCATGGTCACTATTTATTAGCAACATACAATATTTAAAAATATACAAGTCCTTCTTTAAATCATTACATGTTATATTAGAAAAGCTAAGCTTTGGTTTTTTCAAATGAAATGCATATTTCTTTGAAAGACTAAAAGAATAATGATGTAGACTGTCATTTACAGATCTCTAATTTTCTCTAAGGTATAGCTGTGACCACAGATTTATCAAGAGCAAGGTAATTTTATAGTAATTTATAAATATGACAAAATGATATTGGACCATTTAAGGGAGCCTCCAGTAAGTGTAAATACCTATTTGTCCATGAAGCACAGTCTGAGTTTGAACAATTTATGACAGTTTAAAGTTTGGAGGGTTCCACTTTGATTTTTACAGATCTCTATAGCAGTCCTTATCCTAGAGAATTAGCCATTGAATTCATTTTATGAAGTGTGTTCCCTGAGAAATGTATTTTCAGGTCTGGGAATATCAATAATTTAAAATAAAAGGGTAAAGCTGTATCAGCATTTAAGCTCTTAAAATCTGCCTTTTAATTAGTGAAAGATGTAAAATAGGGCAACACTTTAAAGTAGTAAAATAAAACTCATTTGTAACATATTGGCAATTAAACTTATTTCTTTTTTTATTATTTCTTAGAAACTCTGTATTGCACTTATAAGACAATCCTAATTCTTAATTGCTAGTTTTGAATCACTAGTTTAAGCTGACAGTTACTAGGTTTGTTATCACAGGTTTTTAAGTTCCTATTGGTTGCTTTTAAAGTCTGAAAAACCATTACCTTCTTTACATATTCTGATTTTAAAAAATATATTTTTCATTGATTTATAACAACTCATTTTCTAGAGTGTACCAAATATGCTTAAAGTACAGTAAAGTATTAAGTAAACTTTATATTCGGCACTCTGATATTTTAATGAGGGTCTAAGGATTTTCTTTTCATTATATTTAATACATTTAAATGAACAATACTGTTTTCTACAGGCAGAATGTGTAACCTAAACATTGTTGACAAAATAATAATTTTTAGTCTTTCTCTGGAAGTTCATGTTTTTATATTTAACTAGAATTTAATGATTGCCTACTATTAAATGAGGTATGGCCATATATTATTCTTCTTCAATCAAAATATTCTCTTCAGGGGAAAATACTTTTGCTTCCATTGCATTTCTGTGTTTGTAGAATGGTTGATTTAATGAAGCACAATGCCCCAAAGATTGTCGGAAGTGAATACATTGTAGGGGTCATAGCAGTGTTTCTCCAACACTTGAGTTAACATGGGTTAACATTCTACTCTTCAATAACTCAAACTTTCTCTATATTGTGCTGTCTTTCATATCTATCAGAACCATTCTTAAAGTTATTTATATGGAGGAGTTGGTTACTATGGAATTAACAAATGTCAAGAATTTCTAATTCTGTCATTTCTTTGATTAATATTTAATGAGATAAATTTTCCCCCCAGTATTTACTAACATATTTGCATGTACCCTTCTCATGTTTTAAATTTACTTTTATACAACTGGACCTTCACATGTGCCATTTTTTATTGTCTATAATGACCTCTTCCTTATTCTTTATTTTAATTATTAATTTGCCTTCAAGTTTAGACAAAGCTTGACCTCAAGGAACCCTTTTCAAATTCCTTATCCGGTAGAGCATATTTTAAATTTTCCTCTTAATTTTCCTCTTCTCTGTCCATAAATGATTTATTAAACTAATATTTATTGAAAAAGTATGTGTGCCACAAATTGTGTCGGGTATTGAAGGGGAAGTTAAGATGGCATATAAAGAGACTATAACAAACTTCTGTTTCTGAACATTACAAAGCAGCTATTATATTAACACTCTCTTTGAGAAAGAGTCGGTAAAAAATCACTCCACCCACCCCCCCCAACCCCCACCAAAAAAACAAAAAGTCACTCTCTTGATTGGAGAGAGCAAGCAAGTCAGTCAAGAGACTGTAGAGAGAGGGAGAGTAATACAGTGAGTGGAGACAACAGAAGTCAAGCGGGAAGCATCAGTCTGTGGTTTCCACGATTGTAACTGAACTGGCAAGACTATGGTTAAAGTTTAGACTTTCAAAGCGGCTATGAGTTAAGGCAGACAAGAAACCAGAGATAAGAGAATTAGAAAAAACTAAATTTGAACTAGGCATGCACTTTCTCTGGATATTTGACAGCCTTTAAGTGGTGTTTATATACATGGACACGTGCATCCATATATATGTATTATACATGCATCTATGTAGATGCCTGCCTAGAAACAACTGGGGCATGGTTAAAAGGTACAAGTGGAGACACTGTAAATATGATGCTACTGAGGCTCCTGAAGCTGCAGTTTTTGGCCTGTGGAAGTGTGAAGCCTAGTTAACACTGCACGCTTTTTGCTGAAACCCCTTAGAAGAAAGGGTAAACAGGACATCTGCGCAGGCCTACCAACAAATGAAAGAAAAGACCCAATTTTGTCAGAGTCATTTATAAACACAGATGTGTCTGTTTTCAAAAACTAGGGGCTAATAAAAGCCAGAAGTTAGTAAATAACATCTTTAAATGGTTGAAGGGGGAAAACGAAACAAAACAAAACACTGTTCGATAAGAATTCTATACCTAGAAAATATATCTAAGCACACTAAAGTGAAATAACAATGTCTTCCTTAATGAAAACACACAAAAAATACATGGAGTGAAATCAGTAAAATTATAAGCCTTAAAATAATTATTAACGGCATTTTTCAGACAAAAAGGTAAAACTCCTATATGGAACTATGTAGGAGCATGGTCAGACAGGAAGAAATTAAAAGTTCAAGAAAGTAAACAAGCTGGTAAATAAAAAGAAATATTGACTGTCAAAAACAATGAAAATAAAGTCTTTAAGGATTTAAAATATATATGCATCGACACATTCGTCAACAGCATGGGTAGTTATAAGGGAATAAACAGGATTTTAATCATTTTTTGTTAAAACTTTCTTAGCTTCCTGTAATTCTCAAAAATATTTAAAAATTATTTTAAAAAATTAAATTAGCGGAATTTAATAAAAATTCAAAGATATATAATATAATCACACGGTGAATATTAACCTGGTTAAAATTATTATCACTATCTTAATGAAGGAACAAATAGAAGAATCAAGCATTTGATTGATCTAAAAGAAGGTAAATAAAGCAAACGAACAGATGGAAAAATAGCAAACAAAGTATATGATGGTAGACAATCTCAAAAACATAAGCATACCTTTAAATGTAAATCAAGAAAATATTTCAATTAGACATGTTAGAAAATATACTGTCAGCCAACAACCATATACAAAGTTGGGACACATGCATTATCAGACATAAGAACTTACTATAAAGATATTTTTCTCGCCATTATTTGCAAGACTCTTGGTTAAAACTATGGCGATATGAATGGTTAAAGCAACATACTTTTTTCATGAAAAGAAAAGTTTTGGAGGATTTGTATAGGTCAAGGGATAGTTAATTAAAAAGTAAAGGGAATGTTTGTCATATACTACTACAACTAAAAAAAAAAAAATGTCCTTTCCTTTGTCTCTTAGAAATTTCAGAAATTCTGCTCTTAAAGTCTTTGTTATAAAATGTTTTTTATTTATCTTAGAAGACTTTTCAATGTATAACACTTCCTACTGTTTTCAGTCACCTCTCTTTGTCTTTCTTCCTGACAAGCTCAGAGTAAAAATAAGAGGAGACTATTTTAAGGTTGGATGTACAGTTTTTTCCAACTGAAATACTGGTTTTATGATATATCCTACATTGTATGTGAGGCATATTTTAATAAGGGGTGGAGGTGTTGCTCCAGAGTAATGATGGTGTTATCTGTCTTCATTTATAGATTTCTAGGAAGATGGGGCTCAGTGTGGCAGATCCTTTCATATTTCCGCATCCAGCCTCTAGCATCCAGCCTCTAGGCTCGCCTTTGTATTCAGCCTGCTAACTCAAGTCCATGCTATGCATTTTTCTTTCTGTTACAGGGTTTTTACTAAAACCAGGGACACAAGTGAATTGGGGAGTAAACTGAGTTAACGTCTCTTCTCCCTCCCAATAAGAACCACTGGAGGATAGAAGTCCAGTAATAAATGTTCCAGACAGCCTTCCTTTGAACAGACAATTCTGGGAGGAAGCTATGATTCTCAGACATCCTGGATGAATTGAGTTCTTAAAATTTGCATGAGAAAAGCCAGTTGCAGAGATCTTTTCCCCCTATCATGTCTCTCTCTCTGACTTTTGCTTCCCTCAATTCTACTCGCTCCCAACACACATACTATCTGTAGCCTAAACCTGTTTTCATGCTGTGTTTTTGAGATAACATAAAATAACATCCTTTGGAAGAAAGAAAAAAGAAGTGGCCTTTGATTTACTATGTAAAAGGCGGAGGGAAGTTGAAAGTCACTCGGAGGTTTATACTTTAGGATAGCATAGAAATAATTATGGTACTATACCCAGGAAAGGAAGTACGCTCATCTTCTTTCCTTCCAAATGTTAATGAAAATATAGGTCATACCATTTGCCATTTTGCAAATAATGAGATGCAAGTTGGAGAATAGAACCCTTTCAGAGATGGATGAAGAATTCAGAAATCCTTAATCCTTGTCTGGTATGACAGAAATACTTCTTTTCTGTGAACCACTTTGTTTAAATCTCTGAAAACTTGTTTTTTAATTGGAAGCTAAAACAGTAATTTTACAGCAGAACTAATGTTTTAGTGCCATTTACAATAAATGTCACAATCTGAAACTCACTGTGATTTTTAGGCACTCCTCAAGTTTTATTTTTGAATAAGTTCTTTCCATTTTTTTAAATCTCTTTTATCCACCTATAACATAGCTATGCAAGTTACATGCACAGAGTGATGAGTTTAAAAATAGAATCTTCTTAGTGAAAAAAATCAAAACGTCTTACAAACACTTTTCAATATATTACTACCGTACTTATTTATGTAATACTTTTGTTTTATTCCTGTTGTTAAAAGCAAAAATATTACCTAGAAGTCAATGGACCATCATCTATACTTTCCCCTAAATTATAATATTTAGAGAGCCTCAGAAACATTTACTGTGCTACTTACCTAATGTGCTCACAGTAATCTTTTTATTATAGTGTTGCTTAAGCTCCCACTGCTTTAGGTGTTAACAGCCATATTATTTAATCCATGACATCAAACTGTGGTGTTGAGAGTATAACTGTACTTTTTTATAAACTGGTACACTGTACTGCTGTGTTAAGTAAAACAAAGAAAATTTTATGCCTGTTGTTAGCACATATTTTTAATGCTAATTTTTTTTTAAAGTCATTTCACACTAATTTTTGATTTTAGTCCTTAAATTACATTAATGGCATCTGGTTTCCCTACTGAGTATCCTACAATGCAAATTTGATAGCTAAGTGTAGTATATAGTTCATTCGGTTTTAAAACAAAGTGAATATCTGTATATCTATAGTAGTATAATAATGATTCATTTTGATAATTGCTAAGGTGTTTTGAGCCAAAAAAAAAAAGTATTTTCAATATTCAGAAAGGTTGAAAATACACTGGCATAAATATTTATTTTTTAGGATGGGGAAATTCTCAAGACAAATGAGCCTTGGATAGGAGTGTGAAGTGAATCGGATGAGTAAAAGTTTTTGGCGATGAGTGATTTCCTCCTGGAAAGTAAATGTAAATGTTTCAGGAGAGCCGTGTATTATGTGCAAAGGTAGAAGAGATGATTAAATTACCTGCTGTCCCGGAGAAATTAATTTACTTCATTATTTATTCTCAGAGTCTTTTACCAACTCAGATACATGATGGGGTCAAATATGTATTTTCTTGCTCACGAGTCAACCCTACATTAAAGTATTTATGAAGAATAAAAATAAATTCATTATCATTTGTTTCTCAAGTTCTTTTGAAAGTGGGAAGCAGATTAAATTGAAAACATGAAAGAGTTTAGGCTTCAGATAGAAAATGTTCCATGCTTATTATATCTAAACATGCAATTTTAATTACAACCTTTATTGAATTTAATGACATTTTCAATTTTTGGCATTTTAATGTCTGACACTGAAAATAAACATGTAAGATCTACACCTTCACGACCACAATGAGGCTTGTAGTTCTATTATTGTTGTTATTGTTATTATATAATATATTGAGTTGTGTGGCATAATATCTATCTAAAAATGAAAAATAATTCAGCATACAGATGAGTCTAGTCTGGGCAACCTTTCCACATGGGCTATAATTACTATTCAGCCTGACACTGACAGCATTTGAATGGAAATAGCAATGAAATGCAGTAGTCAGTGTGCTGATTTCAGAGCAGTTTGGTCAGTGATCACATAGGACTCCTGACCATTAACCCTCTGCACTGACAGCTGGGCTGTTCTAAAGGGATTAAGCCTATGGTTTGGATGATGGAAAGTGAAGGGGTAGATGATCATGAATAAGCTCTTATTGGGGCAGGACTTGTGGAAAGACATTTGGGTTTGCCTGCAAGTCCTCACCGTTTTCCATATCCCTTGCTCTTAAGGCACTGGAAACCAGGAGGCTGATGTCTTAGTTTGGATATAAACCCAAGCAATCTACCCTTCAGTGGGTACAACAGATTGTGTGCACAGAAAGAGGGGCCACCGTAGCGCATTGATGGGATGGCATATTGCCAAGGATGTCATATCACACTTGAAATGCAGTGACTTGATTAATGCAGTAACAGAACATACTTTGTTTCTAAACAATGCCTAAAGCATATAGGGCCATCCCTCTGAGTTCTCAACTGGGGAGGAATTGACAAATAGATTATACTGGTCCACTCTCTCTGAGTGAGGTATCTAAATATGCCTTGGTAAGTGAAGACACTACATCTGGCCTAACTCAAGCTTTCCCCTGTCATGCCACAAACCGGGCTGCCACCATTAGGAGATTAAGAAGCTGAGAACAATGTATGGGTACCCTCATTGAGTAGACAGTGATTGTGGGGTCTCATTTCAAAGTTCACGATATGCGAGACTGGACATTGCAAGGAACATGACATTGAATGAAGGTTCCACCTCCTCTATAATCTGCAAGTAGTTGGGTTAGTTGAAAAAAAAAAAAAAAGGAATTTTAAAGTAGCAGATTAATTCCTAACAGGTAAAATCACTTTGGCTAAGTGTATTAAAGTACTATCCCGGGCTTTAATACATTTGAGTGACCAACCAATAGGGCCTGTTTCCCCATATGTCAGCCCGGAGACCCCTGTTAAGACACTCAATATTGTAAAGCTGTGGAAGTCAAGAGAGACAACCATTGCCCTGACTTTTGCTATGGATTGATGTGGTATGCTGCTGAGAATACCAAGCCCATCACACCTGGGAAAGGCATTATCTACTGGAATTTGCAAAGGAATATCCCATCGGAATGTATGAGTTAATTTGAACCCTTGGATAACAGGGAACTACTCAGTCTACACTGGGATCTTGTGGCCCTACTATAAGCCAGACCTGCTGAAATACACTATACCTGATATGGAACACACATCATTGAAAGGGGAGAGAAGATGGGTTTTCTGGTCTAGCATATTTACCCCTAGTCAATCAATTTACACCTGACAGTGCTGCCTTTCCCCACCGACATGGATGGTAGGGACGATCAGGTCAAACTCCTAAAGCTGCATCCGCATTAACATCCACGTTATCAGGCCATGGTTTTAATTATTATAGAAGGAGAAGACCTTCTTATATCTGTCTTTCTGAACTTAGACTTCTACTGCTCCTGTGGTGTTCAGGCATGGAATGGGCACCTGGTGGAAATACATTGCTATAGTGCGCCCGCCTGCATGCCGAGCAAAGAAGCCAATCCAGCCGTTGCAGATGTGGGTAGTGGCTCCTCTCTAGCTCATCAGGATTCCTTGATGGGTATTACCATTCCAGAGAGGTGACTGGAAGGCCCTAAAGCAGTACATCGATGAAGAAAAAACTAGGACTAGTACTCGATTTCTTTGATATTGTTAATATTGATCCAGAGACCTGGTCTGTAACGCATACTAGCGATAACACTGGCTATGGGTATTCTTTTTTTCTGTCAGTAAAACTACACAGGCAGCTCATCAAACTGCTGATCAAAAGCATCCTGAAAATAGCATCATCAAAGTCGCAGATGGCTACACGAAGAAGTGGGATGGGTTAATGCGGCTTACCCTGGTCTGTGGACAGTAGAGCACTGGAGCACCCCTGTGCTGGAAACAGAAAAATCGCTCTAAACGGAATCAACCCAATTATACCAGGGATGCTGGTGGATATCACTGTGTATTCAATCTGCAACATTAAAAAACGGTGACTGGTTTTGCACTGACTGGTGGAACAGCCGAGGTATTTATGGGGTTGCCCCAAATGAGACCCAGTGGTTGTGTGACACAAATCTTTGGCTATGGCTTCTGCGTGAGTGGTTGGGTCCTGCCACCCCAGTTTTCCCTGGGCTGGGGAGAATCTGCTTCACATTAACAACTGCCAACCTCTCTCTCCTCAAAGCCAGACGGGCATGTTCTATTTCCACTAGCATGATCATTTGGCCCCCATCTTTGTCCTCTCCCTCCCCCTCAGCCCTGCAGCCTCAATGACATAATCACACTATGTCACTCAATGACATAGACCTTACTACATTCACCCAACAAGACTTAACTGATTAGTCAGCAAAGCCTGTCCTTACTGAACATTAAAATGTCTCTAACGAAAAAAGCCATCTTCCAAAATAGAATGGCCTTGGCCATTATTACTGCTTTACAAAGAGACACCTGTGCCACTATCTAAACAGAACGTTTTATGTTCACACTTGATAAGTCTGCTAATGCATCATCTTTATTAAATTTCATGAGGGAACAAGTGAATGCCCTGAGTTATCTGACTGCAACCCCCACCCCCCAGCCTAGGGGACTTAATTAATCAGTGCTTTGGATCATGAGACTCTTGATGGAAAAAATTGTCACCGATTTTGGGAATCGTTATCTTAATCTGTGTTTTCTCTTGCATGTGCCTATAGTGTTGCTGAGGCCTCTGCCTCCAGTGTAGCCAAATAGTTGCCAAATGAGCCAACTCCATGCTAATAATAGCCCTTGCTGACTGTTTAGGGCACATTTCCGAAGAGGGGTATGTATAAGATTCTAAGAGCCAGTCACCAGGAGTGGAGTGTTAAAGTGGGTCTTCAAGAGGACCTGAATGTGGGTTAATCCTCGAGCTGTACCGGGGCGATTGAAGGTTCCTTGCCACCCCCCTCATCCTTGGAATGCATGTTCAGCCAACTTTTCTCGCACTAGGAGTATTGAGAGAAGAATGTGGACAGTATACACGACCAAACTCTACTAAGGCCACTATAGAAACACTTAAGATTCTATAGGCAGGTACAGGCATCTACTGTCTTACACCAAAACAAGCCTCATAATTAAGTTCCCTTGCTTATTAAAACAGTCACCTACTAATTTGGAGTGGTCTGCTTCTTTCATAGGTCTCTCCCTGACCTCCATGTACGGAGGCCAGTTACAGAACTCACCTGGGGAACTCCGGAGGTTGCGAACCAGCAGGCAGGGCGAAGACCAGCCAGAACGCGCTGAGCATCACGAGAAACTAAGTGAACGGCAGAGAGAAGTCAGAGGCCCCGCAGATGCGGCCACTCTTTCCCGAGGAAGCCGGATCTCAAGAGATCTCTGTGTTTCTACGGTGGCCTGCAGGGCAGTCCCGGGATGAAAAATACGTGGGGCCCCAGCGCCAGAGGGTTCCGCAAGACGTCTGAGTTCTTCTGCTTATCATGCAAACTCCGGTACTTGTGGATTCCTCGAACCCCCAGATCCTCAACTCAGAGTCACTGTGCGGTGGGTGGTACCTCCCTGGAGACCTGGCCAGATAACGGGAACCGGCTCTGGGAACGGCTTTTGGCGGGGAGGGACAGCCAGAGGCCTGAGCATGGGAGTGAAGTGCGCATGGTCGACTGCAAATCTGTAGCCTTCCAGGAGCCTAAAGGCCCAGAGCCGGGACGCTGGCTTCCCCTGCAGAAGCCTGGGCCCCAGTCTGATGTTTGCCGAGGTCCATGGCTCAGCAATCTGAACACGTGTTCCATTGCACATCCTCAGGGCTAGATCTTCCTGGCAGCTTCAGAGTGTCTAAAATTTGTCCCAGGAGAACACTGCTGCCTGTTCCTGGAGATTTTCCCTGAAGAGCAACCTCCGGGCATCGCTCTCTTCCTGACACATCCCATCTACCTTTCTATATCTATAGATAGAGATATGAGGATAGATTAAGGCAGGGATTTAGGTATAGATAGATAAGGTTATAGTATGGATAAGAGGAAAGATTTATTTTAAGGAATTGGCTGGTGCGCTTGCAGGAACTGGTAAATCCAAAATCTTCAGGGTAGGCCACCAGGCTGGAAATCTGAAGAGAGTCCGAAGGTAGAATTTCCTCTTCCTTGGGGAATCTCAGTCTGTTTTCTCTTAAGGCCTTCAACAGATAAGATGAGACCCATTCCCATTATGGAGGGCAAGGTGCTTTATTCATATCTACTGATTTAAATTAATCTCATCTAAAATATAACTTTAGAGAAAAATTCAAACTAGTGTATCTGGGTGCTATGGACTACATAAATTGACACATAAAATTAACTACCACAGTCTCTTGCAATCTGGCATGGAATGCATGTCTTAATATATCTGTTTTAAATTTTGCTGTCCACATTGCTTCACCTTATCAATTTAATTTCTCTACCTCCAGCTATGTCTGCTCATGGTTTTGCAGATTTTATGATAATTCTCTCTACACTAATGCAAACTTAGCATATCTTTTCTGTGCCTGCCAATTCTCAGAATGCCTGCCAATTGAGTGCTGAGCCCCCCCCCCTCCATATTATAGATTAAATGTTTTGTTTGGCAAAATAGCAAATTCATATATTCCTTAAATCTAATATTTTCTAATTTTTAATCGTCTATTTCTAGTTTTTATATACTTATGTAGCACCAATTTTTTTATTAATTACAAACAAATATAAGTAAAAAGTCAAAAATAAATCAACAGCATGAGTTTTTCATTAAGCATACACTTCATTAGGCCTACAACTTTTAAATATGCTCTTTTATAAATCACTAAATTAATAAGTCGCTACTTGCTACTAGGAGCCTGAATAGAGAGTTTCAAGATGTTAGAGACAAATGTATGTAATAGCCAATACCGTCTGGCACATAGTAGGTAGGTAATAAATAACAGTTAAATCAATAGTTAAATGGGGTTGCTAGATTGAGTTGACAAAATGTTTAAATAAAATACAAATTGAAAATATGGCTCATGCTTACAGCAATTTTTAAATCATATTGAAGACTTCAATCTTTAATATATAAAATACATAAGCATTGTGAATAACATTATTTAATGATACTGTAAATCCCTATATCATACTCTTCAAAATAAGGCAATATGTAATGGTGTGATTTTGTAAAGCAAAGAGGCAGCATTTTCAAAAGGTTTATAGATAGTTGATTAAATTTTTTTAAGGCTATGCACAGAATCCTCTCAGAATTAGAACCATTGATGCCACCAAGGGCAGATTGCAAATAAAATGTTGCAGAGATGGACAGTTTGGAATTGGGTGGTCTCTAGGGAAAATAAAAGTGTGGAATTATGGAAAGGACAATATGATAGTTTTAAAAACACTCATCAGATGTTATAGAAAACCTTATGATCATTTGGCTACAGTCATGTTTATATAAAATTTCTTCAGTTTGAAAAACGAAACAAAATCAGTGAGTGAGAGAGCGCTTGAAGATATTTTTTAAAAATGTACAACTTAGTGTGTACTAAATTGAGGAGCGGCACCTGACACAAACCATTTTCTAAATATAGCACACTCAAATAATCCACGTATAGAGTTGATATTAAATGCCAGTTCTCAGTGTTAAATTCACTGGCTTTGCACAGTACATAATTTAAGCTAATTTGCTTCTCTGACTAGCAGCTATAACAAAGTCTCACAGGTATAGTCATCGGTGACTTATTGGCAATATAAAATAATTGAAATTATCAACAGATAAAATTAAAGGAGAAGGTTTAAGTGATAGAATTATAGTACATGCCAGCAATTTCTCAAAGTGAATTATCCAAATATAATTGCACATCTCTGCTGTGTTCTAAAGTTCAACAGCCTGAAATGTTATTGAATTATGCATGCATTAATAAGACACTGCAAACCAAAAGGAAGAAAGTAAGAGAAATGGTTTAAAATCTATATGGTCCAGAAATCTATTAATGGTGTCTACGAAGTATATGCTCCATTTTCTGTTACATTCACATCCAGATACATCAACCAAAAAGTATGAGGCTAATATAAATTACCCATTGTATGTTATCATATTAATCTTATCACTGAAATCTTAAAATCTAAACCTCATGCTTTTTTACATTATTTTACTTCAAAATGATTGATTTTTACGTGTCTACCTGTAGTAGAGTTTTATATTTTAATGAACAAATTTGATTTTTTTTAAAGATAGTTTTTCATATAGTCACATAGATAGATGGTATGGTTTGGAGAATATTTACTAACCTATTACCTTTTTGAAGGGTTATGTTTTTATAGAAGAGATGGAGCATAGATGGTATAAAATGATGTTTATGGTCTCTCTTTTTGCAATTCTGATGAAACCAGTATTAGTTGTGAGTCATTTACATTGGCAAATGAACTGATTTAATATGTTTACTGCTTACAAAGATATAGTGACTTGGCTTAAATAATACTGATTAAGGCATTTAATAGCAGGAATTAAAATCTAGCATATTTTTAAAAAGATAATTTTATCTGCAATGTGTACAGAGGATTTGAGCATAAAAGAAGAGATACTTTAAAATCCTAAGAGACATATGAAGACAAAAACAACTGAAATTTTAACAAATCTAATTCTAAGAGCTTAGAGATACACAGTTTTTTGATGAGTGCAGGTTTTTCTCTCAAATTCTCAGACATGAGGCAGCAGTTCCAAACTACAGGTTGAGAAGGCACATGTGTATTTAGATCTGTCAGAAAACAGTAAAGAGCTAAGACATATGTGCATTCATACAAACAAATTTATGTGTAAACTTTTCAAATCTTTAAAAAATACAATGTAAATCTGACCAATATTATGCTGGATTTACTATGCTTTTATTTCAGTCAGTGTGTACAAAAAGTTTGGATGATAGTTAAGAAAACATGTGTAAAATAAATGAAAAAGATTATTTTGAAACAAGACTGTTGGGCAGATCTCTTGTGGACAAATTGGGAGTGGGGATGCACATTATGGAATGCAGCTCTGATTTGCAATGTGGTGGTCCAAGTTTGAAAACAGAACAAAGCTACTTGCTTAAAACATATATTTTAATGAATCAGAAAAAATCTTCTACCCAACAATAAATTATAAACATTAAAATTTTTTATTCGTGTAATATATCCTCATTGTTTTAAGAGCATATGTCTGTAAGTCTTATAATTGAAAACTTTTACTCGTGTGTCCTGTTTCTTGATCTTTATACACTTTCAAAGCAGCCATCCTCAACCCATATGGTAAATTTTCATATAATTTATCTCCATGTTTCTAAATTACCTGATTGAAAAGCTGTTACATGGTTATGTATTTTATATGTAATCTGGTGAGAGCAGCAATATAGTTAAGATCTTCCCACCAAATTTTCATTCATGTCATTTCAGTTGAATCACATGTGGTTAAATATGAAATTTTTACAGAATGTCTGTACAAAACTTATCAATGCTGAGTCTAAATAATATAATAAAAATACTGTCTTCTTTTTCATCTTTTTATTCTTATTTAACTACTGTCTCATTATTACTTATGTGATTATCTATGCAGTTATCATTAATTTTATATAAGAACAATTCTGCCACTTGCCTTTCAGCCATGTATTTAAATGTTTAAATACATCAATTCTATTTATTTTTCCTCTAAAGACGTGCACCTGGAGTTCACAGACTTCTGACTGGTATTTAGAGTGTATTGTTCTTTGGGTCTGTAATAACGGAAATCCAACTTTGGGTTTTTTATACAATCATTTTAGGATTTACAGTCATGTATCTGCTGCATAGATCCACTGTCATGAGAATCCTTTGTTTTTATATTTTTTTGATTTAACTTCTTTGCTGGAAGTGTATTTCATTAGCACCATTAACTTCTTTAAAAGAGCAAGAAATTTAGAAACTGCCAATTAAAAAATATATACATACATTGTAAGAGCACATGAGGAAAGTATCATAAACTTTGTAAAGAAGGGGAAAAAGAATATACACAGTATATTATTCTTATTATTAAATTAACAAAAAGGCTTCTCATGTAGTTTTTGAACTTTTGGGATAAGTTTAGTTTCTGTAGTTGTAATACATTTAATATTATCTGATAAAGTAATGGTTTCCATTCTAAAGATAACTTAGAATATCTTGCTAACAAGAGAGCCTAAACATTTTGTTGGGTTGTCCCTTATCATGTTTTTACATAATTAGCTTTATTTTAGTTCATATCATTAAAATTCATTCATTTTGTTGAAACCTTTGCTTTCTATTTGCCAAAGAAGAGATAAGTGACTTGTTAAAGGACATTTTAAGGCATGTTTCCTCATTCGCAACATAATGAAAAGAACAAATTATTTCTAGGATATTATGTGTTTTTTACAAAGTACACATGCAGATATAAACAACTAAAATTTACGTCAAACGTCAGGCATTTTTCTATGCAGTTAATCTTTATTAAATAATTCAGTCCTCACACACACAAAAGCCTATTATGTTGTTATTAAAAGTACCCACATTTATAGATGAGGAGCTTAGTTAGGAACAGAGAAATCCAGTGGTTCATTCAAGGTCACAAATTCACTACTGTAACCTTGTACTTAACACTTACTAGATAAATGATCATTTATTAGCATTGGTACTAAAACAACTGCTTATCTTTAACATACATACACATTTGATATAGCTACATAATTTTTCACCAGAATAATATGTATTTAACTATGCATTGCTTTCAAAAATAAAATTTACATATCCTTAGCTAAATATTACAATTTTTCAGAGATGATACGACGTTTTGTTTCAATTTGTATTACCTTAGTGTGAGTATAAATCAAGTGCCGAGAATCATTCATTCTTTTAATCAAATATTCTGACCAATGTAACAATTTTCCCATATTTTCTTAAAAGATGGCATAATTTCTCATAGTTACTTTCAGTCCCTTATTAATAAGGAAAAAATGAGAAATTATATCATTGATAATGTAAAGCTCTTTCAAGGGAAATAAGAAAAATAAAATGACTTGCTATCTGTCTAAAATTATATGTTTAAGAATAACATTACTTAAATTACATAAATATTTGTGGAAATAAATACATAGGTAAATGAGATTGCAGTCTACTCTTTGGCATGCTACACTATTTTGTAAAACCAAGTTTATATTAATAGAGGGATAAAAACATTTCAATAAATAGATAACTGGATTTTTGCGAGAGATTTGCAGTTGGCTTACCATACCCATGTGTTCAACTTCCTAGACACATACTTAGGCCAGATTTCCTTGTATTCAGTGTAGCCATGTGATTGAGTTTTGGTTAACTGGATGAATATGCTATAACATTTTCAAATCAGTCACAAAATTTTTCTCATCTGTATTTCCAATTTTTGCTTCTCTTTTATTCACCTCAGTATTTAAGACTTTAAGATCATTAAGAAGAATAGAGACACAAGAGGGAGGACTCCTGGTCTCTAAATGGATTTTATATGAATAAAATTAGACAACTATCTACAGTATTAAACCAATGAGATTTTTCTCATTGATCGTAACCACATATTCTGTACGTTGACTAAAGAAGGTTAAAGAAATTTGCCTTACCTGACAAAATAAGTGTTCTCCGGACTTGTTAAAATAGCTATTAAATGTCTATGCTAAAACTTTTCTGTATATCCACCAGACATTCACTTTTCTTATTTAACAAGAACAATTTTGAAGTGTTAAGTTTTACTAAAATTTTCCAATTCTATAGATATATTTCATTAAATAAGCATAAATATTTCAAAGTTTTTTACATTAAGTTGAAATTGCTGGAATTAGTTCATCTTCTATTCAAAATAGATAATCAACTTTAAAGTATAAAATACTTATTTTAGAAAACAAATAATGAGACCTACATGCAAGAAATGTATTGACTAAATACAATAACTACTCTCAAGAAAATTATAATCTCTAATAAATTTCTTTTGTTCGATTCACTTATCTTCAAATAAACTTTTTTTGTTTAATAGGAAATAGTATCTCTTACTGAATTCACAAAGCTGTAGGTTGAAAATAAGTATTCTTTATTAATGGGCTGGCATGTTGGTGAGGAGAAGATGATTTGTTTTAATACAATTCTATTCTGTGTTCACTCATTTCTTTCATTATCTTCTCTTCATAACATAAAATCCAAATGATATGAAATTGTTTATGTTTTAAGATGCTATCTTTTTTCTTCCCTAAATTTGAATTATAGAGCTCTTGTTCAGCAAAAATAATTCTACTAGATTTATTTATCAATTCTACTGGGTTGATAATTTTCAACCCAAAATGCACTTGATTCACTTAGCCTAGATGACAATTATGTCATCTAGGCTAAGTGAATCAAGTGCATTTTTTGGAATAACAGGGCAAAATATATTTAAAGACAATTCATTATAGTTATAGAAGTATAAAAGATAGGTTATGGGCATTCACATCTTCATAGTCAGGAAATAATGAGTCATCTTGGTTTTTAACGACCTTAAATAATTTTACATGCTTTCTGTATTGTTATTGTTTATCTAGATGCTCTTATGATTAGTTCTAGAACCAACAACAAATCCTGCAAGATAAACACGTCTTAAGAGCCTTAGCATACCTCTTTGGCTATACTGGAAATATGATTCAGAATGAATTTGCTGTTGAATCATAGTTAGTATTTAAACAGACAACAATAAATTAGCAAATGGTATTAAATCCTGCCATGATTTTACTGAGAGAAAAGAGGCATATGTTAAAATAACAGTAACACTTTTATGCAATATGCTCTTTATATTGTTAAAAAAACTGTACATTCTTTCAGGATCCAAATAATACTAAAAGTACACTTCAGTTTAATGGCCAGTTATATGGTAAAAGTAGTGTGTGTGTATGTGCATGTGTGTGCGTGTGTGTGTGGTGTGTGTGTTAAAACTCAGAGAATTAGAAGGTCACGTTGTTTTGGCTCCACCTGTGTATCAGCATTGAATAGAGTCATAGGCCCAATGTGTATCCCTTTCAGTATGGCAGAATTCAAATTAATACTTTTCGTTTTTCATAGTTTAAGTAATATAAGTATATAAAATGCTTAGAGATGAAAACCAAGGCTCTTATGACAAGAAGAAACTAACCTGTGGGCCTCTATGAGAGAGGATATCTTCATGATATCAAGTGTAATTAAGTTTCAGATGTACAAAAGGAGTTTATTGACTCAAGAAGCTAAGAAAAGTCCATGGGTCAAAAGAATGGTAAACACAGTGCATTGAGTCAGGAGATGTAGCTAGAAAAAAGTAGGGACAATTATACTAACCTTGATGTCTATTTCAAGGATGACAAAATATGTTCTAAGAGCAATAGAATTACACGTTTTGATTAGTGTAAATGATATTTGTTAGATATTCAATGTTAAGTCTTCTTTATCACATTTCCATCTTATTTCACTAATATTTTGATTGATACTTTCGTATATTTGTTGAGGGTATATTATTTTCTGACCCCATTTGTATGTGTTAGCAAAAATTGAAATCTCATTAGTTGGCTAGTAGTGTGAAAATGCAGAACCAGAAATTTTTTCAGTCTAATCATACTACTACAGCTATATATTTACTTGAATATGAATTCAGCTGAAAATTAGAATAAAGGGAAACAGAAGTAAGTATGTAAACCTCTTAAAATAATTAGTGATAACTACCACAAATTTTGGAATTCCGAAGTAAAATTTTTCCTAACATGAGTCATTTATTATTGTAAATAAAAGACTTTAAATATTTAGGGGCGCAGCAATTTTAGCTTTCAAGAACCATTTTTGAGAAAGCTATAAGAAAATATTTTTTTCATCAAATGAAAAACAAAAGAAAAAAGTTGTGAGATTTGTGGGCAAAGAATGCAACCAGTCTAAAATAAAGAGATACAGGATAATTATCGCTGAGAAAAAAAAAAAAAAAAACATAGAACTAGTAAATTATTTAGTGTGATTTTTCTCTAAGGATAGAAGTGCTCCAATTTCACAACTTAATGGAAAATTTCAGATTAATGAGTGTTTATATACAAGGAAAAAAATCTAAAAAAACAAGTAAATTATTATGGGTAAAAGAGAACATTATATAATTTAGGATTAGGAACTATCGTAAATGGCAGTTTTGAACAACCATTATATAAAAATCAAAACCTGACTTCTTTGAAATAGTTTCTAGCATAAAAATATTGGAAATATGGAAAAAGAGGATAGTGCCCATGGTGGTTTGATATGGGAACGATATTGTAAGATACCTACATTTGTTTCTTCTGTAAGGTTTAGGCAATGGATAGCATTAAAAAGTTAAGAATTAAGCAGTAATATAATATATACATTAAGCAGATAAAAACAAGTAAGCAGCATATGAAAAAACGAGTTAAAATTTATAGGATCTGGTGTTCATGAATAAATGTGTATGCGGAAAAAGTATTTTTATATTTCTGTAATAAGCATTCTAGTACTCTTTGACTAAACAGTATGCACTTAAGCCTTTGATTTTCAAATTTAAATTAAAAAGAAAAGATTTATATGCATCAATTCTTCCACCTTTACCGCCTCTTCCTATTTATAAAGTAAGAAATAGGGAACACTTACATGATTATTTTCCAAGATGCATTAATGCTTATTGATAGGAAAACAAAATGAGAAAAAAGAAAACAAAACTTCCCAGGCCTTGGGTGTCTTATTTAATTGATTCTATGTTTTCTTTAAAGAAAGTATTAATTGTTAAAATTGAATTAATGTGAGAGTTGCTGGTTTTTTTTCTCAAGATAGCAGATAATTATAGATTGTTAATATAGTATATTTAGGCACATACATAAACATATGCATGTATATTCTATTTCTATCGATTTTGAATACATAGTAATAGAAAGTAGCTGCTGAAATGCTTATTGAAAATTTGTTTTTCTATTGCTTTGTACCAATTACCTTCATAACATTAGGTGGGAATTAGTTTGATTAGTTTGATGAAATGTTCTGATTGAGACACCTCAGGTATAAATCAAAATTGACTTAATTAAATTTCCATTTGTGATTTGATTAGTATCATATTGCAGCTAAACTTATGCAGATGGGCTAGAATTGACAATGTTTTTTTTTATTACTTGAATTTCATCTTTAGAAAACCTAATCACTAACAAGTATTAAGTGACATTTAAAGAGCATAATTTTCATATACCTACTGATTTAACTCCTTGATTTATTTGAAGACTGTTTTCTAATGCACTCATTTTTTGGGGTTTGATTTTTTAGCATTCTGTATATCCAGTGCTTTAAGGATTTGTAATTTTTTACTTCATAAATTTTAAAGTCTATAGTTTCCAGTGAAAAATTTAAAATAGTCATACTCCCAAGGAACTTAAAATGGAAATATGATCACTAAAACTAATAATTCATATAAGCATTGGGTTCTTAAGGGAAGTCTTTCCCTAAGCCATAGAGTGACATGTTTGTGGACAATCTAACATTGTTAGAAGTTTCTGACAAAAAATCTCCCTATATTAATTTCCTGTAACTGCTATAACAAATAATCACAAACATGGCGGTTTAGAACAGCACAAATTTGTTTTCTCACAGTTCTGGAGTCCAGAGTCTAAAATCATTATCACTGTGTGGAGTCCACATGTCAGCAGTGCCTAGCTCCCTTCAGAGGCTACATAGGACGACCCTTCCTTACCTCTTCCAGCTCCCAGTGTCTTCTGGAATTCTTTGGCATGTGGCTGCATCCCTCTAATCCTCAAGGTCAGTATCTTCAAATCTCTGCCTGCTCCATCTTCACATTGACCTTTCTGTGTGTGTAAGATCTTTCTCAGCCTTTCTGTTATAAATATGTGTATGATACAGTGCCCACTAGAGTAATCCAGGACAATCTCTCCATCTCAAAATCTAGAATTTAGGATACAATGCATTAGTTTCTATCAGAAAATCAAATTATATTTTGTTTTGAGCAAAGCAGAGCTAAGCTACAAAATTGTTCAGGAGAGCAAAGGACTACTCCTGGTAGTACTGCCGGTTCACACCACACTTCTCATTTACAAAGATGTTACAACAATTATCGGTAAATATTGATTGAAGCATTTCCCACCCTCAAGTCACATTACTAAGTTTTACTTACATGAGCTTATAACAAGACCTGTAAAGAATAGTCCCTCCACTTAAGTGCCTGATCTAGTTGTAAAATACTAAAATTTGAATTAAAAAAATATTGTTGAAAAGTGTAGAAAATCAGATAATAAGTGCTACAGGAATGTAAAAAGATGATATTGATGGGTAAATGAAGTGTGCTTAATGAAGAATTCCAACCCGATCCTGAAAAACAAAGCATCAAAAAACTTAGTAAAGTTGTTAATATTCTAACCAGTGAATGAAATTATTGCAATTGAATCCTGGAAATTCTAGCTTTAAAACCTGTATACTAAGCCACCCTGTTATACTGAAGTCTGTTTGAGTGGAGGCCTACTAACTGGAAAATATAATAGGACTGACTGACTGGTTTTTGGTTGAGAGTCAAGAAAGCATTAGCAACTGGTGGATAAGATCTTTTATGTATCATTATGGACAATTATATCCCCTTGGTTATTAGAATATACTGTTGGTGGTGTTAGTGTTTCTGTATATGTCCAATACTTGAATGTCATAAACTGTCTAATTGACTTCTTTTGTTTAGTTATTAATCTATAACGAAATAGTCTGAGGTTTTTGTGGGACAAATAATATTTTAGTCAAGTAGCAAAATAAATTTATATGTGAAATTTGAATTTAATATAAACATATGCATTCGATCATAAAAAAATAAGTTTTTTTATGATCGAATGCATATGTTTATATTAAATCCAAAATAAGCAAATGTAAAAGTATAAGTTCATTATGTATTTAGAATATCACATCATGTATTCATAGGTTATATGTAACTCAATATAAAGGATATTTTGTAGAGGGCCTAAAAGTATTCCCAAACTTCTGAAGTAGACACCATGAAAGATTGCCATTGATTTAACTCATAAAATATATATTGATTCCACATGCAAAGGAAGCACAATTGCATGTCAGCATGTTGAGCAGGAAAGGAAAACTCTTGAATTTGGAAAGCTTTCTGATTCAGGGAAAGAAAAACAGATTAATATTTATTATAATTTTATTGTTCTGAAAGTAGTCTATCTAATTAAACTCAAACATTTGTAAGCAAATTGGTCATCTATCAAAAAGGATGTTTTGTGTAAGACAGTCCATTTGTTGATAAACATCTCTAGTATCTAAATAAAATACCAATAAAATATGCATTTAATAAATATTAGTAATAGTCTCAGCTGTAAAAGTTGAGTCAAACATGTGCCTGATTCTGATCTCTTGTAATTAGTTTTTTTAACAATAGCAGCAATGAAAAAATAAAAACTGTATCAGCAAAGAAGAGAAGACTGTCTTGGACAATCTTCACTCCTAATTTTATATGTGGGACAGTACCATGTCATTCACTTGGGTGATAGGTAATTGGAAAGGGTAACAAATACATTGTACTATTTGGATTCTACAACCAGCAACATTCAGAATTCTTTTAACTTCTGCATATCAGCCACATTAAATCTTATAGTTAGGCTTTAAACAAGATAAATCACAATAGTTCATTAATCCATCGAACATACTGCTATTCCAAAGTGAAGTACTGGGAATCCAGGTTTAAAAAGAAAACGAACTTTCAGGATCTCAGAGGCTAATAGAGGAGAGAAACATCTTTGATTATATTTTAGTATTACAAGATGAATGAATCAATAGGAACATATATGACATAGCAGAGCACAATAGAGTGAGATATATTTAGACATATATATGTGTTTACCAAGGAGATATCAGTTTGAGATATAAATATAGAAGTAATCATAAAATATTGGAAAAGCTAGGTATAATTTAGAGACTATGAACATGTTTTTTTAACTCCTTGCTAAGTGCTTAACATTGATGAACACAGGATTTAAATCAAAGATAAACATTTTTTTTCATGTTATTCATACATTACAAATGCAAAATCGAATAAGTACTTTACCAAATACTTTAAATGGATACCATACATAAATGGACTAGAAACTTGATCTCCATAAGAATATCGATGGACATAGCAAGTAACATAGTCTTAAATATGTCAAGTGCCTGAAAACCATGATAATGAGTGCTTATGATATGAAGAGTATTACATTTCCAGTGGAATTTGTGCCAAATCTGGAGGCAGAAGTCTTGGATTGGATTAGCAGCTGTGTCATCTGACAGATATCTGATCTTTACAGTGTCACCATTCTTTGAGCCTCTACATCTACATTTGAAGCCATATATATCTATATATAACTGAGAATTAAAGATCAATATTTATTGAAAGCATTTAGCAAAGAACTTAGCACACAATGGGTTCTTAATAAGTACAGTGACTTTATTATGGACATTATCTATTGTGTCCATATGTTTGGCTTTATAATTAAGAAAACATTTTAAATTCTGATATACGTTATTTGATTACACAATTCAAATAAACATTCATTAGCGGCTTATACATATGCATGTGTTAAAGTGTGTAGTTTAATGTGTAATTATATTTATTATGTGTGCTGACACAAGAATTAATTGACTTTTACATGCAGCGCCCTATATTATGATTAGGATATGATTAATGCCTATGTTATGAAAAAATATTATAAGTATGACATATGCTCCTTTTAGATGTGATTATTAACTCATTGAAATTAGATGAAAGAAAATATTATAGTCTCTCTTCTTACATGGGATTTTGTTTTCTTTATAATTTCATAAGAGCTATTAGAGATTGTTAGGTTAGAGAAAATGAAACACAATTAATTTGTTTCATATTTTTCTGTCTTCATTGAAGATGGTTTCATAAAGTCTTGATGGATACAGTTGCTTGCCTATGGTTAACATTGTGTTGAGTCTCTCTGCTGAGCAAATTTCCTCAAGTCAAATGTCTTTTTGTGAGCTTGCTTCTTCTCTCTGTTCTAAGCCCTATAAGTATGTAAAGAGAAGACAACCATCTGTAAACCAAACAAGGGCACTCATCAAATACCAGATCTGCTGCTATAATACCACTGTAAAATGAACTTATTTATTATATTTCAAATGAGAATTTCTGAAACCTAAATGTTTGCCTAAGGTTGCTTTAGCTTCTTTACTGTATATGAAATCTCAGTATTTTTGTCTTAAACACCTTGAATTTTCATTTGCTAATGTATTTTTCCTTGCTGTTTTCTTATTTTATGATAAATAAGACATATTAGAATTTAGGTGACTAAATGTCTTAAATCAAGATAAGTGTAAGTTACAGCAAGCAAGATGTGAATGATTTTTAGATTGATTTTTGAATCAATTTTGAGATGTCAAACAACTGTCTTTTACATATGAATTTTATTTTGAATTTTTATATTTGTTGTCATAAGTGGGTTCCATAATTTATCCATTTTATTTTCTTTAAAGTTTGTATAGATTATAGCAGGGGGTTCTTAGTATATAATCAATATCCCTGGCATTAACTTCTTGATTTTCCCATGAAATAAAGACATTTACTTTATCAAAAAATCTACAAAATAATAGAATAAAATAATTAACCTATGCTTAGTGCAAATGGAGAATAATAAATTAACTCTTTGGAAATTTCATGCTCATTAAAATTCAACTCCATATGAATATAGAATGCTCTAATCACACCACCCAGTTCACCAAGAAAACTACCACTCTTTCTAAGACTTGGGGGCTGTGTAAAAATTAGGAAAAGATAATAATTTTTTTAGTAAGACAGAAAAATAAAGGTGTTTTTTAGTATAAAAATACATTCAAGCTTGGCTAAGAGGCTATCGGTTTTCCCAGAATTTGTAGTCTACCAAAAATGATGTAATACTGCTTTTTTAATGATAGCACAGAGGTGTTTTATAAGAGCGTTAATAGTTGTAGAATACATCAATAATGTGAATACTGCCTGTTACATGCTGTATGTTTGTGTCTCTCCAAAATTCATATATTGAAATCCGATGTGATAGTATTAAGAGATGAGGATCTGTTGGGATTAGTGTCCTTAAAAGACGAGACACTTGTGAGCTTGCTTCTTCTCTTTGTTCTAAGCCCTATAAGTATATCTAAGGAGAAGACAACCATCTGTAAACCAAACGAGGGCACTCATCAAACACCAGATCTGCTGTTAGATTGATTATGAACTTTCCAGCTTCCAGAACTGAGAAATAAATGTTTGTCATTTAAGCCTCCTAGTCTATAGTAATTTGTTATAGCAGCCTGAGTACACTAAAGCACCACCAGAGACTCAAAACGGAGTATTTTTTAGGATTTGCAGAGTGCAGGACTATAAAAAAAATGGTTTTGTATGTGAAAGAGAACATTCTTATTATATCCTTGAGTATCGTGGGAGAATTGTTGGCTCTCTTGTAATAGATTTAAAAATATATATTTAAATAGTAGTCATAGATGAGTAGTACAGTTGTATTTTATTTTCACCACAGACTCACTAATATGCCAGGAATGCAATATCTATCAGGGGGATATGAGCATTGCTCAAGGTCCTGAATTTACCAAGGAGAAAAATGGCTGACAGCTAGAGATTATTTCCTGGGAATTTCTACAGAAGTAATCATTTAGATAACCAAATCCACTTGGGAATGTAGAATCACCTCAGGGCTTGAGGAAAAACAAAACAAAACAAAACAAAACAAAACAAAACAAAACAAAACTTGGAACTGCAGAAATTAGTAGAAAGAAATATGTGATCCTTCTCCTTAGGTGACAGTGGTTTTTCCACAGGAGTGACAGCTTTTTATCTAGATATTGAGACGTGAGAATGAGGTCTCGTACAGAGAATCATACTGCCTCATAAATGTGCTGTGAAAGCAATTGGTCCTGTTGAGGGCAATATGTGAAACTTGGGAGTTTGGGGGACATCAAAGTAGATAGTAAAAAGTAGAATTATCTTATTTGAAAAGTATAAAAACAATCTTAATGAATTCAGTGAAAATAATGTTCAAAAAAAAAAAAAAACGACAGGAAACTCATAGATGTAGAATTCATTTATTTTACTTCTAGAACCCCATAGCCCCAAACCAGGTAATAATATTCCCATATTGATCCTACAGTGTCTTGACTACAATGTCTTGTGCATTTCCTGTGCAAAATCAAGAAGGTTTTTATGTGGAATAAGTGAAATTTTTCTCTTTATGGATTGCTGTTTACATCTGTTGTGATCCAAGCACTATAGATATTCATTACAAAACATAGTGGTTCAACAGATAAGAATCAAAAAGACTGAAAGTACTTCTTAATTTAATAGAAGTTAAGATTATTCTCAGCATGGTCCTTAAAATGTTAGTCTGAATAAAATGTTTATTGAAATATCAGGAACACTGCTTGGAAAAGAAAATATAGATTGCTTGTCCATATTTTCAAAGAAATAAATTTGCACACTTTATCTTAATATATAGGAAAGAAATATGACTCTATTGAGTTACCAACAACAGAGCAGATTGGAGCAGTCTCCCCAAAATTGACAGAGTCTTTTCATTTGGCTTATCATTTGGCTGCTGTTGTGGCTCACATGTGTAGGAAAATAACTACTCTGATACCCAAATAGTGGATGGAAATTGAGGTTGGTGTTCAAGTCTTGGCATGAAACTAGGAGCACTTATGCGAGCAGACAGTGGGAAAGGATGCTAATGTTTGATAATGGATATTAGATCAGCTTCTAGTTTAAAAACTGCTGCAGGAAAATATTGGAGCTAGAAGGTAATGTTCAAGCCAACATTTTAACCAACTGAAGAGCTAGAGTGGAGGACATTCTCTTAAATCAGGATACTGAGCATGGCACAAAATGATCGGAAGAGCGCCTTAATTATTTTGTTGATAGGGAATTATCATCATCATCATCATCATCATCTTGCCTGTCTAATGAGACAGTCATATAGATTGATAGGATAAATTGTAATAAAGAAACATAAAGAATGGCAGTAACTCTCTTGTACCATTGCTCTTAAATAATAAAGCATGTGCTTTATTAAATAATTCTAAGATATTTCCTGTAATGGAATATACTTTCTCACCCTTTTATATTTAAAGGTTTCTAAAGTAAAATTTGACACACTGGCATCCAGACATAAAATTCTATTTTCAATTTATTTTTTGAATGCTAATACTGGAAAACAATAGACACGAAGCTTGGGGAATCACATTATAAACATGGTTTGAAAGCTTGACTACTGAAAATGGTGGAAATGCTAGATCAGTTGCTAAGTGTTTAAAAAGATCTTTAAATACACAAGTATTAAAATTCTAGAGTTTTACTTTCCAACCTCAGCAAATAATTTCTGTAATGAATTTTAATACTCTTATGTTTCTCTACTGCTTTAATTGAGTTGTCTAGGGAGGTCATAATCTGTTTATAAATATGGAGCCTTTTGTGCCTGTTCAGAATCACTAGTGCATGAGGAAAAGCAAAAATGAAAACACAATTTAATTTGTCAAGCATGCTTTTTTTAAACCCATGAATATTGAAAGAGAAATTTAATCTTATTTTTAAAATAAATAACTACAATTAATTTCCTGTTGTTTTAATTTGACATTTAGTTATTTTCTGTGAAGTTATATTTAAAATGTGACTTCAGAAAAATGTTTTCAAATATAATTCACAAGATAGAAGAAATTAAGAACCCATGGTGTTTTGGAAAACTGTAAAATTAACCAAATGGAAAAATCTCTGAGATTTGATGCTTATTTACCGTATGTAATTTAATTCTATATTTATGTATATATTTAAAAACTTATCTTTCACTAAATTTGTGTGGTTTGTTAAACTGGAAGCTTATTTTAATAAATATTAATATTTGTTTTCATATTACAGACCTTGAAATATGTACAAATGGCCATTGTCACATCTCGAGTTCCTTTAGATGAACTTGATTGAGCCATAAACATCTCCATTTGGCTATTACATTTGATATTTGTAATATATTTCTACAGTTGTTTTAAACCACTTTCCATTTAAACTATTTAATTCTGGTTCTTGAGGTGTCTTCTCCTGTGGGCCCCTCGATCACCTCATTGTAGCTGCTTCAATTTCTTTTAATACGCTCTACTCTTTCTTCCTTCATTGATATCTCAGGTCGCAATTTTTCCTGTTGTTAGAATTTATTATTTGATCTAGTATGTAACTTTCTATTTCTATTTCTATTTGTAAAGCATCCTCCTATTTAAAACTTCTCCTCTGGTCCTTACGTTGACAAGTTATCTATTTGTGTCACTCTCCTTTCTTTCATTCATCCAAGAGGAATGGGACACTTACAAGTATCTGTGTGTGATGAGAAAGTAATATAGTTTTAATTTTTTGTAGTACTTTAAAAATCCTTGTTGGGACATATGGTTACAATCAAGTTTGTTCTAATTTATATGCTAGAAATTAGGTTTAAGTAGCTTGCCGAGTAAATGTGGCTATTAGGAACTGGACTTGAGGTCTAGAAATCAAAATTGTTTACTCTTTATTAAAACTACTTTCTATTAGATTGGACTCTTATTCTAAACACATGATTTTATGCTCTGAAGAAATCCAAAAAGTCTTAATATATTTAAAATAGTAGAAGGTAAATATTTAAAAAGCAAACCAATGAGAAAAAAAGTTCTCACTTCATTTTTGTTGAGCTTCAATTTGAGATTTTTTCTGCATAATTTTACAATAACAGAGCTGTGTGTTATGGAATTCATTTTTCCATTCTGCAGTATATTATTCTGACATAATATTTCTAAGTTTTGGACAAATGAGTCTTAATTATAGTCTCTGTAAATTCATTTGACTGTATGACCCAGAAATGCAATATTTCAATATACCTTTAACAAAATCAATAAATATATAGCTACCTAGAGAATAATTTAGAAAGGTTATTGCATTTTTAACTGTACCTAAAAAAATCTGCACAGGAGTTGGATCTGTTACATTATGATAGAATACTCCATAAATATATAGTAAATTAGACACTTCTGTTTTATTTTAGTAATGCATTAATGCTTAACCTTATTCCTGTAGGCAATAGGGACATTTTTTAAGACTCATAATACTACTTTTAAGATAATAAATTATGTATATTAGCTTATTATTTATTTAGTTTATTTATTTAGTAGACATTTTAATTATTAAATTTTGTTTCTACCCCAACAGCTATAGTTTATCATTTTAAATAAAATGCAATTTTAACTACACTGATATTAGTTTTATCAGCTGAGATTTTAACCAGGCTTAATGCTAAAATATAAAACTGGATTTACTTTGGCAGATGGAAATATTTGAGAGATTAAAAATTATTTTCAAACGTTGAATATGAAATAATCCTCCCTTTAAGTAAAGCTAATAGATTATATAGTTGTATTTATATACAAAAGTAGTTTGGCAATGAGAAGTTAATTTTTTCATATAATCAGTAATTGTGATAATATCCCATTATATGTATATACATATATAGAGAGAGAGAAAGGGAGAGAGATACTAACATTTGAAGTTTCCATTACTTCTAAAAGTTATTATATTTATGATTATTTCCTCTACTGGATAAATTTCTTTACCTAATAAATGATTTTTCTTTTACAAATTCCCTCTTGACAGTTACACATTGTAATCTTGCCTATTGAATAAGATAAATTCAGTAAAAAGCAGATTAAGATTTCTTTCACAAGGATATCTAGCCTCAGACCAAACTCAAGAGCCCCAAATCCATCTGTCATTTGGTGATTTGCACAGGTGGTAAACTCATTTCTAAAACAGACCAACTTTAAGTTATCTAGGGCGTTCAAAGTTCAGCTTTAAGTAGAAGGTAGTTGCACACCATCAGCTAGCTGGCAGCGAATTCTTGGCAGAGCAGTCAGTCTCTTAGGATTTCCCCTCTGGTCATTGCTGTTACCAGGGTCACAGCTACATAGCCATCTTCCTGATCATTTGTAACACTCCTCAGTTTTTAAACATAAGGTGGGTTTTTTTCAGAGCTTTTCTAACTTTGAAAAATCTTGTGAACTCTTTATTGAAGTGTCATCATTGTAGGGAGCCAACAAGCTAAAACTCTGTAGCTCTCAGAACCTACAGTTGAAAATTAGCATCGATATATATTCCTTGAGACTATAAATCCTGGCAGAATCATCCTTGAATTTGGCCCAAGCACTAGACAAATCATTGTTTTATCATTATCTGTTTATTCAGATAAATCTTAGATGGTTATCACAAAGTGCTAGCTTCAGCTTCTCTAAAACATATCAGAACGAATATATTGGCAACACTAGGTGACGCAACACCAAGTCAGCTTTGATGTGGCTGCAGAGCACTGGTCTCGCACTAGAATTCACCCATCCAGCATCATCACTACATCTCCTCAAACTATTCTCTAAGTCTCGAAAATCACTTGAGCCTGTCAGAACCAGTTTCATGCATATTCTAAACTTTCCTTTGTGTAGGAATTAAAATATTTGGAAAGTCTTTGAACTTTACAACTACACTTTTTAAAGACAGTGATTTAGCAAAACTCACTTTAAACAACTAAAATTTTGGTTAGTACAGATACGGTCTCATATAAGAATGACCACATTTTGCATTATAGAAATGAAGATTTCTGTCATATGAGAAAAATGCAGGGGATGTATCACAGAGATAATATTCTCATGTCATATTTAAATTTCAAATATATCATTCCATTAATTTACAACAGTTTCAACCTTAAATATAGTATCACACTTTTTCACTTGAGGCATTATAAAAATAAATACATCAGATTTTAATGTCACATTTTTGAGAGCATCGGTCATTGCTTTAAAAATAATTTATGTCAGTATTCCAAAGAATAAATAAATTAGGAATGAATTACTGCTGCCAAAGGATTGGCATTTGTTTTCTATTGGCAATCTAATCTCTTCAATGTCAATTTTAAGATATTTATCTTTATTTAGGTGAGATAAGCAACAACTATTTTTTGATTACCCTGAGTCGATCATAGGTCTCTTTCACTATTTTCATTTTAATTGAACTTAAAAATATAAAATATTTTAAATAATTTTCATCCTCAAACTAGTTGGTCAGTAGTAAAATCTAATAGCATTGTGCATTGTGCTAAAGTTACAAACTCAGAAGGATTCCGATTACTTAGGTACAGTATGATATAGCATACTGTTATGTTAGAGTTGACATAGCAAAAATGCAGCTCAGAAAAGCTAGTTTACTCATCTGTAGTCATGCTTATAGCAACAAAATTGCTATTTGTATTCACATCTGTTTACCCTGCATCTCTTTGTGGTGCCATGTCTTTTCACAACTTCCTGGAATTATACTGTGTCACATACCTTGGATAGTCTAAACCACCAAATAACATTTGTGGGTTTGATTCTGTATTATAAAGCATTATATCGAATTCTATTCCACCACTGTGGTCCATAGAGACATGAGCATCCCATTGAAACTTTCATAAAATAATTGTTACCTAAATCAATCAATCAATCTCTCTATTTCACTTCTGGGATTTCTAATCAATTTATAACTCTAAAATAATGTTCTTTCCTGTTATAATTCTATAAACTCTCTTCCTTGTATTTAAAAGTATGACATTATAAAATATAATTTAAAATAATTGAATAATTTAGTTTTTAGTATGAAAGTTTAGAGTGAAACAAAGGAGTGTGTGACAGAAACGTACTGCTGTGAAAAATCCATATGCTCTCCCTCTCTTTCATTCTCCTTACATTTAGAGTCATCTGATCAGTTCTAGCTAATGGACATTGAGAATGAATGTATTATTGCCAGACAAAAGCATTTTAAGACCTACTGTGTGACCCTCCTTTTTCCTTGACTTGAAGAAACCCAAAACTATATGTTGAGACAATGAGACTTATGGATACGCCCTGAAAATAAGCAAGAAATATAACTTAATAGGTAAGCTGTATTTAATAGAGTTTATTTAATACAGCTTAACCTAAATAAAATATTAGGTTAATATTTTAGTGCTGCATAACCTCGCTTGTCTACTAATACAGAAGGGCTCATTTTTTTGTTTTGTTATAGACTAAATTATTCGTAGGGGAAGAAAAAGTGTTTTACATCTACTAACCATAGGTTCATTGGCTGGGGCCTTATCAATTAAACTGACCAAAGACAGACTGATAAGAGAAAATCTAACAGATTTTTATTAACGCGTACATCCTGCACATAGTAACACCTAGTAAGGAGTAACTGAAAGGGGCGTTTAGAACTTTAGACTTATGTAGCATCTCAACAAAAAACAGTACATTTTTGAGAAGTAACAAGACGGAGGAAAAGGACTTCAATTTTTTAGGAGAGCAGGTTGTGGAAAGATAAATATAGGGATAACTAATGGAAGGCAAGAGCTAGTTAGTAAAGTTTGTTACATAGATTACCCCTCCTCCACCGTGCTGTGTCTGGTTATTAACAGTCCTGCCCTTCCTGATAGAAAAGGGTAAAAGGGAGCAGATAGTTTTTCCTTTGTCTGTTTTTGTCAATTGCCTTTCGCTTAAAATAATGTTTATGTCAAAGTGGCATGTTTTAGGGTAGCATGTTCTGCTAGCCTTCATATTTCTTTCATGCCAATCTTATTTTGCACTAAAGTGATGATTTTATATTGCTTCTGGTCATCAGGTTGTATTCTAGTTTTGTTTTTTCTCTGCCTGAATTAATTCAAATTTTACTTATTGAGTAACTACTATTAGATACTACATCATAAGTTTAAAGACATTATGGCAAGACATTTTGGGAACACAAATGGTAAACTGCTTAAATTTTTCTACTAAGGTCAGTAATTGCTCCCCAGAATGGAAAACAACTGGGCCCTGGTCTTAGATACGGATGGTGATTTTCCAGTAATACGATATGGCTCAGTTCATGTAATGTAAGAAAACAAGAAAACCTGAAAATATAAAGAACTAAGAGTTATAAGAAGGCTTTAAAATTTTTATTGTTGAAAGTGAGGGAATAGAGCAGATAATTGTTGATAACCAGTGTACACTATTAAATTTGTCTTGGAATTACAGTGATTTTGTTGATACTGAGGAATCTGGCTCCTAGTTAAAACCTTGTAGGTGACTTTCAAGGCCTGACCATAGACAATTACAAAGGATTTGCCTGGTAGGCCTCAAGGGGGAAAGTCGCCCTTGATACACCAGCCTTGGTGCTCAGCCAGTACATTGCAGTCTCTCAGGCTTTCTAAGAATCGGCAAATGCTTCATGAGAAATCTAAGTACCTGCCTTACTTCTCTGCATCTTCTTCCATCCAAGGTCTTAGATCATTATATTCTAGAGCCCTAAATAGCCTGGAGTGCCTCTTTTAATTTCCATGTGATCATGGTTACTCCTGTGGTCTTCCTGCATGTTTGCAGCTGTGTTTTCCATGGTTTGTAAAAAAAGAGTTGGCAGACTCTCCAAGAAGAAAAGCAGTGTACAGAACACTTGGCCCGCGTCAATGAGTTATTATCCACTGTTGGATCTTATTTAAACATACCGTGTAAGTACTCACTAGTATCCAGCCCAGTTCCCTGAAAGATTCTGCTGCAGGAAGGAGCTGTAAAACTTAAAATTTGATAACAGTAAACCCAGCTATGATTAACATAAAGATTTTAATACCCTGATGCTCTCTAAAATTAATAGGTTCCATAAGATGCTATAGAGAAGGAGTAATGATCCAATTTCAGATTTTGCTAGGAGAGATTAATGAAGATTTTCTATTAGAGGTTATATTTCGATTTAGATATTAAAAATCATTAACATATAGAGTTAAAGAGGTTTGAAAAGAAGGTCAAATCTGAGGTGCAAGCAGCCTGAGAAGGTACGAAGCAGTATGACCAGTAGCTCCATGCAGCTGGAGAATAAAGTATGACTTGTAAGTGAGTGAGAATGATAAACAATAAAGTTGGATAGCCAGAAGGCAGATCGTAAAGAGCTTTGTATATAATGATTAAAATACAGTCTGTTAGACAGTCCGACTATGTTGTAAAAATGTTACAAATAATATTGTTGTTATTATTATTATTATTATTATAAACCTAATTAAGAGTTTTAAGCACAGGCAAAACAGGTAAATTCTTGTTAAAAAGGAAAAAAAAAGTAAGATTAAATACCAGAGGCTATCACCTATTGATTTTTTTGTTTTTTAGCCATTTGAAAAAAGGCAAGTTGTTAAACGTCTTTGAGATTTTGTTCCTTATTTATGATAGTGTTATTTTTGCCTTCCCTATATGTCTCATTAATGTACTCAATAATAATTTACTATGGAATAAAACAAATTTAAATATTTCTAAATAACTACATAAATGCAAAGCATTAGAGAAATATGTTGAACTGACACAGCATATTTGATTTATTTTTTTATTAGGGGGTAGAGTCTCAGTAAAGGACATTGAGTTTATGGTCAGTATTACTATATTAGAGTGGTTGCAGAGGAGCTCAATTCGAGAATCACATCTACTTGAGAATAATGTGCACACAGCAGTCAGAAATCGTAGGATATTAGCATACTTAGCAAAGATGAGGTCCAAATTCATTTAAAATGCCCTGTCAGTGCTCAGATGCAATAATCCCTCATGCACGTTGTAGGGAAGGTCATTGCAAAGAATAGCTCCAATTGCCTTATTAAAATGGCAATGAAACCAGTCAATATTGCCAGATAAATGAGAATTTGAAGAAATGTTTAAACTTTCACTGGAGCGTATCCAGATGTGATGTGACTACATCAAACAGCTTTTGTTCTGATTTCATTTCATTGACACTTGGAAATATTTTCACTTCATCACAGCTCTTAACATTTCAAATGACACAATGTTAATTTGTGCTTAATTCCAGTTAGTTTGTGGTCTCTCTAAATTTCTGTCATCTATTACCTCTATCTCCTGCTTAAATCATTATCATTTTGTCCTTAAATTTTTTGATTCAGTTGATTATTACTTGTCAAATATATACTTTTTCAGGGAAGACACACAACCTTGTGAAATTTTATATACTCACATATGAAAGAGGATTTTTTTTCTTTCCTACTGGCTCTTTGAAAATAAAGTCCTTGTAGCTTTTTCTTTCTTTAGTGAAATTAACTTTATTAATTTCTATATTTAAAACAAGTAACATTCAGGCGAAATAATTTGTTATGAAATCTAAATAGGTGATTTTAGAATGTTAAAAAATAGACTGAATATAAAATAAGTTGGAAAGAACAATGAAATATATTGATAATTATGCAATATAAATGTTTAGAATTACATACATTTTATGAAAATACTATAAAATGTGAATATTGTTAAGATCAACAATTTTCATAATTATAATTTATAAAAATTATGAAAACAAATAATAGCAATAAGTATTGGGTCTATAATAAACAATGAGGGACAATAAATTATTAAGAAAACAGAAAAATGTTATAGCAACACAAATCTCAGAAGAGGGGCTAATGATCTGAGAAAATGTTTAACTTAAATGATAATTCTAAAAAATCAAAATAAAACAGCAATCTGATATTACTTTTTTTGTCTCAGTCTCCCAAATTAAGTCCTTTTGAAAATAATTACTCTCCACTTGGCTTGTTTGCAGTAAAACAGTTATGCATATGAAGCAAGTGGAATTGTAGATTTGTGCAATCTACCTGGAATGATATCTAGTAACATTTATTCACCTTAAAAGCTGAAATAATTTATGGTACATCTATTGGCTGCAATATAATTCGGTCATAAATATTATCATCTCAAAAGTACTTGCTTGATATGGGAAAATTATCACCACATAAAATTTACAAAAGAATAGCTATGACATAATAAGATTAGCTTGATCATAAATATATAACAAGCCTGTGTTCATCCATCTGTTTGGCCTTCATTTATTTGTCTGTCTTCAAGATACAAGAATCAACACCAGGCACTCTTTCTTTGCAGATGTGTCTCTTTTGTTACATTTGATTTTTCTAGAAGAACTTACATTTTTTATACCAGTTTTTAATTTTTTTTTACTTTATTGTAGTAAGAGTATTTAACATGAGATCCACCCTCTGCAGTAGCATATGCTTGCCACCCTGCTTCCTAATTGTTTTCATGATGTGTTATTAACCAATACTTCCAGGACCTACTAGACTCCTGATTGTAAAACTTTGTGAAATAATTAACACTGTCAATAAAAATATGATTTTTATTTTATACTTTTAAATTTGTTTTATAGTAATAAATACAGATGGAACTACATACTTTGGAAAAAAACAATGTAGCTATAGTACTTAGAAACTAAAAATTTCATTCTGTTAATAAGAATTTTAAAATTGAAACAATGATTAAAAAAGAAAAAACAGCTCTCCGCTTCAAAATAATTCAGTTTCCTAGATAGTTTTTAACCAGAATTTTGAAGGGCATTAGTAACAGTGAATGCTTATGTCCATTAGGATTTGCATTAGTATTGGTTTTAATTATGCCTGAGGTTTCCTGTCATACATATTCTGAGCTTTCTCAGAGGAGAAACTTAGCAGATTGTCTTCTGGAACAGCAATGCACCCAGAATTATCATATTGTCCTAAACAATCATTAAGGGAAATCCTATTAATATTTGGAAGGAATGGTAAACATAACTACCCAGAAGTATTGTCAGTCACTAAATAATTAATACACTGTAAGTTCCACTGGTTTAAAAAAAAAAAAATCTCTTCTTAAACATTAGAAAACCTTGGCTAGAGAAAGGAGAAGAATCAGTCTTTCTCACTAAAATATAACCAATTTATTTTCTGGTTTTGGATATCATACTATATTGATTGATGAGACATAGGAATGATCTTAAATGTTGGTTAAGGTCGTGGTATAATATCCAGACTCCCTCAGGATAACCAGATATGCTTGTGAAAAAAAAAATATTTCCCTACTTATATTATTGAGAAAGGTATTGCTGGAATTGGTCTCGTGGAGTGGCTTTCTAAGCATGTTTAAGTGCTGGAATAATTTTACCATTATGTCACTGTTTCTTCCTGGAAAAGAAAATCATTGTGTTTTAAAGCTCAAGTGACATGACAGACTTTAAAAAGAATTAGCTGACATTGAAACTAAGGGCTTAATGAAAGGGTAAATTCTGATTTTGAGCAAGGAACCCAAAATCAATACTAGGCAGCGGGAATTTGTGAAATAAAAATTTACTTTATGTAATTTTACAATTGTATTATGCAGGAAAAAGTAAAAATTAATTTACCAGAACTATTCATTCTACCTTCTGCCGTTAACTCAGTCCATGTGAAGGCATATTCCATGTTGGGCCAACAGTTGCTCTCTTGACCCTCTTGTACAATTGTCCTTCTATCAAGAATCCATCCCACCTCCCCTTCTACCCCTGCTGCTCTCTCTTCACTACCTCCCACTCTTCACAAGTGTGTGTGCATGATGTGCCAACCTATTATATAAGCAGGCAGGAAGCCCTGGTTCTCTTGGCAGGAGGTAGTTGAGTGAGGAGGTGTGTGTCCTTTTCTTTGATAGATAGTTAGCTGTTGTTCAACCAAGGTTTTTAGTGGGTGTGTTTTTTTTATGTATTTCAAACTAAAATCATTTTACAAGTATATCCAATTCCCCTTGATATTAAAACGTGTGAGGAAAAAAAAATGGATCAAAATGAAATGATAAACAGAATCAAGACTGGGAATTGGAAATTCAATCATGAAGTATTTGTCATCCTTTAATTTCTTGGCTATGCTGCTGACTAGGCCTCTGAGGTCCCTGTAGTCAAAAAGATTGCACAGATCTTTCATCATATGCTGAATAAATATCCCTAGATAATCAGCATATGATCTTGAAATACTATTTCTGTTAGATTACAAGTTGTCAGCGCATTGATACAAGAGGTACTTGATATTTTAGTCAATGGCCAGTTCTCTGAGCACTAGTCACCCTCTCAACATGTTGTATACTGTTTTCTAGCACAAGAGGACAATAATTGATCTTAATAATGTGGCTGTATACTTAGCCAACCACAAGCGAGTGTATATTTTTACTAAAACACTTGAATACTGCCCCTGGGAAGTGAGTCTAGTGTCAGTTCCATGCTCGATGTAACAAGTGCTCTTTGGTGAGCTGAACTCTTTTTAATAAGATTATTTGTAAGCATAATGGTGAGTATGGAAATGTGCCAACTGAGGAGTCAGTGAGAGAGGAATAAAAGGGATAATGAGTAACAGGGAGAAAAAGGTAGGCCAAGGAAATCAGGCACATTGAGAACTTTCTAAAATCAGGTGAGTGAATCATAGCTGTAAGAGGATGTCAGAAATAAGAAATTATTGATATGTTTTATACTCAAGAGTGTGAAGGTCACTTTATGCATTCTATTTTTGATAATTAGGAGTGATTTATAGGTTTGCCACCTTCCCTTTTGCAAGTGGCAAGTCTCTAGATTCTTTCTGTACTGTTACACTATAGAGTGAAGTGGCAACAAGTAATCAATAAGCATGTTAAAATTTCTAAGATATTGCTATCAAATAAATATTTCGCGAAATGGCTTTATTATAGTTTCTTTGTAATTAGCATTATTTCTTTTTTTAACAGAGATACTGATGTTTACATTTTATTATAATTCGTGTTTCTGTATTTATGAAAATATGAAGAGGAATCTAAATTTGAGGAAACTGGAGAATGAGAATGGATATCTGAAATAATAGTTTTATAATATCTGTATTTCTCTTCCTGTATCCTGAGTGTTTATGCATATAGATCTTTGAGAAACATTTATTGGAGCATGTCCTATGCACTAGCATCTCTTCTAGATGAATTTTCTTTAATTGTTTGTCAAGCTATGAGCCCTTTCCCTTTCTACAACTCCAAATTATGGCCTGTGTTAAGTTGTTAATAATTAGTACAGTTTTAAATTTTGAACAGTGGATGGAGGAAATTAGATTAACAACAGAAATCAGGAATAAAACATGTTGGTTGACTGTTATAAAGGAAAAACTCATAGTTTTCTTTTCTTTCCTGTGTAGGAAAACCAGTTCTTCCTTACTCTGTCTTTTTTCCATGTGTGTCTTCTTTATTACTCACATAAAACACTTCACTTCTGACAGATCTAGTCACCACAGGTGTGGAGGATTTTCCTCGCACCAAGCAATTCTCCACACTAGCTGCGTGTCCGACAATTTAATTTGATTATGACACACTACCTACCTAGATGCTACCCACAGGCTAAGGACTCAGTGCCACGAGACTGCTCCCCACCACACTTCAGATGTCAATCCCAAGTAACAGCTTCTCAGGTAACCCACACTTCTGTCTGATCTTGCTACAAATTGGAGATGCTCATGACCCCTCCTTAGGTTTAACTAATTTGCTACAACTCAGAACTCAGGAAGAAGCACTTCCTTATGTTTACCAGTTTATTAAAGGATATGATAAAGAATACAGATTAACAGCCAGATGAAGAGATACATAGGGCAAGGTCTCAGAGGACCCCAAGAACAAGAGCTTCTGTCCCTATAAAGTTGGAATATGTCACCCTCCCATTGTGGATGTGTTTGACATCCTGAAGGCTTTCAGAATCCATTATTTGGGATTTTGTGGGATTTTATTCAGCCCTTCAATTAATGTGGGTACATCTGTTTGTTTTTAAAATGCCACCTACAGACATTAATTTTCTTTCAAGATACAGATTATGTTTTAACATAATCAGTATTTTAGCGTAACAGTTTAAGAAGTTTAGTAAAATTGGGTAGAACACATGATATCCTTATACATCTAATATTCCCATATTTTAAAGATTAATTTTACATGTCTTTATCACAAAACTTAATGTTTTAAACTCTGTAAAATGATATATGTTTAAATAAAGAGTTAAACTTTTAGTTCTTGAAATAATACAAAACATTATTGAGAATGAAATGCAATAATAATATGTTTTCTGTCTATCCATGCAACATTTAATCTTTAAAAGCAGTTGAAATATGCATGTAATATTTTAATTCAAAGGGATATAACATATTATTAAGTCTGGCAGACTAATTTGTCATATGTAGTTATAGCAAGCACATCAGATCATTTAATTCTTTCACCTATCCAAAATCAACATTTTTCATGAGTTCATTATGCTTCCTTTTATATTATTTTTCTGAACAAGCACTGTGAACTTAAATCCCAAAACAACAAACAAAAAAGAATGTGGTGTCACAAAATAGAGATATTTAAACTTTATCAGCTAAATTATAAAAAACTTTTTGATAAAATCATCTCTCAACTATTATAAATGTATCATTATTAGCTTAGATTAACAAAAATTTATAATTATGAGGAATTAAAATATTGAAAATGCTTTATTAAAAAAATTTTAAAAACTTTTAAATGACATTAGAATCTTGATTTCCCAAAGAATAAAAAATGGTCAAAGTAGCTATATCTTTTCTTTCATTGGCCTATTTTCTCAAATTGCGATATAAACTTACCAGTTAAGTGAATCATTTTTCAAAATCCCACATAAAGTCCATTATCTGAATTGTGGGGAAAAAAATAACATTTTGTTAAGGATCAAGAATTGGCACGCTCGCGATGACTGGATACGATAACGCATGAGAACATCAGAATCATTGGTCATGAAGTGCCATCATCCACCTTCATGGTCCCATTTGTTTTCCTCTGCCGTTTCCTCTCAGTGGGACGTGGGAGGCAGTCCCTGTGCACAGAAAGTGCCCGGTAAGTGGGCAATGGTTGTGTTACATTACATGGGATTATTTTATCGTAAAAAGATATGAGCATTATTTTTACATAGAGTTAAGGTAATACCCACAATGCTGCTGTTTTTGTAGTTTTACTTATGCAGATGCTTTATTAAAAAATATTATTTTCCTGAGGATTCTGATACTTGTCATATAATCAGAAAAATGAGGCAAAATACCCATTTATATGGAACATCTGTTTGCCTACTCTTCACATATATGTTCACCCTATCATGTTAGAAGCAGGAAAACAAGTAAAATAAATGTTTTTTTTTTTTTACTTCTTTAAAATAACAATATAATTTTTATGAGAATTTAAAGATTTTATATAAAGAGAAAAATTATGATTTCTTACTTGGTACAGTATAAACACTAATAGTAAGACCTATTCTTCATTCCTCGCATAGTATGCATCTTAAAAATTACATGGAAAACTGAGCATTGTCAAGGAATTCTATCAGTAGCTTTCGCCTGCCTAGGTGATTCAGTCTCCAAAGACCTCTTCAATAACAGATGATCAGTTATAGCCTGAGCAAAACTGTTAAATTCCCCGAACAGTGCTCTTGGCTTAGCCAATGTATAAACAATCTTAGTTTCTTTGGAATAAAAATTTGCCCAGTGCAGTTTTACAAATGTATAGATAAGGTGGATTTTCTAAGAGCACCATGTTTTCCTGAACTGTTCCAGAGCAAAGAAATCAGATATAACTATAAGTGTGTTGCATAAGTAGTTCTAGTCCTCTACACTTCAGTTATCACCCAGTTTGGTGACTATTCATTTGGTGAGCCATTAGTTATAAGTCTGGTCAAATTTGGCAACTTTGTGGGAACTTCTCTTTGGATTTTTATAAAGTTTTGATTTTTCCCTAAACAATATTATTTAAAAGTGTAATTCACTCTAGAACCCACATGAATCAGTGATTGGTATGGAGTTCAAATAAGAGCCAAGAATAAACGTACAAACCAAAGTATTAAGATAAGGAAGATTACCTGGGTCATATAAAAAGGCCAAGAGTTAAGATATAGGATGTTTAAAATTTAAGAACAACAGTTAAAATGTTCAGAAGTTATCTTCTATCTTTAAATATAACATTTAATCTAGACAGGTCATAGTAAACTTTAGCATTGTCTTTAATATTGATAATATTTAATTTTTTCTATTAAATAACTTTAGTTTTGAGGTTTAAATTATGAGTACTAGAAAGTGTGATAGCATAGCTCATTCCATTCTATACAGCAGTGTCAGATGATTAAATGAAAAAGGATAGAAAAGTTGATTTATGAAATGACTTCTGTAGAACAGTGGAAGGATGTGCAATGTGGATTTTAGTCTTTAATGGTATATTTAGCAAAACATGTTATCAATTTTTAAAATTTAGTTTGTATTCAAATCAAACACAGTAAGTCCTTACTTAATGTTATTGTTAGATCCTTGAAACTGTGACTTTAGGTGAAATGTTATATAACGAAACCAATTTTACCATAGGCTGATTGGTATAATAAGAGTTGAGTTCCTTTGGCACATTACTGATCACAAAAACGTCACTAAAATTCTTAGTAAAGGACAAAAACACTTTTAATATTAAACAATAAAATAAATGTGAGCCATACCTACATTTAAGAGAGATTAATAAAAAAAGTAAGAATGATTTTCCTGCCCGCTTATTCCAGTTCAGGGTCACAGGTGGCCAGAGTCTATCCCAGCAGCTCTGGACGAAAAGAGGGAAACAGCCCTGGACAGGACACCCTTCCACTGCAGGGCACACTCACACACACACCCACACTCACTCAGATTGTGACAGTCTTGACACTTCTATTCACCTGAGAAAGAAACCAGAGTACCTGGAGAAAGCTTAGGCAGACAGTGTGGCCCCAGCCAGATTTTTTTTTTTTTATCAACAATGTTATAACACAAATGACGTTGAATGAAATGATGTTTATTTGAGGATCCTTGGTACTGAAGAAAAAAATTAAGGTTTTTACTGAAACTCCAGTTAATTTTTTGTTAAAAACCTGATAATTTCAATTAATGTTTTATGTTAGAAAATCAATGATAAAAACCTTTCATGAAATATTTTCTTGCATAATTCCTCTGAATTAATATGTATAAGAGCACAAAATGACATAAGTGCGTAATAATCACATATCATCTCTCAAGTTCTCATCCATAGGTATCTTTCTGTCCCCAGCATGTCTGTTCTTCCTTGGTCATTTCGAGTCAATCATATATATGGGTAAATGAGCTTAAAAATTCCTTTGTTTGGGAGAGATTTCTATTTGTCTTATTTTCTGTGTATACTTTACTTCATTATATCAAAGAATATGGCCCTTGAGAAACATGTAAAGATTTATGATGACCTCACTACAATATCTGTAGTGCCATAATTTTTCTTCAGTGCTATTTCAGTTTTTCTCTCACATATATTTCCTGAGAATGCAGTCACCTTTTGTTTGAATCAGTACTTCAACCATAAGTAAATGTGGTAGTTCTAAATTTATGTATATACATAGACCCACAAACAATTTTACACAGACTCTATCCAACCTCTTTCAGGCCTAGCCTGCCAGCATGCTTTCCTTCATACTCACACTGCACACGTCTTGCCTTCTTCTCTGGGATGCCCCAGTCGAGGATGAGATGTTCAACATCATGGGAACCACTGAGTAGTGTGCTTTCGTGAAGCAGACCTTTGACTAAAGGGGAAATGACTTGGCAAAGAAGTATTCTCTCTTTGTCCTTTGAATAGACTGTTTTGGGTGAAAGTTATTAACAGAATATTTTTTTAACGATTTTATGTTTTTAGAACAGTTTAAATTTCACAACGCAAATGAGGGGAAGGTACAGAGATTTTCCATATGCCCTCTGCACCCGCACATGCATAGCCTCTCCAATTATCAGCCTCACTCACTTGAATGGTTTGTTACCAAGAATGAACCTACATAGACACATCACAATCCTCCAAAGGCCACAGTTACCTTACTTAGGGTTTACACCTGTATATTCTATGTGCTTGGACAAATGTATAATTACATATATCTATTTTTATAATATCACACAGAATATTATCATTGCCCTAAAAATTCTCTGCGCTCTGCCTATTCATTCCCCTCACCACTCCCACTCCTAGAGACCACTGATATTTTATTGTCACCATAGTTTTGTCTTTTCAAGAATGTCATATAATTGGAATCATACATTATGTTGCCTTTTCAGATGGGTTTCTTTCACTTAATAATATGCATTTAAGGTTCTACCATCTCTTTAGATGGCTTGATAGCTTATTTACTTCTAGTAGTGAATAATATTCCATTGCCTTGATGTACCACTATTTATTCTTTCACTCACTGAAGGACATCGTGATTACTTCCATGTTTTGGCAGTTATGAATAAAGCTGCTATTAACATCTATGAGCAGGTTTTCATGTAAACCTAAATTTTCAGTTCCTTTGAATAAACACCAGGAAGCATAATTGGTGCGTTGTATGGTAAGAGTATGTTTAGTTTTGCAAGAAACTGCAAAATTGTCTTCCAAAGTGGAAGTACCATGTCCCGTTCCCACCAGCAATGAATGAGAGGTCCTGTGCTTCACATCCTCAGTAGCATTTAATGTCAATGTTTTGGATTTGGGCCATTCCAGTAGATATATAGTAGTATCATTATTTTAATTTGCATTTTCCAGATGACATATGCTGTGGAGCATCTTTTCATATGTGTGTTCATATGCATCCTTATATCTTCTTTAGTGAGGTATCTGTTGTGATCTTTGACCCATTTTATAACCAGGTGATTTGTTTTCTTTTTGGAATTCTTCGTATATTTTGGATAATAGTCCTCTATCAGATGTGTTTTTTGAAATAGTTTTCTTCAGTCCATGACTTGTCCTCTAATTCTCTTGACGTTGTCTTTCACAGAGTAGAAGTTTTAATTTCAGTGAAGCCTGCTTTATCAATTTTTTTTTCATGGATTTTTTCTTTGGTGTTGTATCTTAAAATTATCACCATATTTGAGGTCATCTAGGTTTCTGCTTATGTTATCATCTAGGATTTTTAAAGTTTTAGACATTACATTTAAATCTGATGTATTTGAGATAATTTTTGTAAAGGAAGTAAGGTCTGTGTCTTAATTTACTTATTTATTTTTCATGTAAATGTTTGGTTGTTTCAGTACTATTTGTTAAAGAGACTGTCTTTGCTCCATTGTATTGCCTTTGCTCTTTTGTTACTGTTCAGTTGAATATGTTTATGGGAACTTATTTCTGGGTTCTTCAATACCACACTGTCTTGAGTACTTTACTTTATAGTAGATTTTAAAATCATGTATAATAATAAAGTCCCCCAACTTTATTCTTCTCCTTCAGTCTGGCTCTTGTGACTTTCCATAAAAACTTTAGAATCAATTTGTCAATATCCATGACATAAATTTCTGGGATTTTGATTGAGATTGCATTGTACCTATAGATCAATTTGGGAAGAACTGATATCTTGACAGTGTTGAATCTTCCTATCCATAGACATGAAATATCTCTTTATTTAAACTTTTCCTTGATTTCATTCTTTAGAGAGTTTTGTACTTTATGCAACATATTCTACAAGACATTCTTGAAAGTAATAGTTTTATTTTATATCATGCAGTAGCTATTTGGAAACATAATATCAATATATAGTTTGGCATTTTTTTCCCCCTTCCTTCTGTCTCCCCTTTACTTCACTCATGCCAAGATTGTTTTCCCTAATAAAGTACTAGAACATATATCTTTTCCTCAAGCTTTGCTTTCCACAGGCCAAGACAATAGATCCTAGGTGTGGTCCTAGAATGCAGACCCTTGGGATAAAAGCACAAAGCTTAATTGCTCGTAGTTTGGACAGCAATAATGATCTAATTGCTGATAGTAAATACAGTGGTATGACCCCTGGTCATGCAGTAGCACCAGAACTATTCATGATTATTTGAATAAGTTTTAGGTGTAATCTAAGGCTATAGAATGTGTCCTGGTTGTGGTGTTGGGACTAGATGAGACAATGGCAATTATATGAATTAGGGCATTCTCAACAGCCAACCCTTCCAATACTTGGGCATCAAATTACATCTCGTGGCATGCTATGGGTAGCTTCTATAGAATTTTTCAGAGGCTGAAATCTCAGGGCAGAACTTAACTATAAGAATGTAAGAATATGATATCATAAGTGTGCAATCTCAAAAAATCTCACGTCAATGTTAGAAATCTGATAAGAGAGTTAATTGAACACTGAACTCTGATAGGTAGTATGGTTAGACAAGTCTGATAAATTTGAATCTTCAAATTCCACTGGATTCATTATTTCAGCAAAAGCTGCCTTCATCCTCCTTTTAAAGAAGAGTAGTCTCCCCTTGAATGGTGACCTTGAAATGACCTTAGTTGAATCATATGTTTATAGAAATGGAACTTGTTTCCATAAAGGAATTCTTGCCTTCTCTTATTGTCTCTAGGACAATTACAAGCATCAGGATTAAGCACAGACCAAGTAAGAAAGGACAATTCCTATTTTAGGAAGAAATGGCTTACATGTTAAAGAAAGTATAGAATGTAGCTAAAATTTTTTTGGCAGGAACCGTTGTACAGTATTTAGACGTGGATCTTCAGTCTATTCATACAAGGGTTTAATAGGAGACAATTTAATTCCTTAGAGAACTTATATCCATTATGATGACTCCTAAAATATCCTAATAACCTGTTAAACTGGCTATTTGAATCCAGCACTCAATTACAGTAAATTAAAAATAAATGAGGTTACTTCCTTGAAATAGTCGTGAAGATAAAGTCAGAAGACTCAGAAATATGAGCAGGTAAAATGGATTTGGTATTTGAGAGCTGTGAACCCACCACAAGTCTATCATTCCCAGAATTGCCTAGAAATGCTCTCTTCAGTAAAGTAGTAAGGAATAAATTGAGAGGGGTTTCCATGGCCCTAGTATGGATTGTTCCTTGCTAGGGGACATCAAGGGTTTGTATGACTAGAATCGTCCATTTTGAGGTGTGATTTTATCATGTCCATTTGGGCATAATATGAGGCAGAGTAGCAAAGATCTATTGTGAAATTGGAATGTCACAGTAAGAATTTTTTTCCGAGCAGATCAAACACATGAGCAGGTAACCCTGATGCCCAATGTCACTTGTCTGTTTGTACGTATGACTTTCCTTCACGTCATACTTATGATTTCATGGAAGTTCCCTATGACCAACTCGTGGAGTAGGATACATCTCAGTGCAATTCGTAGATGGATTATTATAGTTTGTGTTAGGTGCAAAAGGACTCTTACCTCATTACAGCTCTGCAAAGAGGTGGTGCAAAAGTACATGAGGGACATCATTCCAGTGGGGAAAGCAGTGTGCGGTCACTAAATAGTCACTTTCTTTAAGTGAGAAGTGACCAGAAGTATGGGTAAACATGGACTCTAAGACAGAGGTAAAGGGTTTGAGTAGTTGATCTGGATGAGAGTAAAACAAAATAAGAAAAATAGAAGGTAAAGATTCAGATTTCTGGGGAAGTGACTTATGGATAAACCCTTGGGAGTCGTATGAAGCATATGGGTCTTTATTTTTTATGTTAATGCATACCAGAGTGACTAATACTATGACTTTCAGTAAGCCTTTCTTCTCATCCCATCTGAGTTTGGGCAATGGTCCATGAACAGCACAATCAGGTAAATGATGAAATCAATGCATGAGTGCTATAATATATGCACTAACACTTGTAGGCTGCTCTAACTAACTGCTACTGCTCCATAACCATCCTTCCATTAGCAGAAACTAATGATGAGCCTCAGGATGACATCATCTCTTAAAAAACTAGTAATATACTTATTGTCATGTCACCTACTTCAACCACTTTCCTCCTCTGAAAAGGGCAGGACTATATACTCACTGGAATCTGTACTTACTCTGAACTTGAATTTATATTCCAATCTCATTGTCTGTCAGCATCACCACTCAACCTGATTATTAAAGAATTCTCTTAATGGTTTTTTTTCCTTCCCTTCTACCTTGCTCTTCCTGTCCCTCATTGAGCACCCTAGGTTTGTACTACCTGATAATGTAGTAGTACATATCTTTTACCTCAGGCTCTGTGTTCTGGGAAACCTGGCATAAGGCAATGAGTACATGTCAATTTCAATCATTCTTTATCTATCATCCATGTCAAAATCTTTTATTTCAAATTGCCACCTTTCTCTTTGAAGTTATTTTGAAAAACCCTCTTGTAGCTTTTATTTTACATTCATATTTATCTTTCTATAACTCAAATGTGGTAGTTATCCTACTGAAAAACAAAATCATTATATGAGTACTCGTTACAGAAGATTAAAAATCCCAGAGTTCACAGCAGGGCACATACAAGTTAGCCAGCCTACAGAATAAGCTCAGGTTAACCTCAAAGTCAATAACTCTGAGCCTTACTTACAGTTTTAGCTATTCTCCTTCCTTTGTCTAAGAAAACCCTTTATGCTTAAAATTTCTGGTTACCTACTTTGTGATCTTCATAATTTATCTTAAATATAAGGGAAAAAAAGGAAGTGCTGGTAAACCCAAGCAACAAAATGCAACCTAGATGAAGAGATTATAAATGAGGAAAAACATAGGAGATTGAAAAATACCTAATGCCTCACAGATATTTCAAGACAGACCTTAGAATTAGAAATACTTTAAATTAAGTATATTAAGGCTGATACAAGGGGGTAAGTACTAATTATTATCTGTATAGTCCCGATAGTGTTTATCTCTGGTCCAATGCATAAAATAATTTTTGAATGTCAAGATGTAGTCAAATCAGTTTACAGATACACACACATAGTCACACATAGAGAGAGAAGGAGAGGGAGAAGGAGAGAAAATGAATGATGAATGAGTACAGTAAGAGGTTTCATAAAGAAGAAACTGGTTTTACAAAGAACACATCCACTGCTTCTCTGATGGCTAGCTGTGAAAGACCAAATAATATCTCTCCATCTTCAGTCATGATTTGTTTATGTCAGAAGCCTGAAACATGTTTTTCCTGACACATCTTCTGAAGCAGTCTAACAAAGTATCACAGGTCATACATCCCAACCACTGGTCACTCTCAAAGAGGAGGAGGAACTTGACAATACACATTACTTGACAATACGTATGGTTGTTTCCGAAGCAAACAAAACCAAAAGAAAACCAAAGGCAAAACGAACAAACATCTGTTTGAGCAATCCCATTCTTTCACTCAGGAAATAAAATAATAGCAGTGACAACAACAACAATAATAGTAGTAGTAGCAGTCCCAGTAGCCAAACCAACAAGAGTAATAGTGTTTATAGTAATAACGTAATAGTAGCAGTATTATTTATATGTGAAAAAAATTGCAGGTCTCTGACAAAATAGAAGATAATCTTTTTTTTTTTTTTTTTTTCTGACTTACAGCAGTCACCCATTTAGTGACAGGGAAGAAAAGAATGGTTATTTCTACTGGAGACATTTATTACAGAAGTTAATTTTTGCAAATTACTCACACTACATATTAGTTGATAAGTCCATGAAGTAAAAAGTTTCATAAATTGTTAAGTCAGACTCATTGGGAATATTTTATCTCCATGGAATGAGTAGTTAATGCTATAGTTAAAAATAAAAGGAGAACAATTGGTCGTGTAATTAAGTGGAGAATTTGGCTCTCTTCATTTTATTTCAAACAGTTTACACCACATTAAATACTTTAATCTTCATAGTTACCCCGTTCCTAATTCTCCAGACATCCTGCACATCCAGCAGTCTAAAAGATATCACGATTGTAAGTGAAATTAAAATAGCAAATGTATTCAGTAGCTTCTTCTACATGATATTCAAATCAAATTCATAAACTAAAGAAACAGTACACTGAGATTTTCACTTCATAATCACTTTTAGCTCTTTCAAGATCCCTTTCAATCCTGTTCACATTGTCTTAGAGAAGCAAATTCTTAGTGTCCATATACTTCAACTGTAAGATTTTCCTTTAAATGTCTCTGTCACTTGCAGGGTTCAGGCTACAAAGTGGAACTATATTCTATGAAGAGTTGCATTATGGAGTAACAACTAAGCCATTTGAAATTTTGAATAATTCAGGACAACTTCCATGGTCTGATATCAGTTCATTAACTCTTAATTGCATTGGGCAGGGGAAGAGGGTAGAAAGGTGAAAGGGTCAAAATGCAATTCTCAGTTTCTCTCAGGGGCTAAAATATAGATCCCATTTTCCCATTCTGGCAGTTGTCAAAATAATTATCTAGAAGCATTTCTGGGAGTAATTTCTCTCCTAATCCCAAAGCACTGGAGAAAGCAAGTTCTATTTGCCATTCTTCAAGGAATTTATGAAGAGTACACTTAAGAATGGCTTTGAGTTAGCCATGGTGTGTTCACACGAGGCATGATTGTGTGCATATATTTAGCTAAATGTGGTTCACAGGATAGGGTTCATATATGTTTAATGGATGAAATTTCTTAAACAGCCCTCAAGGTGTTTCAAATCTTTCACCTGGAAGCATTCGAAAATGAGATGAAGTTTATTTGCGATTTTAGGTGACAAAATAACAAGCACGGCTTCTTATGGGAGGGAATCTAAGGTATAGACAGACTAATCATTAAAAACAGAAATGGCAGTGGGCGACTAAGGGTATTGTAGGGGTAAGACTAAGACGACCATAATATGCATAGGAAGTTATGTCTCAAATGGTTTTTAATGTCCTTACTCTGTGTTAATCTTCCTTAATAAAACCATACTAATGATACAAGTCATAAAAATGTTTTATGCTTTTTTTGAAAACTGTGAACGAACTTCATTTAACTAATGCTCATGTTCCTTCTTTTGTGAAGAGTTTATTGGATAGCTGTAGCATAATTAGTTCAGTTCAGCATTTGAACGGGCTTCTCACCTTCATTTGCACTGTAAAATGAGCGCAGTGAGGGGAGGGAGCCTAGTGACATCCATTTGAGAAAGTGATGGGGATGTGCTCATTCGCTCTCTCAACTGAGATTCAAATTTCAGGTTTCTTCAAAGACAGTTTAAAATATCACTTCAAAGAAATGATTTAGTAAACATTGCTGTAATATTTTATGGTTGACTAAAAATTTGAATTTGAAATGGAAATTAAGTTCATTCATGAAATCCTCTTACAGTAATAATATATCATTTTAATAGCAAAGTGTCTAGACACCTAATGTCAGACCAGACGATGATCATTTCAGTGCTTTATATCAATCATATTCATCATTGTAATTATACTTCCTGGCGATAATTGAGTATGTTAAACAAGAAACCTGATGACTTAAAAGGAAATATTGGAAAGCATCTCAGGTAAAGAGACCAATTTACATCCTTATTTTAAGAAAATATTTCAAAAATCTGGAATAATATGTGAAATTTTTTACACACACTGATTTGCCTAGTGTGATCTTGATTTAACAACTGTTAGCTCATTGGCCATACTTCAGATTTCATTTCCTAGTAAATAAAAGGTACTCAGTTGATATTTACCTTTGCATTCCTTGCTAATTCCATTCTCTCCCCTTTTACCTTAGAATAACCAATATCTTAATGTTGGTATTTATTTTTCCTGACCATTTTAAATAAATAATTTCATTACATATCTGTGTATATCAGTCAGAAAAACAGATGATATATGAATGGGGTTTAATATAGAAAAGGACAGCAGTGTGGGAAGACCAGAAGTGAAACATGAGTGGAAAAAAAAAAAGAATCAGTGAAAAAATTCATACTCTGTACCTTCCTCTCAAATTTACCATCAACCTAAAACTGCTCTAAAAAAGTAGTCTTAAAACAAAACAAAACAAAACAAAACAAAACAAAACAAAACAAACCCATAATCAGAGTTAGACTGAAGCACTGAAGTAAGAGTGGGGTAAACAGGTTGCTGGTCATGGTCATGGTCATGAAAGATCTAGAAGGGCGGCCTGAGATGCTGCTGGTCATGTGCTTGTCACTAGGAATTGATGTCTTGGCAATTTGAAACTAATGGTTACCACTTGACTCTAGCTTCTAAATCTGTGAGCTCTTCTCATTGGTGTACTTTACTATGACACATTGAAGAAAAATTTGTTCTGGAAAATGTAGTTCCCAGATTTCCATAGAGTATGATGGTGCCCAGTCTACAATAGAAAGTACAGCACAAAATGGTTCCACGAAACAAATATAATATGGTTTGTTTTCAGTTTTACATAACAAGTCTCATAATGTTCGTATTCTACTTTAAATATTTTCTGTGGAGGCTCCAAGAGTTATCTGTGTGCATTTTAACATTTGCTAACAGGAATGATTTTCTTTCATTCCTTTCAATTATTCTGCTTTTTATTACTTTTTCTTTCTTTTGCACTGTGTAGAGACCGCATTATACTTTAAAATAAAATGCTTTATAGTAGCCATTATTTTTTCATAGATACCTGTAAAGGAAGTGCTTCTAACATTTTTTCACTGACTGAAATTTTTGTAGGATTTATTACATACTCAATTTCAAATTTTTAAAAATCTTTTTAAGGTTACCTAAAATTTATTTTATTATAGAAGAAAATAATAACAAATGCATTTTTGTATTTATCTAGATCACAGTTATTTTCTCCTGTAATTTATGCAATAAATTATGTTAATAGATATTCTGATGATAAAATTTTATTGCTTTTTTGGGGGATAATTCTAGTGATGAGGTATATGGTACATACATACACATGTCAAATTTATATACATACACATAAAATAAGTATCTGAATTTAGTAAGATATTTATCTAAGATATTTATATATACTTTTAAATCAGATTGGTTTAAATTATATTTTCTAGGTTCATAATATTATTCATATGAATGCTATGGTAGTTCCCCCTCCTTCTCCAATTGATAAGATAGACCATCTAAGACAGAGAATGTGTGCTTCTTGCAGAGCTGATAAAACTCAGTGGTCTTTTGATAGGGATTGCATTGATTCTGTAGATTGCTTTGGGTAGTATGACCATTTTAACAATGTTGATTCTTCCTACCCATGAGTAGGGTATATGCTTCCATTTATTTGTATCATCAGTTTCTTTTTTCAATGACATAATTTTCTGAAAATAGGTCTTCTGCCTTCTTGGTTAATTTGATTTCCAGGTATTTTATAGTTTTGATGCAATTGTAAATGGGATTGTTTTCTTAATTTCTCTTTCTGAAAGTTCATCATTGGTGTAAAAGAATGCCCCTGACTTCTGAATATTTATTTCATAACCTGATACTTTACTGAATTCATTAATCAGTTCTAACGGTTTTTTAGTGGAATCTTTAGGGTTCTCTCTATATAGTATCATGTCACTGGCAGATACTGACCTGTCAGAATGGCTACCATTAATAAATCAAAAAACATCAAGTGTTGGCAAGGATGCGGAGATAAGGAATTGCAAATTGGTACAGCTGCTATGGAAAACAGTATGGAGGTTGCTCAAAAAATTATAAATGGATATACCTTTTGACCCAGCAGTTGCACTTCTGGGGTTTATCCAAAGAAAACCAAATTGATAATTCATAAAGATCAATGCACTCTAGTATTCATGGCAGCACAATTTACAATAGCCAAGATATGGAAGCAACCTAAATGCCCATCAACAGATGATTGGATAAAGAGATTATGGTTCATATATACAATGGAATGTTACTCATCCATTAAAAAAAAATGAAATCGTACCATTTACAGCGACATGGACGGACCTAGAGATTATTATGCTGAGTGAAATATGGCAAAGAAAGATAAATACTATATAATTTCACTTATATGTGGAATCTAAGGAACAAAAAGAACGAACTAATCAAAAACAGACTAAAAAATATAGTGGACAATTTGGTGACAGACAGAGGGGACTGGGGTTGGGAGGCTGGGTGAAGGGTTAAAGTACAAATTAGTAGTTGATAGTCGGGCACAGGGAGCATAGAAGAGGAAATGCAGTTAGCAGTCATATGATGGCTAAGTGGAGGGCCAGGGGAGGGAGGGAGCAATTGGAGGGATCATTTTATGAACATTATAGATGTCTAACCATAGAACATTATAGATGTCTACTGTATACTTGAAACTAATTTAAATAAATAAAATTGGAAAAAAACTGGTCAAATTGTCTTGGAATGGTGCTCTTATTGTGCCTTTTCCATGGAAAATTTATGGTTTTCTGTTTCAGATTCCTTAATTTTTTAGACATATTTTAAAAAAATACAGTCAATTTTAGCAATTAATAATTCCGCAAGGTTTAATCATTTTTTAGAATATTGGATTGAGGTTAATGCATTACTCTCTTCCTTATATACAATTTTTTTCTTCTCATTATTCTCAATGTATTTTTGTGTTTTCAATTTTATGTTGAACACTCTTGCTTGGGGTTTTCTCTATTACTGTCCCATTCATGCTATATTATTTTGTTTTCTCATTTTTCTAATTTTTTTTTTAACCAAGAGCTCCTTTTTTTTGTAATCCAGAAAGTGTTTGCCTCCAATTTGAACATCGAAGTTATAAATTTCCATGCATCTAGTGCATTAACTGCAAATTATAGTTAGAAAATGTATTATTTTATCTGCTGTTCAATTTTACACATTTGATTTTTTATATTTATTTTTTAATTTTTTTTCAGTTTTGCATGTTTGATAATATGAAATGTGATTATTTCTTTGACCATGTATTAGTTAAAACTGTATTTTCTAATGAGAAAAAATATAGATTTCTTTAACTCTTTTTGATATTGCTTTCTAATATTATTTTATATGTTCAGAGAAATATGACCATAAGTTATTGTTTTGTATACTTCTTTTGTATCTTACAAATGTAGACCTTTGGTATAGTTGGTGATCAGGATTTTTAAATATATTGTCTGCTAGAACAAGTATGCTTATATAGATTAAGCTTATACTACATTATTTAAATTATATGTTCTTTCTGTCTTCTCTTTTCTCCCTGTTTCTGCTCAATATGTCAGTATAGAGGCTTAGGTGAAATGTATAAACATTTATGGTGTTATCTTCTTAGTAATTTTTACTTTTATGATTAACAGCATAGGGAAGCATAGTAATGGAAGAATAAACTGGAGGGAGAAGAGGTGGGAGGATTTTGCTAAAGGCCGAATATGAGTGTCAGAGCTCACACTGGAAATTTTTAAGAGTAGAGCCAGCCCAGAAATTGCAAGTGTGTATATATATATGCACTTCTTATAGTGACAAAAGAAACAGGACTAGAGTCAATATTGTTAATAATTTTGATGGTTCTAGGCAAATACAGGCATACCTCAGACATGTTGCAGGTTCGGTTCCAGATTACCACAATAAAGCAGGTATTGCAGTAAAGTGAGTCTTAATCTTTCTGCTGGTGGAGAGTCTTGCCTTCAGTTTGTAAAATCTACATTGGTGAAGCGCAGTAAAATGAAGTGAGGTGTGTTTATGATGATAGAGTCTCAGAATTAGAGGTGGTGGAGGGCAGGGGTTTTCCAGAAGCACGCTGAGTTCTGGAGCTCTCTCCATTCCCATCAGGCATAGCATGGAGGAGAGAGATCACTCTTAGGAGAGTGGTTCAGTGATCCTTCCCTGACTTCTGTATGTGACTATGAGGAGGTTAGCGGAGGGTCGTCTCTCAAAATCCTGACGTTCCCCCTCACATCCTACTGAATGTGGTATGAAGGTAGGTAATCAGCACAGGTGTGGTCCTTCTTAACTACTGTAATGGAAGTATGGGGAAAGAAATGGTTACCTGTTTTTTCTTGCTTTGGTTCTTGATTTTCCAAAATTTATTTTAAAGTAATAATACAATATTTGAATCTAGAAAATGTTGAGGATTTCAGAAACATGGTAACAAGTTGTTGATACTTCCTTCATCCTGAAAGTTAGTAATATATTTGCTGGTTAATAATTTAGATTAGAAGTCAGCCTGCTAAGCTTGAATCCCAGCTTCACCATTTTCTGGCTGGGTGTGTTTGAACAAGTTACTTAAACAAGATGTGCCTAATTTTCCTTATCCACAGAGGATATTAATAGTGCCTACCTTATGAAGTTATAATACTGAATAAATTATTTAATGCACATAATGTGTTTATAACAGTACACTGTCTTACAAATTTTAAATGTTAATAACTATTTGCTCTAAGAGTAATTATTGACTAGGTCTCACAAGGCATCTACCTCTGACAATTCATGATAATGACTCTGAGACAACAAATTTAAACTGGCCCTTGCCTCATAGTTGCCTCTTTAAAACAGAGAGAAGTGTTTTTAACATAGAAATACCTTTAAAAGAGAAGCTTCAAAGCACAAGAAAGAAAAAGATTTCTTCTAGGTTCTAGTCTCTCTCCAGTTTTACGCTTCCTTAATCAGTCTAGAAAATCATTCTCTCATCCATTCCAAATTACAGACAATAAGTTAAAAAAACAAACAAACAAATGAAAAAACTTTCTACTAAACCCAACTGCTTCTAAATAGGATAGTTTAACTTTGTTATATCTTTCTTATACAATGTTATTGAAACTGAAAGTAGGAAACATTACACCCCAAAATCTTTTTTGCTAACAAGTACTTTAATGTGCCAAATATTATTGTGCTTACACATTCATACCTTACACCTTTCTAGACAGTTATATACACCACCACTGCCAAAGGCATACCTGTGCTTTTGGTAAAAATTTCCTCCTCTGTCCCATTGATGAGATCTCAGTATTTTGACTTGCTTTGAGATTTGCATGAGATTTGGACCATTAAGCTTTATGCCGTAGTTATCACATCAGAGTAGAAGATCTCAGCAGAATTGTGTGGTTCAACTTGTCCTCTTTACCTGTTTTTCTTTGCCACAGAAAGGGTGCATTTCTCATACGGGCAGTTCTGTTAGTTTGAGTGCTAGAATAGAGACAGTCTGAGAAAATTTGAACTAAACTGAGCCAGAGTTCATCTTTGATCATCAATCTGTAATGTGAGTAAAAAATAAATAAATAAATAAGTGTTACTGTAAGCCACTTATATTTTGGAGTTGTTTGCTATGGAGCAAAGGCAAACAACATGTAATATTACTTCTAAAATGCAAGTTAGAGCACTCACACACCTGTTTCATTACTCTAGATTAGTATACAGGGGTCCTTACTTCTATTCACTTTGCTTTTACTCAGTTCATTCTGAATTGTAAGGATGATTATTTAAATTTTGTTCCTTGGTATTGAAATTCTTTTTAGTTGGAAGTGACAGAAAAATCTAAGCCAAAAGTGCTATGAAAAAAAAAAATGGGTGGAATTTATTGGTATACATAACTCACAATCTCTGAGCTTCAAGCAGAAATAAAATCTGAGATTCAAATAATTTCTCCAGGACAAATCCTTCTTACAATTCTACTCAGTTCTGGATTCATTGTCAAGGTCCATGTGGTATCATGGTAGCTGCCAACTCCTCTTGGCTTGAATTCTCAGAAGTACAGCTATAATTATAATAGTCAATCTCTGTGTCTTCTAATGTGCCAGACACTCTGGTAAGAAATTTATATAAATTAATTCATTTCAGCTTCTCATTATTCCATGAAGTAGAAACTAATACTATCCTCATTTTATAGATAAGGAAATAGATGCACAGAGTATTAAGATGCCTCATAGTAACCACTATTAGTATAGGACTAATAGAGCATAGATTATAAACTTGCAAAAGTATTTGGACAAAAAGTTTTAAACCTCGCTTTCAGTTGTTCAAATTGTGTCATAATTCTATCATTAACTGAATCTCTATGTTAAAGAAAATCTAATGCTCTAAATGTCCACGGCTAAGATGTATGTTTTCTATTTAGCTGGATAGAATTTTTTCACCTACAGAATTTACAGACAAAATGATAGGGAGAGTGTTCTTCAGAGTGAAATAGGGGCATTGTTATTTAATGAAATGCTAGTGTATGCAGTGTCAAGAAGCTTTCTTTAAGCATCAGGTATTTAATGCTGTCTGCAGGCTAACAAGTTAGCCTGCCAAAGATTCCTGGAATCTGAGAGAAGACAGGAGATTCCTGGTTCAGCTACAAAGGACTTGTTATGACATAGAAGCAGCGTGAACTTTGTGTTCGCAGCAGTTTCAAAACATACTTTCCTGCCACACTCATTTGTTAAAGATCTAAAATACAAACAGGAGATTAAATAACAAACAATGCCATTATGAAATGGCCTATCTAAGAAAAATATTAATGTTCTATTTAGAGCAAAGGATATATAACAAAAAAATCATAGCTTTACTGAAAACACCTTCTTACATGATGATATTGGATATGGACAGGGAATAAACTGCTTGAAATCACTATAAATTTTTCCTTTAGAAGATTAGGTGTAGGATAAAGATCAGAAAACTAGAAATTTTCTATAAATTTTATATGTACCAATGTAAAGAGGGTTCCATAATATAGTAAAGAAAACCAAAAAAAAATTGAAAGAAAAGTTAAAAACAATATAAGTTGCGAATCTTGGTTTGTTATGTCGTGAAGGCACTGGAACGACATGAACAGACCACCTTAAGAGCGGCCAGTTTTATAACCTTACATTGCTCTTTGTAAAATTTTACCTTCACAGTTTCGGGTGCTGTTGAATTTCATGTCCCCAGCTAGCTCGGTGAGGGCTGTAACTGTTTTCAAGTACCTGCATGTGGGGAGTCTGAATGTGTAAAAATATTTAATATATTTAGAGTTCTTCACGTTTCGGGGTTTAAAACATCTGACCCACCTAGGTCATGTGACTTTTCTGTATTGCTAAACTTTGTTGTAATAAAACGAGAGGAAAAATTTATCTCATTTTTATGCTAGGAAAATTAGACTTTTTATTGTATAAATTGTGAATTTTATTTTAAAAAAAGCATCAGCAGTTTGAGTTATAAGACTTGATTTAAAAATGTGCTAGCGAGACAGAAGAGCAAACATGTTAAATCTAGCGTTAACATAAGCCCTGATTAATAACTTTGGGATTATTAGGCGTTCCTAACTAATATCTTTGTAAACATTCAATAAATATAAGAGATTTTAGTACCTATAAAACTCCCTTAATCACTTCTTGCTAGACAGGCACCTTAGAGGACAGAGGAGAGGAACAGAAGTCACATCACTCTTATGGTCTTTTGTTTAGGTACCTCCCATGTCTTTAATTTTTCATTAGCCTTTTGCAGTGAATCTTTCTATGAACCTATTTTGGAATCTTGAAGTCTTTTGGAGGTTTCTGCATGCCAATCAAAACAGTTATCCCATTCCATTTGATTTGAATCACTTGCTTTTAGTGTGCTTCTTAAATGAATGATATTCTTTATTTCCATGTTTCCCATAATGGCCATTGTAATTCTAGGTTGCTTTAGTGAGATTTTGCCATTTTTGTAGACATCTATATTTTCTAGGACCACAGTTATTAAACACACAGACACACAAAAACATAGGAAAGCGGCCTGCTCAAATCTTTAAAATTTGAAGATCCCATTTATTTAGCTGATTCTTGGGTCTCTCGGCCAAACTAATACCTAAGAGGTAGGTGCCATTGGATTGGGGATTTTTTGGTGTTTTTCTGAGTACCTCATTGCATGGAAATTTTCTTGAGGTTAGCTGGTTGCCTAGCATGAAACTAACCTATCCTTGACCACGTTATCTTAGTGCAGTAGTCCTAGAGTTGTGTGGCAAGTGTTCTAACAAGGTTAAGTGCTCCACCTGTGCACTTTTTTATGACTGCGACTTCTGAGATTCTCATTAGCAACAGACCTATCATTTCTTTCATGAGAAAATTCATTTATAGTGATGGGTACTCTAATGGCACCCCAAGTCCCTTGGCAGATTATGCTAAAAACTTGCTTTAAGGTTTTGTGAGACTCCTGATGGCTGCCTCCTATTGCAGATCCCAATATAATTATCCTGGAACCTTCCTGAAATCCCAGAGACTTTCTGGCGTATGTATTTTAATAAAGTTTGTTTGAATTGGAGAGTTACGCCCAAGGGGGCGGAGCTTACATCTAAGAGTGACTTACCCATGGCTTTCTGTAAAGACTAGAGGAAGGGTGATCTTAAAGAGGTGAGCAGGCACCTCGCCTGTGCATCCGATCTCCCATGTCTTCAGCAGTCAGCTTTGAATTCCATCCTCATCTTCAGAAACTATTAAAAATGATGAAAGACAAAGTGGCAAGCGCACACACGCGCACACACACACACACACACACACACACGCGTGCGCGCGCGTTAACATTTTATAAAGTGGACAGTCTCCTTTTGGAGAACTGCAAAATGTGGCACAATGCAGGAAGCTTTTATGGAGGAAAGAATAAAGAATAAGGGAAAGACTAATAGAAAATATCTGATTGGCTAGGATCACAGAGGCAACCTTGTTTGAGGTGAGAAGGCAGAGTTGGCTTGACGTTTCGGGATTAGCTCACTCGATATCCTGAGTTCTTAGTCAGGTAGAGCATTTGTAGGGATCACATATGTTATCTAAGTTTCAGTTTGTGGACTTGGTACTTCAGGCAGGAGCAGCTCTACTTCGGGTTTAGAAAGTTATTTCAATACATATTATGTCAGACTGTTTTAATTATATCAGGAGATGCTTCTTAAACTTTTGTGAGTTTGTAATTTTGTAAGGGTGAGGAAGAAGCACAAATTTAACCTTTGGGAGATCATTTAGGTAAATTAATTTCTGATTACTATATTTAATATTGAAATAATCATATTTATAAGTGTACAAGAATTTCCAAGGTATGATTCAATTGCTATAATGGGAGAATCATAGTGGACAATAAAGAAATAAAAGTCTAGTTATATAAAAGGTTAGAATGATACTTTCTAAAATTCTTTAAGCATTTTGTGATCATTAGCATTTTCATACTACTCTTATGAACATAACACATAATTAACAGGGTCTCATTTCAAAGTTAGCGATTGAAAAGAATTGGAAAAAAGGACTCACATGTGCTTCCATTTTATTTTTTTGTTTGTTTGTTTAATGGTGACATTGGTTAATAAAATCCAGTAAGCTTTGGCTGTACACTTTAACAGTAAGGTATATGTATATATACATTCCGTGTTCACCTCCCATAGTTAGATTTCTTTCTGTTACCACGTATTTGACCCCCTTTACCTCGTCTCCTTCTCCACTCCCCTCAACCCTTACCCTCTGGTAGACATTTGCCTATAGTCCATGTTTCCATTTTAATAATGGAACCTAGAATAGATATGAGGCTGTGTGCATGCCACACCTTTGTTGGAGGTTATTTGTTATCATTAGGCTTCAGAGGTGATTTGAAATTGGAATTTCTAGAAAATTTATCCATAAATCTGTGAAAGCACATTTTTTAATAGGAAGTCTGTAGTTTTTATCAGACTCTCACATCAAAATATATGCCATAAAAAGCATTAAAAATCACTGGTTTATGGCTTGAAATTTGGTGTATTTCTCATTACTTAAATGACAATGTGCCTTACAAACTATTTAGTTGTTTGGTTTGTTGCCTAGATAGCGAGGCACTCCTATCTGGTGAATTTTATTTGGTAGTGAATCAGCACCTTTATTTGACTAATAGTGGGCTTTCAAAATGAGTAATTAATTTTCAAGAGGGACTTATAAAGTCCATTCAGGAATAATGAAATCTAATAGTTGTGTATTTATAGTATATTCTTTGAGAAGTGTATGTATTTTCACATTTTAATCTAATATCCCTCTGAAAAAAGTAATGCATATTGTGCTTATGAGAGTCTGATTCTCACAGAAGTAAAACTGTTTCCCAAAGTCTGTTAACTTATACCATAAAGACTTTATATAATTTATCCCACACCCATTGATAGACTGGGATTCAAATACAATAGCTGGAGTGTAAGTTTGATAAGACAAGAGAATATTAATTTTCTTTCTCTTAGTGGTAATGTTTGTTACTATTAAAAGGTAAGTCTGAAACTGAATGTGAGTTTTATTTTCCCAGTGCTACTCTCCTATATGTTTCTTCCTATGATAATTGATAGTCTCTGGAGAACTATCTATCCAGTTATCCAGGTCATGTGCTTAGAAACGTTCTAAGAAGAAAAGATTAGCTGTCTCGGGTGGGAAACATATTCCTTCCTCATTGGAAATGCCCAGGTTTTTTTTTTTTTTATCATACTTGATAAGGAATAGTTCTTTGTCATTTTTAAGGAGTTCTTCAATGCAATTTGATAAGACCTGTACATATGCAGGGTGTGAATTTCAGGTAGCTTTCTTTAAACCTTCCTTCACACTCTGGCTCGCTTTGTATATTTCTGCTTCGGTGACTATAGAAAGGAGTGAGCAAGAGATACAGACAAGCTTTAATTATGAAACTTTCAGAGAATTTATGTCAACCCCCGCTTGGCACATGAGAATTCAGAATCCATTAAAATTCCAGGTGAAAAGTAAAGGAAATATAGACAGACACAGAATTTTCACAATTTGAGACAAAGCTATATGTTGATTTTAAACTCATAAAATTGTGATTTGCTTTAAATGATAAAGCCTTTCTACATGTCTTCACAGTATGCAAACTCGTTACTTTTTCTGTTAAAATATATTTGATTGTAACTTCTAAGGCAAAACATGACTTTCAAGTTCATAAAGCTCTAAGAAACCAAACATGTTAGCAGTTTTGTGGATAACAGTTTTATTTGTTTTATGTATCACTGTTCATATTGTACAATTAGTTGACTCTGTTCTCTTAAGCAAATTTTATAAGATCTGTGAGTTTTATCTCAGGATGAAGAATTTATTGTATTTTTTCAATATTGAAGAAGATATTATTAGAGTTGTTCTTTTCTCTTCATTTTCTTGTGTCAGGAGGTAAGAGTTGTTCTGCAAAGCCGTTGCATAATAAGTCTTATTATTCATTCTTATTAAATTCAGGACTCTCTCCAGAGTTTCCATTGGCCTATCTTTTAATGTTTAATATTCACCATCCCAAATAGTGCTAATCAATTTAGTGATGTATTAAAAAAATAATTAGTCCAAATATCACATATTTGTGGATTTCTGTTCGATTGGTAGAAACTTTGAGGATCTAAGTATCTTGTGCTTGATATACAAATGTGCCTCTCTTTCACCTTCAGCCTTCCGTGGATTATTATCAGTGGTATTATTAGTATTATTTTTAACCATGAGTGTTAGATACTATTAGCAACACTGATTATGTTTATATACCTATATTATTTTCTTAAATTATAATATAGTTGATATCAGTTTGCAGAGGCAAATGTGGTATCTCAGTTACCGGAGTTGTGTCTGAATATGGGTAGCGAAGTACAGCATAGTGTAAATAGGTTGCTATTCTGTGATGTGTTTAAAACATTAGTTAATAAGCACAAAAATTTGAATGCAATTTAGGTCTTTTTCAGGAGAAGTTCCCCCAAATAACAAGAAGTTATATAGATGACAAAAAGATGGTAGTAATTATAATATTATGAATGGTTAGCACATTACAGTAGAAAACATCTGCCACATTTAGAGTTTCCTTTGTACTTTAGATAATAAGTTCAGCTGAGTGAGAATTATATTATAGTAAACAGTGCTGCTTTTAGCTATAATTAGAATTATTGTTGTATTGATATCCCCTTGATAATACTAGACTAGAAAGTAAAATCAGTGGACATAGGAAAGAGCAAGATAAAAGCTAGGAGATCGATTGCCTCCACTTTACTCTAGTGATTTAAAAATATTATATTGTGTTTATCCTTTACTGTGTTTGTTCTACCTGTTCTTTGGCGGTTGGTTTGCTCTTTATTGCTAGACTACTATGGTAACTTATACCTTGTCTACCCAGATAGAAAACTCTGAGAACATTATTAGTGTCAGAGCTTGACATTATTGATTGGTGTGTGCCCTTTACAGTGTGTCCAAAATACCTCGGTGGGGGTTACTGTGCCCTACACTGTACTTTCTAAATAAGTATTTGTAGTGATGCATTTTAAACAAGAAACTTATGAATATACATGTTTAACACTGGGCTGCCTGAGACTAACCCCACTGTACACAGAACTGAAAGCAAGTTGTGGGTGGATCAAGATAATAACTAGATATGAGTAACCTAACAAGGGATGTGTGACTATGATTTGATTTCTTTAGGGATGAGAGAATGCCTATTACTTGTGTCCGGATAGTGAGCTGTAAGAGTAACTCTAGTAGCAAATTTGAGATCACTCAAAGAAGGCACTGATAGCCCCTAAAACCAACATCGGCAACCTCCCTTAGTTTAGAGTTATGTAGAACAAGATTCTATGAAACAATTAAATCTTCTGCCTAATTACCATTTTCAAATAGAAGTTCTTTTTGAAGAGTTACTAGAATATGACATATACAAAACTGCACAGTAACCATCCAATACAATTACTAAAAGAGAAAATAAATCACAAAGTATATGACTAGAGAATATGTTAACAATTAAAAAAAAAATTGAACAGATGAAATATCTCCAGAATTTAAGAGATTTCCTTTGGAATAATAATTGGACTCATTTAAAAAGATGACAACTTAGAGAAGATGTGATTAGGCCACTTTATATTTTCTGCAATTTATTATGAAGAAACATGAGATTATTTTTATGATCATAATACAGTAGCAGCATAATATACTGGTAAAATAAATGCAATAAGACAGATGGAAATATCACAAAATGATTCATTTTATAATAAGATAAACTCTAGAAAAACATGTAAAGAGAACTTTTCGAGAGGAAATAGTGATAAGAGTTGGAATCCAGGAATTAGGGTACGATGATCTATGATATAGGAGAAGGAAATGACAATGTTGTTAATAAATTGAAAGAAATTGGTTATGACATCTAGATTTTGATGAGAGAAAATTAAACATTAATTCATAAGATATAGGAAAAAAGAGTAAATGGGGATATTTTAGTTTCTATGTTTTTAAATATTCCCAAAGTAAATAAAGCCACCATCCCCAAATTAATCTGACCTAAAGAGATTTAGTTTTGTAAGAAAATTATATCGTGATCACCACACCTTATGGTAATGGCATTTTAATCTGAAAAACTACAGGTAACTGGTGTGACCTATATTACAGATGGAGTCACGTGTAGTCTGGGTCTATCTCTATTTCCTCAGTTTCTCAGGTTTTTTTTGAGAAAAATCTGAGGAACTGGGGGAATAAGGGCATGAGTCAGAATAAGAAGTGAGAAAATAATTTAAAAAGTAGCTTGACCTGCTTGTAAAATCATAACCTTGCCCATCTTACTCCAAGAGTTTGCATCTCGGATGATATATATTTCTTATGATACTTTTTATATCACATTTCTTGATTCAGATCACCTTTAGTTTTTCAGTAATTTTTTGCAATTCTCCTAAGCAAAAAAGATTTGTAACAAATATATTAGCCCCAAAACAATAATGGTAATATGCGTAGTTCCTGGTAAGTGTCACTGTGATCCTCTCAAAAATATAAAATACCTCGTGGCCCTTCTGTGACTCCCCAGCATGCCTTGGCACACAATTTGAGAATCAGAAGTGCAGTTACTTGATTTTGCAGCCACATAACCATGTTGGTTTGCCTATTTTGCTCACTGGTTTTGATGTGTCAAATAAACCCTCTGTAATTTGACCAGGGCTTCAAGTAATCCACTAACTTCCCTTTTTTGAGCTCTCGCCCTTCCATCTTTCTAGAGGTTAAACCTTACACTTGATGGATCTTAGATGATGGAGAAATCAACTGGGACATCTAGAGTTGATGATGTGAAGTAATTTACAAGGAAATAAAGTGTTACAGAAAGCATTCATGACACAGCATGTAATTCTTTGTTTTTACAAGAGATACATATTTGGCTTTATGGCTAACATGGAAATAACATCCTGAACCTCCATGGTAATACACTTGGTGTGCATTTTCTCATTTAATTCTTTGATTATACAAAGTAGATGATATATCATTATTCCAGTTTTTTCAGATAAGGAAACTGCACCTTAGATAGGCTACACAGTTTCCAAAGTAGGACAGATAACATGGGATTCACACCAGAATTTTCTGACTCCAAATTTTATAGTTTTTTTCCATGTCTATATATGTGTATGTGTTTATATGTTTATATATATACATATATATATTTACACGTACATATATCGTATGTGTGTTAGTATTATAAAGAATATTTAACTTGTTCTCCTGATTAACTTTAATTCTGTACAGAAATTTAGAAACTTCAAGAAGTACATATAAGCTTATAAAGTAGATTATATATGTAGATAGATATAGATTGACAGGTAGATGATAGCTAGATAGACATATAGATTGATTGATAAGGAGCAAGAGGAAGATTTCTTTTTGATCCTTAATAATATCTTTTTCCTATTATTATGAAACTAATACTTTTGAATTTGTATTTTTATTGTTTGTCAATGTGGTTCTTAGATTGATTATAGAAAAATACAGTTAAAGGTTCTAAATAGTTTCATGAGTCCTGGGCCAAAAGTGGAAAAATAAAAAGAACATAAAAAAATTCTGAAAGAGTTAAGCCTTTAATCAATTACTGTGGTGGTATAAGTACAAGTCCAAACCAGAGAAAGCATTGACTTCTCTTGTTCCGTATTCCCCATGGAACAGCACTCTAATGGAGAGTCAGATACATCAATGTAGATGTGAGTGTCTTCTCACTGTTGAGGGACCCTCAAACTAAAAGACCTTCATATGGGAGAAAGCAAGGAAGGAGTATTAAGAGTAGTAAAGTACTGAGCCCGTGTGAAGAAAAGTATCTTCAATGGTTTACTCTCATCCAGCTTTCCCTTCCTCCTATCCCAGAAGGCCTGGTAGAGGTAGTGAAAGAGGGCCTTCCATGATCTCAGAGAAAGAGACTTAGAAATGAAAGTCATTGGGCTGGAATGCAGATATGTGAAAAGCATAACCATGATTCTTCATGGAGGTCTTGAGTCTTAGGCTGCAAGTTTTTTCAACCTGGCTGTGCATCAGGTTGCTGTGGGGAGAGTAGCCTTCTCTCATTGAGTCCTGCCAGGAAAAGAATTTCTCTAATTCTAAGAATTTCTCTAATTCCTATGGTCAGGCTGAAAAAATTACACATTAGTATTTAGCTAGTAGTCCAGATTTTTAAAGAGAAGACACAAGCCTAATGAACAGCCAATATGTATTCATAGTTCAAGATATTTTTAGTTATAGAACTTACATCTCTTAACAGTGCTTTACACTCATCTGGATGAGAACTAAGATATATAAAGCACTGTATACTTTATCTCGTTTAATCCTCGCAAGAATTGGTGAGATTGTTTTTAAACTCACTTTGTTAATGAGGAAGCTAATTATGAGATTAAGAAATTTCACCAATATTACAATGCTTCCTGCTACATAATGGAAAAGGAGAAGCTTTATTCTATATAAAGATGTTAAGTTGTCAAAGGATATAGTGGTTTTCCTTATATAACTTTCTTACCATCGTCTTTTTCAGATATGTAAAATATTTTTAATAAAATTAATGTTGAAAATTGTATTGAGTTTTAAATTTTATTGTGTGATCACATTGATCATCGATACTGTGTGGTTTGGTTTTCTGAATTGTCTAAGAAATTTTTTTCAACTTCAAATGCAGAGATAATTTACATTATTTAACTTTTTTACCTTATTTTTTATTTTGAATTATTTTAAAGTTTTCTTTTTCAAATACATAATTATAATGCAGCTAAAATTAATGACCCTTAGTAGTGAGCTACTATTTCACCAGTGGGAGCATTGTCTCAATGTGATTTTACATAGAGTTCATTCCGCCCCCCCCCCTAATTTGTAAGACATACTGTGTAATATAGAAAATTACTATTTGTACATGAGTCTATTTCTAGGCATTTTATAGTTAAATATAAAAATAAAGACTGAATAGCTATACACAAAATTATTGATAGGAATCGTCTCTGCTTAAAAAAAAAAGGTATGTAATAGTTTTGGAGATTCAGCATATTTTGCCTATAATTTTGTTATGTGAATATTCGAAGGAAAATATAATCCTGGACGGTAGTATTACAGTTGTTCAAAACATTCTTTAGACATTTCTGTGTTACTTTCTGCAATGTAAAAACATTTGCAATAAAATCTTACTATTTATTTTTCCTTAGTGTCATAACAGGCAAATTATTTGGCTATTTACTAATAAGGAGGTTTAAACAATAATAATTTCATTACTAGTTTAAACTGAAGAGTGATTTGCATTAAACAGATGCCTGAAAATGACTTCCAGCTGCCAGCAACTGCTTTTGTTAACTTATGATGAGCCATGCTTCATATTATTAGGAATGACCGTAATAAGTAGGCAGGACCCAAAGACTGTTTATATGGTGCTATTTTATGAGTACCAGGAAGGCCAAGTACCCAAAATTTATACCCTGCAACCTGTTATGGTTTCTAAACTCAATTATTAGAGATTTATTCTTTTAAACCCTTCTCAGTCTTCTAAAACACTATTAGGATGCAAATAACTTTCAGGTTGTGAACTCTGAAATCATTTATCTAAAAAATAGACAAAGAAACCAGAACAAACAAATCACCTTGATTTCATCTGGACTGCTTATGTTTCTAAGTATGGGAACTGAATTAAGTGACATAACTAGTGACTGAGTCTGAATGAAAACCCAGGACTCCCAGCTCTCAGTCTGGAGCTCTTGTTTACAACAAATCCATTTCCACCACATCACCAAAGGTTTTATACTTTCTTTTGTCCCTTCAGGAAAACCTCTTTTAGATGATTATCTCTCTAAAAGCTACAAATCAATTCTTGTTTCACTCAAATAAAATAATTAAATAGAAATAAAATAATAAAAAGAAAATTTGTTTTCAATGTATTTTTCACCCTTCCACATGCTCTCGTAATATTAAGGAAAATGCTTACACAATCAGGACTTTGATTACTTCACTATAGTCTATTTACTTCAAAAAAATTACAAAGTACCAAGAAAATAACTTTTTTGTTTATTTTTAAAAAGGTTATTTTTTAAACATAACAAAACTGACAAAGCATTTATTTGTTATGTATTTGTCATTTATTTGCTAGGTAACAGCAAATATATTTAACCTTAAATTTTGTACATATTTCAGTTCCTTTTTGTTTCACTCATAAATTTCTATTTATTTAGTAATCTGATATAATAAAAATAAAATATGAATTAAATAACAAAAATCTTTGCATACGTTTAGCAGCTTGTAATGACTTCAGGATAAAACCAAATTTCTTACTGTTTTAAGAGGCCATTTTTCCTTTCTGGCTTTATGATTGCCTTAAAACTTATTTAACCTTTGACTGTGGTTGACTGCCATGATTCCTGATAATACATCTCACTCTACTGCCTCATTCGAAGGAGTCTGTCCCAAGTCTTATTGCTTATAAGGCATTTACCACTGATATTTAGTCTCTATTTTTTATGTTAATTATCTAATAATAATATATTTTACTATCTGATTTCCAAACAATTTTTATGTTTCCCCCCACCACTAACTTAAATATCTTATATGATGTTTGGTACCTTCAGCCTTTATCTATGATGGCATCCAAGTGCTTTTAAACCACATTCTTAGTGCTTTTCACTTTACAGATAACAAAGATATTGTATCTTGCATGTCACATTCATTTGAGTGAAGCACATGTTGGGACCTGGTGAGACCACATGTCCGAGTCAACGTGGTGGACACTGGAGAGAGAAGGGATGACACAAAGGTCATGTTGTTGCTCTCTCAGACTAGCTCTTGCTTCACGCCTTTCCTGTTCTTCCCTCTGTAGACTCAGTTCTCTGCTCTACTATGTATCCATTGCAGTTTGTTTATCTCTGATTCAAAATTTGTAATAATTCTATCATAACTAATGGTTTGTGTATCTGCTCTTTTAAACATTTAGCCTAGTGAGTAAGGAGTTTTATTCATTTGTTTATTGTCAGTGCCCAGGAAGGTGTTTAGCATAAAGCATAGGCCCAATAAATATGTTGAATGAAAAAAATGAAAAAATATGGCATGTATTAATTTTTGTGTAGTGAGAAATCGTCAATTTAAATGTTATAGCTAAAGTGGAACACATATAAAGATTAGCAAATGTTAGGCTGTTTAGTTTTATAATGCTTAGAGAATGAAGTATATGTGTAGATTTTGTAATTATCCATTAAAAATATGAGTGAAACAAAAACTAGAAAAATTGCGTGTGTGTATATACATATACATATACAGTCAAAATGTTCAAGTGACAGATTCTGTGCCAAGCATTAATAGCAATGAAAATGGATGGTTGAATTAACATGTGAACCTTTGCAATTATATATATCAGGTATAGAAAGGAACATAAACTGTAACAGATTATCCCAGTTTGAAGTTTTTAGTGAATTCTTCATGCCAGATGAACTTAACAATACAATTGGATATGTTGTATTATTAATGATCCTAGGAAATAACACTTTGTCTTTCAAAGTTAACAGTGTGGAGAAAGTAGTACCGATTACAGACATGATATATGGCAAGAATCTGTTTTCTGAAAGTCAGCTTTTTTCATTGAAATCAAGAATATGAATTATAAAACAAAATGAATCTAAAATGCATTCTATATAATTGATTTCAGGGAGAATAATTCTATACATTTAAATATTAAATACTCTTGATTTATATCCATCTGCTGTTACTCCATTTTTTTCTCCTTCAGTTTCTAGTTAGATTATTGGTAATATTTTGATAAGAAACAGTGAACTGAGTATAATCTTTCTCAAAGTAAATATGGTTCTACTTTTTCTCCAATAAGAGTGCTCAAAGCTGAATGGGCATATCTAAATCCTTTAGGGGAATTCATTCAATGTGAAATTGAATAGATGTCTTGATAACCAAGAAAACATATCCTCTCTAAAACTAAATTCACTATATCCAAACTTGAACCTCTTCTCCATATCTTCATCTCTGTCAATGGCAAGAGCATTTATCTAATATCATATAGATACTATTGCAGGAAAAAAAAAAAAAAAACTTATTCTTTCTTCCTCTTTGCACTCTTGCATATCTGAGCCTCAGCTTCTTTATCTGAAGAAACAAGATATTAGAAATAAAGCAACATATAAAACCAACTTATAGCAGTGGCACGTGGTAGATATTGATAAATGTTAGTCCTCAATATCAAAATCATTTCACCATCACTAGCACCACCAGGTCTGCCTAAAACATTCCCATTCAACACATGCTCATGTGCACAGACCCAATTTTGTCTAGGGTATTTTAATTTCCTATCTGGACTTTTGTTACTATGTATTTGTTAATAAACTCTTGGATCTGGCTTTTCTATTTTTATTGTACATCAATTTTATGAAACAGTATGTCTCTCTTATTTATATAACTCAAAAACCTTGTAGCCAGATCTAGATTTATAAGCCTGACATTAAAAACTTTGCATTAATTTACTCCATCATACCTATATTACCTCATCTATCTTTATTCACAAAATTATTTCTGCCTGATTTTTAACTGGAATTTACTGAAAAACTACTCTGAAATTGTTAAAGCCTTACATAATTTACATTAAATGTAGGAATAGAAATATTACAACTACTCTAGAAAGTAATTTGCCAATGCTTAGTAAAACTGAAAATCTCAATATCTATATTTTACCTACACCACTCCTAGAAATAAACTCAATGGAAATTGCTGGCTACCCTCTACAATGAGATATGTACTTGGCTATTCATTGGAAAATTGTTTGTAATAGGGAAAAAATAAAATGGATACATTCATACAATTACAAGCAGGTATCACTATGTAATGATTATAATGCAGTATTGTTTTGAGACGTGCTTGGGATTTGCAGTGAACTGAATGCTTATGTCCCTCCTCTCCTCAAGAAAAATTTATATGTTGAAACCCTCATATAGTTGGAGGTGAGATCTTTAGCAAGTAATTAGGTAATAATGATGGAGCCCTCATGAATGGGATTAGTGCCTTTGTAAAAGAGGCCACAGTGCTAGCTAGCTCTACCACCATAAAGGATACAATGATAAATCTGCTGTCTGCATTCCACAAGAGAGTTCTCATCAGAACCTGACATTGCTGATACTCTAATCTCAGACTTCCAGAGTTCAGATCTGTGAAAAATAAACTTCTGTTTATAAACTGCTCAGTCTATAGTTATTTTATTTTAGCAGCCTGAACTTAGGGGTATAAGCAAACATGGTGTATAGTCATTGACTTTAGGATCATTAAAATGGACAGGAATAATTCCCACAGTGGACTAGAGTAGATTAGGAAATAGAGATGTTGGATGATCTTGGCGGCAGCGTGTAGGTTGAAGAGTCCGTGACATAGAATCATGAGTAAATTTTCTGGGCATTAGAGAAAGCATTAGGCATGCAGATATAACAAGAGTAATCAAGGCATCTTGTATCAAATGAAAAAATAAGATAGATTGCCAATTTTTAGAAACCCAGGGATTTAATCTCCAACACTACAGCCTGCCAACCGTACTACTACTTCTTCCAGTCCTACCGTACATCATGATATTGTCATTGAAAATACTGTTGATATATGGTGATATATGTAGTTGACGTCATAACATAATGAATGATAACATGAGATATAATAATATGATGTAAAAGGAAGGAACCAATTCCAGACAATATCTCAAATTGTTAATATTTATTGAGAGTATTGCAGACTGAATATTTGTGCTTCCCCACTCCACAATTTTTATGTTGAATTCTAAGGACCAGTGTGAGGGAACATGATTAGTCCATGAGAACAAAGCCCTTTAAAAAAGAGATCTTAGAGAGATCACTTGCCCCTTCCACCATGTGAGGTTACAGTATAAAGACAGATGTCTAAGAAGTATGTCCTCCCCAGACACTGAATCTAACCCGCACATTGATCTTGAACTTCACAGCCTCCCTCCAGAACTGTGATAAATTTGTTTCTTGTAAGTTACATAGTTTATGGTATTTTTGAAGTACTCGCCCAAACAGACTAGGACTAACTATGTGCCAGACATTCTTCTGGTTTCATTTATTGAAGTCGCATTCAATCCTCAAAACAGCCATAGGAGAAAGGTATTGTGAAAATTACTCTTTTGTAGTTGAAAGAATGGCTCTTTACAGAACTTGAACAATTTTTTCAAGATCGTACAATTAGGTGGTGGATTTAACATGTAATATCAAATTTGTCTGCTTTGCGACCATGGAGTTTAAATATAATTCCTCTTAAGTATCTGTATAATTCTACACTCAGAATATCTTTATGTATTTATATACGTATATTTGTATAAATACATATTTTATATATGTATGTTTTATGTCACTTAAATTTAAAATGATAGTAATAATGAATCGAGTTTTACTAAGAGTGAAGTGGCAGAGATTAAATAAATAGCAAATTGGAGAACACAGTAGTTGATATCAAAAGAGTTTAATTACATCAAGATGTCTAAAGAAAAGCTGGATTCTAGTACTCTCCATGCTTCTAAGTAAGTTTCTACCCACATATTTCGCTATGAGTTGATCAAATGTACTTTAATTTTACAAATGGATATTAGAAACAAAAGAGATTAGCAGTGTTTGTTATAGTTCTTGAATCTGAGATATCTAATTTTAATGCATCATATACTTACAATTAAAATTTTAAAAACTATGAAGTTGGCAATTTAGTTCTGTTTTTGTTTCCCTGCTAGATTAAATGTGAATGAATTATTCATTCTACCTAAAATATATCTTCTTATGTATTCAGGTCTACTCTGTGGTTCCATGTTTGTAACAAATTGTTCACTTGTTTCTGTGGCAATGATCATTTTTTATCTCATATCAAAACCTACCTGTGTATTGTCCCCAGCTGGTTCAGCCTTAACTGAAAGTCTCAGCCAGTCCTCACTCCTATTTTGTAAATGGTTCGTTTTTGTTCTTATTTACTTATTTTCTATTCTAAACATATGAACCTAGCAATATAATCTTTTTGCCTGTGTTTGTTCATCCCATTAAACTGCCTTTTAAGGGCAAGGAGCAAATAAAAACTGTAAATCTCAAATCACTTATTGCAATGTCAGACACCTGGGATTGCACAATAAATATGAGTGGATGACAAATAGTGGAGTATCAAAGGGCATAAATAAAGGCAAGGAGATTGGAAATCTAGTACCACATGCCATTTAAGCAACTTGCCTTGTTCTGAAAAACCTTTGGACTTAAGGTGAAAACATCACCAAGTTTTGTTTGATTGGCTCTATACCACTCTTCCTTTTATAGTGCAGGGAGCATAATGCTTAGTATTGATTTTACTCTGATGATTGCTTAACAAGCACAGTTATGCCTAAGTGAGTGATGGGACAAGTGACATGCCAAAGTGGCAATGGGAGAAAGAAATGTATCTACAGTAAAAGCAAAACAATTATAATGAAATATACTGACCTGGCTTTGCCAGTGATGAGTTGCTGAGTCAACAACTCAGTATATCTTTTCTTAATAGGAGGAAAATGAATTGACCAGAGATATCAGTATCTCCTTAGAGTATCTGTTTTGTTCCTAGATTTGGTTCCAAAAGAATTATGCTGATTATTTTTATATAGTGAGATCGAAATTCTTTAGCTTATATGGCACGGTCATCATTGTGTTTGTGTTTTTAAAAGTTCTACCTTACGGAAAATGAAAGATTTATCAAAAGTCTGCCATTAGACAGCAGAACAGTTACACTCTTGCCACCAAGTGATTTTTGAGCCCTTGAGTTTCTTTTTTTTCCTTAATAAATATGACATTACAATGTCACATGCTCTGATGACATAGAAAAGTGTTAGAGAATTTCCAATCCCTACAAGGAATAAACTTCAGTTATCTAAGGGTTTGCATATCAACCTGTCTTTTACTACATCTCATAAAATGGAAAAACATTCAAAAAGTTACCAAAATACCATATTCTTTTGTCTTTGATTTTTAAACCACTTAATTTGATCTTGTGCAATCATTACACGCTCTTTTCTATAATGACTGAAACTAAAATTGACAAAGAAATAAACTTGAAATTCAGCTTAATTGGGTGGTTAAATAAATGGATAGAAAAAAAAGAATAAAATAAAGCATGCCTTGAGACACAGGTTTAACTACAACATTTTGACCAAAATGGAAATTTTATATTAGCAGTAGTCTCCACATTATCTCCATTCCATTTTCATACTTACTCAAAGTTTGGATTGATATTATTAATTACTTTATCTATTGTGCCTTTAAGACATTTATTAATTATAGCTTTCAGCCAGTTAACATATGACCTGCAACTACTGAAATGATTTCTAGGGAAGTTTGTTATTTGTTTTGGAAAGGGCAAAAGAATAGTTTCAAATAAGCCTAGGTTTGAAATTTTTCATACATTTTCGTTGTTTAGTGTTATCAAAATTAATTGGATTCAATCAAAGGACTGTGATTATCGAGAACTAACACAAGGAGGTACCAATGTTTGTTAAATGTGGTTTACATTACTTAATAGAAAATGTTATTGCATACCATGTTAGAGAGAGCAACTTGGTTACCCAGAAAACAAAATGTGAAAGTCAGGAGTTATAATTTTGTTTTAATTGGGAATCCATTCTGGGGGCAGGGAACAGGCAACTGGCGTGTCTAGCACTTCATTCAGCAAATATTTATTTGTAATTATTGTGTACCCTGCAGAGGGTTGAAGGGAGGAGGAAAGAATCATGATCAAAAAAAGGAAACAAGTAAAATGAGATACTTAAAGAGTGAGAAAGGCTGAAGTTTACAGCATTGAATTCATGCATGCTGAGCTTTCTTTTGGGGTGATTACTATCGTGTGTGATTCTTTTTGTTAAGGGTGGAGTAATATTAAAAGAACAAAAATGTGCTGAGGATCAGTCATGTTGATAACTCACAATATACTAACTCACCTTTATTTTTCCCTGTTTCTTTTGAGAGTGGTTGGAGGGCACTTTCATTTACAGAATAAGGTATGGTAAACATTAGCATAAATCAATGTGAGATAATTATTGTATCAGGCAATCTAATATTTCTGAAGTATTTTCAAATTGGTAGGGCAAAGGGCAAATATAATAAAGAATATCAAGAGTGTTCACTCTTCTTACCTCTCTTTATTGACAGCTTACTGATTTTCTAGTGACATTTTTTTTTTTTTCATGAAACCAGCTGGAATTATAAGAAAATACTTTGAAAAAGTATCATTTTTTTTGTTCTATTCAAGCAAAATTTATATTTGGTTTTATCTCATCATAAGTATAGAGCACTAGTTCCGCTCACAATATCATGCGACACTTGTCCATTGTGGGTCAACCTTAGGAGAGAAGTGGTTATTTTTACTCTATTGGAAATTCTGGTAGCCAGTTTCTTTTAATCAATAGCCACTGAAATAGTGAAAAGCAAAAATAAAATTGTCTCTCATATGAGAATGATATCCATTATATATGTTAAAATACCTGCGAGATTATTTATGTAAGGAAAATATGTACACATAGCAGCAGCCTACAGACACATACACACATACACGTATACCACAACTCTATACAAATTTATGTAAATTGCACAGGAAAATATTTTCAGTAAGATGAATTTTTATTTTCCATTTCTGTTCATTTAAAACTGCATTTTTAGTCACTTGCTGTTATTCCACTTCTTGGTGGCTTTTAGTCAGGACACTAAAACATGTTTGGGTTATTGAAAAAAATTATATATATATATATATATATATAAAATTATATATATGTTCACAAATGTGAAAGTACAGAAAAATGAACCATATAGGTGAACTGAAGTAGCTGGTAGATGTTTGAATTGTGTGCATTTTTATTTTCCTACGCAGTTGGGTTCAGCTGGGAACAGTTTTCTGTGTTCACCAAATATTTCTCACGAATTAAATCATGCATAATCCAACACAAAATTCCCATTACATTCAGAGTTTTCACTAATATATCAATCACGAGGGAACAAATCTGTGGTTTTCATAAAAGCATTTTAGCAGAATGGACTATGTTTATTTATTTTGATTCCTTCCATGTTGCCTCAAGGCTGTGCAGTTTCTAAAACAGTTCTTAACATGGTGCATTTCTTACTTGCTATTGGAATTATCTTACTCATAATTACTCATAATTCTTTTATGAAAGAGAGAAATTAGTGGTGATGGAGACAAAATGAGAGAAAAAGATGGATCTGAAAAATTACCACAAACATTTTGTTGTTTTTTCGTGGATCACCTGTGCATAGAATTGTAAATCTTCCCTCCTTCTTGAACACAATTTAGAAAGTTACTTTATTATAATAAACACTATGGGAATTTTCCGCTTGGCAATATTTGGTTATTTCAAATTTACGGAACACAAACACAGACAGACAAGTCAGTATTCTTTCCTGGGGAGATCCAAAAAATCCCCTTGGGCTTGACAGCCACATATAATGGATCCCTGATTTCCATTCAGTTCTAGTAAGGTCCATGGTAAGGTTTAGGGTGTTGACTCAAAAGTGGTGGGATCATTTCAAGCATGTGCTAGACTTTAAAGTTGAACTGAATCATTAAAAAAAAAAAATGAGGAAATAAGAATGGAAAAAATAAGAAAAGTATCAAAGAAAGAATGATGTATTGTTATACGTCAGAGATCTTAAAAGTAGTCTAGGGACTTACGGGGTTCTCCAAATTCAAAACTGTGTAATGACACTAAGACACTATTTACTCTCATTGTCTCAAGAGAAAAATATAGGGTTTTCTAGAAGCCCTATGTGACTTATGACATTGCAAAAGATTAAAGTAGAATAGATTTGATAATTCAGTTCTTTTAAACCAGACAATGAAAAAATGTAAAATCATGCCATTCTTCTCACTAATATTTATGTTGGAAAATATAGAAATTTTCATATCCATGGTATTCATATATAATGGTCATATTACTGTTATTTGTTAAATTAATATACATACAAATATTTAATATGATAAGTATTGATAAACATTATCCAAATGGAAAGTTATTATAGGTCCTCAGTTTAATAATTGTAAATTATCTTGACCAAAATGTTTTAGAAACAGTGCTATTAATTAATTTAAAATTCTGTTGTAGTAAAATTAATAGTTGGAAAATAATTTTGAAATTAAATTCCTAAAGGTGATTTGGTTAATGTCTGTATCAAGTTTATAATCTCATAAAGTAATCTGTTTAGTAATAATTTAGGTGAATATTTCCTAATTTTTTATTTTAAAATTTCCTTGTTAGCTTCAAATCACACTTAAAATGCATTTCTTTAAAAATAAGTGCTAAAATCAGGCAGAAAGAGTTATCTCTTGCTCTTGTTAAATATGCCAAGTCAAATTCCTAGGTTCATCACCAATTTTAACTTTGTCAAGTCAGTATTAGCTGAGTTTAAATGACTTTCATGAAAGTAAAACAAAAAATCTAAAACGATAATATGGGGAAATCACATTCTGAAAAATAAGACATATTAGTTAAAGAAATACTAGTTATATAACGAGAATGAACTGTCCTTAAATTCCGAACTCATATTTCTAACTCTACACTTGCCTTGCCCTGTTGATGTTTACTAGTCATTCCCATTGACATGGGAAAAATAAAACTCTTTGCTTTTCCATAAACCTGTATGACCTTCAGTAATAACAGTCTAAAATTTACTACCATGAATACAGTAGCTCAGGGGGAAAAATATTAAATGGAAAGCTAAATTTGGCCCATGAATTTTAGTCTACCAACTTTTCTATATCCTAAAGCTATATAATCTCAAAAAGAAAAAGAATTTAGATTATTAATCATTGTCACTAAATAAATTCCATTGAATCAGTAACAAGTGTTTCAGAAGTGGCATGGTATCTGGGGTCTTTATTTTGAATTATCTTTTGTTCGTATGGATATCATCATCAGCTGGTTATTTTTGTTACCTGACTTGTTTTAATTGTTATGGATAGGCTTGTTTGTTTATTAGAGGCATTGATGGATATATTATTGACTGAGTTTTTAATTCTTCAGAATATTTTTTATTTGATTAATATATGAACTAGGATGGAAATTATTAATTAAAAATTCCTCCAGCATTTTAAAGCTATAAGAACCGAGCTTAAATCTGAGTTTTTCATTGATCCTGCTGATCTTGCTAGGTACTTGAATTAGACTTACATTAAGTGAACTTGAACTTTGGTTGATTTATTTCCTGCAGGATTTTGTTTGGAACATTGCTCTCCAATATATGATAATTTTCTTTATTGTCTTTTCTGTGATCTGCCACCCTGTTCCATGTCTGCAGAAGCTAGGCTGCTTAGTCCATCATGTTTCTAACTGGAAACTCTCATTCTTGCTTTATAGTAGATGAATACAATTTGTCTCACTGACCTTCTCTATGCTCCTTATAAGTTCTGGATTTGGTCCTTTGATAAGATAGCATAAAATATACAATACAATAACAATAACAATACAATACAATGTAAAGTAAAATAAAATAATAAAAATTTATAGACCACACTGAATTTGTTCTGACATTGAATGTTATTTTTGAGAAATCTGAAGCTAGCATTTTTCTTCATGGGTAAACTACCTGTGAAGATGACCTATTTTCTCCTCCTGTGTGTATGAGCAAAACTACTTACTTAGAATTATATTATTAAAGTGTGACTCTTTTTGAAAATAGAATTAAGTGTTCCCTATTAAATTTTAGTTAGATCTTTTTGGGGGGAATATTTTCTTTTAATATTTCTTTCTTTATAAATTTATATTTATAATCATTTCTTCTTTAGCAATACCACTCATTTTCTTTTCCATATAATTCACTTTCTTTAAAATCAATTTTCATTTACATATTTTATATTTTGATTTATACAGTTTTCTTGCAACTCCCTTAATGTGTTACCAGTGAGTTTTCATCTTTTTGTTGCTTCTAATTAAATTTTGATTTCTGTAATGGAACTTAGGTGTCATATATATTATCTTTATTCTGTAATTTTATCAGTTATTCCATAATACCAATGATACTATTTATGGAATCTTCTTCATTTTTAATATCATTTGACCGTGCAATTTCCTTTAAGAGCACACACAAAATAGGAATGATAACTAGCATTTATTGAACATATACTCTATTTTTTCAAACCTGAATGAAACCATTTCACTATTCTTAGACAATTTCTGATTCATAAATATGAAAATATATCTAGCATTTAATAAAAAACACTATAATATACTAGCTACTCTGTTACACAATTTGTCTTTGTGTATAACACTGCCGACATATTTATCTCAGATGTATAAATGAGAAAACTGGGAATTGTGTAGGTGAAGAAAAATAATAAGAATTATACTAACGACATGGAAAATGAGATGCTAGATGTCAAAGCTGATGATGCCTAATCTGAGATGAGAAGGTAACTCTCCCTCTCCCGCCTGTTCAGAAGCTGGTATAACCATGTGTAAAGGAAGTCGAGTCTCAGCTCTATCTGTCATATGTCTATAGGATACTTATCTCTGCTTAAAAAAATCAATCCCAAGGTAAAAAAAAAAAAAAAAAGTCGATGAATAATAAAGATATTTTCAGTATCTTACAAGTGCTAAGTGCCCAGGTATATGACTCCCATGTGCTTCTTTTTGTTAGGAACTGTGGAAACCAAAACCAATCCTTAAAATCTATTCTGGACCGCATAATAGGAGGAATTATATTTTCTGATAATTGACAAACTTTGAGACTCAGGAGAGAGAAGCTATCCAACATGTATGAAAATGGAAAACTGAATTAAAGAAGTTTTAGTGACATAAACAGTCCTAACATTAATGAAAATTAATCTCCTATAAATGTGATTTTTAATGACATAAAGTAGTCTTAAATTCTTCAGAGAATGCAAGGTTTTAAACTTACTTTTACATTGCAGAATTACCACCAGAAAAGACAACTTCTACAGCTTCACTTCCCTTTATTTATACAGACTAGATATGATACATGTGCTGTTTCAAATTATATATCTTCGAACCAATATGATACCTTCTTGTCCTTATCCTTGTATCAGATTTGGATATACCATTATCGTTTGATTTACTGTATGGATGTTATTTGCTTGATTAATTTATGCTCATTTTGGAGTTTTAATATGTTTATTTTAGTTAAAATAACACTGTTTTATATGTTAATAGGCCCTGTATAGTTGGTAACACAAGAGAGAAAAGGCTAGTTTGGCCAAAAACATGCATACACATATATTGAAGTAAAAGCATGAAATTGTTAAATTTATGTATCTGAGAGAATCCATTCTTACAGTTTCTTAAAGTACTTAAAATGGAAGTGACATGGACTGAAACTATGGCCTTTGCTATAATCTTGCCAAAATCTTGAGGAATTCCAGGGAGACGCTTTAGCAAAGAGTAAGACACCGGACTTTGAAAACAGGTGGAGCTCAGGTATGAGTATCTTCAATAAGCAACTTGACTTTTATAATCTTTAATTTAATTTTTTAACCTCTAAAGCAAAGGCAAGATATTATAGATTGTTGATTTTTTTTTTTGTCAAAATAAAATGAAGCAACATAAGTAAAGTATTTAGGCTGTCATGTAGTATTCAGTACATTTTAGCTTTCTTCGATTATTTGCTATTAATTTTCTATAGCTGGTCATATTGGTAAACATCAAAAAGAAGATGTTAAGGCTTTCCTTTTACTTTCAGTCAAAGGCAAGCTCTATGATACAACAAACAGCTATTGTATCATTTTTAAGAGTTGATTCTATGAATTTTTAATGCCACTGTTTGGGAATATGCCTTCATTGCAATTCCATTATTCAGTTCTCTGTTGTTAGACTATGTATTACTATTTTCTATGCAAAATATCTAATGCAGAGATCTGATAGTTCAACTTCATAACTCAAAAAACTCAGCCTAGTTTCTTAGAGCGAATAGCTTAAAGTTTAAACCCTTTTAAGTAGAATTTAATTATCTTTCCAATGTGGCTCCAATCTAGCTTACTTTGGATTCTACTATAGCACTTCTGTCCCCATTCCCTTCATAATATGAGAAATATTTGTTTTTCTCTTAACGTATGGATAGTCAATTTTTAATAAATGATTTAGGATGATTTAATTACTTTAAAATAAAAATATCATCCAAAATGTTCAAAAGTAGAGCTTATGAATAAATATCTGATTGTTCAGAAAATGTAATGTGTATTGTATTTTTAAGCTGTAGAAAGAGCAATTAAATGTTACTAAAGATATTTTTCTCATGTTACTACGTAGATATTATTTTCTAAAATTATAATAAAAATCAATCTTCTCAGTAATTAAATATTTCTTAATGCAGTTCAGGATTCTTTTACTTGTATAATTTAAGGCTGAATTATAACTGGAGCAAATGATTTAATGTGTGAAAATTTAAAAAATATCTAAACCTAAATAATAATTGACAACTTTATTTGCTAAAATTGGGTAAATTTTATTATTTTTTAAGGCCTTTATTGGTTAGTTTTGTTAACCAATGGCAAAAAAATCTATGAAGTTTTTTAGTTTAAAATGGGAATCTCTGCTTCATAGTTACATAACCTCTAGCTACCACTTTTCCTATAAGTAATTAAGATAACTAAATACCTGGATGCTGTATAGGAAATTCTGAAATTTTTTTATACATATAATGAAATTAAATTTATTTATGTGAAGGATTCTATAATTAGGGCAGGATTATGAAAACGAATATGCATTTTTATCCAATTAATGTTAAAACAGACATGAACAATAAAAAACTTACTTGGAGAAAAAGAAGAAAATTTATCAGCAGAATATAAATAAAACTCCATGCTACTATGCAGAAATAGACTGAAGACAGTGATGGAATACAGAACAAGTGATGGCAGCAAATATCTGTTATGTTCTAGCTCCTGGGATTTGCAGACAGGGATTCCACATAATGGGAATATATTGTGGCATGAGCAGGGTGCTTCTGGAGTAGAATACATGTTCAAAAGAATAAGAGTACTTCAGATGGGGCTTTCAGAGATAATGATTATACAGATAGAGCATTAATTCTCAAACAACTCTTACTAACATAAGTCTGAAAAAGAAAACTAGTGAATACACGAGATATATTACGGCTAAGCCTTATAGATGTATAAATATTAATTATGTACATATACATATTTCTCCTAAATATACACATCAAATAATTTTAACAAATCTATTTCCTTTAATAACTGTACATTGTTCAGGTCAATTAAAAATCTAACTCATCATGTATCAAAGATATTAAAAATTCTAATACTTAATTTATACTTTATTCTATAAGCTGACAATTCATGTGTATATGTATCATACAAGTACACAAATAAGTACATTTCTCATATCTAATATCATGATTAGCTTTTTATTCTTTCTAAAGCAAAATGTAAAGATGTGCTTGTTCAGGAAAATAAAATACCCAGAATTATATTGTAAAAATAGTGAAAAAAAATACTGAGAGCAAAAGTTTATGAATACTCTAATTTATAGAAGTAATTGCTTCCAGAAGTAACTACTTTTATCACAGAAAATCTTATTCAAGTGTGTAAGCATAACTAGAGTACATTATGAATAAAAAAACGGCACTATCTATAAACATATTTCATTTGCAAGAAGGAAATTCCTGAAATCTTAAAATCTCAGTGTTTGGTATTATTTTTTTTAAGTTGGAAATAAAATATAGACTAATAACATTATTTACTCTGTTGTTTTCAAAATTAAGACTATTTTAATATTTTCACGGTTCAGTATATGCTGAAAACAGTTCAACAAACACTGAGATTGGTAGAGTGAGAGAAAAGAATGCCCTCTCTATAACATTCCATCAAAAGTAAGAGTAGTTAAGTTTAAAAACAAACAAACAAAAAAACAAAACAAAAAGTTTATAGTAAGAATCAACATAATCATTCCTCTCCTATTAGGTGTTGAATCAATGACAATTTTCAAGTGTTAGTAAACACAGACACAACATTATCTACAATCTGCTTAGGTGTTTCCAGGTATTTACAGAGTCTCTAGGGATTCCATACCTGTGCATAGAGCAATTACTTCTTCCTTTATGTTTTTTTGTTGTTGTTGTTGTTTTCTTGCTATGTTTGGGCTTTGTTGAGTTTTCATCAAAAGTCAGAGTATGAGTTTATTGCCTGAAGGCCTGCTTTTTGTGTCCAAAGAAGTGTCAGCTAAAATAAAGAATCGTCCACTAACATATTCACTTCTACCCTGAGGTTCACTGGTACTTTTACAATGAAACTCAAGATAAACACCTTCCCTCAATGGGAACAAGCAAAGACAGGATTGAGTTAGATATTTCTGTATTTAAAATAATGTAATAATAATTGATTAAATGCTTTTAAACACACTATCATGTGTACAGATTTTAATGTAAAACATTTTTGGCTCTGTTCCCATAAGAATTTTTGTTACTTCCCTCTTAAAGATGGTAAATTTTATTTTAACATGCTGCCCATTGCCCAGTTGAGATCAAACCAGGTAATCTTCAGGACAGGGCTGGTGCAATTTGATCATGGTAACAAGGGTACCATTTTTTCTCTTCAAATTGAGGAAACAGTACCAACCTAAATCCATAAGACAGAAGAGCAAAAGGAGCTAAAATCACAAACAGCATGGTCGTCAATTTTCATATGTTCTCTCCTTTGTGCTGGTAAGAATACTTACTATGAGATTCACCCTCTTAACAAACTATTCAGTGCACAGTGCAGTATTATCAACAATAGACACCATGTCGGTACAGCAGATTTCTAGAAATTATTATTTTTTCATAACAGAGACTTTATACAGTTGAACAGCAATTTCTCTTTTTTTCTCTTCCCTCTGTGCTCTGGGAAACATCATTCTGTTTCCTAATTCTATGAGCTTGACTATTTTAATACCTCATGTAAGTGAAATCATGCAATAATTGTCCTTGTATGACTCTCTTATTTTGCCTACCATAGATAGTGTCCTCAAGTTTCATCCGTGTTGCTGCATATAACATGGTGTCACGATTGGGGATTTTTTTTTTTTTTGCATGTGTTTTGTTTTGTTTTTAAGGCCAAGTAATATTCCACTGTAAGTATATACCACATTTTTTATCTTTTTATTCGTTAATAGACATTTAGGTTTTTTTCCTGTGTTGGCTGATGTGACTAATGCTGCAGTGAACATGAAAGTGCAGACAGCTCTTTGAGATTCTGATTTCAGTTCTTTTGGATAGACACCCAGAAGTGGGAACGCTAAGACAGATAAAAGTTATATTTTCAGATTTTTGAAGAACCTAAATACTGTCTTCCATAGCAGCTGTACCGTTTTACATTCCCACCAACAGGGTACCTCCTCTCCTTTTAAACTCCCAACAGCCCTGATAGGTGGGTGGTTTCCCTACTCTTTGTCTTTTATATTATTCTGCCTCCAAAGTTAAATACACTTTTAACTAGGGCCAATATTGAGGGCCTCACCATACAGAGTGAAGAAAATTCAATATTCATACTTTTAAGTGTACTATGTCCTAGTTACAGATAAGACTGGGCATTAGTTAGAGCTGTTTCCAAGTTAGAAACATGGAGGATTTTGAAACAGTCCAGCTTCAAGAAGTGAAGCCAGAAACACTTGATGATTGAATAAATTCACGCAAATTTATCAGTTGAGGTTTAGGAGGAGGTCACTATCCTCACAGATGATTATTGTGAGTAATAAATGTGAGATATCTGGGTAGAAAAGCCTGTGTGGCAGCTTACATATCATCAGTTTGGGTCACAAAGAGAGGTTGCTTCCTCCTGATCATAGAACTCTCCCCAGGTAGCTAAATGTGTCCCAAAGACTTAAGAGCAGTAGCACTGGGAAAAATAAGAACAACAAAAGCAATAATAAAAACAGCAGCAACAACAACAAAAAGCAGTCTACATCACCCAAATTTAGAGAAAAAGCTGAAATGAAAAGAACTAAGCTAACGTCTTGCTCTGCCTCTTAGTGGCAATATCATGTAGATCAAACTTGATGAGTTGTAATAATTAGACAGTTATGGCTTATGTGCTATAGTTTCCTGAGCCACATTCTAGAGATTACTAAACAAGAAGAAAACTGTTAAGAGGTGAAGTTGGAAAGGCATAGCAATAAGATCTTTTGCAAATACTTCGAACACATATATATCCTGCTGCCTTCCCTCCATGTCCATTGGGATACATGATAGGCAATATCAAATATAACATCTCAAATCGGAACCTCAGAACTCCTCCTGAAAACCCGCTTCTCTGACAGTCTTTCTCAACTCAATTATTGGTAACCCCACATTTCCATTTGCTCAAGCTAAAATCTTCGTCTACCTTGACTTAAAAATATAATCCTTAAAAAGATTTAAGGTGATGGCCAACACTGTTCACTTGAAAGTGAAACATTGCAAGGTCTCTTAAAAACTAGCCTGAGAACTGGCACACTGTCAGACCAGTCACCTTTTAATGGCCCAGGCAAGAAACAAGCTACGTATTAAGCAGTGAGGTGGAAAAATATACCCTGCCCATTTCATAAGAGGGTCTGCATAGTCTCATGACAAAAGGAGTAAAGACGGTAGGTGAATAACTGAGGACAATAGGACAATTTACTAAAAGAATACTTTTGCCTCCCTCTCATGTACTTGTATTGATTCATAGAACAAAATGTACCAAGTATTCACTCTGTGCCAAATTTATGTATAAGTAGTGACAAGATATTCTTCCTTTTATAAAGGTATGTTTGAGTGGAAGAGTTAAAGAATTAAGCAATAAATAAGGATAATGTAAGAAATGCACAGCTTATGATGTACATTATGAATAGATAAGTAGGATGTTGTGATTTTGGAGAAAATTTATTTATCCAGGTAGGTAACACTTAAGTTGAGCTATATAAAGGGAGATGTATAAGAAAAAGTCAAATAATTTGAGGCAGAACAGTTTTGGTACATGTATACATGTATACAATAGGAATGTGTGTGTGCTCCTCTGTGTGTATTGGATAAATCATGACTCTGGCATCAGAAGTACTGAAATCAAATTCTGCCCCCTACCCTACAAGTGTGTCACATCAGGAAATTATTTAAAATCTTTGTTGCTGTAGTTACGAATATGTAACACAATATGATAACCCTGAGATCAGATGCCTACTTGGGTAGTAAAGGACAACTTCAAAATCAGTTTTATAAATGATTTACAGAGACTAAGCATTTGTCTATAGGAATAAGGCTAAGATAGCTGAAAATGGAATTTGGTCCCAGGCTGTCTGAGTCTAAAACTCAATTCCATTTTATATTACTTTAGAACATTTTAAACCCTTTTGTATTTGTCTCATTTGTGATACACAAGTAATGGGTGAATTTAAAGGAAAAAATAATATATGGAATCATTGCTCTTATTTTTGTTTCTCCACATTTGAAATGTGTCCTTTAGATACCCCCATTTCTATTTCTCTACTCAGAAGTAATCACCCAGTTCAGTGTACACTCATTAAAATTTGTATTTTATTTTATTTTATTTTATTTTATTTTATTTTATTTTATTTTATTTTATTTTATTTTATTTTATTTTACTTTATCAACTTTAAGTCTATAGTAAAATTGTGACAAAGATACAGGGATTTCCCATATATCCTCTGCACCTACATATGCATAGCTTCCTTTATTATCAATGTCACTCACCAGAATGGTACTTTTTTTTTTTTTTTTTTTTTTTTACCAAGGATGAACCTATATTGACACATCATAATCACTCAAAGTTGATAGTTTATACTAGGGTTCACTCTTGGTACTGTATGTTCTATACTCTTGAACAAATGTATAATGATATATACCCATCATTATAATACAGAGTATTTTCACCTCCCTGTGCTATACCCATTTATTCCTTTCCCCTGAACACCTTGCAATCACTGATCTTTTTATTTTCTCCATAGTTTTATCTTTTCGAAAATGTCTTATAATTGAAATCATACAGTATGTAGCCTTTTCAGATTGGCTTCTTTCATATAGTAATACACATTGAAGGATTCTCCATATCTGTTTATGACTTGATAGCTCATTTCTTTTTAGTACTGAATAATATTCTGTCATTTGGATGTGCTACAGTTTGTTTACTATCCTTTTGTTTCTTTTTCAATTTCATCTAAAATATAACCTTCTCCAAGAATCTCTAGCAATTTCAACAAAACTAACGGAGCACTAATCCTTCTCCTTTCCCCTCCCAACCCTGTTTTTAATTCCTAATTTTCTATCCACTTAAAAATATTAGTGTTAACCTTATTACTCAATTTCAGAGTTATTATCAATTCACAATTATTCTTCTCAATCAATAATGCCATTTCCTACCTGACAGTTTTCTACTGACAGTGATTTGCCATTTATTACTTTGATCATTTATTAATATTGCCATATTTGTAAAAGCTTTGGTTTTTTCCATCTCCCATTTCTTCCACAGATTATACCTTCATCATCTGAAATACAGATATAATCATTTTATTTCCACATTTAATGTTTTTAATGACATCATTTTTAAATGCTTATTGGTCAGCAAACAAAGCAAACTTAACATGTAATATGATGATATAATATATTTGACCACCAAAATTTCTTTCTGAAATTTCACACCAAGTATTTTCTAGTTTGTTAACACTAAAATAATTTGATAATAATTGTTCAAGTAAATTATTTTGCACACACCAAGTCTTTTATTCTTCTATTTATATATCTTGTTAAAATTAATCTTTCGAAATGAGTGTATGTTTTTATTTACTAGACGTCATGATTCCTCTATTGATAGCATATCTTTTGTAAAATAGATTTAATTGAGTTTTTCTGAAAAATTCCCATTTAAAAGCTATGATAATCTTCAAAATATCTGCTCACATTTCAAGTCCTACTTATATTTTTAATTTGTCTGAGTATTTTCTCAGTTTTATTGTGATGTCCATTCTATTATTTAATTGAAAAGATAGCTAGATAAGGGGACAATTAGCGACATTTATTTGAGAGTCGGTGCTATGGCATTAAATAAATTGTATTTTCTTGAAATTTTGAATGATTGTTAATATTTATATGCTTATATTTATAAATTTTACTTATCTCTGTGCATAAATTGTGTGTGTGTGTGTGTGTGTGCGAGTGCGCGCACACGCATGGTACTCAATCATCATGTTACATGTGTGAAATGCCAGTGTAATGGTAAATGTTTGTTCTTGTACAGTTCTTTGCTGGCCAATTTTACTTTAACTTCAATATTCCATTATGAATATTCATAATATGTAGCAATTTTACAAATGTGCTTGAGTAGGCAGCAATAATTGCTGCAATATGTTGAGAGTTAAATTAACTGAAGAAAACAAAAGTGTCAGGAACTAATTAAAAACCTGGGACAAGATTGAATGGAATTTTTTTAAGTGCCTTATAAAATGTTTAGTAGCCAATTCATTTCTGACAGAAAAACATATTATAATTAAGAGATTATTTTTGTTCATAATACATTGACTATTTGTTGCCTTTTTTACTAATTACTTGGCATTAACAAATGTATTAAAAATAATTATTTGGAACAACTCTTTCTCTAATATTCTTGGAGGAATTCTGGTTTTAGGAAGAAATAATTAATAATTAATCAATTCAATACACATTTTTACTATGTATCTACTACATATAAATAAATAGACTAAATGATTTTGGGGATTAAATACTAACTAAAATGCAATGTCAAAATATGCAGTGGGGAAAGGACAGTTTTCTCAATAAATGGTAATGGGAAAACTGGACAGCCACATGCAAAAGAATGAAACTTGGCCACTATCTTACACCATACACAAAAATTAGCTCAAAATGAATTAGGCACTTGAATGTAAAACCTGAAACCATAAAACTCCTAGAAGAAAACACAACTTCCGCACAGCAAAGGAAGGAAACGATCATCAAAATGAAAAGGCAACCTGTTGAGTGGAAGAAAATATTTGTAAACCATACTTCTCATTAGGGGTTAATATTCAAAATAAAGATTTCATACAGCTAGCTCAACAGCTGAAAGGAAAAAACAACAACAAAAAACAAAACAAAACAAACAAACAAAAAAAAACAATCTGGTTAAGAAAAATAGGCAGAAGATCTAAATAGACATTTCTCCAAAGAAGACACAAAGGTGGCCAACAAGTATGTGACAAGATGTTCAGCACTAATCATCAGAGACATGCAAATCCAACCACAAGGAGATATTGAATCACACATGTTAAAATGGCTGTTATCTAAAAGATGAGAAATGACAAGTTTTGGAAAGGATATGAAGAAAGGGGAACCCTTGTAAACTGTTGGTGGAAGTATAAACTGATGCAGCCATTATGGCCATTATGGAAAATAGTATGAAAGTTCCTCAAGAAATTAAAAATAGAACTGCTATATGATCCACCAATTCTATTTCTGGGTATTTATCTGAAAATAACAAAAAACTAATTCAAATAGATATAGTCATCCCATGTTCATTGCAGCATTATTTACATTAGTCAAGATATGGAAAAACTTAAGTGTTATCCATTCATAAGTGGATGAATGGATAAATAAATTATTATACACACACACATCTCTGTATGTGTGTGTGTGTGTGTGTATGTCAGACAGAAAAAAACAAGCACCCTATGAAATAAGTCAGAAAAAAAAACACCCTATGATCTCACTTATGTGTAGAATTAAAAAATAAATAAACAAGTTTATAGATACAGAGGCAGAGGGTAGGAATTGGAAGAAATAGGTGAATAAGGCCAAAGAGTACAAACTTTCAATTATAAAAGAAATGTCATGGAAATGTAATGCACAGCACGGTAACTATAGTTAACAATACTGTATTACTTATTTGAAAGTTATTAAGAGAGTAGATCTAAAAGTTTGGATTACAAGAAAAAAATTTTTTTGTAATTATATAAGGTGACAAATATTACCTAGACTTGTTGGGGTGACCCCTTCACAACATATACAAATATTTAATTGTTATGTTGTACATCTAAAACTAATATAATTTTATATGTAAATCGTACTTGTTTAAAAATAAGAAAATTAAAAAATGTTAGTTATTCTATCCAACAAGTTGTCAAAAATTATTTTAAATAATGCAGGTATTATAGAAATATTACAAAAGTAGCATTTTTTTTTTGGACAAAGAGTAAATTTGTCAAGTGCATCTTAGAAATAAATATATATATATATTGGAGTGTAGAAATTTGTCAATTTAATTAAGAATCCATTTTTTAAAATTCTAACTAAAATAAAGTACAATGTAGATATATGCAATTTTGTTTATTTGACTAATCAATATATTAGCCTATAAATATTATGCCCAACATACAGGTTTAAATTTATAAAGTTCTATTACAATCAGGTAATAGAGTACCATGTGCTTATTTAAAAAGTTCAGAAATGTAAACATAAATAATTTCCCATGTGATAAATTATTAGTGAATTAAATGGAATACAAAAGCCAAACTTCTACAAATTTAGTTCAATTAATTCTAAAATTCTTTTTTAGAATATTATCGCAGTATGCATCATAATTAGAAGTATAAATATCTCAAGCATTGTTTTATTTAGTTCAAGGAAATAACTGATACTTACTGTCATAGATCTTTAATTTTAAAGTTTTTCAGAATACGGATATTTAAAACACACTTCTTGCATATAAGATTTCCAAAGAGATGGTTTTCTTGGGTAAACGTTATATGAACATCTGAAATATTTAGATAATTTATGTTCCTATCTGTGAAGCCCTAAACAAGTTATTAAACATTGTGCCTCAGTCTTCTCAACTGCAAAATGAATATAATTGCAATTCCCACTTCACATTTACAAAATGGGACTACTATGCACTTGACTGAGATTGTGTAAGTATTATAGAAATCAGTATAAAGCACATAGCAACTGTGCTACGTAGAATCTTTGGGGATATGTTTCATGGTGTATGTGGAAGGTGTATTTTTATGAAACTACAATACTCAAATAAGTTTATAGTAAATATGCAGAATAAATAATATTTAGAGTAAGAAAATATGTGAGTGTGTCTGTGTGTGTCTGTGTGTAAGATTTTTAGTTTATGAGAAAGGTGATTCTTATGATTTTATTAGGAACGATACTGAAGTTGTTAAGAAATTATTAGCATATTCATGTACAAAACTGCAAGCATGAGACTATAAAGTAGATATCACACATATTAGTTTTCAGATTCTACTATAAATAAGTTTATATTTTTATTTTTATAACAATAAATCTCAAGAAAGAAAAGCTATGAGGATTATAAAATAAATCTCTGATAAAGAGCCTAACATGAAGCCAAAAAAGTATCTGAAATAGACCTTTTTAAATACATGTATAATATAGGTTATGTTTCTTCTAACAAGGATATATTGGTTTCATAATAAATAAGATCAAGGTAGGAACCAGGACGAGCTCCCAGATGAAGGACTTTTACTGTTAATATTTTCAGAATGAGAACAGTTGGTACCTGAGCTTAAATAATGTTTCTTCTTTGTCTTGCTTGAAGTGTCATAAATAGCTGTAGTGACAAACAGCTTAAACAAAACTGAAAGAAAATTGTCAAAGCTCCATTATTGAATTGGGTCATAAGAAAAAGGGTAGGGATGGCACTCTGTGTTTTAGTTTAATGAAATGAATCCAACATGTTTTAAACAAAACTAAATATATTCCTCTTAATGTTTCAAAAGGAGTTTTATAAAGTAATAAATCTTTATTCCATTACTAAAGGGAAAAGTCAATCTTAACCATCAAATAAACAAACATAAAGCAGGACATTCTACATACTCTTCCCCACTTATATAAAACTGGGTAAAATAGTGCATAAAATTGTCAATGGAGAGATAGTGACAGAATTCATGAAGATGAAACTTGTATTTTGACTCCCTTTCAAAAAAATTCTGAATTTCAGTCTGTTAAAATATAACAATTCTGGCAGAAAATATAATGCACATTAAGAGATGGTCATATTTGGAATTTTCAAAGAACTATTTCTTAATATATATATAGCAGTAACATTTCAGAACTATTCTGTATTCCATGATAAGTGGTTAAGCCTCCATTTTCCTTCCAAATTTCTAGAAAGCTTTAATTGGAAATAAAGAAACATTAAAACCTGAAGAACTGTTATGCATCCTAAGGATTGATACTTAATGTCACGTTAAAACCCAGGTTCATGGCTCTCGAATAAAGGGAAAAATCTCTTCATGTCCTATAAAGCCTATGCTTCTGTCTGCCATTTTTAGTTTTCTCAGACATTATTTTAAAATACTAAGTTTAGTATTTCATATACAGAAAATTTGATTATCCCTGAAGATAAAATTGTAACTCTAACACACATTAAAATGTCATACAGAGCTTACTTAAATTATATTTCTGCAATTGATCCTTAGAGAGCAAATTTTCAGTAGTTAATAAGGTCCCAGAACAATTCTGTCATTCAGTCTTGATCTTCTCTCATTGTTGTATACCAGTACGATATAATATACAATACACAGTAGATATTTCAGTGTGAAAATACTAAAGCCTGCCAAGTCATCATAACTAAGTGCTTTGTTAAAATTATATGATATAATAAAGTAATGACAGTATTTCTGTGGGACAGAGGTTTTAAAAACAAAATTTCTAGAACAAAGGGAATATATATTTTAAATGTGGAAGCTGCTGAATTAATCTCCACAAGTTTATACTATATTAAAATGCAAATGAAAGCATCTGAAGATATCCATTCTCTTTATTCTGGCCAGCTCTGGATTTTGATGATTTTTTTCACATCATAATGCTTACTTTTTGACAAGTATAGTTGAAAAACATATCTCATTGTTTTAATTCACATTAATTTCAGAAAACCACAGAATCCTTTCAGTTTTAGCCAACTGTAATTATTTATTTATGAAATACCTATTTATTTTATTAATTTTTCCTTCGGATTATTTATTGTTTTAGTAAGAAAGACTTTGTGCTTTAAAGATATTACACATTTATTCTGTGTTTCACAGGAGGACTGTTAATAGTTTGGTTTTTAACTTTTCTTAAAGTAAGAATCATTTTTGTACTGAGAATAATATTTTATAGTCCAATGTAACATTCTCTGTGTCTTCAATAATTAAAATTTAACAAAACACTTTATTTTAAAATTAGACAGCTATATTCCAACTAACTTTTCTTCATATTTTTTATTGGCAAAATATTAACATAGTGATGTCAAAGTTAAGAAGAAAAAACAACAACAAAAAAACAGTGATATATGTTTATTAAAAAGAAAAAGCAATGATTTCTATCTCACCAAAATTTTTGTGGCAGTTTCAAAATAATTTCCACTATTTTACTTAGTAAGTTAGAAAACTACATAAATGATTAATATATTTCATTGGCATATAAGATAAAATTGCCTTATTTTACTGAAGTAACACAATTTGTCATTCCATGTTGCTTTCCTAATAATTTATTTTTAAATAATGTTGTGGTTTTTTTCCCCACTAGTAGATACCAAGGATTACTTTACAGATAATACTAAAAATATATTCATCTCTGTCTAATGTTTACTCTTTATGTAGGCAGTTCTTGGAATTTGCAGTCTGATATTAAGGGAAAATTAAGTGTGTAATATACACAGCAAGGCTTATAATATTAAAAAGAAAAGATCGTGAGTTTTAAATCCTAAAATATTAGTAATTAATTCAAAGTCATAAAATGCTACACATTAAGATATTTGATAACTAGTATGAAACAGAAGCATAGACAAGTAAAATGATCCAATATTTAGTGGTCAAACATCTCATACATTTAACAGTATTATGTAGAAGGTGTAATGATACTCTTATTTGTGCATTAAAGGATATGTTTTGTTTAAGCATAAATTGAAACTGAATCACCCAAACAAGAGGTATCCCAACCCAGTACTAACATTATATTGGTGACTTGGCATCTCTATCGGACCATAGTACTACGGATATTAAACATATTCACTAGCTCAAAGATGACCTCTCTCAGAGCTTTTGCCACCTGGCTTTTGGGGGGTCCTCACTGTCTCTAAAGATGAAGCTGCAGGCAGTGGCCCCAAGAATTTTTCTGTTTCTTTTAATTCACTTAGGAGTTCTGTCCCCAAACTTGGTTTTGTGAAATGAACGTGGCTCTGATTCCCACCAATAGAGGCAATTTTATTCCTCCATCACGTAATAGGACCCATATTCTGGGCCAGCTTGCCTGGCCCTTACCTCAGGATGTCTCAAGCGTCAGGCCAACTCACGTGTTTGCATTTTTGTTCCATTTTTAGACTACAAAGATATATATCTTTTTATTTGTATAGTTGGTTAAAATATCTATTTTTCTGATTTCTAAAATGTCTTCATGTAGTAAGAAAAAAATAGAAGCAAAAACTGGCCACAACCCTGCAACAAGAAAACTTCAATTCTTAACGCATCTATTTTGTCGGTTCTGTTTAAATATGTGTAGAATTCAAAATATTCTACCCATCCAGGAATTATTCTCACATGAAAACAAACTTAAAAATGGTAATAACATATGTTTAGAAAGCAAATCATGGCATATTTTAAAACCAGAAGAGTTGGTAACAAGGTAAATTATACATTTAAAAGGAGATTCATGTAAACATTTGGGAAAAAGAAAGGAATCAAGGTCTTCATTTAGAGGAACAAATTGGGCTATGACATTGAGGGAGTAAATTATTACGAATTTTTTTTACTAAATAAATTTTTAAATTTTGAATTGCATTTTGCAAAGTTCATTAGATTCGAGGGAGGTGATAGTCCTCTTTGACATAGTCCTCTTTCTGTAAGATGTACAAATCTATGCTTTAATACCCATGTGATTATAAGGATAAATTTATACTTTTCCAAATCGTGCAATTTTTTTTCATCTGTTAGAAACACCTGATGGAAGTAGAAATGATAAGAGGAGGTAAGCAACAAATGTAAAAAAGGGAAGCCCTGTGAGACGTAGTTGGTGTTAGGCTGGCAGTTTCAGCTTGTGCCAGATGACCTTTAGCTATGTCTCTTGTGCGTCCTCGCAGTTTTGAATTTCTTCATCGTGATGTTCACTTAGCTGGGAATAGATATTATAAGCTAAACCCTTTTGAAACTTGTAAGTCAAAGCTACCACGGAGTAATAAAAATATAGAGGTTTTTATTTAGACTTTTGATCAGAAATATAATTTGTGATTTGTAGAAGTTTCAGGTGCACTTTATTTTAACGTGGTCGGAGCTTGTTTCTGGACCTCTGCTGGTATGTAGAACAGTTTGCAGTGAGAGTCATGTATTGGCTTGAGGTTGGTCCAGAAATTTCCACGAGGCACTAAGTGATTACCAATGCTTTCTCCATAATTTGTTTCCAAAGACCAAATCACCTGGCAGCCACTCATAAACTGAAAAGGAAATTTAGACAGGAAGTGTGCTTTTGGCAGTGAGAACACGGTTTTTCCAGGTATTGGAATTTTCTTGAGTCTTCTCATAATAATTTCCTGTAAGCTGTACACTATAGTCCTGTGAACCACAGTGCATAAAATTATAACAATTGGAAGAGTTTCAGACCACCTATTTCATAGCCATTTTAATGTCAAAAAATTTTATCATGTCAAGGAAGGAGTAATTTTTTAGCCAACTTTCTTAGATTCAAGTTTTATACTTTAAAAGACTCTTCTGTGTAAGAGAAGTCTACAGTTACTATAGAAGTTGATGAGCTCTAAAACATGTAATATATTTCTCCTTTAATCTTTACATCTTTGTTTTTGAGGGGATCTGAAGAAATACAGCTTTCAAAACCTTGCATCAAATTGAATTGTGCATTTATTGATGTTTGAAGATACATAAAACTATATCACAGTTGAATTTGGATATTTTATGTGTCTTTGTCTTAGGGCAGACAATGTCGTTACTAAGCGGTATGTTTAATTTACTAATTTTCAGGTTAATAAAATGACTAAATAACACTAAGGAGATCGAATATCATGACTCAACAGGAATATTCCATTGACCATCACTATATGTTATCCTTTTCTCCTTTTATCATTATAAGGATAAAAAGTCTCAAGACTTTTTAGATTTACTGTATTCAAATGATCTCAGTCAGTATTCCTCCTTTGATACTCAGATGTGTCAGATTGGCCAGTAGGAGCCTATTTTACATTGGTTTTTATGTCCTTTCAACATGATTTCATACTGTTTGAAAACCGAATCAACTGGTCTTGGGCCCAGACATGAAATCAGCCGTTTTTTCCAAAAAGAACTATTTCTTTTGATAGAAATTAAAAGGGGTAGGAATCTGAGGTCTGAAATATTTCATAGTGGAGATGTCTTAGTCTATTTCAGTGGCAGAAATACAAAAAACAACAACAACAACAACAACACATGTTTATACTTTTATTTTTATTGTTTTATTCAAATGTGTATTTACAGGTATTTAGTATCACTTTTTGTGGTTTCCATTAAGTGATTGTAGTAGTAATCCATTCTACTAAATATCTTTTTCTTACATTGAAAATCTTGACTTCTAACAAATTAAACATGATTACTCACTTGTACTACCAGTATAAGTAAATAGGTACAAGATAGCAATTTATGCTTAATAAAACAATATGATTACTAATACATTTGAAAATATTCTGATTTTTTATAATTTATGTTTTTTAATAGTTGTAAAATTTTCTTTTTCTAGAATTATTTATGTTTTCTCAGTGTGGCTATATAAATTCTTATTTATCGATGCCTTTAATTTAATTATTTTAGTTCAATTCAGTTGTTTCAATTTTGTTTCCATATGAAAGCCTTGGAAGTCTACCTCAGATATTTCAAAATTCTTAGGAGGTTAGGTTTTTCTAGATGGAAATTTTTATTTATTAAAACACTAAACGGTTTGTTCTAACCTGAGGTTATAGGGAAGAAAAACTTGAATAGCCCATTTTCCAAAATCTTTACAGTGATTTTATTTGATCCATTTTAATACTTAATACAATGACTAAGTACTGAGTTATTAGTACACATACATAATTATGCTTTCTGCATGAATAAAAATCTGCTGCTTCTTATTCAATTTTATGTAAAATAAGAATCTATACACTTAATTATTTTCAATTAAGTATTTATGATAAATCCTGTTCTGGTCTTCCAACTTTTAAATATGCCTTGATCTTTTCTTTAGCTATAAATATTTCTCACATTATAATACCTAACACTTCTCTCTACTAAACATGCCATCTAATATATATCATTTTGCAGTGCATAAAACCAAGTCCCTAATATCTCATTCTGTGCAACTATCCTCGTCACCACAGGTAAAACACATGTTACATTTTTTTCAAAGTGCAGTGATCATTTTTTTAGTTTTATTACATAGTGTTTTAAATATATATATATATACATATATATATATTAATTTTAGAGGTATTTAAACAAAACATGAAATTTAGAATGAATAGTTTTTCCAGGGTGAGGGCGACAATGGGATTCCAAATTTTGTTTTTTTTCATTAAATTTATTGGGGTGACATTGATTAATAAAATTTATATAGGTTTCAAGTGTATAATCCTTTAATGCATCATCTGTGTATGGCATCTGTAAATGCATCATCTGTATATTGACCCAAAGTCAAATCTCCTTCCTTCATCATATATTTGACCCCCTTATTCTTATCTACCTCTCCCTTCCTCCTCTTCCCACTGGTAACCACTAAAACTGTTGTTTGTGTCTATGAATTTTTGTTTGTCTTTTTTGTTTGTCGCTTTCAGTTTTATATCCCAAATATAAATGAAATCATGGTTCTCTCATCTTTTTCTTTAATCTTTTCTATTTTTAGTATTAAATACTATACATTTATATCTAAGCATTGATTTCACTGCATCAAATTTTGATGTTTTGTTTTCACTTTTATTTAGTTTAAAATATTTTAAAATTTATCTTTAGAATTTTCCTTTGACCGATGTTATTTAAAAATGTGTTGTTAAATATGTAGTATTTTGAAAACTTCCAGTATTCTTTCTGTTATTGATTTCCTATTCAATTTCATTGTGATCTGAAAGCAGACATTATATGATTTGTATTTTTTACATTTGTTAAAATGTGTTTTATTAATTAATAATATTTTTTATGCTTCAGTTATAGTGGGCATACAATACTATATCAGTTTCAGGTGTACAACACAGTGATTAGACATCTATATAACTCACAAAGTGATCACTTCAATAAATCTAGTGCCCCTCCGACACCATACATAGTTATTACAATATTATTGACTATATTCCGTATGTTGTAGTTTCTATATTCATGACTGTTTTGTAACTACCCGTTTGTACTTCTTAACCCCTTCACCTATTTTTACTGACCCCTTATCCCCCTTCCATTTGTAACCCTCGAAATGTTTTCTGTATCTATTAGTTTGTTTCTTTAGTTCTTTAGGTTCCACGTATATGTGTAATCATATGGCATTTGTCTTCCTCTGATACCCTCTAGGTCCATCATGAAATATATTTTTCCATCCCATTAATTTTAGTCTGTGTGTGTCTTTTAACCTGGAGTCTCTTGTAGGCAGCATATGTAAGGATGTCATTTACTTATCCATTCAGCCAGCATATCTTTTGATTGAAGCATTTATTTATTTATTTTTTTATTTGAGGTACTCATTAATAGATATGTAGTTATTGCCATTCTTTATTTAGACTTTTGATACATAATTTTTCTTCATAAAGAAATCCCTCCATCATATCCTATAAAACTGGCTTGGTGATGATGAACTCCTTGAGATTTTTCTCTTCTGGGAAGCTCTTTATCCTTTGATTCTAAATGATAACTTTGCTGGGTAAAGTAATCTTGGTTTTAGATCCTGGGTTTTCATCACTTTGAATATTTTCTGCTAAGTCCTCTGGCCTGTAAAGTTTCTTTTGAGAAATTGGCTGAAAATCTTATGAGAGCTCCCTTGTACATAACTAATTGCTTTTCTATTGCTCCTTTTAAGATTCTGTCTTTGAATTTAATCCTCGACATTTTACTTATGATGTGTTTTGGTGTGGGCCTCTTTGGGTTCATCTTGTTTAGGACTCTGAACTTCCTTAGATTGTATGTCTATTTTCTTTACCAGGTTAGGGGAATTTTCTGTCATTATTTCTTCAAATAGGTGCTCAATTCCCTGCTCTCTCTCTTCTCCTTCTAGTACTCCTTTGATGCAAATGTTATTATCTTCAGAGTTGTCCCAGAGGCTTCTTAAACAATATTCATTTTTTTGGATTCTTTCTTCTTGTTGCTTTTCTAATTGGGTGTCCTCCAATATCCCATACTCTATTTGTGAGCCTATGCCTCTGGACTGTGAACTTTAAAAGATGTTTTCTCATTTTCCTGCACTCTCCAACCCCCCACATACACATAAACACACACACACTTAGGTGGGAAAGGATGACTAGAGTGGGTTGGAGTGGCATATTTCCCTTTCCACTGTGGGGCTCATTGGAGCTGAAGTTGGGTATTTCCTTCCCCTACATGAAAGGCTAGAGTTGGCTAGTATTGAATATTTTCATTTCTCCACCTGGAAGGCTCTAGCTCACTAATTTCAGTATTTTCGATCCCCCAGGTCAATTTGACTCTAATAAAAAGCACCAAGTTGAGCTCTGGTAAATTCGTTTCTCCTAAGGGCAAGTCTTGTTAAGAACAGAGTACTCTGGCATAATTTAAATCTCTTCCTTTACCCTCCCCTTGACTGACAGGAGGGAATTTTTCTCCACTATTTACTATTGAAAACCAGGTTGAGCTCCTCAAAGTAAAAGTCATAGAATTGTGAGAGCCCACCTATGACTGGTCCCACTCCAATAATGACTGTATGTGATTAGTGACAAATCCTATAAAAGATACTTTATAGTCCTTGTTTTAGACTTCCTAGCTTTACCCCTCTAACTGTCTTAGTGTTTTCTTAGAGATTCGTGAAGCTTGTTCTTCAGTAAGTTGGCTTTCTCTTGTATGAAATTGATGAGTAAATATAATCTTGACATAGATTAACTTGGTACTTCTAAATTATTTTTAATGGCACTATTCCAAACCACTAACAAATCCCAACCGAGGAGGATAAAATGGGATGCAATGCATTTTTGGTGGAAACCAAGTAAAAATTAGTGCACAATATTATTAAGAAATTAAATGAAAAGAGAGATAACAATAGATCATAGCCAGGTAAAAGCAGACACCAGAAATGATTCATTGCTGATATTAAATATTGAAATATTGAGTTCAGCTCTTATATGTGGTAAATTTACTAATAAAAATATAGGTTTTCGGAAGCAAAGACACCTTTTGTAGGCAACACATTTGAGGAAGTATAAGTCACAAAGACTTCATAACAATAATTAGTGTTAAGCAAATGATCTTCAACAAGTCTTGAAGAAATAAATACTAGATGAAGTATGGATGTGGTGAACACAACTTTTCCCCACATTATACTGACAAGAATCAGCTTTATGATCTTGTATAAAATGAAGGATGTTCAGTAATGTAATCTTCTATATAATTAAAGAAAATAAAATGAGTTGATAATTGAGTAACATCACTACTCACCAATGATGTGACTCATTTATTTTCTCTCACTTTAAGCGCAATCATTTTCTTTTCAAGGAAATTAAATCAAAGTCCCATCCAGTCACTGAATTCAGCTTAAAATCCAGGAACTCTGTTTGCTATGTAATCCTTCTGTCATACCCAGATTTAGTTACTCTTAGATTGTCAGAGAGAGATAAGAAAGAGAGAGAGAGCAGGAGAATGAGAGAAAAGGAGGAGGGGAGGGACGGGGAGAGAGAGAGAGAGAGAGAGAGAGAGAGAGAGAATCTTTTAGCTCCCAACACAATGATGAAGTTTAAACAAAATAACATCAATACAATTTTTAAAATTCTCAAGAATAAAATGAGAGGCTACAATACATGCAGCCGTCATAGCAGCGTTGGTTTGTACAATGTTTGAATCTTACTTTGCAGGCATTGCAAAGGTTTTCCCTGAGAGAGGAGGAATTTTTTTTTTTTTTTAATTAATATGTACATCTGCTGTGGCAGTAGGGAGAATCCATTTCCAAGATTCTTGACTCTGCATTATGGGAGGTTCTTCATTTACCTCTCATAGCCATGTCTAAAATAGATGTGAAATATGCACCTGTTGGAGTTGGTAAGCATTTGCAGTTTTCTTCCTGAATATGTAAGGATTCTACAGAAGTTTGTTTTCTGTTGCATTCAGTCAAGACTTTTGGGAGTCCAAGCTGCTGATTTCTTAGCCATAGAATTCTCTCAATATTTCTCTAGGGTTCTTTTTCCTTTTAATCAAGTTTAGATGCCAAGTAATACAAAATTTTTTCCTAGGCATTACTCTCAATCCTGGCTTAACAGGCTTTCTTCACCAAATCCTCCTCTCAGCTTGCTTGTAACTAGTTTGAAGCTATACAGAAAAAAGAAGGAAAGGCCAATCCCTTAATCATGCATTTCCCTTGAGTCACTTTATTTTGCTGAGGAGTTTCACTTTCATTTATTACTAAAGCATTATTAAATCCTATTTCTTGCTTTTGGGGGCCTACAAGAAGCCAGATTTTCAACCATGTAAAAGTAAAGACATAGATATTGCTCTCTTCTAAACTTCTGATCTCCTGCTGCTTCTCTCATTGGCTAAACACACCTCAGTTCCAGGGAGCACAGGAGGCCTTTGCTGCAGGTTCGCCTTCCGGGGCACAAAAGGATGGAGAAAAATAGAGAGTGGGTTTGGAGACGTAAATGACAAATAATTAACATAATACTTATTTCTTATATTTTCTTACATATGATATGGATATGGAAAATTATGTTTCTGTAATTCCAATTTATATCATTTTCTAAAAATGTTTAAAATGATAAACTTTGTATCATTAAAGGAACACAAAAACATTTAGGCACATAATTCTTATTGAAACTAATACAAATATATAACCTTAGAAATATGCAGTTAAATTTTCCTTTAATCATTTTTAAATTTACTATTAATCTCATGGTCATTCATGACTTTTGTAGTTCTGAAATCATAACATACATCTACTTGAAATTATCGACGTGATACCAGATGACATGTCCAAAAGTGATATTTTTTAGGACTTTTTCTAAAAAGAAAAAAAGTAAAAAGGCGTCCTAGTATTTTACTCAAACAATATTGTCAATCAATGGATATACCATTATAATATTTAAATATCATTAGAATATTCAAATATTAGGGTTAATCAACTTATTATATTAGTTGGATAATTTTATTAATGTTAACCTAGATCTAAAATACATGAGAAAAACAAACGTTTGTCTTTCATGATTTTAACTTTGATGATGAATTTTTGGCGTTTAAAGGTTGTCAAGAAAACAACTAAGATAAAGACCATATATTGTAGTAATTTTTGTCTATTTTACAGAATAAATTTCCAATTTGAAATAATTAATTTGAATGTGTTCTTATGGCTCTTGTGGTGGTACTATGTAATTATTTAGAGGTTATAAGATACCAAGAAATTATTTTCATTGGTTTTAAATACAACTTATTAATGTATTTGATGCTACTGACCCAGGAAACTCACATAAAAGCCCTGTGAGTAAAGACAAATAAAAATATAAAAAGCATGATGTAGACTATATCAAGACAAATGTATATTTAGATTTTGTTTGGATTATGGAATTATTTTGTAAAATGTATAAATAAAAGTATTGTTTTAAATACTATCATACAGATTCAACATAACTTCTTTCCAAATTAAAAAGTACATGTATTTTTAATGCTTTGCTACTGCATGTTTCTGCTTTCTTTCAAATACCATCACACCATTATTAATAAGAGTAAATAACTGTATACAAAAGAATTGACTCTGAATACTTACTGGAAGAGCAATAACAATCTTGAGAATGTTTAACTTTCTTTCAGCACTGGCTTGCTGATATTATTTTAGCCACTTCTAGTATCTTGCTGAGATTGCTAAAAATTGTTAGCAATTTGAAAATATGCCATCATGTTAATGTATGCAGCTTTCTTCCTGTTCACATTTGTAAAATAACATACTTTATTTTGCTTTTGCAAATTGCCAACATAAAATATATCGCAGGGTTTTCTTGAGTAAAAGCTTGGGATTATCATTTTTTCCCCTTGCAGTTTTGTTGGAAATTCATTTTTAAGAGGCAATAATGATAAAGTTTAATAAAGTTTAAACTTAAATGAGAAAAAGGTTTGAAGAGAAGTTGATGTCCACTTGAGTGAACAATTGCAATTTCTTTCTCATACATAATTTAAAATTTGCCTGGATATTTTTGCTTCAGGAAAACCTTTTTTTTTTTTCATAATATTGTATTATTTTCCCTCATGACAGCTTTCTCAAATGATTATATGTCATTCTTGAGGAATACTTTATTTAACAATAAATATTAGCAGTAATGTTGGAGAAGTCATTGCTTCATATTTTCTTCCTAGGGCCATAGTTTAATAGATAACTTGTTACTAGATTTAATTAGAATTCTTACTATATACATAATATTTTATTTTTGCCTTTCAATAACTTAATAAGGAAGATTAAAATAGGAAGAAAACAAGTTGATATAATGGATTTTACTGCAGAAATAAGAAATAAAATAAATAATGTCTCCAGAGTATGCCTGAGACAAGCATAAATTTAGCCCCCAATACTGTCCTTTCATACTGCAAATGTGTATGGTAAAATCATATCTTTTCTTTAAATCCAGGCTCAAATTGCTTTATCACAACCTATTAGATCCAGGAAAGTATAGGTCATCTCTGTTACTTCTGAACGTTCGCCAAACTACCTATTCTAGTTTACTCTTTGTATAGTCATATAAGTTATTTATATTACTAAATCAACTTATAATATTCGATTGCAGTTTTTTAATTAAATTTATTGGGATTACATTGGTTAATAACATTATATATGTTTCAAGGGTACAATTCTATATCATCTGTATACTGCATTGTATGTTCACCGCACAAAGTCTAGTCTCCTTCCATCACCATATATGTGACTCCTTTAACCCTCTTCACCTTCCCTCAGCGCCTTCCCCTCTGGTAGACACTATACTGTTGTCTCTGTCTGTGTTTGTTAATTTGTTTTGTCTGTCCATTTGTTGCTTTCTGTTTTATACCCGATATATGAGTGAAATGGTATGATTCTTGTCCTTTTTGTCTGACTTAGTTCCCTTAACATGATACTCTCAAGATCCATTCATGTTTTCAAAAAAAAAAAAAAAAAAAAAACTATTTCATCCTTTCTTATGGCTGAATAATATTTCATGGCATTTGCATACTATATCTTCATGTGATTTCTGTTTGATTTTTGAAATCCCTAAGTGCCTACTCAGTGCACTAAATAACTGTAGACTATTTAGGAAAGAAATTACCAAGAGTCATTTTGATCATATGATACTTAGAATAAATTTCTGAAATATTCAAAGAAAGACTCTATCAAGTATTAGGTCTTCCTAATCTCAGTATGTACTGCCAGTCATCAGAAATTCACTGAAACCCCAAAGTTAAGAATGATGTGTGTGTGTGTGTGTGTGTGTGTGAGAGAGAGAGAGTAAAAATGGATTGAAAAGCATGCTATTTTAACAGCCTCAGATTCTTTTTAATACTCAGAAGGCATTTTTTAAATTTGTTTTCTTTTTAGATGCGGTTCTGACATTGCACAATACAAATAGGCATTGCATGATACTGCAGTACAAAGAAGATTTTAAATAATATGTTGTGGTCTTAATTCAAATTTTATATTAATAGATGTTTTAAGTATATTTAAAGGTGAAATTTGAGCTTATAGTTTTGTGTAATTGTTAGCATTAGTCATTTTTGTTCTAAATGCCCTGTCACTGTTTGTTCCTCTTTGTTTACTACAACTGATTTAGAGATTTGTCTTAAGTACGAATGATTTCTTGTCATATAATTGAAATTCAGCAAGGGAAGAGTTCTTTCATTCTACATTAGAATGTAATAATCTAACAGCATAAAACCAAGCAAATGAAGAAATTGGTCAGAATGCAGAATTGTCTCCCATAATGAATCCTTTAACTTACTATGAATGGGATATAGCTATAATTGCAAAATTATTAGTATTGAGTACCCTTGAAGATTGAGAGAGATGAAAAAAAGAAGGGGATGAAAACATAAATGGATAAAGAAAACATGAGATCTGTATAACAGAATATTATTCAGCCTTTAAAAAATCCTGCCTTTCATGACAATATGGATGGACCTGGAGGTCATTAGACCAAATGGACTAAGCGAAACACTAAAAAAGACAAATACATGATCTTGTTTATAGGTGGAATGTATATATATGGAAAAAATCAGTTTCATAGTAACAGGGAATAGAATGCTGGTTACCAAAGGGGAGATATTAATCAAAGGGTACACACTTTCAGTTATAAGGTGAATAGTGTGTGGAAACCAATATGCAGCACAGTGACTGTAGTTAGTAATAATGGGTCATAAGCTTAAAATTTATTAGGAGAGTAAATCTCAAGTATTCTCACCACACATACACACATCACACACAAAGGTAACTATAGGAAGTGATGGATATGTTAATTACATTGGTTATGACAGTAATTTTCTGGTGTATACATATCAAAACATCAGTTATACATCTTAAATATATATGACTGTTATTTGTAAAAAAATAAAGTATTTTTAAAAATTACTTTTAAAATAGAAGAAATAAAGGTGGTGGGGTGTTTCTGAAATGACCACCAAGTAACTATCATGATTTTTGTTGGAATTACATCTGCCAATGTGAGGATCTTTGAAAATAAAAATAAGAAAATTTTAAAAATTGTCAAAAAATGAATAAAATATATTTTACCCACATTTATATTATGGGTATATAAAGAAAACAAGTTGTTGCTAAAACAATTTGTTGCTAGAAAGAAGTTGAAAATTAATTCGACTTAGCCTAATAGGTACTTTAACATACAGTAGTGTGTTTCATTTTTTGCATGTTTGTGTTGTATAAACCTGGCTTCGTAAAGTATAACATATCACTATAATTAATATGCACACCGTACCTTGGGAAGCTAACACACTATGCTTACTATCTGTACTTCGTCAAGGCAAAGTGTAATGTTTTATAAACATGGTATATTTCTGGGAGTTTTAAGGAGAACTGTCTTGAGCAATGCTGGGGCTATTCTTTGTATTTTCTACTTAACTCTGTCATACTATAAATTCAAAAGAAGAACAGTCATTTCTCTCAGGACTAGAATGAGGTAAAAATGTTGTTGCATTCTGAAATAAAGTAACTACCGTACCCTTCATTTTTTTCCCCCTCTGAGCTTGTTTTCATCTCTGAATTTTCTGTTTTCATATCTTGCCTGGGTTTTACTCACTGCCTTTGCTACCATCTGTTATTTCCAGTAGAGAAAATTTAATAATGTTTAAGACCAATAACTTCTGTATTTCATTTCCTTTCCACCCCTCCTTTCTGATGTCCATATAGGTCTAAAAAATTACCATCAGGAATAGAGTTGTCTCATTTAACACAAATAATATTTTTAAATTTAAAGAAAGGAAAAACATTTCTGGAGCTTCTCTTTGTAAGCTCTAAATTGCATTTTAATTCAGTAGTTTCAATTTCACTGAGACGTGCATTACACTAATTTCTTTGTTACTTTTTGATACAGAATCTTGGGAATAACATTTAGCTGTTCAGGTTTTTTTTTTTAAGTTTAAATTCTACCTTGTTAAAAAGTTCCCAAATTGTTCATTGCACACAGCCTTAGCACTAATTATTGTTCTGGGATGATGGCATGCAACTGCCAGCTTGAAAAGACCAGTATGCCAGCATCTCAGGGCACTGCTGTCTGTGGCCAAGTGGACTACGTTCTTCCTGTGTTAATCAGTCAATTCTGATAGACTTCTATCAACATCTGTGAACTGAGGCTCTTGGAAATTTTCTTTCTGTCTGTCTGTCTGTCTGTTTATCATTCTATCACCTATATATTTAATTTGTAATTTACATTTTGTAAGTTGAGAGAATGAGAATTTTGAAACACTTATTAAGAAAAGGAAATATACAAGTTTGTTAAAATTCATTTATTATTTTTGTTGGAGCATAATTTAAACATGTTTTAAATTTCTAATGTCTACAGATAGGTACAAGGGGATCATTTTATATTGCATCTTGCAGGAATAATGAATTCTAATGATAGATTTGGGGGGTAAATATTATTTTATTTTTAACTGACAAACCTGTAAAATTGCTCACCCTGGGGTCATTAAGACATTCCACAGTTCACTAAGGAGCTGAGGAAATTATATTACATATTAAAATTAATATTTCTATTTAATTATTTCCACATTTGAATATACTCTAAATCAATTTATATCCATGTAGAAAAATATATTCAGAATTCAAATACTTCTTACCATCTTCATTCATGATCATGACTTTGGTTTGAGTCGCCATACTCTTGCAAATGATTAGAGATGAACATATCTATTTCCTTTCTGATTCTTCCCTTACTTGCTGTACAGTTTCAAAATAATGATGCCTTTAAAATGCTCCTTTAGCCTAAACATTTCAATGGTTTCCATTTCATACAGAGAAAAACCCTACTATAAATTCCTACGAGGCCCTAAGCGATCGAGATTCTTGTCTGCTTTCTAATCCCCTCCTACTAGTTTCCTCCCTCACCCTGTTCCAGCTACACTAGTCTCCTTGTTGCTTCTTCAAAATTCCAGCATGTTCCTTCTTTAGAGTCTTTATCCAGAATGCTTTTTCTGCATATAAGCACTTGGATGACTTGTGCGTCTTCGTACAGCTTTTGCTTAAATTTGCTTTTTATAAAGGTTTGCCCTCCGTGCTCTGTTTAAAATTAAACCGTTCCTCACCATACTCCTAATTGTTTCCTGTTTCGATTTTCTCCCCTATAATAATTAATTTGCTTGTTTTATTTACTCATCATTGTCTTTCTCTCCACTATATAATAGAAACTCTAAGAGGACAGGAACGCTTGTTTTGTTCACTAATGTATCCCAACACTGAGACCACTGCTTGGCACATGGTAGGAGTTTTATACATAAGTGACTGTATATGTGTGTTACATTCAGGGCAACACTGTACACCAAAATATTAAGCTAGTTGTTTTTGTTTCTCCCACTCTTTTCTCTCATCTGTACATCAAGGGCTTTCCCCACCCCCTTTAAATCATGAATAAGAAACAAAGATGAAAAGAGATACATAAGACTAATTTTTTTCTTCTAAAAAAAATAGGTGACAATAGTTTTGTATAAAAATAGAATGAAATTGGGCAGATGACTCAACAAAAGGGAGAGAGAAGATGAGTTAGAAGAGAGTCGAGGAAGAGAAGCTACCATCAGAGATGACCAGAAGACAGAGAGAAAGCTCACTGTCAATCTGCGCATGGTGAGTCCACCAAATCAGTATTTATGACAACCTACTCTTCAAACTCTGCCACCCTGACAAGAAATACAGCTCTTGAATATTCAGGATTGAGATGGAGACTTGAAGGAAGAAAACTCCCTCTACTCCCTTAACATAGCTAAACAAGAAGATAGGGGGAAATTCCTTATGAGCAAGGAGAGCAATGGACCCGCCACAAAAATTAATGTGACTGAATCACAACATGTTTCGACTAATTACTAAGAACAGAGTAGGCTGTAGTTAGACTTAGCTAGGAAAGGTTGAGGTTCTACAAATAAAAAATATACCTATAGTGGTGAAAATGGTGACAGGAAGAGCAAGTCACATATTTGGAAAAGAAAAATGCTAAGTCTTAAAAAAATCCAGTCAGAAATACATGTTTATATCACAAAAATTTATTCCAAAAATTTCTGATTATCTCGTATTACTTTACACATATTTATTAATGAACTGCAGAATACTCAAGTATCAAATGTTGATTTACAGTGCTAGCAAGACTAGATAGAGATGCCTCTAAGAAAAAATAAACCTAGCTTTTCTTATCTGAAAAATACAAAGGTCACCAGGGTCAAAAAAAAAAAATAATGGAATTAACAATATCTTCTAGGATGCAAGGGAATCATATATAGATCAACGATTCATTCCAGAGGTACACAGGTAAAGATAATAACTGCTGAATCAGTGAAGGTCATATCAGACATTATGAATGTTCAACTGCTCCTCCTCAAACCCAAGTTTAAAATTTAAAGCTGTTTTACGCAGATACTTGACAAATTTGGATACACTCTTGATCTTCACAACTGAGTTAAGAGTATCATACCAAGCGCAATGTACTCAGTGTACAATATGACTATATTAGAGGAGATGACGGGGTCATAGTTTACTTGGGCATGTACACCAGTGTATACCTTAAGCACCATAAAGTTAACGCAGCTTTTTAAAAATACTTTTTTGAAATTAGAAGTCTAAAACTGGACCAATGACAGAATGGCAGTCATCCTACTAGAGCATGTATGTGCACACATACATTTGTACAAAGACTAACTGCAAGGTTATATTTATTGATAAATTTTAAAATAAATGATGAAAAGCATTATATTAATAGGTAATTAAATATGTTATTTAATGCATATTATGTATGATTCATCAATAAAAAATGTTTAGCTACAGCCATATCTATTATATATTTTATGTGTATGTATACGCACGTACACATATATATATGCATACATGTAAACACATATGTTTGCATATAAGTACGTGCATGCATAATCTGTAGAAAGATATGAATTTATGCCCACATGACTGCTAAATTGTGTATTCTGTACATGTACGGGGTGGGGATAATAGTAACATTCAGTATGTATTGTAGAAAAATTAACTTTTACTCCATAAAATTTTGGATTTTAATAATTTATGATATATTAACAATATTAATTTTATAATATATAATTATGCTATTGATAAGATCAATTGTGATTAATATTATATAAAATATGTCAGAAAAATACTTGCCTTCCTAATTTTATAGCTATCTCACTTATCAAATTCTCATTAAATTAGCCTTTCCAAAATAAATTATTGCAAATGAATAATATTGCTATAGAAAAATTGAGCTTATTTTATAAGTTCTATAAAACGTTTTAATCTATTGACTCTTTAAAACTGCTCGTTTGTGTTATACGTTATATTCTTCATGATCCTTGTATTTGAAGGTTTTTATACATGGTTATTTAATAATGGCATATACATGTAAACTTTACATTTCTTAATAGGGGTTAAATCTGTTAAGATTTTTAAAAAATTTTGTTTGCAAAATGGATTTTTTGGGGGTGTGATAACTGTTAATAATATGGTGCTGATATTAACCATCATGGTACTACTGAAATAATCTTATTTTATTGAAAAAAATATATAGTATAACCTAATATAATCTACATAAATTCCAATATGGCCTCCATTACAATGAACAGAAATTGTCTGCTTAGTTTAAAGCCATATTAATGACTGGATGTCATAAAAATGTTTTTTCTTTGGAACGGCAATCATAAAAAAGTGAGTGGAAAATCATTATTACCTGAATTGAAAAATTAACTTCACATTAAAATCAGTTATGCAGTATACTTATCTAGAAGTCTTAATAGCAATTTTGAATTTGTTCTTTTGGCTATAGCCATGTATTAACTGATCATATGTGAGTGGTTCCACACTGATGTGAATGAGAGCCATAATTCCATAATATTTTATATCTAAAAATTTAAGAATTGATGATAAAGTATCTTCAATAAATGTTATTCAGTAATTTCTCTGCATTAACTTGAGAACATACAACTATATTTTCATTGTTTTTACATAAATTTGAGAACTACATTCTTAAAGCATTTTTTACTGTGAGCTTTTAAGATGTGTATAACAAACACAAAAGTGCCTAATATGTAGTAAACATTACATAAATGCTTTAGAGTTATAGACTAATTTAATCATATTATCCCCTAACTATAATATTACATGGTATCTTGCTTGAATAGATTTAAATGAAGACCTAATTTTTGCTGGTCTTTTAATTTACCTTTCTATATAACAGTCATTTTTATTCAACTTCAATAGCATGTCAACTGGGCCATCATATCTATTTTCATTGAAAGTCATTTGTTAATCCTTAGCCACGAGGAAAGATTTGAGGAAGCTTATTTAAATCCTACCAAGCGTCCTTTCTAAGTAAACTTTTCCCCTCAGAGAGAAATTGTCAATTTGACAACATATTCTTAGATTGGTGCTCAGCACTCGGCAAAGCTCTTATGAATTGTCTGCAGTCCTCTGTCCACATGCAGCTTACTAGTGGTGATCAGCATTCATTAACCTTGGCAAGGACCCAGCAACTACATAGCTACCAGTTTTTGTCACCACGGCAGTGCCTCTTAAGACAGTCCATTCATCATTCTTCTTAGCAGTGCCCATCAGTCCTTAAAGTGTGTAGATTTGTGATGTGATATAAGTGAAGGACTGTTTGGGAGCCAGATAGAAGAGATAATTACACCTTTCCTACTTTAAATTATAAAGACCATGTTCCAATATGGAACTCAGCAAGTTCCAATATGTGAAAGAAATCGTACTCACGTTACAACAGAATTTTTGTAACATAAACAATTTTGCTTTATAATTTTGGCATATGTGAGAATGTCAATGTGATGAAAATGGTCTTTAATTACATTAATTACATAAAACTGAGTAGATCGAAGACTGAATAAAGGGTAGATTATATCCTATTTGTAGAGAGTCAGTAATTTATAGTAAGGAGTAAAGATAAAGTTTACATTTGATCAGCGTTTTGATTTTGAAGACATATGTACATGCACACATGTTGTTTCAGGGGATAACTAGGACCAGGTTGATAATTTCCTATGGTGTTATCATGTATATGGTGCCTATTTTTGCACTAGTTTCTCATTGGAATGAGTGTTATAGAAGCAATAATACTGAAAATGTAGAATATAATCAATTGAAGTTTAGATCATTTTTTATGAATCTCTGTAGTAGTCTAATATTTATTTTTACATGAAAGTATTTTATGTCCAGAATAAATCTTGTAGTTCATCACATATGATACACCTTTTGTGATCTTATGAAAATAAGCCTTGCAAAATACAGACATGTTAGACATAGTCTACATATAATGTTAAATTATAAAAATATATATATACCACATCTTAGCTTGCCTCAGTTTTTTCAAGTTTGTGTTTAAAATAATAGAGAGAAATAACTGTTACACCAATTTTGCCATTTAACCAAGAATCCAATCAGAAAATTTAAGTAGCGACTGACATAGCAGTCAGTAAGGATGATCTAATTTCTCGATAGAAAGAGACCGGAATGTACCGAATCATGAAAATTGTTTTATTTTCATTTTATCTTAGTTAAAAAGTGCTTCTGGATATTAGACTTTAAATATAATGAAGCTAGAAGTCAGCCATGCTTAGTACAACCTAGTATCTCTCCTAGAATCATAGGCTCTCTTTGCTCTGAAAACTGCTGGGGTGAATCCTTTAATTATGAAAATGTAAATTAAAACTTAACTATAGTTTTAAAGTCATCTGCTTTACACTGAGATGTCAGTGTTAAAAATGTTATTTAGGTCTACCAGTATCATTAAACCCTAGTGTGATTAGAGGAACGATTTACCAATAATGTGAACAATATTTTTTGCCTTGGAAATGTGTGCACATGTTCTTTACAAGAGATAATATCAAAATAATGAATGAAAACTGGCTGGTGTAACAAAGATGAAGAAGGCATATCTTCAGTTTGGGCTGTCAGTAGCTCCAACAGAAACCAGACACTGTGTCAAAACTCACACATGGTGCTATTCTAAATAGAATGTCTCAGACTTTAAAAAATATATATACTGAAATATTGTCATTACTCTGCTTTGTCATGAAAACTATACCAGAGTGCTGGTTGATGTCTTCCTCTGCCTTCTTTGAAGCTGTTCTGTCTTTCACAGTATTAGAAACTTATCTGTGCACATGACTTCGTGAAGATTGCACTTCAAAAGTTACCTTGACAGTCATGTTGACCACATAACTGATTTCTTAGCCACTAGAAAATGACCGGATGCATGTGTGCAAATTATGAACCACAAGTTAGCTACTCATTTCATCTCTAATCTCTTTTCTGCCAGCTGAAATTTAGGCATGAGGATTTGCTAACTTTGGTTATGCAAAAGGCACAACATTCTAGAACTGTGAGCAAGAAATGGAGAAATAATGGAATTGCAGACCTATACCATAGAACTCATTTATTTCCATACTGTTATATGAGAGTTAAAGAGATGTTTATCCTATTTAAGCAACATATATTTGAGAATCTGTTTCAGCACCTTAGCCTTATTTTTTAACCAATACAGAGCTCAAGCCATACTCAGGGTGAGGGTTCTACTACACTACATGGCTATTCCTACTATCATTTATTCGGGACCAGAAAAGGAAACAGATAGAACATAGATCTGAAAAAGAAAGGCTTTGTCTTTTTACTTTTCCTAGTATTAGATAGAAATATCAAGGAATCAAGTAGAGGAGAAACTTGGGATATTCTTCTAGATGAGCTTTGAGATGCCTTTTCAACAATTATTCCCATTAAAAATTGGATGACAACTAATAATATTAAAACTACTATTGGTGTGCATTCTTATATGTCATGGTTGAATAATTATATAGGCCATCTAGATGAAGTGGAAAAAATGTTAAGTTGCTGCTAATCTATTATGACCTTTTTGATGTTTCCTTATAATGTATGAATTCTTTACTCCCATATAGACAGAACTCTACTCAAGGACGAATACCCATAGCCCACATTTATTTTTATACACGACTATAATTATAATGCTTTTCAATGGAAGAAGCCCTTGACTCAAAGATATCAATTATGATTATCAGCATTAGAAGCCTAGCTTTTGTTAAACGTGACATAAATTATTGAGATGAAATAGCAACTGAAAAATTTCTAATTTGACCAGGGGTTTTGAACAAACAACTTAGAAATAAAAAAAATATATTTTTTTCTCTCATATTTAGACATTAAAAAGATTAACAATGTACTTCACTTGAACGACACTTTTTTTGAGTTTTAAAGAAAAATTGGGGTGGAGGAGAATAAATATATTTTTACTTGGTATTCGTGAGGGCAGTTTATGATGAAGCTGTTTTTGTATATGTGTCTTCGTCTATTTTCCCATGTCACAGTATTTCTGTGTGTTTGTGTGTATGTGTGAAAATAAATGATTAAAACAAGAGGTAGATGTAAGTGGGAAAAGTTCAATTAAGTAAACAATTTAATTTTTTAGAATATCTGATTATTTTGAGAGTATGATATTCACTAATATTTTGCCATACATAATATATATTTATATAAATTTATAGAAAGTTTAATATCAATATATATAAATTTATAGAAAGTAACTCAATATTTTTGTGCGTTTTTGAAAAGAAAAGCTATGTTCTATACTACAGACACACACACGTACATGCATGTCTACACTCGCATTCTTTTAGGCGCTCTGCTGCACTTTGAGAAGGTTCATTCCTATTCCTGTTTACTCTCCTTGACAGATTTTATTTAGGTTGATTCTCCTGCATCTGTATAAAATTATTAAATTCTTACTACCCTATTATAAATAGATTATGCAATGTCCTTTATAAATAAATATATATATTGCTGTGTAAATCTACTAAACGACAAATACATACTTTTCTCTGGGATTTTATACGTAAACTTAAAATCAAGGGAAAAAAAGATTTTGTATAGACATTTAGTCAAGAGAGGCTAACTTGACCTGGATGCCTGGATGCAAAATTTAAATCGTTCCCCCAAATTGATATAAGGTAACAACCTATTCCTTTTTATTTAAGAAAATTTTAATGTAGTAACCAATCATTGTAGAAGTTAATGACTTTTTCATTTTCACTTTATGAGATGGTCTGTAACTTCATGCTCCTGAGCCTCATTCCATGTTTTGGGATGAGTAATCCCATTCGCAAACTGTCGTCTGCGGTGTGTGACACAACAAACTGCTACCAACTACTGCTTCTGTGATTCATTAATTTACTCCTGTTTCCCCCCGCCCCCCCCCCGAACTTTTGACAGTTGGCAGGATTACTACCATGGAAATCAGCAAATGCTACAAATTAGACCTTTGTTTTTGAAGAGATACTTTACAAATATATCACTAATGGGAAGATATTTGTTCTTATTTTCTATTGCTGCGTGACAAATTACCACAGACATAAAAGCTTAAAACAGTAACTATTTCTTAGGTCCAAATAGAGTTGGCATTATTCTTTGCTTATTCTCACAGAGCTGAAATCAAGACGTTTGCCAGAGTGGGCTCTTATTTGGAGGCTTTGGGGAAGAATCTACTTCTAAGCTCATTCAAATTCTAGAAAGAATTTAGCCGATTGAATTTATAGCAGTGAAGTTCATTTCTTTGCTGCCAGGGTGTGACATTAACTTTTAAGTCAGCAAATGTATCTAGTATTCTTTTCCCACTTAAATCCCTGGCTTACTCTTCTGCTACAGTTAAAGAAAACTGCTTTTAAATGACCCATATGATTAGTTTAGGTCCACCCACTTAATTCTTCTAAAAAATAGCTTTAATTATGTCTGCAAAATCCTTTTTTCAGGTACTGCAAAACAAGCACAGGTGTAACACCAAGAGGCAGAAATAATGAGGGATTTTAGGATTTTGCTTAGCACAATTCACCCTCTGGCTCCCATGATTAATATCCCTTCCATTTGCAAAATACATTCATCTTCCCACCAGACTTCCTAAATTTCTTATCCCATTATAACATCAGGTTAAGTCCAAAATTCCATCCAATTTTATCAGCTGAAAAAATTTTAAATCTCATTTTCCAAGTTCTTGAAATCAGGCACAAAAGAAGGTCCTGACTATAATCTATTAAATCAAGATACTGGTGTCAATCCCTCTCTGTCCATAGATTTATCCAGGGACAATTTATTTGACCCCAATATTTTCAATATACAATGTGGGACATGTACAAGTTAATAGTGATAGAAATTTTGGCTCAAAAAGGGGAAAGTAGAAAGCAAAAAGGAGTAACTGATTCAAAGCATAATTGGTTGCAAGTGGGTAAACTCTAGATGGAGTTTTTAAATGACATTAGAAGCTTGGAATGATTCCTCTGTGGTTCTGTCCCTCCCTCTGAACTCCTGGTTCCACCCACTGAGTTCTACCTTCAGCCATCTGTTTCTTCCTTCATTTTCATGAAAAGTAGAACATGTTTTTATGAGAGGTTTATCAGCCTACATCTGCCAGTATAATTTGGGGGGTTCGGTAACCTTCATCCATTTGGCGCTCTCTCTGTCCCATTTAGTACAAGATGGCACATTTTTTTATGATATAAGCTTATCAAGGAAGTTTTGAGTTATGTGAATTGGACTGGATTCACTTAATTAGATAAAAGATATTTTCACAGGTATTTCTCAGATCATAGTTTCCTTATTTTTGGCTTCTACCAACATAGCTGTGTAACAATATTTTTAAACATCCTAGAGTCCCTCTGATTTGATTGATATTGAGATTAAGGGCACATCCTTAATATATTGTGACAATCACTTCACTGTCTGCCACACTTTCAGCTGGTATTTCAGACTTTCAGTACGGTTGCTATCTAGGGAGGCTAAAGTTTTTAAAATTATCAGCCTGGTTCATTTTCGTTCAATAGCTATTACCTTAATTCATCTTTTTCCTCCCATATTTTGCTGTAAGCAGCAAGAAGACGTCAGGCAGGATATTCAGCACTTTACTTAACAATCTCTGTAGCTATTATATTCATGTTTGTCACTTACAAGTTCTTCTTTCTAAATAACTGTAGGACGCAATTTCACTGAATTTTCTCGACCATATAAAAAGGATCCTCCTTTAACAAATACAAAATAACATGTGGCTCATTGCTTCACAGACTTCACTGAAAGTTCTCTGAAAGTCCAGGTCTCTATTAAACAGTCTGCTCATAGTAGTTTAGGCTTTCTCTAAGGCAATTTGGGATTTATCTGTAATGCTCTCCACTCGTTTTTGATTCCTCACCATCAACGTCTTCAACATCTATATTTTTGCTAATAATTTGTTCAAGGCAACCCAAACTATACCTTGTTCTTCAAAATTCTAGCCTTCACACACTAACCGATGTCAAAGCTACTCCTACATTTTAGGTATGTCTTTTAGTGGCACCTCACATTCAGTTAGCAGGAACTTGATTAGTTTTGTATTTCTGCATAAAAAACTTAGCACAAACTCAATTCAAAGAAAGCCTTAAATAATTTTTCCCACTACCCAGTCGTCTAATCACACTACATATTTATACATACTGCATCTAGTTACCAGCTACACGAAAACTTGTAATTCTAAAATGTTAAGTTGAACACCTGAATATATTCTTCTAATATATGTAAAAGCATAGTTACTGCAGATTTTTTTTCAGAGTAAGAATCTATTTTCAATTTGATAAATTAATATAACATCTCAGGTGTTATGATATATCTGCAGTCATAAAAATAAAAAAAAAAACAGCCTTAAGTCATTGCATAAACTATACTTATTTATATAATTAAATAAGCATAATTAAAGAGGCAAAATTGATGACTAAAAGGCAAATGCACGCAAATCATTAGAGCTATCAAATGTTAAACTAATTTCAAAATAAAACTCCAAAAAAGTATTTATCATTTATTACCAAAACCTAAGAAGCCAATCTCAAAAAACACATTTCCATAAATGTAACTCCTAAAGTAATTTTAAAAAGTGCCTGCAGACAATTTTCAAATAATTTTTACATACTAAACTAGCAAAACAATGGTACTGAACATTTGGTAACATAAATTGCCTTAAGAAAATTTAATGCTAATCAGTTTTAATTTCTCTTTTGTAAGTTGAAATTGCATAAATTGATATAAAAATTAATGTGTTTTCAGAAACATGTTAACTTCCATAATATTTATTGATGGAAAGATATTTGCCAGGTATTTTTATATCTACTACTTCATTTAAATATCACAATATTCCTAAAGGTTGCTTATTATTAATCACAAGTTTATAGATGATGAGGCTTAAACTCAGTATTTCTTAGCAACAATAACAGTGAGGTAACTGGTAAGATAGATTTATATCCAAATATTTTTAAAGCAAGTACGTTTTTCCTTCTTATGTTACAAGAATAAGAAACAAGAAACTGGTTACTTCTGCAAGAAAATCATCATCTTTTTAGAATGATTATGTATCCACTGATCACAAATAGATACACAGTGCCTTATTTCTTTGTATTAATTGAAATTTTCATCAACTGAAACATATAACAAATAGCAACTAGCATTTTTAATATTTTTGCTTACACTAAGAATTTATTACCAAAATTTTTATTTATCACTTTTTAAATAATTTTTGGTGTAATTCATCAAGATAACTTTTTAATAAACAAATTTTTTTCTAAGTAATTATGTATAATCTCTAAAGCCTCTGTTGGGTTGTGATGGTTTTTAAAGTTGAAATCATGCTTTCAACTTAGTAAATAACTGTTAATTTTCCATGATTATTATTATTATTATTATTTTGGTATTGGTATGTGTAATATTTTCTCAAAAGTTATAGAGCTTTTAAAAGCTTTTTGAAGTTTCTCACAAAAATTATTTCACAGATGTTACATGGCATCACCTGCCAGATGAACATCTGAACCTTCTCTTTCTGAGTGAACAGATTGACCACATTCCTTAACCTCTGTTGTTAAATATGGCGATGTGAATAATGTGGAAAGCTGATGGAATGCGAGTGCAAGTGATGAGTGCCTGTGAAAATCTTGGTCCATTAAAATCACTCGTGCCAATTCCTTGATGTTCATTCTTTTCCCCTTGGTTGGCAAGAATGGATACAACTTCCAAGGGAAGCTTGGAATTCACACGTGGAAGATACAAAGGGCTCTGGAAGTTTGGGTCCTTGAATGGACATGAGAAAATAGATGGACATTCTGGCCACATGTGCATACACACTATTCTATTACATGACAAAGAAATACACTTTTTATGAGATTGCTATTATATATTTTGGGACTATTTGTTGCAACTATTAGCTCCTCTCCCCTTTGTAAACACATGTTCTGAGTACAAGTTTGGTTCTCTTCTCTGGAATTGCTGACTGTGTTTGCATTTCTCAGTCCTTACAGAGTGAACTTTTTTTTTTTTTTTAATTTTATGGGCTCATTTAGGCTCTATAAATTATTTTTCTGTCTTCTTTCAGTTATTTACTGAAGTACAGTTTTTTTCACTCATATCTCCTAAGGATGTTGGAAATCTGCAAGAACACTCTTATTTCCAAAATTTGCCTTCCCACAGTCTTAGCACTGTGCTCATCTTTTTGTCCTATGAAGAGTAAATTGCTCCATGTATTTCTTCTTTACCTCAGAACATGAACCCTTCATCTTTGTTTCTTTTTCTTTTCCATCTTTTACATATTTCTTATGGTGTGGTTTTATCTCCATGTCTGGAGCTTTGATAGGATGACACTTTTTTTTAAAAGTTAATTTCCGGGGGGATCCCTGCCAACATTCAGAAGTTCCCAACCCTCCCAATAAGGTTTGGTAGTACCCATCCTTCATTCTATATTCATTACCACCCATTACCTGTCAAGTTTGTGGAAATTTCAGTCTATGCGTGAAACCCTAGTTTCTAGCAGTGTCACAAATGATAACATTTGACTTGTTACATCCGTTTGGTTATTTTACTAGAAAATTGGTATAAAAAAAAGAAAGAAGGACATCAACTGTATGGGCTTAGAATACTATTTTGAATCTGGAAGCCAAAATTTTATATTAAATAAATTGATGGGACTAGAATGACATATGAATAAATAAATATATTAGTCTACACAATCTGTCAAAATACATTGTTACAGCAGTTAGTAGTCACACACTTCTGTTATCATTTAGTCTTTCACTTCCAAATACATATTTGCCTTTTCAGCCAGGACAGAGGAATATGGGAATAGATCTATAGGCAAGAAAGAATGGTCAAATAATGTTGTAAGAATGGTGGTGAGAATAATATTTAAGGATGCAAGATGTGGAACTTATAAAAGAAAGAAAATATTCTTTGTGTAAAGAGAAACAATTTTGTAGAAGTTCATTATTGCATCCTGTGTTAGAAAATATTTAGACTAATGTAGATAAATTCTTCAAGTGGATTTCAAAGAACTCACAGCTAAGGCAATAAAAATAAATAGTATTTTTAAATGAATCCTGACAAATGTCAATAATCAAACAGACTTCTCTATCATTGCATAAAACAGATTACTGAAAGCATAGCAAATATACAAAAGCTTTGTTAATAGCAACCAAATTTTCAGTGTTTATATTATTTGTGCTAATCCTGCTGGGGTCCTTGAAGAATCTAGAACCCTAAAAAATGTACTTTGGGTAAATTTTCTATTCTCATGAGTTGCCATTTGGAGAAAAATATCAATCTATAAGACATATTCCAATCACATATGCATGTTGACCAGTATGCTATTGAATTAATAGATCTTAAGTGTATTTTAAGAAATTAACAGTTTAGGAGAAAAATATTTTAGTCAAGTAAAGTCCTAGCATGTAGGTTTGCTGAAAAAGAAAAGAAGTAAAACACCTTAGTTTACTTCTTTTGGCCACATGTATTTGTATAGGATGATCTGTGATATTGAAAATGAGCATCTGGGACAAATATTTAATAAATAACATGCATACAAACTTCCAAAGTGAGAATGATGATTTTGATTAAATTTCAATCATTTGAAATAACATTTCTATAAATGACTAGGAAGTATTTTCAAGTAATTTTAAGGTAGAGCAAATTGTATTAGTTTGCCAGGTCTACTATAACCAAGTATCACAAAATTTATTATCTCACCATTTTGGAGGCTAGAAATCTTAGATAAAGGTTTTGGCTTGGTTGGTTACTCCTGGGGGCTAGAAGTGACAATCTGTTCCATGCCATTCTCCTAGCTTTTGCTGGTTTACTAGCAACCTTTTGATTTTCCTTGGCTTCTGCCATGTCAAATCAGTTTCTGCCCTCATCTTTACATGGCATTGTGCAACGCCTAATTTCCTCTTTTATATAAGGGTACCAAGTATATTGGATTAGAGTCCCACCCTATTCCTGTATGATCATATCTTATCTAATCTTATTTGTAACAAACTTATTTTCAAATATGTTCTGAAGTACCAGTAGTTAGGGCTTCACATTTGAATTTTTGAAGGACACAATTCAATTCATTATAACGGTAAAGAATACTTTTCCCAGAATACTCTTTACAAGTCCCTATATCAAATTGTGGATGGAATATTAAATGGCCTAAAACATATCTTTTGAGCATAATAAAATGAAAAGGCCTGTGGTTCATCTCACTAATTACTCAAGGAGAAAATGAAAAATTTGAGGCATTAAAGGGCAGAAAATAAGTACTTCTATTCCACTGAATATGTTTGTTTTAAGGTTAATAAATTATTTAAAATAAATTGTGCCAATATACCATCTTAGGACTGAGAGCTATTAAAGAGTTTGTATGTCTTATGGATATAGACAATGATTATAAATATTGAAAGAGCAATAAAGGGGAACAAGATGCTTTGTGCTAAAAGGAAGAGAGAAATAATGCAGAGGACTTCTGGAGACAAAAAGTGAATGAAGAATGTCCACCGCGAAAGTGATTTCAACCTCAATCTGAAGAAAAGAACTAACAGTTGAATAAAAGTGACATTTTATCATAGACATCTACTGCTAAATGATGGCTCAATTTTTATAGAGAAAGAATATATATTATCGAAAAAGTTATCAAAAGTGGCTGCTAGAATAGAACTTAATAAAAGAGAAGTAAATGAGAGATTTGGAAAGAGAGGCTAAAATGTCTCAAAATTCTACATGGTTAATATGAATATGAAGTAAGAAGTAATTGTCACATATTAATAAATTTTAACTTTCTGTTAAATTGTAATCAGCAATTATGTACTTTAACTTACTCTTCTTGAATTCATTACTTATAAGTCAGCCTAAAACCATTTCTGAAAACAATTAAACTTTAAAAGTTGTCTTTATTTTAGAGTCATATTTTATAAATAAAAAAAAATTCATACAAACTTTTTATTGTTTATTTGTTATTTGTATTTGCTATTTCTAGGTGAATTATTTGCTCTATTTTCTCTCCATATCAAATATATTCACACAGAAGACACTTAGTATTTCCATAGAAATAAAAGTGCTGGTGAAAAATGTGTCCATTTTTATAGTCTATTCACTCAGCATTATTGCTCATTCATATTCATTTATATGTTATTTTCCTGCATTTTCTGCAATGGTTATCATATCTCAAACCGATAGCTTCCAAAATTAATATTGAGTCCAATTCTTTTTGTGGTTGTAGGTGGAATTGATTACCATTTCTTCAATACTTAGGTTTTTTTTTTTTCTGAATTGCTGCATATAAGAAAAATATTTAATGCCTGTGCATATAGAGCTAAATACAGGATAAATCCCTAAGTTTTAAAATAAATAAAAGAAATAAATGTGTTATAGAATGGATTAAGAATTAATAAATAAGAGAACAAATACCTGAATGAATGTAGGAATTGGTGAATGACATATATAAAGCAACCTGCTAACTATAAATTTTGAAGAACATTTTATTCATGTGGACTTGCCAGTTTTTATCAATTGGATATCATTACCATTTATACTGATGAGGCAGTTGCTAATAACTCTGTAGTGTTTAATTACTCAGAATGTTACTCTTGAAAAAAATAACATAAATGATAATATCAGGAGGAGGTACCATCTCCATGTACAGAAACTCAGAGATCATGTGCTCTGTGCTTAAATCAAAATATAAAAAAGAAAATAACACAACAGCGAGTTTACTTTATTTGAAAGATAAATCAGAATTCTATTTAATTAGTTTTTCGAATCATGGTTAAGCAGATGCTTGACTCTTGCTTAAAATCATCTCTAACTTTTTAGAGTAACTTCTTTCTATTTTTTGTTTTGTAAACATTTCTTCAAGTTGACATGCATTATAAAATATGTTGTAATTAAGATTCTTTAGAGCCTGATAGAGTCATCTTTTCTAAACAACTTCAAAGGTATATTATCAAAGCTTTACAGATTTTAATGGTGTCTGATGTGTACTTCAGTAAAAATTATAGGGCCTTTCTTATGGTCTATTTCATTTTTATGTTGTGTATTATTTCTGGCTTAATCTTTGAATAATTGTTTTTACCCCGATGCATATTCTTGCCTCCTTTGTCATAGATTTATTGACCATATAGGCTTAGATTTATTTCTGTGCTCTCTATTCTATCCATTAATCTATGTGTCTGTTTAAATGCCAGTACAATGATGTTTTGATTACTATTGTCTTATAATATACTTTGGTATCAGGCAGTGTGATACCTCCAACTTTGTTCTTCTTTCTTAAGATTGCTGTGGCTAATCAGAATCCTTTCTGGTTCCATATAAATTTTTTGATTATTTGTTCTAGTTCTCTGAAAAATGTCATTGGCATTTTGATAAGGATTGCATCGAATCTATAGGTTGCTTTGGGTAGCACAAACATTTTAGCTATGTTATTTCTTCCACAAGCAATGTATATGGATATACATTTATTTGTATCTTCAATTTTTTCAATTTCTTTCTTCAATGTCTTATAATTTTTTAGTACAGGTCTTTTACCTCCTTGGTTAAATATATTCCTAGGTAATTTATTTATTTATTTTTGATGCAATTGTAAATGGGATTGTTTTCTTAATTTCTCTTTCTGATAGTTTGTTATTAGTGTATAAAATGTAACTGATTTCTGAATATTAATTTTTTTCCTTCTACTTTACTGAATTAATTTATCAGTTCTAGTAGTTATTGGTGGAATCTTCAAGGTTCTCTATGTACGATATCATGTTATCTACAAATAATGACAATTTCCTTCTTCTTTTCCAATTTGGATGATTTTCATTTAATTTTCTTTTCTAATTGCTATGGCTATAACTTTCAATACTGCGTCAAGACTGTTGAAATTGGACATCCTTTTTTTGTTCCTGAGGTTTGTCATATATGGCCTTCACCATGTTGAGGTATGTTTCCTCTATTCCCACTTTACTGAGGGTTTTTATTATACATGGCTGCTAGATTTTGTCAAATGATTTTTCTGCATCTATTGCTATCTTAATACAATATTATAATTTGTTTATGTGACATCACATTAATCTATTTGCAGATATTGAACCAAATTGCCTCTCAGAAATAAATTCCACTTGATCATACTGTATGAGCTTTTCAATACATTATTGAATTCGGTTTGATAATATTTTGTTGAGGATTTTTGCATCTGTATTCATCAGGGATATCGGCCTATGATTTTTTTTTTTTTTTTTTTTTGTAATGTTTTAATCTGGTTTTGGAATCAGGGTAATGGTGGACTCACACAATGAGCTTGCGAGCTTTTCCTCCTCTTGAATTTTTTGGAATAATTTGAGAAGGACAAGTATTAATTCTTCATTGAATGTTTGGTAAAATTCACCTTTGAAGCCATCTGGTCCAGAATATCTGTTTGTGGGAGATTTTTGATTACTGGTTTGATTTGGTTAGTAATTATTGGTCTGTTCAGATTTTGTTTCTTCTTGATCAGTCTCAGAAGATTATCTGTTTCTAGGAATTTATCCATTTCTTCCAGATTGTCCAATTTGTTGGTATATAATTGTTTGTAGTATTTTTTTTAATAATCTTTTGTATTTCTGTGGTCTTGGTTGTCACTTCTCTTTTAGACTATTTTGTTTATTTCTACTCTGATCTTTATAATTTTATTCTTCCTACTCTGTACTTTGTTCTTTTTGTAGTTTCTTCAGGAGTAAGTTTAAATTTTTTATTTTAGATTTTCCACATTTCTTTATGTAGGCCTATATTTCTATGAATTTCCCTCTTATAACTGCTGTGGCCGTGTCCCATCGATTTTGAGTTACAGAGTGCTGTCTTTATACCTTAAAAACTTTCCTTCGAAGTGATTGTTTATTTATTTAAGTATTTATTTTCCATAAAAAAAAAATTAACCTGATCTTTGAGAAAAAGCTCTATATAAAAGATAACCTCTTAAATTTTATCACGTGACATTTTATCATTGATTTTTAAATCTGGAAAATAAAATTCTGTTGGAAAACACTGAGTAAAAGGAAAAATAAAAGCAACAGAACACCAGAATGCTGAACTTCATTACCTAATGTTAGAATAATTAAAGATATATGTAACCATGTAGTAAATTATTTTGAAGATACTTTTAATATTTTGAATCATATTACAAGGCCATTGTACATTGTATGCTATTGTCTTAAATCATGATATTACTTGTTTCATTTTAATTCTTTATCTAATGCACAATATATATATATATATAATACCCACTTGAATGACCAAAATGTTATTGTTAAATAAGTTTTTAAACAATTAAATTTTGTATATATATTTAATATGCTATATTTAATATTGATTTCCAAAGATAGATTTTACTTTCACAAAATGCGGAATTTTAGTGAGTTAGAAAAGTATGTTATGAAAAATATATTGATGGTCTCAAGAAAAGAAATATATTTACTACAGTTTAAACATTTTACTTTGTTTCACAACAATTTTTAAAATGTAATGAATCTAAGGCCTTATTTTAAGTGTACATATATTTGTAATAGATAATTTTCATGGAAAATATTTTTTCTATCAGAGTCTCTGAATGATATTTCAGTGGCTTAGTTGAGTCAAATATAAGTCAAAAATATTTATCTATTTCTTCCTAACTCATGTTTCTGTTTCCCTAGTCTAGAATTAGTCAGTGTTGTGGGTCATAAAAAAGTAGTTGAACCCCTATAAGTCTTCCCTTTTGTATTGTAGAAAATACCATTAGCTGTAAACCTAACCACCAAAAAATAAATAAAATAATATTTAGTCTGTCTTTCATGAGGTCCAGTTTGTGACTAAATTCTAGCAAATGAGAAATAATGGAATGAGTCATAAAGAATCTTCTAAGAGCCTTCCATGAAAGACAACTTAAGTGAAGACTTTGTTATTACTTCTTCCTGTTGCCTAAAGCTATGGACAGCATTTTTGATGAGTGATGAATGAATGAGCACAAAGCCTTCATAAAGTAAGACATAATATCATCAATAGGCAGCCTAAGCCTTAACTATTATTAGGGGAAAATAACTCTATCTTATTGAAGTCACATATTTTGGACATATACAACTGCAAAAGTGTACATATATTTGTAATAGATACTTAGCTGCTAAGTATTTTCAGTGATAACTATCTCTGTTTATAGTTTACTATAACATATCTAAAAAACAATATTAATCTCTGTTACTATTTTATACAAGTGAATGCAGCAGTTAGAAAAAAATTAATGTTTCTTAGATGAAACAATCATGGTGGATACTGCACCACGGCTACTAAGTATGTTTGATAATGTCTCTTCTCCATCAGTAGTCTCAGGTTACTTCACCATCCGTAGTTACACTCCGATAAACCATCTCTTTATTAAGGTCTTTTAAATTACTCCTTCTGAGTTCTACTTGTTTCTTATCAGATACTTCACTAACACACATGGATAACTTCTGTGCCAGGAGAACACTGGATGCCAATAGTGGCATCATTAATACTAAGATCTTCACTACTGTTGGTATGGAGTGGATTGTAGGTGGAGGCAAGAAATTGAAAGACCAAGTAGTTGTGGCAATTGTAATTTAGCTTCTTAGACAGTGAAAGGAAATAAATATAATGCTGCTGAATATCAAATTTAGAATACATATGAAAAACAGAAAACTTATAATTATAGGTATGTACCAAACCAAGAGACTTATTTGCAGGATTGAAGAGTTGAAAGGCCATTAAACACACATTTAAGGTTAAGTACACAGATGAGAGAGTGGAATACTGAGATAGGTGAAAAAATTGGGGCAGACACAGATGAGGGTAATAATTTTCATCTTCAAAATAACTCAATGTCCCTTCTCTTGGAAAGAGCTCACCCTTTCTGCCTGACGGAATTGGCCTTTTCCTTCATAAAATCCTTTCAATGACTTCACTGGAAAAATTTCTTCCTGAAAAGATGCTTATCTACTAGCAATTCATACCCATAACTTCTCATACTACCTCCAGCTTTCCAGAATTGAAATCCAGCATGGCCAGATGAAAAATGGTATGGGACAAAGTAGACTACACATAAAAGAGTAACATGGCATTGCAATCTGTATCAGCAGGAGTTAAGGAAACATATATGGGAGTGGATTAAAAGATGTTTTTCTATACAGGACAAATATGAAATTAGTCAGGTCAAATGTATTGATATGATACACCAACTCAGGATTAGAGATTGGTTTAAGCATCTGGGAATTGTGTGGGATAGCTTAGTTAATTACATCCTGAACTCAAACATGTTATTTAGTCAATGAGAGAGAAATTCCAGACAATCCCTGGAATATTGGAAAGGAAGAAATCTAAAAACTAAGGGAGAATAGAAATTTTACAGTGACCCATTATGAGTAATCAGTATCTGCATACTCTTTTCCCCAGCCATGCTTATTTTTACAATGTGGGCCCATGTTCCATGGTGGCAAGGATAGAAGCTGTTCATGAGCACTAAAACATGGATTTCCCCTTACCATGAGTGACCTGTTTACTGTCACTACCAAGTGCCTAAGCTAACAACATTTAGCCTCAATAGAGCATTTTCTCTCAAGGGTAATAGCCAGCTACCTGCAAGCAAGTTGACTATATTGGACAATTTAATCATGGAGCAGGCGAAGTTTTGTTCTCATGGTTTTAGGTATATTCTGAATATTAAATGCATCTTCTTGTCTGCAATGCTTCCAGCATCATTGCCATTCATGGCCTTACAGAATGCCTTTGTCCATCAACATGTAATCTTGTAGAATATCTCTGCTTATCTTATGGCAGAGGGAGTATAACAGTGGAATCACATGCACAGGATTCATAAGTTTGACCACATAATTAGAAAGAGAAGGCCTAATAGAATGATGGAATGCTATGCTAAAAACTTAGTTATAGGAATCATACCTAGTAAGTTAGATGTGATGACATCTACTTCTTAGCCAAACTACATGGGTCCAATAACTAGGCAAAAGACCGAGATGTGATCCCCTCTCACTTATACAAGTAACAATCTACTTGACATTTTTTTTTTTTTAATTCCAAATACTGAATTAAAATGTTTGAGGTATTTGGTGCTTTTGGTGCTCAATGGATAAATGTTTCCTCTTAGGAAAAGGTTCATATCTCCAATGATTTAGAAGCTAAGGCTGAATCCTTATTCACCCACCATTTTAAAAATCTCATACCACAGAACCAACAGGTAGAAAAAGAGGTCATTATACTTAATGGACAAGGTGAATGACTCTAATTACCAAAAATGAACAAAGATGCTGCTACATAATGGGAGCAAATGAGACACCACAGAATTCATTGCTATCCTTAATATTTCTTTTCTCAATAGTCTTGGCCAATGGATTTTTTTTTTTCTATTACGATAGTACTGAATCAGATAGATGTAATTCAGAAAAACAGTTTTAGCTCACCCTTGCCCCAGGAAGTAGCCTACTTTAGCAGAGTTCCAGCAAAGACTAAAAAATAAATAAACAAACAAAAACATGGAATAGGTCATTTGAAGAAGAAAACTAGTTATCAAATTAAGCCTTAAGATATGTTACAGATGTGTGGTTCTGAGGAGTGGAAATGTTAAAAACACTAGCTGTGCTTTAATAGTTTTTGTTCCTTCCTTGTCCCAGCCACTGTGTCTAATATAGCTGAATATATAGAAATGTTTCCTTTAGCCTGTGAATCTTCTTGATATTAAGCAATACAGTAGATATTAACTTTCTAATATTTTAAGTAATCATTATTGAGGCAACTGTAACATTCATACAGAAACTATACAAAAATCGTAAGTATACGGATGTAGATGTATGTATTTAAAGTGAGTTCTAGGTAATCAGCAGTTAGATCACGAAATAGAGCATCACCACCTTCCAGAAGCCATCCTTAGACTTCCTCGCAATCATCGATAGTTCTCCACCAAGATGATAACCTTACTATGATATTTAACATCATAAATAGTTTGGTTTATTTTTATATGTTGTACAAATGATATTTTACTGCATGTGTGTGGTTTTTTTTTGGGGGGGGTGGTCTGGAATCTTCCACTTAAACTTGTTTGTTGGATATGTTTGAAGAATATTTTTCTTATGATATATTTTATTATATAAATCTATAAAACATATATATATACACACACAGTTAATGGGTTCTTTTCAGTTTTTGTTGATTTCAGGCAGTTCTGCTACCACATATTCTCAAGAATGGAATTGCTGAAGTTCTAGTAGAGGATGCCAAAGAGTTTTCCATACCAGTTCTGCTAACTTACACTGCCATCAGCTGTGTACATGTATAAGAGTTCCAGTTATTCCACATGCTGGACAACACCTGGTATTGTCAGTCTTTTTCATTTTATTCATTCTAGTGTTTATATACAGAAATTTAATTTTACCTTGCAGGTTCCTATGACTAACAAGGTTGAGTACCTTTTCATATGTTTATTAACTGATTTGTAAGAGTCTCTTCCAATGTTTACATGTTTTACTCATTTAGGTTGTCTATTATGGGTTGAATTATGTCCTACAAAGGTTTCTATGCTGAAGTTGTAATCCCTAGTACCTCAGAGTGTGTCCTTGTTTGGAAAAAGGGTTCTTGCAGATGTAGTTGGGTAAGATGAGGTCATACAGGTTTAGGGTGGGCCTTAATCCAACTGCCTGGTATCCTTATAAAAGGGAATGTTTGGACACAGACACACATGGAGGAGAACACCGTGTGAAGGTGAAGATCAATTTAATGAAGCAAAAGCCTAGTAACACCAAAGATTACGAGGAAATCACCAGAAGCTAGGAGAGGGAGGCATGGAACAGATTTCTCCTTCACAGCCCTCAGAAAGAACAAACCCTGCTGACAGCTTGATCGAGAATTTCTAGCCTCCAGAACTGGGACACGACACATTTCTGTTGCTTATGCTACTCAGTTTGTGGTCTTTTATTTCAGCAGCCCTAGCAAGCTAATACACTGTCTCTTTCTTGTTGATTTGCAGGAGTACTGTATATACTCTGTATATTAGTCCTTTATCAGAAATATGAACTGTAAATTAGTTTGCGACTTTCTTATTCATTCTCTTAACAGTATCTTTTCATGAATAAAAGTTGTTTAGATTAACATAGGTCAAATTATCTTTTTTTTCTTTTGCTTCATGATTTGTTTTAAAAATATTTACTTACTTCAATGTCGTAGACCCTGAGAATGAAGATATCTACCAAGAAGGACTCCTAGTGGCTAACAGTGATCCAGTTAGAAATTGAAAACCATCTAGCAGCAGATTCTACTGCTAGACAAGTCATGTAAGTCACATAAGCCACACTACAGGGAGAAGCCTGCACTGAACTGCCAGACTGCATTGCCTTCCTGCAGTTTGAGCCAGCTCTTATAAAAGTTTCTGGAATTGTATTTCAATCCATAGTACTGAGACTTTTCCTGTCGAATCAGATTTGCAGCCCTATCTCCATTAGCATCTTAACTGACCAATCAATATAGTTCCATTCTGATCAATCAGGACCATGCTTTTTGTACCAATCAAACTAGAATTTAGAGTCCTCATTTGTATAAGGAGGGACCAATCAAGACCCAAGGGGAGGGACTTCTCCCTACATAAGTGAGTTTCCTTCCCGCTCTAGGAGTATACTACTCCTCCCATGGAGGAATGAAAACTATTTTCCCAGCTGGGGCTGAAACACTAAAGACTTCCTGCCAGAGGAGAGCAACTCTGAGCTGAGCAGAGCAGGTGTCTGGAACAAGGTAGAGCTGTCTAGTTTCTAGCAATTTTGCCCCTGGGCCCTCGCCCCAGGGCACTCTTGCAGCCATGCTGTGCCACAGCTGTACTGTTTCATTATTGAGCTGTTCCACAGCTGTGCTTCCCATTGCCCTACTGTATCACAGTTGAGCCGTTAATGCTGAATGAAGTTTTCTTCATCGCACCCCAAATTGGGGATTCCTGTTGACGCTGAATTGGTGCCAATGACCATCAGTTGACAATATCTTAAGATCATAAATATCGAGATATATTGTCTAGATAATATTGTCATATCTTTTATTTTTGTTTACAATGCCCTTAAATTTGATTTTTGTGAATTCAGTGATGTAGTTAGGTATGCTTTATCCAGGTCATCAAAGTGATCTTATTTGTTTTATATACGTCCATCATGCTTTTGCGTGCATGCATTGAAAATGGTCATGCATGCATGCATCTATTTGAGTGCCTTAAAGTATTGTGAAAGCAATTTTCGAATAATGATTAATGAACTGTTCTCTTAAGGATGAAATACCATTCATGAAAAGGATCTGTGAAATAATTTACCCTTGTTGTAAAATAAGTACATACAATGCATTTGTCACTTTTATTCGGCAAAGTAATTCAGTTTGAGACTAAACAAACATTACTTTGTGCCTTCTGTTTGCCAGGTCCATTTGCTCATGTTAATTTCATTTAATATTCAGAAATGTTAAAATGTGATATTTTAATATAGTTTTTTGATAGCCATAAAGTTTTATATTTTTGAGTGAGCAAATCTAATAAGATGAAAAACAGATTTACTAAAAAAGGCCCAAAAGACAATGCAGGAGAAAACCTGTGATACCAAAGCCCGAGGCCTCCCATCCGCCCAGCGAGCGCCACAGTCTTGGACAGATCCCAGAGTGAGGAGCATTAGCTGCAAATCTCCTGTCTCCTCAAAATCCAAACTACACGTTTCGTTTTCTGTTTTCCTTTTAAAGTTATCCAGAGGAGTCTGCGGGTCCACGCTGTGCTCAAGGACACGCACAACCGGCCTGTATCAAGCTCCAACTCACTGTTCCTCCTTTTCAACCACCTTTGAGGGTCCTAAGGCATGTGGGCTCACTCCAGCGTTACACTTCTCGGAATGTACTTGACCTGGCATAAGAAGTTGCAAAAACAGCTATGACAGACCAGTTCTTTGGGACGACGCTGAGGATTACATGGTGGGACTGCCGGAGCTCCAGAACGTTCCATGGAGCTCCTAGCGCATGTGACTTGCGGAGCTGAAGCCAGTTCTGGCCATGGTCGTCCTTTATAACCATGTCTGGTAAGTGGAGAGTCTTGGGTCTCGTGCTCTTTGTTTTCGTTTAATTCCTTACACGACTTCAGGAGATAATTCTCAAAAGACTCTGTTACACTCTGTGCTGCCACTCGTCTTTTCATGAAGTCCGACGTCTCTGTGCTGCCGAAAGTGGGGTCCTTCTCCACCTAAAAACTGCGGAGCTGTCACAATGGCGGAGATGCATCAGGCCGGGTTCCACGCGTCTTCGGTGGAAATCCGTGGAAAGTCGGAGCCTGGTAACGCACTAAAATCTTTCATTGGGAGTTATCATGTATTACTCAGAGGTTTAAAAGAGTGTTCTCTGGGAAGAATTAGCTGCTCATGGCACTTCATAAGAAGTCATTTTGTGGCCTCGGGTTTCATAATGCCGTTAAAAACTATTGGAAGGGAGAGGCTCAGCAAGATGTAGCACTGGGTCTTTCTTAACGCAAAGGAAGACCCGTTTCAGTCTCTGGGTTACTTTTCTTGGTGCTCTGACCATTATTGTTGCTTCTGTGTCTGTGTCCCAGTGCTCAGGTCTGCGTTGGTGAGGCCAGAACTAGGGTTGGGACAGTGCGGCAGCGCCAGGACCGAGCACACAGCATCGCCACAGCGCCGGGGCCGCCACCGACCCCAAACGTATTTTTGAAATGGATTATTTAATTGGCCCACTACCAAAACCAAATTCTTCCCCCACTTCACTGCATTATCAACCTTTTATGTTAGATTTTTGGGATCTTTATTGTATTCTTCAGGTCTGTTTATTTCAGATCTAATTGTACACTATCATAATTATTATTTATGAATTCATCTTTATATCTGAGAATAAAAGCTCTTTGGCTTTTTTATACTTCTGCAAGATTGACCAAACTCTTCTTGACTATTTTTCACATAAATTTTAGAATCAGCTAATTATTTTGCTAAGACACCCACTCAGTTTTTTATGGGGATTGCCTTGAATCAATATATGAATTAGGAGAGACTTTACGTGTTTATAGTGTTGATTTTTCCAAATCTTGAATCTGGAATAGCATACTTATTTAGGTCTTCTTTAATGTTATTCAGATTTTTAGTTCTTAGGGGAGAGCTTTTGCTCCTCTTCTATTTATGGTAGTTTTAGTTTTTAGAAGATGAATTTTAAATTTAGGAAAGGCTATGTTTTTATCTTTTTGTCAAGAGTTTCTTATTTAATTATTTTAAATCCTCTAAGTGTAATTTCTATATCTTGATATTAGATAATATCTACTTACAAGACTTTTGTAGGAAATAAAATATGTATGAAGGGCATAGTACATAGCCAGGCAAATGATAAATAAGTACTTCTTTTACTACTTTGAAGTGTCTACTTCTATTCTTGTGCTTAAAATTAGGTTTTCCTGAAGTTTTTGTTGAGGGATTTGTTCTTCTCATTACAATCACTTCTCTTAACTGATATGATCTTTTAAAATACAGCTCGAGTTTTATCTCTTTCACTCTTCCTAAGCAAATCTTTCTTTGGGTTCCCATGATAGTCTCACATATCACTTGCTGTGCCCTATTTTAATAACATACACTTCCTATTTTCTTAAGCTTGAATTTTACTTTTTTTTTTTTTTCCAAAGGAAAATCGTTTCCTTTTTGTACCTGAGGATTTGGTATTTGAGGCTACAAGAAACCATTCAGCCCTCCGGTTTCAGATGAATATTTCAGATGATCACTTATGAAAATGAATGCTTAAATTCATTACAAGAAATTCACTATTAATCACTTATATTATGAAGTACATCAATTATCCAGAAAAGTATATAGGTAGATTAGTATACCCAGATTATAGGATTATCATTTGTGTGTATTTCTTACTTCATTCTCCATTTCTAACAAGAATTCTTTCCAAATTTGCTTTTTCAAAAAATGTTGCATTGAATCTTTGTTTCCTTATGGAACTCTTGATGGATGTAGAGAATCAGCACTTTAAATCTCACTATTTATTAAAGAAATTATCTCTTGGATATTTAGAAAAGTTATGATACCACCAGTGGTTTATTATTACTTTGCTGTTTTCCTAGACACTAGCCAACACATGGGATTTCGAAAGCATCTAATATTTACTTAACTTAATGGAAGAAATATCATAGTTGTAGATAGATTAGCATTTTCATTAACCTCTGGTTTCTTCTTATATTAATTGTCCTGTTTTTGTTTTTTTCATTTTTTCTTACTGGGATGTTTGTCTTTCTTTTTGATATATAGTTATTCTTAAATTTTGTATTTAAATTAGCCATTTGTAGTTTTACACATGAATACCTTTTCCCAGGTCTTTATTTTTTTTAATATCACTCACGCTTTTAACATCACAGAGATTTCAGAATTTTAATAATCAAATTTTGATATGCAATGAGATTTAGAAATATTTCTTCATTAACTTGTAAAAACTTTTTGTAGTTTCACATAATATATTTGCTTGTCATTTTTAACGATATCTTTTCTTTTTTCTTTGTATATTTTAATTATTTATTATTGCCAATTAATTTGAATGCTATTTTATATTTTGACACAATTACTCTACTAAGTACTTCTTAGTCGTAGAGTAGTAAATGTTGATTTTCTTGGACTTTTGTCATCACTGTGATTTTTAAGAAAATCACCTTTTTTCTTTTTGCTTTCTACTTTCTATTTTTCAACTTTTTGGTTATATTTCTTTGGCTAGGACTTCCAGTACTCTGCTGATTATGAGCAATATTAGTGAGCAAGCTGGTATTTTGCTTATGGTAAAAGAAATGACTACTTATTTTTCTCCTTAAGAGTGATGTTGCTTTAATTCTTGGCAGAGGTTTATTGAGTTGCTAGGATCTATCATAATTACTCCATTTTTATCAGATGTCTTTTTTGTATCTACTGAGTTGTTTTTTTTTTAAATCTTTAATCAGTTAATGTGGTGGTTAATAATGATAACTTTTAAATACCAAACCATCTTGTATTCCTGTGGCACTTTATACTAGGTAATGAATTTAAGAGCTTTCGATTTTTATACGTTGTCCAAATTATTTGTATAATATATAGGATTATCTGTAATTATATAAAATATAATTATATTTAAAATTATAATTAAATTAAAATTTAGTATTACATGGAACACCTATGTTTACAGAGGGAAACTTTTTTTTTTACTATTGATTTCATTTAATAAAAACAATTTATTAGGATTTCCTATTCTTAAATCTCTCCTGTGTTTTGGGAGGTGATTGTATTAGTGTTCCACTGCTGCATAAAAAAATTATACATTTCTTAAGTTATATACTTGAAATAACTTTGTAATTAAAAGATACCTCACGTAACATTTTTTTCTCTTTTGAAAATCTCCTTTTTTATGTGTATTCAAAAAAGTTATTTTAGTTAAGAAGTTCACAAAGTAATTTTCCAAGGAATTAATTCTGAGAAATTAAAATGCTGGGTTCCTATCTTTTATTTTCACCCATGACTCAAGTTGTTCATAAAATTAACAACTTGATGAACTGTCTTGCACACTTAATGTCATCCACACAATTCTTAGATCATTATAATTGCAAAGTCATTTTTTAAAAAATAAGTAAAAGTGAAGAAAAATAAATACACAATAAAATACTTTTGAGAGTTCCTGCCAACTGTTAGTTAACATGTGAAATTATTACTTTTTATCAACATTCGAATCTAGTTTAGTTTTTAAATTCAACTACAGAGCTTATTGCATTTTCTTAACCATAACTCTTGAGCAATAATTTTAGTGAGCAGTAGCTTTCAATAATTTTAGAAATGCTGATTAAATCTTTTGTCCAAGATTGTTAAAATTCACTCAGTTTAAATAATAATAGCTAATTTATGTTTAGCTTTTATAATATGCTAGGTACAGTTCAAAATTCTTTATATGCAGTATGTAATCATTTAAAACAAATCCTATTTTTATTGTAATGAGGATAATGAGAACAAAAGGGATTAAGTAATTTATCTGTATGCTTGATCCAGGCTTCAGTATCATGATATTCTGCCTCTGGCTTAAAGGGGAGATCTTTTGTTTGCATAGTTTGGTAAACAGGAACCAACTCCTCATGTGCAAGCCTGCTGGCTCCATCTGTTATACATACACTTAACTATTCACAGTAACTTCATTTAAAATAAGTTACCATGGTCCCTCAACAAAGTTATCTCATTCTAACCCTATTACCTGGAAGGAAAATTACAGTATTGTCTTCTATAATGACACTATCTTGTACTGGATTGCTCTCCCTTTCTTTTCTCTGAGGCTAAGTGAGCCTGGTGTTTTACCTTTGATCCATATTACTCCATGACACTTTTTCACCGTGGAGTAATATAAACAAGCTAAATCTCTCCATGAATAGGGAGGAAAAAATGTCTCCACTCCTCGAGATGTAGCCCCTATTTCAGTTAGCCTAACAATGCCCAAAGTTTACAATGTAAATCTCAGGTCAGGAATACAGTCCTTCTGAAATAGCCATGTACTTCCTACATAACTCCTCAAGTCTATCATGGTCTCAGCCCAAATTCAGTAAAATAACAATTCCACATGCCTTGTACTGCCTAGCTCTATTTTCCTACTTTATTTTTTCTCTATAGGGCTTATCAAAATCAAACATAGTATATATTTAATTATTTCTTTGCTATTGTTTTGTGGATTAGTCTGGTTCCTCTGAGATACAGACAAAATAGAATTAGTCCTCAAAGATCTATAAGGGACAATACCAATGAGGAAAAATAAGAGAACTTGGAGAGTCTGAAAAGCTATTAGACCTTGATGCTGGTCGGCTCTGGGTAAATGAAAAAGGGAAAGAAGGGAGGTAGGGAAGGCTGAAACATCTTAGACTGCTATGCAGACCTAAGAGAATATGGCAAGTCTGTTGTAGAGTCCTTCAGACAAAATGTCCCATCAGCATAGTAACAGATCTCCCAGGCATGAGTTCACCTATAGTCACTGGCAGGGAAATTTACACAGAAATCACAGCCTCAAATGTCACAAGGGCAGTGACAGATTTTGAAGTACACCAGCTTTAGCTGGCAGTCAGTTTCACTCCTTGCAAATGGAGATTTGAGTGAGATCTGAGAGGCACATTTCGGAGCTGCCATAAGCTGCTTCTAGCTAGTCAAGAAGCACTAGGGTTTTGTTTACTGTGCTATTCCTAATACTAATAATAGTGCCTGGGTCAGAGTAGTAGTCAATAAACGTGTATGAGTAAATGTTTTGTCCCTGAAAAAACAATAGATGTTTATATTTCCTCAAATGTCGTCTTACACATTAGCTTTCTGTCAATCTAAAACTATAGACTAATTACCTGAAAGGATGCCTCAGTCCTAATTCGATTTCACAAAAGGGCAAGTAAATTTTTTTAAGGGCACTATTTGTCAAGGAACCAGAGAAGTGCCCTTGTGGTAAGTACACACATTATCACTAGTTGCTGAAAAGTAATTTCAGAGATATCAATGGCAAGTGAAACAGGATCAACATCGCTGAATTTCAGGATGCAGCGCGGGCAATCTGACGTTCAGAATCCTTGGATGATAGCGTGCTTCTTCGTTAAATGTAGCCATAGTTTCAAACAATTGTTTACTACATTACTGAAGAATATTTAATTCCTTGAAAAATGATGAATAAATACGAGAGTTAAAACTCATAGAATGGATTAAACAGAGTAAGTAGCTCGAAAGACGAAAAAAATCACAAGGTGTGTCATGAACAGAAAGTAATGTAAAGTAAAATAATAAATGGTCTATATAAAGTCACAAAGACGAGAAATGTAGATATAAAAGGATGAAAGGAACAAGTAAATCCAAATTATTAATAAGACAAATCCTACCCCTCACTCTGACAGTCAGTCATCTGTAAATCAGACACTCAGTGGTGACACTCATTATGACTGCATTTAGAACTCCTGTGCTCTACCCCAGGAATGCTCGCTCTTGTTAATAAGCACAGCTGCTTAACAGAGCACAGGAAGACCAGTTTCTGGCAGGTGTACTTGCTCCACATCTATAGAGTAGAGCTAGTGTCCTTGACTCCAGGTATCTTCTTTCTGCTGAATCCCCTTGCTTAAAATTCAACTTTGATTGTCATAACCATGTCATTGTTATCTGGGAAGGATATTGTGGCAGAGAGAGAGAAAGGATTACATAAATTACTACTTAAACTTTATATCTTTGGTTAATTCATTAACTTGGAGATAAAAGGGAAAATTATATGAAATAATTTATAGAATAGAGGTTCTTGAAGGCCCCAAAACGGTTGATAATGGTAGGGTGTGTCGAAGGTGTATAAAGGCATTGATTTCCTTAGCAGACAGGTGACCTGGATTGGGACTGAGTGACCCAGAACTCTTTGTTCCGGCACCTCAGCCAATGAGCAACTTTTGACACATTAGTTTCTGTAAAATATTATCATTTTCACTGGATTGTGATCATGCATTGGAAGATATTCATGGCGGTTAAAGGTATCCATGTGGAGTAAAGCATCAGGCTGTGGGGGACCCTCTTATTTACTATATTACTTTACAATATCCCTAAAATGATAGGTATAATTACATCACTTATCATTGAAATATCTTTTAGAGATAGATACTCACATATTACTTATTTTACAAATGTGTAAAACAGAGGTCTTTTAAAGACTACTGAATATCCTTTCTCTTCTTTTTTAGAAGCAGAGAAACCACAGTTTTTACAGGAGGTAAATGTAGCCAGGTAAAGGGTTAAATTTTCTGAACCTCAGCTGTAAAGGTGGGAGATTGAATTTTCCAAAGATAACAAATAATATCTTCCACAGCATATGGTTTTCTAGACATGTGCCACCACCTCAACAAGAGTGGAGTCTAATTACCTTCTTTAATCTGGGAAGGAAGGTTTGGTATGCTTACAGGAAAAGATTGCACTCAAATGGCACTGTGTGATAACCAAATTAGAAAAGAACACACTTCTGCCTGTTTTATTTTGAGTGCTAACTTTTGGAATCCAGTCCATTTTCTAAGGAAGTCCAAGGACCCTGTAAAGATGACACAAGTAGATGTTTTAGTTAAAGTCTCAGTGAACAGTGATTATCAACTTCTAGACGTGTCAGTGAGATGGCTTTAGATTATACCAGCTCGATGTCATCAATTTACTTCTAACTTTGAGTCTTCCTAGCTGAGTCTCCAGACATCATGGAGCAGAGACAAACCATTCTTCCTATGCCCCTTTTAAATTTCTAACTCATGAAAACTATCACTGTAATAAAATAGTTGTTCTTTTATTCCACTACATTTGAGGTAGTGCTATTATGGGAACGACAGCTAACCATAACCAAGTGAATAAGTTTGAGCCAATGAGATATAAGTGGAAGTTGGAAATCACATGAAGGCTCATTACAGTAAACTACTGGGCTAGGTTCTACCATTTGTCCTTCTCTTTTCCACCTTTCTGTTTTCTTAAATAAAGATGTAATTGTTGGAGCTCCAGCAACTACTATGTACCCTCGAGGACAGAAGTAGTGATAGATAGAGGGTGTCTGGTTTCCTCACGACTTAACCAAGTCATCCTAGCAATCCAAGACCTTTGACTTTTGGAACTAAACTATATGAGAGAAAAGTATCTACTATGCATTTAAGACATTATTATACTGTTTTTTTTTTTTTTGTATGTGTTACCAATCCTAAACCTGATTCATATATCTTTAAAAACAAACAAACAAACAAAACTAAGTCACTACCCAAATTAGTAAGTGGTAGAGCAGAGATTTGCCTAAATGTTTAATTTCAGGACTTTAGATTTAATCACTGTAGCATACTGTCCCAAGGGCAAAAATTCAATTGTCAAAAATGGAAAAGAATATAAAAAGTTTAAAGGCTGAAAAGTTATAAAATATATTATGATTATAGAATTCTAAAAAAAATAGACAATATGCGACACCATCATGTGGAGAAGCTCTAAGCAATGTATTATAGAATCCTTGCCACCTGTACCTGGGGTGATCATGTTTAGTCACAAAAGAAATTCTTTAACATATGTCAGAACTTAGATTGGACACAGCCCTTTGTTATTCCATTCCACGGACACTCAGTGAAGTTGAGACTTATATGTTGATGTGATACTACTTATGGGAAATATCTTAAAATTTATTTAAAAGGAATGATGTAGTTTTGATTAAGTTTGTCTGTCTTTTTTTTTTTTCCTTAATCCTAACTCATTAAATATAGCACAGGCATATAAACAAAAAATCCTGGTTATAAAATCTGAATATAAAATGACAAACTTCCTTATGGCCCATGGTTACAAACAATTACTGTGTAAGTGAAAAATTCTTTCTGATTTTCTGTGCACTTGCGCATTTGTAGCTCGCTAGTTTCATTTGCAGCAGGAATATTGAAAACACATCTCAAGGGCTCCTACTGATTTGAGAAATTTATTGTACCTTAAGGGCTATCAAAGGAAATTTGCAAATTACTAGTCCAAATTATTTCAACAAGAAAACATACTGATATGTTCAGGTAATAGAAAGGGGAAAAAGATTAGCATAAGTGTCATAAAAATGCTAGTGGGCTGCATAAATCACAGGTACTCAAAGATACTTTGTATGGAAGATGCTAAAATGTAAGAAAGAGTATCTCTTATATACCCTTTCTCACTCAACAGATAATATCCCTTTGATTTCAAGGTTAAAATATACACTTCTGTACCATGAACAGGACTTTAAGCCATTACTTTCTTTAAAAGACTATTTGGTGAATGAAAAACCGTTATCTTTTACCTAAGTACCTGAGTATATTTCAGTATACAAAAATATTTTAATTAAAATATTTAAAGATTCAATCAACCCAAGAAAATCTATTAAAGTAGTCATCCTGTGTAATTACCAATAACAGGGATTAAATTTAGTTACGTTTTAAAGAAATGAGTGAGGTGATTAATGCTTTCTTTATAAATCACTATAAAAACAATATACCTAATTTATCATAGTCACATATGAAATGCACTCTTCAGTACATACGACTGAGAAAAAAAAATGTTTAAATATCTTAAAAGCTGGCACCTATTAGTGGAGGGTATTAGTTTATGTGTTGAAAGGACTAGATCTAAGAAATGTTTGAAAGGGGATGGTAAGGCAAGGCATTTCTATAAGAGCTGAACAGCTTTGCTTACAAATAGAAAACTTTCTCTTTTTCTATTTAGTTTTCTTTCTTTCTCTCTCTCTCTCTCTCTTTTTTTTTTTTTTTTTTTTTTTTTTTTTAGACATTTCTTTAGAGGTGATGATGGTAGAGATGTTGTGATGGTGGTAGTGACTGGGAAGGAAGTGGTGTGTTTTGCAGACAAGAGGAATTCCAGTGCAGTAGGAGGATGGAAATAGCAGAGTGGAAAGAATGATGGACTGTCAAAACATTTAATTTCATTTTGTTTTCTGTTGCATTGTAATTCAGATTCACATCATTTATGATTTCAGTACTGTTTTCAAGAAACAAAGCATTTACATTATGTGTTGCAGAGTGAATGACGTGCCTTTTCACCTTTCTCATTTAATTTTAAAGAATCTAAGCAAAGTGAGTGAGTTCCATATGCAAGTAGAAGCAAGGATCAAGGAACCAATCAAAATGAGCAGAAAAAAGAGTGTTGATTTGGGGATGATTTAAATAGCTCCAAAGCTATAATGGTTGCCAAGTGTCTCAGAGATTTCACAGGAACGCAGTATTCCCATGAAACATTAAATAGTTTTTGAGTCATGTACACTTCTAAAGATGTATTGTTATCTGAGTTACAACAACCTAGTCTTAGTGGATATATTTCCAAACCTCTGCATGTCTGTGTGTGTTTAACTAAAGAATCTTGAATTTTGGCAGATGTTTGATTAGTCCAAAAGAAATATTTTTAAAAATAATAGACTGCGTTCATCTGACATATTTAAAGTAGTCATGTGAGTTTCTTAATATTTTCCAAGCAAACTTTTTTAATTAGAAAAAAGTCTATATTATTTTTTTCCAATCGAGAGTGCTAATGAAAGGATATAACATATTTCAAGTTTTAATATGTTTAAGTAATTTTTTGGTGCTGCTTGGATGCATGTATGTAACAATTTAAAGTGAATTATCTAGTAAGATCTTGATGAAGCAAGCTAAATAATTTCAACTAGATACTTAAAAGATCTTGGTGAAAATCTATTCATAGGCCAGTCTTTCTGAAGCACAGAATTTATTTGTTGAAAATAATTTTAATAGTGGTTGTGATATATTGTTTGCACTAGATGAAAGTTGCTCACAACTTGTGCTCAGTGCAATTTTTAAGTAAAGAACACTGGAAAGATAATATCTATTTAAATATGTTATTAATAATTAATAATGTAATGATTACAATATATATACTGAATACTTTTTAAAGATAATAATATGGTACATTAGAGCATATTTTATCTAAGTAAGACTTTTAAATAACATCAAAGCTTCATATAATTGACATATATATTTTTCTCGTAATTTTTTTTTTGAGAAACTAATGCATAATGTACTTCAGATAATTTTTGCTAGTTTAAACAAGCAATTTAAGATTGCTTCCAATTCTCAAAATGTTAGTTTACATTAACAAGCTTCCATGTACAAGGCGCTCATAAGTGCTATAGGAAGTAAAAGACTAGTGATATTGACCCATATGTTTTTTTTTTGTGCCTTTTGACCCCCTTTACCGATTTTGCCCATCCTTTCACCCACTCCGCCTCAGGCAGGCTTGTTTTCCACATATAAATTAGATCATACGACATTTATCTCTTTCTATTCTACTCCTTCCACTTAGCATAATGCTATCAAGGTCTGTCCATGTTGTTTCAAATGGAATTTTATTCTCCTTATGGCTGGATAATAATTCATTATATATATGTATATATATAAAATCTTACATTTTTTATCCGTTAATTCATTGATGACATTTAAGTTGTTTCCATGTCTTGGCTGTTGTAAATAATACTGATTAACACAGGAGTGCATATATCCATTCAAATCATTATTTTCATTTTCTTTGGATAAATACTTTTAATTTTTTGAGGAACCTTCGTATCGTTTTCCATAGCATCTGCACTAATTTACATTCTCACCAACAATGCACAAGGGTTCCATGCTCTCCATTTCCTTTTCAACACATTGTCTCTTTTTGATAGTAGCCGTTCTAACATGTGTCAGGAGATATCTCGTGGTTTTGATTTGAATTTTCTTGATGATTATGTTCAGCACATTTTCATGTACTTACTTGTTGGCTACCTGTATGTCTTCTCTGTCTCTTTGTTTTTTGGATGTACCGGACTCATAAACGGGATGCCACTATGAAAATTAATTAGAATAAAACACGGCGAGTTACCATAAAAACACTATTGAGTAGTATCATGAATAAGCGCTCTAGGAAGTGACTGCTATATGGAGTAATATAAAAAAAACCTGTGAAGTAGGGAAGATTTAGGTAGGTAAAAATGTTATGTAGTGATTGTGAAAGGAGTTAAAATATGTATTACAAATGAATGAAATATTATGACAAAGTAAAAAGGCGAGAGCATTGCAGCATGGGAGAAATGAGACTGGTTCAGGTTGTGAGCCATGGTTCAAAATGTGTATACTCACTGAATTACTTCTTGAGCTTCACTATCTTCTTTTTTTTATGAAATCTGCCTAATCTTCTTAGTATCTGAATATAGGAAAAGTCAAATTTATTTATCTAAATAAAATAATAATGCTTTAAGCCTCTCATCTACCAGTCTGGTAGAATGTCCACTCTCAGGCATTTAAAAAAATTGTCCCACTTTGGAGTAAGACAGATTTAAAAATAATATTGTCTCCTATCCTTACTGATATACCAGTTAAGTTACTAAAACTTTAAATCTCAGTAATATTATCTGGAAAATGGAGATGATAATAAATGCCTCCTAGGTTTTTTCTTACTTTTAATATGGAAAATAGAAATGAAATCCTTAAGTAGTAGTTGTTACATGGTAAATATTCATTATATTTTAATTACATTTCAGAGAGGAAGATTTTTATTATATCATTTTAATATAAAAGGAGAATTTCCTCTAATTTATTCTCAACTTGAAGTTTTGAAAAATATCACTTAAAATCCTCTTTATGATAAAGCTTTTTTTTCTTTCTCTGTTAAGGAGATTGGTTCTATTGTAATATAAAAACATGATATTGGATCCATTATTTTTCTTTCAAAGATCAGAAAAATAGTTCTGTATCAACATTGCCTTGTCTATAGATTATTCAAATATGTAACAGCCTTGACATTTAAAAAAGAGAAAATTATAGAGATATTTTGATTCACATTTTGTATATTTAACACTTAAATAAGTAGCCTTTGACTTGTACTGGTAAAACTTTTATTATAGCAAGACTTTTATTACTTGAGACACTCTCTTAAACCAGGAGCTTGATGAAATTAATAAAATACTTAGCGATGTATGTAGTTATATATATTCCAGGAAGAATTTCACAGAAATATCAAACAGATCCCCTCTGGCAGGGGAAGACATAAAACTCCTCTTCTCCATTTCCTGTCCCCTGGTTCTATCTAATTCGGTGCTGGTCACTGACTCGTGAATTAAGTGGCCTTATTTAAAAATGGTGCTTGGCTAGTCATATACTCTCTCAAAAAGTCATAGAAGGACAATTTACTGTAGGTAGTATGGCCCATGTTAAGATATAGATTGCCCGTTGGTAGTCATTAGAGTTGTATTCTAGGAGAAAAGGAAGCTGATTTAGAAAAGGGTGAGGTGAGAGATGGAGCAAATATTCAAAGAGAAGCTGCAAACTACAGACCTTGTGGCTCCAGAAAACAACAACAAAAAAAAGATAGTAAAAGAGACAGAGGGAGAATCAGAGAGCATATGGAGGTGTGTACGTTAAAAATAAAATAGTAGTAAACTGTTTGATACTCTTCTCATTGAGAGATATAATCAATGCCCCCTCCCAATGAATATGGGTAGACTTAACTGCTACGACTATAATAAGGTATGCCAGAGGTGATGCTATGTAACCTCTGAGGAGAGGTAGTAAAAGACAATACAGATTTCTCCTTGGCCACTGGACTATTCAAATTGAGAGCCCCGAGCCACCATGTAGGAAGTCTAAGTGTCCCAAGACTACCATGCCGTGAGGAACCAGAATGCACAAATTAGCCAACTGTCGATTCTCTGGTTGGCAGTCTTTATCTTCAGGTCATTACAGCTCATGTGCCAGATAGATGAGTGAAAGAGCCTCCAGTTCATATCAACTTCCAGGCCTTGTGTTGTTTCCCCTCATATTCCAAGTCTTACAAGCTGAAGTTCCCGAGATTGCAGAGCAAAAACAATCAACCTCTGCTGGACCTGGCCAAATCCCTTATCTATTAAAAAAAAAAAAAGAGCGGCTGCAGTTTTAAACCACTGCCTTCTGTTTTACCTCTATCTACCTACCACTCCTCACCTTCCCTCTGGTATAAGGGGTCAAATACACGGTGACAGGAAGAAATCTAACTATGGGTGGTGAACCAACAATGCAATATATATATTGGAAATTTTTTGATCAATGTTACCCCAATAATTTTTAATAATTAAAAAAAAAAAAAAACAATGCATCTGGAGTAGTTTGCTTCTGAGCATAATATTAGTTGCTTTGGAATATTCTGTTTACAATTTCAGAAGCAGGATCGTTTTCCTATTTTAGAATCGTGGACTCTACAGGCTTATAAAATACCACTTTCTAAAACTGGATTTCTATACGAGGAACTTTAGCATGCCTTATAGGTCAGCTGGTGATAAATTCTCTTCATATTTCTTGAAAATTTTTATTTTGCCTTCATTCTTGAAAACTATTTTATCTGATGTAGAATCTCAGTGTTGCTTGTTTGTTTTCCATGACTTTAAAGAGTCACTTCATTGTCTCTTCCGGCAGGTGTGCTGTTTGACGAGAAGTCGGCTATAATTCTTTTTTGCAGTTCCTGTGTGTGATGTGTCATTTTTCTGGGGCTGCTTTTAATACTTTTTATCACTGTTTTGCAAAAATCCAATATGGTATTTCTTGTAGTTGTTCTATTCATCTATCCTCTGCTTGGAGATCATTGAGATTTGGGGATATTTAATAAGATTTTTCTCTTTTCACTACTTTTCAGGAATATTTTTTATGTTATACTTAGATTTTTTTTGAGTGTGGTAATTTTGTGTTTGCTAAGGGGTTTATTTAAGGTTATTTTTAGGTGTGAGATCTTGTATTTTCCCTCAAAATATGAAAAAAATAGCTATTCAAATATATATATATATATTTTTTTTTCCTCTTTTCTACTTCTTGCTTATATATTAGACCACCTGATATGTCCAAGCGGTCATTCAGTGAGGATATGTGTGATTCTGGCTAGGAACTGGTTTTTATTTAATGTTTGTTGTGTCTGTAGGTGCCAGAAACATCAAATTCCTCTAATGTCCTCATTTTTATCCTTTGGTCTTTTCTGAACACTCCTCCCTAGAGACAGTTCGTGTCTTGCAGCCTTCAGCTGTAATCCACTGCTATTATATAGTCGATTCTCATTCACCATTGTTTTTTGTTCTGTAAAGTCACCAAGAACACTGATTTAAGGAATACTGAACTATTGTAGCTATGGGATGTACGGGGCCAAGGTTCCTGTGAATCTCTGATCAGAACATTTTCACCAACTCAAATGTTTTTTGTGTTACATAGATCCATTTGCCAAATCCTTGAAAACAAGCCAGTTTCACAAGGTTGAAAACATTCTTTTACATAAGGCTTTTCCTGTGTAACATTTGGCAGATGTTTGTTACATAGTTTTTCTGCAGCTTCTGGTCCGCAGAAACTCCCTCATTTATAAGCTTAACATTTTTATGTTACATTGTCTTTTGAAATATGTGAGCCAGCTAGCACCAGCTGAGAAGAGTTTAGCACTTCCCTGACCCTGGGGAGCATGACCCTAAATTTCTGTGGCTTTTCACCCTCACAGCATTGCTTTGCATTATGCTTAATTGTTTGTCTCATGAATCCAGTAATTTAGCCCATTTTTTTGATATTTTCAGTAGTTTTGTCACACACTATGGATGTTACTTTAGCACTTCCTTTTTACAGAGGTACCATATTGTGATTCATTAACACTGAGCTCTCAACAAACAGCACGGTAACTCATGCCCCGATAAAACCCATCTAACACATATTTCCTCAGAAAGGCTCATCACATACTCTTGCTCTTAGAAACAAACACTGGGCAAAATTTCAGCACTTCACTTGGTGACATTTTAAATAGTGATATCACTAAAAAGAGCATATACTTTTTTAATGAAGCACTTAAAAGACCAAAAAAAAAAAAACAAAAAAAAAAAAAACAGAACATGTTTCTATTGTAAGAACTGAAACAAGAAGGCAGAATGTCTCCGTATTTCACCTTAGCTGAGACATGCATGTAAAGCTACCCAGATTTTTTTACCACTCTGCATAATCACAAAATATCCATGAGTGTTGATTTTCAGGTTACCAATAAATTTCAGGAAGTAGGTGAATACACAAACACAAAATCTACAAATAATGGAAATTGGCTGTACTTTCTCTCCGCTGCTATGGTATAAGATATGTGAGAGGAGAATCTTATGATTAAATATCAGTCTTTTTCTGGGCCTAGTTCTCTAGAGTGTGACCTTCACAAGTCTTTCTCCAGTGGTGTAGCTTTTGAAAACTTTAGGTGAAATAAGAAGGTAAAGGGGGATGTAGTTGGTGGAATTTTACTCACTCAGTGGGATGAGACTTGTCTTTTCTATTGAGAAGCAAGTCTTTGTTATATAGGAATTTCTGAAAGAATTTCAAAATGATTATTCCTTTTCTCCCTTTGTCAGAAGCAAGAGGGAATCTTGGTGGGATCTTTATCTTGAGATACTGGTTGTATTCCTTGATGTGAAGCCCATGAAAGATTGGGGGCCTTGGAGATGGTCAATTTTAAGTGTCACCTTGATTAACTGCAAGGTGCTCCATTATATATTATTTGTAGATGTATCTAAGAGGATGTTTACGAATTAGATTAGCATATAAATCAGTGGACTCAGTAGATTGCCCTTCTAAATATTTTTTGGGGGGTGCAATTCCTTTATTTCTTATATTCAGACCCCACACTCTCAGACTTCTTGTGTCCTCCATGGAGAGCAGCAGCATAAACCTCCACACTTTGAGGCTCCCACCCATGGAAAATCTGGCCGTTCAAGGCCCCATTCCTTTGAAAGGGGCTGAAACCAAGGTGCAGCACCTGTCAGGCCACCACAAAGCTGTCCACATGGCCTCATAACAAGCAAGCCAGAGGCACTTAAATCACTTCTATCAAAGATCCTGTGGAGCCTTCCAGGCACAGGATACCAGATCCAGCCTTGGCCAGGTCTGAGAGGGGCAGCCGCTTTCCCCTCCCTGAATTCATCAGCTTTTTCCAGAGCTCACCTGCCCCCAGGGCAGAAAGCAAAGCTGCCCAAGAACACTGCCCTGGACTGAGCTAGGGCTCCCCAGAGGCCAGTGGAGACTGTCCTTAGCTGCAGTCTTGCTTTGTGGCCACTACAGCCAGGTGAAGGGAGGAAATCACTGTTGACTCCTCCATGCTGAGAAGACCTGCTTCCTAGCCACCGTCTACACAGGTGCAGTGATGAGCTATTTGACTGGATTCCAGCTTTGGAGGGCTCTTGGTGACAGAGACGTGAGAGTTCAGCCCCACAGAGGGTGGGTACCTACAAGTGGTTCATGGCTCTCTGTGGCTTAGAGCATTTTGTTCCTCATCCTCTGGGCTGGCAGTCAGCTGAGTTGGGATGCAGACCAAGAGGCACACATGGTGATTCTGGGTGACCAGCTGGGCTTCCCAATAGAGCCTGCTCCAGAGGCTGCTTGCTCTCCACAGGGTTCTCCTCAAACCCTCGCCTATGTGGACCTAGTTGGAGATTATGCCCAGTGCAGGTCCCTGCTGCACAGGGTCATCGCCTCATGGCTGCAGAGAGTACTTAACCCTGGGCTGAAAGGGACAAGGCCCCCTAGCCTCTGATGCATCCTCCAGCTCACCCAGGCCTCCAGGTGGTAGGATACGAACAGCAGGATCCTTCTGGGTGACTCCCCCACCCCCACCCTCAGTGCACAGGGAGTACAGAAGCAGAGACGTGGCCCAGCCTGGGAGCCATGGGCCCAATTTGCTCTCAGTGTCTCACATGCGCTCATGTGTGCGCGTGCAAACAGACACACGCACGAATCTATTATTATTTAAGAACCTAAGAATGAAAGTGCCTGCTGAGAAGGGCTCCTGGTGGCTAATTGGGCTCAAAATTAAAAACAAAACAAAACAAAAAAAACGGAGTCTGGCTGCTGTTGCTAAACAGGGGCCTCTGAAGCCAGCTGTCCTTCAGGGAGAGGCCTGCACCAAACTGCCTGCCTGCACTGTTCCTGCTGGCTGAGCTAGACCTTGTACCTGGAATCCTATTTCAATCAATAGGACTAAGAATTTCTCAGTTCTGTGGGAGCTGTGCAGCTATGTCCTCATTAGCATCTCCATCTGACCACGCAGCAATTCCAGTCTAACCAACTGGGAAGATTTGGAGTTCTCATTGGCATTAGAATGGATCAGTCAGGAATCAGGGGTGGGGATTTCTCTCTATGTTAAGTCAGCTCACCCCTGGCTGAGAAGCTCACTTTCCCTTTCTAAAGAAGACTTCATTTCTCTGGCTGGGGCTGAAGCTGAGCAGAGCTGTCCTGCCTTTGTGGGCCAGAGCAAAGTTGTCTGGGCTGACCAGACCAGAGTGGAGTGGAGCAGAGCTAAGTAGCTGGAGAGGGGCCTCTTGCCCGAGGGCCTCCTCATACCCAGGACTGCCTAATAGGTGTGCTGTTTCATAATTGAGATGTGACACTGTTGAGCTGTCTTGCAGCTGTGGTGTATCACAGTTGAGCTGTTTGCACTGAATAAAGTCTCTCTTTTCACTGTACCCCAAATTGGGGATTCCTGTTGGCATTGAATTGGCACCAACAGCCATCAGTTGACAGTATTTAAAGGTAAGAGGTTAACCTCAGCCTATAGGCATGTCAAAGTAAGTAAAGCAATATTATATTATAATAATATTCTAAACCTAATAATACCAATAGGAAACTTTTAAAAAGTAAATTTGCTATGACAATGAAAGAGGTACAAATCCTAGTTAATTAGTGGAAAATAATGATTCATAACCAGAGATGAATAATTGAGGTCAAATGATATAGAAGGGAATGTATAAATGACTTAAAATCATATCGTTTTCACAACATCTCTACAACCTTCATGTAGTCATAATAGCAGATGGATATCTATTCTAAATGAGAAATCTTCTGTACGGGATGTTAAAACTTGATTCAGTAAAACTTTGAAAAATATAATTACAATGAATTAACATATATAATTTTTCATCTTCCCTATACAGCAAAAAAAGTTAATTGTTTTAAATTCATATAACACATGCAATGAAATGTATTAAATATGTAAATTTGTACAACTACTTTGGAAAGCTGATTGGCACTATTCAGTAAAATAAAATATTCATGTAACTGACCTAGTAATCATACCCCTCCATAATGCCAAAGTATATATGTATCAAATAACATATTGCTGCATACAACAACATGCATAAATCTCAAAATGAATCAATGAAAGAGCCGGGCACAAAATAATAAATGATGAACCATGCCACTTATATAAATTACAAAAGTAAGCAGCGCTATGCAAAGATTGTAGTATAATGGTTACGTTTGAAGAGAAATGATGGAATAGTGATTGGTGGGGCACTCAGGGCATCTCTGAGCAACTTTATATTCCCGAACTTTACCTAGATCACATTTAAACAAATGCAATTACTTTGAATTATTCATTGAGATATGCATTCATAATCTGTATATATTTTGGGTTTCATAGAGCTATAATAAGAGGATTTATTAAGAAAAATAATGTAACTTTCAGGTTTACCCCTAATATGTAAAGATTTTAGAAGTCATCACCACCAACTTTTTAAAAGAAGAGAAAGTTGGATAAACTGAAAATATATATTTTTCTTGGATTCTTAGAATATTGAAGTTACAGGGCAAGCCACCACCCCCAAATCTGGCTTTCCAGACTTGGAGCATTTAGAGAGACACTTTCGAGATCCAGGAGTACATGGAGCAAAAATTGTTGGTGCTAAAAAGTTACACGAACTATTAAATGGTAATCTTGATGAATTTGTGGACAACGAACTGTAGGCTAGTTTGGAAATGAGGATCTTCTGATGGCTACAGTAAGGAGGCTGTGTTAGTCAAGGTTCTCTAGAGAAGTAGAATCAAGAAGACATGTATAGGAAAAGATTTATTATAAGGAACTGTCTCACACAATTATGGAGGCCGAGGAGACCTACCATCTTCCATCTATAAGCTGAAGACCCAGAAAACACAGTAGTGTCCTTCAGTCCAAGACCGAAGGCCTAAGAATGAAAGCTGGAAGCACAGAGACCGAAGATCAATGTCCCTGCTCAAGCAGCCACACAGGAAGGAAAAAGGAACAAATTGCCCTCTGTGTGTGTGTGTGTGTGTGCGCGCGCATATACATACATACATACATATATATATGTATTTCATTAACTACAACTGCAATCTCTAACAACTCTTCATAACTCATTTGCTTCTGACTGAGTTAATTTAGAAAATGAACTTGTTGACTTTTGGAGAGGAAGAGATTTAAATGAAAATTGTTTTCTACTCTAAACTAATGCTTTTATGATGGATGAGAACCTTGGAAACATTGGGAGCTAGTGAATGTATTCTGAATTGTAAGGATATAGGGCGAGGACATTAGACATAAGCAGAATTCTAAGAAGGCCTCTGAGATTTCAAATAACCACAACAGCTTCTAAAAGTAAAACAATGACTTAAATCTAAATAGTTGTTTCTGTAGAATCAAATCATTCAATTATCAATTCATATTATATAATTTTTAAATGTCAATCTAAATTCACAAACTTGCTTAGAAATATCTTGTACTTTAATTCTGGTCTCTGGGAAATATTTACCTTTGGATAGCTTGAATCAGGAAATTTATTTAGGACAATTAAAAGCCTTTTGAAGTTGTGTTCCTCAAATAAAAAAAAAAACATATTCTTATTTAAGAACTCTGTCTTTAAACCTATTTATACATTTAGAATGTGTAAATGAAAATCTTGTTCTTCCGCATGGAAGTTTTTTTTCCTTCAGCTGTGCTTCAGTTAGCCACAAAGTTAAAACTTTGAACTAAAGAAGATATATTCTGAAATGTAATTAAAGCTACTGAGGTTGAGTCAAAACTCAAACCTTTATTATCTTTTCTCAACTTCGCTTGCTATAAAAATCGACCTTCCCCACCCTTTTTTGAATGGTTATATCTGCTCAATAAGATATAGAAATGCAAACTTTGCACAGATTTATTATAGTAAACACTGTTAAAAATGTTTCTTATTTATTATTATTTTGCTGATAGGTAACCCAGCAAAGAATTTTCAAAATACTACCATGTTTTGTTCTTTTGTTTTTACACGGACACTTTTTATTTTATAATTTTACTTACACACATTTAATTTAAATATCGCCATTAAACACATTAGTCATAATGGAATAGGACCAAATGACTTTAAAAATGTTTTGGGAGAATTTACAAGATTGTAACACTCTGTCCATTTGATGGCTCAACTAGTGAAAGATATAGAAACTTGCATTTGAGAGGGGGAAATTTAGGAGTAAATCAAAGCCCTTGATTCCTGACAATAGCAAATAGAAAATAGCAAATACCAATTGTGCAATATCCCATCAGGGAAACAAGTAGCAACAGGATGATGTGATTGGCACTTGTCAATCTGGAGGTGGCGGTTAGCCTGTGAGAAAGGATCAGGGATGGATGGAGGCTGGACTGCAGGCTAGTGGTTGCAATCACCTGTAGGACCCAGATGGAACAGTAACCTGGGGAAGTCAAAAAGTGCACTCAAAAACCTATTTTTCTAAATGGTTCCTAGGCCGCTTTTCTCAAACAGTGCCATATTTTGTTCTTTAATAGTCCTTGCAGTTTAATAAATCAATATTAATGGAGATTTTATCCCACTGTGTTGTAACAGCTTGTTTGAACCTGTTGTGATACATTTTGTCAGTAAGGTCCTTTGAGATCTTTGAGCCTGTGCTTTTAGGTATGTCCAAAATCAAACTCCATATATTGAATAAAACAAAGCTGAGAAAGATGTGTTTATTGCAAGCTGGAAAACTCAAGGCTAAAGGAGCAATGAGTCTGGAGTTGCTCACAGACTAAAAGATTTTTATAAGATAAATATGGATGTTATTTGACTTTTTCAGCTGATTGGTTGGTTGTCTGATGGTCTTCTTATTTGTATCAGGGTAGCTGAGTCAGGGGAGCAAGAGCGTCCAGAGATAGCATTGGTATTTCTGGAATGGCTGGTCTACTAGCTAATTTCTGAGAATAGTTATAAATTCCTGTAAGGTTTGTTTCCTTTATTTGGCTGCATTGTCTCCATTTTGTCCTTGACATGTGACTCCATTTTAATTTGGTCCTATAGTGGCTATTGTGTATAGATATTATACTCATATTTTGAATTAATGTTTACAGCATGCAGATGAAAAAGAAAAGAGAAACTCCTTTCTTCATAATTTTTAAAGGCAATTATTTCTTAATGTGCTAAGTTTTCTAATATGATTTTTAACATTATGGAAATAATTAATAAAGTAGACATACCTTATTCCCTGGATCTTAACACTTAAAATATATTTTCTAGCATATGGGCCTCTTAAAATCACATCTCCACTCTAGAAATACCATGCTCTGTTGTAATCAGAGAGACTTTAACTCTGTTTGTTGGAATTTTAATCAGGTAATTTCAGTGCTTAAAGGTAATATACAATGCTAATTTAAAGGGTATCTGTGAATAACATGCAGGCATAGCATAAGCCCACTATAAAGCTGAAGGAAACAAAGACTCAGAATTCTTAAGTGATAAAAAAAAGGATGTAAGTTAAAGTTTTCTGCCTCCTATCTCAATTTCTTTCTACAGTTTCTTCAAAAACTGATTTTTTTCTGAATTTCTTTTTAAACAGATTATTAATTTATTGGGTAACTTTATGAAATATTAAAATAAACACCTTATTACATTTATATGTAGTTGCTATATTACATAATAATATTAAATAATTTTTACTCAAGCAATCATTAATTTGTTTATAAGTGTTTTTTGACACCCAGTACTTACAGAATATTATACTAGGCAGTTGAAAATAAAGACAATAAAAAATGACTTCTTATTTTCTTCTCCATGGAGTATATTATTTTTTAATAAAGTAAATATGGAAGTAAATAATTACAACGGAGAAGTGGCCTTGCTTAAGAAGTGATCACCTCCTCCAATATTAATAATAATTGGTAGAGGGGGTGATAGACGTCTTCATCCAGTAACACCTGATATGAGAATTTAAAAACATTAAAGTAGGATGAAGAACCAGGGTCAAAAGTATTTCATGCCCAAACCAAAAATGTTTGATTAATAATTTTACACTATTTACATGAAAACATTAAAATTCTAACTGGATTCCTTGATACCAGGGATAATTTGCATTCTAATGCCCATGTATATATAGAATATTCTTTGTATTGGCGTTTCTAAAATGTGAGCACAGCATTTACTTACATTTTTTTGAATTAGAATAATGGCAAAGTGATTCAAAGGACATCTAAGTTGAATATAAGTGAAAATATTATCCAGTAGAATAAACTGCTCGACACTAAAGTTGATTGCACATCTTGTCTTCCAAGGCAACGTCTCTTTGCTTGAACATCAGCAGTCTGTTGGGTACCTAAAAGTAATTTCACAAGGAAAGTAATTTCTATTTGGCTGCTAGAAAATTCTTACAAAACTGTGTTTCCCCATTGAATTCATTTATTGTCCTAAGGTTTGCTTCTTGAAATAGTGTAAAATAAGCCAATTTTCTGTATGTTCATTTTGACATTTTGTATGTCTCTAAAAACATAGCTTATGGATTTTAGAGATCTTAATTTAGGATTCAGGTGATTGTGTCCTTTTATTATCCATCCAGTTTATATGTTCTCTATACCTTTGAAATTATATGATTCAATTTACGTTATTAAACACTAGATTATATTAAGATCCATTGTCTGGATGGCCATGTTAAAATTTAGGATAAGCTAGAAAAGATAATAAAAACATAAGATAGCATCAGGAAAATAGGATTTGAGCAAGCGTTTTGATATTCTTAAACCTTAGTTTTCATGTGTATGTAATAAAGAACATCTACTTCACGCAGATTTTACTTAGATTATATGAATTTGAATTAATCGAGATGAAACATGAGTATGTTCAGTTAGTGACATGCATAGAAAAAATAAGCTGAATCAAGGTAGTCTTCTTAAAGAGAAGCTACTTGCTTGGAATTGTTTATATTACTCTTATTGAGATATAATTGGCATGTAATATTGTATAAGTTTAAGGTGTACAGCGTATTGATTTGATATATTTGTATACTGCAATTTAATTAATTACTGCCATAGCATTCAGTGACACCTCTATCACTTTACATAATTATTTTTTTTTTCTGGTGAGAACAATTAAAGTCTAATCTCTTAGCAACTTTGGAGTGTTTTTGTGTTTTTGTGTGTAACAATTTAGGTGTATATCTATGTTCTGAGATTTTGGTGACCCTGGGTCCTGGCACTCTCCGCAAAGGAAGGATGGATCATTTAAGCCTTTCTTTTTTTTTTTTTTTTTTTTTTTTTGTAAAGAGCAAGTATTTATTTGGGATATGCTTTGAAACCAGTCCTTCACTGGGCAAAGTTGAAAAAAATGTCAATTATGTTACAATGCTTTTCTCGTCTGCTTTGGGCACATTAAAGGCAATCGTGTGAATTGTTCAGTGATTAGTATGTAACTTCCTTTGAATCCTACCCAATAACTTGAAAAATCCTCTGGTGCAGGTTTGTAGAGAAACTTTGCTGCTACTTTTGGCTGTAGAGTCTGGAAGGAAGAAATTATTTGCATGGTTGAGTGTCAGGGAGAAGTTGCTGCACAATGGCTAATATAAGTTTAAATATATTTTTTATGGTTCTCTTTCATTAACTTCATTTTACCTAGTAGTTCAATATATATTAACTTATATAGTAGTGATGGAGAAATCAGCCACAGCACTGTAGGACTTGCAAGTACCCAAACTTGAAACATGCTACTTTATGGTAGTACCTTGAACTGTAAGAAATCATTAATCTCTTTAAGCTTAGTTTTCCAATCAGTGAAATACATATAATAATAGTTCCTACTTTACTAGATTGTTAAAAAGATTAAAAATGACATTACATCTCATGCGAAGCACTAAGCTCAGTGTTGAGCATACAGTAAGTTACCAATAAGTGTGAGCCATTATTATTTATTACTGTCGAACATAAATATTTATTATCTTTGTGTTATTGCAGAGCACGTGGAACAATGACAAGTTTTGAGGAATCATTCTCTAAATTATTTGGAACAAAATTAGGTTCAGAGACATACCAATTAGTCAATTAATTGTGTAGTAGTTAAGTCCTTATGGACTACAATAATTAGGTAGACATTTTTGCCCTCTGTCTCACTAAACACTGTCTCTATCAAAGTTAATTATTAACGAAAAGCAGTTAATTATAAGCTATATTTAATCTTTAGACAACTGAATCTTTATATTTTTGACAGCTGCAGTGGGAAACACTTCAGAGTACTCCTCTTAGAAAAGTATTCATGACCACTTAGACACTCTTTTCTCTGGAGTTTTTCTTAACTTCCAGGACTCTAGAAGCCAGTGAAGTCAAGATCCAGAAGCCCTAATCTGGAAAATATGTTTCACCCAAATACCCCAAATGCTTTGTTCTTCTCTCTCTCTTTCTCTGTGTCCCTCTCTCTGTCTCTCTGTCTCTCTCTCTGTCTCTCTCTCTGTCTCTTTCTCTGTCTCTCTCTCTCTTTATGTGTCTCTCTCTGTCCATCTGTCTGTCTGTCTGTCTGTCTCTCTCTCTCACACACACACACACACACACACACACACACACAGTCTTTTTCCTAAATGCAGTGTTCATATTTGAATCTATTCTGTGTGGAAAAAAAAAAAATGTCACCTTTGAGAATCATGAATTCATTCCTTTGATAACAGGAAATATATTTATTGAGAGACATCTAGATAGCAATTTCATACTTGCTAATGATATTAATACAGTATCATTAATCAGCCCTTGTGATTACATTTCCTTTTTAAACTAATGACGTTTTTATTTTAATCCAATGATAATAGGAATCAATGTATTATACCCAAACTGGACATTTTAAAAGACTTATGGATATTTTAGGTTAAAAGAGTTATAGGTTACATTGAAAGAGAAGTTAGGAAATCTAAAACAAGTAGTGAATATTTACCAGATATAGTCATTTACATTTGCTATTACAAAGTTGCATTAGTTATTTAATTAAACAGCAAATATATTTAAATTTATATATTTATTTGAAAGTGACACTTTACTGTTTGTAGAGATAGTAATAAAACTTATAAACCCTGATTTAAATTGACTGATTTCAGAAGCAAATAATTTAGCTATTTTATCTTGTCATAGTTTGCATTTTTATCTCATGCCATTTCTTCCACCTCCAAATAGCAATGTGTTTTTTTAGACAGGAAAAAATATTACTACAAACATTAAAATGGTATGCATAGAAAGGTCTCTTTATCAGCAGATTTTTTTTTTTTTTTTTTTGGAATTGCGCTTCCACATATGATGTTGCTTTATGAACCTCTAGGTATTAATGAATTCTCAAGAAGGGGGAAAAAAATCTTACATTGCTACTAAATGCATTGATAGCAATGTGCTAGTAGGTTCAGGGTTTTACATTTATTCATAAAGTTTTCAATTTGTGGAAGAAAGTTTATTACATAGCACAAAGGGCCTGGTATTTTATATCTAATTTCATCAATTATAGAAGCATCTACTTCTGGTCACACTCTTCACTGCACCTAACACATAAAGTGGTGTACATATTCTGAATTCACAGTCCATAATCATGTTTACTATCTTCTCTGTATAAAGGATGCTATTTAATTAAATGGAGTTTATTTAAAACTGCACCAGTTTTAAGTTAGCAAGACTGTCACAAATTAAAACAAACAAACAAAAAACTTCTAAGACGCTTTGCTAGGTAAAAGTCACAAAATTGTATGAATTAAAAAAAAAAACTCATTCGCACATAATATTCTGGGTTAAAACTAAAGTAATAGCATGCCTTCTGTGATACATCTTTAAATAACTGCTCTCCAGAGCAGATGCAAGTTTTGTGAGGTTAAAGCTTATACGATTTGTGAGAAGGGGAGGCTTTAAGTCTGTGATTCTCAAATGGTGATCATCCCTATGCCTCTAGTGGACATTTTGGAACTATCTGGATATTTTTTTATTGTCACAGCTATTGGAATCTAGTGGATGGATGCTACTAAATAGCTTACAATGCACAAGACGGCCCCCATAACAAAGGCTTATCTATCCGAAAGTGCTAATAGTGCCCCTGGAGAGAAATGCTGCTTTAATTAAAAGAATAAAACTATAAATATAAAATTAGACGCAGGAATAAGTGAAGAGCTCTAAAGAATAAGCTTTGTTAATTTCATAGATAAAACTGCTTCCTCAGCTTTTACCAATACGAAATCCCAAATCAAATGTCTTTCTTTTTGGATACTGCATTAGACCTTATAAATTTCCACCTCTGGCTAAAGGTTTCAGAAGAGTGGAGAAACTAATGTGCTTTAAATGGAATGTTTCTGTCTAATGAATTTAAAAGACAACTACATAATACATGATAATGAAGTTGGCAAGCACCGAGTTACAATGATTTGATTAAGTTAATGGAGTCTTGGGGGCAGGGCAGCAATCAGGTAGAAACTTCACGTATTGCAGGTAACATTTTCCTGGAAGCATCAAATTAGTGAAAGTAAGAAACATTTTTAAATTACTTTTTATTTTACAACTTCTGCACTTCTTTGTCATTCAAGACGTAATAGTTTTGCACAACTCTATTAAAGCGCCTTATGAGTTATGTATTGAAGCCCTTATCAGTGACAGACAGTTCTAAAACATGTGCCAGGTGGCTTTGCATGTGGCACCAACTCATACACCATTACCACCTCCCTACACACACACACACACACACACACACACACACACACACACACACACATTCATTTCAGGCTTTATAAAAACAGCCTGACTCATTAAACTACCAGAATTTTAAAAAGAAGCAAAGAAAAAATGCTTCAAACTAATTTGTCTGTATTGCTTGCAGCAAATGTAATATCATTTACATGTAGGTTACTCTCAAGCTACCAGGGTAGCTATTGGGTGTGTCTATTCTAGCCAAGCTTAGGCTCCGAGTTCTGTACCATTTGCAACTAATACTATTTTAGAGTGTCATCACTTAAGCCTCTGTTAAATGACTACTTATTTAACTTATGTAATTGTGTGAATCATACTGTCCATAGAAACACCGTCAGAAATACAGATTTACCTTAATGTTCTGCAGTGTGTCCTAGTTGACTAAATAGCATTGATTTCATTCTTTCAGAAAGTTTTAAAAAAGCGGATATTTCTTCTGTTACTTGAGAGTTTAAATTGTGTAAGGAAGTAAGAAACTAGCGATATAGACTTGCATACGTAATTTTTGGAAATACGTTAAGTATATTAAATAACCAAAATAATTGTTACTTGCACCTAAAATGATAAACTATTCTTAGCCTCTATACTAACCATTATTTTTATCTTTATCTTTTTCTTCTCTTCTACAACAGGTTTCTCAAAAGAATACTCTCTATTTGCTAAGTGTCCCTGCTATCCACACAGTCCTCAATATTTTCTGCACTATGCCCTCCTCCCCTTGCAGCAAATCGTAAATGCTTCCTTGAAGAACATCATTGAGCTTCCAGGTTCATATACAGTTATAAGGATACCATTAATCCTCATTCTCTTGGCACCTCTGTCAGTTGATACAATCTTCTTAATATTACTCTTTTTCATAATATTCTTTGTTTATTCAAATAACTCATGCATTAGATATAAACAAAATAAAAAATTAAAACATAATGAGTGTTGGTAAGAATGTGGAGACATTGGAACCCATGTTCACTGTTGAGGGGAACGCGTAGTGATACAGCACTAGGGAAAACCGCATAGGCGTTTCCTCTAAACATCAACAAGGGAACTCATGTACGATCCAGCAGTTCCTCTTCTGGGCGTATATCCAAAAGAACCGAAATCAGGATCTTGAGCTGTCTTCACTCCCATGTTCATTGTGCCATAATTCATAATAGCCAAGATATGGAAATTACCTAAGTGTCCATCGACAGATAAATACATAAAGAAATTATGGTATGCATATACAAATTAATATTCACATTTCTCTAAAAACCTTCATAGATTTGATTTTCTATATAAATTGCATATAACATATATTACATAATATATGCATGTATTATATATAATCAAATATACATAAATATATGTTTTTTAACAAAGATACTAAGTCCACAAACTTTTCTAATGCTTCCATATCTGAGTGAATCTCCCTTCAAGCGATCACCATATGTTTGAGATTATGGCCTGTATCTTACTATATTGTCATTGCCCATTTAATCATTAGTTTTTCTGCTAAGTGACAACTTACTGTAGGATAGAACCCATATCCTTTTGCGGCATGTCTAACCCTTAGCATGATATTAGACCCAGGGAAGATGTGTGACAAATCTGTACTTAATTTTACATAAAGGGTCTACGGTCTCTCTGTTTTTAATCCTTACTTCTCTGCTACCCATGACCACCTACAAACTAGAATGCCCGGAATGGTTTTTACCTAACTTACATGTTTTTTTATACTTTCTTCACTGGTGAACTTATCTACTGCCACATATTCACCTATTTGTGTTCAGCTGGCTGATTAGACTGCATCACTTGCCCGAAGATCCAGTTCTGCATTTCAGGGTGAGTGTATAAACTGGGATACACTCACAAGATAAGCTTTTCATTCTTAACCATCGTCATTTCCTATAGACTCTTCCTTTGTAACTTTCCTGTTTTTTTTTTTTCAAACTACTTAAATAAGTCCCAAAATCAGATAATCTCAAACTTTAGAGATATTAAACAGTCGAGCTTTTCATTTGCCCAGATTTTTAAAATTAATAGCTGGTAATTGTCACTTCCTTCTCTCTTCTGTGACAATTTTCATTACAAGTTATCATTGCCATCAAAACGAAACAAAAACAACTGCTCTGCTGTTTGATTAATATTCCTCACTCTGAGTTCTAGATCTGATTTTCACTTGCTTAAATATTTTCTTGAGTCCCCAAGAATCATTACTATTTGTCTACACAAATTCCATTCCAAACAAAAGCCTTTAACTAAAAATAGGTCACGAATTATATTTGGTGTACTTATAATACCTTAGTACATATTCATTTGGAAGCTACCATTTCAGTAGCTGTAGCTCTGTGGCGGCTTTGGTTAATGAGATATTAGTCTACTTGGGATTTGTGGGAAAGTTGTAAATGTCCTGATAACATTGGAATGATGTAGCAGATGTCACCTTTCCACTTCTGGTTGATTTGTAGGAAAACGTTGTATAGAATTGAAGCAGCCATCTTGATTCCATAAGGCAACAACCATGAAGATGGAGCCAATGTGCCTAGGGATAGTGTAAGGGAACTATATTAATAGTTGAGGTCCTAGTAACATTTTTAAATAAATTTTTATTCCGTGACTTTTATGGTATGTGTGAAAAGCACACCCTCTTTAGATATCTTGGTGGCGTTTACTTGTTTTTAAACAGATAACCATATTTCGGCATATTTATCTAAAGTCCCTGACATTCAAAACCGTTCTCTGGCTCCAAACATCAGTTTTGTATATTTTCTTCTAATTACTACACAAACATTATGCTTCAGAAAGTCAAGGTTCTCAATGTTTTGGAAACTGCTACCTGAACTGAATTGCACAGGAATAGTAATTTGGTTATAAAAACACAAAAACATAAAAAATAAGGAAACATTCTTTGTATTCCTCTTCTATACTCAATATTCTAGATCTAGTAATGAAGATCTTCATCGTGATGAAGTAGAGTATTCTATATTAAAAATGTCAGGAAACTATAATTTGGAATTCTAGGATATGTACCAGCATTGATGGATTTATGTGGTCTTTATAGTAAGCTAGAATAAACATTTTTATAAAGATTCATTTTATATATTTGAGGCCTTCAATCTTTTCTATCAATCTTTTTGATTATTAAATATTTTAAAATGCAGAGTTAGATGAAAAGTGTCTTCTGTGCAGTGACAGCTGCTAGGTAACTGAAGTGGTCTTATATATTTAAAGACTAAATAGAGGAGTAAAGCTTCAAAACTCCTGCAAGAGAAAATTGGTATTGCCAGCTCACTTTATCTGATATCTCAAGTGTGTAAAATTATTCAGGTTTTGCCAGACAAAGCTGTTAAAAAGATAAGTATAGTTAATTTCAGCTATACTGTGCTCAATGACATTATAATTAAATTGCTCATATATGAATACCTACACCTCAGTGAAAACGTTGAACAAGCAACAATGTCATATAAAACTGCAGTGTTGGGTTGAAAGTTGCCCATTATCCTTCCTGATTAATATATGTTATGTCAGTATGGACAGTCTGGTCTACTTTTACATTGCATCCCTTTTTATTGTAATAACTTAGGAGATCTTTTAGAAATGATATTTCTCCTTATAAGTATTTACTTTTTCTGTCCGAGTATGACCTGGATGGAATCAGATACAATTATTAGGAAAACTGCTGAAGGGTAATTGAGAGACCCAGGACAGGGAATAGAAAATCAATAAATAGCATTCCTTAAAAACTAAATGACTCAGTAGCGGGTGCAGGGTCCCCAAAGGTAGCCAGTCCTAGGTATTTGGCAAGCCTATGCCACTGGCATTTGCATGGTCATTTTTTCTTTCCTAAGGGGATGTTAGAATGAATTAGAAGTTGGTCTAAGTGAACAGGTAGATGACACTATTGATATCAACAGAAATCATAATAGTATTAGGAACAAGTAGCTCTTCTCCTGTGAGGGAACAAGTACACTCAGCATTCTAACCCCCTTAAGTAGAAAAGATAATGGAAATCTTTTTAAAAACTCTGAAATCATAAGAAGAATTTGTATGTTTTTACGGAGATCAAATTCTATTCTGTTCAATAGCCCACCATTTGGAATAGAAAATCCAATGAGTAAGGGCTTTTTGAAAAATACACTTTTGACCAAAATAGTCAAAATAACAAAAACATGCATAACATATACTTAAGCCATGAAAACTATAGAGCACAAAATAAAAAAAAGTACTATTTTTAATTAAAATTATTTCTATGGTTTTTCCATGCCCCATGATGTCACCATTTAAGTATCATTCCACACAACCACTAATATGTTACTTTTCATAAGTTTCTTGCTTTTCTCTTTAATGATTTTTTCATGTATGTATTTATTAAATAATATATTAGTTTTGCTTATATTTAGTCATTATAAAAATAGTTTCATATTCTATGGAAATTTCTAGGGCTGACTTTTTTTTTCCATATACAATATATTTGTAAGATTTGTGAAGCCATATAGTTTATTTTTCTTTTAATGTATTAGTCTCCATGGGCACATGTAAGAATTTCTAGAGTATATAGATGTGACAGGATTTGTTGGGTCACTGGATTTCTTTTATAAAATGGTTGGTTCGGGCATTCCTACTCCAAAGTTCCATCTGAAGTTTGCAAAATGTAAACAAAATTTTTAATATGTTAAGTTATTAAAGAAAAACACTGAATAACATTTGAACAAATATAAAAATTCTACCACAATTAACTAAAATATATGATTCAAAGATCCATCCTGACCTAAATTGCTGGCAACTTAGAAATCCATACAAAGAGTCATTAATTGCTAAGTTTTTTTTCACCTAAATTAACATAATTGTTTTAAATACTAATTGCTTAATGCTTTGATGGAACTCAGAACTATAATCAAAATAATTGACAGTCTATCAGATTAATTTTTCCTGATTACTTCATAAGGAAATATTCTAAATTATTAAAATCTATCTTAAAATCACATCTCTTTTTTCTTCAGAGATCCGCACAAAGAATAAGTTTGTTTTTCTTCACATTTCGTTTGTGATTATGTTCTATCCTGCTTAAGAGAAAAGATGTGTCTGTGGGTAATAATTATTAAGAAATAAACTTTAGAAAAATTTATTCTTCATTAGGGATCTATGGAACCTTTATTTTTGGTATGGATATGTAGCCAGTTGGCCAATGTGACTCATTTATTGATGAGAGCTGTTTTCAAGTAAATAGTTATAATGCAAAGTACAACAGTCATCTACCTAGAAACACTTGATCAAGAGAAAAGATAAACAGTGGTGGTGATTTTTCTTTTGAAAGATAGAGCAACCAACCATGTTTGATAAAAATGAAGTTTTAAATCATCATATAAATTTCATCCGTAACTCCATGATTAATATACATTAGAGAAATGTGAATGTTGATTTGTTTGATCATGAGTATTAACATGAATTAAAGTAAATTGCTGAAATCTGTAGAATGCATGAAATTGTTTTTGGAAGTAGCATTTTCCTTCTTGCTAGTCGCTGACCAGACTTTTAGAAGCTGTCCAAGGAACCTGAACTCAGATGGGCCAGGTTAGAAAAGGAGGCTGGCAGTGCTGTCACTGTGTACTCATTCTCTGAAAAAATCTCCTGAGGCTACTGTTAGTCTGTGCTTTTGTGTGTTCTGCACCTACAGACACTCATTTTTCTTCTTAGACCACCTTTAATTTCACTGAAACATTTTTGCCACATTTCTAATCATTTAAAGACGCTATGTACTTTGTGGTTAAGTCCCAACCCTAGCGTCTCCTTTGTCTGAGGTCATTAAATACACACAAAGGGCATGCTTTGGGATGGTGGTGTTTCAGCCTAAGAGTTAAAGAGAATTGTCTACACTTCCAAAGAAGTTGTCAAGAATATTATGGATGAGAAATAGAAAGGAGGTTCTAAAGCACTGTGGACCACCCCAAAATATGATGATGTTTAAAAAAATTCTGAATTCCACAGAATTCCTGGTTAGGTATGAAGTAAGAGAAGTCAAACATTATCACTTGAACTTGTAGAACAATAGAAAGGCTCATCTACATAGTTGACCGTAACTATGATCCTCTGGTAACAACAACAACAACAAAAACACATAAAACCTAAAACCAATCTTTGTATGTTGTCTTAATGCCAAAATTATTTGTTAATTTTAAATATAATTTCTATTAAAAAATCTTTTTTATCCATATGCTTTTATAATATACAGAATATAGACTGCATGGAAAATGAGTTTTGAAGAGACACAAGAATTATTCTCCTGTGTTTTAAAGTTTTTTGGGGGGGGGAGTATTTTCATATTTATAGAAATATTGCCATGATAGAACAGTTTCCATATACCTTTGACCTAGCTTTCCCTAATAATAATAGATAGCGATGCAACATTTGTCAACTAAGAGATTAACATTAACACTGGCACCGTACTTTTTTATTAAACTCCAAGTTTTATTTCAACTTCATCAGTCTTTCACTCTATACTTTTTCTTTTCCAGGATTAAATTAAGGATACCATGTTGCATTTAGTCATCTATGTCACCTCATTTTCCCTGGACTGTGACAGTTTATCAGTCTTTCCTTGTCTCTCACGACCTTGCTACTTCTTGGGCCACTCGGCAAACAGAACTAGAAAATATGTGTTTGTAACATAACCTGTGTATATCCACATAATCTGTATAATTTTCAGTCTGTCCATCCATCTCTCTACCTATCAAATATGAGTTCAAACTGATGTCTCTAAATGTAGTCCAATATCACAGAGTTTATCCTAGCCTCTCTTTGTTAATTTGTAACTTCTTTCTTTGATATCAGATATGGATAAAGTGAGCTGGCAATACCAATCGAAGATAGTCATTCTGACAGGTGTGAAGTGATATCTCATTGTGCTTTTAATTTGCATTTTTCTGATGAGTAGTGAATTTGAATATCTTTCCATATTTCTATTGGCCATCTGTAGGTCCTCTTTGGAGAAATAATTATTCAGTTCCTCTGCCCATTTTTTAATAAGATTGTTTCTTTGGTGTTGAGTTGTATGAGTTCTTTATAAATTTTGGATATTAACCCTTTATCAGATATATCATTAATGAATAACTTCTCCCATTCGGTAGGTTGTTTTTTGTTTTGTCAATGTTTCCTTTGCTGTGCCAAAACTTTTTAGTTTGATATAGCCCCATTTCTCTTCCTTCTTTCCTTCTTTCCTTCTTTCCTTCTTTCCTTCTTTCCTTCTTGCGGGACGGAGGGAAGGAGGAAGAGGCCGTAGGGATGGTGAAGGAGGACGGAGGAAGGTTGAAGGAGGGAAGAGGGGTTTTCTGCCGGAGGAAGGACTTCAGTTAGTGAATGCGTGACCTTGAGTCGTTTTTTACTTAGTAGGTCGTTCTTTCTTTATTTCTTTCTTTCTTTCTTTCTTTCTTTCTTTCTTTCTTTCTTTCTTTCTTTCTTCCTTTCTTCCTTTCTTCCTTCCTTCCTTCCTTCCTTCCTTCCTTCCTTCCTTCCTTCCTTCCTTTCTCTTAGAATTTTTAACATATGGTGGAGTATTTATAACAGATTAACTGCATGAACTTGCATGCTATTAACAAACTTTCTTAGTGTGAAAATGGGTGGATGCATTTTTCATAGTTTTGATCAAAAGATATATGGGATTATGTAATTATAATTCAGATAATAAATAATGTATTTAAAAATCAAATAAAATAGTTAATGCAAATATGGAAACATTTTCTAACTTGTTGTTATTTTCTCTTTTCAAAGCTAATTGATGCTGTAAAATATTATTTAGAATTATTATATATTGCATTACAAATGCACCATAACACTAAGCATTTTCTCTCAATTGTCCAAAATATTTATATCTGCTCTTCTCTTACTTCTGATTGTCCCATCTCCTTCACAAATAAGGTCCCTCAAATTTTCTAGTACGTTACATTTGAATTATTTTGTATCATTGATTTGCTGAAAATAGTCAACTACATACTTCCAAATCTAGCTGGAATTTATTTAGCATCAGATAATTGAAACATAGCAATGAAAATACTAATTTCTTTAAATGAATTTATCTGCTTTCAATGTTATTGTATGTCACATTTAAGACATAAGACAGTGTATAGTGTAAATGATTAATTTCTCTATATCGTGAATAATATTTTTCTCATGTTACTATTGAAACTAACTTCTTATTTTAAAAGTGCAGTTTTAAAACATAAGCACTAAGGGGACTGTACCATCAGAGAGAAATGGGCTGGCTGTTAACATTAGTTATTACTTGTTTTGATGGTGTGATATGTAAAATAACTTTTAATTTTTTTGGCTCATGCCCTACCAGGATAATACAAAGAGTAAGTATATTTTTTCATGAACTTATTTTGTAGTAGTTTTCATTATTTTTAAAGAAAATTAAACTGAAAAGAAAAATCAGTGACAGAATTATGTTGCCTCCTTATAAACTCTGGATTGAGCCTGGTGAGGTTATAGTTACCATGGTAACAAAAGTGTGTTCTTTAAACAGTTTCTGTCCTAACTTCTCTTCTACTTACACTGATTCCTTCAAAAATAGGACTCATGGGGGGTGAAGTTATGAGAAATTATATTCCCTATAAAGATCATATATATATAATTTTTTAGGAGTAATTCAAGCATTTGGAGGTTAATAAATGTTGTCAACATGAATTTTAAAAGCACAGTATCCCCCCAGTAATTAGCCATGTGTGGAGAAATGTAAAATGAAATATCCTAAAAAGAGAATTCAGATGACACTGAAAGTGATACAGACATATTTTGGATTTACAAATTCATATGGAAATATCTTTTGGGAAGTATAGAGATGTTAGACATTATTTTATATCTTAGACTTGCAGGTCAAACTAGATTCATCATGTTTAGCAATTACATCAGAAAGACATGTAGCAATGATTTTCCTTTTACAATGCTTAAACACAGTGAAATAAATAATGTTAATATCTGTATTATCCTTACGGTGATTTCACATTTTCATTATTCCCCCAATTTTTAAAATATTGACTGATTAATTATATTGCAACTTTGCCTTTTGGTAGTTTTATTTTCCTCTAAATTCAAGAAAAAGTTACTTTTAAAATATTTCTTTTCTCTCTCGTATGAAAATGCTGTTGTTGAGCCCAATACAAATATTTTCTACTCTTGGTGATTTACTGGGCCAATTGGTAAAATATAAAACTTTCTGTATGAAAAGAAATAGATGTTGAATCATAAATCCATCATGTTTTTACCTATGTGGTTTGAAATAAATCACTCAAACTTCCTGAACCTTAATATCTTTGCCTCCAGTTTTAGGATAACAGTAATAGTTAACCATTTTGCTTTATTATTATCTCAAATAAAACAAATGCAACAGCTGTATTAGACAGATTAGGCTACTATAATAAAATTTCACAGACTGGATGGCTTAAACAACAGAAATGTATTTTCTCACTCTTCTGGAGGCTGCAAGTCAAAGATCAAGATGTCATAAGGCTTAGTGTCTGATAAGGGTTCTCTTTCTACCTTGCAGATAGCCTCCCTCTCTCTATGTCCTCACATAGCCTTTCTTCTGTGCATGTGGAGAGATCTCTGGTTCTCATTCTTTTCTTATAAGGACAATCGTCCTATTGGATTAAGGCCCCATCCCTATGACTTAAGTTAACATTTATCATCTTCTTATAGACCTTATCTCCAAATATAGTCGTGTTTGGGGTTATGGCTTCTGCATATGAATGGGGGATGCACAATTCGGTCCACAATATCAGTGTTTTTTTAAAATGTAGATAACAGAATAGACATCGATAATATTATTTTTGTTTGTTTTATCCCATTATGAAAGTATCTTCCTTACAAAATAACTGACTAGAATAACAGCTTCATCCAAATTAACTAGTCTACCAAAATAAAAAACTATATTCACAACCTTTGTTTTTAATATACTTTCTAATCAACTAAGCAGGCTAGACCACTTTAAACAAACAAAAATGGAGTCTTATACTTGTTTAAGATGTCTCTTCAAGGACAGTGGCTCTTTATCATTTTAGAGTCATGATATTTCCCAGTTAATGTTTCTTCTCTTTATTATATTCAGTAACTACAACTAGTTATATCATTATTAGTTCTCATCCATCCAGCTTAAGTGACACTCTTCTGTTCCACATTAATTTCAGTTTGTACTCATAACCATTATTTTTTCTTTTGACTAAGTTTCTGGTACAAGGTGACTCATGAAACAGAAAAAAAATTGCTTTTTAGTGCAAGTAGAGTAGATTTGTGTCATAGGGAATAAGGGAGCCAAAAGAAATCACTACTAGGACTGTACTTTGGGGCTGACATGTTACACCTGTATCGCGAAGTAGAAAGGACGACTACTAGGACAGTCAAGGTCTGGGTGGTTTCCACCGTAATCCTGCCCCCCAGACATGAACTTATCATTTGGGGGCACATTATGGTTTCATTATAAATGGGACTCAGAACTCTGTACAACGCAAAACAACTTTTAAGTAAAAAGACTTCATTTTCTCTCCATCCATCTCAATAAATACGTTTTAAAACAAACCAAATCATTTCTTTATGGATAGAGTGGCACTGTTTTAAATATCTGGGAGATAATGTGACCTTGGGAAAATACATTTCTTGTCTTTGAGAAGTCAATCTATAGATGATGCGGCAATTGCCATGACACGACTAATCTGCCACATAATAGAAACTTGATGACGATAAATGACTATGGAAAAAATTAATTTTGGGAGTAATGAATCATCATAAGCTTTACATCAGAAGGTAAAGACCATATCCTTATAACTCTTTTGTAAAGTTATGAGTACAGCTTAAAACAAAACTAAACTTTTTGATATCGAACAGACAAGAGGCATCAATGAGGGAATAATAAGAGCATGCAAGACAGAGATTGTACTATAGCATTTTAAGTCATATCATTAACATTTTTTCCAGTCAACATTTTAATAAAAGAAATGTACTATTGTAAGAGTAAATCATACTGATTTTTATTTCTAACTTGATTCTATTTCATTATGGTTTTTTGAGGCACATAAAGCATGGTAGAAAGTAGTAAGAAGATACATACGTTTTGTAAACCTGAAAGCACACTGTGAAACTAAACCTGCGGACATAAAAGCAGTAGTTCTCTCCCATTTTGTACCATTTGGACACATCTTTTATTTGAATTTCCTTCTTTTAAGTTTGCGTATGTGACGTTCATACCTTTGGGAGATGTTAACCTGCACTGCACCCAGCTTTTCACTCACACTATTGTTCTGTTATAGCATCTAGATTATGCCATTTTAAATGTTTTTGGATGTTTCATTATTTAGTCAGCCAGATAACAGTTAAAAAGTGAACCATAAGTTTCTTAAATTGAGAGAGCATCTTGTAGAAATCAAATAAGAAAAAAATTATGTATATTTATAAATGACATATGGCTGTTAGTCACACATTTTAAAACATTAACTATTTTCTTATACCAAGTATTGTATCTACCCAGTTTTTGTCCTTATGGGGATAATAATCATATTCATCTATATATTTATGACAACCATTTATATGGAAATTAAATATTTTTAAGACAAAAAGTTATATTTGCAAAATTATTTTGATCCTGAAAAGGTAACATGTATTGATATATTTTGTTTAAAACTTTGAAGGAATATTAATAAATCATGGGGATTATTTTTGTGCTAAATTTAAATACTTAGCATCTAAATTTGAGAATATTATTTAAATATTGCTTCCATTACTTTAAGAAAAAATCTTGTTAAAGTATAAATCTAAATGCATGTGTGAAATAATGGCATATGATATATATTTTCCAATATGGCACTTTAACCATAAATATTTTTAAAAATGATTCAGCCAGTGACTCCAGATACCACATTTTCTTATATCTTCCCTTTAAGTTTATGTCAAAAACCAAAAAGTTGTTACATTCAAATAAAATTTGGTATTATATTAAGAATTTAGTCTCCATTTGCAACAGAGTTCTAGACTCAATGCTTAGAGTCAGTTCAGTTGCTCAAAACTAAATATATTTGCATGATGGATGTCCAAAGCTAACTTTTATGTACTAATTCTCTGACTTCCCCTTAAAGTATCTTTGTGGATCCAGTACAGAAGCAATATTATTTTAGGGTCTACTAATTAATATTTCAATTCTCCACTGGAAGTGGGAATAGTCTCAGAAATACACCTCAATCAGGGCCCTAACATAATTTTAGAAATTTTTTCCAGAGAATACAGTCTTCCTTAAAATTAAATTCCTGTCAGTCACAGAATGTTCTGAATTACTTGAACATCCTGAAGATACAGCCCTAGAGAGAGCACTTCTAAGAGACAGGCCACTTTATCCTAAGGGCATAGTACCTCTAGTTCTGGTTTCTGTCTCTAGGTAGCAGTGTTGTAAGGGGATCATTGATAATCCAGCTTTCACACTGGACAAGATATCTGAAAAGAAGTTCAAACAATTTAATCCTTTAGGTATTCATTCATAAATTAACACATGATTAGATGACTGTTTTCACATCAGAGTGGATATTTTGTTGTCAACATCTTGGATAGTGGCTAACATCTTGGATAATGACAATCCATTTGAACAATTACAAAAGGCAATAAACAAGATTAAGAAAATACTTCTTGAAGAAACGTATGAAGAACTAGAATTAACATGATAGTTGATTTTATGTGTTAATTTTACTTGGGTACAGGTTGCCCGATATCTGGTTAAACATTATTTCTGGGCATGTCTAAGGGTGTTTCTGGACAAGATTCGTATTTGAATTGGTGAACTAGTGAAGCAGATGGACCTTTTGTTGTGGTTCTGAGACAGGCTCTGTGGCTCATAGACCTCACTACACCACCAACTGTCTTGAGTCTTCAACTTGCAGACTCAAGATTATGAAACTTCTCAGTCTTTGTAATTGTATGGACCAATATTCCTGATAATAAATCTTATTTAATATCTACAAATACACATATATACATACACACACATATATATATATATATATAAACACACACATTATATACATATATATTTCAATTCTCCACTGGTATATATATATATATATATATATATATATATATAATAGCATACACAATATGTGTACATGCTATACAGGTTTTGATTCTCAGGAGAATCCTGACCAATGATTTGATAATATTAGTGAGTTTTTTCATTCTTTATTTTTTAACATTTCAAATTTATTACATATATGGTTCCATTCACTAAATGTCAGCCCTATAATTTGACTTGTTCAGAAAAATGAATGTTACATATTCAATTAAAAATACTTAACGAATGAAGTCATCGGATCAGATGCTCGATGTATTTTTTCTTTTGTGATATCTTACACTTTGGACTGCCGATTTTCTCAGTTTTTAAGCTCATAAATTATTTGTCTCCAATTAGATCACTTTAGTATCTACTGTCTGAGATTACTTTGGGAGCCTAAACCCTAGCAGATGCTTCTTATTGCTTTGTGTTCTTACTTTTTGGTTACAATAGAGAAAGAAATACTGTCTTTATTGGAAATTTTATCAATATTATATTAATTTAAAGTACATGTATTCCCAGGTATATTTTTAATGATCTTATTTTAACACATTAAGTATTCAGAGAGAATGTGCCTCATATGATCCTTTATTTATTTTTTTTTGTAGGCTCTGGAGAAAAATTATTGAGGAAGATAAACATAGATCTTGTCCTCATGAATTAGGTAAGACAGAAAAAAAATATTTCTTTAAGCTAAAAATTTGTTTGGTGGATATAGAGCATCTATCTTCAGCCATTAAAGAGTAATTAGTGCCAGATATGCCCTCTCGTTAAAAAAATAACGATAGAATTGGGCGAAATATGAAGCTACTAACATCAGGCTCAACAGGCAGACAGACCTTCGCTCACTAAGAGAGCAGAAAATGACAAGGTGAGATGCATGGCTTTCTGGCAGGGCGAGGTGGTGCCCAGAGTACATGGTCTCACTGAATTGTGAAGGCAAATATCACAGTTCGGAGCTACTTAATTTGTTGAAATTGTAAATCAGGGTGCTGGAGAGGACGAGGTCGATTGGGGTTGGGGGATGGCATTTCGTATGGGGTTTCCTGTATGGTCCTGTGTACGTTCCATGGAAGACTTCATACAACATTACAGAGAGCAGCTGCTGTGAGACTGAGATTGAGAAAAGGATGGTTAGGCATTTTGGAAAAATGCTGGAATTCTAGACCATCCAGAATGGACAGACCTCACAAAGCATCTAAGAAATTCAGTTAAGACTTTAGAAAGGTCATGCTTTAGGAGAAAGGACAATAAGTAGATGTTACAGATTAGGACTGAAGTTAGAAAGAAAATATATCTAGTCTGGAAATAAAATCAAGTCTTATAGGATAAAAAGGATCCAGCGGCAACCTTACCTATCTACCAGAACAAAACTCTACACCCTAAAGGTATAAAGATATACACACACACATACACACACATGCATACACACATATACACACATACACACACACATACACACACATATATATGCAGATATATATATGTGTGTGTGTATGTGTGTGTGTGTATATATATAGCCCCCTTAAAAATATAAAAATATGAAAGCAAATGTATGCAATGTATAAATCACCATTTCCAGTACAGACAAGTCCTACAAAAAGATAGAAAATAATCACTAGATTTAGTAATTTTAATTTAAATTCCTAATGAGTGTCCATGTGCATAATTAAGCCATTTGTAAAAAAGTTTTATTTCCTCCCATTCTAAGTTTTATAACTTTTTTTTCCTTTTTTTTAAAGCCTTTTTAAATGAGCTAGATGAAGTAGAACACTGTTCTCTTTCTGTAGATTGAGATTTTTTTTATTTTAGGAACACATATTGTAAACATTAGAGCAACCATTAAATACAATCCAAGATACAGGTAAAAAGCCTTGACATAGATGGTATATCTCTTTGTCTGTCTATCTATTCAAAATTCCCAAAGGAATTTTTGAAAAGTCAAAAGAGGAGAGGAAACAAGAGAGGCGAGACAAATGAAAAACCAAGAGTAAGATGTGGCTATAAACTCAAATAGCTCAATAATTATTTTAGAATAAATAAACACTGCTTATTTGCTGTCTCTGAGAGGTGCACTTTATTTATTAATGTTTTTATTAAAGTATAGTTTATATATAATATTATGTTAGTTTCAGGTATAAACATAGTGATTCGACATTTATATACCTTGCAATGTAATCACAACAATAAGTCTGGTAACCATCTGCTACCATACAAACTTATTATGATTTTATTGACTGTATTCCCTGTGCTGTACATTACATCCCTGTGACTTATTTATTTTAGAACTGTAAGTTTGTACTTTTTAATCTCCTTCACCTGTTTCGCCCATGCACCATTTTCTGCCTCTTTGGTAACCATCATTATGTTCTCTGAATCAATGAGTCTGTTTCTGTTTTGTTTTGTTTGTTCATGTCTTTTCTATTTATTTATTTTTTTGTCTTTTTAGATTCCACATCTAAATAATATGGTATTTGTCTTTCTGTCTGATTTATTTCACTTGTCATAATATGCTCTAAGTCTATTCTGTTGTTACAAATGGTAAATTTTCATTCTTTTTAACTGGTGGGTATCTTTATTCTTTTGTCTACTATTGGATATTTAGATTGTATTCCTAACTTGTCTAACGTGAATAATGCTGCAGTGAACAAAGAGGAGCATATATCTCTTGAATTAGTGTTTTCAATTTCTTCAGATAAATATCCAGAAGTGGAATCCCTGGGTCTTATGGTTGTTCTATTTTTAATTTTCTGAGGAACCTCCATATTGTTTAGCAATTTCACCAGCAGCATCCCGGGGTTACCGTTTCTCCACATCCCGCCAACACTTGTTATTGGTTGACTTTTTGATAATGGTCATTTTAACATGTATGAGGCAATGTCTTATTGTGGTTATGATTGCATTTTCCTAATGATTAGAGATGTTGAGCATCTTTTCACAGGTCTATTGGCCATCTGTTTGTCTTTGGAGAAATGACCCTTCAGGTCCTCTGCCCATTTCTTAATTGGACTTTTTTATTTGTTTTGATGTTGAATTGTATGTGTTCTGTATATATTTGGGATAGTAGTCCCTTAATGGATATGTCATTTAAAAATATGTTCTCCATTCAGTAGGTTGTCTTTTTATTTTGTTCATGGTTTTCTTTTCTGTGCAAAACCTTTTTAGATTGATGTGGTCCCATTTATTTATTTCTGCTTTTGTCACCCTTGCCTAGGAAGACACATTCAGAAGTATATTGCAGAGACTGATGCCAAAGAGTTTACTGCCTACGTTTTCTTCTAGGAGTTTTATGGTCGTAAGTCTTATATTTAAGTCTTTAACCCATTTTGAGTTTATTTTTTACATGGCATGAGGTAGAAGAGGTACCCTTTAAACCAAGATTTACACAGGAGGATTGAAAAGACAAAAAAAAAGGAAAAATAGACCATGCGATTATTAAAAATGAAAAAGTTTGAGTGACTGTGTTAATATTGGACACTATCTATGTCAAGATAAGGTATATTAGTCAATATTTTAAAAATGGCATTTCATAAGATAAATGAAAAAATTATAAGAAAGATATATAAAACCCTAATACGAGTTCACCTGGAGAGCTTCAAAGTATATGAAGCAAAATCACATGGCGTTAAAGGAAGAAAAAAATTTGTAATCACACAGATTTACCCTCACTGTCCTGGTGATTAATAAAACTAAATAATCACTAAGGATATAAAAGATTTGAGTAAATATTTACTGATTTTATTAATCAACACCTATTAAACACTGTACTCAAAACCAACAGAAAACATACAACAAGATAAATCATATCTTGGCCCATAAAGAGTTTTAAGAAATTTAAAATGAGTGGAAAATTTGGATCAGGTTTCAAAGATCATAGGACACAAAGTAAACATACAAAAATTTATTTTATTCTTAAATAGTTGCAGCTTGGAAAATAAAATAAAAACTCAATTTACAAAAACATCACAATATATAACAATAAGGAAGATTTAACCAAATGATCTGTACAAATCTTTCACTGAAAATTATAAAACATTGGAGTTAAAATTTTATAATATATAAATAAAGCAAAATACTATCTATCATTATTAGTTGAAAATAATATGTTTTAATGTTACTCATTATCAAATTGATCTATTCATAATGTAACGTTAATCAAAATCCCAAATAAGCTGTTTCAATCAAAGCAAAAAGTTGATTCTAAAATTTATAGGGAAAACAAAGAAGAAAATTGAGACAACTAATTGTGACATAAAGTACAAAGTTAGAGGATACATAAACCTGGATTCAAGACTTACTGTAATACAGTGATAATAAAGCTGTAGTAGTATTGGCATTAGAACAGACAGATAGATTGTTAAAGTAATTGAAGAAGGAGGCCAGTAGACTGAGGTTTAACACCTTGGTAGCCTGTGTAAGTGAACCAAAATCAAAGCCAGAGTCAATGCTCTCAAATCCAAGAAAAAGAAATTTAAGAATAACCAACCACAAGCAGCCAATAAAGTTGTTTCATAAAAGGCAACTGCTTAAGCTTTAACCAGATACTTTCTTTGGTTTGCTGCAGTTTAGTCTTTGTAAAAATTTTGCTCTTAGCTCCTGTCCTTGGAGGGCTCCTAACAACCTTTGGTTTGGCATTTCCTGATTCAAAAAGATGTATGCTGAAAGAAACTCTTAAAAAATGTAATATGCCTCATTTTGCCTTTTAAGAAGACAGAAATGGGTACATGCATAGATAGTGTAATTTATGTAAAGACGAAACTACGGTGCAAAGAACTATAGAAGAAAAACTTTAAACAGCATCTCATACCATATACAAATTAATGCAAAGGGATTTATAGATCTAAATATAAATACTAAAATGATAAAGCTACTACAAGAAAACAGAATATATTCATAACCTTGGATAGGGCTTGTATTTAGCATATTATAAGAAATCCTTCAAATTCTTAACAAGATGTTGGCAAAAGATTTGAACTGACAACTCAAAGGAAGATTTGTAAAGGCCTCAAAAGTGTATGAAAATGTTCAACACCATCAATCATCAGTCACCAGGAGCTGTGATAGATTTAACTCCACATTCACTAGAATAGCTAAAATTTAAAAAAAGACCGATGATACCACATTTCAGTGACAGTATGGAGGAAACAGGACCCTCATTCATACAGTTTGGAGCAGAACCAGATTAGTACATGTATTAGTACTATACAGATTAGTATATATATTAGTAGAATCTATATAAAAGAATGTTTATAGAAGCTTTATTCAAACAGAAGGATCATATTAAAGCACATGTCCAGTTAACTCAGGATCATAACAAGGAGAGGAAATTTAATAATCAAAAAGAAGAGCAAAATTATATCAAGGAATAACCACCTAAGGAAAACTGAAGAAACAAACAAAACTTAGCTCTGAGGTTTTTAGTAGCCAGAGCAAACAGTAAATATAATGCGCTACCTTATTATAATTGTATATTAAAAGAAAGGATGCTTAAAAAACAGTTAATGTAAACTATTTTCTTGAATCAAATTCTACATATGATATTAAATAAAGTAAAGAATAACTTCATTGATTTCGCAACAGGCCCAGAGTCATTACTCTTAAAATTGTTCCTATTATTTTTAATTAATGAAATATAAAAATATATTAAATCATAATTTACAAATACAATTATATAAGGATTCAGAATTCTCTGGTTTTGGATTTTATTTTGATTTTATTTAATATAAGAATGTCATTGTATTCACTGACATATGTATCTTACCTCTTATGAACAGCTCTAGAACCCTCTCAGATAAGAAAATACCTCTTTAACAAAGGCACATCCATGTGTACAGAGATATTTACTTGCATATAAATCATTGCTACAGTAAAGACTTTTGCTGTCAAGAGATATTTAGCTTACCTTCAGCTGAATAGTAATCTTATAGAATATCATCTTCTGTATGATTCTTCCATGTGTATTTAGTAACTTTCTGGATATTTCCCTTTGAATCTTAGAGTTGTCCAATCTCCTAGTTGTTCCTCTTGCAATCTTTCATATAGTTATAATATTTGTTCTGACAAGAGGCAATGCAATATTCAGATTTTAATCTGAATCCAACTTTGTCTTCTTTTACAAAATACTATTCTTATGGTGTACTTCTTTATTTGCTCTAGTGATTTCTGTAATGATTTTTTTTCTCAAAAAATTTTTCATCATCACCTATTTTTATTTACATACCAAAATAAAATAAAGGGAATAGATAACCAATCGAACCTCTATTTCCAGTAAAATAAAGTGAAATACTTTAAAAAACAACAACAAAACATGTAAATCTGAAGGGGTGTTTGAACAATGGGTTATACTTCAAAAATTCTGGCAGCATCAAATTGAGAATAAGAAGGCAAAGAATGGTTTGACATTTGTGAGGAGTGGTGAATTCAAATTATGAAGATATAATCTGCAATCCTTGTAACACATAGCAACTACATGCAATATAAATAACATAAAATTACATCTCGTATACAATAAAACAGTTAATGAAAAATGAACTGATTTGACATTCGTAGATTTCATTAAGAGGAGTGTGCACTTATCATATACACCAACTGTTTAGTTTGAAGAAAATCTATGAGTTCACTTTTGCTTTACACATTAATAATAATGCAGTTTTCATCATCATGCACATTTAAGTGATTTCTGATTTTCTTTGTGATTTATCTTTAACTTATGGATGATTTAGTAGTGTGTAGTTTAATTTCCACTTATTTGAGGTTGCTCTAGATAACTTTTGTTACTTATTTTTTAATTCCCTTGTGATCAGACAATACACTCTGTATTTTTTCAAACTGTTAGATTTATTGAGGCTTGTTTTGAGACTAAGATAGTGGTCAGTTTTGGTGAGCATTACATGTGCTCTTGAAAAAGTGCATCTTCTCAGTTGGGTATCTTCTATAAATGTCAGTTTGGTCAAGGTAACCGATAGTGTATTTTAAACTATCTACATGTTTTCTATCCTTTAATTCTGCATTTTATGTTAAAATGTGTCTCTCGCAGATAGTATATATAATATATATATAATATATATATTTTAGTTTATTTTTTTATATTTTCTTTTAATAATAGCGCTTAGTCTATTATTATTTAAAGTAATAATTTATTAGCTGAATTATGTCTACCATATTTAGTTTTTTTTTTTAGTCCTCTCTACTTTCAGTTTATTTTTTCTTTCTGCCCTTTCTTCATTTGAATAATTGAATATTGAATTAGAATTATCTGTTGTCTCCTGACATTTTAGCATTCATCTATTTGCATTATTTTAGTTATTACTTTAGGTGTATAATGTACATTTGTAACTATTCATAGTCTACTTAGAGTTAATACAACTTCATGTAAAATATAGAAAATATATAATGATATAGGACCATTTACCACTTCTGCCATTCTTTATGCCATTTTTAGCGTATTTATTACACCTCCATTCATCACAAACCTCACAAGACAATGTTATAATTTTTGCTTTAAACAGTCATATATTTTAAAGAGACATGTAGGAAAAACATATTCTTTTATATTAACTCAAATACTTACATTTTCTGCTCTCTTCATTCTTCCTGAAAATCCAGGTATCCATTTTGTATAATCTAGTTTTTTCTTAAGGTACTACTTTTAATATTTTTTATTATGTATGTTTTTATATTTGAACATGTCTTTTACCTACAATCTTGAAAGTATATTCACTGAATATAGAATTCTGGTTTGTTTTGATTTCCATTTGTTTCCTGTTTAGTGGTTTATATGTATCATTCCATTGTCATCTGATATCCCCTGTTTCTGTTGAAAATTAAGCAATTATTCAAATTCTTCTTACTCTATATACACTGGATTCTTTTTTCTTTGCCCTCTTAAGGTACTGTCCTTATTTTTGGATTTCACAAATTTGCCTAAATTTAGTGCTTGGTATAATTTTCTTTTTTAATTATTATGTTCTCTGTTTTTTTTTTTTACAATATAAATTTATGTCTTTCAGTAATCTGAGGTACATACTGGCCATTATCTCTTGCAAGATTTTCCCTGAATGTTTTATTTTTCTGCCGCTGCTGGGGCTCAATTATAACTATGTTAAATATTTTCATATTGTCTTGCAAGCCTATGATACTCTTTCTGGTAGTATTTCTTTTTATACTTAAGATAGGATAATTATTTTAATTGATCTATTTTCTCTTTATTTTTTTCTATCATCTTGTTGGGCTCACCCGGTAATTTTTTATTGCAATTTTCTATGTTGTATCTTTAAATTCTTCAATTTTATTTTTCTTGTTTAACAAGCATGTTTTCCTTTATATCTTTAAGCACAGATATGATAGCTTCTAGTGTATTAATTACAATATCAAAGCCCCATCTAGTTTTGTTTCCATTTATTGTGCTTTTTTCAGTATAGATTACATTTGCTGTTTCTTCATATGCCCAATAATAGTTTGGAGAATTGGTATTCTGTTAGTTCCTCCCAAATAACAGGTTGCACTAAGAATCTAACCTAAAATCTTAACGTGTCTTATTTTAGCCTGACTTGGGCTGCTTAGAATTTGTGTGTACATACTTCAGAGATCAGCTAGAAATTTGGGCAGAGTCTATCTATATGAAGAATTGGTTTATCTCTATGGTTCTCTCCTTTCCAAGACTGGCCCTTTTTGTGGACATTACAAACTTTTTGGAGACTTAGTTCTTCAAAGAAGACTATAGAGTATTTATATGGGATGTGACTAGTCCACAGAGTACAGCTTGCCCTTGGGTAAAAATCCATACAAATTAGTAACTCTCCTAGTATATTTTCCTTCTGATATAGGACAACACTCCTCCAGAATCTGCTTGTTTTTGTTCATTCTCCAATTCTGTCAATTGGTTGTAGTTTTTTCTTTTCTTTTCTTTTCTTTTTTTTCCCATTACATACAGTTATTTGCAGAAGGGACTGGTCAATGTAATAGGACCTACTCAACCAGTACCCTAAAAATGCATTTTAATCGTATGGCAGGATTTAATTTTTTTCCAAAAATGTTTTCCGTATTCTCAATAACAGTCACATCCCATGTAAATACTTTATAGTCTTGAAAAACTATCTTATTACTCCTAATAGTCTCTTTGGGGATTGACAGTATTTCCTGAGTTCTTTGGTAATGATTGGCCAAAATATCCTGAACTTGCAGGATATTTTTATTTGAAACCTGTAGGCATAACACAATATGGATATGACTGCATTTTGCTATTTCTCTGTTAACTTATGTTGTAAAATTCAACTGCTTCAAGTTGAAACTGTTGCTGTATTATTTATGAAAGTCATATTATTGCAGAGTCCATTACAAGAAAGAATGCAGCTAGATCACAGGTTTTGAGCTATAACTTACTACCTGAGGCTATTATTTAAACTTCAGTAGTGACTAAAGTGATGTGATCATCATTTTTAAACCATGCTTACCATTTTCTACTAATATTTTCTGTGAAGTCAGAACTAAAACATGTGAGAATTATATTCATACATGTATCTATACGATATTTACCATTCTAGTATTATTTTATTTTCATAAGCATAACCGAGAAATCTTAATAATGATGTTCATTTTGTGATTTGATCAGAAACACATTAAAAATTGTAATGAGCAAATGTTTTTCTAGTTGGCTATCATCAATAGTAGAGCTCCTCTAAAAGTGTATCTTAAAAGTCATTTAGTTCTGTGTGTAGTATAAGATTTTAATAGTTTGCTGACTACAGACAGAATACTGAAGGAAAAAAGTAAGGGTGAGCAAACAGAATTTTTAAAGATTTCTTGTCAGTTATAATTTTGGAACAGGACTTTTTTGAGGCTACCCGATCACTGCAGACTTTGTGTGATCTAATCACTTCTGTGACTAAAGTTCCATTTTTTTACTTCCAGCCAAGATTTCTCTCTTGAACACAGAGGCTATAGCTTGATCATTACAATATTAATTTAATTAGCAGCAGCATACCGCAAGCTATACAGTTGTTCAGAATGTATGCATTCTATAGTTATGTATGTATAAATAAAGACATTATATTATATAATATATAATCATTACATTTAAAGATTTAAGGCAATGATTATATGTTACATAAAACCACTCTGTGAGACTGTGAGGACAGATTTTGGAAGAAATTGTGAGTATGAGGAGCTTCATGGCCCTAAACCCCAATGAACCAATCTTACTGATGGAATTTTTTTAAGATAAAAAGTAAATAACTTTAAAAGTAAACAAAACAATTTTAATGCCCCTGGGAACTTACTCGAGGGGATAAAATAATAGACGTATTTTTTAATAAAAACCTATTAAATCTTGGTAAGAAGCTGAAAAGTGTGTGACTCTTTGTGTCATATCCCACCACTCCATTTCTTCCCCCACCCACAATATGGTAGACACTACATTTTGGGTGGCCATGAAAATGAGACTCTCTCTACAGCTGTAATCTGGAGGAGCAGAAAGCCAACATTTCTCACCTCTCAGCATTCAGTAAAGATCCTAAATTCTAGGCAATTCCAGCTGAGAAGTCTGAGACTCTATTCTTTTACCCAGCCCCCTGGATTAGGGTAGAGGCTCTACCTCATGCATGGCAGACTGAGAATAGTGCGGGGCACATTCTCCCTACCCCAGCTCACTCACAGGATGGTAATACCATAAGGATGACAAGAGGTTACCATCCCTCCTAGTATGATGCTTGTAAAGCAGAGGTGTCCCACTGAGCACAGGCTTGTATTCCTACTCCTGTCCCTTGGCAATAGTTCTGAGATGTTTCCAGGAGTGGAGGAAGGCCATAACAACAGAGAGCTGCAAAGTTCTTCTCAAATTAATTAAGTTTTAATTAGTTGGAATACAGTGTGAGAAATTTCAAGTCTAAAGATGCTCTTGAAACAAGGAAGATTTAGATAGTAAACAATGCTGAAGGATATAGTAGCTCTATGAAAGCAACCAGCTAATTTATTAGAGAGTATCAGAAAAAGAAATAGCATTGCAGTTAGAATAAAACTCAAAGTCTGGCCTCAAAATCTACACTAACAAAGAAGTCAGAATTTATTTGGTTTACACCATGAAACAATTTATACACCAGGACATTTTTTTTAAATAGTAGGAAAAACAGCCTGTACTTAATGGAGCTGAAGAGCTGGGTAGAAGCAGATGTCTAAGAGAGATCAGGGAAAGAGACAGCCAAAGAGAGTCCTGCAAAAACCCGACATCCAAGGCTGAAAAGGGACCAAATGAAGAGAACCAGAAGTTGTTATAGGAAGGTTAATATAATAAATTCAATAAATATGTACTTTTTTGTTTCAGTTTATTTAAAAAATTGAATCTTATAATTTAATAATTATATTAATGCATGGTCGATTCATAACATATGTAGATGTAATATGCAGAGCAATGATAGCAGAAAAGGGAGGAAGAAAGAATAGAGCTATAGATGAGTAATGTTTCTTCGACATGTTTATTTCTCACCGGGATTAAATTAGTATGAATCTAATGCATATTCTAATTAGTTAAGATCTATATGGTAAATCAAAGACCAACCACTGAGAAAATATAATTAAAAAAATGTTAAGTCATTAAGATGTTGCACTAGTAATATTTACTTAGTGCTAAGGAAAATAGTAAAGAAAAATAGAGGAACAAAAATAAGATCTAGTATGTACTGGGAAAAAATTAACTGGCAGATGGAAATCCATTTTTATGAATAATGACATTAAATGTATATGGTTAAAGCAATTAAGTGCAAAGACAGAGTTTGCTAGAGTGAGTAAAGAAAAATAAGGTCCAACTATACTCCCTATAAGAGACATGTTTAAGGTACACAAATACAAGTAGGTTGAAAGCAAAAGAATAGACAAAGATATATTATGCAAACAGCAACTGTAAGGTGAAGTAGCTATAGTAATTTCTGACAAAAATAGAATTTAAAACAAAAGATGATATTAGAAATAAGTATGATGGCAAAAAATTCATTAGTCGTGAAATACAAGAATTATAAACATAAATCTAACAGGTGAATCCGAATGTACCTGAAGTGAAAACAGAATTGAAGGAAGATAGAGATGAAAAAAATAGTAGCTGAAGACTTCAAAACTTAATATTCAATAATGGATAGAATAACTGTGCAGAAGACCAACAAGGAACTAAAATACTTGAACAACACTACTGATCAACTACATAGGATAGATTTTTATGATACTCCACCAAGTAATATAGCAGAACACAAATTCTTCTCAAGTGTACAAGAAACATTCTACAGCACAGACCATAAGCTAGGCTACAAAATGACTTCAACAAATTTAAAAGATTTAAATCATACAGATTATGTTATTTGACAACAAGAGAATGAAGTCAGAGATTAATAACAGTAATAAATGTGGGGAATTCTCAAATATGTATGAAATGAACAGCACACTACTAAAAATCCAATGGGTCAAATAAGAAATCACAAAAGGAATTAGCAAAAACTTTGAGATGAATGAAAAAGATACAGCACCTAGAGATACATTTAAATTAATGCTCAGAGGGAAATTTATAGTTGCAAATACCTATATAAAAGGGAGAAGAATTTCAAACTGTTATGGGCTGAATTGTCTGCCCCACCCCCAATAAAATAATGTAGAGGTTGAAATCATAACCCCCCGTGCTTCACAAGATTTAGAAACAAACAAACAAACAAAACAAACAAACTTTGTCTCTGACCACACCTCTGATGTTTCTTCTCTCCAAATAAAACTTTTACTCTTTTCTTCTACCTCTTCCTTTAATGGGTAAAATACTACTTACCAAAAGAAATTATACACAACTCAGGAAATGAATTCACATGCTTGTGATTCCCTAAACCATCACAGTGATATCTCCAATACGTTATTTATCAAACTATATTTTGTCAATCTATTTCATTAACCACCATCCCAAATGTGTAGTTCAACTACACAATTATAAACTCATTAGGATTAGAGAAGTATGTTTTAATTATTGCATTTCCAATGTCACACATAAATATTATTCAGTAGAACTTTGTTGAGTTCAATAAATGAATTAAATGAGGCTTATAGATTATAAAAAATAAGAATATCTTGGAAAAAAGAGATTGTTCCTAATAAGATTATTTTTTTCAAATGCAAATAGATGAGAATAAAATGAGAGCAAAAGGAAGTTAAGGGAAGGTAAATTTTGCCAAAAGTGACTATATGACTACAAGTTATGGCTACTTTTTTGCTGTTTAAATTTCTTGATTAAATGTATAGTCATCAGTGCCTGAACATTTTTATTACTTTCAGGTAACAAAATGAAAATTAATGAAAGAAATTTAACTTATTAAGCTAGGCATGCAATATTGTTTAAGGGCTTTTATTTTTACCATCGATAGTGTTTTCTTGTACTAAACCTCCAACAGGAAATAACTATAAAGGCTGGATAAAATACATGAAACAATTGTCGAATGGTATTGGAGAATAGCTAAGTTACAAGGCAATAGATGAAAATGTCATAGACAACAAAGGCACATGAAAGTAAGCATCAGATTCGCCTGTGCTATATCCCTCAGTTTATTTACTAATTCCCATGGAGGGAATAAAAGCTGAATCTGAGGCCAGGGACTTGCAGATGTCTTGCCAAGATGAGGGGAGATGAGTTGGAATTTGGTTTACCTGAAGATTGGGATTTGAAGTTCAAAATAAGTAAGCCTAAAATCATATGCACAATATTTCCTCAAAGCATTTCCCAAATTCTAAACTCTCAGTGATCTGGTTGAGTTGCCCAGACCTAAAATAAAAAATAAGCAAACATACAATCTGGTGGCTAACATCCTGACAAAGATTTCAGTAATCTCTCTGAAGACAGAAGTTTGAATTTAAAACTTAACAGTTTGAGGAACCCTAGTAAAAATCCCTGTCTCTAATTGAGACCCAGGAAGGCTACCGTTAGGGGAATTGTTGATTAACTAGCATATATGGTCACAGAACAATCTGGAACAACTTAGAACAATCATATTATCTATAAGAGTAATAATAAAATATGCATACAATGATAATGTTTTAATAGAGATATAGGAAAATTTAAAAGTTATAGGCTTCACTTTATTATTCTACTGTAGCTATAATTCAAATTGTTTTTCAGGGCAAATAATGAAAATAACAAAAGTAACAAAATTATCACCATTCAGAGAGAGAAATAATTATTCTCTTTTGCTTAAAAAATTAAATATATGTACTTTGAAACACAGTCCAAATATTTAGAAGTATTGTAGTATACATTTTATTACAAACTCAGTTTTATACTAAAATCATAGTTAAAGTTTTAAATATAATTATGTTCACAAAAATAATATAAAAATCACACCAAATATTTAATGCTAGTATAAACATTATGTTCATAAATGTTCAAACAAGTAAAAGAAGAATGACTATTTGAAATAGTAAAAGACAAAATCTAGAAAAGCTAGCTCAGAATATGAAATAACGTTTATTGTAAAATTTTATTTTCAATTATCATTAATCTCTAAGAGTATGGAACTGGAAGTTCATCCAAAAAAATCTTCCACCAGTAATGCCAACAATCATTTATTCAGTAGCTAAATATCCTCTCCTACCAAATATTTTACAAAGACTCATATTTGCCAAATGGACCATAATTATTCTTGTAGTTCATGTGATATAGTTTGAAAATTCTTAATGAAATTGCCAAGACATAAAAAGCCACATTTAATAACCCAGAAATTTGAAAGTGATTAATGTAAGAGTTTATCAATTTAGTGTAAACATCGGTAAATGTTCTTTTCCAATTATGAAAGGTTATAGTTTGTTATATTTTTTCTTGAATGTTATAAAATATCTAAAGATAATAGTTATTTTACAGAACTTAATTTCTACTGGGAATAAAACACAATTCTATCAAATACATTATGGATGTATTCTAAAGAATTTTAATTTGTCGATATCATATTTAAACACTAACAGATACATTCTGAAGAATTTAGTATATATAAAGAGTTTTTTCTTATTATTATTGCAAATAGTTTTGTTTTTTTTTTTAAGAAAATGGGTATGTGTCTGAATGTTTTTTATTATCTCATAGATTTCTTTACTTGAGTGACATATCCTTATACATTTTAGAGACCTGGAAGTTTTGACAAGCATAAAATTCAAAGTCTAATTTTACTCTATATGCAGTACACAAAAGAATAGTCTAGTTCATTCCAGAAAAAAAAAATTTCAAAAACTTTAACTATTGTGGGACTTTTGAAGTAATAATTTATAAGTGTATATGTAATGTGAATATGAAGAAATAGGCCTATGTTGTGTTTAAAATATGCTTTTTAATTGGTTTTACAGTATAGTAATAAAAAATCATGTGAGGTTTATTTTTTGCATAATGTTGTTATATACATACTTATGTTAACGGATATATATATATATTAAAAGATATAGACTGAAAACAGGCAAAATTTTCTTATTTTGATGTATGATAAATGGGAAGATGAAAAAGAGAACAATATGTTTGTATGTTTTTTCAAAAATCAAGTGTGGGACTAGCTTACACAGATCTGAATTAATTACAGCCTCTGAGGTAATATTAAGCTAGATAACAATAGCAAACCAATTCAGGTGGCTCATAGTCTTTGACAATTTTAATAAAGCATACAAAAGTAAGTTCTATAGAGAATGAATTATGCCTAGGAAAATAGTTTCTGTTCTGTCTTCAATAAAACAATTGTACCACAGAGACTTTACTCGTGATTAAAATATAATGTTTTATGTTAAATGTGTGTAGGGACAATTTAAAAGAGGAATTTAATTGAATGGAATTTGAGAGAAAATATATACACTTGTAATGAAAAATGGAAAATATAAGAAAAAAGAATATAATGCTTTGTAACAATTATTTTTAATTAAATAATAATAAATCCAGCAATTATTTGGGAGCCTGTTTGTTACAGAGGTAAACAGATCAGTTTCAGACTGACCTTCATGTGATGACAGACAGGTTTTCAAAAGCATAATAGTCTTGAAGTCCATGATTAACCAAAGTATATAAAAGTCAGTAAAAGAAATTGAGAGTCCCTGCAGTATAGGACATTTGATAACATATTTGAGATTATGTAAGTAAAATTCTATGAATTAAATGGGAAGATCAGAAGGAGATAATGAAAAGTCGAATGTGCCCTTGTAAGGAAGTAAAGTAGGCTGTCTCTTTCCCTCAGATAAACATGAAAATGAGAATTTTATTTTCACAGAAGTTATCTTCACTTTCAGAGACATTACATTTCCAAAGTAAGACAAAGGCTGAATGTTAGTCTTTGTAGTAGTACAAAATTATATTCATTGGACAAACACAACTTTTCTTTCCCCATGTTTTGTGTATTTTATTGCTAGCTATGTCTAAAATATAACAAAATTATTTAATTCCTAGATTTAATGACTAATCTCAGGTCTAAAGATATAAAAAGTGTGACTTTTAAAGTAAAATTTGATAATAAAATTATACCAATGTTTAGAGACTTTCAATATGTTTTAAGAATTACAAGATATTCAATTTTTTTTTCATGTACATGATAGTTTATTATTTCAAAAATCCACAGATGTGATTTTTATGAAATTGTTTTTATGTTACAAGACAAAATAGAGAATCAGTCTTACTCAGTCTTACTAGAAATAGACGCAAAGCTAATTTTTGTTAGAAGGAGTGAAATAATCACACTATGTAGAAGAAAATTAAGTATGGGTATAATTCTAATAGAAAACCTTTTGACAGTATACTTCAAAATGCTTTAAAATGTTTATATGTACAGACCTACTATTCTGCTTCTAGGAATCTAGCTAAAGAAGCCTACATATCCAAAGTTTTATACAGAAAAGGTTCACTGCAGCGTTACCAATAATCACGAGAAAAAGAATGTAATCTAGATATAAAATATATCAGATTGTGTGTGTAAATTATATAAAATTTATTAAAAAGAAAGACAGGGAGTAATTGAAATTATATTTACTATAACAGTCACTTCCAAAATTACTTTTTTTTCCTAAGTTTAAAAGCTAGATATACATTTGCAAAGAATATAAGTCTAATATGAATTATGAAAATGACCTGGACTTAGAATAGAAATTGGCAAAATATTTATTAATTTTGCCAGTGGTTTTTGTAAGTATGCTTTCCATCATAGTATTTTCTGTATTTGCCATTTTAAAATTTCTATATTTTGCTACCGCGAGAGTTATAAAATATTCCATCATTAATGTCTGTATTTGCATCTACCTAATAATTAGAAAATTTGGAAATAATTTTATTCTTATAACCCATTTTTATTAATTTTATAGAGCTGCCATAACAAAATACCACAGAGTAGATGGTTTAAACAACAGAAATTATTCTAGAGGCTGGAAGTCTGAGATCAAAGCATATTAGTTCTAGAGGCTGGAAGTCTGAGATCAAAGGGTAGGCAGGTTTGGTTTTTTCTTAGACGTCTTTCCTTGGGTCAAAGCTAGCAGGCTGCCTTCTTACCTTTTTGTATCTTCACATGGCCTTCCACCTGTACACATCCTCTTGGTATCTCTCTTCTTGTGCTCTAATCCCCCCCGCTTTTTTTTTTTTTTTATAAGGACACCAAATAGATTAGATTAGTGTTCACACTAATGGCCTCACTATATTATGATTTTTTTAAGTCTCCAAAGATAGTCACCTTCTGAGGTACTGGGGGTTAAGGTTTCAATATGTGAATTTTGAGGAAATACAATTCAAGCATAAAACCATCATTACTCTTGTGAAAATCAGAAAGATATTTTTCTATATGTTTTCTACTTTATTGTTTGTCTTCTTAATGATTCTCCATGAATCAATTTATTTTAAAAATTTTTCAGTAATTTTCGATTCATATAAAATGTTCTGTTTTTCATAACCACATAACTTTTTTTTGTTTCTCAGTTTTTTAAAGCACTGTTCTTTCTAATAATTTTACATTCTACATGATAGAGCCAGAGCAGTGAATAAAAGTGTCATTTGTAGAAGTAGACTGCCAAGGTGTGGGTCTAGTTTTCCCACTTACCATATAAATAACTTTGGGGAAATCCCTTCTTTTGGTTCAGTTTCTTCATGTCTTAAAAGGAAAAATAGGGCCAATTTCATAGAGTTGTCAGAATTAAATAATATAGACAAAGCATTTAAAACAGTTCCTAACACATTAAACACTCAATTAATGTCAGTGATTATTACTGTTATTAGGAGAGTTGCACGGGCAGTAAATGCAAAAGTGGGGAAATACTTTTAGAGGTTTAACCATATTACTGAAAAAAAAGCCACCAAGAAATTATTTGCTTTGTAGCATAGGAACATCATATCCGTGAACATGTTATTTTCTGCTTTTCCACAACCATCAAACATAAGAATCATGGTTTAATTTAACACAACACTATTGCATACCTTAAATCTTTAGATTATGTATAGGACCAGAGATATCCATGTCCATGTCATGTTGAATGTTAAATGATAAAATATTAGGATATCCATGCATTAAAGGTGGCACATTGTCACATCCTGTCTCTAACACAATTTTCTTTGAGACATCTAGCTATTGTCTTCCTTGTTATTTTAGACTTCTTAGTATACCCTGAGTGTCTTTTACCACTCACTTCCTTCACCAATCCCTCACAGAATTGGTCTTCTGGTCCTACGCGTAACACACAGCCAACTACATTTCTTCCCTTTTGTTCTCGTCACTGCTAACTCAAGCATGTGCACACAAACTGTCTTGCTAAATCTAGTCAAGATGGAGGATCTCGTTTGATACTTTTAATCAAAAAATGACTGGCATTTAATAATGTCTCCTTTATATAGCTCCACTATCACTACGTGAGAAATATTTAAAAGGAGACTGTTACCAGCTGAAATATGAAATATTAAGATTAAACCAAAGGAGCTAAAAGATGATATTTATGAATAATCCTATGTATTTAAGATAGTAGTTTTGGGAGGAAAATACATTGGGCTTTGTAGTCAAAATTGACATTAAACATTTTAGTTGTGTGAATTTAGAAAAATGGGCACCTGTCTTTCAGGCCCAGTTTTAATCTATAAGACTTGAGGAATGTTAACAGCCTCTCAAGACAATTCTTGGCACATAATTTAAAAAGAAAAAAAAAAAAAGAATTAGCTTTCTAGTTTCTTCTTCTTTAGCATGTCAGTGAATCCAAAATGGTTCTCTAGAACTATGAAGTTAAAATTTATTTACAATCTATTAACAGATTTGTTTTGCTGCCGTGTGCTCCTGCCCAAGACTCTGTAAGCCCCTCAGATGTACTCTGAGCTGCTGCTGCATCTACTTTCCATACCTTTGTGCCCAGGAGCTGGGCAGCAAATAATGCCCACCAAAACCTTAACACTCAGCCAGTAAATTCACTGTGGCAGGCATGTCAACCTATGCTAATGGAACAAGGCTAGAAAATCTGTCATCTTCCTCACTGCAGCAGGCCATCTCTTTTCACTTTAACCGAATCTGCAAAATAGCATAAATGGAAAAGATTAGCAAATATATGTCCCCTACCCACTTTAATCTCAAAAATGGCTGTCTGCAACAAAATCTGCTTATCAGAGAGAACGACTTAAGTGTAAAACTCTCCCCTCTCCAGTTGGGATGGAATTTGGTAGTAGATGTCCAAATAGTCTGATTTTCATGAAGGCTCCAGCATAAACTTTATATTTCAGTTGGAATAAAATTTATGTTTTACACTCAGCAGAATAGCAACTGCCTATTGAGCAGACAATGGTGAATCGGTAAGAAATAGCCCTGGCTCTGAAGAATTTAAGGAAAAAATTGAGAGTAGTTTGAATCAATTAATGTCAAAAAGAAAAAAAATTAAAGAGCAGTTAGCTGAACTTGGTTGGCTATTTGAAATGTATAGTAGAACAGAGAAAAATTATAGAACTTTATAGTTTGTGGGTATTTGGAGATATTAGGATGTTAGACATGAAATACCATATTGTTACTAAACTAATTTAATGAGATTTTTAGCAGAAAACATCCTTATCTGTTATAATACAAGTAAATGCTTTGTTTTACATTTTAAAACAAATGCAGAAGGCATTACCCAGCTATGTTGAATATTTTCCAGTCTGCCTGCCCCCTCTCCATTTAACACTGGTCATCTTCAGAAGGTTTTTTTTTTAGGAGACTCACCTCTGTGACTCACATGTTAGAATTTTGTGCTCTCTGACCTCTAGGTGTTTTTGGCCAAAGGAAGGTACTCAGGGATTAGAGGGTGTTATGGATGAAATTGTGTCACCACAAAATCCATATGTCAAAGCTCTATTCCAGTATCTAAGAATGTGACTCTTTTTGGAGATGGAGCCTTTCAAGAGGTAATTAAGTGAAAGGGAGGCCATTAGAGTGGTCTCTAATCCAATTTTACTGGTGGTTTTTTAAGAAGAGGTATTAGGACATAATGGAAGAGAACCCAGGGATATGCACTCATAGAGAAAAGGCCATCTACAAGCCAAGGAGAGAGGTCTCAGAAGAAACAAAATCTGCCGACATCCTGATCTCAGACTTCTAGCTTCCAGAACAGTGTGAAAGTAAATTTCTGTTGTATAAGCCAGTCAACTTGAGGTATTTTGTTATGATAACTGTAACCAATTTATACAGAGGACAAAATATTTTTTTTTGAGGGAGGGGGTTCTTTTTAAATCTCTAGATTCTTCCAGCATACAAAGTGTAGTTTGGCAGTGGCTGAGTACCAAAGACACAGCTTCTTTGGGGTGGCTGTCTTCCCCATATGCAGTTATTGTTGGACCATGTCCCTTTAGGCTCATAAAGGACAATATCATCCAGTATCTTTTATTGACTTTTCTTAACTCTACTAAACCTTTAAATTGTCCCTTCTATAAACTCTTTGCAATTGACTCTTTGAAACATGTGATCTATTTTCTACCATAACCCTGAGAAATACACCAGGCCACAAAGATGCCCATTAATGAAAGAAATAAATTATATGTTTTCAGGGCATAATATTATGTTTAGACACCTGGATTCATTATACATTATATATTATATGCTATATATAATTTATATATTATTCTATATGCAACATGTTATACATTACATATAAAATTTTATATGATATCACTGTCATTGGCAAATACACTTAAATTTTTGTGATACTAAGTCAGATGATAGGGTTCTTTAAAAAGGTATTTTTTTAATATATGCAGAGCTATGTTTTCATATACTGAGAGAGATTCCTATATTCCATGAGTTTTCTAACAAACTATAAGATATGAATTCTCAAAAAGTTTCAGATATAATGAAACAGATTACATGGAATGATTAAGTCTTCTTAAATCTGATAGGTTCAAGAAAATCATCTGATACGATTTTATTTAGTACCCAGGTTTTTCTTAGAAGAGAAGCAATTTTTTCTTGTAACTTTCTATCTCTAAATGGAAGTGGGATTTTGGTTGGTTTTCTTTTATTCTGTTTGCAACTCAACTTTATTGGTGTCTTTGAACGTGAACTTATCCTTGATCCTATTCTTTGGGAGTCTGATCTTCATTTATCCTGCTTAATCCTTCCGAGCAGTTGGGGTGAGTAGAGGGAAGAGGGTTTGTATTTCTCCCACAGTTAGTATAACTAGTATTTCACCACACTTTTATGCTAAGTTCTGGGGAAAACATGAGGTGCAGAAAACACACACAAGTCCTTAAGCTCATGAAGAAAACAGCCATCAAACAAATTATCACATGAATTACACGAAGCACACACTCAGGCAAATGTCGGATGGGAAGAAGCAAATATGCTTTGCTTAAGATTCTAATGATTAACACTAGAGGCTCAAAGAACATTCTGTCAGATGAGAGGAAGTGGTGTTGGATGATGCACATAAGTCTTGTTAGACAGTATTTGAAATTTGGAGTTTGTCCCCAGGCAGACGTTGTCAAGTATCATGCTAGGATAGTGAGATAATTGTGAATAGAGAAGATCCTGACAGGCTCTCACATTCACAAAAAACTAAAGCATTAATTTAGATACCCATGTAGATAATCAAGATAGCAACCCAAAGACTAGTTACAGGAGATGAAAAAATAGGGTTTCCTTGGGTCTCTGAGATGGGGATTAAGGAATCCAAGTATGAAAGTAGAAACTGAAATAGGGCTGGACTGAAGCTGATAGCGCAGTACTCAGGATCTGCTTTTCCACAGTTGTATTTTATTTTAGGGCTCCTGGTCATCCCTGGAGTCCTGTGTTCTAAGTCAGAGTCACAGAAGGGAAGATGCAATAATGACCTGCCTGAGAAGGGGAAATATAGGTAGTTTAAGCATTTACAGCTTTCAGCTTCAAATGTGGTTGAGGACTGAGACAGGTCCAAACTTGGCAGACGAAGAAACCAGTGCACACAGAGTGGGTGTGGTGAAGATCAGGTCCATAAAAAAATGACACTAGGTACTCATAGGTGATAAGATGTTGCAGGATACAAAAAAATCATCCTCTGAAGGTCATCTGCATTCTCTAGCAATCATTGTTCACCTGGAGATTATCCCTTATTTGAGAGATTCACAAAATTTATGACAAAGTCCTTCAATCTCCCACCAATATTTAAATTTTGTAGCAGTGTTTTTAAAAGAATGTGCATATGCTGATTTAGTTTGACCAATTGTGTTTAGTAGTGAAAACCAACAAACAAAACGCATGACATGATTTCTAAGAAGCACTTTCTGTTACCCTACTGATGGTATCTTTAATAATAGATTGCACTGTTTTTAGATAAAAATTTATAGACATAGCTTGAAAATCCATATTGTTTGCTTTGACTTTACATTGCTGCAGGTTTACAAATCCTAGAAACAAATCATTTCTGGAAAATATAGGAAGTCACATTGTGTGTTTTGTCACTGTTGGGCAGGATACTGGATAAAGAATGACAGCAATGCATTTCAGAGGTTGCTTTTAACATATCAAATCATCATCTTATTGACTGTCCAAGAACAGTTATTTCATGTTTTCCTTGGGGTGTCATAATAATTTCAAGTGGCTCATAAACCATGTAAATTAGATTTCAAAATAATTAAACATGTGCTGTGCAAAGTTTGTCTTCTTACTTGTCAGATATTCTAAATTGTAACAAATCAAGTGTTGTCACAAAAATATGCATCTACCTATAAATATTATATGGAAAAAGTAACAAATAGTAAATTCCATCACATAGTGTCTCAAGTTAATGCCAAGTTTAGTTTATTCTGTGAAATTTGCAATTTATGTTTCAGCGAAAATCCCTCTTTCCTAGGTATTTTGTAAAAGTCTATCTGTCAAATCCTGTGCGTGTTACAGCTCAGTCAGTCTCCATAAAATGAAAACAAAGTTAAACAACTTCTCAAGAGACAGAAATGGCCTTTTAAGATTCACAGGAGTGTGCCTTTCTGTCTAATCTGAGCAGCCATCATGGAGAGATTGATGCGCGTTGGCTGAGAAGTGTTTCATGAAGCGGCTGTCTGCTCAGTGGTACCAGAATGGAGCTATCTGTCTTCATTGTACTCCATTAACATGCCCCTCAGATCTATCAGCTGAATGTCTACATACCTACTTTATAAATTATTATCAGCGACAGTTAAATATTTCAGAACTTGTTTGAGGATATCACTCACCTTATAGCCCTTTATTTACACACATTCTCAATTTTAAGCATTTTAAGTTCAAGGATTACTCAGAACTATTTTATATGCCTGCTTTAGATGAATTTCTTCTGTTGATAGTAATCCATTAGATTTTATTGAGGTAAATCAAAAAGGAATGCAAATTACCAACAAAGACATGCTTCCTTTGAGCATTAAGTTGACAGGATTTCATATCAATATGCCCAGAAGAATAAAATTTATTTGTGCCCTTTCAATGCAAAATAATTCTGAACTGAAAGGAATGCATTCAAACTAACTACGCTTATTTAGAATTTTTCTTTTGTAATTACTTTTATTTAGCTCATTTACATTTTGCTTACACACTGACACACGGTGGTTCTATTTGTAGTAATGCTTAAAGGCCCAAAGTTTTACTTTAATAATTTTAGCGTATTAATTGATAATATCTCAAATCATTAAGTGTTATTTATCTAGCAGTTATTCCAACGTCTACCTTAACTATAAAGCTAACTATACATTAGATGGATTTGGGTGCGGGAATTCAGGGACCAATTATTTTCGATATAATTAAATTTGAACTGAATAAAGTTAAATGAGTTTCAGATTTAAAATGCATTATATTTACTAAACTAAAATTTCCATTCTTGAGCTTGTACATCTTTGGGAAGTAGAGAGAGTTTTCATTAACTTCCTTTTATAGGTGGATGATGGTATGTAACTGAAATAGACATATTGAAGTTGGAGAGACAGTCTTCTTGGATTGTGTTTGTATGTTATATGCTGTTGAGTTGGTTCTGACTACTGACAAATCAATGAATGAGTGATGTCCACAGTGTCCTGTCCTCAACAGCCCTGCTCAGTTCCTATCGACTCATGCCTATGGCTTCTTTCATGGAGTCAGTGCATCTCATATTTGGTCTTCCTCTTTTTCTACTGGCTTCTGTTTTTTCCAGCATTATTATCTTTTCCAGAGAACCCTGCCTTCTCATGATGTGTCTGAATTAAGACAATTTCAGTTTTGATATTTTTGCCTCCAATGATGTTTCAAGATTAATTTGCCCTAGGACCTACTTGTTGGTTTTTTTAGTGGTCAAGGATACACAGAACTCTTCTCCAACACCATATTTTAAATGAATCAGTAATTTTTTTTTATCAGCCTTCCTCATTGTCCAGCTTTCATATCTGTGTATAGGAACATACGGGTGTGATCTTAGGTTAGTCTCTAATGGCACATCTTTGATCTTGGTGACCTTTCCTAATTCTTCTCTTGCTGTCCTTCCAAGTCTTGGTCTTCTCTTGATTTCTCGGCTGCCATCTCTATTTAAATTGATGCCTGAACCAAAGTAAGCAAAACATTTAGCAACTTCAACATCTTTATTGTCTATGTTAAAGTTGTGTATTTCTTCAGTAGTCATGATTTTTGTCATCTTGATATTCAAATGCATTCCTGCTTTGGCACTTCTTCTTTCACTCTCATCAGAAGTTGTTTCAAATCATTGGTACTTTCTGCTAGTAAGACGGTATTATTTTCATATCTTAAGTTATTGATATTTCTTTCCCCAGTTTTCATTCCTGCTTCCTCTGAGTCTAGCCTAGGTTTTTTTTTTTTTTTTTTTTTTTTTTTTTTTTTTTTTTTGTATATGTTCTGCATAGAGATTAAATAAATAGGGAGAAACAATGTGCCCTTGCCTGATACCTCTGTCTATAGGAAACCATTCTGTCGCCATATATTTTCATGACAATGGCTTCCTGTCCACAATACAGGTTAAGCATCAGGATGATCAAGTACAGAAGTATGTTCATTTCTTTCAGAGCAACCCAGAGCTTTTCATGATCTACACAAAGGCCTTACTATAGTCTGTAAAACATAGACTATCTTCTTCTGAAATTCATTGGAGCTCTCAATATGCAACAAATGCTGGCAATTAGGTTTCAAATGCCTCTTCCTTTTTCAAATTCAGCTTAAGCATGTAGCATTTCTTGCTGTATGTAAGGTAGAAGCCTTTGTTACATCACCTTGAGCATCACTTGTGTGGGAAATTAGAGCAATTGTCCTATAGTTACTGTACTTCCTGGCATCTCCTTTCTTCAAGATTGAAATGTACAAGAGATCTTTGAATAATATTGTTTTGTTCAGTGTCATTTCATTATAACAGTAATGAGAAAAAATCATCTTCCATGCATGGCCATAATCTGCATAGAGTTTGTACATTTTCCCCATGTCTGTGTGGGCTTTCTCCAGGTACTCTGGTTTCCTCCCACATCCCAAAAATATTCAGGTTAGGTCAATTGGTATGTGTAAATTGTCCTAGTCAAGAGTGAGTGTGGGTGTGTGTGAGTGTGCCCGATAGTGGAAGGGTATCCTTTCCAGGGTGGGTTCCCACTTTGTGCTCTGAACTGCCAGGAGAGGCTCCTACTGCCCAAGACTCTGAATTGAAAAATAATGATCTTACCTGTTCTATTTCATCTTTCTTAAATGTATGTATAGCTGACATTTATTCCACGTTTAATGTTAGAAGTGTTTTGGGTCTTTATTTGGAAGTTTGATAATATTTTGGGGACAGGAAATATGCCATAGGAATTTAACTTATGTTTATATCAATTAGTCTATGGTGAAATCGGTTTCTTTATTAGTAGTTTTGCTTAAAGTCACAGTTTCCAAGAACTTATCAACAGTATTAAGTGAAGACTTACTGTTATTTGTAATATTTATTCTAAATATAATCCCATAATTAACATATGAAAGTGATTATTGCACCAAATTTTATTCAGGGTCTATTATCAAGGAGAGATATAAAGAGAAAATTGTTCTTGTCCCATAAAAAAATGCAAATCGAAAAAACTTTTAAAATAGCACAATAGATTTCAAAGATAGAAATGCATCATATTTTTTGGAAAAAAAGAAACGAAAATATTTTATAAGCTAAAAACATAAATAGTAGTAGTATATTTCTTTTTGGCTGAGTAATTGATTCTGAGAGGTGAAAGACTTTCCAAATGATTTATGTTCAGTACAGCAATCCCTCCCCTCCATGTACATTAGAATAGGTTGTTTTAAATATTTTAATCTAGTTTTAGGGGGAAAATTATACTTATTGAAAGCCAAGACTTTAGTCTTGAGAAAATAATTTTTGAAAATAATTAAAATTTTTGCTAGGTAGAAATATATTTACCCATTTATTTTACAAATGTTTACAACGTATTCATTATATTCCTTCTTGGTTACTTCCCTGTGGTACCTTACACACAGAATACTTTTTAATTAAAATTGTTCAACTTTTATTGGCAAATCTGAGGGCAAGCATACTTTTTTGCACCTAGAAATTTGAAACAGCGAGGTGTTATTAGAATTATCTTCAAGTGTTTTAGATTGCTCTTTGTCACTGTACCTGAAATGTTACTACCAGATCAAGATTTTTTATAGTGGGTCTCTCAGTGTATTTTAATTCTCTTAACAGTGTTTTTTCAAAGAGTGTAGTTGTTTAATTTCAATTATTTAAGTTTATGTCTAAATATTTTTATTATATTTTATTCTAGACATTTTATAGTTCTAAGTTTTATATTTAGGTCTATAATCACTTTCTACATCTTGTTAAGAGTAAGCCATTGTTTTCTGTAAAGAAAAAATTATAATTTGTAGGAGAAGAAGCATTGCTGTAGTTTCAGTTGATGCTCTACTCATCATGAATGAAAAATATTTAAAATAGCTTCTACAGTATTTTAATTAAAATAATTAAATTCCTTATTTAGGAAGACTATAAAATATTTCCTAATGGCACTCATATGAAAGACAAATGTGGAAATTTCATGATGGTAATCTAATTTATTTCTTAAAATGTCTTATGATTTTATGTTATGATATACTTAACAGAAGTCCAGAAAAATAGCATTAGCTAATGAAAATTAAATTTAAAAATTTGACATGTTTTATGTATAAACTTGTTATTTAAATTGAATGTGATTTATTTAAAAATCTGTACAATCTTTGATGTTTATTTAAATCTACAGTCTATAGTAATGTAATAAGAACCACCTGAAAATAGGATGCTGAAAATAAATAATCTTTTCTTACTCAAACAATTAGTATTTTATCTATTCAAATGTACTTAAGTTCTCATCTAACTTAAACCATCATATGACATGAAGACGTTATTGAGAAATAAATCTTACTTGGAAAAATAAATTAAAGCAACAGAATATTTAGCCTAAGTTAAATCCCTGTTTACAAAAGGTGTTATTTTATTTTTAATACTATAGCAGGTTAACATCATAATGAAAGACTACAATAATTCAAGTCCGAACATATTATAAGTTTCTCTAATTTTATTTAGGAATAATAATCAAGCATATTCCATTTATTTTGTGGGATAAATATTTTAATGCTGAGAGAAAAATTGGTTAAAATTAGGATAAGATGACAGCTCTTAATTAAATAACTGACTTAAACATCTCTTGCACTTGACGCTGTTACTTCATTTTTAAAAATAATGTGTTTTAGATACATCAACATATATGTCTTGATCATTGAGGTTTGAAGGTAATTCAGTCAAAAACATCGCTTTTTATTCATAGGTTGAGATAAATGTAGAAATCACGCGGAGGAAGATCAAGTGTGAGAATTACTCTAATCAATTGTAGTACTCATGTTTATATCTTTAGTTCAAATGGCTCTCTATTACTTCTTTTCTTTTTACTAGAACTCATACACTCATTCAATCAGCCGCAGTGGACAAGTGCAGGCCTCTGACAAAGTGGCAGAAAACAGATCTGATTAAATAAATCTTCTTTATAGAAAGCCAGATCTAAAAGCAAGGGGATGAAGAGACTGACAGGAGAGTTCTTCACCAATCAGATGAATCACTCCTTCTTTCCTGAATGATAATAAGTAATGCCAGAGGCCTGTGGCCAGGAAAATGTTAATTACTCTGCAACCGAATAAAGGCCTAAATGGCCCCTTTTACAATTCTTATTAGTTTAGTAAAAGAAGAAATCAGGGAAACAAAGTTCAGAAACCTTATCCTCACTCTCACTGTGGATAACAGCTTTGGAAAATCTGAGTGGGTTAAGCCTAAGGATTTGGGACAATTTCTGTTCTAAAGTCTCTTTCATTCTCAGAATTCCATGCAGTAAGAAATAAAGGAGAAACTTTGGTGAAATTATTAGTTATTTTAACAAAGGAAATAAACCAATAAATAGTTTTCAAAAGAAAAATGAGAGAATGTTGAGATGATCTAGTTACTAGGCTTTATAAATTACTTCTTTTAAATTACGAAAGACTTTATAATAGTCCTAACTTGTATCTGTGCATGTTAGAAATTTGTTTTTCCTATTTTAGCCCTCTCTTTTAACTTCTCTTTAGAAACTACTTAATATCAGAGACAACCCTCCTCTTTTAATAATCAGACACTATTTCTTCTCTCTTACTAATGGGTGAAAAACATTACTGTTCTTTCTACCCTTTCAGCATAGGCACAAAATCTGGGCAAAGTTCAGCTGGAAGCAATGACCAAAAAGAAATTAACATGCAAATATTGTAAAGGTTAAATTCTGGTCCTTGATACTCAAATACTAAGTTTTGAAACACATTAATTAATACATGTTTCAACACTCTATCTTTAAGTACATTTAGCTTATACATTTCTTTCCTTCCTATTACTCAAGAAATGGTATATACGTGTGCGTACACGCACACACACGTATGTTTATACACGTTTATACACGTATGTTATACGTGCATATATACATACACACACACGTGCGTGCTTGCATGCACACATTTTTTCCAAACTCCACTCTCATAAGCTATGAGTATTGATCGATGTGCCCCTTAGCTTTCTAAGCACTGGGTATGTCATTTATGAAATGAGTGCTTGGAGGCAGGTATCCTCTAAGATTTCCTGGAGTTTAATGAGTCTAGAAGGTAGCTTTCTGGACCACAAAGTCTATGCATATATGAGACAACGCATATCCCTTTGTTAATAAGCAGTTATTCACAATTTTTCTGAAGTGTACTTTCAATTGGAACACATAGGATTTATTTGTCTTTAATCAAATTATTTGAATAAAAGTAAAATTAACCTACTTTAAGTGTTGAGTTTATAAGTTCAAATGTTAATCCATAATCAATCCTTTAAACTGTTTTTATATCTTAATTTTTTTGAATTTTATTTTCTCTCAAGTTCTAATACTCAGTACTCATCCTACATTTTAGAATCTGTAACTTACTTCAGGATGCATATAAACAATACTTTTTTAGTAATTCATCTCAAAATTGGACTAAATTATTGATTTCCACACATATGGATGAAGGATTTCTAGGGAAAGATGGCACACTGAAAGCTGTCTACTTACTCAGTTTCCATCATCGCCAAGGAATGTGACCAAAAGATGAGATAGGGATAGGGAACTGTCAAAGTGTCACTTAGTGTGATTAAATAAGGAACTGCATTTAACCTTAAGCCATAAACTTCAGACAAGGCAAAAAAGAATAAACAAGATATGATTGAGGATGGTAGAACACAAAACACTATGCTGCCCCAACACAATATAAAATGAGTAGACAAAAATAGACAAAATCATGTATTTTCACTCCTCCCGCACGTGCGCGCGCGCACACACACACACACACACACACACGGATTGGGTTTACAAGTAGTTTTACTGAAAATCTAAGGTAATGACCTAAGGGAATGCCCATATATACCTAGTAAGATTTCATCAAAGACCAAATTGAGTTCATTGGGGTACCATATTTCAGAGTGCTGTGTTGAATGAGAGAAGACAGACCTTGTCAGAGATGGATACAAATTCATTCTGGGCTGAGATACTGAATATTTAGTGAGATTTCTTAAAAGAAACTAATCTTAGGTTCCCAGCCAGATTTCACATAGCACAAAACAAATTCTATTCTTTCTTCAAGTTAAGCTACATAAAAGTGGATAGAAAATAGCCTTCAAATTTCACCTTAAAAAGAAAGACAGCCTGGATCTGATAAAATGGCAAGGGATTAAGAGAGAATCAAAGCTCTAGGCAGATTTTTCACTTCAAAAAAAAAAAAAAAAAAAAGGAAGAAAGATAAGAAGGAATAAATAAAGAAAATTAATAAACCTGTAAAGGACAGGACCAAAACTCTTCAAAATAACAGAAGAATGTGGCCTCAAATATTTTGTAGTGCAGAATTATGAAGTGAAGATTTAATTCCATAAAATTAGTGATTATGAATGAGATTTTTAAAATTTAGAATAAATTTTCCGAACTAATTTTCTTGCATTTTCTGATTTAAAGATATCAGTTACGAAAGAAAAGAAGAGATGTGAATGAAAACTGAATTGCAGTCAAAACAGGAAAAAAACACAAAAGTTGGTCTTTTTTACAGAGAAAATGATAAAAATGAGCTGGAGAAAAGTAAATATAATTTGTGTCCCTAAATGAGACTTATAACATATAACAAAGAAAAATATAGTGAATATATTACAATAGAGTAATTTTTCTACTTCTAAATTCTTCAATTTCATTTCTATTTCTTTAAAGTGAAATAAATTTAGCATTATATGTTCAATTAGTATATATAAGATAAAACTATTATGGTTATATCAAATATCTATCTCTTGCTGTACATACCTATATAGAGATGGCTAGAAGGATATTAACTAAATCCTTTCATTAATTTGGCAGAGCCAGTGGTTTAATGTTTTACAAAAAAAAAAAAAAAAAAAAAAAAACATCAAAAATAGTAACTTCAACATTTTAAATGATCTCAACTTGGACAGCACATTTGCTTTTGCTTTCATTTTGTAAACTGTATGGATAATGAACAATAAATTTGGTCAGAACATATGTAGAATCAGCTGGAGAATGTACTGTGTTTTCAAGTAGTTCTTCTCTGCATTTCCAAAGCAAAGTTACTAAGTTAGATAGGAACTAGAATTAATATTATGATTTGTGCCCATAAATTTTGCATAAGGCAAGGGTTCTTTAATGCTTTTTTTTTATTATAAAAGTGGCATTGAATATTCTTGTTCTGCCTATCACATGGAGTCATAAACTTTTTATTACAGCTTTTCCTTTCTTTTTTCCCCCTTTTATTTGTTTAAGAATTAGAAACTGAGGAATTAGTTTGAGTATTTCAAAAGTTTTGAGAAATAAATAGCAGCTGTGCATCCCAAGAATATATTAATCTGGAGGATTTAGGGATTTGAGAAACCTTCATTTGGCTCAGAAACTGGGAAGGGCATCCATCATATCACTGTTACATACTGTGGACCAAGGTGCTGGAGACATCACAAACTGTCTCAGTAGTTTGCTTCCCAAGGGAGATGTGCATTTTTTTTTCCCTAGAAATTTATGATGGGAATCCTAGTAAATCTTGTTAGTATTCAGTAATTTTCATGATGGTGTTAGACCTTAGCAGATGGCTTCCGAGTGAAGCATATCTTCCCCACTATAAACAAAGGGAATTCAAAGGTTCTTGAAGGGGGTCGGAAAATAAAGTACTCAAAATTATGTTTCTATTCCTGTGATTCTTCAAAATGAAGATTAAAATCTTTCCCACCTCTGAGCTTGAGCGTGAGAGATGATATATGTCTTTGAGAAAGAAAGGGTCCCATCGATATTTGAATTCTTTTCAGCTATTGCTCAAAAAAATCAAGAGTATGAATTGGAATGAATAGTTATGACTTCAACAAAATTCAATCTAGTGTATGAGGAAAAGTTTTTAATTTTTGTTCTTAGATGCTAAATTAAACTGGTTTATCTTGAATAGAGGGGATAATCTAGAATAGCAACTATATGTGTTCAAATGGAAAGAAACCCCTCAATTTAGCAGGTATAAAACAGAAGTAAGAATAGAAGAATCAGATACATCCACATTCTGTGATCATGGAGGAGAGAGTATATCAAGTAATTAGGCCCCTTGGGCTATTTTATTTTTCAAAAACAAAATTTTATATATTTGATATTCATGTACACATTCATTATTATTGTTTAAATTGTGGAAGGAAAAGGTCACATTTGGACAGAGTAACAGGAGAAGTGAATCCAGACAATGTATTAAATGCACTGTGTGTCTTAACTCCCTTTAAGAAAACCATGATTTGATCTGATTAATATCCATATTTTTAACATAAGTGAACTGAAGCACCAAGAAGTTAAATTGCTTGTCTAAAGTCGCATAATGCACAAGTAACAGGGATGAGATTCTATCTATACTTCAAAAACAAAGAGTCTGAGTACTTACCTTCGACATTTATCATCATCATCATCATCACCACCACCATCAACATCATTATCATCTACTGCATTTGTCATTTTCACTTCTTTTTCTTGTTAGTTTTATCTTTATGTTCACAAAGAGGAGAGGATGTGTGAAAAAACATTGCATGGAACAGCCTATTTACTCTTCCTATGCTAATGGTATGTTTTCAACACTCCTTAGGCCTGAATGTTTGCTACAGACAATTAAGCAGATGATAGATGAACTCTTGGTTTTCCTGAGATGTAAAATAAACTACACAGAGTCTGAAAATATCAACATGCAATATGAATGATATGTCCTTGCGGACTAATGTGCATTTCTATCAGCCTCAAATTGTTCTCATTGTTGAGCCATAAACCTGTCAAAATATTGTTTAACTGTCATAAAGTGTATTTTTTTTTGCCAATTGAGCTAAATATAAAAATTCAGTATTACTGTTTAATCATTTTGTTCATGAAATTATAAAATATCTAATATATTTTAGTGACAAATGAACAAAAGTATGGCAATATACATATACATACATACACATTTCAGCACATGTCAATGTACTCTAAATCATATTTCTAGTATTATTTAGTATTTACTCAATAATTGTTAAATGAATTCATAGCTATTCCATGCACGCCTTTACTTTAAGGTCTAACTTATTATTTTTGGCAATACTGACCTCTTTGCTGAGTGGAGAAAAAACTTTCAAAATAAGTTGCATGGAAAGAATGAAACAATACACATTTATCTGGGAAGGTGCAGCATATATTATCTTAATTTATTCTACTCATAATTTTTTTTCACTTTTTCCACTTCAAATAGAAAAGAATAGGGGAAAACTAAAAATACTATGCCTATTTTATTAATAAATGTCTATTTGACAAAATTATAAAGCATTCATGGAAAAGAGACACATAAATTTTTAAGTTACTCATATAATATGCTATTAGAGGGAATGGTATATGGGCCTTTAGCTGTAGAAGATGTGTTTTCTTTCACACACACACAAACACACACACACACACACACAACAGATGAATAAATGACAAAATGACAAAACACTGAATAATAGCCACATGGGTGTCTGATTATTTTTGCTATTTTTCTGTACTTTTTCAGATATCATTTAAAAAAAAAGTTAGAAAGATAAAGCAAAAAACAAAATAACATGAGAAAATGCTAATATTTTTATAAAATATATTTAAATCTAGAAATGATAAGTTTAACATAAAGATAATTTCAAGCCATTAATGAAGAACATCCTCAAAAACAAAAATTATTCATTGGAAGTCTGGTGCTACATATTAAGCAGGGAATTTTAAATCCTTATTGGGCATTAGGAGCATTTTTATATAATCATATCAAAGTATTTGTAAAAATGTCATCAGGATATGAATATTTATACTAGAAAATAAAAAAATGAAACATGATTTTTGAAATGGAAAAAAGTCATAAATTATTTTATTAACATTCCCAGGATAACAGGAATAGAATTGAATAAAAAGTTATTTGTGAGACAATCATAACTGGTAATTACCAGGGGAGGAGAAATGAAAAACAAAATTTATGACATTAAATTTTCTGTAAGGCCTACCCATATCACATTCCTGTTACTAATTTTAAAATGTCCATGTAATCTACCCCATGATTAAAGAATCTTTGTATGTGCGAATCTGATTGTTGGATGAGATATTGGATCAGTGGTGTCAAGTTTAGCAGAGATGAAGCCAATAGTATAACTTCAGAAATCAAAGATATAAAGTCAGTTAGGGGAAGCACTTGGGAGAGAGTATGACACATGGAATGGGGAAGAATGGTATAAGAAGAGATGGATGAGTTATGCAGGGGTCAATTAAGTTCATCCTGATATTTAAGAGATGAGTATTTTTCCAGTTTGGAATGGGGACATTGTTAAAAGACATTAAGCCAAAAAACTGACATATTCTGAAGTGTGCTTTCAAAGGTTTATTTTAGCTGCAAGAGTGAATAGAGAAATAATAAAGAAGGGTGAAAGAGTAGAAGAGTTTTGCAAGTAATCTAGATGAAAAAAATGATGGTGTCTTGGACCAAGATGGAGTTAACAGGGATGCAGAAGAAAAGTAGACAAGTTGAAAATATATTTAGGAGCTACAATTTATTCATTTGTTCATCTATTAATTCTATAAATATTTATTGATCATCCACCAGATGTCAGGCACTTTTCTAGATCAAGAATAAAATATTTAAGGATCTCTTTTATTCTAGCAAGAGAAAAGAGACTAATGAGCAAATATAAGCAAAGTTACATATTTACTGAGAAAAAGAGATGTTAAGATGCTGCTATTATTTTTCCTTATTATTATTTTTTTTGTCTGTCATTATTTAGATTGGGAAATTCTGGAAGGATTGAGATTTTCTTTTGGGGGCGAAAAAGAGCAGTTCGGCTTTGAAAATGCCAAATATCTAAGTGGGGAGGTCCAGTAAGCTCTTAGATATATAAGTTGGAAATTTAGAAAGGTTTGCATGGTAGATATAATTTCTGGAGACATTGTACATAGATAGATAAGAGTTAGAGCTACAGGACTCAAAGAGAAAAGAAAGTGTGCAGATGGTGCCCATTTGTGGTTCTTGATTATGAATTGAAAGTGATAACACTTAACATAGGCGATAGAAAGTTGGGTTTGGACAGGGTGGCAGTACCGATGAGAAAATATAAGTAAATTATAGTGCAGTAAAACATATGCACAGACACTCATTTCTAACTATGTTTCATACTTTTTTGCATGGCTCCCATTTCCTCATTTTTGCTCAGCAGAACCACCACACCATTCAAATCCAACTTATCTTCTCACCTGAATTAATGCTGAAATAAGATTCCTTTACAGGTCTGGTTTTTTAGATTTTCTTTTTTTAAGAGAAGAGTTTTTGGTACCTTTTTATGTCTAATATGGTATGATAATATAAAGTTAGTTTTTAAAAAAAAAAAAAACATGTTCTCAGGCAAAGATAGGAAAAATATTTGCACAGCCCATTTCAAATATAAATCTTAGGAGATCCTAAAAATTTGCAAAATGGGGACATGCACGGCACTTAAAAAATCTGAATACTTTTATTCATTACACACACACACATGGTTTCCTCTCTTCTGAATTCCCAATAACATTACTATTGACGTCTTATTCGGTGGACATTTATAATAAATGTTGTGCATCCATTGGACTTACCTCATGTATTAAACAATAAGTCATTAAAACTAGGACTATGGCTTTCATGTATTTGAACCATATCTTTTATATACTATTACTGGTGTTCAATTCTTATTCAAAAAATCTTTTCAAAGGAATTAAGAAACAAAGAAATTCTGACACTAGCATGTCATTCCATCATAGGAAATCATGATGGCCCCAGTATGCCCTGGAAAAAGAATTACTTCACTTATATTATTAATCCACTGTTCTATTTTGCCAGTGGTTTGCATAGCAAACTACTTGTCCTTGTATACCTCAGCTGCAAATTTCCTAAGTTATTAGTGATATATATGGTCAATGCTCTTTTTTTTTTAATATGGTGAACAAATAGATTGTATGTTGAAATCTTTTAGAAAATAAAATATTTTGAGGTTGATATGTGTGACTTGTGAAAACAAGTCAAAACATGATCTTGATTGGGATTGGGCACAATGAATCTTATCGATTGGTGGCAGTATTCTAGATCTTGATCTGGATGGTAGTTACAGTAACTTAAGGGAATATATATAGTTGATGAAGTAAACATAAGATTTGTGTACTTTATTAATTCTTAGACTAACTAAAAAAAATAATATGTAAGCATAAACTAAACAACAACAATAAAAACTGTGATCTAGTTATCTTTGAAAACATTCTCATCAGTAAACTGGGAGGTATAATAAACATAACTTTAAATTACATAAATGGCATAGTTTTTTTTTTTTTCTTTCTTTTGGTCAGACCTATTTGAGATCTGGATCTCCCATGTGCTTCTGCAGATTTGAGAAATATAATAAATCTCTGAGCTCCATTTTACCATTCTTAATGTATGAATAATGAAATTTTCTATCTCATAGGGTTAATGTGATACTTAAATAAATGACATAGAGCATTTACCAGTCCATTTGACATATGGAAAGAGTGCATTGAAGTCTAGATATCATCTTTGCCTTTGGATTTAAGAGGAACGTTAGTGTTGGCTGAAAATTGTCACCTCTTTAAACATCTAAATAATTATATATTTTGATATTTTATATATTATAAATTTGAGATATATTAACTAGTGGAGTAAATTCTCATAAAAAAAACAAAATAGATACATGAGCTTAGCCTAATAATCAAATATAATGGATGTAACAAGAAAAACCTAAAAACAATCTTCTTGGAGTCAATTTCATAAAAAATGAAAAGGTGCCAAGACCCATATAATATTACTTCACATTTATCAAATTTCCAATCATTTCAGTGTTTTTCATGTCACTCATAATGATGAAGTTTGAGTTCTGGTTTGTTAAGGTGGAGCACAGAGCATAGTCTCTATGCTTACTTCTAAAAGTAAGAAGAATCGCTGTGGCTTTAACACTTCATTATTTTCCGTGAAAATATTTAGGAAGTTTGGTTATATAATGTATGAAAAGATACTGTCATAAAATTTAGAAAACACTTAGAGAATATGTATTAAATCTTTTCATATTCAAGACGCAAAACAAGATAAAGAAGCATAGTTTTCCAAGCAAGATAATATCTCTATATTTGTTTAATGTTGATCTCTAGGCAAAGGAAGTAATACAGTATGAACTGTAATCATTTGAAAAATTCCTAAGGTAATTGTTAAAAATAAGAAAAAAGTTTGCAGTTTCAGCATGCTGAAAATATTTTGAATCATAGCTTTCTTTATATAGTTTGAAAAATAAACAATATTTTTGTTATTTTTTGATAGTTTCAAATATAACATGAGTAGGAGCTTTAACTGAATAATATGGAACTGATTATCTGGCTTCCTTTTGTAACAGATCTTAAAGTTTAACGTGAATATGAATCACACAGTATTCAAAAATACTTCTCTCCTTATAACAAGAACAGTATTACCTTTTGTTTTTCATACACAGAAACAAACAAAAAAAATATATGTTATTCAGGAGAATCAAAGCAAAAGTATAAGACGGCAAAATCAGTCTTTAGCAACCAATGGACAAGTATACCATCTTTTCCCCTGTGCTAGGAGGCTGCTTTTTTCACAGATCCATTACACATTTTCTTCTCATTGTGCACCACTAAAACATACTCTTCAAAAAATGGTGTGGTAAGTTGAAGAAAAACAGTCTATCTATTGCTTAGAGTGAAGCACCTTTTTTTTTTCTCTTAAAGAAATTTGATGTGTAATGGAGAAGATTGACTTGCTAATTTCTGAGAATCTGAAAGTGTCTTAGGGGTCTTCTCTGCTTTGTTGTTTATTTTGTGATTGATGGTTTTCCTAACATTCTCAAAATCATAATAATTAGAGAAAAGCATCTATCATTATGACTGCGCTTATGTTTTACATATAAATATATATAGCAGCTTTGACACATTTACATGTAAAGTTGTAAACTTTAAATAATTGGCATTATTGTGCATTTATTAACAGATGATAACTCTATCAGTCGAGATATGATATATTTTCCTACAATAAAAAATGTCCTTAAAATCTTCAGTTACGGGATGAAGTTTTATTTTTTGCTCAAGATCATGTCAGTTATAGATTGGCTATAGATCTGTTCTATGCCATCTGCATTCCAGGATACGAATCATACCCTGCTTCGCATATGACTAATAGAAGTCATATGGGTATCTCAAGTTCAACATGACGGACATTAACAATTAGCCCCCAGAGTGAGCCATGAGAGAAAGGAAATAAGAATATTTGGAAATACTATTATATTCACCACAGTATTTTAGCAATTATTTTACTTTATACCACTTGGTTTACAGATGAGGAAATTAGCCAAGAACACAAAAGACTTGTCCAATAATACAGCTATTTAATGATAATGCCTGTCTTAACATGTAATCATGGTCATCTTCTCAAGATTAGTAAATATAAATGTTATTGAAAATCTCCATCATGTTTTTGTGGCAGAGGGAGAAAGGGAAAATTGGGATAAAGCCGATGGCACTAAATGTATCTTAGGATACTATTATTAAATAAATTACTGAGAGCAATATATCCACTTTGAATTTAGCTATCTATGTTTTGAGTGAATTGTCTCTACTTATTTTCATGTCTAAAATTATTATTCTTTTGGGAAGAATAAGCTCTAATGAGAATTAAATATTTTGTGGGAAACCTTATGTTCATATGCTAAGCAGTGCTATAAACTCTAGAAGTATTTTACCCTGCTAGCTGTCTAAATTCTAAACTCTATACCTCCTTCAAAGGCAGGGGTATCTTTTGAGCTTCTGTATTTTTCAAAACCTTAATGAATTACCACAATTACTCATATTGTTTTTTAATCTTTTATGTGTACCTTCCATTGGTTCGAAACAAATAGATTTCACATACCTACAAAGAAAAGACCATGGTTCCATTCAGCCCTAAGCATAAAATTAGCAAATAATAAACACTCTATAAATACCTATTTAGTTGTTAAAACTGTACACTATGCATTAAAACAAAAAATCATTTCATGCCTATAATTAGCTGTACACACTTATTAGTCCTATAGAAGGAAAAATAAAAATCATCACTCTCAAAACTGCTCAATATTTTTAATGACTTCTGAAGTTTTTACAAAAATCAAATTCAAAGGAAAAAAAAGATCGAAATTATTATTTTTTTTTAATGGTTGTACCGTTGGGGCCTATGGGAGTTCGGTGTCACCCCAGTGATAGCGGGGAGGAAGGGAGATAATGACTTTGCAGAACTATAGTTAGCATTTTTCCTTGGCTCTTCCTCAAATGACAGTAGTGAAGAATCACAGGTCATTGAGATTTAATGATTTTCTTAAAAATATGTTTTAGAAAGACAAACCGTACCCCAAGGAAGTACATGGTCCCAGCACTATAACCGACACAAAGGGGCCAAAATGGCTACCAAAAGGTAAAAAGGCCACAAAAAGCCACCAAAAAGGGAGGAGAGCCCCCAAGGGCAAAAAGGGAGGGGCTTCTCTACCAGTAGGGTGTTCACTGGACAGTTTCCAGCCTGGGCCCCTGTTCCTTTGTTCCCCCTGTCACTCATGTCTGACTAGCTACCTAACAATGGAAGTATAATGGGTTGATAAAGGCTCATTGAAATAGGTTCAGAAATATAAATCGGACTTGGTTCTGCATAATTTAACTGAATGAATCTGGTGAGCTCTTTAATACAGCTGTTTTAGTTTCCTTGTTAATATAATAGAGAAACTAAGCTGCATTATTTCTACAGTTACTTTTACCTCACAAATGTATAATCTTTGCGTAAATAGCTGGGTAGAATCTTATCTTTTGAGGGGAAAAAAAAGATACACGTAGTTTAAAGCATAAAACCACACAATTTTTGTTCTCCTGAACCATATAAAAGTGGACATTTTTTAAAAATTTCAAATTCCAATGTAAAAATACCAACACATTTTATTTTTGTCATGCAAGCAATATCACAGTAATCGTGTTTTGCAATGAAAAGTTAATGTGAAATGAGAAATATGTTGTAATAGAAAATGATGAACAGTTTTCATGAGTGCGTATCTTAATTTAATTTTATTTTATAATATTACATTATAAGGTACCTATTATAAACACATAGTCAAATATCCAATGATAAGGCATAGTCTCTATATATTTTGACAAATATATATTTAAACTAGTATTTACAGGCTAGAATTGTAGGAAAACGAAATCCGTTAAATTCCTGTTGATAAATACTTTATTATGGACATGGCACACAATAAGCACTTTCTTCATCAGCCCTGTTATTCAGCATACACTACAGACAACTCTACTGTGTTCTTTTCTATCGTTCCTGAAAAATACTTTTTTTGAAACTTCAGCTATCCCTGCCAGTATCAATTCAATAACAAGCTTGTGGGCAAGATGGTACTCAGTTCATAATGAACAACTCAAGTTCCAAAAGCACTTAATGTCCAATGATCAGATTTTTATTTTCTGCCAGATCCCAGAGTCATTTTAGATGCTGTTTTTCAAAACAATAACAATTATCTATAGAAGAGGGTGCAAGCTTACTCCTTAGCCCTAGGGTTTGCCACTGGGATTCACTGATGGTGTTCTGTAGAGCTGTTTTCTTTTGCAGTTAACTCTCTTCAGTTGCTGACAATCTGCTCAGCTCAGGTCTTTACCCAGAGAATGAATGGCCCCAGAGTCATTATCAAACAGTTGAATACTGGCTGAGGTATGAGTTCCTAAAGCATTAACTTGCAGTAACTTCTCTGAAATAAGTCCGCTTTTTTCTATTCAGCCAACTATGACTCTGATGAATTTTCAAGAGTCAGATTTCTTATGTGATTCTTCGTTGCCAATATATTGTTTACATTAGGTCAGAGTTTGCTTTAGCATTATGGGTGGAATCCAGAGCTTTTGGATCAGTCATTTCCCCAGTATCATTACATAGGCAAATACAGCTTGAATTTACTCTCTTTAAAATGACTCTTGAGACTGTTCATAATTATGTCCCAAAATTAAGCCAGTACTCTCTGGTACCACAAGCCCTAAATCTTTGTATATTTTCTTCTTCTTGCCTGAGTATTTCTTCCTCTCCCAACATACCGATCTATTTTACTGTGACTTCTGAATTTACCTTTCTACACCTAATAAAATGCCCCATCCACATTCTCTGTGAATGTTCTTCTCCTAGAGATTATAACTAAATATGCCCTTACCCAAGGGCACCAGTTACTCCCAAGCTGTAAGTAAAGTATTGTTTGATTTATCATAGTCCCTGTGAATTAAATACAAAACAGAAAATATATATACCTGTATACAGATTGATATATAGATAGATATACAAGTGATACAGATAGGTATGTATTCTTGTATGGCATATCAATTTACCACTGAAAAGCATAGAAAACTACTTCTTGATTATCTTTCTTAAGTATAAAAACTGTCCTTCTTGCTAGCTAATACATATCTATCTATCTATCCATATATATATATATATCTGTACCCCATTTTCGTACATCTCAAGTACCTTCAATATCTTTCTTGCAACCGTTTCTCCTCACTTATTTTTAAATTTTAAAATTCAGAAATTCTTAAAGCTCATTACAAGCTACCTGCTCTCTTGAAATTATAAGCTTTCCTTAGGAAATCTTACACACACACACACACACACACACACACACACACACTTCTCAATTCTGCAAGTGAATCAGAAATGTATTTTTGAATCACTTCTCTGTTCACCAAACCCTCATATTCAGCTACCCGACTGGGATATTTTCTTGAATGTCTTAGAGCTGTCTAGTCAAACTCAACATGTTCAACTGGGAGCTGGTGATCTTGCTCACATAAAGCAGTCTGCTGTCTGTCCCACTGAATAGAATGCGTTCCCATGTAATTTCACATGCCAGAACTGTAACATCATTCTTACCATCATGGTATTCACATCTCTCCTTCATTCTGATCACGGACTCATGTCAATTTCACTTGCGAAATATCTTTCACTTCCAGACTTCTCCACCTGCCCACTTTAGTCTAACTTATCATTACATCTCTTGCCTATATCTTGCCATAAGATCATTAGCCAAATGGCATCTGAAATAGTTCTTGTCTAACATGTTCTCCATATTATGATTATCATCCTGAAGTAACTATTCAGACTAATCTGCATAAATCCCATTAATGTATTTCTGTTGAGCGTAGGATAAATAGGGAACTCTAAATTTGGCCAGAAAAATACATTATCTGGTATCCTCCCTAATCTGGTATCTTCATAAACAGCATTACCCTCACATTCCTGCTAAAAGGACCTCCTCAATCTCTTACTCACATAATATCTCTACCTAACCAGGGCTTTTGACACTCCCTTCTCTCCCATTTTGCCAAGTAATGTATACTCATTTTTACATCTCAATTTAAATTTTACTTTTTTCAAAGAAACATTTTCTGATTTTTTTCTGACTGCATTGAATATCTCTATTATGGGCTCCTTTGTAACACTTGTTTCTATTTAAGTGTTAATTTTCTTAATTATCTGATCTATAACTGTCTTCATGACTTCACCATAAGCACAATAAAGGCAAGGGATTGTGTCAGCTATTTCTTTATCATAACTTCCTCATCTCCAGCTCAGTGACTCACACATCACTGGTACTTGATAAACACTTTTTCTAATGACTGACTGAAAACATCAGTGAATAAATGAATCATTGGACAGAAATTACTTTTTAAGGGTATCACTGTTTTCTTGACATACCTTCATATTCTTAACCAAAAAAAAGAGTACAACTCTACCAGTCTATCACTTTCTCTGGCCATGTGGTACACTTAGAGATGGATTTCCTGCATGTACCTGAGTAGAGGGAAACTATTGAAGAAGTGCATAACTTGATGTTAGACTTACAAATATCAGACTGTTCTTTTTAGTCTATTCCATTGTGATCTGGCATTAGAGACAATCAGTTGCAGAAGCTTTTCTGAACTTATTGTCATCTTTCTGTTCTGATTTCAACTCTTTAAATATCTATTGAAATGAACATGATCTTCATGTTATTTATTTAACACATAGTGAGTCTGTGAGTATTTTGTTACTGTCATTCTTTTAGGCTCTGAGCAAAGATTGGTTTTAAAAAATAGGCCACTGATTTTATGAAGGTATAGTCTTATGGAATAGGAAAAAATTAACTTGTAAGTGAAATGGTGAAAAGTGCTATTAACAGTAATAAAGAATTAATTAATGTAAGAAAAAAGTTATTAGAAAAGATGTAGGTTAAAAGATTATCCAGAATGTCTTTTCTAATAAGAAGACACTGAAACCCTCGTGACGAGCTATAATAAGTGATACGGATTCCTATGAAAAACTGGTTAAAAGGAAGAACAATAACTATGGGGTAGAGTGAATGGTAACAATTAAAGTCAGAACAGTACCCAAAACAAGATTATTTAGAAATGAGTAAGCCACGAGATCTTTCCATTTTTCTTCTGAAAAAAAAAAAAATGGGAATACATTGGAGAATTATGAAAAAATCAGATATGTATAATTTGTATTTGAAAAGGTTAATTTTGACTCTTTTGTGGAATGGAAATTAGGGATTAAATGGAGAATTGGGGAAATCGGTCTGGGAGCTATCATAGGAAGCACAAGCTATTTATTGGCTTGGATAGGATACTAGTTATAAGTTAATGAGAAGAGGTTAAATATAGAATACATTTTGAGGATAGAGCCAACAGGATTTGCGAATGCATTGGATTAGAGATATAAAAAAAAGATAGTATAAAAATAACTTCATAATTTAAGAAAATCCATATATGCTTTTGTATTATTTTTCCTTTATATTTTTATTTCATTATACTTGAACTTTTTCTTTCTAAATGATCAAAACTTACGTGTATTAATTTAATTAATTGTTTGATTTTATCTTAACTCTATTTTTGTTTCTTTTTACCAAAATATTATTTCGACTTCGATACTATTGTTAATCTTTTCCAAATTTCTGGTTATTTTAAATAAAATATCTTATCCCTCTTGATTAGCCATATGTCAAAACATTAGTAATGAATACAGCATCATTAAGCAAAATCTGCAATCAAAACTATTTATTGGCTAGTTTCATCATTTCCAATAGAAGGTGATCCAGAATATAACCTAAATGTTATTGCAGCTCTGTAAATAATAAATTCCTCAACCTGGAAACCAGGCTTCTGGAAATGATTGGGTAGTTAGAGATGAACTAATGTTCAATTCCTCAATTTACTGTATTTCAGACTAATTAAATCCCTATTGTGAACGAGTCTCTCCATAATGATACTGCCTGCCATTTCAGTACATACATTTCTGCCATTGCCTCAGAGGAAAAACTGTCCTTAATCAGCTGTGGGTTTTTTTCTATGTACTCCTAGAATGTTGATGTGCTGGGTTGGAGTGGCATGTGCTCAAAATTAAGTATATTTTAGTTCTGACTCAGAATATATCATGTAGCAGAGCTATGAGAAGGATAATATGGAAAACTTGAACCAAAACACATTAAATATGGTCATAAAAAGATATAGTCAATTATGGCTTTTCAAAAGCCATTTTAAAACTGAAAAGATTGTTGGTATAAAAGCTAATCTGTTTCTGTTACTGACTTAGGTGTATGATAATTATATTTATGTTATCAAGGGTGAGCAAGCAATGGATATAAAAAAGATAAGAACAGATGAACCAATCTCAATGTTATCTGATATATCTCTGTCTTCCACAGAAAGGCACTAAAGGAAAGAACAATGTTGTTATTCTACTGTGAAAAGGAAATTATGAAATTTTAAAGTTGTGGCAATAGAAGCAAAGAGAAGTGGAGGGATAGGTGAAATTAATCACTCTAAGCAGCTGGTTTCAGTAATTCAGTCTGCTCAAAATAAATGTTTATGATAAGAAGTTGGTAGCACATGCAAGGCACTTGTTTATGAATGTGGGAATGAACTCCCCTCCAAAATCCTTTATCAGAAAATATTTTTTTCAAGCTCGTGTACTATGGAAGAAATGCCTTCAGTTTCTGTATGAGTGATTACTAACAGCAGGTCAGATGTTTAATTCTATTTTTCTAACATTGATATTGTCATTAGGCTTGTATAAGCCCGAAATACAGAAAAAATAACAGTTCATATAAAATCTTACATTACTAGAAAGTACAGTTTCAGAATAATAAATAAGTGTATTCCCACATTACAAATGCAAAGCTAATTTATTACATTTTATATTTACATTTATAAAAAGATTTAAGACTTAATGATATATATTTTTATAACAACTAGTTTGTTTTTTAAATGGTCATAAAAAACCATGTTTGAATTCCCAGCTATTTTCTCTACTGAACAAAGCATCATGACTGAGTATAACAACAGGAATAATGGAGAAAATAGTCATTGCTATAAATGTGAAGAGAATAGTTTTAAAGTTTAAAATTATGCATTTTCTTTTTTAGAAAAATTAAAAATAGTAACAGCATAGTGTTATAAAAATGTACTGTAGTACTATCCTAATTTGTTAAAATCTTGACATCATCAAAAAAAATTTCTGAACAATTTTCTTGAAAATTTAACTAACATGCTATGAAATTAATGAAATTAAGTTCTATAAGTGTACTATTCGATATGGTAGCTAACAGTAGTAATACTAAACCAATATTGGCTACCATATCATATAGCACAGCCATAGAACATACCCAGTGTTGTGAAAGTTTTGTAGGACAATGCTATTCAAAAAAAAAATTAAATGTATCCAAATAACTTTGTGACTTTCCCAAGGTATTTTATCGTTTGTCCTTTAGTAAACATGTGATCCACTATGTAAATTTAATATTAGCTCATTATTTGCTTTTAAGATATAAGATACAGAGCTATTTTGAATGCAGAGTCTCACATCAGTGACATTTCTTTTTCTTAACTGTTTTTTAAAATTAATTCAGAAAAAAAGAAGCTAAAATTAAATCACTATTGATTAAACATCTCCTAGCAATGAGACTCTCATTCCATCTTGTCTTTCAACTAGACTAAAACTCAGGCCAACTAATCTTTGTTCATTGTCAAAGAGAATATAATATAAAGCCCAAAAATGGAGGCTTTGAACTTTTCAGGAAGTAACTTCTACTTATTTATATAGGAAAATATATCCTCATACAACTTTTGTAGAACTCTAAAATAATTATACAAGACAACGTTTTCAGAAATGAAGAGCCCTTGAACTTCTATGAATATATACACAGATTTCATTTTCAAAACTACTACTCCTAATGTCAAAATGATTCAAAAAAATTAAATGTATCATAAATATATGATATCCACTATTATTATAAGATTTAATTCTTGAACAAATATATGCTATTTTTTGAATTATGAATTGTCAATACGTACATACATCCAGGTTTTTCTAACCCTATATGGCAACCACTGTTTCAAAATAATGGCAAAATAACTAGTCAACATGCAACCATTATCCTTTGTTTCAAAATAAATGATTGGAATTTTATCTTTTGCTCTGAAACTATTTCTTAAACTATAAGAATAACTAAAAAATTTTATTTATTTTGTGTGTGTGTGCGTGTGTGTGTGTGTGTGTGTGTGTGTGTGTGTATGTAAATAGATGGCATTAGACATTTTCTTCCATTGCTTCAGTTTTAACCTCCTTGAGTTTAGGTTTTTTGTTTGTCTACTTCACAACTATATTATTTTTACCTTGTAGGACACTAGTGCACATAGAAGATACACAATAATTATGTGTTCAGCTAAATTAATAAATAGCCCCATACATTTGTCATAAGCCTGGCTTGTAATGGTTGGTCAACAAATATTTGTTGAGTGAATTAAAATATTCTTATGGATTCTAGAAAAATGGAATAGTCACCTATATTCATTCATCATCAAAAAGTGTTATTTTTTTAGTTGAGTTCAATTATGATACTTAAAATTATAAATTTCCCCCAAATTTTATTTTTATCTAATGCAACTGTAAGACTTACACAAAAAATAATTGAGTTGGTAAATACACATCTTTGAGGTTTTTCCATTTCTTTCTAGGTAACTGTACAAAATGGTAGCCTGGAAGGCGAAAGAGTCTATTTGGACATCAGATAGTTTTATTGCAAAGAACAATTGACTAAGTTCTTAGACTTTGACTTCAATTTGTATTTTTTATATATATTAAACTACAATATGTGGAGCATTAGAAATGTACTGGTTTTATGACTTTAAAGAAAAAACCACTTGAACTGCCCAGACATCAGCTTACTCACCTGAAAAATATAATTAATAACATCTGCCTTTCTGAGTCCAAAACCTTTTTATAACTATTAATTTATAAATATTAATTTTTAAATGTTAAATCAATATTGTGAACATTCTTTGAAAGTAAGAACTTACATATTACATTTAAAGTATTCAGGAATAACATCTAATAGCATTATTAGTTATTGATTAAGAATTCCATTTAGAAATTCTTTAGATAAAAAAGGTTTTTTGTTTGTTTGTTTGTTTTGGTTTTTTTACTATATGTCTACTATATCACCTTTGCTTTTCCAAATACTCATTGGTTACTGAACAATACTAACAGAATATATGGTTTATAACTGAATCATAACCAGTAATGGGCACAGTATTTTGTCATTTTTCCTACAGGACATAGATCGATGCTTTTATCCTCTATGAAAGCCAGCATGATCACTCAGCAAGGATTATACATTTTTTTTTGTAAATAGAATATGATATTAATATTGGAAGCTCTTGAAAATTATTTAAAACTTGTCATGTTTTCTGCCTTTATAGAGTGATGATTGATGAGGCAATATTTGCAATGTATAATAAGTTTCATGAGTGAAAGCTATTGAATAAGTAATAGAGTACAAGCTAGTCTTATTAAATAATAATTAATTTGAGATTTCCTCATTTTCTCTCCTTCCTAAGAATCTTGGAAAACCAAGTAATAAAATGGGATATTTGAGAAACCAAATTATTAAAAATTTTGTTTTATCACAGACCACTTGATAGCTCTTGATTTCTGGGTTGGAATATTTTTTCCATGCAAGTACCTTAACAACTAAACACTTCTATATCTTAGTATATTTAGTTATTTATTATGTAAAATGAATTGTTAAGGCTATGAACCAGTATTTTTCTAGGTCACTAAGCCTTTTTCATAGAATGTATTTATCACCTGGCAGCATTGGAATACAGTGATGATCTCTAATAATCAGTGTTGTAATGTTGTGGTTATTCTTAAAATTGACTCATTTAAAGATTTCTTCTGAAATAAATTCTGCTTTTCTCTCTGAAATCTGTATTTGGGAGATATTTTCTTGCCATTTTTTTCCTTGCATCAGAATATCAAATTAAAAGTACTATAAAAAAAGATATATTCTTTTCTCTAAACCCTAATAATATTGTGGATATTTAATCTCTTGAAAGAGTGAATAATTCTAGATTGTAAGAACACCTGCACCCCTGAGGTTCAGATACCCCATAAAAAAAGCAGTTGTACGGAGTAAAAATCTAGTCCCTTCTACCACACTGGGTCTCAGATCCATGGTAATGAGGCTACTCCATTAGTCAGAGCTTTAAAGGTTCTACCCGAAGCCCTTGTTCTACTTCCCCCTTTGTATTTAAGCTGGAAGCTACTTAACTATAGCCCCAAGCATCCCTTATCTTTAGAGTTAGAAATCTGATTTTCATAATCAGCATGCCTTCCTTCAGGATCTGGAATGCAAAGAGGAAGCAGAAATCATTTTCTTCAGCAGTTTGATTGTCCTATACTTTGTTTTTTGTTCTTGTTTGTTTGGTGAAAGTTTTAGATATTGATAACAAAGTGAGATATTAGTTATATAACGTTTCCAACTTGACTGCATTCTTTACGAGCTTAAATAATACATGATTTATTCAATGTGTTAATCTGGAAACATTTAGGAATAAATTTTGTTGCCAATTTTTCAATGAAAGTTGAATTTTTCAGGGAATGCTTCTTAAGGTACTATCTGCAATATGATGATAGTAATAATAACACTCAAAATGTTTTGTGTAAGTTACAATACTGCTTGGTAAAACACGTCTAGAAGAAAATGCGGCTCACATAGGCATTCAAAAACCATATGGAAAATGATCACTCTCAGCAATTAAGGAAGAGATAGTTAGATGATCTTAATATGTCAATAGCTGTGGAAATACTATTTAAATGACAACAAGAGAGAGAGACAAAGATGATTCTGTTCTCGATATGATTAGAACTTCTCTTTATAATCCATATATTTTTTGTCTCCCAGGAATAAAAATAATAGCATGTCACACAGCTTATAACTTTCATAAAGCTTTTCAGACATTTAAGTTATAAAAAATTTTATTTTCTTGGCCATAAAGTGTTTTCTATAGGAAATCAAAATTGATGATTTAGCTCTAAAATTAAAATAATTGATATACCTTGTATTAGTCCAGCTCCACATATTAACTGTGTAAATTTTCTTCCTGCTCAGAATTTGTTCTGGCTGTCTTTTTTTATGAATGAGGATGATGATCACAATCATGACCAATAATAATCATTGTATCTGAAAACAATAAAATATAATATAAAGTTTTATTCTCTCCAAAACTCATACCCTGAGAAAGAAGAAAACTGGAAGTACTTTTGTCACCTTCTTGAACTGTTATTTTTTTAAAATCATTAACTTCTAACACGGAGATCCCTATATGAATTTAAGGTATGAATAAATTTAACATTACCTAAGATATCAGAGAGAGAGAGAGAGAGAGAGAGGAGAGAGAGAGAGAGAGAGAGAGAGAGAGAGAGAGAGAGAGAGAGAGTGTGTGTGTGTGTGTGTGTGTGTGTGTGTGTGTGTTCTATTTCTGATATACAACAGAGAAATAACTGGCAGGCTTTGTATGTAAGCCTTTAGTGTGAGCAAACTAGATAACAATATTGTAAATGTAAGTGAACAAACATAAATTAAAAAAAAAAAAGATGAAAGGAAGAGATATGTTCAACTTCATTGAAAAGAATGAAAATGTGTTATTTAAATTCAAAACAATGATGTTGGTAAAGAAGATTGTATTTACAGACATCAAAGAAGACAGTATAAAAAATAATTAGCAATAAAAATAAAAGTTAATAGAGTGCTTGTCATTGTTCCTCAAATACATACCAGCTAATAGTATTAGATCAGTGAGGAATCCTCGTGATATATTTTAACTTAATTTTCTTCATACATTTCAGACAAATTACAAATTCAAAATGGAGATAAAAGTTTAAAATCTCCAGAGTAGCCATAAAGCAATTTAATATAATTATAAAATAATATGAAGTGCCAAGTGACAAATTAATATCTTACATCACAATATTACATATTAATGGATCAAATGACCTAATTGTCTACAAATACTTGCAATAAGAAACATATCAAATATCCTTGAATTTGAAATAGATATTCTTAAGATGACTGTAAAACCACTAATTCAACAGTTAAATGACTTTGTTATTGAGTATATAGTTTAAAACTTCTAGATCAAATTGAATTATGGTTCAATGATCTCATTATGACACACAATACTTGTAACAGATAACTTGTAAACACTGATAGTTTAAAATCTTCCTTTTAAGAAACTTCATGAATAATAGTAAAGATGATGTCTCGAATTTGGCACTGTCAAAGAATTAGATTTATGGATCTCAAAAACAAATAATAAACTGAAACACTTGGAGCATGGGAAGATTAATAACATAAGAGTCCACAGAGTTTACAGAAACTTTCAAGTACAAGTGGTTGATTACTTGTGTTTTTGTTAGCAAACAATAAGAACACTTTCAGGGTATTGTGGAATACTCAAAGCTCTTTTAATAACATATTCCTGTGTTAAGTATGTAATACATTTTTCATGCAGTACAACATTTTATTTTAATTGGATAACTATTCAAAATATTTAACTGTATTTCCCATGGGTCAAGTATAGATTTTTAGAGAAAAGCATATATAAGTATGTTTAATAAAATCTATAATTGCTTGAGGGATTAATATCTTTATTAATTTAAAAGTAATTTACTAATTATTTATTTCATACATTTAAGGATGTCTACTTCAGAGCTACTCTCTGAAATCTGAGAAGAAAAAGTGTATCTATTTTGTTAATCTATTTGGTGCCTAACAATTTTTATGCATTTGACATTTAATCATAACATTAATCAACTTACTCATTTGGAAGATATTTGGGGCACATTATTTTTGTAAAAATGTTTGTGTGTCACAAAGAGGGATACAGAAATGAATAAAGCAACTCACTACTCTTGATAATGGAGACCATTAAATTTCAATTTCAGAACATCACATTTTTAGTAGAAGCAAATGTACAATATGCATGTGTTTTAATGTTTTAAAAATTATTGCACAGGCTAATATTTATTCAGTGACAAATATAGATTCAAGCACATGTTAGGCACTTTGTGTCAATTATCTCACATAAAACCTGTGCGACAGTTTATTATAACTATCATTTTAGAGATTAAAAAACTGAAATTTAGAGAGTTTATAGAATTTTCCCAAAGTCTTGCCAGTTTTAAATTTGAACCCAGAATTTAATCCAAATAGTATGACCCATGACTCTGCAGCCTTACATACTGTTATATGTTTTGTTTATCAGAAAGGCATTTTTCTTATTCTTTGAATCATCTGATGTTATTTGAGGGAAACAGTCAATAACAAATGAAAAATGAAGTATTTTAAAAGAAAATTAAAATTGATAAAGAATGCTATACTATTATTACCAGATTAATCATTTTATTAATTATTTATTTATTTTAATTTTATTTTATTAGTTTAAAGCATGCAGTTCATCGGCTAGATATACATATAGTTTATAAAGTAATCACCTTAATTGCTCTTTCTCTCCTCTGGCTCTCCACCTAGCCATCAAATTAATGCTAAATGCATTCCCTATGCCATGCTCTCCATCCCCATGACCACCTACCAGCTACTAATTTGTACTTTTTAACCCTTCACCTCTTTCTCTCAGCCCCCAAACCCCTCTCTTCTGGCCTTCACCAGATTGTCCTCTATATTTGTGAGTCTGTTTTTGATTAGTCTGTTCTTTTTGTTCCTTAGATCCCACATATAAGTGAAATCACATGGTATTTATCTTTCTCTGTCTGACTTATTTCACTCAGCATAATAACCTCTAGGTCCATCGTGTCATTGCAGACGGTAGGATTTCATTTTTTTAATAGCTGAGTAATATTTCTTTGTATATATGAACCATTACTTCTTTATCCAGTCATCTGTGATGGGCATTTATGTTGCTTCCACATCTTGGCTATTGTAAATCGTGCTGCCATGAACATAGGGGTACATAGATCTTGACAGATAATTGTTTGGGATTTCTTTGTATAAATATCCAGAAGTGCAATTTCTAGGTCAAAAGGTATATCTATTTTTAAATTTTAAGGAATCTGCAGACCGTTTTTTATAGTGGCTGTACCAATTCGCAATTGCACCAACAGTTCATGAGGCTTCACTTTTCTCCGTGTCCTCGCCAACACTTGTTGTTCTTTTATTTATCGTGATAGCCATTCTGACAGGTGTGAGGTAATATCTCATTGTGATTTTAATTTGCATTTCTCTTTGACTAGTGACCTTGAGCATCTTTTCATATGTCCGTTGGCCATCTGTATTTCCACTTTGGAGAAATATCCCTTCAGGTGTTCTTTCCATTTTTATTTGAATTGTTTGTTTTTTTCTTGTTGAGTTGTATGAATTTTTTTTTCCACAAGCTGTATGTATAACATTTTAATGATATCTTAATAAAGACACAAAAGCAAATATTGACATGGTATATCATACATGTTTTCTTAGGGGAGAGTTGTTCTACTAAATATGTATAAAGATCATTCTATACCCATTGTTCAATTAGAATTGCAAAAGTTAAAAATTATATTTCTATATTTAAAAGATTAAAATAAAATTATGGCTCTGCCCTTTTATGGCTTGAAGTAGCTTCTATATTTAGATGTATATAAAAGAGAGATTTTGTTTGACTTTTTCCTTTCTTATAGTTCATTAAATTACATGAAATTGTTTGAAGAAGATTGACAACTAATATGAATAATTTAAATGTCTAATTTATAGATCCAAATATATCTTTGTAAAAAAAAATTGTACATGGATATAAAAGAATAATAGACAACTCACACATAACATTTGTAGGGAGTAAATAAAAAAGAGAAATCAGGTTGAAAATTCTGTATTCTTTACTATACTTGCATATATGATATAAAATTTAGCAAAGTTCTTTTTAGTTTATATATTTTACTATTTATCTTTATAGTAATTTTTTGTTTAATCACTGAGTAAATCAAGAATAGTTGATAATAAATTGCAGCGAGTTATATGTTTTAATTATTCACTGCATTAATGATAAAAAAAATTTTTGCACTATCTCAAAAGGGTTTACAAGAAGCCACATTGAAACACTCCTATTTTAAAATAGAAGCCAGTGTTAGACTGTCCAGTCCTTGTTATTTAATACATAAAGTGACCTTACTTAAACTAGAAGTGCTTATTTGACAATCTGTTCATCTGAACATTCTTAGTAAATTGTATCTAGTTTGCAAGACTGACAGAGGTTTCTTTTTGTTGTGAGACCACCAAGATGACCTTTGAATTTCTCCTTCATTCTGAAGATGAAAAAAAGAAAGTAGACATGTTTGGTCAGTTATGATAATATGTCCATTTGGCATTTTCAGTGAAGAGAAATAGAATTTCTAATGATAATGTTTAGATAATACCTAATAAAAGTGAACTTGGTGGTATGAAAGTAATCCCAACCCAACAAGAGCCACAGACATGAAGTCATAGTAAACTTAGAATAAGATAGTAAATAGATAGTGAAAAGATAGTAAATAAAATTAGAACTGGAGAAATACAATAGAGAATAAAGTCCAAATGCCTAAAAATCTTCAAATAAATAGCCATATTAGAGCAACGATACTATTTTAGTAGCAAGCAAATCATCATTATGTAACTCAGCTTCCTAACTCTAAATTGGTGGATACACTCATGATGAAGGAAAACGAAGCATCTAAAGGTGACACCACCGAAAGTGCTAGCCAAACAGTATTTGCTTCATTCCAAGGTGAAAAGGGAAAAGAAATTGTATTGCCGTGGCTTTCAGAGTTGAAACCATAGTTATTGCTGCTTTCTCTACAGCATTACTGCACAGAAGACTAAAGAAATGTACTTGAAATAGTTTTATCACTATATTAATAAGTTCACGTTTATAAAGTTAAAAAGTAATTCATGTGTTGCACTTTTATACCTACTCATACCTTCTTTGGGGCATGTGAGAATAATCCATTTCAGAACAAACATTAGTGAGAAAATACCCACTGAAATTTTATGATCCTATATAGTTGACTTGGCTGCACTGTTCCATAATCTAGGTAGTTGCATCAGACTCTGTTTATATGTATGGAGAAGAAGGACAGTTTTATGTTCTTTTGTTTATGGAAAATATTTAGAGCAGCTACTTCTCTGCCTCTTTTCCACATGCACCAACTTTTGGTACTCTGACAATGTTACTTTGCTGTTGAAGTTAAAAGTGAATGCAAAGCTAAGAACATTGATTATAATAACAATATTTTAACGATCTACATTTTAGGAAGAAATATATATTTTTTATTTTACAAAAATATATGTATTTCACAATTTATTGAATAACCCACATATTTTGACTGGTAATTATAAGATATAATATTATTATCAGTTAAATTCTTTTGGTTAGCTTTTTGAAAGTAACCTCCAGTCTATAACTTAAATTTATAGAGGTTTACATTAACTAAAAATCACTAAGAGAAAAATATAGGATACAAAGGCTTAACATTAAAATATTTAATATTTATTTGATACATAAAATGAAACCGTAGCGTTGTACAATTTAGTTATACTAACAGCTCCTTGCGGAGAGGACACAGCAGGCCACACAGGAGAACTCAGGAGGAAGCGTTGGGGTTAATCACAAGGCAGAGAAAAGGAGAGGGAAGTGTGTCTTTAGTGTGGTTTCTGTGGGAAGTGGAGAGGGAGGCAGAGCAAACAGGTTTAGGATTGACTAGTTTAAACAGTTTCATCAAACCGTAGGACATGGGAGCTACCTCTGAGGATATGTGGACCTGGGGTGATTAGTATGAATGTATAGTGGCCCAGCATGTGAGGGCCCCCATAGGGGAGGCGGTTGGAGTGTGCACTTATCAGTTGCTCAAGAAGTAGAACTGACCAGCTTCTAGCAAGGGCTTCAAAACTGGGTCATGACAGTACACCAAAAAAATCCTAAAACTCCATTACAAAGGTATTGTCGATTTTTTTCTTGATTTCATTCCTGTGATTGTGTAATTTTTCCTCAACCAGAGCTTTAATAAGAATGTCCCTGATAAAGGTAATGCTGAGAACCCTTTCATATATGCATTGGCCGATTTGATACTCAAATTCATAAAGTAGCTATTCAAACCATTGGCCTACTTTATTTATTTATTTTATGATACATTTTAAGATAATATAATACAATGTAATAGAGGGATAGATGTACAAGGCCTCTTCACAAGAAAATATAAGATATTACTAAGAATAATTGAACCGAACTACATAAACAAAATACTTGACATTTCACACCAAACTCATCTATGCATTCAGTGAAATTGCAGTAGAAATTTCAACATTTTAAAATAGAATTAACGATTGGACTCTAAAACATATAGAGATATGCACAGGTAATAATAGGGAAAATTGTACTGAATCAAAAGAATAAAATTGAAGGATGTATATACCAGATATGAAGATTTTTTTAATAAGCTACAGTAAGTAAAAATGGTGGTATTAGTGTAATAGACAACCAAAATAACAAAGGAAAATAAAGATTCTGAAAAAATACCCTTTTGTATTTGACCATGTAATTTACTACAGTTATCACTTTCATAAAATGGGACAAATGTTTCCCATAAATAACGCTATAATAATTGAATATCTATATGGAAAAAAAATTAACATTGATTTCTCCCTTAAAAAATATACAAAATCAGTTCCAGATGTATCACATGTATCAATGTGAAAGATTAAAAAAAAGTTCTCAGATAATAAAGAGATGATCTTTACTGTCTTAAATTGCACATCTAACCACAAGTAAAAATAATATATACACACATATATACATACATATGTCTATATATTAGGTATAGATATGACTGCAGATAAGATATAAATCTGGATCAGGATATGTTATACATATAATTTACAAAACTACTGCATCCAAAGTATATTATAACTGCCTATGAGAAGGTTTTTAAACTTAGAAATCAGAAAAGTGTATCTAAATCAAGGATGTATAAGTTGATAAGTATTTTATACATAAAGTGTGCAAGGTGCAAGTAGATACTGCTCTAAACAAATAATGTTCATGTGCTCAGGGATTTCAACAGGTGCAGGAATGAGAGCAGAAGTGGAGAGTTGACAGAAACAGATATATATATATATATATATATATATATATATATATATATATATGAGAGAAATCAAGAGTCTATCCATGTTACAGAATTTTGAATAAAAATCATTGAAATAATTTATATAGTAACCTTTTATTGTCTAATTTGATTTCAGAGAGGTTACTTCGGACATGCTTTTGAGAATGGGTTGGAGTGGAGTGGTATGCAGAATTTAAAGATGGCTCCTGGAATCACCACTCACTGGTGTACCTGCCCTTATATAATCCCCTCTGTTTGAGTGCAGGCAGAACCATGGTTTCTTGGAAACAACTGAATGCAGTGAAGAGTTCAGAACGTCCCTGGAGTGAGAGACGATAAAGAGCAGAGAGAGCATCTTTCTGGCTTTAAAGAAATTAAACTGCCCTGTCAGAGGTTAAGTGAAGGGGTCTCAGGGCAAATACGTGGGAGCAACCTGTAGAGCTAAGAGTGGGCTCTGCCTGACAGGGAGAATAAAGGGACTGAATTCTGCCCACAGTCATGCAAGTTTAGAAAAGGTCCCCAAACTGTAGGAAAAAATGTGACATGCCAAAATTTTAATTGCATGCTCGTGAAGTCCAGAGCAGAATGCTCAGGTAAACCATACACAGATTCCTGGCCAAAAAAAGTGTGAGAAAATGAAGTCGTGTTGTTTTAAATCTCTAAGTTTGTGGTGACTTGTTCAAAGCAATAGAAAACTATTATAATTAATATATAAATAGAGATGTTAGGATGGAAGAGAGATCATTGTGAACTCAATAAATAGTTTTAGATCAGATACTACTATTTTAAAATGAAATTCTAAATCTATACTAATAGGGCGGATTTATCTATTGCTTTACTAATATCTTGAACTTGGTACTTTATAGAGTGTTCCTATCATTTGCTTTTTGTTCTTAAGTCTTCAGCTTTTTGACTTCGAATAGCTGTAGCAGAAATCCACAAAGTGAGTTTTTCTTTAGACTATAGCTGCAGTGACTGTGGTTACTTTTATATCTGTGAAAAACGATAATCAAGTTTACATGTAGACATCTTCCACTCCTAAAATAAAATCTTACTAATCTGTTTTAGATAATCTTTTATATAGTATCAGTATTCCATACACAGCTCAAATGTAAGCTTGGGCATTTTGATTTCTATCATGAAAGTAGAATAAATTGCCTTAGGTGTCTTCTGAATCTTTGCTATCAGAATAAGAATGATATACTTCCACATTTCTAGAGTTTTTATAATGAGCTGAAGCAATACAGTAGCAAAGGACAAATAACCACCTTTCCTTTTCTCACCCTAGGCCTTTTTCTAGATGAATAGGTTTCTCTAAAATTTAAAATCGGAAGTTCTCCTTAAATGTCTATTTGTTGAAAGATTTATTAGAAATAATTCTGGAATGTAGTCAGGAAAATGAATTTTGTATCCTATATTTGTATTTCTAAATAATTGTATAGAGTATGGAAATTTGTTCGCTCCTTGATATTTACTTTAGGTAGCATATTAAATGGATAAAGTAGTATTACCAGACTCCAAGGTAATTTCAGCCTAACCTAACTTTTAAAGTGAAGGTAAATGCAGTGATCTATATGGTTAGTTAAAAAAACAAAACAAAACAAAACAAAACAAAAAAAAAACCAACATATAATCCTGCTAATATATCATTAATATATAATGCTGTAAAATCACATATGAGTATCTTATTTCTATGGTGCTTACTTATGAAGAATACTTTTTCATTTATGTCATTCTATTTTTGCTTTTCGTATTTTGCCTGGATAAATTACCACAGACAACGGTTGTAAAAGACGCATGCAAAAGTGACCTCGATGAGTAAAAATCTCCTCCCACTGAACATAGGCAAAACTTACTTGTGACTCAGTTTTAACCAAAAGAATATGACAAAGTTGAAGGAGTGTTTCAGATACAGTTAAGGTCCCAAGATATCTTTGAGCTAATCAGAAGAAGAGAGATCAAAGAGATCATCCAGTGTATGTCTGACCTTTACAGATGAGCCATTTTAACATAGGTCCAGGCTCTCTACAGTTAGGGAGTCATAGCAAATGATTTTTTTTTTCCCACTATGAAGAAGCAAGCTACCAAGAATTTACAGCAAACAACCAGAAAAAGCTTAGAAATGTGTACTTTCCTAGTTAAGCTTCCAGATGATCATGAAACTTGGTTGACAGCTTGGTTTCGTCCTGTGAGACCCTGAGCAGAAAATTCAGCTATGTCATGCACAGACTTCTGATCTACAGAATCTGTAAGATAAAAAATGGGTGTTGCTCTAAGCTGCTAAGTTGGTGGTAAATGTTATACAGCAGCAGAAAGTTAATACGACCATTAAATTTACACTTCCAGGGCTAGCCTTCTTAATGTATTTCTTGCAGAAATTCTTAGATAGTTATAGACATCCCCAACATGAATCTTATTCTTTCTCAAACTTATTCTTTCTGAAACTCAATCTCTCCATGTTCATTTCCTTCGAATGCTATCTTCAATTGATGATATCAGACCAACCAAACACTAGATTCATCTTCCTCTTTTTCTTCTAATCAGCCAGCCTACTCCATCACCCCCATGGCTTTTGTGAGTACATATCTTGTTGCTCCCTTGAAAAACATCTCTTGAACCCTTCCTTGTTATATCTCTTATTCTGCCTCAAGTTGGCCCCTTATTCCTTGCCCAAAGAGATTCCTCTGGCAAAGAAATCTTTCTCTCAGGCATTTAAAGCACAAGATCACATATACACTTAGAAAAAGCACACTTATAATGTGCTTCTAACATGCCAGACTATCTTATAACTTCAGATTAGCTTTTCCATGATTCTCCTCCCACCAAAATTTCAACTACAAAATCCCAACAAGAAGACATCACTGTGAGTCTTCCACAGTGACTTTTGGTAGAACTGTCACTCGCCCTAATTCTGTATCTCTTTGAACTTTGTTTCTGCGTTTTACAATATGTATTATATCTGTTGTGAATCATATTCACATGGCTCTTTCTCTTGCTGGACTATAACTTTCAAGAACAAATGATATGTCTTAATCTTGTTTGTATTTCAACATTTTCTCTGTGGCAAATGTGTTCTTCATAGATATTATTTATATGGGTATGTAAATACAGAATTACTATTACAATCACATGCAGGCATTATTTTCAATTGTGTATAATAGCTTTAGGTCACTTTGTAAAAAAAATTGCTCAATAGCCAATTTTATGAATGGCCCATTAATTAAATTCTTCAACGTGAATCAATAATAGTGGTCCTTGTATTTATGATATTTAGAACATCTTTTAATGGACTGGGATAGAATATTTTTTAGCACTTGTGCAGATACTTGTTAAAGTCATACTTTATTTGTTTTTCATTTATTCCCAAGCAACAGTAGTTTTAAAAATTATAACACAGTCTAATTTTTAAGAATGTTTAGGAAATTAAATGAAATATTCAGTCTTTCATAACTGAATATTTCAGTTTATAATTTTTAACTTTTAAATTTCAGTTTCCTAAAGAACATTTTAAACTCAATATGCTATTTGTAGTAAAAATATCCAATATGGGTGTAATATTTTATCCTCCCCTTATTTTACCCAATTTAGTACTTTTAAGATATTTAATGTATCACATTATTTCTTCATATTTCTTCATACTCATATTTCATGAGTATGTAGATCAGAAGTTAGGTGATAATCATAGCAAATATTATAGCAATCTAATGCAATTACCTGAGAAAACAGAAAATAGAATTTTAGAAATTAAAGTAAATCCTTGTTGAGTTATTGTATAAAGCATGTCCATCGGGATTTCTGAAGATAAAACTCCAGTATTATTGCAAGCAACCATTCTCCTAAGGAAAGAATTGAAAGACTTGTCTCTGGTGAAACCATCCAGCTAAAGGCATAAAACTTATATCTACTAATAGTTGCAGTTCTCTTCTAATAGTTGAAAATGCCCAGCCTAATTTACCTCTGAGAGTAATTACTTGGCCAATTTCTTGTGTGCCCATGAAGCTTAGAGGATAGTGCTGGCTCATTCAAAAGTATGATTAGTCCCTCAGGATTCACTATACATTTTAAGAAAGTCTGAATTTGAAAGACAGTGAAAAATAGAGAAAAACAAACTCAAATTTAAGGAACTTCAGGAATAAAAAAACTTCAAAGATTTTTTTTTTAAGTTTAAGAAGAGAGATAATTTATCCATGAAACAAATATAAAAGGAATAGTTAGAAGATAAAAAGAACTTATGGAAATTAAAGTAAAAATACAATAAAGAAAAAAATCAATAGGATGGGAAGATCAAGGAACTCTTTAGTAAAGGAATTTTCTATAAAAGATGGAAAATTTGATAGACAGTATAAAACAACTAAGAATTCAAAGGTTCAAATCACAAAGTCAAATACCCTAATAAAAGTTTAGACCTTGAACCCCTATGGTGAAAATGAAGGGGGAATGTTACCAAACAAATGATTCGGGAAAATTTCTCAAGGACATATCAAAGCATTTTGTTGTGAAATTTCAAACTAGAATGGATAGAGGCCTCATACATTGCAGAGAGAATACAAAGGCAGTGGGAGATTATATACAAAGGATTAGTAAATAGAACAGCATGGAACTTCTCAACAGGAAGACTGAAAATTTAAGATCATAAAACAATGTGTTCAAAATTCTAGGAAAACTATTTCCAAGAGGAAGAAAAAAAAGTTAAACTGCCTTACTCCCTGTGGTCTATAAACTGGAGAAATGTCCTCTAGAAACTGAAGATGGATTCATAAAAAAGTACATATAAAACTAAAAAAATTAAGTGAGTAATATATTTACTCCAGAATAACAAAAGTATAGAAAAGAAAATATAATCATAACATAGATGTAAAAAAACAAAACTTTCATTTTCATAAAAGTGTGCTCATAATGCTGTAAACTTAAAATATTAATTTTTTTTTTCTTTAGCCAAAGCAGTAACAGAGCCATACTTAAATAATTAATAAAGAGAAGTGCATGTGAAGGTAGGGGGTTTAAGAGATAAAAGAAATATCAAGTTGTATTTTAGGAAGTAGATAATATAAAAAAATTAAAAATTATAAGTACGTTATTTCAAAATATAAAGGTAAATTGGGGGAAAAATGGGGAGAGGGGTGGAAAGCTTAAGAAGTTTAAATTGGTTGCTTTTTGAAACTGTGAATCAATAATTTTCCACTGCAGTGGCCTAAAGGCTGCTTTTTTGTTTTAAGCCTTTAGGAATTATTATATTATATAAAACTTTGATAAAAATAATAGTAAAATTTTATAATTAACTTCACTTTTTACATTTTGTTGAAAAACAGTGTTTATTTTCTCTTGTTTTAAGGACCATCACTTTCAAGGATTCTTCCCTATTGCCTTTTGCAATTCTAGTGCTGTTTCTGCCATAGACACTTGAGGTTTAATGTAACATTGTTATTGCTGCTTTGTCAATTGTTTTCTGAAGGGTACACTGTTCTAAATTCATAGCTGTATAATTTGTAAAAGCCTATGATCTGATCCTTATTTGCCAGGTAAACCAAAAAAAGTGTTGGAAAAAAGATTTGATACATGATAACATTTTAATCTTTTCTCTAGTGACTAAGGTGCTTGATTAAGTCTTCTACATCATTCTTAATAGCCATAATCATAATTCATATAGAGACCAAGTATGATACTAAGAAACCTAGAGATAAAAATAAGAGAAATTGGACATAAGAATAAAATGTTTTCTGTGGAGTTCATGCACAACAGAAGTTTGGAAAATAACATTGATAGAAATTTGCTGCTGCTTACAGCATGGAGTGTATTTTAGAGATATGTAGGCCAGAAGAATGTTCATTAGACTGATTAGAGCAAAACCAAGCAAAATCAAGAATGGCGTCTCTTCTGATCAAACATGATGAATTGTATTGAATACCCTAGTTCTTAACCCCTCTGCATACCCAAGCCCCTTGCTTTGTTTCTTTGTAGTATCCTTTTTTTCTGACTCTGGTTTGGTTATCTGACTTGATTGGTCAATACAATAATGAAGAAATGACCACGTGTCTTTTTCAAATCTATACGTAACAGACCTGGAGTGCTTATGTTTGGTTTCTTATGCTTCTGTGATTGCCATGAGAACATGATAGGGATAACCTATGGGAGAATGAGAGACATGTGGAGTCCCACTCAATGCTAGCCTAAGTTATGGAAAACTAGCTGATCCCCAGACATGTCTAGACAAGCAAATGAAGCCACACAAGCTAGAGATGCCTTGACAAGCCCAGATGACCCCATATTCGTGAGAAACACACACTTATTATTGTAAACTACCAATATTCTATGGTGGTTTTATATGTAGCAAAATGCCCATAGATGATTGCTACACAAAATGTTTAAATTTATTTAACAGATATTACAATTTATTTAATAATTCCTTGACATAGGCCCTTGAATTATATATAACTTATAGCTCCAATAAAATATTGTTACAACAAAACATGTTATAGATCTTAGTACTTTATTTTTATTTATTTTTTTAAATTTAATCTGTATTCAACACACAATTATCTTTAATCAAAATTTTATCAATCAATTGCATCTTCCCTATAAAGCAGCATAATTGACATAAAATATTATTGCTCTCATAAGTTACATGAAGAAAACTCTCAGCGATAGCTGAAAATAAATGAATTTAATATTAAGGCTTGAAATTTTTCTAAGGTAAGTGTTCGTTTCCTAGGGCTGCTCCAACAATGTACCCCAAACTGGGTGACTTAAAACCCAGAAACTTATTTTCTTATAGCTCTGGAGTTCAGCAGTCTGAAATCAAGGTGCAAACAGAATTGGTTTTCTAGAGAATCTGAGGGAGAATCTATGCCATGCCTCTCTCCTAGCTTCTGGTGATGCTGGCAATGCTTGAGATAGAGTCTTGACTTAAAGACTCATCACTCAGATCTCTGCATCAGTCTTCACAGGGCCTTCCCCTCTGATATCTTCTTGATATAATAAAAACACCAGTTACTGGAGTTAGGCTCACCCTGAATCCAGTGTGATCTTGTCTTGATATCCTTAACTTAATTACATCTATAATAACACTGTTTTCAAATAAGATCACATTCACAAATTAAGGGCTTGGACTTTTTTTTTTTTTTTGGTGAGGAGGTACATTTTTTAAAAAATGCAATGTATAAAACTAGTTTTAAAAATTATATGAAAACATCAAACAGAATCACAGATACGGAGGACAGTCTGGTGATTTCCAGAGGGGAGGGAGGAATGAGGGCCGGGTGAGAAAGGTGAAGGGATGAAGTACAAATTACTTACTACAAAACAGTCACAAGGACGTAGAGAACAGCATAGAAAATATAGTCAGTAGTATTGTAATGGATATGTATAGAGCCAGATGGTTCTAGAGTAATTGGGGGGTCGAAAGGATCACTTCATAAACTATATAAATATCTAATCAATGTCCTGTATACCTGAAACAGATATAAAATAAAACCTTTTGAAAAACTATCAAACTTATATCAAAGACGTTGAGTACTAACCTTCTCTACTATTAATTTGATCTTTGGTAAGCCTCATAGTCATTTAAATTTATGTCAAAAGGAGACTTAAGAAAGTATTTACTCCAACCTCTTTTACGGATGAAGAAATAGAGACAATTTATTTTATTTGGAAGTCAGAAATAGGACAATATATAGGTGCCTAACTTTTCAGTAAAGGCAGCCATAGGTTCAATCTTGTTGCCACACATGATCTGTGTCACAGACACTGATACTTAATACTTTTCAAATATCAGTTTTTATCTCAGAATTGTATGTTATAATATTTACTCTATATCTATTGAAATTATTAAATAACTGCTACAATATGTGAGATATTATAGATTCAGAAGCTTATCAAAGTCACACATAGAAATGGCAGAATATCTTGATGCCTAATCCTTGGTTTTACTACTCCTTTTACTTTAAATGATTATGGAAACTGGTGTTCCCATAGAGTTTTATTATTTTGACACCTAATAAAAATCCTGTCTGTCTTTCCATTATCTTGATGTGAACATCATGAAAGGTTACAAAAGTAAGTCTACATGCCCACGCAATGGGAAAAAAAAGAAAGGATATAGTAAGAATATATTTCTACCTAATGAAATATCTCAAAGAAAAAAAATACCAACTTCTTCAAAATAAATGTAATATTTTTGGTTATATATATAATATGTGTATTCATTATTTTCAACAACTATATAATGACCTCATTTGGCCTGGAATCATGCTTAATTTTAAAAAAAGATTAATAATTTTTCCTTCCCTGTGCTCATGAAGTTTCCGGATTTACTTGGGAACATTGGTGGTAAAGTATTCTCTCCTGGTAAGCAGCTAGCATCCCTGGAAGAAGCATTTTTCCTTAGTAAATTAATCTTTCCATTGAGTACTGTAATATTCTTATTGGTATTTATGAGAATATTATAGCTACATGAAAAAATATAAGATTTAAAAATACATATTAAGTAATCCATATTTCATGATTATTTGGGGGGAAATTATATATATACATACATATATATATATATATATATAGGATTTCTCAATTGAACATTGTAAATTTTGATTCTGATTTATCAAACTACAAAGATATGTTACACATTTTTCTACTATAACTATTAGTGGTATTAGGTTAAGTTAAAATTGGTGACCTGATTGAGATGGTATCTGCCATATATATCTACTATAAAGTTACTGCTTTTCTCTTTATAATTATTAAATAATTTGTGGAAGGAATGTATTTAGTATCTCAACTATGTAAATGTCTTATTCATTGTCAGAATTTCACTCAGCTGTTCTAATTACTATTTTTTATAATCTAATTCCTTTGTTTCTGAACTTACAACTATTTTTGTACTATATTTGTAGATACATGTTTTAGTTGAAATTCTGTAAGGTAGGGATTTTCATTATATATGGGTGTATGTATGTATATTAATATCAATGCATACATTTGTATTCTATTCCATGGGACAATAAATTATCCTTAGCACAGTTAGTAAGAACTCTTCCAGCTGACCTTTGGATCCTTTTGTGAGCTCCTCATGATTCCTTGAGAATGCCTCATATTCCTGACCCAAAGAAGATGTAAGAATACCATCTAGTATTTTACATGCACCAGTCCTAGAATCATTCATTTCTCTAAAATGTATTGATATCTTTTAGTGGAGAATGGCATCTGTTGCTTCTGGTGATGGTTAGCTGTGATTATATCATTATTCCTCTGTATATAATATGACAATTTCCAGTGTCTTCTTTCAAGATTCTCTCTTTATTTTTAGTTTTCATCATTTTGACTAGAATGTGCTTTGGTATTATAGTATTTACCCTGCCTGCAATTCAGTATTCTTCTTAGATCCATTCCCATTCTCTCGTTTCTTTTTAGGGATAAAATACACACACACACACACACACACACACACACACACACATTTATATACATAAATATACATATCTATGCATATATACACATAAATGTATATATATAGTTGAGAACACTTAATATAGTCTCAAAGAATATTGAATTTTTCTTCTTTATTTTCCCTTTCCTGCATATTGATAATTCTATTGATTTTTTATATTGTCCTACGGTCATTGAGTTTCTGTTAAATTTTCTTTATTTTCTTCCCTATTTTATATATTTTATGAATTCCATTGATCTCTCTTCAAGCTCACTGACTTTCTACCCCCTGCTGTCTAGCTTGTTAGGGAATTTTTAATTTTACTTACATTGTTTAATTTAGTTTTCATAGAATTTCCTTTTTTTTTCTGTTTCAGTTTCAATTTTACTACTTATATTCCCCAAATCTACCATTTTGACTAGATTTTGTTTCAAGACATTGAATATATTTATAAATGCTGCTTTAAATTCCTTCTCTGATAATTTCAACACATACACCTTCTTGGGAATCATTTCTATTGATTGCTTTATTCTTTGAGTATAAATCTGTATGCCTGTGAAATCACATTCTTTCAAATATTATATCATTCTGCATTTCCACAGAATAGAAATGTCTTTCAAATTAATTAAATATCTTGACAAGGTACACAGTCATTCTACTATAGAAACTGTACTCAAAATCAGTCAGTTCTTGTAATGGTTGTACTCAGCTCTGCTTGTACTATACCTTATGCTTGAAAGAAACAGGAGACAGACAGAATTAGGACAGTTAGTTTAACCCTGAAATTTCAATGGCTTACAAAATAAAAATCATATTTCTATATCTAATGTGAACTAATGACCTTATTTTATTTCGAGTTACAATTTGGGTTACATTAAGGGTATCACTGTGAAGGTGACATTCAAGCAGAGGCTTGGGACAGTAAGGGTGTGAGCTTTGTATCTCTTATAAGAAAGCATTCTGGGGAAAGCGACAGAAAGTTCAAAGGTTCACATTGAAACTGTTCTTGGCACATGGAAGAATAACAGGGAAGCCAGTGTACTTGGTACAGAGGGGAGAACCTTGTAGAAGGTGAGCTGGGGGAGGTAAAGCCTGTAGGTCCTTGAAAGCCATTGCCTTTACTCTAAATGAAATGGAATTCTTCTTCTTTAATTTACATAGTGAATTTTGTGGATATATATATATATATATATATATATATATACACATACATATATATACGCGCACACACACACACACACATATATATATATATATATATATATATATATATATATATATATATATAATCTTTCTTTCTTTTCTTGAGAACAGACTCTGAGTACGGTTGTTAGCATATGTGCAACAAACCTGTTGTGTTTGGTGCCTAATCCAGAAAGACATGTTTACTACATATTTCTTGATGACTCAGATTTTCTGTTCCACTTTGCCTCTTTTATTTTATGGGCCCCCTTTCTGGAAAATTAGCCCTTTTTATATGCTTAGAACTATGTCATTGGATTTTCACTGTGACATTCTCTTTGACTCAAATCATTTAGCCCTCTACAAGCGCACTCTACCACAAAGTGCATAGATTAGTTTTTTTTTTTTTTTACCAAGTCTGGAAAGTCGCACACTTTATCCAAGTCAATTGAATTTTTCATTTAGCCTTACATCGTATTAATGTGGCCTTCTGTCATGATTCTTATGCTGATACCTGGAGTACTTGTTCCTTTAATTCTACTGTGTCCAAACTAACAAAATTGATACTAGTTATAATTATTAAGTAGAGGTAATGTACGATGCTGACATCTGGAAGAATGCAAAATGATTTAATATTCCTTTCAACTGTACAGTAATGAGCTGGACTTGATAGATATTAGCGTTATATGATTTATTACTATAAAAGATTCAGTATATTGTGCATAAAATATATCCAAAGTTGTCATTTTGCAGTGGCAATGACAAAAAAAAAGACACAATAAAAACTAAATGAGACCTTAAAAATTAAAATAATCTGCTTTGTTCTAGAAATATGTTTTACCTTGGTAAATAAAGACATGACGATGCAAACATCTGTAGATTAAGTAAATTGATAGAAATGTACTTCTGATATTCATTTTAAAAGCAACTCCTATAGATAAACTTCAGTAAAAGAAGCAGGTAAGAAATTATTGCAAATATATTATAGATTCTATTAATGATGCATTTGATTTCAGTTCACATAGACTGGTGAACAGCTTTCATATGAAGCCTGTAGAAAACTATATATCAATACAAATAAACTACAGTTTATTTTATTATAGCAAATTGCATATCTTTCTTAAGCCAGATTCTATAATAAGGTAATACCGTTTCAGTGAAAAATATTTTTTTTTCTAAAAATTTATTTATTACTACCTAGTACCTATTTTTTCTAACTCTGTGTCTCAATAGAGGCAATACTGGTTTAGAGAATGAACAGTTTCCCTAAGTTAAGCTGCGGAAGTGTTTTTCAGCATTGTGATGCTTTTTCCAGGCTTGACTATGTTTTCCCTATAGATTGGTTCCAGAAATTGATAGATATTAAAGTTTATGATAGAAGAGCTTTAAATGTTTCCCTGTTTTCAATCTGCTCATCTAGAAATACATCTAGGTTTTCCTTCTCAGTTGAATAAACTGTAATCACCTAACAATGCATTCTGTTAGATTTTTAAATATGCTTCTCTATGTTGCCTCCTTCAGAAAGTGCACATTGCTGAACAAAAGAAGGGTTTCTCACACTTGCCAGAGCAACACTATTCAAAGATACAAGTAGTATTTTGAGTCCCTAAAGATTTTTATAGAATAGACAGGAATAGAGAATATTAGGAGGAAAAATAATTGTTTTTTAAAGTTCATATTTATTTTTCCTGAGTTATTATGCCTGAGATAGTCACCGACTCAAAGCATGATGTCATTCTTTCTTCTGATCCCTCCTTTCATAATCATCATTCTCCATTTACAAAAGAAATTCATACCTATCTTTTATCCATCGTGATACTTCATTGTTATTTCACTTGGGGATGAAAATCTTCAAGGGTGCCAAGTATATTAGTCAGGGTTTTATGTGTTTGTAAAGGTGTACTTTAATGTTAAAGGAGAAATTATGAGGAGACATATGAGAAACTGGTTCATGTGATTATGGAGACTGAAAAGTCGCACAATCCACAATCTGCCATTTGTAAACTGGAGACCCAGAAAAGCCAGTGGTGTAATTCATGCTGTGTCCGAAGGTCTGAGAACCAGAGTAGCCAGTGATGTAAATCCCAATCCCAGGGCAGTAGAAGATGAGAATAGATGAGATATCCCAACTCAGTGATGCAGGAGGAAGCAGGGCACATTTCTCTTTCTTTCACCTTTGGTTCTACTCTCAATAAGTTGGATGATACCCAACAACATGGAGGAGAGCAATTTACTTTAGCAAGTAGACCAAGTATTAATCATTTCTGGAAACACTCGCAGAAACATCTAGAAAAAAATATTTGGGCACCTCACGGCCATCAAGTTGACACATAAAATTAACCATCATACCCAAGCAGAGGGGCAATGGAAAATATTGATATTTGTGAATACTCTCTTATTTAAGGCATCAGAAATATATAGTAAGACTTTCTGTGTTACCCCTCCTCCCACAAACACATTCTATTCAGGTGGGAAAATGGCACTAAAAATAAGATATTCTAACCTATTTCACATGTCTAAATTAAAATGTATCATAGAATAAATTTGTGGGAGAAATACCAATTTCTCTTACCAACTTTGTCTTTTTTCTTCCTAATTATTATCAATCATTACAGTTTTTGATAATAATTCCTGAGAAAGAGAATCGAGGAGGAGGAAACAAACAGATCATTAATAATAACTGTTGAAGGGATTGACATTATATTTCATTCAGTGAGCTCTCTAAGTAAAGTAATGTCTTATTTGTCTATAGAAATCCTAAGGAATTCACAATTTGTAAAAATGATGCTGACCATTCTGACTCTGCATTGTCACCATCAGTGATCAGGAGAAAGAGCCTGGCCAGTCCTTTTATTCACATATGTCACAAACATATAGCTTTCTATAGTTTATATGATTTTAAGAAATATATGAATTTCTGCTCTTATTTTCTTAGATATTGATTTAGAATCACAAGAGAATCATCTTGTGTCTCCACCCTCTCTAATATTTTGACCAAGCCACCATCATCTCTCAACTGGATTATTGTAATTGTCTCATAATTGTTTTTCTGCTCCTAAACTTTTCTACTATTGTCTCTTTGAAAAATATGGCATCCAGAAAGAGCCCCATGAACATAAATTTTCTTATGCCACCTCTTGGTTCTAAAGATCCACAATAAAATTCAAGTTCTTACCATAACCAAAGGTCTGACAAAAACTGGCCCCGTTACCTCTTTGACAGGTGCTCTTACAGCGATCTCTTTTCTGCTCACTCCTTTCAAGCCACACTAGCTTCAAACATGCTAGAATATGTTCAATTTAAGATATTTGCAAGGCTTTATTTAAAACCTGCTACACTGGGTCATGAGGTAAAGAATTTTAGTTAAGCAATTGAATTTTTTATATTTTTTATCTTAGAAATATTAGTTGTGGTTTAAAACAGTTGTAAGTAAAGAGTGGGCAGAAAATCATTTAGGGGATTATTGCAGTACTTGAGGAAAATGATAAGAATATGAACTAAGAAATAATAGTAATAGAGAAGAGTACACTGACGTATTTAGAAAGTGGCCAGTTATAGAGGGAATAAGAAAAAAATGATGTGATTCAGAAATTTTATTGAACTGGAGAAATGATCATACCATTAAATGAAATCTAGATAAATAAGACCTTAGAAGAGTAGAACCGACGTTAATGTACATATCTGCTCTTTTATAGACTGTCTGAATTGAGAAAGTTCTGGTAGCTGAGGGAGCTGAGGGAAGACAAATCTGGAACACCTGAATGCTCATTTTCTGTCTTTACACAATTAAAATAGCAGCTGGCACAGAAGGCCCAAGGTAGCTCAATTTAAAAAAAAAAAAGCTGAAGCCTGCTTAGATGAAGCTGCATCTGTGAAGCTGCATAGCTATTTCCTGTACTCCTGCCTAAACATTTTGAGCATCATGCTCATGAAGCCATAATCTAATAAAAGATCGACTATGGTGAAATCGGACTAGCCATGCATAGTCCAAGCTCTGCAATAAATAATGTAGTTCATGTAATCACTCTACACATTCCCTTTTTTCAAGAGTCCCTCCAGTAAGCCTTCATCCTCCTATATCTCTCCCACTTTTTTACATACTTTTAACTTTACATATTCCCAATTTTACTATCTTTTTTTGAACCATACCTTACAGTTTTTATATAGTACTGAATTCCTAATTTTGATTACTTTGATTAAAAAGGCAATCTTGAGATTTGGACAACTTGACTCCACATTTTCAAATAGAGAAACTAAACAGTCATTGAGATACTAAAGAGAATATGGGCTGAGAATATATATATAAAAATTTTAGCTCAGAAAACCAGGCTGTTCTGCGAATTATCCTGATTCTCTAGGGAGATATTTTGACAGAGACTAAGGCTCCCTAGTCATACATTTCGGCTCCATAGATTACTTTCAACAATGAAGGGTTCTTGCCTATAAAATGGATATATTGATAGAGTCTTCTCACAGGGTTACTTTGAGAGCTAATATAATTGATATGATGTGCATATATCTTAGCATTCAAAAAATTTTTATTGTTGTTACTATTATTATTATTTATTCTAGACTTTGAACTTTTTTGAAGTCTTGAACTTCAATCATGACTATATCCTAAATGCCTAATACAACCTATGGCAAATATTGGGTTTTCAATACATATACATTTAAGGTATTAATCATTTATTCATATCATTTGACTCCATTGTTTTTCACTTTTAAAAGACTATGGAAAACTGACACTAAGAAAATTTCAATTAAATCTGAAGTAATACAATCCTTTCAGTTAATACTTATTATTAAAGTGTAAAGAAAATAATGTCGTATTCAAATATACCTTCTCTTACGAAGTCTAAGTGAAAAACTAAATGTTTTCCCTCTCTTTGTGATAATTTCATTGTTTTCTTTCATTAAATTATTCCTCGTGCTATTCTTTTGTATTTCTTATTTGAAAATTTTTTAAAAATATCTTTTAATACACGATATGAGTGTTAAAAAGTCTTTATTTTTTTGTGTCCTCACCAGATGTCATGAGTGATCGTGATGTTTACCAAGCTAAACAGAATTATATATTGTGGAAGATGCTTTAACTTTCTCTTAATTTATGATAGAAGTAATTTTAAGATAAGTATTCTGACTTAATAATATATACCTTTAATATTAAACATATTGAACTTCATCAATACAAATTGTTTTCTCTGTATATAACATTTATGTTGGAAATATTGATTTCTGTTATTAGCCATAAATCAAGATTTATGTTTGGTATGTTTTAATTTAATTAATATATATGTCCTTATTCTTGCTTCCTCCCCAGAGTAATAGAAATTATATTTATGACATAACAGGATGGTAAAACTAAAATATCCCATTTTAAAATTTACAAATGCAAGTACATTAACTAAATACTGCAATATAATTGTGAACAGTAAGATACTCTTCTAAGGCTAATTATTCATTTGTCTCATTTTTTTAGTGCCCATTATATTAAAAGAGTAAGTTGTACTTTGCTTCTGGGGTATTTCTAAAATACAAAAGTGTTCTTCCAAATTTTCGTTGCTTTAGATGAAATCTAAATGATAATGGAAAGATATAAAAGTCTAATTCTTACTATCTAATTGTATCTCAATTATTAATTAAGTAAACATAAATATAAGTAAAATACACAGTAAACACAAAGGATTAGAAAATGAAAAAGTGGTACAGCATCCTCTTCTTCCAGTCTTCTAAATTTTAATCTGATGCCCAGGATATTGCCATAATTTATTGCGTTCACCTCTTTTTTAAATTCCCCAAACTTTTCATTTTATGAATCAGAACATTTATTATTTTGAATTTGTCATTGCATTAATACTGTTAATTTTAATGGTTTAGAGAAAAAAAAGGGAAGGAATATATAAAACATGCATATTACTTTAATTTTATGTGAATTATAGGAAGAATAGCCATAAAACCAATCTGTTATTAGCTAAATTAGAAGCTGTTTAAATTAACCAGGCAGTTCCCCGTTTCCAAAAAGAATCAAAGACGTCCAAATAATGCCATAAGAAGATGTACAGTGAAATTATCACACATATGGTTTTATCAAAGCATATTCGCTTTCCTACGTGGAAAAAAAAAATCTCCTTTGGAGAATAAAAATCTGAACAGAAATTTCATTCTTGATTATCTGCAAAAGCTACAAAGCACTTATGGGCCTTTTCAGCAATCAGATACACAGAATTTTAAGGAAGTCCATTCCTGAAATGTATCTTTATTTCCTGATGTGCTTATTGCCAATATTGTTTTAGCTGTTAGAGTATCTTAAAGACATAAAAGCAGTTGGCTAGATGTTCTAAAGATGATGGCAGTAGCCTGCAGCTTATATAAACACTATAGGGTCCATGGACACAGTTGCAATAAAGCAGAACATCGAAAACACAGATTACATAAAACTTAATACCTTCAGCCTGGAAGATACTTTTAAACATTTGCAAAAATTACTTTACAAAGCAGGCATGTTCACTATAAAATCATTGTAATAGAGAAATAAAGCAAAGGTACAGAGTAAGAGCAAGAAATCCTCCCAAACAATTCCATTTAAACATGTAAATAATAACTAGGGTTATCTTGATGCAATTTACGAAGTTTCCTTACATGAAAATCTCTTTATAGCTTTCAGGTGTAGATCATCATTTCATTAATGTTCTTTATGTAAGATGTCATGTTCTTGTGGTATCTAAATGAGTCTAATCTGTTTACCCTCCAGATATGTGGGCTTGCGAATGAATATTTGTACTATCTTTTAAGTAAGATTAGTTCATGGGCTATACCTTCAACCACATGTGCATGTTTGTTAGCACTTATGTTTATATGGGATACGATATGTATTGAGTGAGAGTTATTCTCTGGAGGGAAGAATTTGAGGAAGAAAAGTTGACAAAGCTAATGAACAGGAACTTATTTGTGATTAGGAATTCAGGAAAGATATCAAAACTAGGATTTCCTGGAACCAAACTGCTTGGGTATTCTTCCACTGAATTTATGCTTTCTCATTATTTTCCATAAAATAAGGAAACTCAAAGGGAAGTATTACCCCCACAGTAACACGAACCCCATGTTGTATACCCAGTAGAGCACCTTAGCCACAGAGCAAATTTCTGGGGAACAATGAGAGAATGAAGGCCCAGTGAATTCTCTTGCTGACCCTGTTTTGTGAACTTTCACTTTCCTCAGTGGAACTTATTTCCTACTGCTTTCAGCATAAAGTTGTAAAATTGACCTTGAACTTGGTACTTAGTACCAAGGGGCTCGCCTATCTAATAAGCTGTAAATACAAAAATGAATACATGTATACATATTCATAAATATACATACATACATACATATATATACCCAAACATTTAATTTTTTTTAAAAAAAATTAATGTTTTATTATCCTGTGGAAATGGTTAATTATATTTCCTATGGAAATACTAGCCGAAGGTATATGGAGAGTACTGTTATGTGCCATCTTGGTTCGTGCTCTTAAAAATAATACATTCATATTCTGTTAGCCTTTTCTCCCTTCCTGTGTCAGAGAGATGTTTAAAACTGTTGCAAATTCCTTGGAGTTTGAGGCGGAAGCTGTTTTCTCAGCTCTGAATTATGAACCACAGGATTGATACCAAACAGTAAACTGCTTAAACCAGTTACAGGAGGCTACTTTGGTAGAGTGGCACAGATTGTAGCCTTCTGATAAAGACCCATAATAGGCAGGCCATTTGCATTATCCCATTAATATATTTCTTATTGAAATGCACAGAAATCTGGTGTCTAAACCAGATTAAAATGAACAAAGGTATAGTTGTATATCCAGTACACACCCATAACTAACATTGTGTTGCAAAATTGCACAGAAGGTGTAAAATTTTTTAATAATGACCATCAGTTCTGGGTCAGTGAGTATTCTGTGCAATGCTGAAGTAAAATTATTGTTTAACTACTTTGGTTGAGTATCAGTGAAGAACATTAGTGAAACAAAAAGTTAAATAGTATTTATCCCCAATTGTTTTGGTTTATGTATTTCTCCAATTTTCCAAGGGAATTACTGATCTTGACTTAGGTTCCTCCCAGTTGATTTGCCCCCTCTCCCCAAAACCAAACCAAACAAAAGAAAACTATCACTCAGTTCTTAGCTTTTTTATATAAAATAAAAGGAATTAAGTATCTTAAGAAAGCAAAAGCCTTCAATGTTGCTGTTGTTACTTTTTAATTATATGTCAGAATCTACAGAAGCTTTCATTATAATTTTTTTTTTAAATAGATTTAGGTTCTCTGCCTGTGACAGTGATATTAAGGGGAGGCTCGTGTTTTTACAGTGAATGAACTACATGCATTGCAGGTTTTATGTAACATCATTTGCTGGAGTCAAGACGTTGTTAAGCATTTCTCAGCTTATTCTCCAGAGTATACTGACCAAACTCTAATCTTGTGGAAAGGTAAATATAACTGAAGTGTTTGGAGAGGTGATGGGAAATCAGTGCCTGGAAAGAGCACTCAGCTATATTTTTAACCATAAATCTCAAAGAGCAGGGCCATAAGTGTTTCTCTCTGTTTTTTTTGGAAAGTGTTCTGAATTTGAACACCTTTCTTTTTGTTTTCTCTTGAGCTCTGGGATGAGAAAAGATAGGTAGTAAATTGACCTTCCAGCTTTTACTGTCTTAACACAGTTCCTTCTTTGTGTAGTAACACCTTTGTATGTAGTTTCTCATTGCATTCATGTACAATTGTCTCCTAATTTTTAAAAGTTCTTATGCCCTATTGATTAAGGTTATGCCACATTTGTTCATACTCAAGTTCTTAATTGAAATATACTTCTGCATGTGGGTGATATTATGTAGCAGATTCTCTTGGGATTAATTCTGTTCTAGTATTTTCTGTTATGTAGGCAGCAGTTCTGGCCTTTAAGATCTTGGACAGAACTGGCAAATTATGCCTTCCAACAGTATTCCCTTAAACATGTTATCTGATACCTAGCTAAAATACATCATTGATAGGTTCTAGCATTACATTTCTAGGTTTATTTGTTCAATAAAGATTTTCTAAGAACTTTTATTAGCTATGTTACCATGTTAATTTTCAGAGTTATAAAAGTAATATGTCCCACTATGCTCAGGAGTTTCAAATAAATATCAGGAAGCCAGATAATTGCTGACTTAATTGATTATCAGAAAGTCAGGTAATTGCTACTATATGGAATCAGTATATTTGGATTCCATCAAAAGTCAGGCAAAACTAATATAAAATAATAGCGAATATCAACTATAATTGAAAAAAGAATTTCAAACAAAAAAATGCCGGACATGTTACCAAGTTATGAAAATAAAAGAAAGAAATATTGAAAGTAAGCAAACACAATCTTATCACAAAAATATAGTTATTTTTTAATTTTGGGATTCTTATTCTAATTTCTAAGTCCTTATTAATTAAATGGTGACTGTGTTTATGTAGTGCGATTAATGGAATAGGTTGATTTCTCACAAACACACTTGTACAGGGCTCCTTAAACATACACTCACAAGCACATAAAAACACAACCACACAGATTACTATAGATTGCAGGTAACCGTCCTCATGCCCATTACAGATGGAGATGGTTGGGGTTAATTCTGTCAGAATCCCTGTTAACAGATTAATCTGCTATGCTATGTATTTCTGTTAAACCAGGTTTTCATTCAAGAAATAAGCCTGTTTACTTACTCTGTTCCTATGATCTCATCTTCATGACTACTTTATGCTTTTCATTCCATGAACCAATCTTCTCTTTCCTCTAAAAGCTGTGTCCTACAGTCTTATTTTTTAAAAAAGATTTGATTTTTAAGAAGTTTTAGGTTTACAATAAAACTGAAGAAACTATAGATTTCCCATGTATCACCTGCCCCAACACTTGCATAGCCTCCTCATTATCGACATCACTGACCAGAATGGTAAATTTTACCAAGGATGAAGCTGCATTGACACAGTTTAATCACCCCAAATCCATAGTTTACCTCAGGGTTCACTCTTGGTGTTGTATTTTTTATGTTTGGACAAATGTCTATCGTTATTATGACATGTCTATCATTATAATATTATACAAAGTATCTTCACTACCCTAAAAATCCTCTGTGCTCTGCCAGTTCATCTTTCTCTTCCCCCTGGCAACCACTGATCTTTTTATTTTTTCCATAGTTTTAGCTTTTAAAACTATATAGTTTGAATCACACAGTACGTAGCTTGTTCAGATTGGTTTCTTTCACTTAGTTATATGCATTTAAGTTCCTCCATGTCTTTTCATGTCTTGATAGTTCAGTTCTTTAGAAATGAATACTATTCCGTTGTTTGGATGTACCAGTTTTTTTTTATCCATACACCTACTGGAAGACATCTTGGTTGCCTCCAGGTTTTGGCAGTTATTAATAAAGTTGCTATAAACATCTTTGTGCAGGTCTTTGTATGAAAAATAGTTTTTTAACTCTTTTGGGTAGAGGCCAAGGAACATGATTATTGGATCATATAATAAGAGTGTATTTAGTTACATAAGAAATCACCAAACTGTCTTCCAAAGTGACTGTACCATTTTCAGTTTTCGCCAGCCACGAATGAGAATTTCTGTTGATAAAAATTCTCGCCTTTCATGGTGTCAGTGGTCTGGATTTTTGCCATTCTAATAGGTAGATATTGTATCTTATTGTTGCTTGAATTTGCATTTTCCTGAAGACATACAATATGGAGCATTTTTTCATATGCTTATTTACCATATGTACATCTTTGGTGAGGTGTCTATTAAAATTTGTTCCATTTTTTAATTGGCTTATTTGCTTTCTTTTTGAGTTTCTTGAGTTATTTGTATATTGTGGTTAATAGTTCTTTAGCAGATGTGATTTTCATAAATATTTTCTACATATCAGTGGCTTGGCCTCATATTCTCTTGATGTTGTTTATTTGTTTACTTGTTTTTGCAGAGCATAAGTTCTTAATGTATTTTAATGAAGTCAGCTTTTATTTATTTAATTTTTCTTCCCATGAATCATGTATTTGGTGTTCTTTCTAAAAGGCATTGCCATTCTCAAGGTCATCTAGGTTTTATCTTATGTTATGTTATCTTATGTTATCTTCTACATTTTACATTTAGGTCTGTAATCCATTTTGACTTAATTTCTGTGAAGAGTGTTTGTGGCTCCATACATGTTTTCGCATGTGGATTCTGGTTATCTCAGCCTCATTTGTTAAAGGGACTATCTTTGCTCTATTGTATTACCTGTGATCCATGTGACTATATTTCGGGGGATCTATTTCTGAGTTCTATATTCTGTTTTGTTTATCTACTTGTCTGCTCTTTGAACAATACCATGCTATCTTGATTACTCTAGCTTTATTTTAAGTCTCGAAGTTGGATAGTGTCAACTTTATTCTTCTGTATGTAATTATCTGGTTTTGATATTAGAGTAATGCTGGCCTCATAGAATCAGTTAGGAGATATTCACTCTGGTTCTATACTCTAAAAAAGAGTGCAAAGATTGTTATAATTTCTTTCTTAAATGTTTGATAGAATTCACCAGTGAACCCACCTGGGCCTGGTGCTTCGTTTTTGAAGATTTACTAATTATTGATTGAAGTTAATAGATATAGGTCTATTCAGATATCTGTTTCTTCTTGTGTGTGTTTTGGCTGATTGTGTTTCAAGAAATTGGTCCAAATCATCACGATTATCAAATTTGTATATATAGAGTTTTTCATAGATTATTTTACTTTCCTTTTAGTGTCCATACTATTTTTAGTGATGTCTCCTCTTCATTTATGACATTATTAATTTGTACTTTCTCTCTCTTATTCTTAGTTATCCCAAAAAAGAAAATCAATTTTTTTTTATCTTTTCAACCAGCTTTTGATTTCATTAATTTTCTCTATTGATTTTTTGTTTCCGTTTCATTGATTTCTGCTAAATTCTTATTATTTCTTTTTTTCCGCTTACTTTGGATTTAATTTACTCTTCCATTTTCTAATGAAAATGTCAAAACAGAAATTATTGATTTTAGATCATTTTTTTCCTAGTTTAAACTCAATGCAATAAATTTCCTTGTAAACACTTTTCACTACATCCCACAAATGTTCATGAGTTCTTTTCATTTTCATTTAGTTCATAATATTTTTGTGTTTTGATTTCTTCTTTGACCCATGTGTTAGTTAGAAGTATGTCATTTAAACTGCACGCATATATTTGAGATTTCACAGTTATCTTTCTGTTATTTGTTTCTAGTTTAATTCCATTGTAGTCTTAGAGTAGACATTGTATGATTTATATTCTTTTAAATCTGTTAAGATGAATTTTATGGCCCAAAAAGTGGTCAATCTTGGTAAAAGTGCGTACGATATTGTATTTGGATGAAGCAGTCTATCAAGATCAGTTATGTCCTATTAATTGATGGTGTTGTTGAGTTATCTTGTTGTTCACTGATCTTGGATCTATTAGAGAGGGAAGAGTACAAGGCAAATCATACCCCCACCCCATCCACTTTTTTACAATTCCCGAATCATTTAACATGAGAAAAATCACTTGATTAAATAAAAACTGACTTTGAAGAGTAATTTTATATGCGGAACCATGTACTTCAATGATCTTTTCAATTATTTATTCCATTATTATGACATCAAAAATGCATACATTTTTTAAAGAATGAAACTTGTAGTATTGCCTTATGACCATGATTTCATTCTTTCCTGTCTATCTCTACAATGTCTATTTCTGTAATGTGAAATAACAACTAAATTTTTTAGGAGAGAAATGAGATCTCCTTATATACATCTGTTTATTTAATTTAATAACAGCTTATATTACAAATGTAGACACTTATTTATGGACTGGGGCATAGTTCTCTTGACGAAGAATATTATCATGGTCTTAAACAGTTATATTGTGAAAATAATTGCTCTATTTAATATAGAAAATATACATTTTTCAGCCCAGCGGATTTAAAATGTAAAAGAAAACTCTTTAAAGCTATATAATTATCATTTATTAAAACAAAATACTCATAGGTATCTATCATGTGCTTATTTAAGAAGGAGATAAAAATGAATAATTCATTAACTTAATATAACAAATGCTGCTGGCACTTAAGTAGTATTATTTCCTCATAAGAAAGAATACGTAAGAGTCTGTATATAATGCCTTAGCTAGCCCAGGACAGAATTGTTCTAAGAAAACCTGCATTGCCCATTCTTGACATAATTATAAAATTCTGCCATATGTTCCTTACATGTAGCAAGCATTTATTAGGAGCAGATAATGCAACTAGCTAGACAATGGTGACGGGGGCGGGGGGGGGGGGAGATGTTTTAAGCTCCTAAACAAGCATGCCAATGAATAGATGATTTTATTATAAAAAGAGTAGTTTAGTTGAAATTATACATTAAGGATACAGAGTGACTATTAAAGACAAAATGCTTGGTGCATTTGATAAATACAGTTAAGGCCTGGGTTCCACTAAGAGCAAAAATGTACCGAATAATTGTGAATTGGGTTTATTGGAGTCACCGCTTTCCCCACTTTACTACCTATTTGTTCTGAAAAGAAATCAGATAAGAGGAATAAACTCTAAACTGATGAAAAATACTTTTATGCTTTTATACACTACAAAATCATAACTTCCTATCAAGCCTGTGCATAGGTCATGACACCCTTTCTTAGCAGAAGACTCCTGCTAGAATACAAAGATAAGAAGCATCACGATAAAAAGAGAACAAAAACAGAAAAGAAAAAAGACAAACAGGTTTATTCGATAATTATTTTAGTCACTAAATAGATCTGACCAATACATATTTTACATCATCGTACTTGGTTGATTTCGAAGTGAGTAGTTGAAGGTTATAAATTTCATATACTCTAATATTAATGAAGACTTTGAAAGCATTCTTCCCAACATTTTGAGACATATATACCTAAAATTAGAAAAAAATAACAATAAGTAATACTATGTATATATAAATACATAAAATATACATTTAAAATAAATAGAATAATATTAATTTCAATTAGGAAAATATAGACTATTACATTATCAATTTTTACAACTCTGTCAATCACTGTGTATTTAAATTGCCACATCATGTGCCATATATATAATGTATTTGAAAATCTCTCTCTCTCTCTCTCTCTCTATATATATATATGTATATATATAATTATTGTCCCTAGTAACTTAAACAATAACTGGTACTTATCACATACAAATTTGTTACCATAATCATGGAATACAAGGAAAGTTTAAGATGTATTCCCACCAACAATTTTTACAATATAATTGTGTAGGCATCACTAATGTACATAAAATAGTGAAAGAAAAGTGACATTATATACTGATTCAGGCAATTTTAAAGAATAGTCAAATATACAAAAACATGTGATACACATGGAATTTGTAATTTTTAAAAAAGAAAAATATAGAACAATGTAGGGTGTATTGAGTGGTGACTTTAAGAGTCACTGGAGCAAGGGCCATGCCCACAAATAAGAACCAGGAGCAAGGTAAGAATAAAGTGATATTATTTTAATTGACAGACTTGTTTATATGCTGCGTCAGCAACTATAATTAAAACCCACTGCATACAAGCTGATTTTTGAAAGTATTAAAATAGCAGCTTATTTTTCTAATACATATATATATATTATATAAATTTTTGAAGTAGTAGACATTCATGAATGGAAGAGAAAGCACCTCATGAGTGCCATTACACCTTAATGTCCTACCACGCTAGGGTCCTCAGCATGCCGCTTCCATTGCGGGTCACCACATCACCCAACATGGCCGCTGGACCACTACATGTACTCCAGGTTAGATGCATGAGATACATGGGAAATATTGCCCCCTCCCTTTGAGAAATGCTTCTTGAAATTGTAACACAATAGTTCACTTAAATTGTATTAATAGAATTTAAGAACATAACCCAGGTAGCTTCAAGAGAATTTGAAACATGTAGTATTGTAACAGGGCAGATAGTGTTTTATTAATGTGTATGGTAGATTCTCATTATTAGGGTAGTTATGTTCTATAAAGTCACTACAAACCCAGAATTAGCTGATGAAAAACCATGCTCCTAGGGAAAAACAGGGTTAGCTTCCTGGGAGTGCCTGGTCACAACATTTTCATCAAACCTATCAATATGTTTATGTATGTTTATATGTTTTTCCACTTAAAGGCACCTTTAATATATATCGATTCATTAACATTGAACTGATAGACAAATTTGATATAACTCACACTCAAAGGAAACATACCTAACGCACCTGTTTTACCTGTAAAGCACATCATAGCCTTCTCACACATAGCAACAGTAGACACCACTTCATTACTATACTTGGGGGCCATTTTGAACAGTGAAATCATCAGCAAACAACACAGAAATGCAAAAACATGACACTAAGTAGACCACGAAAAGGACTCGTTTACAGTGAGAGACGAAACAAGTTTTTGTGACCAGAAATGTGCCACAGAAACTTAACTCTTGTTTATGTCAATTAGCCTATGGTAAAATTGGTTCATTATACATTGTTTTGTTTGAAGTCACAGTTCCCAAAAACCTATTGACAAAATTAAGCGAGGACTTGCTGTATTACCATTTTGCAATGTTAGCCTAATTATCTTAGGTGAATATTAAACTCACCCTCCACATTCATGGAAAATAAGGATGGGGGTTTAATAAGCAGATTATGGGAAGTATCTTGTACATGAAAGAGTATCAGATCGCTTGATGCAAGAGATGATTCCTATTGCAAGAAGTGCCATATTCAGAGACAACATACAAAACCACAAAGCTGAAATTCGGTGGCTAACTTTGCTGACACTCACACACACAAATATAGCGTTTCATCCTGTGCATTTATAAAAATCAATTTTCTGCACAACAGGGGGAAATTAATTACTATAAAAGTTTTACCAACACTTTATTAAAGTATATTAACCCCTTTAAGGTAGAAAGTCAATTATTCGTACAGTCTGTTAAATTTTTGCATTCTCTGTTGTTTTCCAGACTCTTAATTCACCAAATGGGACAAAGCCAGCTAAAGAATATTAGCACAATTAAACCCCTTCATTTTTTAAGTGAGAAAACTAAGATCCAGAAGTATAAAAACTGTTTCTATTCAGAATCCAGCTAATCACATAGCTAATCTAGAATTTTAATGCAGGTCCCACTGTTCTTGCTTTTAGGTCCTGACGGAAGTACAAAGGAAGGTTTCCATTTCACAATGTGCCCATTCTTATCACACCAGGCTCCATCCTACTCTCAGACCAGTTTCCCAGGCATATATTTAGACAAGATAATCCACGTTATCAGGCTCTAGCCACAGCCTCTGAAGGCCTGTATTTTCCTGCTCCACCTTCTTTCGTCATTCCTTGGGCCCGAGAATGTGCACGCTAGTGAGGCTCTCAGAAGAGAAGGCAGAGGACCAGGGAGTAGGCGTGGCCCATTTGGCAGGGGATTCCAGGGTCTCTGATTATGGTTTGGAAGAGGAGGCCTGGCTGTGTGCATGTATTTTCTTAGTTAGACGGCTGCTTGGACAGATTGGTCATGGCTGTCATTTCTAAAGTCCTGGTCCAAGAATTGAGGCTCTCTTGCTTGGGCACAAGATAGTGTCTAAGTGTCTTACTTCACATCCGATGTCCTTTCAGTTCCTTTCTAACTTCACTATAAAATATTTTACTCATTTTACATTTACCTTCTTTCTTCTTTTGGAACCAGGAGATATAAATTTGTAGACGCACTGCCTCTTACAGTTTTCTAAGTAGGTATATTATTTCTTATCGAATGTCTGTCTCATAATATTTATTTTTCTTTAGGATGATAAAATATTTCAGTGATCACAGAATGTGTAATGTGTTTCCGGTATTAAATGAAATAGTGTATTTATATGAAATTAAATGTTTTGCTTAATAATATATGAAAAAGTTAAAAGACAAAATGAGTTGTAAAAATAGGCATATATAATGAGCTTGTGTATTTTAGAAGGCTTGTATGTGAATAATAAAACATTAAAATAAATAAATAAAACCAAAAATGAACATTTACAGAAAAAAAATTAATAGTAAAAGTACAGCATAATGTATACAAATGTCTGAAAATATTATAATATATACAAATCATAATAAAAGATAGAGTAAGGAAGGATGGAGGAAGGATATCTTTATAACTTTCAAGCTGATAAATTCCTAAACTGTGATAATGTACAGTTCTAGTAAGTGAAATTGACATTGATAGGTGCTAGAATTACAAGTTGATATAACATTTCCGGAAATCAACTCATAGACAGGAGTTGGTTTATGGACATTCCGCTCATTCCATGGCTAGAAATCTTACCTAAGATTTAAATATAATTTTAAAAATATAATATGTAATCAAGAAAAAAATGGGAACACCCTAAAGATTCCACATTGGGAAAGATGACAAATCAAATGTGGAGTCTATATAAAACCAGGGCATATCTCAAAAAGTGTAAGTTTTGACCAACCTTATATGTTAAGAGCAACCACCATATTTTTCCAGCTGGAAAGGAAGTTGATCTTTTGTCATACATTTTGGGGGATCATTAAGCATGGAAATTTTAAACTTAAATTTTAATAATACTCAGAGAAAGGAAGTGAAATGCAATGCTTCCTATACTCCCTTTTCCCACCTTAAACACGGAGCCCACTGCAGATACCATTTTCCCACCCAAACTAATAGACCTCAGTTAAACTGGTAATTTTCAAAAATGTACTCTCTGTGTGTATGTGTTCCTGTGTTCACTGTTATCTTACTGAGGACGAGGCCCACAGTAGTCTCTGACACAGACCTCTTGAGTCCACTTATGCCCTTGGTATTTGCTCTCCATTCACAGCTATTCTTTGGGATGGAGTCTTTTCACTCCTTCAGTCAATTCTCTGTGGAAATAGATGTTTCGAAATACAATGTTGGCAGGCTCTCTTTTGTAAATATATTTAGCATCTTTTCTTTTACCTAAATGTAATTGAAGTTTGCTTCAGGGTAGCTCTCAATCTCCCTGGCCTGCCACTTTAAGCCCAAACCACAAGTGCAATATTCTTTGAAGAGCATCTCACCTGCCCTCAGGAGATCCTAAGTAGTAGAAACACACAGCACATAATCAGCTTTTTTCAACTGACTCTTTACTTCATCTCCTTGAAGCAGTGGCTGATCCAGTTTTAAAATCTTCTAGTATGTTCTGCAAATATGGTCTAGCACTTTAGTACAGTATATGGGGTACTTGACCCAATAGAATATTATTTTTAGCCTATGAGGATTTAGCAGTGCCTAGGCACCACAAAGTGGATGACTGATTATTTCTTCTGATCCAGTTTTAAAATGTTTTGTTGTGTCATATATCTGTGGTTTCTCATCTCTATAGTATGTGGAGATACTTTATAAAGTTGTATTATTCTTATCTTTTAAGGCCTCTGCTGGAACAAAGATGCTAAAAAATTAGCAGTGGATTATTGGATTAATGACCTAGGTTCAAAATCTATTAGGGTGTTCTAAAATCTTAAAATCTTAGGATAGCCTTCATGTGTTTACAATATCGTGTGTTCACAACATTATATTGTTCTTGGCCTCTGGGGCCTCAGGTGAAATCAAAACAAAATTTATCCAATTTTAACATCATTTTTGTACTATATATTTGCAATGGTAGGTACTAATGTCAAATTAGGCATATATATTTATACACATATATAAATATAATTATATATAGACTGAACAGCATGGAGGAGGGCATATGCTGGTAGAGGTAATAGTAAACAGACAAAGCAGGTTGCTGACCTTCATCTTCTGTGCCAGAAGACTTTTAGCCAGAGATACAATATCCACCTGGTAACCATTGAGGCGATGTGAAATCTGGCATCACCCCAGTGACATGGGGATGTGGGGTTCCTCGTTTCTTCCCTGCTGACACAGCAAAGAATCACAGGTCAGCGAGATTTAGAAGTAAGATTTATTGAAATTACATTTTAGAAGGAGATGGGCCTTGCTAAGGAAGGCAACAGCCCTGTGGAATTTGGGAAGCAAAAAGATAAAAGATAAAAGACAGAGTATGGTCCAAGGGAGGAGTGGGTTCTCAGCAAAGAGAGCTGTAACTGTTTCAGTCTTCAGCCTTCTTTCTCTTCTAAGTCCTCCAACATAGAGCACCAATATTGCAGAATTCTCCGTGTTTGTAATTTGATTACCTTTCACTAATAATTGCATTAACTGAACTCAGGTTTTCTCTCTCTCTCTCTCTCTCTCTCTCCGAGGAACTAATACTCCTCCTAACTCAAAACTCTCTTGAACAATCATTTATTTTCTACTTCCCTCTGCTCTCAGGATCCAGAGGTGGAGGCTAGTATTCTCTTCTTCGGAACCATTTAGTCTCCATTTTTCTGTTTTTATCACTTTCATTTTTTCCTGGAACACTTTAGCACATGGTGCACAATAATTTTCTTCACTCCTATATGCTGTTGGCTTCACTCTGAGTGGATGTAGATGCCCATACCGAAAAATCCAGACAAAATCACCAAATTCTTGGTTTTAAAAATTTTTATGTTCAGTGACCTTTTAGCTTATCATTCAGTAATCTACTTCCACAATTTCAATTTCGACTTTGTCATTACCTATACTACAAGTATTCCATGTCCAGATATCACTAATTCACTGATTCTCGTCTGTGACCACAACCTCATTTATTGTCCAGCTGCTTTGTCAGAAACTCTTGGTCAGGAGCTGTGGTCTCTATAAATTTTTTCCCATCTTTCTCTCTTAAATATTTGTTTTGTTTTGTTTTTACATAGCATTATCCAGCTCGGGCTCCTTGGTTCATGGTTTCAGGGACCTTCTTGCAAATATTCTAAATTCTCTTGTTCTCTTGTTCTTATTGAGCCTGTCGAGCAAAACAGTAAGCTTGAATGTTCTAAGCTATCATAATGCAATATGACCTTACCCCAGCAGCTGAGCAATGCTGGGTAATTTCATACAGGAGGTCATATTAGCCTCCTAAAGTGTATTATCATCACTCACAAACCAGCCTTCACGACTGCTCATGTATCTCACTCCACGAAATGTTTTAATCTTCTCTCTTCGGATTTTTATATCTGCATATCTCCTTCAGTCTAACAGATGTCTTTGCCATCTCCTTGCCAACAAAAATAGAAATCATAAGATTGAGCTACAAATATTTTAATGTTACAAAATATAAACATTCACATCTATACTCTCATTTTTCCTAAGGTCGATTCCATTATCCGTTCACTGGAGTCTACACATTTTTGTTTATGTCACGTTTAGCAGGTTATAGTTACTGATTTTCCTAGTTTATCTTGTGTATTCAATCTTTAATTCTCAACTAAAAACTCACCATTTTTAATTAATTTATATTTTAATCAAAACAGTAAATGTGTTGGACAACAATGTTTCTTTTCCTATCTGCCTACAGCATGGAGAAAATTCAGAGATGCTAGTTCACATATTGAAAGTACTTTGGCCTCTGAAACAACCAGTTAAACATAGCCACTCACTTGCTATCAACTGGATGGTAAAGTGGACAAGAAGTAAATTCTCTTGGTTGTTTTAAATCATTGATATTGTGATTGATTTCATAACGTTAAAACAGCTGGTATTATTTTCACTAAAACAGAAACTGTTATTTTGGAGTACTATTATTGTTATGTGTACAAAACACATCATAGAGAGTCAATAAATAATAAATATAGTTAAAAAACATTTTTATAATATATTCTCAATAATTCATAGAAAATAGGGTTAATAGAGTACAAACATGTTATATTACATGTTTTATATAACTGAATTAGTTATATTACAATATAAACTTTCTTTAAAGATGACCATGAAATATAAATGCTCTGAAATATGAAAAATATTTAGTTGACAGCCTCAATTCAATTTGTAAAATATGATTTTCCTAATTAATTTTGACTTCCACAATCTAGTGCCCATCCATCTTTCCTTTTTATATCTGTTAATGCCATTACTACTTAAGGTAAAAAAAATAAAACAAAACAAAACCACATTTATTAGAACAATAATAGAATATTCTTATTCAGTCTGATTTAGAAGCATTTTAAACAATACCATAAGTAATTTCTAAATGCAGTATAAGAAAAATAACTTAGCCTTTATAATTTAATTTCCACATAACATATCGTATTATAAATATTTTTATTTCTTTTCCAGCATTTTTGAGGAATAATTAACAATAAAATTAAACATATTTAAAGTATGCAATGTGAGGATTTAATATAAAATGTAAAATGATTACTACAACGAAATTAACCCATCCATTACTTCCTATACTTCATTCTTTTTTGCGTATGTGGTGAAAACATTTAAGGTATCTCAAAACTTCAACTATGTGGTGCCATATTATTAATTATAGTCACCATGTTGTATATTAGGTTCTGAAAACTTATTTTACACATAACTGAATGTCCAAACACTTTGGCCTATATCGCGCCATTTCTTCCATCCCCCAACCCCTGGCAGTGACAGTTTTACTCTCTGTTTCTATGGGCTTTTTTTTTTTTTTTTTTTAGGAAAAAAAAAAAGGCTTCACAAATAAGTAATACCATATACTATTTGTCTTTCTCTGGTTTCTTTCAAGTAGAGTAATGCCCTCTGGATTCACTCATATTTTCCAAATGGCAAAATGGCAGGATTTCCTTCTATTTTATGCCTGAAATAATATTCTATTCTATATAGATATAAATTTTATATATTACATATATAAGTTCTACTATTCATATCCTATTATATTCTAGTATACTATTATCTTTTGTGTACATATATCATATATATATTCTGTTATATACATATATACTTGATATTAATTGAAGGCCTTTCAGTATTTAACATGGTTTCAACTGTTAAAGTGCTGACAGACCCCTTGGTTTTACTTTTGTAGTTAACAGAAAATTGCAGGAATGTGTGAATGCTTGCCATAATCAGGCCTTTTTCTTAATAAATAGGAATATGATCATTTATAGAAATTATACATGAGAAAATATTTTTACTTTTTTTGTGATGTGCTGTGTTGTAAGGAAATAAAATATAATTTTTAAACATTATTATCTGAATATCATACAATATAATGTGCTCAACTTTTTTTTGCTAATTTTTTAAGATATAGTAAAATGTTTTATTTTTTCTTTTAGTAAAATGGACTCCGTTAGAAAATAAAATTACCAGAACAACTATAAATAGATGAATGGATGGATGGATGGTTAGATGGATAGAGAAATAGATATGTATATATACTAACATTTTCTTTATCCATTCATCCATCAGTAGACACTCAAGTGGTTTCTGTATCTTAATTATTGTCAATAATGCTGCAATGAACATAGGAATCCAGATATCTTTTTAGATATTGATTTAATTTCAGATAGATACCCAGAAGTTGAATTACTGGGTCATAGAATAGCTCTATTTTTAGTTTTTCGTGGAAACTTTATACTGTTTTCCATAGTGACTGTACCAATTTACATTCCTACCAATAGTGCACAAGAGTTCTCTTGTTCACATCATCACCAACACTTGTTATTTCTTGTCTTTTTGACTCAGAACTTAAGGACAGGCTCAGAGCAGTTGCTGCACAACTCTCCTGATGGTGGATCAAAACTATGACTCAGGATCCTGGGTGATGGGTGAGGGCAGATCAAAGCCCAGACTAAGGACCTAACAGGGCTGTGTGCAGCTGTCTTGGCAGCTTGTCCAAATGATGGAGACTCAAAGCTGCAAACTAGGTCTCAGTGGGTGGAGCACAGTGCAGTGACAGCTCCGAGCTGCTAGGGGGCTAAGCACTGTGGCAACTCCCCATCTTAGAGAGGAAGGCACAGTGCCAACTTGGGACCCTAAGGGTAAATCTCTTCATAGGTACAGTTGGAGCCCCAGGGAGTAGATATAGCCACAGGGACTTCAGTAAGCTCCGTCAGCTGGGGTCAGCTTCAGTGAGAACTGTGGGGTTCTCAGTACAAAGGCTGCGGATGTCCATAGTGGAAATGAAGAGTGCTGCATTCTTCCTGTTTTTCTTTTCAGAGTGGAGTGGAAGCCCTCTGAGAGATCCCTGCAGCACAGAGCACCTGCAGACCGGAGGCTAGGCTGGCACAGCACAGGTAAGACACTCTCTTTGCTTTTCTGTGCAGTGCTCATTGGCTTTTGCACTCAGTGGGTTTCTGCTGCTGCTTGGTTGTAGTCCAGAGCTTTCCCAGAGTGCTATTTATTTCTTCATTGTTTTTGTTGTTTTCGTGGAGGAAGTGAGCATTGAGACCTTCTAGGCTGCCATCTTGTTGACATCATCTACTGTATTATAAATTTGGTGCTATATAATGTTATATAAATGCCCTTATTATGAAGAAACTAAAATATATATGATATGAATGTTTACAGGCCAATAATGAATCAATAGAAATATTGTCCTTCCTATGTAATATCTTGAATATGGAAAATAGAGGAGGTATCATTAAATCATCTAACTCAGTCTAAAGCGTTTTGCTGTTATGAGTTCATATTCAAATATTAGATCTAACCAAAAGCTATCAATTAATAGACAATAGACACAAACACCTAAACCTTAATGTAACTGAAATGGCTCAGATGTGTTCAGTGTATTCTTCATTTGTTTCCGTACTCACCAGCGTACCTCCTTTCTCTGTTTTTTTTTTTCTGTGCTCTGTGTGCCTGAACCTTTGGACTGGATCACATGGGCTCACTCACTTACTATTGTACTCAGCAAATAGGAAACAATAAGAGACTCAGGGGAAATCCCAACTGTCTTCCTTTTGCCATGGTACCCCAATGCCGGTTCTATGTGACTGTCGTATAGTATCCTATTCTCCTTGAAGCATGTCATTTATCGTTCCACCTACAATCCTTTTGCCCTTTTGTATCAAGATTTGATGATGATTTCTTGCATTTGATTTCTTCTGCATAAACTCTTTGGTTTTTCACAACTCCATAGATTATATTGGGTATGTTTTATCATCAGTTTCTCAAATGAAGAAAGAGGCATGGAAACTTTAAAAGCTTTTCCCAAGTCACATGGTTAATTGTGAGAGTACAGAATCCATTCATCTTATTCTGTAACCTGTTCAAGTAATAAGGTACTACCACCGCATGTAGCTTCTTACTGTGTTTTCCTATGTTGTTCAGCATATATAAATATACATTCATATAAGCCACTATTCATTGAGTTCTCATTATATGTAATATGCTCACTTATTTACTTATTGTTCTCTATGTTTAAGACAACTCTATAAAAGGGATATATATTTTTATTATCATAATTGTTATTATCATTATTATTTTATATAAGAGGAAAAAGACAGAGGCAGAGAAGTCTAAACTCCAATACCATACTCTGCAGAAAACACTTAGATGAAAAACATAGTGGCCTATTTTAAGAAGAACATTTTATTTGCTCTTAGCAATAATGAAAAATGAAACATTAGTTTTAAAACATAACGAAGACATTAGAGATCAGTGAGATTCACAAAATTTAACTCATTTATCTTCATAATAGCATGACTAATTTTTCAAGTCCATGATATTATTATATCATTGAAAACTAAAAATTAAACTATATGAAATAATATTTTCATGTAGATATAAAAGGTCAATGGTAGGTGTTTCCTATTAAGATTGAAAGATGATGATACACAATAGCGATCGGCTCAACATCTATTTAAATACTAGTGTTCAGAATTAGTGGAAACCTGTTTGCACATTATTAGAGGGTGTACTTAAATTATACTTGTCCAAGTATATATTTTTAGTTCTTTCTATTACAATGATTCCATCTTCATATATATTTTTGAAGTCATCTCATCAGACTTGATCTCCTACTGTTGCTCCTAGAATTAATCTTGTATGAAGCAACATTTTCACTGTTGGCAAACCCTAAAGGAAATTTTTCCTTCAAAATAGAATTTTGTAAATTTCCTTTATTGAAAAGGACACAAAAATTGGATATTCAATAAGCATAGTATTATCTCTCCATCTACATCAACCTAAATAGAAAGTATCTGGCTAAATGAGATATTCAGGAAGCCACATTGGTTGAACATCAACATTTGAAAATGCCCTAAGAAAATAATTATAACCTGCTTTTAATATTGAGGCAAAACCTGTTCTTTTAAAGGGTTTTGATATGTCATCTATTTTTGCTTTCAATATTTATATGTTGTTTTCTACTTGAATTTCTTCTTTATTTCTTGGTATTTGGAGTCACCTATTCCTCATATGTTATTGCCCAAATTGAGAAACTTATTTGATCAATTTTATGAGACAAAGAAGAAATATATTAATGATAGTAAATGATATAATAAGAATCATACTTTACTTCTTATAGTTAAATAGACCTCTGAAAATAGCAATCGAAAACTTGAAAGAAATCTGTAGTGAGGAATAGGAATTTCTGAATTAAGCATCTGAAATGAAAATGGTTAAAACTCACTTTGCACTAAAATTATGGTTCAGTGAAACATTAGTTCCTGTTTTTATTCATAGTTTACCTCTTATTTGGAGAGTTTTAAAATACTTGACTTTATGTCAGCTACATAAAACCAAAAACAAAATATGAGAAATGTGTATGTGCATGCATGCATATATCTTTGTCTCTGTAATATATTAAAATCAAAATTCAAAATTGAAGTCGCAGTTACTTCTTACTATATTTAACTCTGAGTGCTTTCTTTTAATAAATGTTGTTAAGGAAATGACAACAGGCATGATTTGACATAAAATGAGGTTGTAGTATCAACTGCAAAAAATGTGTTGCTGTTCTTATGTCAGACTTCAAGACTGAGATATAACAACAAATAGGACACAAAAAATAGAACTTTTGTTTGAGATATGCTGTCAAAAAAAGAGATGAGTATATATTGACATATTTAAAACTTTATAGGACAGCATTTCTTTTCTGTTTGAAAAGTGCAATGCAATTTAATTTATTTAGTAGTATATGTATAATATATGGGATATATAAAATTGGATCATATGAACTACTAATATTTAACTAATTAAACTCACATAAATAGTGTTTCAGCCTAACATTATAAATGTTAGTTCATAGATCTCACAAATATGAACATTTATCTCACTGGAGAGAAAATCATGGTATATGTGATGATTAAAAAAATATTAATCATTGATAATATTTATGTTTTCTTTACATGACTAAAACCTATTATGAATAATTGTTGGATCTATAAAGGGCAAGGGAAATATATATATATATATGATCAATAGATAAATTTATCGATTAAAATTATATAAACATGCATACATAATTTAAGTACAGTAGCTTAGTGCTAGTGGATTGCAGATAAATACTTCAGTTTTTTATGTTAGGGACCAATGTTAATTTCAACAAATTTACATTCATATTACATTAAATTTAGAAAAAATTGCACTGTTTGTGCACAGTTTTATACACATACTCTAATATATGTGAAATTCTTAAGTTTCTTGCAAAGAATACCAAAAGATGCCTTTCTTAAATTTGGAATCTCTTTACAAAATTGCAGACTTAAGAATTGTTAGGTAGTTTTATTTTCAGAAAACAAAGATCCATTAACATACCTCTGTAAATGGGGAGCAAATGAGTGATGGAAAAGGGCAGGAGTTAAAGGGGGCAATAATTTAAATTATGGACACTTGAATTAGATATACCTAGATTTATTTCCAGTTTTTATCATTTAAAAGTAAGTTTGTTCTTGGGAAATTTATTTAATCATTCTAATTTTAACTTCTTTATCTGTAAAATAGAAAAATGAATTGGGTTAATTCAAGAAGTAAGTGAGCCAGTTCACAAGAAAGCGCTTGTCAAAGAACCTAACACGTGGTAAGTCTTTGATAAACTTTAATTGTCATTATTATTACTACCAGGGTTTGATAAATAATTTGCAGAGCCCACTGCAAAATGTAAATGGCGGAGCCCCTTATTCAAAACGCAGGAGGAGAAATACTGTTAAAGGCACAAATATATATCATTTTAAAGTCACTAAAAATATTATATTTTGTGTACTTTTACTTTTCTCTGACTATCGCAGATTCCTTCCACTTAAATGCTTATGCATGATTCCTCTCCCTCACAAATTCAGTTTTTACACAATTCCCAAGTGTCTTTATTTTGATTATGCCTCAAGGAAACCTTGATTAATATTCATATCCACTATTAACAGTTATGGTCTCTTTATCATTTGAAATCTTAATACCCCCAAAAGGAATCTGATTTTTCCATTTCATGTTTTTAGAACACGTCAGTGGTACTTGGCCTCTATATATTGACTTCCGTTGACTAGGCTACCCACGATGGTTCCAATTAGCTGTGTCTGTGGGATAGAGAGAGAGGGTGAGACACTGAGGGGCATCGTTGGCTATGCTGAGGTATTTTTCATCAAAACAAAGAGTGGGCAGGTCAGCTTTTTTTTTTCCCCCTTAATATGCAAAATGTGGAAAAAGTGCTTTTACTCAAATAATTTAAGTTGGCAGAAAGCTTAAAGTAAAGGTAGTATATAATTTATACCTTTCATTTTAGCTTTGAATGTGTATATGTGAATTTATTTTAAAGTTTTATCAATTAAGGCAAAGGCTTTGCTTGTAAGTCAGTTGATGGACATCCTAAGCACTTTTTTTTCTATTTTTTTTTAATTTACATAAACCATACTCATAATTCATCCTCTTTGGTTTTCTGTTTCCATCTCTTTAAAGCACATCGAACAATTACAAGCATTTTTGTAAGCTATTTGTATGCAGAATCTTTTTAGATGGCTGTGATTTCTTCCATGGTTTTTTATAGCTGTCCAGACCACACTTACTCTGAAAACATATTTCAAGCAACTCACCTTTATAGAGTCTTGTCAAGGCATATAACTTAGTTTTATAGAAACAAATCTATTTTCACACTCCTGTTTTCATAAGTTTAAGTGATATTTAAATAAATTATGTAAGGGAAAAAACAAAAACAACTGTTACAAACATATTTAGGGATAAACACATCTGATACTTGGTACACACTCTGCTGAAACAAAGAGAACAGAGTGTGGGAGACAGGAGCTACGTGAGCCAAAAACATTCAACAAGCTGTAGACTTCAGTAAAGATGTTAACAGAGGAACTGGAAAGCATTATATTATGTAGTATGTTGGTAAAATGGAGGTCATTTAAATGAACTTTTGTTTTATTCGTTTTCTTTATCTCTTTAAATTGAACTTATTTCAGTCCCATCTTATCAAATTCGTGTGTAAATGAGAAGGAAAAGTTGAAACAAATGTTTGTCCGTTTTTTTACAACTACTCGATATGTAAACACTTTTGCCTTTTTTAATCTACGGAATGAGATGATATGCTCATACCTGAGATGATGAGCTTGCAATTAATATTTTTTAAATACACTATAATGTGAATCTATAGGATGGAGCCCAGAAACAACACACGTGATGAATGTTGAGTATTTGCCGCTTGTGGAATATGACAGGAAAGATAAATTTGTTAAAAATATTATAGATGTGTTCTGGAAACTTTTCAGAAATAGACACAGTTCATGAATAGAGCTTCCATATAGAGAAAGGAACTAAGGAAAATTACAAAGGTTGAATTCGTTTCCATGGCAAGAAATCAGTTTAATGACTTTAAATTCAGTTCATACACAGGGAACTACTTTCAGACAAACCACCTAAGAAATACTAACAATAACCAGGATCAGAATAGGTATAATTTGACCAAAGATGCTCTCAACCTATTTGGATTAATATTTATATTTTTAATATCTTAAATATAAAACACGTTAAGAATATTTCATGCCTTTGTTTTTATCTAGCAATAATTGAGACTTTCCTTCTCACTTATCCAGAGTCCACAATCCTTTCCTCCCCAACCATTCCTCTGGAATGAATGCTAATTCAAAGTTCAGGGGTCTTAGTCTCAGGAAACAATTCAGTTGTCGTAATACCTAGAGCAAAAAATTAAAGATTTTATAATCCTCTGTTTTCATATTAATAATATGGAACATACCATTTCCTGTTTCTGTGGTAATTTTTTTCTGAATAATATATCAGGAAAAAGTATACTTACTCCAAAAGAGCTAGATATTTTATCTGTTTGAATTTTTATCTCTTAATCTCTAAAACCTAGAAAAGTGTCTGGCACAAGTGTGATGTTAAATTGGGATTCGTTGAACACATGAATGAACACCATGAACAGTTTTTCGTATCACTGACTGATCAGTACTGAAATTAGCAGTGGCTGTAAACATTCCCTAATTTTGATGTGCCTGTCCCATGAATGAGGACAAAGAGTAAGCACTGATAAATACAGGTTTGTGTCAATCTCTAATCTTTAATGAATTCCCAGAACTGGAGATCCCAGCTCAAAAAATGGGAGAAATTTCAAGGATTTTGTTACAAGATCTAGTTGCCCTATGGAAAGAATATTATTGCCAGCATTGTAAAACAGTGCTTCAACTACAGTTAAAGATATATATTAATTTGAAATATATCAACTTTTGTTATAACAGATTTTGATTTTTATGTATTTAACTCCATAAACTATCTGCATTTAATTTTACTATATTGTGAGATAAGTTACAATATATTTTAATCCAATATTTAATGACTTTATATATAAAAATATTAGATAATCAATTTTAAATATGGGGTTTCAAAAGTTACTATCCATTTGTTATATATCAATTTTTTGCATATGCTTGATCACTTCTGGAGATTTGTGTTATCTTCCAATAAACTATAATTATAATTTTAATATCACATGGTTATATTATTTTATTACTGTTACTTATTAGTGGAAGAAAAGATAGTTAGGTTGACAATCCTTAATCAACATTTCTGTTCCTCAAAACTTATAGTAAACTACAAACAAGTATTCTAGGTTAACTCTAAAATTATGATTAAAATGGTTATCATATCTAACAATAGAATTACAATTTATCACATCTTATAATTTAGGAGAAATTTGAGTGTTTTAAATACTGTCTTTTGATCCAGGAACATGATTTTTTTTAAATTTAATTCTTTATTGACTTTTGAGATACCTTATAGATTTCTAAATGTATTATTTTGAAAGTTTGTATTCACATGATAGACTTTTATTTAGTTTACATTTGTGATCTAGCCATGAAAAAAATAAATATATACTCATTATAATTACAAATGAATTGTTACAGAAATATGGAACAATACCATTGAATTTTGTGTGTGTGTTTTGTAGCTGATCAGGCAATCAAATAGTTCTATAATATTTCTTGTGTGTTTCAGGAATTGTTATTATAGAATGTAAATACTACTAATTTCCTTTCTTTTTCAGAAAAAGAAGTAAACATTAATGAATACTTAAGTTTAAAGAAGATGCTTTGATTATATTTACTCTATTAAGATTTTAACAAGATTTAATGTTAATTTCAGCATAATTATCTTTTGCTATGTACTTTGATCACATGACTTTATTTGACAATTATTTGTATTGTATATTAATATACTAGTATTGACTCTAATTTACTTGTCTTGATTGAATCTACTTTTTATGGTATATTACTCTTGTATTTTACTGCAGAATTTTATGTAATAATGCTTTTCACGTGATATCAATCATATAAAAATTAAATACCTGTTATTTAGCTTTACATTTTCAATTTTATACAACTATTCTATCTCTTCTCTGTTTATTTTTCTTTATTAGAGTAGCTTAACTGTTACCTTTTATGTTTACATTTTTTTCCTTCAAAAAACTCTTAAGTATAATCATCAATGTTACATTTCTCTTTGTTATCTTTTTATCTTTTCATTTTCCTATTATTCTTCAGACTTTTTTGGTAATTGCTAATTGATAACTGTAAGTTAATTATATCGATGTAATTTGATTTGAGTTCCAATTTTCTTGGCCAAATATCATGTATTGTTGTGTACACTTTTTTATTTTAATCAATTTTTAAATAATTTGTAAACCTGTGATTTATTTTGTACTATCATGATATAACCGAGGAGAGTGGAGACTTTGTTGAGCAGTTTTCTTTTTATTTATAAAATTGCAAAACATCATTAGATAATGGAGCCTATAAAATGTCTCTTTTGTTGACTTTTTAAAAAGGATTTTGTGTGTGAGAGTGTGTGTGTGTGTGTGACTGTATGTGTGTGTTAATTCCTAGCCAATGATTATGATATTGGAACTATCTCACAGGCATTGAAAGTAACATGTTTTCTGTATGGTTTATCATTTTTATTATTTAATAATTCTACAGCATTAATCATATTGATTTTTTTCATATCACTCACTTTTGCCTACTTGACTGCTTAAGGTTTAAGATATTTTTGAAACAGCTGTTCCAGTACATTTTTTGATATATGATTTAAAAATATATGTATTTATGTCATCTTTCCTTTTGTTAAAGTCCATAACTATTAGCTAGTCTTTTTGAATAATTTGGTATATTTAATATTTTTTTTTGATTTTTACATTTTGATGTAAACATATCGATCTCTGGTTATCTGAGTGTTGTTAATTAGTCTGAGAATCATTTATCATCAAGATATTTGGTTCACTTTGTGTTAGTTTGTAATCCACAGTCTTTAGAGGATGTGTACCATGGAGGGATTTTTGTTTTTGTTGTTTCTTTGTAACTCAACATGAAAATTCTATTTTTAGCAATAGAGGTTTTTATCTCATTTACATTTACTTTCAAAATTGACATATTTGGTCCTTTGTTACCTTGCATTTAAAAAAAAATGTATTCTGATACTGTGCATGCCTTATGAACTGCTTTTTCTCTGAATTTTTTCTGTAGTATTGTTTTTAGGGAAAATGTATTATATTAATGACTAGCTTTCTACACTTGAGATAGGTAATATCAATATTTTAAAACATATGAGGTAACTAAGAAACAAAATGTTTAAAAGCCTTGTGTGTTGCTAAGCAGTTAAGAAGTGGTAAGACCAGGATTTTAATATGGTCTGAGGTTAATACCCATATTGTATGTACTTCAAAGAAAAGGAAACAATTTCCTTTGTATATTTTACTAAGGCTAACAGTTCACAAGTTGAATCATAAAATGATATTTGAGACTTAAGTAGAACATAGGCCTAGATGAAATGGTATGAGCTCATCCCAGTAAAGTATATATCTCTGTATTACAGGGTCTCTCTGTGTTAATTGTTGTCATATTTTAAAGGCCATGGTCAGTAATTTTCATTTGATATAAGTGGTCATTTGGCAACACGATAGTGCCATAAGGAGCTGAGTAATGGGATCAAAAGGACACTTCCCTTAGCTGACTATTACTTCTTATTTAATATACATTAAATAGACTATTAGTCAGGAAACCTTGTAAAGAGGCTGTGGCACTACTTATAGCTATTTTAAAATAATTCAAATTGTGGTAGGATGATTAAAAGAAAGTGTTATACATAAGAAAATATATGAACAAAGAGAAGGATTTGGTGGTACCCTAAAAGAGAAAATTAAAAGTCACCTGAAAATGATGAAGCACCCAGTCTTTGAAAATAAAAGAATTTCAGCTATACACATGATCTGGATCTTAAAGTCATATGCAAATAATTATCCTATCATAGTTTGCTAAAGATACCTTCTAAAGAGAAGGAAAAACTTTATCTCTACTTATGTTAGGTTTTCAGCAGCTTTTTCAACAAAAGGAAAAAAACAGTAAATTTGTAGAGAAATAACAATACAGAGGGAAGCAGTTCTATACTTCTGAGTGCAACAAATTGTGGTAAGGTAAATTTATGGGAGGAAATTGATGACATAAGGTTTGCAGATGTTGCTGGTCCCTTCTATGGACTGGTAAGACATTTTCTCTAGTATAAGGAGATATTATATCTTGCCATTAGAAATGGATAAGCATTTTGGGGCGATTGCTTCTTCATTGCTGTCAGCTACTGGGGTGACATATTCTGGTTTCTTTCAACTACCCTATCCACCTCCGCCTCCTTAGGGAAGAATGCTAGTAATTAGAAGCAATGTATGATGAAGGTAGACCTTGCATCACAGGAATCCTTTTTAGAATTTTAGCAATTGTTAGAAATACTTATAAGTAATTTTTATAACTATGAAGACAATAAATCTAGTGCTCGAGTGTAGAAATATGTTGGACATTGGTTCTCCTTTGTGGTTATGAGAATATCAATGAATACTGGACCATCAAATTTTTGCGACTATGATGCAATGTTGTTTGAAAAGAGCATAGTTTCTGCATAGGCAAACAGATCAATTTGTAACCCAAAATAAATCAGCCTAGAAGTTGACTTGTATAAAAAAATAATAATAACATATATATGGTAGATGATCTGTGAGAGAAAAAGTTTGTGTTGTTCTTGTTTCATACATGTTGACAGATTTCACACTTTGAGGATTGATTCTCGCTATTATGTCACTTGAATTCTATTCAGAAAGACAGACCATAAGCAGATATATGAACAAAAAAATTTAGAAATAAATAATTGGTTTGAAAAAATAAAATGCAGTAAAGTTATTAAAGATGAACAGGATATCAGAGCCTTCATATGAAATTATTAATGTGAAGGGGCATTTGATTAACATAACTATAAACCAGAAATATTAGATCCAAAATTAAATGTAGGCAGGACTTGCAGTGAATGTGACTGTATTCATCTTGCTCCAGTTCTGTCATGTGGGAAAAAAATGAAAGAATGATGCCAATGGCTAGAGTGAAGCAGAGGGAAATGATGGCTTCATGGATTAAGATCACCAATTCTGTTAGCTGACTGATTTCAGTCCCTAAAATTGTTGGAATTCTTTGGATTCTCCTTGGATTCTGTGAGAATATATATAGACTGTGTAGAATGGATCAGTAGTTAGTGTACAATATTAGGAATCGAAAGTGATAAATTGAAAATGAACATGGAATTGTCAGAACCCAAATGGTGTGATAAGGAGTGAGAATTGCTCCATTTTATGCTTGCATAGTAAGTAACACGAACAGCACCCAGTTAATTTAAATTTCTAATAAACAATAATTTTTCAGGATTAGTATGTTTCGGTGTTTCATGGAATACATGTAAAGTAAAACTTTTCTTTATCAGAAATTAAATTTTAACTGACATCCTATATTTTATCTAGCACCCCTAGGCTTCTGAGACATAAACTTATTATAAGGTATCTATAACCAGTTGGTAAAAATACTGGCTTCTCATGCTTAGATTTCATAATAAAGCTCAGGGACAATATGGAACATTTTAGAAAAATAGGACTCTCCCTCCCAAAATATTAAGGTTTTGGTGTAAATTCATGACTCATGTTCACTCCTCAGTAAGGTGCTAAAAGAGACAAATGTCAGTGCTACTAGAGAAGCTTCAATTTGAGCTTACTTGTCTGAAAGAACAGACATATAGAGAGAGTTGTGAAAAAAGAAAACCTTCCTGCTTTTTTGCCAAAGCTCCAACACTGCTAAGGGTCTATAATTTGAAACTGGCAAAAGTGACCGTCTTTCTCATGGTGTAGCAGTGGCAACCACCCAACCCCTCAAAAAAAAAAAAAAAGTAAGAAATATTAGGATTTACCTTGGCATCCAGTGCAATTTTTTTTAAAAGAGAAAATATTAGGATCCTAATTCTTTATTCCCCCCCCCCGCCAAAAAAAAAAAAACTTCGGTGGATGCTATGTCTGCCAAAGATAACAGCATCCTTGCCTCTAGCTGCAATTTTTAAGATGGCAAGTGGGGAACAGAAGTGACTAGGTTTTTCTATTCTTTGTTATTGGTTCTAGTCAAATACCAAGATTGCATAGACTGAGGCCTGTATGTCTATGGCTAAAAGATAGAGAGTCCAAAGATGAGCTTCGCATTAAAATTTAATGATTTAAAAGATTTCTACTGCTGGACATTAATAAAGTGGCCCCCTGTTCTCCCAATTAAATCTTTGGACAGTAGCCTAAGGTTTCAAGGAAATGAGAGCAGTAACATCAAGCTGAATGGGGATGGACAGTTATTTATTTCACAGGCCTTTATAGCCATACCAACAATGAATAGGCAGACTGCAGATCATCGGCCTTGGAAATGACCAAATGATGTGTCAATACTGAAATACTCCTGTACAGTAGAATGTAGTGTAGGACCCTAACCAATGATCACCATATATTCCTTCAACTTGTAACCATTTCTAAATTAGAACGTGTATTGTGGTAGATTTGCTTTTCTAGTCATTATTATACTTAGTATGTGGAGGAATATTTAATTAACTAGTTAGCTCAAAGATTAAAGGTTTTTAAGGAGAAATATCTGGACATTTTAAATATATGTATACTTCATATTTATATTCTAGAATAAGATATGACAGTACATAAAATATAGGCATAATAGCTATACATTTAGCCACATGATTAATATTCAGACAATTGCATTGGGTTAAAAATTCTTGGACATATGTACATAAGTAAAGTTAGCTGTCTGTATACATCAAGCCATGTGTGTGAAGTCTGGACTCTCAAAGCATCAACTGTAGCCTTCACTGTTCATGTATTTTCAGTGTCTGATTTCCTTACGTAATAGTAACCAAAGAAGGGGGCACCCTTGTCATCAGGGATTGGATTAGAAATAGCTACTTGGTTACTTGATTAACACTAGAATCATCATGCTCTTTTCTTTAAAGCTGATAGTGAAGTATCACTCTTATGTGACCCATAAAGTTGAAAGCCTGATTCCAGAATTCTTAGCTAGCATACACTCTACCATATAGAGAAAAGAAAGAAAGATAAGGAGTTGATGGAGAAGAGGGGGGAAAACGAAAGAGAAAGCACCTGGAAATCAGTTAATATACATAAGGACCCTATAGACTATCATTTTCATTTTAGACTTTGCAACAACTTGTATGTTGGTTGCAAAATAATCTAATGGATGATGGCCAGTGTTAGAGACATACTAGTTTTTGCTACTAATCCTTTTAATAGTGTAAGCTACCTCCTAACTCTTTCTAAAATCTGTCTTCCATTTTTATGTTTCTGACTTCAGTGTTATAGCAGTTTATATATAAATAATTTGCCTAAGTTCAGTCAGATGGTAAATGACAGAGTAAATATTTATACTGTTATCCTGGAAAACTATCTCTTATCAGGAAGAAGCAATGGGATATATAACTACACACACACGCGCACACACACACATTTATATATATGTATACGTATGTACATATATAGTAGAAATATGTAATATAGTGTTTTATAGAAAGAAGAGAATATGCTGAAACTAAACAAGAAACTGTACTATGAATTGTAGTGTCCTAGAGTTGAGGTCATGTCTGTGGCTGAGATCCCCAGGCTAGTTCCAGTTCTTACAGGAAAGTGCTTTGCCATGATTACTACTGTTTATAAATTAGTGAGCAGTCCTTGAATCCCTAAATATCTCATTTGTATCTTTAGACGAAAGAGCTCATTGTTTACAGTGATGTTAGTAAATCTTTGTTCTTGAAACCAAATAAATATAATTTGTTATTTAAATTTTTAAATTTTAAATTGTATTTATTGTGCCTATTGAGAGACCCAATAATATTTTTTAAAGTTAAGAATGAAAGCTATTTATATTTAAAAATGGAATATTAAATTTAATGTGGCATGGTCTCTACATGATAATATCTAATTAATTCATAAATGCTTAAAGTTATTAGTAATGGGATCTGTAGATGAACCAGGCTTCTAAATGATGTAGGGAGCATATTTAATTATTATTTGATTGCTTTGATCCATACATGTAATATAATATAAGTAGTTCATGGGTAATTTAGCTACTGTGCATAATTTTAGAGAAATGAAGAATAAAAATGCTCATACTAATTCTTGTACCTGTGTAAGACACCTGCTCTATGCTAGGCATCTTATTTACTTCATTTCAGAATAGAAATAATAATAAACTGAGGCTCAATGAGATTTACAAAACTCTCTGGGACCTCTCAGTGCTGTGATTGAAGAATTAACATGTAACTCCAGATACGTCTGAATCCAAAGTATGTTATTTTCTCAACTATGGTCTCATGCATTTAGGGGTACAAGTTGGAGAGCTGAACAAAGGAGTAGAATTAGAGGTATAAACAGCACACTTTGTTTTCAGAAAAAGTAAAGCCAGACCTAAGCTAAGGTAAGTAGAAGATATTTCTATGTCTATATTAAACTTGCTATAAAGAGAGTAGTTATTAAAAGAAGTCTGTTTCACATAGGACACCTTGAAGTATTATGTGTATGTATAACTGGGATAATGCTATCAGACTGTGGAGCTTATTAAGTATGATTGATTCTCTTTCTGTATCAAAGCAGGAGGTCATGATAAAGCAACAAACTACAGAATTCGGTACTTAAATTTTTGAAGTAATTAAGGTCTGGTTATCTTAATCACATATTACAGACCAAAAAAAAAAAAAAGCTTAATATCTTTGTGAAACAGATTTTGCCAAATTTAAAACACTTTTTATTAGCATGGCATTTTATTGGAATAGTTGAAGAGATAAACTACCTTCAGGAAGAAGTTAAATTTTTTTCTTAGATTTACATTTATTTTTCCAAGATCATTATATCGAAGTCAAGATAACTAGCACAACATTAGTTTATAACACCCTTAAATAGATAATTAACTGACTAAAAGGCGGGCAAGCACACCAAGATGTCTTCATCCTTTTTTTGGTAACATTTTTCTCTGTTTTACTAGGATCTTAATTTTTATTCACATTGAGTATACTACCCTTAATTCTTCTCCTTAAATGTCCTACTTACTTTTAGCAACATCAAATAATGATGAGTCCCTTAATGCCTTCACAGTTTAAATATATTTTACTGCTCTATGACTTGTAGGGCATAATTTAAAGCTAAAATTCAACTTTTAAATCTTTTTTTTTTTTGGTTCAGTAAATTTATTGCCTATGAGAAGTGAAAGAATAGGAAAATTAATTCTCCAATGACTTAGTATTATAGAACCATCTTACTAGGTTTTCTAATCTGTAGGGCTCGGCTAAGCAGGAAGGACCAAGGGAAAAGTAAGGGGACCATGGTTTCTTTAGTGGCAGTGAAACAACTTGGCATAGCTGCTTGTGACAATGCTCATTGCCACAATAATGGAATTGCGAGATCAACTGGAAAATATTTGAACATGGTCATGCAGATAAGTTTCTAAAATAAAGGTTTGAAGTTTAAATACTCTATCCTGATAACTGTAGTAAAAGTGTACCTCCTGCACAAAAACCTATATTTAGCTCAAGGACAAATGTTATATGCCAGTCAAAATTATTTGCTCTCCTCACACTGGAACAAAAGTCATTTAACAATACTAAGACGTCAGTCCTCTGAGAGAAAGACAGGTGTGTTAGGCCTGATATTGTGTTAATACAGAATATAAATTCTTGAGATCAAGGAACTTTGGAAATGTTTATATTTGTTGTTCATACCTATGCTGGTAATCGCATATCTCTTCACACACTAGAGATATGCTAGGTAAATTCCAACCATGCGAATTTGAACTGGCTGTCATGAATAAGATTCTGTCTTCTAGCGTTAAATCTGAGTGGAAGAAGCTACCAATAAACTAATGGCTAATGGGAAAGTAATTGACTTTGTGTGACTGCACACTCCTATTCCAAAAAAGTAGATAATAAACTAAAAGGGATATATTGTAGCATAAGAACAAGGAAGAATTGCTTTAAAAAATTTCATGATTAAAATACATGCATCTGAAAATTTAGTACAAGAAAGAGAAGGATTTATTAGAAAACGTATGCTTTATGATCAAATATAAGAGATACTAGCATGTATATGAATGTACATACGAACACATACTAGAGGTGGCAAGAAAATGAGACAGAAATGGAATCAAGCATGCAAATGATTGAATGGGAACGAAAAGAGTATTTTGAAACTGGAGACCAAGAATGAAGATTTCTAGTTCTTTCTAGGCAGATCATTCCACTTTTTAAAAGCATTGCTCTGGGACTCAATACTGTACTGTCAGTGACTCTTCACAACAGGGTGGTGAAGTTAAAAGAGAAGAATGATGGGCAAAAATTTTAGCCATTGGCATAATCTGTAGTTAATCCCCTTCTCTGCTGTGTATGGCATCTCTCCCTCCTCTGTTCCTAGCTGTGAGCTTCGCTGGGCTGCTACTGGGGGAAACAGTGCCTCTGCAGGCTTCTTTTCCTGTGTGTGAGCTGGACCATGACTCCCTCCACTATCACTGATGTAGCTGTAAGTTTCCATCTGCCTCTCATTTCCCAAACATGTGTCAAAATCTCTGTAACAACATTTTTTCCCTTTTCTTCTATCTTTATACACAATTTTACTTTTTTATTTTTTTCCTTAAGGAGTCATCAGAGGGAGAGAAGAGAAATATACTTGATATATAGGTACAAATGCTGTTGCCATTTACATTATATCTTCTTTTCAATTGTCTGTGTACAGGGCTTTTAATAAAAGCAATTAGGACAGAATAAAATAAAAATATGCTTAAACTGTGTTTGTCCAGATATCTCTATGAATTTATATATATATGCATGTTTTGAAGTTCAAGATTTAAATTTTTTTATTAACAGTTTAAAAAGGACAGTTAAACATTGTAATCTATTGTCCTCCAATTCAAAGCTACAATGCCTTTACCACTTATTTTAATGAAAATATACCATAAACTGAGTTAGATTCACTTTATCACTGTATCCTTACTACTGAGGGATTTCTCCTCTTGTGATTTCGTCTCCTGTCTGTTCATGAATAATTTTCAAAAACTGAGCTCTCATATTTAGACAGCTTTCTTGTCATGCAATACCTCATCGCCTACACTGCGGGATACCCTGGATGCCTGCCTTGTACATCAAGTTGTGTGTATCAAAGACAGAATCTTACATTCATCTCAAATGCTCCAATATTTTGCATACTCAGAATCATTATGAAAATGTAGATAGTTTCCAAGTCTAAGCTTTTATTAAATTAAAATAGCTTTCTTTTTCTAGGTTTTTTTTGTTTGTGTATCAATTTTGATGGGACACTTTAGGGCACACTGTGTGTTTGGGACAATATAACCAGTAGAACTATACTGTTTGAAAGAAATAACTTAATTTTGTATCATAATAATAAAGAGCATCTGTTTACTTATATATGGCTTAAATATGCTTTTGGAATGTTAACTCCTGATATATCAGAGAAAAGTTGAAATAAGTATCTGGGATACTGCAAAAAAGATCTGATGATCTTTATCATCCAAGTGAGAGCACTTCCTACCTGACAGGGTTAAAGCATAAGTTTCAATCTTCACGTTCAGTCACTAGAAGGTATATTAAGATACTTGGGCAGAAATTCTATAATTAAAAAAAAAAAATCAGTGGTGTGAGTTATGTCAGTGAAAGATGGTGTAACAGCTCCAAGGGCCTAACTCTCCAAAGAAACATAAAAAACTTAAGCAAAAACTGTCAGAATCAATTTAGTCAGAATTCTGGAAAACAATGTGAAAGGTTTACAAAAGCAAATGCTGAATAAAGAAAAAGGCAACTTTAAAGTGGTAGGAATGTTTTTTGGTATTTTCATTTGCCCATGTCATAATGCCCTTCCTAGCTTAGTAGCATTCTTAAAAATAGCAGCCCCCATCCTTACCACCTGGCCGATAAAAGCCTTCCAATTTGTATAGCTTCTTGGAACTCCTTTCTACTTGCTAGATGGGATGCTGCCTGAATCATTCAATAAGGGTAATTAGAAGATCAGGTTCAGAATGGTCAGGAGATTCTAAGGTGAGATCTCCATTCGTAGCAAAACGTATTAGCCATTTTGATTTAGAAAGGAGATCTCTGACTAATAGATTGACTGGGGCTGTCTCACATAGTAAAAAAAGAATGCTTTTAAGTGAAAGATCCGAGTCATTTGTACTGGTTGAGATAGAAATGCTCTCTGAACTTTATTAGATAGTCCCACTATGGAAATCTTTATTCTCACTGAGGGATTTGTTGTCCTATGAGAGTGGGGTTTAACGGTAGAAGTGTAGCTCCAGTATAAACTAGAATTTGGCAAGCTTTCCCATTAATTTTCATTGTCTTTTCTCCTTGGGTGTTTAATAGTTTACCAGAGACACTCTCCTTGGAGTCCTGTCAACTCTGGGAGGGATTCATATAGGTTTTCCCTTGGAAGGTATAGAGACACTCGAGTGGAAGAATTTGCATAGGACTTTCGAGGACAATCTTTTTCCAAAGTCCCAGTTAATTACAAATGAGACATTGATCCTTGGGGCTGTGTTTTAATGATGGGCCCCCAGGACAAGACAATATGAGAGGTTCAGGTTTGATTTCAGATCTCTGGCTTTGGAGCTGTTTTAGCTGTAAGGCCAACAGTTTGTTGGATTTTTGTTTGTGGTCTTACTCTAAGGTCCCTTCAAATAGCTCAGCTGTGGCAATAAGCTCAGTCAGACAAGTGGCCTTCCGTCCTATTTTCTGCATTTCTGTCAATCTACTAATCTCAGGAGATAATCTGTTTACAAATAGAGCAGATAAAGCAGGTTGAGTGACCCTATTTATTGTATAAAGTCTGCTACTGTTTCATCTTTTTTTTGTTTGCACATTTGATTAATAGACCAATCTATATGGACAGAAAATACTCTAGAAATGGCTTGTAAAAGATCAGTTGCTATTTTGAGAGCTTTTTCTGCTCCAAGATCTTGAATATTATCCTTGAGTTTTGCCATCTTGCTTCTTACATCCATTTTGGGGCTTCACTAGGTCCTATCAACATGTGCACAAGCTGATAAAGATTTAGCATCCCTGGGTCACAGGTCTTAAAAATGACTCTAAATTCTTCAAAAATCTTTGGGGGATTCCCTAGTTTAAGAAATTTTTTAAACTATGGTTCTTTGTTTTTTGACCAAGGGCTGAAAGATATCTGAGGAGGTTCCTCTACAACCTCAGATAGTTTTATTTTTAAAGATAGCTGTCTCTTTAGAGTAGAAAGGCAATTCGGACAGAAAATTAGTAAAACGTGAGTACTCAGGTAAGGAAGGGTAGGAGTAGAAGGAGTTCCGTCAGTTTTTTGGTTGAGTGACCAAAAAAGTTTTAAGTACCTCTTGTGTTTTAAGTACCTCTTGTGTTTTTATTCTTTTTGTTAACTTTTTGTGACTAATATTTGAGTGAAGCTATTTTTGAATTTTGAGGCCTTTTGGAAGCTTCCATATACTAATTAAGATAGTTATTATCTTATTCTATTTAATTTGGGAATGTTTACTTTCAAGTGAACTTCTTAATAAATGATCTTGTCTAATTTGGAACATTTTCCATAATGACCATTGTAATTCTAAGTTACTTTTAGTAAGATTTTGTAATTTTGGAGATATTTACAGCTTCTGGAATAATAATTCTTAGACATGAAGTAAGCAGGTATGCTGGAAAGTGACATGCTTGGCACTTTAGAAATTAAAATCTAATTTCTTTTAGCTAGCTTTTATCTGCACCAAACAAGACAAACAAACACCTTGACACTCCAACAGTAACGAATTACATCTGCCTGGCCAACAAGAAGGCCCTGTGCACACCATCACCAATTCCCATCACAGAACCTAGAACTGGGGTTGGGGGTTGGGGGGTGGGGGACTGAACCAGCAGACATCAGATGGGGACTGCAGACTGATCCCAGGCAAATGGGGAACTGCGGCTACCACCAAGTAGTTCCCAGCGTGGAATCTGGGGGGAGAATTGCAAACAAATGGGGAACTACAGACTAAACTAACAAGAGTTTCAGTGTGGAGTCTGAGAACAGAGCCAAGGGCTGGGGGATTGTATCAAATCAAATGGAAAGTTGTTTGAACTACCCGCAGTTGCCAACATGAAACTAGTGAATTCAGACCAATGGGAAAGTGGCTGGAAAGACAGTCAGGTCGAGAGCTTGACACAGAGAGCGGAGCTCAGAACTGAGAGGATCTCACCGACAGTCCTTGAAAAGAGCAAAACAACAAACTCGAACGTGAGCTCACAGGTACCAGGCCTGTGTATCTCGTTGTCTCTGAGTGCCATCAGTTTATTTCGGATTCCACAATAGCCACCAAATCTGTTAAAATTTAACCCAGTACATTTTAAAGATTTAATTGGCTTTATTGAACAATTAATGGATCAGGCAGTATCTCATCTAGCAAGTAGAAAAGGAGCCCCAAGGATCTGTACAAAATGGAAGCTTTTATGATCAGAAAGGAAAAGAGAAAAGGAAAGATCAGATTACTTAATGTTCTTTTGGGGAATGTCATCTGTGTGGCAAATGACGTTATTGGTGCTGACCAGAAAATTCCAGACCAATCAGTTAAGACTACACTCCTGGGGAAGGTTATAACTGTAAATAGGTTAGTTATTAAGTCTTGGTTTGGTGACATGGGCTTAGCACAAGTGATTCCATTTTGGGCCTATTGTCTCTTTTAACAGTGAAAAACTTTTCTCTATACCATAAGAGATTTTGAAAATAATACAAGTTGAAAGGTGATAAACCTTAATTGCAAAATCCACTGGTCTTGAACACTTTCTAGAAAAAGGTAAGGAATGACATATATTGTTGTTGATTCAATATACATTGTAAATTAATTAGTGTTTTCTTCACACTAAATTTTATTTTTACTGAATTATATAATTCCCTCTAATTAGAAATCTTTATTCACATGGTTTCAACTAATATCCCATGCAGCGCTTGTTTGGAAATGTAGCAGGATATTTTTGTATCGATATGATGTGTTTTAATAATATTTATCTCCCATTTTAAATTAATTCCTTATATCAAAGTCTCAAGGAAGAGAGACTCCATCAGAATAAAGAGGGAATAAGGAAAAAAATGTTCCATGAATTAATGTATTCAGACTTATTCAATATGAAACTTTTCAAAAAGAATATATATAGTTATATATGAAACAACAAACACATGGTTTTTACTCTAAATGGATAATTCATTTAGAAAACATAATTATAAATTTATTATAAAAAAGTTCTGAAAAAATGCCTGCTTCAGAGCTTTTTCTCAACAACATGAATTAATATTAAAGCCATTGGAAGTTCACATGTGCTGGGATACTTCAACTATGTTACATGTTTTTCTGTATTGACTATTTGTATAGAAGATATACATTTTTTATCTTTTTTCAACATTTTTTTACCAGATATTTCGCTGACCCTGAATCAACATATTATTATAATTACATAGCAAATAATTTAATTCAAATTAATGAGGACATTCAAATTAATGTTTTGAGTAAATGTTTGAGATTTATTTAATCAGTAGTTAAATATTTTTATACCATTCTTCTTTGATTTATTTTTTTCTTATCCTCTTCCCTGCCCTCCCTTTGGAATTCATTTAACCATCACCCACTAAAAGCTCTGCAGGTGACTCAGTACTACCCTCATTATTCATGAAAACAGAAGCAAAGAAAACTAAAGAAGCTTTTGTTCTTAAGCCGTCAAAACAAGATATGCCAACAATAGTTACAAAGCAGTGGATTCAGTAGAAATTAGAGATTTGGAGGCTCATTGTGAAACTTTTATTCTTTAGAAACCCTTAATCCTTCCAATTTTTCTTCCTCCTGTATTCTATAGCTCTGACTTCTGTCAGGTGACATGTAGTACCTGTGCAGGAAATTTCTAAGCTAAGTATATATGCAACATAAGTTTTCTCTCCAAGACTCAACACCTATACATTGCAAACAAACCTCCTTTATGCTACATTATATAAACACATAAAGGCATTGACTTAGTAAATTAATTTTTGTTGACTCCTGTTAATACAAGATCGTGCAATTAAATGGTGTAATGTATTTAAAGTATATGAAATGGTTTTATAATCTTGAAAATGCAACATCCCAAGTTTAAAAGTAGTATTTTTAGTAGGATAATGTTTTTTAAGTAAAACTAAAATATGTTTCTGACTTGCTGTGGCCTTATTTTATAATGTTGAAGTTGACCTTCCAGAGTATAATTACCAACTTCCAGAAGTAGTTTAAGAGACCGTTACAAGTTAAAATTGTTATATAAAATATTTAACATTTGTGTGATGATAAGCAAAATTCATTGAGATTATACTAATAGATGAACAATAAGAATTATGACCCTGTTTTTGCCATGTCTGGCTTCTGAGACCTATGTTTAAGCATGGGTCTGTATGGCAGAAGAAAATAGAAAACAGAAGGAAGATATTTTTTAAATGATTCTAATAATTTTCTATATTTTAAAGTGTCTAAAGCCCTTCTCTTCATTTCTTTCTCTTTTTGAATAATTTTATTAACTGAGAAGTTCTTGTTTTATCTAAAATTTAATCAAATCAATGAAAAATAAGGCTAGTTAGTATGAAATTTGGCAAGGACTATTTCTCTGAACTATTTTTTGAATTAACCTCTGTTGTGTAATGGAGACTGTAAGACTCTTGGGAGCGACAGTAACCTCAGTGACAGAAGAACACCTGGTTATTGGCATTTCATTCCTTATAATAGATGCCCAAACAGGTCCCCAGACACCTGCAGAAATTACCAGGGAGTGTTAGACCATGACAGTTGATAAATTATTACTAGACATAATCTGCAAACGGGTGTCTAAGATTTACTATCATCTCTGAAGGGAAAAAAAAAAAATACTGTGTGCTACCTTTGTGGCAATTGGAGTTCCAGTAACACACACACCTCTAGGCCCTTATTGCTGATGAAGAAATGAATTTTAACTCAGTGAATTATGAGAAATATTTGTTTATTAAAGGCATGTTTTGAGGTAGAAGAAAAGTCAAGCCTAAAGCTGGCCAACCACGTGGAAATGATAGTAGCCTCCTGGGACAGGGGGCACAGGTTACACTCAGGGAAGATACGTAGTCAGGACACAAATCCCGGAAGACGGAGAGGTCTGTATTATATTAGGGATGTGATGGGTGGTTACAAAGGCATTCTTAGGTGATTGGCACGTGAGGTCATTTTGATTGACACTGGCTACTGTATGACACTTTGCCTAGTGTGTATGCGGTTACCCAGACAGAATTCAGTCTGTTATATTTAGATTCATGAATTTCTGGGCATAAACATGATATTATAATGATGGTATAATGAGGCTTAGATCGCAGACAGGTTAGGGTAGTACCTTTTGCTTAGGCTTCTGTGAACAGAGTAAATCAGCTGTAGATTAAGAACCCACCTGTTTTGTCTCTGGGGCTGCAGAAGGGATTATCTAACTACCAATACATTGTTCTTTGGACTGTCTCTAGGCTGGGTGTCTATTCCTTTATTCCACTGTCCCTCATGTCTAACTAGATACCTAACACTATTTTGTCTTTTGGGAGGAAAATTTAGCTAAATGATCCAAAGAAAAAAATTAAAATATATACATAAGATAAAGATAGTGAAAACCAGGAGATATCAAAATTAGATAACAAAATAATGTAAAAAAATAAGAATATTCAAAAGTAACATATAGTAAAATTAATCTATCAAATAATTTAAAAAATTAGATACTTTTACTCTATGAACAAAGACATAATGCAGCTATGTTACTCTATAAAATATAAGATTTTAAACAGAAAATAAAAACAGTGGTATAATAGCATTGGGATTACTTCTACATTCTAATTGCATACAATGCAAAGTATAAATTGGACTTCCATTTATTCATGCTAACTTAGTTCTGGGATGATCTTCACAACACCATTGGTAGTAGAGTAGAAATTATAGAGATAAATTTTATCGACTCAACATTTTTTTAAAAAAAGCTTAAGTTTTTGTTAAAAACCTGGGTATGTAACCAAGTATTTCCAGATATATGCTAATTAATATGCACTGTAGTATAGACTACATAATATACTATATCATATAATTTATACACACATATATATATTACATAACATATATATATATATATATATGATTGTTGATATTGGTAAGTTTTATTATGAGACATTTTTATTTCCTAATATTGTTCTTCAGTCTTGAGTGAATATAAAAAATAATAACATGAGCTTTTTTCAGGAATACTGTTAAATTACTTTCTTACTGGTGGTAAGTCTAATATTGCATATTTTTTCCTGGGGCGATGCCTGACCATATGCAGCTATTTAAGTTTGGCTTGGTTTAGTTTGGTTTTCTCCTCAAAGAAAGTGTTAGTAATTCCTCACTCAGTGACATCTATCCAGGATGTAACGCCAGCCTTGCCAAAAGAAGACTTCCTAGACGAAATCTCTGATACCTACTGCTGCTTCTTACTCTATCGAATTTTCTCATTTTTTCCTAATTCTTTTCTTATTTACACAAATTTTTTATTGTATACTATGTGAATTTAATGATGAAATCAAAGTTTAACGATTTCAGAACCTTTCTACAAATGAGTCAACAGATCATTTGAATGATCTATTTAATCATTCAAATGAGCCCCCATATTCTCATAATTAGCCCTCATTCCCGTACGTAAGCATAAATCTTAAAAGAAAAAGAAAACAGTTGAGTGTATTTATACGGTACATAATTATCATATATAAAAATATAAGACGATCCACCCAAATGGCAGTAAAAATTTGTGAGATCCTCTCATAGTATTGTTGGTTTACTTTTGTTCCCCTGTGTTTAAATAAATTAATTCATATCCCCAAAGATAATGGAAATCTTTATCCGATATCTTGGTATAAATTTAATCAGCAATTCATTAGCACCTCCTTTGAAACTGTCTCTAGATATCCTATAAAAAACAAATTGTCACATATTTATGAGGTAGCCTCTACTGATTAATAGAAATAAATTATATGCCATTTGTAATTTGACAATTAGGATTTATTAATATTGATACAGATTTCAGCTAAATAATAGAAATTACTTATTTATCATAACAAAGTTTTGTAATGACCTCTTAATTTGTGTATTCTGAAATATTAATTTTAATAATTAGATTTTTAATTAGATGATTGATTATTTACCTTATTTTAGTTTCATTAGATTCCAAAGCAATGATACCTGATTTACATCTGAATGTTTAGTTTCACTTTATTTTAACTACTTAATTTCTTGTATTTTTATCTCACTAAAAATATCCCCATATTACAATTACTATTCCTAACTTTTCTGCTTATTCTCATAAATTTATGTTTTCATGTTGCCTTTAAAAACTGTTCATAATGGTTCCACAAAATAATGAAAGAAATAGTAAAATGAAGATTATGGTAAAATATTAAGCTTATTATAGAGAATTTTAAAGGCTTGAAAAACCTGTAAATTTACATCCAAAGTAATAATCAATAAACAGTCTAAATTAAAAATTGATGCATATTTAAATTGATGCATATTTATTTTAATATTAGAGAATGCATATATAGTGGAATTCATATAGAAAAAATAGCTTCCCACATCATCTCCGAGCATGTCAATCAGTAAAAATGTGGACTTGACAAAATCTCTTTATTAGCGAAAGGAAATCACTAAGAAATATGGTCTGACTTGTCCTGGAATAAAAATCTTTCCCTTCCACAGGTCTCGTAAGATAGGGTTATGTGTTGAGTTTTCAAAACATTCATGTCCCAGAAAATCTGTAGATGTAAAATTAGCCAGGGAGAATCAAAGGAAAAATTCTTTGGAGTCCCAGATATGGTTACTTTAAAATTTTAGGAAAAGACATACTCAAAGGGAACCTAAGAATCTTCTAAAACTGGCAGTATAAATTAAAAGAATCCTTTTGGAGACTTTGGAATGATAATGTAGAATGTAGAACAATAACAAAAAGAAGAAAGTAGAACTTGAATATCAGTGAATACATATTTTTATTACTTTTTCCTCCCTTTGCTCTCAGTGATAGAATCCTAACTAGCATCAGAAATTTGACTACTCTGAATAAATACTAAAATTCTGCAGATCACTTGAAATTAAGTATAGTAATACTAAATAGAATTCAATTACATGTAAGTAGAAGTATTATGTGTAATTTTTGGAAAGTGTCATTAGAAAGATGGATGATCTCTTTTTTTATCTGCTATTCCTCCATTCTGCCACCTGGAATATTTAGGCAGACATTTTTAATCCTGAGGCTCGATCCAGTGGAGAAGCATGATGAGCATAAGTCTGATAATTTCTTGAAGTAGAACTGTTACACATGTCCTAGACTACTAATTTGACTTTAATTTTTTACAAGAGAATAATAATCTATCTCGTGAACCTACTATTCTTTTGGATTTGGTGTTGGTTTTCTTTGTGTTTAAATCTAATTCTATCACTGTTATTTACTGAAATTGGAGGGCTCAATGCAAGAAATATATAAGAAAATATGAAATGGTGATCCTTATTAATATTGACAAAATGGTTATTAAAACTGCCACTCAGTATGCATTATGAGACATGGTAGAAAAGATTCGAATGTTACTTCATATTAGATATCTCTTCCTACTTGCACAGGGGTTAATATAATAGAATATCTCAAGCTGCATCTAGTCAGTTGTTCTCAAAGTGTGGTTCAAGGACCCATGCCAAGAAACCATGGAGTGTTGAAATTTCGCAATGTTTTAAAATCTTATGTTTTGACTTTAATTTGTTAGTCTTAGCAAGACACAAATATTGTTAATCAAGTTCTGGTAACATACTGGAAAGGTATATTAAGGATACCGCTTTTCCACTCAAATCCATTGTTGCAAATGTCCTTAAGGGAGTCACCATGACCTGAGAAAGAGAACCCCAGAAGAACATAAAAGCTAATAGACAAAGACCATAAAGTTTAAATTTAAAACTTATGTTAGGTGTAGAATAATGATTGTTTCTTGAATATGGAATTTACAGAAGCAAAATGACAATTATCTTACTATGTTTATGACAGAATTGGATTACCAAGGCTACAGAAGTCTACACTTCAAAAGCCTGTGAACTGTTTATTTGCAAACTTTGTCTCTTAAAATGTCAATTTTATGTTGTGGTTTATAATGTTTTGTTGATAAGTTAGAAAGTTTAATATTAAATTTCCTAAAAGATAATTTATCAAAATATACTCAAGTAGTAAGAGAAAAGAGAACTCATCTAAAATACTCAAAATTAATTAACATTAAATATTTAATCCCATATCCATGGCCCACATAAACACAAAATTACCCAGACCTAATGGTTTAGCACATTATTTAAAACATTTTTAAACTGTAATTTTAATATGAAAAAAATGAGTGTATAAAAGGAGTACCTGAGCAAATAATGTAAATATTATAAGTAAACTTGAACACATCAAACTGAGTATTGTATATAAAAAATATACACATTGAATTTAGCTTAAGAAAGCAAGGTCAGCTTAACATTCGAAATTATTTAATGTTTTGCATATTAATAGGTTTAAGGTTAAGTCTAGCAAGATAATGGAATGCATAAATTTATATACACATGAAACTCCTTAGAAGTAATACACAGAAACTGGAAGTGTTTCAGCACCAAATAGGAGGAATTATTTTAAAAGGTGTAGAAGAAATACGTGGAAAAATGAATGAATAGATGTTTTTGTAATTATATAAGGACATAAGGCTAAAGAATGTATGCTTTAAATATATGAAAAAGCTTCAATATGTCACCTGTTTAGAATTCATTCAGTTATTTCTAAATTATTTATAAAACTTTTAAGAATAGCATTGTTGCTATGAAGATTTTACTTAATAATCATCAAACTGAAGACTAAAAAAGCTAAAAATTTTAATTTATAAGGACACAGTGCTGCTTGTGCTTACATTTTGGAGATCTATAGCATGAACCACATGCTCAGTTACTACAATGTTTTGAAGCAAAAGCTTCCACTTCCGCTTAATCTAAAATCATTTATTATTTTTAGATTAATTTATATTTTATTCATGTTGACCTATCATTGCTTTGATAAGAGATCCAACATTATATAATGTCATAACTGAGAAAGAATAAGGATACTTCCATGAGTTATTTGATTCTTTTGGGGAAGAATACATCTGAATCCTGCCATTTGGGTCAGAGCCATTATAGAGGCTCCTGCACATAAAAAGGAGTATTCAATGCACCAATTTTAATTTTTCCTTCCTAATGATTTTGGCTTGGGTTCATAGCTTGCTTATAGAGATTCACAGATTTTAAAGCATCCAGATTTGCAAAATTACATTTCATACATATTGCCCACTAAGAAAGTCTGTCCCTCTTCAATCTGGCTTGTTCATCTGTAGTCTGACAGATGGATTCTACCCACAGGCAGAGAAAACTTTATTTTAAAAATAAAAATTAATTAATTAAACCAAATTTAAAATCTCGCATCAAGTTGCAAAGCATTTTTACTGAATAAAATTGTATTAGAGCACTGATAGCACTGTTTTAATGTAAATTTTTACCTGTCACCGAAGGCCTTTTTTTAAATCTTTGTTTTCAAGCTAATGCAGGTGCCATTTATCAAAATTTGGTAGGGCAGTCAGATTGCAGTAACATGATGTGCAGACACTGATTCCTTACAAAAATCCATCTTTTTTCTTCTTTTTGGCTAATAAGATACCTGATCTTGTTTGAAGCAACAATGAGCCCAGCCACAAATAATAGATGACTAAACTATACCAGTCATTTGAAACAGAGACAAAAGGGGAAGTGACTAGCTCACACAGCTTGTAACTGAGCCAGGATTTGAACCTATTTTATTCTATTTTCAAAGCATGGGTTTTTTTTTTCTATGTTTTTGCCTTTTCCTCATGATCTGTCTTCCTTAAGAACTAGTATTCATCTTGAAACTGAATGCTACAGTGCTGCTTCTTATGTGAAGCTCTCCCTCATTCCCTCTCTCCACTTCACTCAATGTTAGTCACTTTTATTAGAATTCTAAATGAAATTTTGCTTTAATAAGTGGAATTTGATTAGACTGCCCAAGAATGCCTAATTTTCCCCCTTCCTTAAGCTAAACACCCAAGGACACCCCTTAAGGTATTTATATATAACTATTTAAAATGTTAAAAGTACAAATAAATATTAGACAGATAAGTTACATTTTTCTCTGAGTTTTCTTCTATCTGTAAACCTTAAAAAACAAAGCAGTGTAGCAATTTTCAGATTCGTTTAGTTTGAAGCTTAAATTTCATGGCACAGAGAGTGGAAATGTCCATATTTTTGCTTTCTTGTCTATTTTAGTCTACTTGGGCTGCCGTAATGAAATATCATAGACTGAATAGCTTAAGCAAGAAAAATTTGTTTCCTCACAGTTCAGTGTCTGGAATTCAGAGATAATGGTACCATCATGATCAGTTTCTGATGCGGACTCTCTTCTTCACTGAAGGTGGTCACCTTCTTACTGTGTCCTCACATAGTAGAGAGAAAGAGCAAACTTTCTGATGTCTCTGTTTTTAAGGGCATTAACTGTATCATGAAAGCCTTACCCCCTTGATTTTATCCAACCTTATTTACACCCCAAAGGTCCTGTCTCCAAATACCATCAGTCCATGACATTGCTTAGTACTTTAAAACAAAACTAGTTGAGATTAATGGAAAGAATAATGTCACTTTTAAGGTGACATTTGATTCAATTTTAGTATTACTATTTAGTAATTAATGCATTGTGTGTGTGCATGTGTGTGTGTGTGTGCACACTTATAAGCATGATGCATGAAGTAGACCTGTCTATAATTCATCCAGAAGATTGCAAGTGTTCATATTGCACACCCATCGTGGGAAATCCATTTTATCAAACTGTTGTCCTCCTTAATGTTTACAAATATGATACTGAGAGAACTACCAGCTAAACTGAGAGGAGCATTTCAAAACAGAGGTGCCTGTTCTCTTTTCATGTTGTTGTTGTTGTTGTTGTTGTTGTTAGGGTTGTTATGATTTTCGTTTGCTTTTATTATCTTTTGCTATTTTAGAAGTAGCATGTTATTGTAAGTACAAAGAAAGACCATATTGACTAGTAATATTAACTAAGTATTTTAATATGCCATAAAACCATTGATTTTATTGGTTAACACTTTGATAAGTATATTTCTTTTTTCTCTTTTAGCTATGATGATAATTATGAATGAAAAGTAGCTAAACACTAATAATACTATAGCTTGCAGTTATTTTTTGCTTTTAGAACATCTATTTAATTTTTTTAAGTCTTTGATGTCATCAAAGATTACTAAAGGAAAAGTTAAACTTAGGATAGAGAAGAAAAAACTTTAGAAAGACAATTTAAAGGGAAGAAGACTGGTAAGCTTGAGTTTGCCTACTCCCTTAAATTATACTAACTTTTCTTGTTTAAACTTCTTGTTATTTCTTTTGAACTCATGTTGTGGGAGATAGAAAAGTATTTTCTGACTGAATAATTTACAAAGTTCAAGTACAGAAAACAAATCAATTACTGTAAAATATTAAGGAGAGATTATATATTAGGAATAATGTAAGATCCATATATGAAAATTATTAAGAAAAAATATAAATATTGAGCTTTTGAAGTTCTGACTTATGTGAATTACTTAAATGGAATAATTTATGGAATTAATTACATTTAAAGAAACATCTTCTGTTATATTGCTTTGGAGAATCTGGCATCTGGTGCATTATTGGTCTGATATAAGTATTGGTATTATATAACATATTTTAATCTCTGAAGAATAATAGTTCCAAATATTTTTAAACAACATACAATATTTTATGTCATCTGGCAAACATTTTTCTTGTGTAAGTCAAATTTCATTAAAGCAGGGGTACATTTTTTTTTCTCATAGCCAATTGTCTCAGTATAATTATGTTGAAATTATTTTTGTAAATAGTAGGATTTTTGTTTGTTTGTTTGTTTGTTTGTTTGTTTCCTAGATAGCAAGAAAAGGATTAAGAAAGATTCTATTGGATAAATCTGTCCATGTCTAACTCTTGATTGGAGAATTGGGGACTGAGATCAGTCTTTCAACAATAATATGCTTTAGCCAGATGAAAATTAATTACCTAGTCAGTACTTCTTTTAAACATCTCGAAACATTATAAAGAGTTAATAAACATTTGTAAAATTTTTGACACTTAGGAAGGCAGTCTTCCTAGAATATACAAAGAACCTCAGAAGGCTTTATTATCTAAACCAAATACCAAAATTAAAACTTGCTGCTGAGCTAGTAAAAAGAAAAGAATCAGCATTAGCAAGAAATTCTCTCTCTCTCTCTCTCTCTCTCTCTCTCTCTCTCTCTCTCTCTCTCTCTCTCTCTCTCTCATAGAACCATAAAGCAAAAGGAACAAGGAGAGTGAATTTAGTAAATATAAGAAAGATGTAAGTCAATTCTCTCTCCAAATGCAGTTCTTTTAATCATTATCTCCTTTTAGTATATGTGCGTGTTCTACAGATAAACTTTCTTCTCCTTATTCATGTATATGTACAAAATCCATGTGTTCAAAATCTTCTATTAAAGGAACCACTCAGATTGAGATTAGCATCTGTCATTCTTCATTAGAAATTTCCATCAGAGAGGATTTTGCTGTTCTTGACTCATGCGGTCAATACTGATACTGTCTTTTGTAGACAATGAACACAGCTTCCTAATTTAGAAATATAACTGTTTAGGAACTCTACTGTGTAAGCTTGAGAGTGACGATATTAAAAAAAAAAAAAAAGATGGTCATCATGACTTATAAAGATACTCTAAATATTCTTTTCACAGTTAGAAAGGATTCCAGGTAAACTATAAGCTTAGTCCCTTGGCCCTTCCCACCATTCAGTTAATACAATCTTGATAATATATAGTTAATGATGATTGAAGTATTATATATAAATTTATACTTGCATTAGGAGACAGTAGATCATTCTGACTGTAACAAAAATTTCAAACTGGGCACATCTCACTTTAAATATTTGTTGTGTTATTTTGTTGTGTTATGCTATAGCTCTATAACCATGGCCAAAGTATTTGCTTTTCATTCATGTTTCCTAAATAGCAAAAATAAAGTAATAACATTAGTTACATCATAGATTTCTTGAGGGGGTAACAAAAAACATAAAGAATACAACTTTTTTGGCACAATGCCTGCATCTAGAAAATGTTTGCTGTATATTGATTGTCAGGGTATTAGCCCAAGGTAGAAAATATAGCAGTATAACTGCTGGTAGAAAGAGTACTCCAGCGGGCAAGTAAAAGTACTGGTAGCTTTGAATAGGTAGTTGGCACATTATTTGAATATTCGACTCATAGCAGAATGGGTATTTATATTGAGTGACATATATAACCCTGAGTGGGAAGAAGCATGAGGACATTGAGGAATATCAGAAAATAGGCAATGTATTAGTTTTCTATTGCTGCTAACTTAATAAATTCCCACTAACTTAGTGACTTAAAAACACAGGTTTATTATCTTACAGTATGGAACTCAGAAGTGTGGAATGGGCTAAAGCCGTGGTGGCGCCAGCAGGGGTGCATTCTGGAGGCCCTTAGGGGAAAATTTGTTTCCTGTCATTTTACTCTTTCCAGGCTCCATACATTCCATGGCTCCTGGAAAGTACTTCCAAATTTCCTCCTTTCCTCTTTTACTTTAAAAATTTGTGCTTATTTTCAGCCCACTGGATAATCCAAGATAATCTCCCCATCTCAAGGTCAACTGATTAGCAACCTTAATTTCCCCTTGCCATGTAACATAAGGTATTCACAGGTTCTGGGAATAAGGATATGGATGCCTTCAGAGGGCCATTATTTTGCCTACCACAGATAAATACAAGAGTTTGAAAGTAACTTAGAGTTCATAAGTTTTGTGATTAGGTCAAGACGAGACAGAAATATATATAATAATTAAATTGCTCTGTTAGGCAAAATAACTGATTGTTTTTTCTCAAAATATAGATTTATGAAAGGCATATTTCTAACCATTAATAAGAAATTAACCATCTGCAACAGAGTCCTTTCAAACACTTGTGTTATTTGTAATCATGTGTTAAAATTTGAATATTGGAACATATTAAAAGACAGATTGAATGGATAATTAGATGAATTAGATGACTTTAAAAGAAGCAAGGTTAAACATTAATTTTTTAAATTACCAAGGACAGACAAATATATGGAAAAATGTAAAAGGTAAGAATTCAAATTTTTTATTTAGACAAGTGACTATCTTGTTAAAATATCTCACTATGAAGTTTCAATAACAAACTTCCTTATTTGATTATGCCTATGTAAAAGCTATTTAATTTTGCCATCTGTTCTCAGAACGATTAAGTATAAATTAATTGTAGACAATAATTTTTAGAATGCATAGAATGCCAAGATATTCTAAATGTTGCACAGAATTTATTTCATTTTTTAAAATAATAAAACAAACCATTTTAAAAAGTGAAGTAATGATACAGACTTTACCGATTTAATATAATTTTTATTTTTTCTCTTCCAAGAGTTTTGGGTGACTTGTACCCAGCATTTTACCTAAATACCTGCCACTATTAATAGGTTCTTGCTTAAGCAGGAATTCACCTACATCACTTGCCAACTCCCACATTTACCATCTTTTAGGAATATCTGTTAACATTGAAAAAGTAAACACTAACGTTTTTAAAACTAGGAGAGAAGAAAAAAATAATGTCGCACTATTAAATTAGAAAGCAAAAGTCATGTAAATTTGCAGGTAGATATTTGTAAAAAGACACAAGTAACTGAAGGAGACAAAATAGTTTTTTTGGAAGAGGAATGCTGTTGACATTTATAAAATAAAAGTGATTAGCTACGTTGGTAGTATTTTGCAAACATTTTAAAAGAGGAAAGATAATCATAGTAACTCATAATTACATGTCTAGGTAATATCAACTGACATACTTCAAATGAAGGAACCAAAACTGAACAGCAACAAAAAATATAACTAAAATTATTAAGTAACTCTTGATATGCTAGTAACTCTTCTAAGCGGTTTAACAGAACAAATAAGGTTCTGGTTCTCATAGGACATAAATTCTAGCGTGTGGAAATAGGCGATAAAAATAACGTGACATTGATAAATATGTAAATAATTTTAATGTGATATTTTTAATAGGTGGTTTAGAAAAGTTGCCCTAGAGAGCTAGTAAGTCAACTGACCTCTAAATAACAAGAAAGAATCAACCACAAGGACTCTAAAACACTGGTGATATCCTCCCCACTAAGTTATTTTACCTCTTACAACATTCCTCATTCTTTGATTGTTAAGACTCATGAATTAATGTCCAATTTTCTTAATATTTCTTTCCTAATGCTTATCCTTTTGTCACTATAACATTAGACATCTAATTTTCTTATTTTTTTATTTTTATGAATGGTGTTTAATTTCAAATTGTTCATTATAAATTTCCCATCTTTTTGGAATTTCCTCAAATATTTTTATCTTCTAGTCCTTTGCTGAGTTCTTAAAATTTTGCTATCTTTTTTTTTCTTTCTCTGATACCAGGAACTACTATTATTTCTGTTCTTATTATCTGGTTATTTTCTCATTTTTGTATTACCTTTTCTTAAATTTCAGAAGATATAAAATTTCTTTGAAATACTCTTACAATTCATACACATCTCTGAGTATGTATACCAATCTATGCTTTTCACCTCTGTATTTTGAATTAGAGTATTTTGTCAAATGTATTATGATCAATGTATGAATACTAGTGAGAAATTGAAAAGCTTGTTTGAAGGTTTCAATGAAAATGCTCATCACCCCAAGTGGGCACCACTGCAGAATAATTAATTAGACCTTTTAGTAGGGTGCTCTTTATAGTCTCTCCTATGAGTAAAGTCATCCTTTATGATCCTCTTATATCCTGTTTGGACAGTATGATCCTGACTTTATGTGTTCTGGAACTGGGCCAGAGAAGGAGGCTGTGGATTTCAGTTTTCATTTGTCAGATTTTCAAATGCTACACGTTTTCAGTGGCACCATGTGACCATACAGCCTCTCCTTTGGCTATTACCCCTGAGACCAGAAACTGTGGAGTTCACTTTCTAAATAGAAATGAGCCATTGCCCTGTGAGAGTTTTATGAAGGCAAGATGCCACATTGCAAGTATTTGAAAGGTGTCTTGGGAAACTTTGGAGAACTAGCTGTTTATACTAAATATTGAACTCTTCCTGTATTGAGTGTTTCATCTTGTGCAGCATTACATGTAAGCTTTGTAGAGAACACACCGACTTCTTGGTTCTTTCACACCTGTCATACTCTTCCCAATATCTGTTCCTCCCTAATATGGGTTTCTTTTAGCAGATAATTACCACAACTTCCATAGTAATAAATTGTAAGTTATGGAAAAAGAACTGTCTGAATTTGCTACCATCAAATCTCCAGGCTTGTCCACATCTATGTTCCTTCTTTACTTTTTCCTCTAGCTTAATGAAGAGTTGGTCCCTCTTTCTTCTTGGGCAAGGAGACAATGTACTTGGGCCCCTTCTACTATTTTAGAACCATAGTATTATTTAATATTGTCTCTCCTTTACCTTTAGAATTTTCTGACCTACTCACTATTTCATATCACAACACCTCACATAATTTAAAATGAAAAATCCCTTGATTCCATCACTTCTGGGTATCATCTCATCTGTCTTTCATAATACTTTTTTCTAAAGTATAACCTAAATTAAGTCTTTGAATTTTTAACTCCCAGGCTAACATTGACCACAGAATTTCTCAACATGATTGTAGTCATGACTATTCTTTAGTTTCTCCCAGTGATGCCATTATTTCAGTAGATATCTTTGGATTGTCTTCCTTTCTCATTTTCTAAGAATTTGATGTGGTCAAACATGTTCTTGTCAGGAGTCCAGCTGAGTTGGAGTGCACTGAGCTCCCAGGTGTTAGAGTAGTTTGTTAAGATAATAAGGCAAAATCAAATAGTCAGGCCTTTCATCACTTACTGCAATAGTATAAGCAAGAGGCGCGCCATCACTGTCTCCTCCTCCCTGTTTCATTTTTGACCCCAAGGAAAGGCATATTGAGGGTCAAGTAAATCAACTCAGATTGTGGAGGTCACCTCACTGCCAAGCGAACCCCAAACAGAAGGCCTCTGCAATTTTATGAACCCAGGGGAAGTTGGAGAGGACAAAGAGAAGGGGCTATGAGTGGAGAAGTACTAAGTGCTAAGTTGGAGTGGAGAAAAAGCATCTACAAGGTTCCTCCCTCCCTCTGATAAGGCAGCTTCAGCAGAATAACCTGAAGAAGACCTCCGTTGAAGGCATCCTGTCAGAGGGTTTAAGGCGCCTGAGCTAGGAAGGCAGCTATGGAGTATAAGAACATGGCTGGCCAGAGGACCCGGGTCCTTGACTACAACTCCCTTCAGAGACTGAATTGCCCTCACTGGATACCAAGTTTGCTGGATGAAGGACCTTTCCCTGCCAGGCCTACCCCATAAAATCTTTGTAATTTTCTAAAGCCATGCCTGAAACTTCACACATTCTTTTTTTAACCAGGAATGGTACTTCTCAGTCCAAATTTATGAAACAGATTCCTTTGGTTTCCATTCTTACAGAATACACTTAAGATGTTGTGTTGTGTATCCTGATAGTAAAATATATCTGTTATTTGACCTTTTTGGTTCAATGACCAGTTCTACTTTTTATTAGCTTGTGACTCTAAGAAAATCAAGTATTTATTTGTAACTTCATTTCCTCATTCGAAATCTGAGAGAAATAGTGGAAGAAGAATTTGAAGAATTTAATTAATTTAATGTTAAGTCTTATAAATGTATTGATTAACCCATTATTATGTTTATCTGAACAGCCTTCTCATATTTTCAAATTCCTAAACTTAAGCTTTCAATATTAGCAGAGTGTGAAAGAATTGATTAAGAATCTTTTCAAATATTTTTTTTGTAGTTTTTAAAAAAATATTTACTATGTCATTTTGAGGAATAATTTAGTTGACATAATTAAAATTAGTTGCAAAATTAATTGAGTCTACAGCTATATTGTTCCTTATTTACTACTTCATGAATTTTAATAAATAATTTTTATATTGAAATTTAATTGTGGAATAATTTTCATGCCTTTGAGTTTGTAACAGTTTTCAAGAGATGTGGATGGATGATGAAAGGTGCGTTAGTGAATAAGATAGTTTGGTTTAAAATGTTAAATGTGGAGTTTAATTAGGTTTTTTCCATGAAGCTTGTCCAAAAATCTCTTTTAATGCTGATGCTATGTGATTGGAGGAGCATTAAGAAGCAAATGAGATCTTAAACTACTTTCCTATGTATTGATTCTCTACCCCGTCTCTCTATGTTCTCTCATTTCTGAAATAGGAAGGAAAACAAAAATAATGATGAAAGACAGCTGACTAACATTATGGAGTGAACGCGGATTCTTTGGTTTGCTCACTTATATATTGCAACATTAATTTCTTACATTTTAGTAGACCTTAACTTTTAAAAGAATTTTTACATAAAATATCTACATCCTTGCTTCCTCACAGCCGCGGTTCTACAAACTTCTTAAGACAAGTAGAATTATTTGTGTGGTATTGCTGGAGACCACAGGAAGAAGTGAAATATTTCTAACACCTTTGAAGTAAGCAATAATATATTCTTAGCAAAGAACATTCATATTAATTTTATATTGAGCCATGTACAAAATTTATTAAATTATATAGATATATAAAATTATGATAGTTTATGTGACTAGCCATGATAGCAGTGTATTTACTAAAAGTACTATATTAATAATGTTTGTGTTTTTAAAACTAGTCCAATTATTTTCCCTGTATATTTTACCCTGACTAGAAAAACTTGGATTGGTAGCTGGGAAGAAAAGAAATTAGAGGATTTACTTGGAAAAAAATATTATTTTTGCAATATATTGGAAGTATAAAAATATATAAAGGATATTCTGGATTATAGAATTTGTAGTATTGCTATACAATGTAATTTCAGTTTATTTGTTCTTCCCCTTTAAAGAAAGTTTATGTTGTTTATTAATGCAAAATATGGATTTTAAAAATAACTTGGTTTGACAAATTTGTCAAGTTGTCTTTTAAAAAAAGTGTTAATTTTAAATAAGCATTTTCAGTAAGTATTCTAATATAATTATTAACAGATATACAGGAGCATTCACATGCACACACACCAAATCTATAATCTTTTTTAAACATTATGACAATTTCTATTCACATTGTTTAATGTAATTAAATTATGACTGAATGGATCTCTTAGGCATGTAACCTTTCCTGACTTTCATTTGAGTTATATACACATGAAATATGCATAGAAATTATAATAAAAATATATGCATAGAAACTTTGAGCTTAAAGGATTCCAGACAGTTTCATAAATTCGATTTAATTTGTTCTAATGCAGAGATCAAATATTATCACGAAGAGGGAAACTGAGGGAAGATCGGGTAAGCTGCTTATCAAAGTCATTTCAAGATTCATTTCGATGATTTATGAATATTCTTATGTCATTAATTACACTAATGAAGTTAGAATTAGAGAGTGTCCTCAAATCTAAGTACATTGTTACAGAAAAAAATGAGATAAAATTTTATAAAACATACTAGACTTTAAATTGCTTAACACTGTTGGAAATGAAGTTATGAGCAAAAGTGTAAGGTATTAAAATATATTTTCTGGGTGATAAGTATGACACGCTTCAAAATTAGAATAAAAGGAGAAATAACGTTTTTGTATTTTTATTGTCTAAGAAAATTTAATTTCTTAGACATATTAATAGTGACAGTTGAAGGTATTTAAGAATATCTCACTTATTTTTATGACATTTGTATAATAAAAACAAAAATGATGAAATAGTCTGTCACTTAGACTTCGTTTTCAAACCTCAAAACACCAGGAACTAAGTTGAAAAACAAAAATTTTAAAGCAGGTTGATAATAGGTTACTATACATTGTTCTTTATTACATTTATTTGGCTACTCCATCAAAGATAGTTTTATAAGTGTGTGATTGTGTCACTTGCAGTGACATGTTTGACAAGAACAGTTTTTATATATTGACATGACATGCAATTAAGATACTGTCTGATTGTTTAGACTCTGATGAGAAAAAAATTCACGTTTCATATAGCACAGTATTCGCCACAGTAAATGCTCTAGTTAAAAGTTACCCCGATGCTCACTGTTTTTTGCTTAATCTTGTAAGTGCTAATGTTTTGTCACCCATGTTTTTGTGCACATATAATTTGATAAAGCTGCATATTAAACAATGCGACCACACAACAGACAAGTAGAACATTAACAAGCAAAATGAAGTGTCAACAGTAAAATTCTCATATTGATAAAGAAATTAAAATGTCCAGAAAAGATGACTTAACTAAAAGTGAGATATTGCTAGAGAATCTGTTACTAAGTAATAGTTTATTACCATTTATAATTAAAAATTGTTCCTCATTTGTTTTTTTTCTTTTTATTTTTCTAGTCACAGTTTTTATTTTTCTGGGTTTCTTTATAATTCATTTTCACTTTTTTAATTTGATTTTTTTTCTGTATAGAACCATAAACCTTTCCTGTGAAGTATGTTATATGAATCCTGTAGAAATATGTAAATGCTAGTTTTTCAAGGTAATCTTTTTGCAACACATTTCACACACTGGGATATTTAATTGTGGCTTAAATTATTTTGTTGGCTACTTAATGAAATTATATTTCAATATGCATTAAAAGGGAAAAGAAAGACTCCCACAATGTCTTCTGCTGTGTCTTATAGAACATTCAAAATCAATTTTATAATTGATTGTAGAAAGTTTATTTTTCTTTGCATGAAATATGTGACCTCTGAAAAAATAAACAAGGACTAAAATTCAACCATAAAACTTATCATACTATAATTACCATTATGTACTAATGACATTTATAACATGTGAATGTATTCAACAGTTACTACTTTTGAAAATAGAAGTATAACATTTTTCTTCTATCATTCTTTCTTTTTTTTTATAGCACAATCTCCTTAATTAAATATCAGTTTGTATGTCTACACATTTTTTTTTATTCTCAAGTACATTAAGCATTGATCATTTAGACTAAGCAAGGTGGTAATTTTGAATAGCACTTACTACCTGATTACCTACATCTTCTTACTTTAAAATTTTACATTTTCATTGTAGACTTACGTAAACAAAAAGGTGTGAGGTTGTGTTTTTCACTTCATATTAAACATATATATTTCAAAGCAATTAGTGCTGTTTTTATACATATGGACATTTTTTAAACAGTGACTTTCAGAAGAACAGTTATGGTTTGTTAAAGTAGCTTAGTAGTCTTAACTGGAGTACTTTCTGTATTGTTTAATATATTTTCATTTTAAACGACTATTAAACAGAATTTGGGATATAACATGAGGTCATGGTCAAAACAAAGTCTGTATCATAGGCTTCCAAATAGTCAAGTAGCTCATTAAATGAGTGAAGTTGCTCATTAAGTGGGTTACTAGATTTGCAAGAACCTTGCCCAGTACCAAGTGTGTAATTTGTGCTAAATGTATAGTATCGTTTTTTTGTATTACTCTTGTATCCCTTTGTCAAAAACTCATAGCGATTTGGCATGTAATAATTTTACTGAAGGAAGAGGGGGAAAAAATAGACTGTTTTCCTTTGATGCAGGTAAGCTGCTTTGTGTTAAGAGAGCCTTAATGACATTAAACAAATTCACTTTAGTCTCTGTAAATATATTTATACACACACACACACACACACACACACGTGCGCACACACACACAAATATTACACACACATAATATATATTATGTTTTTATTTTTAAAAATATATGTGTTTTATTATATATATATGTTTGTTTGTTTGTTTGTTTGTTTGTTTGTTTGTTTGTTTGTTTTAACCTTCTATGAGACCTTCCCCAGTACTCAGTTTCCAAGGGTCCTGATTTGGTCTCTGAATAATTATTCAGTTTAGATGTGTGTATTCTATATGAGCTTACTGTTTCCCTTTCTATTTCTGCCCCTTTGCAGTGATCCATGTGTGTGTGTGTTTGTAGAAATAAACAAAGACCAAACAAATAAGAACATATAAAGGCTATTTTTTCAGAGCTCGCTTTTGCCAAAGTGTCATCATCATCACCTGTGTTTTGGCAGAAACTGAAAGGCTGTTAGAATGGACAGCTCTATAATGAAGAGGCAGGGTTAAGCTTCAAGTAGGTACTGATTGGAAGCTGTTAGCACATGGAAGCTGCAGGTGAACTAATCTAGAAGCAGGGCAACCTATGTAATTGGGTAGGCATGTATATATGGCTTTCTCTGGTTGGTCCTGTGTTGGAAGCAGAGACAGAAATTAGAGAAACTCAGTTATTGATCAAATTGTGGCTATTTTAGACTGATTATTACAGGGTTATTTGACTTCCTGAAATGTTTGCTAGAGAGAATGAGTGGTCTGACTTCCTATAAGTTTGACTTGTGGAGAGTAGGTTGGGTTCCTGGGCTGGTTATTCTAGATAATGAGATGCATTCCTGAGCTGATCGTTGTAGGTCGTGAGTCATAGTTCTCATATTTATGGTCTGGCTATTGTCTGTATATTCAGTTTCTCGCTTTTCATAGATGAAATGTTATTACGTAAAGGATTTTGTTAGTTTTAGGTTGATGATTGAGTTGTTATAAATAACTAGAACTTGTATAACACAGGTTTAACTAAGAAAATATCTAAAATACATTTAATAATGTTTTTCATTATGTATTATGTTTGATTTATCGCAAATGATACGAATATTTGTTACCAACTGAATATTTTTTCTTCACATTTCTCTATTATCCAGGATACGCTTTCTTAAGAATAGAAATAACTTAACCTTTATTGGATTTGTAAGAAGTATTGACCTTCTTAAATAAAAGACTATCTAGTCACATCAGCTGATTATTTGCAAAAGGAAGGTAATATTAATTAATGAGTAACCATATATATTTAATTTAGGTTGATTATAGTCTGTTATCTCTGAGGGTGATTTTAAAACTTCATATTCTAGGAAGAATAGAATGAGCCCATAAAAATAATTTCAGCCACTTATTGAATTTCTTTTGTATACTAGACATTTTGCTTCTCTTTACCTGTTTGTTTGTTTGTTTTCATGAAATTTCCTAAGGAGTAATATAGTTATGTTTATTTATTCACATGAGGAAATTGAGACTCAGGAAGTATTTAAATTCTAATAGGTTATGTAGAGAGAATTGAAAGCGTAATTCTATTAAGTTTCACAGTTCTTCAAATAATGTAGCTTTGTCTTGACTACAAATTGTTTATCTACAAATTGTAGGTCTCCTAAAGTGAAACTACAAATTAAATACTGTATCCAATGTATAAGCAACAGAAATTATACTGATCTGAAATTAAGCCTTATCTTTTTTTTATGACCCATTAATGCTACAGCTACTAGATAATGTATAATGATTCACTGGCTTGACTTTGACTTTGAAATAAAACAGAAAAAATAAAATTGAGGAAACAAAAGCAGAGAAAATATGAGAGCATGTCTAATCACAAACCCATTCTAGCATTTTCACAGGATTGAAACATATTTTTTAAATAACAAATATTAGTAAAAACCTAAATATATAACAGGAGAGTATTTAGATAAAAAGTTATGCATCCATACATTGAGTCATTATGTGTATATTATTGGAATATAATTCATCTACTCAAGTGACGTTCAGTAGTTTTGCTAAAGATCTATCAGTATTTTTGATAAACAAGAGGAGCAGTTTTTAACTTCACCTGCATATTTAAATATTGACTATATGTGTGAGTGTTAGCTAAAATGTTTTGACAATATTTTAATATAAATTTCTGTGACAAATACAATTATAATTTTTTCACTAAATATTCCAAATTAAATGAGTCTTTTTCAGAATTTTTGTGTTTGAGAATTTTTAATTGTTTAGAGTATATACACTGCATTGAATCATTGTTTTTTGGCAGAAAGCCACTGTCAGTAGTCCAAAAAACAAATAGAGTCTGTTGGGCTCTTTGTGGCTTTCATCACTCTTGTGTGGCAGATGAGTGCACAACAAAAAGCTCAACTTAGCCTGACAAATGACATCTATTTCTATAGAGAAATATTTTATTTCATCACCATCATTTTATAGGAAATGCATACATTAACATTGCCATGTAAAATGTCTTCAAGTTTAGCATAATGATATATTCATATTTGCTTTGTTTTCATTTTGAACTCAAAATACATGTGATTATTTTTTCATAGATACTCTCATATAGGACATTATAAATAGCATTGAAGTTTTTCACAGAATCTTTCAGATTCTGTGACAAGGTGCATTTTAACGTTCAGCTTCTGTCACTGGATCCTACCAAAAAACATTTTAATTCCTTGCACACTTTACATATTCCTCTATTATATTCTACAATTCAGATTCAAAGTTTATCATATATCCTTTGAGATAATATAAAAATACAATAGTTGAAAACTTTTTATTTAATGTTATATTAACAGTCCACAGCAATGATTTATAGAGTTTGACCACCTGAATCCCCAGACCGTTCAGAGTGGATTTAAGTTGATCAATATCATAACTTATAAATAGTTGAGTTAATATTTGTTTGGTTTCTGCTTTATAAACTGGGTTTCCTATATCAGATGACAATCTAATTTTACAGGAAAAAAAAAAATACTGTATTACTGCACAAAAACAAGGGAAAGATTCCGAAGAATATTTTATGTTTTTCTTTATTTTCACTAGAACCAAGAACTTGGTTGGGCTCTCTTGTCACTTTGTACTATACATTTTAGATGTTTTGAAGACACTCAGTTTCACCTACTCTTCAAAACATTTCAGAACAGGTAGTTACTAAAATTGTGACAAGCCTTTCTCTCTCTCTCTCTCTCTCTCTCTCTTTATTTTTTTTATTATGGTGACATTGGTTAACAAAATGTAGTAAATTTCAGATATACAATTTTATAGTAAGGCATATATATTATGTGTTCACCACACATAGTTAGATTTCTTTCTGTCATCACATATTTGACCCCCTTTACCTCATCTACCTCGCTCTTTCCCCCTCTTTCCCTTACCCTCTGGTAACCACTAATCTCTTGTCCATGTCCATGAGTCACTGTTTGTCCTGACTATTTGTTGCTTTTAGGTTTATATCCCACAAATAAATGATATCTTGTGCTTTTTAACTTTTTCTGTCTAGCTTATTTCACTTAGCATGATTATCTCAAGATCTATCCACATTGTCGCAAATGGCAGTATTTCATCTCTTCTTATAACTGAGTAATATTCCATCGTATGTATGTATGTATGTACTACAGCTTCTTTATCCAGTCGTCTGCTGTAGGACACTTTGGTTGCTTCCATGTCCTGGCCATTGTGAATAATGCTGCTATGAACATCATTGTGCACTATCTTTTTGGATGTGGCTTTTCAAGTCTTTGAGATAAATATCCAGTGGAGGAATTTCTCTTGAAAATTTCTCTTGAAATTTATCTATTTACATCCTTATCCCCTATTAGAATGAGTGTCTCAAAGACAGTGTCCATACCCTATGCATCCTTTTTATTCCCTCTGTCTCAAGGACTGGAACAGAGACCTCTAAGAATTAGGTAAGTTTTATTCAATATTTAGATATCTGATCTTTTGATCTAATGGAATTATCCTATATGTTTGTGTGTTTATATTAAATTAGATATGGCAGATTCCTTTATGATAGATAAATTTAGGTCATAAAATACCCATCACCTTCTTCAGCCTACTGTGTCACAAAACCAAGCAGGAAAATAACAGTTCTCTCATTTTCTACTCCTACCCCTACCCTAGCCTCACCCTAGGATCTAGGAATTCTATAATGTCTTCAAAATTCAAACACTAAGGGTAAAGATTTTATAAGCTTGTTATCCTGAGATCATGGTGAAACCCACATCATAAATATTAAAACAGACTGTTGTTTATAACTAAAGGCCCTCTGGGATTCCACAATACTGTAGAATTCAAGATGGTAACTAGCATGAGCCTAGAAGAATGGATCACTGTGGTACAAAATGGGAGGAGATAGAGGTGGTATTCTGAATTGAGTCACCAAGGGAGACTTGGGGACAAAAACCTGGGAATGACTGAGATGTATTTGAATTGCTAATATACAAGTATCCAATATAGAAATGCATTATCTTGCTATAGATGAGGTTGAAGCACACAGATCACACCATGAGCAATTTCTAATAAGCACACGATATGTAAACAATCAACTTGGATTTTCTGTTCTGCTAGAATTAGTCGTATCCATGGGAGACAGTTATAAATTAGGACACATCAGAGCATATTAATGAAAGATAACTTACATTAAACTCTAAGTAAAAAAAGAAGTATTCAGACAAATGCTATGCTAAGATATTTTTTGTTAAATATTTTCTTTATTCATTAGAAATTAATATGGAGCTTTTATTTCCCGTATGCAGTTGGTAGTAGAAAAATATTCAGGAAGCATATCAAATGGCATAAATTTCAATGCTAGACACAGTACTAAAATGCCATGAAATAGTGTGTGTAACAATGAGTAAAAATAGAATATATATCAGGAAGGTTTAAATAAAAATTAGCAGGTGCACTAGCTGAGGAAAAATAAGGAAAAATTATTTTGAAGGAGAGATCATTTATGTTTACTTTTAGTGCCCTTTTTTTTTTCCTTTTCCCTGAGGACATTTCAGACAAATGGAGGGCTTAGAATGAAGATTAAGCAAGTCGTTTTTGTCTTAGCTGAAGCAGAGTTCAAGGCAGATGGAGAGGAGGAGTTAACCAGGGGGTATCTCAATATGAACTTTGCCATTAACTTAAATGAATAGTCCAGAACCTTTATCACACTCATAATTCACTTTCATATGGGATATATTTAGTTGTCTCTCCTAGAGAAATGATATTGCACCACACAAGATTAATATAGCTTGAGCCCTGGTGGCCATTATGTTGCCACAGGTTTATGGTTTTCCTACAGTATTTTGATTTATGATACCTTTCCTTTTAATAGAGGTTCATTATTTGTACATTAAGGTTGTAACTTACTTCATCATATGAGGACTTCTATTAATCAGGAAGCCTATAGAGCTCGATCTGACATTACTATCCTTTTTGACAGGATTGCTCAGGCAGAGCATTTTGTTACATGCACAAACTCTCAGTGGTTTAAAATTCACTTCAGCAGCTGAAGAAACATTTTTATTTTGATGCAAAATGACTCTTATGTGTCATTTCATATGTCATTTAACCTAGGTGGTTGCCTCTTAAATTTAAGTAACTCGACACAATTTATTTTTATTTTATAACAGCTTTGCTTTTGAAAAAAAATCCAAAATTCAAAACTGCGCTCTATCTTAGTCTTACTATGTCTTTCGATAGAGTATTGAGGAGACAAAAACAGAGTACTCTGTAGGCCTTGGCCTTTGGTTCATCATACTGAATCTCTTTTCCCATGGATATTATTTTTAACAGAGAGGGAGAGAGAGAGAGTAGTTTTATCTAAGAGAGAGAGATTTAAGATTATATTCAATACTGATGAACATTTTAACTTCTGAAATTTTACACATTTTTAATTCATTGCAGGTTTATAGAAACTACATTTCTATGTAACTTTATATTTTGTTCCAGAACTCCACATTTTAAAAAGAAATAATCCATTCTGATGACATCTATTTGCTAAGGAATATTAATAGTGAAATTTTGGTGAAATAATACCACTGAGCAAACTCTTAGTGATTTGAGATTTAGGGACACTTTATTTGAAGTGTGAATTTGCATAGTCAATTCAGGGAATAAAATGCCTCATGTCAACATTAGGAAGAGTAAAATGATAATAAGATGTCTTGGTTCAAGATATGTATTAACAATACATAAATACATAAATCTAAGTCTCATGCTAGACTAGGTTTGTAGAAGATTCCAGAGACTGGACAGGCAAATAGAGTTTAAAGCCAGAACATTCAGAGCAACTGCAGCTATAAGGAATTTAAAGTTGATTTTTTTTATGCCGTATTACATTTATTGTTTCCTAATTAAAATACCATTTACTTAAAAATTGAGCTCAAGTATGCCAATCAAAAGTCTTATTTTTATTATTTTTTTCATATTTGAAAAACAGAATTTGTACTATTTGGATACCCTATTTCAAAGAAGAAGAATGAATCTAGGTGAAGAGTTATTTCATTATCACACATCTATTGAAGTGTTTATATACCAATATATTATTTTATAATTATATATCATAATAGTTCTGCTTCCATTTTCACATTAACTAGGTATAGATAAAACATAACACATACCAAGAAGGAGAGAGAGAAACAGAGAGACAGGGAAACAATAAGGGAAGGCCAGGATTAGCAGTAAACAAATAGGATAAAGGGGGCTCACCTGTGGATAAATGGCAAAAGCACATACTGTAACATGTATGTTAGAACATGCACAACATGTATACTATAATATAGTGAGTCCTTATAAGTACCTTGGCAGTACAGCTGAACCGAGATGTCCACACTAAGTCTGGTTCCTTAAGGATTTTAAAAATAGTGGTTAATTCTGTGTTATAAATGAACACAGGTGTAGTGGTTTATAAATAAAAGCTCAGACATTTATTATCTCACAGTTTCTGTAGGCCAAAATTCCGGGGATAGCTTAATTAGGCTTTGTGCTTCAAAGTTCCTCCAGTCTGCAATACAGTGGTTCGCTGAAACTGCAGTCTAATCACAGACTGGACTGGAGAAAGATCCACTACCATATTCCCTTGGTTATTGACATTTTTTATTTCCGTTTAGCTGTTGGACTGAGGCTTCATTTTCTGGCTACCATGATTCCTTGCAATGTTGGCTTCCCCAGCATGGCTACTTACTTCATGGGAGTTTACTTATTCAGAGCCAGCAACATAGAGAGAATGTCTGACTTCAGGAAGGACTGAGTTCCTTCGGTTAACTTAGGCCTCCTAAAGATAATTGCTCTTTTATTTAACTCAACATCAATGGGTTTTGGATCTTAATTGCATCTGCAAATTCCTTTCGTTTTATGAAGAGGGATATTTCATAATTATAGAATGGTTATTTCATCATGAATATATGTTTCTTAGTTGTGTATATACTTAATAATAGACCTTGGAATATACAAATCTAAAGCCTATAGAAATTAAAGGAGGAAAAGTAATAGTTTGAGATTTCAGAACTAAGAAAAGCAGGTGGTTACAAAATTGCTGGCACTCTTATACGTTGCTGATGGGAATGCAAAATAATATAACCACTTCGAAAAGCAATACAGTCACTTCCTATAAAAATAAACACTTACAATTTTACCAAGCAATCACACTACTAGGTAACAACCCAGGGGAAATGACAATCTATGTCCACAAAAATATTTTTATATAAATTTTTTATAGCAGCATTATTCATGACAACCACAAACTGGTAATAATGAAATGACCTTTAACTGGAAAACGGATAAATAAATCATAGCAGTACTAGGCAGTAGAGTACTACTAAACAATAAAAAAAAAAGCAAATTACTTATATATGCATCAACATAGATTAATTCAAAATTGTCATACTAATTTAAAGAATCCAAATGGAAAACAAACACAAACCAAACCTGCATATATATGATTCCATTTATATGACATTTTGCAAAAATACAGGAAGCACATAGTAGTTGCCACTGACTAGAGATGGCAGAGGGCTATGAATTGGTTACAAGGAGTACAATAGAATGTTTTGGGCCAACAATTTATATTTCAGTTGTGGTGATGGTTACTTGACTATGTATGTGTATTTGAATTCATTGAAATGTCCCCTTAAAGTTTATTTCACTCTCTGTAAGTTATATCTCAATAAATCTGGCAAAAAAAATAAACAAAAGGAAAATACTTTGGAGAGCGATTTTTTTTTTCCAACTCATTTTCTGGATCATTATTTTTTGAAAAGTATCTTAGTGGTCCTTGCTTTAGGCACACCTGATCAATTAAACTGAGAAATATAGGATAATTAAAGGATAATCTTTTGTCTTTGCATATACCACTCCATAATTCATATGTTAGCAAACTTCATGTATTCAACACTTTTAAATATCATCTTACTATGGAATTATAATTTAAAACGTTTTGTATAATATGAAGCATTTCTCTATTTTAATGTTATATTAAATTTAGAGTCCTAAGAAATAAAGAAAAATAGTGTTTCTAACATTTGCTCCAGATACATTAACATTTTCATGAACTAATCAAAATGTATTTATTGCTATTTAGTTATACTATATTGAAGCACTTATTCAATATACCTTTAATGTTTTGCAGATGAGGAAATTCAAAAAGGAATATTAAGTCGTTAGTACTAGAGCTTGGGATGAATTTTTGGAGACTGAAAAATCTGTATCAATATCCTGTTCACATGTTTACATGCTCTGTGTTTTCTTTCCAAGTCTCAGTTTATCTAATTGTCTCTATGTCTTAGTTTCTTCATGTGTGTTCCAGGCACTTTGATCATATTACATTCTTACTTGAAATATTCCATTGATAGTCCTATAATTACTAAGCCCCTTAGCTCACTGTTTTGATCAGGATACAGTTATACCTCAACTCTCATTCCAAATCTGTTTACTTCTCCAAGAACTACTTTAGCTACTCTTTTATTTGTATACCCACAGACACTTTATGGTTTTGTGTTGTTATATTCTTATTCCAAAGATTTGCATCATAACCAGAAATAGAATTACCTGGAAGCCAATAATGGGTGTGAACTCAATAATAAGTTCCAGTCATCTGCACCAGCCTTTTCCAGATTTCTGAGAAGGGCCTTACTAATGTATTCATATGGTCCCATGCTTTGTAGAAGCTGCAAAAATAGATATTATAAACAAATTTGCTAACATTACTGTGTATTTTCACTTGAACTTCTTCCCTTAATTTTTTATTTCTTTAGCTTTGCTGTGAAGTAGTAGCTGTGAGCATTTCAGGGATTAGTATAAGAGGAAGTTTAGCGAAGAGTATATTTGGTTCAGGCTTAATGTGTTTTCAGTCACTTTCATGTTTAGTTAAATTATGACTAACTCGTCCAGGTGCTATTACTGCTTATGGTGGGATTCTTCTGCCATTTGACACAAATTTTCAGGGTCAGATGTTTTATGAAAATGTGTCTTATGTGGGTAGTTGAGATAAAACAAGAAACTTTTTATGTGCACGAAGCTAGAGGTCAATCTGTGGAAAATTATTTCAAATCATTTATTTTATATAAGAAGAAAAGTTTTCCTCAAACTTGGCAACAGTCCCAACATTTCACATGCAATTAACAATAAAAGATTGAGGAAATAAATCGGTCAATTAAAAAATATCGATCTTACCAATTCTAAGGCAAATTTTTATTTTATTTTCTCTGTAGAAAATCCTATTGTACAATTCTTGTCAGATAAAAAATATTGAAGACTCTAGCCAAAAACATATAAAATACAAGCTGTGGGTATATGTTAGGCAGTTAACAAAAATAGAAAGATATGTTACTGCATTTTATGATTTTTATCAGTTTTTTAAAATGTGTAGTTCACTATGATCTCATTCTCTCAAGATAAATATTTGTGTTTTAATCTAATGTTATATATTTCTAATTTTTTAAGTGTGACTTCCATGTGTATAAATTTTAGGCATCACAAAAACCTGTCCCATCAAGTAGGTGACAGCTTTGCAACCTTTTATTTCTAGCCTAGGATTTAGTGGGAAAAGATGTGTATATTTAAATTCAAGTAATTAACCAAGGATCCACTATGTTCCAAACATATGCTAGAGTTTCTCCCATATTTCTCATTCGGTTCCGCAAGTAACACATTATTTCATTTTAAAGATAAGGAAACAGGCCTAGTGAGTTGAATTGATTTGTTTCAATATCACAGAATAAGGGTGTCACATGGCATAGAGAGTGGCAAAGCAAATAATTTATATATAGATGTATGTTTTATATATATAAATGCTATATAAATGTTTCATATATTTATATGCAATGTTTTATATATACAAAATGTACGTGTGTGTATATGTGTATATGTATGTATGCGTGTGTGTATATGTATATGTATATATATAAACATTTTGAGAACTCAGTAAGTACTGGATACTGTGCTGGATTTAGATTTTTCAAAATACTCTGTAATAGAGGACGCAGACATTTAAACAAGAAAACACAATGGAATCACAATTACTTTAATAGAGCTATCCAAAGGCATAGTGGTAGTTGAAGGATTAGAGTATTTAATTCTATTTATGGGTTATGAAATGTGTCACAGCAGTAGATTTGCTTGCATTAGTCTTGAAGAATGAGTAAGACTATAATGGGCATAGAACCAAGAACTGATGGACTCAATAAAAGAAACAGCAAACCTATATTAAGTCATGTGGTAATTTTCTACTGTCTAGCACCCCGGCTGTAAGAGCACAGGATAACACTTTGATGGTTAGTGGGATGTAGAAGCAGAGATGAACAACTTTGAGAATAGAGTTGTCTATGTATAATCAAAGAAAATGGAGAAAAAGGGATTATAATTTTGGCCAACAAAATCAGTGATTGAAAAGGTGGACTGGCATAGAAAGCGATGTTGCTATGTTTAAGTGCTCTTAGAAAACATGAGCAAACAAGCATGTAAAAGAAAAATTGTTGTCAACATGGGTCCATAAGGTTAGAGACAGAATTATGTCTTCTCAAAATTCATAAAAAGAAATCCTAATCCTCAGTGTGACTATATTTGAAGATAGGGCCTTTTAGGAGGTAGCTAAACTTAAGTGAAATTATAAGGGTGGGCCCTAATTCAATAGAACTGCTGTCATCAAAAGGAGAGGAAGAGACGCTGAATGCCTGCACACAGAGGAAATGTCACGTGAGGACACAGCAGGAAGGCAGCTGTTTTGCAAGCCAAGGATAGAGCCTTCAGCAAAAACCAGCTCTACCGACACTGTGATCTTGGACTCCCAGAGCAGGGAGAAAATACGTTTTTGTTGTTTAAGCCACTCAGTCTATGATATGTTGTTATGGCATATCATAGAGACTAATATGCATATCGTGATCATTATTTTTTTTTCCTTTTTCTATACATCCTGCAGTTGTGTTTATATAATTTTTAAGATAAACCCATCTACCCCAAGCTGCGATGTGACTTTTACAACTCTTTATATTTCATTGGCATCTTAAGTAGGATTAGGGCAGAAGAAGGGGGAAAGAGAGAATGGCGAAGGTAAATTTCAGCTGAATATTTGCTTCTTTTAATGAAGACAAAGTAAATCTCTTGGAATCTTGCTTTTATCTTACTAAGCAGAATTAAATTTAGACAACTCAAATTGAAGAGCCAGTAAAGGTGACATGAGTTCCATAAAGTCGAGGCTTTTTATTTATTTACCACTGTATCCTGATACCCTGGACCATGTCAGGCAGGTAGTAGGCATGCAATAAATATATGTAGATAAACAAATAAATAGAGTCTTTCACCTCCTGGACATAGATGATAGACGATGATAGATGATAGATAGATAGATAAATGATCGATTGATAGATAGATAGATAGATAGATAGATAGATAGATAGATAGATTAGATATACAGATAGATAGATAGATGATAGATAGATGGTAGATGATAGATAGATGATAGATAGATGATAGATAAACAGAAAAATAAATAATCTCCTGATCAGAAAAACAAAGAAGAATGAAATTTGTGTTTGTCATTAGCAGTATGCCACATGTATTTTCTTATTTCCATTTTCATTTTAAACAGTGCTATATATAATGTTTCTGATCATCATGTATGCTTAGGAATTCATGGTGGAACGTAATGAGAATACTGGCTATTTCTAATCTCTCACTCATGTTATGGAAGATAAGATCTGGGTCTACATAAATGATTTGTTCACAGAAACACAACTAGTTAATAGCAGTCCTGGGAGAGGACTCACACTGGAGTGTGCAGATCCCATATCATCCTGAGAAGAAAAGGAAAAATGTGTATATCACTCTAATCCAAATAGCAGTGTACCTCTCATTTCTTCTCGTCTACTTAACTGGAAAATTGAATTTCCTTATCTTTAGCTTGCCAAGTGTCCTTGATTCCCTTCCTAGCTTCACAGTGCATTACTGTGATGTAGTCAGGTGAAAATGATGCTTTACATTTGAAGTCTTTTCGAGTTACACGATTTATATCTTTTCTTTCTTTTCTTTTTTCTTCTTTTTATACAGTTTTTGCTTTTTCAGTCTTCAACTGTCAGCAGAGTTAAAGAAACCTCAAAGATACCATTGATAATTATTTGTTGATTTTTGACTTGGTTCCCTCAGCCATAATATTTTTTAAATATCGGAATAGAACTGTGATTTCTGTATTATTCCACAGGAAATGTCACTAACTAGATTTATGATACCGTTCATTTCCTTTGTTATTATTTATGTTAAGCCTAGTGTAAAGATCTGTTGGGTGACTACTGGCAGGCAATTTCTAATTACGATTTGGATTGTAGCAAAATCATCAGTTACATTTAGAACAAAACATATGTTTTGAAAATTGAACAATCAAATAAATGTCCTATTCTTATGTGACTAACATAGAATAATGTGAATTATAAATTTACCAGGAGTATTGACATATGTTTTTAGACCTTTCCTCCAAACAAAGAAAATAACTTATCTCAATATGAGATATTCAGTACCCTCTTTAGTGAAGGCAGGAAAACTTAATCATTTCAGATTTTTTCTTGTTAACTCTGCTATTTGTACCTACAGATTTGGGCAAACAAGCATCATCTGCTTGTTTCATCCCGACCCGTATATACTCCTCCATGCACAATATCTCCAATAACTCCAGTATTTAATAGATAGATAGAAAATGACAGCAAATAAGATATAGTATTAAAGAGCCATTCAGTATTATTCCAACAGGTCGAATAATCTGATGACAATATACTGCAGGCCAGCAAAGATAGCACTTATGCCCCTCTTTCTAATCAAATCAGGTGGCTACCAAACCCCAGTCTAAATATGGCTTTCTGTCTATCAGTAATATTCATTAAGGTAAATGAATACATTTCCGAGTATTTCTCATAGAAATACATTTATATGCAGCCATCATAGAAGAGAAACAACCACCTAAGCAGCACTCCGTGCGAATAGTAAGGGTTCAGATTAGAATACTTGACAGTGGTGTAGGAAGAATTCAACTTCAGTAAGGTGCAAATGAATAAGTAATATTATGACAGGAATTAGGACTCTTGATTTCATTAAGGACGTTTAGCCTTTACAAAGGTGGAAAATGGATGTAAAGAAGGGGATATGCACCCTTTCTTTGAGAAATATAAAGTCATTTTCTCTTTCATGTTTCAGAGGTTCAAGGAAAAATATCATTAGAGGTCTTAGTGAGTTTAGTATTCTTTATTACTGATGTGTGTGTGTGTGTGTGTGTGTGTGTGTGTGTGTGTGCTGTGTCAGTGAACACTCAAGTGAGTATGGATGTTAAGTCAAATAGTGTGAAACTAAAAGTAGACAGATAAATTGAAAGCTTCAAAATAAACCATATAGCAGAAACCTGACTAAAAGCATTAAAAGAAACAACATATGGAGTCCTTGTGAATACACATCACAGTTTAGGAAAAACTAAGGTTTTGATTTGGCTCTTATATCAATAAATCATTTATGTATTTGTTAAAATTTGTGCATTATTTTAAGTACTCGATTGCTCATAAACAATTGAAAAATAGAATATAACAGAATATAATTTACCAGTCTTTTAAAATGCAGTAACATCCCTGCACATTTATTAGAAAATAACCCTAAATCATGAAACTTTCACAGGATATATATTCAAGAATGTATATATTTAGGGAGAGATAGTATTGTTTTAATAAACTTAAATTATATTAGATATTTTGAATGATAGCTCTAGAAGAATTATTTTGTTTTAAACCTATATCAGAGAAATTTCAATACACATATTCTTTCTTAAAAACACACAAAAATGAGTTTATATTAAATTTTCTTTCAATTGTATTTCAACATGAAAGTGAAAAAATAATAAATTTCACATTTCAGAAGTTAGAGACAAATAGATCTTTAAAGCCAAGGAGACTAATTGAACAGACTATCACTTTTCATTGTCACTACTTCTATCAGTTTTATTTCCAAGCTATGATAGAAAAATCAAAAACTGTAACATTTTACAGATCTCTAGGAAAGACAGTCTTCTATAACTTTGAGTTATATGCTCATGATTTCTATCATGATATCTAAGAGGGAGGAGAAAAAGCAATAGGTACAGGATTGGCTAGGGAGGCTGGTTATTTTGTTAGGGCTGCCAGAACAAAGTACCAAAAATTTGGTTACTTAAACAACAAAAATTATTTTAGCACAATTCGAGAGGCTAGAAGGCCAAGATCAATGTCCTGGCAGGGTTGCTTTCTTCTGAGGTCTCTTTTTGGCTTGCAGATGGTCATCTTCTCTCTGTGTCTGCACTTGGTCTTTCCTGTATATGTCTTTGTCCTAATCTCATCTTATAATGACACCAATCATATTGGATCAGGACCTATTCTAACGACCTCGTTTAACCTTATGTAGACCATATCTACAAATAAAGTCACATTTTGAAGTCTCAGAAGTTAAGGCTTCAACATATGAATTTGTGGGGGACACAATTCAGCCCATTTGGAGAAGAGCTGTCAAGTACAATTTGCCAAGAAATGTCACAGAACAGAAAGGCTGACATGGATTTATCAGTGTAGTATGCTTGTGAACAATCCCTTTGCCCTCAAACATCTTTGGTAAAGCTCATAAAAATCACAAAGCGCTTAATGGCATTGGATTTCCTATTGGTGATTCATGTCATCTTATATTCAGGTCGAAAGGCCATTTAAAAGGAGCCGGCTCCTGAGTTTGCAAGAATAATTGACATATGAGTTAAAACATGATTTTGGTAAATAAATTGTGAGTTTCATGGTTTACTGACATGATGTTAAGAAGTCTGCCATTATACTTGTTATTATTCTTTTTTAATTTGTTATGGTGACATTGGTTAACGAAATTCAATAAGTTGTAAGTGTACAATTCAGCAGTAAGTCATTTTTTATAGCATTGCGTATTTTTTAAATTTGTTCTCCCTCTCTTTGTCTATATTTTCATCCTATAACTTTATCCCTAAAAAGCTGCTCTATACATCCTTAATATTAAAATAATAAACTTAATAACATTTTAATATTTAAAAAATATATTAGCAAAGTATTAAAATATATTTTCACAGTGTTTTAATTTGAAAAACATGCATGCCTTGAAGTGTCATATAGTAGGGCTTATTATGTAGTAGATCATCTGCAGAAATCAAAGTTATATTTCCTGCTGAAAAGCGAGAACTAAAGTAAACTTATTACCATGAAAATTTTTTATCACTAAATGCTGGCTAATATCACCACACATAACACATAATTTGATAGGATAACCAAGTTACTAAAGACATAATCAATGAAATATCAAATTTCTGAAGAAGGTAATTTTTAACAGAAATATTATAATTCATTAATGAGTAGAGATATTTGAGTTCACTATATTGATATGTAGAGGATAAAACAATTGCTGGCCTTATAGAATAACACTATGGTATACCACTACATGTATTTACGTGGAATTAATTATGTGTAATTAAAAACAAGAATAATGACATTTAATTATTAAGATTGCCATAAAATCTTGGGGCTTTTTAAAACAATATAAACAACTGCTCTTTGTACAATGGTGTGATGATGAAATGTTTGAATAGATAAAAAGGATAAGATAATATTTTATGTTCATTAAACTAAGAATGTAAAATTGTTTTCCATGATCTTCTTACATTAACTGCTGAAAGATAAAAGAATATGAAAAATTTTTAAGTGAGTTATAAATTTTGCACTCGTTCATTTTAAATGGACATCAGAATATAAGATATTTTATCTTGCATAGTCTAAAAATGCAAACTTTACCTCATCCTTGGCAAAGAAATGCAGACAGAAAGTGAATGCAATCAAGGGTAAATTCATCCTAAGAATTACTATTAAATCTGGAATGGTTAAAACTTAATAAAGTAGCAATGGAGCTGTTTTGTGGATCATATGTAAAAGAAAAAACTATGTACTAAAACAATAGTGGCTTCACATTAATTTTTAAAAATAGGTTTTGGATAGAACACAGTCATCTAAAAGGTTCAAATTAATTATAATGGTAATAGATTTACAGCTGTATTCATAGAAATACAATTTTTGTTTTTAACCTGTGGATTTTGAATTTAATGTTATGATTAGAAACATGGCTGAGGCATGTTTAATTTCACTGTCACACTAATTTATACTATTAGTTACACATGACTGCAGAGAATATAATTTTTTTATTTTTATTTTTTTTTTTTAGGCAAGGCAACCCTTGGTTGACCTCACAGATTCCAAGGACCTCGTCAGTTTACAATCGCTTATTTTTTACACCTACAGGGACAGGGCCTGGTCGTCCTAGGTGGTCTCCCATCCAAGTACTAACTAGGCCCACCTCTGCTTACCTTCTGAAATCAGACAGAATTAGGCTTGTTCAGAGTAGCATGGCTGTAGACAAGAATATAATTTTTTTTAAGCACTATATATCCAAGATAATTAGAAATTTTAGAAATTGTTCATTGAGATTTTTACCCCCAGGAAGTGAAAAACAATTACATACAGAAACAGTGTTAGAATAAGGTAAATTAAAGTGTGTGTGTGTGTGTGTGTGTGTGTGTGTGTGTGTGTGTACTGATTTGCCCTTCTGATTTCAACAACTAGAAAACCAGACAAAATATGTGAAACTAAAATTTTCCAATAGGTAGTTAAGGACAGTAATTCTTGAATAAGGGAACAGAACAAAGTGAGCCCTATGAATATATCAACTTACTTCCTAGAGAGAGTTCACAGACTTCTGCAAAGGGAGGGGAACATGTATAACAGAATTCTTGCTGAGTTGAGAAGGCAGGGATCCTGGATCAGAGAGACCAAAGTGACTAGAAGCTCTGGGGCAAAAAAGAGAGGAGGGAGCTGAAGCAAGAGGAAGCTAAATCGAGAGGAAATCCAGAAATTTGCAGCAGAATCTCTTAATCAATACAATTAACAGGTAAGAGTGCAAAAACCAACTGCTATAAACCTTATCTGTGTTCCTGTGGGTAGAAAAAAGTGTGACACTGATGAGAAAAAAATGGAAGATATTAAACAAAAATCCAAATCAAATTCTTAGGAAAAAACTATCATGAAGAAAAAACATACAGAATGGGAATAATAGCAAATAAGATACTGCAGCAAAATGAGATCAGTGAATTGGAGACATAAGTATAGCGACCATCCAAAATGAAGCACAGAAAAATATAGAAGAAAAAATCAGAAGCTATGACTTATGGCAAACCTCATTCTATTTAACATATGTATAATTGGAATCTTGGCAAAGAGAAGTAAAAAAATGTATCTGAAGTCATAATGGCTGAAGATTTTCCACATATGATAAAAGATATATGAAAAATATAAACCCACATACAAGATCGGTCAACACAGAGTAGAAAAGAATGAAAAAAAAACACACAAATTCCATCATCACGTAATTGCTGAAAACAGATGAATAAAAAAATTTTAAATGCAGCCAGAAAATTTCTTTTTAAAAAAGACACAGTTTTTGTGGCATGACGATGAGAATTACAGCAGACTCTTTATCATAATCCAGAACCTTACATGTAAGCCACAAAACAATGGAGTGAAAAAAAAGTGAGACACCGTTAAAATACTGAAAGAAAAAGTATGTTCAAATCATCAGAATATATTTCGAAAATGAAGAAAAATGAAGACTTTCGGAGAGAAAGAAATCTGAGAAAATTCGACATCCTTCGAGTATGAACTTGCACCGGGTTTTCCTATGGCCAGCAGACTGACATGAAAGAGATAGCATGCCAGTTGTAAGCCTTAGCCTCCCTCTAAGGCCTTTCTCTCGAGCCACTGGAACTCTGAAACCAGTCAGTGAACATCTAGCCTAGCCTGCTGCAGGTTAAATGACCATGTGGAACAGCAATGACTCTTTCCAGCTGTGGCTATCCTAATTGATCTGACAGCTGACCTCTGACACATAAACTTAGGTAAAATCATCCCTACCTGCTAAGCATTACAATCGTCCAGTCTACCAGGCTCATCAGAATTAATAAAGCATTATTACTTTATGGCCCTGTTTCGAAGAGTTGTAAAACAATACCAAGACGGATATTTATAAAGAAATATATCTTGGGTAAATATGAGTAAACCTAAAGATAATTAGTTCTAATTATATTTTGGTTTCAAAGTGGTATCTCATTTAACGAATATCAATTCAAATGTCAAAATAGTTAAGAGCAACGTGTTTTATATATATATATATATATATATATATATATATATATATATATGCGATGTAAAAGGGAAGGTATTTTTTATAGAGTAGTATCTAATAGAGAATTTTAAAAATCGTTGGACCTGGTAAAAATGAATTTTTTTTTCTCTGAACACTGTTCCCTTCATCCTTCCCCCACATTTTACTTCTCATGTACTCTCACAGCCTGTTTCCTAAAGCCTGTCATTACTACCTAAAAACATTGCCTGGCCAACAAATGTATACAGTTGGCAGTAAGCAACCCTTAAGTTGAAAATAACTCCATTTCTTTGGTTTTATGTCCTCAAATAATCTTCAGAAAAGTACTACCATGCCCTTTTGAAGAACGTATTTTAAAAGATCCTTCCTTTTATATATTGAAAAAAATGAGGACTCGGATTACTTTAAAATGAGACTTCTGGTGAGTTTCAGTCTGCTACTGATATTAAAGGTTGCTTTAGATTAAAAAAGAAAACTTACAAATTCTTACAAAACAATGAGAGTTTTCTCATTATCCTTGCCAACATATTTCCTGGGACTATTTTTAACACAAATGTATTTTTGAACAGTTTCATTTAATATATATTTGTTGTGAAACCATAACTGTGCACAATTGGAGAATATGTCAGATTGGCATTAACTGATACTGAAGAATGACTAATTTTTTCATGAGCTCAGTAGCTTAATCTAAAATATTCTTGATGCTGAGTGCAAAGAGCTTGGTAGAACGATCATCAAAGCACACACATACACAAAAAGTCAGCTTCAGTTCATCAGCTAGGTAAAGAATACAGTCTATTCAATTTTACAGGTTGTCTTGGTTTATAAGCACCAAGATGCAATCAAGAATCATTTTCAAGAAGTATTCATTCAGTTTTGTGAACTACTGCACTTACAAGCAGTTCATGAACTTTAAGAGAACACTTTCATGTTCAAAAGCATGTCTTTTTTACAAAGCATTTTGATAAATGACGCATTAAAAAAAGGAAAGAAAAGAACACTAGAAAGGACCAGTACCAGAGCCATGTAAGACCAGCTAGAATATCTCTGAGAAAAATCACATACCTGAGATGATAAGAAATATTTCTAACATTTTTGTCTTGTCAGATATGTCCTGCCAACATTATAGGCTCATGTCCTTTCAAGATTTCAGTGACATATGTTTTCACTGTCATAACAGCAAGAGGAAAATAAATGCTTAAAATGTAAATTTCATTAAAAATTTCAGTTATATCTTTCTAAGATGTCTTCAATATTATATCCCTATTTCTTCATGTAATATATAGTACACACACACACACACACACACACACACACACACATATATATACACACACTTGGAAGAATAATTAAGAATGGCAACAAATTTTATGTACATATTAGGTAAAAATTAAAACATTTATGATCAATGAAAATTCATAAAAATTAATTTTACAAAGATGAAATTTTCTTCCGTGTAAACTCTGAGCCACTTATTAGTGTAACATTAAAGAATAAGATTGTAAGCTCCGATGAAATAAGCTCTGAGATATAAATAATTATAATAAACACAATAGCTAAAATAGTGTCTTACATCTCACTTATATTAAATATTTTAATTTTCACAATAATATAAAAAGATATGTACTGAATTATGTTCATTTTCAGATGGGGAAATATATGCACAGCTAGGAATCCATAAACAAAAACAATATTAAAAATAATCTTACCTTTTAAATAAGCACTTTTATATTAGGTTTAGAAAACTATTTCTTCTAATAACTCTTTAACCTTTCTGATCCTCTATCAACCGTAAAATGGAAATAGAATCTAACCATGGTCTTACTATGAAAATTAAATGAACTGTAAATCTATGCAATATTTTAGCATTCGATAAAATGGAACTTATTAATATTAGCAGTATCATATTTTTGATATAGACTTTTTGATCATTTATCTTTAAAAATATTAATCAAATGTCTCATGTTTTCCTAATTTTCAGGAAGCTCATAGAGAAACTTTTCATTTTAACTGCTTTTTCTTTACATCTAGGATTCTTGTAAAAATATCCGCAACCATCCCTGCTGTCTCATCCTTGTTATTTATTATTTATTTTCACTACGATTTCATGGTTTCATTAATTTCACATTTCATCGCAGGGAAACCTCATATTGCCTATGAAAATAAGCCCATGTGTCTATCATTAAGGATTTTATTTTGACTGCTGAAATTAAAGACCCAATTATAATGGGTTAAAAGCAAAACAAAATAAACATGCCAAACTCAGAAGTTTGTTCTCTCTCACTAAAATGAAGTAGAAAGAATACCCAGGGCTGTCATAACTATTCTATCATATCAGCAGGTCACAGACTTCTTCATTGTGTCTATTTCATCATTGTTATTCTGTTCCTTCTCTCCAAAAGGTTAAATAGTATATAATGGAGTAGCTGACTTCCATCCTGAAAGTCAAGTGGTCATAAATGGAGCAGAGAGAAGAAGGAGGATCAGGGGGCAAAGGGGCATGAGCCAAGTTAGTCCCCTTTTCAGAGATTTCCTGGAAATTACTTCAAAGTATTTTTTTCCTTATTTTTCAATAGTCATCTATAGTAGAAAAATGAAATACTTTTGCTGAATACATTGATACCTCATATAAATTCAAGGTTTTGTTACTGAGGGAAAAAAAGGAGAAATGAATAGTGGTTAGGCCACTAGATGTTCTGTGGAAGCAGAGAAGAAATGACAGGGAGAGGATCTTTGCATAAAAGCAAAACCTGTGCGGTACAGACAGCTTTTCTATAAAAAGACTCACGAAACTGTTCTGCTTAGGAAGATTCCATAAAAATTGCAAGAGATATGCTTCTCACATTATGCCTGCTTTAATTTATTCCTTCGGTAAGTTTGACAACCTATGGCACTCAGGAACTTAAGAAGTAAAATTGGGTATATATATATGTATATATCTGTGAATAAAGGTGGCCATGGAAGTAGTGATGTTATTTTGAGATGAAGTGATCAGCTAAAACTTTCATTTTGTACATTCTGGGTGCATATCTTAAACTTTACTCTATGAATTTTGGATTTGTTCAGTTATATAGAACTTTTGCATTTTAAATAGAGCCATATTGCAGAACATATGCTGATAGTTCAGATGCCCCGTGCCCTTTGGTCTACACATTCAGGTTGTGACAGAAGAACGTTCTCTCGCTTTTAGAGTTCATTCCGTTTTAAGTTGTATTGTTAATTGATGACTTGCTATCAATAGATTTGAAATCTGGAAAGTAGTCTTATTAGGAAATTTGTTTGCTTTTATAAATTTTAGTTGAACTGTGGTTTGGAAGTAATCTCATACAGCTTTCTGAATGAACATTCTTTGCATAGTCTTTAAATCTCATGGCAATAAATCTGTTCATTGACTATCAGCAGACAATAATGTTGACTTTGTTGTTATAGTAAATGTGACAGTTACGACTGACTGATCTATTATTTAAGGGCTATTATCGTTGTTACTGAAAGAATGAAATTATACTTTCCTTCCTATCTTCCTAGAAAGAGAATGAGTATGAGAATGCCAGTAGGCTAAGCATTTTCTCAGTCTGTCATTCATTCATTCACTCCTGCATCCATTTCGTGACTCACATACTAGATGATGTTCTACACCATACAATATGACTGATTAAGACAAGTTTTGTGCTTTTTAAAGCTTATATTCTATCTGTGAGGAGAGACTGCAGTACAAGTTACCAAATATTTAGGGAATATCATTTGAATTAATGACAAGTGCCATGAGTAGATATCATGAGATTCACATAGAATTCTATAGATGAGGGGTTCGGGAAAGGCTTTATAAGACATTTTCATTTTAGATATTTGCAGTAAAAGGAGAGCTGCATGTAAAGGTCAGGAGGAGTAGTGCTCCAGGCGGAGAAAATAGGAATGGGAAGGCCCTCAGACTTGAAGGAATTTGACAGCTTTGATGAACAAAAACATGGCTAAGATGGCTGCATATTCATGGTTAAGCGGGGGAAAAATTCAAGGCAAGAACAGAGTGGTGGCTTGATAAGACTTCTGTTTATCTAAGTAAACATAACATTTATTGAAAAATGTCAGCAAGGGGTTGATATAAACTGATTTATATTGTGGCCATTTATGATTAATAAATTCAAATATTAGTCCCAGTTTTTAGTAGTGAAGAAAGCAGGTGCGCAGTTCAGCCAGTGGCTAGATCGGGGTCTCAAGGTCTCAGATGAATTCCCGGTAGGAGGAGTTTGTAGCCCAGGCTAAGATCATCATTTTTAAATAAGAAATGGATTTTCCATAGCTGAATAGACACACAGTTGATGTTAGATGTAGAAATGCTGTCACAGAGAAGCATGGCTCTGAAAAGAGGTGATTGTGGTTGAGAACTGGCCTTAAGAGGACCCTCCCCCAAAGGTTTGCCCATCTTAAAAGTCTTATTTCACATCATTTAATGATATTTTTCATCCATCAGAGTAATTTTAACATAATCAGAAATTCAATAAAGCTTGACATATATTTTTAATAATGATATAAGAGGAAAACTATAAAAAAGTATGACTTGCTTTAAGTTTATTAACCACCCTTGCAGGAAGGGTAGCATGCTGTTATATAGTAGTATTTCCAGGAGTTAGAGTGAGGGACAGTGAGAATGGTGACAAGTGGACGCATCAAAGGCTTGGGCAGGAATAAGAAAAATACTTGAGTCTGAGGCAGGTTCTAAGTGGATAACTTGAGAAGAATATTTGTTAAAACCTCTTTGTTCCCTAGACTAGTTTTAAAAGAATGGATCTTTGTTCCAGTGTGCAGTGGCAGTGTCATTTAGTCAGCGTCCATTATGCTATTCAGCAATCATTTAAAAAATAAAAATTATATCAGGCAGTGGAATAGATACTGGGATAGAGAGAGATACGGGCTTAAGACCCTGATCTGATAGAGCTTATGTGCTATTAGGAAATTACACTAAAACAGTAACTTTTACAACCATGTGTGATACATGCACTAATAGAAAAATGTTAGTTGAAATTCTCTAACTAAAGCCTAGAAGAAAACACTATGTTGGCTAAAATAGAAGAACAAAAAAAAAAATTATGAAATTTGTTTCGATAAATGAGTAGAGAATTACCAAATGAAAGATGCAATGAAGGGCATTACAACCATAAGGACCAGCATGTGCAAAGGGACTGAGCACCGCAACACACAGCATGACTAAAGAAGTTAAATGAAAATGAGATATATACTGAAATGCAGAGAATGCCAACAAATGGTGAAGGAAAGTTAGTGAGGAATAACTCATGAATCGTCTGGAATTCCAGAGTAAAGACTCCAGACTTTAGTCCAAATGTTATGGACAAAGTGGAAAGATTTTAACAGAGAATTGATATCCATTTTAGAAAGAAGAAAGATCACTTTAAAAGAAATGTGCTACACATCAGAGCCTTGAAAAAAATGTGTTTGAAAAACGCAATTGATACTCAATAAAAACTTATTTAACTGAATAAGCCTAGAAGGTAATATTGCCTTGTCCGGTGTGTTGTTTCTTCTCTTTCACCTTCCATGTACTCACTAGCCATCGTGAAGGAAGAATGAAATAATACCAGCTCCTATCATATAAGTGACCAATAAGTGTTTGTAAAGGTGTTCCACTTAAATTTCCTTATTTCTATAAGATATTTCTGTTGGGGAGTCATCTATTTCTGATGTATAGCTAGCTAGCTAGCTAGCTACCTACCTACCTATCAACCTCTCTGTACCTTTTTGAAGTATTGTTGCTTATTTTTCATCTCTCTCTGATCCTTGTCAGGTAATTAGGGTTTTTTTTGTTTTTGTTTTTGTTTTTGTCTTTTAACTTATTTCACCAATAAAATAAACTTTATTATTTTTTTTCTAAAGACATGAAGTTTAACTTTTACTGTCTCTTGAATTTCTCTATCCTATGAGACTTAAAAAAAAAAAAAAAAAAAAAAAAAAAAAAACCTTAAGCCCGTTTAAGTATATTTTCTGGAAACACAGTTGTTTTGCCTAAGCCCCACTGCCATTCTGCTTTTGAATTCTCAACTCTATTAGTTGCTGGTAAATTTTATGCAGATTACATCATGCAGTTCTCTTGAGTGCACAAGAATCAAATAAAGAAGCTCAGCCACCCATGTCAATTCCTCTGCTTTTTACAACAGAGAATCTTTTCTAATTAGCGAGATGTCAGGTTGGTTCAATTCCCATGTCACTGCCAAGTTCTGTACCTTGACCACCAAAAGTTGTTTCTAGATGAGTGTTTGATTATTGCTATGATTATAGATATATAATAAATGATAGTTTCCTTTCATCTAATTAGATTTCTTCATTAATGACTATTTATATTTCTTTACTTTTTTTTTTTTAACCTGAAAGCTGATAGATAGAAAATCTGTTTTTAGTTTATGTGCTTTCTAAATATATACTTTGTGAGAATGACTAGGCAATACTTCTGAACAAAAAAGTGTTTTTGTCTTTTCCTGCCTCATCCATATAATCCTATATTCACTGTCTCTGGTTAGTCTACGATAGCCATTGCATTGGAGGTGCAATTTATGCCAAGAAGACTGTGTCGTGAGCAGAGAGGCTGTTCACCACTCTAACATTTAGACTTTGGAAAAGGTTACTATTCAGGGTGGTCTAGTATCAACATTTTCCTTTGTGATTAAATAAGAGAGTAATTCTGGTTTGTACCCTTCATTTCCTTCATGGTGTGTGTGTTGCACTGAGGCATTGTTGCTGGGGAGAGGACCTTCTAGGCCATGAGCGGAAGTGAGGATATGCATTGTAATACTGTGATTTATAATAAGAATTATAGATTTGATCTTCTTCCTCATTTCTGGCATACCCAAAACCCTTAGATGAGAGCAATAAAGGGGTCTTTTCTCGTGTTAATGAAGTGACTTTTGGCAGGCACCTAGGAAACCTAAGATGGGGGCTGATTGCCTGGAGAGCCAACCATGTGATGAGAGAGTTGGAACTTTTAGTGCCACCCCCCCAACCCCCGACCTCAGGGAAGGGGAGATGGGCTGGCGGTTGAATTGATCACAAATGGCCAATGATTAATCACTTATGCCTATGTAATGAAATCTCCATAAAAACCTAAAAGGACATGGTCTACAGAGTTTCTAGGCTGGCGAGCAGGTGAGATTTGGGGATGATAATGGCAAACTTGGAGAGAGGATAAAAGTTTCACACTCTTTCCCGTATGTATCTCTCTTATCTGGCTGTTCCTGAGTTATATCCTTTTATATCAACTTGGTGATTGAATAAGTAAAATATTTTTTTCCTAAATTCTAGGAGCCATTCTAGCAAACTAATCAAACACAAGATGGCGGCCACCCGAACCTCTAATCTATAATTGGTGGGTCAGAAGCACAGGTGAAAACCTGGACTTTCCACTGGTGTCTGAAGGGATGGAGACAGTCTTGTGGGACTCAGCTCTTAACCTGTGGAATTTGATGCTGTCTCCAGGTAGATAATGTCAGCATTGAGTTTAATCGTAGGACACCCAGCTGGTGTCAGTGAATTGCTTAGATATGTGGGAAAATTCTCCCACCCCCACATTGGAATTGGTACCAGAACCATTTTAGCACACTCACAGTGGTCTTCAGCAGCAGGAGAGGTAGTATGAAACAGCTGACAGCAGGCTTTCCGCCCAGATTGGGCTGAGAAAGTGGAGACTGCAAGTTAATCATCCAAGGGTATTTGCAGAGCTAACCAGCAAAGTTCCACTTTGTAGTGACAATGTTGAACTTGACCAGAATCTGTGCTTCCCCAAAACAGCAACAGTCAAGAAATTCCCCAACTGTTGTATATACCTAGAAATGGCCAACTGCAAGGAACGATTCTTCTCTGTATGACTTAAATAAGACTCAATGGCTAACCCATTTTACCTCTGACAAGGCCAAGTCCTCATTCTTTGTCTCCTGAATGATGAGTTGTGTTGTTTATCCTCACTGAGCAAGCTGGACAAAATGCCTGCTAACTTAACCAAACTTTAGTCAGTCTTCTCTCCTTCCCCAGGCCCCCGCACCCTCACACACTCCTGGTCATTTCAGTGCTGAACAATTCCTTTACAGCCTCTCCCGAGAACTGGCTGACCCCAGGAGAAAATGTCCCCTGATCAGCTGTCCTCTCTCACACCACTGCTCATCCCACTTCCCCTCACCTGGTTATTTCTCTCCTCATTTACTCTTCCCTGCAAGAGAAAAGACCCTTTTCTGATGTCACTTGACACCCTGTAGATCTTCTAGTAGATTTTCCATGTTACGATAGTCCCCCTGTCCCCATTACAAGTGTTACTGCCCATCATAACAGTCTTCCTCCCCTTGTTGCAGTAATCCTTTCGAATACGTTCTTCCTAAACTCCAGATTTGTTTTTATTTGACAATTTACATCTAAGGCCTCGCCTGGGGAATGAGGTGCAAGGCTTTCCTTTCTTCTAATGCTTCAAAGTCATGTAAGCCTTTTCCTCATATTTCTTCTAATGCCAACTGTGAAAGGAACAAGGGGAAATGGAGAAAATTTAAGATTGAATTATCTCAAGGATACTGCCTTCTACTTCAAAATCCTGTTTAAATTATTGGGTCAAACTAAGGTTTTCATTGATTTTTTTTTTCTTGCTAAAATTATTTTTTCTATTATTCCTTCGATACACAGAAGATTTATTTTGGGAAGAGTCCAAAAAATAGAGAAATTTTAGAGAATTAAATAAAATCCTTATTCTCTGCATGTCTGAGTATCATGAGAACTGACTATACTTATAAATCTTTGACCTTGAAAGTAAGTCCTTTTTTTTCTTAGCCTCTGTTTCTTATTTTACAAATCAGTCCCTGGGTCCTTCCACCTAGCATTTTATATGTTTTATTTATACTAATTTATTTCAAAAAATATTTGATCATTTAAATGCCTTCTTCTGTTGAGACAATTGCCTATCACCAAGAAAAATGGGAAACAGTAATCCCCATGTGAAAATCATTGTATTCATTTGAGGAAGAAATGATAAAGGAGCCTATGTTGCTCCATTCCTAGCACCTTTCACATAAGACCTTGTGCCCTACTCTTATTATAATCTGCACGCATTACTTTTATACACATGATTTGACTTGGTATATCCAGTTATAGGTATGTATGCATATATGTATATATTTACTTATTATGCCTATTTTTTTTTAGTGATGAGCCTGCTACATACTCCCTAATAATAAAACTATTTCAAACTCTAAATATTTTTTACACAAAAGGAAATCAGAGAATTTTTTAGTTCTCTGATTGAAAGATTTTTAAGACCGTATATGGCACTTCCTTGAATTTCCAAGAATTCCTAGAATTCTATTTTACAAAATAATAATAGAGCATAAGCTGATTTTATAATGTATTCACAACACTATTTACTCATCTAAGTTCTTTCTAAACCCTGTAAATTGTCCTTGATCTACAGACATGCTCTTCATGATTATTTATGAATATTATTTATAAAGTAAAATGCATTGGCAATGCTAAGCAACCGACTTTGCAGTAGGTTAAACTCTACAGAGAGAATATATATTTTAAAAAGTCCAATCCTGACAGACAAATATTGTACTGGTACACATGTCAGCCATAAGATAATTCATGTTGGTGATTATTTTAGAAGAGCTGGAAATAGAACATTATTATAGAAATTTGTCAGAAGAAGCCTGATTTTTAATAGATTACATAGAAATATGAAATGATTTATGATAGAACACTTAAAATCTTCACAGGCAAAGGAAACAAAGTGCACGGCCAAAAGGAAGGCTGGGTTCAATTGTAGAGGCTGGGAGAAGTCATGTTGAGGAAAGAAAAGGGCGTATTGTATACCAAGTCATCCAGGAGCATTTGATATGTGTGTATGTAAGTATAAAATGACTTAATGAAGAGTAAAAGAAAATGATAGTGGAAAAGGAAGACACATTCTTAACAGCAAAATGAAAGCAGCTAGGGAATATTAACACAAGGTAGGATGCATATAGTGTGTATGCCCACTAAATTGCAAATTTCACTGTCAGACGTGGCTACATTTGTCAATTAATTTTAGGCAATGAGACGTTTGAAAAAAAAAAAAACTAACACTTTTTTAGTGTGTGACCCTCTCACTGAGTGGATATATACAACCATAAAGCACAAACAGCACAGCTCAAGCTCTGATCTTTTCTGAAGATGATTTTTTCCCTACCTATTAATCTTCCTTAGAAATATTCACCTGGAGAGGAAAAATGCTTTTTCTTCTATCACAAAGCAGGCAAGCCTTTGAAATTTCATCTTTGTTCTTTACAATATAGACTTGTATAATGTACAAAGAATTCTCTCTGAAGTCCATAAACAAAAGAATGCCTTGCTGTACACAACTTATCTGTTTAACTAAGAGAGCTTTCTTCTCCTCTGTTATGATTTAAAGTGTTTCAATATGCCACAAAACTAAGATCTAGTCATTGCAACAATTGACTGAGGATTCCCACGGAGATTTTAGGAAAGGAAACAAGCATCACACAATTTTACATTAAGAAAGACCCTGAAAAGCACATTGGAAATCATTTAACGATTATTTTTATTCTTTAAAAATACCAAAACAATTACATTTTCAGTGAATGATACGTACCATTATCAGAGATAATCTGTTTATGACTTATTTGTCTGTATAACTATTTTATATGATATAGACATGCCTATTATCCAAATAATTTAAACAACATGAGCTAGAAACAATGATCAAAAGTAATTTTTTATATTAAAAGTATGCATTTGAGTTCCAATCATGGAAATAAATTTTAACTTGTGACAAAGATATAGTTTCATTGTTATCTTAAGGTAATATTCTGGCATGCCCCCAATTTGAAACATTTTGTCCCCTATGAACCTTACCCACTCTTTTTTTTTTTTTTACTTGATCTTGTGAACTTTGGGAGATCATCTTCGATTATGAACTCTTATTTCTTCTTTTGCTTTTAATTCCCTCCCTCCCTCATTCTTTCCCTTCCTCCCTCCCTCCATCTCTTTCTCTCTTTCTCTCATTCCCTCATTCTTTCTCTCTCAAAGAACGTTAGTAGAAAATGATCTTCTGGAAATGTATGAGATTTCAAAAGATTAGAGTAAAAACAGTGTCCAACATGGAAATGTCCCATTCTGAATCATTATGTTCATTTCTGAATACTGCATTTGGTACAGCAGCGTGATAGGGAAATAAGAGAAGTGAAGGATTGCTATGTTGATTCTGGTGGGTTGGCTACAGTTCTCATCCCTTTCTGCTACTTTCTGGGAGAAATGGCATGAAGAGTAGAATATACATTGGGGAGGCTCTTGGGACATCCAAGTTCCAGATGTGCATTAAAAGCCATGAGACCTTGATTTTTCTCTCCAGAACACAGATTTTATATTCATAAAATGAAGCAGTTAGATCAGATGATGTTACTATTTTTGATTTTTAATTTCTATGACTCTGTCATTCAACAAGAAAATTAAGGGACCTGTGAAAAGAGGAATGGAACAGACTGACACAAAAAGCCCCATGACTGGTTTGAGTCCCAGATAAATGTATAAATATTTAATATATATACAGAATTTTCTATAAATATGTTATATAATACATAAAATTAGGCATTACATTGTTGGTCTTTTCTTTTACCCCACCCAGTAATGATTATTACTGACCTAAAAACTTTTTTTAATTCTTCATGTGACCTACTATTGTGCTTTTACAAATTCTTGATTTTTCCCATGATTGCAGGATAAAATATATAACATTTTTCTCTATAATAGAGTTGGATTATTATATGCATCACCAGGGCAAAAATGAAAAGAGATATGTGATATTAACTAATCTCAAAAGACTCCTGATAAAAATATTCAGCTCTGTGAAATGTGTATTCAAATATTTACTTAAAAATGGTGCTTTACATATACTCTACTTAATTTCTGGTAGGCAGATTCTTAAATGAATTTAATAATATGTTACCATCCTTTTTTGATAGCCAAGTTTCTTTAAGTCAGTTCAACATAAAATTTAAATAAAAAATAATTTCAATACGTTTAAACAGTTTCAGCAATACAGAATTGCAATAAGATATGACTAAGGGGCTGGTATTTGGGAATAACAGAGTGAGTAATGCAGTGAACCCTACTCCCAACAAAACAACGTTTTAAACGGAAGAAAATTAAAAATAGAATTATTTAATATCTCCAGAAATTGTTTTATGGGCATAAAGCAAATGGAAAAACACTCAAGAAAGTCTTCTAAATCTCATTAAGTATAGCAGGAGACTGTGACATTTGAGCCATGACATGCTGTTTTTCCCCCTCCCAGCTCCATGTATAAAAACTCTAATGATCAAGAAAAAAAGAAAAAAGACTTAAATTACTAAAATCAGTAATGAAAAAAGGCACATAACTATAGTCTGAGGTCTGCTCTGGTGTCCCTCTGTCTGGTTTTATGAAAAAGTAGCCAGGGCATTGTTCCACCTTTGAAGGCTCAGGAGCTAGAACACAACTTAGGTCAAGATGTTATATTTAGCCTGACAGAGGTCCAGACCTTATGATCATTAGTCAGGTCCAAGCTATTGTCTTCTGCTGCCTTGGTGGTTACTGATTATCCAGGGGAAAGGCTAGGTCTGTGAGAGGTATAGAGAGAGAGGGAGAAAAAAAAATGATTTCTAAAGCTATAGTCACAAACCAGATCAAACTCACAAGGACCCTCAGTTTCAGAATTAATGAGTTCAACAAGTTTGCAGGATACACGGTCAATGTACAAATTTCAATTGTATTTCTACACACTAACAATGAACAGTCTGGAAATAAAAAAATTTTTAAATCATTGTTAAATTAAAGCAGATATAAATTAATGGAAAGACATTTAATGTTCATGGATCATAAGGCTTAATTGTCTTCAAATGACGATGCTTTCTCAAATGATCTACATATTCAATACAACTCATTAAAACCGAAACTAGATTTTTGTTTTACAGAAATTGACTAGCTGATCCTAAAATTCATATGAAAATGCAGTAAAACCAAAACAATGTTAATAATAACAAAATGGAGGATTCACACTTTTTGATTTCTTTCTACACAGTCACAGTGATCAAGACAGTATATGCAGACATGAAGACAAACATATGAATCAATGTGTAGGATAAACATAAACATACCAAAGAGAAATAAATACACATGTACACACACACACACACACACACACACACACACACACACAACTTTGTACTAATAATATGGAAGCATTATTCATTATAACCAAAAATTGAACAATGAATATTAATCATCGACTGATGAACAGATAAGCAAATGTTAGATAGATAATTGTTAAATATTATTGTTAACCCATTTCCTGTTTGCCTGAAAATACTCGCTGACGGCGCTTGAGGCTGCAATATTTACCCCAAGATAACTCACAGATTACAGTCCTAACCTTTCCCTCAAAGTTTGCCATGAACTCTCTCGCTTTTATTATTATTTCACATCACTCTAGTATACATAGTCTTTGGAAACAAATGACATCATTCTATTTATAACATTCTGTTTTTAGTAGTGGTATTTTCATTTATAAAATATAGTAATTCTCAATTGCTGAAAATGTCAAATCCTAGAAAATTTAGCATTCCTACACATGATAACATCATTCTCAAACAATTGTTAGCCGAAGATTCATTTGATGAATCCAATTTATGTATACATTTTTGTTACATTAGGGTTAGAGACAAGTTGTTTAGAAATAACTCCAAGAACAGTTTTTATATTTTATTTTCACGTTGAAAATCAGATTTGCTTCAGCCTCAGAGAGTGTGTTTATGTAAAATTAAATTAACACTGGCAGTGAGCTGCACTTTTTCTTTCTAAATGGGAAATGGGTTAAAAAGGAATTAAGTACTATTACATGCTACAACATGGATAAAAGAAAGTATTCAGGTACAAAAGTTGATATATTGTGTGATTTCATTTGTATAAAATGTCCAGAATAGACAGATCTATAAAGAAGAAAAAATATTTGTTGTTGTCTAGAGTTGAGAGAGGCAGGAGTGACTACTCACAGGCCCAAGATTTCTTTTGGGGTTGGATAAATTGTGGTTAAAATTACACAATGCTGTGAACATATTAAAAACTATTGTGTTGTATACTTTGCTATACATGAGTGAATCATATGATACATGAATTATATCTCAGTAATAATGTTTAAAAATAACGATGAAGAAATGTAATTTGAAGTGAGGAATTGAACAAAAAGTGTGCAAGATTTACCAAAATGGCATACTTTGTTAAATTCCCACTCAAGGAACTGAATAATAATTAAATTAGCTTTTGATATTAATATAAAAATAAGCACATACACATAAATAACATGAACATTTTTCATAAACATAATATGCCATAAAAGAGAAATACTTTGAGAAACAATAATGATAAAGTAGATGAGATCAGAAAACAAAATCCCTCCTCTGTGCTCTGCTACATATGTGGCACCACTAAATAAAGCTGTCAGTTCCTCCCCACGTGAAGAGAAACAGAAGTTACTTATGAGTGGATAATGGAATTTTCCTTTAGAGGCACATAAGAGAAGCCCTTTGATGACTGACCACTGCCTTAAACATTTGTGAAGAGGGTAACCAGTGGGTAAAGAGAGTATACTGCCTATGAGACAATGTATATTTCTCTCTCTCTCTCTCTCTCTCTCTCTCTCTCTCTCTCTCTCTCTCTCTCTCACACACACACACACACACACACACACACACACACACACACACAGACACACACACAGAGTCTGATTTGTTTTTGTTTTTGTTTTGTGCAGTTTTAGCGATATTTAAGTTCTCTAAAACTAATTCTTGAACCCAGAGGATTCTCTGGAACCCACTGTTAAAATCCCTGCTTTGCATGATGGAGAGGTAGGAAAACCTAACAATTCAGAGACATAGAAGGGTTGTATTTCCATAGCTTAGTTGATTCAGTCTTAAGAGCCTTTTTTGGGAGCAGTGGGGGCGGTAATCAGTGTCTACAGGTAGGAACTAGGTGGATATTGTAGATGAACACTTTGGAAGGTGGGCCAGGGACTAGACGCTACAGAGTAGTAGAGTAGAAAGAACAGTCAGTCTAGATTAGATCATACTTAATAGTTGTTAATCACAAGTGTTAATTTTTTTTAACTTCTCCAGAAAAAGTGGGAAAATATGACCTACTCCATATTTTTGTTATGAGTACTAAATGAAATTATGTATGTATAGCAGGTGCTGCAGTGCATGGTGTTTAATAGATCGACAGTTTATGATTTTTTGTATTGTGAGAAAAAAATAAAATGAACTTTGAAATTCAAGAATAAAAACAAACTCGAGAGCTTGAGGTCGAGCAAGAGAACTAGAGAGGAGAGTTAGCCTAGTTTCTGAGATTAGATAAAGGAAGAAAATAAAAAATGTAGTCGTCAAAAGAGAAGTTGGGATAATAGATTTGGGGGTAATGACAGCAAGACTGTCTCTGTTAGGACTGATCTGAGACAGTGGTCCCCTTTCATGTGTCATAGAATGGGGAGGGTTTGGATTTTCCGAAAGCTGGAGATGAACACACGGGAGGGGGTACATTTCACCCACACCTACCATGAGCTGAGCAGCACAGTAATTGAAAAACATGAAGTGATCGTCACTGATGGACTGGCTATCGCTTCCTGAGTCAAAGATAAGAATGAATCTATTACCTGGATCTTGTGACTCTGATGACACCAGATTCATTTCTTTCTACTTTATTTACCTTAATATCGAACACATGCAGGGAAAGAGTCTGAGAAGAGCAGAAATGATTAATGGAATCAACTATCTGAGTTATGAAGAAAGATTGCAGGAACTGAAAATGTATTGTTTAGTTAAGCATCAGTTACCTAAAGATGTAATATTCTCCAAGTACTTGAAAGATGAAAATTATAGGCTGTCCTTCATATGTAAATTTAAAACTACTGTCTCATCAGTGGAACTTGTGTGTTAAGTTATTTTTCTCAGTGCTAAGAATAGCTTTTAACAATTTAAAACACTCTCCTTCATTCAATCCCTCTTATGACCAATTGGACTCGCATAATGGGCCAGGAGTAATGATGCACTTATCTATAGGAAAAAGGCTAAACTGTCTAATTTTAATAGAGACTGAATCTCATACCATTGAAAGTCCCCCCCCCCCCTTTCCAACCCCAAATCACCTGCATCTCTGATTCTTTGACACCAACAGCGTGTCCAATAATGTAATTCAGTTCTGACATTATCTACCTGGATCAGATCCCACAGGTACAAGGGATTGAGTCCCATAAGACTACTCCTACTTCAGATGCCAGTTGCAAGTCTCAAGCCATACATACATATGACCAACTGGCTATAAATCAGGATGTCCCCACGACCTCCTCCTTGGATTTGATAATTTGCTAGAACAGCTCACAGAACTCAGGAAAACACTTTACTTACATTCACTGGTGTATTATAAAGGATTTCACTCAGGAACAACCAAAATGGAAGAGATACATAGGTCTAGGTACAAGGGGGTTTGATGGTGAGGATTTTCCATGCTCTCTCTGGACATGCTCCCACCTCAGCACCTCTATGTGTTACTCAACTGAGAAGCTCTCAAAACCCTGTCTTTTAGGGATTTTTATGGAGATTTCATTGGCCATTGGTGATTAACTCAATTTCCACCCCTCTCCTCCCAAAGGGTGGGGAGTAGGGCTGAAATTTAAATACTTCTAATCAAGGTGTGGTCCATCCTGAAGCTATGGCTATCTAGGGAACCAAGAGTCACCTCATTAGAACAAAAGACTCTCTTATCACCTTTATCCCTTAGGAGAATACTGGGTTTAGGAGCTCTGTGCCAAGAACTAGGATAAGGACCAGATATCTTTTTATGATACCAGAGGTCACTCCTGTTTTTGACCAAGGATCCCTCACAGGAAAATGATCCTAAGGGTTAAAAGATGCTGGCAAATTACTAGAGTCCCATTAACTCATTAACAATCAGTCCAAGTCCACCATCCTGTTGTATGAGAATGTCTTCCAGGGTGAGGCACTCAGGTTTGCAGGCTTCCATTAGATTTTGTCAGGTTCCCAAAGTAGAAGTGGTCTGAGCAATATATGGCTTTATCCTTACAGGCATCTGATATATAGTAAGTCCTCACTTAACATCATTGGTGGATTCTGTGACTTTAAGCAAAATGACATGACAAACCAATTTTACCATCGGCTTATTGATAAAAACATGAATTAAATTCCAAAGATATTGCATCAATATAACATTGAGTGAGAGCCTGCTCTTCTTGATCTGAGACAGTATCATCTCTCACTTTGACCCAGGTTCCAGCTGTTCTTGTTAAAGAACAAAAATCAACTGAGTAAATCTGAAATTTTAATTGGCTTTATTAAGCTATTCACAAATCTTAGGGGCATCTCATCTAGCAACTAGGAAGGAGCTCCCAGGGGCTGTACAAAATGAAACACTTTTATAGGAAGAAGATGGGGCATGTGAGCTATTAGCAAGAGAAAAGATGGGTTTGTTTTAGGCCAGGACATCATCTTTTGTGGGGAAAGAGAATGACAGGGGCTTTATCATGCAGATCACTCTGCTTTCTGTGGAGGGTGGAGAGGGCCCAAGTGACACTTTTCCTCCTTGGTCTTGGCCAGAACATTCCAGACTAGTTAATTAAGATTACATTTCTCCTGAAGTTTTAGGTCATGGGCTTTAGCACAAGTGATGTCATTTTGAGCCTGTGCTTTTTTACAATGTAATAGTGGATTTCCCTCTTTTTATAACCATTTCTCATTTCTTTATCCTAGGCTACTATTTCTCTTTTCCATTTATGCCCAAAGTTTTCCATTTTGAGAAGGTACATTAGGGTTAGCCACTGTGCTGGTCTAGATTATAAGCAGTAACTCAAGTCTAGAAAACACTGTCCCTCATACACTCCCATTCACATATGGTAGGGTTACAGAGGTATAGAATTAGAGGACTATTTTTATCACTAGGTGATAGAGCTGCATTCACTGTTAACCCCAGTTTTACCATATGGGATATAGACACAACCTGTTTTGTCAGTTCCTTAGGAATTCTGACAAAAAAAAAAATATTTTTAATTAAAAATTATTAGGGCAACATTGATCAACAAAATTCAATGAGTTTCAACTACACAATTCAACAGCATATCATATATACATATTACATTGTGTGTTAACCACTTAAAGTTGGTTTCCTTCCCTTACCACTTATTTGACCCCTTTTACCCCATCTGCCTCCCTCTCCTCCCCTCCCCTCTAGTACCCACCAGTCCACTGTTCAAGTTCATGAGTCTCTGTTTATGATGTTTGCTTGTTCCTTTTAGATTTAGATCCCACATATGAGTGATACCATGTGGCTTTCAACTTTTTCTGTCTGACTTATTTTGCATAGCATGATTAACTCAAGATCCATCCATGTTCTCACAAATGGCAGTATCTCATCTCTTCTTATAGCTAAGTAATATTCCACTGTCTATATTACCACATCTTTATCCAATTATCAATTGTAGGACACCTCAGTTACTTCCATGTTCTGGCCACCATGAATAATGTTGCTGTGAACATCAGTGTTCATATGTCTTTTCAGATAAGTTATTTCATATTTTTAGGGTAAATGCCCAGTAGAGGGATTACTGGATCATATGGTAGTTAAATTCTCAAATTTTTGTGGAACCTCCATACTGTTTTCCATAGTGGCTGAACCAATTTGTAATCCCACCAGCAGTGTATGAGGGTTCCTTTTTCTCCGCATCCTCTCCAACATTCGTTATTATTTGTTCTATTGATGATAGCCATTCTAACAGGTGTGAGATGTTATCTCATTGTGATTTTGATATGCTTTTCCCTAAAAGCTAGTGAAGCTGAGCATCTTTTCATATGTCTGTTGGTCATTTGTATGTCTTCTTGGGGAGAGGCGTTCAGATCTTTTGCCCATTTTTTAATTGGATTGTTTGTTTTTTGTTGTTATTGAGTTATATGAGTTCTTCATATATTTTGTATATTAAGCCCTTATCAGAGGCATTGTTTACAAATATATTCTTCCATTTAGATGACTGCCTCTTTGCCTTATTGTTGGTTTCTTTTGCTGTGTAGAAACTTTTTAGTTGATATAGTACCATTCATTTATTTTTACTTCTACTTCCCCTGCTTTTAGGTCAAACTAATAAAATCCTCTTTATAAGTCCAAGGTCCATGAGTTTAGTGCCTGTTTCCTTCTATGCTATTTATCATTTCACATCCTTAATCCATTTTGAGTTAGTTTTGGTGTGTGGTGATAGACAACAGTCTAGTTTCATTCTTTTGCAGGTGGCTTTCCAGTTTTCCCAGCACCATTTATTGAAGATTCTTTTCTTTTTCCACTTTGTGCTTTTGGCTTTTTTTTGTCAAAAATTATTTGCCCATATAAATACTTATAGACTCTCAATCCTGTTCCACTGGCCTATATTTTTGTTTTTCTATCAATACTATGCCATTTTGATTATTGTCATTTTGTAGTATAATTTGAAGTCAGACAGAGTGATGCCTCTAGCCTCGTTCTTTTTTCTCAGGATGGCTTTCATACAAATCTGATGATTTTTTTTGTTGTTGTATTTCTTTAAAAAATGCTGATGGGGTTTTGATTGCATTAAACCTGTATAATGTTTTAGGTAATAAGATCATTTTAGCTACATTGATTCTTTAAATCTGAGAATATGGAATATCTTTCCATTTCTTTGTGTCTTCCTCAATTTCTTTTGGTAGAGTCTTATAGTTTTCATTGTGGGCCTTCACATGTTTCATTAGGTTTATTCCTAGGTATTTTTGTTGTAGTTGCAATTACAAAAGGGATTTTTTTAAATTTTTTTTTCAGACAATTCATTATTAGAATATAGGAATACTATATGGATTTTTGAACACCAATTTTGTTTTCTAAAACTTGACTATATCTGTTTATTATTTTTAGTAGTGTTTTAGTGGAGCCTTGAGGGTTTTCTATATAGGGAATCATATCATCTGCAAATAGTGACAGTTTGACTTCTTCATTTCCTATTTGAATGCCTTTTTTTTCTTTCTCTTGCCCAATTGCACTTGCTAGGAACACCAATGTTATATTGAATAATAGTGATGATAGTGGAAAGCCTTGTATTGTTCCTGATCTTAGAGAAAAGGTTTTTAGTTTTTCACCATTAAGTATAATGTTAGCTGAGGGTTTGTCATAGATGGCCGTTATTATGTTGAGGTACTCTACTTCTATGCCTATTTTATGAAGTGTTTTCAATCATAAATGAATGTTGTATCTTGTCAAAGCCTTTTTCTGTATCTATTTATATAATCGTGTGATTCTTATTCCTGATTTTGTTTATGTGATGTATCATACTGATCGATTGCATATGTTAAATCATCCCTGTGTCGCTGGGATGAAGTCCACTTGATCATGGCATATAATCTTTTTAATGTGTTGTTGTATTCAGTATGCTAATATCTGATTTAGGATTTTGCCTCTGCGTTCATGAAGAATATTGGTCTGTAGTTTTCTTTTTTTGTGTTATCTTTACCAGATTTTCATATCAGGTAATAGTGGCCTCATAAAATGATTTAGAAGGATTGCCTCCTCTTCGATTTTTTTGGAAGAGTTTGGGAAGAATAGGTATTAAATCTTTGAATGTTTGGTAGAATTTTGAATGTTTGGTAGAATTTTACTTTTTGTTAGGTTTTTGATGATTGTTTCCATTTCCATATTGCTGATTGGTCTATTTGGATTTTCCAGTTTTTCTTGTTTCGGTCTACGAAGCTTGTATATTTCTAAGAGCTTGTCTATTTCTTCTAGGTTATTAAATTTGGTGTCATATACTTTTTCATGGTATTGTTATATGATACTTTGTGGTATCTGTTGTAGCTTCTCCTCTTTCATTCCTGATTTCATGTATTTGTGTCCTTTCTCTTTTTTCTTTAGTAAGTCTAGATAGGGGTTTTGTAATGCAGGCTTCAGAGCAGAGAATTACCTCAACTTTTGTATGCCTGTAAAGGTCTTTATTTCTCCTTCATATCAAAAGGAGGGCTTTGCTGGATATATTATTCTTGCCTGGTACTCCCATTCATTTAATAGTTTGAATATTTGGTTCCACTCCTTTCTTGCTTGTAAAGTTTGTGCTGAGAAGTCCGAAGATAGTCTAATGGGTTTTTCTTTATAAGTTATTGTCCTCTTTTCCCTGGATGTCTTGAGAATTCTTTCTTTGTCATGAATTTTTGAAAATTTTAACATAACATGTATTGGAGAAAGCCATTTTGGGTTGAGATAACTGGGTGTTCTGTTCGATTCTTGGATTCAAAGATCCAACTCATTCCTTAGATTTGGGAAATATTCAACTATTTGTTCAAATATGTTCTCTGTTTCCTTCTCTTCTGTTTCTGGTATATTCATTATTCTTATGTTGCTTTTGCTGATGGTGTCAGATAATCTTGTATAGCTCTTTCACTTTTTTTTTCATTCTTCTTCCTTCTGAGTCATTTTTAGAGTTTTGTCTTCAATATCACTGATTCTTTTCTCTATCTGCCCAGCTCTATTTTCTAAGCTTCCTATTTCATTCTTCATCTATTTTAATGTGTTCTTCATCTTCAGAAGTTCTCTTTAGTTCTTTTTCAAGATTTTGGTCTTCTTCTTGCTAAAATACTCATTTTTGCTTGTCTCTTTTGTTTATAAGATCTTGGAATTGTCTATCAAATCTGTCTTTCATCTCATTGACTTTTCACAGAAGTATAATCCTCCATTCTTATGCACTGATCAGTAACTCAAATATGCTTGTGTGCATATTGGGAGTTATTTGTTGACTTTGAATAGTTCAACTTATTGTTATTTTAAGGAAAGAGATCCAGGGAGATCTTTCACTCTATCATGCTTCTGACATCACTCCTGAAAAAAAGATTTAAAAACAATGACAATTTCTTGCTTAGGAATTACCTCTGCTTCTAACACTTAAAGTTTCACCCCTGGTCCTGATACCACTGCATTTGGTGGGAAAAAGAAAGTAGAAGTGATCCCGAGGTGAAAGTTGAGAAAAGAAAAACAAAATCATCCTCCTTGCTAGAGAAGTCATACCAGCATTGCCCTCCATCCCCTCATCTTTGGATCCACCAGGAAATAAAAAGAACAATCCCTCTAGTGGAGATGCTTTTTCAAGCACCCTTGTGTTGAATATGAGCACACATTCCCAAAGACATGTAAGCAACCTTTCATGCCTGTATCTAGCCCAGTTTTAGACAGTGTTTCAACTGCCTGTTCCAAATCTCTATCAAACTATTATTCTGGGGAAGATAACTCTCTGCCCATTGTCAGATGCTGTGCTATAAGTTTTGTTTTTTGGTCTGAAGAAATGTCATACAGTGATTCAAATTGGTGCAATAGCTTCTGTTCCTGTTCTTTTGCAGTACTCAGCATTTGCATATGCAACCAGGTCAGCAAAGTCCAGTCCCGAGTCAGTGTCACTTTCTGACAGGATCTTTTTGTAGCCCTCAGGGCTACTGGCATCAGTCTGACTTGCTGGGCATCCTCCCAGCTAATATGTCACGTAGGCATCTGAAATCTCTGTCTCTTTGCTGACAGACTGAATAGTTCTTATTGTCATTTTGCATCTTAGAGGGTACAAAAGACATATGTATAGATTCAGTCCCTCTCTGCATTACTGCAGCATCCTCATTGGCCACTTATTTTACGGACCCAGGTAGCCGCCGCAAATGAGGACACCACTCAACAATTTCAGTCACCTTCCAAAGGGGAATCTTCTGATAGACATTGGCATGTCCTATTTTAATACACTTTTCAAATTCTCACAGTGACTTCCATAGGGCTGTGCCTTATATGGGGACCTCTTTAATAGGCCAGTTTCCACTGCCCTTCAGTCCGATCATATGGCCAGCACCAATGAGTTCCTAAAAACTGAAACATTGTAGCAGATAACAAGCAATTCAACCCACTGAGCTGATGTGCTTTTTACCTTCTTTAGTCAGAATTATGGCCTTCCAAACAGGATGTTGTTCATTCACCTCGGAACTACCATCCATAAACCAAGCAGCTCTTTTTGCTCCGTTGATTGTTGTTTATAGGACACCATCCAAGTGATGACAGAATCCAGCAGCTCTTCACACAGTTACAAAATTTTTTCTAGGGGAAAAAAGTCTCCCTACTTTTGGGTGTCTCTTTCTTGGATTTCCGTAGCATAGAGATCTTGTAGATACCATTTCCATTTTAATATGGAACTCCTCTGGGCACTGTCCTTCACGTTAGAACATTTGTCTGACATTGCCCAAAACATTATGGGTATTTATGGTTTCAAGATTATTTTGTGTCCTTCAATCATAGGGGCAGTTATAACAAATGTCTGGCAGTGAGCTAATAATTCTCCCTCAAATGGACATACCCAGAGTGCCAGTACTCACTGCTGGGAGGCACTCACAGGCTTTTGACATAGACCCTAGTATATACTACACATAAAACTGTCGCACAGAGAATTTGTCCATCCTAGCACTCCAGATAAACTCCATTCTATGCTTTCTGGGTGTAGACAATCTTATTCATTCCCATTTAGCACGTCCAATTATTATCACTTGAAGGGTAAATTTCCATGCCTTTTGATTTACAATACTAGGTAGGGGGAATGTCCCCAGCCAGACACAGCGTCCATCCTAATAATACATGCATATGAAAGATATGCAGCCACTTCAGCTACAGCTTGTCCAAACATACCAATTATCCTCCAAACTTTTACCTTAATTATATTAACCCTTACATTGCTAACTGTAGCCTCCATTGGAACTTCATCAAAAGATTTTGGTTTTATAATACTAAGCATTCCCTCGTCAGACATAATATCCATAAATATAATATCATTCTCATAAAACATTTATATGAAGGAGACACACCTCTTCACATAAAGTCTGTCTAAACATTCTAATTTTCATCCAAACCTCCACCTTAATCCTGCCAACTCGACCATTTCCATATTCTCTAAATCTAATTGAAACCTATGGTAGAGCTTCGCCAGTGGGTTTTGGTACCATAGTACGTTCAGGAAATTGCCCAAACTTCTCCACTCTCTGACCAAATACAACAAGCTTTGAGTCTCCAGCAGGATTTTGAGCTGAGGGGTCTGGGTAAATATTTATCTTCATTAATCTGCCTAATTATGGTATCGAGAGTTTCCCGGCCCAATTTCTCATTAAAATGTTTGCCTTTTTATTTTTTTTAATTACTCCAAATAGTGGCAAATAGAGTGAACCTGTTTAGGGCTTTTCAATGTTAGGGAGCTGACAGCTGCTTTCCACTCAACTTTCAGTAGTGATGCATTATGACTTCTGATTCAACATTGTCAATGTCCATTTTATTCATCCCATTATGAATAACTATCCAAAGATTTCCACACTGCTAGGACAAATTCCTTGTCTCTTCCTAGTCTCTTGTTAATTAAGCTATGTTTCTTCAGCTTCTTTGAGACCCATGGTGGGAAACTGACACAGCAAACTAGATAAGGTTTCTGAACTATTGCTCGATTTTATAGAAGTGAGGTTACGTGGGATGCCCTTGCAAAGTTGGTCATATTAATAATATAATTCACCAAAACATGAGTGATAGGCTTATTCAATGACTGAATAACTGAATTATCATAAAGCCAGTCCTACGTGGCTTGTATATGAAGCCTAGCAGCTGCTTCATCTGGGGTCTTCCACACAGCATGTATAGGAGAAAAAAGGTCCTGTACCAACCTAACATCCTCTTCCATGCTGAGCATAAAGATGCTGCCCCTAAATTAGTCACTGTTATAATCCATTTTATTGAAGATTCTTCAGGAAGCTGATATTACTGATCCACAAAATGAGACATCTCCTTCACACCATATGCCCTGGTTTCAGTTGTTTCTTGTTTTTGCTCTTCTTCAACATTGACTACCTTCTTTGTGACCAGAGGTTTTTGAGTTACATTCTGTAGTCCTGACATCATTTTTCTTTTGGGGTATCTTTGAAGTTAGTGGCTGAAACAGACTGACTAAAATCCGAGCTTGGTCCAGTATCAAGGTCCAACTCAGCATTTTCCTTCACATTAGCTATTATAGATAATAGTAACCAGGGATTATACATTTGGTATGCTTTTTATTATTTCTCATTTCCTTGGGTATCCAATGAGTCAAGTTCTACAGAAGTCAGATCTATCACCATTTCTAAATTCCATCTGTGGTAACTTTTACCTTTAGGTGACTGATTGTAACACAGCTGAAGTTTCATGCCATCCAGGGATAAGAGATACCTCCTCTCCCACTCTTTGGTCTCTCTTAACAAGTTTCTTTCCACAAATTGCATGTTTTTGTGAGTCATGGCTCTTTAGTATATTCCTTACATTTGACACTAAAGGAAAGGATTCCTTTCTTTCTAACGCCAAATATGTGTTATCTTTTCCAACACCACTTCTCCAGTATTCCACAATTCAACTCAATGCCGACTCTCTCTACCCAAAGTTAGCATCAGATCTCACAAGTTAAGGGGCTCGGTTCCACAAGACTTCCCCGTTTCAGATACCAGCCACAAGTCCTGGCCCACCCATACTTCTATGACCGACTAACTTTAAATCAACGGTTCCCAAGACCCCCATCCTCCTCAGGTTTAGTAATTTGCTAAATAGCTCACAGAAGTCAGAAAAATGCTATACTTATGTTGTCTTGTTTATTATAAAAGATATAATTTAGTAATAGCCAAAATTAAAGAAATGTATAGGGGAAAATACAGGAAGGTGGGGTGATGGAGCTCCCACGCACTCTGCAGGTTCGCTGTCCTCAGCAATGCCATATGTTCACGAACTCATGAAAGGGGAAGCTCTCAGCCACATCATTTAGGGTTTTTCTATGCAGATTTTTATCAGCTATTGGTGATTAACTTGATCACTAGTTTCTCCCTCCTCTTCAAAAGTTGGGGGTGGGGCTAAAAATTCTACGCTTCTATTGAGGTGTGATCTTGTTGGCACCCAGTTCTGATCTCGAAGCTATGTAGAGGCCCACTCACCAAGGGTTACCTCATTCAAACAAAAGAGTACCACCCTATCACTCAGGAAATTCCAAAGTTTTTAAGGACTGTTTTCAGGAGCCAGGAAGGAGGACAATAACTTTCTGTGAAACCACAACTATATTCTGACCCACCGAATTAGCTTTTAGCAAACAAAGTGAAATACTAGTCCATCAGTTAATGTGCTACACACACACACACACACACACACACACACACACACACATACAGTATAAAATTACAGCTCCTGCCCAAAATTTATTACCCTCAATTGTGTCTTGACCAAACTATATTTAGACTTCTTTCTTCCCCACAGGCCCCTGAACTTTGGCCTGTCCCCATCCTTGGGCAGGGATGAAGATGCAGAATATAATCCCTTCATCAGTTTATCCAAAATCAGCTGATCAAACAGAAACATTTCTTGTCTGATGGCTGCTGCTACGTTACTTATGCACTCTCCCTTGCTTGTCCACCTTTCCCTTGTAAATATCTGCTAAGCTCTGCTTACCTCTGTCTATAAAAGAACAGCCTTTTTCTGTTTGATTTTGAGACATTTTTAGATTTCTGAGCTCTGAGGGTTCTCCCTATTGTGTTAGTGTTTTTGAATAGTTTCTTCTTATCTAAGCCTGGATTTGCTTTTATTTGAAGCAAAGTGTTAATAATGCTATTATTACATCAGATATCAATATAAGCATCAAGTCTACCCAGATAAAATGAAACTCAGAATTAAACAGTTCTATTATGAACTGGACAATGAAAAGTAAATAATATGGATAATTTTGTGAATTTATGAAAATGCTTTCTTTTTTTAAAGGTACTTTTTTATATATAAAATGAATTCTAAAGTAAAAGAAATGTAAAAACACATCAGTTAAAAATTAACATTTGGCTGCATACCAAGAAACATTTTCTGAGAATTATGTTACTTATTTTCGTGAGCTTTCACTTTCATTATTTTTATTTTATTTATAACTCATTTGTTTCAACCTAATAAGGCATGATCCATTTTAATCTTTAAAACACACACACACACACACACACACACACGCACGCACACACACACACACAATTACTTTAATTTTTATTAGAGAATAACAATATGAATGTTACACAAACTTGAATGTCAGTTTTGCCCGGGGCCATGTTAGTCTTCTCCTGTCATTCTTATTTTACTGTATGTGCTACCATGGCAGCACCTAATTTATTGATTGATTGATTTTTAAATAGAAGACTGTCTGGATCAATATGCTCCTTAGTTCAAGGCCTATGTGAGAGGTTTGGAGACTAAGGAGAGACAGTAATTCTCCTCCTTAGCATAATAATTCTAGACATTAGCCCATACAACCATCAGATTAGAACAAAAAAATAGTTATTTCATGAAAGATTAATTTATTACCACTGAACGTTTGTATGAAAAGAAATACGATCAAAGAAAATGCTGACTTTTAGATGGATTTTAGTTGTATAAATATATTTAGCCACTTCATATGAGGCGATAGTCCTCTGCTTACTAAATTAATCTTAATAATTTGATTACTTGAAAATTCAATACATCTACTAAAATATATTTTTTGATAATAAGTGTTTAATGACAACAGGAAATTTTAGAACAGTCTTGGAAACCCAAAGACAACGAAAAAAACTTTGCCACTTTTTCTATTGTTTTGCTTTTACTTTTTTCTTTAAAACGATTTTGCCTAGACTCAAATGTTCCACTAGATGAGAAATCTATATTGTCACTTTCTGGCTTACTATAGTCATTATGTACATAGGGGAGCAAAATTTTCCCATTCCAGAATGTGTCTCTTTGGCATGAGGATAATTTTAGGCTGCTTATTTTTAAGAAACAGAATACTCAGGTAGTTTTTACTTTACCTCTTCCTTTAACTGCCTAAAATAATTTAGACAGGGAGCCTATACCAGGAAGAGAGTTATTATGAAAGATAACTATTTTTTACATCCTTTGCATGACATGGCACACATTTGTTTAACAAACATTTTTCTTCTCATTTCCCTGGGAATTGCCTTCTCCCCTTCGAAAAGACAAATCTCTTCCTTCTTCTCCTTAGTTTAGGAAGGCATACCATGTAAGCCTCAATTAATTGCTTGACTGCCTGTGGGCCTCATAGTCTGCCGGAGCTCCCATTCTTATAAAGTTAAATTTGTTTTTTTCTTCTGTTAATCTGTCTGATATCAACTTAGTTATTAGAACATCCCAAGAACCTAGAAGAGGAAAAGAAAACTTTTTCCTTCTCTTGGCCTTCTTATTTGTGTCAGGCCAATAGTTTCATAATAACAACAGGAAAACCAGAATCCTCATTGCTAATGGACAAAAATAGAAAAACAATATTGTATTCATTCATGGATTTCTAATTTCATTGCATAGCTAAATAGGAAGCTGGAGCAATGAAAAGAGAGAAATGTTTTATTAAGTTTACAAATGATCACTTAGTATAATCCAAGTATAAAACAAATATACCAAATTACATGAATATTTCTCGTATGACATGCTAGTAATTTTCTCATTCTTCCTAAATGGCTTTATGTCATGTGGAACTATTCCAGCTCATTTAGATTCATGACCTCACCACTGGTAATAATTCACATATTATTGCTAAATCAAATATTTATTTTCTTTTAAAATTATGGCCAGAAACAAGTTTAAAGAATATTTGTCTTGTGGTTTTTTTTTTCTTATATATCAAAAGAACACTAGACATGAAATAACTGAAAGCCATTGAAGCTTCTTAAATGAAAGTTATATTGAAAGTTGAAGTATTCAAATTCATTAACGATTCTGTGAGTCATTTATAAAAATCATACAGTATGGTTTGATCCTCATTTTAATTTTCTGACTTTGTTTAAAAATAGGAGTAGTTCTTCTGACTATGAAATTATATTATTATAAACCATCTGTATTTCTATTATTTGCAAAATATATTTTTTAAAAAGTTAAGGAATTTGCCAATAGACATAGGCATATTACATTATCACCTTCAAACTTAATTAAATGGTGCTTATTTTGGTCAGTTAATTCACTGGGAGGTATTAAGAGTTATATAGATTAATCGGTTATCCCAAGTTAATTCAATGAGTTTTACAGAAGGAAAGGATACCATCTACCTTCACTTTGCAGGAAAAGCTTGAGCTAAAGTGGACTCTCTGATTAGGAAATAAGTAAAATTGTATAATAAAATATGAAGACAGTCTTTATTTGTCCTAAATTCTTGTCATGACAGTACTCTCTTATATTGCTATATGTCAGTATTAGCAATGAACTTGGTATAATTAGGAATTGTTTTCAAGTATAAATTAGAACCTTAGTAGTTTACAAGCAATAACTGGAAAACTATTAAAATGATAAAAGATGCAAAATGTTATATCAAGACATTTTAAATCTCCTCCCCCAAACTATGGAATTTGAATCTGCATTTTAAAAAGAACTGAGGTTATTTGTATACACATTGAAATTTGAGAAGTACCAGATTATGTAACCTTCATAAGGGATTCTTTAAAAGGAATCCTCTTATCAAGTATATAATTGAAAAAGGATGTGCTAAAGCCCTTCCTAATCTTGAGATGTGGGATTCTCTGAGAAGATAAAGAAAACAGATCCCAAATTTCTACCTAATCTACCTGTACCTTGTCCTATCACCTCTCTTATTTGAGGGGAAAATTTTGTTTAATCATTTGTTTTTCTTTATTGGCATTTTTTTTTGGGGGGGGGGGTCTAAGGATATCAAATTTAAAAGTATAAAAGAAAATTTTTATTTTCTGTCTTTTCCAAAGTGCAGATCAAATCTTGGGGCCAGACAACAAAAAAATACTTAAATAATAGACAATCAGTTTAGCCAGATAGACTTTGCCTTTAACGTCAAAAATTTAACTATTTTGTCTAATGTGCAGTAAATTACAAATATCAGTGAATTTTTATTAACATTGGCTCATAGTGAACTTTTTCATGGAGAACCTCTTCTTGTTTCTCCATGTCCAATGCTATTATACTGCTTTAAACCATAATCACTTATTATCTGAATTTCCATAATGCTTCCTAATTAGTTTCTGAATTTTAACATTTGTTCCTTCTGATCCATTTTCTATAGTGAAGCCATAGTAGAATTTCTGAAGTATAAAAATGTTAATGCTTTACTTAAAACCCTTCCAGTGTTATCATTTTTAGGAAAAAGCTTAAATGATTTGATAGCCTGTAGTGAATCTTGCTAGTGATTATATTCTTACTCTGCTTTTGCCTCCTTTCTTTAGCTATCTCCTTGTATTCCACACTCCACTCTCAAAGGAATATTAAATTCCTGTCACTTTCTCAAATACACCTTTTTAGCTTTGGTTTTGAGCATTTAATCCTGTCCTTAATTTATACAGATGCTCCTTGATTTACAATAGGGTTACTTCCCGATAAACCTATCGTTAAGTTGAAAATATCGTAAATCAAAAAGACATTTAATACACCTAACCTACTGACCATTAAGGCTCAGCCTAGCCTACCTTAAACATGCTCAGAACACTTACATTATCCTACAGTGGGCAAAATCATCTAACACAAAGCCTATTTTATAATAAAGCATTAAATATCTCATATAATTTATTGAATACTGTACCGAAAGTGAAAAAAGAATGATTAGGTGGCTATTCATCATTAATATACACAACTGAAAACACATTGGGTTTAAAGAATGCTTGAAGTATTGAACTAAAATGAAAAAAATGCAAACAGCACAGTACACTAGAGTATCAGTTGGTTAACCCTCATGATCACGTGACTGACTGGGGGCTGCAACTTGCTGTCACCACCCAGCATTATGAAGGAGTGTTGTACCACTATTGCTAGCCCATGAAAAGATCAAAATTCAAAACTTAAAGTATAGCATTTACTGAATGTGTGTTGCTTTCACACCATCACATAATTGAAAAATCATAAGTCAAACCATCATGAGTCAGGGACTGTGTATATAACCCATAATTTTGATTTCTTCTCATCCTAAGTGCAACTTCAATTGGGAGCCCAGCTCTTCCTAACATTTCTCCTATAAATTCCCATAGCACCTGCGCTTCTCTACCTTTGCACGTATTATATTAGATCACCCAATTACTTATATACCTTTTTGAAAGTTTTATAGCAGATTACCTCTTAGAATTAAAACTGAACTTTTTGTTTAAAAAAAGTCAATGCCTGAAGTAAGTCCAAGATAAATCCCATATGATTTCACTTGTATGTGGGATCTAAGGAACAAAATAAATGAACAAATTACACAAAAACAGACTCACAGATACATAGAACCAACTGGTGATTGCCAGAGGGGAGGAGGATAAGAGGGCTGGGTGAAAAAGGGTGAAGGGATGAATAAGTAGGAATTAGTAATTACAAACAGTCACAGAGATTTAGAGTATAGCATAGGGAAAACTTTTTTTTTTTTAATTGCCTGTGGCATTGCTGAAGTGAGTCTTCCACTGGGTAGAAAGGCACTGACTAATCTAGGGTACCTCTAGCTTTTAGAGTCTGTGATCATGTGTAAATGAGTCAGCCGCATGGATTTTTTAATCTCGTATTTGGGGATCTATGAAAAGAGAGCAATGCAAAGCTTCTATAGTCCTCTTTTATTCTCTTTATTGAGAGTAATAAAATGTATTATACCCTTTTACAGAATGGAAATTAGAAAACGTGTCCCAAAAAATTTTCAATGAAACACCAAAACACTAGTATAAAGAAATGCTACACTCAAACACATGCATACATACACACAGAGGAAAGCACTGGAGAGAATTGCTCAATTTCCCTTTCTTTACATACAGACTTTACAACCTAACTGATGTGGAGGTGTTTGAGGAAGCATATGGCAAAGTGGAAACACTTAGAATGTGAGTCCTTGTACCGCTAGGGGTAAAATTTTTCAAAAACCTAGATTTTTGGAGATATCTTCTTGCCTTAGGGATGCAGAGTAGTTAAAAAAAAAATTCGTCAAATGTATTTAATATTAATGAACATTAATAAGGTTGTGATTTTCTGGGATTCTCAATTTCTATGTGTAACAAATAGAATTAATTGGATTTTGATGAATTTGGTGTTAATTAATGCTGAAAGAGTAAGGAAGAGAGTGCCAGCTATCTCTATTTTGATGGGCGGGAGTGGAACAAGCTATATAATTTGTGGAAATAGAAATGGAGACCCTTTGTTAAAAATTATTAGTAATTTCAAGATATCAAGTATGATGCCCTTCTACATGCAGTCCTGGTTGAAAGTAATGCTAAGTGCAATGGAATGTACTAAATAATGATCTATGCTTTTACAAGAAAATGTTTTTAACACAGAAGCTATTTATATAAGAACTTAGTTGAATAATAATTTAATGTTATATTTTGATTTTTCATGAACTTTCTTTAATATCGAATTTTACAGTATCTTTCCTCTTTGGAAATGGAAAATTTTAAGACACTATTAGACATACTAGTAGATGATAACTTTATCCTCTGACTGAGGGCTTCTTGAAGACCAAAACAGTGAAGGAAAGGTAACTAACATTTATTAACCAATTAGTATGAGCTAAGTGCTACAGTTACACACTCATTAATTTCTAAAGTAAAATCTTTGTTATCATCTTAGATTCATGTGTAATTAATGAAATAATTAAATGAAGTAATTTGTCAAAGGATCGTAGTATTGGTAGGTAACAAATTAAGAATGAAATTCATATTTGTTTAATATAAGGAGAGAAAAGCTTTCTGATTCTTATTCTAATCATTATTCTAGCCATCTCTTCTACTATCCCTCAAGGGAAGAAAAGTTACTGAGACAATTAATTAGAGCCCAGGGCATTAACCACATATTAAAAAACTCAAACCCATACATTTTTTATTTCTCTCTTGTGGTATTCAGTTGTTATTATTTACTTTTAATTTATTTTTTAAATCTCTTTTTCATTCTCTCTCTCTCTCTGTGCCTATGAATTCAGACCTTATGATTTAGATTCACATTGGGGGATCCCACTTATGCTTTAAACCTAAACCTCACTTACCTGATGTTTTTATGAATGTATTGAGTTCTTTTAAAGTGATATTCGAGTTCTTTAAAACCAATTCTTGAACACAGAGTGTCCTCAGCTAGAATAATAGAGTGACTGGCAGGGTGTTATTTAAGACTTTTGAATCTTTAATCATTCAATCTCATCCTTAACTTCCAACATCTTAGAGGTACAGTAGCCATATAACTTCTGAAATTTACATGATTTATACTCACGATAAGATCTGAAATTTACTGGTGATGTCAGACAAGTTACTTAATGTCTCTATGTCTGTTATCACATCCATAAAGGAATTGACTCTTACATAGTACAGAAGCTAAGAAGTGCCACAAAGAAGCTAAGTGCCACAATCTGCAGTCTGCAAGCTGGAGAGACAGAAAAGCTGGTAGTCTAATTCAGTCTGAGGCCCAAGGCCTGAGAACTTGAAGAGGGATCAGGGAGGGGTGTGGGGTGGGGCACTGCTCTAAGTTCTAGAGTCTGAAGGCCTAAGAATCAGGGGGCCCAGTATCTGAGGGTAGGAAAAGAATGACATTCCAGCTCAAGTAGAAAGAGTTAATTTGCCTTTCCTTCACTTTTTATTCTACTCTGTCACTCAGTGGCTTTGCCAATGCTTGCCAACACTGAGGAAGGTGAATCTCGAATTTACTCAGTCTACTGAATCAAATGCTAATTTCTTCCAGTAACATCCTCACAGGCACACCCAGAAATATTTTACCAGTTATCTGGGCATCTCCTAGAGCACCCACATTAAATTAACCATCATACATTCAAACATATCTTTTTTGAAGGGAAAAAAATCTAATTAAATAGATATATTGGAAAAAACTAATTAGAAAAAAGTATTGGAAAATTATGTCACATAAAGTTATTAAAGTTAGCTTAAAGTTAACTGTATATCAGTCTGAACTGTCTGATTAGAGTAATCAATTACATTAGGAAAACTAGGCCTTTTCAACTAGAAGTGAATTCTGGAAGAATTTTATCAACTTGATATTTATAAAAGCTATTTTTGGTCATATATGACAAAATTTGGCAAATATTTTAGTTTCTGATATCTCTTTAAAAGCTAAAATTGTGACATTAACCATCATTCAATGAGTGTATGTCTACAGAGACTAACATAAAGAAGATATATAAACTACTTTCTAATAATCCAGCTTAGTCAAAGGTTAGAATGTCAAGAGCTTAGAGTTTCTTTAAGATCTGAAATATGTCAAGCAAGCATTAGAAAACACAGAAGCTCCCAGCTAAATCATGACTTCCCTAGAGCTTGATATGTCCATATTCGATCTTGGTAAGTAAAGGGTAACTCCTGTGTTTTATAGAATATATATCTAGGTAGTAGTATTGATATGCTGTTCTATAAATTTAGAACTTTGATCTGAATTTTCCTTCAGATAGATTAGTTCATTTTTACAAGGACATAGGATACTGGAGTGCATGTGGTTAGGCAGCATAGATTACTTTTCCCCTCAAAAAGGAGTTTTGATTTTAGTTAAGTACTTAGATATGCGCAATTTTAGATCCAAAGTTCAGCCCCATAAAATTTAGAACAGACCATCTGGAACTAAAAATATTTAAGAACAGGTGTTAAAAATTGGCCATTATATCCGTATAGGAGCAAGATGATTGTAGAAAATCTGCTTTCAAGTAGAAGTACGCCATGATGGATATTTCAGGAAAAATTATCTGCAAAATGTTGTCTTAAGTGTCAAAGTAAGTTTGTTGGTTAGGTGAGGTGATTTAAGAGCATCTATTTACCTTTTGGAAAATGTCAAATTAATTTTTCATTTTTGAATATTTGTTGGTTGATCTTTTTACAAGTGTTTAACAGGAGATTTTTCTTAAGATCTCATTTCTTTATAAAATAAAAATATCTTTATCAGAGAGTAATGCATATATATGTCTTCTCATTGTGATAGGTTTAGACATAATCTTTTTTAGCAATTGTTTACTTTATATAAATATTTTTCCTTTTTCAGGAAAAAAATATGATCCTTTTAGTGGGGAAATTTCTTTTTATCCTAATTTATGGAGGCTTTACTAGTTAGCAGAATTGTTTTATTTCACTCATAGTGTCATTGTTCGCATTACCTGGGAAAAGCCAGCCCATAGTAAATTTAGTTGCAGCTCATATCCAGTAAATGCAGAGGAAAGAAAAAGCAAACCTGGAGGTTCATTTGTTTGTTTAAAACTTGGACTACATTTGCCCAGAAACAGTGCTAAATTTTTTTGACCAAATTTAATTAATAGAATTAACTAAATTTTCTTTATTTGTAAATAACAATTGGAGTTTTGGTCCTTGAAATCAAACATTTCAGACTAATATCCAATTGATAAAAATATTGTATATCCACTATATGGAAAGAACCATGCTATAAGCTAGGTTTGGAGTTTACAAATAAAAAATAAAACTTAATTCTTATCCATGAAGAATTTGAAGTCAGACATAGAAAGGAGAACGCAAACCACCAAATTGAAAGTAAATATGAAAACATTTGCAATTCAGGCATACACAGATTTCATTGAAATTTTCTATAAAGATGGGTTTCCTGAGGCAATAATAATAATAATAATAATAATAATAATAATAAATAAAATTAAAAAGGAGTATACTTGTTTTGCTCCTTCATTTTCCAAATTCAATTTATTAACAGGTTTTGTCCATTTTGTGTCTTGAGTTCCTTGGACTTTTCTTTGTTTCAGTGTCTTACCTCTGTTAAGGGTGTGAGTATATAGTATTTAGGAATATGAGCTCAGAAGTCAGATCGCCAGAGCTCAAATCATACCTTTTTCACTTCACTTAGATATTTTGTTTGAGGAAAATCATTTAAATCACTGTATTTGGGTTTCCTCCTTAGTAAAATAAAGCTAAAAAGCAAACCTTCTCAAAAAGTATGTCTAAAGGAGATGCATCATTTAAGCATCCACCAAAATAACTGACATGGCAATTAGTGTTAATTATTTTGTATTATTCCTTCAGCTTTTAATTTGTTTCATACCTCAGATTCCACTCCTATTTTTCCTTCACCCACCAACTGGACTTGTTTTGATTAAATGTAAATGTGATTTTTCCATTTATCTATTTACAGCTCTTCAGGAACTCCCATTTGCTTTCAAGATGACATCCTAAGGTCTTTTGAGAACATGCTAGGCCTTTCATCCTGACAATTTTGTTTATGTATCTAGTTCCATACCTATCCACTAAGGCACTCATCTCCCAACCACTGCCCCTCTCTTTACCTTTCTAATCCACTCCTAGTACCCTGGATTTTGGGTAGAACAACTTCTTACATGTAATTCTTTACATTGGCAGTTCTCTGTTTCTCTCTTCTGCTCCTTGCCATGGCGGAATTCCCAACAGTCTCTCCATTCTCTCTCTCCACTCACTTCCTTTCCTTCATCGGAAAAACTTAGTGTTACCTCCTCTAATAAGCTGTCCCTCTGTACCCCTCCACTGTGCTGTTTTCTACTCTGTGTTCCTTTCCTGTGTGAAGCCTCGGCCACCCCAAATCGTAGCATTAAACCACAGTGAATCGGAATTTTCAGTTTTCTTGTCAATTCAGTGTGTATAAACCAGAGTCATTTCATGATTATATGTCAGGCTCTATAATACAGATAAATAGATAGATGATTGATAGATGATAGATAGATAGATAGATGATAGATAGATAGATAGATAGATAGATACATAGATACATAGATACATAGATACATAGATGATAGATAGATAGATAGATAGATAGATAGATAGATAGATAGATATAACACTTCAGGAGAACAGATCAGTCAGAAATTTAAGCCTATGAATATACATAAATTTTTTAAAAAGTGTTACATAGTCAGAAGCCACAGTATATAATAATACATTACTGTTTTGTTTTGTTTTGTTTTGTCTGAACTTCTTGCTTTATAAAATTAAGCCCTGCTATTGAAATTTGGCAATATATGTATTAAAATTATACAACTGCGTCAAGGGGTAACATGGCAGATTAGAAATATAAGTCTGTACTGTAAATGTGTACTGGGTTGGAGTTCTTGACATACAGTAGGCTGCCTGGGTAACCTTGAGCCACTTGGTTTATCTTATTACTGGTTTCCTTAATTGCACTTTGGAGAAGTAGCTTTTTAAACTGCCTTCTAGCTTGCCAAATCCTAAAATCACTGTTCATTACGGACTGAATTGTGTCTCCCTCAAAGTCATAAGTTGAAGTCCTAATCCCCAATACCTCAGAATGTGACTGTGTTTGGAGACAGGGTCCTTAAAGAGATGATTAAATTAGAAAGAGGGCTTTACTGCGGGCCCTAACTCAATCCGACTGGTGTCCTTTTAAGAAGAGAACATTTGGACATACAAAAAGAGATACCAGGCATGTGCATACACAGAGAAAAGATCATGTGAGTACACAGCAAGCCAAGGAAAGAAGTCTTAGAAGAAACCAAATATTCTGACCTTGATTTTGGATCTGTAGCCCTTTGGGCTGTGAGAAAAAATAAATTTCTATTGTTTAAGCCCCCCGATCTGTGGTATTTTGTTTTGACAGTGCTAGTTTACTAATAAACTGGATAAAGTAATCGGTATCAAGAGTCACAGTAGGCAAAGTAATAACCCCTTGCCCAAAGTCAATAGATGTCCATGACCTGTGAATATGTCCCCTTACTCAGCATAAGAGACTTTGTATGTATGGTTAAGGGGAGGGACCTTGAAATCCTGGTTGGTGCAATCTAATTACATGAGCCTTTACAAGTAGAGAACCTTTCCTGGCTTAGAGAGATAAGAGGAAAGGAGAAAAGTTTTGATGCATGAGGTGACTCAACCTATTGTTACTGGCTTTGAAGATAGAGGAAGGGAACCACGACCCAAGGAACAAAGGCAGCTTCTAGAAGCTGGGAACAGTCGTCAGCTGGCAGCCAGCACGGGGAGAGCTGATATCAGACCTGCACCTACAGGAAACTGGATTTTGTCAACAATCCAAATAAGGAGAAAATGAATTTTCCCCCCAACCTCCAGAAAGGAGCATAGCCATGGACACATCTTGATTTTAGTCCAGTGAGACCTATGTCTGATTTCTGACCTACAGAACTGTACAACAATAAATTTATGTTATCTTAAGCTACTGTTTATGGTAAATTTGTTACAGCAGCAATAGAAAATCAATAAAATGTTCTATTTATCAATTTTCAGAACAAGACTTGAGTGTGTTTATTACATGGGCTGTCCTGAAAGCTATGAGCTTCCTTTAGTTCCTTTAGTTTTCACTTTTTCAAATATGAACCTCAACTGGCGTAGTCTTTTACAGACTCCTCCATGCACTTGTCTCACAGCCTTTCATCCATGAATAGACTATAATTCACCATTATCTTGTTGACAAGGCTATGATTCGTTTCACACATCATTGTTCATTAAAATATGTACCTGTGCCTTCGTTTCATCCCACTTCAAAGTCCAACTGCTAACAATTTATGCTCAATTAATTTTAGTGGAGGAAGAAAAGCAGTTGAAAACTATACGTGTTTGTCACCTTTGTAATTCTTTTATGAAATTTACCAACTATAAACCAATTATAAGAAAAATGTTTTAAAACTCTAGTTTCTAAAATTTACTTGTAGCAGTATTTAGTCTTATGTGACTAAACAAAGATATTTAATTAACTTTAAAGATTAAAATTGTCTTTCAGATTACTTAAAAACTATAATTACTTCATCCTTTTCACTTTAGTATTTAATTTTAAATACAAAGTGCCTGTATTGCATGTTGACCTAATTTATCCCTACTTTCAATAATTTTCCAAATATATTTTTTATATTTAAGAGGAAATTTTTTTTCTGAAAGCCATATAAAAATATTGGTGTTATCTATAAAATCACTATTGTTTATCTACTCTTACCCAGGAATATTTGTCATAATTTTATTTAATAAAAGAAGAGATTATATGTAATTTTGATCACGGTTTACTGACACCGTTTCTATTTAAGTTAAGACAGAACAAGAGCAATATTGATCCATGCTTAGAGGTGGAACCGCTATGCACACAGCACAGGTTCCAGTGCTGTGAAATTTTGCACTTGAAATTCAACACTCGCTATCACTGTTTAACAGTGTCCTCCAGGGGCATTTTAACTACCTCGACAGCTGGTGGTGACAAATATTGCTAAAAATAAACCAAAAAGATTTCCTGGCTGCTGAGAGGTCAATTACATTGTCTAAACTAGAGAATTCAACAAAAAGAAATTATTCTAAATGTATACTTCATAACCATACTGTAATTACTTGAAAGTGAGAAAGAATCAGATGAGATCATAGGTACAAAAGATTTTAAATTTCATGGTTTTACAAAAAAAAAAAAAAGGCATGTATTAAGGTCATGCATTACATTTCAAGGAAATGCCTTTGGGAGAATAAAAATATAGGCAAAGGAGACCAGGGAGAAAGTATTCACTATAGTTTGAATAAAAGGTATGCTATCACAAGATATCAGCATATCAAAAAGAGTAGAAAGAATTTTCATTTAAAAGAAAAACACAAAGTTTAAAACCATACTTGAAATGAACAGCAGAAATTTGCAACTAAAAGGAAAAGTGTCTAAGAATGAACTATTAAATCCTAGCAGGTGTTCATCTGTCCTCAGGAAGTTTCAGCTTATGAAGTACACAAACGTTTTTGAAGAAGAAAAGAGTTTTATACTTAGAATTTTCCCCTGCTCCTAATCCCTTTAAATGTAAAGTATCAAATAAAAAATGCCATTTTACTTGTAGCCTACTATCTTGATTTTCCTGTGTTTTCTTTTTTTGGAGAGAAACACAGTATTTCTCTTTAGAGATCACAATAGGTTTGGGATATAAAATATTTCTGAAACATCTTTAAACGTAAAAGACATAATGTGTTTATGGACATGGACATGTTTATCCAATAATAAAATAGACATATACATTTATATATATGCATGAACATATATATGGGGAGTGTGTGTGTACATGTGTGTGTGTGCATGTGTGTGTGTTATGGTGCTAAACAGAACAAATCCTAGTAATTTCTGTTAAGTAATTACTGTTAATCACTCTGATCTGGGACATTTGGTGTAAAGCAGTTCGAACTAGGGCTTATTTTGACTATGGAGCATGCACTCAATTTCTTCCTCATATACTTTTCTACAAATAATCAGCCAAATGTCAAAAATTTTGACTGAATTGTTAACTCATTTCATAGAAGTATATAACTTCTTGTACCTTACTTTTTCATTTAAATCATCTTTTAATTTATAGACATATGTACTTTTCTTTAGACTCTGGATCTCTGTTGCTTGGAGTAGAATACCAATTGCACTACTTTCTTTGGCTAGTCCTCTGACAAGTCACTTAACCTCTCTTTGCCTTAGTTTCCTCATATGTATAAAGGGATCGTTTAGAGATTAAGTGAGTTGATATCTAAAGCATGGAGAGCAGGGAATTACATGAGAATTAGCACTTATTAGAACATAACTTGTTCCATCAGTCGACTACTATATGTGACTAATATTTGTTTGCTAATCTGCAAATGATAGGCTCATGAGTTGTTCTCAGTAGTAGTATATCAGATTCACAGAGACATGGTAATGGGCCCTACTTTGTAGATTAGGTACCATTAGCTTTTTCCAAAGTGTGTTCAGTGAGAAATATTCCAGGCAGTACAAAATGATCTCTAAAATGTTGGCCAAGATTGAAAGCAGGATGTATTTCCCTGGGCAGCAATTGGTATGAAAAATAATTGCATAACAAATATGTAATCCAAATTATTTTAGGCTTTATTTGATTGCAAAAAGATAATCGTGCTATCTCGAGTAAAGGGAAATAGAATTTATTCAAGGATGCATTTGGGACATTAATGAAGACAGACATACACAGGAAAATCAAGAAGAGAAATCATAGGAATGGAAATTTTCAAGGAGACTGAAATCGATATTCTGTGTCTAAAGTAGTTCCACAGATCTCGGGAAAAAACTCTTTGTGGAGATTCACAAAGATTCAAAATGCCATACTCAACCACTCTAGCTCTAGTCTATTTTATAATTGTTATTCCCTTACTACCCAGATATAAGAGTTGAAATACTCTGATTTAAATACTAACAACCACCTTTGAATAGATAGGCCAATTTAGAGAGTATTGTACTACCTGGACTGTCTTTCTGCAAGCTCTGATAAATGAGATCTTGTGGTAGGACTTGGTCACATAAGAATGAATCCTCCACAGGACTTTAGGCAAAGAAATTTCTTTTTTAAATAATTGTTCATGTCTTTAATCGATTTTATCTATTTCCTATGTATCGCTGTGTATACACGTTATACATATACTCCCATGTATATACATATATAATAACTATTTTAATATATAAATATGTAAACACTATAGTACACATTAGCAACACTATATATATGTATATATAAATTTAACTTTTGGATATTGAAGTATAATGTTAAATAACTCGTCAAAATAAAGAGGAAACAGTGTCTCCATTTTAATGTGAAAATCTTATTTGCAGCTTACCAAATTATAATTAAACATTACAAAATATTAAGTAGTATGACTGAACTGTTGAACAAATGATTTTGTCAAATATTATTTTTAATTTATGTAAATTCAAAGAACCAATGGCCTATAAATATCCTGAGAATTAATGGTATATTTTAGTATTAGCTTCAACAATGCAAATTTTCCTGCAGGAGTTTCTTCTCTTGACTCTAGCAAAAGGAGAGTGAGGTTATTATAATAGACTCTAGCTTCACACTGCCCCTGCTACTTCCAGTTAATTGCATATAACCCTGGGCACATTTTTTAATTTTTCTAATATTCAGTCTCTTCAATTGTAAAATGAGGAGAAGTACCTATGTATCCTACAGTTCTAGATGAAGTGAAAATGTGCAAATATGCATAAAGCATTTAGAACAGCGAGTGCCTGGCACATAAGCCAGCAGTAAATGACAGCTCCTACTAGATATTAACTATGTACTTGTGTTCTCATGAATGCTTACACGGCCTGTCTTCAACCTTGACATTTTCAGGAATAAGAGAAAGAACAAAGGTATACAGGTAATTAAATTGATCCCAAAAATTATCAGAGGAAAATCATAGAGCAAAAATATTGTAATTTAGGCAAACGTTTTCCAAGTATCAAATTTTTACATGGCATTTTTTTAAATTTTTGTCTATGGGTTACTTTACATTGTCAAATATTTGAGCAAAACCATGTAAATAAGAGGTTTTTATGAAGAAGAAAAGAGTGGTCCCCCAGCATTTTTATCAGTGGCCCATTATAGAAATATGCTGAATGATGCCCAGAGGGAGGCCTCATTCATTGCCTTTTGCCCTCCAGAAATGTTCCCATTCTTTTTAATCTTTTCTTTGTTTCTTTTTGTTGAAGTAAGCATGCTCTTCCTATCATTATGAGCCACATGTGGCAAATTGTGAAAGAGGGTAGTAAATATAATTAAAAGTAGAGGTAGGGACAAGTATCAGCAAAAGAGAAAGGATAGCATTAAAATGCAATGTGAATATCCACATGCTTGTCATTAAGTCTGCAAGGTTTTTGCCATTTGGTTCTGTAGATTAACTCATCCCCAAAAAAGAACTGATTTGCAATTACATCATATTTTTGGTTAGAGGCAAAAATGTAAAAAGGCTAGTTAATCACCAATTTGCATTATATTTTACTATGTTGGAAGTTATGCAATTAAAAAAAGATCACAAGTAAGTGGATACTGAGAAGAAATGTTATATAATGGTTATTACATAAAATACAGAAATGAAAGATCACATCTTTTTGTTTGGAATATTCACTTACACTTTAAAATTCTGTTAACATAATCTTACAAGAGTTTGACAAATAAACAGTAGTGAGGTTTAGTTTGATATTTGGTTTTTATTTCATAGTGACAACAAGGAACAGAATGTAATTATTTTTTATAGAGAAATTTGCCACAACAGGCTTCCCTATTATTTTGGTAGAATTTTCCTTACTCTCAGAAAATAACCCCAGGATTTCATTTTTCCACCAGATTCCTTACTGCTGTGTTAAGAATGATTAAAGAAAATTTATATCTGCCTTAAAGGAAACAAAAACAAAAAAATTTAACTCATCTTTTGTGGTATCTCATATTGGTTCCCTGTAAGGATGTCCAAGTATGCATTTATTGTTTGTGACTCTTATATTGGCATTTATAAATATTATATATATTCTGATACATTTCAGTCAAAATCCTATTCCAGGGTAGGGAAATTAGGAAGAGGGTAAATGGAAATTTATCATCATTTCTTTTCTTCACCAGCAGCTCAGGAAAACAGCTAAGAGTCTCCTTAAAGGGTAATCTCCACCCCGAAACTAGCTAATTGACTGTCGATCCATCCCTCTCTTTCCTTTCACTCATAGATGGCTTTAACTTGTGAAATTCTGCATATCGCTGAATGGAAAGAGGAGGGTAGGACTGGGGAAACCAGTAGCCTTAGAGTGCTTTTTAAAGTTTAATAATTTTAAATATATGGTGCAGCCAAAGCAGGGATCGACTCTTCCATATGTTGTTTTAAAGATAGGAGCTTACTCTATGACGTTAGATACAGATATTGTTGAGCTGAAAATTCAAAACTGGATTAACTTGACTAAGCACACTATTTAAACTTAGATAACATTATGGTTCTCTCATCAGTGTGTAGAATCTCTAAAATACATGCTCAACACCTTGAACTTTAACTATTGAGATAATTAAGAGTTCAGATGAGTGTTTTCAATGGAGGAAATCCTGTTTCCTATTAGAATGTAACTGTGTGTCTAAATAGATTATATAAGAAATCCGTAGTGAAAATGACTAAGTATAAAATATATGTTAAAGGAAAAGAAATTCCTGGATATTTGGGGAGCTCTAAATTCCATCATGTAAATCATTATTGCCAGCTAGTCAGTCAAGGAAAAGTCCTCACTGTGCTGCTTTAATCCTCTTCTTAGGAGCCAAAGATTCTGGACATATATGCAGCTTGTAATATAGTTTATCATCTGTTGCCCTGGCCTCTCCAGTGATATAGAGGCTTCCGTAATGGTTTTGAAAGCTGCAACTAATTAATGCAATTTTTTAGAAAAAAAATTATTTTGTAATTTTCTGCTGCTGTTAAAATAAGCATTCCTGAAGAATTTTTACATAATATTACGTTATGAGTTTCAAGTAGACAGTACATTGGTTAGGCATTTATATAGTTTGCGAAACGATCCCTCCGATTACTCTGTCTTCCTTCTGGCTCTACACACACCCATTACGTCACTGCTGACTGCGTTCCCTACACCATGCTCCCCATCCCATGACCATCTCTCAACTACTTATTTGCAAAAAAAAAAAAAAAAAAAAAAAAATCATTTTTGATCACAAATGGTAAGGAAATTTTATTGCTAGTTGACCTGAAGCACATGGTGGCAAACAAATTCATTGTTTTCTCATAAAATTTATCACTCAAAATGTAAATACACCTGTAAAAAGCAGACTTGTATTTGGCGTCCATATCCTGCTTACTGTTTGTTTGAAAAACTATTTCATGAGAAAAATACATGAATGAATGTAGTAAGGAAAGCAATATAATTCTATATTACTATAAATATTCAAAATATTATGGGAATTTGTTAGTATGGATTGTTTGGAGAGGTTCTGGGCAGAAATGACCTCAGGAATACCAATTACCCTGAGACAAAGTTGCTCACCAAATAGCAGGTATGACAGAAATGATGCTTTCTGGGTAGTGTGGGTTTTGAGCGGAAAAGGTAGATTTTTGTTTCCTACTTAAGAAATGTTGAAAATACTCGTCAACAGTACTGTGGATATTTGTACGAAACTAAATGTAATAAGAATATGTGTCCAGGCAAAGGCATAAGCAGCGAAGTGATAGGGAGGAGAGAGATCTAAAAGTTTAGCAGAATATGACCCGACTAGAGAGGCTGAATTTTGTTTTACAAGATCTAGGTTCCTTTTGTAGATAGGCATGATTTTTTATAAAGTTTTTATTTTTGCTTAACACAAGAGGAATACTATGAAACTTCAAAAAAAAAAAAAAAAAAAGACAGTAGGGTCTCAGGACAGGATTGAGAGCAGGGGGTGAGAGTTAGAAAGCCTTATTGGGGAGTTGGCATTTTAAGCATGTATTTAGGAATATGTCCTAATCAGAACTGTTATAATAAAGTGCCATAAACTAGGAGGCTTATAAACAATGGAAATTCATTTCTCACAGTTCCAGAGGCTCCATAGATCAGGATGCCAACACGATCAGTTTCTGATGAGGGCGCTCTTCCGAGTTGCACACAAATATCTTTTCACTGTATCCTTAAAGGTAACACCAGTGGGAGAGAGAGCTCTCTGGGGTTTCTTTAGTAAAGGCATTAATCCCATCAATATGGACTCCACTCTCATGGCCTTAACATCTCCCAGAGGACCCTCCTCCTAATACCATCACCTTGGGTAAGAGATGAGAGGAGGTATCTGAAAAATGCAAAGGAAAGGGCTTGCAGAAATGACTGACTCAGCTGGTTAAAGTCCATTCCTGACTGTCCTCTCCCCTCCTCCAGGACTCTCCAGCTAAGATGTTTTCCCATAGCTACCTCCCCCACCTCAAGGCCTCTCTAGCTCACATCTGTTGATTCATTGTTATCCAACTAATGTTCTTCCTTATCTCTGTAGCTGTGTAGGAATAACAAGACTATAAAACTGCCTGTTATACTACGATTGGGGCTCAGCCTTTGAATAGGAATCCACTGAGCAGGTGCCAGCATTAATAAGCGCTGCTTTCTGCTTATAGCCACAGAGTCCTGTCTCTCCATTCAAGAATCCTATAACAGTGCTGATAACACCAAGGTGGCAGGTTCTACAAGGCAAACGACCTATAAATAGATAAGACCATTAGTCTGGAAATTTCTCTTTCTTGCAGCCCCCCACCCAAAGCTCCCCTTCCCCATCCTGAGTCACGAAGTGCACGTAGTAGAACTTCAGACAAAGGAATCACACACCCGTTGCATGGACACTGCAGAGGTATGTAAACTGTAGTCAATCTAACCAAAGTGAGCTTGTGCTTGGAGTTGTTAACCCCATGCACTCCGCCGGCATTAAATTCTCCTTCCTCTAACAAAGTAGTCTGAGCATCCAGTTTCCTCCATCAGGTGTCGCTCCCTGCAACGTAGGGATTAGAATTTCAACATATGGATTTGGGGGAGACAAAAAAACTCAATCCATAGCAGAATACATAAGTAAAAAGCTGGACGCATGGAGCTTTAAGAACTTTCTAGAGAAATGTAAGGAAGTTTCCAGTAGTACGTTCAGGAAAGTAAGCATAATTTGATGCAAATAAAGCAAAGACATGGTAAGAAAGTAATTTTTTTATAAATATCTTAAATAATTTTATATGTTTAGAAAGTAACAAAACTCATCAAAGTGTTTAAAAATACTATTTTCAAAGAACAGTTTCTTCACATGTGTTTGAGAAGGCAAGGTTTTTCCCGTTGTCATTCACTTTCATGTAATAGAAGATTAATCTGGGTCCAATTTATGGGCCCTTATTTTATTTATTTTTCTTTAGCAATTATAAAGTTGCCATAGGAGAATTCATCATGTAATGAATAAACGAATTTTGAGAAAGTATTTGAAGTAGAAAACAGTAGCTCAGCAGGAACAAAAAATGAAGATGATTATTATGTTCCACAGATAAAACGAGGACCACATCAATAAGGATGTCGCATGCTTAGGGCAAGGCAACGGAAGAATGTAAAAACTTTTACGAAGAACATCAAGGAGGATGTTTCCACTTAAATTAATAGAGACGTGATTACCTGGTGAAATTGATATTTAAAGTTGAGAGAAGGTGGCTTTTTCAAATATGTCAAAAGCTCTGGAAAAAAATTAATAAATTGACTCTTATGTGAGAAGTCAGTGAATCTTTCAACAAGTGGTTTAAAATCAAGAAACCATTCAGAACTAAGCTGTGACTTAAATGGCAAATGTGTGTGAGAGAAAGAGGCAGGAAGTGATTACAGTAATTGACCCAGCATTGTCCTTAGAGGTGCACTTGGCAGTTCCCGGAATGACTCAACAGAGAAAAGTAAGTTTTAAAATGTTTCATAGCTCTTGTGTTGAAAATGGTATTCCTACATTAGGAAAAAGAAAAACCGGCAAAAATGATAAGTGCTAAAAGTACTCACATTCATGGGAAAATTAACCTGTTTGATATTTCACCTATATGATAAGCCGGCAGCAATAAAGCTACAATAAATCAGATATGTGTGTCGAGGAAAAATTATAGATGAAATAATCATTGAGGTTAACCATGATATTCAGATATATAATATATACTCTTTAGGTTGAAATGCCCTTGAAAGTTTAAACTTAAATAGAAAATCAGCTGTCCTTAAGTAACACATTCATGGAGCAGTGCAGCGAGCACAGTGCTTTAAATACAAGCGGTTGCTTCAGATGACCTTGCTGGTCAAGTCCAAACACAAGTCTCTGATCAGTCGGTGCTGCACTGCACTGCCACATTCATCATTCACAGAAACTTCATTCACAGAAACTTCATTCACAGAAACTTCTCACTTTAAAGAAATACTGATCCTTAGTAGAAAAAGAGAATGTCTGACTTTCATATAGTAAATAAAATAAAATAATAAAAATAAAATAAAATTTTAATTTAATTTAATTTAATTTAAAAAGATCATAAATAATAAATTTGGAAGGAATATAAGGTTTGGGGATAATTCTATAAATTTAAATATGACAATACCTTCATTAGCATCCTCCCTGAAAAAAAAGAGAGAGAGCTTTGGAAAAGTATTTAGAATACCATAGCACTTTCTAAGCGGAGCATCAGTAATTTCATAAGCACCAAACTTATTTTCTTCCTCCTTACGCTGAATGGACTACATAATATTCTTGTCAACTTCTTTTTTCATGGAAGTCTTTATTTTTATGGGCAATACACATTTTTGTTCTTAATTTGTCTCTCCTCATTTTTGTTCTGTTATTCACGTTTTGTTTTGTTTTTGGTTATTCACTGTCTCATAAAGTATGGGTTCCTAAGTGGATATGGTCCTCTCATTACACATTATTTCTTTCGTTAACATCCTCTACTGATACACTTTCAAAATCACATTTATATTGACAACTCTCAAAGTTCCCTTTCCCATTTAGAGACTCTTCTCTTGCTCTAGATACTTATTTTCAGATGTCAGCTTTTAACTCCAAGTACAATGTCCTCTTCTGACCAACAAATTAATCATCCTTTCCTCTTTGATAATAATATTAGCACCTTCTGAGTCTGCCACTGTCTTCTACTAAAAATCTGAGCACATTTTTCCCCTCTCTTTTATTTCTCATCAAATATTGTCACGAATATATATTTACTTGCTTTAATCATTCTGGCACTAACCCATTCCTTATACATTCATTCAAATTACCGCAGCAGCTTCCTAAATGTTCTCCTTGTCTCAAATTTCACATGGCCCATTCTTTAATGGATACTAGCATTTTTTTTTTTTTTTGATCCTATTCCAATGATTCGGCCATCATACACTATTCAAATGCCTTCATGTCCAACCTCATAGCCTACTGATGGCATGTCTAACTTATATTTTGTAACTTTTAAGACATTTGATATTGCATCTCCAATTTCCTTTTCAGATGTAATATCATTAAAGCTAATTCAAACCAAACACAATGCTTTGATGTTTTCTGACAATATCCTTCTCAAGTTCAAACTATCCTTCGATCCTGAAATATACAAGTTGGTCTCCAAATCAGAGCCTACCTCAAAAAGCACTCTACGTAAACTTTCATAGGTCCTTTCATCTAAATATAATCACTTCCTTTTAAGTGCTCCAGTTGCTGAATTTTTAAACTTGTTTAACAGCATTTATCACATTATCAAAAAACCACAGAGACAAATTTGTAATCTGACATGTCAGAGTCATTGATGTAGCAAAGGTGATTCTCCAGAGGAGTGTCCCATGTAAGGTTTGGCTTCATGTGGAACAGTTTTAAGAAAAGTCTAAGGACAGTGGGGATTGATTTGGAATCATTCACTTTTTCTGAGGCAAGATTGAGAGAGGTGGGGATTAACTAGGAGTGGAATGCCCTCAAAGTGAGGATGGCTTGTAATTGGCTATCTCTAGTTATAAATGAAAACAGCAAAGAATGTGCTTAGTAGGAAAGCAGTAATACCTCAAAAAAGAGATTGTTATGGCGTTTTACAACTGCTCTATGATCTTGAGAGATGCAACGTTTTCTTTTAACTTAGTAGCTGTAACTGTCTGCGTCTCCCTACTCTCTCTCCCCCAAGCTAATAAGAGGGATCTTTTGTGTTTTTCAGTCCAGGCTGATTTTTATTTTTATTTACAGACAGTATTTAATGTTGACCCTTCTGTATATACTATTTTTCTCTGCTCTTTGAGGATAGGGACATTAATTGTTAATTTTTTTTCAGGAGAAATGATATAACCTACTTGTCAAGACACAATTATGAACTTATATGGATTCCAGTCCTGATTTCTCTACCTTGTAGCTTTTTTATAATTTGATTTTCTTGGGCTGTTTATTCAACAATAAAATGAGAATCATAGTACAATATCTCATGGCTTATTGTAATGAGTAATAAAGTAATACTTATAAATAGTGTTTCATAGTGATTGGCCTTTATAAGTTCTTGAAAAGCATATTTAATTATTCCCATGTAGTTTCTAGTAGAAGGATCTATAAATAACAGACTTTAATGATCTCAAAAGATTAAATTAAGAGAAAATACACTTTATTATCAAGTTTCAAAGACAACTACTCCTTCAGGGTGGTATAGTTACTTCCATAAATAATCAGAGATTGTTTCCAATTTTTTGCTTCATACAATCCAGTTATAAACATTTATTTTTAAAATGTTTTTATATATGTATTTTTTCTATTCAGGATTATTTAAGAGAGAGATTTTCTGAAGTAGAATGATTATTTCAAAATTATGTGTCTCTATATGTTTAAGTCACATAAAATTGTATTATTGAGGGTTGTTTTTTTTTTGCTTATGAGCACAGTCCAAATTTATGAGGGAAATTAACAATGCTAAGAAAAATATGAAATGGAAAATTTTGGTTATTTTCTTAAATGTGATTACATAAATAATTGTTACTTTTAGGCTATATATATATAATTATATGTATATAATTATATGTATATATAATTGTGTTTCTTATACTTGAATTCTACCAGAAATTCTCATTGGTACATAATAGGTGATCAATATTATCGAATTAAGTAATTGAAAAAAATTTTACCATTTTGTTATTTCAAAATAAAGTGAAATTTAACAGACTCTCAAGAGTTAGTAGGTACTAGGCTCTATACCAAGAGCTGGAGCACAGAGATAAAAATCATAGACCATTTCAAGAAATTCATAATCTAGTCAGTAAACCAAAGCATATCACCTCCGATTGTTTCTGAACCTTACAAATAATGATAATTTAATCTTCTCGCCATCCCAGAGAAAGAGGGGTTGGGGAGAGAGGGAGAGGTGGGAGGAGAGAAATAGAGAGAGAAAGGGGGAGGGAAGAAGGAGTGATAAAGACAATGTATTATCACTTTGGCAGTAACTTAGTTGAGGACTATGCATACTCAATGGAGATTATTTTTCAAACTTTCTTGTGAACCACATATTTTGTCCAAGTTATTTATTCCATTACAATAGAACATATTCCGGAAAATATACACACACACATACATATATATGTATGTGTGTGTGTATGTGTGTTGCAATGATTTTCCCGCTTGTCACTGTTTATTTTAGAAGAGCAGTTTATTTATGCTGGAAGATTAAAAGTCATTTAGTGATTAACATCAAAATTGGAAGAGATATGGGAAACTGAAAATAAACAGAATCAAATCACCTAGGGGAACGTAAAACTACCCTTCCTTGATATTGTTATGCGTTATGCTGAAATCGTTTTGTTTTTTAAGTGTAGTAGTACTTCAAATCAAGCATTCTGGAGTTGGCTTCCCTCAGTCTGGAATACCCACAGCTATGTTTATTTATTTTATCAAATCTAAGACATTGCTTTAAAAATCATACATCATTATTGTATATATCATACTGTAGACACCCACACATGCAACCTCAACAAATGACTTATAGAATACCAATTATTTCAATATGCATCTTGATTTCAGAGATATAATGATATTTAAAAATGTGCATTTTAGAGTTGAAATATGGCATTAGCAAACACAGGCAAATTACTTCATCTAAATAAAACTATTTTTTTTAATTCTAAAAAATGAGAATACCTATTTCAACTGTTTTGATAGTTAAATTATAGGGTTCATGTAACTCTCTTAGAAGATTTCATGACAAACATTAAATTTGTTAGCTGGAATAAAAACCTGGACTATTACATTTTTTAAAAAGTAATATAATGAACAAATAAACAAGAAGTATTTTTTTTTTTTTCACATAACAGTTTTCCTAGAAGGCAGTAGCAAACAGCCTGTGATAATCTGTGCGTTGTACAGTGGTTCTCCAAGTCTGGATCCAGCAAGCAGGGAAGGAGAAAGAGAATATATGGGAGACGCCACCATCTCACAGACCCCGTCCCTTAAGTCCCACACTTCCACTTACTTTCTTGGGAAAAATATAATCACATATGCTATGTATGTTTACCTGTAATGTGGGCTGAGAAGTGAATTCTCCAGCTAGAAACCTCATGGTTCGGAAAACGTATTCCTAGGTAAGAATAAGAAAATTCTGTCAAGCTGCGTGTTCAATAAATATTAGCTATCATTATTGTTTTTAGCAAAAACAAAAGAAGTTTATGAAAAAAGGAAAATGCTGCATTAGCTTAATACAATTGTAAAATAGAAATAGTTGTTTCTTCCTAAAGCAGGAAAATCAAAGGTTTGTTTATTTGTGACATTTTAAGGATGACGTGTTCTCGGTATTTCCTACCACATAAATTTAATGAAGGCACAAATATAACTGGATCTTATTTTTCACTGCTTGAAGATAGGAACAAGCCATCTTTTCCTTGCATTCATTAGTAATTTTCATAGTCACCTAGAAATGGGAATTTATTCCTCTTAAATTTTCCATAAATATTTGGAAATAAATTAGAAAAAAATAATAACGATATTTTGTTGTAGTTAAAATGCATCTTACCTATATATTTTATACATATATTATGGTCACAGTAATTCAGTAATAATGGTATCACGTCATGCCACTGTAAGGTCAAATAATCCTACTTTACAAAAAGTCTCCCCATTTCAGATAGAAAATGGTTTCTATCTTTAAGACTTCACAGAAAATATGGAGTAGCTGTTCTACGTTTCTATGAAATCTTTAAAATGCTGAGGAACTCCTTCTTGGAATGTATGAAATTATCAGAAAAGCCTTTTTGTAATCCATTCCGTTTCCCTGCATTTGGATTACATTTTTATTAGTCTGTGGTATCCAACTCTTAATTGGATCTGTTCCTTACCATTGTGTTTAAGCCTTGGTCTCACTGTCTGTCCTAAGTAATTATTTTTCTCTACATCATCAGTTTCGAATCTCAAACAGGCTCTTCTTATAAAGTCTGTCAGCCACAATAAATTGCTTTTAAATAAAGCAAGTTGTGTAAAAACAGATACACAAAAAATAAAATACTGTTGGACATATAAAGGCATGCTAAATACGTTAGATTTCTCAAAAGAGGAAAAAGCTGCTTTCTTGGTAATTCTTACTTTTTATACTCTGTCTGAAAATGCAAGATAAATTAGTTAAACATATTCTGAATTCCCTAACACAGTATATGAGACCACAACTCTCTAATGATAGAACCAAGCATAATGAAACATTCTCTACACTAAGCAATATGTTTAAAATGTAGCTCATTTCTCATAGCTCATTAGCTCACTGAATGAATTTGTCCAAATCATGAATGCAAAAATGGGTTTAAATTCTTAGGGCACATCGTTTCTTCATCTACTTATGTAATATGCACCTTCATCACTTGCTCTCAGAGCAAAGAGCCTTTTCACTAATGACAGTATTTTGAAGCATTGCTAAAGTGAGATATAATGAGGACATACTGAGAGAGTCAGTTAAAGAAATATGAAGGGAGAATTAAAAATTGCATACTGAGAAAAAGAGTTACACAAACACTTAACCTAAGCTCTCTCTCTGGGGTTTGTGGTTTTTGCTATATTATTCATGAAAAGTAATGTGAATAAAGAACCACACCAGGGTTTAGGTTCATCTTTTAGCAAAGGAACACAAACATGTTTCTTTGGTTTAGAATCACAAAACTATTTTTATATGGTTTCCTTTAGACTGCTGTGTGTAGAATCAATTTACAGCAGGAACCAAAGATCAGAGAGTTTAAATGATTCTTTAAGAATGATTCTTATAACATGTAGCCTGGGGAAGTGGCTATTAATAAAAAGAAATGGAGAGCAATAATAGAACAAATATACAAAGATATAAGTTTTTCTAAATAGACTTCTTGAAGCTGAAAGGTATATGAACTTGACTATTTCCTGCTCTTAAAATCCATATGTATGTGTGAAAATATGATTATATAGTAAATTATTCCAATTTGTGTACCTAAAATGAATTCTGTATAATTTCATGGGTATATGCATATAAATCATATAAATCATATATATGCTTACTGAAGATTATCTTATAAATAAAATATAAAAACTAATTTACTTGAGTTCAAATCAAAATAAGATCAACATATTGGTTAAGATATAATGTAAAGAGAAGTGGAAGGGTTATTTTAAATAAATATTTAATAGACCAAAAAAAAAAAAAAAGGCAATTCATTGAGACCTCTAAAATCTATCAATATAGTCAAAACTTGAGTTCTAAATAAAGGAGAAGTATGAACAACTGAGCATAAAAAAATGATGAGTCTTAATTCTTGAGAGATATGAAACCCAATTTGGTACATCAATATGTAGCATGATTGTATGTGCAGTTGAGCCATAGCTAAAGAATGAACAAATAAGACAGAAAATTGACTTCATGATAGGTCAGAGAAGTGATTTAATTTCTCTTGTATAAACAAAATTTTCATAAAATAAATTTGAAGGAAACAAGACAAATACTGTATTTTTTTTTCTAAATGGGATTGAAAAGCTGGCTTTGTCGAAAGACTTCACTTTCAAATATTTATCACGATATTATGTTGATCCGTGGGAACAGGTATACTCAACTTATACTCTATTGGTGTTTTAATTCAATTTAAACCTATCTGGTTGCTAAAGCAATATTTTCTCATAAACATTTATTTCATAAGATTTTTTTCATAATAAATCCATCATTAAATATCGTTTTTCTTAAGTGAATGACTTACTAAATTAAATTCATCCACTTAAATCCAAAAACTATGTTTTTAAAAAGAATAAAAAAGAAATCAAATATTAATACTTTTTGGTGTTTTTATTAGACTCTATTTGACTTACAATTGCTAGAACACTGTGCTTATTGTGAGAACACTACTTTCATCAAGGTATTTTTTTGTTTCTTCAGATTTTAAACCAAGGCTCCATCCATACCAATGAAATTAATCTAAAATTAAAAAGTCAGTTTTCTGAATAAGCTAGTGATTTTATTATTGAGTTTACTCTGCAGCTGGTAATTTAACTTGGAATCTGAGAAAGGATTAAGGTCAATATGAATCCTTTTAGCTTCTTTGCTACTTAATTTCTTATTTATCTTTGTTTCTATATTTTCATTTCCTCTGATAAAATTAATAATATTTGTGTATAATTGAATATTTGTATTCCGTAGGACTAATTAATTTCAAACTTAAAAGTATGAAAGTGAATGAATGACTTTTATTACAGTATTACTATATTTTCATTTAAAAATCTACTTGACCTTTATAGTAAAATTTTAGACCACTGTTTTTAATCAGTGCAGAGGAATTAGACTGACAGTCAAGCTAGAAGTCAACTGTTATAAAATAATTCTCAAATATGTGAAAGACATTCTGAAAAACTAGGCATTTTGGATTTATGTATATATTTCCTATGTTATACTGCATTTTGGATTTATGTATATATTTCCTATGTTATACTGGATTTATGTATATATTTCCTATGTTATACTGCATAAGTTTTATTGGCTTATATATTCGAAAATGTCTTTGTTGTTGAGAGAAGAGTAAATGAATGAATTATGTCTAAAATAGGCATAATCTGGTTTTGAATATGAAATAACTTTTAAAATAACTGATGGACTGTAATGGTTCCAAGGAAACTGTAGTCACTGATCATGTATTCTTACAGTGCTTTTTTATAAGTATTTTTTACTTCAAGTTAAATAAATAGCAAATAGGGGCTTTTAATAATGATCGTTGTATTTTATTTTGCCAAGCTAGCATTGTTGTGATTTAAACACTTTTAAATTGTTTTTTCATGTCTCAATCATTAGGTGATATTCATTATAACTTACTGTACAAAATCTTCTAAGAGATAATTATCATGATAAGCAATAATACATAAAATTATAAGGGACAGATGGTCTAAAGTCTCTTGAAGTTTTGTGGAAATACGTTAGTGAAATATACAGTAAAATTTACTGAAGTACAAGAGACTGGCTTTTTAATTTTTACATTAATGTTTGTAAACTTCAGTACAAAATTTATTGATTTTATCATGGATTACTAAAACTTAGTATGCTCTTTAGAAATCTTGAGTACTGTTACCTAAATTATTTTCTATATCTTGATTTTTTTTTCTTTAAACATGTTTAGAAGAGTTTTTCTCAGAAAAAAAATGGTAATATCTATTTAGGTTTTATCTTCCACCCTAAATGTTACATACAAAAATCCAAGGAGGGGGTCTAGGGAATGTAAAACTTGATTTAAATGGCCTAATTTTTTTTGTCGTCTTCTTGACCAAAGAGTTCTATCTAACTGGGATCTAAGTGAAAGTAAATGGCAAACAACTTAGATTTTTTTACTCAAAGAGAACACAGATGTGTTATAACACATCTTACTGTTGGGAGCGAGGAAGAACGCAGCCCCAAGTACACACTGCGACAGGATCATGCATAAGACAACAATGTATCCAGTTAATTTTAAATGATGATAAAATCAACATTCTTTCAATGCTACTCTAAGGTAACAAAAGGTTATTCGACTAAGATTTCCTGCCTGCCTTTTTTTTTTTTTTTTTACTGTTTGGTTTTTTGTCTTTGTTTTTAGTTGTGTTTTGTTTGTGTTTTGTTTTTCTTTCTTGTATACCAACAGGGTTACAGTGAAACTGAAATCAATGGGGATGCTGAAAATGTGTGGACATTAACATGATTCTTATTTTCTGAAAATTTAAGTTCTCATCTTAATGAAAATATGTTTAACTGAATCAAAATACAAAGACAACTAGGACATGTGCTTCAGAATTTGTGTAATATATTCCATATGTTGATGTTCATTTTTATTCTCACGTTCTATTTATCCCATTACCAGTAGCCAGATATCATGGTGCTGACAGAATATATAACATGTGTATGATTGTTAGCAGCAATGGCAGGAGGGACCTCATTGTAACTGAAGTCGGACAGAATGTGCTCCCTTGTACATCTCTTTGACATGTTACAAACATTATTAATGTAATAGTATCAGGGATGATGAGTATACTAAATTTTTTATATATATCATTTGATCTGTAACATTATTAATTGACTACATAGCAAATTGTGATATGTTCCCATTTATCCATACATTCTTTCATTCATTTATTCAAAAAAAAATATATTAAGAGCTTCCTCTTTGTCTCATTGTACCCTAGTAGTACAAGGTGAACAACAACAACAGAGTAACTACTGACCTTCATAAAGTTATAATTGGGGAGGGGCACAAAAAAAATCAGTTTGAAAATGGCAAAAATAATTATGTAACTGAAAACTGGACGAGGAAAAATATTCAATGCTAAGAAATGAGAGAAGAGGAATGCTTGACCTAGTATGAGGAAGAAAGGAAAGTTTCTCTAATGAGATCTGAAGAACGATTATGAGGAATGAATAGATTAATGAAGTATAAAGCAGACGAACATTTAGATGAAGATAGCTCCTATGCTGAAGAGAAGGAAAGACGTGGTATTTTTAGGTCAATGAAAGCAGGCCAGGGCGATGAAACCCAGAAAATGAAGAGAGAGTAGAGGGAGAAGAGGATGCAGAAAGAGTAACTGAGTGCAAATCATCCTGGGCCATTCAAGTGGCACGGAGTTTACTACGACATAATCATTGACAGTTTTCATTGAAAGAATTGTCCAGCCATGTTGCCTAGCCTTACTGCATACACTCAGCAACTACCTATTGAGCGATTACTTGGGAATCAGCACTTTTTCAGCAAACCTGAATTTTATCACACCAGGAAGGCAGAGGATTTAAATGAGGAAAACTAAAGTTACTTTTTCTCCTATGATATTGAGTGTCCCATAGTATAATGCATCCAAAGTTAATGATTCATAACATATCAATCCTAATTGAGGAATATGGCAACATGAAGATTTATTTCATCTTAATTTCAAGTATTTGAAGGGACTGAGAGTCAGATCATTTATAGTGCTTCTCTATGGTGACATTATTTTAATGATGTCATTTAAATCCATTTTCAGTACAATACAGTAATTCCTAAATGATAAATTGCATTATTTAATATTTCAATTGAGACATTGGTTAGATATAGAGGTTCAGTTGTTTTAATGAGGAGATTAAAGATTTGCTTGAATCTTAAATTATAATCCTGCATTGAGTGAATAATTTTTAAACTGACTATTTCTTTTGATTTGTCAGAAATATCATATATTGATTGTAAAACAAATGTTATATTTTGCTTTTTAAAATCCACTTAACTTTTAATTTTGAACAATCCTACAAAGAATGCACTACATGAAAAGGAAAGATGAAAAATGATGAATTCATTTACATAGTTACACTCTTAGTCCCATAACAATAAAGCTTTTGCCCTTTTTCTCATTTATCACATTCATAAGAGAGACTTGCCTTGGGAAGAGAAATGTTAGAGAATTATATTTGAAATACTTACCTCATCTTTTTCTTGCCTCTTTTTTATTTACAAACAAAGCAAAATGACAGCTAGAAGTAAATCATTTTGAGCAACTAGAATATAAGTATATTGTAAGTGTTTTTTGACCATTTTATATGTATATATTATTTATATTTTTGTTCAAGTGAGTGCTTTGTGAGCCAAGTGAGGGATGAATAAAAATATTCTCATTCAAGTAGGATTTGTTAAAAGACTCCTAGTTGTCATTAGATAGAATTCCATTTAGAGAATCAGAGTTGGAAACACAATGATTTGTGTGTATCCAAATTAATGCGTTCTTGCTCTCATGGAAAAGAGGGAAAATACTGAAGCAGAAATATCAGACTTACTGGAACAACATTTGTTGTTAAAATTTGTGGAGATAAAAATCAGTGACAGGCATGCAATCCCTGTCTCTCTGTTCCGGGTCAGCCGATAGAAATCTGAAGTGAGGTCACAGGACCTGAAGCTAGAGTTAAGTGATCAGATGGCAGTCCTTGTACTGTGGTGCTTTCAGAAAGAACCAGAGAGCTTCTACTCCAGTGGTAGCATGGGCCAACACACAAAAGCAACATGGCAGTCCAGAATCTTGAATCCAGGTATCCCTACTGCCGGCTCAGTTCAGGGGCTGAGGATTGGAGGGGAACATTTCCTTGGGACCATATGTTTTGGGGTCTGGGACACAAGACATGCATTTACAGGTATTTTATGTGGCAAACTCCTTGCCATGGTGTTCCTGGGTGAATTGAGACTTGGTGTAAGTGTTGAGGGAAACCATTATTCTTTTCATTAAGCAAAGAATTTGGGGGTGGCCAACTTCCTTTCTTTGAGTCTCTCCTGCAGGGGGTTAGCTTGGGACAAGTTAACCCTTACTTCTCTCTTGCACGCATCAGGAGTAATTTTACACAATTCAAAGACTTAAAAGGACAGGTATTAAAGACCTATAATTATCGCTGTAGCCAATAACTCCCTTTAGGTTCTATTTATGTGTCTCTGTGGCAACTCATTCAAATTCTCCAAGAAGATGTTCACTTCTATTTCCTCAGAATCATTTGCATTTTGGGATGTTGCCATACAGGTGCAGCGGGAGTTATAAACTGAAAAAAAAAAAAAAAAGGAATTATTTCTAAGTAATAGTATTAACATATAACTCTCCTTCTTGTGAAGGAATTATTGAAATGTTTAAAATTCTTTTTCATAGTTATACACTGTTTAAAAAAAACAGGTTGGTACTATTTGATCAGTTTCAGGGTTTTTTTTCTATTCTGTATAAGGAAAAATAATCATGTGCACTAATACACACATGTATACGTATGTGATTATGTGAATTAATATGTACACACAAGTATTTTTTATGAACAATGTTAAGCTACACTCTACTGCTTTAGTTGCAGGTCAGAATTTTTGTAATACTTTCTAGCATATAGGATTTATTTCCCCTTACATTTGACTGCTATCTGAACATTTTACAACAGTAAAAATATAAAAGCAATCCTTTGTGACCCGATTTTTTACCTCAAGATATTTTTGTCATGTTCATAATTGATTTACTATATTCGCATTGTCAACAGAATTCTGTGCTTTTCAACACTTAACACCTGTGAAGAACTGTGACCTTACTGCAAGCGATAAACATAATTGGTTGCAAAATAACTTTACTTCACTAGTCCCTATGTCAGATTTACAAATGTTTTTTCAGCTAAAAGAAATCTGTATCGAGTGTACAGTTTTATTTCCTCCCCAATTTCTAGCTTAATGTGTTTACTATCAAGTTCCTGGTAATCTCTGGTTACTTCAACTTTCTTTAGCCATTCCCAGATTTCTTACTAATTTGTTTTTTTTCTTCAGTCAGTAAAGATACTATGTTTACAATTTTCAGTCTTTGTTTCAAAACAGTATCTCTTTCATTGCTGCTTGTGTTATTTTGTATAAGAAGAAAAAACAAAACAATAATAAATATTCATGAGTTTTTAGATGACGTAACCCAGATTTAATTCTCCCGATGTAAAAATGACCCAGAATTATGAAAGCTTTGGTGATGGGGTAAGAGTATAGGTCAAGTTTAGTTTGAGGGGAGTGTGGGGACTGCCTCCCAGAGTTTAGCACAGCATGCGGGGTGGGGGCAGGGGGAGGGCTGCGGCCCTCTAGAACAATGGGAGGTGAATGCTAACACAAACGTAAATGAAATTTATGAGGCAGCCTAGGAAAAAAGCTGGAATCTACTTTCTTTCCATTTCTTCTTCTGTTCTTGAAAACCATGACTTTTTTTCTACAGTCCTGCAGAGTGAGTAGGAAATAACTAGCAGTGATTTAACACCATACGTTGGCATGCCGTGCCTTAAATAAACAGTTATAGGTTGTCAGGCGACCAGATCATGTTCTAAAATTCTGTAAGATCATCTATTTCAAAGTCAAATATTTCTCATAGAAACACATTTTCTATTAAAATTATTTTTAGCACTGAATCGATGTGGAAATAAACACTTTGCTTATAAATTATTCTTGTTCAAGTGACTATAAAAGTTAAGATATTTGAGGCCAGTCGTATCCAACAGTCTTCATCATTGTCATCCTTTTTTACCACATCTCTTTATTTACTTTTCTCCTCTCATCTCCACATATATTTACCTCTTAGTGTTTTCTTTGTCTTTGCTAAAGTGATCTTTAGTCAAGCCTGAAAACTAAGACTAACAAAGGATGTCACCTGAAGAATAGTTTTACCTCATCCAGTTAAGAGTAGACAATTAAGGAGATCTGAGAGATTTGGGGAGATTTGTTTTGCACCACTTAATGGCCCCAAAGGAACCAGACGTCACTTAGTTGTTGTGTCCAAGTGTGTCCATATGTGTGCATACTCGTGTTTTGTTTGAGTTCATGGTGAGGGTTGGGCAGCAGACTACAAAATATCTGTGAAGATGGGAGTAAAGGTTTTTTATGATAAGCAAAATCTTTACCACTTCAAAGTGGTATGACCCGATTATTTAAAAATTCATGGAATTTGCAAAGCCCTACCATCTGGAAACAGTGTTATCTCCTAATGTAAATACACATCTCTGAAAATGTACATATAGTACTAAATGTACTACATAGTACATATAGTTTCTAAGGAAAATATACATCTTGTGAATCTGTTGGTGTTCTTTCATCAGTCACATTGTTTCTTCATGAAATCGCTTCCTCTAGACTCTAAATATTCACTCACCTTCCAGCCTTTTATATTGTAGCTTTTTGGAATTATTTGATTTTTTTTAAAAACTCCAACATTCTTAATTATTCCTAAAATTTCTTCCACTTATCTTTTTAGGTGTCACCTGGCACTGCCTGTAGAAGTTACCTGTTGCTATGTAATGAATGGCCATAGGTGTAGTGGTTTAAAAGAACCAACATGTATTATCCAGTTTCTGCGGATTGAGCATTTGAGACTAGCATAGCTGTTGACTCAAGATCTTTCATGTGATTGCAGTCAGGATGTCAGCAGGGGCTGCAGTCATCAGAAGGACTGACAGGGGCCACAGGATCTGCCACTGTGGAGTCTCACTCACAGAATTGTTGGCAGTAGACCCCAGGTCATTGCAAGATGGGTCTGTCTATAGGCTGATTGAGTAGCCTCTCAACATGGCAGGTGACTTTCCCTAGAGGGTGCACTATAGTAGGTCATGAAGGAAGTTGCAATGCCTTTAATAATGACCTAGGCTCTAAAGTCACACACAACATCACTTCTGCTTTACCCTGTTTATTAGCAGCGAGTCACTAAATCCAGCCCATTCTTAAGGGGAGGGACTTAGAGCCCACCTCTGGAAGGGAGGAGTATCAAAAAATTTGTAGGCCTATTTTATTATTTTTAATATATTTTCAAATTACAGCTGACATACACTGTTATATTAGTTTTTGGTATACAACATAGTGAGTAGACATTTGGGCATATTTGAAAACCATCACACTATCTATAGTTCTCACCAGTGGAGGAAACTCATATTCACATACCTAAGGCATCACAGACCCTGTAACAGAAAATGGGGGAAGGTAGGGTGATATAAAGGAGATGAACCTTCTCTCATCTGCCTACTATATTCCAGAACAGCTTTCTTTCACTTCCATGAAAACTTTATTTGACTTTCATGAGATTGTACTTTATCATTTTCTAATCCTTTGCATCTATGTTTTCCAGAAATGTCCTTTCCCCTCACGAAAGATTTTGGATTGATGCCTATTACACAGATTCATTCCAACTTCTACCATAATCCTGCGAGAGTTTAGTGTCTCTGAACACTTCTTGAAATAAATAGATCTTAATTTCAGTGGCCTTGATTTTTGTTCCATTTGATTCAGAGAGTGGATCTTCTCATGTGAGCAATTCTAATTCCAATAAAGTGCAGTATCATTCTCTCAAAACAACCTCTCCTTCAGATGTCTCCTTCTCTTCCACCTCTGTACCTTATCTTTATCTTTACTGTACCATCTTTGCCAAGATGCTGTCGAAGGAAGACTCAGAGCAGGAGCACTTGGAAAGGAGTAAGGAAAGTTACTTTCAAAAAATGTAAGAAAACCTAACTTAATAAGGTCTGGTTCACCAACTGAAAAATGCAACAAGGAAAAATGTTTAAGGGAAAAAAACCTGGAAAAATATTACTGTTGTTATTAAATTTACATTAGTATTGTGGATGGGAAAGAGATGGTTTAATAAATCTGACCAAAAGTAACCTTGTAGGGTGATCTGATCATAAATTCCTAACTGAGCAGGTCATGGTGGGTAGTCACGCCTGAGGCACCTAACTTTCCCAGGAAAAGGTTATTTTTGCCTTAACCAAGCCCTGTCCATTGCTTTTGTGCATTTAGGTTAAAACACCCGTGAAAAGCCCCTTTTCAGACCCCTTGAAGTTGTAACCACCCTCAAGAAAGCACGTAATCTTAACTATCCTGTGCCTTGCATTCTTCCCACTTCATGTAATATTTTACTTTTCTTTCTTAATTCCAACAAAATGGTCATTTTCAGGACCATTTAAGATCTCACTTCCCAGCTCTGTCATCAAATAAATACTTATAAAAACTCTCTACAGGCGTGGACCTTTCTTAAATTGACATTTAGGTTTATGGCATAAAGCAACAACACTTTATCCACAAAAATTATGCAATATCTTTGGACTACAGCATAACAAACAGACAAATCAGAGAAAAATGTTTTTCTTAGAACATCACGTTTATTGTTTTAGGCGAAAATCCCTCCCCTTTCTCCACCCTCCATCTAACTATGTGACAATTGTGCTTGTGATGTTTGAAGTACAGAAAGCTGTCAGGTTTTGCTTCTATAATGTTAAAACCACTTTATTTCCTATACCCTTGACCTGCCTTAAAGTTCATGATGAGTCAGATGGTCTCTAAATGTTCTTGGAAATAATCAGTCACTCCAGAATCTGTCACCAGCAACTCTTCCCTCCTAAAAACCCATCAGATGAGTACCCATGTTATAATTGACCTGTTTTGGGCCCTATTCTTAAGTACTTCATGACACTCAACAAAATCATGGATATGAAAAGGAATTTCTCCACTCTCTTCTGGAGTCACATACCAGGTTATCCCTCCCTTTATTCTATCAGCAACAATTTATTCAGTGTGTCGTTCTTCGCAATTCCTCCACAAAACCATTGGTCTCCCTCACGTCCAGCAAACATCTCTTCCCCAAATAGTAGAAGCCAAGGAAAAGCTCTCCTCTGCTCTCCCTTCAAAACAAGTGTGCATTCATCTGAAGGAGCACCATGAGCTGACCGATCCAGTGTTTGAGCCAAGACCACACTTTTCTTGGGCAACCTGCCATCTGTGACTGAGCATGGTGAGTACTACTACCTGTTCATTTTTGCCCAAAAATGTGGCTTCCCAAAATACATGCTCACTGTCAGTGCCGAGCTGATCAAGAAGGGAAGGTTTCAGTGGTAAGATGCCCAGTTGGAAGAATGCACAAGAGGCAGACATGAGAACGAAATGGTAGGCACTAACTTTATTGTGTGGAACACAGTTCTATTGCAGGGAGTGTGGTATTGTGTGCACTTCTTCTGCTCTCCTTCTCGTGCTCCCCTTCTGCTCCCCAGGGCACCTCATGGCTCCATACATATCAAAGTATAGTGGCATTCAGCCACACATGCATGATACAATAAGCTGAATTATGTTTGCATATTTTAGGTACAGGTGCCCTACTACACTAATGTAACATTCTAAATCCGAGGTCCTATTCCTAGCTTCAAGCCTGGATCACAGCCAGATCTTGAACCAGCCAGACCTTGACCAGCTGGGCCTGGGACCCACACTCACTTTCTAACCACTGGAACCTGTGAATATGGACTTAGTTGGGAAAAGGTTCTTTGCAGATGTTTAATTAATAATCTCCAGATGAGATCATCCTAGATTAGGATGGGCCCTAAATCCGATGACAAGTTTCTTTATGAGAGAAAAAAAGAAGACATACACAGCAGGAAGAAAAGCGAATATGGAGTCAGAGATTAGAGTTATGTTGCCCCAAGCCAAGAAATGACTGGAGCCACAAGAGGCTGGGAAAGGCAGGAAAGGATTCTCTCCAAAAGCCTTCAGGGCAGTGTGACCATATCAACATCTTGATTACAGATTTCTGGCCTGCAGAATTCTGAGGGAATAAATGTGTGTTGTTTTAACCCACCAAGTTTGTAGTAATTTATTACGGCAGCCCTAGGTAACTAATATTGAATGGGAAAGGGAATGGACAAGGAAGCATTCCGCTTACAGAATTTACTCTAAAATTATTAAAAAATGAATAGACTTCAAATGATAGATATTTCTTCTGCTGCTGACAAATTTTTCCATAAAAGAATTCCCAATGCCAGCAATGTAGCAGGGTTTTTTGTATACGTGTCAGAGAGCATTCTGGGAACAAAGCCCAAGAATGTTTTGGAAGCATATCGCGGTGAAGATTTTCATTTATGCCTTTTTTTATTGTCCATTGCTTCATCTTTAACTGCCCCTGTGCCAGATGGCCTGGAATCTGGAGCATTCTAATTTAGTATTTTCATGGGACAAACTTCCCGTAGGGCCCCAGGGGTGGGAAAGATATAGCTGTTTATCCAATTCTTCTAATTTCAACCTCGAACTCTCTACTCACCTACTAGTCCCTCCAAACTCTAAATACTTAAAAGATTCTGGAGAATTAGGCTAGTTTTATACCTATCATTATCCCTCTTTTCATTTAGATTTATCTTTCTCTGCTCTGCTAAAATGACCATTCCTTTCCCTTCTTTTAAAATAGTCATTGTTGTTGTTTCTTCAATGTGTTTTTTATCCCTCCATTGTGTAGTTCTTGAGGACCTAATGCCTCTTGCCATTTTAGTGGTGTTTTGAAATGCAACCAATATAAACTTGTTTTGTCTGAAAGTTATGTAGTAATTTTCATCTTTCTTTTTATTTTATCTTATTTGCTGACAACACTGCCATAAACTTACCAGAGCTATAAACCTGAGAGTAAATTCAAATTTGTTTTCTCCCCTTCACGTCCCCTACAGTTCAGTCAACAAAAGCAGGCATATTTTTCTCTTAATTATTTTCATATTTTCACTCACTATCTCTATCTCTAATAATACTATTTTAATTAGGCTTCTCATCATCTCTCAATTAAGAACTATGACGTGGTCTCCCTCTATTGCATCATCAAATCCGTCATCCATAGACTTATGGAGTGACTCGTCTCACATGTATAGTTGGTTGTATCCCTTCTCTTTCTAAATCCTTCAACTACTGCTTATAGGACTCTGGATCCACGTGTAACTCCTTAACACGAAGTACACAGCCTCCCAGGGATGATCTATTGACGTTATCTCATCCATAAATTTTCACTGTGCCCAAGCTTATTACGCTTTATGTTCTAGAATCACCTACGGTATCTGTAGCTTTGTCACTTCCTCAACTGAAAATGACTTTCTCATTTCATCTTTTCTTTTTAATCTCCTTCTGATCTTTTAAAATAAATCAGGCATTTGTCTCCACCATGAAGCCTTCCTTGCACCCTCTCTCCCCACTCACCCATCCTTCTCCACCAGGCTGGTTTAGTTATTGATTCTTTGTTCCTGGAAGCTACCTCTATGATGATCTTTATCACATTTATTAGAATTATCTTTAAATGAACACTTTTTCTCCTCTGAGATATTGGTGTTTTGAAGTAGGCAATGTTCTTTATTCATAGATTTACTTTTTGCTTATAGTAATGGGCACAGAATTGAATTTATTGAAAATATGACTAAATTGACAAAGCTTTGTCCTGAATAAGAAGGGCAGACAAAGAAGGAAAAAAGTGTACTCTGACTCTCAAGGAAGCAATTGTGTGTCTTCCAAGTAATTTTCATCTTTGCTTCTAGCAGAATAAACTTTCATGGCTCAATGCTTTCACTCATGTGTCTTTCTGCTTGGAATGCCATTTTTCTACCTTTTCCTTACTGAATACCTGATCAAAGATCAGACACTATGCTTTATTTTAAGCTCCCCATATAAGAAAGTCTTATTGTAGTACAGTCCATCAGAACTCATGGCATTTTGAACTTATTCCTTTTCTGTGCTACACAGGTCAATTTCCCTATCACTAGCAGAGCATCTGGCACTCTAAGCAGCAAAGCAGGATATCTCTCAGAAGTTAAGAATGAAATTATAGTAGAATCCACTTGCAGTAGTTGACCTAGCCTTGAGTAAAGTATGATACTTTCAAGCAATAATGCACAAATAGATGATTGAATGTCTTCTTCAATAAAGAGGTCAGGATCTTATGTTAGAAGAAGACTGCCTATATTGGCAGGTTGAGGTCTGTAGTAGAATCAATGTCTAAGATGAAGAATGTTTCAATCAAAGACAAATGAATATTTAGTTGAGAAAAACACATAAGTTTGAGACCAAGGTGAATGAGTAAGCATTCATCATTGACAGTTTGAAGAAATGAATAGATTGAAGATTATAGTCTTCTTATTAAATTTGGGGAAAACATTCATTCTCTCTTACTCTCTCCCCCCTTCGTATCTCCTTTATCCCCTCTTCCCCTCCTTGTCTCTCCCTTTCTCCCCCTCTTTCTCTCTCTCTCTCTCTCTCTCTCTCTCTCTCTATTTCACACACACACACACACACACGCACACACACGCACACACACGCACACACACAGATGTTGAGATCACTGATAAATTTAGATTCTGTTTGCATAGCTTTTTCTCTCACTAGCTGGAAAAGAGACTTGGTCTTTCCATCTAAATATTCAAACACACATTAACTGCTCTAGAATTTTATTGAGTGAGTGCATGCACAATATTTTAAACACAAACATGTGTTAGTAGATAGGTTATAAATCTTAGTTGTACAGCTTTATACAATAAAATATTAGATTAGTTCAATTCTCAGGTTGTGATTTTGTAAGACTTATGAGAAAATCTGTCGATAGTGAGATTGCTTGACATTTTCTTTTACATTTTTCTCCTTTTTCACTTTGATGGTTATTGTGCAGTCCGGGGTAATTCTTAGGTAGAAGCAGAGCTAGAATAACGACATTATTAGTCTTCTCTATTTTCAAGTTGAAGTGCACTGAACCAGTCACTAATATTTCAAACACCAAGATGTAAGTCCTCTGAAGCTTTGGGGGCACCTTGTTATTCCTACCTCCTTTGTTTGTTTGGGTTTTGGCATGTAATAACCCTTGACATGTTATATTTCATTATTTTAAAACATGATTCATCAAACATGTCATGTCCCAGGAGGTCATGATTTAACATGAAACAGAGGAATATTCTCAGAAAATGGAATGAAAATTAGATCTAGCAGCTGCTACGGAATTGAAGAAATCCACACAATTACTCAGTGTAACAAAAACAAGCTGTGTATATCTCTTTCCTGCCTTTTTGTTCCTCATTGTGTAGAGGAGAATTTCATGTCTCATTTTCTCTTTTGGGGTCAATCATTTTCATGAGCATATTATGTGCCAAGTGTGAATACATCTAGTAGATGTAGTAAAAGATGATAACATTCTTAATATATTTCCTGCACAGCCTAAGAATTCAATTCTATATTCCATTATATTTGCACAGTTGTAAATAGAGAAGAAATCAAATGGCCAGGATCAAAAGTATAAATTGTTGAAACTGCCCAACCCTCCAAAATAAGTACTCCGAGCTGATTAGAATTTTTCCTTTGGGTTTCAGTGACAAATGTTAGACAGTATTTTTATAATTTATTCTAGTAAAAAAAAAAATAGAAGAGGCACAAAAATCTGATATTCAGTTTTTTAAAATTGGAAACTTATAGACTTACATCATTATACAAAGAATTATAAACAACAGCATTTGCAAATTCTGAATCAACATTAGTAAATAGCTGTTTCACAATATTGGACAAGTACAATTCAAGGAAGGAAAAAAAATAAAAGTACTAATAGTGATCATAATTCAAAACAAAATGTTGCACTGTCTTTTAAACATATTTACAAAAATTTCCACACTTTCTACCTTTTATTTGCCCCAGCCTCCTTTTTTCCCATCATGTTTGTTTTTATTCTTCTTGTATATCCTTCAAATTTACAATTACTTTTTTTTTTTTCAATTTACAGCACTTTGGATTGCAAGAAATAGGATTACTCAATTTGTCTTTAAGAAAAAGGTCTATGAAAAGATACAGGTGCCTGATAACTCAAGAAAAGATGAACAAGTGAGTTCAGCAGGGGAAGAAGCTGTGGAAGGTCGGCAGACCAAATGCTCTTTTCCATCTGGTTCCTTTTCTTGCCTGGTCCCAGTGTCTCCATGCATTTTGACCATGTGCTTTTCATTTTTCTACCTTGCACATGGTCCAGTATGTTTGCCCCTGACAAAGTACATATTTTTACAGCTTCACTGGATGAATTAATTTCTTAGATTCTCAAATCCATTGAATACCATGTGATCTGTCCAGCTTATCAATTTAAGAAAAGCCACAAATCACAGTTGGCTGACCAGGCTATAGAATGCCTATCATTGAGTAGAATGTATACCTCTTTTTAAATTACCTACAGCTAGGAGGGACAGGGCCACAAAGAAAAGAATACATTTTTAAAGTAGTTAAAATATCTAGCATACACAGAAATCTATCCCTGCTTTGTTTTTTTCTGTACAGTTGATTTCCATTCATAACTCATCCTCTTGTATCTATTCAATCAAAACAGGAAATGTTGACTTTATTTTATGAAAATCAAATGTGAGTTTCCTCTTTTTCACATTCATTTGACACTATTAAACTGAATTTAACCTGGATATCTAATTTCAAGTATATAATGTTCTTGATCATATTTTCAAAACAAGTTCAAATACTTAGGATGTGCTTGCTCAAAAAGCGACTTTTAAAACAAATTGACATCCTTTTATTTTAATTCACCACACAATCTTAATCTTCAGGACAATCCCCAGATGTTTATATTGAGATCAGTGATTTGTTGTTTGTTAAACACTTCACTTCTGTTTATAGAAAGCATTGCCCTAAGTTAAGACTCGATAAGGCTGCCTGATTACATTTTTCCTCTTCTTCTCACCCTCAGGGAGGGACAGGCACTTCTGACTGGTTATCTACTTACTTAGCTTCTAGAGCCAATAGAAATCCAGATCTTAGATAGTTGTGTAGGCATCATTGATAGTTACCTTAGTACTTACAGTTTGATTAAGAAGCTGAACTAAATTAGCCCCTAGGTATATCTCAGGTCTTTAAAACTTAAATATAGCCCAAAGTAGTCAAACATTTAATGGAATTAACTTAAAAATAGCTAAACTTTTCCTCTTGCATATGTGAATGTCAAAAGTTCTTAATATCAAGCATAATTCCTAGTTTTTTTTATGGACAAACTGAAAGATATATTTTTATTACTAAATATTTAGTAAATGAATCTCTTTTCTATGTTAATTGAAAATAGTATTATCAATAACATATACACACAATATATTAAATATTTATTAAATATTAAAATATTAAGCTTATATTTACTTTAATATCATCCCCCCCAACTAGTATATTCAAATAGCTTTTAACAATCAGCAAAATGCTAGTGTTACTCTCATAGATTACTGCCCAGACATATTTTGACTCTTAAGAATTTTATTTTCAAAGCTGTTAGAATTTCTTGGTGAGAGAATACATACAAAACTGCCATAGAGTCTAACACTCTGCCCACCCATTGAATTTTTCCTTCAGGTATCTGTCATAATCTTTCTTCTCTTCTCACTTGAATACTTGCACTGAGTAATCTTTATTTTCATGACTACAGTGACCATCCTTATGACTACATCTCCCAGATATATCTCCAGCCCAGATCACCTAAAGAATTCCAAGTTTGCATATCCACTAGGCTCCTGCAGATTCCAAATAACTATAAAAATCAATGTAGTTCTTTGTATATTTATTCTAATTTGCTTTTACTCATGATTCTTATTTTAGTTCTTTGAAATAGACTCTGGCATGAAAATTTGCCTGCTGGAAATTTCAGGGCCAGTATCTTGGGAAAATCTCCTGTAGAAGAGTAAGGAAAGAGGAGTTGACAGAGAGAGTAACCTGCAACACAGTTACAATACAGGCTTTAGCCAGTAATACGGTGAGCTCTGGAGCTAGAGTAGCCCCTTAGGATTGTCCAAATTGAGCCTTTATACCATGGCATTCACCAGCGACTAGATATGGGCTGACCCTTGAAGAACTGGTAACCTCGGAAAATGCATCTCCTTTGGTCAAGAGCAATTCCTTAAGAAAGCCTCAATTCTAAGTTGGTGGCTGACAGCATTCCTGGTTGCTGGATAAATGAGTCCATGAAGGGTGATCTTGGTGGATCAACAGAATCTATTACAAGCCGTAACTTAACAACACATGAATCAACCTCAGTTAGGAATAGATTCTCCAAGATTTTTATTGGCCTCTTTCTGGAATAACTCAGATGCCCCAAACGAGTACCAAATGAGTTTATCCCTGCCCCAACTGGGAACATCATCCTTATCTCTTCCCTTGCTAGTATGGTGACACTTTTTTTGACATGAAGCAGTGCAGTCTCCAGGTGGCAGGCATAAATTAAAGTTCAGTGGTGCTCTTACTCTGTTTCCTAGTGAAGATGTTCTTTTCAGGCGGACAGAACTCTAGATTCATACGGCCTAAAGGTGTGAAGACAGGATGTATAAAGTCTCCATTTCGGGAGTTACAGTAAGTGAAGCATTTCTATTTTCATTTTTTAATACCTGTATCTGTGTATTCTACTTACTGGGGACCAGCACCATAAAATGCTAACTGCTTTAGGGTGTATGCTGCATCCTTGAGTATGGCAACATGGAACCCCATAATTTTAGAGTGTTATTACCAAAATGGCATGTCACCTGCAACTTCAAAGCCTGTTTCTTTGCTTTATCAGAATAGCAGCTTCTGGGTGGTCTGGTTTGCAGTGCAACTAGTACCTCCTCCTCTACTCTTTTTAAAAATTCTAGTTTTTTGAACAAAAAACAAATCATTCATCATTAACTGCCAATGTCAGAGAATGGGAGAATTAACCAGGGCACGAAGTAAATGTGTGTCACAAAAATAATAACTGATTCTGATTGTCGCTCTTGACAGGTATGGCAAAGAATGTATTAACAACAACAAAAAAATGTTAATTTACTAAGATGCTGCATCTGGCACAGCAGATGCAATAGAGACAACCACTTTTTAACATATTCCTTTGTTAGTATTTGCCTGCTTTTATGTGGACCAGGCTGGTTTAATGGGGATTTGTCAGAGACCACCGCCTAGGCATATTTTAAGTCTCCAATAACCTTTGATATTCTCCTTCCAGATGCAATACTGTTTTTGATTTATGTGTTGGCTGGGCATGCAGTTTTAGAGGATTCCATGTGGCTTTCCCAGTGAGATATCTTACCCTATATGCCAAGGAACTACTGTGCCAAGAACCATCTGATAATCATCAAGCATGTTTATTTCAGCTGCACGTTTGCTAAAATGACCCTTGGGTGGTTTTAAGGACCCAATGGACTCATAATGAGTCATATGTGGAAACAAGGTTCCACGTTTTATTAGTCAATTCATGTTAATGTCCTGTGGCTCATGTATCAATGTCAACTTCAATAATTTCTAAAATGTCTGGGTATCCCAGTTCCCCCTGTGTATGAATACCATCTAACTGGCGTTAGGTGCATTTAGGGAAGAATTACACTTGCCATAGTGTGAAAGCATCCTTCTTCAAGGAGACTTGGCCTCTAGTTTAGTCAATGGATTTTGAGTCTGTGTACTGGTTCTAATCTGGAAACTGAGCAGGTAATCATGAATTCTGTTGGATCCTCTGCCCTCACCCATTCATTATATAATCTTAATATATACATTTTTTTATATACATTGAAAAATACACTCATTGGCTGCTCTTTTCCCCTAGGAACGCTATGTCATGTTCTGTTAGCTTTTGCAAGGCTAAACATGAACACTATTTTCATAACCCTCTGCAGCTCAGGATTTCTGACTGCCCATCTAACATTGTTATGTATTGCTTAATTGTACTCCTGCATTTTACTTGTGTTTAAATATAGTCATCTGATCTCTACTATTTTGAGATCTTATTTCCTCTATTTCTCCCCTTGCTATTAAGGAGGTTAATTCCATAACAGCATCTAGTATTGTCATTCATGACCTAGAGAAGGTAGCCACGGTTGAGTCTCAGCAGGTTGTCCCTTTTGCTAATAATAGAGTTTCTTCCAGGTTCTCCTGAGAAACATAATTAGCTGGTGAGTTTTCTGGACTTATGCTGTATATTTACACTAACAATGCAACCCCCTTTCATTAACATATAGTGCCTACAAAATCTAGTGCCTACATACTTTGCTAGATTCTCCCAGTATATACTGAGTAGATCCTTTCTACCACTGGAAGTCACAGCACTAATTTTATATGACTCTCATTTTATTCCGGTGACCTGGAGAGGTGATTGGACGGATCTTAAAGAAGGGGTAGATTGTATTATCAAGGAGAAGGTTCCTACATCATTCTATAAGCAAAGCTAAGCATAAGACTTATATTAGAGTAGACTGTTTCTTTAGGCTCAATAAGTTCTGGAAGATCTTGGTTGCCTTGGGTCACATTGTCTCAGAGGTCCCTACTTGAACTCCAGCAGACTCCCTATCTTTCCAATCAGTGTTCTGACCTCAGAAGAGCAGAATTGTCAAGTTGGTAATCCAACTTCTCTTGGTTACTCTGTACTCGTAACTGAGTCTTGGACCTGATCTTTGACTTTCTGCCTACCCTTTGAGTACAGAAGGTAAATGTCTTTTTCAAAATGGCCTCAGACTTTCACGGCCACTTAAATTGAAGATTAACAATCCCAGCCTTGTCTTTCCTTGACATACTGGTAGCACTTAGTTATAACCAACTGATTCCACAGTTCTTATGATCATCAGTTCCCACCACAGTTTGCAAATGTCTGAGCTATTGTACCATTCAGTACATTTTCTTCCATTAGTCAAATTGTGTCACTACTGCACCAATTCCGCTGAAGGCAGTTCCTAGAAGATATTCTGATGAGAGCCATTAGCTACCAATACTCTCGGGATCTAGGGAGATAAGTGTCTCCATCTGAAGGGGAAGTTATTAGTAGCATATGCCCACATTGTACAATCATCCATTCAGCAAATGGTATCTCCACCCAATTAGCGGGAGGCGTACTTGACTATTTTCACAGTACTCACATACAGTCAATCAAATTCTGGCAATTCTACCTCTTAAATATCTCTTGAGGCAGTTGACTTCTTTTGCTAACCCCACTATATCTGTTTTAGCTAAGATTTCCATCATTTCCTACATAAATAAATACCTATACCATCCTTCTAGCTCTCATTCTACATTCAGTCATAGCTCCTGTCCATTCGTTAAGTATTGCAGGTAAAGTAATATTTTAAAACCATTAACTCCATTCATTAAAACAATGAAAAAGTTTTACAAATATGTCACAGCAAAGTCCAAATTTTGTAAAATAGCTAAGAAAGAACTCCCTGTGGTATGTGTGATTTATATTTTTAACCTCATTGCATGCCATGTTGATATGCTAGGGCAATTATAACAAAGGACCACAGACGAGGTAGCTTAAACAACAGAAATTTATTTTCTCAGCGTCTGGAGGCTACAAGTCCAAGGTCAAGGTGTTGGCGGAGTTTATTTCTTCAGAGACCTCTATTCTTGGCTTGTAGATGACCACCTTCTCCCTTTATTTTCACATGGTTTCTTCATCTTAGAGTGTCTGTCCTAATCTCTTTTGATAAAAACTGGTGATCTTGGATTAGGGCCCATCCCCAATGAACTCATTTAACCTTAATTACTTCTGTAAAGATCCTCTCTCCAAATGTAATCACATTCTGAGGTACTGAGGGTTAGGACTTCAATATATAGATTTTAAGGGAAACACAATTCAGTCATAAATTTGCTACCGTTAAAATGTGGTGAAATGCATTACTTCTCCAAATATGCCTTACTTTTGCTTAATTTAAACTTTTCTACACATTATTTCTTGGTTTTAATTATTTTTTATCCCTCTTCTCTCTTCTTTTAGGTGTAGAGTTCAATGTCATACTAGAACATTTCCCTTCTTTCTATAAAATTGAATTAAGTGACTTTCATTGAATTTTTTAATTGCATATTTTCATTCAAACCATAACACTTATCAAATGTTATTTTAATTATGTACTTACTTACTCATTTATTTTCCCCATTGAACTGTAAACTCCAAAAGGAAAGAAATATTTTCTTATTCACTAATATATCATCAGGATCTAGCAAACACCTAACATGGGTTAGAATCACCGTAATTTTGATTATATATCTTTCTTACATTATTAATTACCTGAAGGCAGAGTGTGTGCTTTATTCAGCATGATTTCTACCATAGCATCCAGAAAATTTATATTTACCTAATAATAAGGCTATAATAATTCCTAATTCAAATTTATTCCAACATTTTTAAATGGTTGGTCTGTAAAACATTTGGACTTTATAAAAAAATGTCTTAGTGTCAATACTTTCAAATTAATTATTTTCCCCAACCTGTGCAATGAATACCTTAATAAAATATTTTAGGAGCATCAGAGTTTTCTGTTTTTCACTGAATTTAAATGAGATTAAAAGACACGTTTAAGGATTTTCTGGAAAAAGAGTGGCAAGAGAATACCTGAAAAGTTATTTATAATGAGATACCCAGGAAAACTGGAAGAATAGAAGTGACTAGAAATATGGAAGCAAATAATATTCGGGCATCATTCAGAGAAATGAACCATAGAAATTAAGAGTTAGAAAGGAATTTAGAGAAACACCTACATTAGTATTAATTTCAGAGATGAAGATTTGACATAGAAAGATTTAATGTCATTTCTCTGACCACAGGTTTAGTAACAGCAAAATCAGATCCTCATACACTTTACATAACACTACATTCTCAAACAAAATAAATCTTGGACTAAATACACTGAACATCTGTATTTATGAAATGCACTACACATCTGTATTTATGAGATGATGCAAATCCATATCACTTTTTAAAAATAGCTTGTTCACTGGATTGTATTGGACACTACTTTTTGATGTACGAGAATTCTATAAAAATGTGATTTAAACCTAAGTGCAATAAAGCTTTTAGCAGAAACAAAAAAAAGTGCATCGTTCAAAGAGAAAGGGTTAGCAAAGAGTTTTCAACACCTATGCCCTCAAAAAAATTATATCTTTATCTTTTAAGACATAGAGTTAAAGCATTTAGATATAAAAAAATAAAAACACAAAGCAAAACAAATGGTTATTTAATAAAGTTAATTGGCAAAGAACGTGCATGCATGGAATGTCAATTATTGATAATAATAAAAGGCATTTACCTTCCATGTGTACATTTTTTTTTTTTACCAATTTTAAGGCCCTTCTGACATAAATTGTCTCCTGTTTGAGACATAGGCAAATGAGATATATGGGTTACTTACTATTATCATTTATATGTCCAGACATAGAAGCTCAGAGATTTGTAATTTGTGCAAGTTTACCTAAGTAAACTGCCTCTGGTCAAAACCATCGGTGACCTCCACATTACTAAAGCCATTGGTCAGTTCCCAGTCCTCATCTCACTTGACCTGGCAGCAGATCCTCCACAGCACATGATTTGCTCCCACATCTTTGAAACACTGCCTTTATTTGGCTTCCAGGACACCACTTGCTTTTCATTGTGTTCTTTTCTCACTTGCCACTGTCTCTTCTCATTTTCTTTGCTGTGTCTTCCTCTTCTTTCTCACTCCTTAACATTAAATGGCCCCTTGGCTTCTTTAGGTATACCCATTCCCTAATTGATCTCATTCTGCCTCATTGCCAGAAGTACCAACAGTATCCCTCCAAAATTTATTTCTCGAGCTTGAAACTTCTTCCTCTACTCTGGAATTATATATTTGACCATCTACACAATATATCTATCCAGGAAGCCTATGGATTTCAAGTTAGACATGGCTGAAACCAAATTCCTGGTCGCCCTCCCCTAACATTTGTACCTACATGCTTCACAACCACCTGTGTGGATAACCTACCTTTTAATCAGAGAGCAGATCCTTTGAGATGGACATCGAGATTTGACCACTGGTTTAGTGATGTACAAGTCATTGCTGAATTTGACAAGAAACAGTTTACTTATATAAGTGTGTATGAATTACAAAATCACTGAGTTTCTTACATGGGTGTATAAAGATGGTTTAACGTGCTATTAAACAACACTTTCTCCACTGCTCACACGCTGGTCAAAGTCACGGTCATTGTCACCTGGCTTATTTCAATAAACTCATTTATTTTTTTGTATCTTCCTCATCCAGACTATTTGCAACACAGCAGCCCTTTGTAATCTTTAAAAATATAAATTGGTTTTCTTGGCAAAACTGCCCATTCTCCTGATCTTACTCGGATTAACAAGCAAAGTCCTTACTGAGACCAAGAAGATCCATTCTCTTTTTTTTGTTTTTGTCCATATACTTATCATCTTCTGACAAATTAGACTATCTTTTTTTTTTTTATCTGAACAACATATCCTAACTCCCATAGAAACCTTGACAGGATTTAACCCACCTTTATTAAGATCCACAATTGATCTAAAGTGACATGCCTATCAAGATAGTATGAAACAGAAGAGGAGTTTGGAAATTGGGTGAATGTTTTTTACCATATTCAGATATATTTATTTTTCTCTCCCTTTTAAAGTTTTTAGCATATAAAAAAATGCGCGATATCTTCCAAATATAAAAATAGGCTCAGAAGAACTTAAATGGATTACCTCTAATGTTTATATATATATATTTTTAGGAAACATTCTAAAGGATCTTCCCAAGCTTGAAATTAAATATCCCTATAATAGTGGGTTTATGTCCTTCAAGAATCTCAGAATGTGACTTTAAATGATAGTGGAGTATTTGCAGATGTAATTTGTTAAGATGAACTTGTACTGAATTAAGATAGACCTGAAATCCAATGTCTGGTGTCAGTACAAGAGGAGACGAGAACACATAAACACAGGGAAGAAGGCCATGTGAAGACAGAGGCAGAGATGAAATTAAGTAGCTACAAACCAAAAAATGCCAAGGAATATCAGGAGTCATCAAAAGCTAGACAAAGCAAGGAGAGAGTCTCTCAACAGTCTTCAGAGGAAGCACAGCCCTGCCAACACCTTGATTTTGAACTTCTGGCCTCTGCGATTATGAGAGAATACATTTTTGTTGTTTTAAGCCACCCAGTTTATGGTAAATTGTTACGGCAGCCCTATAAGCTATTATATACACTATAAATAAAATAAGCATCTGTAATAAATATAATCAACCATCTGTAACAATTATCCCACCAAAGGAATAATTTGTAAGTAGGTAGTTGAAGATATAAACACCTGATTTCTAATAGACGTGATCTAAAAGCAAAGCTTAATAAATAAGTTCATACCTAAGTAATTACATTGTTCTCAGAATAAAAAGAAAAAATATTTAACAAGGATATTTCAATGGAGCTAAGCAAGGTAGGGACCAAGGAGCAAATTTTTATCAGGAAATTCTCTGTAGCTTCAAATATAGAAGACATACTGATTAGCTCTTTAGACATATATTTAGCATATATTTGGTAAGCTGTCAAAAACATTATGCCATACTGGAGAATTATATTTTCATTGTAAATAAATTAAAGCCGATTTAGACACAAATGTATTGAGAATGTGATTAAGGTAAGATAGTAATCATTTCTGCATACATTAACAGCTTCAAACTAGAAACGAGGACTAGCACAAGGAATGTGGTGACTGTGTCATTATATACCTCATTAACTTAGTTATTCAGCCAGGCAGTAAGTGTTTATTAAGCAGCTTCTTTATTAGGCAATGAAACAAGTATTCTAACAATATTTCTCTGGTTTCTTTAATCACTTTCCCAGAAATGATCTCCATTCTTACTCTGTCAAATTGCAACCAACACAACTCATTATAACTACATTCAATTTTCCGACCCCCCCCCCCCAACCTTTATTTGATATTCCTTGTATCAGTCAGTATCCAATCAGGAGACAGAAACCACAACTTATTTTAAACAGGACCCATTTAATATAAATAATTATAACAATAAGAGCAAAGAAATGATAAAGACGTAAAAAGAATTTTAGAGTACACAAGGAGAGGACAAAGCTCCCAGCTTGAGCATGTCTCCTTCCCAAGGCAGGGATACAGACCGCCTTCGGAGAAGGGTGGCTGCAGCTTATTGGGTGGCAGAACAGTTCACTGGGCTGCCCTAGCCAGAGCTGCTTCACTATTTTCTGGCACTTTGAAAATACCCTATCAGGTGTGCAGGTTGAGAGAGAGAAAGGTGCACAGAGGAAGTTGGGGTGTGAGAGGCCCGGAGTGCTGTCACAGAAACTACCCTCTTACCCTTGAGAGTGCAAGCTGCCCGAAGTTGTCAAGCAGAGGTGGAGAGGGAATTGGAGCTGTGAGAACCCTCTGGCTGCCAGGGGCATGAGGTCTGAGGTGTCCAGTGCCTGTTTCAGGAGGGAAGCAGAAAGGTGGTCACCAGACCAGGGTGGGAGCTGCTGACTTGCTGAGAAACTACATGCTCTGGGTTTCAAGACAGCTAGCAGCAAGAAGAAACAGAAATGGGAACAAAATAGGCCAGAATAGAGAAGAGAGGCACTTTACTACTGCAGTGTCTGGCCGCACTCCCTGTTGAGAAAGCTTACTGCTGTGCTTGCTATAAAGCTCCTCAGAGCAGCGCAGGCAGAGAAAGGTGCATTTGGAGCCAAGAGCAATCTGTTGATAACTAGAAATTCTTCTTTGTTTTTCTAATATTTCTAAAACCACTATCTCAGATCCCCACAGGGCTAAACTTTAGGTCTCATTTCCCATTTCCAGGTCTCATTTCCATTGCCATCCTTATTTTGATGTATCCCTTATTCTGCAAACACAGTTATCTTTAGCACCACTGTTTTGCAGAACTCTAGGAGGCATCATTTGTATTAGGCACAGAGATCTGTCTGTCTGTCTATCATCATCTATCTATCATCTATCTACCTGTCTATAATATAATATTATATTTTAGGTCACGTAGTTTATTTCCTTAAGAATAAAGTCCAAACTCCTTGATTCGACCTTCAGGCTTTGATATATTCTACCCAAACTAAACCGTTATTATTTTGTGTTTCTACATTTAAATATTTTACTATATAGCCTCATGATTTGGCTTGAATGATTTGGCTTTGTTGATCTTCTAAAATAGAAACATTCACTCGTGATGAGACACAGCAATGTATTTATTATACATTTTTTAAACACATTCTTGAGTTACTATGTGATATTAACATTAAAACATATGACTTCAAGGTCAGGGAATGTGTGCCTCAGTCGCATATTATTTTGGACAAAGAAGATGTCAGTTTATTTATTTTAATCTGCTAATGAATTAATTTCTAATAAATCTGATAAGTAAATTTAAAAATAGCCCTCAGTTTTTTGCTTATTTTTAACAAAACTGAAAGCGAGAAAATATTTTAAGCATTTAAGTACAACATCTCATGTATATACTTGAGTATTTATTAATATAATTCATCCATAGAGTGTTTGTTAGGCAGAATGACCTTCCTTCTTTCAAAAACCTCAGCTACTTTCACTATAAAAACTAATTTCTGAGAAGGCACATCTTTTTAAAGTGTAGGCCCAAGATATACCTACGAGCATTTCATTTCTAGCTATAGGTCTTTCTAGTTATGAGGCCTTGAGAAATTAATAAGTCATGCTTGAACTTGTTTTCTTTATCCATTAAGCATGGACAATAAGGTTGTTGTATCAGTCTGAAGATGTGTACATAAATATAGGGTTACAAATGGACATGTGCAAAAAATGTTCTTTATTTATCTATAACTGGAATTTAAATTTTCAGTCCATGAGCTGACAAGTAAAATCTCACTTAAGTCATGTTCCTTTCATTATTTTTTTCCATTATATTTATTTATTTTTTAATTCTTTAATGTAACCATAGATTTGACCCCTTTTACCCCATTACCATCCTCTTCCCTGCTCTGGTAACCTCTAGTCTATTGTCCATATCCATGAGTCTCCATTTGTTTGTCTTGTTCGTTTCATCATTTCTTGAGCCAACACCTAAATTCTAAATCGCAGAGTGGTTGTAAAAAATCAGACACTATCATGACAATTGTGTGTGTTTACATGCCAGGTGTTTGGGCCACATGATATCACCTCCTAATTGTCACCTGTACATGCTGCCATCTGCTGAGTGAGTGATGTTTCAGGCCAAGGCTGTCACCTCGGGACCAAGTAGTTCCTAGTCAGTCATTCTCCTCAAGTTTACTGATCCTCAGTGCTGGTTTCATGTGGCTTTTGGCACAAGAGAAAGGCTACTGCATAGCCCTGAGCTCTCTTTGGTCTGCGGATTTATATACCTCAGTTTATTATGAGACTCTTGAGCCATGGTAGAATGAGGAAGACTCTGTGATCCTACCACTGTCTTGGGTAATGGGCAGAGGTTTCCTCAGCTTTTTAGGCCCCACCTGTATTAGGACTCTCTCTCTCTCACTGATTAACCACTCAAGATAATGTGGCCTGCAGCACTGGGTAACTTCTCAGAGATCCATCGGTGTCTAAGTTCCTTTCGTTTCCCTCTTCATCTTCCTCCCATTCCCAAAATCAGTGTGTGTATGTGTGTGTGTGTGTAGTAAGTATACAATAGGGGGTAGTATGGGGAGTAGGGAGTGATAGAAAACCTTTCCTTTGATAAATAGCATCTTTCAAATTTAGTGATTATACCCTGTTAAACTGTTAACACAAAAATTAAGACTGATTTTTGTTAGCCCTTTGCTGAGTTAATGAATGAAGTCTAACTCCTAAAAAATGAGGGAGAGTGAAGAAGGGATATGAAATGCTAATGGAGGTACAAATAGGGAGCAATGGTTAAGATATGAAAATACTTTTCCACTTAAAAAAATTACACTAGAAAATGCATTTAAAGCATCAGAAACCATGCTCAGGACATTGAAATTGCTTACCTGTTCATTATTAGAAACCTGTGATCTAAGCCTCAGAGAACAAGGAATGGGATGCAAAATATAACTGAAAAGGACAGAAAAATAGTTTTCTTCACATTATTTACCTTCTTTTTTTGGAATCAAATTTCAAAAGGTCAGAAAAACCTATATGCTCCAACTTAAATATAAGCTAGTCTTTGCATAATTAAGATTAACTGTTGGTAAGATTAACTCTTCAGAGGATGCCTAAGTCACTAGGTCTTGCATTCCAAAAATCGATGTAAGGTATTTCCCTGTGAGGTAGCTTTGACCAATGGGAAACGGGATGGAAAAGAAAGAGGCACATAACTCTTCTCTTTTCTCTGATTGACTGCTCTGAGGCATGGGTTTACCCTACAGCCTGTCCAGAGATGTTCTTCCTATGGGCCAAGTATCACACCTGCTGAGCCACCTCCAGAAGTGAGTCAGTTATAAGCTCTTTGTCAAAGAGTAGCCAACGAAGGACTGTGTCCATACACTTTTGTTTGTGTCTTTTTTTTTTTACTTCATTCTTTGTTGTTTCTCATCCTGATAGACTAGATTTTAATTCCCTAAATAAATCATTAATATTTTTATTTATTTTAGGCTCTGTTTTCTAAAGAATCAGGAATAAGATACTGTTCTTTTGTAGATCATAGTATATCAAGTACCTATATATGGTATCTGGCACAAATTCTGTATAAACTTTGTTCAATGATCGGATATGCATTCAAGGTTTACAGGAATAGGTGAAAAGTAAGAAAAAGTGTATCGATCACACCCAGTGAATGTTTCTATGTGCTGAACTCTAACAAGCATGTTAAAATATTGTTTTACTTAATCTTCAGAACAACACTATGAATGTGATTTTTTAATCTTCATTTTACAGATGAGAGTTTGGTGGCTTATAGAAGTTAACATGACCTATATAAGGTTATACAACTTGTGATTGATAGAGTTGGGAATTGTGCACAAGAAATTTCATGTTCTTCTGCTATTTGGTGCTATTTTAGAAGCTTATCTTTATTTCTTATGACTCTGGGTTGGAAAATATGGCTGACAATTTTTCATAGAGAGTGACACAAAATACTCCCATGACTTAGAAAAAGTCATTTCCCCTCTCTGCTGTTCTTTACCAGTTAATGTGATATATGAAAAGAAGCATCTTTGGAGAAATGGGGATATTGTTTGCCATTTACTTACTGTGTGACCTTGGGCAAGTATCTGAGACACCCTGGGCCACTGTTTTCTTAAATCTAACAAGAAGAGTATAAAAACTACCTCAGGAATTTGTTGCTGAAATTTTAATACATATTATAAATCTTCAATAAGTGTTTCTATCCTACTCCTTTAAAATACATTTCTTAGCTCTTCTGAAATAAAGTAAAATATAATTTTTCTCAGTATGAAATAATGTTAGAGAGAGTATAACTTAAAATAGTGAATATTTCAGAAGCTATCTATAAATGATTTGGAATTCACCACATGATGTTTTCACCCCAAAGTGTACCTTCCTAGTGAGGTTTTAATTATTTAAAATGTCATAGAGTTCCCTAAATGCACGCCTTCATTAAACTCAGATTTGGAAAATTTAAAACTACAGTGCTAAGAGCTGATGGCCATAAGCTGAATGATCCTTACTTTTTGAAATGTTCGGAGACATGTGCTAAGTAGCTCTGCTATTAAGTGAAATGCATCAGATCATATTAAAGTGGGAAGAAGTAGGAGCACAAAATGAATTTTACATGTTGACTCTCACCCTCTCAGTAATGCCTTCCTACCTTTCTATACCTTATTTCTTTTGTCTTTCAGAACTCATTTAAAATCTGCTGATTATGAAATATACCTGCTGCTTGAGACACAATATACAATGTTTTTTACTTCTATGATCTTCTGTGATCACATATTATTTCTCCCTCTGATCTATTTTATTTTGGAGATTTTTGTTTAGAGTTGCTCCACTGTTAAGACTTGATATCCATTGTGATGTATACACACAAAATGAGTATAATTTACTTGTGCTTACAAAATTTGTATACCATTCTTTATGTTACCTACAATTTCTAATCCATATTTATGTGCTTAAAAATGTATCTGATAAAGAAATAAATGAACACGTGATTTTCTAATTTTATTATGTTTATATTTTGTGCCTTTTCCCCCTTACATTTAAATCGTACTGAAAACACTACTTTATTTGGTTATGTGTGGAATACATGGGGGGAGGGATTCTTTTAAACAAAAATTAGGCACTGATTACCCAAAATACTTGATTTTGTGAGTAAACAGTTGTGGAATATGTTGCAATGCATTATGATCCAGGAATAGGACCTGACTTTTAACCCAGAGCATACAGATGGTTATCAGGAAACCTGGAAACTGTGCCCTTTACAGCTGATAGGGATTGCTTTTATAATACCATACACATTTACTCCCATTCTCTTGTTTACCTCGTTCAAATTTCTTTCGGTCTCATGTGATTCAATGTTTATTCCTGAGACTCTAATGACAGTGCTACCACCAAGTATATTCTCTTTTGTCCTTCTCTTCTGCTTCTCTCCAAGTCTTACCAGTCATTTAAAGACCAGTTCTAACCCAACGTCCCCTGTAAACAGCCTTATATTTGTAACTATTATCCTGTCTCCAAAAACACCTTGTTCCTCTGTGCTCACACTCTACTACCACAGTCACAACACTTCAAACACCAGATGTGAGGGGTTTTCCCTACACTAGACCATTCTCTGAGTAACCAGCTGGTTGTCCTACAATCCAATTCAATTTTGAACTAACCAGAGTGGGCAAAGCCCCACAGGTTAAGGGCTAGTCCCAGAAGACTGACCGTCCCCACACTGCAAAAGCCAGTCTCAAGTCCAGACCTGTACTTCTGAGTTACTGGCTATAAATCAGAATTTTTTCTCATGATCTCCTGCTCGAGTCTGATCATTTGCTAGGACAGCTCACAGAACTCTGGGAAACACTTATGTTGCCAGTTTATTGTATAGATAGAGATAGAAAGATAGATAGATAGAAATTTATATATGTTCATATATAAAATGTATTATGTGTATTTATTTACTGGTTTATTATGTAATGAAAATATGATAAAGGATATAAATGAACAGATGAAGAAATGTATAGGGCAAGGTCTGAAAGAGTCCTGAACGCAGGAGCTTTTGACCCCATGGGGCTGGGCTGTGTCCCCCTCCTGGCATATGATGTGTTCACTAACCCAGAAGATCTCCGAACCCTGTACTTTTGGGATTTTTATGGCGGCTTCACCATATAGACACAATTGATGGTTAAGTCCACTTCCTCTCCCCTTCCCATAGAATAAGGGGTGGGGCTGAAAGTTCCAAGCTTTTAATCATGGCTTGATGTTTCTATTGTCCAGTCCCAACCCAGAAGCCCACCAAGAGTCTCCTCGTTAGAACAAAAGACACTCCTATCACCCACAGAATTCCAAGGGATTTAGAGCTCTGTGTCAGGAATCAGGGTCAAAGACTGAATATTGGGGGGTGGGGGGGAAGGGATGCTCATAGAGCTCTAATAACTTAGGAATTATAAGGGTTTTAGGAGCTCCATGCCAAGAACTGATATATATATATATATATATATATATATATATATATATATATGTGCGTGTGTGTGTGTATACACACACATATATATATGTGTATATATATACACATATATAAATAATTACATATAAATAATTATATAATTATATATATAATTTCTATTATTTTACATACACTTTTTAATCTTTTTCTATCAACTCATGTATCCATCCACATATAATGCATTGACATGTACCTGGAGATATAGCAGTTAACAAATGAGTCAAAAATATTTGCCCTGAAAGAAATTACATTTTAGTGAGGGAAGACAGGTGGTAAAATATAGAGTAGGTAAAATGATAATTTGTACTATGGACAAAAATACAATCAAAAAGGGTCAATAGGGAATTCCAGTTTTGGAGAGATATAATTTTGAATAAGGCGATCAGGAAAGGTTTTATAAAATCCATATTTACTCTTTATACATTTCACTATAGCGCAATTTTTAAAATGTGTTTTCTCTAGCTATTGCATGAGTTAACTTTAAACATAGTTCATTGCTTCTGCAAACATATATTTTCAAAACATAACTGTAAGATAATGACTTGAAAATGTAATTCTTTTTATTTTTAATTAATAGACATTTAGGTTTATAGAAAAATTAAACCGAAAGGACAAAGAATTACCGTAAATTCTCTCCTTCCTTGTCTTCAGTTTTCCGTGTTATTAACATCTTGGATTGGTGTGGTACATTTGTTAACTTCGTGAACCAATATTGATACATCATCATTAAGTATATCCCAGGGTTTGCATTTAGGTTCGCTTTTTCTGTTGTGTATACGTTACTGTGCATGATGTCATGTGTCCATCATTACAGTGTCATACAGAATAGTTTCACTGCTGTAAAACACCCCACTGGGCCTCACCTATTCATCCCTTTCACCCTTGTCTCCAACCCCTGGCAACCGCTGATCTTTTTACTTTCTCTATAGTTGAGTCTTTTCCAAAATGTCATATAGTTAGAATCATACAGACTTTCCATCTGTCTTGTTTCACTTAGCAGCATGTGTTTAGGGTTTCCCTATGCATTTCTGTGGCTGGAAAGCATACTTCTTTTTATCACTGTTACATTCATCATACATAACACAGTTTATCCATTCACTTAATGGAAGAAACTTAGTTAATTCTAATTACTGGCAATTATGATAAAAACTGCTTATAAATATTTGTACACACATTTTTGGGTAGGCATAAATTTTCAACTCAGGTGGACAAATACCTAGGATAGTGGATTTCTGAATCATATGCTAAAATATATTTAGCTTTGTAAGAAACTGTCTTCCAAAGTGGCTGTACCATTTCGCATTTCACCAGGAATGAATGAGAGTTCCTGTTGGTCCATATCCTCACCAAAAGTTGGTATTGTCAGTGCCTTTGATTTTAGCTGTATTAGAACACCTATTTTGATAGGTGTGTAGTGATAGCTTATTATTGTTTTAATCTGCAATTCTCTAATGACATAATGTTGAACGTATTTTTACATGCTTATTTGCCACTGGTATACCTTCTTTGGTTAGATGCCTATTCAGATTGTTGACTTTTCAGTTGGGTTATTTGTTTTCTTATTGTTGAGTTTTAAGTTTTTTTTTTTTAATATATATTTTTTGGATACAAGTCCTTTATTATACATGTGCCTTTCTAATATTTTCTCTCAAACTGTGGCATATTTTTCATTCTCTTAATGGTGTTTTCATAGATCAGAGGGTTTCCTTTTAAATTTTATCTTAATGAGTTTAAATTATCAATTTGTCATTTTATGGGTTATGCTTTTGGTTGAAGGGCTTAATTTTTTAGTTAATTTTTGTAAAAGGCATATTTCAGTATCCTTTTATGTAGCTATCCAATTGTTCTAGTGCCATTTCTTAAAATTTCTTCAATCAATGGTCTTCACTTTTTTATTAGAGATCAATTAACTGTTATCTGTGCAGGTCTATTTCAGTCTGTCAATTCTGTTCCATTGCTCTACTTTACCATTCTTTCACCAATACCATTCTTTCTTAACTACTGTGACTTTAGAGTGAGACTTGAAGTTAGTAATGGCAGTCTCCAATTCTTCTCCTTCAATAGTGAGTTAGCTATTCTTTTTTATCCCCTTTCCATAGACACTTTAAATCAGTTTGTCAATATCACTAAATAACTCATTGAGAGTTCGTTTGACATTGCATTGAATTACAGGTGAAGTTGTGAAGAAACAATAACAATATCCAGTGTTTCTATTCATGAACATAGGATATTTCTTCATTTATTAAGCTATTTTATTTATTTTACAGTTTTATAGTTTTCCTTGCATTCATCTCTTACAGTTTGTTAGGTTTATACCTAAGTATTTCACTTTTAGATGGTGCCAGTATAAAGGGCATTGTGTCTTTAATTTCAAACTCCAAACTTTTATTGTGTGTGTATAGGAAAGCGATTGACTTTGTATCCTAACCTCAGATTCTGCAACTTTGCTGTATCACTAATTAGTTCCAGAGTGTTTTTATTGTTGTTGCTGTTGATTTTTCATGATTTTCTACATTTAAAATAATGTCATCTGTGAACAACAACAACAACAAAATTATTTCTTTCTTTCAAATTTGTATGTTTTATTTCCTTTTCTTTTTAATCTTACATTAGCTGGGATTTCAGTATGATGTCGAATTGGAGGAATGAGAAGGGATATCGGGAAACTTCTAGTTTCTCATTATTAAGTATGATATTAGCAGTAGGGTTTTTTTTGTAGATATTTTTTAATACGATGAGGAAGTATCCCCTCTATTCCTAGTGTTCTGACAGTTTTATCATGATGGGTGTTGGATTTTGTCAAATATTTTTTCTGCATCTATCTATATGCTTATATAATTTTTCTCCTTTAGCCTGTTGATGTTGTAGATTACATTAATTGATGTTTGAATGTAGAGCAAATTTTGCATTCTTAGAATAAATGCAAGACATTCATGTATACATCATAAGTGTTTTTGTACACATTTAGATAATTTTGTTAAGGATTTTTGCATCCATGTTCATGATGGGACATAAAGTTTTCATAGTATTCCTTTATTTTCCTATTAATATTCATGAGATAGGTATTGACGGCCCTTTTACATTTCTTATAATAGAAATCAGGATTATCTCTCTTTTTTTTCTTGTTAAGCCTGGCTAACAGTTTATCAATTTTATTGATGTTTTCAAAGAACAAACTTTCAGTTTCTTTGATTTTCTCTGTTGTTTTCCTCTTATAAATTTCAATGCTATATGGTCTAATTTTCTTCGGCTTACTTTGAATTTAATTCGCTCTTCTGTTATTGATTTCTAGTTTAATTCCATAGTGGTTTTAGAACATACGTTGTATGATATTTATTCTTTTAAATTTGTTAAAGTGAGTTTTGTTGCCTGGAATGTAGTCTGTCTTCATGAATGTTTATGGAAATGTAATAGATGTTCTAAAAGAACATTGAAGCATGAAGACTGTCTAAGAAGGTCTAGAAACCCTCACAGTAACTGTCACAATACTGAGCTCTTTATAGTGTTGGTAACTCATGTTGAATTAAAATGAGTAAATTTAAAACTAATGGGTTTGTGAACCTAACGAATAATTCTAAATTAAATAATCAATATACTATACGGTGAAATTATTTACTGTATTCATATGTTTCTTGTGGCTACCAGGCACAGTCAGTTTAGGCTTGTGGATGGTAATTAAGAACAAGGAAACTAATTATACAGAAAATTTGCGGAAACAATGCTAAAGAAAACAACTCAAAATTTTTTATCTAGATAAAGAAACCTAGAGTATATTTACATGAAATAATGAAAAATCATAGTTCGATGGCTGGTATTCATTCTCTGGCACTTCAGGCTGGCAGTTCAACTTGCAACAGTTCCAGAAACAAGAGGCTTTAGGCGTTTGGAAGTTTCACACTGAGAGATGTGTGAGTTATGCACGGGACAAGGATAGCATCTGCCATCTGCCATAGGAACGAATCATCAACATGGTTGTTTGAGCTAAAGTAAGCTACCCAAGACCTAGTTAACTAACAAGCCAAATGAAGATTGTAATGATAAAATGGTTTACAAGGTAGATGAGATTGTGATTATGATTTTTTTAACTGAAATATATTTAGGCCCCACTTGACCTAAATATCCAAGCACTTTTTTCTATAATGTTCATTCTCTTTCCAGTTCTATGGTTTTACATTTCCCTGCATATATTCTCTTCTGTATTTTAAATTCATGCTTAACAATGTAGTTTTAATACTAGATAGATAATTAAAACAAGAATGAAAGAGAAACTTTTTCAACAAAGTAAATGCAATCTCTTCCTTACATTTTGTTTTACTTAAGTTCATTGCACCTCATTTGTGGGAATCATGAAGTTATATTTTTCAGTAAGAAAGGAAATGTAATTTTAAATTTATAAAATAAGAAAAACCTTTAAAATATGTATATATTTGCAAATAAAATTTGTAAAATTTTTCTTAAATTTAAATTGAAGCAACTATTTATTTTTGAAATTAATATTGTATGTGATATTTAAACAAATAATTGGCAATACATTTATTAAATGTGTTATCTCATTAGTAAATATTTTCAATTTCTATTTTAAATGAACAAATATTGTGATTATTCCCCCCTTATTTTCAATATTTTAAAATATTTTTATCATTTGAAAAAATAAATACTACTATAAAATATTAAATACAACTATTTTTACTTAGGAGTTTATATTTGGTACATTTATACAATTATGTATTTATAATAGTACATAAATAATTACATTCGTATACAGCTGTTTTAGATTAGAAAAATTTATATGCTCTAATCTAAATATCTTTCCAAGCAATTAATGTTGAAAAATCTTTAAAATTTTGACAAATCTTTGTATATTTTATCAGATATAGTTTAAGCTTTTGTAACATTCACACACAATGCGATGTATCGTATAATGTTCAACCTTTTACTCATCAATTAAAAAATTCAATGTTAGAAATATTTTTAAATAAGCAGTTATGATGAATCAGTTCCTTTTGATTACAAATTTTTTACAAATATATTGTGAAACACTACATTGAAAAGAAAAACTATATTTATTCACGTTTCTACCTGTTAAAAGGAAATTTGGTTAATAAGATTTTTTTGCTAAATAATAAAATAAAACATTCTTAACATAGTTTTCATTACAATATTTTTTATCCAAAAGCTTTTCAAAATCTTAGGCAAGGCAGAATTGTGAAGTGGACATTTAAGGTAAGTCAGTGTTCTTTTATTAAAATTCTTAGTTATCAACACAGCCTGGGCATGTAGTTTTACTAAAAGGGTTCACTTTGATTCTTTAAATGTCCTATAGTGCCTGATTTAACCCATATAATTCTTTGGCCATAAAAATTCTTATTAAAATATAGACAACCAGAGGAATCACAAAAAGTATAGTGGAAAATAGAAAGCCAATTCTTAGATGGGAAGGGTTTCTTAATTTAAGTATGCTCTACAATGGTCATTAAATGTGTCTTTGTGAGTCATTATGAAAAATCAACCATAAACGTGAATTTTCCCCTTTGCTTAAGATGTGTATATAAAATACTCTTTCAATGAGGGGAAAAGAAGAATAGCTTTGTAGCTTTTCTGATATTTTCCCAAAACATCATAAAATGCCTAAGAAAAAGCTAAGACTTTTAATCACAACTATAAAATGAAAAACACTTTAATAATGCGAATGATTATTATTTACCAATGAATTTTGTCAGGTAAATTTATCAACCTCTCCACCCACATTTGACAGAAAGATTGCCTTTAAAAACTGACAAAACTATATTGAATAGTCTGACAGCATTTGGGTTGTTTCAACAAAGAAAGATTAAATAATGTATCACTAGAGCTCGTATTAAGGATAATTAGTATTTTCATTAAAAAAAAGTAACAAAGAAAGTAAAATTCCAAGTTATTTTCTGTCATGTTCCTCAAAGGAAATAAATTTCACTTCAGCTTGTGATTTTCCTGATACAAATATGTATGTCATTGCATCGTGTCCATTATCTATGAAAAAAACTTCAGTGAAGTACCTTCTAGTGGTATTTTAAAGCAAATATGAAAAAGAGTTTTTCCTTTCTTGAACTGGAGATAATTTCACCATCAATCTACAAATGAAAAGAATAAGAAATGGAAGAAGTTATTTTTCTCACCATTTTTTTTCTCAAAATGAAGGCTGATGACTAACTGTTCCTTATGTTTCCCCTAAGTGGAAACTTTGCAGAATTGGATGTTAATAATATAAAAGTTTCAAATGGTCTCCTTGAAATACATTAATGTTAAAATAAACAATATTTAATAACTCATTGCTATTATTTGCAACACAACTATTCGTTTTTAATTTTTTGAAATAATTATAACATTTAGATTATCATTTTTCAAGAATTATAACATTAATGCCAATCTATACACTGTTTCAAGTGGTGCACTGCACAAGGCTACTTACTCATTGGGTGGCACAGAGGAGCTTGTGGTCCTCAACAATTCAAGAAAATAAGAATGGAGATATTTGTACCCAATGAGAGAGAAATCTTTTTTAAATTTATGTGAGTTTCTATATGGGCAAATCATATCCCTGTACAATATCATATATGTTTTTAAAACTAACAAGATGTAAGTTGTATATTAAATATTTTATTTTTATACATTACATTTATATTAAATTTGAAAAATAGTATTTAAAATATTTATGCCTTCATTCTAACTTTAGATGAGTAGCTCTTTTACTTGTAGAAAAGATTGCAAGTAAGGTGAACATTCAGCTAGTACTATACCAGTTTAAAAAGACTGAAATACTTTGTAGGCATTGAGAAAGAGCCAGTGCCTTGAGCTACCAGAGTGCCTGCTGACCTGGGTGCCTCACCTCTCCCAAGGTCTCAGAGACTGTTACAGGATCTGGCCTTAAAGAGTTAATTTATGGCTCATTAGGGAATCTGTTGTGGATCCTACTCTAGAGCTCAGAATCAATAGCATAGCATCCATTCTGATTAGGTTGTTCTGAATGACATCCTGGTTAAGAGGGTGAAAAAAATACAGAGAAATTCAGAGTAAATTATAGAAGTTTTTAAAGACATTTTCTCACCTTTATCTATACTCCGTCTACACTGGCATTCCACTTTAATCCTGGTAAACTCTCTCAGGCTTAAAAGTCTAAGTGCTTAGCTTTCCTTCTTTTTAGAATTAAACCAGCCTTCTCAGCCATCATCCAGCTCTGTCTAAAGGTAGCCTATTGTAATAGAGCCTATATTTTTTTCATGTTTGACTTCACACCACTTTTAAACCTCATTTCTTCCTCTTTCTCTTCTGTCCCACATATGGACAAGCTGAGAAACCCAGGTGCTCTCTCATTTGGTACCAATGGGAGTTTCAAACCACTGCAATCTCCTTTTTGTACAGGGGAACACTTACCTGGCCCCACAATAAAAACTCCAACTAAGTCTCCTTTCCTTGCTATCTTAAGCCATTTTTGGATTATTTGGGAGGTCTGTCCTGTTCTCAGGGATCCTCATTATATAAATCACAGGACTTTTCATAAACCCTTTTGGGGTGTGCGGCCTTATCGGTCATGACATCTGAACCAAATTTTGGGTGAAGTTCCACTGTGTTCCTAGAGAGGAGATACGGCACCTCTCTTCTTTTTTCTAGTCTCGGCTGAAATATATCTTCCCTTCTGAAAGAATTTTATGAGCAACCTATGGACCATCTCCCACTCCCATATTACATCTTCCTGAAACTTATTCTCTACAGAATAAACTTTTTCCTCAAGTCATATACAAATTTGCAATTATTGTGCTTATGGCCTGTAAAAAATTCTGAAGTAAAGATATGAACTATATTTCTCTTATTTACCGTTGTATCCCCACAGCCATAAATAATTTCTCACATCTAGTATTGAATAAATATTTGTTTATTGAGTAGCATATCATAAATGAAATTACACATCAAGGCAATTTGTAGAAATGACACTTTATTATAACCAAAAGAAAATAGATTTTTTTTTCCCAAAAAAACAATAAAGATAGTTTATATAAGGCTATAGTTATGAACATTTACCACCCTGTGGGAAGATATCTAATGCAATGACATTCATTGAATAGAATCATACCCCATGGAGTGATAAATGCTTAATGGAGTGAGCTCGGTCTCTGTCTCTGTGTCTCTCTGTCTCTCTGTCTCTGTCTCTCTCTGTCTCTCTGTCTCTCTCTGTCTCTCTCTCTCTGTCTCTCTCTGTCTCTCTCTCTGTCTCTCTCTCTCCTTATGGCTAATCAGGAATTCAGTACCTTGCTGCTTTCGATTCAACTTCTTAAATGTCTTTCAAATCAAAGCCCCCTTTGTACCTTCCTGAAATAAAACCTGGATTACTTCTCTTCTAGATTACTGAAGTGGTTACCTGAGTGGTCCTCCTTTCTACGGCAACAGCTCTCTTACCCATGATCCACAGTTTTGCTAAACTTCCTATTGTAAATCCCATTATGTCTTTGTTTAAAGTCCTTTAATGGTTCATCATATTTATACTTTATTCTACTTCATTTTCTCCATCTTTAATTATATCTGACTCTTATGCTATGATCAACTTAATGCAATTTTTGATACTTCTGATAATAAAACATAAAATTTTATGTTTCCTCCATAGTGTCAAATTATCATTGAAAACTCATTTTAGTGTTATTTCCTCTTAAAAAAAATCCCATTGTTTCTCAGACCAATTTAGATGGCCTCCCACTTTATCCTCAGTAATTAACTGTATCGAACCCTGAATCTTATCTATTGAAAATGTTTTGATATTATATCTTATTCTTAACTATTAGAGGGAGCAGTATTTTAGTTTATAAATTTTATCAATAATATATACTATATAATAATAAAGTATTTTTATTAAATAATATAAACAAAAATTAAATATACAACATTTGGTTCATATTACATAATTGATAAATAAATTAAATGCATAAACAACTTGGACTATGCCAATATTGACAAGTCAGAGACAGTCAAAATACTTTGCGAAAATGGGGTAACACATAGGAGAAGAAATAGGTAATGTAATAAGACAAAGACAAGTAGTGTGTTAGACAAGTAATATGCAAGGCTGGAGAGTTAAAACACACTTAGGCAAAAAAAAAATTTTTTTCAAATAGATATAGGTATTTTGATGATAAATGAAGGTGCAACATCTGTTTAATGTGGTTTGTTGTCTTTTATAGCTTATTTGGTCCAGTGCTTCCTGCTGGTGAGATATCTAGTTAAGCTAGCAAGTTTATTTTAGTGCTTAAAAGTATTCATTATCAGAAAAGGCAGATGTAAGGAACTGGAATTTAGTATTCATAATATTAGATATTATGGGGTTTCCTAAGCACCAAGTTGGCACTTCCTGAACATGACCTTGACTCGGGGATTTCCTAAGCAATATTTACTTCATAAAGACTTGAGAATTAAAACATGTGATCAACAAGCTTATAAAATAGGAACAGAAATCTCTTCTTAGGACAAAGTTTAGATACGTTGTTAAAAAGAGAGAGAGAGAGAATTAAGAAAATGTATATAAAACGTAGAAAGAAAAACAAATAGGTCTTGCACCAAAAATAGAACCCAGGTTATGGAAACACTAAACAAAAAATTATAACAGTAAATGGAGAATTAAGTCTATAAAGTATGAGTCTATGAAGTATGTTTCTGTGCATAATTTGATCATAGACACATGTCCTTTGGCTCCACCTCTTAGTGCAGTCATTGCCATGTCTACAAGTTTCTGGCAGTCTTGATAATCTGAGCGCCCTTTGCTTCTGGTTCATTCAGTGTGCATCTCACTTCCTTTTCTTAGAGTTTTCTGATGTGTTGGAATGGGGGGTACAATAGCAATAAAGTAACAATCTTTCAAAATGCTTTAACAAAGTCAGTATGGCTGAGTTGTGAGAGGTAGAGGGATGTGATATAACACTGAAGAAAAGGATAAAGCCAGGTCATGGAAGACATTGAAATTCATGTTAAAATATTTAAAACTTTTTTCAAAGAACATTAAGAAGTCACTGGACAACTTAAGAAAAAATGGTATCCTTAACGTTGCATTTATGAAAATCACTGTACCCACAAGACGATTCTATCAGAGATAGAGTGGTCATTAGAAAGCTATTAGCATACCCCAGGCAAGTGAAGATATTGGAGAATGGTTATAACAATGGAGATGAAATTATATACACAAATTTTGTAAGTATTTAGGAAAAGCAGGAGATAGTGACTAAAAAATGATGGGGCATTATACACCATAACGTTCCTAGTGGACCTTCTGTAAACATTTGTGGGTTTTGGGGTGATAAGTTTCTCCTTCCATGACAAAAGTCTATTTTATTTTCAAACTCTGGTTCTGAAATCAGCAACCCGTAACTGACAAGATGAAGTCAAATAGCAGACTGGACTTAAGAACAATGTTCAAATTTTCAAAAATATTCAAAAGTTTATTTTTTCCTATTGTTACTGTGATATTTCAACTTAAACCATATATTAACAATTAATGGAAAATATGGAAGAACAATAAAAGATGTGCTACAGTAAGTTTTTGTTAGATGTACTGTAAAAGTTTTTGTAGCCACTTCCTGCTTTCACATGACACTGTTAACATGATATACGTAAAAATTAAATTATATTCTCCACAATTTATTTTAAACATAAATTTTATTGCATTACCCCTCTACTCGAATTCTTCCAATACTGTTCCATTATTTTGGGAATGCATTCTATGATATTTTCCATGGCCTTCCAGGTTCTAAATAACCAAACCCCTGCTTATCTCTTGGACTTCAACACCTACTGCTCTCCCATAAATTCCAGCCACTTAAACCACCTTTCAGTTTAAGACATGTGCAAAGCTAGTTTCATGTTAAGGTGTGTACAACAACTATTTACTTTGCTTAGAAAGTTCCCCAGATTTTCTTATGCCAGCTTTTTCCATTGTCACCTCTCTAAATGGCTTTCCCTGGCCTCCCAATCTAAAATATTTCCCATTCCATCATCCTTCACAATCCTAAGACCCTAATTTATTTTCTTCACATGGAAAATCTTATCTCAAAGTGTCTTTGTTCTAAATAGTTTCTAAATATTTACTCTAAGTATTTACAAATTTGCCTCTTTTAGAAAGTAGGTGATATGCATCACTAGGAGTAGGAACAATGTCTTAACCAGTTCACAATTCAATACCCAACAATGATGGGTCATGGGTCGTATGTAGCAGGATCCCAGTAAATGGATGTTGAATGAAAGATTAGTATTTGAATTTGAACTCCTGGACCCTGTTAAAAAAATTCTCAAAGGAAAAAGAGCTCTCGAATTTGCTACCTGAGAGTCGGTGTGTCAGTATTCTTATTTAAAATTACAAATTTTTCCTGTGTGCGTTCTAAAGTAATGCCGAGAAACACACTTTTTGAAATGAAATGTTTGTTTTTGTTTAATTTTTTAAATGTTGAAAATAATATATTTTTCAAATTGTGGTGTTTATATTTTAGGATGTCCTCTATTAATTGGCATAGTATGCGGTTTTGCTGGTTACACTACCTTACGTGTTTGACAATCCCCTTTCCATTTTTCGTGAACAGAAAAATTATATCATGGAGATCTGAAATCTTGCATTGTTTCCACTTAAATATATATTTTTTAAATTTAATGCCAGTGAGATTTTGATATCTAATAATTTTTTCAAGGCAAGAACATCATATACTGTGGTTTCAAAAGTTGCTGAAACTTATCATTGAACCCTTTCTCTTTAAATAACAAGTTTATGACATGGTGGTTATGCACTTAGTACATATAATACATGTTTTTAAAAAATCCCCTAACTGTTATTAATCTAAGATGAGAAACTCAGAGAAATAATCTGAGATTATGTTTTTAAATGCATAAAACCATTAGGCCTATTTCAGATAGTACAGTGCAATTTTTAAAGCTGTCATGTGATGTCATAGAGAAAAATAATTATATCGTTTTTATCCTATGTCATAATAATTTGGTGATATAGGTTAAATTGCTGCATCTGCGTGAGCTTCTATTTCTTCTTTATAAAATACAAAAGTGTTAACTAAATCAGAGTTATCATAAGGGTTTAATAAAACATATTTTAAATGTGGTTTGTACATTGAATAGAATTATAAACATGCAAATTATTATATATGTATATATGTTATATATACATATATAATGTGGATATATATGACTTCTTATTCCTGAGTGGCTGATTTCAGAAACTTACTCACGCAAAATTCCATGAAATATTATGACACTATTGCTTTGTTCAAAGTCATTTGAAAAATTTTAAAGCAAAGAACTACACAGTAGTTTTCAGATTTTAACATATGAAGAATTTGATTTATCTCTCCAAAGCAGATATTGAAACATTGAAAACATAACAAAAATATAACAAGGTTCTTCTCAATTATATAATCAGAGACTAAGTTCCTCTGCTTTCTTCATACTAGCTTAAAAGCCATTATACTTAATTTTCTAGTAAAATTTGCAAATGTATACAAGAACATTTATTAAAATCCTTTCATATATAATAAAGGATCATCGATTTATTGATGTGATAATAGTAATTGAAATATTTAGGGTACCATTTTGACTGTTGATAAAATATCCTCTAAAAAAATATCTTAAGTAGCATGGGACTTTATTTCTGGTAGATAATATTTCATTTATTAATAGCTCTATGGTGTTAAGGATTCAGGGTCCTTCTTTTGTTTATCTTTGGTATACATCCATAAGTTTTTTCTTTTTTTTAATTTCCAGAATGACTTATCTCGTATGTACATTTCTGACAGCAGGAATGGATAAGGAGAAAAATAAGGTAATGCTTTTTTTGTTTTGGTTTGGTTTGTTTTAAGGGTCAGAAAATATAATTGCCTACATCATCACTTCACGTGCCTGGCCAGATCCTAACCATATGATCTAGTTGTAAGATAGTCTTTACTTGAATAGTCATGTACCCAACCAACCCCAGCTAACATTTTTATTGCCATAAAAAAATGGGCAAAGAAATGTCACAAAATAACTTGCCATCTCTGCCAAAAGGATGAATAGAATTCAAAACCTAGGGTTTCTCTGATTCTATTACCATCTGTTATTGTTGACAATTTTACTGTCTTTAAAATAAAATAAAATAAAATAAAATAATAAAATAAAATGGAATCTATGTGTTTATTTGTGTGTGCATATATAGTGTTTAAATCCAGAATTGTTTCATGCCTCCAGGTTGAAGCAGAGATGAATTTTACAGTAATATCCTTTACTTAAGAGGGTTTAATCCAAATAAGTATATGTGTGGATGTGTGTGGTATACAATATGTATTACACATACAGACCTATATGATCTATGCATCTATGGGATACATAAAAATTGGACCAAATTTAAACAAATTTCCTGTGTGTGCCTACTATCATAAAAAGTGATACAAAATAAGCAAATCTCTTAGAAAAATAAAATTGCTCTTTCAATATCATCTATCACTAAATATTGAATCACGTTAAATGATGAACAAAAACAGGCTCTTCTTGTATCCATTTTCAGTCATTCCGCAATTCAAATAGGTTATCTGCATGTATATTTTAAAGTTTACATTCTGTATTTTATTTCTGGCAATCGGATATCTCTTTTGAAAAAGGTCTATCAATCCCATAAGCAAACGTGTTGCTTTAGGAAGGATGTTTATAAAACACGTAAGGGAGTGAAAGAACCTCCACAGGGAGAACAAAATTTGTTAGATAATCTTTGAGTTAATGCATACCTCTGTTAGTGTCCCTGGTATTCCATAGATGTGGGTCCAATAACAAACATAAATGAAGCATATCAAGTAGGAGAAGAAATCATATTAGAATGATCAGTGATCATCTCTAATTGCATTTTCACAGAGCCTAATATTTACAAATGAAACTGTATGAATAGACATTACTAAGAATTAAAGTAGTGAAAGTAGTGTATCATGAGGTAACTAGAATACATACAGATGTTTCATTGCATTTCATTCTTCTTACTTTTGCTTCCAACTGATTCCCATTAAATGCTAAATGATTAGCTAAATGTTTAGATAGTTAAAGCTATCCTTTAAGAGGGTTCTTCACAAGATTGCTGATAATTTTAAATGGAGAAAATAGTAGAGAATTCAATACATATATTCATTGAATGAGTTTTCTTATATGTTCATAGAGTATAGGAAGGCAGGAGCATATACTAAAGAAATAGAGCAGATGTTAGCAGACTTTCTACTTATGTTACTCTTCATCTTGGCTCTTATATAAATCAGGAAACTTGGTTGTAAAGAAACAAAAAACCTCTCACGCCATCTTAAGTAAAGGCAATTTTTTTGAGGAAACTCTTGAATCTTGGGAATCTTATTGCACAAATTATAGCTGGGCTACTTAGCAAATAACAACATCAGACAGATGTTCTCTTCATCTCTTCACTCTGGGGCCACATGGCATTTTTCCTTTTTGCTCTCTTCATTCTCATCTCTACATTCCACTACTCGACAAAATTCTTAACTTCTGTACTGGATAATGTGATTTCAATGTGACTTGAGGAAGGCATCTCATTGTCTACTGCTTCACTATGTTTTTCAATTCCAAATTCCCATTTTGTTTGGTTATACTATGAGTTGGCTCTTTCAGAATACAGTCTCAATTCTTTTCTCAATTTTCCTTCCTCTACTACAGAGATCAAAAAGGCAGTAACATAATTTCTCACTTCCTTTTGTGAAAGGATCAACATCTAACATATTTCTGCCTGCTGAAATAAAAAATGAACTCTCATAGGGATTTATTGAGAAAAACTTTGCTTTTAGAAAAAGGGCACCATTACTTGCTATTTATCCCTCTTCTTGCCTTAAATGCAGATATAATAATAGAGGGAGAACAACTGCAGACATTTCTAAGAGATATATTTCCTCCTAGTTTGAGTCAAGAGTTTATCCATAATTAAATCATTATGGCTAGAGAACTGGGTTCACATACTACGTAGGACTTCTGAATTCAAGTTCTGGGAAGAGAGGAAATGGATTTGAGTAGAAAAGAAATGATGGTTATCATTGATAAACCTTGAAGTCTATGATCAATTTTCTTTGATCCTTGTAGGAATCATTGACTGCTTACTAGTTTGCAAATGGCAATAATGATATTCTACCAACAATGTAAGATCCCAAATATATTATTGAGAAAAAAAAGTGTTGTTTTAAAGAAAAAGTTTGAGAAAATACTAATATGAGCTTACTAGTGAGGAAATTAAATATTTTGATAGTTCAGTATAAGCCTTGACTATTGAAAAGCATTATTTTTGCAGGTGAAAAAAGAAAGTCACCACAGTGCTTACTATATTTAAATTTTCTTGGGCAAATATAATTTATTATTAGATTCCAGGAAAACAATGTAATAATATATTTAACATTTAGTGAGAACTGACAATAGCCAATTAACTATGCTTATTGACTCAGTCTGTGCCCTGAGGAGTTCAGTTTATTAACAGAAACAAAGGTACGTCACTAATAATAATATGTCTTATGAACATTGCACTAATAATATGGTTAATTACCATAAAGTAATTCATTCTATCTATGTATCAAAAACTGTCCACATAAATGATACATTTGAAATGACTTTCTAAGTATTAAGAATAGTAGGATGAAGAATTGTTGGGATTAGGGGATGGGGGCCAGCAAAGGCGTTGTAGGTAAAGCAATAACATGGATAAGGTTTAGTGACCTGAAGTTACTCTGTGTGGTAAAGAACTAGTTCATTTATATTTTATGTTAGACTGAAAGTCAGGGAGTGCCAGAAGACCAATCTGGAAGGTTAGGTTGGTGCTAGACTGCTAAAGTACTTAAAGGTCTTTCTGATAAAGGTTAAATCATTCCTTACTGTTGGTAGGAGGAGCATTAGGCCAGAGAGGAGGGGTGTTAGGGGACCGGGAGAATGGGGTTAAGGGTTAAAGAAGTGCAAATCAGTAGCTGATAGATGGTCACAGGGATGGGGAGTGCAGCATAGGCATAGGGAATACATTTAGCATTAACGTATTGGCTAGGTGGAGGGCCAGAGGAGAGAAAGAGCAATTAGGGAGATCATCTTATAAACTATATAAATGTTTAACCACTGTACTGGATACTTGAAACTAATAATAAAATAAAATTTAAAAAAATAAATAAGTGAAAATAAAAATTGTTAAGAGGCCTAAATAGATCAAAGCTTTTAGAAGAGGACTGTGTTACTCATTTGCCCTCAGTTCCATTTCCTCTTAGCCCCTACTCTTAGCATAACAGTGGGAGCTGCAGTTTTCCAGGTTCCCTTGCCTGTGGACTCTGGTTAAGTTCATTCAATAGGAGACTCCACAAGGCAATTTTGGAATAGAAGGAAATTCAAAGAGTGCATGTATCTTACACATTTCTTCCTCGGGCAACATGTCTGGCAGAAGCTGCATTTCTTCAACATCTCTGGCTCCCACCACACTGACTATGTTTCCATGGTCCCAGCTCATGACAGGCACACCTGCTATGGAGTACTAACTCTTTGAAACTGGTACCACCACCTTCTCCCTATGCTTCTTCAGTCCTAAAAATGATAGTAGCCTACTATAATTGTTAAGACGAAGGTTGTTTTTTGTTTTGTTTTGTTTTGTTTTGTTTTGTTTTTAATTCTCCCCTAATTGCCCTTTTCCTCTTATGAAGTTCTGGAATTAATTTCCCATGTTAAATTTCCTCTATTGAATTACCTGACATGAGTTTGTTTACCTGGCCATACTCTGATAAATCAAACATTCAGATAGCTCTGTAAGGAAGTAGATTTAAAATTATGTGCCATCACTTTTAAATGCTTTTGAGTAAGTAGCGTAATGAACAACTTCGTATTTGAAATTGCAATCATGGGAATGACCCTAAATCAAATTAAGGCATTTAACCATTGGATGTTTTTTTAAAAAAAAAATATTTCTCTTTATGTCTATCTCTCTATTAAAGTCTTTGCACAACCCAATTTATTATTTTAATATCACCTGGTACTACTTGGGTAATGTTAATACTAACAACCAAATAAGATTATTTTATTTTCCTGGACTTTTATTATTATTATTATTTTTTGCCTTTTTTGTATGTATTTCTTTTTCACATCAATTAACTTTTTACAGGAATCCAAAAAAAAAAAAAACTTGAGAAAGTTGTTTATAGTTTAAAACCTAAAAGCCATTAAAAATTTAATGGCTCAACGGTTAAAACAGACAAGCACTTCAAGCTCACCTGGCTTTGTTTTCAAGACAAAAATATTTGTGCCAGTTGCAGTGCAGGTGTAATATAAACACATCAGTAGTGACAACATATTTTATGCTTATCTTTTCAGTCATTGTTGTCACCACTATATTTATAAAGTGAATTTAGTAACTTTCCTACAGAGAAGGCAGGTGAAGTTGATAAACAGGAAGAAAGTAATTTATGCAAAGTTAGGTAACACGATCTATTTAAAAATAGAATTTGTACTAATTACTTCATTTCTATTGTTATTGAAATAATTAAGGACAAGCTCACTTTTAAAGATGTCAAGTATATGGTAGTATTTATATTAACCCTTATTTTTGAAAAAAATGGACTTTTCTGAAATTTAGTATTTTTTCTTAAAAATACTTGTTTCATAGAAAATAATATGGATCCTCTTGGATAAAAACACATCTTCCTTCATATTATGGAAATAAATAAATATAAATGTGAGATAACCATATAGTTTGCATAGATAGATAAAGTTGAGATAGATAAGTTTATCTGATTAAATTTTAATGTAATTGTTTAATATGAGATACAATTTTTAAAGTACTCAAATTTATTTTGCTGTCTAAAAACATATTATCCCAGAGCACAGAAGAGAATATTGTAAATTTTAATCAGATGTCCTCTAGATACCTGAGCTGTCGATTAAGTTTGAAGACTCTTTGAAAAAAATCTTAAATGTTCTATACATTTCTAAACAATTCCTTGAAATTTGCATGTGATAATGGTAGTATTGACCAACCCTAAAGAATATTTTTATTTTAATTTTACTTTTTCAATATCAATAATGAAATAATAGTGATTTTTCATATATAATAATCATATGCCAAACTTCACAGTTTAGCAAATTTTATGGACAGAGAAAGAACTGAAGTTTTGGTTGCAGAACTTAAATGTAAGAGTCAGACAGATATTTCTGCCTACAGATTTAGGTAATCCTGGTAAATCATACACCAATAAAAACAGAAAAACTTAACTGACATAAATCCCCAAAATATGTTCTATAAACATAATGGCTCACCTTAAATTCTTATACACACATACATCTTTATTATTTTTTTGTGCTTATGTTTGTATATGTGTGTGTGTACAATTTACAGACTTCAACTTTCCTTTCTTGATCAATTTACTCTGTTTAAATTTTAAAGTCAAAATATAGGCAGTAAGTCCTTTTACTTTCCATGTAGTTGATAAAGACACGGTGCATTCCTTTTATGATACTTATAGCAGTCTATCCTATTTATACCAATTTGCAGAACTAAAAAATAGCAACGTTAATTTAGTGACTAATATTTCATATCAATGATGTTAAGAGACTATTTCAATGATGGAAAAAAATCTGCTTTGGAATCTCCTTTTCTCAACTGATTTAAAAACCGTAGCCATTTTTTAATCACAAAACTGTTCAAGCCTGTGGATTTTTCTGTTTGAATATAAGAATTTTTCTAATGGTCATTAGAGAAATCTGAGTAGACCTATGCAGGTATGTACAGAACCCAGCAACTCTTTGCCCCCTGATGAGGCACCTTAAGTCATCACTCCCCAAAGACAGTGGGCTGTGGTCATTTTGTTCTCTGCCTGTTATAACATAGGTGTTTAATCAATATATTTTGAATTGATGTGTAACATACATTCTCCAATTTCCATCCCATAGTAGGGTTTATGATAGGTGAAGTCATGGAGCCATAACTATTCCATTTGTGCTGGCTTATAATGGGCCTCAGACTTTGTGTTGAATGATTAGACATATCGACATGGCAAGTATTCTTTGACCCAATTCACTTACTAATTTGAGGGCAAATAAGTGTTAAGAAAAGTTTTTTTTGTTTGTTTTAATTCTTAGTCCAGTGTTTACCTAACAGAAAACCAGTGTTCTTGAACCCTTTTGAATCATATTAGGAAGTCAAACCTCATATAGTTGCAATTCTCTGAAGAGCTTGAGAACTAAGATGAAAAATTTCACATTAAAAATATTATTTGTTTTCTATAAAAATAGTAACTATTATATTACAGTGTTTTTCTTTCACAAACGGGTCTATTCTACAGCACAAACAATTGATCTCCATTGTCAGCAATTTGCTATTTGTGAATTTGCCTACATGCTAATATTTATTTGTAATCTTAAATCTACACTTGCAGTCTTCTGCAGTTATTCGTGGACATGTGCATGCACTGAATGGTGAAAAGTTTTAGTGGCCTGATTCTCACATGCCCGGCTGAGGTCGAAGCAAGTGTCTGCCTTGTTGTTTCAACTCTCATATGGTAAACATGTTCTTTTTGCATTATAATTAGTGCCACGTGTTTTATATTTCCTCTGTTGATGGTGGTGGTGGTAGTGATTCCAGCTCTTTGAGATGGCTCCTAAGTGTGGTGCTATCATGCTATATAGTTTCCTAAATGCAAGAAGGCTATGATGTACCATGCTGACTGGGAATTCAATGTTAACCAGTTAACAATATATATTAAATAGTGTTTCTAAAAAGAAATATGCATAAATTGAGCTTATGTATTGATGAGCCGATAAAATGTTTTGGCCAGAGCCTTCCCGGACCCACAACCCTGTACATTCTTTAAGAGACTCAGTATTCACCAATTCAGTGTTCATCACGACTTTATAGAACAGAACTACTGCAATGAATGAGAATCAGCTGAATATCTTTCTTTGATCTTGTTACTCAAATAACTGAGTTCTTGCCTCACCTGAATACTCATGCAAAAACGTAAGTGCATATACATATATTTATTATAAGAATACACATTTATTCTATATTTTTACCATTGCTATGAGAACTTTATTAGCTACATCTAAATTACCATAATTCACTGATTCAAAATGATTAAAATTAGGGGGGAAGGTGGAGTATAGCAAATTATTTCATTTTTACAAAACACAAGAAAACTATTGAAGAGAGCTGTTGAGGTTTCCACTAACCTAAGCTACAGAAGATCTTAGAGCAAGCCGACAACAAGAAGAAAAAAAACAAGGAAAATTTCCAACCGTGAATTCAGTTGTGTCATTATCCTGTGAATCATGACTGTTTTCCGTCTCTGTAGTTCATCAGGCAAAATAACATCCCAGTTTCAGATTCTACATTATCCAAATGAACTACTTTATAGATCTGCTATATGTTATTGTGCAATTAGCCAACTACTTGATTTCATATTTGCACAACCATGCTTGTTAAACCGAACTGATAAACACAGAAAATTTAGTAACAGAGATTTTTGATAGAAATTCCATTATTCATATGTACATAATTAATTTTAATATTTTCCCTGATGTCAATTAATACCCTGTAAACAGCCTTTGAAAGAGCTCTAATGCTACTTTAGATTTAATTCATGTGTGCATATTAACATTCTGAAATTCCATATTCTGTTGCTAATCATTGCTGAGGTTTTCTACCCCAAGATGTGCCTTGGGGTATTGATTATTTTAAGCTGGTTATTTTTAGGAAACAAAAGACTCAAGAAGAGCCTTTTATCTTCCTCTTACCTGGCTAAAGGAATTGAGATAGAAAAACCTGTTTAAAGGAAGGGAGTTATCACCTTTGCATATGAACTATGTGACAGACAGGGAGAGACTTAGCAAAATCTGTTTATTAGACTCCTCTCTGTGTCCCATTATTTCCCTGTGGCCAGACAAGAATTTGTTTACCAAATGTTTGCTCTTTCTCATCTACCTGTGAATTGCCTACCTTTCCTTTAGAAGTCCAAGCCATTAACTCCCTCCCCGTCTCCTTAGTCCAGAATGCATATAAGTCACAACTGCCCAATTTATCTTGGGGTCTCATATTCTTATGGAGCCCCCATATGTACATATATGATTAAATTTGGTTATTTTCTTCTGTTATCTGTCTCAGGTCAGTTTGATTATTATACTAATGAGGAGAACTTAGAAAAATAAAAGGAAAATTATTTTTCCTCCCCCATGCTACTTAGCATTCAAAGTTCAATATTTAAGCTCATAAAACCTTATGAATCTCTCCTGAAACTCATTGTTTTAATGTATTGATGTCAACCCATTACCTAATTCGTCAAAGTGACACTACATTTTAATAGAGTACCAAAGTATTAGTGCCTTACTTCATGTGAGATAAAAATGCAGATAACATTCTAGTTAGAAATAAAATTACAGTTTGAAGCTTCCTGTGTTAAGTCTTCATTTCTGTTAGTCTATCATTTTCTAAATTTTTCTAAAGTCATAGACTGACAGTTTAATAAGAGCAGACAAAAATATTTTCATGCTATATGACTCCATTGTACTCAATTAAATATAGCCAACAAAGGTATCCAAGTATTCGACGAACCATTTACCAATGTATTTGCTTTTGTCTGAGAGTTTTTAAATCATATACAAAATTATCACTTTTGAAATTTATTATTTAATTATTAATATAAGGAGATTACCAAATATACCTAACTCTATGTCTGTACCAAACACTTCTGAAAATCATTAATAGTTGGTAAATTTTTTTTTCATTTTCTAATAATATAACTTTTGTCTGCATATTTGAGTAAATGAAATTACAAATTTCATTGTGAACATGTTTTCCATGTAAATTATTGTGATGAGTCTACCAACTGCTCTCTACCTGCACTGTGAGCACTGGATCGTAGACTTCTCATCTCCTTCATGGAAAGTTGTAGAATCCTGTAGCTATCTAAGGTTTCGCTGTAGTTCATCATCGACCAGGTGACAGAGACAAGAATGATATACCTACCATAAATCAAAGCTACTATCATCCTTGCTTAACATTCTAGTGGTTTCTCTTTGTCTTCAGATGAAAATCGAAGCCACTTTACTAGAAGGTACTGCTTGAGTTGTCTCTTGGTACAGCTCAGTCCTCAGTTTGTAGCACCGTGTCTTTCTGTTTTTACCTTATCAGGAACTAAAAACACTGACCTTCTGTTAATTTAAAGTCAAGCACATCTAAACTCTGCCCACCCTCCTTTTTTGTTTGTTTGTTTGTTTTTGTGTTTTGACACACTGTTTTCTCCACACTATGCGTATTTGGTCACCACTTCTTCACATATGCATTGCTGCGACATTCTCTAAAGTATGCAACCATGCCACCAATAGCTGCTCTCGGTTCTCTCTACTCATTTATTCTTATCTTCCTAAGAAATAAGGCATGTTCATTGTTTTTGCTTAACTCTTTTTTTTTTTTTTTTGTCTTTCTCCTATTAAAATTTAGGCTTCATGAAGTCAAGAGTCCTGCACTTTTTACTCCTTGAAATATTTCAAGAAAATCACTTATAAGAAGTGTGCATTTTAAATGAACATGCATACATGCTGTATTAGGGAAGGCAAAACTGGCTGCTCTAAAAACGGCTCCCTAAATTTTAATGGCTTACAGGTTTATTCCTTCTGTACTTGGCTTATTTCACTTAGCATAATGTCCTCAAGGTTATTTCGTGTTGAAACATATGATGGGATTTCTTTCTTTAAGGCTTAATTGTATTTGTTTAGCACATGTTCATACAGTGTTAAACACTTAAAAATTGTTAAGAGGGTAGATCTCACGTTAAGTGTTCTTACCACCATTATTAAAAAAAAAAAAAAAAAAAGTATTTCTCACTCACCTAACCATCCAGCGCTTGGATCAATAAGCAGATTTCTTTCCACCTTTTCTTTCTTCTACTGAAGGGGAACCCATTGTCTTTTCATCTTATAGCTTAGCCAGTGAGTGACTATCTTGCCCAATAAAACAAGAATTTTGATAGTAAACATACTGTTTCCAGTGTAAGCTCTCACACCTTATTTAGCTTTTTTGTTTAACTTAGACATAACAAGGATTTTATTTTTACAGCAATAATTCTTTACAATTTTTTTTTTGTCTAGCAAGTCTTCAGCTTTTGCCTCTCAGACCATACTGAAATAACATAAAATTTAATGTCTACATGATCTCACAGAAATTAAAGGAAATTTAATTAATTGTAATCAATTGCCATGTGTTCTGTTTCTTCTTCAGTGCTTTCACCCAACAAATGAAACGATATTTTAGAGATGCATCATGTTCCAAAACAAACATAGGTCTTCCGATTAGAGAAAAATAAATAAATAAAATTTCATAAAATGTAAACGCAAATATGTCCCTGTTTTTTAAGAATCTGCTTTTCAGAGAGCTTTCATAATTTCAGTGTAAATATGTGAAATACAGATATAATGCCAAGGATTGATCTAATGATTGGAAGAGTATCTGGTACCTAGTAGATGCTTCATATTTTTGAGGTCCTGTGCATATAATGAGGTACTCTTGAATAGCCGCTCCTAACTTTATACTAGACGATGTATATAAAAGTGACAATAGCGATTTTCGATGAGAATTGCTCAACATCCAGAGTAAAAACCAAAATTAAAAACATTATAAAGGAAGAAGATACCTTTCTCTTATGTATTCCTACTGTTACGGCATATATATTAGATATTTTAAGCATGCAAGTGGGCCTATTTATTGTTTTCGTGTTAACTAGTGATCTTGGTTGAGTTTTTCATCTCACTGTAAGTGAGGACGGTCACTGATTGATACGAAAAAATTCAGGCCTCAATGCTGTTGAAATTCTCATAGAAATATTTATCTATAATCTATTAAGTATATTTATTTTAGCTTTTCTTCCCTCCCCCTCCCCCTCACCCGCAGTACCTAGACATCCTAGGAAGTCTCCCATCCAAGTACTAACCAGGCCAGACCCTGCTTAGTTTCCCAGATCACACGAGATCGGGCGTGTTCAGGGTGGCATGGCCGTACACAAGTTTATTTTGTTTTTATTTATTTATTTGTTTATTTTGCTTTGTGTGTGTGTGTGCGTATGCCCACAAGTATATGTGAGTATAGGACTGCACTCCAGACATGCACATCTCAGAATCGTCAAAAGACTGAGCTTCTGAATTTACAAAAGAGAACATTAGACGCTGTTGATTTTTCCTTCTCTTTTTTTCCTTTGCCAGCCAGTACCTGTCTTCATCAAAAAGCATAAGCCCTTGCTCTTTGCTATTTTATAAAACTTTAGATGAAGAAAATGGTAGCACTCTTGTTTTTATAGGAAGGTAAAAAGACTATAGTTGAATACCAGGATTTTAAGAAGTCTGATTATATAGTTTCTTTAGCATGGGGTATGGTGGATAAAGAATGGTGATCTCTTAAGAGAGAGCAAGGATTTAAAAGTTTATGGAGAATAGAGTCATTTTGAATAATCTGTGAAAAATGTAAAGAATATTGCCAGGAAGTAGAGCAAAACAAGGGAAAACTAGAAAGAATTTGGCGGTTGGCTTTAGGAAATATTAAATTTTATAGCCATAGGAGTGCAATCTTATTTTTTTTTTTTCAGTATCATACTTCTCTCTTGAGAAAAGAGAATACTGATAGGTTTGGGATAGAGTTAAGTAATTTTACCTAACAGCAATCTAAGGGCAATGAAGTATGGCGTGGAAAACACCAGCAGAATGATAGCTAAAGAGAAATACAAGAGGATAAGTTATGTGCTTTCACTTTTGTATTATCACCTCACTCAGTATGTGATATATTTTAAGTACCTAATTAATACACATTTAATCTATAAAACTCTTTGATCCAATATTTTAATGTTTAGAATATTATACTATAGAAATTCTATGTAAATATATAACTACAGAGGTATATATACAGGCATTCTTTGTAATAGTATAATGTCAAAAAATAATGACTGTCTATCTCAACCAAATCTCTCTTTTTGACAATCTTGACATGGAACATTCAGAAAGTTAGTAGAGAATAGAGTGGTTAAAATTGGATGGGCAAAGAAAACTGAGTGAGTAATCAGGAGCCAAGAAATATTATTGGTCATGAGCAAAGGGATGTCATGAAGAAGAGAGAACAGTCTTTTGGTACCACAGTAGTTAGTAAAGAGGAATAAAGAACAGGACAGATAGTGAGGCAGTGTGGCCACAAATATGACTATCTGAATAATTGTTTAGAACCATTGTTGCTGCAGAATGCTAGAGCTGCATGGCATTCTAGTGGAGATTATTCGATTGCAATTTCCTGTGAGCTCTAGCAATTGATATTATTCCCTGTCCTTTTTACTTCGTTATATACGTACTGTGACTCTCCATTAATGGAAGTAACTTGAGGTAATGGATGCCTGTTCACAAAAGTAAAAAGAATGTCTGACATAGTTGCAAACCTGACTGCTTAACAGATTGACACTTTTTAAAAACTTTTACTTCTCTTCCAATTTTGCTATTTCATCCTTCTCTTCCTATTACCCACATCATACGCCTTTAATCTTAATTTTGTCAGGTATTTTGCATCTTCAATGGCACTCTCATCAGATAGGCTTGGCACATGCGTTAATGAAAGTATCCTAAAGCAAATGCAATTTTTCTACATCACATTTAATTTTATTGAGACCAGCACATTTAGAGTTTGGTGTTTCTTCTTTAAGAATAGTCAGTCATTTCTGATAAACACATATAATCATTAAAATCTCATGCTACATTTCATTTTCATAAGCTCTGCTGACATAGTTCCAATTCACATATTGGTTACATTGGTGCTAAAGCAAGGGAGGAAATAGACACTTAAGGTTAAATAGTATACATTAAGAAAAGTTTTTTTTTGGTTGTTGTTTCTTTCTATGGTGGCACAATGTAAAATTTTCTGGGACTCCTACTCATAAACAATCTCTCAAATCATATGTAATGCGTTGACCCATTTCATATAAAGGGTAAAGACTATCATTCTTAGGAATGAAATAGGCACTTACTGAAGGTTTTCAATATAACAAAAAGGATTTTTACATGTTCATTAATACAGATAATGCATTAAATAGATTTATATCTCTCATTTCAAAACCTAACACTTAAGTTCTGAAAATATACAATATAAAATCAGTGGCTGTGTTGAACATTTTAATACTGTAGACCTCACGCAGGTAGTCCACCTTACTGATACACTGGCAGCAAGTTTTATAATAAGATTTCTTACTTACTTTCTTTTATTGTCAGGCTATTGGTCTTGATGTTGTGAAATGGATTTTCCTTTTTTAATTTTCTTTTGGTAAATTTATGCAAATATGACTTGGATAAGGTCAGACTCAATCTTCTCCCCATGTTCCTCTATTTCGCAATGTAATCACAGATAGAGTATAATCATAGGATGCATTTCATGATATTTACTATTCCAGGGAACGAGACTTGGGCTTTTCATAAGGACAGGAAGAGCAAACAGTAGCCATCATAAACACATGTAGTCACTGGACTGGTCCTGAGGGCCAAAATCATTGCCTTCATTAGTAACACTTTCATTTGCTGTCTTCCAAAACGCTGCTAGTGACACACATAATTATGTGGCAAGCTTGACATTGCAAGGATTCACTTACAGAGTTAAGCGAGATACAAAATTGGTTGTTTTCATGTCCACCCATAAAACTTATTTTCTTTGCTTCTCACTCTCCATAAAATGGTGGAAATTTTTCAGAGAAGGGCAGATTTATTTATTTTGTTTTTAAAAATATTTCACTCCCAAACTCACTAATAATATTCAGATATAAAAAGGAAAACAGTATGTATAATATTATAAAATAGGAGCCAATAGTACATATTCCTTTTTTAGCTCATTTTAAACTCTGTATTAAATTAGTTATTTCAGTAATGTGGAAAAGGCAAATCTAAATTTCTAAACTTGGTAATTTATATATCCTTTGTAATATATTTTTGAATGGTTTTACTAGACTCATGTTTCACTGATAATGGAAATTATATAACTATATATAGATATCCTTGAAGTCAGTAAGCAGGCTTTCTAACAAGTCAGAAAATTGCCTTTTAATTTGCAGTTTCTTTTTGATCCACTACTAATGAAAGTTTCACTGAAATATCTGCTTAAAGGTCAAAATGCTAATTAGGAACATTAGTGGTTATTCAGATTTGTGGAAAAAATGATGACATTAGCTTTTTATCTTCTTCAGTTAACTTATTTTGTACTCCATTGTCTTCTCAAACCTCTGATTACAATGAAGACAGTTTGTAACTTTTAGAACTTCCCATTTCAATTCAATACATACTCTTTGTTTAAAAGAATACAGAGCATGGATTACATCACAATTTTCTCCTTTCCAAATGTGGCATTGCAGTATGTACTTTAATAAGCTAAATTTCGCAGACATTTTAAACTATAAATAGAATATTACATTTAATTTCTACAAAGTGTTTTACATCTACAAAAATTTTTATGTTCAGAATGTGCATTATATTTAAAAATTCTTGCTTTTACAGGTTGAAATTTCTAGATCCAAGGAGAATTAATCATTTCACCTTGTCTGTTCCATTATAAATGGTATATGATTTCAAAATTCATAGCATATAACATAAGATTTGGGTTGTGAAAAAGCCCATGGAACATAAAAATCTATTAATTCAAGTGAACATCCCTCTCTATATACAAACATAGTTGTGCCCTGTAAAATGAAAGTGCGTATTAAAGGCTACTAGTCATCTAAGTCACAAACATGTAAGTATATTTACCAATAATAGAGATTGTGTGTGTGTGTGTGTTTGTGTGTAATGAAATTCATATTGTGTTTTCAGCATATGTTTGTGGAGGAGAACACTCAGCGTAGTAAAGGTGTCAGTTTTCCTCAATCTCTCTATAGATTAAACATCAATCAAAATTCCCTGAAAAAAAAAATTTGTAGAAAAATACAACCTGAATTCTAAAATTGAGAAAGAACAGTGAACTGGATAGCCCGAACAACTTTAATACAGAAGAAAGTTTGAAGCATCCACATGATCTGATTTCAAGACTTACTATAAAGCCACATAAATCAAAATAGTATTGGTAAAAAGATGATGAAGCAAAATAAAGAACATAAAAATAGACCCACATGTGTAACTCCATCTAGTAAGAAATTGGAGAGTCCACTTGATGCTAAAAAAAAAATATTGTGCAATAGCACGCAATCGATCAAGACTAAACAAATATTTTGTAAGTTTTTGTCTATTAAATAAAAATATTTTAATGAATATAGTTTTTAATGGCATGTGATAGCTTTTGTTTTTCCAATTAGTACATGGACACACGTTATTTATTATGAGAATGAGATGTTCCAATATTACTTCTACCCCTCCCTTTTTTGTCCCTACAAATATAAGCGCTAAGAAATTATGTCTCCATAAATAAGTAGAAATGCAGAGAACAAATTTTTTTTTGCAATATGATATTTCATCAAAGTTTTCCTAAATTATATCCAAAAGTTACTCTGATTTATCATAAAACTCTTTGATTACAAGTGGATAACTAAACTAAGTTATTTAATTTTGTTAAAATCATGATTTGGGAATAATCTAAATTGAAAAGTACTTTGTTACTAGGCATTTGATTTATTCAGTACTTTCTCGTAAATATATTATTGACAGAAATTATCACATTGCCCAGGATTTTGCACTGCAGGGCATAACAACAAAATATATCTGAATAAAATATGATTTCCTTTGAAAATCAAAAATGAAGTGTTTTGTGAAGGATACATGAAAAAGGGAATACCACTGGGCCATAGATCGTTTCTGATAAAGATTAACCTTAGGGAATGGGACGCTGGGACCATAAAGGTGTAGCCTTTTTTATCCTTTGAACTTTGTGTACTCTGAAGGGCATAGATGTTCAAATTTAAAGACCATCATTCTACATAGTGTAGAAGGGGAAATACTCTACCACTCAGTGTGTAATGCTTTGATTTCCCCTGCTTGTAAAATTTCCGAAGAGAACCCATTCATTAGTCTTTCATCTGCTGAATCTCTTGAATGTCATTAGTGCTTTGGGATACCCAAATATGTAATTAAAAACAAAATATGAAATCAAAAATAATTACAAAACTATACCTTGAACAACTTATTATACTTAATACAGAAAAAAATCTATTTCAATTTGCCAAGAACCAATTAATATTAAGTGCAATATTTTTTCCGACATTGTAATAATAATTTGAGATTATTAGAGAATAATGACCATGAAAAAGTTACATTTTTCTCTTCTCTTCCTTACTTGCCTCTTTTTACAAAAGGGGAAAAGACAATATGTGAGAGTGAGTGTTTCTGTATAGAAAACACATATACAAACACACATTTGTACACATATATTTACCTACAAAGACACTCAGAGGTACATATGCTCGCACACACAGACAGACATATGCTATAATGTCAAGTTAAATTAAGCCCAAGGCAGCTTTAAGGTAGAAAAGAAGGAAAAAGAAAAAAACAAAAAGAACATAGATAAGGATATTCTTCTCTCAGAGAGACTCATGCCCTTTTCCATTCTTTACTCACTGCACTATGTGGGAGGATTACAGAAATAAAAAGTACCAGATTTTTTGCTTATGTTTTTTGTTTCTGCTTTTGTGTTATAGCATTCCTTCCCCCTTATTCGTTTAAATATTTGTTTCTCTGTAATTATCAGCTTGGAGAGCATCCTAATTTTTCTTCATTGTATCTTAGTTCCCTTCTAGATATCCAGGAGGATTCTATCAGCCTGAGGCATAGATTCAAGTGAAAGTGATGGATTAAAGAAGTGCCTCCTGGGAAACCAGTAAGTATATGGAGGGAGCAAAATAAAGATAGTAAGAAACCAAGCTAGAATGGGAGTTTAGCAGGAGTCTCACATTCCATCTGATACTGCAGAGAGATCCAGAGTATAAATTATACCTATTTGTCTCTCTGTGAGTCAAAGAGCTGGATTTTGTAACCCCACACTCAATCAGTCATTGGCTAACAGGCTCTAGGCCTGTAAAACTAGCTTGTGTATGTAGTTCTGCATAGAAGTAAGAGAGGTCTAGTGCCAAGAGCCACATCTCTAAAGGTCACAGAATACACAGGACATTGGAAGTAATTACAGAGTTAGAGAGTTGATAAAAGTGATCTGGAGGGATATAGGTGGGTGACAACAGTGTCTGCCACTGGGCATGATGTGGCTGACTTATTTTTTTGTATTCATCGAAAGGTCACATTTCTTATACAAAGGGGAGAAAGGAGGCATACTCTTGGGATGGTTAAAAATGAAACATTCTAAATAAGCAAATGTTCTGGTTAATTATTCAATTTCTAAGGACTTAGAAATTAAAAATAAAATATTGGAAGCTGCTGAAGAGTTATTATATTTATAATCATTGTAGTGTTGATGTTGAAAAAAAGTACAAGGGAATAGTTTTCTCATATTTAGAATAATGGAAAATCAGATGAACCTTAAGTAGAAAATATTTAAGAATCACTTTACTGGTACTTATGTTAATATATCAAAGAAATATTGCTCTCGACATATTGTGGTTTTCCATCTGAGAGCCATGGAGCTGGCATAGTGTAGATAGTGGGGCTAGATCTTATATTTTTAGACCCTGCACTGCCATTTACTAGTTAGTTATGTGACCCTAAACAAGTTAATTAACCTCTGTGTGCTTCAGTCCTGACATCTTTAATATTGGGATAGTCTATAGTTCTTAAACATATGCTACGAGTATTTAATAACTTAATAGCTGTATAGTGATTAGAATAGCACCTGCCATTCAGCACAGTTTTTAGTTATTATATTTTTATTATTATTAATGCAAGATTTTAGACAACAAACTAAAATTTAAAATTATATGTTCTAATAGCAGGAAACAGCAAACTTTTTCTGTAAAAGGACAAACAATAAATAAATGTTGGCTTCGTAAGCTCTATGGGCTTTGTCACAATTATTCAGCTTTGACCTTGTAGCCCCGAAACAGCCATAGATAATATGCAAATGAATGGGTGTGGCTGTGTTTCAATAAAATGTTCTATATAAAAACAGGCAACAGGCCAGATTTGGCCCATAAGCTGCAGTTTGTTGAAACTTGTCATAAAGTAACAACGTGAATTTTTTTCTACCAGAAACAAAATTAAAGTAATTTTGTCTCTTTTCAAAATTTTTTATTTAATTAATTATATAAATTTAATAAATATGTCATGAAAAACCCAAAAATAATCTACTTAATGAATGTCAATTCTGTCAATTTAGGAATCACAGTCAAGACAGATCATTTTGAGATTTAACTCAGTGGGGAAAAAGTGAATTATAATCCTCAAAGAGAATATACTGGTCCTGGTTCAAGAACAGCAAAGATATGAAATAAAACACTAAACACTGAATATTTTTATTAATCTGGCATATAGCCCATAGGCAATATGCCAAGAGCAGCCAACAGTAAAACAATCTTTTCCCAATTACAATATTGAATTGACCTTACAATGCTTGGCTTAATTGAAAGTCCAATGCAGTGAGGTATAAAACTTTCTTGGATGTTGTTATTGCAACAGATAAATGATACAAACTCAAAAATTTCTAAAATAGCAAAGAAAGAAATTCAAATACCCTAAAGATGTCAGAAAGAAGGAACTAAGAAAATCAGCACTACATTGGACTTTGTATATAATAGTTCACTACATAGTATATATCATGTGAAAAACCACGCAGACAAAAGGCTTTTTTAAGACGTTTTTTCTACAATTATTTAAAATCCAACTAATAAAAATGTATACTTAAAACCGTCAGCCTAAATAAGAAGGTTAAACTGAGGCAAGCTGAATTGACCAAAAATTAAGTTTATTCGACAGTAGCGGAGAAATTGTAATTCAAGTAATGAATGCTATAGCAAGCTACAGGTGAGTCCTTGAAGTTTGGGTCAGGCTGTGTTTAAGGCATACAAAGAGGGAGGAGTCTATTAGAGTTCAAGCAGTAAGTTCATTGGCTTAAGGATGGAGAGAGATTCTTGGCAGATATTCGTTAGTCAGGGATAAGTCTTGGTCTTCAGTAAATCAGGTATTTAATGAAAATCAGTCTCTCAATTCTTAAATTATGTTTTTCTGAGGGTGCATGAAATTTATTTTATATTCTCCAGTTCCATTTTAAATTGAAATCCTTTCACACCACTAGACTTGTACAGTTTATTTTTTGTGGTGCTCTATATTAGACAACAAATTCTTTCACATACACATACACGCACAGAGAGGACCTTAAAGATTCAAAACTGTACAACTGAACATAAATCATATTGTCTATATTCTATACCTTATATACAATAAAATCCAAAGGACATAAAATTGGCACTGAAAACAATGTTATTTTCTACTAACTGTGGAATTATTAAATCTTTTATGTGAAACTGGAAAATCAAAATACCTTTCTAAATAATATTTGTATATTTTGTTTTCATTTTCTGAATATTCTTGGCTTATCACAATGAGCTTTTAAAAAGTATGGGACTTATACTTGTAGCAAATTCTTCATCTCTTGAAATTTTTTAAATTCAGTTTTTAAAAATATAACTTTTATTAACTTCACTTTTATGCTTTTACCTACTGGTATTTCTGAAAATAAAAAAAAAAAAAAAGATTGGAAGAGATTTGGTCAAAGACGAGTCTTGGAAGATTTATTCTCCAGTGCACAAAACTGCAAAACAGTTTTCGTAACTGCCTGTTAACTCAGGAATGGTTCCTCTTTTTCTTTCAGAACTGCGTTATGTCACATTTCTATGTTTCTGTTGATTGCTCTTGATCCAGTTTCTCTGCTCTGTGGAGTTTAGAAGGATCAATCTTTGTATTCTCAAGCCTGAGAAGGGTGTCTGGCATATAATAAGCATTCGGTACATTTTTTTCTGAATAAACAAATGTATGTTGGTGTCAGTTTATCTACTGCTTTTCAGTCTCAGAGGAAAATTCACAACCAGTTCTATTCCATTTTATTTGACTGGTCATGGAGCAAGTTTTTACCATCCATCAGGCGCCATCACCATACCTTGTGTTAAGCAACAGATATAAGATAAAGAGTGTTCAGAACATGGGCAGACAGAGGTAGAGAGTAGAATGTAGTAATGTCAATACCCATACTCAAGGACAGTTTGATGTTGAGTACTATACACAGCCTGCTCAAGTTTAAAAAAATAATTTTTTCCATTAAACAAACCCTTTATAACGTCTTCTCCTTACCTCTCTGGTGCTTTCTTTGAAGATTCAATTTGTCCTTAGGGGACAGACAACTTGCTTTATTAGCATACATTTAAATATTTTATCTTTGCAGTTTGAGTGTTAATTCTTCATGACATGTCTAATACAGCTATCCAGTGATACGATATGTTCCTATAATTTTTTTTTTACTGTGATTTATTTAATTGCAAATTTAATTTCTTTAATGATTAGAAACTCTTCAGATTATCTTTTTATCATGGTCAAGTTTTGGTAGTTCATGGCCTTTGAGAAACTGGTTCATTCCTTGTAGGTTGTTGAATGTAAGAGAATATAGATGTTTGTAGTGTTACCTTTGTATTCTTTTAAAGGCTGCAGAATGTGTAGTGATACCCGTTTCATTTCTGATATTGGTGATTTGTGTCTTTTTATTTTTATCAGTCTTGTTAATGGTTTATCAATTTCATTTATTTTTCAAAAAAACATTTTTGTTTTATTGACTTTTTTCTATTGTTTCTCATGATGTCTTGAATCACTTTACTAGTTTTCAACAGCGATGAAGTCAGATAAAATTATATGTCTATGGACCATTATCGTTTGCATTGATATAAGTTATGTAAGACTTATAGATATGTAAATTTGCATAAGGAAAATGAAATGCAGAAACACTAATGGTTGAGTTCATTTCAGACTCTCAGAAATGTTTTCTGAAGTTTCTTCCAGAAGCTGTCTCCTACTTGCTCATTCTTTCTCTTCTTGCTCAGTACTTGTGGTAGAGTTACTCCCCTTTATTTAATTTATATTGACCACAACTAGATGCGGTGCATCTTCAGTATTACCATTCCTGGAAATGGTGGCATAAACTCTGCCTGCAGATTAGTAAGAGTTCAGTGGTCATGCCTAGCATCCTGATAAAGATGAAGAAGTAAAGCTACACAATAGCTCATTATGGTCATGCTCTCTCACCATCAAGAGCAGGAAAGAGTTGATGTAACTAGTTATGTTATCTTCAAATTCTTACTGAAGGAAATGACCAGGCACAATCTAATGTGATTTTCTGAAGGGTGAAATCATGTAATAGTTTTCTCTATTACAATATTAAAATTTTAGTAGAACTTGAAATCTCATTTGAAAGTACATGCCTACCTGTCCCCATAAGCATTAAACTTCTACTTAATTGTAGAGAAACTAGTGTATCTGTTAGAATTGGGAGTAGAGAGAACCCTGCATAAGTCATGCCGCCATCTTCACATGTTTTCTGCCTGGCAATAATGATTGCAGAAGAGATGATCCTGTACCTAATGGGTTTTGTGCACCCCATAAATCTTATTTTCAATTAATATCCTATTTTGGATGGTAGTATAGTTTCAAAATGACAAATCTAGTAGGTAATTTAGGCAGCAGAACAACATTCAACACAATCTTAGAATGTAACTTACATAAATGATGTAAAATTTAGTTAACTAGTTCTTGAGGCATACATACAGCTTATAATATGGTAGTTAAAATAATTTGCATAGCATTGACTATTTTCTCTGACTTTTGATGAAATGCGATAAAATAAGCAAGACTAATTTTATGACAAGTGGGAAAAGCAAACATGCTTCATTAACATTTCATTAACTTGATGATTGTCTTTACTTTTTCATCACTTTTCAATCCAAAGTATAATAAATAGCAAATTTTATCTATGTATATAATAGTTGTTTCATTAAGCATACATAAGCAATAATTGTTTTAGTTCCCCTAAGTTAAAAAGGGTATGATTTATGTTTTTAAACATACAGTTCTTATAATCTTAGAGAGCTCAAGACTCTCACACAGTTTTTAAAGAAATGAAGTAAACATCATTTAAAGAAAAGAAGAAAACTTCAACATTTTGAGCCACGTATTTGAAAAACAATACCCTCAGCTTTTCTTTAATACTTCCATTTTGGAGTAGGGCATTTGACAAATGTATCCATCTATCCACTGTATCATTGATTTTGGAGGTGATTTCTGACTCTGTAGGGGGTCTTCTTTTGAATTTGACAGGTTTTGATGACAATATGAAATTAGAGAAGAATAACCTGAGCTGAGATAAATGATCTGAAGCACTGAAAATAAGTACCCTAGCCTTGTTCTCAGATTGATAAATCTGTCTTCCAAATACACTGGGGAAAGTGAAGACTATTACAAGTGATTGAGGAGATGAACATAAAGTGTAAATAAATAAGTAGTTTAACTTGAATACTGTACTTCCAAAATAGGCAGTAATACTTAAAAGATATGGAGAAGGAAAATGTTAAAACTCACACATATCCACACACACCTTTAACAATGTATTATGAAGCAGGTTAAGAGGAAAAAGAGAATATATAAATATTTGGTAAAATTTAAAAACTGGCTTATATTTCCACTTTATCTATGTGTTTTCCTGTTTCTCTTTACTCTAAAGGGAATGGAGTTATGGAAAGAAGAAGACGTAACAAGCACCGATTTGGAATATCTCTTGCTTCTTACACTTCCTCTTTAAAGAAAAGTGGTAAGGAGGCAGTAATTATAAATGGACTCAGATTAAATAAGGAAATGACAAAACTTCTTTGGCTTATGTTAAATATTTTGATTTCTTTAGCTTGGTATTTTTTAAAAAAGAATAATTTCTTTTAATGTATCTCAGAACAGCTGTCATTTTATTGTATAGAAGAAACTAATATTTTACTTCAGTTTTTTATTCTACCTTACATATAATTTAAACCTTCCCTTTGGAAAATTAAGGAAATGAATTGGAAAATATTTGAGCAATAGCTTATTATTTCAGATTATAATTTATAATATATGTATAGGGTATTTGTATATGTATAGATAAATTTGGGGCAAGGGGAGAGACCGACAGACAGACAGACAGACAGAGAGACAGAGACAGAGACAGAGATAGACAGAGAGAGAAAGAGACAGAGACAGAAACAGAGAGAAACAGAAACAGAGAGACAGAGACAGATTTATTATAGGAATTGTCTCATGAGATTTTAGAGGCCCCAGAGTCCCACAATCTGTTGTCTACAAGCTAATGAATCAAGAAAACCAGTAGTATAATTCCATCTGTGAGTCTGAAGGCCTGAGAACTAAGAAAGCCAATGATGTAATTTTTAGTCCAAAGCTAAAGGTTTAAGAACCTGAGACTGATGGTGTGAGTCTAAGAGTCCAAAGGCCCAAAACTCATAAGCTCCTATGCCCATGGGCAGGAAAAGATGGACACCATTTTACCGTTTAGTGATATATAAGTGGTTGTGATATACATTTGTGAATATTATTACATTACGAAAGTAATTAGTAATTTTATCTTTTTCCTGGGTAATGAAAGAAATGAGGAATACCTCAGTTTGTTCTCTTTTCCTGTGCACTATTATATAATTTAACTATTCCTACATTTAAAATCCTTTAAGAAATTATTTTTTTTATTATTTTACACAAGTAATGTTTATTTAGACTTAATCATTTCTTTATCCTATTTTTGCTCTTTCGTTTCTTATACATACCCAAAATTCCATCTAGGATCACTTATAATGGAAAAAAGTATTTTTATGTTTCCTTTGTTGTAGGTATGTAGATAACTAATTTCTCACTTGTTTTTTCTGAAAGTGTCTTTATTTCATCTTTAATTATGAAGGATAGTTTTCTCAATTGGTGATATATTCTTTCATCACTTTGACCTTATCAACCTTTATATTTGTTTTTCAGTTTTAGTCTGATATTTCTAGTATTGATCCAGCTTGGTGTTTGTAATATTTCTTCAATTTAATGTTAGATTTTTTTTCACGAGTTTTGAAAAGTTCTCAGCCATTATATTTTCTTATATCTTTTCTTCTCTTTTTTGAGAATTCTGAAAACTATGTGTTAGATATTCTCACTGTGTAATCCCTATCACTTCCTTTGTCTTCCATATAATTCTTTCATTTTTACTTATATGCCTCATTCCGCATAAGTTCTAGGTCAGAAATTTTCTCTCCAGCTGTTCACTCATGCACTGGTTTCTTAATTTTAGTTTTAATACATTTCAATGTACTAGTTTTTTATTTCTTCTATGCTCTCACTTTTGTCTTTTTCATTTTGAACATTATGCATCTTTATTATTAGTCTATTAATGAAAATTCCATAACTCTCAATAATTTTATTAATCAGAGTGAAGTTTGCATAATAATTTTATAGTCATGTCACATAATTGGTTCTATATGCTTTTTAATAGTCAGTGGATATGATCCCTTGGGTTTGTTGTAATTGATGTTTATCATTCATATGAAGAATTATAAAGCACAACACAATTCCTTTAAACATGTGTATAGTCTTGTAGATCCTTATTTAAGTCTGTCTCATTTGTTTTAATTTGTACCCCTTTCCTGTTGATAAGGCGTTAAAACCTTGTTTTGTCATTCAAAATATTTGTATATTCTCTTACAAGAGTTTTTCTAATCTGATACTATACTGGTTTATTATCTATCCTTCCTACTCTAAAATGTGAAAATTCACTACTATGACTGTAGCACCTAGAAAAATGCCTTGCAAATATTAGAAACTTGATGACATTTGAAAAAACAATAATCTGATATTATTCCATCTGTGTGTTCTAACATATCATTTCCAGCATGAATAGATTATTAGGTGAAGACCTGGACCTTATTCTTGGGAACATTCATCTTTCAATAAAAAACCTGCATATGATTGTTCAATAAATTCAGCCAACAATTTGTTCATATTGTTTCCCCCCCCCCCCATAATCACCTTGAGAAATTGTCTCAAATTCACTGCTAAAATCAAGGAACAATACATCCATTAATCACATTTAGTAACTGGCAAGATATCAAGGAAGCCCCTAGTAAGTAATGCTTTCTTCAAAAAAAATTTCCCATGCCATTTTATTACTCTTTCTAGAATATTGCTGGAAATTAATATTGTTAGTCATTTGGTTGTTTCTATAATTTCTAATTTTAAACTCCAATTTTGCCTTTAAAAAGTTTTTGTCTGCTGACTTTCAACAGTGACAAAAGTACATTTTTAAAAATATCAAAGTAATTGCTCAATTCAGATGATACCAAATGGAGGGAATACCCCATTTTGAATACTGAAATATTTACCAATCTCACTTATTTCTATGCTCTCATCACTTCTTATACCCCACTAAAGTCTCAGGGATTTTTAAAGTGGTTATGTAATTAGATTTGTTATTATTTTAGGCTTTTGAATGTAATTCATTTGGTTCTGAAGATTTGAATTCATTTAGAGATATTAATCCTCTTTTACCACTTCCATAGTAAATTTGTGAATTAAGTAATTTTTGTAATCATGTCACATAATTAGTTTTATATGCTTCTAATTTGTCAGTGGGATATGATCCCTTGGGATTTGTTGTTGTTGTTGTCGATAATTCACATGAATAGTTATAAAGCAACGCGAGTCCTGTAAACAATATGCATAGTTTTAGAGATAAAGTCTTTCTCATTAGTTTTAACTTTCTTTCTCCCTATTGCTAACTTTTTAAAACTGTATTTTTTGTCATTCAAAATGTCTCTGTCTCTATTACTTTTAATTTTTCCTCTTAACTATATTTATTCTATGATTTTTAACTTAAAGTTAATTATTTTGGATAGAGAATATAAGAATAAAATATAACCAAGTAATATTCTATATCTGTTCTTTATTAAGGATGCAACTTATATCACAACAAAATTTTTTTTTCATGCTCTGAATTATGCCAAACTAGCTACTTCACTTCATCCTTCACTTTCCTCAAAGGTCTCAGTTCATTCTGAGCTTTAACTTTCCTGAATATGCTTATATTCTCTGCTTCTCCCTTGAATCCCTTACATGTATCTCTTAGTCATTCTATTTATAATATTGTGTCCTTCATGGTTAGATCAGTTTAAGGATCCAAGTGAAACATGTAGAGTGTTAAATTGGAATACATAAAACAATAGAGCAGCAGTTAAAATTGCATGTACCATATAAAAACTATGAGCCTTAAAGTATCACCCCATTAAGAAAGACCAATTAAAAACCATGGTTCTTTCATTCTTGACGGTCATTAGACCAAAGGTTTTGACAGATTGAAATTTTGTCTGAATAACCTATATTGCATGTTTCTAAAATAATTCTGATCCTTTTCTTGACACCACAAAATGCTAAAGTAATTATTTTATATAGCATTTTAATGTTTATAACTATATAGCAAGATATTAAACAAAAATTTAAAAAGAGTATACTATTCTAGGTATGCATCTGGAATTAGCTTTGCAGCAGCTTCATGGGCTGCTTATTCTTGTCCTTGCTACAAAGACTACCATTGATTCCCCCAAATCTATTAATATCCTTTTCCCAGGCTAAACTCTGTCAGACTGCTAGAACTGCTGTCAGAAATAGGTCTACTTCCAGTTTTGGAAACAGACTTATGTGTGTTTAATGGAGGGTGCTTATATTGACTAGGTCAACGTATAGAGACTGCAGAATTATCACACATCATAATAATGGGAGAAATAGTACATGACAGTGGAATGTATTAAATAAAGATAGCTATGGCTATTTTGAAGACAAGAAGAAAAGAAAAAAAAAAAGAAATAAAGTAGGAGTTAAATTTTAACATTTTTTTTCTCTAAATAGACACCTGAGGAGGAATGAAAGTAAAGATGACTGAAACATCATTTTTTTTCAAATCTTTCAGCTTTTGACTAAATCCCATTGCTTTATCTAGACTCTAGATTCTAGAAAATGTCATGGACTATCAACAAAAGTTCTGAGAATATGGCTGCTTAACTGTAATCTTTTTAGAAATCCTGTATAATAAATTGATGCAACTGATTTTTAGCATAGGCATCACATCACAATCCTATCATAATGCCTTTATAAATCGCTTTATGGTAACTGCCCAGTCCTACAGTTTATAAAATCCCAATGGTTGTTGCTTTCCTGGGTTGCCAGGGAAACCAAGATTGGTCGGCTTAAAGAACCCCAAGAAAAGTATTTTACTTATCTGTTCCACCTCAAGTGAAAATGTAAAATATTTAAGCTACCAAATTTATATTGTTTAGACTCTATTAAGGTTACAGTTTGTGCTTATAGCCATTCATGACTTAGTCTCATCAACTTGTTTGAACAGCCCCTACCCTTTAATATGCATTTGCCAGATGAGCAGGTATGTCTAAAGTCATGTCCCTCAGAAGCAAAGCCTGAGACATAGATTCTTATATAAGTGATTTTTGAGAGAATCTTTTCAGGAGAAAGATGTAAAGTGAGAGAAACATAAGTAAAGAAAGTAAGGAAGAGAAAGAGACTGAGCTAAAATGTGGATTCAAGTGAAGGCTAGCCTTACCTGATCAGATGAGTAGCTCTGAATTATAAATCTCACCTGAATATATATATATATATATAGGCTGAGCTTAGTCGTCAAGTAGAAGCTGCCTAAGATTGAGAGAGAATAACATGACGAATCATGGGCGATTGCTGGTGTTTGGTATAAGTATGAGCCATCAGCTTTCAACACCTACAGCAGCTAGTAGTAGGAAAACTAGCCCAATTAAAGAAAAAAATTTGGGTATGGCAACACTAGTATCTGTTACAATGAAGAACAGAAGTAGTGAGCAGTAAATGAAACTGACAAAGATTTCAGAGTTATTTTTCTTAAAGGTCATGATTACTCAAGGGAACAAATTGCATCTTTCATTATATAGCAGCAATCATTTGTCAATACAAAAATCTGCAGATAGATGGAGCCAAGCAGTCTTAGGATTTTGTTTCAAATGTTATCTGTTAGATTCATTCATGACTTTTCCTAAATCCTACATCACGTGATATATTCTAAATGTCAAACAACCAATCATGTACCGTCTCCACAAAACAAGGGGGAAGATAAACAGGCCCAGACTTAGTTATCTAACTCGACCTTAAATACAAGACAGTAAAAACCTTGCTAGACAAAAGGCAATGCCAATGTCCACTAAAATAAATAAATAAATAAATAAGAAATGTGGTCGTGCTGAGTTTGAAATATCTTCTGATATTAGATATCTGCCCCTTAAGTTGGAGACAGAGTCGTGCCAGCATTTTATTAAATGTTCTTTGTCAATCTTATGTGATAATTTGTATATCTTAAGTGTGCATTAACTCAGTCTTTCAGAGAAGCCAATTATGCAATAATTGCCTGTGATCAAACCTAATAACTTGGAAAAGAAAGCATATGGCCACCTTAATACAATGAAAAATACATAAAATCAATACTCAATACAGACAATATATTTAAGTACTCAATTTAGACCAAATACTAAAAAGAGAGGTAATAGAATGTGGTAAGTAACAATGGAATAATAATCTTTTAATGTCAAATATAAGTTCTTCTGGGGCAAGAATAGATTATTCTGAGCATGAAGCAGCTATAAAAAATTTGTTTGAATACATATATTCTATATGCGTACATAGCATTTTAAAAGTTGATTTTTAAGCATGCTCCTTTATCAAGGGAATAGAATAAACAGACTATGCAGAATGTGCTCATTGTATATTCTAGTGCTTTAGACTGGTTCTTCTTACTATGTTACTATGGCTCATTCTTTAGTGGGCAATTTAATCAGATGTTTAAAAAAAATTGAACATAGTGAAGGTTCTGCATGTAGACTCAACCGGTTTCACAACACAGAGCTATTTAGCATAGGTGTTTCTGTAACTGCGATAACAGTGCCAGGTTTGATTTTGTTTATAGTGCCGTAGGGATCCACCACAGCTTGTGGCTTCAGACAAAGCAGCATCTGGCACCGTGTGATGGGAGGGAGGAATTCCTCTTGTAGAGTACTAAAATGTTTACTAGCACAAACCTGTTCAGGGTTTCCTTTTCCCCCTCCTCTATAGTTCCTTTGTCTCTCTCCATTTATAGAAATTGTAAATGGGTCAAAAAGTCCATTCATTGAAGAACCACCAACAACAGAGTGAGAGATGTAATTTAGATCAGTTAGTCCATTCCTTACCAAAACAAGATGGTTTCCCATAAAATATATTTTTTTATTTTTTTTGTTGTTATTCAATTAAGCATGATTACACACTCAGCAATTCATTATTAGAGTGAACATTTTTACACTCATATATTTCCGTAATATTTTTTTAGGAATCACGTTAAGAAGTTCTGACTATTTTTTACCTTTTTTAGAAGTAAATGATTTATTCCTTGAATACTGTCCTTGTTATTCTCTTTCAAATATCTACAAAAAATATACAAAAGTAATAATAAGATACAATAAAATGTTGTACTATAAATTAAGTTTTACTTCAGTGAAATAGAATATCTGCTATCTTTGAGCTTGAACAATATATTTATTACATTTTTTATACCATTTTGCTGTAGTCGTAACTACGATTTATTTTTTCAGTTTAAACACTCACCTCTTCCATCTATAAATTATCTACAGAGTTACATTTGATACTTTGAATATTTGTAAGTAAAAAGAAACCTGGAATCTTCTTTGAAGCAAATGTTATTTTTCAGTCACGAAAATTGTGTAAAAATAAACGCGAATCATTTCAGAGCCAGTGCAGTGCCATCTCTTCCTTGGTGGCCTTAAGAGATGTTTTCTTGTTTAATGCCACTTTGTAGCTTAAGTTTTTAGCCTTGATATTTAATAAAAGAGCTGCAACCGCCAATGTAAGGACCATATCTACTCTACACATACATTTAGTTTGTTTTTTATAGTGTTTAGAAGTTACAACACTTAAAAGTTGGAAGATTTCACATAAATGTACAAAAATAAGACTTCTTCTGAAAAATTACAAGTGCTAGTGACAATGAATGCTAATTTTAACCTGACAACACTTGGCTGCAGTGAGGTAGCAACTGCTTGCCGTAGTTGGCAGTGCTTACCACAGTGTCTAGTCACAAAGCAAATATATATGAACTTAAATCCAGATTAGTTTACCATTTAAATAACCAACAAGATGGCTATGGAGATCAGAGTATGGGAATCATTCCCAAACAGATTTTGTTACTGTTTTTACTTTTTCTACTTTTGCTTCACATAGTTTAAGATATTTATTCCGCAATTCAAACAAGTGCCAAGTATTATCAAGGGGTATTATAGTCAAGCCTCTGAAATGACAGGTGAATATTTTATTCAAAAATGTTGAAATTAACTTCATTTTGCCTTTTATTTTATGTTTTTTGTTAAGTAATATTTTGTTAATAAAAATAAAATAGAACAAAGAAATTTTTAAAAAATTAAATATATTGCCATCCACAAGGAACATTTTGATGTAGTATATTTCGGGTCATTTATATATGATAAAAAGATATTTAAAATGTATTTTAAAGGGTCAGCAATGTACTATGCTAGTAACATTATATATGACTTATATTTTCACTGAAAATATAAACATATCAACAATATACGCTTACATTACCATTTTAATGACTATATAATATTCTATTTCATGGATATTAATGGTAATTATTTCAACTGGTTTTCATCTTTGGGTATTTAGATTATGTGAGGGTTTTGCTGTTATAAAGTATTTTCTGGACACCATTAAAACAGAAATTTCTCACCTGCGTTTAATTATTTCATAAAGATAAATATTCTTGACTAGTTGTATAAAACTATCAATATTTTTAAGATTTTAATGTTTATTAAATTGCTCTTAGGAATATTATAACAATCCATACTTCTGTAAATAGTATATGAAAAAACCTATTTCCATCTATGGCCATGCTATCCTGAATGAGCCCAATCTCATCTGCTCTTGGAAGCTAAGCAGGGTTGGGGCCTGGTTAGTACTAAGATGGGAGACCACCTAGGAAGACCAGGTCCTGTAGGTGTAAAAAATAAAAAAAAAAATAGGGGATTGTAAACTGACAAGTTCCTTGCAATCTGTGAGGTCAACCAAGGGTTGCCTTACCTAAAAACAAAAACAAAACAAAAAACCTATGTTTCCCTCATCATATATTGATAGTTTTTTCATTAAGAATGATTTATCCATTTAATGAGTTTTTTTTAAATACAGAAAATTAATTTGGAAATAGCAGTTTCATGATATTTCTGCAGAGATATTCCCAGTTAAAGTCAATGAGGTCTAATCGTAATCATTTATTTAATGTCACTACTACAGCTGTGTGATCAGCACCCAGTGGCTTAGGATGAGTTCCAGAGATAGTCTGCCTAGGCTGTAAGTCTAGCACTACTACTTATTGACAGCACTGTATCAGGCCACTTATTTTGTCACATTTGCCTCATTTGGAAAATTGGGAATATTTTGGAATCAAGAGTAAATAAAATAGACAGAAGTTTTATAATTTAATGTTATATATCCATGACATATATTACTTAACTTTGAAGTAGGTATATGCTAAGAACAGGTTACATATCTGAAATAATATGGTTCAGTTAGATAATTAGCAAAAAACAGATTTCAAGTCAAACCAAGGTCTCCATGCTTATGAAGTGAATTATATTTTCTGTCTCTATGTGTTGATGTTTCTCTTTGCAAAGGTAGCACCCTAACTTGCAGCCCAGTTAGGACTCCATTCTTAATTGTATACACAATTTCAGCAAAAACTAAAGGTTTCAAAAAGAGATTTACAATAGGTTATAAAGAGTAAGTAGTAATATCTTCTACTTACTCTTAATGAATATGTTGTGAATTATATTAGTTGATAAAAACTGTAACACAGTCGTTAGAACTTTTAAAGATATTGCTTTAAAAACTGTTCTACTTGCTTCATTTCTCCTGGAAGAAAATATAGAGGGTAAACTCCTTGACATTGGTTTTGGCGATGTTTTCTGTTTATTTGTTTGTTTTTTAATTTGACACCAACAGCAAAAGCAACATAAGCAAAAATAAGCAATTGCTACTATGTCAAACGGAAAAGCTTTTGCACAGCAAGGAAATCATCAACAAATGAAAATTCAATCTATAGGTTAGAGAACTTATTTGGTAAAAAGTTAATATCCCAAATATACAAGAAACTCATACAACCCAATAGAAAAAAAACCAATTTAAAAATGAGCAATGGACCTATATAAACAGTTTTGCAAAGACATATAAATGGCCAACAGGTATATAAAAAGATGTTCAACATCACTAATCAGCAGGAAAACGCAAATTAGTACCATGATGAGATATCACTTCACACATGTTAAGATGTCTTTTATCAAATATAGATAGAATAAAGACTTATTTATAGAAAAGAAAGAATATAAGTATACATAAAAATGCCACTATCTAATACTGTAGTGTTTAGCCAGTTGTGATTGTTTAAATTTCCATCTATAATAAGTAAAGTGAAATTAAACTTTACTTTCTCAGGTTCACTCACTGTATTTCAAGTGCCAAGTAGCCACATGTGGCCTGTAGCGGCTGCCATAACAGACAGTGCATTTGCAGAATATTTTCCATAATTGCAGACAGCGCTTCATTAGGACATAAAGCGTTTAACAGGGAACTGTATCACACCTATCATTGTTAAAAATGTCACTACCAAATTATCACTTTAAGAGTCCTTTACTCAGGAAAGGCCAAAGAAATTACAAAAAAAAAAAAAAAAAAAAAAAGTGAACATCAACACAAGGTACATTAAAAAGAGTTCAAGTAAAAGCTTAAAAGTGGTACAGATAATTATGTTGACAGATGGTGATGATGATGAAAGTTGATGATAGATAGTTAAAATTACAATATAGGATTGTTTTGAGAATGAAATAAAATTAAATGTAATAATGAATATAAAATGTTACCTGTACAAAATAAGTACTCAAAAATGGGAGTTCTTTTTAATATTTTTCAATGCAAGTGTCAAAAATACGGTTCTTGAGATTCAATTCATTGGATGAAAAGAGAATTGGAGGAAATTTATTCTAGACCTAAAGCCCCATTGCTATCTGATAACAAACATGGTAACTACTTCCATAATATTTTATGGCTGGAAAATCCAAACATAGATGTGAACACAACTTAGGTCAAACATTCTGCATTTGATGTCTGGAAAGGATGTCAGAGGCGCTGATTCAATACTGTTTTCAATAATGATATTATTGTTATGGATTAGGAAATGTACACTGGTTTCTCTACAGCTGAAGACACTACTTAAAGACATAGTTAAGCCTAAATACCAGATTTTTTAACAAGCTCTGACAAATATATACTCAAATTATGTTTTTGGCCTCAACAACTTCATGGAATAACTTGTTAATTGAATATATATAAATTATTTGCCTAATATGTGACATTCATTCTAATGCATTTATTACTAGGGATATAGAATCAAAAACATCTCTGTACTTATGGGGCTTACATTTTTATGGGGAAGAAGTCAAATTAATAAGCAAAATTTGTAAGTGAATGAGGTAATTTTAGATTGCATGGTCATGTTTACGTGGAGAGCAGTAGTTTACATGAAGACAAGACTGGGTGTGATGAAATAAGGAAGTTCCCAAATTTGCCACCCATTTATCCTGATAAGAAGTGGCCTAACAGATGATTTGAAGTAGAGACATATCCCCTATATTAGTGTGTCATTAAGTATGAGTATGAAATATGTCTTGGATCAACTGAAAATTAATGCCACAGAGAGATATTAATTAGTTCAATCACGGAATGAGAGGAAAAATTTAAAGTAACTATTTCTATTTCCAATAATGGCAGAGTTAACACTTTGCTTGATATGAAGAATTATATATGCCACGTGCTCTGAATTTTATAATCAGGACTTTATAGTAAAGGACAATACTTAACCTAAGGCTAAGAAATGTGCAAAGATTTGCTAAGCTTATGCTTCAGTTAAATGGCAGATCTGAGTATCTAACCTGAGAATTTTAACTACACACATTGTATATAACATGATAATATACTTAAGCCCAGGATAAGACATCTGGAAGAAACCATTAGAGCTCAATTTATATATTCATCTGTTTTTTTAAAAAAAGAAGATGAATAGATGTTACCCAAAGAGATATTTCTTTGTTCGTTCTTTCAAATCTCCATAAATGAAGAAGCATATTTTAACTTGAGAGTACATTTTTGTGAGTGTGCAACTCCAGAATTCAAGATGGTACTATATCTAAAAATACAACTTTAATGCAATTTCATTTTTATTTTTTTTATTTCACTCTTGAGGTCTTTAGTTGCATAGAATTGTATCAGTCCATGCAAGGGTTTTTATATCCCTATATTTTGAATTTGTTTTATATTTCTGTTTTCCTTTCTTCTTTCATTGTTTCAAGTCTTTCTTCTCTGAGGTTTTCATCAAATGCATTGAAGCTTTTCTTCCAACCCATTTTTCTATACATATATTTAAAAATACATTTGTCCTTGAAACAGTTGTATTATTTTTAGTAGAAAATGTGTTCCTACATTTTAAATTAAATAAAGGATATTAAAATAAGAGAGGCTTTTCATACCTTATGTATATATCACTAAGAAAATATGTGAAATAAAAGAAAAATGGATTTGGGGGAAAAGATAAAGTACCATTCTTCAGTTATCATTGAAATTGGATGCATATCTATTCCAATTTATAGAGTTCATTCTCTTTGTGTTTTTGATAACAAAAGAACAAATTCAATTAGTCTCTGTATTAGTTCTCTATTCCTGCTAGAGCAAATTAGCACATATTTAGCATTTTATAACAGCACATACTTATTATATCACAGTTCTATGGGTAGGAATTTTGACACTGGACTCAGTAGACTAAAATCAGGTTGTCAGTAGTGCAGCATCCCTTCTGGTGGCTTTATAGGACAATCTTGTTTCCTCACTCCTTCGCATTGTTAGCAGAATTCAGTTTCTTGTAGTTAACAGTGCAGCCATTCCCAGCTGTCAGAGACTTTCTCCATATCCCTTGGTTTATGTCTCCCTTTCTCCATATTTGAAGCCAACAAATGGGAGATTGAGTCTTGTCATGCTTGATTCTCTCTTGCCTCTAATTGCATGGTATCTCTTTGACTCAAGCCAGGGAATATTTTTGAGTTTTTATATATTTGTATGATTATCACTTGGGTAGATCAAGATAATCACTTCATCTCAAGATCCCTAAACTTAATCGCATCTCTGGAGTCCCTCTTCCATGTAAGTTAACATACCACAGGTTCCAGTGATTAGAGTATAGACTTCTTGGGAGGATAATGTGGGTTATTATTTGACCTATCAGAGCTCCTTCTCCTCCTCTTTTATTTTTAATTAATAGACTTTATTTTTTACATCATTTTTTGTTTTACAAAAAAAATGAGTAAGAAGTACAGAAGTTTCCTATGTATATACGTATGTATATATGTACGTATGTATTTTGCTCATCTCTCCTACCCTGTTGTCTTCCCTGTTAAAACATCTTGCATTAATGCGGTACATTTATAACAATTCATGAACAAATACTGATACCTTACTATTAACTAAAGCTCATAGTTTACATTAGAGTTCACTCTTTGTGTTCTGTAGTTCTGCTGCTTTTGACAAAGGCATAATGTCAATATCAACCATTACCATATCATACAAAATAGTTTCACTGTTCCAAAAATCTCTTCTAGTCCACTTACTCATCCCTTTCTTGCTCTTCCCAAAAACCTAGCGACTCTTGAACTGTTTACTGTCTCTTTTCCAGAATGTCATATAGTTAGAATAATACAATATTATATCCTTTTGGACAGTATTCTTTCACTTAACAGTGTGAAGTTTTTCCTTTATCTTTTTATGGTTTTAAAGCTTATTTATTTTTATGTTGAATATATTCCGTTGTATGGATGCATCAAGTGTATTGATCTAGTCACCTATTGAAAGAAGTCTTAGTTGCTTCCAAAATTTAGCAATTATGATGAATAAAACCACTATAAACATTTATGTGCGCACTTTTCTATGGACATACATTTTCAACTGATTTGAGAAAACACCAAGGAGCATGATTACTGGATATTATGGTACAACTATGTTTAATTTTGTAAAACAAATGTCAAACTGCTTTGCGATGTTGCTGTAGCAGTTTGCGTTCCCATTAGCGATGAGTGAGAGCTCCTGATGCTCTTAGTCCTTTACTGCATTTGGTATTGTCAGTGTTTTTGACATTCATCATTCTAATATGTATGCAACTATATTTGTTTGTTTTAATTTGTGGTTTCTATTATAATAACATATGATGCGGAGCATCTTTTCATATGCTTATTTTATATCTGTATATATATATAGTTCTGCATAGCTTTTTTAATTAATAAAATCAATTTATATTTTGTAAAACAAGTAAATTTAATATTATGTATAGATTAATCACGGTAATTTGTTAAAAGCTACATGGAGATTCTGAAACTATGGAATCCTAAACTGATGTCCCTACAGACCTTTCCAAATCTATTGCAATTAGCTACTAAATCCTAACAACAGAAGAAATTCAGAAGGTAAAGGCAGGTAGATTATCTAAAAGAAACTCACTTTAATTTTTTTTTGAAACTCACTTTAAATTTAAGAACATACATAAGCTGTATAAAAGATATGGAAAAAGATATTCCACACAATTAGTAACTAAAAGAGAGCAGGGCTAGTCATATTATATCAGACAAAATAGACTTTAAGTCAAAATCTTTCATGAAACAAATAATGTCATTATGTTATGATAAAACATTCAACTCATCCAGAAAATATAACAATTATAAATATATATGCACCCAACATCAGAGCCCCTAAATAAATAGAGCAAACATTAACAGATTTGAAAGAAGAAATATATAATACAATAATAGTAGGGGACTTCAGTATGCCACTTTCAATAATATGTAGATTGTCCAGACCAAAAAAAAAAATCAATAAAGAAATATCAGACTTGAACAACACTATAAATCAAATGTATCTAACAGATATATACAGAACCTACCACACGACAGTTGCAGAATACACATTCTTTTCAAGTACACACAGAACATTCTCCAGAATAGAGTACATGTTAGATTTGAAGTCTTAACAAATGTAAGAAGATAAAAATAATAACAAGTATTTTTTTCCGACATCAACAGGAAAAAAAAACTGAAAATTAAAAGTGGAATCAAACTAGAAAATTCACAAATATGGGAAAATTAAACACTATGGTCTTGAACAACCTATAAGTCACAAAGTAAATAACAAGAGAAACTAGAAAATATCTTGAGACAAACAAAAATAAAAATACACATATCAAAATGTATGGATAGGTAGATGGATAGATAATTTCACAGAAAAGGTCTGGAGTCATTATATTGGAAATTTGCAATGGCAGCTAATAAAGGACTCACAAAGACTTAAGGTAAGTAACAGTATAGTATAAACTGCTGGGGGATTTGAGTAAATAAATTAAAATAAGAAATTTGCACTGTTTTGACCAATAGTACATCAAAATCTATGTAGGCATAAGTCAGACAATTAAAAGCCATTAGGGATTCCACCATTATGAGGAAAACTCATGGGAGAAAATAGACCTACTACTAATGGGAATCTCAGAAGCCAAAGCTGCAAAATTGGTGGGCATAAATAGAGCACTTAAAAGCTGTTAGAGTGCTTGCATCTATCCCTAAGACTCTCGTGCTAGGATAAGTTAGTCATGGAACAGATTAGCAGATGACATAGAAAAATATTAACACTGGTTCTGTGATTACAAAATAGTAAAAATATAATAATAATAATAATTTAATATCCAGAAGACAAAAAGGGAAATGATGGAGAAAGATAGACATTAAAAGGAAAACAAACTGTACAAAGATTATGAAAATGACATAGTACATACAAAATCTATACATTATTAGATGTAGTAAAGTGTACAATATATATAACAAACTTTATTATTATTATTTATTTTTATTTTTATTTTATTTTATTTTTTCAAGAGACAGTACTTCAATAAATTTGGATAAAATGAATATATTTAAATATTACTAAAAAATCCAAATTTTCCAAGAAAACCAATCAATTTATGTGGAAAGAAAGAAAATTATGTTGGATTTATCTTCTGTCATACAAAATGTCAAAGGACAAAAGGGAAATTGCTATATTATTTTAAGAGGAAAGGTTAATAAGGATTCAAAACACAACTGCTTTTTTATTCATGTGTGAAGGTAATCAAAAGGTACTTTTAGATATGCAAAATTACAAAAAATATATCCTCCACATGAACTTCATGAAAAAAACATTTCTTCATTACACATTCCAGTCAATTGACATTGAAAAATAAATAAAAATGAAGACAGAATATAAAAGTGCTGTCAGAGGATATCGGAAGCAGTTATATACATATGGCATATAAATAACTTTATATATGGTTCCAAATGGAAGTCCAAAATACCAGCTGTCAACCAAACCTTGAAGGTAATAAACTAAGAAAGATATGAAAATATACTATCTTTGTGAACTTACATTAAAGGTTAGGCAACTGTGGTTTTATTTTGTCATGTAAATATTTTAAAAAACATATATTTAAGTACACATTTTGCTTTTTTGATTGTTTTATAGAACATTTTATTTATAAAAATAACTCACAGGCAATAATTTAAATATACCAAAGTGTATGAAGATATAGTTTTTAATCTGTCTTCCACACTGATATAATTTCACACTCAAAATGTTGTCAATGTGCATCTGTTTTTACTTTTCTTCTCATAAACATTTATAAAGAAATTAAAGTGGAAATCTCAGGAAGAACTTATTGTAGTTTATGTTCAAATAAAATAACCAAAGAAATGTTTTGCCATCATTAATATCTTTGTAAAAATTTTACCACAAAGGAGTAATTTTTCCTAGGTAATGTGATTTTGGATCATTTGAAGTATTAAATGTGGCCAGACTGATAGCTTTACTTTGTGAGAAAGTCAGACTTTGCAAGAGAAATTAAAAGAATGTAAACCAAATGAAAATAAAAAAGTAACATCAAATTTTGTGGGATGCAGCAAAGATAGTACTAAGAGAGAAATTTAGTGTTGAATAAATGTGTTAGAAAAAATATCAAAATTCAATAATCTAAGCATTTATCTTAGAAAATAGAAAAATAAGAGAATTTAAGCTTAAAGCATGCAGAAGAAATTTTAAAAGTATAACAGAAATCAATGAATTTGAACAGGAAAACCAAAAGTTCCATTTTGAAAAATTTTTTAAAATGATAAAATTCTAGCAAGGCTAACTAAGACAAAAAGAGAAAAGACAAAAATGAGTGTTCTTCACTCATCGACTTCTACCTAGTCAATAATTCAAAAAAATGAAATAAAAATATACAGATTTGATTCAAAGAAATAGAACTGCCTTTATTTGCAGATAACATGATTATCTATATAGAAATCCAAAAGAATTGCTAAAAAAATTCCTGGAACAAATAAGTTTAGCAAGGTCACATTAAACAATGTTAATATGTCAAAATCAATGATTTTTCTATGAAAAGCAATTAACAATTGGAATTTGAAATTAAAACAAAATCCAGCAATGCCATTGACAATAGCACCCAAAAACAAATGTAACTGTAACAAAATATGTACAGGACCTATATGTAGAAAACTATAGAACTTGTATTCAAAAACTCAAAAATCTAACACTGTGGAGAAATTTTTCTTGTGCCGACATACAGGTTATGTTAACATTTCTGAAAATACTATATATTTTTAATGAACATTTTAGTACATGATCGCAGATGGTGAGAATCAGGATTCTCACTGTTTAATTAGAAGGTTACAGATTAGACAGAGGAAAGAGCTAGAATGATTTATGTGGTAATGGATTAGAGTTGAAAAATAATTATGAACCCATGAGTAGCTTAATATAGACACTTATGATTACATATATATTTATAGATACATGTATATACATGGCTGAGTGATATATATATATATATATATATATATATATATATTTTTTTTTTTTTTTTCCCCTTGCTTTTTCAATTGAGAATCCTGAGAAACAATGAAATCTCAGTAGCAATGAATACACCTAGCACCCAGATCTTGGTTTGTAGAAAAATTTTCTAATAAATGCAAACAGGACTCCTTGAAAAAATGACTGATTCTAGGACTCAGAAAAGAAACATACAAGATGAGCCTGAAGCATCTTGTAGTGTCAGAAAGTAAGGAAGTGTTCAAAACACACAAATATAAAAAGAAACAAAAAAAACATGATAATGGTGTATCATCACTTGAACCTCAGCCACCCTGCATATTTTGTTTTAATAGCCACATTCAGTGATCTAGGTATTTACCAAGTGCCTGCAATGTGTTAAGAAATATAAGACCAAAAGTTCCATCTTACACTATGTTTTGTCAAGAAAAGACCTTGTATATATCAACTCACAGTACAAGCAGACACCTAAACATACACACATAAACACATATACTTCCTGAGATGAGAAAAGAAGGAGCTATAAAAACTTAAACTAATACGTGTCTTCTAAGCAAAGTTGCTGGCCAGAAATTCTGTGCCACACAGACGTATACTCAGATACAGCTCAGGAAAGCTCCTGGCCCAGTATTTTCCTTCCATTTCTTTTGAGTCATTCATTGCACAATAGAAAATCTTTGAGTAAAAAATAATGGTCATAGCTTGGCTGTTGAAATTTTATTAAAACTTATTTTCAGAGCATTTTATTGACTTAGGTTGACATAATAGGACAAGGGTAGTCTAGAAAGAATTGACTAACTGTACAATTTTAATTCTAGAAATATATGAGGTTCTCTATGAGACTGCCGAGAAATCAGAGTGATAGGAGGCTACATAGTTCTTACTTAACTTTTTGGATCTAACTACTTTCAAAACAGGATTTCAAAAATTGTTCTCCCTATGGTTAATTATGCCCAGTTCCCTGCATTCATCATGAAAGTCAAGGACATAATTTTCCTGAGGTTGAAAACATCACCACATTACTCTTTGCAGACGGTATTATCATATACTTTGAAATAATTTTTAGTAATACACTGAGGAAAACATTCTCCTGAAAGTCAGTGCGCAACTAGAATCCCAGATACTTTCAAGAACAAGAAATCTATGGCACAGCCTAACCAATTTAAGTTCCAACTGTAAACAAAATTGTCTGGTTATACACAGTCATTTGCTGTAGGTTGGTAAAATATGCCCTCTTAAAAATAAAAAAGTTCTAATAACAGATATTTTTTAGCCTCTTTAAATTAAACTAAATAAATGGAATTAGAACATGAATATAGGCATTTTTCCTTTTCTATGTCACATTTTTATCAACTATGATTTCTAGTTTTTCTTTCACTCATTCATCTAGTCAGGAGCATTGCTTCGTATGGATTAGTAAACAGGTAAAAACATCTAAAAATATATATATATTTTTAATATTTCTATCATAGAAGTACCAGTCTTTCAGTCTAATACTTAAACTTAGTCATAGGTCATTATTTTTATCTTAGAATTTTGACACTTCTTCATACAAATTGTTGTATTCTCATTTCCAACCAATATAAAATAGACTAGTCCAATGCCCACACTATTAGTTTTCAGAAGATATGGACTCTTAGTGTTAGTCACAAAAGGAAAAGCTTATTTTTCTCACATTCAGTGATTATCTCAAAACATGAATCGCAATAGTGTGATGTTTTTCCTGGACTATTTCTGGATGCTTTTATCAAATATCTTAACCTTTTTAACCCTCTTGTCATTATCTGTTTATAAATGAGCTAAATTTTGGAAACAACATATGCTAATGATTATAGTTTTAGGCATTCAGCCAAAAAACTGAATAACAATAGAAAGAAAGAGTCATAGCAGCTAAGCAAAAAAATAAAAATAAAAACAAAGCATAATTTAATAAGACCATTTATTTTGTGTACTATTTTTAATTTCTGATAACAACATATACATATAGATTCATACACACATATATATGCAAATGTCCATTTAAGTATATCCACACATATAAAATAAATATTTGAACAGACTCTTCAAATACAGTGGACAGACCATGGATTTTTTTTTTTAGTGATTATTTCATCAATCAATTATTTTTCACAACTGAATAGAGAAAAATGGATAGAATAAGTTTAAAAGAACATTCAGAGTATTTAAGACAATGAAATTATTGATTTCTTTCTCTTTCATTTTTTTCTCCAAAATTATAGTGAAAATTTTAAGTCTGAGTAGAAATACTTGCTTTCCCTTCAAGCATATTCTATTTCCAACCACCAATGTACCCATTATAATTCATACCAAAAAAAGAAATATGATTTCATAGGGAAAAAAATGGTAATATAAAACAAGCAATACTTTTTCCCAAACCAATATTCCGAGGCCTGAAATTTGAGTGGTTTACTAAAATTGCTCTTTTCATAAAACGTGGCTTTAAATGAAAGCCAACAGAATGTTGATAACCTAAAATCAATATTGACTGCCATATTTAGTTTGGATAAACACAGAATTGAACAATCAGTTTCTTCAAAATGTCAGAAAAGCAAAAATATATATATAGCATTAGTAAGAGAATAACTCTTAAATCCTTAAATAAAACTATAAAAATTCATATCTCCAAACCTATAAATCTTTTTTTACATTTTACATTTTAATCTTGTTTTGAATGTTAACATTCTTATGTAAAAAGTACACAAATCATAAATTGTTAATGCAGTCTTATAGAGCAACTTCACCTATATAACTATCATCCACATAAGTATCAAGATATTATCAGCACCCACAAAACCTCTCAAGCCCTTCTCACAGCAGCTCTGAAATGTACCTACTAACCTGTCTTCTAAAATTGTAGGTTGTTTTTGCTTATTTTAAAGCTATACACATAGAATTATGAAGTAATTTTCTATTGTTTTTTGTTTCTTTCACTAAAGTTTAAGTTTTCATATTTGTCATTGTTATATTATGTAGCAACGATTCATTTATTTTCATTAGTAAATATTATTTTTTAAGAATTAATATATGTTAGCCACAATTTACTTGATTATTCCATTACCGATGGATGTTTATTATCTCCCATTTTATAGCTGTTATGAACATTTTTTTGCTGTTGTGAACATTCATATGCATGTATTTTGGTAAACATACTTCTTTGAGGTATATAACTAGAAGTGGAATTTCTGAGTCTTAGGGTATGATTTTGAAAGAACTGCCAAATAATTTTCTAAGGTCATTTAAACAAATTTTACTCTCTCATCAACAGTATGTAAAGTTCCAGTAGCTCCATATCCTCATTAACTTTTAGTGTTTTCCATTGTTTTCATTTTAGTTATTCTGTTTCATGGCTAATGAATTTGACTACCTTTTAATATATGCATTGACCATTTTACCATCCTCTTTTTTAAATGGGTAATTAAGTCTTTTCTCTATTTTTGCATTGGGTTGCCTGTATTTCTCTCAATGATTATAGTGTTTTCATTTTTACTTTTTTTTATAGTCTGGGTATTGGGGCTTTGTAAGTAATATGAACAGTATTGTAAATATTTCTTCCCTTTCACTTAATGGTATCTTTTAATAATCAACTGTTCTTAATCTTAATAAAATTCAATATATCTACTGGTAATTTATGGATAGCAGTTTTGTATTTAGTTTTAAAAATGATTGCCTATCCCAAAGCCAGAAAAATATTCTCTTATATTTTTCAGTAAAAGCTTGTTTTGTATACCTTTTACCTTGAGATCAATAATGCACCTGGAATTCACATTTCTTTATGTAAGTTGGAATACAAGTTTTATTTTTCAAGCTATCCAATTGACTCAGCACTATCTACCATCCTTTAACACTGCTCTACCACATTATCTTTGCCATAAATCAATTTGTAGTATATCTTTGGGGTCTATCTCTGGATTCTCAATTTTTTTATTAGTCTATTTATGTATGTGTCAATACTATACTTTCTTAATTTTTTAGCTTTATAAGCCTCCATGTCTAATAGGTTATACCTCAAGTTTTCTTTTTTAATCTTTCTTTTGTAGTCTAAGATTTATTATTCTTTGTATTTCCGTATAAATTTTATAGTCGTTATCAATTTTCACAAAAAAAACTTGCTGGGGTTTTATTTAGGATTTCATTGATAACATAAATCAGTTTTTGATAAATGGGCATCATTAAAAGGTACAAGATATAGTCTATGTTTATTTAGTCATTCTGTAATTTCTGTAAATAAGTCACTTCATCATATTCTGAAGAGGAAAACCTCATATGAGTTTAATTTTCAGGTTAGCGATTTTACCCAATTTAAAGATTTTAAAAAATATATTTCAATGAATGTATACAAAAAAAAATGAGCTTTTAGGTATCAGACCATATGTAAGTAGAAAGTCAGTGTATCTTATTTCATAGTTTATATAGATGAAAATATTTTTAAGCCCACATAAACATATAAAATTCAGGCAATCCTTTCAATTCTATTGCTTAGCATTCTAATCTTAAATCTAAATAATCACATTAAATGTCAAACTAACAGCAAAACTGTTTAATTGAACTCTGTATGGAGATATTAACAAAATTGGTTCTATCAGAATATGCTATAATCTACTACATGTTAGGAAAGAAAGTACAAAAATATGTAAGAAATTTAAAAAGAAGAAACTCCTCTATTCAGCTTAAATCATAGTCCCAAGAATTCAGGTCAATATTTCATCTCAACAAATTACACAACCAATCCCTGATATAATGGACTATAAGAATCAGCCAAGTGTTATAAATAACTAGACCATTTCTGAGAACTACTCTATTCTTTTTCATCAGTTTGAGAATATACTTAAAATAACATTTTTATCATTTTCACTTATTTCTTGACAGCTCCTGATAATATAAATATAAATCATCTTTAATGCAAATTGTGTAATCTAACTTAGCCAGAATTGCATTATTTCATTTTGCTAAGACAAAATTGATATGAAGAACGGTTTTAAGGTCAGATTTCTACTAAAAAGAATAAAATGCATTTTTCAAGTATACTTAATATTTTATTATATACTGTAGTTAATTTTATAAGTAAATTATATGTTTTCAGGCCAACTATAACAGACAAAAAGGATAGTTCCCTCTTTCCTGATCATATTGTTGTAACTCAACCATGAGTGTGTTTTTAAAACAATGAAGCCTATTACTATGAGAAAAAAATATTTTAAGATAAAGTACAATAAAATTAGCATTATTGAATTTGTAAAACATTCTTAAACAGGTAAATTAATGATACTAACACTCTTATTCAATAGCTGAACTTACTGAGGTAGTTAAGAGAATACTATATTTCTATATCTTAATGAGCTTATCAAAAAGGCATACTTGCTCAAACTTAGGTCTTGCATTAAGAACATACAAAGAACGTTTTTATTAGTGTATTTTCTTTAATGTATGTCTTAAACATTTTTGGTCAAAAATATCTTTTCCCTGCCTTTTGGAAAAAAAATCTTGGGTCTCAATTATGTACATATCAAAGTACTTAGGTTAAATCTCTTTATTGGAAAGGAATACAATATATGTGTTCTATATGGCTAGGAATTCGAGTTGCCCATATGTCTAAGTGATTATTCTACATAGTGCTAAGAAAGATCTTAGGCTTCTAAGTCTTCTCAGGTCAGTTTTCTGCCCTACTTATTTCGGAAGTACATTTAGTACTTTGGGCACTTGTTCTCATACATCAAAACATGACCATATAACTATGAAGCAATATGGCAAAAGGTAAAAAGTAATAAACAGTGTGTCAAAGGACATGCTCTTTGGCTAGGAGTTGTCATTTGCAACAGTGATTTGTAGGCAAGCAGCTGAAACTCCCGGAAGAGGCCATATTTGAGTAGTCTTGACTGACAGTGTCTGATCTATGTTGCCACATGCATGGAATTAATAGAATGTGTAATTTGTATGTTTTGTGGAATTACTAATATGCTGTTGTTTTAAATGTATTCTTTCCATCCTCAACAATCATGATGTCATAAGCATAAATTAGTGGAGTCAAGTTTAGGTAGAGTAAACCGTCATATTAAAAAGTGATATTTCAAGATTGTGACTTCCTAATAATGTAGAAAATATCAAAATGGTAATACCATCTATAACTTTTTTTTTTTACTCTAGCCACCTAGTGATTAAGAAAAATCCCTATTTCTGTAACTCTGAAAATCTATAATAAATCTTATTCTTTTCCCAACATTATCCATATTATGATTTATTTAATCAAAGTTTTGCCTTATTCTCTTCTTGTTAATCTCTAATTCTCTGGATAGCCACCAAAATATGGTACTGGAACACTTAATTTTAATGCCTTTAAAATGGTCATCACCTTTTTTTAAGAGAGCAATTTTTTGAGAAATAATAGCTTATTTACTGAAAGCAAATATTTATTCTCATCTGACATGTATATTTGAAAACTATTTCAAAAGGCAATATCAGAAAAATATAAGAGATATTGTATTTTATTCAGTACACATTTTATTATTTTATTTATGTGCATTTTTAAGCTCATTAATTTTTAGAAACTAATGAAAAGTTTAAAATAACTTAAATATCTTAAAAGGCAGAGTTTTCTTCGCATATAGAAAGAAAACCTAATGTTTTCAAGATACTAATTAAAATGTGTATTTTAATATTTTTTTTTCTGCCTAAGTTCCCTATGAATCTGATGATCCACTGTCATTTTGCTTTTCAGGAAACTAATAGTTTTTCCTTTTTTTACACAGTAGATCATTGTAGAAAATACTTTTATATCATTTTGTAATGATATATCTCAGCTTATAAATACCACTAATATTGTTTTTATTAATAAAAAACGTTATCCTGTATTTAATATAGTAGAAACATATATTATTCAAGTTGTAATTTTATCTACATTGTAGAATGTAAAATAATCACATTTGCTAAAACATAAAGTATGCTTTAATAACATTTGTACAATTCAAGATTTTACATTTTATTACCTGTATTGAAGGTTCTCTCAAATCACAAAACAGAAATTACATAATTAACTAACTTATTTTATTCAAGTACATTTCAGATGGTGCAAAATACTGGTGAAAAGCCTGATGTGTAAGAGGCTAACCCATTCAGTGCTACTTGTAATAACTCCCTTTTATGTCTCATACTTAGTGAGAAAATAAGAGTAAGGAAGTAAATAATATGAAAACGTTTGCTTTCAAAAGAAAACAAAAATAAAAACATGAACTTTTCTCTAAGGTTATAATAAGCTGTTTTTCATAATTTCTTCTTCTTGGATATTTATTATGAAAATCCTACCAGTGGATTCACCTCTGCCAGAATTCCATTGTGGCTTTGTAAATAAATACTCTTCATCTAAGTCAACTATGGTGTGATCAATTTTAGTAAATTATTTACATACTTCCAGTGCTTACGCTTGAACTGAAATATGTCAATGCTTTTAGTTTGCTAAATTAGAAAAAAGTATGCACAAATACAAAGGAAATTGACTATATTTTATAAACTTGGTGGAATTTGATATAATGTAGATATATCCTTGACTATTCAAAAGTATCAGAACTAAATTAATAAAAGTCTTTGTTATTACATATTATATTACCTACATATATCTTAAAGTGTAATGTTGCCTTGGAAATGCAATTTCATTTTAATTGAGAATGTGTTTTAAATGCCTTTCGGAAAGTAATTGGACATAGTGACGACATTTAATCATTTTTAATGAAAATCTATTTATTTTTTAAACTAGATTGTGTAGTGGATTTTGAGTAGGTCGATATTTACTGTATGAGAAAATAAAAGGCATTGTATTATGGACTCAAATAAAGAAGTGTAAATTTTAAAATATTTTACCCACTTATTTACAGCACAACATGAACCAAAAGTTCAACGCTATACCAGAGCTCACTGTTTTGTGTTTTTTCTTCACTGTAACAAGATTGAAAAAAATAGTTAAATAAAGATCAAAATGACTAGAGCAAGAATGGGAGAACCAGCCTTTAGTCGGATAGAAATTGGTCCAGCATGTAAAATTTTTGGTTGCTGATAACAGATGAAACTCAAATATTTGAATCTGGAGATTATTTGTAAAATTACCAAATTTAGTGTGAGAGAGAAATGCAAACCCAATGGCAAATCTTATTTACTTTCAGCCTAGAAATTCCCAAGTACTGTAATATTCAAAAGAGCATAACTTCAACAGTAATAGTGGACTGTTGAACCCCTCAACTCATAAAGCAATCAAGTGAGACTTGATGCTTTCAGGGTAGGATTACCATTTTTACTAGAATGATCTCTCCCATTTACCTAACCCATTACTATTTTCTCAGTGTGCTTTGATATGAACAATATCAAGGAAACATGTTCTAAATTGCTAAAGAAGACAGAGAAAAATCCGAACCTCACATTAAAATAACTAAAAATAGTTCAGAGCGTCTAAAATATACTGTGATGTCTTCAAAGTTCCTGAAATATTCTACCTCTTCGCTTTCCAATTAAAGAAAAAAAAATTTTTCTTTGTTTTGCACCATCTCCTTATTTTTATCTTCCAAAACTGATCAAAATTGGACACTTATCTATTTTAGTTTTTAAACAACATTTAGTTCTACACTGTAGTAGTCTGTATTTATTTGTTTGTTTGTTTGTTTATTTTTAGGCAAGGTAACCCTTGGTTGACCTCACAGATTACAAAGACCTTGTCAGTTTACAATCCCTTATTTTTTTTAAATTTGTTACACCTAACAGCACCTGCTTTTCCTAGGCGGTCTCCCATCCAAGTACTAACTAGGCCCGACCCTGCTTAGCTTCCGAGATCAGTCAGGATCGGGCTTGTTCAGGACAGCATGCTGTAGACAGTATTGTGTATTTAAAATTATAAATATGATGTTTACTGTTTGCATTGTTTAAAAGAACAAGAGTTGAGCAGTGGAAGCAAAACAAGAATATCTGATTCTAAAACAAAGACTTCTGAATTTGAATGTGAAACCAAAATTACAAGAAATGAAAAGCCCATAACCTAAACATTATCAGATTGGTGCACGTTGGTGACTCATGAATGAGGTTTCAGCTGTGGTTTAGTACACATGCCCATAATTCTGTTCCCTTATGAGAGCCCCAGTAAAAATTACACAATAAAGCAGATATAGCATTTACATAGAATACAGAAGGTCGAAGTATAATGTGAGTGTGGTGGTTAGTCTAAGCCTAGAGAAACTAGAATGCTAGAACAGAGGAAGCTATGGACACTTTGAGTCACATAGAAGAGCCCAATCTTTTAGTCTCCTTGTACACTTTTTTTCAACCATGTTAGCCTTCTTGCTATTCTGTGTGCACCAGACAGGGTCACAATTTAGGGAACATTATTTCTCTTTTCCTTTTACTGTTATCGCTTAAAAATCTAGGATAATGACTTGTGTATTATAGACAGTCAATAAAATTTGGCAATTGAAAAAGTAATGGTTGCAAAATATATAACAATTTCACCATGCCATTAAGGGCCGTACTCAATAGGATAGATTTGGTTAGTAAAAACAATCACAAATCTGACATTGAAAATTTCATAAATTTTATTGACCTTAAATTCATGGAAAAGGTATAAATCAATGTCACAAATCTAGCTTTAAATCACCTTTTATTAATGTGCCACTAGATGAGCTATTTTTTCACTAATTTATTTTTCAATTATTTTTAACCCCTTCCTAGTTTATTTCATTACAACATGTTAACCTCATATCTGAGTCAAGACTAGAAGCCTTTATCATAAATGGCAGTAAAAGGATGCTTTCTTTTGACATCCGATTATTGGCCCTGTTTTCTGAATCCCAGCTCTTCATTTCTAGGAATATAAAACATGGCCAACTAGCATTTGAGATGCATGAACTCCCAAATCTCTACATCATGAATATTTCTTACTTAATTACTGCAATATTCTAATACTTTCCATGTAAATTGAAGAATAAAAATAGGATTACCTATATCCTATGTAGAAATTCAGTGACTTTTAAAGATTTCAACAATAATCGCAAGCATGGAATTATATATAGGGAAAAATGCTAATGGAAAAATAAAACCAAAAAAAAAAATGAGTTATCCATTATAAAGGAAATATCCAGAAGACAAAAACAAAACAAAACACACTGCAAAGTAATCTGAACGGGCAGTTTTATAATAGCAACCAAAATGAACACCTGTAGTATACTCGAAATTTCCAAGAAGAAATAAAAGACATTAACAGTGAATCTGTCCTGTCTTTGCCACATATCCTGGTTGACAGTGAAACTTACCCCATCTCTTTCTCTGCATCCCTTTTTTTAGGCCTCTATAACAATAAAAGTCTGAATATTGCCATGTTATAGTTTATGATTTCCATGAGACAGAGTTGTGAGTGAACTAACAATATTTTGATGCCTCGGGTTTTTTATTTTGATGTCTGTCAGAAAAAAAAAATTTTTTCCCCCACAGTATTTTTGAAGTTTTAAAAGATGGCTAAAAATAATCTGCTTTTATTTATGTGTGGTTCTTGACTTCTTTTTTTTTTCTACCAGATAAATGCCACTAATAGAAAAAAGTTCCATAGTTCACACCCTGTTTTCACGTATGGGTAATAGTTACTAGATTTGCCAGAAAATATGCATCTATCGTGCATTTTCATGATTTACAAAAACCTCATGGCTTTTTCAAAATAGAACTATGGCACTAATATTAAAATTGGCAGTCTTAATGGGATTTCTTTCATTTGACAAAACATACTGTGTTCAAGGTTAATAACACATTTCAGCAACGTACATAGTGCACTTGGCAGATGTGTGCTCAGTTTCATCATTTTGATAGGCAGATTCCATTCTTTTCCTCTTCATAATAACTAAAATCCTGCCAAAAGTCAACGTTTCGAATTGCTTTAAAATTCATTTTAATGTAAATTTGGATAGAACATTTTTCTCTTGCTACAAGACTAGCCAGTCTCTGCAAGAAAACTGGCTAGCTGAAAAGGAAGTTAGTGATTTTAATAGGAAACTTATTACACAACAATGAATGGGATAAAATTGTACTTACACGTTCGGTGGAAAACATTCGAAAAGTTTTTTGGAGGGAATAAATAAGAGCTATTGAGACTGTCATGTCTACAACAGCAATCTTTAATTAGTAAAATCATGAGATGTTTCGAGGATAATTAACACTGACTATAGTTCTAGTATTGAAATTCTGGAAGGACATTACAAAACAGTCATAATTCTTCATAATTTAGATATTTCAAAACAATCACACTGTGCTTTGTTACTGGAATTGATCATAAATATAAATATAGTTAGCAGCCTTATAACTGACATGTTTTAATCTCATAATAACCACTGTTCCCTCCTATTAGCAGAGATATAAGTGGGTTGATAAAGTATTAAACAACTATAAAAATATTAAAAAGGCAAATATTTATACGCAGATATACGGAACATTGAGTAAAAATCAAGAGAGCATGCCAAAAACTGATCTTTTCGGGCCTAATAAACTCTGTATGTGTTTTTTAGAAGGAATCAAACTTTCTTTTGTAAATCCTGAGCAAGACAGTTATATTTTCACAAGGTTTATTGCAAATTAGAACATGCCATCAGGCCTCAAGTTATTGAGTAGCAACCTCCTAGGGAACTTGAACCTGTCACTTCCACCTTCTCCAGATTATCTATTGTTGCCTATTAAGTGAGAACCTCCAGGGCTGGCTAACAAGACACCTCTGTGGATGAATGAGTTAATGCAGCTTCATAAAATGTTGTCAGTCCCTCGTCTCTCACTAGAAAGCCTGGCTCATTGCTCATGGAGAATGTGCAAAGCAATTTAGGCCTGCAGACAACAACCAGATGGTCTGCCTTGAAGACAGAAGTCCCTTGTTTACAGACAAAACAAGTACGGAAATGCAGCCTAAGGCCAAATGCCCACAAATGCCTAGGCAAGCTTCCGGCTGGTTAAATCTCCAAACTGTCCTGTTGCCCCAAGAGGGTATATTTTTGTACTAGTATTAGAGAGTTCATGATAATTGATTGCATCTTTAGAAACAACAATTTATTTAGCTTAGATTAGAAGGCCTTTAAAGAAATAGGCCATGGGGGAAGAATTAACTTTGATATAACAAGTAAACATTAATGTTGAAATGAAGACTATTATACATTATAATGTTATGTAGAAAATATTGGGAAAGCCCAAAGTAATTTGGTGCAAAGAGTAAAACTTAAAAAGATTAATGCTTCTCTTTATTTTTAAAATTATTCCCCCAAATTTTCCATGTTTTCCCGGAATAGATATTTGTTTCTTTTTTTACTTTAAATGATGTGGAAATGACAATAACCCTCATTTGTATGGACCTAAAAAATATCTATCATGTCATTGAAATGAGACAAGGTCTATCATACTTTCTAAAAAAAAGAATTAAAAGAAAAATAGTATCTTATAAGAGAGGGATAAAATAATAACTGTCCTAGATGATTACATGGATTTGAAAAAAAACAAATTTTATTTAATTTTATATATAAATCTTTGAGTATGTTGTTACATATTATACTCTTCAATGATTTCTTCTCTTTTTTCCTAATGCATCTTTTCTAAAAAGTCAGGATTTCTTGAGTTTGGGGAAATGTACCCAATTCAGATATATTCAACAGTACAAAATATCGAAATGACTGTAGAGTGAAAATGTAGCCAGACTGGGAAGAATTGGATCTTTAAAAAAAAGTGATTTCACTTAGAAAAATTTAAAACCCTATTCCTAGAGGGGTATGTGGTGTGTGTGTGTGTGTGTGTGTGTGTGTGTGTGTGTGTGTGTGTCTGCACATACACAAACATACCTGTTAAAAATGGCCTGTTTATCCAAACTGTAAATTTGGCACAAATCCTTACTTCATGAGTAATAACATGTAAAGATTTTTAAATGCTAAGGTAACATTATTTATCTTTTAGAGAATGACGTTTTATCTAACTGAATCAATTCTGTAAAATTAGAGCTACTGTTAAAACAACTATCTGAAAATGTTTACTTTGAATATATATTTTTTTAATTTCAACCCATAGCTGGTAGAGTAGTGAACAGCAGGATATATTTTGAAGATAGGAATAATTGTATCTTTAAAAAGAAGTGGAAACATTCCAGTCTCATTAGGGAAAATAATCTGCTTGTACAGAGAAGCCCTAACTGAACCAGCATTTATTGAAAAGCTACACGTGCAAGCAATTTTGCTAGAGAGCGTGGAGATCAAAGGAGAAACGAAACAACATCTCCAGCAAGTCATTCTTAGCCTTGACTACACATTAGAGTCCCCTGGGAAGTCTCAAAATCCTAAGGTTTAGGTCATAAGTAAATCCAATCAAATTACAATTTCGAGGGTGAAATTCAGGAATCAGCTATCCCGAGTGTGCTGCTCAATTGTGCTAGGGAGATTCTTCTCAAATTTTAATATACCTAAAAATCATTTGGGAATTTTTATAAAAAGTATATTCAGAATGAGTAGGTCTGAGTGATAAGTGGGAGTTTACACATAAACACATTCCTAGAACCTAGTAAAATGGCTATACGCTATTTCTGCTTATGACTTTTTTTTACTGTAATTATTATTTTAATTGTTAAGCTATCAATTTATTTAGCAGCTTATTTGGGGGAATTTTTAATATAATAATGGTGAAATTCTCCAGAAATAGTGTTTTAACTGCCAGGAACCTAGTACACTGCCTATCTAGAATCATTTTAAATTAACTTGGTTGCTTTATGGTTTCTTGTATTATCCAAACTCTGAATGTCACCTTCAAATCAATGTGTAAACCTCCTTGAAAACACAGTTTCTTTCAGGTTTCATGCTTTTTCTCTCTTTTTTTCCCCCCAAAAAATATTTATTAAAGTCACTCGCAGTTCTGAGTGTTTGGATGGTGCTGCATGCATAATAACTTCTGTGGCAAAGACACCGGCTACTCGCCAAACACTTGTAATATTTTTCCTGAGCACATACCTAGATATATTTCCCCCTAACTTAAATTAGGTGTGGCTGTATAGCCGAAGTTGAGTAAATAAAATGTTAATGAAAGTGACATCTGACATTGCTTATAAAAATTTCCCCTCACATCCTCCCATGCTTTTACTAGTTTGCCAATGTTGTCGGTGACCCTGAATAACTGTGAAGAACATCCATCTACTCCCCTTCCTCCCGGCACTGTCAACCACAACTAAACTGCTCTTATAAGAAATAACCTCGGTGTTTTAAACTATTACAGATTTTGCTAAGACAAGCATTTTCGGCCTCTTAGGTACCAGAGGGCTCTTTAACCTGCTATGAGTCGAATTGTATGGTTCCCCAAAGGTGTGCTGAAGTCCTTACCCCCGGCACCTGTGAATGTGACCTTATTTAGAAACAGGGTCATTGCAGCTGTAGTCTAGTTACGATGAGGTCGTTAGAGTGGACTCTAATCCTATATGATTGGTGTCCCTATAAAAAAAAAGACACAGAGACAGACAAGAAACAAGAGGAATGCCCTATAATGACAGAGGCAGGCATTGGAATGATGCAGTGGCAAGCCAAAGAACTCCAAGGACTGCAGCCACGCCCGGAGCGAGGGAGCAAGGAAATGAATGGCAAGGAAGGGGTAAGATTCTATCCAGAGTTTCAAAAGGAGTATGGCCCCACCGACCCCTTGGTTTAAGATTTGTAGCTTCTAGAACTATGAGAAAATAACTTGCTATTAAATTACTGAGTTTGGGGTACTGTGTTATGGCAACTCTAAAGAACTAACAGCAAACCAAGGCACACTTTTTTCATGCTTGGGAATGCCCCGAAGACCTCAACAAGTTCAGTGATCAGTTTTCTTCTCAAGAAATCTGGTTTCTTTTATATTTTGGCCTTTAATTATGTCCTTAATCTCCAGATTTACAAAGCACATATATGCACGACTTGCCATTTTCCCTAATGATGAAAACTGAAACCATCCATATTTATTTTACAGTCTAAATTAGTAAGTCTTTAATATTTCCTTGTCTCTATCATAACATCTTTCCTACTCCAGGCAGTTGCCAATAACTTAATTGTACCTTCCTGGAACTTCTAGGAAACACCCTTTGGATAAATATAAAACTATTCAGTACTTCAGCAGACAACATGAAATGGCAATTTACTTCCCAAGCCTGTCAATCCGCTCACCTCAAGGTCATTGCCTCCTGTGTCCACAAATGCTAAACTATTATGTCATTCAGATACTAGCCTTTAACCAGACTCTAAAACCTCATGAATAACCCAGATTTACTGTCCCCCCTGCTGGCTACATACAAGACTCTGTCAAGTAGTCATCTCCTTTGCTACAGTAAGAATAAACAGCTTTATATTATGAACAGATGGTTTTGATGATATTTTATGACAGTCGTATTTTAAAATCTAGACTGAAAACTTTAGAATAGAAGACAAAACAGCAAGATGCTTAGAATGACTTAAAAGAAGCCAAATGGCGTAGGACATGTGAGATGTTTAGAAAAACTGAAAATGTTGGACCTTACCCCCAAAGCCTTTCCTCTGATTCAGTCCTACAAGCAGAGAATGATTTGGAGACCTGATGGAGAGCTGCTCATTTGGAGAGAAAATTCAGGAAAAGATCCTAAAGTAAATATGACTGGTTCTCTCCACTTTCTATGAATGGTGCTAAACTAGAAAAGGGGGATTGGACACACATACGAAAACTATAAAGAAAAGTAGTCCCATTGCCAGACCTGTAATACCGAACCAAACATTTCAAAAAAGCCTAAAAAAAGAAAAGAAAAGAAAAGAAAAGAAAAGAAAAGAAAAGAAAAGAAAAGAAAAGAAAAGAATAAGTATCAGAATTGGGAGCTTATAGAAAACAAAAACTAGATGTCCCCTCTGTAGGCATTAAATACAGCAGGATGAATAATTCTCTTACTAAAGATTCTTGTAGGTAATATAAACAGAAAGGACTTTGGAAAAAAGGATCGACCTGCATTAGTAAACAGCTAAAAGAAGAGAAAGGAATGATCAATGAAAGTGCTCAGAAGTGGAATCAGAAGCCCAATTTTCTGTTTTACCCTGAAATTCACATGAAGATATTTCTCTAAACATTAAAAGACAACTTTGCAAAATTGTTATTGATACATACACTACAATATCAAACTTAAGTCTATCATTACACAACCTTTCATTCAGAGTCAACAAACTACACACATAATAACCTTCAGATTTAATTTCCGTGCCCTACCCCATAAATGTCACCTTTAGACCTACTAACTTAATAAAAACATGGAGGGAGTAGACAGGGTAAAATGGGTCAAATATGTAGTGACATTAAAGAATTAACAAACAAATTTAAGAATAGTGCTGACTTCTGAAAGTCTTTTATGAAATCTCAATTCATAATGAGTCAAGCTTAATTTTGAGATGAACTTATCAGTACACTTGTGCCTAAATCAAGCCCAAATTAAAGATATCAAATTGTCATGGAAGTTCTGGTGGGCAAAACATTTAATATGAAAAAAAGTTTAGGTCTGAACACATTTAGCTTCAGATCAGCCCATCAAAAATTCTACCCAAACTCACAAAATAACCTCTTCAACTGGAAAGGTAAAATAGGACAAAAACTTATTAGATAAGAGTCATCATACTTGCTCGCACCAATCCTGTAACACTCCTATCCTTATGGTCAAAAAATTTCAGAGTGCTATTCTCAACCTTGTAGAAAGGCTTTAAAATTTTCCTCTCATTCTACTTTTACCAAACATGTAGATGACCTTTTGTAGTATTCCAAAAATGAAGTGAGCTCTGAGACTGGTTCCCATCTACCTACTTACAGTTTCATCTCGGAAAAGGCAAAAGGTTTATAAGGATAAGTGAAAATTTTATTCAAAGTTTATAACCTAGAATATGATTATAGAATTGCATACTGCAGCCAAGGCACCTCTCACTTACCCATAATGACAATGAAGAGGCTGAGGGAGGACAGAAGAGAGAGAAAGAATGTGTACGTAACCTCACTTCCTCTGGGACAGTGAGTAAATAGAGCGATGTTTTCTTTTTTCCAGAAGACAAAAATAAGGGGGAAATATTTCTGCATATTCAGGACTATCATATTTGTTATTAATTTATCATAGATCTTTAACATATTAGAGCAACTGAATAGGAAATAGAATAAGTTTGACCACACCAAGTTTTAGGAATAGTTAAGTTTTAAAAATATATATCTTTCCATTATATCTAAATCTGACTTATCTTACTGTGGCAAATTATTATCAATTTCTCTCCTCCCTGACTCCCCCTACCCTGACCAATTTATAGGTTGAAGCCCGAACCCCCAGCTCCTCAGAATGTGGCTATATTTGGAGGTAGGGTCTTCAAAGTTATTAAATTAAAATGCGGCTAGTAGGGTGGGCCCTATTTCAATCTGACTGAAGTCCTTATAAGAAGAGGAGATTTGAACATAAAAGAGGCACCAGGGATACCTGCACATTGAGGAAAGCCGTGTGCAGACAACAGTGAAAAGGCAGCCATCTGAAGCCAAAGAGAGAGACTCGAAAGACATCAAACCTGCCAGCACCTTGATCTGGACTTCTAGCCAACAGGACTATAAGAAAATAAATTTTTATCTAAGCCACCCAATATGATGTTGTTAGGCAGCCCTAGCAAACAAATATACGCTCTTTACCAGCTGACTGGCTATTAGCAGTCATTTAGCATTATATCTTATCATTACTTATGAGAGACCTGATAGGACTTGTTGCAAAAGTATAAGTTTAAACTGACTTTATCTTTGGTTGAAATAAAGGCCAAGGAAATTTAAAAATTTAAGTGCTACATATCACAAGAAATTAGTTGCATATTATCAATAACATTATTTAGTTTTAAAAGGGAAGACGATTCCTAGTAAACCATATGGTATTTTTGAAGGCATTGAAGGGATTTTTTTTACCTTTGAAGAATGTAGTATATTTATATTTCTATGAAAAAAAGTCTTCACTGAAGATTACAAAAAAAAGTATTATTAAAAAAATTAGTTTTCTGAACAGAATTAGATATATGTGTTTTCCTACTAACCATCCAGTAGTAGCTACTATGGATATCAATATAAGTATCAACAAATTAAAAGTATTAAATGTTTTCTCTGCATATCAAAGTTTTTCAGTGATGAATTTTGAAATCTTACTCCACATTTTTATTATTGTTGTTGTCTTTCCCATTTCCCACAATGAAAAAATAATCTATTTACTACTGGGGTCTTTGTCTAATTTGCTAATATATTGTCAGCACCTGGAGAGTGTCTGAGATATAATAGTTACAAAATTATCATTGTTAAATAAGTGAATCGATATTTATTGAACAATTTTTGCTCTTTCTCTTATGAATAACTTTACAGTTAACAACCATTTTAAAGTTCGTATTTGTACATTAAAACATTTGTCTCTTTATTGGAAAGTTACACTTTCTTTAACACACGTTACTTGAGAATCAATCAATGAAAGAAGGCAATATTTTCAGTAAACCCAGACATGATACAAATAAACTTACTAAAAACAAAAATGGAACACACTTAGGGACACATATGTTTCAAAATAAGTTTTATTTTGACAAAGTAAATACCAATGAAGATAAAAATTCATAGATAATTTCTTCATTTACTCTCCCCAAAAGAGTGATAGATGAAGAAAATTTTAAGATACAAGAAAATAAAAAAACTGAATACCACATTTTTAAAATTTCAAACATCTCATAATCTGCACAGCGAGCACTGAACAAACACTAGCATTCACTGAATGACCTGTGTCATTCACCGATCATTTAACAAGTGTCATGTATTATTCAAAGCATTCATAAGCATTTAATCATTAATACAGTGTGGTTTATTGTTATTACTCCCACTTTAGGGTTTTGAACCTAAACAACTGAGCGCCAACTCACTTGTTTATGATACAGAGTTTTGAAATTTCGAACCTGGCACGTAAATCTAGGCAGTCAGACCTTAGTGCCCCTCGTCTTTGATACTACTCCAGAAAAGCAATGAGGAGACTTAAAATTTGATGGGGTGAAATGAGTATTAGGTGCAGTGGAACACTGTTATGGCTGACTTCTCCTTAGAACCCGATGACACTAGAAGATAAGAAAAGATGGATAGAAAGTTAGGCAAAACAAATCTATCAACCCAGACATCTATCCAGTGGGACCATTCTTTAAAATAAATATAAAATAAAAAGCATTTCCAGAAATAAATGGCTTAGAGGAACTGTCTCCAACAGAAATGAACTACAAGAAATGGTCAACAATGTTCCTCACAATGAAGGGGGGTGATACCAGATGGAAATCCAGATTTGCAAGAAGAAATAATGTTAAGAAAGTGAAAATTGAGAATAACTTTTGTAAGTAAGGGCATGTGGGTATTCACATATATAAATTTTTTTAAAAAATATTATTGACTGAAGTAAAAATAATACAAATATATTTTGGGGGTTATACAATATCGAGAACTACAAAGAGTGGAGAAAGGCATAAATAGAATTATATTGCTGTGAAGTTTGTACATTGTTGTTGAAATGGTATAGTATTATTTAAAGATTCAATGTGACAAGTTAAACTTTTATACTATAAACTCAAGAATAACACTGTCCTATAGAATGTTCTGTGATGATTAAATAGCCTATAATCTATGCCATCCAATCCTGTAATCCCTAGTACATGTGGTTAGTAAATCTTTAAGGTGATTAGGGCAGCATTTATGATATTTAATAGTAGTTCATTTGGAGTTTGATTTAAGTGGTCATATGTGACTAATGACTACTCTATTGGACAATTCATATCTAAGGTAACCACAAAAATTAAAAACAAAGAGAGATAGCCTTTGATAATAAAAATGATAATAGAGCAGATAAAAGGGATTAATAAAAGATCTTTAGTTATTCTAAAAGATGGGAGAAGAATCAGGAGGAAAAGGAACAAAAAACTTTTATAGCCAAAACTGAATAAATATATGGATGTTCGACTTACACACATATCAATAATTTGATCATATCAGTAAATTAAACATTCTAATTAAAAGGGAAGCATTTGCAGACTTGATAATGAAGCAAAAAAGTGTGGGCTTGTTTTCTACTATTAACCACAAATCTCACTGCTCACTACTCAGCTTGTCAGTTATTTCTCACAGTTCTTAGGTAAAAGGAAATTACGTCTTAATTCTTTGACTTATGAAGAACATGTATAAGGTAAAATTTCATTTTCATTAGCAAGCAAAAAGTTTGTATAAATATGCATATATATACACACATCTACATGTACATATTTATGCATGCATTAACACATCTTACAGACACACACACTTTGGGCAATGAGTTTATTTATGTTACTTGCATGGCCTCGTTGTCGCAATTTTTACTTGAAATCTGTGTTTAACTAGACAAAAAATATATGTGAAGGCATGCAGAGGAATAATTAAGTTTGGTGACGCCAATAATAAGAATAACATGAGGGGTATTTATCTGTTCTGTCTTTGGTAGACACTGGAATGTTGTCTGCAAAAGTCAAGCTAAATTCTTCCCACATGTCTGATTAACATAGATGCAGATGACCTTGAGTTTAGAACACTAAGTGGATAATAAGCGGATTAAGAGTGACTAAGCCCCAAGGACTTTTACAATTCTCATCCAAGTTTTAGTGTTGTTAATTGTGTTTTCTCAGATATAACATAAGGGCTTTGTGAATGATAAAGCCCTAAGATCTTTGTATATTTCCAAATGTAAAAGTTCCTGAGCATATAATTTCAGTTAAGCAAAAATAATAATAATAATAATGATAATGATAATAATAATTTAATATTTTATAGTGTTTATGTGACTAGAGATGTTCTAAATCCTTTCTATACAGTAAATCACTGAATACTCATAATATCCTTTGAAGCAATTCCAATTGATCTCTATTTTAAGAAAAAGAAAATGGAGAAGAGACAGGTTAAGTGATACACCCAAGTCAGACGGAAAATAAGGAGTGGAGTCAGGTTTTTGAACCTAAACACATTACTGGGAGAGGCAAATAAAGGGTCTCTCAGAATCACAAGTTTTTGCCTAGATGTTGTAGGAAACCAGACTACTGAGTGGGGATATTTGGGGCAGATCAAAGCTTTCTTGCTCCATATTTATTCATGTTTTTGCAGATTATTTAATGTACCACTACATTTTAAGATCATCCTCTGATTCACTGTAAAAAAGACAGAAAATTTTCCAAATTCTCTTTTCTCTTCTTTTGGTTATATTGCCTCAAGTGGATGCCATTCAAGACGTTTCTATAGCCCAGACCCCTCTGCCCCTAAATATGTCCCTAATGATAGAGTAAGGAATAAGTCCCCTTGAACTTGATGTCTTTTATTTGTCTTCCTCTCCTTCCAACATTTTATATCCATATACTATATATATATATGTGTTTATATATATATATATATATATATATATATATATATATATATATATATCTCACTATCTTCTTTTTACTTTTTTGAGATGGCTTCCATACTTTCCCCAAGAATGTGATCACAGAGCATGGTAGGGGAAAAAATGACTAACAAAAGAATATTAAAACATGTTATCCATGAGGGAACAGGCCAAATCATTGGTCATTAAGTTAAAAGATAATCTTTCAATAAGAGTCTGGAAACATACACCTCAATTCAACTCTTCATTATGAAAGGTTTACCAAGTGTAATCAAAATCACAAATGCTGAATATGTGTAAGGCAAGGATGTACTGCACACTTTGTGACATGCTGCCTCATGCTGCCTGTTTTTTATAGTATTCTTTGGATTCTATTTTGAGCCCTGTATGTTCTTGCTAGTTTTCTTTTCTATATTATGGAAATGTTGAAGGCTTTAAATTAAGGAAATAGTAACAGAATAATGAAACAAAACTATCACATTTCCTACAGGGAGCATAAAAATAAAAGTCCTTGTTCCTGCACAACTCAATTTAACATTCCTTCACCCAACACGCATATAGACACATAGAGCGCACACAAATGAACATACTCCACTTTGGGCAAAGTGGTATCAGTTTCACCATGTTGGCATCAGTTTCACCACAATGAAATGTGAACTACAAAAACATTTATTTATATGTGACTTATAGTTGTTCACTATATTGTTTCTACCGGATTTTGTTTTGAGTACCTATGTTGCTTAAGAAAACACAAAAAATAGAGTTGTGCAAAATAACAATAATTTTAATGTTCTCATGATTTTATGGGTCAGAATTGGGGCAGTTTATAACAGAGGACTCATCTCTCCTCAACAGTGAATGAGCTTAGCTGGTCCAAACAGTTGGCGATGTCTGTGATGGATTAAATGGGGCCGTATGTCTGGGGTCTTAGTTCTGGCTTATTGGCTGATCTAAATGTCTTATTCACTCACACGTGTGACTCCTGGACTGTCGGATAGACTGGCTGGAGTAACCGAGTCTACTCGGGCAGCACCTCTCTCATTAATCTTCTCTCCTCCCTCTCTCTCTAGTATGGCATTCTCAACATTGTTGGACTTTTTGCAGAGTTGCTGGCTTCCCCTAGTGGCAGCACTCCAGGAGGTCTGGACAGAAGCAGCAAGGCTTCTTGTGAAATAGCTTTAGAAATTCCACAATGTTTCTTTCCATGCATTTAACTGATTAAGTAAACAAGGCAAGCCTAGATTCAAGGGGAGTAGAGTCAGACTTTGCCTCTTAATAGAGGAAATAGCAAGAATTTGTGTTTGTTTTTTATTTTGTTTTGTTTGTTTTACCATACAGCAGTGTTAACTATAGTTATACTTTAACCATATTTGCACATTGCATTCCAGTACTTATTTTTCTGAGGGATGAAGATACATCACCAACTTAGAGTTTTTGTTTTCTTCAGTAGTTAAATTGCTGGATCATATGGTAGTTCTATTTTTAATTTTCTGAAGAACCTCTGTACTGTTTTCCATAGCGGCTGCACCAATTTACAATTCTATGAACAGTGCACAAAGGTTTCCTTTTCTTCACATGCTCATCATTTGGTTATCTTCTATATTTTTGATGATAGACATTCTTACAGGAACGAGATATCCTATTATGATTTTGTTTTGCATTTTCCTGAAAATTTCATGATTTCGATCACCTTTTAAGCTGCCCTTTGGTCATTTGTATATCTTCTCTTTAAAAAGTTAGGTCCTTTGCCAGTTTTTTAATTGAAATTTTTGTTTATTTGTTTGTTTGTATTTTTTTGCTATTGAGTTGTATGAGTTTTTATGTGTTTTAGATTTTAACTTCTCATATATATGATTTGCAGTATTTTCCCCATACCATAGATTATCTTTTCATTTTGTTGAATATTTCTTTAGCTGTGCAGAAGCTTTTTAGTTTGATGTAGTCCCATTTTTAATTTTTTTTATTTTGTTGCTTTGCTTTAGGTGCCATATCCAAAACGTGGCCATCTTAGTATATGACAGGCTCGGATATGGCTCAAAACACACAGTGTTGAAGTATAATCAATTGCTTATGCAATTGTTCCAGTTAATCTGTGAAAATTATACTGAAAGACATGTTAACTGCTTAGCCTTTTTTAGCCCCTGCTTATACCATAAGTTTTGCATTATCAACTTATCCATATGACCCAACAATTAAGGATTTCCTACCCTCCTGCCACACCCAATAATGAAATGGGTTTTATCTCTTATGAAGCTGTCAGTGAAATTTGATACCATTTTTACTATAACTTTATATTCAGAGTTTTATAGACATTATGTCTTTGGAACTATGAGCAGAAATAGATGATCCCACTAAAATTCCCAATGAATGTTGTTCTTATATTGTATACTTTTTATCTTAATATGATGCCATTGACCCAGAAATTCTCAATACAGATGACAAAAATTAGAAGACTTTAGGAAAATAAAAGCAAAAAAAAAAAAAAATGAGAAAAAGAGCGAAACAATGTGTTGTTTGTTATTTTTGTTATTACATATTAACTAAGATAACATTAGTTCAAAAAAGATTATCTTAATATAAACAAATTAAACACATTTTTTGTACAGTACTCACTCATGCTCATTTTAGAAATACATGGAAGCAAAAGCTTTGTAGGAGTTATATTTTAACAGATTTTAAAAAGACAAACTACTTCAAAAATTGTCATGAGATTCTCTGCTTTTTAAAATTATCTAATTTCTTAGTTTAAATTCCTCTAGGTAAAGTTTAAAGTAATGTATTAATAACCAATTAATAGAAAGGAAAAAGAAATGAAGCAAAGGCAGTACAACTTATTCCCAATTCCATTTAAGAATATTTTTAGTATGTTCCTCCCTTTACCTGTTTAAATTACAGAATTTAATTTTAGGTGTTATATAAGCTTTCATGTATATTTTTCTTAAGTTATTATTGTCTTAAGTATTGGTGTGCCCTTGGTCCATCTTATTTAACCCAAAAAATGACGCACTCACCATTTGAGACTAAAAAATTAGAGAATACATGGAAAATAATTTTATTTGTTTAGTTCTCATTAGCAGAGCAAAATGCATTGAATTTAAAGACATGGAAAGGAATATAGACATAGATATGCATGCACGCATACACATATATACTCACAATTAAATAACAACAAGATAGTTAGGTCTCACAATTGATAGTCAATCAGAAAAGCTCTATAACGATGTGTACAATGGTAAAGATATTCTTATTTGGTTATTCTATGAAATAAAATCAGAAATGTTTTTCAGTATAATACAGCTCTTCCATTTTCATAACAATTTTCAGTCGTGAAGCAGATGGTGTTTTGGTGGTAAACACATTAATTTTATTTTATAGATTTTACTTAATTAGAGTTGGATTCTATGTCTCACATGCACTAAAATTCATATTTAAGCATATTGTTTATAATTCTGCCAGCTATCATAAATACACACATTTTAATTCTTTAAAATATTATTTCTAAACAGGAATAATCTATTCATTTTCCTGAATAAGTTTGAAACAAAATACATTATTTTAAATTGAATTTATAAGCAATCAAATTATGTTGTTTCAAAATACATGGAAAATTTTGGAGTATATACTAATTTTAGAACATATCCTTCTGTATCTCTTTAATTACGTTAATGTTTTGTTTTTGGTTTCTAAATTATTAACTGAACTATTTCATACCTCTATTATCTATGAAAATGCTAATCATGACAAAACACAGACCCATTAGTTCCAGAAAGCATTCTCAATTGATTCACTATTTTTTTTCAAAAATGTTCCCAAAATAGATTGCATGTAAGAATCAAATGATCTGATGAAAAATGAAAACACTACCTATTTCCAATGTAAATTGATTGCTATTTTAAACTCTGTGCATATATGTTTGTGTGTGTACCTTTGTGTTTGAGTGTATGTTATGGCTTGTTGATCGCATTTAATATGAAATATATCACTGGATTAAGTATAATAAAATATATTAGTTAAATTGTTTATATCTTATATTTTTAAAATGTATCCTTTTTACTATTTGATGATTTGTTCTTGTTATAAAGAATAAAACTTCTTATGGATATAGGTCTACTTTCCCTTAAACTCATTTTACCTTACATCACCAAAGTGTTATTTAAATACGCTGAGCATATTATTATTTTGCTTCTGGAAAGTACAATATAGTTTATTCTTTTTAATTCCCTCTAATAATGATGTCTAATAAGTATTTAAAAATTATGCTCAAAAGTTATATATTTTAATCTAACTAAAATGAAATTCTAAATAATATTTTGAATTTGTTTAAAACAGCTTAAACAATATTTTCTAAGAAACAGTTTTTAAGATGTAGAGCTCAGATTTAGGTTACCTTTTCACTTATCTCACTTATCTTTTCGAAAATAAATTAAATCTAAGTCATTGTTAAAAATAAAAGCCAAATATTATAAATATTATTTTGACCCCCCCAAGGTGATTTTTTTGTTCTGACCAATTCTGTTAATGGTAATACAATATAATCAATAAGCTTCAATTTTACATTTCTTTAGCAGACGATTTAATGAAACCCCTAAAGAGCCTCAGTAAAAATTTACATTATTCTTGTTGGTTATTATTTACTTGACTCTGGTATGTCAATATTTCAGGCATAAATTCTAGTTTTTCCACCTCTATTTGATTGAAAGCTTTTTTATTGCAAGAAGCAATATGGCAACTCATATTTCCACTAAATTTTAGTAAAGCTATCAAATAAACATCTTTAACGTAACAATTAGCAATAGACTTTTTAAATTACATCATAAAGTACTTTTAGACTTATCGGAAAGATCATTTGAAGTTTATTTTAATACTCAGTTTCAGCTCCCCTCTATCACCGCCACTGATTATGTAAATAAAATTTCATGTTCTCAGATTCATCACTCAATCTATTCTGAAGTACAGATCAGTGACACACAGGACCACAAGTAATTTTGAAATGCTCATCTATATTCCTGTCGATCTAAAAGGTTAAGAACATATAGTAGACTGTACATACCCAGGGAAGACCTAAAGAAAGAGAAAGCACCAGTCATTGATCTCTGCCTGCAGAAGCAGAAAGTGAAAACTGAAGGCTGTCCTGTAAACTGTTTGCAGTTTGAAAACGTGCCTTCTTACACATGCCTTCTTGTCAAAGGCTGGAAGACATACAATCAAAGCATTTTAAGGAAATATGGCCAATGGTTGGCTGACCACTAAATTATATTGGCAGGTGTTAACCTTAAGTAGACAACTTAGTGACAACACAGTTTGAAATATAAGATCTACAAATTATTCCAAGGAAGTTGCTAAATAAATACTCAGCAATGAGGATAAGAATAAACTTACAGGATAAAAAGAAAGAGTAGAAGAATTCAATACCGAGGTTGTTACAATATATTATGTAAGATCTACAATGTCCAGTTTTTAATGATAAATTATATAACATGCAAAAAATAAGGAGGTATGCACATGTAAAGAGAAAAAAAGAGACAACAGAAAATTTGCCTGAGGAAGCCCAGATTTTGGACTTAGCAAAAAATTTAAGTTAGTATGATTGATATATTTAAAGTAGAAAGGAAATCATAAAGAATTGAGGAAAGTATGACAGGGATGTCTCACCAAATAGAGAATATCAACAAAAAGAAATTATGAAAAAGAGCCAAATATAAATTTGGAAGTTGAAAAGTGCAGCAATGAATTGTAAAAAAAAAAAAAAAAAAAAAAAAAAAAAAAAAAAAAAAAAAAAAAAAAAGACACTAATCACTAGAAAGGGTTAACAACAGTTTGAGTTTGAGCTAGAATAAAAGTCAGCAAACATGAATAAGGGTCAATAGAGCTTGTCTAGGCTGAAAAGTGGAAAGAAAGAAAATGAAAAATGAACAGTTAACATAATTGTGGGACAGCATCAAATGTACCAGCATGTGCATAATGAGAGGCCCAGAAAGAAAAGAGAGAGGGATACAGAAGATATTTGAAATATTGGTGATAGAACATTGCTTAAGTTCAATGATAAATATTAAATCTACATATTCAAGAAGCTTAATGAGGTGCAAATAGAATAAACAGAAAAACTTCTACCCATGTACATTATTTGTGAAATACATAAAAATTAAGGGAAAAAAAATGATGGTGGGAGTAAAATGGTTCAGCATATCAATGATGTTACAGGAACACCAGTAAGTTGACTCCTCATCAGAGACTGGGGAAGCCAAAAGACAGTAAGATGACATTTTTAAAGTGTTGAAAGAAAAGGAACCTTAACTCAAGATTAAGTATCCTGCTACATGTCCCTTCAAAGTTAAAGGAGAAATTGACTTTTTCAGATAAACAAAAATAGAGAAAATATATTGCTAGCAGACCTTTCCGGCAAGGACTATTCATTCAATGTAGTCCTTCTGGCCAGAATGAAAGGCAGCCAGATAGTAATTCACGCAAAGAAAGAAAGCGAACCAGTAAAGCTAACTATGCAGGCATTATAAAGGATAGTATAAATATATTTTTTGTGTTAATATTTTCTCCTATTAGATTTACAGACAACCGCATATATACCTATTACAAAATTATGTTGATGGACTTATAACGTTTAAAAGTGTATTTTGCATGACAGTACTAATACAAAGTAGGGAGAACACATTACAAAACACAGCAAATATGCATTCTTTTCAAATTCATACAGAACATCCTCTAGGGTAGACCATAAGTCAGACTATTATTTTATAATAAGTTATTATTATAAAGTTATTTTATAATTAGCTTGAATAAAATTTAAAAGAGCAAAAATTACACAAAGTATGTTTTCTGATCACAGTAGAATTAAACTAGAAAATAACAAGGAAATCTAGGAAATTCAAAAATATGTACAAATTAAACAATAAACTTCTAAATAATCAATTGGTCAAAGAAGAAATCAAAAGAAATGTTAGAAAATACTTTGCAATCAATAAAAAATACACAACAAACAAACACTAATGGGATTCAGCTAAAGGAATGCTTAGAGGGAAGTTTATGACTACAAAAGCCAATATTAAAAAAAAGAAATATTTCAAATTGATAACCCAATCTCTCATCTTAAGACATTAGAAAAAGGTGAGCAAACTAAACACAGTTCAATAGAACAAAAGAAATAATAAAAATTGGAATGTAAACAAATGGAATATAGAAGAGCAAAATCATTTTTTAAAAAATCAATAAAACAAGTTGGTTCTCTGAAAAGATCAACAAAATTGGCAAATATCTAGGTCAACTAACCATGAAAATAAAAGATTTAAATTCCTAAAATCATAAATAAAAATATGGCAGTATTATTGGCTTTACAAAAATGAAAAGGATTATAAAGAAAAAATAATCATGGGGATGTAAAGTACAACTTAGAGAATATAGTCAATAATATTATAATAACTATGTATGGTGCCAAGTGAGTATGAGACTTCTGGGGTATCACTCTGTAAGTTATGTAAATGTTTAACCATTGTGCTGTATACCTGAAACTAATATAATGTTGAATGTCAACTGTAATTGAAAAAGATATCAAATTAATAATCAAAAACCTTCCCACAAAAGCCCAGAAACAGATGAATTCACTACTGATTTCTACAAAACATTTAAAGAAAATTAAAAGCAAAATTTCTTGCTTTTTTCAAATAACAAAAGGAAGGAAAACTTTTCAACTCTATGAGGTCAGTATTACCCTGAAACCCAAAACTGACAAATATATTTAAAAAATTAAACTACAGACTGATAATTCTGTATTGTATGTAAATAAGACAAAGAAGGTTCCTGTGTTGTTTAATTCTTCACTGCAAGTTCAGACTGTTAGCTCAAAGGTCTGTTGGCAACAAAGTAAAATTTTTACATGTCCAGTTGCTTTAAAGATAGCCCCAAATAAACAGGATTTTAGCCATCCGGAGCCTGCCTATTTTGCACACTCCACAAAACTCCACCCCAAATCTATCCGAAGATAAGAAAACCCCTGGGGCTATAAAAGACTTCAAGCCATAGTTGTCCTTAAGAGTTTTCTGACCCAGAGACTCCCATCATTCTCCTGAACTTCATGCCCTAGGTACATAGGTCCCCTCTCCAATTCCCCTGTTTTCTGGGAGTACCCTTGCCCTCTTCTAATTGGTGGCCCTGTATTTTTGTTCCTGACAGATTTCATGCTGTGAGGGACTTATCCTCACTTGCAAACCTGTCAAAGAGCCACCCAAGTAAAACTCAGTATGTGCTACCGCCAGTTCGTGGTCTCATCTTTTTCCTTGATCGGCCATGAAATCCCCAAGCTTGCTACACTTAAAAATATAGATGCAAAACTCATCAACAAAATGTTATCAAATCAATTCTAGCAACATATAAAGACTATACACCAAGACATATGAGATTTACCTCAGAATACATGGGGGTTAAACATACAAAAAAAAAAAAAAACAGTAAATGTAACATCATATCGATAGAATAAAAGACAAAAACTATATTATCATTTCAATAGGAGAAACAGTATTTGGCAAAATCCAACACATTTTCATGACAAATACATTCAAGGAGCTAGTATAGAATGGAACTTCTCAATCCGACAAAGGGCATTTATAAAAAGCTTACACCTAACGTCATACTACATGGTGAAAGTCTGAAAACCTTTCCCCTGATAGACCGGCACTACAAGGATGCCTCTTCTTGCCACTCCATTCAGCGTTGTGCTTGGTTTTTCTTGCAATGAAAATTAAGAAAAACAAATAAAATTTACCAAGGAGGGAATGGAATATGTAAAACTATCTTTATTTTCAGATGACTTGATTTCGTATCAATTCTGGAAAAATTCTAAGGAATCCACAAAACAATTGGCACTAATCAACAAGTTTGCCATATTTTTATAGAATATAGTATTGATATACAAAATAAGTTGGCTTTATTAAAACTTCAAATTATTATGCTTCAAATAACACTACTATCAAAAACTAAAAAAGTCCAAATAATAGGAGTAAAATTTTGCTAATGTATGCCCAGTAAGGGTCTGTTATCCAAATTATATGTAAAACTTCTACAACTTCACAATAAAAAATGGCAAATAACCCAAATAATAAAGGATCAAAGATTTGAGTAGGCATTTATCTAAAAAATATATAATGAATAATAAATACATGAAATATATCAGCATCATTAGTCCTTAGATATATTCAAATCAAAATTCTACTTGAGATACCTCTTCCCATACACTAGGATGGCCATACTGAGAAAACAAATGATAACAAATATTGATGAGCATGTTAAGAAATGTGAACAGTATGCATTGCTGGTGGAAATAAAAAATAGTGTAGAGATTGTAGAAGATGTTTTGACTGTTTCTCAAAAAGTTAAACATAGATTTATCATATAACCCAGTAATTTCATTTGTAGGTAAATATCCAAATAATTGAAAACATATATTCATACAAAAACTGTACACAAATGTGTTGGTTATTTATAACAGCCAGAAAATAAAACCAAATGTGCATTAATTGATGAATGAACAAACAAAATGTTGTATATCCATATGGTAGAATATTATCTGACAATAAACATAATGAAGCAAATAAACATTTGACAACATGGTTGATACCTGGAAACATTATTTTAAGTCAAAAAACCATACCCAAAAGATTACATATTTATGAACCTTTTATGCACAATGTTGTGAATGAGCAAATCCAGAGACCTAGAGTAGATTAGTGGAATCTGGGACCTGGGGGGAGAAAGTGACAACAAGAATGGTCAGCGACAGCTAATGGCATTTTCTTGATTGAATGATGAAAAGATTTCAAAATTATAGTGATAGTTGCATAACCTTGTGAATGTACAAAAACATTATACTGTACAATTTAAATGGATACATTGATATCAGTTTAATTTTAATAAAACTTATTAAAAACTTCAAGCATTTAATTTCTATAGTTTTGAGTACTATTTTAAAAATTTAATTTTCTTGAAGAATGTATATGAAAATAAAAATGTATATAAAGAAACTGAATAAATCAACTCTAACCTTATCACCTAAATATTTTCATTCTGAAAAATTCACTTTTTCTACCTCTCCAAAGGTCTTTGCAGCCAAACTGCCTGAAACTGAATATTAACTCACCATATACCTGCTGTATTACTACGGTCACACAGTATTTAAGCTCTCTGTGCCTCACTGCCAATCTTCGTAAACTCAGAAGGTTTTAGAAGACTAAATATTTCAATATTATATAGAAAACAAATATAACAATACCTGGTATATAATAAGGGCTACACAATTATCAGTTGATGTTATAATACTTTTAACACAAACACAATTATATATGTACATATAATTAACATAGGTGTAATTGCTATAAGCACTTTAACTATAAGCATAATCTAAGTATGACTTATAAAATTGGTGGCTTTGAATTTTTTCACTTAAATGTATATCAAAATTACACTTATTTCAATTTATATAATGAACAAACATTGCGGGCTATGGCTCTAGTAAATAAAATACAGAGAAGATAAAAAGTTATAATGTAAGCATAAGTATAAAATTGAAAACCAAAGGTAGGCTAGATAGATTAGTAAAGAAAAGATATGTGAAGTGTTTAATAATATTTTTTGAAATATTTTTGTAAGAAGTATATTAATCAGTTTAATTAAAAATCTATTTGCATAAATAATGTTTATGTTTAAAGGGATAACTATTTCTAATATTAACTGATCTTATTTTTTATGTCTATATTTTCAGAAAAATAGAAAAATTTGAATCTAATTTTATTTAGCAGGTTAATGTCAGTTACATTTGGGATTGAATATATCTCTTTAAATCTTTAATAGATTTAATATCAAAAGTATTACTGGCTAAGGAAAGAATTAACAAAATTTCTGTGACCATTTATACATTTTTTTCCTATATATGGAAAACTGAGGGGTGAGAGATAACAGAGAGAAATAGAATAAAACAAAGAAAGAAAAGATAAATAACTATCAGAACTTCAAATATATATCAACTAACTAAAAAGTAAATTCTTGATAGTTTGTCAATGTATGACCTTAGTGTAATTCGCTGTTTTTATGTGTATCAAATATAGAGTTAAAGTTATTTTATTTGTCTGTATGTATGTGTGTGTGCGTGGACAAGAAAAAAAACTCCTTTGAACTGTAGACCATTTTCACCATAATATTTTGCACTTATGAAAACATTGTCAAATTCTTATTGATTCTGTTTGGGAGAGGCCACTGAACCTATCGCATAGGTAGAAATTATTTCTGAGTAGAAGAGATTTATCTGAGCAATTACTACATTGATTAAGGAACAAGGAGGCTGAGTCTCCTCTTAACACAATTGTTATTTTGTTGACTAAAGTTAAGTGAGAGACAGAGCCTAAGGACACAGGGACAGTTATCCTTTCCAGGGAGTGAATCATGATACTCTGTAGAGGCTTGAATTCAAGAATAAATCATTGTAACACTGTTGGCAGCAGTATGGATCCACTGTTTGAAAATAAATTTATCCCATGTGGTTACCATGCTGACTTAAATAAATGCCCAGCAATATACAAAGTCAACCATTCTTCAGTGGGAACTATTTAAATAACTGTTAGTGTGCTTTTGTTTAAATTGTATCTAAGAGATTGTTAATTGATATCTGGGAATATACTGTTAGAAACAACAGCTAGCTAAGTTTATAACATTACCTAATTTTTTTTTCTTTTACTTATGATTGATTTTAAATCTATTACCGTGACCACAAACACACACACACAGACACACAGACACACACACACACACACACACACACACACACACACACACTAAACAACTTGACATAATCCTAGGTATAAACTGTATGATAAGTCAAATTTCTCAAAAAGAAAATGATCATATTTAGAAGTTGTATTAGCTGCAGCAATTAGTCTTAATGGGAAAGCCACACATATTCTTGTGTTTATTTAGTGTTTGCTGTTCATTTATTTTTATTGCATGATGAGTACTAAGTGGACTTCTAAGATGAAAATATCCATATTTTGGGGTACCATTTCTGTATCCCATGGGAAAAGTGTGAACCATTCAGTTAAATAATACCATTAATTGTTGAAATGATACCATTAATTGCTTCAGAGAAAGTGACAATGTTAATAGTAAGTGTTAATGGAAAATTTTAATTGTGATTAGGGTAAATTAAGCTAAAAATTATAGTCCTGTAAATAAAACAATATCAAAATGCATGTCAATGCTAAACAAGAATGGGCGAAAAAAAGGGCATGAGGGTTTAAGTGAGATGTTAATAAACATTTAAGATGAGGGTATTTTGTAATAAGAATGATAAGCAATCAAGGTTGTCATTTGAAATATGTAAGTTGATTTACTGTAATCCTGACAAGAACATATCGGTCAATTGATACACTATGGGAAATAACTGATAAATAATTCCATTCTTTTGAAAATAGTTATAACCAGAAAGCAGAAGAGCAAAAATCAAAAAAATAATATTAGGCCAGTAGAGAGACAACCATGACAAACTCTTTTTGTTCAAAATACAAATTCCACCACAATTGTGACTTCTTGGTTGCATATGATGAAATTGTAAATTAACTAAATCCAGATTTCCTGCAGAACTGACCACTGTGAATGAATTACAGGTTGACCAGAACACATTGTACTAGAGCATGGCTGTGTGCAGGTACAGTTAAAGGAACCACATGATAAGTGATCAGTAATGTCTGTCCACTGGAGATTCTTTCGAAGCCTACCTCTTGAAGAATGTGTTGGAGAGACTTTTTTGTCTATGTAAAACAAAATGGTTTATTCTATGTCATGTGGAATTGGAAATAACAATGGACTAACCATTAATTCTTGATAGTATTGTTGATATTACACAGAGATCATATTGACAATATAATAATTACTTTAGAAAAAATAAAATTCTGAAAATTGTCTTACTCTCTTGCTTTTTAATTTTGCAACTGAGTTGAGGGAATGTGAATATTGTGTTATAACTGAAAATGTGAGTTAACAATGGGTTACTGCTCAGGAAAAGTCATTTATCTAAAGTTATGCCCTTTCAGGAAGGTATAATGAGTTACTGTGAAAACGTACCATACATGGTTGTAACAAAACTTTTTTAATTGACTAATTTAATTTCTAAGATTTACTTTCAAATATATGTAAGACAAAATGGCATCTATTTCTATACCTATAGAATTATTTATAAATTAATTATTCCGTGTAGTAGGTGGATTCCATGGGACCAAGGGATATATTTTTTATTAATTTCAAGTATATTGTACATTGGTTTGATATTTATACAATTTGTGAAATGATCCCTCTGGTTACTCTATCTTCCCTCTGGCTCTACCCACAGTTATTACTTTACTATTGACCTCATTCCCTATGCTGTGCTCCCCGTCCCTGTAACCTATCAACTACGAATCTGTACTTCTTTAACCCTTCACTATTTTCCCCCAGCCCTCTCACCTCCCTCTCCTGCGCCCATCACCCAATTGTCCTCTATATTTGTGAGTCTATTTTTAATTAGTTTGTTCTTTTTGTTCCTTAGATTCTGCATATAAGTGAAATCATATGGTATTTATCTTTCTCTGTTTGATATATTTTACTCAGCATAATAACCTCTAGATCCATCCATGTCATTGCAAATGATCAGATTTCATGAGATATTTTTAACACATTGCATTTTTGAGATGTTTTTATAAAATAAACTTTGGTGACAAACCAGAAAAGGAAAACAATTTCTGCATGAGAAATAGCACAAATTAGCTCACCTTCTCTTTATAGTCAGAAGGGTATGGATTTTCAGTTGTCAGGTACATATAGAACTAAATATAGGATGTTTCAAAAAAATGCATTAGGGTCAATTCATTGGAATTGAATACTTATTGAACATTTTATTGATCTTGTACTAGAAACATGCTATGAGAAACAAGACAGTCATATTCCTTAAGACACATAGTTATGGTAGTGGAAGACATGAACAAGTATTTGCAATAAAAGGAGATAAATGGCCAGGAAATGCCGCGAGTCTTCTAGGAGCTTCGAGAAAATACTACCAGTGCTCTCTTTGCCAAATTGTAAAAGGAAAACTACTTTAAGGGAAATTAATACACACACAGAGTCAGACACTGTGTTTAAGGATAAAAAATTATAGCAGAATATGAATCAAAACATTTTACCATCATGATTCTGCTGTATTTGAAAAGTCCTTTATTATTCCAGTTGACTTCAGATTTTAGAAGATACTAAGTTAAGAACATACTATTAAAATATACGTTCATAAGGGAGTGCATTTTAGTATTATTTTTTAAAGGAAACCTCACTGACAGTGGAAAAGTTGACGTAAATGATGTTTCTTATGAATGTCATACTCATATATATTGTACCGGAAACAGCTCTGCCATTAGTGTGGCCTTCTGTACTTATGAGCTGAAAGTAATGCTTTTATTTGCCATACCTAATGATAAATTTTAAAAGCTTACATTTGTTAAGCACTTATATTCTAAGCAATTTTCTGAAATCATTATATATACCAATTAACTAACACAACAATGCTATGAGGTTGAATCTCTTCATTATTCCCATTTTACAGTTAAGGAAACTGAGTACAAAAAGAAGAAACTTTCCAAAATTTCTGTAGCAGTTAATTGGCAAAGCCAGGATTCAAGCTGTTTAGAAACAAGTTTTCTTATACTTCATGTTAAGTACAATAAAATATCATGTTTTACATTTTTCATTAGGGCTCTTAGACCAAACAATATGTATTCACACTGGTTCCATTAAATGAGTGTTCCAAGCACAGGACACTACTTATAGGTAGTCAATGTTACAGCATAGAATAAAATTATAACCAGGCTTTTAAACTAAAGATCATTATAATGGTTCTTCCAAAATGATGTTGCAGGATTTTTAGGCTATACTATGTTTATGCAGATAAACATGTAAAATAAGAGGACAAAAACAACTTTCATATAAAATATTAATATTAGAGAAGTAGATACAGTCATTAAAATATGATGAAATATGTGAAAAAATTCTAAAGATTGTTTATTTTCCTCTAAAAATATTTAAAGCTATTATTGATATGGGAGAAATGAGGAGTACATTATTATTTATTTCAATGCCTCTCTAAAAAACACACATAAAACACCTGTGAGTTAACAAAGGATGTCTAATTAAGAAAAAATAAATGTTCTCTTAATAAATAAAATTAAATACAATCAGATTTCTGGTTGGAAGTACTGGTTCTGTCACTAAGAAGCTGTGAGACCTGGGAAAAATCATTTAACTTCTCTGAGGCTTAGTGTGCTAATCTATAATGGAGGAGGTAGGGACCACAAATTGATCTGTGAGGTCCCCTCAGGCTATAATAAGTAATAATTATATGAAATTAGCAGAGTTTGACTAGAATTAAATCAGTAGAGATAAACATGAAAATTAGTGCATACTAATTCAGAGCTTCACTTTCATAGGCTCATGTTTAAAAAGCATGTCCTACAATATTAAAATTATTCACCACTGTTTTCTTTGTAGGAAAATATTTCTCAAACCAAATGATTCTATACATTGTTACATTGAAATCAATAATTCTAGCAATTTGAGGAAAGATTTGGGTTTAAGTAAAAATTACTTAAGACATATTGGTAACAGGAAGAAGGTTTTATTGCAAATTTTATGTGTAGCTTCATTTGTGCAGTAACACCCTTCATCGATTTCACTTACGTGTTCTATGAAGCTGTTTTCTGATTGATAAGCATTGTCATACCCATTACATTGCATTGCTCTGTATTAAAACAGATATACATACCAGTAATACTAAAATTATATATTAGATTTGATTGATATTTTAAGTATGTCTGTTACTTTTGTATTTGTTGAAGTTTCTGGACAAATCTAGTAATCATTTTCCTTGAATCAAGGAGTAATTTTTTAAATGAAGTATTTCCCCTCAGTTTCAAAGAGAATTCTCTTTATACTATTTCCTTTTGAAATTTAATGATAAATTATGATAAATTTGAAAGAGAGAAATGACTGTTCAAAAAAAAGCTTTTAAAATATTCAGGAACTTTTTCTTCCACATAAATGCTCTGTATTTTAAAAGATTGTTCTAGATTACTAATATGGAAACAATGACAATGAGTGCTTCCATAATATAAAAGATCGACTATTCAAGATGGTTTTCATTTTCAGGATGATGACAAGCGTCTTTAATAACCTTCGAGTTTTTCTTTTTTCAGCCTCACCCTCTCTATATCCTCATTTTATACAGAAGAAAGAGATCCTGGAGGGGTGTAGCTCTGCAAAAAGCTTAACTTGGAAATAAAAATATATCACTGCTGATTAAATTCCTTTGACTAGAAAAATTCATGTGACCACATCTAATTGCAAGAATGTTTAGAAAACATCTATGCCCGCAAAAAACACCAAAGAAAATTTTGGTTGACAGAGCTCTAATAAACCATATCTGTGTTTTGTCATTGTTTTATCTTGATATAGAGCTACTATCAAGAATTTTAACATGGATTTTATAATTCAAAATGATCAATATTCTTGATTTAACATCTTAAAACTTTGTTGAAGGCGTATATTTAATCAATTTCCAAGAAAATGTAAATCTAGTTAGTAAAACTAAATCGAATTTTAATTGATAAATGTTACTTTCAAAAATGAGAAAATTTTACTAAACGTTAGACAAATATTTGTTTGATTTTTTCAAAAGAAGCACTAAATGTAGTATCAGTTATATACTTTAGACTCTTTCAGAGTCCTTAAATGATTTTTTTTTTCACAAATTAACTTGTTTGCTGAACAAAATGTCTGCTGATCTCCTTAACTCCATCATTCTGGAACCCTCTTGTTACCCTTAGGGTTTTTGTTTTGTTTTAATACAATGCATATTAAAATCAACTAAGTACTTCCATTTTTTATATGGAAATTGAATTTAAGTACTAGGTTCAGATGAGTATTGGCCATTTTTTTGTTTTTCTTTTCTTTTTTTTTTTTGTTTTAGCCTACATGGTATATAATGCGATATTTTAAAAGTTATGAAAATTCTGGTAATTTTTTTTTCTGTTTGTGAAATTGCATAGCGCATTGCAGGATATTTAATATCTTTTGTTATAATTTTCTAAATATCGATACCACCACCTTAATCGCTGTGATTATTAAAACTCCTTAACAAATTGCCAAGATATAAAATTTTATAAGAATTTGCTCATGCTCTGCATTTATTTTGTAATTTGTGGTATATAACTATAATATATATCTGAGAGAATTCAATCTCAGTGTGTGCTGATCTACCTTATTCTTTTAAATTGCTGTTCACTTATGATATTACAAATATATTCCATTTTCCTATTCTAAAACTAGCATTAGGTTGTCCTCTGTTAAAATTGTCCAGGTAGATTTGATTTTATTGTCTTTTATTTAAAGGCTTTTAAAATTATATACTATTAGAATAATTCCTAATTACCCTAGTTTGGTCAAATAAAATTGAGTTTAAAAAATATATTTTTTAGCTTAAATTTTGCTTTTCACAAATCTAATTTATTTTAATTTTCACAGTCTGTGAAAGTTCTATAATTTTATTTCACGAGAGGGAAACAGAGAATCGAAGAGGCTTAACAATTTGAAATGATTGGACAAGAATAAGAGAGGTAAATGCAGCATTATTCACAATAGCCAAGTTATAGAAACAATCTGAGCATCCACTGACAAATGAATGGATAAAGAAGATGTGTATGTAAACAATATAATATTATTGAGCTATTGGAAAGAAGGAAATCTTGTCATTTGCGACAACATGAATGGACCCTGAAGGCATTACGCTAAGTGAAATAAGCCAAACAAAGACAAATACTACATGAACTGCATGGCCTCACTTATACATGAAATCTAAAAATAAATAAATAAAAATAAAAGTAAAACTTGTAGAAACAGGAAGAAAATGGTTGCCAGGGCAGTAGGGTATATGAAGAAAGTGGGAGGGAGGATAAGAAGAGGGTGGTAGAAGGGTACAAATTTTCAGTTCTAAGATGAATAAGGTCTGTGAAACATGGTAACTATAGTTGATAACACTGCATTGTGTAATTGAAATTTGCTAAGAGAGTAGAAAAATGTTCTCTCATACACAAAAAAAGATAAATATGTGAGGTGATGGATGTGTTAATTAACTCAATGCAGTGAATTCTTTCACAATGTATGCATATATCAAATCAGCACATTCTACATGTTAAATATCTTACGGTTTTGTATATTATACCCTAAGCAAGCTGAGATTTAAAAAAAAAAAAAAAAAAAAGAGTCAGAAGTAAATTTGAAGCCAGGTTTTATGCCTCTTTCTTTGCACTTTATATCTAGGCTACTCTCCTATATTCTGTTTCGAATTATCCACTTCACATCTCTATCAGTAATCTTGAATTCTAATCTTTTAAAATATTTCTGCTTTCATCCAACTCTCCTGAGTAGGAACTAGTGTATAAATTGAAATGTCTCTTCCCAAGAAATCCTGTAAGCAACTAAATTGTTTAGAAAGTGGGGAAATGTCTGTTCTCTTGCCTACAAGATCTTATTCCATTTATCAATTGCAATTGTTTAGATCAAAGTTGAGGGACACATGAAATTCACTGTGAAGTCTGCAAACTGCAGAACATGTGGCATTTATTTCTTCAGTTTGTTTCAGCACAGAACTTTGAAATGTTTTCTTGTATTCTGAACAGATTTCTAACAGACATTACTGTTTTCATTGTGTTTAATGTCAAAAAATAAACAGAGACAATTTCTTTGAAGAAATGTTGATTGTTTTGAAAACAAAAAACATTAACAATTCTTGTAATGAGTGGAAAATTGTGCATTTAAAAAAAAAACACACAAGCATTTTCTGACATAAAACTACACCAGATCTCTCTTAGGTATACTGTGCTTATATTTTCTCTAAGTCAATATTGTGCGTGCAAAGTCTTTATTTGTTGCATATGAATTATTTGATATACAACTAACAGTCTCTCCCAAAAAAGACTATTTAATTGTAATAAAGGGTTAGAAAAGAAAATAGATTTCCTTTCCTAGAAATTGTATTTCCCCCAAATCTCATCTTTGCAGTAATGTTGTATAGCATTGGTTATGATAATAATTATATATATATGCGTGTGTGTATATGTGTTGGTGATAATCTAAAATAGCCATATTTTTCAGACTATCACCAATAAACATGAAAAAATGCAAAAGAGATTTCTGAAAAGTAATTTTACAAAGCAAATGATTTAAATATTTTAAAAATGGAAATAGAGGTTATTTTGATATCATTCTTTCAGATGCTGAAAAGCTAGAACCAGAAGAATTTAAAAATGCATATTATTACATATCATGCCTGTATGCCTGCTATTTATAAATGTATATTTATAACTAGAAATCTGAGTAAATGAGAAGAATAACAAGTAGGTTTAGAGAAAGGGTGTGAACTTATAGAAACACATATCAGTTTGAATCCCACCTCTATCATCTGTGTGGTTCTCATCAAGTAATTAATTTTTCTGCATTTTTAGTTCTCATTTGAAAAATCAGCCTACTGAAGACTTTATTTGTGTAACCATGGGTATTAAATAAAGCAATATTTATGAAGTACTCAATACAATGGTACTTTTATTGTTGTTTTTCATTGCTGTCATTATAATTATTATTGTTTATATATTAATTAAAGAGATCTTTAAAGTCATCCAACTCAATAATTGAGCACATATTTTGTTACAGAGATTAACCAGATTCTGCTAGAATATTTTTAGAGACAAGGAAACACAATGCTTTAAAAAGACCCATTATCTGTAAAAGTTATAATTTAATATATGTTGCTATACTAAATATATGTTAACTAAATTGATAACTTTAATCTTTTAACATTTACTCAAAATCCTCATGGTTTCCTAATACTTTACGAGCAAGTGATTTATACATTTAAACTATGTTGTTATTTGGAATAAATTCAAAGGTAATTATAATATAATAAAATCAGTTTGATGGGAAAGTATACAGTCATGGATTTCGTTAGGAAGCCAATTAAATAACACAAATATTAAAGATGGGAGGCTAGTACAATCCAGAACAAGGCTGATGTTTGTGCATTTCTTCATAAATAATGTTAAGCAGTTAAGAAAATGGCACAGTTGTACCACACCATATTTCCATTAAATAGGCCAATTTTAAAATGAGATTTTGCTTATTAATATGTTAAATCTCTTTTCCAGAGGTAGGGGTGAGGGAGAAATGAGCTTGTGGTAGTAAGTACCAAGCAACTTTCAAGGAAAGCATCTATATAGAGAAAGCCTTTGATTTTAGTTTTCTTAAATACAGATCTGCTAGAATGCTTCCTTTTTGCATATTGCTACAGTATAATTAAAATAGATAATTAGAGAAAGTAATTACTGAGTTTTTCTTTCAGTCTTTGCACATTCATTAAGGATTATATATAAATCTAAATTAGCCTAAAAAGTACAGTACTTGACAGCTCAAAAGCTATCTTGTGTTATAATATTAAGAATAGCCATCTTTTATCATAAATATCTGTGTTTAATTTAGAACTATGCAAAGTTATATTAATTTCTATAATCAAGCTTTTTAAATACTTTAGAGTAATAACTGATGAACTAGCAGAACGATTTGAATTTGTATTTTATATTTATTTTAGATAGGAAAACAACTTCATTTCCTTTTCCATCTTACTTGCTTATATTTCCAATTCTCAAATGTTTTATTAAGTCATTGTTATTTTTGTAAGATAAGCTGATACCTGTATTCAGACCGATACCTTTATATCTTGGCCTGTTCAAAATATATAAGTTATGGGAAGTTTCTTTTTATTAGAAACTAAAGAGAGACAAACAATGAAATCATATTAATGCAATGTATTATTGCATTACAGCCATTGACTCACTGTGAGTAAACTGGAAATAGGTTAATGTATTATTGCATTACAGCCATTGACTCACTGTGAGTAAACTGGAAATAGGTTAATTTCATTGGATTTCATCCCAGATCACAAATCATAAGTCTCTAGCATTAGTTGATATTTATAATCCTGAACTTGATTACAATGTAAATTATATAAGTTTATTCTAACAATCATATCTTTCTACTCTTCACCCTATGCTCTCATTATTCATGCTTGCTTAGGTATCCAATGCCTATCAGTAAATGAAGAATTTATTTTTCAACCAAAAATTATCTTTGGTAGAAAAATGATAAGGATATAACAATTGAACAAGAATCTATGTTAAAAGTATTGAAAACAGGATGTAGTTTTCTTCAGGCATAGTTTATTATATTAGAAATTTAGATTATTAGTAAAGCACATAAGTTTTATATTGTAAGGGTTGAAGATATATATAAAAATCTACACATTAAGATATTCAGAAATATGTTTTTAAATTTTTCTGTTTTAACTTAAATTTCAGATTTCCATCTGGTTTGCCAAATATTAACTCACAGCAATCTTTCAGTTAAGCACTGAAAGAGACAAAACATAAAGAAATAAAAGTTTTGAAAGACGATCTTGAAGAGAAGGAGCAGGCAAGAGACTTGCCATACGAGATATCAGGACATGCTGCAGCCATAGTAACGAAGACAACAGTGTACACAGGGATAAATAAATAGGCCAAGAAAACAGAAAACAGAGTGGTCAAAAAGACCCTGCCATATCTGAATATTTACTGTATGATAAAAGGAATATTTAATATTGCGAGGAAAATCATGTACTATTTATCAGTGGTACTCAGAAATTAAGTTTGACTACCAAATTGGGCAAAAAATAGTATCACAATCTCGGTTGTTGATGAGTTGTAGAACAATGGACGTATGCATACACTGCTGAGGACAAACTAGTGCTGCCATTTAAAAATCATTTTGGCATTACATTACCTTATAAAGTCAAATTTGTACATTTCTTATTATTCAGCAATCGCACTTCCAGAAATATAGCCTTGTATGCCACAAGCCGTGCACCATTGGTATTGTTCATAATAGAAAAAAAAAAGGCATGAAAATAACGCTAATGGCTATCATCTGTAAAATAGATATTGACTTCGATATAGTTATACAATGAAAATTAAACGATATATTATGAGATTTATTTATGAGATAAAAGAGTAAACTAGGATAGCAACTGTTTTTAAATCTAAAAATATTAAACGGTTAAATGGAATTTTTAAATTAAAAAATTATTTACATCTATGGCCATGCTACACTGAGCAAGCCCTATCCCATCTGATCTCGGAAGCTAAGCAGGGTCAGGCCTGGTTAGTACTTGCATGGGAGGCCACCTAGGAAGACGAGGTGCTGCAGGTGTAAAAAAAAAATAAAAAATAAGGGCTTGTAAACTGACAAGGTCCTTGCAATCTGTAAGGTCAACCAAGGGTTGTCTTGCCTAAAAAATAAAAATAAAATAATAATAATAATAATGTAAAATAATATATAAAAGGAGGAAATCTGAATTTGCTTTATGTGGAAAATATGATTTGATTTCAATAAACCAAATTTAATTTTTGAAATGTATAGCATATCTTTTAAGTATATACATACCCACAGTTTCAGAACTAAAATAGAAAAAAATCACTCAGCATCCTTCTATTAATATAGAAAAGAAAGAGATAAAATAAGAAACCATACTTATTGTGAAACATTGTTTTTCCCAACCAGTCAATAAGAAGCATCCTCTCAATTAGAAGGACAATCTCTCAGGTCACCACACTCACGGTGGGTGGTATGACTTGACTTTATTTCTAGATGAATGCTATTTGTGACAGACCATTCTTTCTTAAATTACAAAAGTGACTATTTTAATTTTTAGAAATAATACATGCTGTCTAGAGTTTACCTACTACACATCAGTTAATGTATTTTAACATATATTTACCAAATATGTGATTAAATGCACTAGATACAGAGGCAATTTTCTTACTGAAGTAAATTTAAAATAAATTCAGTGTGACTAGTACATATTAAGAGATGATTATACTATAGGAAGTTTAAATCTAAGAAAAGGATTTTTGTTGAAGTATAAAGAATTGATGTTATTCCTCATTCCTTAATCATAAAAATATATATACATACATTGATAGAGATGAAATAAGTTGGAAGCAAATTATTGTTAATTATATTTCCTTATATTTACATTAATTATCACTGACAAATTTATAGCTTAATTTTCTTCAGGTGCCACTATTTACTTTTTTAAAATGATTATACTTGAATTTATTATTTAATTACTAAGTTTCTACTTCTAAAAATGCACATTTCAAGAAAGAACATGAAAAAAAGAGTAATATTTTTGAGCCATAACAAAGATAAAATTAATTACACAAAACACATTTTAAAAGTTAAATAAGGAAGAATAAGGAAGATTTAGCAAGCAACCTATAATATAAGCCCAAATTAATTTATAAAGAAACAAAGAGAAATATAATTTGAAAGATTAATCAGAGAGATTCTTCTTTACATGAAGAGAACTTAAAACAAATACATAATGCTCCTTGAAGTTTAGGACCTTTTTTTCTTTTCAGTACCTGAGTGTCATGAAAATGAATTGGATTTTATATTATTTTTCTTAGAATAGAAGCTTACAGAATGAAATTTCACCAGAAAATCTCTTATTTATAAAATCAAAAGGGTAAAGTGTAGTGATAAGTAGAAGATTCTAAGACTCAACATTAACAATAATGGTGCCTACTTATAATTTTTCTTTATTTTCAATAAGTCTTTCCTATGCTGAGTCCTCAAGGATATTTGTGAGTTTCTTTCATTCACTCAGTTATATTAACAAGTGGTTAAAACTATGAAATGATTCAATATAAGCAAAGGGATACAAGCAATAATAGTCCTTCAGTATTTTTTCTTCCTTTTTTATTTCATTAACATGTTGTGTGTCTGTGGGAAAGAAAGCATATTTCTACCTCAATTTTTCAATTTGTGATATAGGAATAATAATAATACTTGCTTCAAACTTTCCTAAAATTGTATAATTGAGTTCAAAGCACATGGGGGAAAAAGAGGAGAAAATATAACTTAAAGTTTCACTTTGAGAGTTAAATAGTTTGGAGCATTTTTATTATATTACTTGGTTTAGCTACACCATTTCATTATACGAAATAATAATGTGAAAAATATATATTTCTCTAAAATATATGTGAACTCCTAAGCCTCCATCTCTCTAACCTAATTCTGTCTAGGTTTATGAATAACCACTGAGTTTATTAGAAACTACTGATGTGTGCAAAATAATTTGATAGTTCACAACTTCATATATTTTACTTTGTAAAAAAAAATATTTTTAAAATGCTATTAGATTTGATGCCACTTCCCTACCATCTTTTGCATCAACTCAAATAAATATTAAATTACAATGATTTATTAGAATGCTAATTTTTACAATTTTCTGATAAGATTTCAGTAGACTATTTAAACACTCAATGTTGAAGAGAGGAAACAAATATTATAGATTATTTACTATGATTTATGCCACAGCTGTAATATCATAAGCATTGTAAAAATTTAGCCATCTCACTTTCATTATAATTTTAATTTTTATAGTTTTGTAAGAAATGATTGTGTGCAAGCAAGAGAATGAGTACCAAGAAAACTTAAAAGAAACATATTCCATAGATATATGAAAAGGAACATTGCAAACGGTACCATCTACGATCTACAAGTTAGAACAAATTTTCGAGGATTATTGATTCCTGTGATTAAAAACATAAACTATTACCACTTTGAGTCAATAAGAAATATCCTACTTTTAATTCTCTAAATATCTCTATAACCTAGGAATTATTACTCCCATGTTTAAATGAAAAGAAATAAAGAAGAGAGGAATAGAAGGATAGAAGAAAGGACAGAAGAAGGAAGGGGCTTAGCAGCATGTGAAACAATAATGACATAAGTGAAACATAATCAATTTTATGAATTCAAAATATTACATCAGTAGTTTTCAATTTTATGTGATTTAAAATATTATTGTTTATTATGACATCATATAAACAACAACCATTTCTAGATTACATAAGGAAAACATTGGTCCTTCTCACTCAGACCTCAATATTAATTGCACAATTCTGATTTTTTTTAAATGAAAAGATAATAGTTTTCTCTTATTGATGTAAATAAGTAAATTTTATCTCTGATCACTTTCCCCGATATTAGCCTCATTTCAGTAGACACTTGAAATATTTCTTTTCTCTTTTTTCCATTTATCTGCTTTTATTTAGCACATTTTAAATTCATGTAGATATTATTATGATGTTATTTGATATTAAATGAACTATATTAGTGGAATGAATAAAATTACATTATCTTTTTTTTTGTATAAAATAAATGTTAGCATTTCAAGTAAAAACTGGAATGATTTCTGATAGTCAGAAAATAACCGCACAAGGGGAAGATAGATAAAATCAGAGGAGTCATATATTTTTACAAAATATTCAGGGCTGCTGATGTTGATGCTAATAACTGATCTCTAGTACATATTCATCCAGATCCAACTCCAAATTCATGTCACTCCATTTAAAAGAGAACTTTGATAATGAATAAGGTAGTTTCAACCAGATTATCTCAGAGTTTTTAGTCCAGATGTTTTTACATTTATTCTGCTGATTGACATCAATTACAGGAAAAGATAAATCTGTACTAGAAAAGTCTTGAGTCTGTGGATGACTTTTTACAATCCAAGGTGCTATCAAAGTAAAGTTTTGTTTGTTAAAAAAGAAAAAAGAAAAGTAGTTTAACTATAGACAATTCAGTCTCTTTTCTTCTTAGTAACAAGCAGTCTAGGGGCAGAATGCCAGTCTAATGTGAGCCAACTGTGAGTTACTGTGAACATGTAGAATCTGTCCTTAGCAATAACTATTTCAAATTTTAAAAAGGGAGTCTGTTTTTATATTTTAAGTGCAAGAAATTCACACATGGAGAGGTGAGTTGAAATAAGATAATCTTTTTCTACAAAATTAAAGACAATAAGGTGGTTTGGATTAATATTTTCTATGTAAAACATGAATATTTGGCCTTTAATCTCTAAATATGAACAAAAGTTTGGCACTTTGCATTTTATGATGCTTTCAAAAAATGTAACAGCATTTGAGTTACAACACACCTAGTGCACTTAATTTTAGTCAAACTCATTACAGATGGATCTAAAGATAGGAAATAAATCCAAGTGCTTGTCTGAGTTGGCCTTAATGAAGCTAAACAAGCAAAACCTCAGCACATATATATGTGCAAAACTACAACTCTAAATTTCTTCTCCTAACCTTTATGATAACATGAGTATCAGCTTTATTTAGTACGCGAATTCAATGTAAAAATAGTCAAATGAGAGTTTTCTTAGCCAACTTAGCTTTCCCTTTAACTTTTCTCCCCAGGATAGGTAAAAATTGTGTAAAACAATTGTACAATTGGTGCATTGACAAGGAAGTCTCTGATGTTTGGTCAGCATATCTCTTTGTGTTTGTCCAAAGACACATATATGGTTAGGACATCACATCATCTGGTTAAAAGGTTGTCATCTCAACCCATAGCTTTCGTGAGATGTTCTTGGTCCAGCTCTCATGTCTTATGGTCAATCTTTTATTTGCTACAACAACTTTCTTACCTCAAACTATGAAGCCTCTTCTGTTCCATCCTTCTCCCTAACATAAAGGTCTTTTAAAGTCAGGTAACAGAACATCTGTTGAAAAGTGAATTAAATAACAAAGATGAATTTTAAAACAAATTAGAAGTACAGAAGCAATTTGTCCTAAAATTTACTCATCCGAATGACAATGTTAGTGCTGTGGGAGACTTTAATTTACTGGTCTGACCCTTTCTGCCAATGCCAGTCCACAGGTTGGGTATCACAATTTGAAATATTCTCCAGTCATAGAATGCCAGCAACAGAGGGACATCTACCCTAATGACCTTGATGAGACACCAAAAGTGGCATTTAATTACCATCTTCTAGCTTGGCTTCATCTGTTATACATCACTAAACATTGATTCTTTAACTCTTGCTCTAAAATATTAAATTAGTTATTAGGGAAATACAAATTAAGATCACATTGAGAGGCTATATATATATATATTTATGATGTGTATATATGTGTGTATATATATGTGAATATATATGTGTACATATATATACTTATTGAAGAGTATACATTTATTTCAAAAGATTTGCAATTTTTATCTAGATATTATTCACTGTCTTTCAAATTATCTCCCTCCCTCACCTTAGCATTTCCACATTTTTTCTCTTTTTCTTTTTCAGCTTCAAATGATTAATTTGTTTAAAGATTAAAAGTAGAAACATAATGGAGAATTGTAGAGGAAAACATAATGTAACTCTAAAGATGGTAAAATCACTTTGTTTAATTAATGTACTTCATTATGACTTGTTTTAATATCTCTTCTTTTTAAGAGAATATAAATAAACATGCTCTCGAATTTTCAAAAAAATTTGAAGCCAGAAAATTTGTTCTTATTTCATTAATCATTTTCTTTAAATAAACATAACATTTATTTTATCCATAAGTAGAGGTATAGTTATTCATTGCTAACTGGTTTGATTAAAGGATCATTGGCATTCTTTGGAATTTTTTCATTTAGAGGTACTCCTATATGCTCCTGTAACATTTTTAACACATCTTTAATACAGAATTAATTATACTCCGTTTGACTCAACTGTTTATTTGTGTATTTTCCTACTAAATTATGAACTTCTAAAATACAAAATACAAAATGATATTTTATTTATTCTTGTATCATTAATAATTTCATTTAGTACCAAGGATATATAGTTAATAGAGAGTAAATATTTTTAAATTAAGAAACATTTCTTACCCATCATTTTATAGCCACTTGAATTGTGTGTGTGTGTGTGTGTGTGTGTGTGTTTACTTTGTTTAATCTTTTTAGCCAAAATATTATCAGTTATATTTTGATTTGAGTTAACAAGTTTTTTAGTTTTTAACATAAATGATATTGGAGTTAAAGGACTGTCAGTCTATACAGCTTAGTTTAGATTCTTCTCTTTCTTACATCTTGAAGTCAATAGAAGATAATGTGCATCTTACTAAAGGGTATGATGATAGAAAGAAGAAAATGAACTCTTCAAGCATGTGTAATTTGGGGGAGGAGTGAATTTTGTAGGGTTGTTTTACTGAGTCAGATATAAGGTTGATGACACAAAGTAACTGGGGAAACCTAAGGAGTTTATAAAGGAAAATATGAGATCACTAAACATCCACCATTTGACATTTTTGTTAGAACTGTGCGGCGTTCTCATTCCCCTCTTCCTCTTCAAAATTCCATCTCACTACATGCTACCACATGTAATAACATGTCTACCTATGTCTATTTTTCCTTTTTTTTTCCAGTGAAACGCAGCCCAAATTCTAGCTACTACCCATGCTTTAATTTTGTAAAGAGAATAAATAAACATGAATTCTCACAGAGGTTTTTTAAATGTATGCTTGTTTCTATATCATATTTTCAAATTTTGTGATATATTTCTTCTTGGGTTTCCCTGAAGCAGTGTTTTTTCAAATCTGGCTGCTTATTTCTATAACCTGGGGAGATTTTAAAGTGCACCAATATCTACACATCAGTACATTTCTAAAACCACTCCTGGTGATTGAAATGAACAGCTCTGGAGGAGAGCTGCTGCCAAAAATCAACTAGAACACTGGATTCACTTAGTGGGCATTTTATATGTAACTAGTGATGTCTTCAAAATCAGGCAAGGAAATTGTTTAGTAAAAAGGTTTCTCTATATAAATTGAGATAAAAGTGTTTACTATGTTTACCTTAAAAGAAGAATAAAATATCAATTTCCAAAACAAAGATTTCAGGAAAGCACCTTCGAAAATGCATTTTTTTTTTAAATAGGAAGTTTGCTTCCTATTTAAAAAAAAAAAAAAAAAAAAAAAAAGAAAGAAAAAGAAAAAAGTCTATTTTTAAAATCAAGAATACTTAATTTTTCCTCTTCCCCTTCTGCTTCTTCTTTTCCCAAAACAGCATGGAAGCTACAAGGCAGAGATCTATTTTTACTCTTCTATTTGTGGCATTCTTAAAAATACAACATGACCTAAAGAAAAGTGGCCTTACTTTTGCAAAGCATTCTTTTAAAAATGCAATATTTGTGTTTGAATATCTTCAATTTGGAAAATAACTTTTATTTTGAATGTCTTTAAAAAGAAATTAGTTTAATAAATTGAAGTTCTAAAAAGCAGAAATTGATAACAAAAGTGGTTATAAAAACGTGATACAGAAAAACTTTTTAATATAGTGTGTGTATATATATATATATATATATATATATATATATATATATATTTTTTTTTTACGTAACATATTTTCCCAGGACTGAGGTTCTATTTTCCCCAGAGTCAAGGTAATTTGATATCTCAATTTGGTCTAGAAAGTTCAAATTTTTACATCTCATATTTTAGGAAGCATCCAAGTCAGAACAGCTTACTCCAGAAATAAGCACCGTATGTATCTTTTTTGTGATAAATATAAGATGACCTCACTTTGTGCTGGTTCACAACATGAATAATCATGTCTTGTACTTTGTCCAAAAATTACTTTGTTTCTCTTTTAAGACTGATTTAGTCCCAAAGGTTTGATTTTATTTTGAATGAAGGAATCCTGGATGCCAGAACATTTTAGGATTTAAAGACACTTCTGATCTTCTGTTCTTATAATGAGACCACATGCTTAACTCAGAAGATATTGACATTTGAGACAAATAGATTCACTTAATCTGCTGGCGACTGTTTCAGGAAGCCTCCGTTCCCCTGACTTTGCACTTCCCTGTGGACAGTCTTTACTTTCAACTTGTTCTGAAGTGTGGAAGAGAAGGAATAAGTCTTCATTTAATTGATTTGCTGAGACCTCCACATTTTGGTATATTAACCAGGCACTGTGAGAGATACATAAGGAATGTCTTTTGGTGAACAGTGTTACATAGAGAGATTGAAGATCCTTGTTTGTCAGAGGAGCTTGTTCTATGTGCCAAATGAGTTTGAGTTTGGTCATTTATGGTTAGTTTCTACTGACTTATTTTTAAAATGATTGCTTGACTAGTTTTAATTGCTGAGGAAACAACATCTAGGTAAGTAAGGGTCAACTGCTTTGCCAAGAATTTGTGAATCTGATTTGACCAGCCTTGTCAGATACTACCAAACACAAGGATTCAAATGTAAGGGAGAGATATTCTTTGTGTTTCTAGGCCTCTTAGATATCTATAGACTTGTTTCCTCAGCCAGAAGAGCAAAAGCCGTATTCCATTTGGGGTTTTTACAGTATTGGCAAGCACTATCAGACAAGCAGCCCTAAACTTAATCTCTGTGTTTTGGACTAGTTTCAAGAACAAGGAAGGAAGTATGAATAAGCTAATCTTTTGGATCCAACTGACATTTTTCATAGGCAAAAAAATTGTTCCAACATCCACATGGTCTCTAGTTAACTGATACTTAAGTCTGAATATGGCTCTAGATAGCAGATTTCAAAACTTTTATATTCACACACAGAAAACAAAAGTAATACATTGTATGGACAGAAAAAAAATAAAACACACTGGACCCATTTAGAATATGTGATATCTTTTGAACTAGATAAACAACTTGTTGAATTTATTACAAATCAAAGACTTGTGAATGGAAATTGCCATGATAGGGTCACTTATGTGAAGGGAACTACAATGGAGCCGGGAGGGCATGGAGAAGTTGCCTCATGCTAGTCTCACCTATGAACGTTTGAGCCAGCTGCAAGACCACGTCTAGAACTTTACTTCCTCCTCACGTTGGCATCCAGACCATCTGTATACTTTATTATGAAGGAGTCTGTCTGGTTCACCAGCCAGCATCCTGCATTTTCATAGAGGACCTAAATGAGGTTTGAACTCTCTGACTTTAGTGCTCTCCATAGAGGCACATCCCGGTGCTCACTTACTTCAGAATATTGACACACGGACTTCACCAATCCTTTCTGAACTAGTCATCACATCATATTAGACAGCCAATAAGAAAAGTCTCCTTTGTTGCAAACTTTGTGATTTTGCCATTATAAACCCTGCCTTTCTTTGTTCTCTTTAGAGCGCAATTTGGGTCGTTACCTGACTCTGTCTCTTATATTCATATCCTTTGAGATTACAACTTTTAATTTGTTTTGTAGCCTCAGCTCTTTACTGGTCTATAGACTTAAAAGGAAAATTTTTAGATATGTCTATAATTATCTGGGAGTCAATTTTGCTCCAGAAATTAAGAAGGAATTGAGATAATTCGAAGAAAATATGCCATTGTTAATATCAGAACGGAAAGGAAGAAATTAAAATAGAAATAAAAAAATAATTTATACATAGTCACCTAGCTTAAATTAAGAAATTTGAGGATACAAAGAGTTGGAATGGCTGTGGATAAGAGGTTTCTTGCAGTCGAATATTTAAACTGGTAAAAATATTTTGGAAAAAATAACTTGGATTTATATTGTTAGCTATATTTGTATTGTTGTTCATATTTATATGCAGTTATATAGACCTTATGATATAGTCATTTTATTCTTATGTACACCCAAGAAAGATGTTAATATCGGCGTACCTAGGAGCATCTAAAGAACAGGATCCCCGATTATTATGACATACTCGAACCAACCCACCCACTATCTGGTAGTGAATGTACAAACATAGTGTGGAAAGTTCACAGTAAATATTATGCAACAGTGAAAATAAAGGAACCACCTAAATGAATATTAATAACAAATATTGTGTGAAGAAAGCAAATCTCAGAAGACTACCTATAAGAGGTAATTTTATATAAAGTTTAAATATAAGTAAAATTATATTATATATTATATTATATTATATTATATTATATTATATATACTAAAAAATAGAGCAGGCTATGATAAATCCCACATTCGAAGTAGGGATCACCTCTAGGATTGACAGAAAAGGGAAGAAATCGCAGATAGACAGGACTTGTTTGCATTAACAAACCCTGATCTCTGGCAATGTGCTTATGGACATTTTTTCTATCATTAAAATAAATATTTTTTTATGTAATACATAAATACTGAATACCCATATCTGTACCAATGAAGTTAGTGGGTAATAAATCAAAGATTTGATTAATTCAGGTTTTTACACTTAAGTTCAAAAAGGAAGGGGGACCAGGACAAACACATAAAGAAAAAGAAACGAAAGGCAAGAGTTTAATTAGCCAGGTACAAGTCTGAAGATGAAATAATGGGCAATTCGTATTACAGCTTCTGTCCATCAGTTACCATCCTCTATGCAAATCAACTCATACACATTAGAATTTTTCCTGCATTTGATGAGGAAAACCGAGCATAGAAAGTACACATAACCAGGAAGTGGGAGAGTGTGCCCTTCACCAGTACACCGTCACGAGACAACAGCTGTCAGATCGTGCTGTAAGAAAACAAATCTTAGCCAGAAAACAAAGATGAAGTAGAAGGAATGAAGACAAATACCCAGCAAATTGTGCTGGCTGCTCCACAAAGAGACAACGGAGAGGCAGGTTAGAATCTAAAATTTTGACCAAACCCTTCTTAAATGATTAGGAGAGTAAGAGAAGAAAAGAGGATGATCAGATCATGTCCCTGACTTCACATAAATGTTGTTGTCATAGGAGGCCACCTACTATGTGCTTCAAAAACCCAAACACTGAGAGCGACCAGGTTTTAGGAAAGGTCACAAGCAGAGGCATTGATGCTCCCTCTCCAGGCTTCCAGGGGCTCAGCCTCCATGAGCCTCGGCCCAGGAAGGTGCAGAGGCAGACTCTTCAGTTGCTGGTCCCTTATTGGAGCTTTTACCAAAGAAACCTTTTGATGGGTAAGTCCTTCGTGAGGTTAGGACTTTTCTTTTCTTTTTTAAATCGAACTGCGTGTTTATTTTTATATGTAAATAGCTAGCATATTCAGATAATTCTACGAAGTTAATTTTTAAGAGTACTTTCAAGTATAGGTTTAGACAATTCACGTCTAAGCATAATAATAATAAATAAGCTCTTTGGAATTTTTCTCGTTTTACCCCTCCTACAACTTTTACTTCAAATCAAATACATATTTCTCTCACCAGAACTGGGGTTCAACCATAATGAAACCAAAAGTCACACAGGACTGCAAGTAGAATTCTTCAAAACAAATTCACAGATTAATTAACTACTACAAGATCAGTTTGATGTGAACAAAACCAAACTAAGAACTTATCAAATCAGTTACAAAGAAGAGTAGTAATTGAGTTTTAATTTTGTTTTTTCTACCTCATGAAAGCTTTGAAATAATCAAGGAAGATGTTTGACAATATATTAAATGTAGCACAATCCAAAACTACAAATAACTTTATAAGAACCGTTTTTGTGTCTATTTATGCGTGAAATTATGCGTGTGTGTCTCTGAAATGTATTACAAAATTATCTTCAGTTTTATCAAATAGCATGAAAGAGACAGAAACAAAAGTGAGTAAATTAGCTTTTCATTTATTTGTTTCATTCCATAGCTAAGTTGAATAGAAATATCATTCAAAGAACATTGGCAAGCCTCTTTTCACATGTATCTTTTTTATCTAGCTACTATTTAACTGCCTGAATAAAATACATAAAAACTGAAAAATCAGCCTTTTAAAAGATGGACAGTGATTTTTTTTCTGCTTCCAAATAAAATTGAATTATAATGTTATTCTTTATATCTTCCTGGGCATCCATATTGCTTAAAGATTGGAAGTTAAATTTTGAATGTAAGCAGGTTTGTATCTAGAAAATGACATTTTCACTGTAATAGTCATCATTATTGTAATGCTTGTAAAGTCCAATCAATGATAAATGTCAAATCATAAGTGAATATACTGTGTGTTGCATGAGGGTTGAGATGCATTAAGAGAGAAATCTACTTTGGAATAGTTACCAAAAAAAAATATATATATATGGCTTTTCACTAGGGAGTATGGCAGAGGTGTGTATTAAAGGGCCAAACTTAAAAGGTAGAATAAAGAGAGGGATATTTTCATTTGTTTTCTATTTTTTCATCCAGTGTTTCACTAAGTAAGATTAATAGTACCATTTAAAATTATAGTAAGACTGAATAAAGAGATGGTACGAGTGGGCATGATTAAATTAGAGGAAAGTAAAATAAAATGAAATTGAATGCTAAACGAAGGTAATCAAAGCATTTGAGAGCTTACATATCTCAGAACTTCAAAATCGTATATTTAATATTCACATTAGTATTATATTATAGATATTATACCCTTTTCAAATGAACCACAGCAGCAAAAGACAAAAAGAGGTTAAGTAATTTGCAAAAGATATATAACATATACTAACACCAAGTGCTTATTCTGGCTCTCCTCATCCCTGGCCCCCTCCACACATCCACCCTTCATAAATGAGATAAAGAACTTTGTAGGGTGTGTATTTGATGAAGTGTCATTTGGCTGTGGCATTGAATTCCACTGGGAAAAAAGTGCAGGGAAAAATGTGTAAAAAACTAAAAGATTTTTGGAATATTGGTTAAAGGTCTCTGGGTTTGTTGAATTATTAGTCTTGGCTAAATTGTAGCTGAGCAAGCACTAATGCATGGGAGTTCAATTGAGGTTAAAAAGGACCATATGGGGCACCATCAGGGGAGCTGAAAGGCACAGTTCCCCTGAGAGCCTGTGTGACTAGGAACCTAGATTCATACAGCTAATGGACAAACAGAACTTTAGAAATGTGTTGGGAGAAGTACAATTAGGTCACACTGGGATTACGAGGTCACAGAAAGTAAAGGCACTGCTCCAGGGATCTGCCATCTGTGGGTCAGGCCAACCTCCCTGCTCAGGGGACCTCAGTACGTGTGTGCACTGTGAACACATTTTGAGCTTTGTACTGGAGGAGGGTTTGAGGAAAACTAACTCCTCTCCATTTTTCCTGAGTCCTTAGAGAGAGAGTGGTTTCAAAATATGGTGGAGGAAATAATTCTAGGAGGAAGTCAGAAATTTTAAATTCAAAAACTTCTGAAGAAATAGAAGAGAATCAAGATCATTGCCAGGATTCAAGTAATGGACACACAGTTGCAGGGCCCAGAAGCCCCTTCAAAGAAGGACTTGCTTCCAGATCTGAGGAGTCAGTCAGTCAGTCAGTCAGCAGACAGACAGACTCAAGTTTGGCTGCTATAAGAACTAGTCTCTACTACAGAGGGGCACTTGCCAAGGGCCACATCCTTCCTGAGCAGCCTATATTCTGTGACTTTCAAAAGAGGATATAAAGGACGGGCAAGTTCAGCTTAATGTGAGCACTCTGACAAACTGTCTTCACCGCATTGCTACCCCGGAATTGGCCAGGCTTTGTCAGGCCCATAAATGCAAGTCGATTCTTTTCCCTCCAAATACTTTTTCCAAGTGTTGATCCTTATTAAATATTTTGCGTCCCAAACATTCCTCTCAAAAGATGCTTCTAGAAGATCCAGCTGGTGAAATAATAAGGTTGGTAGATCAAAGAATGAATTTCCTAAAAGGAAAAAGAAGTGAAACTTTTAACCAATAGTAATATAGTCTTTTCAGAAGAGGATTAATCTTGTTAAAAATAGTAATCCAAGCTCCATTTCGTTATGAAGATCTGAGAAAATCTCTAGCTCTTCAGTGGGAGGAACAGTGAGACTAGAAAGAGAAGGCCAGAAGTTACTCTTGAATCTCTCATTTATTCAGTGAGCAAGTCACTCATTTCATTAAGCTCTAGTTTCTTCGTTGGTAAAATGGTCCATTACTTAGGTAATCAGAGTAAATCTTTCTGCCCCCGCCCCCCAACACACACACACGTCTGCCTTTGAAACATATAGTATTTTATCTTCTCTGTTAATTTCACTAGAATATCCCAGCAACTGGAAAAAGGTTAGGTAGGTACTCAAAAAATAATTGAGGTGAATTGTATACAAGACATGACTTATTAAACCAACTGATTATTAACACTTCTGTTATACAGCGGGTCCTTCGGTAACATTATTTTGTTCAATATAGTTTAATTATAATGTTGATGAGATGCTACAGGAACTTAACTCTTGTTTACATCAATAGTCTATGGCAAAATTGGTTTTGTTATATGTCATCTCACTTAACATCACAGGACATTAAGTGAGGACTTCAGAAAATAAACCTTCTTCCCAAATTCCTCAACTTCTCCTGTAATAATTTTAGCATCTTTGTCAAAAGACTATATGTAAATAAGATTTGTTTTTCTAATTAAATTTAAATCATTGGGACAGAATGGAGTTTATTTAAAAATCCACAGAAAATACTTTTTCCTTAAATGAAAAACTTTGAAAATTCTGCAAAGTTCCTTCATTTAAGGTATATGTGAAGGGTCACCCACATTATGAAGACCCTTTCAAGCTTCCTGAATAAAATGGACAGTGTACACATATCTGTTTCTTAAAGGACACTTAAGGTCCATAGTATTTCATTGTTTTTATATCTGTTTATGTTGCCAGACTATGGGACCTAAAAAAAAAAAAAAAAAGATAAGCTTACTATGCGTGATTTAGGTATATCTTGTAATCAACATGTGGCTTTCAAATTGTTCTCAGCCTAGTTCCTTAAAGGGGTTCTTATATCATAAATGGAGAGGGAAAAGATGGGGAATTACTCTTTTTTCTTACTCTCACTACAAAGAATTATAAACAGTTTAAACTAGTAAGAGCACAGGGTCCTTTACATATTTGTGCACATATTCTGCCTCTTACGACTTTCCAACAGTGTGACCCCATAAAGCCTTTCTGAATCTCAAGGACTTTGTCATTACAATGGGTTTAGACACCTCTCTCTTACAAAGTGGTTTTGAAGAATAAGATTACACATGCAAAGTTCTAAGATGGTTCCTAGCATACAGGTAGTATTCCTGTTCAAGGAAGGAAGGAAGGAAGGAAGGAAGGAAGGAAGGAAGGAAGGAAGGAAGGAAGGAAGGAAGGAAGGAAGGAAGGAAGGAGAAGGAGAGAAGGAGGGAGGGAGGGAGGAAGAAGGAAGGCAGGAAGGCAGGAAGGCAGAAGGAAGGAAGGAAGGAAGAAATAAGCAAACTCCCTCATGTGTTGAGTTTCTTCCAAATAAACAGATGTTATAGCTACCAAGATCACTCAGCAATAGAATCTTGGATTCCTGATAGTAACTCCTATATAGAGTTTATTCTGGTTTTCGGAATCTTAGGCAATTTACCGATGCTATGATGGGAGCCAGAACACTACTTTCCACAGCTCAAACAAGAATTTCAGATCGAAACTTGTAAAATAAAAAGTGCTTCTCTCAATGCACTGTTTTACAACCTCTGCTCATTTTTAACTTCAACAAAATGAGTAACAAGCCTGCCACCACACAATTAGACCTTAATTCAGAAATAGCTGTCTTTAAAATATCTTATTTTCTCACTGTGTATTCTTTATCCTCAGTCAATATTGCTGAATTGCCAACATTATCATAAGACTGACTTCACAGGAATTTTTGAGAACCACATGACGCGATGGGTGTGAAGATCTTAATGAAGTAATACTTTTAAAACATTTTATCTAAATCTTGAATACTATATTATTACTAAAAATTTTAGTAATAATTTTATTTAGCTACTCTTCCCAACTCTATGAAATAGAAAAAATATAAAATTTCATATACTCTACAAACTGGCTTGATAAAAAGCAATGGTACAATACTAACAGGAATTTTATTTAAGTAAAAATATCTAGATTTATATTCACTTCCTGTGTGAGATATGTCCATGTTATCCTGTTCTCTCATCTTTGTACCCAAATATTTATAACCTAACTACAAGTATATCCTGTTTTATTTTATTCTGCTTTATTGCACTTTGTGGACTTTTTTTTTTAATAAACGGAAGGGTTATGGCAACTCTGTCTAGCAAATCTATTGGTGCCATTTCTCCAAAAGTATTTATTCATTTCATGTCTCTGTTCCACATTTTGGTAATTCTTGAAAATTTTCAAAATTTTTATTATTATTACATTTGTTATGGTAACCTGTGATCAGTGATCTTTGACGTCGTTACTGTAATTGTTTTGGGGCACCAAAAACCATGCCCATCTAAGATTGGGAACTTAACTGATAGGTGTGTGTTCTGACTGCTCCACTGACTGATCTGTACCCATCTCTCTCCCTCTTCTCAGCCTTCTATTCTCTGAAAAACAACAATATTGAAATTAAGCCAGTTAATAACTTAATAATAGCCCTGTTAGTATTCAAGTGAAAGGAAGCATCCCATGTCTTTCCCTTTAAATAAAAAGCTAAAATGATTAAGTTTAGTGAGGACGGCATGTTGAAAGTAATGTCAACTGGACTAAGCCTCTTGAACCAAATAGTTAGCCATGTTGTAAATTCAAAGGAAAAGTTCTTCAAAGGAATTAAAAGTGCTCTCCAGTGAACTCATGAATGATGAGAAAATGAGATAGTTTTACTGCTGATATGGAGGAAGTCATAGTGGTCTGGATAAAAGATCAAACCAGTCCATTCCCTTGAGTCAAAGCTAATCCGGAGCAAGGCCCTTACTTTCCTCAATTCCGTGAAGGCTGAGAGAAATGAGAAAGGTGCAGAAGAAAAATGTGAAGCTAGCAGAGGGTGGTTTAAGAGTTTAAGGAAAGCAGTTATCTCAACAACATAAAAGTACAAGGTAAAGAAGCAAGTGCTGATGGAGAAGCTGAAACAAGTTATTCAGAAGATCTAGCTAAGATAATTAATGGAGTCGGCTATACTAAAAAGCAGATTTACAATGTAACACAATAGCCTTATATTGGAAGAAGTTGACATCTAAGACTGCCATAGCTAGAGAGAAGTCAATGCCTGAGACAAAGCTTCAGAGGACAAGCTGGTTCTCGTTAAGTGATAATGCTGCTGGTGACTGACACCAGTGCTCATTTACCATTCCAAAATTCCTAGGACCATTAAGAATTACGTATACCTACTCTATCTATGCTCTATACATGGAACAACAAAGCCGGAATGACAACACACCTGTTTATAACATGGTTTGCTGAATATTTTAAGCTTACTATCGTGATCTACTCAGAAATAAAAAAAAAAAAAAAAAAAAAAAAAACAATACTTCTTTCAAAATATTACTATTCAATGACAACGCACCTGGTCACCCCAGAGCTCTGATGGAGATGTACAATGAGATGAATGTTGTTTTTGTACCTGCTAAAACAATATCCATTGCAGCCTATAGATAGAGGAGAAATTTTAACTTTCAAGTCTTATTATTTAAGAAATATATTTGGTAAGGCTATAGCTGCCATAGATAGTAATTCTTCTGATGGATCTAGGCAAAGTAAATTGAAAATCTTCTGGAAAGAATTCACTACAGCATTGTGTTAACATAACTCATACGCAATGGAAAACCAAAAAGTTTGTGACTCACTTTATTGCGAATTTGGCTTTAATGTGGTGATTGGAACCAAATTCACAATATGGCCGAGATATGTGTGTGTTATAAAATGAATGATATAATATGACTCTAACTCCCAAAACATACAACTCAACCAAAATTCCAGAACATATCCTCCAATTGTGATCAAAATATTCTGTGAAACAAAGGCTTGATGACCTTATATCAGGGATATTTCTGTGAAAATTTCTACATTATACATAATTTGAAACTAAGTAAAATCTTCGAAGTACTTTCTTTGTTTTATACTATTCAAAATCTTTTTGACTTTGTGGATCAAAAGTACATTTTAAATACTTGTAATACTCAAGTACACTATGGAATGTAGAAAAGAAGCCTTGTTCTTGTACACAATTGGAATTGGTAGTAAATTTATTAATCAATAAATCATCTAACAAGGAGAATCATAAGATATATATAAATATAAATATGTGTGTTTTCTAGCTAGCTAGTAGCTATATTCATTTATTATCTAAAATTTTTAAATAGTTTCAAGGCTTATTTATTCAAAGATTCCCTGAAATTACTTGTAGAAAGATTATTCTTATAAAGTAAGTAGAATATTTTGAATAACTTGATTGAAAATAATAATAATAACAGTCAATTTCTTCTTTAGGTCCACAGTCTCTACTCTTAAGGAGTCCCTTCCCATATTTAATCCTCTCTGCCCTTTGTCTCTGAGTGACAAACATTTCTCAGTATCCCATTTTTCAGCATCACCTCTCATAAACTTCTTTTAATCTCTACAGCCTTAACATCAGATAAATTATATTAGCTAAGATTAAATTAAAATTGTGCCCTTTTTCATGTACTACACATTAGTATTTTTTTCAGAAATAGTTGTCATTTTCAAGCATTATAGGCATTTTTAATTTCCTCTAATTTGTATATTTAAGTCATTTTTATAAAGAAATTCAAAGATATAAATTCAAAGATAAAACATTGTAAATAAAATCTACTCTTACTCTGTTTGAAATGCATAAAAGCTACATTTTCAAAGTAGGAGGATATATCATTTGTAGTGTACAAGTGAACAGCCTTAAAAGATAGTTTACCAAGGAAAACATAAGATTGATTATGAAACTTTTTGGATTCTGTTCCTAGCTCTGCTGTTGCTTGTCTTTGGCAAGATATAAAATATAGTCAACTTTTCACTTACTTCACGCACATGAACTAAATTAAATGATTCCCTCCTACCCATATGGTAGACTTTCTGCACAGATGCAGCTAGTATTACATGCTGTGCAAATCCCAACTGTAAACTGAAAATGGTGCTTTCGTTTATTTTCTATTGTTTTTATTTTTTATTTTTATTTTTTAAAAATAAGCTTAGGAAGCAAATGAAAATCAGAACATGGAATTGGAGTATTGACTAGGTCCACAATTTGGTGGTGAAAGATAAAAAGGTCTAGAAACAAAAAGGAAAAAATATAGATACATTTAAATGAAAAGAATATTGAAAATGAAAAAAAACTCACATTATTTGTAAACTTCAGAAGCCCCGAATGTCCTCCAAAGTTGAATTAAAGAAAATATGTTCTGAGAGAAAGTCCATGTGCTCTGTTCTCTGCCAAAGAGTATAAAACTCTGAAAGCAGGGAAGGAATTTGTAGTACCCGAAATGTATATCAGTCAGAATTCAGTTAAGGTCATAGGCAATTATCAGCTTTAATATTAGGGTCTAGAAGAGGTAAGTCTAAAATAAAATTAACTCTTTCCTATAACTCAAGTCTTTGGCTAGTCTTATGAGAAATTTCTGTTCAGAGTATTATTTGGTTCCAGATTCCTATATGTTTCGCAGTAGAAAATGAGTTTTACAATTCTTTGGGCTAAAAGCCAACCTGAAAAGCTGGAAAGATTTAGCATAGGTATGTGTGTGTATATATGAAAGGCAGAGCCAAAGATGTCCTTGAATATGCATGTAAATTTTCTAAAATGATACACCCCCCAAAACTATATCATTCCAGATCATTTTTAGGTAAAATGTTTTTTTTCCCCCTATAGAAATAATTAATTCTTTCACTAGCACAGTTTGTCTGTCTCTATTTCTAATTGTCTCTATGTCTATCTCTATCATTAACTCTTAGATGAAGCCATGTGCATAGGCCTCCTGGAGTAATTTATAGTAGTGGCAAAGAGTTGGGCCTACAGGCCTGTAGGAACACTTATTTACCACGAGATATTTTAGTAGCATATACAGTTGTCCCTCAATACCCATGGAAGATTACCGAAGGTACCAAAATCCAGACTGCTCAAGTTCCTTATGTAAATCGGCATAGTATTTGTATATAAACTATGCACATTCTCCTGTATACTTTAAATAATCTCTGGATTACTTTTAATACTTAATATAATGTAAATACTATGTCAATATTTGTTTTATTGTATTGTTTAATGAGTAACCACAGGGAGAAAAGTGTGTGCATGTTCAGTACAGACATAGCCCTTGTAGGCCTAGTTATGCAGTACATGTCAGCAACATTATTTCGATCCACAGTAGTTAAAACCATGGATGTAGACTCCATGGGTAAGAAAAGCTGTCCATAATGATGCGACTTTGATGAAATAAATAGATTTTTATAAAGTTCATATCCATCTCAAGTTCAGACTCTTAACTTTACTGTAATAACATAATAAAGATTAGGCAAAATGATTCAAAAAGGTATCAACTTTGTTATTTATTCCCTTGGGTTTCATATGTAATTGTTTTTGCCACCTCTCCCCCCCATGAATTAATTATAAAAATAAAATAAAATGAATATTTGCTATCATATAATATATCTTACTAATTTCTTCTTAGAAATATCTTAACTATATGTAAATTGTCCACATTTCAAAATAAAGTATCTTATATATTCTTGCAAAAGTCTAGCATTTTTATATCAAGTAATAGACAAATACTAGAAGTATACATAGAGAACATTTTGTTCAGAAGGAAAATCTGCTATTTTTAGTTAGAATTTTGTCACAAACAAAAAAATATTCTAAGTTAAAAGATGTTCTGTATATCACTGAATTGCATTAAACTTATATAAAGTAATACCAGTATTTGTCAATATTATTGTTCTGGTTATCTGTTGCTCTGTAGCCAACTCCTTTAAGAGTTAGTGGCTTAAAACAAAAATAATTTACTTTACTCATAGATTTGCAGTTCCAACAGGGCCGGCATGGAATGGCCCCCTTTTCTCCATGTAATGCCACCTGGTGTACCTAGGCAGGGGCTGAAGACTTTACTTCCAGGATGATTCATTCATATGGCCAGTAGCTGATCCAAAGTTTACAGCCATGGATCTCAGCTTCTTTCCCAATGGGCATCTCCTTGAAGTACTTGGGACTCTTCTAAGATACAACTAGGTTTTAGGAGAGATTATTCCACAATATGAGAAATGAGAATTGCCACTTTTCTAAGAACTGAGCTTAGAAACGGTCACAGCATCATTTCTGACATATACTATCTGTCAAAACAGTCATGGATACCTCCCTTATTCAAGGAGAAAGAACATCAGCTCTGTCTCTGAGTGAAAAAGTGTCAAAGAAATTTGGCCAAATTTAATCTTGCACAAATATTAGCAAGTCTACATTAAGGAGATTACATAGGGAACCAGTGAGTCGAATTTGAAATATCCACTAATTTCAGGACTTTATTCTTCAAACTGTGTTGCTAGTTAGTGTACTACAATTTTGTTTTAGAATATCATTTTTTAAGTGTCTACAAAATACACAAGCATCTTTGGGAATAATTAACTTTAGATAATCTCAACAATTTAGAATATCTTACAGACATTTTATATAAAAGACACATGCAGTTTATCTTCTCTATATATCCTTCACTATTTTGTTAATAAAATTCAATTAAAATGTTTATGATTGATCTATTATAGTTAAATTATTCAATATTTTATTAACTATTTGTTTATGATACCTAACATCCACGTAGATATAAATATTAAAATTATTATTCACTAATATTAGAATCTATAACTTATAATAACCATTACTTTTAATTATTCTAGACTATCACATACTTAATGTATCATTTTTAGTTTACTAAAATCAAAAGAAAATTCAATTTAAAATATAATTACTGTGTAGTTCTCACCCAGCAAGACTCAAAGCTAACCATGTCATTTCTTCTGAAATTTCAAGGTTATATTTCCTTAAGTTGTTTATCAAATTAAGTGCAATAAATTTGTAAACTAACGTCTGAAAAATACGGTGGTGAGCCCTGATCAAGGCTACTTTAGGCCCAAATGGGACAGAAGGAGACCCACCATTGAAGTATGACACTTTGGCATTGAGGAAATACTTTTTAGTAGAGATAAGTTACCTATGTTAGCTGAAAGTTATAAAAGACAACAAGTCCACTGTGTTGTTTTTTCTGACCTGTTTGGTTTTTCCTTCTGTATGACATACATTCGACAATGAACTTTACCCAGACCACCTTAGGAAGGCACTTGGAAAGCACCACAAGCTTTTTCAATTGATGGACATCCTCATCTCATATACCCTTTATATTCCTTATTTGCCAGAACAACAGTAATCTGAACCGACAGCAACTTTAGCTGAGTCCAAGTTTTCAACCTTGCCAGTCTGTGAACCCTGATTAGGCTTTGTAGTCTAGCTCACAAACTGACAGAGCTGTCAAAGGCAAATATTCCATACTCCTGAAAGAATTTTACGTGGCTAAAGCCAAGAGATCTTCAGGGGTCATATTTTAATAATCACAGTACAAATATAATTTCCTTTTGTCTCAAGACTATTTCTAAAATATATTTTATTCACTACATACAAAAATTAGAGTTATTTGAATAATAGACATGAATCTATAAAGTGGAAGACAGGTTTAATACTAGCAATTATAACCCACACTTTACAAATGAAGAAAATGCTGAGAAGTGTAGAAACTTGCCTCAGCAACACAGCTCATTAGATGCAGAGTAAGAATTGGGACCTAGGTTTCTGGGCCTCCAGTGTAGAGCTTACATTATAGTTATTATATACATCAAGATTTTCTAATAAAATATGTCATTTTTATAAACACTGTTCCAGACTACCTTAAATCTTTATTGTACAAGAAAATCTTCTTTGCTTGCCAGTATTACCCTGAAAAAGCAATGTACATTACCAAAGGAAATATAGAATAGCTATCTGGCTAAGATAATAGGACACTATATTCCTGTTACTGAGACATACGAACATACAACTGCTGAATATAATATATGAAAAATATATATTATATTATATTTTTAGAGAGAGGTATGGGAGGAGAGAGAGAGAGAGAGAGAGGGGGGAAATGAGGTGGAAGCTGTGTTGCATATGTGTAAGGGGAATTATTTCACCTAGGATATTCCAGTATATGCCTATTGTACTGGCTTAATTAATAGCACTTCCTTAAACTCTCGATATTTTATTTTGGATCAAATACTATATGGTCATTATTCATATGGGGCTATGGAATTCAAATGTTCTGGATATTTAATGACCATAAAGTGATAATGGATACAAGGCCACAGACTATGACAAAGCTAAAAGAAACTACCCCATCCATGAATAGGGGAAAACACTGTCAAGGAAGCTGACAGGTCATGACATAAAAAAGAAGCCTAAACCTGGGCCCCTCAAAGTTTCTGGTAGGAAATCCCTTCTTTAAACAAACTAACTTAAAAATTGTTTGGACATACAGGGCTTTTATAGGGACTTGTATCAGTCTAGATTCCATCAGGAAAACAAAGTCGTTTTAATGAAATAATAGGTTTAATAAATGCATTGAGATTACATGATTGTGGGGAGAGCGAGGCAGATACGGCTGGGGAAATCGTCACCAAATACAAGATCAGTGCAGGTGGGAGGCAAGGAAAGCAAATATCAAAATCTTTGTCTTAAGCCCTAAAGCAGATGATTCTCATTGGCTGGCCTGAACTGGTCTCAGTCAATGTCAGAATGACGGGAGGTTCTCATATGCTTGCTGAGAAGCCGCTGTGACTCTTCGGTCTGCCCACTAGTCTGGAAGAAAACAACTTCTAAATATTGCATGTATTCTCTTATCAGCAAACTAAATCCAGAATTTTGGAGGAAGTGTGATTCTGAAAAAAGGGAGTTCTCTCCTCTGCCATACAGCGAGAACCTTGAAAGGGATGGTGAGGTTGATGCTAAATTGACATTGGACGATCCAGCACAGCAGAGAAGATGCACTTCCATTCCCCACAGAGACGTCTACACTCAGGGAACCCATGAGACTCCTTCTGAAGATAATTCTTTAGAAGAAGGGCTTACACAGTAAATTGAAAAACACAGACACGAATCTTTTCCTCTGAACATGAATGTGCAGAAAAAAAGAAAAAAACTTATATCCAGACTCTAGGGATTTAAAGCAATATGAAACTTATTTTACAATATAGGTAAATAATTCAGAAGATAAAAGAAGAAATAGAGTTCATAATGAGCCTAGAACATTTTTAATATACATAAATTCAGAAGTAAATGATGCTGATGTTTAAATTTTAAAAAGTGATGTATTAGAGTTAGTTACTTTTTAATTAGTTAATTATTTGGCTAATAGACCTGATGAAAATATCAAGACTACATTGCAAGTGAGTTTAACGATGATCAAAGAGCTAAGCAGACAGAATATTAACCTAGATATATGTCCAAAGGATCCCCAGAGGGTGAGGAAAAGAGATAAAGAGAGGCTATCTTCAAATAGAAAGCGAAATTATTTTCTCTAGAAATATAGAAAACATTTCACACTGAAAGAGCACAATGACTTCTGAGTAGGAAAGTAAATCAGTCTTTACTTTCAGAACATCAAGAGTAAAGAAATACATTGTATTCGTATATGTAAATAGGAATTGTAGTAATAAGTCAACAATGTTAACATAAATGGTAACATCTGAGAGTCACTTCTAACTTTAAATAATCACATAATCTTTTTAGCCTTAGTTGAGGCATCTGAAAAGTAGCAATAACACAATCGATTCTAACTACATCAGCAGGGTATGTTCAATAAAAAATGTGGCATACTATTCTGAAGTTAAGAAACTGTAGAGAAATATGTAAATTTGAGCTATTTGCTATTTCCATTGCTAATTCGAAACCTTCAGATGCCTTTATAAATCTTTTATCCATCTAACCATTGCTTCAAATATTAAAATGTTCATCAATATAAAAAATAAAATCAGAAAATTATTGAAATGTGATGGCAGTTATTTAGAGAAGAACATTGTAAGAATGGGTGAATGATAATTTGTTAAAAAAATTCTCATTTTCATGAAATCATCATAACTGTATTCAAATGATGCTATTATATGTATTAAAATGCTGTAATAAGACTACAAGTTCAAGATCAAAATCTGCTTTCAAGTATAAGAATTATAAATGATAGAGACTGATGGCTTCAGGTTGTTCTGACCTTCTTAGAATTAGATCTAAATAGAGAAGTCTTCCAGCTTTAGAGACACCAAATTGTCTTTTTTCAAGATTGAACTGAGTTATACAGGGGCTAATATCTGGAATATTGCCTGTATTAACCTAAACATTTAATAACAGTTTTATTTTAAAACAGAATGATGATTTAGTAAATTATGACTAAACACAATCTCTCTGTTCTCTTAAAGTAGTTGTATAAGCCACCTTCAATCTTTAGGACCTGGCATTTATCAGTAAATTAATAAATAAAATAGAGAATTTGAGATTTTAAAAATGGAAGAGGAGAAGAAATGTTTTTTGGTTTTGTTTTTGCTTTATTTTTAAAATTTATATTAAAACTGAAACCTCAAGTATTTTTTTTTCTTTTTCTTTTTTTTTTTTTTCTTTATTTTTGAAGCAGAAATCCCTGCTCATAGTCAAGTGTTTTATAAAATACAGGGCATAGTATTTGTAGGACATGTTTCAGGGGGTAAAAATCAGTGTATAAAATAAAATGATTCCTCAAAGAACAGATCCCTTTAAAACCAATTTATTTTATTCAAGCATAGAATGTATCTTCATAATGAAAACAGCTGTCTATACAAGTAGTTTTTAAATGGAAAGTCCTCAGTACCTTTTTTTCCCAAGAAAGTTAAAATAAATTGGGCCCACCTTAATCAAGGTTATGAGTTCCTTGAGGCTTATCTTCTGACAGAATCATTTTCTACAATCGTTTTCTGTTAGCAACTATTGTCTGGGGCTTTTCTGTTTCCATTGCATTCCCATGTCAAAAATGATCTGATATTCAATTATTTGCACTTTTTAAAATAGTTTAAACTCAATTAGAATTGATTTATAATTAGGTATAAATTAATGTTTTCTTTAAAATTTTTGGTTTATTAGAGAGTGAGCCTTTGCAATGCTGCCTGACTTCAGCTGGAAGGGAATTGGAGAAGAGAAAGGGAAGGTCTGAGGCTGGTCTCCCATTGAGGGAATGGAGATTTCTCAGTGACCAGACGTCCCGAACCCAGAAGCTGCCATTCGTACTGCAAACAGCACACGACGTTCAATATTTCCTGGCTCCCAAAGATTTTGTTCAATCATGAGCAATCCTGAATGTCGATTTCCTAAAAAATAATCAAAACAAGTCAATAAGGCAAACCGCACTTCATTTCTTGCCATGGTATTTCCCTCGGAATAGAGGGAAAAGATATTTATTGAAATTTTAAAGTCTGGTTAAAGGTGGGTCATTTAATACAGAGCTTGGTTAGGAGTGGGTAGAATCATAGTAACATTGCTTAGGATCGTGGACTCGAGGAAGAGAACTTTTTTAAGCAAATAATATAAAGTACATGTACCTTTTGGTAAGATCCTGGGATGAAAACTGAAATTGTCTGCAATGTTTATCTCCTTGGGCAAGACTTTCCTGTAATACTAAAGGTCGGTGGAAGAATAAAAGCACGTTAATGTGGGCAGTAAGCTGTGTGGATGCAGACTCAGTTCTCGCCAGGGAAACAGCAAAACAATGTCAAGACTGATGAAGCAGGACAGGAGGGCAGACACCAGAACGAGCAACAGCAAGCTCAGTGAAGAGAAACAGTTAAACACAAAGAAACAAAGTTATGAGATTGGACTTTAAAGTAAGTATGGCTTTAAACATATATATGCGTATACACATAGAAATATATTAATAACATAAAATAATAGTTTTTTTGAAATTAAAAAAAAAGCCTCAATACATACGCCAAATAGAGAAATAGATATTACTGAAAAGTGAACCAACAAGCAGGTGTATTTATTTGAAAATTGCTCCCAAAGGGAAAAGGAATTGAAAAGTATGAAGAAAGATATAAGAACTTTGGGGAAATCGTGTAAGTTCTAACATCCAAATTGCTGGAGAGCCATAAAGAGAAAACAAAGAGAATACTGAGAAACCACTGATATTTAAAAACAAAACAAAAAAAAAATTTCTAATGCACAGTATGGTGAATATAGACAACAATATTGTATTATAATCAAATTTGATAAGACGAGTTCTTAGTTATTCCCACCACAAAAAAAGAAATGATAATTATGTGACTTGATAGAGATGCTAAGTATTGCTAAATGGCAATCATATTACAACATAAATGTATGATATCAACCTATTGTACACTTTAAATTTATACAATATTAAAGGTCGAATATACTTCAATTAAAAAGATTAAAATAAAGCAAATATCACTTTCACCTGAGGCAGTATAACATAAACTAATGGGCAGATCACATCTCTTATTGGGATCCAAAATAGTCCTGTCAAAGATTATTTTCTGAGTCATTTGGTGGCATTATCTCAGTTAATTTAAATAACATTTTTCTACCGACATTCACGTTTCCTGTTACCACAAAAGACATTGTTCCGTACTTTTTATTTCTACATCTGGATGTAAAGTTCTTTGAAAAGGGTGCTATCAAAATGAACCCATTTTATTAAGAAAGGTATTCGTGTTCTTTCAAAGTGGCTATTGAGAAAAATAAGTGCCACCTGTCAACTGCTCATCACAAATGACACAAGGCAGTTATAATGTTATTATGGGGCAGGAACAACAATTTTATCTTTGAGCAGCTAAAGAAAATCTGACTAAAATGACCTTTTATTACCAGCTTTGTTCTCTCTTTAGATTCATAAAGATTGTTAGTTATTTTCACAGGGGAGAAAGAAGCATCCTGCCTTGCTCCAGTACCCCCTATTGTAGCCAGGCTTAGATGACACCTGCTAATTTTGATCTGAATAAAAGCATCTCATTTTATTCATTTTATTTTTCAGCACTAACATAATGCCCCCTTTATTACACTTTATCATAGAGGTTACATACTAACGGCAGTGACTGTACTGTGTTTCTATTTTTTCTTTCTCATTGTCAAACGAAAAGTAAATCTGGATTTAGTAAAGAGAAACTTTATTTGAAAAGATTATTGGAAGGGTGAAAAGGGAAGAGAAGTATTGCAATAGGAAGAACACTCTGATCATAAGGTTTTCAAGAATCTCACGCGCTGGCAAATAGATTTCTTTTACGGAGAGGTGTGAACAAGGCTGACAGCATCACATGACGGGGCGTAGCATGAAAGAGTGGTGTGTTGGAGATCAGAGATGGTTTTACTCTGAGGCTAGCCTCTTCTCAGGGAGGAGTGGTAAGGAAAAGTTGCGGGCTGGCCAAAGTTAGGAACCTAAGAAAAAAGAGATGTTTCACTGAAATCGTTTTGTTTTCTCTCTCTCTCTCTCTCTCTTTTTTTTTTTTTTTTTTAAGCAAGCATTTTGTTCTGATTGATCACTGGAAACAAGTAGTTCAGCTGCTGATTTTAGCAGCAAAGAATGAGAATTTGGAAGGTCTGTGTCTGATCTGTCAAAGAAAACAAGGGAGAGACATCCATGATTCTAATCTAAGTCCTGTGGTAATGGGTGGCTCTTTGCAGCACACCTTTTAACCAGAACACAAAAGGGCAGATTTCTTAATCTTTGCTACTTTCCAGGAATGCAGGCTCAGGTAAAATTCAATACTGTCATCATAAAGAATATTGTAGATAGGGACCGGAGATACTTGAAAGTAATAAGATATTTCAAAGCACAATTCTATGGAATCACTTACAAATCCAGCAAGCTAGAAATGAAACATTTAGAAGTTTTTCTTTGACTAAAAGATGGTTTGAACATAGTCTCAATCTGGTTGTTGCATTTATTGTTTGTCCTAAGTGGCATATGTATACATACAAAAATAGACAAATAAGAATGGTGTTTGCTAGTATTTAAGTGCCTTTAAACTGTAAAATTTCTATTTCTAAAATCAGTAATGATTTTATGTATTACTTTGATAAGAGTTTTATCAACACAGAATGGAATATTTGTATTTTATTTCATCTTAGAAAATGTCTAGAATAAATGGCCTGGGATTTGATTTTTTTTCACTCAACATGTATCAGATGAGTAGATAATTATTCCAAAGTTATATATAGAGTAAAACTCAAAATAATTCTAGAATGTAGAATATAATTATTCTATAACAAAAATTTCAAGGTTCTAAACTACAGATTTTGAGTGAAGGTTAACTTCCAATGCTGCTTCTGCAATTTATTGCTTTAGTTTTGCCACTTCCATACCTTATGAAATCCTCTGTGCCTTATTTTCTACATTTGTAAATTGATTGTCCCAACATCTACCAAATTAAATGAGAATTAGTATACAAAGTCCACTCACTGCATTAAAGGCCCAATAAAACTGAACAGCGAAAAATAAAGGGGGAAAACAACCTTTAAATTACTAAATTTCCTTATGAAGGAATTCCGATATAATTGGCAGTCGATACAGAATATCTAAATATAAGAACTGACTGCATTTATTGAGCAAAAGTGCTACAATTCTGAATCTGCTCACCTACTAAGCTGTCCCCTTGGTCTGCTCAAATAAACTGTTCTTACTCTTGATTAATCTTTTTGTCCTACAACAAAATTCAAAGACATTCCATTATATTTTTTTAACTTTGTAAAATATATTTTCTACTACACTAAAAAAATAAAATGACGGATATTGCACTTTCTAAAGCAAATCATTTTCCTGTCACACCCCTAGAGTTTCCTCAACTAGCATAATAATAACTAGGTCATTATTCCTCTGAGAACTGAAAATGAATGTTCATAAATAATTGAGTTGTTAAAAGCCATAATAACAAGGACTTTTAAATGTCACATTTACTTACCAAATTCACCTTTTGTTCTGCCATGTAATTTTAATATACCTTTATATGTATTGTGCATGATTCTTTTCTATAGCATCTCTAGAGAATGGTAGATTTTCCATAACTGAGACTGCAGGAAAAATCTAGAGGAATCTTTGAGATTACTTACTGTGTAAGGGGCACTATGAGTCAATGCTAGGGAATTTTTAGTCTTTCTGAGCATCCTCGATAATACTATTACACTGTTTAATAAGAGTGCCAAGGAGCAATGGGGTGAATCCATAATCATTTGCTAGCAATTAACAAGAAGGTTTTGGTGGCTTACTTCTTCCTCGTTCTCTGTTTTTGTTGGGGAGATTTCACTACTAGGGGATAGCACATCTTTTTGACAACAATGCTATGAGGTTGTTAAAAAGTAAATTGGGCAATAACACCCAGAGAAAATGGGGCTATTCAAGAGCTGTGTGCAATTATCTGAGGGCCCTAAGGAAAGAAGTGTAGCATCTGCTGTTAAGGAAAGAATCAGTAGCTGATGCCTACATGCAGTGAGAAATCAGCTCAACCCTGTGGGCAAACACTTGAATACAGGATCTACTCTGTAACCTCAGCTCACCCTGTATTTCACCCTGGACAAAAGCCATGGAGTCCAACAGACCAAAATCTCTGTTAAAACTGTATGAGGCAAAGTAATAAATTTATAATCTAGAGTCCTTAATATCTGTTGTTTTACCTATTCTTCTAGTTTCTACCTGGTGTATTAAAGAGAGTGTGAGAACATTTAAAAAGAAGGAGAAGAAGGTGCACTAAAATTAGTTTCCCTAACATCATTTTTTTTCTATCAAATACCTGTATAAACATTAGACACCTACCCATAAGGTGTCACATAACCAATGTCTATAGGAAGGTTCTTTACAGTGTGCTTTGGAGACTGGAAAAATAAAAGAATGCAAACCAAACCCTTACAGGTTAAGCCTAAGTAAGTTTATCTGATTCACAGTATTACTAAATTATTGTTGTAGTTTATAAAGTCGATTTCAAATGCTTACAACATGTACACACACAAACGCACAAGGGATTTTTTTTTCCTCTTGAATGATGGCATTACTACGTCATCAACAATAATATCCCAGCGTAATGTCATGTTTTAGATTAGTACAGCAAGATTCAGAAAAAGGTAAGTAAATTTCTGGAATTGCAACATTTAAAGTACCTAGCACATAGGGTTGTAGTATGAATTAACTAAGTAACAGAAATAATTTAGGAGGGCATCTGGCATGTGAAAAACACTACTTATTATGACCCCCTATTTTGAAAGATTGAATTTTTCACATTGCATTATAAACTTGGAAATGCCAGTTATGACTAAAGCATCAGTTACCCTTTTATAAGAACTGGAAGCACTCCAGGACTCATTTTTCAGCCAGGGTGCTCTACACTTCCTGGAGCGTTGCTGGCTACACAACAATGCTCATCAGAGATAATGAAATATCAGAAACCCCCGAAGGAACTTGGGTTATATTTGCCCTATGCTTGAGAGCATTATTGGTATGAGGCAGGCAAAGGTCCAACCAATAGGTGCTCAGGCGGTGGAGAGGAGACCTGTGGGTGGGAGGATGGCCCCAGAGAGCACCTTGACTCAGCCGTGACATTCTCTTCAGGTCAACACAGAAGCTGGCTCAAGGACCTGAGTCCAAGTAAAAATTCTTTAAATTAAACATGATGGAACTGAAGCCATGCTACGCTTTATTTTCTTATAACAACTTAATTTGGTGTAGTCTTTTGATATTTACAAAACTCGTTAATGTACCCGTGGACATGAACATGGCACATGTCCTAATTAAACATTTACAAAGTAAAAATAAGTAAAGTAAGTCTTCATGTAATGTATTCAGTAGGTACCTGGAAATTGTGACTTTGGGTGAAATGATGTATGATAAAACCAATTTACCATAGATTAATTGATGTATAGAAACATGCTATAGGAACTTAACTCTTGTTTATGTCAATTAGGCTATGATAAAATTGGTTAAAGTAGCAGTTTCCAAGAAACTATTCAGAACATTAAGTGAGGATTTACTGTATTAAGAAGAAGGTACAAATTAACACATCACTCTTAGAGTCATTTGCAATCTTACTCCACTTTTAAAAAAAAAATAGAGTCACAACACTAAAATTCTCAAGACTGGAATCCAAAACGGTCTGATTCTAAGGGCATTCCTTGATAGCACTTCAGAGACTGAAAATGCCGACTCCACCAGGGCCAACCAAGTGACACAGCAGAAGGCCACGTGGGGTTGAGCGAGTGGGAACTGAAGGTGCTTGCCCCTCTACAGGGGTCAGCTGATACTCGGCTCAGGCCAATTGATTCCATTAGGGAACTGACAGCATTTCCAGATCTGATATTTTTTCAAGAGCTAAAAATTCCAATTTCGGTGTGAATTCTCCACATTTTAAAAGTAGGCAACTAATTCATTTTTTGAAAAACACTACTTCAAACACAATAATTTATGAGTGGGTGCTGCCATGGCCGAGTTGTTTGCCCCAATAAGCGGGCACTTTAAATCATAAAGCAGCCTTATGTTCTAGAGAGAAAGAGAAGTAGGAAACTTATGTAGCAGCACTAGGAGTCATGGGACAAGGCAAATGCTAGTCAGGCATTGGGGTGACGGTGTTGCTGTCAATCAGTGAATTGCGGCGGACTTTACTCTTCCACAGTCCCTATCTCTGCTAGCAAAACCACTCCAAATTTAAAAATATATATGCAAGCTATTTATGATGAGAACATTCAGAAAAAAATGCGTTATTGAGATTAGTTTAAATATTAAAAGATTTTAGGAGCTATTAGAAACAAATTTAATAAGATTAGGTATAAACGAAAAACATTGGAGAACTTGCATTTTTACAGTGACATTTAAAGTATATGAAAAAGAGTTTCCTTGGTCTGAGAGGGAAGCAAGAGAAGAATTTGTGGAGATGAGCAGTGGGGATTCTATATGGAGAGGTCAATTATGTTGGGATGATTGATTCAGATTTAATTATTACATCGCTTTTTAAAAAATTAATTAATTAATTATTTTTTATGGTGACATTGGTTAACAAAATCCAATGAGGTTCAGCTGTACTCTTTAAAATAGGACATATATATATATTATATACGATATGAAGCATATATATACATATATTATGCATACATAATATATAATATAAGGCATATATTATACATATATCATATATAATAATATATAATATATGTATATATAATATATAATATACATAATATATAATAATATATAATATATGTGTATATATAATATATAATATATGTGTATATAATATATAATATATGTGTATATATAATATATAATATATGTGTATATAACATATAATATATGTATAATATATATGTATGTATATATATGTATCTATATTTGCACTGTGTGTTCAATTCCCATAGTTAGATTTCTTTCTATCATAACATATTTGATTCCCTTTACTCTGTCTATTTCTCGCCTCCCCACTACCCTCTGGTAACCACTAGTCTATTGTCCATAACCATGAGTCTCTGTTTGTCCTGTTCATTTGTTACTTTTAGGTTTATATCCCACATATAAGTGACATCATGCGATTTTCAACATATTCTGGCTGATTTATTTCACTTAGCATAATTATCTCGAGGTCCATCCATGTTGTCGCCATGACTATTTTTAAAAAAATAACTAAAAACTAAAGTAGGTAAAACATGGATGAATGACTAAGAATGTGCTCTGAAACTAAATTATGATTAACTCATTTTTTGTGCAACTGAGAGAAAAATGTAAATCTTACAAAGGAATACAAGCAATGGATTGTTATGCTAACACAATTGCTATGCCTCTTCCAGCTCTATACTCTCCCTAGTTTTCTTCCTCTGAGAGCCTCTGAGTCAGCAAGGAGACCAGTGGGTTATTTCCGTAGGTCATATACTATCTGCAATTTTTAGTTTTCAAAAACAGATTTCATAGGTTACAAGCATAAAATGTGTTACCACAGACAAAATTCCTCTTTTTCCTCTTATACTACTTTTCCCCTACACTGAATTATGTTAGTTTATCTCTAACTTAAAGCACATACCCCTCTTTCAAATGGAGTTGCTAAGATCTAACTTATCTGTAAAAAAAAAAAAAGCCTCTACTAATAAGAGTAAAGGTAACAGTCACAGGAATACATAGAGCTCAACCTTTGGGCTAGATATAACTCTTTAAAATTCAGCTACTATAAATAGTACCTGTATAACTTTAGACAAGTCACTGTATCTCTCTGTGCTTCACTTACATAATGACAATGTCAACAGCGTCCTGTGGTATTGCTGTAGGTGTAAAATTCTGAGGCTGAATTGAGTCCCTCTTGGCGTCTTATTGTACCTGGGTACATTTGACATCCTGGCAGGGTAGCATCACAAGAAGCTGATTTGTAAGTGGGCATTTAATTTGGGTATTGATGGGTGAAAGGGCAGTGCAGAGACAGGAAAATGTGAGGACATCTACTCGCCAATCCCAAAGTGTGTGTGGGAGAACCTATGGAGGTATTAGTTTCAGCAGAAGCTGCCAAGAGTCAGATTTGCAAGGCATGAGTATTTACTTCATCCCAGTAAAAACAGCAAACTGGAATTCTGCCACCACATAAGTGATCCTCAGGCAGACAGCAGCAGAGCAATAGTGGAGACCATGCTGTGTAGCGGGTATTACCAGATGCAGGTTGGACACGTGCTTGGCTTGTTGTCCAAATAAGATTCTCAGTAAGAGATGGAAGATTCTCAGTGAAAATGGTGCTTTCAGCAAGGTCAGAATTCTAATATGACACATTTGCAAGGTTACCCTTGGGAATGTTAAGAAGTGAGCATTTTAATACTGCTCTTTTAATATGAGCAATTTAAGTTATATTTCTAACTGCATTTTATTTAGCTCTATTCAAAAGCAGCGCACTAATAATAGACAACTAAACATGATCAGCAAATCAAAAAAGTTCTCTATTTTAAAATAATATTTTAAAGCCTTATGTGATTTTTTTTTAGCTCCCAATATTGGTACTCTCTTTTCATACAATCTATGCCTGTGGCATAGACCTTCGAGATGAAATGGCTGTTGATAGTTTGAAAGTATACTTTTAAGGAGTCATAAAGTAGGTGACATGTAGCAGTGAAACCATTTGGTGGTTTGGTTTTTTTTTTATTATTATTATTGCCAAGAAATCTTGATTATATCCTTTGTCCTCGAATTGGCTTTCAGTAACCATTAGCTTTCAATCCAAGCACATTTTTCTTCAAAAATACCAACCATGACAGGAGCAAAACTCCTTCATAAAAATTCATTACTCTCCCTTTCTTTAAATATGTCACAAATGAAAGTCAGATAATGAATAAACCGTTGGCTTAAAAACATTGTTATTATTGTAAATTAGCAATAATAAAATAGGTAGTTTTACAGAAATATCAAGCTTTCAAAAATCTATAAGAAAATTTTCTCTATCACTCTTAGAAATAGTTCTTAGGTCTGGTGGAGATACATTCACAAACTAAAATCTTGTCCAAACAAAAGGAGAAAATAATTAGTGTTCTAAACGATTACAGAAAATAGGTGTCAAGGGCCTGGTCAGTGCCTGGCACATAGCTAAAGCTCTTTAAAAAGGATGGAGAGGTGAAAAATGAAGAAAAAAAATACTATTATCAGTCATAATATCTTACTGAAAATAAGATTAATGGACTCCACCTAAATTAAATAGAATATAAAACCAACAGAAAGATAATACAAAGACCACAAAATGGATGGAAATCTCAAAGAAACTTAGAGATAAAAATTAATCAGGAGACTGGCTCAGCAGTAAGAAGCAAACCTAGGGACATATCACAGAAACAATTGGCTGAGATGTGATATTGGTGGCATTGCTGTAGGTCACCTGGCTTCACTACCACTCACCTTAAAGTGCCACCATCTCTGATATGAACATCTAGTTTACTGAGTCTTGGTCACGTTCTTAAAACGATGCATTATCTGGACCCTTGGGATTATTTAATAGGATTGCAAGACCCATGTTCTCACCAAGACAAACACAAAAGAGCATAAAGTGAGTTTAAAATACCCTCTTTGTTTTCTAAATACACACACACACACATACACGTATAAACACAGACACACACTAGAATGGTAACTGATCAATTTAAGTTATGAGACTGAATCAATTTGCTTATTTTTACTTGTCTGTATTTTTGTGTTTTAATAAAAAATAAATAATTGGATTAAGCTGATTATAAAAGAAAAGATAGAATTTACTACTTTGAATTATTCATTCACTCATTCTTTTATTCTCAGAAATAGTTTATAAAATCGATGTTTCTAATAAATGTTTCTTGAAAAACTGTTTTAAGAGCTATGTCAGAAACTAGTGTTCAATTGCAGTGATCATAGAAAAATTGTTTCTTACCTTTATGAAGTATCTAGTCAATTAGGAAAAACGTGTTATATAAATTCATAAAGAACTACTAGTCTTGATATGGAGAGACATCATAAATAAGTTAGCAATGTAAAGTCTATTTTAAAAAAATGACATATAAAGTGAGACTAGACAAATATAATGGTTGGCTAAGAAGTTGGAGATAGACTAGTCTAGGTCAGCGTGGAAAACTTTTCTATAAAGAGCCATATAGTAAACATTTTCAACTTTGCAGGGCGTATGTTCTCTGTTGCTGAGGGAATGTAACCACAGACAATACGCGATAAACAAATAAGCAGAACTATATTCTAGTAAAACAGGCGAGAGGCTGCTGGCCCATGGGCTGTAGTTAACTGATCCTGATCTAGGTGGAGTGCACTATGCATGTGTGAAAAGCTTGAGACACGAAACCAGAACTTATGTGATTAAAACACGTGACATTCGCTGAGCACTGTTTCTGAAATAGAAAGTACACTTTGAATGTATTATCTCATTTAGTCCTCACAACTATTTCACTAAGTAGGGGCTCTTATTATTCCCATTTTACATATAAGGAAAATGAGGCATGGAAATGTTAAGAAAATGACCACAAGTTACATATTTGTGGGAGCAAGTGTGTGGAGTCAGGTAGTTGGACTCCACAGATCACAGTTTTAAGGAATGTTATAGAAAAAATACCTCTGTGATTCTAATTAAAATGACATTAAATGCTCTATTAATTTTGAAGAATTACATTATATACTTTTTTCTGCTCAGAACATATCATGTCTCTGTCTTCTAATCCAGAAACACGTTGTCTTTGCATTTATTCATGTCTTATTTATATATTTTATATATTTCTTCAGATAACACCTGAAAGTTTTATTTTTAATTTTAGTGGTAATTATTTTACTATTTTTGTCATTTTTATAAAGTAACTATTTATTTCCACATTAATTTTAAGTGCTTATTGCCAAAGTATAGGACATCTATATTTTGTGCACTAGAATTTTCTCTTCCTATACCAGAAGTTATTACTTAGTGCCACTTGAGTTATCTAGATAGACAACTGTATCATCATATAGAGATATTTTCTAAAAATATATTTGGAAATGTTTATAAATTATCAGTATTCTTTTCCCATGACATGTTTTAGTAATTTTAAGACAGTGTTAAATAATAATGATGAAAATGGATAATTCTGTTTAATTGTTTCTTTCAAGAGAAATGATTATATTATTCCAATATTTAGTATATTATTCACTATTACATTTTCATATATTACTTTACTTCCATAAGAAGTATTTTGTTTATTTTTTAATAAGAATATCAATTTCTACCATAATTATAACTAGAATCATTTATTTTTCCTCCTTTAAAGTTTAGAAAAAATAAATTACATTGATAGACTTGCTAGTAAAAAGTACCATTATCTTTCTAAAATACTCCCTTCTTGGTCACAGTGCATCACTATTTTGGTATATTACTGTAATCTAAGCATGATTTTATCTCAAATACTTACAACTCTATTCACATACCATGTTAGCTTAAAATTATAGTTTTTAACTAGGGTTTTTCAGACTTTGGTTTAAAATGTTTGGGGTTTTACAAAATAAATAAGAACATTTGCTATTTCATTCCACAGCATTAAATACTATAAAATAACTTAAAATAATAGGTTATTTGAAAAGGTAAAAGAGAAATGATAATATTATCCCAATATTTAGTATATTATTCACTATGACATTTTCATACATTAGTTTACTTCAATAAGAAGTATATTTAAAAAAATATATGTCAATCTATCTGGATCTGCTATTTTTTTTCTAATTATAGAAGTGTAATCACCTCTTCGATCTCTTCTATTTTCAATTATTCTTCCCAAGTCAACATGTAGGATTTATAATTTCTTAGAAGCATTGTATTTCCTATCATTTTTCAGATCCATTACAATAGAATTATATGTATTATTTGCTTGTATATTTTTATCAATTTTTCCTCTACTTATACATTTGATATTGTGATAATCATTTCACAATGGATACATGTATCAAATAATTATGAAGTATATCTTAAACTTACACAATGTCATGTCAATTATTTCTTAATAAAGAAAAAACAATGAGAAAGTAAATTATCCTATTAAAGAATGGACCAAAGACCTTAACAGATATTTCATCAAAGAAGATATACAGATGACAAATAAGCATATAAAAATGCTCCACATTATTTGTTATCATGAAAATGCAAATTGAAAACAATAAGATATCATTACATATGTATCAAAGTGCCCAAAATCTGGAACATTGACAACATCAAATGCTGACAAGAATGTGAAACAACAGGGCCTCTCATTCGTTGCTGGAGGGAATGTGAAATGGACAGCCACTTTGGGAGAAAGTTTCGTGGTTTGCAAACTTTAGTATTTTCTTACCATATAATCCAGCAATCACACTCCAAGTTATTTATCCAAATGAGTTTTTTATGTCCACATAAAAAACTGGAATGTAAATGTTTATAGCAACTTTATTCATAACACCAAAAATTCGATGCAACCAAGATGTCCTCCAAAGATGAATGAACAAACTGTGGAACATGTATACAATAGAATATTATTCAGTGCTAAAAGGAAATAAACTGATGAGCCTGAAAAAGACATAAAGGAAACTTAAATGAAAACTTAAGTGAAAAAAGACCATTTTCATAGGCTACATATTGTAGAGTTTCAACTATTTGACATTCTGGAAAAGGCAAAACTATAGAGACAGTAAAAATAATGGTTATTACGTTTTGGAGGTGGGGGAAAGGGTTAACAGGTGGAAAGGGGGATTTTTAGGGTAGTGAAATTATTCTGTATGATACTGTATGGTGGATACATGATATTATACATTTGTCAAAAGCTATAGAACTATACAGCAAAAAGTGACCCTAATGTAAACTATGGACTTCTGTTAATGTATCAGTATTGCTTCATCAATTGTAACAAATGCACCACACCAACAAAAGGTGTTAATAATTTGGGGAACTGTGGGCTTGGGGAGAGGAAGTATATGCGAGCCCTCTGTACTCGCTATTCAGATTTTTTTTTTTGTAAATCTAAACCACACTAAGAAATTAAGTCCATTAATTAGAAGAAGAAAACCCAGAAGCACAAATATGGTTCTATGCCCCTAACAATCACTCTGTTAACTTCCAGATTCCTATATAGAGGAAGAAGATTCTCACAAAGCAAACATTGAATCTAGAAGGAGCCATGAATTTGGGCCTTTCTTCACCAATTAGGTGAGTGTGACTTCAGGACTTTCATGAAAAGTTCTTCAGCCTTCAATTTTTAAAACTATAAAGTAAGACATTAATTTATTTAAATGTTTGTTTCTTGATCTATTTGTGTTATTGTTTATTGACTATTGTTTATATTTGTTGACTAATGGAATGTTTTTAGCTTAGGAGCAGCAAGTTAGTTTACCAAAACATAAATATTAAATTCATCTTTTCAAAGTAGTAAAAAGGAGTGTTTTTGTTACTGGGGCTGGTTGTTTTCGAGAGCACGTGTATATATGTGTATTTGGGTATGAAAAAGAGACTCTTCCAATTTGAGTAGTGAATGAAAAATTAATAGTTTTATACATGAGTTTTGTCAAATTTTAAAATTTGATAAAATGCGAGTTTTCAAAACTTATAATTACTATAAATATTTTTACAAAAAGCATATTATTTGTCACTAGAAAACTACTTTGATAGTGGAGACAGTGGTGTTTTTACTTATTTTTTAATATTAATTGGATACTATTTGCTTTTAAAATCATTTATGTGTCATAAAAATAATAGTTGAAATTCAAGATAAAAAGGAATATTAATAGTCAATTGTGAGACTGACCTATACATGTTTATAATTTGCATCAAATCAATAGATATGCATATTACAGGCAAACTGTCCATTCCAGTGATTGTTTTTTTTTTTTTTTTTTTAACCTTCTGGATTGACTCAACTAAAATACTCAGAAAGACACAATATACTTTTAAACATATTTTCAGACACAAACTGTATACTGTTTTCACTAAAAATAACCTTTTCTAACCTTCGAGAATCACTATGAATTATTGCTTAGATTTTCTCATGAGTAAATTTGAGTTTGCATCTTTAACTAAAAATTTTAAGCACGTATTTCAATTACCATTGTGTCATTAGGTACATACGGTTTTCTTCCCGATTCAATCATTACATGGCTTGCTTCTCATGCTGTTATTAAGCTTATGAAAAGAGATTAATGTAATAACTTATCTGTGCTTTCTCTTAATTAAGTTAGAATGTGCCTCATTCTCCTCCTTGTGTTTGATAGAAAATTAGCAAGATAACAATCTAGTGCTGTACTTATAGAAGAGCAGGTTTGGGCCCACTTGCTTTGTGGGCCAGAACCCATTCAAGATGTTCAGGTCCAGCTAGTTTCCAATGGAGCCCAGGAGCCTTCTTTTTAAAATTTTCTCAGTGACTATTGTGTGTACTAAACTGAGAACTCTAATGCATAGGAGGAAAAAAAATGTCTATTTTTCTTTTTCCACATTACACTTTGAAACAAGTAGCTTATTAAAAAATTCAATATCTAATTATTCAAGACATATTTAATAAGAGCTTCCTATATATCAAAAACTACTGTGTAAACAAAAATAACTGAATCATAAATATACCTGAGGAAAACTCACAGACCAATAAATTCTACAGGAAAAGACCAATTAACAAAAATAACTCATGGTACAATTTCTTTTGTTAATAAAAAAAATGTAACACCTTTTCATCCAAATTTCAAGAGTTCTTGAAAGTAACCTTTGGGGAAGATTTTGATGCAAGTAAGGTAAAATTCCAAGGAGGATAATATTTACACTAATAAAAGTACAGCAACAACTATAACTAGTTTAGAATCTTTCAAGTATCCTGTATAACATAGATTACCTCTTATTTAATTCATACAATATCACAGTAAGGCATGTATTATTAATTTTTCTTTGTAGTTGAGATATTAGAGAGATTAAAAAATCCACTCAAAGTCATACTTTTTGTAAGGGTGAAGTCATAAATTGAACCAAGATTAGATGTGCCAATTTATGTGCTATTCTGTCTTTCACTAAATGGAAAGAAAATTTGCTCCTAAAAAATTTAAAAGAAACAACCACCCACCCAAAAAACTGCTCTAAAGCTTTTACATTGGGTTCAACTACAGAATGTCAGTAATCTTTAGGATCTTCTTGGAATTATGACAAAATATCAGAGAGAGGGTCGAAATACCAAACCGTGCTAAGCTGAAGAGAAATCTTGACATAATCATAGGTATCTCATATAGCTATATCGGTCCTCATTGTTCCCCCTTCAATCCACCAAAGAATTTAAGAGAATCAGCTGTATTTTAAGGAGACCTCATAATATGGAACTTTCTAATTCTATGGAGTCTTACAAAGGTCTATTCAGAGAAGGCTGTCAAACCTCTGAAAGCAATTAAACACATTTTGTATAGAAAATTGTGTTTTCTATATGTTTAGTCATTCTTTAAATATATATACTTAAATATATATACATATTTATATGTATACGTGTGCATGTGTCTATATATGTATACATGTGCATGTGTATATACATACTTTTTCTTAATAAATTATTTTGTTCTAGCATAATGAGAGGTATAGTATAGTATATTATACACAAGGTCCTGAGGAAATTAAACAGAGACATTACTCTGAAGCAACTAATGTCTCGTTAAGGGAGGAAAATAATAAACAAAATAAATAAATCAAATAAACAAATGAAATAAATAAAGACTCTGAAATAAGATGATCCAACACAGGAGCATAGCCAGGGAAATATCAATAATCACATTAAATGTAAATAGTTTAACATCCCAATTAAAAAACAATATTAACCAGATTGGATTAAAAAAAAAAGCATGCCCTAAACATATGCTGCACGTAAGAAATTTACTTTATAATTCAGGGGCCGACATCAGCAAAAAAGAAGAAAGAAGAAAGTCAAAACTCCACCCCACTAGAAAAGCAATGGATAAACTGGGCAGAAAGGATCAGAATCCATTATTTGTTTTTTAAAGTCTGGATATTAACTGAAGACTTTCAGCAAGTCAGAGATTGCTTCTTCCAGAACACCCCAACATCAGTAAGCACAGCAAGCCGTGTGGCATTTTAACTTATACCAGTTTGGCCCCCCGTTAGCTATGAAAATAACAGCCCACATTCCCAGTACTAGAGGGAACAGAACAGGCCTCATTTGCAAATAACTGTAATTATTACTATTATTATTATTATTAATTTATCTATCTAGTCATTCCTTGGAAGACTGGCCCAAAAAGTTTGCCTTCATTTCCCCTGACTCAGAACTGGTCCAGTGCTAGAGCTGCTTCCACCAGTACTTTTCAAAAACGTCTGCAGGACAATGTGTTAGTCACAGCTACCAGAAGTGAAAGATAACAATTAGGGCAAGAGAAGTAGATGGTTAATGGAATGTCCATAAAAGCTTTGAAAAGCTCCAGTATGTTCCTAGGCAACAGGAAGTTCACATACTTGCCTAAGCTCTGATCAGGTCCTCAGTGCTGAACTTTGAGTAACCCTGGGCCTATATGGGTACAGGAAGTGAAGGCGGAGGCACAGTCGTAAACGGCCTGACCAACTCTCCAAAGTTCACCCCAACGTACCCAGAGAACCACTCAGCAAAGATCAGAAGATTGTTTTGGCTCCAGGTATTTAAGGAAATCCCATTTAACGTGTTTAATCATTAGCTGACTACTAAGCTAATGGAATAGACTTCGGTGGCCAATTACACCAAAAAATACAGGCTTCACAAAATTAGTTCAGAAAAGTCATTACATAAATAAGCAGAAACAACTACACTAAGCAGCAGCAGTGAAAACAGTGATGTGATGTGCGCTGTGCCTCTGATCTCCAGAATTGCCACAAAGTAATATTTAAAATGTCCATCTTTCAACAACATCAACATAACAATTGAGGTTTATAGAGTTACAATAAAATGTGGCCCAGAGGGAAAAAAGCCATTAATAAAATCTACCTGAGAAGCTCAAACAGGAATTTCTAGACAGATACTTTAAATCAACTATTCTAAATATATCCAATAAGCTAAAGAATAGCATGTCTAAAGAACTAAAGGAAAGTATGAGAATAATATATCACCCAATAGAGAATAGCGATAATGATATAGGAATTATAAAAGGAACCAAATAGAAATTTTGAATGAAAAATATAAATGAAATGAAAAAATTCAGTAAGGAGATTAACAACAGATTTGAGTAGAAAGAATCAACAAACTTAAAGATAAGTCACATGAGATTATTCAGTCTGAGATAAAAAATATAATGAAGAAAAATGAACAGAGCCTGAGATCTGTGAGACACCATGGAGCATATTAACATATGCATAATGGGACTCCCAGGAGGATAGGAGAGAGAGAAGAGAAGAAATAATATTTGAAGAAATTATCAAAAGCTTTCGAAATCTGATGAAAAATATTAGCATTTCTTAAACATCTGGTAAAGCAAGACCAGCAGCACACAAAAAGGATTATATTCTACAACCATATTGGATTTATCCAATAAGATACATTTAAGGAATTGAAAATTGTTTCAACATATAAAAATTGCGAGGGAAGAATAAACATTCCTATATTCTCAAAGTTCTTCTGGTTGGTCTAATAATCAAATAGACATGACACAGATGAACAAGAGAAAATAACCAAATTTAACACATACATATGTATGGGAACCTCACATAAATGAGAAAGACAGGGACCACACATGCATAAGAGGTTTAGAGATAAAAGGAAGGATCGAGGTATATAAGACTTCCTGAGCTAGGGATGAGGTGATGCACTTTGGGGGCTTCAAAGGCTCATTGCAGGATGATAAGAACAGCTGACATTTAGTAAGGAGGAGTTTGTCCTGCCCTATAGATAGGTCAAAAGAGGTTACCTCTGATAATCCCTTATTGATGATCAGGCCCCTAATTCAAGTTCTTCCAGATAGTTAAGAGAACATCTAAAGTTTCTTTTGAGCCTGTGGCTAAAGTTGCCTTTAGCTCAAAGAAATCTGCATACTGCTGAGGACTATCTTGGGGTTGCTCTTTCTGAACCCTCACAAAGTCAACCTATGTAATAAACCATATTAATAGAACAAAGAAAAAAAGAACCATTTCAATAGATGCAGAAAAAGCATTTGACAAAAAAGCAACATGTATTTATGATAAAAGCACTTAAAAACTAGGATTCGAAGGAAACTTCCTCAGTCCGATAAAGGGCATCTACAAAAACGCCACAGCTGACATTGTAGCTAATAGTGAAATTTTGAAACTGTCCCACCTAAGAGCAAGAACAAGAGAAGCAAGTCTGCTGTTGCCACTTCTATACAATGTTGTACTAGAGAGTCAAGGCAGGTTAATTAGGGAAGAAAATGAAATAAAAGACATTTCTTTTCTGAGACATTTAAAGTATAAATAATAATATAAAAACATCTATATTCTTACTCTCCGAGGAACAGTAACTAATACATTGTCATAATTGTTTCTATTCTTTTTTAATGAAATAAACTTTACTGATAACAAAGTGTACTAACCATATGATGCAGGAATGACATTCCTAGATATTCACTCAAAAGAACTAAAAACATATATTCGGAAGTTTATATAGCAGCTGTATTTATAATCATCTAACACTGGAAACAGCTCTAGTGTCTTCCAAATGTTTAATGGCTAAACAAAATGTTGTACGTCTGTACAGTGGAATCCTACTTAGGAATAAAAGGGAGGAACTATTAATACATACAACATTAACTACTCGATAGCATTACACAAAGGAAAGAAACAACTCTCAAAACATTACATAGTGTATGACTGCATTGATGAAACATTCTACAAAAGATGAAAATCAAGGGAAAGGAAAAAGTTTAGAGGTTGTCAGAAATTGAAATTGGAGGAAGGCGATTGACCACAGAGGCACAAAGAAACTTTTGGCAGTGATGGAAATGCTCTACATATTGACTGCAGTGATAGTTATACAATTATACACATTTTTCTAAATTAGTAGAACTGTATATCTAAAGGGGGTAAATCTTATTGTATGTAAATTATGCCTCAATAAACCTGACTAAAATGTACCACTGAATAATTAATATAACCTACCAAAAAAAAAAAAGTACTTGTTTTGTATTCACATGCTATCTGGGTAAGATGTGCCTTTTCAAATCTGTATGCTTTTGAAGTTAATCTCCAGGATAGAATTATTCTGAGCCTCTCACCCATTCATCCAATTGCCCAATTGTTATTTTTACTGATATGTCCCACAGGTAATTCAAGCTCATCTTATTCAAAACAGAAATCATAATCTCTTTCACCTCTGCCTCGAACTTGCTTTCCATCCTTTGTTTGTTACCTCAGATGGTAGGATCAGTTGTTTGACCCAGAATTCTGTATCCTATGCTTGTTTCCTTTTCTCCCTTTCCTTACATTCAATCAGATCCCACCTATATCTAGCAGATAGTAGAAATTCAAAATATATTTTTGAGTGAATGAATTAACCAAATCTGCTCCTGGGAATGGAATACATGTTTGAATGATACTGAAGTAGACCTTTCCCTCCAGGCAAGCATCACGAAACATGAGCTTTGCTTTTTGAAGAAAAATGATGCAATTAAGAGAAGAGTGTGTGTGTGGGGGGGGGTGAAATTAATCAGTTTCCGAGATGCAGAAGTTAAACATTTTTAGAGAAATGAGAATAGATTGATTGAGGCAAATGTGTCATAAACTTCCGTGTTTATCTCTTTAAGTTTTATGCTCTACATCCTAGATGTTATTTATAATTCTTATATCTGTCTCTACTTATGAATTCATAACTGCCTTGTTCTCTCATAGGCACTCTACTGCTCTATATTTTATGCCTGGCTTTACTAAATCAATTAAGTTCAATTGAATTTAGCTAAATAAGTCACAAAATGAAACCCAGAAGACCGCATTAACAAAGAAATACTACTGCATTTACTTCCAATGAATATTTAGTAGTATCCATATTTCCTCAATCTAAAAGCTTACTTGATTTATTGCTTAAGCCTGTAAATAGAAGAAAATTGATTGGTCTTAAAATAATAGGCACTCTTATCTAAAGGGAAGAAAAATGTAATAACCCGAAAATACATAGTGTATTCTCTAGAGCTGTCCTGGTCATTCAAAAATAAAATTTAAACAGAAACCCAAGGGGCCTGTGACAAGCCTTCCCTGCCTCCTTCCTTTGGTCCCAGTTTCTGTAGAGATCATGGGTCTGCGCTTGATAACAACTGAAACTCTCTGTGAATTGTTTTCACAAATCTGTGATGGGTTGTGGCTAACAAGTAGTATTGTGGTAACAAGGCGCTGCCTTTTGAACAATACAGTTGTGGCGCTTCAGAATATTTTAGTGCTTCTTTTGCTTCACAAATGCACCAAATTTCCCAGAAGAACAGGCTATAAAACTGCCCGACCGGGAAGGTCAAGCACAAAAGAACTGATAGAATCTCAGGGGAAGAGTGGTAGAGCTGGCAGTTGTTACCGCTCATGCCGAAACCAGGGGTTTTGCTAAAAAGAAACTCAAAACTCTTTCAGTAGGTAGAATAAATAAATAAACTTTCTTTGCTCCACGTTGCTGTTATTTTTCCTTTAGATAACAAAGTAGGCATCATTTTCTTCTTTCAGTTTGCTTTAAAATAGTCCTAAGTTTACATTTTTCCAAATGCTCCTCCACACCCCAGGGTGGAGCACTTGTAATTTAGGTCATTAACAGTTTTAAAAAATTCTAAAGTAGTAAATACTGGATAATGCAAGTAATACTTTAAAATAATTTATATCATCAAATTATTGTTTTATTGTAGACTTAAGGTTTATGTCCATAGTTTTTCATTGATGCTAAATAATAATATATTTTAGGGAACTCTTTTTGTTTTTCATGAGTTAATCTTTTCTGGATATGTATTATTACTATTTTTCATAAAAATAATATAGAGATCAATAAGAAAGAAAAAAATGTTAATCTGCCATAATTTCTTCTTATCACTTAGAGTTTTTTAGAAAAATAAGACATAGATTTTATTAATCAGTCATCATGGCTGTACATATACAACTAGAAAAATAAGTAAAATTAATCAGTTTAGGTATTCTTCAAATGTATTTATGTTCGGAATCCAGTTGTTACCCAGTTTTCGACACAGGTTCACTATTGACAATATTGTCCTCCATATCATTAAGAGTTTGTGACATTTTTAAAAACTGTATGAACTAACTAAAAGCCACTGATAGTTAAGCTATCATAAAAATATTACTTTGAAATTATTGCTCTACATGTTTGATTCACCAGTTCCCTGATGTCTTGCCCAAACTAATTCAAGTGTGAGCATAAACAGAACACTCCAATGTTTTCATTCAAATTATCATCTAATCCTCTGCCATTTATTCCGCAAATTTCAAGCGGGATATTCATTTTTCCAAAATGTATAGACAGTGACAATTATGCCATGATTACTCTACAGCTGACATAAATTTTAAGACAGTATCAATTATAAGATGCATACTGATATCAGAGATGTTAAACTCAGTGCAAAAATGCATTATGCTCAAAGATACACAGCTAGTAAATGGTCAAGCCAGATTTCAAAAAAGGCCACCAGACGTAAGAATTCAGACTCTTAACGACTTTTAATGAGACCTATTTCACATATTCATCTGCATATTCAACATTCTGGAAGGAAAAAATGAGAATTTAAAATCGAATTGTTTCAATCCAGTTTCCCATTTTATTATCTGCTACACTTCTGTACCTATTACCATAAGGTATACAGCACCAAAGTATTTCAGCTGTGTGAAATTACTTATCTATTCTTCAGCCTATTAATTCTTTCATGTTTTGTGCACAACTGTATTAGTTAGAGTATTGCTTGCTACTGTAACAAATAGGCATCCAAAATAAAATAATTTTCAAAAGAATATTATGTACCAATATCAGTTGAGAGTTTAGGTAATGTCTTCAGGTGTCACAGGTTGATGGAAGACATCTACAAGATCATTTCATCCTATAAGCTAAAACAAAGGGTTATACATGGCAGGTGCACAATATTTATGGAATGCACGAATAAGTAAATAGATCTTCTGTTTACTTATCCTGAATAAAATATGAAGTTTGTATTCTTGATGGAACAGCCCCTCCAGTGAAGTTAAATAAAATTATATTGAAAGCGTCTGCCTTTTAATAAATAATTGCTGCTGATCCATTTAAACCAGAGTAAAATTAGAAATCGATTGTCACTTTCATTTCTACTAATGAATATTTTCTCTTAGGACAGGAAATACTGGTGAAGTGTGAAGAACTACTTAGTGGAAAAATGGTGGCTCCTAATACATTGGTCTCATTCAAATCAATTAGTGCTTCTAAAATTTTTCCTCCAAAAAACCCCCAGATTTTTCAAGAGATATACATTGTGTACAATGATGTTCTTTAAGGTCTGACAGTAGATAAACATCCTATCTAATAATAATTAAAACAGTAGAAGTGTATGCTTTTCAGCTTACATTCACATATCTTCTCCCGCCCTAGATTTTTACTCCACTCTTTAAATTAGGATAAAAGTTATAATGGTTTTACAAATAAAGAAGCCAGGACTCAAACCATAACTGCAAAGTTCAAAAATTCAACCCCATGAGCAAGACATGGGCGAGGGCATTCTCTTAGTTCTGAGAGCCAGCTGTGGCGTGAGAAGGCTTCAAATATCCCTATTAATCCGATTCCTCAAACCAATGATTGTCAAAGCTGTTTTCTATATGTCACTCACCCAGATGTAACTGCATGATACACACCCTCTTTTATTATGATTCATTTAAAATGGTCTGCAGTACGCAGCCGTGGCTCTCCAGAACTGGGCTTGAATGAAGCCCTTGCTTCTTTGGATTTAGAAGCCTTTCTACTGTTAGCTCTGATATTGTTTCACTTTTGCTCCTTATCTGCTGTGTACCCAAAACAAATATGTTCTGCCTAATCTTTCTGTTTATTTATTGGAGATTTATTGCTTCTACTTATTCAAGACATAGAAATAGCATAAAAGCTCAAAAATCTCATCTCAGTCCAAACTTCCCTAGGAAAGTGTCATGTCTTTAAAGGACTGGCTTATGCTAATTATTCTGTCTATACTTCACAGGAAGGAGGCCCTTTTACTGTGAAAATTTCTGCTGAAAAGCTTGGCTTGGTTTAAATGTTCCCTTCTAATCCTTTAGTGATGAAATGAATCAAATTGTCCAAAAATGATCATAGAAGTTGACTCTGAATTTCCTGGCCAATGAGCCAGGTGGAGTAGTTGGGAGCCCAGCCTTCCCAGCCCCACATTCTCTCACCAGACGGGGCTGTATTTGCATCTCAGCTTCACACAGGATGAGTTGTTACCCTTCCTTGACATAAAAGGATAAAATATCTCTTGGATGCCAAGCTCTCCAGGTGCTGTGTAGCTGGTATTCCCAAACAACTTTTGTAAATAGCTGTCATCAAAATTCCAGACTGCCTGAGACCAAACTTCCTTTGTTTTCCCCATCCACAAGACTACTTTCTCATACTTGCTCTATATGGGGAAGAATAAGAGAAGGAAACGTCCCATAGAGCAGCGGTTCCTAACCATTTTGGCACGAGGGTCTAGTGCTCCTATGAGAATCTAATGCCTGATGATATGAGGTGGAGCTGAGGCTGTCATGCTAGCATTAGGGAGCTGCTGCAAATACAGATGAAGCTTCTTTCTCTTGCCCACCACTCACCTCTGGCTGTGCTGCCCTGGTTCCTAACAGGACACATATCAGTACCGATCTGTGATCTGGGGGTTGAGGACCCCTTCGTTAGAGCATAAGCAGCCCTGTATGTCCATGAGCACCCAGGCCCTGATAATTCTGTTTCTGAGGGGACCAGGGCAACCTAAACTTTCTCTCCCCTTGCTGATCTGGCCTTGCAAAAAAAGACTTAGTTGAATTTATCCAGAATCAGAATAGAGGAAAAGTTAGAGATCCCACCCGCCCCTCAAATGCTCATGTTACACGGCTCAGTGCTTCGTACACTTTTACTTCTGAGCCCTAATTAAGTAATTAAGTAAATATCCAGGCACAGAGTGAGCAACTCAGAAATTTGCACTAAATGTTCTGGCTTTCACCTCTTAACCAGTGTATTGTTACTGGTATTCGTATAAAATTATCGAAACTCCTTATTTCTCTCTAAGCTACCAATTTCTTTTATTTCTCTAGCTCTTCTATAATAGAAGCTTAATTAACTTTAAATAATCTTTCTCAAGCAGAACTTTCAGCTGTTTCTGAAAAGTTCCTTTTTCAAATTGTATATAGCATTCTGTTATTTTTATTTAGCGATTTAGGCACTCATTGATAAACATCTTTTACAAGTGCTGTTTTTAAAAATTTATTCTATCATTTCCACTCAATGAATATGCCTCCTATTTTTTTAAAATACATATTTCATTTTTTTATTATTACTATTACTATAATTTACTTGTGTAAATTTAACCATTTTAGTGCTTTGGGGTTTTCTATTATGGACATTGTATTTTCTATATAATAGACTAATTTTTGAAACAAGAAATATTACCCGAAGTAGCAAAAACAGAGAACTAGAACTGAATTTAGCTTTATAATATATTAATGGGACCATATATTTGTACTATTCAGTTCATTATAAACTTTTCATTACTAGTTCACTTTTAATGCGTAATTGATCTTTACATTAATTTTAAATTCTCTAATTATAAAAAAAGAACAATATAACAGTGGTTACCTCTGAGTAGGGAGAGAACATCTGACTTAGTTTCTTTGTACTGATTATCTACAGTTTCTTATTGTTTTAAATGACTATTTAAGAACATGAAAAATGACTTAAAATTTAAAGGGAGAATCTAAACAATTCTGAAAGCCTTTTCACCACATAGTAACAATTTATACAGAAAATATTGTTCAACTCAGAGTCTCTGGGAGGAAAAGTATGTAGAAGATTTAAGAAATAAGACATACCAGATTCCGTATACTATTTTTAAATCTTAATAGAGAGGACTCAATCATTTCCTAGTATCTCAATTTTCTCATTTAGGTACAAACCAAGTACATTTACTTTTTTAAATTGCTTTTTAATTTCATAATTCTATTATTATCTTGCACTTTTTACTTGGTAGAACTATTATTTTAATATGCAACATGATAATTAGGCCTCTGTAAACTAAAGCATGTATAAATGTAAATCATGTATATACGACTACAACTCATTGTTTCCCATGTGCTGGGAACAATATTTCTATTTGTCACAAGTACCACAGAAGTCGAGTTTAATTAGCCTTGTTTTAAGGTAAGGTATCATTGTAATAATTTGCCCAAGGTCACCTACAAGTAAGCAACAGAATAAAAATTCAGATCCCATTCTTTGTCCAGGGTCACGATAGCTGCAGGGGCCACCATTCATGAGGCAGACTAAAGAACAAGGCATCACATTCTATCATTTACTAGAACCCTCTGCTCCAACCGTGGAATTGCTGTCAATTCCTTCTCAATATACCAGGCTGCCTCCCAATCCCTGACAGCCAAATGTGGCAAATGGTTTGGCCTTAGAGCACATGGCTAAGTATACAGGTGATCGTAGACTTATCTACTCTCTATGTGATTCATAAATGAACAGACAGATGTTTTATCTTTGGTATGAGAGAAGCTACTGATTTAAGATTGCACAGTCATTAATCTTTCTGACAAACTCAGAAAAAAATAACATAAAAATGAAAAAGCTGACCTGTCCATGAATTCATTTTTATACAATTTTGTTTTTAAAAGGCACAGTCAATGAAAGTTCTAGCATTCATATTTTGCCAGTCACTGGCAGATATTAAGGTTTCTTCACCTCGGCTGACTGTATTATGAGAGAGGCTAAACCCCCTGACTTCAAACTATCACTGGTAATTTACCATGATGCTGGGGCTACCCATTCTGACCCCAGGGATATTTGTCTTTACTTTGATCAACTGCGATTTCTCAACACTATTTGTAACAGCTGAATGACTTCCTTTGTTCTGAGAAAAAGTGCTCTTATTTAAATTCCCCAGAGTATGCCCCCAAGGCTTAAATGAGGCTATAGTTGCTCTTTCAGATACACCAACTGATAAGCTAGTGGTGGAAGTGAGAAGAAAACTAAAGGTATCATTTGGTTTAAAGTAAAACCTCAAGTAATAGTATTAACTGCATTGCTTAAGTATTTACAGAAAGAGCAATTGTTTCAGGAAATGATATGAGATGAAAAAAGAAAAATATAAACATTCAGCAGATTGATACTACAGTTATTCCTTTCTAAACTAATGTTTAGTCCAGGAATCTAATGAAGATAGAGGTACACCTCCGAGATACTGTGGGTTCGATTTCAGACCATTGCGATAAAGCAAATATCACACACACACAAAAATGTCATGCAAATTTTTGGTTTCCCAGTGATCATAAAATTTATGTTTATACTGTACTGAAGTTTATTAAGTATATAATAATATTATGTCAAAAAACAGTGTATATACCTTAATTAAAAAATACTTTACTGCTAAAAAATGCTAATTATTAGCAGAGCCTTGAGTTGTCTTTTTGCTGGTGAAGGGCAGTAGTTGATGAAGTTTGCCATATCTATTGAGTCTTCACAAATGATTTCTCTGCAGCATGGGATGCTGATTGATAGAATGTTATCACAGTAGAACTTCTTTTACAATTGGAGTCAATTCTCTCAAACGCTCCTCTGCTTTATCAGTTAAGTTTATATAATATTTTAAATCCATTATTGTCATTTCGACAATCTTTACAGCATCTGTAAAAGAAAAAAATATTTGTGCAGCACAATAAAATAATATATGCCTGTATTCTAAATGTTTTTCTTTCTCTTCTAATGTGTTGCACACAGTGAAATCACATTGGACTTAGAATTAACATTAATTAATTCTAAAAGATGTAAATAGCTCTCGTTGATTCTTTTATGTATTCAAAATGATTGTTTTTTCTTTTCATTTAAGACATTATAAAAATAACAGTCATATCAGTAAGGTAAGTATTAAATATTATTTGAAAACATAAACATTTTTTCACAACTAATTATTTTCCTAGATCAAAATTTATTCATATTAATTTTGGCAGTGGGCTTGTCTAGAGTCACAAAAGAATATGTAATCTGGAACAAAATCATTTAAGAGGTGGAAAGAACATAGTGCCCACTTTGAACATTCATGGCCTTCTTAGGTTCCATGAGAAAAGCCAAAGGGATTAGACTAAATTTCAATGCACTTAAGATCTAGTAACTTTAAACATGCTAGATAAACTTGAATGGGGAAAGGGACTGGTATTGAAAGAAACAAGAGAACGAAAAACCTTGCTTGACTGAACTCATTGTTAACTACCAGTGATGTCTCTCCCAGTCAAACGTCTTGCGTGTTCTTGTGTGTTCTTCATGTGCCTCTCCCTACCTCCAAAGGGTCACCCCCAGACTTCAGTATAGTATCTGCTCCAGCTCACCTCAAGATTTCCCATAATAAAAGTTAACTATACATATTTTTTTTTCCTATAGAATTACCCTCACTTTCACAAGTAGTCTACTTAGAAAAGGTCAAAATATATCTAGATTCATTTCTTTATACCATGCTCACTTAACTCAGTAAAGTGTTCTGTATATTTGCCTAATCAAACTTTGGAAACAAAGATGACTCTCAGAACAGCCTAGAAAAAAGATTTTACTATTATCATAGGCAGCTCCAATCGGCCTCCTATCTTTAGATTTGTGCAGGAAAGAGCCTGGCACAGTTTTGGTGATGGAAAATTTTTAAAAGTTCAAGCTGTCCCTCCAAAATCTTCACTCTGCTCTGCTCATGTTCTGTTGTAATGCTGGACTTAACACACGTCAATGAGTATTCAGCCCCCTTCTTCCTGGGACACACTCCCCTACTGCACAAGTCCTGCAATTTGATCCCACTATATACATGTGGCTTGAAGTTACAGAAAGGGTAAATGCACAGCAGTGTCTAGTCTATCTGTAAAGGAATAATACCCTTTTCTCACAAACCTCTTCTCTGCTCACATATATTGGGTAAAAGTGGTTGCTAGATAAAGGTCAGAGAACCTGTTTTTGATCACTTCTCAGTAAGTCCTACTAATGATACTTTTAAAACTTCTCTTCATAGTGTCATTGACTGTCCCTCACTTTGGGGTTTCAGCCAATATTTTGAGATATTGTGAAACAGTTTGACATTTTCTTTTGCTTCAGAAAAGAACTCAATTTATTTCAAAAGGAATTAGTTTTATAAAATATATTAGAAAGTTTGCAAATTGACTTATCCAGAAAGGTTTATACCTCACAACCTACGAAAAACAGAGAGCTTAGGCACAATTTCTTCCATAAAAGATACTACAATTTAAAACCAATAGCAGTAATGAGGGAGCCATAAGTCAAAGGAAACAAACCAATCTTTTCACCCATCGATGTGTAAAACTCTAACTGAATTCCAAAAGTAAGGATTGTGACTGAAGTGGGCATAGAGTTTACTGATAAGACTCAACTCATTTACCTCATATTCTATATATATGTATATATATATGTATATATATATGTGTATATATATGTATATATGTGTATCTATATGTATCTATATGTATATACATATATATACATATAGATACATATATATACATACGTATATATATGTATGTATATATACGTATACACACACGCGTTTTATGTTATAAATATAAATTATATAATATATCACATATATGATATTTTGGTATCAGATTTTACTTCACAGACAAAAGTCTACAGTTGTTCACATCTGTAAAAGAACTGTAAAGTCCACCATAAAGGAAAATTGAAAAAGTAAAACCCACTTAATGGTGAAGTGGAGAAGGATAGAGAAAGAAGAGAGGTCAGTTGAGACTAAGATATAAGAACATTTATATAAAGTTAAGATCAAGATTCAGGAGTACACAGGGGAACAAAAGAATAGAAATGTTTCTAAATTGAAGAGGTAGTTATTGCATCCCAAAGATAACTCGATGTAGTGGTTTTTCGGATTTAGATTTCTTATGTTGATAATATTAGGCACCATTCACTGCTGCCAAAGAGATAAAACAATTTGACTATTCCTTCAGAGAAGTACCGAAAAGACCGAAGATATACTAAAATACATATTGTACCCAGACAATTAAAAAGAGTGATCAAAAGAATATTTTGAAGAAAGGTATTTCGAGGTCCAGGATCCATTCTAAAAATATAAGCATTTAAATAAAATAAACTTCTTTGTATAAAATTAAGATTATTTTTAATGTGAAGCATATTCACATTTTTAAAAAACATATTTAATGTTCTCTCTTTACTTCCATCTCTCCCTCTCCCTCCTTCCCTCAGTTCCTCTTTCTATGTCCCTTCCTATATAGACTGGGTCCCTGGGACATCTTTAGAAAATCTGAAAAGAGAAAAATAGACATTTTCTGAATGATAATACAAAAGAGTAGTCCATCCATTCATGAATTATTTAAATACTTATTGAGAACCAATTTATTAAGAACAAACATAGATGTGTTTCCTATTCCCATGGAGTTTAGTGAGGAAAACAATACTCAGTCGATTACACAAAAATAAATATGATACTACAAACTATAGTTATCTCTATAAAAGAGAGATGAATTAGGCCATTAGAACCTTGATAGTAGGATGTAACTTGGTTATAGTCATCATGGAAGCCATCGCAGAGGAAACAACAAGCAAGCTGGGGGAAAAAAAGGAATAATAGGTATTAACTAGAGAGGGTTGGAGAAAGTTGTTCTAGTATACAAATCTGCTTGTTCAAGTAACGTTCCTGCTTAAAAACGGAGATAGGTGTTTGAGGAACTGAAAGAAGATTGGAATGCTGTAATTCAGAGAGAAAGTACAAGTGTAATGGGAATGAGATTATATATGTGATCTGAAATGGCTTGTTCATTTTGGGGGGTATGACCTACGTTCTAAAGGCAATAAGAAGCTGCAGAATATTTGACTGAGTTTGGTAACAAGATCAGAATTATATTTCAAAATAAACAAACTGTTTTATGATGTGGGAAGAATGAATTAAATGGGGACAAGATTAGAATAAAAGTGGTTATTTAGGAGGTCATTGCAATATTTCAGATGAAAAAGATGGTAGTAGAGAGAGAAAGACAAGATAACTTGACATACATTCTGAGGTAAAATTGACAGGACATGCTAAAGGACTGATTATTAAGTAGTCTGAGAAAGGAACATGTCAAAGAAAACTTCTAGGTCTCTAATTTTTTTTTTTTAAGGATGAATGAAGATATACTGAAGGAAAGCCATGTTGTAGATAAAGGAGACAATCATGATTTCAATTTGGGACACATCGCGTTTGAGTTATATTTGTTCAAACCAAGCAAGAACTCAAGTACACAATTTTTGATATGCAAGTTATGGAATGAGAGTAGTGGTTAGATGCAAAGATTTTTAAAAAGTGAGTTTAATAGATATAGATAACAATATAAGTTCTGTACATCAATATAACTTAATGAATATAAAGCATGGAAGTTTGGATTTTTATGAAGGACTTTGTTGCTTAATTTTATTTCCTTAAACTGAAATGTAATCCACTTTTAATCCTAATCCTCTATTGAATGGAAGGAAAATGTGACAGAGCCAAATGAAAAAGACCCTGAATCAAAAACTAAAGAAAGAAGAAACATTCTTACGGGAAAAAAAAAATTGACAGAAATATTTACAATGGAGGACATGAGAAAGAGATCATAGAGGAGAAAATTCCTTATATCTATCCGTGTTGAATTTAGATATGGACTGATATATACAAACAAAAATTGAAGATTGCTTTTTGTATCATCTTTAAGTCAGAAAGAGAAGGGAGGACAATTTGATCATTTAATAAGACTATGAGCTATACATTGCTTTCTTCTAACTTTTAAAAATAAGTCTTTTGGGGTGCCAATCTATAGAAAATTTGGCCTGAAATTAAGTGTGTAAGTTTAAGCTTGTATCCAAACATATGATAGTACTGAATTTGAATCAAAGCAAATTATAGAATTGTCAATTAGTAGGACAACTAAATTGTTAATTATACTTCAAAGCGAAAAAATACCTGGCAAAAGCAATATGGTGCTGGGATTAACTCAAAGAATATCATGAAGGACACTGCTTTCAACTCTAGGAGCTTGATAATTGGTGGATCATATTTTGAAGATGGATCAATGAACAAAAATGAATCTTTTTTTTTCTGTGATGTGATTTTATTGTACAAGAACCTATAAGAGACATCCGAGGCAAAGCAGCTAATGGACAATGGTTTGTGTGCATGCTTTTCTCAACATGTAACTAAAGAAGGCAGATTTTTGAGCAATATCACGAAGTTGGTGATAGTACCCAAAGTAACAAATATGGCATAGGAAGCACCAAGCGTCTAAACTTGTACTGAAGAAAAAAGATTATATTAAGTGATGCACCCTGTGTCGCAGGTCTCCAACACCAGCCCCCAGGTCAGGTCATTATTCATGAGGAGGACCCAGCATACAGTCATAATGAAGGCTATAATATATTATAGCAACAGAATAAAGCAGAACTAGCAAAGAGAAGAGGTACATGGACCTGTTGTGTTCTCTTCCAAGTCATATGTTGATGCCATAACTCCTGATGTGATGGTGTTTGGTGATAAGACTTTAAGGAAGTTATTAAGATTAGATGAGGTTATGAAAGTAGACTCTTGTCTGATGGAATCAGTGCCTTGATAAGAAGAGACACCACACAGCTCTATCTATAATCATATCTATATTTATCTGTAAATGTATATGTATATGTGTATATATGTCTATATCTATATCATCTATATCTATATCTATCTATATCTACATCATCTACAGTTCTCTCCCACGTGAGGATGCAGTGAGAATGTGGCCCACTTCAAGCCAGGAAGAATTCTCACCAGAACTCGACCATGCTGGCACCTTGCTCTGAGACTTCTAACATCCAGAACAGTAATGAATTTCTTTTGTTAAGCCACTCAGTCTATAGTATTTAGTCATGGCACCCCAAGCTGACTGATACAACACCTTTGCAAAAGACTAGATACAAGCTTCAAAGACTCCTCTTGCAGTTGAATCACACAGTTTGTACTTAGTTCCACCAGCAATGAGCTGTGACAACATGTGTTGACTTTCTCTGGTGGAGAAAATGTTCTTTATCATGGAGGTCATTAAACTCTCAAGGTTTTAATTGGGGCCTAGTCACATAGTCACCCTCTGCCTGGCATATTTCAAAATTCCAGACTCCCAGAAGGAACATAGGTGTTTAGTGTAAAACATATTGTTTGTACAAACAGCCTAGGACCAGTAAGCCATTCTTTTTAGTTTGGAGAATGATGAGAAGCTTCCCTAAATCTCAGATGCCAGCTAAGTATCAGTCTTACAAGCAAGCATTTCAAGGATACCAGTTTAGTTCTGTTATGTTAACTCTTTTCAGCATGTAATGCCATCTGGATTGTATCAGGTACAGAAAACTAAAGAATTCTACAAGGGGGAAAAAAATGAGTGCTGAAAGATGAAGCATTGTAATGGTGCAGAATGAAAAAAAAAAAAGCAACATAAAATGTGTTAGAGCTTGAGAAACACTGACAGTTGTGTAAGTTTCGGGAGCCTAGCCTTGAGGTAGTGCCTGGGGGAAAGCCAAGGCTGCAACATTACCTGGACTTGACTGGTTACTGGCATTCGATGAGGAGTTTGACAGCTGAGAAATTGCCAAGGAAACATATGTGGAGTGTGAGACCATCTGGCATAAGATGTTGAAAAAAATTTTAATTTTGTAATAATATGAAAATATTATTTGCAAAAGACAGTGCAAAGGGATACCAAAGAATGAGACTCAGAAAGCCAGGCCAAGATAAAGAACATGTAGGTGGGACTCATCTTAGTTAACCTGGGTTATTTTAGCTTTGACCTCTGGCTTTCAAGAGCCTGGAGTTTCCCTCCAACCAAGATTCTGTTGTGAGAATTAATTGGCTTCTGTTGATATGATATGATATATATATATATGATGTCCTTGACAGGATTTAGAATTAATGGTTTTATTAGCCCCATAAAAATAGTTAAGAGAGGTCACCTTCATTTTTTTTTTCCTGTTTACCAGAGGATTTGTGCAAGATTGGGTTATTTCTTTTTTAAATAGTTGGGAGAATTCAGTATTATACCCATCTGGTTCTAAAGTTTCCTTGCAGGAACTTTTTAAAAATAACTAATTGAATTTCTTTAACAGATGCCTTACTACTAAGATTTTATATGTCATCATGCAACTTCAGTAAATTGTATTCGTGGAGGCATTTGTTCATTTAAACTAAAATATCAAATTCCTTTGCTCGAAATTGTTCATAATGTTCTTTTGTTATTATAGTATAGATCTATATTCATGTCCTCTTCTCCATTTTTTATTTTTGCTATTCAGTTTTCTCTCCTTTTTATTTTGCCTTGATCAATCTTATTAAGGATTTATAAAATCGATTAATAGTTACAATTTTTTCAAAGTTTCAACTATTGTTTTGTTATTTTCTCCATTCTACATTACTTTTAAAATTACATTCATTCCTGTTTTCACCTTTATTATTTTTTCCATACTCTTTCTTCTTGAGATATAAAGTTAATTTGTTGATTTAATCATTTCCTCTTTCTTATATACGCATGTAAATCTATGCATGTCTCTTTAAACATTGATTTAACTGTATTCCATGAATCATGATCTGTCATATTTTATTATAATTCAGTTCAATAATTTTCTAATTTCCATGCTGATTTCTTTTTTGATCCATGAGTTGTTTAGAAATATATTATTTAATTTTCAGGTAGTACACTTTTTTCCTACTATAGCTTCGTTGTTGATTTCTACCTTAATCCCCAAATTAGAGAACATGCTTTGAATTATTTCAAATATTTTGAAATTTCAGATTATTACAATATTTAAAAACTTTTATTAGACTTTCTTGTGGTTTACTGCATGGTTGATTTTGGTGAGAGAGCATGATAGTTTCAAAATGTCTATTGCTAGATTTCAGCAATATGGAAAAATAAACTCCCAATATTCTCTTTTGCTAGTTATCCTATGAATTACAGGATGATTTCCTCATTACTAATTATTTTTCTCAACAAATGGTCTCAGATTATGATTGGGAATAGTAACTCATCAATTAAAAGAGAGAGAGAGCACAAAAATTAAGAACAAAAAGTATTCTTAAATTAAACATGGCAAGTTGGAGCCTCAAGACAAAATTCTACCCTCAGACATTTTTGTTTGATCTATAAAATTTTTCAAAAATTACTCAATATTTTTAAATTGAGAGATACTATATAAACATTATGAAACTAATTGTTTTCAAATATTAGAAATCTGACAAAACCAATGCCATAATTTCCTCAGTATCCCATAGCCGTCAGTGTTGGAACAAGCATCTGAGCCTAGCAGCTTCACCCATTTAAGTTTCTGCCTGGCAAAAGTATAGAGATATTTGCAAGCCCTGTTATAAATAAGTTCCATGATCTTAAGAATCCTAATAGTTTTTATTCATTTTTTATCTTGTCAAATGGGGAATGTTTGGAGGGCTGGTTGGGGGAAAGATATTGCAGGTCAATCTGTGGCAGAGGTTGTAGGAGGCCATTGGCAAATAACGTGTGAAGACAAATGCATCAAATTTGTGAAATAATATGCGTGGAAATCATTCTAATGATGTTGCTCGTGGTATTTTAATTAGGTTAAGATTAAATCTAAGAGTTTTTAATTTAAAAAAATCTAATACAGATGAAGAACACAATCCTTATAGTGGTGACATAGCATCAGAAATAGGAATAGCAACTGAAAACAGGCTTAGAGAAAGAAACTAAAGAGCTTCGCTCCCTTCCTTAAGTTCTAGGTCTTTGAAGCAGAGGAGCAAGAGAGAATCCCTCATAATGAACAACAGTGAGCAATAGTGAGAAAGAATGTACACATTATATGGGTTGCCAGAAAGGATCAAGAAGGAGGGGAGAAGGGAGGAGGGAGGGAGATGGGGTAAAAGGGGTCAAATATGTGATGACATCAAAGAAATATATATATTTTTAGAATTATTAAAAATAAAAGTTGAGTGCTCAATATCTGAGGTCTATGCCACATAATACCATTTAATGTTACCAGAACTTGATGTTAGTATCTTAAATAATAACTGTCATTTTAAAAGTGCCATTATTCTGGAATCAGAATATTAGTGTAGAGAGAAACTAAAGGAAAGCAGATTTGAGCATAAGCCTCTGAGCCATGTGGAATCGGAGGTTATGACATCATTTTGCCTAGAATAGTGTCAGTCTGACTGTCTAAGATAGGGGTAAATTCCTCAGAGAGGTTAAGCCACCCAGCAGCTGTGGCAGATTAAATAGTTATTTACATTATTTTTTAAAGGTGAGAGAAATACTTCACTATGGAATCTATTTGATTCTCTAGATCCAGAGATGTATATAGGACAAAAGAATCTGAATGTACTTTTGAACTAAAAGAAAATCAGTTGCCTGATTTCTCTGAGTCCATGCAAATTCTGGAATGTGCTTTGAAAGAACAAAACTGAATAGCAATATTTTAAGAATCAACAGCTCTTTATTCCACTAAGAAAAATGGATGAAAACAAGTCATGGTTTAAACATGACAGAGAAAGAAACTTAATTGAAAAGGTATAAAAACAGTTTAGATATGTAGACAGAATGCTGAAAAGTGGAAGAGGCTTTCTGTCTTTGAAACTTACGGGTAAAGAATAGCTTCTTTCCTAACTCAATGCCAGGAAATGCCTAGTACAACAACATTTGAACAACACTAAAGTAATCTTTGGATAACGGCACCGATGGAGCTTCAACATTCATGAGAATATAGAGATTCATCCACTTTATTTTCATATAATTTACCAACACGTCTAGATAGAAAAAGTTTTATAATCCCTCCAGGACTGTATTTGCTCATTAGAGATTCCCTGGATGGACTATCGAAGGTTCGCACAGATATCTGTATCTTATTTTTTGCCTCCTGGAAGCTTGAAACAATTCCTTGTGATGAAATATTATGAAATTATATTAAGAAATGCACAAATGTATTACTTACATATTACTCACATACATACACATATTACTTACATAATATACACACAGATAGTATATTTATATAAAATATACAGATTATATTAAGAAATTTCTTAGTATAGTTCTTACATAAATTTCTTCTATTAAATTTCTATATACATTCTATATAAATTTGTCATATTAAGAAATGCACAGATGGCCTTGAAACTTAAATACATATTTGGAATTTCCCCTTTTCCATTCATAAAAAGAAATGATTCTGATTGGAAGTTGAGATGACTACTTATCCATGACCCGATTTATGGTTTTATTTCTAGTCCATTAAATTCTCTATAAGCAGAAATTTAAAACTATTACCAAATAAAATCAGATAACATACTTTTAAACATTTAAGAGAAATCATCAACCAGTTTTTACTGGCATTCTCAAACACTTTCTCATTCTAGGACAATTATTCTTTAGGGTTTTTTTTTTTTTTTTTTTTTTAGTTTTACCATTAAACAAATAGTAAAAGCAATTATAAAATAGGTGAGCATTTTTCTCAGCTAATTAAGGAAAATTATTTGGATATAGCTTCATCTTCATGTAAAATTTTTTCTTTACTTTTTGTGGGCCTTTTATATATGAATATTTTGGAGAGGGGATGTGGAGCCTGGGGGAATACATCCCCAATAGTGCAAGGATCCTTTATTATAATATTTTCCTGGAATTTCCCATAATTTGGACCCATTTTGGTTTTTAATTGATTTTTTATCTATATCATATTAACATGGTTACTCTTTGACATGATGAAAATACGATGGTCGTTCTCTTTACCAAGATTTATTGTTTTAAAAATTAACACATGCCTACAGTTCACTTTTAAAGCATTTCAGTGAGGAAAATCATTTTCACTCAACCAACATTTATTGATATTCTATGCATCATGACCAACACTAAAAGGAACTGGAAAAACTAGAAAAGTAACCAAATAACAAATACAAAATGAAATATATAGATGGTATAATATAGGTGAGAAAAAATATTATTTAATTCATCTAGTTTAACAAAGTTGCATGAAAATTAACACAGGAAAAAGATGTAATAGAGGTACAAAGGTGTTAAGAGACTGTCATGGCTGAAGCAAAGGTGGATTGATGAGAAATGGATTAACTAGGTCGGTCATCTGAGATTAGATCTCAGAAGGCCAGGTAAAAAAGTTTACACAGAAGCTATTGAAGAATTTTAAACTTAGGTCAGTCAAGTAACAATGTATGTTAGGAAGATTATTCCAGCAGCTGTCCTGAGCATGGATGGATTGGAGAAGGGTAAAAAAAAGAAATAAGGCAGTGATAAAGGGGATAAGGAGAAAATCAGAAGGTACGCTACAGAGATAATGAGTAGAATGGAAAGGATTTGGGTGTGGAGGAGAGAAAAATATAAAAAATGTCTTAGGCAACAGATGATTGTAGTTAGTGGTGACTCCCCCTGGGGAAGAATACAAGAGAGAAGGAATACATTTTGGAGGGAAAATAAAGATATTTCTTTAGGCATTTTAAGTGAAATTTCAGTATGATCCCTAAATGAATAGTTAGCTGTGACATCCAAAATATTTACTAACTGATACAACACAGACAATGGCTCATCAGAGTGGATGTTGGCTTCTTCCCTCTAGCAGGGTCCTGGTGGCTAGTTGGAAGGTCCATCATACCAGGGTTGCAGCAAGTATTGCCAGTCCGAAGTGATGGTACTTAGGGCTGTGGGACAGCGACTTTTACTGGTTCATGTAGTGTATTTCACATGTTCACAGCCATACCAGTGCACCAGAATAAATATTAACCCTGGATTTATGGACCTGCATATTAGGAGAGCAATCTGTATTACAGACAGAAATTTGGGAGTCTTTTTCTTTTTCCTTTACATCAGTTCCCAGAGTCCTTCACATGAATAGACTTCCTACCCTTTCTACTGTATAATTCAATTATGCTTTTTACTTAATTTTTTATAAGCTTGTTTCTCAAAGAACAGGAGATATTCCTTTCTCAATGCTTTGAACTAAATTAATTAAATGATTCTTTTATATGAAGTGTTAAAGAAAGAATTTTTTAAAACCCCAAGATATATTCATAAAATGTTTTAACCAAGATTCTCTTAATTTTCTACTTAGGATAATATTAAGTAATGACTAGATATCATCTACATTGGTTTCTTAATAATTTTTTGATAATCACTTTTTCTTCTTTTTTTTAAAAAAAAAAAAAATAAGAACTGGGGTACCTATACTCACAACATGTCTCAGAATGTCAAATACTGTTAAGAGTCTTAGATTTTATCCTTCTTACAAGATAACAAGTTAGCCCGTCACCGTTACGTTGTTGGTGGTAGAAGACATGACACTCCTGGTGAGGCAAAAATGACTTTAATAGTCACAGCAGCTCTGATAGCCAGAATATCAGCATTTTCCTGAGCAAGTTCCTCAAGTTTCAGTTCCCACAGGGGAAGGCAAAGATGGGATGTGAAGCTTGCACATGACTAAGTTGTTAACAGGAGAGAAACCCTAGTTTAGGAATCTTAATCTTCTTTCATGAGTACTAAGCATGACTTCCTTTTTGCTCCAGACATAAACACTATTTTAACAAATGGTAAAGTTAACAGTTCTGCTGTTTGGATTGAAGGGAGATATTATTTCTACCTTCCAAGGTTTTTGCTATGCAAACACCACTAAAAAGGAGTCTAGATCATGGTGTGCAAAAATAAAGAGATCCATAGAGGAATGTTTCCCAACAATATCTGCCCCTCATGTTTTAATAATTTTGACTTCTGAGAATTCGCCCCGTAAGGACATCTTTCCCGTTGACTCTTCTGGTTACTCTGACAGACAGTGACTAAGACCATATCTGTTAAGTTTATCTTCTATAGTATTTCATTTAGGAAAATGTCAACATGACTCCAACCAGCAGGATAAGGCCTGCCTTGAGACTTAGAATATGCAGTAGCATCTTGATTTCAACCAGCTGAACAAGTCCCATAGACCATCAGGGTCTGCCTTAGAAAGCCATGTGCCATCCTTTTCAGGTTTCTGAACTGACCCTTCCATGTGGCTTGAGACATTAATCCAGTACCATGGAATGTATTTTCAAAAACACAGGTTCCATCTTTGCATGCAAGAAGGAATTCTAGGATATTTCTAAATCTGAAACCAGCCAGTGAATTTAGGATAACCTGAAAGACTTCAAGGGCTGCAGTAGCATTTTTTTAAAAAGCTTGTAGTCTTCTTTTGCCCATCTCTAATGGAGACACCACCACCAAATTTTCGAAAGGAGGCAGGTTTCCACTCAAGAAATGTAGTCTGGAGTTTCCACTTTAGTTTGAATAAAATTGAGTTATTTCCTGTTTTTTAAGGGCCTGATAAAGGTATTAAGGTCAATCTATATTGTCTTCTATACTATAAGCCAGGTGGTATTTCTCCTCATATGGATTGACAAAGTGATATCTATGAAAACAGACACAAGGGAGGGATAGTACAACAGTGTTCAGCTTGAAAAATGCCAGGTCAGGAGCCATTCTATGCTGTTTTTCATAAACTTATCTATAAAGTTAAGGAAACTAGTGATTAAATTATGGGCAGAAATGTCTGGTGGGCATAATGAACCCAGTAATTGTTAAATTGAAGATTCTTGTAACAGTTTGGGACAGCTTCACCAGTATTTGTTTGTTTGTTTGTTTGTTTGTTTGTCCATTTTTTGTTTGAGGAGGAGGAAGGCTCCAAGGGAAGTTCTGGAAAACAAAGGTCACCAACATCCCTCACTTCCCTACACTTCTTAGGATCTGATATACCTATTTCCTGGCCCATCAGATACCTGGATTTTTGTTTTCCTCTATACCACAAAATCAGTGCATCCTATTTCAGAAAATGTAGCTTTACTTATTTTCTAATCATTTCTTTCTTGTATTTAGACATTTTGTCTATAAAGGTCAGGTACAGAAAGGACAAGTACACATTTATAGAATCATAGAGAGATATTGTGTTCCCTACTTTGGCCTGCATGGCCCATGGTAGTATATTCAACCAAGTGGTTATTATCTTTATGACCTAGGACTATGCTGATTTAACATGAGAATCCAGGTAACTGAATTGGAATTATGTCTGAATTTCTTAGGCTTGCCCTTGTTCAGGCTGCTGCTCAGAGTATTTACTAATCAGTCTGAGCTCATATTTCATTTAGAGAAAAGAATAGGCATCATATCCAGGAATGATGAGGGCAAAAACCTGAAATGGATGTATATAACTCACAACTTGCTCATTTCAGGAATCAACTGAAAGCAGATTATCTCTTTCTGGTTACAGTCATATTCGGTGACAAAACTTTCTTACTAAGATGTGTGAAGCAAGAATAGATAAAGGTGGTAGCTGGAAAAATCATATCAATTTTTGAAGAGATTTTTCTAACGCTCAAAAATATAAAATGCTCATAGATGATAAGAAACACGGAAGATCCACTAGATATCTTGAAAATCATTAATTGTGTGACAAAAAGCCCCCCATTGTCAGATATCAAATGGTCTAGCGAGTTAAAAATGATACATATTAGTTTCAGGGTTTGCAGTGGTATGACCACAGTCAACAGATTGGACTAGAGCAGCAACCCTCTAACTTTAAAAAGTGTCCACACTAGTGAGGAATGACATTTCTATCTCCTGAGGTCTTCTACACTCTGTGAGTATGGGTCTTCTAAGTAGTTTATAAAAAATTTCTATGTACTTGACTTTCTTTCATTCCTGTTCATAACATCAGCCTCCATCATGGTCTTTCCAATGTAGCATGTGTATTACTTTGTTGGGGCTGCCATAACAAAATATTGCAAATTGGTTGGCTTAAACCAGAAATGTATTTTCCAACAGTTCTGAAAGTTATAAGGCTAAGATCAAGGTGTAGGCAGGTTTAATTTCTTTTGCGACCTCTCTCCATGGTTTACAGATGGCTGCCCTCTCGCTGTCTCTTTATAAGGCTACCTCTCTTTGCATATGCCACTCTTGAATCTCCTGTGTGTCCAAATTTCTTCTCATATAAATACCAGTCAGATTGGATTAGGGCCCACCCCATATGACTTCATTTCACATTAATTATCTCCTTAAAGTCTGTATTTCCAAAAATAGTCATATTCTAAGCTACTTATAGTCACATTCTTCAACTTAAAATTTTAGAATGACACAATCGTGCCTGTTACAGCATGTTTCTTTAAATATTAGTGTTTTAAAATGTCTATGTCTTCAAGGTCACTGTCTCTCATATAGTAGATGTTGGGAAAATTTCCATAACTTCCATAAAATGCACTCAGAAGAATGAAAATTTTAGAAGCCAAGACTCAGCAAAAGACTAAAAGCTATGTTTTGTTCATCTTCTCATCGTCCGTCAAAGGAATATGCTGGAGACTGGTAGATCTATTGGGCAAGAAGAGTTTACATTCCAGTGAAGGAAACTTCTTAGGCTAAGCAATCTGATCCATGGAAAGATCCATACAACTTACAGATTTAGGTTTTATGTGATCTCTGTTGGCTGCTACTTATTTTCAAGAATTCTCTGAAAACTGGAGTGTCTTGGAAATTGAATCCTTCTAAGTTCCACAGAAACTAAATTTTGCCATAGCTGCTTTTATTTGAACATTGGTGACCATCGTCTTGTGAAGGCAAGAACACAGTGGCCAAGGCCAGGTTTGACTATTCAGCCATTAAAGATACAACAGCCACTTTTAGACTCAGAGAGTTTATTACTTAACATACACAGTGAAAGGAGAAATAGCCAAAGATGCCAGCACCTCATGTCCTTATCTCACACACCAAAACGGATGACATTGCAATGAAAGTACCAAATGACTTCAGCGTGAGTTGTGGGAAACAGCTGAGAATCAATTCTCAACTGCAGCTCATTGATTTTATACTCCGTAGGTACGCCTTGAGGTGGAGAAAGGGCACAGTTCTCTTGAACCTTGGAGACCATGAGAAACTATATCACGATAGCTTCCTGGAGTAAAATATAGCTGTGAGGTAGTGCCGCACAAGCCTAACCATCTGCTGTTCAGAGGGGATCACAGACAATCTGCCAAGATGCTAATAACCATGCTTCAAACCTTTGTCCCATGTCCTATGCAGATACATGTAAGGTCACTAGGGCACCGTGGTGGTGCCATTCTCTTCCAGATCTCCCTGGCCCATTGTACATGCATCTCAAAATAAAGATTCTAGGCCATTTTCAGCAATCCTACTCCTTGTATTAGTTAGTTGTAATACTTTGTCATAATCAACATGACCTGAATCTTATGTAAGAGAAATGATTTCTGGGTATTGCTTTGATTGCAAGATGGAATTTGTATATTCAGTAGACATAATTCAATCACAGAGTAGCAAAATAATTCTTTTTAAGAAAAAAAATTATGTTGAACATTAAAGGCAAAGATGCATTATTGCAGATCGCCTATTATTTCTGTCTTTGATCTCATTGACCTAAATATTACTGGCAACAATCTGGCCACATTATGAGAGGTTATTAGGGTTATTTATGAAAAAAACAAGTTTTAGCAGATTTTTTAAATTTCAAAACACCACAGTTTTTTTTTTTTTTAAGTAATTTTTCACTTAAATTATTCAACATCGGAGCCATCTCATTAATGGCAATATCCATGGGTTATTTTATCTCTTTCATGTAAATTCTGGCCAATTGTAATAATGTGTTAGGTCACTTGGAATGTCCGGAGGCCAGAAACTTTGAAAAAAAAGAGGATTTTTTCAAAATAGAGAAGCTCTGTTCTACATTTCGCTCTAATATAAAAAACCACGAGACTGGCATAATTATACTGAGACTAAAATAGACTCATTCAACAAAATGTCTTTTTAGTTGTGGCATGTATATTATCTGATTTTTCAAAATGTGAGTAACTTAATCTTGTTTCCTGCCATAGCAACATGCGATTTTTAAAGAATATGTATTCACAGATAAATTAACATCATTAGCCAAATGATCATATAATTTTAGTTCATCACCTTTGCAAGAAAACACATTGCATCATAATACCTTTTCACTGAAACACTATAGAAATAGACAGTTTTAATAAGCTATAGTGCTCAAGAGACATGAAAATAGAGTACTAAGATTCTGCTTATGAATACACAATGAGGATTAGTCACATTGCTTATTCATATCATACTCCATAACATCCAACTAAATCTGTACTATATTTGGCATTAACAGCTCACGATTGAAAAAGGAAGTAGGAAGAGTCTCTATTGGTCATCTAATACAGGAGTTTCTAATGTAGGGACCAGAAATCTAGGGACTCTACAATATGATTCAGTGAGGTGCTAAGAGAAAGTGTTAGATGTTTCTTTCACATATGCTCTATGTCTTCCATCTCAATTTTATGGTAGATCTTTTAAATTACGTGTATTTATTATATTATATGAATATGATTATAAGTAATATAGTCAGACATGAATAGAATTCATGAAGAAATATAAATATGTTAGCTGTTTATGGTTAATTCTTTTTGAAGATGAGAAATGGTTAATTATTATGAAGACAAAAAAAAAACTGTTTAGGGACTAAAGAGATAATATAGTCCTCTTCTTTTAGACAAATAATTAAATTATTCTTTATTTTGTGCTTGGAGTAAAAAAAGGCAAAAATATCACATTACTTATATTACTGAAGATTAAATATTCAAAAATATTTTAATGGCACAACATATTTTTGAGCTAACAAGGTCAGAAGTCTATCGCTTAAGAAAAATAAAACTCAATGGCTTCATGAAAGAGTCATCTTTCAAAATATCATGTATTTTTTTTTTTACTGCTATTATCACAATGACCATGAACTTAGTGGCTTAAAAGGACACACATTCATTCAAGTGATTAGAAGTCTAATTGTGTCATCGCGACTATCCTCCGCGATTCCGGGGGAGATTTCATTTCCTTACCATTTCCAGCTTCCTGAGACCATATACATTCTCATTCGAGGTCCTTTTTCTCCATCTTTATAGCTAGAAGTGTAGCATCTTCAAATTTCATTCTGTCCCTCTACTTTAGTAGTTACCTTACCTACTGTTTGACTCGAACTCCACCTATTTCCTCTTATATGAACTGCTGTGATTATAGTGGGTCCACTTGGATAATCCAGGATAATCTTCCCATCTCAAAATCTTTAACTTGATCACATCTGTGGTCTCTTTTGCTATTTAAGATAAAGATACAGATTCATGGACATCTCAGGAGGCCATTATTCAAAATACCACACACATAAAACAGGTTTAGCTTTTTAAAATCTTTGTAATTGAGTATATTTTTATTTAATCTTAATACCCACTCAAATGCATCTTTGCTCTCTTCCACCTATAAATTACTTGAAAATGAAGGAAAAGGAGGAAGAAAAGGTAAAGTTAAAGGAGAAAAAGAATACGAAGAAGAAATTGTGTGAGAAGCCAGGAATGGCCTAGGTTTACCCCCAGAGATGTGGAATCAAACTGAAAATTTATGAAATATCATTCAACATGATTAGATTGAATTCAAACCAACTAAGTCTAGATAAATCATTTTTCTGATAATTCTCCAAATTCAGAATTATTAATTATTAATCTTGAATAATTGCTTTGCTTTTGTCTAGGATGTCTTCAAGTCATTTTTCAGAGTCTATAATTTCTTTGTATATATCTATATATCTATATCTATATCTATATCTATATCTATATCTATATCTATATTGTTACCTTCACATATCAAAAGCAAATTCACTAGTTATAAAATTACTGAGGGAGCAGATCATTTCCTTCTTAATTCTGAACACATTACCTCACTGCATTATGAACTTATGGCCAAACTATTTTTCCTGCCATGTAGTTTTTCATTTTCCTTTTCTTAATAAACTCTGAATATAAGCCAGAAACTTTCAGAAAGACTTTACTTAGATTAGTTCATTTAATCCTTGAAAAACTTTGAAGTATGTTTAAGAAATTTTAAAGATAAGAAAACTGAGCCACAAGAGAATAACTTTCTTACATAATGTCATTCGGCATATAAGTGCCTTATCATTCAAGGTGCCTAATTATGTCACAGTAACTAACAACTCCAAAAATCCATAAAAGGTTACTTTTTCACAAAAGTCTGGTACAAAGTCAGACGGCTTTCCAAAGTAGCCATATTCCTTGTGTTCATTCAGCACTCAATGGTTTTGATCTGATGGCCCAGCCTGTGCTTCCATGCCCAAAGCTGTAGGAGAAGAAAGTGAATAAGAATCTTCCATTAGCAATTAAATAACTCAACAGAAGTGACATATACTTGCCAGACTCATAGGCCAGAACTAGTCACATGGCCCTATCTAACTGCAAATATGATGATAGGGAAATGTCACATGGTCTGGAGGAGAAGAGAATTATTTAGTTATGGGTAATCTTTACATGTGTGTAGGACAATGGCAGAACCAGAGCTACAAGCCCAAACAAACCACCTTCAGAGTACGCTTAAATCATATGTTAAACTGCGTAGAAGTGCGTATATATTTTTTCTTATTTTTGTAATTTAAATTATCAGTATTTATACAGTTAATTGAAAATATTTATTTGTATGTAGTATATGCCTGGCAATGTTCTAGGGGCTGTGAAAACTGCATACGCAAGGTCTCTAACTTCATGCAGCTTGAATTCTAGGCAATGGTCTCTTCTCACTGTGCAGGTGTCTTTCTTCGCTTACTCAGTTTTATCAATTCTGTATCCCCATCAGGAGTGCAACGTACCACTATTTTATATTTTACTATGAAAGTAAAAATCCTGCCAATTAAATTATGACATTTGTTGTAAGCCTTTTCTTTATTTTAAGAAAATTAAAATGTAGGAAAAATTGAGTATTAGAATTGATTAAATATAATATATCTCGAATAATTGCTTTGTTCTGTTTATGTTTTTTTCTGACTAAAATAACTATATTCTTACTTTGGTTTCCTGTTTTTTTGACTTAATATTTATTAATGTCTTTCTCTTTTATCTCTTTGACTTTTCTTAAATTTGGATAGAGCACTTTAATTTATTTTGCATTTTAATGTTCTTGGCTAAAGAGTTTCTTCAACCTTATCTTATTTTATTCATCCTCCTTTTATCTCATCTTGTCTGCTTTTCATTTTATTCCTATATTAGATACATTTTTAGGTCATCTCTGCACAATTTTAAATACCATCTTTAATAGAGATATAGACCTCTGTGGTAGACAGTGAGATATGCCAATTCCATCGTACTTCAAGATGAACATACTGTTCATCTGCATGGAAGACAATTTTCAGTCAGCCTCTAGCTTTCAACTCCTTTAGGGTCAGCGCCAGGTGCAAAAAACAAAACAAAACAAAACAAAAAACAAAAAACAAACAAACAAAAGAACTGTCTTGTCCCAGGTCATAATTTTCCTGGGTCAAACCACATTTTGTGACAAAGCATGGCAGGAGTGTAAATGCTTAGCCATATTCAGCCCAATGGCAGACAGACCTCACAAGCAATATTCACGTCAGCATTTGCCAAAGCTTTGGTGGGCCTCCACTGCAGTTCAATTTACTGTTCTTCACAATCTTCTTTTTCCTTCTCAAATGTACTGATCCTTAATGAATATTTTCCACTCTAAACTGTGTCTCCTCACATAATCAAGAATAATTGTTCTGCAATACAAACAATACCCATTTAAGTTTGGTCTCAGGGTTATAGTGACTTTTCCACCTCTGTCCAAATATTTTGTGAAAAGATCAAGACCCTTTGGAACGCTAGCAGAATATCTCATTGATTCTTTACATTGGCGAGGTCATGCTTATTTATTGGGTTGAGTGAGCTAGATGTGGCTAGCACACCAACAGGCTTGGTAGGACACATGTGCTTCATAGGCTAGGAGAAAGACACCATGAATATTCAATGACCTACCATGTCAACAAAACTTTTAGGGATGTAGTGGACAAGGAATCTTCTCCAATATAAACGATAAATAATTGCACCTGTAATTCCTACTATTAAGAAAGAAGTATAATGTCTGTCAGGTGTTTGGGGTTCTGGAGGCAATGTATTCCAAACCTATGAATAGTATCATTCATACACTTTTGATGTGAAAATTGCCAGCCTCAAGTGGAGTTCAGAGCAGGAAACGTGTCTGTAGCAAAAGTACGCCTCAGAGGAAGCAGCCCGGCCTTTGGCCCATTTGATATAACTGATCCTATAAAATAGGAGGTATCAGTGGAAATGTAGAGTTTGTATCAAGACTCAGTAGGAAAATTATAATGCAGGCCCCTGAAGTTCTAGAACAAGATGATGTCATTGGCAGTAGAGAATTATACACCCTGTGATGAACAGAGCCTAGACTTGACCTAGACTCAAGTAGAGAAGTAAACTGTGAGATACCATGTGACCATGAGACTAGAGCTGTCCACTATTATCTAGGTCTATCAGATTCGCCAAGTCATAAGATCACATGGAATCATCACTATTGATTTTAATAAGGATATGATGGATTTGGGACTGAGCTTGAGCAAGACTATAAAGCAGAAGCAAGATACATAAGAAGGAAGACCAGAATTCCATGGCTTCCAGCACTGTCACACCAGTGTTATTTCTTCGATTTATGCCAGGCAGAGGTCATTCCCATAGGACCACTTAAGGAAAACAAAGAATGAAAAACATATCTATTTGACATATGGATGGCCTAACTACTATATAATCTAAAGTCAAAGATGAATGGTGGCTACATTATACTTCTTTCAGGAGGGCTCCTGAAAAAAAAAACATAAAAATACTCCAAAGAGGCAGAGTTCAGGAGCTACATCTCATAGTCTGCTTTATGTGAGGTTATCAAATATATGGCCATATGGGTAGTTGCAAATGGCCTGGCCAATTGGTTAAGGGGCCTATAAATAAAAGGGTTGAAAGAAGCAAGTAATTCAAAGGGAAATGACATAAGGATGGACATATTAGAGTGAGCACAAAGTTCGAAGATTTTCCTATCATGTTAGCAATCACAAAAGTACATTTCACCACAGATGTCGAGTTAAACAATCAGGAGGACAAAATTACTGAGTAGTTTGACATCTACCCAGGGATGGCCAAGGATGGTCAGCTTCTAACGCTGATCATTCCAGCACTGGTACAAAAGGCACAAGAAAGAAATGGTCAGTATGGCAGAGGTGGAGAATATGCCCAACAGAATAGTCTTTCACTTATCAAGGCTTTTCTAGCTACTACCATTGTCAAATCCAGCCTGTTGGAAATAAAAATTAATGCTGAGGCCCCAGCAAGGCTCTATTTTTCTAGGAGACAATTCATGGACTTGCTGTCGAGATAAATCATATCGGGTTCTTTCTTAATGGGAATGGTCAGCAGTTTAAGCTCAGAAACAAATGCATATTCTGGATATGAGTTTGCCATTCTTGGCTTCTGGGCCACCGCAAGCACCACTATTTAAGGGTTTGCAAAGTTTAATCCACTGATCTGGAGCCCACTTAATACTGTCTGGGACCAAGAGATGCAGTTTCAGCACATGAGTAGGTCCATGTCCATGGGATCCACTGGCCACATCATGTACTGTCGCAATTAAAGCAATGGCTAATACAAACCAGAGTCACCAAGATGGAGGCAATATTCTTTGAAAATGGCTTGTCATTTATCAGGAGGTGGTATACATATTAAATGAAAGATTTTGATGTGGCTTTGGGTTCTAATAGAAAGAATCCATAATTCTCCAATACAAGAACTAGGAGCAGGAGGAGACTTGCCATCATTCCAGTGACCCACTAAGGAGCTTTTCACTTTATATCCCTACGGATCTGGGCTCTATAGAGTAGACATCTAGATTCCTAAAAGAGTCAGACTTTTGCCAGGGCAAATGGCAAGTATTCCACTTACCTATAAATTATAACTGTCGGTGGCCTGAGAAGTTGATGATGATCAGGGTGTTGGAACCTCAGAATAAAGATCTGGGTCTGATAATGGGGTCATCCCTGAGGCTGGCAAAGGTGTTACCAGAGGATGAATGTGAAAGAGGCTGAATAGTGAAGGAAAGACGATATGAAGATCAGTTGGGTCCTGAGTATAGCTATAGCATTTGAGCTGTAGTTTGTTTAACTAACCCCGCTCTTCTAAGTTTCTCTTCAGGAAAAGCGCCCCATGGATTCATAAAGAAGCTGATCACTGAAAATATATGAAGTAAATCCAAGAAGCACAGAGAGTATACTGTGTTGGTTGCAGAGATACTCCACCCACATTTCCCTTGAAGAAAGTACTTAATGCTCTAGCTGTTACCTCCTTTATTGCTAGTCTCAGCTCTGCGACTGCCTTCCTGAAGGTCGCATGCTACCCAGGGAGCCCCTATATTTGGCGATTGAGAGAGGTGGTGATATAAAAGCCTGATGGAGAATAAGCAAAAATCTGGTGAATGATATTTGCTCCAAAGCTCCCAGTTGCGATGGCCAAGACATTGATATGCTTGCATCACATGGGTAACTGCTCCATGGGGAGAAAAGTAACGCGAATATGAGACATATGCCTGAAGGACAGGTGGACTGACTGTCTTACTCGATGTTCCCAAATATTTTCTACTGCACAGATAGAGCCTCTTTTTAGAACTTGTTACTCATGAATTCTCTGGCACAGCTTGGATCCTCCCATAAAATCTCCCATTTTGTTTTGTTTTGTTTTGTTTTGTTTTGTTTTGTTTTGTCTTAATCTTAGTAGAAGTGAATTTCTACTTCTTACAACCAAAAGTTCTGGGCTTTAGGTACACTACCTGTTTTCTGCTTACTAATTTATGCTCTTTTCTTATTAAGCACTGTTTCTATGAAAAAATTACTCATAATTTTCTTTGGATTTCTGCCATAGATAATTACAGATATTTGCCTTTCTCTTGAATCTTCATGGCATTTTTTTTTTTACTACACTTTACAAAAAAATTTCATAGGCTGTTTTGCTTTTTTTCCTTTAATTTCTTATAGATTGAGTATGAAAAACTTCTTTAAAATCATTGTTTTCATTAATCAAGGTATGAGAATGTTCTTTACCTGGAAACACTTTGCACATAACTACTGGTTAAATCTCTCTTCATAGCTAGATCAGAAAGCTGGTTTATAGAATGTAGTGTTCTGTCCTGTTTCCACAAGCCAAGTGCATTCATAGAACAGAGGTTTTCTGTACTGATTCTAACTTAGATCGTTGTTTGGTTTTCTGGTACTTTAAAATAAAGGTCAATAAGGTGCAGAATGCATCATTTCCAAAAATATTCTCATATCCACCTTGCAGAAGTGCTTTATTTTGGATGAAAATGCTTCTAGGTTGCAATATTGTATGTTTCTATAGCACTTTCCGTCTTTCTGACTCCTTGCTACATTGATTTCTTAAAACTGCAATCTCCAAATGGCTATAGAACAGTGGGCAAGAGTACAAAAACCTCTTCAAAATGTATCAGCTCTGCAACATAATGGCAACTATCTGGTTTTCCAGTTAGTGGAGACCAGGGTGTCTGGGTCAGGCTTAAAAGTTAGAAAATAAATGAAATTTACTTTTATGTTTCTGCTGATGAGTCTGCTAGATTTCTTGAGTATAATATGGGTAAAACCATAATTACTTTTTGCAATCGAGTTCAATTATCTCTGTAATTAGTGGAAATATCTTCTAAATTGTGGTATCAAGTTATATCAGTATTTCCACTTTGGAAGTTTTTAAAATTCTACTCCATATTCCCCCATTAGCTTCTGGTCTGCATCAATGACAACTATTTTGAAGTCATAAATTGCATTGTATTTGTTTGATAATGCTTGTGTCCCCTCCCCCCATTTTTTCATTTTTGACCATGAACTATCAATGTTCTCAACAGCCTTCATACTCACTTTGCTTGTGCCATTTATTGAGCTCTTGTGTCTTTGCTTCAAACTTGGCTTTCTATATTCAGGTTTCTTGCACCTAGGCTGGTGTTCTACGAGCCATCTTTCTCAATTGGCTAGCTGACACCTGGGAGTTACAAAGCAACATACATGAATTTTAATTATGACATGTTGATTGAAAAAGAAGCCAGACCAAAAAAAAATCACATGCATACTGCATCATCTCATTTATATGACATTCTAAAGCCAGGGAAGATAAAATTAAAATAACAAAAATCAGAATAGTCTATGTCTGTGGTGTGTGTAGATTGACTTAAAGAGGACACACAAAAAGTTTTTTTAGATGATTCTGTCTCTATTGAGGTATTACACAGGTATGCACCCTGGTCAAAACTTATCAAATTTCACACATATAATTTTTGTACATTTAACTGTAGATCTTAACTGAATTTAAGAAATAATTGAGAGAACTGATCCAAGGCTAAGGAAAAAAAAATAGAATCACAGTTCCAAAAAAACAAACAAAACAACCAACAATAGCAAAAGAGTATAGTGGCCTTAAAATTAACCAATGGTTTTAAAATTGAAAAAAAACAGTTACACTTCAAACAGGTTGGTACATGATGGAAATTTCTGGAATGATAGCAATATCTGTATTTTTTATTTGGATATTGGTTCTCTGAGCAAGTTCACTCCATGAAAATTAATTGAGCTGTACATATCATACATATGTAATATATAAATACATCAATAAGATGTTAAAAACCGAACATATCGGCTTCCAAGAATTTTTGGGTCAATGAATGACTCAGCATTGAAATATTTCTTGAGAGAATTGTAACTAAGACAATTGCCAATGGCAAATTCGATCATTATGAGAAAAGAAAGAAAAAGAGAAAAGTAAAGCACAACAGGAGAAGGAAGATGGGTGATAATGAATAAGACAAAACAAAGGCACCTTTGTAAGAGGCAAAGTTTTATGTCTTAAGAAGTAGTGAAGTCTGTTCCATGCTTCATGTGACTTGAGCTGTAAATCTCTGCTCTGCCCTCCTGGCTAACAGCTGTTTTCAGGATAAGAAAGAGAGAAACGAGAATGATTTTTACTAGAAGAAAACAGATGGTTACTTAAGTGTGTAAATTTCTGCAACTGAAGATTACAAAAGCAGAAAGAAGTACACTTTGCACATTGTCTTGAATTTTAGACTTTTATTGAATCTGTTTGCCTATTAGCTGTGAGCTGCATTGCCATGTCCAACTATCACTAATGCAACCAATATTAAAATGAGAAATATATATTATAGTCACTAAAAATGTTGCTTTATGATGTGTATATATATATTGTCCATTTGATAGATAGATCTCTTGTTATATGTTTATTTTTCAATTTTACACATCTGCCTACATGCGTTTTCTTTCTATACATACAATAAATGTACCATTAAATTATTATTGACATAAATATAAATAATTGCATATCTGCTATAAAGCCACGGTCTTCCAATTGTTGTACATAGAAGAAATGTTTTTATTCCAGTTTTGTAACCGAGCTATAATGGTATAAAGCCGTAAGCATTTAGGTTATTGCAAAGGTGTTTTAGCGATTTTGCAATATTTTTCGTGATCTTCGCTGGAGAGGAACCAAACATATTGAAGCTGTTATTCTATTATAAATCTGTCAGCCTAACTTTCTAGATGCCTATCTAATCCCTTCCTCAGGAGCATTTCTAAATCGTACTCTGTTATAAGAGACTTCACCTAATATAGGCCCTTGTTGGACCAAGATCCTTTCGTCCATAAAAAGTAAAAATAAAAAGAGCCATTGCACTCTTTCTCTTTAAGTATTTCTAATAAAATGAGAAATAGTTCAGAGTGGCCTACTTAAATGAGATACAGGAAAGGTCATGCTACAGATCTCAATATTTGGGTCCCCTCCCTTTCATGTCTCCTGGGTAGTAATAATCAGGTAAAGTCATTGAGAGAAGAACTATATGTCCATCTACTGGTGAAGCCAAAAATTTGAGGGTTTCTTATAAGAAAGTTATGCTTGAGAGAGATTTAAAAATAAGTTAATATCAAAGTCATTTGTTCCCTTTATTCTCATCCACAGGCTGAAATGATGCCCCAATCTACACAGAATGATGGCTCCAGTTCTATCTTTATTAAGCAGGATCTGTTTAGAGTTTTGGTTAGACTGATTTATATGTCAAGACATGTATCCAGTCCCACTTCAAAGAACCAAGAAAATGAAGCCAACACAGAGAAGAAAGAATCTGGTAAACTATACTGATGCCGTCTTACCCATAGAATTTGAAATGTGGCAAGAATAGAATTGCCATAGATCCCTCAGTGTTAAAACAAAATAAACAAATGCTCCCATTTTAATTTAGATTATTTCTTGATCTTAAAATAAAAGTTATTTTCAGTAATTTTCTCTTGTATTATCCCTGAATACTGAGACATAATTAAGGTATCTGTCAATATAATGTACATAAAATATGTATACATATTTAATATACATTTTAAACTTTACATATATATGTACTTAATAGCTCTATATATCCTTATCCATATATATACACACATATATACACATATATATATGTATGTATATAGTATGTATATAAACTTAGCTTGAATTGAGGACAGACGTTCCAGACATAATTACAGATGATTATCTGTCTAAATAGTTATCTAGATATTTAATATAGATTGATTTTTCTAACATAATGTTTTCTATAAATCTAGATTATGTCTAGCAAGAATAAAAACTAGAGGCAGTATAAAAGATCTCACTTTCAATGCAAAGATTTCCGACTGTATTAGCCAAGAAAATATGTCACTTCTTCATTTTATTTTGAATAGCAACATCAATCATTCCTTACATGACAGTTTACATGAAAACAGTCTAGGTTAATTTCTCACTGAAACAGAATGTATCCTATATTAGAGCATTACATATAATTGCATGTCATGAAATACAGTGGAAGAAATACAAATAAAATATTTTCCTCAAATTTACTATATGAGAAAAACATATTAGTAGCTAAAATTTGAAAATAACAATCATTACTTAATGTGCTATGTAGTTTTCTAGTGATTTATATTTAATAACTCATTAAATCTACATTACATTCATGGGAAGTTGTTGATTTTATAAATGAGTTAACACAGGAGAGAGAAGTGAAATAACTCAAGTTCAGAGCTTAATCAAGTTTTCAGTTTTAGATGAACCCCGACTTCCCAGCTAAATTAATCATGTTTTATCCTATATATTAAAAGTACTTTCTTAGTTTTCTTGTTACTGATCAAGTTTCCTTAGATGTATAAATTTAAATCTATTTTAGCCTTATTTCCTGAATTTTCAGTTAAGATGATATTAAATTGTAAAAAAATGAAGTTTCTTTTAAATTTTGTGTATTTTTATGTTACTTCAAAATTTTAAGGATTAAAATTAGAGAGTTAATAAATATATTCAAAAGATAAAAACCAACTTGTATTTTGAATGACCTCACTGCTATGGATACGGATAACAGCATTTTTTAAAACCTTTAAGACAAACATATTAAAGGAAAAGAAGTGATAACTGCCATATTATCTAGACCTTGAAAAATTCAAAAGCAATGATAATATGGTATGCAGAAAGTATCCAACTTTTTTTGTGCTTTCAATAACTGGTGATATATTGAGGAAGAGAGAAAAGTAAGTTTATTCCTACTGGTCTCTAACACTATTCTTTGACTTTTGAACAATTCCCAGTCAAGATCATGATTTCATGCAACTTTGTAAAATAAAAGCATAAATGTGATACCTACAAATAATAAGTAAAATGTTCAGACTTGTATGATATGAATACTCCCAATGTAACTACAAAGAAAAATCATGATCAATTGCAATTTTAGCTATCTACCCTGGAAACTCATTCTGGAAAAGATATGTAAGGTTAATAAATCTTTCATCTTACTTTATCTCACTTTGTGCTTGAAGTTTCAATAAATTTCATATGATATTTACTACTAGATAAGAGGCACCGTTAAGTGATGTTCAAGTCACAATTTTTAATAGTGATTTTGTTCATCTTTGGATCTTAGAAATGGCATTTGCTTTTCACTCTTCCCTCAGTGATAACTCTAAATCCTTTGAAAGACCCTTTACCAATCACTCTTGTCATACTTAACACTGAATAGCTCTGTGCTGCCAAAGAAGAAAGAAACTGAATGTTTTAGTGGCATCGACCTAGAGGCATATGTCAAAATAGATATGTACAAAATCGCAAGATTTATTAAAGTCATTGTCAAATTTCTGCCCCTGAAAATTTGCAATTAGCCATATGGGAATATAAAGTCATTCGTTAAATCCTTTTGACTTATTCCTCCTTAGTGCATGTACTCTTTCTCTCTCTCTCTGAGAAAAAAAAAATGTCATATTTTAGATGTAATGCAACATTTATCTTTGCAAGCGAACAGACTAATAACTTGACTTTGACATTGCCACAAGTGAAGTCTATAATTTCTTCAGAAAAAAAGGTAAATATCGTATGAGCACAATGTATCTCAACCTTAATTTGTACTTGAAGGAGCAAGAGTTCACAAGAAAACCAAGTATGCAATTGCCAGAAAAAAAATAGGCAGACCAATTACATTTTTTCTATTGAACAATATTAATTTTAGTCATTAATTTGATTTGATTTATTTAATTGGCACAAAAATCATTAACATTTTCAACAATGAAGTCATTGAATTCCACACACACACACACACACACACACACACACACACACACAATTTGCTCTACTCTTGAATTTTTTACCTCTTGATAACCAATAATTAGCTCGTTAAAATACAGGGAATTATAAAACATATAAATCTGAATAAAAATTCAGATGACTGAATATACTTCTCATATATATTTGGTATTCATCCACAGTTCTTGGTTCACAGATTCCAAAATTCTTAGAATTTCTTAAGCAATAAGAGCACCGGGAACAACTTTTGTTATCACATTTGGTCTCTCGTCCTCAGTTTCTGAACTGTGGAGGTGAACTGGGTGTCTAGTTATTCAAAACAAGCTCCTTTCCATCCCACTGGGTTTATGATAATGGAATTACTTTAGAAAGCACCTAAGTATGGGAGCTGGTTGCCAGGGGGAACCAACCATAAATAGAGAAGTGGAACTTTAAGTCTCATCCCCAGATTTTGGAGAAAGGGAAAAGGGCTGGATGTTAAATCAATCACCAATGGTCCATGATGTAATCCATGTAATAAAGCCTCCATAAAAAGCCAAAAAGGAGGGAATTTGAAGGAATTCCAAGTTAGTGAACCAGAACATTTCCATGTGCCACCATGCTGGACCCCAAACCCCACAAGGACAGAAGTTTCTCTGTTCCTCAGCCCTATACATCTCTTCTATCTGGCCGTTCCTGAGTTAAATCTTTTTATAATAAACCAGTAATTTAGTAAATAAAATGTTTTTCTGAATTCTGTAAGCCTCTTTAGCAAATTAATCAAACCCAAGGTGGGTATCTTAGGATCCTCCAATCTGCAGCATGTGGATTAGAAACACAGGTGTCTTCCAGGGCTTGCAATTGGTGTCTGAAGCACAGGAAGACTTGTAAAACTAAACCTTTAAATTGTGGGATCTGATGCTATCTCTATGTAGTGTCAGAACTGATTTGAATTCAGGACACCCAGCTGAGTTGGAGAATAGTTGGTGATTTGTAAACACCAGCCCACCCGGACCCCATGGTTCCCACCCCCACATGCATTGGAATTGATGATCAGGTTAATAGACATCTGTTTCTAGATCTCTCTGAAAACCATGTTTTTCTATCTTTATATGCTAATGTCTTTGCTTAAACAGTGGTCAGTGCTTTGCCCATTTTCACAGTTTTATCGGATGATAGCCAAACCCATTTCCTATGTATTGCCTATGTCTGATTTAGCGCCACAGTGATGGAGTCAATTAGATGCTGTAAGAGACTGTAGAGCTTCCACAAGCTAAGATATTTACTACCTAGTTCTTCCCTCACAGAAAATGTTTGAGGACCCCCTGACCTAAAATATCCATTTGCTCTTTCAATTGTCTCATCCCTACTTATATTGATGATTCAGATATATATTAGTTCTACAAGAAAAAAGCAAGGTGCATGCTGCATCCTGAAATTGGGCTGTCACCACTTGTCTGAGCAAGACTTTCTTCAGAACAACCAGACTCCTTAAGCTTATGCCTATTCTAGTGAAGTTTTCTATAGATTTGCCTGAATCCATCACTCTACCATAGAAGAGACATTTGGTCCTAAGTGGTTCATAAAGGCATTATTAAATCATGCAACAGTATGGAGAAGGATAATGCCAGTGTAGTTTATCAGTTAGAGACATAGGGCTACAAGAAATAGAAAGAATATCTGGCTGTTTTAAACAGAAGGAAAATATATTGAAAATAATGGTAGGCAGTCTCTGAGATGCCCCAATGATCTCCTCTGCTGGAGTTAAAACCCTTGTGAAATCTCTCATTAAGTGTGGACTGGATTTATTAAACCATTTTTGAATAAAATAAAATAACATAAAATAAAAATAAAATAAAATAATAAAATAAAATAATGAAATAAAATAAAATAAAATAATAAAATAAAATAATGAAATAAAATAAAATAAATAAAATAAAATAAAATAAAATAAAAGGTAGAAGTGGTGGAGGTAGAAAGATGTCATCTCAGAGATCAGGCTATAAAAACAATGTGGCTTCAACCCTGCGTGCATCTTCTTGCTCCCTCTTGGATCACTCCCCCTGGTGAAAATTAGTTGTCGTGCCATGAGAAGATTGTGTGTCGAGTCCCATGTAGCAAATTTGGAAGCAGATATTCTGGGACAGCCAATAGCCACATGAGTGAGCTTGGAACTGGATTTACCTGCTCCAGTTGAGCCTGGCAATGACCGTAGTCCCATAAATAGTATGGTTACAGGTAGCCTTAAGCCAGGGGCGTCACCTAAGCCACTCCCAATTCTTGAGACACAGAAATTATGAGGCAATAAATATTTGTCATTTTGAACTGCTAGATTCTGTGATAATTTATTATTTAGCAACAAATACAGGAATGTTTCAGATAGGTTATATTTGGAATAGTAACCAGAAAAATAAGACAGAAACCAAGGAAGGAACTGAGGCTGGCAGAACTCAATCATGCAAGAAGAACGTCCCCATTGTAATAAATAGACTGAGTTTTCAGTCCTTGTATTATGACTTTCAAAAGGAAAGAGAAAGAATCACAGTTGTCTGTGCTTTTGGTCATCTGCTCACCCTTAGACCATATGGAACAGTGGCAGAAAGGATCTAGCAAAGACGGAATTTTATGCTCTCTAAAATTCCTTTGACTTCTGAAGTGAGAGCCCTTTCACTGACAAGAATGCATTTGAATAGGAGTGAGGTACTTAAATAAAACTGACAGGCTGTCAAGAAGGGCAGATTGATGTAGGATAGTCAAGATACAATGAGGGTCCCTTGTCTGAGAAAAAGGAATTCAGTATTGAACATAGTAACATTATTACCGCATTCGAGTGAAGATGTGAATGCACAGTTAATATAGAGTCTGAAGCTTAAATCAGAGGCCAGAGAAGTAGCTGAGAGGCATCATCAGCACATACACGGTATTTGAGTTCAGGTATTTTTATTTCATCACCCAAGGAAAGTAGGATGAATAACAAGAATCTTTCATTGAGAGGAGGATGCAATGAAGTATTAACATTGCAGAAAAATATCGACATTGCAAAGAAAAAGATAAGCTCGTAAAAGTGAATATGAAAGAATGGTCAGAGAGATCTGAAGAGAATCAGCAGAATCCTGGGCACCAAAGTTAAGAGAAATGAGCATTTCAGAGTAATGACTGACAGTATCAACTGTATTGGAATATTGCAGTAGAATACAAATGTAAAATGGTCCTCATATTTGGAAATCAATGTTGATAGAGTCCTTTTCCTAAAATAAATCACATCCATGGCCAAATCCTGTTCATAAAAGTTAGCGGCTCTCCTTTGCACTCAGAATCAAGTTCAAAATTCTAGGCCTAGTGTTCAAGGTTCTCCCATTATTTATTCAAATTAGCACCTACAAATACAGTTTACCTTCCTGACAAGATTATATTTTACTTCAAGACAGAGATTATGTATTACTTTTCTATCTACTAAAATATCCACCCTAGTACTAATAACATAGTAGATCACCAACAAATCAACTATAGATAAGTGGGGCTTTTATTGATCACTTAACTCAATATTTGTCTATGTATGCATGCATGCACACACATGTGTTTGTATGCATTTATCTTTATCTATCATCTATCTATCCAACATCTACCTACCCATCATCTATCATCTATCATCTATGTACATGGAATGTTAACAACTAGCTTGATTATAGTTTCTCTCTCTTTCTTCTACTCCCACTCCCTCTCTCCATCCCCCTTTCCTTTCTTCCTTAATCCCCAGCCTTCCCTCCCTCCTGAATATCAGGTGTAGTCAATAAAACAGAATTCCCTATATCTTCACTCTTTCCGCCCTCCTACTAATTAACAAAGAGAGGAGAATGGGTCTGGACAATGAGTTACACTGTTTATAGTTATCCATCTTTTCCTGACAACATATCCTTTTCATTATAGAAAATAAATAGACAAACAACAATAAAAACTAATTGCCGCTGTATGGTTTATTTTCTAAACTAATTCTTCTTAAATTATAAGCAGCACCTCCTTCAAAAAGACAGCCTCACCATCAAAAACACAATAATTTTTGTATAAATCCCATAATTAATGTGTTCGAAAATAAGCTTCAATGTTTGAACAAATAAAAAGAGAGCAGGGAGGCTAAAATAAAAGTTTTTAATATCTATTTTCTCTACTTTTTTCCATTTTTTAATTCAGGAGATGTTCTGTCTGGAGATTTTCTAGTCCACAGTAACAGGAGAGCAAATGTAGGATGAGCCACTTAATGACACACAAGCTTGTGGGTTTCCTCCACTGTTCGAGCCACCTTCCTAATAATCTTTCAAACTTTAGAAAAATATTTTACACACCTGGTCTTAAAACTAGACCTTTTTCAGCACTTGTTTTATTTAGTTTAGATAGTCTTTTGGAAGAGGTTAACAGGAATACCGATTTGTTTCAATGTCGCCTGGTGTTAATATTTTATAAGGCTGACGTGCAATTTCTGACATGACTTATTTAAAGTTAGCAGGAGAGCAGCCATCCTCTTTTGCCAATTCCAGTTCGCATACTAAATGCAGAATTTCTCATGCAGTACAACACCTGCATAAATTTGAAAAATTGAGAATCATGAAAATGGTATTTCAACAGCAGTTCAGTTCAGTAAAGAGAAAAAATTTACTATGCCACACAACATCATGAACAAACTTAATGCCCTGTGGAAACTTCATTTCCCAGGGGAAGATTTTGTTGTTGTTAATGATGATTTTAAATAAATACATATATAATCCTCTTATTACACCCTTTTTTTTTTTCTTTTGGCCAGGTAGATATCAAAATATTTCTAAAATATGTCTATATTCTGAAAAGAATCTATAGCCACAGCAAAAATAATGCATAAGACATGAATAAAGAAATAAACAAATTCCAGCTAAATGGAATTGAGCCAATTCTCTTCAAATAATGAGTAGCTGATGTAATTTTATTTTACTAAAGGAATAAATGCTTGTTAATTTTTAAATGTCCCTTATCCACTCCCAAATTCAAAGGTAATGACAATTCTGACAAAATAGAAAATTATAATATATCTACCTGAATCGCACAGCAAATTATCATGTTGTTTTCCTTCATTTTAACTAGGGAAAACTGTCCCATTTTTGTGCACATGCAAACAACAATCTGTCCCCTGATATCGAGTTATGAATCATTATGATTATGAGAAATTTGGCCTATTCCAGGTTTTCTAAAATTTGGATGATTTCTAGAACTTCCAAATGTGTAATAAATTTAAAGAGTTTGTTAAAAACAGACTCTTGGACCCAGCCCAGGGTCCCCTACCTCCGTGTTCTCTCACTTCATCTCTGTATTGTGCAGAATGTTTTCCACAAATAATCAAAGCCAATTATTGAAATTCCCTGAAGACCTCATTGATTCTTAGCACAGAAAATAACAGATATGGGTAGAGAATCTCAGTGGGAAATCCTAGATAGCAAATAAATATAGATTAACTCGCTCAATAAAGATTTGCAAAGTTTCCCCTTTGTTCCGTTGAGATAAGGGTGTTGACATGGTTTAGCTGGCCCACAATTCTAAATTTACACATATACAGAATTATAGTCCAAAGAGTAATTGATGTAGTATTTTGCATTCCTATTTTAACAATTAGTTTCTAAGATGCAGGTTAAAAAATTAGCTCAAAGCATCGATTTTCAAAAGTCAATAGTATTTAAGAAGATATAACACTACAGTTTTTTTACTTATTGATGGGAGCATCTTTCTCTTTGGTTTGGTAACTACCAGAGAGATGAAAAAGTCTGGCAGGCTTTCTGATACTCTTAGACTGAATTTACTTAAACAATTATTTAAATCTCATAAATACTTTTGGAAATATTTTAGAACATTGTAATTGAACTTCCTTGATATTTATATATCTATATGTATATGTATATATATATGTGTGTGTATATATATACATATACATATAAATTTGGATTTAGATTTAGATATACATATATCTAAATATATATATATATTATATATATTGCAAGGATTTAGATTTCCTGTGGAACCCTGCTTAGGAAATTTTGTGCCATAATTTTCACATGTTAAAATGTCATTAGATTTTATTTAAAAATTGTATATAAATGCTACGAACTAGGTAATATGAGAAGATGTAGACATATTTTCCATATTCAATCAATTAATAAAATAATGAATAATCTTATTAATAATGCAGAATTAAACATTTATGACATGTTAAAAGGTAAATTAAGTATTACTGTAAAAGCATCTTGTATTTCTCTGTATAGTTTCTTATTCTAATGATATATAAATAATACAAAATACAAATTTAAAGTTATAGATTGATAAATGGTAAAGGAATAATATTTTGGCTTGAAAGTACTAAGGCGTGAAAGTCAATAGTGATCTTTGAGAATAATTTATCTTTGCCTATTTCCTGTGTCAGACTTTGAGGATAAAAGAAAAAATCAAGATATATCCTTTACTTCAAGAAATTCAGTCTTATTTTCATGTTATCTATTTTCCTGTCATTCTCTTATAAATATATATTTCTTACTTACTATTACTCTCACCTCCTTTCCTGGCACCACAGACACAAACAAAGTAACATAATAAGATTCCTTTAGAGTAATGTTAAATATTTCAAACATATCAAAGTCAATATTTCCATGATAGTACCTTTAAACTGTAGGTAACCTAGGGAATTTATTTATATAAATGACAAAGTGCTTAGGAGCCAGTGGATTTTCTCCAATTGACAGTTTAAAAATGTATTTGTTTCAGGAATGGATTTTTTTTCATCTATGCATTTATTTACTGCAGAAACATTTATAAGCTATCTCATCTATATATACATATGTATGCATACCACATTCTGTTATGAATTCAACAATGAAAGGGACTGAGAGTTTTAAGTAGAGACAACTAAGCAAAGTGAATTGCAAAGAAAGGTTAGAAAATCAATGTAAAAAAAGAATTGAAGACAGAGAGTATACCAGCTCTTCCTGTAGTGTTGCAAGAAAGCTTCTATGAAGAGATCATAATTGAGTTGATGATTTAAATTGAGTAGGATTTGACCAGGTAGTACTTGGAATTGAGGTTGTAGGAAGAGAAGCCACTTCTGCCAGAGAAAATATCATATGGCAAAATATAGAAGCGAGAGGAACAATACTAATTTTGTAGATTTGAAATATAGAGGTAAAAAGAGGTCAGATCTGGAAGAGAGACTTGTGTGTTAACAGTAAGATATTTAAATTTTTGATATTCTGGAAGTACTGAAAAAATTAAGGAGTGAAATGTAATTCTTAATTTTAGCTTCATATTTTAAATTTTAGTGCTTGAGTGAGCATTAATTTCATGTTTTTAGTTAGATCCCCTATGACTTGTAAGAACATCATTTAGAGACCAATAATATCTGTGTTCCTCCTAAATGCTATCACAATGTACTTAATCTGATCTGTCTTGTAATTTGTCACACCGAATTGTGTTTTTCTGCTTATAGTCCTATAACCCTCATGTTTCAAGGATAAGGACTGATTTCTGATTTACCTAGGAGGCCCTAGTGGGGCTAAAATAAATAATTGATAGTTTTCCTCCCACTTTCTAAGTTCTTCTTGCTGGGCTAATCATCAAATTAACAAAGGTAGGTGAACAGGAAAAATAAAAATTTTAATACATGTGCATGGGGAATTCACATAGGCACGAAAATTCTAAAGACAGTAAGGCAACATTGGCTACAGAAGACATTTTGATCAAAGGGTAAAAGGAGAGAAATGGAGAGTTTAGATTTCAGAAGTGAGAATGGGTAATTTACAGTTACTTGAGGAAGAGCAAACACAGACGTGGCAGGCAAATTCTTGCTGGGCAACTCAGAAAAAGGGGACACAGAGAATATGTAGCTAATGGGTACCTGTCTGATGTCCTCTTATCTGCCATACTTAATTCAAATTAGACTAAAGCAGCATTCTAAGATTTCCCTACGGAAGCAGGTTTCACTGACTAAATCAAATCTCTGGGGCAGGAAAGCAGGGTAGGGCCACAAGTTCTTTCTGAGGCTTGTGTCCAATAAGCAACTTAGAATCAATATCCCAAAAAAGCAACTCAGGGTGGCAAACTTGTGGTTCTCTTAAGCCCCTATCATTTCAAATAAAATAATATTTTAGCAATTATTTGGTGAATAAATGAATGAACGATTCAGTCTTTCTCTCCCCTGCTCCTAGGAAATACTCACTCACCCCTTACCCATTATCTTCTATCTCAGTAAATGTCACCACAATCCATTCAATTACTCAGGACATTTACCTGAGAATTTTTTTTACTTCGCTCTCACATAACCCACATTAATTCATGAAAAATCTTTCTCTCAGTTCTTCCTTTAAATTTATATCATGAATTTGACAATTTTTCACATGCTCAACCATTGTCTGAACTATGACAATATCCTGCTGACTTATTTCTTAAGTTTCTACCTGACAGATTTCATAGAGCAGCAAGAGTTATCTTTTAACAAAGATGTAAATCAGATCATGTCTCTACTGTGCTCAAAATGGTTTTCTGATTCAACATCTGCCTAGTACATAGAAAACTGGAAAGAACATCACTCCCACTTGAACAAAAGTAAAAAGTCAAACTACAAAATTAAAGGGTTTTTTTTTTTTTGAATCTGTGATTCAGTTTCTATTGTCCTACATTAAAAGTGCAAGATTCAAGAACAAAATATGAAACTCACAAAAAAATTCAATGAGCTACGTACAGGTTTTGCAGCAAAGAAAGTAAAGGTTTATTTTAGAGTTGCAAGTCCTGGAGACACAGGTGAGGTACTGAGCTACTGCACAAAAGGCCTGGCCCCCACCTCCATGTCTCGAGGAGAAAAATTATAGAAGAGAAAAATCATTAGTCATAGAAACTAAGGGAATTGTCGTCATGGGTGCTACTAATTGGACAGGGCTGAAGGGGGGTAGTGGATCATGGTGTCTGGTTCTGGAACCAGCCATGGGGCCATCCCATCTGGTCAGTGGGACTGTGCCAACTTCCTCCTTGATGAGTCTGGGGCTGAAACACACCGAACAACCATCCTTAGTTAAACAAGAACTTACTATCCTCATGATCAATAGACCTGAGGTTTTATTCGTAAAAGATCTGCCAGTGACTAGAACCTTATGTCCTAAGGCTTAGTGATTAAGGGAGCAGGCATACATAGGTGGAAGGATAAGGGAGGGAAAAGCAAGTGAGTCAGACACAATGCAATTATACCAGGCAAAACTTGCTTGAATCGGAAAAAGCTGTAAGTGAAATCTGTATGCAGTTACATTGTTGGCTAAAACAAACAAACAAACAAACAAAAACCTGAAGCCTCCACAATTTCAAAATAATTAAAATTACACCAAATAGTGCTCTTACTACAACAAAATTAAACTAGAAATCAAGAACAGCAAGACCTGGAGAGCTGGAAATCCCTGAAAAATTTAGAAATGGAGCAATTTATTCTTAAACAGCATTTGGGTCAGAAAGGAATTCACAAAAGACATAAAAAAGTATTTTATTTCAATGAGAATGAAAACGACATATCAGATTTGTGAGATAAAAACCAATGACTGGAAGAAAATATTTACAAAACACATTTCATCACATATCTATATCCAGAACATATAAAATGTTCTCAAAACTCAATAATAAGACACACAATGATCCAATTTAAAATGAAAAAAATATTCAAACAGACAATTCATAAAGAAAATATATAAATGGCAAATAAGTTCATAGAAAAAATTTAGCGCCATTTGACTAGAAAATTGCAAAGTAAAATTACATGAAATAGTATACGTGCAAGTGCACGGAGATTTGTTCTATGATTTCTTTGAGACTTTTTAAAATTTCAATGTTTAAATTTAAGTGTATGGTCCATTTTGAGTTACTTGTTTTATATGATTTTTTGTTTGCAGTGAATGACAAATTTTTCTAGTACCACTTGTTAAAAGGACTTTTCCATTTGAATCACTTTTGTAAAATTGTTGACCATATAAGCATATTAAAACATAATCTGCTAATACATTTTAGCAGAAAAGAATCTACTTATGATTACAAAATACTGATAAGTATAAAATTAAACATATACAGCACCTCTAATGGGGTAGGGAAAGAAAATGTGTACGACTGGTTTATATTGGTAACAAAGTACAGATGCTTCTTGACTTACAAAGAGGTTATGTCTTGAAAAACCCTTCATAAGCTGAAAATATTCTAAGTCTAAAATGCACTTAATACTACACTATACGGTATCAGTTTTTTATCTTCGTGATCTCTCAGCTGACAGAGCTGTGGCTCACGGTCACTGCCCAGCATTATGAGAGAGTATCTACCGCATATTGCTAGCCCAGGAAAAGATCAAAATTCAAAATTACAACTATGGTTTCTACAGAATGTGTATTGCTTTAACAACACTGTAAAATCGAAAAATTGTGCCTGACCCATTCTAAATTGGAGATAGTCTATACTCCAGGTACTGGTATGATTTGTTAACCACACTCATAACTGGAAAAAAAAAAAAGTGCTAAACTTCTGTTGCAGACTGTTGAAAACAAATATCTAATTATTTTTTTCATCCAAGTTTATGAATTTCTTGATGTTCTATCCATGAAGCTCTTGAATGACTGAAGATACAAGTTAAGAACACCACTTACCTGATGTATTTTTCAAATGCTACTCATTTTTAACAATAGAGAACATTGTCTTTAAACATTTAGTCAGCAACGATAAATAGATTACCTAATTTATTATCTATCTATCTATCTATCATCATCTATCTAATCTCTATGTCATCCCATAAGAACTTTGCAGAAGAATACAAACTAATAGAAATAAAATTTTATAAAATTTCCCTATCATAAATGAATCAAAGAGAGTTTTCTGCTTTTACAAAATGGTCTTTGCTTTTAAAAGAAGTATCTTGGGATTCTTTGCTAGTAAAAAAAAAAAAAAAAAAAAAATCTAAAACAGTCTAGTGCTCAGGTTTTGAGAGTTGGCTTCAGAATAGTTCTCTGAAAGCATTGATAGAATCCAGAGATAAAGAGCCAAAGGTAACAAGGAGGTCTGCCAGAAGAGTCTATAGAATTGAATGTATTTGCAGAGAAGTGCCCCTCAGGTAATTGATAAAAACTAGAGGTATAGTTCACTGAGATAAGAAACTACCAAACATAAGAGAATAAAAATTTTCTGTTGGGAAATACTGAGCTAATCCATCAACTTTATTTTTTTTAGTCCTTTTCTATTTCACTTTCCTTCAATAAAGTCTTTATTTTGACAATGTAGAAAGGTTTACACAAACAGACTGTAATGGAAAAATATAATAATCCCTAAATTCACTTTCTAGGACAAGTTTACAGCTACAAAATAAGGTAGAAAGTTGGCAATTTTTAGCACATTTGAACTAACCACAAGCAAACAGGACTTTGCAAAACTACCATGGAAATTTAATTAGCTTGGTTAGTTGAATGAAACTATAGCTTTCAGTGGGGAAAAAAAAAAACAGAGAGTACTTTAAACAGCCAAAATTCATTTCTGACTCTCATCCAAACATATGGCTCCATTCAATGTAACAACTCCTACCTTAATAAAAATTTGTACATTAAACTCTTTTCCTACTTATACAGAATGGGTTATAAAGTTTTCAGGGAAAAAAAGCAATGCTTGATAATCATAATAGTTCTCAGATATTTTACTTGGTGTAACTAAATATGCCCGAGAATCTATTCGCTTAAAACTCATAGGAAAGGCACTTTAACAGTTTGCCTCCAGTTCCTTGGATAACTAGATGTCACCCACCAAAAATAAAAGCCTCAGGCCATTACTTAGCTTGTGACTCTAGGAATCCCTAAAGTATCTCACAAAAATCTAAATTATATTCTGGTGGCCTATAGTTTTTTGACTTTCCCGTTCCCTTACCATGCCATTGCTTTTCTGTCTGCATCACTTCTGTTACGTATCAATCCACCTGCAGTGGTCTGCTACTTTAATTGAACAAACTCTTTAATGTCACTTAACCTCTAATGACCTTAGGGAAACTATTTCTTCTGTTGTCACATTCTAAATTCATCATTATCTCTGCCTGTTTCTGTATCCCTTCAGCATATTCGACACTTGTAAAAGGATACTACAGAGCACGGTTGTTTGGTCCCCCAATGACAGATTCCTTTTATCTTATCACCCCAACTTCTCTGTTCCAAGATGCCCTAAATTAAAATGTTAACATGTTAATAAGCTGCCTTACATTTTACCCAAAATGGCTCCTTTAATCTACCATGTAGGCCCTCCACTAAGTCTTGCCCATCACACCAGGGTCTGTTCTCATTAATAGGCACGTTTTTCTCTAAGATATTCATCTTTTCCTATAATCTGTGTTATATGACATTCTATTCCCACCACCATTCTGGCAGATAGGTTTTGCCCAGAAATCCATTTGGCAATCCTTAGGAGGAACTTTAATCACAGAGACCAGAATAGCCAGCATATCTCAAACTCAACTAAAGCCCAGAAAGGACAATGTATTATACAGTCCTTTATATGTATATCATTTTCCTAAATTCTCACTATAACTCAGTGATGTTGTATAGAATTTCTGTTTGATATTTTATAAAAAATGAAATCAAGATAGACTGAAGTTAAATTAAGTGGCAATGCTGCAGTAAAACAAGATATATCTAAACCACCAAATAGATATATTATTATTCAAAATATCATTGGTGTTAATATAAAGTGTGACTACCGAGAATAACACAGTGTGTTACATCCTTTTTCTTTGTAGCGTCACCACAGAGACAGACATTATTAAATGAACTTAGGTCTAAGACTAGTGTTTTTCACTGGGTGAAATTCAACCTAAAAGCTTTTCGTTTTGCAACTTCAGAAAGCAATATGACTTTCCTTATTTCACTTGCTTTTTAAACAATCTGTTCAAACTCCTTCCAATATTCTGTGGGGCATAAAACATGTATGCAATGGTTGGATCCATGATCTCTGGAATTCACAAAAACTCCGTACCTACTACTGACTATGTGATCTGAGGTAAAGTATTTAACACTGTTGCCTTCATTTTCTTATCTGACACACACACAAAAAGGATAATAGTACTACATAACTATTATTTGGGAAATTAAATGAACTATTACCTACAAAAATGTAACACACTGCGGTGCTGGCACTCAGCAACTGTTAAACAAATAATAGCTATTGTAAGTTTGGAAAATAAAAATATGATGCTCAAATCAAGTCAGGAAATAAAAGAAAGTGTGTGTTTTAACTTTCACTTATCTGTGTCCCAAAGATATTAAGTCATTACAGAAACAGTGATCGCAGACTATGGTTGATATCTAGATTCAATGAGTTAACATTATTTTTTCTCCAGTACTGTTATTACTTATGAAATACAGAAGAAAATGTTTGAGGATAGAGGAGAAGGTATATTATAGTTGCTGGTGAGTGGGAGGCTAAATGGACTAGGAATATGTGGTTGGATTTGAGGATAACATTAAGGGGTCTCATGCTGTTAGCAGTCCTGACTTAGTGTAAGACCAATCAGCAAAGATATTTGTTTTCTCTAGTCACATTCAGCTGTATGCTTATAGTAATAAAAACAATAGAATGTAACTAAGGTAGGCTTTTAATGATTAAAGTGCAAGGAATAGGGAGACCAGGTATATCTGTTAAGAAAAGCTAGGTTACACTAGAGAAAATAAAATAAATAATACTTAGCAGTTTAAAACAACCCAAGTTTATTTCTTGCTAATATGATATGTTCATCATAGTCAGCAAGGGTGGAGGATTACTAGTTGTATTTATGCTCCAAAGGGTCTAAATTTGACAGTTAAATGCTTCATTCAGCTTCGAGGGACACTTAAATCTCCTCTACACAGAACTCATTGACCAAAGCTAGCAAACGGCCCCACTCAACAACAAAAAGGACTAGAAAGTGCCATCTTATCTGAACAGGAGACAATCACAATGTTTGGTAAAAGTAGGGTTGCTTGCTACACCTTACAAATGTAAAAAGCATCCGTATACGTACTGACATCAAGAAAATGTGTGATAGGATGAGTGTGGAAGTTTCAGTGAGTAGATTCAAAATCTTAAATGAAAGGGAGACAATCGTGTAATCTATATGCAATAAAAAAAAAAAAATCACGAAAATTGGAGAGCAGGTAATGAAATCTGATGAATAGTGTTTTAAAGCAGAGATGCATGGGTGGGTTTAGTCTGAGAGAATGAGGAGCAAGAAAGGTAATTGTTTACCTCAGGTTCAGTTTTACGAGAGCTGTAGGTAACTTAGTAATCTCAGGTAAAAGCCAGATATCATTTGAAGCAAGAAGGTAAGTAAAACTATGGGAGGAGATCTTGGGGTTAGAAAAGTTTTTACTGATAATAAATCCTGAAATTTAGAGACACAATGGAAGGATTTCAGAAGTTGGGGAGGATGTCAGACAGGGTCAGATTGAACAATGTGCAGCTCTATATAGAGAACATGTTTCCTGGATATGGGGCAAGACCTAGGATTTCTGGGCATCTTATGGTGTCTGATGCCCAGAGATGAACGGCATAATGAAATTTGTTTTCATGCTCTCCAAGGCTGACTTTAGTGGTGACATTGTGGAGAGAGAAAAGAAAGAGGCTCTTTCCAAGAGCACAGAAAACTCATTGGTTCCATCTAATTTGTACCATGTTCACTATCTTAACAAAGTCGAAAAAGTGTAAGAAGTTGTAGATAGTACTGACAATTGTTTAAAATATTTGCATTATAGGAGCCACAAATTCAGATGATAAAATCTTGGAATGCATTTAGTACATTCCATGTGGATCAGCCTTTCGGTTTACTAGGGAATTTGACCCAAGTTTATTTTATTTTCTCTATTGATGAAGAACCTAATAAAAGTACTAATTAGCTTGACATTCATTTCTGTGGGATAAGTAATGGGTATGTACATAATCAGATGTTGGACTGGATAGATTGCTAGAACTGTGTATATAATTTCATTGCTAAAGATCTGTTACAGTGATGAGGTTTTTGCTGTTGTGTTTTATCTAGCAGAATTGTTGAGTAGGTAATTATTTTAAAAAATAGATCTATTTGACTAAGAGATTAGAATGAAAAGCTATTAAAGAAGATAGTGATACAATTGGTTTCTGACCCACTAAATGGTAACTCGAGGAAATAAAATTTTAAATCACTTAATTTATCACATACTTTTTTTTAGTTTCCTGTATAATTTAAAAGCATAATTTTCCCCATTTTTACTTATAATGAACTCCCAACAGATTAGATCAACCTGCTTTCTATAAACTTGAATGACTAGATGTTTATACAATAAACACATCTATTGTGTATTTCATATAACTAACTAAAGAGTCTACTCTAAAAATAAAAGGTTTAAAATTAAACAACTTATAAAAGACCAATATTTTGGTGGTAGCCTTGGAAAAGTAGTATATATCGTGTTTATTTAAAATTTAAAATTTAAAACCCTCCCTATAAATAATATTAGTTATGCTTTATTAATATGCAGGAATGAACCTCCACAAAGTGTTTCTAAAGCTGACAGTAAAATAACAAAACACTGAGTAATAGTCATCCTGTTTTTACAGAGAACTGACATTTTCAAGTCACTGTCTATTTATCTCTAAAATTCAGCCCACACTTAGGGTTTGGTTGGCAGCAAGTGATCACTGGGGAGCCCTTTTTTCTCCTTTGCTGAAATGCCTACGTTTCCATAAAATCATGATTTCAAGAACTGCTGAGGCATCTGTAAATATTAACTTACAATTTCAGAAGTGATTTACTGATTAAGGTGAGAAAAGCTCAGGATATGTGTGAATTACAAAGCTTTCCCGCTGTATATGTGCTTCAAATTCAAGTGCAGCTAATTGAACTAAGAGAAAAATGTTGCCTGGAAACTAGTGAAATATTCTCAAGGTTTGGAGGACAGGCTTATGGATTCAAAAACTATCTGGAAATTTTTATAAACAACTCTGGTCCAATTTTGGGTCCCCTGACTCTTTTTAACTGTTGAGCATATGAATATAGGCCAGAAATATGTTACTGATTTAAAATTCTCTAGATGCTTAAATAGTCATATTCTTTTTCAGTACCTTTATTCTCATTGGCTCAACAACAACCAAAAAATCTATTAGTAATTAACACTATGCCTAAAACTACTATATCATTGCTAAAAGCATGATAAAGGCTACATTTAATACTGTGTCCCACGTGACTGGTTTCAAGCTCCACAACAGGGTAGTCCTAGCCCATTGTGATCTGTCTCAATTCTTGCTCTCCAAAATTATTTCTTCTACAATCACAACTTACTGTTTATATTCTAGCAACACAAATTGATTACAGTTCCCAGAATCCATCATGATAGTTTATATATATTATACAAAATTTTCTCTTTTATAGAAGGCTTATCCTCTTTTTGCTACTGAACTTTTATTCATCTTTCAAATATACCTTAGAAATAAATTTCTAAAGTAAAACTTCTCATAGTCTCAGGAAGGTAACATTAAGTCAGATTGCCTGGGTCATACAAATTATTTTGTAATACTTCATTTCTATATATACCACACTGTTTTAATCATTTGTGTTTTGTGTTGTATAACTATTTTCTAGTTAATTAAACCACTGAAGTACATCTTTATCTATATATGTCTCAACCAATGTATTTCCTGCACAAAATAATTTATTACTTGAATGAATAAACAAATATTTACTAATAATAAATCACGTGTGACAAACTCACATACATGTGGAGCTGGAATATGGCTATGTCATTTAAAAAAATCAGCACAATCCCCTACATTCTGGTACATAAGGCATTCTAGGAGAATTCCTTAAGCTGCCCAGAGAAAATTGTATGACTCATATACTCTCTAATAAACTTTTTCTCAGCTCAAAGTTTTTTTTCTGTAATTCCAAACTGGTAGTTCCTTATAACAGGAACACTAAATTGATATTGAAGGTAAATATTTTTTGGTATAGAAATAATATTTTATGTTTTTTTGCCTTAAATTCTCCCAGATAGCCTGATCCCATCTGATTTTGGAAACTAAGCCGGGTCAGGCCTGGTTAGTACTTGGGTGGGAGACCACCTAGAAAGACCAGGTGTTGTAGGCATAAAAAATAAAACAAATTAAAAAAATAAGGGATTATAAACTGACAAGGTCCTTTCAATCTGTGAGGTCAACCCAGGGTTGCCTTACCTAAAATATTAAAAAAAAAAAAAAAATTCTCCCAAACATTTTACTTGCTTTTTACATTTTCAAAGAATTTACTAAATATGTTTTATATCACCTAAAACAAAAATAAACTAGCCTTATTTATAATTTTTTTCTTTTTAAAATATACATATATGACTTATAAAAAAGGATGAATTGATAAGACCAGGATGAATCTAGAATTTTAAGAATCTGAATATTTGAAAAACAGTTGATATACTTCCCCTATGTGTAAGCAGAAATTCTGGAGGTAGATTAAATTCATCCACAAACATGGGATGGTCTAAAACTCATATGGTCTCTCAATCAATATATAAGTACTGTATCCTCAGAAATATACCAAATTAATGAAGATACGGAAGTAGCATCAAAGTAGCTACAATCTATTTGGAAAGCCAAGATTTACTAATCTGAAACAAAAGTTTATAGTAATAAAGCATATAAAATTTTAAGGGGTGTCATTGAGAGGGATTATAATAGAATAGAAGGTTGTCCCACCTATTTATTCTTCCTCACAATTGATTTCTACATCCTCACTCACCATCATGTAACTTATTTAGGTACTTTGTGGGTAGACATTATTTCCTCACCTCACTGGTTTTGAGTTCGACCATACTATATGCTTTGACCGTGAGATATGAGTGAATGCAATGTTTATTATGTCAAAACATAAACTTTAATATGATTGCATGGTCTGGCTCAGTTTGTCTCTTAGTTGAGTGTTCTTCCAGGAGAAAATGCCAAGTGCCAGATAGAGGCTGCTTCATTCAGTTCTAGAATGGGAAGACATAGGGAGCAGAGTGAGGGATACGGCTGCCAACTTATTGTCCTCATTGTAAATGACATAAATGTTGCAAAGTGCTGATATTTTGACACTGTTGTTACTGCAGGACTTATATAGAAATTAATACTAGAGTAAGTGTGTCACCATAGCTTATATAAAACTCAAATAATGTGCTACTGACCTTGGGCCACATGTCAGACAGTGTGGAAACTATGAATGAAATTTAGATAAATGACAATTCATTATTATTACAGCTGAAATATTTTGTAGAACTGTTGTCTATTATAAAATTAGGTAGCATACATAATGAATTTGTGCCCTTACCTTTGTTATCAGCTGTATTTAGTAAGATACAATAAGAAAGAGATGAGTTTGGGGAAAAGGCTATTGCAATCAGAGATGAAACAAATAAAAAGAGAATTTTCACAAAAATCAAAACTTGCAGGTTTGAAAGATGCACTCAAAAGCCAATGGAGACAAATACTTGAGGAAAACATCAAGTCAGGGCAGAGAGGAGGGAGTGATCATCAAGCTACTTGTTAAGTCCTCTCACTGACTCGCCGTCAGGGAAAAGAGACCAAAATGTGGTCCCCAAAAAATCTGGGATGAAAATATCAAGAAGTCTAGACAAGAGATATGTCTCACAAAGAATTACGGGTGTGATTACTGACACAAGTCTCTTACTGAAATTAAATAGCCAGACCTTACCAAATTTTTGAAATTCAGCAATGGTGGACCTTCACTGTTGTCACACGAAGTTAATTGCCATAGAGCAGTGATTCTGTTTCTTTTCCTTCCTCTTCCTGAACGGGTATGTTTCTTTGGTACAGTATCCCTGTTTCACCATAAAATATTGGGTGTGGATGGGGAATATACTTATATTATTCATTCGTGTTTTCATATAAAAAGGATTTGCATCCAGACCTGATTAAGATCTTGAGATGTAGGGTCTATACTTTATGCCTTAATTGAAGCCATTTGGGGAAGTATCAAGTGCATGTTTTATGTAGGAGGAAAGCCAATTATATGCCAACAAGAGCGCAGATTGGAATAATTGGTGTTATTATCTGCATATCAGCTTTCTTCCCTTTAAGAGTATTATATAACCCTATCTTCCAAAAAGTCAAGTAAACGTTCCAACTCGAAAGTAAGCCGTGAGTAAGTGATTTGTTTTAGCCAATGGAATGAGTGTAGATATGACATAAAAGACAACTGTTTAAGCCGAATCTTTGGAAACATTTATGTAATTTATTTCAGACTCATGCTTTAAGAACAACATATTTCAGATCTTGGTCAATCCTTCACACTGTGTTCTGAAGCTAGAAGATGCATGAAGGCAATCTGAGTGCAGTTGAGTCCAGGCTAGTTCAACAGAACTCTGTAAACGCAACGCCAATTTATAGTCTCCTTTCAGTCAACACAGAGTCAATTTTACTGTGATAGACACAAATGTTTCCTATTGCAATAAAAAAATAATAGGAAAAAAACTTCATATAAGTAGGCGGAATTTAAGCCGTATTGTAACAATTTGGAATCTGGATAATAAAAAGATAAAACAAATTATTTAAAGATAAGTTAAGAGCAATTGAAAAGACAAGGTAATGGTAATAAAGTTGAATTGTCGGAGAAAGGATAAAAAGAAATTTTAATTCTAGATCGAGCTGCATGATCAAGAGCAATAAGAAATGGACTAAAACTCTAAACAAGTTGGCAAGATTAGCCATCTCTGGGGCTTTATGAATGGCCTAGTAATAAAACACAGCCACCCTGCATTATGCTAATGTGCTCTACTATACTTCTAGCTTCTGTAGTCTTGTGACTTGTATATATTTTGGGATTTGCTTTCTTCTCATAGTTGTCACAGATAGGATATAGAAAAGCGAATGTATTTCCAGAGTTCTCACTTTCATATTATGATTTATTAGAACATTTTAAATCTTTAAACTGTTATTGACTTTGTGTTTACGTCCTTAGGAATTGGTCTCAATATTAATCTGAATGTAGAGAAAAGTAATAAAATGACAAAAAGGACCATTTCAGTTGTTCCTATTGTTTAACTGAATTTTTACTGCTAAGTGCAAATATATATTAGTTTGTATAATAATAGTAGTAGTGCCTTATTCAGTAAGAGAATAGCATTGTCTGCTACAGAAAAAGGTTATTTGAACTATGTGACCTAATGCCTTGTGGTCCAGAGGGTAGAGCCATTGGTGACAATTCTTTCAATCTAAATGTCATCAGAGCCAACATTTTGAGGACAAAAGTTTATTTCAGAGTGACAGGTGAGCATTGTAGCAATTTTATTTTTTCCTTTTCTGAGAAATGATGAATTTCAGTATGGTTTATATATGTATATAATATGTACTATATAATATGTAATATTATATACTAATCTCTTTTAAGTGCTGGGTAGTCTTCAATAGTGAAGTTTGTTTGTTTTTATTTAACCTATGAACTCTCTATGTCATGAGGTGATTGAACTCATTTTCTAAGAAATGCAATTTTATCCATTGCCACAAAGAGTCATTTTAACATGAATGGACAATAAAGTATTTGAAAATATGGCTCAATTCAGCAATCCAATGATTCATTGATTCAAGTTAGTTACTTTATTTTTAGTCCCAACTGAGTGTCATCAATTCCTTTGATTAATATGTTATTTTACAGAAAATTGAGACTTTTATATTTTCTCTGTACAACTGTAAATTTGAGACTAGCTCAGCAAACGACTTTTGAAAACCAATCACATGATTTTAACACTAAATCTCTTATAGATCTTTGCATAGTTATGCATTAAAATTAATTTTTAAAACATTTATCTAGAAACTGAAAGTTGAAAACATAACCACATTGATTTAACTGACTTGGTAATATTATTTAAGATTTGCATTCCCTAATAGCAGAATAGACAAAGTGGCTTTAAAGTTTTTAGGGGATTTACTACAAAGGCCTGCTGCTGGCTGCAGACAGGTATGTTCCAGAAAACCATATGACTAAGAGAATTTCTCCCTCGATCTCTTGGATAACTGCTCACTTTTTCTTGTTTCCCTGTTTCTATTTCCTGGGAGAATGTATATGAAATTATAAGTATTGCTATTTTTATTTAATATCTGGGTGCTTGTAATTTTTTAAATTATAACCTGATTAAAACATGTGTCAGATTCTTTAGTACTTAGGTAGTTCTCTTTTGACCTTTTAAGTCTTTCCTTGATTGTTTGCTATATTAAATCCTCCCTATAACCTCAAACTTCCTGTACAGTCCAGCGCTTATTATCACTCTCCCTACACATCATGTCACACAGCTATATCCAGTCCCTTTGATTTTCTTCTGTTTCTTCTTTTGGCTTCTCTAACTTTTCAAGCCTTTCGACTGCTGGAACACTGTTCTTCCCCCCTTCTTTGCTTGGCCAGTGTCACCTCAAACTTTGTTTCTCAAGACCTAAGTTGTATTTTCTGTGAAACGTTCTCTAAAGTTCCGGACTGCATTGGATGCTCTTGCTACATACTTTCTCAAAAGAGTGTATCTTTCTAATATTTATGTTCTAATCTTAATTTGTGTATTTACATTTAAAGCTATAATATAGCATAGCATACTATGTTGCCAATTCCTTCTCATTTATTTAAATCTGAGGAAAAGAAAATGCATAAATAATTTATCCGATAGTAGTTACCCAAGTAGAGAAAAGGTGTCTATGGCTGAGATGAAGATTGTTAAATTCTAGAATTACCAAACTAAACATGACTCAGGGAATATAACGCATAGAAAAAAAAAAAAAAAAAAAAAACTTGTAATTAACTCCTCTAAGTATTTTTAGAATTATGTAAATGTCTTACTCCATTTGAGAATGATTCTTTTTACTGAATGCAAGTTCTTTGCTAGCCCACTTTAATTGCACATTTTTGCAGATATTTGGTAATTGCGATGTATATGCCAAATAAACTCCTTAATACGTTTTTCAGAACTTTCAGCAGGCTCCCAAAACTTAAACGAAAGAAGATAAATTGCAACATTAGTTTTTTTTCTCCTTAATTGCAACAGAACTTTTTATTACCATTTGGAGTATTGCTCGTTCATTTGTGATCCTGAAGTAGCTACTGCCCGATGACTCTGGTAAAGGATAAAAGGTCATAGCTAACTTTGTATTGGCTTCTTGGCTTTGTCTAGTCACAGCAGGAGCCATTGCTCACTGGTATGTTTAAAGAAAATAAATCTGTGGCTTTTATGAGAGAGAAACTGTACAATGCCTGGGTAGGGGGTTAATTAGGAATAAAAGGGCTTAAAATCTCTCCCAAAGCCATCTCTTTGGAGAGGTCAGTTTCAGAGGGATGCAGATTTATACATTTCTGAAGAGCTCTTTGTAAAGTATATTTTTTAGAAAATGGAGAAACAGCCAAAAATCATGAGGATCACGAGTAGAAGGAATTCATTAATGAATAAGAAGTAATTTCAAAAGCATATTAAAAAATCTAGTAACTTCTGTCTCAAACAGTGCTGTTTGTATGTATTTTACTACAGATATGACAATATAACACAAACATATGGCAGAAATTTTATAATAGTTTCCATAATTTTTCTGTTTACATTATTTGAGATATTATTACATTTGTATATATTATTATTGTTAAATTGTCTGCCAACAGGTGTCAGTTAATTTTGTCCTATTCATATCATGAAAAAAGTGGACAAAATATTGTTGAGACTATAAAAGAAAACTTGTTGATCCATTGAATATTCAAATGAGTACGAAGTCTTATGCCAACCACAGACAAAATAAAAATTTACATGAGAAATACTTTTTACATTCTAGTAGCTTATAATCTTGTAGAGGATATGGGCAGCTTCACAAAGTAGAATTAGATGGTAGGTGTTTACTGCCAGGCCCCAGAAAATGCCGCCATGATAACCTATGGATGAAACAAAACCAGCTTATTCCCACTGCAGTAGGAAGAGTCACTGTTTTGACAGTCTTAGAATTGTCTTAGAAAAGAGATATCAATGACAGTGTATTCAAAAGGTTTTACAGATCTCATTTAAAATAGCTCTTCTGTAAGGACAAATATTAATTAAAAATAAGAGGTCTAACTATTCCTATTAAAAATGAGGAAAGAAATTTGCCTCCCCTCCTTTTTCTTTTATTATTTACTATAGAAAATTCGTCATTTTAGGTACTCTCCCTTCTCTTTGAAATAAATACAATTTTTTTTTTTTAAAAAAAGACTAGATTGACATTGTGTTAGTTTATGACTCAGGAATGTCTTTCTCTATGCTCTGAGGGCTCTCTTTGAAATGTAACCATCAAGGGAGTTAGCACCCCTAACACCCAGTCTGTGTGGGAGGGCAAGAGCCTAAGTGCTGGGAGCCCCTTGCTCCAAATTGCAAAATTACCTCTTGTCATAAAGAGATGAGAACTTTGTTTTAACTCTGGATAAAGCCAACTATCATATGCAAATGGCCATCCCAATAATCAGGTAAAGTTAAGGTGAGTTACGTGTGACAAATGGTGCTCTTAAGTCATCTAACTTGAGGTCTAGTTATTGCTTATCTTGAAAACATGTAATGGGTTGTATCTTCAGAGCTATAAAAGAGTAAATTTTATTTTTGTCTTTGCAAACTCTTAGATTGTTTGTGATGTATATCACATTCTAGTTTAATTAATGCTTATTCAATAATGAAAATGTTTTCATTCTCTACTACCTTTTGTAGAAAGGATTTCTGGGTTGGGAGATTTTGGTTTTAATTATATTTCTTCATCATTTACAATGCATGGAGTTCTGTATGAGAATGAGCAAAGTTTGTGATATAATAGTTTAGGTTTGGTGGGCACAGTGAGAAATGGTTTTTAAGTGAGTCTTGAAGAATAAAGATATGTTTGTTTAGCTAAACTGAGCATTATTATTCTGAGAAGGAACTATTTTTCCTCACGAGGGCAAGTAGGTTCATCTATTATTCAGATAAATGGACAGTAAGTTTCTAAGACAATTAATAAAGTTTTTATAACTTCATCTCCCTGGGCAAAAAAAAGTTCTGGAGTATTAAATTCATGTTGAATGCAGGCAGCAAAATATTAAAGTCATGTTAGTGTAGACACCAAGTTGTGTGGCTGTAAATTGTTTCAATTCTCATGTGAAAAATTGCCATTTAAATGATATAAGCCAAATGCTCTTTGTGTTCAGAGTAAAGAGGCATCGTATTTCAACTATGATGAGAGAAGGCGTGTTCATAATTCCGCTGGAACTCATGACTGTTCTTGAAAGCAAGAAAGAATTTCATTAGGAAAGCATAGATAGGAAAGATATTATAGCCAGAATATATTGAACAAGATATAAAGCTATAATCTGCGGAGGAGTATGTAGCCAGAGATGAGGATAAAAAAAAGATGGAGTAGAGATTTTGAAGAATTTTGAGTGTTAACCTTAGTACTTTAATTTTTGGTTGTTGGTAAAAATCAGGGGGGAAAAGTAAATCAACAGTTGATTTAATGAAGACATTTCAATTCAGTGTTATCACCAGAGAAAGTGTACCAGCTAGAATGTTTTAGAGCAAGGTATATTATTATTGACTAATTATCCGATATTAAAAGACGTGTGGAGCAGTTGGTTCAAGGTTTATAAAATTCAATTTTTCAAGAATACCAGGATTAAGTTAGCTTTGTACTATTCTTCTGTTCACAAAATAATTGCTCTGTAGATCCTGCATCACATGCTCACATAACTAGATCAAACCCAGTACTTAAAAATCTGGCTTTCTGTCTGCTCATCCTTTATTTTATTTTATTTTATTTTTAAATCAGAAAGACATACTGTTCTAGAAATCCCCCAGGAGACTTCTTCAGATCATAAAGTGGACAGACAGTGTTGGGACACATGCTCATACTCTTGCTGCAAAGGAGGGAATATGAAAGTAAGCGAAAAAAAAAAGTGATGAAAAGAAACTTGCCTTACAATGATCAAGTTTTATTATAAGAAGCTATAAAATGTAAAAAAAAAAAAAGCCATTTTGGCTCAAGAATTGACAGATCTAATCGACAGACAACTTAATGAGACAGTGAGAATAAGATAGAAACAAATGATAATGATTACATAAAATGTCAGAGGAGTTGTGATAATAGGTTAGCTAATTAGAAAACGATCAAGGTATACCGCCGTCTCTTGTCATATTATGGCATAAATTCCAGAAAGATTAACGTGATTAATTGTAAAAAATGAAACTATAAAATAGATATAAAAGAATGCATTTTTTTATTTTGAGAGTAGATTATATCCAAAGCATAAAAGAGATATCACGAAAGAAGAGAGATCACAAAGAAAAATATATATAGTATAAACTGAATGACAACAATAAAGCGTCAGAAAAAATTGGAGGAAAATTTTCTCAAATATTTGTCATTTATTTTAAGAATGCTTATATATTATTGCTAATTTAAAAAGCTTTTACATAATGACTTAAAGAAGCACACGCAGATGCCCGCCAAATGAGTTGAGTAGAAAAAGAAAGCATACAAAGAAAAAGTTGTGGAAAAGTTACTAATAATCAAGACATATATTTGAGCACATTACTATTTTCTACCATATTATCAAAAAAGAATGAAAACGAATAAGAATGTTGTAAATTTGGTCTTTCATACCTTGTTTGATGAAACAAAATTTGAAAACATCTCATTTTTAGAAGATGATCAGGTAATATATATCAAAATTAAAATATGCTTTTACTTATTATAAAATCCCATAGGTATTGAGTAATACTATGGTATTCTATGTACATTATATACAGATGGTCACAAACTTACAACGGTTTGATTTATTAATTTTTGACTTTATGGTGGCACAAAAGCAATATGCATTCAGTAGAAACTGTACTTCGATTTTTACTCTTTTTCTGAACTAGCAATATGCAGTACGATCCTCCCTCATGCTACTAGGCAGTGACAGTGAGTTGCAGCCTCCAGTCAGCCATGCGATCAAAAGTGTAAATAATCAATACTTCACGGTATACTGAGTTGCTTAAGGTTTTCGACTAGTACTATTTTGAGCACGTTCAAAGTAGGGTTAGGTAAACTATGAAGTTTGGAAGATTAGGAATATTAAATACAGTTTCAACTTATGATATTTTCAACTTACAATGAGTTTATTGGGATGTTACCCCACTCTAAGTGGAGGAGCATATGCACAGTAACCTGTATCATCCTTATAAATCGATGAAGTAGGAATCAGTATTATTCTCTTTTATAGATGAAAAAATCATAGCATTGAATGGTGAAATAAACTCAGGACACATAGCTGATAAATGTTGAAATCAGATTTCAAAACCATGGTGTCTGTCAAAAGAGCTCACATACATAAATATCATGTTACTTTGCTTCTCTGTTTTTAATAAGCTTACTTAAAAATAAAAAAAAAATATTTATAAAGATGTATGTAGAAGATATTTGTGCAAGCAGATTTTAAAGTAGTTAAAACTTAAATGTAAAGAAAGTGTTCAAACAGATGCATTTTGTTAAAATGTTTGCAGCTTTCAAAATTGATGGCAATAATCCTTTGCTTCTGGCTAGTGATTAAACTCATATCCTTCACTTCAGAGTTCTTAAGTAAATGACAAAATTTATGTTCTGAAAATGTCTGATTTGTAGTATTTTTTAAAACAGTTCGACAAATTCTTCAAAGTATCTGGAACAAAGGAGGTAGGGTACGGGAAGGATGGAGTGTTTAAATTGTACACTTGCTTGCTGAATGTCCTACTTTCAATCTTCCTCCTTATCGCCTCTCACCAGCCAAAATATTCCATTGCGAAGGTCTTTTTTTATGTTGTTTTTTATTTCAAAAGTATGCTGTCATTTTATCATTTCAGATGGGGATAATAGGCTGAGATTGTTGATCTGCTTAGTGTTTGTGTTAGTCTAACCTCTGAAAAAGAATCAATTATTTAAAACAATACAAATACACACACACACATACATGAACACACCCACACATATATACACATATCTACATCTCTATATCTATCTATCATCTATCATCATCTACCTAATCTATCATCTATCTATCTATCTATCTATCTATCTATCTATCTATCTATCTATCTATCATCTATCTAATCTACTTCCCCTTCAGGCCCTAGGTTGTTCTCTATGCTACATTGACTTTCTGTGCATACATACATCACAGTCCAAAATATTAGAACATCTTACCCTGTTCAATTGATGTTAAATCTTTTTAAATCTCTTTTATTTTGAAAAGATTTTTATTAGATAAGTTTCAGGTATACAACATTGTATTTCAACTCCTGTCTACACTATAAAGCGATCACCATCACAATTCTGGTTACAGTCCAGCACTGTACTCTTGACCACCTTCAGCCATTTTGCTCACTCCCAAACCCCTTCTTCTCTTGTAACCACTAATCTGTTGTCTGTATCTATGAGTTGATTTTTGTTTTGTTTGTTCGTTTTGCTTCTTGTAGATTCCACATATGAGCAGAATCATAGGTATTTGTCTTTTTCTCTCTAACACTTCTTTTAGTTTAATACTCTTGAGGTTCCTCCATGTCATTGCAATGGCAAGTTCTCATTCTTTTTCATGGCTGGGTAGTATTGTATTGTGTGTGTGTATGCATGTGTGTGTATAAAAAAAAAAAAAAAACACCTTTTTTTATTTTATCCATTTGACCACTGATGGTCATTTAGGTTGATTCCCTATGCTGTGTACTGTGAATAATGATTCAGTGACCATAGGGGTGCATGTATCTTTTTGAATTAGTGCACTTGTATACTTTAGATAAACACCCATTGGTGGGATAGCTAGGTCAACTAGTAGTTCTTATTTTTTGAAGAATCTCAATAATTTTTTCCACAAAGGCTGCATCAATGTGCACTCTCACCAACAGTGGTGAGACTTATTTTTTCACATCCAGTCTATCACTTGTTATTTCTCGCATTTTTGTTAATAGCAATTCTAACAAGTGTGAAGTGAGATCTTATTTTGATTTTGATTTTCATTCCCTTAATAATTTTTGGTGTTGAACATTTTTCCATGTACCTATTGGCCATCCGTAGGTCTTCTTTTACAAAATATCCGTTCAGATTCTCTGCCTATTTTTTTAATACAGTTGTCTTTTTGCGGGGGAGGGGGTGGGTAGATGAGTTGTATGAGTTCTTTATATATTTCGGATAACTCCTTATCAAATGTATGCTTGATAAATATCTTCTCCCATTCAGTAGGTTGCATTTTTGTTCTAACAGTTATTTCCTTCACTGTGCAGAAGCTTTTTAGTTTGATGTCGTACAATTTGTTTATATTTGCTTTTTTCCCCCATGCCTTTGGAGTCTGATCCACAAAGCCATCTCTAATATTGATGTCAATGCCTTAACTACCTACATTTTCTTCTATGAATTTTATGGTTTCAGGTCTTACATTTAAGTCTTTAATCAATTTTGAGTTAATTTTTTTGTGTATGATATAAGGTAGTTGTCTAGTTTCATTATTTTGCATGTAGCTATACAGTTTTTCTAACACCATTTAGTGGAGACTGTCCTTTCTCCAATGTATATTCTTGGCTCATTTGTCACAGGTTAATTGCTCACATATGTGTGGATTTATTTCTGGGCTTTCAATTCTGTTCCATTGATCTGCTTGTGTTTCTATGCCAATTCCATGCCATTTTTTATTATCATGACTTTGTGGTATAATTTGAAATCAGGGAATGTGATACCTTCAACTTTGCTCTTCTTTTTCAGAATGTCTTTGCTATTTGGGTTCTTTCGTTGTTTTATACAAATCTTAGAATTATTCATTCTAGTTCTGTGAAGTATGCCATTGGAAATTTGATGGAGATTGTATTAAATCTGTACATTGCTTTGGGAAGTATGGACATTTTAACAATGTTAATTCTTTTAATCCATAAGCATAGAATAGTTCTTCATTTTTTGTGTGTCTTCTTCAATTCTTTTCATTAGTATTTATAGTTTTCAGTGTACATGTCTTTCATTTCCTTGATTAAATTTTTTCCTAAGTATTTTATTATTTTTGATGCAATTGTAAATGAGTCTGTCTTCTTTCTTTTTCCAATAAATTATTAGCCTATAGAAATGCCACTGACATTTCATGTATTAAAATAAACATTTTTTAAAATATGTATTTTATGTTATAAACTTCTTGTTTATAAAATCTATACTTTTACCTTTTCATATGTATATTATTATTATTATTATTCTTTCTAAGTTGATTTACTTTTAGCTACAGAGCTTTCTTTCCAAAGGAATCCCAAGAGTCCTAGAAGTACCTATAAATGTGTGTGTTTGTGTGTGTAAGCATGGATATGTACATTTTTCTGCATATAGAGAGGTGTAAAGTGCATTAACATAGTAAAGAGAAGTTATAATGTTGATATATTATGAGTTAAGGTTGTAGAGTTACCAGTTTCTGGGTGGTGGTGAATCCCCCTGAGTATCTTAAATAAATAAGAAAAAACATGTTTAATAACATAAAATTTAAGGTATTTATGTCTAAACATTGGTACTTGAAAATTTTCTTACACTAAAATTCAGTGTATAGAACAAATTTGTTTACTAAGTTTTTGCTAAGGAGCTGACTTTCAGGATAAATGAAAAAAAAAATACTGGAATGAATAAATCAATGAACAAATAAGTGAATAAAGGATTAAATAAATCAATAATTTTTAAATATTTGTTTTTAAAACCAGACTAAGGTAATCATGTAAACTATAGGTTATTTTTATTATTTTTATCTAAAAATGCTAAGTCACTTGGATTTCTGCTATTATTTCCAGCACTTCTATAAATTGTTTTTGGGATATGGGGGAAAGCTTATGTAACCTTAAACACTGGCAGTGAACTCTGACTCTTCAATTTTCTGAGCAGGTATGCTGGTAAATGTTTTAAAATGAGCTGTTTGGAAAACAAATGAATGAATGCATGACTTGCCCATTTCCATGGTGCGAATACTGTAATGCCACTGTTCAAAATACCAGTGTGTTGGAAAGAGCTGTATATAATTGGCCCTAGGAAGATGGTAGGAGCTTATTCCATCCTCCACTGTTTCGGAGACACAGTTCTGTGTTCCCATAGACACTGCTCCTATGGCTAGTGTACCTTGGAGGCTGGTGTAACACGATCTATTTATTCTCTTTTTGCTTGGTCAGAACCAATATATTGAACCTCATCCAGTGCCCTATTGAAACATCAAAACAAGGGTTGACAAACTTTTTCTTAAAGGTCCAGAAAATAAATATTTTTAGACTCGTGGACTCTATGGTCTCTATTTCAACTCAGCCAACTCAGCCACCGAAGTACAAAAACAGCCATAGACAGTTCATGAAATGATGCACTTGGCTGTGTCCTAATACTTTATAAAAATAGGCAGCGGACTTCTACACCTTAGTTTACTGTGCTCTGCTCAAGAACTGCTGAACTTCAGCGGCATTCTTCATCTAGCTCTGTGCCTCAGACTGTAACACTGAGCCTCTCTGTGGGACTGAGCCATAGCTATCACATTGATATACACAATTACGTCATAGAGCCACAGTCCTTGTGTTTTTATCCTCAGCTCAAATTATCTAACACTAACCCAAGAGATGAGAGAACAGAATTAATAATTTTGGTTATTTGCCTTCCTTCTGTTTTCCTCTTTTTTCTCTTAATCCACACCAGAAGGGAAAGCATGATTTCTGCCATGTCACGGAATCTTTTACTCAAGAACAAACATCACAGAGTCAACTAGTATAGGCTTCACTCCACATTGGAACTCTCTGTTCTAAATCCTTCAGAATGGTTCTTCAGGAATTGGAATGTCTCTTTTTTGTCTAAACCTAGATTTCAAACCCAATGTCTTATTAAAGGGGTCAAGTACTTCACCTGCTCTGAAATAATAATTCAGCTTCCAATGAGATATCATCTAAAGGGAAAATTAAAGTTTGTTTTAATTTTTTCTACATATAGATGTATTAATATTAGACAAACATCAAACAGACAATAGTAATTACTTTTCTTCTCCTGTGTGGGTGACATTTTTAATTTTAAAAAACATTTTAAATCAGAGTATGAAAATTCTTAAAATATTTGAAACTCAGAGGACCACGGGGAGCCTATAAAATATTCTAAAGGTTGTACAATATTATTTGAATGAGTATTAGTGGAAATTGAGATAATAGATTAATTAGAAAATGAAAAAGGGAAGATGTGGTTACAATGAAATGAAATAGATTCATATGCCAACATTCTCCTAAAAGTTTTAGCTGCAGACAAGGGAAAATGACAGTGTAATAGTTGTGTTATGCCAGAGGTTCTAATTTCCCTGAACCTAAACTAATCATTGTTCCTGCTTCGGTCTATGAGAAAAAAAATAACATTCGTTCAAAAACATTACGATTTGAGTTACATAAAATACCAATTCTAATTCTTAAAAAAAAAAATTATTATTTTAATTAAATTTATTGGGATGACATTGGTTAATAAAATTATATATGTTTCAAGTGTACAATTCAATAATACATCATGTATATATTACATTGTGCTCACCACCTAAAGTTAAATTTATTTCCACCTTATTATTGGTCCTATCATTAAAAGTCTGAAGAGATTAGAAGTATTCTATTTGAGTTTTTACATTTAAATATTATTTTACACAATTAGACAGATATATTTCTTTACCGTATGGAATTTAATTTGAACTTTTAAAATGAATGCCAAGGGATATCAAAGAATAACAAATAAATGTGGAAGATAATCTGCCAAATAGATTTTTGCAGTTTAATTCAAGAAGGAATTCCTGAATCTAGTTTTATTTTCTTATGTTTGTTGATAAGTCCCATTATATTTTATCTATGTGAAGCACATTATAGCAATGTTCTCCTTTAAAAATCTATGATATACATAGTATTGTATGCATCACTAATATGAACGTGATTAAGGAAATGAAATTGCCCGTGACTAAATAATTCTTTAAAAGTGTGTCATTAGAAAAATCAGAATATGACAAGTTGTAATTATTACCTTTTTAAAATATCACTATATTTAGAGAAAAAAATGCTACCGTAAAATAGCCAGTAGTTTCACAGACAAAAAGGAAAAACTAGAGCTAATAAAATATATACTTCCAGCTGTTTTTTTCTATTTCCTTAACTATCTTTATTAATGATGGGTTTGAATTATTATAACTAATCTTTTTATTTCAAATAATTTTCTTTTATTGATTTTTTTTAGTCTAGAGATGAAGTGGCTTCTTTTGAGATATTAATATTAATAAATATGTCACAACTTATTAGCATCAAATGAAATGAAAGAAGAAAGATAAATGGTACTTAAAAAATTTTAAAAAGTCACCTGGGCATATTTTCTCCATTTAGGGTTGAGGAAATTGAGGCATATATCTTCTTTTAACTCAAAAATAATAACAAAAATAGATAAAGTGCACGAATTTATATAGACAAGGTAACTGAGATGTAGAAGAATGTAAGAATATGAATGTCAGAGGTAAAGTCAATGCCAGGAATTCTTATCTACTTTCATTGTTCAAATAGACAGTAGAATGGAGGATGCCAGGGGCTGAGGGATGGGGTAAATATGAAAATGTTTTTAAGAAGAGTCCAAACTTTCAGTTACAAGGTAAATAAGTTCTGGGGATCTAAGGTATGGCAGAGGGGTTAACAATACTGCATTGTATACTTGAAAGTTGCTAGAGAGAAGAGCTTTAATGTTCTCAACATAACAACAAGAACAACAAAATGGTAATCGTGAGGGAGAGAATCTGTTAGCCAATCTTACTGCGGTAAACGTTTTGCGATATATATGTGTATCAACTCATCACATTGTATACTTTATTTGTGCAATGTTGTATGTCAGTTACATCCCAATAAAACTAGGGGTAAAAAAGCTAAAGGGATGGAGGTTTCAAATTTATTTCTAGGTTCTTGGTGGCTAAATCAGAAGAGTAAACATTTTTGATATTGAAATTCGTAATTGATTTAAGCTTAAGAAAAAAAGCACTTGTATAAAAGGAGTGAACTTTCTTTACTTGTTTGTTCATTTTCTTGATAGTCACAAACTTTGAGGGAATTATTTGAAGCCAGTATTCATGGATGGCACAATAGATAATGCAGCATGATGTAATGATGGAGGCAGTATCAAATAAATGGCGTTACGGAACTGTAAAGGCAAAAAAAGTCCATACTATTTCTCTTCAAACAAGCTGAGAAGAGCCATGTGATTATGTGTGAAAGTAATATTGCTATTTTTTCTCAAGGTGGGAGTTATTAAATTAGCAAGAAATGGCATACTTGGCAATAAAGAAAAAGAATAGATGTTCTCTGAGCTTGAATAAGACAGTTTAGTGTACTGCAAAGGATCTTCCTAGTCCTTACTTTAAATTTTATTAATAAATAACTCAACCTCACATGGGTCCATGCATTGTTAAGACATCTTAAAAAGTAAAAAGTCAAATTGTTTATAAATGTATAGTGTCCCTACATATAAATATATATATATATATATATTTTTTGCCTATAGCACCTCATAACTTTATGTCAAACCAGCCCAGAAATACAGTAACAATGCGATATGGTCAATATAATCACATGGTCTGAAATCTGCTTTCTAATTCCCTACCATTACATGTTCCATTGCTAGATTTGGAGAAATTTAATCTTTGTCTTCTCTTTTTTTCTTTCTTCAAAATGAAGCTATAATAGTACTTATGTCATTAATGTGGTGTGAACACTAATTATACATATGGAATGCTTAATAATTGTTGGCTATTATTTTTATTACTACTAGTCTAGTGCTCCATAAATATTGATTATTATTATTATTATTATTATCCTCAGTAGTAATAGTAGTAATAGTAATAGTAACATTGGTGGGAGTTTGGAGTTTAAACTAAAGAGATCATCAGGAAAAAATTCCTGAATGCGGAAAAGTTTGAGAGCATTATAAGAACACATTCTTAAATTTTTAATATTACATTGTTGCTTTGCCAAACACCTTTGTGAAACTCCTCCACTGTCAGGAATGTTCAGGAGAGTCTGTTACACACACAGCCATGACCATGGTCCCCGAGAGGAGATGGCTTGTGAGAAGTGACACAATATGGAGTGGAGTGACTTCTCGGGAGTGATATCTTGTTGAAAATGAACTGTAGGTATAGAAGGAAAACAAAAATATGGAAGAGAGATGGAGAACCAAAACTTGGAATTAGAGCTCGAGGCCCTTAGCAGAAAGATGTAGGCAACCCTTTTTCCGAATTTCCAGAAATCTCTAGGGACATTGGAAACAAGTATTTTTCCCTCACCCCACCACATATGGAGAATTGTTTTAAACCAATTTTACCTAATAATAATTATAAAAAAAGGTAACACTAGCAACTTGAACTTGGGAACATGGAGCAAGTTAGCATGTTGGTTACATATAGAGTTATTTTCTGTATTGTAAGAATAAACAAGTCTGTTAACATAAGTCTCCATTTTGAAAACAAATGAAGCACATATGTGTTACTCAACAGGAAAACATTTTGATAATGTTGCAGGTTGAGTCATGAGTTCAGTTAAGCTTTTTAAATAATTAAATCTTATATTTACCACATCTTTGCTTCATTAGTGTTAATTTGCTTCTTCAATAAAATTCCCCTAAATACAATTTTGCTGCCACAGGCATCTCTGTGTCAAGAAAGCTTGAGCACTTCAAGGTTTTGAAATAGTTTAGCTCTTAACGAGATTCTCGTTATGGAGCCCACAATTTAAAACTTTGACCCAGCTTCAATCTGCCTTCTCAGTACCAGCATTTACACACCTGTCAGTGGTCTATTCACTGCCTCCATGATCTATCATCTGAATTTCCATATCTGGTCTCTCACCACGACCACATGGAATGTCTTCTCCCTTCCTTTGGATATCTCCATCCTCCTTAAATGCCATTTCCAATCTTCTCTTTTCAGAGAATATTTCTGATCATTTCAGTGTACTCATTCATTATAAACTCACAGCACTGATTTTCCAAAATGCTAATGGAGCTCATAATCAAATAAGTTCTGAGGAGAGGATATACTGCTGACTTGTGTCATTGTTATTTTTTCTGTGCCTAAAGGTATTGTGTTCCTTACTAGATTCTCACCTTAGAAGGAATAAGTTCTTGTATTATATTCCTTTGCTTAGCACACAGTAACAATAATGGAGGACTGATCTGATATTTTTCAAGAAATTAGACATATGTATGTTTAGGATGCAGATAAGCTATAGCAGAGTCACTAAAGAAATTTTAGTGATGTATAATTTAGATCTAATTTTCAGTAAACTTAAAGTTATGGCACAGCACATGTATATTTCAGATTAACTATAAGTTCTTTAATAATTAAAAACTGTATAAACATTCTTCAGACACTTCACAGATGAAATGATGAATGCTTGGCCAAGTCAATTACTAAATAAATAAGCTAATAAAATGCTAATGAACAAATATTAATCAATTGGAATATAGATTAGGAAAAACACTGGTAGTTACTTGACTGTGAAAAAAATGCAGTTTGAGCCTGGAATCTTGGTCTGTTGACTAGGAAGCATTTATAAGATGTGTCAAATATAAATATAAGTAACACGTTTTTTAGAAGAGAATTATTTTATATATTTGCTGACTTTAACTATAATGACAAAGGGCTTTCTGAGGTATAGTAAGTAGAAATTTTATTTTTAGATGTTTTCTTCAATATATAAGTAATACTTTAACAATAAGTGAAGAAAAAATACCTCTGAGAGACAGGCTGTGGAAAGATCATTATAAAACAAAATTTGGAAATTTTTTTGTTGTCTGTATTTTAGTATTTAAAATGAAGTGTGTGGTAAATGCATCACTAATTAAAATCCTAATTTATGAAAAGTAAACACTTAAAAACCATATTTTATAGCCTGCTAAAAATTCTGGTGTCTTAAGAGTTTCAATGTATTTTGTATGTATTTGTAAAATAAATTATAAATGTAAAATATAAATACAAAATAGTTAAACAGAAACAATTAGCTAAGAAAAATAACCAATGGACATTAGGAAAGATGAAAATTTCATAGTTAAATTACGACTAAAATTTTAATTTTTATAGTTTTAAAATGAATTTCTTGCTTTACCATTGGCATCCAGTGGTAAATTGCTTACTTACCTTTATATATGATTGTAACACCTACTTTTAAACTATCACAACCATTGAGACAAAGTACCCAAATAATATAAATTTTAAAACTGATGTTATATACTCTGCATCACAAACTCTTAAACTAATTTTTGAAAATCTTCTAGTAATAAAACATACTTATATATATTGTTCTCAGAAAAACAGACTATCATCCATTCATTAATTAACCAATTAATAATTAATATTTATCATTTAGTAATACATTTAAAAGACATACTGATTTTATCACATTAAGTAAGTCAAATGTTTTGAGGCAAGAATATTTCATTTGACCTAACATTTTTACATTTTTATTTTGTTCTCTTTCATATTTACATGAGTATACAATAATACATTATTTTATACACATATATAAACACAGAATGAATGCCAAAGTGTTTCAACAATTGTCCATATTCTGAAAACATGTTTAGCACACTGCTGTGTGTAACATAAGATAATTTAATGTCTACAAAGTTTATCATTATATATAAGTGGATAAACAAACCTGAAAAAATTATTTCTTAAGGGACATTTCATTCCAGTTTCGGCTCAGTGTGAAGCACTTATATAACCTAAAATCTTGAGAATTTCCATGCATAGTTTAAGGACTCCATTAACACATTTTGTCAAATTGTATTTTTTAAAAAAACCTGCTTATATTATTACAAGCAACAATAAAAAGAGCTAAATCATGATAAATGTGATGTCGAAAAAATGTTTCATTATTTCTAACCTATACTTCTTTATAAATATGAGATCTTATATTTAGAGATACAACCGAATTGAAAGAATTTTTTTAAATTTGAACTTTTCTTTCACTCACTTATCTTTGATAGCGGTGGCCTAACTCTATTGGGCCTCACTGTCCTTAGGATTTGACAGAAATACACTGAATTATGTAGTATTGATTTTAGATACTAGTAGGTAATTAAAAAATAAAGATGTAATGCCTTGGATGAATAAGATAATCATTTTTTTCAAAAGTCTCTGATTTATAAATAGAACCACAACCCGTGCAAGTGCTCAATTGGTATCAGAAATAATTTAATCATTCCATGATTCTCTATATTATACCATAAATCCAATCATGGTAAAATCGTTGTATCCTCTGCTATAGAAAAAGAAGAAATCAGAACAAAAACCAGTTGATCACTGATTGAATATTCATACTGACAAAATTGAGATTTAAATCATCTATGGCACCCTAACTGAAATAATATTGGTTTACCATTTAATATACTTTGACTGCAAGTCAAAGACTCAGCTTAAATTTTTACTTAATAAAAAGTTTTATTATCAGAGAAGTAAAATACAGTCCAGGTGCAGTGATGCTCATAGGGTATGCATGGTTCTGGGTAAGTATTTTTGATAGACACCCTGTCAATAGGAGCACTTTGTTTTTTAAAAATATGTTGAGATATCATGACTCATTGAGGCAGTAATTTAGTAAGAATGTTTATACTAACGGTAGAGAAGAGGGCCATAGAGACTTGTTTATTTTCCAAAGAGTGAACTTGATTTGTGTTAGTGACCAGATACTAGATTTCCTCGTGCAAGATCATGAATCATCTGTTTACGTATTTTATTGTCATTTGTACTGTTCTTGGATGTATTGGTCTTCTATTGCTCCAAAATTGCCACAAACTTAGCAGACTAAAACAACTCAAATTTGTTATCTCGGTTGCCAAAGGTCAAAAGTCAAGACATAGTATGACTGGATTTGCTGTTGGAGGTCTGGATGTCCTGAAGTAAAGTTGGAGGAGGGGACTGTGCTTCTCATCTGGACTCAAGGTCTCCAGTCTCACTAAGTGATGATGGCAGAATCATTTCTTTATGGCGGCAGAACTGAGATCCCTTTTTCCTACCAACCATTGGCTACAGAGTGCTCTTAACTGTTAAAGACCACCTGGATGGAGTTCATTGCCATACAGTTTCCATGGACAGCTTACAAAATATGTTTGCTTTCTTTCTAAGCTGCCAAAGCACTTCTCTTGGATGTCTTCTTTTTCAACCAGCCAGAGAAAACATTCAGCTTTTAAAGAGCTTACCTGATTGTGCTGGACCCAGCCGGGAAAAATTTCCATTTGCTATATATTGTAACATCATCAAAAGAATGATATTTCCTTATTTTCACAGGTTCCACCCACACTCAAAAGAAAGGACAGGAGTCTCTGAGGTCTATCATAGAATTTTTCTTACCACACTACCTAACTTGATATCCACCAAAATGAGCAAAAGGTAGTGAGAAAATGTGACAGCGCTGCTCATAATCCAGTGACTCTTTAAGAGTGATTTGTATTGAAACGATGTAGATCTTCTTGGCCCCTCAGTTTCCTGAAGCTATTTATTTATTGTTGGCTTCATCAGTATAAATGGCACTGCATCCTCTGTTGTGCCAGCCATGAATACTGGTCTGAATGACTCCTTCGATGACTCCTTGCTACTGTTCTTGTTGATGACTACAAACTGAAGTCTCACCAAGATTATGCAGAAAAATACAAATGATAGTTTAGTTTTTGGTCATGTTAAATATATCACTTTGAATTTTATAGCAGTAAATCTAAATAGCACATCTAGATCTTCTCTTGAATTCTTTAGGCCTTGATCAATGTATTTCTAGAACCTCTTTCAAAGCTGACCACATATCTGTCTTTAGCCTATCCCCACCTTTGGGCAGGCTAGAATCAGAGAGGATTGTCTGACCCTTTTCCACTTCTTTCACTTGTTAAGTTTCCTTTGCATTGGGCCAATGGTTTCAAAGACTCAGAGGACAGAAGTGGATCTAGTCCTGGAAGACTGGTTGATATGTGGTCAGAAGCCTGCTGCTGTAGTGGAATGACTGCCTGGCTGCCTACAGAGAGTGACACAGAGGATAAAGGATGCCTACCACCACCCCTGCAGCCCTGTAGTGCTACAGAACAGAAGCAGCACTGCGATGAGACCAGGCTGGCTCTCCTTCACTTGCAGCTCAAGTCAAACCTCAGGAGTTGAAAGTCAGTGGTCTAGGCTCTGCATTCTACAGTCACCTGTGTGATCAGAGTCACTCATTCTCAGTGACCCCATTTCTAGTGATCTTGTGGAAAAACACAGCTCTGACCAGTGCGAATGATTGGCTCCCACTGCCACCCTCCTGGAACCCAGCCATGTAAAGGACACTATATATCTTTGTAGGGATAAGGCCTATAGCTTACCTGGGAATAAAGCTGGTCCACCAAAGGGGTTTGTGAAAGTGTCCAAAAGATCTATAAGGGGATAAAAGTACCTGGACCTGTAGAGATCCTTCTCAGGGCTCATGGTGCTACAATGAGACAGCATCAGACACCTGGAAGATTCCAGGCTCTAGAAGGAGCCTTATATCAACCATTTCAAGGAAGGGGCAAGAAGCTGAGGCCAGAGATGGGGCAGAGCACCCAGGTGTACTGGTCCTGGGACTGCAAATGGTCTGGGTTACTTTCCTCCTCTAACTCTCCCTTTACTTGCTCAGTTGAAGTTCCTTGATGTCTAGGTACTTGCCTGATTCCTGTCCCATCAGGTATCATTCTCTGTGTTTACTTTCTACAACCAAAATGAAATATCAAAATATTTTCCTAAACAAAGACAGTCTTTCTCCATAAGAAGGATTCTATTGACACTTTCTATTTTTGTCTCCCAGGTACACACACTTGAAAATTCCCTACAATATTTCACAAGTTATAGGAACATAAAACACTTTTGTATACAGTAGAGACTGACTATATAAACATGAAGTAAACAATAATTTCCTCTCCTTTTTCTTTTTCAAAAATATATCAAAATCAAATTTTTTCTCTAGTTGAGTTTTATAATGAGGTATGACTCTTAAATCTGATTTCATCATATCCTCCAAAATAAATCTAAAACCTACAAGGCTCCAAATTCCATTTGTGTTTATCAGGTCTATAATTTTGCCTTTAGTCATAATCTTACCTAAACCATCACCTGTAGTATAGATAGGAGGATATTCATTTGTCTAAAGTCCTCCAGTTCTGCAAACTCCACTGGGATCTTGTTCACATATTTAACAACATGTCCTGTCAAGAAATTCATTTTTCTATCTCTCACCTTGTCAAGTTTGTTATTTGCCCCTTTAAAAATCACTATAAACGTTGGCTTAGCCATTATTATTTTTTATCCTTTAGTTGAACTAGATACATATCAGACATGATTAAATGTAAAAAAAAATTATCCATTTCAAATTCCTTGAGATTTGACTTAATGATACTAACCTGAATTAAAGTGAAAAGTTAAGAATTTATGATAGGACATTGGGAAAGTCTCTATCGTTTCTTAATTACACTTTCACTTGAAAATCAACATTATATTAATTAGCTGCAATAATTTTAAATTAAGGTTATATTGTACTTTTTGATTAGATAATTATTAGGCTATAAAAAATGTAAAACTTATGTGTGTATATATATGTGTATATATATAATTTTTTTAATTTTTTACTCCTACGGTACCTAGTCTTCCTAGGTGGTCTAACCAGGGCCAACTCTGCTTTGCTTCTGAGGTCAGATGGGATTGGGCATGTTCAGGGTAGTGTGGCTATAGACAAGGCTTGTATATATTTAAGATAAACTAAAACATGAAATTATTTGACTTACTATGCAAACAAAAACCTTACGTATCCAATTTTTATGTCTAAATTCTAAAAGACTAATATTTTCTAACTTGTTTTCTTGATTAAAATTGACACAATCTGCTGCAAATAAAAAAAAAAAGAGATTAAGTGAATACATGTTGGCTTCTTAGGTTTACTTTCTATTAAATTTAAATGAGAAGGGAGTGTTCAAGTTCAATGGTCTTATCTTATAGAAAAAAATAAATTAAAATACTGACACGTTAACATGATTTGCCCACTTAAATTTAGATGCAATCCAAACCAACCAAAATACTAAATGTTTAATTCTTCTGTGTTGTAAAATAAATCCAATTACTATTGGCAGAAATTTTTATCACTGAAAGAAATATTATTATTGAGAGAAATCCAATTATTATTGACAGAAATTAACACTCCTGGAGTTAATGAAAATAATGTGACATTTCTAGCCCTCTTAGTTCTCCAAGACTATTTACCTGTATAACCATAATGCTGATGTGATTATTGTCTTATTCCTAAAAGAACAGGTACTAGAGCAGCATATTTGAATAAAGGATAGGAACTTTAAGTTTTTAGAGTGAGAATGCCAGGGTAGAAAATAGCAAAGGATATGAGTGAGGCAAATAATCATGAGACCTGGAAATGTGGCTATAGCTCCTCTATGTCTGCTCCCCACAGTGTTGCCCAGCCTGGAGACATCAAGTGTACGCTAAAGATGATTGGAAATAAACATGACTTCTACAAACCTGGACTTGTCGATTACCAAATCCCTAAGAACAATTATTAGAAATACCACATATCGATTATTACTTTTCCTGATATAAAGAAAAGAATGCATTTCATTATGAAGATTAAGAATAAACGTTTTACTATATTGTTGTGAATTCTTATTCTTCCCAGTTTCCTACTCTTAATGTTACCATCACCATCTGTATGTAAAAGGAAAAGAGAAATGGGGGGGGGGGCACAAAATAACCAGAAATTTTTAAAGCTTATAGGGAGATGGAATATCTTATGAATACTCTCAATTTCCTGTAACAAGATAATTACACAAACATATATAAACAGGAATTGCTGTTTTGCTATAGAAAACATTTGAGAGTTAGCTATGAGTCAAGTTGCAAGGGACTGTGCATAGTCACATGGGGGTGGTGCCTTGTTAAGACTCATTTGAACAAAGTTCAGTGTACTTCTTCTGTCATAATGATGGACAAGTCTTTTATTTTTAGGTTTTCTTGTTGTTGCTCTTGTTGTTTATATAATGTCTTTCTCTCCTCATTTACCTCTGAAGGTCTGGAGAAGTAGGCTGCAGGAGTTAAGAGAGAATGTAACCAGAAAGCTGAGCGTTTGGGGAGCAGTTGGAATAGTGAGCTAGAGAGGTAGTTAGGAAACATGTCAATGAGGGTTTATAAGGACCTAATTAAATAAATCAGACTGTTTGAAGCCATAGTGTTATTTATGATACCAAAATTATAATATTAATAAATAATAAATAAATAAATAAATAAATAAATAAATAAATAAATAAATAAGGGACTCCTCTGCCTTCAAAGACCTGTTTTAGTATGCAGGAAGGAAAGAGGATGTGTGTGGAGAAGCAGAGAAATATTATCAAATCTGCCACCTTGGTGATATGAAATGTTGAGAATAAGAGCAAGGGAACAAGCATCAGGTAAATCAAGCAAGAATCCTTTTTTAGGGGAGAAAAAGGGAATTATTGAGGGAATCATCCCTACTAGTTCCATAGGAAACATGATGATGTAATTCTGACTAGGACACTTTAGAGAATAAAGAGAGTGCTATGTGTTGGGACAAAAAGAATAAATCAAAACTATCTGCTCAAACTGGCATCTTAACAGAAGGCAAAAGGTCAGGTCCTCAGCAATAGTGCTAATAATAATTGCACTAACCATAATATTATTGTATTATCACCATCATCTTTATCTTCATCATGGTCATCATCATAATTACCATAATCATCCATCGTGTTCGTTATCATAATCATTATAATGTTCATATCTGATATTTCTTTAAATCAAATATTGGAGTAATCGGTTTTATTTGTCTAGTTAACATTATGTCACATAACCCAATTCTAACAAGGGAGTCATCTAAAACATATTTACATATTTCATGTCACAACGAATAAAGGCAGATGGGAAAATGGCTCTGGAGGAAGAGACATCAAAAAAGAGAGTAGACAGCAATTTTACTTCTGGGTATTTATCTGAAGAAAATGAAGATGTTAATTCAAAAAATATATACACTTTTATATTCATTGTAGCATTATTTACAATTTCCAAGGCATGGATCCAGCCTAGCTGTCCATCCACAAATGAATTATAAAGAAGATGTGATATATACATGAATATTACTTAGCAATAGAAAAGAATAAAAATTGCCATTTGTGACAATATGGATGAACTTAGAAGGTACTATGCCGAGTGAAATAAGTCAGACATAGAAAGATAAATACCAGACAATCTTTTATATGTGGAATCTACAGACAAAACTAAACAAAAAAACAAACAAAACAAAACACAAACACACTCATAGATACAGAGAACAAACCGAAGGTTGCCAGAGGGGTGGGGTGTGGGAAGATGTGTTAAAAAGAAGGGAATTAGAGATACAAAGTTTAAATTGTAAAATAAGTAAGTCACAGGGATGTAATGACAGTACAGGGAATATAGTCAATAATATTGTAATAAATATGTAAATAGGTGACAGACTTATTGTGATGACCATCTAATGAGGTAAATAACAGTTAAATTGCTATGTTGTATACCTGAAACTAATATACTATTATATGTCAACTATACTTTAATGAAAATTAATTTTTAAAAAGATAGCAGCTAAATCCAATGCATGAACCCAGACTGAATTCTTAGGAAAAGAAGGCAGAAAACAACATAAAGTGCATTTTTAATAAATTGAGGTACCTTAGCTATAAATTGTGCATAACTTTAGTTTTTAAGATTGGTAATGATATCCTTACACTTGAGAAAATTGTGCTAACATATTTAAGGATGAAGTACCCAGACGACTACATCCTATTTTATTCACACACATTCACACACATTCAAAGCATGATAAAATCCAAGACTAAAAAAGGGGGATTGTTTTTAAGCCCAGAAGACAGAGGAAAAACAAAAAGATATTTCTCATCCTCTGAACAATATGTGTCTTTTGAATACTGTGTTCTCTCTCAAAGTTTGGGTAGAGTGACCTCTCTAGAGACAAACAGTTCAGAGACACTATCCATTCTGGATATACTGATAGTCCAGACATAGAGTACAGACTGATCACCCAGGACAGATGGACCTGTCCCAGGAAGGCTGATTTCTCCTGAAGCCTGGTTCTCTCCTGATACTGTGAATGTCCTGATTCTGTTTCATTAACAACTTCATATATCACAGCACGACCATCACAGATGTACCCACATCTCTGAGTTCTTCCTCAGTCCCATAAGTCTACACGGTTGAGTGAATAGATGAAATTCCCATGAGTGATTTATGAATGTTGAATTAGTTTCAAGTCCTAATTATGAGATAAATAGCATAGAAAATTCGGTCTATTTATAAAGTTGAATATTGCTTCATCAATAGCAATGTTAGACTATTTACATTTTTTTCTGTCCAAAGAAACATGGACACTTGCATATCAAATCTACAGTATATATTGCATTTTATGTAGATTGATGTTACACCCTAAAAAACAAACAAACAAATAAAAAACCCTAAGATCCTTACCTTGGATTTTTTTCACTTGATTTTGTATTTAATACTGCTTAATATATAGCTTATCTTTTATAAGGATATTTAAGTGTTTTGTTTGTTTTTCTTTCCAATACAAGAAGTTATAAATGTTGGCTACTGACAGAGATATAGTCAATATGCCCCCATCAGAAGAGATATTTTAACATCATTCTGCAAGAATGTAGTTCAGTGAAAGCTCACAGTCTCATATTTTCCAGATTTTTAAGTGACACATTTGATATAGAAAATAATATGATATTCTCTAGAGATTTAATAATATGTATTATTTTTACCAATATGCTCATTTCTTAAGATACCCAGAAATTTTAGTCATTGGATATTCAGTTTATAATTCTCTAACATGAATTATAGAAAAAAAACTGATGGATTTGCCTGATCTTTAAAAAATACTCACTGAACAACTATGAGAAATGTATAATCTGTCAGTTCAAACTTACATAAGTTCTAGGTCTTTAACAGAAATCTTAAATCTTTCTACTTAAATATATAAATATATTGAAAATTAAAATCAAATATAAGTAAAACAGTTCATTTAATGTTAAAATATTTAAAATGTAAAAATCATGCTGCATTCAAGAATGAATTTGAAGAGTTTACAGAAAAAGACAGAAACCATGTCCTCTCCCCTTTATGTCTCCCAGGATGGTGAAAATTTAAGAGGCTTTTCAAAATTTAATTTATTGGGGTGTCATTGGTTAAAATTATATAGGTTTCGCGTGTACAGTTGTATATTGTATATATACATAATCTGTATGTTGTGTTGTATGTTCGCCGTCCAAAGTTAAATTTCTTTCTGTAACCATATACTTGACCCCATTCACCTTTATCTACACTCCCTTCTCTCTGGTAACCACTAAACTGTTGTCTGTGTCCGTGAGTCTCTGTTTGTGTTGTTCATTTGTTGTTGTCAGTTTTACATCCTGTATATAAATGAAATCATATGGCTCTCAACTTTTTTTGTCTGGTTTATTTCGCTTAGTGTGGTAATCTCAAGATCCATCCATGTTGTCACAAATGGCAGAATTTCACCTTTTCTTATAGCTAAGTAATATTCCATTATATATATATATATATTATATATATATATATATATATATATATATATATATCACATCTTCTTTATCCAATCATTTCATCAGAAGCCACTTTTGTTGTTTCCATGTCTTGGCCACCATGAATAGTACTGTAATAAACACAGGGTATATACATCTTTACAAATAAATGTTTTCAAATTTTGGGGGTAGATATCCACAAGAGGGATTGCTAGGTTGCATGGTAATTCTATTCTTAATTTTTTGAGGTTGAAAGTGGAAAGGTATGGATTATTACAAACATTGGCAAAACTACACTTTTTTTCTGATGTTCAAAATGAAGAACTGATGATGCACAAATAGAGGTATAGTTTTCAGTTCATTGGAAGTGATGCTTTTCACTGAACTCTGCAATGAGTTTTTTGCACAAAATAAAGATGACTCATGAAAAGTATTGTTTAAAACAAGCAAAAAAGATAGAAAATAATCATAGGACATTATTCTGCACAAAGACCTGGTACATCGATGAAGATTGCTGCATTCTATTTTTTCTCATTCATAGAGATCTCACGTACCATAGTAATATTACTACCCAACTGTTGATTTTCCTAAATGTTTCTTAAATGCATCTTTCTCGCCAAGGTAGTATAGTAAAGGCTTCCCAAACATCTTTTACTTATTTTGTCTCTATATTCTGGTATACAATGTTTCATTTGCTGAAATACTGCTTCTTTTAAAGTCCCTGCCTTCCTCCCATCCCAGTCATTTCCTATTCAGTGCCTGTGTTCTCCCTCATAGGCTTGTTCTGAACACCTTATGCTTATTTGTCTTAACTCTCTTAGGATTATAACTTCACAATTCTTGTTGCATTTATTATATTCTTTTCCAAATTAAATTTCTAATTTGAATTTTTAATAATGACTTCAACGTGTTGTTTCGGTTATTGCTGGAAATATTTTATCTACCTTTGTACTCCCACTCTATGTCCATTCTCACCAAACCCAAACATATAGCGCACATAGTAGTCATGCAGTAAATGTTATCATTTATGGATGAAAATGACAGTTCCTTTATATTGTTTATCTTCTGTAGATTCCTTTTGCTTTTGCTCCTTCCATTATTATGCTTAATCTTCTTAAAATAAATGCCATACTTAAAGCAATACAAATGAACTAAGGAGTCTTTACAGCAAGAGTACTAACTACTGATGTGAATGTTTCAGAAGCTGTGAAGTGAGAGGAGTATCCTCACTGAACATGGCTGGATTTACAAGTAGCAGTTTCCAACTCGCCTCTAACGGATTTGCATTTGTATGACATGACCCTGGAAATTTGGTAGAAATAATTTCCTATTAATTGTCTTTTCTTCATTTATGTGTCCATTTAATAAAACCATGCATACGTCTTGATTGAGCTTTGCATTTGGAACCAAAAATGCTCCATTTAGAAACTCAAGTGAACAATATTTCCCAACACTTTTATATGAAAAGATCAATGGCATATTATGCTGTACAGAGACGAAGGTTCTAAGCACATTCTGTTTTTTTAACAAGCAACATGAAAATGACAAACGAAATCAATATGTCCAACAAAATACTTGTTCATTTGCTACTGACTCAGGCTATTCCTGGAGATTCTTGCACAGCTGTTTTTACATTTTGTTTTCAGAACTGACACATGGTAAATTGAGGACCGTAATGCTCAGACTTCAAAGCTCCCACTCTGTGTGGGAAGCATTTTCACTGGCATCAAGCATGACACAATCACTTTCATCATCAGGCTGAATAATCAGCCTTCCTCCAGGGACCAACTCCTCAGAGGAAACTCCTTGTACCCAGTGTGTCAGACTATAATTTAGCAACTTGAGAGATTGTGACCCACTTACACATAAGGCATTCATCCCTCCCACCCCCAGGCTTTTGTCCAAGTGATAATATTAAGGCTAGATTTCAAGATTAAAAACAAATGTCACTGAAATTTCTGTTCTGGGTATTTAAAAAACATCCTGTATCCTACCAAATGATATTATTATTTTAGTACTTCTAATACAGATTGTATTACAGAAAATGTAACAACAGTATAGAAAAATCAAAACCATGTCCAAGCATTTGAAATTCAAAGACAAACTTAGAAAAATTTTTAGGTTAACATAATAGAAAAAAAAATAATGGAATATTGGTCTCAAATACATTTACCTCATGAATAACAATTAGGGTAATAGGATAATTTTGTAGACGTTGTGTTATGTTCACATTTTTGGATCACATGAATATAGATATTGCTTTTATTTTAAATTTTTATTAATATATAGTTGACTTACAGTATGTTCGTTTCAAGAGCTCAACATAGTGATTCAACATTTATATTCTTTAAGATGGGATTACCACAATAAATCTAGTAACAGTCTGTCACAATACAAAGTTATTATGAGAATTTTCATTATGGTATATGTTACATCCCCATGACTTATTTTTTATATGTAACTAGAGGTTTTTACTTCTTATTTCTATTCACCTTTTTTAATCCATCCCTCACCTTAGGTATTTGCTCTTAAACAGCTACTCCTAAATGTATTATTAGCAAAATTTCTCTATAATGTAGTCTTTTATGGTCACTATGGTAAATGCTTGCATTCAACTTTTTTTATATTTCTCGGTAGTGTTACATTCTTTGCACAAGTGCAGATCATCAAGAGAATGGTTTCTCTTACTTTCTTTCTATTAACCTACTGCCTGCAAACTCATCAAATCTTTGATACAGGATTGAATATACAACCTTACATTATTAGATATATTCAGTCTCCTCATTATGGTAAAGTTTAGCCCTCTTTACATAGGTCTATTGATGAAAAAGGCTTCCTTATGAATTTATTTGGTTGGGATTTTCCAACACGATAGAAGGCCCCCAGTTGGCTATGGAAGGTACTGGTGCTTTTTCCCTGAAACAAATGAAATAATTTTCTATGACTGATAAGAGATGAGGGTACTGCCTATAATTCTAGTGACATAAAGCATGTGATATATTAAAGTGTTTCCATTCAAAGGCCAGAAAACCATTTCAAAATCCTGTTAAATTAGAGAAAATTACAGAAACAGTAACTATAGTAAAAGTATATATGGAACTAAAGAATTTACTTACTGTTTAGGATGAATAAATCAATATTTCAACCATAATGCAAAGCATAACATGGTTAAAATAATAATTCATATAATTTTGGTATTGAAGCTGACGTATATGTGACATAATTAGGGTTGAATCAACCTGTACATTGAATTTGTGACTGCAATGTTGTACAGTTGATCCTTGAATAACAAGAGTTTGAGCTGCATGGGTCCACTATTATACTTGAATTTTTAAAGATAAATACTGTAAGTGTATTTTCTCTTCTTTATGATTTCTAAATAACATTTTCTTTTTCTTAGCTTACTTTATTGTAAGAATATATGAATATATACATAGTATATAATATATAAAACCTGTAAAAAATGTGTTAATCAGCTTCATGTTACTGGTTAAAGCGTTCAGTCAATAGTAGGCTATTAGCAGTAGGCTATTAAATTTTGGGAGGAAAAAGTTATACATGGATTTTTGATTGTATGGGGGTTAAAGTATCAGCTATAGAAGTAATAATAATAATAATAAATAATATCATACTAATAACAATAACCATGAAAAAAATTATTTTATCAGCTTTATCATTACCAAAATCTTCATCATCACCACAACCAAACTGGAAAAAAATTCCACAAACAGATGAAGATATTTATTCAATATGTATAAGAAATTCTTTATATTAAAATATTCTTAATGTATTAAGTTCAATCAGAGTGAACGTCAGATTCTAATTTGTTAAGTGCTCAGTAGCTGGTTGTGATTAGAATGAGCTAACTAAGAGCAGGAAATAATAATAAAGAAAGGAATCATGAAGACTTTAAAATTTTGACTGAAATTTTATAATAAATTTAGACCTGATATCCATATCTTTCTTTTTCTCCTTACCTATTATTGTCCATATTATCAATGAAAAATAAGAACCTAGTTTTAGCATCTCTAGTCTTTTATCAACTGCTTTATGTTCTATAACTAGAACAGCAGCTAGCATGGAACAGGCTTTAAATGTATAGCCGTTTAATGAATAAACAGATGACTTCTTTTTCTTTTTAAGTTAGCAAACACTTGTATTGTTAGGCATAGTTCTAAATACTTTCCTTTTATGTTCCTATTTAATTCTTGTAACTACTTTATGTGCTAAATTCTAATACAACCAACCTTACCAACACCTTGCTTTCAGACTTCTGGCCTAAATCATGGTAGAATGATTTTCCTTTGTTTTAAATCACCCATTTATGATCATTTATTACGGCAGCCCAGGGCACTAATACAACATGTAAGCAGGTTTAAATTTAAAAATAACAAATCAAAGAACTTACTTAAATATAAACAAATAAATTTAAATACTATAAAAATACAACTGCTCTTAGCGATCACCAAAACCTGTGACTCAGAAATGAAGTAAAGTTGTGTTTGTTGTTTGTTTGCTTTCTTTTTCTTTTAAAAGTGACTATTTTGAGAATATTCCTCAATTAAGATTTTTAAGTGCATGAATAACAAGGTATTCCAAACATAAACCATGGTCTTTGGTGACAGTTATATTTTCATAGACATTGAATTTTGGTAAGGAATTTCGTAGCTTAATTATTCCAAACTCAAATTTTGGAGAAAGTTCAAGCCTTTTTTAAAAACCACAGATATAGATATAGTATCTAGTTGTGAACTCGCATCTCCCAATTCCCTGGCCCATACTCTCATCATCAATTAAAATAAGCTTGAAAAATTATTAAAGTTTAGTTAGTAACTGATGAATCTGGTTCTATTTGTACACTAGAAAAACAATTTAATTTTTTTAACTTTTGGAAAAATAAGTTTTCTGTTTTATTATTATTTATTATTATTTCAATGTTCTATTGTTTTTTTTTCTTCTTTCTCTCCTTTGTCTTTGTTTTATCTCTCATTTTAGATTTCTCTCTCTATTCTGAGAATAATGTCCTTTATACCTTTAATACTATTAAGACTGTTATATTAGTTTGCTTGGTCACTGGCCCTTTAATCTCAGAGACTTGTGCAAAATAAGGAAAACAGCAGGAAGCAATTAAGAGCAAGGGCAACAGCTGCGTGCTGAATAACACCAGAGACCAGAGAGCCTTAACTAATATTTAGGCTTTTGAAACCCTAAAGGAAGTACTCCAAAGAAGTACAACATCTGAATTCTATAGACGTTACTACAGATTTTTAATCTCATTTGAATTTAAAATATGTATATATTTACTTTCCAGCTAATTGGCTATAAAAAATGGCTATTCAAAATACACTCTGCTAATTAAATTTAAATAGAGCTAACTAATGGTGACCCTGCATTCCAATAAGCCCCATCAACAAAGAAAAATATATTAGTGACCTTGACTGATAAGGGATTATTCTCTCTGAAAACATGAATTTTTCTTACAGTAATTCTTTTAATTTATCAGCTAAGTAAATAAAGTTAAGTTCAACATAGCTTCTACAATGGTTTTATATGAAAAATAGAAGCAGAGTTAGCGAAATCATTTACTTTAATTGTAAATTTATGTAGTCACCATATTTTTGGATTATGTTCCCTTCTCGCTTCAGTCTAAAAAATTCTTTATAGCTTTTTTAGTCATCATATTGTGCAGAAATTATATCAACTGCTGTTTTGTATCTACCAGTATCAGTTTTGAAAAACAGATGGTTGTGTATGAACAATATTCAAATTTAATATTTTGGATAAGCCTCATTTTGTCTAAAAGCTAATAACTAGGATAGTTATAATTAGACTATTAGAAAAAAACTGTTTTATGATTAAGGTTGAGCTGTCCTTTAAATTCATCTCCACAATATTCACATACATTCATTAACTTCAGATGTAATTGGAAGGCACATAATGCAATGGTTCTGAAAGTTTATCAAATTACCACCAGTCATCATAATTTTTGATGATGCTTGGCAACATGGCACATGGACATCAATAAAATAGTAATTATGAATTACTAATTGTAATGACTCCACAAGGCCTAAAACACAGCATCACTGTTTAAATTAAATTAAGTTTGTTTTATTGACCTAATTATTGAAGGATGAGCTGTTTCAAGCTATAGAATTTTGAACTGACATTTGAAATTACTTCTACTGTTGTAATTAATGCCAATTCTTCTGAAAGCAAGAACCACAAACAAAAAGATGCCAAAGATAATAGTTTACACAAATTAATACATGCTTGCTTACTACATTTCATGAAAAGAGAGAACTATAAAAACATATTTATACACTTTTATTTTAGCTGTTAATAAAAAACAAATACTGAAATGTAGAAGCGGTGACCTTTCGAGAATTGCTAGGCAAACCTCCATGAATGTAAATGCACTGAAAATGTATAAAAACAACAAGGACCATCTGGTTTTCTGCTGGTATTACATACAAGTGTTAAAATCAATCAGCTCCTCTTCAGGCTTGAAATCCCCTGCTATGCATCAGCAAGGTGATCATTTTCTAATAAGTTTTTCATATTATAAACGCTTAAAAGATTAATTTTAATCGATTAAATTATGTAGTTAGGGAACAATTTGAACAATTAATTTCAGAACTCATCGGATTGAAACTTGGTTCAGAAACACAGGTGAAATTGTTTCAAACTTCAAAACATTACTTTTAGTTGGAAACATGCTGATTACTTATCTATACTAAAACTAATATCTCAATTATTTTTTTTTTACATTCACGTTGACAAGTGGGTACTTTCATAAATGATGACTTCAACTGTGTTAAAGGACACTTCTGTCAGTATTCATACACTCAGCCCTTTTGGGTGGGGTGATTAACTCAAGGCACCTCAACAATGAGACCCTTTAAGACTGTGGCAAAAAAAGGAAAAACAAAATGACGACAACAACAACAAAAACCCAAGCAACTTCAGTACTCAACCCTTTCTGATTCTATTGGTGGTTTTACTACTATCAAATTTAAGTAAATATTTTTTAGAAGTTGGGAAACTTCAAGAGGCCTCTTAATCTTTTTTTGAAAGGTGCTAATGCTCTTCATCATCTCCATGGAGTTCTCACATTGAAACAAATGCTGCATTATCTACTGCCTGTCTGTGTCTTTAGCGATGAAATCAGTCTGAGAATAATAGTGCCTTACACAGTGTCTAAAATTTAGACAGGCTTCTCCTGCTTCTAGATTCCTGAGCCCTATCTTACCCTGGACCTTACAGAATCCAGGAAGCCTGATCACAGAGAAAAATATTCCAAGCCAACTAGCCCTAATCACAAACTCAATAAACAACTCAATGTACTCAACACAACACATTGATCAACCTTCCTCCCTCCAACAACCTCCAGTACTTTTTCACTAGTTCATCCCAACCTTTAAACAAACGCTCTACCATACTTTGTTTGAGCAGAGTTAAGTTCAGACTTAGGTATGGCCTCTCTCCCCTGTTGCAAAAGTCTTGAACAAAGTCATCCTTGCCTATTTAACATTTCTTGTGTAATTTTTTTTTAAACAACTTTGAAAATGGCAATGATGTTAACTGTACTTGCATGCAATGCTTGAGCCAGAATGCACAATATGAGAATTTGAGAGACATCTTTTCTGTGGTTACTTCAATAATCATGAATAATGATGGTTTCTTTGGGAGAATGCCAATTTATTCTAACAGTCTGAAGTTTTATTAATCATTGATATTAAAAGACTGAGGCTGAGAAACATGACAAAAGATATTGAGAAATGATCATAAATTAATAAATATGTCAATTAATAAAAATTATCTGTGTTAAATTTTAATAAGACATTTGAAAACTGGTGAAATGTGAGATATAACAATGGACATATACATTAAGTAGAATGGCCTTGTTATAATTGATTAACTGATCTATTCAGTCGATGCAAATTACCACACAGCATCAACTCTGCCGTGCAAAATATCGTTGATATTAGGGTACCTATACCACATTGTTTTTTAAGTTGGAGACTTGTCCAATGTTTCTTTTCAATAAAATAGCCTGTCCTACATGAACCTGCTCTTCCTGCCCTACCTTATAGTCTTTATAAAATAGAATTACAACTAAAATTTCTTTTTTCCTTTCTAACCATAAGATACATTCTATTCTGATGTTAATACTAATGAAGAATTTGTTGTAGAGATGCCCAAGGGAAAAAAATCTTCAACGCATATATGTATAGTTTTGAGGGTATTCTTTTGTTTTACTTTTGATGGCATCCATATCTCTTAGAGCGATTAGAATGATAAATTATAATTTGCTCCAAAGTAGTATAACATATTTTTCTCTTAACTACATTATGTCCTTGGATCATATATTTATTTTTCTAGAATAACTTAATTTATACTTCTTACTATTATATTGAACAACTAACTACATGATTTTTGAGCCTATAGCAAGACAATGAATATTTTCCTAAATTTTTTACATATTATGTACAAGCTAGTCCAGTCTTTCTGGCTGCCAAGTAAATGTTCATTATGTTCCTGTCCAATTCATATCCCATTCTTGGAAAAGATATCTCAAAAACTTTCAAGGTTTTTTTCTAAAGCAATATACATATGATGTACTACTGAACTTACAGTTGAAACATATAATTTTATTAACCAATGTCAATCTAATAAATTTAATTTTAAAAAGATGTCGAGAGTGGATCTTAAGCATTCTCACTACACAAAGAAAATTACTTATATTCGCTATGTGAGAGGAGGGATGGGTTGATTGATTATCTAAATGTTGGTAATCATTCCACAATGTATTATATATGTATGTCAAGTCACTTTAAGAATATGCAATTATATTGTCAATTATTTCTCAATAAAGTTAAAAAATATAAAAAATCAACAGAAAAAGAAATCTTTGTGTGATTATGTTTCCTAACATTAGTGTAAAACGTCTCCCACAGAATCTCAACAAAGAATTAGCATAAAGTATTAACGATGAAACCTCGAGGAAAATATACATTAAAATATTCCAATAAAATAGTATAATAAAAATATTAAACTCAACAGTCTGACTCTAGAGACCTTTCTTTTATTTATTTTGCTCAGGAGAGATGAGTAAGAAGATGGACCTTCCTTCAAATTATTTGAAATAAAATAAAATCCTTTATTTTCTACAGATTAGTAGAAAATAAAGAGAATGCATGGTTATGATGTATGGAGGTAAGTGATTAAAGGCTATTTACACTTGAGTAAGTATAATAATAGTAAACTAACAAAAATAATAGCACTATGTCTAATAATAGCTGTTGGAAAATTTATAGCTACATTTGTTGAACATTTTTTATGTGTCAAGCCTTTTCCTAAACACTGTACCTAAAACCCTTAATTTTTGTTTAATCCTTTTGAAATCTATATGAGGCTTATAGATGATAAAATTGAGAAAACACTATATCTAAAACACTTAATTTTTGTTCGTCCTTTTGAAATCTATATGAGGTTTACAGATGATAAAATTGAGAAAATATATGTAGTTTCCTTAAAGTCATATTTGTAGTGAGTGACGAAGCCGTGTAGTAGATTTTGGTTTTTTGGACAGAATATTGATCTCAGTTAAGGGGAATATCTTTTTATCACATCTTTTCTTCCCAAGAGTTTATATTTTGGTGAACCACACTTATATGTATATCTAAAAAAAATCAAAAGTAATATTTTCTTTAGTGAGGAAAAACAAGAATTAAAAAGCTCAATAAATTCTATGGAAACAGATTATTGCCAAAAGTTTGAGGAAATTCTTCCGAACAATCTTCTCAACTCAAACACACACACACACACACACACACACACACACACACACACACACACACACACAGAGTGATGGTTAATTTTCTGTGTCTACTTGCTTGATTGGCCACTGGATGCCTGATTAAACATTCCTTCTGGGTGTGTCTGCGAAGGTGTTTGTAAATCATTCAAATGCTTTTAGCATTTGAATCGATGAACTCAGTAAAGTAGTAAAGTAGTTCAGGACCCAGAAAAAGACAAAAGGCTCATGTGATCCAGCAATCTCTCTACTGGGTATTTACCTCAAACACTTGAAAACTCATGCCAAAAAGATATTTACACACCAATGTTCATAGCAGCATTATTCACGATGGCCAGGACAGGGAAGCAATCGAAGTTTTCTACAATAGATGATTGGATAAAGAAGCTGTGGTACATTTATACAATGGAAGATTACTCAGCCATAAGAAGAGATGAAATATTGCCATTTGTGACAACATGGATGGACCTTGAGATAATCATGCTAAGTGAAATAAGCTAGACAGAAAAAGTTGAAAATCACATGATATCACTTATATGTGGGACATAAACCTAAAAACAACAAAGGAACATGACAAACAGAGACTCATGGACACGGACAATAGACTAGTGGTTAGAAGAGGAAGCAGGAGGGGGAAGGAGAACAGAGGAAAAGGGGTCAAATATGCGGTGACAGAAGAAATCTGTGAGAGGTAAATACACAATGTAAATATATATATATATATATGTGTGTGTGTGTGTGTGTGTGTGTGTATATATATACACCTTACTGTTAAAATGTACAGCTGAAACATCAAATTTCATTAACTAATGTCACCATAAAAAATTAATTAATTAATTTAAAAAAAAAAAAAGGCCCAGGAAAGAAGGAGGGATTCACCCCTTTTTATCCTTGGCTCACTGCTTGAGGTGGAACATCTCAATTCATCTTCATCTGTCTCGAACTGGGATTTACACTGCTGACTCTACTGATTCTCTGGCTTCAGACTCAGACTGAACTAACTATACAACTGACATTCCCAGGACTCTGGCTTGCAGATAGCAGAATGTAGGACTTTTTAGCCTCTACCATTTCATGAGCCACCTTATGACAAATTTCTCTCTCCCTCTCTCTCTCTCTCTCTCTCTCTCTCTCTCTCTCTCTCTCTCCCCCTCTCTCTCTCTCCACACACACACACACACACACACACACACACACACACACACACACGTGTGTGTGTGTGTGTGTATGTTTTTAAAGAGACAACAGGCCCAAAATGGAGTAATTTGTGCTAAACTTATGTCAACAACCAGAAATTAATACCTGACCTAATTGCAGTTACAAACTCCCCTCAGAATCTAATCTTTACTGATCAGTATGGAATTTTTTGGTAACCACCAAAGAGGTAATCTGTCTCATAGACTCTTTTCCATCCCCTAAAAGAAGATTAGATAATCTGCTCTTATCCCTTCCCCTTTCTGTCTACAAAAGCTTTCCGTTTTGAGTAGCTCCTTGGAGCTCTTCTCTACTTGCTGCATGGAATACTGCCTGTGTCATTAATTGTTTAATAAAGCCAATTGGATCTTTAAAATTAATTGGTTCAATTTTTATTTAACTATATATATATTATTGGTTCTCTTTTTCTGGAGAAGCCTGACTAATATACTCACGCATGCATACTCACACATTTGGAGTTACTATATCTTTACACTTAATGAACTAATATTTTAAAAATCATTTTTAATAATTAATGTGTAGCACTCAACAAAGTCTCACTCAATAAGTATTTAGGATTGAAAAGTACAACAAAGACCAAGCAAAATTCAGTCAGACCAGAATATCCTCAGTGACCCCAAGGCTTCTGTGCTGGTGACCCTCAACACATACTGCTTTCTCTTAAATGTTATGGAATTGAATGTGAAATATACAAATTCTATATGCTAATAATTTTTTCAAAAGACAAGTTTTTAACTTGACCCAGCACATTTTGGCTTTGTTTTAGTTTTAATTGTGGTCTCATATAATTGTGGCAAAGGAGGTACTGTGAGAATTTATTATAGCTTATTTTTTCCTGTCAAAATCATTGCAGGCTAGGTGTTTTCATGATGATCTGTGTTATTTTTCTTTCTTATATTAGAAGAGATCCATGACAGTTATATTTTGAACTGCATCTTCCCGGCTACTTACAAATTTTTTTTTTTTTAAAGAGGCATTGTAACTTCTCCTTTTGTATTCTAAAGTTATAGACTTTGATGCACTAAATTAGGGCAGAACTCTTGAAAGTGGAGCTTTCTTTCGAACAAGCACAGGTTGAAGGGCCATGACAATGTACCTTTAGTCTAATTGGTGAGATATAAAGCTGATGGTTTTCATTTTAGTGGTTTAGCTCTGCGACTCTTCAGAAATTATTCTCTGAATGCCTGACTGATTATTTTATCTTCTCTCTACCCCACTCTGATTCAATAGAATTAAAAGAGTACTTTCTATCTTCTTTTCCTGGTTAGATAAAGAAGACCTCATATCGACTGTGCATATTTAGAAAAATATCAAGTAAGCATATTTTATAAAACAGAATGAAACATTTTGTTCTGAAGTATTTATAAATAGTTACTGGCATCAATATATAATCAGGCCTAAAAAGAATCTTTGAATAATTTTGTCTCTGGTTTAATTGGTCATTGTTACTTTGAAAATAATGGTTGTTCTCCATATTCTCTCACCTAATAACATACTTTTTACTTTTATATTAAAGAAGAACATATAGAGAAGCCCCATACTATAGAATGTGTTACCACATGCCAGGTTCTCCACACCGTACACCCTTGTCACCTTTGTAAACTGAGAGAGATGTTAAGAGCAGTAGCCTAAGAAAGGCTGACTGCACTTAAACTTCATTTTCAAATACATCTTACAGTTCTTTATGAGGACAAATCTTTTTTTATTCAATACACTTGAAATTTGCCATGCTGGCCAAAATGGTAAAGATTCATTTGTCTTTTGGAAAAACCTATAAACAACACCCAGAAATGTATGGCAAAAAAGAGGGTGGGGGAGGGAGGAAAATAATTAAAAATGTTATGCAGAAGGATCAAATGTGAAATTTTAAATTGGAAATAGTAACTGATGTACTTGCTTTTTTCAAGCAAGGAATACTTTTCTTACAATAGCTATTTGCTTGTAATTTTATTTTCCGACTGGAAAACATACATAATAATTAATAAAAATAAGAATATATGAAAATAACACTCTCAGTTTATAGGAAAATTTCAGAATCTTTCTACACATAAGAATCTGGCCCTTTGAGTCTTCAGTGAATATTTATCATATTCTTGTCTGATTCATATCTTGTTCTTGGAAAACATATCTCAAAATCCTTCAAGTTTTTATGTATTTTCATAATTGAGATCACCATGTTAGAAAGCCAGAGTTTTTGTTTGTTTGTTTGTTTTCTTATTTTTTGTTTGTTTCCATGGCCAGTCATGAAGAACATCCTGGGTATGAAATCTCTCTCTTATTTAAAACTTCAGATTAAGGTTTACTAAGGAATAATAGAATTTAGCACAATAGGTTGGGAATGCGTATTTACTTCTTTATCAAGGTCAGTTTTTTCAAGGCCACACTATCAAGTGGAATTCAACTTATAACTACATAGATAGAAAATTATCTATTCTATTTTTTTGATACTCTATTATTCCATATTTGAAAAAGTACAAAAGCACATAGAAAAAAAATCAAGTCACAAAAGAGTCTATAGCAGAATGTTGATTCTCTTCCTTTATCTCTTAAAACCTCCAGATTCTATTATCAGAGATAACTTTTAGCACCAATTCCTCTTTATTTTACCTGAGATATCATATAAATACATACTTAAGTACTTTCTTATTTTACTTTTTTTTTTTTTTTTTTTGCTTAGTATTATAGCTGAGATAGCATTTGTTATCAGTATATAGAGAGCCGTCTCATTCATTTTAAGGGAAACACACTGCTTCATTGAAAAGATACACTTTAATGTATTCAGCCAATCTTTATAGATAAGCATATATTTTCCCCAAATTCCTACTTTCTACGGGCAAGTTTGCGATGAATATTGATAAAGGAAAAAATAAAATAGAATAAGCATTGCTAAAAGAGTCACTTAAAATAAAGTTGAGAGGTCATTAAGGAAACAAAGCCTACATATGACTCATATTTCAGTTCTTGAACTATTGTTAAGTTGCTGACCTATTACTAAACTCAACTCAAGGCTGAACACAACAAAAATCAGATCAATGAATGCTACATGGACATATATGGACTTTACTTTCTCCTCATTATGGGGACCACATTACCTGTACTCTTCAACTTGAAAGGACCAATCTATTTCTACAACCAGTATCTACATTTACATAATGAGCCTAATCAATCCCAACTGACCTAGCCAACATCCTTCATTTACATGGAGGACCAAAATGAGAACAGCTCTTATTGTTTAGCCCTTTATATACCCTGACTTCTTTATTTCTTTCAGATCACTATTTAGGTTGCTATCTGAATCTGTACCCCAGATTGTAATCTTTCCTTTGTTCAAATAAATACTTTTTAGTCTTTATTACAATTTATTTCCTTTTTTATTGTTGTTATTAACAATATTTATCTTAGTTTGGGATCCACCAGAAACAGGCACTGATAAAATTCTTGGGTGCAAATTGTTTATTTGATAGTGATTCTAAAAACACAGGCAAGATATTGAGGAAAGAGACACAAGGGAAAGAGGGAATCCAAAAAGGAGTACAGTTTTAAGAAATTTGTCACCATGGCCACTGGAGCTCAATCTTGCTGGAGAACTCTGGCACAAAGAGTAGAACATGCCTTAGTTATTCCAATTCAGGGACTAGGAAGCTATTACATTTATCTAGCAACTTCCCATTATCCAGTTCATCAGTGGTTGTGGGCTGCTTACGAAGAGGATACAAATAGGGCACTGAAACTATCATCTAAGTTATCCTTATTGATGTGTCTTTTTTTTTTACAAGGATATGTTTATTTTTAGTTTTGCAAATAACTCTATATACTCACTAGTAATGTGTAATTTTTTCACACACATTTTCACTTATAAAATTTAATAAACATCATGATATTTACTAACCTGATAACTGAAAAAAAAATACCACTTTACTTCTGTTTTGTTTTTCAGAATTTTATTTAAGTTTGAGATTAAGTTATTTTAAAAAAGAAGTCTGATTCACTTTATTTGCTTTTCTATGAATTGTTTGCTCACATACTTGCCAATTTTAAAAATCACACTGTCTGTTCTTTATTAATTTTTTTCAAGTTCATCACATGTGGAAGAAATCAAGTGTTTTTCATATAAGAGAAATTACATTTAATGAGATTTATTCAAGTACTTTGAGATACATGTGTTTAATACCATAATGAAAAATAGGGTGGATTTTCAGAAATTGATTGGTTCATGGATATTACTCAGCTAAGGATATAAATTTTCAAATTTGCACCATAGAAAGTCTTATCATCTTAAATTACCTCCAATAATAGCTATGAATTTTTTAATATACCATAATATTTTTCATCCCTTTGTTTTTTGACCCCCTATTTTCACATCTGCTAGTTTTTAATATTAAAAATATCTCATAATTTAACAGTGTGCTATTGTAATATAGTATCTGATAGTGGGAGTATATGAGTAGAAGTATAAAGTATATGAGAATGAGAAAGTTCATTGGAGAACTGAATACAACAGAAGCAAATAATACAACACAATTATGAATAGATGGTTGTGGCCTACAGAAGCCTTAGGAGTTCCCTGTGAAATGTATAAGTATCCAACTATGACTAGGGAGGAACAGTATTTAAATGTTAGGGAAATGTAATTAGGGAATTTCTGGTTCTAGGAATGGCATAAACAAAACCATGACTATAGGAATAAAGATGTTATATTTGTTGATCAAGGAAGAGATCGACCTGACGTCTGATATTGATTAATGACATTAAATTATGAAGACCTTAAACTTATTAAAATTTTAGTCAAGAGGAAGTCATTTGAGATTCTTGGATCACTGAGAAGAAAGGTAATTTTAAGAGATGTTTCCAAAAACTAACCTGGGATATGTATGTAGAAGAGAGTGAAATAGGAAAAAGAGACACCAGACAATGATCAATAAAAAGTGCATGAAAAAAATCCACTTGAAAAAATAGCTAGTTTAAGTGGCTGCATAATACTTATACAACACGATAAAATAAATTCCTTCTGTGAACCGAGTCCTAGAGATGTTAGGAAAGACCGTGCTTTGAGATTATCACTATGTAATTATTATGTTTATATATTTCAATAAAAAATTGAAGGATTACTCTATGAGTAAACTGATAAAAGAGAAAAATATTTAAAAGTGTATAGAATATACCTATATATGCCACCTTTTGATCACCTCAGTCTCATTGTAAGTGTAAGGAACTTGTTAAAAATTGAACACCCAAACGTGGATTTAGTACCTTTATACTTGTTTGTTTTTTGCAGGTGAATTTATTCTATAAAACTTTATAATGCAGTTTTTTTTAGAAGCATGTGTTTTTGCTTCTACAACAATTGATCTGCAATGAATTTTTGGACAATTTTAGTAACATCTTTTTTATTAAAAAATAAAATATTCAGTCAACTTGAACATTAAGGGAAACCACAGTGCTCTTTCTCTAATAAGAGGCAGAAATTCAACTGCCTTGGTCTGAAATGGCTAAATGAACAGATTCCCTTTTCTCTACTCAAGTAGGGGTAACTGACGTGAACTCTTTTTGCCTTAACACAAAATCATGGAGATGTGATTTCCAGGGAATCTCAATTTGCTATCTCATTAATTCTCATTTTTATTTGATGGGTTCCTAGGCCCTAGTGCCTCTGCTTCTTTCAACAAAACTACTCTCTCTTTGGTTTGCCACCGATATTAGTCGCTTGAAACTTTATACCACATGAGCATTGATGAATGCTCAGAGAAATAAGTCAATTCATCAGACCTGTGGCAACTGGATACTGAGCATGAATTTTCTCTTTGTGGTAAAATGAATGGGTTTCATAATGAAGTGGCTATGAAAGCAAATGGAGTAAGATTTGCAGTTTATTTTTCTCATTCAACCCAATGATTTCCCTTAAAGTATGAGTATCACAGTATTGAGAGAGTGTTTAATATAAAATTGACTTTATCATAATATTGTGTGTGCACTCAAAGTTTTATTGACAATGTAATGATTTGTTTTAATGTAACATATATATTTAAAAGAAATAACGATAAGATTTTTTCATTTCTAGATAATAACACTTCATAAACCCAAATCAAGAAATTTTACAGAGTCACTATACATCTTTTAAAATTGAGCAGTTATAGGCAGTTAATTTATTATCAAATAATATCTTAGAATTTTTATGCAATCCTGGTGTGGCAAAACATTGTTAGCTAATTATTAAACTCTTTTTGTTTCTTTATTATAGGTACACTGTTAGACTATTTCTCAGCTTTTCTCATAGCTAAGAGGAATAATAAATTTGGTTAAGTTCTAGTCAATGTTATGAGTGATGACGATGTGATACATACCAGTACACTTCCCACGAAGTTCCATCTGTGTCCCCATTCCCACCACTTCCATTGTGACCTTGGAAGCCAAGCTTAAATATGGTGGAGCCAAAAATATGAGAACTCTAGCTCATAACTGTCACTTGGAATCAACTTGCTTACCCATTAAGTTCATTCATTTGGAAACTTCCATGAGTAAGAGTTTATATTGTCTTAAACTACTGAGATTTTGCAATTTACATGTGAAAAAATCAAGTTTAATACAAATTAAAATACTCAAAAAGAAGAGCCTAAGAAAAGAGGAAAAGTTCAATAATTGTTGCGATTACATTTTTCATCAGCCTGGACAATAAGTGACTCTCAAATGGAAATTGGGCTGAATTTTAGAAATAAATAAAGTGTATTTATTGAACTAATGGAATTTAAAGACGCAGATTTACTGAATTACATATTCTAAAACACTGTATTTTCTTACTATTGAGTATTTTCCACTGTGGTCAATACCTAATACTGAAAGAAAGAGAAGAAAGAAAGAGAGAGAAGAAGGAAGAAAGGAAGGAAAGAAGGATGGAAAGAAGGAAGATAGTGAAATTAAGGAAAAATAAAACTTTATTATTTTTTATTATTTTTATCATAATTTATCTGGTCCTTCTAGAGGAAAATAATTAAGAGAAGTTTCTGTCTTCAAATTGCTGATAGTAGATGATATTTTCTGTACTTTTTAAATATAAAATATAAAAGTTTGTATTTTCATGCCTCTATATATGAAATGAGAGAGGTTCTGTTGAAAGAAGAAATATCAAACTTTTCATTACATTAGGTATGCCAAAGTTTCTCGTAAAGATGGCAGAGTAAACAAATATATCTATTCTCATATCATTTGGGATCTCAAGAATAAAAGAGAAACATACATTTTTTAAGGCATAATGTTATGAGGACATGAAACATTTGAAAGGAGAAAAAAATAACAAGAAAATCTTGAACTCTGAAAATAGATGGAGGAGTAGTAAATGCATGGCTGGCTTCAAGGGTGTGCAAGCAGTGCAGTCATACAGGGCCCCACACACGGATGTGCCCTGCAGTTGATTTAATGGGCTGCTGTTGCTGTCTTGAAATTCTTAATGATTTTAGAAAAAAGAGTTCCAATATTTTCTTTTCTTACTGTAGCCCGAAAATTGTGAAATGGGACCTGAGCATATGATTTGGAAAATCTATGAAATTTGGATCATAAGCTAAAATTATAGGAAAATGTGAATCAGATAAATTTGTTACATGTACCTCCAAGTGGCAGAGATAAAGGATTAGTAGTTTTGGAAAAGGATTAGTAGTTTTGGGTGTTCCAAAGTAATGAAAACATATAAGTCTGTAAAGAAGCAATAGAACCATAGTTCTCTTTCACACAATGCAGACGGCACCTTTCTAATAGATTACCCTCTCCAAACCTAGCAAATGACTAAAGAGGGTCTGGAGACTAAGAAAACTAGCAAGTTAATAGGTGAAAAGTAGAGTACCAAACTGTAAGGATGGGCATGCTGGTTATCAGTTCTAAACCCGTACCTCACGGCCTGCTCTCTGGTGATGGAGCTGAACTCTGAACATTTATCCTGTACAGCAGACACAGTGTTAGACTTACTAGTTGAGGGCATTGCAGGGACACCAGGGGAGAAAGGGCTTATTTTCTGGTTGTGATGTGCTTCCATTCGTTTCTTTTCTTTCTTTCTCTTCCTTCCTTCCTTCCTTCCTTCCTTCCTTCCTTCCTTCCTTCCTTCCTTCCTTCCTTCCTTCCTCCCTCCCTCCCTCCCTCCCTCCCTCCCTCCCTCCCTCCCTCCCTCTCTCTCTCTCTCTCTCTCTCTCTCTCTTTCTTTCTTTCTTTCTTTCTTTCTTTCTTTCTTTCTTTCTTTCCTCCTTTCTTTCTTTTTTTCTCTTATAAATACAGCTGTCAGTAGCTCCTGAAGCAAACACCCAGTTCTGCTCACCTTTAGCCAAGCTTCAGCAGCACCACTGTGGACGGTGTCCCAGTAAATTTCAGCAGCATCCCCTGGGTGTATTTTTAGAGAGTCCACACCAGTGGTCCCCAAAAGTCATTTCTGCTTCACTCATCTGCACTTAGAGAGGTATTTTCTCTTTGCCTGGTCAGGCCTATATCCTGACCATCTGTACCCAGAAGGGATGCTACTTGCTTGCCAGTGCCAGTTGTGTTCCCTGACCACTAACCTCAGCACCAACATTGCAGAGGTGTGTTTTCTGTTTGCCCAGCAACTGTGAACTAGCTCTGGTCTAGGGCAATCCATGTTCTCTAGTATTCACTGGGGCTAAAAGCACACCTTCTCTAATAAGATCTGAACTCCAGCCTTGACAGGGGAGTTTCTCTTCCCAGTTTGTTTCTTTCTTTGGGGCTCTCCCTCTGTCAATGGATATTCCTTAGACTTTTCTTTACACTGTATAGTTAATAATTATTTATTATCACATTCCCTGTCCAAATTACTATGTGACTTCTGTCTCCTAATTAGACTCTTATCAACACAGTAAGATTAGTTATCTAAGTACTTGTATTCTGTTTTCTGAGATATCCAGACAAAGTTCTACGTGATTCTCCACTTACCAGCAAATATACGTTTTTTTCTACAGATAGGAAATTACCGAATTCTCTACTGGGATATCTAATGATCCCCCAAAGACACAAAGATCCTCATAGCTAAGTTTAGTTGAGTTTCCTCAACTAAATAGAACAACCAGATCACCCCAGAGTGAGGCCCGCAGAAGACGAGTTACATTCACAAGCTCAGAGCTTAAAGCTTATCATTCCATACTTTAAATAAGAGTAGACAATACAGGATTACCACACATCTGAGGGAAACTTTTAAAAGAAAGGAAACAAAATAAAGAAAAACAATTTGAAGTAGAAATCATCTGAAGAGTAGAAAAACCTTCAAAGATTGACATTAATAACATCAGATAATTAAATAATACTGTGCTGCCATCATGGAAAAATTACTACATAGAAGATAAGAGGACATGCTAGTAATTGAGCCAGCCATAGGGATTTAAAGCAAGGATGGCAAAATTAATAAATTTAATAGATATTTTGGAATATAAAGCTGTAGAAATCTCTTTGAAAGAGAGAAAAATGACAAAAATAAAAGATAATAAGGAAGATGTGTAACCTGCTGTCTAAATATTTGCTATTTCTGAAAAAAAAAAAGAGACAGAGAGAACCATACCTAAAATATTTAAAACAAAATGTCTCTAAATATAAGAACATCATGCAACATGCATAGTACAGTGCTTGAAGGAGAATCACATCAATGCATATGAAATTCCAGAACATGTGGCTGAAGAGACAATTCTACAAAATTTGAAGGGAAAAGATTGGCTACATACAAGTTATAAAAAAACCAAATGGCTTCAGATTCATCTGCTATGATGCTGGAAACCAAAAACAATGGCACAAACTTTTCAAAGCATAGAATCAAATTATTTTCAACTTTAAATATCATTCAAAACAAAATATTCAGTCTAGTGTCAAAGAAGAATAAGTATAATTTTACTTAACATCGTCAAACATTTTTCTCTCATTTGCTCTTTCTTTAGATGGTTCTAGTGGATGTTCATTATTAAACACAGGAACAAAAGAAGACAGAAGGCTTAGGATGCATAAATTGGAGATCTAATGGAGTTTCCAGGAAATTGTCAATAGAAATCTCAAGACGATGACTGTGCAACTGACATAGAGGGCAAAAAAATCCAGAATAGATCAGCCCCTAGTGCTCCAAGAGATGTCTTTAGAAAGATGAAACTGATAGAATACTGATGGGTCTAAATATTTTAAGAAGAGAGTTAGACATGAACAAGTGTAGTAGGAAGTGTACATCAAGAACTAAGCAAATAACCGACGCCAAAAATAAAAAATGCTACTACGTATTACAGGGATAATAGAAAATTTTTTAGAAAAAATTAAGTAATTATAATTTACTACATAGCAAGCTATGAATATCATTTGCATTGTTTTTATAAATTAAGCATTGATCAATCAAAAATTACCATGTAACTGAACTGGGAGAATGTGGCATTTATGCAAACGTTGGGGAGGAAAAAAAAGAGTTAATTCATCATCTTCTATGTTGGGAAATCAATAATGTGTAAACCTACAAAATGAAAACACAATCACATAATTTAAGTACAAAGAGACAAATTGAAAAATAGTGAGCTAACTGAAAGGAAATCTTAGAAAAGAAGGACAAGGGAGTGGGTAGCAGAAACCACGTTTTTCATAAAAAAAAACAAACAAACCTTGTAGAATTATTTTACTCTAAACTATATGTATACACAACTACCATAAAATACAGTTTAAAATATTATTGTCACTATTTTAATGTGTTAAATTTGAAAAGTGTTATTGGAACCACCTTTTAGTTTGTTTCACTTTTCTTTTTTTATAAATTATGTAGCAGCAGTTTTGAGAAATAATACATTGATTATGTTGACAGACTAACTTGAAATATCATATGATATAAAGTAATAATAAGAAAATATAAGTGTGGTAAAGGAACATTTTTGCTATTTACTGTAAACATATTTTCTCTACAATTCGAATATAGCTTAGCCATCATTTAACCAGAATATTAGGTTCCTAAAAATGTTACCTGTAATAATAGAAAAATACCTCTTTACTTATTCCTCCCTGGAATATATTCATCTTCACTAGAATTTTGCTTCTTGTAATGAACATTTCCTTCATTTTATTATTAGTGAAAACTAATTTCCAGATAAAATATATATTGTCTTCAAAAGGTATTCTTTTCAATAAGGATTACATTTCTTAAATGCTCTTGGTTCAATCAAATGTTGATGATATTCCACAAATTGGAACCATAGATATTTCTTAAGAGTTAAGCTTAATGTGTTTTCATGCCCATTACATGAATCAGTAAATAATAGTTTTGTGAGGGATTAATAAGTATAGTGGGTATAACATTGCAGTATTTATGAACCTCCTAAAATCACTGATCTAGAATTCCATTTACATACGGTCTCTAAACCTATCATTGTCCATGTCTTAGAGTTTTTATGTTGTCTTGTCTGTGAACTAGCAGGCTCTAGTAGTTTCATTTTTTAATTTTTTAGGGGGAGACAGTAATAAGAGGTGATAGTTTAAACATTACAGACAAGATGCTAAACTCGGAAAGATAATATTTGATATTGTATTACATCACTTTTTCTTTTATAAACAACAACAAATGTTCCCTCAACATGTCTCTCCAAATGTAAATTTGATTGTAGATTAAAATAAAGTTTGGTAGTTTTTAACTAATGTAAATAGTGATTTTCCCCCCTCTTTTTCTCAGAAGGAAAAAAAAAGAGGTAGTTTTTTTGCTTTCACTCTAACATGTTACACTTAACCTATGAAATGGACTTAACTAAAGATGCCCATAGGGAAATTGGAGATGCAGCTGTTGCCAGTTGTTCTCTTTGTAGTGATTCCTGAACTTAAACTTCTTTTTGTCTCCTCCATGGCTATTTCTGTTCTAGCTCATTCCTGGCTGCCATCGCCTACTTTCAAAGTCAACGATGTACAGTTCCAGCCCCTCACAGTTGCATGTGTTGGTCTCTTCCCCAGACTCTGGAAATGCCTGTCTTATTTTAATTTTTTTCTATTATTTGCATTTATAGCACCAATAGATGGAACCAAAGCATGTACCTACTTACCTATCTATACACAAATTTGTGTAAACATTTGAATGGAATTAGCATAATATATTACAAATGCCCTGCAGAAAGTGTGCTAATTCATCCACTAGCAATTTATAAGGGCTCATTTCCTATACCCACAAAACACTGACAGTTATTATATTTAAAGATATTTTCAACACGACACAGCAGGCAGTTGAAGTTCAACATTGTTCTAACTTGTGAAATTACAAATTTAACCACTATATACTCTTAGTTCTGAATCAAACCAAGGTTAATATAATATAAAATAAGAATAAAGAAACTAAATCCCGAAAACGGAGCATCGAGGTCTAGAGAAACTAAAAGTTGTTCATACTTGTACTCTCCGTTCACCACATCTTAAGATATTATTTGGCATATAAAGATTTTATTTTATTCCTATCATCACAATGTTCAGTCAATTTCTGAAGATAACAACGTAACATGGGGTCTAATACGATTGAGTCAGGAGCCCGACAGACGTGGATTCATAAACCAGCTCCTCCATAGGCTGCTCGATTTATCTCAGATTCATCCATAAATAGTGTAAGAACCTATGTCCTAAATTTACATGGGAAAAGGAAAGGGAAATATGAATGTTCTGGGCACAATGTCTTGATCGATGTTAATTAAGTTGGAAAACTGTGATATATAAAGAGTGGATGGCGCTCGGAGAGAGATAGAAGGTACTATTGCCAAGTTTTGGATGATGAGCGGATCAAAAAAGGAGCAGATATTCAGCATTCTTTCAAAGGGATGACTAAGATGAATGGGCATAGGTTGCAAAGTAGTAGATTTTAGATTAATAAAATAAAAACGATTCTAGAAATAAGAATCTTTTGAATAAGTGCCTTACATGTTCTTGATTTCTTTTTCATTGGACCTATTCAAGAGACTGGGTAAATTTTTGTCAGGAATCTTCAAGGTGGACTTTGCATTTGATCGAGGGCTGCATTACAGCCACTTTAAGGCCACTTCTAATTCTCAATTATTATGGTTGTGAAGTTGACAAAATTCTTAGAAATATGTTCATATGTCAGAAATACACAAATTTGAGGTGGCCGTGAAGTCTGGAGCAGATGAATAAACATAATAATGGTTACATTACAAATGGTTTTGCGAGATAAAATTATATGCTCTATGTTTCCAGACTTTATGTCCATACTGCATAATTTAAGTAAAAGCAAACATTTAATTTTATTCAGTAAATACTGTATAATATACAGTACAATTTAAAACTTCCAGCCATTATACTTGGGTTCATCATACAAAAAATTTAGATCATTGCAATTTTAATTAATTGTAACTGTGGTAATTCAATTATAAACATAACCGTCCATGCAAAGTATTTTAAAAGAGGATATTAGATCTTGAAATTTTGGAAGTTGTTGGTAAAAAATAATTATTGAAAATTTTGGATATAATAGAAGTAATAACTAATAGTTGGAGGTGGGGTGTTCTCCTGGGCGAGCAACAATGTATCAGAGGTTTGTCTGAATAGACAATCAAATATGATCATGAGCCAATTTCTGTAGCCGAACTATGAAAAGATCTGGCTGCTCACTAAAGACCATAACCCCGATGGCTGAGTTTCAACATCATGTTCGTGTTGTGAAATGAATGGTCATGAGTCTGAAAAATTTTCTGAAGAAGATGTTAGAATGCATACATTAGGAAAGATGGAGGTGTGCCTACCTTTTGGGTTTTCTTTTAAAATATAGCTAATTTTGAAACGGTCCTTCTGAGAAAGTTATTGGCAGTGTGGCTAAAAAAGTAATGCAGGTACCAGAGCATAGAGAGCTGCCTGCCATTCACCGATACAACTGTTCATTTGTTTACTAGTTCAACTATCAAGACAGCTAACAAGCTTATAGTAGCATTTGGGAAATATGTTCACGACGTAATCTTCCTGAAAATGGCATGACTTTTTTTTTTTTTTTTTTATGGTGAAGAAAACTAGAATTGTTCCCTTAATTTGTATTTGCACCCCCCCCCCTTTTTTTAGTCCAAAAGTACAGTTCTCTCAATTTTGATATTTAAAGCTTCTCTCTTTTATCAGTATGATTTTTTTTTACCCACACTACAGATCTTTTTGTTTTCCTATAATGTTTCTTTCAGGTTTTTTTCTTCTCCCCCTATTTTACTCATTTTCTACTCCTTCAGGCTTCTTATTGATCTTCAGTCACTCTCAAAGGTAAATCATCTGAAATCTAAAACTTCTCGGCAGCAGAGACAGCGTTTTAAAAATCTACAAGAGCAGCACTTTAAATTTTAGAGGCATCCCCCCACTTCTTCCTGAGTAACAGTAAATCTGGTTGATGTCAGTTTAGACTGCTAGTGTTAAAGTGACTTGGAAGACTGAATTCATTAAGTACTTTTGATGAGAACAGAGTTTTCTTAAATCCATTTTCACAATGGATAACTTGTAATATACTCAAACAGCAGAAGCTAAGTATTATTCTCCAGAGGAAATGAATTATTTAGGTTGAAAGAACATGTAAAAATATTGTAGTAAAACTGGCAAAAAAATGAGAAAATGATGATGCATTCAAATCTCAGATGGAGTTTAGAACAGTTTAACTCTGGGAAATTTTAATTCTCTCAGCTTTAATATTTTATCTCTGAAACTAAGGTGTCAGATCTGTAATTAGCAAAAATTTCTTCCAATTTAAAAATCTATAATTTCAAGAAATACTTTTAACAGAAAAAATGTAGATGTTGATTCACTATTATAAACATGCATTATGTTAGTTTTAAAAATAAAATAAAACTAAATACTTTGTTTAAATTTATCTTTAATATAACAGATTCCCAGTTAGCTTGTATGCATATTCAGGCACTTATCAGAAAGTAGCTCCCCAAGAATTCAGTAAAGTAGTAAGAGACAAAATGTGTCTCAAGATACTAATATTTTTGTGACTATATTGATTACCACAGAGTTTAAGTGATATTTGTTTGATGTATGTTTTATTTGTCTAAAGTAAAAAAAAATTAATTTTTTTGAAAACACTTTTAGTTGAACAAATGATGGCAAAATATTTTAAGCAGGTATTATTCTTTCTGGTTTCATTAAAAATGCCTAAATATAAAGATATTTGTAATATAAAAGGGGTGACAAACGTTAATGTTATATAGACTTTTATCAAAATGAAGGACAACTGCTTATTTATATTATCATTTATGACATTTATAATTCAAAATATTTCATCTGAATTTGTACTCTAAAGTATTGAAAAGTCTCACAGGAAACTCAAACTTGTTATTTTATACCCAAGCTTCATAGATCTATAGCTCATACTTAAGTAAACTTTCCTTAAGTGAACCTTACTTAAACCAATATTTACTTAATTAAGATTATATTTGTGCTTCTGTTTAAAGTGTAATATTAGCTCAATTAAATTGTAGACATTACCTTTGAGATACAAATATGACCTCTGAAATCTTAAGCAATTTGCTTATGGTTAAGCATCTAGAATATCATCAAAGGAAGTATATGAGCACAGGTATCTTACACCAAGTTTATTCTTCATCGCTATGCTGTACTGCCTCTGATGCATGAATGTAAGAGAACAAGGCTCAAAAGTTTGCATAAATATAACTCAGTATCAAAGTAAACTTTGATCATGGATGATTTTATAAAATCTAAGTATGCATATCAGGAGAAATATACTTCATTTTATTGTGGGAAACTAAAAAACTCAGAAAAATAGGAAGCGTACTAAGGATTACCTAAAACAGCAAAACAAATCAAGTATATTTTTTCTTGTCTCCTTCACGTAAAATTAAAAACGAACCAAATATTAAACAAAATGTAAGAAAGAGGCAAGGATCAACAATATTTATATGGTCCAGTCAATGTTTATCTCCATAGCTAAAGACATTAGTCTGAATTCTACAAATGATGATAAAGGTGTGTCCTTTGAGAAACAGGTAAAAACAAAGGATGATTTTTTTCCCTTCAATTTAGAATAGAAACGCAATAACATGAGATATTTCAATACAAGAGGAAGAAAATAATTGATCACAGAAATTCCCCAAATGTAAGCATTAGCACCTAGAACATAGGCTGCTGGAATATATTTTCAGAGGAGTAACAGGAGAGAAGAGAAGAATTGATGTGATAAAGGGAAGCAAACTCTGAATTGCTCACACTTCACGTGGGTGACTACATTACATTAGTTAGAGTAATGTCTTTCATTCTGTGAAAATGTCATGATAGTATGTTAAGTAATTCTTCATAAATGAAGAAAACTCTTGCAACAAATATTCAGTGTTTCTCTTGAAAAGTGCAAAATCCATCTGATATACATGGTTAATATTAAACCAGTGAGTACAGTAAGACACCACCACCTCCCACCCATGGCTGCCAAAAAAGGAACATGTTTGCTTTAAAAAATGGAAGAGTATGACCTACCCAGAAATAGCTTGGCTGGCATAGGCATCACTTTGTTTCAGTGATTATGCTGAGAAGGTTAAGTCTTCACTTTATTTGATAATTACTAGCAATAGACAGGACATAGTCATTAAAAAGTCAGGAAGGTTATGCATTAAATCTGACATCCTTATGGAATATTAAGAGTGTTTTCATCCCATTTTTAAAGTTTATTTATCTTGTATAAAATGTTTTTAAAATGCACAGCTTAATTATGTTTTAAATGACAAATGATACACATTCAACAGCAGAATAAATGTTTCTCCTTTTGCTTTGATCTAAGAATGAATGTATTTATGGACCATAAATCAATGGCAAGGTGCCATGCGGTAAAAACCTGAACAGAGCGAAGTCAGTGTGCTTTTCATCCTTGGTGCCTGCTACGCACAGGCACTGTGGACCCAGACGGTTTCGACCTTGCATAGTGGCCCTCACCAAAGCTCTGACAGAACTAAAACACTGATAAAAGGGGTCATCTGCTGCCAGAGCCACAGTGGCTTGTCCTGGGTACAGACGCAAGCCAGAGTTCACAGGCTGTGGGCTGAGCACCACCACATCAGTGTTCTCAGGTTGCCGCTCGGAAAATATGCAGCTGACAATGAGCAGCAGCAGAAAAAGTCCTCAGGAATACCCCGCGCAAACACAGGTGAGGTAGGATGGATGGCGTGGTCAGTCAGCGCAGGCTTTCATCACGCATGGTGCTGAAGTGTTCCCCTGGTGCTTTGCGAAGTCTCTTCTTGTTCTGTAGTTAGAGGCTGGGAACTGAGTTGACCCGTGCTGCTAAAGTCAGGTGCCCCGTTCTACATCACATCTCTGTGTCCTTGCACTAATCCATGCAGGTGATCCCAAAGCGTCTCTTCCTGTTGGCCCTGAAAATCTAACTAATTATACAAAAAGTATTAAAAATGCTGAATTAGAAGTCAGAAGGTCTGATGTATAATTTTGTCTACTATTAAGGTGCTGGCATGAGGCGAATCATTAAATCCCCTTTGCCTTAATTTTCTTATCTATAAAACGGGACTGATAGAAGAATATTCTTTACTTACTTTGTAGAAATGGTACAAGTAAAATACTGTGTGGAAAAGTGTTTTGTAAATTGAACGTGTTATAAAGATGCTAGCTAAACTATCTTATGGAATCTTTTTTTAAAAATGACAGGATTTAAGGAGTTATTTATCTCGTCTGCTATTTATAATGTTTGTGATTTGTTTACATGGTTAGTTCTTATTTTTGAAAGAAAGAAAATAATATAAATTTTGAGAAATACGTTTCTCAAAAATAAATTTTAACCAGATATATTACTTTTAAGCAAAAATGGTAAGAATCTCACACGTAACTTAATCTTATAGTTTGAAATAAGGAACCCAACATTATAAATTGTGGGTTTCAGCAATTCTAGACATTTGGTCATGTGTATCCCTACAGCTCTGCCCAAATCACCTGGGGTTCAGTATAACAGTGACTGCCTGGACCCATAGCAGACCTACTCAACCAGAATCTCTCAATGTGGGACCCAGTTTGGGGCCACACATTTTTGATTACTCTGACGTGCAGCAAATTTTGAAAGTCACTTTAGGATTATGTCTTAGTTCATAATTTGAAGCATTTGTCCACCATTTTGTTTCCCAGGGGACATTTGCCAACATTTTTTGGAGACTTTTTTGTTTTCACAGATGAGCTGGTGTTGGTGGCATCTGCTGGGTAGAGGAGAGGGATATCACTAAACACCCTACAATGTACTGAACAGCCCCCTGCAGCAAATAATTATCCAGCTCACAAGAGGTCTATTCTAAAAAGATGTGAGATGATGAAATAGCTTATTCTTTAACTTAAATCCAGTCTTCTCTGTATAGTGTGTTTCTTTATATCAATTACAGAATTTAGCTTTGAATTTGAAGTGAAAAAAAAAAGGAGAAACAGGTAGGGTAAAAATTGAGAAACATCCTGCATATATAGGGTTGGGAGATAGTAAACTTTCCATGTTGGAATTTTAAATGCACTTTAGGAGAAAAAAAAAATCCTATATTTTATTGTTTCCCCAAAAGCAAAAATGACTCTAAGAGATAGGTGAGTAATCCACGTTTCACTGATTGTGGTTCAATGCCATTATGTGAATAGTTTCTCATTACTGATCTGATAAACAACAAATTGAGAGTGGACATTTACCAACTTTTGTAGCCACTAGTCACTGCCAGAATAGCTAAGCTTGATTGAGGTTTGGATCTATCTATGCCTTAAAAGTTGTGTGTCCATCAGCAAGTTAGTTAATTAACCTCTTCATTCCTCAACCCCAACATCTATAGTATGACTACCAATTTCATGAACTCCAATATTACATAGATTTTTGTATCTCTAAATGATAAAAGAGATTAATATACGTATGAAGATTCATTCTTTTGATGGAAACTCTTTTTATCGAGAACTTACCCTGCCTGTCACTGTGCTTAGCATTCTATAAACATTCTCCCCTACCTTTTTTTTAATAACAAATCAAAGAGGAAGACAATATGTTCTTTTATTCTAAAATAGTCTATACATGCTTTTGTGTTCTAAGAAGTAGGATGACAAATCATAAAAACAAGAAAATAAATCTCTGTGCTACTGACTTTCTGGTACTAGAAGGTCAGAGACATTTTTAATATTTTTTCAGTTATACTGTTAACAGGTGAGAATCTCAGTAATTATTATTTTTATTCTGAACAGAAGAGAGTTTAATAGACCTAGACATAAAAGGAGAATTAGTCTGTTAATTAAATCACTAAACAAAAATTCTGTTATTAAATTACAGTATTTGGAACACTGGAAATACAACAGCAAACAGAGCAGAAAAAACACATGCTTTCTGAGTTCTAACATTCTGGTGGAAAGAAACTCAGATTTTCTTGCAAAAGAAGACAGGAGTCACTTCACACCCTGAGAAAATGTGGAAACCCTGAGAAGGCCCTTGGACTTCACACTAAATATGGATTAGTTTGGTTGAGCTGGTTTCTTCCAAAGTGCCAAGGTCTGGTTTGCATAAGTGAATTTGTATTGGGATTGGGTTGCTCATATATTATAGATGAGAGAAGTTAGATTTGGTGATTGTGATTTAAGAAATTTGCCCACGGACATATAGTTATTGTGTACCTGACCCCCAAACCAGGATTGTAATCACCTTGCTATATTATATTCCATTGTGTTAAAAAAAAAAAAATAATAAGGAAGTTAAATTGATTGCCTCAATATTGTTTTGTGTATAAAAAGATGGGCTGAATTAAAAAAAAAAAAAGTTAGTGTGGTCTATAATTAGATATATCATATTAATTGAATAATATCTTTCATTGTGGGTCCTACTGGCATGTTATCATTTTGTCCTTACTTGGTTTTAACCAACTAGTGTACTTTAAATAAAAGAAAATCAAATGAATAATTCACAAAAATAGTTACAATGTCTAGAATAAAATAACTTCTACCAAATTTCAGGTACCACAATAGAAACTGCATATATATTTTTATTAATTTTTGCAGGAACTCTGCAAGGCAGTATTATTGGTTCAGTTTTTTCATCTGAGATAACTGATATTTCTCTAAATTTCCACAAATATTATCAGAATTAAGAACTGAAGCTAGGTCTGTAAGTTGTGAAAGATAAGAACAGACAGCTAAGGGTTTTGAAATATAAGTATTATTTAGAGATTTTTATATTTTAGTCAACGTTGCCATCTTCAATCTGAAGGACCAAAACACATAATAATAATAAATAGAACTTGTTATTAAAAATTTATTAAACCAAACGAATGCTCAAGAATTTTAAATATCAACTTTCAAATCTGTTTAAGGTTATAGTGATTATATTTAGAAGCTATTAAAGCTTAAAACTTCACTAAGATTTTTGAGACAGGAGTGTTACTGCCCTCTTTACTGGCCAGAGTAATGAACTGATAATCAAGCATTGCTCTTGACAGAAGCAGAATTCAAGAAGAATAAAATGGAAGTGTTAGAATGTGCGTAGGTGTTCCCAGGCAACCTAGTCACCTAACTTCTCAAGGATTATCCTTTTCATATGACCTCACTTTGACATCTGACTTAAAATTATTTTATTTTTAGCTATAGCATTGGTTATTGCTGCTTTAAGAGAAGCAATGGTAAATTATTCTTATGACTCTCATATTTAAGTATTTTAGGCTTATAGAAAACCTGGGTTCCTGCAATACCTCACTTTGTTTTCTAATTAGGCGGCAGCTGCAATTCATTCTTTGCAAAAAGATGCCACAGGCAAAGCTATTAAAAATCTCTGTAACTTTGCACATTACACCTGTTTGTAAGGTAGATATTAAAAGGCAATTTGTGACATGTGGGTTGAATTGCAAGACAAATAATATTTATAAATATGAGCAACTAAATTGAAAACTGCTTATTTTAATTATAGTACACTGCCATATAGTATTCAATACATAAATATAAAACAAATTAAATTTAAAGTGCAACCAAATTTTCAAGGTGAAAGGGGAATTCCCTGAAATGCAATTGAAAGCAAATTTTAGAAGAATGAGTAGGAAAACAGAGTTAGGGAAAACCATTACGTAAGAAAAAAATTTGCAGCTTAAGGCAGAAACAGGTTTTTTTGCAGTTTTCACTGCGGACTTAGTGAATTTCAAATACTTTCAGCATAAACTTGTACAGAAGTCATGTCTCTGTGTTTTAAACACCAGTATGTGAAGAAGAAACTGCAATATAAATCAGGAAATTTTTAAAAGTATAATTTTACTAACAAACTTTCTTTGAACCTAGCATATCCTCTTAAAAGTAAAATAATATTTATCTTTATACTAGTGCTATATTATAATAATTATGATACATTAAACAAGTAAATATTTAGTGAGAAAAGTAATTATTACTAAAATTTTATACCGTTCTTTTCACCCCTGCCCCCATCAAATTAGTTATCAGTTTAAAGTAATTGTCATTCACTATTTTTTGTTTTAATACAAAATTATCCTCTTCATTTTGATGACTGTATTACTAAAACTATTCTTGGGAAGATGGGAAATGAGAGATGCTAGCTAGGGGCGGATTTGGATTATCTGGTTTCAAGAATGGCCATGACCTTGTTTGCACAGGGTTCTCCAAACATACAACGCTTGCTTGCTCTGTCTTTGCACAGACGTTTCTTTCGTATGTTGAAATAGCTAGGATGTATATTTATCTCCTGTTTGCGATTCAAGACAATCTCAGAAGTATCCACTTACTTGATTACTGGCTTATCATAAAAAGATATAACTCGGGAAAAGCTAGACGGAAGAGAAACACAGGGCAGGGTATGTGGGAAGGGGTACCAGCGTCCATACTCTCTCTCTCTCTCTCTCTCTCTCTCTCTACCTTCCATTTCCCAGCACCTTCATGTGTTCACAAACCAGGAAGCTCTCTGAACTAATTAGTTTTGGATTTTTTTTTAGAGGCTTCATTACTTAGACATGATTGATTAAATCATTGGCCATTGATGATTAATTCAACCTCCAGACCCTCTTCCCTCCCCAGAGGTTACTGGGGTGTGAATGAATGTTTCAATCCTTTAATCACATGGTTGGTTCTCCTGGCAACCTGCCCCCATCCTTAGCTGCCACCGAAGTCACCTCAATAACAGAACAAAAGACACCTGAATTGCTCTTTCCACTTAAAGAAATTCTCAGAGTTTTAGGAGTTCTGTGCTAGGAAAAAGAGATGAAGACCAAATATATATTTATTATGAATCACAGTATCACACTCCATAACATTTTAAGGCCAAGATCTGGAAGTGGAATACATTATTTCTGTCCACCCCCAACTGGCCTGAAGTCATTTATGAGACTGCTCATAATGTAAGGAAGACCGTGAAGTGCACTCTCTGGGTGAGGGGTTCATCAATTAAAAGGAAGAAATATCTAATGCACGGTAAGAGATGGGTAGGTGAATCTGTCAATCTGATAACTAGCAAAGATTTTTAAATCTTCTAATTTATTTTTTTCATTGTTTTCCCTTTAGTCTATTTTTGCTCACAATTGCTCGGAAGAAATTAAAGTAAGTCACTATGAGTTGAATTCAGAATATTATCATTTGATTATGCTGTCATCAGTAGTTTAAAAGACAATGTTTCTAATTGTGCCTGCGTTATCTTTTGTAACTTCAGTCTTAGAGATCAGCCTCAGTTAACTATCTAAGAGTTACCAATTACAATGCTAGGCTTATTTTCCAGAATTCTCTCATTATGCTTTCTATTACACTTGGATAGTTAATATTGTGCATTTGCAGAAGAGATAAACTGTAACAGTGGACACCGATGGAGTGCAGGGCAGGCCACCCCAAAATATGCCAAAGCGACATATTGGATTACACTTACTAGAGAAACAGCCAGTGAACGAAGGGTATTCTGACCCTCCTCTCTGTCCTCTCAAAAGCAGGAATAAATTTCCCACATGACAGGTACCTTTCCTGCATCAGAGGGTAGAGAGACATCCTTACCTCTCTAGAGATAGGGAATTCAGGGCCCAGAAGACTAGGTAAACAAACTCTACTTAGTTTCTTCACTAATTAGTACACAAGCCTAAGTTGTGTTTCTTTTGTTTTATTTTGTCAGTGCTTCATAAATGTATTGTGTAAAAAAGTACATAAAGAGCCTTCACTGATCATTTGTTAGGTCCTATATCTATAAGACCTCTATATGTACGAGATTAAATTTTTCTTTTTCTCCTGTCTTGTGTCAATTTAATTATTAGACCAACCGAAAGAATTAAGAGTGGTAGGAGGAAATTTTCCCCTCCGTGACATTGTAATATGATAAAATTCTTGTGCAAATATTCTAATAAAAGCCAGTTTACTCAAATGCAGCCACCTGTTAGGGTTACTCTCACAGTGACTCATTCTTCTGTGTTCCAACATCCCCAAGGAATTTTTATTTCTCTATTTTGTGTTCAGACTTTTTTTTTATTATTTTAACTAGGAGCATCCAGTGTCTCAGAAAACTGGAGTTTAAAGAAAGACTTATGAATGTGGTCCACAGAGTGAGCTCGAAGGCTCAAGAAAGATAAAGGAGGCCAGGGACCGTAATGAAACCACCTAAGCCAAGCCAATAAGGAATGATAATAGCAGCAAGAAAAGCTATAGAAAAATGGAAGAAAGAAATGCAGACAATGAGGTTCAGAGATACTAGGATTTTGTAATTGACCATGAAATAAAAAAATAACAGAAAAAATGGTTTCACAACTATCCAAAACATTTACAATGCTTCTTGCTATAACAGAAAATCCTTTTCCAACCAACTTAAACCATAAGGGAATTTCCCTATACCTAGAAATATGTGATAGGATAATTTTGAGATTAGTGATTGATTGATTTCAATATATCCAGCTCTAAGCCCCCAGCAAATACCTATGTAATACATTGCCACTAATTGGACCATAGGTCCATTCCTGAACCAAATAATGACAAACGATAACCCCACATTCCAGTTTTCCCCAATATGTTATTGCCTGTCATTCTGACATAAGTAAATAGTGTTACCTTTCCCCTTTAAAACTGTCCCAGTTAGAGTAATAAATCATATTGTCAATCTACCTAAAGTCAATCTGGTCAAATCCTGAAAGTTGGTATGGGATCAGCTTTTGTCGGGGGCATATGTGCAAGATAAAATAGGGGGAGGAGGAGTGATACCTGAATGAAATCAGGATTTCTTATGAAACCAAAAGAGAAAAAGATCTTTATAAGAAATCAAGAATGCCTATAAGGTATCCTTTCCTGATATTGTGGACTGAATTGTGTCCTCCCTTGAACCGATATGCTGAAGCCCCCATATGACTGCATTTAGAATTAGGGCAACAAGAGATAATAAAGGTTGAAAAGGGGACCTTAATCCCATAGGATAAGTGTCCTTATAAGAGGAGACACCATAGATCCCTCTCTCTACATACACAGAGAAGAAGGCACGTGAAGAAACAATAAAAAGGTGGCAATCTACAAGCCAGAGAGACATCTCTCACCAGACACCCATGCTGATGGCACCCTGATCTTGGACTTGCAGCCTCTAGAACTGTGAGAAAATAATTTTGTGCCGTTTAGGACACCTAGTCTGTGGTTATGTTGCTCTGGCAGCCAGAACTGATTAATATGCTTGCTATATATTTTTTCTCTAAGTATATTTGGTTTTAATCATAATGCTAGGCACTTTCAAATGTGAATGCTTAGGGGGAAACATGAGCTCTTTTATAATTTTTCCACTCCATCTGCCTCTGCATTTAGGATTCTCTAGTTCTCCCATTACAGAGCTAAGCCCTCAACTCTTCCGCTGAAGAGGCTGCCTGTACAGCCACCCCACACTCCCCAGGCTGTTAAGATGCCATATGCTATGTGTATATTCTTGGATAGTTGTGAATCACTTTGGACTTCCCCTATGTCCCACTTACCGACTGACTGACATGTGGTAACTTGGATGGGCTCAATAAAAATTCCGTCTGACTTGTACAAGAAAAAACAGAGAAGCTTTTAATATGATATGAAAGAATATTTGAGGAGAGCTTAAAAGAGGACGTTTTAATCAGAATTGTAGTGAAATTGTGGCCCAAATTTGAGAGGGGGACGCTTTTTAAGCCTAACCTTGGCATGGATATTTCTCACGTTTATTCTCATGTATCTACTTCTTATTTTTTCCCCCTTAGTTGAAAAAGCCTTTTTGATGGAGAACTTCACTTCCCATGTGCTCTATTTATCTTTAAATAAACAAAGAACCTCAGGTTAAATTCTCATAGGGCTATGTTAGATTCGCTTTCCATCATGTTTGTTATTGAGGCAAATTTACCAAGGTAGTGACTGCCTAATCTAGGCATTCGTTTTAAATTTAATGCACAAGTTCTGGAAAATGAAGTGCAGGAGTGGGTGGAAGACTCATGTTGGATATAACAATTAAGCCGAGCTGGGACTGTCACTACCTAATTGTTAGGGCTGCAGTTCATTGGTTTTTAAACATGGTGTTTACACACCACTATCGAAGATGCAATATGTATCTTTTTTAACATGTCCGGGAAGATCTGAGAAAGCAACCTGCAACAAAATACACTAGTATTTCTGCAGTAAAAAGTGAATATTCACATTTAGTGTGATAAAGATGATAAGATCAAGTCAGTTTTTGCTTCTGAAAGTGCTCAGTTTAGGTTGAATTTTCAACCACCCGAGTTAACAAAAAAAAAAAAAAAAAGCTTTTATTTTTCAGAGTTTTGGATTTCAGTTGGATAAGAGGTTGTAGACCCAAGACATCTTCGAAGCCCAAATTTATCAAGAAGACACTGAGACACAGAGTTAAATAAAGAAACATGCTCGGGGTTTCATGACTGGTACCTGATGAAAGTATAATTCGAATCCCTGCCATGTAGATTCATTATGCCATCTCAGTGAAATGATTAATGAAGCAGGAGAAATTTTAGTTGGGTGAGGAAGGTGTCCTGCAGGAGGTGGCATTTGACCTTTATTTTGTTGGAATTTTATAAGTATGTTACTTACTCCATGCTTTTCCTCACCAAGTATATTATGAAGAAAAGAGATTTGAATGTGACCTTTGGATGCATTTGGCTGGATCAGAGAGTGGGAAACAGGACAAGAAAGGGAGGAGGGGCTAGATCACAGACTCTAAGCACTAAATTAATGCTTGGAAATGCAGACACTATCCTGGAAATAACAGGAAAATGATTTAATGATGAAACGGTATAGTCAAGAGTGGTGGAAGGTTAATGAGCTAACAATACATGGATAGCAAGAGAGGCAGGAATCTGTACATCTTCATATGTGTAACTTCGATAACTCAAGCAACAGTTACTTGGAGTCTCATCAAACACTGACCCTTGAAACATTGCATAAGTTCACATGAACTCTGGCTCTGTCTTTTAACAAAATTTGTACTATACCCATGAATATTCAATTATGATATGACCCTGTCCTCATCACACTAGGGCACATTCTGTGGTACAGATTGTGGTACAAACATGGTATATACTTCCTGAAATTCACACGTTTGGAACTAATTTGAGAGAGATTTTTAATAGAGTTCCAGCCAATGTTTGGTACAGTGATCCACCCTTATCTGTGGGAAACATGTTTCAAGGCCCCCAGTGGATTTCCGAAACCACAGACAGTACCGAACATATACTGTTTTTTCCTATACATACATTCTATAATAAAGAGTTAATCTATAAATGAGGCACCATGAGAAATCAACAGCAATAACTAATAGTAAAATAGAATAATTATAACAGTAGAATGTATTAAAAGTTTTGTGAATGTGGCATAATTAAGTAAAACGAGTGTTACTTGAAGTTAATATACATGGCAAACTTTATTATTGTTTTGTTTTAAAAATTGCCATAGCTATCCCAACCTTCGGCAACCACCATACTGATAAATTGCCAGCCATGAATACTGACTCAGGAAAAATCCACCATCAGCAAAAAGGTTATAACTTGTCGAAGGCTTAGATGATGGTTAGCATTTTTAACAATAAAGTATTTTTAATCAAAGTATGTACATTTTTTTAGACTTGATGCTATTGCACACTTAATAAAATATAGTATAGTATAACATAACTTTTACATGCACTGAAAACCAGAAAAAATTATGTCACTCATTTGTAGCAATATTCACTTTATTGCTGTGGTCTAGACCCGAATATGCAATATCTCTGAGTTATACCTGTACAGGTGAACACGATGGACAAAGAGATGATTACTGTCCTGGGTGCGACTGAGTATACACTTTAAAATTTATAAATTGTTTATTTCTGGAATTTTCCATTTAATATTTTTATATTGCCATTGACCATGGGTAACTGAACCTGCAGAAAACAAAAACCACAGATAAAGGAGACTACTGAGTTTAGTTAACACTCTGGTTAATTTAAGGATTCATTGTTAAATATGTTAGAAATGAAATACTATGAAAAAATTTCTTGAGATAACTGGTTATCTCACAAGTTTCCAAGGTATAATCATGTGACATGAATAAAACCAATTGGATTGATTTGAGACTCCTATCTAAAGATGTCACTCACTGAGTAAAAGTATAATGCACCTAGTGAACTAAAAATCTACTACCCTTATGGGGAAAGAAGGTATAAGGAGGTAATATAAATTAAATAGAAAATATCCTTTCTCGTGTAATAATGTAAATGAAAATTGAGTATAGAAAAAATGTCAAACAAAGCAAGGTGTCAGAATCTGTAATGAAATATCAAAATTGTAGGAGTCAATAAAAACATGTTAGCTGAGGGTTACAAGTCACTGTGGTTTTGTTATATCAATATATGAATATACTGATACAGTAGCACTGTATAGTAGCACTCGAATAACACCAGCTAATTAAAGTTCTGTCAGGTTCCCTAATATAAAGCCTAGTTCTTCATGCTCAGTCATTTAACTTAGCTCAAAAGTGAAATTTCGGTCACAACCAAACGCTAAGAAATTCTACTCTTTAATTGAATATATTGAATAAAAATGTACACATTCTTTATATATGTATATGTATCTATCTATAATGTGTATTTATATATATATATTTGCATGTGTATATATATTTTTAAAGGAAAATACAATTATTTTTAATAAGAGGTTTAAATTTGATGTGAAAACTTCAGGAAGTTGAGCCAGTTAATCTGTAGCCACCCGTTTGTTTATAAGCTACTAATCTTAATTTTGGAGATTTTACCAGAAGCCTTTTTTGTGTGTGTATGATATCATTTTCCTTAAATATTAAGTCTATTTATATAAATTCATCTTACATAGTTTATAGTCATGCTTTATCAAGTTTTTCATTTGTCTTTTAGTTGTCTCTCACTTTCCTCACCGATTCCGAAGGGTGTTTTTGAGTTTAAACATTTAATTCTATGTGTTGTTCAGTATTTTAAAGATGCAGACGATGTGCTGATCATTCACAAAAGTTGACAGAACCTTGACGGATCTTGAACTGACCCATCCCATCAGTCATGCTTATGTGTAATTCATTAAAGGATTTTTTTTCTTAATCCCAAATTTATTTTCATGTTTCAACTTTTCATTATTGTTTTTTATTTGAATAATTGGGGGTGGGGGGGTGGGGAGACGAGAAATGCCCGGGGCGTAAAAATATAAACTTCATAATAATACAAAAAAAATGATGTAGAGAAATAAGAAAAGTCTACACGCAGAGCATTTTTTCTTTGATACTTTTGTGTTTATTTCATGTTCCAAGCCCTACAAGAGGGTAGTTGGGAAGTGTAAGAGATTTTTCAATGCAACGGCCTTAGAGGAATCATGTGTTTTGTGAAGTTAAGATGCTTAATTATGTTGAAATTTAAATACTAGCTAAGTACAATTCCCAGAGGAGCATATTTATCCATATCCTCTATTATTAACTTCTGTACACTATTAAATTTTAAACACACACACATACACACACACACACACACACACACACACACGCACACATCTCCAGGCATCCTGGTATGAATTAAAAATATGAATGCTATCATACTATTGATAACTGTTCTACATGGATAGTGATGCAAAATAAATTTATTAAGAATCCTTCAATGATACACACCACTCTTCTGAAAATGCTGATACATTTTGTACAATATTCATACACTATGTCCACTATTACATGAAAAAAAGTTGTAAAATGTTCTATTTCAAATATTGTTCTTTATAACACATATATTTAAAATTTCTCTGCAGAATATTCTCAACCTTTTTACGTATGTTAAAATAGTAATGAAATTTTTATAATACAGAATGGATCCCACTGTTATTAATAATAATAGCCTCTACTACAAATCCCATCACTGTGTGTTTGCTAAATAAGCTCAGTGATTGCAATCATGATACTATTATTGAAAATCCATTAATATGCAATCCATTATGCCAGGTACAGGAGAAACTAAGTGATAATAAAATAATTTCAGAGTTCTCTGACCTCAAAGAGTTTATCATCTAACTAGGGAGATAGATTACAAACAAAAAGATGTTCACCAATTTAAAGATTTTCTCCTTATGATGCTTTAAATATTCTACTAGCCTCCTAGATAATCATTTCACTTTTATCTGTCAAAAAAAATCAGTTTACATGATATGTGTGTGGCAGTAGAAATTTATACTTTTAATAGAATCGATAGATGAAACTATATTAACCTAACAGAAAAATGAAAACTCAATCAAATTCAATATTGAAGTTTAAAATTTCTATATATTTTTTTTAGAGAAAACAGGCACCAGTATTCAGAGCCTATAATTGGGGTTGCTGATGTAAAGAATCACTATGGAGAGGAACCATTTCTAAATACAACCACCCATATTTCCAGTCAGAAAGTAATCACTATTTCTAAGCTACATTGGGCTGAATTTCCTGCTAACAAATGTGATAATACAGAACTCTATGAAAGTTAATGTTCCAATGAGAGCTCCAAAAATGATCTCCTCAAAAAATAATATTGGTGCATTAAAATAAAGAATTGCACATTAAATTTCAAGTTAAGACTCTCATAGCATTAATGCAAAAAAAATAGGCTATGAAGTATTTACTTTATTTTTTCCCCTTTAAACACTTTCTACAGTGTCAGAATATATTTAGAAAAGTTAATCTGTACCAAGATCATACTGAGACTCATTACTCAGAAAATTTCAGAGGCATTTCAAACAAATAAAACATACAATTTTAGAAATAGTAATTAATTCCCCTTATTGATACACGACGACACTTTTTACTGCTATTCATTATTTCACATATTTTTTTTTTTTGATTTCTGCTTTCATATCATAGAACTTGGTTTGATTATTCCTTAACCATCATGTGGTAGTAACTTCTTTGTCATAGACACCATCGTTTTCTTTTGTCTTTTTTTTTTTTTTTTGCTTTTGTTTTTACTTTAAAGAGCCATTAGAACTGGTCAGGAATGTTCCGTGCAGATTGTATATGAGCCAGACAGATACCAACTCTGAAAAACAAGAACCTTTCCACACTCCTCTCTACACTACCTCCAACCTGCATACGCGAACTTCTCTACAGGTGGTTTCAGCTCTCAGATTATTCTCTGACTAAGAATAAAAGCATAAAATAATAAATGTCTAGTGTTAAAGACACCAGTTCTATTTATTTCACAGGTATGCATGAGAGGGGTAGGCAGAGAACAAGCTGTGATGGCGTATGACCACCAGCATTGTGAGCTGCTCAGTCTCTGCCGAAAGGACCTACACTTCCTCTTCATGCACTGGCTTGGCTGTGCTCGGTGACCACTGCTCTTCTAACTGATCAATGCCCCATTTTGATTGGTTGATACCCAGCTATATAAGTTGTTAAATCTTTTAAATATCACCTTCTCCTTTGCTGGGTGAACTTGGACAAAGGAATCCTCTCTCAACATCAATTGTGAAATAAAAACTTTGAACTGGATAGTCTCAAAGTCCCTTACAGTCTACCATTTGGGCTTTAACTATGCACATAAGGAATAGGAGTCAAGATGGAGTGAGAATGCCAATAGTAAATTTTCAAGAGCATCACATCTCAACCACTGAGTTAGAATATACAATATCAACTATTAAGTAAAAATTGAGACTTGATAGGGCAGGGTGTTATGGAGATGATTTTCTCAGTTAAACAATTTGGACCTTCACAGAGATGGGAACCAGCTGGTATTGTAAAACCAAGCCTAGAAAGTATAAAAAAAAAAAAAAAAAAAAACCCACTAAATATGCTCATTTTTTACAAGCTTGCCAAGCAACTCCAGCTTTCTTGAACAAAATTGCAGAACAGGAAATTTCCAAAATGGTATGCCTACATTTGTATTTGCAGTTTATGAGTTTTGTTTTAGTAGAAAGGTGGAAATTGACTCAAATTGGCTTAATTCATGTGGTGGATATAAAATCACTGCAATAATGTAAGCATACAAAACAAATGTTAGTAAGTTATTATTTGTCATCATGAGTTATTCTTTGGTTCATAAATACATGGGCTAAAGGATCTACTCTATCTTAAGGTACAGAAATAAACTACGTGTATTTAGATTTTTTCCTAGGGCCTAGATTTTCCTGGGATAATCTAGCCTAAATAAAGTGTGTATATTTGTGGGCATGCATGTGTACATGATCATGTATGGGGGGCAGGGTGGGATGTGAGGTGTAGGACATTCCAGGCAGCCAGAACACCATATTTAAAAGCACTGATGTAGGAAACAGAAAGAAGAATTCTAGCAATACTGGATAGTTTGCAGAATGAGTAGAGGACAAAATATACATAAGGAGAGGTAAGAGAACATCCTGTAGTGGATGTTAGAAGCAAGGACATAAACAACATTCCATGGCCCACTATAAAAGTTTTTACTTGCCATAAGGAAGGCAATGAAGGGCACATTGAGAGAGGGCTATTCCAATCAAAGTGAATTGCTTGGGTACAAATTCTATTGCTTAAAGAAGTTTTGTGTATTCTTTTAAAATAATAGAGAAGTTGAATGTGGTTCCATAGTGTAGCGGTTAGCACATCTGCTTTACATGCAGAAAGTCCTGGGTTCACACCACTGTTCATAGTCTATGGCCATGTTACCCTGAACAAGCCCGATCCTGTCTGATCTAGGAAGCTAAACGGGGTCGGGCCTGGTTTCTACTTGGATGGGAGACCACCTAGGAAGACCAGGTGCTAAAGGCATAAATAACAATAAGAAAATTAAAATAAATAAATAATAGAGAAGTCTAACTGTGCTAATGGGAAGATGAAAAAGGAGCCAAGATATGAATACAATAGCTATTAAAGTTGTTTAACGTCCATTTGTTTTATGTTGATCAACATATATTGGTTACCAAAAGGAAACAGGAAAGCTGAGCTCTTGCTCTTTCATCCTGTTAATGGCCATTGGGTAACATGATTTGCATTGTCCTGTGTTAGAGTTAACTGATCTTTTCCCTGCTTGAGCTAGTCTGTTGCTGAATTTTATTAAAATTTTCAGTTCAATTCTTACATTCTTCAACTCTGCGATTTCTGTTTGACACTTTTATATAATTTCTCTCTCTTTGTTGAAATTTTCACTTTGTTCATGCATTGCTCTCCTGACCTCAGCGAGGCTCTCTTTGCGGCTGTCATTTTGAACATCCTGTTGGGTAAATTATTTATCTATGTTTCATTAAAGTTTGTCTCTGAATATTTGTCTTTTTTTCTGTCATTTGAAACATATTCTCCTGCTTATTCTCCTTGACTCTCTGTGTTAGTTTCTGTGCACGAGATAAAACAGCCAATTTTCCAAGTCTTGACAAAGTTATTTCACATAGATTAATCTTGTCAATAGGCCTGACCTGAGCTCTTAGTTTTCGGTCAAAGTTTTGTGATTGTCAAAGCTGCCGTCTTTGTTTTCAATGGCTTCCAGCAGTTTAGGGTATGCCAAGGCATTTGAAATCCGTGTCCTAAAAGCATGGTAAATGCCCATACATCTGTTCAAGATCCTGAAGGACTACTGATTGCCTGCTTCTCCAGCTTCCCCATGCAGGTTACTTGGAAGGCCGACCTTCAGATACCATCTGGGAAAGGCAGGGTGTTAGATACGCAGCCTAGTCCCCCTCAGGGAGAAACCAAAACTGCACGTTTCCTCGCTGATTTTGTGCTGAGCCAGGGGGAATAGTCACTGGAAATGTTTATGTGACCCTGGGGAACTTATGATTGCTGAACCCCATCAGCTCCCACAGCCAGGTGGCTTGGTGGCAGTCCCTCTGGTGGCAGCTATAAAACTTAGAGTGCTATATATGTGAACAAGCTTATTGAAGGGAGAACCTGGATACCTGGTCTTACCGTTGGAGAATTTGAGGGGAGACAGAAAGGGGTGTGCCCACCAGTTCCTTCAGGCTCCAAGGAGGATCCTAGTCAAGTCCTATTTGTAGGCTGATTAGAACTAGAGCCTCTGGCGGAGCCGGGAAAATATGCAGTCAAATCCTTTTCAGTGAGAAACTGGTAGATAGGCCTTTTAGTCTGTGCTGTATGTGGTAAGCCCAGGTGTGGAGATGCAGAGAATGTTTGTGCCTGCATTTAAAAATGACTTCTTCATTTGCTATTGTTCTATGTGACTCATGAATGCAAGTCCCATTGCCTATGAGACATAGGTGTCTTGGGGTCCCATTTTCCAGGTGACAACTGTAAATGTTGGGACATGAAATGTATGGATGAGCTCCTTTTAAGATAAAGCTGGAGATTTGGAGTATTTTCTCAGTCACCCGATGTGTAGGAGTCACTCAAATCTGGTTTCTGGATTTCTGTCAGAGGGAATTACTCCATTTGTAGCTGTATAATCTGTCATCCATGGGAGGAGGGAAATTCAGGAACCTCCAATTTTGCCATCTTGGTGACATCACTCTCCTTTTTCCTTTCCTTAAATGCATTTGGAAAAATGTGGAATATACTTCCTTTGTTTAAGCAGACTTTCCATGAAATATGCAAAAAAAAAAAAAAAAAAAAAAAAAAGGAAGACAATCCTAATCCTATTAGGATGCCTAATCCTGTTGATGCAGGACAAGGCAATTTTCCTCACTTGGCAAGACCAAACCCTGCACCTAGAGAAGAGGGTCCTTTGGCAGAGAGTGTAGAAAGAATTCAATACGCACACCAAAGTTAGAGTCTAAAGGAAAGTTTATTAGAAAAGGGATAACACTCCACAGACAAAGCGTGGTCTCTTCTCTGTAAGGTAAATGCGTGACATGCCGAGAGAAGTTTTAAAAGCAAGCCTTTGTTGAGAAAGCGCTCCCGGGCGAGGTTCTCTGGTCCAGAGAGGAGAGGGGCCAGAGAAGTCATGCCCTGGGACAGGAGGGCGGAGTTTTTATAGGGTTATGTTGGGGTAGGGTATAGAATGGGAACTGTCAGCTGAGCATCCTGATTAGAGTGGTGGCAGATTAGCGTGGTGGCAGATTAGGGCGGTGGCCCCAGGGCTTTAGGGTGGGCTCTTGTCCGGATTCCACGTCAAGCTGGGAAGCCTCTAGGCAAGCTCTCACGGACCTAACACTCTCAGAGTCAGAGAGTGAGAGAGACATTGTAAAGACACTGAGACCAGACCCTGATCAGTCAGGGAATTCAGTTTATATGTCATTCTTTAGTTCCCATTTCCTTTGATATGGACAAACAGTGAGGAAAGGGAAGAGTATATAGTGTGAAAAGGCAATCATATGTAGACTGAAAGGCCTGCTGGCAGTTCCCAGTCTTTAATCCCTAGGCTCCCCATGGTTTTAGCCATGGAGAATGACTCTTGCTTCCCCTTTCCCTTTCACAGGTTTGGAGAAGGGGGCTGATAGCAATCCCAGTAGAAACCTTCCTTTGTTCTGCAGACGTCATCCTGGCCTGGCTGCAGGGCTGATGAGCACATTGCGGTCTCTGAAGGAAGCTTGATTAACATTTTTAATTCTCTTGCTTCCTCCCTACATTACTATTATCAACACCCCCCTCCCTTCCCTCATTGCAGTCTTACAGTTTGTAGTATAATCATTGTCCATGACTCTCTATTGCTTCTTGAGATAGGTTTATGTCAAATACATATCCACCTGGTTTGCCATGGCCATGAGTCTGCCAACCATCCTGTACATTTCCATATTTCACTGCTTCCCCACTAAACTGTAATGTGCATAAAGTGCAGTAACCTGTTTTTGTTGTTGTTTTTTACTGGTGTGCACGCCGTCAATGTAAAGACATTGTGAGCATGGTTTTCCTCAAGAAACAAGGAAGAACAGCTCACAGCTCATGTCTGCTACACCACACTATTTGTAAACAATTGTATTTTTCAAATTACATCAAAGAATATTGAAGATCTTTGGTTTAAAATGCCTGGTCCAAATTCAGATATCTACTTAATTCTGAAAAATTACTGGGACAGAGCAGATACTTAATCTTTCTTAAATAATTCCACTGTATCATTAAGATATTCTTAGCCTGAGAATATTTTTTCTTAAATGAGGCAGTAAGCAAAAATCTTAGTGTACCATGTAAAATGTATTAATTTTAACATGGCCCTTTGAGTCTATTTTAAATAGTATATCCGTTTATAAGTGTGTTACCGAGCCAATGAAAGAATAAGAAATGACCTTCCATGCATCCAGACATTGAAGCGAGAATAAAACTCAATAGTCGTGGTTAAAATATAAGATACGGTGACATCAAAATACAGTAATTTCAAAATTCAATTTGAGAAAAAATTGTTTTGAATATTTTGAATCAGATTAGCCTGAGGAGTGATGTTGAACTCATCTTTTGGGTAAGCCCCAAATCAGGATATATTATTACTTGGAATTTTTTTCTTCCTGTCTTTCTCACCCTTAAATCTCAGAGTCTAACATTTCTGGAGAGGGAATGCATTAAATTCTCAGAGCAGCCAAGAGAGAAGAAAGAAATCCTACTCTCAACGCAACACTCACAGACTCAGTGTTCTGCTTGCCTATCCTTCAGGCACATTTTATTCCCAAACCCCCTGTTCGTAAAGTCTTGATTCTAAAAGAATTGATACTCCACTTCTCCAATTCACTTCCCACTCTTATCTTTTCTTAATTATCTACCCACAAAAATTTGAATCCACAACTAAATATACCTTCAAAGTAAGCGTGTGTGTGTTTGCACGCACACACACACACAGGTAAAACAACATTTGGAGTAGTTATGTTTGTCTCTTAGGTTGTAAAAGTGAAATGAAAATTTCTATCCATTTGATATCCTTTGTCTGAGTTTTCTCAGAGAGTTTAGCATATCATTCAATTTTGTAGACCCATTATTATTTACGTGATTGGAATCATACTAATCATTAGAGATAGAGGGTAACCATGCCTCAATGGTGGAATTCCAATATCATATTCTGTACATTTACATCGGGGAACTTATATTATTAAAATAATAATCTATTTTCTTTTTACTTTTTATTTTCAGAAAGATATTGATTTTAAAACTGTGAATATTATCTTCCACCTCCTGGTAACATTGTACTCTATGAGACACGAAACATGTCTCTTTCTGAAAAATGACACCTGTTGAAATATTTTAAATGTACTATTATTTTTTATGTCAACATTTTCTTTTCAAGCTGATTTCCAATATTCAATGAACTATTCATATGACATGCTTTCATACAGTTAAAAAAAATGTGTGATCCCTTATAACATGTTAACTTTTTATTGCCTCCTACTATTTTTCTTCTTTTTCTAGTACTTATAACCATGAAATCAGTTTGTTTTTCTTACCACTTATTCATTGTCTCCTTTAATAAATTGAAATAAGTTTCTTGCAAAATGAAACTTTTTTCATTATCGAAGCCCTAGAATATACAGCAATTATTGGCACACAGTAGTCATTCAGTAAATGCCTATTATATAAATGAATGAACGAATGAATGAATGAATTTATCTTTTAGCTCTAAATGATCTTAGGGAACAAGCACTTCATATAAATCCTTTATTTGATATGATACTGAACAGCAAGAAAATAAGTGAATTGTTTTAAATCATATAGATAGTCTGTAGCCAGGTTTGTACTAAAATGCAGGTCAGTTCACTTATTCTAGTGCTTGCTGCTATTACACAGTTTTCCCCTAATCACTGGAACCTGCGTAATCTCAGTTAAAATGTGACATTTCTGATTAAATTTGGCTTTCATATATTATTCAATTCCGTATGGAATTATAATAGTTTATACAATTAAAATATTTTTGAAGTAGCCTAAAATTGTGTAAAATTTTTAAGCAATTTATGTCCTTGTTGCTTCATACCTGTGACTAGCAAATAATTCACAATTTTTAACATCAATTGGAATTTGTGCTTTTTTCATACTTCATTTATCGCTATGAGAATCATAGCTGTTGGTTTCAACCCATGATTCCAAATTATTGAGATAATTATAAATTTTAATTGTAACATCTTTGATGTTAAGTAGCAATTTCAGATTTGATTAAAATGCATCTATGCTTAAGGATGCAAAAAATGCGTCTAAAAGTTTGAATATGTGTATGTCCAAGTATCTATGTACATTGGTACAAAGTTACAAATTTTCTAGTCTTCATAAAATTTTCCTCTGCTTTGACAAAAGCCATGGTATAGTAATTTAAGGTAGTTATTCAGCACATAGTACTTTACCTGATCAAATTATGTTTGAAGTTAACATACATGACTTCGTTTTATACACAATGCTACACAAGCCCTTATGGTTCTTTTCAATCTTGTATTAGATTTTAAAATGGAGCAAAAAGAGGAATCAATTATTATCACAATGCTAGAGCATTGAAATTACATAATATCTAGGAATAGTTTTATAAATCTTATAACATTTAGGAAAAAACATAAATTTCATTTAAATGTCTCTGAGGTTGAGGGAAAATAGTTTATACGTGAATGTGACTGAATCCAGGTATTTTCCAGTTAAAGTAAACCATTTTCTTATTTTCCTTATTTATAGTTTAATATTAGAAAAAGCAAAGGTAATTAATTTGTATATTGGTCTCAGTTAAAAATACAGAGGAACAACATTATTTTTGATTATGAACTTTCTATTTTTAGCAATGATGGACAGGAAAAACAGAGAAAAATAGAGCATCAAATTTTAATTCTTTTAAGGAAAATTATACTTTTGTCTAATAAACCTATGGAAAGCATTTTAAAAAATGAGTTACCATAGAACTTGTGATAAGATGACCTGTAATAATACAAAATAGAAGTCCTACTTGTTAAAAATCTTAGTTTAAATTCTGGATGTATTTTATTACCTCATGACTTACTAAAATTAAAGGGTCAATTCATTGCTTTGCTCTTGGAAGATGGTCCATTCACATTGTTCAACAGCAGCATCTACTGGCTGCGAAGCCCACCACCAATTTTGTGTAGATTAAATTTCTGCGGCTTCGGCTTCGTATGTCCTGTGTCTCTCTATAGTGAGGCTTTCAATTGGAGGGGTGGATAACATGAGGAGAGAGAATAGAAAATGAAAAGGCCTTAGGTGTAGATTTCTTTAATAGTTCCCAGTATAATTTCGCACCTAAAAAAAAAAAAAAAAACAAAAAGAAAAAGAAAAAAACATGATCATTGCATTCGAGGTTTCTACAGTCTCATTGTTTGTGTCATCCACAGCAACCAGCATGTGGATGGTTGGTTGCACATTGGAGAGCATGACTGTCACGTCAGAGGTAGCAACTTTGTTTAAAGATATGAAACATGTATGCACGCAAAAGGAATAACAGGTTCTATAAAAGTGATCAAAGAGAAAAACACTCTATATCCTATATATTAGTATTTAAAGGATACATTTTACAACTTAAAGGTTGTTACTGCAGGAAGAGTACAAGATTTGGAGAGATGCTCTCACTCTCTGTTTTTTAATTATTATTATTTTCAAAATAGTAACTTGGAATTCCAAAGATAAACTCTAAATATTATTTTAAAATGTAAATGATGCATTGTATTTCTCAGTGTTAAGTAAAAGCTGTACAACCCTCTGATTTAGATTCCTTACAACATGCTTTTGTATAGACAATTGCTTTTTTTTTTTAATGGGAATATTCACCTTGCTATATTTGAATCTTTTGCCTCAATAATATTTTCTATAACGAACTTACATTTTTTTTAGAGACTCTGAACTGAGCTTGAAGAATTACTTTAGCCTTAAGAATTTTTATTTAAGAAACGTGAATTTAAGTATTCAGTATTCTAAAAAGAGTTCCTTCCCGCCACGGCATAATATCACAGCACACACATATAAGGTTTTCCTTTTCTAGATCTATCAAATTATCATCTGGTTCATTATTGCCGATAGATTGAAGAAAGAGTTGTAGCAGTAGATTTACTGTTTTTTAAATACTAGAAATGTATATTACTGGAGAAATTATTTGATTTCACAAGTGATCACTGGTTTGTTTTTTTTATGTATTTTTATTTAGTAAATTCTTACACAGTATGTATTTGGGGCCTGGAAATGCCCTATGTGATTAAAATGTTAATTAATTTTATTATTTAACAAACCTGAATGGCTTGAGAAAAATTTGAATTAATTTTACTCAGGAAATATTCATTCTTTCCTTCACTCATTTTAGGTGAGAATATTACCCCACCTATCTGAAGCTGAGCTTGCAAATATACAAGCATATCTGAAGAGACCAGAGGTTTTCAATATGTTTGCATGGTTTGCATTGTCTCCTGTGCTCTTATGATTTATTACACACTGTCCCTTTAGCCTAGTTTCCAGAATGAACACTTTAAGAGAAGACTTGAACCGAACCTCCAACTTCAGAGCCTACCTAAGCAGAATATGCCAGACAATCCCATCCTATTTCAACCGAACCAGAAATCACCAAAAAGAGCTACCATCCTTACAGGGATAGTTGACTCTGTTTTTTTATAAATGAGTGGGATGTTGCAATACAATAGGAAAAGGAGGAGTATGTTTGGACCTCAGCTGATTCTTTGGGTCACTTCTTGGCACAGTTACATTGAATAATAATCATGAGCAACCATAGTTTGACAAGAGCATGGTAACCAGGGTCCTTGTCCCTTAAGAGTGAAGGTCTGGGTCATCCCATGAAGTGAGCAACCTAGACCTGGCTAAATGGTAGAGGAAGAACATGATGAGTATTTGTAGCCTCAGTATCAATCACAGCTATGGCTACTATGTATTGATCCACTACTTTTCCTTTTGTTAACTTCTTTTTTTCTTCTAAAATTATGTCTTGCCATCATTATGAAGAAGCATTGTCAACACAGAGAGAATTTATTGTGACCTGAGTGGTTTAAGGATAAACTATACAGACAATGTCAGTATCCTTCTGTTAATGTGATGCATTTATTACCATTGATAAACTAATAATGACATATTCTTAAGTAAAGTCTGTAGTTCACATTATACATTGTATCCTACAGGTTTGGACAAATGTCTGTTCTCTGGGTTGCATATTCTATGAGTTTTGACAGATGTATTACATATATCCATCATTACAGTATCATGCAGAATAGTTTCACTGCCCTGAAAATCCCCTCTGTTCCACCTATGCACCCCTTCCTTTTACCATTTACCCCTAATCCTTTGGCAACCACTGATCTTATTGTTATTATAGTTTTGCTTTTTTCCAGAATGTCACAGAGTTGAATCCCTTTCCTCCTTCTTTTTAATTGCTAACGTTGCTATCACATTGAGCTCAGAGACTTGAAGATGCCACTATTTATCTTGAGCTGTAGAGTTAGCTCCTTAGGGCTGAGTCGGTAAAGTCTTGGTTTGAGCCATTACAAAAAACTACAATTGGTAGGAGAACCTTTCTTTTACCTCTAGCAAATAAGTGATTCACAACTTTTCAACTGTTCCTGTTTACCGTCAAGAGATATTGCAACTGAAGTCAAATACCAGAGCATCTTGCCCTGAGATCAAAAATTGAAAAAAAAAATTAAGTAGCTATAAATCTACTCAAAATTATAGATGGAAAAATTACAATTTAAAGAGGGCGTAGGTATAAGAACCACTGCACATAGGCAAATTAAGCCTTTAGATTTGCTTTCAAATCTATCTTTTTCATAAATATGTAAGTTAAATATTATGATCAACCATAATGTTTCTCCTAAAAGGTATGCTCCATTAATCTTTTCCAGTGATGTTCTCCAATATACCTTGTAACCACTGTCAGGGAAGCAGAAATTTCCCCCTTGAGTTCTTATGGCTCTACTAATAATAAAATTGACCCAAAGCCAGATCGATGGGAGACCATAAATGATGCTCAGAGAAATGATGAACCAGTCTAGCTCGTTATATATTTTAGATAAAGAAAAGATAAATTTGTGATAAACTGACAGAACAAATAAACTTAGTTGGGTTTTCATGGTCATTAGTAGGGAACCTAAACAGAAAGAAGGCTTGAGTGGTAAATAGTAAAAAATAACAAGGTTTGTTTATACAGGCTTCTTGTCTCTGGGGTCCTTAACTCTAGTAATAAGGGTGTCTCTCTCAGCCTCCTTGCAGCAAGGAGGGTATTTTTCACAAGGGAGATTTATATTCTGCATTCAAGGAGACAAAGAGGGGTCAGTGTGCCTTTCTTGCACCAAGTGCTTATCAAGGAACTTTAATTTAATCAATATGCCACCATAAGATACTTTGGAGCAGCCACCCCTGGGCCCCAACACCACCTACTTGAGTTGGCTACAGTCATTTTGCTACATGTGAGGTACTTTAATTTTTTAAAGGGTTATATATTGTGTTACTTTAAAACATAATTACCATTTTTATTATTACTTTATCTTTGCATTTGAAAAAATATAAAAAACAAATTGCATAACTCTGTCTAGCTTCTTTCTGTTGGTATTATAACCACAAGCAAAATAAACAGATGTTTATGTTGCAAAAACATTTTGAAAATAGGCTAGGACAAGAAAAGGAACAATAAACACAATGTACATTTAGCACCATTTTCTCTAACCTACCGAAGGTAATTATCCAAAGGCCAAACCATTTATGCTATTTCTACATTCTTAAGCCAGTTGTGGATTGATTACTTATTATCTAGAAAAATTGCTTTGCCTTGGTGACGCCAAAGTCTCACAAAGCACCAGTTTTCTATCAATGACTGACTTCTGTGATACTTTCAGCTAATATGAAATAATACGTAATTTGAAATTCTGTTACTCTAACCATTTTCATGTTATTCTCTCAAGACAAAACTATATGCTGAATTAGATATTACCTAAATCTGAAATTGGTTGAATTTAAAATAATCCCAATCATAGTTTTCTAAAAAAAGTTGTAGTAGAAATAGCCACAAATATGAGCAATTTTTATGTACTCTAATCTCATCAGGGAATTTTTTATGGTCTATCTCATTTAGATTGCTTTTGGAGAATAATTGTATTTTAGCATGCAAGCTCTAAAGTCTAATGTTAGTAAGGTCTAAGATACTGATAGAAGAAATATTGTGAAGTAGAATCTCTGAGTCGTATGATAGATCTTTTTTAAGTTTTGAGGAATCTGCATACTTTTTTTTAAAGTGGCTGCATCAATTTTCAGTTCTATCAACAGCGCACAAGGGGTCCTTTTTCTCCACATCCTTGCCAATACGTAATTTGTTAACTTTTTGTATTAGCCATTGTGACCGGTGTGAGGTGATATCACATTGTGGTTTTTATAATTAGTGATGCTGACCTTCTTTTCATAGTCTATTGGCTATATCTATGTCTTTTGGAGAGAAATGTCTTTTCATGTCCTTTGCCCAGTTTTTGATTAGATTGTTCGTTGTTGAGTTGTTCGTTGTTATTGAGTTGTATGAGTTTCTTATACATTTTGGATATCAACCTCTTATAAGATATATCATTTTAGAATGTATTTTCTCATTCAATAAATTGTCTTTTTGTTTTGTTGATAATTTCCTTGCCCATGCAGAAGCTTTTGGGTATTTATTAGAAGAAAATAAAAACACTAATTTGAAAAGATACATTCACCCTTATGTTCACTCAGCATTATTTACAATAGCCAAGATACGAAAGCAACATAAATGTCCATTGATAGATAAATGAATAAAGAAGATGTGAGATATATATGTGTGTGTGAGTGTGTGTGTGTGTGTATACATACACATATATATATTTCACAGCAGTAAAAATAATGAAACCTGTCACTTGTGACAACATGGACGGACCTAGAGGGTGTTATGCAGTCAGATAGAGAAAGACAAATACCACATGGTTTCACTTATACATGGAATATAAAAAACCAAAAACAAAAATCAAAATACGAATGAACAAACAAAACAAAATCAAACAGACTTGTAGAAATAGAGATCAAAGTGATGTTTACCAGAAGGGAGGGTGTTGAGAGAGGGAAAAAACAAGCTGAAGAGGAATATAGTCAATAATATGTGATAAGTTTGCATGGTGAGAGATGATTAAAGGTAGAATTAGTGGGGCAATCACATTATGTGGTACGAAAATGTTGTATCACTATACTGTACACCTGAAACTAATATAACTAATATAAAATTGCATACCAACTAAAAATAAAAACAAAACAAAGTAAAACAACAATAAAAATATTGTAAATTAATTATATGAATAAAAATGTTAAGTATGAAGATCAGTCATTTTAAATAGAATATATATTTCAATTTTTACGTGAAATTCGAGACTATCATATACAATGTTTACGCAATGTGCCAAAAAGCAATCTGTGAAAAAATACTTTGTCTTTTAATGTTTATCACTAATTTTCTGAAAACTATTTCTTTTCAGATAATAAATTTGTCTACGAGTTTATATTATTAAATACACTTAATATTTTCTTACAATAAATTCTTGGAAGTAAAATTATGGGCCAAAATTTGAATATGTATTTAAATACATGATACCCATGGTGAAAACTCTCTCTATAAAGTACATAACATATTGCACCCTTCCTACAGTTCTAAAATACTTCCCAATTCCTCCACAATCATACTGAATTTCAGCATTATTATCCTTAGAGTCTATGCCATTTTAAGAAGTAAACACACATTTTAAATTAATTTTAATCATATTTTATTAGCATTGATGTCAGTATATACCTATGTAAATTTATCTATATATTTATCTATATATATGTATCTATGTATCTATCATCTATCTATTTATTTATCATCTATCATCTATCTACTATCTTTATTCTCCTCATTACAAATTGCACAATTATTGCCCCTTTCCATTTATAATTTGGTGTATTATTTTTACTATTGATTTAAATTAATTTCTTTATTAATGAGTAAAACTTCATATGTCATAAATGCTGTCTATATTTTCTCAATTTTTATTTACTTTTGAATTTTTCTTTTTTATTAGTTTTAAATATACATAAGTTAAAATGCCTGTATGGTCCAATTAGTCAATCTTTTCCTTTATGGTTTCTCTATTTGGTGGTAAAGAGTGGTGTTGAAGAAGAGTTTTTATTTTCAATAAATTTTTATTGAGCACTTATCCTAGCTTAAGGGCAGAGAGAGTCAATTAAATGCTTGTCCTGCATGAAATTTCAATCCAGTTGTAGAGAGAGAAGAATAAATATACATTCACACTACATTAAGAAATGTTTTATGAACAGCAATCTACAAATAAATGCAAATTGATACAGTGCAAATTGAGAACATATGTGCTAAGAATAAAGGAATGGGTAATTGAATGGAACTTTTCAAGGGAGGGAAATTGAAGATAATAAAATGCATAACGCTTTCAAAATTTTCATGGTATCTTTTTTAGTGGTCTTCTATACATCTATGAATTATTCCACTTTGCTTATATTGGAATAAGATGGACATTACTGAATAAACTTTATATACTTTCTTATAGGAAATGAGGAATTGATGTGCTATAAATACTTACGTATAAATGCTATTTTCAGCATCTTTTTATTAAAAATTGAGAGTGAGAGTTGGATATGCACAGGAAAGAAAAATTAATTATTTCTCTTACTGGGCGTGAGTACACTTTATACCTCCTAATCCACCCTTCCCTTCCATCTGCCACACACTACTTTAGAAGCTTAGTTTCAGAGGTCAAGGTATAATAAGAAAAATTATGAATGTGGTAATAGTATTCTGAAGTAATTGAGGGAATAAAAGCCACAAATTAAGAAAACACAACTTATTTTTACATCCAAAATTATACATAATCATCATGTTATCATTATTTATATCCGATGCTCATTTCGAGTGGGAAAAATAACTTCAATTTTTGTAACTATGTTAGTGATATGTTTTCAATACAATTTAGTTGTAATTTGATTTTATTCTAATGTCTTACAATGATTTCCTGGGAGTTGTCTTTGCTCTCTCTCCCTCCGGTGGTCCCTAGCACTCATTACTGATGTTGAATGAAACAGAAAGAGGTAGTGATAACATGACAGCTACTTAATTTAGTTCCTATGTTTGCTGTGTACTTTACTTTCTAATTTTCCTATACTTGGGTTCTGAATGATCCACTTTAATACCATAATGTTTATTTATTCATTTTTTTTGAAGTATCTTTCATGAGTACTTAAACTCCATAATACTCAGGTGAGTAGGACAAACCAACCTAGGGTTAAAAAATATCAGGGTAGTACATTCACTCTACCTCCTTAACCCTGAGAAATTAAAATTATGTTCTTCTTCCTTAGGGGCTAATCAAATTACTTGACAAAAATTGTTCAATAAACATACCACTTCAAGATTAAAAAAAAAAATTCTCCTAAATCAATAGAACTGTCTTTCTTTTAGAAAAAAAGAAGGAAATTTTTCTCTTTCAAAAACTACAGTTTTTAGACATCTTCTCCAAACACAGAATGTGAAATAAAGTGTGAAAAAGATATCTGCTTTTCTTTCAAACCCATAGTAAGTTTTTATGGTTCCCAGAAATAATTTCCTATTTCTAAGATGCATACCTATTATATCATAGGTTAGGGTTTTTGACAATTCTGTGAAAGTTTCTTATGTCTCTTCATATAGTCCTTCTTCATATGATATTTATGCTTTTATGGCCTCCATTGGATAGGATTGCAGTAAAAGGGAAACATGGAACAGCCAAAATCTCTTATAATCAGGTAAGGTAATAACTGACCTTAAAGAAATGCCATATCATAAAACATGTCTCATTTCTAGTGGGTTCAATTATAATTGTGTCTCATTTTAGAATGTAAAATAATACACATGTATATGTGTGTGGTTTTGCAAAATTATTTTTTTCACTATATTGTATATACAATTCTAATGAAAATCAATTTTAATTTGACTGCATGTATGTTAAGATACTGTTCTTTTATTCATTTTTATTTAGGGTATTTCTTTTGAAAAATGTTTTTTTTTTTTGATATTGTCAAAAAGATGAGATCTATCATGGAGCATAATATTCTATTGCATCATGATGGGATCAAAATAAAGGAAGAGCAAAACATGATCTTGACTGAAAATTTCATAGGTTTATTACTCATATGAATAAAGATCAGAAGACCTCAATTTTAGAATAGTCCACTAAAACTGTCTTAAAAATATAAGAAGGGTAACAATTCTTATTCTTAAAATTATTCTGTGCTGTCTGGCCTGTTGTACCTGTAAAATGTGATTCTAAAAGAGGTAAAGAAGATCAGAAACTCCAAATAATTGTTTAGCAAATAAAAAAATTATTTTCTTCTTAAGAGCTTTAGAAGCATTTGAAAGAGGAAGGAACATGATAGCCTATAGGGGTAATAAAACCATCAGGTCAGAAATTTGTTGAAAAACTGCTAAGTTATTATCTCTTCCAACATTTCTGTTTTGTCATAATTAATATATGCCTTTCCCTCATGATCTATAAACATTGCTCTCATCTTGAACTTAGCTCAGTTTCTTGTAAGGTAGTATGCAATAATACAAACTTTTTATCATTTATCAAGACAGAAGATCGACTTTCCAAGTAATAAATATAACTAGATTTTATGAAATTATTTCCATATTTTGAAATCAGTGTTAGTGTAGGATTTTTTTTTTTGTATAAATCTATAGAATTAATTGTGCTGGAATTATTATATATTATAGTATACAATCAGAGCCCATAGAAAAATGTAAACATTTTTATGCTGGATTCTGTGATTAAACCCCATTTGCTTTTTTGGTTTATTTCCAGTAACTGCACTCTTGAAATCAAAGTTCCATTTAAATTGAACTCCCTTCAGTTCCTGGAAGAAACTCTATAACTGTCCCACCCTTTCCCCCTCAAACACTCCTTTAACTGCCTTCTACTATTTAGTTCCCACTTAACTAACCAGTCTGGTATTTCAGAGATCAGTTTCTAGATCCTCCAAATCCAGGTCAGTTGCCATTCCCATTGCACCCTCTGGTGGTCATTTCCATGTCCACCTTTGCTGATTAATGTAAGCCAATTCTGATAATTTCATACTCTTTAAACTTGTGGCAGTTTCGGGGGGGGGGGGGGAAGCATGTGATCCAACTCTAGGCAATAGAACCAGAGGCAAATTCCATCGGAAGCCATTTAATATGTTTTCTATTCATGAAATAGAGCCGTAGGAAAACAGTACCTTCTATATTTAAAATGTATTATTATCATTGCTGCTGTCATTGTTGTCATTTATTACATAATTCCTGGGAATGCTGTTGCTATATTTTTAACAGCTTGAGGTTAAAATCAACAAAAGATGGAAGAACAAAGAGATAAGAAGAAATTAATTTTTTGTCCACATTGCAGAGCCAATGAATCAGCCACATTTGAGGTCCATTCTAGCAGTCATTTAGCATTCTTCTTGTTCATCCAGCATCTGACTGCCTTATATATTTGCAGAATTTTCTATTTTTCAAAGAAGAACCTAAAACTACCAGGTCAAAATATGCCTTATATTCTTTTGCCTAGCTTTCCTTGTGTTGGAAGGTATTTTCCCATGCATTTCTTGAATTCCTGCATAGAGTTCCTTGAGCAAAAGCATTTACAGCTAATTTTTGTGTATGGAGAAATTCCAGAATATTTGTCATGTTTTTTTTTTTCTATTCGTGAAGAATTGGTTTATTTTCCAAGGATATAAACTTAGTCATGTCTTCTCCTTCACCCCCTGAGATCTTTGCTTACATTCCAGTAAAGATCATGCTCCTGTTGCTCTTTTTCCTCTCTGGAGGGGAGGATAGACAGGTCATGAGCATCCCTACATAAGATTAACGTTTTCTAACTTTGAGCTTTCTCTCCTGTGAGGCACCCACTGTATGTGAAGATAACTTCAAGTTCTCATTGTGTTGCCCTGTGGGAGCTGATGTATAGGAAACTGATATAATACAGTGATAAATGGTTTTTGTCTCTGACCAAGAAGTCATATATATTTTATCTATCCAATGTATGTATTCAAAGTAGCAGCTACTGCCCCAGCACTCAACACAATACACTCAGCATGGCAGCATGGTCTCTGACTTTCTTTGGTGAGCTAATGTTAGCTTGAGGGGAGGGTAAAATTCGACTCTGCAGTTTCAGACTTGATGTCTGAAAGTATAGTTACATGACTGAATCCAACGATTGCTACACTTGCTCCATATTTTCAACTGGAAATTTTAATATGAAAATCAGGTACCATGCTAAATGTTTAGACACAGGGGTTGCATTTTGCAGCATCCTTTGGTAGTTGTGTCAGCAGCAACAGCTGCCTAAACTGCACTTGCTGGCGTTGTCAACCATATAGGATTCTACTAAAAAAAAATCAGTTCACGCTACCCTCAAGCTTTCTCCTCCTGCCAGAGGATTTATTATTTTCCATAAAACTCACCACAGTCTGATTTACTTCATTGTTTATTTTCTATATCTCTACTCTGGAATGTAATGTACACAAGGGAAGGGGTTGTTTGTGTTATTTCCTCTGGCAGCATATGTATACTTTCAAAAATATTTTTGAGGGAATGAATATCCGGAGTTTGGAATAAACCATTATTGACCTTTGCTATTTTTCTCTTGAAGAAATTACTCATCCTATGAAGTAAGTAGGTGGTTGTTGTTGTTTGTTCTATTTTGTTTAGTTTTTACCATGTATGAAGGCAATGTGTATGTGTGTGTGTTTTTTCCTTAAATATCTGGAGAGCAACTAGAAAAGTGATCATGGAGAATAAAATACACAAATGTATATAATTCATAAGAAATCTTGTTACTAAATTTCCAGTCTGATTAATAGTTTTGTTAGTTATCTAGCTGCACAATAAATTATCAACAAACTTAATGGCTTAAAACAATGAATATTATCTCATACAGTTTCTATGAATGGGGAATCCTGGAGAGGTTTAGCTGAGTGGTTTTGGCTCCGAATTTCTCATAGGGTTGCTGTTAAGATTACAGCTATGGCTGCAGTCATCTGAAGGATTATCTCTAGCTGGAGGATCTGTTTTCATGATGGGCTCACTCTTAGAACTGGCAAATTGTTGGCAAGCTGTTGTCAGGAGTCCTCAATTTCTCACCACATGGACCCATCCTTGGGGCTTTTGGAGATGATTTGCAACATAGCAACTGGATTCTCCCAAAGAGAGTGATCCAAGATAACACAGATGTCAACATGTCTTTTATGATCTAGCTATGAAGTCACATTCTTTAATTTCCACTGCAGTCTATCGGTTACACCAGTCAGCTTGATTCCGTTTTTAGAAGGACCTTACCAGGGCCTGAACATCACAAGAAAAGCATGGAGGGTAATTCTGCAGGCTGGTTACCACAGCGATATCAGAGTCTTGTAAGTCTTATCTTCTTGCAATGAAGCTATGTATCTTTAAGGGACTTCTAAGATCTATAAAGAATTTTTATTAATTGACAAAGAACATGACTGAACAGGCCAAACAAAATTAAGTGTATAGTTTTGTAATTCTTAATTCCTTTAAGTACTTTTTTTCACACCTACTTGAAAGGGCAGTTGTGGCAGTCAAATTAGACACGTCTTGAAAGATTTGACTACTCTCACATTAATTATAGTTTTAATTATTTTCATCATCAAGAACTGCTCTTCTCATCCAAAGAATGCCCAATAGAGTTAACTTAATCAATATAAAAAATTAAATTAGTGATATATTTCTGCCCCATATCATGGATGTTGGCAGGTTTTAAAAGAAACTGACTGACACCCAAGACTTCCTAACACACATTGAGTACGCATGTTATTATTTATTAATTTTAACCCTGAGCAGTTGTTTTTATTAAAGTAATAGTAAGCTCTAGTGGAGATTAAGTATATGACCATTTATTAGATGGCATCCATCTTGTATTTACACTTTGATCAATGTCCAAAAAATTACATGGATTCTAAAAACACATTTTGAAAACGGACCTTATAGTGCATTATTTAATGCATGCTATATTATGAAAATATTTTTTTCTCAATATATAGAGGAACGCTGAAGGAAGTATGTTGAATAAAGAAGCATTTATTTGGGCTGTTTATCTCAACAACATTTATTTGCCATTTTGAGCTCTTTTATATGCTGTGTTACTTAGGCTACTTTTCCAACCGGGTTACACAGGCTCATTTTCCTACTCTACCTAGTGCCTACTGAGTTTTTTATAAAAGCCTCATGCATTTCTTTTTGATTCCCTGTTGTTAAACTGAAAACTTTGATTCATTAATATCATGTTGAATTTTTAATGAAAATATTGGTTTATACAGTTAATCAAAATTTAAACTTGTACCCAAACTTATGCCTAATATGACATATATTATCCACAAAGCTATTATCAGTCATGTCTTAAAGTGCTTAAGAGTAAATGCTCTGAAATAATGTAAATGTCGTTAAAGCTAATTGAATGTCTTTATTTTTACTACTCTTTGAGAATTAAATTCTGTGTTTTTGATAATTAAAAAATAAAAAAAATTTTCTAAGCTGTGTTAAAATAAGATAGATAATCTGAACTTTTGTGTTGTATATTTCTCTCAATTTGAGTGGTTATCTTCATTTTGGTCAATGGCCTATGTAAATTGTCAGTTTCTTTATAGTGCATTTATGATGTATATCTCTTAGCTCTACACAATTTCTCGATGTTAAATTTAAAATTTTACATGCTTAAAAATAAATGTGCATAGAAAACTTTAAACCTGACTGTTTAAGGCTTTATTTATTTATTTTTGACTTTCACATGATGTCTAATGTCTAATTCACTGTCAGTGACTATTAGGTATCTTCTGGCACTATAATATTCCAGGTTGCTCCCTCCTACTGAAAATCTGTTCTCATATTATTTTCCCAAGTTAGCGATAAGGTTGCATTTTTCAAAATTCAATCTTATTGGATTTTTTTCTTACAGAAGTTTTGAATAAAATTTACTCATGATATAAAACTACTTAACAATTTGCCTTCCCTTCTCATAATTAATATTCTATGATATCAGTCTTAATATACCTATAAGATTAATTAAAATGTGATAAAAGTGCTTCCATAATAAACTCATTCAAATTATGTGACTGGAAATAACAAGAAAGTGCTCAATGTTCTGTTTTCTGTAAAGTATATACAAGATAGGAAGTTTATATTGTTCCTTACATACTCATAAAGCACACAATTAATTAAGCACTTCACACAATGCCCTTCATTTGTGGATCAAAACCATATACTTAGAGTTTAAATTGGTCAAGTATTCAAAGATGCTTGGAAAAACATATTATTAAGCCACAATTGCCCACACAAACAAAACAATTCATGAAATCAAGCAAACAAATCTGTTGCGTAAAACTTGTTTTTAAAAAGGAACTTCTCAATTTTAAATAATAGGCATTTATTTTGTTTTCAATATTGTCTGACTTTGAACTTTTTAATATCTTGAGTATAATTCTGGCTTTGAGGTTATGCATAAAAAGGGCCAATATCTATCTTTTGAAGGGGCTATATGTGTCTTATAAAAAATATCCTTAGGTATCATGTTCTGTTATTACATTTATAAAATATTTTTGCGGTTATCTATTTTCTGTCTGCCCAGTTAAACGTTCAGCTCCATGATGTCAGATATGGCTATATATTTTATATATTCATTTTGTATTTATATTAAAAATGAAAAATAGTTGTTATTTGGGAGCATCAAAGTATTCTAAATTTTCTAGAAAGTTATTTCCAAATGAGATCACTAAAAAAAAAAAAAAAAATAGATATTCAGGACTGAAAATGGACTGAGATCCAGAGGAATTTCTTACTTTTACAAGTGAGGCCAATTTTATCAAATATATTTTGATAAAATTTTTTGAGGTCACACAGCTTAGATGGGCAAGATAAAAATGAAGCTCACTCATTCAACAAATGTGCATTAAGTATTATGCAACAAGTCATTGAATAGGTGGTACTCATGAGGTGTAATCATAAAATTTACTTTTTTCTTCTATCTTTTTAAACCATCTCGGTATATATAATCTATCTCTTAACCCTGTTTGAAAAGCTAGAATGACTCCATGACACTTTATTTTCTTAATTTAAATTAAGTTTATTGGGGTAACGCTGGTTAAATACAATTACTAATTTTCAGGTGTACATTATAATTCAACATCCGTATATTCTATTGTGTGTTCACCACTCAAAGTCCAGTTTCCTTCAACTACCATATATTTGATCCCCTTTACCCCGCCTACCTCTTCCACCCCCTGTTCCTTTGTTCCTTTGTTGCTTTTAGGTTTACATCCCACATAAAAGTGATATCATGTGATTTTCAACTTTTTCTCTCTGGCTTATTTAGCTTGCAAATGGTAGTATTTCATCTCTTCTTATGGCTGGTAATATTCCATTGTATACATGTACCACAGTTTTAGCCAATTATCTATCATAGGACACTTTGGTTGCTTCCATGTCCTAGCCACTGTGAATAATGCTGCTATGAACATTGGTGTGCAAATATCTTTATGAATGTGATTTTTTAAGTATTTGGGGTAAATACCCAGTAGAAGGATCACTGGATCATATGGTAGATCTAAGAGAGGAATTAGACATTATTTAAATGATAATAAGTTACAACTGTACCAAATGCTTGGAAGGTTAGGTGAATGTGGTTGTGAGACACATGCTAAAGACAGTTGGACTAGCAAAGAGGTTGGTGGAGGTTTCTCTACATGTGGGGCCATTTAGTTGAGATTTGAAAGCTAATTGCAAGTAAACTTCATGAAAGAAGAGTGAAGTTTGAGGAAAGTTAAGAGAAAACATTTTAAGTAAAAGAACATCTCATACAATGGTTCAGTGATGTGACAGGCAAAAACAGTCCAATGGGGCTGCTTTCGAGAGAATAAAGTGGTTCCTATGAGCAAAACATAAGGCTAGAGTTTATTATGGAGAACAGAATATGCAAGGCCTGATAAGTCATTTAAAGATTTAATTTTAAATGCAATGCTAATTCATTAAAGGGTTCTAAACTGAGGGTGGAAATAGAAGATAAAATTAATGTTTTGCAAAGAGTATTTTGGCTGCAGTTTGGACAAAAGATCTTGTGGGGCAAAATGTACAAAAGTAGGAGACAAATTAAGGAAGCAATTGCAATATTCCACGTGATTTGTTTTAACTGAAATAAGAGAGATATTTCAACTTTACCATGTATCTTGTAATCTTACATTTCCACCATTAGTTTTCAGACTTCCCGATAGCTTGGATGTGGATCAGTTGTAGTTTTGACCAGGTTCAGAAGGCCAAATATAGCCCACCAGTGAAAACCTGTCTAGTGGCCAATATAGAAAGTTCACTGATTCTACACCTTTTCAGGTTCAAATATTGTCCCCAATACTTTACTAAACTCATCCTTATTTAAATATTGAAGGGGCTCACATTTAGGTAACTATTCAAATGAAAATTAAATGGATTCTAACTTTATTGTTATGCCTCTATTACTAAATGCTTGCACAACTAATAATAAAGTAGTAGCATGCATAGAACATCTTTGTGCAAAACACACTGTATCTGTAGTGATATTCTGGGCAGCTTCCCTTGCCCGGTCTTACTTTTTGCAGACAATGGTTTCTGTGACATGGATGCTTTCTGTCACTGAAAAAGAATGGAATCTGCCACTACTCCCTACCTCACAGTTTATACTCCAACTTTCATGTTCTATTTTTGATCCTCAGACCCACCCAGCAGTTTCTTGTCTCTGCAACTTTGTAAGATGCTTGGTCTATAAGAGTTTGTATGCTTCTCATTCTCTTGGATTCACATTTCTCGTCCTTTAGCATTTTTCTCAGATATCACCACCATAACCAAGACTCTTCCATATTTTATGTCATTATTGCAACTCTAATCTTCAAGGCAGGGTTAAATATCCTTCTGTTCTTAAGCCTTTTGAAACGTCTATCATTGCTCTTATCACAAGTAATTCGAATTTTCTTTTGGAATATCTAATTTTCCTACTATAAATTATTGAATGATTTTGCTTTTAATGCACTTGTGCCTGCCCAGAACTTAGTGCATAATGTATATGATAAATTCTCAGGAAATATTTGTTGGAGTAAACTAAGTTGGTTTCCCATTAAATTTTTCAGAAGTCCTCTCTGAAAACATTTCTTTGAAAAATGTATCTCATTATGTGTATCTTGGTCCTAATGTATATTGTTGAATACAATCTTTCATCCAAGACATGCACCTAGTTTTAGACACTAATTAGATTGAATCAGTTAATAAGATTGACATGACATATTTATGATACAATAGTGGAAATAAATTATTACTTTCGTAGAGATATTTTAAATTAATCTTGTATTTTCTTTAGTTTGTTCATCCTTAGATGTGCCAAATAAGGCAATTGAGTATTCACATTTTTCAGAATGCATTTTAAGAGCAATTTTGAAGTGTGAAATGATGAAATAATATGCATTTATCTTTTTCCTCTTATCTAAGAGCTCAAAATGATAATTTACCAGATTGAGTTCTTGGGAGCTAATACTATTGAAATGCAAAAAAGTAAAGAGCATAAAACTTTTTTCTAATAATTTGCTTTTTGAGAAAAAAGTTTGAATTATCTTTAAATCTGGAATGTACAATTTGAACAACAAGCCTCATAACATTAAAATCTTATGCATTTTTCAACTGGCTAAGTTCCTTTGGATATATTATTATTTTATTCAGAATATTTTTTGATATATTTTGGATTTTGTCCTGTGATCTGCTAAGAACTCAGGCTACCAAGATGAACATGATGCAGTCTATACTGTCATGAAGGTTTTATTCTAATTGGAGAGACAAGTAAAGAATTAGAATTAAGTGCAGTAAATGCTTGTTTTGAGATAAGAGAGTTGGCGCTGAGGTTTCTCTAAGAAATTTAAGGTAAGATAAAATATATTACCCTTTCAGTAATAAGCAAATTTACCAAGAAACAATGGTCCCAAAGCCTAAACATATAAGCAACAATTTACTGATTGTTGAGATCAGATCCGAGGAAGGAAGGAGCTACTCAGAAGAGAAGTTAGGTAATAGAAAAAAAAAAAAAAAAGATACAAAGGGCTCACAGAAGCAAATGCAGACAATTTAATCAAAGAACTATCCAGGAGAGTGGGAATCTTAGTCAAATTGTTTTTAATTATTCTACTTTTACTACTAAGTTTAATTATATCATCAAGAGCTGTGCAAGAAGTTAAAGCCAAATAACTTTCAAGAATCCGCTCCCATATTTAAGGCCACATCCTTTATGAATATGGAAGCCATTAAATGTTATTATTCCATGCTGGCCAAGCAAACTTTCATTATGACGTGGCTTTCCTTATAGAATTACCAAGAACAAAAGAAGAAGAAGAAGAAGAAGAAGAAGAAGAAGAAGAAGAAGAAGAAGAAGAAGAAGAAGAAGAAGAAGAAGAAGAAGAAGAAGAAGAAGAAATGGTACAAGGTAGGACAAGATAAACAGTTCCATCTCTATGAGAATTGTCTCTTTTTGTGTTAATAGAGTACATTCTGATGTGAACTCCTTTACTGCAAATCTACAACTAGGAATGCATGCATCCAAACGTTCTAAAGAAATCAAATTCAGTTCCTGCAAGACTGAAGATGATGGCAAATTTGACAACATAAAAAGTTACTCTGGATGGTAAAGGTTTAGGCAGAATTTGGGAGAAAGCACCTGAGTACATTTCCCTGACAAACTGCTTATTCTCTGTGTAATGTTGGAAGATTTACTTTCTGTATTTTATTTTCTTTCTCTGTAAAGTAGAAACAACTATATTATTTGCCTGATAGAATCGTTGTGAAGATATGCAGTTATTTTAAGCAGAATGGCATTTAAGATAGGAAACTGTTTACAAGATCACTGATAAAACCCGAGCAGCATGTTCTAAGATCTAGCTAAGAGTTCCATCTTCTATAATTTATACAATTTACCAACACATAAAAAGGGAACACCTTGATTTAAGTATTCAAGAAAAGAAAAAAGAAGTTCCAGAAAAATTGCAAGAATGTGTCCCTGATTGTTCTATAATCAGGAAGTTGGGGAATCAATAAACTATTGCTAGAGATGTTTTCTCCAGAAATATACTACTGTCACTTTACCCCATGGATCAGGGACTCACTGCTTTCATATTCGGTTCTAAAACAACACTTTTTTTGTTGGATCGTTAATTGTAGACGGATGGCTTATGTAGTATGTAGTGATGATATTCTCTCTTTTTATAAATGGACCATAAATTCTGATTTTGTGAGATTACATCTGATTGACAGAACCTCAGTAATATTTATATTTCCAGTCACAAAGGAGTCTGGGGAATAAAATTTAGCTTCCTAGATTCTATAACACAGGGAGCAAGATATAGCTTGCTTCAGAAGTTGACTACTCCAACCAACTATAGTAGATAATACCTTTCTACCTTGTTTTAATTCTTAAAATTTATAAAAATTGGATAAACAAAAGAGGCTTCCTAGCAGTAGATGCATACAAATTGAATTTTTAAAAACACGTGAACAAACAAACAAGAATATTGCTTATCTTTAGTGTTACAGCTAGGTATCAATAAAGGTAATTGGATGTAGATGTTTCTAGATTTAGAAAAAAATTTTGGATGATGGAAGCTGGAAGCTTTCATAGCTGTGGAAACAAGTTTGGGAAGAATGCAATGAATTCAGTTCCAGACATTTAATATACTGACCTGACTGAAGGTCTTCCATTAAGAAATATTTCACATATAGCTAGCTAATCAAATGGACAAGCAGTGACTATGGGAAAGATCTGTTTCAGACATAAGTATTTGTGTCTTTAAATATAGGTGGCAAATACTTCCATGATTATGAATAAGGTCTTACATGCAAAGCTGTACAGAGGGAGCAAACCAGGTGATGGAACTCTCCAGAGATCCAGCTTTGCAGTCTAGGAATAAGGACCAGCTCTCCAAACAAACAAACAAACAAACAAACAAACAAACAACTGAGAAAACATGACCAACGCTGTAGGAGAAAATATGAGTGCAGATGGAGGAAAAGTCACACGAGGACAGATTGAGAAGGCGGCCAAGTGCAAGCACGGGAGAAAGGCCGCAGAAAATAAACCTGCCAAAACTTTGACCTTGGACTTCTAACTTCCAGAATTGTAAGAAAACAAACTTGCACTGTTTAAGGCATCCAATCTGTGGTATTTTGCTTTGATAGCCCTAGCAAACTAATACTCTGGATTCTCCTTTCCTATAGCTCAAAAGTCCCCCATTTTGCTTCGCAATGGTGAATACTGTGGTTGGCATGGAGACTGAATGCGTAGCCAGAAGGAGTAGAGCACCGTGGGATATAAAGCTGTAGGACAGCTGAAAGCACAGGAAAGAACGCATCATAACAACCCTACACACCATGTTATCTTTGTATCTCGATTTTAAAGAGAAAAGTAGCTCAGATAGGTCAAGGTACTGAGTATCACAGCCAGTGATAGCTTTAACTCCGCTGCCTTAACCAATATATACTAACTCCCAGTTATTAAGCTCCAGTATTGTTGCATTTTAATGGGGTACCAGCTTTCCTTTCCTATCCCTTTCCTCATTTTCAATGAACACTTGGGCTATGACAAGGAATACGGTAATTGCAGAATGCTAGCGGTAGCGTAAAGCATCGAGGTTCTGCATGTGTGAGTGCACATGTATTGATATATAAATCTTCCAGAATGTATTTCCAAACTGATTAAATTGTTTCCAAGACTTTGAAATAACAGTATCACATTTAATATTATGCTTCCTTTGTAATCTTTTATTTTGTAAGTGCTATGGCAGTATGCATTTATTTAAATTAAAAATCTGTGTGTATTCGTGTGTGTGTGTGTGTGTGTGTGTGTGTGTGTGTGTGTGAAGATTTCACTGCAGCCCATATAAGTTTATTGAAATTAGACATAGTGTGGGGTAAAATTATATTGCTTAAATTGTGCCAAAAGGCATTGCCATTCTTTTTATCAGCTAACCAGATCATCCATCTACTGTTTTGCTTCTGTAAACACATATGAATAAAATTCATCACTCTCAGTTTTGTGAAAAGAATTAATTATTAAAGAAAAATATAATAAACTGGCGAATATTATGTAAAAAAAATAAAAAGCAACTAGCTGAATACTCAGCTTTTCTATGTCTGATCCAAGAGTTTAGATGGCTAACAGACAGGGCACCAGTTTTAAGTGTTAAAGTCATAATCTTACCCATAACAGACCATTTGAATCTACTCTTCTGTGATTTCTCATAATTAATCGGGGTCTCCTAAGTCATGCTTGAGTGGCAGTTCTATTACTAATAATTACAATAATTTAACAATCATATTTTAAAGCATTGAATGAGACATCTAAAATATACTGAATTCTGCCAGATAAGTAAAAGTAAATGCTTATTGTGTTATATGTTGCGCATATTAATGGAAGCTTCCTCAAAGAACCTCTCTTACAGTGACATCACTGCTATAGTCAGGCCATTCTTCATAAACTGTGCTTTTGAACAAATGAGCAGCCTACTAAATAAATAATTTTGATTACTTCATCAATTTTTTTTCTGCAGTGTTTCTCTTTTACCAGCATATAATTTGCAATATATCCTCACTATCCTACTTCCATTTAAAACTTTTAGACTCTGAGGATTTCTGATAACTCTGTAATAACCTTGAGAGAAAAGCTCAAATGGTCTTTCATGTCTTAGGATCCTGAAGATGTATCACCTTTTTAATAGGATCTCTTGGTAGTTTTGCATAATTCATGGCTCACATAAGAGTTTAACAAGGAAAAATGCATAGTTTATATGATGTTTTGCTGGCATTCTGCATATTGATTGTCTATTATATTTTATATCTTGATTACAATATTTTTTTTGAAATAATTCACTTTTAAGTGGTAGGGCTATAATACCAAGAGTGACTCTGAAATCTATATGCCAGAAGTCTTTCATATTTGCATATTCGAATCCTTTTTCATTTTACATTACTAAAGGGAGCCATCCTTGATGCTATACAATTATAACAACACATTAAGGAAGTCCCTTTTTCACCAGAGCTTCTCTATTATCACTAACAGTAGAATTAATTTACTAAATCTTATTCTAGGCCCTCCTTGAAATACAAATATCATCAAAACACAAAGTTCATGCTTAGTAAACTGTGAATTATTCTTAATAAGCCATTGTTATCTCTCCTAAATTTTTACAGTATGATGAAATAAATAATTATGCAATAAGAAAAATAATATTTTTATTGATAGTTTAAATACATCTCACTCTCACTTTTTTTTTTTTAATGTAGGGAGAAAAACAACAAAGCAATCAATCTAAAATATAAGTAAAATGCTTTTAAAATAAATTGATTCTTTAAAAATAAAGTTAAAGTTTTCTATGATGTAATTTTACCAGTTCAGTAAGTTAAGTTTACTCTTTGGTTAAGTAACTATTTTTTCTTAATCATTTTCTTAGTTTCCATTAATGAGTGATGTATAGAAATAGTGTTAAATCCAAAACTGTCTGTTCTGCTTTAGCCAGTGTTTTCTAGTATGAATACATTTATTTACTTTTAAGTTTTATGGAATTGAATTTTCTGATAAATTTATCTGGATTCACAGAAAATAGGAAGATGTTAATGAAGGTTAATTATAAGGCGATTTAAAAAAAATAGGGAACATAACTCTGTCGATGTATGTAATTCAGAATTCACTGAAATATATTTAAGCACATTTTCTAGGTCAGCCAATTGAAATAAATCCATCCAAATGACCAGTTAATTCATCTTTTTATCTAGTATTCAAGTATAACAGTGTGACTGCTTCACCCTTTGAGGATAAATACAATCATAAAAATAAAGATTCAGGGACTCTGTAAAGGTGGGCAGTAAAAAACATCAGTAAAGATAGTCACGGTTCATCTTTCTGCAGATATTTGACAATTTTCTTTGTCGAGATGGTTATACATCTCGACACTGCCTACGATAATGTGATTATATGAACATGTGTGAGAAGTGAACAAATGTTTGGCTCCAAAGACACTGCTGCATTTCTTCCCATTTTAGCATATAAAGCACATTTTGACCTTAGTACAATTTATGATATTAGTAAGATGACAATAGAAGTAATTTTGAGCTTAACATGCCAAGGTATAACTCTAGGCCACATCATTTTCAAGTAATTCTTTTTAAATTTAATATAAAAAAATAAACACATTCATCGTATTGGGAAGATTTTGTTATTATATCAATACGATAGGATCTCTATTTCATTTGTCTAATATGCTCTGTCAGGGTAGCTTTATAGATCTTTGCATGAAAATTCACTGAGTTCCTTTGGGAAATATAGAGGGAAAGTCAGCCTGAAAAATCAGATATATTTGTTTTAAATTTGTTTTAAAGCAGTTGTTCTCCACCAGGGGTACTTATTCCCTCCAGGGGACATTTTGCTATATCTGAAAATATTTTCAGTTTTCACAACTGGGAATGTGTTACTGGACTTTAGTAGGTAGCAGTCAGGGATGTTGATCAACATCCTACAGTGCACAGAGAACAGTCTTCCCATACTTATTTAGCCCAAGAGGATGACAAGCCCTGTTTAAAGGAATCAAAAATGGAGATGCTGCCTACTCTTTCAGAAAGAAAGGTTACTGTGTGGAATGTAAAATTTTCTTTTGTCAATGTACTCGAATATCTATGTAATTTCTAGATCAAAACCGTATATCTGTCAAATCTCTATGAATCTATGCTGAGAAAGCAAGTGATTATATGACCAACTTATGATTTAGTGGCAAGGTTGAAACATTTTGAAATATATCTGCCAGCCAAAGGTAAAGAATGTTTACTTGTAAATAGACCATCGTTTATGATTTGAGCAGGCAGGATGGGTATAATATAAGGATGGGAGAAGGAAAAAATAGTAAATAAAATGATACATTTGAGAGGTCCATCCTCAACATTTTGAAATAGATAACAATGATGGCAAGCAGGCCTATCTACAATGCCCAATCTGGAAATATAGCGAAGATAAAATAAGCTGATAGAATTATGATTCAATGTCTTAAGCCTTAATGTTCTAAGCAGTAAAAAGATTAGAATCTACTGACTAATACAGAGATGCTTTGAGAAGTGAAAGAAAATGTAAATATGAATTATTTCTATCAGTATTCTAACCACGTCTCAGTGACACACTGGTGTAAATGGTGCCAAAGTGTGTACAGAGTCTGTTCGAGGTACTCTAACTTTGTTGGATTGGATAAGATAGTGAAGCAAGCATCCATTTGTATATTAGGTATTTTTTTTTAGGCTAAATATTATTATGGGCTTTCCTCTCTTTAAAAGTGGAAGGAAAGTTCACATTAATGATTTTAATTTTTAAAATGTTATAGCTCTTTTCTCCAAATTAAAAATAAATAAATAAATTTCACCGTTCAAGTTCACCCAATTAGCAGAATGTTTTAGATGTACAACATTGTCTCTCTAAATAACACTACCATGGAATCAAAGATAATTAGGCATTTGGCCTTCTGATTGGATCTTCATAAAAATTTACTCTCTATAAAGTAACTTTCTACTGCTGATGGAGCATCAAGGCCCAATTCCTGGGTGTGTGACCCGTTTGTCACATGGGATTCTGAGCTTGGTTTAATACTCTGCTGTTGCTGCCTTGAAATTCATAATGACTTTGAACAAGGGACTCTGCATTTTCACATTCCATCAGGCCCTGCATGTTTGTGTAGCCAGTCCTAAAGTGCATCCTTGGGAAAAAGGAACCAGTGAAGATCTGGCTTTGCTTTAATGGGCAGACACTAGTAGGAAAGCATCCATAAGGAAAAGTCTGCATCCTGGTGGCAGAGAGGGGCTTCTGTAGTTGGTATAAAATCCATCCCATTAAAATATATAGGGTGCTTAACCTCAGTACTATTGACAATTTAGGCCAGAAGATTCCTTGTTGAGCAGGCTGTGCTGAGCATTGTAAGATGTTTAGAAACACTCCTAACTTTTTCACATTTTGCACAAGTAGCAACAGCCTCTCCTGCACCTCCTCACTTGTGATAACCAAAAAAAAATATCTCCAGACATTGCTAAATGCCTCTTAGAAAGCAAAATTGCTACCAGTTATGAAGTGCTGGTACAAGACTCTTCTATTCCCCTTACTCCCAGACAGGAAAGAAGGCCAGGTACACAGTAGACCCCTACATCCTACGTAAGTGTGTCAATTTTACCATTTATTATTCAAACCAAACCATTTCTTAGTGTTAAAAGGGATACTATTAATAATTATCTTGAGAAAAGAGATTTAGACCAATACTATGCTAGCCAATGGGGAAAACTTATCGCATCACGTATAAGCCACCTGCAACTAAAAATGGTCTGAGAAAGTTTCTTACCCTGGGGACGGAGTGCCAAAGTGCAGACTGAGTGAAAGGAGTAATTTACAACTGCTCCTTTATGCTCATACATTCAGTAAGTGGGTCTGTTTTACATTTCAAAGTTTTAGAGTGTTTAATTTAATTGTAATGAGTTGGAGAGTTAAAGAGAATAATAGGAAGTTATCTTCAGATTTTTGGCATCAGCTTGTAGAAGCCATTCTAGTACAATGGGATCTGATGTTCTCACAAGACAGACATAGAATTTATGTAATTCCCTGGTACCTACAGAAAGGTGACCTGCTTTCCTCAGCAACGCAGCTGCCTTGGGTTATTTTAGACTGTTTGGAAGGCTAGTAGTAACTTTGAACATACTGTGTTCTTGTGATTATTTTACCCACCCATTGGCAAATATATCTGTTGTTGCTTTTTTCTCAAAGACCCTAAATTCCCACATCCCATATCTTTGAGGGTTAGATAGCATTGCCAGCAAATATATGTTGCAGGACAATTTTACTAATTTTCAAAATATTCAATGTATAAAAAAGTATTTAGTTTTTGATAAAGTAGATTGAGAACAGTGACAAAACAGTGAAAATGTTATAAAATATGATAATATCAGTGTATCTTTCTTGCATACCTTTTCTGCCTCAACAATTTACAGCATGAAATTCTTTTTTACTCAAACAGTTCTTTATACTAGTCAATAAAGAGCAACTTCAGGTTTTTTACTAGTGTGACATTGTTCTTTTTAATAATATTACCTTGATAGTTTATATTTATAGTAATAAAAGCATTTTAAAAATATTATGATTTTTACTACAAATAGAATTTTTTGTGTTTCATCACAGTAATACAATTACTTTTAGTCTATTATAATTTTAATTTATTTTTTTCTGTTTTATGTTGCATCACACTATAGTTTGCATTAAAATATAACTTGTTCCAATGACTATTTCATTTGTTTTTCAATGTAATACGGTTCTTATATTTAGAAGCCTTAATAATTAAATTAAATCTTGACAATACTTGTTTTGAATTTTATTTTCTCCTTTATTTAACCGTAAGTGATAACTATCAAATAGTATCAAAACTTAGGCTTTGCTTGATCTTATAAAGCAAACTAGATTCTTTTGACAAGAGAGGTTATAGGAAATAATCTGCAATAGTTTGAGCCAATCGCTGGACTTGGAAAGAAAACTCTTTTTTTCTTTTTTAAACCACAATTTAGGCTGACTGACCTCATTTCCAATTAATAGCCACAAAACTCAAGTGGGTCTTTTGTATTAGCCAGCAATCCTATTTTATTTGCTCAAGTTCATGCACAGGGACAATTCCATATCTTTCCCAAATTCTACTTCAATATTTTGAACTAACCTCTGTCCGTGCCCTAATACTCTACCTCCCTCCTTTTTTTTTTTTTTTTTGCTTTGTTGTTGTTGTTGTTGTTTGTTTGTTTGTTTGTTTGTTTTGACATTGTTGTTTCACTCGTGGGAAAATTTGCCTGCTCCTTACCCTTAAACTTTTTGTAGTACCTTTGTATGGACGATGTGACAATTCCTTTTAGAAAATTGATGCTTTAATTATTTGGATTTTACTTTTCCTACAGGAGGCTAGATACTAGAAGGGGCCAGGCAGACCTCGGGATTTGCAAATCAGTGCCTCCCTTTCCATTGTTGTTCTGCTGGACTGTTCTAATAAATCCTGATTCCTCTCTGCACCCCCACTTTTTCTCTCCACACCTCACCAGGTTAAAAATAGCTTCTGTATCTAGCCCTGAGTTAGCCATCACTTCACCTCTTACTGACTCCAAAGCACTGCCCATGCCTATCTTTTAAGGTGGGCAAATTTGCCAGTACATTCTGAGGTTTTCCACCTCCCGAGGGGACATGAGTATTTTATGAATCTTCTCTCTCTATCTTGCCCACTGTTTCTACTGTGCTTGATCTTAGCCCTAGTCACTGAAATGTTTCACTTTTGGGTGAGGCACCTTCCCATGGAAAATATGTTTTTGTTGGCTTTTTCTGAGATATGCCACTGCTAAAGACCTCTGACCCTTCTTATTAGTCCTCACTGATTTGGTCACAGCTTCTGAATGTCTTTTCACAGGGCTCTGCTACCCTGAGCCCGATGTGTCGTGACTTACAAATCATGTCAATTACAAGAATATTCTCTGCTTCATAGTTTTTCTGAAAATGCAGCACAGCTTATGGACTTTGGTTTTCTGTTTCTTCAAATTATTCTGTGTGGTTTAAAGAAGGAAACAAACAAAAAAAAGCGTCTAAACAAATTGTCACTGTATCCACACCAGATGCCCCCTCATTCACTTTTTTAAATTCATTCATATAATTTAATTTTTATATCAATAACTGTAAAAACCATATTTATTATGTAATTTCTCATTGAAAAGAATAAGATGGAGAGTATAAATAATGAGATAGTAAATATTGAAGATTTGGATGTATCAACAAAAAAATCTAGTAAGTTAAAAATACAATAGACTTAGATGTCTTTGGAGTAAGTTATTAAACCAGAAGAATCTAAACATTTATATTTTAGCTATGGAAAAATAATATTTTTCAATATTCTATTTAATAAGCATTATAAAATCATTTTGTTGTGTTTATCCTTTAAAATGCTTTCTAATTTAGTTATAACTTAAAATACCATTTAAATTAGCTTCTTAAGCATATATTTTTAGGTCAACTTGCAAAACACTGAGTTAGATGCACTAAATATTAATAAACTGTGCCAAACTTCAAAATAAATTACCTGTATAAGAATATATACAGTATGTAGGAAATATTATATAGGTTATTTTCTCACTGTATATTTTCTCTGCTCTACAGAGATTTACTCTAGATAATCTGAATTATTTAGAAGAACATTTTTATTGTTAGAATTCTTATTAAACTACTGAATCTGAAAACTTCTCTTCCATTTTCTGTAAGGAAGGTTCAGATTCTTCATGCTAGAAATTATTCTGGTCCAGTTAACTGTGGATTTTATTTGCTTTATATTTTTAATTGATTGCTTATATATGTGCTATTTTGAGAAAGAATGGCACAAAGTAGGCACCCAATAAATATTAGAGAGTCTATATTTTCTTATCCAAAATCTTTGGGGCCAGATATGTTTCAGAATTAAAGTTTTCCATAGTATAGAAATATAGATAGTTACAGATATAGCATATCACAACCACTTCAGTAGAGTCTTGGCAGTACACATGAAATGAGTGAGAAGAGTGATAATTCTAGAAGAATTTAGCTATTAGAAGTGAGAATGACCCCAGTTTTCTCAATACTCTGTAGTCTGCTCCCCCAAGTTCTCCAAAAAAATGTTTGAATCTAAGAGAGGAAAGCATTTGGGTGTGGTAATTGTCCTTGAAGGTCTGCGATCAAAACTATACACACACACACACACACACACACACACACACACACACACACAAACACGTATATATATAATATATTATATATATATTTTATATATACATATATTTTTTGAGGATTGTATAGGTTGTGAGTGGGTTTGCCCACACATGCATATGAGAGAATAAAAGAAATAGAGAGAGGAAGACAGAGAAGGGGAAGGAAGGAAGGAAGGAAGGAAGGAAGGAAGGAAGGAAGGTAGGAAGGAACAAACTAAGGAAGGAAGAAAGAAAAAGGGAGAAGATAAACGAATAAATGTGTTGTACATCGCCCATGAGATTTGTGAAATAATTCTGTGTTAAATGATTGTGATATATATTATGGAAACATTAAACATTTTCTTTTCTCTATTTATTTACTAATTAATGAATTTAATTGCTTACTGTGTGACTGATATGGTGCTAGGCACACAATAAACAGTGGAAAGTTGTGCTGGCATTTTGGGGAATGTCCCACATACCTTTTAAATCAAACTGCTGTGTAGCAGCAGCAAGTAGCATTTGAATAGTATATCCAGAAAGAGTCAAATTAAGTTCAATTTATGGCAGAAGAAATATTCAATATAAGACAGTTCTTTGTCATTTTTATGCTTTCCGATTTTCTCATAAGATATAAGTTAAAAAAATATATGTGCATTAATATTGCAATTTCTAATTACCTATTTTTTTTTGGCCAGAAAATAAACCTAACTTTTTCTTGTGGAATCTACTTGACAGTTAACAAGTTAGGTGTTTACACATGAAAACAGCATCTGTTCACTTTTCCAAAGGAAAGTTATAGATCAATTTTCTTTGGTTATAGACATCTGTGTAAATTTCTTTCTCATATGACATTTCCATTGTGGTGTCTTATACACTGTGGTTATATATTATGTATTATTTTATTACACACATTCTGATTTAAAATGTAAAGTTCGTTTAAAAAGATTTTTTTAATATACTGCCTACATATTTGTTTTGGAAATGTCTATATATCATTTTTTGAGATTTTCCATATTTTAAACAAAAAATTAACAACATACTTAAGAGTGTTTATGGAAAAGCAATGATGGGCCTATATTATTCACAAGCCACTGTTTTTCAACAAAAGATCTGCAAAACTCAGAGGTCCCACTAATATTTCTCCAGAACTTGAGTTGAAGAGAGGGGTCTATTAGCTGGGCTTACTTAAAAAAGTTTCCAAAAACTACTAAATAAGGTATAATCTTCTAAAAATCAAAAATATGTATCTTCTCAATTGATTTTTTTTTCTCTTCATACTGTTTTGAATTGTCACAATATGCCTGGAATATTTAGCATTTTCCTGCAAGTACTTGGTACAACAGTAATGGTTTGCGACTTCCACTGGCCCAATAATCCTTTAGAGGGGCCAAAGGGGCAGTGTTAAATTCCCATGAGCTGCCTAGCTCAGTATTCAGCTTTCAATTTGCTCAATTTTAATATTAAAAGCATGTACATATGTACATATATGCATATACAGTCACAAATATACAAACATTTAGTGTTTTACATGAAAGTAAATATGAAAAAGATTATAACGCCAATAAAGGTTTGAATATACATTATGATGTAATTTCAGATTAATGAGTAATATGTCACTACATGAATATTTTAAATGATTTTTTCAAACCAATCCAGAATTATTGGAAATTTAGTTGGTTTTTAGTCAGGATATAATAAATAAAGCTGTTGTGAATCTAAGAGATGAATTCTTAACTACACTTATAACTATAACTTTGAAGTGCAATTGGTAAACATTAAGTATTTGCACATAATGCTAAATAATCTTTCTGTAATAGCGTGCACAAATTATAATTATGAATACATTTTTAAAAATAGGATATACAGCACTAAGAGTGAACTTAAATGTAAACTATAGACTTTAAGTGATAATTATATATCATTGGAAATTGAATAATTGTCACAAATATACCACTCAGGTGGGTGATGTTGATAATGGTAGAGGTTATGCATGGGTGGGGGCAGAGGGTAATGGAAAACTTTTGTGCTTTCCACTTAATTTTGCTATGAACCTCAAACAACTCTAAAAATAAAATATATTATAAAAATCAAGAGAAAAAATATTACCAATAAAAAAATAGGGGTGTAACCAAAGCTGCATCAAAAAGAGAATAATTATTCTTAAAGTATCTTATCATTTCAAAAGAAATATGAAATACCGAAGACATTTAGCTCAAGAAAGTAAAACAAACTATAAAATCAATAGTAAAGAGGCAGTAGTTAGGATGCAAGTTTAAAAATGTATAATTTAATGAAGTTGCCAACAGAAAAATTGAAAACTGAGAGTATATATATAAATTCTTGCCCTCTCCTTAGTGTCAGACCTTATGTTCAGTGTTTTGAACACCTATTGCAGTGAATTTCATAACAGTCCTGTGATGCTGACACTTATCTCCATTTTACACAAGGAACTAAGACTTAGAGATAGGAAGTGCCAACATCAAACAGAAAGTAAGTAGTGATGGATTTTAAAATAGGTCTAGTTGAGCACATGCTCTTAATTAATAAATCATAATGTCTATAATACATAATTCTAATGCAAATTCTTTAAAGAGATTGATTAAATAGAAGTTTTTAAATAAAGATACAAAATTTTTATGCAAAGGATCACATAAATGAAAATTTGACATAATATGAAAGGAATAATGGATAATCTCACCATTAAAAAAAAAAACAGATTCCTCATTAAACATATGGAAAAAAATAAAGGCATGTATAATAAAACTAACACAAAAATAATTAGAACTTATCAAATGAATATATGTAAATTATTTCACCCAACAATTTAAGAACATATTCTTCTCAAATGCAATAAAAATAATTGTTTTTTAAAAGGACTATGTTCAAAGTCTTACACTGATAGTTTTTAAAGAGACAGTTTAAAAGAGAAACAAAAAAATATAAAGTGCATACACACTAAAAAAGAATTTAAGTCAATAGTGAGATAAAGCACACTCTTAGCTAAGAACTATAAAAATCAAACTAAATTTAATAGAAATCACACATAGTTCATCATACTAGATAAGATCATTTTAAAATTTATATGGAACAATGACAACAGCTAAAGGCCATTAACAGACCAAGTACACTTGAAGGGACAGATATAAAATTGTTGTCTTGCTTTAAATTTTTTTGGTTTATGATGGAAATAGAGGTCTAATTTATCAGAAACACATTAGGAATTTGTATGTGTAATTTGAGGTTTGGTGTTTCTAATCAACATAGAAAACCTAAAAGCTATACAAGAAAAAGAAAATATATTTGACTATACAAAATTAAAAACTTTTAAGAGAAAGATATGACGAACCCAGGATACAAAAAATATTAGGAGTGTTTGAAACTTAGCAAATAAAGGGTTAATAGTTCTACTATATAAAAGCATATGTATATTGATAACAAAATTAAATTCAATCCAACACAAAATTATATGAAAAAAATCATACATAAGAACACCAAATGACTAATTAACATGTCAAATGGTGTATCAATCTTCTAAATGGACAAGGAAATGAAAATTATATTCACAATGAAATATCACTGTGCAGTCATCTGATTACCAAACAAAAATAAAAACAAAACAAAACAAAACAAAACAGTGCAAAGATGGGGTGGAACTGAGAACTGTTCTAAATAACTGAAAAATAAAACATTTTTTAAAAATAAAGTTTTTGCCTGAATACTTAAAATTTATATCAAAGTATCACACAAATGTCTACACATCACATAATATGTTCTGCATTCATAAAAACAACCATAAGGGACAACAACAAAAAAATAGATGGACAGAGAGTAGAAAAACAACATTTTGATATACCACCATAATTCTATAGCAAACCATGAGAGATTAAGGATATAAAGACTTAACAGCAAGTCAGTTCTAATTCCAATATATTTGTATTTCTTGAAAACAGATTAGACACTTTTTCACTAGTGCATGGAATATTTAAACAATGATTATCTATTTTCCTACAAAATATTTTCAATAAATTCTGAAAAGAAAAATAATGCAGAAAATATTCTCCAATCTCAATGGAATAAAACTATCCATGGGTAACAAATCAGAAATAAAAAAGCCCCACCATGCATGAAAATTTAAAAACAAAGCAACAACAACAAAATTCTCCTTTAAACAATTCTTAGGTTAAAAAGAAACCAGAATTTAAATTTCATATGGAATATAACTACAGTAATTACCATGAAAACAATTAATATTTAACAATATTTATATTAATATTAAAATAAAATTGAACATTTTTAGGATATAACTCAAGAGATTAGTGGAAAAACAAAATAAAGATGTTGAAAAATTTGAAAAGCAGATAATAAATCAACAGCAAAATAATTACACAGTAATTGATTTTTAAAGCCAATTTTGAATAAAATATTAAAATACAAAATAAGAGGAATGTACAATACCTACACATAATTATAATGGTAAAATAATCATTGGTACATTGGATATTTAAAGAAACCGAAGAACAACTTTGCTCAAAACAATAACAAAATAAATGAGATCCTTAATGGAATAGACAATTTACTATCAACATATATTACTATAAATACTCATAGTATAGATAAAAACAGTAAATGAACAGTTCATTTACAAAAACAGAAAAATTTGTTTAAGAGCTTCAAAAACGGCAAGGCTCAGATATTATTAATGAGGAATTCAAATCTTAGTGAACAAAATTTCCATGGCTACTTCAAATTATTTCAGAAAAGAAAAATATTTTTTTTCATTTTTCTCTGAAGCTTGCGTATAGCATGATATCCCAAACTCTTCAAAGATGTTGCAAAAAAGAAAAACAATAAACCAATCTAATTTATTAATATACAAGAAAAAATACCACATGTTAGTAAACATAAACCAGAGACATAATAAAATAATAATAAGACGAGAAACAGTTTTGAAAGAATCATTTTGAGATATGTAAGACCAAAGGTGGCCGCGCTGACTTCCACAGCTCAGAGCTGGCTAAAAGCATGGAGAGGGAACCAAGCCTGCTTAGCAGTACCTAAGTGCTCAGTGGCCATCAGAGGATCTGAGGCAAGAGGCACAGAAGAGCAGAAAAGAGCTAAACCTGAAAGCTCAGAAATCCTTTATGACATGGTGGCTTAAGAAAAGAAGTTAGAGCCAGAAATGTACAAATAACCTGAAACTTTTCATCAACTAACAGACAATAATAATCAGGTATAAAAGCCATATTTCTAAGGAATGTTTTGTTTTGTAATGACCAATCATTAATTCATCCACCTTTGAGCAAACACTTAAGTGCCAATAAGTCTTTACATCTGGGTATCTCAAGGTAAAAAACTACTTTTTCAATACATTTTAAAGGCTTTTTAATTGCTTTTCAGAATTGACCCTTAAAATAGATCTCCTGTGATTTTAGCTATAAGTTCCCTAAGTTGATATTATTCTTTAACCTACAAATGTAAGGAAAATCACTAAATCTTCTTTGCATTGTATGAGCTTTCTCCAATGCATGAATCTTTTTCCATCATTTATTTTTCATTTTTGATATAAATATATTGTTCTACAGTAAGCAATTAGTTATTTGGTAGGATGTGTTTGAAGGCTATGTTCTTTGTTTTCTATTACACAAATTAATATAAAATATACCAATCTGGGATATCATATGTTAGAAGAATTATATTTATTATTCACCTAAGATATATTTTGTAAACATGTGCATGTGTGAGCTCAGTATTTTGTATACTGAGAATTGTTAATTACTGAGAGGCAGACAGCTGTGAAAATATTTTCTTCCTATGATCGAGGTCTCTTCATATCACTGATTTATTCGTAAAGATAAAAGAGTTCAAAATCATTATCAGATGTGCATCAACTGGATATAGTTTAAGCGAAAAACAAAATAAAAGTAAAATACTTTATAAATATATAATTTCAAGGGCACACTTGAAAGAAAGAAACAGAGGTAACTTCCCTAAGATTCATTTATAAATTGAGTTCTAAGCTTCTTAGCCTATATGCCACATCCCTTTCTCAGGGAATAGTGATTTGGTTTTAACTGCAGACTTATTTTATATTTAAATTTAAATGTATAAAGTCATTTCTCAGGACCTTACTTTCACCAGGATACCTCAGCAGAGTTAAAGATCCAAAAAAAGTGCAATAAATTCCTGTTTTACTCAGCTTTTTTTCTAAATGTGGAGCTTTTCCATAAGAAGATCAATATTATGATAGGAAGTGATAAGATTAAAAGTCCACAGGCTATGGGCGTAGATGGTTTTGCCTGCTGTTATGACACAGCCCATATTCAATTCTCAACTTCAATTTCTCCAATCTAACAGTACAATCTATCTATCCATAGATAAACATATGTGTATACATACATATGTATACATATATATGTCAATATGTTTGACATACATACATATATATGTCATACATATATATGTTAAATACTGAATACATATATATATGTGTATATATGTCATATATATGTCATACATATATATGTTAAATACTGAATGTGTAAGTAACTAAAAATGAAAGTTATAAAAAATGGAAGCTAATCCATTATTTGTCTGACAGACAAATAATTATTGAAGGCAAGTTAGTTGTCGGGCATACTATTATCATAGTCATCATTATTTTTTGTAAATTAAAATACACACAGCAGACGAATAACTTTTAAATGTAATATGGGTGTGAATTTTCTTTTGAACGGTTGGGGAATTTATTTTGTTGAGTATTCTTACAAACATCAATTATTTGTAAGCAAATAAAACTATTCTAAGGCATTACTATTCGAGGTAAAGTACCAGAGGTTTAAGGATTAGTTTAATTGTAATCACTTCAGAAAAGATAAAACGGAAGGAAAGGTGAAATTGGAGTAGTAAGTATGGGAATCAAAGAAAGAGACGGCAAATGCAGGTTTAACTGAAATGTTAAGCCTGACTGGGAAACAATATAGAAAGTTATGTATTTCTTTGAAAAATTGTTAAAATAGTTCAGATTAGAGAGAAAAGTGGTAAATTTTAGTATTCTTGAATGAGTTCAACCCAATGATAGTTTTAATATGTGTATGAATTTAACAGACATAAATTCAGTAATTTATTAATCACATACACAGGTTTTTGGCTTGGCAGAATGGGATTTCCTATAGATTAAAGGAAGTATACCTATAAGAAGATCATGAAGTAAAATGTCAACAATTTTCTTCACCTCACCATAAGTTAAATGTAATGATGGAACAAATTCTAAGGGATTTGATCACTACGTATCGGAAAGTTCAAAAAATGAATGGTACATAAAATACATTAAAATTACATGATGAATATTTTAAAACTGCCATATATAATGAAGACATATAGAAAATTACAACACTAGTATATTGTGTTTGTGTGCTTGACATGTGCGTATGCATGTATGTGTGTCTATAAACCTTCCTCTGTATCCATTATTGAGTACTAATATGTTGTCTAATTCATATATTATAAGGAAACAACATAGCACTGTAAAGATTTCCTAAAAACAGGTAGAAAATTATCTTGACATAAATTTGAGTTGAAAATATTCCTTCAGATTAAACTCTTGGAAAGTTTCCTTCTGTGGTTATAACCAATGAAGAATATCCTCCAACCAAAACATATTTAACTAATACGTCTGCCTCTGAAATGAAATAACCAAATTTACATTTCTGAATTTTTGCTTAGCTATACAATTACCACTATAAATTTCACTCTTCAATAACCACTGAGTTATTTTCAAAACTAATTTTGGGGGTGAAGATAAAAAATAAAATTGTTCTAATACTAAACTGATTCTGGAATAAGGTCATGATTAATACTGTTTGCCTATTTCTTACTCAAATTCTACAGCCTTTTCCAAGTTGCCTTTACTTCTTCCAAGTTACTTGTTGCTCTTTTGTGAGATGGTTTTTATGGTAAGCAGTTGATAGAATATTAATGAATGTCACATATTTTTCTTTCTCTTCATAAAAATCTATCTAAAGACAAAGGAGTTGTTTAATACAAACATATCTAATCTGATCAATTATAATAATAAAATAAATCATATTGAAATAAACATTTCTAACTCACCAGAGCTTTAATTATAAATATATAATAATAACTCGGTGTCCACTTTATTATTTTTATTATTTTATTAAATTTATTGGGATAACATTCATTAAAACTGTTTCAAGAGTACAATTCAATAACATGTCATACGTATATTACATTGTGTGTTCACCATACAAATATTTTTCTATCACTGTATATTTAACCCCCTTTATCCTTACGAAGTTCAATACTATATAATTTAAATAAACTTTGGTTTCCTAGTTTTCTTGATAGTTAACGTTTTACCTAAATGCCCTTAAAATCTCTGTGATTCAAAGATGTTGAAGATTAAATTTTAATTTGAACGTCTTTATAAAAACCTCTCGAAAGAACTTTAGTAAATCCAATGACCAAAATGAATAAAGTTGCAAAATAAAAAGCTTGAATGCTTATTTAATGATTGATAATTTTTGCTACTTTTCCTTGGTAACATTTTAAGTATCATTTTTTGGTTTAGCAGTTCATTTCGATGTAGTCATTTATTGCTAATTATCTCTTGATTCATCAGAGTGCAAATCCAAGTTAGTTCTACACAAAGCTTCATTTATGCAAAAATTGGCTAGCTCCAGACCATTCTTGTAGTATGGTGATTTTCAACAATATTAACCTCATATGTTTCTTTACAAATAACTCTGTTTTACGGATAAAGTTTTGCAAATGATCATATCTGTGAAATTCTATGAAATATGCAGTGGTGAAATGTGCAGTGGAAAAGAATATAGGAGGATACATTATCTGGATCGTGGGGACAGGGATATGTATATGAGCTATTTTAATGAGCCTGCACAGATTATTGGGTGTATTTTAACATGCTTTACTGATATAGCCCACGGTAGAAGTATATAGCAGTTTTGCATTGGGATTTTCAGGAATTTCAACCTGTGAAATCTCTTCTTGAGTCTCCTAGAATGATTAGAAAAGATAACTCCAAAATTATCAAAAGAAAGTATTTAGTTTCTTTAGCTGAGCAGAAGATTTTGGGTTTGTTGTATTCCCATCCTTTATTTTTGCTTTTACTTCCCTTGCCTTTGAGGTCAAATTCATAAAGTTCTCTTTAAGTCCAAGGTCCTTGAATTTTGTTCCTATGTTTTCTTTTATGTATTTTATTGTTTCAGGTCTTATATTCAGGTATTTGATCCATTTTTAGTTAATTTTTGTATTTGGTGACAGCAGCCTAATTTCATTCATTTACACGTGGCTTTACAATTTTCCCAGAAGCTTTAATTGAAGAGCCTTCCTTTTTCTCCACCATAAGTTTTTGGTTCCTTTGTCAAAAATTGTTTCCCTATATACGTGGGGGTTTATTTCTGGGCTCTCAATTCTCTTCCATTGGTATGTGAATCTGTTTTTCTGCCAATACCATGTTGTTTTGATTATTGTCACTTTGTAATATGATTTGAAATCTGGCAGAGTGATACCTTCAGTCTCATTTTTCTCCAGATTACTTTGGCTATTATGGGTCTTTTGTTCTGCCATATAAATCTGATGATTTCTTTGAAAAATCATCTATTTCTTTAAAAAATGCCATTGGGGTTTTGATGGGGATTGCATTAAATTTGTATATTGCTTTGGGTAATAAGGTCATTTCAACTATTCTGATTTTTTGAATTCATGAACACAAAATAGGTTCTCATTTCTTTGTGTTGTCTTTAATTTCTTTTAATAACATCTTATAGTCTTCAGTGTATATGTCCTTCATATGCTTTGTTAAGTTTATTCTGAGGTATTTTATTCTGTTGTTGCCAAAGAAACCATTGACAGGACAAAGAGGCAACCAACTGAATGGGAGAAGATATTTGCAAACAACACCTCCAATAAGGGGCTAATATTCAAAATATACAAAGAACTTATACAACTCAGCAATTAAAAAATTCAATTAAAAAATGGACAGTGGACCTAAACAAATACTTTTCCCAAGAAGACATACAAATGGCCACAGAAAAATAAAAAGATGCTTGACTTCACTAGCTATTAGGGAAATGCAAATCAAAACCATAATGAGATATCACCTCACACCTGTTAGAATGACTATCATCAGGAGGACAAGTAATATCAAGTGTTGGAGATGATGTGGGGAAAGAGGAATCCTCATACACAGCCACTATGGAAAACAGTATGGAGTTTCCTCAAAATATTAAGAATAAGATTACCATATTACCCAGCGAATCCCTCTTCTGGGTATTTACGGCCAAAATTTGAAAATATTTATCTGTAAATATATACGTACCCTCATGGTTTATTGCATTAATTTTTCATTGTGTCTAAGACATGGAAACAGCCTAATTAATTGCTCTTAGATAGATGATTGCATAAAGAAAATATAGTACATGTATACAAAGGAATATTACTCAGTCATAAGAAAAGATGAAATACTGCCACTTGCAACAACATGAATGGAGCTTGAGATAATCATGCTAATCAAAATAAGTCAAACAGAAAAGTCGAGAACCATATGATTTTACTAACATGAGATATAAAACTAAAGCAATAAATGAACAAGACAAACAAATAAACTTATGGACACAGACAACAGTTTTGTGGTTACCAGAGGGAAGGGGACAGAGGGAAGGCAGACAAGGGTCAAGGGAGTCAAATACATGGTGATGGAAGGAAATTTAACTTGGGGTGGTGAACATACAATGCAGTTTACATATGATGTTTATTGAATTGTTCACTTGAAATGTATATAATTTTATTAACCAACGTCATCCCAATAAACTTAGTAAAATAAAAAAGAAAGTATATAGTAGTGTAAAATAGTACGATATTGTAAAAGACTTTTCAAAATGATTTTTTATAGTTTTTAGTCATTCAGGAAGATGTTGTCTTCTTAAATTACAGTGTAATCTATAATCAAACTGCTCACTGAATTCATGATTTGTGAGCAACTCACCATCCTACTCAACCTAAAGAATATGTGTTTGGGGAAAACTTGAACAACAACATATCGACAATAACTAATTACATTATTTAAAATAAAATAGGAATCTATGAGTCTACACCGATGTGAAAGTAAAAAATTAATTTTAAGCAGAAAGGAAAGTTCTTTCTCAAAATAGCATGATATGCAATAAATATAGAAGGAATGATTGAAATAGTAAATTTCCACTTGGCAATCATCTTGGAAATAATTAACTCCAACATCAATAGATACCAAACCTAATATGTAAAAGTTAGATGAACATTGGGATATTTCCATAGACTTAGAGTACTTCCTAGCAGAATTTATATTAATTCTAAAGGGGAAAACAGTAGCATTTCAGTTGATAAATCTAGCACACAACTTTACCATAGTGAAGCATGGTAATATTCCCAGGAATATAATAGATCGACAGGCAATGAGAAGAACACAGCATCACTTTTATCATAGTCTTGCCAAAAATGCATAACTTGAGTCTAATCATGAGGAAACATCAGAGAAACTCAAACTGAGGAATATTTTACAAAATGACTGGCCTTCAATAATGTAAGGTCATGAAGATCAAAGAAGCCCTAAGGAATTATTTCAAAATGAGGAAGACTAAAGAACATGGTGATCAATGCAAGGAATAATTGAAAATCAAATTTGTTTCCCTAAGGGCATTATTGGGACAGGGAACTTCAAAGGGAAGTACTAATGAAGGGCTTTTTGGAATACTTTCAATTGTTCTTATGATGTTTTATACATACAAAATTTGTAATTACATCAAAACAAAAAGAGATTTATAGTACTGAACATCTACTAATATATAGGTACTCCTGGCATCTTGGATAATATATTATTAAATTAAAAATATGATAATGATAACGGACTGATTGTATTTATTTTTTAATCCTTTATCATGCGTATTTCTGTTTAAATATAAAGTAAGTGTTCTAATTCCATGATTAGAAAAACAGACATATTAATTGGGCAAAATTAGAATTTTTTTGTGACTACCACAAAGCTGACAGTCCAAAAGAAAATATATTAAATTTATTTCTGCCAAGGAATTTTGAATGCACTAGTCATCTGTATCACAATTCTGTCAGATTGTATATCTATTGTACATGAAAGATACTTGATTATTTTTTTACTTAAAAATATTAAAGATTCAAGTATCATAAGCCAAATTATCATGACATTCTTTTTAAAAGCATGAAGTATATTTTATGTATCACATGGAAGTTAAGTCTAAAATAGAGAATGATACATAGCATCATAGCTCTAATTTTGATTTGAGATAAGAGAAGTTAGTAACACAAAATCACCTTTTATAAGATATATATATGTATATATATTTTTTTCTCATATGTCCAATAGTTCATTAATTTTCAACTTTCATTTAAAAGTGAAATTGTAAGTGATTTGCCATATTGTTTTTTTGTGAACTATCTCGGGTATAATAATTTTAAAAAGACTCAACAAAAATTAAAGGTATATATTTATTTTAAAACTACATCCCATGAAATTTTAGTCAGATCACAATGAAATGTATTTTATTCACCATGTCAGGAGAAGAAATTACCACTAAGCAGTTTGAATGTTATGTTCATTCAAATTTGTGATGGCTGAAAAGAATAGGAAAGAGATTTTCTATGCAGTTCTATTTTTCAATTTCGGTAAAACAAAATGAGATTATATTAGTTATCTGAACACACCTGAGTTCTGGTATACAAGTCTCATTTTCAAGCTTAAGAATAGGTTGGAAGTTATTTAGAGAATATCATTCTCTTGTACATGCTATCAAAATTATTAATAAAGGGATATGCAGCAATTTATTTTAGTAATCTGAATTGCCCACCTCTTGCTAAAGCCTAAGATGAACATCTGGCAAACAAATCTCATAATCATAAATTCTATTTATCCTTTCCACTACTTTTCTAAATATAAATTGAGGAAACGTAAGGTATTTATTTAGGGGATATCTCAGTTATTGATAATGACAAGCGTGTATTTTTCTAAAAATCTATATATAGTCATAGTAATGGGCTTCCATGATAAAGGCAATGCTATAATTTGATTAGAATATTCTCCTTTTTTGCTTTTTTTCCCCCTTTCCTGTGGACATAGAAAGACTCTACTCCATCGGTTCCCTAGCAACTAGAGGAAACCAGGTGACGAGTTCTGGGTGGAAGTTCTGTAGTACGCTTCCACTCCTATACCTAAAATAGTCACATTCTTCAACCTGATCCCTTTGCTTCCAATGAGAAGAGCCAAAGTGGCCACAGAACCAATAAAGGGAAGAAATGTTCTCCCCTAATTTACCCCTTGACGGAGAGTACCCCAAGAAAACCCTCTGACCAATAACATACATACTGGACTGAAAAATAAACAAAATTATCCATTGATATTCGGCATTGTTTGTTATAACAGATCATCTATCTGACTAATACAGCTTTCTATTCAAATTATAAGCTTATCTGGAAATAAATGGTATGTAAGCGTATGCTTGCGTGTATGCGCAAAAGTGAGTCTAATTGTATAAATTTTCCATTAATTGTCAAACAGAGTAAATGGATTTTTCTTTCCATTTTTGCTGTTTGTTTTATAAGAAAGGCATGCATTATAAGTGAAAAAAGAAAAAATTCTGATTGTAATTTATTTTTAAAAAGAGCCTGAATTCAAATCAGTTTTGGCTCAGTTTTGTTATTATCTATATCTTAACCCTATGTTCGTTGATTCATAATGATGGCTTTGAGAGGGTACAAGGTGCTTACCCTTGGGTCAAGATTTTGTCTCAGCACCAAATTAAGAAAATGTTAAGTCTAATGGACCAAATATTATTTTTAGATATTAATGTCCACATAAAGTATATAGAGCTTGAGATCTAGTAGGTGAGAGCTGGCAGGCCCCCTTCACACACGGATCATTCAGAGAACTAGTTAAGATCTCTTACCAACCTAACAGAATAGACATTTAGTATTTAGACTGTGCAGTAGTACTGAGAGGATTTAACATAAATCATCTGATTGAATCCTCATAATCAATCTAGAAACTGGGAATTATGTTGACTATCCCTCTCTTACAGGCTAGGAAACAAAGCCAGGAGGTCACCATTTTGAGGCTGTCCTAGAGTCTTCCTCCTCAAGGGAGCCTCAACCCTTCATTCAACATCTGTTAATAAAGAAACACCTGGAAAGTGTCCTTTGAAGAACTAAATCAATGAAGAGCTACCCAGGCAAGGATTTTTACTGATGTCCTCTTATTCCAAACTGGTGCCGTGTGACAATAGCACTGATCTCCAGTTGGGAGACTTCCACGGTATTTTACTTGTATATGCCACCCAGGGCTCTCATTGTGCTTTCTCCTTGTGCCTTCAATAAATGACAACCAAATATATGCCCTAGAATGACTGAATGAATAACCTGCTTCTAGGTTATTCAGGAAACCGGAACCCACACGCACTCATGAATGTGTTATAAGTTCATACTGGAGCATCCTCAAGCTCACAGATAAAATAAGCCAGTGCTTTGTACTTCGGTAGATGACTCTTGGCTGTGCAAACCCCACCACCTGATCCAAACCCCACGGGACTATGGTTTATATTCTAATAGTAAAAGATCAAAGGAAGAAAAATTTCAAGCTGACTTCAGCTGCCAGTTCCAAAAGTCAATGTTCACACCCACCCAATCTCAAAATATTGCGTCAGCTTGGAGAAGAGAAATGGCGATTTCGGCGGAAATTTCAAGATTAAAAGAACACTGTATTGTGTAGTGGTAATCAGTAACTTTCTAAGAAGTTAAGTCATTCAGCTGAAGTAGTCTTCTTCCCATCCAAGTTTTAAGAAAGGAATTCAAGTAAACGTTACATTTTAAACCCAACATTTTAAGGTTTGTGGAACTTGGTAGCATCCTTTGCCAATAACTAGGGGAGAAAAACAGTGTGATATATTTCTTTGTCAGCTCTATTTGATTAGGAAAAAAAGAAAAAAGGAGCAATTAGGGACACCAAAAATATTCATATTTATATCAAACCTAGTAGCTATATTAATATGACTTGCATATGGAGAATCATGACTTTCAGATCAAGAATTATAAACTTTTGATACATTAAAATTATTACTTTATGTTCGACTTACTTTCAAAAAAACTTTAATATTTACATTGCCATCCTTTTTATAAAATTTTTTATAAAATATGAAATGGTCTGTACTCCAATTCTCATCTAGTGAATATTACATTTAGTTACTTGCATTTTCTTGCTTTTCTTTCTTTCTTTCTTTCTTTTTTTTTGGCATTAGGCATAAAAGTGACTATGTTAATAAATGTTAAATTGTACCAGAGAGTAATTTGTTGAATTCAAATTGGAAGAAACTTCGTTGCCAGTTTGCTTTTATGTGAAGGGAGGATAAAGAAGAAAGAGCTTAAATTTTATTCAATTTGGAGAATTTTACAAATGTGACCTAATTTAGCTCTCATGATAATGCCACATGAGATAGAGATTGGTATTTTTTCTTTGTCTTTTCTTTTCCTCCACTTTATTCGAAAGATAAGAAAAGCGAAGCTCAAAGAAATTAGTTATTGCGTCAATCATTATTCAGAGCTTTGTCTGTCTGATTCCAGAGCCATTAGTTCATTTTTCTCTATTTAAAAAAAATAAATAAATAATAAGAGGTTTCATCTTATTAGGCCACTGTTCTCAGAGGTCCTCCTTACAGGATTATCCTAGGAGAAATTGTCCAATTTACTTCAAGGAAGTAACTCCCCTTAAATATAACTGATTCAATTTTTCTCTTATGAAAACAAAACAAATAAATTAAATCAAGATAAAACAAAGAATTCTGATAATTATCTGGATTTTTTTACTTACTTAATCTTTGTCAATATGTTATTTATCATTATGTACATAAAATATACTCTCATGTGACTGTAAATTGTGACCCAAACTTTAATTCCAGCTTGTCTTCCATTATCTGCTTAATTAGTGTTGGTTGGGTGTAATCCGACTTTCTCTCCTCCCCATTCCCCCACTACTCTACTATAAAGTACATAGCTTTTCTTTTCTCTCATGGGAAATAAAAACACACAGTTTCTCATTGTCTCAACACATCTTAATTCAGGAAATGGAATGTCTAGTCTATGAGGTTAATCGATATTATGCACCTTATTTAATTTCAGATCTTCCACCCCTTCAGACCAGGGCCTGACTGAGGGTGGGAGACTGCTGAGTGTCATAGGCAGACTTTACAGTCAGCTTTTGGTATTCAGCTTCCTTGCATCCATCTTCCTCTCTGCAACTTCTCTGACAAAATTTGACTAGATCGTTTGCCTGTGCACCAGGCAAGTGAGTATGGCAGGTACTGGCAAGAAGATAAGAAAGATCTCATTTGAGTAAATGCCACTGGGAGTTGATTTCACCTTCCCTGGTTTTGGCAAAGGTTTCTTTGAAAGTTTGCTGCTTAGGCTCCTCCCTCCTGCAACTATCTCGTTGAGGATGGAGGCATCTTCACATCTTTAATAAAGGTGCTCGCTTGCTTGCAACAGTTTTCTTAGCTGTAGGTGTCTGGTAGTTACCTTCAGCTTCTTTTGGCTGAGATTTTCCCTCCCATCTGCACAACCTTCTTGGATAGAATACAAAGCAACAGCTCACCAGAATGTTCTCCTCAACATGGCACACATCCGAATCATGAGAAACACATATTCTTCACCCCAGTTCTCTGGAGGACCGGATCAGTACTAGAGTATCAGTACTCTTAGCTCTGCCTTACGAAAGCCCAAAGACCAGAGTGATCCCAATGCAGGTAGAATCACTGGAGCTTTGGAGAAGTTCCTCCCCTTTAACCTTGAGCTGAAGGAGGGAGCAGCACTCACTCATCTTTCCTGGGAGATGAAATAAAACTAACAGCATATTCTTCTGCAAAATATCCTCCTTAAAACATTCACACTTGTGATTTTTAAAATATCATTTGAATGAGACAAGGTTTTCAAGAGTCATAATTATTAGACATTTCTTTTAAAACTCTATGCATGTTGATTTATTCATTTTGGACTCTCATAACTGATAAAGGCTCCTCAGTTAAAACTCAGGCCAAAGGACTGAATTTAAGCATTACATTATAAGCATTCGATGATTTTTCCATTTGTCATGATACCACAGTAAGCCATAGAAACTTGGGTCATAAATAGGAAAAGCAGGCAATAAACACATGACGCCTGCTTCATGTTAATGCCAAGGGTAATTAAACAGTGTATCTCAAAATTAAGCATAAATTAGTAGGGATTAGTAAACTAGTATGAAAATAGTGTATATGTCAGGGAAGCAAAAAAAAAATACTCTGGAAATATTTAATAAGAGAGAATATAATGCAGGGGATTTTTAACTTATACAGATTTTTTTTGGAAGAGCTGGGGGTTCCAACATTTGAAAAACACTGGTGTATTATCTAAGTTTTCTGTAAAACAAAAATGAATAATTCGCTCATCTGGAAAGAGATACCAAAACCTCACATCTAATATCTGGATCCCAATGAACAATAGTGGGTTTTCAGTGCTGTTTATCAGCAGGCTCTAATTTAGAACCCTCCTAAGAGGATTGTCCCTTGTTTTCAGGGAATAGAAGCAGATGGGAAAGGTACTTAGTAAAAAATAGACATTTCTGCACAGAGATATACGCATGATTTTTTTTTTCTGCTAGAACTTACCAAAGATAAAGTAGAACATATTCTAAAATGTAAAGTGGCAGCAGTGGTAAGAAATTAAAAGTAGTATCAGAAATATATGTGACCTCAAATAAATATATGAACTAACAAAAAAAACCTGTAAAAACAATGTTGTAACATAAAAGAAAATAGAATTGAGTTCAAGAGAACTCTACGAATGTATGGTTTCTTAAAGGATAAATGATGATAATGTTAAGCAGTTATTTTCCAAAAACATGTACATTGATTAACCTGTTGTCAAAGTACTTATTTTCTAATAAAAGTGACATTTACAGAAAATACATTATGAAACTGATGTTTTACACATCTGAGATATAATAAAGAAAGGCATTATAATAGACTGTAACTCATCTTCTTTTGGCATTTCTTATACTCATCAAATACCTCAGAAAGGATCTCAAGTAAGAAGCAATAAAACCTCTTAGCAGAAAATGACATGAAAGCCTTCCCCCTGGTTCCACTGCATGTGTAACTAAGTGACTCTCTAGACTAGCAGCACATAGCAAATATTCTTCCAGGAGCGCCAAAGTAACAATTAATGTAGCAAAGGGACATTTTACAATTCAGCCCAGTGTACACTTCATTAAGTGGATCACTAGGGATATGCTAAGTAGCTACTAACATATTTTAGAGTATAATTCCGAAGTGTTTATTTTACACACACACACACACACACACACACACACACACATACACACACACACACACACACACACACACACACAGCATTTAAGAATTGAGATATCCAGATTTTTAAAAGTGACTGCCCTCAAAACTAGAACATTTTGTGTTCTGTTATTCATAATATTAAACTGAGAAACTTGAATTGCCAGTATAAAGCCAAGTGTAACATATTATTTATTGCTCTTTTCAAAATGATGTAAGGACTTAGATTTCATCCAAGATTCTAAAAGTACCATTTCTTCAAAGAATGTAAAATGTGCTTTCAAGTAAAAAAAATGTGTTTTTTCTTGGGGTACTGTTATCCTTTTTTTCCTACTATGGAAATATAGCTGAGATTGAAAAAAACACATTGATTCTGACAATCTTAAACATTTTTGCTAAGGGCTATATTTTGTAACAGTGTGAATGCAGAATAACGAATATTATTAGAGTTAAAATAATAAGTATTTTTTTTGCAGCTGTGTTTTTAATTGATAGCAATTTCAAAGTAGAGTAAATGGCCAAAAAAAAATTGTTTCTAAGTACTATATGCTCTCCTGTTTTGTTCTCTTATACTACAAGTGTCTTCTGTTTGTTAATCATTTCCATAATTTACTTTTAGTTTGCCCTTTCTTTTCTTTGTGAGCTAGTCCTTTGTGAAAGTGTTGGGATTTATCTATGGTTACCCATATAAAGAGGCTTGCATTTGCTTGGAAGAACATTGAATATTAGAATCCAAGTTGTTAAGGAGAGCCTGCCAGTCTGGCAGCTGATTAAATGTTTTTTTTTGTGTGTGAAATCAGACACTTTGTTCTCCTCTTGGTGGGTAAATCAAGAACCAACATCCTTTATGATGAGATCAACTATGATATTGTCATTCTCTGTACAACTGAACTCTGCAGCTCTTACAGAATTTCAAAGATTTAAATATTCTATGCTCTCTTAAAGTCCAGTAGGTAATGAACATGGTAATTTTTTGAAGGACTTGTCTGAAGTTGATATAGAATCCATAATAATAACATATAAGGACACATTACTTAGTAAATATTTAGTGAGTACCTATTCTGCTCCAGACACAATGCTAGGATCTAGACATATTTTAGCCTAGAATAAAGATGGCTTAGAAGAGATTCTCATCTTGCCACGAATTTTCTTTAATGAGATAACTTCAATTAAATTGACAAAGACCATCTTATCCTCATGATTTAGAAATTCTGCATTAGGCACTCATTTATTCATTGTTTTGACCAATGCTATGTTTCACAATATCAGGTTTTAGAATATTTTGAATTAATATAGTGTTCTTTTTTATATCATCGGAGTGGCAGTAAATCTCATGTCCTTTTGGGGCCTTTGAACTTGATAACAATACTTCTGTTGACTGCTTAAAGTTTACTTCATTCTGAACACCAAGGGCCTTTTCTGTTATGAATACATCACCTAAACCATGATGTTGGGAGTTCAGTATCCATCATCTTTCCACCTTGTGACTCAAACTTATTTAATGACACATGGGAAGGTTTGGCCCTGTGCTAAATCAACACTTCTTGTCAAGGGGATAAATAAATTCTGGTGTTGGGTGACTTCATCAACTCCTACACAACTTATATTGTAAAGGGGACTAGGAAATCTTCGTCAGTCATTTGTCTGACCTACCCACTCAGATGTGACTGTGCTTCCTCAATTTATGTACAGAAAGGGAATATTCATGTTAGGTACAATTATATTTACAGCCAGAAATTAAATCATTAAATATTGCATAGGACCCAGGAAGGGAGAAATGACACTCATGAAGTAGTGGTATTGGTGTGAAATAAAGAGCAGATCAGCGAATGATCCAGGTTATGAGGGACTCTATTATTACATTGAAGAGGTGACGGCAGGACCATTGAAGTTGTCAAGACTGAAAATACACCCTCCTTTGGGAGAGTTCAGCAGCACAGATATCCTTAAAAACCAGTTTCTTCTTTTTATATAAAGAGTTCCAACTAGCATAGACATCTGCCCAAAATAATTTTTGGGTTATATATATACCAGTGATTGAAGTCAGAAAAGAATGCACTATAGTTCTATACGCAAACATTAAGAGCCAATGTATAGATAATTGCTTACATTATTTAATTTATGTTCCAAGTTACTGATGAAATGTTGCTTGTGCTTTTTGTTTATATACATATTCTCTCTTTCACACACACACACACACACACACACACTTGCTCATTACATATTTACATTCATATGCAGCAATTCACATGTTTAAAATATACTACTTGCACTTGGATCCCAGAATGTCCCCAAATCGATTTATCACATACTTAATTCAACATAAACAATTATAGTTGGATTTCAAATATCACGACATTGTTTTCATAACAATAGTGTTTTTATTTTATTTAGCATCCCAGTTCAGACTGCAATGAATCTGTACAATGTATCTTCAGTTAAAATCAAGTCATTTATTTTTTTTTCAAATATATTTCAGGCCTTCTGTCTAGTTTCATTGCTGTTTATGAGGTTTTTGACTTATTTTGTTCTGTTTTGTTTTTCTAGCTGGCTTACTTAGTCAGCTTCATGAAGAAAGCTTCTATGTGTTTACTCTATATTGACCTACAGCTGAACATTGACAAAGAGAGAAGAAAAAAACATGTTTTCATATATCAATAAAGACATGGACTTGAGAAACAATGACATACAGATCAATTTGTGGCTCAGAAATCTGAAATTGTGTTTCTTTTTATTGTTAAGCAGGAAGAGAATAGAGAGATTTCAGAGTGCTTTGTTCAGTAAAAAGGGATCATGACCCAAATCAGACAATGCCTCATATTTTCAACAAAGCTGTTTGGCTTTTGAAATGTTATCATTAAATACATTTATTGGCATTGTCCAGTGGTTATCATTTTTTGGCCACGTTCTGCATATGGACTCATCTGCACCTAGAGATGAAACACTAGTATATGTTCTCAAAAGGAGAAAGGGGCCTTGACCGTGTTGTTCACACTTATTTCTCAGACTGATAGAATTGATCTGGGCATGCTTCCCAGCCAGGGCTGATTATTCAAAACTCCTCAGATTCTTCTAATATGGAGTTCAAGTTGAGAACCAGTGGGCTAGAACAGGGCTTCCCAAATCTTAATGTGCATGTAAATCATCAGGATACATTTCTAAAACATGATTCTGACTTAGCAGGTATTGACTGGATCTTGAAAGTATGTATTTCTACAAAATTCCTAGAGGATACATTGCCAGCATTTCATGTACTACATATTGCATAACTAGGGCCCAAAAGATATAGCAGGTATAATTGCAAACTCAGCAAAATGCTACAGCTTTAATCGTGGCTACAATGCCCAATCTTCTTTTTAACAATATAATACAGAAGCTCAAATTACCTTACTGCATTTTTTTTGATTTTCCCAATAAATATTTATGATGCTTTACAGAAGAGGCCCACAATTGGTTATCTACACTAATTTTTAAAGATCCAATTGTGAAAAAATATGCTTTCAGAACAGAGTCATATATTTACCTATAAATTTTAGAATATATCATAAGGCCCAGTATAGTGAATATGCTGAAAGGTGATACTATAGTGAGAATTGATTGGCATTTCATAACAGAAGCACAGTCTGTTGGGGCACTGTTGGGGAGAAAGCCCTGTGAACAATCACACATGAAACCTTTACTTGAAACATCAAAAACATTGCTAATCAAGATGTTGTCTAAAATATTTTCCAAAATCTACAACTAGAACATATTTCTGGCTACATTCTGAAGCATTTCAGGCAATCTACAAGAACAAACTATGAGTATCGTACTATTTAATCTAGGATTTTGTCTTATGCTGATAACTTCACAGTCACAATCCTTCAAACACAACCAAGCATGTGCTTTGGTTTCATATTTTGAGAATATCTATTTGGTTTAACACAAGAAATCACAAATATGGTAGCTCGCCATCATCCATTTCTTAAAACATGTGTTTTTATTTTATTTTGTTTTGTTTTTTAATTTGTTATATTTTTCAGGAGCAAGACCAAGGTTCATTGTTGGTTTTGTTGTGCTTTGGCAAGCTGCATTTTTGGCAAGTTCTTTGATTACTTGGTTATAACAAGATGTGTTTAGGAAAGTAGCAAAGTTTCATGCTATCTGTGCAGAATTCCTCCTTTGTTAGTGATGTGTGCTAAGCCATCTGTTCTCTTTAGAGCAGCAGTGATGACTTGTGTGGGACAGTGCGTGCTTGTCAGCGCCTGGAAGATGGTCCTCTGCATAAATCATGATGCTGTCTTTATGTCTTATAAGCAGTGAACCCTTTTTAGGCTGCGTTTCTGGCTGAGCTTGGCATACACTGGGAAAAGAGTATCAGAGTCAAGGAGAGTTGCTTATTAAATTACTCATCCCACTTTTACAGAACAGCTGCTAAACCAAACTGGCTAAAATATCTTAGTAGTTATCCACAGCATATGTTTGCATACAGATGCTCACTCTAAGCAATTCAAACAGCCAAAGCTGTGGAGGTTGATAAATGTTCAGCTTTTTGATACAAAGCAGAGGTTAAATGAATACGTCAAGATGCTTAGCTTACCTGCTAGTTTTCGTTGAAGAATAAATATTGGCAAAATTCTCACTAGGCTATCTTCTAATCCTACCATGTGAAAAGAAAAATTAATGGAAACATTCATCTATTGCTTTTCATAATGCACTGACATCATTTTATTAGATTTATTTATTTTTTATAAAAACCACCCTTTAAATCTGTTTATACATACATTGAAATGTGCAAGTGCATAAATTCTGAATATAAAATTTCTTGTGGAGTTTATCTTATTGAGGGCACGCAGTTCACTCAAAGGGACTATTCATTAAAGGCAAATGCATCCAATTAACAATTGTCAGGTTTGAGATATGGCAGTTTGCCTTCCAGGACATGAAATCAAATGACTAGCAAATTCTCATGTGTTACTTTATATCCATCAAATTACAACAATTTTTAGTCATGACTAAACTTGATGGCATTTAGACTAGCGACCTAGAGAGCAAAGGTTGTATAACTTATTACAAGTCCCTAATCAATCAAGTGATTCTGTTTTAGGTAAGAAGTATCATTCTTTGGTCAATTTGTATTTAATTACTGAGTTGAATTTTGCAACAAAATGAAGGGTAAAGAAAACTTAGTTTCCTTTCTGAACTATTTTTCACTACATGCAGAATTGACTTGCTTAAAACTTATTATTTTTAGCAAATTAAGAAAATAGTCATGATTATACTGACATAGGCTATTTTAGTTTGAGTTTGAATTCCACTTCCTGATGCTTATTAAATGATAAACATTTGATTTAAGAGTTTCTTATATTAATAATTATGAATGCAAAGGTATTCAAAGCTACAGCAATGCCCTAAGAAGATATAAGCTAATGCTGTCTTTAATATATTCTTTGATTAGCTAGATAATTAATCACTTTTATTCATATACTCAGGACCACATTCACAGCTCAATCCATAATACCACAACTAATTTAAACAAAATTCTGCATGTGACATCTTTTTTCATATGCAGATTCAGTTCATCCTCAATACTTTGTATCAGGAGGAAAGGGAATAAAATAAAGCTCAGGAAAAGTTAAAAATAATCCATTGCTGCATTATTCTTCAAAGGATTTCTTAAACCATCCTTTGAAACATTGTGAGAAATTCCTTTGTGGACAGTGGATTCATCATAAGTGCAGGTTACTCAGATAACAGAATGTGTGGGGATGGGACCCTGATATTAGCAAGAAAGATCAGAGTAGAAAATTAGGATGACAATGGTCCAGACCACTCTTCTGCTAAAATACTAAAAACAAGATCACTTTCAAAAATTAGGAATACAATCCAAATATAAGATAGAAAAAAGCATATAGCCTCATTGAAGTTTTATTTTTTAATTAATCTATGCAGTTTGGAAAATGTCACCTAAAAACACGAGGTGTCCAAAAGACTGCTTCATTTCTCCCATTTCTTAGGACAATTAAGAGATGGAGACCAGATATTTGTGAAGAAAGCACTTTCAAGTTTAAAAATATCTACAGATCTGAGGATTTCCTCCTACTCCACACCTAATTCCATTTCTAAATGTTACATAGACAACTTCTCAATGGCTAAGTGATGGAGTCGGCAACCTATCATTTCCCTTATTTTTTCCTGAAGACTGGAGAAATGTCCTCACCAGCTACTTAAAATATTTGTTCAACTTATTCTTTGAATTCTTTTTTTTCTAACTCTGAGGAACAGAGAAAATCTATCCTCTGAAGTCTGAAGTTCTTTATTTTATACAGAGCTATTTATTTCTCTCTTAAATCACTCTTAACTATCATTTTAAAACAATTTAAAAAAGAATAAAAATAAAAAATGTATGTAAATCTATGGATGTTATCCATTTTTTTCTATTTCCATGACAATTATTATATGATTGCAAAAATAAATTGTCTGAAATTTATGTGCAACATTCCTTTCTACAGGTGTACCATAATTTAAAGGTATCACCTTTTCATTGCTAGAGGTTATTTTTTTCTATTTTTTAACTTTTACATTTTAAAAATTTTAGAATTAAGAACTGCTAAGTGTCTAATTCTTCTTCTGCCTTTCCAAACATCATCTATAGAATTGCTTTTAAATTATTCTTTCACCACTTCATTGAATCCGTCATTGCGTAAATTACTGATCAATTATTTCAGACAAATTAAATGTTTTTTTTTTCCCCCCTTAAAACCCCAGTTTAACTGGCTTCTCTGAAGAACTAATTCCACTTACTTAATTTTCCCTCCTGAATCTCCTTACTCTTTTAGCTTCTGGGAGAATACTTAATGGTCGATATTTGCTCTAAGTATGCATAATTCATTTAAGCATATGTATTATAAAACACATACTTCTTTTTACTTCTTAAACTCTAACATTGTTCTCTATTTCATAAGAAAGTACACAATTCGATTCTTACTGTAATAGAATGTTGCCTCAACATTTTGTCACTCTAGAACTGCTTCTTTTGTAATAATTTGCTTCCCCATATTCTCCATATTTTAATATCTAATATTGCTTTTGAATGTATAGGTTTCCTCTGCAATCCAAAAGTAGAGGGTTCTTATGAGACCTTTCCTAAGTTGAAATGGCTTAACATCAGGAGTATATCCTGCTTTCCCAAAATTTGAGTTACATCAATTTGCTTTTATGCTTTTAGTACCTGTTTTCTCTAAATGGAAGAAATCCAAAGAGGAGTTACTCTCAAGAGAAACTTGTAAAGTCTTTACCATACTTCATGAAAGCAAAGTTGCATAAAGCAAACTTTCAGAAATTGGGGAATACATCTATATTCACATTTATCCTATGGTATCTGCTTTATTCGTTATTTTTATCTTCTGCTTTGTTTGACTAGTATATGTTCCTTCTTGCATTTTTTAGGTAAAACATACAGACTGAAATGTGCATACATCATAAACATACAGCTTGAAGGATTTTCACAGTAAATATGTCTGTGGCAGACAAGATGTGAGTTGTTCCCAAGATGGCCGCCTCTAGCCATCATGGCTTGCATGATCCCCGCCTCTGGGATGTGAGCAGGACTTGTGAATTGAATAAATTCACTCCTGTGATCTGATTACCTTAAAGAGGCAAACCTGATGTTATTAACTCCAAAATCAGCTGACTTTCAGTTAATCCAGAAGATTATCTGTGTGCCATAACATAATCGAGTAACCCTTTAAAGAGGGTCTAACTTTCCCTGAAACAAACAAAAAATAAAGCAAAACAAAAACAACAATAGCAACATCCCCCCCCCCCCAAAAAAAAGAAATAAATAAATAACAGATTGGAAGCCAGAGAGATTTTCCTATTGCCTTAAACAATCAACTAGCCATGTTGTGACAGGGCTTCTGGGCAACCTCTTAGAGCAAACAGGCCCCAGCTGACAGACAAGGAAGTAAAAGTTCAGTGTTCTATCTCCAAGGAGCTGAATGCTGCCAACGTCCACATTACCTGGGTAGAGGGCTCTGAGCTCCACACACGAGCAAAGCTTAGCCAACACCTTGACTGAAACCTAGAGAGACCCTCAGTGTGGACCTTGGTAAATCATCCCTGGACTTCTGACCCATGAAAACTATGTGATAATTGATGTATCTTGCTTTAAGCCTCTAAGTTGTGGGAAATTATTCAACAGAAATAGAAGACTAACACAACACCTATTAAAAAACAGCCTAATCAAACAATACAACAGTGCCAGCTACTGTACCCTGATACAGCATAATAATCCTGATTAAATATATAAAAGCATTTTGCTTTTTAAAAAAAATTTATATGCTCGCAATCATTCCCTAAATACTTTTTATGTTAAGCTTCTTTTACTCAACATTACATTGATGAAATTCACTCATTTTCCATGTAGCAATAGTTCATTCATTCTCACTGCTTTATGTTATTTCATTTTATGAACATGACACAATTTATCCATTTGACAATTGAAGGGAAATTTGATTGTTTCCAATTTGGGGTTGTTCAGTATAATATTCTTTATACATCTTTTGTGTGTATGTGTGTGTGTGTGTGTGTGTGAAATTATGTGTGCATTTCTGGTGTATATCCAGGAGTGAAACGAATGGGTCATAAAGTGCACATTTTGAGCTCTGGTAGATGCTGACAAACAATTTTCCAAAAGGAAATGCCAACCAATTTACATTCTTAAAACATTTTTCTCATTGAATTGTAAACGGCCTTGATACAGTTTGGATACGTATTCTTTACTGTGCGTATGTATTGCAAATACCTTCTCTCACAAAGTGGCTTTCATTTTCACTCTTTTAAAGTTGACTTTTGATGAATAGAAGTTCTTAATTTTCATATAAGGACTTTAACTTTTTCTTTCTAAATTTAGTGCTTTACATGCCTTATCTAAAAATCTGCCTACCAAAAGTCAGAAACATTCTTAAATAAGTTTTTTTTCCTCAAATATTCTCAGTTTTTGGTTCTTACTTTTAGATAAAAAATTTACCAACTATTTTTTGGGGAGTGGGTAAAAAATAGCCTGGTGGGAAGTAGAGCTAAGGAAAATTTAATTTTTTGTGTGAATATCCAATTGGCCATTTTACGATTTACTGAGAGAGCACACCTGATCCATTATCCCATAATGTCACCGCTTCATTGTGTTCTAATTCACTTAGTCTATTTGTTTACCTTTGCATCTTCTATGCTGTCTTAAAAACTGTGTGCGATAATAAATAATTGCTCTAGTCTTCAAGATTGTCTTGTTTATTTTTGGCCTTAGGAGATTCATGTAAATTTAGGTTAAACTTGTTTATACAGACATACAGATACATGCACGTGCGCATGCGCGCGTGCGCGCGCGCACACACACACACACACACACACACACACCACACACACACACAAAACTTCCTGGAATAGTACTTGGGCTATAATTGGATCCATATGTTAACTTATGAAAAAAAAGGTATGAAAAGGTATGTTTATGAAGTGCAGCTTTAGGTTCACAGAAAATTTGAGAGAAAGGTACAGAGATTTCTCATATACTCTCTACACTCATACATTCATAGCCTCCCCCGTGATCAACATCTGCACAAAGTGGTATATTTGCTATACTTGATGAATCTACATTAACACATTATCATCACTCAAAGTCCATGATTTACCTAACGGTTCATAGTTGATGTTGTATATTCAGTAGGTCTGGACAAATATGTGACATGTATCCATCATTGTAGAAAACAGAGCATTTTCACTGATATAAACATCCTCTGCCTATCTATCTCTCCCCTTCCCTTGATATTTTTATAGTTTAATTTAATTTCACTCAAACTATATTTCATGGTTTTTATTGTATATGTCCTACACATCTTTCATTATTTCTGTACATTTGGAGTTTTGGGCTGATATTATATAGTATTTTTGTTGCCAGTGGGTGAAAATGCAATTAATGTGTTTGTGTGAATTCCCTGGTATATTGTCATCTTGTTAAAATTTTTAATTCTAAATGTTTGTCTATAAAATTCGGCTTATCTATGAATAAATTGTGTTCTGCAATTAATTGTTGGGTTAACTTTTTTCCCTAATTCTTTGCTTTTTATTTATTTAAAAAAATTATTTTATAGTGTGAACGCAAGTAAAAACTTGAACAGAAGTGGTGATAGCAGATATTTTTGTCACATTCTTAATATCCAAGGAATATTTATAATACTTTTACATTAATTATCTATTATTTTTTCTCTAATCATGTGCGTGAGCATGTGTGTGTGCATTATTAAATTAAAGGAGGTTCCCTCTCTTTCCAGTTTGTTGGGACTTTCAACTATGAATGTGTGTTAATTTTGTCAGAGATTTTTCTGCATCTATTGATATATAATGATTTTTTTCTACCTCTTTGTTAATGTTAAACTATTATTTACTATGGAAATAAGCCTCACTTTGTTTTTATATAATCCCGTTATATATAGGTACAAGATTTTTATTAGAGTATAATACATTTTTTCCCACCTATTACTTAAATCTTTCTGTCTGCTTTTACTTCATGTATACCTCTTGTAAATAGTCTGTAGATACATATATTTTTAATCAAGGCTGGTGATCTTGGATATTGATTCTGAATAGTTCATATTTAGGTGACTAAGTAATGATATATTTGGCATTTATGTCTTTTTTCCTATTTTACTTGTTTTGTATTCTTATTCTTTCTTCTTTCTTTTACATTAATAAAGTATTTTTAAAAATTTTTTCTTTACAGATTAGATAGTTATAGGGACAGTTAAAATTTTTAATGATCAAATAAGATTACAATATGCATTCTTGAGTTATTTGTTCTACGAGATATTTTCCTTCTAAAAATTAACCAATCACTTAAGTATATTAATTCTTATTGTTTGCTTCTAATGTAATTTCACTTCTAGAACTTTTTTTCACTTCACAAATGCTTAATTTAAGATTTAAATTATGATAAAATATCTATGATAAAATATCACTGTCTTTTAAAATCAGTGATTACCAGAAACCATCAATCAAAATTCCCTCTGAATCTTTTTTCAGAGCTTAAAAGAGAAATAGTTGGTTTATGAGAAAATAATTATCAGACAAAAGACAAGGAAAGAAGCCAAGGCACCAAAGAATAAGGCCCAAGAAATGTATTTATTTTGAAATCCAAGCATAGCTAATGCCCAATTAGTTTCTGGTGGTTTTACATCATCTAAGCAAAAAAGATTCACAAATAAATAGTAAATATTTTACAATCCTTAATATCTTAATTATTCTTATTCTTGATAGATTCTGAGCTCCCCCAAACAGTTCCTTACTTTTCCTTATTCAAGTTTTCTCTCTCAACACCTATCAAGGATTGTGTACTGCTTGTTCAATGAAATCTTTGCCCTATCTACTTATTTAGCAAATAGTGTTTTCAACAATAACTATATTCTTATTCCTCTAAAAGTAATTGATTCATCTGCAGTATCTATTTTGACCAAATATTACAAATCCCTAAGTGCATGGGTCTTATTGATCAGAAATATAACTTATTGTCATTAATTTACTTGAGTGATTCCCTTAGACTTCTTTGTAACAGAAATTCCAAAATTTTACAATACACAATAGTAGCAAAGTAGATGCTCCCCGTAATAGTTTTTGTGGTGGTAAATGTTTTATATATATATAAATGTTTTATATATATATATATATATATATAATTTAATGTTGAAAAACTGGCTCCTTATCCTTTGAAGTTTTACTTATAAGTGTAATTTAAAAAATCTAAAGGTCCTTTTAAAATGAAAATGTGGTGGAGACTCAAAAGTGTTTTCTAATAGCTTTAGGATCTCACAAAAACAGCAACATTAAGATCTGAATCTGACTTTTCCAATAAGTTGGGAAAAAAATGATTCAATGTTCTACATGCTACATTAGCTTAAAACTTGAGTATACTAGGATTTGTGTCAAGTATTATTTTTATCTCTCTATTATTTTTCTCTCTCTCTGGTCCCTGATGTGTCAATTATCTCTGTTGTTCTTATGAATCTATAAAAATAAATGCCTAAAATAATCATGTAATTTAATATTCCTATACAACTTTTCTTTATAAATAATATTTGTGTGTACTTTGAATCTTTAGTAAGTTAAGGTGAAGCTATGATAAAATATCTGTAATTGGCATTAAAATCAAGGTAAGTAGGCTTTTTAAAAATCATATTACAAATTAGTAATGGCTTTCCATGGCAAAATGATAAATAATATCTTATAGCCAAAGATTTGAAGATTGCATTGACTGCAAAAGAGAATTCAATTTGCTATTATATGACATTTATGCATTTATTATATTAAATTTGAAAAGACCACAAAGACTATAAAGATGATGAAATCTTTGCCAACACATTTATATGTAAAGCCTCAGTTTTTCTCGTTTAATAAATTATCATGCTTCAAAAATTCAATTTGTTTCCTCTCTGCAGGAATTGCTTCAAGTTTTTCATAACTCCTCTAAAATAAAAGCATTAAATATTAGTTGAAATGACAATTTAAATCCATAGCATATCTCTGACATGACCAAATACATTTGGTGAGACTGAAAACTTACACGATTTTAAAATAAAGTTAACTAGGATATCATTCTGGTAAAGATTTATTATTTCTTCCCCCTATTTTTTTATTGTTTTCTACTAAACTTTTCTTCTATATTTGCATAATATAATTAATGGCAGTTGTATATTAACAGATGTCATGACGAAAGACAAGAAAAAAAGGTTTCTGCTTTAATGCTTTGGATAAAACTACAAAGATAGAATGTGTTTGTTATTTATTCTCATGAAAAAGACATTTGGTCCGTCTGTAAATTAGCAAGAGAAATTATCTCTATCACATGCATCAGTGACATGAGTATTGTTAATAAACATTAGAAAATTCTGTAGATTTATATTAACTTTTACCTCCAGGTCCCAATTTACTAATTTACCTAAGTTTTTACCTAGATCAATTCTTTTTGTTTGTCCTAAATTTAATTTAATTCAGGGCAGCTAATGTTGATAATCTCTAGAAAAATTAAACATTGAAAAATAATAGAATTCTCTTACATAATGCAGTTCTAATTTCCTAAATTTCAATGAATTTCCAAAATCTCAAAGTAGGATTTGCATCTAGTTCTGGGTGTTTGCCTTTTTCATAACCTATGAGATTACTGACTTTTAAAATCATTTTAGAGACTCAAACAAAAAACAATCCCCAATTACCAAAACTTTTACAAAAAATAAAAAAAAAAATTATGAGTTAAAATCATTTGGTGTGGAGAGTTTACCTTTATTTAAACTTTTAAAAATATTTGACTCTACGGCAAGGAAACTGTGTTTCATGATAGGCAGAGAAGTAGGCTGCTCCTTGCAAATGTGCAAATGTTTATAACAATATTAGGTTTCTTTTATTTCTTAGAATGCAAAGCTGTCCAAAGAAACACATGTATTTTGTGTCTCCCTATCTACCTTTATCCTAATAAGATAGAGACAAGAAGGATGATGTATGGTGTTATTATGTAGAATATTCCACTTAACTATTTTTTTAAGACCTTTTACCTTTCCAGAATTGTAACATTTGTCTAATCACAATGTCCTTGTTTTGTTTGCTTGTTTGCTTGCATATTGGTCTATTACATAATATATTTTATAATTCAGGGCTTTTTGTAATCTTAACTTAGAGAAACGTAACTGTGTAGCTATGATTTAAGAACCATGAATTAAGTTCCTGGTTTTATTTTGAAGTGATATAGAAGGTCTGGGTATCAATTGGGGACTGGACCCTTGATTCTTCAACCTAGGGTTATTATCTCTTTTGGGATGGCTTATTCCACAATAAATCATTTTTATAGGAATGCCTTTCTGACGTCACTCTTGCAGGGACCCTCCCATACACATGTGTTATTCAGTTACATCTCTGAACTTATTTTTATGATTAGTAAGCTTCATTCAAATTTGTCTCCCCCACCTTTCCTTTTTTTTCCTCTCTGTTTTCAAATTAATTTCTTCTTTTCCTTGTTTTCCAAAGTGTTATAAAATTCTGCATTTAAAGTATGTGGACTCTAGAAAGAGTTTGTTTGAATCCTGGTTCTCCAAATTACTAGACAAGTGTTCCTGGGCAAGACCTGAACCTTTGTTTTCTCATCTGTACAGCAGGATACAGACTATGACCTATAAGACTGTTTTCAGGAGATCAGTGTCCACCATACTGTCCTTAGTCTGTTGCCTAAAAACAAAGAATGCTTAACATATGGTGTATTCATTCCTTATCTTTCTGTTTAAACACCTAAACTTTTGTTACATCTCCTTCATCCTACGTATGTAATATTGTGTGAAAATTGTAATGAAGTAATTTAAAATCAGGTCACAAAGAATATTTTTAAAGTTTTTGATAATTTTTGGGGGGTACAGTTTCACGTTTGGTGATTTAGCCCCTAAGGTGGTTCTAAAATGATTGAAAGATTTTTGAGTTAAGATTTTTCAGGAGACAGCAATTTAAGCTGCCTAATTGCAAAATATTCTTTAACCCAGCGGTCCTCAACTCTCCACCCCAGCTTCAGACCAGTACCAATCTGTGACCTGTTAGAAACCAGGCTGTACAACAGAGGTCATCTATGGGTGAGCGAGAGAAGCTTCATCTGCATTTCCAACTGCTCCTCAGTGCTAACATCACAGCCTCAGCCTCAGCTCCACCTTCGATCATCAGGCATTAGAGCCTCATAGGATCACCAGTCCCTGGTGCCAAAAAGGTTGGGGATGGCGGCTTTAACCCATTAGAACAGCATTTTAAAATTAAAGATCAGATTATTGTTAGAACATGACTTTCTCAACTTTTAAAAAGATTGGAACAGTGATATAAGAAGAATTGAAAGGTTTAGTTACCTTTAGTTTATCCTAGTAGGGTGTAGAGCACAGTGTGAAAAACTAGGCAGATAAAAGAGAAGTGAGGGAAGTTAATAGAAATAATTTTCAAAGTAAAATATTAGGAAAATGCTTTAGTCAGGTGAAAATGTTGAAAATGAGCAAAAAAAGAGTCAGATACTAGGCCGTGAAGGAAATATATTTCCTCTCAACAAATTCCACCTTATATTTTACAGATGATCACACTGATAATTAGAGAATTTATATAGTTCGCACAGGGTAGTAAGAGTAAACAATATCAGACCTTGAACTATAACTCAGTTCTCTTAATATGTTGTCATTCTTTCCTATCCCACCATGACACTAACAGCAAAAGTCACTAAGTCATCCAGTTATTGATCTTAGTACTGGAGCATCCAATTCTAAGAAATGTAGACTGAAATGGTGCTCTATCAATCATTTCTCAAAGTATGTTTTAAGTGACAGCAGATCCTATGAGAGGTTTAATGGAAAACAACAATAACACTTTTGGCAACTAAAAACTTTAGGAAACACAGTTATTCCTGACAAGAGTCTCTCTCTCCTTGAGCAAATTTTGGATGGGCTCTTCTGAACTCTTTTTTTTTTAAATAAGCTTGACCTTGGGCTTTCATGCCCTTCTTTGTAGAATCTAGTTCCAGGAAGAATCCTAAATCAATTTAATAAGGATCCCCACCCTTGATATCTGATTTAATTCCTCATCTCTCATCCCCAGTATCTGAGCACCCTGGCTTGCCTTCAGCAGGAATCCCTTTAGTATAGCCAGAATCCTTCCCCACCCCTGATATGTCCCCTTAATAATTTTCTCTTCACCAACACCCATTCTGCTCCTTGGCTAAAAAGTCCCACTTGCTCATGCTTTATTTGAAATGCAGCTCAGTTCAATACTGAGGATTCTTTTCTCCAATTGCAATGATTTTTCAGAATAATATCTGTTTTCACTGCTTTAATATCTATCCTCACTTTGATAGTCTTTTCTACCATTTGCATTAGTATATCAGGAGATCAGAAATATCTTGAAATAAATAAAACCGTTCGAATTGCTACAAACCCTGGATTATTATATTTGCTTATTTCATAAAAATAATTAAAACCATTATTGTATTACAGAACATGCTTTGAGAAATTCATCTTTACGTCAATTTCCCATGATTTGTGAGTCAAATAGGAGCCTAGATTCAGAAAGAGTTACCATTTCTCTGACTTCTGTTTATCTTAAAGCATTTAGCATTTTCCTTGAACCCATAAACTAGAGAAGGAGGGCCCCAGGCTATTAATTTTATTTACTAAGATACTTTTATTGCAAATATCCATATGATTAATTATGAATAAAATACATCATCTTAAAATTATTTAACAAGTCAACCTTAAAGCACATGGGTGGCGATTTGTATATTATATTTAGAGGCAACATTTTAAAGAAAGTCTATAGGGACTTATAAATGTGTAGAAACTCCAGGCTGAGCCATAAAGTTAATTCTTACTGATTTTAAAAATGTGGTTTTCATTTGAACCATTAATATTTAGATTTTGTTTCCATATAGAATAATGTATCTGAGTATTTTCAAGTGCCTCTGAGATCACTGTGCAATAATTCAAAATCATTCAAATACAGGCCCTCTAGTGTAGTGATGGTGATATTACTTCTGGGTTAACTATATTTTCGGTGCAGTGGAGTAAATCCTAAATTTAAAATCAGGATATGGGGATTCAAGTTCTTGCTTAGTCAATCATCAATTAATAAGTTGGAGTCTCAGTTTTCTCTCTGGTTAATTCTTTACCTAACTCACTAAGCTATGAATTTCAGAACAGGTATTGAGAACCTGATCACTTCCTGGGTATCATAAAAATATCTACTGGGTGATTATCTTATTTCCACGTGGTTACTTTTATCAAAACACAAATAATATATATTCTTAACTAGGGAAACGCCCAACTAGTGTCTCTTCAGTTATCAAACTGCTTGAAGCAGCATGATAATGAGCAAACTAAAGACATTTTCATACTCAGAAATTCTCTCTTCAAAATACCAGACACCAAAGTTACTCAGAAATTTCAATTTGGCTGCTCATTTACATATTTATGAAGATTTCAGCACTATTTTTTATTAATGTGTCTTAACCTGCTAAGCTGAATAGGCAACATTTTTAGAGATTTAAGATGATGACATGCTTTTAGCTTTTCTGGTTAAAGTGGAAATGTAAAAGACACTAGAAAGGCCTAAAGATTATTTCATTGCATGTATGCATAAGCATGCACACGCAAATGTGCATTACATGCCCAACCTATCTTTTTATTATTTTTATATGTTATAACCTTGAAAAATCTGACTTCATCTTTTTCTTCTTTGTCAGTGGCTTAATGTTTGTATTATTATTAAAATGAATAACATTTAAATTGCCAGGCTATTGAAATTATTGTCCAATATACTCTTTTCAAACCTTTTAAAGTTAGTGACTGCAATCTGAATGAATTACTGACTTTAGACTCAAAGTTTTTCAAATGAACGCTATTTATCCTGTTGAGTATTTTGCCTTTCACATCACTGGTATCTAACTTTCTACAATTGGAACTAATGTGGGTCTTTGATACATCACACTTGTCACTTCTACCCATACTGAGATTTTTCTTATCTTGTTATCATTTGTCTTCATTCTTCAAGACAGTTTTTTATCCAAGTTGCTGTCTTCCGTGTCCCTCTGTAACAGTTGACCTTGTAGATTTAGTTCTCCATCTGGTCACTTAGGGAACAATTTGTACTGTAGTAAAATTATGTCCCCAATTTTCTCTGACAACTGTATTATTTTATCAAGCAGAATAGTATCAAGTTTGTCAGGTTCAGTTGTCTTCCTGTGATCCAGGCTGATTTTCTTTAAACATCACTGTCTGAAGGTTTTTTTCCTCAACTCGGATCAACTTTTCCTGTTATTTTCAGTGTATCTGAATTTATTCTGACAAAAAATAAATAAAACTTTTATTTTCCCCTCTAGTTAAAATCTAAATTTTTCTCCATTAGTATATTTCTTATATCCCTTTAGTTTATTATTGTCATAATTCTATGTTTTGTTTGTAAAAAGTTTGAGAGTTAGCAGAGCATTTTCACATGTGTAATCTCATTTAAATTTATACTTTCTATATGGGTTATAACATAGCAGTAAAGAAAATCTTCAGTCAGTTTTGTTATAAGGTAATTTTCAGAAAAAGATATAAAATTGAACAATTGTTAAAATTTTTATTTGACTTATTTGATGAAAGGCCCAGGCAGATGTTATATTTGCGTTAAAAGAGAATTTAAAGAATAGACACATTTAGAGGTCAAGAATATTCAAATGAACACATACATGGAGGCCAATGGGTTTTCCATAGGATGAAAGAGAAAAGTCAATTGAACCTCTACTAAATAGGGCTAAATTTTTATGTTAATCAGTTATCTTCAAATTACATTTGTAAAATAGCTCAAAGTTAATAAAAGGTAGAATCAAATAACTCAGAACATGTGCTGTAGACATAATTTTCTACTGGATACAGTTATGCCTTCCAGTACATAATTTTCCATTGGAGTATAAATTTTTTTCTATCATTTTCATAAGTATCAATACTTGATCATAACAGTAACTTCTAATTGAACACACATGTTAATCAAAACAATTTTTAATATACCATAAATTAAATTTTATCCTAACTTTAGGTCTAACATAGATATTCATGAGCCCATATTTTTTTTTCATAAACAGAATTCAGAACAACTGCAGGACTCCAGAAAATGTTCGAGGGAAGGGCTTTCTAAAAGATGCTATAACGTCCTGGTGTGTACAGTAGAAAAATTCAAAACATGATATTATGTGCACCTGCAGCAAAGAACATGCTCAATTCTGGAATAATTTTTAGCAGCTGGTTGTACCACTTGAGTCTATCCTTCCTGAACCAGAGGCCCGTGGAGTTGTGAGGAGATTCTGTGGTTCAGGGAGCACAGTGTATGATTGCAGGTGCACAGAGTAAGAGCTGGGGATGGAGGTGGGAAGGCAGCAGGGATAAAACCCTGAACCTCAAATCTGTTCCTTCATATCTGTACTACTTCTCTTTATTCGCAGCTATTCTATTTCAAGTGGTGTACAATTCAACCTCATGATGACTCCTTTAAACCTATAGGCATGTTGTTCTTCACTAATTTTAAATTCCTGATGGAAAAAGTTTCATTTGATTTTAAAACAATCCACATTATCATGAAAATTTTTAACATATTTTTGGTATGTAAAAGAAAAGGAAAAGCTATAGACTCTATAAGTATAACCAATTCTTACATTGTTCAAAGAAAGTTTCTTATCAATGGGGATTGCTAAGTTACTTCATTAACTGAGTCCAATTTGTGTGAAACTATCAGATCTTTTACTTAGACTGATAAGGGTCTAATATGGTCATTCACCTGTCATGAAAACTATCTATTAATTTTATTTGTATAAACAATGAAATAATAGCAAAGAATACAGCTCATAGAATCTCGCTTCGACGATTCAATACCTGTGTGACTCTGGGCCAGGCATTTAAAATTTATAAGACTTAGATTCTTCATATGTAAAATGGAAATTAAAACAGTATTTGCTTTAAAGATTTGTTATGACAGTTGAATGAGTATCTGTGCAAAGCACAGTAACTGTCACACAGTTAAGCTCAAAAATAGAACTTTGATCTATAAACTATTATTTCATTTACTTGTTTCCTAAATCTGGTCAGCTCCAGAAATGTTAAGGGGAAGCTGGCATTTTAAAGGCTCTTATGAAAGGGTACTGCATTTAATTTTTCTCTTGATAGGCATCCTGCTACACTTAGATGAATAGTTGATATGAAATTCAACATTAAAATGTAAAAACCTTTGGGCAGTTATTTGATGACCATAGATATGTGGTACACTCACTGTGAGAAAAAACAAACAAAAAACCAGACACTCTGGACTAAGCAGTTAAAATGTTTCTTATGAATAAAAAGAGAATGAGAAAGAGAGTGATCAATTCCCATTGACATATTTCTGAAATTACTTCACTTGTACTCTTTTAAAACTAGTCTTTGAAAGCATAAATTCCTCCTGCCCAAACCATGTTAAAATGGTGAAACGTTTAAATCACCTAAGCACAATCCAGGATAATCCTCATCCTTCATTCTTTTTCCAAAGCAGTGAATAGAAACCTCCTTGACTTTCAGGCACAGAACATTTTCAGAAGGTCACTTACCTTAACATCTGTCTTTGATGCACTGAAGGATCCCCAAGTTCTTGGCCAGAAGGTAGAATAAAAAGGGATGTTACATGTGTTATTCAGTGTAAAATCATTTCCCAAATAAATAAGTGCTTGGGTATCACCACTGATTAGTTTTTTAACAAATAATTTATTTTTTTAAAAAATTATTTTTCAATTAGAGTTGACATTCAATATTATTTTATATTAATTTCAGGTGTATAGTATAGTGGTTAGACATTTATATAATTTGTGAAGTGATCCCCTGATTAGTTTAGCATCTACTTGGCATTATATATAGTTATTATAATATTATTGACTATATCCTCTATGTTGTACTTCACGCCTCCATGAATATTTTATAATTACCAATTTGTACTTCTTAATCCCTTCACCTTATTTACCCAGCCACCTCCCCACCTTACCCAACCTGGCAATCACCAGTTTGTTCTCTGTATTTATACTCATACAAACTTTTTCATTTTTTGTTGTTGCTGTTTATTTTGTTCTTCAGATTCTACATATAAATGATGTCACATGGTATTTGTCTTTCTCTGTCTTACTTATTTCACTTAGCATAATACTCTCTAAGTCCATCATTGCAAATGCTAAGATTTTTTTTATGGCTGAGTAATATTCCATTGTACGTATGTACCATATCTTTGTCCAATTGTTTATTGATGGGGATCTAAGTCGCTTCCATATCTTGGCTGTTGTAAACAATTCTGCAGTGAACACAGGTCTGGTACAGCCCTTATGGAAAAAAATTTGGAAGTTCTTCAAAAAAGTAAAAACAGAACTACCATGTGACCTAGCAATCTCACTTTTGGGTATTTATAAAAAAAAATTAAAAAAAAAACTAATTCAAAAAGATATGTATATCACTGAGTAATTTTAATGTCACTTCTTAGCTCTGTGATAATCTGAATGAAAGTGTCCTAGAGACCCCACAGATATGGAACCTCTGAGAACTACATGAAGTTAATTATCAGAGGATGACTCAAGGGTCTATGGAGACACCGCTATAGCGAATATGATTTGGTACCCAGTGTAATACTGCATATCTGACAGATATATCTGTATATATCATGTTTTCTATAAGATATGAGTGAACAATTTTAGAAAGCAGACATTAACTTCACAAAACCTAAATCATTAAATTTACAATCCCGTTTCCCATTTGAAAGTCACACTGACACTTTCTCACACAAGGAAGAAATATACTTTTGCTTAATCCTCCAATCTTGATTGACTTTTATTGCAAATGTTTTCATTTTTTCCATTAAGTTTTTAAATTCTTCTATGCATTTATGTTTGTTTTCAAATTTTATGTTTTAATGAATCTCGACTGTTCTTAAAATCGTCTGAGTCATTATTTTAAAAATTTTCCCTCGTGTTTACTTATCTTCAAATTTAGTTTATTTTCTAGATGGCAGGCATAACTCATGACCACATACTTACTTCTTAATAAAATGCTTTCATTTTACATTATTTCTTGCAACCTACAAGCTTTTGTTTTCTTTCCAGCCAATTCCATTTATTAATGTCTTATGATTTGCCATGTGTTTTTGATCAAGTTCTTTATTTTCTTAGTTTTGCTGTTAAATTTAACCCTTAATCCAAATATATCGTAAAGGATATGGTTTCATATATTTAAATCTTCTTTACATTTTTTTAAAATTCTGGAGTCTGTGCAGCATAAAAACAAACTAAGACTTTCTTATTTCCATGAGAAGCAAACACTAAAGAAACATGTATAATCATCTCCATGTTTGTTTGTAAACCAAAGAAGCCAGAGCTCTTGGTATGCAAGTTGTAATCATGAAGAGAGAGAAATCATATTGAGAAATATATAAACTCCATTTTTCAGATTTGGAGTTTAGAATGCTCTATTTTTACAGTTTGATATATACAGTAAAGAACAACTTGAGTAAAATTGATTTTGTTATTTAACCTCTTTGATTCATTGCATATTTAATCACTCTTTTTGATGTTCTCTAAATTAGGGACATATACATACATATATATATACATACATACATACATACATATATATAATGTTTTTACCTCCAAGTTAATTCATCAGTTATCTTTCTTACTCCTATAATTTCCCACTGTTTCCATATAAAGTGTATCTTATTTTTATAACTTTGTATTTTTTAGACATGTAAAATGCCAAATCATAATCAGCTTCAATCACTGTTGCATTAAAGACCTTATCTTTCAGTCATTGCAGGATGAAAGACCTTAAAGGAAACCCCAGAGATGACACGTTCATGTTTGGGCCCATTATTTCACGGTGGGAAAACATTTCAGTGAAAACCATATCATAATCAAAAACTAGCACTGGGAAATTTGGGACTTAACTTTAATATTATCTAACAATTCTAAATATGTCTATGAGTGAGAGCACCACGCGACAAATGTTCAGTGTGGTTTCAGATTCCCTCCAGAGCCACTAAGCAACTTTACAACCAAAGTACCCACTTTTTCTAATAATTACTATAGAGTATATTTGGCAGACCTTCGTTTTCTGTTTTTAGTTTTGTTTCCATATGTATGTATCCTTTTTCTTCTCAACTAGAGTTGTTACATAGTGAGGCATAAAAAGTATTTGTACACATAAGATGAGGCTTTCCTGTTGAAGTAGGTGGGATAAAAATATTGAAGAGGTTTTAATGATAAAAGTTATAAGTAAATGAGTATGTGTGTATTTAGATGTGTCTAAAATATAAAATAAAAATACTAATGAGGTATAAAATTTAGAAAATTTAAAACAGTTATTGAAACGGCTTCATTTTTAAGGTATAACTAAAAAACTGGAAAAAATACTAGATTAATTTCTTCAAATTCCACATGCAAAGATAAAATTAATGTATAAATTAAAAAATTATATTATTTAATCACCTTGGATTATATATGTTCTGCCTACACCCCATTCTTTCTGATAAAATTTTACCAAATACTGAATTTTGGAGTAATTGCTTATCAGTCAAAACAACTGAAAAGGAATGTAACCTACTACATAAAAAGATGAATTAGATATTTCTTGACAAACCATTTCATGTACGTATATTGAAAGCATAATAAACCCACAAAAGAAATTAAATAGAGAGAAAGAAAAAGTCCATTTAGTATCTATATAATGACTTTACAACGTTAATGACAGCTTCCAAATCAGGAGTTTTTGCTGTTGTTGTTCCTCCAGACAGAAAAGCTGGTTAAACTTTTCCAAGGTGAAAAAAAAGAGGATTTCTTGGAAAACAGGCCTGTTCCAGTTGTCCAGGCAGAAATAGTTGTAGGATTTTCATTGTGAAGGTGAGTACAGATACTCAAGTCCTCATGGACGGCAGGAGCTCAGACAATCAGCAATCACTAAATGATCCTCAAAGTTTTTGCAGCCCATGGCAACCACCTGTTCTGTCTGAACGATCAAGAATACAGGAGCATGAAAGGGAAACTCACTGCTGCACAACCTGTGTACAGGGAAGTGACATACAGCTCCCTATAATTGAATGCCCTGTCTCTAAATCAATATGTAGCACATGCACCACCTGCACGTCACAAAGACAGAGAAGTGCCTCTTCATTAGAAGTTTGTTTTACATTTTCAGAAATAGTTGGAATGTACACACTTCATTTTTCAGCATGATTTTAAAAATGGAGTATTGTCAAAACAATGTTGAAAATATGAAGATACTCCCTTACTGCTTGATGTAGGCAGCTCCTAGTATTTTGAAATGTTTTCTGTCTTTTTAAAGTTTGCACAATGGTTAATGCGAGAGGCAGCTAATATATTTTAAAAATAAAAAAATATATACTTTGTATTTTTGCTTTCTTATATCTGGATTATGATGAATAAATATGATTTTTTCAGTATATTATAACTACTATCGGTAATTTTCTGTATTAATTGTATACCCACTATGTACCTTAAAGAAATGACAATGTTTTTCACTTTGGCTATATTTTCAACACTTGTGGTACTTAAAATACGTATTTACTCATTAACTATTTAAATAAACTAAGGTATAGCCTGCTGGCAGAAACTATTTATCAATTTGGTGACATGCTTTTGAGCATTCACTTAATATTTTTAGGGATGCAGCTTTAAATCCTAAAGAAGTAATCAGAAAATGCCTATGGATTTAAACTAAATGTACTGAGAAAGATGCTCTGAGCTGAGAATGGAATGCTCCAATGCCAAACTGGCTGTGTGGTATCTTGAACAAAACTGAATGCAGGGCCAATATCAAATAAATATGTGGCTAGCTGCTGAATCTCATATCCCAGGTGAGTTTTTTTTCTCCAACTCAAAGAAGGTGGAGCACAAAGGGTACAGTGCGCAGGGCAGAGTACATAGGGAAGTACTTTTGATGAGCTTTAGAGTTTTGTGTGTGTGTGCGTGTGTGTGTTTTTCCCCCAATAAAAACGCTTTAGTATACTGAAGAGACTAACTCCAGAATCTAGGCAAGACTTTTGCATGTGAGTCATGGAGAAGTGTGAGAACCAGGGCAGGTGAGGGAGGAGTATGATAATATCTCTAATAATAAAGACATCTACTCCCTATTCTCTTACTACCAAGGAAAAACATAAATACAGAAGATAATTTTTGCGAGGAGAGAGGCATGCAAAACATACTTCTGACTAACCTATAATTTTTTTTTAATATACTAATGACTTTACCATAATCTGTCTGTCTGCCTATCTATCTATCATCTATCTATCTATCTATCTATCTATCTATCTATCTATCTATCAATCATCTATCTATCTATCATCATCATCTATCTATTTCTCTATCTATCATCTATCATCTATCTATCATCAATTTTGCTAAGAATTTGATACAATATGCCAGAGGAAAAACTTACTTACCATATAATTACAGTATTTATTTTGAGAAAAGTTTAAAAGTATCCCATATTTATTCAGAGGTTACTAAGAAATACAGTATGCTAAATGTTTCATATAGATTAGCTATTAATTCTGATAGCATTTTATGAGACACAAAACATTTAAAAATTTTTATAAACAAGAAAATCTGGAATAAGATGATCTAAGAAATTAGATTAAAATAGCATGGTTAATAATGCATGGTGCCACTTTTTTTGTGTACAAATATCATTCCACTTGCCATTAGCCTAATGATAAAAAATAATAAAACTTCAACATATTTGTATGTCATATTTTGTTAACAAAAAATTGGCCTAGTTTCTCGAAAGTGTACGTGTGTTTCCCAAATGAATGATTCTGAGAGGAACATACACATTTTTATACTAGCTATTTGATAGTGAGGGTACAAATTTTTAAAATATTGTTCCTTCCTGATGGGCTAATATTTGTCCACAATAAAATGTTATATATATATATATGTTATATATAATACATATGTATATATTACACACACACACACACACACACACACACACACACACACACACACATTCATCTATATATATTTGTAGTCAAGAAGTAAAATCTTCACCCCTAGGAGTCTCCTCTTCCTGCTTGATAATACCTTGGTCAGTTTTAAAATGTGGCCATCCAAGAAACAAAAATATCCGCTAGATTGTAAACACAGGATTTAATTTTCTATTTACTGCAATAGCTGATATCTATTACTTTCCTTACAGAAGGTTATTCTACTCTCAGGAAGAGAGGACTTACAATGCTGAAGAAGAGGAGGTTGGCAAAACTTGCCCTGTTACAAGGGTAAATAGTGGAAGTAATGGGAAGCTATCAGTAATTAAGATATATTTTAGCAATGTACAGAAAGATTAGAATGGAAAATGGATTAATAAAAAAATCAGAGTTATGCATTATAATTATTATAAAAGATATATGCATTGTAAGTATTACAAAATTGACTTTCAAAGGGAGTATTCAAATAATATAAGTTTAAAAATCACTTGCAGAATTATTTTAAAATAAGAATTTAACAACAATAATTACAACTTATTTAGGAATTTGGAAGAATGATTCCCAAAGGAGGTTCTGAAAGCCAGACTTTTTTCGTTTTGTTTGTTTGTTTTTTTTTTTTCTCCCCTATGAAACACAGTATTCATTTGTTGGGGCAGAATATACAAAAATAAAAATAAAAAAAAGAAAAAAGAAAAAGAAAAAGAAAAAAAAAGAAAAAAGCTAACCATAAAAAAAGTGAAGAGAATGAAATATTCATGGCAAATAAAATATTATTTACATAATGTAGCATTAAAATTATTTTTAAAAAATAAAATATAAACAGTTCGAGGAGCTATAAAAGGGAATTTACAAATTCTTTCTGTTGTTCAAAGGCTGAAGGTCCAGATAGCTGAACTGTAGCCAGCAAGCTTCAACTCAAACACAGGCTCTCCTTGTCTTTTCCTTCTGTGTTTGCTTCAAAGAGACCCTGTATCATTAAGTTATGTGTACGGTGAAATGTTGCAATCTCAGTTTTGTTATCACCGAAGGCCTCAATAAAGGTGAATTGCCGTAGTCCTATGTGTTGTTTTTCAAAGGCATTTGTTTCATGGGAAAAATAAAGTCTGGGTGGTGAGGACACAGAAATGGAAAGGGGGTTTAGACAGGGGTGTCACCATCTATAAAACAATAAAGCAAAATGATAGACTGCGAATACTACAAACTGCCGTGTTCCTACAGTGGGGCAGAGAGAAAGACCATGAGTCCCAGCCACACTGAGTGAAATTCAGTTCCTGAAGGAATCTGCTGTACCTCATATTCCATTCTCTTGCTCTAGAGTCCCAGATTTGTAGGAATTGCTCATATCTTTTCATTCTACTAAAAACATTCAAAGTAATTTTTAAAATTATAGTGTTACACTGTGAAAATCTATCTGGCAGTTTATTTTTTTTAATCAATTTCAATAAGTTAAGCTATTGGTTACTTTCTTCTGTTCTTAGGTGATTGGGTTGACACTGAATATTATTACATCTACTGCTTATGAAGAGGATGATGGATGATGTCACTTTAGCTCCTGAGAAAAGGGTTAGGTAGCTCGAGCTCCCTCTGGTGTCTGCCTAGTCCCACACGAAGGAGCTAAAAGAGATAGAAAAAATGATCAATGTTCTAAAATACCAATTTCTATAATAAAGTTTATCATAAAAATAGCAAAACTAACATATTTTATATCAACTTCCATAAGAATTGAGCATGACTTTTAAATTAATTTGAAACAAGAAAATGGGCAGTCTTATGGTAGACATTAAATATCCAGTGACTGTTGCTAACTGGATATGATAAAATAAGATAAATGGAATTTAAGAATGGTCTTTCCAATCTCTAAACTCTGTAGAAACAGGTGTTCATTGCTAAGAGTCAATGTTTAAATTTGTATTTAATAAGTGAACTCATTAGAATCACTATTAACTACATTAAATCAGAACTGTTTGTACAAAACCCACACTATTGTTTAACCACTGGTATTCGTACCAAAAAGAAAAAAAAACTTTCATGTAAGGATAAAAATAATTTCAGAAAATGTTAGAAAAGTTTTATAAGGCTTATAAACTTTTTAGGGGCTGTTATGTTATTTAAAGAAGGTAATAAAGAAGTGACAATTTATAATTATATGAAAGACACTAGGTCCTGATATTTTAATCTTGTTTATATATTAACCTTCGTGGTGTGAATTAGTACATATTGACTTTGTTACATCTATGTTGTGCAATTATTTCTGAACATTTTCAACAAGATTTGATGCCCAAACATGGACATAGAAATGTTTTCCACAATATTTATATTTTACATTTTTCTAGGGCTTAGTAGTTGAATATGAAGTTTTTTTCCTTTGTTTCTACATAAATGTATTTCCATACATGTAATATTCAAGAAATGTTTATTATATAAATTTACCAGTTTTACAGTGCTAGGACTCTCAGCTCCACGGTTTATGTAAATTATAGTTATATGATTATAAATTATATATTTATATAAATTATGTACCTTTATATAGATTATCAATATTTACATAAATATTAAATATAAAACTAGCTATAAATATTTTCTCAAATATGATTGTCATCTATGTAGTAAAAGTAAATAATCAAAACTAGATAAAATATGCAAGGAATGAAATATAATTTTCTAAATATAAATGTAATTCTCTAAAATTAAATAAAATTTTCTTGAAAGAACCAGGCCATCTTTAGCTTATGTAATAATCCAATTCCAATGTGGAAAGCAATTATAAAATAAAAACTATAAAAAAATATGAAACAGGAAAATTATGATTGGACGATAACTATTTTAAGTTTGGCTAACCTACTCCATGATATCAGTGCTCAGGCATCCATTTTGTTTGACCAAGAGGCCTGTGGGGAACTTAGACTGACAGGAGCCTCCTCACACAAGTGCCTGTCCTACAGAGCAGTCCACAATCTCAAGCAAAGCTTCAGTTCCTGACATGACTTCTCCAACATGTCCCTGCCTCCCAGCTCCTTACCCTTAAGTGTCTCTTAGCTAAGACTCCTGTATAACTTATCAAAAACAGCTCTTTTACTTTATTTTAATTAATTAATTAATTAATTAATTATTATTTTTTTATAGTGACATTGGTTAACAAAATTCAATATGTTAGCTGTACACTTTTACAATAAGGCATATATATATTTACATTGTGTGTTCACTTCCCATAGTTAGATTTCTTTCTGTCACCACATATTTGACCCCCTTTACTCTCTCTACCTTCTCTCCTCCCCTATCCTCCTACTTTCTGGTAACCACTAAGGTATTGTTCATGACCATGAGTCTCTGTTTGTCATGTTCCTTTGCTGCTTTTAGGTTTATATCCCACATATAAGTGATATCATGTGATTTTCAACTTTTTCAGTCTGGCTTATTTTGCTTAACATGATTATCTCAAGGTCAATCCATGTTGTTGCAAATGGCAGTATTTCATCTCTTCTTATGGCAGAGTAATATTACATTGTATATATGTACCACAGCTTCTTTAGCCAATCATCTATTGTAGGACACTTCGGTTGCTTCCATGTCCTGGCCACTATGAATAATGCTGCTATGAACATCGATGTGCAAATATATTTTTGGATATGGGCTTTCAAGTCTTTGGGGTAAAAACCCAATAGAGAGATCGCTGGATCGTATAGTAGGTCAATTCTTAATTTTCTGAGGAACCTCTATACTGTTTTCCATAGTGGCTGTACCAATCTGCAGTCCCACCAGAAGTGTATGAGGGTTCCTTTTCCTCTATATCTTCTCTAACATTTGTTATTACTTGTCCTGCTGATTATAGCTAACAGATGTGAGATGGTATCTCATTGTGGTTTTGATTTGCATTTTCCCTAATAGCTGGTGAGGTTGAGCATCTTTTCAAATATTTGTCGGCCATTTATATATCCTCTAGGGAGAAGTGTTTGTTCAGGTCCTCTGTCCATTATTTGATTGGATCATTTATTCTTTTGTTGTTACTGAGTTGTATGAGTTATTTGTATATTTGAAATCGATCAATCTGGCTTTAACCTGAGAAACCCAAAGTCCACTCCACCCACAGAGTCTAAGAAATACATGTACTCCATATATATTTATAAGTATATCACTTGATGCTAGATAATTTACTTGATTGTCATATCAAATATGTAGAAAATCTTCCGGAAAGAAGGATCAAAGATATACAAAAATTGTTTGATATAATAGAAATTCTAAAAACAAAACAAAAACAGAAAACAGAATCCGAACTTGTGCCAACCCTTGTAAATTATGCCTGGTCAAAACTGAGATCAAAAGCTCCTTTGTAAAACAATGCCATGATTGTAGTTCATTGTCGCCTTTAAGAAACCCTGTTGGAAAACAACAGGAGGGATGTCCTTTTTTCCTTTTAGAATATAATGTATTATCTATGAAAAAAAAATCAGGTTTTCCTTAGTAAGATGTATTTACTTCTTAGGTCAACTAGTGAGAAAATCATCTGCAGTTCTCTGTACAGGAAAGAATAGAGTCGAGTATCTACTTTCGTCTTCCTTCTTCCTATGACTCTACCATTTGTCTCTAGAAATGGTAGATTTTGAACAAAAAGATCTTTTTAGCATCAGGAGAAAGCCTTAGGTGCTCCAGTTAACAGGGACATCCTATTGAGCGATGTGAAAAAAAAGAGTTTGGAAAGAGAGAGCCTGGTTGATGAAGCAATCTTTTTAGTCACTTAGTCTAAAAGCTTTACGCTTTTATAGTAAAAGGAACTACTCTGTTAGGTAGGGCTGCAAGCTCCAATCTCTAATTCTCACACAGTCTTTTAACTTATTCAAAATATGACATTGCAGTAAACAACTTTATACCCGGACTCAATTTTTGCATGCTTTTAGAAAAATTATATAGGGCATTAGGTGCTAAGAAAAGAAATAGGAGGGAAAGGTAATTTATTGATCTTTCATGTACCATAAATAAGTTCTTCTTGTACTCTCTAGGTTACTCTGTTGAACCTCCTAAGGACGTTATAGCATAAGAAAGGCAAGATTGGAAGAGATCAGCTCCCATGTCTAGATGTCAGAGACAGGAATACAAATACAAATATAGGTTTCCCTAATTATTAGCAAAAAAAAAAAAAAAAAAACTGAGCAGAAAGCAAATGGCTTATCATGCTCCAGTCCATCTAGATGCTGACATAAATATAGAAGTTATTTTTCACTTCTCTGAAAGAGCATAAATTATGAATTTATATTTAGTTGTTTTTAGTATTATTTTTAGTAGCTCTGTCCTGATCATATTGTCTTATATTTTTGTTTAAATTTTTGTATTTTGTAATTCTATTTAGCCAAAATCTGACTGCATTTTATTGATATAAACACACTTCAGTGTAGGAATAAACATTTTTATATAAATTCTGTTATGACATTTTCTCTAAGTTCAAGAAAAAAATTGCAAAAAAGAAAAATAATGCGAATTAAATTTAGTACTTCCTCAGGTATTGATCGAGTGCTAGAATGTCCATTTAGAAGAGATTGTGTGTGTGTGTGTGTGTGTGTGTGTGTGTGTGTGTATGCGCATAGCTCCAGCATGTGGACATAAAAGAGAGGAAAAATATAGGCATCACTAATTATTCCAATTACATTTATTTGAAAGGGGCATAGGAAAAGGTCCAGCAGGTTGTGTGAGGCAAATGGATGCCGAACCGCAATGCATTATTTCTAAGTAGATAACCCCTCTTCTCCATGCAATTTTAAAAAGTGATCCTTATATACAATCCTAAATTATAAAATCATGTTCAATTGTTTGTTCCAAGGTATTACCTATAATCTAGTGATCAGTACAAGTTTAAAGAACTGTTACAATATATAATAAATAACATACACGGGACAGCTTTCGGTGTGTACGATCACCAAAATTTTGAAATTATTTCATTCGCATCATGTTTTTATTGAAAAAAAAAGACCCATTAGTCATCATAATATTATAGTATATGTTAAAGTACTCTGCTCTTAATCCATTACCCAAAGATAGAAGTGTTGCAATGCTGTCGTGAATGTTTCCAAAGCTACTGTCATTCCGCTATTTCATATATCAGGGCAATGGGTCTGGAGAACCAAACCAATTATGAGCCTTGGACGGGCAATCAAAACCCCACTGGGAAGAATGTAGGATAGAAATTGCTTCAAACGAGTGTTCAAAATAGCAAATGAGAAAAGATAGGTGCATGGAAGTTGCAACAAAACACCAGATGTTTTAACAAGTAAGGGAATGGTAAATGGCGACCAATAATATTGTTACATTACTTTCTACACTTACAGTGGTGTAGCAGTTTTGGTTTGACTTATCTCGTATTTAACTAAATGTAGATAAGCACAGAGATAAAATTTTATTTTTAAATGTGTTATATAAATTATTATTTTAAACACAGAGCTTTCTGTTTCTGCCTGGGATGGAAATTTATGTTTATTATTTTTTGTTTGGGAGAGGAAAGCATAATAAATAAGGCACCACTCAAATGCATGACTCTGAACATGCCACTTAATATCTCTGGGCTTCAGTTTCGAGCAGTTTCAGTTCTGATGAAAGGTCTTATAGCGATAGAATCTTATGTTCCTAGGGCGTGCTCTTTATGTACCCTCTTTGGCTACATGGTTTGAGAGGCCAGCTCGTGGCACATGGATTGCCTACAGCACTGCATCTGCTTTGTGAGCATCCAGGCCAGCCTTTTCAGAGGGCATAACAAAAAAGGATGGCATGCAAACTATGCATTTTCCTCCTTCCATTTGCACTTCACTCATTTCAGAGTTCACAGCTTTGATCTTGTCTGTTAAAGACAGAAAAGGCACTTGGGAGACACATGACATTTTCCTGTGGGACAGAATGACCCTAAGGACAGCACATTCTTTTCTAAGCTAGAATTTTCCCCAATAATTTCTAGAGATAAAAAATAATTGCACTGCATAAATGCCTATTTTGCTATTATTAAATTGATTTCTGTAGATTCTTATTCAACATTTAATGAAAATCCAACTGTGCACCAGGTGCTGTCGGAACATGGAGTCGGTCACATTCCTCACCCAGGGGCATAATTATGATCCAAATTAGACAGGTAAATCAAACCGACACAAACACTGACAGCTTTCCTAAACACGGTGGTCATCCCTGAGAGCGAATGAAGCCTTAAAGTGATAGTATGAAGTATCAGAGCTTTTGTCACTTTATTATCAGGTCAAATTTTTCTTCAATGCAAACGATTTTTTAAAGATGTTAGAACTGAAAGGGTACTAATAACACATTCCGTGGCTATATTCAAGATGCCTTTACCAATTGAAAAAAAAAAAGTAATATGGTAGTACACTCTAGCATAATTTATGTTAGTGCCTCTTTAATTGTGTTTGTAGTATTCACAAGGAAGCATTCTGTTTAGATAATTACTCATCTTCCTGAAGATCGGTAATTTGGCTCATGAACACTTCAGAAAATTACTCAAAATGTTGCAAGAAGAAAATTTCCTACAAACACTCAGGCCTTGTAAAGTATAAATAAGTGCTTTTTTTCATTCTCTTTCTTCCAGAATATTTTAAGAAATTTTTCTAGGCATTTTGTATTTTTAAGTTGGTCCTAAGAGTGCCTTTTTTGGTAAAGAGAAAATCGTTATTTTATTTTCTTTAATGTGTACAATTTATTATGCCATATACACAAACAAATCATAAATGTTATGACCTAAGAGAAATTAAATACATGCTAAGATACTTATAGGTGATAAATACATCCAACACACATAATAAATAAAATTATTAAATGCCATATCTCTCTATGTATAAAAATGTATTATTATCAATACTTATTTAACAGTATATTGGGTACTATTATTTATTTGTACATTAATTTCATTCTTTCTAATTTTTGAAAATAATAAAATAACTTCTAAAATTATGAATTTTACATAATTTTATGTATATATACTATTTATATCATAATTAATATTTCAAAACTTATTGATATCAAATAAATAGCCTAACATTGTGAACTTTTTAAATGTTAAGTTGTCCATCTAGAATTTGTGTTAATTGATGGTTTTCTCAATTAGGTCACCTAAGTATATCAAAGCATAATCTGGGAGGAAATTTTTGAAAATTTTCTACTTTTTCCTTTTTAAAACGTTTTTGCTTTCCTGAGACCCTTTAATAAGTGGCTCACACATGCATTACATTTAAAAGAGACGTTCCTGACTGACTGAAATCCTGCCTCTGCAGTCAGGGATGCCACGATCCAAACCATGCTCTGACACTTGGTGGCTGTGATTTATAACATTGTGTCCAGTTGCTGGAGCTTTCTGCCCTCTAGCTTTCTCACCTATAAAATGGGAATAATAACATGTCTCATAAAGTCTCTGGGAGAAATAAATTGGGTGATGTGTATAAAGGGCTGGACTCAGTACCTAGCACTTAACGGCTATTCAAAATTTACAAAATTGTTAATGAATGTGGATATTAGTATATTCTCTAGTTTTAGATGTGGCACATATGTTATATTATACTATAAAACATAAATAAATTTAATGGGTATTCTCCTTCTATCATTATCTTCTACCCCGATTTTTCTCATTGCATTACAATACTGCTAAGAGTACAGTTGCTATAATTACAGGTAATTCAATTAATTTTTCTTTCCAATAGGTATCTAGTAAGCACCCATATCAAGAAAACAACTCTGTGTGTCACAACAGAATAGGAAAGGGGGTCTATTATAAAGCACTGATAGGATAATGCTTTTAGAACTACCTAACTGCATTAAACCTGACTTGAGCTTCTATGTTTTCCCTTTGCATTATGCTTAAAGGGTTGAGTACAGCCAATTACCTGTTAGTTATTGGGCATCTATTTTGTTGATCAGACACATTTAGACAAATATATATATATATATATATATATATATATGAACTGGTTATTTGGGGATTTTAGCCAGTAAATTGTCAGTTTGTGATGATTTGTTTTGTACTTTTAAATCATGTGTGACATTGGTAGCTATAGTCACTTTGGTAATTAGAGGTGAAAATTGAATTAAGAAGATAGGAATCTATTAATATGTAATGATGGCATTGGAGTCATCAATAAATAAAACTACTTTTCTGAAATCATTAAAATAGAATTTAACTTAAAAAAAATCTTAGGTAATACTCTCACACTTCAATTAGGAAATAAATTATAGCGTTATATTATGAAGAGATTAGGAAAATGATCTTGCGTTTTTCCACTTTTAGGCATTCTGAAACAGAAAAAATAATGCTCTAAGTTCAAATCATGGTTTTGTTTCTGAAGCCCAATGTAATTGGGCAGGTCATGTAATTTTTCTCAGTGACAATTTTTCTCATTTGGAAATTTAAAGAGTCAGATATCTAAAATTTCTTATCCCTTTATCTGATTGACCATGAAATAACCACTGTCTATTTGGTTGTAAGTAAAAGGTAATTCAGGCATAAGAAGTTTATAAATTATGATTATTATGACTTTTGATTTCAAAGAAAAAAATACCTTCTGGTAAATCTATCAACTAATGTATTCAACTAAATAGAGCTAAAGCAAAAACAATCAGATAGACAGCACTTTGGCCTTTCCAGTATTGAATGAACCTAATTTTACTATACTTAGGTGGTACTGTGATACTTTCATGAGACACCACCTGTAATTTGAGGAAGATAGTCTCAAAGGTCAAGTTTTCTGAACATTGATTTCCTTTCTTGTATGAACACTGAATTTTGAAGTCACATTTTATGGTCACTCTTTAATATTGCCATTTACTAATGTCAAGGTGCATTAGGTATAATTGTTCCTTTAATAAGGGCCATAGTAATACGTGTGTTTAAGTAGTTGTCTTTGTGGCAGTTGCCATAGTCCCGTGTGTTTTCCACCCACTCTTTTGCAGCTGGTATTGGCAAGTTTCTCGGCACCACAGGATTCTCAAACAACCCAATTTCACAGATAAGTAAAAGAACAGATCGTAAAGGATTTTTAAGACAACGCTGCTTTAACTCAGATGAACTAAATAACTATGATTTATTTCAGAATGAGCCCGATCTTTCAGTTCAAAAACTATAGCTAGGGTAGGAGCACTGGTATATTTACCCGTCTGGGAGCTGGTATGATGGCCGTTCATTAAAGTTATCATGGAAATGGTTATGAGAACAGTGGAGGGACTGAACCCTAAATGGGTATGGGATCCAGGAAGGCCTGTTACCATGGTAGTAGGCATGATGTCATTGTGAAATATGAGAAGATGTGATTTGATTTGAAGTGGTGAGAAGGGAATAAGGTCAATATCAAAACTGGGAAGGGATATAAGACTGCCCAGCAAATCCAGCGTGCTGAAAGGAGGTGGGTAACCAAGACATAAAACCAAAAATGGAGTAGAGAAACCAAGAAAGACAAAGAGGTTTCAGGTGAGTCTGGAGAGATTCCATAGACGGATCAAAGGTCCCATGCATGTATCATTCCCGTTCTAGTTTACCTGAGTTCATTTTTATGGAGAACAAAACACCTACATTGCTTATGTTACTTGGTTGGCTGCAAGTCAACATGAGTGACATTATTCTTGGTTTTGTTTACTATGTGGGTTGCCTTCCTTTACTCTGCTTCAAACCCTGCTATTCTCAAACACTCATACGAAAATTGAGAGAGTTAGTCATGTCAGTAGGACTGGGTGGATTGGACTCTCATAGGTTGTTGTATATAAATAAAGATATTTTATATAAAGAACATAGAACCCTCTTGGGGTTGCTCTATCCCATTCATTTTTCCCATTGGGGTCTAGTCCATGACATGATTTAAATTGAGGAAACAAACTTTGGAAAATTAATTTTCTTTTATAATTTTTGCCTTTTTTTTTTTTTTTTTTTTGACCATGAGAGGTCACATCCTACCCTATGTTCTGAAAATGAGGCTGGCTTTGGTTTAAGAAAACAAACAAATTGTACTTTTTCTAGGGGCTCAGACAGTTGTTTCTAGACTCACCTGGGGAAAGACTGCTTAGGCAGGATTTCTCCACCTGTAGTTTTGGATAATTATTCATTATGGAAGGTAGTCAGTTGTGTGCACTGTAGGATGCTCAGTAATATCCCTGGCCTCATTCCCTTGGATGCCATTAGCCCCATCCTCCCAATCATGACAATCAAAAAGTCTCCAGACAACGTCGAATGTTTTCTGGGGGACAAATGAGTCCTCAGTTGTGAAGGATTGAGTTAGAGAAATTCTTCTTGGGAAAGTAATTGGTACCTTAAAAAATTCATGACATTAAGAAAGAGAACCCATTAAGAGGACAGTATGTGGGGATACTGATAAGGGGCTGATAATCTAGAACTGTTTTTTTTTTTTTTTAGCCTTTATTTATTTATTTATTTATTTATTTATTTATTTATTTATTTATTTTTACAACAGTTTTAGGTTGATAACAAGATTGAGAGAGAGGAAAAGTGATTTCCCAAATATTCCCTGCCCCAAAATATGCATAGCTTCCTCCATTATAAAAATCACTTGCCAGAATGGTACATTTTTTTTTTAACCCAAGATGAATATACACTGACATATCATAATCATCCAAAGTCCATATTTCACTTGAGGGTTCACTCACTCTTGGTGTTGTACAGTTAATGGATTTGGACACATGCATAATGACATAGAGCCATCATTACAATAGCATACAGATTATTTTCACCACCATAAAAATCATCTGTTCCCAGCCTATTCATCTTGCTCCCTTCCTTACCCCTGGCAACCAATGATATTTTTATCTTCTCTATGTTGCCTTTTTCAGAATGTCATATCATTGGAATCATACAATATGCATCTTTCTCAGATTGGCTTTTTTCACATAGTACTATAAATTTAAAGTTCTTCCATTTTTTTTTTTTTTCTTCATGGCTTGATAGCTCATTTCTTTTTAGTGCTCGATAATATTCCATTGCCTGAATGTACCATATTCACCTACTGAAGGACTTTTGGTTGCTTCCAGTTTTGGCAGTTACGAGTAAATCTGCTATAAACATCTGTGTGCAAGCTTTTTATGTGAACATCAATTTTCAGCTCCTTTGGGTAAATACCAAGGAGCGTGATTGCTGGATAGTATGGTAAGAATATCTTTAGTTTTATAAGAAAACCACCAAACTGTCTTCCAAAGTGGCTATACTGTGGTATCTATTATTCAAAGTGTGTTTCCCTTTAATGTTCTGTTATGTCTAGGTTATTGTCAAGCTTTCAGTATGCTTTATTAAACATTTCTGCTTGAGCTCTGAGGAATTAAGGTAGGTGTCTGTGTTTTAGGCTTCAAGTGAAGTGATACAGAAGAAAGTACAGCTTTGGATGGCCATTATACAACCGCAATACATAACCTCCAGGGAGTACAGTAGAAATGAGGTTGAGATAAAAAACAAGTGCCAGTTTTAGGTCTGAAACATGCCAACATTCCTCAGGCATCCTCAGATAGCCCTAGTAGCAAATGCATTGGGATTCACAGATTATTGTTTATTTGTGTGGATATAGTTTGATGCTCATGGACTAGAGAAATAAAGAATATTTGGTCACCAATAAGGAGTTTTTCAATATCTTATACTAATAGGTATAATGAGAATGTCTGGATCCCAGAGCAGAAGAATAAGGTTAAAAGGGCATCAGATATTAAGGAGCGGAAGTCTTTTAGTGCACCTTAAGTTTGACGGTATGAATACACACATTCCTCTAGAGTCTGAAAATTCAATTGAAGATGATTAAAGGAAGAAACCAGAAAACAGAAACTCTCAGAAAATTCATACAAAAAATATGAAGTAAAAGTAAATAAACGGGCACCGTTAATATGTGTGAAGTGTTTTAAGGTCTTCCTGATTAGAGGGTAAATTATACATCTTGAAGAACAATTTAGTCAATATGAATCCAGCACCTGCAAAGGGGCATATTTTTTAACTAAGTTATTTAGCAATTACTAGCCTAAGGATGAAATCGATAATATGTTCAAAGTTCTGTGGACAAAGATATTTGGATTGCAGTGTTATTAATAATAATAGAAATTATAGAAAAATAATGTCTGTGAAGAAAAACTGTTAAGTGTATTAGGGTGCAGTCCAAGTAATCAAACAAAATTACTAAATTTATATTTGTGAACATTAATGACAATGTAAAATATTAATTTCCAATATGCAACAAAGTAAAACATGCCAAATGGTATTATCTGAAGACTTATTAAGAAAAAATATAAAAGATTGGAGAAAAATGTGTCAAAATGTTCACAGGTAGAGTCTATCTGATTGACAGGGTATGGCTATTTATAACTTCTTATTACTAGAATAAAAAATTTGGGAATAGTAAATATTAATTTATAATATGAGCAGATATTTAGTTTCATTTCCCTAATTTACTACCTTTTACATAGCCCACCTATTTATCTATTTTCAGATCAATATCTTCCATAATAGGTGTCAAGTTTCTTTGTTTTAAAAGGTAAACAGATTCAGTAACAGGTATTAAATTCGTGATTATTTGAATATGAAGACTAATGATTAAAAATAGTAAGAGGGAAATGTATTATTTTTATCAAAATGGGTGAGGATCATCTCACATAAATAAAATATAAGTATTTTTAACCTAGATAATTCATGTTAAAATAAAATGTGTGCATTCGAATAGTGTGTACTGGTTGATTATTAGGTTGGTATTAATGGTTTGTGGATATATAATGGGGATTCCCACTGCTCCCAGCAGCTTGTCTATTGCTAACAAATTTCTTATCACACTCAGAAATCAAAAGAAACATAATTCCATTAGGTAAAGAACCAAATGATTCTATGCAATAAGAGATTTTCAAATTTAATTACCAATTATTTTATCCTGCAAAAGTGCATTTAGTTAACATTCTGTTTCCTCTCAAACCTATACTTGTATGGGATCACTTGCCAGACATGAAGGATTTGTTGTTATCTAGTATATAATAACTGCCCTTCATTTGATAGGATTTGTGCAGACATCACCTTGGTCAATACTACCCATGGATAAAAATATGATTTCTGAGTGCTGTGATCAATATTTGGGCAACCAGCACTTCACATCATGATCCTTGTCATATCAAATAGGTTCATTGCCAGCCACTGCTTGATTCCTTTTTCCTGTCTCACTTTGTCCTGAATATATTCTTAATGTTATGTCAATCACTGTTTTGTCAACGTGCTATAGGTTTGTTACATTTTCTGTTCTGTCCATTATTATCTTTGCCAGGGATGTCCTGGTGAAGAAAAATATAATACTCCTTAGAGTTAAGAAAATATTATTCTGGCAAGTGGCAAATTATAGGCAGTTATTGCATAATTTCAGAGCGAAGTGAGCAGTTATTTGCCCAGAGGGAACATGAAGTAGCCATGAAGGAAAATGACCCCATGTATCTTGAAAGGAATTAAAAAGTAAGAATCTGTGACAATTAGGGTGCCTTGGCAGCATAAATCTCTCTCTTCTATTTCTTAATTTCAAATAGAACAGCTAAGAAAGTAAAGCATTTACAAGGAAGGTGTTAAAATCTAAATTTACCACTAAAGTAGCTACTGTCAGATGCTCAGAAAGAGCCCAGTAAAACGTCTAATGTGTTATATCAAGAAAGTTGAAATTATTTTCAAAGACACGATTATTAGAAAATATGGCATTAATAAATAAGTAGAGGCAGTAGTAGGACCACCTATTTGTAGACGTTTTAGGCTATCTGCCAGAATATACAGTGAATACTTTTCTTCTTTTGTGGTAATAAAAGAATCAACACAGAAAATTTTCTAGACAAGTAAATGAATAGGTATAATGGTTTGTGACATTTTAAAAATGTAAACGAACTCACAGAATGTCCCATTTGCTAACAGTATAATCTTAGCACGTGTGAATTCTGTCAAAAGGGAGATTAAACAAAAATAAAATAAGAAATACACAAACAGAAATAATGTTTAAATCCTGCCTACAGCACATCATTTACGCCTAGGATCTATGCGCGGATTGCAGATGGAAAATGCAGAATATCTCTGAGAACATAATTTCCCCACATAATGCACCTTATCGTTCTCTCTCTCTCTCTCTCTGCTACTCCTTCATGATCATTTTATTGATTCCTTTAAAACAAATTTATCTGCTTTCATTAAACTATGCATCCAGTCCTGTTGGTATTTCCTCCTAGTCAGCTCTTTCTAGATTTCTGAGTTCTATTCAACTTTCTCTTACTTTTATAAATGAAATAACTAAAGTTCCAACTAAGCCTCTGAAACACATCCTCGGGTAGATGGAGACTCATGATTTGTCTTTAATGTAAAGTATGAGTCACATTCAGGAGGGATGATGCATTTCTATACCTTTTATACCCTACGCAGAGCACGTGGCTTGGTCATGTTCAGAGATCTGATGCATTCAGTAATAGTACTCAGCGACTGCATAATGGGAAGCATGCCTTTGGAGCGGGCAAAGACGATTTTTCTACATGTCCTCACACCCTCAATCTGTTACATAATGGAATTGACCAAGACAATTGTCTGGCTGTCTATTGCTTCATCGTGGCATTGGGGATTGACTGCGCTACTGAAGAAGCTCTGGAGAGGCCCTTCTATCTTTGGCTAAGAAGTGGTTTTGGCAAGGGTGGGAAGGCTTTCTGAGTATGTGCCACCCTGCTACTGAGACCTCTCAGCAGCACCAATTTAGGCTAACTATGGAGAAAACTCATGAGAGCCTCCATTGATCTTCCTGGGGACTTACGAGTCACAATCAGGCCTTAAACCAGGGGATGGAGACAACCATCTGGCTCTCCTTTACCACATGTCTGGACTTACATTCTGAGAGGTTGTATATAGCTTTTTTAGCATAACATGGTCCTAGACCCCTTTTCCAATGTCATCCAACCTTTTTATTTTACATTCTGTACTTTTTCCAAATTAGACTTCTCTCTGTTCCTCACACAAGCTGTGTGCTTTCACACTCCCAGGCTTTGCTTAAGCTCCTCACTGTCCTGCCCACACCTCTATCTGTCTAATTTATTCCTTTTCTTCAAAGCTTCCTCAGGCTTTTCTTAATCTCCTATTCAGAAATGATCCCGCCCAGATCACAATGGCAGTTCCTTTTCACTTTTCTTATGACATTTTTACAACCTGATTTATATGACCGAGTTTTGTGTTCCTCCTTGATCTCGTCAACAAGGCTATTAACAAACTGAGGGCAGGATCCATAGCTGTATCACCTTTGTATGTACCTGAGTACCAATGCTTTGTCTTTTCATGTTTCCATACACACAGGTGCATGTGTGCCCACACACACACACTCTCTCTCTCTCTTTCTCTCACACACATATACACATACACGGAGTTTATACACAGTCTTATAATACTAACCTACACTCAAAAATCTCATTAATGTCTGAAAGATCACTGCTACCCACTCTCCTCCCTCCACCCCACTCTAAGAAGATTTAATCTCTAAATACCTCAAAACGTACCAAATTCTCCTCTGGCATAGTTCAAACTTTGCCTGAGAAAAAAAATAATTCAACTTCCAATAATGAAGAGAATCCAATTATCAAGATTATCAGGAGTGTGTGTGTGTGTGGGGGGGAGGGGTAGGCACTTGGCCATTTGTGGTGTCACATTGAAAAAATGCAGGTTTTGTGAGGAAAAGGCTATTTGGCACAGGTACTATCATTTCTTCTTTCTTTTGTGATGTGTGCGTAGCATTTTTTGATTTCCTAGAGAAATAAAGAACTGGTGAAAATAAACCATTTATTTATCTTTCACATCTATATAAGTTTATTGTGTCCACCTTTTTCCTGAAAAGAGCTGACTGTGGGCTTACTTAAGTACAGTTACTGCTTCCCAGAATGAAGAAACGGTGTGGGGAGGGAGCCTTGGCAAGATAACTTATTAATATTTAGTCCTAAGTATAGTACTATAAAATTAAGAGGAACGAAAAGGTTTTCAGGCTGTGAGGCCATTGGTTAGAGTCCCGCCATGGTGTATGTTGAGAGCTGCCTTTGCCCTCCGCTCTTCGCAATAACCCCATTTCAAGATACCCAGTAAGGGACTATTCTCTATAAAGAGGGGAGCACAGTTTTCCCTATCCATGTCAGCTGATTGCCACTCTTACCCCTTGCTCTCCCATAAGCAATGATATCTCCATTTCGGCATAGAATCTGGGTGTGAGAGTATTGGGGGGAATGCGAGCTGGATTCTGAGCTCTACTAGATTTCTATTCCCCTCGACTTCCGTGTCCTCACGGATAAGAAGACGACTAAGGGCCTCCCTGGGGCTGGGGCGAGGCAGTTGAGCACTTTATGGAACCAGAGCTAATGTGCAGACCACAGGATCCATTGTCAGTTCCAGCTGTGGCTCCGACCCAAGCCGACTGAGAAGGGCCCTTGGTGCAGGGATTCTGCCTCCCGCTTGTTCTTGCGGCAGGTTTGACATCAAACTGACAAATCTTTTCCTATCCTTTCCAGGAGAAAGAATGATACGCCCTAACCTTTCGGGGAGGAGTTAGGTCTGGACTCTTGCGATGGCTCTATCACTTCAATTACACGCGCGCGCACACACGCAGGTGTGTGTAGGGGGGTGTCTTGGGAAGGGATCCCCGCGCAACTCATCTTTGTACAGTTCCAGGACCCGCCTCGTAACACCATCCCTCGCGGGGATATGGCCAGTGATGTGCGCTGGGGACCTAGGGCAGAGCCCGCTGAGTGTGGCTAGGGAAGACTGGATTTCTCCAAGGACGCGGCTCTTGCCAATAGCCGAGTTTAACGCAATCCCTCCAACATCTCGCCCTTTCCCCAATCTCTCTCCCTTAAGGTACCCGCTCTCAACAGCAGTGGGTCGACCTGGATAAGAAACACCTGCACCTTTTCCCGCCTGCCCTTTAAAGCCGGAGGAGACAGGCAGTGTAGACACTAGAGGACAACTGCTCCCCCGCCCCACACCAAACGCAGCCCTCCCATCCAGTGCCGCGGCAAAGTGGAAAGCGTGGGAAAGGGGCAGCCTGCTGAAGGTCTGAGCGAGATGGAGGGGCTGGGGGTGCCGAGAATCCTCTCTCGCCAGCCCTCCACGCCCCTGGAGGAATGAGAGCTGCAGAATAAACCGGCCGCTCCCTGGCCCCTCGCTTCGGCTAAGCCGGGGCGAGCTTGGAGCGCGGGGCCGGGCAGCCGCCTGCAGCATCAGCATCAGCTTAAGTGGCCCATTTCCGCGAATGGGACGGCGGCGGTGCGAGAGCTCGAGTTTCCCCCCCACCCCATCCGCACAGGGGTGTCGGGCAACGCGCAGATGGCCGTGGGGCAGAGCGTTGGGCCGCCATTCGCACGCGTGCTCCTGCCGGCCAGGTCGCGGCAGCCCCTCTAGCTGGAGGCGCTGGGAACCGAACCCGCGCCTCCGAGCTCGACTGCGGACGAATCCCGGGCCCGCGCGCCTCGCGAAAGCGGCCGCCGTGCGGCGCGGAGGGATACGCCTCGGCCGCGCCGCCCCGCCCCTCCCCGCGCCCCCGCCCCCGCCTCCCTCCCCGCCCGGCTCTGCCGCCGCCACGGCGGCCGCTGCTGCCGCCGCCGCCGCCGCTTCCTGGATATAGTGCGGCAAGGAGCGGAGCTTGCAGTCACTTTGCGAGGAGGAGCGCGCGGGCTGCGGGCGGCTGGGGCACCCCGGGAGTAGCGGCGGCTCTCGCTGAGACGGCCGTGGCAGCGGAAGGTTCTCTCTCCAGGGCTGGACTTAATAACTTTGGAAGTGTCCACCAGTGTCACGTCCTGAACATGAGCCTCCTCCTCTCCTTCTACCTGCTCGGGTTGCTTGTCAGTAGCGGGCAAGGTAGGAGTGTGGTGCTTTATTGCATTTACTTTCCCTCCCCCTTCCATCCAACCCAGAAAGGTAGAGGGAGGTACAGGAAGATTTAAATTAAAGAAGTAAAGTTATATTGTTATTTTTTTCGCTCTTTTAGCGGCCGCCAAAAAATTGCATCTGCATATTAAATAAGAGAAAATATGGAATTGGAGATGGGCATCAGTGAGTAGGAGATTGAGGCAAACTGCTTTTTTGGGGGGATCTTGGCTTTTTCTGGTTTTCATGATCAAAAATTGGATGACTATGTTGGTGTGTATTGACAGTTAAATATCTGAGGTTGCGGAAGGAAAGGGAACGGCGATGTTTTACAGAAGCAGCAAAAACTATCGGCGTTAAACTCGTTCGTGAAATATCTGTTGTGTGCAAGATATTCAGTTCGTAGAGACTCTCTTTTCCCCCTTTCCCAAGACCCCAATTCCTTATAGGAAGTGAACGATGATGGCTTATTCCTGTTGAAAACTGAGAGGAGAGAGGGGCCATGGATGTTGTAAGAAAGCAAATGGAAAAAACTGGAGATGTGTTGCAGTCATTCATTTTCACCTACCCCTTTGTTAATACATAAAGGTTGAAAATTTTGATAACATCAAATTGTTATTACACCTGTAATGATTTTTTAGCTTATGGAGAACTAGTGGGTGTTTTTACCCCTTAAGAAAAGAAAATAGCATGCTAGAATAACCTGAGAATTTGTGGAAGCTACCTGTGTTTATCTGTATAGTGATAGTTGTGAATTTATCTTGCTTTTTAAGATAGTTCACATTCACATAAAACATATTTATAACAAATGGAGGCATTTTCAACTATCTAGACAAGTTTGGACATTTAATTGGGGAATCAAAAGGCTAAAACATGCATTGGTGGAAACGTGTAAAGAAAAAAAATAGCAGTGATTTAGCGATGTGTAGTAATTGCAGAGAATGTTATATTATTAGTATAGCATGAAATTGTTTTTGGAGGAAAAATTAGACAAGTTAGAATATCTCCACTATATTCAATTCTAGGCATTTTTTTTTTAAAGCTTTTTCTGCGTTGCTCATTTGGTCCAGCAGGGGGTGGTAGAACTCCATTTTAAGCCTAGAAATCGTTGTTTCTGCTCTTCCACACTCACTGGGTCCTTCTATCATTCTTTAGCAGGGCTTGACATTTTGGATATGAAACCTTCCTTTCTCTGCCCTTCTCCTCCCTAAAGCTATAATGTTAGTGGCTGATGAAACACGATTGGATGCAGATTTTATGTTCAGAATGCAAACACTGGATGTTGCTATAGTTTGTAAAGTGTCTTGGTAAGATGCTGTTCATTTTCCCTTGATATAGAGTATGCAAAATTTCAGTCATAGCGTAATTGCAGATATGTCCATCTGAAGCTAATATTAGCTCAATCGGTTAATTCAATCACTGTTATAGCAAAAATCAGCATATACTTTATGCCCTATAGATATGCTGCTTTTATTTTTGGAGAGCTGCCGATTATGTTTAGCTGTTCATTTATAATATAGACAGGTATTTCTGAATACTAAGAAGCAGTCTCTGAAAATCGCAGTTAAAATCCCACTGCCATTAACCAAGTGTAGATAGCATGGAGCAAGATGGGGCATAATAAGAAGCAAGTTTATGCAGACTTATGATTTCATTGTCACTGGTTTGGAGAATAGAAAATGTCTCAGTTGTGGAGTCAGTGAATTTACCATTGTAGACATTAAGTGTGTTGGAATTTGGGGGATACAGTGGAAATCTAGGAATGTTCAAATCAGTATACACACACTTATAATTTGGTTCTATATATGTAACATAGATCTGAAATTGTGATTCACCTAATTTATAATTTTGAATGCAGGGTCATAATAAAGAAGAGCTCTAAGACTAAAGCCAGCCTGAAGGGGAGCCCATATTCAACTGTAATAAAACGGGGAAGGCGGAGAGAATCGTTTTAAAGATCTCTCTATCCAGTACAATTTAAAAATGCGTGACACTCATAGAGGCATAGGTGCACATCAGAGAGACCTAGCTTTTGTGAAACGAAACATGTAGTACTTCTGTGCCGTGTGTCCTAATGAAGTCATAGATGCTTAGAAACAGCAAGGCTGATCCGGGAGTCCAATTCCTCTATGCTAGGGTTTTGTTCTCCAATTAAGGATGTAGCAGCAAGTATCAGATACACCACTGGCAGCAGTTTTTTTTTTTTTTTTTTAATGGATCTAGTGTAAGTCATAATTTTGTTTGTTCTCTTACAAAGGGGGGCATAGAAAAGCCTCCAGTCAGTAATCCCTAAGCTTGCCTTAGAAATACTAGATTCTAGCTTGCTGATTTATGTTTCCAACAATATACTTGCAGGGGATTTTATGAAGCATGATTGAAGCTATTGCTTTGGAAAGTGGTATGCAGTTAGACTCGGGAAAGGCAACGATGATGTATTTGCTTTTAAGTAGTCAAAACGTTTTGAACTGCAGCATATGAATAGGAGAAAATGACAGAAGTGAAAAACTGACTAACTTAAGTGGATGCTAATATCATAATTAGCTAACACAGCCTAATAGTTCTATTTCTAACTTTCAACACAGCATTATTGTTCTACTGTAGTGAGAGCCTTTTTCATTGTATCAGAAATATTTCTTTAAAAAGCCTCTCATTTCCACTGCAAGATTAATACCTAATGAAGGTTGGGATTTAATTGTCAAGTGTCAATTCAATTGTCATGTGAACTTAATGTCAGTGGAAAGGACGTTCTGTAACTCTAACTTCTACAATTATTTTTCCTTTGTATTCAAAACTTGGTTATAGCCTCTGTCGTCATAAATTTCAAGTGATAACTCGAGTCTGTGATTCACAGTGCATTTGCTGTTTAGATCTATGCAAATTCAGATTCCCAAACTGTAGTACGTATAGGTTGCTCCCCTGAAGCCTTTTGAATTTCTAAAATCATTTTCTTCTTCTTTTTAAAATTACCCAAGTATGATTAATAAATGGCTATTACTGGATGTTCACATATATGCAATAGAAGCAATACTGTACAAAAATATAACGTAAGAGCAGAGCTGTTCACCTCTCTTGCAACCTGGTTCACCCATAGATACATAGTCAGAGAACCCTTACCTAAGTCAAGACCATAGGGGTAAAGAGGTGAGTTGCCCAGTTAATTAGTTATATTTATGTTTACAGGCAACTGCTTCCATTTACTCTTTATGGTAAAGTACTAATAAGTCATCATTCATTAGAGAAGTGTATCTTCTAAAAATAAAACACACGTGTGTGGGTATCTACTGATGTCATGGCTACAGGAAGCTCTCCACAAACCTATATTCTGTGGAGGGTGTTATATAGTTACAGCCTCTCTCACATCTTTTTCTGTTTACCCTGCTCTAATTCTTTGAGGGCAGCCTCTTTTTGCTAAGTTTCTATTGAATCAACTCTACATTCATTTGCACTTAGAGAAGATGGGCAATGTTAATTAATATCCTTATTGTCAGTGAATAACCCAGAGGGTTTCTTTCCACGCTTTATGTCAAAGGAGTTAAGCAGAGCATTTGGTCACTTTAGTTCTAATGCTGAATTGGAGCCCAGTGAGCAAGAAGGGAGGTTGGTGGGTCCCGGGTGTTCAATGAGTCTTTTCAATGACACAGGGGGCTAATGTTCTCCTAGGGGTAACATCCTATTAAAGAAGCAATTAGTGGAACAAAAGAACCTCATTCAGTACAAGAAGAAAGTCAAACTTCATATAATTTAGTAAATAAAATGGCTTTCTTTCAGACATAGAACTAGTTTGTAATGGGACTGAGAAATGACCTGCAGAGACTGAGGCTGGTAACCACGCTGAAGAGTGTAATTTGTTTTTGTCTGTTTCCTCATGAGGGAGCCATGCAAAAGGAACCAGGACTGTCAGTCTGAGCCCTAGAACTGGGCCTGCTGCTTTCATTGGCTTTTGACATTTGGAAAACGATTTTAATTTATCTGTTTTCAGGGTCATCTCTCATAATAGTGAACTTTCAAGATCTTGAAGAAAGTGCTCGATAAGTGGTAGAGGGCGTCTGAATTACTTTTGTTATTTGGGTCCAAAATAAAATTAATCCTCTGGGTGTTGTTGTATGCAAAATTTATAATTTTAATATTCTTATAAAGAGAATATCATTGTTTTTCAAGTTTTATTGACCTAGATTCTAAATTCCTTGTGCTCTTAATACTATCACAATTATGTTGAAGACAGGCCTGTTTAAAAGATTATAAATTAGTTTTAATTTTCCAAATTATCTGATACGAGAGCACTTTAAGATGCAACCAGTGCTTTTATGCTTTTATTAAATGTAATTTTCCGGAGCTTCATAGAGCCAAGCTATCTTTAATTGTTCAGCAAATAAAAGTGCTTCTATATGGAACTCTTTTAAATATTTTAATAACTTTTAAGTATTTATAATTATAACAATAGTGCTGATACCAAATAGCTATATCAGTGTACCTTCTAGTTCCTCTTATTCCCTCGTGCTACTAACAATAATTGAGAGAGGATGGAGAATTTGAAGACTGATGATGAGAGTTTGGAAAATTTCAGGTCAATTGAAGAAAGTTTTCTTGGCTCAGTAGAGAAGGGGAAAGAACATTGGAGTTGAAATCAGAAGATCTAGACCACTAAAAGTTTCTTGACTTTGAAGATGCAATTTAAACTCTCATAACTGTTATTTGATTATTTGAAAATCTGATATGAATATATCTGGCTTTACGGCCATGTGGAGCAATTGCGATATGTGTAGCCATCTTGTAAAATGTCAACCCTGCTATGCCAGACATTGCTTATATTTTTGGTGTAATATTTATAAAGTTAAATCTGTCTGTGCTTTAGAAACATCTAATTTATTCAATTTAAAAAAAATCATCATAAGCCCCTGTGTGATTAGAAAAACATATTAGTGAGACAGAGATGATCTAATTTATTGATAAACTTGGCTCACTCATTACTTACACATTCATCAAACATTTATTAAGTGTCTGTGGTGCCTCAGACACCTTATTAGGCAGCATTTCTAAAAAATGTTTGTATAGGTTGCGTGAACAACTCCAGGGGGCACCACTCATAGTCATATTTACTTTCAGGATACATATTTACTTTCACAATTTTCCAGCAGATGCCAGTAAAGGGTCTTGAGGAAGAGGTTTCTTTTCGTATCATGAATCCCTTCCGTGGGCCAACACCAGACTGGTATTAGTCACTGAGAAATTTAAGGTGGGCACATATTTAGGGTAAGTGAATTACTAAAAGTATAATAGAAAAATAAAGGCGTTAGTTACTAGATCTCTGGTCTCTAAACTCATAATTCAGTTCTCTGAACACAAACCTTTTGTATTAATTAATAATTAATCTAACATTTCTTCAGCTCAAAGTAATGATAATACTTGAGTTCTGTGCCATTTTGTCAGTAAATCAATGAATAAATACTTGTTCAGCCCTTACAATGAATGTAATGCCATCATTTTATAACCATACAGGCCACTTTTTGAAAGTGCTTTTAACTACTTTATAAATTAATGACCATCAGGAATCTAAGGGACCACTAACTTTATTTTCTGAGTAAAGAAATTGAAGTACAGAGGAATTATCTGATTCGCTTATATCAATTTTAGTAAGTAGTTATCTGGAATTAGGATTCAATATTCTCACACATAGTTCAGTGCCTATTTTTTAATGGACTTAATATTTGTTTGAAAATTTACATGTGAAGGGAAGGGGTAGTGTATGGGATTCAATACTGATAGTTGAGAAGAGAAAAATATAAATTTTAAAAAAGCCAAATAAGCAGATGAGAGATCAATAAACTATTCAACCAAACGTTGCAAAATGACAAAAGATATCATATAATCAATTAAAAGTAAATGGTCTAAGTAAGTCCTTAGGAATTCAGTACTTAGAAAACGCTAAAATTTGTTGAGTGTGTACTGACAGGCTCCAAGTATTTGTTATTAACCAGCCTAATATGTACAATCTTCTGCTTATTATCACATTATTATTCCCTTTTTACACTTGAAGGCTATAGAGCATAGAAAATTTAAATAACTAAGCTTGCACAGCAAGGAAACAAAGATTTGAACTCAGGACATGTGCAAAGACTTGACCGTTAGCGAGGATACCACCTGCCACTCATCGAAGCTGTTGGGGCTTCAACATGGTAAGAGTAAATGGAGGAAATATAAAAGGAGGAAAAAAAAAAAAAACACAGATGAAGAAGTTGTAGGAAAGGAGGCAGCTGTTCAATTTAATTAAGATTTGGAAAGGCGAGTTGCTGGATTCAGTTATGGAAACACCGGTGGGACCAGGAGGCAGGAGGCATTGAGGCCACGCCCAGTTTGCAGCTTTTGTGTAGGTCTTCGGGAGCCATTGTTTGGGCAGGAAAATAACATGACTGCGATTTTGTTTTGTTTTGAAGTATACAGGCCACATGATGGTGGACCAGTGGGAAATGAAAAAGGGTGAGCGAGCATGACACATGTTTCTCTAGCAGAATTAATGGATCTTAATAACACATTTGATTTGGGAAATTGAGAGGAAGGTGGTGACCAAAGATTTAAGCCTATTTGACAGGAAGAATGGTTATATCTTAATAGAAATATGGAAATAAAGAAAACCACTTGTTCTAGGCAAGTCCTGTTTTTTTGTTTTTTGTTTTTTGTTTTGGCTTGTCTGTAATTTTCTAAAATGATATGTGGAGTTTGGGGTATCCATGGAACATCTAAATAGAAATGTCCTCAATAAATTTGGAAAGGCAGACTATTGATCTTTATCATTTCTTCAGGATCTTTCTCCACTTTTATTAACTTCTCTTTCTTCCATCATCATTTGTACTCTCAAATTATTTAGTGTGTCTGGAATTTTGGGTAAAATCTAAAAAGCATGTAGGTCTACTTTGTTTTATTATATATGCCTCATTAATTTTCTCTGCTTATCCATAGTGATTTTTTTTCTTTTTTTCTGGGGAAACAAACAAACAAAAAAGCATGATACAATAAAGAAGAACCACCCCTCTCCCCCTGAAAAACTAAACTAAAACAAAACAACAAAAAAAGAGAACCTTGATAGTGAATATGTAGACTTGAAGATTTTTCTATTGCTATCCAAGGGAACTAATATTTTTGAAGCCTACTCTATATTTGGGAGCAGTGCTAAGCATTTTCATTCATCTCATTTAATCCTTATAAAATCACATTTGATATATGCTGTTTTGTGATTGAGTAGTCAGATTTGCTTAGAGCTATTAAGTATGTTTTGTTGCCAACACCCACATTTATAGCCAAAGAATACCAAATGCATTTAAGGCATAATTCAGTATTTTCTGCTTCAGGATGTGTTTCGTTGATGTATAATTATCTCATACACTCTTGGCAAATAGAGGAATGATGCAGGAATTGTATACATATATAATTTCTTCAGCTCATTTATTTTTAAGTGATCAAGAGCAAGCTTTCTCACAATTAAAGAAAAAGCCTGAGCAATCTATGAAGGTGTTAAGAAATATATGGAAAATCAACTCAAGTGCCTTTTCTTAGTGCAAATATTAGTTTGTTTAAAGGCTTTAAGAACCATCTTGATTTCTACTATATTATGTATCTGGCAATGTTTAGAGTGCAGCTGAAGAAACTGGGAAGTCATTTTGTTCTGTGTTAAAATGATGTGTTTGTTTATTTGTTTTATTTATTTTTTATTTTTTAAAAGCTACACCCTGGATCATAGTTTTCATTTTAAAGTGAATGCCCTTCAGGACTTGCATTTTGAGAGAAAATGCAGAAGCTAGGGATAAATACCAGTAGAGATTAACTATGCTAGTATTTTAATTAAGATTTTTATGGTTATTGTTAGTGCTTGGTTACACATTTTTGTAGATTTTGAATGTTCTGACCTCTAATCTTGTCTTTTCCCATCAGCCAGGATATATTTTACTGCATAGTTTTTCACACATCAGCATTTTCAGGGATGCAAATATGGTGATAGAACAGAAACACATGCCACTACTTATAAAATAAACCAATGTAATATGGCTAAGACCATTATTATAGTAGAAGAGAGTAGGTGATTACACTTGTACTTTGTTCTATGTATGAGAGGGTTTGTGGAGTTTTTCTATTATTGTAACTCGTCTATTCCCAACCAGTTTTCTAGTAACTGTAATACTACCCTTTCTGGTTATTTTTATACTTGTTGCCCTCCTTGATTCCTCTCTGAATATTATTGCCTACCAATCACAAATATTGACCATATTGTCTGACCAGAGCAGTCGCATATTTATATCATAGTGATAACTTTGTGTCATCTATGAAAGGAAATGCTAACCATTGATTATGTGAAGATTAAAATATAACATGAAGTGTATGCCATATACTTAGTGTCAGATCAATGCCATTTATCTGCTTTTTCATTAAAATTTTTTTTTACTTACATAAAAAACTTATAATTGGAGTTGTACAATTATCATGAAAAGTAGATGCTATTCTTGATTTAGACAAGAGGAAAACAAACTTCGAAGTAGTGAAATAACTTACCCAAGAAGAAAGACACAAAAAATGGTAGGATTAGATACAGTATTTTTTCCTATTGTAATGTCTCTGCTTTAACCTCAATAATATTTCACTCATATCTGTGGAAGAGTTCTCAAAATTAATTTTGTAGTACAATACATACTTTATGCCATTGTGCCCTTCAAAGTTACCTTTGAACTGTGTTTACGGACACACGCTGTTAATTTTAATTAGAGGTCTACCTTTTATTTGAATTATTTGGTAGTTCTGGACTTAGAATTGTTAAGACGTTTGCATTTTATTCATTTGCATAATCCTGTTTTCTCAGCTTTATGCTCGTTGCTGTACACACCAAACACTCTTGTACCATTCTTGGAATTCCTAGACTTGGACCCTGTGTCTATACAGCTCATATATTTTACACTTTTCCTGCCTTTCCTTGCCTGGACAATTGCTGTTATCTTTCTTCAAGACTCAGCTTAAGCATCTCATCCTGAAGACATCTGTATTTCTTTCAACAAATGTTCATTAATTGCCTACTATATACTAGTCAACGTGCAAGGCATTGGAGGTCCAGTCTAAGATGGTAATAAATGTACCTGAATTCTGCATGTCAAACTTTACTGTGCTCCACTGTGACCTTCATGTAAACTCCATGAGCACAAGAATGACTTTTCAATCTGGCTTCCCATTAAATAGACTGTACTTGATTAGAGAATTCGCTATAAATTCTAATATGTATTACTGGAAGATAGTAGATCTTTAGTAGATATATTCTAAAGGAATATCTCATTACCCAGTGGAAGAAAAGCGAAATGGCTGACTGTTTAAAATATATATTTATTAAACTTTGGATAATTATTTGGTTGGTTGGAATATACTATATATTGGTCTGGGTATTTATTTTAAACATTTCATTTATATCACTGGTGTGGATGGGATAGGCCTTCAATAAATATATTTATAAAATAATCAAGTCACAGTGATTATAACTCAGGAGGGACAGCAAAGATGACCTGCCTTCTCTCTCTTATATTGAAAATTGATTAGACTAGTAGTAAAACAAACTTTTAAATCTTGCTATAAGATCTGTTCTTTGAAACCTTAACTGAGGCATAGGAGATGGTTATACCGCTGAGGTTTCAAAATCTTGAATGTATAGAAAGAAATAAACGAGGGAGATATAATGATGGAGATATAATTAAACAGATTAGATATTGTCAATAATAAATATTTGATATGTCAATAGAATAAGTATTTAAAGTCCTCAAAAATCAAGGTAATCCTCTGAAGTTAATTAAAAGTTGATTATTCAATCAAGAATTATTGGAAGCCAATTCTAAATTGTATGTATAGCAAGACAAGTAAAAGGAGAGGGGTTCTCCCCCATTGATACTTGGATTTTGTCTTGTCCTTTTTTTAAAAAAAAAAAAAATGAAATTCAGCTTAACCAAATGCATTCTCTCTTTTCTGATAGCCATATTTTGTTATGATTTTATAATATTCTCTAGATCTGACTTTAGTGATAAAAGCATTTAATTAGACAGAGTACATTTTCAGATAATCCAGAATATCTTTATCATCTATTTATTTGTCGGCCTGCCATTTATCCACTAATGTTACCATTACTGTGTATGCCACTTTTAACTTGAAACACAGTTTGCAATTAAAGATATGACTACTGCTTCCAATTTATCCATTTTAACTTTCATTTCCCCCCCTCAAATTTCACATGATTTATAATCACTTTAATTGATTATCTACATGAGTCATTTTTTTTTTTTTCCCCAGAGCCCACTCAAAAGCCCCATGCTAATGCATTTTACCTTTGTGGTCTGCAATTTAGAAATAAAACTCAGCATAGGTTATTAATTATTTGCCATCATCTATTCTATACTGAAGACTTCCACAGCCATATTTGACATGAAATAGTCAAGTTTAATATTCTCATGATATTAATATAGCAATTAGTTTAGAATTTTGAGCAATTATGCAATACCCTAAGTTGCTAATGTATTTCTCTTTCAAGTGCCTGTTCCATTTCTATTGTAATGAAACACTTTATTAAAAAAATAGCCTCCTTTCAACACTGTGCATTTCTACTGAGTTCGGTGAATGGTGCCTTATTTAACCAGAATGTATTTATTATTGCTAGGAAAATCAGAGGATTAAACTTCTTGACTATGGTGGAGAAGAGGACTTATTTATTAGTTACCTTTCACTTGTCCTTTCCCGTTTGGCTGCCTTTCACTCCCATACCTCATTTACAAGTCTCCATATCTCAGATGATGTATGTGGCTGTGGACGTATGACAGAAGAGAGGTCCTTAGAAGGGAAGTAGCTTTTACTAATTGTGACTCCAAACAGGGCTAATTTGACTGAAACACATTCTTATCACTGAGCAGAAATGAACGCAGGGAGCTAAAACTGAGAAAGGAAATGCTAAGTAAAGATCACGCTCTGTTGTTTCAAGGAGGATAATTCATCAGCTAAAAAGGAATGGGGACGTGGTTGGTGGCTCAATGCAGGCAGTAAAATAAAGTCTGGCATGTTCAAGGGGAGACGGAGATGCCCAACAGAACAGAAGGGTGGTGACAGGCAACCTTGTTTCCTCCATGAGCAGTGTCTGCAAGTATTTGATGAATTAATTGACTGTCAGGAGTGTCAAAGATCAACAAAGCCAGACACTACTTAAAGTGGTAAGAACAGATTTTAAACAGGAATATACAATGTGAACTTAAAACTTTGATTCGTACAGAGGTGACTAGACTTTTAAAAGGAGAATGAGGAAATAGGGAGCTGAGTGAGTGGAAGCTCAGTAGAGTCAGAGAAGTGAAAAATTGTGAAAAGCGAAAATGGGATTGGTTGGTTCATGATAAACCCATCTGGGTTTGTTCACTGGCGCTTATTAGAGTCTGGCTTGTGTTCCCCCACAGAGGCTGGGAAGCCGAGGCCCTGACCTCAGGTGATGGCTGGAACAAACAATAAGTTATTTTGCAGCCTTGAGGTTTTTCAGTCAAGCACTCCTAGGGGGGTTAGCATCATTCTAGAGATGCATCCTTGAGCTGTTAAAAAATTACTCTACTGTTTTGTTCAAATCTTGGTAGACCAGGTTGAGGTTTCATTGAGAATAGGACTCAGCAGAGCCTGACTAGAGTTTGGTGAAGAAGAGAATCTTTGTCAGATGAAAATCTATCAGTTACCCTGCAGGGTGCATGCATATAGGTGACCTCATTTTTATATTCACTACATACATAGGAGTCCTGAAGCATTACGTTACAGATGAGGAAACTGAATTTCATAAAAGTTAAATAGCATATAATAAGTAATGGGCTCGACATGCAAATTCAGTTAATATTTGATTCTAAAACTTTACTCATTTCACTAAAACATGGTTCCTTTGAAGTAGCAAGGAGCTGCTGAAGAAAGAAAGCATTGGGAGTAGCTCTGATTTCAGATTTCTATCATTCTTTCGGGCCATTTCTTTTGAATAGCCAAACTCTAGGTGTTTGAGTACCATTTAAATTAGTGAATGAGTAAGTCTTTCAGTGATCCAGAAGATTAATGAGCATGGAGAACTAACAGAATTTAGAGACATTGGGCTCAGAGTGGTTGCAAGGTGGGGTAGTTTGATTGTTCAGGTTAGTATAATTCATTAAAGGCTATATAACATTAATATTTAAATATAAACTTTTAAATGGCTTCTCATTGTGAAACACTGTAATTATTAATAATTCAGTAAATCATCAATTGTGGTTGACTTTCTGAATACTTTCACATGAAATTCCATCAGTTTAGTATGCTTTTAGGGTCAAATAAGAGAAGAACGTATTCAAAATGGCTTAAAAATAAAAATCTATTATAGCATGAAAAAAGGAATCTAAAGGCAGGTTTGGGGTTCATGTTTCTCCTTAGTTTTGGCTTCCCCCCCCTTAATGGAAGAAATGTGGCTGCAGCAGTTTTATCTATAAAATACTATGTAATAAAATCTGAAGTTAAGAAATAAATAAATTTTTCCTTTTCTGGACTTATTTTAATAATAAAGGAAAAAAATTCCAAATGACATTTAGCAGACTTTCCCTCAATTCTCATTGGCTAGAATTGCTTCATATGAACTCCCCTAAACCAATCCCTGGTGAGGATGGCATTACCATGATTTCCCTTGACTAATCAAATCCAAGCAGTTACGGAGGGGCAGATCAGCCTCCCTTCAGGCATGTGACTGGCCAATCAAATTCATTGTCCATTTAGAAAGAAACAATGAGGGAGGGGAAATAGTGCGTGGTAAGTAGTCAAATGTGGCTGTTGCAGGGATGTCGAATGGGCCCTTTTTGACAAAGAATGTAAACGATATCAATAGTCAGTATTTATTAAGCACTTAACAATATACCATGTTTGGATGCTTTGTATATGTGATTTAATTTAATCCTTCAAGCTTCCTTATGGGTTTGATTCTGTTTTGTAGAAGGGGATACAAAGAAATATTGAAGAGTTTGACTTGCCAGACTCGCGAAGCTGGTCAGTGGCAAAAGTGGGATTGTAACTCCAGGCTGGCTGGAAATGAGTCATCTTTTTCCTGTCCAGTCCCTATAAAAGGAAACTATTAACATCATGCACAATTTTACTATCATTTGGTTTAAGAATATGGTAGGTAAGGATATTAGCTTCCTTAGTGAAAATGCTATGTCCTGGAAATCTAAACTATTATGCTCGATCTCATTTAATATCTATATTTACATACCTTTCACTATCTTTTAAAAATTTATAAATAAGGACATTAAGGGATGGAGAGGTAGAGCAATTTACCTGAGGTCACATAGCTATGAACTGTCCACAGTGTGATTTGAATGAAGGCTTATTTTGAGTTTGAAGGCTTGAGTGCCTCCCACTATACCGTGTGTGAGGACTGTGGTTAAAATGTGACAGGGGTAGGGTAAAAGTTAAGGAATAAAATGAACTTCATAAACATGACTAGCCCTCTAGAAGTTTACAAAATAAGGAGCTAATTTTTTAAAGGAAATATATGTAATTGTTTTTTTTTTCTTCCCCAAACTAGACAGGAAAATAATATTCTCAAATTTAAGGAGACCTAGAAAAATATTCATCTGATTTCTGGAAGAGCTGAATAAAAAATAGAGATGAAGACCAGATCTTCTTTAGAGGGAGACATAGAAATGAAAATGAGGAATATTGATTTGAAATTCACTGCTGAGATAGGTTAAATATTGAAATTAGTAGACTCATAATCAGGATTCTAATCGAATGCATGCCTTGACTAAGATGTGAACTACACTAGTTCCTGACCTCTAGATGATTTCATCCTGAGACCACGTAGTGCATTAAAAGGCAGGATGGAGACTGAGGTGCTTAGGGTGTAAAACTATGAGCTTACTCTGTAATTACTGTTTCTTAGATAGCCATTCTGTTTTTTTTTTTCCCCCATGCCAGGAACTCTTACCGACACTGTTCTTTTTTGAATGGCCAAATATGTAAATGTGTGTGTGTGTGTGTGTGCGTGCGCGCGCGCGCGTGCATATGTATATAAAAACTTTGGGAAGTCATTCCATCATTTCATGTTGTGTCAGAATGTTTGCTGTATTTGTTTCATTAGTGCTGAAATTCATAACTATTTTAAATGACTTGTTTTTTTGCTGCTCTTTTACTCTAAGAAGAAAATGCACGTCATGATAAAACATTGTACTTACTATTCACACTTTGTATAACTGAAGACTAATTAGTGTTTAATTTCTCAAGACTGCAAAACAATATCTGTTGTCTTTTCGTTGCACAAAATGAACAGCTAAACAGCTCTCCCACCTTATTTTTTTCAAAGAAACTCCCAGTACATAAGCATTCATAATTTATGTTGTTTTCCATCAAAACATATTTCATGAATGTAGATAAAATCAGCATTTGGAACATGGATGCTTCGCTTCCAGCTTAGGAGCTGTGATTGAAATGCATGTGCAGGCTTGAATTCTTCGTTTTCATTCCCCCCAATTTGTAATTGAAAAGTTGAAGGCTGCTAACAGTGTTATACTCTCCTTTAGATCACATTGCACAACTTTTAACATTTATTGTTTCGAAGCTGCTGAACAAATTATTTAACATATTTGCAAAACCACAATAAGGATTGAATCATAAAATCATAGATACAAAGTTCTCTTGTATCTCAGTGGTTGATTGCCATGTCCTTTTTGAGGATCACTAAATAGATAATCTGCTTCTATTTCTGATGACAGAGAACAAATTCGTTTGTGTAAAGAGCTTTTGTGAGATATGTTGATAATTTTCATAGAAAGTATTTCCAGATTTGCAGGTATTCAAGGGAGTCAAGTTCACTTATTTGCAGCAAAGTAATAGTGTTCAAATTAGGTATTTTCTGTTAACTTTATTATTGACTAGTTTATGGTTTTATGGAAATAAAAGTAATTTGAGAGGAGCTTTCCTTTTTCCAGTAAATGACATTGAATGGTCCCAGTTTTAAAGGTTTCTTTGATTTTCTTTTAGTCCCTATGGTTTGGTGACACCAGTCAATATTGTTTCTAAAGTGTTCAAAATGCACATCACGTGGCTGTTTGTTGAAGTGTTCTGGCTGGATGGTTGGATACTAAGTGGATTTGTGCCAGCACATGGCAGTCCCAGGCATGAAAGCTAATGGCTGCTTAGTACCAGGGCAAAACTATTTCTTATGCACAAGTTGGTAGTGGTTTCCTGTGAATAAATTTGGGTTCTGTAGCCTAATTGATATCTTCAGCAAGTAATTCAACTTCTGTGTTTTATTTCTAACATTGTTTCACACTCAGTGAAGCCCAGATCTATACTTATAAATTAAAACTCTAAATATATTTACATTCCCTTTAGCTTCAAAGAAGAATTTTTCATAACTCTTTAAAAAATAAAAATTTTTTATTTTTATTTGTGAGCATGCAAACACTTTGACCCTTCAAAGTATTGTTCCATGCCAGAGGCTCTGTAATGGTTAAGAGTGCAGAGTCTAAAATTTGGCAGATCGGAATTCAAATCCGGCCCACCCACTTGCTCTCTTGAACAAATGATACACTTTTCTATTCCTTAATATTCTCATCTATATAATGGGGATAGTAATAGTACTGCTCCCAAAGTAAGTGTTCAATTAATGTTAGCTATCATCATTAGTATTACTGTAAGGCAAGTTATAATTACATGATTTTTTTCATTTGATTTTCTTTACTAATTTAAAAAAATTTACTTAAATAGTTTCAAGTATACAGTATATTGGTTAGACATCTATATAGTACGTAAAACGGTTACCTCCCAATTGCTCCCTTCCTCCCCTGGCCTCCACCTACCATCATATTAATGCTAACTGTATTTCCTCTGTCATGCTCCCCATCCCCGTGACCATCTATCAACTACTAATTTGTACCTCTTTAATTCTTCACCCCATTATCCCAGCCCCCCAAATCCCTCCCCTTTATCCATCACCAAATTTTCCACTATATTTGTGAATCTGTTTCTAATTAGTTTGTTCTTTTTGTTCCTTAGATTCTGCATGTAAATGAAATCACATGGTCCATCCATGTCATTGAAAATGGTAGGATTTCATTTTTCTTAATGGCAGAATAATATTCCATTGTGTATATGAACCATAATTTATTTATTCAATCATCTAATTTATTAACCAAGCTTCTTTGGAAGGCTTCCAAAGAGAATTTGGCTTTATGAAAACAATGCTCTGGTAAGATGTCAGAATGTTTATTTTGAGATAGTTATTAGTTTTTGGAAGCTATGTTATCATTGTGTCATTTATTACATTCTATTTAGTTTTTCCACACTTAGCCACAGGCAGGTGGCAGCTGCTAAGTTTGGCAGTTTGGGCCTTTATGGTATCTGGGCTCTCTGCTCCTCTTAGTTAGTGGTTTATCATCATGGTGGATGACTCCATAGCTGAGGCAGAATGAAGAATTGAGAGTAATTACTCAGTTTGTTACTTGGCCAACTCAGAACTATCTAACACCAGAATCTTGTGCAAATTCCAGTCCTTTTTACAGGGCTGTCCTCTGCTTTCAAGGACTTCCCTCCTCTTTCAGTAATCCTGCTCAGACTCCTCTCTGGGTTTAGGTGGAAGCCTACTGTCCTTGTTTGCTTTTTCTCCAGTCTTCTTCATCATCAGCTCAAATGTAACTCTTTGCTCCACCTGGACTTTGGGCAGTACCTGTACTACTTGCTGTTGGATCACAAACTGGTCCAAACTTGCCCCCCTACATGGTGGGCAAGGAGAGACTGAAGAAAGAGGTAGGGCGCTCTAGATTGGTAGGTAGTAGGTTTAATAAACAAGGGAACTTACATACAAGGCTGGTCTCAGGCAGCCATAAGACCAGTAGATCTCTTCACCCGCCCGCCAGAATCTTAAAAGTTTATATAGAGAGCTTAACTGTGGTTAATCACATATACTATCTGGATGCACTCAATAATATCATACTCTCTCAACGCTTTGTCCTTGAAAATGGAAAACCATGGGAAGGTGATCAGATCATACATTCTGAAGACAGGAGAGAGGTGAGGAGTTTCTGATTGCCCAGGTCCAGCTGCAGGTCAGCTGGTGGTCATTTCCTCTGATGACCTCCTCCAACCTGGCATTTCATATGGTCTAATTCCAAAGAGTGGTCATAGCCCAGTGGTTCCCACACTACTGGAGAAGGCCCCACCCCAGTGCGCGTTGGCTTTGGTTGTGCTCAGAGGATTAGCATTTCCTCCCTCGTGACCTGGCTGGTGGTGTTACCCTCCTTACCTGTGCTCCTGGTTTTCCTAGTTGAATCTTTAGTTATCTTCAACACCCACTTACCCCCGCCAAGGTGGTTCACTGACAATTTATTCTCCTAAGATCTGCATCATAATAAAGGAATTATAGGAGCACTCTCTAAATCTTTTCCACATTGCAGTGGAGACTGCGAGGACTTGGCAGCGGTGGGGAGCACAACTTAGGTTGACTTCAGCCAGCTGGACATCTTCATCCTTGTCCCCTACCGTAATTGGGCGTTCTGGGGCTCTTTTGCTTATAGGTGAGGAACAAAGACAAAATCTGTTTGCTGCTGGAATCTTTCAGTGGTGGTGGCAGTAGTAGAGATTATGATGGTAGGGATGGTAAGGCAGGCTGGCTGGGTGCCTTCTGGGTCCTGTCTAGAATTTCAACACAAGGAAGAAGAAGGTAACCCTCTAAGAGATACTTGACAATCTTCTGTTTCATTCTTTCCAACAGCTAGTTGCATTCTTCTGTTTTTTACAGAATTTGAAACTATTCTTAGAGCAGGTGTACTTTTCTTTTACTATGAATCACTTGTTATAAGCTCTTTCTTCAATCTGAGCACTTAGTTATTGATATATTTAAAAAGACATTTCTTATGAAAATATTCCTTACTTTCAAGTGCCTGGATTTTGATGCTAAAATCCTAGCATTCAAGGCTATCCATTCTGCCATGCTTTATTTAAAAGTGCTGTTTGGAAATCAAAGCTGATATCGACTTCTTCGTTCTCCACTCTTGCAGTTCTTGTCAAAGGATAGATGGCTTAGCTAACTGGGTGGAAAATCACAGGCCCTGGGACTTAGAGAGCTGCAAGGTGAAAAAGACTCAATGTGTAGATGTATCAGAAAGAATTGGAAATACTCACAGAAGAGGAGAGAAAATTGGGTAGATACTGTTTATTATGTTTACAGAAAATAAAAGATCAACATGATCTCTCACTCTAGTCTTGAATTAATTTTATAGAGGTAGCTTTTTTGACCCTTCACTACGTGGCATTTTTTAATCTCTCCACTTACTTCAGATTATCCTATAAAATGAAGCTCAAACTCACTTCAGTTTTGAAACCTTTCTTAATCATTACAAACCATTTTCTGTCTTTTATAAACCACTAGACTGTAGATTAGTTCTGCTCATTTTAGATTTCCTACAACCCTGGGTTGTTTTAAGTTTTTAATTTCATTAATTGTGTCTTCTAAATCAGATTTAAGTTTATAGACAAAGATTTTATGTGGTGCACATAGTGGATGCTCAGGAAATTGTTGAAAAAAAAAAAAACCCAAATCATCATCTTATGTTGCTATTTAAATTTTGAATAGAGATTTAAATTATTACTATATAAATTTGAGTTAAATAAAATAAATATATGGCTCTGAGGGCTGTTATAACTGAACATGTTATACTGATACATGTTATAGAACATTTGTACTTTTAAAGTCTTTAAAGATAATCATACGTAGTTTTGGTAAAATTTTAAATTAGTCTATGTTACCCCTAACTTCTTTCAAACTATGTACTTAAAATCTAATTAAAGATGTTTGTTTTTTAATAAATAATATAATTTTCCTTCTCAATAATCTCATACATTTTCAGGGAAAATAGCAAGTGAATGTAATAGTCAAAAATCCAGAAGTTTATCTTTGTGTATCTGCTTTAGTTAGTTATGTGCATATCCTACAAACTTGAATTAGTTCAATTTTTTCCTGACCCTAAATATTCTATAGCAGAATCAATTTTGATTATAAAAAAATATGGAAGGACTTATCAAATGGCACTCTTCAGGCAAATATTACTTAAATTATTTTGTTCCTAAAACTATTAGTTAATAATTACACTCAAGTTAATTCATTCTGACTGCTTTCTGTCTAAAAAATACTCATATAACATATCTGGAAACAATTGTAAAATTGTTGACATCATTACTTTTAAATAGTCCATTTGCATTCACATAACTTTATAGAGTATTAATAATTTCTGAATAATTTATTGTTGAAAATTCTTAATATTTCACTCTAATGAAACAAATATTAAAACTCTTATAATCTCTTTTCAGTTTAAGGAAATTAAATTTTAACAGGGAAAAGGTTAGAAAGTCAGAAGTGATTTTTGTATGGACATATATCTCACAATAATTACATAACCAAAATAGCAATAGCAAAGGCCTAATAAAAGTGAAAGTAGAAGTCAACCATCATACAAGTGTCTGTGATATTAAAGAAGATATTCAAAAATATTTAATTAATTTTTAATTATTGGGGTGACATTGGTTAATAAAATCATATATGTTTCAAATGTACGGTTCAATAATATGTCATATGTATATTGCATTATGTGTTCACCACCCAAAAGTAAATTTCCTTTCGTCACCATATATTCGATCCCCTTTACCCATATCACCTTCCCCCTCCCCCACTGCCCTCTGGTAACCACTAATCCGCTGTCCGTGTCCAGTGGTCTCTGTTTGGCATGTTTGTTTGTTGCTTTCAGTTTTATATCCCATATGTACATGAAATCATATGGCTCTCAACTTTTTCCACCTGACTTGTTTTGCTTAGCATGATAATCTTTATCCATCCATTTGTTGTCACAGATGACAGTATTTCATCTTTTCCTATGTCCGAGTAGTATTCTGTTGTATGTATGTACCACATCTTCTAAATCCAATCATCTATTAAACGGCACCAGTCGTTTCCATGTCTTGGCCACTGTGAATAGTGCTGTAGTGAACATTGGGGTGCATATATCTTTGTAGATAAATGTTTTCAAGTTTTTTTGGTGAATACCCAGAAGAGAGTCATATGGTAATTCTACTCTTAATTTTTTGAGAGCCTCCACACTGTTTTCCATAGTGGCCATACCAATTTATATTCCAGCAGTATATAAGGGTTCCTTTTCCCCCACAACCTGTCCAAAACTTGTTATTAATTGTTCTGTTGATAATAAACGTTCTAACAGGTGTTAAGTGGTATCTCATCATGATTTTGATTTGCATTTCCCTAATAGCAAGTGAAGTTGAACATCTTTTCATATGCCTTTTGTCCATTTGTATGTCTTCTTGGGATTGAAGGACCTTTATAATGAAAATATAAGACATTATCGAAAGAAATTAAAGAAGACGCAAAGAAGTGGAAAGATATTCCGTGTTCATGGATTGGAAAAGTCAACACAGTTAAAATGACCATGTTACCCAAAGCAATATGCAGGTTTAATGTAATCCCCATCAAAATCCCAATGGCATTTTTCAAAGAAATAGAAGAAAGTATCATCAGATTTGTACAGAAGAACTAAAGACCCCTAATAGCCCAAGCAATCCTGAGAAAAAGAACAAGGCTGGAGGTATTACTCTGCCTGACTTCAAATTTTGCTACAAAGTGACAACAATCAAAACGTCATGGTATTAACAGTAAAACAGACACATAGACCAATGGAACAGAATTGAGAGTCCAGAAGTAAGCTCCCTACGTGTTCGGGCAAATAATTTTTAAAAGAGGAGCCAAAGCATACAATGGAGAAAGGAAATCCTCTTTAATAAATGATGCTGGGAAAGCCGCGCACAGAAGAATGAAACTAGACTGCTATCTGTCATCGTACACCAAAATTAACTCGAAATGGATAAAGACTTCAATATAAGACCTGAAATAATAAATCGCATAGAAGAAAACATAGGTACTAAACTCATGGACCTTAGATTTAGAAAGGTTTTATGAATTTGACCTCAAAGGAAAGGGAAGTAAAAACAAGGATAAATGAATGGGACTATATAAAATTTACCTTTAATATATTAGGATTTATAGTCTGCAAATGCAACAATTTTTGGTCACACTATGAATATATATATATATATATATATACACACATACATACATACACACAATACTCTTAAAAAATCTAAATAAGATTATGAGAAACGGGCAAACTAATAATATAAAAAATATAAATTAGTTATGTTTTTTCATTTAAAGTTACATTTAATTCAGAGTTTTCTGGTAAAAGGGAAAAAAGAGAAGATGGGATATTAATTTTTATTATCAAATGAGGAAACCATATTCTTTATCCAGAGTGAAGGTTAAAGTTATGGTTTAGCTATTTAAGTCAGAAATGATGATGACCTGCATTCTGGTGTTTGGAAAGATCTGGAAATTTTTTAAATAATGCCATTTCATGTAATCATCCTTGAAAAGAGTCTAAGACATAGCAGATTATATTAATCTCTGCTACCATTTACATATATATAGATATGCAAATTTATATATAAATATATAAATCAGAAATGAGCAGTTTATTAATGTTTATTGTTTAGTTTACATTTTTAGATAGTTACATGATATTGGATTTTTTACATTAAATTAAGATGTTAAACCATAATTTAAAGCAATGAATCATAAAAAGAGAAATTTAGAAATGTATCTTTAAGATTTTTGGCTTCTATTTCATTCACTCATTTCTATTTCTCAAATCTTTGGTTTGTGCAGCCATTGAACCTATGGGTAATAAAAAGATTTATAAGCCCTGTATCATTTTCTCAGGCGGTTTAACCATCTAGCATCAGTAATAATACACTTATTCCCAAAGCAATAATACAAAGAATGTGTGATATTTCCATATAAGTGACAGAATGTGATATCAGCCTGTGAATACAATTTGATTATATGGGTGTGCATGAAGTGCCGAGAATTCGATTGAAATAGCACAGTGAGAATGAGTCTCTAGGAAGAACTAGAAAATCAACCAGCTTTGTTCTGTTACCTACATTATCAGCTCCTTGATGATACTACCGTCGCTAGTATTAGAAACTTGCTTTTGCTCACGTACTTCTCTTCTGGAGCAAAGAAGATGGTTAGGTTTTGTGTTTTCTAAGAATACCTGTAAAAAAAACAGAGGGACTCAAAATATTTATTTATAAGAGAAGGACTTGAAAATTATTTTAACCTATGTCCTTATTTTACAAATGAAAAGAAATAAATCCCTTAGAGGGATAAGGGACTTATTCAGTTATTCACAGCTAGCAAGTTGCATGGCTTGGGGCTTGGTCTAAACTGACTTTTCAACTTAAGTAGAAGAATCTTAAAACAATTCATATTAAGAAATAACACACATTTTTAAGGTAAAATTTCACATGCTTTTAAACGTTATTTTAAATGTGCCAGAATATAGTTTCCATTCTTTTATCCAAATATCCATGATAGTATTTTATTCCAAGGGAAAAGTATTTAAAAGTTAAAGAGCAGAACTTTTAATGTTAATATGTTCTATCGCTCCAGGTGTGGCAATCTCTCTACATCAAAGAGAACATTTGCAAGATACTGAGTGTTCCACTATTTCTTTATATTTTGTGTTTAATTGGAAGAATTCAATTTCTATCTTTTTAAATACTTAGATCTCTGTCATTAAGGAAAAGAGTCTTACTGCATCCGAAGTAAGTGTGTTAATTTTACTTGGGATCAAACCAATATATTTTATTTCCCAGAATTTATTCTACTACATACATGTTCATTTTCTTATGGTTGGGGGCATATATTTTAAAGGAAAGTTAGTAGAAATACTGCCACACTTTCAGGGCAAAGAATGCACTTTTGGTGGGAGGGTGCTAAAAAAACTGGTAGGCATATGGGGGGTATGAGCTGTTGTGTATCAGAGTGAGAGAGTAGGTACAGTGGAACTGATTCGTGAAGTATATCAACAAGTATATGCAAAGCCTTGTCCAAGTTGAGCAAGTTGATAATGTTTTTGTGCAAATGATGTGAGGACAGAATTGAGGAAATTCATGGATGGTCAATTATTTTTTTATCGAATTATGAATAATAACAGGGACAGGTAGAGAATAAACTAAGCCATTTTCTACCTAGAGTCATTTAAAAATGCTAAAGTCAAGAAATGAGGAGTTTGATGATAGTTGCTGAGAACTTGGAAAGTGTTGGCATTGCGTGGATTTTATCCTAGAAGCATGATGATGGTGGTGAAGAGAGGACTGTGTGACGTTTGGAAGTAAGCAAGGTTCAGGCTGACCATTTTCTAACATCTTGTCCAAGGCGAAAAGAAGAATAGTTAGGAGGAGATGGGTAGACTTTATTTGAAAAACAGAAGAGGTGAGAGAAGGTGTAAAAGCATTTTAAAGTTTGAGATTAAATGCTCAGAGTGGATATTCTCTTGAAGTCTCTTGGAAATTAAACATCAAGGCACCAGCAGATTTTCTAGCTCATAGAAAGCTCTCTTTTTTTTGGTGTCCCCACATGGCTGTAGGGGTGGGAGACTCCTTAGAGTCTCTTCGATAAGTGTCACGGTCCCCTTCATGAGGATTCTCCTCCTAATATCTAATCACACCCCAGACACCCCACCGCCTGTTAGCATCACATTGGCAATTAAGGTTTTAATATATGAATTTTGGGGATACACAGACATGCGTTCTGTGGCAGTGTATAACTGTGTTAACGTTCTCATTTTTTGAATTCTATTTTTTAATTGAGTTTGAATTTTTAATTGACCATAGACAGTCCGAGGTAAGTATTACTTTATATTTTCTATTGCGGGATAACTTGAATTCATTTATGTATTTATTGAAAACATGTTTAGAGGATCAACTGTTTTCCAGTCATTTTGATAAGCTCTGTAATGTAAATTAAATTCATAGAGATGAATAAAACACTGTCTTTTCCCTTAAGGAACTGTAAGTCTCCTTTGAAGAAGCCACATTAGCAGGCTATTCTAATAAAGTATTCAAATTATAACCAAAATCGCATATATGGAAATAATTTATAAATATGAACTGGTACTGATATATAATTTCATCATATTATTTTTACTAGACTGTTTTCAGTTTTATAATTCTCTTTAATTGTAGAATATGTGAATGTAGTTAATTTCAAGCTTTCTTTATCTCAAAGGAAGAACTATGAATAAAATTACTTTTTCTACTTTATCGTAAATTTATATTACAGACATTAAAATGGACACATTGTTTGAGCCCTCTATACTTCCTTTTAAAAAGTGATGCAAGCCTCTCAATTCCAATCATTTTGTTATTGAACAATGTTAAAATCATAATTCCATTCAAAGGTTTATGTTGTATGAAACATATTTACTTATCAGATTCTTTAATGAGGCCTGGCTAGCTCTTTTGAGTGAAAACCAAACACAATGATTCATATTTCCTAAGCAGACCTTCAATCTAAGTGATTTTTGAGCCATATTTGAGGTCACTTTGTTTTTGTAGTTGTACTTAATCTTCCCAGCATATCACTGTTATTGCCAGAGAACTTTGGTGTGCAGCCCGCATGTAATCAGAAAGACAAATGCAGCATAGACTACCTTAGCTGAATTAGAATGAGACAGTGCGATGCAATATGTAGGCTTATGCAAGGCAAACATATTCAACTTGTAAACAAAATGCTCATATTGTCTTCTATTTTTTTGTAAAACATAGCAATATGTATCATATCTATAATACACTAATATTGTTATGTGAGAATCAGTTTTTTCATGAGTCTACCTGGTTGTTCTTAATATTCTATTAGCATACAAGTAAACAAAACAAATGTCTCTGTGTGGGAGGATGTTTAATGTTTCAATTTTTCAAAATAATGTAATCTATCAGCGACATATAATCCATGTTTTTCCTAAATGTGAAAATGTGAGTGTGTAAAATTACTTTTAGTATTACAGTTCAGTATGGAAAAAAACCACTAATTTCTGAGAGTATATATTTGAATAATAATATAGCTATGTGGCTGTCTTGAAGTGTGGACTTAGAACTACAGTGAAATGAGTAAAATGTAGCTTTGTATAAAGATTATGCCATGACTTATAAATACAAATCCACACTCTTTAATTTTAAAAACATAAATTTTCTTAAAGGTGTGCTTTTACACAGATATTTACAATTTTCTTTTTAATTTTATTTGACTTCTTAACATTGCACCAAACTTTAATTGTTCTATTTTTCAGATTAAAATCTGTGGCACTGGTCAAGGTGTACTTGGACTTAATTACAAGCATTTATTGCAGTTCAGAGAACAATAGATTCTTTCTGATGTAAAATTCTTAGTTGTCATTTCGCTAGTGTGCTGTTTGTGACTAGAATGCAAAGCAGTTTCAATCCATACATCCTTTTTTCTGTGCTGGGATGACTGCCAAATCTAGGTCTGTGATTAACTTTTGAGGTTGTCAACTTGAAACAAATGTAGGGGCAGGAGAACTTAGAAGAGTGGATTTGTATTTCATACATACTTAACAATAGCATTAGCTTTCAGAATTAGAAAACAAATAATTATCTTCATAAACTAAGACTTTACTTGGCATTACATTTGCTGTTTTAAACTGGTCTATGCTTTTAGTTTAAATCTTCAATATGTTTCATGTAGAATGGTTGGAATTAAAAATGTATATAAATGTTAAAATTATATTATGTAACTATGTATGTTATTTCAGTGTAAAAAACTCTCTGCTTATTAGCTGGAGATGAGAGTCAGCAACATCTTGAAGCACTTGTTACCTAGTTTGCTTAATTCTTTGGATGATTGGTCAGTATTCTAGCCGTATGTGATTAGCGGGGAAGAACCCTTAGCTTGAAAACAGAATTCCTGGGATCACAGCAAACATTGACTTATTTTCTCTGGGCTTCCATATATTCACCTATATAAATGTGTTATATCTTGGTTACATGTTTCAAATAGGAATGAAAGGTCAGAAAATTCACACCTAGTGAGCTATACCAGCTGTGTCCCAGGTTGTCTTAGATAGATACTTTGAATGAACTCTTGTAGCAAATCTATGTGAGTGATGTTTACTTTATACAAATTACCAATTAAGAAACTAAGTCTCAGAGAAGATGAATCACTTGTCCAACTGATAAGCAAAGAATCTGGAATTCAAAACCATGATTGCGTACTTTCAAAATTTTTGTTCACATGACTGCATATAGCCTTGACTCTATGTACCGATGCCTACAGCTTTGACTTCTGTTTCTTACCTCTTATATGATGATAGGGACGAGGGAATGATTTTGAATATTTGGAAAAGAACCATGAAAAATATTCTGTATTTTATGAGCATATTATCCCAGACTTTATGCTAAGTGTTAAATACATATTTCATTTGAGGCTAAAGCATAACCTTATAAGATAAATACTGTATTAACACTAAGCCATTTTACAGATGATGAAAACAATGCTCAGAAACTTTAAATGACTTTTCTAAATTTCAGGACAAGGTAGGCTAACCTCAAAAGTCATGTCTTTTTACCACTCCTATATTAGTTACCTATTGTTGCTGTAAGAAATTACCATAAAATTAGTGGCTTAAACAATACAGATTTATTATCTTACTGTTCTGGGAGTCAGAAGTGTCACTGGGCTAAAATCAAGATGCCGGCAGGACTCTGTTCTTTTTTGAGGCTCTGAGAATGTATTTCCTTCTCCAGCTCCTAAAGGCCACCTGCAATGCCTTGGCTCATGGCTTCTTTCCACATCTTAGAAGCCAGTAGTGTAGAATTTTCAAATTTTTCTGTCTGTCTGTCTCCAATTCTATCACATCTTCATCTGAACCACTTGTATTATTATTATTATTATTATTATTATTATTATTATTATTAGGCCCTTGACATTATAATGAACCAACATAAACAATTCAGGATACTGCCCCCCCACCCCCCATCTAAAGGTTTTAACCATTTTTGCAAAGTCCCTTTACCATGTAAGGCAACATTCACAGGTTCTGGGAATTAGTTTGAGGACATCTTCAGGGTTTGTCATTCGTCTTCCTACCCCAAGTGTACTCTACTAGCTGACCCTTGGCAGTGTATTTTCTTTTAGAATGAGTGGTGGTGAGGGAAATAAGTTGGTGAATGTATTACTTCCCTCTGTAAAGAGTTCAAAGGGATGATTCAGTATTTATTAGTTAGATAAGTGATGACACATTTAACCACAGCAACTAATATTGTTTAAAATTTAAGTAATGCAGAAATATAAAATATAGTGGACTTTAATTATATAAATGTCTAACCACTATGCCATACACATGAAACTAATGTAAAATAATATTGGATGTCAACTGTAATTGAAAAATAAATAATATATAGAGGGCTTTAAAAGCTGTTTAAAATATATGACAAGGTACACATCACAATAATTTTGATTACTACATTTATGAATTTAATAATCTAAAAAGATAATGATCAGATTTAAGGTAAATTGAGAAAAGTATTTCAATCTTTAATGTTTCATTTTCTGTGGAATGAAGAACATCTACACTAAGATTAACTGCATAGTACTTTATTCTTTGCAAAATTTTTTCTGGTATGTGTTCCCATTTGATTCCACATTAATCTTGGAGATAATAGAACTTAATGCTTAAAAAACCATTTTATAACTATATTACCTTTCTTGAGGTCTGGTAACTAACATGTATCATTAGTTTTACTATTTATTTTTTCTGTAGTCTTTAATTTTGAATTTGCAATTTTATATTGAGTTATTTTATTACCTGCTCTGATGGTTTGTAGAGACTAGACAAGGTATTAATCCTAACAAAGGAAAGGCGATCTATGACACATGGAGAGTGATATTAAATTCCCCAGTCACACAACCTGCTGGTAGTATTGCCCAGCCTGGTACCTTGTTCATTGGACTCACACTCTTAAGTGATTGCTTCTGCGTCCAACCATCTCCCAGATTCTAAGACAGAACTTGATGAGCCCTTAGTCTTCTGATTGTACTGTGTATACAGGTTCATTTGTAGTAATTGGCAATAAATAGTCTTCTGTTGGTGGGATCTAGATCAAGTTGCTTTGGGTGGAGGAAATCTACACCGCATAATACTCTTAAAATAAGGTCTTCAATATGCAAGTAGGCAGTGGTGGTCATTGGAACTATCAAGCAAACTAGAGCCATATTTAATGTTTGAAATAAGCCTTTGTTAAGTCAACTAAACACTTTTACCTTATTATTTATTAACATTTATTAAACGTTCTTTCTCCCTCTCACTTTCCCTACTCCCCCTGCCCTTTCTCTCTCTCTGTTTCTCTCTCAGACACAATTTTATTATCTTTATTTGTGAAAGTACAAGTGGAATGTTGTCATATGTCATATTTCTATGGTTTAGGTAGATTTTTGTTTTTTAATCCTCCTACAGAGATCTTAACACAGAGAATGATTTCTGACAGAGGAGCACTAAGGCAGATGTGGTCTGATAGATTTCAATATTGACTAGATATTTTTAAAATTAACAAAGATTATCTCTCACCGTTTTTGATATCAATGCGATAGTGAACATCTTAATTAGGAAAAAAAAGTCTAGATGGTTTTGACACTTTTAATTTAATTTATTTTAAAAAATCAGTTTCATTCTGAATAATTCCATAGATAATTTTTCGTAGGAAATGAGCTCCACAGAATGACAGCACACTATAGCCAGTGGTTACAGAAATGGAAATAACACTATAGCAGTTAAATATTTTTATTTATTACATAGTAAGGAAATTAAATTATGTTATGTTTACTTAAGCATAATAAGTAAGATAGCTACCATAAGCTTCTAAAGTTTTCTATAAGATTTCCCTTGTCATGGGGGCTAATAAGTCTCTATGATTTCTTTTTCCAGAAAATCACTGGCATTTTTCTGTAAATTATAGGGTGGCTATGCATTAACACTAGAAAATGTCATTGTAATTGGTAATTGCCAGAAAAATTATCAGCAAAGTATTCCAAATGTCTACATTATCTCAGTTTGAAAAGAAAAAATGTGTTGACTACAGCAAATCAAAATAAATTTCTCAGTATTTCACATCTACCTTCTTTATTTTGCCTTAAATTTAAAATATGGATTAGCTTAGTGTTTTTAAAAAGGAATATAATTATAGTACATTATGATACTATAAGAAAATATTATTTCACTGAAGTGTTCAAGTACTAATTTACTCAAACAATAGAATAGTCAGGGACACAATTATTACCTTATTTTATAAAGTAAATTAATGGTTATTGGTAGCTAGGAACAATCTTATCATTACTTTTGTATGACCTAAATATCTTCATAAAATATATTTAGGAATTTATTCACACACCTTGGCAAAATGCTCCTCTATTTTATTTCTAAATCTGTTTAACTTTTATTGCTAACAGCATGTGGATTCTTGTTTTTATAGAAAATTCATAATGCATATATCACATTGTGTTCAGACACATGGGATAATAAAGTGATATGTGACTGTAGCTAAGATGATGGTATCAGAAAAAAATGATATCTTTCTTACCTCTGGATATTGATTATAAAACATAATTTTTAGTAGTGGTCCATGTTTTCCTGTTATTTTGTATGCTATTATTCTCCTAAAAACTGCTAAGCCAGTTAAGGATTTCCAAGAAGACAAATGATTTTATGGATAATATTTAAATTCTTCAAAATGAAAGAGTGAGAATGAATGATTTATAATTGATTATTCACTTAGAGTTGTTTCTGTTCAATATAATTCTTAGTAATAAGAAATGCCAGACATTTATCATATTATAGGCTCTATGTTAAGTTACATGTTCAATTAGAGACAGATAAGCACTAATTTGCTAATTTACAGCCAAAGACTAATTGTTAAGACTTTGTGATTACTGCAACCAAAGCCTAACAGAACACTGTAGAGATATTACTGGAGTTCCTATTTTGTTAATTAAATATTCAAACCTAATGGTGAGGTGGGTGGGTGGAAAAGAATAATTTGTGTTGGAATGGATTGATTCATTTTGACATATAGTTTCTTTACATACCATATGCTTAAAGTTGGTGTTATATATTTACTTGATTAAAATGGGAAACTAGAGAGGAAAATGATTCAATTTTCTGATAACTTTGATATTATGGTAGCAGAAACATCTCTTTGATAGACAGGATGCCCATTTTAAAGACATGTTAATGCAGATAATATAATTTGTCTTATGGTATTTTATTAAAAATATCTGCTCACGAGATTATGGGAGGAAGATATTGGAGATGGTCTCCTGTTTTCTAGCCTTAATTTGTAGTTTACTTAACTTCCATTTACAATTTTTTAAAAGAAGAATTTACCTGCTGCTAATGTTAAATTACCAGTTGGCGTGATCCAAATCTAAACTTATTTTAATGGCTGACTAAATTGATTTTTACTGAGAATAAAGATGTTAAGAAGCGGATTGGTAGTCACACTAATAATTATTTAGTCATTTTTCCCTGAAAAAGAATACATACTGATCTATAGAAATATTGTTTGAGCTGAAATTTTTGTATAGAAAAGAAAATTAATAGATTAATTAGATACTTTAAAGGGTTTATTTTCTAAAAGAAATAAAAACTATAAATTTTACTGAGAAAACTCAAATTCTAATCTTCTACTGTCACTTCTGAAATTTACTGATTTATTTAATCCTATTTTGACTGTAGATTGAATACACAAGCAGTCTTCATGCTCAGCAGGTTTCAATTAGGATGACTCCATGTAGGGAACATTCTGACAGGGCAGAACCTCTTCCTTCTACTGGAGGACATTATTTCGGTATATATCACATTAGAATGTTAACTAGACCATTCACCTTTCTAATCACACTACTAACAGATGTATTTCTTAGTTAGAGAAACTAAGAGCTGTAACTATGAAGTCTGTTCCCTCTATTAATAATCTCCATAAAGAAATATTTTTCCCTCAATAGTTCATTACAGTTTCTGACACTTCAGTTAATTAAGAAAGTAGATATAACAGGTGCATTAATATAAATTTGTTCTTTGACAATAGTGGATTAATAGGGTATATCTTTTTCAGAAGGAACAGCAAATCTCTTAGCAAAATAATATAACTGGGGGAAAAAGCAGGGCTCTATTCAAATGTCTGCATGTTTTTAAATTAATGATTTAATAATCATCTTGATAGTTTATGTGTGAAAACATTAAAAATTAAAATGAGAACATTTTCTCCAGCAATCCCATAACTTTCTGCCTCGGATGTATGCAAATCTCTGAAGTTGCCAGGGGGTCACTTATGTGATTCTCTCTCAAGTACAACATTAAATGTTTGCATTGCTTGTTGATATCTAATCCTCAGTTAATATCATAAATCAGCACTTGTCGGATCAGGGAAGCATATTAACTAGAGTTATTATATTTCAAAATAGTTAAGAGTGTTTTTTATCCTGACAGCTTCCCAGAGAGGGGGGAACTCTGATGAGTAGCTGTAGATATTTCACACTGGTAAGGAGGCTACACATTGCCAGTTATTACCGGTAAGGGCAACCTTAGCTGGCATATCATAATTCTCTCTTCGGCTCTCCATTTTAATTCTTGTCACACATAGCGTTATTTACTCCCTTTACCAAGCTAACAGCTGCCAGCTAAGTACATTTTTATAGAGTTATAGAATTTTAGAAAGGGTGGAGGGGACTGATTATACAGGATATCTTACCTGAATCTTCATTTTCTTGTTGGAGATACTGATGCCTTTTCATTGTTGAGGACTTACTATACTCTGGTCCAGGGAAGTTTTTAACTCACTTACTCACAGTTACACAATTGACCTGTTCTGTTCCTTCCTTCCTTCCTTCCTTCCTTCCTTCCTTCCTTCCTTCCTTCCTTCCTTCCTTCCTTCCTTCCTTCCTTCTCTGTCTCTGCCTTTGTCTCGGTCTCTCTCAATGAACTGTTACTTGAAAAAGAAATTACTTTTCCAATCTTATAGTATTGTTTTATATTACAGTATTAAACCAGTGGGAACATTACTATAGAAGTAACACAATATTTTACAGTGTTATCCAGATTTAAAATAATTAAAGAGATATCAATTGAAAAGGAGTTTTCTCATAGACTCACATTTACAAAGGGCTGTAAGAGAGACATATACCAATAAAAATTACAAAACATAAATCTTTCTCTACAAGAATATTATAAAGGCTATTACAGCTGAGAATAAGTTGAAGCTTTTGGAAAATATTGGCAATGACAAAAGGTACTTGGGGAAGCCCTGGTGTGATATAGCAAGGTGATTTTTTTTAATTAATTGTGTAAATAGGTGCTTTTAAAGAGAACAACTATATGGGTAGCCTAAACATCGCTAGAGGCAAAAATGACAAAACTAGTTGTCCTACTTTGGGCACATCCTAAGAAGGCAGAGTTCTTTGGAAAAGACACTAATCCTTGGGAAACTGGAAGGCAGCAGGAAAAGAGGAAAGCAGATTTGAGATTGATTGACTCCATGAAAGCAGCATAGGCATGAATCTACAGGAGAAGAGTGATTTATATCCTGGTGAGGACAGGGCATAGTGGACATTACTCATTCATGGGGTTGCCAGCAGTCAAGGCCGACTCAATGGTACATTAACAGACATGGTTAGATTATGACAGAGAAGGTGGACACGCAATTCTTTTTTAGTCCTTTGAGAATGCTTTTCACTACTTCAGATATCTGAACTATTTTTCAGATAGTTTAGAAGCACCGAAGGTAGAGTTAGGTGAAGAGTCTTTAAGAAAACAATTACTTCTTCTAAGTGCTTTTCAGCTTCCTTATCCCAATAGATTGTATCACAGTGTAATACCTGAACTTAGGTGAAAACATTTTATTCTGCGCTCTTTGAAGTAGTGAAAGCAGAATGGTGTTGCTGTAAAGATGTGAGCTTTTTCCACCCCCATAAAATAGGTTCTGCAAACTATAGATTTGTGACCTCGGCTTTGATCCTGGGAAAGATTTCAAAGTATATTGCATTGTGTGTGTGTGTGTGTGTGTGTGTGTGTGTGTGTGTGTGTACTCATAAACACTTGAGCTGGAAGAGAGGGGAAAAAGTGATTGTTCAGATCTTGCTTGACTTTGTGGTCATTGAACTGATTAATAGGATAATTTTAGAAACTTGGTATATCTGAATTAGAGTTTAGCATTTAACAGAAGCTTACCTTGTTGGTAACATGAAGAAATGTGGACAGAATCATCCATTTGTAACAGATTAAATTACTGTGTCGACTTTCATTGATTTTAAACATAATGGAATATTTTAAACATATTTCCATGTTTTCCCTGAACAATAACACATAGACAAAGGCAAGGATTATGTTATCTAAGCACAATTAAGAATCCATAGTTGGGAATGTGTCTAGAGATTGTTTAGTCTGACTCTTCATAAGTAGATTGTTGTGTGGTATAAATAGACAGAAATCTCTCCTTGCTTTCTGAGATGAGCATTTTATATTTCTAGAAATCGATTTAACAGGGGAGTAAGATTCATCTTTTTAAATTTAGAAGTAAGTGTTAAGATGCAAAAATCTTCAGGATTCTTCCTTTTATATAACTTCAATTCTTTGAACTTGAATTTTCCATCTATGAGGAATGTTGCCAACTAAAAAATGAGGTGTGAATTACTCTACTTAGACCTTTCATTTCCTGTAGCAGCTGTTATACAGGGTTGATATTTGGCACCTGAAATGGACTAGAGGTTCTAAAAATAATGAAGAATTGAGTTGCCTAGGTAAGTGGAAAGCAAGGATTGTAGACATCTTATTTTCTGCAAGAGCTGTCCTTGATGAATAGGTTTACATAACAACAAGCATTTTACTTAGAGCACATTACTGTATTTATATCTTTGAAAGCTTTATAAGAAAGCAAGTGAAACAAAATAAAATGTCTAAAATCTAAATATCAATATTCAATTTTATTGTAACATGTACTATCCATATAACTTATCACCAATTCTCTTTCTTAAGTCATTAGACTAATACATGGGAGCCATTCTTTTTTGCTAAAAGATAAATTGGGGTACATTAAAATTTTCATGAGTTTGAGCATGCATTGATCCAAATTGGGCAATTAAATCAAAAGTTGTTAGGAATGCTCCACTCACAGGAGCTAGGGGAAAGGTTTTTCTGGAGAAGACGAGGAAACAAAACAAAGAAATGATCTGATCGGCTATAGCTTAAGCAGTTGCCTTGTTTGGGTAAGTCTAGTTAGCTCTTTGTAATTGATTGTTCTTAATTTTCATTTTCTCAGATTCCAGTGCATTAACTCTTGCTTATGTAGGCTTCCACGACATTACAGCCACCTGTCTAAGACCTCCTTTTTAAAAATTTTTACATTTTAAATGTTTAATTGTAACTAATTTATAAGTGTGAATTATATCTCAGTAAACATTTATACATCAATCCACAGATTTAAGGAAACTGATATTCCTTTCTCTGTCCCATTCCCCTCTACAAAGGACTTTCTGTTAAAGACCATGCTAATCTCACAAACACAATAATTGGGTTTATAGAGGAAATAGAATTCAGTGGCTAAGAATCAGAATTCTGGATTCAGTATGGCTAATATAGAATTCTAGAAACACAAGTTAGAATGTAGGATGAGTAACTTAATCATCTGTAAAATAAGAATGATTATAATAATATCTATTCCACAGTACTATTTTAAGAGTGAAATGAGATAATATAGATAAATTGAATGGCATCAACTCTGGAATCTACTCTTTTGTTTTAAAGGAAAAAAGGATTTGTGAATGAACATCATTGTATATGTAATTTGTCTTTTTCTTAGATGAAGCTGTAAAATATGCATATGAATCTTTGAGATGAAAACAATAAAAAACATATAGGTTATGGAACTTATGTCAGGACTTGCTAGCACATGCTAATCAAGTGTTTTGGATAATTGATACTTAAGCCATTTTAGCCATATAAAGTATTTTTTCAAATATGTTAAAGACTGTATCTGTGTGTTTGTGGTGGTTGAAGGAGGGAGGGTAAAGGGGGAAAGGATGTGCTTATTAATGGGAAATTTCACTGCAGACCTTCTCAGTACCTTTTACCTAGCAAAACAGGAATTTCAGTCAGTATGTCTAAGGCTATATCTCAAGCTACTAGAATCCTGAAAAATGTAACCTCATTGTGGATTTGTGTGAGAAGGAGTCAATCTTCCTTTTCAAGCCTGTAGAAGATCCTGAAGGTATCACACAGAAGAGCAGTTTCTAAGAGATGGTTCCTGCTGCTCTGCTGGTATATTTTATGTTTCAGTATTCAATTTAAGATATGTAAATTTCAAATAATGATAGTGAGGAAGGACAAGCCCACTCCATTCCATTCTGGTTGCCATTTCAATCTCTTGTTAAAAGTTGTAAGCCTCTAACATGCAGAGAAGCTTAAAATAGTAGAAATACCATAGGATCTGAATATTTACCTTTTCCATAACATGAATATAGTGATGCTTGCCTTACGGAGTTTATAGGTATTAACTGATTTAATATAAATCGAAGTCAAAAGGTAAGACTCGCCTCATAGTATGTAGAAACCAAATGGTAACGACAATGAATGAATCAGTGTTTCTGTCATCAGAGTTGCTTGTGTTGAAAACTGAAGTAGGTCTATTTAAAAGGGAAATAATAATCTGACTTCAATTTACTTCAATTTAACATCGTAACATATATCACAAGGTGTCAGCCAAATTGCCTTCTTGCCTGTCTGTCTGTAGAATGTTGCATTCTTTCAAGACCATTTTCTTACCTACCTGGTCTATCAGGACTATAGATTTATACTAGCTAGTCTTTACAACTGTTGGATTCACACTGTCTGAGTTTAAATTTTGATAGTGTCACTAGTTCTCTGACTTTACACAAATTTCTTAACCTCTCTTCGGCTGAATTTTTTTGTCTGCAAAAGGTGGATGATTATAATGGAGTTTTACTCCTAAAATGGGCATGAAGATTAATTACCATGTGTAATGTGTTAAGTGCTCAGAAAAATTCAGACTTCATAGATGTAGCTACCTATCATTTTCTACATTACATACTGCAGTATCTCATGATACTAGATTATGAGTCTATTTTCTGTAAGACACTCTGAGCATCCTGATGGTAAGGAGAATGTTGTTACGTATCTTTCTGTATTTCAAGTCTATCCTAGTGTCAAGCAAATAACCAGACATTAAATGTAGGCTGTTGTTATACTGAAGTTTAAAAGAGTTTTCTTAGATTTAGATACTCTGTTTATACTTGTTCATAATGCTATTGGATTCTCTTTTCACAAATACAGACATTTAAATCTCAAAATTTCTAATATGGGGGAAATTATATATATGTAATTTTTTTTTCTTATACCAGCTTTTAAAATAACTTTTTTACCCTTCTCACTAACCCTTATCAGTATACTCCTATTTGATATTGTGCAGATTTTTTTTGCAACCATTTCTGCCTCATCTTTTGGTTTTTCTTGTCAGCACCGTAAAGAACTTGCAGCTCATATCTCACTCACATGTCTACACTGATAATGCAGTTCAGGGAACCTTTACTCTTACTGATTTTTTTTTTTTTTCGGTTTAATTAGATGTAATGTCTTCAGGGACATTAGAAAAGGAAAGAAACTAAACTCTAGTTTCTTCTGTTTGACAAAGAAGAAAATATGAGGGGAAACTAATTAGCCAAAAACCCCAAATAATAAAATACCTAAGAAAAATTAATAATTATTTTGTCAGAATGAAAAGTATTTTTCTAAATGGTATTTAGTGATTTTTTTCTTCCTAATTTATGCATCTCTTTTATTTCATTAAACTAATCTCTAAAAGAATAAGTTAGTATTTGCTTTTAGGACATACTACAACTTTCTAACCCCATTTGAAATAAAGAGAATTTGCCTAATTATGTCTAGCTAAGTATGAAATAACATATATTTTTTCAGAATTGTTCAATATACATGCTAGAGAAGCTATGTAATTAATAATTAAATAGTTTTGTTAGGTTTGCTTTAATGATAATTATATACTTAAAAATGCCCTAAGGAAATTTTATTTTTACTGAGATATTTAAGATAATACTTATATTTTTAGGCTATTTATTTGATATGATTAAGTCATTCTGGATAAATATGTATTTCTTTAAATAAAATATTATTTGAAAGATAGAAAAATATGCTTGAAAACAAAACTAGTTTTGCTAATGGGTTTCTATTTAGATTCTAAGTATTCATTAACCAGGAGGTGGCTAATGAGCAGATGTTTAATGAGCAACAAAAATGAATAGTCAGGATTTTTTGCTTGTTTATTTCATACTAACCGAAGGTATAGATGTAGTTTATGAAACAAACAAAAAAGCTAAACCTATCCAGTTGTATGTCACTTAACGGATATATAGTCTAATAGAATGAATATATATAGAAATGCACCAAAGTTTCAGAAAAATAGTGACCCAATTTTAGAGATAAATCAAAATAATATGCAAATAACATCAATAAAGTGATTGAAACAAATTAAATGGACTCATATTTGATATATTATCTAAGGTTTTCTTCTTTTATATTTCATTACCTTATTAATGACTATTTTACTGCTCATTTACTGGGGTAGGAAATGCTGTGGCTTTTTTGTTTTGTTTTTTAAAATTTTATATATCCATTGGTTCTTTCATCTTTGGTTTAAATTTACTGACTTGAGATTTCTCATGCACTATGCATCCCTCATAAGATAAGTATTACGATAAAACATTAAAAAGGCATTAGAAAATTGTATGTACATTTTTCATACTAAAACATTTGGAAAATAAAAAGGGAAAACCTTAATCTTCAGATACCTTTTCTTATGGAACTATTCTTTCATTTTCTTTTTCGTCTATCATTTAAAATGGATTTTCAGATATAGAGCTCTTAAATTTTAGTCTCCCAAGTGAAGATTTTTAAAGAAATAATAAATTGTTAGGCCTCTACCTTAATAAAATCCTTTACTGATCCCTCTCTTAAAAATCTTCTTTTTATGGGCCCTTAAAACTACATTTTATTAATGATCTATTTTAATTTTACTTTACTTCCCAGTAGTTATTACCAATGCTAAAGATCACAACCTTTTTCTAAATTTTATTTCATGCCTTCTGGTGAAATCAAATTGGTTTATTTTAACCATCCCCTCCATCTAAATATGGAACACATTTTGGGAATAAGTTAAGTTAATCATAATATATTCCATAATTTATTTCTATAGTTATTGAGAAAATTATACAGTATTAGGTTTATATTTTATTTCTATATTTAATTTATATGCTGATGCAGCTAAACTTTACAGATTAAATACCCTATAATGATTAAATTTGAATATAATTTTTCATGTCCATAAAATACTGTTACATTAGGCTTCCAATTACATGTTTGATTCATTTTAATGGATTCTTAATTGATGGCAAAGACCCTTTTGAATTGCCTATGAGAAAGAGCATGAGAACTGGAATCAGCTACTGGCTATCATGGCCGCTTCTTTCTCTTTATGTTGCTATAAGAAATGTATATGCTAAAGTTTCCATTTACTATTGTTAATATTACGTAAGATTATGCATATAAATGAGCTTTAGAAAATGTAACTAGTAAGTACAGATATTGTGGGGTAGGAGTATTTGAAGATGATCTTGATCATACTCTAGATTATTACACAGTAATCCTACAAGTAACAGATCAAATGGCTACTCAAGTCGAGTAACTAGAACTTACAAAATTTGGATGTTTTATTTAATTCAACTTGAGTACTGTAAAATACAAAAATGTTTTTATTCCTCATGAATCCATTTTAGTATGATCTACATCTTAATTGTATTTCACAAACTTTTTCAATTAGGAACTGAGATAGAAAAGTGAAAGGTGTGTGTTCTTTTAAGGATGCACTAGAGAAATCATTTTAGAATCCATTTAGTTTAATTATATCAGAACCTGCATTACATCATAGATTACATGTCACTCACATGACTATTTTTGGGGGTGGTTATAGATGTTAACAGAACTCTCACATACTATCATTTTGGTCAAAATAAAAAAAAGATGCATTGGTTCATATTACTTTCTGTGTTCCTCATTGACCCGTTTTGGTTCCTTCTTTTTTTTTTTTCCAGCACATATGTTATGCCAACCCCACTTAACTTGTGTTTGGGATGTAAAACCTTTTGTTTGTCCTACTAGAATGGAAGATACCAATGTCAGAGACTATGTCATATTCATCTTCGGATTCCGCACGGCACCTGTCACTGGTCTAGCAAGGGGCTGGAAAGATGTTTTCATATCGGTGTTATTACTTTCTGGGTGCCTTACTCTAGTGATCTGGGAAATGAAAGTGAACACAGTGTGATCATAAGTTAAATGAGTTAATGCATGCACAGCCCCAGAGTCAGTGGTTGGCACACATAAGTACTAAAAATGTTAGCTATTGTTGGTTAGCATTAGTATTTTTTTTGAAATTGTAGGAAACTTGATAGCACTGTCAAAAGTGAGCTTGACTCTGGAAATTGATAAATATTTGTTCATTAGCAGTTTGAGAAGCTTGGTATCTTTTCATCAAGATACTTTAAATTTGATACTTTTTGGACCAAGTTATCCAGGCCCAACATCTCTTGGGGTCCTCTATGATGTGTGATGCAAATAAAAGTGATCTTTGTCCCAGCTGCGGGGGTGGGGAAAGTCTGTAGCAGATTTCTGTCTTTTCAGGAATAGCTTCAGCTCTAGATGGCCTCATGCCTGAAGTTATAATCTTTCCTGGTTTTGTCCATAGTCATTAACCAGGTGAAGTGGAATATAATGGTCTGGACCTCACGGCCCATCTCAGAAAAATTCTGAAGCACCCTTCCTACTCCAGAGCTCCCTATGGAGTTAGCTGAGGCTGTCATTGGATCTGCTGCAGCTTGCCTTTTTATTCTTCCCAATCCTGCATCTGTCTCTCCTTTTTAATGGGTGCTGATCCCAAGGGTACCCTTAATAAACATCCTACATGCTAAAAACACCTCAGAAGCTGTTTCTAGGAAACCTAGCCTGAGATATTCATACAGTGCTGTAAGTTTTCCCATGGTGGATGTTTAATAAATGGATATCAAATTAGGCTGAAGAACAAAATATAAAGAACTCCTTTGTCAGTTTTTTATATTTATCTACATTAGGCTGGTGATAAAATTAGTGATAATAGGTGTTTTGGCTCAACATTATAGTTTTGGCACCTAGCACAATGTCTGACATCATAATAGGCTCGTGGCAAATACTGTTGTGCAAAAGAGTAGGCAGAATATTTCTGTAACTTTGTAATATTTGCTATTTCACAACTTTCATTGTCCACTCTTCCTCTTCCAAGTCACCTTTTTGAATTCTCAAAGAAGTGTCAGAATATCTTCATCTCTGTTTCTATAAGAATGTTACTAATTCCCTGTTTTCCTACTCTTCATTTCGAAGTTCTCTGATGTAACAGAAATAGTGTCTCAGGTAATCGACTTCAAAGACCTTTCTCCACCACTGTTATTGTTGGTAACAGGCTAGATTCTCCAGTAGAAGGAGAAAATCCTTTAACCTTGATCTTAGTAAGCTCTATTATTGGGAATTCAAATTCATGATACCTTTTTCTTCAATGTCTTCCAGAGATTTTAGTCTCAGTTCTTCAGATGTGACTTGTAGCATCTTTCTCTCTAGCACCTGGCATAGGTTCTGTGGGTCCCATGCTGGGCAAGAATCTAAGGAATTGTCCAAACACGGAGCACTGAATATCATTCCTTCCTTCAAACCCATAAACTCTATCTTCCTTAGAATGGACTCTTTTCCCAGAAGACTCTCACTGCCCTAGGCAACTTGATCCCTGGTGGCCCATACCATAATCCTGACAACTGGACAAGTTCAGACAGGTTAGTCTGCATGAACCCAATTTAAGCTCCAGCTGGAGTTTCCACTAACATGAGAAAGTTAATGATTGTTAGTGTTCTGCTTTGTCTTTCCTTCAAAAATAAAAACAAAAGTAGGTAACATTAGCATCCTAGCACAGAACTCTTGGCCTTTGAAAGAAATTTAGGGAAAATAAAGGGTTCATAAGCCTCAGATAGTCAATTCTAAAGTTGTTTTGCTTTGTGTGTATTTTTTTTTTGTATTTTGCCATGCTTCACTATTCTCATTACCATTTTTCACTCTTTATTCACCCTTTAAGGATATGTGTATATAATATTTTTTATTTAGTATAGATAACCATTTTATTGAATAGCAAGTAGCAAAAAAGCCCAGAATTGTGATTTCTTTTTGGTTCCATTGTGAGGACATTAAGAGCTAGTTATTACAATTCTAGAAAATAAACAAATTATAGCAATACACTTTATTTAGAATTTTAAAATTTACTTCTGAGTATTATATGATGGCTGTACATTTAAATGTTGAAAGGGCATATGTGTTTGCATTATTGGTGGGCATCAGAGTATGGTTGATAACTTTTCTTATTCTTTGAAGTTTTTTATATTTTGAATATTTTATTTTGAAAATTTATATCAAAATTCTTAAATGAATACAGTGATAGTATTCTGTACTTATTTATATTAAATGCTTTTTATTACAAATTCTGATGACACTCATCTGTGAGGCATATGAATCAGACATCATTCGAAATACTTTACTTTTATTAATTTTCAGTTTTTATGTATTTTTCCCTATTTAGGTTTTCTGAACTCTGAAGGTCAATTTTGTAGACTAAATTTTATAAAGTCTATTTCTTCTGAATATGAATTTTTGCCGCTTATTTTAGATATTATTTAAATATTTTAATTATTTAGTTATTATTTCCTCTTTTTACAGGGGAAGAACTGAGGGCAGGAAGCTCCCGAGAGAGGGGCTGTCCAGGTTGAGGCTGAGGATTGTCCAGTAGCCTGAGCTCCCCAGACACAGCATTTATGTTTCTGTACCTGAAATACAGTTGACACACTATACATGTTTGTGGGATCTACGGAGGTCACAGGTGACAGGAATTGACTTCCAAGTGCCTTTGTCCCATCTGACTTCTCAAACTGGTCCCACCATTCTCTTTCCAGCATCTCCTTCCCTCTAGGTGGCAGGATGGTGATGACCACTCTTGGTGGGTCTTTGCCACCCTCATACCCATCCCAAAACTCTCAAGGCAGGCAGTGATGGGCTAGTTGAGAAGCTGTGGCACTTGGCTCCGTGATGCTCACTGACCTATGGGGAACCACTATCTCCTTTCCCGTGACCATCTGAGGTGGACCCTGCCCAGGCAGTGCAGGCTGGAGGAAGCTCGCGTCATGGAGACTGCCCAGATTGCTGGCCTGAGATCCTGTTCAGGCTTCTTGCTGGCTCTCACATAGGTCCTGCTGGAAGGTCAAGCTTGGAATGCTGCAATCTCTAGCCTTGTTTTAGTTTCTGATTCATCCCCCACTCTCTTCAAGTGCACCCCTTTTTTTACTGTTTTGAGCAATCTCTGCCTTCCCTTTGAGATATTCATCAGTCTCATCCTCTCTGGACTTGCTGGTACTGGCTGTGCATGTGCCTCTAGTGCAGCCATGAAGGAGACACTTGGGATGTAAAGTCTGACTGTGATAACCATGTCCTCCTCCTCATGCCTCCTGTGACTTCAACTAGAGGACGTGGAAGGGAGCATCTCCTGTTGGCATCTTATTTGGATGTTCTTTGTCATGTTCTCTGAGGATACCATGCAAGCTCCCAAGACATAGCCTCAGGTCCCACACGCTCAAGCCAGTACTTTCTCTAATTCCCAGATCCCCATCTGATTAATGAATAAGGGCAAAGTGAGATAGCCTCAGATTCACTTACCTTCCTCCCTCAAACTTCGTTTGGCTTGGGAGTAGAGACAGATTGACAAGACTTAAGCATTTAGAATAACTTCTGTCGCTTTCCCTTCCTAAGTCCTGGGGACTCCCTGGGTGAAAAAGGCTGAGGGATGCAAAGGTAATAAATTTAGAAAATTAATTTTATATTTGTGGCCTTTTGTTATTGCTAATGCTGTATATTTTTCTGTATTTTTTTTGGCACAAGTATATTTATTTTGAAGAACTAGCTTTTTATTTATTTCCTTTCTATCTTTGTGTTTTGGTCTCTGTGTAGTATAAATAAAAAGTCACTGGTGAATTTTTTTTTGACCAGTGTTGCCATTCTGTACAAGATGTAAGATATTCAGACAGATGATTTGCTTTTTAAAAATCAATTTTAACTATTTTACTTCGATTTGTGAATTTTACTACTAATTTACTTCTGTAGTTTAACTTCATAGATTAATGTAAAATGTTAAGGTTGTAACTTTGGTTCAATGGGTGAAGTCATACTACTCATATATTGACTCATGATTATAACAAAATTTAGAGGAATCGTTTATAATCATAGACTTGATAATATCTATTACGATGTACTGCCAAAAAGTAGGTACCTAAATATTAATATTAACACATATGCATATAGGACCAATATAAAATAATAACTCAAATTTTGTGACTGATGATTTTTAGACATTTGGTTATTAGACATATTTCAAAGTTCCACCTGCAAGTATGTGCATAAGTAGAAATAAATACTGATGCCAGGCTTCAAAATGTGAGAGAAAGTGTTTCCAGGTTAGTTCATAGCTTTAGTACTTCAGAAAGCAAGTAAATTTGTTTAAAAGAAATGAGATCAAGCCCCACTTTAAATTGTTAAAAGAGAAATATAAATTGTTATAAGAGGATTTAAAATTTGACTTTAACAATATACTTTTGTAAAAATTAATTCAAGTCTGCCTATTAAATTTAGATTCGGAATATTTTTCTTTAAGAGAACTATGAGTGTAGGAAAAGCATGGCAAAGTCTGGAGAGTGTACTACTTACTTGAAACTAAGGTTTTTAGATTCTTTTCTCCTAGCCCGGATGAAATAATCCATGACATTATTTTTCTGCCTCATAAATCTTTACAGTTAAACATTTTCTTAAAATGAAATTTTTAAAATGTAGAAATAGACATTATCACTCAAGATCCTGAGTTGGGACCATTTTCTTTTATTTTCAGTATTCCCAGGAAAAACATATATCACAAACACCTCGATGGAAATTTAAATGTAAAAATATCAGCTACAGAAAGATACATAGTTTTTCTAACATCTCTTAAGTTTTGGACGACCAAACTTTAGTTTTTGTTAAATATTAGAATATATTTGAAATTGCTGGATAAACTGAGAAAGGAGGTTAAAACAGAGAAGTCACTAACGTCAACTAAATTATCTCCAAATCGCTTGGATATCGACTATGCAATCGTCCTGTGAAACCATTCAAATAATATTTTTGTGGGTGCGATTATGCCCACTGGGCAACATAGAAGGATAGTTTAAAAATAACTTTATTATCTTATCCAGGAGGTCATAAACAGGCAACATCACTGACCATTACTTTTAGTAAACATGATGGTAGTTTTAATGTATTGATGTGATACTTTTTAAGTAGAGCATAGTGATACGAATCCTGAAAGACTTTGAAAGCAGTTCTGCTTGACCAGTTTTCTTAGCCTATGCTCATTAATTTGTTTGAAGTATAATGAACTCTCAGAAGGACAAACAAACAGTTCCTTAGTGATAGTAAGTACAAAAGCATATCACATCTTAAAACAAAATGGAAAGCACTGAGGGAAGAGCTGGTAGAGGTTAGTGGTTAGGAGACGGCTCAAGAGCAGCCCACATGGGATTAGACTAATAACCTCATCACTCTGGAGCTGTAACCTACACTTCCTAAACCTTAATTTTCTCATTTGTAAAGTCATAATAATGGAGCCTATCTCACAGACTTGATACAAGAATTGGAGGAGAAAATCCATGTTAATACCGTGCCTGGCGCATCCAATGCTCAGTGATTATGAACTCTTATCACCATTATTGTTACACTTACACATCCCCACATGTGTATTACACATTTCTATGGGACTAGAACTCTATTAGAATGAATAGAAAATGAAATGATACACCTGTTCTTAAAGTACTTCATATTAGCGATAGCTTTATCATATCAACTGTTTTCTCTCTGGGAATAGAAATTCTGGCTTAAGCATTTTTATTTGCACTAAATGAACTACTGTCTGTATATGCAGTAAAAAGATTTAGAAAACAAAAGCCAGTGTGTTTATATATTAGAAATTGCACAAAAGGTTAAGAAGATTTATTTTAGGGTCTAAACATACAGTCAGAGAGTCATATTTATTCATGAAACTTTCTGGTGGTATAGACCTTGATCGGCAACCTATGTTGAATATAACTTTGAGGAAAAGTGGCACAAGTACAGTGGAAATCTAATCGAAATTAATGAGTAAAATAGATTTTATTTGACTTTTTTGTTCTTTCTAGTGTTGAAGTTTTATTTTTATATTTCTAAGGTTTTGGTTTGTCCATTCATCTAGCTCATTATCAAGTTGCAAAAATTCCTCCAGAGACTTGCTAAAATAAATGGATATTTGCAAGTGGAGAGCAAATGGTAGAGATGTGTATTGTTTTATCACCAAAGACCTAGTGTTACTCCTAGTGAAAAAGAAAACTGATCTTTAAGGCAAGGAAGGGTTAGTTCTCTTCAAGGTTACTTAACTCACTGACTTGTTGCTGTTGTGGAGAGTCACAGTGCATTTTTATATAAACATTTTAACCTTAGTAATAAACAAGAGATAGATCAGAATATCATGATGAGGAGATCAAGGACAACCTGCAGGTTTGGTGAGGATACCCGTAAATAATTAGAGCTGGAATCATATAACAATAAAGAATACAAACTGTTGACTCTTTGTGCTTTTATTTCTTCCCCATACGTTTTGTAGGCATTATATAGCCTCCTTAATAATATATTAGATTGCAACATTTTTGTTTTATTATACATAAAACCACTTATTTTGTAAAATACCCTTCAATGCATGTTTATTTGTTATATTGTGCCACTACAAAGAAAACCTTAAAGAGCCAAACTTAATATTAAACTTATAATAAACTTATAAAAAATTTATACTACCAAAAGAAAGACCCAGGTTGTTTAAAAGGCACACTTCTAGAAGGAATTAAAATATTTTCTTTGTAAGCATATTAAATTTCACCTTTTTAAGCACTGATGAAAGTATTATGAAGAATTCACAACAGCTGTTACATGAAAGTCAAAGATTATTGGGAAGAAGAAGAGTTATTTCAACAAGTCCAGAGTAAGTATTGAGATGTAATAACAAAACATGTTTTTTATTTTATTTTATTTTATTTTATTTTATTTTATTTTATTTTATTTTATTTTAATCACTGGGTGAGCAGTTATATTTTATGCTTTCATAGCCTTAGTTTACAAATAATGGCAATTCCACTTTAAAGATATTATGTATATAACTCTATTATTGTCAAGGTTTCCAGACTTTAGAGGGTTAACCTCTACTTCTATTGTCCAATGTCTGAACACTAATCTTTGCTAGTAAGCGATCCCCATCAGAACAAAGTACTTACACTCCTACAAATATGTTCAGATTGTTACTTGTCATCTCTCATTCAGTCTCTGCTCATAATTCCTTCCCAATCATGGGAACTTCTCCATGCAGTTGACACCCTAACATTTAACCAAAGTATTTTTAAAGTTATCATTTTTAAAAAGGATTCTCCTAAGGGTTGAAGCTAATATAATGCAATGACAATATTGACCAGCAACAACTGGATATCGATTGCCTCTGCTCCAACAGACTTCAGGCCTCTCAGCTTCCTGAGAGCCCTTTAACAGCCCTTTCTCTCCTCAGGCCCCCATCTTGTTTAAGGGTACCCCTCAGATGTTAGCCTTATCTTCCCAAGACCAGCAACTGCAACTACTCTATTTTTCAAACCTCAGCTACTGGGAGTAGAAAAACAAGGTATTTCTGCAAAGAATTTCCTGCGTTCAATCAAGCAGCTTCTATGTAATTAATGCTTAATTAACTCTCTATCAAGAACCATCTATATCAGTGATCATTAATGCCTAGGAACTCTGGGTAGATTCATTCCATATACTTAACAAACGGAATGTAACAACGTGGCCCCCAAGTTATCTTCCTCCACAAAAATCTGCTTCTACACTTAGAGCAAAGGCAAGAGGAAAAATAAAATATTAAATAGCAGTTTGTTCCCCTTTTTGTAGCTTAAAGTTCAGAAATACTGGAACCCATTTGCTTAGTTTGTGTGTGTGTGTGTGTGTGTGTGTGTATGTATGCGTGTGTGTGTTGTGTGATGTTATTTCATTGTACTCATGGACAACTAAAAGCAGTTTTCACATTTATTATGTTGGGAACACCTTACACATCTACTCTAATAAAGCAAACGTATTTTATTAGGTCAATGCATATTAAAGGCATCACCAAACATTTGTTGATACACTCCAAGAAAATAAAAAGAAACATGTAGTGATTGGCTACCAAGTAAGAAATATACAATCTCATGGATATCATTTATATAGATTTGGAAACACTTTTGTTAGCCATACATTCAGGTATTTGTGGAAGCAGCTTTACATTTAAATTCATACAGGATTTTTTTCTTTTTCTAATTTAACTTCTGTATTGACCCATTGGATCATGTTTATCAATATAGATAAACAAAGAAAAAATATTTTTTTTTCAGTATTGGAAAATAGCCTTTTCATTTTTCACTGCATTTCTTACCATAGTTAATCAAATATAATTTTCATATTAATTTGTATTATACTGCTACTAAATTTTCTAGTGCACTGTTTGAAGGTCTATGGTCATCAATTCATGGTCATGAGTTTCCAATATTTGCTTAAAACATGGCACTTTAAACCGAGTGTATTATTCCACATGTTTCCTGATCATGAGCGTGTCCTCTCCCCACCCATACCTTCTGTGGCACTGCCATATTTCTTTTAAGGCAGTTTCCATTTTCATTCACCCTGTCACATGTTGGACTCTTCTTAAGCTTTAAGTGAACTTCCCTTTATCTTATATATGTCAACTTCTTTGCATTTTTGTATTTTTCGATCTAATGCACAGTATTTGAAATACAGCAGAAATACAGATGAAGGCAGGGAGAGTACAACATTCAAGCCAGGGAATGAGCCTTATTTTATCATTTGATTCAGAAGAGAATGTTTAAAGCCAAGGATTGAAGCTAAGTAAGTCAGAGATTTGGGGACATTAATGAGACATGGTATTGGAAGAAATTAGCATGAGTAGAGTGTGTTTCAGAATTTCAGAGGATTTGATTTTGGTTAACTGAATTCAAAACCCCAATGAGATATCACCTCACACATGTCAGGATGGCTATTAAAAAAAAGAGAGAGAGAGAATAATCGTTGGCAAGGATGTGGAAAAATTGGAACCTTGAACACTGTTGGTGGGAATGCAAAAACGGCGTAGCTGCTATAGAAGACAGTATGAAGGTTCTTCAAAAAAAAAATTAAAAATAGAACTGCCAGGCAATTCAGGATTCCTACTTCTGAGTATTTATGCAGAGACTTAACATCAGTATCACAAAAAGATACTAGCACTCCCATGTTCATTGTGGCTCTATCCACAAAATGTGGAAACAGCTTAAATGTCCATCAACAGGTGAATGGTAAAGAAAATATGGTATATACATATAATGGCATATTATTCAGCCTTATTTTAAAAGCAAATTCTACAATATGATACAATATGGATGAACCTTGGGGACATTATGCTAACTAGAGCCAGTCACAGAAAGAAATACTGCATGATTCCACTTTGTATAAGATATATAAAATAGTCACATTCATAGAACTGATCAAAGAGAATGGTGGTTAACAGGAGCTGGGGGTAAGGAGTAATTGGGAATTACTAATTAATGAGCATTAAGTTTCAGGTAATTGGAATAAGTCCCAATAGTCAACAGTCCTGTATTATAGACTTAAACATTTATTAAGAAAGTAGATCTCATGGTGTGTTCTTAAGGCAATAAAATACATTTTAAAAAGCTTAATTTAAATGAAATTAGTATTTCATTCTAGACTTTATGTTTGATAAGTTGTATTTGCCAAGAGTATTTTATAAATGGGAACAGTGGGGTAAATTATTATACTATTTAGGGATCATTTTAACCTCAAGACCCTTTTATGTTTAGAATACAATAGCCCGTTGTGTGCATTAATGCAATCTTTATCTTTTACATAGCATTTCTCTTGCCAGCCATATTTTATTGACAAGTTAAAAATAGTTTGGCACAATATCCTCTTTGATTTTAAATTAACAGATATTTTCAGCCTCTAAAATAGTGATTCTCAAGGGGGATGTTTTGTTCCCTAGAAGATGTTAGGCAATGTCTGGAGATATTTTTGGTTGTCACAACCATGTATGGGTGAGGGAGTGTTATCAGTATCTGGCGGATGGAGACCAAGGATGCTGCTAACCATGCTACATGCACAGCACCACTGCCATCGACAAAGGAGTATCCAGTGCAATGCGTCAATAGCACTGAGGTTGAGAGTTCTATTTTAGAAGATGAAAGAGATATAATGTCCGAACAATTAATTTTAGTAATATATTTGTTCAGATAAGAAATGCCCAAATTATGGATTCTATATAATTATAATTAATTATGTGAAATATGTGATTCACATGTCTGAACTCATCTGATTATAAGGTGAGGATCGTTTTTGTACATGCTTGACATATATTTATAAGTGAGTGACTATTAGAGATACACTAATAACAGTATATTTATTCAATTACTCTAAATTTAATAGAATTTCTTACACATAGTGCCCAGTTTAAAATAGTAATATTTTGATGGATTTCAATTTAACACATCACTGTAAAAACTATAAAATGATCACACCATCTGTGATTATAATCACCGATAGTCAAAACATATTAATAGCCATTTTAGTGTTCAATGATATTTATAGCAAAGAAACCAGCTGTAAACATTAGCTGGGAGTCTGAAAAGTTCAACTGAATGGTACCAACCTACATAATCTATGGGTACTTTGATATTTCTAATCTAAAAGAGAGTTAAATGCCATATTAAATATTAAACAGTCCCTTTCAAAATGTGCTTGAAAATACAGTCTTAGAGTCATTTCAAGTTAATTGCTAAGGTTTGGCTTGATTATTAGTTGGCTGCTGTTAACAACCACAGTTATAGATACTGAACACAGTTTTTTCTATCGTAGTGCACTTTTATTTACTTTTAAAGATAAAGAATGAAACTTTATATTAAAATGCATTTTATATAAATAATCTTGATAAACATTCATGATTCTTTTCTTATCTGAATTGAAGAAGATAGAGCTTTCTACATTAAAAAAATGAAGTCTCAATAGATAATCCGAATGGAAACATTTAATAAAAATCAATATTAAGTTAGGTGATACTGTTTGTGCTTGAATAACAAAATCTAATTTTTGATCCTTTTATTTCTTTTGAAATATAAATATATATGTATGTATATATATACACACACTATGTATGTATATATATATGTATGTATATATATACACACTATGGCAATAGCTATGAGGATTGATTGAATGTTTAAAATATAAATTTGGTTTGACATGTGGTTATGCCTTAAAAATCTGCTTGTTTACAGTCCACTATTTGGATCTGGACTGCTATTATTTAATTCTGTTAATCTGCTGTTAAATATTCATGATGCATTTTAAAAAATAATCTTAATTTACAGTTTTTTATACTCATTTACTGTAATATCACATAAAGATTACTACTATTTCAGTATAATAATGGTTATCATCACATTGTGTATTCTATATTGGAAAGCAGGCATAGTGGAGTGGGTAGGGTAAAACCTTAAAAAATATGGATTGTCTAGACACCTTTAATCCACAAATTCTAGTTCACCTCACTTAAATGATAAAGTGAATATAACTCACATGTTTACTTGGTTATCAGAAATAATCAAAAGTTAAGTTAAAACATTTAATTTTGAAGGAGGGGACTTTGTCTTATGTGAGGAAAATGTCCTGAAAGAGATTTTAAAAAAAATGACTATAGTTATATAGATGAGTGTAAACAAAGATGAAGGATAGTAATTGGGTATATATAAAATTACCTCCATCTGCAAAAGACTGACCAATCGCAACATCTCTAAAAAAATTTTTTTTGGTTATTTTTTTCCTAAATATACAGAAATCATCATCCCCATCCAGAATGTCATAGTTATAGAACATATATTTTAATTGCAGTTACAAAATCACAAAAAAATAACATCTGAATAGTAAATCACAACTTGAACATAATTTCATTATCACACTGCAATATAGATTCCCCCAAAATAGTTGGCGTCTACTCAGTGCCATGGCTTAGGCTGTCAGGGGAACAACATGCCTGCCCTTTTAGGACTAGAGGGAGGAAGACAAATGGATATCTGAATAACTAGAGCATTGTGTTAAGTAGGAGCAGAGATGATGATATTCTTTTTTCATTTACAAGAAAACTAAGACTCAGCATACTTGACTCTACCTAGGTTGTTAGGCTGGTAAAAAGTAGAACTGGACTTCGAACTTATTTTATTTCCAGTTTCACAGCCAATACTCTTTTGGAGCTTTTATGCTATTTATATTTATTTAACCGTATTTTAGTGTATTTGATGTAATATGTAATGACATTTGCTTTTTTTTTTTTTTTTTTTGAAAATGACCTGGTTTACCTGGGTATAGTATTAAGTTGCAATTGTTCATTAATTTACTTAGAGCATTTTCTTTGATTATTTGTTCTATATATTCTGATTGATGGCGTGTGAAGTTAGTTATATGATGTCTTGAAATGAAGCAGAGTCTATTGCTATTCCAAATCAACTGCGAAAGATTGATTTGTATTTCTATAGAATTCAAATGTTGAAATCCTAACCCCTAGTACCTCAGAAGGCAACCTGATTTACAGATAGGGTCTTTACAGACATAGGTTAAAATGAGGTCATTTAGGTGAGAACTAATCAAATATGACTACTGTCCTTATAGAAAGGAGAAATTTGGAGACAGATGAGAACCCAAGGTGAATGCCTGGTGCAGATGAATGCAGGTAGGAGTGATAGAGCAGAAGCCAGGTGATACCAAAAATTGCCAGCAAATCACCAGAAGCTAGGAAAGAAACGGGGTAGAGATTCTTCCAGAGACCTCAGAAGGAACCAACACTACTGATTGACATAATCTTGACTTCCAGCTTCCAGAACTGTGAGACATGTTTCTGTTGTTTCAACCACCCAGTTTCTGGTCTTTTGTAATGGGGATTCTAGCAAACTAATAGATCAACTAGTAAGCGAGTGTTTTAAAGGATACAAATGTATTGTTTGTTTTTAATTTTATATGACTATAGAAGTCACTTATAGCATGCCTAGAAAAGAAAGTCCTCATATTTATGATTGAAAGTAATCCTATAATGTAATTATTTTCATAAAACAAAATCTTCCTACATTTATTAGAATTTGAAGTTTGTTTTGGGTCAAAGAAATATGAGTATATATAATAGATATAATATACATATGAAGGATACACACACATACACTTCTAAAGAAAATCAAATACTCTCTTGGGTTCTCAAAATATGAAGCATTTATATTTTCAGAATCTTTGCAGCAAGTATTCTTATAATTCATCCTAATGAAATCTACACTGTAAAAAGCTCTAAAAGAGAACATGAACATTAAGATAAAATAAGAAACCTCAGTAGTTTTCTCTTCGTCCAAAGTCCATGTTAAATGTTTTCTTTCACCTACTGCTGGCAAAATCAGTTCTATAGGACAGGTTAATAGATTTAAAATCTCTGTGAACCAGTGCTGAATCTTGCCCCTTACACTTGCCCTTCAAGTCTACTTATCTTTATAGTCTTAGCATCATGGAAAAGATGACATGTATACTTGTGAAGTTTAAGAAAGCATATAACAATTTAAGTGTCAGAGGAAAAAAAAAAATCTCTCAGTTAACAAAATACATTAATATGTGTGAGAGATTTTAAAGCAAAGGAAAAAGCAAAAATAAAAACATAAATCACAAATCAAATCTCATGCAGTAAGATGTGTTTAGTAAATTAATATCAATCCCTTTTATGGTATTTATTAGTGGTGTTATTCATCATAATTAATATATACTTGCATTTTCAGTAGGTTTATTAAGAGCTTTCTCATCATGAGGCACACTGTTCAATTTTGAGGATTCAATCATCATCATCATCATCATCATCATCATCATCATCAAGGAAAGGCTCCTAACATCAGTGGAGTTTTTGGTCTGGAATGGGAGTGGGTTATTTGTACAAATACATATGTTTTGATGGCAGCCAGAAAGAAAGCTAAGTTAAAGAATATATTGAGAGAGAATAACAGGGGCAATTTTGGGGCTTTAGACATGCAATAAGTGACATGTTATCTGAGACCCAAGAGAGGCCAAGAGATTCCTGGCAAAGAATAAGGGGAACACACATCTTAGTAGAAGGATCAGAACATATGAAAGCATTGAGTTTAGTATGTGCTGGAAATAAAATAAGGTCATTGTGGCTACAGCACAGTGAAAGTTCAAGGCTTCGAGGTTGAAAGTATGAAGGGGCAAAACTACACCAGCCCCTGAAGGACATGTTAAAAATTATAACATCAATCCACATGGATAACCTTAATCAGTCTTGAATGCTCGGTCTAAGCTCTGACTATAATAAAAGGAAATTCAGAGCGGCTGTCTTGAAGAACAATGTTAATCTTTATTCTGGGTGCTCTGACCTAGTACTTTTATGGAATATGCTATGTGGAAAGCTTCCTAGGTACATTTTGTCCAAATTTTATCGATTGCAGCACTCATCAGAAATCACACTTATTCTCTGTTATTGATGTAGGCATTCCTCCCATTACAGTTTCTTGTGATTTATTTTCTTTTTCTCCAAATGCATCCTGAGTCCCACTTGCAAGAGGTCACTGGTCATGCTAGCCATTCTAAGAATTGTAAGTTTAGAATTCTCTGTAAAGAGTACTCTTTCTGTCACTTTGATTGCAAGTTTACTAGAAATTCATACAGACAGTTTCTGGTAATAAAATACTACATTGTGTTCCACAAAACTGAGAAACATTAATTGCAGGTCTCTAAACATGGTTATTAGCTTATTATTACATTGTAGAGTTGTGATGCTGTTGCTATATTTTCCCATATGATAACCTACACATCAAATCAGATAACTCGTTCAGTGCCACTTGATTACTATCATGTCTTTTCTAGGGTCAATTGTTTTACTTCTAAATAATAGAAAATTATAGAAATTATAGCCTAACAGTCCTTCTGTTTCTTGAGTTCTATTTAATACAGATAGTGACTTGAAAACTCCAAGTCCTATGAGCCTTATTTTCTTCAATTTCATCAGATGACCACTATCCTTAAAGAACTCAAGCTTTATTGCTTCCATTTATATGTGATCTGGGGATCACAGAAGCCCCCTAAAACAACCACATAAACAACAGATCCTTTAAACGAGTGCATAGTCAAAATGTTATAGATTGTAAGCATGATGGCATCGCATGAATACTTGTTATTCTCTTCGAGTTGAATGGATGACTTGTCTTGACAGAGGGCTTCTACTTATGTAAGTATCCCTGGTTATTAAAAAGGATGACTTGACAGGTTATTCTTGTAATCGATACACAGTAGGGTGTCCAAAATCAAATCATTGAGGACTGCTAGGCAATTCAGTATTCATCGTTTAAAATCTGTCGAGTTCTAATTATCGTTCAAGGTCACAAACATCCTTGGCTGTTTTGAAGGGAATGTGAACTATGACTAACATTTAAAAAATGGTTTATGTGTATGAGTTATGTGTAAATAAACGTGAGCAAATTAGTCAAAAGGGTGTTCTACTTCATTTCGAAGATAACTTTAATTCACTAACTCTTAACTAGATTAATGCTCCCAATAAAAATTAAGAGCTCCCTAGTACATGGCATGTGTACCAAATGACCTCATTAAATAGGTGTATGGAGAACAGATGCCTCTGTGACCCATCTCCAGATTTACTGAGGAGGGAGTGTCCTTGTTTTAGTGTCCTGTGATTAGTGAATGAATTTCAAATGAGGGACACAAGGACAATATTTCCTCACGAGATGTTCTCTGTGCAGTTCAGCAAGATTCGAAAAGTTAGACAAGGTTTATCTTTTACTGATGAATTTATCATCTTCTTTCCAAGTCAGTAATGCTTGATTTTATAATCAGATTTTAGTCTTTGAGTATATATATATATATTAGGTTACCCTTCAGAGGCAATGTGGATCAGTCTTTAAATTCATTTTTGTGAATATTAGCACATTTTAAAGTGATGCCAGGTTTGAATTATTTCATATATAGTATTCATGACTATGAATTTACTGCTTTCCAGAATATATACATTACCTTAAAGTGTCCAATTCAAAACATTATTTGTTCATTGTTACTGTATTGCTGCTTTTGCTATTATTAGTTGCCTAGGTTTCTTTCAGCTAAGAAATAATATAACAAACCAATGCTTGACCTTGTGTTATGCTACCAATGGTGCCTCTATGTACAGGAAAATTCAATATAAAGTAACACTGTAAAATTAATTTTTCTAATGATGTATTTTAGGTTGTTGGCTTTTCTGTTGTTTTGTCTTTCACTTAAAAATCCAATGGAAATTTAGCAAAACTTTAGTTAGTTACATCTTAAAAATTTTATAAGTATAGTCACATTGAAAACTATAACAAATATATGAAATGGAAGCTAAAATTTGATGATACATACATATTTAATGTATGTGTATCATTGTTAGGTCATCTTAATGCACCTATGGAAGTCCAAAATTATTCTGTTATTGGTTGAAAGTGCTCATTTGAATTTAGTAATTTGAGAGAACTGCAATGAAAATGTAGCATATGTTACAGATACCCAGTCTATTGAGGATTCTACCTTAGTGTTATTTAAATGTTTCATTGCTATTGGAAAGTTTTACAAATACGTACATCCAATTAAGTATGTTTATACACACCTGTAGTATAAATTACTAAGAAAAGAGATGTCTGCATAAACAACTTCTTAGTAAAATTCCTTGTTAATGTATTTATCAGCTCTAAAATCATTTAATGTGAAAATTTACTAGGCAGTATGTATTTTACTAGGCAGTAGGTATAAAAGTAAAACTTAATTATCAGATGTAATTATCTATCTTTAAAGCTAGCATCAGAGAGAGAATACCTTAATTAAATATGCATTACTGAAAATGTCTTTTGTAGGAAAACATAAACTCTTTATAAACATATATCAAGAAGGGAACTGTATTCCTTTCTTATATAAAAATTCATATAAAATATGAGAACTAAGTAATGAAAATTATGAATATAAATTTTATAATCTGTTTGTGATGTATAAAGAAATGAATGGAATGTTGACCTTAAGATATGTGTATTTGTTTAACATAGTAATGATGGGAGTTATCTTAAAACTAGCATTTTTCAGTAATATTTTACTCCTCCTCAATATCTGTGGGAATCCTTGGGAAAATCCAAACTTTACTATCACTTATAAATTAAAATCCAAAACATTGTAGATACTCTTTTGCATATTACTTTTCTACAGGCCATTCTTTAAATACTAGTAAACTCTTTCTTTTTTAAGTTTTGTATAAATCAACTATAATTTTCCAACTGAATTATGTAAAATTATCTTAAATTACTTGGAAGAAATAAAAAGTAGACTTCCATAAGTTACTTGAGATCATGATCAAGATATATGAGAAATAATTAAGGGAATTAATATTTCTATAGGATACTATTTTAATAAATATAAATTTAGTATATGTATTTACATATTTTTTCTTGTGTATGTTTATATAATCATGGGAATTGTAGAAAGTAAAACATCTACTTGTTAATACTGGTTGTAATAGGGAGCTAGAATTATGTATATGGGGCAGAGAGTGACAAGTTATGTCAGGGTACACAAGGGAACAATTAATTTCTTGTCTTCAAAAATATACTATATCTGTAAAGCTCAATTTCTTGATGAAAGAAATACTTTTATAAATGAAGAACTTGGTTTTAATGTTTATAATGTCTTCCAGGAAACCGCCTCACCACCATCATGGTAAAAATAAAAAAAGTGCTGTGACTAAATTATGCAAGATGAAAATGTGTATTTCCATCATCTATATACCGGGCTTCACTTTCTAGAAGATTAAGATGAAGTAAGCATTTATCATCAGGAGTTTATATGGTATTAATATGTGAAGACCTCCCCAAAAGTCATTTTTAATTTCCCTTCTTTCAAATTTACCTATAATAACTGTCCTAAGAGATCAACAACTACCTGATTTTTAAGGTTAATTTGGGCAAAATTCTGCAATTTCTCTTGGTGACCTCTTAATTGGCAAAATTAACTTTGCTTTCCTTAATGGATTATTAACTGAAGAGTAATGTATCTATTAATTATAATGATAGCTATATAAATACTTCAACAAGTAGTGATTCACTTTAAGTCATTATCATGATGAAAATAGAAATATATAACAAACTCTGTTGACATACTTCATTTTTTCTATTTTGCCTTTAGGTAAATGGTGTGCTCTGAATTTTAGAGAATTTAATTTAGTTAGCAATACTTAGGAATGTTTTGTTAGAAAAACACTAAAAATTATAACTATCATAGACTCGATTTGAACCAAAGCGTCTAATATTTTGGAGAAAAGTAGATGGGAAGGACTTGAAAGGAGAAGTTTAGAATTTATAAAATAAATTTTCCCCTTGGGAGATCATTTGGATTTGTGACTACTTGTTCCTTCTTGAAAAATAAGGAAAATGATTGTTACATAATCCTATTTTAAAAAGTAGGTGTAAAATAGACTATAAAGGTAATTGGGATGATGGCTATCTGCCATTCTGTGGAAGGAATTGATCAAAACTGTTTTCTCGAAGTATATAAACATGACTGGGGAACAGTCATTCAGTTATCTGTTGAATTAAAGGATGAATGGTACCAAGTTCCATAAATTTGTAAGATATACCTAAATACATATATATTCTGTCTATCTCTGTCTTACCTACCTATCTACCTATTTATTTTCACTGTGTCACTTTTCAACGACATCATATATTCTCATTTTCTTTCAGCTATTTCAACTAGAAATAGAACATGTCATAAAAAATGATAGATTTGAAAGTATTTTAATAGATACTGGGTGCCAAATTTAAGTTCTAACATAGATACATGTAAAGGTTGAAATAGTCCTAAAAATGAAGATATTGGGAAAGGGAAACAAGACTGAATAGATTTAGTTATGATTTAAAGCTCAACTTTTCAGAATATTTTCATTATTTGAGACATTTCACTTTGATGTAATGAATATTGATTTATTGCTTTTTTCATTTGTCAATCACATTTCATTGCATAATTCTCCCAAGTCAGGGATGCAAAGATGAATAAGGCATAGTTTACATGAAAGGTGAATAAACCAGGCCAAATAAAGATTAAATTGTTATTTACTTCTAAAATAATAACTAAAGAGTGTCCTGTAATATTCGTGGTATTTCTTTTTTATGCAGTGAAACAATGACATTCTTATTGTACTCCTCTTTTGTATCATTGTCTGGGTAAAACGTGCTACAAAAATTCTCCTTAAACTAGTTAATATTTTATTTTGTGAAGTGACTTTGCTTTATATATTTCTGAAACATTTTCTTCTTCTTACCATTCATCATAGTTTTCTTCACGACTGGTTTAAACCAATAGTTCATTACATAATACAAAAGCACTATCTTATTTCCTTGATCAAATGCCATCCCAGAATCATTCTGCTGAAGAGATACTTTATAATTCCAAAAGCAGTGAAATTTTATGACTTTTTTAAAAACTGATTTTGACAGGTAACATCTACTGTAAATAAATTGCATAGGATTAACATGTAATTGTAGTATTTCCTATGGAAAATATTTAGAAACTTACTGAACTCAGGAGTTTTTCTTGCTTTCTGTGTAATTCCCTCATGTATCAATTTCACCTGAATTAGGTGAATGAACTAATTCATATATAAAAATAAATTTGAGTGATTTATTACTCCTTAATCAATACCAATATTTCTTTTATTTTTTACTGTGTCAGATCACTTTCTGGGAGCAAAGTTAATATGAATTGTTTATGAATAAAACAGTTATTCGTCTTTGACAATTACATAAAGACATTTAAAATTTAAGATACTTTAGCTATCATTCTCTTCTTTCTTAACTTAAACGTTCACTCATAGTAGTAATTGCAGACCAAAAATATGTTTTATTCTCTTTTCCATGGAAAGAAGTTGTTGTTGTTGTTTTTCTTAGCCTAGGTATTGTATAATGATACCTATTTGCTATAGGTAAGATCTACTATCTGCCGATAATTTTCTGTTTGCCCACATAAACACTTCTCTTCACACACTTTCTTACAAAAGAGTTTCAAGGGATTTTAGAACTGGAATATACGCAATATGGGAAATACAAAAATGTGTAAATACTGTGTTGCTGCTACTGTTGAAGGCAAAGAAATGATACATAGTAAAATAAATTCTCCAGGGGCAAAGCTAAAAAAGATAAAAAAGAAGAAAACCCAGATTGAATTTTTTCTTATTTCTAGTCCCTTTTTATATCCACCCGTAAAATTTCTGATCTTTAAAAGGTCCAATGTCACCTCTTCCAGGGTCCTTCTTTGATATCCCAAGACAGAATTCACTTGCTTTTTTCTGTTTCCCTGTATCTTTCTTATCTTTTTATTCTTGCTCTTAAAACACACTTTCCTGCAATTATCTTTATCACATACATCATGAACCCTGGCAATTATGTGTGTGTGTGTGTGGGTGTGTGGGTGTGTGTGTGTGTGTGTGTGTGTGTGTGTGTGTGTGTGAGTGAAGGGGTGTAAGTACTTTGGGAAGATAAAATTAACAAATGGCAATGTGAACAGTAATGTAATTTTTCTAGTATAAATAGAAAATACAGTGACATTAAATCTTATGGAACCTGGGGAAACTTAAATCAAACCCCAGACATATCATATGAAGGACAAGTATCCAATGAAAGAGAAAAAGAAATATCAGGTTGCAAAAGTTTGTGAAAAAGAAAATACTGAAAGCCATTTTATATGTTCTTCCAAGTGAAGGTAAAACCAGTGAGCTAGTGAGTAAGCCTGTTGGATCATGAGATAGTTACGAAAGCTAAAATATAATTATCTTACCTTCTCATATGCTTTGGATTCTAGTTACCTTTCTAAACTTTTCCGTCTCTGTTAACTTCAGTACCATTTCCCCAAATCTTTGGTTTTAGTTGTCTTTAAAAATAGCCACCCTATGGGCAAATCATATCAATAATAACATTGAAGAGTAACATGTCTTGTACTAAGAGAAATGAGAGTATGGAGATTTATATACAGATATAGATATGTAGATATATAATAGATATATGGAGAGTCCTGGTGATGATAGAACATGTAAACAGATTATTAAATAGCAGTATAAAAGGCCTTCTAAGAACTGTCAAAACTATATACAACTGAGTGGATAAATGAATATTGCAACAGTAACTACTGAAGGAGTAGTAGTTAGCAGTGATGTGGTGCTGGGTAAAAGCAGTGGGATTGTGGAAAGGAAGAGAATGGAAAGGAAGAATTACGGAGACAATAAAGTGAAAAAAAGTGAGTAATTATATAATGAGCCACAAGAGGCTGAAAAGGGAAGTATGTAAAAAAAGCCATTAAATATTTTTAAATGGTATGGTCAAGATGGTAACACTGAAGAGTAGAATAGGGACTTGCACCACGTTGATAGTAATGAGTCTAGGTAGGAGTGAGGTCTCCAATAACTTTTTTAAGAAGACCATGGAAAGTCAATAGTTATTAAACTTATGGAACACTTAGAAAATCTGAAATGCCTTTGATGTTTTGAGCTTGGAAAATGGGAAGGGTAATGTTATTGTTAAAAAGCCACCCCCCCAACAAAAAAAAAACAAGGTAGGGAGAAATAAAATTTTAAGAGTGCATTTGTAAACATAGTAAATTTAAATGAGGGTTATCAAAAAGGAAGTAGGAGTGTGAAGATTAGAAATTTATAATCAAACTTCCGAGCAGTCACTGATTAAGATAGGGACTTAAACCTTAACACCAAACAAATAATGGATGAATTCATGCAAGTAGATGAGATTTTCATGAAAGAAAATGTGAAGAGTGATGAGCTTACAACGTGGTGATCAACTTCAGGGAACGCACATTTAAAGGGAAGGAAGGATTGTGAGGAAAGAGAGGGGAAAAAAGGGAAAGAGATGTGCTAGTTATCGATTTAGAGGGAACGAAACAAATTGATAAAAATTAGCAAATTTATGGAGATATAGATTAACTAATTTCTCAACTTCCTTGCTAATTGGGAATCTTTCAAAGTAAAATGTTGTGGGCAAGGAAAAATCCAGAGAAATAAAGATTAGTTTGCACAGCTCAAGATGACTATGAAAAGGATTTGATTTTTTGCTTGAGAAGTTAAGTCTTGATTGGGATTTCCAGGTCTTTAAAAGGAGATGGGGAAGCTGTATTGAAAGGGGTTTATGTAGCTGTAGGATATAAAATTAACTGTGTAATAGATTTAGAAGTGAAAAAATATTTTATAATTATTATAAATAATTAAATTATTATAAGTATATTTTATAAATATTACATATTTATAATATTAACATATATTAAATATTTTACTTTTTCTCTGGCTTTTCAAAAAATCAAAGAGATTGCCAAAATCAAGTTAAGAAAGAATGATTTAAATAGCATTTTCATAACAAATGTTAGCTACAAAACAAAGAAAAGAGTATACTACCCAAGTAATCACCAGATTTGAAACTGAATATTTGAAGGTAGTAAATATGACAGGTTTAAATGGAGGTGGAGTTATCAGAAAATGCACAATCCATATTCTTTCATTCAGTAATATATTATAAAAGAGCAGGTAAATACTGAATGACTCTAAACTTTTTCTTTTATTGGAAAATAGAAACATGAAAAAAAACTTAAAGTATTTTGAGAAACAAACCCAAGAATTACTTATTAAAACTTCACAAACTCACAAAAGTTAAAATCATTCTATGACCCTGAAATTAAAGAGGAATAAATAAGACTTTCTGCTAATAAGGATGTTACTATTAAAAATAAACAAATAAATCTGAAATTATTTTATCGAAACTGTCAAATGTGGAAATCTTGTTTGTATTTCTAAAGTAATTCAAAAGTGATGATACTATTGTTAAAGTTGAATAAAACTTATTGGTATATTTACTTTAATAGGTTGACTTATTTCATTTTCATAAAAGTAAAATATTTATAAAGGTCTTTTTTAGATTTTTTTACCTTTTATTTTGGTAAATATATATAACATAAAATTTACCATTTTAACTATTTTCAAATATACAATTCAGGGGCCTTAAGTATGCATATTGCTGTGCATTCATTGCCACCATTTATCGCCAGAACTTTTTTTCATCTTCCCAGATGAAATTCTAGACACACTGAGCAATAACTCCCACTTCCCTTCCGACCCCAGTTCCTGGCAATCACCATTCTAATTTATGTCTCTATAAATTTAACTATCGTATGTACTTTATATAAGTGGAATCATACAATATTTGTCCTTTGTGACTGGCTTATTTCACTTCGCTTAACATCTTTAGCATTTATATGTGTTTGTTGATATGGGTAGAACCAAATGTATTGGTGGAAGCAGTAGTTACTAGATAGTATCAGTATCCGGTAATATCGGTGGCATTCTAGAATTACACTGGTAGGTTTAAAGCCCTGGAGACAGTAATTCTGTATCAGCATGATAGCAAGGAAGGTGAAAAAAGCAAGATCTTATTTAAGAATAGCTTCCATTAATTCATAATCAGTTCTGCGTATGGTGCCTTTGGATCTACCTGTGTTTGTTAATGCCTAACGAAATCAGGGGCTTACAAGTAAGCCTGACTTTGCTGCAGGATAGAGAGGTTTTGGTAGATATGTATGACCATTCCATGAATTTTCATGATGCTGTTCAAGCCGACCTCCTCTTTGTTTCAGAGTCACAATACCTGATATGATTGCCCATGTCTTAAATATATGTTGACTTTCCTTTATTGGAGTGTTCAGTCTTTAAATCATGCTTGAACGTAATTCAGTACAGAAATAGGAAGTGAGAGAAACTTAATTTTCAAAACATGAAAACTTTCCCTATAGAGAAACTGAGAAACTTATATTTAAAAAAATGAAAAACTTTACTGTTTGTGATGATGCAGTTTAAGAATGTGATCACGAAGATCAGCATTTTAGAAGTTTGATAAAACTATAATTTGTATTACAAGGGAAATGAACTGAAAACATTGTTCTGTAGTACTTTTTGGGAATTTTTTTAAAGCTGACTATGCATTTAATGCAGCACATAATGAAACTCGGACCCTTATAATTTACTAAAATAATAAACTTAAACAAAAAGGATGTTTTTAGTTTCTGTTCTGATCTCTTTAAATGCTTTGCTAAGTAATTGTTTCTGGCTTATACTGACAAAAATTTGTCAGAAAATAGTGCCGTTTAATTTTTTTTTTTTTTTACTATTTTCTTTTGTGCACATTTTGCTTTGTCTAGTTTTCTTTGTTAAAGATTTTTATAGCTCCGTCAGTTAAGTTTGAGGCATGACATTCTACCTTCCTTTGTCTCTTTCCTAATTATCATTTGTTTTAAAACTGGGTCAGTCCACTTTAATTTCATTTTGTTGCTTTCTGAAGAGTATCAATTCCCAAATAAAGGGATTGCTGACACTCAGTTTTATATATGATTACAAAACACAATTTTTAGTGTTCTAACAACGAAGTATATGTATGTGAAAAACTGTACAGGTTTCTACTTGATTATTTTTTTCTTTCCCAGTGAAGAACAACATAATTTGCTCAAAGGGCTCTTTTTCTTGGCGCAAAAAGGGCAGAATCCCTTAAAGCATAACTCCTTTCTCAGCTTCCCTCTTTCATGTGGCCGGGAGAGTCAGAGAATTGAAGGAAGGCCGTCCTTTGTGAGTACATTGCTTAGAGTGTGAGGTGACTGCAACCTTGGCTAAATTTTTGAGGCTGATTTCTTTTCATTATCAGAGATTGTTTATTAGAGAAAAGGAGGCAATGCATTGAGTAGAGCCATTAAAAAATGAGATTTCGAATAATTTATTCCATACATAATATCTGTGATCTGGAGCAAGTTACTCAACTTCTTTTGGACTTAATTTTTCATTTAGGAAAATAGAGGATAACACCTACCTTTCGAGGAAACTTTATGACAAGCTATTTTAGATGAAGTGCTAGTCATTGATGAGTCATTCCATAATTTGCAGCTCAGGTTATGATTATTTAAGGTAGATTATTTAAGGTAGATTACATATAGCATCAGAATTGATTTAGTGCTTTGCTTCATCCCAATATCTCCACATTGCATGATTTAAACCAAAAAAAAAAAAAAAAATGAAAGCATTCTGCCTTGTTATACATTTTAGGTTTGGATTTTTTTTTCCTTCATAAAATAGGTCCTCAATGCCTTTGAAAGATAACTGAGAAGGAACCATCTCCTGGGGATTGTATAAAAATGAAAACAAAAAAAATCCCTTTTTCTCAGTCTTCTTTCTCAATTTGAGATGAATGAGGTTCATTGCATTTTGAAGCTGTAACGTTTTATAAATGATAATGCCCATATGTATCAGATTTATGTAACCTAACAAGTAATCCAGCACCTTCGCTTTCATATTTACAATGTGTATCTTATACATAGAAACTGAAGAGAAATACAGAATAAAAATTCTTTTTTTCCTGTAAAAGGAAATAAAATACTAATTCTAAAATATAGAAGTAGTAACTCAAAATTTTAAGATAAATTTGAGACTGATGTTCACTGATTCCATTGAAAAAGTATTTTAGCTACTTTTTAAATAAATAGACAATAGATAAATAATTTATGGTACACAGTATTCATTTAATGGCATACCGTTTTACTCATTTACTTGATTTATGGAGAAAATTGTCATGTGATTTTCACAGGCCAAGTTGCACCTAACACTTTAAAATGAGATGCTAGTGAAGTATGGCAGTGAACTTTGAAAATTACCCCATTTCGAGAATCCTGCAACTGAATTCTGGTTTTAGGTTTATAGGAATGGTAGCAGAATGATCTTAGAGTGATAATAAAATTGAAATTAGTAACCTTCTCATTTATGTCACACTATGAATATGGCTTAATTTTAAGTAAAAGATGTTATCTCACATGTAAGGGGAATGTATTGATTTTGTTCCATGTTAACATAAAATAGAGGCATTTAGTATTATTACCACTAGTTTAGACTCAATTCCCTTATTAGGGAAAAATATAGTGTTGGTATATTTGAGGCTTGAGTATATATGTTTTTTTTTTTTTTGAAATCATGTAATAGTTATAATAGTTAGATAATTATGTTCATTGTATTAATTATTTTCCTAGATGGAGGCAAAAGAGGTGGAAGAGTCTGAAATTCACAAAAAAAGTCATTATTTATTGGTGATTTTCCTTTGGTTATAGAATGAAACAAAAGTGTTATAGTAATATAGATGTGTTAAAGTGGTATTTATTTTGGATTTATTTGCATGTAACTCATTCTGAATTCTTGTTGAATCTTAGTGATGCTTTTCTCTTTAATAGAGAATTTTGTTTATTCAGTAGACTTTTAACAAGCCACTAACATTAGTGAGAAGCTGCGATAGTATTTGTGGATATTTTAAGGATAGAAATACATTTTTGACCCCATAAAATTTATATTTAGAGGAAAAATAAAACTGATGCATCAAAAACTGATGTTATAAGGATTACTTATGATGAGCATTTTAAGAGGAGAAACAAAATATGGCAGTAATTGGTTAGGAAATGATGAGCGTGTCTTATCAATTTTGTTTTGCTAGAAGCTCTTTGCCCGTGAGTTCTCCATTCGCTGCACTCTTTTTTCATTCAGGTCATCACCATCTCTCTCCTGTGTTATTGTTATAATGTCCTTTATCTCACTTTTATTTCTACCCCCTATCAGCCAAGTCTATCCCTTGAATCTCACTAGAATATTTTGTTTAAAAACTCATCTCTTAAAAATAGGGATGGCTTTCCATTTCTTTGAGACTAAGGCGATGCTTTTTCACTTTCCACAAATGTTGCTTCGCCATCTGGGCATGCTATATCTACTGCAGTTTTTCATTCAGTGCTATTCACTGTTCCCCAAATAAAACATCCAGTTTATAACTTCATCCATTTTCTATTCCTTGCACTTAGAATACTCTTTCCTCGCTGGCCCTGTCTGGAAAAAAATAATGCTTATAATTAAAAACGCCAATAAAATTTTATCTCAGACTTTCTAAGTCTCAAACTTCTTAAGTCAGAATTGATAATGCCATTATAAAACATTGATCCACACCCTTAGCATATATTACTCTTTGAATTTATTTAGGTAAATTTCTGTCCTTCTCATTATGTGTAAGCTGCTGGAACTCAGTAACAGTGTATTATTTATTAAGAATTTCTCATGTTTTATACCTGTTGGGGCTCGAGAGAGACTTGGTAGTGGTAGTAAGGAGTATAGTGCTCTATAGAGTCAGCCTACATTTGTGCTGAAGAATTGATTGTAATTTCTGATTTAAAAAAAATGTAGATCATCATCTAACCACTGATATAAGTGGCACTTAAGTATTATGTTTCACAGAATATTTAATATATCTACCATTGTGATAATTAAATCTAGTTTGAAAAGTCGCAAGCTCAACAAAAATTAGATTTTATTAAAGACTTTATTAAAAGTGATACAAAATATTACTACTACTTCTGCTGTTATTAATACTACTATTACACCTCATGATACTACAATTAATAATAGCTAAAATTCTTAAATTTGCCATGAAATGTAGAGGGTGCTCGTGGATTTTATCTGAGTCTTCGATGTCAACTGAAGGCGTTACTGGACTGAATCATTTTGGTCATCCTTATGTCACATGTTTCATCATAGTATAATTGCAGCTTTTCAAATCTCTTACTCTGTGTTTCAACTATACTGATTGCCTTGGATTTCCATTAATCCACCATGTATCTTAGTTCTCTGAGTACTTGCATTTCTGCTTCCACTTTCTGAAAAGCCCTTCTATTTTGCCAGGAATTTTATACAGTTTCTGGGTTGATGACAAATATCTGAGTATTATGTATTCTAGAAATATTCCTAGATTCTTTTTGAAAAATCTGAGTGGAAGGCCTACCTTTTGTATCTTTAGAAGCCTTTACCTTTTACCATGATATTCCAAACAAAATATCTGTTTATTTGGCTTTCTTTTGCTGCTTCATTCCTGGAGGTCAAAAATCTTTATTAAAATTAATTGTAGTGATACTAGTGGTAGCATTAAAAAAGCAGTAGCAGTAGTATTAATAGTAGTATTCCAAGTTTCTTAGTGTATTACCTGGACTCAGTGCATGCCTGACATTTGAATGATCACATGAATGAATGAATGAGGTAGTTCCTTGGTGGTAATTATTTCCTCCGTTTTATAGGGGCGATAACTGATGTTCAGATAATTGAAACTATTTCTTTGCAGACATATAAGCTGAGCTTCAGACCCTAATGAACTCTAAAATCCATCTTTTTTATTTAATTGAAATTTTTATTGAAATAATTATATGTTCACATGTATAAGTCAGGGTTTTTCAGACAAAAAGAACCAACAGATGCAAAGTTAGACAGCAGATGATAGATAGATAGGTAGATAGATAGATAGATAGATAGATAGATAGATAGATAGATAGATAATATATAGAGACTTACTATAGATATTGGCTCACACGTTCATGAAGGATGAGATGTCCCATGATCTGGGATTCAGGCTGGAGACCCAGCAGAGCCAGTGGTGGTTTTTGAAGGCCTGAGAGCCAGAGAACCCGTGGTATGGATTTCAGTTCAAGATGAAAGCTTAAGAACAAGGAGGATTGAGGTTAGGAGAATACCGTGGTCCTAGCTAAATCAGTCAGGCAGAGAATGAATTCAACTTTCCTCTACCTTTTTGTTCTAATTGGGCTCTCAAAGGATTGGATTATGCTCATCTACATTGAGGAGGGACTCTGCTTTACTCAGTATATCAATTTAAAAGAGTAAACTTCCAGAAACACCCTCACAGATGCACTCAGAAATAATACTTGCCCAGCTACCTGGGCATCCTTGGCCCAGTCAATGTGACACATAGAATTAACCATCACATGTGTAATATTTAGTGAAATTTAGAAGATGGTATTTAGAGAAACTCCTCATATAATTTTCCTAGTTTTCCCACAATGGCAAGATTTTGCAAAAAAATATGGTATAATATCATCAGTATGATATAGACATTGATATATCTATCGTATTCACATTTGTCTCCCATTTTACTTTTACTCACTTGTGTGATAGGATGTGGTAAATTCTATACAGTTTTATTTCCTGTTTAGATTCCCGTATTAACTACTGAGATCAAGATACTAAGTAGTTTTAGCACCACAAGAATCCCTCATCTTATTCTTTTATCATCGCACCAACTTCCCTCCTCCCTCACCCCGAAGTCCTGGCAATCACTAATCCGCCCTCCATTTCTAAAGTTTTGTCATTTCAAATCTGCCATATAAACATAATTATATAGCATGCAGTCTTTAACTTTCTTCTCAATTAAGATATTATAGTAATCAATAAAGTAGTAGTAGCAATGATAATATAAATATTTTATTTTAATGAGTGCATGTTGTACATATTATTTATTAGGAAAATGTTATATTTGGACAATTCTCAACCATGCCGTGAAGGCAAGGACTGTCATTGTCCCCCAATTCATGCTGTTTCTAACTGTCTTAAATTCCACAAGTAATTAGTTGGCACTCAATAAATATTCACATAATTGCATGAATAAGTTTCTTTTTGTCATTAAAACTGTAGAGTAGTATACTCCGGGCTTACAGTAAAAATGGTACCTTTTTCTTATTTAATAATCATCGCTTGCATAACTAACATATTAATATATTGAGTTATTATAGTTGGTCACTGTGCGGGCGTGATTTTACAGGTACTCGGGAAAGTCAGGCACCTCTTCTATCCCCACTTCCACTTCTCAATTACTATTCAATCAGTAGTTAAAGTTCTATTGTCATAGGTTCTGAAAGCCTTACATTTAATGTCTTGATTAAAACATATCTTTTGTTAAGTTAAAACCTATAAAACATATGGTTATAATTGCTACTACTACTATTGTTCCTATTAGCCATTATGTTGTTCGAGCTAGAGTTCTTTATTTGCAAGGAATGGAGAGTCTCTTAATTTAATTTTATTGAAAAGAGGGTGTCTTGAAGGGTGTATGCTGTCAGGAATCTGAGTAGAGGCAAAGAGCTCCCAGACCTGGGTACTCTCTTCTCTCTACCATGTCTGCCATGGAATTTCTCCTTTTTCACTTCTGATTTGGTTATGTCTCTCCTGGCTGGGTTCCTCAGCTTACATTGGCCTCTCATTTGCTAGTTCTAGCCCAGTCTCTAACTTGTGTCCATTTTGCTCAACATACCCCATTTCCAGCTGGGCCTAAAAGTCACGGGCTGCTGGCCAGCTGCTGGATGGGATCTTTTCTCATCAAATTTTCACTACCAGTTGAGTTGCTATGACCAGAGATGTAGGGTTCTGTGATGCATAACGCATCTACGCCTTTTCTGCTAGGGTGTGGGTGAGCATACAATTCTGGAGATAGGATTGTAGGCACCTGAAGGCACTTCTGAAGACTCCTATTGCAATGAACAAAGGTTAGTTTCGACTGCTGTTTTCTTATAAGTTAGTATCAGCTCATTGCCTTAAATCTGGGAGCAGATATCCAAGAGTAACAACTCAGTAAATACAGTTTATTATAGAAATTCAAAGGAGGAAATTAATTTGTTATGCAGTTTGTGGAAACTATATAAAATCTTCAGATTTAATTTAATGTGCCTAGATTTATTCGAAGGAAAACATTGAAGGAGATGTCCAGTTTCATTTGCAGAATAACTTTCTTATAGGAATACTTTGAAGGCTTTCTCACATGGCCCAATGATAACATGTAAGGACACATTCTTTAAATGAGATAGAATGTAATCAGTCAACACATTTACTGTGAATGAAAAAAAAAAAGTGAGTTGAAGTGACAGATAGTATTACTGATGCTGAACTGTCAGAAGGTGCTTTGCGTGACCGTGACATATGAAAGAGAATCTCAAAGCATAACAGAAACGGCCATTGGTGATACAGAGGGAAAACAAAAGAAACTTGTCAAAGCATGTTTCCTCTTTTGTTTCAACTGGTCATTTTGCAGATTTGAAGATCTATTAATAAACCAAGGGATAAATAGAATTATACACAGTACATTCTACTTGTAAGAAAATGTAGAATGAATATATATATATATATATATATATATATATTGAACAGCTGTTCAAAATATATGCTATATCTTATATGGTCAGAATAGGTTTATCTCATCTTTCTGCACTACTTCATTTATATGTAATATAAGGCTTACAATATATATTGTTCATTTGAGGCTGCTCTAAGGATCAGGACCATCAAACAGCAGGGTACATCAGCGTAGCAAAATGTTACCACCTCAGAAACTGTGATTAGACATATGAAAGATTTTCAGTGACAAGATGTATAACAGCAATCATGGTGGTGCTTAAAGTGAGTCCCAACTAAAACTAATAGTGTAACTAGAATATGTGAACAGAGCAAGTTTACTTGTGTTAAAACTTCACAGTTTATGCTCAAGAAGTTCCCAGTTCAAATGCATGTGTGATTTTTTTCCTATTAGTCTTTGCAATTTTATTCAATGTGCTTATGTTTTACTGATTTTTTTCAAATATAATCGATTTTACCCTTTTTTTAATACAAAAATCGTCCTTTCAATATAGATAGTTTGTGGACATATCTAACATTATAACATTTCTTTCTGCAAAAATGACAAGAATTAAGTGAGAATTTATGTTGTCTGTAAAGTTTATAGTATGTGTTGTTGTTGATGTTCCCCTTAAATTTTTTCCTGATAATCACTAGTATTAGAAAGGAAGTTTAAGGTTTAAAGAGAATTGAAGCATACTTTCTATATTCTGTCGGGGATTTACGCTCTCTTTCTTTTACCTCTTCAGATCAGCCCTTCTACCCTCTTCTGCACCATGATCAGACAGACTTGTATTTTCAGTTGATTGTGATTGGCCAGTGACTAGCCCTGTCAAGAGAATGAAGAAAAAGAGGACTGAATATTTGTTCTTTTGATTTCCACCTTTAAACTGTGTCCTGCTCTAATGTCACTGTTTCCCTGCAGGCACCCTAGCCCACGCAGGTATCTTTTCTCCTGAATTTTGAAAACATCTTATTCCATTTGTTTCTTATACCAGCTCGTGGCAACAGCTCCTCCACTGCTAGCCTTGGTCCCTGAACCCTCCCTTATGGTTCCCCTATACATCGCACACAACTTTGTAATTAGTCTCTTTGTTAAGTAAGGTGTTAACTTAATTTGAGTGTACCATCTGTATCCTGTGGGGACCTTGAGAGATTCAGCATTCAGAGTAGTACAGACAGGAGTGGGGATCCAGGGAGACAGGAAATTGGGAGATAATTGCATAAGGTACTAAGGATGCATTTCCTTTGGACTCTCACCCTAGAACTGAGAAATCTTTTGTTTGGCTTTGGCTTTCACCTTTAGAAGGCCAAAATGATGACTGTCTGCTCTGGCATTATTTATGCCATGCTGATCTGAACTTTCGTGCAATCAAGTATTGTGTGATCACGTAAAGACTCAGCTTAAGTATTTGTGTCAGGAATGTGACACAGCACTAAAATTTCTTACCCTATCTGAGTAGCACCGTTTAAATACATTCCGGCTCTCTAAATAGATCTTGAAATAAGCATTTCCTTATTTTTGATAAATCAAAATTTAGTAAAGTGGTGTGGAACTGTTGTATTATAGCAAGAACATGACCCTACTAAATAACAATAAAGTGCTTTTAACTTGTATATGAAATAATAGCTTTTGATAATTTGAAATTAATAGTTAAATATGACCCAGATTAGCAATTGATAAAAATATTAAGAAAGTGTAGGACCTTGATCACTTTAGGAACATTATAGCCTTTTTAAGCCACGCAGTGCCAATAAAAATTTAAATAATACGAAGGTGGAATAACAGATATTAGATTATGCCAAAATTATAATTCATACTGAGTTGTTTAATATAATAATATTAGTGGCTTTTTAAATTGAGAAATAATTGACATATAACATTGTGTAAGTTTAAGGTGTACAGTGTGTTGATTTTCTGCATTTATAAATTTCAGTATGATTACCACCATGGTGTTAGCTAACACCTCTGTTGCATCACACAATTATTATTTCTTTTTTTGTAATGATAACAATTAAAATCTAGTCTCTTAGCAACTTTGACATTTATAATATAGTATTATTGACTATAATCACTATGCTATGCATTAGATCCCAGAACTTATTTATGTTTGTAACAATCAGTGTTTGGTGAATCTCTTTACTGAGTACATCCATTCACAGCCAGAGACATTCATAAGTACTTATTTTGGGCTTCAAGGATCTTAGGTTTACAATTTGGGCAGCTAGCCATATTATGGTTATCTTTTGTGAGTTTGTTGTTGTTGTTGTTGTTGTTTAGCTTTTTAGCAAAAACTGGCTGTTCAAAACTTCTACTCTATAGAGATTTTAAAACTAGAGAAGTTATGCTTTAGAAGAAAATAAAATTTTTATTCGAAAATACAATTAAAAAATAACCCCAGTAGAAGTATTTGGGAATGATTACTGTTAATAAAGACACCTACTTTTAAAAATAATTTTGTTTTCTGGAAGATTTTCCCCAATAGAATTTTGCTTCCTCAAGTTATGATGCAATTTAGGTTATAATTGCTTATTTTGGCCAGAAAAATTCTATGAGCTTTTTTCTCCCTAATGTATCTATCACATTTGCTGGCTATTAATGTTGGTCAACCCCACAGTAAAAAATCACATTAAAAACCATTTTTTTTCTCTTAGTTCCTTAAGATTCTCTCACTACAGATATTGATGCAACAAGGCTGAATGTATCTGTGAACATTCATTTCTAACCCAAACTAGATACCTCTGCCAAAATGAATTTGTCTGAAACAGGGATTTTAGCATAGATGTCAAAGACACTAAAAACAACTGTTCTATGCTCTCTCTTCTTCTTTCTCTATGTTAACGTTGTTCAGTTACTGTTCCTCTCCTTCTCATTGCACCCTTCATCTAGATGTCATTGTACCTTACATGTTGTGTTTAAGCGGTTCGATCATGTGTTTCTGAAAGTCACTGACAAATAGTGAAACATGGTAATATTTTTTTTTTCTTTCGATTTGTAAGTAGATCTCTTGTCTTCCTTAAATTGCAATTCCTGGTTTAAATATGGGCATCCTATTTACTTATTTATCCAAGAGGCCATATTCTGAAACACTGACTCGATACTCAAAGGTCAGCAAACGTCAGTGCAGTCACACCCAAACATCAACAACAGCAGTAGATGGGTACAGATGTAAGGATTGCTGGGGGGGCGTGTAAACTGCTACTGCCCTCCAGCAACTTTCTACCTGAGTCTGGTGTGAAGACCTGCAGCACCAGCAGCCACTGGAAGGTTGTTGGAGATGCAGAATCTCAGGTTTGACTCCAGACCTACTCAATCAGAATCTGCCCTTCAGGATTCCCCAAGTGAAGTGTATGGACATCACTAAAGGTGGAGAAGCACTTTGTGTCTTCCTATCTACTGTTGTCAGATCTGCTGAAATTATTTTTATTTTTAAGATCTGTAGATTTTTAATGTGGAAGCTCTTAATGTTAAAGTCATCTGATTTAGTTTTGGGCGTGATTTTTTTTTTTTTCACATTTTCTTGAACCGATAAACTGAAAATATTATTAGGTCTGGGAACCACCTCTTTGCAGACAGTTCTAAAACATACAATGTCAGAAGTGAATGTGGACAGCCTTATTCTAATATTTTTAAAGAAACGGTGATATCTAAATATCTAAGCAAAACTATCGATAGTAAAAAATCATGTATTGTCATCAGTAGATATGCCAAGTCATTTCCTTTTTAATAAATACAAGTAATATATTTTATGATAATGCTACTCTCACTACTCCACCCCTGGTGTTATATTCATACAGCAGCTAGAGTGACCTTTTTAAAACCTAAATTGAATCTTCTGGTTCCTTCAGTAGCTTCTATCTTATTCAGGAATGCAAGCCAGCACCTTGCAAATTTTCGAAAGCTTCACAGTGCAGTTTCTCTTTTTTAAATGTATGTCCAGCCACCCCGAAAAGCTTGCCGTTGCTTCAGCCACCTAGAAAAATGGTGCCTCAGTGTTCTCTCCAATATATGTATGCCTTGCCCTTCACCTATATCAGCTTTCTCAAATGTCATTTTTACAGCGAGGCCTTTTATGATGAAACCTGGAGATTGGTAATCCCTGACTCTCACCCCAATGCCCCACCCACTCTTCCATGATTTTTTTTCCCCCATAGCATTCACCACCATCAGATTTCTGTAAGTTGTTTTATTTGTTTGTTTATTCCCTGTCTCTCACCATTAGAATGTTAGTTCTTTGAAAGGAGATTCTTTTGGTCTTTAATTCATGCTATTGCGTGGCACACACATACTAAGTTTTAATAATAGGTGTGGCATGAACAGATTATAAACTTGCTTAAAAATTATGAGACACTACTCACTTATCTATAGGCTTAATTGGTTTGGTAGTAGTAAACAACTGATAGTAATTTTATTATATAAGTGTATACTCCAGGTATAATTTATAATTAGTTTTTTTATTCTAGAGGTTTTCAGATATACTGTATGTATGAGTTATTTATTTCTCTGTTATCCTAGAAATATATAACTATATTTATATTACTTCCAAATATGACTAACATAGTACCTTTAATCAGAGGCATACATAATATCTTCTTTAATAATTTTTTTAAATTGTTAGTGCTATTAATGCTATTCTAAATTTAATAATCGAGGCTTTATTACTTGGTTTAAACAAATGCAACTTAAAATAGGTAAATCTCACAGAGTATAATGAAGAAAATACAGTTTTCCTTGAAAAAGAATTTCCCCACCTACATCAGAATAGTGATGCAAATGATGTTATAGAGCTACTTCTTGAAATGTTTTACATTTTACTGAGAATAATAAATGTGATTCCAAGTACTATGTTATCATTCTAAGAAGGACATTTGAAAGTTTATGTTGCTTTTTCAAGTATACTAGTTAGCCACATAATTATCTCATACTGAGATAGATTAGATAGATAGAATTTCTTAAAATATTGAATGCAATTTATTACTATAATTAAGTCTTCACCTTCCATAAATAATTTTAAAATAACGCTTTCAATTTTTTTCTTTTCATAAAATGCTATTGTTCATTTATGTATTAATCCCCATTAATTAGGGAGGAATTGGTTTTAGATACCTCTGTTTTTAAAATATAAAAGGGAGCCAAACAAATTAGATGCTCAATAAATATTTGATAAGTAATGAATGAATAATATAAAAATGAATTCGTTAGACATTTTTATTTGTGCATAGGATTCATATATTCTTGCATTGAATTCTCAGGGAAAGGTGAGGAACTCGTCTGTGATGAGAAGGGTTACTGATGCTCTCTACAAAAAAATGGAATATGTAGTTCGCTTGACTAAGAATTAAAATATACTCTCTGCAGTCTTGCCAAATGTTTCCATTGTGGTGGACAGAATAATTTAAAGGAAAGAAAATTCTGAATTATCATTTAATCTACTTTAATGATTCAGGAGACTTAGCTGATTTTTTATAACTTCTTTTGGATTAAATTTTAATTTAAATATTAAAAATGGTTTTAAGTATTTATTTTACCCTAACATATTATAAAATATATGGCTAGAATAATTCACTGGAATAATAATTTAATTTTACTTTTCAATTTTAGCAGAAATATCCATTAGTTTGTGTAGTTATTTTAATTTTATAAACAACTGCAACTCATAGTAACCACCTGCTTTGATGCTGGTCAAAGACATTAAAATGAGTAGCATTTATCAGAATACTAATAGAGATGTTAGAGTAAATGAAATGCAGTTAGTCAACATGGTATTTCTATTTTAAAGTAGAAAACAGAATATGAGGACAAAGGAATGAAATAAATTAAGACCTAGATAAGAACTTGACTCCCTTGATTCTCACCTAAATCATGAAATACATGTAATAATACAATTACATATTGTAGGTGCTTTAAAGATATTGAGCTGATACTTAATTGGTATATGATGAAAATAATGCTCTATTTTATATCCCTTTATAAATATGTTTTTGTGATTGTCATTTATTAAGTGAACTTTTCATTAATATTTATACAGAATATTAAGACAAACATTACAAATACTACAAATATTCCACAGAATGTTTTTAGCAATGAGTAGAATATCAATGACTTGACATTGACTGTAGCTTTCATAACTTTAAATAACTTTCTAAAGTCCAAAGATATCAGGAAATACAGGGATTGTAGGAAGATGAGGAAGGCATTGGGCATGTCCCAGAAAATCAATCAACAGGGTTAATAAGTGGAGCCAGAGTTTAAATGAAATGGTGCTTAAGGGCAGGCATAGGGTACAGATGATAAGAAGGCTGAGATTCTGCCAGCTGCCTCCTGACTCATTCTGTCCCTTTACCCTCTCCTCTGGAATAGCATACCTCTTCTTATGGGAAACGCCTCTCTAATATCTCTAATTAGGGATCCAAGTGATACATGCTATTGGACATTATCACCAATCGAGAAATGGACATGTGCTATAAACTCATCTGGTCATTGGTAAAGACATTTCAAAGTGGAGTTGGCAGGGAAGAGCCTATTCCTCCCCTTCAGTTCATGGGCTAATAGGATATAAATGTGAAAGACTCTATAGATGACCCTTCAAGGGAGAGCAAGACCATAAAGTTCCTGATAGCATGCATGTTCCTGCCCCATTAATCCTCATCTTTACCCTGCCTTTCCCATGAGGTGATATCATTAGCCAATAATTATTGCTTGGACCAAAATCAGCTTTATTCTTTATCTCTCAGCCAGAGTTCTGAGTAATCATCTTCTATGGCAAGTGTGGTTCTTACAAGTGCTGTTTGAGGCCAGAATGCTTATTATGATGGGTTCTACTGAGCCCAAAGTTCAAAGTATGGGGAAAAAAGGAAACAAACATATGTGAAATTAGAATGTAAAGGTGAAAGGATGCTAGAAGACATCAGTTTCAGTATCCATTATTGTGGATAGTAAAACAAAAATGCCCACAATATTTTGTTTTCAATGAGATATCCCAGATCATTTAATTAACGAATCATTATATTGAATCTTGGGTTGTGAATCCCACCATATTTCATAGAAAGCTGCTCCTTTGAGCAGTTGTACTAGTAGGAGCCTGCCACTAAGTTAGAAGGAGGCATGATTGTTCAGAATTTGTCCTCTATTTAGGTGTCAGTCTATCAAGGTCTGTGATGCTCATTTCTTGAATAGATCTTGCTTAGCTTCTAACCTTTTCCAGAAAGTAATTTTTTAACATTTTGATTCGAGGTGTGTTTTTTCCTTCCAGCCTAAGATTCGAACTCTCTTTTCCACATTCTTTCCCCTTTGGTTTTGATCTGGGACACATTTACAGATCTCCCTCAGAGCTGAAAGGAAAACAGTGGTTTGTTTGAACTTAAAAAATCATATGCGTTACAAGGTATATTTCTGCAGGGATATCAGGTACAGCATTATTCAAAAGCTTATATATAGATGTAAGTGAACATATTTAAAGATATTTGTCAAAGGGTAGATTAACTATAAAGATTTAAGAAAATTCAAATTAAACATTTCTAATTGGCAAAATTTCCATAGGGACATTAATCATAATCAGTGAATAATGGAGCATATTGGAGCACATTATAGGCATAATTGTTGACTTCTAAAAGAGTTTTAAGAGTCTCGAAACATTGAAATTCACCATTAAAAAGGAAGTAGTTCATTAGTTTTTTCTATATACGTTTATGAATTAACAATTGATTAGCATGTCCTGGGATAGATAAAGTTAATTCAGATTATATCTGTTTTAAAAAGTAAACTACATACCAATTCAAATAGAGATTATAAATCAATAAATAGATTTCTTCTAAGTGCATGTGCTTCAGTTTAATCTTTTCATTTGGGGATTTTTTGGTGCAAATCACACTAGTGACTTATCAGTCACAGGAAAAAAAATGAACGAACACATATGTACATAAGACAATAAAATAGAAACAATAGTGTTAATTACTGATTGGTTATGTTAAATATTTAAAACATTCTAAAAGTTTTTCAATCTATCTCCGTCCGTCCATCTGTCCATCCATCCATCCATCATCCGTCTACCTAAATATCTATCTGACACAACTAACTTCACCTTTAAAAAAAGATAAGAAAATGAAAAATGAAACATATAGGCAAGAAGTACATATGCAAGTACTAAATATGGAAGAAAAATTGAAGTTAAATAAGTAAGTTATATAAGGGAGAAAGGCTGATAAGAAAATTTTGAATTCATGCAAAGAATAAAGGTATTGCGTGTTTGTGAAAATATAAATTAAAGCAATGGAACATCTGTGTTCCGAAGAAAAATATTAGTAAATAAGATAACATTAAATAGTTGAGTATCAGATCTATAAGAAAATCATAATGTTAGTTTTTTTTTTTTTTTTTTTTTTCAGATTTCACACCAATATCAGTTCTCCCATAGTATCTTTCGGAGAGCTGTGATTTATTTATCTTTTCTTTCTGAGTATTGCTAATCTAGCACAGTATCTGCACAGAGTGGAACTCATTAACGGTTGGCTGTTAAATATTACACTTTCTCATCAGATATTCACAGATGTACTTTTTAAAAAATAAATGAGAAGTGAGAGACAAGAGAGAAGAAACTAATGAGGCAGATATGTATGAAAGGCAATACAAGCAAGACATCTGTTTATGAGAAACAGAAAAGCCCTTAATTATCCAGTGGGACCATCCATGGAGATTCATCATTTCCCTTTGTATTTTGTCTTTGTCTTACCAAACCCCTTTGCCTATTACTGTTAATTTTATTTAATACGTTAGATAACAGTGCCACAAATTCTTATCAGCAAGGGTGCTTGCCAGGTTGTTCGAATTTTCTTTATCTCAGACAGAATAATTAATAAGATGTTAAAATGTTTTCATTCACTTCTTGAATTCCCAAGTGATTAGTGTAAATTTCTTTTTACGTTTAGTGTAAATTTCATTGATTTATATTAAATTTATTGAGGTGACATTGGTTAATAAAATTATATAAGCTTTAAGTGTACAATTCAACAATACGTTTATATTTCATCATGAACATATTTTCACTCAATAGATATCATCTGTATATTGTATTGTGTGTTCACCATGTAAAGTCAAATCTCCTTCAGTCACTATCACCATATATTTGATCACCTTTACCCTTATCTACATCCCCACCTGCCCTCTCTCACTCTAGTAACTGACCACTAAACTGTTGTCTGTGTCTCTGAGTTTTTGTTTATCTTGTTCATTTGTTGTTTTCAGTTTTATATCCTGCAGATGAGTGAAATCATGTTTACCAATGTTTTCTGTCTGACTTATTTTGCTTAGCACAGATTCAGTATTAATGATCTCTTAAATTTCTTATAGGCAGTCCTAACTGTCAGGATCATGAAAATGGCAATGCAAGCTGAAGCTGTGTGAAGTATCAGTGAAAAAATCATGATTGTTCTGTGATGTTTAAATTTTTTTGTCAAAACATTTAAACATCTCATTTTTTTTTTTATTAAATTTATTGCGGTGACATTGGTTAATAAAATTATATAGATTTCAAGTATGCAATTCAGCAACCCATCATATGTATACTGCATTGTGTGTTCACCACCAAAGTTAAATTTCCTTCTATCACCATATATTTGACCCCCTTTACCATTGTCTACCTCCCTCCCTCTCTCTCCCCTTTCCTTCTGGTATAACCACTGTTGTCTATGTCCATGAGTCTCTGTTTCTTGTCTTGTTCATTTGTTGCTTTCAGTTTTATATCCCAGAGACAAGTGAAATCATATGGTTCTAAACTTTTCTTGTCTGATGAATTTTTCTTATTCTAGTTCATAAATGCAGGGATATGAAAAATAAGAAAACTACTATTTATTTAGTACACTGCTTAAAACATAGGCATATGGAGAATTAAAGTGATTTTTTTTTCTTTTTAAAATACTTATCCAGAGTTGTTTGAACAGTGCTTTCTTCCCATTGTGTAATTGATGGTTTGTATCATATGTGAGTATCTTTTCTATGTGTTGGTGAACATATTTCTTTCGAAGTTTGGGTCAGCTTCCAACATTTCATTCTTTGCTCTTTAAACCTAGTGAGATACCTCTGAGAGTTTCTTTAATGTGAAGTTTTTATTGGTGTCACTTTCTCTGGAATATCTTTATTTTTTTGTCACGATCAGTTTCTTCATTGTGCTAATTTTTGCCTTAACTAAGGTCTTCTGGCTTCATATCTAAAGCTTCTTCTATGGTGGCAATGTCAACATTCTCAAGTTAGTTATTCCTTCTATAACTCCATTTACCTTTTACTTGAATTTTACTTTCAGCATTATTATGCTTTGTTTCAGCTTTAAAATTTTATTTTTGTCATCCATTTTTGTTACATGTCCTGTGAGTTTATCACTGAGAGACAGACGAGCCATGCAACCATAAGCTTTGCTCTCTGTCCGTGAACTGAATCGATTCAAAGTAACCAGACTATGAAAAAAGTGACATGATTGGTCATTGGTCATGAGGAGCATCTCATATTTACATAATTTTTGTACCGATGAGCTAGTGGCCAAATTAGTACCCAATGCTATTACAGTCAATATACCTTAGTAACAGTATACCCTGAACCATGCTATAGGGGTAAATGTTATTTAGCTAAACTGTGGTAACCAAAATTCCTGCACCTTGAAACTGTGCATTTATATTATTTGTAATAAATATTGATTATTTTATTATTTGTGGAAACATATATGTAAACTTAAAATTTTTAACAGGTTAATTATAGCCTCTTGTATTTTTACTGTTTTAAATATAGACTTTCTGTATTTTATATTACATGTAGATTTCCATAGGTGGTCTTATTTACATTGAACAAACGTGAACACATAATAGATGCCTGTCGAGTGAACAACAACAAGCCTATCTGGCTGTTTCAAGCATGCCAAGGTCAGTGACTGCAAGGAAGAATCTGTAGCTTTATAGATCCAAAAACTCTGTTATGTAAGAACACTCAGTATTTACCAGACCTTCCAGGATGATTCGTTCTAACCAAAAGAGCAAGAAAGCAATTGATAAGCCAAATACAGATTTTGAAGTGATAATCACAAATATGACCATGAATTAATGAAATTGTCACTGTGGGTTTATAATACATTTTTGCCCAGATAGGAATCTCAATGCTATTTTCCGTGAATCACTCAATGGGCTACCAAGAGCTAGAATTAGAGTTCTCATTCTTCAGAAATAAAGTGAGGGCATCTTACCATTGACTAGGTCCCTTGAAAGGTAGCATGCCCAAAAGCACATATTCTAGAGCAGTATATTTCAATATAGTAGCTGTTAGCCACATATGGCCATTAGGTGCTTGAAATGTGACTAGTCCAAAATCAAAATGTTTTATAAGTGTAAAATAACACTGAATTTTGAAGACTATAATGAAAAAAATAATATAAAAATATCATTAATAATTGTTGCATTGATTCTATGTAGAAATGATATCTGAATATATTGGTCTATATAAAATATATTATTAGTAGTGATTTCTCCTATTCTTTTTGCTTTTTTACAATGTGGCTACAGAAGACTTTAAATAGCATTATGTGTATAGATTCAAAGTGACCAATCGCTAACAGAGTATGCTGATAATCTGATAATACAATACTGAAACTGACACAACTCTTTTGTTCCTCAGTTTCCTTAGGTGTCAAATGGAGAAAATAACAGTTTTGAAACATAAGGATAAAGTTAAATTTGAATAAGTTAGTAAATATTAAGCACTTAGATGTTTGCCTGGCATTTAGTTAAGCACTGTATGTTAGGTACTATCGTCGAGTATTAATCAATATAGGAAATGCATTAAACATATTTTTCACTTAAACTCTGGTTGTTTGTTTTCTTCCAATCAGCAGCATTTACTCTTTTCAGACATGTTGCTGTATAATTGGGTCAGATTACACTTTTTTTACATCATCCATATCAAGGTGTGATTTCCTAGGAATACACATAGGACTGTTGATGGAGAGTTGAAAAGAAGCCCAGTTTCATCACCAATATGTTTATATTTCATCATGAACATATTTTCACATGATATCTTTTTGGTTTCCTTCTGTCATGACTAATCATGTCCATTGTCTGAGTGTGTGTGTGTGTGTGTGTGTGTGTGTGTGTGTGTGCATTTTAATTATTGTTACTTTCTTTACCAAGGGGTGGTTTTTTTTCTCATGTTGTGGCCAAATAATGGGATCTCATTTCTTAGATAACTAAGAAATAATTAAACCATTTATTATTTAGTAGAAAAACTAATTTAGCATTTACATTTAATATAAAATTAAATTATAATACATAAATATTAAATGGAATTTCATATACAGGATTTGTTTTATTACAGTAATAAATAACTACAGGTGTTCTCTAAACGATATAGGGTTATACGTCATAGGTTCATTGAAGGACGAATTTAAGTTTTAGATATATTTTTAAAAATTTAATTCGGAAATGCTTTCTTTATGTAGTTGGATTAAATAGACTTCTGTCGTGAATGAAGGATACAGTACATCTATTTATGCTTTATGTTAGTTCTTCTCTGTTGTTTAGATATTTTGAGAAAACAATTCTTTTAAATATCTATAATATAATTTTGTATTTCTTAAGTGTAAGTAATGGGCTATACATCAATTTTCTTTATTCTTTATTTAATGAGTAATATTCCTATAATTGGAATAATTATAATCCAAAATAGCTGTTCTTCAGAATACAAGTTTCTAATTACATGATTCTAGTATTTTCATACTATTCTAATTTTTCCTAATATTCTGGACTTATATTATTCATAGTTAATCATGTTCATCTTTTATTATGGCCAATGAGAACATGAAGTTTTAGTAGAGGTTTTTTTCTCAATTATGAATATTTTCTCTCTTTGGAATATTTCTTTTGAAAAGATACCCTCCTAACTCTTTCTACTTCCCATTCTATTTTTATTTAATTTATCTATTACTATCAGATGATAAACATCATCTAGAGTTTTTTTTTTAAGTCCAACTATAGTTTATAAATTGAATTTGAATGTATTGTGGCAGAAATAACCTCAAAGTATTGTAATAGGTTTGTTAACTGTGAGAAATAACCTCAAAGTATTGTAATAGGTTTGTTAACCGTGACCTCCCCTGCCTGAATCCTGAATTCATGTTGCCTAACTTCATCAAATCATACCTTACCATGTGCACCTTTGCCATGCTCCCTAAATATATTTCCATAAGTATAATGGTAGGTCAGATGTTAACCTTTGTCATTTTTGATTCATCTTTTATTGTTCATTTTATAATACATTATATAATTTCAGTACCCATTTAACGAACTAATAATACTCTTTAAATAATATGATAGATTATTTATTCCAGTTGAATTTGCTAGTTCTGGTAACCAGAATTTCCAAAAGCACTTAATCTAAAATATATTTTCAAACTATAAATTCTTATAATCAACAGATGTGTGGGAAATAGTTATTGTAAAAATATAGTATATTTCAAGTTTTAAAAGGCTATTTTACAGTTTTTTTTTAAACTTCAAATTATTTTTAATCATGTGGACAAACGAAATGAGAGCCCCTGTAGTAATATTTATGCCAATGGAGAAGTGTAATAATCAGTCCCAGGAGGAACATATTTTATTACCTAACTATGCATCGGGGTCTGCAGGTAATGGGGAATTATTACAATTATAGCAAATCTTAAAACGAGCTCAATTCTAAAAGTAAAGAAAACAATTTAAGCTTTTCATCATCGGCAAAACAGATGGCACTATGACATATGCAATCAATCTTTAATATTGTTATAGATCATTGTTACTTTGCTTTGCATCATGGAGACATTTGAGCACAGGGCCTTGTACAGCTAAATACAAAGAACAATGTATTAAATTAACTTATAAATGTAAAATAAGATTATTAAAATTCATGGCAGAGACCATAGTTTTAAAAGGTTTTTAAGTTATAAGGCCATGTTTTTCTAGGAAAGTTTGTGTTTTTTTTATATTTGATTAACAAAAGAAAAGCCCTGAATAAATCTTGGCATTAAGTTTATGAGATAATATAAGGAGGGATCAGGAGTTTGCAGAATGCGTTCGCTGAGAACCAGAAACCATAGTGAGCTATAGGCATGTCAGTAGAAGTGTTACTGTTGGAGCAATTAGAGTTCCGGTAACACACTTCTAGGTCCTTTTCACTGTAGAAGAAATGAATTTCGACTCAGTGAATATGAGAAATATTCATTTATTAAAAACACAGTATGAGGTAGAATGTGGGTGAAGCCTAAAACCGGCTAGTCACGTGGAAATAAGGATACGTACCCCTAAGGGGATTACAGGAATAGCCGGGGAAGATGGAGAGCTGTAACCCAGGGTGGAAGAATTGGGGGAGGGAAAGAGATCCGTGTTATATTTGGGGGCCATGATGGGGTGGTTCCAAAGGTATCCCTAAGTGATTGGCAAATGAGGTCATCTTGATTGACACCTGGCTGCTATATCACTTTGCCTAGTGCACATGTGCATACCCAGAATTCAGTCTATTATAGTTAGATTCATGGACTTCGGGCATACATATAGTATTATAATGACCTCTGTGCAAGCATCTGTGGCCAGATTAGGCCAGCTAAGACTATGACCCTTCTGTCCTTTGTCTCTGGGGATGTAGGAGGGATTCTCTAACTACCAATAGGGTGTTCTTGGGCAGTCTCTAGGCTGGACCACCATTCCTTTGTCCCACTGTCACTCATGTTTGACTAGCTACCTAACAAAGGTAGCAAGGATAGATATCTGTGATCCTCCAAAGCCAGGAAAGGGCATATACCACTGAATGCCAGCATTGAACTACCAATCCAGAAGAACAAGGTGTTTGCTCCAAAAACCGTGATGCCATGTAGAAATGGAGAAGAGATGTTCGTGATATGAATATAGATCTATACATGTGACTGGGTTAAACTATTGTTTACCTAGATTAAATTTGCTGTTATCATGCAGAATGAAATCTCACAAAAGAGAATAAATTTAGTAATAGAAAATATTTTTGCATTTCTCAAACTTGAGTCTAGTTCTCCCAAAGATGGACAGTTGATATACCTGACCTCTCACTCTGCTTAGACTGCTCTCTTTCCCCTTTCTTCCTTAGTTTCTCAAGCCTGTGACTTCTTCCAGTAATTCCACTTTTATTCTCTTCCTCACCTAGGGCCTAGACACATAGATACATACTCATTTTCTCAGGAGCACATTTCTTTCAGGAATCTCTTTACCATTTCATCTATCCTAATGTATCAAATATTCTTTCCTGAGATACAATTTGCTAGTCCTTTGGGTTGTAATGAATTTGATCTGTGACATTGACTTACTATGCTCTAAATGTCCGAGCAGTAATCTTCAGTGATATCTAAATAATATGATTGTGAGGACACACCGTATATACAATATATCATGCTGTCTCTTTTTCTGAGAAAGTATAAAAAAAATAATAATAGTCATCTAATATGAAGCTGTAGTATTTACTCTTAGCATTTAAAACATTTTATTAGTTTCAAGTATACAGTACATCGGTTAGACATTTATATAGTCTATGAAATGGTCCCCTGATTATTCTGTCTTCCCTCTGGCTCTATACCTAGCCATTGCATCACTGCTGACTGCATTCCCTATGCCGTGGTCCCCATCCCCGTGACCGACTATCAACTGCTAATTTACCCTTCACCTCTTTCACTCGACCTCCCAGTCCCCCTCCCCTCTGGCTGTCACCAGATTGTCCTCTATATTTACGAGTCTCTTTTCAATTAGTTTGTTCTTTTTATTCCTTAGATTCTGCATATAAGTGAAATCATGTTATTTATATTTCTCCCTCCGACTTATTTCACTCAGCATAATGACCTCTAGGTCCATCCATGTTGTTGCTATTCATAAAGATTTATGCAACTCTATAGTATTTACTCTTTAAAAATGCTTTCATACACATTATCCCATTCAAACTTAAAATTATGCAAATAAATAATAAATTATATATGTTAGTTTTCCTTACAGTATAATATGCAGAGGAAAACATACCCATAAGCTGTTCAGATAATAAACAAGAAACATGTTGATTCAATATGAGAAAATATGTGTGAAAAATGTAGCAAACACATAATCATAGCTAGTTATAAAATAGAAGCTATGTTTTATTTTTTGTGTTTTTCTTTCTGATTATGATTACTATATACCACTTTTTTATTTTCAGAAGCATAGAAATGCACATTACCCCACTTATATTGACACATGAATGTCCTCAAAGAATCAAGGTAGACTCAATATAGTTCACTCTGAAGTCAGACTCCCCATGTCTAAACTCATCTCCACTGTTTATCACCTGTTTGAGCAAGACAGGGTGAAACTCTTCAAGCCTCAGTTTCCTAATTGGAAAAATGATGATAACATATATAATTGATAGTGTTATCGGGATTAAATAGGATAATGTGAAGTGCATAGAAAGCCCTAAATAATTGTTATTTATTATCATTCTGGCTAATGATACCCATAATTTTGCAGCTTTCTTTTATTTCAAATCTCTAATTCTGACTTAAAGTATAAGGTGACACAAATGGTGGACAGCTAAAAGAAAAGTTATCTATGGCTCACTGGCTTATAGTGATATATTTAAATGTAATCATTTTTTCAAAAACGTCAGAACAGTGTTTTCTGACTTATAAAATAATCAGAACAAAAAAATCAGGAAATGAGCGATAAATTTAGGTTCTTACACTAACAATGAATGAACAAAAGAAATAAAATTAATTAAAAATCATTAATTTCACAATCCCACTTTTATTTTTTTAAATTTATGTAAGGCTGGTACCTGAAACCATAGCTTCAATAATTATTAGTAGTGTTAAATATTTTTAGGTCTCACGTATTTGGATATGTGCTAAGACTATGCCTTTGAAGTCAGGCCTGGCATTGGCAAGCTTTGGCAAATGATGTCCAAGGAATAGCAGTTGTCACTATTATTATTATTATTATTATTATTATTAATTATTATTTTTGCACAACTCTGATGATTGTGCAAGCACCAGTCAAAGCGAAGGCTCCATCATCCTGAGTCTGTGTGTTCATGATGAGAGAGCCCCCTGCTGACCATCACTGGAGGTGAAAAAAAGCAAAACATAAACCCTTGTGTTAACAATAGGACACCTTGGGATTGGAGGCAACTACAAGATAGCTGAAACTATCCTGGCTGCACATTTATCTAGATTTTGTATTAATGCTTTTCCTTATTTTAACTTTTAAAGTTATAAAAAATATATATAATATAGCATAACACAATATAATGCTATAAAACTTTTTATTAAACATTACCTGTAAATTTTAATTTAAAAGGTTGTAAGAACGTGACAGTTTAATTGGATCTAATTTAATTTTTTAAGACTTTAAAATTTAGTACTTCTCAGGTGGTAGGTCACGTATGGAATGATTTTAGGGTAGCACAGAAAGCATTAAGCATAGCAGCATGTTTGAGGAAGTTAAACCGGCCATTTAATACGATTATTTGACATCTGGGATAGGAATCAAAATAATTACAATCAAAATTAGTGAAACTCAAGAGCATTTGTCAAGTGCCAAGAATGGGTAAAACACTATACTACATTTTGAAGAAAAAATAAATGGAAATATTTGAAATGAGATATCTATATATGATGATTTTCTAACCTGATTATGCTGAGTTATACAAATACTAATAGAAAATATTATTAATATTTTGTAAGGCAGTTTGAAAAGAGTTTTCTGCGTATCAACTTGTGTTTGGTTTTGAGACTTATTTAAAATGAAAGAGAAAGAAAGAAAGAAAAAAGGAAAGAAAGAAAAGAAAGAAATAAAAAGAAAGAGAGAGAGAGAAGAAGGCATCATTCTGTGCATTTATTTTCCTGAAAGGTGTTGATTAAGGCAAAGTGGGGGAAAAAAAATCCTTTTATATAAGTATGTAACATATTCTCATATCTTATACTTTTGCGATTTTACCACTATATATGATTCTGTCATAAATATTTTTAAGCCCCATCATCTAATGTATGCATTCTTGTCTAGTCTTTTTATCAAAGGATTCATTCTTGTGAATCAACAAGGCATAGACCCAGACTAAAGAGAGCTTTCATCGTTTTTAAGAAAGTGACGCTAGCTTACAGTCTCCTAGGAAACTCAAAAATTCAGCAGCTGTAGAAGGCCAAGTTTTACAAAACAGCTATTATTAGGGGTAAAATCTTCCAAGGAAGCACTCCCTGTAATGTCACCTTATTTTTAAATTTAGTTTAAGAACTCTTTATACAGTATTTATGGTTAGCCATTTGTTACAAGAAGAAGAAAAATGAACAAAACCCAGATTTGGACATTTTCATTCCTTGAACTGTGTGGGACTGCAATAAGCTCAGGAAACTTAACAAAAGGCTGATTATTTGAAGGGTCTGGTCATCGAATAGACACTAAAAAAAATACAAATCCAGTAAGCACAAACAGAATAATTCATGGGGCAGTATAATAGCAATGAATTAGGAGAGATGTATATACATCCTGGAGAAATATGTATTTCAAAATCTAAAATATAAAAATTAACAGTATATGAAATAGTCAATTTCTCTTCATGAATTTAAGAGCTTTAGCTAAATGAGCTTCAAAATTGCTACAAGAGAAAAAAATTCTGCGATAATTTTATAAGTGTCTAGCATGCTCATTTTGTTAGTTATGTTCTCTTTTGGATGCTAAGAGCAGTACAAAGTAATATTGTATCTCTGCTTTACATTACTATTCTGCTGACAAAGATGGCCATGCATTTTGCTTTCATGGGAAAATGAAGAAGTTTTTTAAATTAGACGGACACTGCCTAATATTAGTTATTTTATTTGTGCATGTTAATGACTACTTTACTATCAATATATCTTGATAAGAAAAAAGCTAGATTTAAGAAATAAGAATGAAAAATGAAATTTTGGTACCATTTCCCTGACCACCAACAATAACAAATGAGGAAATAAACATGGTTTTGGAATTCTTACTATGTTGACATGTTTGCCACGATGGAATAGAACAACCAAGAGGAATGTCTGTGACATTCAGCAAATATAAATCAAAAAAATTTTTAATATTCTTTTTAGGACTTTGGGAAAGTTAATTAACCTCTCTGAAATTCAGTTTCTTTATACAAAAAATACAGAGATTATAATTAGCTCAGAAGAGTTTAGGAAGTTTCATTTTTTTTAATGAGATAATATCTTAAGTTTTCACTAAATGTTATTTCTTCTCTTCACTCTTTACATAGACACTTAAGTTCTTTCAACCAGGAATTATAGTCTCACATACACGCATATATATTAGTGCGTTAGTAAAGTGTGTATATCTGCATGTCAAATACAAAATAAAAAGATAAAAACAGGGAAATAATTGTAATGTCTGTTATGTAAAATGGTTTTCTATGATCTATTCATTTTTTTCTCATAGATGTTTTTTATATATATTACATACAAAATATATATATCGCACATACATTATATTGATACTTAGTATTTTTTAAGTATTGAATTTCGTTTGTTATTAAACAACCTTAAATTATTAAGTAATTTGAAATTATGAAATGTACAAGTATCGTCATTTAACTTTGTTTTAAATAAAAATGAATTGACTCTTGTGGACACAGTAGTTTAGAGGGCTACAGGAACTAATCAGGATGATGAATTAATAGGAATAATCCAGATGTGTGTGAGATGTTGATTAGAGTAGAACAGAAAAAAACAAAGACAAGTGGATCTATCTAGGATACAAATGGAGACAGAACTGGCAAGAAATGCTAAAGATGGGGATATCCTTAATGTACAAGAGTACTTATGATCAATGAGAAGAAAAAGCAAGTGACTAATGAATTTGCAAATGACAAAAATGCATTTAAAAATGTTCTCTCATTATTATTGGAAAAAAACAATAATAATGACATATTTTTCACCCTGCAGGTTTAGAAAGACTGATAAAACTCTTCATTGGCAAGACTGGAAAATGGTACACTCATTTATTATAGATATGAGTCTAAATTGACATAAAGTCTCTGAAACTAGACTGCAAAGTGCATATTTGTTCTGCGAATTCCACTTTTAGTAATTTACCCTAATGAAATGTTTGCAATAGTAATGAATAGTCATTTTTCATTGCAAGACTATTTATATTGGTGGAAATTTGGAATTTATAAGTTTACCATGTTACACGTAATGCATTATGCTTATGGCATAATGTTGAGTAAAATAAATGTTTTATGATGGTATGTTTTTAATGTGTCCATGTTATGTATACATCCATGGGAGAATGTATGTGTGTGCGTGTGTGTGTGTGTGTGTGTGTGTGTGTGTGAGAGAGAGAGAGAGAGAGCGCGCGCGCGCGCGCGCATGGGGAGAGGGAAGAGGAGGAGGAGGAGGAGGAGGAAGGAAGGAAGGAAGGAAGGAAGGAAGGAAGGAAGGAAGGAAGGAAGGAAGGAAGGAAGGAAGGAAGGAAGGAAGGAAGACCTTTGGAAGAATGTTCAGCAATTATGAATAGTTCTGGATAGTGGATTTGGAGATGATTTTTACTTTCTCTGGATATTTCTCTATCAAGAGGTTCTTTTGTGCAACATTCTTAATGTTTTTTTATAATCTTAACTTTTAGAGAAGTTATAATTTACAGCAATATTGAGCAAAAAATGGAGAGATTTCTCGTATACCTCCAGGTTCCACATATGCATAGACTCCTCTATTATCAAAATTTCCCACTAGAGTAGTACATTGTTACAATTGATGTACCTACATTGATACGTCATTATCACCAAAAGTCCATAGTTTCCCTTAGGATTCATTTTTGGTGATGTATATTCTCTGGGTTTGGACAAATGTGTAATAGTATGTGTCCATTATTATAGCATCATACAGAGTAGTTTCACTGCCCTAAAATCCTCTGCATTCTGCCTACCCATCCCAAACTCCCTGCTATACTCTAGCAACCACCAGTCTTTTTATTGTTTCCACAGTTTTGTCTTTACTAGATTGTCATATAGTTTGAAATATATAGTATGCATCTTTTTCAGATAGGCTTTTTTATTTTTTCACTTAAAAATATGCATTTACATGTCCTCCATGTCTTTTCATGGCTCGATAGCTCTTTTTAATGTTGAATAATATCTCACTCTCTGGATATACTACAGTTTATCCATTCACCTACTTCAGGACATGTTGGTTGCTTCCAAGTTTTGGCAGTAATAAATGAAACTGTTATAAACTTCGTGCAGTTTTTGTGTGGAGATGTTTTCAGTTCCTTTAGATAAATACCAAGGTGTTTAATTGCTGAATTGTATGGTAAGAGTATGTTTAAATTCTTTAAGCAACTGATGAAGTGTCCTTTCAAGTGGCTGTACCATTTTACATTCCCACCAGCAGTGGTTGAGTCTCTGTTGCTCCATGTCCTCACCAGCATTTGGTGTTATCAGTGTTCTGGATTTTGACAATTCTAATAGTTGTATATTGTTATCTCATCGTTGTTTGAATTTGCATTTCCCTGATGACATGTGATCTGGAACATCTTTTCATGTGCGTATTTGCTATCTTTATATGTTCTTTGGTGAGGTATCTGTTAAGGTATTTGGCTCATTTTTTAGTTAGATTATTTTCTTTTCAAGTTTTAAGAGTTCTTTGTATAGCTTGGATAATAGTCCTTTATCAAATACTTTTTTTTTTTTTTGGCAAATATTTTCTTCTCCTCTTGACAGTGTCTTTGGTAGACGTTTTAATATTAATGAAATCCAGCGTATCATACCTTATGACATGATATTTTTACAGATGATCATACCTTAGTTATGACATGATATTTTTACAGATGAAAATAATCTAAAAGTAGCCACAAAAATGTAAAATAGAGGAAAATTAACTGAATAAAATTATATTTAAAAATCTTACCTACGTCATGATTTTCTATGAAAACAAATACTACAAAGTAACTCTTTTGTTTTAGTCATTCTCCATTCAAGTATTTTCTTTAAAGTAATAATTTTTAATTATTAATAGTTTATTTCTATTACATTTTTAGGTTTTTAGAAAAAAAAAATTTCATTTATTGGTTTTAATTAGAGCAAGAAAGAAGTATTATAAGAAAAATAAGGGAAAGTGAAATAGAATTGATCACTGAGGAGAAAATGAAACATCAGGACATGTAGTTAAACAAAGAATAAGACATATACCCACTGTAGATTTATTACAGATACTAAATTCCTTGGCTTTCAAGTAAATCATGGGTGGGCCATTCTCAAATATTTCATAAAGATGGCTAAAATGATGCTTTTGTTTTGTGTCAATCATCGCAAAAGCAATTTAATTGGATAAAAACTATTTTTCAAAAAGTACTCTCACATCAAACTTTAGTTTATTCAATATCTGAGCTAATAATACTGAAAGAATCTTATCCAAAATGCTGCTTTATAGCTTATGATTTAGAGAGTGACCAGGGATTAAATCTAAAATCGGTAAAAAATTTAATACTAGTCTATCTCGTTTAGGGTTTATTAGAGGTCTTAAACTGGCAACAATAGTCATAGAATAGTGGTTTGCATTTGTAATTACTAGTCTTATTTGTGCTTCACATGCAGTGTTTCATTTTATCCTTACCACAGCCTGGTTAGCTTTGCTCAATGGTTTCCATTAGAGCTATAAGACAACTATAAGGCTCAGAGACGTTGAATATTTTATCTAGCATTGCAACTCTAGTAAATAGTAGAGCAAAAAAATTACCCCAGACCTCAGAGTGAAGTTATGCCTCCAAAAAGTAAATCAGATTTTTTAATTTGCATCCAAGGCTTTTATATTTGTCACGTAGCTTCCAAAATGGCTTATTTGGTTTCGCTATTAACTGGAGACAGGAATTTTTTTTTTCTGAATACCACCCCCCTCTCAGTTTTTCAACCTGCATTTTTTTCTCCCTGCATAGTAACTAATTCAGTTGCCATTATTTGCTATTTATTTTTTGTTTTGAGTACACTCATTTCATTAATTTAATTTAAAATAACTTTATGTAAGTTCTAATATACTTATTGCATGTAAATGTTTAAGGTAGGACTGGAGTCCTAAAGGAGCTTGTGAAGGTAATTGGGGATACAGTGCGTTTTAGAGGAATCATCCAAGAGAAAGACAGAGCAAATCGTAATCACGTGCATTCACTGTTGACGATTTAGGTCATATGTTTTTATCACTACACAGTGGACATGATGCGAACTGACTTTGCTTCAACTTGATGTCATTGCTAAGATTTAAAATGTATTTATTGGAATAAGAATTATATATTTCTCTTCTTTAATCTGCTTGCTTCATAAACTTAGTTATAACATACTATTTGGATATCTAGTATTGTTTACAGTTTATTAATACTTAATAAACATTTGAATATTCCCAATATACATTATAAAGACTAGAATATCTAAATTACACAAGAAAAGTGGAAATATATTTACCTTAAGTAAAGCACCCACAGTGTATAATAACTGAGCAGTTTAATTATTTGAATTCCATATTTTAATTTTCTTCACTTTTTTGGTGTGTATTGTCTCAAAAAATGGCCTTGTGTTTGAAAAGCCAAATGGTTGCACCCAATCATAATCAAATAGTTTTAAAACGTAATTTGGCTCGTAAGCTTTTGGTTTTGTTCCTATGAATTCTTATTAAAATGTACTGTGTGCCAGGCTTTAATAAGTCTCACTCAGGAATTATACAAAGTGTAGCTATACTTTCAGACAACTGAATTACTTTTACAGTCTAATTTCTGTTGTGAAAGTTGGAAAACAGCAATCTAGAATACATTTGGCCATTGATGGCGCTTTTAATTTTGAAACGATACTGAAGCTGTCACTGTACTATCCAAATGGTTGTCAGATGAGCATGCTAACTGAAAAGCTCTGGCTGTGATATTGTGTTGCAGTTTTATTAAGTGGAGATAAGGACTCTATATAAAACATGGATTTTAAGGTGAATAGAATTTTCAAATTGCAAGAGTGGGCCACAATTTGGTAATCCTACAATAGATGGAATTTTTTTATTTTATTTTTTTAACATATAACATCTTTATTAAATTGTCTTTCATGGGAAAACTGAGTAAAAGGAATTCTAAAGGCCAGGATCTGACTCCCAGCCCTGTCTCAATCTCTCCTGGTTGTGTCCTCAACAACGGAGCTTCATTCTCTCTAACCTGGACCATTATCATAATTTTCTTTCTCTCTGACTTCTCACACATTTACTATGCTGTCTCTAGGTGTAGAATTATTTTTATTTATCCTGTGTAAGGTTCACTGGGCTTCCAAAACCTGTGGATTCAAATTTTCAGCTATCATCTACCCCATTTCTCTCACCTTTCCTTCCAGGACTTCAGTTAAATGTGTGGTAGATCTCACTTCTATTCCTTGTGTCTGTTTTCCAACTTTTTCTTTTATTCACACAATTTGTTTCTTCAGGCAGAACTGTGGACTATATCTTGTGACCTTTCAATTCAATTACTCTTCAGTTGTGTTTTGCCTTCTCTTAAACCCATCCATCTATGAAATTCTCAGTTTTCATTGTTATATTTTTTAGTTCTAGTTCTACTTGACTCCTTTTCAAATTGGCTATATCACATTTTCCATTCCCTGAAGAAAATTTCAAGCTTTTTTATTTTTTGAAATATGTTAAGTCATAGTTTTAGACTGTGACTCATAATTCTGATATCTGAAATCTTTTGTGGCTTTGTTTCCATTTTTTTTTTTCTGCTGGCTATATTTTTTCTTTGTATCCCTAGATGTTTTGACTTTGTGCTAATATATTATTGAAAAATTATTTCTAAGAATGATTTCAGGTGTAGGATGACAGTACCTACTGTGGAGAGTATGTTTATTTGCTTCTGACAAATGCCTGGTTGACACTACCTGTCCAAGGGCACTTTAATTCAAGTTCAGGCCTACAGTTTCCTGATACCACCCAGATGATAGGTATCTAAGCTGCAAGTCCATTCCAGTGCTGGTTACTTTTAATTTACTATTATCCGGAAGGCGTTACAGTAGTAGGAAGGCTTATCAAATCTCCCACCTGTTTGGGCCTTAGGCTTCAGTTTTTGTCCATTTTGCTCACGAGACCACCAAAACCAGAGCTCAGTTTCACAACTCACTGCAGATTTGTCAGATGTGCTCAGGGCAAAAGTGGCTTCCAGTGCTGAACTTTCCAGTCTGTGGTCTTGGCTTCTGGATTTTAGCCTCATTAGTTTTTTTTTTTTTTTTTTTCCCCCAGCTTTATGGAATATTACTAACATATAACAAATGTAAATTATATGAAAAGATGATAACACCTTTCACAGTGGCTGCAATATATATTTAGATTTATTTGGAAATAAAACATCTTGCTTTTAAAATACCTTTCTAAGGGTAAGGCTGATATCAGTGAGATATGATTTTACTGTTTAAGATTAATAATATGAGTGGGCCAGTTAAATATGTTTCACCACTTAATGGAAACTCTACATGCCAATATCGTGTTAATAGCTGGGGAATGAAAGAATGAAGTAGATACTCTTTCTGTTCTCAAAAAATTAATAGAAATGAAAAATAAAAATAATAGTATGATTGAATCAACAAATTGAGAATATATTTATAAGAAAGTTCAAGCTTAACAAATGAGCTTTTAGAGTTCAACAAGTCGTCAAAATTGTATAGCTTCATAAAGAATAAAATGGAAGGAATAATTTCATGGAAAGGGTAATTCACTAAACTTTAACAACCAATTTTTACTTCAGGTAATACTAAAATGAAATAAGAAAAAAAAAACACAGAAATGTTAAGACTAGTGATAGAAAATATTTGTTGTAGTTTGAAGAAAAATGCACACTTTTATACTGTGAAAGTTAATTCATGCATTAGTAAACTTTTATAATAAAAATATCCATGATTATGTGTATATATATGAAACAATGCACCTCAAATATTTGTATTGCTTTTTTCAAGAGTTTCCATTACCATAACTAACATCATTATATTCTTCTCTGAATTCTGAATTTTGTTTAGATGTATTCTTTGCCGGTGGAAGATAGAGAGGCAGCTTGATAAAAACGACTTTTTCTAAAGGCCTGACCCATCCTTCTGATTTTTTCTCTTACCTGCTTTTATTACAGCTTCTATCAAGAGTGTTGATTTCTCATTTGAAATAAAGTTGAACTGTAACAGGTAACCTGGATGTACTTTAAATACACCTCAAAGTGAATTGAAATGTCTCAGTTCCTTCTCATACTTCAAGGGCTGCAGCCACTGTTCTCTGGCAGTTATTTTGTGACATAGTGATTGCCAGATGGTATCTGTGCTGATAATTCCATTTAAGAAAGTAGGAAGAGAAAACTTTTATCAGTCTTTCACCACCAGGCCGTATTACGCACAAGCAAGTGGTCAAGCCAAAAGAATAGTGCAGATTATGAAAGAATGCCCCAAAGCAGATGACTATAGGAGATTGGCCAGTAAGACTGAACAAGTCACACAGGATTCATCTTTTCACCCTTGAGTCAATAACAGGTATTAGTAAAAGCATATATTGAGACCTCCTTAAACTACTTACATTTAAAATTGGCTTCATAGGAATAGAAGAATGCATGTGTTGCTTTCTTATATGTGGTTCTGGACATGGGGCTCCCATCCTGGACATGACTGTTTTTCCACAAATCTTTGCTAAGATTTAGTATAAGATATTGGGGCTTTTTGAATTTAGGCGAGATCTTAAAATGAGAATATTCCCCAGATCCATGAACTAAAACTTTCAAGGGATCTGTGACTTAAGCTATTTTCATAATAAGGCTAAGACAGTAATTGGACTTTTTCAGCGTGTTGATTTTTACACTAATGGTGCAGACACAGTGCTAGGCGAAACTGCTGCCCCTTAGTAAGACTCAGACAGCGGTTTGAAATAGCTCTCATCGTCTTTCTATTCTTCACCAGCACATAATCACAGGGAGAAAAAAGCCCATTTCATTTAAGACTCTCCTTTAAGAAGCAGTAAAACATAGTAATATTTTTTTACATCAACACCTGACTACACATCTTTTCAATATTTAGAGTGACACAACTACGACGACACATAAAGCATTTGGGCTTCAAACAAAGATGTGATAATTTGAGGGAAAAGCAAGTGTGGATTACTTGAGTCATGAGCTAAACTAGATGTTTGTTATCATGCTATTTTTTTTGAACATGAAGCATAATTCTTACTTGAAAAATGACTGACAAAATATGATTATTCAGATTTAGGAATTTAGCAGACTTTTTTTTTTTTTTAATGCATAAAATGAGCCTGTTACTTCAAGGAAATTACTGACAGTATTTGTTGTCATTCATAAAATTTGTGCTCTGAATCAATTGATCTAAATGGTAAGAACTGTACTGCATTATAAATATTTGATGTGGAATTTTTTTTCAATTATTATCTAAGGTTTTAAGACTTAATTAATGCCTCTTTTGCTTTAATTGGCCTTCTGATAATTCAAAACTAATGCTGGTCGTTAGCATGGATAATGCTATTGATAGTGTTAGTTTTTGTTTTAATTTGTATGGCCTCAACTTTACACTCATTGCTTTATTTTAGAGTTAAGACAGTCCAAAGGTGCCACATGATTTTCTCACTTTACCATTGAGTTGTAATCACTCAGGCGAGTTACCTAAATTTGTTATGGCTTTTTAAGCTCTCATTTTTCCCTCTTTTTATCTGTGCTTCTATAATATATTCTTACCGTGAATATATAGCCTATGAACAAAAAAATAAAAATCTCTCAATTTACATTATGTAATGTTTTTTAGAAAACTGATAAACATTTCGAGTATGTCTTTCAGATTATACCTAGTAATCTTAGTTTTCTCCCAGGTTTTAGAAGAGTGTGGCAAGCTTCCCTTGAGAATCTCTAGGCACATACATACTTGAAAATAACAAAAATTCAATAAATTGTTTTTCAGCTAATATTATTGTTTCAATCCTTTGTTCTGTACAAAACCTTATTTTTTTAAAAATAGAATGTAGGTTACTATAAGCAGTATATCATTTCTCTGGATGATATGTTTAAAAATATCATTTGCAGAATTTAAGTAATTCTGCATGGATGCGTTTCTAAAATTGTTTGAAAATACAAGTGTGATCATGTATTAATGGATCCCCTGGGATATAACCCTTAGTGTACAAGGGTCGATGGTAAAGCTCTGCCATAGGAACGGGTTAGTAACAGGGTGGAGTCGTCATCTGTGCCAAAAGCTGCTTCTTAAATCTAAAGAGCATGACTGAAAATGTGGCTTAGGCTATTTTAATGATGTCGAGAGTACTTAAAAAGTGGCTAATCAAAAGGTATCACAGTGAGCCACTGAGAAGTGACTTTTTAGGGCAGTAGTGGGAGACTGAATGGCAAACCAAACAGAATTCAGAACTCAGAGCTTGCTTGTTTGCTTGCTTGCTTATTTACTTACTGATTGATTGACTGATTGAATGATTTAAACGACCCAGTTTACTCACATTGTCTACTGCTTTCATTTGAAGACAACATTTTTCTGCACAAAATAAAGTGTGAAAATGATGCAAGAAAGTCTCCAGTAATGACTAATGATTCTTGCAAGTCAGTTTTACATTTGCTTGGTAATATACCCACTACTATTAAGTAGCATTAAAAAAATAAATTGTATTGAGCTTTTTCTAATCCATCCTGTGGCATAGATCTTCAGGGTCTGCTCTAGCCCTAGATGCTCAGACACTGGTTAGCATCCTTATTGTTTAATTACCATAAAATGGAGACTCAAGGTACAAATTCTAAAGGAATTAGTTAAGTTAAATGAAAATATTAAAAAGTTCAAATTTATTTTCATTTCCTTTTCTCATTTAATTCTTCAGTGCCCCTCTGCTTGTCAGTGAGAATATTACATTCATCCTGGACCTAATGAACAGGTCAGGAGTTGAAACTGCTGTTCTCACTGATAACTAATTTCTATTACCAGCTTCTGTGAATAGGTCAGTGGAATGTCCCTGCATTAAATGTTCTCTTCCTGGTTACAGAGTCTTTTAAGAAAATCTTTCTTAACATGACTTTTCCCAGAGCACTATCTTAAGTATTCTGTGTTAAGTGCCTTCTTTTCTAGGGTGCTCATGATTCTAAAAACCTTCCCAACGATTATATATTATTTTCCTGGGTAATGTTTAATTAAAAGTTTAGAACCATGGAAATTATGTGTGTAAATATGTAATTTTCAATGTCTTCTATGGAAAGGAATGAAATCAGTTTGGATTTGTTCAACAATGTTGAAATGTATTTTTTGAAATAATCAGGATCTCATGGATGGAGCAGAGTTCGGGGTCCCAAATCTGTTTCTCTGAGATTTTCTTTGTCCTTTTTCATGGGTTGGGTTTTCCCTCAGTTTCCAGTTTGGATATAGCAATTCTAGGCCTCATATCCAGACAAATAATGATCAAAGGAAGATAGAGACTGTATTTTTTTACATTTCTTACCACAGGATCAATTCATTTCAGATGCTCCCAAGAAACATCCTATTGATCAGAAGTTCAGAAGTGAGTCACGTGCCATGTATGAACTGATTCTCATGTTGCTTGAATGAATCATCTGGGGAAACCACCACTCTGACTAGTGCAGTATTAAAGGGGAAAATAATTGTTTTCTAGCACATTGTTAGATTCTGTGGGAGATAATATAAAACAAAGAGTTTATCCATATATATGATATGTTATCGCGAGACAGGGCTGGTGAAGTTGTTCAGACATACTGGAAATCCAGTTTCTTGCAATGATAAGACCTTTCATAGGTTGAGCCTACTTATCTAGGATGCTCCTTTTATTTGTGTATTTAATTCAACCTCATACTTCACTACTATACTCAGATCACTTCTTCAGGGAATCTCGATGTTTTGTTTAAGATCTTCCAACTGTTTCAGGTCCCTTTGTATTTTTTTCTATCAATAAGTATTAATTTGGTCATCATCATTTGATACCTTTCACCTTTATTGGACTATAAATTTAAGATCATGTCAGTTTTGTTTACTATCTTTAGCACCTGCTAGTCCAATTATCATAGTGAGGTGAATGCTCAAGAAATAGTTGTTCACTGGCTGCCTCAACAAATACATGAATAAGTGAATGAATCACAGACATAATTAAAATTACAAGGCAGTAGTCTTTGAAGGAATGCCAAAAACCACCACTTCTCTTTGTACAGATCCTGCTCTTTAATCAGATGCTCCCCAAAACACATCCCATTGAAGACTAATTGAGGAGTAAGGAAGCTGATTCTTATTCTTCAAAGAATGTATCACAGTTTGCGATTCCACATTTATATGTGTTTCTTTGATTAATGATGGTCTCCCTCACTTAATTTCAAGTTCTATGAAGACAGAACCTGTGTCTCATTTGATTGACAGTTTAAACAAGGACATGTCTCAGTATGAGGCACATACTAAAAACTTAATCCAATTCTGTTTAATGATTGTGCTGATGAATGGATGAGTAAAATTAAGTTGTATGGTATTCATGACTTTTCATTATATTGATAGGACTGGGAATAACTATTTAGGAATAACTTTTCATATCAATAGAAAAATCTCTTAGTGACTGCTAAGCTCTCCCTCGTTGAAGTGTCTGCCTGTGAGAGTGCCTACCAACACTCTCAACAACAAATAGATGGTAAGTTCTTGTGATGATGCTATTTGATAACTTCAAATGTTCTTCAAAATGAGAATCCATCACAGTTCTTTCACTTGCTCAATAAACTTGATTGGTTAAATGGATTACTTTATCAGAAGGAAAGGGGTTCAGGTCATCATTGCACATGACCAACTATCTGTTCTAACACATTATTTATTACAAACAGCCATCCACACATAAAGGAAACAGAATATGATTCAATCTCAGAATGAGCTGAAGAAAAGTGCTTCATTAGTCCCAAAATGGGAGAGTTCATCCTGTCTTTCTGCAAGGTGCGTGAACTGAAAACAACTAAGAGAAGACATGAGGGACCTTGTAGGTAGAGAAGAATCAATAAGGAAGAATGCTCCCTATTTAGTTACTGTGTGCAATTTGAACTGATCAGCAGCCATGCCAATTAGCATAAGGCTGAAACAGCAGCTTTTGCTTCATTCTTTCTCTTTCTTTTCCCTTTCCTACTTTATTTTGTTAATTCTCTCCTTCCCTCTTCTTTCATATTCTTCTCTTTTTTCCTTCCATCTCAACCTTCTCCTTCTCTTCCCAACATTTCTACTGATTCACATTCCCTTCTGCATGTCCAACTCTAACACACACTCTCTTTTGCACCAGTGGATTTAGGATGTTTGAAATGTCTCTCTTGCACTCTTCCCACACTCCCTAATATCTAAAATAAAAAGATCAGTACCTTCTCTCTAATGTTTCTTTAGGGCAGAGTTGGCATGAATGCAATTATTACATTTAATATAAAGGTTCTTAATTTTATGTCCACTTCCAGCTTTTTCAACTGGTGAAAATTAATATGTGGGTAGCTATAATCATCTTTATCTTTTTTTAAATTTATTTTTTGTTTTGTATTATGATTTCTGTTTTTGTTTGTTTTTCATTTTATCTTGTTTTGAGCATACTATGGATTATTTTTTAAAAGTTCAACTGTAATTTTTCATATGGAAGATCATGATAGTGCATTTGAACTTCATTCAGAGCAAGATAATTGGGCATTTTCCTTCAGTTCTAATTCTTTTTTCATATGTTCTCCTTAGTATAATGATTATTTCACATTAATGTTATAGTCCTTTTCTTACTTTAATTAATGTCACATCTCAATTCTAAGTGCTTGTTTTCAACCCCAGGGTACTAATTTAATATCTTGTTTCTTAAATTAGCTGACTATAAGCTCAAGATTTCTGGTGGTTATGATAGTCATACAGCTATTTGTGTCCCCATCAATAAGAAGAAATTAGTGTTTTAATGAAGGATTTTCTGCTAATCTCTAAGGTATTTGATTTTAAAAACTATAGTATTGCTTCATAGCCTTAAGTTGCACATTAAGCAATAATTGCTCTGCAGCTAATATATTTTTGTTATTGCTAGAATCATTCATAGTTTACAAGATGACAAAAATGTACAAAACTTAATCAGATGTGTTTGAAAATAACTGTTTATTTTATTATTATGCTATTTAATAAGTAAATATAGAAAATAACCTGAGTTTCTCAGCAGCCTGAAGAAGATGTTTATTACCTCAATTTTTTCTTTGATAATGACATCTGGAAACAAAAGAAAAAATTCTCCAGAGACATCTTATTTATTCTACATCTAAAGTTTTAGAGAAAATAACAAATGCAGCTTACAAATATAGACATTTGTATTTATATATTCTACAGAAAATTTTGAATCTCAAAACATGGATAGCTATATATTAAACTCTGTTGTAATGTTCAAATATAAGCTTTCTGTTTTGATTTAAATTTTTGCAAAACCCCATTGTGACTATAATCTGCATTGGTCCCTAAGCAACAATATTTGTTTTCATTACCTCAGTGTTTGACTTGTCACCCAGTTAGTGATGATAATATTGAAGCTTCATTATTGTTTTGATACTTGCTTTAATATTATGCCTTTAGTTAGAAAGTTTTCTCTGTGTATTTGTTCCTTATATGGTGTGGATGAAATTTTCTATCTTAGGCTTCATTTTTTAATGTAATTAGGAGGAATAAAATTTCACTCTCTAAATATATAGGTTTTGTTGATATTAACACTTTATCAATGATTTGCAAGGATAATGACACAGGTACATTCGAGAATTTCTAGAATTTTGTTTAAAATGAAAAGAAACTATCACTTGACTGTCGACAATCATTATACTGTGATTAAAAATTCAATTGATTTTCAGTGAAGAAGAAACAACATTATTTTGGGACTGAAATGTATTTCTGTAACAGCATTGTGTGTGTGTTTATGTATGTGTGTGTGTATTTCCTTATGATATGGTTCTAAGATTATATTGGAAGCATGAGATGAGGGTAGGTGGCAAGTAGGAGGTGTGTATTAACAGGCAGTGGAAGCTCCTTATGCAGAAGCCTTGGAATAAAAACATCTTGTGTTTGACAAGATAGAGGAAAGTCCGTCTTGATCTGACATGGAGAGGGACCATAATGTCCTTTTCAAAGCCATTAAAAAAATAATAAAAGTAATTGATGTTTATTTGCATTCTGTGAAGGACTTTACTAAGCTTATCTTTTTTTCTTTATAAGCCTGTTGGGTTTCTCTTTTGTTCTTTGATATTTCATATGATCATTATTTATATTGTCTTTTAATATTTCAAAAGTTTCTCTCAAATATCATTAATTTCTTTTTATAAAAGAGTGAATGACTAAACTTTGAAAATATTCATTTCAACATCTCCTGGTTAGTACAATGAACATCACAGATCTTTTCCTTCTTTTCTCTGACCTTCAACCATGTTTTGTCTTTAAGTTATTTCAAGAATTATTCTTAAAATTTACTTAAGATGGTGCTATAATCTTCCAAATACATTAATTAATGTCAAGGATAGCGTGGACGAAATTAGTAGTCCTATTTGATATTTGCCATTTGACAAAAACTTCAAAGAATAGAAGAAATTTTACATTTAGTTGCATGTCATAGCTACAAATTTGAATAACTTTGAACTGGGGTTTAATTATGAATGGTAAAGTTATAAGAGTTTACTTATTCTGCTATATATATTAAGCAGTTAAGATATGTCCAGATATGATCAAAGATACAGAGTAATCATGATCCTTCTTTTAAGTCCAGAGCTCTCAGTTAAAGACAAGAGAATCCAGACTAGCCAGTTTAAACAGAAAAAGATTTATTATGTATTATATGTTGCTCACTGAAGTGTTTGGAAAGCTGATGGAAAAGGCTATATATAGGCTGAGCCTTCAGGAATCACTTCCAGAATCATGCTTTTCAACTGGCCCAATGATGGATCTGCTGCCTCTGTCATGATAGGGTATATGATAAATCAGGTAGCATCTGGCTAGAAAATCTAAATTGTAATTGAGAAGTTGCTGGAGGCTCAGTGTAAACAAGTCTGAGAGACAAAATCCAAGTCTCATCAGGGAGACTTCGCACTTATGTGAGTTTTACTTTCTGGAGTTCTCACAATGAATATTAGAAAAAAAATACTCTATTCTTCCAGCAGAGGGAGGGAAAAGGGAACCATTTGAAAATGAGCCAGAGTATTTTGTACTTAACAATGCCTGCCTCAGGAGAAACTATTTAAACAGATCAAGAAAAAAATCCTGAAAGAAGCCAGGAGGGAAAATCAAGCACCTTACCTTTAGAGGAACAAATGTAAGAATTGCATTTGACTTCTCAGAAACCATACAAACAGGACAGATGAATACAATATTTAAAATGTGTAGAGAAAAAAGAAAACACCAATCCAGAATTCTGTAGCTTGAAAAACTATCCTTCTAAAGTAAAGAAAAAATAAATATTTTTTGAGATAAATTAAAATTGAGGGAATCTGTTGCCAGTAGACCTGCCATGCAAGAAATGTTAAAAGAGGTTCTTTTGAGAAAGAGAAATGGTCTAGTTCAGAAACTTGGATCTACATAAAGAAAAGAAGAGCATCAGACAAGGATTAAGTGAAATTAAAATAAGAACACAAAGTTTTTGATTCTTAATTGATCTAACGAATGCTAGTTTGTTAAAAATAATACGTATTTGAATATGTATGACCATGTAGAAGTGTATGAAAAAATATTCAGCCTCACATGTCAGTAGGGAATTATAAATTAAAGCAATAGTGAGATACTATGACACTTTTATTAGAATGGCAAAAATCCCAAACACTGACACCACTGAATTTGGGCAAGGATGTGGAGCAATATAAACTCTCATTCATTGCTAGTGGGAATGTGAAGTCACTTTGGAAGGTAGTTTGGCAATTTCTTACAAAACTAAATATATTCTTGCCAAATTATCCAGCAGTTGTGCTCCTTGATATTTATTTATGCAAAGAAGCTGAAAATTTATGTTCACACAGAAATCTGTACACAGATGTTCATAATGGGTGTCCTCACACACCACCCCATGTGTAAAATCTGGAGTGTGCATTTGGATATCTGCATCCTAGATATACTGAAACACCAAATTACAACACTGCCAGCCAACCAAGACTTTGCTACTCTTCTAATCCTCCCCACCCTCTTGCATTTGTTTGTTGCTAGAATATATTGTTGAGCTTATTGTTAAGCACAGACATTATTAGGAATTAAATTATATAAACTACAGATATGTTTTATTAAAAGAAAATATAATAAATACTCAAAACTCATTACTTTTAATTTTTTATTATGTATCACTATTATCTATGTTCTTTAAATTATTTACATCTATAAAATATGTAAAAAGACCTTATATATATATATATATATATATATATATATATGAAATACTATATAATTAAACATTACTCCACATCTCCTTTAAGTACCTCATTCAGTAATGTCACCTTGGTGGCTGTTTGACCACTTTTGTGTGGAACCTACTATGAAGTTATTTCCAAATGAATTCTTACCATTTTTCCATACATAATCTTCCTTCAACTATCTTGTACCCTGATGTTAGTTTTAGTTAATCTAACTGCTTCTTAGAAACCTGTTCTGAAAATTTTCAATGTACATAATAAAATATATATTAAACAAACAAACACAAAAAAAACAGACCGAGCTATTTCAGCCAAAGTAGAAACCACAATTTCCTTTCTTTGTGAAACTGCTTGAACTCCAGACAAAACTAATTTTCAAAAATTGTTGAACTGGCATGAAATCGGCATAGCACAATAGTCTCTAAAATGAACTGAATGAACTTCATATTCCACTCATTTTCAGATTTCATGGAAAGAGATTTAAAAAAATACCTCATTCCTTCCTTCAATGTGTCAAATTTACCCAACAAAAATTCTCTGCAAAGCTTTCACTTTAGCATTTATTCAGTTTGTGTCAGAGAAACCTTAAGCCTCTCCTAATGTTGTAATTTTTATCTAACATGCTTTCAAATTCGGCTACACCAAATTATGTTTTCTAATACGAATGTTCTATTAGTCTCATCTATGAATGGTGTTTTTCTTAACACAATGAAATGATTGCTTTTGACAGGGATGAGTGAGAGAACTTTGACTTGGGTAAAGGCTATGAAGAGATGAGGCCAGATTTGAATTTCATTTCTGATACTATTATGGAATGTTAAAAAAATAATAATTTTTCTTTGAATTAATGTATTCTAGTGAAAATACTTTTTAAATTAGTGTAGTTCTCTTCTCAGATTGTATAAAATGGTAAAATGCATCCAAATAGATTTGTTATTATAAGCTTTATAAAAATTAATGACTTTCTAACAAATGGTAGCAATTAAGTAAAATATCAATTTGTTTATTTAGCAGTAATATTGAAAAAGACCTAAAATATATTTTAATATTACCAATCTTACTTTTTTAATCAGCGGAAGTGTACATTTTAAAAGGTCCTTGTAATTTTTTTAAGTAAAAGGAAACATTTTAAAGCTAAGCATATTAATGGCTCAGCATAGTGGTACTGTTGCCTTCTAGAATAATAATAATAATAATAATAAGTTAAAACACTGCATCTAAGTTTAACTTTTTCCAGTATTTCTACCATGAGAACTTTCAAAAATAAATGATACATATATATCTTTACTCTATTTCATATGTTTTTACCATTATTAAAAATAATATTATTCACCATTATATATCAACTCTCCAAATTTTACATGATTTTGTTTTATTCATAGTTCTATATATTCCTTGAGTAAATTATTAATAAATAATACATTTATATAGGTGTAATGTTAATGCTTTAGAAATAAATATTTAGAAATAAATATCAGTAAAATATCTTCAAATCGAAGAAAAGCTAACATGCAATATTTGTAAATATGGTATGGCCAAGTAATTGATTACATATTTATTTAAACACATTTAAATGGAAACATTTTTATCTACCTAAACATTTATATTTTATATGCTAAATTGCCCAACCTCCACTAGAAAACATACAATGAGTGATATTAACAACTGGAAACTTGGCTAGCACCCAGCTCAAGGATGGGATCTATATTTTTTGATGCTAAGTGCGATATGTATTTGCCACTTCATGTTGCTACTTGTCATTTCCCTTTAATCAAATGCAAGAACTGTATAACACCCACAAGGGAACCAGGTTTACCATATCACTATATATTACATTTGAGATGTGAGCTTCAAAGAGGTACAATCAGACATAAAAAATATGTTCATGGTGGACTGTGGTTAATACTGGGTTTTCTTGTTTATGCTGTGTTGTGATTGTTTGTGTTCGTTAAATAAGAAATATAGAGTGAATCAGATTTGTGCAAGCATGATTGTTTTTCTCATATTTCAAGAACAAGGCTACAGAGATTAAGATAATTTCTCTTTAGCTTCAATTTAAATTAGATGCATGCCTGGTATTCACAGGATATTTATCTAGATGTCTTACCTATCACCTTGACTTCCAATTTAGCATCTGAGAAGAGAACTTCATCAGCATACAAATGGAGAAATAAAGTGACTGAAGTAGCGAACTTTTCCTATAAGCTACTGAAAACATCAAGATCTCATTTTAATTGACTTACTTAAGACAAATGAAAAATAAAGCATGAGTGAGTGAAAATCAAAATTGAACATTCTATATTACTATATACAAAAATTGGAATTTATAGATCTTTTAAAAATACTTGATTGAGTTAAAGATGAAATAAACTATAAAAATAAACTATTTTATATCCTACGTATGAGTGAAATCATATGATTCTCAGCTTTTTCTGTCTTACTTATATCGCTTTGCATGATAATCTCAATATCTTTCCATGTTGTCTCCAATGGCTGTTATTTAATTGTTTCTAATGGCTGAGTGTAATTCCATTGTATGTATGTACCACACTATATTCATGTGGATAATCCACAACACTCTTTCCTTCTTATCCCAAAATCTTAAATTAATCCCAAAGCCCTTTTATATTTTTTAATCAGCAAAGCGTTTTTTAAATGTAAGTTAACAAATTTGCAGGTTCTAGGGATTATATCTTTGGTGGGGGGAACATTTTTAGGTCATGAAGGGGAAAGATCTAGAAATATTTGATGACCTACACTAATAGTTCAATGACTGCAGTATTAATTAGTCATCAAATACTCAATTTACTGTCTGCCCACAAAATAATCCTCAAATACATAATCATAGTATAAAAATTACATTATTAAATAGATAACAATTTTGTGAAAATGCCATTAACGAGGTAAAATTTTGCGGACTTATTTTAAGAATGTGATTAAGATGTTTTGTTATACTAAAATTTAAGATAGAAAATTACACTACTAATATTGTGCTAAAAATATGACTGCTTTTTCCAGAATATCATATAAAAATGATCTTACCTAAAAAAAAAAAATCACAAAATTAGAACTTTGGAAAGAAGCATGCTTTGTATTTTGTGACATTGAACATTACAGCACACATTTTAAAAACTTTAGTACTTAAAAATGTCTATAAAATATTCTAAATTGGGTTAGACTTTTGTGGCATTCAGAATGATTTCGGAAAATGTTGACAGCATGAGTGATTTCCTTTTGGTTCCGTCCAGACCTAGAGGATGTCCTTTGAAGACAGTTGTCAGTTTTTTCATTGCTAACGTTCTTCTCAGCACTGCCTTTGATTGTGATGGCTTTGATTCTTTTCCTTCAAAGCCAAGGTTATTAGCAAGAAAGGGACACTCATAATTGGTGTCGATGTACATTTATAACAGTGTTTCTTTAAACTCCTCTCAATCCTGACGCCAGCCTATTGGACTCCTCTAGGGTCCGGTCCCTAGAACAGAGAAACGCATCTTTGCCGCACTTGCATGCTCTGATCGAGGTCTTTCAGAAAGCAAGTCCTGCCACATATTAATGCCCTATCTTGGTAACAGCTGCATTTCACATTCCCGAAGTGTGAGCAAGCACAGACTTCATTAATTTTTAGGCTGAAGTGTAGAAGCAAAATTTTTCCCACTAGCATGCCTTGAGCTGACCCAGGCATTCCAATACTCTCCAATCCACTCCATAAATCTCCATTATAGCACTTCTTCAAGCTTGGTGTGTTGGTTCAAATGAACAAACAAAATAAAACAACAAAAATCAGGACATAACAAAAATGGGTTTTGGAGCCAGGGAGGTGTGCTTGACTTGTTTTTTCTATTCTATATTTTCATTATCTGTCTATTGAACATAATAATGATAATTATAGTTCCCAAATATTAAACTCTATCTTCTGTTTAGTGTCTTTCTTTGCCTACTACATAGGGAATCAATTAAAAGCAACTGGTTATGTCAATTGACTGACTGTCTTCTCCACCTTTTGTGAACTACATGAGAATGTGTTCATTTTCCATATTATCACCTCTCAAATCTTCAACAATGTTAAAAGAATGTTACCAGCATATACCACCATTTGATGCCAACAGATAACTGCCTTTAGTAATGACATAGTCATATTTTAACAATGGCGTGCGTTGGTTTACATAATGTCGAAAAATATTCCCAATAATGAAGCACGATTTTATAACTAAGCCTTTCAATGCCAGAAATATGTTGCATGTTTTAATATTTGACAGACCATTTATTTGACATTGTAGTCTTTGACTTAGGTGAAGTTAAATACCTCCGCATTTTGAATGCAGCCATTGTAGCAATTTTTGTCTTATTCATTATTTGGTTCATACTAGGACAGATTCACAATAGAGAATAGTTATATGATGTGGTGAGTTGGATGGTGGCCTCCCCCTAAATTTAAAACTCTTAACATTTTGAAAGAAAGGTCTTGTACATTTATTAGTTTGCTAGGGCTGCCATAACAAAGTACAGACTGGATGATTTCAACTCCAAAAGTTTATTTTCTCATAATTCAGGAAGCTAGAAGGCCAAGATCAAGGTGTCAGCAGATTTGGTCTCTTATGAGGCCATTCTCCTTGGCTCACAGATGGCACCTTTTCTTACATGGTCTGTCCTCTGTGCATGTGTGTCTCTAATATCTCTTTCTGTGACAAATTTCTTCTCTTTATAAGGATACTGGTCAAATTGCATAAGGTCCCAAACATATGGTCTCATTTTACCTTGAATACCTCTTTAAAGACCCTGTCTCCAAATATGGTCACATTGAGCAGTACTGGGAATTAGGCCTTCAATATAAATATTGCAGGGACACATATCAGCCAGGGTTTTGTTTGTTTGCTTATTTTGTTTTGTTTTTGAAGAGTATTTTTTTATGGCTAGAATAAGTTGTCAGGTTATTCTGTAGAAAGAGAAAAGATGTTGACGTTCACATTTAAATCATTAGAATTGGTATAATGATATTGCTTTGTATTAATTTGAAAAGTCATAGAATAACAAGGAACAAGTCTTGAAAAATAAATGGTACTGAAAATTTAAACATAGTTTTGTGGGATATAAAGATAAATTATGACATATGCCTAGGCATTGAAGCTAAAAGTTTCAGTAATGTTGGCTATTTTCCTTTTGTGCTTTAGTAAATTACCCTACTGATGTTAACAAGCAAGGTACATTATACTTTTGAAAATAAAAAATGAAACTCGCAAGAGGTTCACAGATTTTTTCTTAAGTCTAAATCTCATCAATTGCTTCCTCTTAATGGGATCACCAGGGTCCAGAATCTTGTACTTTGATTTACAGCTGTTATTTTACTCAAAGTTGTTCAGCAAGAACTTACATTATTCTTTAGTGTTCTTTTTCCTTTCTTTTGTGCAAACCACTATCTAGAAAACCTTGAAAACTCACTTTATTTATTTTCCAGTATTTTTAACATGTAACAATTACTGAATCTACAGATTGCTTTTCAGGAATGACCCCTAATTCAATTTAAGGTGTCAAATTAATTGGTTAAAAATCTCTACATAGTTTTAAGCAGCCAGGGTGCAGAGGTTGGTTTGGGAAAATGTACAGTGAGCAACAAGAATGAAGAGAAACTAATTTCTTAATTTAACCCTTATTTGAGATACACTTTATCCTGAAGACCTCTGTGACATTCAAAATGGACTATTTATCCTTAGTCCCAGAGGCAGTAGCTTCTCTCCATTGAGGGAGAGATAATATCTTAAACAGTGACTATTTTCCCATCTTTGCACATTTTTATAATTACCCCTCCTCTGCCATATTGTTATTAGTGGTATCAGAAAGGGAGAATAAATACTTGAAAGATCACATAATTTACTAATTTTTATGTAAAGTTTTGCCTTCCTAGAACTTTCATCATGAACAATTAGTAGTTTTTATAAGCATCATTATTAACTCTTAGATATAAATGAATTTGGTGGGTTTCAACCTACCTACTCAAGTTATTCTCTTTATTGATGATCAGATTTTCTCAACTTCTGCTCATAGGAGCCTCTAAATTTAGCTAAGTACTAGTGGTCATTTGTAGCTTGCATGCTATCTGGCATAAGAGTTCCAAGATTTAGTCGTAGATCTCCTTCCACAGACAAGGAATCAGACATTTCACCAAAGTGAATTGATTACTTTCAGTGGGAAATTGTATCTGGAAATCATTATCTGGGTCCTAGGTATGCTGATTACTTCTGCATTAAATTATGTTTCAGTGCATTTCAGAGAACAGAGCAAGGGAAATTGCTAGATATAGATGTTAGGAAGACAGACAGATGATGATTGATAGATGATAGATAGATAGATAGATAGATAGATAGATGGATGATAGATAGATAGATAGATAGATGAAATAAGTCAAGAATTTATACTGATTTCCAATTCAAATTCAGCTCTTAGATATTTTTGCATAATAGATTTCTTACATCTTTACCTCCTGCTTTTCAAAAACATTGGAAATAACTACTTTAAAATTTGCTCTACTTCACAATGCACGTAAAACAGTTTCAGATAACTGTAAAAGAACAATCAATAATGAGTACTTTAAATACTTTAAAATTATTGATTGTTCTTTATGTTCTTAGGTTCTATCTTGATATACATATAATAAAATGCTATGTTTTATAGTTAACTTGGAATGGTTCATCTGTGTGTTTAATAACTAGATGCATATTTAAGTTTACTTTTTCAGTTTTTCTTTTGATATTTTATTTCTTTTTCATATTTATGTAAAATATTTTGCATAGTTTCCAGGTCAAAAAAGGAAAATAGAGGAAAGAATGTATAATATAGATGTATGTGTAGTATGGATGTGTGTACACATATGCATCTATAATGTACATACTTTTTCTACTTTTTTCACTTACAATGCATGGGGACCAAACCATAATTATAGAAATGAGTACAATTCATTCCTTTTTAGAGCTGCAATTTTATAGATGTAGCATACTTTATTCAACCAGATCTTTATTGAGAGGAATTTGGATTTTTTACTAATATTTTTGGGCCCACCTCCATTACATAGAATGCTGCAATCATTTGCCTATTTAAAAAGGTATTCTTGTAAAAATATTTTTGGCAGTGTACATTTTGGATATATTTGTAGAAGTTATATTTCCAGTTCAGAGTATAAATGATTAAAAAATGTGTCACATATGCCAAGTTACTCTTCATAGTGATTTTATTTCATCATCCTACCAGCAATGTATGAAGTTTCATATTTAGCTGCCCTTTAGCACAATATTTTGTTAAACTTTTGGCTTTTTGCCAATGAAAGAAGCAAGAAATGGTATTTCAGTATGTGTTCATTTCTCTATTTTATGGTGCTGTTAAAATTTTTTTTCTAATTTTAGATACCCTTGATTAAACATACTAACCCTTTGACATTTAAGTTGCAAATATTTTTCCCAGTTTGACATGTGTCTGTTTACCAATGATGTCTTTTGCCATAGAAGTATTTAATTTTTGATGTAATCAAATTTACCGAACTTTTTCCTTACTGCTTCTGGATTTTGAATTATAGCTTAAGGAGGTTTTGCCTCTCCCATTTATACAAAAGGCAATCAAGATTTCTTCTCCTACATGTATGGTTTTATCTTTTTACATTTAAATCTCTGGACATTTTGGAATTTATCCTCATGTGATATGATGAACAGATCCAAAGTTGTCTCTTTTCCATATGCTCTCCAGTTATCCTAACACCATTTATTTAAAAATACATGTTTCCTCACTTTTGTACTACATTTTTCTATTTCGACCTCTTGTTTTTTATATCTTTTTGCACCCAAAACACATTTTAGTGTGTTTAAAATGTCTGCGTCTTATAAATCTTGTTCCCTGTATGCTCATTTTATTTTTCTTTAAAATGTTTTTGGCTAATAATTGCTTACGCTTGTTTGTGTTTGGAAATAAACACTTTAACTTTATTCCCATGCCTCAAACAAAATTGTGATCTTATTGTTATTTTCATAAATGCTTAAATTAGCTTATTGAGGTCACATCTTTATGATTTGGGGTCTCCCAAGGATATGGTATTTGTTTTTTGGTTCTCTGTATCTACTTTATGCCTTTCTGTGATCATTTTCAATAATTCAACGTAAATTTGTTTTATTACATATCAGCATTATATAACTGAAAGCCAAAAAAAATCTAAATAAAAAATAAAAATAAAAAAAAGGCATTTAAAATAACATTTCAAAATGATATATTAACAAATGAGATCAAGACCTGTACACTGCAGACCAAAGAATATTGCTGAGAGAAATCAAATGAGACCTTAACACATAAAGACACACACTGGTCATGAATTGGTGGACTCAACATTATCAAAGTGGCATTTCTTCTCAGACTGATCTATACATCCATTCATTCAATCTTAGTCTTTATGTGTGTTTGTATATAATCTTTATATATATTATATATATATATATATATATTTAAATTTAGGATTTCCATTCATGACACATCTTTGAATTTCTTTTGCCCTACCACCATACAACACAAGAGAAATCTTACATGGTTTCAATCAAACACCCCTGCTCCCAAATGATTGACACATGCCTCCATCATTTCTTATTCCCTTTTTTTACATTCATAGATTTAACTATAGACAGAAGAAGCAAGACAAGGACATCAAAGACATATTGATTAATAAAATGTTTAATCAATAAATGGAATATAGCGAAGTATCAAGAAACATAGGCAGAAAAGCATGTCAATATTAGTGGACTATCTCTGAAAAGTCAGGAATTAGCATGTATATGAAAAACAAATGTATGAAAAATTGAAAGAAAGATGACTAAGGATTGAAAAACTTTATTGCCACTGATATAAATATTTTTCTAGCAATATTGCTCTTTATAAGAATGAATTCCTAGTAGAGAGTTAAGGTTGGTAGCCAATGCAGTTTGATACATCAAAATCATTTCATATAATTACTCCACCAATTTTTTTAATGTTTCTTATCATTGAGAAATGAGAAAACCTTTGAAAATGATGAAACCAAAGTAGAGTGGAAGGCTTTGAAGCTCATACTAATATAAATTGCAAATTATTTTTACAGTAAATCCATTCAATATAATGAAATGAAACAACAAAGAGCTTAAATTGCATTTATTTGGTTTTATCTGTAATATGTTTCACTATCTTGACCATTACTTACACATTTTTTTAAATTGAATAGTTTAAATGATATGGAATATAAATTAATTATTGAAATTTATATGTATAATCACAATGATGAAGACAGTCTTCACAAGTTTTTTTTTTCCATGTAACTGCAATGTGTCGTGTCTTATACAGAATTAAATATAACTGAAAACTATGAGGTGCTCAGGACAGATGACCATATATAATGGTTTTGTTAAGTAATATAATTTTAGTCTTTTTTCTCCGATAATTTAGGGTAATTTATAAATCTGTATGCTCCAAACAAAAAGACGAAGCCTAAATAGAAGGTAAAAGGATTGTTGCAACAGGGAAATGTGGATATTAAAATATAGCCAAAGTAAGAGAATCTGTCAATTAAAATTTATTCACAAGACATTTATGATCTCATTATGCATGGGACAATTCAAGATCCTGAGGATAAAAAGATGAATAAGATTCTCTTTTTAACCTAGGGATTTCATTCTAGTAGCAAATACTGGCAATGATTCAGGTGGAATGTCGTATATTTAACAATAGCAGTGTACTTAAGGAGCTTGGTAAAAAAGTGAAGAGTGTAAGGGAAGCAGGGAGCCAGTAAGGCTGCAGAGAGGAGCTAGCTTGTAGGGAACAAAGATGGCCCTGTGCCTGAAAACTTTTGCAATAGGGAAGCACATTTTTCTACAGACCTCAAAAGTAATAATGGATAAAGCGAGGATATGAATTGAAAAATTTCTATCACTATATTCTATTATACAACCATTTAAAAATTAAGATATAAGAATGTGATTAAAATATAACATTTTACTTAAAATATTTTTAAGTATTATACTTTATACAAACATTTTAGGAAGGTAAGCTATTTCTATAGGTAATATGACAGCCTTACTTTGCACTTTATTTTCATTTTTATTCATATTTTGAGTTTTTTTTTGTTTGTTTTATTTTACACTATGAAATGTTATGAAGGGCTAATTGTCTTTCTGACATGTATTTGGTCTGACATTTTTTGAGCAAATATTTAAGTCTTTTGTGATGATATTAAGTACTCCATATGGACTAAAATTACTTAGAAGGTCTATGCTTAAGAATTAGGACCACAGAAATGAAGACATACCTTATCTTAAATATTGTTGATGTACATCATGGTTTGGCAGTAAAGCAGATCACTGAATAGCTGTTACTGAGGCTTCCTTCATGGTTAGTGTCACCTTTCTTTGACTGCTTTCTAATCAGAGACTTCCTTTTCTTCCCTTCCCTTCCCTTCCCTTCCCTTCCCTTCCCTTCCCTTCCCTTCCCTTCCCTTCCCTTCCTTCCCTTCCTTTCCTTCTCTCTCTCTCTCTCTCTATTTTCTCCCTGTCATTCAGTTTGTATAACCTCTATTGCCAGGTTTTCAAGTTCATTCATCTTTATTTTTCTGCAGTTTCTAATCTATTAAGGACATCCAATGAAAATTTAATTTTAGATTTTTTACTTAAAACTCTAAATTTCCATTTGATTTTTTTCTATGATTTCATTTCTCTATTATATAAATTCCTATTTACCTTTAAAGCCTGGAACATGTCAGCTAATTCCATTTTATTCATCATTTGAACATAGTTCTATTGGTATATTTTTCTCCTGGTTATGGGTCACATTTCCATCATGATGCTTCATTAGTCTACTGTTCTTTTGTTGTTGTTGTTATATACTGGTCATTGTTAATATCACATTTTTGAGTTTTTGGATGTTGGTGTTTTTCTTAAAGAGGATTGATTGTGTTTTGCTGGAATGAAAATCGATTTGTTTGTGGATTAAGTTGATTTGCTTAAACCCTATTTTAAGGCATTTTTGGGGACACTTTGATAAAACAGTAATCTAGAACCAGGGTAGCTCAACTTCAAAGTCTTGACCTTTTTAATATCCCTATGGAATGTCCCAGTTGCTCAACAAATTACTCTACTCTGCCTTGTTCAGACTAGGAAATCTCTCAGCCTATGAATTGCGGTGGTTTTGAGTTTATCATATCCCAGCGGTTGTTCTTTCTCTTTAAAAGGTTATCTTACTATTTAACAAAAGACTCAAAGGGATGCTTATGCAGGTTTTTGGAGTACTTTATCTGTGTAGCCTCCTATTCATGCATACTCTGACAAATTTTAGCTAACTTAGCTCCTCTGAACTTGACGGTCTGTCTCCAATGCTTGTAGAAACCAATGTGCTCTGTCCCTACCCTGAACTGGTGTCTAGTAAATACCTCCATGCAGTAAGTCAGGTTGATCTTAGGTGTCACCTAATTATTTTTTTATTTCTCCAAGTTCAGTGTTCTGTACAGCCTGCTGTCCAATTAAAAAAATTATTTTTAATTATTTTTTTCTATTTTTGAGTTGCTTAAATGACAGGACTTATTGAGAACCAATTACACCATTATGGCCAGCAATAGAAAGTCTACAATGTGTTCTTTCCTTTTTAATGCTATATTCTCTGTTGGAAACCTTTACAAAACCTTATTTTTTAAATCTGTAATGTAATCCTCTTATCACTTTGCATGACTCTTGCAGATCTTAGTTTAAATGTTACTTTTTTTTTTTTTCAAGAGCTTTCTGGGATCTGCACATTCATATATTGTATTTGTTTGCTGCCTCAGTATTTTGCACTTTCTTCATCAGTGCATTTGCTATACTCTACCATGTTTATTTCATTTATTTTCATAACCGAAGAGTACACATAAAGTATGAAATACTTAGTCCCATAAGTGTGAATCATTAAATTCAGGCTTTGAGGCAACATCAATTTCAGGTTAGTGAAGACCACAAAAGATCAAAAATACTGCATTGAATGTAAATGCAACTTGGGCAAAATCTAAAGGATATTGAATACAGTGATAACTGAAAAATTATATCCAACCCATGAAAAGCTTTTCAGCAAGAGACTGATGGGTTCACATACTTCTAATAGCTGTGCAAAGGTAAAGGATGGAGGCTTGATAGGAAGCTGTTCAAGTAGCAAGGTCAACCTATAATGCCAATGGATGTCTTAGAATCAGGGGTGTGGAATGTTCAAAGTATATTCTTGGTTTTCTTTTTCTTGCCTGAATATCTCATTATGCCTTTAGCTGAGATAATGCATAATGAGTAAAAAGTTGAGGGGAAGAGATTATATCATTTTTCGCATGTATGGTTGGAGGCGCCTGCTCTAAGGTCAGGTAGATCGATCTGTTTCTCACTTGGATTTGTATTCTACAGATAAAAAACATATAGGAGATCAAAGAATAAGATAGATAACACTATAAAGATGTGATTAGTCAATTTCATGTGTGGGGGGGAATTATATGGATAAAATGACCTGTTTTGTCTTTTATATCAATTATATGACCAAAAAAAAAGACTTGTTATTTAATAAAATTTTTATGAACATTAACAATGGATGTCGTTTGGTGATTTCCACAAACTAACTCTAAAAGATATTTTTTAGAGAAATTAAATATTGATGGGACAGTATATGATATTAAAGAAGCAGTATTTTAAGGTATAAGATGGCATAGTGATTTCATTGAAAACGAGGTCTGTGTGCCATTCGAAAAAAAGTTCTAGATTGGAGATGTGGCATATATATATCTACATATCCATATCTATACCTATATATCTGTATCTCTATATATCTATATCATCTATCTATATATACACACATATACATATTGTGTATATGATACTTTTAGTTATAAATTATATAAAATTGCTCTAGAATGGAACATAGAATTAGAAGACCAAAAGCAGACATTTTGGAGTTAATAATAATAAAGGTGGTTGGAAAAAGATTAGATGTAGAAACCATATAAACATTAGGAAAAGTAATGGTGGTGGTGTTGGTAGGGCTCTCACTCTCATAATGAAAATAAATATTATGAGTGAAGAAAAGATGCCAATGCACCATTATTTTTGTAAAAGCCAAATTGTTTGGCAACTGGTTGAAATTTTGGGCAATAGAGAGACTCAAATTCAACTCTGAAATCAGGGTTTTATACTTTACTAACGAGAAGAGTGAGTAGTGATACTATCAACCAAAATAGGAATCAGAGAAAGGGATGTAACCTTTTGAGGAAATATAATGGACGTGAACCAATTTTAAGTTAATACTTAACGAAAAGGCACTTCAGAAAATGTTTGCCCTGTGACCCTTCATAAGGTGAGTGACACCCCATTATCTCTTCCTGCACTCTAATTTTTGAGACTGCTTAATGCAACTATTAAAATGTTTTAATTTGAATATAGTTAAAAATTATTTAAATTTTGACATTTCAATAGCAACTCATTAAAATGTTAAAATTATTGATATGTATTGATTTCTTGTTGATCTTTTGTACTTTGTCCTTTTTAAAAAATTAGTATAAGATATTAAAATTTAGTTTGGTCTTGTGTTTTAATTAGTTAACTGAGATTATTCATCACATAGCTGTGGCAATTATATTGTATTTTATTCTCATTTTTTTTTTTTTTATTTTTCAACTCCCAGTTAAATAAATAATTTACCCGTCATATGAAAACTGGGAGTTTACTTTGGCTTTAATATATGCTATGAGCTCCTTTTTTCAAAACAAGATGTTTAAATCATTCAAATTGTAATAGAAATTATTTTAATATGCAAAATATCCCCAGGAATTTGAGATCATTTATTTTTATTTTTATTTATTATTATTATTATATTTTTATATTTTAGGTGAGGCAACTCTTGGTTGACCTCCGAGATTCCAAGGACCTCATCGGTTTAAAATCTCTTATTCTTTTATTTTTTACACCTATTGCACCTGGTCTTCCTAGGTGGTCTCCCATAATTTCAGATCATTTAAACACGAGTCTTGCTTTTGCAACACAACTTAATTTGATTACCTTCTTCCCGAATTAAATCAGGTACCGGTTCTATTTTGTACATCCATGGGAATTTTTTTCCATTTTAAAAATTATTTTAAACCCAAGCAAAGATACACAAAATACCAAGAAAACCTTGAAACTCACCCTTTAAAATTAGTTCAAATGCACTTAATAATCAGGCTAGTTTAATTTGGTGCATGAAGCCACTATCGTAAATCTTTATTTCCATGTGTAAAGGTCCTTTCTGCTTTAATTAGGTCTTCATTGGTGGGTTTGTAGTAAGTTGTACACTGCTTCCTGCTCTTGATTCAGTCCCTAGAATATATTCAGAGACTACCTTAACACATTTTCGATCTCAGTTAATATTTTCAGGAAACCATATACAAGAATATCAAAATAAAAATAGAATTGCTATTATAGCATATTTGTTCTTTAATATTTCTGTCTCTTGTTATAAGAATAAAGCAATTTTATTCTGTTTAACAACAAAAATAAGTTAGATTCCAAATTAGTAGTGTTTAAATTACAAAGGAGTACATTTATGCTGCACACATCCCAAACACCTTTGATTAGACAGTATATAATCTATTCAGCAAGAACAACAATATTTTGATATTAAATCATTTCATAATATGTTTGCCCTCCATATATGGTCTGCATTATGTGGAGTAAATGTGATAATCCAACTGTGGTATATAGCTAGTCAGTAATTGGTAATCCCATGAAAGTGATGTTAGTTGTTTGTTTCTTTGTTTATAATAAACACTAAATCATAACTATGGAAGCAAGTGTGCATAGATTAGATAGATGATAGGCAGACACACGTATACAAAGATATAAGATAAATGTGATATGTCTATAGGGATACATATATTTCATGTTATCCAGATGGTATCCTTTTATTGCTATTTTCCAGAAAACAACAGAATTTACAAAAATGAATGAAAAGTTTCTTCTAGAAGCCACAATCAGAGCTGTGTACAAAGGTGTGAATATGATGCAGTTGTATTTTACATCCCAAGGAAGACAATGGAGAAAACCTGATTTAAGGTTAACTAAGAAAATTTCATTTGTTCTAATAAGGACTGAATGTCCCTTCATTCACTATCTTACTTTCACCTCTCTCTTCTGTCAAGGTTGCCTACTATCTCTTCTATGTATAGAAATACAAATTATTACTGGTAGAGATTTCCAAGTTTCTACACCTGCAGTTTTTCAGTTTACCGCAGAGGAGCTGCTATATTCTCATAGATTTTTTTTTTTCACTTTAATAAACTCTGTAACATGCCTGACACATGTTCCTTATTCCCATAGAATGGTTTCTCTATTCATCTGCAGACTCATGGCTATACCATTTACTCAACTGATGTGTTATTCACCGCTGCATTAATAGAAAGGAATTATATCCTGCCCTGAATTTTGGCAGGAAGAGTAATTCACCGCTTGAATGTGAGCTAAAATTAGCCTCTGCATTGGTTGGAAATATGAACACTTTTTTATGTCTTATGCAATACCATTGAACAATTTTCCCTGGCTGCTGCACTATGGGATTTTAGTCTTAACTATATTTTACACACAAAATTATGGATTTTAGTTGCTCTAAAAATTGGTGAAAAATTCTTCTTTTATACCTTTACAAATTATTGTGTACACCTGATAGTTGGTAATCTTGAGTGTGCCATTTAGGTTTATGATCATAAAGCAATTATTTACATACAGTTTTAGAAACTAATCACATCCACCATATTTGTACATTGTTGAGTAAATGTAGGAAGAGAGGGAGAGAATTAAGTGCATTACATTTTATGTGTTCCCTATTATAAAAGCTCAAGAACGGGAACTTCCTTTATATGGAATTATCTGCATTTTTAAAAAAAGATCTTAAAACATGCAAAGAACAGCTGTATTTGCAGCTGCAAGACAGAATTATTTCTGAATACAGTTTCTATTTGTACTGGGGCAGGTGAAGGTTAGAAGACCTCACTCTAGGCAAAAAGGCGAAGTATTTGAAGTTCTATTGTTTTGTGGTTTGATTTCTAGAAAAATTCAGCATCCTGTATAGCAACTTCTTTCTCCACTGCAGAGATTTAGAACCTGAATGTGTACCTCATTCTTTCTGACATAGAAGATACTTGTACTCAATAGAAGGGAACCATTTAGGTGAAAGATTTGAACTCTAAACTCAGCTTAATCTGGTTTTGAATCTCAGCTCTGAAACTTATTATTCGTGTCATCTCTAGAAATTTAACCTCAATGTTTTCTCATATATTTATTTGTTCAAAAAGGTTTTGAACAGTGCTAGGCATAAGTATAAAATACTGGCAAGCCTATGTTTTTGGCATATAAGAATTAGATATAAGAATTAAATATTGAATAAAATATGGAATAGTGTTTGATGAATATAATTTAGATTTTCTTCTTTACTAATCTAAAATTAGTTACACTTTAAAACTCATTCACATCATTTTATACACATATATATGTGAATGTTGCGTGTACATATTATGTATATGTTATATGCTTTTTAATTTTTACAATGTAAATCTTTAGCAAATAAAACTGTATATATTTACATGTAGATTGTCTAACTCTAACATTGGAGTTGGAATGGATGAGTCATATATACAGAGGAAAAAAGAGCCTCTAAAAGGTAAGCATGTATTATTATCAAAAGAAGGAACAACAGAAAAGTCAGTTTATGCTTAACCTGTTCCCAAGTACATTGTGCCTTCATGATCCTAATTCGACTACTGACAGTTTCCTTTATCATTTCTCATTTACAAGTCCTCTGACTCTGTGCATAGGGTAAATTATTTACTAGACTAAATTGTTGTTGTGTTTTCTTTAATTTCATAATGTGACTATTAATGTCATCATATGAAAAAAGGAAAAAAATATGTAGTGTATGAGAGTTTAAAAAAATATATAGTGTATGTAGAGAAACAATAGCTTACTTAGTAATATTAGTGATCCATCTACTTCCATGATATAAAATTTAATATAAGTGTAATTTCCTTGTAGCAAAAATATTTTTTGAAATATAAGTTTATCACAGTCAAGAATTTTACAAAATTTAGTTTCGAGTGAGTATTTGTTACACAATAGCTTAAGCAAAATTTAATTAGGGCTATTTAATTAAAGAATAGTATTTTCTTTTCTGCATAAGAGTCTAAAATCTTAAACTACTTTCTAGAATTTTTCTATTTAAGTTTCAAAGAGTACTAAAATTAATCAAACAAAATTAATGATGGAAAGACCATATATTGCATTCTCATTATCAGTAAAATTGAATAAATCTCATCTGTCCAATAATTTCTTAATTTTCTTATTATTTCCTCTTTTAAACTTGAACTCCATATTAGAGAGTATTGTGTAATCAAGGGAATACTGGATACTGTCATTTGAAGGTAAAATGACAATATAATTTTATTATATCGAATATCCGCATTCCACATACACTTTGAAATATGAAAACAAGGTTCTAACATTATTTTTTGTCTTGATTTGCAATGACATTTTTTTCAATTAATTTAATTATTTAGTCTTGCTACATATTATATTGAATGAGCACTGAAGCACAGAAAAATATTGGAAAGATTTTTGATTCAGTTTAGATTATTGAGTGAAATTATTTTGACCACACTTGCATGAGATTACTTTATGCTCTAACAAAGAATTCCTTGAGATACTGATCGAGAACTTTGGACCATCAAGCTATATTTGGATTTCTATTGCTATCTCAATCTCACACAAGTTCATTACAAAACACAGAACTAAATTTTTCTGCGAATTAATTTATATAAGAAAAGGCTAGGTCATTGAAATTATAGCATACAGATATGAAGTTGATTAGATAGAAAAAAGATTGCTAATTTTGACAGAAAAAGGAAAGTTAGGAATGAAATATCGATAAGGCATTTGCTGAAATTTTTATTTCTATGATTTTCATTCATTTGTTCAACAAATATGAATTAAACTTATAGTGTCCAAATTTGGAATAATTTTTTGGGAATTAGAATTGTTTTTATTATATTTACAAACAGATGATCACAAAGTTTATTTAAAGTGATAACTCACTTTCCTGGATTTATGACAATTTCATAATTGGGAAGTGTTGAGTCAGTGATTGTGATATATATATATATGTATATATAGTATGTGTGTATACATATATAGACACACATATAACATGTAATATATAAAATTATATATATGTATATATAGGTATGTGTATATATATATACACATACACACACACACACAGACACACACACACATACACACACACATATGTATAATTGTCAGTATTCCTGGGCCCCAGTATTTGAGTTCCTCTGCCAGGGTGCACTGGCCGGAGCAAATGCTTGAGTAGGAGATCTCAGTATGGAAAGGAAACTAATTCAATATTGAGCAAGCCAATCCAGAGAGCTAATGCTCTGAAAGACCCAACTTCCTGATGGCATGTAGGTTACTGATTATATAGGACAAAATCACAAGGCACCATGGCTCAGTGGGCTTGGGGTTGTGCTAGGAGCTGATTAGTTAGAGGTGAGGTAAGGGTCATAAATCATTTTCTTCAGGTCTCCAGGACAGCTCTGACGTCTGCTCTGGCATTCTTCTGTATGGGCTCATGGAAAAGTAGTCAGGGGGGTTGTTCCACCTTAGGGCTCAGGAACTGAACTATGACTGGATCAAGATGTCCTCTTTTGCAGTTATCTTTAGTCCAGATATTATAACCATTAGTCAGGTCCAGGCTACTATCTTCTGCTCCCTCAGGGGTTGCCGATTATCCAGAGGAAAGGCTGGGTCTATGAGGGGTCTAGAAAGGGAGGAAGATACCTAGAGCTAGGACTCAAAGCCAAATCAAAGTCATAAAAACCCTTGGCTTCAGGAGTAGCACAACTTCACAAGTTAAGGCCTCAGTGACCCGCAACATTGCCCTCACTTCAGACAACAGCCACAAGGGAGTCCCAGGCTACTCACACGTCCGAGTGACTGGATTCAAATTCAAACGTCCCATGACTCCCTTAGGTTTGAAAATGCATTAGAGTAATACAGATTTTAGAAAGCGATCTACTTAACAGTTCCAATTTTATTATAAAGGATACAACTTAGGAGGAGTTAATTAAGAGACACTTAGGATTAGGTCTAGGAGAGTCCTGAATAGTGTTTTGGTGCCCATTTCTAGTGGAATTAGAGCTTGTCATTTTCCTGATTCATTAATGTGTTCGGTAATGAGGAAGCTTCACTAATCCGCGGTCCAGAGTTTTTATTGGGGTTTCCTTACATATGCATGGTTGATTAAGTCACTGGCCATGACATGATCTCAGTATTCAACCTTCCTCCCTTCGCTAGATCCTGGGCTGCCTCAGAGTCCCATCCCGTAATCACAATGTTGGTCTTCTTAGCTTGACACCCACCTCCTATAGCTTTCAAGGGGCTTACTGTAGTAACGTTATGAGCATAAACTGTCAGGTGTGATCTAAGGAACTCACGAATAATGAAAACATTCCTATTGTGAAATTCTAAAAGAGTATTCCTCCCAGGAAGCAAGGATGAAGGCTAGTCAAAATTTTTTGTTACACTACAGCCACCATTTGTGTCTTATTCGGATCCGTATGTATGAGGATTAGAAGTATGTAGTACTTGTTTAGACAGTTTTGCAGTTTTGTTCATGATATGTCACAGTAGAATATAATGAGTTAAAATATATAATTTCTCATTTGTTGTCTAATCATTTTCTGCATTGTATCAAAATGTTGGGAATTTTGGCAGGAGGAATTCTATAAATTGAATTTCATGGTGGTCTCATGTCTCATTGAATTTATAATATATTCAAATAGATTTATTACAATATTCATATTTGCATCTTCAGATATACCTTATACTAGGGATCCCCAACCCCCAGACCAGGGACCAGTATCAGTCTGTGACCTGTTAGGAACCAGGCCACACAGCAGAGGATAAGTGTCAAGCTAGTGAGCAAAGCTTCATCTGTAGTTGCAGCCACTCCCCAGCGCTGGCATCACCGCCTCAGCTCCACCTCAGATCACCAGGCAACAGATTCTCACAGGAGCACTGGTCCCTGGTGCCAAAAAGGTTGGGGACCGCTGTCTGATACCACTTTAGGAAAACTCTATTCCACATTTAATTCAGAAACAAATTTAGAAAATGATTTATTTCACACAGATAATCATCTGTAATATGTTTGAAATATAATCATATTTTTACAAAGTAACATTTTAGGATATGTTTTTAGAATATATATAATGAATGACAACTTTATATGTAAGTTAAGACAAATCATCTTTCTGTGAAACTGAAAATTAGAATGGGTCATGCGTTTTAAAATATGCATATTTTAAGATGAATGTTTGCTGATTTACCAGATTATAAGTTTTCATGAATAGTTGTGCTTGAAACTTTGTTTAAATACCAGTTTAGCAAATTACTAGCATAAAATATCACAGTTTATGTATAACTATAGGGTGTTAAGGGGATTGGAGTTTATTTAGATCAGCAGAAATCTATATGAAAAAGGAAGGTCCTCTCAAATCCATTTACTTTCACTCTTCACATGTAGTGAAAATGCCCCAATTTTTCATTACTCTAGCCCAGTCTTACATTTGACATACATACTTAATGATTACAGGCATGACAAAGAAGAAAAAACAAATTCTTGCTAATGATGGGCATGTACCAAGATACAGATGAAAACCTGTAAAAGTATGTCAGATTACCCAAAACACTAATAAGCAAGTACTCATTGTTTCTAAATGTTACCAGCATCAACACTGTTCTGAAATATATCTTTTATTTGCGAAGAAACCAGGTTGATGTTTAATCTGTCCAAAAGTATCATGAATAGGTAGTTTGTCACTTGGAAGAAATTTGGCAGTTCCTGTGAGAAGATTAAACTGCTTTTATGAAGAGATAAAAAAGTGAAGTCCCAATTGCTTACTCAGTCCTTGTACTTAAAATAATGAAGTCTCCAATTAGCATAGTCTTTCATCCCCTTTCCTAAATAGTGACGTTGAAGCAAAAATAGACATTTATAGAATCATATATTTCTGTCCTTGATGTGTGTCATTGAATTAATGATGTCCTGGATACAGACTAAAACATAAACTCAGCAATTCCCCTGAAGAAGCTTACACTCCAGTAAAAATAAAGATAAATGCATTATTTTCCATGCTGACAGCTAAAATTGAGGTCAGTGATTACCTGTAGAGAGAGCATGATCGAAGTACTTCAAAGGCAGTTTAGTAAAAGAGAGGAGACTTGAGGGATATAGGAAGGAGAATCAAAGCTTCTTCATTGTTAAGGATGCAGCCTGTCTGTCTGGCTGCCTTTACTATGATAAATGTTTTGGATTAATCACCACTCTTCCCTCTTGAAGACATTTTGTCTTGAAAAGTGATATTTTAAGGTTTTAACTGTTTTCTCTCACACACACCATTCTCAAAAAAAAAAAAAAATAACGTATGCACGTACACACACGTGCATATTCCATAAACCCAACATCCTCAGATATTTTTAGTTTGCTTTATTTATTTATTTTGCTTAAGTTTTTTACTGTTAATATTCAAAACGTTTAATTGTTATGCTCTATTTTTTTTGTGTTGCTGGATGTAATATAGGTGTATTAAGCATCAATTCATTTAGATATTTTTAAAGTATCTTTCTGTAGCATTACCAGCATGACAAGATGCAAATAGCTTTTCTTTTTTTTTTATTTGCTGAGTCTTAGAAATGCTTAGATTATCTATTTAATAATTACAGAAATAGAGAAATTATTATTCATACTTTTTTCTACTTTACAGATAAAGAAACTGAGATAAAAGAATAGATAAATAAAAGATTTCACATCTAATTAAGTGAGAAGACTAACTTACAAACCTGACATTCTGTTCCCAGAGTCTGTGGCCTTGCTCTTAATTATTGCATCAATACTAGATAGGATCCTGATGCCCGTAGTTTTCTCCTGGCCTAGCCTCACTGGATTGGACTAATGCAGTGAATAAAAACTAGAAATGTTTTCTGAAATCACTGCCAGTATACTGGAAGTCTCAACCAAACACCCCAGGACCCAGAAAAGTCTCTATTTATATTTAAGCTAGAGTGAGCAGATGCCACCAGGTGGCACCAAATACAACCAGAAGTAGATCAATCAGCTAGTGCCCCTGAGAGTCCTCAAGGGAAGCTCACTCAGCTTTATCATCTTTGCAATTGATAAAAGTATCTTTAGTCGACAGTATTAAAATTTTTTAGACTCCACATATCTTGTTGTGGTGGAGTCTTCTATTCTTTGGTTTGAAATTGAAAAAAGAAAAACATCCTGAAAGGAGAATATTGAGATTTTCTGGGTGATTACAAATACTTTGAAGAAGAAAAACTACATGTGGTGTTTTGAAGCAGAATCTGAGACTTGAAAGGAAATTTAAAAGCTATTAATTTAAAATACATAAAATGATTGAATCACCTTTAGAATAGCTCTAAAAATGAATAATAAGTAGAATTATTTCCTGAATCTCTTTAATAAGAAACACAATCCCAAGACTACCTGTGCCATCTTTGGTTTAAGAACAGTTAGAAAGTGCTTTATTTAAAATAAGCCAAAGTCGATATATCTGTAGCTTTGTTTTTTTCTACTGTTCCTGGTTCTAGCTTTGGGGGTCTAAATGAGGCCTTTCCAATTTAACTTCAGATATTTAAATAAAATTTATACTGTTTTAGAGCAATATCCTAAGTTAATTTATCACAATTTCTTCACTTGTTATTCATGTTTATATTTATGAATTAACTTATCGAAGAACTATTAATTGAGTGATTACTCTGTGCCTGGCACTGTGAGAAGCGACACATCAGACGTGGAGTCAAACACACAAAATCCCTGTCATCGTGTCCCTCCACTCTAATGAGAAGAAAGGACAATTCTCAAGTAAATAAACATTGTGCCTATAGATTGTAAGTTCTCTGAATGCAATGGATAAAGACTTCAGATAGTAATAACGAAACCAGAGTCATGGAGTCTGTCACATGCCAGGTACTATTTAAGCACTCTTCACACACTATATTATTTAATTCTCTTAACAACCTCGTTAGTTAGCGTTTTATGTATCACCTAGACAGTTCTCACACATAATAATTCATTCACTTGAAGGACTCAGACTAATCAGAAAAGCTTTTATAGTTATGTTCAAATTCATTCTCATGAAAGGATATAAATCTTAATTGGCCAAGGGAAATGGTGAGCAGTACATTGTCAGGAGAAGCCAGGTATAAGCTTCAAACATCTCCTGGCATTGGAGTCACATGGGGACACATTTAATTCTCCCATCATTGATAAGTAAGAACTCATGCAGAGAAAGTACTATCAGTGAGGGAAGTTCATCCTAGCCTTGGTGTCCAGAAATTTTATTGGGTCAGTCACAACGGCTTACAGCACCCTATGACTGACCCCAACTCCTCAGACTCCATCCCAGCTACCACAGCAAAAAGAGATATTCACCATAAATCACATGGTTTGTCCAAAATGGTACATGCATCCAAAGGCCTCAGGCAGATAAATATTAGACAGAATATTCCAAGAACTAGAAGGTTGTCTCTTAAGAGACAGCCAACCTCTTTAGAATATGAAGTGTTGGAACAACCTAGTCCTGCTGGCCTACACTTTCTGACAGTAAAAGAACCATATATATATATATATAATTTCTGAACATCTGTATTTAGCTAGTATTTGTATTTCTATCACACAACAAATTAGTATGCTTTCTCAACAGAATCGGGGGGGCTGATTCTGTTGGGAAAGCATACTAATACATATATTATATATAGTATATATATACACATTACACAAGCATTACACAAACATCATTAAAATTGGTCATGATTCAATTATTTCTGGGTTCAAAATCAGTCGGGGACAAAGCCAGTCACCCTATTTTAGTCACAGGCTCATACTGAGACCGATGTTAATCACACCTAGGAATAATTTAGTTTGTGTATGCTAAAACACCTCCTGTCACCTTTTTGTCTTAAGATGCAGTCATCCCTAGCACATTTTAGATTCATTTTGTGATGCCTATGGCTTTATTCCCATCAGAAACAGAAACCCATTGTCTATTTTAATTCTGTTTAATAACTTTTATCTGAAAAAACAACGGTTATATGTTTTTGTGCACAGTACGCTGTGGTATACTGGACATGCAGTTGCCAGGGATGTCTATAAAGACTTGTCATCACAATTTATCATTACACAGTGAATAGTCTGCCCAGAACTGTATATCACCTCAGAGCCTGATGGCCAAGTAGAGGGTAGTTTATAGACATTCTTCTCAAATAATATCTCTTGTAATGGAAGTAACCAGAAAAAAAAGTTGAAAACACTGGTCTATTACTAGAATTTCACTCAGTCATCAACACTTGGTCCAGATCATCATCTTATTACATAACCAGATGTTTCCCAGAATGATGCAACTCAGGTTTATAGGTTTTCATTTGAATATGTCAAGTTCTCCAATAGAGGTTGTTTTGGCAAACATATGTCTTCACCTTTTGGGGCTTCTGGTATAATTTTGCTAAGAGGGCTTTCTTTGGAATGAGTAGAATTTGAACAACCCAGGTTAACTACTTACTGCCCAGGTAGCTACTCTTTGTATCCCTTATTGACATGAGGACATGAGGTTAATAACATATTCTTAGTCTAATGATACAACTTTAGAAAGGTTGATCAAAGAAGGTTCTGAAGGTGTGACATTTAAATAAAGCCTAAAGAATGAAAAAGATTTGACTACAGAAAGATTAGAATGAAAGGTACTTGAAATGAAGGAGTAATTGGTATGAAGTACCTGAGACAGGGGAAAGGCCTGAATATTCAGGGAGTTATGGAAAGTTAAATGAGGATACTACATAGTCAATGATGAGTGTGTGTGTGTGGGGGGGGGCATGGTGAGAGATAAAAGTCAAGAGATGGAGAGGGCTAATTTATGCAGCACTTTATAAGCTTTTATAAAAGTAAGGAATTGTAGAATGATATAACGATACTTACTTATTAGAAAGAATCACTTTTTCTGGTAAGTGCTAGATTATGGTCAGGAAAAAGAGACAATGCCTGGGAATATTTTGCAGTATTCTAGATAGGATGATGGTTACTAATGCAACAAGCGATGAATCTGAGTTGCATTTTTTGAAGTAAAACCCAGAGCATGTGGAGATGCTTAAGATATATCAGGCATATAAAAAACCAATCATATAAAGTTCTGTCCTTATTGAGTTTATATTCTATTTAAGAGAGACTGACAATAAATACAACAAATAAGAAAATTATATATTATATGTGTAAGTAATGTGGAAAAGAGAAAGTAAGAGAGATTAGGAGTTAATGATGAGAGAGACATACTGCATTAACCAGATTGGTCAGTGTAGTCTTATCCAAAAAGTGGCTTTGGAGCCTATATTTCCATTATTTCTCCAGATAATTCAACCTTCTTCTCTTAACTCTAATTTAGTTATTTTTGTAATGTGTCTCAATATTCTCTACCTGGTTAGATTTCTAGTTGTCATAATCCATACAACAAAATTCTGTTGTGTTGCTTTTTATAATGCTTCATGGATTTCTTGGTGTTTATCCATCACCATACCGCATCTCTTTCTAAAAGATGTTCAGTAGAATAGAATCATTCTGGTTAGTTAAAATAGTCATGCTTGAGTTTCATTTCATCAAATTGTATAGATACCTATGTAAAAAGTATTTGCATCTTCTGCCATAACATCTTAAGTACTTTACTCTAATTGCTATCTTTTCTCCCACTGATAATCTTAATTTCCTTATTTATTTTTTTCTCTTTTTTTAAATTCGACGAATCCTTATAGCAATGTATGCATATATGTATTTATGTATGTATGTATGTATGTATGTATGTATGTATGTTTTATTGAGGTGTAGAGGGGATTGTGGCTGAATGAGTGGGAATTAAAGTGAATATTCTTGTCTAGTTTCCAGAGAAGGCTGACAATTTTACTTAACACAACAATGCCATCAGATCATCAAAACATTTTAATCACAATTACATACATATTTTGAAATGGAAAAAAAAGGCACTATCCCAAATGACATAAGATTTAATTTCACATGACAAATGAGTCTTTGTTTTTAGTTTGAATTATTTAAAAGAAATATATCACATTTACAATATATTGTCCTTAAAAATCTTATGTGCTCCCACTGTTGAAAACTAGAAAAACAAATTAATTCAAATAAGCAGAAGGAAAGAAATAATAAAAATTAGAACAGAAATCAAAGAAATTGAATAAGAAGTCAAGAGATGATCAACAAAATCAGAAGCTGCTTTTTTAAATATCAAAAAAAAATTGATAAACCTGTAGTCAGGCTATGAAAAATAAAAATGGAGAGAAAACACAAATTACAAGCATCTTTACAGATCCCATGGACATTCAAATGATAATAAGGGCTATGAACAACTTTGTAATCACAAATTCGATAACCTAGATGATATGAACCAATTCCTTGAAGGATACTATCTGCCAAAACACACATGAGAAGAAATAGATAATCTGAATAGGCATATAAATGGTGGGAAACCTGAAGCTTTTTCACCGACATCGGGAACAAGGTAAACATATCCCTTTTTACCACTGCTTTTTGACATTGTACTAGAGTCCTATCTAATACAAGAGGACAAGAAAAACAAGTAAAAGATATACAGTTTGGACAGGAAGAAATGAAACTGTACTTGTTACATGAATATCTATATAAAAAATTAAAAGAATTGACTAAAATAACTCTTGGAACTAATAATTGATAACAATGAGGTTTCAGGATGCTAGGTGAAAATACAAAAGTCATTTGCTTTCCTATATATCAGCAATGAGCAAATGGAATTTGAATTCATAAACATTAGTATTTATAATAGTAACTGAAAATTAAATACTTAGATATAAATTTAATAAAATATGTACAAGGTCTATATGAGGGAGACTGTAAAACATAGATGAAAGATATCAAAACAGTAACTATTCTATTTCATGGATTGGTAAGGTCCAATACAAGATATTCGTTCTTTCCAACTGGATCTAGAGATTCAGTGCAATCCCAATCAAAATCCCAGCAAGTTATTTTGTGAATGTGGACAAACCAGTACTAAAATTTATATGGTGAAACAAAAGATCTGGAATAGCCAACTCAATATTGAAAGAAAAAAGTTAGAGAACTAACACAAGTTGACTTGTAAGACTCACTATAAAGCTATAATAATCAAGACAGTGTGGTATCTGGTGAAAAATACACTAATAGACCACTGAAACAGAATAAAGAGACCAGAAATTGATCTCGTTAGAGCAAAGACAATGCAATTGAGCAAATATGGCCTTTTCTACAAATAGTGGAACAACCAGACATAAGCATTACAAAAATTGAATCTAGAAACAGACTTATACCCTTCAAAAACATTAATTCAAAATGAATCATAGACTTACACATAAAATATAAAATACAAAACTATAAAATTCCTAGAATATAAAATAAAAGAAAACCTACATAACTTTGGGTACGACAGTGACTTTTTAGACACACACCAAAGGCACCATGGAGGAAAGAGTTAATAAGCAAAAAGGAAAAAAAAAAAACAACAACAAAAAACTACTCTGTGAAAGACACTGCCAATATAATGAGAAAGCAAGCCACAGACTAGGAGAAAATATTTGCAAAGGCACAATCGACAAACAACCATTATCCAAAAGACACAAAGAACTTTTAAAACTCTATGAGAATATAAACCTAATTAGAAAATGGAAAGAAGACATGAAAAGAAAACTCACCAAAGAAGAGATACAGAAGGCAAGTAAGTATATGAATATAAAAGATGTTCAACTTTATAATTTCACTAGGGACCTGCAAATTAAAACAAGATACTACTACATACGTATTAGAGTGGCCAAAAAGCAAAATTCTAACAACACCAAATGCTAGTGAGGATGTGGAACAACAGGAGCTCTCATTCATTGATGGTGGGGATGCAAAATGGTACACGCACTTTGGAAGACAGTTTGGCAGTCTCTTGCAAAGCTAAACATAGTTTTGTCATGTGATCTACCTTTCACACTCCTTGATACTTCTGAAAAACAAATTGAAAACTTATGTCTGCACAAAAAACTTTATATGGTTGTTTATAGCAGCTTTGTTTGTAATTGTCAAAACTTGTAAGAAACCAAAATGTCTCCCGGTGGGTGAACAGATAAGAAAATTATGGTACATACAAGCAACGGAGTATTTAGTGTTAATAATAAAAGAATTATCAAGCCATGAAAAGACATGGAGGAAACTTCAATTATCAAGTGAAAGAAGGCAACCTGAAAAGGCTACATACTATATTGTTCCAATTATATGATATTCTTGAAAAAGCAAAACTATAGAGACAGTAAAAAGATCTGTGATTGTCAGGGGTTACAGAGAAGTGAGGGATGGATAAACAGAGCAGAGAATTTTTAGGGCAGTGAAATTATTTTGCATAAGATTACAATGGTGAATATATGTCATTATATATTTGTCAAATACCAAGAATGAACTCTAATGGACTTTGTCAAATACCAAGAATGAACTCTAATGGACTTTGGGTGATGACGTGTCAATGTAGGTTCATTGATACAAATATACCACTGGGGTGAGGATGTTAATATTGGGGGTGGTTGTGTGTGTGTGAGAATGGGAGGTATATGGGGACTTTCCATACTTTCCACTCTATTTTGCTGTGAACTTAAAACTGCTCTAAAATAATGTTTATTTAAAAAGTCTTTTGAGATCTGTTTCAGACTTCTTCCTTTAAAGGGTACTTGGATACATATTTCAGCTTTAAACACTGATATTGTAATAGATTATATGGTCAATTAGATAAGGGTGTTGTGATACATTAATAATGTGACACGTTTAGCCTCTGATGTGATTAATAACCAATGCATTACACATTGGCTGAGAAATCTCACTTGGTAATGATCATGAGATTATTACTATTTGAACAGAGTTCTAAATTGGAGGAAGAAAAAGACCTGTAGTTTGTTTTCTTAGGAAACTATTTTAAATCTTGCACTGCAATGCCTAGTAAATAGTGAGGCATTACTAATAGTAAAATAGTAATAAAAAACTAAACTGTAATGGGCACTCTGTGTGTGCCAGATACTGGTAGTAAAAGATATCACTTGAATAATCTTGTTTTATCCTTCAATTATCCATGTTTGATAGGGTACATTTTTGTCCCATTTTTGCATTGAGGTATCCAGAAGTAAAGTAAATTGCTCAAAGCCACACAGATGGAACATGTTGAAGTTAGATGACAATGGTTTTGCCTCTAGAGCACTTTTACCATAGTATCTCCTGCCTTCCTTTGTTTCCTCTTGTGACGGTGACCACTTTTGACTTTTGCTGACTGGAAGTGCAAGAACAGTGAGTTTTTAAAAAGTATTCAATTCTACCATTTTCTAGGTCAGTAGGCATTTGAGATAAATTGGTGGGTAAAGAAAAACAAAACTGGATATCTGAAAAATATTTTTTTATAGCTTAATGGTTGTAGAGTATAGTTGAGTGAATTAAAATGCATGATAAACTATTTTACCTGAGAATGCTAATGTGAATCTAGCATTAAATGTAGAAAGGTCAACAATAAATCAGCAGAAGATTTTGGTAGCTGTAGAATAAATGGAATTGTTCTAATTAGTGTAGCAACAGGTTTACCTACTATTCATGTTATAAACAGGTATATATTATAGGTAATAGTTACTATCTATATTACAAGTTCTGCTCGTTATATTATTAAAAATCCTCATTATAAGCAAACAAATAATTTTTTATGTATTTTATTCTCCAGTAATCTTAAGGAATTAACATAGCAAACACACTATGTGACTTTTAAAATTTTTATTTATTTAATTTCTTGACTCACCAAATATACATGATCATTTTTTTTCCCCAGTACAGTGCCCTATTTAAACTTTTTTAGCAAGCTTGCATTTGTTTCCAATTGTTTTCTGACAGAATAGAGACAAAGTCATCAGTTTGGTAAATTAGGAGGAAAAATAACAGATTTCCACATGCTGGAGCCTCAGGCTAAAAATTCTTAGACACCAATAATACCCTTATTTAAGAATATCCTAATAGTCTGTGACATCTTACAAATCACACAATAATGAAATTATTTTCTTCTTAGATATATTTATGTCATTTTGCTCTAACGTAATTTTAATATTTAGGAGAAATTTTAAAATAATAATGTTTTTTTTAAACTTTATATTCTCAGTCATGTTCTAAGTATGGAAAATTCTCCTGTAACAAGATACATTAAATAATTCCTTCTTAGTGTATACTTTATGTGTACATTACGAATTGCACAATTGTAGTCAATATATAAATATAAAATCAGTTGGTTTCCACTTATAAAGTTTGACATCATTATATAGGAGAAGCAAGTGCATTGGTTTAAATGACACCATTAATTTCATCTCAAGCTGCAGGTTAGGAGAAGAATATATGTCACTTAAAATATTTATCTATCTGAAAACTGAAGACAAATGCATCAGACATACTATTGGCTCTGATTTTTCTTAAAATTCGTAGACATTTGCAGTCTCTTTTTATATATATCATATAACTTAGATTATTATCCAAATTCATGTTTTGTAAAGAAGAAGTACAGAAGAAATAAACTGTGAAAGTAAATTATATTTGTTTAATTCACTTCTCCTTCTTGCTTATCTGCTGCCTTCAATTTTTACCCTATAATATTATTTATAAGGTTCAATAATAGTGGTCATGACTAATGGTTGCAGTGTTAAGTATGTCTTCACTTTGCTTTCTTGCATGGGGATTTGAGAGTGCAGAATAATGTGAATAATGTAATAGAACGCCTGGAGCTGAGAGGATATTCAGAAGTTGTCCAAATTACTTACAAAAATGATGACATTTCGTATTCCGCATTTATTAACATATAAGAAAATTTCTATATTGATGTAAAAGATATGCCAGAGGGGAAGTATTTGTCCTCAGGTGCTTGTTATTCATTGTAAAGAAAGTGAAAAAGTTCAATGGAATTAAATATGACAGTATGATAAAGAGTATTATAGATATAGTAGTATACTTCAGAGTAGCTATGTATCAGAATAACACACGCTTGCTTATAAACATGGCAATAGAATTTTTTTTCCCCTTTAATTCCAGTATTGTCAATGGCAGTGAGCCTAGCATCCACTTAGATACATACCAAGGCTGTGAGGTCAGCAATAATGGGTGGTGTGGCCCTTCCTTTAGCAAACATTGAAAGTACATTAGAGGATGACCTGGACCATGTTACCATGAAACATGCTAAGTTGGCTTCATTTAGTTGCTTCTTTAGGTTTCCTTAAAGTAAATCAAGAGCTTACCTCCGAAGGCAATGCACGAAACTTTTGTAGGCGGCCTAGCAATTTGATGTAAATATGCTAATATCCTGGTTGAATAGCTTCTGCAACTTTCTGTATCATTGGAATAATAATTAATGCGCTTAAGGAAATAAATATACCACATCCCCTTCAAATTATCTGCCATAAGTGCCATTTTTATCAATCAGAATTCTGATGACAATTTAACAAGGGTTTGTTCACAGTCATATGCTCTAGCAAGTGTAGATCATAAGGATCCATGTGGCTGATGAGTAGGCTTTTAAAATTGCCAGGCCTAGGGTTGATATACAATTTAGAAAATTAGTTGTTTAAACAAAATTTTTCTTAAGGAGTCAACCATTCACACCCTGTATAATGTATAGGCCGTGGTAGGGTAACCAGATTTAGCAAATAAAAATACAGCATGCCTAGTCGAATCTGAATTTCAGACAAATAGTGAATAATTTCTTAGTGTAAGAATCTCCTATGCAATCCTTGGGACGTGTTTATACTTAAAAAAAAAATCAACTTTATCTGAAAGTCAAGTTTAAGTGGGTGCTATATTTAACCTGGAAAACCCTGTGCAGAGACATCTCGGCGCAGATGAAGATGTGAATCGTTTCTGCTACGTGACCAGTACTGTCTGAGATAATGAACTTCCCACACAACTTTATATTTCTGAATGGCAACTGCATGGATTTTATGTTTTAGTTCTATTCATTCAACAAATATTGAGTGACTAATGGATGGAAGGAATTCTACAAGGTGCTTGGCAATGAAAATGTAGTCAAATCACTGCCTTTAGAGAGAATGTCTAACTGGAAGTGAGTAATAAACAACACAAATCAATAAAATTATTTTGAATGGAGAAAGATGTTATAAAATAAATAAGACAGTGATTTGAGAGAAAGGAGGTCTATCTTCCATTAGAGAGGCCAGAGAAAGGCTGGCTGAGGATATAGACTGAACTGAGGCCCAAAGGTTAAGAGTGATCTGAACTAGTCATACCAACACCTGAGACAAGCATTTTAGGTAGTGGAAAGCTATACGTACATACATAAATATGCCCTAAATTGAGAAAGGACTTAACACAGAGTATAAAGGAAATTTTTTTCTGAAACACAGTGAAAAGTTTTATAAGAAAATTAAATAGATCCTTGCAAGATATAGAAAGAACTCCGCCCCCCCACCACAATTGAAAAGCGATTGGATGGCTTAAAGCAGAACAATAACATTTGTCTATACTTATAGATGAATTTGATTAACATAGAATAGAGGGGAGTAGAGCATGAATACAACTGAGACACAAATGCAGTAATCCAGGTTGAGGGATGGGATTTGAGTGATGGCAAATCTAAAATGTGAGAATGTTAGCAATAAAGATGCAAGAAGTGGAGAAATTTTAAGTTTGCTTTGCAAGTAAGGATAAGGGCATGTATGATCTGCTAAGGGCTTAGTTGTTGAGACTGAAAGCAAATATTAAGGCAATAAAGTGAAAGGAAACCATATATTACTTTAATTTTTATGAAAAACATTTTGTATAACATATATTAGCATAACATATATAATATAACATGTTAACATATTTCTTACTCTCTCTTTTTTAATCTGTTTCTTGTCCAGCCCTCCTTCTTCCTTCTCTCTTTCCTTCCATCTTTCCAACAATGAAGGGAACATTTTCCCTTCAATAAAATGAATCGTATTCCATCTTCTTGCCATATTGACCATCACTGCTTTTGTCATGGGATAATATTAATGATAAGTAATATAAAAAGAGGAATTTTTCTTGATAATGCCTGGCATGTGTTTTGGGAAAACACTTTATAAATGTTTATGTTTTATTTTGATTGATAGGAATTAAGTTTTAACAATTTTAACATCATTCTTAAAATAGTAATTTAAGTAGAAAATCTTTTGTATTTGATTCATTTGAACATAAGGATATTAGCAAATAAATTACATAATAAAAGGCATATTATTGCTGTTTTCTTCTTATCATAGTAAACAAGTCATCTAAAGATTTTTCAACAAACAGCTAGTCTGGATGAATTATTCCATTTTTATTTTTATTTCTGGTAGAACAATTCTAACCCCGAATTTGGTTAATACCCCTAATTTTTCTTTCGAGAAAGTGAACTTGTGTCCATTTATGGCAAATATCAACTATAATATGCACTGCTTTCTTTTTATTTTCATTTAAAGATTTATATTTTATTCAGTTAATTTCTGACTGCTCCATTATTCCTTATACAATTTCAATTCTAAGACCATTCAGTTTGGCAAAACTTTAATGTTCTGTGTAATTATCAGAGAAACAGACATTTTCTATGAAAGCTCTTTAACACAAGATGATGCTATATATATGTATTGAACTCATAATATGAACCATTCACTGGGGCTTAAAGAGATGAATTAGACTTGTTTGCTAACCTTACACTCTAAGGTTTCCAAAAGTGGATTTTTAAAGCGTACTGTGATTTATAATTTATCTTCACCTACATTATATCATGTGAGTATTTAGTTAAAATTTTTAATCTGGCTTAATATAATTCTTTGACAGTGGTAGAAATCACAATAGTATTACATTTAGATTGTTTCAAATAATATATTTTTAATCATTTAATTTTTTTAAATTAATTAACTATCGTAACTGCCTATTCAATGGTCTTTTTATGCTTAGGGCTCAGGCTTGAAGAGATCTTTGGCTGCAGATCAGTGTCAGATACTTGCATGAAGCGGGGTGAACATTTGTCACAAAGATCGTGTCTACCCTGCAAATAATTGCTAGTTGCCTCAGAGTTAGTGAAGCCAGATTCAGAGGTGAGGGCCTACAATATTTGAACTTTGCTCAGTCTTGAGGGGCTCACTAACAGCCTGATACGTGCTTTTCAGGTCTGCTTCTGTGTTTTTATGTAATATGTTTATGAAATTAAGGTTTGAAATGTCTTTTTCTTCTAATGAACTTAGGAACTTTTGTGGCTTAAATAGAAGTAATTAACAGCTTTACCTTGATGTTTTTACATAGCTACTTAGAAAGTGCACTAACTGTAGTTGCTGATTGCATTATTAATGTTTTCGAGTTGTTTACTTGATATTTCTCAGACTGATATTTGAAAGCAGTGAAAAATCATGTATATTGGAAATAGACTGAATTTCTTATGTAGATTTCTCTGTTTTCTCCTCTTGAACTGCTTCGCCTTAATTTTTTTTTTTAAATAAAAATACTAATGAGAAGTTCCAGTCAGTTCCAAAATGGCATATTCCCAACAAGCTATGAGTATTGTCTTCTTTTATGGGTGCCATTTTTCAAATAGCTATCTTCATAGTTTCGGTTATTATGATGTATCCAGATTGTTTTATTCAAATTAGAAATTATATTTACTTTGTTATAGAAATAATTATCTCACATTATTATAAGTGTTATTTTCATGAAGATCGTATAATTATTTGATAGTCAGTTTTGCTTGTGCAGAGGTAGGACATTATGGACTGACTCTAGTGAAAGCTTCAGTGTCAAAACTGTCCCCAGTGTACCAAAAAGCAAGCACTTAACCTGTTTTTAGTTACCTATTGGTATACAACAAAAAAAAAGACCCAATTTTTATAGCTAACGAGAAAAGCAATTTATTGTTTCTTATAATTCTGTTGGTTGATAGGGAATTTTACTTGTTCATTGTCCAATGGGGCACCGGGATACTTACAGGGTCCAAAATGGCATCACTTTTAAATATCTGACTGTTGGCGCTACCGCTTTGAGAGGTCAGCTGGAGATTTTGGGCAGAGACTTTGTTTTTCACATTGGCTTCTCCTCGTCACTCCTTGGGCTTTCTCACAGAATGATGGCTGGGTACTACCAACAAGGAATCTTCCAGTGACTAGTGGCAAAAGTCGTGCAACTCTTAAGACCCAGACCTCAGAGATGCACAGTGTCACTCTTGCTACTTTCAATTTTTCAAGAGTTTGTGAGGTGACATCATAGTAGAGAGAGTAAAATTGATTTGCCTCTCCTTGACTATGAATAAACACAATTTATTAATTTAAAAAATGTTAATGAATTCTTTGCTATGTTGAAAATCTTCTAGATATTAAATGCTTAAAAATCATTCATTAAAATTTTTTCATTTTTTTCATTAATTATTATTTTTTTTGTTTTACATAAGATTGACATGTTTATTGTGGCTTATGATAGTGAGTACCCAAACAATATCACAAACAAAACAATGCAAAACAGGTAGTTATTAACCTAAGAAGCAGGAAGATGATCATAAAGAGAAATGTATACATTGCACTGATGTCTGAGACCTTAAACTATAGCAAAGCTGTGGGTAACTCCGCAACATTCTCTTATACAGCTATCACTGTTATCTTCCTAAGAAGTGTGTTTTGGGTGTGTTCACATGTACTTTTAAAATAATGTTGTAATATTCTACAAGAATGTGAAAGTGACATTTTTTTGTATGTCCTCTTCGTGAGTACTTCATCCTCAATTTCAATTTTGTGGAAAACAATCTCTAAGCTCAAACAACTCACTTGTACCACTGCACATTTCCACATTTGTAAAACGGCAATAACAACCAAAAAAATGTTGATTGAATTACATTTTCTAAACATGCAAACTCATGTTTTCATGCTTTTTATAGATATTATTTTTTACTGTTGAATTTCAGTAAAATAAAGCATGCAGGTAGGAGGAAAAATACTTTTGATTTGAGTTCTAATTTCATATCCTCTTTTTTGGGACATGACAATATAGATTCCTCTGTGAATATTTAGTAGTTGAATAGTTGAACGTGTCTCTTCATAGAATTACCACTTTGTATCATATAATCTCAGCATTTTATACAAGTTCATTCCATTCTCATCTTACAGGGCTTATTTAGTAGGAGAAGTGAAGTGGGCAGTGTTTATGCAGAAATATATAATTTACAATAACTCATTGTTTTTATACTCACCTAAACCTTATTAAACCTTACTGCTGTATGCATTGCAAAGAATAAAAATAAAAGAATACTTTTAAAATATATATTTTATGAGTGTTCTTGTAACTGTGATGGCCACAAACCCACTGCAGGACAACTGCTCACCAATTCAATCCATTCCTTATATTAGGGTCTTTACACTTTCTGAAACTTCTAATGGAATGCGTTTCTCCAGATACTTCCATAAATTGGCTTCTTTGGTTGTCTCAGATCTTTACTGAAATGTTACATTCATTGTGACAACCACCTCAGTCTTTCAATATTTCTTATATCCTTCCTAATTTTTTGCATAATGTTTATCATCAGACAGATCTTATATTGTGTTGGTTTATTAGTCTTTTGTCTCTCAGTTCCATTAGATATTATCTCTGTGATTACAGGAAATAGTCTTTATTTTAATATTGTTCATAACCATATCCCAGCACCAGGAATAGTTACTTAGTAATCTTTTTGAATAAATAAATGGATCATAGTTGAGGAAATGTTAACTCAGCATAGATACTAATGATATAATTTAATAAATGATTTTAACTGGTGCTGATATATACTTTCCATGTTGATTCTTTCAGAAGATTATTTAGTAACTTTATGACAAGGTGAAGTTCCCAACAGCAAAGAAATGCATGTTAAGTTGTACTGTGACACAGTTCACTAAATGTAGGAGACAAATATCTTTAATATAACGTTTCTGAACAGTATAAAAATGTTTTAGCACGTAATTGAGATTTAGTGAGATGGCTATTTTCATAGTAAGCCAAGAATACCTATTTTCACATGACATGAATGCTTGTAGTTTTACTCTGGTCTTGGGGTATAGACAGTAGCTTCAACTCTGATATTCATCTCCATTATATCAGTTACTAATGTGTTTCATGATCCTGAATAACATCTATAAATTTTGTCATGCGCCTGTTTTAAAATATTCATTAGTGCTTTGCTCTAGTTGAATGGGCATTGATAAAATTTATATTAGCTATCTTCACCAACTCAATTTTATTTTAGTTGTTTAATTTAGAATATTACTTCCCTCAAAATTGCTATCATACCCCTAATGCACTGGAAAGCCAATATCCTTGTAAAAATATACTTTAGTTATGATTTTGATGGAGATTAGCACTTGACAACTTGACAGGCTGGACAATATTATTCCTATTAAGATGTATGTACACCTTGTCCAAATCATTTTCGTCACTTGCTCAAAGTGTGCTATGGAACATTCGCTCTTCTGTGAAATAAAATAGTCTAGGAAAAGTAAGATAATTTGTATAGTAATCTTTAAATCAAATTTTAAAATTTTACTTTTATGATATTTATATTAAATAGTGCAATACAGATGATAATTTATTGAAACAGCATCAATTGTGCATCTATTCTATGGCCTACTTGGTGCTAAAAATAAGAATATAATAAGGACCAATTCTTGAGAAGTTATGATAGCGCTTCTACTTTATAGAATTTATTTTATGCAGTCTGTACTCCAGCCTTATGAGGCAGGCATTGATTTATTTATTTTTTTTCATTTTACAGAAGAGAAAATGCAAAGACACCAAGGTTAAATAATTTCCCTAGGTCATGCAACTGATAAATTATGAAGTTAAAATTAAAAGGCTTGACTTCAGAAACCAGTCTCTTAATCCCAATGCTATGTTGCCTTCCGCATAAGTGTGAAGAACAGAGCTGTTGCAATTCTTATCTATGAGAGTGAGAAACAAACTGACCCACCTTTACTGTGCAGTGAATTTTATGGGAAGGGTGAGTAAGGGATGCCATGAGAACACATTATAGCAGCCAGCTAAAGGACCTTCGAGTGGTGAGGAAATGGGTTGGGGAAACTTGATAAGAATAGAAACATCTTTTGTCTTCAGTTTTATTCCCCAACCTGGTCATGACAATACTTTGTAGGAGAGTGCACTAAACAGATGTGACACCTAAGCAAAGTCTTAAAAACTTAAAAGTCTGAAATCTGGAGCATTCCTTCTGAGAATTTCACATGGATTGAATGCATATGATTTGAAGGTACTCGCACTTGGTCCTGTCATAGTTTTAATCTGTTTTATCTAAAAGAATACCACAGTCTTTACTGACCAGGAAGATTTAGATGTCAAAAGCTAGTTTACTACAATGAGACTGAATTAGAAAAATAACAAAAAAGTAAATAAAAACCAAAGTAAATTCTACCAACTCCATAATCTCACATTTTCACTTTAACAGAGCTATAAAATTGAATGTTAATCACTGAATTTTACTTTATTTTATTTATTTTTCTTTTTTAGGCGAGGCAACCCTTGGTTGACTTCACAGATTTCAAGGATCTTGTCAGTTTACAATTCCTTTTTTTTGTTTTTTATTTTTTACACCTACAACACCTGGTCTTCCTAGGTGGTCTTCCATCTACTAACCAGGCCCGACCCTGCTTAGCTTCCGAGATCAGAGGGGGTTGGGCTTGTTGAGGGTAGCATGGCTGTAGACAGATCATTAAATTTAAAAGTATATGATCATAATAGAAACTTACCAGCATATTTATTAGCTAACATATTAAAAATATGAGAAAAGAGAAATATATTCATTGTCAATACATGTATACCCATAAAATATTACAAAGATAATGTGCTTCAGCATTTTTTCCCCATTGCTGTAGAAAGATTTTACTATTATTGTACAATTTTTGTCTGTTTGAATTAAAATGCATTTAAGAAAGATAATTTAGTTTATTGAGGACACACTGCTGATGAAAACATACAGTTAAGATTAGGAATTTGTGGAAAAAAAGAATAAAATCGGGAAATCAGTTTCTATGAGATATGGGAAATGCTAATGACTTCATATACCAAGGGAATGCTTTAAAGTTGGGATTTGTTAAAAAAAAAAAAAAGGAAAAAAGAAAGTAGTGCTTATTATTCTAACTTTAAAGAGTACTTGAATATTCTCTGCTTTAACTATTGGTAGATTTTGGCACTTGAAAGGCCGGTGGCATTACATAGTGGTACTCAAAGTGAACCGCTGCTTAGAATCACTGTGAGAATGCTTAAAAATACTGATGCCTGACACATTCCCCATCCCCATCCCCCACCCACAAAGATAAAGATTTAATTGATCCTAGATACAGCCCTGGGCATGAATATATTTTTTAAAGCTCCCAGGTGATTCTAATGCACAACAGTTGTTGAAACAAAATAATCCAGGGCTCTATAGCAAATTGAAGTTGGGAAGATTATTTGTTGGGAAGAGTTAGAATTCAAATAACAGTGTTCCTATGTCGTGTTCTGATTTCTTGTAATTTTTCAATCTAGTAAATGCCTAGAATGTTAATATTTAAAGAAATCGTCCATTGTTTCCAAGGAACTTTCAACAAAACAAACTGAATTTGAAAAGCCTAAGCTGTTTCTAGGAAGAGCAAATGAAATGTATGTTTTGGGAAACTGTTCACTAAATGCACTTCTGTAGCCTATTTTTACAAAAAAAAAAAATAAGCTTATGATTTCAAGTGGGAGCGTAATTGTAAATAGACCACATTTTTGGATGCATTTGTCAGAGGTGATAAAGGGTCAGCACTAATTTAGTCAAAGTGGACAAATGACACCATATTCTCAGTACAAGGAGAGTAATATGCATATATAAAATAACGATGCATTTTCCTGAAATTTGATCATAGCACAAAGCAAGATAAAATGGCAGCTCACTCACATATTTATGAAATTAACACTTAACACATTCTTACACATACAGATATTCACCATTAGTGTTTTGTTTTATTTTTAGATTTATGTATAGAAATCAATAAGAATGCCTGCCCCAAATCATATTCATGCAACGTGCTCTAGATGTGGCTTTGTTCTATGGTTGTTACTTTTGTTCTATGAGATTAGATGTGAATTAGCTTAGATTCATGTTGGAGGTTCCTCAAACTCATGTGCCACATTCCTAAAGCTGTTTTCTAATCAGATATTCAACAACTCTATCTTTGAATAATTCGCTCACCATATTCAATTTCAAGCATGTCTGTTAAAATTGCTATTTTCCTCCTGAAATTGTTTCTGCTTTATGGAAAACTGTGTTTTCCTTTATATTTGCTAATTAAGGAAACATAATTATCAAAGGTCATTGTTTGTTTTTAACTTTAAATGTTTGTTCTATAGCCACTTTGAAAAGTGTTTGGCCATCTCTTCCAAAGCTTTTACTTGTGTTGTACTATCACCCAGCTTTTCTACTCTTACATTTATAGGTAACAAAAATAAAAATAAAAAATAAAAGATATGTTTATAGCAGCATTATTTCAACAAACCCCGTGGTTGGAAACTGCATGATTGCTAATTGGTATTAAGATGGAAAAAATACATTGTGATATATTCACATATGAATGATTGTACAGCAATGAAAAATAAAAATCCAGAGTTACATGCATAAATAGGTGAATATTCCATATATGATGTTGAGGAAAAGTAACGAAACAAAATAAAAGCACCTAATATACGATTATATTAATACAGAGTGAAAATACAGCCTCATTCAACATACTATTTTAGAAGACAGGACAGTGGTAACTGGAGTCTGGGGCAGAGCGGAGAAGCAGGTTGCAGTGGTAGTTAATACAGGGCAGCAAAGCTGGGGCATTGATTTTGTTCTTTTTCTTCACCTAAACTCTAGTTCTTGTCATTTGTAAAAATTCATGGAGAGAAGACTCTACAATGCATGCATTTTTCTTCATACCTATTACATTTTAATGACATGTTGAAGAAAAATACAAAATTTTGCTAGAACCTGAACTGCAACTCTAAAAACAGCAAACGTAAGGATAACTTTTTTTTTTCCCCCCGGGGTGGGGGGAGTGGGAGGGGTGGCGTATTCTGAAAAGTAACTTACAGTAAACAACACAAAAAAATGGAATTTGTAATTAATACAAAGGGAAAATGTATTTATAGATGGTTTAAAATGTCAATATTTCACAAGTCAAAAATCAATTTGTTCCTGTAATATTGTGGTTTTTAACTAATGCCATCATAGTTGATGGGAGCTTTGGTCATTTATGTGTCCCAGCAAGAGATCTAGGATTTATTCTAGGTCTACTATCATCCTGCTTTCTCTTTCTAATAGATTTCTTATACTTTTGAACTTAATGTTTCTGGAGAACAGTTTAAAACTGTATTATATTTAAAGCTGTTTTCCAGGAAATATAAAGGAATTTATTGTGAATTATGGAAAATAAGTATTCTTCAGGGAAATTCTAGTGCTTATTTTTATTTCAGTTTCCTCATCTATTTAGTAATTAATTTAGGTAGCTTTTATATTATATAATCAAGAGATTATAAAAAGTTGTAGATATAAATTATTATAATTTAGTAATCATTAGTTTAGGAAAATAAGTGTTCCTGATTTTTAAATGTAGTCTTATTTTCACTGTCCTTTAAAAGGGTAAGTCATGCTAATTAATTCATATAGTAAAGTTATTAGTTATTACCTTCTTTTCATGTGTCACAGAATTTCCTATTTCTTATTTACGTAATTTGTCTGCAGAGTTGCTCAGAAACAAGTTAATCCTAACAAAACCTACTGTCTCTTCAAAGAGAAAGGTGACAGCCTTATAAAGACATAGTATCATTTAAATGTAATTTTTTAAGAACAACAATTGAAGAGATTCTTAAATGTGAATATTATGCACATAAATAATGTTATGATTAGAAACTTCTGGATTTAAAATCTTTCCTGGAAATTCAACTGTTTTTTAATATCTATCTCATATATGCAATAGTTCTTGTATTATACTTTATCTCAATATAGTTTCAGGATTTGGGTGTGCACATAACACAGCATAAACTGTGTGTGTGTCTGTGCATGTCAATTACTAACTTAAATGACATTTAACAATATACTTTAAATACTAGTAAAATGAGTACATTTAACATACATCTATTTACTTGAAATCTTTGACTCCTTCGACGATTGTGTTTCAGGTCATCATAATGAAAAGATAATTGGGCACAGTTAATTCCTCTTCTTAGGTTGCTTTATCCTAATTTTTACTCATTCCTCTTATATATAGAAGCTTTGCAAGAAGAACTTACATTTTGTATTGAATGCTTTATTGTGAGATAATAAAATTTACTTTCACTCTAACTCCTCAAAGTTGTCTTCAACAAATATCTATTTTAAGGAGAACTCATACAATAACTTTAAGGAAAGTTTGGAGGCATTTACTATTTTTTAATGTACCAGCAACACTTTTTTTTTTTAATTAGCAGAGTTACATAGACACTATTTGAATATTATTTCCTCAATATTGAACCTCCTCATCCTGGAACATATCAGGTTAAGTAACTAAATATGATATGGGTTGAGAGACATAGTTTATTAATTGCCTTGAAAATGAGACAGCATTCTTATTAGGCATGGTTAAACTTTAATTGTCACATAGTGTGTGTTTGTGAATGTGTGTGTTAAAACTGATTAAATATTTGTAAGTCTGCAAATGCTGTAGTCCTCAAGTAAACCATGTAAACCAGTTATTTTGGTCAATGAGTTTAATAATTTCCTGTTTTCTTTGTCTTTACAAATTTTTTTCTTATTATCCTCAGATGTATTATTTTCAGAGAAACTTAAAGGAGGAGGCAAAACAAATTATTATTGGTCCCTTTACAAAGAGAAGTGAATTAAGACCCAGATGGGTTAAATGACTTTCTAAAGGTCACAGAGGTAATAGCTATTTGAATAAGAGCCAAAATCTGTGCCTTCTCTTTTTTTTTCTTTTCTTTTTCTCTAATTAGCTTGAAACCTCTGCTCAAATTGGCCAAGTGTCTATATAACATGATGGCTGTTAAAAACATTTTGAGATTATATTTGAAATTAGTCTAGTTCAAAAAAAAAAAGAAAAAATCTAAATAATTTGAATTCTATGCATCTGATTAAATTCACAATTACAAATAATTTCAACTTCATGTCTTAAAAAATACATAAGATCATGATATCTAACTGCTAACATGTAAGAAACTATTTAATTAGTGGCAGTAATTCATTTTATCCTGTTTTCTATCTATATAGAACAGCAATACACATGAACTTCATGAAATTATATTGTAAAAATATTGATATCTTCATCTCTAATACAAGTTTATAAGGTTAAAATAACTATTACTTGGACATAAACTTTGATTTATTTGAGTAGATGCTATACTTATAATTTCCTATTTTTCCTTCATATATAAAAGATTGTATGTGTAATGGTTAGAAATAAATCTCATGACCTAGTGTATCTTTCTAAAATAAGTCAAAATAAAAAGAAATATAATTTATAAAATGAAATGCCTGCCTCAAAACAAGAGTGCAGGTGAGATAGCTACTTTAATTTTAAAATTAGAACTAATACAAATTAGTTCTTTTTGATGTAAAAAATTATTAAGAAAAAATCAGGGAAACAGATTTGTACATATATTTTTTGCTTATCTGCATTATTATACCAACAAATTTGTGTAGCCAGGATTGATTAAAAGAGAACAGTTTTGTTTTAGTAGGTAACAGAAGTTAAAAATTATACATACTGCACCATGCTGCACCATGTATCTTTATGACATTTATTTTCTTGATAAGATTTCCAATCCATATTGTGCTCATCTGACCAGAAAAGGAACAACAACGACGACAACAAAACAGGGAGATTCTGTATCAATTACATTCCCAGTAATAATAATAAGTAGGCTGTAGGTCATGGAAAGCTTGGAAAAGAGTGGTTGTCATTTACTCTCTTTTTTCCCCCTCTATTTAATGATGTTATTTAAAAGCTAATTGCTAAATAAATTATTTCACACCAAATATAATAATCATATGACCAAGCAAATAGAAGGTCATGACACAAGTGGTTCTAGCGATTAAAACTTTATTCCTTCCTTGGGATTATAACGTATGAGTTTGTATAATTGTTGTGTCTTGGGTATTCATTAAATCTGATCCTTGGTGAATGAGCCCATTAGTGAGATAACACATCAATTTGTTATGAGATTTGAAATGAATAGGAGAGATTATGTCAGCAAGGTCAGATAGATAATCTCTCTGAAATTCTAGACTTCAAACTTTATAAAAATATATTTGTAGACAACTTCATCATAACTTAAATATATGCAATAGCCATAATATTCACTGTGTTATTAACAATACTTTTTCAAATATGGAGAATATTTGCTTGACAAGTTCTTTGTGATTTACAGGTTTAAAATGAAGTGGTTATAATTTTACTCTGCTTGGATACCAGTGAGTTAAGTAGCTCTCCTCCCTCCTTTGAAAAAACGTTGTTGTTTTTTAAAATTTTCACATTACATCACTGAAGTAGTACAATCAGATTTTCCATAAGGGCTGGCAAGAGACTACTAAACTTATAATATTGGCCAGTGTAGCTGTTAAAAGACAATCAATACTGTGGGTTTTAGCAAATATTCAAGAGTGTATGGAAATCAGAACAAAGGATATAAATATTCTTCATGTTCGATGATGGTATAAAGGTATAATTACTACCCATTAAAAATTTATAACAAATATATTTTACAATAAAAAATGGGTTATTTCATATGGAAGATTTAAACATTTCCATAATTGGCTGTAGTTTTAAAAAAAGTATTCTGATTTTGCTGTGTTTCCCTTTAAGGGAAGCTCTTATTAAAATAAAGCAGGATTTAATTCTGACTAGAGATGTCCTGTTAACAATCAACAAGAGTCTAGATTAAAGGAAGTATTTGATAAATAATTTCATAAATGTCCTTGAATTTTCACTCATCAATCAGTGCCCACATATATGTGTTTTGTCAATGGCAAAAGTAAATAAAAACAGTAAATTGCAGAAGAGGGCAGAGCTGGTTATTCCATATGGGTCTTGTGGCTCACAAGAGTCATGTGACAAAAGATAAACTGTTCTGTCCAATGGTGAAAATTTCTGTCCATATTAAAAATAATATCATATAAAGAGCTAGATACATGTGCCTTGAGCAGTAGTTTAATTCAAACAACAACAAAAAATCAGCCTTTAAACTATAGAACGTTTTAGTTGAGTGCAATTTTATGTAGGGTCCCATGGTACACAAAGTATAAAAAGAAAGACTGATTAAAATTGGGCAGATGTCTTGGAAACCAGCCCAGAAACGTATGAAAAACCTCCAGGGATCCCAAATATTCAGGAGAACACATGTGCATTTTAGATTATATATCGTTAGACCCAGTAAAACTCTAGTCTCATGCCTTTATTGGAGTTCATCGGGTTTTGAGGTTCACCTTTAATCCCACAGGAAGTAGTTAAAAACTGTTTTATGAAACCAAATCAAAAGCATTAAAAGGTTCATTCCATTGGTCCCTATTTTCATAGCAAACAAAATTTTAAGAGTTTTAAATATATGATAAAAATAAGAATAAAAATGGGTCATCTCTTAAAGAGTGGTTTTTAAGTTAATAATGACCGAAAATATAAAATTATTTTATTTTAGATAAGGTTTAAGAATTATGTAAATGTGGGTGTCAAGGATGACTAATTGAATTTTATAGTTTCCAGACTAACTGAAGCCTCAAGGTTGAAAAAGTATCCTAAGCAAATTTATATTTTTAAAACAGTTATTCTAAACCTGGTCACTTTGAATTCTCACATACTAGAGGGTCTAAAAGTGGTAAATTGTTTGATGTTGTGGTAGAAGGTTATTTTTGAAGTGACTTTCTTTGGAGAAAACTGTCAGGAATTCTTTCTTCTCTGACCCAAAGGGAAGGATGTCGGTTGATGTTCTGTTTTCTCTTATCAGCCTTTTATGGAACTGCTTAGAGGTGTGTTCCAGGAGGACATAGTGGTGTCTGCCTAGTCTTTACTAGTCTATCGGAAGAGAGATGGGCAAGCTGGTTACACTGGTGTTGGAACAAAAGAAGTAGCTGCTAAATCTCAGTCATCCTCTATTTCTGGATTTTATCTAAAAGAAAAATATGTTTACACTGAGCAGATTTGGACCATGCAGATGAGACGCATTGAGGAAGAGAGGGATTGATGTAGACTCCATTCAAATGAGCAGTGAAACCCACCAGACAGAACATGGAGAGAGACAATTGAATCCTTAGGTTTTAAGAAGTGAGCAAGCAGCAGTTGGAAGAGTTATTGCAAGTGAGGTGAGGTCTCCAAATACCTGCAGAAGTGTACGGTGACCAAATAAATTAGTTTCACATATCTCCCAGTTTCAGAAAGCACAGGACCATCTTCAGATATTGCCAGTTAAATGAGAAGATGGTTTACCTCTTATCTACTCACACATCTCCAGCCCCCAAGGTTTTACAAGGGAGAAGAGATTTCACCACTAAACAAATTTGAAATGAGGCAATGGAAGAACAGTAATTTTGTTATGAGAATTAGCCCCTGAATCGTGCTTCTTCATTGCTTTGGTTATTGGTGTAGGAATTTGCCACTGATGCTAACAAGACATTTGTGAGCATAATTAAGTGTCTACTCCTAGTTAAGACTGTAAAGCTTCCTGATTCTCTTTCATGGACTGAATTCAGTGTGTGCGTGTGTGTGTGTGTGTGTGTGTGTAGGGACAGCCTAATACAGGAAGTTAAGAGAACAGACTAGATCAAGAATGGCTAGGATTAGCTCTGCCACTTACTAATGGTATGTGACCTCTGGTGACTTAAATTCTTGATGCCTTCATTTGATTATCTGTAAAATATACATGAGCATATTACCTACCTGATAGGGCTCTTTCAAGAAATAGACGAGTCGAACAATTCTCAGGACACGTAAAGTTTTATATAGTTTTATATAATTATTATTTCGAATATCATTATAAATAAAAGTTCTGGTAAGCTGGAAATGTTTTGTTATTGACGATGTTAGATCAAAGGTCATGCATATTTACATATTTATTAGACACTGTCAAACCGTGCTCCAAAAAGCCATTTACAAATAATTCCTCCTCTCAATTTAAAAGAAAAAGCTACATATAAATGGAGGCCTTGTGAGGGGAAACGTCAGGAGGTCCCGTTAGCAATGAATGATCGTTTATAGAGAGTCAGCTGCTTTGAAAGTTATTTGAGAGAAATATACAGAACAGGTGGATTGTATGACCTGTTTGCCCTGTGAAAATTGGTATTTGAAATGACCCAATTCTCAACCTGAAAATTTTCGAAGTGACAAATTATGCTCATTTGGCTTGTAATGATGTTCTGATTACAGGCTATAAGACCAATGATGGATTTCCTTGACTTATTTTCTTAATGTTCTCAAATCCTGTTGTGACCTTTTCATATTCAAGCATGTAGCAATGTTTTTAGAAATAACTAAAAGTTTCATAATTATGTATTTAAATATATATATTTATTTTCTTAAGATAAGCTTACATGTTTTATTTTAACATGTAAAAATTAGTCCTTCAATATGTGGCTTGATCTTCAAAGTATTCCCTTAATTTATTTATTTAAACAAATGTGTGATGAGAGCAGTTTTAAGAATTGCCTAGTTTCTCTCATTTTTAGTAGGATTTATGAAACTCTGATTTAGACATACTTTAAATACACTGGTATAAAAAATATTGACATTTATTTGTTTTTGTTACTTTTATTTTTATTAGTGTATTCTCAGTGTTTCTTGAGTTTCTGCTGTGCATGAAACCGGGCATGAAACCAGGCACTGGAGATACAAATGTAAACAAAACGGACAAAGTCGTTGTCCTCATGATGCTTATAATCTTGGGTGGGGACAGACTGTCAACAGTTTTCCATTTGTGTCTTGTCGGCATAGAGGGCATGGATTAGATCACCTGGGGAATATTGAAAAGAAGATTTTAAAAGTCTATGAGTCTAAGAAAGAGAAACGAGTGAGGTGAGGTGGGATGAAAATCATGAGCATGCTCTAAAACAAGAGTAGTAGAGACTATTTCCAAAAGAAGGTCATGGTAAAGTCCATAAGATGCCACTGATACACCATGTGTGCTGTAGGACCATGGAGGCTGTTGAAAAGCTTGACAGCTCATTCAGTGCAACAGTGAGAGGCCGAAATCAAACTGAAGAGGATTCAGGAGTGAATCAGAAAAGAGAGATGGAGACAGTACACGTAAACATTCCTTACAAAAAGTTTAGCTAAACCAGATGCAGAGAATTGGGATGTTTCCTCAAGGGAGAGTAGGGAAGACACAAGATATTAGAGCATGACAGGATGGTCCATGGAGAGCTGCAATAATAATTTTGGTAGGAAACCCCAGAATGAATAAAAAATGATTCTACAATGGGAGGAGGACATAGAAAAATTGCAGGTCTATATCAGAAATACTAAAAATTATTGCTAATAAGAAGAGGCTTGAAAGGGAAGAGCTTTTATAGACCTGAGTGCCAGCCTCCAGGTTTCATCTGAACATCTTCGTATTGTGCGGCTAGTGAAATGGAGTTTTAGACTAGATCAAAGTATACAGTTGTAAGGAAGATAAAACAATTGTTTTTATAGTTATAAATAATGAGCTATATCTGTTTCCTCTCCAGAGTCGTTTGTCTGTTTAAAATACTTAGCTTTGAATTAAATAGATACTGGCCTTAAATTTAAGCTCCTTTTCTTGATTATGTAATTTAACCTAATATTTGGGTAAATGAATGGATTTTAGGTATGTAATATTAGGTTGGATATATAAAATTAAGTGTATAAGTTAGGTTACTTCTTTTCTTATTATAATAACATTTCCTGTAAAATATGATGTATTTGAGCCATGCTAAAAAAGAGAAAAAATGAAACTTTTTTTTATCCACCACTGCCAGAAAGGTTAAGTGAACTTCATACAGTCTATCCTGGGAATGACCGTGGCCATGACAATGAAAATAAAAGTGAGAAACCTCAAATAACAGTTGGAAATCAGTAGAGAAGATAGATATGCTCCTATTCATTTTCATTACAGTTAGTATTACAATTCTATTTAGAATTTTTAATATAATGCAATTATTGAGTTATTTCAAATGAGTTGTTACAATTAAATATGGATTTAAACTTAAAATGTCTTTATCCTAGTGATAATTATGTTACATGTGATACATATTTCTTTCCTATGAGCAGATTACAATTTTACAAAAATAAAAACAAAGGAAATAATAAAGTATGATAATAAAAATAACCCACATTTAATCTTATCATTTGAGATGGTTTTCCACTGTATAATTTTGGCTTTTAGTAGGATAAATTCTGACATTATTAGAGTGAATAACTCTAATTAGTTTTTTATTAAAACCATAATTATAATTAGTATATGGTTTTGCTTTCCTTTACCATATGGTTGATCATTTCTCCAATTTATTAGAAAAAACATTTTGTGCTAGAGTGACTTTGAAGTGTGTGTGTGTGTGTGTGTGTGTGTGTGTGTGTGTTTGCGTGTTTGCATATGCTTTTGGCATATGTATGTGACGTCATTTATTATAAAGTTGCTGAGTTCCGATAAGGTACTAGGACTTGCCCTAAGCTGTTTATATATATTATCTCATTAATTTCCATAATTGGAAGGTATGTCTCCCATTTTAGATATGAGAAAACTGAGACAGAGTTTAATTAACTTGTCCAAAATAGTTTAGAATAGTGAGAAATAAACCTAGGATCATCCTAACTACTCTTTTATATACTCGGGTGTTTCTACAGAGTCCAATAACAGTAGTCTTACTGGTAGTTGTTGTATTGAGAAAGTACAAAATTAAAGTAAAAACTACAAGCCTGTAGACAAAAGATTTTGATATTTTATAATGTAAATAATGAACTAGAGCTGTACTCCATTTTGAAAATGAGGAAATTAAGACTCAAGATGTATTTGATAACAGTGAAAGAAATAGAGATGACATTGTAAGTTTAAGGTGAGAGAATAAATTTTATAGCAACTAATGAGGAAATTAAGTAATGGAGAGCATTAGCAAACATCATTTATTTTCATTGCCATATTTCATTAGGAAAACAAATAGAAACAGAAAGAAATAAATATGAATGAATGTATAAACTTGTTAAAATGCAGGGACTGTAGCATTGAACTTAGTATCTTAAAATATAGAGTAAAAAAAAGGAGAATAAATCTGAATTAATAAATATCCATGTTTATTCCTTTAAGTAAAATTGACAGAAAAAGCTTCAGGTATTTATCTTATTCTTAAAGATTTATACAGAAGTGCATGTATACATACATGTACATAAGAATATGTATAGAAAAACAAAAGGTTTATTTAAAAAGCTGAGTCAAAAAGGAAAAGTAGAATAATTAGATGACTAGCATTTTCTTTTCAAAATCCCTATATTCTTGGTCCTTTTATGATTTGAGATTCTGCCTGTAGTAAATCATTCCTAAAGCTTGAATTTCCAAAATTTAACCTTAATATAATATCAGTAGCAAGAACCAGATTTTTATAGAAGTTAAAAACAAGATCTAGAATCTCGAAGATACGTTCTTGTATAAAAATGATAAAAAAAAAAAAGATGTTGAATAAAAACTATTCTGATATGTGTTTGATCAACTAACTCTTCAACATGTGTTATGACAGTATGTACAATTTTGCAGATATTATTGCTGCAGCTGTAATGAACAATCCAAAGTGTGAAAATGAAATGTTAGTCAGACTCCAGTATTATTTTCTCAATTTTATACCTTCGGATATTACAAACTAGGAAGGAAGTGACTGAATGCGAAATAAAATTGTGGGAACTAAATTTGACCTTATATACTTGCGGTAGAGGTGGAGAGACATACATTTCTATAGGATTGATTAATATCTGAGTGTAAATTATTAAAAAACCTGACTTCTAAATATATATTTCACATTCTCAGTCATCTGTAGCTGGGTCAGAGTGTGAAAATTTTGTGAACTTAGTTGATCTGAATTCTAACCAACCACACTTTAGTAAGGTCACATGGTGTGGTAGGCATGGAGAAGGGCTGCCCAGCTGGCCCTCGAGGAAGGACTTGCCACTTCCTGCTTCTAGGTGTTTTGTCAGGAGACAGACTGCAGCTGTCGACCTGTTTAGGGATTGCCGCAGCCATAGAGAGTCACCTCACTCAAGACCATGTCCCTCCTGAAGCAGTCACATCTAATGACTGAGGTGGGGATAAAAAGACGCTGAGAATTTCAGCCTAACTCTGATAGGCCCTTTCAGCTTCACAGCTTCCTGTGAACGTTGCTGAACACATTGGAACCTAACCCTTCCTCACAGTTGAATTTTTCTCTCCACCCAATCCTACATTCCTCCCTTCCCTTGCAAAGCGGCTGACTCTTGAGCACTAAGTATCTCTTGGAGTCTGCCTCACAGAAAATCCAAATTCTGACATAAGAAGTATGGAGTTCATAACAAACTTACCATCTAGGAGCTTGGCTCACAAGATCAATTCTGCAGGAGCTGTTTCATTCTGTTTGGGCTGATGTAATAAAACATCACAGAATGAGTGTCTTATACAAGGCAGAAATTTATTGCTCACAGTTCTGTAGGCTGGAGGTTCAAGATCAGGTGCCAGCATGGCCAGGTGAGGGCCCTCTCCTGGGCAGCGGACTTCTCCTTACATCCTCACATGGCAGAAGGTCAGGGAGCTCTGTGTGATCTCTTTGTAAGAGTCCTAATCTCATTCATGAGAGCTCTGCCCTCATGACCTCGTCACCTCCCAAATGCTCCACCTTCACATTGGGCATTAGAATTCTAAAATGTGCATGTTACGGGGACATAAACATTCAGACCATAGCAGGACTCGAGTGAGTGAGCTCTTGAGTGAATCACACTGAGTATAAAATAACAGTGAGTGTGGCGGTGGTAAAATGAAGGCCAGAAACTGGAGAGCAGCAAGCCCCTTCTTTAAAAAAAAAAAATAAAATAAAATTTAAAAAAAGTCAAAATAAAATTATGAGGCAAACAAAATATGTTTTAGATCTAAAGGGGAAGACTTCCTGTCCCTAACTCCTCAAAGCATAAAGTCATGGTGGGCTGGGCGGGCTAAGCAGAGAGCATAGAATAAGAGCAATACTCGGGGATTTTAAATCTTTAGCTCTGAGTAGTATTTTGCATTTTCTAACTAATATATGACTGTTCAAGGTCTAATGCTAATTATTTCTGCATTTTTTTTTTGTATAAGAGATACATTTTGCCAAATTCCTTCCAAATCCATGACTAAAGAGTTGTCAGTGTAGAAATAACTGAGGTCAATAAGAAACTTACAGACTGAGCTGAGGAAAATGCTGAGCGTGGAAAAAAATCTCCCTTGAACTCAGTGACCATGTATCTGAAATATTGGTTGGGCAAGGTGAAATGGAAACACTGCATGTTCAATGACAAAAGATAGGGCCAAAAAGTTGTCTCCAGTTTCTATGACTAGAGACATAACTGATATTTTCCACACCTTGGTCTTCTGTTATATTATGCTAATATTAACACTCCCCAATTTATATCAGTCTTGTGAGGATCATGTGGGTTAATGTATGTGAAAATGCACATACGTCAGATACACACACACACACACACACACATATATATACACATAGAGAATATATATATATGTGTGTGTGTGTGTGTGTGTATACAGAGTTTTTCAGTTGCTTCCCATCTACCCAAAATGAATTCACTTAACTTTTTAATATGTATATATTTGGAGGCCTTTTATTTAATTTTTAATATCATTAAATATATTCTATCTATTTTTAAATGCAATTACAGTTTCTATAGTTTCTCTTTTCCATTTACTTTGATTTAGAATAACCATGTAGAATACAAAAAAATAATAATAAAAGAATATGTTCCTAAGTTCCTTCATTTTGGCCAGAATATGTTTTACTTGGAAGAAAATCATATAAAAAATGCATTGAATTAGTGTTTTTATACCATGAATAGGGAATGACCTCATATAAAGATGAATTAAAATGTTTTGGAAGTTTTAAGGAATCCTGCCTGTTCACTTAGTAAAATTAAACATTGGCCATTGAAGGCTGGAAATAGAGGAAATAGATTTTTTACTACTCTGTGTCTTGTCCTCTAGATTTACTTATTCTCAAGGTCTGTTAAAAACTACTGGCCTGAGGATGTGGGAGCAGAAAAGGGCATTGTGTTCTTTCAGACTCCTGCCCAAAGTAGCCATAACCTTGACTGTGTTCCTCTGCATATTTTATACATTATACCCCAAATCATCAAGGAGCTTGGCACAGACAAGATACTTGATGCATAATTTCTTAATGAATATACATATCGGAGACCAGAATGGAGCATTAAAAAAGTGTTTTTACACTTCTCTCAGGAATAAAACAAAAGAGAATGCAAACATAGAGAATTTACTTTCCACTTTTAACCTTGAGTTCAGTGACTTCATTCAGAAGATGGACCTAATCCAACTGTGAGTGACCTCAACACCTCATGACCCCAATAAAGAAAATGAAATAAAATTAATATCTATATCAGAAATATATGCCAGTGCATAAAGGTTGTTTTCAGTATAATAGGATAAACTATGTCATTTTGTTAAAGCTTTATTATATAAGTATTGTTTTCCTGTTACATAACTGTGCAAAATTCCTATAAAATGCTTATGTATGTGAGTTATTTATATGTCATGCCTTGTATCTCCTGTTAAAACACTTCACGGTTAGGGCCTGGCCCTTTTAATACCCTACAGCATTTATACAGTGACTTATACACTCTAATAAATGGCCACCAAAGGAAGAAATAAGACTCTAGGACAGTGGTCCCCAGCTCGGGGCCGCAGAGCAGTACCAGTTCGCAGCCTGTTAGGAACTGGGCCTCACAGCAGGACGTGAGTGGTGGGTAAGTGAGTGAAGCTTCATCTGTATTTGCAGCTGCTGCCCAGCACTAGCATCATCACTTCAGCTTCCTCAGGCGTTAGACCATCAGGCATTAGATTCTCATAGGAGCACCGGTTCTTGGTGCCAAACAGTTTGGGGACAGCTGCTTTAGGATAATTCAGTTGTTCATAATCTTATTTGTGTGTGTGTGTGTGTGTGTGTGTGTGTGTGTGTGTGTGTTTGAGTGTGTATGTTTTCTTACATTCTTCTAACTTTAGACTGAAAATTTATTCTTGGGTTCCACGATGTGTCTATAGATCATTTTTCTCCAACTATATATAAATATATTTATAATATATAAATGCACAGGTATATGTACTCAGAGTGCATATTAATAAGTAAATAATTTAGGAATACATTTATGATGTTAATGTGTATTTTCACATCCTAATCAGTTTGTTGGAATAACATAATGAATGTGGAATATAATGAGACAGACTTTACTGATACTTGCTGATAATATAGGTGCAGATAATTAAACCCATCTCCATAGAAAAAACAATTTTCCGCTTTTATCCTATTTCTTTTCCATACATATTTATAGTTTATAAGTTGAAATTAGGAGATATGAGGTGTATAAAAGACTGTGAATATGATTATAGCCTCCCATTCCAAGACACTTGTTTTGGGGCTGATTGTAACAGTTGGTCAATATCTAAAGGCAAGATAACTCTTCAAGACCGTGATTTTGAATTATCCTGCTCCCATTTCCTTGCAGCAAGAAGTGCCTCTTAATGAGATAGATGCCATTCCCTGTGATTAGTATGTGGATACCAAAATTACAGAGCAGCTGAGCTCATCAAGATATGGCTTCATAACAGCTAATAACTGCTGACCTTTTTCTGAAAGAAAACGGATGGTAATGATATCTTCATACAATTAAGAGAAAGAAAAGCATTATCCAGAAGAAACAGAGAAGCTGGAAGACTCAAGCAGTTTAAATACCCACTAAATGGATATCTGTGATCCTTAAACTGTGTACACAGTATAGTTCAGTTGTTTTTAATATTCATTATTTGACTCTTCCCAATAATTACAATGAAATAGATCATGTAAAGTGATGGTTCACATCGCTGGCTGCACATTTTAATCTCTTGAGAAGATACAGCCACCCGCAGATTTTCTGTTCCCATTGGTTGAGGGCAGCAGCATCAATCGATCAATTCCAGAGAGGTAACTTTCTAATGTAAATATTATAGTTCCTCACCTTTTTTATATGAACATGTTGGGGCTAATTATTTGCTTCTCTGGTCACCATGATGAACCAGTTGTTTGTCTCTAATTATAGAGGCTACTGAAGTGTGCAAGTTTTAACCTGGACTCCCAAACACCAACAACTTTATGGATTTAACTTTAAGTGTAATTGGTATTTTGAAACTATTTTATTTTATATTTACTATTGGATTTACTTATTTTACATTTATTTGTATATAATATATAAATGCATAGTTATATGTAATATATATATTAGTACATTATACATATATGTTTAATATATATATTTTTTATTTAAATTATAATTCTGAGACAGGTTTTTTTATCACTGAGTCAGTAGCATAGCATTTTAAAAATAAAAATAATAAAATATTAAGGACTCCTGTGTAAGAGTAATTTTACTTTTAATTCGTTTCTTTCCTATAGCTATGGTCTTTGTTTTGTTTCGTTGTGTTTTTCTGTCTTGTTAATAACTAATTCTAGATTTGCATATTTATTTACTGCTTTCATATTGCACCTATTTATTTACTTCTTACGTACTGCATCTGAAAAAAATAAGCCATTGTATTCTAGAATAATTTAACAAAAGCTCATAAGAGACAACTGCACAAACTTTTCACACATGGATTTAATGACATTTATTTGGCCAATCTAAAATCTTTTGGTGTATCAGCTCATATATACCATAATGACCTTCGAATAAGTTTTGTATCATTCATAATATGATTTTCTGTGGGGTACAAATTTGTTATTGTTCGTGCCCGAATCCCCAGAGTCTAGAGAATTTCCTAACATTTGGTAGATTCTCAGTCTATATTTGATGAATGAAGGAATAAAAAAGTTTGAAGTGATGCTGTTTATAATAGAATGCCTGGCATAGACAACAATGGAATGATTTCACAGGTAACTATTGATCAGACTTATTCTTAGTATTGAAACAAATAGAATTTAAGTTTTTTTCTGATTACTTTGGATTATGTGTTGGTATTGAGAAATTGATTTTTGCTCTGTCCCTGTGATTCAGAATCAGTCAATTAAATTTAGAGACTAATTTAAAGATTAAGTTCACTAAGCATTTATTTTATATGCGTTCTTTTGGACCATACCGATTTAAAATCAATTTACATATACCCATTAGTTTTGTTTATGTATTTATTAATCAACAAAAGATTTTGATATTGTCACAGAATACTTGCAATGTTTTAACACAAATTGTTAATTTATTCAATAAGTGTCTATCAAGTATCAACAAATATCTCCTGATATACTTGTTTACTTTGACTTCTGATTACCGTATATGCTCCATCTTCAAATTTGAAGTATGTAAACTTACTGAGTCAGAACTGTCATTTAAATGATTCTACTGTTGTCTTCCTTGGTTCTTACAATTTTAGCTTTAACTCTGACTTTGACATCTACAACTCCTCACATAAGCATGACAACTATTCATAAAGAGCCATGCCAAAATAGTAAAAATATAAAATGACTATTTTTGATGCTCAAGGTAGTTACTGCTGCAGTTTTTTATGGACATATTTTATCTTTGAGATTTCCAATAGCTTTTTTTATAATTAATAATAAATACATACTCTGTAACCTTGTACTACATAATTTATATAAATCAATTAGGACACAGGCAATTTCTTTGGAAGCTTGTTTTGGTCATTTTTTTCTAAAATAACATTTTTGAACATGGCATAATTTTTAAAGCTAGAATAAAGGCCACACTGGAAATCAGATCTGAAGTCTAGTTCCTGATCTGACAAAGTCATCTAACCTTAGCATGAGGGTTAAAACAGACCCCTTAGGTTTTGCCATGAGTATTATCATAGGTTAAAATGAAACTGTCCACTTTATTTAAAATAAACCTTTATCAGGCGGGTGACACTTTTGCTCTATAACATGTAGTAAAAGATTTTAGAAAAATTGGCTTGTAGCCCATATATTCATATCATTACATACAACCATCTGGCAAATATTTTTCTTAATTGCTTTTTGGGGCGTTATGCACAGCAAGGAGCTGCTGCAGCTCTCCTGACTACAATTTCTACAATAATATGGAACTTATCCTTTGACAGTTACTTCCAGATTCCATATTTCTTTTTGCTAATTTTTAAATTTTAACTTATAGCACCTATATAATTCTTTATAATGGTAGGCATATATTTGATGAAAGTTTCTACTAAAATGATATATTTATATGTATATATATCTGTTTATTCATGCATGTACGTACACACATGCACTACAAATTCTGATTATAAAACCTCTGCTTTTTGTCACATAATCTACCATTAATGAAGTAATATTTATATTTCACCTGCTGATAAAACTTAAATATATTTTAATATTTGAATTGAACATTATTTTCAATATGTAACTGCAGACTTTTTAAGCATAATTTTCACATAAAAGTGTTCAATGTTTTACCACTGAGTGTTGTAAATACTCAGTATGTCTGTATTAACTGTGGATTTTTAAAATTATATTTTTATTTCTATTAATGCCTGGACAGGACTGCAGATCGATTAAATCAGAATCTTCTGGAATATGGTCTTGTCTTTCTTTTAGGTTTCTCAGATTATTCTGATGTATGTTACATTTCTTGAGGCCTACTGCTCTTTGTATAAATTATATCTTGTTTAAATCGTGTTTCAGATTTATAGAATTTTCAGTAAGTGATAATATGAAGCCAACACTTTACATTTAAAATAGAAAACAATCAAATGCAGTCAACACTATAAATTACTTATATTTGTATATTCGACTACTCAAAAGGAATTTTCAGAATTGTTAGTTTACAAAGAAACTCTCAAGTTTTAAGAAACTTTAAGAGTCCTCTTAGCAACTTGTCCAATTTCATGTCACCTAAAATACCACTGTGCTTTCTTGGACATAATGGATGATTATCTCCGTGGTTGGAATGAATGAAGGATGTTTAGAAGAGTATATGGATGATAGAATGATGGTTAACTTGTGATTTATAATGTTTCAATTTGTAATGTATTAAGTTCCACATCATTGTTGTGAATTCATATTTATTAATAAACTCAACTTTACATCTCAATAGAATTTTCACAGTATGAAGTTGATTATTTGGTCTTGGAAACTTCTATCATTGCTAAACTCTTCAAACAACATTCAACAACTATCTAAATTACAGTTATATATAGAACAATGTGAAAGTTGACTTACTTTATAATTGATTCATCTAATTATTTTAAGCTAATTACACTCCACAATGTGGCTACGACCTTACAGATAGACCCCTTAGCCTGGTCAAATGTTACATAGCTCTGTTAAGTTTGAACATTTAATAGCATCAGAAAAGCTATTCTTGGTAAATTCTTATGCCATGAAAAAGTTTTAAAAGTCCAGTTCTAAAGTACTAATTCTTTTAAATGACTTCATAGTTTAGGTCTTATTATATATTTCTGCAACATAAAATATCGTGCTTAATAACTTTCAATTTTGTTACAATTTGTAATCCAGGTTATCTAAATTTACACCTTAGTTTCTCAGCACATAAATTGAAGAAAATGTGACTATTTTTGTAATGATTATTAAATAAAAGGATAAAACCACTGATTCACTCAGTAAGAACCCAGTGGAATAATATTGAGTACTGCTTGGTTTGGTATCTAAAACATTTATAGTTAACTCAGATTATTATAGATACTAGACAATGTCATTAAAATTATGAGCAATAATTTGCACATGGATGAGAAGATAGCCAGTATCTCTGTCTTTAGATTATATAAGTATTTATCAACATGTAAATAAGCCTAAATCATATTAGTGTACATCTCTCAGAATTTTAACATTGTCTGTAGAAAATTGAAAAATAAATAAAAAAAATGCAGACGCTAAGATTATTTTAGAATATTAAAATAAAATAGGGTACTTTTTTACCAAGCAAAGTTCAAATCATGTTTGATTCTCTTAATGAAGCAAGTCTGACTTTAGCTATTTGACAAAGTAAAGTTCTGGGACAATTGACTCTTCTTATGACTCAAAGAACTTGGACTATAATAATAAATACCACCAGTGCATTGTGAGCGGTGATTTAACTGCACATCAAACTATGACTGATATTTGAATGTCATCATGTTTTACTTTTCCTTGTATTTAATTTATAAACTCCATATTTAATATTTGTATTTTTTAAGCATTATCATTTACAAACAGAAGACCTAGAAAATGTTTTTTTCTTTACAATCATACTATATTATTTTGCATTGCATTCTACAAACCAACCCTGCAGTCATGGGGATGAAGCAATTAATTATGCTTAGGGGAACACTGGAAAGCTTTGCCAAAATGCCATCATTTGAGTTTCATCTTGGAGAATGAGGATGTGTATGCTAAGCAAAGACAGAGCAAGAAAAAGGGTCAGGATATTAAGACATCTAAAAAAAGAAACCTCAAAAACCCAATTCAGTATGTGAGGGAATAATAGAAATATAGATAATTGCAAAGAGTCTTTTGTGCTAATTAAGAGAATTTTGATTTTATTGTGTACTCAACATTAATCAAAAGCAAAAGGCAGAGAAATGTAGACTGAATTTATATCATTCAGTTGCGTGCATACTGGCTTTTTGTAAATTAAATCATGTTTTACATAACATCAGAATGCTTAGTTAAGGAATCCTTGGCAGTGGAATGTAAATGTTTTTGTAATGAAAATAAATTGCCTTGTAAAATTTCAAAAAAAATACATAAGGGAAACAGAAACAAGACAGATAATAGATCATATAGTTATATTTGTTTGCATGCATATGCAGCGGTCCCCAACCTTCTTGGTACTAGAGATGCTTGCTCCTATGAGAATCTAATGCCTGATGATCTGAGGTGGAGCTGAGACTGTGATGTGGCTCTGGGGAGTGGCTGCAAATACAGATGAAGCTAGGCTTGCTCACCCATAGCGCACCTCCTGCTGTGTGGGCTAGTTCCTAATAGGCCATGGACTGGCAAGGTCCTGGCCCTAGCGTTTGGGGACCCCTACATATAGCACATAGCACAGTGAATCAAAATATTGTTATGTTAAAACACAAAGCTTCAGTAAAGTTGAACTTCACTTTAAAGAGTAAGAAGGAATGCGTATAAGGTGAGATTTGGCATGAAGAAGGAAAGCGATATCTATTCCAGATGTTTGTCAGTATCTTTGCCAAGTTTTTCTAAGACCAGGCACTAGGACAGGCTTGCAGTATGGAACTGCGGTACTTGAGGAAAATGAAAGCTATTCTGTTGGCTCTGTCATCCCAAACAGGGTGCCAACGCTGGGACTGTAGCACAAGGGAACAAAACCAGAACCCAGTTATTTGACACATATTGTCAGCTGTGGTTTGCCCATGTGGAACGGAATAAAAACCTGATCATGAGGAACAGGACACAAAATCTTTATGGGTTCACAAATAACTCTAACCAGAAGTATACACTTGGGCTGTGGTTTATGTAGGTTTATTCAGGTTCCTATTCCACAGTCAAGGATAACATGAGAACTTGTCAGCTGGTAGGAGATTGAATAGTATATGAGGGCAGAGAGCTATATCTATTAGTGTAAGAAGACCTTCCTCAAATAATAAAAGATCAAATAATGCATATACATTGAAATCAATTGACTACTGAATCATTACAGGTAAAGGTAAAGGGCATCATATCAAGGAAATGCAAATACTTTAGTCCCTTCTTTTCCATATAACTTGTCAAAAAGAATTAATCCAAAAACTATAATACATCAGGTTAGTTATACTATTTAATGTGTTCCTTAAGAAAGGTATGACCATTATTTTTCTCAGTTAAATAAGTAAAACTATGCCCCTGAATTATGAAATGATTCTGTTTAATACCTTGTTAAATTTGCGTGACTGTGAACCTGAGCAACCAAATTAATGCAAATGCTGTATTAGTTCAGAAGCTCGTTTGAAATTAATTACGAATAATTGCTAGGAAGATTTTTCCAAAGTATATTAAAAGTAGAATCAGCTAGAAATATTTTCAAAGTATAAATTGATTTTTTAAAATGTTTAAAGTGTGGAATTTAACACTAGACAGTAGTATTTGACTTTGAATCAATTGACAATGAATAAAATAGAACATATTAAAGAAACATTTTAATTATCACTTCAAAACATTTAAATGTCTTCAGACTAATAAAATGCAATCTGTACTAGGCAGCGGGGAGGATGGAATCGACAACTCTGTTGTAATATTAATACCAATTAAAAGATTTTGTAATATCAAGAGCCCCTCAGGGAGACATGTACTAAATTTTATAATTTCATTCCTAGTCCATTTTTAAATTATGATGACCTTGAGTAAAACACTTAGCATCTTTTTTTTTTTAGCTTTTTAATGGTAAAACATATATGTTTCATCTCTTATTTAATAAATGTATTTTATAAATCATATTTCAATTATAAAATGATATGACTGCTTACAAAGTGACATCACCTATATGAAGATTATTATAGATGAGGAAAAAAAATTCTTGGGATATCCTTGCCCTTCACCTACTTCATTTATGGGCAGAGATAACCCAAGAAAACAAGTAGCTTTTCAGTTCTTAAAATTCCCAATGTAAATTTTCTCATTGTATCAGTTTGTGTCATGCTTAATAATTTTTTATATTCAACTAAAATTATATGTTAAAATTTATAAACATGTTTTCTTTTCCTGTGGTTGATGTTTAATAATATACATTTTATTGAGTTTTATTGGGCTGTAAGATTTTTACCCTTAATAAGCAGGGTTGAAAGGAATTTTTTTTTTTTCAAACTTGAACTGGCACTTTGATTTGTCATTTTTATTGTGGTTTAATGTAAATATCATCCTAATTCTGTGAAATATATTGATGTTGTACTTCCATGTGATTGCTTTACTTTATTGACACCTTGATATTTCTACTGTCAGCATCCTATTAAACGATTAATTTAAGAGCATAAAATGGCGGTGGGCAAGGGTTAGAAATTGAATTTCATTTCTAGAATTTATAATGGGTTTGGCTTGCATTTTAAAGCATGACAATACATCTGGTTCTGGTGGTAGCTGGTCTTGGTCACATGAAGCAGAGTTGGAGAAGAGTAGGGAGACTTCCAACCAGTGGTGGAGATGATCCATTTACAAACATATGGGGTTGTTGAGGAGGCTGACTGTCTTAGAATTCCATTTTGTTAGGGCCTGTTATCATAAAAGCTCTTATTCTCTACTCTGTGTTGAAAAATTACAAGAAAGTGTGTATTCCACACATAAAGTGAAATTATAAGTGAAATCGGTGGTGTGGTGATACCTCTTCATCAAAGGGCCAACGAGAAGGAGCAGTGGCAGGCACTAAGGTCTGCTGTGCTCAAAAAATGATGCTTGCCACATTTTATACCCTCCACCCCTCATGCCAACCAAAAAAAAAAAAAAAAAAAAAAAAACACAACATGGTATTATGGCAAAGCAGTGGGAGTAGGAAATCCTGAGAAACCTGACCGGTCCACAGTCTCTGGGCAATTTCTCAGCAATATCTGAGGAGCAGGCTGTGTTGGAAGCTCTGACTTATTTCCAGTTATAAATTCAAGAGCACATATCACTGTAATGTGTTTAGATGAGGACATAAAAAATCAATTGTTCCTTATGTCATAAAATGTTTAAATGCTGTGCCAGATCAAACTTGACCATAAATTCATTGTTTTCTCTAGATTTCCACTTACTTTGAGAAATTTTATTAGGAAAAAGGGCTAACTTCATAAGAATTTTATGTTTCTGAACAGTGCCATTTTGCATTTACTGCATTTAAATTAGATAATAGATTAAATACATATAAAAAGTAAAAATACATTTATTTATAATTGTAATAATTCTAAGCTTTCCTGTTATTTGATGGTTATAACTTGAAAGCTTTCTCACCTATGTTGTACAATTTGAGGAATTAATTTATTTAGTACTTTTTCAAATAATGAGATATTTAAGAGTACCAGGACACTTTATGAATGATTTATTGTAAGAAACCTTCATGAAATACAACTATTTAACATCTCAAAGAAAATAAGCGACCTCAAGAAGACTCTTCTCTTTTTTGAGTTCTTTAAAGAATATTATGAATGACGAGCTTTGATTTGTGAGGATGAGTTTACCTATATTAATCAACAGGCAGGGTCTCATTATTGACTGGAAACAGAATGAAACATTCTATCTTTAAAAAGGGCAACCAGAGACAGATTATGAGACGGGACAGCGGGACATTTGCCCAGGATTGTAATCTGTAAGAACTGTCAGAATGTCATTGAAAGGCAGTGAGGTGGAGAACATCTCGTTTACCAGAATCCCCCCTAGAGGGAGAATGCATTTTGTACTTGAAGGGGACCCTTTGATAAGTCTCTAGAGGTGTTGGGGGAAAGGCGAGGCGGAGGAATTCGCAGGGTGGGGAGTGTGGGAAAACTACCACACTGGATACTGGGGGACCCTCTAGATAGGAGGGGTACAAGGCTTTTGTGTTATCTCCCCTCCCACACACATGACATGCACACACCCACACATACATGCGCATAGTGGGTTAATAATATAAGAAATTGCTACTAGGAGCTTTTATCCATCCTTTCGTGAATCACTAAATAAATCTTAATTTTTTTAAAATTCTGCAGCAAATAAACCTAAATGTTAAATGGTATTTCAGAAATTATACCTTTTTGGGGCTTCAGCTCCAAGGTCAACACCATCCTTTTCCCAAATATGGACTTACCAGCTGATGGACAATTTCATCTTAACTGCATGAATACTTATTGCTTAACAACAATAGCATGCATGTCTGATTTCTTGCAAACTATTTTTATTAGAAACAATATACTGTCATATTCAGCAGGCATTGTGATAACTCATTTAGGAACAAGTTTAGCTTAATTCTTAAAACAACTATAGATGACTTACATATATTAAGAGGCAAGATTCAAGTCCAATTCAAATCTGTCTGACCCTAGAGTTTTTGGCATTTTGGCACTTCGAATGCATTTCAGGAAATAGCCCTAATTTATGTACCATAAACTACAGTTTCATTTGTTGCCACATAGTTTGTTAGGAAATACTGTTTTGTTTTGAGCTACAAAAACTAGCTAAAGGGGAGAATATACTTAAATATCTGATATGATCTATGGTGCAGGAAGGGCAGGGCACACATTTTCGAAAGAATAGCTGGGTCCAAGATAAAAGTACTATTAATTTTTTCTCAAGTGCAGTCACTGCTTCTCTCCTCAAGTCTCTTTCATTGTGTTCTCTCTCTGCAAATGAACTTCCTTTGCTCCATAGTCCACATAGTAGAAATATACATAATACCAACTTCATCCTAGAAGATGCTGTTCTCACTATATTATAAGCCCCTGAGGAGAGTGCCTTTTGAAGTCCTTTTCACCCCCAGGTCTCCCAATTCTTTACATCAAATATCTGAAGATTCAGTTGTACATTGCTGGTGAGAATTTAAAATGGTACAGCCACTCTGGGAATTAGTTTGGTCATTTCCTATAAAATTAAACACGCAGTCATCCATGTGACCCAACAATTTCATTCTTAGGTATGTATTCCAAAGAAATGAAAACATATTCATGTAAAACTTATATGTGAATGTCCATAACAGCTTTATTTGTGATAGCCAAAAATTGGAATAATTCATGTTTCAACATGTGAATAGTTAAATAAACTGTAGGGCATACATGCCACAGAATACTACTCAGTAATAGAAAGGAATGGCTAACCTTGCAACAGGTTGTTTGGGTTTCAGGGAATTATGCTGAATGGAAAAAAAAAAAAAAACATCCCAAAAAGTTGTATTCTGGATGATTCTATTTATCTAAATTTTTTTTAAATGGCAAAATTTAGACATGGAGAATAGATTATTGGTTGTCAGGGTTAGGGATATTGGAAGGGGCCAGGCAAGGGTGAAGTAGGTGTGAGTATAAAAGGCAAGACAATGGATCCTTGTTGTCTTGAAAATGTTCAGTATTGTCATTGTAACTGTGATGACGGATATGCAAAGTTATACATATGATAAAATAATTGTAGAAAGCTTAATAAACACATACAACATACAAACAAGTACAAGCTATATTGAGGGAATCTGAACAAGCTGGGTGAATTGTATCAATGACAATATCCTGACTGTGATTTTCTACTATAGTTTTGCAAGATGTTATCATTGTGATAAATTGGACCATGTGCATATAGGATACTTCTGTGTCACTTCTTACATCTTCAAGTTACTCAACAGTCATCTCAATTGAAGATAACTAAATGGTTGTCCCATGAATGAGTACATGAAAGGGTCAGTTAACAATTTCTAGTCACATGTGAATCTATAATGACTTATGATCTGCCTTGTTTTTAACTTGTTTATCAAAAACCTACACTTTTAGAATTCTTAGATACATTCCAGCTACAGTAAATAGAAAGACGAGTGTTCTTTTAATTTGAATGATATGGATTTAGTATATCTAACTTATAACTTTAGTACTACGTTATAAGTTGCCAATTATTGACCGAAGGTTAAGCTTGAGTTATAACTACTTTAAAACTAAAGTCTCTATTTTTAGTAAATGCTTCCCAGTCTTGAACTGACTTATAAATACCATCTTTATACTGTTACCTCATTTAAAATAGTATATATAGTTCATGATTTCTTACAAATTATACTAGGAAGCCATGTTGCTCAAACTCTAGAGTACCACAGGCCTTATCAAAAACTTTCAAGATAAAGGTATTGAGGTGATATTGTTTGGAACAATGCTCAAGACGTGCTTACAATTATGGCATATTTCTGCCTTTAATTTTGATTTTCTTCTTCTTTTAATGTTCTTCATAGGCTCATTCCCACTTTGAAAGAAATGTTATAAAGCTTCAGGTTTCATATAAACATAGCTGCCCACGATGTTACAATATTGATGTAAAGATATGACATCAACTGACAACATAACTAGTTGCGCTCCAAGTGCAACCAAAGAGTATGTGCCCTGCTCTTTGATATCTTTTATTAAAAGAAGAAGGAGGAGGAGGAGGAGGAGGAGGAGGAGGAAGAGGAGGAAGAGGAGGAGGAGGAAGAGGAAGGGGAAGAGGAAGAGGAAGAGGAAGAAGAAAAAGAACAAGAATAATAAGAAGAAGAAGAAGAAGAAGAAGAAGAAGAAGAAGAAGAAGAAGAAGAAGAAGAAGAAGAAGAAGAAGAAGAAGAAGAAAGAAGAAGAAGAAAGAAAAAGTCTGTCTAATGTAAACATACACACAGTATTAGGGGTGATTGCGTGAAGGACATTTCAGATATTCTACAGATAGACCTAGTGATCAAGTCAGATCAACAGAACTGAGTAATTGGCAACTACATTTTGACAGCTGCCATTCAATACACCTATGTACCTGAAATCTCTGTGATTCATTTTAGAGGATAATATCTGAAAATCAATTTCTAATTTAAACTGAACCTGATGAGCTAAACCAAAACTAAATTCTAAGTGTTTGTTTTATTTTTCTTCTTTCTGTGAATGAATTTCACTTACACTAAGGATGTGTAGGAAGTAAAGCTCACGCTGCTGTGTAGATGTTGTATTCTGTGTGTGTGCTTCTCACTTATTTTCATGTAACTTTATAGTTTTTGAGAATTGCAGTCTTTCCAAGTAAAGCATTTTTCTGTGACAAATGCTTGTGGGGTCTATTGTCGAAATAAGTATGATGATTACTCATACTTTGCATTCTTTAGTAATGTCAGTATTCTAAAATAAACAGTTTTCTTTCCATTACATCTTATTTCTGTGAAAAATTTATTAAATTATGCAACATCAGAGAACAGTTCAATTGAGTAGTCACATTTAATATGGATGTCAAGACAATTGACTAACTACAGTGCCTTAACATTTGAGTTTCTTCTTCCAATCCAAATAATTACCTTTAATTCCAGAAAAACTCCTGAGAGAGAAGGCATTATGAGAAAGAAATATTTGCATTCAAATTTTACCTTGATGTATATTTGGATATGTGAATTAAGTTAAAGAGTATCAAAAAGTCATGACTTACTCAAAGCAAACAAGTTTGTTAAGTAAAGGAAAGATGAAATTAAGATTAGCTTATTAGAAGGACTTAAAAACTCTGATACAATTGATTTTAGCTTAGAGTAGCGCTAAAAGAAACTCTTGGCAAAAGGAATGATGTAATTCTAGAAATATGCTGATTTCATAAGTCTTTTGAGTACATTTAAGGATATGAATGAAACATTAAAGGTGAAAAGCTGGTAACTGAAGTTTTACTGATCATTTTATGTGTCATGATCAAAGCCTTACCAAAATAAAAACTATGTCTATGGCCATGCCACGCTGAACAAACCTGATCTCGTTTGATCTCCGCTGCTAAGCAGGGTCGGGCCTGGTTAATACTTGGATAGGAGATGACCTAGGAAGACCAGGTGCTGTAGACGTAAAAAAATTAAAAAAAAAAAAAAGGGATTGTAAACTCACAAGGCCCTTGCAATCTGTGAGGTCAACCAAGGGTTGCCTCACCTAAAGAAAAAAAAAAAACTGTGATGATAAAGAGATAGTAGAATGCTGGACTGTAGGGAAATTATATAGAACTGACCTCAGCTATTAAGGATACACAGGGCAGCTGTATCTGGTAAAATTACATGCTTGACATTCTTTATTTGCGTATGTGTTCATTTTTCTACAAACGATAATGTGTGGCTGTATCAGGAATTTCCAGGATGAAATGATTTTGACAATACTGTATGGAACAGAGCCATACAGATGTAATCACATTAAAGCAACAACGTAGTTGGGAGGTATTTGAAGAACACACATAAAGATACTTTTTTATGCAGATTGTTCTTTTCAAAGTTAGTATTCTTAAATGTTGCTCTAATAAATAATGAAAGCAGCTCATACACTTGTACAGTCTCTTCAAAAGGATATGGATATGTATATATTTCTGAGGGGGTAATGAAAGAAAGCCATTCTGATAACAAAAGCTTTGATCTCTTTTTACTGCCTTTTTCCACTTGGATGGGAAAAAATATAAATAGCTTGGCAAAAAAAAAAAGGCCTCAAGTTCAAACTAAGCTGAGGTAGAGGGGTGATAAAATAATCCTGTTGATTACATAAACAGGCACCATTTGTTTCTCAGGTCATTGGGTATCTAGCCTACTGCTACTATACCAAGATAGATTTTGCCTTGAAGTTTTAGCAGAGATAGTCAAGAAATATTAAGGATGTTTCGACTGTGTCCCAGGCACTGTGCTGGACATCAGGAAAATAACAGGTTGTCAAAAAGCTACACACTTCATTATTAGGCACTAGGAGTTTATGACATGCCTGGGGAAGAAAAAAATAACAAAAGTATAAAAAATCACAAACGAAATAGATGGAGTATGTGGGGTAGGGATGAGTAAAATATCAAAGCATATGTAGGAAACTGCTGGATTTTGAGGAGTCATAATTTATCATTGTTTTTCTTCCCCTGTGAGTTACAAACCTGCTGAAAATAGACCTGATGTTGGACAGATGGAGAACAAAAGTTCAGCGTGATTGCTGCTAAAACTGGTTTGGAGGACATGACCTATATATGTGGCTGCAGTCTGGCTTCCTAATACTTATTCTCTGAGATGAACTCGTCCATCCCAAACTACAGGCCTGCCCCACTAGGATTACTATAGGACTAGAAAACAAGAATGTACTATCCTATTTGGCTAGGGGCCGAACCGCACACACCAGTTCTTTCTCACTAGCCTCTCTTATTGTCCCCATTCCTCTCGTGGTTTTAAGGGATGAGGGGCTGGGAAGAAAGGTAGACTGATCTGTCTGATACATAGCCCTGCTGGGGATGGCATGGCGATTCCTTTCCTCTAGAAATGTGAAGAAGAGTCTCTTTAGGTTCTCCTCTATTAGGTCCATATAGGAAAATCTAAATAACATAGACCAAAACTGTATGAGTCAAATTAAAAGAAAGAAATATGAAAGTGTTTAGCAAAGGGGCTGTTGGTGGAAGTAGGTAATGTGAAACCTTGGCCAAACTTGGATTCATGAACACAAGGCAGGTGATACTCTGTGCTAGCAGACATTTCCCCAAAGGAATAAAGCTGTCATTTTAAACTCAGAGAGACTACCAGTGTGAAGATTGCAGATGTAGAGGGTGTCCATAGCGCAGAGTAAAATGCTAAGGGTGCCCAGCAAGCAGCTTTCTTCTGGGTAGAGAATATAACTTCTGCCGTTAGCACGTGTGAATGCAGACAGACAAGAATTAAAGGAGCAGAGAAGACATCCAATAATGTGACATCCCATCAAGTCATTGATAGCTCAGTAAAAGCAACACTTGGGGAAAATCGATGCTGAAGTAAATTATGTACAGTGGTCTGCATCTGTGTAAAAAGCCCAGAGCACAAAGTCTGAACACAGGGATGTGGAAATCAACTATCTGGCCTCGGAACATAGAAATAAAAATCTCCAACTGAGTATGTGTTACTGATAGCAAATCAGTATTTAGATACAGTTTTATCTCTCTGATTTATCATTTCTCTGTTGCAAAAATGAGTTTGTAAGGCACCGTAAAAATGAAAATAAAATCTTTAATATAGTTCCTACATGTGGTATGGAGAACTCTAAAAACGACCTCCCCGCCCCCCGCCCCTCAAGATTCCTACCTTGTGGTTTTCAATCAAACACAAATCTAAGTACTGCTGGGGAGGGACTTTGCAGATGGAATTAAGAATACTCATGAACTAAACTTAAATAGGAAGATTTTCCTTGATCCAGCAGAGGAAGACAGAAGTATCAGAGAGATGCAGAAGAAAAGAGGCAGAGAAGAGATACAGCAAAATGAGGCTGGAGAATCAAGTGTGAGGAGGACTCATCCACGTTTGTTTGCGTGGAAGATGGAGGGAAGGAACTTCAGCCTGGGTATGCAGGCAGCTTCCAGAAGATGACAATAGCCCTAGGCCAAAAGCCAGGAGGAAATGGAAAAGTTAGTCCTACAACCACATGGACCTGAATTCTGTAAACAAGCCTAGAACCTCCAGAATTGAGCGCAGTCTTTCTAGCACCTCGATTTCGGCCTTGTGCAGAGAACCAGGTGTTCCAGGTTTTACCAATATTTCTGAACCACAGAAACTATGAGAAGGAATTGGTGCTGTTTAAGTGACTAAGCTTATGATCATTTGTTACAGCAGCAATAGAAATCTAATACATTGCACAAATACACTTAGAATATTCCCTTAGGTGGAGCCCTCTTGTGCTTGTAAGCATGACCAGGATGCCGAACCAAGAGCAGTCTAGCGCACAGGAGACTTAGTCACCAGATTCTACCCAGCATGTATTAAAATAGCAATGATAAGAGAGGTTATTTCTACTCTAGAGTTTTGCAACCTAGTATACTTTCAGTTCTAGTTCATTGCTATTTAGACTTTTCTCTTGTGGATTTGCACTTTGGAAGATATTCAGAGGCTATAAGTAGTATGGAAATAAACAAAATATGTTGCCTAAGTTTAGACTTTAGGGTAGGCTGGCTCAACTGTGTCACCTCACTCACTGCGTTACTTCTAATTTTAAAAGAAGGACGGGGGCTATCCTAATGTTACCTAAAATATCTAGTATAGTTTTGGGAGTCAGTTTTCTCCAGAGATTTAATAATAGAAAGTTCAAGAAACAGTGGGCAGCAGTAAGGATCACGTTGTTTAGTGCTTCTGTGAACCAACCCATCACGTGCTTGCTTTTTCCAGAGATACAGAAGCATACCAGTACCCAAGGTTTGGACAAAATTTGGAAGCATTAGACTCATTGGGATTTAAAGGAAATGAGACAAGATTTTTAAAGAAAATAGCTTTATGTATGCCACGAGCTTTTAGAGTTGAAATAGGGGGTAACCTTTGAAGATACTTTTATAAATTAGTAGTTACAATTTAGCTACCGAGACCCAAAGATTCTGAATGGTTTGCCCAAGATCAGCAGCCTGAGGGGTTCCTTTTTGATATTTTTACCATGATAATGCTTACTAAAATTCGTCTAAAAAAAAGAGTAAATACCATCTTAAAAAAAGAGTAAATAACATTTATGTGGAAAGTTCATAAGCAAAAATGTGCCTCTTTGCAAATAGCAGCTATGATAAAATGAGAATTTTTACGTAGTATTTTCTAAGTAGAAGACCCATTATATTATATATAAATCTCTTGTTATTAAATGTAACTTTCTCCTGCTGGAAATCAAGAGAAACTGCTCCTTTCGAGGACACATCATCTTCCACTTTTACTTCATCCAAAGGAGAAGCAGATGTCAGCAATTTTATTGGGCAATATAGGTTACAAACTCAATAGTGAATAGCTGACCTAAATGTCATGGTAGGTAGAATAATCGTCCCCAAAAGTCATTCATGTCGCTGGAAAATATGACTATATTATATTACATGGCAAAGAGGAAATAAGGTTGCAAGTGAAATTAAGGCCCCTATTCAGCTGACTTTATAATGCAGAGGTTATCCTAATATAATCTCCACGGTCCTTAAAATAGTCAGAGGGAGATGCGACCATAGAAGAAAGACATGGAGAGATGCATTTTTACTGGCTTTGAAGATGAGAGACGGAGGCCTCTAGAAGATGAGAAAGGAAAGGCAGTGGATTCATCCAAAGAGCCTTCAGAAAGAAACACAGCCCTGCTAATACTTTAGCCCATTGAAGACCTATGCCAGACTTCTGACCTACAGATAATAAAGACAAGTTTGTGTGATTTGTTACACCAGCAAGTAGAAAACTAACACAAAAGTGAATAGTCATATGTTATTAATTTAATTCTAGTAAGTTTAAAATATATTTACTTCCATCTCTTCGAGGAACTTTATCTTCTATCATTCCACCCTTTTCTAATTGTCAATATTATTATTATTTTTTAGATAAGTTTCTAAATATTTTTGGAGTGACACTGGTTAATAAAATTTTATAGGTTTCGAATATACCATTCCATAATACATCATTTGCATTTTGCATTGTGTGTTCACCACCCAAAGCAAGGTCTTTTTCCATCACCATGTACTTGACCCCCTTTGCCCTCTTCCACCTTCCTCTTTCTTTGATCTTACACTATGCCAACTCTCAAATCTATTTCTATTCAATAATCCTTTGAAATAATTCCACTCTACATCTCAAAATATAATGTGCATAAGACTCTCCTCCCTTCTATTTTGTTCAAAATTTGGTTCTCATTCAGTCTGGGGTGGGGTCTTGGATTCTGCATTTCTAACAGCTGCTGGGCCACAGACCATATGCCTTGCTAACCTGGGTGAATGAGTTTGGCACAGTGGAACTACCCTTTAACGTGCTAGTTGAGTCTTACATAATTATCTCTCTATATACTTTTGACTATTTCTTATGCTATACTTTATATCCCAACTATTTTGTAATTACCATTGTGTACCTTTCCTTTTTCTCTATATATTTTTAAAGAACTGGCTAATTACACACACACAGACACACACACACACACACACACACACACACACACACACACACCCCAAAGGCTCATTTTTTGGAAAACTCTCGTGTAACCTAGAAACTCTAAAACTCAAACTTCTACACCGAGGATATAAAATTTCTGAGAGGTGTGTTACAAAGTACCCACAATACTAAGAATAAAACAGTTGGTGTACTTTTCTGAATTGTTTATAAGCAAACCTTTTGATAATTAGTGATTAGACTTTGAAGATATGCACTGGTACATGAAATCTCTCTTGAATAGTACCTTTTTAATTCATGCACTCTCCAGAATTCAGATTACAAAAATCAACTGCATGTGCCTGCTATTATGACTAAGTGCAAAGATCACCACTTCCCTTTGAAAGTCAACATTTATCTTCACACATAGTCATTATCTCCAAGGAGAGCTATAGTTAGATGGTGGTAAAAGAAACATTACTTCCCAGTAATTCCAAGAGATGACTTAAATAGACCAGTGTACCTTGCATTATGGTTTCCAGCCATCAAGGGGCCTTTTAAAAACTAACATTTAAGCCTCCTCCCAGATCAACTAAAACAGAATCTCTGGCAGTAGGCCAGAGGCATTAGTTAGTACATGTGCATTAAAGTTCTCTAGGTTATTCTAGCAGTCAGTTAAGTCAGGGATGAAATTCATTGGTCTGGAACTGCACTGCTCAGTATAGTAACCACTGGCCACGTGTGAATATGGAGCATTAGATGTATATTGTAGTTTGAATTGAGATATTCTATGAATACAAAAGCACACCAGAATTTGGAGGTTTAATATGAAAGTGAATGTAAAATATCTCAGTAATTTTTTTTTATGTTTAGTACATGTTGAAATGATAATTTGGGTACATTGGGTCACATAGAATATGTTGTTAAATCTTTCTTTTTACTTTTATTAATGTAGCTATTAGAAACTTTATAATTATTTTTGTGGCTCACACTTGTTACTTGTCTAATATTTCTACATAGAGCTGGTCTAGAAATTCAGATATTTTTTATGGCTTTATTGAAATATTACAGACAATTAGTTGCTTGTATTTATATTGTACAATTCGATGAGTTTTGTTTTCAATTATATTTGACATACAATAATGTATTAGTTTCAGTTGTACAGCATAGTGATTAGAGACCTATATAACTCACAAAGTGATCACTCCAATAAATCTAGTATCCTTTTTCCCACTCACATATTTATTACATTATTAACTATTTTCTTTAAGCTACACCATATATCTCCATGTCTATTTCGTAACTATTCATTTGTACTTCTTAATCCCTTTGCCCTTTTCTCGACATTCCCCCAACCGCCCTCCCATCTAGTCGCACTCAAAATATTCTCTGTATCTATAAGTTTATTTCCATTTTTGTTGTTGTTGTGATTTTGTCCTTTAGATTCTACATGTTTGTGAAATCATGCGGTATTCATCTTTCTCTATCTGACTTATTTCATTCAGCACAGTATCCTCCAGGTCCATCAAGGCAACATATTTTTCCATCCCCTTTTAATCTGTGGGTGTCTTTTATTCTGAAGTTAGTCTCTTGTATTCAGCATATGTAGGGATCTTGTTTTCTTATCCGTTCAGCCAGTTCCTCTTTTGGTTGGAGCACTTAATTCTTTTCCACTTGAGGTAATTGTTTGATAGTAATGTAGTTATTACCATCCTTTATTCGTGTTTTTGTTACATGCTTTTTCTTCTTAAGGAAGTCCCTCCAATATTTCCTGTAATACTGGCTTGGTGTTGATACATTTCTTTAGCTTATTTTAGCTCTTTATTTTTCCTTCGATTCTAAATGATAGATTTACTGGATAAAGCATTCTTGGTTGTAGATCCTGGGTTTTCATCATGTTGAATATTTTGTGCCAAAACCTTCTGTCCTGTGTAGTTTCTTTTGAGAAGTCAGCTGCCAGTCTTATGGGTGCTTCCTTCTTTTGGTTTGTTAACTCACAGCATTTCTTCTGTTATTTCGCTTTTTCTTTTAACGCATTTCGAAGTGCTAGATGCTTAAACCATCCTTCTGCTACTTTCGCAGACATTAAATCAGTTCATAAAGACATCTCCAGGATTTTTCCTGTACATCTCTTCTTCCTATTTCTCAAATAATATGTGAGCTTCAATAATGACGAGGTCATCATGTCTGCCATTGTTTATGGCCATTGGTCTTTTAATCACTGCATATCTGAGTATGATATACATCAATATCCTACAAAGAAATTTCTCTGGAGAAATCCTCCCTCCAAAAATAATAATTGAAACATTTTTTAGTACGGTGAAAGAAAAAAGTGGAAAAGTATAACCTTTATTTTGGAAAATGATCATAGCTTCAGGTATTCAAGAGAAACATGGCAATCTGAGATTATGCATACAGCAACTGCATATGTTATTGCCATTCTCCTCCTTATCTTACTTTTCATCTCTTCTTTATCCTTAACTCCATTCATATTTGTAGAGCAATTTAGGGGAATGTACACTGTATATTATCAGATGAGCTGGACACATTTTGTTATTTTCCTGCTGTTGGAAGGGGCGCCTCCAACCCCTTGTAGTCAGTCCCCTTTCACTTTATGAGAAAATCCAAGGAAACATTACATGTTCTTTAATTCTCCTTGTCACTCTTTTCGACACTGTTTTTTGGGGGGATATGATGCTTTATTGATCCATGTGAAGCCTGTTATTCTCTGTGTTGTTTATTATTTCTATTCTTCTCTTTTAGAAAAATAGTTCTTTTCCAACTCGTCCATAAATGTTGGAGTTTTTTTTTTTTTTCGTATTTCTATGAAGGACAAAAATTATGCACATATTGGGAGTGTTTGTGTATGTATGACACACACACATGTTATATTAGTCACAGTTCTCCACAAAAACAGAAAGGATAGAGGATACATGTGTGTATATAAATGAAAGATTTATTTTAAGTAATTAACTCATGGGATTGTTGAGGCTGACAAGTCTGAAATTTGTAGGACAAGTTGTGATGCTGGAAACTCAGACAGGATGTCTGTGTTACAGACTTGAGGTAGAGTTTCCCCTCCTGCCCAAGAACTCCATTTTTCCTCTTAGGACTTTCAATTGACTGATTGAGGCCCACCCACATTATCAAAGGCGATCTCCTTTACTTAACTCAACTGATTGTAAATACTTTCACAGCAACATCCAGGCTAATGTTTGACCAAACATTTGGCATCATAGCCTAACCAAGCAGACACATAGTTATGTATATAAATTATGTGATTGAATATGAAGGGTTATAATAGAGTGACTATATTCTGAAGCGATTAAAAATCTCATGTGATAATGATGTTTAAATGATTATACATCTTAAATTCCACCAAAATCTGTACAAACACACACAGGGAGGGGGGAGAGGAAAGGAGAGTGAAAGAGAGGGAGGCATGGGATGTGAGAGGGAAATAGAGATACAGAGATAGTGATAGCGATAGGGATAGAGAAAGAGTTGGAGATAGAGAGAGCAAGACTTCCAGGAGCCAGAGGAATTCAGAATCACAGACATACCAACTCTACATGTAGAACACATGACTTTATGCTCCCGTTTTCTAAATCATGAAGCCTGTATGAGAATAACATTAAACTCAATTATGACATGTGTATTTTAATAAATTAATATAGTACTGTTGGAAGTGAAGCCATTGGATGAAATTCAAAAATATAGGTCATTTAGAAGGATTTTTATTAAAATAAGATAAATTTAAGATTTTAATTTACAAATTTAATATAACTGCACAATTATTGAGAAAAACAGATATTTGGGGTAATTTATCAGTTAAGGAGTATACAAAAAAGACAGCATTGAAGAAGATGTTACTTTGTAATACCCCACAGGTACAGAAAATAAGTACAGTCCAGGTGAGGGATATCCTATCAGATTGAGGGAAAACCACATATCATGATTTCAGCTCTCTAAACAAATCTCAGAGTTCAAGCTTCGAATCCCTTGTCTCATTTAAATTATGTAGTGTTCATTGAGCTGTGGAATAGCTAATGTATTTATTTTTTATATAGTCTCACTGTAATAAAATGTCAACATGTTTTTCATATATTTGATCTATCAATTATTTAGTGTATTCAGTTTCCAATTTTGTATCATTCCCTTGCTGTATTTGGGTATTTTTGTTCATTTTGGCTTATTTATTTAGCATTACTCATATTTTTAACCTTTTAGCTTTCCTGACATTAGATTTTGTAGCAGTGAATATGTTAATAGATAAATCAGAATAGTTATATATAATTTTATCTACTAAAACATTAAATTTCCTTATATTCTGGTAATGCCTATTAGAACATATCGTAAAATTCTTTTCATTAATGCCAATTGCACAAAAACTAATTGGGTGAATACAGTGGAAGGAAAATATAATGAATCCATTGGTATGCAAATCATTAGCAAAATGAAGCTAAAGGATTTAAAAATAGAATCACTTCGCAATTCTTTTGGAGTGAAATTTCATGTTATGCATTCTCAGCCAGAATCCCATGTGTTTTTGATATCATAAAAAATGGGAGAAACAATGCTAGTTTTGAAATTTATGGACTCTAAATATCTCTTCCCTATCCCTTTTGACTGCAATTTATTAACATTTAGCAATAAACTCTTTTTCATTAAGTTGTGGTGTCATTGTTGCAGTAATGATTAAGCAAGAAAAAAAATAGAGCCTAGGAAATATGAATTTAAGTCCTTCTAATTGTGACTTAATCTCTCTCAAACTTAAGAAGGCTTATCTATAAAATAGTGAAAATAACATTTTCTCCACATAGTTGTCATGAAAGGCAATGTATAGTTGTTTTCATATGATATATGTTTAATCAGTGCCTGTACTAAGAGATATATAAATGACACATTTGTTTTATACTGTTGATGCATACATACATACACATACATGCATATACATGTCCTCTCAGACCATTATTTTTATGGAATATCCCTTATGTTTTGGTATATGAAAGTATATAATCACTTGTGCTTTATATACATGTTCTCAATAACCATAACAACCTCAATGAGGTAGGAATTATTCTCCTATTTATTGACAAATAACTGATGTTCAAAGATGCTAAGCGATGCTTATCCCTCTAAATCACGGTCGGGATCCACATGTGAGACTATGGGAATATAAAGCCTGCATTGCGGCATCCCACAGTACTTTCTTTTTCGTGTTAACCCTCTGTTCCTCAACATAACATCTGCTTCTACTACAATATTGACATTAATTAATTCAAATAGTGCCAATATCTGAAATATTACCAAATTCAAGTTTTGTTTGTTTGTTTTTTTTAATCTTATTTTATGTCAGAAAGCCATCAACACTCTGGAGGCCCTTCTCCGGTTTTGCATTCTGCTATCCCACATCCCTTGGCTCACCTGCTCTCTCCTGGGCAGTCTTATCAACACGTAGCATGTTGTGGTAGAAGGGGAATGGACTATGGACATAGGCCTGGAGTAGAATCCAATAAGCTTGGGAAACTCAACTATATCTGTACCATGTTTGCTCATCAACGGATAATAATGACATCTGTCTTGGAGGGATGTTATAAAGATTGAATGGATAATGTTTGTAAAGCTCCTAGCATAGTTTATATTTTACTTCAAAATTCGATTGCATTACTTAATTTATTTTTGAGACTGTGGTCATGAGATGTGTGGGTTTTCTAAAGTTGTGACATTGAAACTTCTTCCTTTACATTTTATTTTGGTTGTAAATTTCATTTACACTCATATGTCTAAATTTATTTTATTGTTTTTGATTACCCACAATCATTCTGTTCTTATGATCTAAATACTTCTCTCCTTTTCTCACTGATTGACTGTTGTATTAGTCTCTGCTCTGTTCCTTCATTTCATGTCAACTCTATATTGTTTTCAAAATATTCCTCTTCATGCATGCAGTTTATCTTAAAGCACATGTTCCAAATGGTCAGTGACTATTGCTATCCAAAAAACTGTAAGTTAGCTATCGAAATATTACACTTATTTGAGAATCCTTCTGAAATCTAGCTTCCTTGTAAATGTGTATTTCGTCTGTTCTTGAAATCAAATCCATCCTTCAAAGACTAAATTAAATGCTTTCAATGACTAAAGTAATTAGAGATCCTACTAAAGATATGATGTCTTCCATTTTATATAGTACACACTCTCTTGAAAACTTTCCTAGAATACTTTTACTAATTTTCTTTTCATTTTATACAACACACATATGTGACTACACATGTGCACTCAACTCCCATACTATTCACTAAACTGACTTGATTAAATGTAACATTGTGTTCAGTCACCTTTATATAATTTCTACATGGTTTTTGATTTTATAAATGATATTGAAAATTTATTAGCAAATTTCTAGAATCATAAAAACATCCAAGCAGTAGAGACAGAGTCCTTAATATTTAGTAGTTCTTAAAAATTCTCTTTAGTGTTCTAATTATTTTTCATCTCACATCTTTGAGAACCATCAGGCATGATAAATACTATGCTTTTTAAATTATGATTAGTTATAATCTCTACAAGGACATACTTATTTACTCATCTGTCAACAAAGCTCAGAATTTTTAGTTATGTGAAGGAAATGGGAAAGAACTAGAGAGTAAAACATTACTCTTTCTTTCAAACCAAGTATGCATATCTTCAGATCAGCAATAGCCAGCCTAGAGAATACTAGCGTTAGATTTTTGTGAGCCATGCAGTGCCTCTAAATAATTTATAAAATAGGAGAACATAAAACTTGAATGAATGCACCACACAGTGTTATATGATATACGGCAAATTTTGTCAGTACCGTGGAAACAGCCTTGCTTTGAAAGTTCCTTTCAGACTAGAGTTTGAGTGAGGCATACAATTGAAAGAGAAAATAGTTATATTAATGAGATTCAGAACCCAATGCTTTATCTCAAAACACTGCCAAACTAAATACAATGCAAACAGAGATAAAGTGACATGCTTAAGAAGAATAAAGCATAATCTGGAAACAGAAAATAAAGCAGAAAAAGCATTTGCAGTCATCACATTTCAAACACAATTGTAGAGAGATTTGAAATATAGCCCAACGAAGAAGAAAGCAATCACTGAACACAGTGCATGACAGGGTCGGGAGTGGGAGGTTTAGAGCTCTCTAGAACATTTATTATCATACCGAAGCTCTGTAAGTGCTTTTCTTATGAAGCCACTGACATTGAGTTTTCAATCCAGCTACAAAAATGTGCAGCAATTTGAGAGTCATCGCAGAAAGTCAGAGACAAAATGTCCCCCCATGTGTGCTATAAAATACTGCAAAGCCTATAAGACTTGGTTTTTCACATTTTACTCATCTGTGAATAGAAAATGAATTTCTCCAAAAGAGTAAAGCAATCTTATTGACTGTGACTAGCACAAATGATCCCTTCCATTCTGCTTCAGATGTTACTGTAGTTTCTCTTTTGCTTAAGATGTCTTAGTTGTATTTGGAATATATAAGATATTTAAAGATAATCTGGGTAGACTATAAACAAACATTGAGATATTTTATCTGTAGCTCATATTTTCAAATAGATGTCTTTCACCAAGGAATTATTTTGAAGAATTAATTTCTTGTATAAATACTTTAAAAGAAACACATAGAAAATATACTTAAATATATTTTTGAAGGATGTATAGCTTTACTTCTAAAATTCACTTAGCAGTCCTCATAGTATATTTTGAATTTTTATTAATTTCAAAATGAGATTAATGAGATTAGAATTTACACAAAGGCAGCATTTGGAAAAATCTCATTTTTAATATATAAGTAGCAGCCAAAGACAACCTGGACAGATGCCCTTAAGAACCTTCTTGGAAAATTAATAGATTTTGATCTTATATGTGGAACTGTTGTCAATAATATCATTTCTATCAAAGGTTTTTAAAGTAACTAAAGCTGATGATAAAATAGAAAAGTTTGTTTCTTTTGCATTATCATATATATATATATATAGTGCATTATATATTTCTGTGTGTGCATGTGTATATACACATACACACACACACATATATGTATACATATTTGTAAATTTATGATTGTTTCTCAGAAAGAACAACCTCCTGAAAACCAAAAAATGTATTCACCTCTGAAAATAATAGAGAATAGAGTGAGCATTAGTATAGTTGAATCACATTAGAAAGGGCACTCTTATAATTAAATAACAATGATACTTTTTTGTTAGATAGATTTGGACAGTTAAACATTAATTCATAAACCCCAGAACATCTTCATCCATCTCAATGATGTTTTTAAAAAACATCTTTAGACTTCCCATCTAGATGGTATCTATGCCATTTATTCCCGGACTTTTAGAACAGTTCCAAATGCTATCACCACCACGCTAGCCAGCTAGTGTCTGAAAGAACTCTCGGCTTGGACACCAGTTGTACAAGGTTTGTCCTTCACAGGTCACCTTTGCCAAGGAAGTCCAGTGGGAGGTAAGATTCAAAACTTGTCTGCTTCCTCGTTCAAGGCCACATCAACTAGCATGATGGGGCAGCTCTTTGTAAATTCTTTTTCCAGGAGTTACACCTTTTAAAAAATATATAAACTTTGAGTGATAGCTGCTGTCTCTGGACATTTACAACTCAGGGATATTTGCAAGTGCTCCAGGAGCTATACAAACCATACCATAGCATTCTCTGATTCTAGAGAGATGATCAGTTAAGTGATGTTCTTTGGTTATCTTCTCATCATATACACCATTCTACCCAAGACTAGAAGACTTCTAGTTTAGATCATTTATAATTATCCATTCATTCAAGAGATATTAATTGAGGGCATATTATTCTAGTTATATCTTGGTGGACGAACAGATAAACAGGTAAAATACTATACTCAGGAAGCATCTATTGATCTGAGTCTAAATTGATAAAGTTGTACAATATGTTATTGAAAGAAGAAAGGCAAATTAAACAAGACGGAGTATGTTAGGTTGGGAATCAGGAATCAAATGCTGAAATAGATAAGGTATGGATCAATTTTGCTACTGGACTGAGACTAGGCTCTGACTTTTATTCTGAAAAATAGAGCCATTAATAAATTTGGATCTGATATGTGATAGGGTCTACCATGTTTAAGTGACCATTTTTTAAATAATCAGTTTTTCTGCGGTGTTGATCTAACTTCTGTTTTTAAATGATTGAACTTACTGATCTATTTTATTGGAATCAAAGATTGAAAGAAGAAAACCAATTAGGACATTATGGCACATATCCGGGGTGAGAGAAAACTGGCTTCTGAGAAAATCGTAGGGGTAGAAACGATGTTGAGTGGTCAGATTCTAAATATTATTTCAAAGTAAATCCATTAGGATGCCAGTTGTAAAGGAAAGCGAGGAATAAAAAATCATGAAAATGATCAAACCGCGATATTTCCCCACCAGTTTCCTCACTACTTAAGAAACAAATGCATGTTCAACCATTCTATTCCAAATGCATAATCCACTAAATTTGTACTGTTCACTTGCTCAGCTCTACTATTTTATTATAAAAATGAACTGAAATGCATGATGAAGTACTAGATATTTGCCATGAACATGTAATAGTCATTAATCAATAAATATATGAAAAGACAATCAGTCTTATTATCATTAGAGAAATGCAGATTAAAATAGCAATGAGAGAATATTTTAAGCCTGTCAGTTTGGCAAAAAATTAATGTGTTAATCCTAAATGTTGGTAAGTATATGAGGAAGGAATCACTCTCATATATTTTTGATGGAAGTGCAAAACAGCAAAAATAATTTGATAAAAAATTTGGCAATATCTATGAGAGATGAAATCACATCTTTAACACAGTAGATCTTCCCCAAGATACATATACTGTAGATTCTCTTACATGTTCTCAAGGAGGCATCAACAGAAATTCGCATCACATAATACTTTGTAATAACCAAAAAATAAAATAACCTTGATGTTTATCAACAGCTGAATATATATGTTTCATTGTATTTATACAGTGGAATTTCATTATCTATTGCCATGTTAACAAATAACCCCCAAATATATATACTTAAGACAATGAATATTTAATTATTTCACAGTTTCTGTGGAACAGGGGTCTGGGTAGGCTTTAGCTGAGTCCTCTAGCTCAAAGTATCTCATAAAGACTCCAGTCAAGGCGTTAATTCAGAGCTGTCATCTCCTCTCAAGACTCAACTTGGGAAGGTTCCATTTCCAAGCTCACTCAAGCATTTGTTGGCAAGACTCAGTTCCTTGTGAGCTGTTGGGCAGCCTCTAATCTTCACTGGCTGTTGGTCAGGGGCCTCCTTCATTTCCTAATCATATGATTTTATGCATACAGCCACTCACAACATGACAACTGGCTTCCATCAGCAAAAACAAGTGAGAGCAAAAGAAGGTGAGCAGGAGAGAAAGAAGCCAGGAACTGTTTGTAACCTAAATTCAAAAGTAGCATTAATTCTCTATATATGCTTTGTAACATGTCAGAAAAAAAAATGAGTCTTTTTTCTTTTTTTTTTTATTTCAAGAGGAACTCAAGGTGCATCGTGGAATTTGATCTATAGAGTGAGCAGAAACAACCTGCTCCTTACTTTAGGGATAGAGAAGAGAGCAAAACGCACGCCTGTTTCATTTTTAGCTCTCTAACCACAGAGTGCATGCAAATTCATCACACCTCCCTGATTCCCAAAAGCAAGACTCCAAAACTATTTGAGTTACCATATACTGCTTACTCCAAATCAATTACACATACATTTGTACATATAACTGAGTTGGAGTAAGTGGTACATGGTACTGTTTTTTTTTTTTTAATATTTTTTAACGTTTTGATATTGAATGCTTTATACCAAGCTTTGAATTTTACTATCATTGTGTGTGTGTGTGTGTGTGTGTGTGTGTGTGTGTGCACGCACCAACACTTATTTCTAGATTTTCCTTCAACATTTAGCACTTAGGAACACATACAGTCCTAACTATATCTGGTTCCTCTAACCGCAAATATATTTGTGGAAGTTTAGTTTGGAGAAATAAATATCTAAAGATATTTTCTTAAATTTGAGCCAAATTGAGTAAAAGTTTTATATTCTATTTTATGGAACTAGGGAATCTATCTTGGGGAAAATATCTGTCATTTTGTCTGCAAAAAAAATATTTTTTAGTTTTCCAGAGTAATGATTGTGATTTTTTAAAAGTCTTTTTAAAGACTTTTAAAAGACAAATATAATGATGAGAATAGCATGTAATTTATATAAAAGGGGGGCTTTATATTTTTAAAAGGGAGATAATTTTGTATTTATAAAGAAAAACATTTAGACTAGGCATAAGAAGTATGTTCTGTAAGAAATTTTGTAGCTAGTCATGTGTGATTGGGAATATATTATGATTTGTTGCTAAATATGAAATATAATTAAGCTAGATGAAATTGACTTCTTAATTTAAGAAAACTTTTTTGATGATGTGCACAGAGACATAAACAAGAGAAAATTTGCCATATCATTCGTGTCATCTTGAAACCAAAATTGGATGAGTGATTCAAGAAAATTAAATCATAGGAATATCTTCCAAATGTAGATAAACATATCAAATAAAATATTAACAAATACACATATATACTTAGCACATATTAACCCAGAATGCATGGGTAATTAACATTACAAAGCTTATTAATATGATTTTCTATATTAATAAATCAAAGGAAAAATGAACATATGATAATTACAGTTGATTGCAGGAAATGGAAAATGTTTAAACTAATTTATAACAAGGACATTTAGCACCCTGGGGCTAAAAAGTAACTGTTAATCTGATAAAATGTACCTATCAATAGCAAATATTGCAAATAAAATTAATGGAGAAACTTAGGTCATATTTTCTTTAAATAAGAAATAAGACAAGGTCCTTGCCAATAATTTTTCTACTGAACGTAGTATTGAAGGTACTAGTCAGCACTTTAAATAAACAAAAATAAACAAATGAAAAATAAAATGGGTTAGAAAAGAAAAAAAATGTTATTACCTGAAGTGATATAATTAGTAACAATAAATTCAATGGAACCTGTAGGCAAACTTTTAAGGTTAATGAGAGTTCAGCCGGATCATTTAGAGTACATTTTGCATGCCAAAACCATGGTTACTATAAACCACAAATAATAAAGAAATTTAAATTTAAAACAAAAAGTATTTAAAACAATATGATAAGGAATTTAGAAATAAATTTTTCAAGTGCTTTATACAGGTGTATAAAACACAATTTAATTAAAAAATAACATAATATACTTTCCTGCATCCTCAAATGCTTATCATTTTACTGTCTTAATAAGAATCCATGTTTGATTTGCTATGTTCATTACTTTAGAGCTTAATAACTATAAAGTTATAGACCTGTGTTCCATATGATCTACTGACTTTGTTGATGTCAAAATTTAATTTGTAATACTATTGGTAAAAAAACATATAGATAGATAGATAGATAGATAGATAGATAGATAGATAGATAGATATAGATATAAAACAAACTTTAAAAGTATTTATAATAACCTATCATGTTTACCAGGAACTTAATTCATTGGCTGACATCTTGGGTATTATGCTAATAAATACTTTTCTATGAGTTTCTCTGTTCTGTGGACATTTTTAAGTATTTTGTAATAATAAATTTACTTAATCCTCTTAAAACCCTGTGCCACAGCTCCTACAAATGAGAAAACAGTCAAGAGTGTCAGGTAGCTTGCCCGTAGTCACATAGTGGGAAGTGGTACATTTGGGATCTGCACTCTGATAAAACATTGTCAGTGATAAGCTCTTATTGTTACCTCCTTTATTTCTCATATGAATCTCTTTTTTTTAATACTTTAGTTTAACAAATATTTAATGAACGCATTATTATATCAGTCATTGTTCTTGGGATGGGAATATGGAAACGACATAGATTTTTAATGCCCCTCAAATCAAATGAACTATCTCAGATTTGTTTATAAGCCAGGATATTTTTACTTATCTGAATAATCACCCAGTTGGATTTTTAGAAACAATAATAAATAAATCCTGTGTAACAATAAAATGTAATGATATAACTAACATCATTGAGCATTTTTTTGTATGCAGGGAGCTGTTCTAATGGCTTTAGATATATTATTTATTTGAAACACACATGCGCACATGCCCATACACATATGACATAATTATCCCCATTTACCAATGAATAATCTGAGGCACAGATATTTTAAATAATGTGTCTAAGTTCCCACAATTATGAAGTGTCAGATTTGGGTGATTGGATTGGACTATTGGTAATCAAATGCCATTCTTCGAACAAATAATAATAATTATTATAATTACAATTGATAAAATATATTAGTTTTTCTTTTATTTTAATTAAGTCAAAATTAATTAATAAAGTTAAAATATACTTTATATATTTTTAAATTGTAGATGGTAAAAGATAGTTTCAGATTTGCTTAATTTTAATGTCCTTGCTTAAAAACAAAAAAAAATTGGCAACCTTTATGTTCCTAAAATATTTTAATTCTTTGATTCTGCCAGACCATAAAATCCAACCCTGAGGCTTAAAGATATTGAAGCACCTTGACCTTCTGATCACAATGTGCTTTGATCATAAAAGTAAACATATTATTATGGATCTTTTTCTTTTTCCTTTATCACTTTCTTTCCCACTTTCACCTCACTATGATGAAAAATACAAATTTGTCTTATTCATCTTTGTAAAATTTTTGCTACTAGCAAGGTTCTTAGCCATTGTCTATCTTTAAGAATTTTGTCAAAATTGAATCCTGTTATCCTCCAAAATATTCCCAGATAATGTAGAACCAGAAAATTGGAAAATCATGACTTAAATGAAAGCTTTGTTTGAGGGTTTATAATTTAAAAGCATTAGTAGTGTTGCAAAAAATATACTTAGTTTGGGACCATGGACAGTGTATTTTTCCCACTTTTCACCCATTATTGCAGGTAAATAGAATATTTCATTACAGCAAGAGAAATGAGAAAGCTGGGGAGTAATAACTTGTGTAATGCTAAAATGTTTTTGAAGACATTAACCAACTGTTTGCTGAATGCTAAAATTTTGTCATCCTCACAAAATTGCCAAATTATAAGAAAGATGATAAGACTAACAGTCGGAACTTTATCATTGATAAAGACCTAGAAGTGGTATATTGATTTGCACTAAGAAAAATTTAAAGTTACACTGCTAAAAGTACTTGGTTGCCTAACTTTTATAGCTGTAGAGCTGATTTAGTAGATGATGAGACAGTAAATTTAACAGAACTTTTCGTGAAATGGAGATGTGCATGGAACATCCAAAATGCTGCCTAATAAATGAAACTACTGTAGAATTTATATGACAGTTCTTCCTTTGGTTAGTTAATGAGCAAAGTTCTCACACACACACACACACACAAAAAAAAACTTACAGGAATATATGTGTCATTATCATACACTTCCTGGGACAATAATACGAGATATGCACTTTTGGAAAATTAATAGATTATAAAATTTAATATAAGACTTGGCTTATTTTAACTGTAGTTTTATACTATAGTATGAATGCATATTGCCGTGACTGTTGCTTTAATAACTCTATCTACTTTACTATGTTTCATGAATAGTTTTCCTGGTTTAATCATTGGTAGAAACTATTAAAGGGCAAAATTTAGGAAAAATGTCAGCATAGTTTGGTTTTGAAAATTTGAAGACATGTACCCACTGAAATAAATATTATGTAGAATTATTTTGTTTGAGTTGAGGAACAATCTTGAGAACTAGCACTTATAGATATTATTTGGTTCATACTGTTGCTGAACAAAAAATCTTAATGTGTCACTTTTCTATCTGTTGGGAGGCTGAGATTTACTTAAAAAAAAATTCTGATATTTGTCTCCTTAATTAACCTTATTTGGGGGTGTACATAATCACTGGTTTTCATAAATATTTTAAATGCATTTTTTATGTTTTATACCTCCCTAAACAGTATACACTGAATACAGTAATGGCTCTTCGTGTGTCGTTATAAAAACCAACTTTGTTCATTTTAATGAAATTATGTTCTCTTGTAATTGACAATTTCTCTCAGTGGTCTTAGATTTTTTTAGCTTCTAACTCAAGAATACCCTCTGGATAGCCACCTCATCCTTATTGTAAAAGTAATTTAAGATGTAATTTTAAGCCTTTTCTTCTCATTTACCTTGTACTAGATTGTAAACTTTATAATGATATTTAATTCATAGTGATTCCTAAGAAGCTTTCAGATGGTCGAGAGTGCTAGATTTCTGCCATCCAAGTAAAACTAACATTACTTAAATATAAACTAGTTATACATATTCAAAATTTTATTACACTCAAATTATCGGATGTTATTGGAAGACAGTGTCTGAAAAGAAAATGTATATACACACATTCATATTTTGTTACCACTGGAAAATCAACTGAGACAAATGATGGAAGAACAAGAAATGTATTAATTTACAAAATTAATGTTAGTCATTTATTAAGTCTCTGAACTGGGTACTTTTCTATCTGTTGTTACTTGAATCCCTCAATAATTATTGTGCGTAAATTGTACAGCTGTGTTTGAATACTACTTGAGTGGCCACCTGATGGCAGGCATGAGTTTACTTCTCTTCTAGTGAATGGGGTTTAGATATTTTAGATTAGTCTATGATCTTATGAAGATTAAACTTGTTATAGAGAAAAAAATATCCATTAACAGGACTAATCGTTGTTATATATGTAAGGATATATTCCATGCATGCTTTTTCTCAGCTTTATGGAGATATCATTGACAAATAAAACAGTAAGATATTTAAAGTTTACGACTCGGTGATTTGATATATGTAGATACTGTGAAACAATTCTATTCAATGAATTAACTTGTCATCACCTCACATATTTACCTTTTTGTTTTGTTTTGTTTTGTTTTTATTGAGAACATTTTAAGTTCCACTTTCTTAGCAAATTTGTTATACAATAGTGTTCACCACTTTAGTCATTACGATATTTATTAGAGTCTCAGATTTTATTCATCCTGAAATAGAAAGTTTTTATCCTTGTAATAACCTTTCCTTGTTCCCTCTACCCCACCCCCACCCCTGACAACCATTTTTCTACTTTCCGTTTCAATGAGTTAAAATTTTTTGTTTGATTTTTGGATTCCACATATAAATGATATCATGTGATATTCTTTGTCTGTCTCATTTCACTTAACATAATGCCCTCCAGGTTCATCCATGTAGTTACAAATGAAAGGATTTCTTTTGTTTTTAAGGCTGAATAATATTCCATTGCATGGATATTCATATCTATATTACATATATATATATATATTGCATTTAGTTTATCAGTTCACAACTCAAAGGATACTTAAGTTCTTTCTATACCTTGACCATTGTGAATAATGTTTCTATGAATATAGGAGTACAAATATCTCTTTGAGATAATGATTTAATTTCCTTTGGATACATTGCCAGAAGTGGTGTTGCTGGATCATATAATAGTTCTATTTTTAATTTTTGAGGAACCGCTATACTGTTTCCATAATGGATGTACCAGATTATATTCCCAACAGTGTATAAGGGTTCCCTTTCTGCCCCATCCTTACCAACACTTATTATCTCTTATCTCTTATCTTTTTGATAATAGATATCCATACAGGTGTGAAATATCTCATTGTGGTTTTGATTTACTTTTCCCTGATTAGTGATGTTGAGCAAATTTTCATGTGCCTGTTGGCAATTTGCCTGCCTTCTTTAGAAAAATGTTTCTTCGGGTCTCATTTTTGCCCATTTAAATTTTTTTTTTCCTATCGTGCTGTGTATCTTGTATATTTTAGATATTAACCCTTTATCATATATGTGGTTTGCAAATATTTTCAATTTCATAGGTCACATTTTTAAATAAAGCATAAACATTATTTTAAAAAAAGATTTTAAAATAGATTTTAGCTTTGGAAATTATCCCCTGGTGTAATACCAAGACTGTTTAAATTTACATAAAATCTTTTTAATCATTAACCCTATAGTCAACTCACTCTTATGGTATATTCAACCCAGACTTAAAACAATCCAGAAGTCTTTGGTATATTTAATGTTAAAATGATTTCCCATATTTTGGCTCTTGGATACCTGAAAACTTCCATACTATTAGATTCCTGGAATTTTGCTGAATATTCTTGTATTTCTACTTTTTCTTTTAGGTAGAAAGACTTATTTAAGTGATAGTTTTGAAACAGTAACCAATTTTCTTACTTGGGACCTTCTCTTTCTGGTATAACAGGGATTAAGTAGTTGGTTTTGTTGGTCACTTCCTTTAGACATTTTTATTTCTCCTTTTTGACAGAAAAGAGAAAATGGAGGTAGTGTTGCAATTTTTTTTTTATTTTATCTTTCTTATTGTCTTTATAATCCCCATAACATATTCCTCACAATTAGGATGAAAGCTAACTTTAATTACCATGTAAACTTCATACTGCTAGTGCAAAGGAATTCTACCATTCTCCACATTCCATAAAGAACCAGTTGTAAATTCCTTTTCAGTTTTACCTCATTCAAACCTGAGTTCCCTTACTAGGTACCTTTCAAAATATGGTTTCAATTTTTTTTTTTTAATTTAATAGTCAACAATATACTTTTCTAACTCCTTAGAATCAGTTCAAACCATTTTAACATATCTTCTTTTTCTTTCTACATAGGAATTTTAATCCACTTATTTTTGAAATTATCAACCTGTATAGGGTACCATAGTTATACAGCATTTATTTTTTTTTACATAAAAATTAGCCTATTAAGTATGTATGATAGTCAGGACACTAATATCAAGTGCACCTAAGTTGGAATTCTTTAATGTACTTTGTGTGTGCACATGAAGTTTTGTCATCACCAGCTACAGATAAAATGTAAACCCACAAGAAGTTATGTTTTATTTCTTCACGAAATTAGTAATTTTGATTATAGTAATTTCGCTATGTAGAAATAGCCTCCAAAATGATAAATTGTGAAAAAAAAATTTGTTTTTAGTTTTTAGTAATGGAAGTTAAATCTGATGACCATACCAAATAACAGTATCAATATACATATGCGATCTTCTAAAATAAGATAAAATTTTTTATGTAGAGTAATAGAAAATATATGTTGTACTTAATAGTATGCATAGGTTCATAATTTTCACACACATTGAAAACTAAATTATGATTATGTGTAGGTTTAATATTTTAGATTATTTTGCATTCTTCATTATTTCACATTCGGGCATAATTTCATTAATACTAATTATGAATGGTCCAGTAATACCCATACATCCCTAGTAAAGAAAAGGGGGTATTAAGGAGTAGGTTCTTAAAAGACCTGTAGTGATTTTACTGTTATTAGCCTAAGGGAAACTTACTAATATTGAAAAAATTAATGTTCAACACTTGAATAATATATACATATTGAAAATTCCTGCAGTAATTTATCTGCTTATATATTAATATTATACTGTGTACCAGAAAAGAACCTTGCCTGAGAGGTACCGTGATAGGTGCAATGAGATATAACACTTTCCCTCAGAAAGCTTACAATCTAACAAGGAAAACAAGCAAAATAAAATGAGCAAATATGAACAATGATAGAAAAAAATCCAAGGCATTATGTGAGCACATAATAAAATTAACTTAATTTGAGTGGGGATCAGGGAAGACTTCTATAAGAAAAAACATCCTATATGCATTGACATGTCTTTTAAATGCTCATATGCATATGAACGGAATATAAACTAGAATGTGAATGAACTCTTCTTTCTAGTGTTGATTTATTCCCAAGGGAAAGTTTCTGTTAAAATATTCTGTGAAAATGGATGCTGATTTTCAATTTTATAACTTTATGCAATGATGACATTTCTCATTTGCACATTATCTATGGTGTGAACCATATGTACACTTTTTTCCAGTATTTAATGATCCAGCATTAGTCCAAGAGTTACCTAAGAGTTCATTAGTGTCTGGAGTAGTAGCAACTTTTAAGCTGAGTGTGATTCTTGATCCATATGGTCATTACCTTACAAAAACTGCCTAACTAGGGGGGTCATTATTGCTGTTATTGTGTTGAGAATTTAAATGAATGATGAATAAATTACTCAGTAGATTATTTTCCAATTCAAAATAGATATTAAGTCATTAGTAAATTGCAGCTAATGATATTTTAGTTCCATAATTTGCTTTTATACTCTCTATATTTATGATATTGCATTCTCTATATTATTTTCTGATTTTAAAAGTGAAATATTGTAGTGAAAGTGTTTTCAAGTAGTTTTTATATATTCATCTGGCAAGCCAAAACAGGACATCAAATTTAGTTATACAGATACCTTTAGTCTTAGAGAATCTCATGGCAGATATACAGGAAAAAGTAAAGATTTAACAAGCAATATTGACATTCTTTGGTAACAGATAAAAATAGCTTTAATATTTTTTGATTTTTACTAGTTTAAATTCTCATTAGAGCTTAATGAAATATAAATGTTTTTATATTTTATATTTTAGCTTTTGACAAGTACAAAATACCTGGGATTAAAGCATTTCAAGAAGTTTTCAAGAAAATTCAATATGTAATTTTAATTATTTCTTTTCTGATTGAATAGTATCAAACTACTTATTTCTTTATATATAAATAAATTGACCAGCAATGAAAAAAATATATCAGTAAATGAGCCTAGTTCACATCATTATTTCTAAAAATTCAATTAAATTAAATTCATTAATCATGATAATCTCCAGAGATATCTAAAACCTTAAACTGAAAATAGTGTGAGTGCAGGTGGTCGATACACTTCCAAATCAATTAGGACTCTTTGTATTAAATGTAACAGAAAATTCAAGTAAAACTGGTTTACATAATGCATGGAATTAATTGAGTCACCTAATTAAAGAATATAGAGGTATGACTGACTATAGTTGCAGCTGTTTCCAGCTGTTCAAGCTCAGCAGAAAATCCACACCTCTATCCATGTAATTAGTTTCTATTACACTACTGACTGCTCAGTTAGTTTCTAATGTGCGTTCAGATCTAAGGTCAATACCACTTATGACAACCTGCCATCAACCTCTGTCTTTACTGGATTAGATGAAGTTTCCTTATATGTTCTCACAATAGCCTCTGCTGTTTTCACATTGCATTAATAATAGTAATAATAGTAAAGTACTTATTAACAAGGTTTATAATTATTATTTTTTGCCTGGCATATCATAGGTATGTAATCTATACCAACTGAATTAATAAATGCTTAAGTGAAGTGATGCGTTCATCATCATTCTTAACGTGTAAAATGACCATGAAGGTAAACACTCTGAGTGTTACTTTCTCCTGGCCTTTCTCCAGTGTCTGTCATTGCATTACTCTCTGCTGAAATTCTGCTCTCCATGAAACTTCCCCAATTGTCAAAGAAAAAATATATAAAATTTAATTAATTAATTAATTAATTAATTAATTAAAATGTCCCCACTGTCTTTTGAAATCCCACAAGATGTTATCCCTCTTTTGGCAGTGGTCATAGTCAAATATCACTTACTTATTTGGAGGAAGAGTGTGTTATTTTCTCTATAAAATCATTAAATTTGGAGAGTATAAATTGTGTAATGTTTCGATTTCCATGGTGAATAATTTACTGTTACCTATAAATATATTTGAGTTAATAAATAAATTAAAGATATATTCCTCTTATTTGTGGGTTGGATGTTTTTTACAGCTATTAATGTTTTCTTATAAATATGAAAGGGATTTATATCTTGATTTTGGCAGTTAGTACTCGACAATAATGTGTTTAATCTAAATTAAGCAAATTAAACAGCATAAAAAAACTTTGTGCTTTAAAAAGAATTGTCCTCTGTTAAAAATAACTGATTTTTATTGTATAATGATCTTCTCATATCCATCATTAAGTAAAATGGAATGAGATCAACTCAATTATTTTTTATGATGTCTAGTATTTAATAAACATAAAGATACTTATTAACCAACTCGTAGGTTCTATTTCTCATGAGATAGGATCTCAATGACATCAGTAGTTATGTAAGATCTAAAAAATAAAAATTGAGCTAGATAATAGATATGCAACATAGGTAGTTAATAAACTCACCAAGATATAAAATGAAAATGATTCTGTATGTTTTCAACACTGGTCCTTCTTGAAAATATATTTTCTGGTAGTTTTTAATATCTAAGGAATGTGTAGAGCCATTAATGTATGACATTTTATTTTGATAAATGAAAGAAAACTTTTCAAAATAATATACCTTTATACTTAGTAGTTTTAGCTTTGTTTATGAAATTTGATAGTATATTAAAAAATCACAGTGCTCAGGAAAAATAACTATTATAAACTATTGAAATATAATTGTTTTTCACTTTTGTAAGCATTTTCAGCATAAAATTTATTAAGCTTAGAAGCTTTGTATTTAAGCTCATGATGCTACAGTGTTTATAAAACTCTTTACTCAGCATTGTTTTGGCCCACAGCATATCAGATGACCTAATAACCATATCTAATAATAGCAAACTCTCAGGTTCAAGCAATGTCCACAAAGATTATTCTCTGTATGTGTGTGTGTGTATGTGTATGTGTGTGTGTGTGTGTGTGTGTGTGTGTGTGTGTCGGTGTGTACACTTTACAAATAAAATTTGACATTTTCATATGTTCCCTATTACGGTATTATTAAGGATAACAGAATCTTTAACCTAGGCACTTGAAGTACTTGGAGTTTTAAGACAGAAAACTAGATTTAAATGTATGATCCTGATTTAGCACAATTTCTCTATAATTTTCCATTGTCATTGTCCTTGTCTTTCTATTTTTGTTTCCTTTCTTTCTTAAGGCCAAACCTGTTACATTTGGAATTCTACTCATTATTTATGTTTCTATTCTTGGTTTCTCTGTTGTTTAAGTCATTAATTACTGATTGATATTTAATCCTATTTCTGGAGATACTTGGTTGGTATTTTCAGGAGAATGAACAGAAATAATACAGCTGTAATGGGCACGACTACCTAATTCTATAATCCTTTCATTAGTCAGGCATCCCATTTAGTAGAGTATTTAATCCTGCAGAGAGCCTTGAGAGATTGACTCATATTGTTACTGTGTTTTGGATTTTTTAAAGGTTTTTTATCATTACATCTTCTGAAGAAAAGTTCTACTTAACTTCTTTTTATACTAAGTTATGGCAATATGAAGATGGAACATGAAACTCTTGGCATATTTAAATACTACATAGCAAATATGGTATAATTATGGACATTGTTATGATTTCTTCTAACATTTAAACTCAGAGATAGAATTTTTAATTCCTATTTAAATAAGAATCCCAATTTCCTAACCTCTGACAAAGTCTACATTTACATGACCTTTTAGCTTACCTTCAGCCCCAAGGTTATGTTTAAATAAAGAATTTCTATTCTGGATTAAGAATATCTATTTTATGCTTTTTCTTCCCTTTTCATCAGAGTACATGCTATACTGGGTGGTAATCAATTCAAGGTTTACCATTCTCCAAATAAATTTCGGAACTGTCTTTCAAGAAATTTTAATTTAATAAAAGGTACATTTATTTATTAAAGGTAATTTATTAAAGGTAATTTAATAAAAGGTAAATTCATCTTGCTCTTCTATTATTCTAATAAAGATCATTAATGCAAAAAAATAGTTAAATTTAATTCATCGACGTTTTCAATAAAGTTTTGGTTTAAGACAAGCGGAGTCTTTAAAACAGTATTTAAATACAGTATTGTGTAGAAGATTTAAATGTTATTAAATGCTGAATTGAAGATATTAAAAAATAGACAAGACCTTTGAAGGATCCTCCATTTCTTTGAAATAGTTTATTCAATGTATTTCAATCCTCGAAACTAAAGAACTACATCATCATGATAAATTAACGAAATGGATATTGGTTGCTTTCTATTTGTAAACATTGAATTTTCAAATAGAAGTTTGCCCTGAGAATCAATCATTAGGACAAAACATGAGAGCTATTTGATTCACATCATTTTGTTTTCTTTAAAATAATACTTAAATTTAATATTTTCTTAGCCAAATAGTATTTTGATACCGTGCATTTGAAATTTTGCAAACTGCCTTTTAATTCTGGAGTATAATTTATTTTTGAACATAAAGATTATAGATAGGGCAAAACCAAATATGTTATTGTATGAAAATAAGAAAGCAGATCAAGACGACATCATGGAAACATGTATAACCATGAACATTTTAGTTTTGAGCTGTAAATTTAATTTTAAAAGTAAGTTTTGTTTTTAATTGAATAAAATTGGGGCATTTCAATTATTTTATTTTATTTTTTCTATTCACAGTTGTCAACTCAGGATTACATTAAGTCACTTTTTAAAAGATTAAATCTTTAGTCATTTTAGCAAAAACCATTAGGGCGACAGTCTTTTTTGTAAAGAGATGTAATAAGATGGCCATTTTTTTCCAGATATAATCAAGTAGAAGTTCAGGGAGTTGTTTACCTCAATTTTCTAGGGTTGCAAAGTGGCAGCTTCTCAAATATGTGTGATAATACTGATAAAGGCTTCAATCACATGGCATAATCTCAGAGCAGTTCCCCTTGGTGGTTCATTACAACAGGTAATGGAAGCATTTGTAATCTCCAGATACAATTAGACTAAATGAAATTAGATTCCAAATTTACTTCATATGAGAATATTTTCTAATGTTGCCAGCATTTATTGAGCAATAAACTGGGAGGGGGTTGACATTGCACCAAAGAGAGAGATACATAGAGCTTTCTGATCATCTTTCATTTTGCTACTAGAATGTTTCTTCTTTAAATTACACATTTATACAAACTGTAAATGGAAGTACTGAGCAAGCTCGATGCTAAAAGGGTTAGTGAGGAATTTATCCCTGAGGTATTTGAAATGCATATTAAAAAATAATATGTTTCTGTATGAAAAGGAAAAGAGTATATGTCACCACAACCATCTTCAGGCTATACTCGTCCAAGGAGACATCTGGCAAAAAATTTTAAGAGGGTTGATGGCAGAAACAGTAGGCAGCAGTCTGTCACCCATAATCTATATATATGTTATTATACTTTGAAACCAGCAAGGGCTCATAAAAATTAATTATCTCTCTTTAAAGAAATCATAATTGTTCAGTGTTAGCATGATATTAGTAAAATGTAAAGCTTTCTATTTGTAAACATTGAATTTTCAAATATCAAACAGATCATTTAATTATTAAATTATTTTTACAATATTTATCTTTACAATATTAATTGTGGTCATACAATTAGTGGTCATGCAGGAATAAAATTTAGACACCGATTCCCAATATTTTGGGGATTTTTTTCTGCTGTTAAAGCACACCGTCTCATTGATCAGTCTATACCTAAAAGACATTGCAGACTTAAAATGAAAATATTCTATATATAAAATATTCAATTTTATTTAAATACATTTATGGAGCAACATTTTAAAGGTTAAGATCAGAAATAATTTAAAAGCATAAATAGGTATTTATATTTTATAAATAAATGCATATATGAAAATTATATTCAATAATCTCACATTTTTTTCTTCCAAACAGCAATTACCTTAAGAAAATCTGTGGTTAATTTTCTCTCCCTCTTTCTGTCTCTTGCATACATGCACATGTGCACACACAAACACACACACAGATATCCTCACCTACATGATACCATCTCCTACCTTCCGTTTCTTCTGGAAGTTGTATTTGAGCTAAATATACATTTTCAGTGTTGCAGAATGCCTCTTCTGAAAAAGTGTTAAAAGCAAGATTAAAATTAAAACTGTTTTAAATGGGATTATGTCAAGTACTTAACAGACTTTTTTTTAGCCTTTTATGAATTATAAACAATTCCCATCGGTGGTGGCATACATACTTAAAAAAGTAATGTGCAAAAGCACAAATTTTTCTCTCAAAAGTTTAGTAGTCTTTAACTCTTAAAAAATATTAGTATGCAAAAATATATCAGATTAAATATTTTTGCTAAAATATTTCCTAATATGTTTTATAAATTAAAAAACCTTTAAATCTGCCTAATTTCATTCTCAAAAAAAAATTGATTTTTATACTAAACTGTTGGATATCTAGCCAATGGAAAGGATAGTTCATTTGTTTACTTTTCCTAAGAGACAGATCGGTGTCGTTGAAACTATATTTAACCTTGATTCTGGTTCTGGTTCTATCATTGATTATCTGAATAGTCTGTGGGAAAACTCCATCTTATTTGAGAGAAAAGTTATTCTTCTGAAAAATTGTGCCATTTATAGCAGTTTATAATTTTTTTATATTTATATCTACCATCTCATATTTTTTCCCACATCAATCCTGTGAGGTATTTGAGAGTCTTATTATAATCTTATATAGTTATATTATTTAGGTCGAATCTGTTCCCGGTAAAATATAATGACTTGTCTATGGCCATGCACCCTGAATGTGCCCGATCCCATCTGATCTCGGAAGCTAAGCAGGGTCAGGCCTGGATGGGAGACTACCTAGGCATACCAGGTGCTGTAGGCATTAAAAAAATGTAATGACTCATGAGGGGTTTATAGGAAATTTGGGCAAATTATCTATCTTCTGTGTATCAATTCTTATCTGAAAAAAAAATGAGAATAATTATGTATACACACACATATTTCACAGAGGTTTATTTGAGTTTATATTTATAAAACTTTTAGAACAATTTTTGGCATAAATACATACCACATAGATATCACAGTTGTTGTAAACAATAGTGTCATTAGCATTATCATACTACAGTTAAAATTGCTAATACCAGATCACTTAGATGGCTATATTATAGTGATTTGATTAAACCAACCTATATAAATGGTCTGGAAGTATTTTGAGAACTATAATATTCTTTTTATACAGTATCATTAGTAAATTCCAAACATCCTTTGGACCATTATGTGTCCCAAACAAAAAGTCACTTGACTTTTAAAATGTCAGAGAAAAAAAATGACAACAACAAAAAATAGCTTTAAAAAACAACAACAACAAAAACATTGCTTTTGGAAATTATTTTTACTGATCTTAAAACGATAATAGATTCCCAATGATTTGGCTATGAGAAAAGACCTTAACTATATCATTCTAAATGATGGTAAGAATACTACATTTTTACAGTTTATATAGGCCAGTCTATTTACTTAAATGTCTGAGTTCCCCTATGAAGTATTTAGCATGTAGCTGTTACCTTCCATATTTAATAAATTATGGAATTAAAACACATATATGCTAATTAATTTGGCCACCCTTACCGAGGATGTGTGATGGAGTTCAATCTGTAACCCACATTTACTCAGTATAAATCATATGTGCTTTACCCCACTGCAGTAGGGCAGATGGTGGAGAGAGCTCTAATGACAAGCTGTCTCCGAAATCTTGCCAACTACATTCATGTGAAGCATTTGCCAGGTTGTAAAGGGTTTATTTCAGGTAATTTAAGGGACTGAAATAGAGGCTCTGATTTAATTCTTTTAATATAAGCTATGATTTGATACAACAATTTGCATGCTTAACACTCTATTGACCTATATCTACTTCAAGTGTGTTGTGCTTGTGATCAGTCAAGTTTGGCCTGGAGAGTTCAAAAACTATCTTCATTATCGTATGGCAATAATTCCAAGACATACATATAAATCAACTAGGAAAGTCTTTTTAATGTTTATATCCTCTCCCGAATTTTATTATAACGACCTAGGATGGGCCCCATGCACTGGTATATTTTTTAACTTTCCTGGGTGATCCAGTATACACCCAGAGTTGACAACCACTGGTCTAGATTAGGAAGTGTGTTTTTCTGATTACCTATACTAAGGTGAGACCAGATTAAAGTAGATGCAAAGTCAAAGAAGGATAAAGAATATCCTATTTTCTGTGTCATCTAGCCAGTCAAAAGAATAAATTCCTTTCAACATGAAAGGAAACTTTTTATTTCTCCCTAGAAGAAAAAAGAAATGTAAAAAATTTACTGGAATGAATAAGAACACCAAAGACCATATGATTGAAAATGTTTAGTTAGTTTAGATTTGACAAATTGAAATCAGACAAATACAAAATTTATGTGGATTCCAGTTCACACTGTAAACTCTCATGCACCTTTCTACATTTTTCTTCTTAGATTATTTTTTTATGACCAATATGAAATTTTCAGGGAAAAATTACCATTAAATATTTTGTTTTGAATTGTATTTACATATACTATCCATATTAAATATTACAATTGACATAAACATCAACAACAAAAAATAAGGACATACTCTATTAAAGTACATTATTGTGATATCTATCAACTTCATTGATTAACTGTATTCTGAACTCCATCCTTGTATCAATTTCATCATAAGTGATGTGCCTCTTTAGAGAAGAGTAAAAATTTGTTAACTTACTATTTTAAATAAGTGGAGAATAACCATTATCCAAGGATGATACAGTCTGCAGAGGTAGTGACCTGGAGGTTGAAAGTCTTGAGAAATATCTCAGACCACTCCTGACATGTTTCTCCACTTTTCTATGTGTCGGCCATATCATTCATCACAACTACAGTCCATGCACATACATTCCTCCAAACTTTTGATATTCTCTCTGCCTAGATAGCTTTTCCTACCCGTATCACTCATTCTTTATACAAAGATCAACTGTTATCAACCCTGTGAACCCTTCACTGTCTACTGCACTCATTGCTTCCATTGCCAAGATAATCGATGACTACGTCCTTTGTACTTGCATGAAGTTTTGCAGTTTTATCACTCTGCTTTTTTAACTTATTTTTAAATTAATTTCATTAAGTTTATTGGCATGGGATTGGTTAATAAGATTATGTAGACTTCAAGTATACAATTCTATAATACATTATGTATGTATTGCATTATGCGTACACCACCAAAGGATGTCTCCTTCCTCACTATGTATTTGATTTCTGGATATTCACAATAATTACATTGAATTAAAAGAAAGAAAATGAATTTATGAAAAGTTATTAGTCTAATACAATTTCCTTGCTCAATATTTGGTTCAAATCTTTAATTTAAAAAATTAATTCTTTATACTTTTGGTAAACGACTTCTGTTGACTGGTATTTCTAGCACTTATAGTAGCTTACACATTTAGTGACATCGCCAAAGCCACTGTAGCTTATCTGCTTGATGTTAGCAATTCTGTGATCAAATTGTCTAACCATCTATTTTCCATGATCTAAATTTGCTACAGTGTTTATTACTAACATTGATTTAGACATTAAACATATGTGTTCAAAATTCATGGAATAGAATACAACAGAATTCTAAGGCCACATAGATAGTATGTGACTAGTGTATGAAGTATGGGTCATCTTTCCTTCATACTGTCTCTATAGCTGTGTTTAATATATTAAAAAATGTTAATCAGAGAGATTTTGGATGTTTGACTATTTAAGAAAAATTTGTTAGAGACAAAATTTCAAAATTAATCTTTGGATTTAATTTAAATGTTAAAATCTATTTTATTTCCGAACATCTGCATTTCACTAACAGTAGTTTTGATGAATGAACATTTATCTAGGTATTACTAAAATAATTACTGTGCAAGTGAACTATAGCTACCCTGTAATTTATAATGAATCATTTTTAATCCCCTGAAGAACTCTTGGTTGAATGAAATGAGTCACTATATAATCATATTTTGTATCATAACCAGTGTTTTCTCTATGTAGATTCGTTTTGCTGTATAATAATAGTATAAAAGTATAAAGTAGGAAAAAATGCACATCTATTCTTATTCACACTTGGTTTTCTTCGATTGTCCAGTTCAATTTGATTAACACAAAGGAACATTTTTCTTTCTACTACTGCACCTTACTGCACAGGAGGCTTTGTTTCCTGTCTCTCCTCTCTCTCTCATTTTAAAATATGAATTTAAACTGGCTCAAAGTCCTAAAGTTGGGGAGGTAAAGGAGAGACAGAGAGGTGACAGAATGGCAGAATTGGAAGGGGAAGACATTTGTTTTGTGTAAGGCGGCGGGGAGATCTATATCTATCATTCTATCTATCTATCTATCTATCTATCTATCTATCTATCTATCTATCTATTATCTATCTATCTATCTATCTATCTATCTATCTATCATCTTTCTATCTATATCATCTGTCATCTATAGACTCAATTTCCTGGGGTGAAGTGGTGAAGAAAGAGAGTATTATTTCTAGAGTATAAATCCTCAGGAAGTAAGAGTCTGGCTTGCTGAACATATGCTTAGTTCTCCCTGAAATTTGACTTCGACATCTTATAAAACAGCAATCTTCCTTTAGAATACGCAGTTGTATAATTGTAACCCGAATTATGGTCTCTAAGTCACTTTGCTTTCTGTGCTTTTAATGAGTTAGTTGTTACTATCCTTTCACTGTTTAAAGAATATCAATTTACTTATTTAAGGACCGAGTACCCTTACTTTTTCCTTGATAATCTTTTCATGCTCTTCTTCTAATTATCCCATTAACTCATAGGATAGACAAGCTGTCATGCTTAAGAATCCTTGCTGTCTTAGAAGTGTGTAGAGTCCATTAAGATTACAGTTTTCTTAATTTATCAAAATGCTTTGCTGTCGAATTAGACCCATAAGACATTGATTAAACTTGCACTGTACCTTAAATAATAACATGTAGTCTTCTTGGAAAAAACTTTTGAGATGTTAAAATAAATATCCAATTATCTGCTTTGTTGTTTAACTCTGACTTAGAAAAATGTCTTAAAGGTCAGGTAATGCTAATTTCTGACTGAGCTTTAATGTTCCCTGATCTTCTGGTTCCCTTTATCTTTTCCAATAATGTGATTAATAACAACAACAACAATAATAATAATAACAGCAACAACAATAACCATAAATCATAGAATTGATGTTATTTAAGAGGTAAATCAAAAAGAATATAGCTTTTTCCTACATTTGGACCAGTTCTTTCTTCAATAGCCCCAAACCGCAACCATTCATTTGGGATTCCATGATAGAATAAAGATTTATAGAAAATATTTTGAATAATTCTCTCTAGCATCACACATAGCTAATACCATCCTCGATGCACATGAGAAGAGTTAATACATCGCACATGATGCCTTAGGGCATTACAGTTTAATTCTGCAGAACTGTGGTTCAGAAGAGCTGCTGTCCTCCCAAGGTACCAAAATAGTACCCGCCTCCAGCCTTCCTCCTTATTCAGCCAATTGGGGCAAATAATTGAAGCTCCTCATTAGGATCTCCATCCTTAGCTATATTAGAAACATATTTTTACATTTCTGAAATTTAGATGTGTCTAATGTGTACATTCAGTAAAGTAGTATTTTCTTTGTTTCTCAAGGATTCTTTCTAAGGTGATGCTCTGACCAATAAATGTTTTAAAAAGTTGAGTATCATTTATTCTCTAATTGACAATAAATGTCAAAAAATTGAGTATTTTCTTTTTAAGACCCCATCAACACCCTTTACAAACTTACTATCTCCCACCACTACCATTATTTAGGACTATAGTATAGTGTCCTTGCAACAAACAAGACTTTTTATGCAGATAAAATGTTATAAAATTATTAAAATATAATTTGGATGAAATGTTCATAACTGAATTTTTTCTTATATTGAGTTCTTTAAATCAGTAATTTCTCTTACTATATTGGACTAAAGGATAAAATGACATCAGATTTAACACAGCTGGATATATTTAATGGCTATGAGTAATGGATTAATATTACATTGTTTTCCACCAAGTATACCATGCCTCTCTGTGGTCTGACATTTGAATGATTTTAAGAACCGATGCCCTGAGGCCCTCTTTTGTGCTGCTTGATAATGTGCAGTAATAGGTTCAGATAGACTAATTTGAGCCTAAGTGATAGCTAATATATCTTTCTCCCAGGTAGTATTTAACTTGATTAAAATGGACAGGTCAACATAAGGCAATTCAAGTGGGAGTTTCAAGCACCACTGAAAGCTAATTGGGCAAGTCAGAGCTTATAAGGAAGAGATTTTGTATCCTTGGAGTCTCCAAAATTCTAAACAAATGCTAAGAACAATCATGTTTGCATCAAATTTAATACAAGTGCTTTGGCCATGCTGAGGGAGCTGCTCACTTTACCTAAGAACGTTACTTCTGTCATTTATTAGCAAGTTGAAAAAAAATTAGATAACTTCTCATATAATACAACCACATATGCCACCTGTTTCAAAAATCTGAATTTGATGGAATTATTTAAAGAATATGTAAAACTCATGATCATTTTTTTTCTTCCTAACATTAAAAAAAAAGAAAAAGCAGCAAACGTATCATTAAAATAAGCAGTGCATGATTCAGCAAGTCTAATGCTTGTATGACCCTGGCAGATAACTGTTAGTGAAGAGAGGAAAGATTGAGATTCTCCATAAACCTGGGTGTGAACTTCTCAGAACACATTCAAATTCATTTTCAAAAATAATATTGTAGGCCAAATAAAACATTCCTAGTGCTATATCCACAGAATAGTAGTCTGTAAATTCTGATAGAAAATTTAGTCTTCAAACTTTCACTTAATTTGTGAATATGTTATTTTTATATGAATATAGTAGTTAGTATATTAAATGTCACCTGTGTAATTGTAAGGGTTATCTTAGATGTATGAATTACTATTTAATCAATTCCCTTTCTGGCCTGATTATATTTAATTCACACGAAAAATTTTTATCATAAGTTTTTCTCTACAGATATTCGAATATTACATGATTATAATTGCTCATTGTTTATGAGATAATATAGCCTTTATTAGTGCAGAATTAGATTAAACTAAGTGTGTGATTCTTAACACCTGACGCAGCAAGTCTCTCTCATGGGGAAAGAATTAAATGCAGTGTGATTTTTTTCCTCTTTGAAAATGTCATTAAAAAAAGCTAAGTGCTCTTTCTCTAACATGCATATTAGCTAGAATTATTCTTAAGAGCTAACTTTGTCTACCACTGAATCTTACCACCTTTGTTTTACAAGCTATCCAAATATGTTGTATAAATTATTTAAAAAACACCTTAGATTATGGAAGATACCAAAACACAAGAGATCTTCGCAAGAAAATATTTCAAAAATAAAATAGGAATAAAGCAAGAGTGACATCATTGATGTCACTTGATATATTTTATATCAAGCAGTTAAACAAACAAACAAAAAAAATCTTATCATATTCTTAAACATGTCAGAAATTAGATAACCTAGTAGCCAAAATCAAAATGAAAATAAAAGCATTAGCCAAACTTCCAAAACTTTTCTCTTTTTTTCTTCACTCCTTCCCTCCCATTCTTTCTCTTTTCACTTTTTTCCTTCCTGTACCTGCAGTGACATCATCTTCCTACCAATCGGCCAGGTCCAAGACTTCCATTTAAGGTTCATACATATGTTGATGCTCAACCTATTTTCATGGCATTCAAAGCATCACCACAACCAGGCCCCAGGTTGTCAAATCTCCCAAACCAAAAGCCACTGGAAAAATGGCCATTTTTCCTCCCTGTATTTTTGATTATATTCTTTCCATGTTCTAGGGATATTGTTTCTTTCTTTCTAGTTCTGATGGCTGAATAACTAAGTCATTAGACTACTTCTTCCAAAGCCCTTCACCATACTCTCAATATTAATGCTGCTCTCTTTTTACTACTGTTGCATGATGCTCGTGAACTTCTCTCACATTCTTCCTTGAATCTCCTATGAGTGGATACGTCTCACATTCCTTACTAATTAGATCAACCGTCATCTCATGTTTTTTCGCTTTTAAATTTTACTTTATTTTTTGGTTGTTAAAGAGAATGTTCAGAAACATTGAGTACTGAACAATCTATTGATGGTATTGTTTGTAATAACTCCTAATAGAGTGTAAATATTTTATTTTCTGATGTACCCGGCATTTATTAAAGATAAGGTGGATGTATGGGTGCAATTTCTTAATTTGAACCGAAGCTGGTATATTTTTATAGAAGAGGAGTAGAATGACCACTTCTCTACATTGTAAGTCCTCAATAAATACTATTTACCGAATCTTTCTAAAATAAATATTTAGAAAATGTTTAAACTTAAAATGCATACACTTTTGAACTTATAGATACCGAGAACCTACCAGGCACTAAGGTTCTAGGACCCAAAGGCAGTTGGCTGGATTTCTGAGACAGTGGTACTAGTGATTATCAGATCTCAGTGAGATATCTTGGCTGTCATCCGTGGGCACAAGAAATTTCAAAACACAAAAGATTATAAAATCCAAGAATTTGCAGGATGCCCAAGTGTAAGAAGCAAAAGGGGGAGAGTGTAAAGATCAGTCAAACCAAAAGCATTGATTAGAAGCAAGTATCAAAACAAGGGTTCAACTTCAGGAGCCTAAAAAACCAATTCAGCCCATTCAGTTCATTTCATTTAATGATTTCTTTTTTGTCTTATTTATTTATTTTTCTTAACTATGTGTCAAACACTACATTAAATTTGTTACATTATTATTCATTTTAATTCTCTGACAATCTCTATAAGTACCATTCATTTGTGGCTTTACAGATGAAGAAGCTGAAACTGCAAGAGATCAAGAAAGCTAACTGACATTGCACAGCAATTAAGTGTCAAAGCCAGGGCATCTTATTCAAGTCTGATGCCAAAACCTGAGATCCTTATCACTCATAACCCTGGGCCAATCTGGGCCAATTGCCTGAAGTCAACTGGAGCTTAGATTTTCATTTGCCAGCTGGGTCATGTTTGTCAACGATCAGAAAATGTCATGTTGATCAATTGGCATACCCTTTTACTCAGCTTTCCCCTTCTGGAGCATCATTTAGAAAGTGCTTATGTTTAAAGACTAAACTATAACCAGTCATCTGGACCACAGCTTTCTTACCATGCAAATGCTGAATTTGACCCTATTCTACTATCCAAAATACTTTGCCTTGTTAGTTGCCAAGTCTAGATTTGGAGTAAAGAGCTGTAACAAAGCAGAATACTTCTAAGGAGCATAAATATGCATGAAGTCTATGTGGGAGTGTTGGAATGAGACGACCACTTCAGTGATATTACAAGACTCAGGTGGCAGGTCCTCCATTTGTGTCAAGGTTGATTTTGTATATCTGTTGTGGAAAGAAACAGATGTTATTCTCAACATGTGTACTTTCAATCTATCCCTTGTATATAGTTAACACACACACACACACACACACACACACACACATATACACATACATATATATAATGTTAGGTGTTTTCAAGTATTTTTGCATCAAAACGAGTTTAGTTCCAAATGAAATCTTGGATAGACTAAACTCTAAGCTATCAGAATGATAATGACAACATGGCTAGAACACAACTGAAGGATTAGTGTCCTACAGTCATTTGACATTGGGATCATAATATCTCTTTATGCCTTTTGGGACTTAGCACTGGTATCAGATGTATTCTTTTACTGCAACATGCTATAGCTTATCAGTATCTTCCAGACTTCCTGTTGAGGTGTGCCCTATTTATTAAAGAGACTGAAAAGTGCCTCTTGTGTTGTAGTTCTTTAAAGACTTTCCCTTTCAGGATTTAAGACCAGCTGTTTAATCAAGCAGTGTTTTACCATGCTATAAATCCCCTAAGTTATCTCTGCCTACTCCTACATCTCTGTCACTAAGGCCAGGAGGGAGAGAGTAATAAGCTACTAACATTACACTCTATCCTTCAGCTGATGGTGTTTTTTCTTATATAATAGGATGCTTTTGGAAATATTTGACCAAAAACACTCTGTCGGAGTATTTTGACAAATAATGTTTTTTTTTCCCCACAGCGCTAATCACTTTATTAAGATATATAAATATAATTATGTATAAATATATAATAATATAATTTTAATATTAATATAAATAAATATAATTTATTTCTCATGTCAGTCTCCCACCTGCTAAACATAAACTTCACAAGGACAAGGATCTTGTCTGTTTTTTTCACAGAAGTAACCTGACTGCTTATGGTAGTACTGGGAATGTGGTAGGTTTCTCCAGAATGTTTGTTGAATGAGTGTGGCCCAACATATTTAGCCTAGGCTGAGCTATATTCTACCTACTATAAATTATGACGATTAGGCCTAAGAGTTTCAGGATGTCAGACTCTTTCAGTAAGTACCTTTTCCCAAGCATATACATTCATTGAAATGTTTTCTCTCAAACATGGTCGCTGGTTATGACTGACACTACAATTAAAGAAACACTGAGGTACTCCCTCCTTAATGGAGGTATGTGGGCCCACATATTCCCACATTTAAAGCCAGATTTTTAATAAGGTAGGGTAGAATGGGGTAGGGTATAGCTTAGTCAGTTTGGGATGCTATAACAAATAGTCTGAATGGATTAAAAAGCAAGCATTTATTTCTCACAAAGCTGAAGAGCTGAGATCAGGGTGCCAGCATGGTTTGGTCTGGTAAGCACCCTTTTCCAGTGTTGCAGATTGTCTACTTTTTGTCATATTTTCATGTGGTGGAAAAAGAATGGGAAAATGGTTGCTTTTTATAGGGCACTAATCCCATCATGAGGGGTCCACTCTCATGACCTAGTTATTTCCCGAAGGCTTTATTTCCTACTACAATAACATTGAGGGTTGAGATTTCAACATTTGACTGTTGGGGAGAACATATGTGTCCAGTCCATTGCAAGGTAAACTAGGATGGGGACAGAAATAATGCATTTCAACTACTAGAACACCATAGATGTACCTGGGGAACAAATTAGTCTCATTTGTTGCATATAGAGGTCTATTATTTTACCTGTTAAGTTGGATGACAGACTATTTATATTCTCTTGAAAACTCAGTGAACTGTTAGAAGCCCTTAATTGTTGTAGTCTCCCATAATTGGATAATGGGATACAGTATCCCTTCCACTTCTTGATGATGTAAACCTCCACTTATTTAATCATACATTTAGTAAGGAATGCCATGGATCCAAATGTAAACACCAGAAACTCACACAAGTTCAATGTAAGGAACAACTTATAGCATATTTCAAGTATATCGAAGATCTTCAGTTTAGTACTATTCTGTTAATGAACCTCTAAAAGAAGTCATTTCTTTGTGTTGTGAACATCTGTGATTACCATCCAGAGAAGATTCTACTTACCCTGGAAGTCCAGCTTCATGAAACATTACAAAAAGGGTGGTTACCTTGGTGTGTACCCAACCACACCGGAAAAAAAAAAAAACAAGTGTCTTCTTTCCTTTTACTAAAAGCACAGGGGTACCTTAGAATAAGGTCATGGTGTGTTCCCTTTTTGGCTTTTCTGAATTGGACCTTCAGCCATTCATCTTTTTAATCAAGCTCCTAAGGTAGACTAGAACTCTGCAGTGATTTAAAATATTCAGACCTACGAGCTATTATCATAGGATTTCTCTGTGTTGGAGAACTTTGTACTCTTCTAGGCTTTCAGATAATCGACGTGGAAAAAAAGAAGCCGCTTGTCTTGGATTGCCATTAAACTTTAAACTCTTTTACTTATAATGTTAAGTGATGGATTGAATTGGACTACAACCAAATTTCTCTGGAGGTTACACACAAATTCTGGTCACTGGAGTAATGACAGAATTGACAGCCAAGTACTTCCTTCCATCAGTTAAGTAAAGAGTGAAATAAACTATTTACATGGTTTTGTCTCACATTCTAAATGAGAGATGGACACTTCAGGAACCTTTGAAGCCAGAGAAAATGGAGTATAGACTCTTTGTGGCTATAATTAGAGCATGTTTATTATCATCTGAAACTATAAGAACTCCAAAAATTCTAACAGTGTCTTCTAAATTTTACGAGATCAAATGGTACAAAAAATAAAATCAAGAATCCTGGAACCAGAGATGTAGGAAAAGAACATGTAACTTGATTTCTTTGAGCCAGCTATACTCACACATATTTGGTAGGGAGGAGAACCTACCCACTTATGGAAACTTCCAGTTATTGAATCGGGTAAAACTTAGATACATGTATCATCCCTTTGTTCTTGATTTGGCTTCATTTTTGGAACTCTATTTAGTTTCCCCAACACTTGGACTGGTGTCTAAAAGGACTAATTGAAAATGTTTAGGGAGAATGGAATGAAGGGTTAAAGAAGTACACATTCGTAGTCGATAGATGGTCATGGGAGTGGGGAGCACAGCACAGGGAATGCAGTCAATAGTAAGGTAATGGCTAGGTGGAGAGCCAGAGGAGAGAGAGCAATTCGAAGGATCGTTTCATACACTATATAAATTTCTAACCAATGTACTGTATACTTGGAATTAATAACAAAATAAAATTTAACAAAAAGCACATGTGCTTTTAAAATGTGAGATATATTCACATAAGTTTGAACAGCAACTTGGGTAGATAAAGTTGAACATTATTTATGATTAATAGGAAGTGTATTGTTTTACTGTTAAAATATATGTATTTGATAGATGCTAGTAGTACTCTTCACTTCTGTTAAAAGTAAGATAGGTCACAAAATATTACAGTGTAAAAGAATTATATCATTCACACATCCAACTCAGTTGCATGAAATGTAGTAGGTTTAAAAGAAAAGGACTAATCGATAGGCAAGTGTGTTATTTTGGTCTTCAAGCCTATTATATAATTCACTGATACAGTAATAATCATATTTATTTGCAATCAACCAATCAAGTATTATAAATTCAGATATATTAGTTTAATTATTTGACCAACATTCAAATAAAGTGGTCTGGTTCTAGAAAAATCTTTTAAAAATAAATGCACAATAGGTACCTCTCCTTCTTGGCTATTGGAGGGGGGGGATGAATTTGCACCTTTTTATTTGAGAAATTTAGATTTAAATATATTGATTTAAAAAAATTCATTCATGTATTTAGTATGTCAGAAATATAATAAGTGTCAGCAGTGTTCCAAGGGGGTTTATAAATTGAGTAAGACATTGTCTTTCTTAGTACAAATTGCATTCTAATTACAGTTATGGCATATATACAAATAATTATCCTGCCAATATGTGGTAAATTAGACAAAGTGGTATGCTTAAGAAGCTGTGGAAGCAAAGAGAGAGAAACAGAGACAACCTAATTCTGGAAGATCAAAGAGTAGGTAAGGAATTGGAGGTAAGGACTGTTAGAGAAGGGCTACATAAAATGAGGTCAGAGATTCTTTTTCTTTTTTAAATTTATTTTTATTATAAGTTATTTCTTGGTGACATTGGTTAATGAAATCCAGTAAGTTTCAGGTGTACAATTTAATGGTAAGACATATATTTTGGATGTGTGTTCTACTCCCATAGTTAGATTTCTTTCTGTTACCCCATATTTGACCCCTCTTACCCCATCTACTTCCCCCCTCCCCATCCCCGTCCCCTCTGGTAACTGGTATTATCCACGTCCATGAGTCTCTGTGTGTCCCATTTGTTTGTTGTTTGGTGTGTAAATAACAACTCTCCAGGGAGACCAATTGGGGAGTCACAATTATATGTGATAGGATTTGAAATACATGACATACTTTAATATTTAATCATATTCATTACTATACTATTTTGGCATAAATGAATCACTTCGGATATGATTATAACTTTTTCTTAGTATTGGTTTAGAAATTAGGTTACTTCAGGTATATTTATTACATTGTAAAATGTTTTATTTTGTCTAAAATTTTCTGCAAATAATGACTGAGGCAGTAGCTTCTTTTTGTTCCTGAGGATAAAACAAAACTTAATTTTGTGCTACATTTCCTACCCTTCACTAGGGTAATTATATATCATTGGTGTGAGCTCCAGAAGTTTTGATATAATTTAAGCATGTGTCAACAAATTCTACAGCCTATCATATAGTCTTGACAATGCTGGAAATATTTTGCATGGTAGTTAACATTATTGGATGGAGATTGTTATGATCTGAATATTCATGTCCTTCCCAAAATTAAATGTTGGAATTCTAATACCCACCAAGATGGTGTTAGGAGGTGGGGGCTGTAGGGTGATTAGGTTATGGTGGTGGACCTTCATGAATAGGATTAGTGCCCTTATAAAAGGGACTCCAATGAGTTCTCACATTGTCTTTCCACCATATGAAGATACAACAAAAATTAGACAGTCTGAAACTAAGGAGAGGGCCTTCACCAGAATGCAACCATGCTGGAGCCATGTTCTTGTACTTCCAGACTCTAGTGCTGTGAAAAATAATTGGTTCTTGCCTATAAATCCAGTTTATGGTACATTTTTGTAATAGTCTGAACAGATTAAGACAGAGGTGAACAAATTTTGCTTAAATGCATTCCAATTAAATTTGGATAGAAGAAAGAATTTCTCAGTTTACTTGGAAAGAAAAACTATAAATACAATTTTGATTGGCAGTCTTAATTCAGTGTTTTACAAACATGGAACAGTTCTCATATAAAACAAACAGAAAAGATACCAAGTTTGTCCTTGTGGGATGCTCCAAAGCTAATTAAGAGGAAGGGTTACAATTACAGTGTTTAACGTTTATTGCATACTTGCATCAGATACTGTTTTAAATGCTTTTCATTTAATCCTCACAAATATAGTGGAGCTAGTGTTATTATGCCCACATTATATATACGGGTGTACCAAAGACAAAATCTTGGTTTCTTCCTATTTCTATATTTTTTTCAATATCTTTTAGGTAAACTCAATCTTTATAACCACCTTCCCAAGATAGCATTTGTATGTCTGATAAGAAATAACTGCTTATGTCAGCTTGCAGGTACTGGAAGGATCTTTAGTACATGTTTACCCTCTGGACCTTGGTTTAGATGAAGTTTGGGGCTCTTATGGTATTCCTGTCCTCTCAAACTGGTGTCTTCAGAGAAATTGCTGGTGAATATATGCTTTGTACCTATGACTTTGTCGGGGACAAGGGATTCTCATGCTGTTTCATGTCCAACTCAGTTGCTATTGGTGACAACTTCTGACTTTACCTGTATTTTCTGTCACCTGATTGATATGTGACCCAAGGCCAGTCAGTTACCTCCCACCGGGGAAACCCTATTCTCTCTCTCTCTCTCTCTCTCTCTCTCTCTCTCACACAGACACACACACACACACACACACACACACACACAGCAAGCCAAATGACCAAAACTGTTTTCTATTATATTAGACATATGTGAATTTTAGGACATTACACCTTCCCCATTCACAAAAGAGTCAAAGACAATACTATAATACTTACTCTTGTTCTCTTTTGCACTATGTTACACTGACTTTTTTTCATTTGCTACCTCAGGTTGATGCACAATCACCATCTATGGAGTTGCTTCAGCATCTTCACACACAAACAGAGCCACACAAAATTGTGAGGTCCAATTCGCTGGCTTTAGCCTTCCTTTCAGACTAGGGGAAACCCCCTACTTTGCTATTTTAGCCCAAACTAGGAAGCCATGTTATACGACAGTGAGTCTTGGCAACTCCCTGATTTTTATCTCTCTTTTGATTGACTCAGTTCTTTGGAACAGGGGCAGGCTGTCTGCTGTCTTACTCTCTGGAAGGGATTACTCCCATCAACTTTTCCCCAGTTCTGAAGAGCTACCCAATCTGTTTCTTCACTCAAATTCTTCAACAAAATAACACCAAGTATTTTCGAGATCCAAAGTTGTTAGTTCAGGCTAGGACTTAGTAGTCTAAGCACAGATTTACCTCTGCATTATCCTGGGGTCTTCATAAACAGATACACCTTCTGGACCCCTTTCCTTACCTGTAACCTGAAATTGCTAGACTAGAGATCCTATAGGCACCTTCAGGCTATAATAATCTAAGTTTCTGAGATGCCTAAAATGCTTCCATTGAAAAAAATGTTTTTCTATATTTAGCCATCCAAACCGATTTGTCCCTTTAAAACTTCCCTGGCTTTCATATTTCTATGAATGCATTAAAATAAATTTTTTTGTAAAATATGTTTTTCTTTGCAATCTAATATTAAACATAAATGTCCCTGGCTGTAATATAAAATTATCCTACAATTGATTTAGAGGACTAAGAAACAGATCTGATGACTTCTTAAAACATGTAAATTGCTAATTTCACAAAGGTGGAGATTTTTCAGGCTGGTGAAATATTTTTCTATAAGCACATAAAAGCAAACTTAGTATATGTGCTCAAGCAAATCTATGCAATGATTCCATGTGTGGTTTATGAGTGAACCAATTAATTAATGAATAAATAATTGCACATTTTATTCTAGTAATTATTGTTATCCTGTGCTATTAAAATATAATGATGCATGCCTTCTACTATTCTTTTAAAATTGTTTATTTTAAAGGAGTGTACTTTTATAGAAATATTTTGGACCCTATATCATACAGTTCTTATGTTATAATGCTTTCAGTTTGCACTGAGCTGATGAAATTAATACGCTCTCATGTAAAGGATGGCATCTTTCATTGGTCCAACACTTTAGTGTTTCTAATTAATCTGGAGACAAACACCACACACTTGTAGACAAAACACTTACATCAGCATCCAGAGATTTAGGAATTAGGCCCAATGCAAACACTTTCCCTTAATTTAATTTATTATTGCATAGTATGAACAGTGATTCAGAATTTTACAGAATGTTCTGTGCTGGTTTCATCAAGGCAGCTAATAACTTACATGTCTAAGTGGTGCCTGTTGAAATAAACTTGGACTTGGTGTAGAACTTGGACTTAGCTGCCTCTTCATGAGCTTTTAGTTTTAATTAAATGTCACACTCCAAATAAATGATGAGCGAGCTGTTCCTGGTCTGGTAATGGACTCAAGGCCTAACTACTGCCTAAGTACAGATTGCCTCACTCGTCACTCAGGTGACATTCCTGAGTCTAATTGGCCTAAAAGGATATTTTCTACTTTTATTTACATTAAGTGATATATGAAAAAGAGTTGGCTTTAAAACTAAAATATAGAAAGATGGTCGCTGTTTTATAAATATTAAGGTATCGCAATTCCTTTTACTAATAAACTATTTTGATGAGTATTTATGCACTAATGTATATTTAAATTATGTTTAGAGTTGCAACCTCTTTCATCTTAAGCTTATTATGTGCTATTCAATTTTAAACAGTGTATTTTAGGAAAAAATATTCTTTTTAAAAACAAAAAATATATATATCTAAATCAGCATAAATGTTATGTCACAAACATTTTCTGTTTAATATGATGTATTCACTTTAATTTCTTGGTAAGCTCAAATCTTTAAAGATCTGCTTAGTGCTGTTTCAATGACAGATGAAAGTGTAATAATTATAAATATCTTGCCTACTCATTATGGTCTTTCCAAACTCACCGTTTTTTTAACATTCTCTTACAGATCTCATCTCCACTTTTAATTCTTTCTTTGTTTCTAAACCTGATTTTCTCTTTTTTTCATTCACATTGCCTAATTTTAACATCAGTTAATTTTTGAGTACCAGTCATTTGGATGGCATTTTTGCATATTTTACGTTCACATGTGAAATGCATGTCCTGATTGAGGTACACAAACACACACATTACACTATTACTGAACAATCGCACAATACAGGTTGCAAGACTTTTCGCTCAAAGTCACACTACGTCACTACTTAATGCAAATTTTTATAAGTTTAGAAAGATATGATTTTCAAAAATAGAATAGTCTACAAAGAATAAGAATTGATTTAAAAGTGCTTTTTATTGAATTCAACCAATAGAAACATGGAGAGATATTTTAAATTTTTTTGTTTTGTTTTATTTTACAACAGAATCACTCCATTTATGCACAAATATTTTGTCATGAGACTCTTTTTCAGACCATCAGCTGCGTGGACAGACTAAGATGAATAAGATATACTTACTTTTTTTCCAATAGCATATAGTCCAATGGAGAAAAAGGCATGTGAACAAAATTGAGCATGTTAATTACTACTGGGAAATAGCACTAAATGAACTTGATAAGAGATGATAATGCCATTCAGATAGCATGCAAATAAATTTTTTGCTTATTAGAGTCATACAATTCTTAAATATTTTAATGTGATGGATTAAGTATTCTATGAGAAAGTACTATAGGATTTTAGGATATATTGAAAGCTATGGTTTGCTGCCCGGAGGACTCACGTAAGTTTCAATGAAAGTGATAGGCAGGGCCTGAGATGAGATAAAGGAGAAAAGCAAACCAATGAATAAACAAGATCAAGAAACAAACAAAAAATCATAGACAGAGACAACAGAATAGTGGTTACCAGCAAGAAAGAGAGGTGAGGAGGAGATAGAAAATAGCAAAGAGCTTCAAATAAACAGAGAGAGAGAGATTTGACTTTGGGTGGCAAACACACAATGTGACATACAGATGATGCCTTATAGAATTGTACACTTGAAACCTATATAATTTTAGTATCCAGTGTCGCCCAATGAATTTAATAAAAATTTTAAAAAGTTAAAATTAAAAAAAGGAAAAGGGAAAAGTTCCACTAAATAAGGAAAACAATGCAAAAATAAAGAAATAGGAAAGTGGGACCTATTTGCAAAATTTCCTAGTAGTATAACTATTTTGTATGTTTTATTTTAATTTTGTTTTGCTTCCATACCTGGAAAGTGGCAGGAAATATAGTTGAGTAAAGTTAGATTATGGCCAGATTGTGAAAGATTTTACATGTTTTATGTGAACGCATTTGGGTTTTACCTATACATAATGGGAAGTATATTTATATTACAGAATGGTAAATATATGGGATTGTCACAGTATAACCCAGTAGTGATCATATTTTATTTATTTTTTATTTTTTTAAATGCCTACAGCACCTGGTCTCCCTAAGTGGTCTCCCATCCAAGTACTAAGCAGGCCCAACCATACTTAGCTTCTGAGATCAGACAAGATCAGGCACGTTCAGGGCAGCATGACCAGAGACCTGCTAATCACATTTTAAAGTGCACATGGACCTGCTGGGATCTTGTTAAATTGTAAATTGTGATTCAGTCAGTATGAGTATAAATATAAAAATCATAGAGGTGGAGAGAAATTGCATTAAGAATTTCAACTTTGTCTTCTTGGTAAACTTAGCTGAAACAATTTATTAAAAAACAATTTTCATAAAATGTTTACAGCCATCAAATTTCCTAAAATGTTTGGTGGTAGAGTATTTAAGATTTAAATGATCCAAAAGTTCTGAATTTTCTTGAATATTGTGGCAATTTCCAAAACCTAATAACCCACTTAGCCATTGTAATACATGGACATGAAAATTCAGTAATAAAAATGTGAATAATTATGTGCATAATTCAGTCAAAGAAAACATAATTTTAAAATATATTTTTAATGAAAGAAATGAAAGTCATTTACTAAATTTAGTATGAATTCATTTATACTAAAAATGAAAGTCATTTTTATAGAAACAATACTTTCGTATTATCAGTAATTTATAAAAACCTATGAGTAACACTCGAAAGTTTCTATAACAATGTAAATTCATTAATTCTTTTAAGTCCCTTGATGTGGAAGCCAAGGGAAAAAAAGAGCCTGCTTAAAAAGTGTTAGAAGTCATTGTACCAAGAAAAATTAGTGCCTAAGTTGTCTCTGCATGTCTCTTGGAATTTTAAGTGAATACAACTCTACCTTCTGTCGAGCACGCAGTAGAATGATTAAGTTGCCAGTTTTTAAATCTCTGCAGGTGATAAACTGGCCACTTGAAATGCCGCTATTAAATGTTGTATCATATTGCAAAGGGCTCTTGGTCTCCTGATGGAACTTAAAAATGCCAATGGCTTCATTGTAGTTACATTCCCGTAAGTTAAGAAAGTCCCTGTTGGATAGCTGTTATTTGATCCGCATGCTTAAATTATACATATTAATTTAAGCTTTGTTATGATAGCAGTTACCTTTGTTAATATGTTGCCTATGTTCTATTTTGAAAATAATTTTCATTTATGAAATAAATTACTACTTCATATTTTTCCTTCTATTTGCTCTTTTTATGAAATTCTTTTTCACCTTGATTACCCTTGTTTCACCCAAGTAGAAAAGCTTAACATTTTTCACCTTTATCTTATCACTAATGTTCTGATTAAGCACAGAGACAACTCCTATTTTTATTTTTTGTTACATATATTCTTACCTTTCCATATTATTTGCCACCAGCCATTTCAGATAACTATTCCTTCAATAATAAATATTCTACACGAGATCAACCTCATCTGTATTGATCTACTCATTCCTTGAATGCTCCTTAAACATCTTTGCCCTACCTGACCTGGAATGTCCTCTCACTTTCTGTCTCTTTATTATAATACCTACCCAACCTTTTTAATTTAAGTTTTATTGCCCTCTATTAGACTTCTTGATTATAAAAACTCATAATAGCTATAATTGATATACATTATCTTGTTTTATCCTTCATCTTTTTAGGTAGTATAGTTGTCTTTACAAATAAACTGTAAATCCCTACATGTAAGAACTATAGCTTATTATTTTTATATACCATAGCATTTAAAAGAGTGATTTTCAAAATAAATATAGTCAATAAGTACTGATTTTGGTTAAAAAATTAATTTTCCTATGTCTATTTTTAAGATTGCTATTACATGCATTTCTTTGAGACTAGTTCATAGAGAATATATAATTATCACGGCTCTACTTTGCAGTCTCTGAATTAAAAACATTTTTTTACCTTAAGTAAAAATCTCATGAAGATACTGGTATTTTTGACTATCCAACCCCAACTGTACTATAAAAACATAATCAATTGACCGATCTATAAGGAATACCATTATTTAATAAATAATGTTCCTCATGTGGGGTGAATCTATGTAGCATTTTACCCTTTATAGTTTTCTTCAACATCATTATATCTATTCCAAATACATAAGAAGAATAACACATCAAAATTAAATTTTTCAGCATTCATGAATGCTACCGATATTTTTCAAACTCCAATCCTAAATAGAAATTTTAATGTGAAATGCTTAATTTTTTAAAAAATGAAATAAGGTCCCCATATCACTATCCAGTTTCATTTCTTTGTACCTAAATTGAAACACCAGAAATGATGGAAGAATTAACTGGATAGATATCGAATATATCATTTCTGTCCAGTTTTCTCTGAACACAACTTTTGGCCTTAGGAAACTATTTTCTTTTAACATTTGGGTCCAAGATGAGTCTGTTGGAGGGGGCTATGCATCAAGAGTGGTCACAAGAAATTCAAAATGTTAAATAACTAAAGCAATGATTAACGCTTGGTCTTAAATTTTAGTTCTCCATACTTTTCCTAACATGCACATATTTTAATGTATCTAAAAAGATCAATTAGAGCCTTTGGTAAATGTATTAGATTAGAGAATTATGTGTTTTCCTTACATACTTTTAATACCTAAAAAATAGCACTGTCATCAAAATGTCCATTAAAAATATGGTCTTGATTTATGGGTGAACTGATAGTTTATACTAAATGAAAATTAACCAAGTATTTTAATATAAATTAACTAATTAATTTTAAGCTCAATTTCATTTTGTTACAATGGACATAAGTTATTCACCCATCAGAAAATCAGTGCAAAAATTGTACAGAACTGTAATTGACTTAAAGTGCCTGTATCTTTCAAGGTCTGTCTTTTCTATAAACTCTTCCTTAGAAAAGAAAAATATGTCAAAGGTCAAAGACGAGAATTATTTAAGTAACAATTGGCAGACATTTCCCAAACTCTCTGATAATCTTAAATTCAATTTAAGGCAATGAAGTCATTCCAAAAATGTATGTTGTTACATACTATGTTCTGTACAATAAGCTCTTAGTGAGAGTTTGTACATTATTCTGGCATATATTCATATATCATCAGTTTAGGAGAAACAGAAGCAATGTGATGAGCCTTCACTTTTGGAGATTTATGTTTAAATAAGGTTAAGAACTAAATATAATTATCAACAATGTAAGTTTCATTCGTTTAGTGAAAAATGTCTTCTGATCAAAAATATTCATTGATACCATAGATAGGGCTATCAAAGAATGTTTTGCAAAGTTATTGAGATTTTAATTTTGCTTTGAAGATAGAATGCAGCCAACCATGTGGAGATGTGAGAAAAGAAAATTAAGGCAGAGGAAATAGTTTGAGCAAATGCAAAATGGTGGGAAAGTGTGAGTCAGTGGAGAAGGGGCAGGACTAATTTATTGCCTATAGCTGTAGAAACATTGGGGAGGAATAATTAGAAATAAACTCGGTAAGGTAAGTTTTCTTTCAAGTAAAATTTGTATAATAATCAATTGATCAGACACAGTAAATCCACTCTGAATACTTTTGAGTAGGCAGGTGAAGTTAAAGTTTTATGAATGTATGTGTGTGGCATCCTGGGAAATACTTCTATGGGAAAAGAGAAGGAAGAAATAAAAGAAAAAAAGAAATTTGGAATCTGATATATCACTATCTCATATTAAAATAAATACCTTACATTAAAATTGATGAGTTCATATATTAGGGAAAGAGTATTAGAAATAAAAATGCAAACATTTTTGTATGTATGTGTTCTGTGATATTTCAGAGATTATATCTTCAATTCTTGAAAATTGACTGATGGTGACCAAAAATGGAATAGGAACAATTTTTGGTGAAAGGGGAGTGGGTTCAGTTTACACATAGAAACTTTGAAATTAAAATATACTGTTCAACTGAATGGAAGCTGAGAGTTGGGAATTGCAGGATTAAATTTTGGGAATCTGAACATCCAAAGACAAAAAGTTTTCAGTGTGGTGAAATAAGATATTGTCTTAAAGGAGAAAGTAAAGGAAGAAAAGAAAAGAGAAAGAGGAACCGAATCACAATTTCCCTTTTTTCTTTCAACCTTCTATACATAGGTATACCCAAACCTTCACCAAATTATAAAATCCATAGGTGCATGCTCAGAACTGTGGATCCCCCAAAACTCATCCACCTCTTTAGATTCAAGCTTCTTATAAGGGCAATCTCAAATTACTTAACTTCTGCAATTTGCTTCTGCTGATGCCATTAGACATACACTAAAGTCACCAAGGGTATTAGTTACCTCTCAAAAGGAAATGTCCTCTTCTGTGACTTCACACTGGAATTGGCATTTTTTATAGTTTTTAAGTACTCTGGTTTCTTGGTTCTACTTGTTGTCTTCCTGTTCTTTCTAATTTCTATTCTTTCCTTAACTTGTTTATCTCTGAAATATTAGGCTTACTTGAACACTTGTTGAGCCTCTATAATGGGCCAAGTACTGAGTATTAAGGCATTACGAATCAAAACGAAACCCACAACAAAGAGGAAAGAAGAAAGTAATGCAGCCCAGCCTGTTTCCCAGACAGGTTTCCTGTTAAAGAAGGAATTTATTAAGATATGATGGGAATACAAGGAGACATATTTTAAAGAATGTAAACATGTTTGACAAGTATTTTTTGATACATATTTGCTCCCTTTCTCCTGTGTTTGGTTCCACATTTTATTTCTTTAAACATTAAACATATGTTGTGTTCCTAGTCTAATTATACTTTTTGAAATTTAGTGGTTCTACTTTTCCTTTTTTTTTTTTTTTCTTTTTCAGCTGACTCTCGCTCACAGTACATTATTTCACCATGCATTTTATAATGTCAGAGTGTGAGTTTAGGTTAAAGAGAGCTTCATTTTTAAAAAGCTTGGGCAGTCTGGGCTGATGAATGCCATTCTTCTGGAGAGGATTTATGTTCGCTTCTGTCACTTACATGTGCCACTGCTTTCTAGTTCAATTTCTCAGCGTGGGGCTTTCCAGAGATCACATGTTTATAGTTAAAACCCCATACCTGGGATATGCCAGAAATGTGGTTAATCTATTTAAGGGGGAACATTTTCCCCTTATGCAGGCCAGCAGAGACAACACTCCTGGTCATCACCCATTTGCCAGTGGGCTTTTATTCTTATCCTTCTTATACTAAGGATGAATTTTATTTCGGTCTAATGTTACCGGGTGTTCTATAGCACCCCTTTTCTAGACAAGTTTGGGTTTTATCTCTATACAATCTGTCTACCTTTTTGTTAATATGACCTACACATTTTCAGTGTCGACTTGTACTCTATTTCTTAGATTTTTCCCCGATTGTTCCCTTGCGGCTCCATTACTTTACTAAAAGTTCAGGTTTGAATTTCTGGAAGCAAAGGGCTGTGAGACAGGGTTTTGGGGAGTAGTCACACTATCTTGTCCATCATGCAATCAAAAATAAAAGTCTTTCAATTTGTGTTAAAACAGTTTTAATTATCTTCTAAAATTCTAAAATATTCAGCTGTTTTATTTTAAACTTGAGAACAATCTTATTGAATATCTCCTCTATTTTATTGCCATTGTCCTGATAACTTAACTTATTTATCTTGTGAGAATCAATGATCATTTGTTTACCTTTCTCTATGCAGTACTCCCTCTCTTCCCTGTGTTTGCCTCCTTTCATGGAAATATTTTAGCAAGTAGTCAAAATGTAGTTAATTTATATTTTTCATTGTTGTAATAACAGTTTAAGATTTATTCTTTCAAACAAAGTTCCAAATTTGGGGCAAATATTTTCTTTAGCTATTGCTCAATATGGTAGCATATATAAACCTAGCATGTAAATATGAAACAGCTGTCTGAGTATCAAATTTGCTCATTTACTTGACAAACACATTTCCAAATATTAGATTGAATAAGTCCTGTGTTTGGTATGGTTGTGAAGTGCATAATAAAATGTAACAGACATTTTGTTTTTATATTATACGTTACAAAACTAGTTCTCTTTACGGGTAATTTAAAAATGGGGAATATCATTTGGAGATTATATAATAAAGTCTGAGAATTTAAGTTTAAATAATTAATCACTACTCAAATATTTCTTTTCAGCTCTTCTTCAAGTGACAATTTCACTTAGCAAAGTAGAGCTTAGTGTGGGTGAATCTAAATTCTTCACATGTACAGGTATGTATTTCTACAAGTATTCTCAAATAACTTGTTTTATGCTTTAATCATTTTATGTAATGGCAAAATTTATGTAGTGAAAAACTCAGTTCTCTAAAAATAAAATTTTATGTTATTGTGTTTATAATGATTGGAAGTGTTAGTAACTATTTTGTGTATTAAACAATATGAATTTTATTTCTGTTCATTTTAAGTTATTAATTTTGACTGTCAGACTAGCTCATTTATTTGGAAAGTAATTTAATATTAAATATAATGTATGCATAATAACAAATCAATTCAAATATTTCTGTCTAAATATTAATATTAGAATGAATATAAATATAATCATTTTTATAAATATACAATGAATAAATTATATATGATACACTGTACTATAGTTACGCCTACTGAAAATTTTTGGACAAAGCAAATAAAATCCATCCCTATGAAATATGATTTTAAAAAATAGTTATTTACTCAGGAAAAATTGCAAGATTTTTGTGACTATTAATCAATAATATCATATCATAATGCCTATGGGAAATTTTATGGACTTCAATCATATTTAATCACACACATGCAGAATTTTTTCAGAAGATAGTTAAATACTTAAGTGTCAAATTCTAATTCAACATACTGGAGAACGCACAAATGAACACATTCTACTTCTTTTTAGCTTCATCATATTTGTTTAATTCATACAAATCCTCATAAATAAAGTTTTAAAAAATATTCAGTGTTAAAATTGCTTTTTATAGTTTTTAAAAATTGTTTCTATTTATGTTTATAGTTAAACAATTTAAAATGATTTAAATAGGCATTTCTCACATCAAATGCATTATAAAGGGTGTCTTGAGAATGGTATGGCTTATTTATCATCGTTAAAATTAATAAAAATAGAAAGTCACAATAACATAAATCATTTTCATAGTATGTAGACTGTATATTATAGTATCTTACAACTATATACACTAGATGTAATATACGGTGTTATGTTATATCCCATCTTATGAAAAACTAATTATGGCCATAAATGTCTGAATTGATAGGTCTGTTGATGCATAATATTTTAATGTGTATTAACAAAAACCAGACATCGAGAGATTAGGTCAACATTATTATGCCAGAAGAGCTTTGACGTGAGAATGTATGTCAATTTCTCCTAAACATTGTAAATATTTTATATATGTAAATGCATAATTATATCACATAATCACAAAATAAAAAATAGTTTAAAAATTAATTTTGAAAATAAAATGCAGTTGTATTATTTTCTTGGATCTGCATATCATGATAATTTAATTTATATAATTGAATTGCCTTTATGTATTATATAAGGTCAAATTAAGACATAATTCAAAAGTATAAATTAACATTATTCAATGTACTGAGTTTTGCTTTTAATAATAATAAGGCAAAATAATTAAGCATTTTTTTTTCTTTTTGTATAAAGATGTATAACCAAGAGCTTGCTGTTGTTATGGAAGTGCCTTTATTTGTGTTAAATATAGTAGTAAAACAAGAATCTAACAATAAAGTTGTGGGAAACCCATGCAAATCAGAAAGCTTGCGTGTATTTTGCTTACTACAATAGTGACTCTTGATGACGCTAAAGTTTTCTTGCACTCTAAAGCACAGACACCTAAAACTCAATAATAAATATGTCTTAAATTTAGTGAAGTCAGAAAATAGTCAACCCTCAGGTAAAGAACAGTGCATCATATATAATGAGGGAATTTTTATACTACATTTTCAAGAAAATGAAATTAAATGGTATTTATTAATTTGTCAGTAGTCCAGTCTTCTCAATAAAATAACACAGAAAGTTTTATTGGAAATTATTATTTATTAGAGATTCCAGAAAAAAAGAGAATGATGCCCACTCTTCAAAATCCAGAATAAACTTCTCATAATAATAATTGAACTTCATATATTATTAAGAATAAAAATACCTGAAATACTTTACAGACTATCTATTATAATTTACTCTATAAAATGAAATATTGTGTTCAAATTTAATGTGATGCTCATTTAAATTATTTTTTGTGACTTCTCTATGTAGGGGGAACTTAAACAACATACCTCATCAAAATGAATTATCCTATAACCACTATGGCACTATTCAGAAAAATTGACGATAACATAACTGAGATGCATTTAAGATTTAACTAAACTTTCTTTCATGCTTTTTGCTCAAGCATGTCTAATTTGATATAGAGAGGATACTAATTTATTTCTAAATCCATTTCTTGGGAAAAAAATAAGAAGGAACGATTTTCTTCAAAGAGGTCCTGCAGATGTTGTTAACTTTATGCATTTACCCCAATACTTTGACTTAATAGTGTATGCTGCTTCCACAAATTATCTCTCAAGTAATTAGGTGAAATACATCCTTTTGGTGACTAAAAGCAAACACGGAAGCTTCAGCTTTTAAGAAGAGGATAATAACCTAGATTCTGAATTGGAAAACTTAAATATATGTTTACCCTGTAATGATTTGGTTGTAATTGCCTAGCAGTATAAGTATCATTTCAATGCATTCTAATTATCATATGATTAAATAGTTAGCAGTTTTAGATTAAAATGATGAAAGTACACATTTCAGTTGGGAAAAGAGATTAGGGCTTCATATTAAAAATAGTTATTGGCTTGATCTGTACAAATATAAAAACTTGGGCCATTAATTCAAAATTTAGTATTATCAGAAACCAAAATTCATTCTTGTAAAGGTGTACATTTTTATGAGCTCTGCTTTATCAGAGAAGAAAAGTTCTATCACTTGGCCTTAGCACAGAGAATTGAACAAGTGAAAGAAATCATGTTAGTAATCTTTTTTTTTCTTTGCAGATATATCTATCAAGTATAACTTACGTATGACTCATTGGCCAAGCCAGTTTCATAACTTAGTATAGTAACAACCCATATATCAGTATGATAAAGTTTCAACTATCATAGCTTAAATATTGTAGCAGATATTTCCTGTGGAACTTTTGGATTTTGCTCACTCAAATGGGCATGAATCCTCAATGTTTGATAAATAAGGATGGATGTATATTCTAACATCTGTGTTAACTCTCGAATTTGTAGGACTATTTGATGTCTATTCTTTTACTATTTACATTTTTTCCTAAATTGTTAAAATTTGTTACATAATAAATGCTAATATGAAAACAAACGCTTGAAACATATTTTCGACCATTTCTTTTTTCATGACTCTTTGCAGCAATTGGTGAACCTGAGAGTATAGACTGGTATAATCCTCAAGGAGAGAAAATAATTTCAACACAGAGGGTAGTGGTGCAAAAGGAAGGCGTCAGGTCACGTTTAACCATCTATAATGCAAATATAGAAGATGCAGGGATATATCGTTGCCAAGCAACAGACGCCAAAGGACAGACACAAGAAGCTACAGTTGTTTTGGAAATTTACCGTAAGTCATATATTTATGAGTTGATTGAATTTGTAGTCATGTAAAAATTTGAACAAAACAAAATGCATTTAATAAAACAATAACACTCATTAAGAACTATGTGCTAAGCAATGTTCTAAGACTTTTATAGATACTGCCTTACTTGTATTTGTCATTGTGAATCTCTAAAATAGAATAAATAATGGGTAACAGTTGACCATAAATATATATATGGAGCCAATTATGTTGGTTAAATAATACAGATGGAAATGTTTTAATTTTCTCAAGTCATTAAGAATCTGCTGGGCAAATACAGAACAGTAGTTTCATTTAGAGGTATGAAATTTATGGAGTACTTTTTCACTCTGAAATAAAAGGTCATCATTAGAACAAATGAAATTACATAGTGACAGCAGTGACCAGTGGAGAATGAAAATTGAGGAAGTGTCAGTGAACAGGAGCAGACTGAAAAAAGCTGAAAACTTATCTACTGGAGAATAAGATCTAGCCAGATTCTTCACTACCAGGCATTTCATTAGCAAGTGTTTCCACACTGACTCTTTGTTTTATGATTTGAGATTGATTGCCTCCTACATTCCTTCACCCTGCTTACATTTAGGGATCATTAAACTGGGAGCATTGTTGATGTATTGGATTTGAAACAGTCTCTGTCATTTCCTTTTGTGGTCTTTAGCAATTGCCTAACCTTTCTGTCTTCAGTTTCTTCATCTATAAAATGGGTATAATAGTAGTAGTTATCTCATACTTAGTTTTTTTGAGGACCACATTAATTATTAATATTGTATAATGTGCTTAGAAAAATGTCTTATGATTGATTTGTGGTCATTAGCATTTATACTAGTGAAAACAATTTTTTTTCAGAAAACTAGTTCATAAGGCATCTCTTATAGCTTTGTTTTTTATTAATCAAGAAATATGATTTTTTAAAAAAGCAAAGCATTTTCTCATAGCATGACTTCCTCTCTGAAAACCAGGACAATTTATTGACACATTGTTGCCCTCTTTTTTTTTTTTTTTTTTTGCCTGATTTGGCTCCCCGTCCCCCGCCCCGTTAGCTTCTAAGCATCTCTAGGAATGATATTTTTTCCTATCTATGTGTCTCCTATTGAACCTATTTCATAAATAGCAATAATAATAATAACAATAATAATTAAACAGTCTTTTCATAGACATAGTATTTGAAAGATTTTTCATTACATTAAATGATGCCAAGGAAGATTTCTGTTTTATTTTTGTAGGTAAATAAATAATTTTTTTTCTTGGCAAGAACAATGAATTACTCTTCTGAAAATTTCTAACCAAGCTTAAATATCCATGTTCATTCATTCACTGGACACATTTATTGAGTATCTATCAGACTGGGTATCTACTACATGACAGACAATATTTTATATTCTGGAGACTCAGTAGTGACTAAAACAGAAAATGTCACTAGCCACTTGGTGTGTATGGTTTAGTGAGCAAAAACAGACAATTAGTAAGCTTAAAAAAATACATAGATGCTAGCTATATATGCTATAGAATTCTGTAGAAAAGAAATTGAGATGCGAAGGAGAGTTGAACTGAGAATGGAGATGGCTATATCACCCTCAGAGGCCAAGCAGAAATCTTAAGAAATTTAAGTGTAAATAACGAGGGGTGAGAACAAACCTGGAGTGTTCAAGGAATTGCATAAGGGACTGTTTGTCTAGAGCATAGAGGCGAGGAAGAGAGAGAGGAAATTGGAATCAGCATTGTGGAGTAGACTCCAATTTATATAGGACCTAGTATGGAATTGTGAGGTGGGGAGCTATTGGGTAAAATAATTAAATTATCTGGTTTCAGGTTTTAAAGGATGTAAATTTAACTAATTATTTTATTAATAGCATCAATCAACACAGAATCTGTTGTTGGGAGAACTAAGTGATAATACTTTTATGCTTTGTTTTAATTTCTTGATATAGAAAAACTCACTTTCAGAGAAGTGGTATCACCTCAAGAATTCAAACAAGGAGAGGATGCAGAAGTGGTTTGCCGAGTTAGCAGTTCACCTGCACCTGTCGTCAGCTGGTTGTACCATAATGAGGAAGTCACTGCAATTTCCGACAGTTAGTATTTTGGTAACTCCCTAAGTTATATGTTCTAATAGTATTGTGATTTTTTTTAAAAAGACTGAATCTACCTGACCGAATGTACAAATTAGAAATTTTGACCCTAAGTGTCAAACAACTATTTTGAGAACCTTAAAGCTGTAAATTAGAGGTTGGCAAACTATGGGCCTCAGGCCAAATTTAACCCCTTTGCTATTTTCACAAGGTGTTATGAGAAGACGGACAGGCCCAATTGTTACATATTATTTATGGCTACTGTGGGGGGAGGTTCGAGCAGCTGTGACACAGATGGTTTGGCCTACAAAGCCTACAATAGTTAGCATCTGGAGATTTACTGAAAAAGGATGCTGGCCCCTGCCCTATCTAAGAAAAAATTACATACTGACAGTACAAGGATGCTAAGTAAATTAAGAAATCAATCCTGATACATTCGAATTCTACGTGTTATAATTCAAACGTGATTCCATGGGCTCACTATATGTAAACTACAAATAATATCTATATGAGTTCTATTTATTATTCTGGCACTGTTCTTTCAAAGACACATACGTGTTCTAAATATTATGGTAAGATGCATATAGGAAGAGAAGTACATTCACTCAAATTGTCTTTATGATTTAGATTCAGATGGAGCTAAAATTACAGAATAATTTGACATCTGATATTGAAAGCATAATTTGCTTGCATTATGCTGCTTTACCGTTGTGCATTGGGAGCATTTTCAATTGAGAATATTTTTCAATGCACCTGCATCGCAGAGAGGTACAAAATAATTGTATCTTTTTAAATACTTCCCATCTTCGATGATTCTGTTTTGTGTTTCTAAGAGGTGAAACTTTTAGAGCATAAAGGAGAAAAAGCACAGTATCTACTTTTGAATATATACAAAAAACATATCATAATCATATTTAATAGTCATTTTTTATTTTTAAGAGAATTTCTTGAACTTGGCATTTTCCATGTTTTGTCAGTTATTGACTACAACTCTTTTCTTATATTGTAAGTTAGTGAGAAATAATACTTAATTTTCTCTTACTTTATTTTAGGATAAATGCTTTAGTCTTTATCAACAAATTGGCTGAATAAATTGTGTGATATATTTTCAGCTTTTTGCCTTGCAATAATAAAGAAAAGGCAGTTCTTTTATGGTAGTTAAATGACAATGTCTAAACATTTCCACTTTGCTTAATTTCAGGCTTCAAGTGTACATCTGGTTTATTGTAAACCTTAATAACAAGAAGGATTTGAAATAAATTATATTTTTGTAAAAAGATGCATAGAACAAAAGCCTCAAAGCAACGATTGATAGTCAAGTGTAGTGCTGATGGAGGATTGATGCCTCTGCTACAGCTAACACATTTTCCTTAGTATCCTAGGGTGGTATGATGTGAAGCTGAAATTCCATAATGGCCTTACTCCTTTCCTTGACCCAAAGCTTTGAACAACTTTTCTAACTGCCCGCACTTAATTCAGATTCTTCATCACTGAGCAATGGGTTATTATGTTCCTTTAAAAAATGGTTGCGAGTTTTAAATAAGACATTGGACATTTAATAAGTATTTGTTAAATGAATGAAAAAATATTTGGCTATATATCAGTTTCTCAATAAATGACATCTTTTCTCATTGATATTTTAAATCTTGGGAATCAGTTTTATCAAAATTAGATGCATTCAGATTATATCTAAACTCAGAAAATCCAATGTGGGGAAGTGATTAGACTAAACATCAAATGTAACACTGTTAGTTGCAAACATTTTTATATGAAAAGGACTCCCCCCCTCCCCAGAATATAAAGAATGCAGATGAATTGTGAGGAAGGACTACTTTTTTAACCTTTAATATTGGAGGAAATTGCCACAAAGATCATTATCCAATAATCTGTTTGTTCATAATGGATTTAGAAGAAATAATAGTCGTCATCTGATTATTTCAAATATGGTCTCTTTTTTAAAGTTATTGGCAAAAGACTAGGCTCATAACTATGAAGAGGATAAGTGTGGGGATGTAGAATAATGTACTTTGTCCAGGTAACTTTCTAAAGCCTTAGTGTGGTATGAGAATAAAGTTTAGAGGCTCCAGATAAAATAATGAAGGCTTAGCAATTTCCATCTTATTAGCCATGCTTTTGGTAGCAGCTGTGTGGAAGGTATTCAGAATTAAAATTCCAACAGAGTATTCGAAGTGAAGGTTTTCCATGTTGTTCGTTGGAAGGAGATTCATATGCCAAAGAATCCAAACATTAGAGACCAAAGATAACATTTTGTTATGGAGTTGAACATCCTGACTTTTAGTGTCACCCTAATGGAAGCATATGCTTTTGCAGGTGCCCATCCAACCTCAGCCAGTTTGAAAGTTATCTCTGAAACTTCTTAAATGTCTTGATCTTTGCCTAATGAAGTACACTTTCAGCATCAGAAACTATGGATAAAATCACATCATTTGATAAAACTTTTATGTACTCTGCTTCCAGTATAAAATTTATTCAAGCGGTTATTGAACACCTAGTATATGCCATCCTGTATGCTAGATGGTGGTTATTCATGGTAAACAAGATAAGCAAGTTCCTTGCCTTCAAAATACTAATTATCTATTCTAGTGGAAAAGATGAAAAGATACATCAGTGAAAACAAGGTACGTTTGGGTCTATGATAAGAAAAGTGTAGTAATAGAGGATGAAAAGGAAGAACACCTAAACCAGTAAGGCGGGGGTGTGCAAGTCACTTGCTAAAGACAAATGTGACCTTTAAATATGAAGAGGGCATAGTGAGGCAAAGCATAGCGGGGAACTTTTCAGGAGGACTTAGAAAATAATCTTCTTAAAGAAGCATGAAGCAGATACTCGATTGGATATTATGATTTCATTTACTTTTCTTACATCAGTAGTGAAAATTTTGGTGTCTGTATAGTTGAGAGAAATAGATAATCTCTCATAGTTAAATAGTTTTAATGTGCATAGTTATGTATGATTGATTTATGCAGTGCTTTCTTCAAATGTCTTTCTCAAACGTTAATGATGTACTTTGGTTTGATTGTTTTCTAACATCATTTTATAGACTACACACACACACACACACACACACACACATACACACACATAAAATAAGGCATGCAATTTTATGTAGTTTGTTTACTGTATGAAAAAATCATATATACTTAAACATATGTAATGGTATGTATTGAGATTTAGCAGGTAATTACTGTTTTCCTAATGTTCTAAGTTTTCTCTCAGACAATAGAAATGATTTATTGAAATGGCCATTTGAAATAAAATTTTGCACTTAGAAGAAACACTGATTTATTCCCATCAAAAATAGTTATTATGTAGATTATAATTTTGTTTATATAAAGCATTATCTTCCTGAGTAAAATAATGTTTCCCTTTCTCTTAAATAAACCGTAACTACTAAAGAACATTGTAGTTAAAGGGTAACATATAGAGTAGTAAGTTAGAAAATACAGTATTACAATGATCTCATAATTTGAACTTTTTAATTTACAATGCTTCTTATTCTGATAACTACCCATGTGCATGACTCAGGGGTCTTTAAATTGACTTCGATATGTTATGAACTTTTAATAGTTCTGGGTTATTCCGGGACTTATTGTGAGTTGTACTTCAAATTTTCTCACAGGTTCCCTTTCTTTCTGTCCATTATTTCAGGGGAAAATATCTGTGTAAGCATTTTTTGTCTTTCTTCTTAACTTAAGGTCAACCTAAAGAAGAAATAAACACTATGGTTAACTTTATACCTTCTGGCCTGAAAATCTTGTGTCTGTAGCTCTATAATCAATATTTACTCTCTGAGGAAGCCTCTGATTCTACACATTCCTTTTCTTTATTAAGTATCTCTTGCTTACATTTTTCTGTGACCTCCTGCAGTCTGATTACTCTCCTATTTGTATTTCTATCCTAAACTTCTCCCATGTACTAAAGAATTGCTATGGCAAAGGAACCCCAAATATGAAATGAATCCCAAGTTGCTGTTTATTTCTCACTCACTCAAAGTCCAATTGGCAGCAGGGGTAGAGGGAGGTTTCTACCCCACATGTCCATTTAGTGATTCGGGCTAAAGGAGGCTCCACCTTTTTTTCATGTGGCTTCTGTGTTTGCCATAACCTCTCGATCAAGCCAGCATATAGGAGAAGAGCAGTCACCATCGAAACAGGCCCAGAAGGTACTCTTTAAGCCATAACAGGAAACATGCCAGAGTTGGACACCTTAAATTAACAGTATTTCTACTTTACCATAAGGCCCAAGGAATGTCAAGGTCATGTCTCTTTTATTCACTGAAGTATCTCAAATATAGTACCAGGAAATAGTTAGATGATATCTATGGATACATTAACTAATGAAATTAAGATTATTGCTTTTACAACATGTTTCAAAATAGGACTAGATGTCAGAACATTCTTTACTTGGTAAGAAAGGAAAAGGTCTTAATAATACTGCAACAAAATCGTGATGATTAAAAACTAAAGCCAGATATTATGGAAAATACTGTCAAGCTGAGATGCTGCTTAGACTAGCCAGATTATTTTAAGCAATCAGTTAATGGATGCTCTGTAACAGCTTATTTTTGTATGTATGCATGTGCACAAACCGTGCACGAAAAATGGAATCTTGAAATAAAATTAATGAAGTCTAATCTGTTCATTCCTAAAATGGGTTATCTTGCATTTATAAAAAAAAAATCCTTCAAGTAAATTTGAGATATTACCATTTTATATGCCCTCTATGTGACTTGAATATTATCGTTATCATTTAGCTACCTCCTCAAGGTATGCAAAATTATTAGTTTACTAATTAATACGTGAGGAAAGATATTCAATTTTCTAATCTTTTTCCATATCCAAGTTGCCACATACAGTATTTGCAGTCAAAACGTTTTCATGTCTGCAATATCTAATCTCCCACATTGTTCTTTCGTGTATCATTTCTGCATTCAAAGTACCAAGGGGAAAATAATAACCTAACCATTTTATGTGGAAATAAAATCTTGAATGTAGTTCAGAAAAAGAAAAAAAAAAAAGAAGGTGTAACAAGGCAGTGTGGAGTGGAAAAATTGAAGTCATGAAATTACATTTTACTTTCAAATTTGAATTTGTTTGTTGATGAAATGTTTGATAGTATCAGACAAGAGCTGTATTTTAACTCTTAGCAATTTAGAGCACACTGGACTCTACCTTCAGTTACTGATATAATTTTTCCCCTTTACTTACTTTCCAGATCGGTTTGCTATGTTAGCCAACAATAATCTACAGATTCTCAACATCAATAAAAGTGATGAAGGTATATACAGATGTGAGGGAAGAGTGGAGGCTCGGGGAGAAATCGACTTCCGTGATATCATCATTATTGTTAATGGTAAGCAGAGAATAACTTGTGCATATTTTATTGTTTCATTTCAACAATATGTTTATTAAAAAGGCAACCACATAAGCTCAGCACTCAAGAATTCCCCATAAACTCCTATGCCTGGAGGAACTCTCTCCACCTCTATGATAGCATCTGTTACATTGAATTATAGCTTCAAGGGCAGGAGTCATGACTTATTTAACACATTCATCCCCTTTTCTCAAAGCATCTATGAGGAAATAGTTGTCTTTGCTGACTTTGTGGTTGTTGAAAGAATTCCAAGAAACATAGTAAAGTCTTATACTTGGTTTTGTTTTTGTATTACATGAAATACTTGTTGTTTAAACTAATCTATTCGAGAGTGTTGGGAAGTTTTCTCAATATTAACAATTTAATCTCTAAGTTACACTTTCAATATTAATAGATATTAATGACCATGTTTCTGTCATTACGATGGCATTCCTTCATACGAACTTGGCTTCTCTTGCCGTATTCCCTGCCTGCATTAATGTGACATTCTCTGAGACCAGCAGACATATTAATGTCGTCCTTCTTGTCTCCATTTTGTAATCTAATCTGTTATCAAATCATGACCAATGTATTTCTTTAACATCTCTCACATATACTCTCTTCCTTGTCATCATGCCTTCCATAAGAGCACTGCTTTTTCCAAATGTTTTTTTGTTTGTTTACTTTTTGTTTTTTTCCTCCCTTGAATTGCTACAAATTGTTTTCTTGACTTTTGGTCAATTCCAATCACTAAATCTTTCAACCCTTAAATTTTTCAATGTTTCTCTTTATCTTCACGATGAAATCAAACTACTTTTCATGAAATGGGAAGCTTTTTATGATCCAGACTGCCTGCCTTTACTATTCTGCAATGAGCAACCAATGCTTCAACCATATGGAAATACTAGTTGTAATACTACATAAATGCATTTTTATTTTTTCTTCTGTTTTAAAATAACAAGTAAGCAATAACTACAAATACAGGATTCAATAAGCAGAATATATTTTGTTTTTTTTAGAATCAACAAAGTATGAATTAAAGAGTTAGCCACTGGTTTCCTATGAGTTAGGGGATGGAAAAAAATAAATATGTCTTCTTTTATATCCTACCCCTCTTTCTTCATGAGTTATCTCTCCAGTTTCTTGAAGGGACCGGAAAACACTAGGAATATCATATACATTTGAAAGAGTTACTTGGTCTTCCCTTTCATGAACAAAGGTAGTTTAACCTTACTATAATGCTAAAAGGGAAAGAAAATATCAAATCATTGCCATTTTTTCTCTTTTTCTCTAAGTCTATAATTAAATTGGATATGTGACTAATACGATGGAATAGACCAGATGGTATGGACGTGGAAACTAGACAAGCTGGTAGAAATTGTACATGCTCATTGGGAGACAAAGGATCAGTGCTTCAGAGATGATCTAGCTTCCCAGAGCCTATTCTAGGTGTGTAGAGTCAGATAAGACTCTGTATTTATTAAGAGTACTACAGTCAGTAATGGTGTTGACCTTCAATATAACATTTCGGCACATGAAGGATAGGATTAAACATGGAGTGTTTATGTGTATCTATATCTATAAGCACTTCTAGTCTCCTTTTTATTACATATAATAAAGCTAACTTACAGTAGCTATTTAGTTTGTTAATTATTCTTTAATTATTGTTAATTATTAATCATTGCTTTGCTTTATTTTCAAAAGAATTAAGGTGGCGTATGTAAGTGTATTTTGTCATAGACAAATTGCTGTGCTCAGTATTCTCTTGTAAAAATGAGAATTATAAAATTAGTTAATAAATGTAAACTTCTTTTAAAAAGTATAAGTTTAAAATACATAAATATTTACTATTATTATGATATGTATTATGTATGTATAAAATTATGAGCATATTTCTCACCCAAACATTAATTTGAGTCTGATATTAAAAAGGAAATGTCTTCTGGCAGACACGGCGTGTTAACCATTTATATTCATTCTGCTATTAAAATTTCTACTTTAATGAATTCTAAAACATTTTCTAATCTGTTTCCATACTAGATTACCTGTGTTTGTATATTTATGATTACATTCGTTTTGAAGGAAGGATTAGCCAGGGATGAGTGCTTTCAATTACCAAAGTTTGAGTATTCAAACTTGTAATGGTCTGCATTCAAACTGGACTATTTAGTTCTATAGGTTTATATTTATTATTTCAGGGCTCACGGGAAGTAAAGCCAGGAATGTTCTTTTATGCCACTCAGATCAATCAAGTAGGTTCCGTCCTGTCTGTCCCCAACACTCTGACCCTCCCAAAAGCACATCATCCTCTTTTCACTTCCCACTGTCCTGTAATAAAATCAACCATAGATCCTAATCTTCTCTCCTTTACTTGAACAATGCTTTATCTCTCCTTCTAATTAGTCACATTTTCCCTTTATAATCACAAACTTGTATCTTAGGATTCTTAGAATCTCTTTCCTTCAAAGTAATGGTGTTCACAAAATCAACCATCGATTTAATTCCCTTCTGGATGATGCAGTCGGATCCTGCCAAGGGAATGCATTGACTAATGCCCACAGACATCTGTGCTTTTCCTCACATGTTGCCTTTATTTCAGCCAGAAAATCAGTTTACTCCAGTCTTATTGATTCTTGTTCTGATCACTGGCTCCTTTTAGATCTTGAGCTCTTTTTAAATGGATCCCCTTATTATTTCTTTCTTATAAAACCTCTTTAAGATGTTTCAATGAAAAGTTTAAGGCTGCAGAAATAGTAAAATGAAAACAATATCTTTATCCATATTATCTTTCTTAAGTTACATAATTTAACTCATTTGATGCACTTCTTCCCAACTTACACTGCAAGTCCTCTCTCTTAATTGCAAATGAGTTTTATCCTGACTGATTTGGACTTTATGCTGGGACACTTTTGTTCATCTCCTTCTCCCTCAAGTATACTGAATTCCTGACCAAGTTCTCCAATTCACTGTTTCTTTATATTTACTGCTTCATAATTGAATCCTGGCTCTAGAAGAAGAAGCTCTGTTCTTTCTTCCATTTTTTGAACTTTGTAAACTTTTTCCCTCACGTTTTCTTTCTTCCAATGTATACTCAAATTTTTCAACAAATAATTGAAAGATATCCTTTCTAGGTTCCTCTGTAGTACCAGTGATGTTAAATGTTAAGATTTTTTTATTTTTATTTTTATTTTCGACACTCTATGATTTTCATACTTCTCAATACCTGTCTTTAGTTTTTCACAAATATTTATCTCGCCTCCCTTTAAGAGGTTATACATCATTGCTCAGCACTGTGGAAGCGTGGTGCTTCCAGTGGGAGGAATATGTATCCCCACCCAGTTGACGATGTGACTTGCTCTGGCTGAAATCAAGCTTCAAAAAGAATCACATCCTTCTCTTACTATTTTCTTCTGCCACGAAACTAGCATGATCTAAATAGGAACTTCTCTCTCACCTTGGGCACCATGATGTAGACAGACATAGTTCATCTGCAGGTGCAGGCATGTAACATTAATAAGAAAAAGCATGATGTTTTTGAGCCCTGAGACTTTAGAATCATTTGTTTTCACGGAAAAACAGACAAATGCAGTCTCAGTTGCTTTTTCCTACTTATTCAACCTAAACATTCCCTGACATAGGGGTATCTCTGAAATCACTACCCTGAGTGTGCCTTAGAGATCTTCGAAATCCCACATTCTACCTCTGATGATCATTTCTTTCTTATCACTTTATCAAAATATTGGAAATTCAACTAAAGATTTTTTAACAGTAGTTTCAATATTAATTTATAATTCATTTGTGTATTTATTCAAAAGGTTTATGTGAAGTCCTGGCTATATTTTTCACACTATGTTATGCTCTGAATACTGACAGCATAATTTCCCTCAAGCCACTTATAGTTTTATCTTGATAACTTAAAATAATCAACTTTACTAAAGTCCCTTATTATTTATAAGGTAGTTGGATACAATAGCATATAACAGGTACAATTTTTATAGATATTCACAGACTATTTTATAATAAGGAATACCTAATGTATGTCAATAAAAGCCTTATTTGGTATTTAGGATAAATTTATTGATGAAAAGTGTTATTTAGTAGAATAGAGAGAAGGGGCAGACAGAACACCATCTTCAAAAGCAAAGAGTGTAGGATGTGAAAGAGGATCCAGTAACTTAACTGTTCCTGGAATATGATACTTTGGGGAAGAAGTGATGGTGGTGCTAGTCTGTTGGCTTAAAGCTTAGATGGAGATGCAGCTGGAACAAGGTAGGGCCAGGTCACGGAAGAATATGGACTTTCTTTTATGAGACAAAGATGAGTAGACATTAAAGTGCAGGGAAACTAGAGAGCAATGGATGCGACAAGGATGGAGGCAGGGAGACGAAATGAGTTCAAGTAAGAGAGAGTTAGGGCCCATGGCAAAAGACAAGGAAATGAAGAGAAAGGTATATAATCAGGTAGTATTTGAAGCAAAGCTGTCATGTTCCACTTGTGCCACAGAGGCAGGAGCAATTAAGGGTAATTTGAAGACTTCTAGTGTAGGTTCTAGGCTTCCAGTGTAATAAATGCAAGTGGAAGTGATTAATCAGGTATGAGCCAAAATATATCTGCTGAATTTGGCAATTATGAGGTTACAAGAGACATTAAGGATAAACAGTATCATTTAAGTTACTGGTTAAATTTAAACTGTAATGACTTGAAAATAAATGTACATGGAAATTTCTCAAAAAATGAACGTACTGAAGGTATGACACCTATTTACCTCAGCTAGTTGGAATCAATTATTAAATAGGAAACATTACAAACAAATTAAGGTGTAGAGGAAGTGCTTAGAATTCAGGACATTTTCAAGGAAGACTTACCTTGAACATAAGGAGGATATAGTTTTTGCTGAACATGGAGAAAATGAGTCAAAAATGGATGAGGATGTAGATAAATTCACAGGTACCTTTGGTTGGTAATTTGATAGAAATCTTACCACATGACTTGATATTATGTTTCCAATCATCTGGCTTCCCTCATCTAGCAAACGTTGATGTGTTCTTGATATTTCTCAAATATTTTTTTTTAATGTGCTTACACATGCTCTTTATTAGATCTTAGGTTAAACTTTTTAAAATGGCTGAACGTTCCTTTGCATTTCATTAACCTCCAGTGACTGCCTTACTTTTAATATTGTAACTTTTTATATTATTATCATATATTTGCTGAACTGGCTAACCATTTTTTCTATAAATTTCTGGACTTTTTTTTTTTACCGAATAATAATACCACACATACACACACATGTGCGCACGCGCGCACACTCTCTCTCTCTCTCACACACACACACACACACACACACTTATACACAAATCATGGGTACAGTCTTTAAAAGAGGACAAAATCATTTCTCTTGTTTTAACCTATGCCCACCTTTTTACCATAAAATCAGATTCCTAGCTTTTAGTTAAATAAAATGCTCTCCAGAACTACTCAACAATGTTCATACTGATGACACAGGTGGAAATAACTTTTAAATTTAAAATATAGCCAGTAGAGAGTTATTTTTATAAAATGTTCCTTTAAGGTATAATGATTCATTATTTTCCAAACTTTTTTTTTTTTTTTTTGTAATTTGTGAAGAATGGTCTACTAACTGCGAGTTCAAACTTGGGATAACATAACGGAGGCAGGGACAATTGCGAGTGGATGAAAACACCTAGTAGTATAATTTTAAAGCAATTGTGTCTTTACTCTTCCTTTGAACATGAAAATCAACAGTGATGACAATGGCCAGAGATATTTCTACAAATAGGTTTATGATTGTATAGTGTAGTGTACTTTGTTATCATAATTGATACTCAAGCATTTATTTTGTATTCCTACGTCTTTCTAGCTATTTATTATAGTTAAGGAAACTAGGAAAATAATTTTGTTATTAAAAAAATAGTCAGAATTTTTCTTTAAATTTTTCGTTAAATTGAATACAAAGTTATATAATGTAAAGCATATATATGTAATATATCGATATCTATATCAATAATTGGTGACCATGAGGAGAGATATTTAAGTCAGTTTAATAATTTGTAATATGTAACAATAATATACAATATATAATTGACCAAAGAGTCAACAAATATTTGTCAAAAAAAAGAATATTTTAAAAATGTTATTATTATTATTTTTTTCTTAATGATCCTATTAAATGTCAAAGATTAGCAGTCTGGGAATACAAATGAAAAAAAAATGTGTTTTTTTTTCTCTTTAACTCCTATCCAACCATTAATTTAGAAATTGTCAGGTAATAGAATTTTTTATAGATAGATAGATCACCTACAAAGATCTAGGCTCATCTTTCTTTGCTTTTCTCTTCAAGATAAATTGATGTGAATAGTTAATATAGTTTCTTGCCTCTTCTTCAATCTGTATTTGTCTTTTGCCCAGAATTTCCAAGCACACTTAAAATGGCATAATGTCCTATTTGACAGGCTCTAGAAAAGCATGTATTCATTTTACAACACATTCCTTTTAATCCTTGATTAAGGAGAAGACCGAATTTTCTCATGATTTAAATTAGATCCCTAGCTGTACTCACCTATCCACTGGATGGCAGTCTCCTACTGATCATATAGAGATAGATTGGTCTTTGTATTTTTTCTCTAACATTTAGTTGATGCGTACAGAAGTGAATCCTATCATTTGTAATAACAACAACAATAATGCTACAATAATAACAACAAAAATTCGAGAAATCTATAAGGGCCACAGGCTACCTCAATAATGTGCTTTTTTTTTTTTTTTAATCAATCAGTAAAGTAAAAGATACCCTCAAGTTACCATATGACATGTATAGATATGAATGACATTCAACACAATTCATGTTACAGTTACTTTGTAGAGACATTCATGAGTTTTGTTTTTCAAAATATGCTCCACTAAAAGATAATTTAGGGAGCCATTTTAGTATTTCATTTACACCTCGAGTTACTTATAACCAGTGTCTCTTTGCTTTCATTTTTTTTTTTTTTTTGGTACAATATCCAATGGGTTTTAATAAAAGAGTAAGTATCCAAGACATGTGTATTTTTAATAACGAAAATAGTTAAGAAGCAGAGAGAATTTAATTTTAGTTAGATACACATTAAATCAATATCCAGTTGTAGGTAAAACAAGTTTCCTGCAGCAGATTGTATTTTAAAATACAATTTTAGTTTTGTCACTCATGCAGGTATGCTTATTTTTACTGGGATGAAAGAGTGTACGGTCTCTGTCTAAAATAACTTTCTCTGTCTCCTTTTAATTCAGGTTAATTTTCATTTGCACTTTTAAGACAGTTTAATCCTTATTTCTAGCAAGTTTTCTTAATTTCTTCTGCCTTTTCACATGATTTTCTCCATGAGATCTCATAGCCCTGGGCACATCTCTGTACAGTTTTCCAAAGTGAGGTATTTGAAAGGACTCACCAGATTCCACAGAGAATGATCATGTAAAGGTTTTGTTTTGAAATCTTTGTACAGCAAGAGGGAAAGGATGCAGGGAGGCATCAGGTCTTCCAGAGACTATCACATGTGCAAAACTCCACATGGCCGTATTCACCCACGAGGACGGTGCTATGTCTTCAGCTTGCACCACCACGATCTCACTGGGAAATCTCAAAGAATCTCAAAGTAGCCTTCACAGATTGGTTAGTCCAAGTACAAACTATCACTGCAGAAAATGACTTTTGGGATATCTAGAGGGGTTTCCAGTCCATCGTAAATTCCAAAGTCTTTGTCTTTCCTGAAAAACAATTAACAGACACCCAACTATCTCCAGAGATATTTGAGAATTTTTCCAATACAGCTGTAATCCGCCTCCATCACTCTAATCTCTCTATCAGTGTAATTACCACACTGACTTGAATTTATCCATTTATATGTGAAATTATCTCACAGACTAGACCATATTGCTTCAAGAACAGAAGTAAACTATCACTTCCAGAAATATCTTGGAGTTTTGCATGCAGAAGGCAATCGATAACTTTGGGGATGACTTCTTCAGTTTTTAATAATTTTGTACAAAAGTGTCAATACCTCAATCACAAAAGATATGTTATTTGATAATGATTACTACTTAACTTTTTTTCCTCGTTGGGTTAAATAATCCAGATTATTTTACTGTTCCCTTAAGGACATTTCCTCCCTTATATTACCAATCTAATAATCCAATTCTAGTTATTTTACATGCATTTTAATAGTTTTATTGAGTAGTATGTAATATTTAATAAATTGAATGTTTAAATAGAATATTTATAGTAGAATATATAATCTGTGAAACAGATCCAAAATTGAGAAAGTAAATATGGTGATCATGTCCATTGCCCCCAAATTTCTAGAATGTATATGAAAGTAATCATGCAGTATATAAAACTTTTAAGTGAATCCTGTCACTTTTCTTTCATTAATCAAAATTATTTTGAGATTCATCCATGTTGCCCCATGCAGAATACTCCATTTCTTTTTATTGCTAGTAATATTTAATTTTAGAAATATTTTACAATTTTCTATCCATTCAACAAAATGACAATTTGAGATCTCCATGTTTTTGGCTTACAAATAAAGCTGCTATAAATATCTGTATATAAGTATCAGTAAGGGCGTGTGTTTCTTTTTTCTCTTGGGTAAATAAATGCCTGTGAAAGGTATGGCTAGATCATGTAATAGATATAGTTTAGCTTAAAAAAATAAAACCTGTCAAATTGTTTTCCAATGTGGTTGTACTATTTTACATTCCCAGAAGCAGTGTGTGGGCATTCTAGTTGTTCCACATCCTCATTGAAATGCAGTATGGTCAGATCTTTTATGTTTAGACATTTTAATGCGTGTTTAGTGGTTTCACATTGAAGATTTAACTTGCATTTGTTTAATGCATAAAGGTGTCGAGAAGCTTTTCTTATGCTTACCACTCATATTTTTTTTTTCTTGTAAAATGTCTTTTTAAAACTTTAGTACATTTTCATGGGTTGTTTTCTTATTGAGATTTCAAAATCGTTTATCACCTTCATTTATCAAATATGTCATTCAGAAATATTTTTACTCAATCTGTGGCTTGTCTTTTCATTTTCTTAACAGTGGCTTCAGGGAGCAAAAGTTATTTTGATGATGTTTGATTTTCTTTCTTTTTAATGAATCGTGTTTATTGTGCAAAATATAAGAAATCATTATCTAACTAAAATACAGTATATTTTCCCTTAACTTTTTCTTCTAGAAGTTTATAATTTTTGGTTTTATATTTATGTCTATGAGGAACTTTCTTTTAATTTTTCCATATGGGGTATTGTTTTGGATATTTTTTTACATGTCGATGTCTTTTTGATTGAAAGGACTATAAATTTTATTAATCGATTTGCCTTTCCATGATTCAAAATAAATTGATAATACATGTCTTAGGGACTCTGTTCTGTTTCATTTACCTATTTGTCTGCACAAATCTCAGACTCTCTTGTTTGCTATAGCTATATTGTCAGGATAATATTTTGTAACTCCTCCAATTTTGTCCATTTTAAAGTAGTTTCAGAATAGAATGTCTAAATCTTTCTCATTTTCATATTAATTTCAGTCGAACTTAATTTTTACATATACACATGCTCATGTTCACACACACAGCCATAATTTTTATTAGAATTATGTCGAAACTATAGATCAGTTTGTGGAGAATTGTCTTCTTGACAGTATTGATCCTTGTGTTTCATGACTGCAATATATATCTCTAAATATTTAAATGTTGAATTTCTCTCAGTAGTGTTCTGAAGTATTGCATATAGTTATAGCAGTTCTTTTATCATATTTTTTTCTAAATATTTTTAAGTTTTAATGCTGTTAATTTTCTTTTAATTTTAAATTACAGTTTTTGGTGACTATTTATACATACAATTTTTGTGTACACTAGATCCTCATTTCATTCAAGGTCATTTTGTTATAACATTGAGGAGATGTTGTAGGAACATAATTCCTGTTTAGATTAATTAGCCTATAGTAAAATTGATTTTGTTAGATGTCACATCATTTCATTTAAAGTCGCAGAGCCTATCAATGATGTTAAGTGAGGACACAATTATATTCATGTCAAATTCTAAAACATTACTAATTTTGGTTATTAGGTGTAGTTGCTTATGTTGTTAAGTTCTATAGGATTCTCTACATAGATAATAGTGTCACCTGTAAATAAAGACAGTTCTACTTCCTTTCCAATCTAGATGCCTTTTATTTCCCCTTGCCATATCATACTGGCAAGAACTTACAGTACAGAGTTGAATAGAAACAAAGCAAGTGACCATCCTTGCCTTGACTCTAATTTGGGGGAAAATACTTATTCTTTAAGTATTATATATGTTATTAGGTATATGTTTTCTAGAGGTGTTCTTTATCACGTTGAGAAAATTAAACGGAGATTCTTATCAAGAAAGAATTATGAATTTTTTCAAACACCTTTTTAAAAAGTATACTGAGATTATATTATGACTCATATTTATAATCCATTAATTTGGCGAAATACATTATTTAATTTTTGAATGTTAATAAGTAACTTTGTATTTCCACTTGGCCATAATTTGTTATTATAGACTGTTGGATTTAATTTCCTAAAATTTTTGGAAGAAATTTTGCATTTGTTTTCTTAAAGATGTTTGGTCCGCAGCTTACATTTCATCAGAGTATTATCAGCTTCATTGAATGAGTTGAAGAGAACTTTCTTCTTTATATTGGGAGAATCAGTGCTTAACTTGAACTTTTCACATTAAATATTTAGTAGAATTCATTATTAAAGCCATCTGGGTCTAGAGTTTTACACTGTGGCAAGATTTTAAACTACTATTTCAATTTTTTATACATAAATGAGTATTCAGGTTTTTTATTTCCTAAGTGAAATTTGGTAGTTTATGCTGTTCAAGGGATTTGCCTATTTCATCTATATAGGCATAAAATTGTTTATAATATCTCCTTATTATCTTGCTAGATAGACTTTAGAATCTGTAGACATGATAATTTTCTCATTTCCAATACTGGTGATTTGTTATGTTTATCTCTCTCTTGCTCTCTCATTCTCTCCCTGTTCCTCACTTTTTACTTATCCGTGTGACTAGAGTTTTATCAGTTAATTAGTCTCTCAAAACAGATTCAGTCTCATTCATTGTATTGTTTTCCTTTTTTCAATTGTATTGATTTTTGATATGATCTTTATTATTTTCTGTCATAATTTCTAATTTGGTTCTAATGTGGTCAAAGAGTACACTTTCTTTGATTTAGATCTTTCCAAATGTATTCTTTGTACATGAAAATGGAATTTATAATCTGCTGGTCTTGTTGGAATTTTAGTAGTCATCATTGATTTAGGGTCAATTAATAACATCGATCAAGTCTTTGCTATCTTTTTAACTTCTGTCTACTTGCTCTATCAGTTATTGAGATAGGGCTGCTTAATCTCTAATAAAATTATGAATTTTATATCACTTTATTTAAATTAAATTAGATATTATATTATTTTTCCTTACAATTCTATTAGTTCCTGCTTTATGAATTTTGAAGCTATAGTATTATGTGCATAAAAGTTTAGAATTGTTATTGTCTTGATTGATTGACTTCTTTATCATTCAGAAATGATCCTGTTTATCATTGGTAATTCTTTGCTCTGAAAGCTATTCTGACTGGTGTTGGTATAATTAATTCAGCTTTCTCTCAGTTGGTGTTGGCATAATTTTTCCTTCCTTTTAATTTCAATATAATTGTTTCTTGAAGGCAGTATATAGTAAGATCTTTTTTTTTTTAAATCAATTTCAACAGTCCCTGCCTTCGTATTGAAATGTTCACACAATTTACATTAAATATTGTATCAATTTAATGGATTTAAATCTTGCTATTTGTTTTCTCTGTTATGGTTTTTTGTTCCCCATTTCTTCCTTCTTTAGATTTTTGGCCTATTTTTTATCAATCAATTAATCTTCTATCTTGGCTCATTAAGTATAACTCATTGTTATGCTATTTCAGTAGCTGATTTTTTTAATCTTCCTTCAGGTGATATTATACGCTTTCACCAATTGAATAACAGTACCTTCTTTCAGCCTTGTGCTATTGTTACACGTTTTATAAATACATAAATTATAAACCTTGTATTGTTTTCCATTTCTGTGATAATAAATTACCACAAATTTGGTGACTTAAAACAACAATTTAATATTTCACAGGTTCCATAGGTCATAAATCCCAGTATGCTAAGCTGGGATCTGCTCAGGGTATTATAGAAATATATTAATACTGTAATTAATTTTATCATGTATTATGAAATCAACATATCAGCAAGATTGTGCTCCTCGCTGCGACCTCTGGGGAAGAAGCTCTTCTCCTGTCCTCCAGGTTGTTGCTGAATTCATCGTCTTTCTGCTGTAGGACTGAAGGCCTGTTTCTTTGCAGTATATCACTTGGAGGAGGCTGTTCTTAGCTTTGAAAGGCCTCCAGTGCCAGCAACAATGCTTTAAATCTTTCTCATATTTGGAATATTTCTGATATATTTTGCTCTATCTCTTTCTGCTACTTCATCCATCTGGAACTCTCTGTTTTTAAGGGCTCATGTGATTGGTTTTACTTGAATAATATAGGATACTCTTCCGATTTTATGTGTTTGATGATAATTATATCTGCAAAGTCCATTCACCATGTAACTTAATGTAATCATAGGTGGCTAGGTTTAAGGTGTTGACATCTTTGCCACGTGGTGGGGGGTGAGGGGCAGTGTTCTGCCTACCACAACTTCACAATAGATGGTTTTGTTTTTGTTTTCTTTCTTTAAATTGTCAGTTAGCTCTTAACATGGTTTATTTATAAAGACGATAAAGCTTTTCTATGTATCTAAATAGTTACATTTCCAGGGCTCTTCATTGTTTTGTGTATCCAGATTGCTATCAGATATCAGTTCCCAAATGCCTGAATGAATTCTTTTACCATTTCTTGCAGTGCAGTTCATATAAGGATAATTAACTTCAACAATTGAATGTCCAAGAAACTATTTCACCTTCGTATTTGAAATAAAGTTTTGCTCAATATAGAATTCTAAATTGACAGTTCTTTCATGTCAGACCTTTAAAATTCCTGAGCCATTATCTTTGGCCTGATTTATTTCATATCAAAAGTATTTTCTCCTGGTTTTATGCCTCTATACGTAAATTATGCTACCCATCCAGTCCTCCCATATTTTTAAAGATTTTCTCATTATCACTTGTTTAAAGCATTTTGGATACATATACCTTTGTATGATTTTCTTGATTATTTTCATATTTGGGTTTCTTTGACAAATTTGGATTATACTTCTTATTAATTTTGGAAATGGTTCAGCTATTATATGTTCACCTCTTGTTTTCTGTTCTACACTCCTTTAGGATTCCAATTTCACATGTATGAGGCAACTTGATTATTCCACAGTTCTCAGATATTCTGTTCACTTGTTCAGCTTTTTTTCCCTTCATGTATTACTTCTTGGGCCATCTCTGTTGCTATAGTTCAATATCAGTAATCTTTTCTTCTGCAATATTTAATCTACTATTAATCCTAGCTCATGTACTTTTGATTCAGACATTGTATATTTAATGTGTAGAGATTTGATTTTTTAAATATCATCAAAGTCTTTAGTATGATCCTTTTTTTAAGACTCTTCAACATATGGGATGCAGTTATAATAACTACTTTAATGTTCTTGTCTACTAATTGTATTATCTGTGTCATTTCTGGGTCAGTTTTGGTTGTTTGTATTTTTTTTTTTCCACTTCATCTCTCGTATTTCCTTCTTCTTTGAATATTTAGTTATTTTAATTTGGGTGCCAGACGTTGTGGATTTTACCTCTGTAATATGCTGAATATCTTTGTCTTTAAACATTTTAGATCTTTGTTCACAAATGCAGATAATTTTCTCAGAAACAGTTTAATTCTTTCAGTTCATACCTTTAAGCTCTATTAGGTAAGATCAGAATACTCCAGGGCAGATTTTGCTCTGAGATAAAATCTTACTGAATACTGTATTTAATGTGCATTATAAGGTTTTTAAAAATTATTATTCTGGCTAATGGAAGTAGGAACTTTTTTTTTGCTCTATTTGGGCTTTGGAAATTGTTCCTTGTAATTTGGGAATTCCCTGCCCGACCCCCACCCCTGGCCTCAGTAGTTTCCCTTCATGGATGCACTTCTTTCTTCAGCCTCTAAGTCCCCAACGACCATTGCTTTACCTGCAACTATAAGTTTTGTCTTTTCAAGAATGTCATACAAATGAAATTATTCTACACATAACCTTTTGAGAGTGTCTTAATTCATTCAGCATAATGCCCCGAGAATCATCTAACTTGTTATATGTGTCCACGTTTTGCACTTATAAATAAAGCAGCGATAAACTTGCCTGTATGCAAATTGTTGTCTGATCTTAAATTCATTGATTTTGGGTAAATAACTAGGAATAGGATTGCAGGGGCATAAGGTAAGTGTACGTTTGATTTTAAAAGAAGCTCCTGAACTATTTTCCCCAATGACTGTATAATTTTGATTTCTCACTCATAATGTTTAAGTTGGTCCTCATTCTCACCAACATTTGATGTTTCAAGTTTTTTTGTTTGCTTGCTTTTAATTTTATGCATAATAAGTGTGTAGTAGAACCTCTGGTTTTAATTTGCATTTCCTCAATTATAAGGCAAAGTCATTATGCAATGGCTAATGATAGTGAACATCTTTTTATGTGGTTATTTCTCATTTGTTGTCCTTTTCAGTAAAACCTCTCTTCATGTCTTTGTCCATGTTCTAATTGGATTTTTTTTTTTTACTGTTGTAGTTTGAGTTGCTTCTAAAAATGCTATAAATGTGTTTTTGCTTCCAAACATTATCTTTAGTTATGTGTCTAAATTTTGAACATTTTCTTACCATTGAATTTAGACTTTTTAAAATATATTTTGGATACAGTTCCTTGCTCAGATACCTGATTTGCAAGTACTTTTTCTCCATACTGTGGCTTGTCTTTTCATTTACTTAAAGTGTCAGAAAACAAAGCATTATAATTTTAATTTGAAAGCAGTAAAAGTATTAATCTTCTTTTATGAACCATTCTTTTGATGTCATATCTAAGAAGTCTTTACCTAACTCCAAGTCACAAAGATTCTCTCCCATGTTTTTTTCTGAAAATTTTATAATGTTATGTTTTAAATTTGGGTCTTCGATCAATTTGGGGTTGATTTTTGTATAAAGAGTGAGTTCTGTGCTCTGTTCATGTATTTCCGTATAGATAGTCAGTCATTAAAAAAAAAAAAAAAGTTGTTAGAAGACTGTCATTTCTGCATTGGACTTTGTAAAATAAAAATTAATCGTATCTGTATGAGTCTATGGACTCTTTCTGTTCCACTGATCTATGTGTTTATCTCTGCATCATTATCGCACTGTCCTAATTACTGTAACTTTACATGTGCCTTAAAACCAGGTAATATAATTTTTATGAGCTTGTTCTTTTACAAAAACATTTGGGTTAAATCATCATTTTAATGTGCACCTTATAAAATGAGTTCAGAAATATTCTCTCATTTTTTTTAAAGAAATCGTGTAGAAATGATATTATTTCTTTAAATATTTGGTAAAGTTCACCATATAAATCATCTGGTTCTCCTAGAAATTTCCTTTTCAGAAGGCTTTTAACCACCTGTATTCTTTAATAATTAATAGAACTATTTGAATTATCTATGTCATCTTGACTGAGTTTCCAAAGTTGGTTGTATTCAAGGAAGTAGTCCATCTCTTCAATGTTGTTGAATTTGTGTGCAAAATTTGTTTGTGTCATTCATTTTCTTATCTTTTTACTTTATGTGGAATTTATAGTGAAAATCCTTCTTTTGCTTCTGATATTGACAATCTGTGTAATCTTTCTTTTTCCTTATGAGTCTTACTAGAGGTTCATTAATTGTGCTATTCTTTGAAAGAATCTTTATTGATTTCTCTATATAGTCTATTACTTTTATTTCTATTTTATTGATATCGTTTTTATTTGTATTATTTTTCCTTTCTGCTTGATATAGATTTATTTTGTATTTTTTCTCATTTCTTAAGTTTCAGTCACTAACAGTGGTTTTACATCTGTATAGGTCTCTGTTTTATTCTGTCAGTTTTTGCTTTATATATTTTGAAACACTTTAGTGACACAAATGCACATTGTCATATTGTCATATTTTTTTTTAAAAAAGCAGCCCTTTTATATTATGTAATCTTCCACTTTATACTATGTAATGTTATTCGCTCTGAAATCTACTTTCATTGATATTAACATAGATACTTCAACTCTCATAACTAGTGTTGGAATGGTATATACTTTTCTATTATTTTTTATTTTTATTCTACCTATATTATTACATTTTAAGAACAATTTTAATAGAAAAACATAGTTTGGTTATTTATTTTTATCCATTTAGACAGTATACATCCTTTTCATCATGAGATTCAACCATTTTCATTTAATCTGGATCTGAAACTTTTGTTGTGTTTTGTTTTCAGCTGGAATATTTTTTGTAATTAAAATTTTAGTTATAATTATTTAATTATTTTAAAATACATTACATGTTTTTGCAGAGCCTATCTTTTCATTAATTGCAAGATCATTCACCCTTACTCTTTAGAAGATGTTTAAAATAGTTGCTTTAAAATATTTTTTAGATAATCCAACACATGTCAACATGCCACTGGCATTTCCCATTAGCTGGAGATATTCCTTGTTCTTTATAAACCAAAACTTTTTAGATTATATCCTGGATTTTCAATATCATATCATGAGACACTGGGTTTTATTTCAGTCCTATGGAGAATATTGATATTTTTATTTTCATAGACAATGCATTTGTTTAAATTCAAGCCACTTATTGTGACCAGCATTCTGTGATTTGTAGATTCAAAAATCACTTTCATTTTCAAACTCTTTTCAGTGTTTCAGGTCTGTCTTTTATGTGTACCAGTGGCCATTCTAGACCAGTGTGGTCCTCTCATTCTTAGTTCAATTCTCAAAGTCTTAGTACCGTTTTAGATCATATTTACACATGCATAGCTTAGGGCTGAGCTCCAGATTTCATAAAAACTTGATGTTGCATTTCCAAGCTCTTCCTACTAAGTGATCTCTTGCTGCTTAGTGATCTCTTCCATGCTTTATATTCCTTGAGTTTCTAGTTAACAGTGCTCTAGCCAATAAACTGGGGTTTAATTTACACCTTCTCTGCTCCAAATATGCCTTCATGCAGAGGTAACTAGCTGGAGGAAAGACAAGGAGAAAAGCAATAGGAGTTTGTTTTACCCTTTTGGGACCACAGCTCTTCTCATTGACCACTAAAAATTACCTCTCTCAGTCTTAGGCACTTGCAGGCTTCCCACTGCTGTCCTTGTCACTGCCAGGAGATTTCTTTTTTGCTACTTGAGCCCAAACTAGAAGGCATTTCTGGACCTCAGGCCATGTTGATTCTCACTTTTGACTTTTGTGCTGTCAGGCCAAGGGAAAAAAAAGAAAAAAAGATTATTTCACAGATCGTCTTGTAGCATTTCAAATTCTGATTATTTTTTAGTAGGAGTATGCCTGCTACTATTTACATTTCAGAGTTCTCAGTCAGCTTATCCATTCATTCTATCCAAGTACTATAGATGAATTAAATAACACAGACAGCATGGAATAGAATTACTCTAATTTGCCCAGAACTGGAACTCTGTGATATTATTTTTAAACTTGTTGACAGATATATTACCAGTTTTCTTTAACTTGAAGGAATTAATAAAGATACTAACAAATGATTTACAGTGGTTCAATTTTTTATTGAAACTCAATTTATCACTCCAGCGTTACTCTGAACATTTGGCTCATACTTTAGGATAAGCTCAGGCTACTTATTGACTTTTGACAGAAGTGTTCATAAGACCATACTATCCAACTTAGCTAATGGAGCAAAATTACATGACTTACTGGGGGAAAAATAAAAGAGGCTGCAGCTCCTCTTTCCTTCTGACAGTCTGTCACAGATGAAAATTATGTTGGACTTACAAAATTTGTGCTTTCACAAAACATGTAATAGTAACTTCCCAAAATTATGAATTGTATAACTTCTTGATGATTTGTTCTGTTATCTATTCAGATATTATAGTAACCTACCCAGTTTTTAATACCAGATAACCCTTTCGCACCAACATATTCAATACCACCTAACGTTACCTTCATAAATGAGCCAAAAAGAGCCCCTGTTTATTGGTCCTTACATTGTTTTCTTCCTCACAGCAGGCTGAAACCATTATCTCAAAATCTTATTAGCACCAAAGTCAAAATTTTACACATCCAATTGTTTTAAATATTGTCAAAATAAGCATATTTTAATCATTTAGAATCACCCTGCTTTGCATACCCTGTACCCACAATCTACTAGCCATAGATAAGACAAACTCTGGGCCTATGCAAGACCCCAAGCCACTCTGTCCTTTGGGCTTCTCCATCTGAGAGACTCCATGCTACTCCATGAGTGACATCGCCTAAACACACACACCACTCTGACTCAAACTCTCCTCTGTCTCAGGATTTCCTGTGTACTCCTCTATTTCTGAGTGCTCCCCGTCTCCCCCACAAACACACACTGTCTCTGGAAGGTCTCCTGCTATGAATAATTAATCCTCATATGAAACTCAAGCCCTACCCAGATAAAGCCTATTGTGTATTTTTCCTTGATCCATCCTAAAATCCTCCAACTAACTACACTTCCCAACTGATAATTCTCTAGTTCTCAAAAGTGTTCATTACTCTCATCTAGGAATATGTTCTGAAACTGTATACATTTAGATTTAAACATACACTATAGATTTTATATTGTTATTTTTCTTGACAGTTTTATATGACTGTTCAACTGCTAATTTGAATTACCAAATTGTATTCTGCCTCACTTTGTACATATTGATTTCAAAATTTTTGCTTAGGAACTATTTATACTTATGAAATTATTGAGAATTCTCAAACTCTTTTATGTAGCAATTCTATTAGATATTAAAACTAAGCAGTTTTAAAGTATTTGGTTAATTTAAAATTTTAAGTGTTAATTTATTAATTTGTCAAAAATAATAATAAATATGCTAATCTAAATAACATATTTATGAAAAACGCTACATTTTGAAAAAAAACATGTCTTCTTTTTACATTTTTACATTTTTCAGGTAACATTTTATTTTCTCATTGCTTTTTTACTTGTCTTCTGAAGGCAATATTTATTTACCTAAATATCTGACATCTTTAATTTAGAATAAAATTTAAGATGCCTATTGAAACTTTTTCTTGAATGTTATTTTACAGCAACGTAATGGGACAATTTGATCCTTACTGTTTTATAATCTGATGATATAAAGTAAAACTCTTCCCATTTTCCTCAGATTGGTTTAATTTTCAAACTCAGTGCTCGATAGATCGTTGTTATTATTTTACTGCTTCACTGTATTCACAAATTCAGAATAAATATGTAGAAAATGCTTCCAGTTGGTTAATACTTTTTTATCAAGCATATAAAAAACATACCGATTCTCTGGCAATGCAGTAAGAAAAAAGTAACTACATTTGTTTGAATAAAACAGACTATGTTCATTTAGTTTACAATAATCAATAAGATAGAATTTCTTTCAAAATGAAATTATACAATTATTTTACTTTTTCTTATGTCAGTTATTTGATATTTTGTATTTGTTAATTTTTTATGGGTTTGAATTCCCAAAAATATTTATTTCTATTAAATAACACTTTAAATTGATGTCATAAATGTGAAATGAAAGATTATTGCAAGTAACCAGAACTGATATTAATAAAAATTGAAAAGTATTATATGATACAGTAGCCTAGGAGGCAGTAGGGAAGGCCAAAACAAACAAATGAAAAAAAAAAATTAAACAAAGAAAAAAGAAAAAACAATGTACATGTGACATTGATGTCTGTAATGACCCTTGGAAAGTAACAATTAGATGATCAGAATGAAGTCATGGAAAGACCTAAGTAAAGAAAATAAATTGCTTTCCATATGCACGGAGAATAACAACATAGAATACTAAAAATATAGGTACTTTAACAATAACCTGGTCCATCTATTTTCTTGGCCAGGGACTGAGATAGTTTATGTGACTTTACTTTTTTTTTCTTTTTTTCTTTTTTGTGGCAAAGTACACATAACATGAAATTTGCCATCTTAACCATTTCTGAGTGTATATTTAGGTGGCACTAAATACCTTCATAATGTCTTGCACTATTTACCACCATTGATCTTTGTAAATTTTTTCTTCTTGAAAAACTGAAATTCTATACTCATTTAACAATAACTTCCTATCTCCCCTACCCTCCAACACACACAGGACACTAGCAACCACCGTTTCATTTTCTGACTCATAATTTTGACTACCCTAAGTACATAATATGTGGGATGATGGAGTATTTGTCTTTACGTGACTGGTTTATTTTACTTATCAGAGTGTTCTCAAGGTTCATTTGTGTTGTAATGTATCTTAAAATTTCTTTTCAAGGCTGAATAATATTCCATTTTATGCATGTAACAGATTTGCTTATGAATGATGGACATTCGAGCTGCTTCCACTTTTGAAGTATTGTGAATAATGCTGCTATAACATGCATGTACAAATATCTCTTTGAGACTTTGCTTGCAATTTACCTTCCATGCTTTCTGCTGGAAACTGCAAGCTTTCAGTAGTCTCCAGAGGGTCAAGGTAGTTACAACAGACAAATTCCATCAGTGCAATTGTTGTCTAGGTGGGATTCAGTTACCTGGTGCTTCCTACTCTGTCATCTTCCTCAGTTCCTCTCTTATGTTAATTTTGAAATGTCACACAGACTGAAACGTCAAAACAAGGAAAAGTAAACAAGAAAGAATGATGTCTTAAATTTAGAAGTTCCCTGCCAGATAGAGAATCTGCATGTGAATTTATTTGATAATGTATATTTAGGCCAAATCTGAGTAATCAATGATTCATGATTCCTGGTAGTAGTAGAGTGGGGGCTTATTATTCTTAACCTAAATAAATTTGGAGGAATTATTGGTGCTGGTTAATCTGAGTGATCCGCAGATTCTGTAGTTAGTGCCCTGTTCTTCATCTTCTGAGAAATATTTGAAGGTAAATGGATGGAAGAAGACTGCAAAACAGAGAAGATATATGGAATTGCTGGATGCCATTATTAATGAAAGAGAATTAAGCTGTCAAATTAGTGGTATCCTTGTTGTCTAAGCAGCCCATGACACAAATTATGACATGAAGGTGGACCAAAACCTCCATCTAAATGAGTTATGGAACTACTTCCTTACACATCCTCATGTTTCTTGAAGTTAAAAATGAAGAACAGAAATATACTAGAAAGCACTTACTACTTAACATGTAGAGATTCTAAATCTTTGTAAAGTTATTATAACTATTTTAGATATAGTCGACTATGAAACTATGAAAAAAGTATTTTAAAAGTTAAACTAGAGTTAAACGAGATGCATGACTTATGAGAAAAAAATAACTTTGGATAAAATATATTGTAATCCCTTTTTAAATTATTTAATCCAACTCAAGAGCAAATTTAGAATCAATGAGGTAATATACATAAAAATGCTCTAGAGTCTAAAACAGTGGCTAAAATACTCACTCAGTCTTGGCATCTGAACTAATAAGCACTTTGCAAATTTTGATGATATTATTCTTCAGAATAGTTCTAGAATCACTTTTCAAAGAGTTGTGCAAATATGCATTATTAATATTGTGTGGCTAATCGACACTATAAGAACACATATCTCATTAGCAGAGTCAATGTATCCTAAAACATAAACATTAAGATTTGTCAGTTCTTACAGATAATCCAGCATATGCAATTCACTTTACAGAAAAGAAATGTGATAACAAATAACCTGTTTAGGTTAGTAACAGTAACGGGACATGTACTGGAGCATGTGATTTCCCACATGGAAGGATTTCTATGTACACAGACATTTTACTGCAGAAGGAGTTTCCATTAAAGAGTTTATCTTCATGACAATTCTCTAATGGGTTAAACTCTTTATTTTTATAATAAAAAATACTCATAGTGTTCTTGCAACTACATTTATAAATAAACAAATGAAAAGCAAAACATTTTTATTAAAATGTTATTTTTCATAATTATAAGAGAAGGAAAATGATCCAGAAAGTCAAATTTAAATGTACTTAAAGTGTAGTTAATGCCTACAAAAAGGTCCATCCTATTATAATACTAGTAATTATTATGTTACTTTAGAGACAGCGTGTCAGATCATGCTCCTTGTATCTAAATTCATGAGGGCCAAAACTTGATTTATTGTGCTTAATGACTAAGATACATATCAAGTTCTCTCCCCACTATCAGCGGCAATAATGCAGCATCGGTGCCGACCTGAATGCTATTGTGGAGATAATTAATTACAACCACACTTGTAAATGCCTGTCTGTTCATGTTGTTTAGTATATGTAAAAACCAAATCTATTAATATAATTAATTGGAGAATATTATTTTGTCATATTCAATTGGAAATCCAAAAAGTATACATTAAATCAAAATTTATGCTGTACTTTGAAATTTTGTTTCTATTATGGGCGTTATTGATTTGTTTATTACAAACAGTACATTTTAGTAACAGTTTCAACATGTCCAATATGTGCAGCATATACAGTTTTTGCAATGTAATTAGTTAGAAATTGGGGAAGCTTAATTTTAAAATTGAATTGAATCGTTCATGAAAATCTATTTCATACTCTCTATGGCTTGAGCAATTTCTCTTTATAAAATGTTTTATAGTTGTTTAAAGAAATTAAATGCAGTTAATCAGAAAGAACATTATGGTTTGACACCTAATTTGAAAGTCCTGTCTTGAAGCAATGAATGATTGCTTATAGAATTACATATACCAATGAGAACCCAAATAGGAAATCCATTTATGCTCCAAGTAGATCTCAATATTGCTGTAAGTCAGGATAGTTGGTATTGTCTGTATTTTTGTGAGCAGTATTTTATAAAAGTGTGTATTTATGCATATACAAATTTCTATTAAAATGTCTATTTATTGTTTAGTCTAGTTCGATAAATTAAAAATAGTAAAATAGCATTAGAGCGAATTATCTAGTTATTGTATATGAAAAGGCAGATCAGCGATCTTAAAGTCATTTGATTATGCAGCCAAGTCAGTCCTATTGATGTAAGTACAGATGTCAACTATCAAGTTTTAAGCTCAGCATGAACAACAAAAAGTAGTGATAAAAAAAATCCCAGTGGTGTTGTTGAGAGATTTTCATCTCTATTTAATCTTTGTTTATCTATTTTTCAGTGCCGCCAGCAATCACAATGCCTCAGAAATCCTTTAACGCCACAGCGGAGAGAGGAGAAGAGATGACATTATCCTGCAGGGCCTCTGGCTCTCCTGAGCCCACCATCTCCTGGTACAGGTAGATTATGCACCCACATCCCTCTGGCCTCTGTCTATAATCAGGTTCATGGAAAAATACTTGTGACCTTATCTTTTTTGTCAGGAAGGATAGCAAAGCATCGTTTTTGAATTTTATTTAAAAAGTTATTATATTTTTGTTTTCAGATATGTTGGTTAAATTAAATTGTTAAAGAGATCAACAGGGTGACTTAACCCAGGTCAAAGGCTGCACCCATAGCTCTGTTCATTCTGTCTTCAAGGCATTTTACTGACCCACAAATTTTAGCCACTTTACACCACTCACCTGAGAACTCTGTCTTGCAACTCAGATACTACCTGGCTCCATTTGGGTTCTTCTTCTCTGAGCTGTAGCCTGGCAACTGTCTTCAGATAGAGGCTATAATGGTCTTTAGAGGACGTTGTCATGTACTACTTGTTGACCAGTGTTTGTAAGCTGTTATTTAACCTGTGTATTCAGTGTTTTTGTTGTTCGAAATGACAGGATACATATATCCCTGTTACTCCATTATGGTCAAAAGTGCAATTATTCTCCCTTCTTTGTCATTTCTACTAATCTTCTAATCCTAACCCATTTTTTTCTTATGCCTGGAAAAGGGGCACTTAGAGAAGTCATTTGAGTTTCAAAGGATGGGCTCATGGAATACCATTTCGAATCCTTTGGGGGTTTTTTCAGACATTGGCATTCCACAGACAGGGACTGCGAATAACAGTGTATATAGTCTACCTAATAGGTTTGCTGGAAAAGAGGTATTAAGAACTATTACCTTGTTTCTTATCCTTTAATGACATATATTATTTTTAAATGAGCTCTTGAAGGGGACATAATCTTTACAAACCGATTTCCTCGAAATTCTTTAATATCTACCTACCCACTTCAAGTCTCACATCATGGGGAGGTTTATTTTCTCATGAATATTCTCAGAATATGCTAGCCATCTTCTTTTTTCCACTCTCCTACTATAGTAGATTCCCACCCCCCAAAAACACACACACACACACACACACACACACACACACACAAAATTTATTAACTCATTAAGGGTATCTTTATTATCTTCTAATACTGCTGATCGCATTGTGAATATTTCATGCTAATTGACCATGTCTCATTCATTTGTTGTACTTCAAAGATTTAGTATGACATTTCACATGAGATAGGGAAATAACTCTCTTTATCAGAAAGAACACTGGAACTTAATACATTACTGTGTGAACCTGTCTCCTTTGTAAATTAAGAGATATGGAAAGCATACTTAAAATTCTAGTTGTGGTCTGTGAATGAGGATGGAGAGGGAAAAATGCACATCTGTGAGCTAACTGTGAATATATTCAACCAGTTAAATAGTATAGACAAAGTGTATAAACCACATTAACTGAAACGTCTAGTGTGTTACTGGTCGCAGTTGTAATAGTAGCAGTAGTAGTAAAAATATTAGTACTTTTTATTAAATAGATTGAGAAATATATACTATCACTAACTAGAGTGAAAACTCTATACATTATAGCCTAGAAAAATTGCTAAAATGACATTTTTATAGTTGTAAATATTAGATTAGTGAAAATATAAAAAATATAAAAGTACAGAGAAGTATACATACATTTCTTATCAGTAGTTTATAAAGCATAATTTTGTACACTAGTATGAAATTTTGCACATGTCTTGATGTGTTTAGAGATGTCAATAGAGCCTGAAAAAAGATATTATTGAGTCATAGAAGGATAAAATTATATTAAGATATATGCTAGTGCTTTCTGGAAAGCAAAACCAAAATTTACTGATCGATTGTTTAATGTGTCAGAGAAATCTTCTGTTTCAATATAGGAAATATTTTTTATAATAATTTTAGATATTTTTTTCTTTTTAAATATAAACTTGTATGGGCAAGTAAATCTCCCCATCCCTAAGGACAGTACCTAAACTTTTTATGTTAGTGGGCCTTAAAATTACTTTAATCATCTACAACACCATTTTGAGAAAAATACGGAAGGAGAGATAAATAGGAGAATAAAAGGAAGAGGAGGAAGAGATGAGGAAAATAAAATAGAATGAAAGAATATTATATAAGAAGGTTTCACACATTACGGGGTATTGTAGAAATTGTTTCAGATTTAATAAAGATATTTAAAATATTTCTTATTGTAGTTATTGTAAAAAAAAATTGAAAGGTATTTTCTTAGTGGTCAACAATGACTAGAATTAGGGCAGAATAGGTATAGCTTCAGTCCAGAAAGTACATGAAAAGAATTAAAAATTATATCTAGGAGGGAACTTATAAAAAAGTGATTTCTTCTCCTCATTAATGAATTACATCATCATATTCAGAATAATGTCCATGTTAATTATTTTATAATTTGGTTGTAATTTCAATGCAACCTGGGAAGAGATAAACCTTGCTTTTACCTAGTCCGCCATCTTCCCCAGTCTCCAGAATAGTTTCCTTAACTGCGTTTCCACATAATTCTTTCATCTCACCCTTTTATTGGCAGTACTTATTTACAGAACAAATTAGTTATGTATTTAAATTGCACTTACTTTGAAACTTCTTTAAAAAATGTTTCCATAGAAATTCTATTAAATGTGTCTCAAGAACCTAGTAAATAAATATGTGTCATAATTACATGTTGAGTCACCAACATAAAAAAATGTATGTGGAATTCAAATCAGCAAAGAAACTTTTTAGTGACTAATAATCAATATACAGATTGAACAAAGGTGTATTTTTGCCTAAAATTAATATCAAAATTTCAACATTAGTCAAATGTTATTCTTGTCCCTAAAATCAAAACAATTTCTAAGTATAATTTTAATATTTATGTATTAAATATTGCTGGGCTAGTAAATGTAATCATTTTTTTGGAATATCACCTTATCTATCAATCACAAGAGCCATGAAATGATTGACAACTATAAATCAAAAAGTTGAGTATCATACTCCTGAGTAATAAACTCAGATTTCTGTTTTCTTCCTTAGGAATGGCAAGTTTATTGAAGAAAATGAAAAGTACCTATTGAAAGGAAGCAATACAGAACTCACTGTCAGGAATATAATCAATAGTGATGGGGGCCCTTATGTCTGCAGGGCCACAAATAAGGCAGGAGAAGATGAAAAGCAGGCATTCCTCCAAGTTTTTGGTAAGTATTATAACATTGTGGTCAAAACAGTGATTTTTAGAGGGCAGTCTCTGTCAAATTCTACTCTTGTCACTTACATGAACTGTTTTACTTTCCAAAATTAAATCTGTTTTCTCATCTCTACAATATATTTTAAAATTGCAGTCATGAGATAGAATTATTTTAAGAATTATATGAAATCACACAAGTAAATTTTTATAAAATATAAGCTGACTCATAACAGAGGCTGGAAGAAAGTTCATTTAAATTATATACACCAGGATCTCATATATATATATGGCTATACATATATTTCTATATATCCATACTTCTTTAAATGGCACATGTTGGAATTAGTTTTACCTATAATATACTTCAAAAGAGCACACCTATAAGGAAATATTTACCTGTGACTATAAGTAAATATTCCCATTATATTTTATTTTATTAGAAGGAAATACGCTATAAGTATCTTCCATAATTAACAAAAGCCTACTTTCTTTGGGGATCTTATAGATAGTATAGAACTAATAAGATTTTTTATTAAATTATTGATTTTGCTTTCATTGTGTTTTCAAGAAGAAAAACAATTTTGCTGGTGAATATTTGGAATATGAATATTCTCTTTAAAAAGCATAATTAAAAATTATATGTACTACTAACATTTAGCATATTTTCTCCATTTTTAAAAAACATTGTTATTAAAATGCTTTCACAACAAAGAGAGGGGAAAGGAAGGAGGGAGAACTCTGTTAGAGTAAGAAGGACCAGTGTTTGCAATTGGATGATGTAGTGGTACTACTTACAAGACCAAAAGATGAATGGTAATATACCTGTGGGCACACCCTCTGCCAGCTGGTTCTGTGGTCAACTAATAGAAGTATTTTTCTGAACCAGAGAGATTTTCATAAAGCTTATAATCTAGCAGAGTGAGACAGGCAAGAAAGAATACACCGAAATATATTAAAATAATTTAATAAAATGGGAATAATAAGATGTTCTAAGAAGAAAGTGAAAATGAGTTAATCCAGTAGTATTGGGTATAAGGACTATTATTTTGGAAAGTTACTCAGAAGGGTAATGACTAGATGTGTCTACACAAAAAAACCTTTAATGATGAGAAGTCAGCAAATCTAAGAGCCAGGAGAAAATTGTTCACATAGAGGAAAGAGTAAATAAACTTAAATTATTAGAAATTATGGAAAGCCCTTAACTTATTTCAGCACTATTCCACACTTAAAAAAAAAAAAAAAAGTGTTCTCTTTAAAACCTACATTAAATAAATGTGACTCAGTGTTAAAACAAACAAACAAACAAAACAAACTGATTAAAAATGATAGTGCCTGAGATCATTTCAAAGAGTAATATTCTCAATCTATCTCAATAGGCTCATATGAAATTCTATTTATTTACTTGTTATTTATTACAATGGCAGTGAGTGACAACATAAAATTTCTAATATTTTCATCTTTTCAAATAGAAAATAATGCACAAAATGTTATATGCTGTATCACTGTTTTGATCACTTATCTATAGTAACACTGAACAAATTTGTATTGTGCTTAACATAAAATCATGCATATATAGTAGAAATATAACTAAGTCCAATAAGTCAATTGAGGAAACCTTGAATTGTTAAAAATTAACAAACAAACAAATCCGTTACTGGTCCTAAAATTACAAGTACTGACTTCTATCTCTTTTGTTTTAACAAGTGACAATTTAAAAGCTGTAGATAATATAGAGTTTGCAAACATTAAGCTCTGTGGTATTATATAAATTTGTGGATGGACATAATTTTTAACATTAAAAGAGTTTAAATGAATAGACATAGGCATAATTACAAAGAAACCCTTAGCTACAATGCCCAATAATTTGTTAAGATAAACTAAGGTCAAAATAAATTAAATAATATAAATAAGTAACACTTATGTCTATTTACTATCTGTTTGGTATACGGTTATTATTTTCCCTCTTTGGTGAAATTGTTTTAAAAACTTAAGAAAGAATAACTCAATAAATGGACCCCCCCCCACACACACTTTCATACACATGTGGTTTTAAAAAAGGAAATTTTAACTTTGTAGATTAAGAGAATAAAAAAATATTAAAGTAGCTGTTAAACTGGCAGAATTTTGGAAGGAATTACAATTTGTATTTTGGTTTCTAAACCACTCAAATCATTTATATAATGATAATTGGTGAGAATTATTTTCTAAAGTTTTTCTCCTGTACTTTGCAATTTCTTGGCACCCCTATAAACAAAATATGCTGCTGTAACTGCTACAAAGTTAATAATAAAACACTACAATAATGTGGCCTAAATGCTCACTGTGGCTTTTAAGTCTAAATAGTAATATTTTTCTCCAATGCAGATTGAGTAATGTATATATTCTTTACAGTACAGCCTCACATAATACAGCTTAAAAATGAAACTACGTATGAGAATGGCCAAGTCACACTCATATGTGAAGCAGAAGGGGAGCCTATTCCAGAAATCACTTGGAAAAGAGCCGTGGATGGCATCACGTTTTCCGAAGGTGATAAGGTAATGAGGACTCACTATATCGTGTTTTTTTTCACATCATTATGAAGTATATTGTATTTTTGGTGTTTCGCTTATTATTACATCTCATATTGAACTCTGGTTTACCAACTTGCAGGAATGCGGTGGCTTATTTATTTATTTTTTTTTAAAGGTAACTCTACCATAATCATCCTAAAAATGAAGGACAAAAAACTCAAAATGTAATATATTTTTTTTCAGGTTTGATTTTAATTCCTTTTTTAAAATTTTAATTGCAGTCAGCATTCAATATTACATTGGTTTCAAGTGTACAGCATTGTGGTTAGACATTTATATAATTTAGCAAGTTATCCTCTCCCGATAAGTCTTGCACCGACCTGACATCATATATTAGAGATGTTTTTCGCCAAGCCACAGAATCTTAGATAGTTGGTATTCTTAAGTTTGCCTGCATTGACTTTTGGTATACATTGAATCTATAAAATACCTTTTTGCGATTTTAAACTCCCCACCCAATGCTGTGAAAATGAAAGTAATTTAGATTCACAAAAGTCTGACTGTCGTTTAACTTCTTACACTTTAAAATTGTCTTCCTGCAGTAGAAGGGTAATTTCTGCTTTCAGAAAACTTAGAATCTAACAAGATAAGTAGATACAAACAGCAAAATACACCATTTTTTCAGATGTCATTCGCATATAAATTAATGGTCTTTCTCCAGAATGCAATACAAGTTACTGAGAAATCAGTTAATTATCACATGTTTCACTACACTTAGTGGATTTTCATAATCATTATTTTCATAACTATTCATATAAAAGTCCAAGTATAGACAACAACGAAACATGTAAAGATTGTAAGATTCAGCTTATAGATTGCTTTTCTTTTCTCGATGTTAAAGACAAACTTCCTTTAAACTCCTTTCATTAATTGAAATTGATTTCTGCAAAAGTCATTGAATTCTAAAATATAAGTAACTTTGACTTAACCAACATTGAGAATGCAAAAAATTGAAATCAGTTTATCCAAAATACACTTTGTATCCCTTCAACTCAGTATGTCATTTTAAACAACATACTAACTCCATAGATTGTCAATACAGGCTCCTGCCAGTTTATTTTCTAATTTATCTTTTGAAAGAATGTATTCATATATATATATCACTATTCCATTCCTCACTTCTTTATGATAGCATTTTTAAGAGAGTATATAAATTTTTAGTAATAAACTATTTTTATCTACCTATTTCATGTATGCAAGTTGAAAATTGAATTTATAAAACATAAATGATATTATATAGTTTTCTGACAACCCAAAGAAATGATATAGTTTCCTTTAACATTTTCTTAACATAAAATCATAGATATTACTATGGAGCAGTTGGCAAATCTTAGAGGAGTTATAGTTCCATAAAAATGTTTAAAATTGTTAAAAAGCAATTAGATATATAAAACTGTAGGTAATTGTTTTCATGTCGATTTAGTACATTCTTTTAGATGAGATTACTTGAGTTATGATTTTCATGTCTGTAAGCTATTATTAATCGTACCTTCATATTTCTAACTCATACTTTCATTATTTTCCTGTCTATTGTAAAATTCTTAAAAGTTCTCTTCTCAAAGAGAGCTTTTGCTCTTTATTTAATAGAGTGTCTCTATGTGTATAACAAGATTGAGAAATACATTTTATTTAATTATTTTGTTAAAACAAAGTTGTCAAACAACTAAGGGCATGATATATTATTCTACACTTTCTGCCCCAGACCGTCCAAAACTACATATAGAAATTACTCATTTAGGAGTTGTTAGAAACAATCAACTAGTTTTTGTTTGCTAAGGACTGTATTTATTAAAGTAGACCTTTTTTAAATATTATGTAGTTTATATGTTACAAAACAATTATAGAAACTCGAATATGTTTTTTTTCCCCCAAATACAGCTCTTACTAGTGTATAAATAAATATAAATCTAAAAGCACCAAATGAACAGGACAAAAAAAACAGAGACGCATGGACATAGACAATAGACTACTGATCACCAGAGGGTAAGAGGGAGGAGGAAGAGGAGGTAGACAGGGTAAAGGGTGTCAAATATGCGGTGATAGAAAGAAATCTAACTATGGGAGTTGAACACACAGTGTAAATATATATATGCCTCACTGTTAAAGTGTACAGCTGAAACTTATATTGAATTTCATTAACCAATGTCACCATAAAAAAAAAAAAAAAGTTTAGATATACAAGCAAAAAAAAATTAAAACTACTGCGTTTACTTTCTATCATGATATTTCTGCAAAATTATTTTAAGATCCCCATTTTATTTTCTGGATGGTAAGCCTCTTTTCTCTCAAAAATTCTAGTTTCTTCAACTATCCAAATTCAGAAATTGAATGGTTGACCTGAACTTTAAAGGAAGACAAACCTAGTTTTGAATCTCAGCTCTGCCATTTATGATGCTTCAGCTTTGGCAGTATTATTTGAACTCTTTTTAAGATGAGTTCTTCATCTTTAAAATGTGGATAATAATACTTATTTCCCTTATTGGTATAAGAAAGATGAGGGGTGTACTCTAAAATGTATATCAACATCTTTAGCATATTGTATATATTCGATAAATTTTATTTTTTCTTTGTCATATTACATTCTTTTTGAAGCATAACTTAGCTTGTTTCTTTTTTTCTGAGTAAACTCTGGTTGTTAATAGACTCCATGAAGTCTGATACTTGAGCTTTGATTAAACATTAACTATCATGAAGTACATTGAGATCGTATCTCTGTTGTCATGGAAAGTAGCATGAGATCGTATTTGCCATTAAGAATCACTTGAAGAGCCTGTTAGAATATAAATTCTAGAATACCATTCTCAGAGGCTGATTTAGAATGTCTAACACAGGACCTAGGAGTGCATCTATAATAAGCATTATATGGATGATCTTCAGGCTATACTTTGCAAAACAATTCTCTAAGTCAAATGGAATTTAACAACTAATCCTTTCAACAGAAAAAATGTTCTTACAAGATTATTGAGCACCCAATAGGGGCTTGAATAACAAAACAAAACAAAACAAGTTCCTGTCAGAGTTTTAATAAAATTACTGATTGTGTAGGTTATGTACAGTGAAATATAAAGTGTAATATGGTTCAAACTAATAACTCCATAAAGTTATTCATCCAAGAAAAGACTATATATTTAGCAAAAATGTTCATCATTGTATATGTTTGAAGGAGAGGGTCTCAATTAATAGTGTCCCTTTTCTTTGCTTAAATTATCAAACACCCACCAGGCAAGACAAAAGATATACACGGGGATATAATATGATGAGGCTTAAAGCGAAATGTAAGTGCATGTCCTCACACTGAACTATAGAGTTAGGTAGACTTATCCAACTCAATTCTCAGTAGCAGGTGACCTTGTAGCCCAGCTCTTCTGTTCATCACTGCTAAGTGTACCTTTATGGCTTGGAGCAATAGAGAACCTATGGTTTCTTCAGGAAGGTCCTTTCCAAAAATACAAAAGGGAGTGGCTAGGAAAAGCATATCCAATATGATGACCCCATAGTCAACAGTCAGACATCTACCTAGTTCTCATAGGGAGGAGTAAGTAAGGGAGTGGGAAAGTTCAGGGGTGGAATGTTGTTAGCACAATTCACTTCTAGAATAAATATTAGGAGCCCATGAAAACTGTTCACTGCCCCAAAAACATTATGTATCATTTTAATGAATACCGTATATGTATTTTCTCAATTTATCTTCACATATTGTAACTACTTAGTAAATGACTCCAAAACATAGTGGCATAAAACAACCATTTTCTTTTGCTCATGATTTTGTGGATAAGGAATTTGGAAAGGCTCAGTGGAGCAGATAGCACTAGGAATCTCACATGTGCTCAAATGTAGATGTTTTCTGTAGCTGTGGTTCTGTAGAACTATTGAACTATGCATATATGAACTAGGCCATAAAATATCCTTGCAAATTTATATCTCTCAGAAACAACAAAAAAAATACAGTACTCTTTTAAACTCATGATTATTTTATCTATAATATACTTAATGCATATTACCTATATGTAAAATAATGAGATTTTTAAAACCTCACAAAAATTTAAATTTACATATAGTACATAAGAAAAAATAGAACATCTACTTGCTTTAGAAATATTTCCCTGGTATCAATTGCTATTACAGGATAGTATTTCTATTATTTAATTTTTTAAAAAAATTTACAATTTTTACTCACAAAATTTTAATTACCAATTTATCAAAAGTTTCTTAGAAATGTAGTTAGTGATAACTTGAGTATAATTGATGATTTCCATTAAAATATCTATTTACTAGGGATATCCAAAAGTTGATTAAATTGACACCTTAATTTTAGCACATTGTATTGGAGACATCTTAAGATAGATGTTTATGAAAATTAAAAAACCCTGGCCTCTTAATTTTTAAAAAATGCTATATACTTAATTGCAACAATATTTAAATGTATACAGTGAAATTTAGGACAGAACCACGGTACTCGTGGAATATGAAACAGCTATGAATTAATTTATAGATTGTTTTATAATTAACAAACTAAGCAATCAATTTTTATTTCTAAGATAAAACTGAGATTCTTGCACAGGGTTGATTTGAGAGTTATGTAAGATTGTGTGTCTAAAGTATTTTGACATAGAACCTGGCGTTAACATCTTCCATCTGTTTTGAACTGGTTTTGTTTAGACCATCCCTTATTATCATTCTTATTGATCAACAAATTTTAGTATATGTAAGATTATAGAAATTGGTGAATTAGTATGGTAAAGTCATAAAAAGTGTCACACAACTCAAGGTTTTAATCCTAATCGTGTCACTTTAAATTGCTATTTACCATGTTACTTCTTCTATTTGATTTTAGTTTCTGTATGTCTAAATTTGGGTAATAATAAGACCTACCAGGAAAAGCCTCTGAAGATGAAATAAGAGTGCACATGACAATATGTGAGACATAAATCACACAACTTAAAAGTGTTATTTTCTTTTGTCCTTGGAAGTATCTAGCTTTTAGATGTTTCACACATGTGAAAATAATTGTGTTAATTCTATGTTAGTGACTGTTGCTACACAAGGAACCAGACAAAAATTTTAAATAGTCGTATGTAATATATTCATAATATGGTCCATAAGTAATGGAGAACACTGGTATAGTTGTAGACTGTGCTTATTTATATAGCTACATAGGGAAGTTTGCTATAAAATGATTTCTTGCAATATCAATTCATATCTGAGTGGTATGAGCAATATCAAGCTCAGATATGAATTGTTCGTACCACACTAATTTCTAGATCTCATAACTGTCTCAGTTCTCTTGGAAATTGACAATATCAGGAATCTGCATTTGAGTTTTACCTCGATCACTGTATGTTTGATGTTAACCTCCTTTCCTGCTGGGAAATGTAAATGAGGGGTCTAACTCCCTTCCCTGAATGAGGTTAGATTCTCAGGGATCTTCTAAGTGATAAAGGTTGGTCTTTCATCCTGTGGAACACAAAATCAGCAACAGAAATACCACAGATTTTATATATCATCATCTCCTTACCTTTCTCCCAGGTCTACCTCTTCCCAATACTTTGATTTTTTTTTTTTTTCTGTCAGGTACATCATTTTTTGCCTCCTTTTAGGTCATTTTACATCTCCCATATTGTAGAGCTCTAAATATTGATTTGGAATGGATTGTTCCACATTATAAGAAGTACCAAAACAGGTCATTAAGGTCAGAATAAAAATTAATGTTATGCTCCACAAGGCAAGGTTGCTTAAGAATGCATTACTTTTCATAAAGTTTCAAAGTATTTCATATTTATGTGATAAAGCTGATTTCTTTTAAACATTTAAAAAATATATATTGTTGCTTGTCATTTTAGGATTAAATGGAAATAAAAATCTACAGAGAATTGTTTTTATCTCTAGAATTTTTACCAAATGGTAAATGTAACAGTGAGCAATCTCATCTGTGTGAATAGAATATTTTAGATAATAATTATTAAGTGCTTATAATATTGTCTAGTGGATGACATTCACATTTATTGACTCTTAAGATATAGAATCTATAATTATTTTATTCTTATTATAGTCCCCTACATGGTAAATTGTAGGCCTACCTCCACTAGAAATTAATCACAGTCTATACTGAATAAAAAGTATTAGAAAGGTATAGCAATAAATTATAGCTATCTTAAAGCAGAATTTCTCAAATTCAGTCATTTGACCATCAGTTTTGTCTCTTTTCCATATTAATGTGCTGCCTGGACTGTTATAAATCCAATTTTCTTTCTTTAAATTAAATGTTTTTCATTTATTATTCTTCTAACCAAAAATATCAGTGAAAGCAAAAGTATTATATACCAGTTATATTTTTAATACACATTCAAATAAATGTAAAACTATAGAATAAAATTTTTTTCAGCACAATACTTAAGCTCAGCATGTGCACATTCACTGGTACATACACTTACCTGGAAAACACTGCCTTTGTGTCAGAGGTACTTTTAATTAATGTGGTACAAAGTTTAACTATGACATTTGGGATATAGACCTAAAAGCAACAAATGAACAGGACAAACAAACAGAGACTCATGAACATGGACTATAGACTAGTGGTGGTCACCAGAGGGGGGAAGAGGGAGAGATAGATGAGGTAAAGGAGGTCAAATATGTGATGACAAAAAAAATCTAACTACGGGAAGTGAACACACAGTGTGTAAACATACACACACACACACACACACACACACACACACACACACATATATACATGCTTTACTGTTAAAGTGTACAGCTGAAATGTTGAAATGTATTGGATTTCATTAATAAATGTCACCATAAAAATAATTAATTAATTAAAAACTAAATTAAAAAAAGATATTTGGGGAGGAGAGCACATTTAAAGATATTTCTATTACAATGATACCCATTCTCCATTCTCCTGTTTCATGGGGCCAAACACATCTCTCCATTTCAGAAATATGCTGCATTATTAATTAATGAGTAAAGACCTCACAAATTACAGTAACAGAAATTCACTTAATTTCAATCCTTAACGCCAAACATTTCTTTTACGATGATGCCAGTAAACTCAGCAAATAAAGCAGAGTGTTTAACTTCAAAAACAATCTCTTTCTATTTTTTTCTGAAATAAAATATGAAATTCTAGTCTTGGTCTGAGTTTAGATCAATTTAGAACTTTGCGATTTAAAAATTAGACTTTGTGTTCTTTTACATTTATTTGAAAAATTTGTTTCTGTGTCAAAAATAATGACCTTACTGATGCAAATTTAACTTTAGTATTTTATGTCCATTATGCTTTCTGTCCATTCAAATAAATAAATGTACTAAAATTGAAATTTAAGATTAAAAAATTATTAACACAAATCATGAATAGTCTATGTTAACATTTTGTTTTGCACTTACACACAGAATTCATATTATACCAAAATGTTTTTTTCTGTTTTAATCGTGTAGAAAAGATAAGCATTTTTATCCATGGATTTAGACAGTACGACCTGGACAATACTTATTTAAAATGTTCTTGAATACTAAAATACCAAATCTTAAAGAATTTCTAGGTAAAATAGACAGTTCTTTCACACAATTACCTGAATAAGAATGGTTTTAAATTTTACAATAATTTAAATATCTCAGCATATTTATTATTACACTACTGCATTCATTATTATATTACTGTTAAATGCTCTGGGATATTATTATTATTTATGGTGCATGTACAGCTCTGTCCTAAGGAAACTTATTGTTTTAAAAATGATTTACTTAAATCACTTTTATTGGAAGGCAGAAGATGATAATAGAGTGAAGTTTTCACATCATGTGAAACCCTCCGCTGAAAATTCTTAGATCACATACACACACACACACACACACACACACACACACACACATATATGTAATGTAAAAATTACATTAAATCTTTTTATTTATTTTAATTCTAAAGCAAATATGACTTCTTGGAAGATAAATATCATAAAGTATAATCAGCAAAGTAATCTTTAAAGTAATAGGATTTTATGTGACCAACATTTCTTTTATCACTTGCCAAAATTTATTTAACAAAGATCAACAAATGCTATTGAAGACTGCTACATTTGCAGGTACTATTCTAGGCACAAAGAATGCAGCAGTGATAAAGTTTCCTGCTTCATGATGTGTACAGTTTAGGATGGGTGATGGAATCGAAGCATATTTAAAATTATATCTTTATGATGATGAAAATTTGAAATGCACAATTTTCATATTCAAAATTTAAAGTTTTAAGTATGTAAGTGAGCTTCTACAAGACTATGAATATAGCTTTAGCATGTTTTTCTGCACTATAACAGACCCAGTTTAACTTGCTCTTCTGAGGCACTTCTGTATTGGTATATGACTACTCTCATCAGACTATCTCCTGTCGATTTGTTCTAGGCTAATGCAAATGGCTTAGATTCTGATTTAAAAAAAAAAATTTAAATACATAATGATATAGTTGAGAGAAACTTTATATTATAAGGGGAAGTTTAAAATTTTCAACTTATTTTTCTTTCTTAAATAGAAACTACCAAAATGAGATCAACAAATCTTCAATTAAAATAGGAAGCCTACAAAGTACCTGCACTTTATTATAAAAGCTTCCAGTGAAATGAAAAGTAAAATACGATGGCACTTTTATAGCATTGTTTTTAAGAATGAAGGACAGTATATAAGTATTTTTATATTGAGGTGTAAGTAATTATACTTCTGGGAAATTTTTTTACAGCTGTATTTTTATTACTTTTATGAGGAATTTTATTCATACCTTTTTACCAAACCCTGAAGGTGCATTCTGGGATTCAATTATGGGAAATTCTTAGTGCCTGATTCTAAGACTTATACACGCGCACCACACACAGACACACACAGACACACACACACACACACACACACACACACACACACACACAGGAACAGAGGTCAAGGAGGACATGATAATACGAAAAATAAATAAGTAAATAAATTTAGTAAAACATATTGCAAATAATTTAGTGCTATGTTTGTTCAGATATCTTAAACACCTCAAATGTTGCTGACAATGGCTGATAGAATGAAAAAAAGAGTGGAAGTTACAAAACTGCATAAACTTTCCAAGAATCAGGGGTTATAGATAATGGTATGTATTAATTACATTGCTAACGAGAGAATGTCCAGCCCCTTGAATTTCTCTTGCATAATTTGCAAGTATCTAAAGGAAAACACTTTCATTTAATGTGATTTTGCCATTAGAGGATCTTGAATAATCTTTGTTACCCTGATAATCTGCCTCTTTATGAATCGAATTGTTTGGGTTAATATTCAGGAGAATGGAATTGAACCACGGCTGTACATCAAAATAATGTAAGAAACTGTGTACACATCTACCTGACTGAGCCTCATTCCCTGAGAGATGACTGAGCCTCACTCCTAAAGTTCTGACTGAGCCTGGCTCTTCAGTGTTCTGACCCAGTGAATTCTTGATAGCATAAATCATCAGAAATTGTGCTTATCGTATGCCATGTAAATGTCTTTTATCTCTAAAATTGCTATTTTTCTTTCATCACAAACCCACCTACACCCTTAAAATGCATGAAATATTTATTTAGAAAACCCAAAATGATCTTGTTATCCTATGCAACTATACGTATAGTAAGGTATGTAAAAGGAATTCATTTGTATAACTATAGATTCCTAATTATGCTATATTTGTTATTCCAACTTCATAAAAATAGCATATGGTGGAAAAGTGCTCTGTGATAGTTTTAACAGTGATTCTTTGTTTCAACTTCTAGATCGCCATTTACCTGCTCTCTGATATCAAGTAAATTGCTATGTTTTTCAGAGGTAAAGTTCTGTTGTTTATAAAATAGTTCCCATCAAGCTTTAATATTTTCTCATTCAATAAATCTTTCTTTTGACTCAGCAGATAATCATACATTTTAAGATACAACTTTTATTCTAATGCCAAGCCCTTTTTAAATTCAAGTATTTAATAATTTTTCAGTTCATGGTTTTCTACTAATTTAATACAGTGAAGCAGTGTGTTTCCAATTTCCTTTTTCTATATGCCGTTTCCATATAGAAAAGCTAAGATTACTTCAGTAATATATTTCTATTGGAAAAATGTTAATTTCTGATTGTAGAGAAGAATGCAAAAAAAAGTATGCTCCTGGCACCTGTAGATTTTAATATGTATTTTGTTTTCTTTCCAGAGAAAATGAGCTTTTCTGAGGGATTTTATATTCGAAGGACATTTTTAAATTGTTTATAATGCATTTTTCCCCTACTAGTGCTCTCAGAGCAATATTACAAGTCCCTGCTGGGCAATAGGCAAAATGGATACTTCAATTCCCAATCTGATGTAGGTGGTAGAATATAATTAGTCATGTTGGAAATCTTCCTAGATGCTTCTGAGCCTCTTGAAAGGTGGGTTTTCAATCATTTACAACTTTGAGATTTCTTTTTCAGCCCACAGCTTGAATAACAATTATCAAAGATGTCTAGTCATAAGTTCAACATACCCTTATAAAAACTACGTTTGGGAGAATTCCTGGAAATATTTTAAAAACAAAAATGTCATCCTTCTTAAAAGCATCACTTATGAATGAATTATTATTTTTAAATCTATTATGAGAATTTTCATTCAAAAGAAATTCATGTTCATAAGATGTTGTGAGAGTAGTTTACAATTTTATAATAATTGTTTTGGCAAAGATGTTACTTCCATACTGAAAGTGACTTTAGTATGGCTCTGTAGCAGAAAATATATAAATATTATTTGTAAATACTATATTCTGCATACAGATTTCAGTCACCTTTATGAAGTCTTATAAAGAAATCTACTATTACCCCTGATGAAAATTTAAAAAATATATATATATGCCTATAAAGAAATATGGAGATATGAGTAAATACTAATAGACAACAACAAATGTGCAGTAAATGTAACTTTGAATTATTTATGATATTTTAGTGGGCAATATTAACTACATTCAAGACATGAGATGAAATAAATTTGAATGAATGTATGGACAGCAATGCTGACATTTTCATGCAATTTTTAATATATATATATGAAAAGTAAATACGAGTTAATTATTACACAAGTAGACAGTATATGTAAAAAAATATTTGAGCAATCATTCTAATAACTTACAGAAAATAATACGGTTGATGAATTCCATTGTAAGCTTAAGTATGCAACAAAAATGTGTGTAAAATAATGGTAGTTACACAATATTTAAGTAATAAAATTGAATACATTTTAATAAGTAATACCTTCTAGTTATTGCAATGCCTTCCTTGCTCTTGACTCATAGGTGATCAGATAATCAATTAAAATAGATTAAACAAAGATCATTAGTAATAACCATCTATCAAGTAGTTGTGTTTATTGAAGTAAAAAAAAAACTCTCTTAGATCACTTCTTTGGTTGTGATATTATATTTTCATGATCTATATCTTAGAGCAGCATCATTGCTATTATTTAGTAAGTAACCAAAAAAGCTTTTGTCAAAATTCTTGGATGCCAGATTACTTTTAGATGCATATTTAATCAGTATCTTCTTATGAGAAAAAAAAATGTAATTTATACTCTATCGAACATGTAGAAATAATGTAATTCTAATAATTGTAGATCCTAGCATCTTTTCCTGAGCCCAAGCCACCTACCTTGCTAACTTCTTTTAATCCCCGGCTTAAATTTCATTGTCTATTATTATGATCACTACCTCGTATATGCTTCTAGGTCTCCTTTTTTACTTCATGAAGCTTTTCTGGCAAACATCAGTCATGGTTTAATTAACCTCCATGCCTATCCACACACGCAGTAAGACAGCCAAACTTTACTGGAGAAAAACCTACAATCATTCTGAATGGCCTCTCTAAAATTGTGACCCATACCTAATATGTGCTCTTCAGGCTGTATATCGTTTGTATCACATTTTCCTGGCACATTTTCTTGGCACATTTTCTTGACCAGTTTTAGATAGCTACTTCATATATTTATTTCCTCTCTCTTCAAATTTACAACCCTCCTCTATCTCCCAAGATCTCAGCTGATCACCTGCTTCCTTTTTTACTAAGAAAATAAAAACGATCAAAAGAAAACTTTAACGAAATTCTACTACTATCTCTACCTTCTACATAGGTGAATCTATACATTACCATGAATGAAATATCTGAGTTTTGATGTGAATAATAGTTCTCATCTTCTTTAATATACCGTGTATATCAGACCAGCAATTCATCTCTCGATTCCCAACACTTTTTTACTCATTATCTTATTTACCATTCCCATCAACATACAAAAATATTCTATTATTTCTCCTATTTATATATATTATATATTACGTATATACTATATAGCTTATATGTGACATATTTTATACATTTATGTTTATATTTAACATATATACACATGCCATATCCTTCATACATGTGTGTATATTTATATATGTGCATATGGACAGATTATAGATATTTAATTAGAAAGATAAAGAGTAGAGAGATAGATCATGATAGATAGATAGATGATTGATAGATAGATGATAGATCGATAATACATAAAGCCTCCAAATACCATCTGATCTCTATCCTCTGTCACAGCAAATTTCTTGAACTTGTTTAAATGTGTTCTCCCTAATTTTCTTTCTTCAATTGTCTCTTAAATATACTACAGTCAGGCTCCGACCATATCACCCCACTGAAATTCTCATATAACATCCACTTTCTAAAACCTAACGGCAACTTATCAGTCTCATTTATTTCTGTCTAACAGCAGCACCGACCCAGTTCAATAATCTTCTTTGTTTGAAGCATGTTCTTTGACTTGCAGTATGCCCTCCTGGTTTTTCTCCAGTCTAACTCTGTACCTTATTGCCACATGCGCTTCTCCCTCAGTCATCCCAGTCTTGTTGAATGGTGACTCTTTCTTTTCAGTTCCATAGGCTGACATTCTTGAAGTTATCTTTGACTCTTGTCTATTATTATCCCCATATTCTACTTTTTCACAAATTCTATTAGCCCTATTTTAAATACATTCAAAATTTGATCATTCGTGAACACTTAACGGTCATTGCTCTGATCCAAGCCATTAATAATTACTCCCTATATTATTGCAATAACTTTTTAAAAAGAGGTTTCAATGCACCCATCTTTGCCTTCTGTTATTCTCATTAAAATAGCTAGATTGGTCCATTTTAAATAAGCCAGATAATATCATTCTTGTTCATCAGCCTCTAGCAGTCTCTGAAAGCTTCTCATATCACTTGAAAATACCTTCTATTTTTTACATGGCACTACATGATAAGCCACTCTACGAATAATTTTCATGTCCTCTTTTCCCTCATATCCAGCTATTAAGATCAATTAATTTCAGTAAAAAAAGATTTCACATTTTCTCCATCAATCCTTGGGCATCATGAGCTTTTCAACAGCATGTTGAAAATGTATACTTTATATATTTAGAACATTGACTACATGCTGCATGTCATAAATGTAGTGAGGACTATCACAAATCTTTGATGTACCGACTAGTGTCTAATTACTTTTGAGTTTGCTAAGAGAGAGAGTCGTTGTCTGCCAAACTGAAGTTTACATGATAAGCTATTGATTTTTAACAGTAATTAACTATGAGTATGATTCAGTCAATTGTCGATTTCTTTAGGTAAACTAAGGATAAATTGTAGACCACTGTTCATTTAATTACGGAATCTGAAGCCAGTTAATAACATAAACTATGTTCAAAACACTAGAGTTGATTTACTATATGGATAGTTGCATTCAGTTCTGAAGCTCACTGTATCCAATAGAGTTATAGAAGCTGTGATGATACAGGGACACATTTTAAAACAAAAACACATATCACTAATGTAATAGTATCATATCCACTGATAAACAATTTGAATGAATTAATATAATCTTCTGATAGCTTAATGAATTAATAATTTGTTTACTCATAAATAAAATCTCCTTTGGGTCCAAATAATAGAAAAGGTGATAGTTATAAGTTATATGAAAGCAGGAGTTTAGCCAGCAATAGAACTGCACACTCTTCTTGTGTGTACCATAGAAATGATGTTGGAGATTTATTGTGGCCTTATCCACCATTTCCTATATTATATGTCCAGCTGGCTTTTTTTTTTTTTATCAGCACCTTGAGATAATACATTGCATATTTATCTACTAATAGTATATTTTTAAAATACTTTCTCATAAAATTTACAATAATCTGCCCTGTATTATGCTTATTTGAAAATTTCTTATATTGGCATATACAAGCACACAATTAGAAGCTTGATGAGGCCATTTCTCATCATTTTTACGTCTTATAGCAAAGCTAATATAATTTCTCAGACCATCTCTGCTTTCTAGAGCTTTATCTCCACTAGACATCCCTTCAATGATAATGCTGATATTTTTTTAATCCTCAGATGATTAATATAATAACTGAAAATATTTATCACAGACTTTACAGACCTCTCTGATGCATCATTTTTAATTGTTTTAGAAAAAGGAATATAATGTAGAAATATGGGACGCTTTATCGTATCTTAATGTTTTTGACAAAGTACACACTGTATCGTCTACTTTCTGTGGTTTAGGGTTGTAGCATCGATTCATACTTGGGAAATGCTTTAATAAACATAAATTTTAGTTTAAAAAATTATCAACATTTCCAACTCTTGCATTATTTTATTATCTTAATGACATCTATTAGATCCCTGTTTGAAGAACTCTAATGATTATAAAAAGTTTGGTCTGTACATGTAGTCTATGTTTTAGCTCATCTTATCTTAATGAAGAGTTGCTTTGTTTACAATGAAACAAACTCCAAAACCAAAGCCGAACAGAAGCATCTCAGTGGAGTTCATGTATTTGCTATACACAGTTTTAATTTTTAGCCATCTCTTGAGATAGGTTGTTTCTTTGTGTAACAGAATTATTTGATGAAATTATAGCTTTGGTATTTTGGTGTATGGTGAATAGTTTGGGGCATTTATTTATGTTCATGTCTTATATTAAACATTTCCAATAAATAAACTGCTTATATTTAAGATAATTGCATTATTTATATGAACATGACTATGGGACAACTTGAGGAGAATTTAAAGTAGACATATGTATAAGTTTTTCACCTCTTTGAACTTCCCACCCAATGTGTAGTTATGAGACAGGAAAATAAAGTATCAATCACTTAGCATAACTCAGCACTCAAAAAGGAGCATATGTTTGCTATAATATTAGTGGCTCATATGACAACAATTATACATATTAGTTATATAAAATTCATTATATAACTAATGATGGTTATGTTTGAATATGTATTTGTCATGATGTTATTTTTAAAAAGAAGGGAAAACATATTTTGGCAGTTACTTTTCTACTATGTGGCATCGATCTGATGAAAGTGATGCTGTTAATACCAACGTGTGTTATATTATAAGTATTCTCATATCCATGACAAAAGGTGGTCACTAGATGCTGAATGCATTGCAATTTCTGACCTTAAGTGTGGAAATATGATGATTTAAAATAGTTGTTAGAAATTTTCTTACCAGGTGTAATGGAGACAGAGGGATTTGATTTATACTTTATCTTTAACCATTGACACCAACAAACAAAATTTATGACATCATGGGCAGTGTAAGAAAGAAAAGAAACAAATGATATGAGCCTTATGATTGTTCAAGCTCTCTTTCTAGAGCAAGTTTCCAGGCTGCAGCATAAGGATGAAGTTTCCAGTTGTCTCTTTTAGTTGAGGAAATGATGTCCTTAGTTTGAGTGGCAGAGGGTGCTAGAATTCAAAGAATGGGATTGAGAGAGAGAGACAGGGAGACAGAGAGACAGAGGGAAAGACAGACAAGAGAGAGACAGACAGACAGACAGACGGAGGGAGGGAGGAAAGGATAGGAGAAAAGAGGGTAGGAGGAGAGAGAGAGAGAGAGATCAGTCTTCAGCATTTATCCCAGATGTTGTCATCTTAGTGCCCATAAGTGTATGGGTATGAGGAAACTATCCGCAGCCATAGAAAGAACCACTGGAAAACTGAGGAATGTTGCTTTAGGAGTATGACCACATTAGTCCTAAACTAAAGATTAATCCCAACTCCCCAAGTTTAAAATCCTCAAAAGAATAAAATTGTTTTCAAGTAATTTAACTGTCTCAGAAAGTTACCAAACATATTTAAAGTAATAAACACACACACATACAGACACACACACACACACACACACACACACACACACGCATGCACACAGTGCTCAGAATTTCTAATTCAAAGTCTGGCATTCAATAAATTTCAAGGACTGCATGGTGCACAAAAATATAATCCATGATAAGGAAAAACAAATCAATCAATAGAAAGATCTATTAATGACATCGATGATAGTATTAGTAATAGGAACATTAACTTTTATTTATAACTACATATATACTATAAAATACAATGAAACACAAACCTAATAGATATATAAAACAAATAAAAAATATTAGAGATTTAAAAATGTCAAGTAAAAAACACATTAGATGAGATTAACAGATTAGATACTGCCAAAGAAAAGATTAGTGAAATCAAAGAACCCATGCAAATGATACAGATGGAATGAGACTGTTGTAAGCAGCTTTGTGTCTTCATGCTCTGAGTAAGTATTGGCCAAAGAAGGCTCAGAACAGGGCCCTTATTTGTCTTAATGGGTAGAGAAAAGAAAGAATATTCTCAAAACATTTTTTATACTGTATTTTTTTCCTTATAGAATGTATTGCAGGGACTTACATACAAATATACTAAAGAAAAAGGATAGTCACTGTAGTTAACATTTTATGTATATCAGGCATTTTTTAAGTATTTCAGTTAACATTACTATACTACTTTCTGTTGGATATTGTGTTGCTTGCCTTTAAAAAAAATATCTAATTTCTCTATAATTTGAACTAGATTACCATACTGCTTAGAAACTGGTTACTAACTATGTCACTGATTATAACAACATTCATTATGTACCTAGCATTGAGCCTGCATAATCTTATGCAATTCTAACCAGGTGTGGGGAAAAGCAACAAACGTTATATGTTGTGTATAAGTCAACTTGTTTTGTGATGTCTGCAAAATAAATGCATCAGAATCTCAGTGGCATTCGGTACAAAAATGTATGAGTTTGTAAATAGGCTGCAGCAGCATGCTCTAAACTTGAATTTGGGTTCTAATCTGCTCTATATGTCTTAACAATACAGGAAATAAGATAAAGGAACAAATCTCATCTTGGGTATGCTGTTTGAACAATTTCGTGAAAAAATGTAGGATGTGATTTTAAAACAAAGATTCATGAATAGTGTAATCAAACCCCACATATCTTTGCTCAGATTCAATAGTTACGAATATTATGCCATTAGATTCTAATACTTTAGGCCATCTGTTTTCCAATAAGCTATATTTGTATATTTGTGCTATGTGTGTGTGTGTATGTGTTTGTGTATTTATTTTGGATTAAAAACACTGAATCAAACCAATGGCTATTCAAAACCTTGAAACAATGGAGTGAGTGTTTATCAGTGATTGCTAACATTAGTTCTGGAGCAATATGGTTTAATAATGTGATATCAATATTCGCAAGGTAAATTCAATTATGTGGCACAAATTATAGTAATACATCTGACCATCTTATAATGAATGTTGAACAGGATTTCAGAGTATAATGTACCTCATGCTTTTAGATTTCTTTTTTGGGTTCTCATTATTGTATGGATAAAGCTAAAATTTACCTGAAAATAGCATGAAATTTTTAGAGCTGAGTATCTTCTTAATTTCTTTAGCCCTTATTGAATTTTTCATAAGCAGTTGTTATTACTTTATTTTTCATTATTAAGGATATACAAGCAAATTGAGAGTCCAAAAACAATAGTGATCATCCTATTTTTCCTGTTTTATTTTTTCTTAATTTTGTATTTATTTTATTACCTATTTATTTTTATTTCCTGGTTTCTTAACCTTGGAGAAAGCAATGAAATTTTACATGGATTGATGGTGTGGGATTTTTTTCTATCTTAGCCTCATACTTATGGCTTGAATTCATATGTCTGAACAACCCTGATATCAAGTATTTTGTTTAATTATTTTCACATTTGATTGAAATTTCACACATAACAAAAATAAATATCTTGTCAAAGTAGCCAGTTATGGCAAAATTATATTCAACCATACTACAGGCATATTTGCCTTGTTCTAATTTACTTTCTTAGAGCTCTAATCATAATCAGTGACCATAATAAGTAATAGTGATATCATAGACATGGGGTCAGGCTACAAGACAGAGTTCACATCCATGTAAAGACTACAAAACTGATTTTGATGCCAAAATCATGGCATTTGAGCAGGACAGTCATCCTGATGAAAAGCAAGGAAACGATACATCCAAATTATCCACAAATGTCATGGAAGTTGCAGACGAATTTAACATCTAGGGTTTCATCCGTAGCATTTTGAGTGAAATAAAAAATAAATGTTATTATTTTGTAATACAATCATTTATATGTGAAATATGTATGTTATATCAGTATTAATTTTCCCCTTCTACAGTAGTTCTTTGTCCTATTTTTAATTTTATACTTTACTGAATATCTTACAGATTTTTATGGGCAAAAATAGTATAAAAAAATAGACATGTTTTTCATGAGATCCTGAGAGATGTCTAGCAACAATAACATGCTGTTGATTAAGAAAAGAATAAGAGTTATTTTCTACTTATAAGACAGGATATATGTAGATTACTGTTGGACATCGCAATAAAGTGGATGTTTTATAAACTCATATGTTTATCACTAGGATCAGGGTACCAGGTGTCTTGTGCCCATTTATTTGTCAAGTACTTAACAGACATTAAGCTCTTAAGAATATTCACTCATTTAATCTGCAGAGCAATACTGTGAAAGTTGTACTTTTATACCAGTTGTACAGAGAGGGAAACTGAGGTACTGCTATGTTAAGCAATTAACACCAGGTCACAAAGTATATTCGTTGCATAGCCAGGATGTAAACCTATCCAGTCTGCATCTGCAGTCTATGGTCTTAAATAGATGCTATTTCCCATCCAGAGATCTGGGACAGAATGCTGGACATATTCTTTTCCTCTTTTCTTTCATTACCACCTCCCATCCGCTAAACACTGTTGCTTCCTCCTCAACATATTTCAGAATCCACTCACTTCTCTCTGCTATCATCTCCACTACCACTAGCATTTCCCAAAATATTACCTATGCAGTATGGTTCCAGTGGACTCCTTTCCCCTCTCAAATTAATTCTTCGGCTTGTGGCATGAGTGATCTCTTCAAATAACAAATACATCCATCTTACTCCTTGACTCGAAACTGTTTGTTTCCTTTTCCAGTTGCCCATAGAACACTCAAATATTTTCCTTGACTTTAATTTTTCCCAGTCTTATTTATATACCAGTTATATAGAGTGCAATTCACCACTAAAGTGTACCATTAAATACTTGTAGTATATTGACAGCATTGTGTAGTCAACAGTACTATCAATTTTGGAACATTGTTGTCACCCCCAAAAGAAATCCCACCTCTTTTGGGCATCACTCTCCAGTCTTCTCACCACTACCCTCATCCCCCTGCCAGCTCCAGATGACCACCCATCTGCTTTTTTATATCTGTAATTTGTCTGTTCTGGAAATTTCTTGTAAATGGAATCATTCACTATGTGGCCTTTGTTACTAGCTTTTTTATCGCTTAACATAATATCTTCAAGGTTCATCCATGTTGTAGCCTATGTAAGCACTTCATTTTTTATTGCTGAATAATATTTCATTGTATGGATATACAATATTTATTTATCCATGCATCAATAAATAGACATTTGTGTTACTTTCACTTTTTGGCTTTATTAATAATGCTGTTATGGTCATTCATGCACAAGTTTTTGTGTGGACACATATCCTTAATTCTCTTGAGCGTAATCTGAGTCGTATAATAACTCTGTATTTAACATTTTGAGTAACTATCAGATATTTTATCCAGCGTACCCACACCATTTTATATCCTCACCAGCAATGCCAGAAGTTCCCATTTCTCTACCTACTTGCCAACATTTATTATTATATTTCTTTTCTATTATAATCATCCCTGATACTGAAATGGTACTGTGGTTTTGATTTATATTTTCATGATAGCTAATGATGTTGAGAATTGTTTTCTTTTTCTTATTGGTCTTCCTTTGACTTTTGATGCTCTTTATGTCAGTTTTGTCTGTCTCCTCAAGCACTTCATCTCTAATTTTTCTTCTTACATTTGACATACCAGCTCCAGCGAGCTTATTTAAATTCTTCGGACATAGCATTTCCTCCTCTAGTCCAGTCCTATGTAGTTCCCATTTTCTTCCTAAATTTCATTCTTTTTTGCTTACTCTAAGCTGACGTTCCAGGTGTGTCATTGCAAAAAAGTCCAGTACTCAGAAGGGTTCTGTGTTTGGTTTAACATGCTACTGTGGTTGCCTCGAAATTTATAATGTGTGAATGAGCGGCCCCACATTTTATTTTGCAGTGGGCCCTTAATATTATATAGCTAGTCTGGGGCCTTAATTGTCATTGTTATTTGTCCTTCAAGTCTCAGCTTAGACAAAAATATCTTCAAGAAACTGTTCCTCACCTCTGTAAATTTCATTAGGTGTTTTTCCTGAATTTCATCTATCCCAGCATATATTATGACTTTTCTTTTTTTCCTAAAACTATTGATTTATGAGCCTAAGGGGCTTGCCTTTCTTATCCATTTTTTTCTGTCATGAGAACACAGCATAGAACTAGCTTTGTAGTACAATATGTAGTTTGACCACATAATATGGCTCAAATGGTGAACCATATAGCAAAAGTAATCAGAACATGAAGTCCAGGGTCAGACAGTTTGTACATCCAACTGCTGTCATTTATAACCTATGTTGAACCTGGGAAAGTTATTTAATGTTTCTGGACCTCAATTTACTCATCTTTAAAATAGGGATGATGTTAGTCCCAATCCTGTAGCAGGTTTATGGGGATTAAATGAATTAATAAATGTACAACATTTAGAATAGTGTCTAACTACCATTTAGTATATCCATTAGCTGTTATCATTGTTATCTTCAATTCCTATTTGTTGAATAAATTATTAACTGTATATACAAAGAAAAGAAAAGGGCATTAGAACCTGGTGAAGAAACTATGTAAATTAAAAAGAAGTTTTAATGCACATTATTACTGTTTAATACATCGATTTACACTTCTAGGAAGAAAGGTAATTGTAAAAGTTCAGTTCATGAATCAAAAGAGGAAGAAAGTTAGGAAGCTGAGATCAAGCCCAAAGAGAAGCCAAATTGAGTCTAAGAGTAAATACATGAATCTTATAAGGAGAAAAGAGAATCTTTCAGTTTAAAATTCTTTGCAGAAATCAGTCAACTCAGTACAATGGCAACACAATTTTGATAACTTAGTTTGGGTAAATTAATTCCAATAACCTTTGGCGAGCATCTTTTTTCTTGTTTACATATTTAGCAGTTATGCCTTGACATTACGCTCAAATATTTGCAGTTGAGTTTAACTCACATTCAATACAAATGTAATGCCATTATGAATAAGACACACTGATTATGTAATGCAGGGGTGCAATTCGTGTGTGTGTCTGCGTTTGTCTTGGGTGCTGCATGCGTTCTTATTTACCGGCACAATGTGAGGAGAGCTCATTTGCCTTCTCTTACATACTGCTGGCTTCCCTCATTTCTTGCATATGCCTTCGGAGGGTTTGTGCCTGGACTTCTCTCTACAACATCATCCCTCTCTCACCCTTTTCAGATCTCAGTCTACTCTTTAGTTTATCGGGGAACATACCTCTGACATTTCCACCCCTTCATTAACTTCCCTCCAAAACGAAACTGTGGTGTTCCTACACAGTGCTTTTTCATTCATTTGTATTATACTTTTAAATTAACATCTGTCTTCTCTGTTAAATTTTGAGTCCACTAAGGGTAGAAATTATTCTGTTTTGCTCAGCATGTATCCCCAGTGCCTGGATGTTTACTGTGGAATAATTGCACAAAAAATATTGAGTAACTAAGTCACATGCTACATGATTCTCTCAAAAGGCCAAAAGGGCTAATGACTTCAAAAATTTTCAAAGACATGAGTGTAAGGAAGAAGAAAGGTAGGCAATACTGGCAACCTCCAATGTGTTGTGTACTACAATTGGATTCTAAATTTGGCAATTCATGGCTAGCCAGGTAATATTACAAAAATAACCTATAAACATGAATCATTATATAATTTTAAATGTATGACAATTAAATTTGACAACAAAATATTTATGTTGCAACTAAACTCAGGAAGGTAGTTATCAAGTAGCACTTGATTAATGGTTACTGAAAGAACAGTTAACTATAAATAATCATTTTATAGAAATATCGAAATGCTATTCAAATAAGCAGTTCTTCAACTGACCTTCTGGAAAGGCAAAGAATATAAATCAAATCAAATTTCAGAGTTCCCGTCTGTAAAGGATTGGAATGGTAATGTACATTCAGACACTTTACTTTTTAATCATCTTACTTAATGCAGTGATAGAACCTGAAAATACTAGATGGATAGCTAATATGTCCATTAACCTGTCTCAGTCAAATATCCGATGTCTTAAATGCTCTTCAGTAGGTGGTGAATCAAAGCCAAGATATAAATGAGTTTTCTTTCAGAAATATGTAATGTGTTTGTGTAGCACAGAGATGTCCTTTGGAATGTCAGATATGAGAGGGAGTGACTTTGATCTTCTAATGTAAGTACTTGAGACAAATGCATATTGTGTATTATTACAGAGCCCATGCCAACTCTGAAAATGATATAATTACCCAGGGAATCACTAACTTTCACAAATAAATTTTATTCTTCCAGAATTTTTGTTAATAATTTTAAGTACATAATAATTTTTTAAATACCAACACTTTTACTGATAGCATGCTAATTTTATGTGCACCAATATTTTCTCACAAGTCAAAAGCTTAATCATTTACAACAGGTATTAGCAAGAGGACCTCTTTAATTTTCATGGGAGGTAAATTTACCTTTTAGTGCTACAAAAGAACAATACATTTTCTGATGAAAAACTGAAGAATTTGCTTTGCATCATGCTAAGAGAAATAAGTCAGCCAGAAAAGGTTGAAAACCACATGATTTCACTCATATGTGGGATATAAAACTGAAAGCAACAAACAAGAAAAACTCATAGACACAGACAACAGAGGGAGAGGGGGTAGGGAGAAGCTAGTTAAGGGTAAAGGGTGTCAAACATGTGGTGATGGTGATGGAAGGAGACTTGACTTTGGGTGGTGACCACACAATGCAGTCAGCATACAGATGATGTATTACTGAATTGTACACTTGAAACCTATACTATTTTATTAACCATTGCCGCCCCAATAAGTTTAATTAAAAATTGATAAATATAAAAATATTTTGTCAAATTCTAATAAGGATATTAAATACGTTTTTAATGCATAGTAAATAATAGCTAAAGGATTAAAATCCCTTTACTAAACTATATGTAAATTTCATCAAAATTTAATTTGCTTTGTAATATAACTAGAATATAATAATTCTGTCCTAGGTAGTAGCCCAGGTGACTGTCACATGAAGTACCATAAACATGTTCTTACATTTATTCAACTATGATATAACCCTACAGGTGAAGTTTCAATAGGACTGTAAAAGGCAATATGTTCCATGAAAAGCATAGCATTCAAGGTTGTAATTGTAAACAGCATAAAATGATATATAATATAAATAATGTAAATATAAATATAAATAAATAATATATAATAATTATATAACATAGTCAACCAGGAAGTGTTTTAAATATAAATTTATTTTGGCCAAAAAATTAAAGGAATGATGGTGGAATCCTGCTGTTTAAATATAGAAGAGATAAAGGGAGAATGATTTAAGACAAGTCTGTGAAGGGTGCTTATAGAACACACAGGATATTCATGACAGTACGAGTAATTCAAATTAATTGGAATCTAAATTGTAAAGTGTACTTAGGCAGAAAAGTGCTGCCATATGGAAGTCCTTAAACGTCAGGGTGAGGGGTTGGGATTTTATTCGGGAGAGAATACAATGTTATTTATGATTATAGAGCACAGGGGATGTGAAACTTTCATAAAGCCGTTATGAGGATTAAAAGTTTGCTTTTAAAGAAACATATTCTTAGCTGCACAAGGAATAATTTCTGCAGCTGGAATGATTTTTTTTTTTTTTTTTTTGCAAGAGAAACATAGGAAATAACATAATGTTGATGGCTTTTGCAGAGTCAGGGAGTCTTTTTCGGTCACATTCAGCCTGTGATTGTTCTCTCTGAAATCCAGAGACGCCTGCCAATATCCTTCCAGCTCAGCAGCACAAACTAAGACTGTGTACAGGAGACGCAGACAGCAGAGAGGTCTTTGGAAACACAGTTGTTGAAAACTGGAAATGATAATGTAGAAAAGATGATAAACTAAGACTTCTCATTATTTGGAATATAAATAGATAAAGATTCAGAAATGAATCCGAGACTGAGGGTAGGTATAGCATGGGGCATGGAAAAGCATTAGTAGCATCCATAGAAATAAAGCAAGTAATACCAGGTGAGGGGGTGATGCATTGAGGTCTGGACATGCAGGATCGAGATAAAGATCAAAGGGATATGCCTTGCAAGTGAGGTATCTGTTTCTGAAACTCCAGGGAAAGACAGATCCTGGCAGGAGAAAGAGTAACTAAAGGTCATCTGCGTAAATGTGGACAGGGATTAGAGTGCCTAAGCAGAGTAAATCATCTGAAAAGAGACCCGAGTCCACGCAGAATACAGGGGCCTCCAGGGAGACGGGAGACTGCCACTGAGACCAAGGAGTCCACAGAGGGGTGAAATGGAGAAAAACCAGAAAGTGTGCATGTCTAAGAGCCAAGTGAAGTCAGCACATAGGAAAGAAGGCTAGTTCAATAGGGTCCAGTGATGAACAGAGTGCAGTGAGGGAAGGATGAAAGGATACCTAGGTAGTTATTGAAACTTAGTTACCTGTAGAACAGATTGGCCATTTTGCTTCTGGGTTTACTTATTCTGATTTTAACTTTTGTGAATTTTCTGTCTTTTTTTTCCCCTTTTCTCCCAATTAAGTAAATGGGTTTGGCAGTTGAACATCTTAAAAAATTGGCAGAAGGGAATGCCCTTCTGTTTGAAAACCTCATCTTACATTTTTTTTTTTTTAAGCAATACTGGAAGTGGGGAACATATGTTCAGCCTAAAAATCTTGATCTAACTTGCATAATACATCCATAGTATGTTTTCGTTTGTTTCTTTGTTTTCGACGACCATTTTCCTGATAGTAAATTATTAGTGATATGATTACATAATAATTGCATGTCTATTTAAAACTGAAAAACAAAAAAGTAATCATATTGTGTTCCAATCAACTTCATGAAAAGTAGTTTTAAAATTGTCTTTTTACATTAACGAAGGGAAATAATCAAACACCAAATTTTTGTATACAGAGTGCACACATAAATTAAAATTTAATTGAATTTCAGTCATATAGGAAATCAGACAACTGTTATTTGATTACATAAGAGCATGTACCTTGATATTAAGTGTGTTATATTTCAGAATAAATGTATGGCATAAAATATTTTAAGAGGCACTAAAACCTTAAATATTGAAAAAAATAGATTCAGTAATAGTAAAGTATGTTTCATTCAGTATGTTTCCTGATTGCATGAAGTAAAATTCAATGAATAAACTATCTCTGTTTTAATATGTATACTATAAAGGTATTTAAGAAAATAATTCTAGGTATGCTAATTATGTTGCACACAACAATTCTTATTTGAAATATTATCTATAGGCTAGGCTTGTGCTATAAGCAATCCCTTGATTTGAGTCTATTCATGGAGTAAGTGATTAAGCATCTTCATATTGTTTCCATTGACTTCCTAAGAATGAGTTAGATAGTGCTATGTTTTAATAATTTATCTATGATGCACCTAGTACCAATGATGCTTATGAGCAGTATTGTTTTATTTATTCAAAAATGAAAACTATAAATTCCTTGTAAAGACTTTAATTTTTATAAATCTTGATACATTTCCTTACATGGTGGAATATGAAACTAAATGCTGCAGGAATGTTTTCATTGGTAGGTTTTAGGCAGAATTGAATAGGCATTGCTGTTGTTTTGTTACATTTGCAAAAACGTAAATGGAAGCCAGCAAAATTCTTCCTGGAAGAACATACAAGCTTTCTAAAAGGCAAAGAGCATACTAACTAACAGAGGTTGATAAAACATGTGTTTAGGTGTTTACTACATGTCCCTGTTAGAAGTGGACAGGTAAAATGGATAAACTAGGAACTGTAAATCATAAATATAGAAACACTGCTTTTTTGAAAAAAAATTTGAATGCAGGTCAAGAGGTTTTTTTTGTCTCCTATGTATATCACAAAAGCCATACGTTTGGTCATCATTTTACACAAAACAAACATAAAATCTTTCTTTTTCTTGAATCAATGCAAACAGAGCCCAGATGGTCGTGTCGAGGTCAAAGGGCAGCATGGACGCTCATCCCTGCACATCAGAGACGTGAAGTTGTCAGACTCAGGGAGATATGACTGTGAAGCTGCAAGCAGAATTGGAGGGCACCAAAAGAGCATGTACCTTGATATTGAATGTGAGTTATTTTTATTTTGTACGTTTATCAAATCAACTTTTTCTGCTTTGAAAACTAGGAATTTTTGTAGGAAGGTAAAATACATATGTGGTTCATGTTTCATTTAATACACAGCTTTAGAAAGAATGCGATGATTCAGAGTCAGTTATTGGAGACATCTAGTGGATGTTATGGGACATTTCACATATTTAATGGTCTTGATATTGCTTACCATGGAAATTGTATTAGTTAGCAATAAATGGTTAACATCTACTTAGATATCTATCTGCTTGTTATAATATTAATGGTTCTGTGATCCACGTAGGTAGTGAGAATTCTCATTTCTTATTCAAGTGATTTTGTTAAGTTATATTCCATCCTCATAGGATATGACATAGTATTTTTAAAATGGTTAAATATATTAGCATTTATATTTTATCAGAATAGTGTTTAATATCTGAAAATAGGGACTATGACAAGGAGAATTGTTAAATATCATAAAATGTTTTATAACTGTGGGATTTGGAAAGTATGAAGATTAATGTTAATAAAACCTACACAGTCCACCTTAAGTCATTGCATGCGATTTTAGAATAGTATATATGTGTTTGAAAAAAAAAGAAATTTAACATTATTCTAAATAAATATTCAGGAGACATCAATGCTGGAGGTTTGCTGATACTTGAAAGGACATATCTGTCTTAGAGGGAATGTATAAGATACTCTTATTGACAAAATGTTTCTATTGGAGAATGTATAGTACATTAATATTGATAGAATATGATGGTGACTGTAAAAGAAGGTGCATTATCTTATTGTGAATGCCTCTAGAAAGCAAATATTTTCTCAAGAACAGACACAAATAATCCATATTATTTTACATATTAACTAACTGCTTGTCAAAAAAGATGAAAAGATAAATTAAACAATTTATGTCTAGGCTTCCTTTTAAATGTTTTGTTGATTTAAAGTTTGCATTAAGGTCAGTGATTCATTTTGAATTCATTTTTTGGAGTCAGTATATGTTATTTTAACAGATATATTTAAATTATTCAACACTATTAAATAGAATTCTAGCTAAGGGTTTTTCTAACATTATTAATCTTTACAAAGTATTAGTTTTGGTTTTACTAATTTACATTCTCTATCATATATCTGCTTTCTAGTTTGTTGATTTTGGTTTTAACTTTATTGTTTCTATTTTTTCTACATAATTTGGTTTTGCTTTGCTCTTCGTTTATAAATTTTTAGGGTGGGATATTAGATCATTTATTTTAAATATTTCTTATTGTCTCATATAACCATTTAAAGATCTAAATTTCTCATTAAGTGGTACTTTAACTGCATTTCACAAATTATATTATGTTGTATTTTTGTCGTCAAGTTGAATTTTTAAAAAATTTCCCTTGTGTTTTATCATTGCTCCCTAGTAATTTAAAAGGATGTGTTTGATTTTCAGATATTTAATATTTTTCTGGACTATTTTGCTATTATTTATTTCTAATTTAATTCAGTCATGCTTAGGAAATACCTGCTATATGATTTTGATTTTTTAATATTTATTGAGATTTGGTTTATGTCCCAACATATAATCTATTTTGGTGAATACTCAATGTACACTTGAAAAGCACATGTCTTCTGCCGTCACAGGACTTTGTGTTCTCTAACTATCAGTTAGATCAAGGTGGGTGACAGTGTTTTTTAAATCTTCTATGTCTTTAAGAAATTTTTTTGTATAGCTGCTCTATCTGAATGAGAGGTGTGATTATCCTACACTAGTGATCCTCTATCTTTCCAAGGTACCTCTGTACTTATGGAAAAATTTTAGCTCTGGAATTACTTTGAAGCTCCTCAAATAGAGCCTCCTCTACAACTACCTTGATTTTATATACTCTATAGAAGCCTTAGGGAGTTTTTGTTATTATTTTTGTTTCTGTTGTTATTTTTGTTTGATTGTGTTATCTCTAGAGATTTTAATTCTTACAAGTAGGGGCATTGGACTATCAAATGCTTGCAGTGCCATTATGGAAAAAAATACATCTAATATTATATTATATTATATTATATTATATTATATTATATTATATTATATTATGTTATGTTATGTTATATTATATTATATTACATTATATTATGGAAACCAGTACATAAATATCATATATGCACTATAATATAGAATATATAATAACATGTATAATATATGTAGATAGGGGTGTGTGTGTGTGTGTGTGTGTGTGTGTATTCTATTTATTAATGCAACTTTAAATCATAAACATTTGGTTTCCCTAGTTCCTGGAACCAAGAACATAAATGCCTTACTTTCAATTTTTATCAGTTTTTAATTTATTTCTTTCCTTCATTTTTTCAAATTTTATTTTTTATTTTTTAAATCGTATGTCGTTAAATAAATCATCACACCAATCAAAAGATTGTTTAAAATGCAGTACTAAAAAGAAGATGGGTTTTGTGTTATTCCCTTCAGTGATCAATCTTATGTAGTCAGTTTTTTATAATTTGACATTTTTATCTATAACCAACCTGGAAAGTGTAGTAAGTTCTAAATATGTAAGTTATTTTAAGTTGAAATATAGAATAACGTTAGCTGAGGTTTACAGTTAAATGTTTAGATTTCTTAATAGTATCCTTTACCTATAAAGGGTTAGCTCTTTTAATATAGACTAAATTTCATGTAAAGCAAAAGAAAATGTTTTATATTTTAAGATTCATAAATACAGTATCAAAATTTAATCATTTGTTTCATTGATATATTTTCTTCTTCTTCTTTTTTTTAAATTTCCCAAAAAGGAGATTCTCTTGTGGATCTAACCTACACATAAATGCTGTATTTAAACTATATCCTCTTGTTTTCTCCTTGAATGAATATCTTTTAAATATACAGTATGAATTGCTTGAGAGTTTCTTGAAGGCTAACTTCTTTTATGATTAATCTAGATTCCTATAATATTTCTTCATATATGTCAATCAGAATTCTCTATATTTCACAATTAAATTTACTAATGAATTTCAAGACAATAGTAAATTATGTTAGGAGTCTAGCTCACTATTCCAATCTTATACTGCATTTAAGAATAAAATTTACTTATAGAATGATATTAATTTACCCATACATTTGTCTAACATCTTCTCTATTGTATGTATTTGAGATTATTACCTTCTAGGTACTTACTATAATTTATTAATACTGAATCACATAAAAATGTTAATAGATGAATATAATGGTACAAAATTCACTTATGATAATTTATACAAATATAAGAAGAATTTATACTTAAGTGGAAAGTAACATAATTATTCATCTTAATTTTACTAATTTCTAAAGCTCAGATTTTATTCATGTGATAGAAATAGAGAAAATGTCACAATGTTATCATTTGTCTATAGTTAGTATTATTTGGAGGTATGGAGTTAAATAATTATTTGGAATATGTAACAATACGCATAATTTAAATTTCAGCCTGCTCTTCTCTTTTGTTTATATTCCTTGTAAATTAGTGCAGTTATATTATGAAAGTTAGAAGTTTTTTTATATCTACAATACTACTTTTTGTGATTAATGTCATACTTTTCTCACAGGAAGATTGGTAGAAATTTTGGTTGGATGTTGCAACCTAATAACTATGATCAGTACTGAAAGTGTTTAAGAAGCTTATATTTTGGTAATTACTGCCTGTGTTGTTGTAAGATAAGATATTTTATTGAGTGACAAATTTATAGTAGTATTAAAGCTTTCAGTGTCTTACATGTAACGCCATGAGAAGTTGTTGTTGTAAATAAACATGTAAGAAATGGGAAAAATATTTTTATTCTGCATCTTTGAATCAAAACAGTATAGAAACTATGAAAATTGCAAAGATATTATATAATGTCACCAAAAAAAATCTTATTAGAACAGTCTTTACTTCCTGATTCAAGCACCTGCAGTATAATATTCATAAGAATGAGTCAAAAAGAATCAAATCATTTATAATTTGATACCAACCACATTTACTTTAATAACATTAAACTTAAGGTATTTAGAACATTAAGCTGTTTTTTTTTTCATTCAAAACCTCTTTTGTATTTCATCTTACACAGATTCCTTGGCATCCTGCCAGTTCATTTTCACCCTTTCAAAGGCATTACTCTTACCACAAAGCAAGAGTTGAACTAAAGTTCTAATTTATAAAACAATGGAGATAACAAGCGTGGGATATGTGCTTTAATGAAATAAGCCCCGATTACATTGTATGTTTGATTACAATTAGAATATTATTAAGTTTTGTGACTAGGTACTCATTACATATTACTTATTAACTAGACTTAATTATTTTATATGATAAATTTAATTTAGCAGTTACGCAGTAACAAAGCATGATAAGAAGTATTGAATTTTCATTTACATTTTTTTCTCATGGAGCTCTCTGCACCTGTTTTTATTTCTTGTAAGATATAATACCAGTGTTTAAATGCATTTTCTCCTGTGGTATAAATGTATTAGCAATGTCAGAAAAGTTGTAAGGCTATAGGGATATTAATTAATCTTATAACGTGGATTCATATTATTCCATAGTTTCCCACATTCCTTAGAATTAATAAATCTTTTCTCTATCACATACATATTTCCTCAAGTTTTCCAGTCTCTCAGTATAACTGTGATTCTAGTAGTGTGATGGGCTGCATGTACGGGATTAGGTAAATAAGATGCAAACATGATTTTAAAATTTAAAGAAATTATCTTAATAAACATTTAAATAGAAAAATTCGTTGGCCATAGCAGGCATACATTTTATACCTGTGATTAAAATCTTGTCTTATGACCCTATCTTTTGCACTCACCATAATACATTTAATCTGTTTAAACTTTAAAGAAGATGGCTCATTTGCAGAAATAAATTGGTTCTAAAGCCAGCAGCTAATTAGGTTTTATATCTAGTATGATAATTTCAAGGACAGTATCTGAGAAAAATTCAAAGCTTTTCTCTACATCTAAAAAATAAGAACAGTATATTAAAAGAGAAAATATTTTATTGATCAGCTGTATTTTTTAACCCAAACTTTACACGAGCCCCCTGGGAATATTTGAAATATCACATTCCTCACAAGCACAGATACTATCAATTATTCTAATTTCATCACATTTTTGTCTAGACCTGACAGATATATAATTTGATTCAGATCAATGTTGTTGTTAAAACATATTTCAGAAATTATGATGATGAAAAGTCTTTAAGGACTAGTAGGAAATATGTAACCCTTGAGAAATAAACCTTACAAATTAACAAACACATACAAACACTTAAATAAATGTAGTTATTTTGTGTAATTACTAAATTTATCTCTGTCTTTTGATACCTGCTTAAATGAATTCTAGACATATCAATCTCTAACTTCAGTTTACCACAACTTTCAGCCTTTCTCTGGAATGAGAACCTCAGTTCTCACCAGCACAGTGACCATCTTAGTTCAGGCTGCTATAATGAAATACCATAGCCTGGGTGGCTTAAACACAGGCACTTATTTCTCATGGTCCTAGAGACTAGAAGTTCAAGATCAGATGGCAGCATGGTGAGATTCTTGAAGAGGACCCTTTTGCTGGTTATTTTTACACATGTCCTTTCCTTGGTACATGCATATGGAAAGGGAGACAACTCCTGTCCCTTTCTTTAAGGACATGAATTCCATTATGCAGGTTCTGCCCTTATGACTTCATGTAAAGCTCATTACCTCCCAACGCCCTCACCTCCAGATATCATCTCATTGAGGATTAGGGCTGCAACATAAGAACTGGGGGAAGAAAGACTCCAACGTTCAGTCCATAGAAGAGAGCCTTATGGATTTAATAGAGAAGACCACCTCACACATAGAAGTAGTGTAAAATTTCACAGGGTGAGCCTGCCCACTGAAATCACATCTGAGATCACATCCTATCAGGCCTTCACTGACTTCACTGAGTATTGTCATCTTCAAGATGCTGAAAGATCCTCTGTAATCTTATGGCAGACTGTTGTTTGCTTTTTATTGTTGTGACCCAGACATTCCATTATGTATGTAGACAACATTCTAAAATGCACAGACACTTTAAGATGGAAGTGTTTTAGTTGGCTTTTGATTTTTTTTTTAGGTCATCAAGGTTTGATATACCTGCGAAGTTTAAGAAATGCATTAAATTTGTGGAGCAGTTTTTGCCACATGTAAAATTAACTACATAGACATCAAATTAAAATACTAGATAAAAATTTAACATTTTACTTGGTTGAGGTTTTTTTTTTTAATTTTAATAGTAGTGACATTGTAAAATTATTTGACATCATTAAGCACAAATTACGTGTTATACAATGTGCTACTGGTAAATCTGATTCACTAATTTATCATTATTGATATTCAATTTTAACATCGTTATAGTTCTATGACCAATCATCTTTTGATAAGTCATAAATTTTTATGAAAGATTCACTTAAACTTTGCTTCCTAAATTTATATGTAAAATTGCGCATAATGATGATAATATAGTCTTTAAAATACTGTAGCTATTTATGGAAAATTCAATATGTAAAGCAACAATAGAGGACAAAATAGCCATAGGTGGTAAAATACTTTTATTAGTATTCTTATGTATGATCTAAGGAGGAGAGATATTAGGATGAAAGAATAATAATAGAAACAGGAATAATGCACCTTATCATCAAACTTCTTTTATGATCGGTAATATGTATATCACTAATAATGGTCAAATTAAGTGTGTGCCAAGTGCCATAGAGGCGTATCTTAATATAAATGATGTTATAAATCTAGATTTATAAAATATGCCACGATTTATGCATAACTCGATTGTTCAAATTTAGTAAAGAAACTGCACATCCAGTACTAAGGTTAAAGTGGCAATAAACACATCTAATTTAGTATTCTGTGTAGTCATTAGAATTCCCATGACACATGGACTTAATCTAGTTAACTGCCATAGCTGATTCTGCATATGAGTGAACATACAGTAGAACGGGATCTATGAAATTATTAATTGAATTATCTTCTAAATGTGCCAAAGGATATATTAGCTTTTATTCCCTTGGTAGTTTCCCCCAACATAAATCAAATGAGAAAATTCAATGACTAAAATAAATGTCAAGATGTTTTAGAAATTATTTTTAAAATGTGCACTTAATTCTTAGCTAATTTAAGGGGTTGGCTTCATCACAAAATGGGCAATAAGAGTCTATGAAAGAAAATATATTACTATAGAATTAACACTGATAAGAGTCCTAAATTCTGTGATTTTAGCTAAGTCAAACAAATGTTGGTATAGTTTTCCTCCTCTGTTAAATGGAGTGATGACATCTATAATACATATCTTGGGTTTTCATTCATTAATGTAACCATTATTTATTGAGTATCTACTGAGTGTCGAATATAAATTTAGGTGCTGTACAGAACTGTGAGAAAAGACAGCATTGTCCTTGCCCTTGGAACTTATGTTTCAAGGGAGCCAGGGAAAGGAACACACAGCTACAAAGCTAAGGAAAGGAACACATAGCTACATTAAGATGAAATATATCTAAAAGTGATTAGGTAAATGATATAGCTAGGCAAGAGGCTGAAAGCAGGAAAAGTTTAGGGATGGATACAGTTTAAGGAACAAAGTTAACCCAAATGGAGACAGGGCCAGAGAAAAGTGGTAGGCTCACTAAAGAAGAACTTTATAAATCATAAAACTTTTTGATTTAAGAAATGTGAAGATAATCTCTTAGAAAGATTTAAGATTTAAATAAGTAACATTGTCTTAAAATAGAAACTGGTAGACCAGTAGGCCAGTAAGCCAGTAAGGACAGAGCTTCTGAAGTTGGCCAGGTGATGAGTATGGCCTCAAACGGGGATGTAATAATGGCAATGGAGAAAAGTGAACGGTATATTTATGTACTGTGATTTATTGGCAAGAAATGAATGTCGGAGTTCTTAAAATAGGATATTGTATTACACATTAAAATCATTTTTACTATTATTTGTAGTTCCTAAAATCTAAGATTAAAGAGAAAAATACTTAAAATCTTATACCGCAGAGTATGATCACTACAGGAGAGGATAGTATTTCACAGTAGTATGTAAATTATTTGGAGGGTATGCAAGAAACATTTTGATAATCCCAATACTGATTTATAAGAGCAGTACATATTATGTTATTAATATGATTGAGAGGCTTAAATTTATTTTTTATTGTTTGTAAATCTTACCCTAATGATGCTTTTCAATTTGATTCACAAAATGTATAGTAAATAATGATTTTGTATACCGATTCTATTATTTATGAAACTGTGACCATTCAGGTCAAAGGATTTTTAGATTTCAGTTGCCAGAGCCTGTGTTGTGTTTTGTTTTCCACTTCAGCCTGCTTATGAGCAGGCAGAATTCAGGAATCCAGGCCAGCACTCAGCAAGAAGTAAGACTTTACTCAGGTCACAGGTACCAACCACAAATAAACCATGTTCAGGAAAAAAAAAAAAAAAAAAAAAAAAAAAAAAAAAAAAAAAAAAAAAAAAAAAAAAACAGAAGAAGAGATTTCAGAGCTCTAAGAGGAAATGGCAAGAGACAGTAAAAAGCTGTATTAAGCTAGTAATCAAGATGGCAAGTCTTATATGGTGACAGAAATGCAGTGATGAGTGCTGGCTGCAGGTTCAGCTCAAAGTCTCAGCACTAAGGCAAACTAATAATAATAATGAAACAAAAAGGATATTTTTCAAAACAGGAGTAACTTGACATCAAGCCTGAAGGCAGTCTTAAAAGTTTGTCTAATGTCTCCTGGAATATGATTTTCCTGATCTCACCTTTGAAAAAGTGACAAATTTGGATCCTGGCATACTTTGGTATTTCTTCTTGATGGCAACTTTAAATCAGAGATTCAGTCAAGGCCATAGATATGAAACTGTTGAAATGTTCTAGCTCAGCCTTCTGCCTATACAGCTGTCATTTAATAAAACCTCAATAATTTATCTTTTAAGATATTGCCATTGTGATAATAGGCAAGGGAACATAGTTCCTTTATTTGTAAAGTCCTTATTCATTCTACATCCAGTTTTACATGTTCTTCTTCCAGTCTATGTAGTACTATATACATTTGGATAAATAATTATATAATCATTAACTGGATGATATAGGAGCCTACAGATAATCTATTTTCCAATATTTTCAACACCAAGGACCTTTATATTCTTTTTTTTCATACATTATCTGGTTTTAAAGATATTAACTTATTAATATAATATCCATTAAAGAAGGATTATTTTTAATCTTCTATATATATACATGTAAGTACCTGTGTGTGCATAGTAAACTGTCAACCAGAGGCATTAATAAACATGAAAAAATTAGCATTACCCCAAGAGGTTTACATAATTCCAACCAAGAACAAATATCACCTTTTATATGGTTCAATGCCTCTTTATATATGGTAAATATCATAACCCTCTCTCTCTCAGTATATATATATATTTTTGTATTCTTGTCCCTGTTCCTGTATTCCTCCTCCTCTTCCTCCTCTTTTTTCTCACCTTCCCTCTCCCTCTCCAGTTTTAGTTCTTTTCTCTTTGATGTAAAATTAATTTTCCTGAATTTTTATCTAAGCACTATTTATTTAAGGATATGTTGTTAAAACGTGGTTCTAGCCATAAAATCCTTAGTGTGGAAAACGACTGGCCTGCCCCAGAATGTATTTCTCCTTACATTTTAGCTTCTCATACATCAGCATGGACAGGAAAGTTGGTGATGATTCTAATCATCTCATTTTATTGGCAGCACTTGGAAATAAATGAGTGTACCATGTGCATTCTTTTTCACCAAAATCCCTCTAAACTCTGTTATGTACTTCTTTTATCGCTTAAATACAGTATATAGGACATAATGAAGAACTTCCTTGATTGCTTGATATAATCACTTCAAATATTAATTCCAATATGGAGTAACACTGTTAATGATCTATAGAAACAGCTCTCTGAGAATATACTTATAGTTTTTAATGGAATAACTGGCATAGCTGTGCGGTTTTATCAGATGAATATAAAGAGCCAAAAGGTGGTGGTCTTGGCCACTGCCTTCCTAAATATCCCAGAGCAAGGTTTCTTGTATGTAGAATAAAGATTTGTAGATGATGCCCATGTTCCTTTCCAGATATTAGATGCTATGAGATCTGCCCAGTTCTGTAGAACTTAAAATGACCATGTGCACGAAGATGTTGTAAGTTTAACTTTGTTCATAGGTAAATGCTAGAAATACAAAAATTGCTTCCTCATGCCATGAGAAGTTAGTGGATTCACTGTTAGATATGTCTCCCATCTTTCCCTGTCTGAAAATCTGGTTGGGTAAAGTTTCATTTGTGTGATTGATTTAAAAAACGATCATTTTAACTCTAACACTTCAAATATCCAAAATTACAGGAAATAATCCAATAGTTATAGCTATCATATTTCCTTCAGATCTGTCTTAGTCATTCCCTCTGAAGGGAAATACAAACACGTTTTTCTTCTAGTTACCTTTCTTGGGTATACCCTTTCTTTTGCCAAAGAGAAATTATCCTGTCACCTATTTAAAATGATAGGAAAGACTTTATTCCAGTCTATTGCAATAGGGGTCAAGATTGTTGCAATAGGGGGGAAAGACTGAACTGAACTCCAAATGTAAGGACAAGCGTGCATTTAAGCCAGAAAGCAGAGTGAGACTAGAGTCTGTGGATAGACATTTTTAAGAGGAGCTTGATTAAATTTCAAGGACAAGGTGATTCTTGCTAAACCAATCTAATAAGATTCTTGCTAAAAATAGGCCATGAAAATAAACATTAAAGGTAGATAATAAGGAACTTGATCAGATACCAATGGTAATCAGATACCAAAAGTGGAAGGGTTCTCACTAATCTCACTTAGCTTGGGTTCTTTACTAAAGGCAGACCAGGACAAGTCCCAAGGACAAGGTTTAATAAAAAAATTTTTAAAAAAGACCCACGGACCCTGCCTAAACTTTTGTCAAGGGGTGTGTTTTTGCCACTTTCCTTGTTTCTCATCGTTCCCAGACACTTTCTGAAGGTTAGCTCTACCTTCACATCCAAAAGAGAAACTGATCAAGTTTCTCTGATTTTTGTTCTCTGCTCAGATAAAAATTTGTTCTTCTACTAGTTAATTCTGTTCATTGTAATTTGTAGAATATTTTTAATTTGGACTTTAATAGAACTTGAGGGATATATAATACCTTAAGAGATGTTTCCATAACTTTCTAGTCCATAACTTTATAGTCCACAAATTTATTTTCCCCATGCATAGAATACGAGCACAAAATCTAGGCAAAGAAAGCAACTTCAAGGTGAAAATTTGTCCTTGCCTATTTTTTGGTTTACACACACACACACACACACACACACACACACACACTCCGTTATTCCACACTTCTGCCAGTTCTGCTTATGCCATATTCTTCTCTCCTCCTCTGACCTTTTTTTTTTTTTTTTTTAAACTGGTAAAGTTTATTTTCTCTGCACAACATTTGAAGCCTTTCATGATGTGAAAGTTCTGCTTTTCTGGAAAGGCCAATTTTGTGAAAATCACAATTTTTAATTTATCAACATAAAATATGGTTAATTTTTTTTTTTTAGCCTGAAGTCTTCATATGTTGCCTTTTCTTGAGTTAAATCTTTCTTCAAACAGTAACTCAACACCATTTGTTCGATATCATTATGTGCCAATCTTGTGCCGGTACATATTGCTGTCTTGCTACTGTTTTGATATTTACAAAACTTGTAAACTAGAGGAATCTAGTTTATGTTTTGCTGTAGATGGGAGTTATCAATATTTTCTTGCCTCACACCAGAAACACATTTTTAATGAGGTTTTCAGCCATATGTAGCATGTATAGCCTGTAGCACATTTGCATTCAACATAAGTAATTCTGAATTAAATTCCCATAGAGATTATCAGGGAAGCAATTAGTGGTGATTGCTTGCTTTTATTTAAACAAATCTTGCCCTAAATTTATTGTTAAATTATCATATAATACACGTATGCACAGATGTCATATTATATCAGAGTTGACTGTGAGCCAGCTATTAATAGTACTATTAGCATGCATGGTTTTCATATTGGGCTGTATTTGTATGCAAATAATTATTCATAAGCCTCTCCCTAAAATAGTACAATACTAAAGAGATTATATTTCACATATATTAAGCAGTAATAAAATATTTTATAGATAGATGTAGATATAGATATTGGCTTAGCTTTTTACTCTGAATATCAGGAAGTTCAGCTTCCCTTACAATTCCACCCCTAATTAGTTGTAGAGTCTTAGATTGTCACTTAATCCTTCAAGGCCTTGAAAAAGTTTATTTTTGTTGCTGTTGTTGTTGTTGTTGTTGTTTTTACTTTTCTCCTCGAAAATACCTTCTGTTCAGTTTAACTGAACTGTTGAATTGAAAATTAATGCCTGTTTAATTTTCAGTAAGTTTGATATAGGTTTTGAGAATCAAGTAAGCATTTTACATTGTGTAAGTCATCAAGGATATTATTGTGAACAAGGCAGAGCTTAACCCGTAAGATTTAGGTCATTTGGTGGAGAAATAATCAAAAAGATCCTTTCAATGCTTAAGACATGTTGAGAAAGAACAGAATCTGTGGGAGCACAATGTAGGGAACTTCAAGCCCCAGCTGATGGCTGTGGAAAGGCTGTTTAGGAACTATGGAGCTCGGTTTTGAAGTCAGCCAGGTGAAAGGAAGAGCAGACACATTGCAAGCTGGGGGGAAACTATAGGCAGAGATGTCTGTGGAATATTTAGCATGCTAGTTGCCAAGATGTGTCACTATTTAGCCAGCCGTCTTTTCTGAGACATTAAGATGCCTTGAGTTTTTTGTTATTAAAATATCAATGCATTAAAAGTCCTTTGTGTAAACCTTTGATAATATTTCAACTTATTCTCTTTGGAATGATACCTAGGACTGTATTGTAGAACTGAGATTATAACGCTTTTTAAGGCACTTTATCCTCCTAAAGAATTGTTCCAGTTATATTCCTCTCAATTATAGATGATAGAGTCCAAATCACCAAAATGTTGCTAGCACTGAAAATTATAATTTTGTTTCTGGATTGAATGGGAATATAATGGGCCCTGGTTAAAATCATCCTAGACTTACATCCCAGACCTACAACTTAGTACTAGAACAAGCTTGAAGGCTCTTACAACAGATCCCTCCTGCTTAAAACAGAATAGCACCTTCTCTCACAAGGTTATTTGTATAAATTTACTAATACACAGAAAGCATTCAATAAATATTTCTTACATTTATGTGAGACTAGCATTAAAAACATACAGTAAAATACATGTAGACAAGAATTTTTAAATGATTACTTCTTCATTTGTACTACAGATTATAACTCATATATTTGACATATAATCTGTTGATGTAAAAAAAAGTTAGCTGTAGGTCATTTTTAAGTAATTAGGGGCAGTAAAACAAAACATTTCAGTTAGACAACTGAAACTGATCATTTATGAAGTGATATTAAATTCAAATAGTTAATATCAGTAACAACAATGATCAATATAAATATCGGCAACATTTAGCTACTTAAGATTATGTTTTTTTATGTAAAAATAAAATAAAATAATGAATTCTCTCAAATAATTATGTATATGTTTAAGATTTTAAGACTCAAAGATATTATGATTGATTGACATTTGGGCTATGTCAAAGTTCTAGAGTGGAACAAGACTAAAACCCATGTTTATGTGTTTTCACAATTAGTTTATTTCATTAAATGACATAATATATTGTCTCTTTTCTCTTAACTATTTTTATAGAAGTCTGAGGTAGGGGCCTGAGAATTGACTGAGCATCACAGCAACTGATTAATTCTTAAATTAATACTATTGACTAAATCATTTCTGATTTAATAAATACTTGAAATGATATTTTAGGAAAAAATGTTTAGTTATATTGCCATTTAATTTAGACTGTATCTGCTTCAAAATATTTGTAAAAGATTATATAACTAAGATACGATTTCAAAATGATACAAGACATCGATTTTGTTAAGTTTTATATTAAACTCTTCCTTTGCAGTGTGGGTAGTTTCATAAACAGGTTCCATATATGTAGATAGACAGTAATTTACCAGGTGGACATTTTTGTCAAATTTTTAAATGCAAATTTAACTCGGGAAATTTGATTTTTCGTATTTTCACAATTAGCCAACTTTGAATGTTTTTATATTAAAATTATTTGATGAAATAATCAAATGACATGTATTTTTATGAGTTCTTATGTCCTATTAGACCTGAAATTAGAATTGCTGGTTTTTTTTGTAGTCAAGTAATAATTATTTCTTATATTAATTAAAAGAGTATTTATCTTAAAGAAAAGGTCTATAAATATTATATTATGTTGCTTTACAGATGCTCCCAAGTTCATATCAAACCAAACAATTTATTACTCTTGGGAAGGAAATCCAATCAATATAAGCTGTGATGTAAAATCTAATCCACCAGCATCGGTCCATTGGAGAAGAGAGAAATTAGTCTTACCAGCTAAAAACACCACTAATTTGAAGACATATAGTTCAGGGAGAAAGGTGATATTAGAGGTAAGTCTTTACGTACATATTAATATTATTTTAGCAATTATCTACTATTTCAGAATATGTTTAAAGATCTTAATACATTTATGTATTATGTTTATATTATAAAATATATAGAAAACCAATGTATCTATTTCATGTTTGCTTAAAGGGATAGTTTATGTATTTGGATTATGGATCTTTAATGATTAACATCTCATTATTTATATATAAAAATGGATGTCAACTCTTGAGGGAAAATTTTCAATTTCAGTGTTGATACTAGTCATTGATTCTGTGGTTACACAGTCCTTCTCCTTAAATGCTATCTACTGGCTGTATATTTACAAGTTCCTAAATAAACAAGATTTACTTGTTCAATGCCTCATTTTATTTTATTTTTTAAATAAAGACAGTAAATAATTGTTTTTGTATTGCCCAGTCCCTGTCCCTTAAATTCTGTTTGAATTACTAAATAAAATACCTTTTATTTAATAATTGCAGATCACATATGTGTATATATCAGTTCCCAAAGTTTACATACATCTGTGGCAATGATCATCAGCCCTTCCAGTTTATGATGCTTTGTTTCAGAATAATTGAGAATCTTCCACAGACAGCCTTATTTAGCTAAATAGATGGTACATTTCCCCTCTAATTCCATTTACATAAATTGTAAAAATTCCTATTTTGAAATACCACCTGATATCTGTAGTGGGTTCACTTCAAAATATTCTTCTCATTGGTGCCATATTAACTCTTCTGCCTGCTAATCGGACTTAGTAAAATGTTTGGTTGATAAAAGGGTTTAGACATCACTTTCCCAAATGTTTGCATAACTGACAGATAATTAACCCACTTTGTCTAGATCAATTTAAATTGATTTCTTTGTAACTGTATTAGATGAACTAGCTATTGGCGAATTGACATAGAAGTCAATTTCAGAAATACATTTGGGCAGATTTAACTTAAATTTTAAATGTTTAACCACAGTTAAAAACTGAAGTTAGATTTCACTGAAGTTTTGGGGAATGTATTAGTGTGCTCGAGCTGCTATAACAAAATAGCACAAACTGCATGGCTTAAATAACAGAAACCTTCCCCTGCACTGCCCACAACACACACATTTCTGGAAGCTCAAAGTCAAAGACCAACGTGCCAGAAATATTGGTTTCTGGTGAAACTTTTCTTTGTGTCTCTTCTTATTAAGACATCAGAACACATTCTATGCCCTCAGTTAACCTTAATCACAACCTTAAAGACCCTATCTCCAAATACAGTCATCTTAGTGGTCAAGGATTCAACTTATGAGTTTTATGGAGTAATACAAGTCAGTCTCAACACGTAAATATAAGTTTATGTTTCAGTGATAGACTAATCTGTAATTTCTGCTTTACTTTATCTTGCCACATTTAAGTTTTGGGATAGCTCATAATTCTTCATAGTCAATATCAAGCAACATTTTATAAATTCGACGTTTAAATATTTTATTTATACAAGTTTCTAGTGTTACTTAATCGGTTTCCTAAATAGCATTCTTCCTTATCCCAAACTGAAAACTAAGCAATTTTTGTTTGCTTTTCACATAACCAGGTAATCTCTTGGTTAAAACATTGACCTTGAGCACATACTTTTTATGTGCACACTATTTAAAAATATATAAATTTAAATCCAGAATAAAAGATATAAATGTGTAGCTAACACTATTGAAAGACAGAATAAGACAAAACAACACTTAAAAAAGAAAAAACAATAATAAGAAGGACTAATTTTAAATTAGTAACAATTAGTAGCATATATAGTTGCTTGGGATAGTATATTATTATTAATTTTCATTTAGTAGTTATGATAATAGTCATATAATTATTAATTTTTATGACCATATTATAAAATATATAAAAAGTTAAGTTTACAATGAATAATAAGTTGGTCAATAGTCATTTCTTGAATTGATTTTTAAAGGTTTTTTCTTTTCCTTTGATTAAATATATATTCAAAATTTTAAATTTATGAATTTTAAATATAAAATATTCTATAACTCCTTTGGGTTACTACCAATAAATGCATCTGTAAAAGTCATGAAAACTTTTTTTGTTAATGTTCCTGAGCACTCCTCTGAAATGAGACAACTATTCAATATATGACAAAAATCGATACAGGAGTTTATAATGGGTTGATTGGAATGATACTCTGCTTTACATCACCTGTATTGCTGTTCCTTGTCCTAGTAAGGATAGTAATTGTTAAATAAGTGGTTTTTTCACCATTAATACATACAAAGTGAAAATCAAGTCTTTGAAAGTGTAGGAAAAAAACTAGCAAGCTTTTTCATTAACATTGTACTCTCAGCTTATACTGTGATGTTTAAAACTGCATTTGTCGATCTATTATATTCTGTCAAAGCCCAACATCTTAAGTGAATTTGAATTATTTTAACTGCATATTAAAACATGACAAGGTATATTATAAGTAGTGTTCCTAGTACTTCCATGATAAATAGCTGCACTAATTTGCATATTGAAACATTTAAATATTTTTAAATTACTGTTTTATACCATATCTTTGTTATATATTATCTAATATTTTGAAAAACTCATCTATTATTTTGTCGTGCCAGGATAGAGTATAAAATCACTATGGACTTTACCTTTATATCACTTTCTTAGAAAATGCCAAATATGCTGAGTCACATGATTTGGCCACATTTTTTACTAGATCTGTGCTTTTTTTTTTTTTTAAATCTGTGCTACTAATCTGTATTTGCTAATTATACAACATGATAAATAATTATCTTTAATAGGTAAACTCCTAAGAAGTAAAAACAAAAATGAATTGAGCCTTTTAAAAATCATTCCAATGTGAAAATGAATTTATTTAAATTACTTTATTATTCCTGAGGGGCTATATAATAGTGACAATTCTTTGTCATGGCAATCCTGTTTCTGCATTGTATTCAGTACATAGTCTTCTCTATGGAATATGAAAATAACTTCCCGAGATGCCTGCAGAATAAGAAAAAAATTTTGTTAAATTATTTTTCATTAGTAAAATTATTTTTGAATTAAATTTGCCTGGTTTATTAAAAACTAAATGTAAGTAAAATGAATATTTAATCACTTAGGAAAAAACTTTTAAGAGTTTTTAAAACTTCTAATCCTTAAACCTATGACTTATTTCTAGATGGACAGCTGACTAGAAAATGAATGACATGGCCTTTCATACCCTTTCAGAATTACCTCTTCGATGGAACTCAAAATTGTACTTTTAGTTAATAGCCTCCTATTTCCACAAAATCATTTTCCCTCTTTTAGGATAGAGTTGAAATTAACAACAACTCTTCTTTTAAGCATATTCTCTCTTAATAATAGTTACTGGGACAGCAAATTTTGTCTATCACTGTCATCAAATCTCTTTTCAAATTGGTACTTTAGAATTTCAGTACATTAGAATTGCAGGGTTGGTCCCAATATTCAGCAATAAAATCCCAATAGGTTAACTTAATTATGGACTTCAAATATGTGAGGATTTAAGGTCAGCTATGTTCTAACTAAAATGAAAGAGAATGACAGGAATTGAGCAGAAATGAAGACAAGATATCAAGATCCCAGGCCTGTCTTCAAGGATTGCAACACAAGGACAATGTTTCCTGCAAAACACCATCCTGGAGAGATTTTTCTTTTTGAATAAATTTTCATCTTTCGTTAATATTTTATGTTAAATAATATCATAAGACGGAGAGATTTGATGTTTTGAGCCTTTCTTGAACTTTAAATCTGCCTGATCTTAAAGTATTAACAATGCTTCTGGTGCAAGTTTTCTGTTTTGAAGTTCACATCCACCATAACTGCAAAATATATATTTTTCAAACTATGTACTATTTTCTGAAATGTACATATATAAATATCTAATAATTTTTTTCTGTTCAATAGATGTACCAAAAGGGTGGCATTTATCTACTTTATCTACTTCATAAATTAATAGACAAATTATATTTACCTAGTCCTTTGGATAGTATAATTCCATAGATTACATCTTAAAAGGATTTTTATTACTTACTAATATTCACTTGATATAGAAAAAAGTTATGGCAAGCAGTTGTGGTTATTAAACTTGTGTAAAGATGATAGGCATATTAGAGTCTATTTTAAAACTTCAATACTATTGTTTTAAAATAGTAAAACTTTTATTACTATAATTATTTTAGATTGCACCTACATCTGACAATGACTTTGGACGATATAACTGTACAGCCACAAACCGTATAGGAACAAGATTTCAGGAATACATTCTTGCTTTGGCTGGTGAGTATAGCACAATAATTTCTGAAAATCAAACACTGTTTCTGTAAGTAAATAGTTTTTACATTTCAATAAGTCATGATTTGGGTTATTATTCTAAAAATGATATAGTGCTTAAAATTTTGGTAAGGTTGTATCTGACATATAGTGAGGACTTAGAATATATTTACAGGTCAAAATTGATTTTAAATCCTCCAACTTTATAAATAAAATATGTAGGAAAGACATAGAAAATGTTGTAAGAAATCAAATTATATTTATAATAAGAATCCTGTCAAAAATTAAAATTAAAAGACAACTTGAGAGGAAATAAAAAATGAATATGTTTTAATATTCTAAACTTGAAAATGGAAATTATAAGCTTATTTTTAAGGAAATTAGAAAATTTAGAGTTATATAACTTTTTCAAAAGTCTCATATGGATAAATCACTAGCTTGTACCCTAAAACTTAAAGATATAGAAATAATGTGTAGAGTAAATTTATTTTTAACTAGAAATATAGCTATGTTTTAGTTATATGTTTATATATTATATATGTATACACACATATATATTTAAATTTTGCCATTATGTTTTACAAGACTAATTAGAAATTTGGAAATATTCATGTTTTATGCTTTCTGTAGCTCAAATGATGCAAAAATATGATTTGTCTTTCAAGATCAGGTAGATAAATATTAGAAAATTATTGAATTCTTATGTTTTAATAGAATAAATAGCTTTCATGAAAATATTTTAAAACATTTTCTAATTAGAGTTCTTATATATAACTACAATTTTACATTAAGTTATGAAAGATATTTTTTATTCCTATGAGAATAAATTTACAAAAGTCATGAAATTTGTTCTAAAACAAAAAGAAGTACAAAGCTTAAAATACTCAAATTATTATGGAACTGGAAAATCTATTATCGTCTAATTTAAGTTTTACTACATTGAGAAATAAGGGAGAATAGGGATTGTAGGAAAGAGTTTTAGGGAAGAAAGCCGGAAGGAAGAAATTAAGGAGAGAAGGAGATAAGGCAAGTGGGAAAGGAGGGGGAGGCAGAGGATAAAGGAAGGAAATAAACTAATATTTATTGTCTACCATAAAGTTATTAGAAAATTAATCTCAGTGAAAATCACGGGAAGAAGACTCTGCATTTAGGAATATGAATTCACCATTATACAAGCAAATTAAATTCTAGAAAAATGATATGTGTTCTTTTATCAAAATTTATTGATAATAAATTGAATTATCATTTGTACTTTTAAGAAACATTCACTACTTGTATTAATTTTGAGTCTTAGAAAATTAAATGATTTTTGTAATTAGCATAAAGTTTTTATAAATAACTAGATATATGATCAATATATGTATATATAACTATAAGATATCATTATACGCTGTCATATATTACATTTTTCACAAATGATACAGTTTTCTCTTTAAATAAAACTTGATAAATGACCAAAATTTATTTTAGTTTTTTAGATTTTATAATTCAAAAAGTATGTTAAAAAAATAACAGAACGTTATATTGATGAGATTTAAACAACTAATTAAATTCACTGGAAACATTTAATATTTATCACCTTCATATTTCACATTATTTACTTCAGTGCTTTTCATTGAAAAACATATTTGATACCTATCATTCTAATGATGATATAAAGTAAGTGAGCTTCTCTCTGTCCAATTATAATAAAAAATAGAAAATGTGCCTTTAAGAGACAGAATGTTATTGGAAATATTTTTGAATACTGCAATTCTCCTAATATTTCAAAATTTTGTGAAAAATGCAGGCTAAAACTTTGTTTTAGAAGAAGGTCGATTCAACTTAAATTGTTCTGAAGATATAAAAGTATATTAGACACTGAGACTTAGTTAAGAAACATACACTTAAACATCAGCACTTACAGGTATGATTCCTTTAATGGGACCCCTTCATTTAATGCTTATAAAATTTGCTTTCCTGTAGAATCTGAACACTGTAAGTCTAATGTGATTTTAAATAAAATAAAAGATACATATATATATATAAATTTAATATTTCAAAATATATATTAGTATAACAGCTTGATATTTTATTCACCTATTTGGACTAATAAAAGGTCAAGATTATTTAACATATAATATTTTACACCTGTAACAGATTACTTTGCTTCCAAAGAGCAGTAAATTAAAACACCCAGAATTTAACATGAAATTATTTGCTACACATTCAGTGAAAAATGTAGAAAAAAGCTACTTTTTAACTTTTTTTTCTTCAAAAATCTTATTTCTTTCCTCCTTTCTTCTTTGTTTCTTCCTTCCTCCCTCCCTCCCTCCCTCCCTCCCTCCCTCCCTCCCTTCCTTCCTTCCTTCCTTCCCTCCCTCGCTCCCTCCTTCCTTCCTTTCCTTTTGTCTCCCATTCTGAATAAATAAGTTCTACGTCTGGGCAAGGCAGGCATCTGTGTGAAGTTGGGGTGAAGTACAGAAGCCTGTCATGGGGTGTCAGACCCCAAGCAGAGTGAATGGAATAAAAGGGGACTTCTGTTGTTTAGAGCGGGATGTTCTGGCCCAGGCAGGGTGTAAAAGATATCTAGTGGTGTGTGTGCATGTGGGTGTGTGTGAGTGTGTGTGTGTGTGTGTGTGTGTGTGTGGGTGTGTGTGTGTGTGGGTGTGTGTGAGTGTGTGTGTGTGTGTGTGTGTGTGTGTTCAGCTATTTCTACAAGGAGCTTCCTTTTGCTTGAATTGTTACTTAGAAAATCATTTCTGAGCTCTATCTGCTGGGAGGACTTGGGAGCTGCAATATCCCAATAGCAAAGAGCATACCTGGTAGCCAGATTTTGGTTTTGAAATAGCATTCTTCACTAATGTTAACCAGGACTCCTAATAAAAATTGCTGATTCTAAAATTGGGACAGAGAAAATACAAGATAAGCCTGGAACAATACATTGTGACATAAAGAAAGGGGGAAAAAATTTAAAGGGACATGTTAAAACATCCATAAGCCGAATGCGAAAAACATTGCAATGTAAATTAATTCAGCTAAGGCTCATCAGTGGTTGCTAAAGCAAGTATGTGAAAGTTAGATAAGAAAAAAATATAAATATAAATAGTTTTAAAGTAGAAGATCCCACTTTTATTAAAGAATCAGTTAGCATCATCAGTAACGAGAAAATTAAATGGGTACTATCAGAAAGAGGCATCAGGAAGAACACAGAATTACTAGGGTGATAGTCATGCCAAAAATGCATAGTCAGAATCTAGTATGAGGAAATATGAGACAAATACAAATTGACATACCATATACAAAATAACTGATATTCCAAGTGTCAAAATCATGAAAATAAAGGAATGATCAAGGAAACTTCCCAGACTAAAAGACAGTAAAGAAAAATAAATAAATAAATAAATAAATAAATAAATAAATAAATATGATAATTACTATTATTACATGCATTCATGCATCTTTTGTTATAAATAATTGTATTGGAATGATGGGTACAATTCGATTGAAGTTTTTGGATTATATGGCAGTTTATTTGTTTTCTAAAGCTTGTGTAGGAAAATGTTTTAATTTAGTTAATACCTGCTAGAGTTGGCATCATGTAAACTTACTCTAAATGTTTCAGATAAAAATTATTTCTATGCAATATTCTTTCAAATTTTTATAAATAAGAAATTATTTTAAAAGAAAAATAAAAAAAGAAACTAAGTTCAATAAACAAGTATCCATAAAATAAAGTAACTTTAGAAATGCAACATAACTTGATTGTGAACATAGGTATTATTCTTAATAAAATTCATTCATACCTTTTTTGCGTGTGTATATATTGTTTCATATGTAATTCTGCAAATGATTTTAAAATATTAAAAATAACATTTTTACATGTTAAATAATTATTCAGAGACAACTAGTATTTTGAAATATGCAGGTGAAATTATTTATTTTCAAACAGAGCAATTTATTTAGACATCTCTTTTCAATCTCTTAATAGTATGATGATAGGATAGTTCTTAACAATGTAGATATACTCTTTATTTAGTAACAGCACAAATATAAAAGGGTGTAAAATTTGGCATACAGACACCACTTAAGAACTGGATATTTCACCTGCATGCCTCCCACTTCTTTTGTCATTGTCTCTGTGGTGAAAAGTACAGGCGGATAAATTTCTAGTAAGAAGACAGGAGTTATTTGCTATACTGAATCGAGCTATCATTACCATAATTCTCATAGCTCAAGGAAGTACATGAGATGTTATTGTTCCTATTTTACAGAAGAAATATACATTCAGAAATTAGATGATATATAACAACACAGTTTGTTATTGTCATATCTGCTATTATTATCATTTAAAGAATGAATAGGATAAAATATTGACTAGATCAAAATGACTCTGTGAGCAAAGCATCAGCCTGAGTGTGTCATCCCTGTTTGTGGCATTTCCTACATGTGATCTTAATGGGTCACAGGTTCTTTTTTAAAAAATATTCTCACAACTAATACTAAGGAACCTGAGATTGTTCACTTCTCTAATGATACTAAAAAAAAAAAAAAAAAAAAAAAAAAAAGATTTTTAACTTTTCTTGGAATAAATTAGAAAAACCCTGAATGGATTCTTTCTATTAAACTCTATCTTCATATTCATGAGCAAAGATTGGTCCAGTCTTCTTGGACTTTTTTCCATCTTTAGACAATTAAAACAAATACTTTTTACATAATCGTATAGGAAATACAAGATATTTTCGACATGTGTTTGATAGCCAACTTTGTATTAACTTTTTACCAAAATGTCAAATACAAATGCAATTAGAGACAGAAAGAGAGAAAGATGTTTTTAAAGAAACTTCACCATGACTTTTTTCTTTTTTTTTTAATGTACCTCTGAGGTGATAATCTTACTTTCTAGCTAGGAAGCATATTTTTTTTTTTTTTTTTTTTTTTTTTTTTTTTTTATTTAAATACATATCTATCTTGGAGCAAATTTAAAATGTAGAACACATAAGTGTAAATTAAATCGCAACCATGTAATTAACAATTATAATTTCTTCCTTACAGTTTTCTGCTTCTAATAGACCATGATCTGACAAGGCATTCTGTATATTTATATGTACATATTTTTTAAAGTTTTTCTTAAAAGACTTTTACTCTAACTTTCAAACTTCATCTAATGATTTGATTCATAATTTTCTTAACTTTCTTAATTTCATTATTGTCATAGTCAACTTTTATAACTGTAATCTTTTCATATTAAACCTTAATACGATGACCTCATCTTTGCTTCACTAATTGACACTTTTCTGATAAAGTCACCTTCTCCTGAGTGTTTTTAGGGAAGGGACTATGCTGTAAGTTATCAGCAGGCAACACATCCAGCCCTGGGGTGAGGGCGGCTGTCTGATGATGGTTTCAGTACTCCATAGAAGCAATTTCAAGATAAAACTGTTGTGAGGACTAAGTGAGGAACTGAATTCAAAGTACCAGTACATGGCATGTATTCAACAAATTAGCTAGCCACTATGATGATCAAATTATAGTTGATATTGATCACTTTTGGATACCAGTAAATTCGCTCATGTCTTTTTATCTGTAAATGTAGACATTGTAGACCAATGCATACTAAAATCGAATAATGAGATCATGGCCTCACCTATTTTGCCACTTTTATTATTCTTTCTGGTGTCTTGTCCTACATCTTTTTAACAAAACAAAACAAAACAAAAAAACAAACAAACAACAAAAAAAACACTGCTCTTAAGTGAGGTCTCTCATGCTATGCTTCACAATTGATTTTTTTTTTTTTTTAACCTCAGTTCAGGACTCTGTACTTAGCCCATTTAATCCCATCTTGTCAGTTTTGGCTCATCTTTTTAACCTACAAAGACCCTGTCAAATTCAATGTTTTAGCTCTCTTTCAAGATTGATTCAATTCACAAATATCATGAAACAGTCATCTGTATTTTCACCTAAGTCATGGATAAGCCTATACAAGTCATGTTTGAGAATGGAGACATGCTTACAGGTTAAGCTGGGTCAATTGAAGAGAATTCTGTAGCTATGAAATGATAGTCCATCTACTTGTCCTTGTGCCCAGACTGCATTTTATCCAGAACCTTGATCCATAAAATTTGAAAGCAGGTTAAACTTTTAGAAACATCTTCAACTGAATATAAAGCCAGATTTTTTTTTTTTTTCTTTTACATGCTCTGTTTTATTCTCTAGCTTGGAAAAGTCTATGTCTTGTTTCCTTTTCAGAAACTATGAGACAAACTTTTGTGTGTCTACAGAAATTATTTATGGCATTCCTTTAATTTTCTAATACCTGTGCTCCTCTGAAAGAAAAGAAATTAGGATAGCTACATGTTATTTTTTAGGGAATTCATGCTTCATTAATTTCTAATAATCTATTAAATAACTCACACTATAGATATATAGTAAGTTTCTGGTAGGTTCCAGGCACTATTCTAGATCTTGGAAAGCTGAAGATGAATAACATATGGCACCTGATTTTTACAAATAAGAGTAAAGAAGAAAAGGGTTTCGATTGAAGTGCAAATCAAATGCCTGGGGTTACAAAATGAAATTATGATTGGAGCTCTTGGAGAAAGCTTCAAACAGGTATCAATTTTTGAGTCAGGCCTGAAAAACTTAATAGAAACAGGTCCCGTGAAGAAGAAAAGTAAAGATGGAAAGAATCAGGTGACTGTATAAAGGTACCTTGCTGTAAAAAAAATGTGGGCAGTGAAGAAATGAGGCATTCTGTTAAAAGCAGGTAAGAGATTACATTACAGATCTCCTTTATAACATTCATCATTTCTACATTCTGTTATATCCTGTATACAGCAAGGGAAGTTTGGCATTTTCAGTTAGAAAGCAGCACGATCAATTTATAATGAACAACCATCTTGATAACATTGTGGAGACAGATTTCAACATAGCCAATTTCCATGTTTCTCTAAATATTCCAAAATGTATAAATGTATACTCAAATATCCTAAAATAATCTCCTCTATTTCAGCAAAGAGCTCTCTCCACAGATTGCCCCTCATCTTTAAACACTCGAAGCATAGCTCATCTCTGTATTTACTATTTTCTTCCCCTAGTATTTTCATAGGATGTTCTTCTCCTTTAAGTTCTTCATCAAATATTACCTTTTAATTTAATTTTTTTTTTTTGTCATCACTTTCCCCTCTTCATCCATCCTACTTCAAGTTCAGCTTTCTCACCTAAGCTCCTGTCTTTGCCTGTCTGTGTGATAAAAACCTTAGCCACCTTTGGTAAGCAAATGCCATTCCTACTCAGCTAAAGAACATGAACCGCCTCCACTTGGAGCTAGGAGGACTGGACAACCCGAGGTTTAGCTTCATCAGAGCAACAGCAAAGAGGTGAAGGTCCAGACCAGTCCTTACTGCCGTGCTGCTGCATACTGTCTTTCAGTGCCTGAAGGACTGCAGAGGCCTCTGGGAGCAGAGGGTAGGCCCTGGTGCAACCAAGCCTAGCACCTTGGCTGGATACTGACAGCTTCACCTCAGCAGGCATTCACAGGGAGAGCAGCTGGGCCCACCGTTTGACCTGCCTCTGTGTCCACACACATGGGCTCAGGGTTGTGGGCTTACCACCAGCCAGAAGCTCTCCTTCAATAAATACCCTTTAAAAAAATAACTCTGGCTTTGTGTGTTTTTCTTGTGGAGGCCCAAGGGGTGCCAGGTGCTTCCTTTCCCTCCCCTATTGCTTTGACTTCTGCTATAAAGAGAATAAAACTGTTTTATGGAGAGGGGAAGCATGAGCTGGAGACCAGCTCTATCTTTCTAGGAACTTGGACACTATTTAATTAAGAAGGATGCAGAGCCAAAGGGCCTTGAGCAATCCTGCTGTCAGATGGGCAAGGGACAAGTCACTTCTACAGTAAGGATATTCTTGTCAACATAATTAAAAATTATAACACTCCAATCCAAGTAAATGATTTGCTTGTCCTTTGGTACGATGAATATCAATGTAAAAATTATTTTTTAAATGTTGATTTGTTTAGTTTTGTTTTTTGTCTCTTGCCACAGCAGAAAATAACTTAAAAAAAATCATTTCGCCCATATAAATCCTTTCAGCTATGGCATCATTTCTTCGCTCCCCCATCCTCCCTTAACTCTGTTTGCCATACCTAATTACTCTCCCCTCATTCTGTCACAAACTATTGCAGTTAGGTTTTCACCTCCACTGCTCGGTAAAACTCGGTCTCTACTGTTGACCTTCTCGTGCTCAATCCAGTGGTGAGTTCTCAAACCTCATAATTCCTGATCTAGCAGCAGAGCACTACCCACGTGGCCGTGCCTTTCCCTGGAATCGTCTCCACAGCCTCCAGCTTGGCTAGCATGTCACCGTAGCTCCCTGGTTTTCCTCGCACCTCATTGGCCTCTCCGTGTGCTTGTCTTTGCTGGTTGTTCCACATCTCTCTGGACTATTAACAATCACTGTGCCTTAGTTTTTTTTTAACTCTTTTGTTTTATACATAGTCACACCCTTAGTATTCTTCTAAATTTGTATGGATTTAAATACCACCTATATTCTAAGAACTTCAGTTTGGATCTTTTCCCTGAATGCTATGCTTTTATATCCAGCCGCTTAATTCTCTCTCTGCCTAGATGGTCTATAAACAATGCAAAGGTTCGAATGTCCAGATGTCTAAATATAACCTCCTACACTCACCTTTACATATCTTCCTTTGGCGCTATTTCCTATCTCAGTAAGTGGCAATTGTCTCTTTCCAGTTGTTCAGGTCAAAGAACTCACATTCATCTTTCAATCTACCTGAAAAGTATTTCCAGAGTCCCATTGTTCTCATGAAATCAAGCTCTATATTCTAGTTGTTTTTGTTTGCTTTGTTTTGCTTTGCTTTTAATGTGTATTGTTGCATAAATTCCTAAACTTTTCTTCCTGCTTTGGCCTATACCCCTCTAGAGTGTAGTTTAAATTTAAAATGAAGACTGCTCCTTATTATTAAAACAAAAATTAAAGCATGATAATCTGCTCAAAGAATTTTAGTGGCTTACCATTTTGTTCAGAGATGAAGCCATAGTGATTGTTAAGGCCTATCAGGCTTCACAAGGTTTTCCCCAACTTCCTTCACTGGTCCTATCTCAAGTCCATCTCCTTTACCCCCACCTTGATCCTGCTGCTCTCCACAGATTGTCTGCTTCTTTAAACGCCCACGGCATCTCATCTTTGTAGATACTGTTTTCTCTCTCTAGCACTTTTATACATCACTTTTTTTCTCCTTTAGGTCCTTAGTCAGATATTACTTTTTCTGGCAGATATTTTTGTCCACCCAATTTAAATTTGCAACACTTTAACTCTTCTCTCTAACTATCTTTCTTCCCTGATATATTTTTTGTCCACAATATTTCTAATAAATAACATATATTATAATTGCTTTTATATAATTAGAATATAACTTCCATAAGAATAGTTGTCTCATGTTTATCCTAGAATATAGAAAGTTGTCTGGCTCATATTAGATTTAGATGAATTATTGGATGTATAAAAGATAAGTGTGTTTAAATGGTTTACTTACGAGTCATAGTTGACATGCCCAATTAATAATGGTATATGTGAGTCCATGGCTTGTGATAAGGGTAAAGGATGTGAGTGTATTTGAGAAAATAATTTCCACTGATACCTCAGTAATAAATGAATGCTTCAATGAAGAATAACAGAGGTAAGAAAGATATAACCAAACACAGATTTCTGGATTATTTTAAATTAATTGGTAGACTTAAAAATTTATGAAAAAATAAAGTTAACAACAATTATTCAGAGACCTCGTATTACCTGTAAGGAGAACAGTTTAAACATATGTGATCAAATACTATAGAAAAATCAATAGAATAATTATTTGAATTTGGAAATTTCACTATAAGTTGGGTAGTGAAATGAGAATGAATTTATAGGGTTTCAGGTGTGTCGCAGATTGACTATCATGTTAGATTAAGTTCACAATTGATGTAGGAAAAATATATATATATATATAATCTTATTGGAAATAAAGCAGCCACTCAGAGCAGAAGTAGACAGAACCCATCACAGTCCCTGAGGTGCACGCAGTCCATCATGACATTCTGTTTATTAGGGTCTTACTAAATCTAGGAAGTTCATTCCTTTATGTATCAAGTCTCTTAACAATTAAGACATGTACCAGATTGAGGCTGATGAAGAAACCAAGCAGAAAAGAATTTAATATAGAGTTGGGTCGTTATAAACATATTGGAAAAGCAGAGGAAAGGGAAGACACTAGATAGCCACTCTTCTCCCAGCTTCAAGGTCACAAAATAGCACAAGCGAGGTCCCAGATCAACAGGAACTGCAACTGCTAGCCAGAGTTCATGAATCCGTGCTGTTAAGCTACCCCTCTACTGACATCACGGCCACTTTGCAGCAGAAACTGTGTGACTATATTGTGGTGTACAGATTTCAGCTGCTGTCATCATTTACATCTGCAGGTCTTCTTGTTCACACACACTTTCTCAGAAAAGTGGGAATGGCATTCACATTTCTTCAGCATTCTAACCCACTTTCATGTGTGTACCAACCTAAGTGCCTCCATGGCACTTAGAACCATAGCAGCCAGTGAGTCTAGGAAATGAAGATTTTAGCCCTTTACCCCTTATGGCAAAAAGGTATAGCTCAGATGATAGAACTGGATGTGGAATATCAATAGATAACTAGGATAGCGTTTAAAACACCATTCTTGATACTTCCAGTAAAGACAGGTTGACAAATATCAAACTCCTCCAATTGGCCTATGTTTAGCAGTACCACATCCTCATCTGAGTCGTTGACTCTGAATCATACCTTAGTCGCCAGCTTCCAGCATCCTAGAAAATCAAATTCCCAGAAGTAAAGATGCCAACACAGAAATTAGGAAGAACCTATTCAAACAATGCGACATGGAAACAAAGAGTTTATTGCTTGAGAAGAAAGTAGGACTGAAGAAAGTTTGTCATTGGAGAGATCATTATATTTTGACAATAAGACTAAAAATCTGAAAGAAAAGAGCTGATCATGCCATGTTCTGGAGAGGGAAAAAGTAAAAGGAATGTTGCTTAGAGGTAGAGGTTTGCCTTGGGTAAAGGAGAACAGACTGCCATTATAAAGTCTTTCAATGATAGGTGCAATATGACTGTTTGATTGAATCGTTTTCACTTTTGATATTGAGATCTTTTTTTTTTATTTTTTATTTTGGCCGGGAATTGAGAATGCAGTGGCGTTAGAGAGTATAAAGAGCTAACACACATACACATACACAACTCATCTTTTGTTTCATCATCTTCAACATATTATACTCTGTTTATTCTGAAGCTGAGAAAATACTATTTTATAATTCCATGATTAATCTTCATTTTTAAAATGTTACTTAAAAATTTACTCATCCAAGATCTCCTTGGCTCATTATATTCTCTAATTCCCTTCCTTTTGTTCCATATGAGTATTTTAGGCATATACTTTGATAATTTTGCTTTATAGAGTATATCTTCATTTTGGGATGCTTTTTTGTTGAATAGAGGGACATAATATTTGATATACTATTTCAAAGCTGCTTCTAAACATGTATATGTACATCTGATTATTACCCTCTTCCTTTTTCTTAAGGCTTCATGTACTTCCACTTAACTTATTAGTTTCTCTTTATTTAATTATATTATTTTATTTTATTAGAATTAAAGTCAGAGGAGGAACTTCTTCCATTATTCTGCTACCTCTTACAAGAGAAAATAATCACCAAGGCAGCATTTTTCTGTTTTCACATTTATACTTTGATCAAATTATGACTTCAGGCATATGTACACATATCAAAACATTTATCAACATTATTTATATGCTGACAGCAAATTTAAAGTAAGGATAATATTTGTGAATGCCCAGTGATCTATATCCATCAATTTATCCTCAAAATAGCAACTTTAATATTGGCGTTATCATTGCCATTTGGTTTATGAGGAGAATGAAACCCAGCGAATTTAACTTGTACAGGTTCATACAATAGCACCAGAGATTACTCCCATGACATACATGCATTTGTAAGCTGATCCTCAGTATTGATATCTGTTACCGAATATTTGACTGAAACATTGATATATGTCAATGGATACAAAATCATTTAGTAGAAAGAGGATGGTTTTCGGGGAGGACAGCAAAAACCATAATGACTAACATTTATTAAGTGCATAGAGTCTTTCAGGGTTTGTTTAAAGTGCTCTATAAGACTCGATACTCATAGCAACCCTACCAGTGGATATTATTCATATTTTCATTGCAGAGAGAAAAATAGTGTTGGTTGAAAAGATTAAGGGGCTCATCCAAGGTTGACAGAAGGAGCAAGGTTAAACTTTGGATCCTTAGATTCTGATGATACATATTCAGGGTGTTTATCCAAGTCTGCACTGGTACTACTAGAGGTGAAAAGTCAACAAAGAAATACACGTTTTCACAATTGTTTTATCTATTCATTCAATGATGGGTGGTATTCATTAATTATTGAGATGGAAGGTGCTGAAAAGTAGTTTAGAAAAATATACTAATAATGATGGGAGCATTGTGTATGAAATTTGACACATGGGACTGACTATTTGTTAGTCTTTTACAGTGTGATCTGTTTGCATACACCCATTGAGGTTAGATAATTCAGGATCTTGAAAACCAGAGTGAAAGTCTAAGTTGGATATTGTAAGGAAGAGGAAGCTCCTCAATACACATCTCATGGAAGTGACGTGATTAGAGTGGTGCTTTAGAAAGATTGATGTTACATTTACACACCATATGGATTGAAATGTGCTGGCATGTCCAATAGGAAAAGAAGCCTAGAGCCACAAATGGCACTGCAGGCAGAGGCAGGGAGGGCCTGGGGTTGGGAGCTAATAGGGAAATGGGAAGGAAGAGGTGGACATAAGAATTATGACATGGGAAAGGTGAAAATAACTTTGTGAATAATTGTGATGTATAGGAGATGTATAAATATGATTATAACAATTTAGAGAGTGGAGAGAATTGGAGATGTTAGTTTTAGGCATACCAGACACTCTTCCCTTGGATATATTCTGTATCTTTGTATATTTTTAATTACTGAAATATTTAATTTATCATAAATTTCCTGAGGACTGAATATATTCTAGTTACTTTTCTCAGTGTTACATGTACATAGACATGTGTACATCTATAAACAGATAATCATTTAGTAGTAAGTGGTTGGACATATCAAATCAGAATGTATAAAAAAAGTTTAGGAAGATACTAGAGCTATATATCATAAGTATGCTTTTCTTTTAAAACAGGTAACAGAAAGAGGCGGCCAACAAAAAATAAATGTAAATTAAAAGCTACAGTAACAGTCAGCAGGTTTGAAAATAGACTATGGCTATTTCTAGACTAATTGGCTAGAGAAAGATACCCACCGGCCCATATTTGGTGGTGGCACCATTGGAGAAAAAAGAAGCATTGATTATCTGGAGGTGTATCACAGCAGGGTACATAGCTTAGCCAATGGCACGTGCCTCTATGGACAGAGTAAGAACCAAGGACCGTGCCCTGTGGTCAAAGGTGGGAGCCCAAGGGGAATCACATTTCCTCCTCCTTCTCCATTACTTAGCACCTTTCCTTTTGAAATGTATCATCAAACTGAAAATTATCATTGCTGTGATGTCCAACTTAGACTTAGTCGACATTAGAGAGTCACTCAGCACGGGGTAAAGAGTTGGCAGTCTTATTAAGAACAATGTGTGTGTGTGTGTGTGTGTGTGTGTGTGTGTGTGTTTTCCTCTTCTAAAAACTTTAGTCAAACTTCCAGAAAAAATTATCCTACAGTTATAATCTAGGGATTAAAGAAACATAAAAACCATGATAATGTTTAGGTATGACAGCTTGAAGAGATGATTTTGATAATTTGATTCTTTTTATTTCCAGATAAGATTTTAATAGCAAAATGACTTTGAGATGCATCACTATTCTACATATTTATTTCCATAGCTGAGTGTTATAACATAATGTACTTCATAGGATCTTTAAATAATTTAACTGTTACTATTTAGAGCTGAAATGTACACTGTTGTGTTTCTTTACAACATTCACATCCAAAAGCCATAAACCTGCCCTCCTGGCTCTTGCCCAGCACTATTTAGAAGGCAATGTTTTTATGTGATCTATCAGTGCTCTCTTTTAACTCTTGCAAATACAGCATATTTGACTTTTGACAGTCATTAATTTTTTATATGAATGCTTGATTGTTTCTGAACAGAAATTCATTTTACTGCATTATTTTCAACCAAGAGTTTTTCTTGTTGTTCTCATAAAGGTAATTCTAGAGATAAAATAACTTATTTATATGCTTATATCATACATACTGGGTGTTATATGCCATCGAGTCAGCTCTAACTCCCGGCGACTCTACCAATGAGCGATGCCCAGTGTCTTCTCAACAGCCCTCCTCAACTCCTGCAGACTCATGCCTGTGGTATCTTTTTTATGGAGTCGGTCCATCTCATATCTGGTCTTCCCCCTTTTCCTGCTGCCTTCTTTTTTTACCCCAGCATTATTGTCTTTTCCAAAGAACCTTGCCTTCTCATGATGTGCTGGAGTAGGACAGGTTCGGTTTTGTCATTTTTGCCTCCAGCAATGATTGAGGTTTAGTTTGCTCGAGGATCCACTTGCATATTTTTCTGGTAGTCCAGGATATCCGTAGAGCTCTCTTCCAACACATATTTCAAATGAATCAATTTTTTTCCTATCAGTCTTCTTCACTGTCCAACTTTTGCGTCCATCCATAGTAATTGGGAATATGAGGGTGCGCATGATCTTAGCCTTGGTCTCTAAGGACGTATCTTTGCTCTGGTGATCTTTCCTGTTTCTTCCATTTTTGCTCTTCTAACTCTCAGCCTTCACTTGATTTCCTAATTATATGTAAATTTTCAAACTTTATAGTTATTTCCAATATGATATTAAAAAGAGATAGAAACAAAGATAGAGAGAGAGATTTTTAATGTTTAATGTGTCTTTGATTGATCATGTTTCTGGAGTAGAGGTTTCATTAATTTTCGCATTGAGACATATTTATCTCTTATTTTCTCCTTTTACTCGTTTGGACTTTCAGATAAATTTTTAATAAAATTATGTATACTAGAAAAGGAATTAAGGCCACACTCAGGATACCTCATTGAGCTTGAAATAATGTAAGTAATAGATTGACACAAAAACACACACAAGAATGAGTTTATAGTTGTTTATTAAATACAGAGATTAAAATTTAAATATCTCAACTAATTGTTATTATTAAATAATACATAAGTGAAATTAGTTCATAGTGACATTTTCTCTAAATGTAACACTTGGCCCAAATTTATTAATAAAATATTAATGAACAAAAAGAAAACAAATCTCACATTTTCATAAGAGATAATTATTTATACTAATGATTCAATAAAATCTTTATTTCTTATTGTGTTTAATTATACCTATATTCCCTCTCACTTCTCTCTCTCTCATGAGCTTATTTTTCTTGAATGCAAATAAAATGCTTACATTGTACAGAAAAGGCAGAAGGAAAATTATTCTCTCAATAAATGAGATTTGATATCGAATGTTTTTCTATTTTTTTTGTTATGGTAGTAAAAATTGCTTAGTGTATACTTTCTTGCAATTTAAGGAGATTACTCAGCAGTTTATGCAAGCTTTGTAATTCAAATATATTGAGTTTATAAGCAGCAATATTTCATTATTCCTAATTTTCAGAACACCAAAAGTCTTAATAATGGTCATCTATGTTACCTGGGTTATATTTCCTTTGTTTTTGTTCCGTTGTAGATGTGCCATCCAGTCCCTATGGAGTAAAGATTATAGAGCTGTCACAGACCACAGCCAAGATTTCTTTCAATAAGCCAGATTCCCATGGAGGTGTGCCTATCCATCACTATCAAGTGGATGTCAAAGAAGTGGCATCAGAAACCTGGAAAATAGTACGCTCCCATGGAGTTCAAAGTGAGTCAATGATTTCAAAGTGTGCTAATTAATTCAAGCTGATCATAAATATACCTGTGTGGTTAGCTTTTTATTTTCCTTCAACATGTACTTTTTCTTTTCTTTTAATATGGTGGAATTGAGAAGACATTTTCACTGCCCTATTCTTCCTGAGAATAAATTTGAGAAAGAGTAGAAAAGTTCACATTTTTAATAAAGATGGATGAGCTTAGCAAAATCACCAATGTTCACTTCCAGGGGAAAACAGTGTCTAAATTTTGTTAGTGGTAAAACAGTTGCTTACATGTTAGATTTGATGGCTATGTATTCTCAAATGTATGCATGTTTCATTTATTAATAATATTTCATCCATTAGTGAAAGTCATACTGTAAAATGCAGATATCATATGAATGTATTCATAATACCATCTCTAAAAATTCATCGGTGTACTAAAATTTATTTCAAAATTGTGTTCTGAAAACTCAAATTTTTACCACCAATTATGGCTTTTTCAGTAATAGAATTAACTAATTCTGAGAAGTTAAAATAATTTTCAACACTTCTTTTCACTGATGCAGTATTTCATTAAGTAAAAATGTGATTTTTTTTTCTTACTGTAAGAAGACATTAAAGTAGGAGATAATAATAAATTATCAGAGGTGGACTTTCTTGGTTTGGACAAAGAACTACATTGAGTGTCTCAAAAGGACAGCATAAGATAGTGAGGAAATTAATGCTCCATGTGTCCCTCATCTGATGACCCTTTCTTGACCCTAACCTATATGGTGTAAGGGTTCTGAAAAAAGCCCAAGCTTTCCTGTGAAGAATTGTTCTAGTGGACAATGTAGACAGAACGGATAAAGTCATTCTAGTCTCACCTGTGTGGGCAGCTGCTTGTTCAGTTTTTATTGAGAGTAACTGCAGCTTTTAGATAGAAATGTTATAAATATTATCAATCATTAATTATTTCATACATGCTTCAAACAATGTCCCCAAACAGGTCAGCTCTTATAATTTCTTTAGTGATAAAGAATTTCGTATAGTCAGTGTTTTTGTGTTCATGCTATTTAACTCAAGAAAGATGTATAAAGATGGTTCCCAAAAGAATGATCAAGTTCAAGGACTCTAGTAAAAGAAATTATTTTCCTAGATACGAAAATAATATTTATTTTTTTAAGAGAGAGAAAACAAGAGTGGTGGAAGGTAAGAGACAGAAAGAAAAAAAAAATGAATGACTTCTGATACTGCAGAACAAAATGGGTGCTCGAACACAAGCATGAAAAAAGTAATGTGAAGTCTAAACATTATAGAAATGATACTTGGCAAAGTAGTACTGCTACACCTAAGCCCACCACCCTGGGGGACAATGTTAATCGCCTCACTCAAGATTTCTTATAAAGTTGCAACACTATGGAGAATGTACGTGAACTTAGTCTGACCAAGCTGATCAAGTTAAAAAACCTGACTTTGTATCCTATGTAACCATCTCTCAGAAGCATATTTTTATGCTTATAAAACAGATATATAATAACCAAAGACACTTGTTAATTTATACTGATAAATCACTTTTCCAAAAATTAAACATTCAGAGTATATATGATAGATATATTCTTTACCTGTAAGAAACTTTTTGGTGAGTCTTAAATATCAGTAAAGGAAATTTCATGAATGAGATATTTAATGTACTCATATTGGGAGAGGTTAAAGCCTCCAATATGAGACCAAAATACTCAAAGTCTTGGCTGGAACTTTCTTACTTTTACATGAGGAAATTTTCTTCATCTCCATCGATGATTGTTGTTGTTGTTGTTGTTTTCTGTTTCCATGACTTACTCTTCTTTCACAGATATACTAACATATACCTTAAATCAGATTACAGTCACATAACCAAACCATTGTATGATCTCAACTCTGTGTAGTATAGTAGTATAAACATTTTTTTTTAATTCAGTTAGTATTTTTACCCATTCTTTTTGAATCTCTCTTTCAGTTATATAACATCTTTGGCAGACACTGTAGATTTATGGCTATCTTCAAGTACAAATACAGTTAGTTGAGTCTCGCACAGTTTAAAATGTACAAAATCCAATTTAGCACTATCATCTATTTTGACTATCATGACAGCTGGACTTATCCTGGGGAGCTGAGAGTGGGCAGGTGGCATGAACTATGTATTGTTTGGAAGAAAAAAGGAGGGAAATAGCTCTAATTTTTCTGGTGCTGTAGATTTCTCTGTATGGTCCCTGCCAACTGTGCTTTCTGTGAGACAGACATCTAAATATCTGTCCCTTGGGAATACAGATGTGGAGTGCAAGACAGACAAGTTTTGGTTGCCAGTGGTCTTCTGTGTATGTATGTCTAAGTGTGTGTGTGTGTTTCTAGCTCATGCATTTATTTTCTTCTAAGAACTTTGAGGTTCCTAGCTCCTTGCAGGGGACCCACCCTCAGATCTGCCTTTGCATTGTCTTTCCCTCAATGAAGACGTTCAAATCCAATCTTCTGTATCAGAGACGTGTGCAAAAGCTTTTGGTTGTCTTATTAGCAGTATTTCAACAGGACTGCAATAACCGATTGAATAACAATTACACAGCTGATCCTTTAGCTTCAAGTATTCTCGTCCACTTCATTTTTGATGTTTCAAAGTTTGTCTTCCTTTTCTGTGAGATAATATATGAATTTTAAAAGATTTTTGAAAATGGTACATATAATTTGTAAATGTACTTAGACTTATTTTTCTGGCAGTGTAGATGAACCTATTGCTGAAAATCTGAAAACTTTCAAACACGTATGTTTTTGAACAGTGAAAAATGCTTATTGTTTGCCCTTATTTTATAGTTTGTGCTAATCTTTCATCTTGAAGTTTAAGAGATTTTTGTAAACATAATTATACTCATGCCTTTAAAGCATTTGTTAAGATAGATTTAGGTTTATCTATGAAAGACAGGTGCATATGGTCATAAACATTTCAGCTAATTTTTTTTTTTGCCCTCAATGTGGCTTTATTTATTTATTCTAATTTACATAAGTTTAGTTGATGTTCAGTTAGTTTTCCTTATTTATAAATGTCTATAATTTATTATATACTCTTCATGTATATACTTCTAATTGGTGATATCACCAGCAAGACATAAATATCAGCTCTTGCTTGATTACAATGTCATTTAGCAGGAAAATTTTAGCATAAAAATTTTCTTGTTAGTAGATTCTGATTCTAAATAACTCATTAATTATTATGAAAGTATGAATTTCACCTGCTAACTCTGCACCTGGTCCTAAGTTTAGGGTGCAATCGAGGCCTGGACCTATTATTATATTCTCCTTCAAGGTTTTAGCTGAAATCTTACTGATTATTCCAACCATTGAAATGATACAAACTCATTTTAAAAATGTGGAGACTTGTGAACAAATCAGATATCAACAACTTAAACTATTCAAATATAGAATGTGAGTCATTCTGACATAATTTTGAGTGAAAAACATGTATCACAGGTGTAGCAGGGCTTTTTGAATTAGAGGGTTACATGACACATTCATTACCATATCATTTAACACTTCGTGTATTCTAGACACCTCCTGGGGCAAAAATGAAGAGAAAATAATAATCTTGCAAAACGTGCTATCCATTTCCCCAATTTTTGACATAGAAATGAAAAATTAATATTTTCAAATATCAAGTTCTTTGTAACAGAGAATAAAACGATTCTCTCAAATAGCGTAATGTATTTCCTTAGATTTGTGAGATGTTTAACCAGTTAGAATCACACTTAGAAAGAAGTCCTTTTAGTCTCAATCGTAATTATTATATGCTCTGTTTTATTGGGCTTGAGGGTATAATAGAACTGTTCTTTTGTCCCAAAATGAAGGAGAGAGTTTTTATTTGAAAATAATAGCATTTTGAAAATGGAACCTTCATTGGAAACTTTTAGTTTTCAAATTCTTAATATTTTCACTTATCAAAGGTAGTAATAACTGACTACAACTTGAAAATAGCTAAACAGTTGGATTTTTTTTAGTCCTTTTATTGCATATCACCACAAAACCTTCAATGTAGTTTTGTAGGATTTAATTGCATACTCTATATTTTAATCTATAAATGGTAATTGTAACATTATAGTTTTTAGTTTGTAAATAGCCATAAAGGTTGTATACATGCTTTATTATTACATGTAATTCCAACTTTTTATCCAGGTTTTAATTTTAGTGAAAGTTTGATTTTAATTAAAATCTGAAGGAAAAATCAATTTATATTATATAGAAAACCTTTTTTAGTTCTGTGGAGAAGTAGCATTCAATAAGATTTAAAAAAAAAATTGTTTTAAAGTATAGTTTTGGATTTATAAAATATATGCTGTTGCCTGATGGGTCAGCAGACTAATTGTGAATAGACGCTTAAGATAGAAGAGAATGAAGATTAATAGATCAAATACTGACAAACATGTTGCTACTTCTTAGTACCTTCTTTTGTCCCTGAAGGGCTGCCATAAAGTCAGTGGCTTTAGCAGCCCTGGTTAATGAAGAACCTTCCTGGCTCGAATGCTCCAGAATTACAAGTTTTTATCCTTTATACCGATTTAGAGCGAGGTCTTCGCATCAAAAGCATATTTATTTATTACATGTGTGGAATTTCCTACCAACGCCACTGTTCAGAACCTAGTTTCTCTCATGATTTAGCTTTTCATGATGCTCTCCCACCCACTTCCCTAACCCTGCCACAAAAACACATCGTGTGTGTGTGTGTGTGTGTGTGTGTGTGTGTGTGTGTGTGTGTGTGTGTAGCAGGCTTGGATACAAAGGGTTTTTTATGTTATTTGCATTAGAGAATTGTTTAACTTTTAAAACTAAACATTAATGCCCTTTAGAAATAAGATAAATTTGGTGGTTTATTTTGTAATTTTCCCCACTGTTTTGTATCAGAATTTCTTAATTAAATGTTGGCTTTTCTTGCTTGATTTTCCAGTTATCCTGTGCTTTCTCTCTCATTGTCTCTACTTTTATTTTTCACTCTAAACTTTTTTTTCAACATTTATATTTATCAGTTTATCCATCATTTTTTAAATTTCTAAGTCTTTTATCCTCTGATCATTTCTTATTTCATGCATACAATGGAGAGTCTTTAATTTCTGATAATTGTAATGATGCCTGTTTTCAAAGTTGTATTTGCTCACTAATTTGTTTTTATTTTCCTAGACTTATTTTTTTTGTTGTTATTTGTTTTATTCTCCACTATCCACATTGGAAACTTTTCTTAAGTATTTGGTGATTCTTGTCTGAATGTGTTTATTCAAAAGTGAAAACACCATTCGGTTCTGTTTCAAAGGCAGGGCTTTTCAAGCCTTGTGATAAGATGGGTTTCTAACATCCTCATCAATAATGTCTGTGAAATGTCAGCTGTTTGTAGGTGTCTTTTTGGGACTGTTCAGCTGTTATCAACATACCTGGCTGCCAAGGCTCTGTGGAAAAACTGCTCGTGTCAGATGGTGTCAGTATAGTGCAGCACATAGGTTCCACACTTTTACATGTTAGAATTCCAACATCTAAAGCTCTTTGGTCCAACTTATCTAGATAATAGACCTTTCCTCTTCTGTAGAGATGAGAGAGAAGAATGTCTCTTCCCTTAAATTAGAGAAGACATAAGATTACAGTTATTCAGATGTGTAAAAACCATCCCGTTTTTAGCTCTCATCTTCTTATACTTAAAATTTCTGAGATTTTTCCAAGTTCTGTAGGTCTAATCATTTTACCTCTCCTTGGCATCTCATCTTTGAATACAGACATCTATTATTTTTGATGTAATGTTACATTTTTACATTTGTACTTTTTAATTTTTAAAGCACAACCATATTAAATTAATTGTTAATATATTAATAACTACAATGTTAATCATTATAATTTCAGAAAAAATGAGCATTTTTCTTACTTGGGAATGATCAGTCCCTATAATTAGCTATGTTCTCTGGTTTGTTGTATGGCTTATGGGGGAAAAAAATCACAATTTTCATGGAAACTAGCCAGTTTCATATGCTCTCTTAGTTAAAATATTAAATATAAATTCAAGCTTCAAATCATGGCAATTTTCCGCCATAAGACCCAAAATAATGAAGATCATTGCATGTGGACAAAGTGTAAGATTGTATATGTTGCATTATATACAACTTCAAGAAGAGCTATTTATATAGACTATGATGTGAGTGGTGCCAATTGAAATTATTAAATATTTAATCTTTGCCTATTGGTAAATATTTTTACATTGCATAAGAGATCCTTAAAATCCACAATATAATTTGATACAACCAGCTCTTTAATAGGAACCATACTATTTGATATTCACCTCTAAATTTTATTGCTCAAAAACCCACTAATTACGCAATAGATTTCAGTTTATTTAACAGTTCTTGAATTCTTCATTGGTAATTGAAGAACATATTGCATATATACCATGTGATGTCTATAAATAATATATAATAAGATAGATATCTTTTTATTAAATTGTTATTTGGTTTTTTTAATGAAAGTATACAGGATTGGGTGTCTTTTAATCTGAATTATAAAATTCAAAAAGAAAGTAAATAATTGTTGGTGAAAACATTTTGTTGAAGTTGTTGGCTATAAATGTTTCTTCCATGAGGATTTTTCAGTATAAAATATTTTCGCTTTAATTAGTACTTTAAAAGGTCAGTGAGAATGAGCATCATAATTTAACCAAAGTTATAGAGTATAAATACGTGTTCAGAATATGGCAAGTTAACATACACGTATATTTTGCCATATAATGTTAACTTGAGTTATGACTTTCCTAAATTTGTGGGGAATTTTCTATGGTGCCATTAAAAATAATGAAAGAAATAATGTTATATAAAAACATTTTATTGTTTTTCTTTTTGAAATTGTACCTCAGAAGATCTCCTTGCAGATATATAACATGATCATAATTTTAAGTCTTTGTGTCTCTCCTCCCCACCAACCTCACACATGGTCATTCATTTTTAACTATGCAAAGGAATTTTTTTTCTTTTTCCCTTACCTTTGTGTTTTTTCTTGTATCCTTAAAATAAATGTTACTATAAATTTTCTTTTGTTTTATGATATATTAGCAGATGTTAAAAATAAACAATGAATAAAGGATTCATGTGGTTAAATGTCATGAATCTATGGTAGTTATTACATATTTGAAATGCTAAAACATACCAGTTCTCAACAAGCTTCTTCAGGGACCAACTGTGATGGAATGGATCTGAAGGAATTTTTTGTGTTTGTTCATTTAATTTTTAAGTAATCTATGAGACATCGTCCTTTTCTATTACAGTATAAGTAGTTCTTTTATAGGAAGATCTGTAATTTTCCTATAGTTTCCCAATAGCTTAAAGTTATAATGAAATCATTTTGTTACACTAAATTTATTTGTGTTCCTGTTAATCCATGTTGTTTACAGTTGTCTGAGTGAAACTGAATTTCCATCAATCAAATTATTATACTTCACTATTTTAGAAACAGTTAAAATAATCATTTAGTTAGCTCTAAACTACTATAGATTTTAAAATCTTAATAAGTTTCAATGCCTTTTTAACAATTTTTATAAAGAAAATTTTCTACGATTGCACTGTTTCCAGCATAAATGTGCCTGAGGAAAAGAGGCTGTCATTTCTAAATGGCTATATTTTGCATGGTTAAAAGAGAAATTAACTATAAAAAATCATCTGTCTATGTTAAATACAAGTGCAGTAAACTCTTATGACTATCAAAGTAAGGAGAAAAGTATAATATGTGCTAATTCCATATTTTCCAATTTGCATGTAGTGAAAAGATTTCTGCTGCATGCTAAAATTCAAAAAAATAAAATAATGTCTTGGGCTGTTTTATTGTGCCCATAAAAAGAACCAGAGCTAAACTAGAAATTTATATGTAATTAAAATCTTAATGAATTTAAATTGTATAGATCAAAGTATACAGGCAACTAAGCTAACAGAAAAATTGACTGAAATAAATCTTGAATAAAGTTATTTGTCTGCTAGAAGATTTCCCACATTATATCAAGATGAAGACACAAATTCATATATAATTCTGCACGTAGCCTGGTCTCTGCAATAATGATAAAGAAAATTTTTATACAAATATATATATATTTTTACTTCAATAAAATTAATGTGCTTTTCTGTGCATTTATAATTTTTGAATTAGAAAAATGATATAAGGAAATGAAATTAATTTATATAGGAAAGATATTTTATGAGAAGTGAGAAAAGACACATGAATATTTCATGAGTGTTTTATAGGAATTTAATTCACAGGAGTATGAAAATATTCATAGTTCCCAGAAACTTAAAAAAAAAAAAGTAGAACCCATCTCACTGCTCAAACAGCCTCTTCTGGACACTTTAATATTCAGTGTAAATATGAGCTTTGCTAAAATATAGATTACAAATTCTTCCTAATTCCAGCAAAGAAGCACTGTGGGCTGACCATCATGATCATTTTTAATAGTGATTTTAATGATAGGGAATTTTAGAAGACCTATTAAATCTTGTACCCTTAAAATTTTGAAATCATGCCAATGCCTTTTATTATATTAAGCATTATTTTTATATGATTATCAAATTTCATTATTATGAACATTTTTTAAATTTTTTCTATTATAGTATATAAATATCCTCAAAGTTTAAGGAGTATAGAGCTTTTCCTTTACACACCACATGGCTCAGGATTCTTTTTTGGGGAATGTTCTAGTGCTTTCTCCAATAGCACCATCCTATAGGGGAAGATGAATGCCATGGACAGCATGATCAGAAGTGGTTTCAGAGGCTGGTATCACTCTGGTTCTTATCTTTTACATCATGTGTGGACCATGGAGATAATATTCTTGTTTTCTATTGTTGTTGTTACCTTACGTGTGTGTTAATTATATCTCAATAAAGATGGAAAATAATTAATTAAAACCTCAAGGGGAAAAATGACACATGCTCAAGATAGCCTGCACATTTTAGTATGGAAATGGACCTGGCTCAATATAAGTGTAAGCCCATTAAATCATCTAAATACTAGCAGCTTTAAAAATCTGAAGTTCTTAAGGGAAAAAAAAAGTGTGATTTTGTAGTAAACATCAAGCTTTTAAATTTCTTAATAAATGGAAAAATAATTGTGTACTATAAACAGGTTGCAGTAGTCTTTATCTTTAAGCAGGTTGTTAGTATCATTATTTGCATTTTCCTAGGCTTAATATACATTTTCTATCTCCAGATACATAGGGAAATTATCATAAATTGTCCTAGAGATAGCAATTAAGATTAGTAATTTATTCTCCTTTACAATTTATTAAGCTTTACTGAACACAAGTGGATTTCATAAAGGAGACAATTTTTTTGTTAATTCTGATATTATACATTCATACAACAAATAAGATCACATTACTTCTTCCCCAAATTCCAAAATAATCTTCCACTTAATCAATGTCTCTTTAAAGAGTACTTATTTACCTATTAAGAGAAATCTTTTATTTTTGCTAATTCGATGACTCAATACAACCATTGTCCTAATTGAAGTTTGTGGAACAGGAGCACATTATTTTCAAATTTTCTATCTGCAAATCTTTTTTTTAACTTTCTTTTTATTATGCTAAAATATATTATATAAGTGTACAGTTTGGTAATATTAAATACATTCATGATATTGTACAACATTATCACCATCCATCTCTGTAACTATTTTCAAATTCTAAAACTGAAACTCTATACCTGTTAAATAATAACTCTCAGTTCCTTTCTTCCCCCAGTGTCTGGCAATCATCAATATTGGCCTTTATGATTCTGACTATTCTATTTCATATAAGTAGAATCACACAGTACTTGTCTTTTGGTGCCTGGTGTATTTCACTTAGCATAATATCCTTCAGCTTTCTCCATGTTGTACCATATTTCAGAATTTCCTTTCTTTTTAAGGCTCAAAAATATTCCATTGTACATATATTCCACATTTTGCTTATCCATGCATCTATCGATGGACACTTGAGTTGCTTCCACGTTGAAGCTATTGTGAAAAATGCTCCTGTGAACACGGGTATACAAATATCTCTTTGAAACCTTGCTTTCAATTCTTTTGGGTATATGCCTAGAAAAGAAACTGCTGAATCATACAGCAATTCTATTTTTAGTTTTTTAAAGACACATTCTGCATCCATAGAGGCTGTACCACTTTACATTTCCTCTAACAGTACGAAAGGTTTCAATTTCTTCACATCATCATCAACACTTGTAATCTTCTATTTCTGATAATAGCTAATCTCACAGGTGTGAGGTGATGTCTCATTGCAGATTTTTTTTTTAAATAAAATATGACTTGAAAATATTCATATCTTCTTATTTGTTTCTAAAGTCAGAGTTCTCAGTTAGACTTGAAAACACTTTAAAACAAGTCCATGACAAACTCCCAACTTATTCTTGATGACCTTGATATCCCTCTGGCCTCATTGCAGTTTTGGTTTGTATTTCTCTGGTGATTAGTGATGTTGAGCATCTTTTCATGTGCTTCTTGGTCGTTTGTGTATCTTCTTTGGAAAAATGTCTATTCAAGTCCTTTGCACATTTTTGAATTGGGTTGTTTGTTATTGTCTTGTTGAGGTTCAAGAATTCTCTATATATTCTGGATATTAACCTTTTATCAGATAGATGATTTGAAAATATTTTGTTCAATAGGAGAAAAGAGGTATTTTACTCTGTTAATAGTATCTTGTGATGCACAAAATTTTTAAATTTTCATAAATTCTAATTTTCCTGTTTTTAGTTACTGGTGTCTTTGCTGTCATATCCAACAAAACATTGCTAAATTTAATGTCCTAAAACTTTTATCCTAAATTTTCTAAGGGTTTTATAGCTTTAGATCTTACACTTAGGTCTTTGATACATTTTTGAGTTAATTTTTTGCATATGTTGTTAGATAACGGTCCAACGTCATTCTTTTGCACATGAATGTCCATTTTTCACAGCACCATTTGTAGGAAGTACTATTCTTTCCTCCATAGAATGGATTTGACACCCTTGTCAAAAATCATTTGACCATGTTGTTATTTCTAGGCTCTCTATTCTATTTCATTGATCTATGTCTGACCAGTATTTTGCACTATGTTGTAAAATTAGGAAATGTAAGTCTTTTAGCTCGTTCTTTTTGACATTGTTTTAGTGACTTAGGTTACTTTAAGATTCCATATGAATTTTAGGATTTTTTTCTATTTTTATAAAAATAATCATTGGGAATTTGATAAAAAATTGCATTATATCTACGGATCACTTTGGGAAATACTGACATTTTAACAAAATTAAGTTTTCCAATCCATAAACATGAGATGTGCTTCTATTTATTTATTTCTATTTGATTACTTTCATCAATGTTTTACAATTTTCATTGTGCATGTTTGTCATTTTTTGGTTGTTAATTTCCAAGTATTTTATTCTCTTTGATGTTATTAAAATGGCCTTGTTTTTGAATTTTTCTTTTCAAATTGTTCATTGTTAGTGTATAGAACCACAAATGAATTGCGTGTGTCTACTTTACATTAATTTTCTTTTTAGGTATAAAAGTATTTTTGTGAAATCTGGAAGATTTTCTCCATATTAAATTATATCATCTGCAAACAAAGACAATTTTACTTCTTACTTTTTAATTTGAACCAATTTTATTTTATTTTTTTCCTTATTTTGCTAGCTAGAACTTTTTATCCTATGTTAAGTAGAAGTGGTGAAAGCAAGCATCCTTCCCTTGTTCCTGATCCTAGAGTAAAATATTTCAGTTTTTTACCATTGAGCATGATTCACTGTAGGTTATTAATAAGTTAATCCTTAAACAACATAGGTTTGAACTGCACAGGTCCACATATACACAACTTTTTTTTTTTTTTTTTTAAATGAATACCTGTACTGTTTTGTATCCACAGTCGAGAGTCTCTTGATGTGGAGCACCAATTTATATGTTTTGCTCTAACACCATTTTATATAAGGGATTTCAGCATCTGTGGATTTGGTATTCATGCAGAGTCCTGGAACCAATTCCCTATGGAAACTGAGGGACAACTAAGTTTTAAGGGAGTCAGACTTTATACATGGGCATTCAACTGTGTGGGCATCAGTGCCCCTAATGCCCATGTATCTCTAGGGTCCACTATATATGGCTTTTATTATGTCGATGTAGTATCTTTCTATACCTAGTTTTTTGAGCAATCTTATCTTGAAAGGGTGTCGAATTATATCAAATGCTTTTTCTGAATCAATTGAATTGATTATGTATGTATTTTTCTCCTTCATTCTGTAATTGTGGTATAGTATATTAATTATTTTTTATGATAAAACATCCTTGCATTCTAGGAATAAATTATGCTTGGTCCTGGTATAGAATCATTAATATGCTGCTGAATTTGGTTTGCTAGTATTTTGCTGAAGGAATTTGCATCGAAGTTTACAAAGAATATTGGCCTGTAGTTTATTTTATTTTTATTTATTTATTTTTTTCTGAAGTGTCTTCTGGTGTTAGTATCAGGTTAATATGATCTCATTGAATGAGTTAGAACATGTTCCCTCATCTTAGATTTTTAAGAAAATTTTGATAAAGATTGGTGTTAGTTCTTTAAATGTTTGACAGAATTCACAAGGGAAGCTTAAGTACAGCACTTCTCTTTGTTGGGTGATTTTTAACTACCAATGAATCTCCTTGACAGTTACAGGTCTAATCAGATTTTCTATTATTTCATGATTTAATATTGGTAGGTTTTGTGTTCTAAGAATTTTTTTTTTCATTTCATCTAGGTTATCAAATTGGTTGGCAACAATCGTTCATAGTACTTTTTAAATAACCCTTTTTATTTTTTAGAATCCATAGTAATGTCCACACTTGCATTTTTGATTTTAGTAATATGAGATACATGAAGTAAACTCTTTATTTAGCATTTTAAGAGAAGTAAAATGACAGAATAGATTGGCCACAATTCACAATAGTCAGAAGTGGCTGGTAAATGTCTTTCTTCTGCAATGAGAGGTTTAAGGATAAGAACTCTTAAGAATCAGATAGGCTGATTTGACTTTGCTTTAAATTTTTCATCATTGCATTTTACTATGATTATTATGTGCTCCTGTAAATTATAACAAAACTCATTCAATCATATCTATCTTATGGTGTTTGGAATTTCTGAAGATAGTTAGGAATTTATTTTGTTCAATCTAATGAGAATCCAGATACACATAATTAAGTAAATATTCTGAGAAAGAGGTTATGTTCTTTAAGATCTTAAATTAAATCTTAAAAATCATCTGTAGTATCATCATCTGTGTTAGTTTATCATTTTTATTTTTGTATGTAATTAATATCTTTGGGAAGAAAGACTAAATTTTCCTTACACACAGGTTTATGAGGATTATTTAGGCTTTCAATATTTTGGTATCTTAGGCCAAGATACAGTTGTGAGCAATGCAAAGTTTTAAGACAGAATCTTGTTCAAATCCAAGCTTTGCTTCCGATTGGTTAATTGATCTTCCTGAGCCTCCATTTATTTACTTATGAAATGAAGACTACAACCAAATTATGCTACTCTAAGTATTGAATAAAATACTATCAAATAATAGATTTTTCCCACAAACAAAAAGTTTTACTTAAAGAAATAAAAGATGCTTTAAATGCGTAGCAACAAAGGAGTAGGGTGAATAAGTAATAAAGGATAATTGTAGGTTTTGTAAGTGTCTCTTTGGGTCAGTTTCTTTAAACATAGTGTCTTTCTTGCATATTTTTTTAAATGTCAATTAAATAACTCTTTGTTGAATCCTTATTTTGCAAAATGAGAAGGTTCTGTGAAAGCTGGGGACACTATATATGATATGTATTATATGTGTTCTGTTCACCACATCCTCACAACAAAAAGCTTCTCACAATAAAACATACAAATACACAAATAAGGGGCATAATTAAAACTGAGAAATACTATGTCTAAATGTTATTAAAAGCTTAAATAGTTAAAAGGAGCCTTAGAGTTTCTATATGCATGGTGGAAGGAGGAGCATTTAATTGCAGTAGCTAAACTTACACCCAATCCCTTACTTAAAAAAAAAAAAAAAAAAAAAGGAAAGTACTTTAGCACAAAAAGAGTTGTATAGGTATAAACATTTTGGAATTGAACAGTTTTATGAATTAAAAAATAATATTCTGGTTATTTTTAAACATTAAGGGTTTTGTGAGTATTTAATAAAAATCTACATATTTTAGACTATAGGAGGAAATGATTGGTAATTAAACATGGATCATATTTTACATACTAAATGGGTTGTTAAAAATGTATCAAATGAATTCTTGTATAAATAATTTCACATGTACTATCTTATATTTTAATGAAATATAACATAATTTATTAGAACTAATGGAGATTTCTAGGTTGACTATAGAAACATATGATCTCTCTAGGTAAATTTGAAATACTATTATCAGTTTCCTCATAAATTAAGATTTTTAAGTGAAAAAATTATGAATTGTTTATGAAACAAATATTTTTTTATAGAACCGTTCTATTTTTAAATCAAAGGTTCTTATATAAGGAGTATATTTCAAGTGAAAGCCATTTGATTTAAGGGACAATAGTTACTTTCTGTGTAAAATCTCAAAGTTAAATTGTTTATCTATTAATTTTTATGCATAGTTTATACTCATGATGAAAAAGAACATTAAAAAATACAATAAAGAGAAAATTAATGAACCTTCGGAAGTGATGAGCTATAATTTTTAAATAACGCCATCAACATATTGTTTTGAGTAAAAGCCCCACACGAATAACACAAAATCATTTGATTAATTTATTTTCTACCGTTCATCAAATTACAGCCATGTGGCTAATTTGTTAAAAGTAGTCTAGAAATATTTATATCAAAATATATATCCTACAGATTATATGTTATATTTCATAAAATTCTCTAAGGTGCTTTAAATGAGATCATATTCTTTTATAACTAATGGTATCTTGAAATATAATATAATTTGTACAAAATGCAAATTTAAGTTTTCAAAATAAATGAAAATAAAATTGAACTGAGATGATTATGTACATAAAATTAAGAAAACTTAGATACTTTGCATAAGTAATGGAATTATTCCTCAAGTTATTCTTATATTTATAAAGAATAACTGGAATCAAAGTTTTAAAAAGCTCTACATCATGAATAAAGAGTTTTTAAAAATTACTTTTATTTGTATTCCAGCTTATTGCAAACTCCTGTAGAAGGGAGCCAGATAATTTTTTTCTCCCATTAAAAAGAAAAAAAATGTTGTTTTTGGCTTGTTTTGTTTAGAGAAAAAGGCTAGTTTTAGGTGAGAAACACTAGGGATTTCACTGTATTTCCAAATCTATTTAACAGCAGGTGTAATTTTGAATGACTAATTTGCCCTAGCTAAGCTTTGTGATTTCTCATAGCTGTCTGATATGTTTCACAGATCTTGACAACTTGAACGATTCCATTTTATGTCGATGAGACAGCAATTCAACAGCAAGGGAGTCCTTAACCGTTTATGTTGAACGGTAGGAAAACTCCATGGAGAGATTGGGTTTTAGAGAGCCAAGAAGAGAGCATGTCTAAATTTAATCTCATTTCAAAACTTTGCTCAGCCTAATTAGTTTGCAAATACGTAATTTATTTTACTCCACAGGTCATAAATATTCTGTAGCCACTGCTTCTCTTGACAGCCAAAGGAAAGGGATTTATAATACATTATCTGTACAAACAAAAACTTATTTGTTCAACTTCCTTTCATAAAGTCGGTTTCCTTTCTTAAAGGGAGAATGCAACTCCAAATTTTTCTCTCGGTATAATCATTTCCACATTTGTAAAAATAATGTACAAAGCATCATATCTTGCTGTCATTTGCCATTTTAAGTATCATTATTTTAATATATTTTAATATTTTGCTGTACTCTTTACATTTATTGCCAGGTGGCAAAAATGGTCACTTATGAAACCTAATTATATTGAAATCAAGCAGAAACATTAAATTACTGAAGGAAACTAGATTCTTTGTAGAACCTACTCCCGTTGGCATGTCAAAGAAAAATTCATGATTATTTGTAATTTTCAGAAGAGTTGCATTATGATTTTTAAACCATGCTGACTGAACATAACTATAAAATACCTTAATTTATGCCATTTGTCCTTAGAAAACTTTTAGTAGTTTATAATCTAGATCTACATGGAAAGAACCCATCCCACAGTTCAGTTTGTGGTTTTATTGTACTATTGTATGGGTACATACAGAGAAAAAAAGTCTTTCATTAACTAACTTCATGATTTGAGGTATGACTAATACGGAGTGCACAGCCTTTTATTTTTCAAGTGGCAGTTTGCTTTCAGGCCCTACCTTGAGTATTCAAAACCTATGTTTGGTAATATGCCAGTAAATTATATATGATTTAATGTATATATCCTCTCATTTAAGAATGGTAACTTAAATTACTGATCTGGGCTTTGCCTCCCCTGAATCTTGTTTCTTTCCCTCTCTTTAAATCAGGACTAATTTATAGAGCTCTTTCTATTCTACACAATAATCTTTAATGTTCAAACACTGTTAACAAGCCTCATAATAAGCATTATTGTACCAAAACCTTTGAGAGTCAGAACTCAAAAATGGACCAACTTCTTCTTGTGTATAATCTTTGTAAAACTTGCATCGGTAGGTTTACTTCCATGCCTCCCCCCTGTAATTTTGAAGCTTCTCAGGAAAGCCTTCTCTCATCCACTTCACCTTAGGGTGTTGTAGCCCAGCATTGTAATAACAGTTCAGCCATCATGTTCAACTCTTTGCTCCTCTCCTCTGCAAACTGCTGTGTGCTGAAATTCAGTCAGCAAAGTAGAGAGTCTTGACCCTGAGAACAGAAAAATATGAGGAAACATGGAGAAAAGCAACTCTGAATTTATCGTAATGTTATTATTAAAGAAGTGGTTTTTCCTTTCACAAAAGGTATGGAGGCACTCGAAGCACCTCACAATTCCTATGAAATGTTAAAGGAAGAGGCATGCTGACAACTCCAGCCAAAAGGAGCTTTTACTAAAAATATGAAAATGTGGAGTTGCTTTTTTGGGGGGAGCGGAGGGGAAGGAGTTTTATTTTTTAATCTCAGTAATAACTTTAATTTCCCCTGATTTGAAATGTTCTGATATTTTGATAGCTCTATTGTTATCCATTTTAATCTCAAGACAAAGTGTGATCTCCACACTTCTGATTCATGAAGAATGTTATTTGTAATTAAAATTGTGTGCTTTAAATTGTTCCTTTTCTTGCTTAATTGTATCAAGACAAACAATCGAATATAAGCATTACCAGTTTTTCACACACAGCTGAGTTACAGTCTCTTGCATGATTTTAAAACGATTACAGCAGCTGTGCCTTTACATCATAGGTATTTGGAGGCATATCACATATCAAAGTCATCTGTAGCAGTAAAAGTATCTATAGCAATTTCTCATATATTCTCATATAGCATAGTCTCTCTATAGATTATCTGGGTAAATTTTAATATTTATAAGTAAATATCACTAAGGCTATTTTTGCCAGTAAATAGAAAGTATTTTGCCATTAAACATAAAATCAAAGATGAATAACTTTTAGACTCTCCACTATTTTTCATTATTTCGCAGTCAGCAGATAACGTTCCCCTTTATGTAGATAACTGATCCATGGTTGTTTTTATTTCACAGATCACAAATTATTTTGTTTTTATTTATTTTTTATTTCTTAGTTACAGCTGACATTCAATATTATGTAGGTTTCAGGTATACAGCCGAGTGGTTAGACATTTATATAATTTACAGAGTGATCCCCCTAATAGGTCTAGTATCCAACTGGCACCATACATATTTTTGTCTGTAACTTCTTTCAACTTTTTTCTATGTTTTTATTTTTGTGACATTTAATAAAAGTGTTTATTTAAAAGTTGAGAGACCAACTCAGTCCAGAGAGTTAGCTGGATTTCAGTCAGTAGAAGACTCAAGCCCGGAGCCACGTGAATTCTTTCATGGGTCTGAGCCACACATCCCTGCGATTTCTTATTGCAAAAGTTACTGTAGCGGACTCCTCTATGTCCCCGTGCTACATCCAGTCATTCTCTATCAAGGTAAAGAAGAGGTTAGTCAAACACCCACTGCTCCATGACATCATAATGAATGTAGACTGATCCATGACAATATTGATTGCATAAGAGTCTAAGCATTTTTATTATAAGCTCTGAAAAAAAATTATAAAGCTGTCATATCTGAAGAACAGTAGGCCTAATTCAGTTTGCTTTTAAATTTGTTATCTTAACTGACTGTATTGATAGAATAGGATGAATTTAAACTCTTGAATTCCTTGTTAGGCTTGAGCAGGAACTTTCTTAAGGACAGTAGGGATCCAACTTCTTAGCATTCTAGCTACCTAACTCAGTTTGATTGCCTCTCCCATTCCATAATCTGTATGAACAGATCCATCTATGCACTATCCTCTCCATTGTAGCTATATCCATTTTCTTGTGCTGATATTATATGTGTTGACTCTAGTTCACCAACAGACTGGGTTTGGGTTTCCAGAAAAAGTTCACAGGTTGTTAGCCTGTCAGAAATGGTTGAATTCGAGACTTGATTTTTCCTTTTATCCTTATAGCTTCTAATCAGATTCCCTGCCAATGAGTCTTTTCCCAGCTTCCCTCCCATAACTCTGACACTATAATATGTGTTTTCATCTGAGGCTTTGACTAGGCAGTGCGCTCTCAAAAGCAAGTTCAGTTTTTTCTTTCAAAATATGGAAAATGAGAAATACAAATATAAATACTGTCAATTAGAAATTTATCCTTTCTGCTGATTTTAGAACATAGGTACTGGATCAAATAAGATTGGGATGATATCTGGACTATATATTTTTACCATTACTCTTTATTTGGTATATTTGATAAAATATAGCAAATATACCAAATATATGTAAAAATAATATATATGTAATGTTCATATATTCTAAATTCTGAGTTTTAAACAAAGAAAACATCTCTACAGTGCATCCAGCCATTTTTTTTCTTTTCTGTACTCTAATAAGTAATTCAATAATAATAAATAATTATAATAAATTTTTATCTAAAGAAATGTCAGGAAAATGAATATTGAAGAAAAGAATGGAACAAAAGGAAATATTGAAACAAATTTATTAAATCTATTTATACAGCATAGAATGAAAAATGTTATCTAGTGACCCTATATCATAATGTAATTAATTATCAGAAATATGCTAACGTTATCTTTGAATTTTATTGCATGTAAACCATGGTTCATATAATACAATAGCCCTACAAATATAATCCTGGTTACCTATAGTTTAATGTTTTATTTTATGATTATGTCTTTTATGAACTGATCATTTCTTTGGAGTTAGTATATAAACCAGACATATCTTCCTTTTTTCTTGTTCATCAAGACATTGCCATTTCCACTAGTTCATTTTTGCTCTGTTTAGCAAAAGCAGTAAAGATAGAAACAACTTTGGAGTTTTCTTAGTTCTATCATAGGAATTTGTAAAGATGTAATATTTTGAAATCTGCAATTGTATCTAAAATTCTCTGGCAAATTAAAGGTGTTGGTGTGACCGAGGAGATGTTTCTATTAAGCTTTAAATTCCTGTGTGGTTTCAGATTGTTATATCTCCTTCCTGTCATGTTGAATCCAGGTTTGATACAGTGTATAAGTGAGAAGAAGTTCAGAGATAAAACATGAAAGATGATAACCTTTAAAGTAGCATGAAAAATAATTCGATTTGATTTGAGATTATCAAATAAATGATCCACTTTTGCTGTAGAGTCAATTTGGTGACGCTCCTTGGACATGATGAAACACCTTATACCAGAAGCCAGGGTTCTATATGTTGAATTCCATTTCTCCATTGTATAAAAAATCTATTTAGAGTAGACAAAATATTTGGGATGCATACAGTAAAGATGTTATTTAAATTATTCTTATTTCTTGAATATGGTAAAAGTAAAAAAAAAAAAAATACTTTCTACGCTTTGAATATAACTATCACCAAAAAAACAGTTTTCTTTTTTGGAAGTCACTGCACTGGGTTAGAAACCTAAAATAGAGGTGAAGAAGAGGACAGTTCACAAATCATTTTCTTCTTATATATATTTCTTAGCTTTTTCAGGTATTTCATGAAATGATTTACACTGACGTTTTTTAATCAGCTTTGTAATAGATTGATTTGTTTACTTATTAAAATGTTTTAATCATAGGCATGTATGTGTGTGTATGTGTATGTATGTGTGTGTATACATATATATATATATATATATATATTTTTTTTTTTTCTTCTTCTAGCAATGGTTGTTTTGAGCAACCTGGAACCAAACACAACTTATGAGATCAGAGTTGCAGCTGTGAATGGAAAAGGGCAAGGAGACTACAGTAAAATAGAAATCTTCCAAACATTACCAGTTCGTAAGTACTCTGCTCTGTTTGTCTCCCTATGGCTATTCTCTTCATTTTCAACTTAAACAGGGTTTTAAAATTCAGGGAGATGTTTCGACACTTTGGGGAAGTGAATTATATCTTTGTTAAAGTGGTTTCTGAATATGGTGGCATCTCGGATTTATAAAAATAACTTTGCTCTAGGGTAAGGCAAAAAAAGAAAAGATACACTGCACTATATACAGTAAAATAGCTCTCAGGAAATCATCTCAATCGGAAGGTGTCCTATTTATTCATAGTCTGATTAATAGAATTGTAGTGCTCAGACTGTATTCTGTGAGAGAGAAGAGCATCTGTGTAATGTGTCCGATATTCTATTCTTTCCATGAGGCATGACTGTTGCTTTTATCTCATAAATTATATAGGACCTAAGTGTGAGAAAAATGCACCACTAAAATTCATTACAGTGGTGACTGCAGAAGGATAATCATTGTAGCCTTGTTCTCATTGCTACCCTGTATTATAAGTCAATTGTGTGAAGTTTAGATAAATTTAAAAAGACTTAACATATCTTTTATGTTGAATAAATTGTTTTAAAATGTTAGAAAAATAGTGTGATGAAACAAAAGCTCTTATGATATTTATGCATAACCCTAGCTATTATATACATATATTAGGACAGTCAAATTGGCCACAGGAATTATCTTATCCCAATTTGTGACCAATTCTTCTGTTTCTCTGAAAATCTGCTAGATGTGTTCCCTTTTCTTCCTTTACAAGACCAGTGCCTTTTTTAGTTTCTTATAATTTTTTCACTTATAAGTACATCTTGATTCAAAAACCTACCTTTATTAAAATGAGTATAAAGTAACTTAACAAAAATGTAAAGAGAGCTGTCCCGCCTCCCTTGATAATCCTCACACCACCACCCTGCACCTTCCCATTTCCGAAACGCACCTTTGCCCAACTGTGACCCTCATGTCACCTCCCTCAACCGCCACAGTGCTCTCTGCACCAGGAAGTCAAACTAATTATTGCATTCTGCCTTTATTTCCCTTCTTTTTATAGTCTCCGGGGTCACTGCACATCAGCTTCCAATGAAAGCATCATCTCTTTCATAAGACCTTGGCTAACTTTTATTTTCTTCTTCATTTAGGTGTACTTAGCTTTATTCATTCACAGGACACCTCTGTAGGTGTTTCAACCATAAAACAGCTCTCTCTTGCCCTTTACTTTCTTCTCTCTCCCTTTTAAATGGTAACTTCTAATCTCTTAGTGTACTTTTGTTTAGTTGCAAATCTCTGTCTTTGATAGTGAATGCTTTGAGAGTAGAGACAATGTTTGTTTTTTGTTTTCTATTTTTTTTTAATAATAAGTATGTATTTTAACTAATTTTAGGATTCTCTTGATGTTTAAATGAGATAACATAATGCTAAGTACTTAATATGTCATAACTATCCATTATTATGTTTTGATTCTTGTTTATATTATCATTTTTGCATAAACATTGTATTGTAATTGCTAATAGAAACCGTTATTTTAATCAATTTCTGATACAATCTGCATTTGTTCTGAAATTTATTTGCTTTTCAAAGGAAGTATCAATTGTAATGGAATCACAAATTTGGCATATTGTAAAGGTTAAATATGGACATAAATTTTTAAACTATATATTTTAAAACATTTATTACTGAAAATAGTTTCTGCTTTATAATTATCTCAAAATACTATTTAAAATGGTCATTACAATATTATTAAATGAATTTATACTGTACAGTGTATAAATTCTAAAATCCATTTAGAAATGATACTAATCCACCATCCCGAGAACTGCATCCATTGTATAGTATTTAAATTTTCCATAATCTCTTATTAAATACTTTTAAGAAATTTTTCTACTGGTTTTTACAGAACTCTTAATTCACTTATCAAAAATATGCTGCATATATATCATATGTCATAATATCTATATACCAATATAATTAGCTTTAACGAACAATCACTTTACAATTAGTCTATCCACGTTATTTCTATGTGGCTGCACCATGCAATACTATTTTATTATTTATTTGCATACCAGTAAACACAGCTATCATATTTCTTTAATGACCTACGTTTTATCAATAAACTATTCACTAGTTTAAGGTTATAAACACCATATTGAAAATAAAAATAACATGCTGAGAAAAGGAACAGGTTCTCCAGGTTCGGAAACATGCAGTCCTCTCCCCTGGATTCTGCCTAGTTCTTCTGTCTTCTCAGTCTTCTGAGTAGACCAGATATTACAGGTTTCAGACTTGTAATCTACAATGTATCTCTGCTAATTCCTTACTATTACCATATTCCTATTAGTATCCATAGGGATTGGAGGAAACAGAGGTAGAGGAGGCCAGTGCATGTACAAGGGCATCCCATCTGTAACACAGTAGAAAGTCCCCATTCCAAGCTGCCAGCCAGTGACAACATCCTTCACATAAAGAACTCTTACACTTTAGTGAGTCCCTGTACCCATTTAGAACATTAAATGCACCTTTGTTATAAATCATCTCTATGTGAAGAATAGTATTGTGAGCAAGTATGTTTGATGCTGAGAGAAAAAAAATATATTAAAACATGTCTATAGATTGAATACTACAAAATTTCTTTATTCAAAAATACAATAATTTTTTTTAAATGCTCATTAAAGCAGATAACTAATTGCTAAGCCATAATCATTCCTGGTAGAGATATATTGCATATAAGTTGATGCTTTCATGTGGTGATATTAATAAATATATACAGAATGTTTACGAGCTAAATTTACATGAATAAAATAAATAGGAATATTCACTGATAATAAGAGAAATAACATTTTACACTTGTACAACGTGATACTATTCTCAGAACATTGGTGCATCGGTCTAAACAGTGTTTTTGGTCCTGAAATTTCACAATTTTGACATGGTACTTCTAGATTTATGAATGTTGCTGTTTCTTGGAAGGGAGAAGGAGGGTCAAAGGTTATATCACAACAAAGGGCAAATAGCAAATGTTAAAGCCAGGGTAATATCATACATTTTGGTTATATGACAGTGTGTGTGTATTTTTTAATTAAAATGCAGTTTCTCTAGGTATCTAAGGTGTGTACAAATGTCAAGAATGTTCTATTGTATATTTAGGTGAACCAAGTCCTCCATCCATACATGGACAGCCAAGCAGTGGGAAGAGCTTTAAACTCAGTATCACCAAACAGGATGATGGAGGGGCCCCAATTTTGGAATACATTGTGAAATATAGAAGTGTAAGTACCCCATTTGTTTTCATTTTGTATAAATTGTTTTCCAATTGCATTAAATCTGCATTGAGTTCATAGACATATCAGCAGTGAATGCATATTAAATAACAGTGATGCAATAGAACTCATAGAAATTTAAATAATTTTCTATTGCTGAAGTCTATTATAAATTATAAAATGCTTGCTGTTTTTGGTAAAATCTAAGGATAAATCATCAAAATAATTCCATTGTTTTCATCCTGTGATTTCTAAGTGTTTCTTAGGTGAGATACCATTTTCCCTGGTTTTCTGTCCAGTTAGTAGAATAATTTCACCTCTTCTTCTAGTGGCTATTAGCAACTTTCTTTGCATGCCAATATTTCCTAAGCTCTCTTGTCAACTTTATTTATTGTAGGTAGAATTATTAGCAAATCACACCTTAAATAAATTGCTTTAATCAGCATTAAGAGGGAATGGCCGCATTGAACTTGAGCAAGTGGATTTTCTTCACTTTTAATTAGCAGAGCTAATATGGGACTTTGCACAGCTAAGAGCTGCCTTGCGACTTTTAATATGTGCTCTGGGTGAAAGATGACCACTGATTGCAGAGTGATGAAGAAAGTGGCCTGCCGGACTTTGTCTTTTTGCCTCTAGATGAAAATGATGCCAAAGGACACTGAAAGTGATTTCTCCTAACAACTTTGCTATAAGTAACACTGAGTTTGTGTCTACCGTGGAATATGTTAAAAATGAAAGATTTTAATTAAACTTTGTAAGATTTATTAATTAATGCTTATGATTATTATCTTCATAATACAGTAGCAATTATATATACTATATAATACATATACACATTTATTTATACTATATATATAACATATATAAACATTTACTAACAGTTTCCAAGTATATTATGTTTTAGCAAATGATACTTAAACAATTGTTTCTTAATAGTATATAGATAAATTTTAAATATTTTCCACCAATCCACAACTGTCTAAATGAGCAATCCCCAACCTTTTTAGCACCAGGGACCAGTGCTCCTATGAGGATCTAATGCCTGATGATCTGAGGGGGAGCTGAGGCAGTGATGCTGGTGCTGGGGATGGGCTGCAAATAGAGATGAAGCTTCACTCACTTGCCTGCCGCTCACCTCCTGCTGTGTGGCCTGGTTTCTAACAAACCGCAGATGGTACCAGTCTACGACCCAAGGTTTGGGTCCCTCTGGTCTAAATGATAATACTGCCACTTCTAAATTCAAACATCCAAGTTTTGAGGGGTTTCTCTGTGAATCTGATAGTGTGCTAGTCAAGCCAGTTTTCTTATTTGATCATCTGGAAACTCTTTGCAAGGGAAGGAATCTTCCTCTAAGGGAAATAAGCCTGAACTGAATTCATGAATTGGATTGTGAGAACAAATCTTCCCTGCCATGCTTATCATCTGAACCTAGAAGATTTTATGGTTCAAAATAAAGGTAAATAATAAGAACTCATAGAGAACCCCAATAAAATCCCATGGTGTACACTGAAATGCAATGACTAGTTGTAAAAATATGTCTCACATATCTTTATGCATAATTTCTACCTAAAACTATGCTGGACTTCTCTTAAGAGTTGATATTAGAAATAACACAGATCCTATACTGAGTTAAACCAATCTTTGATCAATTGATAATAGCAACTATTTCCTATTTTATTTTTTCTTCTTCCTTTTTAGTGGTTTTTATTACTAAAATGTGTATATTTTAGGAATGCTGTGACTTCTTTCAGCTGCGTTTCTATTTCTAGTTATTCAAAAGTAAAGTTCAGAAACTAACAAGAATCTGACTATATACATCTTTCTCAAAATAGTTAAGAGATAGCATTACAAATTCAATCAAAATAACCTATTAATGTCATATTTGCAGAAAATGATCAGTATTTTTGCACAGGTTTTACTCTTAAAATCAATGTAAACTGTGTACCTGTTAAGAGGGCCTTTTGGACTGCAGGTTATACAAAATGCGACTAGAGAGGCTTAAACCGAGAAGCATTTTTTTTCTCACATTAAACACATGTATATGTTAAGACAATCCAGGGCTAGAGAAACATGTTAGCAACATAGTCACACATCTAAAGGGTTTTTCTTTATATTCTTTCATTCTCAGCATGTTGGCTTTTGTCTTCATCTAGAATATCTGTGTTCCTAAGATCCACCTTCAGAATATGAAGAGAATGGAAAGAAAAGGGACAATAGCTTGTTTAAGCTGAATTTGTGTCTTTTTTTCCCTTTTTTCAGCAGTACTGTACAGGTTTTCTATAAACCTCACCTAGCAGAATTAAATTATGTCTCATTAGATAGAATTATGTCTCATGACCAGCCCTAAATGAAAGGTAGTTATACTTGGGAGTTGGGTCAGCCTAACAGCGTAGTCTGCCACAATTCTTAATGGAATTATCTTTATTATCTTAATGACTATCTTAGTCACTAGAGCTGCCATAACAAAATGCCATAGACTGAGTAGCTGAAACAACAGAAATATAATATTTTCTCACAGTTCTGGAAAATGAAATTCCAAGGTCAAACTGCCAGCAGATTTAGCTTACCATAATGAAAATGATCAGTTTTCAAGGGAAGCTATAATTGACTGATATGATAATCAATTACCATGTCACTACTCTCAGAGCTACAAGCATTTTAACAGGGGACATTGTTTTAATAGTAGAATTTTATGCTCCTATTGCCAGATTTGTAAAAGTAATTTCTTACCACCCTTTGTAGTGAAAAGAAATCATTTCTCATTCTGGTAGACTTAAAAAATACTTTTATAATTAATCAAACATAAAGTGATATTTGTTCACATTTTAACAGGCAAACTAAATCTTACACAATTTTGGTGATTTGGTGGTGATGAAGAATAGATACCAGAATGTAAGACATTATAGTCTAAACACAGTTTTGCAGCAGTAAGAGCTCAATTGAAGTCTGCCTATGGATGTAATATTGACCCCTCAGCTACTCTCCCATTTCATCTCAAATGCTTAGCTCCTGTGCTTACAAATGTAGGCATTCTGATTCACTTTATCTTTACCATATGATTTAATGATATGCCTTCTACTCCAGTGCACTAAAATAATCTCCATATCACTGTTCTTTTATTTTATTTTTTTTTCTTTATCTCCTTTCTCCACCTCCTCCATCCTGCAAACATTAAGCTTTGTAGGTCTAATTGGAAATTCCGTGGTTCAATATAAAGTTATATTAATAGGTCAAACAGTTCCTGACCTTGGGAAAAACTAATTTTTTCATGGTTTTTTGGTCAACATTTTATTTATTCACGTTTAAAAAACGTTCATGTTTCGGAAGATCTGGTGGCTAAATATTTACAGCAGCATTTGCCTTGATATTTACACTCATGTTAAAATATTAACTACTGTTATGAAAAGGTTCTTAGTCGTCTGTTCTCTTCATGTGATTCCAAGCCACTTTACCCATTAGTTTCTCAAACTGCCTGAAATCTGCAGCAATATAAAAGTACAACTGAATAATGTGGAAAAGTTATCTAGCCATATTCAATATATTTTTCATTGGATAATAATCCATAGGGGGAAAAATAACAGAAAGGAAAACACCCTTATGATTTTCACGATTTTCACTTGTTTGCTTCTTTGACATTATCCCTTAACATCCCTGTGCATAGGATGGTATGTTTTATAATCCAGGAACAAGTAAAATGAGAAATTATATTCCTTGTATGAAGGTTGATTTCCAGCACAGACACTGAATTTACTAAACCCTCATTTCTCTGGAAAAAAGAGAAGACTAATCCTATACTAATATGGAGAATGTGTAACTTCCTATAGATTTCAACCTGGAAAAACAAATTATTCTGTTATCCTGCAGTAGATAGAGCACACAACTTTTTCTAGTCACCCATTGAGAAGAAAGAGTTTGGTAGGACAGAACTATAGTATAAAGGCTGAATTCGATGTCTCTCTGGACCCTTTATGAAAATTAATATCTCTAGCAATAAATCAGTAAGATTAAACCATGTATTTTGTAGAATAAAGACAGTTTACTAATATCAGAATGTGTATGGAAAAATAAATTATTCTGTGTGTGGAATATTTTATATTTGATTTGTATTATAGTGTCCATATAAATATATAATTTAGTAAGTGTTTTTTTTTTTATATATATTTCCATGAGGTTTTCACTGTTTTCTTTCTAATTTGGTGATAGCTGTGGGATCATAACTATCACTTACTGTTGACACATTAAATAAGTTTCCAGAGCAAAGAAGGACTAAACAAAAATTAGTAGCTTAAAATCAGTTGTAAATAAAGTACTCTAGGGAGTAGCAACAGTGCTCTAGCTTATGATTATTTTTCTTAATTGAACTTCTTACACTATGTAGAGGTTATATTCAGTTGTCATGGAAAAAGAAAAGGTAATTTTGAAAAGAGTATTAAAGGAATGAATGAGTAAAACTAAGTTTTTGTTGTTAAGAGAACTTATTTTCTAGATAATTATGTTTAGGTGTGCACATTGAAATTTGTTTCGAACCATCAGTTTAAACACATTGAAATTTGTTTAGAACCATCAGTTTAAACCATCAGTTGAAATATTTTTAAACACTGAATAGCTATAAAAACATTAGAGTCCTAAGCTATTTGGTAATTTTTCTTTGCTGCTTTTAAGATAAGTTTTATTCAACCTTGTATCAATACTATCAAATAGACTATTTGTTCTCTGAATGAATAAATGCAATGAATCAATGAATAAGTTAGTCTATGTTGTATAATTATAAATATTCCTATAACTAGATTAATAAACATAAGAAATAATGAATACAAAGGAGCAAAAACTTATACTGTGTAAATTTTTATGGCTTATGAGAACACAGAAGATCATAAATTGGAACATCAGATTTTTTCCCCTAAAGAAGTATGTGGATGATGGAAATTAAGTGGGACCCAGTTTACAGAGTTTTATGTGAAACACAGGCAATTCAAATTGATTATAATAAGAAAAAGATATTCAAATTTAAACTCTACTAAAAACTTAAACTTTTCATCTTTCCAAATCATGGTGGAAGATTTGTGTTGTGTATCTATGTTATACAGATTGCTAAATCATTTCTCTCCCATTCAGAGTAGCAAACAGAGCTTTAGAGAATTCTGGAGCCTTCTGTAAGGTCAAACATGCTACCAAGAAATCCAGGAATCAGGAACTGTCTCACATGGAAACATAAATTCATAAATCATAATACAGGGGATTCACAAGAACCTTAACATTCACCTAGCTGTATGAGCTTATCTCCTCTATCATTCTCTCTTTTAATAATATTCACTTTTTGTTTAAAATGATGTTGTCAGTATATTTCATAAAGCTTTGAGAGGAAAGTTTGTGTATTACTTATTTCTTATTATAAATATAAACAGTCAAGGAGCGCTTTATAAATAAAAAATACCAAGACCCCCTCCACTTTTCCTCTACTTTATCCAAATTATAACACTTTTTTTTTACCTATACACTGATATTATGTTTTTGGAAAAAAAATTGTTGAGTGTCCTTGACTGTCATATAGCCTTGCTATCTATTTTCTGATAAAAAGGATTGCTTAAGATAAACTACATCAAAGCAAAATGACCATTTTTCTTTCAGTAGCTGCCCTTCAACATTTAATTGGCTTATTAATAATAGCCCTATTCAGCAAATCATCTCATTAAGATACCTAGGGGAACATTTTTGCAACTAGATTATCTTAAATCATTCCCAAGGCATTTAAATTCTGTGAATTAGGCACTCTACAAATGCATAATTGAGATTTTGATGCCTAGGGGAGTATTTGGGAACACCCACTTTAATTTTTTTCTGTTCCCTGGGAATAGCAATTAGGGGATTAAAAAACCTCCTTGTCTAATGTTAAATGGAAAATGAAATTGATTTAAATTGGGGAAAATCCCTTTGGTTTTTTATGATATCAGTCCAACTATCTAAAATGATGGAGGGGCTTTTCATTTATCATGCTAAGAGCTTCAACAATTAAGAGTTAAATGATTGGTATTTCAGAAGAGAGACTGTCTGATTGTCTTGTGCTTGTCAGGAAGTTTAACCTCAAATGCTCGGTTCTCAGAAATAGTATTTTTGGAAAATTGTCTGAAGAACATGGAGACTATCCTTCCCTCTGAAGAATAAATTGTATCCTTGGGTAATCCAGATCTCAGCTGTTGGCTTATTATCTGACTCTTTCACCCACATCTCTGCTCAGATCCAAAGCAAAACTCAACTCTGGATTTCCACAAAAATAGTTACTGTCACCAATAACTTCATAGTTACATAGAACTTATTGAATTAGTAGAGTGACAGGGAGGCTACAGGGACAACTCTACTGCTTTGTGTAGCCCCTGTCTTATCTAGCTCTTCAGTCTCCTCACCTCCTCCATGTGGTACATATCCAGTATTTATATGCTACATGTATTTTATTGTGTCTATATACACATGTGTATATACACATATATGTATATATATTACATATCATATCATATATTTTGTCTAAATTTATTTTCAGATAGAGTTTTTTTTTAAGCTTTTTTTCTTTTGGTCAATATCTATGAAATGTTTTTACACTTACTTAAAACAAGAAACCCGCGGTATCTGTTTTTACATCTCCCAGTGGTTGTGCATCTTTCTGAGGTTTTCAATCATTGTGTTTATTTTTGGTTCTAAACTTCTGTGAAGGAATCACACTTTCTTTTCATTAACTAGTTTAGGATGAATGAAAAGTAGAATGGCACTGGAGCTTATTATTCCAGTAAGCATGACATCACTTCTTCTGAGCAAACCTTCCTGGCGCTTGGACTCATTGGGTCTCCCTGTTACACATACCCCAAGCACCCTCTGGTTTTTTTTAAAGCATTTGTGTTTTTCATCTGCGCTGGTTTGTAAACTCCAAGATGAGGATATTGCACAAATCTTATTTACTGTTGTGTTCATAGTTCTATAATAGTCTCACTACCCTAAAAGGGCTGAATGAATAATTGATGAAGAAACTGACGAAGAAAGAGCGTGTTAGAAAAATGGTGACTGGTACAGGTAGCCTAAGCGTTTCAAAAGTACATCTAGTTTCCTTTCTTAACTTTACTAGTCATTTAATGACTTAGACAAGTCACAAGCTCTCTGGCCCAAATGTTCTGTTTACCAACAGCTTTTTCAGTATACCTCATAACACCTTAAATTCTAGACAACAGTCTAGACTATAATAAATTAATATATTTCTAAGTTCCAAAAAAAAAGCAGAGGAAATCCCTATAACTTTAAGTATATGTGCAAAACCCATGGCTTCATTAGAATTGCTAATATCTTCAGTTTTAGATGAAATAACAAAAACAGTCCAAACAGGTTTTTTTTTTTTTTTTTTTGGTAATATAAGTCCTATGTAATCAAAAATAATTAAATAGGAAGAGAGAATAATAGCATGGTATCAAAGCTATAATCATCAGTTTAATGCAATAATGAATTTAACCTCTAGAATTTGATTTTAGAAAATAAATGGAGAAAACTTTGTTATTCTTTATTTATAGCCAAAATATTGGCTCGACACAAAGTAATATTGGGCTGAGCTCTGAGGTAAAAAAAAAAAAAAAAAAAAAAAAAAAATTAGTCTGTCTGTCTGTCTATTATCTATCTATCTGTCTCTCTATCTATTATCTATCTCATCTATCTATCTATCAATCATCTATCTCTATGACTAGGCTACAATTTGTTTATAATTACACCTCTGAGAAATTGAGCTTTGAAATTATAGTGAAAAAATATCGTCATAATAGAAAATGCTGCTGACAATTTAAATCTATAAAAAATATCCAAACTTTCTTTGCAAGACACTTTATTCCTGCCCAAATCTTAAACAATAGTACCTGACAATTATTTTAATAGATATTTAGACTTTTTCTATATATCATATTCCATTTTTACTGTTCACATAATTATTAATAATCAATGAAGTGGCCAAACAACAAACATATATGTGAATTTTTTTTAATATTAGTGAAAGTGAATTATCAAGCACTGAATCATCAGAGATTATTATAACCTAATCATTCTCTGACTAATATAAAAACATAACATTTTTTATAGAAAAGTCTTAGAAATGACTTCATTGACTTAGCAACTTCATTTATCCCTGCGGATGAAAAACAAAATTCTTTTTCAATATTAATAAAACCACCTGTTCCATCTCAAAATAATTTTTTTTAATCACAACTTTAGTGAATGGATAGTCACAAAATATATATATTCGTATTGCCTTTACAGAAAGATAAAGAAGACCAGTGGCTAGAGAAAAAAGTGCAGGGAAATAAAGACCACATTATTTTGGAGCATTTACAATGGACAATGGGGTACGAAGTTCAAATTACAGCTGCCAACAGATTGGGATATTCAGAACCGACAGTCTATGAGTTCAGCATGCCACCAAAGCCCAACATTATTAAAGGTAAGCAAAACTTGACACTCCCTGAGGCTGAAAATGAACATGATGTCATCTTTATAATCTCTCTGGATTGCACTTTAATATTCGAGACAAAATTTTATAGAAAAAAGTGTAAATTCTAGGTTCTAATCATGATTCTTATGACATGTCTTACTGAAATCTCAGTCTTCCTTGCCAAAGTGATGGGGAGAGAGGATGGGCAGAGGGCAAGAATGGAAGTTAAGAGTGACTTGAATATCAACATGAAAATCTTCTGTTGAGACCAGAAACTTTTCAGAGAAGACAACTTCTCTGACAAAGACATGGAGTTGGTCCTCAGTTTCTGGGAAGATGTGCCCCAAAATAATGAGGAGCCCATCTATGCCTGACTAAGCAAGTTGATTTTGGAAACATAAAATCAATGATACAGTGAGGCAGAAACAGCCACAGACACAGCCTCAGAAAGAACTGTAACTAGAGTTTTAAGGAGACTCGCAATGTTGCAGGACACTTTGAATCAGTGTTCACAGCACACCGGTAGGTTCTACCCTTGATAGGTAACAGTGTTTATGTCATTTTATGCTCATGCTATTATTAAAGTTCACAGCAAGGATATGAAAATATTTTTCAGGTTACATGCTACAGAGGTAAAGATGCAAGAATTTATTTTGATTCACAGTTATATTTAGCTGTTAGTGATTTGTCATATTGGACATATTTTAACATTTACTGTCCCTTTAAATATCATATTTAATATTTGATGATAAATTTTACATATATATGTATAAACATATATACTCTTGATAGATACATATATAGTGAATAATGAGAGCTGCATATTCATAAGTGTGGCTTATCATATTATAATAGAATATCGATATCGTTATAGAACATTTTTGAAACTAGAAAAAATAAAATTTGATAGTTCGGTCATGCTATTTAACTCTCTTGTAATTTCAAATTGATATTAATCTCATTATGATTTTGTTATATTGTACATCAGTTTTGCAAAATTGAAAGCAGCTTTACACAATTAATCTTTCTATTAAAAAGTAATTACAGTATAAAATCATACTGGTTATATGACTTAAAAGTAATTGCTATTATGTTTTTTTATTGCTAATATTAATTATTAAGTGCTTCCAATTATAATTTGAAGTAGAAAGGAGCATCTAGAAATACCATGGATATCTTATATTGTAATGGCATTTTTTAAAATGTACAAAAAGTTCTCCTTTCATTACTTCATTTTATTCTTAAATGGAGTTGAACAACAAAGAGTTGTCTTCATTTTGCAGATATAATTTTGAGAGTGTAAAGTATATGTCCAAGGTCAGAGCTACTTTAAGTCACATGATGAACCTAATCCCCTTACAAGATGGTATAGTTAAATAAGAATGGTTGAATGTACTATCGAGTTCATTGCCCCTATGAGTTTGAACATCAATAACTGCCTCTAAAATTATAACGTGTTATGTTTATAGTAATTATCCTCTGTGCAGACATCAAGAACATGATATAAATGTGATTCTTAATCTGAGTCAGGATCTTCAAAGGAGGATTATAACAGTGTACTTCATCTTTCTAAATCTTTAAGTTAGCTTCTATATTTGGAGGAAATAATTATTTTTATCAGGATAAAAATTAGTTTTATGAAGAAGAAGGCAACATTTTAATAACATTTCATAGGTAAAGCACAAACTGTAAAAAAAAAATAGATTTCAAGCAGGTTAGTTTATGTTATACTCCCAAAGTCCCTATATTTATAAGAAATTGTTAATGAAACCAACAAGTATAGACAAAAAGATAAATAAATGAAAAATAATATACGTAAAGGCACAAAAATAATGAAGGTATTCTATAATGCATTTACTGTAAAAGCATTTTTATTGTTTGTTTCAATTTTGGAAAGTGAGCTCCTGGGCAGTACCAACAAGGGAAATGGACAGAATTCTGGTTTATAGTTTCAGTTTTGCTCTTGTCACTTAATTTCTCTTGAAATGCATTTTCTCATCTCTAAGCTAGTTTCTTCTGATTTTGCAATGTTAAGGTTTATTCATTTACTTATTCCGGTTATTTATTGAGATCTTGCTGTGTAACAAGTAGTGAGATGAGTACAGGAATTATCTGTGAAAAATACAGAACTGGCCTCTCCCTTCAAGGACTTTACCATCTAGTAGGGAAGATAGGCTTTAAATAAGAGTCAGAATAGCCACTGAATAATTACAACTAAGAGATATGCTGGTGCAGTATGCTGCCATGAGGGGGGTTGGCAAGGGTACCTAACTTATATTGGTAAGTTGGAGGTTAGGGAAAGCTTCCCTTAGAAGGTAATTTTCCAAAAGAAACTTGTAGGGAACAAACCTTCCATAGAAAGTGTATTATATGGAAGAAATCTCTGAGAAGAGGAAGAAATTGATCTGCTTTAGACTAGAAAGATCATGTCTAGAAGAGAGCCTGGAGGTATGTGAACAAAGATGAGGGTACAGAGGGACCTGCAACCCAGACAATCCAGAGTCTTTTAAAAACCATGTAAATAATTTTAAAACAATTCCTAAACCTAGTAAGAATGCATCTGAAGAAGGGAAGTTATATTAATAGATAGACCTTGTAGACAGATTACTCCTACTCATCTGGGTACAAGCAAGACATGGGTAAATAGAAATGCTTGGAAAAAAAGTAAGAGAAGTAGGAAAAGAAAACAATGAATAAATTCCAGGCCCATTGTAGATGTAGACCCACCTGCTTGTGTAACAGATTGGGTTCAGTAGATATCGATGACTTTTGAGTGTCTTGCTTGAACAGCTGAACACATCATTGGCAGGCATCATTTCTCAGGGCAAAGAATTTTGGATTTGGAGAATGAGGATTAAATAAGATAAGTCTGGTATCCATGAAGTTTGGAAAGTCAAACAGTAGTTACATACGTGTGTATGGGGATGAAAAATCCATGTTTTGGAAACATATTATGACATTGTCAGCTTACCAGTGAATGGTGTTTGAAGCCTGGGTGAGGGTAAAACCACACAATGGCCAACGCCTAAGTTCTATGGAAAGGAGTTGATGTCTGCAGTACTAAGTTGTTTCCCCTGGTACTAAGAGGGTGACTGGCACAGCATAGAAGTTCAAGGAGAGTTTCTTGAGTTACTTAAGTGCAGAGGGTTAAGAACTTTGTTCTAAGAAACCATAATATTTTACAGGAAGAGGAAACCACCACCCCCTCTTCAGTACTGGAGAATAAGATGTAGAGTTGCTGGAAAATCGTGTGACTCTTATATCTTGGAAGTTAAGAGAGAGTCATGTCTTAAGAAGAAAAGGTTTAAGTTGCATTTGACACTTCAAATGCTGCTGAGAGGTCAATGGAACTTAATCGAAAGAGTTTTCGAAGTGTCCTTATTACATCCAGCTTTACTGAAGTGGTTGGGAGAGAAATGAAGGAGGAATGGGCTTTGGTTTGTGTGTGAGGTTGGCAGGTTTAGTCTTCAAGTTTATTTAAAACTTTCATAGCTTTGCTATGAAGGTGAGCAGAGAAAATAATAGTGTTCTAAGGACTTTTATGATGAAAAATGTTACAGTGTGTTTTACTGCAGATGCAACAGACAAAGCTGTCAAGGGGAAGTCAGACATACAGATGCACAGACAAAGCTATCTGAGAAGGTAGAAGATAGAATTCATCTCCGCTAAACTGTGTAGTTGATACAAAGCTAGAACAGCTTACTGGAAATGGTGGGGTGAGGGTGGGGGGTGGAGGGGAGGGAGGATAAGATACTTATTTTATCTATAAAAATAATACAAACTAATGTCTAATTTGCTGCGATTGAATCCACTGACTGCTAAGGTCTCATGGAAAGCCACATTCAAGATAAGCCATTATAATTCAAAAACTGTAGATTTCACTCTAAAAGATTTCTTGGGGCAACTTTAAAAGCTGTTATGAATGATGGTGAATTTGGGAGCCTTTAAACACTCAATATTCTATGGAATTAAAATTATGGATTGCAAAATAAGAAAAAAACTATATGCTTTTATCATACTCATATAGTTTATTTCATTTTTAAATAAATATGATCAATTCAAACTCATACCTGAAACATCATCTATAATAAACTAGCAGATATTGTCTTTTTTATTTAATTTAAGAATATACAGAGTTTAAAGTTAATTTAGTATTTTTTTGTTTCTTTTTGTTTTGTTTTATTTGTATAGCATGCACTGTAGACTATTCAAATAAAGTTTATGGACTTTTGAGTTAAAAACCCCATTACTTGTGTACATTCAAATATATTTAATTTTTTGTAAGCAATGGGCTAAATCTAGAGTACATTTATTTTTTTGGACTAAAGAACTATTTTTTAAAATATGCTCACCTTACTTTCATATATTCTAATGATAATCATGGCTTTTCTGTATATGTATCTCAGCGTATACTGTTTCTCCCCAATATATGATGCTGATTAAAAATGTACTTAGGGATTAATACTTTCTCATTCTCACTAAAGATGTGTTTATTTTGAAAGATATGTTTTGGATTTACATAGAAATACTGTTCAAATTTATGATATATTCCCTTTAGGAATATTCAAGCAGCATAATTCCAACTCATTTTAACTTAAAAACAATGATAATATTGTATAGTTATGACAAATTAATTCCTATACAATGATTTCAAAACTATCAATGGAACTAGAGGCTGGTAAAATGGCATTTATTGATTTGTTCTATAATTTTAAATGACTAAAAATACTGCTAGCTTGGTAGATTGCATATATGCTAATGTTTTAAAAAGTCCTTGGAAATAAATTTATTTTGGAAAACACTTTCCACCATTTCTTTTGACTTACAACATTTTAAAATTGTTTTAACAAAAGAAACACCTTACCATCTTTTGTTAATTGCTTATTTATTGTCTCTTGCTACTAGAAATTGAAGACATGTCTAATTTTAGCATTGGCTATCAATATAATTTGGTGACAAATAATTCCATCATACATTCTTAACATCCACTGGTAAAATAATTCTACTTTGTGAAACCAAGCATGTAAGATCTATCCGTGAGAGTTCTTCAAATTCAATAAGCTAACAAAGATATGATATAAATCACCACCAATAATAAGTTGCTAATATTTATCAGTTAATTTGTATTTTTCTGGGATTTTTTTATTATACTTTTAATAAAATATAATGTAAAAGTATTTTGATGACATTCATTCTTGTTCCAAGCAGCAATAGTATACCCTTTCATCTGTGAATAACACAACATGAACAGAAAACAACATTCAAGTGCATGGCTAATACTAAAATATTTTCTTAAGGTTAAATTTATGATATTTTTAGAATACAAATTAGAGAAATTCTAAAACTGTTGAAATTGAAATTCATTTATTTGTGGAAAACTTCATTTTAACTAGATAGGAAATCTCAGTCAAATCTAAATATAATTACTACATGCAAAACATTTCTTTGGTTTAGTATATAATGAAAAACTTAATCTATAAATTATTTTTATGATCTTTGGTTCTCAAAATTATTTTTAATGAGGTAAAATGACATAAGCCTAAAGTGAGCCTTTGGCCGGTTGAATCAATGCTCTTTGCTTCTATTATTTTTGTAAATTTGTATTGTGTGGATATGTAATTTTCCCATATATCTTGGTAGTTTATTCACTATTAAAAATATGACCACTTTTATTAAGTATATTTTCTAAGAAATCATTGTAGCCAAAAAAGAAAAAAGAAAAAAAGCCCATAAGCATTCCAGAATAGGATGAGCTCATGTTTGAAATAGCACTTTGAATTTACGAATAGCACAGTGAAATGACTGGTGACTCTTCTCTGATAAATTGTATATTCATTATAGAATAATTAAGTATGCCAAGTAAAGCAAGTCAGCCAGAGAAAGAAAAATACCATATGATCTCACTTATAGGTGGAATCTAAAGAATAAAACAAACAAACAAAACAGAAACAGACTCATAGATACAGAGAACAAACTGATAGGTGCCAGATGGGAGGGGTTTGGTGGGTGGATGAAATAAATGGAGGGATTAAGAAGTAGAAATCGGTAGTTACAAAATAATTCCAGGGATGTAAAGTGCTGCACAGAGAATATAGTCAATTATATTGTGATAACTCTGTATAGTGCCAGATGGGTGCAAGACTAATCAGGGGGATCACTTTGTAAATTATATAAATGTCTAACCACTATGTCGTACACCTGAAACTAATATAAAATAATATTGACCATCAACTCTAATTGAAAAAAAAAATGGTGTTCACATTTGGACAATCAATGATATAACCAATATATAAGTTATATGAAATAAATATTATTAATATTGAGCCTCAGCTGTGTTTTTAATATGTGGCAATTATTTAGAAATTATTTATAAAAGATTTTTACCATTCTTAAACTTGTGTCAAAATAATTGGTAGTGGCTTTGTGTAAATCTTGCATTAATTATTTTCTCTTTTTTTCTTTCCTACTGTCACTTTTTTTCTTTTCCTTTATTCTCATGTTTTTAACTGCTCTTTTTTCCTTAATTATTTTATCCTTATCCTATTTTCAAAACAATTTTCATTATGCAGATAAATGCTGTGAAGCGAATAAAGGTGAAAATGGAAGCCAGTCATGGCAGCTGAATGCTGCCGGGTTTTCTTTTATTATAGCCATAAGTTTGTCTTGCATGTTTTAATGTGATTGTTGTATCATAAGATGTTTCCTTTTACGCCCTGCAAATTTATAAAACTAATCTAAAATTATATTGAAAGATTTTCTAAGGCCCAACTAATCATGCATGTATATTCACTCATAAACAATTAGCCTGTTCTCCCTTCCCCGAATTGTCAACCTATAAGTGCATAATTTGTCAGAAAATCACTGAAAGTAATTGAATCAGTGTTGTTTCTTTCGAGTATCAGTTCACTGCATAACTTGCTTCATTCTAAAGTTTCCTTTAATTTCTAAAGTTGACCTTGTTCAATATCATGTCACTTTACTTGTAACTTAAGCATTTGCTACATCTAATCTTTCATATGATTATTTTGCAAATATAACTCAATATCCATGGCCATACATTGCATAATTAGTAATTTTATTATGTAGAATTGTGGATCTATTATATTGGTTTTAATTGTTATTATTTTAAATGTAAGTATCCAATTTAAAGAATATAATATCTCATGGTATTTACCATTTATATAAAAAATAGACCTGATAACTTTTATTATATTATATAATATATAAATGTACCCCTATTGTGGCTGCCTGTTTTCCTTTTATTGTTCTTAAATTTCATAAGGAATAAAAGTGAAACAGAGTTTCTTCTTTTAAATTCGAACATTAATGAAAAAATATCCAGCCTTTTTTTTTTTTAGTTAAATTATCTCTATGTAATTGCCCCACAGTAAATGATACATTTAATTTGAATATATTTAAAAAGTTGCATCTTGCTCACTAGACTTGGATTGTATTTTGAGTTCACGTCCAATATTAATGTTCTGATGACTGTATACTAATTTATTACATTTTCATGGATACCTAAGTGTCAATTACTTTGCAAGGATCAGAGAGAAGTAAGTATTATAGCTACAACTTTCAAGAAGATAAAATAAAGATGAGAAGGAGCTGTTATTAGATTCCATCTTTTAAAGGGAGCTGGGTTTGAGGGAGTAGCATGAGTAATGATTTTCGTTTTATTATTCACATTCATTGTTAAATGAAAAAATGGCACTTTGTGTTTTTCACTCCCAACTACATTCTAGCAAGTGATTCTTGCTACTATTCAGGACAATTTGGAAACAATCAGATTTACATATATTCCCAAGAGTGACCATACCTTACATGGTAAAATCAAATTATCAGATCTAGGCTTTGAGGCTCATTCATCAAAAATTATTTTGTTGTGTGAAAGTTTTCTCTGTTTCTCTAAAGAATACCTACCATATTCTATCATGTAAGATCTAAGACTAGACTTGCCTTTAGTATCGTGTTTAAATTATCTTTTCCAAACTCTTTGCTTTTTGCTGCTGTCCTTCTTTGTTCTAAAATAGCAACAGACCTGTAGAATATAGAAGTGATTAAGCACACTTCTGTTCCCCTCATTTCTCCCTTATTGAGACAAAGGGATTTGCATTATGAGTCTTTGATCTATTTATCAGTAATGTTTCAAAAATCACCACAACCAATGTTTTGTTTATTAAAGAATTGATTATAATTGTATAACATATTTCATGATGTCTGAGTTTGGATAAGACATGTAGATACGTTGATTACTAGTACATAGCAAGTGTTGGGAAAATAGAAGTTCCAATAACACTCCCAGGAACAATTTTTTCTCATTCATTATAACCACTGGACCTTTCTAATAAATTATAAATATTTCCACAAGAAAGTCATGTAGAAATTACTTTGACTTAGTATATGATTACAAAATACTTTTATGGAGAACATGGAATATGTCTTTAGTAAGATAACAGTTGATTTTTTTTTTGAAATTTTATATTCTATAATTTAAGATCACCAACAGTGATATGAAGAACACTCAAAGTCAGATATACATGACACCTAGACTGACATTATAACAGTTCAGAAAATAACTTAAAATAAAAATTCTATCTTAGCAGAATTTTAATGAGTTGTTCATTTAAAATCTAAGTATGAATCAAGTTGTTAATCTTGAAACTAATAAGCAATCTATCATTTGGCCAAATTTTATTCTTAGATGAATAGTTATTTTACAGCTCTGAGATATGCATAAATTCTTTAAAAATATTCTCAGACATCTTAAAATAATAGGCTCTGTGCTAAACAATATAGCTATCACATTTCAATAAATGAGACTGTAGAGATTGTAAAAAGAAAATTAGTAATATGTAAGTGTTTCTGAATTATCTTTTTTCTATCTGAGCTTTAATTTTGTTGTTTGCATTCATAAAATCTGACAATAATTTTTGTCTAATCGATATCTATCTGTAGGTCTAAATAAATGTGATTATTGATAAGAAGACTTAAAATTTAACTTATTTTAAATAGTTTTATCCAATGATTTTTTTCATCCAGTGGATTTTTAAATAAAAAACTGTCTGAAAATGTATAAATATGAATTTGTGTGTAAGGTGAGTTTTGTGTTAATCATTATTATATATAATCAGAAATATGTGCCTATGTCTATTGATGTGTATTTCATATCTTTAAATGTTAAATCATTTCAAAAGTTTTTTGACCATATTACACCAGTTACAAATCTAGGCTGCTTATTCATGATTACTGTTATCTGCATGTGGAATATCAGGATAAATTTTTTATGTAAACCTCGATATATCCTTTTACTCTTCCCTACTCTTTCCAAGTTTCCCCCCCCCCCTTCCATTTATCATTTGGTCTTACTGGTCTCGCTACTCAAATCCAAACTCAATAATTATTTTTCAGATAATTATAAGGTCCACCAGTACCATGATTCATATATATCCAGAAGATAGCAGTAAATTCTTCTTTCCTATGACATTTTTTCTTACATAGGATAATCTTAGGAAAATTGATGTTTTTGATCCTCTCCTAATACTATTTTTCACTGAGAATAAGTATATATTTTAAACTCTACAATTATATTCGTTTCAAAACCATTATTCAATGCACATATATCCATTCATACTGCTAGACATGGACAAGATTGAAATTTTTAATGGCTTACCTTATTTTTCTTAATGTCTCATCTTTTTCTTAACCTAAAATATCTCAAATGTTTAAAATTAATAAATGTATAAATATAAGAATTTAAACATTGGACTTACATTTTATATATATATGTATATATACATGACTTCAGTTATATATGTAAAACACATACATATACAAATAATTTCATTGCAAATAATTTTGACTTTTTACATATCCAGCAGTTCTTTTAAAATTAAAACCAAAATAAGCAAAATATCGCAGTAGTTTCCACTCTGGACAACTAGGTTTATGATTATTCATTTATATTCAACAAGATGTAGTGTGCACGAGAGAATTAAATCATGTACTTTTGGATCTCATTGAACTGCTCGATACGTGAAAAGTTTTTCTATTTATTAATATGGTATACCTACACAAATATTAAAATTACAAATGATTTTAGTGATTCAAGATGGATTTTTATATCACTAATACAATGTTTTGGTCTAGCTTTCAAGAAAAATTAGTTAATATTAGATACAATGTTTATAGTAGTTAATTAATAAATATTCATAGTCATGTAAAATTATCTGAAAATGTCAACCTCTGGTTTTGATTATATTAGCAGCATTAAGAACTAAATGATCTATTATGATACTAACTAAATTAAATATCATCTATAATTTTCTTTAGCTACATATTATGATTTTGCTTAAATAAAGATACAGGATCATTAAGGCCATACCTAATGTATCATTTTACTCATTTTATTACAGTTCAAATCTCTAGACATAATTTAATATCATTTAAATAACATTTGAATAAGTACAAAGTAAATAAGCTCTCTTATTTTGGTATGTTTTCTTTCATCTTCTCTTCTCATTTTTTTCTTTCTAACATTTCCTCCCTTCCCCTCCCTCCCTTTCTCCCTCTCAATATTTGGTCATGAATCAATAAGATGTATTTCTTATATTCCTTTTTTGTTAATCATGGGTAAGATTTAAAATCTCATCATTTGTGATATGTATACACATGCACACATATATACATGTATATATACATATAAATACGTATATACACATGTATATATGTTATAAAATCTTTACCAAAGCTAATGCATTGAATGAGTAGCACAAATTTATATATTTAAAATGAATAGAAATACAAATATTCTGCAAATAGCTCTTGAAATGATTTTAAAATAAATTGAAATGGGTAAAAAGTCAATTTCCGAATCAGCTATGTAATTAAAAAACAAAAAGTATTATTTAATCACTATTTATACATGATAGTTAACCTTAGAATTCAGAAGATATTAGAATAAATTTTAGGTCTTAACTAAAGAAAAAATCTCTTAACATCTCATTAACATGTTCTCTTTCAAATTACCATCTAAATTGGACTATTATTCTAGAGTTAACATTTTTAACTTTTAAATGTAAAATTGTAGTATTATCTCTTTTTATTATACTTAAGAACTTCATAAAACACATAAAAATTATAAAAGTATAGAAGGAGCATCTCAACTTTTATGTAAGGCAAAGGATTTGGTAAGTTTAAATATAATTGAATTCCTCTGAAATAAAACAGAGATGGCAGTTTAATATCAATGTTTCATTTTCCAAATACCTTTGATTTTGTTATCTAAGATTATGCACTCGATAAAGAGCTCTGGCAGTATCCTGACTTCTAAGGGTCTATTAACTATTTTCAAAGCTTAAAATAGTTGTTCCTGAATGTTTTGAAAGAGTAGAGTGTTCTATTACATCAGTTTTAGCTATTATTTAACAAAATCAAGATAAAAAAAAAGTAGCCAAGAAAAACACTTAACACATATTCAAGTGTTCTATTAGTAAATTTGAGATGATCTGAACCGTGATTGGTGTCCTCGTATCTTCATTGGGAGACTGTTATTTTACCTACTTTTCAAAGGCTTGTTTGTTCAAGTGGAAATAAATTTTATATTAAATGTGATCTAATCTAATGTTGGCTATATTAAGCCTCGGTGTATTGCTAAATTTCTTAATTTGTATATGTTCAAGTTACGTTCAGTAATTCTTTATCATTCCATTTTAAGTAATAAAAATATAAAGTTACTCATTGCAAATATTGCATAGTACTAAGAGGTAGCATCATTTTTAAAAGGTATACCATATTTTAAAAAGTTCTATGTGATTACTAAATGGTCACTATGAAATAAATCTAGCTAATCTTTTTTTCTAAAAAGCAAGCAAATAAAATTACTGTTTTAAATAACATCCACAATTCATGAACTTCTTTCAAGAATATTTTTATCTCACATCTTACGTTGATTTTATATATAACTTTTCTGTTATAAGTGAATATTTAATTATTTTAATCACATTTGTTTTCATCATAGCTTATTTCTTGAAAATAAAATGTATGTTATCAATGTATTGTCTTCAATATCATCTCTTATTTAAAACCCCCAACATAATATTCAGCACTATTTGTAATCCTATGCATGTGTTTCATAGTATATTAAATGTCATTTTATTTTCTGTATTTATGTGTCTCCATTGTTGTAATAAAGAAAACTGAGGAAAAGCTTTGTTATATGTGTTTTCTTTATTACTGGTACAAACCTTTTCTGTCCTTGTTGTGTGTTTCATTTCTAACGTGGTCAAATCCAATATTTCCAATGTAATAAACACATAATCATTGAGTGATTTCTCTTTTGGAAGAAATAATACATCACTAGCACTCATATTTAAATGTAATTTAGAAACAATATCAAATACTATTACTTTCATAGTAAACTAGATCTAGGATCTTCTTGGAGCCAAAATAATTATGGAAAATTAAAACACTTGTATATAGCTAATAGTTTTAATAATGTAAGAATTGTTGAGTAGTCTCTATTGCTAACATTTATAAAAACAGACATAAATACTTAGAGTGATTTTTCTCTAATTACTTTGGTTAATATATTACTAAGTCAAAACAATAATGATGTAATTCAGTTTGAGCACCATGAGAACAAAGTTACAGGCCAAGCCAGAGTCTGAAGCAAAAATTACTTTGGAAGTGTGCAAATAATAATAACAAAAATACAATACAAAGCACCTTTTGTTTTTTAACCTATACTGTGTCACATACTATGTGGAATGCGTTAACTGCGATAGTTTATTCACTCATAAAATTCCTTTAAAGTATCATTTTTTCCAAAATTTAGATGAGAATAGTGAGACCTAGAGAAGTGGTGTAATTTGCATAGTGAAGAGTCACAATTAGGAGCCCAGTCCAGTGTTCTTAATAGAACATTATATTACTTTTTTTGTTTTAGCACTGGACTTGGATTCAAATAATAATTTTTAAAATGTAAATGGCTCATTAGTTTTTTAAAATAAAAATACAATTTCTAGCTTACACATGAATATGAATCTCTTATACAAACACAGTCAAGTGTTGCACTGCCGATTAAAAATGAAATAGTGTAGAAATTACAAAAGAGAAAATGTTCACTATTAAGATTTGTATTATTTTAAGGCACACTTACATTCATATATTTGTTCACTTTTTTATTTATTATCTTATACATTTAGATGGTATATATATATATATATATATATATATACCATCTATTAAAACATATCTGTATACATTTCAAAATGAAAATTTTAATATGTATTTCATTACAATATGTAAATTTTTTTCAATTGATACAATAGTTTTAGTAAGTTTTGTTCATTGGGGGAGAGAGTTGTTTTTCTTTGTTGTTATTTTTTTTTTATTTTTTCTCGAAGCCCCATAACAATGAGATGATATCAAATGGGAAGTGTCTAGAATTGTTTAACATGTTTATAATGACTGTCACAATAACTTTATATTTATTGTTTTGATTCACTGTGAAGAAACTAAAGAAATTTGAGGAAATCTAATATTCTAATCAAACACCACTATTATATCAAGAAACTGAGGAACAGAGAAGCCAAGTATCTACTCATTGACATAATCAAGCAACTTGAAATCTTAGGTTGTTTTTATCCTTGTTTTACGAGATTACACTGAAACAAAGACGACACAACTAAATCTCTATATCTATATGGTCTTAGGTCTTTGACCTAGTTCCTTTTATTTCTTCTTGATTAGCCAATAGAGAAAACTCTGTGGCAAAGTAAAGGTCATGCATTAACCAACCAGAGTTCCTTCCAGTAATCATGGTACATCTATTGGTCAACTGTTACCTTTCTCACTTCAGTCTTGTACACGTAACTGCTTTTCCATGGTTAATGTAATAAACTCACACTGAGTTTATAGTCTTAAAAGAATAGCAAATAAAATTTTATCATTTTCTGATCTCTAGACATTTCTGAAAACACCTTAAAAATGACTTATTTACATAGTTGGTAGAAGAGTTTTTTTCTATTATATAGAATACTATTTTTGCTTACTGTCCAATAAAAACTAAAATAAATATTTCCATCTCAACAGCTATCCTAATTTTAAGAAGTCTAAATAAATAGCTTCAGCACATTTTAATGGTGGCTATATGCTTGTTTTCTACTGATTTCTCAGTTATTATTAAAAAAGAGAAATATTAAATATTGAAAAAAACTTTAAATGCAGGCTTTTTTTTTCTGTTTAAATAGAGTTAAAACTAAAGTAAAATGTGTCTCTTCAAACTAGAATTTCTGTTTTGAAGGATCCATTAACAATAAGCTTGAATTTGCTATTATTAATTTGCTAGTGTTTCTATATAATTTCACGAAGGCTAAACTGGGTATGTATGTTATGCGGAAAGTTAAACAAACTCTGATGCTCTTGAAAAGTGATGAGAGAATATTAATTTTAAATGCCCTGATATATTTAGAATGTTTAGTTTTAATAATATAGCTTGATTTTTTATATAAATCTTATGAAAAAATTGAAGTCTCTAAGTCACAATACAGTGACTGACTGGAAATTTTGTAAAACCTATTATGTTATAAATTCCTTGAAAAATAATGATTACATTCATATATTTGTTCACTTTTTTATTTATTATCTTATACAATTAGAAAATTCAAAGGTAGATATATTTAAGAATTTTATAATAAATAGATTAATTGGTTTGGAATTTCTATAAGCAATCTATAAATATCAACTGTAGTTTAATTTTATATGGGTGTGATTCAGTTTTGTAATACAGTGTTTAAAAAATAGTATTTTCCACTTGCACAAAGAAAACTTCTATTTTATATGTATGGGATAGCCTTTTAATATTAACAGAAAAATGGAATTGGCCAGGTAATGGTTGAACCAGAGAACTGAAATTTATAATGTTCGATTCTTTAACAGTAGTCAATATCTGTTTTGATCATATTCATTCCATTTTAAGAAATTTCTTTTCCTGATAGCCAATAAAAACCTACATTATCTTTTGGGAAATAATTAAATCAAAGCAAACTGAGCACATACATAAATTAAACTGCTCATGGAGAACATATAGTTAGTAAGGTAAGAATAAACTTCAAAAGTAACAGTTAGAATGGATAATTATGAACATAAAAATATTTTATATCTCTTTATTCCAGTTCTCTGAGAGGGTTTTATGGCAAATGGTCTCAATGTTAACATACTTAACAATTTGAAATGTCACTGTAGAGAAGAGCTTAGATATACTGTGCAGATTTTAGATATTTCACAATTTTTCTTTGTTCATAGTTGTACCAGACTTATAACATTTTAAAATACTCATTTCTAAAGTTTTTAGTTATTTGAAACATTTATTAAAAAAGTGCTGTTATCTACTACTTGTGTTTAGCTAACATTCTTTTCAAAACTAACACAGCTTATTTTCTTTAATTCCCTTTCTCATGTTAAAATATCTTACTTTAAATCATTCAGAATTTGATGTTTCCATCAACATTCTCAATAGAATAATACCTCTATATTTTAGATGATTTATTTTTTTTACAGGGAATTGTTTTAAAAAGATAGATATTGAAATCTTAAGGGGATTGAGTAGATATTTTTAAAAACAGGGTGAAAGTGGTGGATCATTTGAAATGTCATTCCATTGAAAAGCATATAAAATATATACAATAATATAGATTATATAAATTTATAGTATCATTTTCTTATACAGTATCTGTTTTTAAAATGTATAATAGACATTAATTATCTCACATTAATCCAATCACTAATCACATATAAAAGGTAGGCTATTGACTCACTTCTTCAGTCCAAGCACCAAGCATCATGCCCATATGCACTGTGGATGGAAATCAGCATGGAATAGGAGAGAGGAGAGACTGGCCAGACATTCCGCAGCCATAGCTCAGGTCTCCATTAGCTTCCTACTAACTGTTGCAATAGACTCTCCTTTTCTTGTCTGTGTGTCTCTAACAACTCCCTATCATCTTTTTGTGAAAACATCAGTCTTAGGTTTTGTGGGTGGTGGTGTTTGCCTATGTATTTTCGGTTGATTTATATTTGTCTTTCTATTCAATTGCAAGATCTATCCTCTTTAACATCATTTATCACTTAATTAAGCTCATCCTCTCAATTATCCAATATCTTTTCTCTAAAATCCATATATATCTGCTACTTTCAGAATATATCATCTATTTTCATGATCTCCATCTTCACTCATACCACGTTCTAATTGAAATGGACCCCTCTTATCAAATGGAAAACTTCTTCAACTCTATCTCAAATGGTATCTTCTCTATCATGCCTTCCTTGACTACAAACTACTAACTTATATGCCTCTCCCATCTATCTGCTGAGGTCCCATTTTTTTTTTTTTTTTACCACAAGTAAAGCAATCAATTGCACTACATTTCAGTTTCTAAATTATATGTCTTACTCACCACCCCCCAAATGTTATAAGCCCCCAGAGAAGAAAACATTTTTACTTTTTTCTTGTTTTATCCTACTTGATAGAGTTGTTTAATAACGTTACAAATTAAAGGATGATCACATATATTTTATCGTTTTTTTGTAATATTTTTGTAATAGCAAAAGAACAGAACATATTTTTTAAAGATTTAATCTAGAATTCTACCTTCAATAACAAACATCTATAAGAAAAGACACTCAGAAAATGTTTATAGTTTTGCAATTATAAATGTCATTTATATAATATACTTGTTTTTAATTCCTTTCTCATTACTGAACCAAATGTCTTCAATTATCTACTTTTTCTGGCCCCAAATCACATATAATGTTAGAGAAAGAAGTCTGGTTTATCAGTGCTGCCTCCTTACCTCTCCTTTTCCTAAATAACACGTCTTATTAGGGAGAGGAGATTTAGAGGAAAATTTTGGATTGCCATTGAGTTTATATTAAAAAAAATACGTACATATGTAACAATATTTTGACAAAACAATCAGAACACCTAGAGAATGGAGACACATTAGAAAGGGATAGGTGATTTAAATAAAATCTTTATTCCCCCCAAAAGGAAGATTGTATGAAAAGGAATTTGATAATAAGAAATAAACTTTATATTAATATTGTTTGACTACACATAGAAATATATGACCACCTTGTTAAAATAGACTAAAATCAACCTGAAGATTTAAAACATATATAAATAACAACACTATATTTGAGTAATGTTAAAATAGTATCGGTAAATCTTGCTTATAATTTTTAAAATCAGAAAATTTCTAGCTCCTAAGTTAATATATGAATACTATAAATAGTATTATCAAGGAACAAGAAAGCTAGAAAATCATATATAATGAACTTCCACGTAAGTGTTAATTTCTATCATGACCTTTTATAATTTGTTTCTAGATATACAAAGAGCTCCAATGAACTCAATAAACGTTCATTTAAAGCACAGCCAATTACCGTTGTGTGATCTTAAAACTAAAAATCCTTCAGACTCACAAAGCACTTATAAACTGGTATAATTTTATATAATTATGTACTCTTCTCATCATTATAACTCCATTTGGATTTTAAATATATTTTTAGATTTTTAATGTTAAAATTCCAAGATTCCTTTCCCAAAATGCAGTCCTTTATAAAAAACTCTGCTGTTTTTCCTTCATTGATAACAATGCTCTTTCACAGCCATCACAGCTATAGACGAGCATTATATACTTTTTTCTTTAACTTGCTCATTGAGAAATGCATGAGATTACGTGTCATATCCACACAGTTTTCAGCTAGTTCAGTAAGCAGTCAAATATCTGAATCATATGAACTTGAGTAAACTTAAAATGTTAATAATAAATGTGTTTTGTCAGGAAGCTGAATGTTGTAAATGCTTTCTTTATCTCATCAATTCTATGAGCTGTCCTAAAGGAAACAAAGCTGTGGCAGCATAAAAGATTAGAACATAAAAGTTATAGTCTTTATTTTAGGGAGGAGACTTTGATTCATTCTGAAACAATCTTTTTAGAGTTTCAATCTTTTGTATTTCAATGAAGATGAAAGTGTCTAAAATATTGTGCAAAATAATCATAACAATAAAAGTAACAATAATGATAACCAACAATGAGAAAAACTAATAGTGAACTAAAGAGGACAAAATGAATTACAGAAAAAGAGAAAACTAAAGAATATATTCTTTTCCCCAAAATGAGCAAAGGTCAATGTCACCTATCAGAGACAATAAGCATTGTTAATAATTGTCTTCCTTTTATTCATTTTAACATCATCAAGAAAGATTTTAATTTGACTTACAGAAATAAAGGAATTATGAAAAAGATAATTTACTGTATGAATAATAAATAAGGAATGAAATTAAAATGAAAACTTGTTGAGTTTTGGCCACACTGAAAGGCACATTTAAAATTAAAAGAATGAAAGTAATATTCACCTTAGCCCTTAATGAAGAAAGTTTATCAAAAACAATGGCAATTTAAAAGCACTTTTAAAATATAAACATGCTTTACAATTATTTTTTGCATCATAGTTCATGATTGTTAGCAATATTAAAGACTCAGCAAGTGAACATACCTGCTAAAATCTAGGAAGTTTCGGGGTAAAAGTGGAGATCTAATCTTTTAAAAGAAGTTGCTATAAATAAATAATGAGTATCAAGAAGATACTAGAATAATAGGTATAATAATATTTACATATTGTTTTATTGAAATAACATATTCGTATAGTGCTTTGGAATTTCCGAAGATCTTCCATGTATGATTCTTGAAGAATATTTTAGCAAGATTCATGGGAATAATTATCTAGATTTTACCAATAATGAAACAGAATACAATTTTAATTACAATTTTGTATGTGGGCCACAATCCAATTGGTATGTGGACCACAAAATAGGTGAAAAATAACAGTATAGGACAAGGCAAATATTAGCATTTCCATTCATATATGTATATCATTTTCTAATTTTTTTATTTTTTATAATTGTACAGTGCATTTTTAAAGTGTAAATATTACTTGTTTATAATTTGAAAGAAAAATATATATCTTAAGATTATACACTCAATTTTTCTCTGGGTATAATGGGGAAGCAAAAAAAAAAGTAACTTAGAGGGGAGGAAGAATATAAGTCCAATAATAATTGCTCTTGAGTTTGCTGTGTGATTTTTAAAATTTTTTGGATTTAATGGAAAGTAGAAATTTTTTCATTATCCTTGCTTATGCAATTTCGATGCTGTCCTCTTTTCTAATGAATACAGTTAAAGTTGTATTGACCAGACATTGGAAATCTTAGATGTTCAAACACGTGTTATAAACAAGGAAATTCAATATGAATCAAAATTGAATGAATCTATCAAGTCAGGAATGAACACCAGACACCATAAATACTGGAGACCCATGGACATGACATAGAAGAGAAGTGTGGCATTTAGAGAAATGGAAATAGCGTGACATGCACTCAGATTGCTAATATCAGTAGTTTCAACATTTCTCTTTAACAGCAAATTTTATAACTATTGAATCAAAGTTTTCCTTTTCTTTTTTCTACTTGTGATTACACGTGCAAAAGTGATATAAAAAATCATGTTGTTTCAAATATACAAAAATAGATATTTCAAATTATTTTTAAATACTTAAAATATATAAATATGACATTTATACATAATGCCTGATTTCTCCATTTAGTTTAACTAAGAAAAGACTATCAATCCAAAGAGAAATCTTATCCTAACTTAGGTTCTGTTTAACGGGTTCAGTATTCCCCATGCAAAATAGAAAACTTTATAAATACATAATGAGACATTTTTCTACACAAATCCACAAGACTGGAAAATATTTTCTTTCTTGACATGTGGGTTATATTAAAAAATGTAAAATCCACAGCTTTGTCTATACTGGGAGAATATTGTGATTATACTTTATTTTCAATATCCCCACTGTTACTATAGTTTTGAGTCTTATTACAAATTTTAAATCTTTTTAAAAAGATTTTGTTGACTCAGTTGCAGTCCTAGTCTCACTTCTCTATACATAGCTCTTTCTACAACATTTTTCTATTATTTGTTGATTTGGGGGTTCCTGGAAAAATATCACAGAAAATAAATTTCATTTAACAATTTAATTTATAAGTCTATAGTGACAGGTGATTTTGGAAACTGGTTTGTCTAACATAACACAACACAACAAGAAACTATGCAAAATCTTTAGGAATGGTAGTTGGTTTTTAAATTAGTGCAATGTATTTTCTTCTAAAAGTGTGTATTACCCTAGAGCATGCCTTCTATAATGGAAGGAGATTACCGGAATCCTGGTGAAGCTCTTACTATTAACTGTATGCCCTTGTTAATATAAAAATTGTATCCTCTCGTTCCTTTGTTGTATTTACTGCAATTCAGTGAATGAAATTACAGTTGGGGAACTTATGCATCATAAGTTAATATCAACTTAAAGAGATGTATAATAAGCCAAAATATTTATGTTAATTTTTACTGATACTATTTTAGTATGTATCAGGAAACCTCTCTGGTTTTAGACTAACTTAGTAAGGCACTCAACGAAGGTTTGTGAAGCATAAAAGGAGTCTTGGTTTTTTTTAAAAAAAAATTGTGTAGCTACAAAAGTCTTTACATAATCCAGATGTCTGATTTTTAAGTAGCTGACCATTGTGGTTTAGATAGAATCCAATTACAAAGAGCTGCCCATTTCCACCTCTTTTTATGTAGGACATATATATGTAAGCACATGCTGTATAGATTTATTAGATTTTCCATAGATCGGTTGATGTTTAAAAGTATGTTACTCTGGTCAGGATGAAGTAAAAACATCTAAGCAGAAGACGGGTGTACTTACCTCAATTGTAGAAGAATATAATATCTAGTAATGTGATGACTTATACCGAAAATTGTTTTTGGATATCTTCTTGTTATCTTTTATAGTTTTGTAGGGCTTACTTACTGTTTCTAGCAATATCCCTTATGAAAACAGCTACCATTATTCTGGGAGCAACAACCAAATTTCCACTTCAGGAACTTTAAATTAAAAATATTTCTTTTCTTCATATCTTGATCACCTGTCAAGGTTGAAAGTAATTCTTAATCTGTTTGGGGAAGATTATGCATACCTACAGAAAAAGAGTTAAATATATAAAATACTAATTTATCTAAGGAATCAAAATACAAATAGGAAAAAAAAGCAAGATTAGTTTTATGAATATAGTGCACTGGTTTTTGAACAATTAGTATTATCAAATATAATAAATTTTACAGAAAATTTATTCAGGTTTTAGTAATGAGTTAATTTTCACAATAGAAACATGAAAAGACATGCACATGATAAATTTGAAATGAAGTTGTTTTATCTTATTTTAATGCTTCGATTTTATGTTTTGATGACAATTAGAATGCAATTATATAATTGTATGGTGAAGTATATTTATTTATTTAGCCAATTTCTAAATTTCAGAGGGTGAGAGGTACAGCTAGGAAGGAGGTTATAGAAACTCATTCAGGCTGATTCTCATATTTGCTTTCAATAAAATACATAGCAAAAATAGACATTTTAACTTTTGATTTCTGTGTTACTTATTATTCAACCTTGATAGAAAATCCCCTTTTACAAAAGATCAATATAAGATGATCTTTAAAAAGATTGCTAACACCAAGAATACATAAATAAATAATTTACATTTTTGTACTTCATTATGATAGTTGTTCCTCTACTAGTAATATAGAAAATGGATATTGACATTTCTCTGTAAGAAAACTACACATTTTAATGAATTCACTATATTTTACTCGCATCTTCTGTTATTCGATGATGAACATCCAATATAAAATGTTGACTCTAACTCAAGTATAAAAAATATAAAATCTGAAGCTAAGTAGCCAGCCTTCATTTGTACAGATCTAATATTAAGAGTTATCATATGCCTTAGATCACTATCTTATCTGAGCCTGTTTTCTAATCTGTAAAGTCAATCTGATAATATAGTTTTCCTTTGTAATAAACTTGTTATTAAAATTATAAAATGTGTAATTTTGGAAAGCTGAAAAAGCTAAAGAAGAAAAAATGAATTTAAAATCATTTAAATGTTTGCAGTGATGCACTTTAATTTATTAATAATTAAACCATAATTAACTTATAAAGAAAGGATTTTCCATACTTTATTGAGAAAATAAATCATGGCCAGTCCCCAAATCCTAATAATATAATTTTACATATGGGTATGGTTTTGTTTGTGAACAATTGAAAAACACGTAACCTGTTACACCAGAGTAAATTGGTACCAGAAAAAAAAATAGAAAATTTAGCTTTTATAGTTGTTGAAACCTAACCTCATAGGATATGAGAATATATAACTAAATATATTCTCAAGATGATTTAAAAAACTACTCTCAAAAGAAAACTTAATTAAATATTTATAAAATAAATCTATTCGCCCATCCTTTCCTCTGCAATGACAAAAATATATGTAGTTTTTCGTAAAAATAAATACAAGCAATCTTCAAAAATTGTACTTATAAATTAAAAGTGTATAATTTTGTTTCTCTGGAAAAAAAGTAATAGCTATTTTACCATGAATATTTCTTTACTATAGGGTGCTTTACAAACATAATGTTTCTAAGAGCTTCTAAAGATGGAAATGAAGCAGATCAATATTCCGGTTTAATGCTAAAAAGGTCACATATAAAATATTTATAATTTAAAAGCCAACTAGCATAACCTGTCATTAAAAATGTGATTGTACCCTCAAGAGAATAATCAATGCTTAATAAGAGATACTCTAGCTTTCCAATTAAAGAAACATATTTACAGACTAATTAAACTTTAAATGGTCTATTTTGTCATCGAAAACTTATTTTCCTAGAATTTTGTAACAACAAAATAATAATAATAGTATTAATTTTCAATATTTGTTAAATTTTTACTCAGTGCTGGGCAATAAGTGCTAGAGGCAGTAAATACATTATTATATTCATGACAGACAACCTTTCCAACAACCATGACCTAGTTTGTGGTGGTTGTTATCATAACTGTCCCTATTTTAATAAAGGGGAATCTCAGCCTTAGAGAAGTTAGCTGACTTGCCTAAGGACATAACAGCAATATGTGATGTAACCAGAATTTCCTGACACTGGATCCAGTGCATTTAAGTACAAAGCAAGACTTCATAATTAAAAAAAAGGTAAATGGGAATTTTTATAATGGACCAGGTATATCATCATTATCTGTGTCATTTATTGCTTTGCAGCTATGTCTGCACATGAGATGAACCTAAATGATATAAGAGAAGAGTGACTAGTATAGGAAAGAAAGGTTATGGAGTTAATATATCTACAGGAGCTAACGTCTAACAGGACATGTATTTTTAAACTATGTTTGTTTGAGCTTTGGTTGTTGAATCATGTGTAGTACATCCAAAATAATTACTTGTGCATTTGAAAAAAAAATAACTTTCTATATAATCAAAAATGCTTCATAAGTGAATTGTCCTCATAATATTGTAATAGTAGATTCCAATAAGAATCATTTACATTTGAACAAAAGTTATTTTTTTAATTGCCAAAGGAAATCCTAATTGATTTGGTATATATTGCTTTAACAGCACAGGGCACAATTCTTTTAACTTGATATAAATACATATTTGAAAATTCATACATAATATTTAGAATCTCATTCTCCAATTATATTTTAGAATTTCAAAAAGAAAAAAAATATACCAAATTCCATGGCTGAAAAAGCTTTTTTATCCAGTTATCCTCCAAAGTAGATTCATATGATAAAAGCATAACTATGTGGAAACTAATAATTTCTCCAGCTATTAGCTAGGCAATTATCCAAAATTATCACCATCTTAGTAATATGTTAAAATTTGTTAGAGGAAGGAGATTCTGAAAATGGCATAAAAAAATTATATTTCCTTCAACTGTGTGTCTATTACCTGTTCTCTTTATGTAAAATAAAATGATTGTAACCTAAGGTATACTTTGCTTGGGCATGAGTGTTCCAAGTTTGTTACTCAGTGCCTAAGGAATTTTCATTACAATATCATGGAGATATGGTAGAAGTGCACCCATGTCCAGCACAGAAGAAACACGAATCACCTGCGTAAAGAAAGTGTCAAGCAACTGTGTCATAAACCTATCTGCAAACTCTGGGAGTATTAAAAAAATAAGTAACATATTTTTTGGAAAAAATATGATAGATATAGCAGACAAGAAACAGTCATTCTGCAGAAAAATAAGCTAGGATTTAGGTAAGTGTGACATATTCAGGATCAGCCTCTTAGTGATAGATTCAAAATAAGAAAAATTATATTGATTCCCTTGGATAAAAATTTCTTCAAGTCATTGTTACAATATTTGACCTAATTTTAAAAAAAGACATAGAAACCTCATTTTATCTATGCTTTTTCAGAGCAGTTTCCCAAAACCCAAGTTTTATGTTTCTGTATCTTTCACTTCTTTTCCACATCAATTACATAATCATAATGCCACTATGATGATAAAATGTTTATTATCAAAAAGGAAATTATAATTTTGTTATGTAAGAAAATTTTAACATAATTGTGTTAAGAATCATTTTGAATATTTCTATAAAATTGTCTTATATAATCCTCTGATCTCCCTTTAAATAACATATCACCAGTTTAAACTGGTTTCTTTCTATTGTGCTAATTTTCCTATCTATACTATTATATCCTCATATTCAACTACAGGCATATAACGCTTGATTCATTTCCATTATACTAACCGCTCTTGCCATTTCTACTTTGTCAGTCAGCATATTCATCGTATTGTCTTAATCATCTTTCTCTTAAATATTCTCTGTATGACTTGGGATTTTCTGCAACTACAAGCTAGGGAAGGATGGCTCTCATCTGGTTCTACTTTCAGAAAGGTCATAAGTACCATAATTCTGTTAAAGTTTTCCTCTGGTCTAATGTGATTTGTTAAACATATCAACTGAAACATACAAGTACAATATTTATTCCAAAATGATAATTTTTCAAATATTCATAGGTAGATATTTTAAAATATATTCTCTGTCAAAGTGAAGTGCTTGGAGCCATCATTTGCAAGTTTAAGTCTTAAAACTAAAATAATCCTATATAGAACACTTATTTAATACATCTTTTACAGGAGTTTTGACTACATTTTCCTTTTAACAAAGTGACGATCTATTAATGGCTCTGACTTTTTTATAGAGTACAGCTAGAGATATAATATTCATTATCTTCCCCACAGGGAATCAAGAAGTTTATTGGAAAGAAGAGTTCTTCAAGAGGTTTTTTTCTAAAGAAATTTTGTTTAAAAAAAAAGTATTTCAAATTTTGTTAAAAAAAAGTATTTCAAATTATTACCATGTCAATTGCTTAAAATACTGTTTGAAAACCAGAGAATAGTTCTCAACAATCATGAAATTGAAGTCTGCCAGCGACTATCTTTTTCTTTGACTCTTTAGTTGAATATCTCTTAGATAAGATTAATTTTTTAAAATAACTGTACAATCTTTTCTAACATGAAGTTTAATAAAATTATTTTCTTTTATTTTTTAAGACACACTCTTTAATGGTCTTGGGCTTGGAGCGGTCATTGGCCTGGGAGTTGCCGCACTCCTGCTAATCCTTGTGGTAACAGATGTCAGCTGTTTCTTTATTCGACAATGTGGGTTATTAATGTGCATCACCAGGAGAATGTGCGGGAAGAAAAGTGGCTCCAGTGGCAAAAGTAAAGAACTTGAAGAAGGAAAAGCTGCATACCTGTGAGTATTGGCCATCTACATCACGTTATACTGAACAGTGACACAATCCAGTTTGCATGCTTTATTCAGGGCTTTGTTTTCCAAGCACTTTATTGGGCACTGTACTGTCTGTTTTCTTATCCTAAATCTATATAACCTTAAATATAACATAGAGCCAAATGACTGAAATAGACTACTGTATTAAAAAATAAACTTTAAGATGGGATCCACAGTAAAAATACTACTGCCATGATTTAAATATTGATAAGTAGATAAGTAGATAGATTAGATAGGTTATGATGATAGATGATAGAGAGATAGATAGATAGATAGACAGATAGATAGATAAGAGATGATGGACAGATGATAGAGATGATAGATGATAGATAAATGATAGATAAATTAATAATAGATAGATAATCATATAATTATATTTGGTTATAATTTCTCCCACTATTTCTGTTTATAATAAATAAAAGAAAGGCATCAATAGTACTGAGTTAAAAACTAAATTAAACTGAGTTTAAAACATAAATTATGCCAATTCCTACAATTATAAGTGACTACTTACAAGTTTCAAGATAGTCTATGTAGAAAATGTATGCACTATACAATAACATATTTACAGATTCTGAATTTAGTCCTCCAAATATTGATTAGATTATGGCTATATAATAGAATGGGGATTTCTCTGTAGCATCTCATTTAATTAGACAAAATATGAATCTAAGAAAGTATGCAGAGCTGAAATTTGTAGGAAATGTTCTTGTCATGTTAAAGAGTAATTAAGAGGTATTAATACTACTTTTTTTTTGTTTTGATTGTCTGTAGATAAATTTGTATCTAATCTCAAACTTACAATAGGCAAAAATACAAAAGCACAAAAGTACACACACATACACACAATGTTCGTGTTTGTGTATATATGTGTTTTTATATTTGCAAAAGTGTCTGTATATTAAACCCTTCAAGAAAGAATAAATATCCTATTTTTTATCCTACAGTCTTTCTATTAGTCTATCAGTATAGTATAGTTTTTCTAACATTTCAGTATGAAAACTTTCAAACATCAAAAATCACATATTTATCAATAGCTCAATCATTTTTGTTTGCCTTTCAAAAAATCAGTACACTCAAACCATACACAACTCAGCTTGCATATTACTACAGTGTTCAAAATTTGTTTTGTTTTCTTTAAGTAAAAGTCACATAGAATAAAATGCACAAAATGTTACATGTGACGTTTTGACAAACATTTATATATGTGTAACTCAAGTCATATAAAAATTCTGAACTTAATTTAGCATCACCCTAAAATTTCTCTCATGCCCTTACCTAGTTAATCCACACTAACCTCCCCACCCCCAGACCACTAATGTTCTAATTTTTAGTTGTTATAGAACTTTATATAAATTTCTACAGTGTGTACTTTCATGTTTTTTTTTTTTTTTCACTCAGTATAATTTCTTAGTACTCATAGTGTTCTGGATATTGGTAATTCCTTTAAAAAAATATTATAGTCCCTTCTTAATGTTTTTCTATGCATACATTTAGGCATATACATATATGATTTCATGCATTATTTTCTAGGCTTATGGATAGATAAGAATCCATTCTATATGTCTGCATTGGTTTTGTTTGGTTTTGTTTGGTTTTAATCTCTAAGCCTATTTCAATATTACTAGGCAATGTGTCTATGACCATTCCCATGGATACACTGTAGGGATATTCACGTGATGCTAAATTAGAGAGCATACATTTTTAATTTAAAAAAATTAAATTCAATAAGCAATCAAAACACCACCTGCTTAACTGTTGGGCACAGAATGTAGCAAAGAACAAACAAAAATTAGGCTTTAATTCACATTTGAATGGGGTTATTAATCTCTAACATAATAAATACAGTGTGATCAATTCACCATTTACTAACTTTTGTTTTCTTCATAAGAACATGCTGTGTTCTTAAATTGTCTTATTAACTTAATAAACAAAACATCAAACTTAGTTTAGTTTCTTGCTCACATATTGAGAAAACAATGCACTTTATTACATAATTATACATATTTACATATTATATATATTATATATATATAACTCAAAAAGCATATTTGTTAACTGTATTATGAGTGCATCATTCCCAATTATTCATTTTCATTCTTGCTCAACCATTGAGCGAATATTATTTATGGAATAAATACTAAGCACTGCTATACAATCTAGCAATAAAATGATGAACCAAACAGAAAAGGACTTTGTTCACATGGAACTCATTCTCTAATGCAGGAAGACAGAAAATAAACATTAACTAAAAGTGAAAATGTCTAGCAGTGATAAAAAATGAAAAACAGAATAATAAATCGTTGCTAGAGATTGAGACATTGAAAAACTCTCAGGAGAGGTAAAACTGAAGTGGAAGACTCGAGTTAAAAGAAGCTAGTACTATAACAATCTGGGAAAGAACAGCCTATGCAGGTGTAATAATTAATACAAAGGCCATTAAGGCAGGAATAAGCTTCTTATGTTAAAGGAGAAATGAATATGAGTGATATGAGCCAGAGAGAAAGAGACACGTACAAATACCAGGTCAGAGAATTATCTAGGGACCAAAGTATTAGGTCTTCTTTTGTCAAAGTAAGAAACTTTTTTTTTAATAGAAAGCTACCAAAAGTTCTTAAAGAAGATTAATTACTTTAGCTACATGTGAAGAATGGATTACTAGAGAATTGCTAAGTGTAGAGGAAAGATTTAGAATTAAAGAGATAAGGCAGGAGGATCTTGAAACACTCCAGGTGAAAAATAATGTCCTTTTAGACCAAGGTAGTTCCCACAGAACTCCTGTAGGCATGTAAGAATGTATAGATTCTGGATATAGATGAGATAGAGTCAATTGTTATTGATTGGTTGGACTTTGGGGTGAAAGAAAGAGAGATATCAAAAAGGACTTTCATGTTTTTTGTTAGCTACCTGGAGAGACATTGGTTACCTTGGGCAAGACAAAGTGTTGCTGTTTATTTTTATTTGACACTATCCTTTACTTATCCACTAACACATCTGTTTGTAAATCCTGCTGAATTTAGCCTAAAGACTTGGGAAGATGAACACAAATGGTTCATTCCATGCTTTTTATCCATTATAACTTTTTATACCTCAGTTTCTCCTACCTTAGGAAAACAGTTTTCAACTCTTTTTCAAAAATTCATTGTTCAAATTGAAAAAAGATTATGTATAAAATCTCAATGACAAATAAGATGAGAGAGCACACTTGATAAGAGTATGTCTCTGGTTAATTGAAGACTCCACATTCCTTCCTTATTTTCTTGAGGGGGTAGCATATTTGTTATCTGTATTATGAGTGCATCATTCCCAATTCTTATATCTTATTTACTCTTTATAATCACCAAATGACTTTTTTTTTCTTTTACTTCATTTATTGAAGTATGAAACTTCGCAGTAAACTTTTTATTTTTCATAATTATGATAAATTACACTTAATCTCATATTTTAGAAACCTATAAAGATAACATGAATATGAAAGTATAAATGAAAATATCTTGCATATATGTTATTGTTTTATTTAAACTATTTTCTCGAAAACATGAATATGTTAAACATCAATGGTCACATCATAGTTAAAATCACACATATAAATTTATAGAGACGTTTAAAAAAATAGAAGATATTTTATATATAAATTTTATGTTCTAAAGTTTGAAACACACAACTTCGATGAGGGAAAAAATTGTACAAAATAGAATATCAAATTTTACTTTCTATGAGTGAAAAATACATTGAGATAAATGTAAATGGAAAAAAATTCTTAGTGGTATTTTTTTAATCTGTGTTCGATTTGTGGGGAGGTAAAAATAGGTGGGATTTTAAAATATGTCTCGTAATGTATCCATTTTTACAACATGGAGGTAATATCATTTTTTTTCTTATTTTTTTAGGAAAGACGGATCAAAAGAGCCAATAGTGGAGATGAGAACAGAAGATGAAAGAATTACTAATCACGAAGATGGAAGCCCAGTAAATGAGCCCAATGAAACCACACCATTAACGGAACCTGAGTATGTAGATTGAAATGCTTAACTCTTTTTCAATTAGTATAAAGTGATAGCAGATTATTATTACATAAAATATTTACAAATACAATAATCTGTGAAAAATTGTTTGCTTTTCATTGAAAGTGCACATGATTATCTAAAATCAATTTTCTAGTTAGACATTTTACATAAAAACTTTGTATCAATGGTGGAGAAAATCTACTGTTCAAACATATATTTATAATAATTGTATGCAAAAATGTCAAAAAGGCAAGTATGTTACAGAGTCAGATTTCCCTACATTAATCTTACTCTTTAAGAAAGTTATGCCTTAAAATGCAATTGATTTTTACTGAAATAAAGATGTGTCAGGAAATTAGTCATCACTTTAAACATAAATATGACAGTCTAAAATATAAATAAATAGTGTGAAATATACACAAGACATTTTTTGAAAAATAATATGTGTTAAGAACAGAAAGAAATATTGTTAAACTGTCACTTTAATGTCTAACAGTAAATGGTGCTTGGTCGCCATGCAAGATTATGTTATTTACATCTTTCTGCATCCGTTATACCTCCATTAAAAGCATATTTGGTATTTTAACTATACTGTTAAAGATTATGAACATATGCCTAAGTTTATATACATAAAAATTAAAATGATTCAAACCAAAGGCATTATTAAGTAGTTATAGTAGTATTTTATTTCATATATTTAATACTAACAAAACCGTGACTTTCACATTTTCTTTAAATATTGCTCACCAAAATGACTTGGAAATTTTATGCTTTCAAAACAAAGAGTCTTTCTTCTTTGCCAGGTAACATTCCCTTGCAGAAAAACTTGATTTAGGCTTCTCATCCTAAATCAAATACTGAGTGTTGTCATAGCTGAAGAAAACAGTTTCTAATATCCCCTCTATCTGCTCCCAAGAGTTTGAAACAATTCATATTTAGGTAAATTTAATGTACTACTCTATAGCTAAAATTTTAGTATAAATACTCAAGATGTTTTTAGTGATTGCGTTTACAGATTATTACATTCTAATTTGAAGTTAACTCCTGTACAACAGCTGGCACAAAATGAGTTCTCCAGTCTCTCCTTCAGAAATTAAAAATCTTTTCAATGAAGCAAAATACTATTCCCCCAAAATCAAATGTCTGTATATTAATGAACATTTACAATGCTATATCGATGTGTATGGAAAACCAGTTAAGAAAATGCCCTTGCATATGACAGAGCTATATTTTATAACGAGCAAGCAGAAATAAAAACCAAAAATGACTTAAGAATTACTTGGGGACTCAACCATAGAAAAAAATACTCAACAAAAAATAATAGCATTGAGTCACCTTTTAAAAAATTACCATGGACATAAGGAGCAAACATTTATATGTGCCAAAATACACCATCCAAGAATTAGTTGAAAACACTCCTTAATTAAAAACCCAATATGTAGTCTTTGACTTAGAGATAGATTAAGCATATGCTAACCTTCCATCCAAGCTCTAAATTTCTCTACATTTTGACACTAGAAGTGACCCAATGTTTTTAGAATTTTTTATTGTCAGTGTTTTCAGTTGGGAATGGGAGAAAGAACCAACTGTGAATGCACTATTGATAAAAGAGCCTGCCCTCCGAGGGGGCTAATTCAGTCCCAGAAACTGATGTTACTAGTTTTTGCCTATGAATTACTTTTGATTGGTTAGGGTCACATGATAGCTTCTATCTTCAGAATAAAATGAATTACCCTCTCATATCAGAATACAAAACAAATTACAAATAAACCCCAGAAGAACTAGCACAATAGCTTTCACTCCCTCATAAAATGGTGAACTTCAAGTCAGAGTGGTGTGTGGGAATTCTGTTTTAACTTAATTTTTTTTTTTTTGATGTGGAAAATACATTTTGTCAAGAGAAGAAAAATTACCCCCAAAGACATGACAAGATATAATAGTAAACCACTGAATTTAATAGTAGTAAAAAAAACTAGAAATCTTGATTCATCATCAGCATAGTAAGATTTGTGAAGCAGTCTTAAAATTAAGAATAAAGGTTATTGCTTCATAGGTTACAATTGGAAACAACTCCAAAAAAGTGCTCATAAAAGATACAAAAGCAACAAGAAAATAATAATAGTGAAAAGAGACAATTAAAGAAACCATATAATTGAATATAAAAAAAGAAAGCCCAGAATTATTTTTATTTGCATTAAGTTCCAAAGAATATTGATAATTCACCTAGCTTCTGAAGTTAATGTAACAAGTATTGATTATAAGAATATATAACAAGTATTGATTGTTTCTACTTGAAAAACTTAAGTACTAGTTAATCATCTAGTTGACATATAAAAATGTTTTGGCTATTTTACATTCCAAAACAATTATATTTTTAACGTCATCAACTGGTTATCAAATTTAAGCCACCCTATAATGAACAAGATTTGATGCATCTAAATATACAAATATATTATTCCATTCATCATTCTGCATTACATCACATTTTTATAGTACAAAATAGTTTTATTCACATTTACATTATTTTTCTGTCAATTTGATATTACTTTAATAAATCTGATTTTTTATTCTAATAATTGTAACATATTTCCTTCTACAAAACAGTAACTTAAATGTTCAAGGATATCAAAGTGCCTTAGCAAATTAAATTTATTATTTTTATATTTTCTTCCAGAAAATTACCTTTAAAAGAAGAGAATGGGAAAGAAGTCTTAAATCCAGAAACTATAGAAATCAAGGTTTCTAATGACATCCAATCAAAAGAAGATGACAGCAAAGCATAACATGAAGATTACAGAGGCTTGAACAATGCTATGAAGAGCATTTGGATTTCGGTGACCCTAAGACCAAAACTATTCCATTGACCTTAATTTCTTGGGAAACTTCTAGCTTGGAATAGCTTGTACACATATACATATGATCAAATATTGCCCATGGTCTGTTTCCTTTTGTCGTCGTTGTTGTTGTTATTGTTGTTGTTTATTTTGTTAAGAATTTCAATATAGAGACCTGAATGGCACCAATGCTTGGGTATCAATTTGACTCCATGATTGAAGTCCTGTGATTTATTATATGGCTAAAGTGCTCTACTTCTTAAGAACTATATTTCATACCACAACCTCTCCAACAAATAGGGGTTTTAGAAAAAACAAAACAAAACAAAAGCTTTGTGAGCCTAATGTATAAGAAAGCCCTGCATGTTTTTTTAATTCTATCTTGGCAAATAGATTATTAAAGTAGATTTCAGTTTAAGATAAAAAATACTTAATAAAAGGTTACACTTTTTATCAGAAGAATTTCAGGGAATCCGGGCTTGATGGAGCCAGCTATCTTTATCAGATATTAAAAATTGAGAGAGAAACTTTGGAAAACTCTTTTTAAGTAATAATTACAGTCTATTTGAACGTTGATTTTTAATAGACTGAAGTGCCAGATCAAAATTGTTACCCATCTGAATGAATATTAGCTGTGTGTAAAATTAGATTAGAACAATTCCGTAAATCTCTTTATATATGCCATATTCACTCACAATGGATTACACACACAAAAAAATGTATTGCAAGTGAAAATAGTATTGATTTCTGCCCTCAGCTTCAAATAAAGTAAATTGAAATGGGAACGATATTAATGTTGTCTTGATATACTTATAAATATGTGATTATCTTTTACTTTTAGTTTTATCAAAAATCAGGTCTTTAGTGTAAAAATACTTCAAACCATATTTTCAGATACATTTTTTGCCATTGTTTTTGATAATCTATGTTTAAAAATTCATTTTTCAAGTGTTATAGATCAATCATTAAATATTATTGGCTAACAGAAATTAAAATCCTTAGTTTGTTTAAATTAAAGAGAAATCAACATTTAAACATGCCATAAAAGTGTCAGTGATAAACAACTGGATTGCCACTATCTGTTTTTATTCTGGATGTTGTAGCTAGAAGTCATTTTAAGATTTTGATAAACAACTTCGGCTGAAGAAATTCCTTAACTATTCAACACAAACTTTCTAATATTACTTGTTAGGGCCTATACCCGAATAAAATACTTATGAACTTCCAAGCTATGCAAGCTCCCAGAGGTAAAAGACTGAAACAAGATTTTCACTTATATGTAAGGTAAAAAAAAAATGTATTTATGATGATAAATATATATGCCAATTGGGAGCAGGTTTTAGATTATTTCTTACCCTAGAGAGCCAAAGGTTTCTTTAGGCCCCATCATATTCATAAACTTTAGAGTTTCGGATGGTATTATAGCTCAGATATTGACTGGGTGGAGAGTGTACTCCAAAAGAATATTGGAGGAAAGTTTTAACAGTGCAGAATGACCTGCTTCAGGGTATCTCCCTATAGAGACAATTTGATGAATATTAAATGTAATATTAATGCCACTTATTAACACTTTTATGTAAAAAGTGCTTGAGACTGTCAGCCAAGGAGAGACAGCTAATTTTATAAAATTTTGATTATCAGCAAGACAGAAGGTACCATCTATCTGCATGTTCAGGCAATAAATCTCCAGTGTTACTGCCAGAATTTACAGGGTCACAATGTAGGAATCTCTCCTTGCTATCCTCTCTGGCATATTCTGAAGAAAAGAAAGGAATTCCTGTGCCTACCTAAGAATTTTAGTAGGAATTATCCAACTGGTCTTTTTGATGGATTTGTTGCTGTTTAAGCTATGTTTGGTCTCATCATCTGTTTGATTTATTTTACTGTTTTTTCACCTTTTGTATCAATGTGCTAAACTAGTCAAAATACTTGAATTAGTTTGTGCAAAGTAAATGAGCTTAGTAAGGTGTCTATGAAGCAATAGTCATGAATGCTAATTTTTCTCGAATAGGGCTACCTGGTTTTAAACTAATGATGGTGAAAGAATTAGGAAAACCTAGAAAGCAATTTAGCATGTTTACTATTGTTATATTTGTGCTATACTTCAAGAGCAGAGAAGTCAAATAAAGAATAAATATTTTTGTGTTTTTTCAGTTTGAAAGCTGTTTCTCTCATTTTTTGGACTTTTCACATAAAGAAATTTAGTTAAATATTATATATATTACATATATATATATGAGGTTGAATTTATTGCCACTAATATGGATTAATGATCTGAAATTAACAGGTAATCTGGAACTAATTGTAGAGAGACTGTTTCAAGTGCACTGTTTCCACTGTCCGAGTGGTCCTTATCTCTTGTCCTTGAAATGTATGCCATGCAGGAGCAAGGCGATACTGTGATAATTTTTTTTTTTTTACATTTTTATAGAATGCTCCAAATTACTCTATTTGTAAAAGTTTCCATATGAGATGGATTTTAGTAAATTGTAAAGTATGACTAGAACTGAAATCATCTGTTTCTTATTTTTCATTCTTAATCTAGACTAAACATATCCATATAACTGTATAAAAGTTACTTTTACTGTTTGAGAGTATTTTTAAGTGTTAGTATGAAACATCAAAAAAGTTAACTGAATATAAGAACAGTTAAATAATCTGAATCTATGGTACTTTGAACAAAGAGTGAAGATAACACTAAAAATATTGATATATCTTGATAGGTTATGTGCAATTAGGCAATGACAATCTATATTTAATAACATATGAAGAAAGAGTAATATCAGCATTTTAGCACATATTTTGCTTTTATACCTGGCACAAATTAATATGTTAAAGTATTTTGCAATAATTTGCAAAGAAATTTAATTAAGAATTGTTATTTCTAGAGATTTATTTATTAATTTCATAAACATATTACCATTCTATTGATACTAGTGTCTAACATTAATGCAATACTTTTTCTTTATTTTTAGTATTAATAGCTACATAAGCATTTTTCAAAGATTATTTCATCCAGGAAAGTTTACATGAATCTTAGTCTTTTTAAATTAAACACTCATATAAATAGAAAGATTTTATTAGTCATATTATTTGAATTATCCTAACTAATTATAATTTTATAGCCATACATTTATTTTATGCTTCTTATTTTAAATAATTAAGATATATTTGTGCCTTTAGACCAGCATGAATCTGCTTTTTTAAAAGAAAAAAACACAACTGTCATCTTTATTTCGCTCCTTTTTATGACAGTTGAATGATACTGTCTTAATTACATTTGGTAAATAAGCTCAATTCATACTACTTTACCTTGAATACAAAATCTAAATATAACAAATTATACTGTGTAATTTATTTCCACTTATGACAAAACAATTTTGATTCACACACAGAATATACTTAGTTTGTTCTATATTGTTCTAAATAATAAGTACATTGTAGATATTGTCAAAATTGAGTTTTACCAGTTGTAAGACAAAGCAGCAGATGACTTTTAGAAATAGAGTAAATTGTTATGGTGACTCTTGGGTCTACATTATTCCTATTATATATTTGAGTTGGGATCAGAAATCATCCTTCATTGTTAAGATAATCACTGATGAAAATATCTAAACTGAAGTGATAAAAAATAATAATTTCCATTTCTTAATTTAAAAAATATTAGAATAACATATTATAATCACTTATTAAAATTTCAATGTTCTTTTTCATAGAGAAGAACATAAGCACTCAATGTCAATCCCTTATGGAGGACTTTTTTGTAATCATATCCAGAGTGCTTATTCGACAAACTTATAAGTAGGTGAAGCTATTTTTTTAAATAAGGTTTTTCTATTATTTATCTTTAGAGAGAAAATAATTTGCATTTTATTAACCCTTTGAAGCATTATTATATTTTCTCTCATATTGAAATTGCATACGGATTCATTAGCATATGCTAACATTAAACTGTGGAAGGTCACAGAAATGAAATACTTCAACCCTAAAATGATGAAAATCTCTCAAAAAAAATATTTTACTGATGGGCTTAATAATGTCCTGAGTGAAACAAATGTATGTACAAATGAGAAAGTTATAAAAGGGCCTAGATGTGGTAGTTGCTGAATAAATATAATTTCCTCCCAGTTCCCTCCCTTTCTTTTTTTAAAACTTGCATTTACCTAAGTAGATGCAGCTATTTTACAACATTATACCAGAATACTAATAAATTGATTATTTCCCTTCATAGGCTTTTATATTATATATAATACTTAATATTTATTTGATAACACATTTAATATTCTTAGAAGAATAGTTTATTATTCACTATTGGATTTTTATAAATGACTTAAATACATTAGTTGGAACCATCTCTTTAACTTTTTAAAATAATTTACAGGATTTAGGCCACACGATGTTCCTAATTATTAATATAAAAATAACATATAAATTTAATATTGCCACTTTGTTTTATTTTTTTTTCCTAAGATGAAAACACATATCTTTTGGCATCTGGTTTTGCTTTTCCTTGGAATTGAATAAGCAAAGCAATGACTGTTGGAGCATTTCAAATCACAAACAGGCATAGGAGAAGAGAGGAACGAGGAACTGAGTCCAGAAAGGCAAACTAACTCCTACATTTCAAATAAGTAAGAAGGATTTACTGTAAAAAGAGCTGGAGCAGGGACTTTGCTAGATGAAATTTAAGGCCAATTATACTGATGCAAAGGAGAAAACTGAGTGAAATACAAAGAAGAAAGTTAACATATAGAACCTGTGATTCAATTTTGCAAATAAGATTTTTTTTAGAGAACATGCATTATATAAAATAAATGGTACTGTTAAAAGCAAACATATTTGTTCCAATTCTTAAAGGAATGTTCATGGTTTTGCATTTGCCTCTAAACTCTGTTAGGAATACGTGAACACCTTAGAAATAAACGTTAAAAAAACTCTTTTTTTTTTGGTATGTGAATTCTATGCTGTGTTCGGTATGCATTAAATCATCCTATCTTTTATTTTCTTTAACTTATATATTCCATTCGAATTCTGTACTCTTAAGTTAGCTACCACAAAGTTTTCTTATTGTTTCAATATAGTACGTCCCTATGAAATGCTGTATATATGTGTCTAAACTGTAAAAATTATACTGCAAATGTTGAAGTTTTGTATTTATGAGAGACATTGAAAGTATGGCTTACAGTATATCAAAATTGTCACTCTTCACCATTTGTATATTAATAGTAAAGATAATTTTACTTTAATAAAGTGTTGCATTTTATGTTTATTTTAAATAATATCTCTGTGATGAGTGAGCTTATGACTTAACAAATATTTTCAGTTTTTAAAAAATTTCCAAACATTACTCTATATATTCAGAAGAAGAGAATGCTTTCTGCTACTTTGCCTTACCCAAGAGTTACAATCTTTTGGCTTCAACACTGTGCCCAAGTCAAAGGGTTTAATGAATAAACAGCTGATAAAAACAGCAGCTCTCAAAATGTGGTTCCAGACCAACAGCATCAGCACCACCTGGGAACTTATTAGAAACACAAATTTTTGGATCCCATCAGAGGCTGTTCAAATAAAAAGAACCTGGGAGAGGGGCCCAGAAGTTTCTGTTTTAACAAGCCTTTCTGGTAATTTTGATGCACAAAGAAATTTGAGATCCAGTGGGTTGGAGACACATTTTAAGTGACAAGCTAGTATTAACATCCAGTACATGTTGACATTTTATTTCTCATTATTACAAAAAATACTTTTTGTAGAAATGCATGAGTTACAAAAGAAGGAAAGCTAATCAACCCTCACATGTTTTTACAAGGTAATGTCACTTTTTTTTGAACCAATGTAAAGTTTAATGTATTCTTAAAATGAAAAAAAAGGAAATAACAAATTTTCACAAGGGAAGCAATTTTCATTACAAGCCTTAAAAATTCCACAAACTACACATACATAATACTACTAATAAAAAAAAAAAACCATTAAATAGCTTTTGAAGGGTGAAAGAAAGGCATTTATATATCATGCTTATTCTCTCAGTACTCATTAGTTGAAGGAACAGTTATAATAAAAGGCAAAACATTCCATGATAAAGAGGCTAAAATTTATTTAGACTCTGATATTGATGGAAATATACCAGCAACCCTGTTAATATTTTAGCAAATTTCTCCCATTTCTTTCTAACCCAAGCCACTGTTTACTATGAATTTTCTTTACTTGTAATGTAGGTAATGAATGTATGTCTGCTAAGATTTATATTACATATGAAATCAGCCCTTCAAATTTTTTTAATATATTTTTTCCCGAATGAATTTTCAGAACACAGGTCAGAATATTCTCAACATAAAATGTGTTCTTTTTTATGTAAAGTGTCTTATATGTGTACTTATCCTTGGTATAACTTTGCTCCCTAAAACAGAATGCATACATTTGGGTATTCTAACTTTCTTGGATAACTTAGCTCATCTTCCATAGACAGAGTGTTTTGGGAGGTGGGTATCGGTAAGGAAACTATACTACTGTAATAGCATAATATAAAATTCAATCAATATTTAACTTACTCTGACAATTTGTTAATCCATCGGACTATAAAGGTAGATGTTTCTAATATTAAGATGTCTTATATTTGAGAACAAAAAAAAAGTTTAACTAAATAAATCCTTTTATATCAATATCCCCTCTTCTGCCTCCAATTTCCATATTCCCCATGTGATCATCTTATCTTCCTTTCACCCGTCACAATCATGATCAATGTCTGAAACTGACAGGGAACACTGAAATATATTTAAAAAAGAATGATTATTAAAATCAGTTCAGAACTTTTGTATACTATCACATCTGGAGATAAAGCAATTAGAAATTTTCTTAGAAGAGTTATTTTATAAATGGTGAGTTTTAGAAGGACGTTGTAATTTTCTTTGTACTTGGAGGCATTGGCTGGGAGAAAGAAATAGGCATCTTTTCATAAACAAGGACCCAAATTTTTAAAAAGGGAATAGAATATATACTTAAGATCACTCAATTAGGGTCAGGAAGTGTTATCACCAGGTTTGATAGATGAAACTCCTCTACTAGTTCTAATGGAAATACCCTCTTAAAAGTATAAATAAAATTTTAGGTAACTCAGAAATTGAAATATCTACATCATTATTCACAAGGAAAATAAAAGAGGGGATTTTCTACAAAGTTGCAATAGAGATAGAATGGAGATCATTAAAATAATATTGAGACATAGACAAGAACCCAAATATTGAAATTAAAATAGAACTGGGTTCACATCCTAATTCTACCACCTATTATTAGCTCTGAACATGAGCAATTTATATAAAAATTTAAACTTTGGTTTTCTTATTTATAAAACAGTGGTTATAAAGTAAATAATATTCATTTCCAATAGCTGATGTAAGGATTCCTTGAGATAATGTTTATGAAGTTCTTTATGCAATGTCTATTGGGCAAGAAATGCCAATAAGTGGTAGCCATGATTATCTATATATCTGCCATATTTCAACACTGATCATGACGTTATGTTTAACATCTACTTCATATTCTTTAGAGACAGACTATAAAGTCAATGGTTTCATAATTCATTTAATTATTTATTAATGGGCTAAATTTCAGTCCTCAAAAAGTTGAAAGAATAGCTTTCCATTCATTATTTTCTCGACTTCTGCTTCCATTATCTATTATTGAACAAAAAAATCAACGCAAAATTTAGTTACTTAAAACATCAAAAATATATTTTTATGACTATGTCAACTTGACTCAGCTTGGCCTTTGTTTTACTACATATGATGCAGGTGAGCTCATTTATGTGGTTACAAATGGAAGACTCAGTGTGCACATATGTATCAAAATCTGTTTGCATCAGACTTGCAATGTCCAACTGGTCAAAGTTACGTGAATAAGCACATAGTCAGAGGGGGTGTAAATAATAGCTGCAGAGGGGTTATAAACAATAACATGGTTTATTGAGCATCACCACCAGTGTTATAGTGGAGCCCATCCTTCATCTCCTAAAATTTCACACTTTTCCCATGCGAAATTCACTCATCACTAAGGGGTTCCCAAGTATTCCAAAGTCTTCTTATTCCACTATGTTATTAGGATCAACCTTAAATTTTAGAATTTATTCAACTAAATCAAGTCTAGGTACCAATAAGTCTCTTCAGGTATTATATACCTTGGATTAAGTTCTTCAGTGCAAATGTTTAATTCAATTAAAAAAAAAATTAAATGCCCTTAGAAACACTTACAGACAATTGTGAGGCAGGGGCAGTGCAATAATGATAGAGGCTACCATTCAAAAAACAAGGAGAGAAAATGTGGGCATTTGATAGTTACTTGTTTGTAGAAGTTTTAAGATTCAAACAATCAGAAGTTACTGGTCCCACTTGCCTCCAGCATAAGGGCCTTTCTTTGATCCTTGATCAGGATTTCCTACTCCCTGCGAGTGATTCATAAATCCATTGCTCTCCCTGGCCATTAGGGTGGCTTTTTGAAATAGTCTTACTTTTCTGTAGGATATGGTATGTGATTATAGCTGAGGAAATTTCTTGTCTTGCTTCCTAGTCAGATAAATTTAGTACCTAGAACTTATTTTTATTTAAACTCAGTCCCACTAAATTAAAGCTGATACAACCCCTTTAAAAAAGTGTGAGTTTTTCGTAGGTCAAATTATAATCACTACATTACATGAAATCCACACTCTAAAATCTCTTCAAGATAGCCCTCTCTCTATGTTAGCTGCAAAATGTTTTTTTTTATTTTTATTTTTTAAATTTATTTTATTTATTTATTTTTAATGCCAGTTTATTTATTTTTTTCATAATATATTTACATAATTTTTTAACACTTTATTTTTTTTTATTTATTTCTTATTTAATATTTCCCCTCTCCCCTCTCCCTTCCCTTCTGGTGTCAAATGAAGTTTTACTGAGTGAAGTCCTTAAGAGTCTTAAAAGCCCATTAGTTCAATTAAGAATGTCTACAAGGCACTTCCATAAATTTCTGTTGCCTAAACAAAAGACACCCTTAATTTGATTTCGATCTCAAGACTATGTTTTATTGCCAATACCCTAATTTGATATGTGCCCTTATGCCATTGATTACCTTGAGAAACTTTTGACAGCTGAAAGTGTGGGGATGAGAAAACAAGTCTTGAAAAAAAAAATCTAAATTCTCTTTGAAACAGAGCATGTATGCTGTAAGCGCATCTTTCTCTTGCAACACTTTACCTTACTTGAAAAGGAAAGACAAAACAATCACCTCTTTAAATATACTGCCTGGAAATTTCTGTAGTCAGATTTACAAGCTCATTAATTACATTTTCTGTTTTTTAATTTATCAGAGGCAACAATTTCCTTAATTGTTTTGCCAACACAAGACATCGCCTTTGTCTCCAGTCTCTAAAAGCAAAACATTGGTTTGATAAGTAATTTTACATGGGAATTTGTGCTCCTTCCTGAAAAACTCCCTTTTGAAAGCCTTTCACCATAAGCTACAGATTTTTGTATGAGACTACAGAAGGACTTGAAGCCATGCTGAGAAAGACCTAAAGGGTGGAAGTCTGTCTTCCACATTCCAGTTTCTTTTGAGTTTCCAGCTGAATGCCATTGTATAATGGGCCTCAAGGCACCCATAGAGGAAAACAAAACAACATATACACAGGCACTCACATACACATCAAACATATCCTTCCCTGTTAAGAGGCCTTTATTAATATGCTCCTTACCTACACCCAAGCTTCCATCTCCTACTCAGTCACAAAGTTATTGACAAAAGTTTTAGAGCTTTGTTACAATAGCAGCTCACTTGCAGTTATCAGTTTCTGCGTCACTTATCCGTGTTGTTGCATTATTTTCCTACCGTTGTAAGAAGTTTCAATGATATGGCTTGAAACGACCCAGAAATTTATTATTTTACATTTCTAGAGTGGAGACTCTGATATGAACGTCAGTGGGCTAAAATAAAGATGTCAATGGGATTGTGTTAGTTTAAGGTCTTCTCTAATGCCATAGTTTAGGCTGCTGAAACAAGTTACCATAGATGGGTGGCTTAAACAACAAACATTTATTTCTCACAAATTTAGAGGCTGGAAGTCTGAGATCAGGTATTAACAAGTTTGGATTCTTAGTTAAGGCCCTCGTCCTAACATGGCCTTTCCTAGATGTGTATATGGAGAAAGAGAGAGATAGAGATATACGCAGAGAATCTTGTTTCTTGTTCTCTTTTGGTAAGAGCATTGATTCCTGAGCATTAATTCTCATGGCCTAATCTAATTCTAATCACAGGTCCCACTTCCAAAGACTATCACATTGGGGATTAGAGTTTCAAAATTAAATTTGCAGGGGATACGAACATTCAGTCCATAGTAAAAAAGGCTGCATACATTTTTTAACCTAGATTCCCTTTCCATCTGCAAAGCCAGCAATTGCATCACCTGGAACTCTGTTCTATCAATATATGTCCTTTTCTGACGCATATTCACTGTTTCCCTATTGCCCTTTAAGCAGCTTTGTGACAAACAGTGAATCCACTTGGATAATACAAAATAATCTCTCCTTCTCATGGTTCTTTCAACCGAATTTGCAAAATATTTTTTATTGTTTTTCCATGTCAGAAAATGTATATGCATATTTTAGGAATTAGAACCGGTATTCCTCTGGGGACCATTTTTTCTGCCTACAATTCTATTTAATAAAGCCCTGCAAAACATATCGTCACATCTTATTCTATTATGATTTTGTTTATTGACTTTGCTCAATTTGATGTGTGTGTGTGTGCGTGCTTGTGTGTTGTTTTGTTTTCCTCTATTGGTATGTTGAGGCCACTTATACAACTGCATTCAGCTAGAAACTCAAAAGAAACTGGAATGCGGAAGATAGGCTCTCATCTATTAGATCTCTCTCCACATGCCTCAAGTCATTCTTTAGTCTAATACAAAAACCTTTGGCTTTGGTGAAAGGCTTTCAAAAGGGAGTTTTTCAGGAGCACACGTTCCCTGGTAAAATTTCTTATCGAGCCTCTGCTTACATCACTCTTGTTAATATGACAACAGCTTCAAACTTTGTGGCCACTTAGTCACCATGAGAGAGGACTTCACCTAGAGGAATACATTATTAGCAGCAACAACAAAACAGCAACAACAAAAACATATATCCTGCTCACACAGTGAACTGGCTCAGAACATTAAAATGCTATGGATAGAGGTTCTACACTTAGAACGTGGAACAGAATAAAAAAATAGTGGGGCTTAAGTAGATCCTAGACACCTCATCGTTGATTCTCATGATTTTAATAACTAAAATTCTGATACACAGAAAGATGAAATGATTTTCCTTGGTTTAGATATCTAGAAAGTTACAGAAATAAGATTCAAAGGTCAATCAGTTTCTATTTAGATTTTTTTCTATTAAGGATCACATGTGAAGAGACGAAAAATTAAAAATATATTTAAAATCAATCTTATAACATAAATAGTTTAATAACTCAAGATCTTTAGTTGTAGTCTCCATATATACTTTAGACTTTATTTTTAGTTTCCATGTATACTTTAGGCAGTAAAGCAGTATTAGAATCAGCTCACATTTTAAAAATGCTTAATTACTATTTCTTTAAGTATAAGATATAAAATAAATAAAGTATAAAAACTGTAGAACATATTTAAAAGTATTGCTATTTAAAATTCAGAGAAGAAATAAAAAATAAAACTGATTTGGATAATCACCTATCTTATTTTCACTCTAGCATGGTGAGGAACCATCAAACTCTAATTATTTAATCAAAGAATGTATGACAACTGATTATTTTTAACTAGAAAATCAGTAACTTTGAAAGAGATAACTGGCTACTTTCTTTTTTACAATCTTTGCTCTTTCTTCTATTGGCAAGAGATTATTATTCATAAGTCACTAACTGCAGAACACATATTTATAATAATCCATGTTTCTTGGTGATTTCAAATTAGCCAATTTGTTATTTATTACGTTCTCAAGATATTCTAACTCTTATTTGAGATTTTGAATTGTATATCAACAGGTGAATAAATAAATTATGTTCAAAGACTTAAATACAATTAAATTCATTGAGACTTGTTTTATGATCCAAAATATCATTTATTTTGTCAAATGTTACATCTAAACTTGAAAAGAATGTGTTGCTACAGTTTTGTAGAGTGTTTTATGAATGTCAATTTGGTTGATAATGCTATCCAAGTGTTCTATATCCTTACTGATTTTCTGTCTCTTGGTTCTATTCTATCAATTATTCAGAGAATGATATTAAAATCTGCAACTGTACTTGTAAATTTGTCTATTCCCCCTGGCAGTTCTATTAGTTTTTGCTGCTTTTGTTTTGAAGCTCATTATTAGGTATAGAAATGTTTAAGATTATCATGCCCTCTTGATGAATCAACCTCTTTCTCATTACGAAAAGATCCTATTATCTCTGGTAAAATTCTTCTAAGTCTACTCTGATATGTAAGACAGACATTATACTAGCTAACAAGAGGAGGAGTAAGCTATTATGACTAATGCTGCAATAAATGGGGAATACAGATATCTTTTCAGAATTCTGTTTTCATTTCCTTTGGATATACAAGATGGAATTAATGGATCATATGGTAGTTCTACTTTTAATTTTTTGAGAAACCTCCCTCCTGTTGTCCATACTGGCTGCATCAATTTACATGTCCACCAACAGTACACAAAGGTTCCCTTTTCTCCATGTCGTTGTCAACACTTATCACAGCTCATCTTCTTGATGATAGTCATTCTAATGTGTGAGGTGATATCTTATGGTAGATTTCATTTATATTTTCCTGATGATTAGTGATATTGCACTTTTCTTGTCTCTGTCTTCTTTAGAGAAATATCTACTCAATTCCTTTGTCCATAAGTATTTTATTTTATATTTTATTTTTTAATTAAATTTATTAGGGAGACATTGGTTAATAAAATTATATAGGTTTCAAGTGTACAATTCAATAATATGTCGTATATGTATTGCATTGTGTGTTCACCACCCAAAGTTGAATTTTCTTCCATTACCATATATTTGATCCCCTTTAACTTTATCAACTTCCCCCCTCCTCGCTTTCCCTCTGGTAACCATTAAACTGTTGTCTGTGTCTATGTGTTCCTGACTTAGTCATTTGTTGCTTTTCGTTTTATACTTCACTTATAAGTAAAATAATTTGTACATCAGTTTGTTTGTTTATTGTTATTGAGTTTTAAGAGCCAAGATATAGAAACAACCTGAGTCTACCAATGGATGAATTGATAAAGAAGATGTGGTATATGAATCTTCTTTATCTGCTTTATCTACTCTGAAATCTACTGTAGATTTCAAACTTTATGGCCATCCACAGTGACTGTACTCCCAGGAATATATATACCCCAGAGAAATTCAAACATATGTCCACAAAAAGACTTGTACGAAAGTCTTTAGAGCAGCTTTATTGATAATAGCCAAAAGCTGAAAATAACTCAAATGCCTAGCAATGAAAAAATGGGTAAAGTAATTATGTTACATTCAAATAATGGAAACCTACTCGGCAATGCAAGAGTGAACTGCTGAGATACACAAGAGTGTGAATAAATCTTATAGTCATTATACTGAGCAAAAATAGGCACAAATGCATACATAGTATATGGTTTAGTTTATACAAAGTTAAAGAACAAGTAAAACTAATATGTGGTAATAGAAATGAAAACAGAGGTTGCTTGTTGGATGGAAAGGGAGCATAATGATTTTTCTAAAATGATGCAAATGTTTTACTTGGGTAATGTTACACTTGTTTATAGTCATCAAATTTTAGGCTTAAGAGCAATGTATTGCTCTGTACATAAATTTTACCTCACAAAAGTGAAAAGAAGTACATAGAATTTTAAATATAAAAAAGAAAGAAAGAAAGAAAGAAAGAAAGAAAGAAAGAAAGAAAGAAAGAAGAAAGAAAGAAAGAAAGAAAGAAAGAAAGAAAGAAAGAAAGAAAGAAAGAAAGAAAGAACTCAATCAAAGGAAAATATTATTGAAAGTAGCACTTAACAGATTCTCATTAAATGTTCAATTATAGTTGAACATATATAGAAATGGCAGCAGAAAGCAGAAAAAGTAGGAATGCAGGTAGTCAGTTTCTAAAACTATTACATCTGATTCTGATGCAACAGGTTTTTCTAGATAATTTTATTTTTAAAGCTTATTTTAATGCTACAGATTAATTTGACTCTTAATGTTCAAGGTTAAAATACTGATGGCTGAGACAGAGAGGTGACAGAGTTTGAGAAATGGTTACCTCAACAAAATTGAAATCTTCAAAATTTAGAAATACCCATTCTTAAAAGAAATGATGACTTTTCTTATCGAGAATTTGTCATTTTTTTCTATATGTTTATGCATGCATTCCTCTCCAGTTCCAAATGTCCCTATGTTACATCAATATACATAATTCTTCAACAAAAGTTTACTGAAGGTTGTAGATAAGCTCTTGGATGACTGGTTTTCAAACTTGGATGCATATTAAAACCACCTGGATAAATTTAAAAGTAGTAATGCCTAAGGTTCACCTGAATCTCACCCCCAGAAATTCTAACTTAATTGGTATGGAATAAGGTTTCGACCATTTAAAAGGAATATTTGGAGACCACTGACTGAAAGCTGCAGAATATGCTAGGGAAAGAAACTTTCAGAGTCCCAAATACTTTACCTTGAAAAAGATATGTTTCCAGCAATGAATTCTAATGTGAGCTCTCTAATGGAAACTTACTATTTAAAACGTTAATGTCAAAACATGTGGCAGAGAGACAAACAAAAATAGGAGAGGGAATGTCAATGTTAAGAAAAAATATATATTTTAATTGGAACACTTTGAAAATACTTTTAAGTTCTCACTAATTTTAGGGAATTTTTTTAGATGGAACTCTTTGTACAGTTTTCTGGTCATTGTCCTGGGTAGTGCAAATATGTATATGATGATAACAATCTACAGGTATCAACATTTTACCACGTGGAATAAGTATGAAATCTTCATTTACATTTAGATTCCTTTACCTTCAATTTTCCCAAATTTAATTTTGATATTTCTGCCTGGATTCCTTTGGGTTTATACTGTTAGGGATCTACTCAACTCCTTGATTCTGTAGGTTTGTATATTTTGCCAGTTTTGGGACTTTTTTGACCATTTCCTAATACTCTTTTAGCCATATTCTCTTTTTTCTAGCCTTTTGTGACTCTCAGGATACATATTTGAAATCTTTATTATTGTTCTTCAGGTCTTGTTACTCATTTGAATGCCTGTTAGCTATATTTTCCTCTGTTGTTCATAGTAGGTCAATTTTATTATTCTGTTTTCAAGTTTCTTCATTCTGTCCTTTGTCATCTCAACTCTATTATTGAGTTAATCTAGTGAAATTTTTAAGAAATTGTTTTATTCTGTTTTTCAGTTGTATAATATAAATTTAATTCTAATTTTCAATTCTATGATATCTATTTGATTCTTTTTATAACTTACTACTTGCTGAAATTTTATTTTTTTTAACTCGTTTCAAGAGAAATTATAATTGCTCCTTGAAGCATTTTTATAATGGCTGCGTTAATATCCTTGTAAGATAATTACATCTGATTTACTTCACTGTTGATGTTAGTTGGTTATCTTTTCTCATTCAAGCCATTATTTTTTTGGTTCTTAGAATGATAGGTGCTTTTCAATAGACTCCTGGCTGTTTGTCTCTTCTTTAATATTGGATTTTTAATATTCATTTTTAATAATTTTATGCTAAGTTCATACACAAGGTGCTTTGAATCAGAGACAAATTTCTTATTAAATATATCACACTGCATAATAAGGAATTTGTCTCCTTGGGGGACTTTATCTTATCTCCAGAGCAACAAGATGAGAGCCAAGAAGAATTTTCCCTGTGTGGGTGTATTAGGTAGCTATTCAGACATGAGTGACAAGGGGAACAAAGGAATAGGAACCCAGCCTAGAGACTACCCAAAGAACACCCAAATGGAAGTAGAATTCTGAGCATGCACTGTGCACTGGACAAAGAATTATGCAGCAGCCAAATGTTAATCAAACTGAGATCATTTTGATCACCTAGAAATGGCTTTGGAATCCCCCATTATTGCCCAAATATAAGGCAGACATTCCTGCTTCTAGGTCCTTTTTGTTTTTTGTTTTTTTGTGGGTTTTTTTTTTTTTCGCCTTTATGCTCTTTTGTGGCCTTTTTGCCCTTGTGTGGCCTTTTGTGTGGCCGTTTGTGGTTTTTACGGCCCTTTTTGCCCTCTAGTTTTGTTGTGGTTGTTATTACAGCGCTCTGTTGCAGTTCTCATCGCTGGGACCATGCGCTTCCTTGGGCATGCTTTGTCTTTCTAAAATGTACTTTAATAAATCTTTTCTAGATCTCACTGACGCGTGATTCTTCACTGCATCAGTGAGGAAGCACTGAGGAAAATGTTAACTACGCTTCTGTGCCACCGGTGTCCCTTCTCCTCCCCCTCCCCCCTGCCACTGGGACAACATTGAACTCACAGGCACCGATGGTAAAAAGTGGCCAGACATGTCATAGGTGAGACAGAAGAAAAAACTGTTCTCTGCTTGTTAAAAGGGGGGAAAAGCTGATGTCCCCGTCTTCCTGAAAGGCCTCTTTATTCCAGCTACTTGGTATGTAAGAAATATTTCATAAGTGCCAGATAGCATCATGTCTCAGATATTATAACCAAGATGTCTTTCCAAGGTCAAAATCCTCATTCTCTCTTAAAATGTAAACATGGAGGAATATAGTTTTAATCTTTCAGATTTTTTGCTGGCTTAATCTAGGAACCTAGTAGAAATGTAACCACTTTGAACCCTCACAGAGAGAGAAGAAATTTTCCTATCATTTCAGATCAGAATCAAGTAGACAGAAAGCTGCAGATCTAATTTTCATGATGCATAAAGACCCTTAGAAAACTATGACCTTGTGTAAAAATCCTGAGAAATCCAGGTAAGTTTTATTTCCACACAGTTAGAAGATTTCTGGGCCCCTTTAATTATGTTTTATTTTTATTTACCATTTAATAGGCAAGGACCTTGTTTAGGTTTAGCCTTTTTAGAACCTTTGCAATTTTGGGGGCGTCCACTTGGTTTATCTGTTGCAGCTGGCCACTCTCCTATCCCCTGGGAGTGCTGCCTAGTGGGGCTAAAGGACTTTCCTCAGACTGGGAAGAGGGGGAAGGTTTTGGTGAGATCTCACTCCTTAATCCTCATCCCTCCTACCCAAAGCTGGCCAGGGGCTCTGGGCAGGGAAGGAGAGGATCAGGGCCACATGAACCAAGAGGCTGCCAGGAAGGTTGTCTCAAATTCTGTGGGAAAGGAGAATGCTTCACCTGCTGGCAGCGTGTTGTTTATAAAGCTGTCAGTAGACCTCCCCACAGCCTGGCTGTTTTTGGTTCAGGGTAGGCATAAACCAACCTGCACCACCTTGTGTTGCTAGGCTATGAGTCTGGGTGGCCTTTCGTGAGTGTGGGAGGAGGGTGCAGCCATCCTACCTGTGTTGATTAGCTAGTCTTGGTGTCTCTAATCCACTCACCTGCTTACTGCCTGTCAGTGATCTTTTTATCTTTTGGGTTATTGCCAGGGTTTATAGTTCTACTTAGTGAGGAAAAACTGTAAAGAACAGGAAGAAACGTGTCTACACTATCTTGTCTTGACTGAAAGTTCCTACTGTATTTTAAAGGAAGCAAAAATGGAACCCTAAGAATATGTACTTTTGGGTATCCTTTAGGAAAAGAAGAAAACCTGTACCAACATGCTCTATGAGGGTCTAAAAAAAAAAGTGTTGACACAAGCATGGAAAAACTGTAAAATTAAAAGTCATTTTGTAAGTATTTTAAAATATTTACACTGTAAAAGCAAAAATGGTAATCAGAATATGTATTGTGGGTGTGTTTGGGGGAAAAAAAAGATCCTTTTCAAAACACTACACTGCAAGAGTTGTCTTGGGCCTACCTAAAACTATTAGTGAAAAATATATACTTCGATAATATTTAACTAAAATATATATATGGTTTTATGATTTTTAAAGACATTAGATTTAATTAACTTTGATGACTATATAAATTAACCTTCATGACTGATGTCAATGACACCGGGGTTATTTATTAACTGTATTTTATTATGGTTGTGGTAATTTGTTGCTTTACATAACTCTGGTCTCTTTTCCGTTTTATTTTCTTTTAGCGCATATGCATCACATGAGCTAGAAGTAAAATAATCAGTTTCTCCACTACTTAGAACTCTGCTCTATGTTCGTGCCTGGGTATGAGATACAATCTCACTCAAAGAGATACACTTGGATTTTGGCAAAGAATGTCAGAGTAAATATTCTTTCCTATTAGATGTGAATGTAATCCCAAAAGTTGGGTAGCTATCTTGCAACTACATGGGGTTTTCTGTCTGAAAATGAAGTAACCCAGGAATATAGAGACAAGTGGTAAGAGAAACCAAATTCAATGGCATTATTTGAAGCTCTAAAAGAAGACATGTTGAAGCCATCCCTTACTCTAAAGTTTTCTGTTATTGAAGTTGACACATTCCCTGTTTAAGCAAGTTTGAGTGAAATCTCTTTACCATCTGTACCCTAATTTTCCTAACTTATGTAACAATTACAATGGGTTTTCACATAATTTAACTCATTATCTTTATCCATATCTCCTCTGGTAGATTAAAATTTAAAGAGTCTGGGTCTAGTTTAACTGCCCAGGTTTCATTGTGAGGTATGGTCAATTGATAATAACTTCCCAAATGTCATTTATTTTTTTCCACTAGCTGCTTACTTACAGATAGGGTACCCCTGGAGGACCCATAAAAATAATAATCACTCTTCATTAAGTGAATGAGAAGGAAATTGGACCATCTGCGATGTTCCCAATGGTAAATAATAAGTGGATGTCAAGCAAATAACAATGAGAAGCCCCAGCAGGGTCTTTAATGTTCTGATAATAACAGAAGCTGTGAGTGACCTATGCTGTAATGACCATAAATGATCATGAACATGAATGAGTCATTAAGATTTTGCTACTTAAAATTTAACTTTAAATAAAGGACATCCTAAGATGGGAATGAGGTTGAGGGAGAATATACTTTCATTATAAACCATAAAATTTTTTGCCTCAACAACATGCATTATATCAAAATTTAAGTGTTTAAAAGATAATTATGCTGCTTAAGTTCTTAACCTTGCCAGATTTGCAATTCTAAAGTAACTTAAAGCGGTTTTAAAAACTATCATAGAGCTGTTTTCTGGCTCCAGTTATAGGATTCCAAATGGATATTGCTCTTAGATTATTAGAGAGGTCACCAATAAAACAAAATACCTGATGTGTTCGCACATTTTATGGGTCTCTGTACTGTCACGCAGCCAGTGCAATATCAAGCTCAGTAACAGGCTTTTATTCCATGGAGAAACTAAACGATCACGCTCACATTTTCCATAGTGGTTATCTTGCAGATGTGCTCAATAGCAAACCAAGTACATTATTTCTATTGCCAGCAGTGAGCTCATTTGGAAGAGATTCAACTGCATGCCAAGGACAATAACCTTTTTTGTTTTGTCTGTCCATTTCAGACTCATTTTGTGGTGGCCTCCATGACGTTTCATACACACCAGGCTGTTAACATTGACTCTTCTACCTTCTTCTCTATCCACTGTCCTAATCTCTATATGTGCTGTTCATAAGGAATTCCCTATTCTTTTTAGCTATGTCACAAACCCACTCATGCATGACCTTGACTATCGGTGATCAAAATGTTGTTCCTCTCTTTTCTATCTATAAACCTCCTTTCCATCCTTTACGATCCAGTTCATATTTTAGTTTCTGTGCACTTCCTTTCCAGACTCAGTCACTCCCTGTATTCTACTCACACAGTCACCCATCCATGCCTTTATTTTCTTTATTTGGTACCAATTTCTCAATAAACTGAATTGGGCAAGAAAAAGCATGTTGTTCATTTTGAATGGCATAGTTTTTGTTATTGTTGTTGCCTGTTTATTTTTTGTTTTTCACAAGATATCGTTCTTTAAGGACTCAATGAATTAAATTTGCTTCTGAGATTATTCTAGGGGGCAAAAACATTTCTAAGGCTCAAAAATAGACTGAAGGATGTCTATGAAACCTGTAAAATTATTCAAAAGACTATGTATATTTACTTACATGCATAAAGAAACCATTATTTGATCAGAGAGATTCTTAAATGTGTCCCATACACAACAGAAATTGAGGGATTAGAAAAGAAAGCTGAAGTTCAAGGAACAGTAGTGAACTTCTCTGCTATTTTTTCACATATTACTTAGAATTTCCTTTTTATTCCTTTTTTTATATTTGGTAAAACATACATAATGTTAAGTTTACCATTTTAACCATTTTAAGTATATATTCTGTGGCATTAAGTACATCCACCTTATTGTGCATCTTGTTTTTTATTGTATAACATTTTCACAAAGATCAAACTAGGCCATAATGCTTTATTTAATTTGATGAGAAAATGACCATATAAATTAAATTATTACTGATCTCAAATATGATTATCAGAAATGTTACCATATATGAGCAGTCTCAAAGAAAAAGTAAAATTATAGTTTAATTATAGATTTTGACATTTTAAAATAAAAGCATTCTCTGAATTTTCGCATAATGCTCTGTTTTGCAATTAATGAGTGATTCAAAGGACAATGCACGGCAATATCCGCATGTGAAAACAGTTTTTCTGTAGTTAAATTATTAACCCATCTGCTTCTGCTGCAAATTGAAAACAAAACAAAACAATTTTTTTAGGATATGCATATAAAGAATAATAAAACTCTTATCTTTGTGTGGTTACTGAATAAAGTTAGAAGTTTAAAGAATAATTTCTATGTATTTGTTTCTTCACTAATGGCATAAACATATTTTTAGTGAGCAGAAGTTACAAGAGATTAAATGCCCCCTGTTTTTCCCCGTTTTCTTTTATAGTGAGTAAAATTAATGACATATTTAAATTTGTTTGTTCATTTGGTTGATTATCTCTTCTACTAGATTATAAACAAAGTGTCTTATTCCCCTCTTCATACCCAATAAAACTCAGAGTCTGGCACAAAACCACAGCTCAAGATGTATCATTGCTACATGAATGACAGACTGACTGACTGGATGAATGAATGAATGAATGAATGAGTCTTTTCCTTCCCTTTTTCCGCCTATATGCCTCTCTTCATCCTCTAATTTCTTCTTACCTGACAACTCTTGATTCATCCTTTGTTCTCTGTCTTCCCTGTTTCCAACATCCTTCTTTTTCTCTCTCAGAATATTCTTTTCTTACTGTCAATGTGTAACTTTCTTCAATTGTAAATGTATTTCATACACTTGTAAAAAAGGCCCTCCTTGCTGCTTTCTGTTATTTACAAATATATTCAATAAACATTTTGTTTTATAATATTATTTGTCTCTCTTCTGTGTTATTTGAAAGGTAAGATAAATGTTATAAACATTTATATTTTATTCCTAAAAAGGAGAAATAACACTTCTTTTTTCTTGTTTATTTTACTTGACTCTAGGTTTTTTATTCTGTGGGTTTGGAAATTCTTGATATAAAAACAATTTGCATGCCACAGAAATGAAGAATGAGAAAAACAGTACTGACAGGGAAATGAGTCTTACCAATTTAAGCAAAAACTAACAAACATAAACAACACTTATCCTTGTATTACATAATTTTTATAGTTTTAGTGTGCTAAAAATGAACTCTGATGTATAATTGCTTCAATTATTGGTTATTAGAAAGTGATTTTTCTGTATACCAAAATTTTGACATTTATTAAATTAATATTTTTATACAGTGTTATTTACATAGCCACAACATAAATAAAAACTTCTTAGGTGTAAGGCTTTGATCCACAATAAAACCAAACAAATGCACTAATTACAAACAAAATCACACTTACAATAAAATGAATCAGCAACATTACCTTTATTTAATGTATACTGCTCATTTAATGAAACTGGAATATTAATGTTGGGTTTGGTAGTAAAGCGAAGGTTTTGCATTTCACTTTTTTCCTTGATCCTTGCTATTCAGAACAAAATGCATTGCCATTCCTACTTGAGAAGTGTCTATTATTGCTATGATTGTATATCCTATAAAACTACTGGTTGATTTTTTGTCAATTCCTAATATTTTAAGTGACCAAGCAATCCACCAAATGCAATGATTATATATTATTTACTACTTGTCAAAATCATTACAAGTTAGTGAGTAAAAGAACTAGTTAGGTAGTAAAAATGTTTTCAGCCTGCCTTTTTCTTGGTTCAGTTTAGTTTTGTGTTATTTTAGTTCAGTATGCTTGTATTAGTTTGCACTTTAGGATAACTTAAATCTCCTATCTCTTCTACTTAAAAAAATTTAAACCACAGTGAAATCTTTACTTAAAGTTTGAACCATAATGCAATTTTACTTTTACTTACAACAAACAGGCTTATACATAATTGCTATTAAATATAAAAAATGTGTGGTTGTTTTTGTTTGTGAAATTTATATCTAGTTGATACAGAATATTTTGACAATATTTTTAAAAGATTACTACATAATTCAAAATTCATAACCAAAAATATGCTAAAGCTAAAGATCCTTAATTTTTTAGAAGCATGTAAGAAATTCTTTATGCACATTAATAAGTTAATACTCAACAGTATCCTATGAGACATGTAGTGGCATTCACAGTTAATAGATTTTGAAATAAAGACTCGGATAAGTTAATTAAATACATAAATAGCATCACACAGTAATAATCTACAAAATGCGGATTCAGAGTCAGATCTATTTGATTGCATAGCCTTTATTCTCTCAGTCGTCTTGATTTGCTAATCAGTTTCTCCTATTATCTATTTTAATATATACTCAGTAACATTCATTTTAGTACTTTAATAAATGTATCTCAGTGTTATGCACAAGCCACTAAACATTTGAAAATATTATATAAAATTTCTAAGATAAAACTTATCACAATCTATCCAAGTACCACTAATTTTGTCTGTGGTAATCTCTCAAAAAATTTTTTAACTCAGCAATGCTATTTTGATTATTAACTTCTGTTTTAGATCAAAAGTGTTCCAGTTTATAGCTCTATTCAAGTTGAATTCTGAGGAAATCCCTGAGATAAAGAAAAAGGTCATTGAAATCTTTATGATTATAGATGTGCTGTGATTAATAAGATTGTGAATTCCTGACAGAGAATAGAAAGAGAGGGGAAGGAAAGCTTCAAATTTGGAAGATGAAGATTTCCTAGTGCAACTTTTGATTATGCAGCTTTCCATGTTGAATAACTACTGCGCCCATGGCTAACTATTGCAGCCATGTTTTCCATTCTCAAAGCATGCAACATGATGCTCTTTGAGTTAATTTTTCATTCAATGAGTTTATCAGTCAGTCTATACTTCCATCGTTGTCATTCTTTTGACTACTTTTCTCTCTGTTTAGCACCATTAAATTGGGAATAATGATGCAGAATCAAATGGTGTGAATGAAATGGGGAAAGCTGTAGTAAATGCAGAAAAAATATGAGATACTACTCGATCTCAATAGCAGTCGATTTGATATCTATCATTTAATGTAAAATAGTTAAATATTCCTACTTCTGACATTTTCGCTTTAAGGTAAATTACTGATATATATTTTTCATTATTTGTTTTTCCCTAATTGATTTTTTCTCATAAAAAAATAATTGCCTTGAATAAAATCCTTTTTTTTTTCTGAATCCTAGCATATGTTCTGTTGGACTGTGATTATTATTAACTATTTTTTCTATAGCCATCTAAAGTGGTGTTACTGGTGTTAACAGTGAATGTTAGGATTTCAAGGTTTTAGTTTTGTTTTGTTTTTATTTCACTCTCAGCTTACCTTGAGACATTTTTTCTTAAAGTTAGAAAATCAATTTCTTTAAAATTAATTGGCACTGACTCATAAAATAAAGTATCCTTTACTTTTGCTACCATGGTTTTTATCAACTATGTCTTAATATTAGAATAATTTTAAGTTACAAAAGAAACAACTAAGGAAATGTTGAATAAACATAGTAACTAAAAATATTTCATAGAGTATTTAAAACTAAATTGAAGGTCAATTAAAAATGGAAAGAAATTATTTCACATGTGTAACTTGAAAAAAGAGAAGTAGAAGAATAGTGCTGAATTTTCACAGGATGGTGGATTTTCAACAGGAAAAGTAAACATTTGACCTACTCCACACTGCAGACTAGACACAATCCCAGATCCATGTCACTAGCATGCCCATGTGACCAGTTTGAGAGCTTACGAAGATGCAAGTGGGCTGGTGAGAGCCTGTGATGCAAACAGAGAATAAATTCCCCCCACCCCTGTGGAGAATAAATACAAAAAATAAAAAGAAAAAGAAAGCCAATTGAAATTTTTTCTACTTTTCATCGTCATTTTTTATTGTCAATTTCAATGCCAGTGATAAAATGCTCCTCGAGACAGGCAGATCACTCCCGTAGTTTCTCTGCCTTGATATGTCACTGATCAGGGGTCAGTAATGGAGCCTGTTATTTGTGGTTTAAGAATGCATTTGATCAGAGAACTGAAATAGAATCCAGTGGACCTTATCCTCATGTTTTTTTCTCCTTTTCGGTCTCATGGATTAAAGAGGAAAGAGCTACTGATATTTTCCTAGGTGTTACTTCAACAGGTTTCATAATAGTCCCCTTTTTCTTGATAAAAATAGATAAGGGTCACAATTAAAGACAACTGGAACATTGAGAAATTGGGTCCAGAGAATTTCTTAAGGTATTAACTTTTTAAAGTTTATTCTTTGTTACTGAAATGGAGAGCATGGCAAAAAAAGAAAAAAAATAGAACAAAAGAAATGCTTGAATCTTTGCTGAGATAGCTTTTCAAAGTGCTGCGATATTACATACATATTTGCGACTTCATTGGCTTTGGCTTTGTCTCAGAAAGTTTCTCATTCTCCATTTATGAAGACCCATTTATTGTATTCAACTTATATTCCCCTTTTGTTTCACATGATAGAAAGTCACGAACTTAGACTTAGGAGTAGTAATAAAAAGTAAATCTTTCGAGATTTTACTTTAATTAAAAAGAGCTATGTCTGCTTACTACCTTCCTACATGCAGTGGAATCCCTCTACTCTGGATGCTAGTGGACAGAGGAAGGAAATGCGCGTACTTGAGTGTGTGTGCACAAACAAGAATAGTGATTTAGTAATTTTATATTATTTGGCAGCTCTACAAATTTTAATGTTTCTCAACACAATTATATAACATATAGGGTTATTCAATTTTTAAATATATATTTATATCTTCAAAATGTTAAAGACATTTTTGGAGAGAAAATCCATGACTTGTCTTTCCTATATTATTTTCCCAAACAACTTTGTTTTTAGCAACTGTATATAATATTTTTTCCCAAAGTTTTCATGACTTAAAAGAATTTTGGAAGCTATCTGCTTTGATTCTACTTGATATTCATATCACTGCCAATATCTCGAATGCATAGAGTAAAAAAGGGAATCAGCCCCTTACAATGTTTTATATTTTCTGTGATATTGGAAATGTTCTATGTTGTTCAGTACAAGAACTACTAGCCAAATGTGACTCTTGAACACTTGTAATAAAACTAATTTGGCTAAGTAAAATTTACGTGTTGCAATTTTTATTAATTTAAACTTAAAATTTCACAGGAAGCTAGCTCTACCCTATTATTCAGTGAAGCATGTAATATTGCATTTAAAATATTTTTATCTGTATAATCTTTCTCTTTGTAATTTAATAATACCGGAAAAAACTAGTGGTCAATATTTTAGTCAACAGACTAATCCGTAATATTAACCAGTATACTCTGAAGTTCTAGTGATTTAACAAAGCAGGTGTTCAATCTCTCATTCTAAGTCCAGTGTTACTTGGTAGATGTCCCCAGCAGTCTGTTATGCCTGAAGGATAAAGGTGACTTCCATCTATGACTCTGCTTACCTAATCATGTCATGGCCTCAATGGCTACAATATTGGTGAAAAAGAAAATGTGGATAACTCACAAGGGCTCCTAACTTACTCCTGTCAGAAATGTCACATACGACTTTATCTCACGGCTCATCACTATGAATAGCTGGTGGCCTCAGTGAACCTTTATAAATGTTTGGGGGTCTTCCTAGAGCCCAAGAAGCAGAGAGAGAAAGCAAATACAGTGAGAAGACATAATCATTATTGCACTGTATTTTAGCTGTGCGATCATGGACACATCAGTTAGACTCTCCAAGTTCCAATTTCTTCATCCCCTTAAAACAAGGATATTAGAGCTAATCTCATAGAAGTACTGTGAGGATTAAATAGAATAATCTTATGAAAATTGCATAGCACAGAGTCTGGCTCATAGCAAGTGCTCAACAAGGGTTAGTTCTATTGCATTTTTAGGTAGTTGTTCATTTTTAATGCTGAGTTTTTCTCCTTTGGCTATATTACTTTAATGCATGCACCATAATATTATCTACTTTAAATTTTACTTGGTGCTATGTTTGCAAATATTTCCTAATAGGATGGGAAGATAAACCAGTGAAGAAAAATAAAGGAAAAACGATATGTGACAAGTCTCTTAGAACGTCCGTTTACCTAAAGTATTTATTATTTAGTCATAGTATACATATTTAACACCTAAATATGAAAATGCTTATAAAGATTGAAAAACAAAATTTGAATCACTTAGTAAAATATTTTATTTTACTCTCTTTCAGTAGTAAAAATTTCATAAATCTCAAACACTCTGCAAAAATATACACGTAGTGTTTTCAGGTATGTTGTGGGAAATTTTAGGGGGAAATTAAATGTGGACATAAACTGTGCGTAATGAATACTTGAGTAAATATTAAAATAAAAATAAGTTTACATAGCTAGAGGGCAAGTTCCAGCTGCTCCCAGGCAGATTTAAATAACACATTCTTATTTTAACGACTATGTGACCTTTATATTTGCAGTATTTTGGAAATAGCTTCTTTTCATAATTTTAATAAGAAAATGTCACATGCGCTTTTCTTTAATTGGGTATAATCCAATTTTAAAAAGTATTCAATATAACAAGGCTGCTTGATTAATGTCTTTCATTCTAATGATGGTTCAAATGCACGCTGGTTACACTCTCGTATATGAATGTGCTAGAAAGACAAAAACAGAGAAGTTCATCTTAGTTTTTAAGACCAGGACTATTTGATCAATATTATGTCTCATGAAGGCCCCATGGGAGCTGAGAAAAGTTTTAGTGACATTATAGTGAGGGTATCCGGTGTCTTCTGATGAGTGTTTGAGTGAAGTAGCATATTGTTGAGTCACTCCGACATTCCTTTCTTTTCCATCAGCCCAATTCCCCAATTCTCCTTTATATCCACTGTGAACACACACGCATGTGCGTGCACACACACGCACGTGCACATAGTGTGTCTACTCCTTTCTGTGTGTGTGTATATTTCTGTATATATGTAAGAGATCCTACTTTTTAAATAAATTTTTAAAAATATTAAATTATGTATAAAATATAAATTAAGAAATGTATTAATTATCTATTTGTATTTATTTATTTATAATAAGTAAATATATTAATTATATATATATATATTTAAATATATTTCTCTGATGTCATTCCTAGGATAGAGGAAGTTGCAATCCTGGTTTGGGCAGAAATGTATTCCAAAAGAATCTACGTTATTATGACATGGTTTCTGCCACCATTCTTTAATTCAAAAATAGTTTGAGGCTGAAACAGTATGAACAATAAACCAAGTCTAATATACAAAAATCACCTTTCAACTGAAATATTCCCTCTTTAACAATTATATTTTCAATAAGCTGCTGTATTTTCCCATTCTGCTCCCCTACATTTAAAAGCTTTTACCAAAGACAAACTTGAGAAAAAAATAAAGTTGAAAACTTTAAGCGTGGCTCTAGTTTTCTGACACAGATTTTGCAACATCTTGATCTACTAAGTTTTATATCCCTTTGAATATAGGTACTCTTTTTTGAAGCAATATTTCCCTAACATGTAATTAAGAACTAGAATTTCAAAAAAAACTTAATATATTTAATTTTAATATAAAAAGCTTAATTTTTATTTAGGTAGAATATTGAGCCTCTTAGATGCCACTTTTTGTGTGTGTTTGCATGTGTGTATACATGTGTTTCATTAATTAATCCACCCTATTTAATCACCTTGTTATGCTAAACATTTGAGGCTCTGAGCAACATCATTAATAAGAATTAGCATCTATTCCAAGTTCTTCTAAAATTCATTGTTATGCCCTTAATTCTCGTTACTATTTCTAAAACTGATCGGGTTATTTTTTGTGTGTCTATTTCAAAATTAATATTAAGTGTAAAGTTATGTGCAATTCAAGGAATCTCTCATTTGTTTCTTTTCCAGGTAGTAAGATTTTTAGATTGAACTATATTCTCTAAACCTGAATTTCATGTTGGTAAGGGCAAGGAAAAAAATAAATATGCCATAGAATGATAGATGCTTTTCTAAAAATGGTAAAGATAGTATCTAATGAAACATTTTAACAAAGTATGTCTTTCAAACTAGTGTATTCTGACATAAGTTTCTAGGCAAAATTATTCATTAACATTTAATCAAGACAATCCTGGGTCTTGCATTTGCCTCCAGCGACTGTCAAGATACTGTATTTAAGTGATGAATAAACTGACAACGGAAACATAGGTTCTTCATAGTGTGAAGTGTCAAAGTTAGAACAGAGTTAGAACAGACTAAACCTTTAGTTCTAGACTATGTGTATATGAGGTAAATATTTCCCTATTTTCCTGTCAAATTCTAGTACAATTTTAACATCCATTTAATAGTGAAAAATATATAAAAACATAAGATTTGAAGAAATATTTAAGTCTATATAATTTAAAGGATGTATAAAAGTAAAGTTTAATTGTTTATAATAATATGCAGGCATAGCTCTATATGTTCTATAGTTTTTAACAAAAACAGTTATAAATTAGATATCAGACTGAGTACAGATAACTCTTGCTCTACTTCTCAAGCTCCCATTAAATGTTAGAATTACTAAAGTTTCGTGGCAATAACTGAAAAGGTTTTAAACTAAATAATTTAAAAATATATGTACATATTTTAAACATAATTATATAAGCATAATATATTTACATATTTTACTTTGTTGGAAAAATAAGAAATGTGCATAAGGTAGAAGTTATTTGCAGGTAATAAAAATTATGTTATACACTTTCAGCAGAAAGTACTTAACACAAGATATTTACTAAATACGAAAATGTGAAGGTCTAAAAAAACAGGCTTTAGCCTGGCCTCCAGTAAGAACTCCAAACTGTCATTGATTCCAGCAACGTAACTGTTGCATGTTAACCCCTAGGCACACACTTCCTTGCTATGAACCAAGGATTTGGAGATCAACACCAGAACTAGGGGCTTCAGACCAGGTTCGTTTATGTGACAGTTCTCACCAGCAAAATGAATGGCTTGAGCACCCAGCCTGTGTGGCTCATCAACTCATTTTTGAATGGATTTGTTGGACTCAAATTGCAAGGACGTATAGGAAAATTAGACTTTTGTTAGTTTTGTTTTGTTTTTAACTATCCAGCCTCTTCAGCACAGGGAGGCACAGTTGATAAATGTAGGCTTGCATGCTTAGTGAGCCAATTTTACATGTCTATCATAGGATACTGAGCCTTATATTTGGAAAACTTGAGAAAAATGAAAATTAAGAGGGATCAGAGTGGTAGATTCACTGTAGCGTGGCACACCACAAGAAGGAGTAATTCTTTTCTAGGGAAGAGCGCGAAACATATCAATTCAGAGTAGATGTTAAAAAGTAGGAGTATGACATGGAAAAATAATAAAAGTAATTAATTAAAATTGAATTGACAGTTCTGATTTGTATCACCAATTCTCTAACTCTTAAAATGAGGCTGGCTCTGTTTCAAATATGTCTGTACTAGTTTCCTCTAAGTGACACAGACATAGGTTCAAAGTTTTCACTTTCTTTACTATGAATCCAATCCAGTTTGATGCTAAAGTAATAAATATTTACATAATTTCAGTATTGTGAATGCCAGCACTGTGTTTTTAATGTCAGAAACAATCTATAGATAAAAACAGAAGCTTAATTATAGTTTTAGAACAAGATCTAAATATTTTTTGAGAACATAAAGAATAAAGATCAGAAGTATAAAAACAGAAAAAACAGATCCGAAAGAATGATCCAGGTGCAAATTTAATCAGCTTTTATAGGCGGGTGTTAGTATATCCTGAAGAAAGCTTATATATTAACCTTTAAGAAATAAAAGTATAGTCAAAAAATATCTCCCCAAATGAATAAAATCCAATACTATTAACATAAGTTCTATGAATTGAGAAAAGATAGAATGGAGAAAGACTTAGTTTTCATATATATGGCATGTATTATTTATAAACTATGATAATTTCAAACCGTCTTGTCGCAGAACTCTTAACAATTTTTATTTTTTATTTTTTTTATTTTTTTATTTTTTTTAGTACCAAAAGTTTGAAACCTAGTATTCCTCTTTATACCAACTCCATCCATAAGGAAGTGCAGTGGGGTTATTTCAACATTCCTTGGATGCTATATCTGGATCATTGCTGTTTTTGTCTACCCATTTATGCCGGTTAACTAAATTGCTTGAATTTAGTAACTACCTGTAGATGGGTGAGCCCCAAGTTTCTAAGTTTAGCTCAATATGTCTCCTACACTTCAGACTCACATACAGAACTTCCTACTGGTCATCTCTTCCTGGGCACCCACAGGCATCTCGAACTAATCTTATCCAATACCAGCTCTCTAAGATGCAGAATAACCAGAGACCTAATAGAACATGCAGTCGTAGTCGATCTTTCTCCCACACAACCAATCCTTCATCAAGTCCTCTTCACTTTCATTCTACGCAAATATTTAATCTTTTCTCCTCTATATCCCTCTATTCATTGTGTTATTTGAGATTTTCATATTTTCTGGTCTAGATCTCTTACCCCTGTTATTAGTCTCCCTTGTCTCAGAGCCATTTGTGACATGACCACAAGAGATACCTACCTAAAAATTATTTCTGACTATATTTCTTTTCTTCAATAAAGTTTTCAGTGGCTCATAGAAAATATAGGCTAAAAGCCAAAATATATAACCCTCCACATCATCTCTATCTACAGGCATTTTTAAACTTCCTCTGTGTTTTCTATTTCCGCAATCCCAAATAACTAGCCACATCCTACATATATCCAGACATTAAATTGTTTCTCTTCTCTGTACCTTGCTTGCCCTCTCACTGCCCTGTTCCTTAGGCTCCTAACCTGTTGTGGAGAGGTCTCCACTGCCGCCTCTTCCCTGTGCTTGGTAAAGAATACTTCCTATTATGTCCACATACACACCCTGCATACTTAATACTCATTACAATTTGCAGATTGTCTTAGAATGATCTTTTTGTAGGTCTGTTTTCCAACTAGGTTGCTAGATTCTTCAGGTCAACGTCTGTGTCTTACCTCTTGTACTGTTAGTGCATCAAATCAACACTTGCCAAATAATTAGTGAATAAATGACCCATTGGTGATTCTTTTATCAGTGGACATGGCACACTTCATGTCAGAAGAGATGTTCTTAAACTACCAGTACTGTTAAGCAATTAACTATACATTAGAAAAATCATAGCTAAGTATATTTTAAAGAAATCATTTCCTAAATATTGAAAATGTTAATTGATATGTTTAAGGCAGAGGAAAGTAAAGACAAAACCTTTTTCTTTCATTTTGTGTGTTGTTCTAGTCTTAAGAAAGATGTTTCTTTGAGCAGGTGCTTCCAGGTGTCAGCCTGCAGGAAGTCCTTCAAAACTGGGGCACACCAGGGTAGTTTCTATGGAAGCAGAAATTAACCCCCAGGAACCTCATATGTTTTAAGAACCTTCAGAAGCACATCTGGTTCAGTCACCATCAGAGACAACTATTGAGGTGAATTCTTATTATAAAAGAAAAGTAGAAAAAAGAGCAGTCATGTTAACAGGCATTACCCGTGTTACTATAAAACTTCCTTTGAAGTGATGTGTTTTCATATAAATCTAAGTTACAGTTTAACTTGATTTTTAAAGTGTTTTTCCCCAAATTATAAATTATCTTGATTTACATTATTACAGCTAGTAATAATTGCTTACAATTGATAAACACTTTTTGTCATCGTATCCGTGCTTTTGCTTTATGCACGTTTTTCGTTTTTAATATTTAAAAATGTTTTTGTCATATTTTCTCAAGAAAGGTTTTAAAAACCCAGAAAAGGTTGAAAAAAGTCTGTACATTCATCATGAAGAAAAATGCTTTGGTCTCATAATTTTTATTGTTAGAAAAAAATGTTTAAGGATGATATTGGATTTATTTAACAATCCGTTCCAGGAACTATTTTAAGTGCTTTGTAAACAATAACTAATTTAATATTATATATTCGTAAACACTAGCTTATTCAATCTTCATAGAAACACTATGAAGTAGAAACTTTGACAAAAACTTCTTTAAAAATTTAACCAGTTCACTTAGTTAAAAAATAGCAAAGCCAAATATTGACCTTGGTCAGTCTGGAACTAGAGTTCAAGCTCCTAATTCTGTTTATTTTAAAGACAAATCTTTATAAAAAGATTTGAAATTTGAAAAAAAAATTAAAAAGGGTGCATTTATTGTACCAAATTTTTCTACCTGTGTGTGTTTTTTACTCTCATACAAAATCTGCAACTTGTTAAGCTCCTCTTTTACCCTTTTATTTCTGTGACTTTCACCAGAATAATGTTGTATAACGAACTTCTACAACATGAATAAATAATTTTGCTTAATAAGCAGATCCAGAGCAGAAGCCGCCTCTTGTTTTCCATATCTTTTAAAAAAATGACTCTGAGGAGAAAGACAATAAAAGAGTCACTTGTGTTGTAAATGTCAATACGGTATTACCAAGCTAAATTAAATTTGAAATAACATATATACATAGTTATACCCATTGAAATGTTCTAAGAACAATTTCAAATTCATGATCCTCTAAGCATCCAAGATTCTTGTTCTTCAATACTACTTTCCCACAAAATGAAATCATAACCCCTTTGGATAAATAAATTCATCATACTTAAAGTTGAAAAGTACAAAGGAAACTTGAAATACATTGCTATGGCAGAAAACAAGACAGTTTTCAAGTTTAATTGGAAGAGCCAGAGACAAATTAAGAGAAGATCACAGTGGCCAAGAGGAGATAATTTTGGATAAAAATAATATATTGATTGAAATTGTTTAACTTACAAAGATTATTTAAAAAATCATGAGTCCATAATAAAACACAATGAAAAATATTAACCAAGTGTATTGATGAGGATTAAGAGGATAGAATGAATTCTGCTGAGTCTTATTAATTAATTACATTTTTAATTACTAACTGATTTGTTATACCAAGAACAAGTACAAAAATTAATAACTACTGATTTGGAATTACCCTCTACATTCTCATCTTGGTTCATAAAAAGGACAAGTAAAGTATTCTAAATTTAACGGGAAATAATTTTAAGAGTATCTTTAAGAGTTTTATGCTTCTATAATTATATAAGAATGATACACTTTTATCAAGGTGAAAGACATTTATATTTATACTTTTTAAGGATCCAAAACTTCCAGAATGGCAAATGGCCGCATGAGGAGCTTCATTGATGCTTTCTCAGCAAAACAAACATTTAACAGGTGAAAACCATAAATAACCATTTGAAGTCTCTGGAAATAGAGCTAAAGGCAGATAGAAAATGGAGAAACATTTAAGAAAATCGACTATATCATAGTAAAATAGAGTGTGTATGGCATTTGACAACACATTCTCCCTCTACCCACAGCTTAGTTAGCTACAAGTTCTACCCCACACTTGCATAACCAAGAAGATAAGCCACCTTCTCTATATAGCTCTCAGTCTTAGGAATACAGTTTCACCCTGGAAGGGATAAGACAAGAGAAATTCTAATATCACATAGTTATGTATTACAGAAGGTTCCTTCCAGCAAATGCATTCAAGATGACTGGGGCTCACTGCTAAATAACAGGGTAGGCCAAAATACTGAATTTCAATCACCCTGACACGGTTCACAGTTAGGGTGAAAGTTTCCAATACTGACTATTTTTCTCTTAAGATGAAGAACAATACAAGTATGTCTGCTCTCATTACTTTTATTCAACATTGTTCAGGAAGCTCTACCTAGGGAAATTAGGCAAGATAGTGAAAAAGAAGGCATTCAAATTGTGAAGGAAGCATTAAAAATATTACTACTTACATATGACATGGTAGTACATGTAGAAAATTCTAAATATACACACATGCATACGTATACACATGTACACAGAACTAATAAATGATTTCAGTAAAGTTATAAGATACAAGATCAACTTTAAGAAATCAATTTTATGTCTATAGACTAAGCAATAAAATATAGAAATAAAATAAAGACTATATCATTTATAATAGCAGGAAGAACTCTAAATCACTTAGAAGAAATTAGCAAAACAAGCTAAAGACTTCTGCAATAAAACTTACAAATTATTTCTGAAAAAAATTATAGATGATATAAATAAATGGAAACACATTCTGTGTGGATCGGGAGAAAATACTGTTAAGATGACAATATTCTCCAAATTAATATACAGATTCAACACACTCTATATCAAAATCCCTAGTATTTTCTTCTTTGATGACAAATTGACCTTAAAATTATTAGTTATGAAAGTGTTTTGGAATGAATTATATCTCACTAAAATTTATTTGTTGAAGTTCTAACCTCCAGTACCCAAGAATGTGACTATATTTAGAGATAGGCTCTCTATAGAGGTAATTAAATTAAAATGAGTATATGGGGTAGGATCCCATTTAATATGAATGGCATTCTTATAAGCAGAAGAATTTTGGACATGGGCAGATGTAAGGGGAGACTATGTGAAGAAATAGGGAGAAGATGACCATCTACAAGCCAACAGAGAAGCATTAGAAGAAACTAACCTTGTTAACCCCTTGATCTCAGACTTTTAGCCTCCAGATTGTGTGAAAATAAATTTCTATTGTTTAAGTCACCCAGTATTATTTCTTTATTACAGCCGCCCCAGGAGACTAATAAAGCAAAGGACACAGAATAGCCCAAACAGCTATGAAAATGAAAAATGTTGAAAGATTCAAACTTTCAGAGTTGATAACTTACTACAAAGCTACAGTGATCAAGAAAATGTACTAGCACAGAATAGACCTGTAAATCAATTGGATAGAATTGAAAGTACAGAAATAAGTTCTTATATTTATGGTCAATTGATTTTTCAACAAGGGAGTCAAAACCAATTCAATAGGGAAAGAATAATCTTTTCAACCAATGATGCTGGGACAATTGAATATACATGGAAAAGAATAACTCTGAAGTCCTTTTTTAAATCATTAACAAAAGTTAACTGAAAATATTTTGTAGACTTAAATGTGAGCCAAAATTGCAGAACTCATAGAAAAAGAACTTAGGTTTATGTATTAGTAAGCTTGAAATATCCTTAATATGAGATCATTTTTAGCTTTATTAGTAAGTCAATTCTGTTTTTAAATTATGTTGACAAAATAAAGCTATTTTATTGTTTTCATTTGTCTCTGTTACGGTAACTCTGAATTTATGTTTAAACACTTCATTTACTGTTATTACAGATGTGTTATATTGACCTGGTCCTATTTATACTACTGCCAAGCCATTTTTTTACAATATTACTCAGTGCATTTATTATTTAGAATAGTGAAATGTATTTGCCATTCCAAGTAGAAAATAAACTTCCGGAAAGTAGGTTGTGGGCCACAACACCACGTATTCAAAAAACAGTTATTTAATAAATCATCAATTTCATTGTGCATTCTGATGGTAGTTTTTTATTCTCTGAACCAACTAAATTTTTCTCCAGATATCCATACATTCAAATAATGATTTATGCTAATCATGCTTCTTGTTTGAATTGTTTCTTCCCACTGAAATATATGTCACTTTTTTAAGTTAACTGTAATCAATTCTTCTAGTTTTTAATTACTTTCTTTGCCCCAAAGTGAAAGCCTTACTTCTGAAAATGATGTATTATGCTGGAATATGCTTTTAATATATGCAAATTTAATTAAAACTAAATTAGAGAATTCTAGATAAGTTTTTTGTCAAAACAAATTTGTAAAACACAATGACATTTAGGTCCACTGATAAACAAACTATGCACTGGAATCCTTGATTCTAAGGATTTGATTTTTTTTTTTTTGCTTTTTTTTTGTTTTTAAGACAGTATATGAATTTTTAAAACCCATTTTGATTTAATATGTTGATATAATATTAAGTTAAACAATCATGAGTCTCTAGGACTTTTTAGCGATATACTTTTGAATTTGTAATTATATTACGAATTATAATTTTATTAAAAATATTTAATAAAATGTTAAAATATAAATTATTACAAACTTTGTCGCTTTTTCATCAAGAGTCCATTTTCCTATTCTTGAATCTGATCTGGATCTGCAACTTACTTTGACAAGAATGATGTGAACATGGCATAAACCATTTCCATATCTAGGTTTCAAGAGACCTTTTTCTGCAGCCTCTCTTTGTCCCCTGTGACTGCCATGTAAACAAGTTTGGGCTAACACTGAAGGATTTCTGACCATATGGCCCAATGAGGGCCCCAGATATATGATAGCCCAGTAAAGATCAGAATGTCCAGCCGCAGAAAATGAGCAAGGCCAGCTGTTAGATGTTTAGCAAACTTAAGAGTTAAGCACATGCTTGTCATTTTAAGCCACTACATTTTGGAGTGATAAGTTTCACAGCAATAGCCAGCCCACGTGTCGTAATTCCAAAATACAGAATTATTCCCCTCTGGTGTGCCAACAACACGTGCATTCCTTCCTTTGCCACTTATCACATTAGTTTTGACTTGATGCTATCTATCTTTCTTCCTCTGTGGACCAGTATCCCACAGGGACAGGGGACATTTCGTGCTCATCATTGTAACCTTGTAACTAGGTTCAATGCCTGACATAATAGATACATAGTAAATGCTATTAACTAGTGAACTCAAAATGCTCAGGCTATTTGTAGCATAGCAAAAATTAAGATTCCTCTCTTTTTCTTAGCTCATCCAGATAATGCAGCTATGGCTTGCTTTATCTTTTCTGATAGCTGCAGAGGCTTGAAATATCCTGAGAGATTCAGTGACATTTGCTATTCAAACATTTTTGTTCCAATTAATAGTGGTGCTTCTCAAGGGTAGTGCAGCACAAATGACTAGTCTCAGAGACATTCTCTCCATGGGAAAACTGAAGTAGAAAATCAAAATATGCCATGGTTTTAATGAAAAACAGTCAGCAGAACTCTCAGTAGAAGTGGGAAACTGGGAATTATATTGTGAAATAGAGCATGTCAAACACAATACGGCCATTGCTCTCAGCTACTATCTCTGAAAAAATGCAACAGCAAAATCAATGAATTGACCTATTTATCTTTTTAACAAACTTGTAAGGACTCCATTATTGGATCATGTTATTCTTTTAAAAATCAAAATGTATGCATTTTCTTTTAAGTTTCCCAGCTTTTAATCATAAAGCAATCATGATTTACATATATTATATATTATATTTGTTCCATGTGTAGGAGGAACTCAGCCCTTAACTACATCCAGACAGACATATTACTATAATATATTTGTAAAGCACTTTAAAGTATATAAAATGCCATTTTTGTCTTAATGATGTAAACAATTCAGGGAAGTAGCTACAGTAAGAATTACCAATTTTATTTAATATTAGAGGCAGTAAAATCACAAAGAATTAATGTATTAAAGTTCTAAAGTAGTTGAGACATAATCAGAAGCAAAATCTTGCTTGAGCAAAACCAATTGGACTTCATTATATATTATCCCCTCCTTTTTCTTTCTGTTCTTTTCATCATTGAGTACCAAGTTACTTATTTCACTCACAGTTTTATTTCAGGGCACCAAACAGAGTGAGGAAAATGTCTAAATCTGATTTCCAGTGAAAGCAACTTTGTGCACATTAAGGAAATCGAGATTAATGACTATAAACAACTTTAAGGTAAGGGTGAAGAGGTTTCTTAAGAAAGTTAGAGGAGTTTGCAACTTGAGGTTACTCTGGAATTTTTAGTAATATATGAGATTGTACTCATTTATTATAAGATTTATGTGTGAGAGAAAAAAATATTCTTCAACTTTATAGCATAACATCACTCATTCATCTACTTAATTAATATTCATGGAGTGCCTGCTACCTTCCAGGTGCCATGCTATGTGATAGTAAACAAAATCAACATGGAACCTGGTCTCACGGAGTTTTCTCTCCAGTGGGAGACACATATTTTTCACAAATAAACATACAAATATGAAATTTGAAATTGTAATAGGTATCATGGTAGAAAAGAACAACCAGGCACTCTGCACGGAAACAAAAATGCGTAGCGATTCAGATGGAATTGAAAGATGACCATGACTGTGATATCAAACAGCAAAGTCCTATTGATGGATGAGGGGTTGGAGCCCTGAGGGGCTGCTGGAGGGAAATGAGAGAATCTGAGTGCAAAAAAATAAACTTGAGGAAGGGGAGAGAAGCTAGGTCATATAGAGCCTTGAAGACTAAGGGAAGGGATACAATTTTATTCTGAGAGCATTAAGAATCGCTTAGATTTGAAATTGAGGGATGATGTTATCTAATTTACTTTGTAAAGATTGCCATGACTGCTATGTGAAGAAGATTGAGAAGAATGGAAATGGAGGAACAAGGTAGAAAAATTATTGTGGTAGAAGAGGCAAGAGATTTTGTTGCCTAGTAAATGTGGGACAGCGACGATTACACAGTTTTCAATTATTTGGGGAGTAGAATGATACCAGGTTATAATTGCATATGCGAGTTCGGAAAACAAATATATGTCCACCATGACTTGCAGCTTTCTATGCTGAAAATAAAGCATGCCCATTATTTTCAATAGTTACAGGATGCCTAAGAAAAGTAGAATGAATGTATTTAGTGAGAATTCAACTCTGGACACATGCTACGACATGGAAGAACCTTGAAGATATTATGCTAAATGAGTTTAATAAGTCACAAAAAGAATACTATTATATAATTCCACTTATATGAGGTATCTAAGCAGTCAAACTCATACAGATGGAAAGTAGAATGGTGGTTGCCAGGGCCTGGAGAGAGGAGGAAGCTCCATCTAATGAGTATGGAGTTTCCGTTGGAGGAGATGAACACGTTCTGGGCGATGGCGACAGCAGCACAATAACGTGCATGTGTTTAATGCCCTTGAACTTTATACTTAAAAATGGTTAAAATGGTGAATTTTCATGTGTATTTAACCACAATAAAAACAAATAATTAGACAAAATATTTAACTCAGGAACAGATGATGAATCTCTTTGAATAATGAACCTTGTTACCTGGATGAAATCTTAAAACCGGGCATGGATACTTAGGAATATATTCTACATCAATTTAATGTATAACATATTGATGTGCATGTGAACTAAAATATAGCGTAAGGATTCGCGCATCACTGTTGTGACTGCATTTTGAATTATAATCAGAAACGCTCTGAGAATGTTTGGCATGCTTTTTGTGTCAAGTTTTAGGCATTTTCTTGTCCTTGTTCAGATCAGGTATTCCGCTTTTCTTCATTTTAAATAGCTTTTACCTGACTTTCATTTCCATATCAATAAGTTCTTTCTAGCAATAAAATTTTATTGTCAGTCTTTCTAAATTTTTATTTTCACCCTTTTATGAGTACCATTAGGGGACAAGGAAAAGCTTGACCCTTATATATCAACGTGCCGCTCAAATTTATTTCCACAAGTTAATCAAAAAGTTTTGGAGGATTTATTTTCTCTTATGATTATCCAAATGTGTCAATTCAGTAACACATAGGTGTTCTAAAAAGTCAGCACCATAAAAATCATATTAAAACCATTGTGGTCATTGAAGTGACTGGATCCAGAACTTTTTTAATTTAAAGAGGATGCTCCCCACCCACCTCTATGTGCTATGCATTGTAGGTGTAGTAAAGTAGTTGACTAATATAGTGGATAGGTGTCATCTGCTTACGATCTTTTGATTAACCTTCTTATAAATGGTTAAGTTCTCATGTTATTCTACATTGAAGAATAACTAAAAGTCTCAGGCTTCCTTATAGCCAGGATAGAAAGATGCAACCTAAGTTTCCCCTGTCAGTTGTACCCATGTGTGACTTTAATTTAAGCGGGCAATAGGAGAACACAGATTTACATCAAGTCATCCTTTTGCTGGAGAAAGTTATGGTGAAGGTATCTGGTGTTGGGGCACAGCAGTTGTTAAAGGTCAAGGTTTGCACTCAGAGGTAGCATCTATGTGGGGCGGAAATGGTTGCAGAGCAGTCGAGTTCCTTGCAAAGTTCTAGTTGGTAGAAGTAGCAAAATGAACAGTGATTTCACAGGAAAAAAAAATTGGGGGGATGGGAATTCTTTCACATATTTTCCCTGGAAGTAGAGATTCGGTTCTGTTTTTCTAGGCTTTGTAATGATTCTTTATGGCATTTTACATACTTTTAATTAATTATGTTTCTGCTTCAACTGGTGAGACTTGCATCTATTGTTTACAGCAAAGAATCTGACTGATAAACTTGATAGAAACATTTGTTCAATCTACCTCAGCCAGTCATTTATCATGGCATTTGTAAATGGCATTTATCATTCATTCATTCATTCATTCATTCATTCAGACAAACACTCTTTCAGCATTCACTATGTACTGAGAACTGAGCTGGTTGCAGGGTAAGAAAAGACTAATAACATAAATAAAGAATAATAACTCAAGAATATTTTAATCTAGACAGAGGCCCTAATAAATAAATGGGCAATCGCAGTAAAACTGTGGCGAGCATCATAAAGAAATACTGAGAGAGAGAGATGTGAGAGCACGAGAGGGCCACCTTTGCTAGGCTCGAGAGATCAAAGAAGGCTTCGGAGAAAAAGCGGTGTTTTCCAGAGTTTGATCCACAGGCCACCTGCAATATAGTCACTGCTAGTGCTTGAACCTGCTAAATTGCTTGCCCTACTCTGTATCTACTGTATAAAATTTTTTGACATTTTAGTTAGGAAGCTGTACCTGGAGCCAATGTCCCAGGAATATGTGTTGAATAAAGAAAGAGAATGGATCTGGGAAGCTGTCTGTTCATAGTCCCACGAGTAAGAGGTAACAGTTGAATGATTAAGTGTTCAAGACCAAAGGACTGAAAGATATATATAGCTTCAAGCATCTCTAGACTGATATATTTTGACGTTGATGTAAAGGGCCAAAGTTTTGCGTCAAAAATATCGGGATTCAAATCCTCCACTAACTACGTTGGCTGTCCTGTTAGTTTTGCAAGCTACAGTTTCTCCACCTTGACAAAAAGGAGAGTGATAACAAACACATTAGAAGGTGGCGAGGATTAAAATTAATTAATTACACAAAGACACTGACTTTCAGTGAAGGTTAGTTTCATTACCTTCATATATCTCTTTGCCAAAGAGTTACTTCTTTTTTCTGTTTTTTTTTTTTTCACAGTTATTGGACTTTAATTGTTAAATATCAGATGGCAAAGGATTGCTGCCAATATCCTTTACGCGACGTGTAGAAGAGCAGCTGTGCAGAAGGAAGCTTAATAAATGTCTTTTAACAATCGTCATGATGGCAGTTTACACCTTCTTAAGTCATGTTTAATAATATTAAGTCCGCATTACATTCTACTAAAAACAACATAGCCTTTCGAGAAGCATATAGGAATGCACTTCTTGATGATCAAATATTGACTTTGACTTGGCTTGCAAAACAAAAACAAAAACACAAATGAAGAAAGACATATTTAGCTAAATGTCAAAGAAAATATTTTAAAATGTATTAGGAATATGGTAGCAGATGTTTCCTAATATTTAATATTTTTTTCATGGATGAAGTTTAATGTTGGCATAATATTGTCATTTGTATCTAAACTACTTTTTCTCCTAAGAAAATAAAAAGTGTATCCACCTTTCTGCTTATGACCCTTTTATTACTTATTTGAATAAAAGAGAGAGAAATAGAACAATTATGCTTGAAATCACTCTTCATTGAGGCTTTCCATTTTGGTTTTTCATGCTGTCCTTGTTTTCTTGATTTCCCATGAAGTCAGATATTATTTTCTAATTATGGCAGCACGATAACAGCTGAGCTACAGCAGGCTTTTTCTGTCACTGAGTTTGGTAAACAAGGTATTCATGATTTCAGCAGATGTCTCTGATTTGAGACCCTTTACTTTTTTTCTGAGCAGAGAATGCAGGGAATGATCAAGCTGTAGACAAGTCCATCAGTGAGGGACAATGTGCTAACCAAATGGCCAGCAGTCCCTGGACAGTGGCCATTACTCTTTGAGGTTTCACCTGCTCATCAACCATGCTGGCATGTGCTCCTTAATTTCTTTCCCCTTTTTTCTACCTTGTAGATCACTGCATAACACTTTCAATACAAATTAGTTGTCAATACCAATTTCTTCTTGGTTTTATACTACTGCTCTTAATGTGAGACTACATTGCAAATGTAATCACTCACTCATATTTGTTATGGCTCTTCTTGCTTTAAGACTTGAATATACGTGCCTTCTTATTGTCTGTAACTGTTTTGGGACTCGCTGTTATTATTATACACTTCCACAGACAAAAATATGCATTTCTTGCCATGCTATGCAAAGTCCTCCATGTTTTGATGTAAATCATCCTTTTATAGATATACCACATATTATATCCTCTACAGATCTCACCATTCTAGGCACTGTGGGCTTTTTTCCAAGACAAACCTGTATTTTCTTAGCTTTATGCTTTTGCTTACTGTTTCTTCTCCCCATGATACATACGTTTGTGTATATACCCATAGGTTCCAGCCCGTTGTAAATGAAGTCCTCTGTCATAGACATTTAGGAGAGTTCCAATATTCTGCTATAACAAACAAGATTCAGTGGACAATCTTGTGTATGAGTTTTTAATATATTTACTGGGCTAGGAAATCCTGCAAATCTCTCATCTTTCAAGCGAGACCCACATGACCCACGTGAGCCACCTTTCTGGGGAGGGTTGCTGACAGGGGCCTGGCAGGAGCTCTGGCTCCAGAATCGACCATTCGCTGGGATTAAATGGGGGAATCCCAGAGCAAGGGTCGTTTTACCCAGCCCATTTGATTTTAAGAGAAGATCGCTTGACTTTCTGACACCACTATAAAGTGAGCCCTACCAGGAGCTGGTTTTGACCTGCACTGTGGCCACTCATTTGGGTTATTTAATCTGTCACTGTTTGAGGGCAATGAGATAATTTGAGCTTTAAAATATTTGTTTTATATATATATAATTTATATATATATATAATTTTATTGTCTATTTCTGGAATTATAGTATGTAAATCTTCATTTTACGAATTATGCCAAATTTGGTCTTAAGTAGTAGTATCAATTTATACTTCTACCCAACAGTAATGATAATTATCATAGCTTCATATCCAATGCTTGGTATAGCTAGATTTAAATTTTTTGCTAAATTTTTGATATCTTAATTTCAAAAACGTTTCACAAAATGTGATACCAAGGATCTCCTTGCTGTTTTAATTCTAATCTCCCTGAATACCAGTAATAAGTTCTAAACTTTCATGATCACAATAGATATATTTTATTCATACAATGGAATAAAACTGTAACTGAAAAGGAACTAGAGCTATGTTATCAATATAGGTAATTATTAAAAATTAAAATACTGATTAAAAAGGTACACATATTTACATACCCTACTCTATAGTAAAATGTCACTATATAAAATCTAAAAAACAGGCAAATCAAGCCTATGTGTGATTTATGACTGCATTTATAAGTAGCAAAAATGGCTATTTCAGGGAACAGTGATAGACAACTGCATTTGGTTAGGAGTGCACAAGACTGCTTTGATTTTAGACAGCTTATCTTGCAGGTGGACTCACAGGTGTTCTATTTTTCTCTATAGCTTTCCAGCTCAGAAATATTTTTAAGGTTAAGAAAATGTGGATTGCATATAGGTGATTACTATTTTATTCTCTGATCTTTAATTCTTTCTTCCAAAGCAGAGAAGGAAGAAAGTGAACTGTGCCTGATTCCATTCCATCATTACCTCTCTGGTTTGACACACCATTTGTTCTGTATCCTAAAGAAGTAACTTGGAATCTCTGTAAGATTTCTGCCAAGCTGTTATTCACAATGAAGAGGCTCTCAAACCTCCAGCACCACATCTATTTCTCCAGCAAGCCTAGAAAGAACCGGCAATATGGCTCTCCTCTTATCACTATAACTTTGTGCAGGTGTATATTTTAGCTTGCATTTACCTCAAATTTGCCACTTCTGTCACATCCTAACATATATTCATTGTCATACAATGAGATAGTATCAAGAATCTTTAGAATGCTAAATGCTAAGGCATTATTCAGTTTTTACACCCTAGAAGCCATATAAAAGCATTGCAGTGAATACTAATGAGTCTTTTCAAGAATTAAAGTACAGAAAAAGGAAAGAGATATTTGAAAAGTTAATAAACTTCTTTAGTAACATCTCAAATTCTCTCTACTATTTCTCACTTTTTTTTTTAGGTGAAACCAAATTTACAGCTTACTGAGTCTTGTCTGAAGGATCAGAGCTCTACTGTAACCTTAAATACATTCCCTAAGCTCCTTGCTTTTGTTTCCACATTTCACTGGCAATAATACTCTGTTTACAAAATTTCAGGAACTCAGCCTTGGGAGAGTGACTTCAGTTAAGGAAAGAAGTTAGAGAGATAAGAGTAAATTCTCATTCACATATTCATTAGTCTATTACAATTTCATACCAGAAAGTAACCCCTTTAACTTCGGATACAATATTTAACAAAGATTCATATGGATAATCTTTTTTTTTAATGTACAAATGTTTTAGCTGATATTCCTAATGGAAGTGAATGAAACATGCACCCATAATGTCTATGGTGCAATAATAGTAGCATGCCTAAGAAATATTCATAATAAAAATTTCATATCACATTTGACAATTATTAAAGATTTTCTGAGAGCAAATTTTTTTCTGTTTTAAGTGAAAAAAAAAGACAGGGAATTATGAGAAGGGTTACTCTTGATTTTCCTCTGAAGAGATGGTGAAAACAAAAATTGATGGTCATGTTTCACTGTAATTAACCAAACAGCAGAAACCATTATTTATAGTTATCCCCTAGGCAACATACACTGTAGGTGAACCTATTTTCTTAAGATTTTCTTTATAAAATTGTTCTTAATCATTTTACCATTATTTGCCATGTATCCTAAATGGAAAAAGTATCAGTACAATTACTTAAGTACATTTTTAATCTTACCTTCTGTTATAAATCAGAGTTGAACACCTACCCAATGCCTTTCTGAATTTATATCATACTTTTACATTGAAAAAAAAAACTATTAGAGGTGCCAGTTTGCTTACAGAGAATCAGTGATTTTTCTTTTCCATTTATGCTATAGAGTATTTTATCTATACAATAAAAAAAATTCAAATAAAAAATACTTTTTCCTTATGTAGTTCTTAATATCTTTATATTATGCCCCAAACTGGACTAGCTGATCTCAACTATAGTAAAACTCCTTTTGAATGACTGACAGCTTGTGTAGACACAGCTGTAGTGTATTACGATGGTAGAATTGATTACTTATTCTCTTTTAATTCCTGCTACAGTTATAAATATACTTGGAGAAAGGTAATTTTCATAAAGATAAATTATTATGCATTCTTTTCTTGATTTAATCAGCACTTGTTTTAATTCGAAACACCATTGAATGAATTTATTTCAGCCAGCAGATATGTAGCATTAAGCAAAAACACTTTGCATGTACAGAGCTTTCAGAAACCGCTCACATTAATGTACAGTTATGTGTCACTTAATGACAGTGTATGTTCTGAGACATGCACCATTTGCAGATTTTGTCATTGTGTGAATATCATAGAGTGCACTTACACAAACCTAGATGACGTAGCTTTCTGCACATCGTAGCTATATAGTATAGCTCATTGCTCCTAGGAAGTCTGTACAGCAAGTTACTGTACTGAATACTATAAGCAATTGTAACACAATGGTATTTTCGTATCTAAACGTAGATAAGGTAGAGTAAAAATCTGATATAAATGATAAAAAATAATATACTCACCATGAACGAAGCTTACAGACCTGGAAGTTGCTCTGGGTCAGTCAGTGAGTCAAGTAGTGAATGAATGTGGGAGCCTAGGACATTACTGTTTACTACTGTGGATTTCATAAACACTACACTTGGGCTACCCTATATTTGAAAAATAACACAGGATTTAGTCATGCACAAGAGAAAATGATACAATCAAGAGACAGACTAAATATGAGATGTATGAGGCTACTGCAGGTTTAACATGGCATACTGTTTTACAGCAATCATTTTTTTATAAGTAGAAAGAATACACACTAAAATAATAGTAAATAGTATAGAAAGTACATAAAGTGGTAACAGTCGCTTATTATCATTATCAAGTATTATGTACTTTACACAGTTGTGTGTACTATATTTTTATAGGACTGGCAGAGCTGTAGGTTTGTTTATAACAGCATCACCACACACAGCTAATAAGTTGCACTGTAACATTACTAGGTGATAAGAATTTTTTAGCCACATTTTAATCTTACAGGATCACTGTCATATATGCAGTCTTTCATTGACTGAAAAGTCTTTTATGTGACATATGACTGTAATTAAAAGTCACCAGCGTGCTCATAAAAATGAAGACTCTCAGTTCCCATCATTAGAATTTCCTCTACCTTAGTTTGGAGAAGAGACTGAGTGTCTGTATTTTTAATAAATGTCCAGAGCTAATGGTTTTGGGAATTGCATTTGAGAAATACAGTTTTGAAACCCAGTGAGTTGAAATGAAACATCACTTTTCAAAAGCTAAAGAATATTTGATGCCAAATATTTCCACGTTAATAACTTTGTTACCTACAGTTTTCGAATAATTTCAATTGAAAGTGTTTATTACTTTGCACTTCCAAATACAAAGGTTGAATTTCACAGACCTGTGAAAAATTTCTAATTGTAGAGTAGCATTAAAAACATTTAAAAATGAGGACGTTTTTAAATAGGATATTTAAAACAGGGAGGTCTTTTTCAAATGTACGATGACTTATTTTTAGAGCTCATATTCCCGATAATAAGTGGCCATATAAGTCATTATGATCTTATCTAATCAAAGAAATATAATGATAGATGGGAGGAAATAAAATAGCAGAAATTTAGTATTAAAAATATATATCAGATCCAGTCATCTGTTCCTGTCATTTTTACTCTCATCTTGTCTTCTCTCTAACTCCTACTTTCTCCAGCCTCCTAGGTTGTTTGTAAATCTTTGCTCTTTTGAACCGCTGCATCACCACGAAAAGAGCAAGGATGGCTAACCTGCTGGTTCCAGGTATAAAGGACCTCAAACTGAGTTGCCCTATTCATTGCTGGTAGAATCTGTGCCTCTTTAGCCTACTCACAGAGCTGCTGTGAGAGCTGAGACCAGTTAAGGTCCACTGAGCAACCAGCCAGTTTGCGGATATATGTTGATAACTGTTTGCTGCTTCAAACCCCTGAGCTCTGTATTAGTTGTACAGCAATAGCCTACATGCACAGAAAAAGGTGCAGACATGAGAAGCAGAGGTGATGCAGAAGAAGATGCCCTCTGGAGACACAAAGTGAGAGTAATAAGAAAGAAGAAAAATGATACAAGAGGAGTAAGAAGTGGATTACTTTCTTTAGTTTAAGAAATTATGGAGTTAAAAACTTAGGAAATAACCAACAGACTCCCATAAACTTTTACCTAAGATCTTAAGAACAGATATGTATGAAATAGAATTTTTCAGACATTATAAAGTTATTAGAGTGCCAATATGTTATATTTTGTAGCATTTGTCAGCAGGTTCTGGGACAATTCCTCACAATATATTATTCTGACACGAAACAAATACATGTTTACATTAAGTACAATAAGTCAACACTATAAAATTTATGTCAGTTCAAGTCAGGTTTTGCTTCCAAATAAATTTTAAAAAATTTTAGGTTTAAGAGTTTTATAAAGGCCTATAGAAATTTACATCTGAAAAATTAAAAGAATCATTGCATTTGATGCTAAAGCTAAAACTTCATTGGCCTAGCTAAGGTAATATATATATATATATATAACTAAAGAATAAATATGTCCAGTGAAAACTTCAAACTATTGAAAAAATGTTTAAGTAAGATACTCACCTTCTCCTCTATCAGTAGGAATTTACCCTCTGCCCTAATTCACACTCTTCTTGGTTTTATGACTGTAAAAATCTTAGATGGAAAAAATAATTTACTGCCTCTGGAAAGCCTGAGCAGAGTGTAATGTGGAGCGGAAGGGAAGGGTGGGGGTGGGCACTGTGAAAGGCCAGCCTAAGTAATGCTTCTCCAAACTCAATTGCATAACCATAGTCCCCGAGTGGCTTTTCAGTATGTTTTAAATTAGTCTCTAGTCCAGAAAGGTAACTAGAGCTGGCAGAAAACAGATTTTTGTGGCAACCATAGGCTCACAATAAAATCTCTTATTCTAGCCCAATCCAAATACATCTGACACTCTAACACAGTGTTTCAGGCTTAACTGATATCTTCACTGGTGATTTGCATGCCTAAAAGAGTGGTTCAAAACTAGTTACTAGGCCCACATTTCATAATCTCTAAAATTATATTTTAAAAATTTATTAGACTTAATTCCCATCTTGTTCTAAAATGAATTATCATTATTATTATTATTAAATATTATTAGAAAATTCAAAATTCTATAGCATTTTTTTGGTACTGCATTAAATGGGATAGCATATAATTTTAGGAATATTCAGATGCCATAAGCAGTAACTTTTTAGTAAATAAATGAACATGGGAATTATAACTCTCATCCAACTACTATTCATTTATCCATCGAAGCATGATTGTTGATAAGACAAATGAGCAAAGAATATGTTTTTAATCACTAATACTGGACCATTAAAAATTTTTTTAAATTATTTAAACAAACTATGTTTTTAAATAGCCACACATTTATGTTCTTATTTTCAGTTTGGTTATTCAATATTTTTGTTGATACAGTTGGATTGTCAAATTTTTATGGATTAGTAAAATTTCCATGGCAACCAATAGAAAAATTTCAGTCCATAGTTAGTATTTATTGTTAAGTTTGTTTACATCAAACTAGTGTGAGCACTTAAAATTGTATTATATTTTCACGCTGGTTTAGTTTAAATATAACGTTTTTAAACACTTTATTTCTATGTACAATTCTTTTTTTGAAAAATATACTTTATTAATTTATGATGGACAAACAAATGTGTACATATTTTATGTATGCAACTTGATGAATTTAGGGAAAAGTATATACCCATGAAATCATCATCACAATCAATGCTATAAACACACTCATAACCTATAGAAGTTTCCTCCTTCCTTCTTTATTTTACTTTTTATGATAAAAACTCTTAATGTAAAATCTACCCTCTTAACAAATTCACAAATGTGGGATATAATATTGTTAACTATATTCATTGTGTTGTACAGTAGATTTCTAGGACATATTGTTTATATTGAATATTTTTAGTCATGTCTATTTAAAGTTTTGAGTATGTTAGAATCCAAAATAAATGTGATATTAGATACAATCCTTATATATTAAATGCATCTTATGTTAAAATGTGAACATCGTATATTGACTCTCCTAAGTCTAATTATTCTTTCGTATTACCATTTTCTCTAAAATTATTAATAAATGAAAAGACTCTGTAGTGCTTTTTGCTGCTAAAAGTTTGAGAATATCTTAGGATTTCTTCAAAATATAAAGACATTTAATCAGTTAGTCATCCTGAGATGGTTTTATGAATGTCATTATTTTGGAGACATGAATATATTACAGGAGCTTGTTAAAAATAAATCTAGTTTAGAACATAAAACAAAACAAAAGATTTTTTTGTGTGTTGTAAGAGAGTAGGAAAAGATTTGATATTTGTAGGAAACTAATTATATGGAAAATGAATCATTCAGCATATCAAGTACTGAAATATGACAATTCTAATTTTCAAAATTCAAAGATACACTTTCCAAATAGAGGATTTTAAATGGTGACAATTACATACCAATGGAAAAAATAAATTAAGACATCTAACTTTGCACCTGTACAAAAGAACAAAATAGGAATTATGTACAAAATACATTACTGACATCTACATATAGCATAAACTTTTTTTAAAAACTTGAAAAAATTATCTTAAAACACATTTTTATTTTCAATGTGAATTTGAATTCAGGTGGACATTTTTTCTTAAAAGTCTACAAATAAACTTTTCCACCTTAGAATAGAAGTTTTCGAAGAGATATCAAAATTGTATTTTCCATTTTATTATAACCAGTTAAGATTCATCAACTACTATTAAATGTTAATAAATGACACAGGGCACCAGGCTCTCAGTTGGTCTAACTAAAAGATTCTTCCTGATCAATCAACAATGGGAACAGGAAAGAGCTAATCTTGATTCTCTAATCCTGCTTCCAAGATAGAGGTAGCTCTGATATCATTCCCACTTTAACCGCCCAATGTAGAGCACCCACAGTTCATCTGAAGCAGTTTAGATTTTTTTTCTTTGGAGAATGCTTACCTTCTGAACCACTTTAATTTAGATTAGAACCTGTGGAGGAAAGGACAAGAAAGCTTTTTCTGTGATTTTTTTTTGTGATTTTCTAGTTGTAATATTATGTTTTAAGAATACAAAGTATGGTTCTCATACAAATATAAAATTAACATGTGTCAAATGTTTCAACTTATTAATTAATGTGGAAACTAGTGAGATGTTAAACCAAGTTCAAAGAGGATATAATTGCTTCATATCTTCTAGGGAAATAAAATGCAAATGCAATAATTGGGGTCATATTTGCTACAGAGAAGTCAACTCCATCTTCACTAAAAAAAAAAAAATACTCACCTTGTTATAGATAAGAATTACTCGCATGTCTCTCTATTTTCTATAATTGAACTTCTACCTCTGCAGAGTTGTAAAAATAAAAAACCTATTCAGTAGAAGGGCAATCTACAGTGAAAACACACATTAAGTTAGATAAATCTTGAAGGTCCATAAACAATGTCTACAACTGCAATGAAAGTAAAAGGAAAACCAATAGTCTTATTTCTCCATTTATATGTCTTGGAAAATTCTTTCTGAGAACCTTCTGGTTGTGTCCAAGGCTGAGGATTTCTTGATCAACCCATTCCAGTTTGACTACCTTCATGCCGTTTAATTTCCAAACTCAGTAATCACTTAATTGTGACATTATTCTAGAATCTCCCTCTAAAAAAGATTTTGGTGCACAAAATCAAAATATTGATCCACAATTCTATTTTACTTCAAAATATACTGTATATTTTAAATTTAAATAAAAATGTAATTTCAAGGAGACATACTTTCAAAAAAACAAAATGCTTTTAGAAATAATTCTAGATGGAATCAAACATTCTCAATTACAGAACTGGAATTAAAAAATGACAATTCCAGCCATATTCGGTTTCGATACTTAATGTAGTATGAGAATTGACCGGGTGACTCCAGAGGAGAGCAGGCACATCATAGTACTCAAAACTGTGTAAAATTAATAGAAAATAAAGGCATGCATTTCAAACACTAAACATTTCTTGATTGCATATTTGCGTTGCACAAGTTGAGTCTTGATGAATATTTGGGAAAAATGAAACCATAAATGCATTGGAAGAGTGCAAAGATATAGAAGTGAATATGCTTAACTCCTCAGGCACTCATAACTAATAGGTTGTATGAGGAAATGGTGAGAGATTATTTCAGCCCTAGGTCTCATGAATTAGAACCTAAAGGTCTTTAGGTATAAAAGTACCATTAAAACACAGGCAACTTTTGTTTCATCATAATTGGCAACGTCAATGAAAGGGTTTATGTGAGAAGCAAGCATTTTAGCTGTATAAATAGAGTGGAGACAGAAGCAAAAGAAAAAAAAAAAAAACTATACATCGACTTCAAGGGAAAGGTACAGAATCAATAGAATGAATAGTATAGTTACCAAGTTAGAATGAAGACTATTTACACCAGTCTAAGCTTGAGTCTTTTCATAACATCTAGAACTTCAGAGAATTCTAGACTCTATAATTTTTCTAAATTTGTGTCTTATCCATAATCCATGTAGCTACAGTGATTCAAAATAAAATCCCTTACTCCTAGTTGTCCTGAGGTTGGACAGGAAACATGGAGAAGTGTCAAGTAGAGGAATGTGTATAAATCAATCAATCAATCAATAAATAAATCAATAAAAGAATGAATGAATTTATGTACATTATATAGGGGGAAGGGAGAAAGATAGAGAGAGGAAGAGAACAGGAGAAGGAAAAAGAGGACATGGCAGGGAAGGAGAGAGCCAATTTGGGCTTGAACTAAAACCTGGAATATAAAAGCCAGTTTTTGGTATGGCACAGAATTTATACACGTTCATAGCCTCAGGTATATCTAAAGAGGGAGGAAAGGAGAAAGAGTGTCAAAACCTTTGTCTTTTGGGTCATGGGTTTAGGTTATAAGAACTATAAAAGTTTTCACAGTATTACACTGGAAATAAGTTGATGGTTTCAAATCTCAGTAGAATAAATCCTATATTTTTCCTTTTCCTTCTGTTCTTTTATGATGGTGGATTCAACTCTTTTTAAAGTCCTTAAAACCACTTTTCTTACTCCTACAAACACTGCAGCAGATAAACTTAGAGACCACTTCACTAAGAAGAAAAACTATGGATTATAAAATAGCTCAACTGAAATCATCATAAAATCACCAGCTGCTAAAATACCTAGTCTCTTCTGCACATACCAGCTGCAGGAGAGTTGGTAAAAACTAAATTTGTGGAAAGCAATTTGGTTGAAAACAAACTGATCAGAAAAATGAATTGATCCAAACAGAATACTTAAAACATGTAGGTCTTCATGTAATGATATCTTTTAATCGACAGCAAACGTTTGGGTTCTTTAATTTATCATAAGCTTTTTAAGACATTTTTTCTAATAGATTCAAATTTATCATTTAGAATTTTAAATGTATTTTAGTCAATTAGATCTACTCTATTTTATGGCAATATTTTCATGACATTTTAAATACTACTTTCAGCTCTATGTGATTTTTTGAAAATAAGTTTGTTGAAATGAATGCTCTAATCATCAAAATCTGTTTAAATAAATTTTGAACAACCCAGGGTATAACAAAATTTTAAAACACTAAAAATGTCCTAGGTTACTACATAATTATATATTTTGGGTTTCATGTAATCATACGAGGCCCATTATTCTCATTTGACCATGGTTACACTCTTAAAAACTACACTGATATTTGAACAGTTTTTCAATTAGAATAATTTGCTTCAGTTTGATACAATTATTATTTGCAGTTATATTAAGAATTGGAGTTCCATTGTTAAGAAAATGTATTCAAGATTTGGAAATAGGCAAAAAGTTAAACATGCCAAGTTTATAAATAGAATAATATTTTTAAGCTGAAATTAAAAGTCTTTAGAATGAATTAAGTTTTTGTGCTTCGATATTTAATATTAATTTAGAAAGCCAAAGGATAACATCAGAATAATATTTTATACCTCCCAAACTACACTCAAGGGTGTTAAAAGTAATATGAAACTCAGCAGATTGATACATTCCCACAGCATTTTTTTTTCCCTCACAGAATATAGTGAGAAATGTTGAACATCCTTTCAGTAGAAACAATGAATATTTATTTAATGAATTCAAAATGTTTAATGGCTTTTTTGCCCCTCAGGTTATTAACAGGACTTCAAGAATAGATGCTACAAATCTATAAGGGAGGACTAATTTCAAATAGTGTGCTAGAAAACATTTCTATTGTGATGAAATTTACATAACATAAAATTTATCTTTAAATATTTTAAGTCAACAGTTCAGTCATTAGTGCATTTACATCACCACTATTTGTCTCCAGAAAAATTTCAACTACCCAAACCAATACCCTGTACCCATTAAACGATAATTCCTCAGTCCCTCTCCTCAGTTTCGTTAAATTTCTATTGTACTTTCTGTCTCTATGAACTTAACTATTCTTGATATCTCACTTAAGTGCATTCATATGATATTTGTCACTTTCTTATCTGGCTTATTTCATTTAGTATAATGTTTTCAAGGTTTATCCATATCGTAGCATGTATCAAAATTTCATTCATTTTTAAGGCTAAATATTCCACTATATGTACGTATGTACCATGTTGGTTTGTCCATCGATTTCTGATAGTCATTAGGGTTATTCCTACTTTTTGGCGAATGTCAATAACGCTGCTATGAACATTGGTGTACAAATAAGTGTGGTGCAGGGGTGAGTAAAAATGTCACAAAATTTTCTACTTTTTTGAAGGTGGCTTTTTCTCGATTAAGCATTGGCTTAATTGCTGTAGACCTTTAACCGTTTTCCAGCGATCCTATAAAGTTAGTACAGCCAGTCTCTAATTGTTTTTGATGTTTTGTGGGGTAATAAGGGCTTGGAGCTTTGTAGCCTATCATTTTGTTCTTTGAGAACAATTTTTAACCAGAATCGTCTCGACATTTTTTTTTCTTTTGTCTGAAAATGGAAATCTTGTAATATATTGGTATGGAAAATAATTTACCTTGCATTTAAAAAAATATTAAACTTTTAGGATATTCATAATATACAGATATAAATGTTAAGTTTATGTACCAAAGAAATTCCCAGTATACTCAATTAATGCCACATGCTTTGTCAGCTACTGTTTGAAATGGGTGGGGTAGGGACTATTGTCATTGTATCACCTATAAGAGAATTTATGTTTGTAGACAAAATGTGATCTACTCTACATAATTCCAAGTGGTGAACTGAAACTTGAAAACATATCGTGTGATTGCTTTTTGTCAGAGCATTTTCCAAAGCCTTCGCTAATTGGACTTATCTGTATGAATTTACAAATTCAAATATTTAGTCAAAACTTTTCTGGCAGCTCTCATGACAGCAGCAATAGGATATATTCAAAAGCATTAAGCATTAATTATTCAATTCTCTTGGTTTTCCTGGACCCTTAATAAGTTACGGAAACATCCAGTGCTGGATAGATTAAAATTAAATTACAGTTGCTTACATCTACTTCAAAATAAGTGCTTTCCCAAGTCTCTTTTTATTTCTAGATGAAGTCAGCTCTCAGATTTGGACCAGGACCTGGACCACAAGCAGCTGGATTAGTGAGCTGGGTTTGGCTTGGGAAAAGGTGGATGCAGATGGAGCGAGAAATGACTAAACAAAACCTAATAAGTAAAAATTTCAATTAAATGAAGTGACATAATATATCCTTTTCTCCATTTCATAGTGTAAACATAAATAAATATGCCTCAACACAAAATAATGTTTTTATTTCCAATACTCTAAAACTGAGATTAAGCTTGTATCTTATAAAGACCAAACTCAGTGGTCTTTATATTCTCATTTCATCTGATACATCTTGGCCTCTTAACCACCCTTTACTTTGATTCTCTTTCTATCTTTTTGGCTACTTATTCTCAGGATAAATTGCTGATGCTTATTCCTGTCACACACCAGAATTTACTCATATTTTTCAGGTTTGATTTTGTTAGTTTTCTCGTCTCTTTTTTCATGATCAGCCTGATGATCTAATCCCATAGTTTCAAATGTGATCTTCACACCGAAGTTTATTAAGTCTTTCCTGATATCTAAAATTGTAGTTATTAATTCATTCATTTATTCATACTTATACTAATTTAAAAAGTATTTATCAAATATCATTTTTAACTACATCTCTTTAGTATTTCCAATTTTATGTTCCCAAGAGACTTAAATTTAGTATGTACTATTGTGACCTCATTCCCTGTCTTTCCAATCCATTCTATTTTTGGTTTTCTTTGTCTTTATTCCAGATGTCCTCATTAGTGGCTAAACTTAAAATCCAAAATTCCTCATTTTTTTCCCCACCTTAATCAAATCAGTGTTGATATAGCTCATGTCTCCATTTCAGGGAATTTTATTCATAACTGACTTTTCTTAACAGGAAAAGTAGTAATCATTGCTTTATGGAAAACATATGTTTATAATAAACGAGTATTAAAATTAATTTATATCACTAAGGAACAAACAAGTTTGAATCATAAAGATGTTACTAAAGATGTTTAAAATTGAAGTCCAAAATTTACATTGAATAATTAGAAATTAGCATCCAATACTTTTATTTAGCATTTTAAATATCTTAGCTCTTAGAGCCTTTTTTCAGAAGTTCTTATAGAACATATTAGGATAACTAAGTACAAACAACCAAATTAAACAAAATCTATTTATCCAGAGGCAATGTGTTTGAACTTTTGGAACCAATTCTTAAGTGATTCTTCTTGAGGTCCCATTATGTTATTTTAAAATGACTCTAGAGAATGAATAAATAGAAAAAATAAGATTTTACAAGAGTGAAAGCAGTTACAAAACCATATAATTGCCAAAGAATATATTTTAAAGCATCTTAAATAGTTTGATTAAGGAAAAATTTTAAAAGTCATTATAGCTAACTACTCCATGTTAAATGACCTTTACCCCTGGGACATATAATAAAGAGGGGTTCAACTTTAAACAATGTAAGTTGAATTAAAAATTCACATGCTCATCACAAAGACAACATTTTATAAACTGACAACCTTTCCTCTCCTCAATTTCTTTATGGCTTTTCATATAGAATAAAGCATATGATTACTATGAGAAATAAAGAAAAAAGTATCAGGGAAGAATTTTTCAATAACTCATATATGACTGTTAGCAAAACAGTCTGGTTGTGTATATAATTTCTACGCTTATTAAAATGTTTTGTCTATGACTTTGGTCAGGTATTCTTTGTGTTTAGAATCTCCTTTTCTTTTCTGTTTCTAAAGTCTTATTATTTTTCAACAGCTACCTCATAGTTCATCAACATCATAATACCCTAATTCTCTTGTTCATAATTAACATTTCATCACTTCCATATATTCTCTCCCATAACACTTTATCTATAATGCTATTACATGTATCAATATTAATGTGCATCACAACTCATTATATTCACTGATATAAAACCCATACATTCACTAATAGTCCCTTCCTCACTCAATAAAATGTTAGTTCATTGAAGTCAGAGACCATAACTTCAGCAGTTTTGTTATATCCTTGGAAATAGCAAAATGACTTCGATATAACAATTACATAAAATTATTGGCTTAATTAATGGAATGCTCTACAGTATTAATTTATTACTCAGAGAAATTGTCCTGGGAGTCTAAAACTTTCATAATCTGAACTCAGCTTAGTTATAGGTATACTTTAATATTCATCCATATGGGTATTATCTGATTTAATTTTAAAATAACAAGAAAAAGACCATTATTTTAAGTATGTTTTCTCATTTATTTCATAAAACTATATATGTAATGGATTTTTTTCTTTATTATGCACATTATATTAGTTACAAGAACAGAGAAAATAAACGTATAAAAACTATCTATGCAGAAACACAGGCATAACTTTCTTATACCCTTCGTTGATGTTAAGCACATTTAGAATCTCCTTGTGACAATGATCTCTCCAGTCGGACATCTACCGAAGTAGAAATAAAGTAGTTTAATTAAAGTCCCATTCGACACAGTTGCTGCCAAAATGTAAGGTGAGTCTTGTGGAACAAACAGTGGCCATACTGGGGTTTTATTCTTGATAGTCCTGTCTACTGTTCACCTTACTTTTAACAAAGAAATCACCACCGGTGGGCTACAACTCTTTTTTACAGTTCTGGAGATTGGAAACATGGATATTTACTGACGTTAAGGAACTAAGAATTTTGAAGAGGCAATTTGCCAAAGCTGGCTGATGAATGACCCCATTCTCCTTCAAGTTTATTGTCAACATCGTGCTATGCTGGCACTCCAAGATGCATGATGTGGTTCATGTCTTTCTGTATGCGTTTCAGTGGCGCGACTCGCAATAAGAAACTGTGCTTGAGCAGCTCATTTTGTTTACCAAAGGGCATCTCTTTCGTAACTCATCAATGTAGGAAAAGATTACTGTAAATAATTTTAAATAATTCTAATTTTAAATTTCGGTATAGAGTCTTTCTCTGTTCAGAGTGAGAGGGCTTCATGGCTTTGCAACCTGAGAAATGGCACAAGACGCCACACTGAGAGGGGTCTGCCGTATGGTCTTATGCTCTGCTTTCACTGTCTTGAAATTCTTAGTCATTGTTGAACAAAGGATCCCACATTTTCATTTTGTAGTGCCTTTTCTTTTCATGGTTTAGAATGTGTCAAGAGGTTTTGGCTCCTGAAGGTGACAAATATAAACCAGTTAGGTAAAGTTCCTATATTTTCAGTTTCCTCATTAGCAGTCTATATGTTATATTCTAGAAAATTGTGTTGAAAACTTTTATTTTAGCATTAGAACTCTACATCCTCTCTTTCTCTTTTTTTCTTTTTCCTCTAATAAAATGTTATGCAGAAGTCCAACCTCTGCAACCATTAAAAGTGGAGCAGATCTTGCCCAAGCGTGAGCTTGAAAGGGAGAGCAGGTGTACTTTCCTCTGGGCATAGGGGTGCATAGGGAATATTAAAGAGCTCACATTTGAGACAAAACACAGTTTTAAAATCACAATGAAGGCCATAGATATTGGAACAATTGCAGGTAAGTGAAAGTTTATTAATTTTCAAAACCAAGCATTTTATTTAAATGACTAAAAAACACCTGAATTGAATGGGGCTTAAAGACTTTACCATTATTGGGTCCTTCAGATAAAAAGATAAATAAAACACAGCAGGCTTTCCAGAGGAATGTTAGAATTTTAAATCTCATATAACCTTTATCTTTATATCTGAATATAAAGTATAACAGATTATAAAACATATAATTGTGTGATGTACAGTCTCTAAAATATTGTCATGATTGTTTTTGAATTTATTGAGGAAATATGACATTTTTAAATATCATCTTTCAAACTATTACAATGACCTCACATATAGTTGTGTAAAATTGTTTGATTAGAATTGGGTGTTTAATACAGACCTGTTTCACTTTATTGGAATTAGAAGTGGCTCAGACTCAATGCCATTAATGGGAGCTCAACGAACTATTTTCTATCATGAACAGTCTTAGAATATTGGTAAACATTGCTCAGCATCCAAATTGAGCTTTAGACTCACTATCTCATTATATAAATGCAAGGTATGAATTTTATGTGCTGAAACCATGTCAAGCACTATTAAACTGACAAGGGTATAGAGAAGGAACAATACAGACCTCTGGGAGACTCATTATTGCTTTCATTCAGGAGTCTAGAGATGTATAGTTTCAATAGGGAGAGATGGAGAAATTTTTGAAAGCTGTCACTGATCAGTATTATAAATATACAATTTCTAGGAAAACATGACACATAGCGATCCTTTTCTAATATGCTTATCAGCTTGGTTATCAAAGTCATATTTCCACAATGCCTGTGCTCATTAAATTTGCACTTGAATATAAATGTTTGAATATGCATTTTTATGTGGGAGAAAACATCCTCAAAAGAATCTAAAGTGGATTCAAGGACATACTTTGCAGATGATGATTTACTAACTACAGATATGACATCTTGATGATCCCTCAAGTCTCTTTCCCACGAGACCCATTGTCCTTTTAAAGTGATGGCAGGTCCTGATGTCTCAGTCACACCTGGGCCTATCAGCTAGATTTTTTGAGTGACAGAAATGCTATGGATTAAATCAGTTTACTTAAAAGCCAACTTCAGGAACTTTGAAGGAGTTGGCATCAGTGGGAGCCACACAAACCAACTAGATGATCCCTTCTACAGAAAAATTGGACCTGATAGAAAAATACCAGCTGACAACCCATGAGGTAGTTAGGGTTCTTATCTTGCTGAGAATTATTAGACCTTCTTTTACCCTTTGACAGGAAGAAATCTATTCATGTCAGTGTCATGTCAACAATATAGTCCAACATTTGATATTTACTTTTCCTTTTTTAAAAAATAAATAAATATTGGGGGGGGGGAGTAACATATCTAGCCAGCCAAAAGTGGTTGAGATGAGCCAGTAACAGACGCCTGAATATCAGAAAGGTAAACAAGAAGGATAGCTATCTCTAGACATATTGAAGGCAAAAAGAAAGCCACCGGGACATGGAGTTAGGAATCAAAGTGTATATTGATAAGAGGAGGGCAATATGGTGTAGAACCAACTCCCAGTAGAGCAGGGCCAACATGGGTGAGAGTCGTGACCCTGCCATGTACATACCACTGATGGACACATTACAGCATATTGCTGACCCTCTTTTCACTCATTTGGAATAGGAGAATGAAAACACCTTCATAGACATTAGGATGGAGATTACATAATGCCGTGTAGTTAAAGCATCTGGTAGAGAGACTGGTGCATTGTAATCAATTTTGGTTATTAGTGGCTTTTCAAGGAAAAATATTTCCTAAATCCCAACATTGAAAATTGTCCATAAAATACATTATTAAAAAAACCTGTTTGAGCAAATTGTATCATCACCTCATTATTTTCTCATTCTGGATGAAACACTTTGATTTCATTTCTTTTCTGTGACAAGCATTTTAGAAAAGTGAGTAATACCGTGGGTTCTGGTCTTTGTCTATGTTCAAATCTTGACTACACCACTTTCTAGCTCTGTGACCTTGGGTAAGTTTCTCACACTTTCTGTATTTTAGTATCACCATATATAAGTAATATTAGAAATTAATTCTAGAATTTTGGTGAAGACTAAATAAAATTAATATTTAAATAATTTATGATAGTACTTGGCACATAACAAGTGCTATATAAACACTAATTATAATTCTACGATAAAAATAGTTTGGTAGTATTTTGAGATATTCACCTATATTTAATGTTGTAACTCCAATTGCATACATTTTTTTGTACAGACTTTTCAGTATTAAATATATTTAGAAAAACTATGTAAATTAATTTGTTAAAATATCACTTTTGTTATGATGACTTTAAATATCAGCATCAATTTCTAAATTAAGCAATTGTTATATTTCTTTAGAGTCAGAAAGCATCGTTGTTTTTTTTTTTTTTTATCCCCTAAGGTTTTTAATTTTTTTTTTATAGGTGAAGCAACCCTTGGTTGACCTCACAGATTACAAGGACCTTGTCAGTTTACAATCCCTTATTTATTTACTTATTTTTTATGCTCACAGCACCTAGTCTTCCTAGGTAGTCTCCCATCCAAGTACTAACCAGGTCTGACCCTGCTTTTGGCTTCCGAGATCAGATGGGATCTGGCTTGTTCAAGGTGGCATGGCTGTAGACAGAAAACATTGCTTTCTGAAGCCAGTGCATGTATACATACATTCATATATTTATTTTTATAGTTTATATTACTTAAAAACTTATTTTCTACTTTATTTAAATATATATGTAAGTAAACATATTTTATTTTTAAATACGTATTTTATATATAAATTTAATTTATTTTAAAAAGCTAACCTCTTAGAAATTTTTGGGCTGAGACTATCCAAAGCCAATTAATTTCTCTCTGTGTGTGGATAACAATTTTGCGATCATTCCTCATCTAAATCTCTTTAGTTCATCCTGCCTAACTCTGTTTCTGCTCTACATTTTGTGTCATGATTTTTTTAAAAAATCAAATATATACTATGGCAGAACAAAATATAAATGTATCTAATTAAAATTGGACAAACTTTTCATATATGTTTGAAAAATTTTGGAATTAGGTATAAGTTGAATTACATTTTTAAAAAATAGGCATTTGAATTAATATAAAATGTCATGCTTCACAAAATGATATGTCAATGCAGTCTGTAGTGCTACATCAAGATTTTCATCTTTAACTTTTCAAAATAGTTATTAATTTTTAAAGAGATATGGGTGATTCTCCCATAAATTTTTATTTTATTCTTTTGTTTCTTTGTTTTTATGGTCCATAATATTATTACTTGCCGATGGCGCATAAAAAATGTTAACAGACACATTCTTCAAGTTACAAATTTGACATGAACTCTTGTGAGACATGGAGATTTAGAAATCAAAATTTTATTGAACATTAACAATTGTTTGCTTGTTTTCATCTAGAAAATAACAGTTTTTGCCAAAATATGTGTGTATGTATATGTGTAACACACACACACACTCACACACACAAAATAATCAATGCAGATTTTTACCCTCGAACAAATAACAAAATTGTTGTATCTAAAGTATATGAATTACTCCATATATGCTCTATGCTAGGATTGACTGGCCATAATTCCATACAACTAAGCCATAATTTTTCATGTTTCTCGATGATTTCATTGATTGGTCGCTTGGCAGTTTGGCGCATCTCAAAGTCCAGACCATGAGGAGCAACACAACTAGCTTCTATATCAAGAGGCCAACAGAGAAACAACAATGCATATTTGTCCCTCCACTACAGGAGACAAAAGGACATTAGCTGTTCAAAGCCACACATGTCCAAGTGCATCTTGATTTTAACCAAGATCTTGCCTTAATGGTCCCTTTAGTTTGACCAAACTGTAGACAGATTATTTTTGTTGACTATAACCTTGTAAACTACATTTTCTTAGAGTATTTACTTTAGAAAACTTTCCATTGTAATTCTATCCCTGCCCCTTTGAGATGTAACTCTTTTTCCAGACTCTAGCCAGTTTTATAACCCAGGAATGTTTTCCTCAAGGACCCAAGAGCCATTCTTTTGAAATGTAATCATCAAGAAAGATAGTGCCCCTATCTCTCAGTCTCTATGAGAAATTAAGAGTGTAACTTCCATTAAAAGACAATTAGCAAATACAGGTTCCTTAATCACAATGAACAACCTTCCTCTAATGCCTTTCAGAACTCTCCCATTAGCTCACTTCGATGCTTAGAAATGCTTTCTGCCTTTTGTTTCAGTGGAGTTGAGTTCAATCTGTCTCCCCTAAGCCAATAGTCTTTGATAAAATTTTCCTTTCCTGTTTAAATCTGTCTAATGCAATTTTTCTTAGACAATTTATAAGCAATTGTGTTGCTTGCCACCTTAAAAAGGAGGCCTTAGGTATGCCGCCACTTGGAAGTGCTGGGAAAGAGTGATAGGTTATTGCTCATCGTGGTGAGATTTAACCACTGGTTAGATTTGTTTACTGTACATATAACTTATGTATCACTAAAGGAGATCTTGGCAAGAACTTCAATGCAACTGAAGTTCTACCAAAACCTCCTTGCTTTATATTTTAATGCTGCTTATTGTCATTAAACTACTCCATTAAAACATTTTAAAACTCAGGATAAGTGCTAGGACAAAAGATGTCAACCAAAAATGACCCTGGCAAACTACCTAGGGTTCAAAGAAATCCTGCAATAAGACATTATCCTTTACCTCCCAAATCTTGCAGAGAGGGAACAGGTGGAATAGAATTCAATAATCTAGCACAAACTAGAAAAAGCCATGAAAGACCAATAATCATATTGAACTAAGTCAGTTTCCAAAGAATACTCCAAATTTAGAGCATTGTCTGTGATGGAGTGGAGGGTGATTAATGAGAGGAGGTGGGGGCTGATGGAACTACTTTTGATAGTCATTATCTGTTTCCTCAAAAATTGTAACAATTTTTTTTTTAATTTTTCTCTTGCAGATTCTATCTACTTGTCCATGTAGGGAAGAGAATACAAGAATAAAAAAGAGAAAGCAGGAATTATTTTTATCTTTTTTTCCTCAATTTTTATGGACTATATTACGCACAAGTCAAAAGCATAAAAATATAAAGTAAAAAAATGAGAGTGGCATCTTTATACAATATATAATCTTTACTTCGTAGATCAAAGAAGGGCAGTTTGGAGGTTTCCACTTACTCTTATCCCTTCCAATCCATTGTTGCACCAAAGTCGTGAATCAGTGTTAGGTATTTCAAGCCCTTTCTTCAAGTTACTTTATATCAAGTTCTTCCTTGATTACTAACAAAATTATTTTTAGAAAAAACCCTAATTTATATGATCACTGGAAATTTTGGAGCCGTAATGATATTTCCTAAATATTTGAAAATATATTGCATGAGAAACTGCATGGATTGGTTGAATGATCTTTTAGTAAGCAATACCCTCTTATTCTGTTCCTGGGACACAATACTGGAATGTTCTGGACTATTTCAATTAAGCAAGAGAGAAGTCTCTGAAATAGCCAGGAAGTTCTGAATGGGAGTCGGTTTTACATGTATGTTTATTAAAAGTGAGAGTAGAAGGCTAAAGGTATATAGATTAGTTTGTGTTTTTTGTTGTTGTTTGTTCTTTCTTTTGAAAGATCAGCTCTGAAGCCTATCAATGCACTACTGTATTTAAATACTGCATCAAATGTAAACTATAGACTTTGGGTGATAATGATGTGTCAATGTAGGTTCATTCTGCATAAATGTGCCACTTTGGTGGGGGATGTTGATAGTGGGTGAGGCTGTGCATCTATGGGAATGAGGGGTATGTGTCAACTCTCCGTAATTTCTGTTCAATTTTTCTCTGTATGAAACTCCTCTAAATAGTAAAGTTTATTAACCTAAAAAAGTAACTTCACCTCTCTCAACCTCAGTTTCATCAAATGTAAAATATGAATAATAACCAGATCTATTTTATGAAGTAATTATAAGGCTAAATCGGCAGATATTATTTGCTTAGTGCTTGTCACATAAGGAGTTCCCACACATGTTGGCTGGTATTAGTGGTAATGTATCATTAAGATTTACCATTACTAAAGTTTTTTTTTTATTATTTCTATAATTTTAATGATTACCAAACACCTACGATTAATCTGTGAGGTAGACTGAACAGAGATTTATAACTTCTCATTACATGAGGAAACAAAGGGTAAACATTCAAATAAAGTCTGTTGAATCATAGGATCAGTACTGTAAATGAGCCTTCTATGTCCCACAACAATCTTTTTTCCATTACACACTTTGTCTGAGAACACCTTTACACTCTCAAAATTACAGGCCATTCTCACTCTGCACAATACAGTATTAATGGAAGACTCATGCTTACCAAAGCCAGGAAAAGCAAAGAATGCTTGTATTGAGAAACCCAAAGAGCTTTATTTATGTAGCCTATATCTCTTGATGTTTACTACATTCGATATTTAAACTGAGAAAAATTAAAAACCAAAGGCATGAAAGCATACAATGCATTAGTCTTCAAACTGATAACATCACCATGTCATATGTCATGAGTCCAAGAAACTACACTGTATGTTCCAAAGAGAAAACAAGTGAAAAATGCAAATAATATCTTAACATTTTAACAAAACAGTTCATTTCACATTTTAGATGTCAATAAAAGGGTCTGGGAATACCTAGTGGTCTACAGACCACACTTTGAGAACCTCTGTAACATAAAATAGATTAGTGTGATCCTTGATTTCACACTGGAAAGCTTCTGAGTCTGTGTCTTCTCCAGGTCCATCGATACTTTTCCTGCAAGCCTATCCTCCTTTGGATTTAAATGGGAGAGAACGGGTCATAGAATCTAGGAGCTTTCTGCTTGTACCAAGCTCTTAGCTCAATTTAAGCATAGCAAAGCCTGGAACGAGAAACAGCTCAGGTCTCAGGTGAAGGCAAGCCAGAGAACCCTGAGCTGTGAGCTGGCTTCAAAAGCCACAAAGGTGGCCCAGGCCAAGCCGGAGGATGAGGTGGCTACTTTGATGTGACCAAGTAAGAGGAGGCCATACAGCAGAGTATAGAGTTGAGTCGGGCAAGGCAGTGTGTGAGCCAGCTGAGACGCATCTAGAGGCTTCATGAATAATCAACAATGTGGAGAAACACTGGCTGGCTATTTAATGCAGTTTATAGACAATGTAATTTCCTATGTTTTTAGAACATCATGAATGTCGATGAAATGCCCTTTCATCTCACATTTAAGCTATAAAATGTCACTACCATTTCCAGTTTATTAGATGATGTGTTTCTTTAAAACTTTTGGTTTCACAAATATCATGTTCTGTTGTTGCATAAGGTCAGAATTATTTTCTGCCTGTTTATATGCAGTTTGACAAACTAAATCAATTTTTGTTCTTACAGAGAATAGAGCCACAGCTAACAGCTCAGAATTTCTGTGCCTAACATTTCTCTATAGTGCATCTTTATACTGAGAGATGTGATATGCATTAAAACATTTCCATATTATAGGTTTCATTCCCAAGTTGACATAAAATATGCAGATTAATTACTAGACATACTTCTCTATAATTTTGCATTATTCACAAATGTTTATTGAACTCCTATTATGTGTATACAGATCACTGGACTGGATGCCGGGTATAAAAAAGAAACTATGAAATGTAGCCCTTTTTAAAGGCTTATGGTCTAAATGAGAAAACACATATATATTCATAAACATATGTGAGTGAATGCAGTGTAGTTACAGTGATAAAAGGTAAATGCCAAATGCCAAATGCTAAAGTCCAGAAATATAAGAGGCCAAAGAGGGATCTGTGGTGGACATCTCTTTTAATCAGCTCAGTTCCTCCTTACCCCTCAGATCATGTGATGAAATAAGAGCACAATGAACCACCAATCCAGTGGTATATACATGACTCAATCTTGGTTCATTAACATATTCATATCCCTAGACATACTACCTCAAAGAAGGACTAATAAAAACATGCTTCCTGATTTACTGCAACAAGGTACATGGAATTATTTCCATGCAGAAAATAAGCTGTTAAGACAAAATCGTGGGCGCTCTACTGGTTATCTTTGCCACTCAATTAAAAAGAGTCCTCTGAGAATAAAGTTAAGACTGAGGAAAGCAGAGCTAAAAGATGCAGAGAGGCATTTCTAGACCCACCTTTGCCTACGGTCTCTCCCACCATTGGGCTTTTCCAGTGATGTCAGCCAAAAAGTCCCTTTTATCTTTAAACCGATTTAAATTGGATTCATGACACTCCTCATGAAAAGAGCCCTGATTCACAGAGGAAGAATAGTTACCTAAGGATTGAAATGGTCCCACAGGGCTTCTTGAAATGGTTTAAACAGAGTCCTAAGTGCTGTTTAAGAGTAAATTAATCACAGATAACATCATATTCAATGGTGAAAAGCTGAAAACTTTTTTCTAACATCAGGAATAAGACAAGAAAGCCACTCCCATCACTTTTATTCAACATAGTATTGGTAGTCCTAGCCACGGCAATTTGTCAAGAAAAATAAATAAAAGACATTCGCATTGAAGAAAAAAGAAGTAAAACCACCAATATTTGAAGATGACATAATACTATATATATATATATATATATATATATATATATATATATAAAATCCTAAAGACGCCACCAAAAACTGTTAGAACTAATAAAGAAATTCAGTAAGGTCATAGGATACAAAATCAATATATACTAATTGGTTTTGTTTCTATAAACTAATAACAAGCTATCAGGAAGAGAAATTAAAACAATGTTATTTATAATTTTTTCAAAAAGAAAATGAATAACTAAGAATCAATTTAACCAAAGAGGTAAAAGGCTTGTACACCAAAAACTATACAACATTGATGAAAGAAATCAAAGACAACATGAATGATTAAAAAGATATACTATGCTCATGGATTGAAAGAAATAATATTGTTAAAATGTCCATACTACTCAAAGCAATCTATAGATTCAATGCCATCAAAATCTCAATGATATTTTTCACAGAACATGATCAAATAATCCTAAAATTTATATGAAACCACAAAAGACCCCAAATAGCCCAAGCAATCTTGAGAATGAAGAACAAAACTGGGATATCATGATCTCTGAATTCAAAGTGTACTACAAAGCTACAGTACTCAAAATAGTATGTTACTGGAAAGAAAACAGATACACAGATAAATGGAACAGAGTATACATATGTGGTCAATTAATCTGTAATGAAGGAATCAAGAGTACACAATAGGGAAAAGACAGTAAATGGTTTGGGGAAACTGGATAACTGCATGCAGAAGAATAAAAGTAGACAATACTCTTACATCATATACAAAAAATAAATTCAAAATGAGTTAAAATCTTGAATGTACAACTGAAACCACAGAAAGAAGCCAAGTGACAAATGGAGGAGAAAAAAATATATCTGTATATCAAGGATATGGATTTTTGTCCTCCCACTGGCCTATAAAATTATATAAGTGCTACCATGAACGACTTATAGACAACTGCCCAAATTTCTTCACATCATTAGTTTTTGTTTTTGGTTTGTACATTTACGTGCATTTTAAAACAATTAAATGTTACTAAGAATTATAGTAAAAAATGGCTTTTTTTTGGCCTGTTCCTCCTTTGCTATTCTCTACCCTTGGTTTCTAGCACTAGAAAAAAAATACTTTTAATTTTTTAGCTATTTCTTCATATATTAGCTTTATATTTATAAATATTTATACTGTTTCATCTTAAAATTTTAATTCCAGACATCATGTATTGTCTTCTTGTCAAGTTAGTTGAGTATAGTTCCTTATCACCTATTTCCAAATCTCTGGACATATAATCTTAATTTTTGCTCAAATTATGGGTTAGTATTTACTTGGACTATGTAAATATTTAGACTGTATCAATACTGTTCACCACTGAGGCACACTGTGCTGTGATTATGATTCATTTTTTTTTTAAATCAAATAGGTTTCACTTATCTGCTCTATCAAACCTGTCAATTTTGAGAAATATTATTTTACAAATGTTTAAATATATCAGGTAACCTATCAGTTGCAAATGTCTTTCCTGATCTTTCTGGAGTCCTCCTTTTTCTCTTTTTGATTTCAACTTCAAGTTCCTTGTCTTTTGTCCTGTTTTCGAGGTGCCCGGAGTGTTGACCCTCTGGGCTTTAATGAATTCAGTTTGTTCCTAACCTGTTCCTTCTCTTCCTCTGCTAAGTCAGCCCCTGCATCTCTGCTGACTTTTCCAAAAACGTGCCGAAATCTCATTAGAGTTTGTACACGTTGACTCTAACATTTTAAAAACTTCTCTCCTATATTTTGGGTTTGAATAGGAGAGGAGATAACTACATGTGGTCTAACTACTTTGATTATCTGGAATTTCCCCAATTCACTTTAATCTCTCTCTCTCTTTTTTTTTTTTTCCCCTGCCACTGTATTTCTGAATTTTATATTCACTATTCTCTTTGGAATAAGAGAAGGTTCCCCCACCTCCTGAAAAATCTTTGAAATGTTTAAAAATATTCTTTTTCCTTTTTCTTCTTGGTATTTAGTGTTATCTTCAAATGGACTTATTTTTGTTCCTTAAATTCACCATTTGCATTTTCCTGAGTTCCTGCATTTTCTAAATTTTTATTAAGAATTATCAATAACTCAGAAATGATTTTCATGTCCTCAAGCTTCCACTAACAGAATTTAATCATGTCTCTGACTTGCTTTATAGTCACATGTAAGAGTACATCAATCATTTTGAAAATAGATTGTAGAATGATACCTATACTTTAAGAATCTCCTTAAAATCAGTGGCTGGCAAATATACAGTTATTTTAATAAGTTAATCGGCATTTGTTTTTAGGAAATATTTACCACAAGAGACTATGATGTACTTTAGCTGTTGGCTCTTTGTAATATAAAAATTTCATCAATAATAGATTCTAAAGCATCTTTGCAGTTTTCCTGATTGGCACACTCTACAAAAAAAAAAAAAAAAAAAAAAAAACCTCACTGTTAATCAGCTAGAGATGGAAGTCCCAATTTAAAACAACAGGTATCGATTTGACCCATAAACCTGCTATAGGACAGGAATAAAAGTTTTAGAATAATTCTTTTATACAATACCACCCCCCCCCCCAAATAAAAAACAAAACAACAAAATAAAACAAAATGGACACTTAGTTTAAATAGGGAAAAATTAATAGCTTATTTTTAGTTGCTAACTATCGTCTTGTATGTCTTTATTCAGTGATGCAGAGTGATTTACTATTAACTTGTATGTATTTTATTTTTTGATGTTTTTCCAGTTTCAGGAATTACATAAATTGTAGCTGGCTGTGCCCATTAGAACTCTATGATCAGGGAATAGCAGCATAGAGGGAGAGATAGAGTTGACCCTCATTATTTGTAAATATTGTGCAATATTTATAAATTCATCCACTTGCTAAAATTTATATGTAACCCCCAAATCAATACTCCCAGCATTTTCAAGGTCATTTACAGATATACCGAAGCAGTGAAAAATTTGAGTCACCCAAAGCATACCTTCACAGGTAATATGGAACGAGGCCACGCTCTGGCTTTTAATTTCAGCTTTCAGATGGTAAACAAATGTCTTTTTTGTGGTCTATTTAGTGCCATGTTTTCTGCATTTGTTGTTGTTGTCGATTTAGTTGTTTAAAATTGTCTCAGCATAATACTAAAGTGAGGTATAATTTTCTGAATGTAAGAGGAATGTGAAATAACTTACTGATAAAAAAACATACCTTGGATGAGCTTCATTGAGGCATGAGATACACTGCTGTTGGCCATGAGTTCAATGTTAATGAATCAGTAATATATATTATATAAAGTGTCTTTAAACAGAAACACACATAAAACAAGGTTATGTACAAGTTTGGTGAAAATATTACTATTTTCTCAACGACCTAACTGCACTTTCCATGGGACCATTTGTTCAGTATTTGCTAGATCAGTGTTTGCAGAAACTGTATAGAAAACATAACTACCATAAATAATGAGAATAGACTGTATTTACCAATTTACCCCATGGATGACTATTCTAATTTGAAAATATTGGAGAAAATATTATTGTGTGGATTTACCATTTCAATTCAAGGATAGATAATTACCTTCCCTTTGGCTAATTTTTATTATAATACTAAGGTTCAAGATAACTAAGTTAATTGTTCTATTTTTATTTATTTAATTTGATTAAAGAAGACAATTTATATGATATAAACAAATGTTAAATACTTCATTAAGCTGACTGTCTCCATTAGGAGAACTGCAAAATGGGCTAGAAGACAGAAAGCTTTTATAGGATAAAGAATAAAGAACAAGGAAGAAACAAACAGAAAATATTTGGTTGGCTGGGGCCAGATATTCAAACTTGTTCAGGGTGAGAAGGAACAAGGAAATAAATATAGAGCCCAGAGCTGGCTTGGTGTTTGTTGATTGGCTGAATAGATATACTATGTTTCTGGTCAAAGAAGAAAAGCATTTATGGGAACCAAGGTTTGGTTTGCTGATGTGGTATCCTGGGCAGAATCTTAGACCTAGAAATTTATTTCAATACTCTCATGGACCATAAAATAGAAGAAATGGCTCAAGTTTCTTTGTTAAAGTAGAGCTGTGTTTTGATCTTATTTTTGGCATGAAGGTGTACATAATCTTAAAATTGTCTTTATTAATTTACTTTAAAACTTCTTTTCTCCTGCTCTATCTATCTATCTATCTATCTATCTATCTATCTATCTATCTATCTATCTATCTATCATCTATCTATCTATCTATCTATCTATCTATCTAGACACTTTTAATTTTACCAACATCTGAACTCCTAAACTCAAAATACTCTTTTAGTTATCTGTTTCAATGAGGGATTCTGAGTCACCTGCTTGTAACGCTAATTGAGTTCTTATAACATTTCTTTCTTTTTCTTGAAAAAATTCTCTAAACCTTAGCTTTACGTGCTATAAAATAGAATATTCAATGAAAAAAAATACATTATTGATTGATTATAACCCTTTACAAACCTGAGCAAATTTTTGTCCTACTTCATCTGCAATATCCTAGTGATCATTTCAATTAAAACAGGCTTTGATTAAATGCTTCAGATTATTTTGTCAACCTCTAAATTTCACCTCACTAACTATTACAGCTTCAGTAAAATAAACTATAGGTTATTATATAGTTAGTAAATTAGTGAATTATACAGTCATATGCTTTTTATATTTAACTTTAAATATTTATGTGCTTAGGTACATTTAAATCAGTCTTTTTTTAACTTTTTTTTTTTTTTTTTTTTTTGCAAAATCTGTTTAAATGACTCTTGCCAATTATATCAGACTTTTAAAATTTGCCTCTCGGGTCTATTATCAATAATTAAAGTAAAACTGAATCTATATTGCTTTCTCATTTTAGTTTGAGTGCATATATTATTCTTTTCCCTTTAAAAAATCTTCCCAGTTGCTGAAGCTGAAAAATTACTTTATTTCTACCTCAGTGGAGCTTCTTTTTTGGAGGATGAAACACCTGCTATGCACACATTATGTAAAGAACATACCAATCAGTTAGAATGAAAGTTTGAATATAAATATCAGACATTACTGAAACCTATTTTATAATGTGCTTATGTATCAGTATCATTGTTTTACCATCTCATTGTTGTAGAAGCAGAGAGGCATGCGTGCATGCGTGTGCGTGTGCGTGTGTGTGTGTGTATGTGTGTAATTAATGAGCGAAAGTTACTATTAGTAGTTAACATAAGTAAATAACCGATTATTAACCTAACGACATTATTTGACAAATCTACAAAAATGATGCAAAAATTTTCCAATCCTTTATTTTTCTGTTATATTCTGTTTGCCTTGGGGTATTTGCATTTGCTCTCTGATGCTTTTTGAATTATCTTTCCCTCTTTTAACATGAGGCTGAGACTGTGCTACATAGTTTGAGGACGTGTCAATGTATTTCATAAATTTCAACTAAAACAGAAAAATGGATCTGGAAAGAAGTAAAATGTAGAGTAAGTGAAATTTGACACACCACCTAAAGCTTGCTTATTACTTCTTATATTTCAATTTTAACCATGAGATCCCATACAATTGATCTATTCTAACCAGCTCTTTACAACTAATATTTCTATATGCGCTGGTCTTTATCACTTTTCTTTTTACCTCACTTTTTTTTTTAAGTTAAGTACTTAAAGAGTACATATTTGTATTATCTCCATTCAAAATAATCTGTTTCAGTCTGAATGACAGTCTCACTGCTCTGCAGAAAGTACTATCACAATTGTTAATAAACATTGAAGATATGGTCTCATTTTTGATGCTTACTAAATTCCTCCTTCTTAAAAAATCCCTTTTCCTTGTTTTTATGGCAACATATTTCTTCTGGTTTTCCTCCTACTTTGCCAACTTATCTTATCAAATCTCATACATCTCTATCTGAGTATCAACAGTTCATGTTTTTTAAAGCTTGGCCCTTTAATCTCCTAAATCTACACTATCTTCCAAGCAGATTTCCCATATCCACCTTCTCCGTTTCTTCCTCTGCTCCCACAACTTCCAGCACTTTCTTCTTGAACATCTATACTCATATGTTCAAATGCCCATTTTATATCTCCATGGTTTCCACCCCCACCTTCTGTGGCTCTTTGATTTAAACCCATTCAGAAGTGAACTCATGAACCCCATCTACAGTTTTTCATTGCCAAAATTTAAATGTCATCATTGACCTTTCAATGATCAAGTCCAGAAAAGCTAGATTTTTGTAGCTGCTATCTTCCTTACTCTCCTTATATGATTGTCAAGTACTAATTATTTTACTTATTAAATATTTTTAGAATATGCTGTTTTCTATATGTTCCCCTTCTTTCCTGTTTCATGTTATCATCACTTCGTACCTAGATTACATCAGTAACCCATTAACTGTTTTTCCTAAACCCACTTTTGCTTCTCTGCTTCTTTTTTCCAAATTAATTCTTTATGCTCTGTTATGTATAATGGTATACAATGTGATGCCAAAGGCAATGAGAAGTGAGTAAAAGATGTAAAGCTGAATATTGTTATCATATCTATGCTAGAAGAATATCTACCAGTTTTGAAGTGTTGGAGTTGAAGGAAGACTCTGGGTTTAATGGTGGTGAGCTAATGTTAAGGGGCTGAGATTAATCGATAGTCATAGAAATGGAAAAAGAAGTTAGATAAGTAAATACTTTTCAGTATGGTATTTGGTGGCTGATAGGATATGGTGCTGAGTGGGAGACCAGGCAGTCTAAGCAAGTGGAAAGAACAACTGTTCTTGGGTAAAAACAAACAAACAAATAAGAACTATTCCTGATGAGATTTAATGCATTATTCTTTACAGATGCCTAAGAATATTACAGTATCCTCCTTGTCATCAGTTATCCTGTGTGTGTGTGTGTGTGTGTGTACGCGTGTGTAGGTTTATGAATGTATAAGTATATACATATATACATATATCCATATACACATATGCGCATGCATGCATATACATATATGACTAATATACATATTATTGTCTGGAAAACTTGTTTTCCCTGGTCTTCCTCAGTGATCCAGTGCTTTTTAGGAATATATTGAATCTGAGAAATGTAGCTCAGAGACAAATCAGTCAATACGTTCTGAACAGGTAAAATAGCACTCTCTAGAAATAATTTTTTAACAGGCTATGAACTGTTAAAACTCACCAAAATTTATTAATTTCTTCATACCTTTTTGTGTCTGTTAATAGCCAAAATTATAGATAATAAGCCAGAAACTGTGAGCTTAATTTATTTTCTAATCTCAGAACTTGCCAAGTCATTCATTTTTAGTAAGTTATTTGGCTCAAATTAACACTCTGAATATCTACATTTGTAAAAAAAAAAAAAAAAAAACTGTTTGAATAACATTAATTAAGTAAAAGGAACACAAAGTTCAGTTCTATGGCATAGTAATTAAGCTAAAGACTGACAATCACACACATTTTGATCCTTCTGTTACCTTTCTTTTCATGGTGTTACTGTCTTAGTCAGATAGGGCTGCTATAACAAAGAACCATAGGCTGTGTGGCTTATAAAAAATATATATATATATTTATATATATAAATATATATTTCTCACAACTCTGGAGGTTGAAAGTCCAAGATCAGGGCGCCAGCATTGTCCGGTTCTGATGAGGGCTCACTTCCGGGTTGCATGCTGCCACTTTCTTGAATCCTCACGTGGAGGAAAGAGAGTGAGCTTTCTGGGGTCCCATTTTTAAGAGCACTAATCACGTTCATAAGGGCTTTATCCTCATGACCTAATTACCTCCTCAAGGACCACCTCCTAATACAATCAGATTGAAATTTATTTCAATACATGAATTTGTGTGTGGGGGACACATTCATTTTGTTGCAATTACTATTTGTAATATTCCAAACTTGTTAAAAGCCTGGGTGAATTCTTTTAAAATGTTCATCAACAGGGTAAGTGATAAATTTAAGCAACTTGATCCACATATCTCATTACATTGACATTTGTCTTCAAAAAACAATTTTGTATGAAATATGATCTTCGCAAGGCAATACACATTTCTTAGGAATTTAATGAAATTTCTCAATTCCAATAATTATTTTGAATATTCTTGAAATTTAAGTAAAAAAAAGAATAGCTTTCTAATTTAACATATAGAGTTTCACTAGTTTTTTACTCTAAGTCCTTTTTTCTATATATTTCTATATTTTCCCTATTTATTTGATATATATGTAGTCTGCAGTTATCATGCAGGTAAATAATCATGGAAAATTCCCTTACTCATTTTAGGTGTTAGTGTCTCCATTTCTAAACTAGAGATGAATATAATGCTGCCAAAGGGCTATTGAGAGTTAAAGGAAGATAATCCATGGAAAATACCTGTTACTTAATAATTATTTAAGATAACATATAATAAAAATGTATATATATATATTTTTACCTTTTTTTAAAGACTGCTGAAAAATGCAGTGTAAATAAGGATTTAAACCAATGAAATTTTACTTCATTGATTTAAATGGGTATTTTCAATATGACCTCTTCCTAGTCCTCAAATTTCCATAGGCATGTCCAAGATACCCCCAATCAATATTTAATCTGACTTTAACTTACATAAGAGTTTATATAAATGATATACATATAGATACATTTGTAAGTAGACAGTCGCCATTTTTATTATAAATTTTAATACTTACAAAGAGTATAATTTCCAACATAAGTTGGATATTGACGTTTTAAAATAAAGTGGTTACTGGAAGATAGGGGGAGGCGAAAGGGAGAGATAAGTGGGGTTAAAGGGATCAAATATGTGGTAACAGAAAGAAATCTAACTATGGGCAGTGATTTACATGCTTTACTGTTGCAATATATATATATATGTGTGTGTGTGTGTGGGTATGTGTGTTTGTGTATATGTGTGGGTGTGTGTATGTATGTATGTGTGTGTGTGTGTGTATATATATATATATATATATATATATATATATATATGCTTTACTGTTGAAGTGTACACCTGAAACTTACTGGATTTCATTAACCAATGTCACTTTAATAAAAAGTAATTAATTAATTAATTAATTAATTAATTAAAGTGATTACATCATTCCTTTAAACATTTTTGGTGGCATCAAAATACTATAATGATTTGATATCAACCAGTATTCATTTAAAAAAATATATCAACATTATTTACAGTCAGATATTTTACTTTTTTCTTTTTTTCTCCACAAACCAATTTCATTTCACTCTCCAAATTTGACTTTCATCTTAATGGGACATATTTTATGATAGAAAGATTCTTAATTTATTTTGTGTGTGGGGGGGGCAAGAGCTTCTCTAAATACTAAAAAATTCTTCCATGTAAACTTATTACATATTTTCATAAACAAATTTAATGCATTTAAAGTGACTTTTGTGGAAAGTATGTCTTTTTATGAGATGTCTTGGGCTTTTTATTATATTGAATCTAATATCTATGAATGAATTATGTATTATTAGAATGAGACAGTTTATCATAAATTCTATTTTTATTATTGTGAGTACATCTTTATACATGTAGGTGTTGAAATACCTCGCTCATATAAATAAGTCAATAGGATTAAGAGAGTTATTCTAGCAATGTCATTGAATTATTTGAACTCCTTTCAAGACGTATGCAAAAGTCTTATTCTAATTCTTCAACAAAGATCCTTTTTAAATGACCTACCAGCTCACAATTCAAGTAGGTACTCTAATTATGTTGAAAGCACACAACTGAAAACCACCAGTCTTTCAAATTTATTTTTATTCTGTTATTAGAATTCTTTATTTTCTCAAAACCAATAACAATATTTTCATTGGTTCCTATAGTAATTCTTTGAAGATTTGTAATATTCTGGAACAATCATCACTAATATATTAAGTGCTGGGTGAGAGATTGAGAGATATTTTTTTAAAGTTAGAGAAGTTTATTATATGATGATAGAAAATTAGGACTGAAGCCTCAATACAGACTCTTAAGAACATATAGTATATTTTCATCTATCTGCCAACAGAATCTAGGTAACTTCCTTGTTTTGATTGCAAAAAAAAAAAAAAAAAAAAAAAAAAAGCTTGCTAATCTTGTTGGTGTTGATTTTGTAGATTTCCATCGATGCCTAGTTATAAGGGAGTTTTGTTTACTTGTTTGAAATTTATACAAATTTCAATAATATAACCTGGATTTTAAATGTTTAAAAAATGCTCTTAGGGAAGATTTAATATGAAAATATATATTTCTTTAATTTAAAAATTAATTCTTTTAAACTCTGAGGAACAACAATACACTGGTTGGGTAAACAGCTTCACAGTGGATCTCTTAGCAGTTTCTTCCAGATTTCTACTCCTAGACTCTTTCCTAAATAGAAACTCTAAAGACTTGAAAGGGGACTTAAAAGAAGAAAAGGAAAAAAGAGAGAGAGAGAAAGAGAGCCTTTAAAAGCAACTGATTCGTGACATTTTTTTCAGTCTTATCTAAAATTTGTTAGGGTTATTCTTTATCGAGACTGGGTATTCTCTTGGGGTAGAGTGTCTTTTGTGTACAGAACAGTTTCTTATTTTAATTTCCTACATGATTTAAAACTTGATGAATAGATTTCATTAGCACATTAAATCTGCATAGCATTTACATTGCCCATTTCTTTTAACACAAACTAAAGTAAAAAATATATACACATATACGAATATATATTCGTATATGTGTATATATTTTTTACATATATATATATATATATATATATATATATATATATATAATCTTCTCTGTTGTTGTTTGGGGTTTAATTTGGGTAGATTGGGTTCTGACTGATTGCCTGCTCTTCACTACCTCATCACAAGTTGCATTGATTAAGATTAAAGTAACCACAATTTTTACATCTCCTCAACATCTTATTTAAAGCTTATTTCAAACTTTTATTTATTTTAGAAATTGTGCATATGCATAGATTCCAAAAATTCTTTCAGCCTGTAATATATTCACATGCTCTTGATTTTCACCTTGCCCATCCTAACGCCTTTTATTTAGTGCAATGTTTAAACATCGGCTGTGTTCTTTACCATTGAGTAATAGTTGCATAGATCTAATAAAAGCGAAGAGCCAAAGATCTCTAAAAGAAGGAGGTTCTTTCCCTGCTCCATAACCTGTACTGTTCTTGTATGCAGATTAAGTCTACATTTAAATGGATATTAGTCATACTGGGTAAATAGTAATTGAATTACCCCCATCTAAAACCTCCTCAAAATTAAAATGAAATGGTTCCTCACTAATTAGTTTGACTAGATTCTGATAATTTGCACATACATCATGTTTTAAATATCTAAGGTGGTTGTGATCTGTATTATTATTACTGAAAGGAAAAAAACTTTAAGCAAATATATCATATTTATCTTAAGATCATGATGTATTAATCCCCAAAACATTCAAGTATTAATATCACATTATAAAGAAAGAAAACATCCATATCGGTGGCAATCTAAATAATTGAATTTTCCACTTACATGTGTATTGTGAAATAGTAACTGATGATAAGAGAATTCACCTAACATTTATTACATACTGGTCTCTGGGCTAAGAATTTTACTTACATTATACCATTTGATTATCACAACTCTCTTTGGCATGTATTTTTATTCGAATTTGACGAAGGAGTAAACCGAGGCTTAGAAGATATAGATACATCCAGGTATAACCTGTGACTTAGGTGACTCTAAGATCTGTGCTTGAAACACTTCATTACCTCTCTGAAAAAAAGACAGTTTATTTTTCTTAGGCTGCTTAGTATTAGAAATGAAGATAAATTGAAAGGAGAGATAAACCAATAGAAGTAATTAATATGCATACATTCATATTTTGTTCTTGCTGAGATTTTTTTTTTTTCTTTTTTTTGATGAGGGTAAAAGATCTCCCCTGAGTTTCAAATAGCAGGGCATAAGAAGTCTGGAGAGCCATTCTTTCAACACAAATTCAATGTGACTCAATAAGATGTTACACTTTTGAAAGTTTAGATCAGCCCCAATGAAAGAGAAAAAAAAAATCATTATCTTTGATGACAAAAATCAAGATAGAGAGTAAATGATGACTGTGTCTATCCTTGAGAACCTCACCCACCCACCCGAACGATTCGTGGATTTGCAGTAACAATTCTTTTATATATTTTTTCTCACAGGTCAGTCAAATTTATTAATGTGATTGGGTTAGGATTCAGGGGAACGTCTCTTTTTTAGGAAGCCATAATCTTACCTGATTTGGAAAAAGATACTGGGTCAGTAGAATCATGATGACTGCAAGTTCAGGACTTTATATGTGTGTGAGAGAAGCTATAGTCATAGGAAAGAGGAGTTTACAAGGCTTTAATGCAGATATTGTGTCTGATAATGAAAAAGACTAACAGAGATAGACACTGTGGAAGTTCATTAATACTAAAAATGCAGTCAGAAATGCATTATTCCAGAACCCCCTCTTCATCAAGCATCTATCTCCATGTAAGTTCTTGAACTAGGATAATCAATCACACAAGCAACATTTGCTGATTATTGTGCAAAGCCAAAATAGAAGCAAAATCTCTCTTTTAAACTTTTAAACTATTTATAAACATATCTTTTTACCCACAAGTATTTTATTGTCCTTCAAAATATTTAAAATAATTTCTTTGCATAACAATATTTAAAACAAGTAGTAAGATAAGTATTTCTCATGAACGGGTATCCAATGTTTCTTTCCTTAAACACCTTAGTCTTTGTTCATTATCCCATTCCAGAAATTACCTGATAAAAAATATTAAAATATTTCATTTTGAGATTTGGTGCTAAAGATCAAATCATGTTTATATTTAATTCAAGACTAGACACAGAGTAGGGCCTGATGGTGTCCGGTATCAGATTTCACTTATGTGTAATTCAAAACCAGATACTCAGTAGGACCCTGAAACCAATCTTTGAATGAATTATTGGCATAGCTACTTTATTGGTAACTAACAATTGTTATTCATCAAATGAGAGTTTAGAAGGAAAGAAACATAAATTATACTGAAAACTTAACCTGTTGTCCAAGATGTATGTGAGTTATGTTTTAACTCCACCTTTAACAGTATAGTCCAAAGATGCTTAAGAAGTTATATAAAATACTAGTATTGAAGAATTGAGTGATGGATTGAGTGATCAGAACCCATTCTCTTCTGTTGATTTATAATTTATGTCTTATTAACTAATCTCTACTAGAGAATAATAAATATTGGAAACATTATTATACAAGTAATCTATTTATATACTAATAAATAACAAGATATATCTATGTAAGTTTGCTTCTACCTGATTCCTGTGCCTAATAGTTTCACCATGCAACCAACCATTGAATAAAATCTGCATTAATTCATTTACCTCATCCTCTAATTTTTAAAAATAAGCATAAATACGTCAAGGTATTATTGACAAGAAGAAAACATTACTGTAATTCAGAATGTTGCATTAACACAACATGCCATTGAGTCCCTAGTAATTTCTTTTTATGCACCATATGACTTTTCTTAACTTTGAGTATCTTTTGCAGTTTTGGGTGCTTCATGTATAGATGAGATGGATGGCTCTGTGGAGAAGTTAAAAATTAGGCTGATTATTAATTTTGGCCCCAAATTTCACAGTTCATTTCTAGGAGAAATCTGAGCCAACATCAGAGTCTCATAAGGCTGACTTTCAATCAGAATAAGAAATTGATCATATACGTGTTCAACTACTAAACTTTCATATCTGGACAGAATAATGCTGTAGATTTCACATTTCAAAAATAGTATTGTGTACCAAGTATAATTCTAAATTAAAAAAAAAATCTTGAGCTCAATAATTTAATAGCAGTGTTATCTAGTAAATGGAAATACAAAGATTTAACTTGCTGTCTTTTTATTTTAATTATGTAGGAAAAACTATTTACCTCACTTGTCTCCAATTATATAGAATGACTTCTAAGGGCAGAGTGGTTTTTCGGGAGCTGCCTCTGAGAAAAGAGAGAAACTAAGTGATAAATTTGGTCTGAAAACTGACTTGTAGAACCACATAGGCTAATGCAGAAATTACAAGCTGATTCTAATAATACTTGATGTTATTAAGAAAAACAAGAATTTTGTGATAACATGCCTATTAAGACCTAAAAATCTTGTGGTTTATACTTCATTGTCATTCTGAACTTGCAAGAATCCAAAAATTAAATATCACGTCTTAATAGCCATAAAACAAACACTCCTTTAGTGTTGTTCTACCCTTGAGTCAGAAGCTGATTTTTCAAATAGTGGTGTGTAAAAATTAAACATGACCGGAAGCAGGAGAGAACAATGCTATAGAGAGAAACAAAATCCTTTCTGCCATACTAGTTTTGCCATGCAACTGATTCAAAGGAGAAAAGGTACAGATCAGAACATGGTTGCAATAAAACTGCAGATCCTTCCAGCAAGGGAGAAATATTTGAATTTATAATTGTATTTAGAGACTTAACTTGATTTTTTTCCCCAAGAATGCTTTTTTTTCAATTGATTTGCTTAAATCTTTACATAATTTAGATTAATGATGATGCGATCTTTTTTTCTCAAAAAAAAAAAAAAACTAAACTAAATATAGGTGATACTAAGCATTTATTAATTGCCTACAAATTTTAAGTGTCTACTTAGTGATAATTTTCTAAAATGTGGAGTTTTCTGTAGTTTTCACTTATCTATACAATTACTGTTTTTGTGCAACTGATGTAGCTACTGATAGAGCAAGACCAACGGAACTGAAAAAAAAATGAGATAAAACAAAGGTGCTTCCACGCTCAGATAAACATATTTTTAGTCAAGAAGATCATAAAAATAAAATGAGATAATATGAAATTTGTGGAAAAATAATATTTTTAGATAGTTACAAATAATTCTGAAATATCTGTTTTTCGCAGTGTATTTTCGCTGTGTCCAATAAAGCCGCAATTCTACTTTTTTGCTAATGAAATCATATAACACATTTATGTAAAGATTCTTTATAAAATTCTTAGATAATTCCAACACCCTCCCAAGGAATTTAAGATAAATTTGAAGCTAACATTCTATTCTCTTTTCTATTTCCTATGTATGTGTGTCATGGGAAAAGTTTTAGTCTGACTAAAGCCATATAAGCAAATTTACTGGATAGCAGCAAAAAATATGTTCTCTAATAAACCGGGGATCAGAACCCTAAGGCATCGACACATGGGAAGAAACATTTTGACAGTGAATGTCCAATAGACAAGAATGGATAATGATGAAGCAAAGTTACAGGAAGGCTGGTGTTAGAAATTAGCTGACTGTGTAAAGACAGGTAACACATGCTTTACTTTCATACTCAATTTCAATTATTGGTTTATATTAGGAAATGTGTTTCTACACTCTTGTTGTAATTGATTGTATGCAAATTACCAAATCTTACTTTATAAGTATTGGATATGAGAAATAAAATATTGCACTTGCTATTCTAATAATCCATCTAAGTTTTTACTAAAATTAGGCAAACAAAATTTATGGATGCTAATATAGGTGATGGTCCGCCTCAGAGTACATTGATAACTAGAGCTGGGACTTACAAATCTTAAATCATATAGTCACACAGTCCACCAGCCAGGAGGTGAGGGGAAACAAGAAAACAAAACTGAGAAACAGAATGCCTATTGTACTATTAATTATGATGCTCTTTCCGTTTGGGTAAATACTTAAAGACTTCCAGAATATGCAGTAATTTACAAAAGAGGATGTAAGGAATCTTATTTGAAAGTGTCGCCTCAATAAATTTAATAATAAAAAATACAACATAAAGAATTAAAAATATTATTCTAGGTTTATGTATCTTTTTAAATTAATTATATAGTTTTGTTTCAAACAAATGAAAAAGATATGTTAGGAAATTAATGTGTGGAGATAGTCAATTTTATTTTACATTTATGTGATGTATTGCAAAAAATGACTTTAAGTAGCTGGGACTATGGAATGGATTGGGAGGAAAAAGTGACATAGATATGGAATTTGATGTATAGAGCCAAGAAGTCATAGCTGAAGACTAAAAAAGTTTGTGTTCCCTCCACAGTGAGCACAGTGGTAAATAAACAGAAGGCCGAGAATTGAGACTTAATTTAGACCTCACCATGCATTCTCGTATTCTATGCAAGTTTCCAAAGGCCACATTCTTTTTTGTTTTTCACTTTTCACTAAATTAGTCTAAACTGAGCATAGAGTGAGGGATTTTAGTATTGTGTGAAGTAAGGCATTGGCTAGAAACAGAACCAGGACATTAAAGAATTATACGCAAAAACAAAACAAAAAACGGCTAGCAGCTGTACTTTTATTTTTTATAACTAAAGCTTATCAAGCATCTAACATTATGCTGAAGATGACAAGAAACATACCTTGAATTTGATGAGTCTTTAACTTTTAGCATTCATTATTATACACATTGATGAAAACAAAACAAAACAAACAAACAAAACATTGAAAGGATCTCTCTTTAGCGAATCTATAATTCGGTTTGGAAGAGTAAGCATATCTGATTCTAAAGATATGACACATACACAAATATAGGTAACTTACACTGAGGGCTTAATAAGAATTCTGAGTTCAGGGAATAAATACTTTCATACTGAAATAACTGATCAAATCTTTACAGAAAAAATAAAAAGACAATTAAATGCATCTTAACAAATAGGTTTTATAAAAAGGGATTATTACACAGGCGAACAAAGAAAGCATTAAACATAGTTTCAGAGTTTAGGATAAGCTTGTTATCCAAACAGTGTGAAATACTTGTCTACTCAAACACTGAAAGGAAGATGACCCTGGAGTCCACAAGCCACATTCTATATTCACGCCATTTCCCTGACTCTGCACACGTATCTATCTGACCTCTTCTCTCCCCTTTTCAGCCTTAAATTTTGTTTCTCATTCGGTTTACCCTTTCAGCTTAAGGCAAGTGCAGGTTTCCAGAATCCCTACTTTGTTGTTTCCAATCTGTAAACAATCCCAATTTAGTGTTTTAAAAGTGTCAAGATGGCAGTTCACAGCTGACTCCGTCTTTTGTGAATTTCCATAGATAGGAAATTTCACAAGCTCTTTCTCGTCCATTTAGAATTTAAATAGTCAAATCAGATTCAAGGAATATTTCTGAAATAAAAACATGCGTTGTAAACATCAGTTTATTAACAGCAAGACCGACTAGAAATATAAGAAGAGAATCTATTTTTAAACGAATTTCTTATATCAATAATTAAAGCTTGTCCGGAAAGTGGTTACTTTCTGTCTCTACATAGTAAGATGCCACAGTGAGAAATGCTATGGGCTTTAAAACATAAGCAAGGGGAGCATGGTATAACACAGGTTGGCATTAAGGTTCATGACAAAAAACTCAAGTTGATCTGCTCTTCAGCAGATGTCTGATCAGACATGCTGAAAGTTAAGTGGCAAAAATATTATATACACACCTTTAACATAGCTCTTTCCATTTGGTTTGATATTATAACTCTGAAAAAGTGCCAACAGTCTAAATATGGAGAAAGCAATGAAAGATAGGACTGAATGTATTTTGAGAAGATTTGGCTGAGAAAATTGGATAAAAATAATCTTTGTATTCTGTGATTTTCAAGATCAAAACATGTTATTTGAGGCTCCTGAATGTGTCTTATTTTAATTCAATATATGCTCAGCATTTCTTCCTGGAAATAGGTTGCTTTCTCTCTCAGATGGGACAGTAAAAGGAGGAGCTAGACACGTGTCTGTTATAGGAGCTTTCCAGGCAGTTGTGAAAGGACCATATCTTTCACTGAGTATCACTGCAGGGTATCAAATTGTGGAATTCTGGGTCCCCCAAGAACATCAGCCAATTTTTTTCATTTATTTCTAAACCTTCAGATAGCTAAAGTGAGATTTTCACTGAAATAATTCATTTACTTTCTCTTAAGATTTAACAAAATGACAACGAAAAATAGGTCAAATAGACCTATAGAATCACTGTATGGCACAGGGAATAGCATATGAGAGAGTTTAAACAAATAAATGAAATTGAGAGAAGTTAGGAAAATGTCAACTGAAAATAAAGGTGAACAGGAAAATGAAGCCAGTATCTGAATATATTCAGACTTTGGAAGTCTGTTCAAAGGAGGAAGACAGTCCTGTCAATAAAATCCTGGGTGAGTTCTGGATGAAGTGGAAGCAAATACCATGCATGGCAGTAGTTTGAAGTGAGATCAAAATTATAGAAATTAACTTAAAAATGCAAATAGAGTGTTTATGTTCTCCTACTTTATTCCCAATTTTAACTTTCCAGAAAAAAAGAATGAAGGTCCCTCAGCAAAATGACTGGTTTTCTATCCACTTGTTTAACTTGCCACCAATACAACATTAACAAACATTCTTTCTATAATCTTATTTTAAAATACAAGTTGGCAAGCAAAAGGCATGAATATTTTAGAACAAGAAAAAAAAAAACAGGAAAGAATAAAGAGTGAAAATTTTATCTAGTATTATTAGAAGGAGCAGAGGAACAAAATATAGCAAGGAAAAGAAACAAGCCTAATTTTATCTTTGGAAAGATTGAAGGAGATGTTGCACTCATGTAACAAAGAGCATTTGAATTGCATAAAGTTAACAATAACAATAGGATTGGAAGAAAAAGCCAAGAAAAACTCCTAGTTTCCAAAACAAAAAGAAAAATAAATGAGAAATAGACAATAAAAGAGACATAAAAGATCAAATAAGAAGATTCAATACCAGATCTAGGAGATTTCCCAAAGCAGAGAATTAGAAAGTAGAGCAGAGAAAAATATCAAGCATTAATAGATTTTTTTTTCCCATTGCTGAATGAGGATATATACTCCTCATTGAAATAGTCTATTGATTGTTCAAAACAATTACTGGAACAACAACAAAAAGACCTAGGCAATACATAACACTGCGAAATGTCTAACGACTTATGACCAAGAGAAGATATATTATCCCAATGGTACCAACCGAAGACTTTTTCTGTTTTTGAGAAAAAAATAAGATTTATTGAAAGTACATTTTAGAAGGAGACAGGCCACTAAGAAAGGCTACAGTCCTGTGGAATTTAAGAGATAAGGAGATAAGATAGTACACCCGAAAGGGAGGGATGGGTTTCCAGCCAGGAACGCTGTAGCCCCAAAGACTTAAGCAGTGACAATAGTTAAATTGCCAGGCATTTTTTCAGTAACACCAGATGCTAGAAGAGAGTGGAGCAAAGCCTCTCAAGATCTCTGCAAAAAAACATTTATCCAAATTTCCACAATCCTTCAAACTGTCAATCCAGTGTGAGTACAAAAAAAATTAATAGTTGAGGACTGAACATTTCATAAAGAAAATAGAATAATGAACACAGAGCAATGCAGAACAACCAGTGAAGTAGAGCAGAAAAGTCCCTGTTTGTTTCAATTTGAACTAACGTCAAAGAGAATGAGTGTATTTTCTTGGTAAAAAGGAGGCACTGATGAAAATGATATATGGCTGAACACTCTAAGAATCTTTAGAATAGATTAAAGACATGTTTGGGATAGTAAAAGCAGAGATATAACTTAAACTTGGTGTCATTGACATTCTCCACGAGTGGCACAGGACCTGTGACATAAGACCCAAAGTATAACAAGTAGAATCCTTGCTCATCTTCTGCTTAACTCTAAAGAATATTCACAGTCACAGAAAAAAGTGAATGTTTTCTGCTGGTATGTGTTTAATAAGATCTTTCATGGACACAGTCTAGTAAACATAACTGTGGTTTTAGTACAGAATATAAATCTTACAAAACTTAAAGGAAGGGAAATGAAAGTACAGCCAACTGAATATGAGAGCTGTAATTGTGAGAGGTTTTAGGGGAGACAAATGGGAACGCAAATGTCTCTTTTTTTTTTAGAAAATAAGAATTAGACAGGTACTACTACCTATGCTAAAGGGGAAAAGATTACAGCTATAATCTTCAGGGGATGTCAATGGGGTGATTGTGTATAGTGAAATAAACATAGAGATGGTTATGTACAGATGGGCAATTAAAGGGCTGAGAGTAAGGAAGTGGCAAACACCTAATATTTCTTGAAAACTTTTTTGAGGTTTAATCTTTTAGAAAGTTCATGGTTAAGATGCAGAGCAACGATGTACATAAAACATCAATCACTGTCTTACACACACACACAAAACCAACCAAAGTTCAAGATTAAGTAACCTGCCAAGTTTATGCAGTTGTAAAGAGATATGACTTGAGTTTGAAGGTATTTCTAGCAGCTCCAAAGTCCATATTCAACCCAGTGTACCATAGTACTTTCACAGTAGACCACTTCTTTAGTAAAAAGTGCTGGTAGGGTGAATATCAAGACCTTCTGATTCCAAAATTGTTATTCCTTGCTTCTTCACAGTTTGCACACTCTGAGCAAGTGCCATTGTGTTATGTGAGAGTAAAAGATGAGAAAATTATCAAATATTTAAAAAAAAATCCATTTTTGTTCTCAAGATTCTGGAGTATAGCCTGAGAAATATCATTGTTGTTAGAACTTTAGGAAATCACAAAAGCCTAAGCCAATCATTCATTAACTACAGTAAAAGCCTGATCTATGAACATCTTAAGCTTTAGGAAGATATAGGTGTCAGATTGGTCCAAAGAAAGAAATAAGACAATATTTCCTTTTAAAAATGTATATGACATTAATGCAGATTTGTTAGATAAAAATTATACCTTTGTGTTCACATAAAAATCTATATAAAAATATATTTTTATATTAACTTTCGTTAACCTCATACATTTTATCTTATTAATGAAACTATATTTAAATGAATTTTGTTAATAATTCCCAATCTTAGTATTTTAAAATTATCTTATAGAATTAATTTGAGAACACTGCCCATTATTTTCATCTTAGACTATTAAGAAAAATTTAAAAAGTAGGACTATTCATTCCGTGATACCTGGTATTGCATAAGCTGTGTCTAAACTCTATCTGGACTCACCATTAACATTTAAATGTCAAAAATTCTATTCTATTTCAACAAAAAAATTATTACATCCATATTTTTAAAAGTCTGTACCTTTAAAAGGAGTTCATATGCTGGTTTGGCTATGGCTGTTGTGCTTCAAGTATTTTTTAAATCTTTATAAATCAGTTCCAGAATGCAGTTTGCCTAATAGTCCTCTCACAGTATCTTACCTACAGCTAACAGATATGTGATTTTGCAGAACTTCCTCTCACATATCTGTATTCAGATAAGAGTTTATAGGGGAAAAATGACAAATACAGTCAATTTTATCATACTAAATCATTGCAAAATAATATCTATAGTGGTCACTTTAAGTGATCTACTTTGTCTTTGAATATATAATAAAAATTAGGGAAAAAATAATTATTTTGCTCACCTAAAGTTTAACCTTCAATACTTCAATTTTATGTATACTTTTAAATATTAAGAGAACCAGATATCATACCAAAATAAATTACATGGATATTTTTAGTGTTAATACATAAGTGACACTAAATTTGAAGTGGACACTATAATTATTACATTTTATCTAATTTTGAGCCCTAATTTGAATAGGAAGTCTTGAAAAAGTAGATATTGCTGTTGGAAAATCAAAGTGCCATTGAGGAGATTCAAAATAGAATCTCAGGTTTAGCTCATGGCTCTGTACAGAGAACTGTACAGAGAACTGTACAGAGAACTATGGAAATTATTTCTCAATAAATACTTTTGAAATGAATGGAGTGATTTTGTGGAGAGACTTGTTGGTCAATCAAGAGTTCTGTTTGGAACATTTGAGATTGAAATGCCTATTAGATCACCATATGGCAGTATTTGTATATTTCAATCAAGAAGCTAAGAAAAAGGTAAAGAACCAACTTTCCCCTGCATCTCAATGCGGTGATAGATAAAAATGAAAATCAAGGCAGTAGAAGGCAATTAAACACAAATACATTCCAGAGGAAAGCCTTCTTTGTGAATAATTTAGGCAAAAGAGGGAGTTTCAAGGTAAATAGTGTGGATCCTATATGTGTTCAGCTACCTGATAATTTTCATTACCAACAAGTACTGTAAGTATGTCCGTATATATGAATACAATATTTGTTGTTATGTATAATATATATAGTATTTGTCATATATACTATACATATTAAATATGTATATTTAAACATGATGAAGATACTTCATCTAAATAATCTAAGAATTAATTAATCATTATACATCATTACACAGTTGTTGCATCACACAGGCACAACTAGTTAATTGTTAAAAACAAAACAAAGATAAATTCTTTCATCCAGAAACCATACTAAGCAACGACAAAAGGCAGTATTTATGAAAGCAAAGCTTAATAGCTTGACTATATACACATCCAAATCCTTTGTATAATAAAATATAAGAAGTGGCAAAAATGCAATAAATCAAAGAAAATAATTGCAAGGTATATGAGACACAAATAGTTAACAAAAGAATTTATATCCACTTACAAATCAATAAATTAAGACAAACTTGCTGTGAAAAAAAAAAATAGTTATAGTTAGGCCAGACCATACACAAAAGAGAAACTCATCATGAATAACACATCCAAATTTTTGATATTACTGGAGATTCCAGAACTGCAAATAAAATGACAACAAAATAAAACAACAAAAAAATGCATCGTGTGTTTAGAAAATATTTCCTTGAACTAGTGTTTGAGGTTTAAATTGATATAAACTTTCCAATGGGCAATTGGCTGAAAAAAGTTTACATTTCATTAAGACAGCACATTGGGGATATCTTAGCCTTGATTACTAGTATAATAATCACAATTTGGTATAAAATGACAAAAATTAGAAAGCAGTTAATGTTGAGTAAAAAGTGATTGATTAAGTAATCTATTAAGTGGAATACTAAAATAACATTTCAGATACAGTGGACATCTGTGGCTCTACTCTCCTCAGACGTGGCATATAGAGTACAACACAGTCATAGGAGTTGCTATCTCATCACTGTTGCTATATCCTACTAGTGGAATCAAGTCAGAATTTCTGCCACACTCAAGATGAGGGGTTTTTCAAGGGTATAATACATAGGGGTCACTCTATAATTCCTTTTTTTCAACATCGCAGTAGCTCTGCTTTTAAAATAACCAAATTAGGGTGTGAGGTGAACAAAGTCCAATTTATTCATGTTAGATTTATTCTTGCAATTTGACCAAGCTGATAATGATGAACAAATTCAATATTTTCAGGTCATTTGAACATATCATTTTGGAAAAGCTCATGGGAAATCCAATTTAATATACAATTCTAAATTGAGAGATTGGTCAAATGTGTGAACCGTCTTGATCAGATAATATTAACTTTACATAGTCTTCCCAAAGGTGTGTGTGGGGGGGAAACTTTTGATTTTTTCAGAAAATACTTGATTTGTGTATATAATAAATAAATATCCTTCAAAAAATAAATTTCAAGGTATTTTTGGAAGTAGCTTTAAAAAAGATGAGATTCAATCAATCTAACTTTAGGCTAAAGGAAGATTTTGGTTAAAATAATACAGGATATTCATATCCATTCTATATTTGTATTTCCCTGAGCTAAAAATCAATTTAGCCAGAATGATCATGTTTATTTATACATGAAGAAGAATATGACATAAAGACAAATATAAATTCTTACTGCATGTTTCACTGTTTCAAAGAGTAAGCATAAACTATACAAATAAAACATAAACTTGGAAGTTAATATTTAATAAGAAATATAACAATTTTGAAACAGATATTCTTCCTTAAAAGTTTTCTTGTGTAAAACACAAAACCTAATAACGGAGATCTAGCTGAGAATATGACAAAGCAAGAATAGGTTTTGGTATATGCGAAGAGAAGTGAAGGTTTGATGTATTAATCTTAGTGCCTATAATTCTTCTAATTAAAATATTATTTTATGTCTTAAAAAACACTGACTTTCTAATTTATTTAGTTATTGTCATTTTAAAATAAATTAAATTCAAATTTGTCTTTTTAGAGATTACTAAATCAGAAATAAGACATATTAATTATTCCAATTTGTGATTTTCTCCTGACTTTTATCCCAACATGTGAACATATCTCTTTCTAAATCAATATATTTGTCATTTTCATGCTGAGTGCATTTAGAAATGTTTAGTAATTTTACTTTATGATCTGTGTGTATGTCTGTGTACCTGTCTGTATTTTTCCCCTGAAAGATCTATAGTAAAGTACAACTTTTAACTTTTCAAATACAAATTAGCAAGAAAACTTTAATAGAAAATGTGAAGAATATGAAAAATTATATTATTGAAGCAGAACACATGTAGATAGCTGGAAATAGTTGTTTTTATTATATTCCTTATAGAAAATAATTTTTGAGGACAAATTTTTTAATACAAATGAATAAGTAAGTACTCATATTTAAGAAAAATCTACAAGTTTTAGTCATCAAGAAATTAAAATGATAACTACATTCATATTACACTGTACAAATGTTCCATATGTATGTATACTAAGACTGAATATTGATTTATTTCAAATCATGTAAAAACAATTCACAAATGTATAAACTAGGATTCAGTGCAATGTGAAGGATATTGTTTCTTAGTTTAACTGAGATATATGTGGAAGTACTCTGCAAGGTATACTCCTAACAGACTGAAGTTTCAATAATAGTCCAACTCATAACGGTTGATACAAAGTGTGCAAATAACAATTCTGAACTTCCTTCAAAGACCCAAAATGTATTTGGCAAAAGTGTTAGTTAGGCTTCAGTCAGCTACATGAAAATACTTGAAGAAATGACAGTTCGATATGCAAATGACCATTAGCTGTGAAGGCGGGACAAACATTATATGAATGGCACAGGAATTTGTAGCGAACTTCAAAGGTACAATTCCGTTAGCATATCTTATATATTCTATATGGGTTCAGCTTCACTTAGGAAGACACTTGGGTTGATTAAATGTCTTCGTTTGTTTATCACTAACTTTCTCAAGACAGAGGACTTAGAGTACTCAAACCAGGAACATCTCCATGGTCAAGACAGGGCTAGCTGGTCATCCTAGTCTTGGTTCTCACTATTTTTATCAACTATCTGAGGACTTTTGCAAAGAAAGAAATACATGCCCAAGATCCTAAAAACAGATTTTATTTGAATTGATCTGGGATGGAACTCAGGTATTATATTGTTTGTTTACTTATTACTTTTTCTATTGTGGCCATAACAGATGGCTATCAACTTAGCAATGTGAAAAAAACAAATCTATTATCTCATAGCTCTCTAGGTCAGAAATGCAGGTATAGTGTGACTTGGCTGGACCATCTGGTTAGAGTTTGAAAGGCCAAAAGCAAGATGTCAGCAGGTATGTGTTTAGATATGGAGGCTTTGGTGACAAATTCCTTGCTAATTCAGGTCATTGGAAAAATTCAGTTCCTTGCAGAGGTAGGACTGAAGTCCTCTTGTCCTTGCTGGCTATAAAATGTGAACTGTTTCCTAGATCCTAAAGTCCACCCAACTTACTCCATATTCAAAGCCACATTGATGAATTAATGAGCCCTCCTCATGCATTGAATCTTTCCGATCTGCTCTCAGCCTCATCTCTCCTGCCCCTTCCTCCATGTTAATCTGACTTTTCTCCTTCTTCTCTAATCAGAGGGTCCATATGATTACATTGGATCCAACTGGATAATCCAAGGCCATCTCCTTATTTTAAGATGAGCTATTTATTAAATTACTTTTATCTATAAAGTCCCTTCACAGCAGTAACTAGATTGGTATTTTATTGAATAACCAAGGAACAGAAATTTTGCTGGAGAATCTTTAGAATTCTACCAGTACTTTTGTAGGTTCTCCAAGCTATTCTAATGTGAAGTTAGGGTTGAAAAACATTTGTAGGAATGCACTTGTTCTGATCCAAACACTTCTATCCTTCTATAGGAGTCAAGCATACTCAAAATGGAGATAAATAAAAACTTTCTTTGAGGTTTTTGGTTTCAGCTCTCATGTGTCTAGAACTTAAAAGTTGCATTACACTCCTATTGCTGCTGTAACAAGTTTCCACAACACATGTGGCTTATAACAACACAAATTTATTATGTTACATTTCTTGAGGCCAGAAGTCCACAATCGAGTTCACTGAGCTAAAGGCAAGTTGTATGACTTATTATCTACTTGTTTTGTAATTTTTTACCCAGGAAAATAAGACTGTAAATCAATAAACATTTCTACTTTTATTCGGGAAATTCTTATAAGCTATTTTTTCCTCAAGCAAAGAGTTAGATCATTTAGGCCAACAAGTTTCCTCTCAGATGATAGATTGCTAACCCAGCCAAACACCTTGTTTATTCAATAACAATTTACTTATTAAGATCCTTATCAAACTCATCCATTTGTCTTAAATTATTATGTCACAATCTTTAATTTCCCACTTTGAAAAACCCGAAATGATCTGTTTTACCTCAGATATCAACATTTTGTAAATATCCTCCTCTGACCATCTCATTCTGAGAAACTACAAAGACTCTGCTAAGCTTATCAATTGCAGTAGCACCAGGTAACTTATCTTTATTTGAATAACATTATTCTATAGCTATTTTTATGACATTAGCAGACAAAACTTGTTTTATACTTTGACAACTCTCATCTAATTTATGTACAGCAAATGCATAAATACTTTATTTTATTATTTAATGAAGAAACAGAATCTCATGGAAGGCAAGGGATTTGTACCATAGCACACAGGGAAAGATGTAGAACTGGGTTCTTCTTCATGAGATGACTCATTTCTCAAAATTGTTCAGTCATCACGATCCCCTATTTTTTTCTATACATAAATGAACTTCTTTTTAAAAAAACACCCACTTCTATGATAGAATAATTCATCTTTCTCTCTCATCGTCACCGTTCTCTGAACATCAGTCCTGCATTTTCAACTGCCTGTAGGACTTTCCCACTTGAATGTGTTCCTGTCATCTTACGCCATTTAACCGACATCATTTAAACTAAACTCTTCTACTCCAAAAATGTAATTTTCTGAACTTGATTATTATAAAGATATTTGACAGAGGTTTTAAAAATCTTAAGCATAAATTTTTTGTCTCCCTATTAACATTGTAAATGTCCTGAGGAAAAGGATCTCATATGATACTTCTCAATCGTGTCCTCCTCTCTGCCAAGCACAGCGACGTGTGAGGCATTCAGTAAAAGGGAGAGAGAAGGAGGGTATCTAAATTGAACAATGAAAATGATTAAGCTATAAGTCATTTTAATTGCTACATTAAATTAGGTTCAGCGTGACATTTAAAATTACAATTCAATTTGACTCAATGGTCGTGAGCTAGCATCACCAGGGGTGCTTAGGAAAAAAAAAAAAAATCAAGGGTAACATATAAAAGATAATTATTGTACACTGACCTCTAGGCAAGCCAATCTTTGGTTCTGGTACCATAAAATGAGTTCTTGAGGTGATATGAGGGAGGATCAGACAAAGGCAAACAGAAAATGAGAAACTTCTCTTTATTCCTTTTGCTTTCCTGCAATGAAAAAAGTCTACAAAATGGAAACATTTCAATTTTCAAGAAGATTTGGAGTGGAAGCACATTTTAAAGATGGAAGAGAAAGAAGAGTGAAGGGAAATGCTGAAGGGATTGAGAGCAGCAGTGCCATCATAGGAAGAAACATCTGAAAGGAAACCCTGAATAAACTGCTGAGCTTTCTTTCCTAGAATCACCTCAGTCGACTCCCATGAAAATGATCACAGCAAAAACAGGCCTTCGTTACTCTAAACTTGCTAGTCCTTCTCTGCAAATGGGCAGCAACAAACATAACAAGAGAGTCCACCATTGTCAAATGCCAGGACTCTTAACCTAAGTCCCAGCATGAGTAGTGAAGGGGAATCAAGGAATCAAATCTAACAATTGTCTCCCAGTGAGAGCACCATAGATAAACTTAAGATCATATATTATTAGGGATGTAATGATGATACAGCGTTCATTATAATCAGCAAAATCTTAGTTCTTGGTACTCTACCAATAACATGGGTACACAAAGGAAGTTAATACATAACCTATTTCCTCAGAGAGATGTATTGATTTGTAGATACACGCCCCTAGTGCTATTCGGGAATCCCACATTTCCTTATTCTGTTCTCCATTTCATGCTTCTGGATGGTTTCATACTTCTCTTCTTTTCTCAACTTCTCAAAACTCCTCCATTACCCCTCACAGAAGATTATCTTGCTTCCTATTTCACTGAGAGAATCGAGCAATCTGAAGAGAATGTCCATATGCTCGACCACCAAGTTACCAATCTGCTCACAGGGTGAATACACTAGGTTTAACTACCACCTGTAGTTAACTGAGCACTTCCAAATACTAAACTCTAGTCCTGAACTTGTTTCTGGACCCAGACTAATATATCTGGAAGCATACTTGCAATATCCAGTTAGATGTCTAAGAGGCGTCTAAATATTATGGTGTCTAAAAAAACTTTCTAGTCGCCATCCAAAAAAGGAGGGGGCGATTTTATTCTTCTAATTCCTAAGATCCTATGTCTTTTTCCTGAGCAGTTTCTCTTTGTGTCACTGTATTTGTGTGATAACACTAAGTGGTCCAAGAATCCCAAATGCATACAGCTTTCTTGGCTGTTAAGAAAGTAAATATATCGATATAGGAAGTTAGAATATCCCTTATTTAAGAGTTGGTCAGAATGATTTATGCATCTCACATATTTAGACATGAAGTTCATGAGCCCCATTTGTATTCTTGCTCCAGGCCCCATGATCTCAGATCCAAGCCTGCCTCCTCTCCTCAGACTCTCCCTTTCTCACTCTGCTTGCCTCACTGGACTCTGCTTTTTCTCAAACATGTCATACTCATTCCTGCCTCAGGATCTTTGCACTTACTTTCCCTGCTGCCTCGAATTGAATTGAATACGCACACTACAGGGAGACCTCTTCCATGTTCAATTTTTATCTTATTAAAAAGGCTTTCTCTCATAGCATTGTCAGATAGTTAACAATGCAGCTTCCCTCTTCATTTCTATCTTCCCTTTCTAGCTATGCTGTTTTATTTTTGTTCCTATAGATTTAACCTGTGCTTATTATTTCTCTTAAATGTGAGTTCTATGAGAGCAGGGACTTTATCTAACAGATAATATTCAATGCCTGAAATAAGTTCCTGATGTGGAGAGGAGCCTCGGGATATATGCTAAATTAATGAAGACTCTTTCAAAAGTGTGTATTTCTCTGTCTGAAATTACTATTTTCTCCTTAACATAAATCTGTCTTGTCCCCCAACAGAGCACCAAAGATGGCCGACTTTTCTTGAGTTCAAGAGATGTCTAATAAAGGGTTAGGAGTAGTAAAAAAAGTGATATTTTATGGTAGGATAAAACTCGTTAATGTTTTCCAATAAAAGCCTAGAATTTGATACTTTATGACTTTTAGTCTCAGAACCATGTCTAAATACACAAACACATCCATTTAGAATATTATAATTTAATCTTACCTCATTTATTTGACTTTTAAGTATGAGTAACCTGTTTTTTGCCACGTCATATGTTGATTTGGAGTCTATAGTCCTGGGACCACATGCTCTTTTAGTTCAGCTATGTGAACATAAACATTCTGTGAAGGACCCTAAATCACAATATGACAAGTGCCTGTGCTCATGTGACACTCATACTCACCCCTTCTCCCTTGTACTGAAGTATGTGACTTTTTAATTTTTTAAATTTATACTTAATCAGTATTCTAAGTATTAATAATTTCAGCCATTAGAAATGTAAAATTTTATATTTTGGTTTATATCACTTATGGAATTAATTTGTATATTTTAAAGTATGATTTATAAGTGAAAATCACTTCTCAGAAGACATCATGTGTCACGGGATAGTATTTTAAGCTATTATGTAGTATTGCATTTCATATATTTATGGTTCTCTTTTCCTCAATTCTCATTCATATACAGTATTTTCAGTTTCCTTGATTTTTAAAATGGAGGATTTATACTCATATATGCTATACGTGTATGAAAATTAAGCTTTCACTATACAAGGTGGAGCAAATGTCTCCATAATATTATAATAATGTTGCCATTTACAGTTTTACAAATTTGATTGACTTTTGGCATTTATATAGTTGGAGAAAACTACTTCATTCTTATCATTTAGCAGAGTAAAAATAATTTTAATTTTCTTACCAAATGCCTGATGTTCTTTCTTCAGTGATGTGAATAATGAACGTATTTGTCAAGGTTTAGTGGTAGTATAATATTATTCACATACATACAGATGTAGTCCATTCATCTTATTTAATTTATGTGGGCAGTTTCTTCAAATGACAGGACATATACCTTTTCAAGATACCTGCTCCTCTTTTCTCTTCTCATATTTAATGAGGACTAAGTCAGGTAATCTAGATTGTGACTTAATTCCACTGCAAAACTGGAGATCAATTTTGGCCAAGTAGCTAATCTTACAAAATACTGAATTTCTACCAATTGACTTTAATGAATTTCTCATTTTTTGTGTATAAGAGTGAGTGCGTATGTGAGCATTCAAACTCAATGTGATATTTAACATAATTTTTAGATTAAGATAAAGTTTGATAAAATAGTTTTGTCATAAAAAATATTTTCTTGTTCTCAACTACTATGCAGAATACCAATTAAGCTTATTTGTAAATATAATAACTGTAATACCTGTAGGCTTGTGTCTATAACATGAGTGTCACATATAAAAATATAGCAGAATGCTCTCTTTTAGTAGATCATAGGCTTTGAAATTTTTTTCCCCTGCACGTTGGGATGGTTGGCATGATATCATTCATATTAGCTGGCCCAGACTCCTCAAAACGGCAAACACTTATTCATAAAATGTCTGATTGATGTTAGAGTCGCAGCCAGAAGACAGGACAGAGTGATGCTAATTGACTCATATGAGAATTGAGCTCATGAACTTAGTTGTAGTGTTGCCAAGGTGTCACTTCATTAACCAGCTATTGTGTTGATGTGATTCAAGACTTGTACGCAAGTCACAACTCAAATGCTGCCTCACTCACTTTTGGTCCTTACCAGGAACGTATCCTCAGAAAGTACTTTAGGCTGTTTTTATAATGTGCACTATATGAATTAATATAAAACTATAAATTTCTTTAAATGAAACATTTTAAGTAAATAGCCCAAAGTATGTTTTTCGAAGGATAACTTACATGATGAGAGCCCCATAAGAAGCATAATTTACAGAACTTCTGTGATTTTAACATGTCTTCATAGGTCTTGGTCCACTAAGAGCACCAGTTTGCTTCAGAGAAGCTGGTGAAGCTTATGGGAAACACTTGACTGGCCTTGCTGAGATTGTCAACGCTGAAGGCTTCACATCCCAGGAAGTCTCCCTCACGAAGATCATCTCTTAATACCCTGCACAGTATATTGAATTTGAAAGGAATCAGCCTTCTCTTTCCTCTATTCTGGAAGAAAATGTTAGGCGAATTGAGATAGAGGCTGCTTAGAACAGTCAATGAGAAATTTTGAGTGCAACACTGGGAAGTATTACTTAAATGATCTTCCAATCCAGCCTACCAAGTTCCTCAAGAGGGAGACTATGTAATGAACTGAAATGTGAATGAAATAAAATAATTGCAATATTTATGAGTTACAAAAAATGACGAGAACAATGTTCTTTGAATTTTACATTTTTTTTTTTAGCAAATAGCTGTCATTTTCATTGCTGATTCATTTTTAGAGAAATATTCTCATAATTCCAGTTGCTCTTTCACATTAATCATCACAGAACATAGGTAAACTAAAAAGTCTTTCTAATAAAAATGTGAATTTTAGAATGCAATGCATTTTAATGTAACACTCTTTAAAAGTTCTAATTATAGGAGAGATTTAGTGTTAATCACACATAATTATAACTATGTAGTTAAATATATATAGAGAGGTATCTTATAATAAACACTTATATAACCATATATATTGAATAAACTATAAAAATGGAATTATGAGAAAATTAACATTATTGAAATACATTATTAATAAAACTGATAATGAATCCCTAAGTAAATAATGTAGGCAAAACTAATTAAAATAAAATTATTTATATATCTAATTAATTAGTAATAATTTGTTTCCATTTGTTAATACCCACGTATAGACATCTTAGCCAAAGATATTTTTGTAAAGAAAAGTCTCATGCAACATAAAGTTTAATCATTTTTCACTTTTAATTTATAGATTAATTTAATAGTTATTTGAAAATTTGTTCTTTGTGTCTTAATAACTATCAACAACTTATTTTCTCCTAAAGTGTGTTTATTGGTATGAATTTAAGTTACATTTATATGATCATAAATTTTTTTTTAAAGTAAAAATCATAATTTGGAACTTACCAACTAAATCTTGTTATCTTTCACCATATCTATTGATAGTATCAATAATTCTTGTCTTCCTTCTTTCTTTTTATCTTAGTTGACAAGACATTATTTTTACCATGTTATCCTAACAATATCAAATCAGATTTTGCCTAGCTCCTTTTACTGCAGTGGCGTACAGTTATCTCTATTGAATGCATTGTGTACCTATTTTGTCTCTGACAAACTAGCCTATCTAGAAAATTCTTCTTTTAGTTAGCTATAAGGAACATGTTTAATAAAGTGGTTTAGGAGATATACCGATTTCATAGGTTTTTTCCTTGATAGATTACCAGTATCTATTTTTCTTTGTATGACGAAGTAATCAATGATAGCTCTATACCAAACTGTGAATTGCTTAAGTAAAAATGCCTTGATTAATTAGAAACAGATAGGTTACAATCAGCCATTCAATGAGGGCTGAGAGAAGCTATTAAGTGTTCAAATTATTTATTGGGATAACAAACCATCTAGAATTAATGGCTTAAATAACCACCATTTCTTTTGATGGCTCATTGTCTATATCCAGAATTAAGACTGGACACGGAGAAAATGGCTTGTTTTCAATAGAGAGATTACAGTGGCTGGAAAAACCTGAATATCTGGAAGCTTCTTTACTCACATATCTAATGCCTGAGTGGGAATGACTCAAAGGCTGAAGTCAGTAAGGAATACTGACCAAAGAACCTATAGATACATTTCTTTGAGGTTTCTCCCAGAAGAGAATTTGGATTATGAGAAAATGTATCTCAAGAGGGATCATCCAGAAAGCAAACAACCCTAGATAACCAAATGGTAGTTGCATGACCTATTATAAACTAGCCTCAGAGGTATCATAGAGATACTACTCTTGATGGAATGAACATCAAATAATTTGGAGCCATTCTTGAAGACTGCCATCTGGGACTGGTAAAAGTAGAGGAGTGCATGCAGAAGTAGTTCTTTAAACAGACCAGAGAAGAGTCTGGTCTAACTATTTAACCTAGATAACCTATATCTAGGAAAAAAAGAGAGTACTAATGAAGGTTTAAGTACATTCTCTCTCTCTCTCTCTCTCTCTCTCTCTCTCTCTCTTCCTCTCTCTCTCTCTCTCTCTTTCTCTCTCTCTCTCTCTTTTGGTTTTATTTAGATTTGCATAGCACTTTGTAAAAAATGCTAGAATTATTTATTTTAATCTTTATGATAGCATCATAGTGACTATTTTTTACCGAAATATATAAGTTCTTTTAGTAATTTGTTTAATAATTTCTTTTTATTCTAAAGCTTTCTAGGCAAATGCTAAATAAACATAGAATTGAAATATGTATCTACACATTTAATGTGAAAAATAAAAATAAATTAGTGAATGAATAAATGAATGAATGAATGAATGTATCAATCAATCAACCAACCTACACATATAATAGGTCTTTTTAACTTTAATTATTTAAAAATCTTTTAGAAAGTATTTTTATTCTGTGTAGTTTAGGGGAATTTTTAGTTCCTCATTTCACTTTGACTAATTCAAAATTATCATCACAAAGTCATTCAAAATTAATCATCATAGAAATAATATAAGCGTAGTACTCCTTTATATGCCTTAGAAATGTAAAAATCTACAACACAGATATTAGACAATTAATATTTTAGAAAAAGGAGGTTCAAGCATGCTGATCGAATATTTGGCTTTTAAACGAAATAGGATAAAATGCTTAGAAGTGTCACAAATGAGTAAGAAATAAAAGCTGTGGGCAGTAAAAATCAAAGTTGATTTTTTAAATTTAGTAACATTAAATGCTTTTATCATTACACTTTTAAGTCTGTAAGTAATTACTGCATATGAATTCCCATTAATACCAGAAATTTCAGGAAAATTTTGAAGATAATATACCTCATGGGTTGCTCATTATAGATATTGATTATGATCAGTAATTTTCCATAAGTATAATATTCAAGTCTATGAGCATAAGAGAAGGAGATTGGTCTACTATGTTAAACCTTTACTTAAAATTACACACAAAATGTAAAGAAAACATAGGGTAAATTTTATTTGTGTGTTGTTTGTTCTTGGACAATATAAACAGTCAAATATGCCTAATTTATTTTTCTGAAATGTTCATATGTCTTAATCCTCTGGATTCTTATGATGATTCATTCATTCATTCAAAATTGTATTGAGTACTTGGAATACACCACTAAAAAATTAAAATTTCGTCTCTTATTTTATGGAATAACAAACACAAAATAATTATATAATATGTTTATATATGACCAGTGTTACAAGGGGAAAAAAAGAAATTTGGATCAAGAAAAGAGGAATTTTGAGATCTAAGAAGGTGTATCATGGTTTATAATTATAAAAAGGTTGATCAGCATCATTGTAAAAATCTTTAGGATGATGACATTTGAGCAACAACTTTAAGGAGGAGAAATGTTAATCCTCGTGGATGTTTTTAAGGTCATAAGGCAGAAGTGTGCTACCTCTGTTTGAGGAACATCTGAGTTATCAGTAAGCTGGAATGGAGTAACAAAGAAAGAGTGACGGGAGAGAGAAGGTGGAGCAGTGTGAAGATTTCATTAGGACTGTGGGCCACTATATTGACTTTGATTTTACTCTCAGTGAAATATGAAAGCATTCCTAGGTTTGACAGTATTTGGCAGAATCACATTGATTACTGGGTGGATGATAGACTTATAAGAGTGGAATCATCAAATCTAATTAGGAGGCCATCGTAGAAATTCAACAAACAATGACGGGGCTTGAGACCAGTGGATGATGATGGACGTGAAGAGCAGTAGTCATTCCTGTATGAATTTGCAAGGCAAACTCAACAGAATGTCCTTATGGATTAGATAGGGGACGTGAGAAAAGAGGGCAAAGGAGTCAAAAAGAGGACAAAGTTTTGGCCTGAAGGGTGGTGTTCCCACCAGTAGTCTTTAGAAATATAGAAGACCGCACATGGAGCAGACTTGGAAGGAAATTGGGAATTCCATTGTGATTATATATAAAAACTCACTGCTTACTTGAAGGCTTTTATTCAGTTAAACACAAATTGTTTTTGTTTTGTTTTGCTTTGCTTTTTAACAGATCTTTTAAAAGGAATTTCTGTAAATAATCATAGGATTAATTCAGTTTCTTCCAGAGTATCATATTGAACACAGAACTGGAAGGAAAATCAACCACTGATTCACTTGCTACAAAATATCTGCGATTTTAATTAAGTAAATCATTAAAATTCAATTATTTTCTAGATTTTTTTGTTCAGTGGGAAAAATAATTTTCTACCATTCCTGCTTTTCACATGATTATATGAAGATTAAATTATGTATGTAAATGTTAGTTAAATACCATGAAACCCAAGCATATGTCAAATATAATATTCATGATGTTAAATATGTAATTTTTTTCTATTTTAAACAAACTTAGATTTGAGTCTCAACCCAAGAAGAGCTGAAGATTTGGTGATTATCTTCTAATTTTTCTGGTTATAAAAGTAGACAAAAAATCAGTAAATAGATTATTCTTTGGTAGGTTATTTCTTTTTTTTAAGGTTACAATAGATTGCATCGCTTCTAATAAGAGATGGGGTTTATTTCTTCATCATTTGCACCTGGTCTTGGCCATGTGACTTCCTTTGGCTAATGAAAGCAAAAGCAAACTAACCCAAAGCTTGAAAAGTGCTTGCCTGTTGGTAAATGCTCACCCTCTGCTTAGAAAACCTTTCGTCATTTTGTGAACAAACCTAGGCTAGCATTTTAGAGCATGAGAGACCACATGGAGAGAGAGCTTGCATGTCGACCCCAGTCGATGACTCATATATGAGAGTGAAGTCATCCTAGACCACCTGGCACATATAAAAAAATCATCTGGCTAAACAACATAATCAAGGAGAAAAACATGTTTTGAGCCACTAATTCCTTGAGAAGTTGCACGCTGCGAAGTAGCAAAGGTTAACTGATTTAAATTTAATCTAGGTTAATTTAGTAATGTTGAAAACATAATCTGAATAATTACTAAATCTCATTTGATTGAAAAAGACAAGCTTAGAAAACAGCAAGACCTACCTTTGAATCTGGACCCTGACACATTCCGCTTATGAGATATTCAGTCTTTTATTTAACTTTGCTGTGCTTTACTTTGTCCATAAAAAAAGAGGGGCATAATCTTGTCCAATTTGTGGAATGGTTAAACTTGATGACTAAGATATACTCAGCATGTAGTAGATGCTCAACAAACTATTATTATTTTTATTCATTACATGTCATTATTTTGGCTTAATGTAATTTTATACTTTTTTCTTAAATGTATATTATTATTCTCATTTTTAATATTTTGCTATTAGAGCTTTAGAGCTTATAATTGACCTTCTCAACTATCATTAGTCCTGTCTTCAAAGACTTTGAGTAATATTTTATGAAATTCAAATCAGCATTGTAATTCTTTGAAAAATTATATAGACTTTCTACCCTTCCTTTTTATTTACTCATAGTTGATCTTTCATTTTTAAGGCATTTTGGGGACATTGAGTGTCATTTGAAGATACTCATGACAGTATCTTAAGAGATTTATAGCACTTAATCTGTCAGAGATTCATTTTTTGAATTAAAGAGTAGTAGGATATCTTTAGACCTCAAGTCTAATGCTTAGTTACATTCAAAATATCTTGTAAAATTAGTTTCAATGTCAGAATACTAATGCCTGTGTCAGCTTTTTAAAAAAGAGTGGCAATGATATACAGCCACCTAACTTTGACTGGAGACTATAAAATAGATGGAGTGGTTAGGTTTAGTCCTAAGTAACCTTTTATCCAGTGACAGTAATTACTTATTTGAACCTTTAATTCATTTAAATTTGCTTGAACTTTCAAGTGACTTCCCACATATTTTCCATTTTGACAGTTAAAATTAAATGATTAACATGTAGAACAACCTATTAATGCCATGGCGTGATTGACAGTTAAAAAAATCATAAAGCACCTTTAACTTTTCTAGCTTTGAAAAGTTAAATCTTTAATAAGATCAATTTATATTTGTCACATTATTACACTACTTTCATAGAAGCATACTCTAAAATAAACATTCAGGATCCATGAATGAGATTCAAAGAGATTTTTAGAAATGTGGATGTTTCTTTTATATATGTACTTTGCTTGTGAGAAGTCTAAAATTTTCATTATATTTCCAAGTTTGTTTGTGACCTCAGCGAAGTTAAAGCCACTACTTTAAAATATGAAATAATTTAATGAGAACAATTTTAAAAATGTATCCCCCTCACAAAAAAAATATACATTTATATGCATATATACATAATATATATATTTACATATATAAATATACATTATTTTATATATAATATACTATATATTAAATATATTTATATACATATAATGGTGTGTATATATATAGTATATATGGCATATATATATGTGTGTGTGTGTGTGTGTATATATATATATATATATATATATATATATATATATATATATATACCATTCTCTAACTCACCTGTATCTCTTAAGTTTGTCAGCTATGTTTTTTTACACAAAATCCTTTGAAATGGTTTGCTTTAAGTGGGCTTCTGGGCTTCTGTGATAAGTTTTAGGTTTTGCATTTGTACCTGTGTCATTTCTGCTTAAGGGGATAATAAGTCATTACTTCATTAACCTCACGAAGTCATTACTTCATTAACCTCCCTAGGAGCATTTGGGAATTTCCTTGTTATCTTTAACAATTTCTCTTAAAATGCAGTGGGAAAGAAATATTTTTCCCCAGTCAATATCCAGAAAGTCAATATCTTTGAGAGCTTCATATCGATTACTATGGGAATGACCGAAAATTATGAATTTCCTTATTGTCCCATTGAACTACTTGGAAACACTGCCCTGCCATTGATGTGTTACCATTGACAACAATCTAGCTCTACATGACCCTAGAAATTGCTCATTAACTTCACTCTAATGATATTATCTACTAAATTCTTTCTAAGGTTATCAATTCAAATTCCTATAATTTGGAAACTGTGGTCATCCAGAAACAGAATAGAGGATTCATGGCAGGCTCATTAAAAAACAAATTAAATCAGATATGATAAAGTCTGCAATTAACCTGTTACTTCTGTTATGCAGCCATTAATGTCTACTATTTTTTTTTTCCTAATTCTGAATCTAGGTGGTTTTTAGATGTTATTAGTTATAAGAATATCTGGAAGAATTTATTATAAAGGACAATTATTAGAATCTACTTAAAGTTTCTACTTTAATAGATCTTGGGTTTAGCCCAGGAATTTGCATGTTTAATAAACTCTCTCTAGTTATTCTGCTTCTAGTTTTCCAAACACCCTAGATTGAAAAATCTATTGGCTCTTTCACCTGAGAGATTATCGTCTTTTCCTATCCTTCATATGAATTCAATCAGCAGACATATCCAATAATTCTTGTATAATCATGAAGACAAATGAAGGCATACTTTTAAATCTGAGGATCTTTGCTTTGTATGTAAACTTTAGTTAATGACTATAATGCTATAAGTTTATTTTGCATCTTCCTTATTTGTATTTTTCTCTCATGAGTATTCCAATTGATTATTAAGAGTCAGAAGCCATTAGAACTGGAAGTGACATTTAAAATGAAGTAAATAAATGCCTTGTTTTCCATATGAAAGGCGTGTCTAGAAAATATATGCTTTTTACTTTAAAAATATTGGCTTATTTAAGATCATTTTATTAAATATTAGTTATGTATAATACATGGTCTAGTATTAGAGCTAGGTGTACTGACACTTATTTAGTATCACTTCTGACACATTTTTAAAGGATTTTCTTGCTCAATAAGACATTTACTCAATAATAATATTGAATTTTATTTTTCATTATGTAGTAATATATGTTTGTTGTAAAAGTACAAATAATTCAAATATTCTCAATTAGGAAAAAATAAAAAGTTAAATAATCTCCCCTGCATTAAGAATGTTACTGCTCAGAGTTAAAGGGTATTTCCCAGACTTATTAATAGAAGACAGGATACACACACACACACACACACACACACACACACACACATCTATATATATACACACATAGATGTATGTCTATACATCTGTATTTGTACATCTATACTATAAATGTATATATGTAAAATCATAGCATGTATATTTATATAAAATATATATATAATTCTAACTTACAATATATCATTAGCATTAAGCCAAAATAAGGGTTCTGAAGTCAAAACTGTGTTGTTTCCAGCAGCATCTGGCACATAGAAATCATTGATAAATGTATACTGAATGAATAAACCAGTAGATGAATGTGTCATTTCTGTCAGTTCCTATAACTCTATAGTACTTTACTCTTGTTTATGGCTACAAAATTTATCAATCGATGTATATAAGTAGTAACATTTAAATAAAATAAGTATTAATTAGAACAGATATTTAGTGTACATTCTTCTTAAAGGAAAATAATAATTTCTCTCATTTTTCCTTATTAGAAAAAAAATTGCAAATAGGGAATAATTTTATATTAGAATATGTATTCTTGATCACATTGCCTTCTACATCATGTAGCCAACCAGCTTAGAAGTTCTAGCAAGAAAGAATTGAGATCCCTTTATTACTGCTGTTCAGTACTCCTACTTTAGAAATGGCTTATTCCCTGAGCACCCTTGACACTCCATTCAGAAGTCTTTCTAAATGTGATGGTGTCTTAACACTTTCAAGTTGACCTCTAACTTCTTCTCATCTATTTCTCAAATTCTAAGTTCATTGTTTCTTCTATGAATGAAAAACCTTATATGAGGGTGTTTAATAGGATTCACCCATTTTTATCTTTGGTAGGATTATGTCTTGTCACTGATGACACTGCTATTTGTCTCTATTTTCTGTTTTCCAAGGTGGTACTACAACTCTGTCAGATTGATACTTACTCTTTTTACAGCAGATAAAAAATCTCACCTTTGGTTGATCAATGAGCCATTCTGGTGGTGTTTTGAGAAGTCAAAATCTACATTTATGTCATAGGCTTAAGTATAAATGTTAAAAATAAACAAATAAAAAACTTTGTAAATCAAATAATAAGCAGTCTACAGTTTTTACAATCTCAACTGTTTCTTAGCAAAATATTATTCATAATAGTCTACAATTGAATAGTAATTTCCTTGTTTCAATATTGAAACAGTGACAAGGATGCCTTTGGTTATCTTCTAAAGTTTCTGAATCTCATTTCATCAACTATCTCTTTTTCCTCTACTACAACATAAATTTTTAAAAATTGTATATCTTATAAGTTGTTAATTTTAATTGCACAACCCACACAAATAGTTGAATTCAAATCTTCTCCTAAAGAAATGCTGTGTTAATACCTTAACGAATGTAAATGGTTTACCCATCTGTCAATATCTTCCATGGTTTCAACATAAGAATCTATTTTTAAGCTATTTTTTGGCTAAGCCTAAGAAGCATAAGTTCATCTGTAGGTTGATTAAAGTTTAATTGTGTTAGCCAGACTGCAAGAAAGCCTTTAGCGATTCCTCTTCCTGATATTCAGGTCGTGAGTAACATCCTCAGTTACTTGCTTCAACCAACAGAACAAAGTTGAAAAGATGTCACTTCACTGATTAATTTACAGAAGATTGTGACTTCTGTATTGCTCACATACTCTCCCAATTACTTAGTTTTCATGGTTTGTTGAAGCAAAGTGCCAAGTGGGAAAGGCACACAGAACAAGAAACTTTGAGTAGCCTCAGGCCAACAGTCAGCAAAGTATTGAAGCTCTCAGTCCAACATGTGCAAGGAACTGAATGCCTCTTCGACCACCGAGGGAGCTTGTAAATGTTTTGTTTGTTTGTTTGTTTGTTTGTTTGTTTTTCTGAATTGAGAATTCTGGTGAGATTACAAACCCTAGACCTGCATCTTGATTACAACCTCCTGGAAGACCATAAAACAGAGGACTCTGCTACACTATACCTGAATTGATGACCCACAGAAACTATAATATTTAAGTATGGGTTGTGTTAACTGCAAAATTGGGGGCGGGGAGAGTGTTATTTAGCCATTGACAACTAATTCACATGTTCTAATAATATATCAATTAGAACTTCTTTCTTTTGTAGTTATTTCTTAATCCTCCTCAACTTATACTTCCCATGAGTGCGAAGATGGTTTAAAAAATAGACTTCCTATGTCATGGAGGTTTTATAATTTAACCATTTAGAGTCCATAAGAATCAATTTTGTTTGTAACAGATGTAATTCCTACTAATTAGACTGAAAGGTTTTTTGTTTGTTTATTTGTTTGTCTGTTCAGTCTATGGAGTTGTTGAGAGGGCTGGAGAGCCAGGCTCGAAACAAGCTTCTGTAAATACAGAACAGGCTGCTAAGAAAAACCGCACCAATCCCTGCTGCCTCTACGAAGCTCTAGGGAAAGTTTCCATAGCCACAGAATCTGCAACAGAAAAGGACACAACCTTTCAATCACTCCCAATCATTTCTTTTTTCAAAATGGTCCCTTCCAAATTGCAGTCTCTTGCGAGATCATCTATTTGGCAAACCAATGCTGTATGTCTAAATCTTGACTCCAACAGATGCTGATATTTTCAGGTTTTTTTGAGTTAATAGGAATTAGGAAGCTGAAAATTCCCCCCAGTACAGCCAAGATTTAAAGAAAGAAAAGCGCAGCATTAAAGAAATGAGAACACATGTTTTGAAAAATATAATTTGTTGTTTAATGAAGATCTGCTGTGGGAAGAAGTGTGTGGGGGGTGGGCAGGGGGGGATTGACTGCTAGCCAGATTATCATACCAGTTATAACACATCAATTTTATAAGTAAAATTCAAACTTGTCCCACATTTCAAATTATTATTTTAACATTGGGAGGGTGAGGAAAATCTTTTGTACTTAAAAGTAAAGGAAATGCCAATGCCTAATATATATTTGGAAAGTGATTTAACTATACATTTTGGAAAGAGATGGGGAAGGAAATAACAAGGCAAATGTACATCTGAAAAAAAAAAACATTTAAATATGCATTTCTTAAAAAGGAGTTCTATAAAGGTAAAGTCTACATCTGAGAGATTTAAATATGCATTTGAAAACAAAGGAGTCAGGGTAATTATTAACAAGAAAAACAGAAATATGACTGAAAAAGTAAAAATTTTTAAAGATATATTTTGATGATTTAGGTATAGTTATCCTAACATTCTGTTGATTATGGATGGGAGGTTTTTCCTCATTACTGGATGCCCAGGAAACACCACAGTTCTCAACTACATAAACTCCCATGTAAAACAGAATAATCAGACCCTATGAAGCTTTCTAGTAATTTTTAAGGAGAATTCTACCCACATTTCCAAAGCTCGGATAGATATTCTTCTTCCAGTTCCAAATATCCATTTTATTTGTTATATTTAGCAATATGTATCACAATGTCTTGTTTACTTTTCTGAAATTTTATTTGAGTATATATTATTTTGGGATACAAAACAGATCTCATTCATCCTTTCATTCACATTAGTTGCCAAAGCCTGAAAGTAACCACCATGAACACTAAACAGCTTTCTGAGGGCAAGAATGGAATCTGACGCTTTATATGCATTCAACAGAATAAACTATGTTAATCTATAAAATAAAAATATCAGAATTTTTTTTTAATTAGAAACTCTACTGGAAGCAAAAATAGCATTTAAGGAGTGATGTTTTAATGCTCTATATTTCAAAATGTTAATTAATATGATATTAAAATAGAAAAATAAACTTTAGAGAGCAATTCTTAAAATAACTTCAAAGAAGAGAGCTCAGTATTTGAAATTATTTGGTATTCATCATAAAGGCTCTATTTTTTCTTATTATGCAATAAAGTGTTTGGAAAACTTTAATATACACATTTTGTTTGTAATTGACCTTTCTGTGGTTGTTTGGCAGTAAATTTCTTAGAGTGCATCTTGCCCTGTAACAGCATTATTTTTACTCATAGATCACAGAGATAGAACTCACATAGGACACCTCTCTTTTATAAATATAGTCTTTAAAATTATCTCATTTATGTTGCTCAGTCTCTAATAAATATTGTAAAATATAATTTAAAATATATCATTATCTTATGTTTTAAAATTGTATTCTTTCAAAGAGGATAAATATTCCTGGTCTATTCATTCACATATTTATTCAAGAACTGTGTGAGTGTATGTCTATAGCCAACATCCCAAAGACATCACCAAAAACACCCCAAATTTATTTCTTACTGCAGTAAACACTACTATCTCTGTAGTTTTAATAGTGTGTGTGGAGAAGAGGAGAAATACAGGATATTTACAAGAGTTTTGGATTGATTTATGGTGGATTTTCAAATTAGAATCCTAATCAGATTTGTGAGAGAATAGTTTATAGTAAGTTCAGAGTTTTGAAATGAATTTTCAAAAGTACAATAAGTTCCTCTGAAAAGAGGGCGTTTACCCTGACAACTTGAGTAATTTAGTGTTTGGGCAAACAATATTTAGAAATTTCTTAAAATAAACAATAACGTTACCTGCAACTTTATCTTTCTGGTGAGAAATTTCCTGTATAGTAAAATTAACTCGACACAGGTTTTTAATTACTAGATTAAATGTAACTTAACATAAACAGTGAGCTTTGTGCCTGTGCTTTAGTTTGAACTTGCTATTTGAATATTTAACCTGATGGAACTAACTGTTTCTAAGAATAGAAGACCAAACCTATGACTATGTCAAGGTAACATATAGTATGGAAAGAATGAAGAAAATATTTGCTGAGCTCTATTTATCTCTATAAACAATTTGACTGTAACGTCTATCACAAAATGCATGACCAATGTGAGTTATAATGATTTACTCATTGGAAATTTAAAATAATGAGCAGAGAAAAGGCACTGGCATATTTGTTTATTTTTTAGTCAGTGCCTGTAAAGATCTTAGTGTCCAGGCAATCTCTCTCTCTCTCTCTCTCTCTCTCTCTCTCTCTCTCTCTCTCTCTCTCTCTCTCTCTCTCTCTCTCTCTCTCAATCAAAGTAAAACACGCAGTTTTGGCTAATTTCGTATCATCCTCATTGAAAAAGTACAGCACAAAGCCATGGCTCTTCAGAATCTTTATATTAAAACTTTCCTGTGAGTACTGGCTTCTAATGATGCAGTGGTTATTACTATGTTTTCTGAATAATGATGAATAATGCAAGTCTCACCTATTGTATGAAGGAGAATATATAAGGTAATTTATTCTCTAGATTTCCTGGGAATAAGTGTGGTACTAAACCCAGACATTTGGATACTACTGCTCAATAGATTTATTATTTGTAATGAATTTATAAACTTATTTTTAAACATATATTAGGTTTAATTTCTAATATGGTAAATTTCAGAAGCTGTAACCTACAAAACTGAAAACTTATTAGTGTCTTGAATTTTTATCTTTTTATATATTTTTAATAACTTTTGTTATCATAAAGGGTTATTGAGAAAACAGTTTTAATAATGCCAGCTGTAGGAGACTCTACATGCTTTGACTTTGCTATATACACAGAGATTGTGAGGTTATAAACTAGGTTATATGTTTCTGTTTATAAGAAACAGTAATTCAAAAGATATAATTTAATTGTCCACCATTAACCAATTTTGTCTCAACCAACAGTATTTAAAGATTTTAAAAAATCTATACATAATTAATCCCTCAAGTGCTCTTGGAAGCAGCTTTGCCATATTACTAGTTTCTTGACTTATAAGACTGTTTATAAATTTTTGACATGTATTAAATTTATACTTGGATGAGGATCACATTTTTAACTTTATGAAAATATAGTTTGACAGCAGAATAACTGGATTTACATTTTATGCTAGTGAGGAAGATCTTACATACACACACATACACACATACACCCCTAGTTTTGGCTCATAAAGCAAATGAAAAAATGATATTTTAACAAGAATGCCTGGACCTCTGATAGCATACGAGTAAAATATAGTTACTTTTGAATCTCACATTTTTTACAAAATTTCTTCTTTCAGGAACTGAAATAAATACCATTTTTACAGAAATTAAGCCATGAAGTCTTGATTTCTATTTAAATTTACTAAAGATTTCTGACACAAGATAGTTTGAAAGTATTAAAATACATTGAAAGCTAAATATATTTTTAGAAATTAAGTGAAATATATAAATATAAGATGAGGACTATAGATTTATTTTGTTTTTCAGTGGCACTCATCTTAAATTTATAAATAATACAGTAAACTGCTTTGCACATTTAAGAAACAATCAAATAACCATACAAAAACACCCATGTAGATAAATATGACCATTCTTAGAAATTATTATTATAACAAAAAAATTTTTTATTCTGATATTCTTTTTGGGTCAACATTTTTTATCAGGTTAGGCAAAGTCTATTTATAGTGCTCATGTAGGTACTACATATGTTGGGTAAAAAATACAGGGAAAATTTGTGTAACAAATCACAAATTATCATTTTTTTTTTTAGAAAAAAATATAGAATCATTTTGTATTTATTTATTTATTTATTTATTTATTTATTTATTTATTTATGTTTAAATGTATTGGGGTGACATTGGTTGATAAAAAATATAGGTTTCAAGTGTACAATTAAATAATATATCATTTATATATTGCATAGTGTTTTCACCACTGTAGTCAAATTTCCTTCTCTAACCACATATTTGACCCCTTTTACCCTTATATACCCTCTCCCACCCCCTTTCTCTCTGGTAACCACTACACTGTTATCTGTGCCTATGGATTTTTGTTTGTCTTATATGTAATGAACACAAACAATGTGCTATGTACTAGAAGTATTGAATAGATATATTAATAAAAATATTTATGTAATTTCTAGAAACTAATATTGTTATAAGAAATTTCATTATTCATAATTAGTCAAATCATTAGTCTACATAGGTCAAGTTAAATCTACTGATATGTCTTTCTGCACATTCTTCAGTTTGAAAACACTTAGCTAAATAAAATTCAACAACTAGCAAGAAGAAAGATTTGCTTTAATTTTGAGCATGAGAAGCTTCATTTTATCTTATGCATTACACATGAACAGGAGAATGATAGAATTCATTTCTGCTTTTGACTGATTTACTCTAGACCTGATGCAATATAATATATGATTAAAATATTTCAGTATGTTTTAAAGACTTGAAGGAAAATTAAAATGCCAACTCCACATTATCATTTCACAATTAAGAAAACTAAAGGCCAAAGAGATTCAACGATTTGTCTTAAAAGTAGACACAAATATATTCAGTGGCAGACCTGGTATTAAAAGTCAACTTTTATAACTCCAAGTCCAATTCTTGGTTTACCAACTAATATTTTGCTACGGTAAAAATAAAACAAAGGAAAACAGGAAAAATGTGTTCGATAACAATGTTTTACCAAAAAAGGATTATTAGCGATAATATCTAAAAAGAAATAACTCCTTAACCTGATTTATATGTGATCTTCTATTATAAGTGATAGAGTAATTTGTAAAAGGTATCAATAAACTGTTTAGCCTCTACTGGAAAAAGTTGTCATTTATTTGCCAGTCATGAAAGAATAAAAAAAAAATGGCTAAGAGAATTGATATGTGGTGAACAAGAAAAGAAAACTTGAAAGTAAAATAAGAAAATAATAATAACTTATGTAAAATGGAAGAATATACCCAAAACGAACCTGAGGAAATTTTCTCTCTATCTGAGATGAAAACACTCAAAAAATGGAATCTAACATAGGGATACATTAGAGAGCTGGGTAGCAGGATCAACGGGGTGATGGCAAATGCAGATTTTGAAAGATTGATTGCAAAATCAGGAAGAGACTAGTGACGGTGAAAAGAAATGATTCGAATTAAAACAGTAAAATACACAAAAATTAGAGATGAAAATTGTGAAGTTCTCAGAAATGCGATATGTTACTAAAACTCCTTATTTTCCTTCTTTGCTTTTATTGAAAGAAAGTAGCTTTTATTAAAAGAAAGTACAGGTCTTGGGAGTTCAAACTGCATCTGAAGAGAAGCTGTATGTGATTGAACCATCTGAGGAATCTGGAAGATCTAGAGCTGATATCCTGAAGACAGAGGCCTCTTAAAAAGCACAATTGACTTGGCAATATGTTCAGTTGGAAAGTAATAGGTTTTTTTTTTTTTTTTAAATTTTGTAGCATAAAACAATTTTTCATGACATTTTGGGCATAAATTCTACAAGGTAATATTGAAGTTATTTTGAAAATTTTTTTTAATGTGTATATTATTATCAGTCTGTGGTAAATGTCTCTATTTTACATTTCTCACCCATTTTCCCAAGTGCTAGTATACAATGGTAATGATGGGAAGAGATTAACAATCCCTATAACTCAAGAAGCTAGGACATCTGGGATATTCGTGGTAAAGAGAAATTGTGAAGGTTTAATGGCAATGGTGGAACTACTGGGCATTGTAAGAAAATTGGGAATAAAAGCAAAAATTAAGAACTCGTTTTTGAGACACTAGTGAGACATCTATAAGAAGATATCTAATAGAGTTGGACACATGAGATTAAAAAAAAAACACAGAGAAAATTGGACTGACATAGATTAGTCTACTATGAGTTTAAAGGTCATTATCGCTATCAGTGCCTAAGGAAGAGTGAAATGCCTGAGGGAATAAATATAAAGAGGCATGCAAAAAAGGAGCTAAAGGTACTCCCAGGATGCTCAACACTAGGAAGTGAAAATGGAATGAGAAATTAAGTGTCTATATATTTTCAAGGCATTCACTTTTTACTAAGCCTGGTCCTCACATGCTGTACACAGAGACTATGGCACAGAGAACTTCTTAGGTTAATTCCTTTTTTCAGTCTTACCAGCAGCTTCTTTTTGAGCAGGATTTATGACTCTTCTTGAATTTGAGTTTCCTTATTTGTAAAGTGAAAATAATCATACCTATACTTCTGTACTAACAGTAATTTAAATATTAGGGTTGTGTCTTAAGTTAATACTTAATCCAGAGTTACACAAGAACAGTTTTTATGGATGAAGTAATTTGACTAGAAACTATGGTTTCCACTGATTTTGGAACTTTTAAAACAGAGTATGTGAGGTGATTTGTATCACCAATAAATTCCATTTATTTATTTGTTGCTTTAGTAGATGAAGCCAGGAGCTGTAAGAGGGCAGGCAATAGTCAAGTCTCTTGTGTTCCTTGGGCAAGGCATAATAAAGTTTCTGCAAAACAGAATTCAGTAACCAACCACACATCTGGAATAATGGCTAAGAAAGAAGGAGAGGGCTCATTTGAAGATGTAGAATGGAACACTAGGTCGACTGATAAACAATTTCAGCCTTCGAATTACAGTCTATCAATTCAAAAACCAAATCTCCATATCTAAAAAGTGAATTAATCTTTTTTTTTTTTTTAAGGACTCTCTAAACATCTTGTGTTTGGAAAAAAAAAATAATTTATCATGCCATTTATAAGTAGGGCTTCCAGATAATGAAATGCAGTATCCTTAAAGGGAAATTCAAATTAAAGTTTCAACTCATATAAACTAAATCTTTTATTCCAAAATGAAAGTGCTGCATTTTTCAATAAAATGTACTTTTCCAATATTTAGAATTCAATATCTGCAAGAACTGAATGAAAAGGAGCTTAATTGCTAGAAGGGCAATATATGAGAGGGAATGGAAAGGAATAAGATATTTGACTTATGCATTTTCCTCAATTTCAATGGATCTTTTTTTGCTATAATTATCTTTAAGCCTTGAGGTATATTTTTCCTTGTATATCATAAAATCTTTAATTAATCATTTGCTGGTGCTTGTAAAAATAAAATGGATTAGATTTAGCTCTGAATTATCCATAGTAATGGAAAAAAATAGTCACATATAATTTAAAATTTATAATACAGAAAGAATCAGTAAATATTTTTTTTTATTTTTTTGAAACAAACTGAATACAGAGACTTTGTCCAACATTCAATTGCCTACCCCATGCATACACTTTCAAGTAATCATTCCTTCATTTTTGTACCTGTCTCCTAACTGCCTTTAACTTCATTCCTTTGGTTAGATTCCTAAAAATCAAGGGTTGGAAACACAGCTTACCTCAAGAGCAATATAAGCTCATGGTGTTTTCCAAAACATAATTCATCATCATCTGTGCCATTCTTTGGTTCCTGTCTGAACATGCCATCCTTTAGTGAAGATGGCTTACCAAGTAAAATGTGTGTCTCTGGAATTAGATGGTATGATACTCACTAGAAATCAATATTACCTATATTTAAAGAAAAGTTGCATTTTTTGTGTCTTCAATCTTTTTTCCTCTCCCACGTTATATTGTCCTTTGCTCACATATGCTCTTACCACATGCATGTAACACTCCAGGCTGTTGGTGGGAGTCTTCCTTTATTTTTAACTGAGAAGTTCTTGTTCACATTACTAAAATGTGAATAAAAGAACATAAATAATTGATTTTCTAGATGTGTACTTTAAAAATGTGTAGTCTAAATGGCAGGAGGATATTTGATTTTTAAATGTGTATATATTGCATAGATGCAAATGATGAATGTATGACTATCTATCTCATCATGAGTAATTATAGAAATTCTAGCTTTTTAAAAAATATCTTTTTTGGTTATAGTGAACATACTGGGAATTCACTGATATGTATTCAAGGCAATGGGATAATAAAAATTTTTAGAATGTTTGTTTCCAAGCATTTCAGGCATGTAAACTTTCACTAGAAAGAGTAAATATAAATGTGACGAAAAATCTCTGATTGGAGCAAATCACACACCACCTCAGCCATCAACAGCTTTTCTCTTTCCTAAACTTAAGAAAGCAGACAAATGGAAAGAATTTAAAACTCATTCTTTGGTAATTAGCCATGACTAGAGCAATTCAAAATCGCAATTTAACAGCAGTTTTGAATTGGTTTATGTTACTTACAGCAAAATGTTCTCACTTGAATCTATCATTACTAAATAAGACATATTAATAAACAACGTTTTAAAAAGCAAAGCTTAAATGAAGATGGCTTTAAACAAGGTACTTACTTTGAAGATGGATTCACCTTTCTGAGAGTAATTGTACTGCCTGTTGGGAAAGATATATTCTCAAACTCAAAGAAAATGAGAGGTTTTGAGAAACCTTTACCCTGTTTCTAAGATAAAGAAGACCCAATGGTCTTTTTTTTTTTTTTCACCTCCACATGAAAACCAACTCTAACATGTCTTTGTCCCCTTCTCTGAAAGGTTGCTCTGAGTTCAAATATATAACCCAATAAAAAGTCTACAATATGAAAACTATGTAGCCTTTTCTTCACATGGAGACAACAAAGTTTTTATCTTTTCAGATATCAATGAAGTTTTTACCTCAGAGAGTTTATAATGAACAATGCTTTATAAAAAATAAAGGTTACTTACAATGGAAGATATAAAATAGAGGAGACTTCTATAAAAACTAAGCTTATTTAAACAGTTCTTGTTTTGTGAATTTTACTTTAGAGTCATACATGTATTTAGAAATACATACTGAACTATATAATGAGTAAATGTAACAAATGTATACAGATATATACACAGTTTGTCCTATCCTCCCAGGTAGTAATTACATCACATAGATTTAAAACACAGTAATTCAACTATAAATTTACAGTGGAACAAAAATAAGTATTGCAAAGTATTTTTTTTTCCAAAAATTATATTGCTCGAAGTGATGTTGATACTTTTATTCTGAGATGGCTGTATGTGTTTGTAAGGTATAAAAATCAAGTAATTGTATAATGTTTTAAGTCTATCATTTTCAATGTTCTAGAGAAATGAGCTTTTCAGCACGTATAACAGAGGTATAAATATAAGGCAAAATGTGTTAAGTAAAAATTCTATATCTACATTTGAAATTATAAATATTGTCAAGAACTCATGTACTTAATCTTGAAAATCATCAAACAACAATAATTTTCTACTAAAAAGAACTAGAAACAGTGGATAGCATCTCTAGTGCCTAGATAGGCCTTCCACAAAAATAAGCCAAGAGACAGAGAAAAAAATGTCTTCTCTATCTGTGGACAAGATAATATACCAGATAAGTCTGCAATATCCTAATATCAGGTAGCAAGGATACTCTGGGAGTATGGTAGGATCATGTCGGAAAGAGGTATGAACCTAATAGAAAAATCTTCCACTGAACAAACATGGACATGCTTGACATCATAAAAAAAAAAAAAAATCTATCAAATATATTTGTACCCATAGTTAATTATAATTTTTAAGATACATTTTTGAAGCTTGAGGAAAAACTGTGTTGAAAGCTGATAGTCAACATAAAGAAATATGTCAACTGTTGAAAGCTGATAAAGTCAAAAGATATTAAGCAGAAAATAACAGAAAAATTATTTTCATAGAAAAATTTTAGGTAATACATGAAGAATAAACAATTGGATTAAAATATTTTCTTTTTTGCAATCTCCAATGAAGTTATATATAGGTTTATGCAAAAATCACCAATAATTGTGAATATCATATAAAGAAGATGACTAGACAATATGTGGTGCCCGATGGAAAACATGAATCTCCTGCTGAAAAAGAACAGCAGCATACAGATGTTATAGTAATCCTGTCAAAGAAAACCAAATCAAACCCAAATCTAGATTCATCTACCAATATATACAGTAGAGAATAAACAGAGAAAGCTGTTTTATTACTACGCAGCAATACTATCAGCAAAGCCCAAAATGTGCAAAATATTACAGAAAGAAAAAATTTTAGACATTAAATAAAACAACATGGAGATAACACACACAAAAAAAAACATAAAGAATTTATTCAAAAATGAATGAAAAGGAGAGACAGGGGAAGAGGGGAAAGAGAGAGAGAGAGAGAGCGAGAGAGAGAGAGAGAGAAGGGAAAAGAGAGAGAGGGAGGAGGAGGAGGAGGAAGAGGAGAAATTACTTAAAAAAAAGAATAACAATCTAAATATCTTTTAAAGAACTGTTAAAATTGTTGACATTTATGAAATAATTAGAATTTGAATACTAACACTGAATATTGAATATTAGAGTATTTATACATATTTTAGATGTATTAATAATACTGTTTTTTTTAAAGCATACCTTTAGAAATACATACTGAACTATATAATGAAATGTTATGATGTCTCTAAAAATAGGGAGATATAGATGGGACATCAATTGAGATGAAGTACCACCATAGTTGACATCTCTGGAAGCTGAATAATGAACACAAGGAATGCATTATATTACTGAATCTACTTTTCAAAAGTTAAAAACAATGTTAACATTTAGAGAAAGTGACAGTACCTGAGTACTTAATTATTTCGTTAAGCATCTTTTTATATATTTATTTGGAGTAATTTAAAGACACTGCTTCTGCTTTCCAGAACCGCACTGTCCAATATGGTACCTATTAGCACCTGAAATGTGGCTAATTCAAATTGAGATGTAAACACACAGTGGATTTCATGTACAGTTTAAAAATGTAAAATGTTAGATTTATAGTTTTATATTGCTTTCTTATGCAAATAATAGTTTTTATATATTGGTTTATGTAAAATATCTTACAGAATAACTTTTCTCTGTTCTTTTAACTTGCTTAACAAGACTACTAGAAAATTTGAAATTGCATTTGTTTTTTTGCATTATATTTCTATTTTCTAGTGCTGTTCTAGATAATTTTGTAAGGCGAGTTAAATGACACCACTAAGAACCCTTTAAAAATTTGCTTTAATTTAGAGAAATGGTTGGTTTTAAATATGCAGATGATCATAACTGATTAAGGCATTTAGCCATGAAGAAAACCAACAATAAAAAACAACAAATTATTTATTCAGCCAGCAGGATGTACTTTAGAGAAATGAAATAAATAAATAAATTCAGAAGTCCAAAATAGAATACTCTCTAAGCATAGTTAATTTTCTAAATGTTATTTAATTGATTAAGTATAGAACAATAGAAAAATACTTCTTTTGTTAAATGTTATTTATAGAATAATTGATGGTTATTATGCACAATCACAATTTAAGTGGGAAAGTTTTATTACTTTTTAGAGACACAGCAAGAATTATAATATCCAAACTTTAAAAATGTGTTTAAATATTTATTATTGAATCATTAAAAATATATTCTTTGTTTAATATATCTAATAATTTTCATCTGACAGAAGTACTGTATCATTAAAGATGAGATTGTGTCAATTAGTAAATTTTATTCCCATAAAAAATTTCAAAGCTAATTTGAAAAGAGAATAAAGCAATATATACAGGTTCAGATCGGGATAATGCCTTGGACATACCAATTTGTTTTTTTGTCGAAACAGGAACTTTTAGGAAATACTACTACAGATAAAAGAAGTTCCTTGAATTGACAAAAATAACATCTCATATTTAATCATGTATTATTACAGGTATGTACTTACATATAACAAAGTAATTTTAACTTCTTCTTCTCAGAAAGGATAAAATTTATCTTGTCTTTTACTACTCTTTCTCCCTTTCTACTTTTCTGTGCATTGAGTTCAGTTGATAAAGTCTTGACTGCATCTGAATCTTAACTCCATTATTTGTCTTTATCATGCAATTTCTAGGACCCTCCTGGATCAGGTTCTGAGTAGCTGCTAAACAACGTGATATTATGTATTATGGTTTATTGGAAATATGTGAATCTGAGAGAGAGAGAGAGAGAGAGAATATCTTTCCAAATGTGACATTTAACTACATACAGGTAACCAACTTTAAGAGCTTGACTTTTTCCAAAGTGTCAGGATCCTGGCACTTCAAAAAGAAGCAAAAGCCAGTGACTTAAAAGTCTGACATGTAATGGTTCTGCAAGTATATGAACTGTGCTCATGCAACAATGTGGAGATAATCTTGTTTGAAGAATAGGAGAGAGCAGAATGTTTAAATAGCTGTTTTGAAGTAGGTGATGGTGAACTCATTTTAAGTAAGAGGTAAACACTTTACGAATCACAGTGACAGCCACAGTCAGCTTTTCTCTGTCTGGATTATGGGGTGGAAGATGAAATCATTATTCAACTGCCAGAGACTGAGATCCTCTATTTGAACGATGTCCCAAACCTATGAGATAGAGTTTATTATTCAAATAGAAGCTCAAGCACAGTCAATGGACAGCAGCCAGAGTCTTAATGAATAAACATTGGCTAGTGTGGTACTAACTTTGAAAATGAAGATAACCAATATTAGCATACCATTGACAAGGCTCAGATATTATACTGATAATAGACTATGCCCTACGTGTCTAAAAATTTTAGAAGCTAGTTTACTAACACTGAAAAGAATGGGATATCTGGCATCTCTGGATTTACTAGAATACAGATAGTATTGACCTCTTGTTTTATGTGGACGGATCTAAGTCTTCATAAGTTAGAGGATGGACAGCAACATTAAAATCTTGTAATAATGATGTATGAGATATTTGCCTTATGGAAGAAGGTTACACAATAACAGATGACTGAATAGGGCATTTGTAAATGAAAAAGAATATAAATATGGACTTATCTAATCCCCATTTATGTAAATAAAAAATTCGTTTGAATATCTGTGGGGATGGTGTTATAAAATGGAGGGGAGATAAATTCTAGTGGCTAAGCTCCCTCAGATGACAAATTGTTTTCCTTACATTTTAATCTTCCTTGGACATAACTGGACTAATTAATAGAGTGCATAAACCAGAGAATTATGCACAAGAAGTATGACTGAATAGAAAAAGTGAGGTCACAATCTTTTTGGTCCAATGAGGACCTGTTGCTCTACATACTTTTTTGAATGTTTGTGTTAAAATTTTCCCATCAAGTATTTAGCTTGGTGCATTTATAAAGAACACAGAGACTAAATTAATGGCTAATTCAACTTTTACTTTGTCCTAAAAAGTTAATCAAAATGACTGCTGTTATGCGATTCTTGTTTTCTTAGAGAAATCCCTCTCTTAAGAAAAATCAAACTAGAACAAACACTTCAACTTCATTTATATCAGCTTCTCACACCCTTTCCTTTTTGGCACAGTCAGTGTAAACGAGTCTCATTCTATTTCAATTTCCATTGGCATGAAAAAAGAGAGAGAGAGAGAGAGAGAGAGAGAGAGAGAGAGAGAGAGAGAGAGAGAGAGAAAGAGAGAGAGAGAGAAAACTAGCAGATACTCTATGGCAGCCAGGAAAATAGAAAACAGAGAAAATCAGTTATTAAAATTTATAGTGCTCTTTTTCTTGGCAGTTATAACTGTGACTCACAGTTCAGGAGTGTGATGAAAATGGAGGTGTAGCAACTGTGTGACATTTCTTTGTAAAGTTGCTTGCTTAAGACCATCAACAATTTCATATACTCATCTGCTTAGGAAAAAAAAAGGCAAACCTAAAGGAGGTTTATTTCCTGTTCTAGATAGTTTCTGTAATATCTGATAAAAATTTCCAGGTATAATCCTAAGTAACACAATACAAGATGCTTAAAAACAATAAAACATGTAAAAAAAAAAACATATATATGGGAAAAATTTTGCATGAGAAGGCCTGCCTACTACTTCAAGACTCAAAACAATTTTTTTAGATTTTAAATTATAATCCTCAACTTGAGGAGAACCAAAGAGAAAACCTCATTGCCAAATCAAAACGTTGAAAAGCACATTTCCTCCCAAGAATAAAGATCTATAATTAATGCTCATCATTTGAGAAATATTAGAAACTATATTCAGCAATCCAAAAGAAAAGGGTAGTAATTTTCACCTACTATTTTTAATTAGAGCATGCTTTGGGATAATAAGAATGATAAGAATGATGATGACGATGATAACTGATGATGAGGATGGAGACTCAGAGCACTCCAAAACAATTTGAGTTAAAATCTTAAAAATAGCCAAAGACAAAGAAACATTGATTTTCAGTTGTAACAATAATTTTTTATTATGATCTTTTGTTCTCTTGACTGATTTTCATTTTCTTGTATCTGCCCTGGCTAAACATCAACCTTAGATTAAGTCCAACTATTTTGTTTTCTGTTCAGTGCTCATACTTATTTCATGACTACTGTTGTATGGATTTACTCAATTGCACATACGGTAATCAAAATAAATTAAACAAAACACCTTATTTAGGCATTCAAGACAGTGTTATTTATTCTTCTATATTTCTCTGTTTAGTTCATTCTAGCACTCTCCAAATCAATATATCCAACATTATTTTTCAATTATCTATTTTAATGTAACAAACACCCCAAAACTTAGTCATTTAAGTTGATAATATATCATAATATATCTCATAGTTCTGTGATTACCTCTGCTCATCTCCATAGCAATTTCTTTTGGATGCAGGCAGTTAATGTCCAAGGACAGAGCATTAAGAATGCAGGTCATTTTGATTGGGTTTCTTACTCAGACTTTTAGTATTTTGGTCCTTCTTTCCTTTTCTTTCTTTATGACATCCCATCCTATATGGTCCTTTCTTGTGGTTCTGCCTTTTCATAGCATGATGGACTCAGGACAGCCACATTTTTTATAAGGAGCTGGTTTCCAAGGATTGGAATCAGAATCTGAATATCCTGTTAAACATTACATCTGGAACGAGCTTTGACCACGTTTTATTGGTGAAAGCAGCCAGTAGATCTATCTGCTCATGTTCAGGAAGGTTGAAAAATAAACTTCAATTCTTGGTGGAAAATGATAATTCCACAGTGCTGAAGAGGATGTGATATAGAAAATACTGTGTTCTCTCTTTAGAATACTATCTGTCATCTATTCACTAGTTTTTCAAATTTATGAACCTTACCCTTGCTTCCTTCCTCATCTGTGTACCACACAACTCTTTTAAAAACTCTCACTTTTTATTGTGTAGAGAATATTGAAAGCATATGGTGGATGCAACCTCATATTCTGCCTACCGGTTCTATAAGGATTTCTTCATCAGTATCATTCATTTCTAATTATCTCCTATCACAATGAGGAAGGATCTGTTCCTAATAAAACCTTCCACATCTGCTATAGATTTTATCCCTATATTTCTTCTTGGAGACTCCTCATGCCACTTATTGCTTCTCGTCAAGATCTTTGAATTGCCTCTTTCCACTACTTAATTCTCTGCCTATATAACATGGCTCAGTTTTCCCCATTGTTAAAATGATCATAAGCAGAAATTTGTCTGGGTTCACTGTATTTATTCAATACCCTTCTCCTGTGTTTCACCACAAAAGTTGTTGAAAGAGTTGTAACCATTCACTTTCCCTACACACCTACTCTATTCTATATGCCCCTATACTTACTCTATATACCCTGACTTGTGCCAGAATGAAAAATAAACTCTAGTCTCCAACTCCAAAGGGTACTTTTAGTCTATCTTATTAGAAATCTCAGCTGTCTTTGACCAGAATAGACCATTTATTCTGGCTTAAAATATACTGAAGTACTGCTGCTTCTGCTTCAATATCTTAGAATAGCTTTAAGGAAATAGTTCTTTCTGAATTTAGTTGAAGTAGCTCCAGGGGCTTGAGAAAAATCTGAGGACAGAAGTGATGGCCATTTCCTCCAATGGCTTATTTAGGTCAACCTCCTTGTGATCAGCTTCCTGATCCTTTAAGAGGAGTTCTGTCTGAGGAATTTCCTCAGTGTCTTAATAGAATCCTAATTGTCCATTCCCACCACCCAGTTAGAAAATTTTAAATTATAGTTTAGGCTAAGCACGTATTAGTAATGTACGGAATAAATAAATAAATAAATAAATAAATAAATATAAAAATATATATTTCATAAAAACATATTGGTAAGTGGAAGTAATATAATCATCCTCATAAATATAAATAAAATTTCTATTTCTTGAGATAGAAAATAGGCCTTTTAACAATTGTATTTGGCATGATACTAAAAACATAAAAAATAATATCAAATATGTTGTTAAATGAGAAAAAAATTTTAAAAATCAATTATGTGATCTCTTTCTTGTGTGTTATTTCAAATTTAGCTACAAGAATAAATCCATGTGCTTTTAAAAAATTCTATAACTATGTTTTTAATAAGTCAAAAACTCAAAGGTGATGAAATCATTTGTTTTTTATGTAATTAAACAAAGTCTTAACTGTGGTATATTCAATTACTCTGACTTGTATTAATGTTTTGACTTAATGCTTTGCTATAATTTCAGCAGGTAAAAGTACAAATCAAATATAAAATTTTCTAAATTTTCTTGTATAATTAAATAAAATTAACTATGGTATACTGAATTGCTCTGACCTATAGCATCTTTTTGATTTAATGCTGTACTGCAAATTCAGCAGGTAGAAATTCAAATCAAAAATGAAATTTTGTACTTGTGTGTGTCCTTTTACAAAATTTGGAAAATAAGAGGAAACAAAACAAAACAAAAAAAACCCAATTGCTTAGCTGGCTCACTGTTAGAAAAACCAAATATTTAGAGTCCTGATTAGAATTCAAAATTCTGAGTAAGGTTAAGATCTTCACTGAATGATCTTGAGCTGATAAATTGATTATAGGATCTGTGATGCTTACTTTTAGATGTTAACTTGACTGGACCATAGGATCCCCAGATATCTGGTTAAACTTTATTCTTGGCTGTGTCTGTAAAGGTGTTCCTGGAAGATATTAATATTTGAATTGATGAACTCAGTAAAGCAGATGAACCCTCTCCAGTATGGGAGTACATCATACAATCCATTTAGGGTCTGAATAGAGAAAAGTTGAATGTGCTCTCTGCCTGACTGCTGAGTTAGTACATTGGTCTTCTCTTGCTCTTGGTGCTTTTGGTATCAGACCTTCAGACTTTAATGGAATCTACACTATCAGCTCTCTGGCTCTTGGGGCTTCAAATATTGCCACCATATTCCTCTGGAGAACCCTGATTAATACGACTGTAAAGAATGCTAACATTTTGCTCATTAATACTTATATTCAGGATCAATTATGATGTTATATAAATAATCCTTCTAAAATATTTATTTTTGAGACTTTATCCTCTAAGATACCACACATATGAATATTTAATAGCTACTAAATCCAAAAATTGTACTATAAAATTCATTCAACTCTAGATCATTATAGATGCGAACAGGATAAAAATATCATAAATGACAACAAAATTGCTTTTATGGAAAGGGAATTTGGGTAATGAAGAAGAAAATTATGCAAAATGTGGAAAATAATAAGAGGAATTAATAGGCAAAATAGATATAAGGGTTCCAATATATGGTAATGGATAGAAACTAGACTTTGTGGTGAGCATGCTATAGTTTACACAAAAATCATGTTATAATGTCGTACACCTGAAACATACAATTTATTAATCATGTTACCTCAATAAAAAAAAGGAAATACTAAGTTATGTATAGTGTTCTTACATCACTTACAGTTATTTCATTAGAAATATAAGAATAACATCCATAAATTTTATGGCATATATTAAGAATATGTTCCAAAATACTATGCGTATATAATTAAAGGTCCTCTAAAACCTTCTGAAGTGTGAAAACTTTAAACATTGTTTTCACAATATAGTATATAATATTATATATAATCCTAATATATATAATCATATACATAATCCTTCTTGGTTTTATGAACATGTATTCAGGTCATATGTCTGTGAAATAAGATTTAAAAACCAATTATATGGTGAATTCTTTGAACCATCTGGTAACTTTTCTTATAATACAGAACAAAAAATATAGAGAACATAAAAATAAGCTGAGGAAGAATTGATTTGGTAGGAGAAGAAAGATAAAACTTCACCTACCTAATTCATATTTAAACATTATATGGGCCAGATATGTAGAAAGGAAAAAAATAGGCTACCGATAGTTTTTGGAATTGATTTTAAAATATTAGTTAAAATTATATTATTTATAATTCAATGGCAAGTAAAAATCCCTATTATTATGTAAATATTTCAGTCTGATGAACTTAATGCATCAATATAATTATTTTGTATGATCATTGATTTAAAGCTCTGTTGTTTAAACCCCCTAGTCTGTGGTATTTGTTAGGGTACGTAGGTACTAAATACAGTGGCTCTTAATGACCCAGACTGCGTCATTTCTAAACTTCAGAGTTTGAATTTTTTCTCTATTTATCATATCCTATCCTGCTCCTTTATCATACTTTTATGTTTAATGCACCTGACATTTTCTTTCATCATGACCATGTATTCTTCAAAATGATCCATTTATCAGAATTCATCAGTCTCTTTTTAGTCTTGTCTTCTTATTCTGAATGATGTCAGTCACTTTCTCCATAGTGTCCTTGATTTTTCTCTGGCCTTTAACTATATCATTCTCAAAACTCCTTATGTTTAGATAGGGCTGCTCTAATACCACCGAAGCATTGCTAAAGGTTACAAGAGAAAGTCATAAAATGAATGATTAATTCTGCTTAAATTCTTGTCATTCAACCTCAGGTGATTCTTTGTTTTCAAGTTTTATTCATTTAAATTATTTTCCTTAATGCATAACATAGCATGTGTTTTTAATCTTTTTTCACTTTCTTTAAGCTCCCTGGTAGAGATAAATTTGTCTAATAGCTTTATCTAACACATTGTATGAGAGAACAGTTTCTTTATTTAAAATGATATAGGGACATACATCGATGCATACAAACACATTTATGCAACATTTGTGATTTTTTTCACAGAACTCTTGGAATTTAATGAAATCTACATTCTACCTTCTATATTCTGGTCTTCAAAGATTCTATATTATTACCTTCTACTAATTCAGTTTCTCTCTCTTTTTTTTTAAATTAATTAATTAATCTTTTTATGATAACATTGGATAACAAAATCCAATAAATTTCACCCGTACACTTTAACTGTAAGGCATATATATATTTGCACTGTGTGTTCACCTTCCATAGTTAGATTTCTTTCTGTCACCACATATTTACCCCTTCTACCTCCCCACTACCCTCTGATAACCACTAGTCTATAGTCCATGTCTTGAGTCTCTGTTTGTTTGTCCTGTTCATTTGTTTCTTTCAGGTTTATATCTCACATGTAAGTAATATCATGTGATTTTCAACTTTTACTGCCTGGGTTATTCATTTAATATGATTATATCAAGGTCCATCCATTTTGTCGCAAATGGCAGTACTTCATCTCTTATGGCTGAGTAATATTCCATTGTATATATGTACCACAGATTCTTTAGGCAATATCTATCGTAGGACATTTCCGTTGCTTCCATTTCATGGCCGCTGTGAATAATGCTGCTATGAACATCGGTATACAAATATCTTTTCGAATATGAGTTTGCAAGACTTTGGGGTAAATACCCAGTAGAGGGATTGCTGGGTTATATGGTAGATCAATTCTTAGTTTTTTGAGGAACCTCCATAATATTTTCCACAGTGGCAGTACCAATTTGCAGTCCCACCAGCAGTGTATGAGGGTTCTTTTTTCTCCACATCCTCTCAACATTTGTTATTACTTGTCCTGTTGATTATAGCTATTCTAACAGGTGCAAGATGGTATCTCATCATGGTTTTTATTTGCATTTCTCTAATAGCTAGTGATATTAAACATCTTTTCAAATATTTGTTGGCCATTTGTATGTCCCCTAGAGAGAAGTGTCTGTTTAGTTCCTCTGCCCATGTCTTGATTGGAACATTTGTTTTTTTGTTGTTATCGAGTCATATGAATTCTTTGTATATTTTGGATATTTGGCCCTCATAAGAGGCATTGCTTGCAAATATATTTTTCCATTTGTATGCCTGTCTCTTTACCTTGTTGATTATTTCTTTTGCTGAGCAGAACCTTTTTAGCTTTTACTTCCCTTACTTTTGAGGTCAAATTCATAAAATTCTCTTTAAGTCTAAGGTCCTTGAGTTTAGTTCCTATACATTTCACCTTTATAGAGGAATCATTCCACTGGAATATATTGTTGGCTTTCGATGTCAACTTTTCCATAAAACGGCTTCTCCTATTATTTCTTTGAGTCTACACACAGTGACTGTGCATGTGTTCTTCCTCAATTCTTTTTCCAGGCCAGGTAAATTACTCCAATCCTCTGGCTAAACCCAGTAGATGATGTTTACATTTTATTCTGTTGAGGAGATGATTTACCCCATTCTTCATCTCATTCTCCTACTTTCAAAAGCTAGTCTAGATTGCTAATTAATTTAAAAAGGTGAAGGTTATATGTGTGTGTGTATGTATATATATATTTACTTTTATATATTATATGTATATATTATACATATATATATTATATATAATATATGTATATATTCCACAACTTACTCTCTTTATATATCAAAACTCCCTTTATCTTGAGTGAGAAGCGACCATTGTCACCAAAGCCAATTTCTTCATTTGTATCCTCAATTCAATCTATATCAATCTTGGAGGATTCTGTTATTACCTTATTCTGCTATGCTTTTCAAAACATTCTCCACAGAATCCTTTAACTACAAAAATGCTCATGATTTTCTAGCTTTCCTAGCATTTTTCACTTGCTACCACTCTATTATAATGTCTTCTCATTTTCATTATAATTGACATAGAATTTTCCTGCTTCTCTTTTAATGCTTTGTTTTTCTTTGATCTCACTGCCTTTTTGACACTGAAGCAGTGACTTCATGATAGCAATTTGCATAGAATTTTCAGAAACCCCTTCTTCCTCAACTACTCAGTAGCCTTTCATAAAAGATTTTACTTTTCTAGATTGATAATCTCTTACATACTGCAGATTCAAACTCCAGAGTCTATACTGTATTCACTCTAGAATTCAGACATCAGTGGATATATTTGGAGATTCAAAAAGTATAGACTGGGAAAATAGGGAAATGTTACTGGGAGCCATAAATTGCTTCTTGGGAAATAACTAAACTAAGGAAAGAGAAAATTGAAGAACACTGACATTAATAAAAGGTGTTTAAAGTTATTGAAAGTGTCCAAGATTTGAAGTGTAAAGTCAGGATGATTTGGAGGCAGTACATGTCCCATATGAGTGTTTTGGAGCTAGGTCATAGATTCATAAAGATCATTAAAAGATGATTAGTGTTTAAGAACATAAAAAAGAACTGTTTCACTGATGTATTCATGACATACTGAGGGACAAATAAAATTCTGTTGAATATGCACTAATAAGGAAACAATCAGTTATGGAAGATCTTCATTTCACAAGCTATTAGAATATTTTTCTATATAGAACTTATATTATACAATGAATGTATGAGAGTCTTTTATGTTGCAATTTAAAGTATGAAAGCATCCACATACATTTTTGGAATTTCTTCTGAGAACAGTTATTAAAATAAAAATATACATATATTGTTAAACACAACAACCTGACTCCTGAAAATCTATATAAAAGGAAAGTGAAAGTATATAAAAAATATATGTACAAAGATATTTATCCCAGAATTATCTCTAAGTAGCAAAAATTAGAAATAGAGTTCATGTCATCAATAAGAAATAGACAAAATATGACATATGTACCTCATAAAATACACACTATGAAAAATTATGTAGTTATTTAAGAGAAGAAATCTGCATTGTTCCAGTTTAGTGGAGAGTTCTCTAAGTCATATTTTGTATAAGAAAGTAGATGTAGAAAAAGTTGTATACCATTTCAATATTTTAAAAAAATGAAGAATAAATAATAAGTAATAAATGTGATGGTTACTTTCATGTGTCAACTTGACTGAGCCAGACATTTAGGTTAAACATTATTGTAAATGTGTCTGTGAGAGTGTTTCTGAGTGGAATAAACATTTGAATTGGTATATAAGTAAAATAGACCTTCCCAATTTGAGTAGGCCTCAACCAATCTGTTGAATACTTGAAGAGAATAAAAAGATTGACCTTCCCATGAGTAAAAGGGAACTCCTCCTGCTTGACTGTATTGAGCTAGGACATTAGTTTTTAACTGCCTTTGGATTCAAGCTTAAATGCTGGTTCTTTCATGATTTTGAGCCTGCTGGCATTCTGATCTCAGATGGTCATAAGCTTACATGACATTTATCAGGGTGCCATATTTAGCAAATGCCATCCTAGAATTGAGAATAGATGTAAAATCAACTGCTTTCGTTACTTTCCATGTGCTGATAGATGTTATACAGCATCTGAAGCAGATGCAAGTGAAAATAATTAAATAAACCTTTATGGAAAAGAAAAGCAGTACATATAAAAATATGATTTATGTAAAATAGTTATACATTGTATTATATAATCATTTTAAATTTAATTCACTTTTTAAAAATTTCTTATTTAAGTATAGTCGGCATATAGTTTTTACAAATTTCTGTTCCATAGCACCTATTACAACACCTGTTACAGCATCTTGCACATTGCAGGTATTCTATATTTACAAAAGTGATATATAAAACTACTGTTCAAGTAATGCCTTAAGCAATCAAAAAATTTCTGTTATCACATTTAGTAATATCATTTTATTTTAAAAATAAATGTTGCCCTCATCGCCCATGTAAGTAACTATGCTAGGAAAAAAATGGTGGAATTTATTAGATCAAGGAAAATAAATTTTACTAAAATATTCTGGAAATCTAATGTACCCGTGAACATTGATATGGGACTAATAGAGAGCAAAAATTCTTATTCTTCACTTCATAAAGTGCCTTAGAAATAGGCTACAAATATTGAAATCATGAGCATTACCATTTTATAATTCTCCTAATGCACACATAAATTTTTTAATTCACACTACAAATATTCATTTCTCTAAAATTCAAAGAGTCAAAGTCTGAAGGTCTGAATTTATGACTGAAAGTGTTGTAAAATAATTAGAATACTTTTCAAACTATCTGATATCACATAAGATAAATTTATGCAAATATTAAGTAAAGCAACAATGCATCTCCTAAAAAATAAAGAATAGGAAAGAAGAGACAGTTTTTAAAGTTCGTGAATGAAAGAGGTATGATAATATTTGTTTCTCTTTTACCAACAAAAACCAAAACTCTTCCTCCTGATGCTTTCCTCCCTCTTGTCACCTGATCCTCCTCTTCCTTAAAGCATTCAAAAATGTCTATGACTGGGAGAAAAAAATCCTATGAGACTTGATAAAAAATTATGGTAATATCTTTAACTTATTTCATTTTTTGCACTGTAAGAGTTTGTTGACAAATTTTTATCTTAGATATCTTATTTTTGAGTACTTATGATCACGGTGAATTTATTTAATTAAATATCCTGAAATGCTATTAATAATATACTGTGGAAATTGTTCATACTTTTTCATTAAACACACTTCCTAAAATCCCAATATTCAACTATTTTGCAGAAATGTTGTAGGAAATGTACTTAATGAGTGTATCATTCTATCTAGAACTTGTTTTTTTTAATGAAGGAGTATGGCTGAACTTGATCAAATGTTAGTTATAAATTTATCATTTATAAACTTAATTTATAAATTCATTTCATTTCATTTCAATATTGTAATTTTTCAAATTAGTTCTTTAATGTATATAGAATATTATCTGAAACTAAAATCAAGTTGAATATGTATTAAAACTTATAGATTAAATTATAATCTAAAACCAAAGGTCAGTAAATTTAACAGTAAGAGTAGGTTATAAAGAAGTATACACACAGATGTATTTACATATACCTTTAATAATGGGATTTTTCTATTGGTTTGAAAATTGATTCTGTTATAACAATCACAAATATCTTGGAAGTAAGATATCTAAGATAAAAATTTGTCAACAAACTCTTACAGTGCAAAAAATGAAATAAGTTAAAGATATTACCATAATTTTTTATCAAGTCTCATAGATATAATAATTAATGTACTTTTATAGTGTTAACTATATTCTATTGATAGCATTCTCTATGCACAGGCTACAGCATCCTGTGTCCACTACCTGTCCTATAGTTTATCCACATATATTTGCAATAAGATTCCTCTCATCTAACGCCTTCTTAGAAAATGTTGGAGAGGATTCTTCTCTTCAGCACTTATGTTACATTAGCTCAATACTATTTAAAAACATAGTATTTTAAGATCATTCAATCACTTTTACATGTTCCCATAGCGTTAATTCCTAATAATTTTGTTGCAAATTTGTGTTATAATTCCAATGCTATTTCTATATATCATAAAGGAAGTTTCTGTAGGAATTACTTATATAATATCTATATTATTTCTTTTGTAATTATTTGCATTCAGTAGTTCTAAGAGATTGTCCAATAGTATTAAAATACAGTAGGTTATCTACTTTTACTTTGTTTTCACAGAATTTTTTTTGTCAGATTTAGAGTAACCCCTATTTCTATCATATTAGAATGGTAATTTGTGATAAAGTCTCTGTTTTTATATTTTCCTTCTTTCATAACCATTGGCATATGTACTCAAAGTTTATTTGACTTTGGAAAGTAAAGAGAACAATTTAGATTCATGTAGTTCTCATTTTCTCCATAGAGAATCTTATAATTGTTAAAAAGACATAATCTACTCTGAAAACTTTACTTGGGAATGCCAAATTACCTGGCCTTACTTAAAAGACATTTAGGTATGCAGTAAAGAAAAATAATTGCTGCATTATACATTCTGTGTTATTTTTGAATTTTGAAATCTATATTCTTCTGAAAATTGAATAATTGGTATTTTTCTTCCATAAGGCTACTAAAAATAACTGATAAATTGCTTTCAGTTGGGTGAATTATTTTTATTAAACAGCTTTACAAACTATTTCCAAGATATTTGTGATTGTTATAACAGAATCAATTTTCAAACCAATAGAAAAATCCCATTTTTAAAGGTATATGTAAATACATCTGTGTGTATACTTCTTTATAACCTATCAATAAATTTCTTCATAAGTAACTTGCCACCCAATAGTCACAGAGATGTCATAATACAAAATAACCAAAATACTTTTCTTACTATCTATTCTTATGATATATTAGATGCATTTTTAGAACATAAAACTAAACAAAACAATTAGGATCAACACAAAAGTCAACATATCTTTTTTATCTTAATTTTTAATTTCTGAAAATTCTTTAAGTTTGTCAAACTCACTAATACAGACAAAATGTTCTAGGAAAGAACATTATTGAAATATTTCGTATCTGTAAAAATTCAGTCAATAAAACAGCATACCAAATTAGGTATTTCAAGAAAGTGTAGTGTAAGATAACTTATTATATGGTTGTTGGAAGGCTGAATAACCGAAAGAGGAACATACAGGTAGCATAGCTATCAGGCTAGATAGAGGAAGCATGGGCTCATGGAAACCTAGACAATTAGAGAAAGGATCCCTTAAAGAGGAAGCTTAGGCCCTGGGGGGACTGAAAGAAGCTTCAGCTGGTCCCAACAGTTGCTCTGCATCTCAATATCACAAAATAAAGCATAGAAAAAATGCTCTATGTTTGGAGTTAAAAGATAGTAACTGAAAGAATGGCATCATCTTTTGGTGGTTCAAACATTGAGTTGTAATAAGCTATACTAAAATTAAATGTTAAAATATTTCTTTCAAGATGAAAAATAATTAGTCTTACAAAGCATTAAATTGTGTATTGTATTTTACAAAACATGTTTCATTTTGCCACATAAACTATGTATAAACATAGGTATGTTTTTCCCTTTAAAAGAATAAAGAAATGACAGTTGAAATATTGTAGTACGCTTTATCATTTTTGCCTTTTTTAATTATTTTATTTTTAGTTATGATAGATGGTTGTTCATCCTGAATAAATTTATCAATTTATCAATCAGCTATGCTGATTGACCAATTCTGATGTTTATATCATGAAGATTTTTATTATCACCTCCATACAAATCTAAATAAGCATTGTAAAAATCATTAAGAAAAGTTTAAAGTTTTAAACTTTTTAACTTTAACACATATGTAATCTGTTGCGAATGAAAACTTATTTTTTAGCTTATGTTCAAATCATTAGATTCCCAACAATATAAATTACAATTTGATTAGAATTTTACCCCCAGAAAATTCATAAAAACAAAAAACTTCGGGGGCACATTTTGTGGAACTTTTGAGAACATTTGAGTGCAAAAATTTTGAAAACAAAGCAACTGAAGCATAGCAAATTACTTACCCATAATTACTTACCCACACCTGACGTGACAGGGCCTCTCTGCACCCCAAGAACTGCTGCACTAAATTCCTTGCATGTGAAATTATTTCTTGGCTACAGCACACTCAGGTATTATACAAGAAGTCTGATATATAATGTGTTGGTCCCAGGAGTTATGCTTTACAGATCTTTTTTTTTTCTTTTAACCTCAATATTAACTTAAAAATTTTTTCTGCTTTCATTTCATCTAACCTCTTCCAAAGTTCCCTATATGTCAATTTTCTTATCTTGGTTCTCTGTTAAAAAAAAAAAAGTGTCAATCAGCTGGTAATACATTATTGCTATCACTGGTACAATCAAAATTCAAACTTAACTCAAGGAGCCTTCATTCAATTACCTTCAAACTATTGACATAAGATGTGTTCTATTTAGGTACTTTCCTTGATATACTGTGCAAAATAGCTAAAAATTAAATGAAGTTGCAACCTATCAAACATATTTTCATGACCTGCCCACTCACTGTGTTTTATTTATAGCTGAAACACTTAACATGAGATATATTAACTTTTATTTAGGAAAACAAAATTTCCCATGACCTTGCCAATCTGTGAATATTAACTAGATTATATTAGCAGTTAGAACTCAACCTTTACCTGTTTTATGACATATAACCTTTAGACCCCCTTCCCCATCAAACAAAAGCTCCAGGAGGCAGTTCCTTATCTGTGTTGTTCCTAAATGTGTCCTCTTTGCCTGGAAGAGTGCCTGACTAGAGTTGTCTCTCAATATATCTGTTTTAAATAAATGACAAAATGAATGAATGCACCAAATTTCTCATGAAACATGCTATGTGTAAAAGAATATAGGCAATACACTTGAAAGCTGATCATTTCAAGAAATGTCACATTGGGATTGTATAACATATTAAACATTTAATTTACTGAGATGATATTTTCATCAACATAATTTAAAAATGGAATATTAAGTTGACCTGATGTAGCTCATGCTTTTTATTCCCTTTATCACATCACCTTAGCTCACCACTGATTTCAGCACAGCCCAGTGGAAATATCTTGTAGGCTGACTGCCTCACCTAAACAGTGCTGTGTGACCTTTCTCTGACTTTCTGCCTAAATCTTTTTTTATAAAACAGAACAGGGCCCTCCTGAAGGTACCATATAGAAGTTCAAGGATATTAAAATAACCAGATAGCAACTTTGTCCACTGGGAATGAAAGTTAATGGATAAATGTCACAGCCTCCTGTCCTGTGCAGCACAATTCTAAAGTCTATTCTATACATTTCTTCTATAGGTCTCTAGAAGGATCAAGTTCCATACGCTCAGAGCAATAACAATATCAAACATTCATCTTTTATTATAATTTTCTTCTTTTCCCGTTTCAGTCTAACTGTCCTCCACTCCTGCTTTAGGGTCACCCCAACACCTATCTGGCATTTGTCATTATTTCAAGCATTACTCTTGGGAACACAAACTAAAAAACATGGTAAAAATAGTCATGCAGTCTTGTTAAAGTTTTGCTATTTTTAAATGTAAAGAGAGTACCTGGATATGTTGCAGCACATGTTATGATTTTGATATTGTGAACTATTACAAGTGTAGTCAATGTTTAGTTTAGTTCAACACATATTTATTGAGTTGCTACAAGGTGTCTGGCACTGTTTTAGGTGCGACATGAATAAAAGTAAGAAAATACCTGTTTTTCAAGAGCTTGAAAAGAACAATGGGATGAAAGAGATTTTTAGCAGAGATGCTGGAAAGTGTGTGTGTGTGGGGAAATAGCATTGCAAAGTAATTATTATTAACTGATCATTTACTTCAATTGAGAGAATTCAAATAAAACATTCCCACTTATATCTGTTGTAGTTTGGAGCACATGGCAGTCAGGTGGATCACTGTCAATGCATAAAAAGCTTTTGATGGTTAAAATAACATTTAAATCGAGATGTTAATTTCTTCTAGTTTAGAAAATGAGATTAAATTCTTCACTTATTTGTTTAATGATATATTTTTATATGAGACATGCTTAAACTTAGAATCCACATTGGTGAATTTAAATACATTTTCTCTCAAGTATTATTATTATTATTTTAAGAAAAATAAGTATTTTACTCACACTGGTTCCCCCTCATATTTTGTGGTGGGAGGATGTGGACAGCTCTACATAAGTATTTTAGCTCATAGTATATGACAGCATATAACAGATGCCCTTAAAGATCTGCCTGCCTCACTTAGCATTTTATCTTCAGGCATACCATATCTATTTCTAAATCACTTCCTTTGCTGCCCTGTCTAAACCTCAAATCCAGACGTTTTGCCTCCACTAACTGTTTTTTTTTCCCTACTTTCTACCTCTTTGATATGGTAAGCACTTTGAATCATAAATTATGAACTTTGCTTTCCTCAAATTTTCTTTCAAATTTACACTCTGATTTTATTGCCTCAGGGTACCTTGGGATTTTCTTGATTTGACAAATTTCATAGTACGCTATTAATCTGGTTCTGTTCACCCTGTGTGCTGTGGCTTAAGTTTCTTCCTAGTTTTCTCTGAACTTTTGGACAATACTCAGATATAATCTATTATCCATCTGAGACAGAAAAAGCTTCCCAAATACTTTCTGATTTTTCTCAATGAAACATATTGTACCTGTGTGAATGAATCGAATACATTTAAATGAATTTATCTCTAGTGATTGTTTTTACCTATAGCACAAATATTAACATTAGCTTGAAGACTGAGTCAGGATATTTCTGGTTATAATGCTTTGACAAGTCCAATTAATTTTTAAAAGTACATATCAATATGACTAAAATAACCTTAGCTTGACTTTTTAAGGGCACTATCAATCGTTGGCATGTGGAATTCAATTATTTTTCATTTTTCGATTGGTATTGAAAGTACAAATTAATATAATACTATGTCATCATCTATTTTGAAGGCAGAGACTGCTTTTTCAGAAATACAGCAAATGGACTAATTGTTGGCAACATGTCTGCTTGGACTAATATCATACTCTCATCAGAACAATATTGTGAAAGCTTAGGTCATCCTTCATTTCCTGAAGGTCATTATCCATTTTCGACTACGAATACATTTTTAAGTCTAACAAGAATAAGAAAGAATTTCCCAGGCATGGAACAATTCCATTATTATCCTCTCTTCACTCCCACGAGTATCATTCTTCTCTACACTTAGTAGAATGTGACTCACTAATGCCATTTACATTGTTGCTACTCCCCTTTCCATGCTTATACTATGAGAGATTTGGCAGTGGCTCTCCAATCTCTATTTAGTCCCTGAATTACTTTGTGCCCCTGTAAGCTTATCATCTGAATATTTAAAATAATACACTTAAAATGTTCACTCATCCATACATTTATTTATTCAACAGACTTTTATTCTGTCCCCTTACTATGCACCATGAATTGCAAATATTTGTAAGTTAATTGTTGGTCACTTTCCCCTAGAATTTTTGTGGGAAGCTATAGAACATACATAGAGTGAGGAGATGAAAAATAAGAAGAAACAAAAATGAGAAATTAACTAATTCAATTCCCTTTTTTTTTGCTGTTGTTGTAACAGATTATATTACAAAAGCCCATATTGAGTAACTTGTCCAAGTTAGTATAATCAATTACAAACTCAACAACAAACAGAAACCCAGATCTTTTAACTCTTCATCCAATGTAGTTTTTTTCTAATAATCCAACAGTTTCTAAATGTTTAGCTGAATTAAGCTAACAACAATACCATATTTTAATCATTCATTTGCTTATACAATGAATATTTTGTGAATGCCTATTTAATGAAAAAAAGTTATTATTTGAACTTAGCATACAGAAAAAAAAACTATAATTATTGTGTCTATTAAATTATAAAGTTCGTCAAAAGTTTATATGCATTCTAGAAAAACATGAAACAGATTAAGATAGATTTGAAGTACAGAAAATGAGTTTGGGCACTGCTGAAATTTGAAAAAGTTTGTCAATAATCTTCACTTAAAGGGTGACATTTTAGCAAAGAATTGGAGTTGAGGAAATTCACCAAGTAGATCACTTGGAGAATAGCACCTCAGGCAGCAGAAGTAGTCAATGCAAAATCCTTAAGCTAGATGAGAGAAACGTTGGCAGAGGCCAATGTAGCTGGAGCTAAAAAGATGAGAAAATGAGTTAAAGGAGAGATTTGAGAAGCAGTGGGTGAACCAGGACAGAAAGGGCCTTTAGGTCATCAGAAATAATTTGTGTTTGACCTTGGATGGAAATGAAAACTACTGCAAGATTTTAAGCAAAAGAATGATTGCTTTGGAATTTGTACTGCTTTGTTTAAAAGAGAATGTAAGGGCACAGTGGACAAAAGTTAACCAGTTTGGAGGTTCCTACAGTAACCCCAGTTTGGACCAAGGTGGTTAGATCTCATGGGGAGCTCTGGCTGTGGACACAAGAGAACATTTTCTTTCAACAAAATTGTAGCACCAAAGCTCATTTCTACCTTTAAATAGAAGAGGACTCTGGTGACATCTCAGTTTCCAAATATAGAGAATGGGACTGCCAAAAAAGTGAAGTAGTGAGTTACACTGTCATCAAGATAGAGTGAATTCCAGAGGGGACAGTAGGAGGTGCAGGTCCAGGGTCAGAGAGGTTCTTCATAGCTCTGATTTTGCTACAAAGAGCTTAGAATGGAGGACTATGAGAAAAACTTCAGGCCCTTTTATTTACTTATTCTATAATATTTTCCTTACATCTTTTTTTTTTCTTTTTGAGGTTAAGCTGACAATTTAAAAATGTATATTTTTAAGGTGAACAACTTGATTTGATATACATGTACACTGAAATAATCACCACAATTAAGCTAATTAACATATGATCGTCTCACATATTTACCATTTTCTTTCTTTTTTGAGTGTGTGACAATAAAACTTAACATCTACTCTACAGCACAATATTGTTAACCTTAGTCACAATGTTGATCTCTAGTTATTCATCGTACATAACTGAAACTTTGTTCTCTTTGATCAATCTTTTGCCTTCTCCCCAGTCCCTAGTAACTACCATTCTCACCTCTGCTTCTAGAACTTTAACTATTTTAGATTTTACATATGTTATAGTATGCAATATTTGTCATTCTTTATCTGTTTTTTTTCACTTAGTATAATGTCCTCCAAGTTTATTCATTTTGTTACAAATTACAAGATTTCCTTCCTTTTTAAGGGTTAATAATATAGCATTGTGTGTGTGTATATCACTTATTCTGATTCAAGAAGAAATAGAAAGTTTCAACAGACCAATAAAGAGTTTGAGTCAATAATTAAAACCTCCCACTAAAGAAAAGCCCAGGACCAGATGGCTTCATTGGTGAATTCTACCAAACATTCAAAGAATAATTAATACAAATCTTTCTTAAACTCTTCCAAAAAACAGAAGAGGAAATACCTTCAAACTCATTTTATGAGGCCAGTATCACCCTGAAACCAAAATCAGACAAAAACACTACCAGAAAAGTAAATTACAAACCAATATCTCTGATAAACATTACTGTAAAAAAAATCCTCGATAAAATACTAGCAAACTGAATCTAACGACATTAAAAGAATCATACACCACGACCAAGTTAGCATTTATACATGGGACACAAAGGTAGTTTAACATATGTAAGATAATCAATGTCTTAAATCTTAGCATATCCATAATCTCATTCCTGAAATTCATGAAACCAAGCAGGTTTTTGATTTAGAATATTTGTTATACTTCGGAGAGCAATATGCACATATAATGTGTATATAACACTCCTAGTAGGGTGTGTAAACAATCATAGCTTTATAGTCACAGAAAATCATATAAATATTTATACTAAGTAGGAAAGAAAAATTGTAAATAACTTCAAATCTATTTATTCCTTAAGTGAATACAGAGCAGTTCAATTATTACTGCCCATTGAGTTATGAAAATACTTTTAGTTTTCAGAAGTTTTAGGATTTTGTAAACACAGAGAAGTGATTACACAACTGTATTTTTCATATATTTTTTCTCAGTTGCTTCAAATATATAGTTACTTTACCTAAAAGCAGCTTAATAAAATAAGTAAAATGTACTTTGTGATATACAATTTTAAATTAATGCCTGATATTATGTTCCATCTTGACATCTGGTGAAATCAGGCAGCTATGTTGAATTAGAAAGCAATTTAAATATTTTTAGAATAGAAATACTTTGAGGAAATGAAGATTTATCTGTCAAATGTAAAATGAGATTATATACAAAAGCTAATGTCTCCGATTTTCATCTAATCTAAATTTTAATGTTGATGGAATTGGGAGGAATACACTGCCTGTCCCTAATTTGCATGTGAACAAACATTAAATAACAAAATGTACATAAATTTAAAATACGCTTAATTGAAACTTTTACAAATTTTGGTAGTTTATAGAAGAATGCGTTTCTGGTAGTATGAGAAACATAAAACAGACATTTCGATATATTTTTTACTAATGTTCAGAGGATGACTTCACAGTGTATTTTATGTTGCCATAATTTTTGGCACGAGAGACACTTGTTTTCCGTCATATTTCTGATATATTATTCCAAAGCCTCTGAAACACAGAAACTTCAGTTGCTTTCACAAAATCATAACTCACTTGCCATTAGATTTATTGAGGAAAAAAAGTTGCATAGTACACATGTTCAATTTTTTTACATTCCTAGCTATATTGCTATTAAATTTAAATATTTGGAAGGCAAACCTCCAAAATATGATATTATAAAATATTTATTCTATTAACATTTTCTGCCAGTTTAATTTGGCAAATGTCAAGAGTTATTTCAATTATTTTTACTTTCAAATACAATATTTATAGTATTGTGAGTAGTGAAAATGTTCAACAAAGAACTTTACACATTTTTATAAAAAATTTAAAAAATTGCATTTTCTTATAAATAGGAACCGTTAACAGATTTTTTTCTCCTGCTATTTAAATTAACTTCCCAGAGCCCTCTATTTCAGCAAAAGAATTCTCAAATTTAGTCATGTTTAAAACTCTTCTTAGAATTACTTAAGTCCTGGGAAGGAAAAAATGACGCAAAACTTTATCAAAGACATGTATTAACGCATTTTTTAAATATATTTTTGCCTGCATTTGTCTCAAGGTCAGCGTATTTATGCTGAAACTTTCTTTATCTGTAAATAGATGTGCTCAATATGGCCTTCCACACATTTCAGCTGTAAACATATTTACCAAGTGTTCTCATTTTTTTCTTAATTTTTTCAATATTTTTTTTCTTTTTTTCTTTTTAATCTAACCATGTGCCCTCTCTACTGACATTGGTGTTAGAAAAGTCTGTATGAGAGTATCAAAAGCATTTTTATGAGTTCTGCCAACTTCATTTTGTAGTACCGAAGTTATTTATCTTAAATTTAAAAGTAGCTAGAAACAGCTGATGCATCTTTTTTCAAGATGATGTTGAAAGTCCTATCTAATTTAATGGACAGAACAGTTCTTTATGAGTTACATTGTAAAAATATCCATTAACATCGATGGAGAGTGCTATTCAAACAGCAAAAAAAATGTGTCTGTAAAAACTTGTTAAGATTCTGAGGCTCAAATAATGCAACATAAGTGTTTAAAAACTTCAGTGAAAATCAACTGTTGGGGTTCTGTCAGGTGAACATGGCAAAAATAAAATTTGCAGCAATATGATTTGTTCCTAAGAAATAATTAGTTGCTGTGGTTTTTTAAAAGTATATATATAGAAAAAGATTTTCACTTTGAAAATGACATTTGCAAAATGATCACCGATTTGCATGGGCTACGTAGCTAATAAGAAATGAAATGGTCTTGCTTAGCCCATGAATGTGTAGCATAACATGCTACTTAAAATTATTTTACAGTAAGATATTTTCCTTAGCTTATAAAAATGGTATTTCTCTAATATATTTGTTATGGACTATGGAATCCCCTTATAATCCTTTCTTTGAAAATGATAGTTTGAATCTTTTTTTTGAGAATGTAATATGCATATTATTTTTTAATAAATGTATTTTGTTTCAATCTTTATCTATATGCCACTACTCAATAATTGAATACATGTAAATATTTTAGGCCAAAAAAGTAGAAACAATAATTAATGTTACATATAGAACTAAATGGTACTGTTTAATTACCTTAGAGGAAATTGTATATATATTTTTTTGCTGTGTTAAAACTTTATGAATTGAAAGTATGATTTTTTTGAAGTTTTTTTTTTTATGTGTCTAGAGAAGAAGGGGAATTTCTCATGTCAGTTCTGTCTGCCATATTGATAAGAATTTTCTTTTCAAAAAGCAGAAAACACTAAAATTCCTCAAAATGCTAAATAATTAAGAATTAAACTAGGTCGATATATTTTAAGGAGGTTATATTTGTAAAAGTCACAATCAAATACTCTTCACTGTACTTACAATTAATAAAATCAATAATCCTAATGACAATTTGATGATTAACAACAGCCTTTCTCTATTTCTTCATGAAATGATAACAGTAACCTTTAAAAATATTGAATCAGATATCACATCATAGCAGTCTTTCCCTTAGAAAATAAGTTTTACATGAGAGACACGGAAGATCAAGTTATGTCTTAGAATATAAAACCAAATTTCTATCAACGAGCTTGTAATTTAGAGAAAGTAAAATCTTTCTCTACATATTCAATTATCGCTTTTTTAAATCATTAATAACTTCTAAACTTTCAGTGCCTTTTTTCAGAAGAGTTCATTGTGGTTTATTTATTTGTTTTTCTCATTTAAACCTTTTGCAGCTGAAAATAAGTATTTAAAAGGTTAATCAAGGAGATGATACTACAGTAGATTTGGGTTTTCCACAGTTTTTAGATTATTTAATTTTAATTAAGGTCATTTTAATTTTAAATAAACACAAATCAATTCTTATTATTAAAACTCTGTATTAATCAAGTTTCTAATTGAGCAATGAATTAAAGAAAAATAAGATGTCAGATCAGTTCTCTTAAAGCTAAAGCTAATTTTCTCTTAACCAAGGCCATAAAATATGAAATGATATTAATAATGAAAAGAAAAAATATATAAAAATGACACTCAAGACACCTCTGTAAAGGGGTTTTCTCAGTGTCTTCACTCCAACAGATATTCTATGATTTTACTTCTATGTTAGTTTTATCCTGCAAATAAATAGTTATAAATATTACATGAATATTAAAAAATACGATCTGGATAAAATAAACTCAAAACAATGTATCAAAAATAAAAACACAAAGTGAGAATTCAGGAGAATTGTGCCTGTCTCAGGCTTAAACAAAACGAAATATCGACAACAATAACAACAACAACAAATCTTGTTTGCTCCTCTAACATATGAATAACAAAGGAGAGAATGTCTTTAAAGTCATACTCTCTTAAAAACAGACAGTGTCCTTATCATTTATTCTCTGTCATTATCCTTTATGGTGCTAAGGTCTATACTTGAGCTTGCATTCTATTAACCCGATATTAAAAAACAAAATGGTTTTTAATGTAGTTCTTTTAAATAAAGATATTGTCACAGCCAGTTCAGGCTGCATAACAATATACCACAGATTGTGTGACTTAAACAGAAATTTATTTTCTTCCAGTTCTAGAGACTGGAAAATATAATAGCAAGGTTCCCACGGGTTGTTTCTCATGAGAGCTCTCTTCCTGGCCTATGGGTGGCCAGGGAGAGAGAGAAAGGGAGGAGGAGAGAGGGAGGGAGGAAGGAAGGAGAAGGAGGGCTCTCGGTTATTTCTTCTTAAAAGTAAATATGGTAACCTCTTTTTTACTCTTATAAGAACACAAATTCCATCAGTTTCAGGCCCCATCTTTATGATCTCATTTAATTTTAATTACTTCCCTAAAAGCCCCATCTTCAAATATAATCATACTGGGCATTAGGGCTTCAACATACAAATTGTAGGAGAACACAATTCAGTTCACATATCGCCCAACTTAAAATTGTTAAGAAACATATTCTTTACATAAATTCTTTAGTATCTCCCATTTCGTCTTATTTTCCAAATTTTTCATAAGTGAAATAATATTATTTCAACAAATATTTAAGTAAATACCATATGCTTAATAATAGTTTTCTTGAGACTAATATTCTAGTATTATTTATGGTTAAGGATATGTATATTGGTTTCCACCAAGCGTGTGTTTTGCATATTCCAGGTGCATGAGTGTGGGCAAGTTGTTTAATCTAGGTAAGCCTGTTTCTCCACTATAAAACTGAGAGTGATGATAGTGTCTATCTACAGAATTATTGAGAGAATTCCATGTAATCAAGGCCTGAATGTGATCAGCATGATTTCTAGCAGAGAACCCACTGCTAGAAATCATTTCTAGTCACATCCATAACTGCCATTTTCAAGATCACCTGTGAGGCTGCATGCATTTCACTCTGTCATGTTTGCTTAAGTATTTGCCACTCTTTCTCCACACCACTATCATTTTCTCTCTCATATATATATATATATATATATATATATATATACACACACACACATATATATATATGGCAGTATTTTATTTTAATTGGCTTGTCAGACAAAAATTAAGAATGATAGTATCAACATACTTATGATGAGTAAGGGTGACTAAATATATATATATATTTTATTATTTCATATTTAATAGAATTTTGCTTGAAACGTTGAAAGAAAACCATAATCAATTTTTTATTTTTGTCTTTATAGCATCTCAAGCTTGTATTTTTAAACCAACATTAGGGAGTCATCTCTCATATGCAGTCTGTCATGTTACTGTTTGCTGTCATTTCCTTCTTTAGGCTTGGGGGAGATGGCCAGGATACCATCCTTTGCCGAACATAATGTGTAGTCACCTCTCAGCATGGTCACCTCTTATTTACTCTTCCTTTATTAATTAACCATTTAACTTATTAATTAACCATTTAACAGACTGTATTTTCCTCTTCTGGGTCTGCCCACATTTTCCACAAAAGCTCTTGATCATAAGTATACAAAATAATAACTAAAACACAGAAAAGAATTTGCGAATCACTTCCCCATCTCTGGGTATACTGTTCCTACTTAGAATTCCACACTATACTTGCTTCTCCTGGAGCTGCATCATTGACTGTGCCTAGTTTGTTATGTACTATGACACTCAGCTATGTATCTGCCACACTAGCACATCTCGTATTTTTGCATTTAAAAAATTATTTCCTTCTCCATTTATATTACCCTCATCTTACAGTTAAAGCATTTTGCTTTGTGTGTCTTTACATTCCTGGAGATTGCTTTAAATTGTTATCCTCTTAGTTTTAAGACACTTTTCACTTCTTGCTGTTTAATGCTATCTGAAGAGTTAATGAGCACATATAATAGTCTATCATGTTGATTTCAGAATTCTATTAAATGATTCTCAACTTAACATCGATCACATATTTCTAATAAGAATTCAATTAATTCAATTGCAATGATCATTCTGCTTATCTTTAATTGACTATAACCTTGATTTTGAACTCGTGGTTTTACCAAAAGACATCTTAAAAACATGCAGTGACTCCACCTTGTCTAACAAATGAAGTCCTAGTTGCTTTTTCTCATATTTGTCATTATCTTTTATTTGACTCTAATATGTTTTTTAGATTTAGTTTTTACTACTTTTATAACCCCTGAAGATTAGACTGGAATGCTTCTAGAAAAAGGAGAGAAAACTAGAATAGATAGAATCAGGGTTTCTTTTATTCAGTCATGTACTTATTCATCTGTTCAATATGCATCTACAATGGGCCAGACATGTTTTCGGTGCTGGAGACACAATAATGTATTGAGATTATAATGCTTTGTTTGGAGGTAAATAATTCCAAATGTAATTGAGTTATAATGTGGCAAGGGTGACCAGAAAAATCTAACTTGGTATATTAAACATGAATAGAAGTTAATTGGAAGGGAAAAGAGTATAAGAGTACAGAAAAAAATGGAACCTAGTAGATAAAGGATTAGACAAAAAACAGAAAACTGTCCCTTTATATAACCGAAAGAAATTTTGAATATATGACATATCTTAAAGTGGTATAGGAAAGTTCAGCTCTTGAAATGATTTATGAGCTAAGAATTTAGATTGTTAAATGAAAGCACCTACGTGGATTTTCGAGCCACATACCGAGATCAGTAGTACAAAAAAGTATACCTTGTTTTGTGGGTGACGATGTTTAGTTTAATCAAATTAAAATAAAGATGCAACATTATTTCAACTGGAAGTGTCAAGCACTCCATTTACTATAAAGCTCTGGTACTTGGTCTAGATTACAGATCAATTTTTGGAACTAATTGCTTAAAGATGGTAATAAAAACCATGTTAGTAGAAGAGGTGTCACAGTGAGTGTGTTTAATTTTTTTCTTTCATTCCGAAATTCAGAGGTCAGCAGTCCAAGATTGGAAAGTTCTTCCAGGGATCCAGGACTCATGATATTTATTTTATTGCCTGTTGGACTTGACCACTATGTAGGACACTAATATACCATTGGATACCTATCATTAAAGGATTTGTTTTCCTAGTTCTTAGTGAACTGTCAGGACAGAGTAGTCCACCCTTAAGCATTGCTTCAACTGCAAAGAGCTACCTCTCCCACGGCATTACACCTTCCTAGGGTTATCCACAGCCAGTAACTGACCAATACAGAATTATAAAATCCTGATCACTTCAATCCACCACAGGACTATTTTGAAGAGAAACTAGATCCACAGAGCTCATGAGATTACTGGAGGCTATTATGAAAACTCCATCTCAGTTCAATTTCTCCCTCTGTCCAACCCTGTTTCCTTCCCCAACATTCCACTGTGCAAGACCCAAAAGACATTGCCAATGAATATCTTGTAAGCCAAACATCATTTCATTTTCTGGGTACTCAACCTGTGATAGCCTCTATTTATAAACATTTCTCTTTGTCCATAACAATATCTTCAGCTGCAACCATTACAAATGAATTCCAACCAGCAAAATCAAAGGGAAGAAAAGAAGAATTTGACTCTTTCCTTATATATAATTGTAACAGTTATTTGTGGTTATATCCCAGTGTCCAGTACCTAATTTCAAAACTATACCTGTCTGAAAATCAGATTAAGAAAGATAATTTCAATTTCGATTGGCCAGGTGCCCTAATAGAATAGTCTCTGTGATACCTTTTTTCTTTCCTTCTTTCATTATGAGAAGCTATCTTAAGCCCTGATTAGTCATCTTAGCAATATCTGTGAATTCAAATCATGGATCTAAAGGGTGGATAAAAAATGAGGAGGGTACAGTCTTTAAATTATGGCTGTGTCCTCTTATTTTTTACAGAAAAACAAGTGTCTTATTTGGCTAAGAATTTCCTGAAGTTGATGGCTATTTCTTTCTTTCTTTTTTTTTACTTGTTTCAAAAATAAAATATTTAACTGGGTATAGATTATTTTTTTCAAATTGCATTAATGAATTTTGTTCAATATATTTTTACTGATTACATGCTATGTATCAGGTGCTATGCTAGGCACTACAAAAGATGTAAAAGATTTGCCTGAGTGACATTAGAACACAATTCGCTTTGAATTTTTAAATTGTTAAAAATTGTTAAAAGGAAAAGAATATTTTTCTCAGGATATTTATTACTATGTATGCTTATTTCTTATGCTTAAGCCTTACTCTATCCCACATGGGACAAAAATTGCAGTTGAAGAGATATTATATAAACATATAAAGAGTTAACTAAAAAAAGATGATAGTACATAATAGCTCAATTAGTGGTAAACAGGCACGAAGCCTTAATTTTTGATTAGGAATTGGTGAAGATCTGAATCCGCATATCTGGCATGCCACAATAAGCCCATACAAAAATATGTCCAGGTCTCTGTTTGCCAAAATATGATTGTCCATTCTTATTTGAAATTAAAGTTAAGGGTATGCCAGCCGTTCTTACTGGTCTGTAATTTGTGATTTTAACAAAATCTTTTAAAAATTCATTTATATTTCTGCCTTTGCTGTCTGATAGATACCATCAAGTCAACACCATTAATCCAGATTGTCATGTCACACACACTTGTAATAAAATTAATCAGTAATTATGTATATTAACGTCTCTCTACCTATTTCTCAGAATCCTTGATAACTTTTTTCAAACATTATTTTCATTGAATTTTGGATCCACCTGGTTCTTGATTTTGATTTGATTTCATGATATTCTACTTTAATTATTGCATTTCTCCTAGTTTGTCCATAGGCAAACACTTGTTAGGCATTGTCCTTGCCAGAATGAGGCTGTGATTGGCAGAGATGCTCACACAGTTAGTTATCAGTTCCTTGGGATTTATGGGAGAAGGAATTTGACAGTTCTTAGTGTTGGAGCTCAGTCTCTGTTTTCTAAGGATTTGTAGAAGTATGATTTTATGACACTATATGCTCCCTTCAGTATGTGAGTTCTAAACTAGTAATGATTTTCCTGACAATTTTCTTTTAATATTCCAGATAAAGGGAAAAAAACATGAGATAGCAAGTTATAGATTACTGTGTTCTTTACAAGCTGTGGTAGGCTGAAATGAATTCCCAAAAGATATCTACATCTTATTCCATGAAATCTAGGAATGTTGCCTTATATGGCAAAAAAAAAAAAAAAAAAAAAAGAAAAAAGAAAAAAAGGATTTTGCAAATGAGATTAAGGATTCTGAAAAATTATTCTGAATTATCCAAGTGGGCCTTTTTGCCATAGCATATACAAGAAATATTTGCCAGAGACTACATAAGAAGAAAGCCATGTGAAAGAAGCAGAGGGAACCAGAGCCAGAGAGAGATTTGCTATCGACTGTGAAGATGGAGGAAGGATCCATGAGTCAAGGAGTACAATTCTAAAAGATGGAAAATTTTATTTTAGTGTCTCCAGAGATAGTGTGGCCCTGTGGATATTTTAATTTTAGTCTTGTAAAACTTGTTTTGGATTTCTGACTTTCAAAATTATAAGATAATAAATTGGAGTTGTATTAAACCATGAAGTTTGTGGCAATTTGTAATAGCAGCCACAAGAAACTGTGTAAAAACTGCATGCTGTATTATAATTGATCGCTGAGAACTTCATCCGTGTGGATCATAGTATTTTAGAGAATATAATGGCATTTTGATTTAAAATAAAAACAATTCTCATTTGTTTTTTGTTTGTTTGTTTGTTTTAAGATTATACTCAACTGAAACTCTGATAAAAAAAATTCTCAGGTATACTCCAGACATCTATCCAGTACATAGAACAATTCTACATTGAAACAATTACAAAAATAATCATGATTACACAAGGACATTGTGCCCATGATTCTGGCACAAATTAAGTATTCTCTCCCTTCATCTCATCTCTCTGACTCTTGTATATGATTTGTATTTAGCTGTTCCTAGAACTCTTTAGGAGAGTTCATACACATGTTTTGCTAAAGTACCATAGTAAGTCTAGCTTCGTTTGAAATTTTTACAAATCTTGGGCTTACATTTTCCTAGTACTTTTATGGTACATAGAGAAATTAGATGTTACAAGGAACAAAATTCAGTTGTTCTTTTGCTCATTTTTCATAAGTTTCATATTTTTTTTCCCACAAGAGCTGTGTAGCATATTTTAGGCAATAAGCAGGTGGAAAACAGCTTCACAAATTGAAAATTAAAATACATAGAACTAAAATAATTAGAAAAAATGAGTTTTTCAAAGTTAATTTGTTACATGCAACTTTCAGGATACAACAGAGGAACGTGATGTCACTGTGGACAATGAAACACTAGCTGACGATAAATCATTCAGTGATTGACTTTACTGCCTTTGCTGAGCTCCGATGTAGATTATGGTAACACTATCAAAAATCTTTTTCCATTTAGCATTTTACGATGACAGAAATCTTATGCTAGCCCATTTGAGAATCCATTCAGTCTTTCTTATATTTTACCATTCGCTGCTCACTTAGCACAACAAAAGAGTATCAGAAAATATGGATCTGGTCCCAATTCCTATATTTTCTAGAATTTTTTTGCAAATCACTTAACTCTAAAGAAAGTTTTACTATGTATAAAATGACAAAAAAAACAGTGTGCTTATTTTGTCTCTCTCTTTTAAGTTTCAAAGCATTTATGTTAGGTGTATAAGCATTTTAATATTACTTTTATATTTATCTTACTTTTATTAATATTGTTTTTAACCTATTTTTAAGGTGTATTACCTCATGATGTAGGGCAAGAGCTTATGAAATAATTCTGCTTGGTTTGGGCCTCAGTTCTATAGCCTAAGATTAATCAACTGTAGGTGAATTATTTAATTTACTCAAGTTTCAATTTCCTCTTCAGTAAAATGATGCCAGTAATGGCATCTCTCTTGTAAGGTTATCAGAAGGATAAATGAATTAGTCAAACACTTACAACAATGTCAGACATATATATAGAAAGCGTACAGTGTAATTCTTCTTATTATAATTAAAACACTGCTGTGTTTCTTCTTGTAATCAGTTTTCAGTATATGTTAAATAGAGTTTGTTAAATCAATAAAATGAGCTGGAAAGAAATCAAAATGGGTCTGAATAAAACTTCTGCTTTTTAGATTTGTTTCTTCTTTAATCAATTTGTTAAAATCACCTGTTTGATTTGGTTCGATGTTTTAATACATGCAGCACTTTCAGGAGCTTTTCCAATGAGGTCAGGGTTGATGTAGTTAATTTCAAGAGTCAATTCCATATTGATGACTGCCCTCAACATTGTCAGTGTCTTTCAGAGTCCCTCTTTTAAAGGGAAACAAAAAACATAAAAGGGATCATAAAACGTGGAATTAATGTAGAAATAAGGATTATTTTAAATATAAAAGAAGTCAATTGCTTTAGTTTAACTGAAATTATTATAACATCCTTTCACAGCAACCAAGTAATTTTAGCGGAATTATTTTTCTGTGTTTAGGAAGAATATTACATGAATTACTAATAGTTTAGTATGCTAGAAATGTGTGATTTGTTTGACATAAATGATAGAAAAGGTCAATTTTAAATCGAAGAATTATTTTAATGAATTGTTCAAATTTTAATTGCTATTTAAACTTGCCCCTAAATCATGCCATTTATTTTATTTTACAAGCTTAATAATTGTCATATATTAGTTAAATTATATCTCACTTATCATGTATCAGTCAGAATCCAAAAAATATGTATATTATTGTTTAGTTCATCTGGTCTTATTCTTATACAAAGTAATGAAATAATTAATATAATATAATTGTTTTCTAATCTTTGCTTAGTATGAAAAATTCCAATCTATGTTTTACTTATTAAGTCAAACAGTTTTTCTGTCATGACTACTAGCAAATATTTTCTCCACCTGAAATAGTTAAAAGTTTTGAAACAAAATACTTTACTTTTCTTATCTCCCCTGTATTTTTCTTCCACATCTCAAAACTTGAAAGAAAATTTGATATAGTCATTTTTATTTACTACTAAATTGCAAAAGGAAGGTCACTGTCAAGAAAACATCTGATTTAACAGATGCTTAGAATTTTGTCTTTTGCAAGTTTAAACTACTTTATTTTACCAATTTTGTCCATGAATACTCATGAGTATTTACATATACAAAGAAAAGTACAAAGATCGTGTAGTATGTAGTTCAATAAACCAATGACTGTTTAGGAAATTATTAAATAATTTGGATGTATATGTGATATATGATAATGATTATTTGTTCATTCCAAATTTTTAATGTTAAGATTATTATTAATATTTTAATATAACTTTTTTCTTAACAAATATCCCAGCAAGGCAGAAAATACTATTCCAGTCTTTTCTACATTTAAAATAATGATGCGTTCCCAATAAAAGGCACCAGTGTTTCTTGGAGGAATGGGTCCCCTATTTGGGACAGGCAAAGTACGAGAATGCAATATATAGTATCAGAAAGCAAGAAACTGTTCAAATTTTGATATGTATATGTGAAAAAGGTAAGAATATGGTAAAAGATGTTTCCATGAGCCAAACGGAGGACAGATTGTGTATTTTTAAAAAAAAACATAGAAAGTAATTCAAAAAGATTGATAGTAATGGAGTTTTAACAACTAAATTACAAAAGTTTAAAAGGATCTATAATAATTTTTTAACAAAGAAGGTAGGAGAGTAAAGAGAAACTCTTCTTTTCAGAGGAAAAAAATGATAGAATTGAAAAAGTCGCTACCTTGCAACCCTTGATGCAATACTCATCAATGAAGCAAAATGACTAGGTAAAATGCCCTGGAGAACAGGATATTTAAAAGATTTTTACAGCTTCTTACAATATCACCTTACATATTATTTATTGGTTGCAAAGATAAAAAATAAAAATCCTTTACAATGGAGTAATCTGGTGGATAACCCCGTAGGTCTCATGTGTAACTATGTATACATATACATTTTTTATACTGTTGATGCTCTGACATCTGAGGCCTGGTACTGATGAGGGAGGGAATACCCATCCTAGGTTTAGCAATTTTTTAGAAATAGTAAATGGCTTTCCAGGAATGTACCATTCACGTGCAAACTAATCCAGAACCCACACTCCCCTCCTTCAGGTACTCTATCTGGCTTTTTTACCTTGCAGGTTAACATTTTCCTGCCATACACACCCCAAGGCCAGGTACGGTGCAACTTGGGACAACCCCTACACCCCAGAGGCCACAGAAATTATTCGGACTAGCTCACCTAAGCCTGCTTACCCTACCTCTCTCATTCCTTTCCAAGGAAATCACTATTAAAGGTCTTGCCATGTTTCCTCCTATTCCTCCTGCCTCCTTATTGACTCTTGTGCTTCCTCATGTGGCATGGCATGCCTCCTTATCTTGGGAACTGTAGTTATTGAATCATCTTTTCAGTGATAATTCTCTCCCTGATTTGTTGGCTTAACCATAGTTGAATAATCATAACATACATTTATAACAGTTGGCATATTGAACAGTGTGGTTTGGCCTCAGACTGGAATAGTGTGTCATTAGACTGCTCTTGGCTTAGCCTGACACTTAGACTTAGATGGCTTCTGGAGGCAGATTTGTCTTTTGGATTGGGTTGTAATTTTACATTTTGGGCAAGAACTAAAATGTCAACTCTTTTTTCTTATGGATAGAGCCTAGCAAAGTGCAAACCTCATGGTGTTATATGAAGGCAATTTATAAATTATAAAATACCACAAGCTATAAATTATTACTACATCAAGTCATAAATACTAAAATTGATGTACAAAACACAGTCAATATAGAAATGTCATAAACTAAGCATAATTACTATTAACGATTCCTTTAAAAATTACCACTTGAAATACAAATGCTTCAGATACTCATTGTATCATAAGTATCAGGTCAATATGGTCATTATCTCCATTTGACAGTTGAAAAAAAAAACTGGGACCCAAAATAGCTAAGTAACTTGCCTAAGAAAGTAAGTCCTTAAGTCAGAATATGAACAATTTGGTCTGGTTTCAGTATCCATTTTCTTAACCATCATGCCAAGCTGCCTACCTGCCAAGCCTGTTTGCTAGCCAGCTATAATAAGGAGAAGGTTGCTATCATCTGGGAAATGTTAGCTAAAAACATTGAACACTCTATAGTATGTTCTGGATAAATGTGCTACCAGCAGCTGTGGTCAACATGCAAGTGAGCCAGAGAACACCACAGGCTGAGCTGGCTGGAGAAAACTGGCAAAATGAGTGGGGTAGATAAACCTTGGGTCAGAAGTTATATTAGTAAAGTAAAGGTGAGAGGAAAGGGGTCTGTAGGGTATTCCATTTAGGGAACCCCAGAAATAAAGATGATGAAATAGAAATAAATATGAAAGTAGTGTTTAGGGTCCAGTCTCAGGTAGAGATAGGAATTTTATGTCTAGGAATCAAGGGAGATGGGTTTGGAAAGGTAGTTGAGGAGCAGATTGGAAATGCTGTGAGGGTACAAGTTTGGCTACAATATTGTAGAAAATGAAAAACTGTTGAAAGGAGTAAAAGTAAGCAAGTAGTATTTAGAAAATTAATCTGATAGTTTTTAAGTGCCTTTTGGGTACGTCTATAGGGAGACAGAGTCTAGTGCCTGGAAATCATTAATTATGATTATAACAACCTAAATATAGAAGCAATAGTATAGAAGCAGATATTTAAAGGAAACATGGGTATTATAGCAAAAAAGTATCAATAGTTTACAGGAGTTATTCTATTTTGTATCAAAGAAAAATGAAGTTTTAAACATTCTTTTGGGAGTAATTAAATGGAAGAATATAGTGCTATTGAAAGAAACCGGATTCTCTATCTCCATTGTGAAAAGTGGGCCAATACCACAGTATAAATCTATGTTTAAGTTGAAGGAAAAAATAAATAATGGTAAAAGTATGAACAGCATTAAGGAGGAGTTTTGCATGTCCATCACTGGAGATTCTGGAAATTCATTTTCATTCCTTCTTTCTCTTTCTTCTTTCCTCCCTCCCTCACTCCTTTCCCTGTCTTCATTTCCATATTTTCTCCTTCTCTTTTTTGCTACTTCACTATTTTAAAATGTATTCATTAGAAAAATAAATATTCATTAAGCATCTATTCTGTGAATGTTTTCGTTCTCATTTTGGGTCAGCAACAGTCTTATTAGTTAGTTTAACATAGAGATTTGAGTTTCAGGTTATGAAGTTGGCTTATTCAGTCAGAAATTCGGTAGTTAAGAAACTACCACTGCATTTACATAGATTATAAAAATATCGATTTCATTATTAAGATAAATTTGAAATAAAATATGAATTACTTGCTGTAATAAATAAACCTACATAATCAAAACTATGTGTAGTCTAAAGTTTATTACAATCATATATCAAATACTAAAGCTTGTGTGCATGGTGCTGTGTATACATGTAGGTGTGCTTGGTGAGTGTGCAGGGACTCAAAGCCAATTCTTCCTAACAGCTGAGACTTGGACTTAATTGCAGATTGAACTTATTTCTGCCATTTGGAATAAGCTTATTAATTTCAACTCACATTTTCTTGTTAAGCCTGTTTTCCCCTTATTTCCCCACTAATGTATGACCCAATAATGATGTTCTTTTATTTCATTTTACAGGAATGTTTAATGTTTCTTTTCTATGCTTCTTGAGATTTAATCACCAACATTATGAAAAACATATGTTTCTCCTCATCTTTCTCCAGGGTAAGCATTTTAATGTCTGTTTAAAGTGCATACGAACTTTTCTGATTGTTGCCAAACACATTACAAAAATTAGAACTGTGTCTAGTTCATGTTCCAGCAAATTGAATTAGCTTATCAGCTGAATGGTTACTTATTCATTTGTTTTGTGAAGGAAAGCTAAAGGTTTGGATGACTACAGACTGAAGGTAAATTCAAGAAAGACATAGGTTCTGGGTATTTATGTGGTGCGCAGGAATAGCTAGGTGGTGGAGCACAGGCCATTTTTAGGGCAGTGAAACTATTCTGTATGATACTGTAATATATGACATTATATATTGTAAACTATGAACTTCAGTTAATAACAATGTATCAGTATTAGTAAATGTACTACACTAATGCAAGCTGTTAGTGATAGAGAAACTATTGGGAAGAGGGGAGTATATGGGAACTCTGTGCTTTCTTCACAATTAAAAATGAAAAGAACATGATTTAAGACTTATGTTGTTACTGAAAATGTGTTATGTTTTTAAATTGGCTGAGTTATGTGTGTGTGATATTGATATCTTTTTTTGTTCTCTCAGTAGTTCACTCTCTGTCATGCCAAACTGTTTAGGCTACACTGTGTCCACCGTATCTGGGAACAGATATTTTCAGCGTGAAGCAGATAAAGGCCACAGATAACCTTTCAGAAATTTTAATTCCCATGGTGAGAAAAGCCAGGGAAGATGACCATGACTTTAAGATTGGTATGAAAGTAGCAACAAGAACTATAGAGTCTGAATAAAGTCAGCAGATAGGAAAGGAGGATGCCTCAGTGAAAAGCTGCATAGATTGTGACGGAAGACCGGTTGGGATGAAGAGATTACTCCAGGCCTAAGAGATCCCAGCATGATCTCAGCACTGAGTAACAACTTTAGAATGAGTGAATTAAAGTCAACCCCAGTGTGATGAACATTCAAAATAAAAAACAAGTTGACGCTGGTGAAAAAATGTTATTTCTTTCGCACACTCGAGTTTAGGTTGACATTCATACCTACACATTTCCCAAAAAAAAAAAAAAAAAAAACTCAATAAGCCATTGGATTGTGTATTATCTTAACCTTGTTTCCACTTTGGCAATGTGAGTTACTACTTTTAAAAAGACACTAACCTGGTATTATTTAAGAGTATCTGTAGTTTTTATCAAAACACTTAAATTCTTTTTCATTTAGTGGCTATTTTAAAAAATTAAGTGTTTAGCTTCACTTGAATTTAAGTTATTTAAGTAGTAATATTTATGATGAAAATTGTATTCTCTGGTTTGGTCAGAGCAACTCATAGCTTAATTTTTGTTTAACTTTATAATTGTGTAATTTTATTAATCTATGTCTTTTACTTTGTTTCCTCATCTCTAATATAGTATATAGAATAAAGATATCACCTCATAAAAGTTTTTTCTAAGAACTGTAACTGATAATAATCATATTATTGACCTCCAAAAATAGTAGTATAATAATACTAGTAATAGTAGAAATAAAAATAATATTAAAATAGAAGCCTAACTTAAAATTTTTTGTGCAGACATTGTGTTAAGCATGTTCTCTATAAATTGTATTAGACATTTTTTATGGATCAATTCATTTAACATTCACAGCAACTCTTGAGGTAGGCAATATTTTATAATAATATATAATTTTACCCCATTACATAAATGAGAAAACTTAAGTTCAAAATATTAAGCCATTTCCTCATGCTACCCAGATGATACATGTTGGCTATAATTTCCATCTGGAGTTTGCTCTCCCAGTCACCACACATGATGGAAAGAGGACACATTAGTCAGGCAGCAAATGTTAGCTCTTTCCCTAACCTTTACAGTGGTTCTCAAACTTTAGACCATCAGAAATATTTGAAGGATTACTCAAAAAATGGATTGCTAGATCCTCCTCCAGAGTTTCTGATTAAGTATGACTGGGTGGGGAGGCCCAAGAAACCATGTTTTTAACAAATTTCCAGATGACAATGCTGCAGGTCTAGGGATTACACTTGGAGAACCACTATTCTGGATCAGATATGTGAAGGAATTTTATGAGAGGTTATAAAAAGGTCTTATTGAAGGAAGCATAGGTGGTACTTATGCTTAGATAAGGACAGACTATCATCAAATTTGAAAATGTCATTGATAAAATATATCCTTGTTTAAAATTTCATCATCAGAGAAGCATTACTTTCCACTATTATATTTTCTCTTGTTAAAATGCAATTAGTACTTTGGAAGGCATTATATCTATTCACCCAGTTACAGCCATTTCAATGACAAATATAATATAATGATGAATAATATATGATCCCTGGCTTTAGGGAGCTTAAACTCTAGAGAATGGAACTAAACCTATAGACAGACAATACAACAAAGCTTATAGATCTTATGCAAAAATACAAAAAGTTCATTTATGGCATAAAATTATAGAGGATAGCAATTCTACTTTGGTTGGGGTATGCAATGGAGAGTTGAAAAGCTGAAAAGTAGAAAAGTTAGATAGAATAGTTAATGATTTAGCTAAATGTTGAAATTCAAGAAGAATTATAACACTCAAACGTAGCATAGGACTCAGGTTGGTAAAGTGTGGGAGGAAAGGAAAGTCCTAACTAGGTGACTAAAGAGCAAAGCATGTTAAGTATAGTCTTAATGCAGCCAATTAAAGCATTTGACTTCATTTTGAACATAATAATGAATTTGAAAATGCTTTTTGAGCAGGTGTGAAATAATATCTACTCTGTGATTAAGAAAGAGTAGTCTGATGACAGTTTGTAGGGTTTACTAACCTGGAGGCAGATCAAGCTTAGTAAGATTAATTTTATTAATGAAATAATGCTGAGAAAAGATGAGTTTCTAGAATAAAGTGGTGGCAATAAATTTAAAAGCTAGTTCAAAAGTGAGATCAACAGTATTTTTTTTTTATTGTTAATTCCATTCGACAGGTGTAGTTAGAGATTAAATAAAGGATGTATCAAGTTCTAGCTAAGAAATTATATAGATCAGTGGTTCTCAAACTTTTTCATGTTAGAATCATCTGGGAACAACTTTTAAGAATTCTAAATCACAGGCTGTACTTCTTACAATTAATTCAGAAGCTTGGATACCAGCAGTTATCTCCAGATGAATCCAATGTGCAACCCAGTTGGGTATCCACCATTATTATAGATAAGAATGCCAGTTTCTAGATAGGAAACAGATACATAATGTGGATAAGACTGTGTCAAAAGTAATGTAGAGAGAAAAAAAATTAAAATACAAGAAAAGAAATAAGATAACAATAGAATGAATAGCCTGGAGGCAATGAGAGATTTTAAAAGGAAGAGTAGAGATAGAGATACTAAACTTCAAATTTAGGAAGATATGCCTCAGTTTCTTAAACTAAAGGAAAGTAGGTAATAAACGAGTTAGATATAAGCACAGTCTCAGCTAAAGTAGCAGGGAGCTAAAATGTTCATGCCCAATACCTCATTTCTCTCTGTTAAGGAGTGGCTATGCCATCTGCAATGACAGAGGGAATGAGGAAATTTGGGTAGAGAGCTTGAGAAAAACATTCTCATTTGTAGTATTACATACTGAGAATGCTTGGTAGCGGGGAGCTGGTACAGATTAGAATTTTCTTAGTTGGATAAATTATTTTAAAGGACGAGAACAGATCACCAAAGAAAAGTGCTTTGCCAGCTCTGACCATGAACTCTCTTATCTCTGGAGACATCTTCGGCTCTTTAAGCACTGCATTCGAAAGTATAGTTTATAAGATAGTTCTCATATTCTTATATGTCTCGTTCTTTTGGTCAAGTTAGACCAGTTAGAGCTCCTCCACAAGATTTTTATAATTCGGAATAGAGATAAGCATGAATAATTCCTTCTTTGGTGTGATATGAGACTTGGACTCTGTGAGAACACTATCCCCACCACTGATGGTCCGATCAGAGCAGAAGGTGCCAATGAAAGAAAAACAGAAAAGAGAAACAGAGATGGGAAGATAATTATTAAAGTGTTTGACCTCCATCCTTGAATTTTCTGTACTGTGCTTGCCCAATCTTTCCTCTATTTGGAAGTATACTGTTGTATCCTGGTGTCCTTCAAAATATAAATCTGATTTTGACCAGTAAGCAGTCTAACAACAACAACAAAAAATGTGTGAATCCTATAAAATTGTCATGTGAAAATTATACTTCCCAATCTCCTTGCAATAACTTGAGGCCATTTTCAGTATAATATAATTGGAAATGTTGTGTGCTATTTCTAGGCCAAGTAAATTAGGAAACATGAATGCCTTTTCCATCTTATTTTTTTTTAAGCCTGGATGAAGCACAATCTGAGGACTTAGGAAAATCCAGAAGTACAAGAAGAAAATAGCCTAACTCCCTGAATTTACTATCCTTTATTGTACACCTGTACCAGAGTTTTACATGATAGTAAAATAGATCTGATTATGTTGGGTACTAAAATTGTAGAATGTATTTGTTGTAGCAGCTAGTGTTACTCTAACTTTTTAAGTAGTACATGAAGAAAAATTTATTTAGACTGAATTGATAACAAAGAAGGCCAAGCGTGTTAGTCATTGTCTTGTTTGCTAAACATTAAAAGTTTTTATGAAATTTAATACTCGACTTGTGGGATCATGTGACCAGTTCTGGCCAAGAGTTGTCAGCAGAACTAACAAATTAACTTCTCTGTAAAGCTTTATTTGCAGTATGAAACACTATTATTTTTATTTATTTTTTATTCCTTGCTTTCTTTAGTGAATCTAACTACATGTATCTTTTATCTCTAGAAAATATAAACAACCATGTTTCTTATACTACTACTTTTTTTGGTCTTCGTATTTTGTTTTAGAAAGTTTCTTTTTTTTATGTCATCGAATTCACTGATCTTTTCTTCTGTGATGTCTAATCCAATGATAATCTCATCACTAGTTTTATCTTCAGCATAGTAGTTTCCAGCACTTAAAGTTTGATTAATGCTTCTTTTATACCTTTGATGTCTCTCTAAAGTGTTCCTTTATTCCTCTAGCTGTTTGGATATCTAAAATACTGTTATAATAACTGTATTTATGTTTTGTTTACTAATTATAACATATGTGTCAATGCTATGTGAGTTTCAAGTGATAGATTGTCCTCTTAATTATAGATAGAATCATCCTACCTGTCTGCATGCTTGGTAATTTTTAATATAATACCAGGAACTTTGAAGTTTACTTTTTTTGGATATGGATTTCTTTTTGTACTCCTGTAAATAATTTTATTTTTTATTCTGTGATGCCTTAAATTTACTTGAAAATAGTTTATCCTTTGGGACTTTAAAATTTTTGTTAATTTGGACTACAGCAGCATTTATAAGAAGATTCAACCAATACCTCATGATTGTGATGATTTCAGCTGTGGCTAGTGGGAACCATCACATTCTCAGCCAGGTGTGGAATCAGATCACCATTTCCTCTGATCCTTTCAGATTTTTCTTCCTGAGCCCCCTGTAGTTTTGTCAAATGTCTGCTAAATACTCAAAGGAGACCATCTGCAGTTTTCAGGAGTCCTCTATCCTTGTTACCTCCCCTCTGTAGTACTCTACCTTGCCTAGCTGCCCTGCCTTCCTGTATTTCCAGCTCTATATTCTTAACTTAGAAAATCCTATAGTCTACATTGGACTCCCTATTTTGTACTGTAATTTAGAAAGTTTTAAAGCTGCAATCGGTTACATAATTTGCAAACCCAGTGGGAAAAGGAAAATGCAAGATACCTGATTCAAGTATTATTAAGAATTTCAAGACATGACAGTAGGCATCACATCGACTGCTGAACTTTGGACTTTACAGCTGCACAGTTTTCATGGCCGTGACCCCAGATCTGTTCAAAGCAGTAATTTAGGACAATTAGAGTGCTCTTTTAGTTTGTTTCTGTATCTAATGAATTACTATCCTTTATTGTACACTGCCCAATGTTAAAAAAAAAATGCAAACACTTGTTCTTATATTTTGTTCTGATTTTTATATTTTTCATACAAGAGAGCATAGCCTTTCTTTGTTACTCTCTTTCGGCCAGAAGTGAAAGTTCCCTTTACTAATCCGCTAACTAGGAAATTCTCAGTTACATATGGGCCTTTAACCTTGAGGTGGCCTTGGTATAGCAATTATTTTTCTTGCATTTTATCATTCAATTTATCAAATAATACTAAGTGGTAAATGACATCCTTTTATTTAGTATTCCTTTAGTAATATGATATATACACCTGAATTACTATTTTTGGCACATCTACCACGGTTGTTTATTAAGGTATTTGTGTCTGATTATGATAAATTTTGATATTTCCTGACTAGCTATAGTGTTTATTTTTGTTCAAGTACCTGGGAAAAACTAATAGCAGATTTCCTCTATATATGAGTAGATATTTTGAGTGTCTGTTCTCCAGCGCTATAGCACAAATTGAAATTTTCATTTCCTACAGGAACTTCATAGATGACTTAAATAAGTACTGAGGATTAATATAAGATACTTGATGCACAGAATTCTATGGGTACCTGAGAAATGGGCATACAAGTTATGTGTGAAAAGATATTCAATCTTATTGAAAGAAGCTACAAAGGTAGCTAGCTGTTCATGTGAAAAATGATAAAAAAAATATTGTAAAAATTTCAAATACATGATATCCATGGGTTTCTTTTTTCTTAAGGGTTCTATTTTGTAATCACTTCCTTAAGGCATTGTTATTTGAGATTTTTTATTTCTTTTCATCAAAGAAAGTTTGTTTAATCCCTGATGGAGAGGCAGAAAAGAGTTTGTTTAAAAGAAATGATATAGAAACAAAAAATTAAAAATTAGAATAAACTCAAATCACTCTAGTTGAAGCTGTAAAGCTGTAAAGAGAGGTCAATGACCACGGCTGCCCAAACCTTCACCACGGATGATGGTCACTGGCTGAGAGTACATCAAAAAAGCAATGGATAAACCTTTGCATGAGGAGATTATTTATTTTTTACCAAACATGATAAAAGCATTAAATTTAGAACATTTTTTTCTAATATGATAACCTAAAACTATATGCAGTTATTCAGCACACCATATTTTATAGACAGTCTAAAAAGAAAAGGTAAACTATAGTAGTAATAACTTTTAATATAGATTATTCAGAAAATAATATAGAAGTTCCAAATACTCATGATCAATAGCCTGAACCATCTGAGGGGTGCTCACTGTTGCTTGTTGATGGTAAAAAGTCAATGGTGGGAGCAAACACTTTGGCATGTACTAGGTGACCTTATTTGAACTGTGAGGAGAAAGGGAAATTCTAGATGGACTATGAATGAAACAAACAAATCGCTCACTTTGGGCTATTGATGCTGCATAACATAGAAAGACACTTTCAACATCAGCCCTGTAGTTTTTTCTTTTTTATTTATAAAGTCATGGCTATGTCTCTAATTATAATAACTATGAAACATCTTTGATTATTCTTTAATGATGCTGTAATAAATTACCACAAAATTGGTGATTTAAAACAACACATTTATTTATTATCTTGCATTTTGGTAGGTTAGAAGTCTCATGTGGGCCTCATTGGCCTAAAATCAAGGTGTCAGCCCCTACAGTATCATGTTCTGGAAGCTCCATGGACGATCTGCGTCCTCGTGATTTCCAGTTTCTAGAGGCACTCACATTCCTTGGCTCCTGGTCAACTTTCTTCATCTTCAAAGCCAGTGACTTTGCATTTCTCCTACCATCCTTCCCTAATTACATCTCTCCCTAATGGGTGAGGCTCTCCACATTTAAGGATTCATGTCACTATATTGGGCCCAGACTAATTATGCAAATCTCAAGAACCTTAATTTAATCACATTTATGACATTGTTTTTACTGTAAAGATGGTAATGTATTAACAGAGTCTGGTGATTAGAATATGAACTTTTTTAAGGAGGGGAGCACATTACCTTTTACAACCAGTATGTCTCTGAGTATTTTCACAGGACATTTGTCTATTAAAAGTGATAATTCATTCCCTTTCATTTCATATAGATATTCTGCCAAAGAACATATCACAATGGCATAAAAAATATTGCTGCCTATATAACAACCCCAAAACCTTTCTAAGAGCAATTTAAGTCATCCCTAAATCATCTAATCTATCAAATTAAGGCTTAGATTTACACATTAACATAGATACATAAGGAAAGTTGTTAAGAAGTAAGATTTACCTTTGCTTTACATTTTTATTTTTTTAACCATGACAGATTTTACAAGCATGAAATTTCCACTTTGCTTTTACTGACATAAGCATTGAAAAAAATTCCAAAGGATAAATCTTATTATTAAAAATACTAATTAAGATTCAAATTAAAGGGATTAGGGGAACTCCTTTAAGTTTTCTGTTGAGTTAATAACTGTTAGAACAGGGTAAATATTAAGTCATCATCAGTTAAGGTTTGTTTACTATATTAGAGTTCTCCAGAGGGGGGAAAAATCATTATGAGATATCTCTATATCTGTCTGTGTGTCTGTCTGTCTATCTATCTATCTATCTATCTATCTATCTATCTATCATCTATCATCTATGTATCATCATCTATCACCTATCTGCTTATCTATCTACCTTAAAGAAAGATTTACTTTAAGCATTTGGCTCACTCAATTGCAGGGGCTTGTATTTGTGAAATGTATAGCATTACCTAGCAGGCTAGAAAAGCGGGTAAGAGTTGATGTTACAGACTCAAATCCAAAACCTATAGGTGAGCTAGCTGGCCAGAAATTCAGGCAGAGCAGAGTTTGTATGTTTTAATCTTGAGGAAGAACTGAAGACAGTAATCTTCAGTCTTTTAAGTTTTTCAACTAATTGGATAAGGCCCACTTACATCAAGAAGGATAATCTGCTTTACTTTAAGTCAACTGAGTGTAAATTTCAATGACATCTAAAATTACCTTTAAAGCAAAATCTAGACTAGTATATTGCTAAAAATTGGGCACCATATCCTAACAAAATTGACAATTAACCATCACATTTACAGAAATTATTATAAAATAAAAGTTTCATCTGTAGAACACATTATTTTTAAAGGCATTTTAAAATTAAATGCATTCTTACATCTATTGATTCAATAATTATTTATTGAGAGTGCTTACTACATAGATTTTTATTATATAACATTAGACAGATATAGATAGATATATAGGTAGGTAGATAGATACATAGATACATAGATAGATGATAGATAGGGGGAAGAGAGAGAAAGAGAGATCTGCTAAGCACGTATGTATAAATATAAATGAGACACTGACCCTAACCTCAAGAAAACTGTTGTCTAATGAAAAAGATAAATATATATACAAATAATCACAGCCCTACATTCTTGTTTTAGAAGAGTGAATTCAGTAGCATAAGTGCAGTATGAAAGGGATGCCCACTGAAATCAGCCTACTGAGTCATGCTTGAAGAAAAATCTCACTAGTGGACAAAGTGAAAAGGGTATTACAGAGAGATCATAGACCAAACAGCACTAAGTTTCTTCTCCTGTCTAGAGAGCCGAATATTTGGTTTATCTCAAATACTGCACAAGACGTTAGAAAGGTAAGTGGAGTCATATTGTAAACATCTTTGAATGTCAGACCACATTTTGTCTTGCAGGAACTAGAGGGCCATTAAAGTAGTGGCTGTTCATTAAGGAAATCCATCAGGCTTTTATAGCCTTTAAGCAGGCTACATTTATTTGAGAAGACACCAGTTCTTACTTGCTCTCTCCCTAGTGTGTCTCAAGATAGATAACATGGAGATATTCATTCGGTCGCCCAAATACGAAAGGGTTGCAAAAAAGTTTTAATTATTATTGTAACTCTTTAAATAACTTTCACAGATGATTCTGATTTACAATGCCATTTTAGAGCCACAGCATTTAGGACTGAATGAGGGGAGAAGAATGGCTCTTCGCCTTCTTTAATGATCATTCTAACAGATCAAGTGCACAAAATATAGAAATAAATTAATGTCCTTTTTAAATATCTCTTCATAAAATGTTAAACGATTATTAAAAATGAAAGGATTTTTAAAAAATATTGGCTGATTTCATAAGGTTCAGATGTATTAAAGTGTCCTACTGAAGCTGCAGGCACATTAATGCACAAGTGTATTAATTTCTATGCTGCATAATAAATTACCATAAATTTAGTGTCTTAAAACACATATTTATTATCTATGCCACAGTTTTTATAAATCAAAAAGTCTGCTATAGAGGAACTTGTTTTTGTAAGGTGCATATTAAAAAAGTTATCTAAAGTAAATTAAATATATATATTTAAATACATGTGTGCATATTCATACATATATATATATTTTCAATGCCTGAAAGCACTGAGATAAAAACCTCATCTTGTTGGTAAATAGATATTTCTAAGGTGAATTGTTGACTCTCACAGATTTGCATTAAGCATGTGAAAATCAAAGCAAGGTATATAATAACATCACATATTACGGTTTTGCTACAGTAAGTTTAATAGATCAGTCTCGAACTGCCAGAAGGAGCGCAAGGGTTTCTACTTCTCCAAGTCTTTCCAGGGATGAAAATTTTGATGGAATGATCACATTCACAGGCACATCTGTCAGCCAACAGTTCACGTGCTGTAGCCCCTCAAACATAACCTATAACTTCACAATGAGAACAAGTCCACAGCAGAAAAGGACAAATGCCCTGTCAGGCTTCAGGAGAGACAGTTATGACCAGAATTAGAGGATCCTGAGGCTTATTAGTGTTTTATATCAGTGAAAAATATTGTGCTGCTGAAGTTAACTCTCATTGGAGGGGCAATATTTGCAAAATGATAATTGTCAAGTTACATCCATTCCTATCTTCTAGAAGTGCATCCATCTTTTATGTTATTTCTATAATTATAATGCTATGGGTTATTATTTCCTTCTATGTCCACCACTCAACTGTATAAATCCTAATTTTGGACAGAATTCCAATCTTTTTTTAGGAAATATTAATGTGAATTATTTCTCTGTTATTATGATTTGTATTCAATGACCCTTTTTACTTCTTCATGGAGAAACGATGAAAAATAATGGAGAAAAATATATATGTGGTGTCTTGTGCACATTTTTATTAAGAATTTTTTTTTCTGATATTCTTCGCCCTTTTAGGACCTAGCTACACAAAAGAATTACTAATTTATTCATATCATTTTGTCTTGATTGGCTTTTTCTACCCTACCTTTCTTACTCTTCTGTGTCCTCACCTTCACATATAGCTAAGATAACCATGCAATATGTGTTCAAATGTTTAGACAAACATGTAAATATGTTTTTTAAATATTTAGAGCATGAACATGAATTTCACAGAATAGTTCCCAAATTAGTTACCAATTTTTTGAATTCTTACTTTAGTCTTTCACTGTTTTACACAGGAGAATTTGTGTTATCAATTCGTAAGCATGCACTTAAGTGAAAGGTACTATGTCTGGTTCCTGCTTAGGTCTTATGCTTGAAATATTTTTCTTTAATACACAGGTTAGAACACACATATCTTCTGATCTCATCTGTGTAATAGGATAGATTTAAATAATTGATTCATTAAACATAGAAGCAAATTGCTTCACAGATTATTTCTATTCCATTGTATACAAAGTGTCTGACTTAGTGTTTGAAAGTTGTCTGGCTTTTCATCATATGCATCATGGTTTCATATTATTATAAATAATAGTTTACATGAGTTCTTTTTACAATAATCTCTCAGTGTCATGGTGGCTGTAATAAAGAATATAACCCATTGGTTCCTTCATTTTGTCACTTATTAATGTATATAAGTGGAGTATTACTGCATACCAGCTCCAGTGCACGCAGTATTAGTCAGACAGACACGTACCCCGAACGAAAAAGAGATGAATGTAGTAAAAAAAAAACAGGTATTGAAAATGCAAGTGTCAGTATGTTTTTCTGGATATGTTAACCTTTATGTCTGCTCTCCCACATGCTTTCATAATGTGAGCCGACTATTCCTGCTTCATCCTCAGTCTGCATCTCTCCAGCTGCATCTGCCACGGTGGTCAAGCATCATACTTTATGACCCAGACCTTCCATTTCATGATTACGGTGATTTAATCAAGAAGTTGATACATCACCAAGGCATTCATTTCATAGTCACCTACGATCTGTGCGAAATGCACTGATAAAGATGATAATATCTAAAGACAATTTCTTTCACAGAAATTTGAACTAAGACTATGTAAAAACAACGTTGAGTTGTGTAGAAGTTTCTGAAAGGTCATTAGGTTGTGTTTGGCTAGAGAAGCTATAATGAGACAGGTTTCTCTATATTTGCAGTAGTGTGTTATTTCCTATCAGTGCCTGAGTTACATTGGATAGTTTGAAGACTGCGGTAGGTAAGATGTGGTTAGTTGGTCTGGGAATCTGTTAAGCAAGAGAATCCTTGCTAATGTTATTAGTCAAGTAAACAGAGCTGGGAAGACTTTACAATCCTGCCGAGTATGGGCTTACTTTGGGAAGAATTTGAATTGACAAAATGTGCTAAGCCTGATGATAATTACTCTGTGTATAATCCATACCAGGAGTAAACCGAGACTCTTCCCATCATAGCATTTCTAGGCATGAGTATAAAGCAAGCCATCTGTAAATAAATAAACTAATGAAAATAATATTTGTCATGTGATTAAGTTGTTAATCAAGTTCATTAAAACTAACATGGTTGGTCGTTTTAGAATGTGAGTGAGAAGTTATACTGATATATTGTGGAGTATTTAGTGAAAACAATTGTAGCAAATTTGGTTTTCCAATGATGGCCACACCAATATATTCTATGGTTTCTTTCTACAATGTAATCTATTACAGGGTCTATTATCTCCCTTTGAAACTGAATGGTTCTTTGTGACTAGCTCAACATATTGCTTAAAAATGCCAAGCCTATTCACTATAATCTTCTGGGAAACTTGCTCTTGAAAAAAAAAAAAAAAAAAAAAAACAGAGGTATTTCATGGAAAGGTTCTATGCATGAGTTTTGGCTGACAGTACAGATGGGATCTCAGCAGATACTAGAACTAAATTGGTACATATGTGAGTTAACTGTTCTTGAAAGATCCTTCAGCTTATGTTCTTCGCTGAACCCTTCCCAAACCTTGTCCAAACTGCAGATACATGAACAAAATAAATGACTGTTATTCTTTTGGTTCACATTTTGTGACTTTTTAAAATGTAGCAATGAGTAAATGATACAACCAACAACTAATATATTGCACTGTCCTTCTTTTTTTTTTACTCTTTTTATAAATGCAATTTACTATTGCAGTTTTTCTGCTCTTATTCAAATATTGTACATAAGCTGTGTCAATGGTGGTCGTATTTACTGTTTATTCCATGAGATTATTAAAAATTAGAAATGATATCGTCATGGAGCTGCAACTGAACTAGGAAATTAATGAACGCAGCTGAAAATTCTGAACTCTAAGACAGACCGGCTCCTTTAAAGAGGCTTTGTTTTTTACCTCTGGATTTAGTAATAGATTATATATCTGAATACTTTTTTGTGTGGCGGGTAGGAAAGATTTTATGGTGGTTATATATTATAGTTATATCACATTTAGCAAGCATTTTTATAATTGATATTGTGAAAATATGCATAATAATGAAAGGGTTACATATTTTGGATTGGTGCTCATTTCATTTATACTTCTTTATCATGGACACATTTTGATTAGAGCCCATGTTACCTAGGCAGCCTTGATTTATTCCATGTAGCTATAGATTCAGAGTAAGCAATGAAGAGCAAGGAATTCAGAAGCTTCCTTATGACTTACATAGACTTTGTGACATGGTTTATATCAAAAGGAGCTGGATTATTCAGATTATCTTTCCAAAATTTGTACTAAAGGACATATATGCTTTATCAATTGGACAAGAAGCAGTGGAACTGAAGAAGGACATATTGAGTTTTATACATATAAAAGTTATGGGGGATATTAGGGAGAAAGAGAAAGAGAAACTTTGAAAAAATTGAGAAGTAGTAAGAGAACTTTAGAATGGGCATGGATCATACAGAACAAAGGAGAAAAAAAATAGACATAAATTCATGTTGTTAAGCTTGCGACAGTGACCTTGAATCCAGAACTAGTTATAGAGCTAATCTTCATGAGGGCTGGTTTTCTGTGAATCATGTCTTTAAATCCCCATGAGAAAGAGCTACCTGTTCATAATTATACCATTTGTATTCTTATAACACTCATTTCTGTCACCACTGACCTCAATTTTTTGCCCTCGAAAAAGCTAAAGAGAAACGAGATTATACTATGGCAAATGGGTTCAATAAGGGGCAGGCGAACCTCTTGTGAATATGTCCAATGGTAGAGGAAGACATTCAAGAAAAAAATAGCATAGAATAGCTAATGCAGTAAGTCCCAGATAGGATAGGAAAAGATGTTGGTGGTAGAAACAGAAGCCTTATGATAAAGGCACATGCATATCTCATTTTATAAAGTTTACATTTGATATCAAAGGCAGTAAAAGTTACACAAGATCTTATGCAGAGCACGCCATGGTTAGATTTGAATTTTAGAAAAAAGTATTTCAAGGAAAGGACTAAAAGCAGGAATCAGTGTATATATAGCTGATAATATTAATTCAGCAAATGTATGACTGGTATGAAAAGCGGAAACAAAAATATTAAGACCTTATAATCAACTAATTCTGATTAATGTTAGATATAAAAAATACAAGTAATAGAATCTGAAAAGACTCAAAATGAATGACTTTTCTGGTAATGCAGAAACATTCACATTGGGAGGGGCTGCGTGAGTAATAATAGTTACAGTTTTGCCTAGGTCACACCCAAGTCACCTTGTACCTCTTATCTGATTTCTCAGATCAAAAGTCTTGAACGCATCTTTGATTTTTCTTTCTCTGTTACAACTCTATAGTATAGAATAGCTGATATGGTTATATCTCAAATCTAATCACTTCCTGTCACCTTAAATAATACATTTTCATCCTCAAAAATGTTACTGACTGGAAACTGATAAACATGTGTTAATATTCTACTTTTCACCACTAAGTCGATATTTTTGGAGGTCGTCGAGTGAGAAAAATGTTAGTCAGATAGTCATAATTGAGACCGACTTCAACTTTGCAGACTGTGGTGAACCATTTGAAATTTATTTCACATTTGAAAAGAAGACAGTGGAGTTCTTTAGCCAAGTTAAACCTCTGATAGAGTTTATAAACAAACGCTGCTGTCTGAGAACTCAGTGTAGGGTGACAAGGATAGAAATAGAAAGCTATTGCTGTAATGTCAATTAAAATTGGTTGAATTTATTTTCCTTTGCCAAAGCAAACGTGTTCCTAGACTCAAGACATTATTCTTGTTGTTTCCTTTACCTTGATGGTCTTTCTCCCAGATTTTCATATGGCTAATCAATAAAATTACAAGACCTGCCACCACCTCAAAGAATCCATCTTTCAACATCCTACCCAAGTAGTTTTGCCTCCTGTCATTCTCCAACAAAAAATTGTATTTGGTTTGTCAAAGCACATAGTACTCTCTGAATTATTTATTTATTTGTTTATATTCTATATTCTCTCATTTGGATGTAAGGCCCATGAGGATAGAAAATGTATGTTTCTTGTTGATACTGCGTTTTTTATGTCTACTATAGTATTTAAAGTAAAATATGTATACAATACGTGTTTGCGACCAGATTGACAAATGAAAGAAAAATAAGATATAATTTAAAATGTGTGAGATATTTGCTTAGAGATGACAAGTGAATGAGACTATTCAAGAATAGGAACTGTTCTAACCTTGAAGATGAAGTGAGGAATTTGGACATGCAGTGGCAATTTGTGAGTTGACAGTAACTAACATTTTTTAAAAAGATTTCAGGAAGTAAATCATAAACTTACAATTAACGAAGAAGAGAAATTGAAAAAATAAACAGCTTCTATTGGGTACCAGGAACTGTACTAAGTACTTATATATTTAAATTTATATAAACTACCAAGAGCCATGTCATGTTTTCTTGGTTAATTCAGTCATATTTTAATAAAATATATGTAATTTAAGCAAGAAGATTTAAATTTGTTAAAATCAATGTACTTAAAGAAAAGTGAAAAATACCACATGTAAAACTGCATTCACTAAATTCAATATTGACAAATATTTATATATCTTTTGGCATAACAAATATGAAAGTTATTTGCATTTGGAAGAAAATATTTTTAATATGTCACTGAACAAAGAAGTAGCATATCATTGTTATTTTATATTTACCTGCCTTACATAAACCTAGATTTGACTAACAATAAAAATTTCTACTGTTAAAATGCCTGCAAAAATATTGTTCATGTTAAGTTATAACCAGATACTCTTGCTTACATTGCCAGGCTATCAATAAAACAATTCAAAGTTTATAGCACAGTGGTACATTGTATCCAGTGTTGTTATTGTGACATATTATGCTACCTTGTGCTATATCATACTGTAATTCAGACATTATATTATGTGACTACTATTTTTTATCTAGAAAAGATAGTATTCTCATTTCCTCCAAAAGCTGTAATATGCATATTTCAGGATATGTAATATATGTTTTCATAATAGTATTTTCAACTATTTATTGGGATTCTTCATAATATACCAGTGTACATATTTTAAATTAACCTGTAAAATTAAGCAAATTCATAAATAAAATAAGCAAGGAGCTGCAAATTAATGAGATTCTGCGGCATGCGAATGTTATTTTAATAAGGTACTGACTATACAGTAGTGTTCCAAGGTCTTCTCCATATGTTATCTTCAGACTCGAGAGGGGTGAATTCGTAATAGAATAAGCATGGATAACAAAATTTAAAATAATTTATTTCTTAGAGATAAATCGTTAGACAAAAGGAATGGTATAATAAGGAATCATGGGAACTAAAAGTGATATTTTAGAAAGAGTCCATATTATTGTTCTTGCATACTATGGCTGAAGATATATACATGTCATCGCACACGATACAAGTACACACTGAATTTATAGCCTAAAAACATTAAAATATTATATAAAATAAAATTTTTACCTAGGAAAAGGCAGAGAGTTCAAATATAGCCCTCCTATAAACATATCTCCATATATCTTTTTAAAAAATAAACGCTAGAGGAATTATAGCGGCGAGAGGGGGAAAAAGGTTCAAAGAGAAGATGAGATTCTGAACTACCAACTCAGATTAAATTAAGACAGGATTGATTTTATTCCCAATATCTTTTGGTCATCAGGAATTCCCTTTGAACCAGAAGTTTCATAGTTAAATAAGACAGAAACATTGAAATAAGTTATTTGTGGAATTTAACACTAGCCTTTTAAAAACTGAAAGGGAAAGCCACCATTAAATGTATACAAATGATAAAATTAATCTAATCATCAATGCTGTCTCTTCATTTGGTATACATTAATAATAGTCTTAAGTAAGAATGCTAATATATATTTTCAAAGGACACACTAAGTTTTAATTTTCACGTAGGTTTCCAGAAAATTTAAATTCATTATATCGAACTTATTAACACATCTCATTTTTAAAATATGTAATTTCTGTATTAATACCTCTATTTTAAGAGTAAGTTGGGGGCTCATAGAGCAAAATAATATAAACAATGTTACACATTTAATTAATTGTTGGAGAGAAGATTTCAAAGCAGTTTAAAATGCCCATAGCCTATTTTTAAAATTACATTACATAGTTAAATTTAAATTTAATAAAATATCTCAAAAACTTGTGTTAAACATTTTCAAGTATTGCATTCAGTAATAGGAATACTTGTTATCTCCTTTTAAGTGCAGAGACCAAAGTAATTGCATAAGTGAAATATCTACAGAAGTAGAGAATAAATAATAGAAAATGCTTCATGAACTGCATATTTTACTAGAGTATTTACCATATCTTCCATTTGTAGTTGTCTAACATAAAAATGCATGAAAAAGACTTGGAGGGTTTTTATAAAAGAGCAAATACAAGAATGATGGAAAATATAATATGTAAAGAAAAAGTAGAAGAGTTGGGAATATCTTGCCTGACAGGCCTAGACAGATTTAATAACTGTCCTTAAACATATAAAAGGTTATGCTTGTTGGAACGGCTTCCAAACATCTCTACGGAGGAAGCAACAGAAAATAACAGCTTTAAGAGCTTAAAGAAAAGGATGCAGCATCTCCTGCCTCTCAGTATAAGTATAAATCATTAGAGTTGAAATTTTTTACCATTTTTAGGATTCTTTTGTAAATGGTAAAGAGACTGAAAAGAATATATAATAAAGAATATGAGAAAACATATGTTCTGGTTTTAATTTTATAATTATCTGTGTGACTTTATATAAGACATCATTGTTCTCAATTTCATATGCCTCGTTTGGAAAAGGATAAAGCTGGACTATAATGGTGGCTTTTGATCTTTTTCAGTCATGGACATTTTGAAAATTTGATGAAAGTCATGTCCCCTTTCTCAAAAAAAAATGACTTTCACTTAGAATTTTAATTTCAGGAATACAATAACACCCTGTAAATTATTCATGGATAATCTCCAGAGGTTCCTACTAGTTAAATAATTTCAGACTCAAAGTATGCAATTGCACAAAATTTTAGAATCTCTCTTTTATTTATACATTATCATAGTCTGGAAGTTTATATGCTTTTTTACTAATATCTCCTTTATATAATAATAATAATGATAATAATAATAATAATAAAAGCAAAAGATCCCTCTTTTTTACATAAAAATAGCAAAAATTTGCTAATAATTTCTTTGGAACAAGAGGGCAGAAACTCTGTCTACTTTTACTTGTATTGGCTCCCTTAGTGTCTGGCATATAGGTTGGCATAAAATAAACAAAAAAAAAAATTCTTCGAAAATATTTGTCACTCAAATTTCTATGATATTTTATTCTGATTAAAACACTATTTTTTACAAGTTATGCAATGCAATTTTAATAATTTAGTTTTCTTTTGCCAATTAATTTATGTCTTTCTTAAAATGAGAGCACCATAAAGTCTTGTCACCAACAAATTGTATAATACCTTTAAAATAAGATTTCAAAATCTCCATTATGTAACTGATAAATGTATTCTTAGGTCTCATTTATTCAGTTTAACCCCTCGTTTAGAAAATCTCAGCTTTTTAATTTTCAATAACATTATCCTATTATATTTGTCTTTCATAATCAGATTACTTCCTTCCTTTTTTTGCTACTTAACCTTCCCTTTGTTTCCAATTTTAGATATTTCCCAAAGCTGTATTTCTGATGACCGTTTGGTTTCTTTTATTCTTCCTAAAGATATAATGCATTTTTATTTTTTATTGCTTTATTGCACATTTATATTTCCAGCCTTGCTTTTTTTATTCACTTTAGTTCAAAAACTATGAATTCAGCATTCTAACAAAATAAATAACCAATGATCTCTGTATTGTGTTGTCAAGTCTTCCATTTGTCTCACACCAGCTCACATCTCAAGCATTCATAAAATCTGCCCCTTCATGACTCCAGACTTCCTGCTCCTGCATCTGTAAAACTAGTCCTATTCCTTCTAACTTTCTAGACGCAGTTCAGTTCTTGAGTGATTATATAGACTTAAGTGCTCCCATCGTGTTTTCGTGCTTTCTGATGGTTTTATTAACTTTAACTCCACATATTTTCTCTTTTGGGTTAACTGCTTTGCCCAAACTGATGCTTCCATGAGTGATGAATGAAGTGCTTGGATTCAGCTTTCTCACTGCAGGATATCCACTTTCTTTTCCCAAATTCATAGCCATTCTTGTTGCAAATGTTTTCCTACTTGTTGTAAATATTTTCCTAATTTTTTAAAAAAAAATCTTGGTATATAAAAAGTGATAAACTGAGGCTATCAATATTATTTGGGAGGGTATTACTACATTGACTTGAATTCTCTCATTTCCTCTGAGTATTGCACTGAATCTCGACCTGATGAATAAACTAATTCATAATTTCCATTTTGCATTATAACAAATGTTCTATGTTTTAATTTTTGTGTTCACCCTTCCTATATATTTTGTACTTTCAGATCTGCTTGTTTTTCAAGTTGAAGTTTCTGAATGGAAGCAGAATAAGATGCACTGGTGAGAGAGAGAGAGAGAGAGAGAGAGAGAGAGAGAGAGAGAGAGAGAGAGAGAGAGAGAGAGAGAGAGAGAGAGAGAGAAACAGAGGAACAGAGAAAAAAGACATAGAGATAGACAGACAGACAGAGACAGAGAGACAGACAGACAGACGGATAGAGACAGAGATAGAGAAAGATAGGCAGAGCAAAGTATTATATCTTCTGACAAATAAGCATCTCTGTATCTTTGTTCTGAAAGGATTACTGCACAATTTGGGTATAGACGTTGAGTCTCTGAGGCAGGTACAACAAAGTCAAACATTTTTTCTTTTACTCAGTCATGCTGGATAGAGATTATCTTCCTTCAGAACATACAATGATGTAATATGCCAATCCAGGTCCATGTGAAAAGATAAGCTCTTTCTTTGATTATATTTTATTATGAAAAATTTCATTTATTCAACAGGTAGAGAAAATAGGGTAATAATCTCCAAGTATACATCACTCAGATTAAAAAATAATTAATATTTTTCTAAACTTGAGTCATCTCTTTTTAAGTTCTTTCCTCTTCCTTCTTTTCTTCTATTTTTTAAAAATGAAAATCTTTTCATTTTTCTAAGCAAATCTTAAAACTCATATCCTTTCACTCATTGTGTGGCTATAAAAATTATGGTCATTTTTTCACATAATCTTAAGGCCATTATCATACCTAACAAAATTGATAATAATTCTTTAGTATCCTTAGTATCAATCTATACAACAAATTCTTGATAAAATTTATTTAAGTATTCCCAGAGGTTGGCTAGTGAAGGCCGTGGCATACCTGGCTCATTTGACAGCCAGAATGAATCGTTTTTTTGATATCTACTTTATTTACATGATACAGTAATATTCAGGAATAATAAGATGAAACGAGTGGCTATAATGATCAGAAAAATGCAAAGGGAGAATTTTATTTTGTTAAACTTCATACATATAAAAGCATGACAGGAAACTAAAATTTATGAAGAAGAAATTAATAAGTTGTTACTTTTAAATTGAATTAAGTATAACATTTGCAAAGAAGAAAACAGTTATGCCCATATATCTATCTGTTGCATTAATTAAAACAGTTTTTGTTTTTGAGCTTTACTTATACAAATTTATGAATGACTTCTTTAAAATTGATCTTCATGTCTAGTAGCTACTATAGGCAGATTTATCAATCTATTTCTCTCCTTTCTGGTCAAATAATAAAAAAGATTTTAATTTTCAACAGTATTTTTTACACGAAATAAAATACAAATTAAGAATAGTCTTGTTTCTATATAAAGTTTAGGATCTTAGCAGTTTTGGATAACTTCCATGTTAAAGGAAATGATAAGATGTCCCAGACTCTTATTATTATACCTTTCCTACCTCAGATCTGGAATCATCTATTTCTCTTAGAAGTCTTATTTGTTTGTTTGTTCATTTTTGTTTTTAGTGGAAAACAGTATATCAACCACAATCTGGTACTAAAACTAGGCATTACTTCTGTCGCGAGACAGAATGTATGCTAGTATTCCTAATCCAAGGTCAGAACCACGTATTTTCACCTACCTCCCTCTAATTACGTCTATATCTTCTTTCATGTACAGCAAGATGTTAGTTTTTAAGAATACAGGAGGTTGAAAAATTGGAATATATGAAAATTACTTACATGCTTTATTTTACATTCCATAAATATATTAATAGTTAAAAATGTCTTAAATAAAAATTTCGTAGAATCGTAAACACCCAATTTGGAATTTATTATATTGATTTTTTTCTACTTTTACAAAATTTCCATTAAACTATCTTAAACAAAAAAGAATCATAAATTTACATTATATTTATTAAAATTTCTGGTTATTTTTCTTTTACAATTTTTTTTAAATGGCTAACTGATAACAAACATTGACATTGGTTCATTGATTTAGGATGCGTATATAGTTCTTGAAAATAATCAAGGCAATAAAATGATTATTGATGTCTTTGGCAATATAAAATGAGCATATTTTGTCAGTTCTCTAGGCATTCTTCTTTGAAATTTGATTCTATTTTTCTTTGGAAGGTTCAAATTTCTTACTTTTGTGATACCATAATTAACGGCTTACTCCACAATTTCTATGTACCAGTTGTCAAAGAATGATTTCAAAGCTTAGTGTTTCACTGTACATTTTTCAAGGCTGTTTCTGGTTGTTTATGAATAGATTTTGTTTCCGATTAACTTCATTTAAAATTTCACATTGGGGAAAAAAACTCATAAAAGAAAAAATGCATATAACTCTTGCAAAAGAATTGTAAAATACTTTTGACATTGGAGACACAAAATGCACTAAAAGGTCAGTTATGATTTCTTATGAACTTACTCTCAAGATGAACACGTACTGCTGAGTCTCAGAGGATTGGGGATGACTGTGTAACTAGAAATTCTCTATATTAACTTCCATATAGAAATTTTATATTAATGTTTACTAAAGGATAAGTAATACAAATATAATAAGTTGAAGCTACAGATATATTACTGAAACTTAACATTAACTGCTATAATTGTTTACAACTTAGGCTAACTAAAGGTATTTTCTAATATTGTTTAGTATTGTCAGCTCACATGGATAATAAAAAGAAGACAGACTTTTAATTGGTGTTATTATTGTTTTAAATTTCTTCAAGGACAATGTACCCACTAGCTTATTGCCTTTCCCCAGGGTAGACTGTTCAGTTGGCACACAACCAAACGAGGATACCTAAACCTTGTTATTACTCTGGGAAATTGGAAAGTCTGAATTTGGGCAGCTAGCGTCTCTCTCATTAGCCTTGTGCTGCCTAGAGTCTCTCCTGCACTGAGTCCACTTCTCACACTAAACCTAAACTGTGTAAAACACAAATCTGTTCACAAATCCTCCAGTCATTTCGCTCTGCCTATATAATAATGTTTTAAATTCCTAAAGCACAATCTGTCCCCTGACTACTTCTCCTTCACACTAAATCCCTACTTACCAACTCCCACAGCAAGCACAGTCTCTCCTGCCTGCTTTGCACCGGTTTTTTTCATACCTATGAGCCCTTGCACACGCTGCTCCTTTAAAAAAAAAAAAAAATGAATAAATAACTCTTTTCCCTTTTGTCCCAAGGATACTCGCCTGCTGTACTTGCGGCTTCAGCATTCACCAAGAGACAATTTGCTGATTACAGTCCTAACCCTACCTCCAAGTTTGCCATGAAATATCTCACTTTTACTATATTTTTGCATCACTCTAGTCTTTTGATAGTCTTTGGAAACAAATGACGTCATTCTATTTATAGCGTTCTATTTTTAGTAGTTAGATCGCTGAAAATGTCAAATCCTAGAAAACAGCATTCCTATGCATGATGTTAAATAAATAAAGCAGGTAGCAAGCTGCATTTCTTTTGTTCTAAATGGGAGAAGAGAAGCTCTTAGTAATTTTTTGGAGGGGTTAAGGTAAAAGTTTTCATGTTTAGGACCCATAAAAAATACCTATTCATCTGAGAACAGTCCTGACATCTATCATACAGAATGTGTTTTTCTGGATCCAAATGTTGTATATCATTTTTTATTTCTCTTTAAATCTCTAGTGTGAGTAATGTGTCCACCGTATGTTCAGTAAATACTTAAAAAAATAAATATGAAATGGGATTCTGTTGCAGCAAAATACATTTAAATTTATTATGAAAAATTTCAAAAATATGATTTAAACATAAACTCAATTACCATGTTTAATCACATCTTTAGAGCTATTTTAAATATATAAAACTCACCTATCTTGAAAAGTTTATTTGCCATATTCGGGTTATAGAAAATGACTTGAGATCATTTAATGTTTTTGTTTATCACTGGTTTGTTCATCACTTTCTATATATCTATATTTATAGGTATGTGTGTGTGTGTGTGTGTGTACACATATATATGTGGAGAGAGAGACAAAGAGACAGAGAAAGACAGAGAGAAGGAGAGACAGAGAAAGAGTAGAGAAAAGTGTTTTGTGCCTATGACTGCAAAATTCATTGTGGCTGGAATTAATTGACAACCTATCAATGGTCAATACCTTAGAAATTTTTTTAAAAAAAATTAGGTGTATACATTTTCATTAATGTTCGACTTCTGTCTTTGAAACATGATTAAGCACAAACCAATTTTTAGAAAAACAACTCAGGCCTACTTAGGGTGGAAGATGATAAAGTGTGGATATACATTCACTATCAAGTATTCATGAAGAAACCAATGTGGGCAATGTATTTGGCCACGTGATATATTCCATGTGACATGTGCCATGTGATGTATTCACTGTGTTTTGTATAAGACAATGTGACTAATCAAGGAGCTCACAGAATGGTGACATTGAAATGTGCAGCTGTCAACATGGCAGTCCTGCTGTTACCTTTTCCAGAAAATCTTTTCAGCACCCACTAATTCTTTAAGGAAAAGTATCACTTCATGTGCTCTCATACCGTCTGGGGTATACCACCATCAGTGCAGTGAACTCACTGTCTTATAGCTGTGTTATAATTACATAATTCACCCTTCTTGAGACAGTGATAACAGACTTGTAATTTGTCCTCTCTGATGCCTAGAGTCTAGTGTATTGTATATTCATTCTATGATTGTTGAGTGTGTTTATAAACATATGGTGAGCACACTATAATATATTACATCCATTTTCTTAGAGAAGATATGGTGTGTGTTTGTGTTTAAATTTCTTTAAACATTGTTTGTTAGTGCTCTCACAAATTTTGAGAAATTTACCATAATGTAAAGGATGACATTTTCAAAAAAAAAAAAAAAACGTAAAAAGAAAAAACAGTTAACACTACTTTTTTTGTCCTCAGAGCTTTAAGAAATAACAGTGAAGCTTTGTAATCATGGGCAAAAAAGATTTTAGTTTTTCCTCTGATCGAACTTTGGCATTGCTACGAAGTTAAAAGAAATTACTTATTTTATCTCTCTCAGATTTTCTCTAATGGTTTTGAAGTAGGGAAAGACATGTGGAATAAGATGGAAATTATTATTTTCAGTTATCTGTAGTTTATTTTCTGACCTCACAATTAGAATAGTGGTTTGAAAAACTCATGTTCAATTACACACAAATTCTATGATTTAAATATTCAAAGTTTCATCACCTATGTAATATAGACGAATATTGAAGCAGCAATTTTTATACTTTTATAAATACAAAAATTAAATGTAATTAGTGAATAGAGAAAATATATGGAAAAACATAAAAATTAATTATAACCCAGAGAGTATATATTATACTAACATATATATCTGTGTGTGTGTGTGTGTGTGTGTGTGTGTGTGTGTGTGTGTGTGTAGTTTTCTTTGGACAGTCTATATATTTGCTCTGCCCTGAAAACTTCTAATGCATTGTAAGCAGGGAACTTTAAACTACATATGTACAGTATTTTATGTTTCATTGTGATATTAAAACAATATTCAATACTTTTGATGTTTCGTATATAAACTAAGTAAAGCATGCCACATTTACTTTTAGCAAATTGATTCTTATAATTATTTTTTAAATTAAAAAACACTTTTTTAGTTATCCTATATCTCTTAATAATTTATGGGCCACAGTATCTCATGAGAGTCTGTGGAAAAAAATATTGATTTTTTCCTCACCCACTAGCAGAAATGCACATTGATACAATCATTTGCCTGTATTGTCAATATATCCATGCACACACTGACATCAATTAATGAATCACTGAAAATTCTTAGGAATGAAGGTAAAGACAGACCTTGATTTCATAATCTAAAATATCTTCAATTTAACTATAGGAAAATTGTGTTAACTGTTTAAATTTATAATTCTTTTCTTTATTATTATTTTATTATTTTGTGGGATAGGTAACAATATTCAAATATTGTTCACCCATTTTAATTGATTCTGAATGTACTACATGACAGACATTGTGCATTCATATATGTATAGAAATGAAAATAAATATGAACGCTATATTTGCCATGCTATGTTCAGTGATAATGGTTATCCTTCCATTTAAAGTTGTTATGGCCTCCATTCTTGGAAATAGATGTTAACAGGAAACAATGGAATTTTCTTGATGAGATAGTTTGGTCTTAGAAGTGTTTTAGAAAACAAGTAAAGTGCAAAGTTTCACTAGGTTCCTCGAATAAAAATGATGTAAACCCACGGATGACAGTTTAATGGGTTTAGGCAGGAGGATTGGGCTATATTATATCAAGATAGATGGTGTTGAATCCCATGGAAGGATTCAGTTACTGACTACAGATCAATAATGGCAATCATGATGATGATTTACTATTAGGGAAACATATTTTGGTGGTGTCTAGGGCTGTCTGACAATGCATATTCAAAAGACAGATTGAACGCCCTGAAATGTTAACCTTGTCACTGATGATTTTAGGTTTTTTTTTTTGAAATGCATTAAAAATGACTTTCTTTTTTAAATTATCTTTTTAAAAAAATTTATTCACATCATTTAGTTCTAACTAAATATTTTAGTGTGTTCCAAAATATGACATTAGGTTAAACTGTATTTCAGTCAAAGATATAATATTAATCTTTATTTATTTAAATAGAAACTCACTATAATTAGGAAATATAAAAGTTTCACCTTCATTTAGTACATTGCAAAGAGAAAAATAGTGACATGGATTTTCATCATAGTAAAATTGAAAAATAATATACTGTTTATATTCAGGGAGAGTGTCAGAATTACGTGAAGTTAGACATCATTGCATTTGTTAAGAAAACAATCATTGACATCTTTGCCATAGAAAAATAGCACTTTTTTGCTATGGAAAGTGATAAAAATGCAATTAATCAAAAGTCAGTTTCAAGATATTTCAGAGTTCTTCCTTTGTCCAAAAAAATAACAAACTAATATTTTGAATTTTATTCCCTAAACTTGTCAATTTTCTACCTATTATTTTATTCTTGTATTTCTCTAAGTATTATATATAATTATACTGTTATATAAAATAATAATGTAAATAATAGTTAACAAACTTCTATTATTTAACATTACAATTAATTTTTCTTGTATCTGTTGGTCTCACAAAGTGGTACAAAGAAATGTAACTCAACATATCTACCATGGGGACTTTGGCTCTTTTTCTAGAAGATACTGGCAAAAGTGGATCTAAGTCCTGAAACATTTTTCTATCAGAAGCTATTTCTTTATCTGTGCCTTTGTTTCCATAGCTGCAAAATGTCAGCCAAAAAATTAAAAGAAACAAAGGAAACAAATGAAAATTTCATTATCTCAGTGATAAATGTTAAATTGCAAATAAAATACTAACATATTTACATCACTTGCTGGATTTAATTTGACATGATTTTAATGGTTTTATTTTTATTAATAAAAGTGATTTACTGTAATATATTACTTTATTATTGCTTTATTTCTTTATAGAAATTACAACAACTTTTTTCTTGACAAGAATCTTTAATATGTATATACTACCAAAATCTGCAATAATTTTCATTTTATATAAGAAATAATGTATTCCCTCTTTTCTCCTCATTTAAGTCATCTCTTAACCCACAAAACATTCATTTTATTAATCCTATATAAAATTTTTTGAAACTATTCCTCACCACTTTGATAATTTCTCTCTCTTCCTTACTAGGTTTAATGTTATAGTTAGTCATGATAATTATTCTTTGCTTACATCCTGGGATCACTTTCCCTCACTTGGTTTCAGGGACTCATTTTGAAAAATCAGATTTAATTAATCTCCCTGACCATTTCTCGCTTATACTACATGCTGCCGAACATGTGTGGAAAGCAGTTTGCAAACAAATATTCTTATATTATTTTGTCTTTGAGAAGTACACACACACACACACACACACACACACACACACATATATATTAAAAATATATATATATATATATATATATATATATATATATATATACATAGTCTCAAAGCACTTATTCACTTTCCAGATATCATATATTTTGTATAGCATGGCCATTATTTATTCATTAACTGCCTCCTTTTCTGGGATGAACATCCTTACATCCTTGCAAGGGCTGGGAACTTTGATGTTTTTGTTCACAGATATATGTTGAATCTAATACATTAAACATTAAAGATAATTGTTGGAAGAATGTAGTATACTATATATTCTTTAAAATTTAGGTTCTCATCTTCAGATTCTCTACACTATATGGATTTTACTGAAAACTGTTTTACTTTGGACCCATTGACATTGCCAAAATCACATTTATTTGTGTGTGTATGTATGTGTGCACAGATAAAATTTTTTTAATTTTCTTTCTCATTCTCACTCTCCAGCCTAGATGGACATATCACTATTGAAAATTCTCACAGAATAATTATAATGGGCTCTGGACAGGTTGTCTCCTTTTTGATTTTGCCTTGCTTCTGGGTCATATTTTTTTCCAAAGATGCATTGTTTCTGAGAGAGGAAAAAGAAGACTTGCTCAAAGCATACAAGGGTATGATATGTTTATCGAGTTACATTTTTACCTTTTCCTTATAAAACACTTTCAATTAAATTTTAGCATTCAATGTCAATCAATCTAATATTGTAATTCCTTAATTCCCATTAAATCGCTAATCCCACTAAATTCTTTTCTTACTTAAAATTTGACTATTTTCTGCACTCATGGAATCCTTGGTTATTAACATAGTGAGGGGAAAATTTAGCTCATAGTTCTCACTTTACAGATGAGGAAACTGAGGCCCTGAAGTATTAGAAAACTTGTCGAAGGTCACAAATACTAAGTTCTTTGTACTTTCAAATGGTTCCTGAGACGTTTATTTTCAGAAGCTTAATATAAAACATTTCATGCATGCAGGAAATTATACCTTCATGTCTCTTTTGGGAAAGAAAAAATTACAATTGAAAATATTTCTCATTCAGATAGCTTTGATTCTATTTGACATTTAACTCTACTATCTTTATCTCATGTAATGAATGGATTAGGTAATTATATTACTCTATAGATTCTATTAGCATAAGCAGACATTAGAATTTGGGAAATCAATTTGGCTGGTAAATTAGAAGTTAGTTGGAATAGCCTGAAGAAAATGAAAAATAGGATTTCTTTTACATTTAAGTCACAGGTTATAAAATTAAAAGTATACCTCGTCCTTTGTTAAAAATAAAAAAAACTATCCCATTCATATTATAATACACACTACTACATTTTACACAAATTCACTACAACAATATATTTTTTCCTACTTGTTACCGTATATTATAATTTTCTCCCTTTAATATAGTTAATAAAATGGTTGAGATTCTATAGTTCTTTCTCATGTCCTTTTTTATTATAATAAACCATGATTTGAGAATGGAAACTAGATGTATTACATCTTTTGGGTTTTTTTTCACCTCAACATACACATTACATAGTAATAGAGCAGTCTGCTATGTCTGGTGGCTCTGTGGCCACAGCTGTGATGATCAGAGTCAACTGCATGCTTATAAAAGATACTGATTATTAGACAAGCCATTGATTTGTTAAATGAAAACCAAAGCAAACAGAGGTGATCTTTTTTTTTCATGAGATGTTTTAGAATACTTGAATAGCTATAAATGAATTTTATACTTCTAATAATAGTCATTGTGTCCTTTAAAAAACTGATGTAACAAACTTATGTGACACTCACTTCTGTCCTTGGAAAATCTTTCCAGCTGCATCATTTTAGTCTCTTTTTACATCAAATGAAGGAAACACAATCAATGAAATTTAAGCTCTGAAATGTGTGTAACACACATAAAATGTTAGAGCTGAAAGGATTACATTTCGAAAATTATTTAGCACTAAAAACTTATCTAGGTTCTAATAATAGCTATCATTGAGTGAGCATTAACTGTATATTTCGCTATTGACTCATTTTGTCCTCAAGCCACCTATATTAGGAAATTGACTTACAGACGTTTAATATTGTGACATGGCTGATGTCTGTAACCAGGAAGTCTGCATCCAGATCCCATTCCCTAATGGCTTGTGTTGATTGGTTTTGGACTAGAAACTATAATGGGGCTAAATAATTAATACTGCAAGCTTAATAAGCATTCTCATAATTACGTTAATGTCTATTTTTATTCAGTCTTTTGTCTGAGTTTCACTCATGTTTAAAACAATTCAGAAAATAAAATGATACTTATTCTCAAATTTCAGAGAGTTATTAGGTGCACATATTTGTTTTAAATTGATACAAAAAGCATAAATAATGGTACTAGCAATGTATTCTGATTTGCAGCTTTCTTCAACAATGTATTAACTAATAGTATTTTTTACTAGTCAAACATAAAATACTACAGATGAATTAACTGAAATGAAAAAAAAAAAGAAATTCGTAGAGTGCAAGCTGCTTAAAAATCCATTCGTGTCTAGAAATTGTACGAAATTTCATTTAAAAAATTGAACATTTGGTAATCTCAGTAGGTTAATTGACCGAATTACCTTAAGAAAGGAAAAAAATTATTTAGCTACTTTAGGGGTTACTTCAGACATAGGCTTGTTTAGAACAAGTTTACGAATTAAATCTTTTTTTCTAAAATATGAAGTCCAGGGAAATAAGCCAAGGTCAGGATTTCGAAGCTAACCAAGTAGGCTGATAATATGAGCTCTCATATTAACTAGACTGAATTACTCATGTGTAATCAATAGTGTCTGAGATTTTCAAATTTGTTAAAACAAAAATAATATGCTATTATAATCAAATGTCTGGTTAACTTGTGGAAGGATTTACTACATAATGGTACTGTGAGGGCATTGCATTCTTGACACTTGAGTAGCATTTTTTTGTTAGGAGAAGACATTGGTCTACCTTAAAAGAAAGAATAAATTTGAATTATTTATACAACATGTAAATAATTTTAAGTACATATGTAATTGTCAGTGGGTTAGTTTCATCTAAATTTTTTAAAACACTTGTTCTTATATACATTTTATATTGTTTCTTTTTTTCAGTGCATTTATTTTTAAAGTACCAAAGAATTAGATGCTTTTTTCCCTTATCCTTTTGATTCTCACTAAGTAGTTCTGGGGTGTGAACCAGGAGTTTCCATTTTTGGCAAGTATCAGGTAGTCAGGTATTGTACATTAAGAAACACTGATAGCGTTAGTGATTTTCAACAGACGTAAATGTAAATATAAGTTTCTGGAAAGCTTTGGTATTGAGGGTTATTTAGTTGGATTGGATAATATGCTGTATGTCTATCCTGATCTATAGAATGGTTAAACTGATTTTGCTTACACAGTGATGACTCAAGTGAGTAGAGTATAAATTTTTATGGGTTTCTATAAATTAAGATGATCTTAGACCCTAGTAGCATTACTACATAAGAATTATTATTTTTTTAATGTAAAGCTAACTAAAACAGGGAGGTTGTAAGACCCACTGATTATTCTAATTTTCTACAGTTCTAGAGGGCCTGCAAAGAGTGGGAGGTGAAAAAGAAGAAAGAGAAAGAGGAGAAGAAGGAGAATAATGAGGAGGAGGAGGAGGAGGAGGAGGAGGAGGAGGAGGAGGAGGAGGAGGAGGAGGAGGAAGAAGGAGAAGAAGAAGAAGAAGAAGAAGAAGAAGAAGAAGAAGAAGAAGAACAACAACAACAACAACAACAACAACAACAACAAAGGGGAGAGGGAGGGGTAAGGAAAAAAGAGGAAGAGAAAGAAAAAGAAAGAAAATTTAATGGAAGAAGTTGAAGGATGCTTCTGACACTGGCATTGACTTATATCCAAAGATCAGATAGAAAAAGTGACTTCTCAAGTAATACTTAAAAGAAAAAAAAAGATGAACAAGAGCGAATATTACAGCTTTCTAATACCTTTCACTGCCAAATTCCTTTTGTCTTATTCAAAATGCAGAGGCTCAACATGCCATAAATTGAGAGAAATATAGTGTTCACTATTTGGTGGAGGTAGACTACAAAACCAAAAATTCATCTATAGAAAAAATAAAGTTAATGTTTATCAAACACTTTAAATTGTATTTGGCCATGATTCAAAATTGTTTCTAAGGAAATTCATAAAGAATGATTGAATATATTAAAGATGATACTGACAGTGAATTTATGATTACATATATATTCTTTCCTTCATTCTTTCAAAAATATTAATTGAATTTCTACTATTTGTCAATAAACTCTCAGAAATATGAGTGAAGAACTGAGGTAAGATCATGTTCTCTTAATGCTTACAATATAGTGAAGAATACAGAAACAAAAAAGAAACAAACAAAAAATCAGATGGTCACAAAATGCTATGCAGATAATTAAAAACGAAATAATATGTTAAGTAATGTTGGAGAGGCTATTCTAGTGTGATGGTAAGGGAAATCCAATTTGATATAATTATTAACTTTTGCTTTATAATAAACTATCTTCAAACTTAGTGGATTAAAACTGCAACCATCTGTTTATCTCTCCAATCTATAATATGTCTGTTTATTATTTTTAGGAGCGGAGATCTATGTTTCCCTATGTGTCTGCAGTCAGATGGAGAGCTTACTCTTGGGATGGATTATCTTAAATTGTCTCTCTCACATATATAGAGACGGGTAGGCTGCTGGCCAAGATAACAGTGGATAGTGGCCACATGCCTCTCATCATCTAGTAAATTAGTCTGATCTTGTTTACATGCGATAGAATAGTCACAATGATTCCAGTGCCACAAAAGAGAGTGGTGCAAAGTGCAATTGAAAAGCTCTGTTTGGATAATATTTGTTATTGTTTCATTGGTCAAAGCAAATTACACAGCCAAGTCCAAAATTGGCGTGGAAAGACACTACTAAAGAACATGTGTAAAGAAAGAAGAGGTTTTGTTTTTGGGCCCTAAGATGGCAGGAGGCTCCTGACTTTTCCTCCTTCCACAGACACATTGAATATATAACTACAATTCCGTCTGAAAGAAATTTAAAAAATAGTTGAATGACTCCTACACATCAGGTGACCGAGAAAATAGCCACATTGAAACAGGTAAGAAAGGCAGTGATATACTCTGGTTACAAATCCCACTTCTTACACTTTGCCTTACATTTGAGAGGTTAACCCCAAACTCCCAGTTTCTCCCTGAGGTATGAAGAGTTTGAACCACACATATAGTACTCACACTTTAAAGACTCTCACTTAAGGGATGGATGCATCTAATTCTGAGAGCCAATGGGTTTAGCATTTGTGAGTCTTATAGGATCATAGTAAACACAGAAGCAGTTTTTAAATGGGCACACAAACACTTCCTGTAGCTATCTTCTCAAAGTTCAGAATACAGGGAGCAAACAAAATGCCTATCTCCTAGTCTTTCCTTGTAAGAGTTTTGACTGCAACTTACTAGCACATGCTTAAGGGACCAGCTTCTAATCAGCTTAAAACTAATAGCTGGCTGGCATCCTCCTGGGAGCCTGAAAGAGCTGGTGGAAACTTTTCTTGCCTTCTCTCTGTCACATCCACACAATAAAATCAAGTCTTCAGCTTCTCCCTGGAAGGAACTGGTCCACATGTCTTACATTCCATCTTTTAAGGCTGCCAACAGAGGAACGAATCCTCAAATTATCTACCTCTGGGAGCCAACAGAGCTTGGCATTCATGAGTCCCACGAGACCATAGAAAACAAAAGAGGCAGTTTTTTATGTGGATGCATGAGCACTTTCTGCACCTGCGGATACATATTCCACAGAGATATGTAGCACTTTTCCCAACTTTACCCAATAGCAGCAGAACACACCTTATTCTCAAACCCATATGGAACATTCTCCATGATCAGTCATGTGTTATGCCACAAAATAAGTCTCAGAAAATTTAAGAAGATTGAAATTATACCAAGTAACTTTTCTAATCGCAATGGTATTATTCTTGAAGTCAGTAATAGGAAAAGTTGAAAAGTCACAAATATGTGAAGATTAAGTGACATGCTCCTGAACACCAATAGGTCAAAAAAAAATCAAAAAGGAAAAAAAAAATACCCTTATAGAAACAAAAATAGAAACACAACATACCAAACTTATGGGATTAAGGAAAAGCAGTTCCAAGAGGGAAGTTTATAGCAATGAATATACTCAGAAAGGTCTCAAATTAACAATTAACTTTACACTTCAAGGAACTATTAAAAAAAGAAGAAGAAGAAGAAGAAACTAAGCCTGGTGTAAGTAGAAAGAAAGAAATAATAGTGGATATAAATGGAATAGAGACCAGAGGAACAACAGAACATATCAATGCTATTAAAAACTAGTATTTTTGGAAAGATAAAATTTACAAATCTTTAGCTAGACTATTGAAAAAAAGAGAGAGAATATCCAAGAAAATCAGTAATGAAAAATGATGCCTTACAACTGATATCGCAGAAATACTAAGGATAATAAGAAACTACTATGAACAATTGCATACCAACAAACTGGATAACCTAGAAGAAATAAATACATTTCTAGAAATATAGAGCTTATCAAGACTAAATCAGAAAGAAATAGAAAATGTCAAAAGACCTGTTATGAGTAAAGAGATTGGATCAGTAATCAAAACGTCCTAAAAAAGTCCAAGGCCAAAAGGCTTCACTGGTAAATTTTACCAAATATTTAAAAAAGAATTACTACAAATACTTCTCAGAATCTTCCAGAAAATTGAAGAGGAAGGAACACTTTTAAACATATTTTCAAGACCAGCTTTTCCCTGTTGCTAAAGCCAGATAAGAACACCACAAGGAAAGAAAATTATAGGCTAAAATTTTTGATGAACATACATGTAAAAATGTTCAGGATAAAAAAAAAATTGTGAAACTAATTAAACAATACAGTAAATAATACAGGTATTAACCTCACTTGATCATAATGATCAAGTGAGGTTAATACCTGGAATGCAAAGGTGGCTCAAAATATGTAAATCAATAAATATAATACACACACTAACAAAATGAAGGATAATCGTCATCTCAATAGATGCAGAAAAAGCATTTGACAGTGTTTATTATCTCATGATAAAAACTTTCGACAAAATGGATATAGGGTAGCTACCTCCAGACAATAAAACCCACGCATGACAAGCTCGCAGCTAACATCATACTCAATGATATGAGTTTTACTTTAAGTTAAGAAACACAACAAGGATGCTCATTTTTATCCCTTTTATTCAGTATATTACTAGAAGTCCTAATCAAAGCAACCAAGCAAGAAAAAAAGTAATAAAGGCATTCAGATCAGAAAACAAGAAAATTGGTTTAGCTTTCAGATAACATGATCTAATACATAGAAAACCTGAAAGACTCTACCAAGAAAATTTTAGAACTAATAAATTAATTCAGTAACACTGTATAATGCAAAATAAAATATCAGCTGATTTTGTATACTAAGAACAAACAATAAGAGAAACTAAGAAAACAAATATATTTATAATAGCTTCCAAAATAAGTAAATACATAGGAATAAATATAACCAAGGAGGTGTTCTATACACCGAAAACTATAAAATATTTATCAAGTAAATTGAAGAAGACACAAGTAAATAGAAAGATATTCTATGTTCATGGCTTGGAAGAATTAATATTGTTAGAATACCCAGACGAGCTAAAGTGATTTACAGATTCAATGCAACTACTATCAAAATTCCAATGGCTTTCCCCACAGAAATAGGAAAAAAAAAAATCGCACTTCCTGAGTTGAAACTACATAGCAAAGCTACAATAATTAAAAGAATACGGTATTGAAGTAAAAACAGACATATAGATCAATGATACAGAATTGAGAGCAGAAATAAACTTACACACATATTGTCAATTAATTTTGACAAAGCTCCCAGAGTGCACAATGATAAAATTTTGGTCTTTTCAATAAATGGTGATGGAAAACTCATTATCTAAATACAAACAAACAAACAAACAAATAAAAAATTGAACACCAGTGTTACATTATATGCAAAATTAATAAAAAATAGATTACATAGTTGAACATAATACATGAAACTATAAAACTCTTAGAAGAAAACACAAGGAATAAGCTTCTTGATATTAGTCTCAACAATGATTTTTTGGATTGCGGGGATTTGACACCAAGAACAAAGAAAACGAGAATAATAATAAGCTAGTGCATCAAACTAAGAGACATCTGCCCAACAAAGGTAACCATCGACAAATGAAAAGGTGCCATAGTAAATGTGAGAAAATGTGCGCAGACCATATTTCCGATAAGGATTAAAAATCCAAAATATATAAAGGATTTATGCAACTCGATCACAAAAAAATAAGATATTAAATTTAAAAATCAGCAAAAGACCCAAATAGACTTTTTTTTTCCCCCACAGAAGATAAACAAACAAATAACCAATAGTTACATAAAAAAATTATATCACTAATCGTCAAGAAAACACAAATCAAAACCATGGCGAAATATCACCTAACACCTATAGTATGACTGTTACTAAAAGAAAAGAAATAACAAGTTTGATGAAGACGTTAGTGGGAATGTAAACTGAAAAAGACAGTGTGGAAATATTATGGAGTTTCTTCAAAAAATTAAAAGCAGAACTACCTATGTTCTAGCAATCCCTCTTCTGTGTACATATTCCAAAGAAATGAAATCACTATCTGCACTCCCATGTTCATTGCCGCAATATTCATGATAGCCAAAATTAATAATAATAATAATAATAATAAGACAATCTAAGAGTTTGTCAACAAATAAATACATAAATAAAATGTGATATACATATATATAAACGCATATACTTTCATGTATGTGTATGTGTGTATCTTCAGACTTAAAAAAGGAGAAAATCCTTCCACTTGAAACAATGTGGATAAAACTGCAGACTTTATGCTAAGTAAAATAAGCCAGACAGAAAAAGACAAATACTGCATAGTATCATTTATATGCGTGAAAAAAATCAAACTCACAGAAACAAGAGTAGAATGGTGGTTTCCAGGGACTGGGAGAGTGAAGAAAATGGGCAGAATTCGGTAAAACAGGACAAACTTTCACTTATAAAATAAGTTCTGAGGATTTAATATATAGTATAGTGATTACAATTAATAATAAAGAATTGCATAATGAAAATTTGCTAAGAGAGATCTTGAGATTCTCAACAACAACAAACAAAAACGTAAAAAGGTAACTAATGAGTTTATGAATGTGTTAATTATCTTGATTATGGGAATCCTTTCACAATGTACAGATATATTAAATCATTACACTATACACCTTACATATATTACAATTTTATTTGTCAATTATACTTCAGTATAGCTGGAAAAATATTATGAAGCATTTTCTGATGATGATGCTAGTAGGGATTTAATAGTACTAGGATTCTTTTTTAGCATTATTATTCTTTTTGTTAGTGCTCTAGTCAAAAAATTCCAATATAACCCAATTCTATTTTTGAGAGCTAGAGAAATTACTATGACATTTTAAAAAGCAATCTACCTAAGATGCCATTTAAACGGAGTCCAAAAGAAAAAAAGAAATCATACATGCAAAGATCATTCCAGGCAGAGTTAATAGATATTATGAAGACCACCCCAAAAATGATTTAAAAAGAAAAAAAAAAAAAAAAGATGCCTGAGCATACTAAGTGAGGGAGAGTGGAAAATCAGGTAATGGCCATATGATGTTGGACTTTACAAATGAAACATAATAGTTTAAATTTTAATCTCAATGTGAACGATGTCCTTGGAAAGTCCTAAGTTCTTTCTTATAATCCCAAATCTCAGTAGCATTCAAAATTTACTGTCTTGCTCAATTAGATGTCAGCTGAAAATTCTCTGCGCTCCTGTCATCTGTCTTTTTCAGTTCTAAATCCAGTTGAATAAGAACTTCTGTCTGGGAGAAGATGTTCTCATGATGAAAGATTGGGGGAAAAAAAATAAAAGAAAATTAAAGAGTCTTGTGATGGCTCTTGATACTTTTTATTGGTCAATGTGCTATGATATTCCAGATGTTCAAGAAGAGACAACAAATAATAAAATAAAAAATTATAACATAATTCTCTCATGAGGATGGGGGGTGGTCAAGAAATAATTGGGCATAATATTTACTTCTAGCACAGATACTTCTGACAATGCCACTAGATTTGAAGATATGGAAATAAATAAATAACTTAAAACAAATAGAAGTTAAGAGTAGAAAAAAAATCCAGAGAAAAACCAAAGAGTTCTTCAATATTTGGCAATAAAGTAGTAACAGGAGCTAGAAGATGTTATTGAGGGGGGAAAGCCAATATTATAGGAAGAAACTTAAGAAATGTCTCTCATTGACATAAGAGAAAATGTTTCTAGAAAAAAAGAATGGTTGAGTGCAGGAACTGCAGTGAGAGATAAAATATGATAATAAGGGACATGAATCCATTCGATTTGTCATTATTTGACAAGTGTATTTGAAATGTCAACAACACATTGATTGTATGGTATTATTTTCTTTTCCAGTTGTACAGGATGAGGAAATGTAAAAGAAGGAAGAGGGATATCAAAGGAGATGGGCTTTATTAGGGAGTAAATAGTGGGGGGGGGGGGGGAACAGTCCAGAAGATAAATGATGGTAGTGGTAAGTAATTCAAGCGATTGAATACAAGGTTTAGGCTGTGAAAAAAGGGAAATGAGATTGTTCAGACTAGAACATTCCATATAATAACGAAATTTAAGGGGTGAAGTTGGTTTCGGTTTTGATATGAAATTAAGGCCCCAATGTTGAATAGGCAGCCCACAAGGAGTTTGATATCCTGCATAATGACAATTCAAGTGAGAAAGACTTTCAAGTGAGTGTCTAAGTTCTCAGTGGATGCAGTAGTACTGAAAAGTTGACGACGAGGTGTGTTGTGGTGTGTGTGTGCGTGTGTGTGTGTGTGTGTGTATTTGTGAATAATCATGCTACTCTTCCACTTTATGAACTATTAAAAATAGGTATAATGGGGTGCCTTGGCAGTTATAACTGGTTTAAGTGTTTCATTTGGTGAGAAATGTTTAAGGTATCAGTAGTCCCACCTTATTCGTGTTTTTGTTTTTTTGGTTTTAGTTACCTACAGTCAACCATGATCCAAAATATCAAATGGTAAATTCCAGAAATAAAAAAATATATATATCAGTTTTAAATTGCACAGGATTCTGAGTAGCCTAATGAAATCCCATGCCATCCTACTCCTTGCTGCCCTAGACGTGAACCATCTTTTTGTTCAGTGTATCCGCACTGCATACCCATTAGTCACTTAGTAGCTGTCTCGGTTATTAGATGGACTGTTGTGGTATCACAGTGCTTATATTCAAATAACCCTTATTTTATTAAATAATGGCTCTAAAGTCATTTATGTAATTTTTATTACAGTATATTATTATCGTTTTTATTTTATTATGCATTGTTAATCTCCTACTATGTGTAATTTATAAATCAAACTTTATCATAGGTACGTATGTATAGAAAAAAAAACATGTAGAGTTTGGTACTATCTGTGGTTTCAGGCATCCAAGAGGGGTCTTGGCATGTATCCCTCACATAGATAAGGGGAGACTACTGTGCAATTCAAAATGCTGAAAGTATTTGTAACGATGATTCTCTCAAATCTTAAATGGGAAGAACTTTTCTGTTTCAGTAAGTGATGTGCAATAAAATTTTGCACAGCTCATAAATGGCAATTTGCATCATAAAGGAAAGAATGGGAATATGTTAATTGGTTTGAGAATTATTTTTCTAAGTAACCACACTCATTTTCATTTTGGAATGAGGCTCCAAAACTAAAATTCCAGCTTACTATATTCAGTTATGTCCTAGGTGACCTTGTTTAATGCATGGTTATAATTACACTGAATAATCAATGGAAAAACAGGAAACTTCAAAGGCTAATGAATAGAATACTCTGTGGTTTTTAAGATTAAAAAATGACTAGCTTTTCATTCTTTTTTCTCTGTGTTTCTTGCAAAACTAATTGCCACCTTCCACCTTCATGAACTCTAATTGAGACTCATGACAGTGTTTTGGCCATAAGGGTTAATTCCATTAAAAACTCTATTGTTCACAAGTTATAGATTTACACTTTTCATCCATCACTTACACAGATATTTAAAATAACTTTGCTTCGATACAGGCTGCTTAGGTGCTTCATCAAGACAGGAATCCGGATCAAAATGTTTAATCGTCTTCTCTATTAGAGCCATTAATGGTCTCTAATTATATCCACTAGTCTGTTATGCCATTCTAATATTAAAAATAAAAGTTTAAGAATTAACTGCTTTCGTTTGTGATGAAAGTCTCCCTAGATGAACTATAATATTTTGTCAATTTCTTAAAAAATGTTTTCCACTAAAATATGGGCCAAAGAAAATCTTAAGAATTCATTCAAAATTCTTCATAAATATTTTGTTGTTGTTGTTGTTGTTGTTGTTAAAGAAATAGCTCCAAATGACATTTGTTGGCTTCATAAAGTTTACTGAATAGAAAAAATTTAACTTAATGATTAATCTGAGTATGTTAGAAATCTTTGCATGAAGATGGAGGCCAGAACTAAAGGGTGAAACAAAGAAAAGACTCAGGAACTTATAAACACATTGTTATAATATTTTGACTATAACAACTTCAAAATAAAATAAAAAGATTTTTTGAAAGTTCTGAAATGTAGTTGGAAAGATTTCTATACTGGTATGGACTAGTAAATTCAAAACTGCTTTCAATGTATTCCAAGACTGACAAGTGAGAATATATTTTGTAGACAATTGTAGCAAGGTATTTCACTGTGAGAAAAGGGGTCCAGGATAAAATAGATTTTCTGATGTGGAACTGAAGTGGGTAGTTTCAGCTTGTTATAGCTAATTAGAGGACAATGTTTCTTAGATTTCTACCCAACAGGAGTAATTCATCTTATCCTCTCTTCTGAACAATGTTGATAAAAAAAAGTACTGAACAATTCTGAAAATGTTCTAACTAGTGGAGTTCATTTTTTTCTTTTCTAGCATTTCCATTTTGCAAAGTAAAAATTGAGTAAAAAAATTATATCAAAAATTAATTAAGCTTTCTCAGAGTATGTGGACATTGGAAAAAGGAACTTCTTTGAGTTAGCAATTATTTTGTCTTTTATTATGAGGAAAGTTATTAAAGTGACTATTCTTTCCAATTTCTCATAATCCTATTACTGACAGGACAGATGCTACTGAAACCTTACTTTATTTAAACTTACTTTTCAATTACAGTTGACATACAATATTATATTAATTTCAGGTATATGACATAGTGATTAGACATTTATGTAACTTACAAAGTGATCACCCCAATAAGTCCAGTAGCCATCAGAAGCCTTACTTTTGAAAGTTAATATTAAATCACCATTCTTACATTCCTCTTCCTCATTAGATCAATAATGTAAAAGGTCTAATGTAATGTCAAATAACTTGGATTTATCAAACTGGAAATATCTTGTGGCTGCTTATCAGAGTAACTCCTACTCCTTTAAAAATATTACGAGAGAAATTTTATTAAATCAATGAATAACTTTAGGAGATTTTATGAACCAAGTTAACAAATAGATTGGGGAAAATGTATATATAATTGGTTCATATAATAAAAAAATAATTAATATGTTATATAACGTATGTTTCTTTCTGTCCTCTATTAAAAGTTGAACAATAAGATACAAAACAATACATGTTTTAAACAATCATTGTTTAAATATGATGGATTTGAAGCCTCTAATGTATCATAGGTTACTAGATACAATATTGGTGTTTAATATCCATGGAATAACTTGAAATCGACTTTGCAGTAATATTTTATTGATCTAACATTTAATGTCCATTTATCAGTTAGGCAATGCTTTGTGTGGTACCTCTAGTCTAAAGTAATTGTCTTAAACCTGTTTTGAAACATTTAAAACATATCCTGTAAAACTCACATCATCTTTTGGTGTTGCCATTCATTTTGGCAATGTGCTTAATTTTTCACGAACACCTTGATTAGTGCTATAACAGGCAAAAAATTGCTCTACTTTTCCTAAAAGCAGCTTTCTTTAATTAAGAATCTGCCACATTAACAACTACGCTAGAACTTTTAACAAATTAAACACCATGTTACAGATTTACTGAGTTACTAAATCAGGAGATGTTTACTGAAATAATAAGCTGGAAAAAAAAGTTCATTTAGTTGTGCCTGGTATGTCATTTAAGCAAGAAATAGGCAGACCTATAGTCAATTAAAGTTATAAAAACTATTTTCTGTAATTTGAAATGTTCAACTTTGGGCACATATACACATTAACATATGCTCAACGTTATTAGTTTTTAATAAAATTAAAATTAAAATTAGAATGAGAAACCATAACATGCCTAATGGCTAATGTTGAAAAAAGGCTAATCATATCAAGTAATAAAGAGAGTGGGAAGGAACTTGAACTCTTTCGTATATTGCCGGTGTGAATAGAAAATGATACAACCACTTAGGAAAAAGTTGGGCAAGGTTTCTTTTTTTTTAAGTTAAACATAAATCAACCATACGACACATTCTACTCTGCGGTATTTACCCAAGGGAAAAAAACAAAGGAACTATATGTCCATCCATACAGAGACTTGTACATTTATTCATACGGAGATATTTGTAAGAGATGTTGAGGATGTAAATGTTCATTACCAGGTGAACACATTAATTGTGGTATGCCAAGAAAATAGAATTTTAGCAATACAAAAATGAGAGAACTACTGATACAACCAACACTATAGATGAACCTCAAAATGATTATGTTAAATAAAAAAAACAGACCGCTCTTTCCCCCCAAAATATATATTAAGCCATATATATTAAACCATAAATATATACAAAATCATATATAAAACCATATATATACATATATATACACATATATATATATATATACATATATATATGTGTATATATATATAAATTCTATTTATTTAAAACTTAAGAAAATGCAAACTAATCTCCAGTGATAGTAGTTAGTGTAGTGATTGTTTGGGGATAGAAAAGTGGGGTGAGGATGAGAGGTAGAAGGGGATTACAAAGTGGCATGAGGAAATTTTGGGGGGGAGCGATCATATGTTCACTATCTTGATTGTGTTGTGAGTTTCGCAGATGCATAAGTATGCCAAACTTATTAAATTTGCTGCAGATGAGAACCTGCAGTTTTGGAAGTAAATTAGCATTCTTTCCACTCTCTTCTATCTGATATTTTCCTTTCAACATAAGATTCCTAGCCTGTCCAGAGCTGGTCCGGAAGAAGAGAGAAAGAGAAAGAGAAAATAAAGCCAAAGGTTTTACTGAACAGGTATGAAAGTGCCTTTGTGCCATTGTGGTCTGTGGTCACATGACCCAAGGTGGTCCCCTCTCCATCTTCATCAGGCATGGGTCGTGTATCAGCCTTCCGAATCTCCAACGACAGGAGACAAATAGTCTACTTTTCAAGCGGTACTGCACACGGTGGATTTGAGAATAGAAGGCTTCATTCTCCACTTTTGGGAGAATGAATTTAAGTACAGGCCTTTCCAATGACACCTTCCTCACAAAATTTTACAGACAACCTGAACCTTATATATATTAGAGAGTGAATCCTCTAACGGATACTCAACCATCTACTATAAAATGTCAGCTTGGAGTTATGTCTTACAAACTCCTTTGGAATGTAACTTCTATAAATTTTATGTCTCAGACAAAAGTGAGTTAGGAAACCTCTCTTTAACAACCTGTTACCGGTTTGCTGAGCCAGGGGATATTTATTAAATTTTTATTCTGTGTAAGATACTGTCCCAGGTACTGTAGAAAATAAAGAGATAAAAAGAAATGTATTATGTTCTCAAGTATCTTTTATAGAATCTAATATGAAAAATTAGATATATGGGTACATGAGTATAATTCAGATAGAAAGTGGTGTACCCACAAAAGAGATACAAGTAACGTACAATGGGAAATTAAAGATACAAAATGATCCTTTATTCTGGTTTTGTTGGATTTGGGACAGTGGAGAAAGTAAAGAAATTCTGTATGATTAAAAGATGATTAAAACTAAGGAGTATAATACTTAATAAGAAAAATAGCCCCCTTCATCACTGGTTACTTCCATTTAGCATAATAATTCAATTTTAAAACCTCAGACTTTATGACTTTTGTGTTATCCAAATATCTATTAACATGTTTCTGAAAATATTTGGAATGAGTAAATTGAAATATTTATGTGCACATTAAATAATAAAATATAATAAATTACCGAGTTTCGTTTACAGTTTATTAGTGAACAGATTACCTCCTATGCTTCCTGGCTACTTTCATATCGATCAGAGACTTAATAGCCAGATAGAAATAACGCTTACACTTTGTAATTGCTTTTAATAATGAGGCTTCTTTATTCTGTGAACAAAATACCAATACTCTATTTTAATTATAAATATGCTATATCATGAAAAGCATACATTCTTGAGACGATTAAAAAAAAAGAGAGGCAACATTATATAATGAATCTGATACAATAAAACTTTCTCCTGACTTCATATGACTATGTGAAGGTATTTATAAAATAGAAACATGTAAATCAAACTTGATGGCAGGTACTTTTAGAAAAGATAGTCGTTGTTGTCGTTGTTGGTAAGAATTGTAAGGCGCGATAAGGTAGTAATGGGTAACATATTGCAAAGTAAATGATCTCCCAGCGTCCTCACTCTGAACATACATAGATAAAAAAAAGAAACTTAAATGTGTGTGTTTGTGTGCATGTGTCTCTGTGTGTGCACACTTGTGCATGGTAGTGTGTATCTGTGCACACACATTCTTTCATGCCTCAGCCAGAGTCAGTGATGACATTCTTGATTCCTCACTACTTCTTTTTGCACCAATTCAAAAATATCTTCCCTTGAAACACAAGCCACGTGTCTATTTAAACTTGATCTTGCTCTCAATGCCATCATCAAACAACTTCTAACATTTTATTATTTTTTAAAACTACATTCGGTTCTTTTATTTCAAAGAAAGACATAAAGAAGCAGTAAAATTAAATTTACAGATTTAGTGGTAGCAAAGAGGTGACCATGATGAATACTTCAATTTATGAAAGCCCAGTCAATTGTAACCTATATAGAAAGTTTGTCTGAGAGTAATTGTATCAAAGCTATCAACATGGTTGCCATGATAATTTAGGCATTTAAAAGTTAAATTCTATTTTAAACAAATATCTAAATGATAAATGAATTTGATAAACTAATGACCTTTGTAATAGTGTACAAAATATAAGCATTTTGTTTTAAATTAGTTGTATTTTCAATCAGTTGGAACTTACATAATTTCAAAATTTCCAATCTTTTCAAATAATAACATTTTATTATTTTTCATAGTTTAAAAAAACTCTCAAATACATTTCTATTTGTTCCTTACAATAGAGTATGAATGCCTCATATTTTTTAAAAGGGTACTAAAAAGCTCAGAGAAAAGGAGAATATTATTTAACAGTTTTATGATTCCATTGCGTTTTATGATGATATTCAGATATAAGAGACATGGATATTTCGAAGAGGTGACCACAGAGTAAAATTTAAAATTAAAGAAAAAAGATAAAATTTAAAAAACCTAAATGTGCCTAAACAACTATACAAAGTATAAAATCAGAAAAAAATACATTTAAAAAATTAATCATTAGGAGAGGATTAAAATGTTTGATAATAAAATAACCTTATAAAACCACAAATGAAACAGACCTGGAAGGTCAATGTTGACCATAAGCTTGAAAGAATGTACTTACTAATCAAACTTCCTGCTGGATGTAGTAGGATTTATTCAAGAAATATAAAAGTTCCATGTGTTACTAAAAATCCAAAGTATAATTTCAGAACAAAATCTAAGAAATCAACATAAACACTGTAGTTTCAATTAAGAGCTGCACTGTGCAGCTCTCAGATCCTAGCATAGAGAAAGAAGAATGCGATCCAGCATCTGAGCTTAGAGGCAGACTTAGTTCTTAAAGAACAGTAGTAGCAGAATTAGAGAAAAATGAGAGAGGTGATTTATTAGTAAAGGCACAAAAATGAGAAATTATGCAACAAGGGAGGAGATTGATGTGACGATAGAAAATATATTTAGAGGGATATATTTTAGTCTTCTCAGGCTGCCATGACAAAATACCACAGGTCGGGTGGCTTAAACAATGGAAATTAATTTTTTTACAGTCCTGGAGGCAAGAAATTCAAGATCAAGGTGATAGAACATTGGTTTCTATTGAAATCTCTCTTTCTGGCTTATACACTCTCACCTTCTCCCTGTGTCCGTATATGACCTTTTTTCTGTGCAGTGCAGAAGAGAGAACTTTGATGTTTCTTCCTCTTTTAATAAGGAAATCAATTCTATCAAATTAGGGGCTCCCCTTTATGATCTTATTTAACCCTAATTACCCTCTTAAAGGCCCTTTCTTCAAATTTAGTCACATTTGGAGTGTGGCCTCAGTATATGAATTTGGGGGCATACTAGGCAGTTCATAACAGGGCGATGTAAATATCAAGGCCAAGTGGATGATAGGCTTGTACCAGAACGTCAGCGCTGGCCTTTGTGGAAAGGTTTTGCATGCTGACTGCATGAAGCTTTAGAACAGATACACAGAGTTGATGAAGAGGAAAAAAATTTCCATGCATCCATCCCAGGGCCAGCGGGGCAAATGGTCTTTTTATTTATTTGTTGTTGGGCAGAATTTTTTTTTTTCTTTATAGCACTCTTCAAGCATTTTAGAAAATATATTAGTTAACACTAAAGAACATTTTCATTAGGGTAAGGAGTTCCAATTTCTGCTGAGAACAGGGAAGCTTTGAAAAGTTACCATTAAAAGTATGACACCTGTTTTCATTTTAAAATAGTCTCCCTTGAGGAAATGTCCAATATCCTAGGGAGCCTTGTTTCTAGATATGCCTGACGTGTAGAAGCTGGCTTATGAGTCCTCATCATGACAAGGCTGTGAGCCTAAGCCCTGAAACCTTTGGCCATCCTCTGAGTCCTCACTGGCTCATGCACTGATACTGGGGGGCTTTGTGTATCCTCCAGTTATTTATGGTGCAGGTTGTGGCTGGGAAACTTCATCTGTGTCCTGGCCACTGGGCTCTCCTTATGGACCCAACTCCACTATAGGTCTTGCTGGTGCTGTTGATCCCTGGGGCCTCAAATATGTCTTTCCTTCAATATTTGTCCTAGGTTCTTTAAGACATAGTCTTTGACATAGGGTCACCACCTTCTCTCACTACAGTAGACTTACCAGCTCTCAACTCTCTCCATAGTGTCCAAGAATTGATTTGGGTGCAGTAGGAATACTCTTAAACCCCTCTCTGGGTCTAAATAAAGTAAGAACCATGTGTTCTCCCCTAAAATTGCGTAAGTACAAGGCTCTTTTCTAGGTGGTCCAGATTCATTAATAAGAAGATAAACAAAAGCCCTGCCGGACTCCATTTTCTCCTCTATTTGGAGACATTTTGTAGTTTTATGGCCCCTTCTCTGTGAAGTTATTATTCTGATGACAAGAATGTACTGAGTCTTAATGCTAGTTTGAAACGCTAGGCTGTCAAGATAAATAGTGATTTGCATAGTTTATATTCGCAATGAGTTTAGAGTAGTCCAGGGAAGACAAATAATTAAATAGAATTACAAAAGAGTTTTATAAATGCTATGGTAAAGGAGGAAGAGAATATTATAGGAGAAATTGTCAAGCATATATAACCTAGTATAGCCAGCTCACCTTCATGTACAGGTATAAAATAAAAATATCTCTTGAGAGTAGCAAGAAGGACCATGGCTTAATGTGACAGTTAATAGGGAGTGGTTTCCCATAGGATGTGGTGAAGCAATGCTACTTTAGGATGATGAATTTGATGGTGGAAGAGAGACAATTTGGAGACAGAGTAAATGATACTGTCAGAGCCTCAAAATTGTTGATGTATGAATGAATTGAGAAGAGAACTTCTTGTGTAATTGTGGGAATAATATAAGGTCTAAAAGAAAAAAAGAAAAAGGACTACCAGAGGTAGAGTCTATGGCCATGGCAAAAGGTACAATGAAATATAAAATACCATGATAAAAAATAATCCAATAAGATACTGAGAAATATTAAATAAAATAATTATAGAAGGAACAGAAAGTAATCTTCCTGCTGTTTTTCATCAATCAGTTTTCTATAATGGTGTCTAGTTTTCGATACTGAACTTTAACAAGTTAAAAAACAAATGGAAAAATAAGTCAAAAAGAGAAGCAAAGATAATTAGCCTTTTAGCAAATAGAAATTAAATGAATTAGATTTGTTTAGCTTAGAGAAAGGAAGGGCAAGGTTGATCTGATTATAGAAATGAGTCATACACACAGTAATTAGGAGGGAGATGCAGTTTTCCATGTTCCCGGATGACTAAACAATAGGAAATGAACTGTAATACAGAGGTAATTTTATTTTCAGATGTAAATGAAAAGAAAAAAAAATCTCTTTAAAATCTACTGCAAATATGCAACTGTATAATTTACCACGTTTACATAGGTTCCCACAGGACTGTCTTTTTACAGTCCATTTGCATCTGTCTGTGCTGACTGGTTACTTACAAGATTAGGAAGGAGAACTAGGTGTGCTTATGGGTCTGTGATTTAAACAGATTTGCTGCAGTTTCTTTATTTGATTTCATAGATTTTTCTGAAAATTAATTTAAGGTAATGCAACTATTTTCTTCACTATGTTCTTTTAAAAATAACTTTTCCATAAAATTTTAATTTGAGAGAAAAGAAAAGTAAGTCTATAAATTGGTTTACTTTTTTATCTTACGAAAAATAAAAATTCAAAGTCCAATTCTTGAAAATACATCATTAATCAAGAGAATTTTCAACAAACTTTTTAGTAATTTTTACTCACTTTTTGATTTTGCCTTAGGTAAATTAGATTTAAATCTGAATTTACTCAAATTAATGTGGACATTTTTAGATATTCTAGGAAGTTCAAGATCTAATTAATCTTACATCTCTTTATAAATATATCTAAACTTTTTATACTTTTCATAAGCTTCTAAAGTTATCTGTGCACAAACTAAACACGTCATCTAAGGTCAATGGGAAGAGAATTAATCTCTAGTCACCAAGAAGGAGGAGTATCAACAAATATGAGGACATTGTTAAATCCACCACAGTAACAAAAATACATATTTTGATAAAGATACTTTAGACTGTGCAAAAAAAAAAAAAAAAAAACCCTGTTTCTTGGAGACTTTAAAAAATAACTTAAAAGTTTTTCTTTAAATTATTGAAATCTGTGTGACAAATTTGTCATTTATTTTTTCAATAGTCGAAGACTTATTTTACTAATTACTGATTTACTAAAAAAACATTAAATTAGCAAACAATCAAATATTAGAAAATTGTGACTTAAAGCCCAGATAACTTTACAACTAGCATAGTAAGGTATTTTCAGATTGTGAATTAATTATTTGCTGTACATACTTTTTTCTCTTATCTTCTGAGAAAGCAACTGAGATAGGATAATAAATATTTTGTTCCTTCCCTGTGTCTTCACGATCATTCCAAACTCAACTATATGACAATGCCATTCGCAGCTGGCAACAGCTCTCACCTACTTGCTCCGCCCCCACCTCCCCCGCCCCCCGCCCCCCCTGCCCCCCCTCCGCCCCCCCTCCGCCACAAATCCTTATCCTCAGCATATCACATTCTCCTAGAAACCTACCAAAAAATGCTTTCTCTTCTTAGATGGATCTTTAAAAAAGGTGGATAAACATTACACAGGCATTATTCTTTACCTTTCCACTAGAGCTCTGATAACAAATCAACTATCATGTCTTGGAGATTTCTTTAAATTTTAAATCTGTAAAGGTCTGGTGCATCGAGCAAGTCAGATGTGTTCAGAAACATTTAGAGTGGCAAGATCATAGGGTTCTCTGGAGAGGAGGGTGAATGTAATGAGTCTTAAACAATTAATCCAGGGGGAAATTGGCACAGAATGTCAGTAGCATCTTTGTTTTTAAGGAATAAAACTTAGTTTTTGTCAGTAGTGGCTGCAGTAAACCCAAGGTAAAAGAATAAGGGGGATATTTTAGTAGAGAAGTTGAGGAATTTTATTACCTCACGTAAATGGAACAAGAATGTACTGAAGATGGTGGAGGGGGGAGTGAGATTATGGAGACAGATGCTTTGGAGGTAAAATTGACCCAGTTAGTCGACATATTAGATACGAAAGGTGTCATGTTTTAATATCCAAAACACGGCACCGCCTTTTTGCTAAGACATTTCCTGAGGATCAAATGCTTACAATCATGTGAATTATAATTGCTCCTGATTAATAGATAATGCAAATATTTTTACAGAAATGCAATGTATGTCTCCAAGGTATTAAAAAAATTTCACCCTACTTACATGTTACTTCAATTGTTAAACTTCCCTTGAACATAATAAATATTAATACCTGGACTGCTTTGCTTTGGGTTTGCCATTAGTTATCTCACTTTATTATCTGCCCACTAAATTGAAGATGATTACGTTAAGAGCACTTCATCTTCTCATTATCTTACATTTATCTGACTACCCTCCTTGACTACCTCATATTTAATTGAAATACCGATTGAACCTGAGAGCTGAAAATAAAACTATTGTGTATTTCCCTTTGAAGCATTTTTTTTTCCCCCAAGACTGGTAGATTTTTCCCTTTGTTTTGCTTTTCTCTTTTACTTTTTAGCTTTTGTATTACAGAAAAAAAATAAATAAAATAGATTTAATAACTATCGCTCTTCACATGCTCTGAGGACTCTTTTTTCCCCTAAATTTCCCCTAAATTTTTCTTTCCCAGCATGCTCCAAACGTCAATATAAAAATCACAGTTTGCAGATAAAATGTAAATCTGTTTTCTAACTGAAGAATTAAAATAGTAATTTAATTATTATATATGTTAGCATGGTATAATACTTTTTTCAAGACTTTTAGAAAAGATTGATATTTCTAAAGTTTGATCTATTTTACTCTTTTAGTTTAAAAAAGCTAAATATCAATAAATACACTAATTCTAATTGGGAAGTTTAAGGAGTTTATTTAGGTGAATACAACCTAAAATATGTGGCACCATGTTTTACTATTCTTGTATTTTTTTTTCCTTAGGTTCTTTTCAATACATAGCTGACTTTAATAAGCATATAAAAACAATTTCTCAAAATGCACATTTTAAATTAACTTCTAGTATTTAACTTCAAGAGGAATATAAAATATACCTGATTTTCTTGCATTTATAAAATATTTTTTTATGTTTAAAAGCTTTAAATAGAAATTATTAGTATGTCCAGAAATGTAAAAATATGCATTATATTTTATTACAAGTTTAATATATTTTGTTCAAAGAATAATAATATCTTGAGATACAATTTCATTTCTGTAAAAATGTTCGTACTTTAATCAGAGACAGTTATAACTCACACTGATGTAAATATTTATATTCAAAATATTAAAATTTAATAATATATAATATTAATTATATAGTAGGTTTATGTTACATATACCAATTAAATATACAGAAAACAAGTTTTTTGAGTTGCAGGTCACTATAAGTTCATCATGCAAGAGCAACTCTAATTTTCTTTAAATTTTTTAAACTGATACTACAAACTATTACTTATTTTTATATTTGTTATTTTTGAAACCTTTTTTCACATTGTATTTGGAGGTCTAGTCTCATGTTAATGTAATGTGATGAATTAGCCTAATTTAACTGCATGTTGTAAGAAAAACTAGCTAGAACACTATCAAAATTCTAATCTTTGAATACAGGTCTTTCAGCATTATCACAGTCATTTTCATTTTCCTGCATGGTGCCAGTCTGTTTAATGGATTTTAAATATTTATTAAATTAACCAATAGCTTGAATAAACTAATTCCATTAGTGGTTTTAGATTTGTATGAACACAATGTATAGACTATGAGCCATTCATATCCTAAGACAATTATTGTCAAACAATTTTTATCATGCACTTCTATTATTAAAATTTTTAAGGTTATACTCCCGATATATATTATTCATTTATAGTTTACCTATTTATACTATCATACTGATATATATGCACCGTGTTATAAAAATTCACAAAATAGAAAGTAAAAATAGAAAAAAATTTCAAAGATAGAATAATAAGCAACAATTCTACAGAAATCGATATCTTATTTGATATTATTCATATTGGCATGAAAAACTCCCAATAAAATATTGATATTTATTGCTCAATAAAAATTGATACTTTTTTCAACACTTAGTTCTTAACAGTTTTGCTAACTACAGTGGCTTCCCACTATCATTATCCATTATCTAAAGGCATAACACTGACTTAAATGAGAAGCCAATGCACTTTTCTAATTGTTTTTTGGTCATGTCCATTTTTGTCATATTCTTTTTAGATCTCATTATTCTAACACTGTTTTTATTCTTTAGTTGTTGATAGAGTGCTTAATATTCTAAGAAAGAAAAGTATACACTTTACAATTTCTTGTTTGCTTGTGCTTTTATTCTTAGGAATATCATTAATCCATGTGTTTTGAAAAAATATTTTTTTCTGTTTGTTCATTTTATGACTTAATTTTCTTAAAATTAGATAGTGCTATTCAGAAATTTACTGAACCTGAAAAAGGTAGGCCACCCATATGACAGCTTGTTATAGAAAAAAAAATACTCTGTCACTATAAATTCCTTCTCCTTGTCAAACTCCCACCATTCCTTCAAGTAACATCTTATATCATGTGGGACAATACTTTGTCCTTAGGAGAAAGTGAAAAGATCAATGTTCAACCATGTATTAAATATTAGTAGGATTAATTTCTTCCTTGATGTTAAATATAATGATGTTTTTTTCCTACACTTTTATGGATTATCTTGCTTACCACCTGGGATAATACACATACCTCACTTTGAGACAACAAATTTAGGGAATACAGTGAACAAATCTATCACAGCCAGACAGGGATACAGGCTAACCCTTTAGAATGGTATCTTGAGACTTCTAAACTGTCTTAGTAGTACATTCAGTAAATCAGCTTTTGGTAATTAAGAATCATCTAATTCCTGACTTATCATAAATGTAAACTAGTCATTCTGTTCTGCCACTGTCTTTGGATAGAATATGGCAAATCAGTTCCAGGAAACTTCACATCAAATTACCCAATAATGGAAGATAATATTTTATCATTTAGATAAGCAGCTAACATTATCAAATCCCATCTAAAAGAAGAACATGTGCAACATAATTTTTCTTTAAACTTTAGCTTCCCTACAAAGATATCTGGACAACTTAGAATATTTTCAGTGTATGTATGGACTATCGATCTAGTCAATAAATATTTGTTGAATGTCTGCTGATATCTGGTACATTTCTAAGAATAAAAAATAAAAGTATTTTTTCTAGTGAAAAAAATAAGATGAAAACCAAGCTAACCTAATAGAGCATTCAATTATGAACTAAATAAGGTCAAGTAATAAGGTAATAGAGACTTGTGTTATTTTCTACAGGGCGATCTGGGACAGATTTTCTAATAAGGTGATGTTTGAAGAGACTTAATGGAAAGGGGCCGGTGGCGGGGAGCAAGACAAACAAGTATCTAAAGAAAAGACTTTCCTGTCTGAAAGAATAGAAAATGTAAATATACTAGGCAACAGTGAACTTGGCAATGAGGCCAGGAGGCTAGCAAGAAGAAGGGTGGTAGGTCTTGAAGTCACATAGGTAAGAAAGGGTGGCAGGGGTCAGATCTAGCAATTGCTGTAGGGCAAGGATTATGGGATTTTATTTATTTGTTTGTTCATTTATTTATTTATTTTTGAGAAAGAGTGAAATGAGAAGGAACTGAAGAGGTTTGAAAAGAGTGATATAATATTATGGGGATGCTAAAAAATCATTCTAAATTCTAAATTTGAACTATAGAGAGTAAAAGTAGATGCCTGGACAGTAGTTAGTAGTATATTGCAATACTAGAGTGAAGAGACAATGTTGGCTTAGAACAAGTAAGTATCTCTGATGGACTTGAGAACCGGATTGAGTTTTGGCTATATTTTGAAAGAATAACAGACTAATTAAGAACATGCACACTGAAGCCAGACAGATTACTTTGGTCTAAATTCCAGAAGTGCCTGTTTCATATTATATAGCCAGGTGCTATTTAAACTTACTATGATATCTGCTCTGTAAAAAATAAATAGATGATTGTATTCCCTAACTTAGTAATTGTAAAAATTCATTGTTTATATATCTGTGTGTGCATTTGTGTGTATATTAGCTAGAGTAGTGTAATCATATAGCAATCATTGTTAGTTTCTGCTATTAATATAGAATGAAAGAGAGAAGGATGAGTCCATTATTAATCCAAGTTTTGGGTATGAGCAACAGGAGGAATGGAATTGCTACTTACTGAAATGCAGACAACTGAAAAAGAAGTTAAATTCAGGGAAGAGAGAAAACAAAAATGTGAATTCACGTATGCTAAGTTTGTGATGACTCAAAGACATGAAAGGGAATGTTTTTTAGTAGGTATATTTCAGATGGATAATCCAAACCAAATAGAAAAATAAAATTTTCGACATTTATATAATTTTAAATAGCTCTGAAACTGGACACAATCACTGAGAATGGGATTTAGTTGGGGAAAAGAAGATTGAATTCTGAGCATTATAAAATGTAGAAAAGGAACCAGCAAAAGTGACTGAAAGGTGAAGTGAGAGGAGAATTAGGAGGGCATGGGTCTTACATACTAAGTGAAGAAACTGTTTCTTTAAAGAGAGTGATAAACTATGCCAGTTGCTTTTGGTAAGTCAAGTAAGATGAGGACAAATAATTGTACAGTTAACTTAACCAAAATTCATTGAAGACTTGGCTGTAATTATTGAATTCCTTGACATGACTAAGTTTTAGAAAAACAGGAGAGAAATCGCATACACAAATTATAGGTAACTCTTGAGAGAGGTTTACTGTAAAGAGAGGAGAGCAACGTGGTTGGTGATAGCAGAGAAAATGTATAATCAAAAACATTTGTAAATGTATTCTACATTAAATGTTTTCTTTTAACTAATAATAACTTTACATAATAAAATTGCAGAGTGTGCAACAAAATAATTTGAGAGGGTATAATTCCATTGTAAAATGTGGCTTTTGGCCTTGGTTAGTAATATAGATGAGAAAACTTTAAACCAGGAAAAAAATCGGAACACGAGAACAAATGCAGGTTGAAGGGTAGATAGTTTACAGATATTTGTCATATTTTATTTCTGATTTGTTATACTTTCTGAGTTAAAAAAATGATGTTTGAGAAAAAATATAAAGTTGTGATATAGTCCTTGAGAATAGAATCGAAGAGTGAATAAACAAGTATTATCTAGTAAAACCTCTGAAAAGAAAGGAAGTTGAGGTTACTGGCCATAAGTTGAAAGTGAGATTAGTAGGGTGTGTGTTTGCCTCCAGTCACTTTGTGTTGTTTAAATGCAGGCATAGAACAAGCAGACAGTTAGACTTAATTAAGGTTGATATTTTTCCAAAGTAGTAAAATGCAGAAAGAAAAGGAGAAGGAACTCGCTAGTTTATGCAAGAGAATGACTATGATAATAGATCATAGAAACCAAAGCAGTTAATAAGGAAAATAAAAACATGATGGACATAAAAAATAGTGTAGATCAATGGATTGAAGGAGTTTCAGGCAGAAAAAAAAAAGTTGTTGGAACTCTGTAGTAATAAAGAGTGGAAGCAGTGGCTGAGAATGGAATAGTGAAGCTGAAATAAAGAAAGGGATGCGATTGCTGGAAATAACAAGGCTACGGAATGAGTACATAGTGGATGACTGAAGGGCGTGATAACTGGAAGTGAAGAAAATAAAGAACTTCTGAGGTTAGGGAACCGAGGAACTTAAATGTTCATACTGAAATCACCAAAACATTTAGCAAGAACTCTATTGGAGAAATAATGTGTGGGACAGGTGCTATATCTTCATACAGAAACCATCTGGGAAATAAAGTGAAGATTGGCAGGTTGAGTTATTTTCCTGTAATTTTAACAGGTGGTAAACATAAAGCTTTATCATTTTGGCATCTGAGAAAGCCAAGATGGTAGAGGCTATCTGTGATGGACATAGTTTAAGTGGCTAAGAGAAAACTTCCACCAGAGATGTTGGAGAAGAATACAAATGGGAAATTCCTGTAAATGGCTACTTCGTTAACAATGATATCTTAATTTGTTTTTTTCTCTAGAGCTTTTGACAATTCTTATAGCATTTTACCCTGTTTTTATTTGACCCTTACTACAACTCTGTGAAGAGTGTGGAAACAGTGTTATCCACATAGGGGGAAAAGAAGGGAGCCTTGAGATGTTAAAAGTCTATATCAAAAGTTTATGCACACAATATCAATGGAGAGCATAAAACTTTCTGAGAAAATAAATGCATTTTTCTTTGCTCCAAAAAATCATGCCTATTTCATTTTTCTGTCAATATTTGTTTATATTTTATAATACCTTGACCTCAAGCCAAGTAGCGTAAATGATTTTCAAATAAACCATCCTGGTGTGTTAGAAACATTTATGACATTCCAAGACAATTACAGGATTCAGTTTATTCACTCATGAAGATTTCTATGATTAGACATAATAAATTTAAGCAAATGAGAGACAGATGATAGATGATAGATAGATGATAACCAGATATAAAAATACATCTAGAATTTAGATTGAGAGGGTTATTTATAAAGCAATAAAAATAATTTATTAAAATTTTATGATTTTTAAATTTTAGATAGCAGATGCTTTTTCAAATTATGATTTTTTTCACTATAGTACTACATGATGTAAAGAATTATGCCTCAGGATAGTATTAAGTACTTGAAACATTTTATCTTTTTGCTTCAGAAAATAGTTTCAAACTCACTTTTTTCCAATACGTTTCAATTCTCCTGCTTTTAGATCATATGCTTTAGAATAACTTGGGCACTTTCTATCTGTAATGCAGTCAAAGCACTAAATGTATGAAGACTTCAGATTCCTCATCTGTAAAATAGAGATAAAAATGTATATTGCCAGGGTCATGATGAAGAGTAAAGGAGGAAATTTCTGTTATGTTCTGAGCACTATATCTTTGTACTAGTAAGTACCTAATAAATGGTATTTGCTGTTGTTATAATAATACCTAATCATTTTTTACAATTTATTCCTGCCTTCGAAGTCACGAAAGAAATATTTTGATATGTTAACTTTTTTTTTTTAATGATTAAATCTCATGTCTACACATGAACTATTTCTCAGAAATTTACAGTTACTTCTATATCTTTTAGTCAGGTAATTTGAAACCATACATAAGAATTATTTTTTTTAATGCTTGTTCTAATTTAATATATATAGATTTTTCTTTTTTGTCTTAAAAGTACATTTTTTTACTAAAATTAACTTCCATCGTTTTCTGAATTTTCCTTTCCCTCAGGTGAAATTAAATAAAGACAAAAGTAAGTTTCAAAATTAAGTACCTCATCAATGTATTCACTCTAAGTGATAAAAACATGACTATGGGGCACACCAAAAGGGAAAAATATGATAAAAATGAATTCTATTACATCAAAAATCTCAATAAATATAAATATGAATAAGTTCTCTATTAACAAATGAATTTTGGGAAATTGGATATCTGTTGGTTCTCTTAGAGGCAGACCTGGAGATAAGATTTAAGTATATGTAATTTATTTAATGTTTGCATGAACACAAGCAGGAAAGTGGGGACTGAAGAAGTAGTTCAGAAGAGTATGCAGAAGTTGCTAATGTTGAAGACAAGTAAAACATAGTCTTAATAGAAAACTCTGGGAAATTGTGTAAAACATATATGTCAGAATTATCCACTGGAGGGCCGAAGGACTCAGAGTATATGTACACACACTCTGGAAAATCAGTGGCTGAGAATGCAGTTTATCATACTAATCATAAAATAATAAATAAATAAATAAATAAATAAATAAAAATAAATAAATAAATAAATAAATAAATAAATAAATAAAATTACGCAAAAAATTGTCTATGGAACATTGGGCTAGAAGATCATGGATCAGACTGAATATACTCTCAAGTTTTAATCAGCAGAATTGTCCTTGTTCTGGAAAAATTAAACATATTCTTGTTTTATTTGTTAGCATCTTTGGAATGGTTTCATCAGCATAATAATGCAAACTTGTTCTCAGACCAAATTGTAGAATGCGCTGGAGTGTGTTTCAAGAAAAAGATAATTTCAGAATATTGTAGGCTAAAGTTTTTGATAGTAGAACTATTTGAATTATTAGGATATATATTACTTTTAAAGTGAATTCTTATTCTAGGTTAACAAAATGTTTATAAACATTAAATATCATCATTTATGTAGATATTAAGAGAAAGAAACTTATTCATCTATTCATAAAATTAAATTAACAAAAGATGTTATCAGGACATACAATCAAAATAATTAAATACTATCTGTGAATTAGAATTTGTGACTCAAAATTATAAGGAATTTGAGATATAAAATTATTTGAGATAAGAAACAATGACCAGAAAGGAAATATTCAAGGTAAATAAAGTAATATGTGAAAGTAATTTGCATAGATAAAACTATTAGACAAGGCTTACTGTCATTTCTCTATCAAAAATACTTTAGTGTATTCCTAATAAAATCAGAGTAAAAGTTTCAATGTATTCATTATGTTAAGTGATTTGCTCAAATGTAAGCTAATGTGTTTTGAGCATGTTTAAGGTAGGCATGGCTAAGCTATGATGTTCTATAGCTTAGGTGTACTAAATGCCTTTTCAAATTACAATATCTTCAACTTATGATGGGTTTATTAGAATGTAATCCCATTGTAAATTGAGGAACATCTGCACTTCAGGTTTAAATATGTCTAGAGGAAATATTTGGATATTATTATTTATAAGTAGAACTTGTTGCAACTGAATAGACAAGATATCTCCTCAGATTATTTAAATAAATTAAATTTTAGCAAAATTTTGGAAAAAGTCAAGGATAGTAGAGTTCCCCTCTATCCAGCATCTAGTTCTCCAGGCTGTTAAAACCTTATATTAATGGGGTATATTTGTCACAAATAATGAAATATTATTATTTTTTATTTGCTATAGTAAATAATTTACTAATCTATTGTAGTTTTTAATCTCATGTTCTTTTTGCTCTAGCATTCCATTTAGGATACCATCTTACATTGATTCATCTTGTCTCCTTAGGTTTTTCTAGATGGTGAACAGTCTCTCAGACTTTTCTTGTTTCTGATAACCTTGTGTTATTGTTTCTAAATCTTACTTTTCTGATTTATTTATTTTTGTGTTGCTCTCTGGGCAAATTCAGCAAAACTGATTTTTAATACAATAATTTTTAAATTACATGTGGCCTACAGTTTATTCTTCATTAATTTTTTAAAATTCGATAACCATATTTTCTCATTTTTAAGATTTCTAATAAATTAATTTGATAACCACAATATTTATTTATTTAATTTCTACCTCTTTTATAATTTATTTTTATTAATGCTCTTCTATTTTTCATGCCTAAAAATCTAAAACATATTTTTATTAGTCATTTTCAGTTTCCTCCATTATTTTTACCTAGTGTAAATTCACCTTCCAAATGATTTTATTTCCTATATTTCTTAACATTAATTTGAATTTCCAAATTTTGGGTTGTAAATTTAATTGGAGTAAGGGTTGCATTTTTTTGGTTTGTTTTTCTCTTTTTGGTGTGCGTACTTGCCCTTTCTTATAACGTGATTTTATTTCAAAAATAGGTCTCTCCTAATCAGAATTTATATAGTTCATTTAGAGTTTTTGCCCCATGGTGATATCCATATATAATTTATCCAATATGATTGACTGCATGGCTGTATCTGCTTCATTTATTCCACCTCCCTAGTGTCAACTTTATCTCAACCATAACCTTGGAGAGAAGAGAGAAGATTCATCAGAACTTTTTCCCATCTAATTTCAGAGTAGAGAGCCAGTCATGTCTTATTTTAAAAAGATCTCCAGGGTCTACATTGCAGAGAATCCTTTTAATTTCTGTTGTTCTAAAAGAGTCCTAATGTCCTTCTCACTCTGTTTTCTTGCTCTGAAACTAGCAGTCTTGTTCGGTCCTAGAAGGTGTTTTAAACATAATCTTTCCTTTAAATATTCTCTTTTTATAATTTTTCTAATATTGTTATGTGCTTGGAATAGGGCAGAAGGCTGTAGAAGTCAAATAATAACTTTTGATTTATTGTTGACTGGCTAATATTTTCTATGTAAACTTTATATATACTGAGATATAATGAAATTCAATGTTAGTTTACTTATTGAGAGAAAACGTTTTAGATGTAAAACTGTACAATGAATGCTCTGTTTTCTTTTATAGATAGATGAAGCAATTACCCTTGGGAACTTTGCTACTTAATCCTGTGAATTGGATGATATATGAGACATAGCTTCTGTAATAGATAAGATGTTAATTATGGAGATTTACAGATTAAATGGGAGAGACTGTATTGCTTTTGGCAATGTAATGACTATAATAAATAGGTTGAACACTACATATTTTATTTGTTTCAGATATTTTTCTACCCTGTCAAAGAAACCACAGGTATGCAAAACCTATTGAGTCATGTGGATCATCACCTTGACATACATACACTGCATTCTTAACACACTATTTTTAGGACTTTTTCCCAGTTTTACATGACATTAATTATAATTCTTCATAAGTGGCTCTATACCAAGAGAAGAACAATTGTTTTAATATTGACAATGATAAATCAAGTAATGTTATAGAAATATGCATATATTACTTTTTTCTATCAAAGTTGCACAAATTAGCACAATAGTTGTGGCTATCAGCATACAATCAATCACTCATAACTTCAGATTTAGAAGTCTTAAGATCAAGAGTTCTATTGCTTCCACATTTCTAGCATCCTTCATAAAACATCTCCAGTAAGTTGTAATCCAACTTCAGCATCCACATTTTCAAATCAGATTATACAACAATGATCCATGAAGGGACATGAGATGAATGTCCCATGAAGGGACATGAGATGAATGTTTCAAGTCCTTGTCCAAATGCCAGCCCTTCAAATATGTGCCTAAAATCATCACACTTATTAAATATCTTTATTGCCTCCCACAATTTTATAAATTTCATTGCTTTAATTGTCCACATTATTCTTATACTTATAGAATGAACTCTCTAATGTGTCAGTTTTTTTCTTAAATACGTTTCATAAAGAATTTAGCACAATATTCCAAATGAGCATAACCAACACAGAAAATGGTACACTTTTATCTTCCTTACTCTATACATTGTCATTTATTGAACTTAATCTTTAAATTTTCCAAACATTTTATAGCATTTCAGATTTCTATAACTTATTTTTTTCATTGCCCCAAATTAACCAATCGATACTAAGTTCTGTTATCTTGGACATAATCAATATCAAGCTCTATCTAGTCTGGAGTCTAGATTTAATCTTCTTCCCTTCTGAAACACTGCATTTTTATACCTTTGCCAACTCCTTATCATTCTATCAATCTCACAGATATTTTATATTAATTTAATAAACTCATCAAATTTGTTCAGTGCCTGAAAATGAAATTTGTCTAAGCTAGGAATCTTAGACTCATTTAAATAGCTAAAAGCTCTTCTATAATTTTTTCTTCAATATTTTAATTTATTTTGTTAATCACCGATTTCCCTACCAACTTGGTTTTAAACTAATTCTCAAATTACAGAGAAAATGGGCTCAAAGTAGCATTTGAGGACTTCACCTTATTATGTTTCAGTTTGTTTTTTGACTAGTTCATCTAAGCATGACCTATGGCCATTCTATTCATTTTATCCCTCTAGGTTTGGCCAAGATATTCTTTCCTTGTCTTCTGCTTTTTCAGGTGAGTAGTCGTTTTAATCTAAGCTTTAGGTTCCCTAACACTATATTTATGGACTCCTAACATTTGAATTTTATCTTGATTATAAATTGTCTTTCTATTGATTAAATTTATTTTATCACTAGTACCAATTATACATTATGCATTGACTAAAATTAATATATGATGATATGGATTATAATTCATTTTCTCAGATGGTAAAGTTCAGGTTATATTGATGAGAGAGAGAGAGAGAGAGAGAGATAGAGAGAGAGAGAGAGATTATCTCTCAATAGAAACAGTTTAATTTAAGAGAAGGTGAAGATTCCTAGTTCACAATCCTTTGAAATATAAACACATTACTCCATGTCTTTTCCTCCTTTGAATTATAAACATATATCACCCTCCCCCCACTCCAGGAAGATAACATACATATATCTGAAAGTCTTTAACTAATTAATCATCCTTTAATTTCTAAGGCTTGTTCTTTGGCACGGGTTTTTATTCAAAGTTATTTTGGCCATTCCAAATTTTTCTGCTATATAGGTGATTTTTAGACCTAGTTTGAACATTTCTACCAAAAAAAAAAAAAGTCTGATGGGATTTAGAGATTGTATTGAATCTATCAACCAATTAATTAGGGGAGGGGGGATTAAATGATAACGTTCTTGAGGTTTCTTGACTAGGAAAGAAGTATATCTCCTTCTTCCGCAATGCTTTGTAGTTTTCAGTGGACACATCATGCACACATTCTTTGACATATTATCTTGAAACATTGCACATTTTAAAGACTTTCAAATGTCTTTTTTAAATTAGTGCTGATTTTTGGTTGCTAATATACAGAAGAAAAACAATTTATTTCTATATGTTGGTCTTGTGTTCTGTAAATGTTCTAAGCTGACTTACTAGTTCTTCAGTTCTAGTAGATTTAGAACATGGACAATTTACTGGGGAGAGACATAATCTTTTTACCATAATGACTTATATCAGACTAAGTGAATCCTTTCTACTTTGAGATTTATGAGTTTATCACAGATAAACATTGGGCTATATCAAAAATATTTTGCATTCAAAGAAATATTATTATTATTTTTTAGTTTCTCAATATGGTTAATTGTATTAAATGGCTTTGAATGTGAAACTAATTTTGTATTTTCAGGATAATGGTTTTGGTAAAATGTCCTTTTTTATATTTATTGGATTGTATTTACAAAATTTATGGTAAATTCTTATATTTTTAATAATTTGCCAAAATTTTCAGTTTATAAAAATAAGAAAGAGCAGTATTTATTGTGCCACTTTCATATTTCTGGTACTGATTATACTTATAAAATTTCTATTTATAAAAAAAAGGCTTAATGTAATCATATTACTCTAATTTTCATGTTGCCAATATAAGCACTAGCTCCAAATTCTAATTAAGATTATAAGGAAAGTCTTGATCCAGAATTATAGATCCTAACAGTTGCTTTGTAGTGAATGTCAAAGTGGTAGAGAACATATTTGGAGAGAGAAATCCTGATAAAATTAGTAACTCCTAAATCTTCACTTTTAAAATTTATCATGATGCTAAAAGAGATTCTAAAGCTTTAGAGATATAAAAGCTTTTTGGTTAAAAATAATCGAGAGTAGATTGCTCACTTTATTTCAATATACATAAATGTTGTTTGATCCTAGTAGTATAGTATTTTATTTCAAAATAACACCCTTTTCAGCCTTATTATTGAGTTTGAAAAAAGTTGTCAATTTCCCTTTGTTTGTTGGCCACTATTTTTCAAGCCTTACCTTGGACAGGAAACCATTCAATGTATGTTAACTCATTTAATCTTCAAAAATTCTTTCCTTAGTCAATATTATTACATATGTTTTACTGATGAGTAAAGCAAGTCTCAAACAGTGAACAACTTAACAAATGTAGGAAGTAAAACCAGGACTTCAAACTTGATTTAGAATCAAATTTAGAAAAAAACAAGATTTTTCTGACTTGAAAACACATACTCTTTACCATTTCCTTAGATTTAGTCTGCTTGAAACTCTCTGGTCCAGGAATACAGAAGAGGTTCCTGCTACTCCCAAAGTAATATAGATTAACAAGGAAAGAAGTTCAATATCTTTGAAAATCTGGAAAATCAATGCTAACTTGTTTCTCTTTACAAAGATGGGAACTGTTATGGACTGAATACTGTGTGCCCACCTCAACTGATATGTTGAAGCCCTACTCCCAAAGGTAGTGTTATTTGGAGATGGGGACTTTGGGAGGTCATTAAAATTTGATGAGGTCATACAGATAGCCCTTCAAGAAGGAATCGGTGTCTCTATAAGATTAGAAAGAGACTACATCTCTCTGTAAGTACACAGTAAGAAGGGGACCAACTAAAAGACGGAAATAGAGTTTTTATCAAGAACTATATCGGCTGGCACGTTGATCTTGGACTTCCAAGACTTCAAAAATGAGAAATAACTGCCTGACCTTTAAGCCAATCAGCCATGGTATGTGGTTACAGCAGCCCAAGATAATTAACACAGTAATCTATTAAAACTTTTGGTCTATTAGATTCTATCTGCTCTCTCCTCCAAAACTACTCCATTATTACTTTTCATTGCATCACTTGCTTTGGCTTTTCTGACAATAAAGTAATGTCTCATTTACTCTTGTTTCTATAACATAAAAACTGTTTACTAAATATTATTTGTTTATACGATTCATCTGGCAACTTGCAATTATCTTTATTCATTTGAAAAATATCTCATCTATAATTGAATTGATTTTCCTGTCGATTTCCACTCTGTCAGGAATCATAATTTTTAAGACAAACTCATTCTTTTATTAAAGTGTGATTTTCAATGTCAGGTAACTTTCAGATTGGTAGTGTGGAAAATGTGTGCTCTCCTCAAGGCAAGCTGATGTAATTACTATCCTCACGGGTCATTGTTGCATTATTATCATTCACATTTTCCTGCAGGTGCCCCTGGACAATTTCAGTTGTTACTGGAGTAAGTTGACCTTTAAGTGTACAAATGTTCAGTATTATTTTTTTGAGTTCAAAAGAAATTACATATTTTTATTAAACTGGTTTTATAGGAACTAGAATAATAGCAAATAAAATTATAAATATTACTTTTATAACAAGATTTTATATGATTTTTAATTCTCCTTTATTTTATACCTATCTTTATAACATAATGTTCATGACTATCACTGAATCTCCACAACACTTATCTAATAAAATTTTTTAAATAATGTTTCTCAAGAGAGTTAAAGCATACTCTCTAATTTTGCTGCTTCACTGAAATAACAGCTACTGTTACACGAGACTAATAGCATTCCTCTGAAAGACTTAAGTCCCCTGTTATTAATTTGAAAAACAAAAAAATACACACAGTATATGTAATTTTTTATCTTAGAATCTCATAATCATAAAAAAACTACAGAAAATCATTTTTTCACCATAATTTGTAGAATACTAATAAAAATTATATAACAAAACTAATTTATTCTAGGTGCCAAACAATCTTCTATATGTAATAGTAGAATTTGGGATTAAATGTAGGTATTGTAGATGGAGTGTTAAATATTTTAGAATTATATCTGCAGATCACATTTTCAGATCCATAGAGTTCTAAATCATAATTGATATGATTCTTTAAAGTATATTCTTTACTGTTAATTTTCAGTATTAAAAATATTTAGTTATCACTATTTTCCCAATAAATTTTGGAGTTTATATGGAGAAACAAATTGGCATTTTTTCATGAAATGTCTGGTAAATTCAGAAGAGAAGGACTAAACAAGGGAAATAGTTTTATGAGGACAGAAAAAAAAATAGAAAAAGAACGCTATATAATAATTTTATAAAACCCTTACCATTTGAACTTGTCCCCAGCATTAACATACCAGTTTCGACTTAGGGCTAGGTGATAATTTTTTCTCTTTTTTTCTCATTTATCAAGTTATTAATAAAAAAACTAATGTCGTATTTGACTTCATTTGTTTAAAACAAACCAAAATATTTTACAGGAAGAGTTTTGCAAAGATAAACTTCACTTGAGAGGCAAAACAGGACAAATAAACTTCTTACTAATTTGGATTAATTCACTGTATACTACAATTCAATCTATTGAATACATTTAGTAAAGAAACACATTCAAAAAGCAGCACTCCAGTAAACAGTAAAAAGCTCATTTTACATTGAAAAGATTACAAAAGCCACCACACTAGCTTACAAAGAAAACTTTAATTTAGTGAAAAAGCAAAACAGAAATCATCTTCACCAACAATTACTGCAATTTTCATTGTAATGTTGGAGAGGATTTTTGAAATAACATTTTTTAAAATAGGATAAACGTGTATTTCCACAGGGGTTAGGCAATGCAATGGAGTGTTATACAGGGGAATGTATTGGCCTTTTTGTGGTGGAAATGGACTCTACATTCCTGGGAAATGCAGCTGTAAAGTATATAAAGTAAATTGAGCTAAAGAAATTTCTTCCCACTACCTATATCAAACAAGTTAGAGGCATGTTCAATTGCTGTTTGAATCATTTACAACTGGTGATTGTCATGATGTAATGTGTCATTTGCAATTACAGTCAGCTTTTTTCATTAGGTTTTCAGACTTAATTTCGGAAAATGAATTCATATTTTAAGCTCAGAGCACCTGGTCTATGACTAAGCCGTGCATCAGTACAAACAATTGGACTGTTTGATGAGAAGAACAGGCTTCTGGATTTAGTTGGCATTTTGTGACTATGGGTGCTAATTGCTAAATGGCTTGGCTTCTTTGACACAGACAATGTTTCGTGTATATATAAATTCTTGTTTTAGCTAGAGATATCTTACTCTGTACTGAATGTAAAATTTCCAAGTTTTTTCAAAGCTTAAAGAAGAAAGAAATTTACAGACTAGAAGAATTTTAGGAACTCAATCTCCAGGGTTCTCAGTCTTAAATTTATTCAATCATATCTTTGTAGGAACTTCAGGTGCCAAAATTGGATCAAAATGTCCAAGTGAAAAGCTCTTTAGGAGATTTTATAAGTAACAATAGAATATTGTTGTTAAGTAGTTACATTTAAAGAGATATATGATTTATTTATCAACAACTTTCATGTTTACAATTTCGACAAGTAAATTCAGTTTTTTAAAAAGAAATTTATATATATATATTTTTTCACATTAATATACTGATTGACGGAATAACAATGTTTCTAAAACACTTTTTTAGTCATAATCTAATAATACTTGCATCATTGTGAAATAGATATGATTTTTATTAGCGTATCATATATAACCTACTAGTGATTTTTCATAAATTTTTGAAGAGCTATCTATTTGTTGTAGGAGTACAAAGGAAAGAGAAAAGTCTGAAAAAATGGTTTGCCTCTGAAAAATTCAAGATATAATGAGGATAATGGCAGTAAAGTTAGATGAAAGAGTTAGTAAGAAGAAATTTTGGAGTGTCATCTGTAGAACTGAGAGCTCATTGAGTCAGGTATATGAAGAAGAATATATAATAAAGGCTAATTATAGAGTTTAATTCTGCTTAGAGAGAATAGCCAAACCATTAAAAAATCAGAACAAAAAAATCAAATTTGGTTTTGGAAATATGGGTATAAATTAGTCAAAATTGGAGTATATAGGCGTCTATGTCCATAAGATGATGAAGGGAGAAAAATATTTCATGTGTGTATTTGAGAGTTATCAATACAGAAAAAAAAAAAAAACAGCTAAAACTGTGGAAGTGGATGAGGGTCTGAAGAGGGCACATTAGAATATGTTTTACACTTCTTTGCCCTTTTCTGGCTATGATGTTATTAGTACCACAGTTAAAAATCTGCTAGATTGTGAACTTTATTTCACCTATCTATGTCATCCTTTCTTTTTTGCACAATTAAGCAAGTTGCTGAAAGCTGGCATCTCTCACCCTGAAAAATGTGACTAAACATCTAGATGCTCCTCAGTATCCATTCTTTCCTCTCTTCGAAGTTTAGAACTTTCTTTATTTGTGACTTTAATAAGTTCCTCTCTCTTCCCCCTAAAGAAGTTTCTCCAATTTCCATTTCAGCTCTTGTTTTCATATACAGAGTTTTCACCAGTGCAATAAAGGTAGAACTTACTGGGAGCCCTTTAAAAGGCTCTCGTCAACTCAACATGAATTTCATTTGTGTTTTGCTTTCTTACTGCATGAAATACCTGATTAATGGCTGAATCTCTGACAGTGACTTTGTAGGTATAAAAATGAGGATCATAACTAAAAGATGGATGTTAAATGTTAGAGGATGTTAACAATGACATTGGAAGGGACTGGTTTGCTTTGAAAAAATGTTGGAGTCAAAACAGACACGATTTTCTTATTTAGAAAAGTTCCTGGAAGTGCAAATACATTTTTTAAAAAATTGTTTAATTTATTGGTTTGGATCTCATTGCTTCTCTTGCCAAAATGCAATCCTTAACTGATAAAATTAATTCGGTGTGTTCTTGATCCAATCTGAGACAATCTAAATAGCAGACTTAGTATCATCATAGGCAATGTGTACATTTTAAGAGAAAAAATAGTATTCCACACAGAGCCATATAATCGATGTGGCTTAACAGTGTGTGTTAAACTAGGGGTAGGTTTTAAAGACAGGTGTGGTTTTTAGATGACAAGCTTATTTATCACTTTAAGATTACTTCAGCTTTCTGTTGCAATTGTCTTATGTTGATAGGAACAAGCACGAATTCCATGTTAGCAAACGCAGCATCAATCATGGGTACCAGCTGAGGAAGCACAACATCCTTAAGTCCCTTGATTCCATATTCCTGTCATGTTGGCCTAGTACAGTGTGAAATGCATGCTGATCTATTTAGAGGCTGATAAAATCCAACATGATTAACTAGTGATTTATATCCTTTCAGATCAACAGCATATAGAAAATACTGACAAATGAAGGATCCAATGGGGCTGAGAAACATTATATTAAAAATAGAAAGCTTGATTACCTTATCTTATATAATCCATCATTCTTGCCTTCATCAGTTATCTCCCCTTCTCCAGAAACAATAATCAGTAACACCAAAAAAAAAAAAAAAAAAAAAATGTGTGTTGGACTTACATGACATTCTCTTAGAATAAATGCAAGTTTTACTCTTAAGGAACATCTAAAATCCCCCATCAGATTTTGTAAATAATTATACTATAAAAAATATTCAAATTTACTGGAAGAATTCTGAAACTCTACTCTCTGCAAACATATTTGCCTTATCTGTTCAAAAACCCAAGTGTCCAAAAATAGCTAGTTATTAATGCTTTATACAGTCCAAGTGAAAAACTTTTATAAAATATTTGAAGAAATGCTTAATATCCACTTGAAGAAAATTTTTATTTCCTGACCAATATATATTTACTTCTTTTCTGGCAAAATCAAATTTTTGTGTTCATCTTTCACCAACTCAATAAATAGACACCATCTCCAGCTCCAGGGTTTCATCCTTGATCAGTTTGAGCCAATCTTTGTGAGACTATTCTCATTTTCAGTGATGAATTTAGACATTGGCTTGTGAAACAATTCCAGCCAATTAGATAAAAGTAGTGTTTGCTAGGAACATCTAGGCAGACCTTGACCCTTTACGTTTCTGGGTGTGTTGGCTGAACTGTGGCAGATTTCCTATGACCTTGTAAACAGCTAATCTGTGAACAAACCAACATGCTAAGTGTGGCAGACAGATTTTCAAAAGTCCATTGGTCCTTAGTGAAATAATTTTTTGGCAAAATGTGTAGTCTTGGAGGTTTCTATCTCCCTCGTTTTATAGCAAGAAACTTTATTTCTTCTCTCTCTCTTTTTTTTTTTTAAGCCAGACAAGTAGGGCTTTCTGTTGCCTACATCCAAAAGTATGCTGATAAAAAACATAAAAGCAAATAAATACTCATTGATTTCTACTGTAGGCATGACTAGTATTATTGTGAATTTTTTGTTTGGGTTTTCCTAATTTTTTAGTGTAAAGTAAACGTATTTTCCATCTGCCATTAACATAAGAGAGATATGCAATGATCTGAAGTAGAATCCCCACTGATGTTTTTAAACCTTAGTATCATTTCCCTAAGATTAAAAATTCAGATTCCTGGACACTACACTAGACTATATCAGCATATTTAAAGGCAATGGCCAAGATATTTAAATTAAAAAAAAAAATGTTTTTTAGTTAGCATTAGTCACTTGAGAAACAATGATAGATACATAATAAATTTTACAGTATTTTAAATCTAGGCACACTTGTATCTCTCCAATAAATAAAATCATATGTCTGAATATCATTATAAAGACTATTTAAAAACGTCAAAATCTTCATTTGAAATTCATTTTGCAAAAGTTAGCTTTCTTCAGTTCCAAAGATGTGTCTTATACCCTTAAACTCATGGACATAATTAGAATCAGCATCAGCAGTTTCTAACAATTATCTTAATCAATTCCATATATTCTCTTCAAAAATTAAAAAAAAAGGAATTTCCATTATCTTTATAACAGGCAAATGGCATTCAAACTTTTAAGATAGCATTTAAATTGTTAAATATGAGATCAATAATACAATTCCCAAAGAATATAGAATCCCATTTTACAAGCATGAATGAATCAATTTTAATGATGGTTAATTTATGGAGGTTTTAGAGGATTGCAACTATGTTGTTGTGTCTGCTAGCTTCATGACCCAATTATAGAAGAAAATCCATTATGTTGAGAAAGAAAGAAAGAAAGAAAGAAAGAAAGAAAGAAAGAAAGAAAGAAAGAAAGAAAGAAAGAAAGAAAGAAAGAAAGAAAGAAAGAAAGAAAGAAAGAAGAAAGAAAGAAGAAAGAAGAAAGAGAAAGAAGAAAGAAGGAAGGGAGGAAGGAAGGAAGGAAGGAAGGAAGGAAGGAAGGAAGGAAGGAAGGAAGGAAGGAAGGAAGGAAGGAAGGAAGGAAGGAAGGAAGGAGAAAGAAGAAAAGAAAAAGAAAGAAAAGAAAATACTTCTCAGACTCAGCGATGACCAAAACAATATGGTTTCTGCTTGGGAGTCAGTTCCTACAACTGAGCTTCATCATTTGCCTTCTGTTATGAGATACAACATGAGCTGGGGACAGAAAATAACTCACTGCCCTGGAAGAAAACCAGAAAATTAATGTGCATTCCTCAGAGATACAACTGCGGAGAGGATTTAAACGTTTGCCTTTCATAATATGCTGTGGTTTGTACTGGTGATCAACCCAGTTTAGCTACTGAAGAATAAGACCATCAGGGTCATTATCAAAGATGCAAAGCAGAAATTTAGAATGCCAGTAATATACTTTGTTGAGATGTTCCATGGTAATATTTTTGTTGATATACAACTGCTGTATCACATCTTAAGTGTGATGTTTTATGAACCAGTACTAAGAAGAACTTAAGATGCAAATATGCCGGCAGAATTGAGGATACAGCACATACCTAGTACTTCATGTTAAATATGCATGAAACATAATGTCTTCATGTTTAATTCTATTATAATTTTGGGAGTTATATTTGCACATTCAAATTTTACATTTCTACTTTTTATTATTAACATACAGATGTGAGAGCAGTTTTCTGCAGCTACAATAAGTTATGCTTTCAGGCTTCTTCCCTGACAAAGATAAAATTATTTCTTTGAGACATGACTAAGGTAACCACATTATTGTTGAATCACTAGCACACAATATGAGTTTCTCTTGAAATTTTTATCAAGATTATTTATGCATACTGTGCACTTAACAACCATAGTGATAACTAAAAATACAAAAGGGCATTTTACCATAAACAAATAGTATTCAACTTATTTCAAGGTACATTAATAATTTATTTAAGACAGTCTTGATAAAGTTAGGGAACCCTCTCTTATTTCTTTTGTTCTATAAGACAGGTTTTCTAGTTTTTAGCATTTTTCCATGGGATAGTATAGTAGGATTATTTTTTAAATGAAAACATAAAACTAGAAGATTTAATTTGTTTTTATTTAGTATGCTTATTTTTTTCATATTCTAAAACAGAGATTGGTCTTGTTCCTTATAACCTGGTACATGTTTCCTGAGTAAATTTACAGAAATTAGTAATATACTAGCATATATTGCCACATAAGAGCATAAAGCAGAAACATTTTTGATCACTCAGTTATTTTGTATGTAATCATAAATGGCCATTAACTTTGGTTCCTAATTTTAGGCTATATTAGCCAATTATATTCTAATATTCTTTTTATTACTTTAATTCAGAGGCTGGTTTTATAAGCAAACCATTTAAAATAAACTGTCATTTTAAAAAAAAACTTTAGTGCTATTGGTAATGAAATTAAGATTAAATCATACTTTTTACCCATCAAAAGCCTGATCAATATTAGACGCATATAACAGATGTAAGGTAAAATAGCTTCGACACAAAGCAACTCATGAATCAGCATAGACATTTTTACCAGAACCATTAACATTGTTGGAGTTGTGAATTTAACATTGATTTACTTATTTTTTTTTTTAATTTCAAATATGACAAGCACAAACCTTTGGATTTTCGATTTATGAGGCAGTTGAACATAGTCACTAGAGAGTCAGAGTAAATTCGTCAGTGTTCTCAGTTCACCACAAACACATTTCTCTTCTTTCTGTGGCTGTACTTTTTAAGGTGGCCAGTCCCGTCCTCCCGATCCCCACTCCTCTTCCCTGAAACCCAAACCTCTCTCTCCCTATCCAGATTATCAGTGACAAATTCTTTTTTTATTTTTTTCTGTCCATTAAACTTATTTCACACTCTAGCTAATACTGATCTGTTTTTATTTTTCTAAACTATAGTGCATACTTTTGTACCTCTCCTTTTGGCAGAAAATCTCCACTCTCACTCTCAGAAATAGAAATGAGTACCTGCTGTGAGTCAGACTTTAGGTAGGTTCCCATTCCTTAGCAGGAAACCATTCGAATAAAAGTTAAATATTTAGTGTGCTACATGGCGATAGCGCTAAGAACGGAAAATATACAGGAAAGATGATATGACGTATATGCGCATTGGTGGGTGACATTGAAATTTTAGATACAGTACGTAGGACAGGCCTCCTGAGAACAGGACTTCTGAGACTTAATGTGAAGAGAGAATGAAGCTTGGTGGCGTGCAAGATCTTTCCAGATAAAATAATCAGCACATTCAAAGTGCCTTGAGGCAAGAACTTTTGATGTCCGAGGAAAGTCGCAGAAGCCAGAATCAATAAAATAGGTTAAAGAGGTGGAGAGAAGTAAAGTGATGAGAAGAGAGAAGTAGCCTATGCCACTAATTGGCCTTGTAGGGTCTAAAAAGTCTCAGATTTTTTATCCTGAATGAGATAAAAGGACATTGGGGGATTTTGAGGAAAAGATGGAAATTATTCTGTTTATACTTTAATATGGTCACTATGATTGTGTGTTTAGACTACTCTGAAGTGAGCAAGGGCAGGAATAGGGAGACTAGTTATTAGACTTTTGCAATCATTCTGGTGAGAGAGAATGTTACTTATAACAGGATTGTGATAATTGTGTTGATGAGAAGTTAACGAGTTTGGGCTATTTTAAAAGTACAGTCAACCTGATTCACTGAAAACTAGACATATGTGAGAAAAAGAGTCAAGGATGATACCAAGATTTGTGGCATCATCAAATAGAATAATGGGCGTATATAATAAATGTTATATGTATATATACACATACACATGCATATATTCTGATATACTCATGTATACACAGACATCGCACATATACTGGAACACATAAAACAAATGTTTTATGGAGCATTAATATTTTACATAATTTATGCATTTATATTTCTGTTCTACTTTATTAAAAACTAAATCTAGCCTTAAGTGAATAAACATTTCATGGCCCAACAGTTCTCAAAACACTGTTTTAAATAACTTGTTTCACTATTTGGTTATAAATAAACAAAGAACTAGTTTAGAGAAAACATAAATGTATTGAATTATATCTGATACCTCAGGAAGGACCAGAGGGTTATTTTTAGAGTTTATACAACTGAAGGTTACACTCAAACCACGTGGAAGAGCCATTTATTGGACCCATCAATGCCGTTGCATGCTAACACCTCGGTTTGTGTCACAGACACTGGACACCATGTGTTGCTTTTGGAAGCTTTGCTTCTCCTGTCACTGAAGAGGCATGGTGTGCTTGTACGCATGGGGGAGGGGGGTGCCATTTCTTGGCATGCCTAGTTTAATGAATAAAAGGCTCATGTAAGCTTTTTGATTCCCATGGCTCATGTCACATGGCTGAATACTGACTAACAGAAAGCTTAGTTACAATGAGGTTCTACCTAGAAGAGGGATAGAGTCCCAATATTGTCAATTTCACCAACCTAAGAAGCATTTTTGAAGCTGTGGTACCACCAAAAAGTGCGACAAGTGATATTTGTACCTTATAATACAGAAAATTTGCCTTATATTAATAGATTGGAATATTAGATTTCCCACTCTAGAAAATTACAGTAAGAAAACCACAAAGTTAGCTATAAAATATATAATGTAGCTTAATATATTGATTTGGCCAAAAGATTTAATCATGTATACATTGTTATATATTTCCGTAAATATTTTCAATAATTAATTCTAATAAATGTCTAACCACAATGCTGTATACCTGAAACTAATATAAAATAACATTGAATGTCATTTCTAATTGAAAAATAAAAATTAAAAGAAAGAAAATAATAATTCACTCTAGTTAATGCTTTATTAAGACAATGGGAAAAGGTTCAATTCAATGTGTGATAAATGCAATATATTTCCCTGATGGCATGTATCATGTCATCCCAAATTACATAATACATCTGACACACAGTGATAATTCAGTTTATCTGAGAAATGCATAACAAATTATATACTTAAGATCATGTTTATTCCTTTTCCATTTTATAAATAACAACCTCCTGGATGTTTCTGTTAATACATCTGTTTAACGTTGATAGTTTTAACACAAATTACTTATAGAGATAACATGGTCATTGTAAATAATTGTACAATGACAAAAGAAATAACTTCTGAGATTATTATAGTCTCAACCTAACTTCGTAATGTATAATATTGATCATGTTGATATGTATAAAAGATGGTTTAAGTTTTATCTGATAAAAACTTTAAGCAACCCAATTATCCTAAAGTTTAGATTTCTCAGTACACTACATGGGTTTCACCAAAGAAATAAATTTTTCACTCTAATTTTAAAACCAAAGCACATTCATTCTTATGTGGTAGATAAAATTAGCCAATTTAGGTTCCCTCCCAAATGTAAACTCATTACTAGGAAAAGAAAATTTTAGTGCAGAGCTTCGTAAGATGTTAGATTTCCTTGTTAAAAATCATGAAAACGAAAATGAGAGAATGAGGATGGAATAAACTATTTTTGGACACATTTTTTTCTTCTATATCCTGTTTCTGGGGCCCCACAATTACTGAGCAAGAAGAGACATTATAGGAATGTTGATTTTCATTTGGTGCATTTTAAATAATTAGCAGTTACTTGCTTTTCATTTCTTGTCCAAGTTTCGTGGCATGGCAAAAGAGGTTTATGATCTCAATATTCAGCTTTTTGCCACAATTTATGGCCTGATACTTAGTGTTTTTCCATCAAAGATGCAAAATAGTTAGTAATAATTCAGGTCCTTGCTTTAGTCTTATGCAGCAATACAGATCATCTGTAAATTCTTTGACAAAAATATATTGAGATCTATTTGTTTTTCCTCCTGTAACTAACTGCTTCATAAATAGAGACCCAATAGTCCCTGAATTTAGCCTAGCAAGCAGTGTGCTGGTCCTAGTTTGTAGTGAATAACCAGAATTAATTGTTCAAGACTCAAGAATTACGAGCCCTTTGATGTCCATTGATAACTTAAACTGGCCATGGTGGGAGTTTTGACCTGATGGAAATTTGTAAAAAAATTACAAATGTGAACTCTTGATTTTTGTTATTGTTGTTTATTTGTTTGTTTTTGCAGACAGCCATTTTAGCTGCACACCGCTGAACCCAGTACATCATGTCTGATGAGCACAGGACCTTTTGACACATTTACTTGTCAGAGAAAACTCCAAATGTTTGTTAAGGGTTCAGAATCATCGCCCAGCTTATGCTTCTGTAGCTGGGTACAGATGTAATCATTGCATCCTCTGGTACCAAAGATTATTTCCTTTGTTAGAAAGATAGCTCGAGATATAACTTTAGGTTTGGATAATATGACTGAACAAATGGTATAGAAAGAGATCAATATTTAAAAGTATTGCTGAACAGCTATACACATGACAGTGTGATGTTAGTGGAAGGGTGGCTTGGGAAAAGAAATGATAATGAGGAAGGGGTTACATACCACATTAGTAAGGGGGAATTTTTAAGACTGAGCATTTTCTACTATCTTAAGATTAATACTATATTAAAAATAAAGACTGCCAATTCTATCTTTCTCTCATCCTCTTCCTATATTGCAATTATTCTACTACTCTTTTTAATAGGTCTTTCCTCTCTTCAGAAAAAAAATTAAAATGTTCAAGGTTTAATATAGAAATGAAAATAAATAAATATGTGAATGTGTTTGTAAGAGAGGAAGGAGAGAGAAGGAGAGAAAGAGAGAGAGGGAGAGAGAGAAGGAGGAGATCCAGAAAGTTGATTTAGGAAAATTTTGCATGGATTTTATTAACTGAACACATTGTGGTTAGAACTTCTGATTCCTCAGTCAATAGTTAATGGATATTTTAACTTTTCAAAATATTTATTGATTTTAGAGAATTTGATAAATAATATCTTCAATATGGTCTCTTAATTTTAATCTACAAAATATTAGTAAAAAAGACAAGTGTAGATTATATAGACATTCCAATTATATTGAAATATACTCTGAATAAAGCCAACAATTAATTACAGTTTATTACAGTCCTCTCAGCAAATTTTTTCCTAACGATGAAACTTGACATATATTCAATCTCCAAGATCACATTTCTACAGCCTTCTTCCTTTGTTTACATTTATTGGACCATGTTAGAGTCATAATTTACTTCCTAATTCTTCAGTTAGTGGCCCCAGCAAAATATCTTAATATGTTAGGAATGTTAGGGTATATTTACCCTGGAGAAGAAAGAAAATATCCAACAATACAGATTGCCCCTTGCACACAGAACACTTTCAGGGGAGTAGAATAAAAGAAATAGTTGTGAAAAATTTAATTATTAAATGTGTTTTATATACTCTGAATTATAGCTTTATTTTATAAGCAGACAGCAGCACTCTCTGCAAAGAAGAAAAAACTGTATTCCTGGGACTTGAGACGCTCTCAAACTGAGAAGTCACTGGCAAAATTAACTTTTACCCATGGAAACACTCGATCTCTTATGCAAATCTATCAGCTATTTTCCATACTTTCAAGTCAATTCACAGTGAATGTATCATTATCAATTACATATTTACATCTTCCCTGTGAAGCTCCATGTAATATTAACTACCCTCTTAAGAAAATGTAATGGTCTGCAGCTGTCTACTCTGTCACATTCTCAGAATGTGGCAGCCACTTCCACAATGTGGAAATGCTGCTTTCAGCTTTCATAAAATTCACAAGTTTGTGTATTTGTGAACAAACATTTTTAATAGTGCCCTCCCTCAACAAAAAGGTTATATTGAGGAGATCCACTGATGTTAAGAATGTTAGGTCAGAAAACCTTAAACTACTTTTAGCAAAGGTCCTCCAACGTATGAGGAAGCATTCGGTGTAACTCAAACAAATGGGATGCAGCTACTGTGTCAGTAATTGTGGTCAAAAGAGGGGACTGACTCTCTCAATGGTGAAGCCAACAGACACGATCTTTAAAAACAGGGAAACCTGGTTGCATGTGTGCTGAGTAACTATTAACTGACATGATACCCTCATCACATTTCTTCCTCATACTTGCATTACTCTCTTCTATAGCTAGATTTTTACATGGTGTACGTGTACACAAACACACACACACAAACTAAGCCTTACTAATTAAAACTTTAATGGGGACAAACTCATAAATAAAGTGAAATAGTTTTTAGATTACTTTCTGTCACTTTTGAATAAATCACAGCTATCTCATAAACGTTCTTTTAGAAATTTTACCTGCATTTTTTTTTATAACGAGAGCCTAATTATCATATAGCTGAACAAGCTGAATATATATCTGTAATATATAAGAAGAAAGAGAACAACATTTCTCCATTTGTTCTCATATTCTGGGGAGAAATATACTTCTAGAAAATAATTTTAGGTATTCTAGTTTAATCTCTGACTATATTTCAAGATTTCTGTCTTATGTTGGCATTTATATTTCAGCCTCAAAACAATAAACATAGATAGATTTGAGTCAGAAAATTTTCCTTGTTCCTGGCCTTGATAATTAATAATCTCTATTTTCTTTTAAGGTTTCATCCTTCTTTTGAGAGAGAAAATTTTCCATGATATTCTTCCTTTGCTTTGTATGCTGATTTAATGAGGAAAAGTAAAATAATCTTGGTTCTTCACATGCTTTTCTAACTAGTTTTGTTCCTGATCCAGTTTTATCTCAACTCTACTCTACTTCCTCCTATTTATAACTTCTAAAGATGCTTCTGAACCAATCTTGATGAATGGATTCTTAGGGTCCACCCCTTTATAATCTACTCCAGTCTAGTTCTGCACTGGTTCATTGTTGGTAGTCATGAACAAGTTCTTTTACTTTTAATTAGGTCTGCTGCAAATGCCACCAGTCCCACTGGATCTTATTACACTGGTTCCATGTCCTCTACTGGTTCCAGATGCTCCCACATCTCAGGCTCACCGATGTCAACAATTCTGCTGCTATCCTCAAGTCCAACATCATCTCTCTGAGTCTTGATTCCTTTTTGCCTCCATAAATTGTTTCTTCTATGTCATCTGCTTTCTCCTGTTAAGGGGTTGCTTCTCTGATAGCACACAACTCCTAAGGGTAAACTCTATGCCAAATGTGATTACACCTGCTTAGGCCAGTTAAGCTTACCAAATACTGCTGGGAATATAGAAGAGTATGGTGCTAATCGTAGGGGAAACAGGGACAAATAAGATACCATTCCAGCCCGTAAGAAACTAATTTCCTGAGGAAGAAGAATAGAAGTTGCAAATTAATGTAAATTTATGCTGCTTAATAGTATTGATTTTTCACTATTGCTTCTACTTCAGCCAACTCCAGCACTCACCTTTACTGCTATGCAATCTACACAAAGCCATTGTGGACAATCAAGACTGTGGCCAGTGAAGATGGGGGTGTTTCCTGTGCATATTGCCCTCACCCCTTGCTTAGCATTAGTGAGACAGTGGGAAGGTGCAGGGATGGGGTGCACCTGCTGCCTCTGCGGGATGGCAGGAAAATGCTGTGACTTTGCACCCTGCTGGCACTAGGATGATAGAAGGAAAGCACAGAAATGGTACCTGCCAGCACCGCCATCCCTGCAGACTCCCAACGGGTCCTCTGACAAACACTAAATCTCCTTCGCAGAAGGTCTAGGCCATTTTCAAACTGTTCCTTTTGTGCTGGGTTCCTGGGAAAGTGAGTCTGCACAGGAGCCCTTTACTAGTGAAACCTCAAGTTTCTACAGTCTTTTGGGTCTCCTGGCCATAAGCCCACTGGTTTTCAAAGCCAGATGTTTTAGGGGTTTATTTCTTAAGTGCAGGTCCCTAGGGTTAGGGGTCGCTACTCAGGGAGAAGCTTCATATTTGTGAGATCTCCCCATTGAGGATCCCTACCTGGAGAGTGGGTTTTCAGTGAGACCATATTTCTGTCTCTCCCTCCATAGTTGACATGGCCGTTTTGTTCTTTGTTTCAGAGGAGATGTTTTGCTAGTTTTCAGGTCTTTTCCAGAGGGACTTTTTTCACATATAGTTGAGAATTGACATGTCCATGGGAGCAGGTGAGCTCAGGATCTTCCTACACCACCACCTTGAACTGTCCCCTCCAAACAAGTATCTCTTTACAGGTTTGCTTTGTATAATAAATCAACAAATTCATATTTTTTTAAAAAAAATTCCATGAGAAGAATAATATTTTAATATAAACAAAATAGAAATTCAGAATGGGACGATAACATTCCAAACTGCTTTATTCCTTTCTAGACACCAATTAAAAAGTTATACTTCTTACATTGTTAATGTGCACGTGTTAGGGGAAGACAATCTTTCCAAATATTTTCCGCACTTATAGAATAAAAATAGAAGTCATAAAATACAATAAAGAGCAGACTTTACATTTTAATTAGTATCCAAATCATGAGGCATCTTTAAACTTTTGAGCATAGTAATAGCACCAGATGAATTCTTCAGGATCTATAATTTACCCTCAAATAACAAACTTGTATTCAAGTCAGGAAATTTTCTCAGTTCTCGGTCCTGAGTGTATCTGTTATACTTTCCACACAACAATTATTGCTCATGAATTTTTATGAAGGCAACTTAAGAATATATTATAACTGAGTCTATGTGCACACAGTGAATCGAGAATTGTCACACTCACAGGTATAATACAAATTACATAATACATCCACTTAAGACACCTGCCTATTACAGGTCAATAGACTTTTGGCTTGAATGGCAAAGAAGTTTCCAGCACACTGTTTTATATTATTGACACAATCTTAATCAGTCTTATCATATCTGGTTTCAAAATGTCAGTGCTTTTAGGCATTTAATAATTAAATATGGATGATAAAACATTCCCTAGTATTAAAAGGTACACTGAACTGTAGAATGCACAAGACACTAAAAGTTAAGGTGACTGTCAATAGCTAAATGCCTTCCCTGATGTTCTAAAATACACATGAATGATGTTATTAATGTAACTACGATCAGAGATATAGTTGAAAATTGGCATCTAAGGGCAGTTAAATCCAGATATAATCTGAATGTCACAGTGTGTTCTCCAACTTTTGCTTTTGTTCCCTTTAGTCTTATGCATATAAAAAATGAGTGGAGTTAATAGTATATTAACTCAAATCAATACTTTGGTTGCAAGTTTAAATAAATAATTTAATTCATTATTTTAGTACAGTTATTTACAGTCTATTTTTTCATTAATTCAAATAGAAATTGAAAAAAAAATGAAGTAAAAAATCATGAGTACTATTTTATGAAGTAACCATCCAGAGCTACTGCAAAACTGTGTCCTTTATATTTCTATTGTCAAAAAGATCAGGTCAAAATTATTAGATGCCAATGACTGCAAAAGTACAAAATTAAGCAATTTATATAACTTCTAATATCTTGTAAATCAAAAATATATAGTATAAAAGTACTGGTGCTATGACATTGCATTTTTCCTTCAATTTTTTTTTTTTTTTTTTTGGCCAAACATCTTATTTAATGCAAATAAAAATATAAATGTACCATTTAATTCAAATTATAAATACATTTTAGTAAGGAATAAGGGATTACATTTCCTCATTGATATTCATTAACTTAATATAGAGTAAAAGTTACAATGTTTCTGAGTCATGTAGACATCTTTTTTACCACAACCATTAGTGTTGGTTTGTAAAACTATAGTTTTATTACTCTACTAAAATTTTTATACAGCTTTATATAATATGGAGCACTCTAGTGTTCCCTGTGATACATAATCTTCCACAATTTTAGGTTTTTATAACCTCATTGAGTAAAATACTCTCCAAGTTACTAATTTTTTTAATGTAAAATTTTAAGTCTCAATAGCAAATACAATTGATGAAATAACCAGGCTTTTTGATAGGTTATTATAGATCCAATATATTGTATCAATTCCAAACCACAATTCCCAAACTCAAGGTAAAGTCTGTCTCTTAGCCCTGTAACTAAGATCCAATTTCTGAAAATTGTTTTATCTCTGGTCTGAAGTTATTCATCATGAACTTCCTAAAAATGGAATTTATTATCTTATATCTCAACTTTATATTATGGAAAAAATTTTAAAAATTATATTTTACAAAACTAATCACACAGTATCTGCCATGTAGTAAAATGCCTTATATATTACAATCTAAAAAAACTTTTCAAATATTAATTTTGAAAACCAAAGCAGAGAGTGTAAACCAATTTCTAAACAAGTTCGAGTGTGCCTATTAATTTCTGTTGACTTATTTAACCCACTTTGACCTTCCTTCTTGAACACAACAGAAGCATTACATAGAGAATTAAACAACATGATTTAATCTATCATTGTACCAATAACAGAGGGTCAGTTTTGGTGGTTGTATTTATTTTGTTTGACAACTCTGAAATCTTTCTAAGAGTAATAGTTCTGCCATTGAACCTGGCATTGGCTTAATTTTCTTACTTATAAATAGAAAGAGAAATTTATAGCCTAAATAATTAGGTAATATTCCTAAATGACTTATCTCCTCAGATAAAACATAAAGCAGAATAAATGTGTTTAATTATAATTTGGTTATGTGTGGACTATCATGGTCTGCTTATATGTTTTATTTAAACTGCAATTTACACAAGATTATGGCAAATGAACAAATGCAATGATGATTTCAAATCATCTCAGTACACGAAATGATAAATTACTTTGCAGAAATCAGCAATTTAACAATTTAGAAAGATAGGCATATATTGAAAGAGATGGTAAATTAAATTATATTACTAACACATTTTCACAAAAATTTATCTAAAGTATAAAGGTAGGCTCCGTTTTCTTATCCTTCAACATGTTTCTTCTCTAGAGTAGAATAGACTTCCTTCCGACATTCATGGATAAGTCGATCTTGCCAGCACCTGTACACCTGAGAAGACTGCTCAGGTCTAAGTCACAGACTCAGACCGCAGGTTCTAGTATTAGGAGTGTGTTCAAACACAACCCTGCCATTTGCCAACAATAAAATCTTAGGCACAATTAGTTCCTCTTTCTGAGCTCATTTCCTCATTTGTAAAATGGGTTTGAGAATGTCACACTCTTAGAGCTGTTGTGGGAATAAATAATTTCTTTTAAATATTTGGAGTAACATTTGCTGAAGAATATATACTTAATACATAAATATTGTATGTTATTACCATTAACTTTCTGTCATTTATCAGACTGTCTCTATATCTGGATGTATGGGAATTAAACTAATCCCAAGCATGCTCATTTTTAAGCAGTATTGAACTATTCGCACATGAACCTTTCTAACACAATTTCTGAGTCCTCATTCTTGCTGTCACTTCTTTCCTTTTTCCCTTTCAAAATTGTTAATATCATGACATGCTTAAAATTCAGATCGAAGTTACTTATTAATCAAATCCACTCACATATATACATATATCTCATTACTATGCTATGCTATGCTATGCTATGCTATGCTATGCTATGCTATGCTATGCTATGCTGTACAAATAGTACTCAACTGTCCCATTACTGGCTTTTCTTTTTCTTTTTTTTTTTCATATTTGCTCATAAATCTAGTATGTGAATAATTATTGTGCATATAATAGGTATTCAATAAATATGGATTGGGTAAATAAATAAATTACTACTTTAATTAGAAATGTGTATTTTAGAGCTAGATTGTAAGCTACCAGACAACTAAAGCTTCCCCTGTACCGTCAATCGACATTACACAGAGGAAATAATATACATGCAGCATCCTAGTAGATCTGCCTTTATAATCAAACAAACAAATTGAGTAATTGAAACAATATTTAATTTAAAATAAGTTGAGGGTCTTCTTTAGTCACAGTGGCATATGTGTTGAAAACATGACTTTAGTCCTAGCACAGTATTTTCTATAAAATGGAAATCAATTAATAAATTCATTATCCTGTGCTTTATGTATGAAATCTTCCTTCTAGCTTATCTGTGATTTTCCCAGATATTTTTTCACAACTACATTCTCTGTATTCAACATAACAATTTAAAATAAAATATCATTGAACAGCATAATTATTTTTGGAAGCCAAATAAAATAAAATGCTAGAAGGTAGGTTTACTATACAGGTAGGCAATGTTTCAAAAATAAGATGTTAAAAAAGAACATATGTGATGTAAAGTTCCATTAATTTTGGAAAATATGTTAAACAAGAGTAGTAAAAATAATACTATCTTAATAATTAGAGTCATGAGAATTGATTCTAAGAATTTTTTTTCTGATTAACCAGAATGAAAATTCTAAGGAAATTTAAAAAAAGTAAAAATTATATGCACAAAGATGCCAATTACTACAGTATCAAAAATAATAAAATACTAGAAATAATAGCTTTAGTTAAGTAAATATTCATAAGTTGATAGAATGCCATGCAACATTGAAAATTATAGCTGTATTTTAACATAAGTAAAATGTTTACAATAAAATTTTAAGCAAAACAATGCAAAGTGCAAAGTTATATATTCTCTGATTAAAAATGTTCAACTGATGTTTTCAAAAAAATGTTGAGAAGAATTTTTTTTCAAATTTCAAAAAGATTGCTAAGACAAACAAAGAAAAAGTCATAGACCGAGACAGAAGTTTAGTGGTTAACAAAAGGAAAGCAGATAGAAGGTAGGTGGGTAAGGGTCAAGGGGTCAAATATATGGTGACAAAGGAGATTTGACTTTGGGTGGTGAACACATAATGCAATATACAGATGACATATTATTGAATTGGACACAAAACTTATATAATTTTATTAACAAATATCACTCTAAAAATTTAATTTAAAAATAAAGTGGAAAGAGACAAAACTGGAGGGAAAAAATGCTAGATTTCCAAGTGCTGGTTTTTCCAGCGGAAAGTGATTGGGCTGCTGATATTGTCAACACTGATGATTTGGAAAAGGGGGAACCTGACTCATTCTCCCATGTTACAATGAGAGGTGGGAAAAGATGACTCAATTTCTCTCACTAATAGAATAAGCAATGCAAATTTCTTTGCAAGTAATCAGCTGAAAATCAACTTGCCCAAAGAATGTACATCTTTATAGCAGGTGGTAAGAGATTTATAGTTTTTGGAGATCTCTTTATTCTCTTTCCCTGCAGAGTTTAAAGTATGGCAGTAAAATGACAAAATCAGATATGTTATGTGATCTAAATAATATCCATATTAAGATCATCTAAACTGCACACTATTGAATAAATTTAGATAAGGCTAAAGATATCTTGGAAGGAAGTTCTTATAAGCAAAGATACTGGCTATTCACAGAGTATTTTTGGATGAAGCTTATTTTTTTCCTCTAGTGTATAATTTTAAATTATGACAGTCAAGCACAAGCAAAAGTTCTTCAAGAAGAAGAACACTGGGGTTCTGTAAATTTAATTATTCCATTTTTTTTAAATAATAAATATAGAACTCATGTAAAAATAGCTTTTCTGAAACCTTTACTTTTGATAGCTACCAGCTAAGTACTTTTTATGTTATCACATTTAAACCTCATAAGATCTTATTGCAATAGGTAGTATTTTTACCTCCATTTCACTTAGGTGAAATCTGAGGCTTAGAATAAATCATTTGCCTAATGCCACGCAGTCTTAGCAGGTCAGATTCTACTTGCTGAAAGGCACAAAGTACAAAATATTGTACTTAGTAGTAGTTATCATTGTTTATAAAGTTATATTTTTAATCAACAAAGGAATCCAGGGATAGAGTCTATAATACAGTAAAAAACGTATTTGGGTCAAAGAATTGGGACTCATAGTGATATATGACACTTGTCCCAAAATGTCTAAGAAAAATATTGAAATCCAAATGTGAGATCATTGAATTCTCATTTTTTATATACACACACACGCGCACGCGCGCACACACACGTATATATTACACGTATATATATATACATATATATGTATATATACGTGTAATATATTTTTTATGAAAAAGATCATTAAGTTAGATTGATAAATCTTGGGCCATGTGTAACAACACCTTTGCTAAATGAGAGAATAAACTTAGGGTGTCACAATCTTTTTTATTGTATTGGTCTCTTCTTTTTCTGTAGAATACTTGAACTTGTAAAACAGAGAATTCAAGGAAAATGGCAACTGCCTATGCTAACACAACCAAAAAGTATAAGAACTCGGATTTGAACTCATGGATATTTGATTACAATTTGTGCTTTGCCTAATGGTGATATAAAAGGAAAGGCCCATAAAGATATATAGAAAGAGGTCATAGCAATTGTTAGTAGATTCAGTTAAAGGGGCGGAGTAATTGGATTGATCACCAGAGACCGAAAATTTGTGGAAGAGGTGGCAAAATCATTCACTTTATGAGTAAATGCCACTGGGAAAACCAATTTTAGACAAAGTGTTAATAGCCTACTATAATCAATGTTTTAAATAAAGAAAGAGATACTTTTTTAAAAATTCTGTGTTTTTTTATGTCATGGAAAAGTGTATTGCACATAACACAGAATGGATAAGGATTTAGGGCAACTCATGCATTTATGTATGAATTATAATGGAATCCACAAGAATGATAACATCTTCAAGATATAAAGAGAAAAAAAATGAACTCAAGAAGATCTAGTTTGCACACTGCATGCTTTCTGTCTTAAATATATATATATATATATATATATATATATGTGTATATATATAATCTTGTTACACTGTAAGGTTTGTTCAGATAAGCTCTAATATATTGCTTTTTCTACCATAGCGTAAAAATCTTTTTAAGTCCTTAAGCAAAGAAATATAAAGACTCAACACTTATTTTAATATATCATTTTCAATAGAATATGCTATTCCCAAGAGTTATAGATCTAGATACCACATTAGAGTAGATGACTGATTATTATTCTTTTAAAATCAACTTTTTCATCACATTCTTTTAATTTTGTGATCATTGTGCCATTTTTATGGTAATGCGCATTTTTACAATTGGTTTTAAAGGAAGGAAACTGTTTATGAACCAGGTGAAAACACACTCTTCATTTGTTTTGACATAACAGAATATAAGGCTCCTTAAACAGCACGGGCTCTAATTCTAGGTAGGCGGAGATGAGACATCAGGGATTCAACTCAATGAGATAGAAACAAAGGAAAGATCAAGTTAGATTTTTAATACTTGTGAAGTCAAAAGCATGCCAACTGACTTCTATGTAATGTACTTTTATTTCTCCAAGCTTATACTCATCACTATTCTAGTAAAACTCGAAGAAAGCAGTTGAAATCTGTAGCTTCTCTATTCTTTGGTATTTAAGGATGTTGGTTTGCGGGAACATTTTTGGGAGCTTCTTTGAGTACAATCTGAAAATGGCCCGCTTTCTCAGAGGGCAGGGAAAGACCCAAGAAAATGGCAGAGCACTCCAGATTGGTAGGTGGCAGTTTAATAAGTGAGGGACTTTTTCATGAGGCTTGTCTTGGGTGACCTACTAGATGAGTAGTTTTCCCTGCCCAACTACCAGAATCTTAACAGTTTATGTAGAGGCATTAACTGAGTTCAATTACACACACACAGGGGGCCTTAACTCAGTTTAGTCACGTACCCTATCCAGATAGCGCAAGGCTGTATCCTTGAGAGCAGCTTCTGGAAGTGGGGCAGGCAAATGTAACACATATTCCAAAGATGGAGGAGGGGATCAGGTACCTCTAAATTCCTGTAAAACATAATGGTCATGTCTTCTTGATGACTTCTAATAGAGGAGCAGGAAAAGAAACTAAAAAGCCAACTAAATGTAATAGAAAGAGTTGAAAATTGCAGCTTCAGAGTAGAGGTAGGGTATAAAATAGCAAAACTTATACTTTAAGTGGGTCACTAAATCATGAGTTACATAGAAGTTTTGTTTTAACTAGGATACTAAGTTCCATTTTAATCAAGTGTTGAGGGATTTCTGACTATCCAGGTTATAAATGCAGAATATGGAAAAGAATGAAGAAACCTGAATTTCCAAGTAATAGCTAGCTCTGCCTTTAACTAACACTAATACCATGTGGCAGATCTTAGTTGTAACCAAAATACCTATACTCCTTCACTTTCTTTGTGATGATGTCCCAACAACCTGGAATGACCTGGGAATGAGGAAGACCTAAGTACAATTGGAAAATGGTTAAAAGAAGGCAACAAAAAATCTAGATAAAAAAGGTAAGGAGGCAAAACAGGGAATAAATAAATACATTGAAAAGTGGACAAATGGAGCAAAGGAGCAATGAGTAAATAATGAAGAAAGGATAAAATGGAAGAGGACAAAATAAACTTTTATGATGTTTCTCTTAACAAAGAGAGATACAGAAAAATACAGACATTTTTGAAGAGAAAATAATCCCTACAAACATTGTACATTTCTTGAGGGAGCAAATGGACTAAAACATTTGAAATTGAATGCATATTAGAGAAGGAAGTAAGGATTCTGCAGTTATGTTATTAACTTGATCAATATCCATAACTGAACAGGCAATTTAACACCACCTTCACTCTGAATCCACATTAGTGCTTGTAATCTATTGATTGTCAGCTAACCAAATAATTACAAGCTCCACTTTTCTACCTATTGAGTAAACATAATCTCAGCAGCAACCTTGACTTATTTCAAATAGAAAAATTATATATTTAATAAATTGCAAATATTCGGGGCATGATCACTTTGCAATTTAGATTGTCTCTTTGAGCATTTAAATAGAATTATATCATAATGAGTAAGTATCTAAATAATGCAATCAATGAAATGTCCAAAATCTGATTATTCACTGTATCATGGTCTACTCAGATCGGTACATTTCTATAGAAATGAATAAAATCATACTATTTCTGCTAAGACCCTTAAAACACTATAAATAAATGTTCCTTCAAATATAAATAAGATAAAGTTTAAAATATGTAAGTTGAATACTTTTTAGTATTTTAAAATAACAAATTTGTCATATTTTAAAATTAAAATATGTAAGAAGTACATAATATATACTATAGCATAGATAACATGTCAGCTTCTTAATAATACATTTTAATGATAGAGTATAAGATTTGTTTGAGTGGGACCAATAAGTTTTAGTAATGCAGTCTATTATCAATGCTTTTCCCCTATTCACTGTAAGAAGAAAATCAACAAAGGTTAAAAACTCGGTAAAGGAAACCCAAACAAATTCTTTACAGGCTGTCCTTGCTTAAACAACTAAAACATAAGGATCTAGGCAGGTGGGATCATGCAGTGTAGAGAGTAATTAGCCTAGAAACTTAGTCTTTAAATTAGTTTTTTGAGAAAAAAATATACATATTTCCTTTAGTCTTAAGTTTATGCAGACTTGTGACATTTATTTAGAAATATTCTCTCATATTTTAATGTCTGGAAGAGTTTGTATAAGATCGGAATGATCAATACTATAAGTATTAAGTAAAACTCAATTTCAAATACTTCTAAGTGTGTATTTTTTCCAAGGGAATATTTGAAATTAAGGGGTTCAGTACCTTTAAATTACTAGAAATGTTTAGGATACCTATTTATACTGAGTCTGTTTTTTGGTAAGTTTTAACATTATAAGAATTTATATATTTCATCTCTGTTTTCAAATGTATTTATATAAAACTTTATATCATATCCACTGTTTTAAAGCTCTGCTGTATATATTATGTAAATTATCCATATGTAGTATTTCAGTTTTACTTGATAAATTCTCCAGAGATTAGTCTATTTTGCTAGTTTTTTAAATAGTCAAATATTAATCTTTTACTCTTTTCTTAAACTAGTTTCCTTTTCATTCATTTGTGTTTTTTCTCTTCTTCCACTTGTTATTCCTTCCTTTTTTTTTTTTTCAGGATTTTAGTTTGTTGTTCTCTTCTTTCTTCTTTTGGATTTTTGATCCTTTTCTAATCTTTTTAAGTTGGATATTCAGTTCATTGATTTTGATCCATTCTTCTTCTCTAAATCAGTTCTATAAGTAAAATTTCCTTTTAAGTACACATTGTCTCCATCTCCTATGTTTTGACATGATGTACTTATTAATGATAGTTCTAAATAATGTCCAATTTCTATTGTGAATTTTTTTAAAAAAACACAAATGTATCGAAGTACATTTTTCGGATCTCAATTTATTTGGTATAGTGAATTATACTCTATACATTTTTACTCGATTTCTTGTAAATAGATAATTATATCAATTATTTGAACTTAAATGTTTAAGTTTGATTCATGGCCTTGCATATATGACTTCTGGCAAATGCTTCATGTTTGCTAGATAAACATGTGGATATTTATATATTCTTCAAATGCCCAAATATATTAACTGTGTTTTTGAAATATTTTATTTCTTAAAATAGGATACTATCTACAGCCATGCTACCCTGGACAAGCCTGATCCCATCTGATCTAGGAAGCTAAGCAGGGCTGGGTCTGGTTAGTACTTGGATGAGAGACCACCTAGGAAGACCATTTGTAGGTGTAAAAGATAAAAAATAAGGAATTGTAAGCTGACAAGGTCCTTGCAATCTGTGAGGTCAACCAAGGGCTGTCTCACCTAAAATGAATAAATAAATAAATTAATTAATTAATTAATTAAATGATACAACAGGATCCCAGAGAGATATATGCACAGCTCTGTTTATTGCAGCATTATTCACAATAATCAAGGTATGGAACAACTTAAGCATCCATTGACAAATTGATAAAGATGTAAAATATAATATATAATATATATTATTGAATATTATTCAACTGTGAGAAAGGAAGAAATCCTGCCACTTGTGATGACATGGATAACTGAGGACATTATGCTAAGTGAGATCAAACAGAAAAAGACAAATACTGTATAATGTCATTTATATGTGGAATCTAAAAAAGTTGAGCTCATGTGGATAGTATAATGGTGGTTACCATGGGGATGATGGGCTGGGAGAATAAGAGAGATCTTGTTTAAGGGTACTTGCTTTCAACTAATAGATAAAAAAAAAAAGTCCTGGAGATGTAATGTACAGCATAGTGATTACAGACAACAATACAATATCATACACAGCAAACTATATCTTAATTATTCCCACCACAAAGACATCATAATTATGTGGTGTTGTCGAGGTGTTAGCTAACACTACAATGGAAATCATACTGCAATATCAAATCAACATGTTTACCCCTTCAACTTATACAATGTTATACGGCAAATATATTTCAATTAAATAAAAGTTAAACACAAATATACTGACACACTCACTCATATTTGCTGTTTAAGAGTAGTAATTATTCTTGTAAATATTTTAGTACAAGTAGGTTGAAGTACATTGAAATATTTATTTTTTAAAAAATTTCTTCTGCTGGATCTATCAATTACTGAGAGAAATGTGTTAAAATATATGCATATAATGGATAACACTGATTTTGCCTTGTCATTGCTTACAATTATAATAGGTAGTTGCCATGTAATTATGGTATATTAGTTTCATGAGCAACTTTGATTCTTCACCTCTCCCTGAATCCAAACCCTTTGTTGTGTGCCTATAGTGCCTTATGGTTCCCTACCATTTGACTCTTCGGTTTTGGTTCTCTGGTCAGTGGAGTTTGGTTCCCTACCATTTGACTCTTCGGTTTTGCTTCTCTGGTCAGTGGAGTTTAAGCAAATGTGACGTGAGCTTGAATGGTGCTTTGTCAATTAAGCAAAAACAACTCATGAGCTAAGTATAGGTGTATTTTTTAATGCCTCTTACCTTTTATGTGTAAGGGTGTTGTTTGTTATTCAAATATTTTATTGCAATAGAGAAATAATATGCTGTTTAAACATTTTTCAGCGTATATTGCCTTACTTGTGCTACTCGTAACATGGAGAAATCTATGCAAGTGATGTATAGAGTAAAACAGAAGTTGGAGGTTTGTTACCCACTTGCAATTTAATTTTATATCTTATTTTCAAGGAGTCACAAAATATCATAATCTTTTTAGCGTATTTCCTGTTTGATAAACAACACTGGACTCCCCGTTAACATAGGTATTATAGCTGGAGAACTGAATCTATGTATAGGAATTCCAGAAAAATAAGTACCTAGCCAACAAACAGGTTATGCCCTTTGAAGTTCTCTCATATACATCCATGACTATATACTGCAGTGAAATACCCTGGATAGTGATCTTTTATTTTAAGTCTGCCCTTGAGTCAGAAGAACCATTAAGCTATAACCATAATAAATCCATCACCACAAAAAAAAATAAATAAATAAGTGCTTGTCTCTTCAGCATGTCAACTATACTACTTAAGACTGTGGAAGCTTTGAAAGGCACATATATGTTGCCACTATTATGTGGTAGCTTTAGCCTAGAAAAAAGAGTGGATTAACCTGCACCATCCATAAGCATGTTGAACAGCAGTATGAGGCAAGAGGATCCCCAAAACTTACGTAAATGATTTAACTGATAAATAATATTTTAGTGCCATATATTTTTAAATATTGAAATTAGTATAAAAATCCACAAATAATGAATATCAAAATTTTGAATTTTAAGTAAGGATCATATCTGACAATGCTGTGAGCTCCCAGAGTTCTTCCCCTTTCTTGCCTATCACAAGATCCTTCCTCATCTGTTGCCTAAAAGACAATTTTTGGAGCAGAAATTAGATTTTTCTTATGCATAAAAGAAAATCTACAATTTTTATATGTCAAGGATATGAAATCTGATGTTCCCCAGTGTCTGAAGTATGTCCTTCTTGAAAATTTAGCTTAAAATTCTTTGATTCTGGAATATTTTTCCCCACAAGCTTAGTTAAATTTTTGTTGTTGTCGTTTACATTCTGAAAAAAAAAATTGTGCTAGTGAGTTTATTTGCTGTGATTTCTGATCTTTAACTTTTAAAATCTATGAAGTTCTTGTGATCATTGACCTATTGGAACTTATTCCTAATGTCGTAGTTGTCTTCTTGGGTCTTCGTTAAATTTCACCAGTGTTTGCCAAAGAGTCGTAGGGAGAATATTCCCTATGGTGTTTCCTTACCCTCTAGGTGTCCTGCTTTTACTTTATTATTGGCCTGAGAAGATATCTTATATATTTTTTAAAATCCAGATCAATAATTAGCTTTTAATATTCTTTAAAAACATTTTATCTGACAATTTTATTATTTTAGTTACCTTCACTAAAGCTCTTCTCAATTTTTTTTGTCATAATAAACACAGAGAATGTTATAATTATGTGACATGTTGAAAAAAATAAGTAAGTGACTTGATATTGCAGGCAGCTGGCCTAATATTTCAAATCTTGTTCAGCTAACTGGGTGCAGACTTTTAGTCCATTTGTGGATATTTGTAACTCATTTGTGGAAAACAAGGTTGCAGTAGCAATACAGAGATTATGAAGTTTTGTGTTTTCTTTTTAGTTAGGTCTTTTTGCTCATGATATTGTTGTAGCATATAATAGTCTACTGAAAGATTCTCAGCCTATTCCAAAACTTATATTCAGTAATTAATGCTATCTAATAACATATCAAGTAATGGAAATTGAAACAAAACAAAAACAATTTTTGTCATTCTAACGTGTTAAATATACAGGGGGAAAAAAAAAACTCCCGCAAAAGGTGGTATTTGAAATCTATGCTCTGCCTCTTCATTTATCAAAGTCTAGTTGTTCCCCAGGTACAGAGATAACTCTGTTGCTTCCCACGGGTATATAAGCAGAGCACTATCTAACACCAGATGAAAAATAAATGTACCTATTCAAGTGAAAAGGGACGGCGAGTGCATCTGTTATTTATGACACCAATTATTTCATGAATTTGCTGCTTTGTTTTCAATCTAAAAATGACAAACAAGAGCCACAGTGCATTTCTATATAAGCCATGTCTACGTATGTAAATCACAATAGAAATTGGATTCATGTGGATAATTTGAGGTAAAAGTGCTATTTCACCTAAAATAAGGGTAAATAAAAGGTAAGGAAACTGAATTTTATTTTCATATGACATTTTAATCTTTGAATTTATAAACAAAGACATATAGCCAACTGAAAAATTTGGTCATGTGTGCTTTCAGAAGTGTTATATAATTTAATCTTGACACATACACACACCCACATACATACACTCTTGGAATCTAATATCTATACAATAATACTGAGGCTAAGAAAGATAATTGCATAAAGTCTCATAACTAAAATCCACTGCTGAATTTCATGAACATTTCTTCTGGTTTACAAGGATATATTCATCTTTCTATATCATGTTATATCATTACAATGGAAATTTTACATTAGATTATATCACATTATAATGCAAGGAACTATCAAAATAAAATATATTCAATGTTTTAAAACTATTTCTTTATGAATTTTTTTCTAAATATATCTTCAATTTTCAGGTATTGCTATAAGATTTAAATAATGCTAAACTAAAGTTTACTTGTTTAAATTTCTCACATTGGCCTTTATCTTTAATTAACTTCTATTAATGTAACTTTTATTTACATCTTGTTGGTTAACAATTTGCCTCACTGTAAGAAGTTGGATTGTTGTGTGTTAAGAGTTCATTTATACAAAGAATATTTTTATTTATAACCAAAATATCTTGTTTTTTAAACTGTTTTCTAAAAAGTTGTCCTTATATATAAAATAATTTGAAAATGTGTTCCTGGAAATTTTCAAAAATGAGTTCCCAATAAACAATTTTTTTAAGTTTTTAAGACATTGTCATTAATTTGAGAGGTGATTTGTGTATATAAACATATGGTAGAAGAATTAAATATAACATATTAATTAATTTATGTAATGTTATTTACATAAATAGTAAAATAATATAGAAAATACGTTATGTTCCATATTATTATTGTTATTTATAATACATAAAACCATTTCCTCAAACGTACTTAAAATAAAACTCATTTTTTTGTCTACCTCCCTCATCTTGGTGCTTTACCTCAGCCACCTCTGCTCTAACAATTTTTAAAGTGAATTTTTCCCCCTGCTTGCATTCTCTCCACAGGGAACATGGTGCTTCCTGAATGGACACACCTTATTTTCAAGTAAATGGTCAATGCTTCTAGGTGATGACCTTAAACAAATAAACAGCCAGATAGTTCTCCAGCAAAATTGATTTAGTCAAGGACTAAAAGAAGTGCAATTCAGGACATGTGGTCTAACAGAAAATCACATGCAAGTTCTGAGAAACAAAGGAGAGGAAACTCTTTTATAGAAAAGAAGAGGTTGGGATTGCTCTTTCGAACAGAGCTCTTACTACTGTGTCCCTGATCCATGCAGGGTACGAGTTCTCCTTTCTGGTGTCCCGACTTCATTTTAAATGTGATTTCTGTTTATCAACTTTTATATAGGATAAAGGCAGCAGCTAGTGTATATGCATATTTGGAGCTGAGGATCAAAAATATTACTCATGGTCACTGCTGGATTATAAAGTTAATGACCTAAGTGCATTCGGAAAGACCAAATATTGCTCAAAAATGTTCATATTTGGTCTCCTAATGAAAGTATCATTATGTCATTATGAGAAAAGTGAGACTTTAGTTGGACTTCCTGACAAGGCCTGTAAGGGCCTTAACACAGAGATGAGTAAGAAACTTGAAAGTGAATCCAGAGCCATACATAGGAAGAGAAAAGCAGAGTTTCTAAGAAGAGAACAGAAAAGTGAGAAAAGGATGGAGGTGAGTAGCTGCTGGCTACAGTAGCTCATGTGCTTTTCTTTGAAGTCTTCATTTAAGGTACTATTCCTCTAGGTGTTGCCAGCTAGAGCAGGTGCTTTTCTACAGACAGTTCTTTTATGTGCATCTCTTTTTATCTAAACTAAGTAATTTCTTTCTCCAGTTTCTCTTTAGCACGCTTTTCCCTATTAATATCACCAGAGAGAAGCTAATATGTGACTTGAATTCTTATTACGATGGCAAAAACAAAAACAAAAAACGAGGTTCTTCGGAGCCTTCTAATATGCAGTGGAACTGTGTTTTTTTGAAACACTAGTAACTTTTTGGTCAATACTTGGGGACAACCTACTTTACTTTCAAGCATGATTGGTATATACCTCTCTGCTGTTACAGAGAAATAACCCCTAGATCCCGTTTCCATTTCAGTGGAGATAATGATGCACTGAAACAGCTTTCAGGTGTACCTGAAAGCTTGACATTGCTAGGAAGTTTATATTTCAAAGCAAAGAAGTTACATTTCATTAGGTGTTAGTATCTAATAAATATGCAATGCACTGACTTCTCAGAAAAGATGGAGAGTCGGTACATATTTCCAAAATTGTTTGACAGACATTAAAAGTGATATAAATCACAATAAAATAGAGATGAAAACTTCATCTATAGTGATTCTAGACAAGTTCCCATCTTCATCCCACATAGTCTGAACTATCAACCTGATACAATGAAATTTGAATGAAGCTGAGAGAAAATACCAGGAGCTAATATTAAGTTTTTGGCAAATGAGGAAAATGTAATTCTAAGACTATATATAAGATTATTATTTTAAACACACGCGTGCATGCGCGCGCGCGCGCACACACACACACACACACACACACGGAGTGATGTTTCTTATCTTGAAGAAGTGTGAGCTGAAGCCCTGTATAGAATATCGAGAGCAAGGAGCAAACTATTTGGAAATCAGACTTGCTAGCAGGCCAGGAGTAGAATTCCATCATCGAAAGCAGTGGTTCTCAGCTTTTAGCATGTATCAGAATGACACGGTTTAAAAGGCCAGGAAGGCTTTTAAAACACAGATTACTGTTTCTCACTCTCAGAATTTCTCATTCAGTAAGGTTGGAGTGGTGCCCAAGAATTTGCTTCTCTAAAAAGTTCTCTGGCGATACCAAAGCTGCTAATCTGAGACTATGCTTTGAGAACCTCTGGTACAAATAACTTGGTTGTCATGGTTGGTGATGTTATTGTTTAAAAGACATTATTTTTTAGAGCAGTTTTAGATTCACAGAAAAACCGAGAGAAGCTATACAGATTTTTCTCATATAACACCCCCTGCCTCACACATGCATAGCTTCCTCAATTATCCACATCCTCCACAGAATGGTACATTTATTATAATTAATGAACCTACATTGACACATCATTAGCATCCAAAGTCCATAGTTTACATTAGGGTTCTCTATTGGTGTTGTACATTCTATGGGTTTGGACAAGTGTATAAAGGCATACAGCCATCACTTTGCTATCATACAGAGTAATTTCACTGCCAGAGAAATCCTTTGTGCTCCAATTATTTATCTGTACCTATCCTCCAGCCCCTGACAACAACTAATCTTATTTATGTCTCCATACTTTTCTCTTTTCCAGAATGTTATATAGTTGGAATCACACAGAATGCAGCCTTTTCAGATTGTTTTCTTTCAGTTAGTGATATGTTTTTAAAGTTCTTCCATGTCTTTTTTATGACTTAATAGCTCATTTCTTTTTAGCACTATTCAATATTCCATTGTTTGCAAATAGCACAGTTTATTCATTCACTTACTGAAGGATATCTTGATTGCTGTATAAATGGCTTAAAAATGTGTTTCATTTTTGTCTTCAACTTAATTTCTCAGGGAGAAAGAAAGTGGTTTGGAGACAAGGAAACAAGCTTACTCTATTAGCTGTGGGATAGAGGTCGAGGAGATGTGAGAATGGCACAACGAAAAAGCTACAGTGCTTCACAATAAACAAGTCTGGTATTGTGTTATGATGGCCTTGTACTGTATCGGCGTGGCTAGACTAAATGACATTCCCAAGAATTCTCTTTCTAGTATGCTTCCAGATAGAGTAGGTTATAAAAAACATATAACTCAATATGATTATTCTAAAATTTAATCTAAGTATTTCCAAATAAACCAATTTAACCAATAGACAGGCAAATTTTGTCTAAGTATTCCAAATAATAAGGAAATGACATTCCAGAAAACAATTATAATTCTTTATGAAAAATATGAACTAAACTTTCACACTTTTAGAGTAGTAGTCAGTGTAAATTTTCAGTGAAAGGAAGAAGGAAAAAGAAAAATAAAGAAATTTAAAAATTATTATAATTTTCTCATATATTTTCCGAGGTAGAATAAAAAGGGAATTAAGTTGAGATTGGAGATAGAAAGAAAATAGCTTTCTCTGAAGTCTGGAAAGAGGTGAACTCTTTAATAATTTCCAGGCAATATAAACAAGCTGTTTTATCTACCAATAAAGAATTAATATTAAGCAAACGAGGAATAGAGTAGTAAAGACCATGAGGTTCTCTATGAAGATTGCAAAAATCTAATCTTGATCACTCGAAGTCATTAAAGGAATCAAAACAAAAGACAAAACAAAATAAAATTTGCCACAGAATTAAACTTGAGTAAGTTTAATCAAATTTTAAAATATTATTTTTATAGAAAAAGAAGATATTTCAAAGACAAATTAAATCATCAATTATATAGTTTAAAATTATATAGTTTAAAATGCTTTTAATTTACTAATATATTTAAGAATTCTTACTTTATGAAAAAATGAAAATATTTTAAATTGTCTTTATAGCGTGCTTTAGTTTTTGTTCATTTGTTTGTTTTTTGATAGTCCTCTCCTTTTAAAGTCAAAAGCAAAAAACCTAAAAGTTGTGGAAAAATTTTTAAAATATGTTAATTCAAGAAGATATTATATAGCTTTTCTGAAGAGCTCAGTTAATTTGTCTAATTTCTATTTTCTTTCTTCCACAGAATGTTTTCTCCTGCTTTGTTTTCCAATGACATTATAAATCAGTAATTTACTTAGACTGACTGAGCAAATTGAAGCCTTAGATTGTATCTGCAAACAAAGTTTAAAACTAATATATTATTTATCACATACACATACACTTATCTAAATGCTGTGAAGTGAAAAAGAAAAAAAAAAAAGGACATCTTTTTGAAGCCATTACTTTACTTATCACATCGGATCAGAATTTATAGAAGAACTGAGCTAGAAAGATTTTAGGTAGGTTAAAAAAATAAACATAGAAACAAAACAAAACAAATATATTGGTATTTGGGATGAAATGCAGGTAAAATTGGGTGAAGCTAAGGTAAAGAATAATATCGATTCTGGTTCTAGAAGCATTTAAAGATTTTAGAGGGTGAATTGCTAGAGTATTAAAGAGTTTGAAAATATAAGCATTTGCAAAAAAAAAAAAAGATAACTGCTAGTGACTTAGATATACATACAGATATATACTTCAATTAAGTAATCTTAAAGATCTGCTTTATATTTCACAAATTCTATCATTTTAGCAATGACTTCTGAGACACTGCAAGAACAGCAAAGAACAAAAAAGCCACATCTGTGATTTTTAATTGTCTTCTCAGATAATATGTGCCGTTGGTGTAGCTACTGTCTATTATTCCTTTGCCCCAAGCATCGTTGACAGAGGAAGATATAGAAATTATGAGAGTTTATTGTTACATATTTTTAACAATTTGTTGACAATCTTTTAATCCTTGTCCATCACAATGTTAGAATAATTTTTCTCAGGATTGGGGGGAGGTCATTATAGAAAAACTGTTTTTAGAACAAAGAAAGACGTGGCAGATTATTTCAATATATATTTTTTCCCCTTAATAGTTTTAGTCAACAGAAAGCCAAATGATTTATGGCCCTTCATATTCTTATTTGTGGCTCTTCTCAAATTTTACCTAAGCTCCGTATGATTTTGGATAACTAAAATTGCTTCTAGAAGAAAGACTATTTAAAAGCATATCATGACTGATTTGACAGATGTATGTTAATGTGACAGGGACATCAGTAGAATTTGGTGGCTTTACCAAGAAAGGTCTCTCATTCAAACTAACACAAGGCATGGAGAGCAGCCTCATTTGATCAAAACTGTCACACTGCAAGCATACTATATGGGTTTATGCCTTCACAAGCACTGGATACACTTCTTAGTGTGGTTGTAGTGAGGTATATTTCTACACTGGGAATTGAAATAAAGCCTTTGGCAAAATGCTTTTAATCATTGTGCTTGATATATTATATTTTATTTGTGCATTTGGTTGAAAAGGTAGTTAATTATGATCAAGTTGGTATTACTAAATAAAAGTACAGAGATTCTCTTTGAAAAAAAGACAAATGCTCTGCTATATAAACAAAAGAGAACATTGTATTGTTCATTCTCCAAGAAACAGAGTATTTTCCTGATGTTTGTGCTGAAACAGTGCTTCCTGTCCCAAATTAATGCATAGCCATAAGTATTCTAAACCCTAACGAATAGCACAATAAATCCAAATATAGTAATGACCGCCTGCCATCCCCTATATATAATTGATTTAGAGACCAAACATTGAAAGATGTAATAACAGTCTTTTTAGAATACAGACTTATTTTAAGAAAACATAAAATAATCCAATGAACACAAACACACAACTCTTACAATAAGTGTAAATTAATCTAGACACATATATGAGTTGGGAGAGTAGTGTGTGTACCATAACATGGGCTTATTGTTTAAAGTTTTTTTTTCTAGCCTGGTAAATTAACTATAATTTAAAACACATCTTATGGGAAAATATATTAAATACACACACATGCACACACACACACACACACACACAAACTGCTTGCACAGTGTTTTATTTTCTTTCAATGTATTTTCTTTTTGAAAACAACCTGTATATATTGTGAAGATTGTCAATATTCAATTAGCCAACCAATTTCAATCAACAATCTGTTGTGTGAAAGTCCCTGTGTCCCTACAGGTGCTGCGAATACTTTCAAGAGGAATTTGGCACAGTTGATGCCTTTGATTTACTCTTTTAAAGCGTTCATTTAGAACCCCCTCCCCATGAATTTTGTACTCTGCTAGGTATTGTGCTTAACAAGTTATAGGCCTGTGATCCTTTCCTTTGGATCTCGGTCTAATACTAGAGTTCGGAGTACAAAAAAAAAAAAAAAAAAAAAAAAAGACCCATAATAAACTTCAGTATGCAAGGCAAAAAATACATCCCCATCACTCTTGAATGCAAATCGATATCAAGTGTTTTTAAGGAGAAAATCAGTTTAAATTTTTCTTGGTCAAAAAGGGGTAAGTCAAATCTGATCTCTGCTTCTTTCTCATTAAGTGACCTTGAGTAGTATTTTAACCTTGATTTTTTCCTCTATAAAATGAAGATAAGAATACCTGTACTTTTTGCTTATCTCACAGGTTTGTTGTATATATCAAGTACTTTTATTGTCATTGTCATTATTATTAGTAGTGGTAGTACAGAGTAGTAGTGGTGATAAGAGTACTAGGAATAGCAAAAATGTTACTAATCTTACTGTGGGCAAGGTGCATTTTAAACATCTACGAGCTTTTTAGCCCTTTAATCCACTTCTTAATCCACCTTAATCCACAGATATATTAATGAAAATGGAATGGGCAAAAGGGCAGGGGAGAGGGAGAGAGAGAGAGACAGAGACAGACAGAGACAGAGACAGAGACAGAGAGACAGAGACAGACAGAGAGAGAGAGAAGGGTAAGAAACTTCAAACAGATAAAAAAGGGAGCAAGAGACTGGAGTGGTTACAAAATTTGCCTGTGCCATCCTGTTTCCTCGACAAGCTTTCTTTCCAGCTCATCTAATTGGAATATTGTCTGTAAAAATAATTTTTGCCAGCTTTTGTAATAGGTATTGTGTGCACTTGAACGTATAATGATGTCCTCTAAGTGGATAGGTAGCAAAGCCAGAAATCAGGGTGCAACATTTATAAATCACTCATGTGGGGAAGGCAGGCACTCTGGAAGACAGAAACAATTGCATCCAACCCTGATAACTGAATGGGTCACATGAACCCAAATGTTGCTCTTTAAAGCAAAATAATCAAAAGTGCTTTAGAGGAGATAAATGACTCCCCAAAGAGGGGCAAAATTGCTCTGTGGGCTCGAAAACATTAGTTATAAAAGAGAAAAGTTCTTATCCCTATAATTTCCCAAAGGGGAAAGGCCCTGGGGAGTAAAGAAGATAGGCAGGACAAGAATTCAGGAAACATTTTTAGTTCGGTGAGCATCTGCTGACAGACAGTAAATTCAGTGATAACTGTCATGCAGCGTGGGCGCCTTTCTTTCTCGTAAGCACAGTGAGAGTACCTTATACCTCCTGGCATAATTGTTCGTGTTCCAATTGTACATAATGAGGATTTTAAAACTATAAGAGAAGCTAAGAGGCAAAGAAAAATGTGGCTTTATCAAACAGAGAAAAGTTATTTCTAACAAACGTGTTTTCTTTTGGTGCGACTAACCCTTACCGTTTTATAATTTCACAACGTTGTGTAGAATATTTAATAAATATTCTAAAATTGTTTTTTATGAATCCAGATGGAAACTCTTTACATGTTTACTGTTATTTTCAAAAGAAAGAATGAAAGAACTTAAGAGGCAATAGTGACAATCATAATGTTGCTTTGGCTTACAAAAGCTTTATAGACAAGAGTTGCTTAGAGGCAAATGCTTATTTCAGCCTGAATGTATAAAACAAAGTCATAGACATTTTAGATTTACAGTTAGATCAAGGCTATTTCCAAAAATAAAAATAACAGAATCTTTCTCTCTTGAATGTATTTATTATCCCTGTTCCTTGAAATGTACAGAATTTTGGATTCCATAAACATTTATTTATATTTATCTAATGAATTATGTTGAATTCATATATTATATTGGGTATAATGAATTAATGTTAAAATACTACTAATAATGATTATTTACTAATAAAACTATTTATACTTAAGACATTTTTGACGCAATTTATCTATACAATAAAATAAATGAATTTTAATACTAAATAATGAATTTAAAACTAGATCCTTTATCTGGGAACTGTCCAAAATTTATTTACTGGGAGCTCTCTTGGATATTATTAAAAAGAGCATCATCTCAACATGTACAAAATTATTACATGGTTATTCTCCATCAAGGACAGTTCTAGGTGCAATTTTTTCCTAAGATACCTCTGAGGAAGTACTTTTATCTCATCTCTGACATAGCGTAATATCCTCAGGTACAGGTAGTTCTAGTTTATTGTTTTTAGCAATTGAAATATATGGCTTTGAATAACCTGGAATCACTAAGGGTTGCCAGGGTCATGATGTATTTCATCAGTGGAGATTGCATGTACACTATAGAGATTTGTTGTCAGAGTTAATTTTTCTCACTAAATAGCCACAAAAACACATTCAAATATTTGACTTTGTCATTACCATACTGCATAGCATCATACAGAAATCACAACTGACCCAACTTTTGGACATTTCCCAGAGTATGAATACTAATGCTCATCATTGGTAAATAACACTCGTTAACTAATTACACACTGTCAGGTTATGTGTCTGAATAATTTGCTGTGTAATTTTCTCATATTAGTCAAATTAAAATGTGAAAATACACATATTACTCCGGCAAGCTAACTTAATGGAAGGTGATATGTTTAAATCAATCTTTTGCCATGTCATCATAATCCAAACTTAAAAATGGTTTCTATTTGACCTAAAGATTTGAAAACATTGTATAAATACATGTGAATAATTTATTCCATGCATATTCTGTATATATTAAATGGAAAGTGATGCCCTCAAAACTTATATACATTGGTTGTATACTTTTGTGAAAGGGGGTTTATGTACAGAGGTAACTAAGTCCATGTAATGCAGATATGATCTAAGGTTTATTGGGAGAGTGGACTAGCAGAGAAGCAGTAGAGTGAACTCTGTCTTCCAAACTCTCATCATTTTACAGCCTCCGTTAGACATAGATATTCTGTGTACTCCATGGTCAAGATTCTAGCTGAGAAGACTGGCTGAAGAAACCTTTCTTAGAGAAACTGGTAGATTTGCAAAATAATGAAAACTATGCAGTAACAATAACGTTCATATGTGACAAAAGGCTATAGTGCAGGTGGTAGTTGTACATATTTGATAGTTCTCATGCTTTTCTTAGAGTTTATGTTTGTGAGAAAATGCTGTGTTTGGGTGTGTCATTCCTAATATATGCTTTAGTAACATCGCTTCCTGACCTTAAAATTGGGCCATTATTTTTTGGCCATGATTTGTATAAATCTTTAATAAATCTTGAGGTGATATATTTTATTGCTAGCAACCCTATTAGAAGTTTAAGCTATTAAAAGAGTATTTGAGGTCATAGATATTGACATGACCTACGTCCTGATTATGATGACGGCTGTGTTCCATTGGGTATGCTCACCTTAGAGGTAGGATCTTTTATCAGTAAATAATACTGTATTTTTAAGCATGAAACCTTGAGGGTGAAGACCCTGTTGATCTAGTGTTTTGCTAGGTTCAGTAGGCGAGGTTGTCTCTGTGTTCAATTGTTGAGCAGCCACCTGTTAGAAATGATGGCTAGGTCTTTAAAGGTCACGTGGATCCTTAATTGAATTTTCAATTATAGGATGAGAATATCAGATTTATGACATTAACTTTGCATTTTTAAACTTGTTTAATAGAGACCAGGAAATGTCTAGTTCTAGAGATCTGGCAGAGGAAGGAATTTTGGTATATTTTTTGACAATAGTTTCAATCTACTGTGAGGTTTGTTCAGACTTTTGTAATTTCATTAGGTTTGAAGGAGATACAGGGCTCCAGGGCAGAGCTTGCGTTGTTGTTAATGACTGATTTCAAGCCTTCTAGCTATGGAAAGTTCCATTCAAATTTCAGTACTTGTCTGATGTTTTAGTATAGAATCTAGGATAAAATTTTCAGATGTGAGATATATTGCTTTCCATTTTCAAAAGGTCACCTAGATTTTGACCTTTTTTTCTCAAATGTTGGTGGTTGCAGAAGTAACATACATTTTAATATTGATTTGTGCTATTCTCCATATGATCAGCTGTATGGTGGGGACTTGAGCTTTGTCTTTATTTAAAGTCACTGTTAGTCATTTGTGCCAGGATGGCATGCAATGCAATATAAATAGTTTTCTCTCATTATAAATCATTTTCTCAGTAGAGGGCATTGTTTAAAAGCCATCTTTTAACATCATTGCTTTGGAAATTAGGATTTCAGCATACGGATTTTGAAAGATCACAAACTTTCAGACCATAACAGGCACTTTATGGATGGATGTGGTTGGAGGTGAAATTTTTGCTCAAGAAACAGTATGTATAAAAACATGGAGTTATGAGAAAATAGACTATTAGGGAATTTAAAACCTTGTAGAATGCCTGGAGCATAGAGTGTGCAGAGAAGAGAGGGTTAGAAATAAGGCTATTGCATTAATGGATACAGAAGTGTTTCATCATATGCTATCCTAAATTTTTTCCTATTTCATCAACTTTGAATTTTATGTCATAGTTAGCCACTGAAAGATTTTTACACAAGGGAGAGACTTAAATACAATTATATTTTGAAAGAACACATGAGGAAGATATGAAGAATGGATTAAGGAAAGGTGAAATGAACATCATGGAGAATGGTTAGGAAATGACTGCAGAAGACCAAATGAGTCAAACTTCCAATTTCATCACAAATTTCTTGCTGTCTTCTCAGATTTTAACCATTTGTGACTTGACTTCTGTTCAAAATCAAATTAAACTTGAACGAATAGAACTTAGAATCAAAGTTTAGCAGTGAGAGGAAGTTACAAGTAGCAGTGAAACCAACAAACAAAAATAAATATTTACAGCAGTGGGAAAGGTAGTGCCAAAAAGAACTATGGAAAGTGGCTTGGAGTTTTAAAAAATCAGAATGAAATTCAGTCGATGAATTAGATGCCCCCACCCAAAAAAATTGTGACAATTATTTTTAACTTAAAGAAATAGTGCTACATAAACCATACACACCATATTTACAACAACAACAAAAAAAATTCAAATGAAATAATTAAAATCTTTGCCACAGTCAGATTACAAGAACCTATTACATGATGGAGTCACCATTATTTATTTTCGAAGATTTAAAATTTAAAATTAAAGCTATAGATCATCTTCACAAATGTGACTTGGATATGATGGCCATTTTTTCAAGGAAATAGTCCGGTAAATAGTGTGTGTCCTGATTTAGATGGAGATATCCGTCGTGATTTTAAAAGCCAAGGCATTTCTTAGTAAGACTTTCCTCTGAAATCTCTTCATGGTCTGCAGAACTTCAGAGATTCAGGTACAGCACACCTGCAGGCTAATGTTTTGGCTCCCCCTGGAGGATATTAAGATGTCACAGGATTTATGAAGCTATCGAGTCAAAGCTAATTTCTCACAAACAATATAAATTTGTAAAGATAAAACAACCACAAAAAGCAGGGACTTCTTTTCTGACTATGATAGAATAATTGGTACTGGACTTGGCATCCCAAAGTAAACGACTTCAAAGCTAGACAGAACATAGGAGACAACTGTCTTCAGTCACAAGAAAATAAGCAACAGAAGGCTGATTATTGAGGGAAGGGAAACTCAGAAGGTGAACCTCAACATGGCCCTGGCTCCTTGACTGGTAAAAATTACACCAGCTCAGCAAGCTGGAGACTTAGCAGAGTAATGTGGTACCGCTGAACTTCAAGAGACAGAGATCAGAGTTCATAGCAGCAATCTGAAATATGCAGGGCAGGGCTCTGGTAAATAGTTCAAAGGGTCGGGGTTGTGGAAACAAACCTACATAAGGGCTTCCTGCAAATTCCTGATGAGTGCTTGCTTGGCTGAGAATGAGAATGGCAAGATACTATGAAGCTTGCATTGCAAAGGAGCAAGTTATTACCAGATTGAGAATCAAGGAGCAGGGATGAGGTCTGATAGTGCTGAGGAATTTAAAGGTTCAGCCCAGCCTGAGGGGAGAGAGCTCATTAGTCACTCCTTAATCCCCAGGGCCTGAAGCCAGAGACAATGGAAGGATTTTTATTCTGAAACAAGGACAATGCCCAAAAGATACACATTAAAATTAAAGACACAATTAGGCGAAACTGAAAGGACAAATCACACAGAATAAACATAAGAAGGCCCTATAGCTAATTATTATTAGACAAAACAGACTCCTCGCAAAAACATGGATGAAGAGCAATATTTCTTAATGATAAAGAAGAGATTCATTAGAAAGACAAAAGTCCTAAATTTGCATGCACTTAACAATAGAACTTAAAAATATGTGAAGCAAAATCTAACAAAATTAAAGACATAGTAGGCAAATCCTTTGAGATTTTAACATCCTTCTCTAGTAATTAATAGAATAAATAGGCAAAAGACTAGTATGCTTAGTATGGAATGTAGTATGATTCCAAATGTATTTTTGTTTTAGCTTTAGTTTCCTTAAAAATAAATATAAAAAAAAATCCCTTCAAACAATTTAAATGTTATACAAGGATATACTATCTTTCAAAACTAAAACAAATTATGCGCTATAAAATTAGCTTATATAAACCTAATTAGATTAGTTATAAACATTTCCACTACCAATATTTTTGGTCATTTATCATTAAGAAACATTAATTTTATGTGCATCATGGCTTTTTACTGCAGAGGACACGTTTCTTTTGGCTTCTGCAGGATTAAATTGCCTCCTGCAAAACGACCCTTTCCCTCTTCCTTCATCCTTTACTTTGGAGTTCTCAACCTGCATACTTTACTGCCTCTGAGCAGGGCTGGTTTTGAATGGCACTTAGACACAAGCTGATCCAGGTAAAGGTGACAGATTGTTGCTGAATGGGCGCATGTAAACATTAAGGAGGAGAGAGTCAACATTTTTGGATGGTAGGTCAAAAACGAGTAAGAAAAAACAGTTGTCCTTGCTGTTCTTGAAGAATATCAAAATAATGTTATATAAAAATTGCATTTTAAAGGGATTTAAGAAAAGTTAAAACTTTATCATTATACTCACAAGCGATAGCAACTAGATAAGAGAAAGTCAAGTAAGATTAGAGGGACACATTTCATGCATTTTTCTACTTTCGTTTTATAGAAAGTAAAGATGAATAAAAATAAATATAAATAATGTAATCTCTTATTGAGAGTACCATAAGACATTTACAGTTATTTTGAAATACCCAAGTTCCTGATGAAAGGTTATAGAAGTCTGTAAACTTCAACAAGGTTATTATGACTTTGTTTTGCACCCCGGACTTGCTGACCTAAAATAGAACAAAGATGTAGAAATGACTTTCACACCTCTTAATTGGTATCATTACGATCATTTTTTTTTCATGCCAGAGGACAAAGTGAGAGACCTCCTTGAGATTACTATGCTCTTGGGAAAACTGAAACTGTCTTCTAATGAGAACACAATGCATGTAGCTCTTAAAAAGGCACCAGTTAACATTTGGTATATACTTTAAAACAGATACTCTGCTCCAAAAGTATTCTAAGTGGTTTTGATGTCCCAAAGGGGAAAGGAAAAAGCTGTGAGAGAAGCTAAAATAGTGCATGCTAATTGAAGGGATGAGAGAAAATTTGAGGGGAAAATTGGGATTTCGTATGCTTGTGTATATGTGTGTGCCAATATGCATCTGTCCACGGGGGTTGGAGAAGTGTTTAATGAAAACCCTGTGATTTATTGTAATGCATGTCACACTAAAAACTGCCATCTACTGAATACTTGGCAGAAAAATAGAAGAATGGTAAATGTCAGAAATTTAAAGCTGCTTTTCTTTCTAAGTAAGTATAATTCTTGTAGAATTTGCTCAAGCAAAAATGGCTTTATTATATCTCCAAACATATTAACAAGGTATTTAAAGGGATTATGTGCATTTTGATTGAACATTACCACTGGGACTATTATTTCCCAACCTATTTAAGAGTCTCCGATTATTCTTTTCTGTGTGCGTGTATATATGTGTTTAAAACATAGAGTGAGCCTCCTATCTATCTGCTCCCAAAGAGGAGCTTCACTTATCTCTGGCTTTCTCTCTTCTACTATAGCACCATAGTGCTCGTTCGACATAGTTAAGGACGTGTCTCATTTTAAGGAGTCAATGGAATTCTGGAGATGCAATCTCCTCTGGTTTGCATTAATCTTCTCTGAAGTTTTCAACAAATAGTTGTTTATTAAATATTTTCTCTAGATTTGAAAATTACGAAAACTCTTAGATTTGAATCTCAAATTTGGATTCAAAGTTTGGTCTCATTCTTTCAGTTATAAAATGTTTATAATATGAAGCATCTAACATTAGACACGTTATAAACTAGAATAGGATCTTGCATAGAAAATAAGGCACAGTTCTTTGTCTCAACTATTTACCAGTCTACTGGGTGAAAATAGCATGTGAATTAATAATGAGGTTATAATGAGCGATACACTTCAGCCATATAGAGAGGTGCATGGAGAAAGCGGCACTGCATATTGTGCATATCGACCTGAATTTTGAAAATAAATATGAAGTAGGAGAACAAAGGAGGGAGGTGATTCTAGGCATAACCGTTTCAAGGCATGTCAGATGTCTATGTAAGGTGACAGGAAGAGTGATGGGAGATGCGTGTGGAAGGCCCTGTGAGGGTCCTCAAAGAACAAGGGTGAGAGAAGGATCTGGAAAATGAGAAAGTGGCATGATTATATTAGGGTTTTATTAATGTTTTGTAAGCTGGTTGGATAAGAGCAAGACGGAAAGAAAGAAAGCAATTTCAGGAGTTTGATAACGGATGATGGAAACAAAGCCAAAACAATGGCAATGGGGATGAAGAAAAGGTGATGAAATTGGGAAAAAAAATGTCTACTTTGGAGGTCAAATCAATACAACTTGGTAACTGAATAAAGAATTTCATCTATTTGAAGATAAGGAAAGAATACTAGGATATCTCTCATATTTCTGATTTAGATAAATTTCGGTTATATATATACATATAAATATATATATATTTATATATATTTTGGAATCCCAGAGGATGGATAAATCATGCCCTTATTTACATACAAGTTAGGAAACTATCGAGACACTTCCCCAGGATTCAGAGAGATGGAAATCAAAATGTCATTTGTATTACTAATTAAAATGTAAAGTTAAATATAGTGCTAAGTAAATATTCTGATAACATCCCTGACCTAGACTGGTTCACCAACACATCTGGCTGAGGTACATTTGGACAAGAAAGGGCTTCCTCTGCATTCCTTCAAGCAGTTGCCTTATTGCATGGCAGGTTAGCAAAATAAAACACCCTTTCTCTACAGCAAGCAGGATTCAAAAAAGAAAGAAACAATATAAAATAAAACTCTCTATATTTGCTAAAATATGCACACTATGTACATGTATGCAGACATACATATATATATACATACATATAACATACATCAATACATGTTTTATATAGAAATATGGTTTTATATAAAATATGCTGAAATATCAATATATATGTTTCTATATAGATATATTTTATTTGGTTTTATTTGTATTGGATGATATAAGAATTAGTTTATTATTTTGACATGAGTGCTCTGATATGAGAAAAACTATTATAATATCTACTTAAAATTTAACAAATATCCTTCTATAACGTATATATCTTCGAAATTTTTAAAGTAATTTTGAATAATGGTATTGTTTTTCTCTAATCCTACTATAACCTGAAATAACTTTTTAAAAGTGCATTTTACTGAATTTTATGCATATATAGCTATATATAAATTGGTATATTAAAGAATTACAGCATAATTTTCATGTCATATTGATGGTAAAATTAAAGACTTTTTAAAAAAATTGCATAAAAATGTTGCAGTGAATTCTAGCAAGCTCCTACATTACCTCTAATGTTTTAAATTTGTACTCGTAACTGGATCTTCTCTTGTTCTGTGACTGGTATTGACACCTGCATTTTTCACAAAAGAAGCAAAAGTGAAGGATCCATCATATGCAAACACTACTGACCTTTTATTAATTTTCTTTATTCTAGATTAACTTTTCTGAACTGAATTAACAAAGCTGAATGAAAACAATTCTGGGCCATGATATCACATACAGCCCCTTTGTCATCTTTAAATTCATGAGGCACAATTAGATTTGCAACTGTCCTCATTTATCAAATAGATTTTAAAAAGCAAGATCCACTTGTCTTCTTTTAATTAGAAAAAGTCGGATTCCCAAGATTCCAGTTAATCATTATGGGAGCATGAGTTGGACAGAGGCACTAATGGAACTGCCTTCTTAATGTCTTATTTATTTCAGTTGGTGGGTCTAAATAAGGATAGAATTTAATTTTTTTCCTGTAATTCTGATGCTATTTCTCTTTATACATGTGAAATACATGAATCTTACAATTCTCACCTTCTTTGCCTCAACTTATTTTTCTTTCATGTGTTTCCTTGAATATTCATCTCTTTCTTGTTTTTTCACACTTCTTTTCCACCTGTGTGCTCTCAGCAATTTCTACAATGCACTTTTTGGTATTTTTTAAAATTTTACTTACCCTTGTATATCTTACCCTTATTGGGGTTTGATTTTGTCCCTCCCTCCAAAGATATATTTATATAATCAAGTTAAATCACATAATTGAGTAGGCCATTTTGCTTTTATTCATGGTGCCATTTTTAAGACAAAACATCTCAAGTAAGTTATCTCTATTATTTAAAGATATTACTAAATAAAGATACTAAAAGAAGTTATTTATTTATTTTATTCCAAAATTAATCCAGGTAAATATAGGAACTCTAGCTAATGATTCTTCTCTCAGGTCAAGATAGTCCCTATCTGTTTGTTTTTATAGACATAAGTTTGAGTATTCTTGTTTGCAATCATTATTTTCAGAAATTGAATTTTTCTAATAGTTTTAAAATTGGAAATTTTGAGGGAGTGCACTTATTAAAGGTTCACAACTAATTTAGAAAAATAAAATGAACCAAGTTTGAGGTCTCATTTTAATAATATTCAAAACCATTAATGGACACATAGGTTGATTTATAAAGTAATACTTCAAAGATTTTCTAAGTTTCACTTTTTAATGAAAAGTAACAAAAGTATATTGGCAATACTGAAGACAGTTTTTACATCTAACTTTAGCTTTATGATAAAAAATTTTTGTAGCTTAATACTCTATATGTATAAATTTTTAAAATTATAAATTTTAACAATTACAGCTTTTATTTCTTAATTTAGTAATTGTATTATTAATGCAGGAACTAATCATTTTATCTTCAATCCTAAAATTTTAACATTGTTTAGAGTTTACCATAGCATTTAGTATATTGTTAGACATTTTATCCCTGACAAAAATAATTCCAAATGTTTTACTTTGATTAACCGAATAAATGAAAAAAATCAATTCATTATTGGAATTTACTTAATTTTCTATTTGAAGTGCCTGATGATGGTAAGAGATTTATTAAACCATGAAATTCTTCTGCTAAAAAGTAAATTGGCACATTAGTAGGTATCATCTTATTTTCTCCATGTGAAACAACATATTAAAATTTTAAAAAATGAGAAAATTTAATTTAAGAAAACAATCATTTGAACTAAATAAAAATTCTTGCTTCACCTCATGTGATGCAAACACATCTTCCATGATTAGAATTTTTGAAATTGTCACTATTGAGAATAAACTTCTTAAAATATTGACTTTTAAAGTAGAAACTGGTATACCCTGTTTCTTTCATATCATCAAGGTAGATGATCAATATCAATTAAGATACTATGCAGATAAAATATTCAACATTAACTTTCTCAAGAAAGAAATTTAATGTTTTATTTCCCATTTGACATGAACTTTAACTTTTATGGATTAATTACTGCTTCAGGATTTTTCGAAACAAAATTTAAAATACATTTCTAGTAATAAAATAATGAAGGTTCAGAATAATAACTGACAAAGCAATGTAGCATGAGTGAGTAGACTATTCTCTTCATATTGCACAAGAACAAAACTTATCCACTATTTCCAGAACCTATTTTATGTTTATTTAATTGGTGATTTTTCCATTTTTCAGTGGCTTTCACCAATTGGCAAGCTGAAGAGCACTGGAGAAACCACAGACTATTGCCTTGGACATCTGACTAGCAAGGATAGTTGTGTGGCATGATTCTCCCTCTACCATCAGATATTGGCTTCTCTTGCTGCTTGTGCCTAAGAGCTGTTTTACTTGTCTACTTGTTTGTTGTTTTGTTTTGTTTTGTTTTGTTTTTCTCAGTGAGCATCCTATATGGTATGCTTCCAAAAGGAGTGGTTACTACAATTAGTTTGAAGTTTTAAGAAAAAAAAAAAGGATTGTCACTACACACTATAACATATTTTCAAGTGAGAGCTGTGCTCACTGAACTTGTATTTCAGTCACTAATAGATGAGATCATGGCAGGATCTATATGAACAAACATACAGCATATAATCTATCTTGCCTTAACTTAATGAAACTACAGTTGTGCCTTGGTATCTGTGGGGAATTGGTTCCAGGATCCTCCACGGATAACCAAATTCCCACATGCTTAAGTCCCTTAGATAAACTGAGTTAGTATTTGTATATAATGCATGCACATCCTCCTGTGTACTTTGAATCATCTCTATATTACTTATAGTAACTAATACAATGTAAAATAATATATAGATTACTTATAATACCCAATACAATATAAATTCTATATAAATAGTTTTTATACTGTATTTTTAGAGAAAAATGACAGAAAAAAGTCTGTACATGTTAGTATAGAGTCAACCTTCACAGAGTTAACTATGCAATATGTGTAAGCAACAATATAACTTTTTTGAATATTTTTGATCCTCAATTGGTTGAATTCACAGATATAAATCCCATAGATATGAAAGTCCAGATGTACTAGTAAGATACTTCATTAAAAATAAAAATCTTACTCAAAAGCTAAATCAAAAAAGACACTGGGAAAATAGAACAAACCAAGCCAGACCAGTTTGCATGCAAACCAGGTATGAAACAAAGGATCAAATCAAGGGAGATTTAAACATTTTTACTCTTTATTGGAAAAAAGAAAAACAAAAGAAAGAAAAAGAAGGGAAGGAAGGAAGGAAGGAAGGAAGGAAGGAAGGAAGGAAGGAAGGAAGGAAGGAAGGAAGGAAGGAAGGAGAAAGAAAGAAAGAAAGAAAGAAAGAAAGAAAGAAAGAAAGAAAGAAAGAAAGAAAGAAAGAAAGAAAGAAATTAAGAGAAAGACTCAATAGTGGGTGCTAAGAATAAAACTAGATCATCATTCTGTCAATTAAAGAGCCTCAGTTGATTAACTCACTTGAGGAAGAAACAATACTGTGACCAAGTAGTCCAACATCTGTGATGCCAAGACAGAGAGATAGATGTAGGATGTCCTCTGGCTCAGAAAATTAAACACTTTAAATCTACATTTTTAGTGGAGTTATAAAATAGATTTCAATAATTTCCTGCACAATGGAAGAGGAGAAAAAACAAAAAAACAATGACTCTGATAGGCAGCAGATGTCCTGAGAAACATCCACAAAGCAGATGGTAGCAACACGTGAATAACAAAGAGACCTTTGGGATGGAAACAACATGAAGAATATTATTTGGAAGAATTTACTAAAGTGTTTTACATTAAAACAAACAAACAAACAAACTTCATTATTATGTAATTACTTGAAAAGTCTACATGTATGTCAATTAGAGGAGGGGCTGGGAAAGAGAAAGATAAATGAGAGAAAAAGAGAGAGAGAGAGGGATGGATCACTGGAAGAAATACAAAAACAAATTCCAGGTAGATGTTGCAATGCATAGTATCTAAGTGACCAGCTTTAGGATTTGATCTATGATCTATACAGAAATGTGGTAAAATATTCTCATATGTTACATAGTGTTCCAAAATACTTATACAAATATGTAGATTTTAGCAAGACAAATACTATCTTTTACTTTTTAACAAAATATATTGTGTAAAGTACTTACTGTGTCTCATGCCTCTATAATATCAATTCCTCTCTAACTAGAAAACTAACTTTTATTTATAAATTCAAAAAGTCACTCAATAATAATAGCTTGAAAAATACTCATGTGCTTGACAGAGCAAGCAATGTTTATTTAAATATTAAAACTTGATGAGGTCATGGACAACTGGGCCACAGAACTCTCTGATCAGACACAGAAGAATGTTTAGAATAGCTAATTCATCATTTGGCACCTTAAATGGCATTCATGGAACATTTTGTTTGTCTTGATACAAATGTATTTGCCTTTCAAATGGTTTTGCAGGTTTTTACTGGAAAGGTTTGCTAATTTAACAAGCATAATTTCTCTATTTTTTCACTTAAAAATCTTGTGTATAACTCACATACAAGCAGCATTGCAATTACTTAAAGTTGCGGCATTATCCAAAATGCCAGTAAGTTCATTGTGCGAAACTATGAAGTGGTATGATCCACATTACAAGCAAAATAACAGCATTTTACATTAAAATATCACCATAGCAGTTGTATAAAGACTGAGTTGCTCAGCATTAAGATGAAATCGTCATTGTACTGCAGCAAGTGGCAATGAATTAGTAATCATCTGCACTCGCTGTCTCCAAATATTAGGATTTATTACCACAGAAAATAACACCCACTAATTTTCCAGCCAGCCACCTGTAAAGAACAATTCTTTGAACAGATAAAGTGATTTTTTTCTAGCATTTCTCTTTAGCTATCTTCATTATCCCTATTTGAAGGAAAGTGTATTTCAAAAGCAGGGCAATTATATGGTTTTATGCATTGCATAACTTGTTAAAAACAGTAATGTACTGACATTAAAATTAATTTTGTATTCAGTTCATAGATACAATCTACTGAGATGTATGTATAGGTTCAACAGCTTTAAAATTTTGACTATCTGCTCGAATAGTTTGTAGGGTATGCCTATACTTCAAATAATTATGGAATATTTTATAGCATATTTACCAATATGTTATAGTATTCTAATAAACTATCTTGAGGAACAGTCAGTATTATTTTGAATAATGTTTTCTTTGATATGCAAATACTTCTGCTAAATATAAACTTCTGTTTAAATAATTATTAGCATTAAATAATCAACAGAATTTTTCTTTAAGATTTAAAACATGTTTTACTATTTAGCATATGTTGTAAATGAGAACTACATGTTTCATAAGGATAAGGACAGTGCCTGATGTCAATTATCACTTTTCGTTTTGTTGTGTCAATGTAAATTTGGTTTTGCTTTGACTAGTAGAGAAACAAATAGTAATAGCAACTTAATAAAATACTAGTCATGTAAATAAAAGTGAAGTTTATTTCTCTCACAAGCAAAGGCCAGGTATCATAGAGCTGTTGCGTGAATCTTGGAGACTCTGGTTCCCGTTTTGTTTTCGGTGCGCCATCCACAAAACACAGCTTCCACCTCATAGCCCAAGAGATTTGCTCTAACAACTGGAGCCGTCATTTCAGTATTTTATCCATCAAAACGGGAGGAAACATTTGTGTTCTCTCTCTTTTTCAGACACCTCATAGAATTTATACATAGTGTTTCCAGTGACATCTTTCAGGTCAAAATTTTGTCAGTGGTCACACCTAGTTGCAAGGAATAGTGGGAAATTTAACCTTTATTTTGATACCCAAATGTTTAGCAAAAATCAAAAGTTATTAGTATATTGAGAATATTAGAAACCCTAATCATTTCTAATAAATTATTATAAGTGAATTCACAGTACTTAAAATAATGATATTAATAACACCTAATATGTATGTGTTAAGCCAGATTGTTTCAATTAATATTTCTAATAGTCTCTGTCATCTTATTCTATTATTTAAATTTCATAAAACTTCTAGTTTGAATGTGAATATGATGTTTAAAAAAACATTAGTCTATTTTTCCTCAAATTGTCTTTTATTTAATTTCATCATAAAATTAAATTCCTAGCACTTTCAGTCTAGGTCAATCTTTACCTATAAAGCAATCAAATCAACACACTGTAGTTATTAAAGAAATGCAACCTAGAAGCAGACTGCTTCACTTTGAACAAAACCAATAATATGAGATTGGGCTAGTTATTTAAATCCTTTGTGATTGATTTTTATCTACATTTGAAGTTAATAATATTAAATACTTAGAAAAATACTATGACAGAGAGAAATGCTAAGGTTACCTCACGATCTAGCCTTCTAGTATTCAGGTTCTTGTGTGATCCTCTCCTCTTGAGTGTGTATAAAACCTGTGTTTCATTTCTAACCAGTAAAATATATCAAAGTTAACAAGATATATATGATTATGTGTGCAATTGTAATATCCTCTTGCAAAGAGATTCTCCCTTGTCAGCTTTGAGGAAGCGAAAGGGAATGCTGGGAAGGCATACATGACAAGAGACTAGGTTTGTTTTTTGGTGACAGTTAGTAAGAAACTAAATCCCTGTTTAATAGTACAAAAGCCCTGTTTAACAACTGAGCAGTCTGGGACGCAGACGCTTCCCCAGTTGAGTGGCAGATGAGACCACAACCCTGGCCAATATTTGATTGCACCCTTGTGATATGAGACACTAAATTGGAAGATCCAGTAAGACATGTCCTAACTGCTGACCCACAAAAATGGTGAGGTGATAAGTGTGTGTTGTTTTAAGCTGAAAAATTTGCAGTAATGTTGATATATGGTGAGAAATAACTAGCGCATACAATGTACCGAAAAAGTATTAACTTTATTATTATTACGTGTGGCAAGACTGTAGGCTTTGCTATTACACAGATCCGAATTCAAAAATAAAGTGACTCTTACTAGCTGTAAGTTAGCATAGAACTTTTGGAGTTCAGATTTCTTCATCTGAAAAATAAGGCCAATAATATCTATCTAATAAGTCTGTTTTGGGGAACAATAATAATTAAAATAAACTGTATCATAATTATAGCTAATAATTTATTCTTTTTCCTTTATTGCCTAGTTAATTCTTATCAGAATGTTGCCTTTATGATATGTCTTTGGGCATTTACAAGCAAAGAAACTGTATTATAGTGAGATTAGGTAGCTTTGATCAAAAAGCTGTTAATGAATATAGGCATGATCCAAATGCATCTAAGTCTGGCTTAAGAGTCTGACCCATACACTGATCTTCTTCCAAATAAAATAATAATTTAGGCATATGTATTTTTGAGCACTAATTTTGTGCAACTCGTATTTTATACGTCAGTGATGTAATAGAATTAAATAGGCATCTAGATGTTAGATAGATGAGACTAACCACATAGGAAACTGACAATTAGCTACCAGAAAAGTAGCAGAAAAACTGATTAAAAACAGCATTCTTTTAGCCTAGTAAAATTCGGTCACCATTTTATATGTTTTTGGCAGAATATGTTAGATGAGAACTAAGACTTTACCATTGTGGTATGATGTAGAGATCATCATTGTCTTGGTTTGAAGGCAGGCTTGGTGGGACTGTGTGGATAAAAGTCTAATTGAAGCAGATTTCGAGAGAATCAATGGGAGGGGTTAGGATCAGCTAGTGTAGACAACTCTTTAAATGGATTTCCAAGTAAAAGGAGCAGAGACATTTCATAGCGGTGGCTGGGAGGGAAAGAGTGGTCACAAGAGAAGTTTATTATTGTTGACTTTAAAATGAGAGGTAAAAACATGTTCGAATGCTAGTGTTGTCCCTGAGTAAGTGAGAGTAGATAAGCTCTGATGTATGACTGAAGAACTGACTTTGGGTAGAAATGACAGTTCATGGATCCTAGGAGTCATTATATGGGTAGATTCTGCTAGCTGTGTGGAAGGGTAGGTGGTAGCTTGGGTAACTTCTATTGACTGGGAATGAAGAGAGGATAGCAGGGATTGCAGAAGAAAGGAGAAAGTATGAAGTAATCACTCAGAGAGTAAATTGAATAAGAAAAAATAATTTGATTGCTAAACAATGTTAAGAGCATATTTCAGGTTCGCAATCATGAATTTAAAATGCAACAGTCAGTAAGTCTGTGTTTTCCCTCCATCTGTATTCAGAGCTGTAAATGTGGTGTATGGTAGAAGGGGGGTTATATTTACGCCTTTCGTTTGTTTGTTTTTTCCAGGCAAGCATGATTAAATGAAATGGAAGCGATGAAGTTGACAGTTTATACAACTATAACTTACTATGAAATTAAACTGAAGAAGAAGCAAAATGAATGCATGACAAAGATGAGAGGCAGTGGAAAGATGGTGGCATCTGTGGAAAGCAGGTCCCAGAAACTGTTAGAGTTGAAGATTCGTGAATGAGGAGGAGCTGGAAATGCAGAGGTTGTGAATCCTGAAAAAGATGACTGAAACTGAGATAATGAAGATACTATAGTTATTGGTAATGACATGTTCTTGCGTAGGATCATAGAAGTGAAAATTTGGGGTACAGTGGGGAATAAAAGGGTTATTGAAAGAGAGCAGTTGCAAAATATCCAAACCCAGTGGGTAGCAAAGGCATCTAAGTGGTTATCGATATTATAAAGGATTATGCCAAAGTGTTTTGGAGAGAGTGAGAGTGAGCCAAGAAGTAAAACCTTAAAGAAACGAAGAGAGGCCTAGAGTTCTGTAAATGTAAGTAGCATTGAGAAATATGCAAAGCAGTCATGCTATAAGGTGTGAATAATGCTTATAAAGTGTGATATGTGGTTGCAGAATAGTAGCATCATTGGGGCCTTATTAGAAATGCAATATTCCAGGCCCATTCCAGACTACAGATTAAAAAATCTGGATAAGTTCAACAATCTCTATGTTAGCAAGTCTCCTCGGTGATTCTGATGCATATGAAAACTTGATAACCACTGATATAGTGTAATGATATGATATCTAAAGTTGGGGATTTTAGGAACAGGAGAGGAAGAACGGTCTAGAAGTGGCCAGAAGGAGCAAATTCGGCAACTTTAGTCCTGGTGGGCAAAGAGGTGGGGCATACCTAAGTTATAATGACAGTTATCAGCCTTTATTTCCAACTTGTTATATACTAAGAAATATGCTAATGGCTTTATATGGATGACCTAATTTAATCAAAAGAATTACTCTATATGATAAGTTGAAACTTTTAGTCCAACCACAACCTCAGGGAAGGGGAGAGGGCCCAGAGGTTGAATCAGTTCCGAATGGCCAATAATTTAACCAATCATGACTTTGTAGTAAAACCACCATAAACCCCCAAAAGGCGGGTTTGGAGAGCTTTTGGGTTGGGGAACATGTGAAGATTTGAGGACAGTGGCACATTTGGAGAGAGCGTAGAAGCTCTGCAATCTTTCTTCATACCTTGCCCTGTGCATCTCTTTCATGTGGCTTTTCCTGAGTCATATCCTTTTAAAATAAACTGATGATCTAGTAAGTAAGTTAGTTCTGTGAGCCACTCTAGCAAATTAATCAAACCTAAGGAGGCAGTCATGAGAACCTCTGAATTTATAGCCATTTGTTTAGAAGCCCAAGTGACAACCTGGACCTGTGATTAGAGTTTGTGTTAGGGAAGGAACCGTCTTTTAGAATTGAACCCTTAATCTGTTGTGCTCTCTGAGTCAATAGTGTTGTGATTGAGTTGAATTGTAGGCCACTCAGCTGTGGGTGGGGTGCATGCACACCCCACTGGAATTAGTTGGAATCAGAATCTTTTACTCTGACTGCTTTGCCTATTTCTCAAAAAGTCCCATAGGCAGAGTTACCTACCTCATCCTATGTAACACTGCTCAAGATTCAGTAGAAAAGTAGAATTGGAAGGGATCTGCTGGCTTACCTGGACAAGATTTTCTTGTTTACCTAGGCTCAGAGTTGGTAGTTCACAAACAAAAATTGGTGGCAGATTTTGATGGCAAGATTTAATCTCAATTAAAATAAATTTTTCTATTATATGTTCCACTTCTTCATTTGAAAAGTATTTAGATGAATACACTTGTACTATGTTTAATTTCTCTTTGCTTGGGCTTAGTGCTAATTGATAGCTGAAAATATAATTTTTCAGAAACGTGCCACCCCAAATTTCTTCTTACTCGCAGGTGCCAAAGTCATCTATCTAAAATGTACAACTGATCATGTTACTTCTCTGATTAAAATTACTTTAAAATCTTCTATTACAGCTGTGGTTTTAACATTTTTTTTAAATTTCTTTTTTTAGTTTAAACACAGGGAAGTGGTATAGAATGTTGTATAACCTTAAAAATTGACTTCTTCCTTCCTTCCTTCCTTCCTTCCTTCCTTCCTTCCTTCCTTCCTTCCTTCCTTCCTTCCTCTTTCCCTCCCCTCCCTTCTTTATTATTATCTATCTGTTCATCTACCTATCTCAACCTCAATCAATCAGGAAAAATAATTAGACGTTTCCCAACATCTCTTGCTGTCAAGGATAGCTTGGCTCTTAACCATGGAATGTAAACTGAAACAAGAGTGTCACTACCAGTCCAAGCTTGTTAGGGAAACAGGTATGCCTTTTTTACCCCCTCTCATTCCTTCTGTCTTGAAATTATCACCAGATGACTCCAGAAACCGTAGTGAAGACTGGTTTTTAGTGACTCAGTGGAGCATAGCCCTTCCCTACCTTTGACTTCCCTGGGCACTGATCAGGAATACCATTTTCGAAACTTATGTGAGTGAAAAACAAACTTTTGTTATTATTTGAACACATAGGTATGCCAGGTATTACCTTTTATGGCTACTTGTATTATTTTTACTTCTATAATCTGTTAATTTATGACTCTATAATGCTCTATGAATGTTTCACATTTATATTCAAGTTATCTGATTATGAATCTGTTCCAGTCATAATATTGTGTGGTGTTCATAAGAGGTGTCTGAGATTCATCTGGAAGTATTTGATGATCAATAAAGCATAATTGTGGAGTAATATTTAAAGTAATAGCTAAAGTATTTTGCTTGCTTATATCAAATAGATCAGTAAAAACAATCGGACTTCACAGTTAAAAAATATACTTGTGAAATAAAAATAGCATATATCAATGAAGAAAATTACTTGTTTTATTTTTTTAATTTGTGTAAAGCATTTGAAAATATTACTAGAATGTAACTGCCTATTTAGGAAACATCATTTCTTTAAAAGCTTTTGAAAATTACATGTTTTATTTTGTAATCTTGAAAGAAGCTTAGAATGATACAGAAGGTTATACTTATATTTTTAAGATGCAATTATGTCCTGAACTTCTCTTTGTTTCTTTAGGTGTTAACAATATATCTCTGTGAGATGAATTAACCAAGGTAGCAATTAGTGTACTGCAAGATGTCATTTGTTAAATGGGTGAGCTATCACATGGACAGACACTTTACACTCAAAACCTCATTTACTTACAGAAATCAATAACTGTGCCTTTTGGGCTCTAAGTGGTTTATGGAATATAACATCAACAAATTGAAGGAATACAATCACCACTGCACACCACAGCTATCTTAAAAAAAAAAAAAAAAAGGAAGCTGATGAAACTTTTCGTTGAATGATATTCATATATAAATTTTAAGTATAATACATTTGAGACTTACTAAGAGGAAACGAAAGTTTAACATTTTTACAGTTTGTTGATACTCTAATTTTCATTAATTGGATATTATCAAAAGTCATACTTTTAATGCTGGAAACTATCATTTAGGTAAGAAATTAACGTAGGCATTTGTTGTTATTTAACAGACTAGGACCACAGCCCAGGTACCTTGATCCCCATTACACTGCTCAATACCAGTGATTTCCAGTAGATGTAGTAATACTAGTAGGGAAGAGCTTGCAAATTTAGAGTCCTTTCCCATTATCACAATACTGGGGAGTACCATTGTCCTTTAGTGTGCAGTGGATAAGGATAGAAGACTGCTAGGATAGTCTTACCTTACATTTCACTCTCATTTCAAAAGATCACTGGACATTTCAGTAATTGAAACACTTGTTTGTAATTATCTGACTTAGAACTTATTTAAAACAAGTATCAACACAGTTGTTTTTTTGAAGTACCAATAAATACAGCATTTCCCACAAATTTAAATTTCCATTAAATCAATAGAAGGTTCAGAATTGTATCGAGTGGTTTACCATCTTGGAAATTCTTATTGCCAATGTTGATGCTGCTTGTGGTATTTGAGTTTATAACACCTGTATCAGTCTATCGAGCTGTGACATTTTGGGTGATCCTACATAAAACTACAAGAAGGCATTTTTATCACATCTTGTCATGATTATTTCTGTTCCTTCATGGCCTAAAGTGAGATTTTTTAAATTGTAAATAAATTTTCTTATAACTTAGTTTTTATAATATAATTATAGCATGTTGTTGAGTTTTTAAATGTACACTTAGGTAAGTTTAATAGCTACCAATTTTATTTCAGAATAATAAATGAAATATTATTTATGCTTAAGTCAGAGTTTTATATTTCGATTTGAAATAAATGTGTTATCAATTGAAGCATTTTATTTAACTCCCTTTTCAATATTTGTTTTCTCATCATAGGATGCTTTAAATTAAAGTACAAGTAAAAATATATTTCTGAATATGTGTTTAGGAGAAGGTATGATTATTAAAAGTTGAGACCAAATACCTCCATGACATTGATATAAAAGCTAAATGTTTCTCTCTTATTTTCATGAGGTGCTATCTTCATAGCTATATGCTCCATCTCAGCTTTACTTATTTTTTCTAATATATGCTACACAGTTATTAATTTTATCAGACTAACCTATTATCAGACCAACCTATATGGAGACTCTATGAGTTTTATTATAGTTTAACAGAACTAATTACTGTATATTCTCTGAAAGAGTAATTTTAAATAAATTGTAATATTAAATTTAATAATAAATATATGTAAATATTGTATATATAATTATTTTATTTTTCCCCTCTATCATTATCTTCAACCATGAATTGTCAGATCCACTTTTCCTGTTACACAATTGCATATTAGACAGAAACCCTAGGTTTTCTGAAAATTTGGAGATAAAATAATTTGTAGTTCAATTTTTGGTACTTTTTGTTCACATTCTTATGTCTTCTTGTCCATCACTAGCCTGATTTGAGGAATTGTGAAAGGGAAGGAAAACAATCTGGTCTTTTATTCTGCCCATTTCTCTCTTTCTTCGAGCTTTTCTTTCTTTTTGTATTGTACAGGCATACCTCATTTTTTGTGCTAAACTATTGTACTTCAAAATACTGGTTTTTTTCTACAAATTGAAGGTTTGTGGTAATCTTAGATGAGCAAGTTTATTGGTGTCATTTTTCCAACAGCATTTACTCACTTTGTGACTCTCTGTCTCATTTTAGTAATTCTTGCAATTTTTCAACCTTTTTTTTACTATTATTTGTTATAATAGTAATCTATAATAGTAATAGTGATCTGTGATTAGTGACTTTTAATGTTAACTCTGTAACTGTTTTGGGGTTCCACAAACCAAGGAGTATAAGACCACAGACTTAATTTATAAATGTGTTTCAAATTTTCTATCAACTGTCATACCCACCTCTTTCTCTCCTCTTTCTAAGAAAGATTGTGGTTATAATCCAGTGGAAGATGTGATCAGGCATATCAGTGCGATTCTGTGTAATGAGGATTATGGTAGGAAATGTTCAGGGAGCCATATTTGCCCTTAAATAGGAAATATAACCCAAAGTTTGTGCATCATTGAGGGCTTCTCAATGACGTATTGTTATAAGCTAAGAGGATGTGGAAAATGTTTTAAATAAAGGTCATGGCTACATCACAGGATCGATGCTGTGAAGATGCCTGAGAAATTGAGTGACCTGAAACTGTCTCAGTCTTAAACTGAGATCAGGAAAGAGGGACTTCTCAGATGAAGGTAATGAAGAGGACAGTTGATGGAGTGAGTGTAGTGACAAACGGCTGTGAAAATTTGTGTGCAAAGGAGCAAAAGTGAATTAAAGTTGCTTCATTTCAGTTATCTATTTGTTCAGCAAGCATTATGATATTTTTATTGAAAATAATTTTGTGACTCATTTACTAAAGAGACAAAACAATATTTTAGAACCAATGTGGAGCATATCGGGGCTAAAAAGAACCTTAGAAATTTTGTAATCAAAATTTTATGATGATACCATTTACAAATGATGAAACTAAGTTTATGAGGAACATTCTTTCCACTTACTAAAAGAAAACATTTAAATTACAAAACATTTTCAGTGTTCAATATGCAGAAAATACATGACTCGCTGATCACTCACTTTGTTTTACTTTCTTTCACACTGTATTTAATATTTTGCATATTAACATTATGGACATGTACTAGTCATGTATCAAAGAATTCAATAGATAAAATACACTTTAGAAACAATATGCAATGTCTTTGAGCTCCCCGAATAATCAAAATAATTAGAAATGAAACTCACTGATACTTAACATCCTTATAGTTTATGGAATCTGAAACTCTAATTTTCACTCCCACATACTATTGAAAATCCAAAATGACACCCTTCGGAAGCACTAACATATTCTCCTCAACATCTATTTAGTATTTGTTGACTTTTGACCTAATCTTCCAATTCCATGTTTTTTCATGAAATCTCTGTGGACATCCCATTGTTTCCTAGCATTTATGTCATGAATATAAATTTTAGGCAAATTAAATTTTTTTCTTTCTATACCTGAAATGTTTTTTTTGGTCTGAATATTTGCAGGACTCTTTATTTTTAATATTTGAAAATTGTAATAGGATTTTATTTTTTTTTCTTTTGTGTCATTCTTAAGCTTATTACTTTGTAGGAGCACTGTCTGTTACAAATAGAATCTCTCGTATATAATTTCTGGAGTTTAAATTCTCCATAGAATAGGTCTTCCAGATTCATTTCCTTTTTCAAAAAAATTAATTGACTTTAAATGATGATTTAAATACAGTATTATATTAGTTTCAGGTGTACGACATAGAGGTTTAACATTTATATTCCTTACGAAGTGATCACCAATAAGTCTGGTAGCCATCTGTCACTGTACATCATTATTATGATGTTATTGCCTATATTCCCTATGCTGTACAATATATCCTCATGACTTATTTATAACTGGAAGTTTGTACTTCTTAACCCCATTCCTCTTTTCCATCCCTCCCGTGGATTCATTTTCTTGTCTTACATATACACATTATTTTCCCACTTAAGTTCCTGAAATTTGAGATTTTTTATGTGACTATATTTTTAGCATAAAATTAAATCTATTTTTCACTGTTTCCAAAAGGAATTTAATTTATTCTCCACCATTTTTATGCATTTTAGTATGTTGGATGTGCCTTTTATGTTCAAATCAGCTTACCACATTAAAAAAAAAAGTCTTCAAAAGCATTTATAAAGGCTTTTTAATGTTTTTGATGGTTTTTAAATATCATATTAACATTTTAATGAGCTGAAACATATAGCTTACAGACTAAAATATGTTTACTATGCATTTTATCTGAAATATCTTGCACAAATAGTGCCATTTTTAATGAAAAACAAACAAACAAACAAACACAGAACTGTGCTAAATACCCTCAACAGCTTCATGTTTTACTTGATTAAAATCCAAACTCTTTACTTGACCTAAAAGGCCTTAGTGATCTTGCTCTCCCCTGACTCAACTACACCTTTTAACTCATCTTCTAAAATCCCTTCACTCTCTCACTATGCTCCAGCCACATTAGCTTCCTACGAAGCCTTACCAGCTCAGGGTCTTTGCGCCTAATATTCCTTCTGCATTGAACACTTTATTGTCTGATATCTGTGCTTGATTTCCCTCTATTCTTCAGTTTTCCTTAAATCACTTCCAGGGGATCTTCCAACTATGCTATTTAAACTAGAATTCTCTTCTTCCTGACCCACCAAAACGGTCACTCTCAAGCTTTATATGTTGTTTATTTTTACTCGAAGTGCCTTTTACAATGTGACATATATACCTTTTCCTTTGCTAGCTTGTCTAACCCACGAGGATTAGAATCTAGCTGTAAAAGCACTATCATTTTGAATATTTAGCATTTATCCAATGTTCAGAACAGTGTTATATAAAAGGTTCTTAATATCTGGAAAATAATTGAGTAAAATCAATTGCATTGTGTTTAGTATTACTAATATTTAATTACTTTCTTTTCATTTGGAGCAATACGCTAACACAATTATAGATTTATATGAGTTAATTAAATAAAAATGTTTTTAAAGATGTTACTAAAAATATATATCTCTGGCTAACGCAGTTCTTTTGCTCTGAGATAATAAGTTATGACTTCCTAGTACCACATCAAACTGCCAAAGAGTAACTGTGGTTACAAGAAAATAGCAGAAGCTTGTTTAAAATTAAACATTGTGTATTTTATAAATCAAGAGAGACTCAATAAATTCCCTAATCCTCTATCCTACAATATAGCAAAGAGGCACTTTCTAAATCAAAGGTTTTACTACTCAAGTGGTAAAATAAATCAAGCTATTTCCCAATACAATGTAAGTTATTGAATCTTTCTTGAGGAAACTATCACTTCAGTTAGGAATCTCTTCTGTAAACACAGAATCATAGGGATAATTTCTACCAATGCCAAAGTTTTAATTGTCTTTCACTAGGCAGATTTACAAACAGTGTTCCTCCAAAGGAGAAATCTCACTTTATGAAATGACAACATCTAGCAAAGTTGCATTCTTTAATGCTAGCTATTCTGTAGTCATCTAAAAAAGTAACATGATTTAGATGAGGAGCTATTCAAAGTTGAAAGAGTATTAATGTAACATTTTCATCAAGAGAAACACAACAAAATATCAGAATAAAGAAAATAATCAATGGCAAATTACATTCTTCCGTCTTGACTGAAAGAAAAATGTTTGTGAATCATTAATCTTTCAAAACTGTCTTTTGTAAAGAAATTACATTGTCAAGTGTATTTGTTACACTACTTGATGTTGCATTGATGCACTATTAATGTATCACACGTTAGAATCTCTCTTCACCCCAGTAACTTTAATGACTGCTTCTCATTTTCCTACTGTAGCTGAAACTAGTATCCTGATAAAGGTGTTATCATATAAAAGGAATATTTTTATATAGCAATGACAAACTGCCCCAAAATATGACAGTACAACTACCCTACCATAAAGTAGCAGTAGTTAAGGCCATAAATAAAGTCTTGCTTCTGCTAACCAAATGAACATCAGTAACATTAAATGTCCAGTTAGAAAAACACATAGGTAAATATTCCCCAAAGGCCAACTTAGATCATAAAAGAAAAAAAAGGCCAGTCACTTTTTGAAGACTATAATATAAATTGACCTTACAATTGTTAAAGTTAATATATTTTCCTCACATAACTTTATTTAGATAATGGAAGTCAAGAATACAATGTAATATTTGCACAAAAAAATATAATAAAAATATAGATGCAGTACAAATACAAAGTGACATTTGCACAAGTGCATTCAGAGAGCTCTATTCCCAATCATAAAATCATATACATTTTCAATATAGTAGTTTTTTGTTTATATCTACTCATTAAAATGACATTTGTGAAGGCAAAAATAAAATTTGTTATTAGTTATACTACTACTCATGCTTTATCCATCTCTGTGATTCTGTCAGCCAGTAAGGAATAGGAGACTTGATCCTGAGTGGCTAAAGGAACTACTTAAATATTTATTGCATTTTCTTTTACTTAATTTGATTTCTTCATTTATTTCACCTTGTGTTGGTATAAAATTTTTTTTTTTTTGTATAATTTTATCTAACACTTACCTACTTATAGACTGTCTTATTTCATGGAGATAAGACAAATAGGTTAAATTAACCTTATTTGACTGTTAGTTTCCATAAACCAAAAGTAAAATGGAGGTGTGATTACTTCATAGGTTTTAGTAATAAGAGAGAAAATATAGATATCTTAAGAAAAGCAAATAATTAACCTAGGACAATGATCTCAAATACTACTACTACACATTATCTCATATGTTGACAATGAAGAGTATACCGAGTAATGTAATCAAAACTATTGCTGTACTTAAGTCTGGAATGGATTTTATGCAATTCTTTATTAATATGAATTTGATCATGTAGAAGTCACTGCAAAGTTATTTTGGGAGACCACCTGATAATATTGTTTGAGTGAATTGCTTTTTCTGTATAAAGAAAATTCTTATAGTACTTTTTAAATAAAGGGAGAGACTACTTTACTGCAAAAGATTCACTACTGAAATCATATCTATTTGCCTATCTGTGCTTCTTAAGAACCTGAATAGGAACTAAGTTTTTAAAAGCTTGCTCAGAACTGGGACCTAAAATTAGAGCTAACCCAAGTGTTGAGTAGGTTTGGCTGAAGATACATCTTCAGACAAAATGAGGATTCTTTGTTTCTTAACAGAAAAATGTGGATCTATCAAGTACATGAATAATTTATTAAATACCCGAAATTATGAACCATACAGCATGTTTGAAATAATTTTTGCTTGACAATTTTCAATATTCTTATTATTATCAGTTGTTTATAATGGCATAAGGCTGAAAAAGATCTACAATTCTTCTATGGAAGTTTAATTTTATGCAACATTGTGTCTTAATGATTCCTGGAAAAAATTAGTTGCAAAATACATCTGATAAAGGAATGAAAAATTTGAACTGCTTTTTATGGTTTTTAGCGAAACTATCTAAATATGGAAAGGATATAAAAAGGGAGATACTGGTTTTGTACAGTTGATAATTAAAACTTTTTGTATGATTTTATAGCCATACCTATTTTAATTCATAGCTAACTGTATTAACTCCTGGTTAATGGTGAGCACATGACATAGGATTTGTATATCCTGGTTATCTGTAATAGACAGGAATAGAGTGGTGTGTGGAGGAAGGAGGATAGTAAACTCTGATTTGCGGGTCTTTTAATTCCATGGGATAAGTACGCACACTGAAGCTTATATTGAGCTGCCACTGTGCTGCTACTAAAAGCTCAGTTGGAAAGAGATGCTCAGTAGTACACTATTTTATAATAATTTCATCATACAGAGTTCAGTACATATTTTACCGCACAGATATAACATATTTAAACAACCTCAAGAGTTTAGATAAGAGTAAAATGTGGTGTAAAGCGATGGAGTTTGAGTATTTTTTTTTATTTATAAGTTTTTATTGTTTACTTTTTAATAGTAGTTGTATTTAACAACTGGTTTGTGAAATTGCTAAAAATTTAGGAATTGATTCTTATTAGCCTGTATAAACAGGTCCTAGTACACCTTAGATCATTGAAAGGCAATAGAATATAATTAAATTAATATCTTTAATGAGAGGGCGATGGGCCCAGAAAAGAGACATATATAAACTGATTTCAACTTTGCTAAACAGAGTAAAATTACAGATAAGATATAATCCTTATTAATGACTAGAGAAGCCTAAGTCGAGGTAGGATAGAAGAGGGAAAGGCCAGTTGAAGTAGTCAGAACACACAACAACATTTACCAATGAAGTTTGCAGGTTCGTGTAAGTGTGGTTGGCGGTGCTTCAAAACCATTACAATAGTAACATCGAAAATCACTGATTGCAGATCAGCATGACAAACAAAATAATAATGAAAAAGTTTGAACTATGGTAATTACCAAAATGTGACACAGAGATACAAAGTGTTAAAAAAAAGAGAGCTGATGGACTTACTCAATGCAGGGTTGGCACAAACTTTCAGCTTAAAAAAAAAATGCAGTATCTGTAATGTGCAATAAAGCAAAATATATTAAGGTATACTTGTATGTGTTTTATTTTTTATTATCATTTTTCCTGAAGCTCCTATTGAACACTTTGACAGGTAAGACACAGACTGATTATAGCTCTGAAAAGACCCATGAGGATAAAGTACACAGAAGGAAAATAAATTTCGAATTGGGACTATATATATTTCTAAGAAAACTTGAATAATTTGAAGTAAATAATGGTAATATGGTAGGCAGAATAATGGTCTCTCAAAGATGTCCACCTCCTTAGTTCTGAAACCTGTGAATATGTTACCTTACCTGGCAAAAGGAAGTTTATATGTGATTAAATTAAGGATTTTAAAAGAGATTAATCTGGATTATCCACATAGGTCCAGTGTTTTTACAAAGGTTCTTATAAGTGAAACAGGAAAGCAGGAGAGGAAGGGTCAGAGAGAGATTTCGAAGGTGGAGGACAGCCTGTAGAAGGAAGAGGGTAGACAGCCTGTAGAAGGAAATAAAAATGGAAACACATCTTCCCCAGAATCACCAGAAGCATACGTCTAGGCTTCAATGTCTTGATTGAGCCCACTGAGACACATATGCAACTACTGACCTCCAGAACTGTAAGATAATACATTTCTATTGTTTTAGGACTTTGTGGTAATTTTTTTTTTAACAGTAACAATAGGAATCTAATACAGTTAGCAAATGTGTCTGTCTTTGGAGAAGAATAAAACCACAGGGTTGCATCTCAGAAAAAAAATACTATACTTTATTTATTGGTTTCATTTTAACCAACTCAACACAATTTAATTTTCATTCTTTTTCTTTCCTAGAGAAATAACCTCAAAATCCCATAAGTGAATTGTTTCTGCCCTTCTAACTTGCAATGAATCTGCAGTGATCAGCAAGGAAAAGTTCTCTAAACTTTGTCGTCTTAAGTCTCCTTTTCATCTCTTGCTGAATTATTATTTTTCTGACCTGTTCATTTATTTATTAAACATCCTCTTCCTTCTTACATATATGATTGTATTTTTTATCTTTCTCTCCCTTTTCTGTTAGAAAGGTACCACTTCTGACGTTTCAGAGTTCAAGTTCAATGTGCATACAACACTAATCCTGATCATAAGTGATATATAATATCGGTTAGTAGAACAGTTTATCAAAATAATAATAGATCAATGAGCAAGAATTCTCCTGTACAATAGCTATAAATATTTATAAGTAGCATTAACTTGACTTAGTAGTAATCCAAGAATGGACTATCATTTAAATTGTTAAAATAGGGTTTGGCAATTTTCTTTTCTCTATTAGGTTTAGTGAATTTTAATAAATGAAATTTAGAAAAAGCAAGAGAGCACAGGCTGTAATAGTTGGGGCCAGCAAAGAGTATTCAGTCTTCCTATTATTATTATTATTATTATTATTATTATTATTATTTATTATTATTATTGTTCCCCAAACAGCCTTAATCTATAAATCACTTTTTTTTTACTTGATGGGAAAATCTCTTAAAACTCATTAATATTTACTTATTTTACATTTCTGGTCTGTCATTCATTTGGCATCTTCTTATTTTTTGATATTTGTAAAACTTAACTTAAAATGAAATTACCTTCTCAAAGATTCCCTTTACTTTTCTTTTTGTTATAACACATATGAATTATAGAAAAATCATATTTCTTTCAATGTTTTAGTTATAATGACATTTTTGAGGGCTCTCATAATAATAAAGCAAAATATTCACTGTCGAAAATATCAAAAATAAAAATGTAAAATCATATATATGTTTTTACTCTTTTAGAGTAATATTTTTCAATTCAGATATCTTAATAGGATCTTTATTGCCATTTCATTGAAATTAAAATTTTTCTTGCTATTTATGTTTTTCCTTCCTATACCTTCTGTCTTTCTTGGTCATTTATTTTTTTGCAACCTATGTCCTAAAAGCCTGCTGTACATACTGAGTTTATTCCTAAGTCTATAGATTTGTTTAGGCAATTTCCACCATCTCAGAGGCTTTCTTGTATGTAATGACATGTTTTGGCTTTCATTGTTCTATACGTTTATTTATCTAAGAAGTTTTCTTAATCAAAATTGCACAAATCGAAAATATTGTAGCATGTAATAGAAATTGAAAAACAATCAAACTGACATAGTCTCTGTCCTTAAGTAGCTAATTATTGTTCTGTAGAAGTAAATATACAAAGACTAAATTACAGTTTTGATGAACACAATGACAACATATTCTTGGAAGTTAAGGAATCTTCTTTAAGGAAGCATGTTATTTTTTTAGATAAAAAAAAAAGTAAGAATGAGCAAGGTAAAGGACAGACAGTGAAGAGAATCATATCCAAAAGAAAGTACAGCTGGTTGGTGTTTTATGAATGCAAGGAGTTCAATATATTTAAGGAACTGAAATAAAATTGGAAGGCTCTATCACAGAGAGCTTGCAGAGAGTTTCTTGCTAGGGCTGAAGGCATGATCAGAGGAGAGAACCTACAGAACCCTATCCCTCAGATCAATAGTTCTGAGGCAGTTTTTATCGGGGATGTGACCTGATTATAATTCTATTTTGTTAAGATGTCTTTGACTTCTGTGGGCACTAGGGGGAGAGAGGGATGACAAGTGTGGAAGTAAACTGATTTGCATTGTGGAATTGCTCCTTGTAGCTTTTAGTCAGAAATTTGAAGCTCCTCTATGTGTTCCAGACATGAAAATCTCAAATAGGTGGAATTATAGCTTAGCTCAATTATCCTGACCAAGATCAGCATAGCCATCACCCGTGTTCCCAGTCTGCATCCAAAGTGGTTGCTCTGGTAGTTTGCAAGAATAGTTGCAGAGCTTCAGAAACTTTCAGAGTCTATCCCAGTGTGGATCACTAACATGGATGCTCTCAAGAAGTCTGACAGGAAGTTGTGTTGAACCTGACATCTGCAATTGCCTCCACAGAATAATGGTCTCTCTTTCTCTTCTGGCTTCTAAATCATGTGTGAGGCCCTCCATTGACTGACTTTGACTCAAAATCATATGAGGGAAGGATTCTGGGAAATAAAATTTCCATCTTTGCCCATTAAAGTCAGAACATACCTTAGGGGAGGAGGTGGAAGTGATGTTAAATTGTCAATAGGCAATAAAGACAAATCTACTCCTTTGTCAACTGAAGATGCACACACATCAATTTGCCTATTTTAAGTTTCTAAATAAGAACATTAACAAAATTATTATTATTATTTTTTTTACTCTAACACAAGGCAACTTTTTCCTGTCTATAACATGGAATGTGTTCCCCTATGTATGATAGAGATATTGTCTCTCCTCAAAAGAAGAAGTATAAATTTGTGTATACCATAATATCCATCCTGAAGTTAGTTATGTTCACTCCTTTTTTAGTGAAGTTTCAAGCCCTTTTTGATAAACTTTAACATAAATATTCAGTAGATGTGTCTTAGTTTGGATTCTGTCTAAAAGCAGAAGTTAAGATGAAGATTTGGCTATGGTAATTTGTTTGGAAGATGATATCAGGAAATAAAGATGAAGATACTGGGATAGTTAGATAGAGGAGAGAGAAAATAAAATGTATTTCACGGAGCCAAATACCACTGCGGAGAACGTGACTCAATCCCTATGTAGAATGCACTGTAGACATGTTCTTCTCCAGGATAAAATGCTGGCTTCCTCCCTCCACTCATTGAAAATAAATTACCTTCTCTGGGAGGCAATAATTTTTATTCTTCAACTGATTGACTTCAGAAAAAAGTCTTTGAAGTACAGCAGTGAAAGAATGCGCAGAACCTTTAGGTGATTTAAATTAACTCTATTACCAACTTCCTCTTCCAATCAAGATGGAGTAACAAAGACTATAATCACCAGCCTACTTGAAACAACTAAAATAATGGATAAAATACGAAATAGCTACATTGAAGATATTTAACTTACAGGCAACAGAGGGCAGTGATCTATGAGAAACTGATGAGGCGAGATCTACAACTGCCACAGCTTACTGACTGGTGAACAGGAAGGGGGAGCCCACTCCCTGAATTCAGTAGATGAAACTGTGAACATGGAGAAGCAAAGGGAGCTGGAATTCACAGGTAAAGGACTGGCGAGGAGATGCTTGAACAGAGAGAGGACTCCAGAGGCCCGTGGAGTCTCATTCAAGTATTCAGTTGACTGCTGTGTGTGAGGAAACTACTGGAGATCTGGAAATTAAATATAGATGCAATGGGAACACCCACCATAAGTCTTTGAAGGTACCACTGATCTCTAAACTCTTCTCAGGGTATAGTAATGCTTTACTCTTCTGGCTGGAGAGTGAAATGTCAGACTCATTTGTTCCTTCTTGTCATAATTACCATAGGTCAGGGATCCCTTGAGGGTTCAGCCAATGTCAACTAAATTGATACTAATTAATTATGCATCCAGGGACCAGGAGAATGGTCATAGGGTAGAACTATGGGTCCAGTCCATTGGACACACCATGAGATGTACTGTGGCCAGGAATCTATTTAACACTTGACCTCCTAAGAACCTAAATCTAACTAGGGTATGGGGAAGGATGATGACACTTTGAGGATTTTAGTATCTGTGTCACCTTAAACTCTGTTTTTAGTTTCTCACTAAAAGTCTAGGTATTCTTTATTTCCCTGCTATACAGTAATCCAGTAAATAGCCAGTTTGCTTTCAGGAAGAATTAGCAAAATATTTCTTTCACAAGAGTTTCCTGGGGCAATAATCCTTTTTAAGTGATCATACTAGTTCTGAGAACTGTTTTGAATATATAAAGTGGGAGAGTGATCATTATTTTCCATCATGGTAGCAATAACAGCTCTTGAGTTTCTTTTGCTTGTAGAAGTCAAACAGTACTCACATATCAACATCTATCATTCCCGTAGGAGGGCTATCAGGTATTAGTAAGCACTACAGATCATTGTGGAACATAGCACCTTGGTAGTCATTCTGGCATCGTTTCCCATTAGAAGAGCATTCTAATTCTTCTTTTGTAGATAAGCGCAGCCACCTGGGTTCTACCTTTCTGGAATCCTATCATCCCCACTGAAGTGAAGAAGCCTAGTTCTCTGCAACGTTTCCTACTATTGAATCTGCTGCAGAGCACAGCTATTGCTGACCTTAATAATTACAGTGCCTTCTATACTAGTACAGTCTGTGTGTGTGTGTGTGTGTGTGTGTGTGTGTGTGTATGTGTGTGTGTATGTGATGTTTTCTAGGCCATACTGGAGAACAAAGTCAAATAAAGAGTTCTTCAGTCTATGTTATATATATAAACAAAATTGAGCCTCTTCCTTGAGTTTTCTTACCCCTTGCCCAATACTCTGCAAGGCTGAAATTGCTATAATCTTATTTACTAAGGGCGACTATTGTTTCAAAACTTTAAGAAGCCATCTTAAAAGTGTATTAGGATCAGATACAGGTATTCTTTTCAACGTGTTAAAATTTGACTACTGGAGAGTAATCAAAAAACCATAAACTCAGTTTTATTCAGCCATATATTTCAACTCCTCCCAGTTCCACAATCTCAAGATCCACTCTCACAAATATTCTTTTTGTTTCTGCTGGTATGTAACATCCTGTGATATTTTCCTATGAATAAACTACCTAATCCTAGAGCAGGGGATATGCTTTTCTGCTTGAGTTTTGCTGAGCTCTAAACCCGGTTATTTGTCTGGGGGCAATGGTGGGTGCAGGGCTAGATCTAAGGTAGGATAATAAAAATGCTTACAAGATAAATGGTTTGGGCGAGGTTTCTCTAATGCTCTAGGCAGTATTAGAGAGCAGCTAACTTCTAGTAATAAGGTATATGCTGTTTGTGCCAGCCTTGAGTGTTTAAGATAATTTGTGAGTATACATGTCACACATACAACCATCTGAGTATCTCATTCATTATCTATCACGTGCTGGTTTTATCATAAGAGATGTATCAAAAGTCTATATTACTTTCTTAACTGTTCTCTCACTTTTATGGTTAAATCTGTGGCTTGATTCGTAGCAGTTTGTATTGTGGCTGCAAAACTGAAGGGCCACAATAAATGATGCCAGGGATGCCCTCCGCAGCTCTTTGAGTGCTATTTGGCTCACACAAGCCTGTTTGATTGACGGCTTCCAAGGACCACAGAAACCAATCAACCTCTAAATCATCATTACTATTGACTTTACTCTGTTCAAGTGCTAGAACTGAAGTATGATTTAATTATTTCCCTTTTACCTGTTTCTCATCCCAGTCTCAAAAGTGATCGTCTCAGGATCATAATCCTATGATACACCCTGGGTTAATTCCTTTTACTTCCCACCAGCCGTGGGATCCTGCTGCCAACTGAAAGGCGAGTATCACAAACAGAGGGTCTGCTCAGGGCCATTTCTGCTACAATTAGTTTAGTCTAGAAACCTGAAAATAGAAAGTGTCAATTCCCTCTAGAGAATTTTGTCTTAACAAGTAACTGCTTGAAGTAGACAGTGTAATGTTATGGGGTGAGAAGAAGACATATGATAGTATTTATTAGCTTAATATTCTGTTACCTTTCAAACTTATCCGTTTTTTTTTTTCTATTTGTTGTCTCAACTGCTATCAGCTTCTTTACTGCCCTTAATTGCATTATAATGTAATCATCATATATGCATTATTTATCTTTCTTGTATGTTCTAAATATAATATATATATATATATCTCTCTGTGGGTGTATATATATTTAGCAATAAATACCATATTCTGGAGAAGTAAGTTTATCAACTAATTTATCACTAATGTAAAGTTATATTATAGATCATGAGTCCAAGTAATAATAACGCAATTAAATAAATAATAATTAAGTACATATTTATTTATTTTCTATGACATTCCAAATTCAGATTTTTCAATGTAATGAATGTAAAGTAAATACAAACATATTTCAGCATATTTCAGATTGTGATAGATGAAGGTCTAACTCTTTGTAATATATGTATGTTTATTCACTCTTTAAAAATATAGGGAGGTCTAAAATTGTTTTTCTATTTTTTATGATTTCAATACAAAATAATTGCATTCCATCATCTAAGAATAACTTGAATAAATAAAAAATATTCATGTTTCATAAACTGATATTTACTCTAAACAAGTGAAAGATGTACCACATCAAGAAATCTTCATATATCAGTAGCAAATACTCTGAGTATTTGTATGAAAATATTGAAGGAGATAATATGTATTTTGCTAAATTTCTCAACCTCAGAAGTGCATATTAGATAAATATGAATCCATGTGTTAAACTTCATACTGCGTTAGATTCTATAATAACTTATAAGAAAAGACAATTTTTTGAACAAAAACATATATTAGTTTTAATACATATGCATTGAACACTTTAAACCTAAATCAAACTTAATATTTTTTCCTGAAATTATTTCCAATAACTAATGCATCTAGATGAAAATTGAACAAAATTAAACAATAATGTATCTAACTTAGGGCTGGCATGTATATTAACCTGTCAACACTCAGATTCCTTAATAAAAATTAGCCAGTATTGTAAAAAAAATTTTTTTTCTCAGTCTTCTTACTCCATTTCATATTTAATTCAGCACGTACTAATCAGAGGTGAGGGAGCGGATGGCCCATTCTCTTGCAATAACATCTAATTCAATTTGTTCCCAAGGTTCTGCATCCTCACAAACATGCTGCCTGCAGTGTCACTTCATCGGAAAGAACGATTTAGCTTCTCCTGGTTTTATTTGGCATTTTTTTTGCAAGGTACTTTCTCACATGGAATCTGATCTACTTGTTAGAAGATTAGCAAGGGAGTGTATGATGTCTCAAAAGTCATCAGATATCATTAGAGGCTCCAACAAGTCATAATTAACTTTGTGTTTAAAGAAGAGAACAACAGAGTCCCCAATAACACATCTGGGCAGGCAGCCAGGACACTACCATGGGAGTCATGATGTCTAAACATAAATTGTGTAGGCTGGACCTGCAATGTATACTGATCAGAAGCAAGGCAACTATTAACATGTCAAGGGAAAAGAAATTTCTAATAAAGTGAGCAGATGTCCTGGAAAGACTAAAACATTAGCCTTTAGCTTAATGGCTACAGAACATATACTTTCAAATAGACATGACCCTACGCAAGAATCAGTTCTTACTGTTAGCCAAGAACTAGTTTGAACCTGAGGATGATTAGGGAGGCAGTGTCTTTTGGGCCCAACATAAAATTGGCAGGTTAGTGAGAGTTGGAGACAATAAAAATAAGATAAAACTTTTATTCTCTGGGCCAATTTCTTTGAGATTCTTTGGGCCAAATTTTAAAAAGTCCCTCCAAACCAGAAAATATTGTATTTCCAATTAAGCCTTTAAGAGAGATTAGTTATATTTTAAGAAGGGATTCTTACGAAATCCTACCCAAATTATTTGAGCTCCTTTTACCTACGTTTGCACAGAACTACTCTATGTAGTCTCATATAGCTCAACAAGCTTTATTTGCAAGTCTTCAAGCCAGCCAGAGTGGAGTCACTTATTACTACTGGAAAAGCACAAAAAATCAGAAATTTTCCCAATCTTACTTTTTTCTTCTTTTTTATGTTTTTTTGAGTAGTTTTTTTTCTTTTTCTTCCTTTCTCTTTCTCTTGCATCTCGTTTTTCTAATCTCTATACCTGCTGTTTGTCTTCTGCTTCACTCTCTCCCGGTTCTTCACTGACCAACTTTGATGCTGTGTTATTATCATGAAGGATAAGCTTCCATTAATGCACAAATTCCTGTCCCCTCTTTTATCAAGATGACCATATCAGACAGCAGCATTGAAGGACAAAGAGGCTTATTTAGAGAGTAATTGTTGACAGTCGAAAACAAAGGCTTGAACTCAGAGGCTGGTATCAAAAATCCAAGGATCATTTATAAGATTTTGCACTGGAAAAAAGATCTCTTTTCTAATCAAGAGCTTACCTTTCTCTCTTACCTTCTCCCTCCTTTAAGTCTTTTTTTTTTAAACCTCAATATATACAAAAGTAGAGCAAATTTACACGAATTCCTATGTACCCACCATCCAGCTTCAATATGGTCTCAACTCAAGGTTCATCTTGTTTCCCTACCATCATCCATTCCTCTCCATTTTATTATTTTTAAAATCCCAGATATCAAATCATGTCTTCCATAAATATCTTGACGGAATATTTTTTAATATTAAGAAAACATATGCTATTTAACCACAGATTATCTATATATCTTTTACTGCTTTGCAAAATAATTTAATTACTTGTAAGTACACACATAGTTACCCTCCATAATAAATAGCATATAGGTCATATAAAATAGTCAAGTATATGTGCAGGTTAAATGAAAGATCCGCCTGAAGAAAGACTATCATTTCTGTGCAAAGCTGGAGGACATCTGCTCTTTATATGCCTGTACTTTTGCTCATAGCAGGAAGCATTGCAAGGCTCATTTTAACAACTGGGCCATTATTCAATGAAGAAATGGTTTTGACATTATATGGCAAATTATCCCATGGTTTGACTTAACGCAAATCTATGATTCAAATGACAGATAAATAAACAGAGGTTTACTGCTAAATTTATATAAAGTAAATGTAGAAAATGCAAACATACTGTATTACGAAGTCAACATTATTGTAAAGTATTTTTCTTCCCCTGGAGAATTATCATGCCATTGTGTTTATTCTATTTATGATAAATAGTTCACATAAATTTTCATTAGAGATTCAGATTAGTTTTTACTCTCTGGAACATTAGTTTGAAATAAAAAAAAAAAATTAAAAAGATCCTTATATGCAAATATAAAACGATTATGAAGAAATAAAATGAATGATATATCTTGAAAAATACTAAATAAAACAGAATGAAAGCAAAGCCTATCATAATTACAGTAGTTTGACTCACACATGCCCTAAATTCTATAGTTCTATCACATAAAAATTAGAGATTATCAGAAAATAATAAAGAGCTTCATTTTCTTTGTGCAAAAAAATAGAGCTAGTGCCATCAGGAATAACACATAATACTAATGATCAAAGATAGAAATAATTACAAGATTACATTTTAAATTGTTTTAATATTGAGCATGTTGAATTAATTTTCTAAGTTATTTTGTTATAAATATATTAAAATTCTTAAAAAAAAAAAAAAAAAAAAAACTCCTGAAACATCTGCTCTCAGTTCTCACTGACTACATTGATAGTACAATTTTTGGATTTCCTAAACTTCCTTGAAGTTACTGGACTTGGGGGCTTGAAGGATGCAGAAAGGACAGGAGCAGAGTCTGAGAACCCTGATGACAGCAGAAATCCAAATGGCACTCAGGGAATGTTAGCAGCTCCCACACTGGTGGAAGATGTCAACTATCAATGAATTCCATGCTTTTTTTCATCTTCTCTTGTTCTTGGGGAGATTAAAGCCTACTTTTCAGTAGTAACATTTTATCCTGTTAAAGAATAAACTTCAACTGAGTGCGTTGGAAGATCTAATTGGCTTCAGTAAGCGATTCATGATTTGGGAAGCAACGGGAAGGGCGCGCTGAGAAGTTGTGCAAAATGGAAAGTTTCATGGGCAGAAGGGTTTGGCAAGAAAGTTATTATCACAAGAAAAGGATTATATTTTTAAACCAGGTTATCTTCTTGGTGGGAGGGGTTGAGGAGTAGGAGTGTGGGAGATTTAAAGGGACACAGATAGCAGAAGTTTTATTATGCAAATTACCTTACTGGCATTAATCAGGAAAATCTAGATTGCTAATTTTAAAATTCCACTCCTGGGAGATGCTGAAAATGCAGTTAGGTTAGCTGTTAAGTTTTGGTTTGATGACATGTCTCTGAACCTCTCATGTTTGTGGGATCTCTGACCCTCATTTATGTGAGGTTCTCAATACATACATATGTAATTAATTTAATCATTTCTCTTGTTAATCTGTCTTAAATAGATTTAATTATTAGACTAGCTGGAAAACCTGAGAGAGAGTAGAGGAAATTTTCTTCCATTCCCATAATTTAATATAATTAATAATAATGATTTAAAATCAATAAAATTAATTATTTTGATAAATTCATTTCATTTACTACCATACATCAATAAAAGAGAGGAACATATTGCTACCTGAAAACAAACACGCAGAGACACATATAAACACATATACACAAATAGAAAGGGATAAATCTCACACAAATAAGTTGTGAAAGAAAAGCCACACACTAAATAGTGCAGATTATGTGAGTTCGATGACACATATTTTAAAATAGACATAGTTATTCTGTTTAGAGTAATGAATTTAGTGGTAATTTTAAGACATAAAGTTTGGTAAATGTAAATGAAATATTTATTTATGGAATAGAAAAATATTACTTTGGCATTAAAATTAACTATCAGCTAAAAGTCAGTAATGGTGATTTTAATTAAAAACTACAGTGAGAAATATGCAGAAATAAATGAATTAAGGAATATATAGAATCTTATGCAGTGACCTCAATATTCAGGAGTATGTGAAAGAAATATCATACAATTTTCATCTAGAATTTTGGGAAGGCAGGGTATCAAATACGGAGAAGAGACAAAGCAGAACAAAGATATTTAAAGACAGAAATAGAATTAATAAAGCCACTTTAAAAGTTTGTGTCAAACTCACACATCTTCTCTTCAGTATTCTTTCCCAGTTCGCCTCTGCTCTCAAATATTTAAACGTCATAAAATATTTTTTAGGACGTCTTTCTTTTTCAGACACTCAATAATCACTTCGTCGCTCTTTAAATGTCTGTTTATGATATTTTAAGGGATAATTAAAGGGATTATGTGGAGAAAAAGAAGAGAAAGTTTAAGAATGCTTTATCATGATTTATAAATATGAAATGGCAACAAATTGTTCAATCCTGCTAGGGTACTATGAAATTTTATTTTATAAAAGTTAAAAAGAATGGTGACACACAAAAAAAATTCTGAGAAAATTAAGTGAAGGTTAAACAGGAAGTTTGAATTGCTATATCTATCTACCCTCTATAAATATTCCTATAAATGTGGAATTTTGAGACATTAGTTGGTGTATAAAAGAATACATCTGTTTAATATTATATGGCACTTTTCTTTGATTAAACACTTCCCCACACATTTGATGAAGAACATAGGGAGTCTCTATTACTTAAATGTCTTTCATTTGCCCTGTACTAGAGGCTTATTCCTGCTAGGAAGATTAGCTTTGCATGGTTTGGTTCACTTCCATAGTGGGAGCCATAAATCCATCAAAACACATAAAAGAGACTGATGGCCTCCTAATTAAAGCTTGAATTTATAGTGGAGACCGTCTTCCAGGGGAATTTCTTCATGAAGCAATAGAGTAAGAAATGCTTATTTTTATCTATTAAGAGGTTGTTAAGTTTATTTTGAAGGCATAAAATGAAGCTTTAAGGAACATGCATCTAGTTACTATATTACTTCTATTACAAACTGGTAGCAAAGATATGACATTTGACACACAAAACTGAGTCATAAACAACTGTAAAACTTGTTTATAAAAATGTTGATGCAAAGGTGATCCAAATGATAAACGAGGAAGTATTGATATTGACAGAACACTGATGTCAATTTAGATGCCTGTGGACCATCTTGACACTGCAGCAGAGTGCCATAGCTCCTGATCAGTGAGGATCTTTTTCAAAGAATAAACTATTTGTTTAAAATGGAGATGAAGTAGAATATCCACAACATTATTTTTACCTCTTGCCTCACCATTATTTTTATTACCAAAAATATTCTCAAATAGACTATTTCAATTTTACTCTATCTTAAAGTCTAATACAATGATTAACAAAATAATAATTTCAAACGAAAGCAAAAAAAAAATGTCTTATATAATTAAATACTGGCTGTAACATCTTACTCCCCAAAATAAATATTAGTTCACAGATGTGTTGTTAGCTGAAATTATAATTTATGAGATGCCACAGGATAAAAACCTTAGAAATAATTGGACATATATTATTTCAGCTAAAAAAAGTGATAAAATATCTACAGGTATAGCTGTTTTAAAAGTCTGATTTGTACTCTTTTACCAATTTTTTTGTAATGTCTATCATCAAACATCATATATCTATATCCCCTCCCCCCCACACACACAAAGAGAAAGAAAAAAATAGGTTTAAATTATTAAACTGACCCTCCAGGTTAACTATTTAACCTTGACTGTTTTAGAAAACATACCTTGAGTTAATTCAAGTTAATCCAATACAGGACACCCAATTAGAATTTGCTTAAATAATTTTTTTAAATTATTAGAGTAGACAAGTGCATGAGTAACTAAAATCATTAAAGGAGAATTTTTCCAGCATGTCTCTTTACAGACTTTCTGGTACTTCATTCTTTTATTTAAAATATTTATTTTGTAATACAACAGTTTAAACTATTTGTTACTGAACTATTAGTCAATTTGAAAAAAATTTGAAACATTTACACAAATTTTAATATTCTTTTTATAAATTTTTTGTTCATTTTGAAGAAATCTGTGTTAAATACATTTTTAAATGATACATTTTAATGATGTGAAACTAATGTGGTAAAATTTGCTCTTTTAGCATTGACTTTAAAATAAGTATCAAGTTATTGGCAAAGAAATATGGTAACGTGATTAGAAGAAATAAATGCATTTCTATGTAAATTGAGTACAAGTGGGTAATCAGATTGTATTCCTTAAACATACACAATTTTTGATTGTTAATTTTACCTTAAAAAGATTGGTGGGGGGTGTTGTAAAGGAGAAGAATACCATAGATCTCTCTCTCTCTCTCTCTCTCTCTCTCTCTCTCTCTCTCTCGCTGCTCTCCACCAAGTGAGGTTACAAGAAGAAGGCCACCTGCAAACCAGAGTACTCTCACCAAACACCTGACCTGCTTGTGCCTTGATCTTGGAAATAAATGTTGAGAAATAAATGTTATTTGAGCAAAAGTAAACAAGTAAGTAAGTAAGTAAGCAGATAAATAAATAGATAGATAGATAGATAGATAGATAGATAGATAGATAGATAGATAAAAATGCTATCAAATTATGGGGAGCAAGACAACTGTAAAAGATCAGAAGGGTGGTTGTTAGGGGTTGTGGGAAGGAGAGAATGATGTTACCATTAATAAGTGCAATGTTTCAGTTCTGCAAGATGAAAAAGAGCTCTAAAGATGGATGGTGGTGACAACTACACAACAATGTAAATACACTTAATATTATTGCACTGCACATTTAAAATAAAGTTGGTAAATTTTACGTTATGTATATTTTACCATAGTTAATAAAAAAGTGAATTCTTATTATAAGACATATTTTTTGTTGTTCGATTATTATTTTGGTTACCGTGTTAAAATTGATCAAGTTGCCCACTTTCATTTTTCATTAATTAAATAACAAATTAATTGACTAATCTAAAAATATCAGTGTCAGTGTTGAACAAATATAAATAATATGAGTTTCAATTAAAAATTATCTGAATCCCATATACCTATTTGAATTAGTTATCTGCTTATTCTTGTGTTTGATGCATGACTGTTTATAGTGAATTCTGTTAATTAAGGGACATAGTGTGCTTCATAAAACACTTTCTACATTTTGTTGTGCTCTATACTATAAAGAAAAAATGTATTTTTGAGGCCATTTGTATAGTCCATGTTTAAGAAAGGCCACACAACTTAATTGCTCCCATGAGAGAATACCGATTTTTTGAGAGAGATTCATATGTTCAAATTCTTTAAAAGTGAATGTACACCTATCAAGTTGAATACATACTATAAAAAATAATATAAATAGCATATATTCAAAGAGACTAATTAAATCTTTTAGTGGTAAAATAACTGATTTTACTGACCAATAATTTGACCAATACAGCTTGTTGTAAAGTGGAACATTACAGTCACTTTACAGAGATAAGCAAATCCTTTGACAAACTATTCCTAAAACTTAACTCAAATTTTTATTTTTATAATCTCAATATAAGATACAACCTAGAAATACTTCGCAATTTAGAAGGGTAATTTGTTTGTTAAAGACAATCATTAAATATTTTATGTTCAATTATACTGGCAGTTCTCATGATAAATCACTTTTAGTGTAATTGATTCATATTTCTTTGAATGTGTTGTTAGCATTAACTGGCTGGCATTGAGTATACATGTGTATGTGTATGTATGCCTGTGGTCTATGTGTATATATATATTGGGAGATATCCCTGTCTATAGCAGAAAATGTATCATAATTATTGATTCAAAATACTCATCATAATTTTATGCATAATCTGCTTTATTGTAATTAGTTATTTTAATGATCTAGCAAGAACCTATAAAACCATCCACATCTACACCCATACCTCCACACAAAAAAGATATGCTTAAAATAGTCTTTAAGATATGCAGATGTTAATTCCTTATTTTAGAAGTTATTGCCAATCTGTTTCAACAAGCAATGTATAAAATAGGGCAATAGATTATAGGTAGATAGATAGATAGATGATAGATAAATAGAATAAAGTGATCATATAATTTATAAATAAGCACAATTTTGTAAAGAAAGGAGCGCTATTGCCAGATTATTAGCATTTATTATTATAAGTGTTTCATCACAACATATATAAAGTTGGGATGTCATAAAAAAAAAACAATAAATCCCACAACATAACAAATAAATAATAACAGCAGCAAAACTGAGTCTCTGGTTAAGTTATTTTTTGGAAGAGTTTCTACCATATTCATATAATTTCTTTATAAACTTTATATAATAAATGTTTTTAAAATTTTAAGATAACAATAAAGTTCAAAACAGAAAATTCAATTTGCTATATGAATGAATCATCACCAGATCTTTCATTCTTTCATTTATTCATTTATTCAATATGATTTAATAGTAATTAAGCACTAGGTTGATTTTTTTATCATTGATTCTTTCAAATCTCTTCTCTAAAACAAAATCCCAGAAGAATACTACCTATAGAGAAAATACATGAAAATACAAATGAAAGTTTACTCTCATTTATGTTTATTGGTGTAATAAGATACCAATATATGAAACTGAAACAAAATCTTCAGTTATTTTTACTTATTATTTCTGAATCCTTGTAGGATAAAATTCTTAACTGAACTGAAATGTTAGTGCCATTTTTTTAATATCAAGTGTGCTAATACAGTCATTTACTATGTTTTCTTCTATAGGCCATACTGAATTCTTAGCCTTTAATTTTTTCTGTTAGACTTTCAGAAGCATATCTTTGGAGAAAGACATTTGTATTAATCTGCAACCACTGTCATGAGTAATTTAATGGTGATGTCAGTATACTTTCAGTCACTCTTTGCCAAATAACCAAAAATGTCACTATGATTGAACACTAAAGGGAAGGCAATAAAATGATTAGTTATGACTACAAGAAACACTTATAATTTTTAGCAATGTGAAAAAATTATATGTATATATTAGAATGTGAAATACATTTTTATACTTAGGTCAAAATATATGGGGAGAAAAATAGGCAGACTGCTAGTTGCAGGACTGGTGTGAATTCCTCTGAATTTCTACTTTCCTCGGCTCTTGTTTTGTTAACCTGGCTTTGTCGATGTCTGTGTATATCTAAATATTTTGGTCTGTCTATATCCATTATCTATCATCTATCTATCATCTCTCTCTCTCTCTCTCTCTCTCTCTCTCATCTATCATCGATCTATCCATCCATCTATTTATTATCTATCATCTATTCATCTTTGATCTACCTAATCTTTATTGTTCTCAAAACAAATAGGAAGTATGGGGAAGTTTTTAAATTAACAAAAAAATATAGAGTCTAAATCCTAGCTTTGACAGTTTCAAGCTATGCAAATTGAACAAATCATGTGAATGCTCATGACTCTGTTTCCTTGTATTACTATAATTTCAAAGGTTATATTACTATAATTTCAAAGGACATTGTAATACAACTTGCTCTATGTGGTTTGGGAGAGGGTATTAGAAACTATTTCATGTAAAAGTACCATCATAATAGTAAGTAAATTTAGCAATATATGAATAATAGGCATTCGGTATTTATAATGTGCCAAATCTTGTTTTGAAGCACTTTACATGACTTGTTTAGTTTTCACAATAGTACTAGCATTTATAAAGAATAAAGAAGGTAAGTAACTTTTGCAAGATCACACAACAAAGCAGATCTGAATTTTAAAACCAAGCAGTCTGACTTCAAAACCAGTGCTCTTAGAATTCTTTCTACACAGAACTATGGCAGATTAAATTATAAGTCAATTTTCATGCCTTCATTAAAATCACAATAGTAATGCTAAAATAAGTAATTTTATACTGTTCAACTAATGTGGTTTGCATCATGGTTCTGATTTGACCTGAGTTCCCTCTGTTCTTCTCTGTCATAGTCTTTTCAGACTTTCCTCTTTAAACTTCAGACCTGCTGTATCAAATGGTCACAAGGTCTCTGCTTGTATAATTATTCTTTGAAAATAGTGTGATAGGTCATCCTCTTCTTGAAGCTGTATAAAGAGAGAATCAAAATATCTTTGGCAAGGGAGTAACATTTCCTTCATTGAGACAGAGCTAGAATCTGATGTTTTTTGTTTTTTGTTTTTTCTCTTTGTGCTGTCAGATCACTTTCTGTTAAATGTTAAGTCTTTTAATGTTGTCTTTGGAGCAGTACGTCTATTCAGTGTAGCTCATTGCCCTCCTGATCAAAGTACGGAAACACTGCCTACACTGCAGATATCAGAAGTTAGTTAAGTGCAAATGTAGTAACTTTCAGCTATTCTTGCAACTGTATTTGTCTCATTAGCAAATATGCTCAGGGCAATATTGATTTTTAATGCTAGTCATTTTTCTGGGGTATCATATTTTCCCACATTTTTGCTTGGCATAAATATCCTCAGAGATTTTTTAAAATTGCAAATGTAATTCTAATTTTCATTTGTCAGATACATAACTCCACTCTTTTAAGGGAAAGAAGATAAGATATGAGCCATAAGCATAATAGCACATTTATGGAACTCCAGCTGCTTACCCTTTAAAGCTAACTCTTACCACTCTTCGCCCTTCAGATTTACATGATTGCACAGAGCTACTAGAATTTTCCTGAACAAATTCTACTCTCTCTTATGTTTTTAACTTTTTAACTTTTTATTTATTTATTTTTTGTGAAAGTATAATTTATTATTTTCTTTCTTTTTTTAATTTATTTATTTTTATTATGGTGGTACTGATTAACAAAATCTAGTAAGTTTCAAGTGTACAATTCAATAGTAAATCAAATATATTTTCCATTTTATGTCTCTCTTGTTTTAATTTGCTCATATACTTCTCCCTACCTTGTATTAATATTTCTCTATCTTTGCTTGTTAACCTATTATTTAGAATAATTTATATAAAGTGTTTATTATTCCTATTTGTTTATATTTAGAATTTAAGTTCTTTTTTATCAGTTTATAAAAAATTGTAAATAAAATGACAAATATTTTTACATTTGTAGCAAATGTATTTCATCAGTTGCATTTTTCATGTATCTTTGTTTTTCATTAAAGATATTGCAGTTAATTTTATTATATCAAAATTTAAAATGCTGCCATTTTGATTTCCAACTTACAAATATAATATAAGAATATGGTAAAAACTTTTGACATATAGCTGTAATTTTCTATTCATCTGAAAATGTATTTGTTTTTCTATAATATAATTTTTCAATATGCTTATACATTTTATAAAGTTCACTTCTAAATGAATGATTCAAAATGTTCATTTTTCTATTTTTTCTCCAATAGCTAGCTATTATCCCACACTGTTTCCAGGAGTCTTTATCACCCTTCCGTATCATACAGTCTTAACATTATATTCTAATCTTAACTTTAAAAATTTTTCTTTCATTTAATATTTATTGAGTCACATATATGAGGTATCCAAGAGAAAGCAGGCACTTAATGACATTATATACTTACTAATGGTTCTACTGTTCTTTAAAAATTTTACAGAATTGTTCCACTTATTTCTACTAACAGTTCTAGGAGGTAACCAGGAAATATTTTGTACTACTCATTATGACCCCTAACTGAGATTTACTGAATTAATTGACATGCGTCAGATCTAATATTATATCCATTTCGTACAGGAGCCAGGTTCCATGGTCCTCAGTGGGGTCTAGTCCATTTCTCTTTCACTTTTCATGCTGCCTAATGAGAGGGACATATAAATAGATTGATTTGATAAAAATTTGTTATTTCCACTAGTCAAATATTAATAAAAAACTTTAATTTTCCTATTTTTGTAAAGTGAAGTTCTTATTAATATCCACACAACAACATTTTTTTATTAGTTTGGAATAAAGTGACAAAAATGTGACTTTTATTGCACGGAAGGATGGTAAGTATAGAAAAGCCTACACATCATGCAATTAATAATGTTGATTTTGAAACAATTATTAACTTATCAAAATAGTTGAGTTGTTTTTATGGAGAATTAAAAACAGCATTTAATAGAGCGAGCTTTTCTAATTTGTCCTAATTATAGTAAAACATTAATTGACCTAACTAGATTATCTTTTTTTATAACTTAATTTTCTGTAAAGATATGCATTTCATTTTCTTGTATTTCCTTTCGGAAAACCATTTTATTTATTTGGTATTTAAATTTCACATAAATTAGTATATGTTATTAAAAATAAATAGCTAATATGTGGGGTTTTTTACATGTTTTTCTATTTAATTGCTATTTAAATCTGTAAAGATCTTGGAAAATATCAAATATCAACTTTACTATTATTGATAATAGGTATTCAAACTGCCGACAAATATCATTTGTGAAAATATTGCATCATGTTTAATCTTCTGTGGGTGTTTTATTCAACACTTAATTTATTTCTAAAAATAAAAGTACAGACAAGTACAGGGTAAGCATGGCGTGCAATATCCAGTATAACATTTAAAATATTATTTTTTGTCAACTGAGAAAAAAAAAAAAGACCTTAAGATGTATGTAGCGCTAGCCATATTCTTTTCTAGTCTTGTTAGACTGTTTTTCTCCTGTCACGCATTAGTTATTTCTTTCACAACTATGAGAATTGCACTTAAAGGATTTAAAAGGATCTCTTATGATCACCTAATGTAACACTCAGAGAAAAATCTTTGCAACACTTCTGTAATGTTAGCCTCTTTCTTAAGAAAGGAAAAGGCATTAGTTCATTCCGTTTAAAACAGCTCTTGCTATTAGAGTTCTTTTCTCACATAGTTAATTTTCATCTATTGTTCTGTTGTCATAGCTTTTCCACCTCTCAGGCCACTAGTAGAACTGGAAAATAGCCGACGAGGAATATGTTACCTTTTTAGTAACTTTGCAATGTGTAAGGAAAGACTTGCCATAATATCCATAGCTTTATCCTTTGCAGACTTAGTAGTACTAATGTTTATCCCTACTAGAATCTTTTAAATCTTATTGCTCATCTAGTGATACATTCCAAAATCCATCTGGAAATTGTGGTAACAAAATGCACTAAGGCTCTGGGAGTTTTAAAAAATGTTTTTAAGCCAGGACTTTGGACATTGAAGCAATACAGCAAATGAAAGCTGCCCAGAAATTCTCAGAATGGACCTGAAGTTTAGCAATAAGGTTCAGTATCAGGCAGGGCCTCTGCTGGTCTTAATCAGAAGCAGAAATTTCCTGCCGGCCTCAAGCATGTTTTACGGTTAAATTTAAAATGTATCCACGCAGATGGGGTTAAAGCTACCCAGGTCACGACCCCAGAATTAGTGGTGAGGTTAGATAGGCCTGTTCAGTCCTGCTGCTATTTCTCACTGTGCTTGACCCACACACCTCTTTCTGCCTGGGCAGCCTGATCCTTTTTCCAATCAGCTCCTTAGTTGTCCCAGCTGGATTTGACCTCTGTCCTAGCTTAGAATTTTCACCTTATCCTTCCATTCTCTTATGCTACTTCAGATCCTAATCTTTATTTAGAAAAAAATCCGGCAGAAGACAATAATAGATGTCCAAAGATACAAAAGATCTGTATGGAAAAGTTGTGTTCAATTCTAATCAGAAATGATACAGGATAAGCCAATCAGTGAAGAGATGCCTGGGGCTCTGGAGAACTGACATACAGCCAATCTAAATGATCAATAGCAGTTTCATTAGAACTAGAAAGCCATTCTGTTGACATTCCCTTCCCTTGAAAGATCTTGTTCCTCATACTCATATTAAACAGAACTAACACTGTGACATTACTTGTACCCTAGAACACACCAGATCCTTTCTTTCTTACCAAACTCATCAACCTGGCCCATCTGCGTGGTGCTAACTCGTTGCCATTTAGTCTGAACTTATGTATTCAAGAGGTAGAGGCCATACAAGTACCAGAAACAAAAACAAAGGAAAGCTTTCAATGATTACATAAGCAAGTCAGATAAAAAATTAGACATCAGTAAAAAGGGACCTTAACATTGAGAAAACGTCTTTCTCAATAAGGAGACTTGTTTACTTCCTACTGAGTTCTGATTAAAATCCATGGGTACAAATTAATAAGCCAAAGTAAAAAGATTACAACAGATGACTCACTCTGAGGAGGAGAATGTACAGTTTAAGGGAAATAAATAATGTTAAATTTTATTCTTTGATATGGTTTTATTTCCTACTCTAACTTTTCCATAATAACATAAAATGATTTTTAACATTTTAATCAAAGATAAAACATGATGTATAGTTTATAAAAATGCCCCACTTATAAGCATATGTCTAAGGAAATTAAACTGATTCATTTTAAACACATTTAATAGATCCTTTATTCATATATTATTTTGCTTATTTGATAAATATTTTGTGAGCACGGGCTTCATAGTAGAGACTTCAAATGTAAAAATAAAACAATGTCTTATGTATGACAGATAGATAAAGATAGGTAGATAGCTAGATATTTAAAAACTGATGGATTGATGATATGATATGATATCATATAAATATGCATGGATATGGCATCAACAACAAATCATCAACAATAAATCCTCATAATAATGAAAATGGACAATCTATTCTAATATTCATCCTGTTTGGATAGAATCAGGGAAGTCGACTTAGAAATACATTTTAAAGTGGTACTTGAGGAGTTGCACTTATGGTTAAATTATAGAAAGCCATCACTCCTTCACAGGAACAACTTTCACAGAACCAAGAAATCTATATTAAAAAATAAATCATACTTTTGTTTAAAGCTTTAATAAGGAGAAGTGGACACAAAGAAATCTAAAGAACTAAACTCTACTAAGAGATGTCCTTTGTAGGTGAACAAAGGACAGGGGAACTCTTATACATGAGTACAGTTGGTGAGGTTGGGATCAGAACACATAGGAGGTATACAGCCCATGAAAGACATATTTTTGGGGGAAAATAGTCACATTTTAACCAACTCTGAGCTGGAGTGTTGGATTTTAATCTGAAAGAACCACAAATACATAATTGATCCTGTTCAACAGGTAATTATGTTTTATGGGAGTTTTCTGAGTAAGCAGAAGTTGGGTTTTGGATTGGAAAATGAAAAGAGGTCATATGTCCTCATAATCTGGCACTGTCAGAGACTCTCATTCTTGATTTCTCCTGGTATCATAATATGTTATGACCTTGAAATCAATTGTTCCACAATATAATGTTTTAAAACCTTTCAGCCTTGCAGTCTGTAAGTTTCACATTCTGACATTGGGACAATGTCAAAATCTTGTAGCACTGTGGATTCCAAAGTGATCAAGATAGCAACTCAAGATATAGGAAAATATGCAAAATACACTTAGGATAAATATACCAAAATTAACTCAAGATAGATCAAGGACCTACATTTAAGACCTGAAACAATAAATTACATAGAAGAAAGCATAGATCTAAACTCATGAACTTTGGGTTTAGAGAAGATTTTATGAATTTGACCTCAAAGGCAAGAGAAATAAAAATAAAAATAAATAAAGAAGACTATATCAAACTAAAAAGCTTCTGTACAGCTAACAAACAAACAAACAAAAAATATATACACAAAACAAAGATACAACTTTCTGAATGGGAGAAGATATCTGTAAACAACACCTCCAATAAGAGGCTAAAATATCCATATATATAAAGAACTCATACAACTCAACAACAAAAAACAAGCAATCCAAATAAAATGAAATGGACGGAGGACCTAAAGAGATACTTCTCCCAAAAAGACAAGTGAAAATCTGATACAATTTGTCGCCAATGTACTCACATTATAAGCTAAAGGAATCTCTTCAGGCTAAAGCAATATACCAGATGGTACAAGACAGAATGAATACCACAAAGAGTAAATGTATGGGCAAAAATAAAAGCTCATTTTGTCATGTATCTATCTACTAATTATAATACATTATAATAGAAAGGTATTAGTCCATGGAGAAATAAATAACAAATAAATAATAAGAAATTTAATAAAAAATACATTTGCCTATCTTTCGAGTATTGGAAATATACTTGGTATATTTCAAATTGATATATTTCAAATAATATAATAAGTTCATATTAATATCAAATAGAAGACAGAGAGAAAATTTGTGGAAAATACCTTAAACAATTATCACAGTACAGATAATCACTAAAGCAGCCATTTTTATCCGGAGGCAATTACACTCTCATGAATTTTCACTGGGTTACAGAAAAGAATGCTCCTGACTAACTCACAGCACAAAGAGACACTCCACACAACAGAGAATATCTGGTCCGGAGACCATTAGAACAGAGTTTGGGAAACACTACAGTAATAGGACAAATAGAAACCATATGCCACATGATGGAAGGCAATGAGAAGAAAAAGAAGCATAATATAAATATAATTGTGAGGAAACAGCAAACAAGCCCAAACTGAGGGACTGTCTAAAACATAACATCTTTGTTTTTTCAAATGTATCAAGATCATGAAAGTCAAGTACAAAATGAAAACTTTTGTCAGAAAATAGGAGACTAAAGGGGCATGATGACTAAATGCAAAATTTTATTTTGAACTTGTTCTTTTTGCTATGTCATTATTAAGAAAATTAACAGAAATGAGTGGGGTCTGAGGATAAGAAAGTAGTAACATAGTAATGTTAATTTCTTAATCTTGATATTAATATCTGAGGTAATAAGTCATTACTTGTGATGATTTCTTTGAGTCAACTTGTTTAAACTAAACAACTAAAATGGAAAAGAGGGCTGTAATCACTTAGTAGCCAGTACCTGCTTCTCCAGTCAAAGAATCAAACACTAATTTAGGTGCTAATGAATAATTCTGCAATATAATAGTCCATAATCAATTGACTTTAGATTAGTGAGATAATTCCCTTCTGACCCCCTGTAGACAAAAGCTTGAGGCCCCACCCATGAAGGTCTAGCCCCCCTCAGATCTTCCCTTCCTGACTGCCTGCCTCATGAATTTCAGACTTCCTTATGCAGCCTCTAAAATCACACAGCAAATTCCTCGCAATATAGCTCTTAACATCTTTATGCTTTACTAATTCTGCTTCTTTGGTTGAACTCTGAATGATACATTATTGTTCAAATGGTTCAGGGGAAAAATATATATATGTACACTTGCAAATTTTCTATAAATGTTGATTGTTTAAAAAATATTAAGAATAGCCAATAGAAGAATAAAACTTAAAAAGAGAAGTTTGTTGGATGAAAAATCCGGAAGAGTTATTTCAGGCAAAAAAAAAACAAAACAAACAAACAAAGAAAACATGTAAAAAGGAACAATAATAAAATAAAATGGTATGACTAATGACAAGTGAGAAGTTTATTAAGAGCATAGTGTAGGTTTCAGGAGGTGTGTGGGCAAAGCAGAAAATAAAACTTGAGAGTGTGGTTGGGACCAGACTATGATGAACCTTTATGTCATGCTAAGGTATTTGCAATACAGTTTGGGAGCAACAGTAAGTTAAAGGAGATAAGTGACTACTATTGTGTCATAGTTATTTGCAGAAAATAAATCCAGTAGGGATGTGGGGAGAGTAGGGGTAGATAACAGAGTCTTTAACAGGATGGTACACAGTCCTACCCAGGAGATGATAAAGGATATATATACTACTTAGTGACAGGGGAGTTACAGAAGAAAGGGCATATTTGCAATGAAATCCACATTATTTAAAGACTGATAAATGAGAAAGTGATGGCAATGAATGAATCAATGATGTCTTTAAGGGCTTCAGTTTCGAATCAACTGATTATGCCATAGATGGACCACTGAATTCCAGTAAAGAGCTGAATCCAGGCAGGCAGGAGAAACAAAGAGTTCAGTTTGGGCTGTATTTGGCTTGTGTTACATTGGGGTGATATTTTAATAATGTATTGTATTTTAAGACACATCTGTTAGGTTGATAGAGGGATATCATTAGAAGAGTTGCATACTTCTGTTGGGAAGCATGAAAATGGCTGAGATCACAAAAGAAAAAAAAATGTATTTTTAAGCAAGAAGAAGGGAAAACATGGCAAAATATTTCTCTGAAATTTAATTTGATCATAACTTTAAGCCAAATCGGTCATCATCATCTATCTTAATAGATATGGAGGTGAGAAGCAGGGTCTTGGAAACAATGCTCATTCTAACCAAGACCTCATTTAGATTAGTGTTCCTAAATGTTTTCAATTGTAAATATACTTAAGCTTGATATCTGCACGTGGAATCAAAATGATCATTTCTTTATGTAATCTATATGTAAAAGAGGTATTTATACATATTTTAGATAAAAATTACTTGAAAGCCTTAGGCATATTTTTCTTTCTCTTTTGTAATTAAATATGCAAAACTTATTTCTTTTGGTCTCCAGGATTCTTTACTCTTTGCCATTTTGTGACATTTTGAAAATAGTATACCAAATAGAAAAGGCATAATCTGCCCTTTAGAAAACAATGGCAGAAAATGCTTATATTTTCAAGGCTGAACAAGTGACTTAAAATGGATAACACTGTTCTAAAAGAAGCCAATCCACCACAAGCCATGAAACAGTAATCTAATTAGTTTTAAAATGATTTGTTTTTCCTGAATTTTTTTTTCATAAATGTTATTTTTTCCCTAGAATATGGTTACTTTTAAACACGAAATTCTTAAGTAATCTGTACATTACCTGGAGCTAATGCAGGATGCTATCTTTGTTTCAAAGAGTCAGAGCATATGACAGGCTTCTCCAACGGAAAAGGAATTTTAACTCACCTTTCCCCTTATAATTTGAAATAAATAATCTATTAAGCATGTGATAGTTCAGGGAACAGAGAAATTCACAAGGGGCTTTTTTGGATTTAGAGTGACCACTGGGTTTATTTTGACCTTATTTCTTTATACAATGTGGATCTGGGTGTTAGGTATTCCATGGGTGTACAAACTGTAACATAATGTACATAAACCACTTGAGTATAGATGTTATTTTTATTATTGTCACAGCTTCCGCATTTGGAAAACAGTCATACTAGCTAGTGTGAATACCAATTACAGTGATATTTCATTTAAACTCTTACTTGTTCAATTGTAATATTCACACATTAACCCGATTTACTTCATGATATTATTGTAACGGTAAGTTGTAGTTTTAGATATGAAAGTACTTAAACTTAAAATATATTCAGTGCTTGACACATACTATGTTTTGTGCATTTTGTATATGCCTACGTGATAGAGTTAATGAAACCAAGTATTTTTGAAACACCTGATAATTGAATAAAAATAGTCTTTTCAACATCAGCCATTATTAGTTAACCATAGTGTACTGTTTCAATTAAGGGCAAGTTGATATAGAATTAGTACTGTTTTTTATATTTTGAGAACAAACATCGCTGATCATGATTTATATGTTGTAGCTATATTGTCTCTCATTGACAGTATCTGACCATACAAAAAGCAGTGACCTCTTCCTATAGTCTAAATGCTTTGTGTGCCATGCCTGCAAAATCTGTTTTTCTCTAGGCTACATTTATCACATATTATTTAATAAAACCTTTACTCTCTGTTACATAGTTTAAATTTAACACAAAACTGGTTTCTAACTATATTCTAGAAGAGAGAAATGGGCTGTACCCCACAAAATTTTTATTTAAAAAAGCTTTATACAGTTAAATGGACTTTAAATGAAATGCCATCAATTCATGTCTAGTAAATATCTCCATGCATTATTTTTTCATGTTAGTCATTCTTGAATAAATATGCTCAAATCTTGGTTAATTCCACTAAACTGTAATTAGTAATAACTTAATCTTTTATAACATTTTGTCATTTATACAATACTTTTAAATGAAAGAGAAAAATTTATAAAAATACTTTACAAATGTATATTATATTTGAGATGTTATGGTAAATTTATTTGATATCAATTTTTCTGTACAGATAGGTTAGTAAAGCATTACTGTTCCACATTTTAAATGGGTCTTGAGACACTAAATATTTGGGGCACTTGTATAACAATTTACAAATAATAAGTGGAAGATTTGAGGTATATACTGCCGATTCAGTGAATGTTCAAGAAGTAATACCACAAGAAGTAATATTGTAATTTTGCAACAGTAGATTCTACTGATCTTAAAAATCGTATGTTTTGTGAGGCAAATATCAATTATAAATGCATCAACTTAAACAGAATTTAAAGAAGAACTGGCCACTGCCATTGAATTGTTTCACAGTAAAATCCAAGCAGCTTATTACTCTTAACATTCTTAATTCATGTTTAATCAAGAAGATATGACTTATGATTATAATTGTGCAAGTGAATCTTAGGTGCTCTGATGGGTGTATATATTTTTAAAATTGTTATAAACACATGATAAATTGACCCCTTAATCATTATATAATAACCTCTTTTACCTCTCGTTATATTTTTTGACTTAAAACCTATTTTGTCTCATATAAGCATAGCCAACCCTAATCTCTTTTGGTTTTTATTTGCATGGAATATCTTTTTTCATTCCTTCACTTTGAGCTTATATGTGTTCTTAATGCTGAAGTGAGTCTCATAATCAGCATTTTTTATTTTGCAAATTTTTTTTTTTTTTTGCAATTTACAAAATTGCAATTTGCAATTTTGTCCATTTAGCCATGCTATGCTTTTTGATTGGAGAAAATGATTCATTTACATTTAAAATAATTATTGATAGGTAAGAACTTATTAATGCCATCTTGTTTTCTGCCTGTTTCTTGATCCCATTGTTCCATTCTTCCTCTCTTGCTCTCTTCCTTTATGAACTGATGATTTTGTATAGTGATAGGCTTTGAGTTCTTTTATCTTTTGTGTATCTACTGTAGGTTTTGCTTTGTGATTACACATTATAGATATAACAGTCTGTTTTAGCTGGTAACAACATAACTTTGATTATATACAAAAAATCTACACTTTTATTGTCCTCCCACATATTTTGTTTTTGATGTGAAAATTTACCTAGGTTTTGTGTCTATTTAGAAATTATTAGTTAGTATTATTTTTAAAACTTTTGTCCTTCAGCCTTTGTACTAAATTTAAATGATTAAACACTGTATTACATATTACAGACATATTACAGTATTAGGATTTTGTAAATTTAAGTATATACTTACCCTTACCAGCGTGTTTTATATTTTCATATGTTTTCATGTTATCAATTAATATCCTTTTATTTCAGCTGGAAAAATTCCTTTTATCATTTCTTGTAATAAGGTCTAGTGGTGATGAATCTCTTCAGCTTTTGTTTGACTGGGAAAGTCTTTATTTCTCCTTATTTTTTAAAGGACAGCTTTACCATGTAAAGTAGACTTACTGGCAGTTTCTTCTCCTCCCTCCCTGCCCCCAGCACATTGAATAAATCATCCTACTCTCTTCTATCCTACAAGATTTCTGCTGAAAAATTCTATGACTTTTGGAGTCTCCCTTGTATGTGAAGTATTTTTGTTTTCTCTTGCTGCTTTTAAAATTCACTTTGTCTTTGATTTTGGCATAATGTTGTTTATTGAAGTTGGATAACCCATACGGAAAGTATAGCAAGTAGCATTTAAGAGATGAAAGCAGCTCCCAGATGATGGTCATTATGGAACAGGGATGAGCCATACAACCACAAAGAACTTAGTTCTTCTAAAAATATGAATGATCTTGGAAGTTGATGTTTCCTTAGAACCACTAGATGAGAACTCAGCCTAAAAGAAACTTTCATTTCAGTCTGTTATATCTTTGGAGTACCAAGTTACAGTGTTACTCCAGACAGTGGGAGTGGGCAAAACCTGAAAGAATTTTAGAGGAGCAAATAGAACAAATGGAACAAACAAAAACAAATAAACAAACAAAAAATGAAGTTGCTTTGCACAAATTGTTAGTGGAAATGTTGAAATTAAAATTACTAAATGCTGAGATATTGCATAAATCAATAGTAAACAAATTATATATTTTCAGTTCAAATAACAGTTTATAGATAAATGTAAGGATATAGTAATGGCATTAATGTAGATCAATAAATAATATTTACAAAGATGAATGGAGAGGTGTGTACAACTGATGGTAAGAAGACTCAAAAGGCAAAAACTGATGGTAAGAAGACTCAAAAGGCAAAAACCATTAAATATAAATTTTAATAATGTATTATTTTTTATAAGTGAAGTATGTGTGTTTTGTTCAATAGTTTTGTGACAATAAAATTGACAACTTTTACTTTCATAAAGTTATTTATTCTTTTTGGTATTATTAATCAAAACAACAAATTATTTCTCTTTTATACTTTAAAACTTTCGGGAAGAGAACAATATATTTAATAGTATGTTAATAATACATTCTACAACTATAATTAATGGTTGTCAAAAAACGTTGTCACTAGATAAAATTTTAAAAAGTCAAAGTTTATCTTCAGTGCACCAGCATTTATAATACTCTGTTATAAATGCAAATTTTCAGCTCAGATTCAATTTGTTTGGGTTCTTTTCCTATTCTCTTCTATTCCTTATATCCTATCCCCTCATAAAAATTCTGCTCAGGAATATTTTTCTTGTTGGCTATAAATTATTGTTATAGTTCAAATAGCTACAGTTCTCAAGCGTTGTTGGATTTGAATGAACATAAAATGATGGTCAGTAAAATAATAGCTCTTAAGTTAGAGAAATGAAAGAACTGTAGGAATTCAAATGTCATGAAAATTTAGATGAGAGAGGTGAGAACAAGGTGAATTTTACTTCTCCAGTTATAAAATAAAATCAAGTAAATGATTATGTAATTCATTTATAAGAGATATAGCTTTTAAAATAAAATACATCTATTATTTTCTACATATACTCAATTAATTAATACATCATTATAGTAGATTGAATTGTTGCTTGCTGGGATTTTGGTGAGAATTGCATTGAATCTTGACATCTGTTTAGACAACTTTAAAATATAGCCTTTCAATATACAAATGCCATAATTTTTCTAGGTCTTACTTAACTTCTCACAATAATATTTGCATTTTTTCAGTGTACAAATTTGTACATATTTTCTTGATATATTTTTAGGTATTTTTTGTTTATTTGTTGCTATTCAGTGATATGTTTTATTTTAGGTTCCATTTATGTTGCCAGTATGTAGAAATATATTTGATCTTTATAATTTATTAAGAAGAAAAGTAAACAAATCATAACCAATGATTTTTTAAAAGTGTACTTATTTGTCTATCCAGTCTGTAATTTCTAGATTAATTTGGTTATCTGAATAAACGAGTATTTAATGCTATTCATGTAAGGGTAAGCTGTACTCTTGTGTTAAGTAAATGTGAAATGGCAAAAGATTGAAACATAATAAATATTTTTAACCTTAGTAATAAAAGTATGGAATATATTTGACTATGAATGTTAGTAATAGAAAAATTTTCTAGAAAGTGCTGAATGGAGTAAAAGGTAAGATTTAGCTCCAAAGTAATATCTCCCTTGTGTGGTCATCTAAAACTAATCTTACTATAAACACAGATGTTTAGATAATGGTGTTTGCCAAGTATGTTTTCATTGGACAAATGTACACTTTATGAGTTTCATAAAGTTTTAAAACAATTAATTAAATCTCGAATATCTGAAGTAATACAAATGGTTTAAATTTCACCTGTCTCTGTAAGTGAAAATTTTTCTTCATTTTAAGATTGGACTTTAAGCAATTAAGTATAGAAAGATATATCTCTTGTGATAAGATAGTGAATAAGACAGAAGTGTTTTGCTATAAAACAAATTATTTCACCAGAAAGAGAGAAAGATTTTAGATTTTTGGATATGGCCTCATCACAGTTTTAGTTATTGAAGATTATTTTCATTTACCTATAGAGAATTTATATTAATGACTTACGATTATTTGGAATTGTTTTATTTATATATGTACATATACACAAATGTTAAGACTACAGTACGTCTCACTTAACTTCATCAATAGATTCTTGGAAACCAATTTTACCATAGGCAAATTAATATAAACAAGAGTTAAGTTCCTACGACACAGCTCTTGTCATGAAAACACCCACAAACTTTTAAATAAAGACCCAAACATTGCTAATATTAATCATTGAAATAAATGTGAGATTAATAAAAACAAGATAATTATTTTCCAATTTCTAGTTCTGGGTCATAAGTGGCTAGCACCTGTTTGGTCAGGTTAGGGCACAAGGTGGGGACTCAACCCTGGCAAGGATGCCCTTCCATCATAGGACACACACCCACACTCATTCAGACTGGGACAATGTAGGCATTCCCATTCACCTCATGTACGCATCTTTGGGATATACTAGGAAACTGGAGTACTCAGACATATGAGAATGTGCAACTCCACACAAACAATGGCCCAGACTGGGAATCGTTTTTTTTTTTTTTTTTCTTATCAACGTTATAATGAAATGTACTGATAACAAGATTCTTCAGTTGACACAATTTATAACTTCTAAATTCAAGCCACTCAATAATGTTGTAACAGATTTGGATGAAAATCTTGCTTTAAGAAATGTAACCAATATATTTGGTTACATTTGAAGACAGAATAAATTAATATGCCCATATTTATGTAATAATCATTCAAGGGACTTAAGACAAAGGCAGAGGATCTGAAATCCACAGACTGAAAATGCAGTTAGCAAGATAATTTTGAGAATTAAATAATAGTGGATTTTTTATGTTATACCATGGGAAGAAAAGGAATATGCTCATAGCACTGATGCCACAGTCCTTACTGTGCAAAAATCAATCAAAATTTATAAAACCAATCATACATTTTTTTCTCACCATACCAAACCTATATATTACACTGTAGAAAGATTGTTCTGCAGGTTTGATACAATGTTATTTCACCAAGCACTTACGCAATGATTATAAAATAAGAGAACAACATTATCTAACTATTCTGAATATAGTGAAGTCTAAGAAAATTCCTTAAATATCTTTTTATGTGATGATGCCAGATTGTAATCCTAAAGAGTCATGGAAGCGCCAATAAAACAAGTAAAGAGAAAAAAAATAAGGCTAATTTAAATATTAACTTTATTTAACCAATATATTCAAAATAGCATTATCTCAACATGAAGTCAATAGAAAATTAGAGATAATTTAAATTTTTTACTTCAAACTACGTCTTCAAAATCATGTGTATATTTTATACTTAAAATCTATTTCAATTCTGACTAACAAAGTTTCCCTTGCTCATTACCTGTTTGTGGTCAGTGGCTACCATGTTGGACAGCACAGCTATTTAGCAGTGGAGATAATTAACAACAGCCTAGAGACAGAATGAAGCATGATTCACAAGTATTCTCTTGACCATCCCTACCAGTGAAATCACTATTGCTCTCAATCTATCATCACCCAACATGTTGGGAACATTTTGCTTTTAAAAGTAAAATGGAATATTTTGTTTTTCAAAAGTAAATAGCATTTTCTTTTCTGATTTAAAATTTTTATAGCTTTTTAATGGAAAAAATTCAAGCAATATAAACATGAGGACAAAGTAAAAATAAGTGACTATCCATCAACCAAAGATAACCAGTTAACTACTGTTAATATTTTGGTTGATATCTTTTCTAACATCAGTCCATAGATAAAAACAAACTATTCATGTACTTAATCCCCAATAATACATGCAAAATATGTATTTATGAACATTTACATTTTCTCACATTTTTCCAAATACAGCTTCTGGAACAGAAAACACTTTAAATGATTTAAAATAAGTGCCATCAGTAATATAGAGGAATGAGGTGATCTAATTTCATGAATTGTTGCTAATGCCATTTATTAGGAAAAAAAGTCATTGAAATAATAAGAACTTACATCAAAGCAGTAAAGGAAAACTTGTCAGTAAAAACTCTTCTGGCGGATGTTTCACTTGGTCTCTTGAAATGTTTGCTCTTTCCCAAATCCGCCCCTGTTCACGAACCATACAACACAGATTATTCTTCCAAAACCTAAATGGAGCTAACCCCATTAGAATATGGGTTCCATTAGAAGCTATACTGCATCTTTCATTCTGTATTGCATTTTCATGTAGATATTGCTTAGGTATACAACAGAGCTTAAAAAGGGGCTACATCGAAAGGAGCAAGCACACCAAGCCTAAATTAATTTTCAGCAGCGTACTTCTGTGAATTTTCTAAAGCATTTCCAAAGCTGCAAGATTGGCATTAGTTTGGGAAGCAAACTTAACGATATTATCATTTTGTACTTGAATTCAGTTCAAATGCAGGTACATCTTACATCTAATAGAATGAGATAAAGTTTCCATTTTTCTGGAAAATATAAATTGCCAAGTATGAACTTTTTGTTCTATAGTACTGCCACAGCTTTTTAAATTAATGTCTCACACTAATTAAAGTGAAAAACAAATCTATGCAATACTTTGACTAATGTATTGCCAAATTGACTAAATAAATACAAGTTAATGAGGTCGAGGTATGCCTCTAATTCCATGCAAGGATGCGGTCATCACACCAGAGGAAAACACTGCTTATGTTCAATATATCATGTTTCTGATTATTTTTAACACATATACATGTCTTTTGTTAGAAAACTGATAATGAGAAGGGAAACTGGTAAGGAAGCAGGATAAATGTTCGACTTGATTTTAAATGTCTTTCCCTAGACCGTTAAGTTTAAAGAAACTTCAAAATAAAACTAAACAACCATCAAAACAAACAAACTACCACCACAACCAACAACTATAAAAACACTTGTTCTGTGAATCAAAATATTCTGTTAACTAGATTCTCTAATGTCAATGTGCAATTCCTGTTGCCTGGTCTAGCCCTGTGCTACTCATAGTGTGGATGGTCAACTGAGTCAAATCTCAAACTATCATCAGTCTGTGACAATACAGGTACATACATTAGGAATAAATATTTAGAATGATTTTAGAAATATAATAGAGTAATTCATGGCTCTAGAGTCTGATAATTTTTTTAAAATGGGGCCTGGGTTGTGTATTTATGTTTGTTTGTTTGTTTGTTTGTTTGTTTTTTAGTTTAATTTTTAGTTATTTATTTTTATTGTATTTTACACAAGTAATAGCCCATGTGGAATTGGAAATTAAGGCTATTGCTCTTCCCACATATTTTGAGAAGCATTTGTCTAGCCCACTGACTTGAAAAACTCTGTTAAGACAGACTAGATCAAGATCTCAATTGTATCAAGATACCAACCTGTGAGCATATAGAAAGTGTTTCAAAGAAAGGATACAGGTTGCCTAAGTCACAAAATGCTGGTTTGTTCTTTACCTCCATTCCTCCTTTCATCCTTTGATAGATTTCATGTTTGGCTCAAAGTTAACGAGTACTCTTGTTATCTATGGTAATCAATAGCCTATATGAGGGTATTTTTCAAATAATGCTTATGTGCATAGGTTTCAATATTTCTATTTTTTAATTCCCTACATGTTTCATGAGTATATTTGATCTATAAGTGAAATTATTTAATCTATACATTTTAATGTTGCAGAGCTAACTCTAATGATATTGACCTTATTCTTAATTCTATAATTAGTATGCGATTTGCTCATAAACATACAATCAGAACAAAAGAGAGCATATTTTATTTAGTACCTATCAAGGCTTTCCACGATAATTCCCTATCCTGTCAGTTAGTAACTCAGATAATACTTATTTTTAAGACATTGTAGGGAATAAAAATATTCCTTAATACTTAAGTGTTGTATTACTCTCTAATATTAAACCACTTAAAAAGAAAAAACCTTAAAGTTATCATGTTTATTTGGGATTTTCTCATTAACCTCTGAAGTATGTTTTCATAATACTAGCCACTTATTTAATCAAAGAATATTTATTAAGTATCAAAGATTTGCCAGAGATAGTGCTAAAATTTAGGAGTATTATGCAAATATTTATAACCATATGCCCTAATGAAACTTACATTCTAAACAGGAATTTACATTTATTTTATTTTTGATTTTCTTAGTAACATAAAAGATAATAATCTAAACAAAGATATACAGATTACTTTATCAGAAACAGCAATATGTTGTATATGGTAATGTATTAATAGATATAAACATTTATTATAATTATAATTATTACTGTTTAGAACATAAAGTAAAAATTTTCAAGTAATCCTACTATAAAGTAAATTTTATCACGAGTTACTATGATAACATTAACAATTTATTTGTTTGTTTACATTTTATTAAAGCACAAATTCTGTCCCTGTTATAGGAAAACATTTGTTTCCTAATTCTTCTATATTATATTTTTGTTTGATATCAATATCATTTGTATGAATATTTTTAATAGTTATTTTCCTAATTAACAGATCTTTTTTGTATCATCAGCTATAGATAATTTTTATATGTCTTTAAAATGCAAAATGAAGAATAGTCAAACTCCCTCAATTTTCTTACTATCATAAACTGAATTTGATGGTAGCAATGAAAAAAATAAAATAATATAAATTATTAAAAAGTCTAAACATTTAGTAAATGGGATTTCCTAAAATAAGCACAATTTCTGAACATTACAAATTTAGTAGATCATGAAATCAGTAAAAAAAAAATCTGTATTTATCAATAAAATAAATGTATTTCCCTATAATATATTAGGTCTCTAGTCAAAATAGCATTCTTAATTTTTTTTAATCTAGAAAGAACCTTATCCAAGAAAGCGATATAGGAAACATCGGTGGATGTAAAAGGCATTGCAAGAAAATCTCTCCTTTCTTCTCTAAACTATGACAGTATTTCTTTGAAAGTTTTGCCTTATGGGTTCTTCTAACTTCTGAGAATTATGGCTATCTGTATAAAATTATTTTTTTCTATTGAACTTCATATCACAGTAGAAGATTTACATTGGAAAATAGTAAAATGAATTGCTTCTTTTAGTTCTCATCGTTCAACTTTATTAGTAGTTTTATCTGTACTAGCAATAATAATAATAATAATAATAATAGGATAGTAGTAATATTCATAAAAATATTAGCAACTGCTAAAAATTAATTGGTTACCCTGTGATTGCAACAGGGTAATTTATGATCACTTTTTATCCAATAATGACATATGGAACACATTATCATATAAGAGGGAGCTGTAATGTATTTTAAGTGGATACATCTAGAATGAACACTAATGAGACTAGAAACATCAAAAAAAGAGGATCTATGTTGGATAGATATGAAGAGTTTCATTAAGACTATATGGTAAGAATATTTTGAAACTCAGGAAGTTCATATAGATAATGAGTAATGGACCGACTATTAAAATTCAAATTTCATAATCAAAAGTCAGTGCTTAAATCTTCAACACATTTTCCAATGGCCTAATAGATCTTAGTGTGTGCAGTAGCTGATAGTATTAATTCTGAGGTCATATAGTCATTGTTTGAATTTGAGTTGCATTATTTTATGATCACTAGAGTGATGTTAGATACATTACTTAATCCCTCTGTGCCTTACTTTCTTCATCTGTAAAATGGAGATAATAAAAGAGCCTCATTGGTAGGGTAGAGGTAAAAATCAGATGTGCTAGTAGATAATATATATTTCAAGAGTTTCAAACCATACCTGTCATTGTAAGCATCTACCTTCATTTTCTAAGGCAAAGATTCCTCATTGTAAAGCTTGAAGTAGCTTTATAGTTTATATGATTGCTTGGCATATTTAGCAGTTTGTTTTATTAGTCAAATGTATAGCCATAGATAACTAATATTATAAGACACTTAAGTATGTTTTACCCAGATGGAAGGAATAAAAATGCAATCATTCCATTTTAATACTGCTGGCAAATAAAGATGAAATACAAGTAAAACCACAAAACAATGTGTCTAGACATTTATATTATGTTCTTCTAGCCAGATGTTGGTATGAGTTTTTAGTAGCATATATATTACCTAGCATAGGTGATTCTGCAAAAAAAAGTTGTTCTCAGGAGTTGTCAAATTATCAGTTGTTAATGTGCAAAATAAAGTATCCAGAAGAATGAAAACAAGATGCATAGATATTCTCTTCAGGCAACAAAACTGGCAGCCTTACTGTGATTTTTTTACCACCCAAAGAGAGTATATTTCTAAAATGTTACATATGGTGTTCCACATGAGTAAGTGAAAATGTGATGTCATAATGTGACAGCAGCTTTGCATTTCTAATACAGCTGTCCAAAATAAACATTTAAAAATATATTCGTATTGGTGCAGTCTTCAGGGATAGGGATCACGTAATTTTCCTCAGCGTTCAACCAATAAAATTGAGGCTTTTTTGTCAGAGAAGAGAAAATCTGCTGCAAATGTCCGGATAATTTCGGTAGAACCTATCCATCATTTACAACATTTAGAGAACTGATTTAGCCATCATTATATACTAAATTTTGTCCCTCCCAAAATTCATATGTAGAAGTCCTAACGTCCCAGAACCTCAGATGTGACTATTTTGGTCTTTATAGCAATAATTAATTAAAATAACATTTCTCAGGTGAGTCTTAATGTCATGTGACTGGTGTCCTTTTAAAAGAGGAAATTTGGACACAGATATACAAAGGGAAGTCATGGTGAGGACACCGGAAGAGATGGCCATCTTTAAACTAAGGAGAAAGGCCTGGAACAAATTCTTCCCTCAGGCCCTCGGAACGAAAAAATCTTACAGACATCTTGATCTTAGACTTCTTACTTCCTTTCAAAACTGTGAAAACAAAATAAATTTCTGTTGTTTAAGCCATCCATAATGTAGTACTTTGTTACAGAAGCCCTAGAAAACTAATAGAGCCATATTAGACTTCACTGATGTTTCGTTGCCATTTTTTCATTTATTACACTCCAGTAGAAACTTTTTATATTTTCCCTTACAGTAAGAAAGAAATTATAGTTTCAACATTTTAATATATCAACTATTGTCTTTTGAGTTTCAGTGGAAGAGACTGATGTATAGTATATGAAAACCACTGACTAATACTCAATTTCATGGAAGAGGGGAATAGGACCATTTATTTGAATAACAGAATTACCAAATTTTATATTACAACTTCCCCAAAATTGTGGATCTGGAAAACCTAAAAACTCTTCCAGGCAGGTTTATCTTTTGGCGCTTTCATTGAAATGACAGTTATGAGTTCAAAGCCCATTGAGAGAGTGACTACAAGGCTCTGCTTCAGATTTCCAAATTCTTTCTTTAATGATAGTCAAGAGGCCCACTGAAAATGCCAACAGTCCCCAGTTTCTTTCAAATAACAGTTTTCCAGAGAAAGCTCAAATGGGTTGAATTGTGTATGGTATCTCACTACTTCAGAGATGGCCCAGATGCAAGATACTGGGAATAAATCAGTATAGAACTGATTCCCTTTCCTTACATAATTGATCATCTAGCTGAGAAGATAAACAATTAAGCAAATAAATTATAATATGTTATGATAAATGCAATAATACCCGTGCAGTATTATTATAGCACAGAGGAAGTTGGATAATATAAGAAGCTGAGAAGACAGAAGTGAGAAATCATTGAATGCTTCTGGTTTATGAGGCCCCGGGGTCATTTGCTGTTGTTAAAGTGTAGGTGAGAACAGACTGCTTGTTGTTCCTCATTGTCTGGCTTACTCAAAAGAATTTTTAGTTTTACTCCAACTTAATTTGAATACTTCACAGAAGTAATGATTTCTAGGCCCACCAGTTGTGATGGTATAGAAAGCAATTTATTCCATTCTAGTTTTATGCATGACACAGACCTTTATTCTATAGCATGAGTTTTTAAAAATTGAATGTGAATGATCATTAGATATCACAAAGTGTATATTTCATACTGTTCTTGGTTTAAATGCTTAACAAAAGAGAACTACATTTCACAAGTCGGAAAAATCAGAATCTACAGCTCCATTATTTACCCTGCATTCTTTTCGGATTTTGTAAGTTATGAACTAGGCTGACACAAAAATAGAGTAAGGTGAAGTCTAAAACTACTAGAGATATGTTCACAGATTAAAGGGAAAAGAAAAAAAGTGATCAGTTTTTATTGTTTTGGTTTTGACCTTCACAATTTGGATTTTTTTATAATAATAAAATGATTATTACTGAAATAACTAAAAAATAAAAAAAACCTGGCTGTCGCATAATTGGGTCTTTAATTGGTTTCTCACTGAAATAAAAAAAATTTAATATATTTCTAGGTCTTTTAAATTTTTTTCAGAAATACAGCTAAGACATTATCAGAGGGGATATAGTTTCCTTTTGTAACACAGTGAACATTTAGATAACTATAACTTGTCTGAAATGTACATAGGTAGACAAGAATCAATTTTGTAAACTATTGGTTAATGAATATTGTGAAGAATGTAATTTCAAAGAAAAAAGTTCGGGCATGAAACGTGCTATGTATTTCCTCGTCACCTAATATCAATCGTTAATATAGTGTAAAATATTCTTTGAAAATTTTGGTTTTATTAAGGGAATATGTATGTTTATATATAAATGTACATTTATAGTCACATATATTTTAATGTTAAACTTAATATTTTCTGTCCTAGAAAAAAATTCTCTGTCATTCATTTATTTAAAAAAATGAAGTTTGTGGTTTAAATAATTTTACATAAATACATTGAATTTGTGGGTATATATTCTTGCAATATATTCACTATATTTCAGAATTGTGTCTAAAGGTTACTTCTAACACAATTATCTTAAAATAAGTAAAAATGATCTTAATAAAAAAATTATTGTACTAGTCTTTATTATAAAATAGATCAAGGCCAAACTTACTTTGGCAATTTGGAATTAAACATCAATTCATTTAGATTATTTATGACAAAATAAATAATATTTAGATTATTTTAAATATTTAATTAATTAACTGAGATTAAATATGTTAATTTAGATTAAAACTCACCATTTAGATATTATAAACTATTCAAATGACTTAAGCCAATGGGTAGCATTATTTATTTCACTCATAAAATAATTTGCTCATATTTTATTAATATGACCTAAATGCGGCAGGAAATTAATAGATATACACATTTTATAAGAACAAAATTTAATATATCTTTTCATAGCAATGCAGAATAAAATAAATTTTATATATTTGAGTTTTAAATATCTAGGTCTTATTTTTGTACACAATTATTTCAATGGTATTTACCTGTTATTTATTATTTTTAATATCTATATAACAATAAAAAATTGTTCAAAGTTTTATCAGCTTTAACTTTATCGAGGCGGTCCTGCACTGGATTAGAAACTGACACATGTTTCACAGATCACCCAGACACCACGTGGCTTTCCATGGACTGATGAGAGAATGAGGTAATTCCTGCTCACACTTATTCCACACACAAAAAGATACAGATTTTATTCTGGGGTGTGGTACACAAAAGGAGGATCCTACATAAGGACCCACCTTAAATGACAGAGGTAGGCATTCACTATCTAGACATATGAAATTACTTTACACAAATGCATTGGTCAAAATTGTGCCCCTATATATGTAAGAAGCAACATAAGTGGTTAGAAACTATTCAGTAAATTTGGGGGATACGTAAGCATTATTGGAATAACTATGAAAATAAAAAAAAATAAATGTCAAATTGAGGAATTTGTGTTGGATCTAATTTGGATGCCCTTTGCCCCTGCTTTCCAATTGGTCCAAATTGGCTTGGTCATACTGCGCCCCTGGGCTTTGGCATCTTGCTCAGTAAAAAGCTCTGACTGCCTCCACTACCCATCTTGTGCTAGCACCACAGATCCTGTTATCCCTTCCAGAGGAAGGTCATGCAGTTTTCCTACTTGCATAGGTAGAAGGATATCTTTTTGTCAGTCAAGACCTGGATTTCAAAAGTAAGTGCCATGAGATTGCAGGCAAAAATGAAATACTGCCATTTGAGCTTCGCCTCAGGCTCTATTTGCTAGATTATTCAGGTTATAAAACATCTCTTTTGGACAAGATTTTTTATGATCCCTTTTTTAATAAAAAAACTCACCAGGATTCAACTTCTACTATACAGATACAGCACATGATTTAGAATTTTAATAAAATATTTATTTTGTTTACATGTATTTCAGAAGCTAATAATTTTCCAATTGTAAGCACTGGTTTTACTTAAATATCTTTATTTCTACCCAAATAACAAGAACAATTAAAATAATACTAAAAACAAAGTAAAATGAAAAAACTACATTAAGATCTAATTCTGTACCGTGCTATATTCTCATTTAATTTGATTCTTTAAATCTATATCTACACTATGGGGATTTTTTTTTTCCAATTATTCAGCTCGATACATCATGTCTAGTAATGAATGTTTACAATCTATTTAATGGTTCTGTTAGCTAGCCTTCCGGTGTGTGGGTGTGGATAATTTTGCAAGTCTTTTATATCGTGATGTAAATTAACTGCTAAATAAATAATTACTATAATTCTTATTCAACATAGTGAATATAATCTCGGAATTTTTAGGATGTACTTTTACAATGTGTCTGGCTGAAATATAAAATGTCAGAGAATAATTGAAAGAAACATTACATGAAAATTCCCAAGAGTAAGCAATACTTCAGGGAACAAACTAGGCATTGTTTTCCTGAGTTCATAACAAGGTGCTATCATCAGTGTAGAACAATACAGTAGAAAGAGCAAAGGACTGAACTTCAAGTATCCTCGGTAGTGGAGAAGGAGATTAGGGAATATCCCTTCATCTTTCAATTGCTTTATCTCATTATCTGTACAATAAGAAATTTGGACAAGATCTTCTCCTGGGTCTACTCTAGTGATAAACTTTTTGTAATTTTAACGAAAAACTATTTTATAATAAATCACAGTTTGTTCTTATGAATATTATTTCAAGTTAGACGGAATAGCTTAAATAAACAATGTGGTATGGAAGGGATCCCAGAAGACATTAATAGCAAAAAGGGAAGGAGAAAAATATGATTATGAAATTGCAAAACTTTTTTTTGTTATTATTAAGTCTTCAGTTACTATTTCTCATTTGGTCAGACTTTATTAGGGCCATTATAAATGTCTCTTTTTATGTGTTTGTATTGTCTCAAAAATTATATTAAATAAATCAATGATTTTGAACAGTTTTTTTTTTAATATGAACTTTGATAATTCTGCATCCAGCTGCTTGCCTAACTATTCTCTGACAACGTTTATTGGCAAACCGAAATGATCTAGAAGGCCAGTGATGGTCCTAGAGAGTATTCGATATAATTTAACTTAGTGTCATAGTTCCTCTCAGTTGTTAACAAAGAGAAGGACAATTTGTTCTCTATCCTCTAATTCAAGCCAATTCATATGTTAGCTATACCATTTTTGGGAGAAAGATTATTCAAAGTAAATCAGGCAAAAACTGTAGTGCTAACTGTTTTTTGCTGGTTGAAAATAACCTAATGTAGATTAAAATAAAAGATCCAGAAAATGTGAAGATCAATGTTAGAAACCATAGATTAAAACAAAACAAAACAAATAAAACAGAACAAAACAAAACAAAACATTATGACATGCTATAAATATCTGTGGTGAATCGAGTACACATGTACTATTAAAGAATACATGTCCACATATTTTTTGTGCTAAAAGAGTGAAGCATGAATGTCAGCTGTATAAATTTGCCTTTGACATCTATATCAGATTTGTACACTTTCTCTGCTTGTGAGAAATTTCCACAGTCTTCTCAAATTTTCTGTGAATTCCATAAGGTTTATATTTTCATATTCTCTTTAGATCTTAATATTTCACTGTGCACAATCGTTAATAATTATTTATCTTATCATATCACACTGACCCAGTCTTTGTCCTTCTGTGTCATCTAAATCCAGAAGTGTAGCCGATACTATTTGTCCGATTTCCACTAAAAAAAACAAGAACAGAAAGAACTTTAATAAAAGAAAAAGAAAAAAATAAAATATGCAAGTAAACAAGTCTAATAAGAAATTTTGGACTTAATATTCATAGAAATGAAAAGAGCTTTAAAGAGAATATTGTCTATAGGACTATGAGGAGTCTGTGATTTTGCCTTACTCACAAGCTAACAATTTAGCTTGTCACAACTTTTGGAATGCAAGCAGAAGATAAAAACATTTTGGTTCAGAGAACATACATTTATTCTTTGTGGCAGATCAAGAAGTATAAGTTTTGTGTTTGTATTAATTTCATTTGTCCCACAAAATCCACGGGGGTGATGCACAGCTTGACCCAGCTGGATGCTGCACACCCAGTGGCTTTGGGCTTCATCCAAGGAAGCCCATGCTTAGGAAATGTGAACTATTATATGGGGATGCAAGAAAACCTGCCTGATCTTTGCAACACAGAAACATTAGCTTTCTTATTCTGAACATCAAACAAATCAGTCCTCTGCTTTGGAGGGAGAGAGTATCTCTAATTTCCACAGTATTTTGATTTACAAACATCCTTGGAAAGGTAATACAGAATAAAAGGTAGTTCAGCACAAGGTGTCAAAGATTGCTCGAAAGACAGAAAGAAATAGGAGAAAACTATGGAGTACCATCCTCCAATCATCTTCTTTAATAGAAGTTTTATATAAAATATCTGAGTGACACTTTATCTCATTCCTCTTTTTTTCTTTCTGAGTCTGCTTTATTCTATTCTCTCTAGTCTTTTTTTTTTTTTTTCATTTCTAATACTGAGAAGATTAAATAATTTTGTATTCAGTGACTCAAAATCTCAGAATCTACTTTAATAGATAAATTAATTTTTAATTAAAACAACCAAAAAACAAAACTCCTGTTTCAGGATGTAACTAAATTCCCAGCTAATAAAGATGTATTTCATTTGCTATACAATTTTGATAATATGTATACTATATGTAGAGATTCCTCTCTTAAAATTATACAGCCAAAATAAATTTGTATATAAATTCATGCTGGAGGACTTCGGGTCCAGAAAAAGACTATGTTAAATTACAATCTCCAGATCCAAGCTACAGTCTACTTTAGAAAAGTTACAAAAGTCATTCACATGTACTGGTAGGATTAATAAAATGCTATCAGTTGTAATAGTTTAATAGAATCCTATTTATTATTAATAAATAAAAATGGGGGGTTGGCCTGAGTCTGGATATTTCAAATATCCCGAAATTGTCTAAACTGGAAAAAAGGGTTCCCGTAAACAATTATAGTCATTGACATCAGGAAGTAGAGATCTATCTAAACAGTAAACAGAAAAGGAAAAACCTAAAACAAATATAAGGAAAAAATACATATGTAAATAATTAGATAAGTCAAGTATAAGTTAAAATGTGCTAATTGAAAAATATGACATAAGATGGCAAAGCAGCTGTTATATAAAGAACTGACTTTTTTAGTATGAACGAATGGTACATAACTTGGAGAAAATATTTGTATGAATACAGAGAAAATATGACAGAAAATTAATAAATGTGGTTTGGTCTCTGTAATTTTAAATTCTTAGTAATTTTTTGAGAGAACCAATAGAAAAAAATGGATTGTAATAATAACATAAAAAATTTAGTTTTCCTTTGATATAATACCTGCCATAGACTTACAGGACATATATTTAAAATAAATTTTAAAGGTATAAATATATTCTAATGGATAGTTATATAAGAAAAGCCTCAATCAACTCTAAGTAACACAGTTTTTTTCTGTCTATTAAAGAGATTTATTAAATATGTGTGCTTAAAGCCCTTTGTAATACAAGGCATATTAATTTATCATTGGCATAATGACCTAATCTTAAAGTGTTTGCATAACATTTGTTTTTGTTTAATATAAATATTATGTTCATATCACCACAAACATGAGAACAATTAGACTGGTATATTAGAATTTCTAGATTTATAACTTGACCATGTTAATGGAAAGTTCTGTGATCTTGGGTAATACTATCTCTTCTTTTTGTTTTCACACATGTGAAATAAGCACGTTGGTAAAGATGATGCCCAAGAGACACTTGGGTATAAAAATACCATACTGATAATAGAAATCAGAGCTACCTGCTCTCTAAAGCACACCTTGCTTAACAAACCATTTCAGTCTGGTTCTCATGTGACATGACCTCTTTTGCATCATCAAGAGGAAGCCTCTCATTCTTATTTATTGATTTAATGCATGAGTGACATTTGACTAATAAAATAACAAGAGACAAGGTTGCAATAGCCTATACTAAAGTTGCCTGAGTGTGTTATGGCTTAGGCAATCGTCTACTTTGATAACTCTTCGAAAGGAAAATATAGACAAAGGAAGGACACAAGATATGGTGACTTCACAAAAGTGATTTAACCACAAAATCACTATAAAAAGAGAGCCTAAAAAAAAGGAGTAGTTACATGTACAGTTATTCTTGGTTTCCTGGGAACTTTAACATTTTGTTTGAAGATCTACTTTATTTCCTTTTTTCCTTCAACATAATTTTTCCATGCCATTTCAGTTGTTTTATGTAGATCATTTCTGAAGCATCCAAGAGATTCCCAAGATTGGAGAATTTGAAAATATTTCTACAAAATATAATATCTTTATAAGAAGTTTTAAAACATCTTTACCCAAATACAATATTTAAGATATCTTGTGACATAGCAAATCTGAAGAAAACACTATTTATCCAAGCAAATAAACAAACAATGATGTTTTAGTTCATTATAGCAACAAGAGAACTAAGGATCTCATTGAAATATTTTTAATAGCCTGATGATATCAGGTAGTATTTTCCTTAGATTTTGGAGATCCATTTAAATTTTCAGATAACATGCAGAATTTCAAAGGTATTTCTAAGGACGCTAAGATGATGGAGAACTATATGTGAAACTTGAAAAGACTAATATCTATGCTAAAATTTTGTTCAGCTCCATTTTATTAAGTAGACATCAGAGTATCTACAATCCCTTTCCCTCTCCAAAGAACTTAAGAAATTTGTCGGGGCAGAAAAAAAAACATCCATCAAAACTATACACCTTTTTAAAAAAAATTTCACAAGAAAATCAATATTGAAAATCTACTTAACACTTTGAAAAATAATGAAATTTCCAATTAAATACCACAACTAAACAGAAAATTTAAAGAAAATGCCACTTAATTTTTAAGCATTTTCAAAAATTAATATCAAAAGAAACTTCAGAAAGAATTATACTTCTTAATATATACCGCTTAAGATGAAGAATCATGTCATAACTTTTTATGTTCGTAGAATCTAGAAGTTCAAAGATCATACAGTACTAACTATAAAGTTTCTTGAAAAGGACAAGAAGATAGCCTTTTGACAAAAAAGACACACCTTGGTCAAATTAAGAAGTACAGACTTTTTTTTTTCTTTTCTTTCCTAAGTAGAATGCATTAAAGTCTTCTAATTGAATAAATACGTTTACTAGATTTTACCTTCTAAAAATATTGTGCTCAAATAATCTCTTTTTTTCTTAGTTTAAAATAAAGACTTTTAATTAAAGATGGTGGACTTAACACTTGTATTTTCTTTCATATTTTCTCAATTCCCAACAACAACAAAAAAAGACAATAAAAAGATCCAAAAAGACATAAATAGTAAATCTCACAGTAGCAAAGTGAATAGGAGAAAATGTCAGAATGACTTTTTTCTTGAAAGTTGATAAGCATAGATCAGTGGTAACTGGCTTAGACTAAGAATGCAAAAGGAAAAAAAAAATAGGAAGCTCAGATATTGTCTGACTGCTCTGTACAACTTAGGATAGGCCCAGGTTCTCGGAACATCAGGCACCACTCAAAGTGGCTGCAGGACCTAAGAGAAGAGGAAAGTTTTAAAGTTACAGTCAGAATTCTAGAGAATTCTCCATCAAAAAAAAAAAAAAAAAAACAAAAAGAAAAACAAAACAACAACAACAACAAAAAGAAACAACCTTAAGGAACTCAGGCACAGTTATGTTGGGAGTACCATGAGGAAAACAGAAGAAAGTGTATTAATTGAGTGGTGAGACCCTTCTCCCAGCCCTGTTCTGCCATGCACCTAGATCCTCACACTCTGACACTCAAGCATTCATCCCTTCTTAAAAAAGGTAACTTTCTCTAGAAGGAAATCTAAAAAGGCAAAAAAAAAAAAAAAAAAAAAAAAATGCAAAGGCATTTATTGTTCTCCAAGGGAAAACCCAGTAGTATAACCCTTAGACTAAAGATTCCTGTAATAAGCTTTATACTGTCTAAGTAGAAGTGTACAGTAGTCTCAGTTAGTATCTTACCCTTCAACCCTTCAACATAAACTGGCAGCTAAGATCACTAGAAATTAAAAGGAAAATATATGCTATAAAAGAAAATAAAGTTAAACTAAATCGCAAGTAAATTGTACCAGATAGTCCAAAGAGAAAGCAAGAAATACAATAAAAATTCAATATCTTCATAGAGATAAAGTAAGATACAGCACCCATGCATCTAGAACAATATGCCATTAGGGAAAACACATATACACAAACACACACACACATACACACATGCACACGCGCACACACACACACTCGCACACACACACACTCAATTTAGGTGAAAAGGTAGATATGATGTTTGAATTATTTCAAAAGCAGATATCTGAAATGATATTTTTCCCCATAGGCATTACCAGGTCCCTCCATTGATCAATCTAATTTATCAAAGTTATAAGTAAAAGTAAGGTAGATGATATACCTAAAACTTTTAAACAAATTACATTCTAGCAAAGTAATTCACTCACTATTCTTTGTTATATCTCCTAACACACATTTAAAATTAGATTCTTAAAATCATAAATTTTGTTCTTATTTCTTAATAATAATATTTATTATGGAGCTAGAATTCTATAAATTCAAAAATTAAAAACAGAAAATTAAACAATAATCACAATATTACCACAGGATTTAAAATTTAACAAAAGAATTGCAAAAAATAAATTAAAAAAAGAAATAAAATTTAACAAAAGATCAAACTAAAGACATGAATTAGACATTTAAGCAGTTTTGTGTTGTTGTAACTATGCAAAATGACATAAATGCATCATCAGCTGCAAATAGTGTGATTTGTTTTGCCAAAAAAATAAAGGGAGCTCCAAGTTGGTTTATTTAAATTCTGCACTCAAATCATAATGAAAGTATAGAGCATAAACTCTGAAAAGTTTCTAAGCTCCTATATCCTTACATTATACATTGGTATATTTCAGTTTAGTGAAGAATGTTAGCTGTATTAATAAACAACAAAGCCAATTTACATTTATGCAAGCAATTCTTTTCTCTTCCCAATCACAGATTAAAAAGGTCTTTTTGGGAAATATCATACAATTTAATTATTATTGAACAAAGTTAGAAGAATTAGTTATTAGAGAATACAAGTCAGCAATTTTATTAGAGCATGAAATTAAATACCCTATATAAAAGATAACAGCCTCAGGAGTTCAAAGATGATGCTATTGACATGTCATTTTTTTTTCCTATATAATGTGATTAGTAGTTGCATTTATATAAATGGATGGAAGGGCCTGATAGTATTAAGTGCACATTACAAATAATTCTATCAAGATTTTTAAATGGAGTGAGCTTATGTTCATTTAATAGCTTGATTGCAATTTCTTCTCATATGGAACACCTAGGTTGAATTTTCATATCTAGGGGAAATGAAGACTTTAGGTAATTATCAGAGTAACTTAGACTAAAGTCACACTTGGGGTTCCAAGGAATTAGAAAGCAGGAAGAATTTGTACTTTGATTCAGAGAAGTAATATTGCATGCTAGTTTCCAAATTAATATCGTCAGCTCTTTGGGCTCAGATGTTTCTTTATAAACCTCAGGAGAAGTAAGGAGAAAAATAATCCTTGGAGCAGATGTGACAGGAGGAATGGGCAACTAAGTGATCTGAATATGCTCTTTAGTCCTCTGTTGTACTGAAAGATTGTGCGCTTTATTCTTTCTGTTTAGAGAAGTATAATAACAAGTGGCTCACTAAGATACCAGATTTCCTATGAGAGAACCACAACAGAAATTTTAGAAAATTAAGAAAAAAATATTTAAGTTCTCTATACTGAAGAGATTTAAACCTGATATAGATATTGGATTACAGACTAGATACCCAAATTCAGTTCCCTTGGAAGATGATCACATATGTTTCACACTGCGTATGTCAATGTGACTTAATTTTTTTAAATCGTCCGTAAATTATTGTCTGGGCATTTAATAAAGTCAGGATCATCTGCCTGCCAAATTGGAAAGGGAGAGCAACAAAAGATGGAAGAGGAGAAAGGAAGTGTAGGAAGTGAAGATGACAATATGGAGAAAGAGGAGAAGGAGAGAAAAAAGAAGAAAGACAAGAAAAAAAAAAGCTATTTATATCTTTCAGTAATTTGTTGTTGAGACAATAAAGCTTTAGTATGATTTGAATAGACATACAATATAAACATCAGCTCATAGCTTCTTAACTTGACGTGTGTGGGAGCATTTTCTTTCTAAATAGCTAATCGAATTAACTTTTTCAGTAGTGGAAATAAGCTTTTAAAGTTATTTTATTTTCCTGACAATTATGTTTACATATGTCAGATAAGATCCCCAATTACCAAATCACTTAAATTACAGAGGTAAGAGCTAAAAAGAATCTTAGTTAAAACTAACCTCCCTAAATGTATTGAAGGCATTAAGTACCAATTTAACTCTTTGTAAGACACAAAAACAAAGGGAAAAATATGTGACTTTTCAGACAAGGCTTTGATTGCCAAATTTCAAGATCTAAAGATAAATATACTGCAAACAGGAAAATCATGTGACCATGAGAATGAAAAAAAATAGAGATGGACCTCGGAGAATGGTCTACCAGATTCAGATATGAGCATAAAGAAAAACTTATGTGTATTCAGGATTTAGCAAGAATCCAGATTTAGCTTGATGTGCTGTTTACAAGTAAGAAAGTAAAAGAAATGAATCTTGGAGGAGAGATTGGGACCACATCCAGAAGGAGTTGGAATCCCAGGCTGAGGATTTTGACTTTCGGCTTCCTTGCTCTGAGATGGGAAGGGGAAGAAACAGTGACATTGAGAACACGACAGTGCCAACTGTGAGGAGAAAACGATGAAGAAGCAAGATCCAGGAAGACCAGTTAGGAGATTCTTGCCACACTTCAGGAAAGAAATAAATTAAGGTTACTGTGAAAAAATAAATATTATCTACATACATACATACACATATATATGTATATATACATGCATACATATACATCTGTATGTATAGATATGTATTCATATATTTATTATAAAATATAAATATGTTACATATATTCTATACTTAATAGAGAAAGCTTAAAATTAATTGTAACATTTAGATTTCAATAAAATTACAAAATCAACTTGTGTTACTCTGCCTTTCTCAGCTCTTTAAAACAATTATCTGGCTAACCTTGTATTACATTGGATGGGAAATCTGTTATATTATTTATAGACAATTCATAAATATATCATTTCAGCCTTATTCAAAATTTAGTACTAATTCAAGTCTGCTTGGTTTATTTGTTTAACTGTGTTTTGCAGTTTTCAGACATAAAGGACATCAAAATATTGGTCATTACTGGAATTAATGAGAATGCTTGGCAAATAACAATTGAAACCAATTAGAAAGTTTAGCATGCTTTAGACAAAAATATTTCTCTATTTTAATTGTCCGAATTTTTAGGATAAGTCTAATGTTGTCAAGAAATTCACATGTTCAAATTATAACACACAACATGTCAATTTGCTAGCTGTGATTTCACCTAAATACAGTGGGATATTTTTTCATGTTTTTGTTTATTTCTTTTTTTATGAAGAATAGTAAAACAAAATAAAAATTTAATCATTTATAGATGTTTTAGATAAATAAAAGCCCATCATCACTGCTTGCAAGATGCTCCTATGCCCAGATCAAATTCAAGCCCCATTCCCTAAAAAATTCCTGTTCACCATTAATTTTTTTATTAGGTAACAAAATTTTTAGTGTAATATTCTACACTGGTATTTCCTGATTTAGCAGATTTTCACAATATCTGCTGATACTCTACTCTAGATAAGGAGATTAGTTTACATATTCTATTTGCCCGGGTATTTTGCTATATCCTTCATAGCTCTGGTTCACTGTCACTCTTAAGATCTTTAATTAAGAGGCTGCTTTTGCTACCATAGCTAATGTGATTTCCCCACTTACATTATTTTACCTGCCTGCCTCTATATTACTTAGCACCCAGTACAGTTAGAGTAATAGTGATATTTCATTAACTTGCTAAATGACTCTTATTCCAATTAAAATGAGTTTTCTTTAAAACAAGTATGCTTCTTCTCTCACTCATTATCATCAGCACCCTATTTGGTGCCTGCAACCTAGAAACAGTATTTATTAACTAAATGAAAATCTTATAAAATTTATCCAATGAAAATATATCTGTACCTTGCTTTTTTTCATTACTGCAAAGAAAGTCATTTCAAAAAAAAAAAAAAAAAAACACTTTTCAATTTGATGACCATTCTATCACTGATAAATATTGACATTTGGGAGGGTTGCAATTATAAAACCTGTTGTTTAAAAAATCATATTGCCTTCTACATATGTGAACAAATCAATCTTGGATTTATACCAAACAGTTGAAATTCTGTGACTATTCTGTGTATGTGTACGTTCACTTTATAGTGTAGGCGAACTACATACAACAAAAATTATAGTCTAGTTTTATACTATATATATATAGATAGATGGTAGATGATAGCTAGCTAGATAGGAAAATGACAAAGAAACCAGGAAAACATGTAATTCAAATAACTTATTATTCCTTTCCTCCCTCAGTGAAAATATTAATTTTATTATTATTTTAAATTTGGGATTCACTGATAAAATATGTTAGAAAAACACTAAAAGAAAAAATAACAAATGTATGACTAACTAGATATAAAAAAGGAAAATGTAATGTTGAAAAATATTGAGTTCTAGCCTTTTACATCTTCAATATACACTTGTATAAGATGTGATAATTTGGTGCTACCTTTTCTGCTTGCTCAGTTAAAGGAGAATAAATACACTTGGTGAACCTGAATGTTTAGAAAGAAGTGTAACATAACAGAAGATCAAATTTTTGTTTTACAAGTAAACAACATTAGTGTGAAAACTAAGTAAAGAAATAAATATAAAATAAATAAAAATAGATATGAACGATCATGTAATAACTGTATGATCATTTTCATGAAGCAATGTTTTCTTATATACCTACACAAAAATAAAATAAATTGTACTGAAATCACATTAGAGGTTAAATTTGTTAAATTTAGTATTCAAATTTTACTTTGACAACCCAAGAATTTTATATGCTTCTATGAATGAATCATAATACAGCAGGATTAGTTTCAGGAAATAATACATTTACTTTTTTTTTTTTCCAGATAAGTGTTAGTGTTGTTATTTGGTGCTAAGTATATCACATACAGATTTAAGCTGTTGAATATAGCAAGTGTGTTTCGATTTTCTTTCCAAGCATTTATTTTTCTGAGCTGTGTTAGAAGTGACTATTGTGTTTTGTTAAATAAGCTAATTTGCATCTGTAGTCTATTTATTTCTAAAATATGTAAGTTGTGGGTTTACCTTTAGAAATTCAAAATATCTGATGCTTGCTTGGAATCATCTTTGCCTCAAAAACTCCAGAAAAATGAGTAGAGCACATTGTCTTGTTTCAATAGAATTGCTTAGAGTAAAGTCTGATTTCTTTGATTCTTTCAGGAAATATCTCATAGTAGGTACTCCAGAAGGAGAAAATATGACAGAATTTTGTTCTAAATGTATTAGGATCAACACCTCTGAAAAAAATGGGGGAAAACAAAATTTACGACAGCAATATTTGGGCAATGCAGAGGATGGATTGAGATTTGCATATGACAGTTGTCCTCCATGAGGCCAAAATGGCTGGCTTTTGGATTGCCACCTAGATCATACCCTGGGAAGGCTTCAACCTTGGGCAAAAAAGTTCTCTGTAATTTTGGAAGATCCCGAACTGACTAATGGCTAGAGGCTTCTGCTGAATAAACTCCCCAGTGTCACTGAACACTTTTTTCCTCGAAAGAGGACAGCACATTGCCCTGTCTACCACAGTTTAACTCTTGGACCAAGCATCTCCAATTCTGCACAAACGTTCAAGAAACAGCTTTACCATGAATATTATGGGCCTCACTTTCTATGGAAAATTTAGAAGAGAAAAGTTTGTGAAACTATCTTCAGCCTCTGACACTGCAACCAATCTCAGATTCATAATTGATTCCATTTATCTTCCTGTTTGTCTATCCATTTTAGATTTCCTTCACTTCAAGTGACTCTCATTTTTTATCTGAATTGCTTACCTAGTGTGGAATCTCGACTATGATTCATGAGGAGCTTGAGTCTCTGGTCACCATGTACCAGGTGGTCGCTTTACCTGTTCATTTTTATTTATATTTGGCCAAGGGAAGGCTCCAAGTGGATCACCTGGTTTCCATACATTCCCCCTGGACAATGGCAACCTTATTCCCTCATGATGATTGGTCAAAGTCAGTGATTTCTCCTTTGCCCACTTCTCTCTTTACCCAAGGAGAACAAATTTGACAGACACCAATCATACTTTATAACTAAATGAGATGTTTGTTGTACACTCTGGAAAAAAATCTGCCCTTTTAAGAGACCAAGACTTTTAACTCTGCAGAACTCCAAAATGTAGAAATAGGAAACACAGAGAATTCATGAGTTATTGGGAGTGATAACAAGTGGAAATAGGCATTTTTCTCTTATGTAACTCCAAACCCAAGGAGACTTCCTACTGGGAACAAAATGTCTTTGATTCAATGTGTATTCTGCATCCAAAGACTCACCTTTGCTTACATTGCCTCCAAATTGGTACTTCCTCTATGGAGTCAATAGCCCATTGCAATGTTTTTTAAGGTAGGATCTTCTGGGCAGTGTGATATAACCAGTAGATACCATGGCCATGACTCTCCTTTCTCATTGTTTGTTGTTGGAATGTGTCCTGTTCTTATGTAATATTATATGGCGTCCTATACTAGTAGCACTCAGATATTGGTACTGGCTGAGGCTTTACATATAAAAATAGGGAAGCTATATTCAAAATTTACAGACATGTAGTGGTCAGTAACCAGAATATTTATGCAAATGTCCTCTTACTGAGCTTCATAATTACCACTAAAATCACTTTGTTCATGTGCTTATCATGCCAATACTGGTGTCATCAATGACAAAGAATGCCTGACATGAACTTGCTCTGTTACTTTTTCTGCTTGGTTGTTTACTGCCCGTGCTGTGTTAAAATGCTCTTTGCTGGTTGTTAAAATATGATAAATATTATCCACGTATCTCTACCCCAGAACTCCTTGTTCCTAATATTCCCATATTTTTCATTCCAGGTACTCTTAACCATCTGGTAAGACAAGGAGTCTGTATAAAATTTCACAAAGTATAAAAGTAGGTATACCACCTGGAGCTCTGCCCATTAGGGGGATTTTCCATCTCTGTTGCTTTCAAGGCTACACTGACTAAAGCTATAGTCAGCCGCAAACCATTTGTAGCTTTTATATGTGTACAAATGGATACTATTACCCACACATGATTTGAGTTCTTAAGATTGGAACTAAACTTCACCATTTGGGGTAGAGTTCTGGCCACTATTTTTATATTAATTCAACATTCTAATATTTTTAATCAGAGAAAGAAAATAACTCAAAGAAATAAAGGTAAATATTGGGAAAAAATATGACTGCCATTTTTCACAGTCACACAATGCATATAGAAAATCCAAATACATTTGTAACTTGCAGAATTTTCAGACTTAAAAGGTGAGTTTATAATAAACTTATGTTTAACTTTATATAGAATGAAACTTATTTCTATAGACCAGCAATAATATTTGGACAACAAAATTTTTACAAGAAAGATACTATTCATAAATATATTAAAGGATTAGGAATAAATCTAACAAAAGAAAAGTAAATGAGGTAAATTCAATAAATAAATGATTAAATAGTATAATATTAAGGGGTTAAACCAATTATTTTGAACAAAATTATAGATTCGGTGTAATCACACTAAAATTTTGGCAGAATCTATCTTGTAAACATTCACAAATAAATTCTAAAATTTGTTTGAAATTAAATAGGGTCAAGAAAAGCTAGGACACATTTTAGGAAGAATAAAGTGGAGGCTATATTCTACTAGATAACAATGTTTATTATAAACTACTATAAAATAAATAAATAAATAAATAAATAGATAGATAGACAGCTAGATTAGATAAATAAATGAATGAATGAATGAATGAATGAATGAATGAATGAATATGGTAGTGAATAAAGGCAGGCAAATAAAAGAATGGGGCAGAATAGAATCTCCAGTAATAGATATAAGTGGCACTAATTTATATTAAAGCAGAGTGGCAGATACTGAGCTATTTTTTTTTTTTTTTTAATTAAGAGTCTGGACTCAATACAATAACAGCAACCCTACTTCTCTCTGATCAAGGTCAATTACTCTTCAGGATATGTTGGCTCCTTTTCTTATCCGCTGATACCTGACAGTGCACTATATAACAGGACTTATGAATTCCATGGTGATATCCCCACCATCACATTTCCTTCACTGTAAAGTGATTCTTTTTGTCTAAAGAATGGTTTTTCCAGATCACTAGATCCATGGTTTATGTTTCTCAAATCTGTAGATAATAGTGGATAACAAGGATTTGCACAGAGGATATGCAAACCCATGTTATACTAATGACAGATCAGTTACCCTTCTAGGCTGGGAATGTCCAATATAACCACATTTTCATTAAGTAGCTGGAAATTCTCCTTGAAAAAATGGTTTCATATCAAAGATACTATTAGTCTTTTTTCCTTGAAGATTTGGTATTTAGTAGCAGCATTAAACTAGATTAGCTTTCAGGAGTGAGAGGTTATGCTTTTGAGCCACGAATATCCCCTATATCTGATATTATATCTACTTTATGTATGCACGGGAGCCTGTATGGGGTGGCTCATGACCGGCCCTGGCTAATGACAACTCGTAAGTCATTGTTTTTATGTGGTCGTTTAGTGACTGACTCTTCAGTGATGGATGATACTTGTTAGAATTTAAAGGTAAAACAAAGATCTTTGCAGCTTATTCTGATTCAGAGATCCACTCACATGTTGCTTCCAAAGATCTAGACGCCTAGCTTCCAAACATTATCTTTTAGCTACTATCATATGCTATTTCTCATTATCTGCAGGTTTATGTATTATTAATTTGGACTATTTATATTTCTGCATAAATTGGATAATGTGATTTGTTGCCTGAATCTCTGCTTTTTGCAAAGATTTTTCCAGATAGCAGACTATGGTTCAGGGATACAGGAGGCATCTTGGAAAGCCTTCTTCATTGACTGTCATGGTGGAGGGAAGAACAGAAATGTGGAACGAAACACACTTACAAAGGAGAAATCATTGAACTTAGGATGTGACTACAGAATTTTCCTTGTTGAGGAAATGGGCCTAGAATCTTTAATCTTAAATGGATCTCTAAATGCCTCTCCTGAGGGAACAGAATGTGAGGAAGGCAGCTCCCATGTGCAGACTGCATTTCCCTGTGAATTGTCAGCACCGAATACTCTAAGCGCCTGGGAATGGAGAGTCTCTATTTGGAGGAAGGACTTGAGCAGCATAACTCAGCATCCCTATTAGAAACAGTGCTTCTGTAAACAGGGATAATGTGAATAGCTACTATGTAAATGGAAATGGTTTCAAAGACTGCTGACTTTTTGAAATATTCTCTTTGTAATTAAATGAAGGAATGAATCTAAAAGCACTTTGTATACTACAGCATCACACCAATATAAAGTACTATTATCATTAGAATAAAATGTTTAGAGCAGGATCTATTTAACTGCTATACTACTGAAAAGAAGCCACTGTCAGCAGGCATGGGAGTCAGTTAAATAATTTAAACTATTGTGATAGCGACTAATAAAAACGGAAGAAAAAGAAACGATCTTCTTTGCCTGCTTAAAATTTGCCTATCTTCCTTTAGGATTTTTAATAAACTATTTCTAACCTAGTAAAAAAAAAGGCCAAAGTGAGAAGCAAAAGGCATTAATTTGAAATCAGAAAAGAATAGCTACTGTGGAAGCACTGATTCAGGTAGAAGCCCCCAAAGTGTTCCGATTAGTAGACAAAGGCAAAGGGTATTTATGAGAAAAGGAAGAGGAACAATTACATCAATAGAAGGAAGGCATTTCTATTGGGATAGATAAGCTAATATACTGACGATAATTCTAAATAATGCTTTTGATTTTCAGTCTTGTAATCATAAGTCCAGTAGTCACGTCTGTTTCCTTATTCTTACAAACAGTTCTTTGGGGCACAATGTTGCTTTAGGCCCAGTCTAAAGGTTATTTTGCTCTCCTTTAACATTTCGAAGGTTTGAGGAGTAAAAGGTGCAAGGCATTTTCTCTGGGATGGGAGTTCTGACATAATTTTAAAGTGGCTCTGTTTATATTATTTTTTACTCTCTATATAAGAAAATTTTTCAGGTTCATCAGAAAACATGACAGAAATGAAGAAAGACTTTTCCTTAAATTTCGAGGACATCTTATATTAGTATGGTACATTTTTATAATTAATAAACTAATACTGATATCTCATTATTAACTAAATTTTCTACTTTATTCAGATTTCCTTATTTATTATCTAGTGCCATTTTTCTGTTCTAGAATTCTATTCAAGAGGAAACATTACACTGAATCATTATGTTCTGTAAGCTCCTCTTGGCAGTGAAATTTTCTAAGATTTGTTTTTGATGACCTCGACAGTTTTAAAAAGTGCTTACTAGGCGAATATTTTGTAGAATGCATCATGATTAGGAATTTTCTGATACCTTCCTCATGATTAACCTGGGTTCAGGTGTTTTTAGGAGGTAGGCAATAGAGGCAAGGTGCCATTTTCATGATGTCATAGCAAGGATACATATCACTGTCGCTATTATCATTGACCACTTGACTGTGGTACTGTTTGTAGTTTTCTCCACTAGAAATCTACTCTCCTCACCCCCACTCATTTCCACAGTGTACTCTGTGAGAGGAAGTCACTGCGTACAGCCCACACTTAGAAGGAGGGTGTTATGCTCCCCCGCCTTAAGGGCAGAGTATTTAATTTTTCCTCACCAAACAATTGCCTATTTCTCCTATTTGTTTGTTTGTTTACTCTGGGCTATAATCGAATACTAATTTATTTATTTCTCCTTAAATTGTTATAATTTCTCCAGAGGGTTCTTTCTGTTGGCACTTATGATATAACTTTGACATATGTCTACCACTGTGGGTTTATTTTTAAGCACTTTAATTCTTTTTGGCACTATATGATGCTCCAAGTTTATTTAATATATTTCTTTATTTCTAAATCAGGGCTTCCTCCAAAAAGCCTGTTTTCTTTTATTGGCAAGTGGTATTAGGACCCAAGATCTGATTTTAAGTGTACTCATTGCTATGGGGGTGTTGTTGCTTTCATAGCTAGAGGCCCGAATTCAAGGATTCAAAAGGTCATGTTTCTTCTAAGACTCTAGGAGAAATCCTTCCTTGCCTCTGCCTCATTTCTGGTGGTGGACTTCAATCCTTGTGTTACTTGCTTGCCTTGCAGCTCTATCAATCCAATCTCTGTCTCTGTTGGTGCATGGTGTTTATCTCTTCTTATAAGTACATGATACTGTTGGATTGGGACCCACCCTAGTGACTTCATCTTAATTGCATCTGCAAAGACTCCATTTCCAAATAAAGACACATACTAAACCATTTACATTTAAATTAATATGTACCAATTACTAAAGTCCTTTATTTTGTCTCTCAGGACATTGCTGTTACTGTTCATTTCACTCGTTCATATTCTATAACCACCCAATACATTGTATTATCATTTCTTTAATGAGTCAACTCACAGATAATTAAGAATAAGAAAAATAAACTATTTTCTTGACCTGTTTATTTTTTCTCAGGCACTCTTTCCTCCTTTATGAAGACCTGAATCGATAACCTATATCATTTTTCTTTTCCATGAAGAACTTCTTTTACCATTTCTTTCAGAACAGGATTGCTGGAATTCAATTCCTAAGGTTTTGTTTTCCTGAGAAATTCTTGTTTTTCTCCCTCAATTCTGAAGGCTACTTACTGGTTATGAAATTCTTGATTTGTAATTTTTCCTGGCGACACTAAAATATGTCGCTCTACTCTCTTCTTGCTGGCTAGGCTTCAGATGAGAAGTCTACAGGAATTCTTGTCCTCAAGTCTCCCTATGTGATATGTTTTCTTTCTTTTGGCTTCTTTCAAGCTTTTCTCTTTTTATTGGTTTGCTTCACTTTGAATTGATGTGCCTAAATCTAGGGGTTATTTTGTTTGTTTGGTTGGTTGTTTTGTTCTTGGCGTTTATCCTGTTCATGGTCTCTCAATCTCTTGGATCTCTGCTTTGGTATCTGGGATAAATTTTGGAAAGTTAAGAATCATTACTTCAAATATATTTTTCTGCTCCATTCTCTCTTTCTTTTGCTGCTGTTCCAATGATTCAGATATTACTCCTTTTAGAATTGTCCTACAATTCTTAGATGCTTTGTTCTGTTTTTCTTGTCATTGTTTTGTTATTTGAATTTAAATTTGGGAAGTTTCTGTTAACATACCTACAGAGTCTCTGATTATTTCATTGGTCATGCTTTATTTGTGTCACAGTGTTGTTGTTTTTTTTCTGTTTGTTTGTTTGTTTTTATTTCCAGCACACATTTTATTCTTTACTAGAGTTTTAATGTCTTCTTTTACATTATTTATGTTATTTTGCTTCATCTACTTTTTCTATTAGAGCTTTAACATATTAAATACAGTAACTTAAAATTTCCTGTTTGATAACTCCAACATCTGTGTCATATAAGTGTTTGTAATTTTTTGTCTTATGGCATGCCTTGTACATTTCTGTTGAAAGCCAGGCTTGCCATATTATGTAATAGAAACTGAGGTAAATAGGCATTTTATTGTTGTCAAAATGTGAATCATGACCTCCTAGCTCTTTATATGTTGAAGCTGAAACCAGAAGAAACCTTAGGTGCTGAGCATAGACCAGTTAACAGAATAAGAAAAAAGTTCTTAACTTTAGAATGTGCAGAGATAAAGTATGCTCCAGATATTTTCATGTTAGCCAGTTTTAAATCATTTACAAAGAATAGCAAAACCTAAACAAGACGAAACTTTCTATTATCCGTCGACGAAGTGAATTAGCATGTATTTGTAACATGTCTAACTCAACTATTATTGAAAAGTAAATTTGCCTAGGTTTTTCTATATGTGTGTGAGTGTATCTTTTGACATTATTTGTGGATTTCCAAATAATAGCATTATATTTTCATCATAATATAATGTTAGATGATAATTTGATGTTAATAATTTTTTTACTTAATGTGTATCTTTTTACCCACTAAAATTCTTAAATGTGATTATTTTATAGACATCACCTAAAGAAAAATATTACTATCTCAGCAGCACGAAATAAAGGTCAAGTTAAAAGTGAATATAATTAACTTCTTAGATCCAACGGAGGAAGTACTTTCTGCAGACAGAGTGATGCAGATGAGCTTTGAGAATGTGATTACCAAAATAAAGCAAATATCAGAGATATTTTACATTAGAATATAAAACTTGGGGAGATTTTAATTTTATTCATTTCTTCTAAAACTGTTCATTGAGCACAACTCTCTACCAGCCACCCCCTTTATTGGTGTTTCATGTGAAGCGGTATTAGTAAAAACCTATTATGTTAACCACATTCTGACATCACAGAAGAAGGTGTTTGTTAACTTCTCCTGCCCTGTGCTTCGTTGTAAAATAATGTACCCACAACAGTTATTAATCATGAATAAAAACATGTTTTATTAATGTGATTTTATTTTTAAGTAATATATGACACCCTTGTGTTTATATTATTTTTTTACAAGTCATGTATATAAAATGGTAGCATATAAAAATGTTTTCTAAGCTTTGAAATACTATTTATGTACTAACTGCATGACCTTGTTCAGCATACCACTTAACCACTTAAAGGCTTTGTTATTCATCAATAAAATGGGGATAAAGATGTCTGCTTCACAAGGTTTCATTAGATAATTAACATAAATGACAAATTTATGACTGTCCCTTTACCAGCAGCACTTCTAACAAATGTAACATGCTATATTCACCAATGAACATTTATTAAGTACTTTAGAGTTGAAATTCACCATTTCATTAGTTTTAAGAAATTATGCAGAAAAAGAAATGTTGCCTAATCTTATCATTACATGTTCACAGAGAAGATAAAGCATCATATAAATAAGTACAGTGTAAAGAAAGGGAGAAAATACTCTATTTCTCTCTAGAACCATAAATCAGGGCCTGTATTAGGAATTAGGTACACAATACATTTTTAATCCACTCAAAAACGCCATGAGAGAGGACATTTTTTTAAATTTAATTTTTAGGAAGGAAAAGCAGAAAACTCAAGAAAAAAATACTTTAGCTTCTGAAGAAAAATATATCTAAAGTCATAGCACATTGTAATGCTCTTCTTCAATTTTAATCTGACATAAAAAGTATTTCTTATTAGACAATCACTGTCAGGTGAACTTTCAATTTATTTCCTAGAGAACAGTTGGAGAAAATATGTATCTAAAAAGCAAAATGATTTCAAAGGTCATGAAAGGGGGAATGCTGACAAAAGATAAGAGAATAGTCTCCTAGGGAGAATCTTACATGATAATTCAATTTCTTAAAACACTCAGATGAAAAATAGTTATACTACCCTGGTTTTTGCCTAAAGAGACAAGTAGGGCCAAGTTCTTCTGGTAGGCATCCAAGCAAGAAAAATTGTTTAACATGTTAGAACCTATGATTTTGTCTTTTGTTTTGGCACTTTATTTTTCTGTTAATTTAATAATCCTTTAAATCTACAGTATCTCAGCACTGTAGCTCATGCATACCTAATATAATAAATGTTTCATTTTCCTTAAAAATTTGAATCTTTGGCTGGAATTAGAGGATATATAAAATATAAATAAATGAATAAATAATATACTGAAACAAAAGAACAGAAAAACAAACTACAAAATAATTCATTTATCTTATGTTCCAAACAAGATTCTTAAAAAAAAAAAAAATGTTTGTAATTAAGAGGGGAAATATTTACCATTAAAAACCTTTGTGTTTACTAGATGATGTAATAATATTAATATAAATTAATTATGTGCATGCATATTTTGAGAACATTGATTTATTTCTCCTTTATGCCTAATAATATACAATGCCTAGATGAAAAAACAATACTATATATTTTTTATTACACCTGAGGTTTTACTTTTTCCTACCTGTAATTTTGTAACTGTCACTTTGTCCTGGAACAAGTAGCCTCATATGCAGAAGGTTAAATTTACAGAGAAAGCCCAAAGTCTAAATAATATATTAGAGAGTATCTCAAATTCTGATGAGGTCTAAAATATTAATTTTTTATCATCCTCCTGATTCCTTAATTTAACTAATCTATATGATAAAGCATAAAATTAGAGCAAGGTTAGGTTATAAGAAAAAAATCCATCATTTTAGTAAAGTGGGTTGTTTTTTCTTCATATTTTTTTTTGTAGTCTGTATTTTTTTTAACCTTTATAACTGTGCAACATCAATTATGTCTGAGGGATTTATGTACAAACAATTTATTTTTAGGAAAATAATAATACCCATAATTCTTTATCCATTATTATCAGATAGTAGATTTAAAGAGAAATAGAATAATAATGAATATGGTTATTGGCTATCAAAATTGAATGGAAGAATCAGAAAATTGCAGCATAATCACGAGAAGAAATATTAGGTTCTATTTTCCAAAGATGTGAAGTAACGTTTGAGTATGACTTCAAGTACAAAAGGCTATGGCACATGTAGGTGGGATACGCTCTGATTTTTTCCATTTTTTTTTCAATTTGTCTTTTAACTGTAATGTTTATGACACATATATTTAATAAGATTAAAATATGGTTGGTTTGAAATTTATCATCTTACTACTTGTTTTCAGTCAAGACTCAGGAGGAACCCTGTGTGGATTTCAACAGCTCTTTTTCTGACTCACTACGTATTTACAGAACTCTGCTTTTCTTTTCCTGTAGTCTCAGTCTCTCTGAACTCTGATATTTTTCTCTTCTGTGCAGAAAAGCTTCTGGACTCAATTTCAGTTCCCCTTCTTGAGCCAGTATTCTGGAAAAATGCCTCCAAGCAGAATAATAGAGAAATCGTAGAGCTCATATTATATATTTCCCAGTCAGAAATACAGTCATGATTATGATAGTGTTTGAGGGGATGATTGCAATTTTACTGTTGTATGACAGGAAAGAATTGAGAACTGATTCCTATTTTCTTTGGGAATGTTGAATGTTGTCAACGTATCAATCTTTGTATAGCTCCGACTCCCATTAAGCATTCATTGGTTACTGAAGCCATTACCTCCATTCTAATTATTTGTTCAGTATATCTGGAAGACAATGATATCAATATTAATATCAATTTAATTTTTGTGTATCTTAAAGATATACTAAATGTTTACAAAAATATTAAAAGCAGTTTCCATGTTCATGGAGGAGAGCGTTGTTAACAAACTCATGTGCTTACAGATAACTATTATACATTTTGGGGAAAAAATATATATATAGAAATAAAGAAATATAGGAAGCAAAAAGAGAGATGGAGGGAAAGAGGGAAAAAGGGAAGGAAGGAAGAAAGGAAGGAAGGAAAAAAAACTATCTGAATGATCTGAAATGTGAATAAAAGCAGAAAGAACTTGAAGGATTGTTAAAGCTCTGCAGAACAGACCATCATAGAAAATTTCACGTATTTGTGGCTTTGCCTTAAATGTCAGGAACATCTTGGTATGGTGCAGTTCAGCTAAAAACTTTTAGAGAAACTCCACGGTCTTTCGGCCAGTGGAGGAACTGGAGGAAAAAATTACATCAGGCAATAAGGGATGCTGTAATGTGAGAAGGTTATCCTAGAAAGAATAATTATAAAAGGGAGATATCGAATTCTGTATATTGAAATGCTTTGGTCTCTGGTTGATGCCTGAACTACATACACACACGTGACAGGCTAAGCATAGTCTGGGATAAGATTTGAGCTGTCATCTCTCATAGACAAGACAGAGCACACATTACCACTGCAGTGAATTAATTCTCAGCTAAAACAAATATATCAATTTTCTTCAAAAGAATGTAAAATAATCCAGTTCCCACACCATAATTCACAATGTCCACAATACAATCCAAAGTAATTCAAAATAGTAAGAAGATCAATATCATTAGGCAACAGGAAAACTAAAATCAAAATTACAATAAAATGCCAATATGCATCAAACAGAATGGCTAAAATTTATAATCCTGTGTTAATAAGAAGTTGTAATCTAAATTTCACATTGGGAAATATTTTGAAAATTATTTATTTCCTGAAGTTATATACTATACAATGTTGTATTTCAATTTCTAGGCATTTAACTAAGAGAAATGACAGCATATTTGTACACAACATCATGTATAGATATGTTCACAGGAATTTTATTCATAATTAACCCAAAATTGGAACCCAACCTATATGTCCATAAACCTATACATAAATAAATCCAATGTACTATATTCATAAAATATATACTACTCAGCAATAAAGAGATAGAATATTGGTAAACACAACATAGATGAACTTCAAAATTATTTTGCTGTGTGAACAGAGTCAGATACAAAGAAATATACAGTGCAATATTAAATTTCATAATATTTAATAAAGTACAAAACAATCATTAGTGAGTACTTGGGTCCAAAGTCTGCTAAGAATCAGCTATAAAAGGACACAAAACATATTTTGGGAATCATAACAATGTTCTGTATCTTAATTATGTCAATGACTTTATGAGTACATATGTATGTCAAAACTAATTAAAATATGTACTTTAAACAGTTTATTAAATTTGATTTAACAAAAACAATGTGTGAGGAATACAACACCCAGATTAAATTAAATAGTTACTTATTCTATTGCTTCAATAGAAATGGCTGAGAGTAGTAACATGCTATCAGACCCTTTGTAATGGTACTTTTGTTATCACAGTGACTTTAAGTTATTTTATCTTTGCTGAGCCTTGTACGATTTATCATTAAGCATGAGGGATATTGCGTACCTGTTTCTTTAAAAGCTTCCTCAAAGTCACGTTATATTATTAGGAATAAAAATCAATTATATATCTTAAATCTAATAATGAATAAATTTTAGGCAAACACATTCAATGTCTTCGCATTTTTTTCAACCAACCAGCTAAAAGGAGAAGAAAGAAACATCCACAAACCACACTGTCTGAAGGCACTATTACTCCATGCTAATTTGTTTTATCAATTTCCTGTTTCTGTGTGTATACACACACACGCACACACACACACACACACATAGAGAGAGAGAGAGAAAAAGAGAGAGAGAGAGAAGATGTAGCACTCACTTGGTCAAATAAGAATGTCTTCTTTAGCACTGTGATGTTTTGACATGTTAGAAGGGAAAGAAAAAATGACTACATAATGAGAAGACAATTGAATATTATAAATATTATGCAAGAATAAATTTAAAATTGTATTTCTATAAATTATAGAAGAAAAATTCCCTCACTAATTTTTAATATAAATCTTAATTTTTATTGATTTAATTTTCATTGAACTAAAAATACAATTTACTTAAAATTTATTTTGAAATTTAAATTAAGAGAAACACTTGTATTTTCTAAAAATTCAAATTCTTATTGACAATGTCAAGAAATTATTTATTTCACAGTTAGACAAGGAGATATGGAGAAACATGGCTTTAACAATGAAGAGGTAGTCAAAGGCATTTTTTTTTAATGTGAGACTTTCATTAAATCTAAAATTTTACACTAATTTAATATATGTTTCTGAGTGGTTATTAGTTAAAGTAAAGGATGTTTAAGGATTTTGATGGAAAAATTTTAGTATAACAAATAAAAATGTAGTTCTTAATAATATTAAAACATCTTTTTTGGCAATTAAAAACTAAGATTCTGGATCTCCAGCTGATTAGATCTAATGTAAAATGCATTCTTGTTTAGTGGCAGGCATTTTAGAGTGCTTTTATCATTCGGTCCAGATAAACATAGTGGGTCATAATGTCAAATCCGTGGAATAATTCATGAATCAACTCATCTTCTAACTTATTTCACTTGCCAAACAATTGGCTCTAAACCCTAGTAAGCCGATCTTAAAAATCAGAGATATACAAATGTAAATACATTTTTGTAGATTTTAAAGAGCATGTTTTTGAAGTTTTTAAGGGATAAAGGTTTCTAATTTTTATTCTTATTTTTTGAAGATTGACTTCTTTAGAATGGCCTCTCTCTCTCTCTCTGTCTCCCTCCCTCTCTCTATTTCTCTTTCTTTCCCCAAACATAAATATATAGGGTATGTAGGTTTTTTCCTCCCCTTTTTCCTTATTTGAGGCCTCATGCTAAATTAACATATAAATTTGTGAAGGAAAAGGACAATGTATTTTACAATATGCAATCAAAGTAGCTCTTATGACAATGAAGTATGATAGATTCTCTTTGTTTGATTATGTACCAATATGATGCAGAAGCACAGACTTCAGACAAAGATTTACTTTTTTAAATAGGTTTGACTATTACAGATGACTAATCAGGAAGTAGAAGACAGGCAGGCAACGAAAGGCTTTACTACAGATACAAGCAACTCCAGGGCTCTTAAAAAGTATCAGAGAGTATCCTGAAATTCTATGTAGGTGATTAGGAAGAATGTTTGATTTTGTTGTAATAATACATCAACTGTTCGGCAACAGAATTTATGACTAAGTGCCTTCTAAAAACTGACATTAGAAGGGATTAAAAAACCACCACCACCACCAAATAAAAACTACAAAAATCCACAGTTTGCTACATCACCCTATTAACCTAGACTTTGGGGACAAATAGCAAAGCAATTTTCTTCTTTTCCCAGATTCCAAATTAGTTAATAAATTAGTTTACATATTAGTCATGAGTTTCAAAATTCTAAGGAATAGACAGTAGTCAGTAGTATTTTTTCAGATATTTTCTTCATTCACTAATTAAGTTAATAATTAAGAATCAGATATTATTATACTATTGGAAAAATTCTGCAGAGAGGGAATCTTTTCTGAATTTCTACAAAGAATCCACGGGAACTGAATACCACCCTATTTCCAATGGTTTTATAAATGGCAAGCAAACCCTTAGAGACCAAGTACCATAAATGTATAATTAATTCTTCTACCTTTTTTATACAAAGAGGGTTGACAATTATAATATCTAATTACTATATTTATATTATCTTTTAAGCATTATATATATTTTCTATGTTTCTGATATGTGGCAATTTGTAAAGACTGAAAATTACATATGCTTTGACTTTATCCCATTGTTATGTTTAATATATCTGATACAGTTACGCACTAACACTTTCAATAACATGCTCTTCTAGACACAGGAGGTAACCTCTGTCTGTTCAATAGATGAAAAATATATTAGTTCATGGTAACTAATAGACATGTACTTTTTAAGGGCTAAATGTTCGTGGGCTCCATAAATCATTACCTCAACCGAGATGTTTGGTAACCTAGGCTGTAACTACTAAAGAATTAACTTTTTACTTTTTTCTTATCATTGAGTTACATCAATGCAATGGTTTATATTCTTTATTTCTAATGTCAAAAAGAAGCCCCTATAACATGTAAGGAAACTATAAAACAGCATTAATGTTCTTGAAAAACTTACTATTTTTCTTATTTTCTCGTTCTGGCATTTGCCTTTTCTTTTTGAGACCCTCACATTCTAGACAGGGTGAAGTCATCAGAGGCCCCAGTTAATGCCAGTGACAAAGGAGGAATTCAAAGATCTGAGTTGAAAGAATAAACACCTCTATTTTGATGTTGCCCATTTGGCTTGGCCAGATATATTACTAATTAATTTATTAATGCTCTCATAATAATTATAATTGTTTACCAGGGCACTGAATATTAAGTATCATTGTCCAGATGTAAAACTTAATTTACAAAGAAATTATTTGGATTTGCATAGATATGTTCAAGTTAATTATGGTATAGTTTGTACCACCTATAAAATGTTAAAAACATAAATAAAACTAAAGAAATGATATGTAAAATCAAATCACTTTAGGAAAATACAGAGGAAATGTAATTAGTTATGTAAACTAACACACTCAAGATGCTAAGACTAATCAAGTCTTATAAACTAAATTTTTTCTCTAAAGTAGACTAATTAAATACTTAACTATTTAACTAAATTGAACATTTAAATATTCAATATAAAAGATTTTTGTTTGCTTGGTTGGTTTTTTGGTTAGACTTTACTATGACCATTACCAAGAATTCAAGTTATGAGGAAAACCATGTTAATGACACTACAAATCCAACTTTGATAACAAAACCAGTTCGGCTCAAGATGGAGTTGCTCATGTTAAGTCTCACATTAGCAAACTAAAACTTAATTAAACTTCGAAGTTCAGTTTTCAAGTAAAGGAAGACCTATGCCAACCAATCAACACTTGCTGCTTTGCCCGTTACCTGATCCAGCTTCAAGATCTCCCTTTGTTCCAGGTAAGAAAAGTAACCCCGCTTTAATCAATCAGTAAGTACCCAGTATAATTTCCTTACAGTAAGTACCCAGTATAATTTATGCTCACTTTGGTCTATAAAAATTTCTTCCTTTGTACAGCTCTTCAGAGCTCCTTTTTGTTTGCTGGATTAAATGCTACCAGATTCATGAATGGCTGAATAAAACCAATGAGATCTTTAAAATTTACTCAGTTGAATTTTGTTCTTTAACAGATCCGAACCATCAATAATATTAGATGAAACACGTTCTAGACATTTTCTGCATCTATGCACATGCAGAATTGTGGATAGAAGAATAAAATGAATTAATCATTTTTTAAGAGTTATAACTATTCTATTTTCTAATGTAGTTATATTTCTTGATTTTAATAAGAAATTTATGTGAAAGTGATACAAGTATGTCTTTAATAATGTTTAACTAGTAAATGAGTTATTAATAACATCAAAAAATAAATAGCTCAAAAGTGAAGAGATCATGAAAAACTTAGGTTAAACAAATTAAAAACTGGTCCTTTCTTCCATTCTCCTCCTTATATGGGCTTAGATTTCCCATAGTTGCAATTAGTGGTATTCTAAAGCATTGAAATTGGAAATGACACTGGTTCTGGAGCTGGTGAGGATGGAAGGAATACTGGCTTTGGATTGAGACATTTATAGGTTCAAAGCTTCCTCCACTTTTTTTCTGAATTAGACATAGAGAAGTAATTTAAATACTTTGAGCCACAATTTGCTTACTTTGTTTCTGATGTAGGGGAATGGATTACAAAGACATATTTCCGTCTATTTTGAGAATATTTTGAGACAGCGAAATCTACATATTACCATTTCATTACGAGGATAATTAAATGGACGTCTACTTAGGGAGGTAAAATCTGAAACTTGCTGGAAGAAGATTCCTCTGAATCCAGATATGAGTTTATACTGATTTCCTTAATGAAAAGTGAGCGAATTAATACTATATGTGAAATATATATCTTCATTCATTTACTGAATCAATTATTATCCTAATTATCTTTATAGTTTATAATTGAGCTATTTTAAAATTTGAGAAGCAAAAAATGTCAATGCAATCCATATATATAAAGAATTTAAATCTAGTAAATGAGAAAGAAAGCATACTTCCAGAATAATTTAAGTAAATATGAAACAAATAGTTCCTAGATAATGCATAAGAACTCATGTAAGCTTTCTTAATAAACATGGATATATTATGCAGCAGGGAGCCAGAATTACTTTAGAAACAAATACCACGCTGTTAACTTATTCAGTAACACTAGGCAATGTGATTAGATAATGAACGAAATGACATCTTGAATAACAGTTTAAAACAATAAAAAATTACTGATTTTTTGATGATAGAAATGTATTTTATAATTATCTGATATTTATTCAAAAAAAAAAAAACATGAAAAATTCTATGAAGGATCTCCATGACAGATAGAGTCAGAATCAATGTTGAGAAAAAATTTTATTACATAAATGGCTAATTCTTAATAGACTGAAGCAGCTTATATTTTATGCTTTCTTTTGATAGATTAAAACTAAGTACTTTTTTGATATAAATGAAACATTTTGCCAAGGACAGTACATGCAAGTATTAACATAGCAAATACTGAAGCACGAAAATCATTTGGTTTATAATTTTACTTATTATAATAAATATTTTTATTCATTGCTTTTCATTGATTTTCTTTCATGGAATGATGAACAGAACTCTTCTCTTAAGAAATGATGAGCATAATCCCCTTAATGTGAAATGCGAGCTGAGGCAAATTGACCTTATTGAGCGGTGGCTATGCTAAATGCATTAATTTCAGGTCGCAAAAGGGCAGCTCTCTGACCACACATATCCTGAAAGATGTGATGTCTGGTCGTCTTTTTGCAATCCCTGGAGCTACACTCTTTAGAAATCTCAAAGATAACTTGACTGTTAGAATTGCAAAATCTATACCTGAGTTCAACTATACTTTCTTCATCTACTATTTACATAAAATCATGAAGTGTCAAGCACCAGAGATAAAAACAACAAATAAAATTGTTGAAGACATTGATCCATTCTTCTTTTGAGAAAACAGATGTCAAAGGGTGCACATTTACAACTACTAAATAAATAAGTCCTGGAGATCTAATGCGCAGCATACAGATTATAATCAACAATACTGTATTATACATTTCGAAGTTGCTTGCTAAGAGACTAGATCTTAAATGTTCTCACCGCAAAAAATAAATAATAATAATTATATAAGTTGATGGCACTGTTAGCTAAGGCTATGGTGGTAATTATACTGTAAAACATAAATGTATCAAATCGACACATTGTACACCTTAAACTTACATAATGTTATATGTCAATGATATCTCAGTTTAAAAAAAAAAAAAAACATCATTAAGAAAGCAGGGCTTGAGCAAGAATTTGAAGAAAACTTAGGAATTAAGAAAGGAAGAGTGGGAGCAGTGGTGATTAGAGGGAGCACCGAAGCTCTAGGTGGGATGAAAGGGAAGATCGACATCACTGTCTGACCAGAGTGAAGTTTTTCACAGGAATGGATAAGAAGCAAGATGGGAGTGAGCATGAAAGTAGGTTACGAAGGTCCTGGAAAGAACGAGTTCTGTCAACAGAATGGTGACATGGGCAAAGAGTAATTGGGGAACCTGGTGAAGTATATACAGTGAGGATTAGAGGCAGTCTTGCCTTTACGTAAACAGATGAACACTCATAGGGTCAGGTGCTGTTTCTCTATGGCATTGCCTCTGAGAGTGGAGAGAAGCAAAATCGCTTACCCCAGGTGCTTTTACTATTTGATGATTCTGAATAAATTCTGAAATTTGTTCAGTCTTCATCACATAATTTTATTTATTCCACTGTATCTACCCATATATATGAAACATGTCCCTTATTCTTATGAAACTCTAGGCAAATTTCTTAAATATCTATTTATTATGTCTCTTACCTGTAAAATGAGTTTAGCAATAGTACTAAAAGAATTTTGAAAGGTAATTAATACTTCTCTAAGAAAAAAAGGTACATTTTTACTTAAAAATATTTGATATTACTGATGTTGTAAATGATCATTATTGTAAATATAGTATTATAATATCTTAAATGGAATATAAATAATACAGTGACTTTCTAAGAATGTATTGAATGTATGAAATTAAAATGCCTTACATACCTATGTCAGCATGAGAGCTATGCCTTAGAATAATAAATAATACGTTATTTTTGTTATTCTAAAATATACTTTTAGAATAAAAGTATATTTTAAAAGTATACTTTAAAATATACTTTTATTTTTATTATTCTAAAATATACTTTTAAGAAACATTATATCCATTTTCTGTCCTTTTCAGTTACATAGGGAAAAAATGTAATGCTTTTAGAGCATTCAAATAAAAAAAATAAACCTTGACTGTTTTCTTTGATGAGGAGGAATTCTATCAGGTTGATTAGTTATAGACTTTTTCTATGCACTTATACCTTTATATACACAAACTGTAATATAACCACCCTAAGAGGAGATATTTCCATCCGTTTATTGACTGCAACATTCTTGATTTCTAGACACATGATTGGCAGAAAATACATTCAATGAATAAATGAAAACATCAAAATAAGCACAGAGAAGTCCCAATGGCAATCAGACGTGGAAAAAATTCTCTCCAGATATAGAACATCTCACTAAATGGGGAATGCTAAGTTTATATTCCAGTGAACCAATGGGCTTGAAAATGTGAGGGGTAAGAAGCAGCAAATTGGGAGGGTACAGCTTCTTGGCAAAAAAAAAGCCACTTAGAAGCCAAAGACTTCCTTTGTCGCAGTACTGAAGGAAAAAAAAAAAAGGGAGCATGTGATGGAAATGAAGGGGCATGAAGCATGATTAAATGGAAGTGAAATACCCAGATCCCCACCAATATCATCAATTAACCTAATTAAAGAAAAATAGACACACTTTATATAATCAAAAAATAATAATAAAAAAAATCCCGAAAAGCAAGGACTGTAACTGAATACAAAAATGATAGCAATGCACATAGCTTTCAAATTGACAATAGAATCAGCACAAAAAAAAACTGAATTGAGTCAAGTAATATTTGGACACAATATCTATTTCCTTAGCAGGATGTAATTGAGAAAAAAACTGCCAAAGGATCTTGAATCTTAATTGGTAGAATTATTTATAATTATGTTTAGAACTGAGTTTTCATAAAATGGGAATTTTCATAAACTTATCTATGCATGTATAGATATTGTGTATGCATACACATACATGTATATACACATATATGTATGTATATATGTATAAAATGTGACCATAAAATTATTTTATTGGAAATTGTTAATGATTACAAAATCAGTATGAGAAAATAGAAGAGCTAAAAGAAGTCTCAAAATTTATTATGCTTCAAACCTTTTATTTTCCCAATATAATATTGAGGCCTTGGGATTTTAAGTGACAGAACTCCAGTGATCACACAGCTAGTTAGCGACTGAGTTGAGGTCTCATTTGCTGTTGTATTATCTTTCTGGATATCTCAAAATGAGGATTCAAAATTTTTTAAATTTCAAGAAAAATATACCAAAAAATATTTACAAAGTTAAAGCATTGGTTTTAATTTTCTCTGTGATCATGCTGTGTTATAATTATTAATAAATTCTATCCTACATGTACTGATTGTAAGTTTTTTTGCATTTTAAGATGCTGTGATAGGACACTCACTCTCCAGTGAAACACAGTGAAAGTTATTCTTAAGAAAAAAGAAAAAAAAAATGACTATAGAAGGGAAATATCACTTTACTAAACAAACGTAGTAGTTTGAAACAAATATTTTGATGAGATGCTTTGGAGAACAAGCCACATTATTCTTTTTTAATAAATGCCTATTCATGGTTTTATGTACTAACTTATTTCTTTCAGAATTGTTAATTTGGCATTGTGATGAGACAAGCTGTGAGATTCAACACATTTAAAATTAAACAAAAGAAAGGGAATGATGTGTAGTGTTTTTGAGGAGCATGGGAGTTAAACACAAAATATTGAAAAGTTTTCACTGCACTAATTTTTGGGTATGCAGTACTTAGCTGTAGAAACTATACAACTTTTCCTTTGGTTTTTAAAAGAAGGTTAAATATAACCCCATTATTTTGTTTTATTTTTAAATTTAACTATGTTGTTGTTATTAAGTAATTTTAAAGCACTTATGATTATTAAGATAAAGTAGATGCACGGTCACAAATCACATTATGCATGGGGCCTATTTATCTAAATATAATGATTTAAATATGAGCAATAGAAAAAAATTTGTAACCCAAATCTACTTTTGGTATCTTTTGTACTAAACTCTCACAGAGTTTTAGTATTTTCATAGAGATAACAGAAGAAAGAAGGGAAAGTTGACTTTGGAAATGGATGGAAATGATTATTAATTCAGAATAGAAAGTGAAAACAAATATACTTGGTTGATGAAGCAAAGGGTGCTAATGTGAGTGTTGGGGAAATGTGCTAATATTCTCATTTATACCAGTTCACTTAAACTTGAAGCCCCTTCCCATGCCCCTCTATTTTTCTATCAGTATAATTACACACAGCTTATTTCAGTACTTATAAATGTCTGATATTTAATTTCGGTTGGTGGTTATTGAATATTGTGCTGAAAGACTAGATACAGTCTAGCCTTTTGAACTAGATTACGAAAGCACAGAAATTGACCAAAAATTGTTGGAAATTTCTGAAATAAAATTGCAAGGTCAAGTACTACAGTCATAGCATAATATAAATTTCCATGTCATTTAGAAGAGAAGAGTCAAAAGTTTCTCCTTCTTACCAATGATCCAGAATGTGGTGAAAGCTATGATTCAGATAAGGAAGCAAAGTTCAACTGAATTCCAGGAATAAAAAATTTCACTACATCTTTTTTTTTGGATCACTACCATCCCTTTACTTCAATTGGTAGCATACTTTTTTTTTCTTTTTTGATTTTATCTGTGACAGATAATATTCTTATGTTGACATTTCCTTCTATATGTTACATCTGAATTTTGGAGTTTATCCTGAATTTTTTCTTTGTTTTCTGTCTCCCTTAGTGATTAGTACATTTCCATGCCTTTAAATCTGTGTAAATACCAAATTTACATAATTTTATATGTAGGTATCTTATAGTCACCTCACATTTAGCATTCTCAAACTCAATTTTTAATCCAGCCCCCAAACTGGCTCTGCTCAAACCTCCAAAACTGACTCCACATTGCTCCAGTTAGAGCATCAAATAGCATCTTTACATATCTTCTTGATTTCACTCCTGGCTCCCTCATATCTGTTCTCCACACACCATCCACAAATATCCATAGAAATTTACCTATAGCGTCATGTCATTCTGCTGAATACAATCTCATAAAAGTTTTCCATTGATGTCAAATAAAATCCAAGCCTGTTACTATGATCTAGAAGCTGTGTTTGAGTTTGGACCCTCATACCTTTCCAAAACCTGTTGTTCCTATCTTTCTTGATCTCACCAAACTTAAAGCCCCATAGCCTCCTTTTGTTTTCTGAAACATTTTAAAACACACTGAGCACTTTCTTGATTCAGATGTTTAACCTGTGCCTTTCACTGTGCCTGGAACACTTGCCAGAAGTCTTCACAATGCTGATTTGGTTATCTTTAACAGTTAAATATTGCCTGGTAGAGAAATTTCCTTTTAAATTGTGCCTATTGGAGAACCATCACTAAGGTCTACCTCTGTACTTTATTCATGTGTTTATGGAACTCGTTGCAATTTATTTTCTGCCTTCCTAACTGTAAGCTTCCTGAGGAAAGGGACGAGAACTGGTGACTCCCTAGCATAATTCCAGTGCTTAGCATAAATCTTTACACATTGGAAGAACTTGTCGTTAAAATGTGTTAATTTTCTTGCACATTATCTATCTTACCATCTCTAACAATTTTTTAAAGAAAATATGTTTGTTCTATTAGATATAGTCTTGTGGGACTGTTATTCAGATGATCTTTATTACTGTAACCAATAGATAAACACATAGCAGACACTAGAGTAATCAATTGTTTCTTTTCTGAAACATATATCATCAGCAAAATGAAAAAAGTAAATGTATTCATTTTTATTGATAACAAACTTATGAAATTGTTTAGCACTTCCTCTTTTTTAAGTACTATAGTTACTCTAGTTTCACTTCACGTTCTAGTGGCTTTTTTTTCCCCCTTCAATTCGATAATTGTATAGAGTCCTGTATTACATTCCTTTTTGATTTTAGTGACCAGAGTCAGTTGATATTATTTTTTTTACAACAGATAACGCAACTGAAGTGGATTTCTGAGAAAGAAACATTTATTTTTTCACTTTAAATCTATTCTAAGATAACGAAACTAAAGATTTGATTACTTTAGTGGCTCAGTGCCACCATTAAAGACCAAGGTGTTTTCCATATTTCTTTTCCACCATACTCATACATTATTTGTTTTCCTAAAGGTTATGAGATGTCTACAGGAGAAAAAAACATATATAAAATTCCAAAGCCAAAACAAAGACCAGACTTTTTTAAGAGCAAGGAAAATTTTCCACAAATCCCATATTAGCAAACTTACCCTCACATTTCTTTCTTATATTCTTTTTCTTATTTTTTTTTAATTTTTATTTTTTTTTATGCCTGCAGTACTTGGTCTTCCTAGGTGGTCTCCCATCCAAATACTAACTAGGCCCAACCTTGCTTAGCTTCTTAGATCAGATGGGATCAGGCTTGTTCAGAGCGGCATGGCCATAGACTTTTTTTTTTTACCCTCACATTTCATTGGCCAGTATTAGGTGACACATACTTTTCTAAGACAATAACTTTATGAAAGGTTTTATGGTTTGATCAACTTACAATAATCAAATTTCAACAGTGCTGTAAAATTCATCATGCTTAAGAAAGAATGTAGAGATAAAAAGTGAACCTGTTAAAGGGCATCACTCCACGGATTTCTAAACACATCTCTTTTCAAATGTTTTATATCAAAATCAAAATAACTTTGGCCTCTCTGGTTACTGGGTCAGGAACGTGGTTTTATGTTGCATGATGCTGAAAACAAAATGGATAAGCCAGGTTATATAATTCAAGTTCTATTTAATTTTTTTTTTTTTACCAAATGCATGGCATTTGATGAGATATGGAATCCTTTGCTGGTTTCAGTTTTCTGATTTGGAAAATGAGGATGGCACTAGCAATTTTGTAAGTATCCTTTCGGTTTCAACACTCTCTAAATCTAGAGCTCAATCCCTGTAACGAATTACAAGGTCCATTCACGATTTCTGTATTCATCCTCTTATTTCTTCTCAATTGTGTCTCAATATTAAATTAAATTAAAATTTGAAAATCCTCATGTTTATTTAGAGCTATAGATTACATGGTGACTTATTCCAACTTACTATAAATAAAGAAACCATATCCAGAGGGGGGAAAAAAATTACTTAGTCGACCTACAGGTACCACAAAATCAGTGATTATAAAGCAGGAAATATAAAAAGAAATCATTTTTACACCTAGAGAAATTCCCTTTATTCTGGAAGACAAAATATGTTGCTCTTAATTGCTCTTTACCAGAAATCTTTTCTACAACCTTGGAAGATAAAATATATATACGTGTGTGTGCGTGTGTGTATTGCTTATTTACAAGCATACATCTCAATGAATTGACTCCCAGGAAGCTTTCTCGAATTACCTGAACTGAATCCATCCCCTGACTCCATCTTATGCCTGATTTGAATTCTTGATTCTGATTCTTGAAATTAAAGAATCTCTTTAGATTAATACAACCAAGTTAAACATATTTTTTTACTGTGTTCCATTATTCTTTGGGTTAGGGTATAAATAAATATTTAGTAATATAGTTCAGATTATTTGTCACTTTACAAAATTAATCATTTTTGCTCTGGTTTGAACACAAAAACTCTTTGAAGCTGTGTTCTGATGTGCTGTGAGGTTCAATTTTCTATCAACATAATTACCATTATTGTTTTTATTAATAAAGTTAAAAATGCATAAAAGGAAGTAACTTTCTTTTAACATATTTCCAATAAACTAGAGTAGAAATTGAGAACATAATGAAAAAAAAAACATTGGTTGATTAGCTACCCGACTACCTAGAGTACAAAAAAAGGTAACACGGAAGAAATCTCAAGAAAGGTTTTTGGGATGCTTGTCATTGTCAGAGGTAGAATTACACAAGTAGGTTATGTAAATGTCATTATAAATTCAGTGAAAAATGGGAGAATGAGAGACGAATTTTCAAAAGTCACCAATTCATTCACATTTGGTTTCAATCTCAACAGCTTTTAAGTTAATGTAGCTCAAAGAAATAAGATGGTTTGTCTAGTTAATAGATGACACAACAGAAATTTGCACCTAGTTCTATATAATTCTAAAAGCTACACAACCTGCGATTGGTCTAAAAAATAATCACATGGTAGCATTAAGGCAGCAAAGGAGCAGACCTCTGGAGAGAGAAAGACATTACTAAAATATGTGTGTAGTTCTGCAGTCAACTCTCTTTGGCTTCCTTGCCACCACTTAGCTTTGAATTGTCACAATAATCAGGAAAAGACTCATATTGTTAAAACTATATTAAGGAAGTAAAGAGTGGAGATTTTTCTCCTATATTGAAGAACAAGTGAAGTATCGTGTCTTTAAAGTCAATCAATAAATGCATTTACAAAAAAATGGTATTCGGAGTTGATATACTAACACTAGACAGAGTACTCCCCTAAAATGACTATTAGTTGAGTGATTGCAAGATCATTGGATATTTACAACACAGCTTTTAGAGACTATAGAAGCTGAGACAGAGACTAAACTTAAAGGTTCATGAAATAAACTTTAGAGAGAAAGATCAGAAAGAGAACGTAATATAGTTTAAATGAAAGTCTTTATACCAATTAAATCTTCTTCGAACTAATAATATTTTGCCAGTTGAAGAAAGAAGGATTGCAAATTGAATGACTTAAAATGCATAGGAATTGAAACAGGTCTAAAGAGGACATAGAAATAGAGTACAGGTAGGAAAAGACCTTTGATAAGTAGAGATTAAAAAAAAAAAGTCCACTTTAAAAGTGTAAGAACATAGAAAATAATTGATGAGAATTCAGGGAATATTAGAAGAAGGCAAATATGGAAAAAAAATACAGTCTATCACATGAAATCAGTTTTCACAGTAAAGTAGACAATGTTATAATTAGCCGAATGAAAAGGGGAAAGGATTGAGTGTTATTTAAGTATACTAGAGAAAGTCTGAAAGGGTTATTGTGGAGCAGTCAAGAGAGAATAATTAAAGGTGAGAAAAGTATTGCTTAGCTGTTTTATCAACCTACTTGATATATAATCTTGTCAAGTTCCAAAAAAAGTAATACTAAAATTTCTCTTGATTTCATTATAAACTGATGAAATTTAACTCTATACACATGTGGAGAGAAAGAGACGGCACAATATGATTCCATCTCAGATGGGCAGCCCTCCACAGAGAACTTAATGCAAGAATATTTTCAGACGACAGAGGAAATCTATGTTCCATATCTCCTACAGATTGAAAAATGTGTCATTTCATGCTGAGCTTCAAGGCAATCTGTGGTTTATTTCAATATGCCTGACCTGTCTTAGCTCATATTATACCCTTCCACGTGCCCTAAATTCCAGTCAACTAAGTTCTTGAGGTCAACTAATATAAATCCATGACGGCACGCCACCCACATCATCAAAAAGCCTCTTTTTCTCCAACTGCAGCCATTAAAATTACATAATAATTTTTCAGAAAAAATCTCAGACATCTCTCTTCTATTAATTTTTTGTTGATTTTATAGCAAGATATTGTCTACTGAATATCCATACATTACTCTTCATTTATGTTGTCATTCTAAAACCAAGGGGTTTAGCGATGTGTGACTATCTGTTCCTCTACACCTTCTGACCTCTTCTATGTAGCTCAACACCTGAACCATAAAGTGTTTTGATCACTTCTGAATCCTAAATGCTTTTTGAATTATTATTTCTATATAATGTAATATTCTTCACTAATTGTGCTAATATTAATTCCTCTTTTATTTGTTTTCTGATTCCCTGAATATTTCATTATATGTATTTTTTAATCCGACTTCTTAATAAACATGTCAAATATGAGAGAAAAATATCTGCGTTGTAATGTCTTTCAACAAATGTTGAAATAGTATTTGTTTAAATTCTCTTACCAGATTTTCAGTTGTTTCTCAAAAGCTTTTAATTTAGGTAATCGAATTTCAGTTAAAATTAGCCTAAATTTATTTAATCAATATTTCTAGAGACAATAATTTATATGCTTTCTATAAATTGTTTTTCATTAGATGAACTATCTTATATTTGAGGAAAAAAAGCATGTGAAAAAAATATAGATAGGAATCTTAGGAGTTTTTTTATGATTAATTTTACTGTAATTTTGTTAGATTCAAAGGTTGCTATTTAATGTGGAAAAAATGATCTCTGAAAGCTAATGATCAAGCAGCATAATTTTAAATGAACAATCTGTAGATTTACATGATACCAATGTCATGTTTTAATAATCATATTTTAAGGTCAGAGAAAAAAGTATTTTACGAACTACTCAAAAATAAATACATAGTTGTATTTGCATGTCAGTTTTTATAAGAATCAAGATAAACATATCAAAATATAGTTAAAATATATAGATATACTTTTTAAAAATTTCCACCAATTCTCTTAAAATCAGAAGTATACACCCACAAGAATTATTTTTCAGATTTTGAAAATCTACCTTAAATGTGTTTATATATTTCAAGTAAGAATGTATTATCATATTATACATTTTCATTGATTTTGGATCGAAAATAATACCAATTATTTGTGCCTGCAACAATATTTTCAATTGTTTTTATTTGTTCATTTTCTTAAATGCACTAGGTAAGACTAGGAAATCTATAAAAAAGTACTGTTAAAATGGAACTTACTATTAAATTGTTAGCAGATTAGTGAAGGTCTCAGTCAAGTAGCAAGATTTCCAGTAGAGTGTGACTTTTTTTTCAGTAAAATCAAGGTATGTTCAAACTGTTATAAGAATACAGAAGAAAGGCAATGATCCCAAATTGAGAAAGACTACGATATACTTTCAGATTGAGTAACACATTGACTGAATTTTAAAAAATGATAGCAATTAAGAAAATCTTAAAGAGGAAAATTACATATCAGAGAGCAGATAGGGTTTTTGTCGAAAATCGTATTTGAGAGCAGAGTTTGTGTGTCTGGATAGTTGAAAATATTTCAATCAAAGTGGAAAGGAATCTGAATACGAAGTTGTATCATGCGATGGTTTTTTTATGGCTTCTCTTTGCATGTATGTTTCCTATTTTGCACTTCATTTAATTTTTTGAAATACCTCACAGTTTTTACAGGTGTCAATGAAGAAAAACTGAAGTAGGACTCAATATTTTGTTCTAGCTTTTCCACTTGCTCACGGGGAAATCCTGGCAGTCACCTAACCTATCCGAGGTTCTGATATGATACTTCATCTATTAAATGAACATAATTATATATGTAGATCTGCCAATAATACAGAAAAATTGTTAATTGCTGCACAAGAAAGTGCTCTAGAGAAATCAACATGCTGCATAGGCTCTAATTAGTATTATTAACCATTGATAACTTTTTTCAAAAATAATTACATATCTTTGACAAACCAGAAATGTTATCAATTGAAATAAATGAGACAAAGAGCAATGAGAAAACTTTCGAGTCTTAAAATGATATCTAATACAGTATTTGTATTTCCCAAACTACTAATATCAAATCTTTATAAAAGTTAAAGAGCATTTTTAAATGGCTGATATGTTATTTTAAATTGCCTGTTGTCAAGGTAACATGTTCTTTGGGATTTGCTGTATAAAGTTTTTTTACAAAGCACAGTCTGACTCTCCTAGGTGTTAGTCAGAACCACCTGCTACATTATAGATCTGTTTCTTCATTCCGTTCTCTAAAGAAATGGTTGTTGTTTAAATAGAATATACAGGATAGCTCCAAGTTATGAGATGTTTTTTTTTAATGGCTTTATCTTACATACAGAAACACAAATACATTTAGATTAATAAGGTAAAGGCATTAACATGATTGCTAACAATATCTTTGAACAGAAATGTATCTTTGCTACAAATAGCTTTAGTGCAAAACAAAGAAATATTAGAAGTAATATTATGATAGATAATAGTTAAAAACTATACATAACTGTACTGGTATGATTCTAAATTCAGGTAATCCAATAGTAAACAGTTAAGGGCCTATAATCATGGAAATTTTGGTTTTCTATAATTGGATACAAACTGTGTTTTTGATATTTTTGAAAAATTACTTTTTGAATTAAAATTTCAGACAATTTATAATTAATTAACCTCTTTATTGGGTGGTAGTTTTAAAATGTGTTTGTCAATTATTTTTAAAAATTAAAAGGTGGATTCATAGTAAAAAGTGGTTTCTGATTCTAGACCTCTCCCACTTGGGAAAGCTCGTGAGTGCCCCACCAATCGAGTAGGACAGAAATAATGTTATGTGATTCTTGAAGCTACATCCTATAGCTTCCATATAGTTCTTTTTGGTCACCTACTTTTGGACCACCACAATGTCACCATGCTGTGATGAAGCATATCCCCATGGTTTTTCATGTGTATGTATTTTAATTCACTATTTGGATAATGATACTGAAGATACATTAGTTTATAAATATTTATAAATAATTAGTGAAGATATTTCCTAATATAATTAAACGATCATGAGAATCAACTTTTAAGTGCAAGAAAATCACATTTAAAAATTATAGGTGATCTTTCTCTCCTCACTTGGTAGCCTGCTAAAAGGTAGGCAAGAAATTTTGAGATTAAATTTATGTATATATTTCACTGCGAGATTGGGAAGATGCTGCGTGCCAAGTTCACAGTATATCTAGAAAGAGAGAGACAGCATCTTCAGAAAAGTAAATGGCAAACATTGAGAAAAATGATGTGGGATGTCAGAAGCAACTTTAGCCTTTACATTGCCCCATACATGACTGACAATGACTATTGGCAGTGAGTACCATACATTAACAGCACAAATACATCAATCTGGTGAGCACCACTCAAGTGGATTTTCAGAAATTACCTGAAAATGACAGGAAGAACAAAATGTTTGCTATTATTAGAAGTATTATTTGAGCCTTAAAATGTAGTAACATAAATTTCAGTTTATTAGACCTAGCACTCAAGTGAGTTTAGCAAATTAATAAGTGAGTTTGACAAATGAAACATGATAGTCTAAGATTTAACAACAGAAGCAACTAGGTGAGGGGTACATGAGATCTCTCTCTACTATTTCTGTAACATTGCTGTAAATCTAAAAGTATTCTAAAGTAAAAGTTTATTAACAATGGAGTAAAAATATGGTAATATCAACTGAATTTTCTATCTCCTTCTTTTTCAATTCCTGTGGTCAAGAGGGAAATTTAGGTAATTTAAGAGAATTAATTTGGACATGATGCCATAGTGTCATTTTATGTGAAAAAGCTTCATAATTAAAGCCAAAATGGGGAAAAAGAAAAAGCACCTTGTATCTAAAGGCAAGATTCTTAATTTGCAAGCCATGTTATCAGATAAAATATACATTTATTAGATACATAAAAATAAAGTTTGTCCATAGATGCAGAAAAATTATTTGATAAAATTCAACATCTATTCATGATAAAAACTGTGAGCAAATTAAGAATTAATTTCCCCAAACTGATAAGGGCTGCTACACAAACTTACTTTTAAAACCATAATTTATGGCTTATAACATTTCAAGGTGACCTCTAATACTGACCTCTAAAAAAATTTCAGTAATCTTAGACTTACAGTTTTGTTTTTAATTACATCATTCCTAGCTAAGACATTTTTTTCATAAAAGCTAACTATATGGTTAATTCTCCTTCCAATTTTGCATTTTTTGAAGAAAATAACTATAGAATTGAGTTAATTCTCCTTCCAATTTTGCATTTTTTGAAGAAAATAACTATATGTAGGCAATACTCAGTTCTTTCCTTCCTAACTAATTTGAGATTTCCTTGTTCAACCTCTTCAGTAATACTAATCATCTAAATACGTATTAATCAGTTTCTATTAAAAGATTTGCTGGCTTAATATTACTTCATTAGTTGTATTTAGAATAATAATTTTTTTCATTGATCTAATGTTCATGGCATAAGCTCTCATATTCAATACTATTTCTCTCATAACACTCAGTAATTTTAGCAAATTTGAATTTTTCTCATTTTAAAATTATTTTCATAAGTGTCTATATTTTGTTTCAAATATCTGGTTTGCAAGTCTCAATTTTCCACTTAAAAAGTTGAATTTAATGTAGTAAAATAAAAAATATATATATGAGAATTACACTAGAAGTACTAAAAATTGGCTTTGCAGACATAAAAAATATCACCATGAAGCAAGTAGAACTATAGTAGGCCCCTTTTACCTATGGGGATTTGTTCCAAGACTCCCAGTGGATGCCTGGAACTGTAGACAGTACTAAACCCTATATGTACTATGTTTTTTTCTTGTACATAGGTAACTATGATAAAGTTTAATTTATAAATCAGATATAGTAAAAGATTAACAACAATAACTAATTATAAAATAGAATAATTATAAGAACATAATATAATAAAAGTTACATAACTGTAGCCTCACCTTCTCTCAAACTATCTTGTTGTAACCATCTGCGAGCTGCAGTAACTGGCTTGGTGTCAATAATTTCAGAGGATCCCCTGTTGAAGTCTTCCCATAGGCTCAATATTATCCGGTGTAACATGTTGCTGTCACTTGGAACACAGTTATGGTTTATGTCTTCCACCCACAAATTTAATATATTTTCCATTTAACCAAGTATTTATCACACACTGTGGCCACAACTTTTGGAATTTAAGGTGCAAGAGTAAAACTAGCAAGAATTTATTTTTCTGTCTTCACAATTTCATGGAAAGATTTGTTCTTACTGTAGATCTTGGTAACAGTCTATTTTTTTTTTCCCTTCTCTTATTAACTGGATAAATTTTACCTTTTCACTTAAAGGAAACACTTAAGGTTTCTCTTTTGCATATCCGAATTGCCAGCATCACTACTCTTGAAATTTAGGGCCATTATTAAGCAAAGTAAGGATACATGAACACAAGCGCTGCCAAGTATGATAACTGAGACAGCTACTAAGTGACTACCTGTGGGGAGAGTACACAGCATGGAGATGCTGGACAAAGAGATTAGTCATGTGCTGGGAGGGACTAAGCAAGATGTCTCCAGATTTCACCATGCTACTAAGGACGGCATGCAATTTAAACTTATGAGTGGTTTATTTCTGGATTTTTCTATTTAATATTTTTAGACTGTAGTTGACAGTGGGTAACTGAATTTGTGAAAAGCAAAACTACAGATAAGAGGAGTCTATTGTGTATACCCAGTCCAGAGTTGCAAACAATACCTTTTCTTGGTCAAAAGCAGTTGTCAGTAGGTAGTTGACTGAATACAATAGACTACATAATCATTGGAGATATATAATAAACTACTAATGACATCATAAACTCTTTAACAAATGCATACTGTTGATTAGACTTATTTTTGTATTCTACTTTACCCCACTGTGTACCTTGTAGTGGTCATTAATTTTATAGCGAAACCAAGCCAAACTATGTCACAAACTTACAGCACATTAAGAATTGGTAAAAATCATAGAAGAGATAATTTGAATAAGAGGTTCTAAACTCAAATTTGGCTACAGTGACTGATGAGATTTTGGGCTTTTTTGGGAGTAAACATGTTTACGTTATTAGACAAGGGTCAGTTTTAAAAGATTTGTGAAGGAGGAATACATACAGTAACCACTTTTTTCTTTGACACTAGATATGTATTGGGTAGACTAAAGTCAGTATCTGCCTAGTATTCGATTATTCGTGAGAAATAATTAACAGAAAAATAATAGGTGAATCAGTTCCTCTAAAGATTCTGGGAGCCTATCTGACGTTCCTACATGGGTCTTTGAATCTATAGGTGGGATGAAGAACACAGGGGGAAGACAAATACATATGGTTTCACTTATAAATGAAATCTAAAAACACAAAAGAAAAGAACAAACAAAACAAAATACAAACAGACTTATAGAGACAGAGATCAAAGGGATGGTTACAGGGGAAAGGGGGTAGAGAGGGTGAAAAAGGTGAAGGGTATATAGTTAATAATACTATGATAAGTTTGCGTGTTGACAGATGCTTACTGGAATTAGTGGGGTCATTGCAGTGCAAGGTATAAAAGTGTCGAATCACTATACTGTAAATGAGAAATATAACTAATAAATATTGTATATACTTAAATAAAAAGAAGAAAACATAACACAGAAGGAATGTATCCTGTCCTTTTTAGACTCACTCTAAGCTCTTATTTCTCAAGTTTTCTTTTAGCCTTTTCATATATTCAGAGAACTGTCTTCTAGCCTTCTAATTATTTTCATCTAAGTTATTCAGAATAGTTTTCTATTTTTGCATCAAGGAACTCTGAGTTTAAGCAAAACTGAAAATGAAAAGGTGAGTCTTGAATAGGAAAGTCTCTCCTTTTCTCTTAACCAATAAAAATCAGCATTTAGAACTAGAAGGTATTACAATTCTTAACCTTCTTCAAAAGTAAAACTAATTGAGAAGTATTTTAAGTTCGAGCAAACCACTGCAAATTCATCAATCCAAGTGTATATTTTTTCAATCATGTTATTTATGAACAAGTAAGAGGAGTAAAATACAATTAGAAAAGATTTTTAATGGGCCTGATGAGCTATTATTTTAAATTTTGTTTCATAAAAAGAAACATTTTGGCAGGAGATTTTCTTGGATGGCTGCAGAAAATGCTGGTTTAAGCAACATTTTTACTGACATATTCCTCAGTGTTAAAGGTCTCCCATGAACACAAAAAAAGTTATTCTCTACCAATTTATATTGTCTTTGTAAAAGTAGATAAAGCCCATTATGGGCACTTGAAAGGAGACCAAAGTTCTGAGATCAAACTAAAGTCACATTGACAATGTAAGAATGACTTTGCCTTTTCTCTCTTTTGATCAGAAATATTTTCAGGAAATTTTTCAATTTACATCTATTGTCCTGATACTTATAGTACACTAATATATTTTATTCTTTTTGGATATTCTACATTTTTTTGTATTACAAATTATATGAGGTAATTTTGACATTTTATATTAGTACAATAGCTAAAACAAAATCGACCATCAGCCAACATTAAGGAAATCAAGCTGTGCAAATAAATGTTTTCTAGCCAGACTATCCATCCACTTGAAGCACATGGACTTATAGTAGCCGAGGAGACGAGAAGAAAGGCAAATTAGAGGTGGAGGATGTCATGAGGAACGCGGCGAAAGGTGGGGAAGGCAAAAGCCTAACGGCCATCAGAGAAAGAATCATCAAAACGGAGGAGCCCGAGAGACAGCGCAAGGCCTGCAGACTCGGCTCGGAAACCACGTCTAATGGGCTGGTCCATGGCAGCAGGGAGGTTATCCTGGCCCAGCCGACCAGCGCCTTTGGGCCACACCCGCAAGACCTCAGAATCCCTTTTACTCTTAAACTTTTTCTCTATTTTAATTGAGCCAAGCCAATTTTCTTATCAGGGCAGTAGAACATCTGCTCTGCTGTGTGGTTCAGAAAATGAATATATATATATATATATATATATATATATATATATATATATATATATATATATATATATATATATATTTATATATATTACTTAAAATAAGATGTTATTAAAATAATTTTTAACTCTGGGTTTTATTTTCTGGGAAATTTAAATCAATAGTTCTCATTTAAGACAAAATACAACTCATTATTTTTTAAAACATCACTGAATAGATATAATTATTCTTAATGGCTATGAAATTCACCACACCCCATCAAAAGTTGATTTATTCATATTTATGTGTACTCAAAAGGAAAAAAATAAAGAAGTAAACATCCAATATATGGCATTACTCTCAGGGAAGTAAGAATAGACTAGAAGAGATGTACATAAGAATAATTTAGGGAAATGAGGTAAGATTTCAATGGCCTATGTATTTGACACAGCTCTCATTGCTAAATTTATAATTTTTATACTCATTAAAGAATAAAAGAATTTGAAACAAAAATAGGTTTGTACATCTGTGTAACTAATGTCTAATTATTTAAGCATAAATCCTATCTCCACAATCATCCTTACTTTGAATGTTCGCCTTTACCAAAATTCACATAAAATTAAGGGGCTTGGCAAGCACTTAAAAGCTTTTTATTTTAATATTTTAAATAGAGTTATTTTTCAAGTCTGGATATTTTTACATCCATACTTTCCAGTTTTTTAATGAGAATGAGGAAAATAAAGTAAAATATACTTAGCAATAAAGAACAGCTACTTAGAGTTTTCCTAATACACAAGAGTGTAAAAATATACCCAAATACAATATAATACACATATTGTCATTCCTCACTTTTTTGATGAAAAATCAGAAAAGGAAAAATGGCCTATTGGGGGTTTTAGATTACCAAACACCCCCTTGTTGGGTCCTTCCTCCTATAAAAAACTTGTGTAAACCACAAAATATCCCTAAGTAGAACAAGAGCTAAGCAATCTGCATGAAGAATATTCAAAGCCCAGTTCTGCTTTTTACTTGGTTCAAGGCAGTCTCTGTACCTCTGAAACTTGGTAAAGCATCACATATTTTCAGAATTGCAGTAAAACTCAGATAGTGAGCATGTATAAGAATGATATAAGTTCTAAATGAATGACTGAATATAACATGGTGCATGTACATTCTTATTCAGTAAATGCAATTATTACAGGAACATATGTGTGTTGTTAAATTCAGAGAAAAATATGTCTTATTAAGTATAATAAAATGCAATTAAAAATAGTTGAAATACATGAGGTTTCCTTTCCATTTTAATGACATTGGAATGTAGACTATTCTAATTGCAATTGTAAAGTGTAAAGAACTGAGTTCTAAAGTACATGTGTTATTTTTTTATTAAGAAAAAAATATTTCTCATCAATTAAGTGAGTAATTAGGCTCACTTAGACTCTAGGAAAACAAAAACAAATAATATACCTAAAATCTTGTAGAGATAAACTTTTCAAAATACATATTTTTAGAAGTTGTATAAGAGAGTACTACAATTAGTTTGATTTGACTTTATATCTCTCCCTCATATCACTAAAATAATAGAACTGCCAAACTTTAATACTTCACTCCCCCACCCCAACACAACTTTTGTCCTTATAATGCAGTGATTAAGACTTAAAAATTATGACAAAATGTGAATAATTGCTATTTAAATTTATACTAAAAAATGAGAAAAATAATAGATGCAAAAACAGAATATAATCATAAAACTTTACAACAAAAACATGATTATCTTTGTATTTAAACTATTTCATCACATTAATTGTACAACAAAATAAGTTAACATTACGTTAAAGTGTAAAATAGATAGGATTTGGACACTGTGAGGGATTAGATTTTTATTCTCTAAAAAAGGTTTTGTATAACATGTGTGTGCACGTGTGTGTTTGCATCTGTGTACAGATAAAATTTGAAGTGTAAGCAGGAGACACTAATAAGGGAAGAATTTCCCATAGGGCAAGTGCCAGTATTAGTCAATGAATTTTAAACCACCAGCAAACAAAAAAGATCATTTTCCCAGATTGAGTAGAAGAACAAGAAAAAAGCTAAGATGATTCTTGATCTAATTTTTTTTTCCTAGCTCTGGTAAAAGGGAAAACAAATGTTCCCTGAAATAAACATCATTGATTTATGCTCTCAGAGTTTTCATAGACTATGATAAATAAAACATGAGCTAGGAAATAAACATAAAACCAAAAAAAGCCAGGAAGCAGCAGAACAAAAACTGAAAATCAGGTGGACTGGATTCAGAATATGCTCTTAACCAGAAATTGGCCAAATGTCTTAGTTAGCTGAGGCTGCTGTAACAAAATGCTGTAGACTGGGTAACTTAAATGACAGAAACTTAGTTCTCATAGTTCTGGAGGCTGGGAATTCCAAGGTTAGGATACCAGAGTGATCTACTTCTGTGAGTCTTCTTCCTGGCTTTCAGATAATTTGCCTTCTTTTCATATGCTCACATGACAGAGATAAAGAATCTTGTGACACCTTCATGTCTTAATTTTCCTCTAAAGCCCTCACCTCTAAATACCATCAGGTTGAGGATTAAGGCTTCAAAATATGATTGGAAGGGAAGGACACACATTTTCAGCCCATGGCATTGGATTTTTTACACATATTTAACTATTAACTATTTTTGTCTTTGCAGGCCACATTGTTGGTGTAGCATAAAAGCAGTCATAGGCAATATTTAAACCCATGGTGGTGTCTGATTTTCACTAAAACTTTATTTACAAACCCAGGCAATAAGCCAATTTGGCCTCTCTGCAGTAGATTGCTGACCATTGGTTTTACTTGTTTTAATGATATATTAAATAAAGATATAACAAAGAGTATCATCTAATTTAAGAGTTAATTGGAAAGAAAATAGATCTCAGGTTAGATTAAGCAAGGAAAATACACAGGTACATAACACCATAGAAAGTGAAAGCAATGAGATGAAATGAAGTATAAAGGAGTATTAATATAGAACCTACTTTCTCCCAGTCTCCTTGCCAGTAAGTTTAAGCAAAGAGCAGAACTTTTACCTTAAATAGGCAACAGTGTGAAATAGTGATGGCGCCATCACACTTCTTTCACCTTAGTATAGGTGGGGCCTAATGGGAGTGTCTCACGAGATATCCAAAGGGTCCAGGATATAATCGAAAATAACGCATCAAGTATTAGAAAATCAAAACTCAATTTTAAAAACATAGTCAACAGTTACCAACACACACAAAAAAAATGACAAAAAGGTCTCATGGAAGAAATATAAGACAAAAAGAATAACTAAATGGAGATGTTAGAATGGAAAACATAAAATAACTAAAATCAAAAAGTCATACCTTTGGCAAAATGATACTTTTTAGATACAACTAAAGGCATGATTGATGAAAGAAAGAAATGTTAAACTGGACTTCATAAATATTAATAATTTTAAATTTCTGGTCTAAGAACCACGATGTCAAGAGAATAAGATTTTAAGATGTGGATTGGGTAAAAAAAAAAAAAAAAAAAAAAAAAAAAACTTGTAAAAGACATCTGATAAAGCCTGTTATCCAAAATATCCAACAACAACAACAAAAAAACCTCTTAAAATTCATCACTAAAACGTAAACAACACAATTTTAAAATGGACCAAAGATCTTAAGACACATCTCAGCAAGGGAGATACACAGATTTAAAATAAGCACATGGAAAGATGTTCCATATCACATGTCATTAGGGAAATATGAATTCAAACAACAATGAAATATCACTACATACCTATTGGAATGCCCCAAATCTGGACCACTGACAACACCAAATGCTGGGAAAAGATGTGGAGCAACAGGAACTCTCACTCATGGCTGATGGAAACACAAAATGGTACAGTCACTTTAGAAGACAGTTTGGTGGTTTCTTATATAACTAAGATTACTCTTGTCATACAAGCCAGCAATTGCACTTCTTGTTATTTACATAAATGTTAAAAACTTATGTCCATATGAAAAATTACATATGGATGTTTATAGAAGATTTATTAATAATCGCCAGCATTTGGAAGCAACCAGGTTGTTCTTCAGCAGATAAAAATAAATAAAGTTTAGTTTATAAACATCCAATGAATATACATAATGAATATAAATAAACGTGCAGACAATAAAATATTATTCAATGTTAAAAAGAAACAGTCTATGAAAAATGTAGAAAGATCTTTAATGCATTTTAATAAGTGAAAAATAGTCAATCTGAAAATGCTACATACTGTATGATTCTAACTATGTGACATTCTGGAAAAGGCAAACTGTGGAGACAGTAAAATAATCAGTTGTTACCAGGCAGTGGGTGTAGAGGTCATAGGATAAATAGGTGGAACATTGAGGAATTTTAGGGCTTTAAAATTTTTCTGTATAATACTACAATGGTACTGAATACCTGTCAGCGTATATTTGTCCAAATTAACAGAATGTAGAACACCGAGAAAGAATCCAAAGGTAAAGGCGGGGCTTTGGGTTATTATAATGTGTCAGTGTAAGTTCGTCAATTGTAATAAATTTACCATTCTGGTAAGGGATATTGACAATGAAAAAGGCTATGCATATGTGGGGAAAAAGAATTTGTGGGAAATCTGTGTACCTTCCCCTCAATTTTACTATAAACCTAAAACTGCTCTAAAAATTAAAATCTGAATATTAAAAAGCTGAATAAAAGGTCTCAAGAGTAGAATGAATATAACAAAAGAATCAGTAAACTTGAACACAGTACAGTAGAAATTAATCAGTCTGAACAACAGATAATTGAGTAGACTGAAAAGAAATGACAAGAGTCACAAAGACTTAAGGACAATAACAAAATATTTACATTCATATCAGAATTCCAAAAGAGAGAAAAATGAGTGGATGTCTGAAAAAGTATTCAAAGAAGTAATTGCAAAAATGTTCCAAATTTGACAAAAGAGAAAAATCTACTTATTCAAGAAGCTAAAAGATATATGCCAAGGAACGAGAACATTATCAAATTTCAGAAAACTAAAGACAATGAAAAAAAAATTTAAAGCAGTTACTGAGAAATTAAGAATTATCTGTATGTGAAGAAAAACTTTAAATGCCATGGATTTATCATTAAAAACAAGAGAAACCAGCACATTTTTTCAAGTCTTAAAAGAAAAATAAACTTTCAACTAAGAAATCTATACTCATTGAAAATATTTTTTGGGAATTAAGGTGAACTCAGGACATTCTGAAAAGAGGGATAATTGAGTATTTGTCTCTGTCATACCTATCTTAAAAAGATAAGTAAATAAAGTTCTTTAACCATAAATAAAATAAATGATGAAAGAAGGAAACTTAGACTATTAGGAAAGAAGAAACTGCAAAAGAGAGAGAAAAACTTGGGTACATATATATAGTAGACCATTCTTCTCTTTAGTTTTCTTGGTGATGCAAAATGATTCAATGAAAAGTTCTAACATTATCTTATGAGATTCTCAATATATTAAAAGGAAATATTTAAATCAATATAAAGGAGGATGGTAAAGAGACTTAAACGGAATATTTCTATACTTTACTTGACCAATTAAAAGTTGACACCAGTATTATACCTGTATGTTATATATTTATTATGTATTTATCATGTGATTCTTAGAAAAAAAACATTAAAAGTTTACAATGAGATACATTCATAAACTTCTTAAATACATCAAAATCGATACATTTCCATGGAATTATGCTACGTGAAAATAATTCAATTTCAAAAGCTTGCATATTCTGATTTTATTCACATAACATTATTGAAATGACAGAATTATAAAGATGGAAAATAAAATAGTCATTAATAGGTGTGAGGTACAGAGTGGGGAGGGGAATAAATGTGCCTCTAAAGGCGTTGCACAAAAAGTTGTGGTGATGAAACAATTCTTTATTTTGAGTATGGGGGCGATTCCATATGATAAAGCTTTATAAATATGAGCACACACAAAGAGAAATGTATGTCAAACTTGTGAAATGAAAATAAATTCTGTGAACTCTACCAAGGCTTATTGCTTGAATTTGACATTGTGCTATAGTTACATAAGACATTACCAGAAGAGGGAATGAAGTGTATGCAGTACTGCTCTATACTATTTTTATGTCTTCCTGTGAATATATCTTGATCTCAGAAAACAAATTTAAAAAAAGAGACATGGTTACAGAGTCTGTCTATTTATAAATTATAAATAGATAGGAAAATAGTAACAAAACTTTACAAGATGCTTTTAAGTCCTGTCTGCAGAAAATTATAAAGTTCACTGAAAGACATAATTAAATTGAATGTTATGTAAAGAGAAAGGGTAAGAAAACTAAATATCACAATGCTATCAAATTTCAGCAAATTATTGTATTATTTAGTGTCATTGCTATAAAAAAAATCCCATAGAATTCTTCGTGAATTTTCATATTAATTATGAGAATGTAGACAAAATTGATAGGACCAAGAATAGCCAAAATCCTTTTGAAGAAAAATATGTTAGCTATATTGGTCTTCTATAAAGTTATGAAAATAAAGCAATGTTTTGTTGACTGGAGACAACCAATTAACCAATGGAAATTTATGTGTGTATATACATATACGTATATACATATATGTACACACATGTATATCTATTACCTATGACATATTTGGCATTGAATGTCACTGGGAGGATTATAGACTTATAAATGTTGCTGAAACAATTAGCTATGACTGAAAATAATATCTATTAAATTAATTTCCAACTTCATCGTACATTGTTGATTTTCAAAGTGTGTTCCCTGTCCAGAGCATTAGTATCGACTGGGAACGTGTTAGGATACATAACCTCGGGTCTCATCCCAATATAACCAAATCAGAATCTCTGAGTTTGTCCAGCAATTTGTATTCTAATAAAACATCGAAGTGATGCTGAGGCATGCTCAGACATGAGAACAACCTTCATAATCAGAAATCCAGCCCCGGTGGATCAAAAACCTTGATATACAAAGGATGTTTAAATATTTTCAAATAAAACAAGATTTTTTTCCTGATTTTAGGATGTGAGAGATTTTCTTAAACAAGACTCAAATTCTGCTAACTATATCATAAGATAATAATAAATTTAATCATATTAAAGCTAAGTATTTTTATAAAAAGAGAGGGAGAGATCAAACTCAAACTTTAAGAATATATTAAGAACTTCTATAAATCGATATAGAAAATACAAGCAAGGCAAGAAAAAAATGGAGAAAAAATATATGGCAGAAGGTAAAGAAGACAAATGGTGAGCAAACATATAAACAGATACTAAACATCATTAGATGCCAGAGAAATGTAAATTAAGCCATGATGTGATACTATTTTATACCTTCTTGATTAGCTACAACTAAAAATATAGAATAATACTAACTAATAACTCTGATTTAAGATAGTATATACTACCAAGGAGATATATATGTCCCTTTGTATTATATTTCTTAGTTGTGTCTGTTTAAACATTTTTCCAGTGGTTTACATAAGATAGAAACTTAACCTTCTCTCATATAAAATGTAAAGTCCAGGTCTGATATGGTGTCTGCGTGTGATGAACCTCTCTACATTTTACACTTACATCTGTAAATTGGACCTACCATACGGTCCAAGATGGCTCCTACTTATCTGTGATGAGAAAACACCTCTTTTGAGTTGCTGTCTAGGCATTTTACAGCACGGCAGTCCTACTCACATCCAGAGCCTTGATATTTAAATAAGGACCTGAGGTTAAGATGCCTGTCACAAGTTCTCACTTTGCTTTTCCCACAACATCTTTTAAAATAACCACCTAAAGCAGAGCTTGGGAAAAGTTAGTGACCTCTCCCACATCCACCTATTATAGGTGCTTGCTCATCTAGCTACTGCTGATTTTCTCCTGCTCACTGGTGACCTTACACTGGCCCACTGGTACCCAACGCCATCTCCCCTTTCTGAGATCAGTAAGTAATAAATCTTGTGACTTCTTTTGTGTGTGTGTATTGAAACTGCCTTTAGTCAAAACAACCTGAGGTTTCACTTCCCGGAAACAGAAGATTGGATGCCAAGGGATCTACCAGCCAATCCTGTGTGAGTAGCTTATGCCTCCTCATTCAGCAGGCCACAATCTACATATCCTTAATGTAATATACCAGCCATGAGCCCCCAACACATCATCATCTCAGCATTTTGACCAATAACAAATAGAAAGACTAAGAGAAAGTTTCCTCCTTTGATGATATTTTTTTGTGTGGTGCCCATGAAATCTACTAATAGTCACTATCCAGATTTCTATATGCCTGGCCACTTCTAAATTTAAGAGAGCCTGGAGAAAGTAATCTATAACCCAGTAGACTGGTTATAAGAAAGAGATACTGAGGGATTACTAGCAGCTTCTACAAGTTCAAATTACATGCTCATCAAAAGTTAATGACAATCCATCTGAGCAACATTTTAGCAATGTAATATCTCTTTTCTTTGAACTAAATTTTCATCAAGATTTTCTCTTTACATGTTGAGTTATGTGTTTCTTATTTATTTGCAAAAGGTCAAAAAGTGTTTAAACCCATTAAATCCTTTTCTCATGTTTACTGCAAGTACTGATTTCTAGTTTTTTTTCCCCTCAGAATCTGAAATTATCTTATTAGGTTACTAGTGTCATTTCTAGTTTTTTTATATTTCTTCTAATTTTGGTTATGTATGTGTGTGTGGGGGGGGTTGTGTGTGTGTGTATGTGTGCGTGTATGTGTGTATAACGTATATATTTTTCTGGGTAGAATGTTTTATTTACATTTAATGAAATACATTATTTTTCCCTGTGGCACCTGAATATAATACATTACTGTAAAAGAATTCAATCTAATGTTTTTAAATTTTACTGTAATCTCCAGATTCATATGTTTTGATATTTAAATGTGCCCTTTAAAATGCACTTTAAATTTATTTCGTAGTATGAGGTAGAGCTTCACTCCCCATCCACTCTCATAGTTAGCTTGTTGTTCCTGCTGGATGGTGTTGTCCAGAGGATGTGATTGCTGGTTGACCCTAGAGCTGGACCCAGCCCCACTGCTGTCTTTAGAATATACATTCTGCCCACCACTCCCACAGTTGGAATCATTTTCAAGGACACAGCCTTGGAAGAATAGGGTTCTGTTGAGACCATCTGTACTGTGCACGTGACTCGTCCCCTAAAGGCCTTTAAACAAAAATTAAAAATTCTGGCAGGTATGGAAATCTACTTGTCTTATGGCGCAACCAGACAAGCCTCATATGTAGGTTCCCTTGCTTTTCATTTTACCAAATTTGAGTGATCAGTCTCTTTCTTCAGTCTCTCCCTGTCCCTGCATGTACAGCAGCCAATTTATGGACCAAAAGTTCCTAGGTAAGACTTACTAAAAAATCAACATATTCCCAGTAAATTGAAATGATACCTTTAATATACTTTTAATTTTTCATGTGTCTGATCTTCTTTTTGCATATTTATCTTATTTTTTAATCAATCAGTCTATTCTTTTTACTACTTTATAATACTTGAAAATACATTACACTCTTCCAACACTATTCTTTCATAAATTTTCTTGATTTTATTAATTTTATTCTTTTTTGTGATCACTTTGTCAATGATGATTCTTTAACATATTTATTAGATTTCCAAAGTTTATAGGTCAATGATAAAAGCATTGCCTTTTTAATAATATTAACTTTGTAAAGAATAATTATTTTTATTCAAACTTTTAATATTTCTCAGTAGAGTTTCAAAATTCAAATAGATTACTTTAGGTTTATTCATGTATACTTTACTGTTATTTTTGTTTGATGTGAAATTCTATTATATTATTAGTTTGTTATTATATGTATATAGGAATGATATCAAGTTCGATTTTCATTGTCTATCTAATCTTATTGAATGAATATGATGTTGATATTAGTTTCCAGATATTTCAACTGGGAATTTCAGGTATCGAGCACTTCATATACAAATGATCATTCTTCTCTTATTTCAAATTAGAATAGCTATTATTTTTTTTACTTTTGTTCAGTAGATTGATTAGCAATTAAGAGCAATGTAAACTAATCAGCTAAAGAGGTCCTCTTTTATTATTGCTATGGAAGGATAATCTGTCTCTTATTCTTTCTTCTTTATATGTCTGATTTCATTTTTTCCTCACTTCTAGATTTTTTTGAAATGAAATTTGTTTATATTTTCCTGGAAATATTAGATTTCATGAACATTAGGTAGTTATCTTTTTAATTCAGCAAATCTAACATATTCAATTTTATATATTAATTTGTGGGACTGTAGTTATCTCCATTTTCTCATTGTAATTTTGTGCATTTTACTTTTTTCTTATTTGAAAGAATATTAAGTTCCTTTGAAGTGGATGCATTTTTATTGTTTTATTTATATATATAATATAATTATATACATTTTATACATACATTTTATTCCCAAGTAGGTTTGCTTTAATTATAATGTTTCCTCTTAAAATTAATTTTTTTTAAAATTATAAGGTTCAATATTTTATGTTCTTTTATTATTTTTAAAATTCTTTTTAAATTAAATTTATTGAGGTGACATTGGTTAATAAAATTATATAAGTTTCAAGTGTACGGTTCAATAATACATTATCTGTATATTGCATTGTGTGTTCACCACCCAAAGTCAAATCCCCTTCCATGACCATATATTTGACCCCTTTTACCCTGATCTACCTCCCCCTCATTTTCACATTCTTTCTCTCTCTCTCTTTTCCTTTGCTCCCTCTTTCTCTATTTTTGCTTATCGCTCTCAGTAATATTCTTTTAAAGTCAATATTTTTTCTTCCCAAGTATTCTTTTAATGATATTGAATAGATTCTGAGATTTAATGTTTTAATAACAAATATTCTTGTTTATGGATTCCAGTTTTGATGCGGATGTCTTTTTATGTTTTAGAGTGCCTAAAATACTAAATAAAGATGGTTGATTTTTTAGTTTAATCACTCTTTTTATGTTTAATTTGCTTAAGATCACCCAGCTAAGATGTAGTAAAAGTTAGTATTTTAACTCAGAGTTGAACTCTAGAGACCACATTGCTTATGGATGTCATTTAATTGTGCTTAACTGAACTTCTCTGAGTTTCATTATATATAAATGTGATGATCTAAGGAAAAAGTGTAAGTTTCTCTTTATTTTTTTTCACACAAATACTAATAGTTTCATCTTTTCTGTGTTCCACAATGTTCTCATTTTGTAAAACATTTAAAAAATAGGATACATTTCAGTGCTATTTAGAAATATGTTTTGAAATTCACTAAAAACTACTTTGCCACAAGAAAAATTAGGCTTTATTGCTTCTTTAATGAGTAGAACTAACTTATAATTGGCCTAACCCTTTAGGAATTCTAACAAAAAAACAAGAAAATGGGGCTCTCGGCAGGAGCTTATTAAAGTTTTCTATACACGGAAGAGTAGTCAATTGTTTTCCAGACAGTTTCTAAAAATTGACCTAGTGCTTTGTTAACTAGAGCTCGGACATGCACAGTTTGACAGTTCTGCAAAAGATATTAAAACCTTATCTCTGCAAGATAAAACTTGAGAAAGTCGAAGTCACAGTTACTCATCCTGACAGCCCTACCCGTCTCAACTGTCATTGAAAGAAAGGAGGATCCAGAGTGGTGTACAAGGGAAGGGGGGAGGTATTAGAGGTACAGTTCTAGAACAATTTTTAGAAGTACCAGCAGAGACAAAGGAAAATTGGTGGCCCTGAGAAAAGGAATAGACTTCATAGGATTCATTTCCAGGCCTTTTGCTTAAAATCGCTCCTGAAACAAACACCTTGCTAACATAACACAATCATTGTGTCCTGGACTTAAGTGTTTTGGCTGACATCTATCTAAAAAGTTTCACATGTATAGTACAAAATGTTCTGTCCATGACCTAGTAATTTCACAGGTTAGGAGAGTAGTGGTTTTAAGAGCCTCTCCTTGTTTTTTGTTCTGCTCTTATCTCGAGTTTAATAGATGTAGTTTTTTTTTCCTCTGATTTTTATTTCTGAAGAACATTTTATAGAAATAATAGAAACTTGTTTGACATGAAAACCAAAAATTTCATCTTTGTTTTACTGTCTGAATCTTAGCTGCTTAAAAATAAGAAATAGTTTAAAAAATAACATAGAGCATTATATCATATTACAAGCTGTGCATTCAATTCAAGGCAAGCAATAAAGTTGCAGCTGGTGTGCTTTAAAAAGGGACCATTTTAAGCCACCATTGTTCATATTTAGAAAAATGGATATTAGCTGAAGAATTATGACATTTTCTCTACTTTTTCCACCTCTTCTATGAAGTATTTTTTCATAGCACTTTACTTACTTGTTACACTTTGTTGACTTGTTTTATGCAAATAAACATTGATTTATTTGTTTAAATACCTTAGTCTTAAGTTTTCAGTAAGTGAGGTTTGGACTTTTTTATCTGGAACATCTGACTTCTTTCATAATTTTATGATTACTTAAACATTTATTTTTCTATTGAGAAATAGATTTGTTATATATTTTTTCTTTTTTTATAGAGTTTTACAAGTCTATTATCTTAGCTAGAGATCACTCACCATTTACATTCAGTTAAAGAACCAAGAAATAAACATTTATTAAATTGCTATGCACACAGAAATTTTGTCAAGCTACATCCCTGACATCCTTTGTCTCTCCCAATTTCCATCTAATTTAAAGTCAAGAAATTCAAGAGAGTCCTTTTCTTCTCCCTTCCCAAACTTTTACCAGGACAGCAGAAATATGAGGGAGTTTTTAACCCAGATTACAGTTTGAAAATTATTATTTTTTCATTATATGTTTTGTCCTTCAAGCAGATATTTAAATCTAGAATGTTTCTATTTCAATGCTTATGACACTTATTTCAAATTAACTTTATATTTTAATCTTTTAAGAATTTACCAGTAGCCTTCCAGAAGGATGGTATGCCCAGGTTATCCAGTGGGAGAGCTCTCAGTATGACCTATTTAAGTGTAAAATTTTACTTACAGACAGGGCCCTGCATGATTCCAATCAATTTACCGCACTACGAAAGCCACCATCAAGTGCCTCTGCAGTGATCTCAGCAGAATTGTTAGGTGCATGGAAAGGAAATCCAGACTCTAGGAGAAGAAGGAGTAATATACATCAGTTATAGCCTCAAGCCAACTGGAGTTGCAAAGATTCTAGTTAGTTACGCTAATATATCTTTCATTACTTTTCACGGAAATTAACAACAATCGTGTTATTGATTAACAAGTTAATCTTGGCATTTAAAGGAGGGAATGTAGGGATACTTTGGGCCCACCCAAAGCCCCTTCACTGAGCTCTTGCACCTCTTTCTGGCGGCTTTAATTTGCCTGCTAATGGCTGCCAGTTGTCTTCATCAGAGCATGGTCCTCAAGTAAGGAGAGGTGTCTCACCCAGGAGGAGATGCTGCCATTCTCCCTAGGACAACCATCTAGCCAGTGCCTCTCTAACTGGCACAGGGGTGTAAAATACCAGTGATGTACCCTCAAAGTGGATCCACTCAGCAGTGTCATTCATGCTCCAGACTGCCCATGAAGCCAGTCTAAGGCTTGCCTCCAGCTGAGATCTCATCCTTGTTTAGTTATCTAGCCTGCTCGGTCCAGCTTCTCTGCTCCTCTTCTGAAGATACTACTTCAAGAGTATCTTTATAAGAATTTCTATCTTAGGCTTTCCTGACAGGGGCTTAACCTAAATCAGTATTTCTTAGATTATCTGAGATGCTGAATATCTGAGATTTTCTAAAGTGATATGAAAAACAACTTTATTTCAATATTATAGTATTGCGGTGAACCTTTCACCTTAAAATTTTGAAATGTCTTATGTTTCCTGAAGTTTATGAAAGCAAAAAAAAAAAAAATATTAGGTTAATCTGACTTTTATTACTCTGGTTTTTGTTTTTCTACACTTTTTCTTAATTCAAATTTATCTCTATTGCCAAGGTACAGACTGCTTTGGTTTTTGTTTTGTATTGTCTTATTTATTTATTTTTAAATATGGGGCTACTTTTCTATGTACATACAGTTTTTTTTTTTATTCCACAAAATATTTTGTTTTAATTAATGGAGAATAAATGCTTATTTTCTAAATAATCTCATAACGAATATTATTTATCTGCCTTATAATAGGTTGCTATTATCTTTATTATACCATCAATTATTTCAATTTTGTTTATTTATTCTTTATATTTTATGAAAACATGATTTTGAGCTTTTTTTCTTTCCAAATTCAATTTTACATAACCTCTATATTATTCCTATTTGTTTATTATAGTTTAACTTTATGACAATAAGGCTGTGTTCTACTCATCTTACTTTAGATCTCAGGCACTATATTTTTATATCAAAAATTTCTCTCCACATGATTTATTTTATTTTGTTTTATAAACACAATTAAAAATAATGTGCCTTTTTTAACTTCCTAACTCTAGGCCAACCTAAGAAATAAAGTATAGTCACTGTCATATTGAATTAAAATATTAACTTTGATACAGAAAAACAAATTTGGTAAAGCGTATTTAGATCTGTGGCTAAAGTGTTTGCACATTGTCCCTCTCCATTAGTGTCCCCATTCTTGACACCAAGTCATCTTAGCTGGAAAAGTGGGTACTTTCAGAGTTAGTTCATTTAGCTAGTTTTAGTGACAAAGAGGGAAGAACACTAAAACAAGACCATGGGTAATACACTAATGTGTGCTGCTTTTAACATTTTTTCTCCACTCAGTCAAGAAATGTAAACAAATAGATATAATTCACCTTCGTGACTAGGACACACAGCAAGAAGGTAGAAATATTTCTCAGGAGGAAGTCCCTCCACATGTAAAGAGGGGTCCATGTAAATGGAGGCTCTCCTTGCCAGCATCATTAGCAAGAAAGTTCTAAAAATGTTTGTGGAATCCTCCATGTATCATTTTTCAACAATAATTTTAACGATGCATTCCTTTATTTTTTCCTAAGCTTCTCCCTCACAGACAGAAATTATATTTGAATATATTCATACATTTATCTCTAAAGGAATTTAATTTTTCAAAACATATCATCTACAAGTGTATTCTTTTATTCTGATCCCTGCTTACTTCTCAGACATATAAACTTGAGAACATAACTGAAAAAACAATCCCTGATGCATACCACCTCCAAGATTCTTTCCTTCGAATCCTCCCTCCTCCTCTTATTGATCAAGACTACATGTTTCTGCTCTTAATCTTCAAAACAAAAACATTCCTTGCATTGTGTTTTCAGGGATATGTGGTCTACAACTAATGCAGAAAGAAATTATGCTAATAAAGGTATAACCATCTCCTCCATATGTGCATGAAAACCCTTGTTTTCTACTCTCAGTAGACAGAATTGTCAGTTTCAATGAACAGTGAGGTCATTACAAGTAGTTTGGTGAATATTAGCCGTGACATATAATACATATTTTTAACAAAATTTGTTCATCTGGTTTGACTGATTTTCTTATTTTGTTTTTAATTATTATAATTTTTTTTAATTTGGAGAAGAAAATGAGTTTTTGAAAATATTTAATGACTTTCCCATAACCAGAGTCAATAAGTGGAAAAACTAGGGCTCTAACTGAGGCAGTTCGAACTCAGAGATTTAGTTTTAGAAAGCTATGCTTTAAAATGCCATGTTGTCATCTCTCTTCCTCTCTTATTCTCGCTCTTTCTCTCTTGCCTACATTTCTGTCATTTATCTTCCCACTGATCAGTCTATCTGCATATTTATCATTCTATGAATCTCATCAAGCAATACATCTGCTTTTTCATATATGTATTGTATATATCCTCTCATGCTCAAATGATAAAATTGATGAAGCAGTTCAACAATATAATTCAAATATAATACCGTCATACATTTATTGAATGGATATTATGTCATGAGCACTACAAAGGAATCGAAAAGCAATAGACAAATGCAAGATGCGTTTTCTGTTTTTAGAAAAAAAATTTTTTTGTAAACATAATTATAAGAAACTTTCACATGTACATATACACACATACACACACAAACAGACACACTTAAGAGCAAACTCACCCAACATGATATGTTTAATGTACAAGCATATAAAAGTTACCTGTGTAACAAATGGTTCTGTCCAAGAAGAAGCTCTATCAACGCACATGAAATATGACCTACTCCATGCAATATATAACTAGTATGTAGGGAAAGTATCATTCATAGGAAGAAAATATACTTCTATTTAAAATAAATTCATCATCAAACAAAAGCTACATCAAAAAATTAGTCTAGATTACTTAAATATGTCCAGTTAAATTATACTTTTTTTCCTTTTGTTTTTAGTATGATATCCCCAAATAAATTTGCCTATTACTCACAAACTCTGTGGAAATTGAAAGTTATTTATCTTAAGGATATGATATTATTTTGTTAATATATATAATGTATATTCACTTATAAATATATAGATACATGTGTGAACTATAGCATTGACAACTTTTCAGTTAAATTTCAAATGAAAAATAATATTGTTTAATTTATTTTGGCCATTTCATTTAAGAAAAACATTCTATAAAATGAAAATAAATCTTACAAAGAATTATTCAGAGTATGAAGAAAGTCTCAATTGCTAAAGTAGGTCAAGAGCAATTAAATTTCTTCTTAACATGCCTACTCACAATTTAATTAATCCTATAAATTATGTTTTTACAAAGTTCTTTTGAAAATATTGCTTTTGTTTTTATAAGCTGTTAAAGTCACATTGACACACATTTCTTATTTCCTATCAACCATTTTCTTTCATTATAAAAGTCATTTTGTTAGAGTCTTGCTTTCTTTAATAGACTGTATTCATTAGGGTAACTGACCAACTGAAGAATGCCTGCTGCTTTATTCAAAAGATGTAGCTCCTGGAGTTTTGTGTTTAATTCATTCCATTTTTCCTGGTTCATAAACCATGAAAACTTTGATTTTATTCAGTATTTTTCTCAGCTCTCCAACTGAATCAGTTTCTAAGCAATAAGATATATGGGTGAGTTCTATCTTCTCTATCAATATTCTTTCTTGCAAGAATTTATTTTTTAATTGCTAATAAGGGACTCTTTTCTAAGACTAAGTATTTATGTGCGCCTATTGTGCAAATGTGTTATACTGAATGGTTTTAAATCTTCATGCTTCACGCTATCAAAATCTATGAGAAAAAGAATATTAGAAAAGCTCTTTTAAAATTTTAAAATTTATATCTCTAACTTTAATTCGATTGAATTAATTACTGTGATCATAATAATTTTAGCATCTAAAGGGCTGTTAATAAGCACTTTGACGGAGTTGTTTCTTCTACTATGCAATCTGTCTTTCGCACTTTGTTGGTTCCAATGTTCTCAGGTGTGTGGATCTTTCCTCTGAACAATTTTAGAGTAGCAGTCTCTTGAAAGTGAGACAGGGGCAAGGGATGGAAAAAAGTGCCAGCTTGCTTAATAGAAGATTTTAGATCACATACTCGAGCACTACATACATAGTTCTTTATCTTGCAGCCCATATGGGATTCAATCTATAAATTTTACTGGGGAACAAAAAAATTACATCTTTACAGTCATTATTATTTTTACTATCATAGAAAAACACCATTTTATTATTATATTATAATAATATATAATATTTATGTTATATATACTATTCATAATATTTATCATTTATAATTTATTATATTATAATAGCTAATATAATTATATCTATTATTACATTTTATATTTTTATTATACCATGAGAATTCATGTTATGTATTAATATGAACATATACATCATTTCATCTTTAATATTTTAAATATTTATATTAATGTATTTCAATATAATCAGACTATTTTTAATTCTAAATATTTTATTTTATGAATTTACAAAATGTAAGGGTGAGTGTAGAGACAACAAAAGCAAAAATAGACAAATGGGACTACAGTAAACTTTAAAAATCTTTTTCAGCAAAGGATACAATCAACAGAGTAAAAGGATACAATCAACAGAGTAAAAGGCAACCTATTAACGGGAGAAAACATTTGCAAATCGTACATTTGATAAGGGTTAATATTTGGAATATATAAAGAACTTCTACAGTTCAAAGACAAAAAAAAAATCAATGAATAGACATTTCTCCAAAGATGATATATAAATAGATGACAAGTATATAAAAGAATGTTTAACATCACTAATCATCAGAAAATACAAATAGAAACCACAGTGAGATACCCATTATGTTTATTAAGAAGACTAATTTTAAGAAACAGAAAATAACATGTCAGCTGCAATGTAGAGAAGATGGAACCCTTGTGCTTTGTTGGTGGGATTGTAAAATAGGCAACTCTTATAGAAAATGGTAAGACAGTTTCTCAAAAAAAATAAATATAGAACTGTCATATAATCCAGCTATACCACTTTTTGGCATATATTTAAAATAATTAAAACTAAAATCTCAGATATTCGCATGCCTACATTCATAGCAGCACTATTCACAGTAGTCAAGAAAGAATACAAAGGTACATCAATGGATGAATAAATCATAAATGTGGTATATTCTGTATATAATATAACATATATTATAATACATATTAAATTCTGCACTTTTGTAGCATATAAAATGTACTATAATATATATTTGAATAGTTAATCATTTGAATAAACTAAGACAACATATTCCTGAACTCTATAATATCTTTTATCTGCTGATCCTTCTTTGCTTCTGAAAAAAGGACAAATTAAAAGGGAAGTTTATAAGTTTCATCTCAGGTATGAGTAATAACTTGCAATACAGAGCAGATAGATGGAAATTATCTCCAGATCCCTGTAGTACTAGTATTAATGACAATTAATGATAATGATGATTTGTATTGGAAGTCCTTTAAATATGAATAAGTGGTTGTAAAACTAAAATTTCACCCTTACGAATTCACATGCAATCACATATTTATAGAACTTCCCAAAAGACCAGGACTAGCAACTGCACTGAATTATTAAATTGGATCTGGCCTTTCAATTTTATGTTTTGGAGCTACTTTTAGACAGCAATGTTCATTAAAAGAAATAGTTAACAGAATTAAATAGTTTTTTTTTCTTAAAAAAAAAGAATGTTTAAGCATAAATTGTCTTAACCCTTGCTACTAATTATTGTAATCGGTGACAAAATGTTATACTTTTATGACTTTGACCTTGTTCCTGCTGAAAGTAGAAATTTTGGCATGGTGGTGATTTCAGAAAGCAAAAGTGAGACAGGAAGGGAGAAAAGCCACTGTAAACGTCTGCTATTGAGGTCAATGCCTGTGCAACCAAAATTTGTTTCTATTGGGACTACTAAATGATATATATATAGTCCAACTTCTTGAATTATAAACTAAAAGAAAGAAGCTCGAAGCATTCATTGGCTATCTTCTGCCCCAATGGTTGATGTTTGTGAAATATTAACTCTTCCACCTTACTAGGTTGCACTTATGCCCTTAATAAGTGGGTTTCTACACTGATTAAGAAGCATCATAGCAAAAAGTAAAAAAAAAAAAAAAAAAAAAAAAAAAAAAAAAAAAGGAGTGGTGTGCACTTGAAGTGGATTTTAGAGTAGTGAGAGAATAAAATTATTTTGTTTTAAGCTACCCAGTTTATGGTCCTTTGTAACAGTAGTCATAAGAAATGAATACTCAAGCATTCTGATGTAACTAAATTGTTATCTAGTGTCTGTACAGTGTGCTCAAGAAATAGCATCATTTAATTATAGCCATTTTATTGGGAAGGAAGTCGTATCTTGTTTTCGTAAGCATTTTTATAATATATGATGATGTTGGGCATCTTTTTCACATGCTTATTGGTCATTTATAAATCTTATTTACAGAAAGTTCTATTCAATTTCACTACACTTTTAAAATTATTTTCTTAGTAGTTACTCTGGGAATAATAATATGCACTTAAATTATCATATTCAATTTAAAAGTGATAATAGCTTTACTACAATAAGGTTGTTACTATTACTAATAATTCCTGTGGGTATAAGGTGTTTTACACTCTTCTTATTTAGTGACTTACCTAATCTAAGGAAGCTGCTGATTTTCATGACCAGCCTGCTCTGGTTCAACTACCATATTACAGAGCTACATGGGAAATAGAAGCTATTATAGGATATAACATGACAGAGTCCTATTATTCTTACCCAAAGTTCAGTAGTTGTTCGTAGATAGCTACTTCCCAACTTATTGCATGTTTGGTTGATTTTTATAGCCCTAAAGGGTTGTTTTGGATATCATTTTTGTTCAGTGTCATCGCCGAGCTGATGGAGAATGGAAAGTTTCGGCGGCAAGATGCCCAGATGGAAGAATGTACAAGGGGTTTACCCAAGAATGAAAGGCAGGCACCAACATTAATGCAGGGAGCACTCTTCTATTGTAGGGAGCACACTTCTATTGCGGGAAACACACTTCTGCTTCTGCTCCTGCTTCTGCTCCCCAGAGGACCGCATGGGCCCCAAATATGTCACAGTACAATAGTGGTATTCTGCCACACATGTGCGATACAATAAACTGAATTATATCCACACACGTTAGGCGCAAGCGCCCTACTACACTAATGTAACATTCTTAAATCCAGGGTCCTATTCCTAGCTGTGAGCCTGGGTCACAGCCAGACCTGGGACCAGTCAGGCCGGGACCGACATTCAGTTTTATTATTTTTTTTATTTATAGAAAATATTTGGAATAAAAATTTGTGTTTACTATGTTTAAATTGTTGCAAAATTCCTAATAATTTTGATTTTAACATTCCCATATTCTTTCTTTTAGATGCATTCCTAAAATAAGTTTTTGTTTGTTTGTTTGTTTGTTTGTTTTTGACACAGACGGTGAATAGGGATGAGCATCCTGGAATTCTGAGGGTTAATAAAGTTTTAAAGTAATATATATTAATACCATAACCATAAATATATGAATGGACAGTGCTATTGTCAATAGGGCCACCATTTCTAAAATGGTTTAACGTTTTATGTAGTAAGATTTGCTGTTTCCTCTAGTAACAGTGATTATGTTCTCTCACTGAAGTGTTAGAAGAAAGAAGACCTTAATTTCTGATTTCTTCCTTAGGTGTGCTACTTCTGCAGGATCAAGGCATCCATCACATTATAGAGACATGGATGATTAACTTGAAGAGCTAAGAAAACAAAGGTAAAAATGTTTTTTCAAGCCAAGCTTAAGGTTATTTGCTAGTGCCATGCCTTAGGCAATGAAATGAGCCCAATGTAGGGGTGGGGGAAAGAAGGGGTAAAAAATCCAATCTGTTTTCAAAAATATAAAATATGAGTTATTTTAGTGATGCTTATTGTGCAAAAATGCTTAGTAACATGAATACTTAGTGGTGCATTCTTTCGAATGCATTGTGCTATTAAATATAACAGATTAGAATCACGATTTCTACATATGATTAAAAAGCAGCTGTTGCACTTATCATCTACACCAAATTCATCTCATAAATACACAAATTTTATTTAAAAATCTGGCATACTTATTAAGGAAATATTCGTAGCATCATTAATTTTCACACTATGACCTGCATGTTATCAGAGTGGTTACTTCTCAGCATTAGCATAATTAATGTTAAGTTCGAAAATGTCACATGTCAAAAATACTTTACAAATCTAATATTCATGACCCAAGGTTATAAGAAATGTATTAGTACTAAAATTTAAACATCTGTAGAACCTCTGCTGTTACTTTCCAGTGACATTAAATAACAATAAATAACATTAGAAGAAAGATGTTACTGGCATATAGTTACAATGCAAGATTCATTTTTTAAATAAAAGACAAAGTTAAATAATGTGCTTCACTGGCAGGAAGCATCCTTACATTAAACAGTGATCAGAAAGAGCTTCCATGTAGAGTAGCCACAAAAGGAAAGCATAACATTAAAATAACATAACAAGAGGCACATGTGGCCATAGGAATATTAAATATTTTCAACAATGGCATTTTTTACATACAACTCAGAGTTTAAATAAAAAATGATTGACATCGAAATGTTCTAGATGTTGTAAAATATCCTCGATTAATAGAAATAAGAGCACTGAGATGGAGATGATGTCAAAAGTAGGCAAACTGTCTGATAATAGAAAGATATGTAAACCAGGGTGAGTTTGAGAGCTATTTGGAAAGTAGAATAGTGTGATCTGATTTCTAATTTGTGGATGCTTTGTCTGTCTGTGGACATTGATGAGAAAGGAATACAAGTATAATTTGGCAGAGCAGATAGAGGTCAACTAGGGTAGATAAAAGGCAATCTTTGACTCAGACCAATTTGATAGCATTGGTAATGGAAGAAATGTTATGGATTGGAGATATGATTTTGAAGTTAGATCAAAAAGCCTTTCTGTTGAATCAAATACTATTATATATACCATAGAATGAGGGAAAGAGAGGTATCAAGCATGCTGCCTCGGTTTGAAAACTAGTATCAATTGCTGAAATAAAAAATACAGGAAGAAAACGTTGAGAGGTATAAATTCAAACAAACTGTTATGTCAAAATCAACATGCCTTTTGACATCCAAACTGAAATGTTAAATATTGTTTTAAATATTTGGGTCTTGAGTTTAGAGAGGAGGTAGGGGCTGAATAAAATATTGTGAACATCATTAACTTTAAATGGCATTTGAAACCATGAGGAGAGATGAGGTAATGCTGAGAGTGAATGCAATTAGAGAAGAGCAGAGAGCAAAGAACTAAATCTTGTGGCACTACAATGTTCACCAATTGGTTAAAGAACAAAGAACCAGCAAAGGAGATTGAAGGGGACATTTAAAGGACAACTCAACTCAAGGAAAACATGTTTGCAAGGACAGATATTTGTTTTCATTACTATAACACGGGGAAACATTAGTAAATGTACTAGACGTATAAACAAAATCCTATTGTATTTGTTAAGAAAGAGGTTGCTTCTGACAGGAAATCATTTTAGAGCATTCTTGATCTCTTCTTTGCATTCTCTCTTCTTTAAAATAGTCTTTTTTTTTTTTATCAAAAGTCTCAATTAAATGGACAATGAGTCTTCCTTGAACATTCTCCTTGCTCCTGTCAGCGCTACAGATTCTGGAGTTACATTTTATGAACTTCTGCTATTGTGTCCTTGAGTGCCCTGATTTTTATCCTATCTCTACTTGGATTTCCATCTATTTTCTTACTTCTATGACATCTGTCTGATTCATGATGACTTTCTTTTCTGTCATATAATTTGATGTTCTTTGCGCCTCATATAAAACTAAACCCAGTTTTGAACAGAAATCAGTGAAAGGGGAACCATTGGAGCTGAGACATGAAGGTTGAATAGAATTTTAACATGTAAACATGCTATTATATAAATGACTTCATCCTGTCTTATGACAACAGCTTAAATTTGCATATTATTTTATTTTAACTCTGGCAGAAAATTAGAAAATTATTTAAGTCCGATGGCCATATTCTAGTTTAGATATCCAGGTGTTAACAAACCTTCTCTTCTTGATTAAGTAAATTAGACTTAAAATGTCAGACTACATTTTGCTCCTCATCAAGTATTTCAATCATCACTGCTCATCACATTTACCTTTATGCAAATGAGTTTCTCATTTCTTTGCTTGTGTAAGCTCTTTACACACAAATTGTTGTTGTTATTTTTATGTGTTTTTTGAAATATACTCTCACCCTTATCTTTCTGCTTATAATTGTTTATACCATAAGCCATGGTGACACTGCTCTCATTTTAGTAAATACTGTATACGTGCATTTCTCTTTCAGGCACTCTATCTTGATTCTTGCATTGTGGAGCCTTCTTCTTTACCCTCTTGGACTTTTAGTGATAGTAGTTATAACATTGGTTGTGATCTTATCTTCTAGGGCCACTTCCAGATCGCTGGTCCATGATTCTCTTTATGTACATATATTTGAACTCCAGACCTTGTATCTCTTAACATTTTCAATTACTCAACTGCCTACTCTCTGTACAACCCTGTCACAGTTTACAAATGAATCTTTTTCTTTGCACAGGCCTTGGTAGGTGTCAAGATCTATATTGCAGACTCTTCAGAGTCTTTGACTTTACAATCCCACAAGCTCTTTAAGACAATAAAATATTAATTTCCTTTTAGATTAGCATGACCTTAATTATCAAAAGGCACAGAATTTAAGTCATGTTCCTCTTTTCTTATCATAGTATACCTCCTTGTCATCTCTCTTATTTAAAATCCCACCCATATGCTAAACTTACTTTTGCTTTTAAAATAGCTCATTAATTAGATTCTCTGACTTCCCAATGTCCCTAGCCCACTCAAACAATAGCTTTAGTTCCTAAACTGCCTTGTCATTAAAATATAAATGCCAAGTAAAAGAGTATAAGAGAGAAAAACATGCTATATAAAAGAGTTGGCATGGCACACTCAAACCAGTACTTTTCCAGCGCAGGGAGCCTCTACCACAAAGATGCACCTAAGATTTGTTTTAACTCATTCATTCTTCTTATAGTAAGAATACTTCAAAGAAGTAAATGAAATAGGTCCTTACGGAATGAATCCAAAGAAAGAATGTCTTGCAGTTAGTTGTAAGATATTCGATCCTCTCTACATAATACACCAAAGTACAGGAGTATTCTAGGGATGAAGTGGAACTCCGTTTAGAGCTGGGCTTCTCTAACCCATTGCATAAATATGTAGCATGTGCCAAGGAGAATGGCAAGGGGACATTCACTTCTGTGCTTGTGAAAGATAATTTTCATGAAAGCTACAATTTATTCCAAACTGCATCTGTTCACTCATAACAATGTCTAGACTATGGCTGAGCAATGAAACTTCTTACAATAAGAGATATATTCTGTATCTGTACTGCACTATGGGAGCCATCAGGCCCATTTGACTATTTGAACACATGATATGTGGCTAGTTCAACTGAAGAAATGAAAATTTTAATTTCCTATAATTTAAATCAATTTAAATAAACATATGACTAGCAGTTGAAATATTAGATAGTGACGCTCTAGAGATGTGTTCTAGAAAATTTTTGGAATTTAGGCTTTTCATTTAGCCATCCCTCATATCAATGGGTAAGCTGACAACGGGATGAGTTAAAGGGTAAAACATCTTCCCATATGAGAAAAAGGGGGATGTCTCATCCACTCGGGAATTAAGTAGAAATGTAAAAGAGATGACCTTGCCTAATATAGGTAAAAAAGATACAATTCTTAAAAATTGAAACTACTACAAAATATTAATAGTTTTTATTCTTAGTTCTTGACACAAATGTAAAGTACAGAAATAAGAAGTTGTGTTTACAACTCGAGAGGAGAGAATATCCTGAAAAAATGAGCAAAGTTACATCAAAGTAACATAAAGGTAAAAATATGATTTGAGAGTACTGTCTTGTTGATAGAACAGTTTAAATACTCATTTATTTTCCCTGAATTACTAGATGACATTTGATAAGTTAATAAATATTCTAGATCTTCTTTATTCATTTGTAAAATGAAAGGATTACACTTGATTACATCTGAGTATAAGTCTATTTCTATTTTTTTTCCAAAATTTTTAAGTTTATGCCTGTTTCAAATAGCTAAAAGTATCTCTAAGTATCTGATAACCAAGAACAATATATTGTTAAGTGGCAGACATCACATTGCATTTTTCTCTTTCCTTTCTTTCCATGATGAGGAAGTTTTTGTTAAGCACTATGGGTAGCTTTAAAGAGAAAAGAAGTTAATAGGAAAAAAAAAAAACCTGCAGACATGAGAAAGAGAAAAATGTAAAAGCAATCTATACCACTTATCTTAGTGGCAGTGTGAAAAGGAATACCATCTTTTTTTTTTTTATCATTTGACTACACTAATTTCTGCTACTCATTAACACTTTAGGAATGACTAAATTAATATCTAGTTATAATCAATTTTGGAAAATCGATGTATGAACTATCATATCTGTCACAAGAATCTTCTATATTTCATCATAGCCTGAGTATAGATGTTGAGGTGAGGAACTGGAAATTATACACAACTGGTAATACAATGGCTATAAATTCAAGATTTATAAAAATTATATGCTATGTAATTTTGCAAATATTTTGCACATTTATCTTATGATGTATTTATTATAAATGATACCAAATCATCAAAGACATTTGCCAAATTTGAGTTCCTCTTCATTTCCTTGAAAGTATCCTAAAATAATTGCTCTATTTATTAAATGTCATACAATTCATTTAATTTACTTGAACATTAGATATTAAAGAAATATAATAGTGTAGTTATTTGGTAAATACTAAGTATACATCAAAAACTTTAGAACACACAGAAAAATTTCCAGATAAGAAAAAGCTATAGAAGTTCATCACCACCAAATCAGTATTAGAAAAAATGTTAAAGTGACTTAAGAGAAGAAAAAAAATAAAAATATGTAAATAATAAAACAGTAATAACTACATACCTATCAATAGTTACTTTAAATGTGAGTAGATTAAATGCTCCAATTAAAAACGTAAGGCGGATGAATAAATAAGAATACAATACCCATATATATGGTGCCTGCAGGGACCCACTTTAGATTGAAAGACACACACAGACTAAAAGTAAAGGGATAGACAAATATTTGTTATGCAATTGGAAAGGAAAAATAAAGCTGGAATATCAATTCTTATGTCAGATAAAATAAACTTTAAAACAAAACTATAACAAGAGACAAAAAAAAAAAAAGAAAAACACTCATAATGATAAGATGCTCAATCTGACAAGGGGATATAACCCTTGTAAACATTTACACACTGAAGGTAGGAGCAACAAGATATATAAAACAAATATTGATAGACCTGAGAGATTGATAGTAATACAGTCATAGTTGGGGATTTTAACACCACATTGACACCAATGGATAGATCATCTAGACAAAAACTCAGCAGTAAACAACAGTCTTAAATGACACATTAGACTAGATGAATTTAACTGATACTTTTACAACATTTCATTCCAAAGCAACAGACTATACATTCTTTTCAAGTGCACATAACAAAATTCAGCACCGTTTATGACAAAAACTCTAAACAAAGTGACAGAAGAGGGAACATACTTCAATATAGTAAAGGCCAGTTCATACTCAGTGGTGAAAAGCTAAAAGTGTTTTCTTTAAGATCATAAACAAGACAATGATATCTACTTTCAGCATTTTTATTCAACAATGTATTGGAAGTCCTAGTCAAAGCAATCAGATAAGAAAAAGAAATGAAAGCCATCCAATTTGGAAAAGAAAAAGTAAAACTGCCATTATCTGAAGATGACATGATACTATGTACAGTTTAAGAGCATTGCCCATGTTGATCAGAAACAGGTAACACTAATTAAAATTTTCACTGGGAAAGGCAATACAGAACATAGAAGCCTATTTTTATCCTCAAATTTAGTAATGCTTCTGCTATAAATAAAATGCAGTTGGACTCAGAAAATCCACATTATTTATATACATTATTGTGTGAAACACTAGAGAAGTATCAACAAAATATAATAAATCATACAGTATATATAAAATCTCAACTATGCACTCTGGCATAGAGAAAATGAGAGCTTCATTTTCGCCCTGTGTTATAATTATTTGGCATCTATTCACCAATCGCCTTTTTTTTTTTGTTCAGATTGTTTTCCAGAGATGTTTAAACATGGCAAGGAATGATTTCATAAAAAACTATTTTTAAAGAGTTATAAATGAATATTAGTTCCTGGAGGTCAAAATTCAACATGAGAATATAATAATAAGAAAAGCTTATTTTTTATGGTTCATTTTGTTATGACTTTTTTAACCACCACAAGAATAATGCTTCATATTTCTATCCCCAAGTCAAAACTATAATATACTCAGAAAATCTTAACTGCAATTTAGAGAAAAAAAAATATGTGAAAAGTTAAAATCTAGGCAGAAACTTCACTGTTTTAAATTCATAACAGATACTATAAGATTTATATTTAATAACAGTACATAACAAAGTTCTATAAATCCTTACATGGTTTTAGGCACAGTGAACACAAGAGATCTACTTTTAACAAATCCCTTACAAAATGTGTTTGTGAAATAACATATCATCCAAAAAGCCCTGTAGTCCCTTGACTGATACGTTATTTGTACATCTAGCTTTCAGGCTCTCCCACGCAATCTAAAACATATAAGCTCTGCTTTAAAAAAAAAAAAAAAATTGTCAATACCTACTAATTGCTTCCTGAGTAGGTTTTGGTGTTATTTCAATGAAAGGTATAATTTAGCAAACAGATTTAGCATGTAGCAGATAAAACAATTAGTACAAAGATCTTTTGTGAAAGAAGTGGCTGGCAGTACACCCGCAGTGAAGGCTGAATTTGTAATTTAGAAAACAGATTTAGCAAATGGCAGATACAACAATTAGTATAAAATCTTTTCGAGAGAGAAATAGTTCACAGAATAGGAAGAGAGAAGACACATTTGCATAAAAATGATATGTCAATTTCACTGAAAAGAAAATAATTTTCTACCTCTACCTCTTAACCTTTTCTTTTCCTTATGATTTTTTTTTCTTATATATCACAGGTGGTCAAGGCACTGAGATATTTCAAAAGTCAAGACATAAGCAATATTTCCCCATGTAATAAAACCACTAAATTTTTAATGGCTGAAACCACCATGATCATCTACTGTATTGTGGAAGGAAATGAACCACTTTTTTCCCCCTAATGGGCCTATGCTTCCTCGGTCATAACTTGGATATCACAAATAGAATCACATAATAGTCTTGGTTGAAAAATTTAGAAATCTAAACCAATGTGGACTTAGAGGAAGAGTAACTATCTAGGATATTATTCGTTTTGGGGGCCCCGAAAATAGAAGCAAAGATTTCATTAAAATAGTACAAATGGACCAAAGAATGGATTCACAGTAAATTTCATTAGATTACATTTGCTTCAAATTTTTTCCGCTTACTTAAAAAAGGATATTAGTGGTGTGAATGCTGGATCCTCAGAGACAGGGCCCTGTGCAGGCCTTAGATTGCACTGCTACCAAGGGATCCCTGTCAAAAGTCAATGAGATTCATTACAGTATGAGGCACTCTTCAGTGAAGGAAGGCCTAACTTGTAGAGCTTGAGCAACAATAAGTAAAGTGAGGCGAGGTCCTCCAGAACCCTTAACTGTTGCCATGGTCATCTTTCAACATTCACAGTTATAAAGTCCTCCAATATTATGCTGTGTTAAACAATTCACTAATTTCATAGATACTATGTCAGACACTGAGGTTTAAAACCACTTTGATTTGTTTTGATGTGCTCATTGCCAATAAGCAACCACTTTTGTTCTGACCATTGTGTTTAAACAACAAGCCCCTTGAGGGCAATGTTGCCACCGTTTATTCTAAGCTTACATCAGCTCACAGACAATAGAAAAGAGTTTATGGGCCCAGACTATTTATAAAATAAATGTTACATACATAACTTACAAATAATTTTCATTTATGTAACTCTACTCAGTTTATTCAGTTAAAAACAAAATCTCTTGTACAAAAAAATCCCTTGCACATTCTTATGCATTTTCCAAGTTTCATTTGTTACTCAGGCTCACTCTAGAATTTTGCTTTGTATTGTTCAATGTTGCTGTTTTATGTTTATGCACATATTTCTTCTTCTTTATAAAACCCACAGGAAAGGAGTTTCTCAAAAGAGGGGGTGGCAAATTTGTCTCTACAGAGCTTTTCAAGCAATATAGGCTGTGTTGCAACTATTCAAATCTATTATTGTAGTGTGAAAGGCATCTTAGATGATAGGTAAACAAATGAGCATGATTGCGTGCCAATAAAACTTTACTTACAAAAACAAGTGGCAAACATAATTGCACCCGTGCTAGTCATATTTAGTTAAACTCTGTTTAGGGAATAATCAATTAGTGATAAGTTGTATACATTAACTCATACAATGTTCACTCTAGAAGAAGCTTCATTGACCATGTACTTAGAAAATGATTGCTCAAGCTAGGGAAACTCTATGAAATATGAATTAATTTGGTATTGAATAACAATAGATTTTCCAAAATATTATTTTTTAATTTAGTGAAAAATCTTGAAAGCTTTCTTGTATTATGTGATAATAACTTTAAAAATTTTACTTAAAACAACTGATGTAATTAAATGCAAAATTATTATATATCAGGTGATATTATATATTATTTGTTAAATGATATATATAACACAATTTCAAATTGTTTTATTTTTTAATGATGATTTTATAAGCACAATCATTAAGACTTTGCTATAGAGACATCGACAGTAAAAAAGATTATAAAAAAAGTTAATACAAACTCATATTCTGCTGAAAGGGAACTGAAAATAACAATGATGTATATTTTATAGTTTTAGGAAAAGCAAGGTATTTCCTAGAACTATAGTAAAAATCTATAGTTTTTCTATTGCCTGGCATTGCTCTGAATAATATTTCCAATCAATATGGGCAATGATATTAAACTTGAACTTTTAACCAAATTTCATCATGGATACCCAATATATGATAAAAATAGCTTTTTAATATAATTATTACATATCCAAATGGAAACTGATCATAATGGGATAAAATTCCTCCTATTAGAGTGTGTCTTACTGGAGCATGTTTTACAACATAAATGGTAGATTCATCCATCAGTGAAGCCGGTGATTGGGGCTTGCACCATTGTCTAAATCAGTCAGGCTTTATTCCTTCATCCAACCTGGGGTGCTCTCTGCTCTGACTTTAATCTTTCTCATGAAGGGAGTGGAAAAGATCACACTAGGGAGTGAACTCCATTTGTATCTAGGACTCAGGAATTTTAAACTTTCATACTTTTCAACATTTGGCACTTAAGAATTTGTTAAATTCCAGTAGTTTTATTTTACATTTTTAGGATGGTCACCTCTCTTTATGATTGTCTTTTCTTACCTTGGAAGGGCTTGGCACTCTGGTTCACCTGGTAACCTTATAACCTCAGCTCTCTGATGGACTTGAGAAAAGCTAGAATCCTGCTGATTCTTCTGTTTTTTGTTTGTTTGTTTGTTTGTTTGTTTGTTTTAGAGTAGGGGCAATGTTTGCTTACTGTTTAGTGCTTTTAAGCAGAAGCAGAATTTGGGTACAAAAAATTCATTCAGGAGGTAATGCCTGGAAATGATGTTGAGGCAATGGGAAGTAGACAGTGCGGACTGCATCAATGAACAGGTGTCTAACCTGAGACGTCAGGCTGATTAAGTGTAGGACCTGTCTCACCTGAAGGGTGAGAAAATGGGGATGCTTTTCCACCAAGTATTATTTCCATTATTGTTTCAAGACTGCTTCCGTGGCCTTAACTTTGGAAGGGTTCTTTGCTCTATAATTTTTTAAAAATTTTTGGAAAAAAACATGTTTTATAGTACAGAGTAATGGTTACATTTGATTGCATTTCAAATGATCCAGAAGTTTAATATTTTGTTACAATGCAATTTTATCATTTTCATTCTTTTGTGAATGTCATAAAGTATTTGTAAAATGAATTGAATGCTATAAAATTTTAATATTGAGATTATAAACCTGATTGAAAACTATAATTTAAAGTTTTTAAAAACGAGTATTTCTTTTGATTCTCAAGTTAAAAAAAATGCAATTTGAAAAATGGCTGTCACAATGTACTTTTCATGCTTCTTACTTGCCTTATTTTAACAATTTGAAAATATTTCTGGGTTTTCCACCTAAAATAAGTTAGTTAATTTTTAAGATTATTTATAATAAGCAAATTATTTATTAGAAAGTGCAGATTGATCGTCCTATTATTTATTTTTCTGAATCTGGTGATTTAAATACTTCGTTCCATTGTATTTCTTTAAAGTTATTATAACTTTTTATAATTACAATTAATCTGTATATTTTAATGTATTTATGCTGGGAAGGCAATTTTTGAGAAATGGATTTAATTTTAATAGGCAGATATAAAACTTATTTGGGGTTAAATATTATGTGCTGTAGAATTAATATTTATTTTAGTTAATTTATTTCTATCAGTATTTTATAGAATTTTGAGACTATGGATTAAGTTATGGTAATTTACATGTCTTGTTGATACATTGCTTATTTATATCAGCCCCCAGACTAAAAAAAGAAATAAACTTCTCTGAGCCCAATAGAGTCTATAGTTTCAATTTAATTTACTCTTTGTCTTCTGTGATGACCATGACCAGAAATATCATTTTTGATATGTAATAGAAAAGTAGGCAGTGTCTGTTGATCATATTGTAATATCACCTTTGTGAGAATTAAATATCATGTCACACTCCAGTCTCTAGGTATGATCCTTATTATACCACTATAGTATAATATGGGATTCTCAGGACGTAAGACAATTAAAAAGATTAAATGAACGATTTCAAACAGGAGTTATTACAGATGCCAATAGTAGATAGAGTTTTAAAAAAGATATCAAAATGCCAGTCAGAAGTTATGTAAATGATCCCAGAAAAGGAACTGTAGCATCGTCAATATATAGATCAAACAAAAGCAGTTTCTATGCAGGATTTTTGGTGTTGGTGGTGGGGGGTGCAGGGGGGCGAGACATAATTAAAAGGGCTTCAGAATAAAATCCAATACAAATGAGGACTTGGAAAGAGCATTTTTCTTCCCTGTAAACAGTGAAGACGGAAATGGAGTGGTAGCTAGTGTGTGTGTTTGGGAGAGGGTAGGAGCAGTGGATGTTTGTTTGCCATTTTGTTTGGGAACTCCTGGAGCATGTTCATATGCTGATAGGAATTCTCCAGTGAAAATAGGTCATTGGTGATACCAGTTAGTGAGGGGTATAAATGCTGAAGTGAAGATTTTGCAGAGGGTATAAGGTAGGCGGACCAGAATTCCATTTGATGAGTGAATTTCTTCACATAAGAGCAAGAAGACCACAATAGCTGAGGAACTTCCTCATTTGTAAAAATAGAAAAAAAAAAAGATGTTATCCATGACAAATGCAAACTTTCATGATTTTATGTGTGTTGATGAACAACAAGATCCAGTCTGACAGCTTCTGCTTTCTCATTGAGGTAAGATACAGTGGGAGTAATTGAGGTGTAGGAGTATTAGTATATTCAAAATATTATTTTTAAATAAAAAGCATTGTATTTTGTGCACTAGTTGTATACATGACCAGAACTTTAAAATAGGCAAATATTTAACTAAGGAATATTAATTTTTATCCTCTGAAATTGTTTTCTCTAAGCTCTGAAACAGAGATAGTTTATGTTCTACTTTAACAAGTGTTCTTTGCTCTTACAAAAATGTGTAAAAAAATGTCCAAGGCATTTGAATATTTCTAATTTTCTAATTTCCTCTTAAAAATAAGAGAAAATATATATCATTTTTTTCTGACACCCTACAACTAATAAATCTCAAGTGAGGTTTATAGCAGATGCTTAAACATAGGGTCACTGGTTTTAGACATAAATAATCCAGAATATGTTTATAAACTCTAAAGCAGCAGGCACAGCTATATATACTCATAGGATGTGAAGTAGCTGAGCAAGCATAGGCAATGATATTTTCAATTAAAATATGATGTAATATGATGTTTTTTAAGTAATTATCAGAGATTGGCACTGGGAAGTATCCTCCTAATCAGAGAATTTTGATTAATCTAATCACTCTTTCACTGTGCCTATGCAAATAATGTTTCTATTAGTATTCTAATTTGAAACAACAGGTTTCTTTTATTAATGAATAAAAGGAAGTCACCAGTGATAATGTCAGCACTATGTCTAATATTAAAATCTTAAAAGCAATATGACAGAAATAATAAAGTTGATTACCAAAAGAGAAAAAAATGTAAGTTCATTGACAATATCCACTCAAGGTAAGTGTAGCCATCACTAGCCAGGATTATGCAGATAGTGGAGAAAGAAATTCTCCAATTAAAGTGCTGTTTTGGTTCTGAGTCTTTTGAGTAGTACTTTCATCTCTTTTATAAATAAATCACATTTTAGTACATAAATAAGTTATTTTAAAATAATTTTAAATTATTAATAAATGTTCCTTGTTTTTATTTAATACATCGTTAACTAGATCATTACCCCCACCACAACTATAATTTATCTTATTTCCATGCTGTTATGAAATATAAAGTTGATCAGTATAATTTAAGTCAAAAAGAGTATAACAGCTATATGACTTCCTTTTTTGAATCTAGAAAATATAAATATATTCACTTTATAAAGCACAATAGTTTAGTCACGCTAAGAAGTTCAGGTGGAATCCTGAAAAGTATAGGCAAGTCCAAGGTACACCATCCAAGGAAGTGAAGATGTGAGATGCTGTATGTAATTTAGAGTTTCTGGTGCAATTCTTGGCTACTAACCAAGTACTGATATTTGGAAGATATTAACTAATATCAAGTGGAGACATAGAAAGAATCAATTTGAATTAGGGGTGATATACAGGAACCAGGAGGCAAGAAATAAATAATTTATTTTCTAGATTCTCTAGACTAGGAATGTTTCCATTACTTGCATAGTTAATTTTATCCCATTATATTTAGCACTGCAAATGGCAGTGTCTCAACTATCTGAGATAGTGATGAAGCACTAGGAAGTGTCTTTCCCCACCTTCCCCACTAGTTCATATTCTTTGGAAGTGGTTTCCAATTCAAATATCCCCACAGGTCCATTTCAAACAGCTTTGTCCAGGACACAGCATTGGTATATTTCAAGTTGATTTCAAGACCGCTAAATCCGTCCAGCCAGCAATTACGCAATTACTTCAGAGAACATAGGAGTTTTATAATTTTGTCATTCTCGCCAAACTTGTAAGCAGTTACAAAGTCAACAGCAAAGCAATCTATATTATTTCCTCATTTTGGGCTTTGCTAAAGTCTGAACTTTAAACATGAAACTACAGACATTTATATTGTAAAACATTAAAAGGAAGGTAAACCCATATTACCTCTCAGTAATCATGTCATTGACTTGCCATGATATTGAAAATCTACTGGTTCCTGTCTACATATTCAGCTATACTCAAGATGGGTAGGATAAATTTCTCTGGGCTCTTCAAAGCTTTGACAAAGAAATTCAGCTCTTTCTTGAACAAGAAACCACCTGCCTTCCATAGCACATTCACTTCTACCATGAAACTGTGGCTGTGTGAGAAATGCTTTGAACTTTTTCGACGTAGATATCATCTAGCTTAAAATATGAGACCAGGAAAGCTTCCATTTAGCTGGTTTCATTTTATCTTCATTTCTGGAATCATCTTTTCTATTCCATTATTCTTCTTTATGTCTACAGAAGTCTTCCAGAGAAATGACAAAAAAAGTAGCTAAGTTAGTATAGGCTTTCTCTACTTTTTGGCCCAATTAATCTTTCAGGCATAGAACATGATTGCTTAACAGAGAATTGAAAGTCATAACAACCGCATCCAAAGATTATTCTTTGGGCACCATGAGCCAGACCCAGCAGGTTAATAAGAACAGCTAACTTGGTTTGTTGACCAAGAATAATTGAAACGGAAACCTTTACCCTTGAATTGTTGATCATTATAGTTCATCAAAGGACAATTGGAATGCTTTTATGATGACCTAAAACCCACTCTATATTTGTTAAAAAGTGACAGCTAGACAACACAGTAATAGCAGGAAGTCTCAACTTGACACAGAGGCATCTGTGCTGGCACTGTAGATTATGTAGATTATGTAGAATATATATTCTATAGAATCCAAATAAGCTTTTGCATGCCTATAAAATCGTTACATTTTTAATTTATATATTAATTTGAGATATTACTTGGATGATATATTAGTGAGAATAAGAGATTGTTTACAAATAGAGAGGATGTTACATTAATCATGTCTGAAGACGGATCAGTTAATGAGAGAATGACGATATATCACAGGTGTGGAAGAAAGTACTCCTTTATGCTTGTTTTTTGGAATAATAATTATTATTGACAATTTTCACCCTCAGAAGTGTCCTGGTTTAAACAAAAAATGATATGAATTGTACTAGTTTATGTGATGTGATTGTCCAAAATACAGAGAATAAACAGACAGACATTTATTGTTATTATTATTATTATTAATTAATTATTATCATAAAGCTGTACATTGTATCTGAAACTATCTCAAGGAATGCAGAAGGAATGCAGACTTGTTCCTCTGCAAGTCTTCTGGTCATGTTCATGATCTTAATCTACATAGCAGCTTAAATTCCTCATTTGACTCATTTCTAGTAGTTGATATCATTTTCATGCAGGATGTTATGTAATGGGTTATACAGACTTGGCCACCTCATTTTTTCTATTGGTTGATCTTAGATTAAAATGTTCAGGCACCTGAACTTTTAGATTGATCTCCCTTTCCATATCACTGTCTATGAAAAAAAAAACAACTTATCATTTCTTCTGATGACCTAATTGCATATTTATGCACATAACTTATCATCGACTGATTCAAATAGTTTTCTGAGACTGGGAGACCACGGAGCTCTTTTTGATTGTACATATGTGGTACACTGACATCTTGTCTATTGCGGACTGTAGTTGTAAATATTTTTATAGTCTGTTCATATTTTTTACTTCTATTAAGAACGGATGGCATTACTCAGAGTAGAATAATTAAAGGAATCAAAGTCATGATATACTGGGTCCCAGTAGTTCCCCGGAGGAGGTGGCACAGAGGTCAGAATACTTCTTTTAATTAACCAAAACCTACCTTTATGGAATGCTTTTATTAGTCAGTTGTAATATCAGTAATTGCTTAGTGAGAAGTGTAGAAATGGAAGACAGCCAAGAAAAAGGATATTCGTATTAGAAGTGTTTTGAAACATGCTTGAAATGCTGTTGCCTTTAGTTTAGAGGATCAGCTGAAGTGAAATTAAAGTATGCAAGTGATTAAATCCTTTGTATAGTAACAGCAATTCTTCCTTTGCAAACAGATGTTGCCCTTACTGAGTCTATTCATGTGTACCTTACTGAATAAGACAAAATCTGACAGTGTAAGATTGAAAACTGGCAAAAGATGGAGTGCAGAAAAAGCCTAGTTTATATAGCTAGGTCGTAACTCTAACTAAATATCTTCCTTTAGAATAGAAATAAGATGATAGAAATAAATATCATTTACCATCTCATTTTTAAATATTTTTATGCAAAATTTTAACTGTGATAAGTGATTTATAATATTTAACTGAAATGTTCATGGGAAACCAGTATTTCAGGAGTAAATTGTGTTTCTTAACTCACCATCTCAAACTAGCACAATGTGAGAGAGATCTATGTCATTATACTATGAAATAATGAAACTGTGATAAAAGTTGGCTACATATCTAGAAGCTGGACATGTTTCTACATATTGATTGAACTAATGAAAGATGCTATTAGCTTTTTGCAAACTATTGGTTTTGAAATCAAGAGGATGTATTTCTAGTTGAAGATGACAGACTGGTCAAGTGCATTTAACTCCTTGCTATCTCAAAATATTGCTCATCTTGTCATTAATCTAGTTAAAACTAACATGCATTAGCATCATGTTTTTTTTATTAGTGTTTTTTTATATTAATAACATTATTTTAGCCTAATATATTGCTTTTTGGTCCTTCTTTTTTCAATCTTCTTTTTTTGTTATATTTTAGTATGATCTTTTTGTAGGTTGACTAAATAACAGATGGGTCAAGAAATGAAATAAATCAAACTATAATGTATTATGAACTTGGCATAAATAAAAAATGCAACATAAAAATTTGCTAGATACAGCTAAAGTTATATTAGAGAAAAATTTATATGTCTATTGGTTTCTAGTAAACATGTTAAATAGGTTTAAAACCTAAAAGCAAAGATTTTAGCTTCTTATTAAGAAAAGAGAAAAAAGGAGGGCAAATTAAATACAAAGTAAGAAAAACAAATAAAGATAAATGTAGAAAAGAATAAAATACAGAGCAGACCAATAATTTGTAAATTGATGAAATCTGCTCCCTTAAATAGAAGGATAATAATAAAAATCTTAGTTAATTTATCAGTACAAAACAAGAAACAATGAATTACACAAACCATTAACAAAAGATGATCCATGACTATGTGTTAAATGTATTAAAGATGATATTAAATGTTATTATTGACATTAATTATATTAAAATAATAACTATACATTTTGATGAACTTTATGCCAATAAATAATTTTATGAAATAGACAAATTTCACAGAAATTGCCAAAACTATAAAAATTTAAAAATGTTTAGGGTTTTATATATATAATAAAGATTTTGAATCAATAAACATTTTTCTAAAAAATACTCCAGATTCAGATGACTTGATTGCTGAACGTTATGAAATAATACCAATGCAACATAAGACCTATGAGAAAATGATAGGAAAAAGTATATATGATTTATTTTAAAATATTTTTTGAAATAGTTGTGCAAAAATTTACAACAGTAGTATATAGATTTCCCATGGATTCTTCATGCAGCTCCCTCAGTGATCACACTTTATATAGTTATAGTACATTGTCAAAAATAGGAAACTGACATTGGCACACAGATTAATTCAGAAAACTATGTTTGGATTCTTGTATTTCACCAGTTTTTACATGTACTTCTTTTTTTATTTCTGAGTACACTTTTACTAAATTTTATCACATATATAATGCCAATCAAAACTGTTTCATCACCACAAAGAAATCACTTTGTGTTGCACTGTAATAGTCATATTCTCACTCCAAACCTAACTCATAGCAACTCTCAGATTAGTTTTTATGACTACGTTTCTTTTACTTAGAAAACATCATATTAATAAAATCACATATTATCTAACTTTTTGCAACTGCCTTTTTTTTCAGTCAGCAAAATTCCCTTTTGATTCATTCACCCAAGTATTTATGTGTATCAGTTTTACTTTCAATAGTGAAGTACAATTTAAAACTCAGGAGGAAAACATAGTCTCTTTATGTTTGATATATTTATTCATGTCTTGCTCTGTCTTCTTTCCTGATGTTTCTAGTTCAATCTGTTATTATCTCCTTCGTCAGTTCATTTAGAGGCAAATTGTGCTGGTGTCAAACTCTTACTTTTCTTTCATCTAAGAATATCTTTATTTCACCTTCACCAGTGAAGAATATTTTTACTGGAAACATGAAAATCTAGTTTGTCACAGTTATTTTCTTCCAACACTTGAAAAATATTTTGCCACTTCTTTCTGATATGCATATCAGAACACACTGTCATTTCAACTGTTCTTCCCCATAGAATCTCTATTGTTTCTCTCTGATTGCTCACAAAATTTTTTTCTTTATTTGCAGTTTTCAAGAATTCATTTATGATGGCCTTGGGCATGAGTTTTTTTATATTTACACTATTAGGATTTTTTTTCTAATATTCCTGAATCTGGAAATTTATATCTTTTACCATATTTGTGGGGTTTTCAGCCATGGTTCTTTCAAATATTTTTTCTACCCACATTCTGCCTGTTCTCCTTCTGGATCTTTTGTTACTGTCCCATATGTCCCTAGGCTTGGTTCACCTTTTAAAATTATTTGTCCTCTCTTGTTCAGATGGTATACTTTTTATTAATTTAAATTTAAGTTCATCCATTTTTTTCTCTATCAAATTTATCCTGCCATGAGTCATCTAGTGAGATTAATACTTAGGTTATTGTATCTTTCAGTTCTAAGATTTCAATTGGATTATTTTTTTGCATTTTTTAATTTTTTTGTTGAGATAATCTATTTTAAAAATTTGTTCCAAGAGTAATCATGATTACTTCTTGGATAATTTATTTACTATAGCTGTGTCACAATACTAAACAATAATTTCAACATTTGTGTCATCATGCTATTGATTATCAATTGTCTTGTCTCATTCAAAATGAGATTTCTTTGGTTCTCAGACTTTTTTTTATTTTATGTTGTAAGAATCTGGTTTCTATTAAAATTCTCAAAATTTAGCAGGTACTCATTGTATTTAGATTTAGAATACATGTCCTGACATACTTTTCTTGTTGGTGTTAAATAAATTTGAAATTATATCAAGTAATATTAATTACATAGAATACTTTTTCAAATTATACAATCTTGGCACACTAATAATTACAAAATATTATTGAGAAAATTTAAAGCATACTTAATTAAATGGAGAGATGTAACACATTTAAATATGGAAGCCTCTGTACTGTTAAAATTGAGCATAAATTTACTGAAATCAAAATAAAAATTCTTCAGTCTTTTTTGTCAAAATTGATAATCTAATTATAAAATTTATAAGAAGATAGAAAAGACCTAATTACCAAAATAATTTTGAAAATAATAACAAAAGTGTAGAAACTATATTGCCTGATCTCAGGACTTACAATGAAGTTATCAAAACAATATTGTATAGTAAATATATATGTGTGTGTGTGTGTGTGTATACATATATATGTGTGTGTGTGTGTGTGTGTGTATATATATATATATATATATATGACTTATAGATTAATGGAACTTAATTGAGTCCAGAAACTGACCAGCACTTATATGAGCAATTATTTTTATTTGTTTGTTTGGGCAAGGTTCCAAGGAGATACATGAGAAAATATATTATTTTTGATAAATGATTGATATGCACATGCTATATGCTTTTTCTCTCCTTTATTTTTAATTCACATCTTTATAATCCAAGTGGGCATTTGTAGAAAGTGTATGGTCAGGTCTTGCTTTAAATCCAATCAGACATCTCTGTGTGTGTTTTTTTAAATATAGTTGTTTAGACTTTTACATTTAATACAATAATTGGTATATTTAGATTCAAACCTACCATCTTCATAGTGTTCTGTTTATGTGCTCTGTTCTTTGTTATTGTTCCTGGTTTTTTTTCATCCTACATGGGGTTTAGTCAGCATTTTTCATAATTCTGTATTATCGCAATTACTGGCTTCTCATTAACACTTTTTAAAAAATAGTGGTTGTCCTAGGGCTTACAGTGCATACCTTTAATTAATATGGGGAGTCCTTACTTACAAAGTTGACAAGCATAATTTTCTCTGTTTTATTTAATAACTCACCACAATCTGTTTCAGATACAAAAATTGAGTTCTTGCACGAATACTTAAATCTACTCATAACTTTATGTTTTTATGGCTTTAAGTTTGTTCTACGATATTTATAATTCCACCCTGAGTTGCAAATACTGTAATCCTTGAGTCATTTCAATACCAGACTAGTTAAGCACTTGCTTATAAATTTCTTTTGAATTATTTCCAAATGGTTCATTATGTTGAATATTTACAAATAAGTTTGATGCTTAAGTGATTGAGTTATATTCAGTTATATATTTGAGTATTTCATACAGAGAAGCAGCTTGGAAAACAAATATTTTGAACGTTTGTCCAAGATGGGATCCATCCTTCTAAAAAGAAGATTTTTCTTTATATTCAAAATACTGAAAAAAATTATAGTAATTTAATATTAATATTTAATGGCCATGGATACAAATGTATGTTCTAGAGTTGGAAATTAATTTATTCAGCAAGCATTTATTGTTATTTTTTCTCTCTGCTAGGAACTAGTTAAATATTGGTGAAGGGAAAAAAAAAGATGTGGCTATTGGGGATATATATCTCCCAGTCAGTAGGAATATAAATATACAAGAAAATATATAAATAGTTATAAGTTTAGAAATAATAGGAGGTTGACTTTAAGATTGTATTTCCTAAATTTAGCTAGAGATGAGGTCAGAATTTCTAACTCCTAGTGCAACTTTCTATTTATTAAATCATTGAAGCATAGAGAGCTTGTTTAATATTGATTCTATGTACCAAATATAACAAAAAGGAACACTAGCAGCCTTTTGCAGGTGAATATCATTGTTATCATTGTCATCATTATCATAGCTCTCATCTTGATATGTTTGAAATCCTTTGTGATATAGTGCACTTCAGTGTTGACTGATTAAGAAGTCTAACCTTGTATCAAAAATGCTTTCAGAAGAAAAATAAATTTTATGGATTTTCTTTAGGTAGTCTACAGAAGCCAACCATTTAATCTGAAATAAATTGCATGCATTCACTCTTTAAAAAACTAAGAGCATGTATTTTTTTTTTTAAATCTAAGAGCCAGTAATCTTTGACAAAGACATACAAGGCAATAGTTACTGCTGCATTTTTTAAGCAAGCAAACATCAGATATCTAAAGACAACTCACAAATATGCAGGGAATTTTCATTTTTAAGAAAAATTTTATCTTGTTTTAAGAAGAGAAAATTGAAGCTCCTATGTCAATCCAAACAATATAAAATGAAAGGCAGAAAAAGAACCCAGATGTGAGAAGGAATGCAAATCACCATACTAAGAAGCTGAGAAAATTACTCAGCAGGATCCAAAAATAATTAGGAACTGAGTGAGCATATTGGTAAAATATTAAAAGTACTTTGAAAACTTGTAAGTGAAGATACATTTAGAAGATATTTTTCTTCTCGGACAGTATAATAAGACTTTTCTGAAAATAGATTACCAGTGGGGGTTGACAGCTGTTGCAATATTTAATTGTCTTTTTAAATATAACAGAACAAAAAAGTGAGGTTTATGTAAAATTGATTCTTAGTGCATAGAAATGTTTCAATACATTGGGGTACTATCTATACTAGAATTTAGGAACATAACACCAGAAATCTTGGGCACAAATATCCTTGGTTTATCTAAATTTCAATAATTTAAAAGGAAAAACAAATAAAAATAAAAACTAAGAAAAGCAAAACAAACAAAGATAAAAATATAAATTTTTTTTGGCCAAAGTTCTGGAAATTTGTTGCTACTTCCATTTTAATAGAATTATTACTTTTTAAAGTCTCTCTTATTTGATAGATTATAAAAGCAAATAAATTTATTTTCTAGGTATATTAACACTGCAAAGATGTCACATAAATACATCCTTCTAAATATAATGGGAGACAGAATTCTCAATTCTTTTGGGGAATTAAAATGTGGAGTTATATTAAAGATTGAAATAATATTTTTAAAGCATGTGTTAATGTGCATTTTTCATTAATGAAGATTTCAAGCTATATGACCAATATTTTTTCAATTTGGATGATAGAGAGGAAAAAAATTATCAGGTTGCAATTAGAGAATTGGAATCTATTGGATAGGGTAGAACTATGTGTCCTAAGAGAAAAAGGAAGCAATGATAATTAGCAGAAATCATATGCAGATGCAGATAAAATTTGTTTAAAGACGGATACTGAAGAATCTGAGATGGCCCATTTATGGGCTCAATGGATAATGTAGATAAAATAACAATTGCAACAACTGGTATTTAGAAACTTTGAAGCTCTTTTGCACACTCAAGTTTAATAATTTAAATATGATATACGTCATGATTTTCTGCACTCTCTCCAAAATTCTTCCCTGGTTCCTCGACTTACTTTTAACTTACTGAATTGTAAAGTTGCCTGAAATATATACTGTATCAATTTCCCTTCACTTTTTCCTAGGATGTATTTATCGATATTGCCAGAAAAGCGAGACCCAGGGGCCTCAGTCTTTCCTTTCTGTAGTGTTGCTTCTTTCATCACACAGACACCTCCCCAAATAGCATTTCACCAATGACACTTTACATTAAAACCACACTAGTAAGATGTGGAGAATCTTTCCCACTACCCTATACTCATTGAATGTGTATATGTGTGTTTGGTGTCATTTTATCTAGTTAAATCACAGGAGTTTTGGCCTAAATTTTTAAATATCTCTGGGTGACCACTTTTTCTATTTCTGTTTCTAAGCAGTTATGACTTAAGACTTCGAAAGGAATTCATGTTGGATAGTTAATGGACCAATTTCTCAAACTCAAATCAGGACACAAAATTTCTCTTACCTGGTGTATGAACATTTTGGCAGGTGTTTGGGCTCCTTCCTGCCAAGGAATTTTTTCTCATGTCCTGTGAATCTATATGTCCCTGTGTTCAGTAATAAATTTACTGGCAAAAATGTGTTTAGTTTTGAAATTTTAATATATTAGGTTAATTGTTCTTGATGATGTATAATAGCTACTTGTTTTTAAAACCCAAGCTAAATTGAATAAAAGTATTTTGCTTTTTGGTTGCCACACCTGAAAAATTAATTATAATTCCTACATTACAATTATATGCAGAATGATTCAATTTGATTCAATGACCAGAAATATCTAGGGAAATATAAAATTTTGACTTCCTACGAGACCTTGAAATGTAACAAAATAAGATGGCATTGCAGGATAAATCAGTATAAATATTTTGAGGCTGTTTATAAGCAAAAAAAAACTAAATTAATTGTTCACTTGTGTATAAGTGTGTGTGTGTGTGCAAATGTGCACATTTATGTCATTTTTTTTTTGTCTACAAGATTCTTTAGGACAGTCATAATATCATGAATTTTATAATTGCAAATTCCAAGATATGTTGTCATAAGGTAGAACTAATAAAGCTATAAAAACTGAATTGCAATCAATATTGGTTTTAATATATCCTCACCAACGAGTTGATAGTTCAATGCAGAGCTCAATAAACTATAGTCACTAGAACAAGTCCAGCGAATCACAGGCTGTGGATTTATTTTCCTAACACAAACTAGAGACAATAAAATAATGGATCTCAGTTAGCCATTATCTGGCTTCAGAAATTGTCAACATATTACTAATCTGGTTTTATCTATCTATTCTCATTTCAAAGTAAATTTTATGTTACTATTTTGCCTGTAAGTTCTTTAGTGAGTAACTCTAAAAGATAGGATTATTATCAGCATAAAACATATATAACAAAATTATAAATAATTTCTAATTGCTTAATTTTTGTCAATGTTCAATTTTTAAAAATTATCTTATAAATGTATTTTTATGTTTGGTTTTTGAATCAGCATCCAGATAAACCAACACATTGCATTTCATTGCTTTGTTTTTAAATTACATTTTAATTCATAGGAATTCTCGCTTTTTTATTTTAATTGCACTATTGTAAAAGAAATTAGTCATTTATTCTGTTGACTATCACATTTTTCATTTGGCAATTTGCATAATTGTAGTGCTCTTCATAATTTTATCCTTATAATTTCATGAAATGGAATCATGGCTAGGTTATAGTCAGATCAAGTTCGTTGGGAAAAATAAATGTGTAGCCCACCTTGTCAACTTCTTATTTCATCATTCAGGAGGTGCACAATGTCTGTAATCCTGATTTTCATGGTGTCAATGTGGATTAGTGAATTTAAGTGTCAGCTTTATCTATTGACAATTTCTTCATGAATCTTCCAGTGACCAGTTTAATAGTAATTATCAATAGCTTCCTAGATCCATTACTTTATTAACATTTGCAAAAAAAGTAACTAATCCTGTCATTCTCTGGAATTTATTACTTGGAATTCTTCAATAAAAAATATTCTGTCATCAACTATTAGGTTACCTTGAAATCAACACTGTATAAGAAAAGAAGAATAAATGCTTGGTTTTTTCTCACCATTTATCAATATCACAAAGAATTCATGTGTCAATATTCCAAATTAGTTCTGCCAAAAACCTGTGAACTTGGAGAACTTCATAAACCTCAGATGAGATTTTGGGCCCAATCAGCACTTTCATTTCTGCCTGCTAAGGACGGAGAAAGGGACAAAGTTAAACCATACATGAATCCCATAGAAACTAAGATTTTTTTAAATGTTATTTAAGTTGCTGAACTTGTGATAATATTCATTTGATAAAATTTCACACACTTCCATGATAAAACACTCAACAAGCTAGAAACACAAAGAAACTACCTCAGCATAATAAAAGTCATATATATTCAATGTTGAAAGACTGAATGCCTTTCTCCTGAGATCAGAAACAAGGCAAAAATGCCCACATTTATCACTTCTAGTCAACATAATGCTGGAAAATTTAGCCAGAACAATTACCAAGAAAAAATAAATAAAAGGCATTCAAACTGAAAAGAAAAATAGAATTTATATCTTTTTTTCAGGTGATATGACATTATATATAGAAAACCCTAAAGCTTCCAAAGAAAATTATTAGAACTAATAAACAAATTTAGCAAATAGCAGGAAACGAAGTGAACATTTAAAAACAGTTGCATTGTATACACTAACAATAAACTTTCTTAAAAGAAAATTTAAAAAGAAAACATTTATAACATCCAAAAGAATAAAATATTTAAGAATTAATTAAACCAAGGAGGTAAAAGACTTATACAATGAAAATTACAAAAAAGCAAGGCTTTTTCCAGGATTCACTGAAGACCGTCAATTTAATTTTCTTCTGGCTTTAAAATGATAAATTTAAATTTTAAAAACAGTTTTTGAAAATGCTGTTACCTGAATGTGTTTTACAGGCCACAATGTATCTATTTTATGAAGCATTAAAATATTTATTTTTAAGCAAATATATGCAAAAATTACACGAGTGACATGTAACTTCTGCCATGTGCAATAATCCATAGCAACATTTAATAACTACAATAAAAAAATAAGTCTCCTATCTGGTTATCTAACTACTTAATTAGTGATTTTCCTTTGTCAAAAATTACAAACATTGCTAAGCTAACAAAATGTAAACAGTAAACAGTTCTTCCCCAATTTTCCCCATTTTTCAATGTTGTTTGAATTTCTACAACTATATCTAATATCTCTATATGGTTTAAAATTTTGCATTGTAAGATTTTTGTAATATTATCCTTATGTTATATAGTCATAGTTGTGATTTTATTTTTTAAAGCTTTGGTCATAATTCACAATTACTTTTGTATTTTATAAGACTCATAGGTTTGTTAAAATGTTTTCCTTAAATTGTGAGCTTTTTGATTAAGAAAAGTTAGATCACAATATAAATGTGTAATGTGACATACGCATAGTTTAACTCAACATTTTAACTTTACTTGATATTCACGATTAAAAAGCCAAAATTAATAGATAGTATGATATAGATTTGAGTAGGGATGAGATAAATGAGCTACTGAAGCTACAGTCTATTCCAATGTTCTATATCAAATAGTATATTACTTTGTGCTATCAGATTGGATGATTAGTTTTTAATCCACATCTCACTTTACCTATTGACAGAATTTAAAAACTTGATCATTTGTTTTTCTTTAGCTTTCTTCATTAACTTCCGAAAGATCACATTCTTGTTTATTCTTAACCTTCACTACCACCCCCTTCATTACTCTAGTCTCTTCTATTTGTTCCTCCTCTGTGAACTCTGATATTGATGTGACTCATCAGTAATTTTTCATGTAATGACTTCCTAATTAACCTTATTTTGACTTGTAGCTTTATAAACCACATATTTGCTAATTTTAAAAAAAAATATGTAAATATTTTCACCTTTATTCATAGTCCGGGCTTTCCAAGTAAAGAGTACCTGAAAATTTGGCTTAAAGATGATCAGACAGCAAATGTGCCATGTGTGGTAGGCAGAATAATGGCTTTTAAAAATGTCTATGTCCTTACCCCCATAACTTGCATATTATACAACAGAGGAGAATTAAAGATAGAATGAGGTTACTAATTAGATGATCTCAAAAGACAGAGATTAGTTGGATGGGCTCTATGTACTCTTAAATATCTTTAACATATAAAAAGAAGACAGAAAAATAAAGATCAGAGTAATGCAATAAGCAGCAGACTGGACCAGTGATTGTTCACTTACATTGAAGATAAAAGGAAGCCTTGAGCCAAGAACTGCGGATAGACTCTAGTCGCTAGACAAGGCAAGGAAATGAATTCTCTAGTCTCCAGAAAGGAATGTAATTTTGCTAACATCTTGATTTTAACAGAGTGAAATTTGCATTAGACTTCTGACCTATGAAACTATAAGATATGTCTGTTATTCTAAGCAACAAAATGTATGGTAATTTGTTATAGAAGCAAGAGAAAACATCTTGGAATTTTGAGATGACGTATGGCTCCAAATAGATTTAGAGAATAATCTCCTCTGTATCTATTGTATTATATTTCAGATAGTATGTATTATATTCCAGGTTGGTGAAGATAGAAACCTTTCCCTCTCCACCCGGGGAAGATATGTTTGCATTCAGAGTATTTAATTTGTTACTCTCCATCTTTCGAGAGGAGTTGGGGAAGGAATGCTAGCTGACCCATGAAAGCTCTGAGTGTTATAATTTTGGAATCACTCTTTTGTGCAACATAGTTACATGCAGAAGGTAACATTATGCCTTCACTACAGTTCTTTGGGGACTGGATCCCAAAAAACTCACTCTAAGACACTCTGTAATAAATGGCTTGTTCTCGGATCCAGAGACCACATTGTTTCTGTTAGAAGTGAAGAATCATATAGGGTAGAAGAAGAACCCACTTCTTTCATCTTGAAGAATCCAGTGGGATTATTTTTGTTACATAAAAAGAAAAAAATAATGCTGATGACCCAAATTTGTACAGTAACCCTTTCATGGTCTGAAGCTCCTAGGTATCATCTATTTTTAACTCATGATCTTTAGTGTATGGTTTTCTTCTCCATATTCGGAAGTTGGTTGTTCTAATTTTTGCACAATTTTAACATTTCAAAAAAAACTAAGAGAGAACTATGAAGATAAAAATTTTTAGGTAGATGAGTTTGGCTATTTTCATCGAAAATGCTTTTTTTTTCTAAAAATCTCTGCCAAGAACACATCTTACAAAACATGGGCTAGAATTATGTCACATAGTTATTGTCATCTGGAGAGACCTAGAGAATCAGCTTTTTGTCGTATTATTTTTGTCTGAAAATACATGCTTCAAATAAAATTTTAATTATTTCAGAAGGAAAATGGACAGAATATAGAAAACCAGGAGTACCTGCCCCCTATTTTTATGATAGTCTACTTCTGCTTTCTCTACTTTTATTTACCCTCATTAAGGTAAATAATTTCTCATGTTTCTGAATAATCTTTGACTATTAACACATTAGAACATTCTTTTGTGGTATAGACAGAATTATCTATTGGTTATGTATATAAATGCTTGAGTGGGCACTTCAAACTCACTATGTGGAAGGTAGACAACATTCCCACTGTTTTTTTCTGTCCTCTTGGCACTTTATAGGCAACTTTGTTCTAAATTTCTGTGTAAATTTAATTGCACCATTGTCTACTCAACTCTTGAAACAAGAAAACTTTGGCAGAAACATTGCCACCAGTCCCTTTCAACTTTTAGTAAGCAGTTAGCAAATTTATCGGCTTTAGAGATGAAACATCTGTTGATTCAATTGCTTATTTTCATTTCATTCTATTAATGGTCTTATGATCTTTTAATGGGATGAAAGCAATCAACATTTTAATCATTTGTTGTTTTGATCCTACATCTTTTTGTCTCATCTTTATTAATATTCCTTCCAGAGTTCATTTTTCTAGATGATATCATGATTGTCTTCCATGCAAAGTACTACAAAGCTCTCCTTGTTATCTTTGTAATAATGCCGTATCTCCTTAGCATAAGCAGTAAGTCTTGTCATAATTTTGCTCCATGTTTTTCATGCTTATCTATTGTTGTTCTTCTTCTAACACTACCATACTGCATACGACGTCTTTACATTCTAGCTATGTAGTAGTTGCTGCTCTTCCCCGCACATACTCTGAGGTTCTGGACCTTATTTATCCACCAAAGTGCTTTTCTTTAGTTTGCATTTCTTTCAAAAGGTCTACTTCCCTTTCCCCTGTGAAACTCCAATCAGATATAATTGGCTTCTCTATACCACCCTTAGAAGCGTGTAGTAAACAATTCTATTGGTTATTTCTATAGGTGTCTATCTCTCTCACGGGCTAATAATTCCTTAATTACAGCAAATCAGATTCAAATATTCTTCATTTTTGTTTCAAAAGTGCCTAAATGCATGGCCTCATAAAGAATAAATGTTCCATAAAATACAAATTTATGTAAAGCAAAAACAGAAGTTCAGATGAAGTCTTAGAGTTCAGACAATAGACATTTCCAATTAATAGCTATCAAGACTATGGTATCATTTTGTTTTTTTTTGTTTGTTTGTTTCCATAATATTAGACATTTAAATACATAAAAAAAACATTTCATTCAATTAATCAGGTTAACTAAAGGCAAATAATTTTAAAATAACAGCAGAAGCTGAGATGAGAAAAAAATCCAGCTGGGGCAAAGCCAAAATGAATGAAAGGTCTTCATATAAAATAAGACTACACTTTTACACACACACACACACACACACACATACACACACACACTAATTAGTTTAACATATTAGCTATTTAAAATTTTTGTACAGAGAATAATATAATCAGCAATGTTTTTACAGAAGCCTGAACCCTGAAAAAATATGATGTTTTAAATGAACAAGAAAAAACTCTTATTTAATTTTTGGTTATAGTAAAAATCATTTTTGGCTAGAAAATATGAATATATATAAAGAAGACAGCATAATTTTTATCTGGTAAATCACACATTTTCTTTCCTGAAATTTTTACCATAGAGTACTCTTTTTATACTATACTTTATATTTTATAAGGGATATTTTATATTTTAAACGTCATTTATTAGAAAAATGTGCAGTTAAGAAGAATGTTGGGTAGAAACAACCAAGGCTATGTGTATGACCTAACTTTTATTTTACTTTACATTTATGTGCCATAGTGATTAATAGCTATAAAATGAATAGTATTATTACCTTTGATAATGAAATCAAGGTGTTTGATAAGAATATGGAAATGTATGACATTTTGTGACAAACATTTGATCTAAGAGCATTTATTCTTCCCTCTTTCAATGAGTGTATTGCACTATTTGCATATTTAATGTAAAGATAATAGGTTTTCTCCATGGAAAAACCCTTTTGGTAATTTATCCATAATTGAATTGGGCTCTTAGTTGGTATCTTGTGTGTATGTAAGTTTATGTAGTTTAGCATCTTTGTATTATGTGGCATGGGTTACTGCTTTAAAATTATGCACCAAGGAGATAAATGTCAAGCTCAAGAAGTTCAGATTCATAATTAAACCACCTGCCTTTCTCTTCAAACATGACATAATAAATAACCCTTTCATTTTTAACTAATACAGAGTTATCCTATTAAATTTGACTACCTTTTTCTTAGCTCTCATAGTACTGACCTGATTAAAACTTCTAAAGTCTTTAAAAAATATTTAATAGAAATGTATTCATGATATGCTTATTTTTAGAGGGCATGATAATTCTCAAGTGTACGATATTTTTCAGATTATTGGGAGGAATTGTATATTAACAGTGAGTGCACCCTTCAGTCCAATGCCACATGTCTTTTATGAATGATTTGATAATGGAGAAATAATTATAAGTTGACACATATCAATATTTTAGACATGCTATGCAGAAGTACTCCATGTGTTTTACGTAAATCTTAGACACCTCTCTGGTTTCAGTGTCAGTTTAATTAAATGATTGAAATCATATTACCTTCATATATTTTAAATACTTTGGATTCTGGAATATGAAAAACAGCATAATTTCCTCTGTTGCTAGCAAGTTAAATCCTTTAGAGAAGGCACATTATTTTAAGAAAAGTAGTATGGCCTCATAAAATCAAGTTGGGTCAAGTTGAGAATAACCTGTTCTTATAGACATTGAGTTTGTTTTTTTTAAATCTATAAATTTAGCAGTTTTATCTAAGATATGAAATTGGAAAAGAACACATGAAATCGATATTGTTTATGTCTTGGCTCCCCTGTATTTCTTCTTTGAGGAAGTGCTTCTTCATTTCTTCATGTAATTCCAGCGAAGCTATTAATCTTATTGTCCTGCTTTTCCTTCTGGAAAGATGCATATGAAACTCAAGTTGGCCTAAATATGTACACCTGTATCCTAGAATACAGTGATTGTGCTGGGGATAGATAAGTAACTTAAGGAGAGCCATAATTCTATTTCTAATGGAGAGTGCTAAAGATCTCAGTGCATAAACTGACAAAGGGCATCTTCACAGTGTGGAACAAACTGCCTCACAAAGAGGCTAGTATAGAAACAATCAGAGCTGATCAAGAGAAAGGTATGAGGATACGTGTTTGTGAGAATGCGTATGCAGTTATGTGTGTTCATATGTGTATAATATATATATATATATACTTATAGATATTTGCTAGAAGTCTATATATATGCATATATTTTTATATATCATAAAAATATAGAGAGAGACATGTATCTCTCTATGTATAGAAACAAAAATTCTCTCCTTGACCAAACTCAATTTAGGTTCTTCTGAATTCTCTTCTCCACTAGGCCTGGACTTCTGGGTTTCCATGTTCGTTTCTGCATTGTTTGATTATAGCAAAAATTTTACTAAGTTAGTTTATCTATAATTCTTCATCCTTGATATCTGATCACCCTCCATATCTGATCAAACTTCTCATTCTCCATCTTTCCTCATTGATGTCTGATGACTCTATCCTGTCTTCAGCAAGAATCCTGTTAGATCAATTATGACAAAATCTTCCTTTACCCATGACGCTTCCTCTTAGTAATTCTCCATCCATTGGCCCAACCTCCTACCCCACCCCTTTTTCTCTCGCTATAAGATTCCACTGTCTTTATTGGATATGGAGTAGATCCCAATCTCTCCCTTATTGCAAATCCCATTGCAGTGGTCCCTATATCTACCATGATGTAATGCACACACATGTACACACACACACACGCGTGCGCACACACACACACACAAAACCAAGAAACATGTTACTAAGAATGTTTTATGTTATCATGTACTGAAAACAAAAATTTGAGAATGAGACCTGAATAAATTCAGCATTCAAGAGCACAAGCATGAGAAACTTTAAAGTCTAATACTCTATGTGTCATCCTACTACTCTGGAGGAAAATGGATAACAGAGTTTTCTTGCCAAAAGAATTGTAGCACTTGATCTGAAGGTGAAAACATGAGTTTAGGTTCATATGGTTAAAATAGAGGAAATAGATTAGAGAGAGTATTCTGAGCATAAAAGGCAGTGACTGTAAATGCAAAAATAGAATTTAGCAATAGATCAAAATGATGAGGCTTACAAAATAAAGAGTCCAAATTATGAGGTATTTTGCAGGTTGTATTGAAGGTGTTCTGAAGTAATTGGGAAAACACAGAAATATTTTTAACAAATATGCTATCACATGTTTTGTAATGTAAAGACAGTATTCTGGTGATAGTATTGTGAATTATTAAACTTGCTTAAGATTAGAGGCCAGGAAATCAGTTTTAGATTGGTAGTGATGATAAAATTAGAAAACTGCTTTCTGAGATATTTTAAACCATAAATTGATAAGGGTAAAGCGGATCAAACAGATGATGATGGAAGAAAATTTAACTTTGGGTGGTGAACACACAATGCAATTAATACAAAAAAAATATGGCATCCATGTAAAAAAATGATCAGTCATTATCATATCTAAATTTTCAGCAATTATTCAGGTAGTGGTATCATTCATTCGAAGAAGAAGAAGGAGAAGTAGAAGGAGGAGGAAGAGGAAGAGGAGGAGGAGGAGGAGGCAGCGGCGGCAGGGAAGATGAGAAAAGAGAAAGGGAGGGAGAAGAGGTTGATGAGGCAAGAAGAAAAGAATTTGGATTTAAGTATGTTAATCTGGGTATTTGAAAGTTAGCAGGATACCACTGATAACTGGAGCAATAGGAATGGAGGTCTTAAGGCAAAGTGTATGATCAAGACCGACCTTCCAAGGAACTGCAATGAAATCCACCAAGAGAAACTATCAGCAACCTTGAAGGAGAACCAGGAAATAGCAGAGTACCAGGAATCCAACACAGTTACAGAAAGAAGTTTCAGAGAATACTACCCCAAAATATGGTACCTTGGAATACGGAATATTTTAATCTGAAAGAGTTTGAGAAAACAACAAAATCAAGAAGGTCTTTTTGACCTTCTCCTTTGAAACAGATCATAAAATCCTCATGTAAGAAGTGTCCTTCTGCATCATAAGGAAAGGAGCATCTCTATCTCCCAAGACAAACAAGGAGAATTGTAAACAGGTATTACTAAATTTCCCCATTTATTATACTTACTTCATACTCTCTGACCTATCATAGTCCTCCTTAACTGCCCACTCTATCAAACCTAGCATCAGAATACATCCTTCCTGTGTACTTTGGAGTAGTGGAGAGAACAATACAAAGAAAGTAAGAAGGGGGTTAATGATCTAAAGTTCTGGATGAGAATGAAGACATTTTTTGTGTTTAAAGATGCACTAAAAATATTCTGATCAACGCACATTTGAGTACTTAAAGGAAGAAGCATTTTCTATTAAAGAGTTGTGGCAGCCTTTGTTGTAATAGTATTTACATAAATGCCATATAATATAATAATATAATATAATAAATATAATATACAATAATTAAATAAAGAAAAGATTTTATGCAAATGTCAGCTTCACTTTTTTCCAAAAAAAAATATTTTGGCAGTAATTATCACTGTTTCTTTACACTGATTTGAGAAAAATATACTCAATAAACACAATTGTTAGAAATCTTATTTTTGCCAACTTAAAAGTAGAGTCATCATGAACAGAGAAAAAACAAAGTCCCAAGAAACCCTAAGTGACTAATTGGAGTCATCTGAGTTTGTAGTAGGGGTACAAGGTAGACACATCAATGGCTTTTTTTTTTCTGTAAAGTTCAAGCAGATAAATAAGAACTTTTGCAAAATGCCACTTGAAAGCCAAAATGAAATAATATATATATATATATATATATATATATATGTATTCCTCAAGACATAAGGACTAATGAAAGTTTCTCCTTAAATTTCAAGTTATGTGTATTAACTCTAAGTACATAGATATAGCAGTCAAAAATCAATCAGAATTATCGTAAGGGTTTTCTTGTGACAATTTTATTTTGGTCCTTGCCTCCACTAAGCAGGAAAAGATGGTATTGTTTTCCATCTGAAATGAAAAATTTAATTATATATATGTATATATACATATATATATTAATTTCAGAAATAAGATATTGTACTACTGGAGTCCTCAGAGCTGTTTCATACAGACGATTCATACAGATGGCCTTCCACTATGTGTTTCATTTTACACTCACTTGTCCCTTCATATGGAATTAATTTTTGAGTATCTAATACAGACAGGATTCTTCTCAGTTTTTACTGTATATATGATAAATCCCTGCTCTCAGTTAAGACATACTTCAGTAATAATACAATAGATAAAATAAATAATGTTATGATACATATAATAAAATTAAGGAGATAGTGATATTCTCTACTCTTTTTTTTTTTACATTTTAGTAAATACTTTTTTAAGGTTCTGTTAACATACATATTATTTTTAAAGAGCTGTTCTGTAACCTAGGCTAATGCTGAGGGATTAAAATATGGTGACTATGGAAATGTTTTGAAAAAAATAAATTTTGCTAGATAAATATATTGTTAACTGCTATTCATTTTTTTTAAAACTTAATTGAACTTAAATGTAGTTTTCTTATTTATTTAACCAAATGCATTTTAAGACCAGGTGTTTGCTTTGCCTCTTATTTAATTGTCTACTTGTTTTTTCCACCTGAAAGATTTTCTTCAAGTGCTTTGCCAAGACCCAATGTATTTTTCTACTTATAGTCAGATCTTGATTATCTCCTGGGTTTACAACACTATAGATTACCTGAAGCAAACCTTGTTTTTCAGGACTTATTGACATTGCTATCTTCTCCACTTGCAATTAAGTCATTCCCAGACATTCAGACTTTCTCTGGGTAGTAAAGTACATTTCAAAAGTCAAACTATTTTCTGATTGCATTTAAACATTTTAACTAACCATCATTATATTTAATAAGTTTTTAGTGTAAAAATATATTAGATAATATATTCATCTATTCAAGAAGTTAGATAACGTAAATCAAAATATTTAATTGCCATATTCAATTCTGAGTCATTATGAATCTGAATGATGGCAATCACTGAGAGACACAAGATCACAGAAGAAAATATATGCAAATAGTCATCTTCGTGTTGGTATGTTGAAGGATGTGAGGAGATGACAAGGGTACCGGTACTGCCACTTCGATTCCTTACTCAAAGCATCTTTTCTACCTACTATTTAACTTTTAAAGTTAATTTTAAAAGAAATAAAATACTTCTTTCTATACGTTTATATATATAACGATTTTATATTATGTTAATTATATGTAACAATTTTAAAACAAAGGACATAGCAAGAGATATTCATCTCAAATAGGCAAAATTCTAAGCTCCTGAAACTGACACTATTAAGAGGAAAGTAAGTACACTTCACCTCCCTGTTTTTTATGAATCCACTTTCCTGCGTTTCCAAAACCTGGGGGTACAAAAGAGTTCATGATGACATTCATAGCTGCTAGCTTAAGACTAACCTTGTCTCTGTCACTGTGAAAATGACATCCCTATAACACCACCCATAGCTTCTTGTTTTATTTCCCGGCATCTCTAGAGTTATCCATGTTTGCTCATGAATGAATTCTACAATGTTTTTTCACAGCGGCCTATACAATCATACAATGATCATGTCTTTACTTCTTGTCCCTGCATATGCTGCCATTTGTCAGAAAAAAAATTATTTATCACAAAATATTTACACCTGTATTCTCAAAGTAGTAAGACCCAGAAGGTGCTCCATGCCAATGAGTTATCACTGAACTGCACTACATGAAAAGACATGCAGACACAGGGGATGCGCTCCTCTCCGAGCCACTCAGACTCTTACAGCCAGGAATACAAAATTAGTCGCTTAGGTTTAGGTACATAAGTGCCCTGCCCAAAATTAATAATAATAATAATAATAATAATAATAATATATGTAATTGTTAATATGTGCAATAATAGTATATATAATACACATACATATGTGTGTACATATGCATGCATAAGTAATCATAATATATACAATGTACATAATAAATATACCCACATATTATATATAGCATACACACAAACATATAAAGTCCCAGCATTATATCTTAAGAGCAGAACTAGTGGTAGGCATTATATTTTAAATTTTGTTGATAAATCACATAGGTTTGGCATTTTTTTTAAATACTAGTGCTTTTCACAAGGAGTTGAATAGAGTAAAAAAATTTAGGTGAATGGGGAGAGATATGTGGAGAAGTACAAACAGATTGGTGTTTATTCAGGTGAAGGTATTCCCTTTTGCAGTAGCAGATGATATCCTGAATTCTAATAAATAAGTGTCTGGCCTTTGTCTTTTTTCCCTCTCTCTTTTAAATTTTCTTACCTCCTTTGCTCTCCATAAACATATTCTTCATTTGCACTAAGACATCCAATTTCCCAACTTTGCCCATCAGTCTGTCTTCCTCATGGCAGTAATTATTGTCTATAAAGACTAGACCATAGCAAAAACTCTTTAGCCAACATGTTCAACATTTCATATCCCATGAAACACTACTGTCCATCTCTGAAACAATTTCTTAATGCTTTCAGTCAAACTCAACTGTTATCAATTATTCCCAGGTTTCAGGGCCTCTGTGGCTAGTAGTTCCACTCTTTGGACTCAGCTCCAATCACAGTCGCCCTTCCTTTTTCAAGACAGGTAGCATGTATTTGCACCTAAATAGTTTTATCAGTTTGTTTTCTGCATAGAGAAATTTGGAACTCCGACTTTCTTTTCTTTTGCTATTTCTCTCACTCTTTCGGTCCAGGCCTGCAGTTCTGATGGTATGATGTTTTCAAAAACTTGTGGCTCTCCTATGTGTCACAAGGATTTACTCCGCTGAACAAAAGATTCCTTCACGTGTCTTTCCTAGGTAATCAGTCTCTACTTTTGGCTTCTCCTAAGATATCTGAAATAATTCACCAGTCACATATTTAATCTCCTCAAAGATCCTTGAGTGTAACTGAATACTGTGAACTTTTACGCCTTCTGGGACTGTAACAGAAGGCTGTCCAGCCATATCCTTAGCTTTCTCTCCAGATCACACTTCCCTGAAAGTAAATATTCTAATTTTAGTGCCTTTCACAATTTGCAGAGATTGAGAAATTCCCCAAACATAAAGTCCTGGTATTTCTTCCCTCATTTTATCTTTTTCCTCTCTCGTTTTACTATAATCAGAAAGAACAAAATAGGCTACATCTTCAACACTTGCTTAAAAATTTTCTGCAAAATTTTCATCATTTCCAAGTTTTGCTTTCCATATAATCCTAGGTTACAATTCAGTTTTTTTTTTTTTTTTTAAATCACAAATAGGGTATCAAGAGTTATATAGAATAGACATTCACTTCAGAGCTAGAAAGAAGACTAGGAAAAGTTCAAGTTTTTCAGCCATATATCAGGAATGAAGTATATGAAGTAATTCTTTTGACATAAATCCCCTCAACATTAGAAGAAATAACAATCCTATCATTTAATCTTTTGTTTTGTTTTGTTGCTCTCTATTGCTTTGGGATGTCATAGTAATTAAAATATTCATTCCATTCTTCTAGACTTTTTATGCCTTTGCTTATTATTGGCTGCTTTTTGAACTTTTTATCAGATCGAAATTTTTAACAGTCTTTTACATTGTTTCTAGTGATGCCCTTAATTTACATGGCCATGTCAACCAGTAGAGGGAGGAGGAGGAGGAGGGAGGAGGAGGAGGAGGAAGAGAGAGAGAGAGAGAGAGAAAGAGAGAGAGAGAGAGAGAGAGAGAGAGGAGAAAAAAAGGAAGGACAGAAGAAAGAAAGAAAGAAAGAAAGACAGGAAGAGAAAGAAAGAAAAAGAAAGGAAGAAGAGAAAAGGAGAGAAAAAAATATACTTTCTCTAGAATTAATGATTTTCCTTTATTTGAAGAACACAGACTAAAAATCATTGGGTGTAGTGTTTTAAAATAAATAATTATGAATCAAGAAGCCAGAAAGCATGGACATCTTTTTAACCCCCACATGAAGGATTTGCTGTTGATTGCATTATTGGCTATAACCCTTTGTCCTTTCCTGTAACTATACTTTTTAGTGTGTAACCTTAATTGCACCTTACATTAGGCAGGATCTTCTGCACCAGGTTGGGACTATGGAACAGGTCAAGTTTTTCACTTCAAATGTTAACAAACATAATACAATAAGGATAAGGGATGGCCCTTAAGTATTTCTACTCCTGATCTTGCCAGGTGTTATCAGCATCAGGTGGACACGTCCAGGAGGGTCCCAAGTCAAGTATGAGAAGTATATGGTCAAGAGGCATGAAGTTCCAGGTGTCTATGTCTAAGCCAAAAACAATTATAGATCAATAAAAATCCTACCAACAATACACAGACAGCAGAGCTTCCTCACCAACATAAATCCTTTAGACTCAGCTAAATAAATGTTTATTGTTCTGTGCCCCTGAGATTACATGGTTGTTCATTATGCAACATTATTATGGCAACATACAATTGATACAGATGATAAGGAAACAGTGGTGAGAGTATATATAATAATTTTATGTAGGAAAGTTCTCTGAAAGAACATGTTGGGAATGGAAACTTTTCCCTTTCCCCCTTCATTCTTCTGACTGGTGGAATAATTAAAATGGCATTAGTAGATTGACATGAGAAAAATTAAGTTTTAATGCACATGCACGGGGAATTCACATAAGCATGAAAATTCCAAAGACAATAAGGCGAAATGAGATATAGATGCCATTCTGGACTAAGGAGAGGGAAGTAGAGGTCTAGGATTTCACAGGGAAGTTAGTTAATTTACAGGACATGAAAAACGTTAATGTTTAGAAAACGAAGTTTCATGAGGCTATCTTGAAGTGAGAGGGCACAGAGAGAACTTTGACCAAACAGGACTGGCTGGGTTCCTCCCTGTCTATCACATGCTAGTTTATATTAAACTGTAGCTTTCCATGATAATAACCCCCTTCCTGGAGTAGATCCTTGATTTTTTTTTTTTTTAAATTATTTTAGGGAGTAAGGAGGATAGCCAAAATCTTTTGTGAGTCTTTTGTTTCTTAAAAATAACCAGCTTAAAATAATCAATATTCCAAAAAGGTATATTTTGGAGGTGGTAAACTCTACTCCCCCTTGGACACTAATTTATTTCGAGGCTTAGAATCTTGGCATTTAGACACGTTCATTATTAAAAACATCTCAACACCATAGGCTCATGGATTCAAATAGCAAAGAAGATTAATATTCTAGTTCTTTCTTGAAATCACAGAGGAAGTAAACCTCACAAAATGGAGAACTCTAAGAGATATGAAAAGGCCAGAAAACAGCAGGACAGTGACCATCTGTTCTTGTGAAATCCTTATATTTCCCTATGGCCTACTCTTCTCGGCCCTTCACTATGCTCGCTATCACTCTGCTTTGTTCTTATAGAGCATGGGGGAATTCTGAAGTTCTTATTAACCCCAAAGAGGAATGTGGGAGACAGCTCAGATAGCTTGTGGTGCTGGTTTAGCGAGTCACCTGCCGGCTTACGTACAAGTTCACACAGGGCTATGAATAGTGTGTAATTAAAAGGAGATACCATGACAACAGAAGATTGATCAGGCACTTCAGCAATAGATGCCATAAGGATAAAGACTGAAGTGTAAACACATAGCACAGAGCAAATAGTTGTGAATCAAGATATAACTGTAGGTAAAGGAATTACATAGAAATTCTGGAAGGCTAATCAAAAGAGAGATTGGATATATCTATGAGATACTGAGTTAAATCAGAAGTGATTGTTATTTTAAATGGACCTGACTACTCCATATGATGTTTGTTTGCTCGGTGCTTAGTTGAAAGGGAAATTGTGAGAAAGTTGAATAGTATGCAGGAAAAAAATATTGTATATTTCTACATATCTGAATTACTGATGTAAAACTGAAACCAATGCCAAGAGCAAAATATATTGTATCTCTTTAATGATATATAGTATCATCATTATGATTAACAACTTTTACATTACCATGTCTGTGTAGATGTGTGAGTTGGGAAGAAACAGAAGAAAACAACATAAATTTAGAGAATACTAGAACATTCTCTAATAATAGAACACACACTTGAGTGTAACATATCTCTTTGCCTATTTTTTAAAATAAACAAAACTCAACAGATTAATTTAGTGAAACACTGAACATCTGTTTCCTGCTTCTTACATGGGTATGACAGTTTGAAATGTCAAAAATTGTAATTGTATGAAGATGTAATGTGGCATAATAACTTTAAAAACATTTAAAATGCATAAAAGTCCATAAAATTAAGTTTTAGTTTTCTTAAAGTATAAAATGTCTTCCCTGATGACATCCATCCTTAGGATGTGATGGGACCACTATTCCCTCAGTTTTCAAATAAGAACCATCTAAAACACTGCTGCAGCTGGCCCAGAGAAGCCTTCAATCAATCATGTTTCTGCTCTCCCAGACTCTCATTTATGTAACTGTGAACAGATATTGTCAGCAAATCAACTCCAGAAAACATTACAAATCATTCAACAAGAAGGGATCCCGACCTTTTATTTCTTCTACTGAGGAGAATGTGAAGATTGAGGCTAAATTGAATGAATCGAATAGCCAGATTCATTAAAAAGAAAAAAAGCATAAAAATAGGAGAGAAAATTGGAATATAGAGATATATTTTTTACACCTTTAGATATACAGATGCATGAACTTTTTGTATAGTTATCTAGAAAAATGATTGGTTTACATATAATGTGTTTATAAAGAGTCCAGGACATGTTTATTTGCCATGTGTTTATTGATCATCTTCTATATGCCTTGTAGTGGTCTAGACACCTGGAATACAGCAGCGAATTTAAAAACAACAAAACAGACAACATTCTAGCATTTTGGACATTTCATTATTGGGAATATTTTCTTTCTTTGCTTTTACCTCTTTTTTATTTATCCAACAAATATGTATTGAAGACTAAAAATAGAGAAATAGTATGCTGATCAATTGTCTGTCCTCATAGAGCTGGAAATTTAGTGTGTTTGCATGTTTCTAGAGTTATATAAAGATAAGTTAATTGACTTTGCCTTTCCAAAAGTTATTATTACATAAGTGTTAAATTCAGTTCTGTAAAATGAGAGATGAACATAATTAATGGGTCTAGAGTCCTTAATTGTGAAAGTAGAATATGTGTTGCTAAGTTGAAATAATACTGGTAGGCACTATATAACGACCTTCTAATATATTCATCATTTTTACATCCACTTTAAACTAATAATCCCTATTGAAACCTTTATGGACTATAATATCTTTCATATTTATAGTTTTAAGAGACACATTAATGATTAAAAGAATTCAAATCTCTACTTTAGGGGCAGCGAACTTATTGCTGTTGATGAGATATCTCTGGTCCAATTATCACTTAATTGCATCTAGCTCGGAGGACGTGGCTGCTAAGGCACAAAGAAGCCCACTCCGTAGGTGAAATTCTGACCCTGAGCCAGTTAGAAACAGCATATCTTAGTTCCCATTTCTGCCATTCTATGCATGAATAGTTGGATGACTTTTACTTAGAGTCTTCAAATTGTTGCAGCTATCATCACTTCACAAATTGCTCTTCTTTTCTGACAGCTAAGATACATTTAGTTTTCTGCAAGTTTGTAGAGACTTTTCACTGGAACATAAAGGGTTATCAGAGGGCAGCAGGCGGGGGTGGGGGGGTGGGGAACACATGCTTTTCCATCAATCAGATTCTATACAAAATGAAGTCTACTACAAAATTGTTCTTCTGTCACTCAAGGTCAAAGGATAGTTAAGTAACATCACTCAGAGAATTTTAAAGCTAGTCTTCTGTTCTTTATCTCTGTTTCAGAATCTAGGAGATTGCTTTTTCCTTTTAGTGTCATTTATTTAGAAGAGTAGAAATAAAATGCTCTGTACAAGAGAGATTTTGTTATGTAAGAGAAGAAAATCATTTTCATGCCAGAATGTTTCTGTTCCTACCTTGGCCAACAGTTTTCCTTCTTTCTCCTATCCTTACCCTTCAGTTTAATTCTGCACTGTCCTCTGTGCTCTGGGAACCTAACTTACATTTTGCCTAAACTCTCCTGTCTTCTAGCTTACGGATTGATAGAGCCATTAGAGTAACTATTAGGACATTGACAGGAGAAGCAATGGGGTGAATATTCAGTGGCTGCTACATTCCTAACGGACTGCGGGTGGAAAGTGTTTGGATTTTTCTTTGAAAGTCAGAGGACCATTGGAGAAGTTACCTCTTACAACTGTCACACTCTCGGCCTAAGCTCACTCTAAGAGGATTGTTCCTGTCTGAGATGGCACAGTTATCTGAAAGAATTTGTGTGTGAGAGCTAAAAGATCCAAAGAAGCAGAAAAGTAGGAGGGATTTGATTGTTTCTCCTCAGTCTCTCTCAGCTCCAGCAAAGAAGGGTCTTGGTGCCTCAAGTGAAGAGCATCCATAGCAATTCATGATTCTCTTGCACTGTGGGAAGATGTAAAACTCTGGTTCCACCACGAAGGATGCATGCAAAAGAAAGAGTTGTGGGAAAACAAGAAAACATTTTGAAAAACAGAATAAGAAAGAGCTTAGCTTATACTGGTTAAATCATGTTTACTTACCATTTTCATTATTATATTTATAGAGTAGAAGACTAATCCAAACTTATTTTTAAGGTCTATTTTCTCTTCACGACATTTTACTGATTTTGTAAATAGTTTAATGTACCTTTGCATTTTGTGACATAATTTATCTCTTTAATAAAAGAGGAACAAAAGTAAGTGAATAAGTGGTGATGTTAACTATAATAAATCTATAATTATTTTATTAACTTGTCACCATACTCAGATATATTTCAAATATTGGCTGGTGGAACTAAGGAGAGAATAGTTATTCCAGCTGCAGCCATAAAGCTAAGGGATGAAAAGAAATTGAATATGGTAGAAAGAGACAGCAGTGATGGTAGGATTGAGATGAATTTCTTAGTCCAGAAGTTTTAATTGAATGTTTTGATTTATTTGTCTGTACCCACCACCAAAAACAGCTGGTACATATACTTTGAAAGAAAGTAGACATCTACGTTTTAGAACCTGTCCCAGATAGAACCCTTAAAGATCTAACAATAATTATTTTACTAGTGATTTATACATGGAGAGACTTCCTATTTGATAGTCCATCTATGATAAAATACATATTTAATATAAATACATTTAATAAAAACATATAATTGAATAGTCATACAGATGCATTTTAGAAAAAGAAAGTCTATTCATGATTTTGAGATTTTTAAAGTGGTTAGAAATGATTTCTTTTGAAATTTTTATAACATTTCTTTTAAAAAACTTGATATTTTTAAAAGTTATAATTATGGATGCTATCTCTATTTTATCTTTAAAATTTTAGTAGGATTGGAACTAAGACATTTCATAGAAAATGTAACTATATATTTAATTTCTCATTTGACAGTATAACCTGATATCAACAGGCCATAATTTTTTTTGGTGGTCTATAATAAAACAAAGGAAATAGCCACTTCTTACTGGACACGAACACATTTTTATCTCTGCAATCTTGGACACAACCCTGCCATAATTTAATGCTTTAATATGTATGATTTCATGCTTTAAAAACATATATCTCTTCCCATACACATTTTTGCAAACAGATGCAAAGCTTTACGAGTTGGGTTGTTGGAGGAATATTGTGGATTAGCAAAAAAATTGGAATATGAACATTCTTTGCCTAATAAATAATTCGAAGAGTGCTTTTATAAATGAGATAAAGTGTCATTATTTCTCAGGGAATAGAAAAAAAATATGCTTTGGAATGCATGTGGTTACCAAAAGTGCTGTCTTCCCATGCGTGAGTTACTGAAGTTACCACAGAGGCAGTAATTATTCAATCTTTAAGTGCTCATACATATACATTTTATTTCACCTATTTCTTACAATCTCTTGGGTTAAACAAAACATGAAAAGAAATGTAGTATCTAATGTCATTCCCTAAGTTACATTACAATAATATGCACTGAAGAAAGCAGTTTGCTTACCAAGCCATGAAAACTACTTCTCAGCTAGAAATACAAATGTTCTCCTTGATTGAGTTTTAATGAAGATAGATAGATACATCTGCAAATGCAAAGAAAGAAAGACCAGGAAAAGCAAAAAATAGAATGCAAGTGAATGCATTTATGAACAAGCAGAACCTGCAGGCTTTCTGTGTCTGATATGATTATTTCCCGGGAGTTCGAATGTAAGTGAAGAGCTAGTCTTGTAGAGCAACTTAACTTTTCCTACCATTCCAATTTCTTATCATGTCTCCTTCTCAGCCTAGTGTAAAGCTATTCAAATCAAGTCCCTCTTTTTCTGATTTTCTGATCTAATTATAACCGCCTTTTCTCAGCAATCAACATTAACATTACATTCCTTGAAACTGCCTTGTATTTTAAAGAGTGGTATTTGCCACTCATATTCACTTTCTTTTTTTCACTTAGACAAAATTAGCTGCTATTTAGAGTCCTTACAGACCATCTATACCCTCCTCTGACCGTGACTGATTAGAGTTTTCCATTCAACCTAACAATCGTGTCTGCTTCTCTGTACATTTAAATTTGAATTTTTGCTTTGAGAATATTGCACAAACCTGACAACCAAATAGAAAACAGACTGTTTTATAAAGAAATAGATACTCACACCACACACACACACACACACACACACACACACACACTAACACACACACACACAATTTCACTATCTTAAATCATAATAGAAATATTTTTGTTTAGTTCAAAATATATGCCAAAATGTGACTACTGAAACCATCATAGTATTTAACATTGGTGAATAAAATAAGACAATTTAATACTTAGAGATGACACCTTTAATCTTTAGCATTTTGTGATTTTTTTTTTTTTCTTGGCAATCTAATTTCTTCCCCACAGTTCACTGAGGCTATAAAGTATAAGTGGAGTGGAAGGGCAGGGCAATCAAAATACAGAATATTGAAAAGGTTGAAGTAGTAAAGTACCTTTCCCAGGATATATAAAACATTAAGATTTTGATATTTTATGTTAGTGCAGAGATTACATTGGGAGTGGAAAATGGTACAACAAGAAGTCATTATTTTTAAATGACTATTTCATAAAGATTCCTAGTAGAAAATTGATCCTCTTTAGTCTCAAATTTGTAATAACATTTTTATAATATTTTTAAGCTCAATTTATTGAAGTTCACCCAAAATTTATATATATAAAGATTCATTAGTTTCTGTGTTAAGATTCTGTATACTTATTGGTATTATAAATATCAAACTTTAATATAATGCTTAATGATTTGTATGCTAACACACATATAGTTGATGGCTAATAAAATTTTTTTATATTGAAATAAGCCTTTTGATATCTTTGAGGGTTACTTACTGTAGGCTTGAATTCTAACTACTTTCACTACTAGAAGTTCAAAAAGCTTTATAGGTGAGTGACATTCTTTCCCACATATTTGTATCAAAGTCTTATGTCACTTATTCTTTCTTTCAGTCATTTTCTCTTACTCTAAGATTCGGATCATTGCAACAGAAGGTAGTAAATTCTCTTAAGAGTTCTCAGCCTGAAGAATTTTGATAAATGTGGCCATCTGAATACAAAGACTTGTCTAATTTATTATTTCCCAAAATGACAGTGCAATTTCAGGACAATCTTTTATGGCAAGTTGCACCTTCGGTGCATATTTATTCTTTCAAAAGTATTATGTAAATATCTACTCTCTGCCAGGATATTGTTCCTGCAATTCTCAGTGGGGACCCTCCTACAATTCAGGGGTCCAAGATGTGAAAAAAAAAAAATTCATGATAATACTAAGATGGTATCTGCCTTTTTTGTTTTGAATCTCTCAGGAGAGTTTGGCAAAGTCTTCAGAAGCTATATAATATGTGATATTACAAATACTAGATATAGAAACAGATATGAGAATCCAGCTCTTATATTGTCAGACATTAAAGAGATGGGAAAAAATATAAAATAAAGCAACTAAACATTTGTGCTCTGGAAAATGTATTATTTTAAATATTATTTTTGTTATCATGTTTCTTATAGTTATTTAAACTAAATTGATAACTAAAATAGAATAACTAGGTTTAATTTTTCTAAATATTAATCCCTAACATGGTACATTTTTATAGATATAATATACATAAAATAATGTTTGGGGTCCTTAATAATATTTAAGGATATAAAAGGGTTCTGATGCCAGAAGGTTTGAGAGTGGCTTTTCTAGATTCTAGAATACAGGGAGTTAATCAATTTTCTCCATCTTATTCCTGAGAATTAACACGGCAGATAATACAGCCTACACTAAGATGAGTTGTAGCTATATTATTGTTCCTATTTTAAATTTTTGATAAAAACTTGTTCCCATTCCTCAAGCGGCTTAAGACATTTCCAAAGATAAAGAAAACACCTGAGAGAAATATCGGATAAATAGTAATTTTTTTTTCAACCTGGTTCTCTAATTTCTAATTTTGCTTTACAGATGCAAAAGAAGGACCCCAAGATTATGGTACTTTAAGTTTTCTTTATCCTTTCCTTCTTAGCTGCTATTTGGGCATACCTATGTAAAAACAGTTATAGATAAAGACTTTGTGTCTAACTTTGTATGATTGTATAGCCATTTAATTTTACACTTTCCCCATCCAGCTTGCCCAGCTGTGTAATTAAGGATGATTCAACATGAAGTATAAGACTCTTAAAACAAATCTAGTTCTGTGTATTCTCACTTTTGTTGCAGATTTTTGTTTAGAACTTACTGCTCTGCAAGACAGTTCATATCCATACCGTGCTAGATGAATTACATCATTCTAAGTTTCCCATTTTTGTTCCTGGCTCTAAAACTGAGTTGTATATGTGCCTTTTTACAGAGAGATTTGCTTCTTTAGTATCGAAGATAACTTTTCCCCGCAAACTTTGAGACAAACTACTTTGGTTAGGAACCTAGCTCTGCCATGCATTATCTATATGATCTTCAGCAAGTTATTAACATCTCCAGATCTCTTATATGTTCATAAATAAAATGAGAAAAACAATAGCATCTGTCTTATGAGGGTATTGTTGGAACTTTATGGTTTACATGAAATATTATCATAAACATGCTGGCACATGTAAAATTTTGAATAAATCTTTGTTGTTATGATTTTTTTAAATTTATTATTAAATTCCTACTCTTGATGACCTTTATTTCTTCCCCACCTTAGTCTCATTCTATTCTGACACAATCTTTAAGTCTAATACATACATTAGTCTTCTCTCTGCAACCATATATGCAAGCTGCTAAAGAAACAAAAGTCAACTAAATACAGTCTATGTTGAGAAAACTTGTCAATGCCACATTGATATTGCTGTCTTCCAAGGGCATGGCTGAGAGTGAGAAAATTAATGGCTAACATTTGCAGAAAATTTACTGTAGTTACTGTGTATCAGTCACTGTGTTTGATGTTTTGCCAGCATCTCCTAACAGCCATTCTGGGTTACAGATTCTATCATCAATTTATCATCAATGTATAGATGAAAAAATTGAGCTTTATCCCAGATCATACTGATAACAGTAGCAGATCCAGGATATGGGCTGATCGATATTGAGCTAAGTCTGTGCACTGTGCTACTTTCAGAGCCACTGCATGTAATTATATTTTGATAATTGATCGAAGTCACCATTGCCTCTGCTGACACTTCATTTCAGCTGTGCTCTGCTTCAAGACCCCTCTTTTCAAATTGTGTACGTTTCAATACATTAAAATTCCAACACCTACTTGATCCAGTAACTTTTACCATGTCATTAATGAAACATTTTCTTTGGATTGACTTTTATTTGCAATGCTTATGGTTAAAACAAGCATAACAAAGAAGTCTAGGTTAACAAATGTGAGAGAGAGCCGCCATGCTCTTTTCAAAATTTTCTTCCTATATTTTTCTCTTCCAAGGAAACCTCTGAGTTCTCTTCCCCAAGATATGTCTAAATCCTAAAGTGAACTCAAAGCATATTTGAGTTAGCTATACAAAAAATACTAGAACTGCATTGGTGGTATAGTGGTGAGCACAGCTGCCTGACAAAAAATATTAGAACAGACCTCTAAAATATTTTGTATTATATTTAAAACAGAATAGTATGGTATTAATTAGTTAACATTAATTATCATAGTTTAATATAGTATACATATTAGTTTATATATAAATTATTACATACTTGGGAATTTTGATGAATTGTCTAAATATCTTCACCTTTAAATTTTAGTTTATAGCTAAATAAATTGTTTAATTCTCATTTTATGCCCAATATTTGACAAGAATCTAAAGAGGACTTCTTATATGTTTGTAATTATTATCTTTTTAAAATTTAGCTACGTGATTTAGTTTTCCAGATACAAATGTGAAAAATCTATTATATATTATTCTTGTGAAAAGCATGAGTAAAAGAAAGTGCTGAAAATGCAAATACTTTATGAAGTTAAATGTTCTGTTTGGAAAATTTTTGATAGAACTCTGTTTTTGAACATGTAGTTCTTTTAGAAACCATATATATATATTTTAATATTGATTTGAATTGTATTATTCCTGTAAATTATCTTGAGAATTTTGGGGTGCTGTTTTTTGTATATCTTTTTGCAGATGTGGAGCTCAGGTGGTATATAGTAAAAATAGAGCAAAAGAAATTTTTTTTTAGATCTAATACTAAAAGAAAGATTCTATAAAGAACATAAACTGTGTTTTTTGTTTGTTTGTTTTGTTTTTTAGAATACAGAAGACTAATCTGTGGACTCTCACTTGAAGTGTTTTAAATACCAAATTTCCCAGACTTTGAGAAATCCTTTGCTGATGATTCATTTAGCTGGAGCGGTGCAGGGAAAGGGAAGGACAGTCATGGGAACAAACTATATTCCTCTGGGTTAAGATAGGTTATTTTCCCAAGGAGAAAGGAAGGACTTCCAAGTGACTATTTGTCAAACATGAAACTTTAGGACCTAAAATCTTACTTTGTGAAAGAGACCTCAAACTATGAGAGAATTTTTAAAAATCTTCTTCCTCCTAAAGTGGAGAGTTAATTTGCCCCACATGGCCAGAAAGACCTGCGATGCTTCCATGACTGTGGAATGAGAAATAGGAGAGCTTTCCTTTTGCATATGGAGAGACACAAAAAGCCATGCAAAGAGGTATCCTCGAAAGAGACCTGTGTGGGTTTTAGACCATCCAGTACTTGTAAGTCAATTTTTTTTTTTTTTTTTTTTTTACTGAAATTCCTTTCTGCTATGGACAAGTTTGTAGTATTGGCTCATTAAATGAACTAACTTTGTTCCCACTTTTTTCTGAAAGAAATTAAAGATACTCATGCACATAAATTTGGGGTGAAATATAGTACGTAGGAGAATTCGTTGTTCTCTATAGCACTGTGACCACTTTTGGGGCATGACAACCTATTACTCTCACAAGGGTCAGAGACAAAGGAAGCTGTGAGAGCAAGAGTAAGAAATCTGAACTAAAAGGACCACAGGACTTGTACTGAACATGACTACATCAGGATAGTGGTATATCTCAGAATTAGCTGACAGGTAAAAATAAGGGGAGAAAATTTTCAGAGATGAAAGTAGGGTGGGTGTAGTAGTGTTACGACTTTATGATTTAGAGCAAGTACATCTACATTTCAATTTAGTAAGGGGCCAAAATGAAAATTATATGCAATTGCGTTCTATAGTAATTTTCACTGCTCTGAAATGAAGCCAATATAACAAAGTGGCCGAATAGGAGTAGCATGAAGAGATGTACAAAAATGAAATTGTAATAATGTATTATCCAATCATTTATAAATAGTTTTACCTACAAAGTAGATTGAGTAACAAAGTTACCTGGGAAAAAAATATAACATCAATTTAGTGACTGAGAATGAAAAAAGTAGAGCAAAATTTTATTTCTGGCAAGCAAAAAGACTGAAATATAACATGAGTTTTGAAGGAAACAGTTCACTCTTATTTATGGACTTTTTCCATGATCTATAAACAACCCAAGATATGAAAAGGGGCTGGGGGAAGATTACTAAAGGGTGAAAAGTAAAAAATAGAGAGAAAGGACAATATCAAGATCAAAGGAGATTCGACACCTATTTAAGTGGCTGACTAGAGAGCTCACATTTTAGAAGTAAAACAAATCCGGAATATACCCCTAATGGGTGCATCGTGATGCTGTTTTTTTTAGTACTGCTCCTTTAAAAAATGTCTCTGCTTCCATTTCATGTATTTTGTTAGAAACAACCCAAATGCGCACATACCACAAGAGGAAAGGTTTCCATGTTTTGCATACTATATCAGTTCACCAGTGTGACTCTTACCCATGTGGTCTTCCAACCTAAGAACTCCCAATCTCATTTTCATAATGAAAAAAAAATCAAATAAACCCTAATTGAGAGAGATATTATTCAAAATGTCTAACCAGTATTCCTCAAAGCTATCAAAGTCATATAAAACAAGAATGATGTGAGAAATGGCCACAATCTACAAATATCTAAGAGACATGGTGACTAAAATGTAATGTGGTATTCTGGATGGTGTTCTGGACATAAAAAGGGCATTAGGTAAAAATTAAGGAAATGCAAGTGGACTTTAACAACAACATATCAATACAGGTTTATTTATTGTAATGAACATATCGTAATAATTTAAAACGTTTATAATAAAGAGACATAGTTGGAGTATGTGAGAACTACTTGAACTATCTTTGCAACTGTTTCAGAAATTTAAAACTGTTCTTAAAAAATTAATTAAAGTAAGTTAATCTAGAAAACTACTTGGACCTCTATTCACTTCTTCTGTGAACAAATAGCTTGTCTAAGAAATTCAAATTATTTGATGATAAATTATTCTTTTCATTGTGATAAAATGTACATAACAAAAATTGACCATTTTAACAATTTGAAGTATATAACTCTGCAGCATTAAGCTGATTCGCATTGTTCAATCATCGCCACCTTTCATCTACAAAACATTTTGTATTCCCAAACTGAAATTCTGTACCCACTAAATAGTAATGTCCCATTTCCCTATCCCCCAGGCCCCCGCAAGAACTGTGATAATTTCTGTCTTTATAGAATTATGTAATATTTGTGTCTGGCTCTTTTTACTTAGCATAATGTCTTCAGGTTTCATCTATGTTTTAACATGTGTCAGAACTGTTCCCTATAAATGCAGAATAATATTCTATTTTATGTATATACCATATTCATTTATCTGTTCTTCAGGCTGTTTTCATCTTTGTGTGATAGCAAATACTGCTACTATGGACATTGATATACAAATATCTCTTTAGTCCCTGCTTTCAATTCTTTTAAATATATACCCCAAAGTGAAAATGTTCAATCATATAGTAACTCTATGTTTAAGTTTTCAAGGATTTATCATAGAATAATAAATTATTTTTAAAAGAGTTAACCCGCCTGAGAAACATATACACTATAATAAGAAAAATGGTTAAGAGAGAGTTTGCTAATGGAGAAAAACACTGTCCAGAAAAATACTGTCCTAAAGCAAAGAGAAAGGGTGACTAAATATTATAGAATGAGTTTTAAAAGATAAAGAAATTACTTTAATGAAAGAAAGTCATAAAGTAGACATGCAAGAACACAGAGGAGAGAAGGCATAACAATGGTGAAAATAACATATGACTTTTCAGGCCCAACTTCATAAACTAAAAGAGAACATCTTGTGTCCAGAATTATTGACTTAATTATAAAGACAAAAGCAAATCATTTTACTTTTCATGGGGCATTGAAAATAAAGAAGAAGTTATTTGAATTTTCTATATTAAAAAAAAATCTAAGTTACTTATAAGTACAGTAATCATACATCGAATTGCATAGAACAGCTCTAGTTCATAAATGTTTTTCAGAGTACATATGTAAAAAATTCCAAAAGTTTTCTGATTTGGATAATAAGTAAAATATTAATCCGATTCATAAAAGGAAAATCAGCTTGGCTTTGGATTTCTCCAGAGTCATTTTATTTGCCAATAGGCTGAAAAGATCTTAAAAAGTTGCATAAAGACTTTTGCAAACTACAGAAATAAAGTTAATTTTTCATCTTTGTTGCTATGATGAATAAACAGCCAAAATATAGTTGAAATAGAAGATACAAGTTGACATACTTTCCTCCTGAATAAATATGCAGCCAACATTCTCTTGAAGAGGAAAAAATGCTAAATAATCCCACCTATATTTTTATATATTATTTAAATTAAATTTTAATGATAATAAAACATCCATATGACAATTGAGAATCAAAAATGTGTGTGTATGTTTGTGTGGATTCGATTCTCTAAATTTTTATAATTTTTTTATTCTGTTCTGTATTATAGTTGATCATTTCTTATTTGTAAATTATATATTTTTTAAGAAAAAGGAAAATTATCTCATTCCTGTTACTATTTAAGTGTATGTAGCATATATAAATCATAAATAGTTTATGTGAATTAATAGTGATCATATTACCTCCAGCTAAAATAAGATGGGAGAACAATTGTATGCCCTCCTTCTGACCATCACACTTGATATTTGACAATAGTTTATGGAGTAGATCAAGCCCACCAAAACCTGAATGTCTTACTTTGCCTAGAGAGATCCATTAACCTTTACAATATTTTGTATCAAATGGAAATAATGATGAGCATTTAAACAAAGATAGAAAATTCAGTTGGCTTTGAGCCCAGACTGACAATAACAACTGTGGAGGATATTGTTAGTACTGACCTCACAGGGTTTTGAGTCCCATAGTTTGGCGACATACATAAACCATTGAATTATATGGAAACTAACAAGAACCATATTTTCTTATTATATTAGCCATATTCAATGAATATTTGTTAAGGTTGGTCCGTGGATGGCAAAGTGCTCAGTACTGTATCCCTATGAACAAAACGAAGATTCTTCTCATTGCGAAGTTTTTCTAGTGGAATGTGTTAGGGAAAGAGAATATAGACCATAAAATATTAAATAATTATATAATATACTACATGGTTATTTAAACATAAAAAGGTAAAAAATAACAAAATAATTTAAAATGTATAATGAGGTGTGTGGAATTAGGAGGACAGAGTTAGAGATGAATACGCTTTTAATTAGAATAATCATATAAAACTTGCTAAGTCAATATAAGTTGGACACACATAGAACAATAGAGAGTTGATGAATTCATAAATTTGAGAGACCATTTCTATTCTATCAGTATTCAAATTCATATGCTTATTTATTTAAGTGGTATGTAAGTCAAACAAAACATTTGTAGGCTGTGTTTACATGCCATTGCATTTGACTTCTTTAAAATTAAAAATACCTCAGAGCAATTTTATTCCAAATTTAGTCTATGAGCTTTCAAAACATTTGTGTTGTCAGTGAATAAATGGCTACAAGTAAAAAGAGTACTTGAGGCTAATTGTTACCTCAAGATCTGCTCTTGATTCAATACAATCATCTGCATGCAAGACTTTTTGAGTTAGTATAAATGTGGTTGAAATGCATGTTACTTCTTCCTTAAGCCATGGAATATACCTCTTAACTACTTTATCTCCAAGCTTTCTCTAACTTTCCACCTCTCTTTTGTACTAAATATATAATTGGCTTCCTCACTTGATTATAAACCTTCGGGAGTCTCTCTATTGTCTACTGAATCAAACTCAAATTGCTTTTTCCTTACCATACAGTCTCTCTTATCTTACAGTACAATTTGCCCCAACTACATTTTTAAATGACATCTCATTTCTTGCATATCACATAGACTATGGAATTACTCTCCCATTTCTCACTGATTTTTCCTAGAACACTAATTAACTCTATATCTTTCTGTCAGAATCATATCTTAAGTTTCAGTATTTTGCATTCACTTTTATGTGATTTTCTCACACCAAAAAAAATGAACTCTTCTGAAGTCTAATGTTTCTTTGTTGGTACCCTTATTATAATATACTTTGGCATGGATTATAATTCCTCTTACTGATTTATGTTCTTTGTGAATTTTAAAAAAAGTTTGAAAATGGAAAATATATAGTTTTTGATGTTTATTACTCAGAACCAATATCAAATAGGAAAAGTGTTAAAGAAAAATTAATAAGAATATAATGAGAGTCACCATTCTTCTGTATATCATCATATTTGAATTAAACCATAGGTAAAAATTCCATTTTTACAGACATAATTTATTTTGACATTGAGAAATTTTCATAATGAAAGAAGCTTTGATTTATACTGTTAATAATAGAAGAGGGTAGCAAAATAGGATAGACATTACTATGTAAATGATTACTGTCTCCTACAACTGGAAGGATTCCTATAGCCTGATATGATATTCACTGTATTTAGTTGAGAGAGAGAGAGAGAAAGAAAGAGAGAGAGGGAGGAAAAAGGCAGGAAGAAAGAGAGAAAGAACTGGTAGGGTTGCCCAATATCACACTGATAAAAAGTGAGAAAACTAAAACTTCTGGTTCCAAAGCTATTACCTAACAGGTACTTTCTCTTCAAAAGATATATATTTTTCTGTATTCTATATCCAATAACCAATTTTATATAAGTAAAACTAAAAGACTCGTATGTATAAAGAGTAATTTACATTATTTAAATAAAAATTTAAATATTATATTCTGTTCTTATTTAGATAAAAAATTAGATTTATAGTTCAAGTTTTCAATTATTATTACCTTAAATGTCATTAAACTTTAAAGTTATATCTAGTGGATAATTATTAGACATTGAAAAATAAGATATAATACTTCAAATTTCATAGGAATTTTTGTTCACTTATTTTTTATGTCCATATTTGTATTAGAGGTTATTTTATTTTCTCCTACTAAGTACTAAGGTAATGAATGAATCAATTCAAGGAGCCCACAAAAGCCAAAATTGCATGAATAAAAATAAATGACATTTAGATATTTGATAATGAAACTGCAGAAAATCAAAGACGAGAAACACACCTTTGAAAATTTGGGGGTTAGAGGGTGGGGACTAACTAGCTTTAATGAGGGGTAACTATTCCAATGACTGAGTTCTCAGTAGAACCTGTGAAAGAAGTCAATGGATCTTTGTCAACCAGTCAGTTCTATGTACTGAAGGACAATAACTCTACTCAGTGGTGAAAAACATCTTCCAAGAATGAAAGCAAATAAAAACATTTTTAGATAAATAAGCTAAATTAAATTAGATAGACAAACCAAAGGATACATAGGATAAAATATTTCAAGACAACATAGGAAGAAGGAAACTAATGTCAGATAGAAGCTTGAGGTACAACACATTATGAAGGTTAAATAAAATAGTGAGCAGGTTTGAAAATCAATTAAATGTGTAGATAAGTCTAGGTGACTGATCCTTGTATAAAACAAAGACTTGTTATAGGATTTTAAAATCCACACATTTAGAATTAAAGCAAGGATATAATTGGCATATAAATAAGAAGGATATAAATGGAGTCAAAATCTTCTGAACTACTTGTTTTGGAAAGCAAGGTCAAAGTAAGAAAAATTTTAGTAAGTCAGAAAGTCATTTTAATTTCTTAAGTAAAGTAGATCTAGAAAAAACAACTTAGTTAATGATAAAATATGACAAACTTTCACTTAAAATTAAGAAAAAATAAATTGATAACCTATCTTTCCACTTTTATTCAACATGATACCAGATGACCGCCTCAGAACAGGATGATGAAGTAAACTACAATAGTAAAACAGGAAAACAAAAAAGAGAGAAAAAAAGCTGCTCTTATTACTGGTACTGACTTTGTCTATTACAGTTAATTTTCTAATCTTAGCAATCAGGTTGTTCTCAACAGCACACATTTTTGTCAGATTATATTTTTTAAACAGTTGGATGTCTCAGGCTAGTAAACATGGGGATGGCTGGGATGAAAGCTGATACCTATGGGTGTTGAAAATCTAGAATTTGGCACATTTCCATAGGTCTCTGTTCAAAATAGAATAAACATATTTTTTGCAAATGTTTCTCTTAGGAGATTTTACTGCTACATCATTGGCAGAGATTGTTACATTGTGGTGGAGTATCTATAATTCCTTGACAGGAAAAAAAAAAAAAAAAGGAAAAGCTTGAAATAAAAAAAAAACAAAGCCAAATTTTCAATAAATCTTTTATGCTTTGTTATGGAAACACCTGACATAGTTAAAGAGGACGAAAGGAATATCAAGCACTCAGAAACTTTACTTATGTTGCAAATAATTTATTTTTATAAGAACTACATGTCTATAGAATAGATAAACTGCAGCTAAAATCTTCTTGAGCAAAGCACACCAAGAATATTGTTATTTTGATGACATATTTCTTATCAGAAAAGAGTCACAGTTCTGTGAATAATGTTATATTGTTAAAGATAAAGGAAGTACTTTCTATTCAGATAGCCCACACTGCCTGGACTAATGGCTGCTTGACCATAATACATAATGCAAAAGCATCAGTAAGGTTCTTACGGTAAAAATAGAGCACATTATGTTTACTTCGGTCTCATTAAATATAAAAATTAGTACTAAAATTGTACTGGAAGAGAGTAAGAAGACCCAGGTTAAGTACGTTCATGTAATTTCTGACTCTCAATTCCCTCCTCTAAGTTTAGGAAAAACAGTTCTTTATTTGTTTATCTCTGTAATGTTTATCACAATTATAACAAAATAAAAAGGAAAGTGTTTTACAAATTGTAATATTGCATAATCACTAAAATTACATTAAATGATAAAAATTTAAAATAGACAAAAATAAATAACTATAACATCACCATAGATCAAGTGTTGTGTTGTTATTTGTAAAATTGATTGATTCCTTATACAAAAATATTTTGTAAGTGTGAACTATCTGTAATTACAGGTTTACACAAAACCTAAATGACACAAGAGGGAATTTTATTTCTAATTCACTTTTTCTCACAATGATATAGCAGTAGCCTTAACATGGTAATAACAATAAATATATTTTAGTCCTCTCATGCAGTATTAGTACTGCAACCATAATTGTGATTATCAATGGATCATAATAATCTCTGATGCCTTAAAGTAAATACACACACCCCTACACACAAATATATACATATAAATACATAATATAATACATTAACATTATACGATTATTAAATATAATGAAAAATAATATATTAATTGATGGACCTAGAAGGTATTTAAGTCAGACAGAGAAAAATAAACACTATACGATTTCACTTATAAGCAGAATCTAAGGGATAAAAAGAATAAACTAATCAAAAATAGACTCACAAATATAGTGGACAATTTGGTGATGGACAGAGGGGAAGGAGGTTTGGGAGGCTAGGAGAATGGAGTAAAGGGTTAAAGAAGTAAAATTAGTAGGTAATGGATGATCATGGGGTTGGGGAGTACGGCATAGGGAATTCAATTAGCATTAATATGTTGGCTAGGTTGAGGGTCAGGGGAAAGAGGGAGCAATTGGGGGAATTGTTTTATGAACTATATAGATGTCTAATCAATGTACTGTATACTTGAAACTAATTAAAATAAAAATTTTAAATATATGTTATTAACATATATATAAATATATTATTTTAATTAGACAAGTGTATTTGATAAGCAATATATGATCCATGCCAGTATTATTTCAAACATTATTATTTAAAAACCAAAACTCATTTAATAAGAAATTTAAACGGAGGAAAAAAAGGAGATCTTTAAAAGGAAATAAATACTTTTTAACTTTGGCATTATGGCAATTTATATATTTTTAAGAACTCTTTAGCATGCTGCACAAAATGCAACAAAGAATTTATTAAATATACAGTTAGGCTAAACTTACAAATATAAATTCTCCAAACTAAAAACACAGAGAAGACAAAAGGAAGGTCATGTGTAGGAAATAAAACTTGTCAATACTGGAGTTTTCGGCAGCCTTGGATATAAGAAACAAATTGTGCTCCCCTAAGTTATGGAAACAAAACTAAGACACATTATGAGGCGGAAGGAGGACGTTTAAAGGCCTACACTCACATAGAAAAGGCAGGTTTTAAAAATTTAGATAAAGATAGTAATCAAAGAAATGTGCCTTTCTTGATCTTAGATCAAGGTTGAAAAATATATCCCATGAAAATTGTTACAATAGCTGTACCCTTATGCACAGTATGAGGTTTGGATTCATACTATCTGTGGATTCTTGACAATCCCAATCCAGGTACTTAGGCTAAAGTGATTTCTGGTAGGAAGCACTTGGTAGAAGCAAATTACAGGTTAAGGTCAACCAAATATTAGTTCAAAATCAAAAGCGAGACAAAAGACCCAGAATTATTCCAACTCATGATAGAAAGACAGATCATCACTCTCTGTCTCTTCTTCTAAAGGAACTAATTGCATCATGAGGACTCCAACCTCATGACCTAAATATCCCCCCAAAAACTCTGCTTTCTAATACCATTACACTGGGGATTAGTGTTTCAACATATAAATTCTGGGGAGACACCAATATTCATCCCCAGAACATGTAATCCCAGGGTATCACAATCACAACACATTCCTAATGCCTTCATATGAAAAAGGAAAAACAGCAAATCATTAATGAAAAGGAGAAAATGTTTAAGTGAATGTCATTTATATGTAATTTTGGAATGAATGTATTTTAAGCAATAAATCAATATAAGAAAACTAGAAGGAAAATATAAATAAATTTGCCTAAAATATAAATAATCAAGTAATTTAATAACCTGTGTATTTCAAAAAAAGTATATTAACTAACTGAAAGACAAATGTAGTATCATGAAAATATCTGAAAACTTACATGTCACAGAAGGATTAATAGCTATAATAATACATAATAAAATATTTTTAAATATCTAAGAAAATTAGACAAAAGGAAAAAATGACAATAGTATTTAAAATGTGCCAAATTTCAAATACTCTAAAACGTCCAACAATAGAAGAGTGATTAGAAACTTATGTTCCACCATTCCAAAGATGTTATATGACCGCTAAATGATCATAGTAATATGTTTATTTACTGGCAGGAAAATTTGTCAATGATAGTCTTTTACATAGATACAAAACAGATTACAAAACAGTGTGTATATTATGATACATTTTAAAAAGTATGTAACAGAAAAACCAAACATCTATTACAGTACGTACCCCTTAAAAATCAGGATAAACCCCTAATTGTTATGTCATGGGTGGACAACACAAACAGGTGATAGAAAAATAGAAGAGATATTTTGTTTTTATCCCAAGAAAAAATACTTTGACTTGGAAAATAATTCTATGAACTAATAATAATAGAGTAGATATTACATTCCTGGTGGTATGCTCCTTTATTTAAATTCTCATTCTTCTTTTCAAATCAATATAGAAATCTTATCAGTTGAGTAATACTGCACAGGAAGAAACACACATAAACAGATACCATATTTCTTGCCCAAAGATACAACAGAGTAACAACAAAGAAGCTGGTGTTCAAAGCTAGTTTTGTTGTTGTATTTGCTTTTGTAGTCTGTTAACCATGATCGTTAGCAATAGCAAGACATAAGACAACTGTATAAAACAGGTCTGTAACATAACATACAGAATATTAATAACACAGAGTTCCTAAAATTAGAGACATTTTAATATTTTAGAAGTGGTATTAGCTTACCAAAAAACAAACAGAAATAAAACAAAAACCGAAAACAACATTGGGTTCAGAATTATGGTTACCAACTTTTACATCTATTCTTTATCAGTTATTTACTATATTTGTGATACAAATTTTCCTGTATTGCCATATGTATGTTGGCCAGATGAATAGTGATTAAGACTTAGAAAAGAATTTAACAGTACTTATGCTAACCACTCAATAATGTAGTTGGAAAAGTCTTAGTTATATGGCTTAGGAAACTAAAATATCCATTGGTGCCATTACATCTGTAGTTTTTGAAGTCAATGGCATGCTTTCCAACTGTAACCACGAAGGGGCAGGTAAGTCAGGACATAGAATGCAAGGCAATTTTTAAAATGGAAGGTATAGAAACATTTAAATAAAAAGCTGTTTAATATATCAGATGATATACTTAACTTTTGAAAGATATAAATTCATAATTGTGCAAATAAAATAGATTATGTCATATAAACTCTGTTTACATATCTTGTGAAAATCTACAGTTATTAACATTATTATAGTTTAATCTATCATTACTCTTATTAACAATATAAGTGCATTGAATATTATCTGATTTTTAAAATACCCTCCAAATTATATTTAGTGATTATTTACATTAAAAATTGATTTACAGCAAAAACCATTAAGTCAAACCCTCACAGGTTAACTTGTAATAGAAGAAATATGATTTACTTAAAAGAGAACTATATGATAAATTATGTGTATATCAAATTCCTAAAAAACAATTTATATGCCATGAGAGAATGTGCACTGTAAATGAATCTGAATTCTTTTCCAGGTGAAAAATTATTTCATCATATATGATCATCACAATGTCTATCTCCTTGATTAATGCATGTTTCATTATTTCAGATTTCTCAGTGTCCTGGGTATAGAAACATTTTTCTTTGAATGTGTGTTGTTTTATTAAATATATCTCCTAGTCTTAAACACATAACATAAATAACTCTGTGGATATTTATCATGTGCCAGCAGATATTTATGTTCTAACATTTTATTGTTATTCTTTCTTGGGATATGTATACAATTAAACAATATCATGACCAACCGATTTAAATGATAATGCTTACTATGTATTCACTAAACCAACATAGGCTTTTAGTATTAGATCTGTGCCAACTCTTTCCACTATTGTCTTAAAAATAGTCCATAATTAAAGAGAGATGCTATTAGTCTTACAGAAGCTCAAGCATTTACCACAGACAGAACATGATGCCCAGTTTTAAGCTGCTACTCCCAAGAGAAAATAAACAGATAAATAAAGCTTAAATTTGTATGCATTGACCAATTCTGATTTCAATTATTTCTTGCAGGTGAAGGGATTGACAAATCATCTGCTCACACTTCTCATTTTGCAAATGAGGAAACTGATTTCAAATACAAAATATATTTGACTAAGATTGGTCAGCCACACAATAGTGGAGAATGTTCTAGAACTTACTGCTGGTACTGTCTTCTCCACCATAATCTATTGTTATGAGCTAAATTGTCCCCTCCCCCATTCATATATTGAAGCTTCCTTTGGGACTGTATTTGGAGATATGACCTTTAAAGAACTAATTAAAGTTAAATGAGATTACAAGAATGGGTCTTAATTTAATAAAATTGATGTCCTCATAAGAAGAAAAGACACCAGTGGCGTGTGCACACAGAGAAAAGGTATGTGAGGACACAGCAGGAAGATAGCCTTCTGCAAGCCAAGGAGACCTCACGAGGAAGTCAACAGAAACCCACCCTGTTTGGACCTTGATCTTAGACTTTTAGCCTCCAGAACTATGAGAAATAAATTTCTGTTGTTGAAAACACACAGTCTGTGGCATTTTGTTTTATCAGGCTTAGCACACTTATAAATCCACTTATGTATTTGCTATATCCCTGCATATATTATTTCTTTGACTTTATGTCTTCAATCTTAATTTGCTGACCCAACCCCATGGTTCTATCCGAATATCTTCTTTGTTTAAATCCTGTTGTGTGTCTCTTGGTGCTCAGTCTACATTCATGAATGCTGCCTATGCAGATGGATTCATGTCTCTTGCCACATAAATGCTCCAGTGAAAGAACTATAGGTGGGCAACTCTTTAGCACAGAAAATAAAGAAAACATAGGATAGAAGTTTGTAATCAGGGGAAAAAAATAATAAACACATTTATTTCAAAAGGTGATTTTCATTAAGTACTTTGATAAGGACAATGATTGAATTTGACATTTCTTTATGTAAACGTGTTAGAAGACTCACAATTCCTTACAACAAATAAGAAACATAATAACAAATTACTGATATGGTTAGAGCCCTGACTAAACCCGAGAACCTGGAAGAAAGTAACACATCTCAATCAGGTACTGGGTAAAATATGAAGGTCTTTGTATAATAGGCAAAGGATTTTGGACTTTTGACTTGAAAATAAGGTGCCAGTTCCATGCAATATCAATGAAGTGAGATGGTTGTAAACTTAGAATTACTTTCGGAAGCAATGCGGAGGACCGAATAGATGGCAACAAGACTAGAGGCCAGAAGAAAGAAGTATCTATTGTAGTCATGCAGGGTAAAAGTAATGAGTGGTAGGAAGGGTCAAGGATGTAGCAATAGAAACGAAAAAAAAGACTTTTTTTCTCCCATTTCTTAAAGAGATTTGACCGGCAAGCTTGCTAGTCAATTAGATGCTAGGAATAACTGAGAAGAAAGCTAAAAATAATCCTTAGGTTCTTGTTATAGACCATTTAGTGGAGCCGTTAATAAAGAACGGGAAAGTAAAAGAAGTACCAAAATCTTTTATCACTTGAAATAAGAATGTGCCTAGTCTATCACGCCTCCAATTCCATACTGTGTTAAAGAATTTGCTGGACTAGAAAAATAAATAAATATGTACAAAATTTCAAAATATGGTAAGAGAAAATAATATAAAAATACAGAATTAAATATCAAACTATTTTGCTATATAAATTTAATATTGTTAGGGTTTTACAGATTCCACATCAAAATTTTAGAACATATATAAAATTATTAAGCAGAAATGACATTTAATGCATTCTCAGTAAAACAAATTTTGCTGTTGTTTCCAAAGTACCTAATGAATTTTATTTAAATGAGAAAATACTTTCCAGTTAATATTCATAAAAATACTGGCTTATCCAGAGTTGTCCTTTCAAATTCATAATAAAATGGAAACAAAAAGGAAAAATGCAGATTTTTAGCAAAAAAGAGAATGATAATTAAAGGCTGCAGGGGTTTAAACTATAATACATCTGAATCACAAAATGGATTTTGACTTTCTGCTCAGAATTGGCTTACAAATCTATCTATTAAAATATTATCAGGAGATTACTCTGTCAGAACTGGAGAAGAATAAAAGATGTGAACACTCAAAATTACAGCTTTGCAATTTCAGGGTAATTTAAATCTGATATACTTTCTTTAAAATTTTTCCACGAATGTTTTCCTTCATATCGTAGATTATTCTAAATGATATGATTTCTATGAACAGTGACCTCAAGGCCTTGAAATGATATTACCCAAATCAGTTATATCCATTATTTAAAAATATATAATATCATCAAGAAACAAGTTTAAATTAGACTTCCCCATGTGAAGGTAACTGATTCTGCTATAGTTTAAAAAATTAGATTATAATTAGTATAATACATGGTTTCTATCTTCAGCACACGCTTTATCCTTTTCTGCATCTGGTAGGCACAATTAGATAATGTGTACTGAACAGCAACAACTGTAAAATATTCAAGAAGATGAATTGCTTCATATAAATTAGAGATGGTAAAGCTTGATTAGTTCACTTTAGGTTAATGCATCTTGAGAGTCTCTCGGTAATTCTATAAAAAATAATATCTGTGGTTATACATTAGAAGTAAATCACTTTCGAAAATGAATAGCATAGAAAATAGTATGCCGCTGGTTCATATCCATTAAATAAGGGGTTGCTCGTAACTCGCCTATATAAATTTATAATATGATCTAAGACTATATAAAGTCTTAATTTTTAAGCTAAACATTTAGACTAGATTTAGATCCTTAATTTAGTACTATTTTTTCATGCAATTTTGTTAGATAAGACAATCCATATAAAATTATTTAAAATTATAAGGTGCTTTATAAATATATTATTATTTTTTACTAGCTAATGCTATAGAAAAAGAGTGTAAGTGTAAAACAAAATGCATGTGCTAGTCTTTAGCTTTTGAATCACTATTATCTGGTGTCTTATCCCAGCAAAACTATTCTACTTCATTTGTATAAATTTCTATTTTAAACAAGTTTATTTGTATAATTTAGTAAGATACATTTGCTGCTACTTTAATTTTAAGTTACATGATGCAATTAACTATTACACTATATCTTATATCTGGCTTTTTTCATCTGAATATGTAAAATAATATTATTTTAATAGAAGGGAATTATGTGAATAAAACTGAACTATTTGAAATACACATTTCAAAAGTCAATCCTAGTATCTAGCCCTTTCTTATTTAGAAAAAAAATGTGCATCTTGCTTCCAGCATTCATTTAACATCATCCGTAGGAATGCTACATTTTCTAGAATTTGACATTTTCAGTGATTGAGAATTACTGTTTCGTAAATGGAAATACCACTACTAAAAACAGAATGCTCTAAATAGAATAATGTCATTTGTTTCCAAAGATTATTGATATATTAGAACTATATGAAAATAATAATAAAAGCAAGATATTTTATGGTAAACTTTGAGGGTAAGGTTAGGACTGTTATCTGCGAGTTATCTCAGGGTAAATGCTGCAGCCACAATCATCACCGGAGAGTATTCTCTGGCAAATGGGAAAAAAAGCTAGAACGTTTTGCTGCTTATGAACGCCTATACATTTAGTTGTTATTATTGTTGTTAAAGATGTAATGTGTAAAATTGTGAGCAATGGTCTGTAAAGAGATATAATGTAGCACTGAGAAAATACAATCTAAAAAGTAGTCCAACATGCAGATATCTGGAAATTTTCAATTCTTTTACTAAATAAATTCTATAATCTTGTTATGTATCACAGAAAATTTTAACTCCCTGAACTCTGGTTTCTTAGGTTCTTCTCTACAAATCTTGAGCACTAAATAAAGATGCTCTTGTATGGATCAAGAATGATTTTTGTTGTTTTGTTATTTAACAAATATCCCAAGAAATCATTGACATTCAGATGACTACTGAATCCGAAGTCTATATTTATGATGTTTATTTAGAAAGAGAATCTGAATAATGCTTTTCTAGAAAATGTAGCAAAGTAAGAAATTTAAAAAAAAAAAGTGGTGTCCACAGGAAAGTGCTTGAAAAGTTTTTCCTATCTTCCTATTCTAAGATTAAGGATTTTCCATGTCAAGAAATCAGAGCATGTGGAAGATATCTGGTATCTTAGAAACCAAAGTATGAATCTGTATGATGGAAGTAGAACCAGGACAAACGATTCCTTCTATCCAATATTTATAGGTATTAGAGATGGAATTTCATCCACTTCCTGTAGATGATTTCTTAATTTGGTTAGTGTTCCAGAGACCTTCAATTATTAGTGCCTCCGGTTGTATAATGTAAGGTTAATAGATGAGTAAAATTACTCATTTCTTAGGAAGTAATAAAGAAGCATAAACAATATGTATGAATAGATTAACAAAAATGTATAACATATAAAAATGAGTAGAATTAACAACAACCAAGAGCCAAAGCATTAAGTGAAATTTGGTCAAGTGGTATTTGAAACAGGAAATTGAAAAATATAGAACTATATATGCTACTCAAAACTAATTACAGAATATTCTTGTGAAATTAAATATACTAAGATAAGAAAAGAAAATGAAGGAACTCAGATTTATAAAGAATCTATATTTTCCTACATATAACATAAATAGAATATAGAGAGTGTGTGCTAGAAAAAAGCATTGAGCTAATTTCATGTTGATGTTTTTAACAAAGGTAGAATCAATAACAATACAGTGAAATACAACAAAATAGAGTGAAATGATTACATAGTCTTCTGTAGATAATAATTATGAAATTGAGTACAAATATACAACATATTTAAAAGTATTAGTAAATGTCCCCAAAGCAGACAAAAGACAGAGAAAAGATACTCTAAGAATCTGCAACAGAAATGGCATCTGTGGTTTTCTTGATTTAGAGTACTTCCAGACCACAATGACCAGAATGACGAAACCTCACATCTTTACCAGGAAGCGTTGGCAGAGAATATAGTTCAAGGATGGAAAAGCAGATGAAAATGTTAAAGTCCTAGAAACAAGAGACCTTCAGAAGATGTGATACCCAAAATTTGAGTATTAACTGCCTAGATCCGTAAGTGACCACTAAAGCGCGCACACACACACACACACACACACACACACACACACACACACACGAGTAGTTGCCAGGGTCTCAGGCCAAAAAGGCAGGTATGAACCTGACAGGAAAACACCACTGACTGCCAGAGTGGTACTAGAAAATAATTGTGAGTCATTGTTATTTAAAATTAAATAGATTCCCTAGTCAGTGTTCAGCTCACAGGGCTGAAGCTGAAAACTTGCTCAATGGATGTGCTGGAAGACAGAATCTAATACTAGGAGAGCCGCTGAAAACTTAGGGTGGACTCTCTATTAGCAAGGGAATTACTGAGATGATACTATGTGCAAAACGTTGACTGATAGCCACATTACACAAACATAGAGGGAAATAGGCTAAAAAAATCTATATTTGCCTTTGAAAGTGAAATAAAAACAAAAAGCACTCAGAAGAAAAGTTCTTCACAATGAAGGGAAATAGCACTTGTAGGAACCACAAATATGTCATTTACGTTGTTTTAAACAAATCACATAGTACCTTTTGCCTTAAGAATGTCTTCTTTGACTATTATTTGTATTTCTTTTCATTTGATCTTTCTCAAAGCCCTAAATGCAGAATAATAAAAATGTCAGCATATCTTTTATGCCTAAAAATTCTTGAGTTTCCTGAATAGAAATTAGACAAAAGACAAAGTTTTGTTATTTCAATTAATAAAATGAATGGTATCAAGAAATATTAAATTTACTTGGCATTCTTCAAATCTTGATTATTTCAAAATCTCGAAAGTATTTTGAGAGTTCCTTTGTTTATCAGCTTATGATAAAAGAGAAAAGATCTAGAATCAAAAATGTTAATTATATATATGTAAAATACATTAATATAATGTTGAATAATTGTGCCTTTTTTAAAAAGAAAACCTTAAAGTTTAGTTAAAATATGTCTTTGAATAAATGAAACACATTCAATTTTATATGCAAATATAGGTTCAATACTATCTAAAGATACCCTTTATTAAATGTGCAGATAAATATGATACATTCATAGTATGGCGTATGCTAAAGATTAAATGTTTAGAGATTTAATCTAATCAATCATATGATACTTTAGTGGAAGATTAAATTCCCTCGTGTTCGGACAATGGTTTGGATAAAATACCTACAGCTGTTTAGACTACTACTTACCAAGCGGTATGGATCACCTTCCCTCACAAGTTTAATCTGCTCTTACATGAATTTGAACTTGGCCATTGAGTACTTTAGAAATAACCCTAGGACGAAAAGGAACTTGAAGTTCAGTGGAGAGAACCTTATTAGGTAATGCTAACATCTGAACAGTAAAACTCTAAGGGATTGATCCTTGAATACATGTTTTTATTCTAAAATAACATCAATTCTCTAATAAAAATTGGAAAATTATAAATATGGAAATCTATAAGCTCAAATTTAAAAAAATCTCTAGAAGCTAATGTTTCAGAAACATAGACAACTAGTCTTGGTTCTTCGGGAAAATAATAATAATAATGCAAGCCCTAGATTGCTTTACCCAAAATCAATGGGAAAAGACTCCTCAGAGGGTCTCATTTGGATATAAGGATCTAAACAGATTACAGGGCATATGAAGCAGATTTCAAATTTAAATAATAATCCTTGTTTTAGTGATGAGAAACCTTTATCTAGCCAGATGTTTCAAAATGTGACCCTCCAATGAAAGGGAAATTAAGCTCAGGTGCTGATAAAGCTCAAACCAACGTCTATTAAAAACATAAAACATAATTATGAACATTGCATTGCAGTTAAGATCTGAAGTTTTCAGGTTTTCAAAAGAAATGATATGTCCTTCATCTTAGGTTAAAGAATTATGAGAGACAGTGGCAGAAAAAAGTAAAAAGTAGATCTGCTGCCAAAAAGACTATGAAAAGTGACTGAAGATCCAATCAAAAACCACAATTTGCAAATCAAGATACACCCTACTCTCAAAACAGATAAACCACAAAAAATTAATGTAGGATGTGTATCATAGACTATCTTAGCTTAAACTCTTAAAAGCAGCTCTTTCACACCCTGTGTTCAAAATGAAACTACTGACAATTGTCCTTACAGCAACCTGCCTAGTTCAAACATTACAACTCTCTTCCACTAAACCCTCCAGGGTTGCTCAGAGCTCCCACAGAGCATTCTCTCTTGTTTCTCCAAGCTCAGTAATCCAATTACTTTTCAATACAGGTATCTTTCTTTCTGTTGGTCTTTGGCTTTAATATGATAATTCACTAAATCTAAAAGCTTAACTCACAATCAACTAGGATAGTATTGATGATAGGAAACAATATCTTGTAGTTATATTTTTATTGAAAGTAAGCCACACTCTAAAATGTGACTTTCGCTTTTTATTTAGATTTCACACAATGATGTGTTCTGAAGTAACAAAGACATCTTTCACATTAGTCTCAAAGCTTTCAAAAAGAAAACAATTCATTTGCTATTTCCCCTAAGGTAAACCATTTTCATTGTCATAGCAATAACAGATAATTGTTTTCTTGTTAAAAATCCTAACTCAGAGAAAATGTCACAGGTAATTTTAATACTAACTGTTCCAGTTTAGGTTTCCACAAATTGCTGATACATAACCTGTACATTTGGAAGGGAAATAAAATTACCCCTCCCCCCAAAAAAATTAGCAGTTTTTATTTAATATGGCTATTTCCTGAGTTCATAAAAATTTACGATAGTGAACACTAATTTCTAAATCTATTTTTTAAAGTACCAAATTATATATTTTATTTTGAATTTAAGATCAATTTAATTTTTCAATAAATTAGGCTATAGATATGTGTATACACACACACACATATACATTTAAACTGTAAGCTTGTTTTTAATTTCCTTTTGTTTAGAATTTTAAATTTCAGTATAATTGCATCAATTATTACAAACTGATCAGAAGTGCTGTTTGGTAAACAACTTCATTGGGTTGTTTTAATACAGAAATTTTGGAAGCGGCTTGAAGAGTTGTTATATTCTTGGATAGATCTCTGATTCTGGACACCCATTTTGGAATTGTGACTACGAAACTTCTACATTCTAGTAAGTAAAGTAAATCTTATTTATGTAAATTCAGCCATATAATCTTCATTTGTTGATCATAACAATTAGCATTACAATTTATACACATCTAGTAAATGGTGTAACATAAATCTGTTCTCATTTGAAGGCTGTAAAAGTGGTGTTAAAAAACAAATGAGAATGTGTGTGATTATAAGTCGAATTCAGTGCAAATTTAACTAATGATCCATTATGAACACCAAAGTTACATAATACAACTTAATAATACCTTGTAGTACATCATTTGGAGGGAAATAACTTACTTTGCATTTGTACTTTTTGTTTTACATTATTTAAATAGGTAGAATAGATAAAAATATGCCACATAGAAATTTAAGTAAACTTTAAATTTTTAAAATTCTATAATTCTTTTACATTAAAAAAGTTTTTTAAAACTACTTAATATGGATTTTGATACTAAAAAGTATGTGATCTTTCAGTTTATTTTTACAAAATTCATGTTTTAGCATAATAAAAACTAAATATTGCAAAATGCATTTATAAACTTAATTTTCTGTGTTTCAGATAAATCATTATAAAGTCTCACTTAATTAGCCCCTTCTCTGAGACTATGCATGATGATGAAATGATGAAAACAATCCTCTTGCCCTGAATTTGGTTGTTTTTAAAGCTCTTTTTATTAAAACAACATGATTGAATTGTTGATTTGAGTTCAGTATCATTTTGAATTTGATGTCCAACCAATTAATATATACTTTGACAGCTAATGTTTAAAAGAAGCTAATATACATTACATAAAGGTAAATTGAAATTATTTTTTATAAATTTGCTATTATCACAAATTTCAGCTCACATAGGCAGAAAAATTTATTTTAAAATGTTTTTAGGAGCATTAGGGAGAAGTACTATATCTTCATTTGAAAAGGAATCTCAGGAAGAATAATTTGACCCACATTATATTCTGTGGCATACTTGGAAACATTCCTTACTGTGTTTTTTTACCATATTCTCCCATTAATGAATTTCACTTTTGTGAAGAAATATCAGTGCTTCAGATGTCTCTTTAAAATAAAAACAAATAGGCAATCATATCCTCTGGGACAATGCCATAAACTACATATATTTAATTTTGTTATTTATTTTCCAATGGTCATTTTGTCCCAGAACAATTTTAATTTCTGTTAAAGCATTTAATAATCAAATACTAGAATTTCATAGAATATGTTGTAAAACATATAGATAAATGAACATTTTCAATCTGTAATAGTTTTATAGATTTTAATAAATCCTTTTAACATGTATGAGCACATTTTACTTTTCCCAAAAGACATGTGAGGGATATTATAATTACATCCATTTTGCATATGAGGAATCTGAAAGCAAAAGCGATTAAGTAGTTTGTAACTTAGGTTAATTCCAGAAGGAAGTATTATAGAAATGGATTTAAAATGAAGCCTATCTAGCTTTCCAGCCCCTGGTGTGTGTAAACCACCCTATACACGTCTAACTTGTGAGTTGGTTAAGAGTAAGTAACACACTGATGTGTGAGCATACACCTTCACATGCTAGATCACTTAGATGTTTGTTTGATTTTTTAAAATATTATTTGGCCCTGTCTAGAGTTTTTATTTCCCAGCTATATGCTTAAACAATTCTATGAGTCTCCTAACCTCTTGCTATCAGATATACTTTGAAATAAAGACCAAAAAACTCTTTTTTTCCCCTTCTTGGGACATAAATGAAAAATGATGGAAGTCAGTTGACTTTTATTTGGAATTATAATGCTATGTGTGTGTGTGTAAATGTATGCGTTTGTGTGTGTGTGCATGTATGTATGTGTGGGTACACATAAAATTTCATATGTAAATATAATTACAATTTTTATATATTTATAAATACTTATATAAAATTTCCATTTCCATTACATTTGGGGGCAACTTTAACCATTAATTAACTTTTTCTTGGAATATTCCTTTTTTATGTGCAAATTGCTGGTAATAAAATATCTAACTCATATTGTGAAGATAAATGAAATTTATGAAATAGCCTCACCTCTATAAGCCACAAATTACAACAACAAAACCTACAGACATTGTGAAACCCTACAAACATTATAAATCAAACTCTGACTCCATTTACTCATTTTTTAACTTTTTTTTTTGGTTTACTTTTATACTCATGCTTGTTAACTCATGATTTCAGGATGACTATAGCATATATATGTTTCAGAAAGAAAGGAGAAAAAGAAAAAAATGCCGATATCTGGAAGGAAAATACTCTCTCAGAAGCCATTTAGCATTCTTACCAGAACTGTGCACATAGCAAACACACCATTATCTGTGATAGAGCCTGGCATGTGAATAGTTGTAGATGAGTTTACGGTCCTTCCAAAATCAAATTAGGAAAGCAGGAAGGCAAAAATTGATATTTGGAAAGCAGTGAATAATGTCCTGTATTTAGTACTAGAAACATAGTGAGCTCTAACTGAATGATTGCTGGATATAACTGAATAGAGCTTCGGTGATTCACTTTTACAGCGGAACATATTTAAGATCTAAAACCAATAATCACATAATTTTCACAAAAGACATTAGAAATTTTAAATTTGTTCTTGTAATTATTTATAGGAATGTTAACTGAGAATCAGTAAAAATAAATCTTTACATATAAGCTAAATAAATAGGATCCTCTTAAAAAAAATTGAGGCTTTATAAGATCCATAGCTAGAAAACAGTTATCGCTTATCTCTTTGTAATTAGCATGATCAGTTAATCACACCTTTCATTAGTATCATGTGTTAGATGCCTTATAAAAACTAGAGAATGAAGAAATTAGTTGTAAAATTTATTTTACCAATTAAAATTCCTACAAATGAAATACTGTGAAAAAAAAAAGTGAGGTCCTAAATGGACTTGTCACAAATAAGAAAATCAGGAAGTACTGTAAATTAATGCACTACTAGCATATATATGTTTCTACCTTATATTCTCCTTGTTTACTTTGGTAGGCAAATGTCATATATATTTTTCTATTACATAGAGAAAAGGAACGATACAACCTGATTCAGAAAACCATGAGCAGATCCAATCCTGCCAGTTATGAGCTGAAAACCTTAAATCTTACCTAGAGAAGGGTAATCTACTCTAAGATCTTATGATCTTTTATATAAAGTGGAAATAAATTGAAGAGAATAGATATGATATCCATTATAGAGAGTTATGCACACTAAACAATTTCTATTGTTTAACTTTACATTCAGATACTTTTTTTTTTTCTAAGAATAGAACAGAATTGTTTGGGATTCATAGATACTTGGCCTTTCTCATTTTAAGTGGAAGGAACATTAAATATTTATTCAAGTTAAGTAAACATAGATAGCATAAAAACATATTTCTATAGAGAGTTTAGGAATGAACGTGTTATGCAACCAATTTAATGAGATACAGAGTAAAACAGAAGGGAATTGGGCTTTCATGATTTTGTCCTTTTAAAGAAAACATCAAGTAACAAGTCACACTGTAGATCCATCTATTGATTAACTTTCAGAGATGGTGCTAAGACATTAACACATTAATTAAACTGTCTTAGACTTTGTTGGTTATTCTTATCACTCAACTTGGCTTTGTGTGTGTATGTCAGTATGAGCATCAGTTTGTGAGTGGGTTGGTACTATAATAACAAGAATGAATAGCTCTATTGCTATTATCATGGTTAATTAAAACCTGAGACAAGTAGAAATGATTCTCTCTCTCTCCATCCTATATTTTTTCTACAAATTTATTAACCACGTATGAATGAATACTTTGTGATTGTTTTAATGTACTTATCTCCTAGAAGCTAATATAGTACATTTACTTATAATGTTTTTTTTTCAACATTCTAGTACCCTCGAGAGAAAAAAAAATGTGAAAAATGTAATGCTGAGAAAATAAGACTAATTTTGATGCCTTTAGGAATAGACATTTTTGTTATATTAGAATGAATTAGATATAAATTCTCAATCATGAATTATTATATACCTGGAGGAAAAAATAAGAACATTAAAGAACAATTATGCTATTTTAGTGGATTTTAATGTAAAATCCCTTATAAGTCTAGTTTTTGATGATAAATTTTGCCATGTGATTGAATAGAAATACTTTACAGCTTTAAAATAATAAAATATTAGATACTATAATGGACATCGAGGAGCTACTTCAATCACCTCATTTTACAAACAGACAAACAAATACAGAGAGTTTAAAGGCAGAACTGGGGATGAAATACATGTCTTCTGTGCTTGTCTCCAACATATTTTGACCTAATAAAATTGTTTTACAATGATATATAATCTTTTAAACCTTCTTAATAAAATGTATTTCATTATTTCTCAGTTGATATTATACAAAGAAATGCTTTTAAGTTAACTATATTTTACAACAATATATTTTAAAGATTGTATTACAATGTTTACTTAAATTTAATCATTAGTGATACTCAGGGTATATTATGAAGATGAATGTTTCCTTTTGTCAATTTTTTAAAATAAAACTTATTTTTCCACTTATATTTTTTCTTTCTACAATTAAAAAAGTACATTATTTAAGTTAATAAAAATGATCATTTAATTCATTTAATAAAAAAGAAAAGTGATTTATATCTCCTCTCCAAATCTGATCACCTCCTCTCCCCAACTCATGTTATATTCCACAAAAATGTAGTGCTTTGAAATAACATTAATTTAATTTAAAATTTTGTGGTTTGGCAATTTGGGCTACTGGTCTCAATTGGGCTCAGCCATCCAAGAGATAAGTTGCTGGCTGATGTAAGGGCTCAACTTTTAGCTTTTGACTGAAATGACAGAAGTTACTGTTCCATTATCACATGATGATTATGGGACAGGTTTTAAGAGTATCAGGAGAAAGGACAAGCTGCAAAACATAAGCAATTCTCAAGTTTTTGCTTATGCCAAGTTTGATTGTCTCACTGTTTAAATTTCATGAGATTAAAAAGCCCATATTCAACATGTGAGGGCACAACCTATATAGGAGAGACAAAAAAAGCATGAGTAAACTGGGGGTCATTACTGTGACAACCTATAGTCTGCCTCTAGCATCGAAGATTCACCTGTCTCCCATGTGTAAAAAACACTTGCTCGTTCACTAAAACACCAGATGTCTCATTTAAAATAAAGCATCAGGTTTAAAGTCCTTAATCTTATAATAAACTGTTATACCGAATGTGAATAAGACACCACATTGAAATGACATTTATCTGCTCTCTGCAAATATAACTACTGATTGTGATGCAAATTTAGACTAACAACAGGAAATGCTCTCATCTGAGGAAGATAAAAAAGAACCACATGCATTTCCTGATCCATAGCAATTTTGAAATAAAATTGGTCAAATACAGATTGGGGATGTCACTACCTAAATTCAAAAGTTCATATGGTCTATTTTTTTTATCTTTCCAGTGTCAGAGGCAAATGATTTTCCAATCGTTTTACTGCTATGTATCAGTAGCTGATATTTTCCTGCTTACTATGGCAGTCTGCTAAATTCAAAATTACTATTTAAATAATTAATGTATACTATTTAATGATTTAATTGAATATATTTATTGTAATATATTTAGACAATCATTAATTACTATAAAACCTTTTATGCTGTGATAAATTTGGTACATTTAACTTTTATCAGACAAGTAATATGGGATTCGTCAGACCCTGTAAAAGGAGTGGAAGCAGAAGTCGTACTAGTGAGAGAAATTTTATAAACATCACCCTACACTTTATAGAAGTAAATTCTTTATGGAAGTCAAAGAAAAGGTTGAATTTAAATTTTAATTTAATGAAAAAAAAAGCCAGAAACAATATGCTGTGATATAGACCCAAGGATGCAAAAAAGAAACACCATAAAGGTTATGTGTGATTAAAGATCCTATTGCTTAGGTGCCTCTTTGAGAAAAGTTTTAATTTTAAATACTACAATATTTGATTTCACACTTGAGACAAAGAAAATATGCATGTATTGGCAATTATTTGTTTATTTAACAAATATTTAATTCAATATTTACTGTTTTCTATTGTATGTAAATCTCAGCTTATGCAGAAATTAGTAAAACATACAAGATCTCTCCAACCTGGTTCTTAAAGATATGTGGAGATAATAGCAGTGAAAGTACAAGATTTTTACCAGAAATGATTTCTTTTCCACATATTATCAAATTCTAGTAAGCATATTTTATAACTTGCAATGCTTACATAATTTATATATAAATACAAGCTGTTCTGGTTAAAAAAAAAAACACACGCACACACAAACAAAAAAAAAACCATGAATCTAGAAAAAATATTAACATTTTCAAAATTAATATTCTTTTAGGTTTAGTTAAATGTAATAAAATCTGGACATGGGATTATTTGTATAACATGATTTTAAGCCTTACAAATAATTTATATGTACATTTTGATAATTTAAATTTTAAAGCCGACAGATTTTTAAAAAGCTTATTCAAATAGCAAAGCTAAAATCTTGCTATATGAAAAACATTGCCTCATAAACACATAATAAATAATGTAGTTTATTAAATTAACAAATTTGGTTAAATTCTATTTTATTCTTTCTCTGGACACTTTGATTATATTTAGCAAGTTGCGATAAAATGCTCTCAGAAACTAATTAATATTCTCAGACAAGGCCTGTACTAATTCTGAACATACTGAGTGACTTCTGGATTTGAGGAAAGAAAAAATATTTAAATCAACAAAATTGCATTTAACACTAGGGAGCCACATCTTGACAAAACCTGTTGTTATAAAAGTATCTATTGTTCTTTCCTTCATCAAATGTTTTGTTTTTTAATATGCTTTGATTTTTAAAGCTCAAAACATCGACTTAACACATGATTGTATTCTTCAATATATCTTAATAGTTCTATTGATTGCAAAAATCTGGAAATTGTATTGTCGATATTTCAACTAGTGAGTTAAGACACATTTTATTGACTGAAATATATTAAATCTAATATGTAATGCCAATTAGTATCCAATATATAAATAATTTACTTTCCTAGTAATAACAGTGTCCATTCAGATAGTATTCCTACGGGTTCAATTTTTTACCTATGAATTGGTGTTAATATTCAGCAAGATTGTATATGTGTTAAATCAAATTTTAAATTGCCGATGGATATAAAAATTTTATTTTTTACCCTTTAAGGAGTGTCTAATGCAAAACAATTATTTCTAAGATATATCTATAAATTTGGATTTATAAGCTTAATAGGGAAACATTTTTAGAAACAGATTCATAGAAAGTGATTTAATCATAAAATCGTTAGTACTAATATAACAAATTATTTAATTATTAGTTACAACCTTCATGATATAACTTTTAAAAGCACACACTGAATATTCATTCACTGATTTTCATGTAATAGTCACTCAAGTTACATGCCCTTATTTATCTGTCTCATCGAAAGAAGCAATATGGAGCCTTGGACTAAGTCAGTAGCACAATCATAGGTTACTCGCAAACCTGCATTTCCATCCTGGTATAAAACCTACCCTGTCTCTAATGATAATTGCTAAAAACTAAAAAAATAACCCTTCAGTTTTCTGTTCCACCCTATAATAGGTCAAGTAGATATAGATACAATATGGCTGCATCACAAGGCAGGGATCATTATATACTATTTTTCTGAAAAATAAAATATTAAATAAATATAAAGAATGAGAGGTAATGAAACAAAGCTAAAACTGAAGCCTTATAAAAACATAAATTGGACAAACCTCGGGCAACACATCAAAAAATAGAATTTTCTGAACTGAGGGATTTCTGTATATTTTAAATAAATAAAGTATATATGTATATACATATACACATAAATATATCATGAAAAGGTTGGAGTTAATGAGTACAGACATACTTAATGGTGAGACATCCAGCTTTCTCCCCATACTTACATTCCATAGCTGTTAACAATCAGTTCAATATATTCTATAGGTAAAAGATTAGAAGAAAATACTCTTAGGACTCTATCGAGTTCAACAGGAAATAACTAAAGATAGTAACATCAGGGATCCCTCCATTGAAATGCCACTGGTGGATAAATTACAATTAATAATACAGCCAACATACCAAATGCATGGGTCCAGAGCCTTTTGTTAGCTTTTTTAGAAATCCACCCTTAAATACAAGCAGAAATCAAGCATCAGCAGACATCTTTGGAAAGATACAAACATAAAAGTTAGAGACCAAGCAAGTGAATGGAAAAAGCAACCTGAAGGACAAGAGGTTCTGTTAGAAAGAAACTTCTACAATTGTATCATTTATGTCATCAGAGACAAAACAAAACAAAACAGATGATCGATAAAAAAAAAAAAAAATCAGTATGCTAGAAAACAGATAGATTAAAAAAAAAAAACTAGTTCTTGGATATTTTAAATATGTAATAGCCAACTACTCTTGATCATTCATCCCAGATAAATGCCAACTTACATTCAAATGAAAATATGTATACAAATGTTCATAGTGCCTCTACTGACAACAGCCAAACCTTTGAACAGGCCAAAAGTCCTTTAATGAATGGGTGTTAAAACAAACAGTGGCATGTTGTTGACTTGGAATACTACTCAGCAACACAACAGGAACAATCTTTCAATACATATAACAACTTAGATGATCTCAAAATAATTACATTGAGTGAAAAAGAAGTATCTCAAAAGGTTTCATATTGTATGACTTCATTTATATAACATTCATGAAATAACCATAAAGGTGAAGACAGATTAGTGACTGTCAGTGTTAAGGAATGGGAACGGAGAAGTTGGCTGTGGTTATAAAAGGATAGCACAAACAAGGCCTGTGGTAATGGAACTATTTGATATTTTGATTGTGATAGTAGTTATGTAAGACCACGTATATGATAAAATTGCATAGAACTATATACATGTATGCATGCAAACATACATGTGCTTATGAAACTGATGAAATCTGAATTAACTCTGCATATGGCAATTTACTGATTTTGATGGTATACGAGAGTTATGCAAAAATGTCACTCTTGGAAGCTAGGTAAAAGTGCATAAAACCTCTCTGTACCTGATTTTGTATGTGTGTGTGTGTGTGTGAGCTTTTTAAAACTTCTCTTGAATCCATAATTAATTCAAAATAAAATTTTAAAAACGTTAGACTAAAGAAAAATCAATACAAATTTTTAGAAAATGTAGTCATGTGTTTCCTATAAATTAGAGAAAAAAGCACTAGTTATGGAAAATGGAAAAGTAAAATTTAAGAACTGATCCAGGAGATTAAATAATAGACTAAAGAAATACTATAATTATAGAACAAAGAAAAAGGAAAGAAAAATTATTCAGAAGCACAGCTTATATAATAGTTTATATTTTCTTATCCACAAAAATCTATATTTTATTTCTCTTCAGAATGGATTCTGAACTTAAGCCACAGTGGATACCCATTAATAGCTCACTCTTATCTAAATGATATTCAGCAAATGATTGTTTAATGGCCAAATCTTTCTCAACTTTTTTGTACACCCTGCAGAAATAAAAAAAAAAAATATGCTTTTATGAAAATAATTCTAAATGATTACATTTTAAATGGTTATAAAGGTATCTACATAATGTCCTAAAATTTTCCTCCCGGTTGGCAAGCCTAAAATATTTACTGTCTGGCTATTTATGAAAACATTTGATGAGCTCTAATATAGAGCAATCAGGACGATGAAATTCCTACAGAGGTCCGATTTGGATGTTATGGAGTATTGGCGATTGTGTGAAATGTGAAACTAGTTTCCTATTGTAGAGATGGACAAGTTTTTGGCAATAATAAATAAATCCAAAAAGTTGAGAAACATTCAGAAATGTTATTTTCACTAACATAACACTCTAGTTCAGATTAATTGTAATGGAATTTCAATAATATTTTAAAATTTGTTGCTATCAAACTCTGTTTCACCACCCCTTTATGCTATTTTTGTTGAATAATGATATCTGTATAAAGAGTGACCATTTATATAATTTGTATTTATGACTTTTGCAGTTTTTTTTTTAAAAATAAGAACACTTAAAAAAATAAAACCAGTGAAACTTAGGGAGATGTAGTTTAGTAGAAAGAGCAATAGAACTTACATTTTTATACCTGAAAGGTATTTCATTTCTAGATTGAAAAAAAATTCACTAAATGCTAAAGAAAATGGGTAAAAATAGGCGCAAAACAATATTAATTTTAGACTGTAATATAGAATTAAAAACATTTATTTGAGTCAAAGGAGCGGCAGTCCAGGAGACAGACAGGCACAGGTTCAGGTAGCAACCTAAATTGTATTCCCAGAGACAAAGGGGAAGCTGCCTTTTATAGCAAAAGTTCCCACTCAGGTTCCCAATCAGGTTCATTTTATGTAAATGAGGCACCCCAATTGCGCAGTTCTAATTGGACAAGGCATGTCTCGGTCCCTTGGTAGAAATATAAACCCAGGGCTTCCCTGTAGTGGTTGATTCAGAGGTATAATAAACTAAGTGAGGCCGAGTGCGGGAAGCTGAGAGTTCAGTCTGAGAATCTTCCTGGTACACAGAGTATGTGAAAAAGCCCCTGTGAGCAAATGAGCACTAGACTCTTATTATTCACAAAATGGAGGCCCTCTGTTGATCATGAGTAGTCCACCTCAGCAGGTAAATTTCTTCTCAGAATTCACGTCAAATGAATTTTTCTTTTCAGGGTCCAAAAAGGACATCAAATAACCTTTGTGCTCATTCCAAAGTGTAGTAAGCAGAATAAAGTATGCTCTAATGATGACCTAGGATACATCACAGGTCCTAAATCCTATGAGAATGTTGCCTATAAAGCAAAGGGAACTTTACAGATCTAATTAAGGTTAGGGATCTTAAAAAGGGGAGATTCTTTTGTATTGTGTAGATTGGTCCAATCTAATCACTTGAGTCCTTAATACTGAGAATCTTTCCTGGGTGAGTTAGAAAGATAAGATGGAAGAAGAATGAGAAAGGAGAAGGTATCAGTGTGATAGAAATTGGCCCCACAGTTGCTGGCTTTCAAGATGGAGAATGCAGGAAGAGTGACAGAAGCCAAGATGGCCTCTAGAACTTGGAGACAGTACTCTGTGGACAGAAGCAAGGCAACAGGGATTTAAGTCCTACAAAGTCAAGCAACTGAATCCTGCCAGTAACCTGAATGACCAAGGAGAGAGTTTCTACCTTCCGGAAAGAAACGTAGGCCTGCAGATGCCTTTATTTCAGCCTTGTGAGATCTGCATCAGAATTTTGCTTTACGTAACTGTGGTATAATATATTTGTGCTTTATGAAGCCACTAAGTTTGTGGTAATTTGCTAAAGCATCAACAGGAAATCCATATACACTTCATTAAATTTTTCTTACAGATATATGGTAAATATATGGACGGATAAACTAGTTTAAACTGTTGGAAAAGAATGGTGGTGTCACCACATTCTTTCTAAATAAGTAATATTTAGATTAATAATTTCAACACTGAATTACCTGTTAAATGAATGAAGAAGTATTGTAGAGAATGCACTCAGGAATAGTTTGAGTGTCGTAGGTAAGTGGGTGAACATTATACTTTCCCAAAACTAAAAAGCAATCAGTGTGGCTAGACCAATTAATTATTTTCAATAAATAATGAACTAAATACTTAATTACATGCCTCGAATTCTAACAGTTTTTTATCTGCTACTTGTTTCCTTTATGTACTTTTATCACTGTCAATTCCTATGAAAATCAAAGCAAAAAGAGAAAAAGAACAGTAGGATAGATAATATGTTACTATCATATTTAATTATGCTACCTTTTAATAACTCGATGACTGGTAGAATTACAGAATGAAAATGATAAGCAGAACCTGAGAAATAATCTATTGCTCTTCATGTAGATGAGGAATCAGGCTCAGAGAATACAAAATTAACTTACCAAAGATTATATTAATTAATATCAGACATGTAAGAAACTTTGCTTTTCTGATTTCAATGTTAGTGTTTTATGTCAGCCAGCTGTCTATCTTGATACATATTTTTATTTACTTTCTATTAACACATATTTACCTCTCCTACCAATTTCTCTAGTTTATTGTCTTTTTTTTTATTGTTAAAAGTTTAGCAAAAAGTGTTAAACTTAGTCTCTACAACATTGCTTCTTTGATCTCTTCTGAAAACTTGTTCAATAAACATATATATTCAGTCTTTCTCACCTATTAAGTGATAATCAGTGTGGGGTGCAATTATAGAACAGAAAATATGCTGCTCTAAATGGTGACTTGGATGAAAATAACTAATCTTTGTAATTAAACTGAAATTTGTTTCAAAGAATTCTCTTCCTCAGACCAAGGCTTCCCACAACTAAAAAGTAAATTACTAGAGATATTATAAGGATCTGAATCTTCTCTCAGATTCTCTGGGATACACAGAGTTCTCCAACACATGGCCCCAGGGAGAGCTTCACTTCTGAACAGATGCTAATGTTTCATGCAATTTAACCATAGATATGGTAATGAAACAATTTTATGTAACTTTAGTCTAAAAGGGAGATACAACCTGCCTGACTTTATAATGTCAAATTGAAACTGTCTTAAGGGCAGGGTAATTGACACCATCTAAAGTTGCTTAAAATTTACAAAGTACTTAAAATGTCTTTTTGTAAATAAAAATTGTCTTTACTTTAATCTGTATTTGATGTGAAGTTTAATCATTTCAACAATATTGTAATGGATATGACAAAGACAAGAGATTGTTTTATTGGCTTTCTGTCGGTGTATATAATTTTTTTTTCATAGTAGCAATGTCTGATAAGAAGAATGCATATTTTAAAATGATAAAACTTCATAACAGGAACTGCAAAGTATCATATGAAGTGACTTTTTCTATGCAATTCTTTATAAACTGGTTCAAAGAAAAACGTATCTTGATGACTGTGGTTTTAAGTGAATGATGTTCACATTCCAAAGTTGCATTGCTTTCTTTTTACAGCACTGGCTAAACTAAAGCAACAGAAAACACTGGTGTGGTCTACGGCTATTATCAATTATCAACATATCATGCCTATAGACAACCCGCAAGGACATCAAACTGACTTTCAAAAATAACTTTCCCCTTTTCTTATTATATACAAAATACTTAATAAACTGTGTGTGTGTGTGTGTGTGTGTGTGTGTGCGTGTGTAGAGAGAGAGAGAGAGAGAGAGAGAGAGAGAGAGAGAGAGAGTGAGAGAGCCTGGTATCTATTAGCATTATCAAATATTCAAATATCTATCACTTTTGTTAGTTGTGGTGATGTGTAAATTCTCTGTCATATGAATAATAAGAAGATCCTGAGAGGGTTTGTATTATAGGATTTGATTGTGTTGTAATGAGGAGAATCAGGGGAACAAAATGCTATTTTAATATAGGAGCTTCTAAAAACAAACAAACAAAACAGCAGATGGCATTTTAACAGGCAATTATCAAGAGTTTAAAAAATGGGTATTTCCCTGCATGGCCAAGTTCAGGGGAAACCACTAGAGTTGTTACTATCTGTAGGAAATAAGGATTAAGGGTAAGTAAGACGTGGTTTAATCCAGAAGAAAAAAATGGAGCTGGAGCTTTGGAAAGGGCAACAGGTAAGAGCTTTAGACTTCTATAGAGAAATGAAGGCACTGGCCACCCTGACACTGTATCTGTCCTCGCATCGCCTGCCAGTGTCTTCCATTAGCCAAACCCCGTGGGTCCAGAGATCAAGGAGTCCTGTTGATTTAGTTCATAAATTCAGCATGCTAAATGTTCATCAGGATGAAGAAGGGTAAAGACTGAATTTTGTCAAGGAAAGAAAAATATTCTCCAAGGGAGGAATACTATCTTACCACTCTCAATCTTTCCTTCACTTTTTTTTTTTCTCTACCCTGTTCCTTATGTGGCAGAAAGAAGTATACTGTTGGAAATTTGGAATGAATAACTAATGCTTTTTTTCCTTTGGGATTCAGCTTGCCCAAGGAGAAGATGTGTTCTCTGTTTGCTGTGCTGATCTCTAAGCCTCACTGATCTACATGTCAGTACATAGCCTGGCTAAGTCTGCCTAGTTCTGCATTAGAGGGTCCGTTTTGTTTTCCTATATCCTCCTACCTGGGCATAGCCATAATAAATGTAATATCATGTCTTAATATTTAAAATGAGATTTCATTTTATATCTCAGCTCATTTAGGATCTGGGGGAAAAACAGAAATACTCCTTATCAGAGGTCCCCAGGAATGCTCAGCACACAGAAGTTACTCTGTCCACAGAATTACTTCACTGCCCTCATCACTTAGTTTCTCAATAGAACATATAACCTGTTTTTTCCTACTTTACTAGAAAAAAAAATGTTTTGCCGAACACTTGAAATAAAGTATGATAGGGATATACAATCAGCATTCTTCCCTGATAGGTAGAAAGGATGCTGCGGTATCAATCCCGAGAGGCTCACTATGTTCTGCACAAAGTGGTTGTCTCGTAAACATCATCAGTAGAAAAAATGTATGGTAGCCTGAGAAAAACAAGGAGCAGAAAATAATATAGGCCAGTTTCTATTTTTTTTTTCAAATTTAAAAACATGTTCAGAAATATCTGGAAAGTGCTATGGGGTAAGGTGATTTTGACTAATAAAGTGCATGAAGGTTTATGCATTCCTAATTTACCTCACATAATGATTTCTCTTTGGGGCTGGAATCACTATCATGAAACCCAGTTCTTTTCTTGCATCATTGGACAAATAATTTAAAAGTCATATTTATTTGTCTTAGTTAATCTTTAATATTGGGTATAGTTGTACGTTTTTGTCATTTCGATGCACCCATTTTAACTGTAAAGGTCAATGAATTTTGTCAAAAATACATACACCCATGTAACCACCACCACGATCAGAATATAGAACTTTTTCACTATCCCAAATATACCATCCTTCCTATTTCCAGCCAATATTTCCTCATTCTGGAGCCAGGCAACCAGCGAGTTTCTTTCTGTCGCTATAGATTGGTTTTGCCTGTTTTATAATTTTATATAAATGAAATAAAATTATATGAATTTTTTGTCATTTTGTATGAATGTCAAAATTATTTTTGACATTAATATTCAGTATACCAGTAGTTTGCCATTATTACTGAGAAGTATATCTTTTATAGAAATTGAATACAATTTACCTATCCTCATGTTGAAGGACATTTGTGTTATTTCCAGTTTTTGATTATTACAAATAAAGTTTTATGAACTTTCACATACAAATCATTTTGTGGACATATATTTTCATTTTTCTTTGGTAAGCACCTGAGAGTGAAATTATAGTATGTAATAGGATTTAGATTTACTTTTATAGAATCTGGCAAGCAGTTTGCCAAGGTGGATGCACAATTTTATAATCCCACCAGCGCTCTGTGAGAGTTCTAGAGGCTTCAGAAACTCAGTGACACTTTATGTTGCTAATGGTTAAAATTACAGCCATATTAAATAGATGAATAATGGTACATCGACCTCCTCTTTTTCTTACAACATTTAAGAGACTGTACTTATATATTTATGCAAAACATTTTAAAAATTATTTTTTGCTATCAATGAATGGATAATTTGATTATTTATGCAAACATATTACTATGTGTGAGTTGTTTAATTTTAATCATAGTCATTTTCAAAATGAAGCCCATCTCATATTTCTTGATATTAAACAATTTTTATTCCTGCTAAATAACAGTTACTACTTACTTGGCACCTACCATGTATTTTAAACAGCCTCCTAAGTAAACGCATGTTAACTAAATTACCAGAACGAACTGAGTCATAGAGAAGTTAAGAAAGTTGGCTAAAATTTTCAGCCAGAAGTGTTAAAACTGAGATTCTCACTCTGTCAGTCTGATTTAAAAACCCATTCTTTTACATGTATACTATTTTTATTCTCAGTTTTTTTAAGTCCTTTTTATGTGTGTGCCAAACTTTAAATTGCATAAGCGATAACAAGAAGAGTTAAGAGTAGAAGGAGGAGGTAAAGAATACATGCAAATGAAGAAAATTAAGATTAAAGTGAGAAGCTGAATTCCTATAAATATATACAATGTATATATAATATCTTCAGAAATAAATCTTACAACAATTCTTGCTTACTTTAAATTACAGTAGAATTTCTTATTGGAGAAATATAATTGACTTTTTTAAAAAAAATTATCAGAAACATACTATTAACAAATTTCCAATATAAAAAATTAGGTAAATGACTATTTATAGATAAGAACAAATTCATAATGTCTTTTCCAAGTGTACTCTCAAATCAAGAAAATTAATATTTAAACAAAACCAAAGCTAAGATCACACATCGTAGGTGTCTCTAAATGGTCAATATATTTGCTTATTTACAGCATTTTTAGCCAGGCAATTAAAAAAAAAATGTAGATCTGATGATCATTTTGACATTTCAGAGCAGTGTGTAAGAGGAAAGAAAAGAGAAAGCTATTCTAAGGAAAATTTTTCCATATGAAACATGAGGAGTGATGACTACATATCCTATTAACATTTATAATTTTTTTCATAATTATAAACATGTGCATGCCTTGTTATCATCTTATAGTCAGTAGGGTCATCTAGAGTTAAGCAAAATAGAAAATATATTGACACTTTCAATAAAAAGACAAGGATAGGGGGAAAGCTTCAGATATCCATGGATACAGACTTAAAGATTTGGGGGATATAAGTCCAAATTCTGCTCTGGACATTTAAAGAGATTTTGTTTTATTTAGCCTTTTGCCTGGGTTCCCCTAGCATTGTGGCATCAACCAGGGGCAGCAGTAATAGGTAGTTTAAGTGAAAGTTGTCAACTCTTAGACAATGAGAGTTCTTTGGAGACAGCAGAACATACGAGCTACTTAAATTCTCATTCCTACAATGGCTACTGATACTAAGCTTAAATAACGGGAATTATTCAACGTAAAATTCTTTATGGAATTCAGCACTCTGGGTCTACCAAGAATGATCAGAATTATAATTAACCAAACTTCCACAAAGTTATGAGAACAGCTCTATCTATACCATCAATCTCTATACCGTATATGGTATCTATACCACATACCAGTGTTCATGGTAGTATTTTCCCATTAATCCAAACCTGAGATAAATCCCCCCCTCAGGTTTGTCTTCTCACTTCTGTACTCTGACTTCAAACATACATGATCAGGAAAATAAGAATACAGTCCTGTTAACAGCAATCGCTTCGTCTGAAAATAGAAAATTAAAATTGTAAGAAATTTAACTTGTATGTTCTAGGCTCTTACTAAAAGTACCAGATACTTTGCTAAATGCTTTATGTATCTTATTTAATCTCCCCAATAAGCATGTCCCTGAAGAATAAAGTCCTAAAAGGACAAGTTAACTATCATAGATTAACAGGTAACAAGTAGCAGAGCCGAATTAGAAACCAAGTTTCTAATCATCAAGCTTTGCTCTCAGGGTAAAAGTAGATCCTCACTTTATGCCTCAACTGGGTTTATTTTGAAAATGTAAATAATGATACATTTGATTATCCACTCTTTTGATATATAATAACAGTAGACAACATTTATAGTGACCCAGTATGTGTGTAAAAATGCATTTGCTTCACTGAAATATATTTATGTATATCTATATAAATATGAATCTAGATACAGATATAGATTGATAGATATAGACAGATATAGATACAGATACAGATATCCATATCCATATCCATATTCATATCCATATCCATATCCATCTCTCTCTCTCCCTCTTTCTCTCTTTTGTCTATCATTATCTGGTTGTATATCTCTACTTTGAATGTCCAATAAGACATTCTGAACCAAGAATACAATTTTTCATAAGTCCTACTCAAAGTTTATACTCTTCATTTCACATCTTTATTCTATGTGGTTGTAGAGAAGTTGCAAATCACTCTGCCTTTCTCCTTTTCTTGACATGGGGGAGAGCAAACACGCCAGTCATGCTTTAACAGCACCCTTCACCACAATCACATTGACTGGCCAATCTTAGTGCTTCTTTTAAATTTTATATACAGAGACAAGATGCAGAAAATTCTCACTTCTCTGGGGACCACGATACAACAAAACAAACCAACAAACAAAAACCCATTTAATATTCTGTGTCTGTGCTTCCTGCCTTTCTCTCCCTCTGGTTCAGAACAAAACTGACTTGCAGTACATGAGAATAAAGTTAACAGATAGAAAAAACACTCCAGTTATTAGTGCTGGGGTATATGTATTAGTTTCCTCCGACTGCTGTAACAAAGTACCCAGAACTGACTTCAAACAAGAGAAATGTATTTTCTCATAGTTCTGGAACTTAGAATTATGAAATCAAGGTGCTTTCGAGGCTATGCTTTCTTTGAAACCTACAGGGGAATCCTTTCCTCTTCCTAGCTTCTAGTCTGCTAGCAACTTCTGGCATTCCTTCACTTGCGGCTGCGTAACTCCCATCTCTGCTTTCATTACACATGGTACTCTCCACAAGTATCTGTCTTCACATAGCTATCTTCTTATAAGGATACCAGCCATATTGGAATGACATGCATCTCACCTCAGTATGACCTTGTCTTAAGTTATTATATCTGAAATGCCCTTATTTTCAAATAAGGTCACATTCTGAGCTACTGTGAATTACGACTTCGGCGTATCTATTCAGTTAAGAGAATGGGTGGCACACTTCAACCCATACCGTGGAACAAGGAGAGGAAGAGGTAGAGATAACATGAAAAATATTTGACTGTCTAGGCCCAGTTCTGGCTATTGCCAATCTAATCCTGAATATCCCAGATATAAGAGCTGATAAATTATATTGTTGTTTAGCTAGTTTATTACAAGTAAAATAACTCTCATTCACTTCTACTTCTCTAATTATAGGCATTCCTATTTCTTAAAACCAATGAACTCCACCTCTTAGCAGAAACAATCATGCTTTGCCAAATGCAAGCCATGGTTTAATGATCCATCCTTGGTTCTAGAGTGAGGTTTCCTATTAATGCATGAGATCTTTATCAATAAAACTTGGATCCATGCTCCCTCAAGGTTCTGTTAGCTTCGACAGTTGGTAGAGTGCCAGAAGACTTAAGCCTCTATCCCTTTAACTCTACTGGTAAACAAATTTCTGAATTAGTTTGGAAGTGTTTCCCCTTTCTTGTTTTAGGGCTTCTAATGTATTCCAAAGTCCTCTTGCATCATCTAATCCGAGACCATTTATTAAAAATACAGTCTTTCTTGTCCAATCTCCAACCTGTAGAATAAGAATTTCTGAGCAAATTTATGAAATTGATTTATATGAGATCATTGGTAACTCATGCAGACATAGCCTGGGTGAACCTCAAGGCATTATCTATCTTAAATGAAAGAAGCCAAACTCAAAAGGCTACATACTGTATGATTCCGTTTATATGACATTCAGCAAAAGATAAAATTATAGTGACAAAAAATAGATCGGTGTTTGCCAGGGACTGGAGTTGCAGGAAGGTATTAATTACAGAGGTCCGTGAGGGAACGGCTGGGTGGAGGGAGGGTAGCTTGAACTCTTCTATATCATAATTGAGCCGGTGGTTACATGGCTGTATGCATTCATGAAAATTCATAGAACTATAACACAAAAGTCAATTTCACAGCATGTACAATATGCCTCAATTTAAAGAATAAATTAAACTACTACAATATTTCCATTTCCTCTTATAACTACAGAAATTAATGTTGCTGCTATGTTCTGTGACTCAGATAATTTAAATTATTGTATTTTATTTCAAGTTGTATTTGTTGACTTAGAAAATGCCTTTCATTTTTATAGTTAATGATCTAATTTTATGATTTCACCTTTCTTGATAACAAAATTATAATTTCTGTTTCAGTTTTGCTTAGGCTTCCTCATATCACTTTTTCCATGAATTTATATACAATGTTACAGAATTACTTTCTTTTATGTATGTCTCTTGTATTCAACATTGAGTTAGGGATATTTACATAACCAATATGCAATGATTATTCTTTTCATAGGTACATTTAATAACATTGCCACACTGATTTCTCTAAGATGAAAACTGTAGAATCATATTTCTTCTTTGTGGCATAAAGAACCAAAAGAGGTTGGAAAATGATGAATATATACTACTTTGGGGCTTTCTTTACCACTAAAATATCCTGCAGGTTTTTCTAACAGTTAAAAATACAGACAAAACTCTTTTTATGTTGCCATAATTACCTATACCCGTTTGACGGTCTTCTTAAATGAATTTGACAGTGTTGATAATCTGTGAGAGAGGTGGATGCAGCTGCAGCCTTAAAGATTTCTGAAAATAATAGGCTGATAGCAAGGAAAGACCCAAATTTAGTTACATAGTCCCCAAACATGCATTTCATTTTGTGCATGTAGAAGAAACCATATGCTTCACTGAATGTAATGATGAATTGTAAACCAGCCATGAAAACAAGCACCAGTGAGGAGGCGGGAGGAAAAGAGAAGTTAATACAAATCAATGTGCAAGGCTAAAATAAATTGAACCAACTGTGCTTTCATTTTCTATCTAGTTTATATTTAATTTTTCATAGAAGTCTATATTTAAGGAATTTATTGTTATTTGTGTGTTCTATTTTTGACTTGGTGTTTAGAAGAGCATGAATGGTTTGTGCCATTATTCTAAGTGTTGTAATTAATCTTATGTTGTGTTTTCTAGAATTTATATTATATATTTCACACTAGCTAAAAGCTATTGGTTTTTAAATGTGTGATAAATAATTATGTTCATTACATTGTGAAATCTTTCTCTGTCAGGTTACTAAGAAATTAAGACTTAAAAGATTGTGACCTTTCGAGACTGCTATCATAAATTAGCTAACAATGTATTCTGAACAGCTATAGCTATGCTATAGTAATCTTGCCAATTCATTGTGCATATACATTGTTTTACAAATAATTAAAAACAAAGCTTATATGACATTTGTGTGGCTTTCAGGTCTATTTAGTCAATAGTGGTAAAAATCTTAAAGTCCAAGGACCAGAGCAAGAAAAAATTAAGGTTTGGGGTAAATAAAATATTAGTATAAAAAGATTTGTTGGCTTATTCAATCGTATTTTACTATTTATGCCTTCTCTTCAGTACCATGAATAAATTATACTAGCAAATATTATCTAGAATAAATTTTACAATTAAGTAAACTGATAATGGAGAAAATTGCATTTGAAAAAATGATGCTCTTCTTCATACATGTATCCCGTAACACACTATTAAATTTGTAAATCATAGCCACATTTAAGTCTAATCGCCTCTCTAAATGTTGTAAATGTTTCCAGTTCAATTATATCAAATGTTTCCCACCTTTGAATACAATCAGTTAAAAAAGAGGACATGAGTGGCAAAATGTGTTATGTCTAAAATATTAAGATTTGGTAAGAAAACAATAAATAAAAAAAAGATTTGAAGTTGTTTGGTAGATCTGTGTGGTCAACACTCCAGAGGGAAGCATCTGGAGGACCGACACGGTCCCTCATGTATCTTCTACAGTAATGATTTCTACTAGGGTGCGTGAAAAATGACAGCTGCTAGCATTAGTCAGCACAGGATTGTTTGTTGTTGGATGTTGATTGAAGGTCACATATATAAGTGAAGTGACATAACATTAAAATATTATAAACTGAATATCCAGTTTAATACATATTAAAATATTTTTGGCCTTAGTAGCAGTGGAACAGGGAGAGCGCTATTCAAATGATAGGGAAGGTAGTTTAGATTTTTCTTTTTCTTTCTTTCTTTCTTTCTTTCTTTCTTTCTTTCTTTCTTTCTTTCTTTCTTTCTTTCCTTCCTTCCTTCCTTCTTTCTTTCTTCTTTCTTTCGGCTAAATCACTGGGATGTTTCTTGAGAAAATATCTAATCTTAATATCTATAGTAACTTTCAGAGCAAGTTCCTTTCCTTTGAATTAGGATAGAAGTGGCATGTATCTTATTCCCATAATGCCAGTGCATAACAGGCATTCTCACAAAACTCTAACAAGTGTTCATGATTCAGAGTAACACAGAGTAGTCTCTGACTTCATCACTACCCTAAGACCCTAGGAGACTTTTGCCAGTAATAAGAGTCCCAGAAGGCAGTAACAACAGGCCTGATGGCCATGTGAGCAAGTAGCAGACCTCTTTCTATAAGGAGCACAGTTGATTAAGGTCCCTGGTTTATTTCTTAGGAATCCATTGCCATATTTTTGCTAAGGCCAAGACAACCAGAATGGAGTGCAATAGAGATTTTAAGCAGACTCATACTAAAAGACTAAAGACTACTTTGTAAGCCGGATTTAGCTAAAAATATCCTAACTTTGAAAAACCTTCCTTAGCATGAAGTCTAGAATACTTTTTTCCCCTCCCTTAGTTAGAGTTAGAATTATATTGTGCAATCTGAAGGTCCACTCTCTAGTCCCCTAACAAATTCCTTGAACATTTAATCCCTTCCTGACATCTACTGTTCTGAGGATCTATACCAATAGGCAAAGGTTATGATTTTTGTTTCTGAAGAAAACGTGAAAATTTGATGCAACTCCAATGATAAGAAAATATTTTCTTGAAAATTCTATTCATATGTTATCTTAGAATTTGGTTTATTTTCCCTCATTAACCTCTCTGACAGTTTATAACATAAAAAAAGAAATTCTTTATATCAGAAATTCTTTACCTGGAATTACTATTTGAAAATACGTTGCTACACACACAAACACACACACATACACACCCGAAACACAGACATTTTACCAGCAGATTAAGTGAAGACATTTAAGAGAATATTTTATTATAGGTGAGTGATATGAATTGGAACTTTATAGTTGAAATGAGAGAGTCCTCAGAGATTATATAGACCAACTTATTTCAAGTCTGAAAAAAATGAAGAACCAGAGGACCAAAGATAAAACAAACAGCTGGGTAGTTGCAAACATAGAAAACATATATTGAGCATCTACAATGTATAAAGCATTCTAATATGGGCTTATATGAACTTTATAACATTTGAACCTCAAAGTGTCCTCAATAAAAAATACATTAGTATCATTTCATCTACTTAATTATTAGGAACATATTTCTCAAAGTGATTTAGGTACTTGCCTTGAGTCCCACAGTAGAAACTACCAGATTCGGCTTAATTTACATTTCTCAAGATAAAGCTTAAATGGAGTCTTTATCTGGTGGTCCTGACTCCTCTCTAAGAGCCTTGTTCGACATATTTTAAATAATGCTCTTAAAATCCTTGTTATTATATGCATAGTCATTTTCCAGAGCTATTTCACTGGTAGTATCAATTTTCATTTAAATATATGGAAATATATAAGATTTTTCCTTCATATACATAGTGTATCTTCTCAATAGAACTTGAGCATGACATTCTACTTATCTACAATATGTTTCCTAAGCAGCAAGCTCCTCTGTCATATTTAAATAGAAATGTGAATAAAATAATTAAAAAACAGTAAACTATTTATCTTATATTTTTGGAAACGTTTTAAATATACAGACCATATATTAATTCTTTGGATATCAATGTTCTTATACAAGTAAAGGTCAATTAACATTATAAAATTCCCATTTTGAATAAGTGTTAATAGGATCCATGGCATTATAAGACTTAATGAGATTAAACCAATTGTTTTAAAATGATATAGGAAAACATGCCTTTACTTAGTTGTCACAACATGCTATGAATCTAACAGCTTGCCATTTTTAGACTGCTTCATGTTTTTACAAATCATTTCTATTTTAATCTTGCTATAAATGGTGTTACATAAACAGACATGCAATAGTAGCTGTGATCGAGAAGGTCTTTAATGAATACATGAGTTCTTAGTCCACAGTTTAGTCTTTTCTGAACCTTATCATCTAACATATAAGCTGGCCTATCTTAAAACCATAGACAAAAAATGCCAAAACTCTTTAAAGTGTAGATATCACTGACAGCCATATGAGAGCTGTTTATTCACACTATCGATCCACAATTTTTGGACCTGTGTGTCACTCAGCAGATTTTACAGAATTACACCACACATGGAATGAAAGAGCTTCCCATGATTCTTCAATTGATCTGCAAAGAGACTTACATAATGTCTTGTTATAGGTAAAAACTAAATAGAATGTGCAGTGGAAAATCCCCTTGCAGCCTTTATTCAGTGGAAAGAGAGTTCTAAGAAAGCTTGTGTGTGTCAGTGTATGTGTGTCGGGCAAAGTTCCCAGAATAGACTTAAAATGAGGTTTTCAATGCATAAGGTCTTTGTCGTGGTATGAAACACTATTCCAAAATTCTCACTGTGCCTTACTCCTGCCCAATTCTGTCTTGATATCGTTGTATTTTATAATAATTCACCCAAGGAGAAACATACTATTTTTTTTATCTTCATATCAACTCCTAGGACCCCTATATAATTGGTTGTTTTTACCTTTCAACTATCCTCACTGGCAGAGATAAATTATTTAAAAATAATAGCACAAAGAAAAAATAGCAAAATGAACAAAAAAAGACACTCTATTAAGTTCTTTACAGATGCTGCTACATTTATCTTTTAAGACAAATTTATTACGTAGGTACATAAATCCATATTATAGCCTCAGACACCGAGACTAACGAAACTTAGCTAATTTCACTATGGATGCACCTTAGTAAGTGGTGGACTAAGAAATCATGGGATTCAGGAATATATAACACAGGGAGCGTATAATTTTCATCATTCTTACTTTGATGGGAAATTTACGACATCATCAATAAAGGCATGTTGAGATAATTATAAGAAACAGAATTGCAAAATCTGTCTTATGCAAGTTAGTGTACATGTCTTTTTATCTTAAATATTCCAAGACCTTCTGACTCTTTGGATATAAATTATGCAATATTGATACTGATACTCTCAATATTCTCTATTCTACATAGCTATTTAGAAGGCTCTTTGTTCACACAATCCACTCTGTCTAGAAAATGCTACGAAGGTGCTCTTTTGTTTTTGTATATGCTATTCTTCATATTACATCATCATATATTTCCATTTCACTTAGAATTCCTTGAAGCTTCAATGCCTGATATATCACATATTAAAAATGAGTAACAGCCAATGTCTACACTAGAGGAGCTATCTCCCAGTGGCTTTAGTCTTTAAGTATCAGCACATTTCTCAGCTCTATTCTAAATATACCAAATCTTTTCCTTTTAATTTGTTCTTAAACCTGTACAGCTCTTGCCCGTAGTTTCATGACAATAACTCTTCCATATTATATGAAGAATTGCAAATAATACAAAGATACCCCAGAATAATCAGTTGTAATATGGTATTATAAAAATGTGTGTGTGTGTGTGTGTGTGTGTGTGTAGGTTGAGAGAGAGTGAGAGAGGTATGTCTGTCTGCATTTCCCAAATGAATCATGATTCTAGGAGAAGTAACTCTCATTTCAGCATGAAAAATTATTTTCAATCTTATGAAAGCAGTTTTTACTCCTACAGGCTTCAGCTTTATAAAATAACTCCATTTCAGAAGAGAACATTTGCTTTATATTTGCATAGGTAAAAGGAACATTTACAAAGGGAAAGATTATCAAAGGTGATTTCAAGTCTTCACATCTTAAAAACAGAAAAAAGTTGGAAGCCTTAACAGCCATGTTAAACATTGTCTCTTCATTGGGTAAAAGTGTGAGTGTTGTTAATGCTGAACTTCATTAGGAAATAATGGGTCTCTATTTTGCTGAAATATAAAAGCTAAGAATACACGAATATGTATTAGAATCAAAGTGTCAAGTGGAATAGCAAGTGCTTTGATCCTGAACATATATTTGCATTGCTGCCAGCAATGGTAAACTTGCAATTGCCAGTTAGTTTTCCAGTACTCTTAAAATGTTATTGATTTTCGTCCCAGAGATTAGAAAATACACACACACATACACACTGTTTTGTTGGATGTGAGAAGCATTCTGTTTTATAGTCTTACTTGTATAAATAGAAATAAATGCTTGATTATTTGGCTCTCTAGGTACCAGTATCTGTTTTCCTTACCTAATCTTTCAATGAAAATATTTCCAAGTAAAGATAAAATACTTAAGCAAATCTTTCTTGCATTTAACAAAATGCAAGAATTAATGAATTGTATTTAATGGAATGTAAAATTAATGAATAAAATGCAAGCCAGAAATAACCTAACATCCTGAGCCAATTGTGGTAGGAGTAGACTAATCAGTCCTAGCCACTGAACTAAATTCAATTCTTCAAACTCTGTTACTACTACACAAGGTAGAAATATATCAGGGAATCAAGCATTAAACCTGCTACTGTTCTTATTAACACTCAAGAAAATCTGGAATCCATGCATTAGGATATAAAATATCCAACACTTAGAAAACAAATTGAGATGAACATTTGCTGTCTGAACATCAGAGAGATGTTTGTGATTTAAAATTAGCTTTAAACAATCTTTTACACTAGGCATTCTTAAAATATTGTGAAACTTAACTTTGTAGTTATTGTTGTTGTTAGTGTTAATAAATGTCTAGACAATCTTTTGATGATATACTTCACATAAATCATCAGAGACTGATAGCCTTTTACACTTTTTCTCTTGATCTTGTGGCAAAAGGCTACCGACCTTGTCTTAGGAGAAGAGAAGTTGCAGCTAAGTTAGTGCAATCCTCTGCCAACTTGGGGTTAAGGTACCTCTTTAACTTGATGGTCCCTTACACTATGCAATCTTCATTACTCCTGATAAGATTCAACATTCTCTTCTAATAAGTTTATTTCCAATAAAATTCAATTGTAAATCTCCTTAACACATTTCTATCCATTTTGTAATACTCTAAATACTGGCATGACATTCGTGACTTCATAGCTTCTGTTTGAGAACTATTTGTACACCAAACATATTTATTGGACATCTTTAAAAAAATCTAATGGGTCCCATCTTATGGTCAAAATAACAACTTATTAGATAGGTTATACCATAACATGTCTCAACTCCTCCCTAGAAGATCTGATATCACATTTGTAACTTATTCTATTTATTAGAGATTGTCGAAAATTTGAAGACAAATATGTATTTGGATGGTAAATAGATTGCATAATGCTTTGAAAACAAGGGACTTTCTTCACTTTAGTAGGAACCTCAATTAAAAATCTCAAACATTAAAGATTACTAATGTTACTAATACTCTGAAGGATACTAATTTTCACAAAGAAGGTGGCTATTAGAAATACAAACAACCAGGGTGTTTGTGAGAGTAGGGGAACAGAGAGGGAATTTAGAAAATATGGAAAATATCCTAGATGTTCATTATGTCAAAAAAGCAATCTCACTAAAATCCTGGCCCTTGATGAAAAGCCATCAACCAGTTTTGGAATATGAAAAAATAATGGGACAGAAATTGGACACAAATTATACAAAAATAATTTTCTAAAATCTCAAGGTGGCCATATGATGGCACCAGAGGATCTCAAACAGAAATTCTTAAAATTTTACATGAGTTTATTCATCACAACAAGGTCAAATTGGCCACTGTACTCAACACTGGTGAGAAAATCTTACAAAGTTGGTGAGGGTGTCTTTGGAGCACGTTTCATATATCATCAATGTAATGCTGGTAAAACTATCAATACTGAATTTGCACAAGAAACCAAGTAAGCCTTGTAGTCTTTTTGAAGACTTCCAAATAGATTTTATACAATTGCAGCCTGCAATACTTTTAAATTTGGTGTGATTAATATTTATTTTTTTCTCATTGTGGGTTAGGCCTCCTCCTGCTGTAAGTCTCTAGTAGTCATAGTTTAAAATGTTTTTGATATTGTGTGGGAAATTTCAACCTAACCATGAGTTAACAGGGTTACACATTGAAGAGCTCCACAGAGATTGGGAATTTACACAAAAATTTCCTCATCGATAGCTTCCCTGATATAATAAATAAATAATAAATAAATAGCTAGATAATTGAAACCCAAACTAAAATGCACAGTCTCAGATATAACTACAAACCTCTTCTAGAAAAGACATAGAAGAAAGACTGCCTTCAAACCTTACTTAAGGAACTCTACAAGGTAGTATTAATAACTATCAAAGTAGTGAATTCCTGGGGCATTGATTCTTAGATCTATAGCTCTTACTAAAGGAAAATAAATTATCATAGCTAAGGAAGTCAACCTGGAAATTCTTAGGAATATCCCAAAATAGTGTGTGTGTGTGTGTGTGTGCGCGCGCGCGCGCGTGTGCGTGTGCTCGCACACACATATGTGTGTAGGAGGAGGAATTACTTTCTTTAGTCTTTTAACAACAAGTAAACTTCTTGAAGTTTATAATTTCTGGCCACCTCCCCACCCCCCCCCCCCAAAAAAAAAAAGCTGCTTAGGACTGAAAATGTGAACGATCATGCTTTAATCTGCCTTTGTTTTTTGTTTTCATAGAATTTTGGTTTTCGTGTGATTAAGATTCTGTACTGACACCATATCATTGTTACCTCTTTACTGTAATACCCAGAATGCTCCTATTCTGAAGATTGATATTTACTTATTTAGTCACACCAACTATTTGGTCAAATTTTCTTTTTATTTGGCCAAAATGTACAATCAAGTCAATTTTGTACCCATTCCCTCTGGGTATCACACAGCTCCTATATTTACCATTTGCTTGTAATTAAACAGCGGGTTTCACGGGGAAGTACAGTTACTTAGCTACTTTCTATATGGCAAACACCATAAGAAACAAGGCAATCAAAAGTTAAAAATCTCCTGTCACATTACGTGTAGAAATGGAAGTTACCATCATAATAAAAAACCTCTATGGACCTTTCACAGGAGTTACCAAGCTAACATTTTTAATTAGACTTTTATTAAATTGAGCTTGAAAAATGACTACAGAAGAGCTGAGACATACTTTGAAGCAGTCTCATTTTTACAAATTTTACAATGAAGACTGGGTATGGATTTTTTAATTTGGATCTGCTATTACTAGAGGATTTCCCTACCCACAAATTTTAATGCCTCACACCTGCCCACACTTGTATGGTAGTAAAACCATACAATAGTATACAATAACCTTAGAGGAGCATTTTACCTAAAATCATTGGATAACCACAAAAGATTGTTATTTAATTTATGGTACAAATACTCTTTAGCAAGATCTGGCTCTGGAAAGATAGCTCCTGATTCAGTGAGTTACTCATGCTAGGGATATACCCAAAGCATCAGAGCAAAAGCATAAAGAATTAAGCTGAAATTTGAACAGTCTCCCAAAGAAGCCAAGGCAGAACTTGCAATATGACTTAACTGGAAATATTTCCCGCTAAACTAAAGAGCTCAATAACCCTTAGAGAATTACAACAAGATTTAGTCATATGCAGCATAAATTGATGTTTTCCAAGGTAAAATCCATGATTAATACACAAAACAAAACAGGAAACATAATCAAGTCTCAAGAAACCTGAAATGATGCAGATACCTAACCTATGAGGACAATCACTTGCTCACTCTACTTGGTTTCTTAAGTATGTGTTAAGTTTCTCCCTACTTTGTTAAATGTAATATTTATTTTTAAAAAATTTATATACCCAAATTATTAGGTAGGTAGATGATAGATAGATAGATAGATAGATAGATAGATAGATAGATAGATAGATAGATAGACGATGGATGATAGATAGAAAGATAGACAGGTTATATGAATTGACCTAAGAATGGCATTAACATCTACTTGCCTCCGTACACCTTCAATGCCACTGGATGATAACTGCATGACAAAGGCTTTTTGAACAGTATCAGATGATAGAATATATTTATAATTCATTAAAGTTTGAAAATACATTCTCCAAGAAATGAGAATGAATGTTTCTCCAATATGTTCATTATACTTCAGTTTTTGATGAAGGTGAGATTTCTCACTCACTTCACCCCCAAAAGCTTAAGGTTTCCACTTGCATTATGTGCTGGGAATATCAGCCTCTTCACTCTTTCTTGAACACCTCCTGCTCCCCTCGCTAAAGCTGGTCTGCGCCCTTCCAGAGTTCAAAGATTTTACAAATTTCGATATAACCAAAGGAATAATCCAGCATTCAGGGCCTATCCATCAGGAAGAACCCCTTCTAAAGTATAGTTAAGCTGAAGGGAACATTAACACCATATTGGTCAATTATTATTGCCACTTCCATTCACTTGGACAAAAAATACACATCTCCTAAGTCAATTACATAGAACGAGTGAAAATAGAATAGAAAAGTAGTTTCAAAAAAAATATTGTGTCATAGTCAAATATTTTAGTACTTTCATTGACAATCTGAACTATTTTGGACAATATTTGTATAAGAATTTTATTTTAAAAGTTGCATTGCTGTTCAAAACTAAATAAAAAGTTGTTTTACATTGACGTCTCTATATTTTGACAATGGCTCTGTCATTTAGAATGAGCTCAGAAGTCTGCTTGGAGGCTCAGTAAAAATACATATTTTTATTTGCAAGGATTAATGATAAAATAGGAAAATTATAGCATTTTCTCTCATATTTTTATCAGTAAAATTCAAGGCAATGTCATAAGTTTGCAAGCTATTCTCGCAGTGATTGCTCCATGTTGCATCAACTAAATTATACTAATTTTCACCCCTTTCTCAATGGGAGTCATCCAATGAGAAATTAGCAGACATTTATTCATTAAATATTTCAAGGTAGTTTTCAATCACAGAAATTTCTAAAATAATGCTAATATTTCATTTTTAAAAGAAATGTCTTTGAAAATGTCTATCTACTCAATTTTAAGTACATATGCATGCACATAAGTATATACATGAACATGTATATAAGTATATATATGTGCGTGTGCATATACATATGTATATGTGTGTATGTGTGTGTGTATGTGTGTGTGTGTGTGTGTGTGTGTATAAATAGAAGACTGGCATTTCTCTGTCACTGTGAATAAATCTTAACTAGATGTGTGCTGCCTTGAAGGGATCCTGTGTTTTGTGAGATGTCTAAGCTTACTAATTGTCCATAAATAAATCTACCCTGTGTGTGGGATTTCTTAAACTGTGAAAGATCCTTTACACTGTGAAGATTTGATGGCATTTTAAAATGCCAACCTTAGCCAATGTAGTTAGTTAGGCATATTTAGACTTTCAGAGGGAAAATAAGGTTAAAAAGAAAAAAAAAAAAACTTTATATTATCTTTTGAGGGCATTAAAACTTTAGTGATAGGACCAAAGAGTACAGAGTGTGACACTAAAATATGCATTTCGAACTTTAGATTTGGGTCAACATACTTCAAAAGAGACTAATACTGCAGCAATTTCTTGTATGACACATGCATGCACCTCAGTCTCTGGTTGGCAGGGTTTGTGAAAATTGAGGTGATAACCCAGCAGAAAATGGAAGAAACAAAGGCAGGGGCCCTGAGACTGTCTATTCAGAATGCTTCTTTTACTTTCAAGTTTCTTTCCTAGTAAAAAATCTATTTTGCTTCCTGATTCTGAGTACAGTATGTGATTACTATAAATTATTTTGAAAATAGAAAATAAAAAATATATATTTTTAAAAAATACAAAATCTTTTCATATTTCTATAATGTAGCAATTAACATGGACTTCTTTTTCCTTTCAGTGATCTATTTTCTTTTAAATAAAATGGTAATGAGTACAGGAAAAAAATTTCCACTTTTATTTCTTTTTAATAAATGACATTCAGCTCCTACTCTCCCTACCTCCCTGCCCATTCTCTGGTGTATAACTTTGAAACATTTATGATGGGATGTTAATTTGAGAAATTTTCTGTGAATGTCTGAGATAGCATAAGTATTAGATTCCAAAGTGAGTTGGGAGTCAGGCCAAAATGCAAATTTCCAAGGAACCAGCTAAGTATTTTATTTTCCAACACTTTTGAAAACTTAGATAAAGGATATAAAAGGAATTGAAAGGTTTCAAAACTGTGTATTTTTAAAGATATGTCCTTGAAGAAAACTACTGGCATGCTCTGAAATTCCCTCCAAACCCAAAATTAACTGTCACCCTCAAGAAATAAAGGATGAAGGTAACTTCTGACCCCAAATTTAATGAGAGGGCCTTCCAGAAGAGATCCCAGAGATCACCCAGAATCTAAACTACAGGCCTTGCAGTTATGGGCTTACTGAGGACTGATTTTGCACACTTGCCTGTGTGTGAGATATCAGTGTGTAGCTACCTGTCTTTGGCAGCATGTTTGGTAGAGAAGAGGAGAGAAAGAATGAGGATTTGCGGAGGATTGCGGCTGACTTCATACAACTGTGCTTCCTTCTAGCAACTGCAAATAGTAACTGAACACGAAGTGCAGGAATTAATTATGGAACACGTTCTGGCTTCGTATGGCCAGATCCTTTAAAAGGATTTTCCCTCAGACTATCTGCAAGTCTGGGGTGGCAGGGCCATAAACAGGTCTATGTAAACTAGACTGTAAAAATAAACAAACAACAAACCAAACCAAAATAAAACAAAACAGAACCCAGTCACTGAGGGGAGCAGGAGAGGCAGATAGAGGAGTGACTATAGAGTGAGGAACTGTACACTAGACAGAGCAGAGGAGAACTGAGAGCTTAGCTCCATGCTTTTCTCCTCCCACTCACCACCACCATCTTTAAACTTTGGAAGGGTACTGAAGAGTTTTAGTGAGTGGAGCAGGAGGTGAGCAAGAAAAAGTGAAGAAAGCCCATGTTCCCTACACACAGTACAGTGGAAATCCCAAGTTTCTGGCGATTAAGTGAGTGAGAAGTCTCACTTTTGATTGAGGACTGCAATATATCGAACATACTGAAGAAAAATTCTCATTTCTTGGAGATTGTGTTTTGAAACTTAAATTAGCTGTAAGTATATTCTATTATCTAATATTGATCCAAGCCTTTGGCATGCAGAATTATCATGCAATTTCAGAAGTGAGGAGGCAAATAGATTTTAATGACATTATTTGGTCAACTCAGATAAACCACCTATTGAGCTAGCTAGCTATCTACACACACATACACACATACACATAACACATACACACACATCATATATATAATTTGGGTAATACAACTTTTGTTTTCTAAATATTATATTTATCAAGATGGAGAGGTAGGTAGAGGCTTAACACATACTGAAGCCAAGTTTGATGATCAAATAACTGTGACGGATTAGCTAGTTGTCCATGTAAAGTACACAGTGATCTCTTCATCAGGTCCGCCAAGTTTAGAAAAATTTTCTGACCCCACCATTGCAATATATAATTTTTTTCCACAATAAACACACCTTTTTTTCAATGGGAAAGATTGAAAATACAGGAGTGATTAGTTCATATTAATCCTAAAATGTCTCTGTAGGGACTCTGAGGACATTTCTCTGTGGGAGTAGAGAATGTTTTTTTGATTGAATTAGGAATCAGCTCCCCAGTCAATGTGCTCCATGGTCTTGTTCTGACCTCTGAGACCTTATTTCTACCTCTCTTGACACATTTAAGTAAGCACTGTCTCCTTTCTTCAGACTGATTATCTTTCCCCTACCCCGCTTGAGTTGAGTAGTTTTCTCAGTCTGCTTCCTGCCTATACATGTTTGGTGACCAAGGGTCATTTTAGTCTTGTAAAGTCACAGATATTCTTTTGAAAGCATACAACTCTCCAAAACATAGCTTTTTATCTATGTAATTTAACTCAGCTCTATTTGCAATAGTCACAGCGATGATTCTTTGCTAAACTATTTTTGCTGTATTTCCTTGGTTTCCTTCCCCCTTGCAATACTTTTTCTATCTCACTTTAGTTTGGGAAATTACACTCTATCAAGCCTATGTGGCAGAGCCATGCCATTAAACTTTTCCCTAAACTATTTAATCCAATTGGAATAATTTTCTGGAGACTTTCCCCTAAGACAATTTAATTCATTCAGAGATTTAAAAATGGATATGTCAATCACAAAATTACTTTCTTCTTTGCAAAGATACTGAGAATAAGTCAGTCTTTCTCATTCAAAGCATTTTCAAGTTTATCTTCTGATATTTGAAGATGAGTCTGTCACCTTTTCCAGTCCTACAACTAGCTGAAATCAGATAATGCCTTTATTCCCTGTCGCGAATGCTTACAGACTGGCGGCTCTTTTATGAATTTCTCTCCTAGTACTATCTATACTTATAATACTTTATCAAACAAAGCTCAGTGAAATCTGCATGTTTTAAATACTTTAGGCAACATAACTTCTCAATTACATAATGAGACTCAGTGGAAATTAAGATAAACATTACTTAATCAAATATACTTGGTGTTATCCCTTTCTTCTAGTGACTTGAGTTTTTATGTCCTTTGCCAAAAAAAAACACATAAACATTGACTCATACAGACCCTTTTCATTTATTTATTCACTCATGAAAACAACAAGTAAATGTGATTTAAATACACATCATTAAAATAAAGCTTAAAAAAACAATTTATGGGAGAAAAAATGTATGTATACCTAGGATGAGATCATTAATACAATTAAATGTTTATTTTTATCACCCAGCTTTCTAGTAGCCAAGGCTAAAGTTAAAAGCAATATTATATAGTTATGTTAAAAAGACCCTATAGTTGTACCTGGAGAGATATCTTTATGGCACTAAATTCCTGGACAATAGTTTTCCATTCTACATTGATAAGAAATGGTAAGCAGTAGAGTAGGTAGAGTGAAAAATAACAGTGTTGTGGGTGTCATGAAATATTCTTCAGATAGTCCTTCCTTATATTGAATTTAACTTTAAAATAAGAAGTAAATATATACTTTATATAAATAAAGTTTTTACCATGTGTTAAATTTAAACTTACCCTCTAAACTCAGTGCTTAATTAGGGAGATACAAAAATCACAACTGATATTAGTGCTCTAAAGAAGAAAATATATTTTTTGAGAATTTATGTCATCATTGACTTAAACCAGGGAGTAGGGATTTTCTGTAGTAGTTCTTCAGTTTGATCTGAATGTTCTTTTCCACTAGGAATAGTAAAATAAAGCTCCAGAGATATCATGTTCATAATTTAACAGGGTTAAAAGTGTTGATGTTGTATATGAACATATATTCACGTGCCAATCACTGGAAGGAGCTATGTTTCTTTTGATTTTTGAATTTTCACAGTTTATTTGAGAGTATGCACTTGTCTCTTTTCCATTTATAGATTTTGATAACTCATCTAAATTTGCCTGACATCTGAAATTATGCTTAACAAAATATATTGTTTTAAGGAGACAAAATTTGCAGCAGATGCTTTTAATTTTCTTTTTATTTCAAGCAAAAAAATGTCAAATGACTACCTGAAGATATCTTCTTATGTATAAATGAAGTTTACATGATTAGACATTTATATCTGAAAGTTATTAATATTAGAAGACATAAGCCTCATATGTCCAAAAAATTACAATGCTCTTAATAAATATTTTTCAATATGTCCTCTTGCACATATATAATATTGACTTGATTGAGCCAGTCACAGATGTTGTCAGAAATACTAACAAGTAGAAATAATCATATTTATTTGATGAAATGTGCTTGATGTGGTGAGCAGAAACAACACAAAAGAGTAAAGCAAAAGAAATACATGTATGTATCAAGTTCAGGAGTTGGAAAAAATATGTTTGTGTATATGTATGTCTGTGTGTGTGCATATAGTTTTATATGTAGTTTTATTTATATATATATTTTATATAATTATATAATTATAATTATTTATATTTCTGTTTCGAAATACTTCAGCATTTTAGCCTTGGGAAAGAAAAAGCTTTCTAAAGTTTTTATTTTTATTTTTTTGCAAAATAGCAATTAATTGATAATAAAGCAAGGGGGATGCTGTCTTTTTAGTAGCTGTTTAAACAATTATAAGAACAAAGATTATATAGTTTAAAATCTGAAAGTAGGTATAAGATAAAAAAGCTTGATTTTTTTTATACAAAATATTTGGAAGCTATGAATTGTTAAAAAAATAAGATAAATTAAGACTTCAAACATCATATAATAAATAGAATTAAGTAAACATGAAACTCTTAGTTTAGGATATCTTCTAGATACTTGTCAGTCATCCAAAACACATACACATAATTTAAGTTTTTACTAAAGATTTCCAAAGAAAGGACTAAAATTAGATTTTCTAGTAGTCATTATATGTCTGCCCAAATTTTAAATATTATGGTGCCTTCTCCTCAAAAATATTTTCCAACTTTTTTATCCAAAATCTTTTCAAAGTTTTCCAATTTATGTTCACTTTCTCATTGTTTTCTCTTAACATTCCCTCTCCTTCATATATTATTCCCTAAATCCCTATAACCAACACATCATAGACTTCTATGATATTCTTCTGTAGCATACCCTTTGTCCTTTTAAAATAAAATTTAATTTATTTATTTAGTTATTTCTCCCATTTATTTAAAACGAAACAAAACAAAACAGAAAACTACGCGAATCTATTTTTCCAATAAAGATGAAAAATATTGAGGACCTAAGAAATAAACAAGCATGATGTCAAGAAAAACAAAAAAAAACTAGAAAAAATCTTTATGTATGAGAATTCAATCTTTCCCTCCTTTGTTTATTTTCTAGTCAGAAGTAGGATTTAGTAAGTTACATTTATTTAGAAGTATTCAAATCTAAATCTGAAAATTTATTCTTGTATTCTTAATTAAAGAAAAAATATAAACACATCAAAGAAATGATCAATTTCCAAATAAGATAAAATCAATTATTAACTGTGGTAAAACTATATCAAATTACCTATTAATTTTGGGTATCAGGGTAACTTTTTTATACAAAAAGGCAAATAAAACTAAATGATGGGAATACATATTCAATGCAAAGGGCCTCACATTTAAAAATTTCATCAACCTTTCTTTCTCTTCCCCTGACTCTCTCAATCTATAACTCTCTTTTTCTCTTTCGTATTAAAGGAAAATACTTGACAATTGATGACATTCAAATGTACCTTTACTTCAGATTTTAGGATAAAGTTTGTTTTCTGCTAATAATTTTTGATCTCCTACAGACTAGACATTACTACGATTTATTCAACAGAAAATTTTATTCACATTCTTTGCCCTCATACCTGGAAGGATACACAAGTACGATAGTGGTTAAGTGTTCTTATGTATAATGATTACTGGTGCCCCAATACATATGCTAAATATTGTCTTATTGTGTGTAAACTTTTAGTAAGTAGTTTAATCTGAAACACTACAAAGGTCTTTTTCTGGAAACCAAGATTTTCCCAACACATCATAGAATTCTATAATATTCTTCTGTAACATTTGGTATATTCATGTCGAAAATTGAATTCATATTCTCTCTATTAATGCCTATAAAGGGGGATGGTGCATGTATAGGAAACAAAACTACCTACTGTTAAAAATAGAAGAAATTACTCCCTTAGATTATTCTTGATGGATGTGTTTCTTATTCAATGGCTGCATAAGACTTTAAATACAAAAAGAAAAAAAAAGAATAAAAAAGACTTTAATAACTTTTTCTGTTCTTATATATCTAAAACCTATGTGAGCATGACAGAAAAAAAAAAGTAGAGAAAAAAGTAAGAGTAAATTCCATGATTTCTGAATGAGCGAAGGGGCATAACATCATCCACAAAACTATAAAATACAGAGAGATTACTTTTGGGTAGGTAATGTCAGTTATATTTTATTCACAAGATTAAATACTATCTCTGCTTCTTACTATGAGATGTTGGAAAATTTCCATAATTCCCCAGTCCTTCAATTTCCCAATTTCTTCACCTGTAATAAGAATAAAAGATAATTTACTTCAAATACACATAAGTTTCTAAAAAGAGTTTCTGAAATATAGTAAGAACAAGATGCACGCTCATTATTTTGAGATAATATTATTATCTCTATTATCTCTTCCAGAAGTAAGTTAATTTTGGGTATGGGTTTATATCTATGAATTTCCATGACTGTGTGCATTTCTCTCTCTCTCTCTCTCTCTCTCTCTCTCTCTCTCTCTCTCTCTCTCTCTATTTATGTGTGTGTGAATATACATATTCACCTCAGACAAATTTATTTATAAATTAGATGATAGTTCTCATTCTTCTGTGAGTTTCTTGTGGTCAGACCTCTACTTACCAGGTTTATGAAAAGTACTAATATGTTAGTTTCATGAAGTCATTCAGTCTATACAAATTGTTGTCTATAACAACTATAAGTTTAAAAAAACTACTTAATTTTGAAAAAATTTTCTGTATTCAATTATTTATGCTGCAGATTTTATAGAGACATCAATGTAAAACAATTTTTTTTTTTTAGTTTTGAACAGCAATGCAACTTTTAAAATAAAATTCTTATACAAATATTGTCCAAAATAGTTCAGATTGTCAATGAAAGTACTAAAATATTTGACTATGACACAATATTTTTTTGAAACTACTCTTCTATTATATTTTCACTCATTCTAAGTAATTGACTTGGGAGATGTGTATTTTCTGTCCAAGTGAATGGAAGTGGCAATTATAATTGACCAAGATGGCGTTAATGTTCCCTTCAGCTTAACTATACTTTAGAAGGGATTCTTCCTGATGGATAGGCCCTGAATGCTGTTTTTCAAGAGCAGTTAGTTTCAAAAACTTGCAATAGCATTTTTTTTCTCTGCCTCTTTGACATGTACGTCTTCTTCCAGTTTCTTGTCTGTTTTACAACCTAGAAATATCTTTTTTAAGGTTCTGGGACCCATTTCTCTGCAATGTAATCATCAAGAAAGATAGCACTTATTATCCTATCTCTGTGGGAAGACAGCAGCCTAACTTCTAAAAGCACCAATTCATAAACACTGATGGCCTAATCACATTGACCAACATTCTCCCTAATAAGCCAATACTTTTCCACTAACTCACTTCCATACTTAAAACTCTTCTGCCTTTTGAGTTGAATTAGATTTCTCTTACCTATTGCAGTAGTTGTGAGTAAAGTTACCCTTGCCTATTTAACTTATCTGGTACATTTTTTCTATGACATAATATAAAAATGAACTGAAGAGTTTATTAGTGTTTGTTTTTGTTTGTTCCGTTGTTTTCATTTTTGGGGATGTAGTCATTTAAAGTATATGAAAGTAGCTGACTATTTACACCAAGTGCTATCAAAGTTTAAACCATGAATGATCATATAATGTGGATGGGAAAACTTCTCTCCAAACATTTCACTCTCTACCTATATGATATATGAGATTGTTAGCTGTGCTTAGATCATGACATATTGCAATATAGGAAGAGATGAAGAAGAGAATGAAATGTGGTTTTCTAAGCTCTATCCACCATTGTCTCTCCAGAAAAATTGAAAACAATGTTTACATAATAAAATATAAAATAATAAAATAAATAAAATAAAATAAAATATTAAAAGCAAAATAACCCCAATGATTGCAAAGTCCTTGACATGTGGCTCATGTAAACCTCTAAAATGATTCCTTTCATTTATTTTTCAAAATCAATCCTGGATGCCACTTATCCCATTCCTTTTTACTCAGAAAATAAGGAGCAGTCTATGCTACAATTTTTCACAGACATGATTGTCTGACATAATAACAATTGTAAAATATTGATGAAGTCAAAAATATATTCTCTCTTGGACAGGGATTTTCAAAGCTCAAATTGGCTACAGCCTCTTGTGGCCTTAATCTTTTCTTATTGTAAAACCTCTAGATCTCATTAGAGTAGCTGATCCTTTTGCATCTCTGAGTGAGCAAAAAAAGCATATCAAAGGCTAAATCAATCTATATTTTGGTAAATAAGGTGTGGAAAGCTCAAGTGCACAAGAGATACCTAGCCTGATCTCTGCTTGTCAACAACTATTAAATAGAACAAGTAACAAATGTACAGTCAAAATGTTTACCCTTCACAAGTGAAGGACAGTGCAAAGTAGTAACGACTCTGTCCTACTACCAAAGGAATATAAAATAGTGAGGTGCCCTTGTGAGCTCCCCATTCACTGCTAAATTGCAGAGAAAACAAGACAAAACAAAAACAACTAAATAGCAGCTTTGGTCCCCTGGACCGAGAAATACATTACAACCCTAAATCATTTAGTTAGTCATTATTCCTTTGTTATAGAGAACTGTGACCTTTATTTCATGACCAGCAGATGTTTTCTAATGAGCAACTTATCCTTTTTTAGGAAAATAAAAGTTGTTTTCAAGTCTCAATAGAAAAATGAGGGTTAAAGTAGTCAATTTGCATTTTCACTCAATATTTATTAGAAAAAAAAGTGTTTAATGCTACAATATGCTAGCAATGTCCATGTTGCATAGGACAATGATAATCATATGCTAAATACAGTCTCGACAGAGAGAACTTCCAATTTAGTAAAGGCAAGAAGTATTAATTAAATGCAAAATTATGATAAAAAGTATTATAATAGAGAAGAGCATGGAACGTTAAAAGTACATGAAAGTTTAGTAAGAACAGCAAGATATACAAGATATATGTTAATATATGGTACAAACTCAAGTGCATAAAATGGATAAACCCAGAGTCTGAATAATTTAAAGGATATTTAAATAGTTGGCTCGCTGAGGCTACCTCTTGCTGACTAAATTACTAAAAAGTTTTATTTTTATTATATTTTCAAATTTTAATAAATTAAATATATATACATATTATATATATATTTCAAATGTACAGTGCACAAAAACCACAAAAATGCAATTCCTATTCTCTGAGATAAGTAAAGATATCTGTAAACACTTAAAAATATAACTTATTGGGTCAAAATTTTAAACATTATTGATTTATTACAGATTCCAAGAAGTGGAGTCTAGGATATAGAGCTTGTGTATTTAATTAAAATAGAAAATGGCTACACATTCCTTTTTCCTCTTTTCAATGTGATTTTCCTATTACTCTTTTCAAGATGTAAAGTGTATTACTCTACCTTGTGAAATCAAGGTTGGTCTTGTGATTTGTGCTGACTGACAAAATGCAGTGGAAGTAAATGCTTTCAGAAGTGGGAAGTCAGATTCTAAGCCCAAGATGGACAGAAAGATTTCACTCTCTCCCTTTTGGCAAACTGTTCTGAAGCTTCCATGTATATATTCCCTCTCCATTCTATTGGAAGATCATTAAGCAGAAGTTTCTTAGCTGAGTTCCTCTAGAACTACTACCAACTGACAGCCAGCAACTAACACCAGACATGTAAGCTTATCTTAGACTATGAGTGACTTCTGGAAAGACTTACAGGAGAACTGTCCATCCAGGCCCATTCCAAGTAGCTGATATACAAGATTATGAGCAAATAAATTGGTTGTTCAAAGCCACAAATTCTGTTGTAGTTTGTTATACAAAAAAAAGTAATTGGCAAATCTCCAAGATATCTAGTTTCTGTAATAAAATTAAATCTGTCTAGGAAGTCTGATATGGTTCCTTTGAATAATAGCTAATAATAAAAATAGTGGATAATATTTATTAGTAAGCAATGTACTAAATATTTTACATTTATTGCCTCTAATAATCCTCAAAGTAATAAACTTAGTACACTTCTTATCTCTACTCTACATATATTGAAACATTAAGAGAGATTAAAATGTTGTCCAAGTTTTGTAATTAGAAAGAAATACAAATAAATTCGAACTGTGGTCTGACTTTTAAAGTGATATTCTTAACCAGGAAGCATATTGCATCTTATTCCTCCCTGTTGTCTTATAATTTCCATATATATTGCCTATGACAACGAGTACAAAATTTGAAACTTGGAATAATGCCATACCTTAAGATGAGAAACCAAATAACAATGGTATAAAATAAAAGAATGTTTTGTAATTTTTTCCCTTATCTGTTCACACAGAGGGATTCAGAATGCTTTCTTGAGAGAAGTTTCAAGAACTGTGCCTGTAGAAAAGGTATGTTGTTTTGCGTGGCTAATAGAAAACATCACAACATAAAGCACAAAAGCTCATATTCACCTTGTCAGAAAATAGGGGTGATAGCGACTGAAACACCCTCAGAAATGTGACATTATATAAGCAATGAGTCGTAATCACTCAGAGTCATCAAGTTCTTGCAAAAAGAAATAAAATTTTGTGATAGCAAGAATTAAGATAGGACCAGAGAGGACAAAATTCAAAATATAAGCCAATAATCTTCTTAAATGTGATAATACTATAAGTGAAAATGAATCAAAGATCAAATATACAGTATTAATATTTTTCAGATAAATGTTGCATGTGTATTGATTGAAAAATACATAAAAGAGCATATCCCATTTTATTTTTGAATAATTACAGAAGAATAAGCATACATTTTATAAGCATGCATACTAAGAAAAAAAAATGAAATGTTGCTTCTCAGGAGCAGCTTCTGATCTGTTTAAATATTTCTCTTTCCAAGATTAAATGACAAAGTTTATTAAAAAAGAATATTGAAAGACTTGGCATAAAAGTTTTGTGATCTATGAATTTACAACTTTAGTAAATGGCATTTAAGTTCACCTTTGAACTATCCTCTCAATGCTCTAAAATATCATACAATTATGAATAAAATATAATGCCTTTCTTTCTGTATATGTACACACAAATGCATGTAAATTATCTGCACAGTATACACAAATATCTTTCTATAAATATGTGTATAATTACTTATAAACACAATTGCATTTTATTTCTAAATGCCATCAGCAAATATTAAATACTTAGATATATATTTAAAATACATGTAACAATACAAAATTGTAAGTATAAAATGTAAAAAAAGTTTAAAGATGACAAATAGAGATACACCATTTAAATGGTTTGGAAGATTTAGTATTATTAAGATGTCAATTTTCCCCAAATTTATATATAGATTAAACACAATCTAATAAAAGTTTCAGTAAGCTTTTTAAAAATAAAAATAGAAAAGTTGCTTCTTAAATGTATATGAAAATGAAATGAAAGCAGAATAGCTTAAACAACTAAACAAATAAAACATTGAAATACACAAATAAGACAACAAAGGACTCAATAAATAGAAGTAAAACAAAACACACTGACAGACCAAATATTAATGAGAAAGTAGAGGGCCCAGAACTTCTATGCATTGCTGATTGGAATGTAAAATATTGCAAATGCTTTAGAAATAAATTTTTAGTTAAAATGAAATACATACCTATCTTAGATAACTTAGCTGTTTTTGTGAGTTTTTTTCTCTTAAGAGAAAGACTTATAAAAGAAAGCTGATTACAATTTGTTTGTTTGCTTTTTTCCTCAAGAGGACAAATCTAGAAACAAATGAAATGTTAAACAGTGGAATATATATAGCAAAATATTTAATGAAAAATATTGATTTAAATGGTTCTTAAAGTATTATTAATTTTGTCTCTTTATTCCATCTAAATATTAATTGGCACATTAGAATATGATTTGTAAGCTGTTAAAAATGTTTGTAGGTCAAGCCATCATGAAAAAATTTATGAGTCCTTGCATAATACAATATTGGAGAACACAGCAGGAGTTATTCTGAGTGCTACCCTGAGGTTTTATTTTGCTAGTCAAGTCACAGCACTACAACGACATTACTCTGTGCTAGGCTTATTTTCTCTGTTCGAAATATACTGCATTTTCACTTTAGGTTACTGACCCTTTTATTGTACCTTTCCCTTTTTATTTCCTTTGAAGAATAGAGTAAGATACATTAACCTACAATTCTCTAAAGTGACTTATTTTTCATGTGCATGCATAATCTATTAAAGTAGAATATTGAAAACCCCAATAATGTATACACTAAATATACGTGGGTAATTAATTTGCAATTTTTATAGTTAAAAATGTTATAAAAATTAGGTTTCTCATGGGTTTTAATAAACAAATTCAATTGTAGAAATTAACATTCATTAATATACACTGCTTTAAGTAAACCTGAATATTTATAGCAGCATAACTACAACAGGAACATATATATGTATTCTAAACATTTTCTACTGGAGAAATAGTTAAGTAGTTGAATATCCATAAATGAAATAAAATTCTATGCACCCTTAAAATAATGAAGCATGAATATGTTAGTAATAATAATAACCTCTATGCTATAATATTTACTAAAAATAGATGTAAATGAAGTACAGAATGTATGTTCCTCTTAACTCTAAAATAATTCATAGGTATAAAAAATATATATAGGACGTGGTTAGCACGTCCTATATATATAGCAGCGGTTAGCACGTCTGCTTTACATACAGAAGGTCTCGGGTTTGGTTCCTGGTGGAGCTATGGTCATAGTCTATGGCCATGCCACTCTGAATGAGCCCAATGTCTGATCTTGGAAGCTAAGTATGGTCAGATCTGGTTAGTACTTGGATGGGAGACCACCTAGGAAAACCAAGTGCTGTAGGTATAAATCATAATAAAATAATACACAATAATAAATATATATAGATTTAAATCTGAACAAGATGTACTTTGGGGTCTAGTGTATCTTACTTGGCTAACAACACTCAACTTGTAACAATGCCTAGAGTCACAAAATTTGTGCTTCAATGCTATATGTGCACACATATTGTGTTAATATAACATTACATGGAAAAATATTTTTAAAAATCAACTTGAGAATTGTATTATGGGATGAAAGGGCAGATTTTTCTGTTTTGTTTGGGTGTTCAATATGCATCTCTGGCTTTTCATTTTAAGCCAATAAGATTATTTTGATGAATTTGGACAATCTTCAATTTCTCTCTTTTTTGTTATTTTAAATAATTTAAAATAAATTTTTTAACTAACAGAATTTTATCATTATTTTATTTTTAATAAAAAGACATAAATAAAATAATAAGATCTAACGTGAATATTTTACAAGTATATTTCATGTGATATTTGACTTCCTATAAATTATAAAAGTCATAAAGAATTAACCTATTTATAATGATCTAGCCAAGTGAATTAAGACAATAAAGACACAATACTTTAAATCAATCTCAGCTTTTAAATGTCTTATGTTTGTTTAACTTTTATGAATGTGCCACACTGAATAAAATAAAGAAAGCATTTTATCCAAAATCATAAATAATTTTACAAAATTTTCTAATGTAATTATTAGATTTCTGATTACATTTTTGTCAATTATATAACAACTTCTAGAATATTCTAATTTTGAATTTAGTTTCTTGAGAAGATAATTAAAAAGAAAGAATTACATGTAAGGAATAACAAAAGCATGCAAATGAAGCAGATGGAAGAGTGCTGGAAAATGTCTCAATTCAATTTGAGAAGAAGTTTTAAAAATCACCCTGGAAAAGTACATGTTGTTTTTTTATTGAGAATTGAACTATAGATCTGTCTGAGAGGGGATGATAGATAAAGGCCACAGGAGGCAGGCTGTACAAACTTTCTTGTCATGTAATCTAAAGACATTGCCAGTATACATGGAGGGCAGATCGAACAAATTTCCCCTTTGTAAGCAAAGCAAGCTCATTTACCATTATTGCCTCTTAATTAAAGGGGAGAAGATACATCTCGAAAAGTTACTTAATCGTAAGAGACGGTGAAATACAGTATACGTGAATATTTCTAAGGTGAATAAATGATCATTCGTAAGACATATTATGTTTCGTTTTCTGTTTTTTTAAGAATAATACCTCTAACAGTGGTCATCAACCTTTTTGGCACCAGGGGCCAGTGCGCCTATGTGAATCATGCCTGACGATATGAGGTGGAGCTGAGGTGGCGATGTGGTGGGCCAGTGAGCTAAGCATTTGCAGCCACTGGCCCACCACTCATCTCCTGCTGCACAGCCTAGTTCCTACCAGGTCACAGACTGGTACCAGTCCACAGCCTGGAGATTGGGGACTCCTGATCTAGAATATATATATTAGGATATCAAAGGCTAAAAATAACAGAAACTGTCCTCAAAGGAGCATAAATAATCACGATTAGCTCACATAAAGGAGGTTCAGAAATTGCATGAGTCCCAAGATGCATTGGAACACCGCATGGCAGTGTTTAAAAGGGCCGACTTGAAGCCAGGTTGCTTGATCTCTTTCCTAGGCATGTGCTGAATCTCTCTCCATGTGACAGTTTTCTATGGTGTTAATATAATACTGACTTCTTTATAGAATTGGAAGTATATGAAATAAAATACAATCTCTGTAAAACATTTGGAACAGAACTTCACACACGGAACATAATCACTGTATTTTAGCTATTATCATTTTCATTGTTTATAGTAGTGATAGCAATATTAGTAGTAGCAGCAGCTGTACGAATAAGTGTAGTAGTCAATTATAGTCATGGTAGGGAGTAGTAATAATTAATGCTCATATTATATAATATCAGAGATTCTTTTTCTTTTTTCGGTTTTTTTACTCTGTCATCTTACATACTGTTTTCAGCCTCAGCCTCCCGGCAATAACCCTGAACACCAGGAACTGTCTTGTCCAACATCACCCAGAAAATGTGAAAGGTCATCCATCCCTTTCCTGGTCTTGATTTTAAAGCAAGTATCCTTTCAGAAAGAGGAAAGGCATGTCTTCATTTTTTATCACTGATGAAATTTTTCTCTCTTTATATGTTTTTGATCTGCCTTTTTTAGGTTACTATTAGTCTGATGATATATTTTACTTTAGGGCTTTTTTTTTTTTTGAAGATTATATATTTCTGAGCAAATATTACCATATTGTAAGCAGCTTCAAAAATGGCTACCTCTGACCCCTTGTCTGTTTTGTAAGAGTCACTCCTTGCCCACCTGTGAGCTGGACTTCCTGTCTTGCTTCTAATCAATAGAATATAGCAACAGCGAATGGACGCCCTTTCTGAGATTAGGTTATTATCAGTCAATCTTCCTTTTGCTTTCTCTCTCCCTCTCTTTCTATATTTGCCTTGGCTCTGGGTGAGAAAGTTGCCATAGTGTGAGTAACCCTATGGATAAAGACTGATCTGGTGGAAAAAAAAAAAAAAAAAGGCAAAGACAAAGAACTGATGACTCCAGCAGACAATCAGTGAGGATCTGATGCCAGCTAACAGTCATCTGAGTGAGTATGGAAGAGGATTTGTTCCTAGCCGAGTCTTGAGACGCTGCATCCCCAACCAGAAACTTGATTGCAGGCTTATAAGAGACCCTGGCCCAAAGGACCTGGCTAAGGCACAGCCAGATTCCAGACCCACAGACTCTGTGGATAATAAATATTTGTTGTTTTAAACTGCTAAAGGCCTTATTAACTTGTTACACAGTAATAGATAATTAATATATTCAAAATTAGCAAAATAATAGAAATAGATAACAATCGATTTACACATACCCAATTTAAATACTTTCCTAAATTTACACCATATATATACTATCGATATTGTGTTAGTGGGAAAAAATGTTGAAAGTTTTTATCATTATAATTGTTTATGGGAAATGATATCATTGCCACAGTTATTATAATTATTTTTAAATAGGCAATTTCAACTAAATTGTTTACTCTCTTCCCTTGAAAGAGTTTTAATGAAGTCATGAATCTTGTTAAATGGAAGGTATATTTTATAGAACATTTCCTTCTCACATCCAAAAATATCAATATGTTATTCTGCACCCAGCTACATTTGACTGGAGCAGATGTGGATGCCTGATCCAACACATATATACCAAATTCTATCTTTAGGAATTCGATACTAGTCTTAGATGCAGGATTGGTACAAAGATAGAACTCTTTTATCACATCCAAACTTACCCCGTCGCCTTTGTACACAAAACCTCTCCTGTGCTCAGGATCTGCCAATCTGTTCTATTTTCTGTACATAAAGTTTTTCTTTTGCATGATAGTCGCATATGTGGAAGATAGTCACATAATAATTACACAATATGTATCATTTTGTCTGTCTCTTTGTTTTTACTTGTAATAATACATTTTTCAATCATATTGCTGCCTCTTATATAAGTTTTTTAGTTATTTGTTCTATGAGATACATTTATATTGCTTTTAGATTTTGGCAATTACAAATAAAGCCAATAAGGATTTGTGTCCAGATACTTATGTCAACATAGGTTTTCATTTTGCTTGGGTGAGTTCCTGACTTTGTAAAAACCTGCCAAACAGTTTTTAGAATGGCCATAGAATTTTGCATTCCCTTCATCAATACATGTGGACTCATTTTCCCATATTGTCACTACTACTTGGTGTTTTATATACTTTTTATTTTTTAAAATGTTATCCATTACAGTAGTTGTGTAGTGATATCTATTGTGGTTTTAATTTGCTTTCCATAATGCCTAAGGATATCAAATATCTTTTCATTTACTTATTTGCTATCCATGTCTTTTTTGTGGCAAGGTATATGCACAAACCTTGTCCCACTTTTTAAATTGGGTTATTTGATTTGTTATTGTTAGATATTGTATGTTCTTTACATATTATGAAGACATTTTAAAAATCAGATTTGTTATTTTCAATATTTTTCTCCTGGTTTATTATTTTTCTGATATTTTAATAATCTCTTTTGAAAATCAGATTTTTAGATTTTTATATAGTCTAGTTTATCATGTTTTTATTGATTAATCATTTAACATCATAGATAACAAATATTTTGCTTAGCCTAAATTCACAAAGATTTTTCCTTTTGTGTTCTTTTAGAAGACTTATAAATTTCAGTTTCACAGTCAGTTTACAGATCTATTTTTAGTTACTTTTTATATAATGGGAGATAGGCTTGAAGTTCTTTTTTTTGCATATCTATGCATTAGTTCAGTACCATTTAAGGTCGTGTATTATTTGAATATAAATTGCCAATATATGTGAATCAATTTCTGGATTCACTATACCATTCCATCAATCTATATGTCTATTCTTCCTCTACTAGCAACCTGTCTTAAATAGTATAGTTTTGTTGTAGATCTGAACATTGGGTAGAGAAAGTCCCTCAGCTTTGGTCTTCTATTACACAATTGTTTGGTGTATTACAATGTATTTGCCTTTTTCCAAATATATTAGGTTAAGATTGCCAATATGGGTGAGTGTGTGTGTGGGTGAGTGTGTGTGTGAGCGCGTGTGCATATAGGAGTAGGGCCGTGATGTTAATCTTAATGCCTCAAATCTAGCAGATCAGTATCAAGATAATTAGCATAAGAACAAATATGGTATGTCTCTCCTTTTGACATTCTTGATTTCTTTCATCAGTACTTTGCAGATTTGCAGCGTACTTGTACATCTGCAATAGGATTTATACCTAATTATTTTATTTTTGGCTCTATTATAGATGGTAGTGTTTACTCTTATTTCGGTTTCTAATTGTTTATTGTTTTCAAGAAAAATAAAGTTCAGTTTGTATTGATATTAAACTGAATTTTGTATTGGCCTTATATCCTAGGAATTGTAGCTCATTTTTTAGTTCTTGTACTTTTTTTCGTAAAATTCTAAGGAAGTTTTGATACATGTATACAATTAGATTGTGTAAACATATTTATATTTTGCTTTTAAAACTATGTTTTTTTAATCTTTCTGCATTTATAGGCAATCGGTATGATATTGCATAGACATCCTTCTCTTGTTCTTTATCTTACAGTTTTTTACTCTGAGATTGGCTAAGAATTTTCTTTGATGTACTTAATAATCTTAATGATATTTTACTTCTAATTTATTGAACATTTTTATTACAAATGGATGTCGAATTTGCTCAAAAGCTTTATGTGATTTGTTCTGTGGTTGTCTTGTTTAGTCTGTTCATATGGTGATTACATTGCCTGCTTTTTGAATATTGAATTAGCCTTGATTTACAGGAAAAAACATACTTGGCTGCATCTATTATCCATTTTATATACTGATAAATTGAATTTTTGACTATTTCTCATGAGAATTTTTATTCCTGTGTTTATGAGGAATGTTGGTATATAGCTGTCTGTTTTTTTAAATAACTTTGCCTTTTTTTTTATGTATCATAAACAGCATTAGAGTTAAGAAAGGATTGCTACATCTTTAGAAAAATTCTATGGATTAATTTTTAAATAGTCAAATAAAAAATAGCATTGTTTTGAGATTTTTCTTACACTAGAATTAAAGAAATAAGGGCAATCTAAGGGTACAGATTTTTTTTTTTTTAATTAGTCAAGTGCAGTAGCAAGAAGGAGGAAATAGTAAACAAGGAAGTCGATCTGTAACTGACTGTGAATAATCAATTGAGATAACTCATTACTTTCAGACTAGCCTAAATGTACAGAATTTAAGTGAGGAAAGTGATAAAAACTTTGTAAAACAAAAGTAAATATTTGATGTAAATTTATGTCATTAATAATTGGAAGGGATCAAAATCACCACTCTTATTTAAGTGAAATATGTACTGTAAGCTTTTTTTTTATTGTAATTTTAAAAATAAGCATAAATATCCACACTATGTCATAGTGTCTCCTAATGCAAATTTGACTCTGTGAACAAACTAAGCCTTTGTTTAGGACACTGATGATTTATTTCTCTTTTTGACAACACATAAAAAACGTGTCAATGATCTGGCCTTTTCTTAAATAAGTTATCAAAAAATGAGATGTAGTTTTGATGTAATTAATTGGCATTTAAGAAAATATTTCTTGAGATTATCATTCTAAGCAAAATAAGTCAGACAAAGAAGTTGAGAACTGTATGATTTCACTCATATAAAGTATATAAAATAGAAAGCAGCAAGACAAATGCTCACAGACACAAATAATTGTTTAGTGGTTACCAGAAAAAAGGAGAGAGGGGGAAAGCAGATTAAGGTAAAGGGATCAAATATATGGTGACAGAAGAAAATTTGACTTTGGGTAGTGAACACACAATGCAATATACAGATGATGTATTATTTAATCGTATGCTTGAAGCTTATATAATTTTATTAACCAATGCCACCCCAATAAATTTAACTTATAAAAAAAAGAAAAAAAGGAAAATATTTAGACACTACCTTTCCATCTGATAAAGATAGCACGTTTATTATTGTTTTGTTTTGTTTCTGTTTCTAATTATTAAACTTAAGTTTATTTTAAGCTACGTGTTTATAAGCATTAAAAAAAATATGCTCCCATCAAGAAATTTGCATAAACTTTAGTATTTTTTTCTAAATATAAATTTAGTCCCACTAGAAATATTCATACTTGTAATAAGACTGTTTCTAAAAAACAAACACATTTTATACAGTAATTCCACTGTAATGGATTATTTTTGTTTTGCCTGTTTTTTTCATTTTATCCTAATTCTTACACTTTCTATAAAACATCCTATTTATTTAATTTTATTAAATAACTTTTGGGGCCAGAACTGCTAGATTGATGTTCAACAGTAATAGTAAATAATGGGATTCATTCTTTTAATGGCATAATTTTTTAGAGAACTTTTAGGTTCACAGCAAATATAAAGGGAAAATATAGAGATGTCCTATATACCTCCCACCCCCCACATATGCAAAGCTTCCTCCGTTATAAACATCACTCATCAGAATGAGACATTTGTTATAATTTATGAATCTATATTGACACATCATAATCACCCAAAGTTCTATAGTTTACTTTAGGGTTCACTCTTGATGTTGAACATTTTATGGATTTGAACCAATAGATGACGGCTAAGTATCCGTTATCATAGTATCATACAGAGTATTTTCACTACCCTAAAAATCCTCTGTGTTCTGACTATTCATCCTTTCCCCACCCAGTTTCTGGGAAACATTGATTTTTTATTGTCTATAGTTTTGCGTTTCCTAGAATGTCATACAGTTGAGATCATATAGGATGTAGCCTTTACAGATTGACTCCTCCACTTAGTAAGATGCCTTTAAGGAACCCCCATGTCTTTTCATGGCTTTATAGCTAATTTCTTTTTAGCGCTAAACAATATTCATTAACAGGATGTACAGCAGTTTATTTATCTCTTCCTCTACTTCCAAGTTTGAGCAATTATGAATAAATCTAGTATAAACATCTGTGTGCAGGTTTTGCATGGTCATGTTTCCAATTTCTTTGAGTGAATACCAATGAGCATTTCTGGGTCATATGGTAACAGTATATTTAATAGTCTTGATTCACATTTTCAAATCTTATTTCAGAAAGAATTTTTATGTTAACTTACTGTTTTAGCAGTAGCATTTTACTTATATTCTATTTGCTCTTGAATGATTGCTTTGTTTTAATTAATGTGTTTTTTATAAAGCGTATTGTTGGACTTAGCTCTTCCTAGTATTATTTGCCTCATTATATATATATGTTTTTAGACTTATTTTGAATTAGAATTAGGTATAAAAGCTAAGTTTTTCTTTAAAAATATGTAAATATAAATTGTTATTTTTACTATGTATTGTACCCTCCCATTATTGAAAACCAATGAATATCAGATATTTCAAATGGAAAACCTAAACAGAAAATTTAGGTAGAATAATCCCACTTACTTATACAATCTTTCAATAAAATGTAGTCACAAATGTATAATCAGCAAGTGTTATTTCCTAAGAAGAGCTTGGCTCTAGAGTACAACTCTCTTTGAATTTCTATTGGTAACACTTCTCTACATGATTCTAAGAGATGGATAGATCAAATGAGACTTTACATAGGGTTTATTTTCTCCTAGTTCTAACTTGGACGATCACATGTAGAGTTATTTTATCATCAGTTCTGAAGAAAACTGACACTTTTATAACTAAAAAAAAAAAAAAAAAGCTTATATAGCTCTAGAGGGAAAACAATTTATCTTACATAATGAAAAATGAGGAATAAATAATTCTATCATTTATAAAACATTTCTGTTAATATTAAATTCCCACCTTTAATTGGTTCCTCTGGACATTCAATCAACTCAACATATTCAGTTTTACTGAGAACAAAACTGAATATACTCAAAACTTTCAAAGTTTAACTGTTAAAAAGTACAGAAGGAAAATTATGGTCATTAAGTCTCATACAGCTTCAGCTACTTTTGAAAGTATTTTGACATTCTATAAATATATTAGAGAACTACTGACATAAAAATTGTATATTAAGTTAAATTATTTATTTATTTAAGAAAAACATTCATCTTTCACAGAGAATATTTTCAAAGGAAATTTGCTAATATGAAGAGGATACTTGTAAGTGTATGTTAGTACTATTGTCCTGGGGCTTTAGGAGAAAATATTTTGGACAAAGATTTTGTTTTCTACTCTTTAAAAATCTCGGACCCTCTTACCAAATATATCCTAATATACAACAAATAGGGATATAACATTACTTAGATTCAGAGAACAACATTGTTTATATTCAGAATAGTAATTTCCATGAAACATTCTCCATTAGAATAAATACCAGAAATTCCATTCAACACAATTTTAATATAAAATTTCATGGAAACTACAGTATTCTATAACCACATTATATCAGTTCTTTTACAAATCTTAGCCCCATATGATACCCACTGAGGTCACTCTACCAACACAGGAATGGGGTCTAGGTTTGGGTATAATTGCCTTATTTCCTTATCTTATTAAACTCAAAATTACCAAACAGTTATTTAGACAGGGTATTCAATTTTTTTGTCATTTCATAATTTCTCAATTCAGAGTTCCTAACTTTAAATAGTACTAATGCCATTTAAAACAGACTTTAAAAAAGTTCAAAGATTTTTTTTTTTAATTTGAGACAAGAGAATTAGAAATATAACAGAAACTATATGCTATTTACTTCCCAATTGGGAATTTATACATGAATTACTATAATAACTAAAATTACCATGAAAAAGTATTTGAAATAATTTAGGTTATCTTTAAAATCCATCTAATAGAGTAACTAGAGCACAAACTCAAAGTTCAGCAAGACAAGACATTATTTCACAGGATCTTTTTGATATTTTCCTAACAATCTAAGTAATAGCATATGTTTTTGCTATTGCTATAGCTAATATGAATTTTTTGCACACTTTTTAATTCTTTCTAAAGTGAAATTCTTACTATCAACAGTCACATTTATAGTTATATTTGAAAGTGATTTTTTTAAAAAAACATGTCCACATATGAAAGTGATAAAACTCTGTTATTTTTGAAACTACATAAAAAATAAAATTTTTTTCTACTTAATATTCTACCCTACTATGGTATCATGAGCATTGGTTACAGGATCTGTAGTTTTACATATTTTACTTAATAAGTTAAAACAATGAATGATCCCTTTATGTAAATTTGGTTTGCTCTTCCTATGTTTTATTTTGCTTTGTTTTGGTATAAATTTCTATATGTAAGATTTTTGTTGTCATTTAGATAAAATATTAATGTCAATTCATATTTATAATTATATTCCAGAATTAAAATGAACATAGATTTAGTAGTATCAGTTTACTCATATTCCATTTGTTCTTGAATGATTTGTTTTAATTCATGTCATTCTATTAAGCATATTGTGAATTTTGCTCTTTTAAAATGAGAATTTTTGTAACTATATAAAACCATATTATACTGGTAAATGTGATTGATGTGTAAGATCTGCATATTGTATTATTTTTGTAATGTTTAAATATAAAATTTTCAGTATCGTTTTTATGTCACAAGAGCAAAAATAAGTGTGAAAAACTCTACTTCCAGGGAGAATGTAGTAGTCACAGTAGGCCAATACTTCTGCTAAAAGAATTAGAAGAAATGAATAGATTTTTAAAATTACATTGTAAAAATTTTTGAAAGATTTGTACATTATTAATCAAAGATTACCTTCAAATAATCTTAGATAAGGCATCAATTATCAAGCAAGAACTTTAAATTGTATCTTCCTAATTCCTCTCTTCCACCTTATGAAGCATTTTGCATTTGAATATTATATAACATCATAATGCATTAATATTTATCTTATGGCCTCTTACATTTTTGAGCTATAAATAATAATAATAACAATATAGTTCATTCATATTTAAATTCATTTTATCTACTTCCTAAAATATTCAATTTTTACAAATAGATCCAAGTTTCTATCTGTATCATGTTTTTCCAGCCAGAAGAACTTCCTTTAAAATTCCATATTTGCTGGTAATAAATCATCTCAGGATTTGTTTATATAAAAGAAAGTTATATATCTTTTTCATTTAAGTAGAAAATATTTTCATTGGTTATAGAATTCTCACAAAATAGGAGAGACGGTTAGAAAAATATCTGTGGTATACATCTGGTATCTAAAATATATATTTAAAAATCTTACAACACAATATGAAGTTAAAAAACTCACTTAAAATTATATTTTATCAAAGAAGATACATGTATGGTGAGTAATCAAGTGAAAATCTATTTAACAAAATAAGTCTTTGAGATGGTGCTCAATGAAATCACAATAGCATACCATTAAAAATCCTCCAGAAGAGTAAAAACGTACAATGATTGTCTGTACCAATTGTTGGCAAGGATGTTGAATAATTATCATACTCATATATTGTGATGATGGCTGCATAAACACTTTGGAAGACAATTTTACGGTTACTTAGAAATTTAAATATTCATCTACCAGATCACTTAGTTATTTACATTCTAGATGTGTACTAAAGATAAATAAATAAATATATAATTCATTGCAGTTTTCTTTGTAAAAGTGAAAAACCTAGAAGTAGTCAAACAAATTATAGTTTATCTATACAATGGGGTACTACTCAGCAGTGAGATATAATAAACTATTGATACACACAACAAGGAAAAATCTCAAAAAGTAATATTGTTTTTAAGACACTAAAAAAGCATGTACTGTACAATTAAATTTATATAACATACTTGAAAATGCAACCTAATCTATAGTAACAGAAAACAAATCAGTGGTTGTCTGGAGTTTGATGGTGGGAGAGAGATGGATCTTAGAGGTATGAGTCACAAGAAAAATTCTAGTAGTGATACCAATGTTCACCAACTACATTTGCCAAAACTTATCAAATTGCATTTTGAAAATATGTGTATATTAATGTAAAATTAAGAGTTAAAAAAAAAACTTAGGAAATAAAATATATCACTGTCATCTTTTTTTTTTTTTTTTTGGTAAAATATCAAGAAGCTTTTAAAAATCTAAAAAGGAAAAGAGAAACTAGAACAGTTAAAACAATTTTGATTTAAAAAAGTTATCGAGCTTATAGGATATAATCATCAAGACTGTCATATGGAAAAAGCACAGACATGTGGATTCAAGAAATGGAATAGAGACTAGAAATACACTGATTCATAAATAGCCAATTGATTTTCAACATTGATTTTCATCATGATAATTCATTTTTTAAGTAGTGTTTTTAAAAAATATTAAAAATATTTTTTAAATATTTTTTAAAATTGTATCCATAAGAGAAACAAGTCTCAACAACCTATAAATCATGTTGAATTAAAAATAAATAAAAACTCAGAATAAACCATAGATATAAATGCAATGCCTAAAATGGAAGACATCTGGATGAAGTATACAACTATTAAATCATTATGTTATATACCTGAAATTAACAGAATGTTAAATGTCATTATACCTCAGTGAGTAGTAAGAAAGAGAGAGAGAGAGAAGAAAACATCTAGATGGAAAACGTGGAAGAAAATTCATAAATTATAAAAAATATTTCAAGTTTAACTACACAACACAAGAATGATATAAATTCTCACAGTAGAAACCTATATACCTTAGTTTCTAATACGGGATAAATCAGACTTGTTTTTCAATAACAACAGCAACAAAAAGGTAAGGCACGCTGAAAAGGAAAATAAAATTGTCTCAAGAAACAAAGCAAGCACCAGAATTGGACTTAGATATGAACAGATATTTGAATTATCAGGCTGAGAATTTAAAATAACTATAATTAAATGTTAATAGTTATAATAGAAGAATTAGCATACAAAAACAGGAGGGTGATATAAACAGAGAGATGGTAATTCTAAGAAAGAATAAAAAAGAAATGCTAAAAATGAAAAGCAAAATAACAGATATAAAGAATGCTTTTGATGGGCAAAGCCAAGAAAAGTATTAGTGAGCATGAAGACAGGCCAATAGAAACTTCCTATACTGAAATGCAAAGAGAAAAATAATAGAAGAAAGAGAACAGGACTTTGAAGAAAGGTAGAACAATTCCAAAAAGTCTAAAATACAGGCTGATGGTAAAAAAGAAAAAGCAGAAAGAAAATGAGGCAGAAAAAAATATTTAGAGTAATAATGGATAAGGACATGCAGAACATAATGAGAGATGGCAAAAACAATTTGCAAGCTCAGAGAATACCAAGCAGAATAAGTAAAAATATATAATAATTACACCCCCGCAAAAAAAAAAAAAAAAAAAAAAAAAAAAAAAAACACATCTAGGCATATAATATTCAAAGTGTGGAAAATCAAAATGAAGAATAAACATTGAAAAAAAACAACAAAAAATTAAAAAATAAAATTATGTATAGGAAAACAAGAGCAAGGATAAAAATTACTGTGGAATTTAAATCTTATAAACAAAAGGAGAAAAAACTAAAAAAAATCTACTAAAATTCTATATGCAGAATTCTATATGCACATAAACTGTCCTACAAAAATGAAGGAAAAATAAAGATATTTTTCAATTTCTCAAACAGAAATCGATGGAATTAATTGCCAGCAACCTAACCTGTAAGACATATTAATGCTTTTCTTTAGGCAGAAGGAAAAGCTAGAAGCCAGAAATTTGTATCCAAATAAAGAAAGAGTGTTAAAGAGAAAAAAATAAAGGGGAAATAAAATCTCTTATTTGTCTTCTTTTTAATTTATTAAAAGAAAAACAAGGTAATAACAATAACAATGTATAAGTTGATTATAGTATATAAGTAAAATGAATGGCAACAACATAATAAGGGATGAGAGGAAGGAATTGGGAATCCTCTGTCATACAGTTTCTGAACTATATAAGAAGTAAAATAAAACCCAAAAGCAAAATTAAATCCTTAGAAGGTAGAAATATAAGACTTTGACAACAAACAGAATATAGTTACAAATCAATATTAATGCAAATATATAAATAAGCATTTTAAGTAGGAATGGTCTAAATGTACCAGTAAAGGACAAAGGCTGTCAAAGTGCATAAAATAAGAAATTCTAACTTATTTACGGAAACCCACTTTACATTAAGATTCAGCAAAATTAATGGTAAAGAACAGACTAATTAATTCTAACACCGATCAAATAAAATATGGATTAGTTATATTAATTTCCAACAAATCAGATTTCCAAACAAGAAAAATTAACAGGTAACACAGAAGGGTACCACAAAATAATAATGTGGTTAATTCTCTAAGAATTTATAACAGTCTTAAACTTGTCTGTACCAACAACTAGATATTCATATATGTGGAGCAAGATGATAGAATTAAAATTGGACATACAAAATTCTCTATTTTAAGTGAAGACATCAACAGTATCCTATTACTGATTGATAAGTAAAGGACAAAGATATCCATAAGGGTATATAATTGTCCTAAATTGCACTATCAACTTGATCTAATTGACATGTACATGACTTCCATTAAATTGGAGCAGAATACATTCATAGGAAACTAGAGGAAAAGAGTGATTGAAGTCTATCTAAAAGCAGGTAAAAGCAAAATTAGAACAGAATTAGTAAAATTGAAAACAAGAGAATAATAGAAAAAATCTACATAGCCAAAAGATAGTTAAATATTTTTTCCCATCCATGAATATAGAATATCTTTCCATTTCCTTACATTATCTTCATTTGTTTGTATTTTCCTCCATATAACTTCTGTATATTTTTATTAGATGTATACCAAATTATTTCATTTTGAACTGTTTTTGCAAATGGTAGTGTGTTTTTTTCCCGTTAATCAAATTCTAATAGTTCTTTTCTAATGTATAAAAAGTCACTTGACTTTTGCACATTAATCATGTATCATGTTCTTTTCTACACTCGTTTATTATTTTTATGGTTCAGATCTATTTATAGCTGTTCAGATTTGTTGCCCATTTTTAAAATATTGTCAAGGTGTCAATTCTTTCCAATTTGATCTGTAGATTAAATGTAATTCCTGTCAAAATCTCAGTAATCTATTCAATTGGTTATCTTTTTGTTTTGTTGATGATTTTCTTTGCTGTACAAATTCTATCATTTTCAATGACATGGATGGATTTAGAGGTTATTATGCTGAGTGAAATAAATCAGAGAGAGATAAATACCATATGATTTCACTGATATGCAGAATCCAAGGATAAAAAGGACAGACTAATCAAAAACAGACACAAGCATAGTGGACAATTTGATGATGGACAGGGCGGGGGGTGGGTAGAGGGGAAGTGTTAGAAGGCTGGGAGAATGAGGTGAAGGGTTAAAGAAGTACAAATTAGTAGTTGATAAATGGTTACAGGAATAGGGAACATGGCATAGGGAATGTAGTTAGCATTAATATATTGGCTAGGTGGAAAACCAGAGGAGAGAAGGGGCAATTAAGGAAATCATTTTATAAATGATATAAATGTCCAACCAATGTACTGTATACTTGAAATTAATTAAAATAAATAAATAAATAAAACACTTGAAAAAATCTCATGGATGGGAAAAAATATTTAACTATCTTTTGGCCATGTAGATTTTTCCTATTATTCTCTTGTTATTTGGTGGATGTCAACAAATTGATTTTAAGTTTATATAAAAAAGCAAAGACCTAGAATAGTCCACATAATACTAAAGGACAAAAACAAATTTTGAGCCAGATTACCTGCTTTTAAGATTTTATTGCTATAGTCATTGATACAGCATTGTGTTGGCAAAGGATAGACACATGGATCAATGGGATAATATAAACAGGTAGGAAATAAACTACATATAATAGTCAATTTATTTTGAAGAGGAATAAATATGAGTCAATGAGAAAGTATAGCTATGTAACAATTGAACATTCATACACACACACACACACACACACACACACACAGACATAGACCTTACAATTTTCAGGAAAATCAATTTAAAATGACCCATAGGACTAAATATAAATTACAAAATATTTTCGGTAAACATGCAAAAATATATGTGACCTTTAGTTTGGTGATGATTTTTAAAATACAACACCAATAGCACAATCCATCAAAAAAAATGATAATTTAAATTTAAAATGTATCAGCAAAAGACACTATTAAGAGGATAAAAAAAAAGAAACAGCACACAGAAAATATTGTAGATGTATATCTGAAAAAAAACTATGTATTCAAAATATTTTTTTAAAAATTAACATTAAGAATATGAACAAGTAAAAAATGGGCAAAGTTCTAAACAAATGTTATTAAAGAAAATATACTGTCACAAAGAAGGAAATAAAAAGATACTCAAGCTCATTTGTTATTAGAAAAATGCAAATTTAAACTATCTACTAAACTGACTAAAATCCAAAGACTGACTATAAAGCTGACAACGACATACAGAGTATCAGAAATTCTCCATCATTACTGGAGAAATGAAAAATAGTAAAGCCACATTGGAACACATTTAGGCTGTTTGTTACAAGACTAAATATAGTTTTACCACAATCTAGGAATCAGGCTCAGAAGTGAGTTGAATACTCATGTTCACAAATATCTGCATGTGGAGAGAAGGTTATTCGTAATAACCCCAAACTGGAAGCAACCAAGATATTCCTCAATATGTTAATGTATAACAAATTAACACATCCATACAGTGAAATAATATACAGTGATAAAAAAAGTATATGTCAAACTATAAAAATACATGGATGAAACTTAAATGCATATTGGTTAGTGAGCAAAGCCAGTCTGAAAAAGCTGTATAACATATGATTTCAATTATACACATTTCTGGAAAATAAAAAAAAACAATCAAGGCATTAAACGAGTTAGTGGTTTCTTCAGATTCACAGGAAATGAGATAAATAGTTAAAGCATAGGAGATTTCTTAGAGCAGAGAAACTATTCAGTATAATAATTATGAATTCAACACACTAAGCATTTGTGAGAACCTAAAGAACCTACATTCCAAAAAGGAATGTTAATGGATGCAATTTTTTTTTAAAAGTCACTTAGAAGTCAGGGATTTCAAGATGAAATGAAGAATGTAAAACAATAATCTAAGGGATTTACAGATGAATGAAAAACTTTCCTGGAGCAATAATGTAATGATTTAACTGACTTTGCAAATGAAAGGAGCCTATAAGACTAAAGGCAATGGAACTGCTCAAAAGCACTAAATAGTGCTGTATTCCATAGGATACAGGGTAACGATCTGAATCTACAGTACTTATATATTGGAATTGAACAGTTAATTAAATTGATGATGTGTGGTGGGGACCAGGATTCTTATTGTTAGAGTGGGAGTTTATGGAAAACAAGAATAAGGGTCTAAATGTGTTAATGGACCAATGTTGGAGACATCAACGCATACTGAACCCATTTTAACTTAGTGTAGAGACAGATATTAAATTATATATAATATATATATTATATATATGACTCCTGTAGCTATATATATATTATATATATAAAATATATGTGTTTGTGTGTGTGTGTGTGTGCAGCAAGTACCCAGATATTGGTTTCTATTACCATTCTCCAATAAAAGAAACCCAAGGTCCTTGGAACAACTGCTGAGTCTAGGTCTTGGGTAACTTGATCTGCAAGATGATATGGGGAGTGCCTTGTAGTGCTAGAAAGTAACAAAAAGTTAAAAAGAAAAAAAACCCATGGTGATAGGGTATGTCAAAGGGACCCAAGAACCAGCTGAAAGAACTCCCAAAGGCTAAGTTAGTAAAATTAGAACAAAATAAAATTTATTAGATTACAATTTGTGAAAAATAAAATAGTAAGCCACTTTTTAAATAAGCCTGAGTTGCCATCTCAGAGGAATCACCTTACATGTGTTACTACTCAAAACTCTGCAATGTTTGAACTTAGCATAATAATCTTTGGAGTAGGCCAAAGCAACATTTTATTCCAAACAATTGTTTGCAAAGCTGTCAGGAAAGCAGACATGTTAAGTACAGGATTGATAAAGGAATTCTTTAGAAATAGAGCCACCATGTATACGCCAAGAATAACAGCTTATTCAAACCTATAGAAATTCCTTTCTTCCCTTCAGGGAATTATTTTCTTTTCCTTTCTTATAAATACCTCCTGACTTCACTTCCTAATTGGAACACTATTTGAGTTCCTGCCTGTATCAGTGCTTCCCAGTACTGCAATTCTTTTTGATCTTAAATAAATTCTTATTGCCTGTCATTCTGTTTTTTTTTTTTTTTTTATTTTTAGGTTAATAAACCCAACTTAATTTAAGGAACTTGCATTTCCAGGTTTGCTTGTAAAAAGTTTGAAAATCTCCATTCCATCCTAACAAAAAGAAAAAAAGCTGAATTGACTTAAAAACCAAAATGTTTCTTGGATCAGAAAGGGAGGGGAGGAGAGAGGCCGACCTCCACTCCTGAAATTAGAAAGGCAAACAGGCAAATACAGGGAGTCATGGCTTACTGGAAAAGAGACTCACAATGGAAAATCATCTGAGAAATCAGGGCTGGGGGAGGAAAAATAAAACTGGAAATGATGAATCTCCGGAGGCCTGGTAAGAACAAATCTGAGAGTCAGAAATTCTAGGAGACTCCATTGTAGTGGGGCCTCCACAGTCTTTTGAGGTATTCCTCCAGGAGTTCACTCTTATTCCCATAATAATTTGAAGAAAAATTCCTGCAGGAGAGGAGAAAAGGAACCATTTTAAATACCCCAGAGCATTCGATTCTTAAGAAAGCCTACCCTCAGTTAACCAGAGCCTAAGGACCTCCTGGGGTTTTATCGGAGCCTACTAACTTAGGAAAGGAAACAGCCAACTTCAGCCCACCGTAGCCATCACATCTTACCTAAGGGAAGGGGGGAGGGAAATGAGAAACAATTGTGAAGGTCACAGTCAGTCCAGGGGCACACATTTACTAGGACTGAGACCTATCACAGGACTGTAGAATGCTTCTCCTCCCTGCCCACCTCAGCATCACACTTCCAAGGCCTACTTTCAGAGTTTCTTTTACCTAAGACCCCATGTCTATCTATCAAGAGAATAAATTGCAAGGCATACCAAAAGGCAAAAAGAAAACACAATTTGAAGAGACAGAACAAGAACCAGAACCAGATGTGGCAGGGAAATTGGAAAAATCAGACTCCAGATTTAAAATAATTTAGCACGAAACCGTATTATTATAAATAAATCATGAATGAATAAATGAATGGATTAGATTAGGCAAATCTCCTGTGCAGGAAAATTCCAAACATTGAGTGTATATACTCTGTCGTTATCGAGATGTAGCAGAATCCCCATTCTTTAAACGTGGGCTGCACATACCAACTTCTATCCAAAGAGTACTATGTAGAAAGAGGACTGAATAACTCAGCCATGGAGAAACCTAGCAAACAGCACTATCACAACCAGGTGATCAAAGTCAACATCAAAAGTGAAAATAATGTTTATCATATGACTCAATATGCTGTGATAAGAATTATACTTTATCTCTATGGTCTTTCTCCCCAAAGAAACATTACTGCAGTCTAATCATGAGAAAAAACATCAGACAAATTCCAAATGAGAGGTATTTTGCAAAATACCACAGCAGTACTCCTCAAAACTGTCAATGTCATTAAAAAAAAAAAAAAAAAAAAGTCCGAGAAACTGTCACAGCCACCGGAAGCTCAAGGAAACCTGTTCACAGAGCTAAATGTATTATGGTAAATCACATGAGATCCTGGAATGAAAAAAACAAAAAAAGGACATTAAGGAATAATACAGAAATCTGAATAAAGTATAGTCCTTAATTAAAAATAACATATCAATATCAGTTTGTTAATTTGACAAATGAACCATGCTAATATAAACTGGGTGCAGGGTATAAAAGAACTCTGTACTATTTTCACTATCATTTTGTAAATACAAAAATGTTCTAAAATGTATTATGAATGTATAATTTAACTATTTTTATTAAGAATAAAATGATATGAGTCAATAGTGTCCATATAAAACTATGAGCTTATTTTTTCAGTAACTTATCTCTGTCATTTCAGAATTTAATAAAGCAAATCTTGTTTCCTCACTGTCTCCCTTAATCTTGAATTATGATTATTTTTCTCTTTGTTTCTATTGCTTACTAAACAATCTTGACCTATCTTCACTATATCTAATATATCCACGAAACACTGTTATTAAGTTGTTAATCATACCCATCAACTTCTCTAAGAGTTAGATAAAACACTAAGTGAAAATAGATTTAATAAGAATAGACAATTCACAGTGCTCCAAAGATGCCACTGGGATAACAAATAATGCATGTCTCTTTGAATAGATGAAAAGGAAATTGCTAAAAAATAAATTTAGAAAGTCTACGTTAGTTTTAGATTCGAACATAGTTTAAATCGCCGTATTTTTTTTACTTTCTCTGAAAACTTTATATTTATAACAGTTATTTTCATTTCATTGATTGTTATATCTTTCCTCCAAGTGATTAATACAACAATAGGTACTTCCATATAATTATTAAGGAAAAGTTACTGAACTTTTACACTGAGGGTGAAACATTTTATTTAGGTATGCATATATAGATATTTTTAATAATTATATAGTTACATAAGTTCACAAGTTGCCTGAGATAGCATATATATTAAAAATTGATAAGATATAGAAACCATTTATGGAAATTATTGTATTCTAGGTCCAATTTAAGGATATATTAAATAAAGTTATTTTTAAAGGTTTTTAGGCCTATTACATGTACGATTTTTTTTTCATAAATTATATCGGTAATCCCCTGAAAGAAATTATAGAATGGAAAATAAAACTAAACAAATATTAAACTTTAAAGTGATGAAAACAACTAGAAACAAACAAGACAAATGAATGGCATATGACAGTTTCCTAAACAGGATAGTTTCATGGAGGAGAAGAACACTGACGGTACTAGTGGACTACTAGACAAAGCTGCATACATACGTGTACACACACATGAGCATGCACATATCACACACCTACGATAATCTTATGCTGTTTATTTGTACTTATGTTTTCTGATCATTTTTTTTTTCTATTGTACAGACTTCTATTAATGCTGGGGATGATTGTCTTTATTCATTTACTGACCCATTAACTCATTTAGTGAGGGTATGTTATCAACAGCTATCATTCTAGGCACAAGTGATCCCTGCACTCTTATAAATTTCTACCGAGGTCTGCTCCAGCTGCTAAGAGGGATCATCTTCCTTTGCATGGGTTTTGGGTGGGAACTTGAAGTTGTTACTGAGTCTCTATGGCTTTTGGCTACAAAAGAATATAGTTTCTCATCTGAGGGATAACTAGAAATGGTTCCCAATATCTTAGATCATCTCTATTTATCGGTTAACTACTTTTCACAGGTCATTGCCCTCTGTAGAAGATGTAGCAGCAGCTTCAATAAGGCCTGGCAATTTTGCAATCTATGTTCATGCGCAATAAATAAGCACTTTGCAAAGCTTTAGATCATAGTTTTCACCACTTAAACATGAATCAGGAATGCATTCATTGTAAAAATAAAACTGGTTAACATATATATCAAAAAACTGGGACTTTAATGTTTTAATAATGAAGGATGAGGAATGAGAAGATTATTATGAACAGGTAAAACTAAGAATTTTATACTTTTTAACCCAAATTGCATTGGATGTTGCATCCAGACATTTAAAATATATAATTAAAACAGGGTAATTTATATAGATGTTATTATTTGTTTCTTTCTCTTGTAAAAAAATGATTCTCTCCTCCGTTACATAAGAACAGTGGCTAAGCCTAGGTGTTTGTGTACTAACACGTAGATTTAGGACTCACTAATAAATTTTGTGTTGCATAATTGAAAATTAAAAAAGTCTACAAATTGTGAAATTTCCCCACCACCTAGTTTTCTGTGTGACCTTCACTTGACTGAAAGGACTCTTGTGCTGGTCAAATCCCACATGTACCAAAGGTTCCGGTGACCGATATTTGTCAGAAAACTGCAATGAAATAGTAAAATAGACTATTGTGATTCCCCCAGGAACTCTCAGCTTCTCTAGCTATTCATTTTTCTCTAAATACTTAGGAAAGGACTTAAAATAACTCTACCAAAACTGAATTCCTCACCACCAGGAGAGTACCCTAATTATAATTGTGTCAAAAACAAAAGATGACTTATAATATCACTTGAAAATGGATGTTATGAAGAAAATTTATACCAATTAGAGAATGATTTATCGAATTTGGTTACTTCTGAGTTCAACAGCTGCTCATAGTTAGATAACCTTAAATCCCTCATCTATGGGTTCAATGTGTACCTAGTCAGAGTAACAACATATGTGGCTTGAATATTGAGTGTATCCTGTTTAATTATTCAGTTAATGTCCATAGTACACTAAGTATGTGCTGGATTACATTTTGAATACAAAACAAGGCAAAAATTAGTCTTCTCTTGGATAGTATCATTTAGTTAACAGAGACAATGTGCAAATTAAACAACTGGGTCATTATATTTATAGCTGCACCAGTTATAATTGCTATGATACATGGATTCAAATAACAGATATAGAGAGAACTGATCACTATTCAATGTTAGATGGTCAGGAAAGGCCAATTGGAGAAGGTAGCATTTAAGCAATTACTAAAAGGAGCTACTTAAAGAGAATAACTGCTTGGGCAGGAGGCACAGAATAAAGGCCCTAAGGAGATAACGAATTCAGTACAACTGAAAAACGGAAGAAAAACAATGTGACTGAATGGTTTAGGGAGCTATGGTTTAGAGTTATGAAGAAGAAGCTCAGAGAGACATTTATAGAGATGAAGTCTTGGGCCAGGCCATGTTAGGCCACATAGACTAAAATAAAAAGTTTTTATTTCATTATAAATACATTTAAATTAATTGTAAGTTTTGATTTGGTAAATAATAAAATATATCTTTTAGTTTCAATTATTTCTCTAACTTCTGTGTTAATAATGTGAAAGCCAGAAGGATGGTTAGCAGGTTACTGTATAGCCTACATGATTGGTAATGATAGCTTGTTCAAGAGCAAATGTAGGTGGAGAGGAAAAAAGTGAACATGATTAAAATACATTTTGATAGTGAGAGATATAGGTATTATTGAAGAGTTTCAAGGAGGAAATAAGAAAAAAAAAAGCAATAACTGCTAACTCCTACTTTTGTGGTTTAACACAGAGAAATGTCTGCAAATTCTGAAATAAGGAATTTGGAAAGATGCAAAAGCTCGTATTTAGTGATAATTTTATTGTGAGCATGATTCTGTGAAGCTGTGTGAAGCATGGCCGAAATATTGAGTGAAGGACATGAATTCGATGTTCAGTGAAGGCTGGAGACAAAAATTTTGGATGACATATGGATTGTGTGCAAAATTATGTTTACATATGATTAAATAGGAATAGAGTAAATATAGAAAGCATTAAGGTTGAGGACCAAACCTGTAGGCACTTCACAATCAAGATTTTGTGATGGATTAGAGGCAGTAAAGATAATTTAGAATATGTTGCTAGTAATATAAAGGAAAAAAGAAACATAAGATACTGAGATATTATGGTACTCAAGAAAATAAAGTTATTCAAAAAGGAGAGGTACCCCATGCTATTTTCAGGTTAAGTAAGTAGAACACAGAAGTGACCATTGCAAAGTGGAGGTCATTGGTGACAATGACCAAGACATTTATTGCTATGATGAGAAGAACGGGTTCATTTATTTTGGCTTGATGATATAAAAAGGTGAGAGAGGAAAGGAAACATTAGCATTAATTACAGACCTTTCTGAAGAAGTTTTGCTAAAAAAAAAAGAAGAAATGGAGACAGTAGTTAAAAGGGATGTGGTACATGTTTCTATGATGGTGAGGTTGAGAAATAAAATGGCGATGAAAGATAGTCTTTGGGAAGCAACTAGTGGATAGTGTCCACAGCACATGAGAAGAGTACGAACTTAAATAATAGCAGGAGTATCTTATCCCCAGTAACAAAAAGAGACAGACAGTTTCTCTCTGCCTGTTAATTTGCTCTTGCCAAATTAATGTCATTTAAATGTTGTTTGTAACAATTGTAAATTTTCTTTGCAAACTCTGTTAATTCAAAAAATATTAAGGGACATTTTTTGTAAACTTATTCGAGACCTTTTAGAAAAAGAGTATTTAAACCGTGGCTTATGTGTATTGTTAATAATGTGGTTAACACTGATAAAAATCAAAGTAGAGGAAGACAGCAGCTGTGGTGGATGGTAGTGCTGTTTTCATTTTTAAAAAGACCTTTCTTAACAAGATAGCAGCTGTGTACTTTCCGAGGTATATTTGCGGGAAAATTACTACAGGCAGAGAATAATAAAATTTGCACTTTCAAACTTCACTATTTTTATTTCACAATGTCAAACTATCTTTATTTATCTAGGAATGTTCAAGTAGAGAGGATTTACCTGGATAAATTATATTCCCGTGAGGATCGGATCACTGATTTACTCTAATACATCTGTGAAGACTTATTTTTTTTTCTATTGAGGTTAAGGGACGAGAGGCTGGGACTAACGTTGTATTCATTTGCATTACAGCCACTGAAATAATAATAGGTATGACATCTAGAGGAAAGAGAGTGCTTTAAAATAAGGGCATTCTCTCAAATCTAAATAGTTTCCACCATAAAAACTGAAGATAGTTCTTCCTAGATTCACTGTTTTAGAGAACTGTTATTAGTTGACTTTAAATGGCTTTTGTTGTAAAATAAACAATCGGTATATGGCATTCGATGAGAGGGATGGTCTGAGAATGGTTTACTGTGACAATGCAATCACTTTCAGGTATTAAATTTCAGGATGAAAACTATAAATCATTCACCTTGCCAGAGTGAAGTTTGACGTTTCTGTGGTCAACGTGGGTACAGGCACCAAGGACAAAGGAGTCAGAATAAGTTGATGAAAAAAAACCTTAAGCAGTAACATGTATTTTTCACTTCTTGCACGATAGGATGTATTAGATTTTCTCTACTATCAAGTTATTAATTGTGTGTTAGCTATATACTTTTCCTTTATATGATATACATTATTTTATTATATCATATGTATTGACATATAAATGAATTAAAGCTAGGGACTTTAATGGACCAAATGATAACTCTGTCCCTAATAATGTGGCACTGCGATAGTTTGATTTTATACGGGTGATATAGTCTAATCCACCTAAGTTATGAAAACAATGGTATAAATAACCATATAGTTTATTTTAGAGTTAAAATTTGTATTCATACAATTATGCAAGGTACTCCAGAAAGTGTTTCTCAATTTTTAATGCGTATATGAAATTCGGTGTATTCTGAATCAGTAATGGAGGGGGAGGAGGTGAAGATTTATTTCAGACTCTACAGTGATAGCAATGTTGCCACCCTGCTGATCACAGTGGAAGCAGCCAATGGCATAAACATAAAGCTTTTAATACCAAAAGATAAATAAAATGCAATCAAACATTTTCAGTACTAAGAGTGGTTAAATTTCAATATGATTGTCGCCTAAATGAAAGAGGCTATTACAAATACATTTTCTAGTTTCCTTTTATCTATTCTTTGTTTGCTCCCACATTTCTTATTTCCATTTTAAATAACTATCCAATCTACAAATATTTTCATTATTGACTCATGCTAACTGCCAAATCAGCAGTATGTGCAGCTCAAAAATAAGTGCACGTTTACTATAACATTTCCTCTGGGAAATGTTCACTGTTGTTATTATCCTGTTCTCCTTCTCTCCTCCCTGTTTCTGGACTAGGATCTGACAATGCTTCCTCAACTTTAGTTGTTTGAAAACAGAACAGAGGCAAAGATGGATGCCAAAGAGCAGAAAACTTAAAAAAAAAAAAAAAAAAAAAAACACATACAATCTCTTTCACTTGTCTTTTGGAAAATATGAAAATAATGTTTACCATCATTCAAAAGTTTCTTTCACTCATATCAAGGTACCTTAAAAATTTATTCAAAACTAATGGCTGGAAAAAAAACAAACAACAACAACAACAAAAAACTAATAGCTAAGAAGCTGAAGGTACTCTATTTTGGAGCTCTCAATAGACAATTTAGGAATATTGATTATGCTTTGTTTCTCAGTGTGCCGCTTCACAGGGAGGTTAAAAAAAAAAACTCTTTAAAATTATATACATGTATATGTGTACACTTATTTAATAACATATATATATGTTTATTTACACTTATGTATATATTTTAAAATATAATAACTCTTGCATATAATATAAAATATTTTTATGTAATTCTTTTTCCCCTGAATTAATGGTTCCATAATAACCAAAACCTGCAGATCTTCCAGTGATGGAATTTCAGGTCAGCAGATACGAAAGCGTCAGTAGCAGCTGTCACCTAGTTTTCATAGAAATTGAAATCATTTTCGCAAGCACATTTCAGATTGGTGTAAATATACAGATTGTCTCAGCCAGGTTCCAACTTTTGTATACTCTTCATAAAGACAATAACATAACAAAGACATGTATATATGTTTTTTTTTTTTAATTTGAAAACACAGTCTCTTTTGCTCTGTCATAGTCTTCAAGTATATTATGTGGCTTGATTAAATTTATAAAAACAACTGTTGGAAATATGTAAAACTTTGAGGTGTACATTATAATAATAAGGGATATTTTTGAAAAAATTAATACATATGAATGGATTATAATAGTAAATTGGTTTGTAGATGTATAAAAGGATGAATAGTTGTGCTGTATCCTTTGCTTTTGAAGAGATAATTTAGGAGGTGCACACTCAAGGGAACACGTCTACTATCAGCATGTTTCTTCTTTTCACCACTCCTTTTTCAGCTATTTCTATCCAGCAGTTGGGAAAGACTTATTTTTTTCAGCTTGTTTCACTTTTCCTTGCTTCCCTACTTTCCTATTGGTTGATTATGTAGCTGCTCGGTTACATAGAAACTATTAGGGAGGCCCAAAAGCATGCAGGCTCTCATTCAGTTACAGGAGAATGGGGGCTTCAGTAGAAGGAATAGTATCGATGATGTCTTCATCAGAGGAATCTATCAGATGTTTCAGAAGTGCCCTACAGCTATGTCCATGAGCAAACATCAGAATAATTTTGTCAACTAATACTTCCAGGAGAAATTTTTTCATTCCAAAAAAGGAGTCTCCCAAGAACATCTTTTAAGCTTTCAGATAGTTGAGTTCCTTCCCACATTTCAGAGTTTCTTCCATTCTTTCACTCTTAAGGTTCTGATCCATTCAAAAACAATTCTCTTTATTTCAAATATTCTCTCTATGTCTTAACATAATTAGTTCATACTTGGACATTCTGGTGGCTGAGCTTCATCAGGACTTTTAAATGGGCCAATTTGCAATGCTTATGAATGTGCATTTATGAATGCACATTCATAAATAAGTTTCACAAGTAAAAAACTTATTCTCAGAATTCTTCATAGTGAAAGTCCACTATAAGTGGACTATTCAAAGCAATAAAAATTTCAGACAATATTGTTTTAATGACAATATCATAGCAGCAAAACGAATGTAAGAAAATAATATATTATTTATCCAATCAATCATAGTACAAATAATTCATAAGCCCTACATTTTTATTGTCTCTATTCAATCTCATTTTAAGTCCAAGAACTATTAAGAAATTCTTCATTTTTTATTTTAATATCTTAGTTTATTATAACTTAAATATGATTATTAGATGCAATATATTAAAATTAATTCAACATAATATGGAGAAAATACACTACCATGTTTAAAGGACAAAGAGTTTATGTCATCATGTCTTTATTTAAAAATTTCTATTTATTAATTTTGTGATTTTGAAGTGTCCATATAACATTTCTACTTCATTTGTCCTATTCATTTATTGCATGGCATTTAGCTGTTTACTGGCCAAGCATTGAAGATGAAATGCTGGTACCAGATAAGGAACGAGAAATCTAATATCCACAGGCAAATTTAGAAACACATTATTCATTCATTCATTCTTTCATTCATATTTATTCTTGCTTTATAATTTTTCCCAGTTTTATTGAGATATAACTGACAAACACTATGTAAGTTTAAGGTACACAAGGTATAGATTTGATACACTTATATATTACAAAATGTTTAACACTACAGTGTTAGTTAACATCTGCATCATGTCACATAATTATCATTTCTTTTGTGAGAATATTTAACGTCTACACTCGGCAACTTTCAAGTAAATAATAGAGTATTATTAACTATAGTCACCATGTTGTACATTAGATCTCCAGAGCTTATAAATTATCTTTGACTGTTTAGCCAAATGATGCCAGGAATCAGGATAATTTTCCAGGTTTCCATCAGAGTCCAAAATGTTCAGAGTAGAGATTGTGCAAGATGGTGACCAAATTGCACAATGAAGAAAATATAAGAAGCATCGGATTAATATTTTGAGTTTTTCCATTAAAAATGTTGGGTTTAATATTAGTATTTTTTTCAACTAAAAACTCATAAAATTTATTTTCAAAAATAGAAAATCTTTACAATCATAAAAGCCTAAACTTTTGCTCAACTTAATTTAATTTCCCTAACTGGTCAATTTTCTAATTAATTGCTCTGCTATGACGTTAAAAGCATTTTTAAGCTAATGCATTTCTGATAACTTTTTGCCAGATAGAAACACAAATTTTAATATCCACAAAACAATTAGTTTGTGGGTTCCTATCTCCTTTAAGTGGTATGGTCTATAATGGAGAAAAAAAGAAAATTATTTGTAGCTAATATGATGATTCTCAAAGGAATTATTGAATAATGAATGAATATTATACACTGTTCATTTCACAAAAATATAAATGTATAAGAACATATTAGTAGAAGTAGCTAAATATGTTAAATGTTTTCATGAATTAATGATAGAACATTTGAAAAATAAAAGTAGAATTATTGATTTTCTTTGCAAAATTATATATTTCACAGATATAAAAGAACTGTCCATTTTCTTAACTACAAAGCTTAACTTTATTTCATATGTAATGCTTTTGCAATTTCCATATATTTTGATTTTATAATTTATTTTTCTTGCTACTTGTTATGTGAGAAACAGTAACTCTTTATATGACAAATGAGACAAAAATATATAACAAACTAGATAGGCCTTGAATTTCTTCTCTTTTTAATAAACTTTTAATTAAATTTCAGAAAAAGTTAACTTTTTTTCTATATAATTTGAGTCCATTAAAATTGGTACTACAATATAATTGCATAGCTCCATGTTCTCAACCATACTAAACAAAAGCAAACACAGGTGTAAATTAAATCTATTTTTATGTTTTGGAGCCTAGCAATTTTCTTAATGCTATTTAACCATGGCATAACATGCAAACTGTACTAATAAATTAGAGGGTGAAGAAATGTGCTTCAGGTGTTAGTCAATAATTTATGCTGGTGATAGACATTATTTTCTGCATTATTGAGCAGAAATTATCTTGCTTCACATTTCACTACAATAAAGGTTTACTTTCATCTGAAATGGCTTCTTGTCATCGAAAGCTACAAGTATGCTAAATTGCATGGCATATTGCAGTTGTTAAGAAAACAGAAGCTGATCACTCCATTAATCCAGAATTAGATATCTGTACAGGTAATTCTGTGCTAAGAATATGAAGATACAGATATATGTGTATATTTATGTAACTATGTTAAAAGCGTGACTTTTTATTTTTATTCCTCTGTTAAAAATATTAATAATCAGTGACATTATATTTTGACTTTGTTGATTATGGTTAGTGCTTGATGGTATCTTATAATTTCAACTTAATGTTTAAAATATTTCACCTTTAATTACATTTATGTTGGACCTCAATCAAAATAAAATGTAGTAAATATGTAATGTTATTAAAATAATTTTCAATATTTTCATTAGAATATATCTTTACTATCTGTAAACAATACTTAGTATAAACTATGACATATGTATTACTTTATATACACAAATATACATATATGTCTCCTTCTTCATTCTATCACCTATTTATTGATCTACCTATCTATCTACTATCATAGAGAGGTGCCTGCCATCTAATAAAAGTTTCTGTAGTGATAGGAATGTTCTACGATCTTCACTATTTAATATGATAACTACTAGCTACATAAAGCAATTGAATACTCAGAATATGGCAAATGAAATAAAGAAAATGAATTATTAAATTATTTATTTTTAACTAATACAAACTTAAATAAATATATGCAATTTATGTCTAGTACACAGCTCTAGAGTTTACAAAGCATCATAATTAAAAACATGATTTTCAAATGATATCTTATTTTACATATTATATAGTATAAGAAATATCAAATGTTAAGTTGAATCTTGTGATTACAAATTTATAGTGAAACTATCATGGGCTTAGCTTTAGAATAGTATTTGCTTAGGAAAATGTATGGGGAAGGTAAAGAAAATATTCTTCTGGAATTTAAGGTTTTCTAGGCTACTGTAAAGGAGTTGAGATTTAAAAGATGGTGTAGTTATTGGTTAGGGTAAGCTATAACATGGGACATTAGTCTTAGTGGCTACATAAATTATAAGTTAACACCTTTATATTTAAGAAAGAAAAGAAACAAAGATCAAGTTGTTTGTTTTTCTATAACAATGTAAATTTGAAGTGTTCGAGAAAAAGGAATAGGAATTACTAAGACACTTTTCCTCCTTACTTAAACACACAGATTCTGGAATGTTCTTGTAAATATGATACAATATATTTAACACAGAGTCCATGACGTTGTAATCTCTTAGTATATGTTAGGTCTGTCAACTGATAGTAGTTGGTCCCAATTCAAGACCAACAAAAATAGCCAGTTTGGGGGAGCATTGAAGAGAGAAAATTTATATAGTGCAAACTGCTCAATTGTGATATAGTAAGGCTATGAAACAGCTCAATAGTGTTACAGCCCAACTATGAAGCAGCATGGCTGTGATAAGGCCCTGGGGCCAGGACTCTTTTCCGTTAGACAACTCTGCTCTTCTCCACCTGCTTCAGTCCAGTCTGTTCTACTCTGCTCTGGTAAGATACCTTCAGTGTTTTAGCTCCAGCGACAGAAATACAGGTGTCAGTCTTTGATAGAAGGGAAAGTGTACTCTCCCAGACAGAAGGAAGTTGACTTACAAAGACAAAAGTTCTCACTCTGGTCCCTGATTGGTCTATCCTCATGCAAATGAAGACTCCAAATCCTCACGGGTTGATTGGTTCAAAAGGCACAGTCCTGATTGGTCAGAATGGAGCTGCTCCGATTGGTGGTGAAAATGCTCATGGAGATCTAGCTGTGCAGCTCCAGTTGGATAGGGAAAACTTTCAATCCTATTGGTTGAGATCCAATTCCAGGAACTCCTTTATAAAGGCTGGTTCACAGTATAGGAGGCAAGTAGTTTAGTGTAGACTTCTTGCTGAACTACAATTTGTGTGAGATGCCCCTATGTAGAAATGTCTGGTAGGTTCTGTTTTTTAAATTTGAGCTCAGTTTGCTACTCAGAGCCATTCTTAGTAGGTGTTCTTTCTTGGGGTCTACAGTTTTTTTAGTCATTGTTCTCATTTGGCATTTTAAAAAGTATGCTGCCGCTGCTGATAAGGATGATGATGATGAACCATTGGTGGTAAGATTATGGGCCCCCAAACCAGACCTGTAGCTTAAAATTTGAATCACCATATACAATATTGAGAAAATCTATTTATTAATTTTTTTAGCCTCAGTTTAGGAAAAATAAGGATACGTGTCAATCACATAAGGATTTTGCTAGGATGAAATAAGTTTGTGCAAAAATAGTTCTGAGAACATCATCTGGTCCTTAGGCAATAAAATATTAACTATTTCTGTTAATCATTAACTATTACTATTATTTAAAGTGTTTGGATTAACAGAGAGCTATTTCTGAGATTGTAGAGATCATGCAGCTATATGGAGAGTAGAATTTAACTAGGAAAAAAATGGGTCAGAGGAAAGTTCACAGACAAGAGGAATGTAATTATATATTAGAAAAACTAAAGGAATCCCTGGGTGGCAAAAACAGAGAGTTCAGACAGAAACCTAAGACAGTTTAGCATAGAGATCAGTTGGGGAATAAACATATTAGATGTGCGATTTTATCCAGAGAAAAATAGAAAGGCATTAAGTTCTTTTGAGCAAGGAATTATTTCCCATTTACATCAAGGACTGCAAATTCAAATGCCTACATAGAACAACAGGTAACTATCACAAATATGTGATGTCAGGGATAAGACTGGAGTGTAGTAAGAGCAGACACAGGCCTATATAATTCACACTCAAAGGAACCCATTTAAAGTTGCCACTTTCCAGATTCCAATTTAAAGCAAAATATTTCACTTTAAATGAACCATTATTTAATGGACTTATTCTGTAAAGTAAACATTTCAAGCAAAACATCCATTCTGAGTTTAAGTAAAACAACGATGACATGTATATGTATTCTTTTATAAAGCAGAAATGGTTTGTAACCTGAGGGGACTATTGATCTTCTTTTATTGCTTAAAATTGAGGTTACTTGACACAAAGATGAAGGGTACTCTTTTTTTTTTTTTTTTTTTACATGGGTTGGCAAACTACAGACTGCAAGGAAAATTCATTTTGTAGCCTGGGAACACTGAATGGTTTTTACATTAGCAATGCTTTTTACATTTACAATATAAACCAGAACAAAACAAAAAGAAAATCATGCAACAGAGACCATATGGTCTACAAATCTTAAAATATTTACTCTTTGGCCCTTTGCAAAAAAAGCTTGTTAACCCCTATTTTAAGTCATAATAAATGTAATATATTATTTAAACTTCAAGTGAGAAAAAAATTTAAAAATTTAATGGACATAAATGTTAATTTTATAATAGACATAATATTAGGGTTTCAACAATGAAGATAGAGAGTTGTACCTAAAATTTTGTCCTTAAAATAACTTGTCGTATACATTTAAATTAATTTAAGTTAATATTAATCATATATTAAAATATTAAGCATATATTAAGTTTGAACATAAAGAATATTAACATGAGCTATGGCCATTTTGAAAAGATTGCCATTAAAACACATACAGAATAAAAGTTGTTGTAATAGATGTCAATGGAGATCATAAAGATTATAATTTACATACAGTATAATTTAAATATAATTATAAAAATAGCTATCTCTGGTAGATTATTTCATTAATTAATGGCCTTCGAAGAATCATGCCTTTCTGTATCATATGGCTTGCTACCTGTTTTTATCAATAAAGTTTTATTGGTATATATTCTATTTATTTACCTATTATCTAAAGATGTTTTCAGACTATAATGGCAGAATTGAGATTTTCTAGCAGACACCCTATGGGCCACAAAATATAAAATATTTGCTACCTGGTCCTTTACAGAAACACTTTGCTGAATCTTATACTAGAGAATAAAGGCTTCGTGGAAGAGAACCAAGGCACGCCTGTTGACAGGCAGTACCACCTGCTAAAGACGTCCAGCAAGTAATCTTGAAACTTTCACCCAGCCATGTGTCTGAGAATTACCCACTAACTCACAGGATCATGTGAAATAAAAAATAGTTGTTTTAACCACTAAGGTTTTGAGTTGATTTGTTACACAGCCATTGATAAATGAAATTGGTGTTACTATAAGAATAAAATGTGTGACGTTAACTTTGAAATTGTGTGGCAGGTAGAGTTGAAAGGGGCAGGGGGGAGACCATAAGTGAAATCTGGCAGAGCAGTGAGAAAATTATTATTTATGTTTAGATCAAAAACAAAACAAAACAAAATATGATACATAGTGGCAGAAAAATTGACAAAAATGTTTGCTTCCAATAATTTGGAAAAGTAGAAAATTTACCAAATTGGCTCTATCTGGCTATGGTCTGTCCTGGTGGAATGAAGGAAGTACCAACTAGTTGCTCTTGGTAGCAAGCAGGACCTATTGGATTCAAAAATAAAGTTGCTTATCCTCTGCAGTGTTTTCATAGGAAAAATAAAATTCTCAAAGTAAAAATTGGCCTAGTGTAATAATTAAATTAAAAATCAGGCTAAGATTTCTTGTTAAGACCTCTTGAAGAATCATGGTGTTGCCTAGTATATCCTCTCAACTAGAAAAAAAGGACTTCCAAAAATCTTAAGACTCTTACCCCACATAACCACTTGCATGGCCCAGTGTTAGTGGTGATTTGACAACTAGTTTTGAGTGGAAGGGATAGGCATTTACATGGTGTAAATACGCTCACCTTGGCTCTTACAAATTTTTTAACATTTGACAGTTGCTTATGACCAGTTAGTGCCAGCTGGCTCTTGTATTTTGGTGTGAAGTAAACACACTCGATCAAAATGCTTAGTGAGTTGCAGATGCCATTATTTTTGTTTGTATGGAGAAGAACCTTTTTGCCTCTTGGCTTCATTCTGTGTGAAATCTTAAAGCTGTGTAGAAACAGAGCACGAACCTGAGCATGACAAAAGGCAATATCAAAAAAGCGTGAGATACTTGAGAAATCTGAGAACTGAGCAGAGGTGAACATGCTTTATACAAGAGAAAAAATCATTTGAAAAAAGAAAAATCACTCCCATGAAAAGAAATGGATCAGTGAGAGCAAAAGCAACAGAGACATGCCTGGAGGAAGTTTACATGAAATAAAACCTCTTACTAGTTCTCAGTTTTGTCTTTCAGATTTCAGGTACTATAGAGAGGAAGAATATGGAAGGCACTGTACAAGATTGCGCACCCGTACACTAAGGGTTAGGGGTTCAAAGGGTTTCAAAATCAAAACAGAAGGGAAGTTTGTATACTGTTATGTGGCCTGCTGATTGACGTTTAATTTTCTTTTTTCTTTTAAGGGGTCCCAATTTCCATTAATTCAAAGTAGAAACAATAGAGTATCAATTAAAAATCAGTTATGGAGATGGTTGGATGACAAAAAAAGATAAGATTTTCAATTAGGGATTGAATAGCCTTGCTTACAACATAAAGGAAATAAGCATAGTTAATGGGAATTGACCTATTTAACCAATAAAATCAAACAAAATACTTAAGAAACTACAATTCCAAGGCAAGGAGCTATGTTAGGATATAAAAAAAAAAAAAGGAAAAACAATATTCATCATTATGGAATTTAAAATCCATGTGGGTAAATGTAGAAATATGCTCCAGGCAATGGGAGATTAAATAAGTATGAAATTTTGTTTCAACTAATGTCAGATTGGCATTAATGCTGTGACTGTATGGGCAATGGTTTAATTTTATATTTTATTTAAAGACTGTCTAAGAGATTTATTCCACTGACACCTATATCTGTATAATAATTGATGACAAATACTTTAACTTTTTCTAGTACAGTTTAAATTGGTTTTGAACTGTATGATTTTCCAAAATGAGAACATTTTCCATAGATAGGCCTCTATAATCAATTGATTATTGATAGGTATGAAACAATTTAATCAAAGTAGTATCCTTTCTTAGGTTCATATAACATTTATTAGCATAAACATATATGAATGTATAGAACCACATATACTGCAGTAAATATTTGTACTGTACACAATATGCTCAATGAATGTCATAAGGCTATCCAAATTGTTACAAATGGAATTTCTCAGTAAGGCTATAGTTGCATGGAAAAAAAAATCAGTGATTAAGATAGCTGACATTTTTAAATGGATAGTAACTAATATGAACTATCATAATTAATTTTAAGTATTCTGGTTGTTGTTCTTTTTGAATTTAGAAAGAAATATAGCTTGACCAAAAGCAGATTAATTAAGATTGTCACCACAAAATGTTTTCATGTTTGTGTTAAAATGTTATTAAAACAAATAGGCTTTACATGCTACTGAGCTGATAAATCCCATCACCAACAATTTTCCCTGTGGCATATTTTTTTATGGCTGCTATTCTGACACTGTTAATAACTTGCATGATAATAATCTACACCATTTTTCATATCTTTATTATGCTAAGCTTTCTGTTCTTTGCAAAATGACAACAAAAACACAGAAGAGGAGTCTAATTTTAATAGCAATTTGTATCTTGCTTTACAGAATTTATACTCTAGAGAAATGGATAATGTTAATATGGTTGTTGGGTTAAAATGTTATTTCAAATTTTTGAATACTATTATTTAACCTCAAAAATAACTCTTAGAACACTATTGATGAAAAGTCTGCTTAGAATGATCATGTTTGTAACATAATAAATGAAAGCATAGAATACATTATTGAGCTGCCCATCACAAAGTTGCATAATTGTGAAAGTAAAAGCCCATGAAACTGCAGAGTGTAAATTTTTTTAAAGTTTTTTAAAATTTTATTTTATTCCTGAAACACAGATAAGAATTGAATGAACCTGTTAAAACTAATAATTTCAAAATAATAATAATATTAACCTACCACTTTAAGATTAAGAAAGTAAACTTTGATTATATCTACAAATTTATTAAATGGCAATTTTATCTCAGTGTATACTTGTGTAATATTATTTTAGTGTTGGCCAAAATTAAATAAAACCTTACTTATGGGGCAGAAATTATATTAAATAATATGTAAGTATTGCCTATTTGACCTAAAATTAGTTTAACCTCTAACAATAATTATGAATATTTTTTTACCAATCTATATTTTATTAGTACATTTTAGATATTTGTTACTTTCTTAGGCCCTCGGGATACACTGAAGAACAAAACATATTAAACCTTTGTTACAGAACTGATGTTGAATTGAGCTGATAACTGGTAAATAAAGAAATAAACAAGATACCATCTTAGGAAGATTAAGAAAGGGGATTCATATAAATAAGAATAAGCAGAACACTTTTAAAAAGGTAATTTTAAAATTGATTTTCAAATGGTGAGACAGATCAGAGGAGATAGTTAGAAAGGGTAATAGAAAACTTAATATATATGCTATTGGGTTCCCAGTAAGAAACAAAATAGAGAATGTGGTAGAAGTAATTTAATAAGATAATAGCTTAAAGTTTTCCAAAATTATTGAAAGGTACCAACAAAACTAAGACACCAAATCATCCCCATATCAAAACAAAATAAATAAATAACTTAAAAAAAAGATTTTCAGTCCAAATAAATAAAAATAACACCTTAGGGATATTGTCATTAGACTATGAACTAATTCCAGTGGAAATTTCTTTAAAGCAAAAACTATATGGAGTTCATATTAGAATATTAACATCATCAGATTCATATTCTATTAAAAAATATATAGAATATTTATTCAAAAAAAGAGATCAACACATTTCCTAAGGCCAAAATCATACAGAATATGTTTTGGTACACAAAATCATTAGTTTGAAATTAGCATCCAAATTCTAATTAAGAAATACATCTAATTTGGAAAATTAACAAAATAGCTTGTTAAATAAATGATTAATAAAATATCCTAAGTAAAACAATAAAAATATTTAACTGAATTATAAGAAAAATAATACATCTAAATATTTGTACAATGCTGTTAATTTAAACTAAGAGGCAAATATTAGTAAAAAAATTAGAGTTTATGAACTAATATTCATATTAAGAAGATAGGAAAATTTGTGAAAGGAAAAAAAGGTAAAAACAAAAGTCAGTAACATAGAGAACTATACTGCAGCAAACAGAATCAAATGTTCATTCGAAAAATACTAAAATGATGCACGCCAAAAAATATATATAATAAAGATAAAATTATCTATGCCAGCACTTTGATTCAATATTGAGGACTTAGGGCATTACAGTAATTCAAGAAAAAATATTATAAAAATAAGAAAGGAATAAATAAAGCTCTCATATTTTCATGAGGATATGGAACATAAAGATGTGGAATACTTAAGAAAACATAAAAATAAATTTAGAGATATAAAACCAAGTGTAGAAATCTTATAGAATAAAAGTTCAAAGTAGAAAATTCTATTGAGTTCTATAAAACTGCACAGACTAGGGAATTTAAATGTATACAAATTTTAATTTCAGGAAAATATATAAAACACATCCCAAAATATTCAACAAAATGTGCAAAAGATGTATGGAATTTATACAACACTAATGAGGGAAATTATGAAAAAAAAAGCTAGTTAATGAGAAATATATAATGCATATGGAAGACTCTGTATTAGAATGATGGTCTTTGTCACCAAATTCATCTAAGATTCAACTCAATCATAACAAGTTTAACAAGCAGACTCTAATGATAATTGGAGGAAAAAAGAACCAAAATATTCCTAAAGAGTAGAACACAGAAAAGAATTAGTCCCCTAGGTATCGGGTACTATTAAAAGTCTGAACTAATTAAGAGAGTATAAATTGGAACATGGATAAATGAAAAAGAATAGTTAAATAGAGTAGTAGACAAATATTTTTTAAGAAATGTTAGTGGGACCACTGAATATTCATATATAAAGAAAGTGACTCTGATATTTTGCCTGACAAAATTCTAAGTGAATTAAATAAATTGAAATATAAATTGTATATCTTAAATTGTATATTATAATATATGAATATATCTTTTTGGCTTATAGATAATATTTTAAACCAATTTACAACATATCATTTATCACAAATGAAATAACTACTGAACTGAATTATATTAATTTTATAAACATTATCAAAAGACCAAAAATACTGTGCAAATGTAAAGGATTTTTTGTAAATATATTTGTAACTTATTTAATTAAAATATTATAAATAAACTACATAAATACTTAAGAATATGAGGAAAATATCAAACTAAAAAAATCAGTAGGAGAACCTAGCCATATTAAAAGAGAATCTACCAAAATTAAATATGTAAAGGGTCTCAACATCATTATTTAGTAGGTAAATCAAATTGTTTAAAAGGTTAAGAATCTACCATGATTTCTAAAATCCCAAAGATTGAAAATATAAATTTATGAGGATATGAATCAATGGATTTTGTGATGAAACAGTAAGTTGGTACAACTAGTTGTAAAAATATCTGTTGAAGTTTAAGAATATCTACTACAGGCGAATACGTACATATTCAGATATATGTTTCCATTTGCAATAAAAATATGTACAAGAACATTCTGCAAAACTTAATTGTAGTAGCTAAAACCTGAAAACAAAGATCAACCAAAAAAATAAGTTAAAATTAACTGGGATATATTCATGCAATGCATTGCTATTTATCAGTAAAAATAATGAATTCCTCCATTTTGTTTACAAAGATAAATATCACTGATATAACATAATCAATGGAATCAGTCACAGAGAAACACACTCAATGCTTTCCTTGATACACAGTTTATCAACAAGAAAAATTAAACTGTAATTTTGGTGTAAATACATAGGTAAGAAAACTCTAACCCAGGGCTAATTACATAGAAGTCAGGAGAGATCAAGAAGGAATAAGATTGGGATGAGATATATGGAATGCTTTGGGTTCCTGAAAATGTTGTATTTATTTTTCATGTGGTAATTACATAAGTGTTTAATTAATAATAAGTACATTAAGTTGTACTTGAATAGTTTACACTCTTTTCTTTCACCATAAAAAGTAAAAAAATCATACTTAAGACAGAGTGAGAGAATGGAGATGAGAAACTACAGATAGTGAATATAAAAAATATATTGAAGAAAATTTGCTCTTTGCAAAACAAGAGAAATGGCTGGTGGTAGGAAATATGTGATTAAAGGTTTTATTTGTTTCTTTTTCAAAACTATAGAAGGCATTACAGTATGGATTTATAATAGTTAACATATTAGTATATAGAATTTCTTAAAATTAACAAAAGGAATAATTAGTTATAATTATAAACAATGGAACCAAAAAATTTACTAATTTATATAATATAGATGGTCATAAGAAAATATTTAATATCGCTATAGTAAAAAATAGATTAAAAAATATCGGAAAGTCAAGTATATTTTTACCTACTGCATTTGCAAAATGGAAAAAAATATATATACGCAGTGTGCATACTGAGGATGGGGAGAAGTATATATTTTGATGAGAAACAAGCATTCTGTACAGTTATTTATAGTAATATATTATTTAATATTCCAGAAGAATACTGAAAAATCCAACTAAAACTTTAAAATATGCTTTAGACATAGAAATTCTACTTCTAGATATTTAATAAAAAATAAATTTCTATTCCAGACTAATTATATGCCAAATTGTATTGCAATATTATTAACAACTGCAGAAACTATAAAATAATAAGTTACTATTGATAGAAAATAGCACCAAATTCTTATATTTATAAATATATGAAAAGGTACTTGATCTAGTAGTTATTCTTAATTATAAAAGCATTTTGTCAAAAAGTGTGTTCGGTATTCTCCAATTTTGAGGGAAGAGTATTTAATTCACTTCATAGTTATCCACCTATCTTCCCACATATTTTTATAAAGAATTAAAAATAACAATGACAACGGATAACATTCATATACTGCTTAATTCAGGTCAAACACAGTTTTCAATTCTCAACATTTATGATCTTATTTAACCTTTACAAGTACCATGTGACAAAGATATTATTCCAATATCATTGTGTTTTTTCATATTCAAAAATTTATGACACAAAAGGTTAATTAACATGCCCCTAACAAACTTGAAGTGGTAAAGTTTGAATTTTAATTCAGTCATTTGCTTCAGCATTCATGCTCTTAAACATTAAAGTGAACTCTCATCACTACAAGGTATTTTATTAAACACGATAACAAAACAAACCATCATGTCAACAGCTTATTCTTTCTCATCCTGTGTACTGCTAAATCTCTTCTCTTAGGTACTTCTCTGGAGAACTGTCCCCTGCTGAATGGAGCTGCCTCACTAGGGAGTCCCACTGGCTCCCATCAGCAGCCCTCAGTTCAATAGCTTCCTGACTGGTGGGTATAAAACCTGGACCAAACCTTCAGTGGAATAACTTTGTGGTGCAGTTAACACTTCAGAGGCATCTGTCTGTGGATAAGGCCAAGGCCAGACTTTACTTGAGACTGAATCCTTGCTCAGCTCTCTCTCACTTTCCTGTCTCATTTCCACCTTTGTGAGTGTTTTCTAAAGAATCTTTTCCCAACAAATCCTATACAGTTGAATTGTTCTCTCAGTCTCTGCTTTTATGGAAACTGACCTAAAACATTTAACATGCTCACAGCACATTTTCAAAACACAGATACACAGAGAGTTGAGACAATCATGAAAATAAATGAAGTTGACTGCAGATAATGGCCTGGAGAATGGAGGCCCTCATAGAGAAGCAGGAATCCCAGGAAAATGTAGCCAGGTGTGAATTTAGGATCTAAGTTCAAATTTTCCAAATATCTATTTTTTCAAGAGATTCAGAAAATATTTCATTCATGTGAAAATGTGATGTTTAAATGTGACAAATCTTTTTTATTAACAAAGGTATTATTATATTATTCAAGATGAAATGTTTACAAGCTAATATGGCAGGCAGACTCCACTATTAAATTTCTGTATTTCCTTTTTGTAATCAGAAAATAGGCTGTAAAATAAGATAATGTTTTATATGTAAAGTCTTATCTGGTCAGGTTAGGTGTTTAACAACAACTGTTTATAGAATTCTGCTCATTTATAGAATTATCATATGTTATTATTTAATATTATTATAATTATTATTATCATTTAGACAAGAGAGCTGACATAGATACATCAACTAACTTTACTCTCTATGTGCCAGAGGCAAGTAGTGGATTAGAGTGTCAAAGGTTATGCTTTAAACACTGGCCTATATTGTCTATGATCAACTTTGTTTTCCCAACATGAGAGAAAGTTATCAATAGAAAAGTTTCTTAAAGTATATTGAACTGCTATAGGGCAAATTTTATATTCACAGGAATCAGTTCCTCATCAGACATCCTAATCAACTTTATTGACTGTTGAATTGAATCAACTAATTAAAATAGCTGATTTGGCTTTGAGAAAATACATCTTTGAAGAACAATCACAAAGTTCTTATTTAAGGTGTCAAAAAATATTGGGGGCAGGTTTAAAAACTAATACATACACATAGACTTATACACATGTGATTTCCAAACTCAGCTTTCTGTTTTGTTCTTTTATATGTAATTTTTTCACCACAAATCATTTTAAAATTCATACTCAACATGAGAGTTCTATATTTTTAAATAGCTACAAAGCAGTGTTATAAAAATAACTGGTTGATAATAAAAAGATTTATATCAGAGACCATTAGGCTTGGGCAAATGAGCTAGCTGAGGAGCACTTGAGGATTTAGTGACTGGTAGTAAGTCTGAATCAGGAAAAAAAAAAAAAAAATATATATATATATATATATGATATCTGCTAAAACAATGTAAAATAATACATTAAATACTTTTTTGAAAAGGAAGATAAACTAATAAAGTCTTGAAATATGGAAGAAAGCAGTGTTTCTCAAGAGTGGCCCATGAACCAGCAGGATCAACATTATCTGGTAACTTGTTAGAAATTCAAATTCTTTCACTTCACCCCAAGTCAATGGAATTTAAATCTGAGGTGATGCTCAGTCTTATAGGTGATTCTGATCTACTCAAGAGTTTGAAACTAAATGACATATTAATTGAAAATTTTTGTGCATAGTGGTCGACATGTCACTCAGCAAATTTTGCAACTTAGACTCGTTTATTTATTTGTTGTGTATTTCATTTCTATTTAAAAGTTATCTTAATTTATAGGTCATCGGGTTTATGAATATTTGTTCCTGCTAAGAAAACTAAAAATAATTAACACATAAATCAAAAAGAAACTGTTGATTTTCTAAAATAGATTAATGATTGATGTGTAAATCAAGGTTTTGTTATGAGAACAGAAAACACTCCAGGTGTTTAATTAAAATGGAATTTATAGAGAATATGTGTTGCCTTCAAAACTGTTGTAACGGAATGGGGAACAGATATCATGAGGAACCATGTGAGTTAATCTAGAAGTATAGCGTCATGCGAAGCTACTTCTGGTAGCCCAGCTACTTGCATCACTTAGGAAGGTGATTCACTACAGATATCATGGAAGCCATTTTTTTTTTTATTTGTCTAAACACTTAGCCATTTCTGCAAGTGTGGGAGAATAATGCTTCTGCTTTACTTCCAATATCTAAACTTTTAATTTGGAATCCTAGAGTCAAGGGAATGTGGAAAATGTAGTTGCTAGGTTTTCAGCCCTTGCTATACATATTAGCAAGAAAATATTTGAAGGGAAATGGTAGTTTTTAATACAAAAAGAAAGCATCCCATAAAATTAACTTGTTCCTTTGGATGACTGGCTTTCAAACACATCATTCTATACATATTAAAGTACAGAAACAATACTAACCAAAACATCATGTTTTCACTCATATGGTGTAAATATCATTGTACAAATAAACAGATGTTCACTCTTTTCCTTCCCCAAAAGGAAAGGGACAAAATCGATCAATTCCTAGAGCCATCTCCTGGTACCCCAGAGAATCCTCTGTGTTCCAGACATACACTCCTTCCCCAACACCATCTCATTTTTTCATGATAAGATCAATTACTACAGCCACTGGTTATGTTTCTATGGCATAAGAAACCTTAAATGATCAGATGGCATGAAGAAATCAAAATGGCTGAGACAGTATCTTTTAATGTCTAGTTTAGAGGAACTTTTGTTGTATTCCATGGTGGAAGCACTACAATCTTAGAGAAAAGAGTAGCTCTAAATTAAAAGAGGGCAAATTGGGGAAACTCAGAATTAAAAAAAAAAATGACAGTGTAATTAAGGGTAGGGGAGAGAATTCTGCTTGCATCTTTTGATTCTTATACCTGTGTTCTAGTTTCAAAAAAAGCACTGTATTTGGTTTCTATCACTGACTGATGTGCTGGTCAAAAATGGTGCTCGATGTCATGGCTGGTTATGACCATAAACAAGTACAGTATGGCTGAGAATGCAAAGTGACAGTCATACATAGAACTGAATATTTGGTACTTCTTAATTATCGAGATGCTCCTGTATCATGGGTGAACTTTGATGTACATTCAAATATGCACAAATATCTATTTTACAATTGACATAAATCTTCAGAGATTGCCAAGTCAAGAAGTCCATGTTCATACATCAAATAATTACTGTCTACATATCAACAAATAGTTTACCTCTGATCATATTCTACATCAAGGTAGGTGAGCAGCAAGATCTATTTTGACATTTTAATCTTGGGAAGGATTTCTTCCCACCAATTTTATTAAATAACCATACAAGTATGGGGTTTTAATACAGCATCTGACCCTTCAACTTACACCAAAATCTTCTACAGACCAAGACTGAGATGTGTTTTCTTTGCTTTGTCTTGTTTTGTTTTGTTTTTCCTCAGACAAATAGTTTTGGAAATCTCTATAAGGCTAGAAGATGGAAAATTTTAAATACATAATAAGTAGCTGCTCAACAGTTGTAGTCATTGTTAAGAACTGTAAAGTGCTGAGTTTTTAAATTACTTGCAAACTAACAAGTGAGTCAGTCATGGTTTAAGAAATGCTGGTAATTGATAGTGGATTCCTGAGTCAGAGATGAAAAGTTTACTTTCCATGGAAATAGCAATAGCTAGAATATCAGCATTATCCCCAACTTACCAAGACCAAATTTCCACAGGGCAGTGTACAGAGGGTCAGATGATACCAGCACCCACATTGCAATAAAAGAGAGGAGATTTGAGCTTAGGAAAACTGCATCTTTTATAATGGACATCAAACATGTCTTTCTTTGCTCTGGAGGAATATACTATATTTATTGTATGAGAAACCTACCTGCCCTTTGCTGTAGAGAGACTAATTAAACTACATATATATTACAAATAATTTGTAGCTATATATATACACACACACACACACACACACACACACATATACACACACATGTTTATATATATTTAGTTACAAATTATGTATACATGTATACATACTATGATTCAATAATAAATAGCCAAACAATTCAAAATATAGGTAAACGTTTTGAAGAGACACTTCACTAAATACATAGAAATAGCTTATAAGCACATACAAGTATACTCATTATCTTTAATCATCAGGAAAATGCCAATTAAATTGCAATAAGTTCCCACTACAACCAACAGAACAGATAATATTTAAAGAGACTGAGGGTGCTCATTTTTGGCAAGAATATTAAATACACACACACACATATAGTTAATGAAATTGTAGAATTGTACAACCACTTTGAGGAGACTTATGGCAGTTTCTTTAATCTACACATACATACGCACACACTCAAATCACCAATGTTATGTTCAGATATTTATGTTGTATCTTACTATTTATTGTCTTTATCCTTTTATCAGAATATAAGCACTGTAACAAATATTCAAATTAAAACTCTCAGTGGTTTCCAATCCTGGCTGCATTAATATCTGGATATTTAACTATTTAGCTATATAAACTCTCTATAAAAATTTGTAATACATATTTATCTTACATATGTGATACATACAATTAACCATATAATTAAGTACCTAGATTTTTAAAAATATCTTTACCATTTATCATCTCACACACACGAGCGCACACACACACACACAGAGTACCTTAAGCCTCACTCCAGATAAAATGGATCAGAATCACTTAACATGGCCTTGGCATCATTGCACTAGATGAAACAAAGCTCATAGGAGAATAAAACTATGTCAAGTACTGTCACAAAAGACAGGATTCCCACTTGCTTTAATTGTTTGAAGGAACAATTAGTGATAGAAATTCTTCAAGGCATATTTTGTAAGTAAATCTTAAAATCATTGGTACCAAATGTCACAATAATCAAAATTATAAATGATTTCTATCAATTAAATATTAGAAATGTCACAAATAAAGAAAATCAGTATGTTATAATTGGGCTAGAAATCTAGTTTAGTCACTGAATACCTGTGTGTCCTTGAAAAAGTTAATTACAAATTTCATTTCACATGTTAAAAAAAAATGTCTCCCAAGGATGTTCTGAAAATTGCCATATAATAAGCATAAATCACTTAGAAGCATTCTTGGCATCTAGGCAATTTTCAATGTGTTAGTTGTAATACTAACATTAATTCCTATTATTAGTATTAGTAGTAATATTTCTATTACATTTATTATCTTCCTTCCAATATCAAAGTAAGGTATGATGTGATGGATCTGCAGCCATGTAATTATTTTGTTTTTAATTCTGATTCATCCAGCTGATATATGTTGCAAAAGTAATTAAATTGATTTTGTATTAATATTTTTATTTTTTTTAAAAAATGATGATGTAGCCAGATAAAGCAATGTCCTATAGCAAACTGAGTGAATTAAGTAGGAGCTAACTAATAAATGAAGATACTAATTATTAACATGAATTAACAAAGTCAAATTAACCAATCTCTATCTTGATCTTTCGAAATGAGAATGTTAGTTTCAATCTTTTCTCATGATTGTACATTGTATTTAGAGATTTTATCCTACACAATTGTTTCCATTGTGTGACAGAGACCTGAATTACATCTTCCATAAGTGATTTCAAGGTGTATGGGTAAATACTTCTGAAACATATGTCTGTCTGTCTGTCTGTCTGTGTGTGTATGTCTCAAATTAGTTGTTATATCACCAGTCAATTACACCCAGAAATTGTACTTAACTGTAGAAGAAAATATATTAGATTTTTAATTTAAAAGCTACAGACAAAGCAACTATTCCATTCTTATTAGAATCATGGATGGGCCTAATGATGTTTCTTTCATTGTTGTGTTTTTCTTTTTTTGGTACATTAAGCTGTTCACTCATGTGGTTAGAATAAGAAGAAAAATTAATTATAATGGATAAAATGTTTTTCAGACCATACATATTGCCAAGTTTCATTTGCCACTACTGAAATTTAGATTATGAGCAGCAATTAAATTTTCGAGTTGATTTTGCAATCTAAGTTAAAATGATCCTTGGCAACATATAATTATGAAAATATTCTCTACCTCTTACAGACTCCACGTCAGATAACAATTACAGAAGCCAGCAAATTTCTAAAAGCTGGTATTGTCACTTATTGTATCCCTTTCCTTCATTTTTGGTCAATATTCCATCTATTCCCCAAAACCAAAATTCTGATAATTTTCCTTCTTCAGCAATTCTCATATCAATTACTTTCTCTATAACACCACTCCTCTAAAGAGATTTAAATCATCATTATTTCTTAGCTGGATTCCTCCAGTAGATTACTAACCTTTTTCTCATTATTATGCCTAGATCTTTCAATATGTCTCATCAGCTGACAAATGATCTTTATAAAATATATCATTCTTCTAATGTTAACACATTTTTATAACTATAGCATCATAATCGAGAGTTTACACTATTTTTCTTCTTAGTTATATATTTCCAAAATAGCCTTGTTTCATGATAATGGGTATTTTTGTGATCTCTGCAATAATTGACCTTGGTCCTGGTTATCATGGACAATACATAGAATGCCACAAACATGTTAGAAATAGAGTTATTTGAGACCTTGTACTAGTATCTTTGATATTGCTTACTCTGTATTTGTAGGAGCTGTCTATTCCAAAACAAGGGGAAACACATCCATACGGAATGTTTCAAAGTAAAAGAATACATGCTGCCTGCTTCAACTACCCCTCTTAAGCCAGCTTCTACCACCTGACACACCCGACACATACAGGTACTGTATTCAATTCTTAGGTCAAAATCTTTTCCTATTACTCCTACAAATGTTTCCTTATGAGATCAGGGCTAAATACAGTATAGACTTTTAGGCTATGGTATGGATGCTAGTTAGAAAGAGATAAGAACTCACTGTAGAGGTTTGGTCAGAAGTACAATGTGTTTAAAACAAATAGATCAGTTAGAATGTCATTGCAATAGTTATGCTGCAGGTAAAATGGTAAGAGTGATGGCAATGGAAAGAGAAAGGGTTTGCATAGAGATTATAAATAAGTTTGAGTCAAAATTTAGATTATGTTGGATATAGAATGAGAGCACTGGAGAAGAGTAAAAGTCGATTCAAAGTTTTTGGACTAAACTGCACATAAAAGGAGGACTACTGTGAGAACAATCTGTTCTTTAGAAAAAGTGAAAATCAGGAATTAGGTTTTGGTTATTTCAATTTTCAGATGCTAACTAGAACTTCAAGAGCAGAATTTTAGATGGCAGTTAGATACGTGAGCATCAACATCCACAGGAAGGTATGAAAGATTTTACATATTTTTATATTTTTTAGCCCATAAACATCTGTTTTAATACAATAATATTTATTTCTTAAGTTACAGTTTCATACATGTTGTATGACTCTCTAAGAAATGGTGCTATATTATTTCCTCCTATATTTTTGTAATGTTATCATCTCAAACACATGGCCCATGTAGCATCATGAAAGACATTAGAAAACATAGAACAGCATATAGGGGTCATTATCTTTAGGCCTAAGGGCTTTGATATATTTCTTTCCACATAATAATGACCAGAATGAAGTCATCTGGCACTAAACTAATTATAAAAGAAAGCTGAGATTTTTATCCTATCTGATCATGAATATCAAGTAATCAATAAACATTTGACAGTCTCTCACACTATTATGTGAAATTAATAAAGAATTTCTTTACAAGATTATACTGCATTGTGGTAGATGAGTAATATTTACTCCGTGGAGAGGGATTTCTTTTGATTCAGGTGAGATTGTGAGCAGAAGTATCTTGTGCCATAATGAAGGGGTAATTGGACAAAGATATATTATACCAGAAGAAGGCTTTGAACTGGCATTTTTAATAAATGGGAGAATGGCATTTTGTTAACTGGGAGAATCAGTTGTTCCCAGTGTTGTTCACAGGCTAAGATGTCTTCTGAGAAAGGAAAATTAGATTAAACATTTTACAGGATAATTGCTGCTTGAAAGGAATGATGAGGACAAAAGTCTGTTTAGAGTACTTTCAAAAGAGAATAGATACATTATAGCTATAAAATTAGGTAGAGGAATGAAACACAGTCAGTCAGAGGACATGTAGGGTCACCAGATGAATATGCTTTTTCTTCTTTCTATCTTTTTTTTCCCATTACTGGCTTATTAAATGACAGGGATGATTCGTTTAAAGATGAAACCATCAATCATGAAGAAGTAAACAGGAACAATTGCATATGCAATCAGATCAAATAATCAAACACATATTATTGGATCCATCACACACGAGCACTTGCCTTTACATAAGACAATAGATGGTTCATTATTTGTTCAAGAGAGGAGGAAGACAGCTACGAATTATGGTAGCTTCGCATGTTTGAGTATGGTTCCATTTGTATTAAAAACCTCCAGAATTGAAACATTACAGGACTAGAAGGGATATAACAGAAAGTATAAGTGTGATGTGGTATGTGGGACACTTGGATGCTATGCGTTACTGGTAACACAAGGTCTAGGGTTTCACCACGGAATAATGACTAAATAATCCAGAGGAAATGATATTTCGAGATAAATTAAGGATTTGAGAATGCATGATCTGTGTAACTGTATCAAATTTGACTTCCTTTGTTTCTAGTTTGCTTAGAGTAAAACTCTTTCCAGAAGATTCCCGAGTCTCTCATTAAAAGACACCAGAGTGATCAAATGGACTCCTAATGGATAAACTTCGGCCTAAATATTTGTCTTGATTTATAACTTAAAAAATATATTTCTGCTATTTTTCCACACAATAAAGATAGAGAACCAAAGTTAAGACAAAATCAAAATTCAGCTTAATAAATTTGACTCCTAATTCTTTCAATCAGTTTATCATTGGTAATTAGAATTAAATATAAAAATTAATTCATTACTCTTGTTCTCAGTGCACAAACATCTGTCAACCAGAAAGACAAAAACTGGAAACAAAAATTTTCTAAGCCGAAAAATTTACATAAATAGGATTAGAGAATAATGGCAACAGTGCATGCCATTCTAAAATAGAGTTTAATATAAAGAAAATTTTTCTTTTTTGGAGAATATTAATTTGACCCTAACCTTATATTTAATCAAATTACTAATCTCCATTTTATATTTTTTCTCAATTTTGACAATGAAAATATACAGGTATTTTACTCTATAAAAAACATTCAATGTCATATTTAAACACATTTAATGCAGAAGTAAATGTAAATGTTAATACTAATTTGTGAACTAACACGTATAATTATTAAAACATTGCTCAAGAAATAATATTAAAACAAGAGCAAATAGAAGTTCAAATTGTTTTAATGTAAGTACAAATTTTTTTTCATGTAAAATTTTATGTGAAATTTTCTTTAAATTGTATTCTAAAATATTACAGAAGTGAGAAGAGAGCATGAAGGGAAAAAAGGAAGCAAGGAGCAAATGATGAGGGAAAGAGGAGAGAGAGAAAGGGGAAGACGAAAGAGAAAGAGAAAGAACACACGATGAAAAGAAAAACGTCCAAGAGTAATTTTTTGTTTTAGAAGAAATATTGTATAACATACATTTAAAATGGAAAGAAAAAAAGCTTAGTTCTCTACCTCCCTGTTATTCTTCTCATTGGAGTTCCGCCAAATGTCATTATTAAGGGGGCTATTTACATACAGTGACATAACATGGTGAGCTTAAAGGTTAAACTCTGTAGTAGAAAGAACTTCATTAAAAAGCCCACATTTTAGATTTAGGAAGGTCTTTTTACAAGTAATGTTAAATAGGGAATTAAGGCAATGACCCAAATAATTAAAGTAAAACAAACCCTATGCATCTGAGAGAAAAATAGAACTTCAAGGCTTAAATCATTACAAATTACTGTCTATATTCATCAAATTAATGGGGTAATTGCTCGGCATGAACTTTAAATAGGCTACGCATCTTCCAACAGAAGTCATTTCTATATGCAGACACTGATTTACTGACTTTTGTTTTATTCTTACCAAAGTTTCAGTGATTGGTTTCTTTTAATTCAATGAACCAGTTTTGATATTAAGACAGAAATACATTTTTTAGTCTATACTAAGTAGTATTTACTATTATTATTTTAAAATCCGTCCTTTATAAGGGCAAGACAAATATAGTATTGTAGTAAAGGTAGAAATTGCATAATAAAATTGTATCCATTCAAGTTATCTAACTATGCAAATTGAAACCCCATGATGCCTGCAACTCTGCATACCTATTATTATCTAAAGTCTTTTAAAAACCAGTGTATGTTGCAACCATCAAGTGGCCCTAATGATGACATTAGCATGGACGTTTTTCTGCTTCTATTGTTTCTTTATCTCTCCATCCCTTCTCTCCTTTCTTCATTCCTTCATTTCTTCCTTTTCTCCTTCCCTTCTTTTTCCTCCTTTCTTTCCTTGCCTTTTTTTCATTCTCTCTGTCTACACTACTCCTTCTCTCCTTTTCTTAGAAACAGAAAAACAATAGACAATGAGAAATAATAAAATAAGAAACATTTACTAAAAGCATAATACATTCTTGTAGTTTTGAGTGTTTAAAGCTCAAACTAAATTATAGTTAAGTTTAAAAGACCAACAATTTAAAAAAAAGAAAACTTCAAATTTTACATAAGATGGTAATTTTAAAGCAAATATTAAAAATAAAATATAAGAGGAATTCTACAAGAATAAACCATTGTAGAAGTAGGAAATAAATTAAAAACAGTCTGAAAATAGCCCAGGTGTGAGGCAGAAGTGCAGAGAGGAAACAAAATGGCACACTTAAAAAGTGTTTTGAAAATGTCCTGATGAGACTAACTGAGCATGTCTAAGATATAAAATTCTTACCACCTCCCAAACTCTCCAAGGAAGCGTGAACAACCAATAGTCACATTCTTAATGCATAAAGAATGGCACTGAGGGAAAATGCATAAAGTTTAGAACTGAGAGAGCTAAATATATCCCCTTGCTTCAGACAGGTTGAATTAGAGAGAATTATAGTCATAGAAATGTGAGACACCTTAACTGTAGATTTGGCAACATGATTAATCATTAGCATTATGTAAGAGGTTTCGGTGACCTGTAGTGAAGTTGAGATGATTAAGTAAGAAAATCTTGGAGACAGGATAGGTTGAATCCAAGCATAATTTGTCATTTTCCCATCCTCAGTCACTTGCCAAATTGACACTCCAAAAAGCCTTATGTGACCTTTAAGCTGAATCCCATTACAGACTATAGGAATGCATGATATACCTTTTGCTCTAGATAAAAGTAGTCAACTGGACGCTGTAGGTAAGGAAACCAAAAGGAAGGTGAAAAGAGATGAAGATTTAAAGTTTCAGGGTCAGTACCCTTTATGTCTAAAATTATATTAATTTTAAATGTGAGTTTGAGAGGCTATCTATAAAAAGGTAAAAGAAACATATTCGAGCAAGAATGAAAATAGCACTTGTGTGAGAGGAGCTCAGAGACACATCCAGTGATAAGTACATAAGCAAAAGTTTCTGAGTTAGAAATGAATTACCAGAAATAACATGAGACTTGTCTAACTTACTAGATAATATTACATCCAGTCCCTGAACTGTTATTGCAGAAAATTAAATCTTTATGATTTGGCAAAGAAAAGTAGAATCTGTACAACTCAGAGGGAAAATCAATGACCATTTTTTTTTCCCCACTGATTAAGATTCAGTTTGGCTCCACCTACACATAGATGTCTATATTTCTATTATATTCTTTCTGTAGCTCATCACTGGGATATGTAAATAGGGAACTGTTCCACTGTTGGACATTTCAGGATATGCTACGGGACAATTGCCCTGTAATTCAGGGAAGACTTAGAGATGTATAAAAGACAGTCCTGGAGTTGTCAGTAGTCACTGTTACAGCTCTGTGTGGACTGTGGTCTGGAGCAACTGCTTTTTGAAAGACTGTTGGATTAGGGAGCTTTGGGGAATTTCTTCTTACCTTCATTCTCTGTCTTTTATACCCCAGACCTTGAATATCGGCGGCCTTAATTTTTATGCAAATTATACACTTCATAAGAACAAATTTTATGACAATAGATGTTCAAATATCATGCAAACATATTCAGTTTTACTATGATAGTCAATTTACCCAAAATTGTGAATACTAATTTTGATATTGGAAGGGAATTTACCAAATGGGTAGATAATATGACAGTTACTTAATTAAGGTAACTGCTAAGATTTCTCCACGTGTCTCAAAATTCACAGACTTATAATTGAATACATGTGAACTTGATATTTTTAAAATATCTTTGTTTATTTGTATTTACACTATATAGAGTGAAATGGGGGTTTAACAGGTAGAAAAAAAAGTCATTTGGCCAAAAGACTGAGTCATGAAAACACTTACTAAATCTCACTGCTAAATAATTGGAATATATCAAGGAACAAAGCAGACACATTTTCTGCTCTCCTATGGCTCAGGGTTTAATGGTTTGTTTGCATATGATGAAAGGATGAATAAACCAGTCTATCTAACTACACTTAATTCAAATAATGGTTGTAGTCTGACTAATCCAAGAGGATTATAAAATTGGTAAATTTGTGTGCCTTTTTTTTTGTTAGCTGATATGTGGCATATATGCAGAGAACATATGACTTCTAATGATATAATTTAATGTTTGATCTATACCTATGTGATAATCCCCAGGTCTACTTTTGTGGTACTATAAATAAAGCTGCAAAGTATACATGCCTCTTTGTCTTCTGGTGAACATATGCAAACACTCTAATCTATGAGATATTCCCTTATGAGAAATCCTGTGTAATAAATTATGAGAATGTTGAATGCTAAAGTGTTTTTGTGAAATGATTACACTAATTTCAATCCCACCAACATTGAGTTCAATTATCTCGCATCCATAAGTTTTTCCATATCCTCATCAAAACTTGAAATTTTCTGTCTTTTGAAATTTAATCAATTTGGTATGCATGTAGGTTTTAATTTAGTTTTAATATCCTAGGCCTTCACATTCACTCACTACTTACTCACCAACAGCAACTTCTAGCCTTGCAAAATTTATTAATGGTAAGTGCCTTATACAGATATATTATTTTTATCTTTTATACCACATTTTACTGTACATTTTTACATATTTATACCATATTTGTACTGTACTTTTTATGTTTTGATATGTTTAGATACACAAATATCATTGTGTTACAATTGCCTACAGTATTCAGTACGGTAACATGCCACGCAGTTTTGTAGCTTAGGACCAATAGGCTACACCACACAGCCTAAGTACGTAGTTGGCTATACTGTCTAAGTTCGTGTGCATGTGCTCTATGATTCCTGTACAATGAAGAAATCACCTAATAATGCTTTTTCAGAACATATCCCTGTTGCTAAGCAACACATGCCTGTATTTTACTCAAAGTAAAATACTCAAAGTGCTCTAATCAAAATCGCTAATGACTCTTCTATTGCCAAATTTCATGGTTGCTAGTTTGTCAACATCTTGATCAGTTTGTCAGTGTCATTTCCGACAAATTTGTTTCTTCTATACAAAAAAGGTTTTTTTTTTGTTTTGTTTTCTATGTCACATTGATCTTATGTATATCTTTAAAATATTTCTTTATCCACTGGGTGAACCATTGACCACAAAGAATAAAAAGTAAAAGGAAAAAGCTATATTAGGTGGCTATTACGGTAATCCATTAGTGAGTTAAAGTCTTTAATATAGCTACTAGAGAAGTATAGAGTCATAAAGATACACAATTAGGACGTATTTTCTAATTGGAATCAATAGAAATTAAAAAGAAATATAGGCCAGTGAAGGAAAGGGAATGATGTATCATAATGGCTTAATTTTGACGATTGGCTGAATATGGGGGCAATTAACCGAAGTGGGTGTTTGCAAAAGGCATAGATCTGTGAAATATTAATCTTTCTCATTTAAGTATATCAAGTAGTCAACAACATCTCATGGAATTGGAGATAAAAGTTTGAGAGCCCTTGGAATATAACATAAGCCTTAGGAGAGTATATATGGAAAGAAAATAGATATGAAACAAACAAACAAACAACAACAACAACAACAAAACAGAATTGAGCATTTACTTTTCCCAATATTTATAAAGAGATCTTGGAAGGTAAATGATAACTGAATTATTGCAAACCCCACAAGTATCACTGTCCAAATGTGATATTCTATCCTCAGAAAGTATTGAGAAACCTGTGGACTAAAGTATTCAAACTGACTCCTTTTCATCTCACTCAGCCCTTTACCTGGGAATATCACTGGGAAGCACAGGAAAAGGCTCAAAGTCTTGTCCAGCATTGTAGGCCAACAGTTACTTTTCCTCAGAGAATATGAGATCCCAAACTCTCTACTGGGCTCCAATGTACTTACCAATTGGCTCTGCTTTGCCTAGTCTTGGCTTCCACTCTTCCTCATGTTGGAACTGCCTAAGTACGTATGTAGACAGAAAGATGGCTGGAGAGACAAGTCTTTATTGAAATGATAAAATCCTAACACACATTTTAATGAGAAATTGGTCTGTGAGCTTCAGTTCTCTATATCAGGGTCCCCAATCCCCAGGCCACTACCAGTACCCCATGGCCAGTTAGGGAACCAGGCTGCCCAGCAGGGGGTGAGCAGCAGGCAAGGCAGCGAAGCTTCATCTGTATTTGCTGCCCTCCTCAGCTCTAGCATCACCACCTCAGGTCCACCTCAGATCATCAGGCATTAGATTCTCATAGGAGCACTGATTCCAGGTGCCAAAAAGATTAGAGGTGGCTGCAGTCTATATAATCTATTGAAGACAAAACTTTGACCCTATCTCTAATAAATTTGAATCTATTAGTTTAGTATCTGGTTTAGGGCAGCAGGATTAACAGTTGTCATATCTTCTATAGCTAGAGGTGTATGAGAATCTATAGAAAAATAAAGGCATTGAATTTTCTCTGCCGTTAGCAAAATAAAATGTCCATAAGAAGAAGAAAGCATCTGGAAAAACCTTGGGCCATGAGGAGGAGCAGGTAATCAATGATGAGGATGAAGTGACTCAATTTTTTTCTTCCTGGCTGAAAGAGATGAGTGTGCAAGATACACACACACAAACACACGCACGCACACACACACGCACACACACACAGAGAGAAATAAATAAATAAATATAAAAACAAAAACAAAAAATACAGCAATCACCAAAACAGACATATTCCTTATCAAGCTACATAAGGAGAAACATAAAGTACAAATGGCTTATAGACCTAAGTCTGTTGTATTGATGGAAGGAATTAACACCTTACACTGCTCTTTTTTTTTTTTTATCAGCTGTAAAAGTCTAATGGTACCTCAGATCCATAGGCAGGACTTCCACAAACCCTTTTCCCTTAAAGCTGGCTTTCTGAGGTGCCACGATGCAAATGATTGAGGCATGAAGCATAAACGTAAAATCAAGTTCTTTTTGGATATGAAAATCAATTTAGTTTGGAGATTATGCCTCATTTTCTACATTATGTGAACATGCTACTTAAATCTTCACAGAATGGGTTGATTCCTACAGGACTGCTATATTTAATATCTGCCTGCCAATGGTTAAGGTAGTGCATAAGGACCGCTCATGAGGAGAAGAGCAAAGAAAGGCATAATATTGGGGTATTGGAAACACATAATAAAATATTTCAAGAAAATATGAGCTATCTTCTGCATCAAATAATAGTGGAAAGACTAATATTGTTTCACAAAGGAAGCCACTGGAATTTTTTAATATGGAACTTATTGGTAATCAGAAAACAAAAACCAAAGTGCAGTAGCTTTAGAAAAGCATAAGGGGTGGAAAAATAGAAATAATTACAATAGCTCCTTGAAGCAGTTTGAGGTAAGATCAGGAAATTGTGTGTCATTAATTCCAGGAACTTTGAAAAACTAAGATATAATAAGAGACTGTTTCGAATGAGGAAAGTAGATTTATTATTGAAGCAGAACACTAAGATAGACTGAAGAATGAAGATTTTTAGGGTATATCTACCCGTACAAAGAAAGGAAGAAACATTTTATAGAACTCCTGTTTCTTCGTGGGGATAAGAATATGGCTCTGCTATTATCTTACATACATTAGTTAATGTTTTAGAAAAGCTGCCTGTCTTGGCTGAAATAGGCTCTAGTATTAATTTATTCAAAATGTTCCTCTAATTCATCTCATAGGCTCTTAGGAACAACATGAAAATTGATGCTTAAAAGACCTGAATCAAATAGAAACAATGACTCCGACAAGGAGATGACTCCAAAAAGTGTGATTTCTCCGACACTCCGTGATTCTTACTGACACTCGGTGATTCTTACTGCCCCGACCCAGATCCTGGAATTAGCCACGCTCCTAAAAGGCAACAGCTAAGCTGTTAGTTCTACTAGGGTTACAGAAGAAGAGGAAGCAAAATGAAAGACAGAACTACACTATTTAAGCAGTCAATCTGTCATTCAGGCATGCAGGCAGTTAGGCAGGAAGGCAAGCAGGCAGTCAGTTGTTCAGGATAAGTTTGGCTCACATTTAAATGTTTTTATTTTATTTCTCTCCTATTTTATCACTGGGGTCAGGTTCTGCATATTTCTCTCTGCCTTAAATAAATATTCTCTCTGAGGTGAATTTTTTTATTGAGATTGACTTTTGATTGTATGCGTTATACACTCACATTTTCCTAAGCCTCTTTTGGAAATCCCAAAATATATTTAGGACTTGTTTTCTTTTCAGTAATGTAATTTGATTCACATTTTTAGCTTGTGAACCTGGAATAGTCAAAGGCGAACCTCCCTATTGAGGTTAATATCACCTGAATAAAGTGTATAGAGGCCTCTCTATACAAAATCATAACAGTCGCATTCTATATTTCTATATTGATTTTTGGAGTTAAATATCAAGATAGAATTAAAATATGATGTGGTTATACTTCACTGTCTGTTCATAAATGTTCTCTTGGATTTTGAGGTAAGTTGTGGCTGCTTAGGATAGAATCAAGTTTGGAGAATCTGATGTTACATATATCTATGTTTTTATCCATCTGCTTCCCTTATTGTATGATATGATTTTTGCCCAATTTATCATTGTAAACAATAACAAAATCTCATATTGCATTTCCAGTTTTTCTATTTTAAAGTGATATTTCAGGAGTTTTTTGGTTTGTTTTGTTTCAAGGTAGAAATTTTTTCTACTTAAGAGAAAAAAATCAATGCTCCTTTCTGCTCAAGAATGAGCTGATTGTCATAATTCTAAACAAATAGAAATAATAATTTATGTGGTGTTTCAAATGTCTGAATGGAATATTAGCATTCAAACTGAAACCACAGCATTTTAATATTCTCTCCAGAGCTGATCAGTTAACAAAAGAGGGTCATTAGAAAATAACTAGCTAGGTTTTTCATTAATGCACAAATAAGCAAAAATAATATTTTCCACACTTGCCTAATATGCATGTACACAATAGTATTCAAACACTGATTTCTTTATCCCACGTTACTGAATTTTCTTAATTCCATATTCCATTTTTATTTACTGATATGAAAACACTAGGGAAAGAGAAAATGCAGGAGGCAAGAAATGAATTCAGAGTTGGTCATTTGATTGCGTGAAATCAGGATCATTAGATCTTAGCTATTCAAATGGATATTTTTCAGAATTTTTTCGATTTGGCTTTGCAGCAGACCTCTGATTCCTTCTAAAAACACAGTCTTCGCTTGGTGGCACAGTCCGTGCGTGTTCCTAAACATGCTTCTGATTGTCCTACTGACTCTCTAGCTGCTCCTTAGTCATCTGTGCCGTTATCTCTGCACGAACTGGAGAACCGAGAGTTATCCTGGGTGCCACTTTCTCTTTCATCTCTCATATCCAAGAAACAAAAATTCTTGTTAATTTTATTTCATAATAATTTAAAGTTTTAACCTATTCCTTATTTTAATATTTTGGCCCAAATCATCAGAATCTGTTATACATATATATTTACTGTTTCCAGCAATGAACTCATTTCCCTAGCCACATGCTATCAATATTTATTGAGTAAAAATTTATTTTTACCATTCTCGTGCCTATTATAGTGAAAGGACTTTACATCTGAAACATCATTTAAATTATCATATCTATTATCATAGTAATAAGATTTAATAATTTCTTAAATGGCTGTCATTGCACAACGATTTTTCCTGTGTACCTTCTCAGCATGTTTTTCTCATTACGATCTGTATTTCATGATCTGCTCTTATAGGTATTTCACAGGAGAAAATATTATATGTGCTTTCTGGACTCAGAGCATGCTTTCCTCACTATCTTAAATAATCTCTTCATATTTTTGTTTTGGCTAATTCTAATTTGTTATTTAAGTATCTGTTTAAATATTATTTTATAATTAAGCATTTAATTACCTCTAAAATTGATTGAACCAAAGTACATGAACTCATAGTATGCTGCATTTTAAATTTACGAAAGCTTATAAATTAATACCTCTTGTCTTATAATCCACTTGATTTTTTGGAAGATGTGAAAAAACAATTAATATTAATCTCCAAAGTGAATTAATAACTGTCCTTTATGGGAGAAGTACCTTTTATGTCATTAACATTTTCATTTATTGTGTGCTGTTAAGATCTCAGAATAGGATAGTTTGTCATAGTTTTTAAAAATCAGTAAAACACTTTAAGAGGCTGACAAGATGAGAAATCATAATAGATCCATAAAACCAGAGAGTAGACCCATGATAATCCTCATCAAACCTTTAACTGGTAAACTGTTCATTCCTCCTTTACTAATCAACTATCAATTTCTTCTCTGGAAACACTGAACTAAAGAGACTCAGAAGGGGTCCTAAGACACAGCTGAGATTAAAGATACTATAATTTAAACACAGCAATGATAATATAGTCTTTCGGTAGAATAGAGGTGAGAACTCTTTCCAAGACATTTTCTTTCATTAGCTATGAGAATGTGGTAACCAGGTTTAAAATTTCACATGGGAGAATGAAGAATTCTACTCTGGTAACATTTATCAGTCTAAGAGAAAACATGGTACAGATACTCTCTTTTTTAGTTATAATTTCTCTAAGAGTCTGGAAAGATTGCTCCACAATAAAATAAAAAATCAACAAACCCCATCAACCTACACAGAACTTCCAGTTAGCTTAATGCAGTCTTAATCTTAAATAAGAAGAGACTACTTAGGCTCACAAGACATTTGCAGAAAACCTCTCACAGGTAACACAAATATCAGGGCAAGCATACATAAACAGGAATCCAAGGAAAAAGAAAATTCAGGGAAAAAAATTAATTAAATAATATTAGTATTCTGAACAAAGGACATTGGATTATCCATATAAAAAGCAGTAGACTATAAAAGAACAGTAAGAAGGACTTGAATGGAACTTTCTGCAAGAAATAGACAAAATTACTAAGTTGGATTGATGTACCGAGAGGGCAGTTATACTTCTGGTGGAGAGTTAAGGTATATTTTATTGCAGATATATAGAACTAAGCAAACAACAAAAGAATTTATTATTAATTTTAGAGGAGACAAAAGGAACAAAATCATAATATGGTAGATATAAATCTATAAGTAATAATTACCTGGTCATTATAATGTTATGTAATGCTAATATAGCATAAAATTATGATTAATTGTATTTGAAAATACATAAGGAATGGTGTGCATTTAGGGACAGATACAAGAGAGCAAGTTTTATTTTTCCATAGCGGGGACTCTTAGATTCCTTAGTAGAAATATTCCAAAAAGACAAACCAAACAACACACTCATTTTTGAGAAATGAAAACAAATTCAAAGAGTTTTACTAAAGATTATAAAGCCTTTGCATTTGAAAATTGGGAATTAAGGAGGTGAGAGAGGTGAGAGTTTTGCTATTTTTCATTATCTGTCTGGTAGGACTCTATTTTAACAATGAAAATTTGTTTCTCTAAACAAATGTTTACAAACAAACCAAAAGTTTTATGTTAGGTACTCCAAAAACCCTTGTGTACTAATGCCTATTCTGATAAGCTTGACTGTACTCCTAAGTAAATACATAGTTATTCAGTTAGGAAATTAATGAGAATTCTCTTTGAACAGTATCATTGGATATTTTTTATATTTATTTCTCTGAAATTATTTTCAATAATTAATAAGCAACAATTAAAAGTTATATTTTAAAATGTGTTATATTTTAAAACAGTTGTTTTATTAAAATACATTTTAGATCAATATGTATATAGAATTCAATGAAGCAAATTAAAATAAGTGTAATTTTCCTATACAAATAGAATTACATGTAAAATATATTCAATTGTGATGACAGTTTAATGCTATAGATGTATACATTAGAGACTGCATTAAATATATATTAAGAAATTTAACACAAGAGAACTTATTTCCTTTGTTCTATACACTCATTGGGAAATATCTCATTATTCACAGAAAAAGTTTTACTTAAGATGTTTATGAATAGTTTTATTAAAAATTGTGTAATTTTGATTATCATTTATAATAGCAAAATTTGGAGATGACAAAAGTGATTTAGAAACATTATAAAATACATATAAGCAAACTTGGGCACAAAATTATTATATAAAGGTGAGTGAACTAAATATAATTAATTATTAGTTTTACTTTATATATCCTCTACAAAGATGTCACATTTTAAAATTGAATAAAGCATTACACATTATTAAGATATTGCTATACACCTTGATATGATTGTCATATGTTTCTATTTATTAGATGCCAACATGTGATCGTTCTTATGAAGTGTTAAATAAATATAATGAAAAAATTCATTAATTCACTAAGTATCAAGAATTTAAAATATTCTGTATCTGCTAACCAGTTCCATGAGAGGCAAAACTGGGCATAATTATTTAGTTAATATTATAGGTATTATATCATTTGTCTTTCAGATGACCTATTCTAGACCCTAACCTGGCTGTCATTTTATGACTGTTAATGCTTATTGCCATTTTTTAATTCAATATGCATTAGATATCCATCTTTCTTTTCTTCATCATAATTATGTACTCTAATTTTTACAATATGCTTTTAGTTACATAGGGCTATTGACCACATGTGTTTATTAATTCTCAAGACACTACTAAAGTGGTACTAAGGGAATTCTAAGAGGAAAAAGGAATAAAATATCAATAGACATAAATCAATTAAAAAGTTAAAATCTCAAGTGAAAGATGTACATCAATGTGAAATAAAACACCAAGTAAAGGAAAGATAAAGAGAGAATTAGAGAACCAGGAAATTCAGATCTATTATAACATTCAGAAAAGGAACAAAGAAAGCAAAGTAAAGGATGTTAGGAAGGAATTGTAGAGAGTAAAATGAAGAGGGTTAAAATAAAAATAAAAGCATCCATGTATCTCAATGTTCAGACACATTTTTTTTTTTAAATAAGTTAACTGCAATCTGAAGAAGTAAATATTGCACTGAACAATTAATAAAGAGTTGTAGAAAACCAGACCAACTGGTTTAATGCAATCTTAGAAAGTCTAGTTCTTGAAATATGTTTGATCGCAAAAGCCAAAATGAAATTAAACCGTAGTGTAGTGTTAACACTTATAAGAATTAAACAGATGCAACAATGTTTATAAAGAGAAAACTATTTCCCTTTCTAATATTTTAAGACTACATTAATAAGAAAAAAATGTAGATATACAGGGCTAATAGAGTACAAATGTAAGTAGTGCACTGCCTCCAGAGCAATACTAAAAGAAGAAATCTTGGCTGAAGTAAGAGAAAGGACAACAATGTCTTTTAAGGGGGTGTATAAATCTATAAATATAAGCCAGATTGTTTGAGGTCTTCCATGATGTTCTATACTTGATTCTGTCACTGACTTTAGATAAGTTATTTTCTCTAATAAATTATATAATTATATAATTTTGCTTTTTTGATCCTCTTAATAATTTATCTACTTCTGTGTATGGTAGAAAGCATGAATTAGGGAAAAAGCAGTCTCCTCTTCATTGTTTCTTCCGTGTGAGTTGTTCTGAAGTTGGAACTACTTTTTCAGTCTGTCATTTGCTATGGTTTCTCTGTCATTTCTATCCTCTGGAGCACTGAGCTCACAGATCAGTGACAGTGAATCTATGTACAGAGAGAGAGAGAGAGAGAGAGAGAGAAATATAGAAAATCATAAAATAGCACAAACAAAATATGCCTTAAATGCAAATGAAATATGGAGCAGCAATGCTTAGAAATGTTTGAGTATGAATAATTTTTAACCTAGAAGTTTTTACTCAGATAAATAATTAATAAAATGAGTTTTAAATAAATGTATTGTTAGCCTCATATCTATTCACAGATTTTGATTTGGTTCTATTTTATTCTCACAGATTTAATTAATAGTGTATTATCAAAATAAGAACAAAAAAACCACAATATGTGGTAATTAGAAAATATTAGATTACAAAAATGTCCTAAGAAAAGTCACAAGATAAAAGCTATACAGAAAATAAAAATAAAAACACTAAATACTAGAGCAGGAAGACTTTAGGCTTTTGGAAAAAGGAACTTGGAGACCTGGAAAAAAAAATTGTGCATGTGTGGCGTGTGTTGGGGGAAGGGATAGAGATTAATAGACCACTTGAAATATGGGTTATATGAAACCTAAAAAGAAGATATTGTGATTTAAAAAATAGTGAAAGAGAAAGGCAATTAGAGAGTCAAGAGAAATTAAGGACCTCCAGAAGAACTACACTTGGATTTAGAATGAATACTGTTTTGTGTTAGGTGTCTGGTCCCAGCCCATATGGCACAGTCAGTTTTTTCCTGCGTCTAACCACTAATATAACTAAGTAGGCCAGAAATTATTCAAAAGATACACACACACACACACACACACACACACACACGATTCTGAGATGTGGAAAGAAAAAGGAAAATGGCTAGAAAGCTCAGTGACACTACATGACTTTCCTGTTTGTTTATTTAATCTCTCATTTTGTCCTTACAGATATAAAACTGAGCCCTTGAGAGTACTCCAATCCAGAAAACCCATCAACAAGAGATCTGCCCCGCCCCCCAAAACACCCTAAAACAACAACAAAAATATAATACCTGATAACATAAAACTCCAAGAAGAAAATATAATACCTGATAACATAAAACTCCAAGAAGAAAACATTGTCTGGCATAAGTCTGAGCAATAAGTTTTGGATTTAATATCAAAACACAAGCAACAAAGAGAAAAATCAATAAGTGGGACTATGTCAAACTAAAAAATCTTCTGCATAGTAAAAGAAACAATCAACAAAATGTAAAGGCAACATATAGAATGGGATTAACATCCAAAAAAAATTTTTAAAAGCTCATACAGCTCAGTAACATTTTAAAAAATTGGTTTGAAAATGGTCGGAGAACCTAATTTTTTTTTCCAAATAAGATATCCAAATGGTCAACAGATACATGAAAAAGTGGTCAAGATTACTAATCATTAGGGAAATGCTGATCAAAACCAGAAGATATAACTTAACAGCTATTAGAATGACTACCAAGAAGAGATAAGTATTGGCTAGGATATGAAGATAAGGGAACGTTTGTGCACTGTTGGTGGAAATGTAAATTGGTTCAGCCACTATGGAAAATAGTACGAAGGTCCTCAAAATATTAAATTAGTACTACCATTTGATGCATCTATTCCTCTCCTCAGTATATAGCCAAAGGAAATAAAAACAGGATATTAAATTGGTATCTACACTCTCATGTTTATTGCAGAATTATTCACAATATCTAAGATATGAAAACAACTTAAAGGTTCATCAACAGATGAATGGATAAATAAGATGTGGGGTGTGTGTGTGTATACACATATACATACACAATAAAATAATATGTAGCCATTAGAAAGAAGGAAAACCTGCCATTTGTGACAACATGAATAAAACATGAGAACATTATGCCAAATGAAGTAAGTCAGACACAGAAAAACAAATATTGTATGATTTCACATACATATATGTATGTGAAATCATATATATATATATATATATATATATATATATATATGCTAAGTTCATAAATATAGCAACTAGAATGCTGACTACCAGAAGTTGAGGGTTGGGGAAATGGAAAATATACTGTTTAAGGGTACAAAGTAGAAACTACTTGATAAATAAGTCCTAGAGCTCTAATCCACAACATAGTGATTATAAGCAATAATACTGTACTATAAAATTCAAAGTTACTAAGACACTAAACCTTAATTGACCCCTTAACAACAACAACAACAAAATAGTGATAATTATGTAACATGATAAATGTGTTAGCTTACGCTATGTTGGTAATTATATTACAAAGTATAAATGTATCAAATCAATTGTTGTGCCCCTTAAACTTACACAATGGTATATATCAATTATATCATAATAAATAAATTAAAACAAAGGTAACAAAGTCAAGAAAAGACAGACATCAAAATTACAACTAAATATTGAGAGAATGACAATCGAGAACTGCCTGAAGACTTGCTGAACAAAAGTCCTATAACTAAGAAGAAGCCATGTTGTCACTGGTAAGGGGTGGAGATCTGAATGGGCTGGTCTCACACCCACATATGGTGGTTAAAAATCATGAGGGTTATCTCAGCTGTGTGAGGAGAGTGAGGTGTCCCAGCCACACTCCAAGCTCCCCAGCCCAGGGTTCTAGTGCCCAGAAGAAAAATCTCCACAACTTCCATCTGTGAAAACCAGCAGAAATTGTAGTTGAATGAGACAGAGGGCTGCTGGAGTCTCAGGGGTTACTTTTAAAGGTTAATCTGTTGGTGTACACATTTGGTCTGAGCTCCAGCCCCAGGCAGCAACTTGAAAGGTGCCAGGGACATAGAAGGAAGAATTGAATTGTCTGGCTTCAGGGTGAGGGCTAGAGGGGCAGCTTTCTGACAGACGGAAGTGCTGGCAGTAGCCATCACCCAGCCTGTAGGCACCACTTCTGAGTCTCTATCAGCATGGCTAATACACGATTCCCTAAAACCTGAGTCCACCCAAGTCTCTTAAATTAGCTTTTCCATATAAATGGCCTGTCCTGGCTTCTGAAGGAAACTTTTCCAAAATCTCTCAAAGATCCACAAACCCCAAATGCAGCATCTGGCCTCAGTGTGCCCCATACCTCTTGCTAAGCAGCCCCAAGATCAGCGCTAGCAGCAGTAGCCTCAGTTTACAGCTTAGCCTGTCTCACATACCTCCAAGTTCAACACAAGCAGCAATGCTTGATAGCCCATACCAAGTGGCCCCAGGCAGGGCCATAAGCAATGACAAATCTTGGTCTGCACAAGAAAGCCTCCTAAGAAGCTCTGGAACCAAAATACCTGACAACAAGCTTTAGAGCACACCAGAGCATCACTCAACCACCTCCACAAATGACCTACTCAAAAAATAGACTCATACTCAGCAGGCACCAGAGTTCTCCTAAGGCAAATCCTGTTCCATTGAGTTAACTTCTCCACTATGGTCACAGCCAGTCCTCATGGCCAATCAGCCTGAGGGTCAATCCCTTCCATTGATGTGCCAACAGCAATCAAGGCTCAACTACAATAGAGAGATACATACAACCCAAACGAGGAACATACCTGGAGCACCCAGCTCAGGTAACCTCAGAGACAGTGCCTGTGGGCTCCACGGGACATCTACTACACAAGCCACTATACTAAGACTGGGAGACAGAAACAGTATACAGAAAAAGAAAGGCAGCCAAAATGAGGTGATAAAGAAAAATGTTCCAAATGAACGGATAAGAGAACAAGAGAAATCTCCAGAAAAATAAATGGAGTCAAGCAATCTATAGAGAGTTCAAAACATTGGTTATAAGGATTGTCAAGAAATTTAGGGGGAATTTTAATAAGGAGACAATAAGCATGAGAAAAAGAACATAGAAACTATTAAAAAGAACCAGTTAGAAATAAAGAATACAATAACTAAAATGAAGGATACACTGAAAGAAATCATCATCGGATTAGATTAAGCAGAGGATTAAATCGGCGATCTGGAAGACAAGGCAACAGAAAACACCCAATTGAAACAGAAGAAAAAAAGAATAAAAAAAAATGAGAATAGTTTAAAGGACTGTGAGCCAAAATGAGTAATACTGACATTCACATCATAGGGGTACCAGAAGACAAGAGAGAGCAAGGGATTGAAGACCTATTTGAAGAAATAATGATGGAAAACTTCCCTAACCTGGTGAAGGAAATAGACAGATAAGTCCAGGAAGTGCAGAGAATCCCAAACAAGATGAACCCAAACAGGTTCATATTGAGACACATCATAATTAAAATGCCAAAATTTAAAGACACAACGAGAATCTTAAAAGCAGCAAGAGAAAAGCAGTTAGCTATCTACAAGTGAGTTCCCATAAGACTGTCAGGTGATTTCTCAACAGAAACTTTGCAGGCCAGAAGGGGTTGGCATGAAATGCTGATTTAAAGTGATAAAAAGGAGGAATCTACAACCAAGAGTACTCTATCCAGCAAAGCTATCGATTTAAATTGTAGGTGAGATAAAGAGCTTCCCAGACAAGAAAAAGGTAAAGGAGTTCATCTCCATCATGAAGCCAGCATTGCAAAAGTGTTAAAGGAACTGAGAAAGAAAGTAGGAGTGTCCAAAATATGGATAAGAAAATGGCAATAACTACATATGTAACATAATTTCTTTAAATGTAAATGGATTAAATGCTCCAATCAAAAGAAAAGAATGGATAAGAAAACAAGACCCTTACATATGCTGCCTATAAGAGACTTACTTCAGATTGAAAGACACATGTAGACTAAAAGTAAAGGAAAATGATATTTCATGAAAATGGAAACAAACCAAAAAGAGCTAGAATAGCAATACTTATATTGGACAAAATAAACTTTAAAACAAAGTCTATAACAAGAACAAAGAAGGACCTAGCAATTCCATTTCTAGGTATTTATCTGAAGAAACCTCAAACACTAATTTCAAAAGACATATGCATTCCTATGTTCATTGTAGCATTATTTACAATATCCAAGATATGGAAGCAACGTACTATCAATAAATGAATGAATAAAGTGGTGGTATGTGTATACAATGGAATATTGCTCGGCCATAAATAAAAATGAAATCTTGCCAACTGCAATAACATAGATAGTCAGACAGAGAGAGGCAAATATATGGTTTCACTCACATATGAAATATAAAACCACAAAACAGAAAGAAATTCATAGATAGAGAACATTTCTATGGTTGCCAGTTGGAAGGGGGTTTGCAGGGCTGGGTGAAAAAGGGGAAATGATTAAGAAGTACAAATTGATAGTTACAACATAGTCATAGGATGCAAAGTATGGCATAGCAAATACAGTCAATAATATTGTAATAAATGTGTATGGTGTCAGATGGGTACTAGACTTATAGGTGTGATTATTCTGTAAGGTTTATAAGGTATACATCACTTCATAAGGCTAATCACTATGTTGTACACCTGAAACTAATATAATATTGTATATCAACTAATTAAAAACTTTTGAAATTATTACAAAAAATAAAAAAGTCTCTTTTGCTTAAGTATCAGAATTTTAAAAGGTCTAATGGAGACCTAAAAAAGGGAATGCATCATATGATCAGATCCAGTGATAGCTGTGTGTCTGATCTTCCCACAGACTGGTACCAGCAGAACCTGGCTAGGCTGACCTACTTTCATATGTCATAGCTGCCAGCAGAGATGACTCAGAGGCAACATTAGATGGGTCAAGTTGGGCTGACTCCTCACTCACTCCACACCCACTAGAAACACTAGAATCCATCATTTTGTATCTGTAGAGTCAGTGGAGACTAAGTTGGCCAAACCATCCTCTGCCCCATACTAGATGGCCATGGCAGCTCCATGGCAGGCAGCATCACCAGTGACAAGATGTAGCAACCTATATTCCACCCAACATACCTGACCCATGCCCACCACAAAGCCACTGACCCAGGGTGGGGATAAGCATACTTCTTCATTCTATGATGGACAGAAACAGGCAAGTACCTCAGACCCAACCTGAATTACCATCATACATAATGCCTAGTTTCTTCTGACCCTCCATCCCATGGCATAGGGGTCAATTCAGGTTCAGCATCTTCCAAACATCTACTTAGGCAGCAAAAGCAGACCAGGCCCAGTGACCCATGACCCTCCACCCAATGATATAGTTATCTACAGATACTCCTGTGCATCCATCCATGTAGAAGACCACATGAGCCATGTGTTCCCCCTTCTCCACGTCAGGAGACAACTTGAACAGTTGCTTTCTTCCACTCGAAGCACTGGCAGAGATATAGTAAATAGCTGCAGGAACCCAGTGGCTGGAGAATAGGCCAGGGTACATGCTCTGTATTCTGCAAATCCAGCATCTATCTTCTTTGCTACCTAACAACACCTGGATTGCCAAGGAAAGTACCTTGTTAACAACAGAGATGGAACTTGTCTGGAATGAGCAGATGCTCCAGGGAAGTCCTAAGAACAAAAGAGACTAGAAAAGCATTGCCAGACCTCAGAATGTTAAATTAGAATTAGAGCCTACAAAAACATTCCAGAACCTATGTATTAAACCTGATCAGGAAGATTGTCTACTAAGATTTAAATAGGATCCAGGCTCTTAACATAATTCTAAAATGTCAAGGATATTATAAAGAGCCACTTGTCTTACCGAGAACCATTAAATAAAAAAATGGTATGAGAACAGGTAATCAAATGGTGCCTAAACTGAAATGAATCTGATGAATCAGGTATTGGAATTATATGACAAATATTTTAAATAAGCCATGATAAAATCGCTTCAATGAGAAATTACAAATTTCATTGAAAAACATGCGAAAATGTAGAAAATATTTGCAAAGTAATTAAAATTACATAAAAAAGAATTAAGTATAAATTTTAGAACTAAAAAATAAGGTAACAGAAAAATTTTTTAAAAGTCTCACTGAATAGTAGAGTGGAGATGGCAGAAGACAAAATCAGTGAACCTTTGAGGACAGATCAATGGAGTTTACTCAATTTGAACAACAGAGAGAAAATAGATTTTTTAAAAAAGAATAGAGCCTCAGAGATGTGTGAAACTATAACAATAAATCTAACATTCTATTGTTTGTATTAGTGGCATGCCAAGATGACAAGAGCAAAAAAGTGAGACTGCAAAGTTACTAAAAGAAATAAGAGCTAAAAACTCACCAAATTTGACAAAGATATAAATTTAGAGATTTATGAACCTGAGAAAATCTACGTAGAATAGAAATCCATTCCATGTAATGTTACCATTAAAATTTTAAAAGGTAAAGACAAAGATAAAACAGCAAGAGAATAGTGATACCCAGAAAAAAATATTCTTCAGGAATAAATGAAAAATCAAGTCATTCCCAAACTAAGGGGTGGGGAGGAAGAGAAAGAAAGGATTGTTGCCAGGAGATCTATCATTAATAATGACTATAGGAACCTTTCAAAACAAAAAATAAATAACAGAAGAGGCTTAGAACTTCAGAAGGAAAGAAGAACAATGGAATAATCAAAAGTAGAGGTAAATATAATAAAGTTTTCTTCTTATGAGTTTTTTTTTTAACTATATTAAGTGTTTAAGGCAAAAATATTAACTGGGGAAATGTAATGTAAATAGCGGACATATTTAGGGAATTTTTTTTAATGAGGAAGGTAAAGGGATCTAAATTAAAGGAAGAGTTTAATATTTCACTTGAAGTATTAAAATAATATGCTATATAGTATACTGTAGGTTATGATATTACACATAAATACTGCAATATATTGAGCAACCATTAATGACATTATAAAAAGTAATATACTTGAAAATACTATAAATAAATCAAGACACTCTTAAAAATGTCTAATAATCTAAAAAAGGCAAAAAATTAGAGGAGATACAGATAAAATAAAATTTAAAAATTATATTTAAAGAACTCTTAATACTTAACATTTAAAAAAATCTGATTATGAAATGAGCAAAAGATATGAGATTTTTCACTAAAGAGGATATACAGATGGCATATAAGAATAGAAAAAGATGTTCAACCACATTTATCATTAGATATATGTAAATTAAAATCAGATGTCAATACACACCAATAAAATGGCTTAAATTTTTGAGAATATCAAATGATGAGGATGTGGTGAAACTGGATCACTTATAAATCTGTAGTTGGATTAGAAAAGAGTAATGCCAGTCTAGGAAACTATTTGGCAGTGTCTTCTAAAATGAAAATTTACCTCCCATATGACCCAGCAATTGCAATCTTGGGCATTTATCCCAGAAATATAAAAACTATGTCTACATAAAGACCATATACAAAATTTCATGGTAGCTTTATTTGTAATAGCCAAACACTGGCAATGAGTCACATATCTCTCAAAAGGGTAAATTAAACAAACATCTGTAGCCATGCCATGCAATACTACTCAGCAATAAATATGCACAAACTATCAATACTCACGACTTGGATGGGTATCAGCAACATTATGCCGAGTGAAAAAATATACTACATATTAAAATATTAAATGCTATGTGATTGCCCTTACATAATATTCTTGAAATAACAAAACTATGGAGGTAAAAAAGAGATTAATATTTTGCAGGCTTTTAGAGATAGGGAGAGGGAGTGGTGCCTGTGGCTTTAAAAGGGTAGCATGAGGAGCCTCACGATGATGGAAGAATCCTGTATCTTGATTGTGGAGATGGCTCCATGAACCTATGTATGTGATGTAAAAGTTTGAATTACACAGACACATATGCACACACATATGCCACATACACAAATGATACATGAATAAATAAGGTAATCTGAATAAGATCATTGGTTTGTATCAATTTCAATTTTGTAGTTTTTCATTGTGTTATAGTTATACAAGCTGTCAACACTGAGGGAGATAGGTGAAGGGTATACATGATTTCCCTGTACATTTCTTTGTAAACTCCTGTGAATCTAACAATTTCAAAATTAAAAAATAAATAAATAAAGCAGTGTAAGCTTTTTGATAATGATGTAAATATAGGTCAGGATGATAATATTAGCAAATCGGAGTATATAGGTCAGTTTCGAGACAGATTAAACACTGTGGCAAATGACCAAATATTATCCAACTAAATCTAGGATTTTTTTTTTTCCAGAAACAGAGCTTAGAGAATTTTTTGCAGCCAAACCCATGTTTTGTCATGTTAAATGAAGGCCATCAGGCTAAAGGCAATTGGTACTGTATGGACACCTGAATCTATGCAAAGCAAAAAAGGGCTCCATTATGGTAAATACGTAACTTAATTATACAAGTAGTAATTCATTTCATTAATACATTTCCTTAACAGACAATTAAAACAAATTGCTTAAAGCAAAAATGATCACAATGCATTGTGAAGTTTATAATTTACGTAGATGTAAGTTGCATGATCACTCATACAAAGAATCACAGTAGAGGTAGAAATATAATATCATAAGGCCTTTATGCTATACGTGAGGTAGTACAATATGACAGCAAGACAGAGTGTGTAAGTTAAAGATACATATTATAAACCTTAGGTAAGCATAAATATAAAATGCAAATTAAAATAAAAAGGAGTATAATTAATAAGGCTCCAGTAGAGATTACACGGACTATGAAACTACTCAATTCACCTAGAAAAGACAAAGTGGATAAAAGAATTAAAAAACCAAAGAGACTATATTAAAACATATTGCATATCAATATAATAGACTTAAACACAATCATATTAAAAATTCCACTAAGTCTAAATGATAGACACACAAAAGTCAGAGATTTTTAGACTGGATAAATTGGCAAGACAATTATATACTAAGTTAAAGAAATATTAGTTTAAAATAAAGTCATAGTTAGATAAAAATGAAAGTAATAGAATGCGTTACTCTATACAACCACTCTTCACAGGAAAGCTGGAGAAATTCCATTAATATCAGACAACCTAGGTATCTAAACATGGAATGTAGGTAGGAGTACAGAGAGATGGAACATGGTGATAAAGATGCTTCAATAATAATAAAAAAGATTAAAGAATCTTTGAAGTGTATATTTCCAACTAAAATGTTTAATATACAAATAAAACAAACAGAATATTGACATACCTAAGCTAAAAGAAAAATAGAATAATCCTCAATTATTTGTAAAGAACATAAAACATTGTGTGTGTATAAGTGTGTGTGTGTGTGTGTGTGTGTGTGTGTGTGTGTGTGTATTTACACCTAATAACAAAGCTTCAAAATATGTGGAAGAAAAGCTGAAGAAATTGTTTGGAGAAATAGACAGATTCACTATTTTAGTTGGAGACTTCAATACTCCTTTCTCAATAACTGATAAAACAAGTAAATGGGAGATTGGTAAGGATAGAGATGAACTGAATAAAACTATTAGTATTTTTTACTAATCTGTACCCCTTCATCTCTTGCAGCTGTCATTGCAAAATCAGCCTTAAGATTTCATTGTCCTCTTACCCAACCTTAAAGAGACTTTTCTATGACAGGCAGCCCATGATGTCACATTTCTGCTAGTGTTGATAGTGCTTTCCCATTACTTAGAGAAAGAAATTGAATCCCTTAGACTGGCATGCAAAAAGCATCATGTTTTAGTTATCTGTTTCTTAGGATTTACCCTCCAGAAATAAAGCTCTATCTTCCAGCAACACATAGTACCTTCTTGTTCCTGAACATGACACATTCTCTCACACATTCAGGTTTTTTCACTTTTTTTTTTTTAGCTGCTTATAGAATTCTGTTTTTAATATGCACACTGTTACTGTTTTTATAATTCTCCATTTTTAAGTTGCCAAATTGTATAATTATTTTTATGCTCAAGGTACTGCTTTACAAAAAGACCATAAAATTCTAGAAATGTATTTATACCTTTTCAGGGAATTTTTCAATAAATATTGCAACATAATCATTTATTTTTAACAAGGCTCCAAAGACAACTCAATGGGCAAAGAGGAATGCTTTGAAGAAATAATGATGGGATACATATCCAAAAGAATCAAGTTAAACGATTTGAACTTTATTATATATATATCTCAAAAAAACTGTTAAAAATAAATGAATACATGGGTCCAAGATTATAAAAATGGACTACACAAGTGGTTATTTTAAAGTTTTATTTTTGTAACAAATGTTATGAATGACCTGACATTATTTGTTTGTTTGTTTGTTTGTTTATTTTTTAAATTCTACCTACTCTCCCACTTCCACCCTCAACCTATAGATGTTGCCATCTCCCCTTAAGAACTGGATCTCTGAAGGCGGGGCATCTCTTCCCATGTGCTCACGGTGCACATCCAGTGCCTTGTACACACCCGGGGGGGCCTGGTGCACCGGGGTATGGGCCATACCTCTGCTGGGGCTCGAATCCAGAACCTTCTGCATATAAAGCAGACATGCTAACCACTGCTATGGAACTACCCCTTAATTTACTTATTTTAATTGAAAAAATGATTAAAAATTTTTTTGCCCATCCACCTCCTTCCTCTCTCCCCGCTTCTCTCTGGTAACCAGTAGTCCATTGTTCCTGACATTATTTATAATTTTGTACACCTCTAAATGATTCGCATTTTTGAACTAGATTTAACTCTTGCTACTTTCTGAAGACTTAAGTAGTTTTTGATCCACATGTAAACTTTAATACATCAAAATAGTTTATATAGTTTCCATTTTCTTGTTTTCTAATCATTTTTAATCATTTTTTCAATTAAAATAAATAAAATTAGAAAACAAGATATTATTCTCACCTCATAGCACTTTATTTGAAAATAAATATTTCATTATATTTATTTAAAAGTTTAACTACTTATGAAATGTAACACAAGCTAAATACTTTGCCTATGTTTAAATACAAATTCTATTTTTCCTATCAAAATACATTTAAAGGGAGGTTGAATAGTTAGCTTAGAAGGAAACATTATTAATATTATCCTTTCTCATAGAGAAAAGTGGGATGTTAACAAGGGAATAGTTAATACTCTTTAAATATAAGAGGTAATGTTCTTATTAATGATTCACCATGTCATTTTTAATAATTATTTTGATTTATTTCTCTAGAAGGGGTGTGTGTGTGTGTGTGTGTGTGTGTGTGTGTGTGTGTCTTCGGTTTAACCTAATTAAAGCTATACACTAAAATGCATTTTTTTTCACTTCTTATTCAAACAAGAAAACTCACTGGAAAGACTCCATGGAATGGAGTCTGGTATGGACAGGAAAAGATGTGCAGATGTTATGATCAGATATACTAGGGTTAAGTTTCAATTTTTCCATAAATGGAAAAAAAATAGATATACAATTTTGAGCAACGTCTCTGACCATCAGCATCTACATTTGTAAAATATTGGTAATAATCCTTTTTTAGTCATTGGAAATAATAAACACAATGAAAGACAAAATATTTAGTATTAATAAATAGTATCTTACCTGCAAAATGTGGCATATTTATAATTAATATTATTATAATAATAGGTGATATTGCTGGCCACTGAAGGAATATAAGCTAGCACATTGTGGAAAAACTATAATAATGATAATTCCTATTAAATAGATTATGTACCAATGAAGGCTTGTTTCTTAATTTTAGATTTAGGTATTCTAAAATCTCATAAAGTACTACAATCTCAATATTATTCTATCTTACCCTTATTATCCTAATTTCCTACAATACACTATCAGATTGGGACTGCTCCCATCCTAAAAGTCCATATAAACTGTTTTCCAATCTCTGTAATTTACTTGTACAATTAGCCTGGTTGGTTGCATCAGTTTCCTCAATATAACATTTGTATAATTAAAATACTGTAAATAGCTTCTTACTCTTATTTTGTTTTCTGAGATCTAGATAGTACATAGTAGCTTTCAAATGAATATTCTATAGACTGAATGAGATAAACTACATGAAGATTCCTGCAGTATGATAGACATTCGATCTCTATTATATTCTCTGATTTAAGCTCTAGAATCACCTTACATCTTCTTCAACTTCTATATTTCCATGTCTGCTTTACTTTTCAAAGGGTTAAATGTATTCCAGGATAAGCTTAAAATAATTCTTTATATAACTGCCTCAGTAGTGAGGGCATGCATAGGAAAAAAAATTTAAAAAGAACTCAAAGAGGATAACAAATGAATTGTGAATTTATAGTTGGATTTCAAAAATATTTATATAGTTCAAATATTCAATAGAAAAATTTTAATGGTCTTTGTCATAATTTTCTAAGAAATATGGAAAGGTTGTGATTTAGGTATAAAGAGTTGTGTATCACTCATAAAATTTTGATGTGTCATTGTTTTTTAAGGACTGTAATAATCTTAATGTCACACCATATATTATATTGATGTATTTATCAGTTGTGTTATGATTTTTGTCATTTACATGATAATATTAATTTCTGATAAACTGGCATCTATATAATACACTTGGCATGTGTTAATCATGTCTTCAAATATTTACAAGAAAACACAATGCCATAATATAGACATAGCACATAGCACAAAGTTAATAATTCTCCTTTTAAATTTTATTAAGCATAACATAAAATGTCAAATGGTTTGTATTCAACAAATACTTTATCTAAATTATATTTATTTATACAATACTTAACATTCAGATTTTTGAAAATAAATTATTATCTCAATATTTAAAAACAATAAAAATTATTAAAAAAATAAATTAATTGATTGCATTAACATCATGTAAAATTATTATAGATTGTTTTATAGGTAAAAATAGAAAAAAATTACTAGACATATTTATCATGTCCTACTATATTCTTATCTTTCTACTTTGGAATATAACATAAACAGATGAACCAAAGGTACAGTATATACCAACTAGAAATATAGAAACATTTAAAGTTCAAAATTTCTATTAACTTTTCAATTTCAGTTTCCAAAATTGCTGCTTTTTTCATTTCACCTGATCACTCCAGTGTTAGTTCAAAACTTACACTCCCCATTAAAGGCCATGTTTTAAAATTTTTATCATGTATACTAAGTAAAATTAAAGCATCTTGTCTGATATACTTAGAATAGAAAATAGTCTATTAAGAAAAGAGATGTAAGATTAGCAAAATAGAACCACTACTTCTTGACACAACATTAAATATTGTTTACCTATGTTGACATTTTGAAATATTACATGTGATATTTTTTAAAAGGAGAAAGCTATTTTACCTTTTAAAGTGAAATTACATTATTGTTAAAGGTATATATATTTGTGTAAAAAAAAAAAGAGCCTGGCTGTTTTACTCCAGTTAGAGTTCAGAATTTGGGTAAAGAAATTTTAATTTGGTGATTTAAAAAAGAGGTTATTTTTGCTTTTCATATAAATTTCTTCATGTTTCTTATATATGTGCATTAAACTTATGCACATTCATTTTGTTTGATATGTCATTATAATAAATGTTAATATAGAAGAAGATAACTACAATCGGTCATATAATTATAATATCCTCTTTTTGCACTAAGTATCCATCAATGTTTTGTAAAAAGAAATAAGAACTCAGCCAAATATCTGCATAATTTCTTGGCAAGAAATTTATTTAGAAGCAATCTATATGACAGGTTTATTAATGTAAAAGATGATGATCATCTTGATTCAATGATAAAATTATACTTTCCTGTTGATTTGCAAACTTAGAAATTTACAATCTAAAAATATTTATTAAGTACAATTATCAGCCTTAAGGTAATGATTTTTCCCCCAAATTTTGATCAAATATAACTTTTGTGTAAATTTTACTAAAATTAAATCATTTTAAATCTGTTTTTGAATTTATTTTTTAAACCAACATATTTATAGCTTTTTTATATTTTTATTAATGAAAGTGAACAAGAAACATTACTTTTACATTTCATACTTATAAATCTTCATGATTTATATAAATATAGAATAATTTTTTTATAAGAAATACACAGTTTATCATTGATTTTTAAATATTTGTGGTAGTCTTAGGCACACTTAAACAATCTCATAAAAATTCTGGGCGCTATTATTAGATAAAGAATATACACATATATATTTTATATTTTAATTTGTTTTTCAAAATCTCTCAAAGAATTATGCTGTAGCCTATAAAAACATTCTGAAATGATTATTTTATTCTTGTAATAGATTATTAACATTAAACATATATATATATTTAGGAGCATTTTATTCTATATAATCGTAACTGTGAAAATAAGTAATTGATGATGATAGAATATTCTTTCTAAGACAGAAGAAATATCTGTTAGCCATAACACAGATGGTACAAAAGAAAATCTGAAAGCCATTTTACCATCGCTAAAGACCAAATTAAAAAAAAAAAGTGACAACAACAAAAAAAACAGGTCAGAGCAACCGGCCTTCTCTAAGGAAAGAATAATTTAATCTATAAATTAAATTTTTAAGCTACTTTGTTAAGGGAGAATCAAATGCCTCAATAAAGCAGATCTTATGGATGGGCTCATTCAGGATCTAATCCAAGCCGTTTTTGTCTTCCAAAGGATGCCTGCCAAAAAGGAGTATGCCAAGAGAAGACAGTGATGCTACCAAGTTTGGAAATATAAACTGCATTTCAAAGATCCCTTGCAGCTAGGCTGCTGAATGTGAGTTGAGTTCCAGTGTTAGTAAAACTTGAATGCACGTAGTGGTAATCCAAGAAAGAACAGGGCAGAAGGCCATTTTGTAGACATGGACTATAGCAGGGAAAGTGGTTTTAGAAACTATAGCTGCATTGTCTGGTTTCCATTTCAAAAGGCAGCTCCTTCCTCATGACAAAGGGAGAGGCAAATGTGGTTTACGAAGTAATTCATAGAAGCTCACTTTGAGTCTATCTGCTTATGCCTCTCAGAGATCCTGTGATTTAATGCCCAATGCACACTTATTCTCTGTTTCACCTACCTATGGTGTATTATGTGCCTTGCAACTTAACCCTGACCACTGCATTCATCAAGGTTACTTTTATTGTTCTTATTTGGTGTTTATTCCTGTGAAATATTTTTTACACATTATACAGATCCTCATTGATTTTAAATTTTCATCCTCACTTTATTCCTCATGTTTCGGGGGATGCTTCTCCCCCAACCGCTTCCTTTCCCTCTTAAGCAGTGCACTCATTCCCTGTCACCAACTTGGCTCTCCTGATGATGGGGAAATGACCTGTTTACAAATGTAAATATTCAGTCTTCTGGAAAAAGCAATTGGTTCAAGGAGTAGATTGAATTCTCAGTGCTAATCAGTTATTCACTAGGTTTATTATATAAATACTGAATGACTTTAATGCTCTACAATTTAGAGGGAGGAAAAATGACCTGGAGAGAGAATAAAGCAGATGAGTTAAGAATAAAAGTCATTAATAAAGACTGGCCAGATGAAGTCCTCAGTTCCATTCTTGGGAACCAAGTAATCATAAAACGTCTTTCCATCAGTGAGATTCTCAAATGTCCTACCCCCAAAACTATTTTTGGATTAGATAACATTGTTTTTGTTTTGAAAACAAATAAATTCTTTATGCATTAATAATAATACTGTCTTGCCTTTTTAATTTATAGTTTGGAGTCAGTAAACTTCTGCATGAAGTAAGCCATTATAATTGTGATGAAAATTACACCCTACCTTTTATCTCAAATATGTGTAGTGCTATGTGTGCTGATTAAAAGCTGGTTTTTTTTTTTTTTGCATTACATTTTAAGAAAGAAATACTTTTTTATATATTTTTATTCCTTATATCTGTATTAAATGTGGACACTAGATTTTTTTATTGTGATACTTGTCCATTACAGATGTTTATTTATATTTTTGAATAACTAAATGAGGAAATTTCACTAAGAAAATAATTTATTTTTCCTATTTTAAGGGCCTAGGAAAAATTTCCTTCTTAGCTACTCTTTAGGCAAGTGAAAATAACTGGAATCATCTGGTCTTTATTTTCAATTCTAAATCATATTTGGTTTATCTACAAGTATTTATCTCTCAAATACTTATTTTTAAGCTCTAATACTATCTTCTGAAGAAGATTTCACTCTGTATTACATAATGTGAGCACTTAATAAGTTTGCTACCTCAAATTTATTCAACCATGACTCACTTCATTACATTATTTAATTTGGAAAGGGAAAAGTGGTCTTAAGCTCTATTAAGAACATACAAATATTAAACAATGACTAAAATACTATTATCACTATATATAACTTCCAAATATTTATTAATGAGAATAAAAATTAGACTAAGTATAATTTAAAAATTAATACTTTTCATATAAAATAATCATTTATCTATCAAGAGTCCAGAAAAGTGATAAATAAATGTATTTGTAATGATTCTGGTGCTTTTGTCTTACAATCAGTTTTTTTCTCTTTTTTTTGTTTGTTTTACAAAATAGTAAATATATATGCTAATAGAACATTTGTTTATGTTCCATAAAATGTATTTAATGAATACATCATAAAAATATGTAGTTTGCTTCATAAAAACATACTCTAGTTGAAAACCCATGAAAATAAGAAAGTTAGATGATAGAAAGATTGAAATGTATTACAAAAACAGATCTAGAAATTTTCTTTCCATTTCTCCCATTTTTCCCTCAATCAATGACCAAATATTGATAGATGTCTCAACTAAATATTTCTTAAATTTTGTCCAATACTTTATCCTGTAGTAGTTTAGAAAAAGTCACCCCAAGATCTTCTGTGGTATGAGGATTATTTTGATCTAAATTAATGGAGACCCTACAGGATCATGAGAAAGTTTCAATTCTCCTCATGATTTAAATGAGGGGCCTTGCCCATATTAAGAATATTTACTATAAATAACTTTTGTGACCTATATATAGGATAAAATAAACTTCTAATTACTGAACATCTATTCTTCTTAGCCAGCAAATGACCCTCCTTCTTTCTGAAGCCTCGCGGTTTCTTACCTCATCCTTAGCTCATAATGTCCTACATATTTCATTTACACTTTATGCCTTTGAACCTCTCATGAATATGGGGTCTCTTTCTCTTGTATGTAGAATTCTAATATATACATATGCAATTAAATTTACTTATTTTCTCTTGTTAATCTATTTCATGTGGATTTAATTATTAGACCAGCCGAAAGTACCTGACAGAGGGTAGAGGGAAGTTTCTTCCTCCCTTATTATTTCCACTATCACTGTCTTAAATCAAGACTTTATCATATTTTCTCAGTTATGGCCTTACAGCTCAGCACAGTTGTGGGGGAGGGACAAACTCTCCTCTACCCTCAAGGTTCTTCAGGATAGTTTAACAATCAAATAGATATGAGACAGATTAGCAAGAGAATACAACCAAATTTAATACAGACGTATGTATAGAAAGCCATAATACATGAGTTAGAGACCCCACATGCAGGAGAGGTTCAGAGTGGAGGGGGATTGAGGTATATAAGACATCTTGAGCTAGAGATGAGGTAATGCACCTTGAATCTTCAGGAGGTCACTACAGGGAGAGCACGTGTTCAGTAATTATTAGTTTGCCATGCCATATCGATAGGTAAAAAGTCATCTCTAGTGGTAACTCTTATCTTGCAGTAGCCTCCTAAATTAAATTCATTTAGATATGTAAAGTGGGGAGCAAAAGCATCTCTTGAGCAGGAAGCCGAAATTGGCTTTAGCTCGAAGCAATCTGCATACCACTAAGGCGCATCTTGGGGTGGCTCATTCTGAATCCCCACATTTATTTCATGATTCATGCCACTATCATATTTATCAACATATTTCTCATATCAATTCATAATGTATATGTAAATATGTATTTGCATATGTATCTATAAATTGTTTATTTATATTTCCATATATAGCTATAAGCTTCTGATTTCTAATTTTACTTTTGTCTTTGTAATATAAAAGTTTCATTAATATATATATAATGAAAAACTCTTACATTATAATATGCTCAAATCCTAATAAAAAATGCTCGTAAAGTTACAATGCAAACTTTAAAAAATCACATGGGATGTTAAAGAATAAGATGCTATCTTCTATGCACATGTATAATAGATGGCCCTTGATTTCAAATTCATTTATCGTTCTGCTACCCTGTTAAATTGGTCTCACAAAGAAGGTTTCATTAGTGGTTGAAATAGATTATGCAGGGCACACTGATTGTTTGACAATTAATTGCTTTGCATATAAGTGAGGTCAGTAGGTTCTCAAATGGAAATCAATGCACTTTTTCATATCCATCACCAAGCTTCATTATGTTATAAATGGCATGTGGTATGGTAGAAGTTTTAGATTCTCATTGTATTCAGTAACACTCAACGATCATTCATTAGTAAAGCATCCTGTTGGGATTACAAGCGGTGAAGGCTGTATTGTCTTAGCAGATATGAATACAAATTGTTAGATAGCTAGTCAGACCTGAGAAACAGAAAAACAAAGGAATGGAGACCCAGCCCAGACATCACTGAAAGAATACCCCCCATTGGTACAGTAGAATTCTGAGTAAGCACACACACATACACACACGCTAGGCAAATAGCAGTCGAGTGTCAATCAGAATGACCTCACGTGCCAATCACTTAGGAACGCCTTTGTAACCACCCATCAAGTCCCTAATATAATACAGACCTTCCCACTTCTGCATTGTCATAGCCTTCTTTGCTGAGAACTCACTCTTCCTTGGAGTGTACGTTATCTTTTTTCTTTTCACTTCCTAAATTCCACAGGGCTACAGCCTTCCTTAGCATAGCCCATCTCCTTCTAAAATGTACTTTAACAAGTCTTACTTTTTCTAAATCTCTCTGACCTGTAATTCTTTGCTGCGTCAGCAGGGAAGAACCAAGAAAAAATGCGAACTGTATTTCTGCATCGTTACCTTCCTTCCCATGCTGCTGGGGTGATGCCAGAGTTCAAATTGTCCCCAACGGTAAAGAAATTATATAATTAATTATTTTAAAAAATAGATTTTTTTATTACATCAGAGTTCTACTAAAGGAAAAATAAAGGTGGTGTTTTATATTTGTTTGATATGATTTCAAATCCACTTGTTTATAACAAAAATAAAGTTGTTTTTAAGAGTAAAATAGTTTTGATAGAAAGTGAAGTACAATGTGTCAGGATGTGATCATTGCATCTGTTATTCTTGATAAGCACCCAGCAGCTCTGCTCCTGAGGGGCATAGCTGGGGACTTAATAAAAAAAAAAAAAAAAAAAAAATTAAGAGACTAGAGCAAGGGGACATTTAAGACTAAAAATAGTGAGAGACCATTGGAGAATTTCGGCCAGAGCAAGGTGACTCTTTGCTGACCTAAATAGCTCTTTTGAAGACTTTTGGGGCATTAGCTCTTATCATGATAAGGTGACTCTTTTACCTGCAGTGTTGAAAGCCTTGCAGTGGCCTTGTGAAGGAAATCAGCCTGCCTGACAACACTGGTGCCATCAATCCCTAGCGAGGTGCTCTACAGCAAAACGAACTTTTACTTTTTGCTCTAGCAGCTCGACATGAGCTGTCGGTTGGCTAAGCTGTCTCTCCAGAGTACCAACTGATATAAAGGTGAAGCTCAATTAAATTTGGACTTTTTTCCTTTTATTTTCCCTTGCCTAGAACAATAGTGTAATTAATCCATCATTGATTTTAGAGTATGTGAATTTTTTATCGGCTTATTAAGAGGCATTATTCTGCATGCTAACGGCTTGTGAAATCGTTATAATTTTGGCAGTGAAATTTCGTTAAATAAAATACTGGCAAAACAGTTTTAGTCTTTGAACATAATTTTGCCACCCGATACAGAACAGACAGGGGCATATATTTACAGGCTTTACAAAATCACTTGATTTTTGTAAATGAGTTTTTATTCTATTGAAGGAGGTCAGAATTTGTCACCTTTGCAAAAATATACCTCTTTGGCATGTGGATTATTTTAGGTTAATTATTTTTAAGAAAGAGCAGATATAGGAAAAGCTCTAAAAAGCCAGAAGGTGCACTTTTGTAACAGAATTTTTACATTTATAAGGAAAATCTTTATTTGTAAGTGTGTCTCCCTTTCTGTACCAAGAAGAGAAAGAGGACTAGTTCTCTAGAAACTTATTACTGGAGGAGGACTGGACTTAAATCTGCATAACAGCCATAATTTGGTTATTGTGCTTTGCCTATAATCTCATATAACTGGCTCCCCCTGCTTATCATTTTTTTTTGTTTGTTTGTTTTTGCTAGAGATGATATTTAAGGTGGTGGTTTGGGCCATATCACAAACTTACTTTTCCCTCATCTCTCCCATGTATACAGGAGGCATACATGTTATTAGACTTCTGTTTGTTTTTCTCCCATTAATATGTGTTTTTATTACGGGAGTAAGGGAGAGTCTCAGCCATGAACCTAGAAGGGTAGAGGAAAAATTATTGTTTTTTTTTCTACATCATTCAACAACTGTTTACTTTGTTACAGAAATCTCAATGAAGTTTGAATGTTGGAAATTCTAAAACACAAAATTAAAAAAATAGTTCTCCAACCAAGAAGCTACAGAAATCTTTGTGGATAAATATTGTATGGAACCAACTATAATGCAATGATATTTTGTTTTTCTAAATATACAGACTGGCAGATGCACACACACAAATATACAGACAGAAAGGCAATCTCATTGGACTATACAGATGGGAATAAATTATTTTTTGCTTTAATTAAATTGGTCATTAAAAACATAATTTTTGATGTGTAAAAACTAATCAAACTCTTTGTTGGGTTTTTAGCGATAACCTTAATAAAACAAATGATGGCATTGAATATTTTTGTTCTAAAATGATTATTTATATAAAATGTATATTTATATATATATTTATTTATATATACATATATGTGTATATATGTATATATAAATATATATACGTATATATACGTATATATAAATATATATACGTATATATACGTATATATATATTTACGTATATATACGTATATATACGTATATATATGAGAAAGAGAGAGAGAAGCCTATATGGAATAAAATACAATTTATTGTACTTAATTATAATTAATAATTATAATTCATAACTCATCAGTATATTGGACTAGGTCTCTTTTATATGTTATTTAAGTTTCAGTATACATTTCTATATCAGTGCATGCCAGTTTGGGCACTGTTTCAATTTCTAGCATAGCATATTACATGTGTAATTTGCCAAAAACTTTTCAATGATTACTCACAAGATTGTAAACATATTCTCATTGCAAATCAATTTTACATGTATAAATCATTAAATATTGTCTCTCTGCTCTATCATCTTCACAGATAATAATGAATTATGTATTTGTTATTTTTGTTCTGTATACCTATGAATAAATTTTATTCGATGACAATTTATTGTTTTAAACTATACGTTTGCTCAAGACCATCCAGAATTCCTTCACTTCTAATTAACTAAAAAGAAATATTTAAGAGCTGCAAAATTTTAGGTTCTTCTTGTGTTGAATTCACCTAATTTTGGGATTTCCTTTGGCAAAAAGCAAAATTTATGTTCCTGTGTCTTCCCCAGGAGACTGAGAGAGGAATAGAGTAACCTACAGAGATTGAAAGTTTTTCAAAAACTTTGTAGAATTTTTGCTTTATGAAGATATATATAACACCAGTCAGTGTCATTTAACTGATTTAACGCTTGAAAGAGGCCAGGTTACTCTATATCAATTGGACATATCCAACCTCTTCTAATCTTGGGGAAATTACTATTTAAGCTTTTGCAAAGAGTTACATACCTTTACAAAGTCTTTCTCATAATAATAGAGATGACAATTTTTCTTCTGCAAAATTTTAATGTATCTACTATGTGTAAGTACAATCTGTAATGCACACTAAATATATAATATTGTAAACTTTTGGAACACTGTAATTTCTTTTCCTTTTTTACCATTGTATTCTTCTTTCTATCACATTGCCTAGTACAAATTAGCTGGGTATATATATTATATTTGTTGAAATGACAGATTTTTTAAGTTCCAGTTCATTAGTACTTTAAACTAGTCTATTATGTATTTACTAGGCAGAATACAAAAGAATAAACACATATGACAGCATCAGAGTTTATTGTGCTTACTAAGATGTAATCACCAAGCTGTCCACTGAGGTTTAGAAATGTTGCTTGCTGCTCCCTGTTTGTGCATGAAAATGAACAAGCAAACATACAAACAAATACACATGTGTTGATATCCGAATAACTACCTAATGTTCTTAATATACTTTTTAATATATACAACACATTGCTTTGACTTAAAACTTCAAGCAAAAACTATAATAGAACAATTATATTATTGAATCCTTGCTATTAATAAATATGCTTATTCACTGAGGTTGGAAGACATTATCTGGGATGTTATTGTAACTCACTTAAGTAAAAAGCATATTTTCTGTATCGATGAGTTTGTTTCTGTTATGGTTTCCATATGGAAGGGGATGTGAGGGGCTGGATGAGAAATGTGAAGGGGAAAAAAAAGTACAAATTGGCAGTTAGAAGATAGTCACCGGGATGCAAAGTACAGCATAGGGAATATAGTCAATGTAGGTGCCCAGTAGATACTAATCAGGGGGATCACTTCATAAATTACATAAATGTCTAACTACTATGATATACACTTGAAACTAATATAATATTGAATGCCAATTGTAATTGAAAACAAAAATAAAATTAAAAATTTTTAAAAAGTAGTAATGTTCTTGGTTAAACAAATATATATATATATATATATAGTCTTAATAATACCGACTAAGATTCCATACATATTTATATATTTAAACATAAACTTGTGTATCATTTAAAAATATTAATTATCCTTACCCAATTATATCATTAAAGATTATCTGCTTAATGGGAAAAATATTAGGGTTAGTGGGTTTTTGAGAAATTGAGGCTTTGAAATATTTACTGCAAATAAAAATGATGTCACCTAAATCAATATCTAGACATGTTATTTGATTTAATTTTATGGCACTCAAAATAATGGCTAGAAGATTTTGTGCTATAAGGGGGAATGTGATTATTAATTTTAGGTGTCAATTTATCTGGGCCACGATGTTCCAAAATCAGGTCAAATATTATTCTGGATGTTTCTGAAGGGTTTTGTTGTTGTTGTTGTCATTGTTTTGTGGATGAAATAAGCATTTAAATCAGTAAAGTTTAAGAAGGCAGATTATTCTCCATAATATGGGTGGGCCTCATCCAATCAGTTGAAAGGTTTAACTCCTCAGACCAAGAAGCAGAGACAAACTACAACTTTCCTCACGGTCTCCAATCTACTGGCATACCCTGCCCCATCATCAAATATGCCAATTCTTTAAAATAAATCTCCCTCTATATACACATATACGCATTCTGTTGGTTCTATATCTTTGGAGAACTTTGACTGATACAAGGATTTAGAAGTAAATTGTTCATATGTGTAGAGTGAGCTGCTCAAAAACTATAGTAAAGCTGTCTTCTAAGAGGCCAGCATTCAAAATCACCTTAACATTTGCTAACTTCTCAGCTGGTACCATTGCCAGGTTTGTCTTCATTGCATCAGAGTTTTGGTGAAATTTGACTAACTACATTAACTTTAAAATATATTAAATACATATATAGAGATTTAGGTAAATGTATAGAAGCATTTTAAATTCGAACACACACACACACATAATTACACGAGAAAGTTGAGTAATCATTAAATTGTATGGTTTTATTGCACATGAGTTGATGTTGATGTCTCCTAAATGATTAATAACTACTTGCAATTAGTCATAATGTCTATCATTTATTGTGTTAATGGTATATTAGGCTTTTCATTCACATTTTACATTCACATTTTAGCAATGAAAACCACTCTATGATATAAATACTGTTGGTAATATACATAAGAGGAAACAAGCCAAGAGAAGAAAAATAAATTTTCCAGACCTACAATAAATAACTAGACTGGGAAGCAAACTCAGGTCTGTCTTATTCCTGAGACTCAGAGTGAGAGTCCACCCCTTGACTAATCATCTATGCTAAATTGTTCAGAGTAAATGACTCCTTAATAATTTTTCATCATTATTAGTTCATTTAAATCCTCAGTCCACTTCAATACATTTGGAAATATTCAACTAATATTTTTATTTTCAATTGTTCTGAAATATTCATCTACCATATTTATAACAACCTACATTCCATGAACATTTCCATATTATGGCATATGATATCAGGGTCTTGCATTTTCAAGGTTTCAAAATTTTGCTCATTCTTATAAAGAACATGCACATACTGTTCTGTTTTGTTTCATCTTTTATTTTGGATGAAACATAGTCTGACATTGTTTTACCAGATATATCTTGCTAATGATTCGTTTCAAAAAACTGTACTGTGGGATGGTTAAGAGTCTTTAGAGCCAAAATGTCCAGTAAAAACATCTTAGCCCCTCCACCATCTACTTGTGTGAACTAGGACAGATCACTCAAACCTCTGGGTCATAGTTTGTCCATGAGTTAAAACAGAATGGTAAAAGTGTTCACCTCGGAGGGTTTGCGTGGGGTTTTTATGAGTTTATATTTGTAAAGCTCTTACAGAACAGTGTGTGACAAGTTATAAACATGGTACCATGTTTGGAAATATTACTCGTATTTTAAGTAATAGTTTAACAAATATATAACCAAATAGACTTGCATAGTTAGGATAGAATTGCAATCATTTTACATTTTTAAGTAATATTTCACCTATTATTGTTTTGGGAATTTTGTCTAAGTTATAAACTTTATCTTACTGTAATTTCATTCAGTTTATAATGCTTGCTTTGTCAGCCTTATAAGTCAAACCCAATTCCAAGCAGAGACTCAGCTATCCATTATGCTACCTCTTTTATTTAGGATCAGTGGTTAATGGATTTCTGAGGTAGATGGAAGATATTGTGCAACTGATATATCACTCTAACAGATGAGGGTCATGATAGTTTTAACGGATGTTCTTTCAAGTCTGAGGAGTGCTTGTTTATGTTGCTTCAGCTAAAGCATTTCAGAAACAAAGCATGGTACCAAGCATTCTAGATTATTCCATACAGATGCAAATTATTTTTTTAAATTTTTATTTCAAGACTTTTAACCTACTTTATAAGTTGATAAAAACAAAAGTCTTATTAATTAAACATAATCTTTTTTTCTTAATTATAATTTTTTAATTGGATAGTATTTCATTGTACTAAGGATGTCTAGTTTTTTCAAACTATCTGTTAAAAAGATTATGTTTATCTTTTAACAGATGGTGTGAAAGGCTAGACACCCTCAGTACAATGAAATACTATCTTTGATGTAATTTTCATTAATTTTAAATTGAATTCAAAGATATTAAATTTAGTGATTTTTTTAACAAACCTTTGCTATTTTATTTATATTATCATATTTTCTGAGTAAAGGTGCTCAAACAAGAGCAGTTTAAAAAACATAACTTTACTTAAAAGTTTGTTGTTTTTTTTTTACTATTAACCATTGTCATTATCACCATAATATTAAGGTTTCATGTAAAATCTATTTGGGATACTAAGACATTAAATTTTAATGGTTATTTTCTTCATTTAGAAGAGAACAAATAAAAATGGAAAATTACCTTTTTATTTTACCTTGAGTAGTCAAATGTCACTTTATAATTTAAATGAGGTTAATTTAATATTATTTTATACATTAAAACAATATGAATATGCATTTATAGTGGTTGATTACTAATAGCACAAAATATTTACAGACAAACAGATCAGAAGAAATGACATATAATGTAGAGAGAGGAAATAAATTTAAAGATATTATATTGCTCTCAGTAGAATTCATAATTATAAGTCCAAACATTTATTAAAAAAATTTTACGTGGACTTTGTATTTAAATAAATATAATTTATTCTGTCAGTAGTAGGGAGTAAAATGACCCAATGCTTTCTAATCTTTCTCTTCCTCAAACTCACTTGAAGTATTTCTTGGAAACAGATTTTTGTGGAGATGTTGATTTCATATGCACATGTGTCCAAGACTCTGTTTTTAATAGGGATCACAGACAACTGTATGGTTACCTAAAATTAGAACATTAGATTTTTAAAATGTATTAATAGTATTTGGTCCCTTTTATGTAAGTAGTGTATAAGATAATACCAGAGTTCAAACAAATGAATAATTATAGCCATTCATGTTAAATATGGGAAATATAATTTTTATATATGTGTTAACACACAGAATTTCAATTAAAATGGAATTATAATTCAAGCAATCAATTATAACTGATGAATACGCTTCACTAATCTGTAAAAAATTCAGAGAAAATATTTCACTATGGATAGATGACTAAATGATCATAGAACAAAAATAATTTGACATATTTTTTTTTAAATCAGAAAAACAATATCTAAGAAGAAAAGCAAGTATGAATTACGTGCAGAGAATTGCAACAATGATGGCAAGGAGGAGAGGATGCAGTGTATCTTTAGAAGATAGCAGAGAGAGATCACTGAAGCAATTTTCTTATAGTCCAGAATAGGAGATAAGGAAAGAGAGAGTTTTAGGGTATTTTCATATATTGCTTACACATTAATTGCTTACGACGTGCAATGTATAAGGAATAACAAGGAACAGGAATTGAAAATAAATTCATCCTCTAGGAACTTATAGTTCTGTGTGGAGACAAGCAATTAAATTACAAAGTGATTTGTATGACAGGAAAGTAAAGCAGAGTATCCTCTGGGAGAACATAAAGAATCACCTCTAAAGTAGCAGGTAACGGCAGGCTGGTGATGCAGGATGTAGGAAAGGCTTTCGTATGGCTTTGCATACAAGTTGGAAGCCGAGATGATAAGTCAAAATAGCATGTGTATATAAGTGCGCGTGTGTATGCATGTGGTGCACATGCACATGTGCATACATATACACATCTGTGAGTACTGGATTGGGTTTTCTGTGTAGAGTAAATTCATCTTAATCTCATGTTCACTGACGTGTGATGGCGACATGACCAAGTTCATGTTTCAAAACCTGTCAATCAGACTGACATATGAAAGAATGAAATAAAAGAGTCATATCTAGAAAGTAAAAAGCAATAATAAACAGATAAATAAAACAGAACTAGAGTATAGAAGTAATTCAAGAAAATATGTTCAACAATTATTTGTTGAACTACAGTTGCTTCCAAGTTATTTTTCTAGGAATCAGGAAGATAGTTGCTATCTTGATATCAATTAAAAGGCAAGTACTGAGACTAAAACATGAACAAATAAAAAAGACAAGTGCAGATAGTAGCAAGTGATATAAATAAGGTATATTGTGACTGGAAGTAAGCAGTATTAATATCAAAGAACACTCCTCAGTGGAGATGGCTCACACACTGATATACTGGGAGAGGTAAGCCATGGCAAGGTTCGAGAGAAGGGTTCCAGCAGCAATGGAGAAAAGCCTGAAGTCAGAACACCTTAAGGTGTTTAAGCAACAACGACAAAAGGTCAGTTTGATTTTAGTATAATATAAGTAAATGGAAGAGTGTAAGTGAATTTAGAAACTTAGGCAGAATGATTGTGACTATAAATAAGGTAATAATATTAGAAATGAACAAAAATAGACCATTAGTGATGTAAAAAAAGGATATATCAATTAGACAGCAATTAATTTCATAATGGAGAATGAAATAGATGCATGTTTTGAGGTTCAGTTTTGTACATAATGAATATCTATGAACTGAATTTGTCACCCTAAAATTAATACATCGAAGCCCTAATCCCTAGTGCGATAGTATTTGGAGATGGGACCTCAGGGAGGTAACAAGGTTTTGATGAGATCATTTTGTGATAACAGTATGAGCAGACTAAGATATGGATGATTTCAATGTCCTATATCCAAGAAAAGTAGTTATTTTGCCTTATTTTGAAAGATAAGTTGCAGCTAAAACATTACTGCTTGAGAGTATCTTTCTGTCAATGTTTTAAAAATTTTGATCCTCTCCTTACTTGCATTTTTGAACAGAGGTTTGTTTTAATTCTTGTCTTTGCTCTTCTATAACTAATATATAATGTTTTAAAGAGATTTTTTTTAAAAAATAACATTTATTTTCTTCAATTCGATTATGATGTGCCTTAGAAGAGCTTTTGTTAGGTGTGTTCTGATTTAAGTGCAAGATTTTAAACCTCTGAGTTAGTAATTTCTATCAAATTGTAAAAAAAATCTAGGCATTATTTTTTCAACTTTTTTTATTCTCCCTTCTTTTCTCCTGGGACTTCAATCGTCCATATTTTAGACTGCTTAATTCTACCACATAGGTCACTGATTGCTCTATTTATTTTTTTTTTCTTTTCTGTTCCTAATTTTGGATAGCATTTATTACTATATCTTCAAGTCCATTGATATTATTGTTTGTATTGTCTAATCTCTATGGCTTGCAACCAGTGATATTTTTATTTCAGATATTGTAGTTTTCATCATTCTGTTTCCTTTGCATTTTTATCTCTTTTATGTCTGTCTTTTTCATGTTTACTCAATCTTCTTGAACATAAAAAGTATTATGTTTAGAATAGCTATCAAAATAATTTTCTACTAGTTTTATTATCTTTGTCATTTCTTAGTCTGGTCTAATAATTTTTGATAAGTATGTGGGTCATAATTTCCTATAGTTTTCACGTCTAGAATGTGTGAATTAGATGCTGGTATCTTGATGTTGTTGAGTGCTGGGTTTTATTGTATTATTTTAAATAACGGTGTTTTTTTTTTTTAATGATATGAAACTAAATTACTTTAAAAATTTAGTCAGTTCATGTTTTAGGTTCTTTGTTTTTAAATTAAAAAACTATATTTTATATCACTTTTAGGTTTCTAAATTTTTATTAGATATATTACAATGTAGATTAATTGATTTGTAACATTTTTCTCATTCTTTTCTGCACGTATTTTTAGACAGCAATAATCTAATTTATAGGGCATAATCAAGAGGAAAATTTTTCTCTGTAAGTGATTAAGTTGATCCTAAAAAACTGAGCCCTAGCTCTTTCATTCTTATATTCTATTAATGATATTCATTTCGAAGGTAAATAAAATAGGATTAAGACAGGTACCTTGGAACATACAAAAGTTACCGACACAGGTTGTAAACTCAAATAAGCTTTTAAAAATCTAATTTTGCAGAATGAGGGAGAAAAACAAAGTGTACCTGAAAAGTTTTTCTTTTAATTTCCATAAAATTTTAGGATTTATTTCCACTGCTATTCTTTCCCAATAGTTACTTAGCTTTTTTTTTTTTTGACAATGATCATTGCTCTACAAGATAAATCAATAAGGAAATATGTTAAAAGTGTCTTCAATTTTATTTACTTCTCCTGACCTATTTTATTTTATGATCAATTAATTAGGAAAAAAACACTCTGCAAAATAGAATTAGAGGACTTCGCTTTAAGGAGAATAAAGTTTCAGAAAGAATATCATATATTTCTAAGATTAAATCATTAGATGAATTAACTTAGGCTTGTGAATGTCATCTATATTTGAACATACTAAGAAAAATATTTTATATTATAAGCACGTGTCATACATGCCTGTGATATAGAAATGTAATCATTAATAAAATATTTAAGACACAACATCTATATTTTATGAAACACTGTATTTTATTCTATTCAATTACAATCCATTCTATTTCAATATTTTAATGGAGATTGCAATTCACTAAATTGTCTTCATGAACCAATAATAGGTCATGCCCTACATTAAAAGAAAAAATACTACTCTATGGATGTCTCTGAAATTAGATATACTAAGGCAAAACAACTTTGTACCACCATCATTGGTGAATGGATATAGTAATTACTAAATATTATATAGCACTCAATAAATTCTAGGCATACTTCTAAGCAATTGTTCTACATAACTTCTCACAACACATTCTGTGAGGAAGATATTTTCTAGAGCTATTTCAGACTCTGTTATTATATAGCACATTTCCAGATTCAGGGATATTCTCTTATTCATTATCTTTGAGCATCTCAATAATTTTTTCTTATTTTTTCAATTATTTAGATATTATTGATATCAAAAAGCAAATATATTTAAAAAAATAGAAACAAATTTCCTTATCAGTATGTTTGGTATGTAGTTTGAACTTCAAACAGACTGCTATAATTGAAAACTAACCATTCTTCAGGGAGTGGCTGCATTTTATTTAGAACACAAGTGAACATAAAAATTATAGTTTTATAAAGTGACAACTTGCATAAATGGTTTAAAGAAAGCATGGAAGATTGATTTTATGGGCATTTACCTGGCAACCAGATGTCATGTATCCGTATCTGAAATGCCTAAAATTATAGTCACACTGAGTTATGTTAGCGGTCTTGTCATCTGATAAATGAACATTACAAAGAGATTAAAGGAGAGTCATGTTTTTAGAATTGCTCCTGCAATTACACTCTTTTTTCATACAAGTAACTATTATTTTGATAAATAGGATAAGAAGGTAATTTTTGAGGTCTGTTATGAGTTTTAACATGTAAGTAAACACATTTCATATCTAGTTTCTTCATCTAGAACAACCTTTAGAGTTCCTAGGATTGTCACTGGAGTTATTCCTCTATCCCACCGACACCTCTTCCCAGGCACTCTTTCAGTTTTTCAAGAGATATTCAAAGTTAGCTCCCATGAGTGTCTGGGACACCCACCATATAATCTGTCTCAATTGTAATATCCAGAAGATGGGTGAGTAGTAAAGAATAGCTCTAGATAATTCCGCAAGAAAATAACTTCTAAAAGGTACTGGACATCTTACATCCCAAACATTTGGAGTTCTATCTCTGCATACAACTAGATCTTATGTCTCCTTCCGATCGTAGCCTCACGATCCCCATACTGCCACCCTTGCCAGAGTTCCTATAAGACTAGGCCAAAGCATCTCCAGCTAAAGAGTATAAAAATTATATTAAATTATGTTTGAAAGTTACACATATCATTCGATTTAACCTTGAAAATAGTCCTGTGACAGAGATGTTAATATCAACATTTTACAGAAGCAGCGTGGAGGATTTTTCGATTGATGCTGCATTCTGTGTGTTGTAAAGTTTACTTTTCTGTAGAAGAACTGAGAAGATTTTTAGAACCACTTTTCCTGAAAAGCATTATAGTCTTCCAACACAGCTGACAAAGAGGAAAACTAATAAATTAAACCTGTAGTATAAGATATATATGGGAGTATTAATGAACTAAGATGAAAGCGTAATTTTCCCCTCAGTTTTGCAAATTGTCTCTAAAGTTTTTCCACATAGGATACCATTAATACCTGATTAAATTTGGTAATCAGTAGTATTGATGCCCCACATTATTTCCTTTATATTGTACATTTTACTATTTAAATGCAACCTTAACCAGATACTTTTTACTAAGCTAGTGCTATTTAAATTTTGATAAGATTTGCTAAGAAACAAATGTAAGACTATACAATGAAATATCAAAACTTTGTGACAGTTCTGTTCTCACAGTATAACACATTGTAGAATAAGTATCTATTTTCTGTTTAAAATATGTTGCTTGAATAAATTCTTAAATTTACTTAACTGGTAAAAAATTTGAAGAAAAAAGCATATATAATACATGCTGTTAAATGTCCCATCCCCCAAAACAACACTAAAATATAGCTGTAGGTGTGTGTGTGTATGTATATATATACATTACACACACACACACACACACACACACACACACGCATAGTCATTTTTATTCTCGAGGTATTACTAATTGACTGTTACTTGAAATATTTTTATAATTATAAGATTAAAATATTTTATACTATGCTATAAAAATGTAAAATGCTTTATTATGCACTATAAAACAATAAACTTGTTTTAGAAAGATGAGTTAAAATCCCAATATGAATAATATTTAATTGTTCAATTCACTACATAACAGTGACAACTGATCGTTATGAGACAAAGAAAGTTATAAAAGACCTAAAAAACATTTATTAATACAGCTTTGGCTGATAAAAACCAGAATGCCTAAAATATATATTTTTAATACTGATATTAGCTGATCATTCTTGCATTAGGTTAATTTGACTCTCTGTTGTTGAATGCATAGTCATAATTTTTCTCACTATTCAAGAAAGAATTATGCATAGGTTTATATTTGTTTGTTTATATTTTGTTTAAAAAAATGTTTATCAAGGGAACTTTCTTTTCCTCCATGCCTTCCTTTCAATATTGAGACTATCTTCTAAATGATACACTAGTAGGTCTTTTTATATTGACTCAAGTTAATTCAAAGATATATATATATATATATTTAAGTCATCTTTGGTTAAAACATACTAAGCTCTGAGGAAATATTATAGTAAATACATATAGTAAATGTGTATAGCTCATATCTTTGTGATTATAAATTTTGGATATAACCTATACTATATATTTTGATTAATATATCTCTCCAGATTTAATAAATTCAGTGTAGTAAAGACTGTGGAAGCAAACTCTCATATTCAAGTTTGTAATTGAGAATTATTACTTGATAAGTAAAACAGAGTTCTAAAGGTGGGCTTTGGAATTCACGTGAACAGTTCAAATGAATGAATCCAAAAAATTGAGCTGATTATCAATGAATTTATAAATAATTAAGCTTTTTGTTAATTTTTTTTTGTCTAAGTAAATCACACTGTCATTAGATTTAGGGTTTTAATGTTTTTTCCAACATTTCATACAATTTAGTATATAATTTATTTAATTCAGGTAACCAAATAAATACCAGTTATTGTTAAGATGTATTCAGAGTAACATCAACAAGATGGTAATAGAGAAAATTCTGGATTCTCCTTCCACCATAGACATGCTGATTCAACAATTATACACAGATCAATTCCCTTCATAAGAAATCCAGAAATTTTTTGAGAGGTCCCTACATCTTGAGCAATTATGAAACCAGCCACAATGAATCCAGTAAGAAAATTTGAGACATCATCTTGTGAAAATCCCTACCCCTGACACAATGTCATAATGAAGAGGATATTACTAGCTCCCAAGCTCTCTCCCAGTCTCTCCCAATGAAGGAAAGAACTTGATCATATATTCGATATCCCAATTTTTCTAGGATGGACAATCTATAGGTGATTGCAGTTGTTATTACCTTAAAATTGAGTGCAATTAACATAAAATAGCTTATGTAAGCCTCATAGTAACCACAAAGACAATGCCCAAAGAATATATACAAAGAAAAATGAGAAAGGAATCAAGCATGCCACTACAAAAAAAGTCAATGAAATACAAAGGATAACAGCAGTATAGGAAGAGGAGTACAAAAGATGTACAAGATAGACAAAAAACATATGAACGAAATGATAATAGCAAGTTCTTTCGTATCAATAATTACTTTAAATGTAAATGTGAAACTTTTTATCAAAAAACATAAAGTAGCTAATGGATTTTTAAAAAGTCTAATTTTACACTGCCTGTAAGAGACCCATTTTAGATTTAAGGATAGACATGAGCTGAAAGTGAAGGAATGGGAAAATATTTTCTATAGAAATGATAACAAAAAAAAGAGTAGGGATGGTCATACTTATAAAAGAAAAAAATAGACTTTAAATTAAAAATTGTCACAAGAGAAAAAGGAGGTCATTGTATAATGATAAAATGGTCAATTCATTAGAAGGATATAACAATTACAAATATATATGCATCCAACATCACATCACCTAAATATATAAAGCAAACACTGACAGAAATGAAGGGAGAAATACATAAAAATACAATTATGGTAGGAGACTTTGATAGATACTTTTATAATGAATAGAAAGAACTTCCAAACAGAAGATCAATCAGTACACTATGGAATTTAACAATGTTATAGAGCATTAGGACCTAATGCTCTATAACAGATCTAAATCACACCAAGTATCTTTGCCAACCGCAATGAAATGAAACTAGAAATTAATAGCAGAGGAAAAACTGTTAAACTCACATTAATGTGAAAATTAAACATACTCTTGAATAACCAAAAGTCAAAGAAAAATTAAAAAGGAAATTTAAAAAATATTTTGATACTAATAAAAACAAAAACATAACAAACCAAACTTATGGAATGCAGCAAATCTATACTATGAAGAAAGTTTATTGCAATTTACATCCTCATTTAGAAAAAAGAAAGACCTCAAACAACTAATTTACACTTTAAGTAGGCAGAAAAAAAAGAACAAATTAAGGTCGAAGTTAGCAGAAGAAAAGGTGCAATAAAGATTCAATTATAAATTTAAAAATAGATAATAGAAAAACAATAGAAAAAATAAACAAAACTGTGTTGATTTTTTTGAAAAGATATACAAAACCATTGCTAGACAAACTGAGGAAAAAAAGAGAGGATTCAAAATAAATAATGAAAGAGAAGACATTATAACTAATAACACAAATACTGAGTTATGAGAGACTACTATGAACAAATATTCACCAACAAAATGAATAACAAATGTACAAATGTACAAATTTCTAGAAACAGATATCCCACCAAGACTAAATCATAAAGCAATAGAAAGTTTGAATAGATCTGCAACCAGTATGGAGATTGAGTCTATAATCAAAACTTCCTCAACAAAGAAAAGACCAGGACTAGAGAGTTTACTCTTGAATTTTACCAAACATTTAAATTAGAATCAAGGTTAATTCTTCTCAGACTCTCATAAAATGAAGAGGATGGGACATTTGTAAAGTTATTTTGAGGTCAGCATTACCTATTTACTAAAGCCAAACAAGGATATTGCAAGAAAATGAACAAACAAACAAGCAAAAGACTGCAAGCCAATATCAGTGAAAATATAGGTGTAAAAGTTTTCAACCCAATACTAGTAATCTAAATGTAAGACCACATTAAAAGTATCATACACCATGACCAAGTTGATTTATCTCTGGGATAAAAGGATGGTTCATCATATGCAAATTAACTAATACAATATAGCACATTAGCAGAATGAAGAATCAAAAATGTCACCATTTCAATAGATACAGAGATATTATTTAACAAAATTAAACACTCTTTTGAGATTAAAAAAAATCTCAAACTAGGTAATGAAGGAATGTACTTCAACATAGCAAAGGTCAAAAGCCCACAGCTAACATCATACTCAATAGAGAACACCTGAAAATTTTTCCTAAGATTAAGGAAAAAGCCACTCTCACTACTTCTACTCATCACTAGAAGCACTAGCTAAAGTGATTAGATAAAGAAAAAGAAGTAGAATGTGTCTGTACAGTAAAGGAAGAAGATTCAGTGACATGATCTAGCATATCAAAAACCCAAAAAACCCAAAAACACTGTTAGAACTAATCAACAAAGATAATAAAGCTGCACAATATAAAATCAACATACAAAAATCAGTGGCATTTCTATAAATTATTGATAAACTATTTGAAAAGGAAGTTAAGAAAACAATCCCAATTATAATAACATCAAGAAGAATAAAATACTCAGAAATATATTTAAGCAAGGATGTGAATAACATATACTGTAAATCACAAATTATTAATAAAAGAAATTATCAAAGAGATATCTGCACTCCCATGTTCACTGCAGCATTAGTAACAATAACCAAGGCACAAAAACAATCTATGGCTAAATAGAGACAAACTATTTTACGCACACACACAAATATTTTTTAGCAATAAAATGGAGGAAAATCCTGCTATTTGTGACAACATAGATGAAGCTTGAAGAGATTATGCTAAGTGAACTAAATCAGACAGAAAAAGACAAAAACTGTGTGATCTGACCTATATGTGTAATCTAAAAATGCTCTACTCATAGAAACAGAGTAGAATGGCAGTTGTCGGGCTGGGTATTCACAAGTATAAAATTGCAGTTTTGCAACAGGATTAAGTTCTAGAGATCTTCTGTACATGTGCCTGTACTTAACAATACTGTATTGTGCAGTTAAATATTTGTTGAGGGTAGATCTTATGCTAAGTGTTCTCTTACCACACACAGAAAAGATATCTTCGGAGATGTTCAAATGCTTCCCAATTTCCTCCTACGTGCACAAATGAAATGTACTTTATTTTAAAAGAATTCATTACGGTTTAGTGATACCATTTGGATGAAATACAAGACTTACTATTCTTGTCCAACCTATTTTAAAAATACACACAATACGAGATGTCAGAAACAATTATTGAAACAAACGAATGATATTCGTGCCATGGAATTATTAGATCTCTAAAAGGAATCATGACTATACTGTGGTTAAAGGTCAATTACAGCACTGAGATTGTTGCACTGCATTTATGTCAGGCTGTAACAAGCAATCAGGAAGGTCGACGTTGATGAGGACTGTGGCAGAGAGACATTAGCGATGACATTTCAAATGTGCTTGATTCAGATAGCTCCCATTTCTAAGTTCAATGTTCTTAGGAATTTGCATAAACAAAGGTAGGATAATAAGTAGAATTTGTAATCTTGTGACTATAGTTGTAAACCATATTTCATCATTTCCATCTAAATTGTATATCATAGAAAACAGCATATCTTAGATTTGATGAACAAAGACTAAATTGGTTTTATAAATTTCGAAATGAATATTTTCTTATGCAGAATACTCGGAATTTTTTAAGGTAAGAAGTAATAAATTTAATAATAACTTATAAAATATATCCATTATCCCAAATATGACTTTTATTAACAATATTTTAAAAGATATAACATATACACATATGTTTGTGATATCCATGCACACATTATATCATATCTTAAATACTTTAAAATAATCACAAAATATAAACATTTTTTCACCATTTAAAATTCTTCAACTTATTATTCTCTGGAGAGATTTATATACATTAGTATTTTAACATCTAGGCACTAGATAGACATCTTTACAAAATATGTGACTAAATGCTGGTATCAGGATTTTAAAATTCGTAAGTGATTCTCATCTACCACCAAATTTGAGAACCAAAATTCTACAATGACCTATAAATCACTTTGAGGACTCCAGAATAAATCGCTATCATTTTTTTCTCCTAAGAATCACTCTCTTAATTATCTCAAACAGAGGCTGTGGGTTAAATACAAATATAATTGTGTATCAAAATAGTGTGTGCATATCTCCATTTTACATAATACATGTGCTACATACAGTAAGCTTATGTCATATATGAAAAGAGTGGCGTGATCAATGAAAAAGAAAAATAGTCTGTAAATGGTTTCTTGAACTCTACGAAAGGAATAAGGTATATCTTGATAAAGAGAAAGTGAGATGCAGGATGTTAAAGAAGACATGCTGACATATTTAACACCTTGGTGGTTTAGCAACAGCTTGTCAAACTGTTAGAATTCCCACTATTACATCCAATTCACAACTAAAGGTTTTTGAAGCCAAAAAAAGGCCATAGTTCTGAGCATAGGGTGTGCCATTAAATGACATGTATCAATCTTCCAATTTCAAGAAGAGAAACAAATGTGGGTAAAATAAAATAACTTTCCCCATATTCCTTCTCAAAATACTACTTTTGGTTTACTGTATATATGCATGGATATATGTATGTATTTTTCATTTCATGGCTCCTATTAACACGGATCTGCTAGAATTCAAATAGAATATATAACCAAATGACTCTCCTATTTATTACCCAACCAGCCTATAGGTTACAGTGTTTTAAAAAATGTGAGTATCAATACAATCGTTCAGTGGTGCTTTTTCTCCGACACATTGTGGCAGATTTCACAAAGATTTAGAGTTATAGCCTACAGTCTCTGCATAATTCACTTTACTTTCTCGTTCATTTCCCAAAACAAAGACTGTAATTACTTACTACCTGTGGTTCAAATATAGTAAAATGAGTTGAGACCTAGAAAAAAATATTCTTCATATATTTTCTTTTTTCTTTAAAAATTAGTCAATTATTCTTTATACTGTAGAATTTGCAATGTTTCAGAGAAGCTTTAAAAGTTCATTTTAATCAATGTTCATTTTTTAAATTGGTAGTCATTAATTTTTATATATTATTTTAACCATGAAATGTATATGTTAATCATGAGGAAATAATGTAACATTTATCTCTGCCTATGAAGCATATTATTCTACCTAGATGTACGCTAAAACATTTTGTTTGGGTTTCTAAATTTATTTTATTAACATATATGTAAAATGTTCTATTTATAAACATATGTATATAATTAATTTTACTGTCGTTATTTTTGTGTATATAGCTCGATTGTTAATTAGTATCCCAAGAGTCCACTGCTGTTTCCTGATATGCAATATACTCTCTTCTTCGGAAAGGAATCCTGTGTTCGCATCTCCATCTCTAGAGCATACGGGCTTGCATGAGTGTGCATTGTCTTCCCCACTCTCTTCCTACTTTCTATCATCTTCCCATGGGTAGCCAGCCTTGTTCTCTATTCTGTGTTAGGCTTATATTTTCAATTGCTTGGTGATATTTTTACATAAAGAGTTTTCAGAGAAAGAATATTTCAGACATGAGAGACAAAAAGGGCAAAAATGATAAGTTTTCAGGTAATAAATCTAGAAATTTTGTAGTTGACTATTTGGGGATGAATTTTTAGAGGACTGTTCCCAAAGTAATCACTTCAATGTTGGATCTATAAATAATTGTAAGGATGGTGACACCATTAACTAAAACATGGAAATGTCAAAAAGAAAGTGCATTTACTAGGACAAAACACATGTTCTTTTAAAAAAAAATTATGCATTTAATCTACTTTTTTATTACACAAGAAGGGAACTGAACATACAAGAATAATTTTTATCCTTTCTTTTATAATAGAAAATTATGAAATCTCTATTTATTGACTACTATATTACTCTTTATAGGAACTCTGTTTATACAAAAAATGTTTTCTATAAAAATATTTACTTTAAAATATTTAAAATATTTGTCTCATAATTTGAAATGTTGGAATTGGTTATTTTCAAATTCATTGTGACTTAATAGTCTTATATTTTAATTTCAGTCTATACTAACTGCTCTCTTAACCTGCAATTATGTTTCCCACATATCTCGTATCAACTTCCTTTCCAACTTCAAATTTGTACAAATGCCACTTTCAAAAGATGAGGTTAACCTGATAATCCTATTTAAAATGTAGATTTGCTCTCCAGAATCTTTATATTCTCTACTTTTTTAATATAAATAGTCCCACCTATTGTAGTATATAATTCACTTTTATGTTATAGTCTTTTTTTTGTCCTTATTCTATATACCACATACATAAACAACACGAGGCAAAAATACGTTTGGCTGTTTTGTTTCTTGGCATCCCTCATTAGCCTAATGCAGCACCAGCATCAGAACAGGTATTCAATATATACGTCTTGAATAAATGAATAAATGAAGGAATGTCAATCTGGCTTATGAGCAAGAAAGGCAGGGTTTAGTGGTGTTGCAGGAAACATCATTAACTTTGTTGTTTTGATTAACACTAACTGCTTGCAGGTAAAGTTCTTTGCCAGCCACAGTTTTAAGATGAAGACATGTATGACTTCAACACAAAACCATCTGACTCAGTGTAAAGAGGAATTCTTTGCTCAATAAGTTGTATTTAAGTCCTTTTGGAACTAATGAAACTATTTATACCTATAGCACTCATATGGGACACATATAAGCATACGGGAATTTTAGATAATTACTGAAAATCATTTGAGGTGGAATAGTAGCATATTCAAAAACATGTATTTATGAGCTAGAATTGCAACATGTTCGATTAATTATGTATTTATAGAAATGTCTTGACAGAGACAATGGGAGAGGATAATTTATTCTTTCGCTGTGAGAAAACTGAAATACTAGCATTTAAAATTTATTTTCCAATGAAATCTAATGGAAAAGAATTAAGCAAAAACCTGAATGAACGGTTATAAACTGAAGTCTTCTCTTATTTGAAGAATTTAGATTAGGAATCTGAGTACAAGAGCAAACATCCTCCGAGACACTAATTTAAAATATTTAGCTTTAAGAACAGAGAGTAGTTTAGAATAAAATACAAGCTATGCCTCTTTATGAATAACGGTGAATTTAAATGCCTGTTTTCCAGTCAAGATGGTTATTTCACAAAGCATTAAGATTTCACTGAGCTCCGCTCTAGGCTGCTGAAATTCTGGCATCTCTTGTTTTATGAATAAGTGATTTACTACAGATCAAACACATTTATCATTGTTTAAAATTAAATGTCTTTAAAGTGAATGATATAATGCTAAATGATTTATATTTAGTTGAAAATATTAGGTAGAGTTAATTTCTAATTTTTTTCAGTGTATGTTCAAACTTCCATTTTCAGTTTTCTGCTGATGTTTCCTGACACATACTTTATTGTTCATGAGAAGGTAAAGTTTCTGAAGCCTCAATAGGTATTCACAAGGGACTTAATTATCACTGCAATCTGGATTAATTTAATTCCATTCAAATGAGTACTGATTGGCATCAGGATAATAATTAGGGCACTTAAAATGGACTCAGCCTCACTATTTCTTTTGTTTATCTGCCCTATATTTAACCTTCTTATGAAATTAGACACATTAAAATATAAATAATAAGTACTTATTTCCATAAAGGTAGACATTTTCATAATCTATATTCTAAAGCAGATTGTAAAGAAAAAATTTTAAAAAAATGTAATTTTCTTAAAAGGAGTTGATCAGTAACTAATTTGCCTTAAAAAGATGGTCAACAATGGATTGTTACCTTTGTGTAAATCAGTATATTATTACATTAGCAGAATCTGATAATAATGAAGGCAGCTATAGGTCTGCAAACTAAGTTCAATTTACTCTTATATCATAAAAGTAAATTTCTGTTAATCTTGTCCTGACTACAATATTATAACAGAGAGATAAGAATAAACTCGGTTATAAAAGATTAAAAATAGATCTAAACTAATAGGATTAAGAAGTAGATAACTTGCTGTCAACCTTCCCAGACTTTTTCTGCTTCTTAAATTAGTAGCAGATCATAAGGGAAAAATCTGTTTGCTAGAAGAAAATATAAAAATATAAGAATATTAATAAAAATATAATCTCTTGGCTCCATGTAACCTGTCCTCGACTTTTTAAGTGAGATTTACTGATACATTTGGCAATACTTTTCCAGATACCATTGTAATATATGTGATTATGGCTATGGCGCTGGTAAATCTTTCGATTAGCTATTATAGACTGTAATAGTTATTGTGCTGTGTCACCAAATATTTTCATCTCTCTGCCTCCCTATTCAATGGTGTTTTACCATTTATTACTTTGTATTTGCTTGGGCCATCCGACCGGTTTAAGTCAATTAATTGTAAGAGGCAGTGGTGCGAATCATTGCCAGACAGAAACATTTAATTTCCAGTGAGAACTTTTTCCTCTGACTTAGTGACAGAAAAATGTCAACCTAGTGGCTTTTCTAATGGACTGAATCCCTGGAGTTAGAGAATGTGGGATACGGCCTGTAGTTTATCTGAAATGGACATGTTAAGAAGAGTAAGAAATTACTCCTTGTTGTTTAAGATCACTTTAGTTATGAGATTGTATTTCTACCTCATTGTAACCTAATCTGATATCTGAAATAATTTAATAACTCTTTTAAAGGACTACCTATCTATGTGCCTCACACTGTTCTAGGCACATCAAATACACTGGTGAACAAGACTGACATACTTCATGCTACAGAGGTTAAGGCCATAAACACAAAAAATAAATAATTTTATGTAATTTTAAGCGACGTATTAAATATTAGAAAGTAATTGAAACAGAGTAATTATAAGGAACAAGTAAAGAAAGTATCTAAAATAGTGACATTTGCACTAAGATAATAAAGAGGTAATAATATGAAAATCTGGAGAAAGTGCCTCTTAGATATAAGCAAACAGCTTCCTACAATAGAATTCATCATTTAAATTGAAGAGACAGAACACAGTCTCATATGTCTTAGGATACTAGAAAACAAAGCCTAAAATTAGATTGAGGCTAGAGATGGGACCAGTGGTTCATGTACAGCATGGAAAAATGTTTGTAGTAGCAATTTATTAAAATGTTACAATAAGTAGAGGAGTGATCTGATCGAATTACATTTCGAAGAGATTATGTGCTGCACTGTAAAAAAAATTAACTCTGGGTAGGAAAAATGGAAGGAAGAAAATTAGTTTGGACCCTACATCAGGGTGCAATGTGTAAGAGGCTGTTGACACCAAACAGATTTTTATGATGAGGAATAATGAAAAAGAAAGGAATCTGAGGTATATTTAAAGGAAACACAGAAAGTACATGCCATTGTTTGGAATAAGTGGTGTTAAGGGACAGAGAGAGAAGAAGCATCAGTCCTAGGGTTTTGGCCTAAGCAAATGTGTACATGCTGGTGTAATTATACAGAATGAGAAGTAAAGTGGAGAGTTCTATCATGTATTTCCTCTAAAAATTATGTTCTTCGAACTTCTATGATAATAGAGATATACATTTTCAGGACAGGCAAAATGGTATAACTTTTCTTCTAAGTACATACCAGAGGTATTAGTACAATCTATAAAAGGTCTATCTCAAGAAACTTCATATTGTCAGAACATGTCTTCAATATACTAAGGATTGACATAAAATAGTAGCATTTAGATGTATCAATATGACAGATATAAATGCATTTGGATATTGCCATTAAGATTAGTCTTAAATTTAATAACACTATTAACATTAAAACAATGTCTTCACTATTACTAATAATTAATTAAATATCAATTTATTTTAGACCAAATTTTTCTGAATACTTTTATATACTTTCTTTTGCTCCTAGCTTTTCTAATTCTACTGTTAGGTAGAGATGATAAGCTTCATATGACAATTAAGAAAACACCATCAGAGAATTTTAAATGACTTGCTAATAAACAATATGTTGTTGGTAGAAATGCTATAAACATTTAAAAAATGATGACTACTGAACAAGTAAATTTGGTAGCATAGCATTTTGTAGTTTACTAAAATTTCTTCCATGGAAAATCATCACATATTTGAGAACAGAAGGCAAGGTCAAAAGAAAAGAAAGATGAGAACCATCTATCATAAAATGTCTCATTTGTTTTCTTATTTGCAGATAAAACTGTACAGGTACTGTAGTTTCAGAAGATAAATAGATATCAAAATCTCAGAGGAGAAAGAAAATGACCAGAACCATATCATGACAGATGAAATTTTTTAGAGGATATTCGACAATGTGACATTCCTTAACATTTCTATTTTAGTGAAATCAGATATAGCACATCCAAAAACAGCTCTAAATTTTGTTTTATTGTTTTTTAAGTGATAACATGTTACCCAGAGTAGCATACACATAATATGTTTCCTTAATATATTTACATTTATGTGGAAAAGAAGTTTTTTGTGAGGTAAAACAAGAGGATGAAAATTTTTCCCCAACTATTCCCAATTACACACACACACACACACACACACACACACACACACACACACACATACACAGAGGATTTGGAGGTTTTCCTCAATTCCAAATCCTTAAAATTATTTCTTCTATGATTTACTTTGTTGAATCACATCTCAATATATCAAAAGGCATTAAAAGACCATTTCCCAGGATAATAAGTTTATGTATTTGCAAATGGTATTAATACTATTCATCGTCTTTGATATCAATTATCAGAAAAAAGAAATATGATGTTGTCAAGTCTGCTCAATATCTTATCTACATATTTTTGTAGGAGCAACAATATTTTTTACCAAGCTTATTTAAAATTTAGTTTTTATCGGCTACTACCAAAGAGTTCTGACTAATTAAAGGTAATTAAATAAGACAAGCATTTTTATTTCCAACAGGGAAAAGTCCAGGTAGTCAAGTGTGCTATCACTAACCTCTAGGAGTTAATATTAAATATATAATGGTAAATAAAAGTACTTAAAGTAAATTTGATTATGTAACCTAGAATCAGGAGTACCAAAAAAATCATACATTTAACTCTGTGATGCACCCTGAATAATTGTTGTGAATAATATTTTGGGAATCAAAGTAAGTTAGTTAGTATCTATCTATCTATTATCTATCTATCTATCTATCTATCTATCTATCTATCTATCTATCTTTCTGTGAGGCTATCCAATTGCTCCAAGCAATTTTAATCAAGAGTATCAATTATTTCCCAACTAAATTACAGTGACAATACTGCTATAAATAAAGTGACAATATATGCTTAGTCTGTTCCTTTGGTCAATTTATCCACCTTTTGTAGCTTCCACTCGATTCTGATGACGCTAGTTTTACTGAAGTTTTAGATCTGGTAGTATCTTGGTCTTTTAAATTTTTACTACAAACTTTAAAAATCAGACTTTAAATCCCCCACCCCACAAAGACATTCTGATAATTTGAGATTATATTAAATCTGTAAACCAATAAAACGTTTGAAAATTAAACAAGGATCTTCTAAATTACTGACAGCTTAACAATATCATGCCTTTCAATTCTTAAACATGGTATTTTAAAAATATATTTCTTTCATTTTTATATAATTTTTTAAAAAATCTGCATTATGTTTTCTTATTTGACAGAGGAGTTATTTAAAGTATCATGTTTAATTCACAAATATTTGGTAATTTTCAGTTATTTTTATTTTATTTATTTCTAACTCAAATCCACTATAATCAGAGAATATGCTGCATGGTGGCAATTTGTTGAAGTTTTTTTTTTTTTTCTTATGCCCAGCATATATTTAATTTTAATAAATAAAGAAAAAACTTTCTTCAGATTTGTAATGCAGTGTTCAAAACCTTTTAACTAAATAAATTCATTAGTCATATATTCAAATAGGATATATCATTAGTATTTTTATGCCTGATTTATCAGTCACTGAAAATGATAAGTTCAAATTTTCAATTGTATGTGATTTTCAGATATATCTTTTTAATGCTTTCAATATCTTTATTCATTTTATAGAATTCCTATTTTCTTAGAAGCACTAAATATGAGAAATGGCATGGGCTTCTATTGATTTAATATTAAATCATTATCTCTTTTCTCCCAAATAATACATTTGTTCTTAATATATAGTCGTTTTGCTTTTAATAGTCAGAGAACCCTTTCATTCATTAGTGTGTACAATACAGAACTTCGCAATACATATTTCCCTTCTTTTTAGCTTTAATCCATGTTCTTATATTTATAGAATTTCTTATAACCAGTGTACAGCCAGGTGAGTCTTTTGACTTTTTAAAAAATGTTTATCTTTAGATAATTTTAGACACACAGAAGAATGGTAATAAAGTAGTTGTTTGCCTTTTCCCAGTTTTGCTTCATAGTTACATTGTACATTTCTCAAAGAAATGATTGGATATCCAGCTCACTAAGGAAATTCTCTTTTTCTGTCTTGAAACTTCTGTACACATTATTTCTTCCACAGCCCACTAATGTCTTTAAAAATATGACATATTTCAATATTTCCATTTATTTCTAGCTATAGAAGTAACTGTGGCCTGATGCCTACAACACCCCATCAGAAACGAAATTTAAAGAAATTTAAAACAATTGAGATTCAGAAATATTTTTATGTGATGTAATAATTAAGTAATAGTATCAAGGAAACACCTTAGAATCTTTTCATATATTTCCGGTATAATATATAATAATTCAAAAGACATAATTTCGGATGATTAAGTCGACTAATATTATTCTTCCTCACAACACCTACTGACTTTTTATTAGTTGGTATATATTGAAGCATTATTTCCAACTGTGAGTGTAGATTTATCTACCTTTATTTTCTCACTCCTTTATTAGGTTTCCCTAGTAATCAATGCTTGGATATGAAACATAGGTTGACAAGGACGGCAGTGCTTTTGTAACAAATAAATCAACCAACCTTATGTAGTTTCCATAGCAATCTTTTAGTAGAGCAAGTTATTCCTAATAAGATTATTTTTGTTATTGTAAATGTCCTATACATACTAAATCTCTCTGATGTTTCTTCATTGTCTGCAAGAAACCTAAAATTCTATAGAAAAGTTTTGTTCATTTAGACTCAAGATATTACATTTTTAATTTGAAGGTACAGGTATTACCAAAGCAATGCAGTTCATGGGGACAGACGTATGATAAACAGCTGTGGATGGAAAGATTGAATAGAAGACAGAGGAAAAGTTTGAAAGTAAAGGTAAAAGAGAACTAATAAAAGAGACTGGAGGCTCTAACGCAGACTTTCATAATCCTCCAAAGTGATAGCAACCCAGATCTAATTGGAAAATTCATTTTCCACTAGCTAAATTTCCAATAGTTCTAAAACCTTGTTACTTGGGATGATAGATGTGAAATGTTAACAAGAAATCCAAAGCATAGTGATAAGTAAAAATTCTTACTATCAATGATTTTAGAATAAATTAAAACAATTTTATAACAAGAACAAAAAAATTAGTGCAAAGCCAGCTTTGTTTAGTGTTACTGAGGTCTCTAGAGGTGTTGAATATATGCTGGAATGAGTGAATTTATTGAATTGAGGTAGCATTAATTAAGAAAAATAGAAGAGGAATGAAGCAGAATTGAAGTAAAAAAGATTTCTAACCCGGTCTTAAATAACTCTTTATTCTTGAGATCATCCTGTGTTGTAGTTCTTTTTTTTTTCCAAATTGGTATACTGTTATCATTATTAACTATATTAAACATTTTTTAATTATACTTTTTACACTGTAAGAATTTTTGCTTGTGAACTTTATACCCCAAGTTATATTTTTTAAGAATTTAAATAGGCCAAAACTCTCTATGAAAGATTTAGGAGTGAAATTGCTATTTCCTTTCAAGATGACTTTTGATATTTGTTAATGCCAATTGCCAATCATTTGCTTTCTCAGCTGGCTTTCTCTTCCTTTTCTGTGAATTACAACTATGTGCCACACTGTGATCTTCTCATTAACACTTCAGAGACATATAATTAGCACATTATTTATTGCTTTTTATCTAATTGCTTATGCAAAAAGATTAACACTACTACATATTCTGTTGTAGTAACCAAAGATTGTTAAGCATGTGTCTTTTGACTGTTTTTTTTTTTTTTTTTTTTTTTAAGGTAGAAGTTTATCTGGGGGCAGTTGATATAACAAATTTGATTTGCAGCTGTATGGAATCTACCATAGTTTGATGCATATGATAATATGCTTTCTAAAATTTCACATGTGTATATTTGTCTGTTTATCTATGTATTTACCTACCTAACCTCATTAGCTATAAAATAAATGATAATTAAAACCACAATCAGATATCACCTCACACCTGTTAAAATGGCTATTATGAATAAGATGAGACATACCAAGTGTTAGAAAGGATGTGGAGGGTGAGGGGAAATGCCCCTTGTACACCAATGGTGGAAAAATGAATTGATACAGTTACTATGGAAAACAATACAGAGGTTCCTTAAAAAATTGAGAATAGAGCCACCATAGGACCCAGCAATCCCTTTTATGGGTATCTACCTGCAAAATTTGAAAAAAAAAAAATCATTCTAAAGATCTATGTACCTCTATGGTCATTGCAACATTATTAATACAGCCAAGAAATAGAAACAACATACATATCCTTTAATGGATGATTGGATAAAGATGTGGTCCATATATACAATGGAATACTACTCAGCCATAAAAAGGAATGTAATACTGCCATTTACAGCATGGATAAATCTTGAGAGTATCATGCTAAGTGAAATAAGTCGGATGAAAAAGTACAAAAATCATATGCTTTTACTAATATGTGTGATATAAAACAGAAAATGACAAATGAACAAATAAAACAAACATATAGACACAGACAACAGTATGATGGTTAACAGAAGGAAGGATGGAAAGTGTAAAGGGGGTTGACTATATGATGACGGAAGAACACTACATTTTGAGTGGTGAACACACAATACAATATACAGATAATACAGAATTATACACTTGAAACTTATATAATGTTATTCACCCATGTTACCCAAAGAAATAAAAAAAAAAATCTAACTTTATGTGGTTTTATAATACAAGGGAAATTGATAAGAGAAAGGTAAATTTGGGGGGAATTTGAATGTAACTTCATCTCTCAAATCTTTATAATCAATATTAGCAAGTAATAGGCTCTGAAGAGTTACAAAAGTTACAAAATCTTGCTTAAAACATTTTTTCCTATGCTAGTGTACAGAAGATCCTGTTTACATGTTAATATATATGGATAATCCTTCAAACTATTTGTTCTGCCAGCTACACTTTTATAAACACTGAAATGTATTAGAAATTCGGCATATTTTCTTTTATATAAAGAAAAGTTGAATATAGTAGCCTCTCATTTTACTTAACTTTAAGCCCACACATACAAATAGCTTTTTGATTAGCACTGCATGAATGTTTTTATGTATCTAGAATTAATGCTGAAGACATCATCCCTCTTATGTTATGCATACCATTCCATATACAACAGGAAAAGTCATTTAACATTTGCTTTCTGTATGTTTTACAAGGAACATGTCTATAAATGTTAAGTAAGGAAAGAGACAATTGGAAAAATAACCAAAAGGTGTTGTTTTCAATCAGAGAACACTTAAAAGAATGTACTCCATATAGACAAGTTTGGTTTAAATGAAAAGGTTGTTTTTGTTATTCTTTCTTGAAATATCTGTTAAAATAGATAGACCTCAATTCTCTTTCTTGCTATCCTCAAATCATGGGATCAAGGGAACAGAAAGAAAAAGAGATGAGAAAGAAGAAAAATAAGAATAAGACCTATATTTTAAAAGTAGCAATATTTTCTAAGAAAAAAATCTGTCTTCATCTAAATGAAAGTGGTCTTCAAGAGATACTTGTATCTGATTTACTAAATAATGGCTCCTAGAGTTCATAGATATACAGTATTCATCTTTCATCTCTGTTTTCAGCAGCAGTTATGTCATCTAGCATATTCCAAGTTCAATAAATATTCATAGACTATAAGCTAGAGAGAATAAAAAGAGGTGTGTGTGCGTGTGCGTGTGTGTGTGTGTGTAGTGAAGGAAGAGGAAAGAAAATGTTTTGAGGGTAAAATCTTCTAATTATTTCTGGCTCAAATAAAAAGCAAGAAGTTTTAAGAATTATATAATTATATACAGATTAGATAATTTATTGACCAATACAAGTAAAGGTAAGAAGGAAGATGAGGCTACCAGTGTTCAGTATTGTTATTGCCTCCCTCTCCCTAGAAATTTTAACTAATTTCTTTTGAGGATTGAGTTAGGTATATATCCTAGATCGAAATTTTATAAGGAGTTCCAGAAAACATTGTATTATAAGATGTGAGAAGAAAAATACTTTTGCCCCAATCTATGATTTGATTAAAAATACCACTTTCACCACATTTGAGAACATTACACAGTGAGAGTTTAACTCTGTGATAGAAAGAAACTGAGTAAGAAAGCTCAGCTTTATCTAAAAGATTGATGGTGCTTTTCTGACATACTAAACAGCTCCAGCTTTGAGGCCCAGATGCACACTTCTAGTTCCACATAAAGCAAGCGAAGCAGTCAGATTTGGAATCAAAGAATAGTCAATATTGGCTTGAAATAAGATCATGCTCCCAGAGAAAGAATATTCAGATGGTGAGACTCTTCTCTTTTTGGAAAATTAAAGTTAGAGGACTTGGTGATAAGAAACATTTAACATGATTGTCTCAAAAAATTGGTAGTTTAGAAATTATTTATTTTTATTTCATATTGCCTGATGTTAATGAGCACTTGTTTTAGATCAATCATTTTAGTGGACCAAAGAGAACTTTCAAATTATTTGTGGATGAATTAATTTAGCTCACAGAAAGAAAAAAAGGGAATTTGTGACTCACTTGAAAAGAACCTATGTCTGTTTGACAGCAAACACACTGAGTACAACGAAAGATTATCATCTTGTTTTTCACCTTTTTATTAACTATTATTTATCAGGAAATTGAAAATAGATTTCAGCAATCATATAACCAGATGACTCTTCTTTTCCTCTACCTTCTTCTCTCACCTCTCTCTCATTTTAGTATAATATTCAGATTCTATTATCAACCAAAACAATTTTCTATGAGTCTTTTCACCAAATTATTCATAGAAAAGTAGCCACTCACTTTGTGCCCTGCATAAAAAGAGAGTCATTCATAAAGTAATTCTCTGTAAATCCATCTGTTTTAAATCATAAACCAAGGACACAGATCCTGGTTTTGTACCGAGTTATGTTATTAAACAAAAAAACTTAGAAAGAATGATAGACCAGCCAAAGAGGCTTTGAACAATATTCTCCAAGGTTTTCTTGTTAGTGGTTCTTATGTAGTTTCTGCATTTCAAAATTCAGGAAAGCACATGAAGAAAGTGTGTCAGCCAGGATAATTAACAAGGTTGGTGGGGTGGTCATGCTTCAGCATACCATTTCATACTGTATTCTGTAGCCCTTTTTTTTTCTCATAACACTCAGAATATGGGTGTCTGTGTGTGAGAGAGAGACAGAGATAAGGTGAAAGCAGAAACGTAGAAAGTTACATTTCCAGAAGTAGTGATGTGAAACTCACTCACTGTATTATAATTGTCTTCTATATTCTTTCATCTGGCTGAAGATTTAAGAATTCATAAACTTTCATACCATACCTAGCATATTGAAATGCAATTTATTTTAGTATATTTTTAAAAATACTATCTTTTTTGAATAACTTTACATATACTGTTTCTCGATTGATCCTATGATTTATCAGGTCAACAATTATGTTATAATTTTCTTTCTTCTTGAAATATTTATATTGAATGTAGATTAATTGCACACTATAACTTAATGTTTAAAAAAACTGTGCCTTATATTTTGAAATAAAAACAAACAGGATTTCCCTTACCTGCTTTCTCCTCTAAACCTTTAACTGATTTATAGTAACATCTGCATCTAAACAACTTGTCAATTCACATGGCTTCTGTAAAAAGATTGACAATATCAGTAGTGACAGGTTCTGAAGATTCTATATAAAATTCTAATAGCCATGTAAGACAGAAATCTAGTGAGCAGGTGGTAAGACACAACTGCTAAATTGTGCATCTTAAACTCATTAAGAACATCTTGGTGGGAGGGGGCAGAATCAAGAGAAATGGTACAGATGCTAAACAAAAATAAAAGCAAGGCCATCAGGTATACCTCTTCTCAAAAGCAAAAACTATTTTTTACTTTTTATAGAAAAATTTTGCTCTACTGAATCAAAGAGATTGTGTTGTGAAATAATTTTTAAAATGTATTAATTGTAAAATAAACTGATAGTGGCTATTTTTGCATTAAATACATAGATACGAAAATTATTTTATATGTTTGATATTTTCACAAGTAGATATCTGTAGATTTTACAATTCACTCATTCAAAAACACTTAAGTTAGTCAAGTTTCCATTTATTTTAATTCAGAACAGCAATTGTTAAAATAATTATAGTATAAATTACCTATATATTAGTGATAGCCATATAATAGTATTGTCATTATTGGTTAAAATCAAGTTTTTGGAATTCTTTCATATGGCAATTTTCCACATGATAATGGTAATTATTACTAACCACATGGGTAAAGTTGTTTAGAGTAAATTCCAGTTTGTTTGTATATAATAAGTTAATTCATTATTCTGTAGCACAACTCTCTTAAATGAGGATATTAATATTTATTTGATGGAGATCTTATGAGCATTACTTGAAAATATATGAAAAGGGCTTAGCAAAGTGAGTGGTACAAGAGTGAAAATATTGGTTAAATGAATTAACTTCATTGGTCCATTAAGTTACATATTTAAAGTTTTCCTCAGATTCTACACTTGTAAATTTTTGTAACTCATTACTCAATGCACAAAATCTATTCATAAATAGTTGCATTTTAACTTAACTGTTCTTCTACGTCTATTTTTATATATTTAATTTTTGCTTTCATTGAATACTCATACATGAATTCTTGATTAACTGGAATATTGTTTTCTCTACTTTAGAAATTCTGAATTAGAATCAGTTCTTTACATTATACATGTTCTTAAAGTATTCTGCTCCAATTTTTTTTTTTTTTTTGGCCGGTACTTGGGGCATTTTATTATTTTAATTTTATTTTGAAACAAATGTATACTTACTGAAGAAAATGTTGAGTCAGGTTGTATCAGTTGCCCCAACAGCAGCCTCAGGAAAAAGATCTAATCTCGGATTACGTGCTCTTTTCAGTTGTGTTTCTCCAGTATTCTTTAATCTGTAACAATCCTCAGTCTTCCCTTGCTCCTTACATTTCTGATGATTGTAGACTAGTCATTATATAATGTCCCTCAATTTGGGTTTGTTTACTGTCCCCCTATAAGTAGGTCCAAAATAAGCATTTCTAGCAGACTGGCACACTGCTTCATACAATTTCTGACAGTGTTAACGTTAAGCTCTGATTGATAACATTGCCTAAATAGTTTCCTTATACCGTTACTTTTTCCTCTTTTTTAAAAAACTTTTTGTAAGACTTTATTTTTTTTAGAGCAGTATAGGTTCACAACAAATTTGAGAAGTACAGATATTCCCCATGTATACCCTGCCCCCACACATACATAGCTTCCTCCATTATCAACATCACTCAACAGAATTGTACTTTTGTTTTTCAACCAGGGATGAACCTACATTGGTACATCATAATCACCGAAAGTCTATAGTTTACCTAAGGGTTCACTCTATGAGTTCTTCATTCAGTGGGTTTGGACAAATGTATAATAACACACACACACACACACACACACACACACACACACACATATATGTAATTATAATATCATGTAGAATATTTTCACTATAATATCATATAGATATTTTCCCTACCCTAATAATCTGTGTTCTAGCTATTACAATAATCCACCCTTATCCATGATTTTAGTTACTTGTTTTCAACTATGATTAAAAAATAGTAAATGAAAAATTCCAGAAATAAAAAAAAAATAGTTTTAAATTGTAAGCTATTATGATTAGTGTGAAAAAACCTCACACCACCCCACTCCATCACCCCCAAGATATGATTCATCCCTTTGTCTAGCGTTTCTATAATGTATATGCTCCCTACCCATTAGTCATTTAGTAGCCATCTAGGTTATCAGATCAGTTGTCATGGTATTACTGTGCTTGTGTTCAAATAACCCTATTATACTAATAATAGCCACAAAGTACAAGAGTAGTGATGTTGGCAATTCAGATATGCCAAAGAGAAACCATAAAGTGCTTCCTTTAAAATAATAGTACAATAGATGTTTCGTGAGATGGGAACCACATACATGTAACTTTTATTACAGCATATTATAATTGTTTTATTTCATTACTTAGTGTTTGTTAATCCCTCACTGTGCCAAATTTATAAATTAAGCTTTATCATAAATATGTATATATAGGGAAAAACAGTATATATAAATACTATCCACAGTTTCAGGCATCCACAGGGGGTCTTGGAACATAACTCTTGCGAATAGGTGGGGACTACTAATCCCTACCCCTTTTACTCCTCTCCCCTAGCAAACACTGAATTTTTTACTGTCTCCATAATTTCTGCCTTTTCAGAATGTCTTATAGTTGGACTCATACAGTATGCAGCCTTTTCAGATTTGCTTCTTTTACTTAGTCACATGCATTTAAATTTGCTCCATGTCTTTCTATGGCTTGATAGATTACTTCTTTTCAACGCTGAATAATATTTCATTGTGAGAATGCATCAGTTTATTTGCCCATTCACTTACTTAAGGACATATTGGTATCTCCAAGTGGTAGCAGTTATGAATAAGACTGTCATAAACACCCATGGGTGGAATAGTGTGTGGACTTAAGTTTTCAAACCCTTGGAGTAAATAACAAGCAGCATGATTACAAGGTCATATAGCAAAACTATGTCCAGTTTTGTAAGAACCTATGTTCTAAAGTGGCTATATTAGTTTTCATCTCTATCAGCAATTACTCCACATCCTCACCAGCATTTGATGGTGTCAGTATTCTGGATTTGGACCATTCAACAGGTATGTGGTGATATTTCGTTGTTGTTTTAACTTGTATTTCTCTGATAACCTACGATGTGGAGCATCTTTTCATATATTTATTTTCCACATGCATATCTTTTTTTGTGAAGTATCTATTAAGGTCTTTGGCCCCCTTTTTAATGGGGTTGTTTTACTGTTTTGAGATTTACAAGGTCTTTCTATACGCTGGATAGTCTTTTATCAGATGTGCCTTTTGCAAATATTTTTTCCCAAATCTGTGCCTTGTCTTTTAACTCTCTAGATATTGTCTTTGCAGAGCAGAAGTTTTAAATTTTAATTAAAATCCAGCTTATGAATTCTTTATTTCATGGCTCATGCCTTTGGTGGTATACCTAAAAAGTCAACAGCAAATACAAGGTCATGTAAATTCCCTTCTAAATTTTCTTTTAAAATTTTAAGTTCTGTGTTTTACATTTAGATCTGTAATCCATTTTGAATTAATTGTGAAGTGGGTAAGGTCTAGCGTAATAAAATATATGCAAAATTATGTTAATAGTCTATTTCAAAATGTGTGTTAATGTCATTTTTAAACATAAAATTTAAATATGTATCATTATTCTTATAGTTAGAGAATTAAAAATGATAATATACCAATTTGAATAATATCTATGTAATGATTTCTACATGACGGTATAGGTATTCGTGATGCATTGTCAAATGTATAATTAATTTATAAAACATGTAGTGTAAAATCATTTTTGTAAATGTATTTACACAGGTATGCATGAAAATATGTCTAAAGGATATATATCAATTACTTTAAAGTTGTTATTTCTGTATAATTGGGTTACACTAATCCTTTTTTAATTTCTAATTTTTGCTGTAACAATTGGACTAATTGTATAATGGTATTTAGTATAATAAAACAAAATTCAGAATGGTGTTGTTTTCAAATTTTAAATCAACTTTTTTTTTTTTTGGAAAAAAGTATAATTACTTATTGCAGGCTATGAAATTTGGGAGTCAAGGGGAAATATGAGGATCTAAAGAAAACATATCAACCTCTAACTGTCCCTTTCTCTGTAGCTATCTGGAATTGTAGTTTTCTTCTTATGTTATCTGACTTAAAGAAATAGACTTAGAGTAAACGTCGGTTTTCTATGGCTGAAGAGTCAAGAGATATCTACAGGTTTAATAGATAATGTTAGTAGAGATTGGGAGAATTTTTAAATGGTGATAAAACACAGCTAGACTTACACTCTCATTGGTGAGGTGTTATAAAATGTCATCTCTTTCTATTACGCTTTCTATTACCTTTGACCTTTTCAGTCCCAGTAAACAAGTGAGTGAAGCTCTCTGAGACTCAACGGATATGGTAGAATAGATAATAAAATAAAAAAATCTTTAAGAAAAACTGTATTTCTCAAAATAAAGTACACAAACCATTTTTTAAAAGAAAGAAAGAAAAAAGAATGAGAGAGAAAGAAAGACAAACTACAAGTTTATTGAAAATATCTTGTGTGTAAATATGATATGTATAAATTTTTTTAAATAAAACATGTGAAAGTAGTGTGAATTATTTCTGGAAGGGAAAGTTGATAATTATATAAAGTTTTTTTTTTTTTAATTTTCATTCCTCAGTTTAATGAAACTGTCTATATTATTACTATTTCTGAGACTAACTTAATAAAACGATGTGTTCATTATAATGAATATAAACAATTGATAAAAGACAGTATATTATATGTGCACTATCATGAAAAAAATAACGATTTTTAAACAAAGTATATATTTAAGTGTGTTAATATACACACGTACATATAGATAAAAAATTGGACGAGTTGATTATTCTTAAAATTATTTGAAATTCTAGCTTTTTGCCCAATTAATAGGGTTAATAAAATCTTTAACTCATTTCCAAGAAGGAATCAAAGAGATGTGGATGTACAATATACTATGTAATCAGTTCCCAGTTATTTAGTATACCCCTTTACCAAGCGTGTGGAGATTAACATAATGCAAAGACTTTAGCTACTATTTAAATAATACCCTTAAGTAAATCTTTTAAGTGAAAAAAGACTTCAAGCTAAGAAAACAGCAATGATCACCAAGATATTTTAGAATGTCTGAAAACCTCCTGGTGGGTGGGGGGGAAGAACACATATTCTATTAATAAAATGGAAGTGATCACTCTGTAGTTGGGGATAAGAATTCAAATTAATGTGTGGTTAAGTTGATTTAAACAAAGGCAATAAAACATGAATCTATCTCAATGGCTAAAAATGCTCTGAACATATCTGAGCATCAAATTATAGAATGTTAGACAGCTAAATACACTTAAAAGAATATAATCTTACCTAATACTAATTCCTTTGTCCACCGATAAAATAAAGACAAGGGATTTAAATTATATTTTCTCTATTTAGGGAAAGAGAACTAAAATCTATAGTACCTAACTCTAATTTAGTGTTCTTTCAAAACACCTGTGTAAATGATTTTCAATTCTGCCTGAGTTAAACTGGCTGACAAATTTCATGTTCGACATATGGGAAATGCATATAATAAATCTATCTTTCTGGAAAGATAGTTTTCTCATTTACCTAGTCCATTTTTAAAGGGAAAAAAAATTAAACTTCCCTGAAGAACGACTTCATGTTTAGCCTTTAAATCATTTGGGTTTAGTGAAATGAATTCAGTATTTTACTCCCAACATAAACTGCATAATCTTTCTTATCTCTGTTTTATTCTTCATTGCCCAAATGTAATTGACTAAAATAAAATTAGTTCAGCAGATTTTTCTTCAGATTGTTGAAGCTGCAAACATTGATTTCTGAACTAATAGCATTTTTTTATAATAATGATACAGATAAAGATCAGCATCATTAGATTATAGAGTACAATTGCCTAAATATCGTTGGAAAAAAATAAATTGAAAATGATTATTAAGACTATCCTCAGTATAGTAACTTGAAAACACACAGAATATCTATTGCAAACTTGGATACAAACCATTACTTTGCTATTAAACAATTTTAGTCTAAATGTCTATAGTTTAGCACAATTATTATCTCATTACATAGGATGTTTATTTTATGTACTCTACAGTTCAACTCATTTTCTTTTTCAAAAATAAAACATAAATTACAACTTCAATAGACAAAATGTACACTATATTAAGGAACATTAAATCTTAGAATAAGTGAAAGTTAATTTGATAAAGGCCTTTATTATGCTACATATTAAAATAATTGAAATCATCAAAATAATTAAAATAACTAGCTTCATCACAGAATCAGGAATCAGTTCCAAAAGCATTGACTATGACTAAAATACTTTAAAATATCGGCATGTTTGTTGTGATCACCAATGAATTATTTGAAGTATTTATTGTCTCTAAGAGAAAATCCTTAATTTAGTTGAGACACTAAATTATGAATGTACTGAACAGAAATAAGTAGTTTTTCTCGTACTAAGGGACATTGCTGCAATTTGTGACATAATTAAAATGATTTTACAAGCAGTCAGTCATTAAGTTATTTTAATTTTCCATCTATAATAAGAGAAAAGGCTCTGTAGCAGATGTATTGTGCAATCATCAAAACACTTGAAATCTTCAAAACTGCCTGAAGGATTTCTTGCATAAATGGTCCCTGAAAATTAATACAAAAATTAAACTATTTCTTCTCATATCTCTTTATGCATTTTTTGAACAAAAAACATATTTATTTCAAATATGACTGTTATAGATTAAATTTTGTCCCCAAAGAAAAGATATGTTGAATTTCTAACCCCTACTATCTCAGAATGTGATCTTATTTGCAAATAGATCATTAACGATGTAATTAGTTAAGTTCAGATGAGGTCATACTGGAATAGGTGGACCTCTTATACGATATGACTGGTGTCCTTATAAGACAGCCTATGAAGATAGACACATACAGGGAGGACATCATGTGATGACAAAGAAAGAGATTACAGTTTGGCAGCTACAACACAAGAAATGTCAAAGATTTCCAGCAAACTACCAGGAGCTAGGAAGAAGCAAGGAAAGATTCCTCTATAAAGTTCAAACGGAACATGGCCCTGATGTCAGAATCATCTTGATTCTGAATTCTAGTCTCCAGAACCGTGAGACAATAATTTTGTAATTGTTTTAAGCCACCAACTTTGTTACTGTAGTCCTAGGAAACTAATACAACTGGAATTTTCAATTTTTTTTATTCCTTGAGGACACTATTGAACTTGAAAAAGGAAAAGTGATACTAATTCTCATCAGTGATAGATTTATAAAACACAAATATAAAAAATGTTTATCTGGATGCTTTTATATGTGTGTATCAGCAATTAATAAATTTATTTGTTTTTCATGGTTTGGCATTCATACCAAGTATCTGTCCAATGAGAATTAAAGAAAAATATGCAAATAAATGAAAACATATTACATTAATGAATTAAAAGAGTCAACATAGTAAAATGTCAATTTTCTCAAAATTTATTGATGTTTAATGAATTCTTAGCAAAATCTTGGCAAGTTTTTTTGTAGACATAAACAAGTTCACTCTATGGTTTATATAAGAAGGCACAACCCTAAGAATAGCTAAAACAATCCTGAAAAAGGGCAAAGGGGGAAGAATCACTCTACCTGATATTAATACCTCCTACATAGCTACAGTGATCGAGACAGTTTATACTGGTGGGGGGATAGACATCTACATCACACATGTGAAACTGAAGAGAGAGCTCAGAAATAGACTCACACAAATATGTCCAACTGTTTCTGGACAGAGGTGCGAAACAATTCTGTGTGGAAGTATTAGCCTTTTTAAGATGCTACTGGAGCAATTGGACATCCCTAGGTATAAAAAATATAAATAAAAGAACTTTGTCTTCAACCTTATATTTACATAAAAGTCAACTCAAAATATGTCAAAATCCACTTAAATGTAAGATGTAAAACTATAGAAGTTTTAGAAAAAAATAAGAGAAAAATCTTTGTGATCTAGAGCTATGTGAAATGTTTCATATTTGATACTAAAGTTCTATGTATAAAAAAATGATAAGTTGGACATCATTCAAATTAGACAACAAATTTTGCTCTGCATAAGACTCTGTGAAAAGGTTGAAAAAAAAGGCTAAAACTGGAGAAACTATTTGCAAACCAATATTTGACAGAAGACTAGAATGAATAACGAACTCTTAAAACTCAAGAATAAAAAAAAATTAAATTAGTAAATGGGCCAAAAAATATGAAAGACAGCTCACTAAAGACAAAATATAGATGGCAAATAAGCATGTGAAAATATATTCAACATAATTAATTTTAGGAGAATGCAAATTAAAACCAAAGAGATATTATTGCACTATTATGATAATGATATCATAATTATCGAAATAAAAAATAGTGACAACACCAAATAACAGTGATAATGTAAAAATTGGATCACTTGTTTATTGTTAGTGGGCATATAAAGGGTACAATTACTCTAGAAAATGTTTGGCATTTTACTATAGAACTAAATATGCAAATACCATGTGACTCAACGATTTTACTCTTTGTCATTTATCCCAGGACAGGGAAAACTTAGACTCATCTAAAAGTCTAAATGTGATTGACTAGTCAAGATGGCAGAGTAGATGTGCCTGCCTCTTCCCATGACCATGTTTAAATTACAACTAAATTATAGAATGATCAACCTGGAGAACCATATGAAGACTAGCTGAACAGAACTCCTATAACTGGTGATATAAAGAAGAGGCCATGAGGAGACTGGTAGGAGGAATGGAGATGTGAAACAGATTGGCCCTGTATCCATGTGCAGTGGTTGATTATCAGGAGAGGTATCTCAGCTGTGGAGGTTCCCTCAGAGGAGCGAGGGGCCCCTGCCCCACATGGGGGCTCCCAAGAAGAGGGTTCCAGTGCTAGGAAGAGGAGTCTCACAAAATCTGGCTGTGAAAACCAGCAGTGATTCTGACCATCTCTGAGACAAAAAGGCTGCTGGAAACCCAGATGTCTAAAGGACTGTGCACAGACTCACTTGCTCACGGGCACTATCCAAGTTCTGGCAGAAGGACAGCCTCCATTGTCCCTTTGCTGAGTCTTCCTCCTGTGCAGCCTACAGACAGATGCTATCTTGATTGTATCCTACTCTCACATGGCCAAATCTGAGTCTGCATTGGCCTGGTGAACTCTTCTTGCTCTACCCTTGTGATTCCCTGTAACTCCATCCAGCTTACATGGTACTGGCAATATTTTCATAGCTACACAACGAGCCCCACTCTGAGCTCTTGGCAGGAAGTGCCTTCAGCAGCAGTCAGTAGGCCTTGGCTCACACACCTCCAGTCATTTTTGATAGTGGGCAGTATTTCTTTAAAAAATCTTGGGGTTGTGAGGGCCCAAGATGGGTGGCATCTGGCCCCCAGTATGATCCGAGACTTTTGAGAGTGGCCACAGGCTCAGCACTGGCAACAAATCTGACTCTGCACGAACCTGGAAACACAATGTGCTCCACTTTGGTGACTCTTTTATACCTCACTTCATGTGATTTGCATATCACCTGAGATTTTTTCAGCTGCTGAGCCTTACAGACATATGGCAGAGGTGTCCTGGCCTTTGGCCGAGTTGCCCGAGGCCCACCAAGTACTGGTGGCAGCCTGCCTTGGTTCACAGCCTGGTATCTCCCACATGTCTTCAGGTCCAATATAGGTAGCAACCAACCTCAAACCAGATAGGCCCCAAGCAGTCATAGGCAGCAGCTGACTTTGACCTGCACAGGTGTCCCTCCTGAGGGTCCCCAGAACTAACATTCCCAGAGGCTGGCATCAGAATACAACAAAGCACCATCTGATTAGCCTCACAGTGACAAACTGAAGGGTCGTCTCAACAGTCATATGATGTCACTGGGGTGAATCCCGCTCTGTGGGGTCAGCCCCTACACAGTAGGAGGACACATATGCAGTGGGCATGATCAGTCTCCACAGCCAATCATCCTGAGAGTCAATCCCACCCACTGATAGAACAACGTCAATCAAATTTCATTTACAAAAGGAGGTCACACACAACCACACAATTTAAACTGAAGCAACCAGCACAGTGATCAGAGAGACTAAGCCACTGAGCCACACAGGGCACCTACAATATAAGGCCACCTAGCCAAGACAAAGGGACATAGAAGATCTACCTAATGCATCAAAACAAACAAAGAGAGGCAGTCAAAATGAGAACAACAAGAAACATACTCCAAATGAAAGAACAGAACAAAGGTCCAGAAAAAGGACTAAATAAAATATAGACAAACAACATGCAGATACAGAGTTTAAAAATGCTCAATGAACTCAGAGAAAAAATAGATGATCTCAAAGAAAACTTCAAAAAAGAGATGTAAGCATAAAAAAGGATCTAGATATCATACAAGAGAACTAGTTAGAAATGAAAAAAATAAACAATAACTAAAATAAAGAATATACTACAAGGAATAAACAGTAGATTAGATAAAGCAGAGTATCAAATTGGCAATTTGAAAGACAAGATAGCAGAAAATATTCAATTGAAAGAGCAAAAAGAAAAAAAGTGGGGATTGTTTAAGAGACCTCTGGGATAACATCAAGTGTAACAACATTCACATCATAGGGGTACAAGAAAAAGAATGGAGGGGGTAAGTGATTGCAAATCTATTTGAAAAAATACTGACAAAATTTTCCTAACGTGGCAAAGGAAATAGACATACAAGTCCAGGAAACACAGAATCACAAGAGGAAACCAAATAGGCCCATATAAAGATACATTATAATTAAAATAGCAAAGTTTAAATCAAAGAGAAAATACTTAAAGCAGCAAGAGAATGGCAGTTACTTACAAGGGAGCTCACGTAAGATTGTCAGCTGATTTCTCAACAAAATCTTTGCAGGCCGGAAGTGATAGGCAGGAAATATTTAAAATGATAAAAAGCTAGGATCTACAACCAAGACTACTCTACCCATTCAGTCTAAGAGATTAAATTGAAGTGAGATAAAGAGCTTTCCCAACAGGAAAAAGCTAATGGATTTCACCACCATTAAGCCAGTAATATAGGAAATATTAAAAGGACTCCTCCAAAAAGGAGAAGGGGGAAAACATAAATAATTAATTGGTATAACTATGTACAGAGCAATAATCACTTTAAATGTAAATGGAATAAATGCTCCAATCAAAAGATACAGGGTAGCTGAATGGATAAGAAAATAAGACCTATACATATGCTGTCTACAAGAGACCAACTTCATATTAAAAGATACACACAGACTGAAAACAAAAAAAATGGGGAAACAGATAGTTCATACAAATCAAAATTTAAAAGACTGAGGTAGCAATTTTATATCAGACAAAATAGACTTTAAAATAAAGTCTATAATAAGAGACAAAAAAAAAAGATATCTCATAATAATAAAAGGATGAATTCAACAAGAGAACATAACCCTAGTAAGCATTTATGCAGCCCACATAGGAACACTTAAATATATTAAGCAAATATTGACTGACATAAAGGGAGAGATTGACAGTAATACAGTAATAGTAGGGGACTTTAACTCCCCGTTGACACCAATGGACAGATCTTTTAGACAGAAAATCAACACGGAAACATCTGCCTTAAATGACACACTATACAAGATAGATTTAATTGATATCTTTAGAGCATTTCACCTCAAAGCAACAGAATATATATTTTCTCAAATGCACATGGAGTATTTTATAAGACAGATCACATGTCAGGCCACAACACAAGTCTCAGTAAATTTAAGAAGACCGAATCATATCAAGCATCTTCACCGACTATGTGGTATGAAACTAAAATTTAATTATGAGAAAAAAAAAGAAAAACACAAATTCATGGGGGTTAAATAAAATGATACTAAACTGTGAATGGGTTAACAAAGAAGATATCAAAAAATAACTTGAGACAAATAAAAATGACAACACAACAAAAGCAGTCATAAGAGGGAAAATCATAGTAATATAGGCCTACCTCAAGAAACAAAAAAAAATCTCAAATAAACAATCAAATCCTTATACATAAAGGAACTATATAAAGAACAGAAAGCAAAGCCCAAAGTAAGTATAAGGAAGAAAATAATAAAATCAGAGTGTAAATAAACAAAATAGAGTCTAAAAAATAATACACAAGGTCAATTAAACCAAGAGCCGGTTCTTAGAAAAGATAAATTAAACTGATAAACCTTTAACCAGATTCGTCAAGGAAAAAAGAGAGAGGAGCCAAATAAATCAAATGAGAAATGAAAGAGAGGTAACATCTGACTCCACAAAAATACAAAGAATTATAAGAAAATACTACAAGCAATTAAATGCAAACAAATTGGAAAATTTGGAAGAAACAGACACATTTCCAGAAACATATAATCTTCCAAGATTCAGTAAAGACGAAACAGAAAATCTGAATTGATTGATTACTACTAACAAAATCAAATTAGTAATCAAAAAACTCCCAACAAACAAAAGTCCTGAACCAAATAACTTCACAGGTAAATTTTAGCAGACATTCAAAGAAGAATCAACACTCAAACTATTCTAAAACATTCAAGAGAAGAGAAGGCTCCCAAGTTCATTTTATATGGATACCATTACCCTGATTCCAAAGCCAGATAAAAACATTACATAAAAAGATTATAGGCCAATATTCCTAATGAACATAGATAAAAAATCCTCGACAAAATATTAGCAAACTGAATTCAACAATACATTAAAAAAATCAAGTGCCATGACCAATTTGGATTTATTCCTGGGATGTAAGTTTAGTTCAATATTCACAAGTCAATTAATGTGATACTCAACATTTACAATTTGAAATATAAAAATTATATAATAATAATAGACGCCAAAAAAGCAGTTGACAAAATCCAGCATCCATTTATGATAAGAATTCTCAGTAAGTGAGAATAGAGGGAAAATACCTCAACATAATAAAGGCCATATATGACAAATCTGCAGCTTACATCATACTCAACTGGGAGGAGCTAAAAGTATTTTCCTTAAGGATCAAGAAAAGGCTGTCCATTTTTACCACGTTTATTCAACATAGTTTTGGAAGTCCTAGTCATAGAAATCCAAAAAGAAAAAGAAATAAAATCAACATCCAAATCCAAATTGGAAAGGAGGAAGTAAAACTGTCATTATTTGCAGATGACATGATACTATAAATAGTGAACCCTAAAGATTCCACCAAAAATCTGTTAGAACTGATCAATTTGGTAAAGGAGCAAGATATAAAACTAATATGCAGAAATTGATTGCATGCATTTGTATATACCAATAATGAACTATAAGAAAAAGAAGTTACAAAATCCATTAAAATTACATAAAAAATACCTGGAAATAAATTGAATTAAGGAGGTAAAACATCTGTATTTGGAAAATTATATCATTGAAGAAATTGATGATACAAATAAATGGAAACCTGTATGTGCTCATAAATAGGAAGAATTCACATCATAAAAATGCCATACTACCCAAAGTTATCCATAGAGTCCATGCAATTTCTATCAAAATACCAATAGCATTTTTCCCAGAACTAGAATAAATAATCCTAAAATTTGTATGGAATCATAAAAGACCTCGGATAGCTACAGCAATCTTGAGAAACAAAAACAAAGTTGGAGGTACCATGCTTTCTTGTATCAAACTAAACTATAAGTCTATGGTAATCAAAACAGAATAGTACTGGCATAAAAACAGTCATATAGATTAATGGAACAGAATAGAGAGCCCATAAATAAATACATGTCTATAGGTTCACAATGGGGTAAAGACAGTCTATTCAATAAATGATGTTAGAAAAACTGGACAGATACATACAAAAAAAGGAAACTGAACCACTATCTTATACCATATACAAGAATAAACTCAAAATGGATTAAAGACTTAAATGTAAGGTCTGAAAGCACAGAACTCTTTGAAGAAAACATAGGCAGTAAACTCTCTGATATTTCTCTGATATATCTTCTCTATCATGGGAAACAAAATAAAATAAACAAATAGGACTACATCATCTAAAAAGTTTTTGCACAGCAAAGGATATCATCAAAAAAAAAAAAAAAAAAGAAAAGACAACCTACTAAATGGGAGAAAATATTTGCCAGTGATACATCTGATAAAGGGTTAATATCTAAAGTTTATAAAGAACTCATACAACTCAACACAAAAAAACGCAAAACAAAATAAACAATCCGATTTATTTAAAAAATTGGCAAATTTTATAAAGAACTCATATAACTCAACACCAAAAACACAAAACAAAATAACCAATCCAATATCTTAAAAAATTGGCAGAAGACCTAAAAGGACATTTCTCCAAAGAGGACAAACAGATGGCCAATAGACCTATGACAAGACACTCAATGTCATGAATGATCAGAGAAATGTGAACTAAAATTGCAATGAGATATCACCTCACACCTGTCAGAATGGCTATCATCAACAGATCAACAAACGACAAGTGCTGGCGAGGGTGTGGAGAAGAGGGAACCCTCATACACTGATGGCAGGATTGCAAATTGTGTCAGCCACAATGGAAAACAGTTTGGAGGTTCCTCAAAAAATTAAAAAATAGCACTATCTCATGACCCAACAATTCCACTTTGGGGAATTTTTCTAAAGAAAATCAAAACACTAATTTGAAAGATATATGCACCCCTGTTTAATACAGCACTATCTACAATAGCCAAGATATGGAAGCAACCTAAGTGCCCAGTAATCAATGATCGAACAAAAAAGGACTACATATATAAAATGAAATATTACTCAGCCAGAAAAAAATGAAATAGTATCATTTGCAATGACATGGATAATCCTAGAGATTGTGTTAAATGAAATAAGTCTTACAGAGGAAAACAAATACCATATGATTTCACTTACATTTGGAATCTAAAGAACAAAATAAATGAATAAACAAAACAAAAACATACTCATAGATATGAAGAACATATCTATGTTTGATTGCCAGAGGGGAGAAGAGTTTGGAGTCTGGGTGAAAAAGGTGAGGATATTAAGAAGTACAAATTGACAGTTACAAATTAGTCACCAGGTTGTAAAGTACAGCATAGGAAATACAGTCAATAATATTGTGATAATCATAGTGCCAGGTAGGTATTAGGCTAATGAAGGGGATCACTTTATAAATTATATAAATGTCTAACCACAAGGTTGCAAACATAAAGCTAATATAAAATAATATTGAATATAAATTCTAATTGAATAAAATAATTACAAAAACTGAACATGATTATTCACAGAAGCTTTATTCATAATAGCTAAACACTTAAATCAGTTCAGATGCACTTCAGTGTAATGCTATAGTTTTTGGTAATGAAAGGGAGTAAGCTATTGATACACACAACAGATTGAAGGAAATTATGCTGTGTGAAAAAAAGTCAGTCTTAAATTGTTACATATTGTCTGACTTCATTTATATAACATTCTTGAAATGACAAATTTATAGGAATAGAGAACAGATTAGTAATTACTTGTAGGGATATAAATGTTCTGTATATTGTCTATACAATAGTCAATATCCTACTTGTGATATAATACTGTATTTTGCAAGACTTTACTATTGGAGGTAACTGAGCTAAAAATATATATGTTCTCTTTGTAATATTTTTTACATCTTATTTGAATATACAATTAACTGACTTTTTTATAGTTTAATTTTTAAAATATATAAGGAAGAAAAATTATTCTTTGGCTTAAAACTTCAGTGGATCCCTATTTCACTGAGAGAAAAATGCCAGTTTTCTTACAGCGACCTCAACATACTACATGCTTTAGTCTCACATTACTTCCTTTCGAATCTTTTTAAAAGTCACTTTTTACTGAAATTCCATTCAATTACTAAGAGATATTTTAGCACTCCTAAAGGCCTACTTACAGCTAAAATAAAATTTTTTTTCCAGTATACTTAAAACAGTAGAGTGTTCCCAAGAGCTGTACAGAATTTGACTAACATATTTCTTCATTCTTTCCCAGAAATGCATTAAATATATCTATAATAAATAGAATGTTATTGAACTAGATTTCTTACACAGTAGTACTTTCCTGTAAAGATGTTAAATATACAAAAATTAGTATTTTAAATTTGTGGCCATTTCAGAGCCTAGAAAAATATGATATCAGAAAATCCAGGAGGTTTATTCTCCATGATTATAAAATCATTTTTATTATTCTATCATGATAATTTATTGATAAACCAGGACATGTTTTTAAGTAATGGAGGAGCTATGGTGTAAGTCTGCTATAAACTAGGTCTGTTGTGGTCAGACTGAGACATTTGGTCATATGCACTGGAAGGTCATATGTCATTTGGTTTCTCCTGACATTCCAACTAAAATCATGTCACATTTCTACTTACCTTCTAGCCAGTAGGTGCATTAGTATTCTTTAGGTCCCTTTAGTGCACCAGGCTTGTACAGAGATTTTCTAGATGTTTACACATCTCATTGCATATTACTCTGGGGTCACTCTGCAATGTCCGAGGCTCCCTTGCAGTTAGTTTGGGCCATGTTATGCCATTTGCAGCTGCACTTCAAGGTGTCCATAAGGCTACTTGTATAATGTCCTCCATAGTCTCCCTCTTTGTTCCTCTGTTCTCAGATAGATAAATGCAGAATTTCCAGCAAATGACTCTTAGAGACTCTATTTAGAAAAGTATCACCCAGAAGAGTTATGAAACCACTGTTTCTATCCTAGGACCTCTTTCTTTGCCACACCACTTTTCTGAGAGTCCCCTCCCTCAGTTGTCACTTATCTACTACTCTTATTCCATTTTGAATCTTTGCTCAAATATCACTTGCTCAAAAAGGCCTTTCCTTACTCTTACAGAATATTGATTACTTAATCTTATTACACCTTGAATTTTCCTTCAGAGCACTTATCAAAAAAATATATACATATATATTTGTATAGTGAGTTTTCTAAAATATACGTCTTCTCATAAGACTGCATATTTCATAAAGTATGATTTATTTCTCACTCATTAATTTTCCCTAATAATATCAAAAAGATGTTGAAGTGGCAATTAGGAGACATTGCCTTACCACTATTTTATATACATAATAAATAAGAGCATCTTGAATTGTGAAGGGCTTGAATGTGAAAGAGAAATTTTAAAAAAGTCTGATGATGAAGAATTGCTTTAAAAAAACTTTTTTGACTAAGGAAAATAAAAAAAATATTGATGTTTCTGCTAAAGGAAAATCATTGATTTAGGTAAAAATAAATAGAGTAGTATATTTTTCTCCAGCAATACTCAGTGGCAGAGGAAAAAGATTTATGCAGGTGGTTTGGTGACCAAAGATCAATAATTTTAGGCAGGAAAAATGAAAAAGAACATTCAGTGAGAAACAGGTCAAGCAATGGACAGAGTGTACTGGTACTAGGAGGGACTTTAAAGACTCTAGAATGAAATGACTGAGGTCTCAATAAGGAAGTCTGGAGATAAGAAAATTATAAGCCTTAATGCTGTTATAGAAATTACAACATATTTTAGTCAGTGGTTTTGTTCAAATACACAGATTCAAAGATAATATGTAGGACAACAGATTGTATTACAGAAAGAAGAGAGAAATTGCTGAGCAGAAATTAGAAAAAAAAAAAAACTACAGGTGTTTTCATCAGAAATGTGAGAGCATTTGATATAAAATATCATTGGTAATATTTTTAAATAAATGTATAGATGTTTTCATTTTTTAAAATATTCATATAACCAAACATGTAAGTTTCTTCTACTGCAATAATAAAAATTGGTATAGGTGCCTACTATTCATAAAAATCTGGTAGAGTCTTACAACTCTGAGGGTTTCTATAGATTCTGAGTTCCTTCTTTTCTATTATGTTGATTTGGAAATGGAGGTTCACTAAACTTGGAATCTTTCTAGATTGTGAAATAGTTTGTGCCTTGGCCAGTCTTCTTCAATTCAATTCCATGTTATTATTTAATGATTACATAAGTGAATGAACCAAATAATTTAGTAATTACATCTGGATTATCTTTTAGAAGCATGCTACATAAGAAACACAAGTAATATTTAATTATATACTTAATTTCATTAATATTGAGTATTTATATCTGTAAATAATGAAAACTCAGATAAATAAGTTTGACATGAAATATATTTAGCATATTTTATATAAAAATACAAATTTATGAGTAATTCAAATGGGAGATTATAGCCATCAAAATGCATTATAGGTATTGGAAACACATGCTATCCTTGATCAGAGTGATATATATGGAGATAATGGTAGTATAGGATCTATTAAAAGGAAAAATAAAACACTGGACTTTCCTCATCTGCAGAAATTAAAATGGAATTCAAATCCATAGTCAGTATGCCTTTTGTTTTCTTTCCATTATGTTTTAAAACCATGAATAACTATGATTCATATTCTACCATGTTTTTTTCATTCTAGTATATTCAGTCATTTAAATAACTATCATATGAGAAAGAAATAAGTCATTAGTATTAAACAAAAGATTTGAATTTGGAATGTCACAATGAACACTTTTATATTCATTTTTATCTTTGTCTAGCAAAATGCATTAAGTCACAAGAATCATGCTTATTTGCATAAGTCTACAAGTTGAGATGTAGCAATCTGAGTATCAATGGATTCATAATAAATACCTTAGAAAAGCCTATTTGCTATCAAATATGTGACCTTATTAATTCAGAAAATGCCAATTAGAAATATCGTTGCAAATACAAATGTACTAGGAATCAGATATTTGATTGTCTCTTCCAAGAAAATCATTAACAGTACAAGCTTAATAAAATTTGTGAAGAAACCTTGCAACTTTAGTAATTACTAATTCACACTGATTACATTAAAAACCATATAGAAATACTGGTACTTTTGCACATATAATCAATGAACTTCAGTCAAAATTTATATTCAGTTGAAGACAAAAGTGCTCTGTAAGAATCATAAATGAATTAATACTTATCACAATTGAAATAAACACATTGAAACTCAATTTTTAATTCCAGAAAATAAGCTTCACTACAATAGATCATTTAGTCTGCTTTTCACTCTTCATTTTACTACAAAAATACTTTTTAAAACTTTGTCTATTGGTAAAATTAGATCATTACTTGACAATTTACTGTTTATTTACACTCTTCTCACTCAAGGCTTATGGTGATCTCTGCTTCCTTAAATAAAATCTCCCCTGATCATTCAGCATGTTTGCAAGAATTCCTCTTACTTTTTTCTAACCAGTATGTGCATACATTTGGGGAGATACTGCTATGGGATTTTTATCTAATAAACTTTTGCTAATAGACTTGTAAATCTTTTGTTTCTAAGTATAAATATTTTCACCAATTAGGACTTAATTTGTCCTCTATTCCACAGTAACTACCATTATCTGCAAAATTAGAGTTCAAGCAAGGATTGATTCGTTATAATTATATACACAATAATGGACACCAGAGATGTGATATTATTGACAGAGAATTCAACATTTTCACCCTCATATTCAAACAGAGTTTTTGTCTCTTGCAAACCATACATTCTTGGCTGGAATAAAACCATACATAAAATCTGGAGCCTCTGGGGTTACCAGAATTCATCATGGAATAGTTCCAGCTTTTTAAATAATGTTTATTCATATGAATGGTATAGATGGTGTTTTAAAGCCATTAAGTACAACTAAAGCTATGATGATGAGAGTATAATTTGAGAGGCATCATGACAAAACATGAGAATATTAGGAAAACACAGGAAATCAAGAGATTCAGTTTACCAGTTAAAGCATAGAAAGAAGCGATAAGAATTCTAAGCCTATTAGTTGGAATTTCAGGGCCTTAAATTTTCATATATACAATGAAAATATGTTCTTGGTTATCTCTAAGATCTTTTCCAAAAAGCACACACATTCTAAACTTTAGGCAGTGACATTTAGACCACTTAGATTTTTTATGTCACACAGTGGTGTTTATCAATGATTGTGATATAGCTATCCAGCTGAGTATTTCAGAATTGAAAACCAAACAACTCTATTTATTGAAAGATATGGCACAGTGTAAACTAGAATATTTTGCATTAAGGAAAAAAAATATTTATTTTAGGCTTGCTAATTTCTTTTTGTTCTTAATACCTATAATACACATATACATTTTCAGTACTGGCTTACGCACCTACATATGTTCAGCATTTTGATGAACTCATAATCATCACGGTATCATGTGGTGTTTCTTTTATAGTGATTCATCTTAATTTTTTTTTCATTGAGTTACAAAGCAAATCACATTTTGCAAATAGTGAGGTGAGCATTGGAACAGTTTTTAGCATGGTGACTATAGCTCCTATCATTCTTGTCATCTTAAACCTGATACTAACAGGCTGCCTTATAAAGAGGATTGCTCATTGATTTTGCAAAATTGGAAGAGAAGAGGCTGTATTCCTTTTTGTAACTGTCACCAGCACTACCTGCCTATATTGATTACTTACTTTTCAGTGTTATGGTAAATTGCTATTGTGGAAACATAATGGTGCTGAACATTTGTAGCCCAGATGATAGGGTAATGTTTAATCACTGTGTGCCCTGTTCTTTGTAGATTTACTAATAACCTCTTTAATCATTTCTGTTCAAAATACCATGGATTCTGAAGCAGAAATCAGCCTAATGATACAACTAATATATGGAGCATAACATTTAGTCATTTCAAAATAAATCACATCAATTATTTTTTCATGCTTTAGACAGTATGCCAAATTTTCCTGATAGTATTCCTAATAAACCTAAAATAAACTCCTAAGAAACTTTAATTCTATTCTTGCTCTTTTGTTCTTAAAGCAAAGTTGATGAGAGTAATTGTTTCTATTTTAAAACATGTACTATATGTTCAAAGGATATTTTCCTATAAAAATAATATAAATATTTAAAAATAAGCACACTTTAAAGCACACATACTGGAATGACTAATAACCTAACATAAGCTCAACATGAGAGATACAGGAAGATTAGCATGAAAGATGTAATATTCTATTGTAACAAAATATACTTATACAAAATGTTCATTCAAAAAGACACCAATATTTGATCTATTATATTGATTGAGTTCAAGTAAGAGTGATTATTGAAGATGTGTCACCCTGCTATTTTTTTGCGAATATGAAATATTACTGAGATGGACTTGAATAAAATAAGAATATTAATAAAATAAAATCTGTAAACATTGAAAACAAATGTGAACAATGAAAAATAGTATAGTGTATTTTAAAAATTAGAATTCTTAACATATTTATTAATTTCTATCTCTTTAAAAACAATGTAAACTCTAGCTCATTTTCCCCTGAATGAGTAGCCAGTAGAATTAGGTAATTTTTTGTTCATTATTAATTTTATATTCACTTTCTAGTGAATGAATCCATTTAGTACCAAAATAATGACTATAGTCACAGTATTATTATTCCCTTGGAACCTAAATAATCAGGTCTAATTATATTAATTTGGCACCAACCAAAGAACTATTTTTGAATCAGATTTTTGTCATCAGTCTTGCATTCATTCTTTCAAAATATTTATTAATTCTCTATCTTATTTCACATATTAGGAAATGGGCTAGGTAAATGATAATGATGAGAACAGAGTCTATATTAGTTTCAGAAAACATAAATTGCCTAACAGAGATATAAAGGGAAGTATCCATAGGGACCAACAAAAAGGATCAATAGGGATACATTTAAATTAGCCTGGAGAATTCAGATTAGGCTTTTAAGATGGAGTGTTAATTTAAGCTGATTCTCACTATGCTTTTTTTTATTTATAAATGGTTTGATTTTCTAATTAGCCTAAGTGTATGATCTGTTTAAAATCATATATAGTAATTTTAGGCTTATGGCTTTTGCGCAGACTTCATAAAACAATAGAAAGAGTTGCACATATATAATCTGTTTTAATACATTTCTTAACATGTTTGATGTATTTAAAATTTTGTGTAAAATTTGAAAATATAATTGTGTATAAATATTGAACATATGATACACATAAAAGCATTTTTAAAATATGTGGGAATTAGTTTTATATTTTATACTTTGCGACATTTGTTTAAAGTTTCCCTTTTTCTAAAATATTGTTTACATGATACTCAGCAGTACGTCTATTAACATGGAAAATTATTCACTTAGTTTCCTACATCCTTTTAACAGCATACATTTCCATTTTTACTTACTGTGAGAGTATAATAACATTACTTTATTTTATTCATTTTTTAAATTAACTTTTTTTGTTTTTTTTTAAATCAGTTTTAAGTTCACAGCATGAATGAGTGGAAAGTTCAGAGTTTTCATAAACTTTTGTCCCCACACATATACATCTTTCCCAGTATCTATTGATTTTATCAATTTTTAATAAGAGATATTCAATGACTTAGATATTAATTTTTGAAAACTAGATTTTCTTCAGTGATTTGAGAGAAGTATGTGTGTAATAAGAATCCAACATTAAACAATAAATATTGTACTAGATATGAATAAAATTTATAAAAAAAAGTTGGGTAATTATCACAGCCTAGGTGAATGTACTTAAATTGATGTTAACAGTTTTACTTCGATGAAATAATAAAACATAGGTGTGATTGATTATATTTTTTCATCCTGACTATATATTTATGTATATGTATGCATGCATACATATGTATACATGTTTATACATATGTATACTTATTTGCATGCATAAATATTTATTTGATGGTTTTCCATTCTTTATAATGTATATATTTTTCACACTCATTATTTTTGCATTTCCTGAGAAATTCAAATATTGATACTCTCTAACTTTTTTACTATTGCTTACATCCAAAAATAAAATTTATTTCCTCTGGGCTTTCATACATGAGAGAGTTAAATGGTAAGTGAAATTTTCTAAGCACAAAGCATTAACTTTCTATTAAATCGGTGCTCTTTGCTCAACACCTATACAATTCTCTATAGCTATTTTTGGAACTGGGGATTTATAATAATCTATAAATTTTAGCTACAATTACTCCTTCTGAGTGGAGTTGTTTTTTTTTTTTAACTTTGTTTTAACTAATATTCTTCCCGTCAAATTTTTTAATGGCTCAGATTATCACCTTCATGTATTGTTAGTCATAATATTCACTACCTCAGTTCTTTAGTCACATCTCAACCCACTGCAATCCCATTATGCTTAAGATATGCCACTGAAGTAGTTTTCTCTAAGGTCACTAACGAATTCCAGGTTTCCAAAATTTATTTGGATTATAAGCAGATGCTCTGCAGTGAGTATATCTTTCCATGTCCAAATTGTCTCTTCTTTTCATTTTCATGTCACTGATAATAACTCTTCTGTTGCCTGGGATTCTTAGGACTACAGTCTACTGTATATGAATCCAGTCTAACATATATTTAATTGACCACATAACATCCTATGTCACCATAGAATCAGGGTGGACCATATTTACTGCTTGATTCTAAGAAAGCCTACATAAAATGTTTGTCACATAAGTCTCAGATCATGACTATCCTGTGCTATTTGTTAATGACCTTTCTACCCAGTCCATTTTGTATATCAAGATAATGAATAGTTAAGCAAGTCAGCAAGGCATTTGTTTTTACCTTTTAATGGTGATAGCAACGGATTAACAAAATTGTTTCTCTTCTGCATTAGAATTTTAACTTCGGTTCAATTCCCTAGCTTTGTTTCCCTAGAAACAAGTATTAATGCTATTTGTCAATTAAGTTACTAAACAACATTGCTTATGGTAAAATGATTCCTTAGTTATACACTGGATTAAACAGTGGACAATAAATACTTGTTAAGAAGCTCTATTGTGAGGTTCCCCTAAGTATAGAGGTTTTCATAATTGGGCATGTACCTTGTGGGGTCTGTGGAGCTAGTTCAAAGGAGTATGACTCCTGTGGACATGAGGATTTTTAATCCAGGGTGTTTTTCACACCTGTGGACTGTATATTCGATCTCCTTATACCTGAGCTATTTCCTGGGGAGATGAGAGCTCACCAAGGCTTTATGTATTGCTATAAGAATTGCAGCAACATTCCACCTGAGGGGAACACCTTACATGGCCCTTCTGGCATGCTGAAAATCCCACCTTATATACTTTTGAGGGAAGGGGTGCCAAATATCACCTTTTGCTGTCTTGTGAGTTAAGTTTAAGGAATATCCCTTCTTGGTGAGCCATGCAGACAGTACTTAGATACTTAACAACGCAATATTGATTCAATTTCCAGATGCCTCGATATTCCCAGACTCTCAGCATCTGTATAACTTTCACCCCATGTCATTCTTCTCTATGTGTAGTATTTGTATGTCAAATTTCCAAATTATGAACATCCTTAGCAATATAGCAGGGCTAGCATTTATTTAGACTCAGAAATACACAGTAACTGCAATAAGTGATTATTCTTGCATTTTCCTTCTTTTTTTATTTTTCTACTTAATTAAAAAAAATTCTAAAATTTATATCTTATTATATACTCTAAATCCTCATCGATATTTTGTAATTACTTCCTTAGTAACTTATAACTGTTAGTTAGTTAGGCACGAATGACAGGAGTGAAGGCCCAGTTCTATAACCATAGAAACCTCCTTTGAAGACCTTCATTAAAGACCTCCCAGAAAAACCTCCCTTTTAGGGTTTTAAATTATCCCAATTCCTAGAGCACAAAGGCCATAAAAGCTGCTGGCTAAATCAGCTACAAACGCATGTGCAGAAAGTACTACCCTAACCTGCTTCATTATACCATCATTATAACAACATGACTATGCCTGGAAGTTCATGAATCTAATTATAACAGACTGAAGTCTCGGTAAGCACATGCACAGTAGGCAAAGTGTTATATAGCAGCCACCTGGCAGTCAAGGTGACCTCACACACAGATCATCTAGGACCTCCCATCACTGCCCAAATATAATGCAGACCTTCCCATTTCTGAGTTGTTAGAGTGTTCCTTGCTGAAAACCCACTCCCCCCTTGGAGCTTACTATATTATTTCTTCACATCCCAAATTCCACAGGGCTGTAGCCTTCCCGAGCATGGCCTGTCTCCTTCTAAAAATGTACTTTCAATAAATCTTACAGTTTCTAAATCTCACCGACCTGTAATTCTTTGCTACGTCAGTGAAGAACCGACGGACAACACACAACATCAACATCCTCCTCCCCCATGCCGCTGGGCCAACACTGGATTTCACATGACCCAGCAGTAATATAACTGTGATACTATAAGGGCATTTATTGACATCTCCGAACTATGAAAACATGTAATTTTTCATGCAGATCCTGAGATGACACCTAGAGAAAGTAGGAAAGAAGACAGATATAAAAATATTATATGTTTCATTATATAATATATGTGGATTACTAGCATATACCATGACATATGTATTTTATAGAAATAGAATCATACCTTTTAATTTTCACAACATAATGTTGAAAATATGCTGTAACTATAACATTTTATATAAAATATATAAAATTTGCCTCACGGTTATTTTATCTTCAAATATGCTTTATTAATTAAGAATATGGTTCAGTCAGCCATCACTAATTTTCCTCCCCATTTCAAGTTATGGAAACATAACAAATACACAAAATCAAACATGCTTAGAAGTAAGAAGTAATCAAAATCTTAGACAGTAAAATATTCATACTTGATATTATAAACTGAGCATAAGTTTCCATACTTTTAAATATGGAGATAATACAGTGATGCTCTAATTATAAGTAAAACTTATTTTGAAAATTAAAATCATCATTATTTTAAATGCAAATTCTCTTTATAGCATATTTAAACATTACAGTGCAATTTCAACTTCAATATTTAAAGAATTATTTTATTAAACATTTTTTCACAATTTTAATTTTTCTTTTATTTGCTGTCTGTCATGTTTTTATTTTTGTTAACATGTTTACTTTGAGCTTATGTATTATATCTATAAAACATATGCATAAGTATATGTCTGTTTAATTTTGAGTAATTCACAATGAATTATGATAAATATTTGGCAAGCGTCTAGGTTGCTTGAACAATCATCTCTACTAGTGAATGTTTATATAGCTATTCCTTCAATATTTTCATATTTGTGCTATTTTATCTGCCCACAAGTTCTGAGATATTTATTTACTTCATTAATTACTTTATACAATGAGAACATATGAACTTCTGAAATAAGAACATATTGAACTTCTGAAATGCAACCAAAGAAATCGCAAGTACAGGTACAATATGTGAATTTTTTAGAATAGCATATGGTTTCTCAGTACTGAAACAAGTCAATTCGTTTTATCACAAAATCAGGATCTAAGGAATATTATCAAGCATACTAGTTGATTAAGACTTGGACTTAAATTCCCTAATTAAAATAATAGGTATGGCTTTCACGATTTCTCTTAAAAGCTTTCAAACTAATGAGTGAAAATAAATGAGTGTCATAGTTGGCAAAGAATATATTAAACTCCTGGATAAGTAAAGAAGCATGTAACTGAATGTCTTCCAATTTCTTTGAATGCACCTTAAGTGAATACATTAAAGAACAAATTAGATCCCTAGTGATAATTATAGTGGGCTATAATATGCTTAATATATTATGAACTAGCTTTGTATTTTTGTTTTAGCAGAGTTGTATAATCGGCATAAACAATCTTCAGAAAAATGTATGTTCTTTTGAACTACATATAGTAATACTAACAATAACAGTAATAGCAGGTCAGGATTTGTGAACAGAAAATTTGATTAAAATTTACTTCATTTTTGTTTTTCTGGTTCAGACTTAATCTCTAAAATAATAACAACTACAGCAGATTATCCTTACATCTTTGTACTGAGAATTAAACCAGACATTCAAAATAAAACTGTTCTTGGTAATAACTAAAAAATCTGAGACTCAGCCAATTATCGAAAGAAGATGAATACTCAAATAACTTCTCATTTTCAGAAATCAAAAAAAAAAGTATCAATTATGAAGGTAAATATTCATTAAGTTACTAGCATCATGTTATAAAGCATAACTTAGAAAATAAATAGAAATCACCAGGAACTATAAACAAATGTGCTAAAATCCAACGTGATGGTTAATTCTATGCATCAACGTGACTGACTGTGTGTCTGAGGGTGTTTCAGGAAGAGATCAGCATTTAAATCAGTAGCCTCAGTAAAGAAGATCCACCCTCACCGATGTGGGGACATCATCCAATTGGTTGAGAGATGGTGAAGGAAGGGTGAAGGAAGGGTGAATTCTCTCTCTCTTCTTAAACTGGGATACCCATTTAACTCCACCCTGTCCTCCCTTCCCCATCTCAGTTCTTAGGTCTTCAGCCTTGTACTGGGAGTTACAGTATTGCCCCCAATCTGTGTTCTCAGGTCTTGGGACTCAAACCAAATTATACCACTGGCTACCTCAGTTGCAGAGGATTGTGGGACATCTCAGCCAACATAATACAATTTCCCCAACGAATCTCCTATCATCTATCTATCTATCTATCTATCTATCTATCTATCTATCTATCATCTATCAATCAATCTACATATCTATCTATACCTATCAATCAATCTATCCATCATCTATTTATCATCTATCTATCCATTCTGTTTTCCCGTAGTACGCAAATGCATGCAACAACATCAAACAGTTATTGTTTTCTAATCCAGTTTTTAGATTAAAAATAAAGATAGAAGAAAGTACTTATTTGTGTGTCTTTCAGCACACTTGAAACATTTTCCTTTCTATCCTCAAGAGCAAGATGACAAACTTAAACTGACTGGTAATAGCTAGAGCAGTGTGATGACTGGTTAAGAAAGGTATGATAATTAATATTAAATTGAAAGGAGACTTCCATAATGTGGTAACTGTGATATAAACTTTTAAAACACTGTTACTATTATTTTTATAATTATTCACTTTTATTGTGGTTATTAGCTAGTGTTCAGAATAAAAGAGATAATAGGTGACTAGTTAAATCAATAGCTCTCCTACCTTGGTCTTGTTAGGACTTCATTACCCTAAGACTCTTCAATTAGGTCCAATAGGTCAAAACTATAGTCTCAATAATACTAGAGTATTATTTACTTTCTATGCTCTCACTCACTCATTAGTGTCAGTGAACTTTTCTAGAGGCTGCAATAATGTATGTTTTAATGCAAGATGAGAGTTCATCTTTCTTATAATAAGCAATATATAAAATCAATTTGAAAAATGTAAAAAAGATGCCACTACTCTCAATAATTTTATTTTGTAAATGCAACCATGTTCAGAAAAAAAATTGCCATTTATGTTTATAGCCTTTTCATTGTTATCTTTAAATTGATTAATACATTAATAATTTTCATTACTACTTTTACTTTCTAATTTAGCAACTATTGGTGGATATAATTTACAAAAACAAAAATATTTTAGGATCCTCGTTAATTTTTAATTATTCTAGTCTCTTAGAAATAAAATGTGTCTGAGAATAAAATGTTTGAGAACAAATGAGTTAAATCACTAGATGTAAAGTTTGAATGTCAATAGTTTCAAAGTAGGAATAATGACAAAACATCAGTAATACATACGGGCAATTATAAAGGCTCACAACTCTAGATCAGGGGAAATAGTGATGATATCCATGCCATGCACAATCATAAAACTACACATTTAAATATATAATTCCTGTCAAGATGCAAGGCACCCCTGACTGGAAGTAAAATAAGTAACAGTTTCCCTGAGCTCCAAATGCATCTGAAACATTGTATGTCATTAGAGTATCAATCTGAATTATTTAGGGCTTCACAATTTTTTGGTAAGGTAATACTTCAGAGAATTTGTATTAGTTAGTTACCTATGATTGCATAACAAATTACCATAAAATGGGCAGCTTAAAAAAAAACATGCATTTATTATCTCACAGCTTCTATGGGTCAGGGAACAGTTTAGCTGTATCTTCTGCTTTAGGGTCTCTCATAGCTGCAATCAGTTTGTCATCCAGTATTAAATCTAAACTGAGGGTTTGGACTGGGGAAGGACCCACTATTGTCTGTGGCTACTGACAGAATTCACTTCTAGGGACTATTGGGTTTGTGGCCTCAGTTTCTAGATAACTCTTGGACTGAAGGCTTATCTAACATCGCAGCTTGCTTCAACAAACAGAGTTTGTTAGAAAGATAGAAGTCACATTTTGTGTAACCTAATCACAGAGTAACGTTTCAAATCTTTTGTTAGTTTTATTGCTTAGATGTAAGTTGCTAGGGCAAAGGGTGAGAGTATCAAGATACAGGGATTGTTGAGGGCCAGTTTAAGTAAAATTAACATACCTTGTTTAGACTCCCAAGCATAAAATAAACAAAGTCTGGTTATTATAAGAAGCATGTTTTCCTTTCATGCATGCATTTTATGGTCATTGAGTTTGCAATATGCTTGCTTATGATATGAGTTAGGATTAAAACACGACTATGAAATTTCCTCCTATTCTAAATAAATTTGAATTTTCTAGATGAAAGTCAACAAGTAAATATTTTCCATTAGCAATTATGATAACTTGCTGTGGGTATATTGAGAAACGATGTATCAAGCTAACTAAAGTCATTGCTAAGGTAACATTAGAATTAAATCCTGGAGAACGGGAGAGCATTAGTGTGGCTAAAAGTGTATTTGAAAAATGAAGACTGTCGGGTGATGATACTAGGAGAGGCAGATTCACAGAAGTATAAAATAACTTGAAACTGTCTGGAAATTGCAAGTCATTGGACTATATCAAGGAATGGGTTTTAAAAGTTAGGAAGGGGCCAGATCATGAAGAAATGTGTTTGCTAAAAGAAGCTATTTAAATACTTTTATTTGAATGTTATTGAAAATTTTATTTCTAATGGTAAGTTTCACTTGCACAAGGTAATCAATTAATTCATTCATCATAATATTTAGGAATATCATGTTGGAATGAATTGGGTGAAATGATTTGAGGAATCAATTTGGACTATTATAAGCACAAAATGTAGAGGCCTCCTATAATAATCCAAGTGAGAAGTTTTGAAGATTTGAAAGATATATTTCTATAAAACAGATGAAGAATCACATAAGAAAGATATCCAGAAAATGGGCTCTGATAATTAATAGGTTTTTTTATTTGAAAAGGTGATAGATCAGTGCAGACGTTTCTCCTCCCTTAACCCAAAGTTAGTGGACATCGAATTCATGTGTGGATTTTACTACAATTTGATTTTATGCAGCTAGAGTAAGGTCTGATAATCTGCATTTTTAATAAGCTCCCAGGTAGTGCTTATGCTGCTGTTCATCAAACCATATTAAGAGTAACACAGGTCAAAATTACTAAAGGTTTCATTACTAGAAAATGGCAGGAGAGTTTAAGACAAAGCTTTCAGGACACGTACTTACACACCGACACATTCACTTGTATGTAAAGAGAAGAATGCAAGTTGCTAGAGAAATGGACAAACTATACCGCCATTAAATAAATAAATAAACAAACAAACAAATAAATAAATAAATAAAAATAATAATAAAGAAAAAAGAAAAAAGAAAGGCTAATAGTGATGAATAAAAGTGTAGTTATTTGTGTCTGGAAAGAGGTTCTCATAGTGATCTTATCAGTTGTAGAAGGATGTTAAGATAACATCTATTTTTCTGCTTCCTAGACTTTTGGTTCAAGAAAATTAAGTACCCATTAATCTCTACAATTGAAAAGGAACAGGTTAATGTTGGGAAGTATATTGTAAGAAGAGAAACAGTGTATGGCCATCATGCTTTTAATTAACATGTTCTATCTCATTTCCTTATTTTCTATAAAGTAGGATGCAAATTAAACTCCATATAGAATGATAAATGTGGGATAAGTGTAAGGAAAGATTTCAACTTTATCCTCTAAGGAGAAGGGGGAGACAAAAAGGTAATAAAAATACTTAAAAGTGTACTAGACAGAATTGACAAGACCATTTGAGCTATGGACTCAACTTGTAGTATCACCAATGTACATAGCTGATTTTCCCCCCATTCGGAACAAATGCTTTTTCTTTTATTTATCCTATATCCCCCCCTTTTTTTTTTCTGGGGGAGCAGTATTCTTTTCAATGTGGTAACTTCACTTTCTTCCTACTCCAAATATGTTTCCTACATGATCTGCTAATTTCGGATATAATTCATTGTTTGTTTATTGGACAAAGTTGGTTATAGAAAGAGGTGGGAGTCTTTTCTTAGAAACTTATAAACTGAAGCTGAGATTGTCTTTTGTTCTGTTGATTATAGGTAGCAGTGAGTCCCCAAAGCTGGTTGCAAATAGAAGAGAATGAAGCCAAAAAAAAAGAAAAAAAGAAAGAAGAAAGAAAGAAAGAGAGAGAGAGAGAGAGAGGGAGAGAGAGAGAGAGAGAGAGAGAGAGAAACAAAGAAACAAAGAAACAAAGAAACAAAGAGAGAGAGAAAGAAAAAGTAAGCATATGTATTTTAAAAAATGGTTGGAATTGCAGTCTCTTATTCTAAATGATCCTCCTACATTCTATCTTCTCTAATCTCTAAGAGTTCCGATCATCCAGCATTCCAAAAATACTGCAGGCATCTAATCACCCCCACCTCCTTATCAGGCTGGGCCTGGTAAAAAATTTCCTTTGCAACAAAAATAGTATGAAGATATGATAAGCTCATCCTCAAAATAGCATTACTCACAGTAAAATACAAAATAAGAAATACATTTTTCATTTCTTTCCTTTTCTGAATGTTGTCATAGGCACTACTCCGTAGGGTTCAATAAAGTTTATTTTTATGTCAACCAAACTTTATTGATTCAGTTCAGCTTCGTGGGTTGGCACTGAAGTATTGCTCACCCTAAAAGAATGCTAATCAAGTAATTCTATGACATCTATACAACCTTGCCGTAAAAAGCACACCAGTGTAAAGGTGGGTGAATTACAGTCTATTTGATGCTTGATTTACTCTACAGCTGTCTCCAGCAATGAAATATAGCAGCCTGGAACTAAAGCTTGGGTGGTTTTCAAACAGATTGGAGTTATTTGGTGAAGAGGGTAGATCCTTGTGGGAACACCGAGAATAAATTGGATTATTTTTAAATTCTTGGTATTGTTAGAATCTCATTTACATTTGGGATTGATTCTAACTGAAATAAGTTAGAAGTTGGCAGAGTCTCACATATTTATCCGTCTTTGCTAATCTACTTAGGATCACTAAAAACTATTTCATCAAAGCTACTGTAGAAAAGGTTAATATTTAAAAATCATTATTGATGTAAAAGGAAAACGGGATATGCTTCAAATCAGGGGAGAGCCAGTTTCTACACGTGCCATTGCCACATAACTGTGCCACTATTCCAATACCTAAGGTTATATTGGTCTAAATATTTACTAAAGTACTGGCCTGAATATCATATTTTTGAAAGTAAATGATATCAGATTATTATAAAAGAGATAAGCTTCATTTACCCGAAGGTCCAGTTTATAAAATTTAGTACTATGTTTTTGACATATTTCTATAGTGATCTGTAACCACAATTAAGGCTCCGGATGATATTTAACTGGTACTTTAGACATATCATTTTACTTATGAACCTTAATTCGCAATTTATACCTTGAGGAAATTGACAACTGTCTACTTAAAGCTTATGCTGGACAGAAACAATTTATATTTTTTGAAATAGAAATATTTAAACATCAATCAATAGAAAAACTGTTATTTTCAATTTTTATGCAGCAAAATATTGGTTTGTAATATTTCCCTTGAAATGTGATATGGAATTAAATAACTCAATTATATGTAGAAAAATGAGATTTTATATATATATATATATACAATTACAAAGAAAAAGAAAATGTTTCTGTAATAATAATCTAAAGACAAAATTATTTAGTCTTCTCAAAGGTATCAAGTTAGAGTCAGTATTTATACTATTTCTATAAAGTTCATCATTATATATGTGAAGTAATATAATTGATGGATGATTTTGATGAAGTATATGAAATTTGTAAAACAAAAAACAAAAATTTAAATATATATATATATTTCATGATTTAAAAATTGAGGAAAGTTCAATTTTAATCCTTTCCATTATACCAGGTATCTAAGAACATAACACTGTGTATATAGAATATATATAAATATTGCTATAGCCTATGATTCGTCCTTCAATAATAATATAATTAGATATAAAAAAGGAGATATATATTTAATATTAGTGTAAGAAAACCTGGTAAAACATTTAGAGATAAAGAAATAAAGGCCATATCACCTTTTAATGCACTGTAATTTACAACAGTCTGACATTAGACATGTTACTTGTCCTGCCATTTCCTCTCCCTTTCTTTGGTCACAATACTGCCTTTCTTTGCGCGAAACCACCTACAATTATTTCCATTTTTCTATTAATCAGGCAAGAGATGAAATATATTTTCAAGTGTTCCACAAATGTGTTTATTAACTTAATAAAATTAATTTCTCATTCCTTAGATATAATTAATATTATTGTTATACACAATTACTGATTCTACTTTAGAATTATTCAGATTAGTTTAATCATCCAAAGTCAACTTTTTGCTAGTAGATTATCCTTGCCTTTATTTGGAATAGTTCTGAATTTTAAGATGTGTTTCCATTCAAATTTCAGATTTCACAATCTCTTATAGGTGAATTTAATTGTGTAAATAAATGTTTTATTAATAATGATCCTGATTCAAGAGCACATGTAACTATTTTGTAACTAAAATATAGTGTGCATGAATTAAAAATCCTCTGAAAAATTATTTTTACTTAGTAGCCAAATAACGGATCCTTGGCAATATTGATTTTTCTAAGCATTTCAGAATCTATCTGCTTATGTGAATCTTTGGTAAAGTCAATCAAAAAATCCACACTGACAGTTTATTTGTTTGAATAAATAAAATAATTTTTAGATACTCATAAGAAATAACTTTATATCTACTAACTTATCTAAGGTTATCTCAAAAATTTTCCCACAAACAAATTGTGTTGCAGCCATACCGCAGGATATTCCTCATAAGTAAATATGATTGAAATATTGAAACATGCTATGACATGGATGAATCCTAAAATACTTACACCAAGTGAAAGAATCTATGAAAAATGAGCACATAATGCGTGAAAATTCAGATGGATCTATAGTGGCAGAAATCATATTGGTGCCTATCTGTATTTTAAGAGGACATGAGATAATTTTTGTAGGTAATTGTCCACATATTGATTTTTTTTTTATTCTGGTGATGGTTTCACAGGGGCATAGATATCTAAAAATATATCAAATTATGAATTTTATATATGTTCATATATTGTATATCTACTATACCTCTAAATTGTTCAAATAATTGATGATGAAATAATGTTATTTAAGAGTGAACAAAAATTCAAGAAAGCAGGCTGTATATGGAAGATGCTAATAATTTCTTGGATAAGAAATAATAATAAAAAAAAACATGTTTAGTAGAGGTAGGGATTTGCATGAATGTTCTATTGCACAAATAAACAAATTGAAGATCTCAAGATATTTCCACACCCCTACCTCAGAGGATAGAGAAATTATTTTGCCATATTCATATAAACCTATTTCAAATTAATACTAATCTACTTGACCTACAATTTGTATTTCTACTGATATAGCTCCACATGTCAATTTCTTTACATGGTTGATGTAACATTCAGTGCACATGAACTCAATCATAGAGTGTGACGATATTTTTTTAAAGTCATATGCATTTTAATAAATGATCTGGTTCTCTCTTTTTCCATCAATTTATTTACTAACTTCCCCCTCCATATATAACACTTATTGTCATTGTTGTTGTTGTTGTTTATCTGTCCAGTAATATGGTTTAAAAATTGGACACAGTATATACTTCTTTGTAGCAGCTCTGGACTTTATTTTGTTTTTCTGATAGTTCTTTCCATTGTTTAATTTAATTTTAGGAGGTAATTAACTTGACTGCAGTCAGACCATAAAATCATTCCTCTGTATAGTGAGTGAGCAAACACTGATTTTGATTTATCTGCTCAGTTTTCTGTGTATCTGTCTCTGTGTTTATCTTTACACTTTTATCTTCTATCTGTCAATCTATTTGCCTGGCTCCCTGAAGGTTTTCACTGTGCTTTTATAGTATAACTATTAGTCCATGATTATGTGCAGTAACCTTGAAATATTAAGGCTATTAAGGTGTCTGCCTCTCCAACTGTGAATGAGTTGAGAAACATATTCAAAGCTGTAGCAAGTTCACAACTACCTTCAGGCCTTATATTTTTCACTGGGCTCTGGACTGCCCACAAATGTGCAATATCTGCCAATAGTCAGAGATTATATCAACCTTTCTATGGCATTCTCAACTCCAAAATCTGCTCTAGAATTTCCAGCTCTTCTGCAGCTACCTGATCCTTGTTTGTAAAATTTTCACCACTCATGCTAGGGAAGTAGATGGAAAGAAAATGATAATTTGCCATATTTAGAGACAGTAGCAACTTTTTATCACTAAATAATTTTCTATTTATCCAGTACACTGAAACTTTTGTTTTTAAAACTGCACTCCAGTTTTACACATGTTTTCTGTACAGGGGAACTGCCTAATCTCATTCCGTCATTACCAGAAACAGAGTTCCAAGAACCTTTATTTTCACAAACACATCAATTATAAATATTCCTTTAATTCATTACCAGTGTTTGAAATAAGATATGAAATTGTCAAAATTATGCTTGTTTTTTAAAAAAGATCTATTTATTCAATTATCTCTAAAATACTTCACCATTTTTAAATTAATCTGCATCTTGCCTCTGAAGGAAGAAGTATAATACTATTTGGAAGAACTAATACAAAAAGCATCAAAACGGTTTTCTTAGTGGTTGTGTTCTCTAAAATGGTAATATTGATTTATAGTAAAATCAATAAATAGACAAAGCTAAGAAATAAAAATAAATCATTGTTTTTAATAGCTTAAAACATTTATGGCAGTAATATATAATTAAGAGACTGACAAACTATAGCAACTTACCTTTTGCATCTTTTTCTAGTAAAGATGTTATGATCAAACGCTGAGCATTTCCCATAAGCTGAACAGATAAGTAAATAAACCAAACAATTATTTCCTAACACACTAGCAACCACGGATAGCTTAAAAAAAGCCAAGGAGTACTAATAAGCTCCTTAGGCAAGATATTTAATTTGTCATGATATGAAAGTCTGTAAAAAAAAAAAAAAAAAAAAAACTTTCAGTGAAATAGCATATAGAACATGGTCAGTAATATTCTTTGGTTAGTAGAATAATGCAATAAGAAAATTTCAAAAGCGCAATTGAAACATCTAAGAACAATTGGTGATTAATTGTGTATAATATAGTAGCACAAAGTTGTTTCTAATATTTTAAATGGAAGTATCTGGTTCAAAATATAGATAGCTAGGATATAACAATTATTACTATAACAATAAAATTTAATTAAAGTTAACTCTACTCTTCAGGCATTTGGCTTTCTTTAGAATCACTCTAGTAAGATTAATATGGAACAGAATTTAATTGGACAAGTCAACAGATATCTGGTACACTCTCCCCATCACATTTTATTCTTGAAATGAGAAATTGAATATAAAAATATGGAAATCTCTGCAAGCATCCTGGAAATGTTTTATAGAGTCAGAAACATGCCACGTATGGGGAATCTTTACTATTAACGGCAAGGATGGAATCATTATAAATACGACGCACAAGCTCCCTGTCCTTCAAAAAAGTGATGAAAGATGAACTCGAGGGAATTCGAGTTTAATATTCATGGATTTTTGAGGACCTCATGTAAGACAAACTTCAAGGATGTGGGGAAACTAAATTTAAACTACATCACCTATCTAATAAACACTTAAATTTACTAATAATATTGTGAAGTGAATGCCGGTACCAGGTTGCACTATTCGAACCAAGAAAAAAAAAAAAAAAAAAAAGCACACTTACAGGTGAGGAAAGGGAGTGGTGAATAAATATGTATAACCTAAACAAAATCTTAATTTGTGAAAATATATTTCAAAATCTTCTTTCTCTATTACCAAGCTATTGGACTCTAAAATGTAAAAGAAATGTAGTGTGCATAGAAATAAGACTTTTTTCCTTAAATGTGACATATAGAAATTTTGATATATTCTCAAGTAGTAGCTATATGAGTTGTGACTAATCACACATATCTAATTTAAATGAATACAGACCAATTGCAAATTCAGAGATGGCCTCAAAAAGTTAATCAAATAGGAATAAAAGGTGTCAAAAATTGAATATATTTTATTAAAAGTAAAAAAAGAAATCACAGACAATTCATTGTGAAATTAATTTAATGATAAAAAATAATTGGTTTTGAAAGTTTGAGTCATATTTTCAATAGGGTTCAGGGATATATTGTACACATTAATTGAGAAAATATTTATGAAAATAAATGAGGAACAAGTAACAAGAATAAAAAAAGAATGCATAAGGTTTGCTTTTAAATTATGATGAAGATAGGAACAAAAGATATCACTATTGAACCTTGAACTATTAACCATACCTGTGAGGTAAACAAACACTCCTAGAAGTAGAGCAACTTAACCAGTAATGTAGAGGCTTGGTACAACAACACCATTGGTTTTCTTCAGGAACTACTCAGAAATGCAAAATCTTAGACCAAACTCCACAGAATCAAAAGCTCCTCTTTCTTTCTTTCTTGTATTAAAAAAAGAAAGAAAGAAAGAAAGAAAGAAAGAAAGAAAGAAAGAAAGAAAGAAAGAAAGAAAGAAAGAAAGAAAGGATTCACTAGTGAGTTACATGCAAATTAAAATAACCAAGCACCATCCAATGAGGCCAAATATTCTAGAGTAATCTACAAATTTACTAACCAAAGATTTTTGCAGCCTGTGAGGCCAATCAATAGTATCTATGAGATAATATAGAAATGAAATAATGGATTAAATCTATATAACAAATGTTATATTTAGAATTTCTTTTCTGCATACCTATTTATTCCTTATATGCTTTAATCGTCACAATCCTTTCTCATACTTTTCCCTAAATTTTTACTATGTAGAACTAAATGGACCATCTGTTGCTGTCTTAATAAATTGCTTATTTATTTTATATTGCTTTTTGTTGTCACAAAGTAATTATCACTCCAAAAGGGACTCCAAGTTATTTCTTAAATATCCCACTTTCTCTTATACCTCCATTTTTGTCTTTGACAGAGTGCAGCATTTTAAAATTTGTTTTTTATGCCTCTTGGTTGTTTTGCTTTTGTTTTCACTGCAAGATTTGGTGATTATAACACATGCCCCTGGCTTTAGTGTCTTTATTCATTGTCATAATATTTAAAATCATGAAACTGTTTGTTTCTTAGTAAAAGGTATTATCTTCTAAATAATCATTGTATTGAATAATTAAGTAAAGGATATTTTAAAACCTTATCACAATTTAGAGACAGACTAAAGTGAGACGCAGAACCAAACCAGAAGTCCAATCTATAAATACCGAAAATTATAGAAAAAGGGATAGAAATAAAATATATAAAATGTTAAACTTTGCCATTTAAAATTTAAAAGTTGTACGCTTGCAGTTTAGTACAAATCAAAGCAATATAATGACAAAGTATATAAAAATATCACCTAGAAACAATCAATAAACTCTTTAAAAAACCACAATGAAATAGAATCATCACTAGATAGAAGCATATGTAGCAACATGTACAGAGCTTAGAAAGAGTGGTTTGGTCCTCTCATAGAAAAAGATGTCAGTGAACCAGGTAAACTTTCCAAATAAGTGACTTGACTTTCTACCTCCAAAGTATGAATTATATTAGGAAAAAAATGTTTCAAAGATAAAAGGCATGCGATAATTACCAATGCAACTGAATTTTCTAAATCATTCTGAACACAACATAATTTTCTAAACAGTTGGTTAAAATGTGGTCAACATGTGATGGTAGAAAGAATCTGGGCAGTGGATGGATTGACAGGAAGTTTCTATTATTTATTTAACACATGGTTTCGGGAAATTAAAAATTCATACGTTTTCAAACAAGTAGACAAAAATAAATTGGGAAAATATGTAAAGTAGTATTTTACAAATAAAAACTATGATATTTATTTTAAAAGAAATACTTTTTTATGCAGCAAAAAGCAAATCAAAACAATGTGATATCATGTTACATTTTAACTATGAGGGCATTATGTAAGTGAAATAAGTCAGAGAAAGACTTTCTACATGATCTCTCATATACGAGGAATCTAAAGAAAAAAAAAAGAGAGCTCATAGATACATAGAACAGATGGTGGTTGCCAGAGATATGAGATAGGAATTAAGAGAAATGAGTGAACTGTTTATGTTTTTTTCTTAATTTAAATTAAGTGAATTTAAAAATGAAAAATATACGTACATATATATAAAATTATTGACAAAAATAGTGAAATAGAAAAGTTTAGACACTGATTCTAAGAGTCTATGAAATGATATAGACATTTATAGTGCAGTTTGTCATTATTTAGTGAACTCAAACTGCACAATTCTATTCCTGAAAGTATACTTCATGAAACTCTAGCATAGTCATGAAAAAAGGCGTGTGAGAATATCCATTACAGAATTATGTGTGATAGCAAAGGCTTGCAAGAACATAAATGTTCATCAGTTCTTGAAAGGATAGATAAAATGTGGCATAGCCACACCATGTAATATCATAGCTTTCAAAATAAATTGATTAGTTTTTCACAGAGCAATTTTGATAGTCTAAAGAAAAATTGAGTAAAATAAATGAAAAGCTGAAGAAGTATTTCAGCACAAGTCAGCAATGTATATCAATTCAGCCAATACAAATAAAAAAACTATAACAATACATATTATTTACAGATTTATCATTATATAAACATATTTATAGCAGATTGAATGTAAAAACATAATATGAAAGTTGAGAAGCCATATTTAGATTGAAACGTATGCATATTGACAACTATTGATTATAATGATAAGAACTAATTTTTATTTGGAGTAATTATTTTATACAATGGTATTATAATCTTACCTCACTGGAAACTGAGTTCTATCTTGATCTTTGGGGAAAATTTTTTTGGGGAGCAGAAGAGACAGAATACTTCTAAGTGACAAAGCAAAGAGAAATTTTATGTCTGAATGTGACATATGATTGCCCATGCTTTGGGTTAAGTGAATATGGATTTCAAATCTTAAAGGAACGTGAAGAAAATAAGTATTTGAACCCCTGCAGATTAATGCAAAAAAATTTAAAGATATATGAAAATTTTAGTAGCTCTGAAAATTGATTGCTATTGTGAAGCCTGCTGTTTTCTCTTAAAGCATGACAATAATGTGTAAACTAAATTGCAACAGGAAGTGTATATTATAGAATAAGAACCTAGTTGCTTTTCATGCAGAGGTAGATAAATGGAAAATATATGATAATTATATAGCAGAAAAGATAAAAAAAGATATTTAATCAGCTTAAACCACTTAAAATCAGACACTTGCAGAATAAAGACAATGTTTTTTTTTAAACCTAATTAAAAGGAATTTCTTTAAAGATAATAGGGATTCAAGAAAGATATATTAGCCTATGGTATAAATTTAATAAAATTAAAAGATGTTATTTATTAATATATATGTTAATATAGGCAAGAAAGAAAAAAAGCTTAGAATAGCCAATTGTGTACTTTTAAGGTTAATGAACTAAGTGAACATATGGTGAAGTAGTTTTTCCTCATTAAATGGATATTGCAGGCTGCATTCTTTGTGTGAAATATGCTAAAATGAAGATTATGTCTTCTCTAAAATATATTAACATTTGATAACAAAACTGTTTTAAAACTATTTCAAAAATGATGTTCCTTGATATAAAATAATTTCGTTCACATAAATTATTAGTCTTTAATATTGACACTATTGCACACTAATAGTTTGTTGTTATAGTCCCAATATTTAGGCAGCAAATTGAGGATTAAAGTGATTAAGCAAGTTAGCCATTATCCTTGAGAAAGTCCAAAGAGTACATATAAGAGTATATAAGAGATCAAAATATAATGATAATGGCAAATTTCCCTAGGAACAATATTAAATATCTATTATATTTCCTTGCTCTTAACAGGTTAGAAATGAAAACAATATCACCCTTGATTAAAGTCTACTTAAGCTCTTGTATATTTCCTCACAGTAGCTGATCCATTGTGTAACTTGTGTTTGGATACCTGTTACTATAGGTACTCACTCAACTTTATGTTCCCTTGTGTTCAAGATTACGTTTTTGAACAGAGCTTCCAAAAGTGAAGGAACACATTGTCCTCTCTGCCCCATAGTTAGGGTGCACTGCCATACTTTTTCTAAGGAACTCTAGCTTAGCCTGGCAGGTTCTCCCTTAGACACACTTCTAGTTAGAAACCAGATTGAGCATTTTATAACTGCTTTGAGATACTACTGATGAAGGCAGGCCTTTAGAATAAACAGTGTTCAAGGCTTGATAAAGTTCAGGGTGTGAGACTAAAATCAAGCAGGTCATGGAACTGGGAGAAGAGAAAAATATCTAGATATCTAGATTGGAAAGCGTCTATGAGACCAACACTATTTCATAATGATACTGAGACATCATTAGTATTATTTGCCTTCATCTCTATGTCAAAATTTGGTTTGATAATGCAAAGCAATGGGAGGCAAAACTGGTGTCCAAAGTAAGACAATTGCAACAAGTTAACCAAGTAGCTATAATCTTCAATACTAGATACAGAAAAAAAGAAAATTTAAAAGACTTTTTCAGTAACGAATGTCCCTAGTAAAACAATAAATATTAATTTTCTTAAATCTCAATGTTTTTAAAAAACCCATTTGATAAAATGGGAAATACACATGAAGCACTTCTGCTTCATGCTAATATACAGCAGTGAATCAAGAAAAGGCACTTTTGAAAGAATAACTAAAAGACAAACTATGTTTATTCAGATTTTAGGTATTTGGCAAATTTTTTTATTTTTTATTTTTTAAATTGAAGGAGTGAGCCTATCATTTCAAGGAAACAACAAGCTTTGCCAATGATAATATGTGAGCTTTCAAGTACGACTTAACATTTTGGAAAACTCGAACCTACCATCTTAAGCTTAGCATGTTCTCAATATTTAAAGAATTTTCTGATGATATGATTAATGAACATGATCTTTATGTTGTTTGCTGAAATATGCCAAGATTTGAAAAATCTACAGGACCATTGGAAAAATATTTTTCAATTTATGAATATATAACATTACAAAATCATAGAAAAAATACACTTTAACAGAGCAAAACAGATCAATAGATTTTAAGGAAACAGAACAAAAATTTCTCAGATATGGTTTTAGACCACATTTTAACTAACCCTTAAGAAACTACAACCAGTCAGTCTTTGTATAGTATTAAAATGAAATTTGGAATTACTTTAAAAAGCTAATTAAATACTCCTTTATTCAATGTCATTTGTGATTATATTTATCCATATACTTCAAACAAATAACATAATGCAACATTTTTAATACAGAAGCAGATTATGGACATCTGGCTGGTTTCTATTATGTCAGACATTTTATAACATTACAAATATATTTTTAAATTATTTACTTAAATTAGTTTCAAGTATACGGGACATTGGTTAGACATCTATATAGTTCATAAAATGATCCCCCCGATTGCTCCCTCCCTCCCCGGCCCTCCACCTAGCCATCATATTAATGCTAACTGCATTACCTATGCTCCACTCCCTTTTTAACAGTGCTAATTTTCATACTAAATTTTAATTGTAGAAAACATATAATTCATTTTAATAAATGTTATTTTTAAAAATAGATAAATATATTTTTAATATCACAGTTTTATTTTCTAATACAGCATATATTGATAGATATACTTTATATTTAAGGTCACTTTGGAGTCGATCATTTTTAAGAGATTTAAGGTTCCTGAATCCAAAGGGTTGAGAACCCTTCTGACCTAGTACTATCAGAATAGTTACAACCTCTTCACTGAACTGTCTGCTTACGGGGAGTTCCTAGGCTAATTTGGATCACCAAACATATTTTCATACTTTAGAGAGTAAAGTCTGTTCTCTACTGGGCCCTGCCTTGGCATGTACATTTTTGCCCTCTTTACAGCTTGGTCAATTTGTATCATATTAAAAGAATATTGTTTAGAAAGCAATAGTAAAAGGTAAATTAGGGGAGAAGTACTGTGTTATGGTATTAAATCTATCCAACCTCAAGTATATTTGTATTTTATCCTTCATATATTTACTGTTTATTTTTGTGATTTTTCTTCAATAAGTTTTGATTGTTTTATTAGTATGGATTTTTTTTTTGTCTTTCTTATTTATAGCCAAGATGTAGAGTTGTTATTTTGACTAGTGAAAAGGTAATAATGTTTCTATTATTTTATTTAGGTGCATATTATTGGAACAGAAGAAAATTATTTTTTGAATATCTTTAATCATATCACCAAATCCTTTACTAATTGCAGTTTTGTTTTTTTTTTAAACTGAAAGGGTTTAAATATTCTTCCAGTGTCAGAGGTACTTTGTTGGCTTTCTTATAGTCTTTTCAATTTTATTGTTTATTAAATTAATTATATTATCTTGATAATACTCAGAAATTATTGAAATAGCAAGTGTTCTCTAATTCCTGGTTTCAAGAGCATGTTTTAAACATTTTATATTTTAGGTTAATAACTATACATTAGTATTACTAAAATATATTTGATATTTAGTAATTCATTTCATTCTTATCTTCTGTATAAGCAATATCAGCATTTTTCTAAATCCACAGTTTGGAATTTTTTAAAATAAAACTAGGATGTTTAGTTGTTTAAAGGTAAGGTAAAGGGGATAGTTTATCATTTTCAAATAAATTCTAATGTTAACTCAATTCTATTAATTCTGAGCATTCTTATTTTGATATATCTTTCTCTACTGGACCAAAAATAATTTGAAATAATATTAAATACTTTTATTATTCAGTCATTTTTCTACTTTTAATAAAAGTATTTTAATAAAATACTTTTATTATTCAGTCATTGTTTAGTACTTATATGTGTCTTGCTTATAATTTTTCATTATATATTGTATTACTCTGAAAAATCTGTTTAATAGTTTAATTTTTCTCTGAAATGCTATCTTCTTTGAAAAAAAATCATCCCTATTTTTTCTTCTTTTGATGGACTTCATGTCTTTTGCCCATGATTATATACTTTCTTGACCATATTGTTTTGTCTGTTTTACATGCATAATAGACTCGAGATTTGTTTTTTTTTTAATTCACTTCAAAAACTATATTTTAATTTAGATTTTAATTAAAGAGCATTTAGTGTAATGATGGGTATGTTTTGATGCCTTGGTTAATTATTTTAAAATAAATAGAAGGTAATTGAGCAAGCATAATGGAACAAAAGACACTTCAGATATAAATTTGAGTTTCTAAATTATTTTACTGAGAAGAATAGAAGTGTCAGGATATGAGAAATTCTAGGGTCTAGTTTTAAATGGGCTGCTAAGATGACATGGTGAAAAGTATTTCCGGATATAAAGATCTCAAAAACTAAGGATTCACGATAATAGTTTGTTTTATCTACATGAATATTAAAGTCTCCCAGGGACAATGAAACTAAGTATAGGAACAAATACTCTGAATTAAGTGCCACTAAATAAAGGCAGAATACAGGTTAAGGATTATGAGCAGCTGAGCTGGTAAACCTTACAATTTAACCATAAAAGTCATTACTTGTTTTTTGTATATACTTTGGTTGGTATCATGTTGTATTTACAATCTTTAACTGTGTTTTTTCCACTTCAGATGCATTAGAAGGGTCCAATTTACAGTTCCAGGAAATAAATGCACATTTAATGGAAAAGTTATTTATTTTATTTATAGTAATAATTTCCCATAGTTTATCCTAGTTTGGCCTGAAAATGAATATGTTATTTTATAATCCCTGGAAGGCCAAACAGGAGAAGCTACATAATTTGTGGGGTCTAGTTCAAGTGAAATTGTGAAGCCCCTTGTTCAAAAATTATTAAGAATTTCAACATGGTGATGGTAGAGCATTATCCTAGTGCAGAGTCGTTCTGATCACATGGCCCTAAACAACCAAGTGACGTGTGTAGGAAGCTATCCTGGTGCCAATAAATATTTAGAATAATCTACATTGAATTTCATTTAACGTGTCAGAAAGGTTTCTGTTTGTTCCTGTTGTTTGTTTTAAAATATCAAGGGCTATGTCCCTAGCCCAGGCATCAAGCATTATACACCTCTGCTCAGGGAGAAAGGTATCATGGAACAAAGATAGAAACAGAGAAGAAAAGGAGTACATTGAGAATTTTACTGCTAAATATCTACAATACCTTGAATGACCACTTTCCCCTAGTGACCAAATTTGATGAAGAAACTCTGTTGTACGAAGGGTGAAAGAAAATTGAAGTGGAAAGAAAGCAAGAAGATTGCCTCTGGTGAGACTATCTGAGCAAAAGGTCCTTCCTGACTACAAAGTTAGCTTCAAGGAGGATGAATGACACAGGTGGAGCAGACAAATTTGAGGAAATGAATGTAGAAGAGACCACATCAGTGTTCCCCCTGAGGGGCTGCAGTGCAACACATGGTTTTCCACAAGGGTGACAGAGTGGTAAAGTAGAGTCCACTTTGTGAAATAAGCAAAGTAGAATGATCTTCAAATTTTTCCATGAGCCTTGAGGGGGAAAAAAATGGAGGGTAAGTGAAGCTTCTCATGCTCAAATGGTGTGAAAGCTGAGAGAGGATACTGCCTGAGAGGCCTTATACTTTCGGAAGATGGGAAGCCTCAGTTGAAACTGTTTAACCATTTATTGAGATATCCATTCCAGTAGTAGCCTGAACAGCTACTAACATGGAGATATGATGGTACCTGAGAAAAAAGAGGAATGCTTTAGTATCTCATTAACAGCCACTTCGAGACACATTAAGACATAGAAATAGGCACCTTCTACCCAATGATGCCACATGTCTTGGGAAGCCTTCAGCGTTTTGAACTGATCCTTGGAAGAAGTAGGGAAAATGTTTAAAATGCCCAAGTTTTATAATTACACTTACTTTCTCCTAGTATAATTAACATTCATTAATTTGAAATACAGACAATTACTTTCCTTTCCATTCATATTTGAGGTTTTATTTCTAAAAATATTATACTCACTAAACTAGCATTTGTCTTTTTGTCCAAAAAACCTCTGCCATAAAACTAAATTATTATTTATGTAAATTATAATTTATATAATAAATTATTTGTGTAATAATTTATGCATTAAGTTGATTTTCAATATCATGTATATTTTATTTTTATAAACTTAAATACCTAATACATTGTTACATTATATAATACATATTAAATTGCTGAGTACAAATGGTTTCTCATATTCTGACAGATTAACACACTTTATTAATAATAAAAATCCATTTTCAAAAAATTCTGTATGACATATTAGACAATACTTTATTAACCTCAGGGCAAGTTTTCCTATTACTTTTTTTGTTTCACTCTACTTTAATTCTCTGATGAAGAGAGCGAATAATAGAACAGTTGTTATTTTTATTTGTTTTCAGTATTATTAAGCTTATTTTGAAATGACTCAAAGGTTTAGTGTATTAAACAATTATATTCTAAAATAAATCTATACTATGGAATGTTGTGAAGGAAAAATCATATTTAATATATATTCAAGTCATCAATGCATATCAATCTGCTTATTTGTTATATAAACTCAATAGGAGTAGCTTATGTCTCTTATAGAATCCTTCCACAATTTTGAATTTGGAATAAATTTTTTAAAATAATCATCCATATAGAAATTAACTCTATTACTCATGAATAGGTTAATTTATTAATTAAAATTATGGATAGTTCCTATGTTGGTTTGTTAGGACTGTCATAACTGAGTTTTAAAAACTGTGTGATATAACAGAAATTATTGTCTTATGGTTCTGGAGGCTAGAAATTCATGATCAACGTGCCTACAGAGTTGGCTCCTTCTGAAGGCTATAAGAGAGAACCTCTTCCATACCTCTCCCTAGCTTCTGGTGGTTCGCCAGAAATTTTTGGCAATCTTTGGCTGTGGCAGCCTCACTTAAATATTCACAAAGCATTCTTGTGCAATTGCCTCTATACAAATGTTCCCTTTATTTTTTGTACATTGGTCACATTGGATATAGGCTTGCACTAATTATTGAATCTTAATCATCTGTAAAGACATGATTTATGAATAAGATCACAATTAGAAGATTAGAAGTATTATTGATTAAGAAGGACTTCAGCATCTTTTAGGGGTACACGATTCAACTTAACATTCTTTTTCAAACATAATGTTCTTCAGATATTTAGTTAATACCATATTTCTGAAAGTTGACCCTCTGTAGGTTTTCCTCATTCTCTCTATTTACTGGTTGATTTTGAGATTTATGATTCAAAGTGAAGAAATAGATTTCCTTGGTTCCTCGAACTAAGCTGATATCCAAGCCTTATTTTCAGCAAGTATTGCTTTAGGAATATCAGCATGAATCTGGTAGTTAACATTATTTCTTCACTTACTAGTCTTTTGAGAGCCCTGTTAGGAAGAGATGTGATTATCAGGTGTGATTAATAAGTAATTACTTTATTTCTGTGGCCCTTCAAAAATATGATCCAATAATATCTGATTCTTCATCATGACCTTTAAGAAGAACTTTCTCTTTGAAATGCCTAATTACGTCCCATTAACTTGGAATAACATCTAAGTCTGCTGGACAACTACAGAATTATTCCCATCTGTGACATCAAGAAACCATATATGAAAACATGTATTTCCTATGCCAAGTTTAGAGGCAAAGGACATTGTAAATGATATCATCTGTCTTAGTAAGAGACACACATCCCAAGAACGCGTGAGAGCTTGGTTAAAATCAAGCATATAATATTAATATTTAGACAGGTATCTGACTTTTCATCAGAGGACCCATAAGCCTTGGAAACCGTAGCAATAAGCCTTGACCACACCTGTGAACTATGCACTGCTGTGTGGAGAAAGGAGATTCAAAGAAGCTAAATCATTTTATCCTTTATCTCTACTTCCTCCTGAATGGACTTTTATTTTAAAATACTAGGTGTCAAGAATGATTAATTAACATAAACCATGTGTTCAAATAAGGAGGCCTAGAATAATCTATCCATAATGATGGAACAGTCAGGACTCAATTTTTTTCTTCTTAACACTGTTTAAATCCCTTATTTGATTTTATTTGTAGATCAAATACTATAAAATCTGAGCTCAACAGAAAAGAAATTACTAGCGAGGAAGCCTAGTGAACTTAAGGATTTCAGCTTTAATTCCTGCACTGAGAAAATAGTATGAAGTGCCCCCATGCCTGGCAGCTATTCTCCATGAAATAGCCCATATTACCTTGATTTTGACTAAACATGTGTGTTCTGTATCAAGGTTACTAGATGCTGTCCAACTTAGAGTCTGTGAAGAAACTAGCACCAGATAAGGCTTTCTTAGGTAAGGGAAGCTCTTGAAAATAAATGATGTTAGAGCTTTGACCTGAAGCATGAGATGTTGTGATCTAGGTGATAATGAAGAAGTGAAGCACTACGGGCATTGAAATTTACTCAAGAAAACACTTCACGTGTCCAGGGAATTAAGAGCAATTGAGTAACGTTAAGAGAGAAGAGAGTTTTGGGGATTTGGGGACATAGAGGAAATTAGTGGTTAAGGAATGATTTGCCTTGATGTATGTGTTTTAAGCAGATTTATGCCTGGAAGGCAGAGAATCAAGTAGGAGGTGGTAACACAGAAAACAAAAACAAAAACAAAAACAAATACATAATTCTGGTATAAAGTACAGAGTGGCAAGAATAATTGAACATGAGAAAATCAAACAATTAAATACAACATACAAATAACATAAAGGACAAAAAGATGAATTCTATTCAATAGATGCAGAAAAAGCATTTGAAAAAAATTCAATACCCTTTCATGATAAAAACACTCAGCAAACAAGGACAAGGGACCTTCCTAAGTCTGAAAAAGGGCATTATCAAATACCCATAGCTAACATCATACCTAATGGTATAACATTGTAAACTTCTCCCCTAAAATCAAGAACAAGATAAGGATTCAGCTTTTACACTTCTATTCAATATTGAGCTGCAGGTTCTAGCCAGAACAAATAGCAAGTAAAAACACAAAATGCATTAGATCGAAAGGAAAAAAATAATCTCTATTTCCAGATGACATGATCTTTTATATCAGGATTTTGAGTAATCCACAAAAGAATCTTTGGGAGTAGGATTAAGACTGGATTTATTGATCAATGTAATAAAATTGAGAATCCAGAAATAAATTCTGACATTACATAGTTAATTTCATCAAGGGTATCATGATGATTCAATTGGGAAAGAAGTCTCTTCAACATATGGTTTTGAGACAACTCTTAGAAACATAGTACATTTGTGTGATATCAAACATATTTGAAACCAAAAACATAAATGACAGAAGAACAAGCAAATAAAGTGAACTTCGTAAAAATTAAAAACTCTTGTGCTTCAAAGGACACCATCAAGAAAATACAACTCATGGAATGAGAGCAAATATTTTCAAATTAAATGTTATTCAAGGTACTTGTACCTAGAATTTACAAAGAACCTTTACAATTAAGCAAGAAAAAAAAAACTCATTTAAAAATTGAGCAAAGCATTTGAATAGCCATTTCTTCAAAAAATATGCAAATGGTTAATAAGCACATGAAATGATACTTTATACTGATCATTAGAGAAATGTAAATCAAACCCACAAAATATCACTTTATACCAACTAAGATGGCTACAATAAATAATGAGTTGGCTTAGATATGGAGAAGAGGAACCCTCATACATTGCTATTGGTATTTTAAAATGGTGTAGCCAGTTTGGAAAACACTTTGGCAGTCTCTCAAAATGTTAAAGTTACTATACGACATAGAAATTACATCCCTGCATATATAATCAGGAAAATTAAAATATCTATACATGCACACAAGTGTTCATATAGGCATTATTTATAATAACCAAAAGAAGATAAACAACTCAAACGTTCATCAATTCATGAATAGGTATATACAATGAATATAATGGAATATTCCAGAATGAAAATAAAGAAAAATGATATATGCTACAACATGGACGAAAACATTATATTAAGTGAAATTTCAGTCATAAAATACCATATATTGTATGATTCTATTTAAATGGGAGGTCTAGAAAAGGCCTAAAATTGATTATTTTATGAACAATAAAAAGAAAATATATTACCGATTATTGGTTTCTAGGGAACAACTAGAGAGATATATCTAGATGGATTGCTAGTAAATACAGGGCTTATTTTTAAGATAATAAGACTGATCTAAAATTAGATGGTGGTGATAATTAAACAATTCTGGAAATATATAAAAGCAAAGCAAAGCAAAACAAAACAAAAACCACTCAATTGTTAAATTTAAAAGGCTGAATTTTGTAGTATTTAAGTGTACAAGCTTTAGTCTTGCAATAAGACTCTTACATATTTAAGTGATTACCAAAGTTTGATCATAAATTTATCTGTGAAGAATAATTTATTTTTTCAGAATAAAATAAATAAAATTAGCGTAATTAAAAAAAAAATTCTCCCTTATTGCCTTATTTTGTGGGTAACGGATAGAAAATTAGAGAATATTTCTTTTTAGATAAACCTGTAGCTGTTTATTTTGTTGTTTTCTACCTTGAGATTTCTTGAATCAACACTAAGAATAGTTTCAAGTTACCTTTCATATTTTCTAATTTCATATTAGTTGACTAATAACTTGGTGAATCCATGTGCAAATTTTTAATTTAATTTTGTGCATGTGATAGTGATATAGCTGTGAAATAGGTGATCCCACTAATTAGTTTATCTGGAATGGTGCCTAAAAATTTTTCTTTCCTCCCTAGTGCATGTATATATACCTTCCAGAATAGTTCATTCAGTCAAGGAAGATGACTCTCCTAGATTCTTAATTGGATTAGTAATTCTTTTCCTTTTAGTATATTAAGAATATTAATAAACCCATGTGCTCACTGCTTACATTATTTATATTTTCCATAATCAAAAAGACTTGTGAGCATTAGCATCCAAAATTATCTAACCCTATATTAGTTTGCTATGGCTGTGATAATACAGTACCACAAACTGGATGGCTTAAAAAACACAAATATATTAATTTACAGTTCCAGAGGCTAAAACTCTGAGATAAAGATGTTGGCAGTGTAAGTTCCTTCTGAAGGCTGTGAGGGAGAATCTGTTCTATGCCTCTCCCTCAGCTTTTAGTGATTTGACATTCCTTGCCTTATAAACATCACAACAATCTCTGCCATCATCTCCAGATGACATTCTCCCTGTGTGTGTGTCTGTGTCCAAATGTCCCCTTTTGGTAAGGATAGGATTCATTTTGGATTAAAAGTCCCTTTCTAAAATACGATATGACTTTATCTTAACTAATTACATCTGTAACTACCTATTGACAAATAAGATTATATTCTGAGGACTGAGAGTTAGAACTTGAACACATGAATTTGGGGGTGGTGGGGTGACACAACTCGACTCATGAACAAACTCTAAATTTTTTAAAATTATATTTATATTACACTTTATGTTATTTTTAGATTGTCCTTGTTTTACATTTTATATAAAAACTTAGTCCAAAGTTAACTCTGTATATAAAACCTATTGTGTTTTCACATTACTTTGACAATAAATCAAAATAAGAATAGATAACATATAATTAAAAACTATTTTTACACAATAGGCCTATGTCGAGCATATTTCAGGAATTACTTTGTAAAATGGTCAACATATCTATATGGAAAAATACTCTTCCTTTCTCCACTGCTTTTTTAAAACAATTATCTCAGGACAACTGGAACCCCTAGTGGTTAAGTAACTCCCCTGACTACCACTGCCTAGTGGCAGAATTTGCAAGTCAAATTCTATGTCCACTTAAGGACATAGAATTATCTGCTGTCTATAGCTTCCTAAAATCAACCAGTGGGTGCTGTAAAAAATGTTGAGGTAAGTCACCTATTGTCTGAAAACTGGCAAAGCACATTACCAAACACAATTATTTTAAAAATAACAATATCATCTGTGGTCTATTTGAATAGAAATTGTTTATCCATTTTTAGCCATCTTTACCATGTTAACTTTTTCTAACCAAAATATATGAAAATGCCTAATATTTAAAAAAAATACTTATCTACTTTTTTTTTTTTTAAGCTTAGGTTAGGACCCAGAACTCCTCTATCTTTTCCTCCAAAAGTAGTGAGCCCTGATATCTTTGGAAATCATGGAATATAATGTTAAATTAACTCAAAGAAACTTTTCTTCCCCTTGACTCATTATTGAGATAATGAAGTTCAAAATATATTTTCTTTAGAGAATGCATTTGGAAATTTAAGTCTAAGTATGTTTCGATCAATAATGAAAATTAGAAGCTAATTACTATTAGGACTATCAGATTAGTAGCCATTATAAAGCTTTCTAATTCTTTTGTTAGAGTATAGCAAACTTATAATATAGAATAGCGTCTGTTCAATATTAATGATAAAAACTCCTTTATTTTCTTTTACATTGATGGATAGCCTAAAAGAAATCTCTCTCAAAATAAACTATCTATTAATGTTACCTGAAATTCTAGATAGTATTGAAACAACAAATACAAAATATTACAAACATCAAAATTCAATACCTTCATTCTTCCTGAGTTTTAATATTAACTTCCATATGTATAATCTGTTACAAGCTATACAAGAAAATGCTGGTTATACAAGATCATTCTATTGTAGTTGATATAATCACCTCACATGTCAGGCGATCCGAAATCGAAAACAATTATATCCATACAGATAAAAACGCCTATAAAGCATAAATGGACAACAGTATTATATTATTCTTCACTGTCTCCAAAGAGTATGGGGACCAATATAAAAAATAACACTGACCATCACTGCAGGCCTATTATGCAATGGTCATTTTTTTTTCTTGTTCCTTCATATGATTTAACTCATATAGTATCACAATAATCCTATGAAATAAATATTATCATTCCCATTTTATATCTAAGAAACAGATACACAGAAAGCAGCGACATGTCCGAAGTTACAAAACTGGTATGTTTCATATCAGGTGTAAACCAAAATTCTGGTTCCAAAGGGTGAAGTTTTAATCATTATGCCACTCCAGGAAATGATAGTAAATTAGAAGGTCTGTGAAAAGCAGATGTATCTCATAATGTAAAGCAATCCCAATTTTAAAGGAACAGTAGCAGGAATACAGTAAATCCATACTTAAAGACATCAATAGGTCCTGTGACCTTAAGTGAAACTGTCATCATTGAGCCAGATAGGAGAGGGAGAGGGATAATGGTGGAGCAGAAGCGTAGTTAGCATTTCCCTCAGTTCTTCCTCAAATGACACAGAGAAGAATCACAGGTTATTGAGATTTAATAGTTTTATTAAAAGTATGTTTTAGAAACACAAAGCATACCCCAAGGAGGCACCTGGTCCCAGTGCTGTAAGCAACACAAAAAGGCCACAAAAGAAAAAGAACATGAAGGAAGAAGAGCCAGAAGTGGGAATTACTGCCTTATATCTACGCCATGATGGGTGGTTCCAAAGGCATTCCAAGGTGATTGATAAGTGAGGTCATTATGATTGACACCTGGCTGCTGTATAACTCTTTGCCTGGTGAGCATGTGCATACCCAGAATTCTACTATCATTCAGGTGTTCTTTGGGCTGTCTCTAGGCTGGCCCCCTATTCCTATTCTCTCATGGCTGACTAGCTACCTAACATGACACATATAATAAAACCAATTTTACCACAGGCTAATGGTATAAACAAAAGTTAAGTTCCTACAGCATCTCATCAACATTATAGCAAAATAACATTGAAATAAAATTATTCAAGGACCTGCAGTAATTTTTAGAGTTCCGAAGCTTTTACTCTATTTTTTTTAATGTTTGTTTTATGCTTCTCTTAAGTTGGAAACAATATATTTCTCTTGGTAAGAGAAAAATAAATGCGAGAAAAAAGAACAACCATGATTAAAAAAAAAATTTTGACCACATATTGGTGACAGAGGATCAAACATTGTGGCAAAAGTGTGAGATTTCTTTCTGTTCCCTAAATAGAAAGTTTATCTTCACTTTTGTACTTTCATTGTTTTATCTTAAAGTCAACCAACTGGAATTATGAATAAAGATAAATTTTATGACTTCTATATTTTCCCTAACTTGATGATTTTTTAAAGAAATATATCTATATTTTCCTAAATTTGAAAGAACATATATTTTAGTAAATTGATCAGTATGCAAATTTTATTTTTGAAAATTTTGTTTTTGTAGTTTGATGTTTACATTTTATAAAAAGATATTGGCTATATGTTCAGTATTCTGTCACTATTAAACTTGTAAAATATTAATATTCAGTAATAATTTTTTAACTTTTCTCAGCTACAGTCTCATATCTAAAAACAACATGTTTCGCAAATAAATATTTGTGACATAAACAGTATCTTGTGAACACTTTTATGCTTATCACAAAGCTTATCAAGATCACACTCTCCATTTCACTTAATGCCTTCTGTGAAATGCTCCTTTTAAATCAAAATTGGTGGGGAGAGCTGCTTCTTCAATCTAAATGTTTATTTCAATCATAAAAGAAAAATCAACTTGCATCAAATTGTTTCTATAAAGAATATGTTAACTGCCACAAAGTTCAATGCATTTAGAAAATGGTAGATGAAAACTAAAACTTGAACATTTTTTAAATTAAAAAAGGATCATTAATTTTGAGTTTATTGGCACAATAACCTAACTATGTCCACCAGCTAACAAAGTCATTATCATTAAACTATCTGTGGACCTACAAATAAATGCCAGGAAACAGGTTTGCCTCATTTACCTTTGTCCTTATTGCTCTCTACCCATGAATAGAGAACACTTTAACTTCTACCAAGGATTAGGAGAGAAAAAAAGTGATTTCTTAGTTTTAATAAACTTTCGTGAAAATTAAGAAGAATTTTCTATTGATATAACATCAAGCACCAGCATGAACCATCCTAGTTAAAGATATCAGTGTGTAAAGTTACATTAAGTTTAATTATTATTTTGAGCTATTAATTGTCGTGTGAAATTCACTTTTTTTTTTCAGGTATAGATTGACATTGGAAAAGCATATCTAATTACTAATTTGTGTACATGTGTTCCTAGGTGATTTATGGAGAGAAGAAGGGGCTAAGAGAGTGAGCTAAATAAGGGAGCTGGTAAGAGAAGGGAGAATAGTACTATGAATTCTACAGTTTAAACGTCCTCATAAACTGCAGCTTAGTCTTCATAAATAAAAATCTAATAAAATACAGGATTAAATAAAATTATCACTCAAATATAAAAGTAATGTTTATTTTAAGTGTTCATGGGGAAAAAATTACATGTAGTCTTACAGGGCATAATTATAACAAATTTCTGAAATATAAAAATATTGAAGACAAGACTATATAACTAGTCGCATTAAAATGCCAGTAACATAACCAGATAAAGAAAATGCAAGTTAAAGTTATCATGTAATAACACTGGAAACAATATTAATTATTCATGAATCAAATTAAGAATGTATAGAATATACACATGCATGTCTACACAAACACACATGTAAATGATTAAAACACTAAATATTAGTTCTAATGGGATATACGGAAACCTGAGTACTGAATAACAATGACAATATTAAATACCTTTGTTGTTTTAATTTTTTTTAAAGAGAAATGCATAGATTTAAATATTTAACAAAGGAAAACAGGAAGAAAGACAACTATAACCTAAAGAAAAATAGAAAAGCATCAAAGATGAAGATAAAAAATAGCAAACCACAAAACAAGAATATGATGATAATAATATATGAATTGAAATGTAATTATCTGAGAATAATAAAATACAAAATATTATTTAAGTTAACTAATAAATGTACAGAAAATTAATATAAAATACAATTATTAGGAAATCTTTAATATTCGCAAATAATTACATTGTCAAAAAACTCATTTGCCAAGGATTTAAATACTAATAAATAAAATGGAAAACAAAAATCATATTACCATTTCAACAGAGGTAGAAATTCAGCATTCATTTATAATAAAAACTCTCAAAAAACTGGTTACGGAGGAAACAGACTTCAACACAATAAAGGCCATATATGACAAGCCCACAGCTAATACCAATGCAGTGGTAAAAAGCTAAAAGATGTTCTCCTAAGATTATGAACAAAACAAGGATGCCACTCTCCTATTACACAGTATAGGAATTCTAGCCATAACAATTAGGCAAGATAAATAAGTAAAAGGTATCCAAATAGAAAAGATGTAACACTATCTCTATTTGCAGATGACATTATGTTATCCATAGAAAGCCCTAAAGATTCCATCAAAAACCCATTAGAATTTAATAAATTCAGTAAAGTTGCAGGATATAAATTGATAACTCAAACATCAGTTGTGTTTCTATGCACTAGTAATGAACTATCAAAAGAGAAATTAATACAACAATCACATTTATAATTACATTGAAACAAAATATCTCAAAATAAATTCACCAAGGAGGTGAAAGATCTTTACATTGATGAAAGAAATTTTAGACATGCATAAATGAAAAGATATTGTGTGCTCATGGATTGGAAGAAATATTATTATTAAAATGTCCATACTACCCAAAGGGAGCATAGAAAATAAATAAATATAGAATGTTCTAGCTAAACCACAGCATAATAGGTCATGACATTAGCCTAATTCATTTTGACTGGCAAATATAGAATAATAAATGTCTTAAAAAATTTATTCCAACCAGAAAAGCGTAGTACATTTCACTTTTCAAAAACTTCTTCCATGCCATCTAAATATCCCGCACCAATTTCTAATTAAGTGCCATTATTCCATACTAAAATGTGGTATGGGCTAAATTGTGTTCCCTCAAATTTATATGTTGAGGCTGTACCCCACAATATGATTATATTTGGAGATAGGACCTTTAAAGAGGTAATTAAGGTTAAATGAAGTCATAAGTGCGGGGCCTTAATCCAATATGACTGGTCCTCATAATCGGAAGAAACACCAGAGATGTTTATACACAAAATAAAAGCCATGTGAGAAGGCAGCTGTCCACAGCTAAGGAAAGAGCCCTCAAGAGGAAACCAAGCCTACCAGAACCTTAACCTTCTACTCCTCGCTTCTAGAACTCTGAGAAATTTCTGCTGTTTAAGCCACACAGTCTGTGATAATTTGTTATGGCAGCCCCGTTGACTAATATCCTGTTAATAGAGTTTATTACAAAATGATATGCAGTTCAAAAGTTTGAAGTTTAACTCCTCATATTCAGTTACCATTGGCTTTATTTTCTTAGGTGGTAATAAAATGTTTAAACACTAAATGTAAATGTATTTTAATAAAAGTGAGAAAATATTGATGTGCCTTTTTGTTTTTAAAAGACAATAATACAGGATATTTTCCACAGTTGTTTAAAACTATCCTTTCCAAATTCAGTCACTTCTATTTAAGAGAAACCATTTGAAACTGCAGTACTGTTCTAGATTCCCAGGATTTTGTTAAAGCACAAATTGTTTTTATCTAACAATGTTTACTGAGTGTTCTTTACTTGTCAAACTTTGTTCTAACACTGAAGACAAAGAGGTGACTGGAACTGAGCAAGCCTCTGCTCCAGTGGAGCTTATATGTAGTGAGGGAGAGAATGACAATTATATGATATGTCAGCTGGTGCATAATGGTAGGAAACAAAAATATAGGAAAAAAGAGGGGCATTCAGGAGTGCTGCTTTATGAAAAACTCCTCAGAGGACATAGCATCTTAACAGAAAAAAAAAAATTCCTTTTTATAGTACTATCACTTAAATTGTAATATGTTTTTATGTGGAGATGACCACACAACCAGTCAGGATATTTAAATTTCCAGGAATTTTTTTTTTCAAATTGTGAAAGAGACTAACCCAAGAATTGTTAGATTCATCAATTGCTACTCAATGGCCAATATGACTTGAATAAAAACATGTAGATCATGTGTTTTAGGTTCTTAGATACCCAGGACAGACGATAAATGCTTTGAGGTTCGAGGTTGTATTTTCATCTTTAGTTCTAGTTTAAACTTCTTCCTCTTGAAGAAATAAGGGGGCACAGAAATAAAACAATTTAATTACATGGATTATGAAGAACATGATATAAATTTCTGAACCAAGTTTTCTAGCATTTTTAAAAACCTCATATGAATTTTGTGAGAATGTGTTTCAGGGTGAAGATTTACTGAAAAGAAAAGAGGAGGGTAAGAAAAGCAATAATGGGTTTGATGAAAGGAGAACTTCTACACTGGGAATGAGTCTAGGTTAGAAAATTTGTAAGACGTAATCTTCCTTAAAGAGTCATTATCTTTTCCTCTAAGTTTCACACATTGTCAGATCTCGAGGGCAGAAGGGTGAGCAGATGGAGAATCCCTGCTTACTTTGTCCCCTGTGGACACGGGCAAGACCCTACGCATGGCTGGTCATGGTACAAATCTCTGCTCCAGCAGACCCTCTCCCACTGTGGCTCTCCCTTCTTAAAATGCAAAGTCGTGGGTGACCTTCTCATTGGGTGTCAACTATTTCAAGCTTGGTTGACAAAGCATCTGCAACTTAGCCTGTTGGAAATGCCTGGAAACCTTGGAGAGGGCTGAGATCAAGTGCAACTCTGATGTTGGGCACCGTGTACCTATATTGAATACAAACACGGTCTTGATTGTGTAGCCTTTAAAATTATATGTATACATGCATATGTACATTTACGGAGTTCATATATTTAAATATTAAAAGTTGAATACAATTTCTAAAATAAAAACATGTGTAAACAAAGCAATAAAAACTGATTTTACTCCGGGTTATCACAGTTGAGGAAAATAAAGCTCAGTCTAGAACTGAGCTCAATTTTGAATACAATATGGACAAGTGGAATTCAGAGCCAGGGAGGAGAGTGTGGGCCAGTGGATGGAAAATTAGTACAAAGAAACATTAGGAATATCAGGGATTCTGCCTAAACCGACACGACAGGATTCTTTGCTGAAGATAGGCTGGGGTGACCAGGCGTCGCCTAGAGGACAATGGAGGATGAGGAACATAATCATAAATCAGGGGTGATCAGACATCAAGAGTGAGGGGTTTCTAGTTAAACTGACCTAGCATGGTTCTTGCTAAAACTGGATTTACAAAAGAGTGCAAAGATGGGGTTAGAAGTTTCAGAGGCTGACCAATGTTTGGTCAAGTAAAGAATCTTTGCCACATGTTAAAATATTGCATTTCAAAATGTCTACGAATTAGTTATTAAAAAAATTGTCTAATATTTGCAAGTTGTGATTGTTATATTTTTTAAATAATTTGAATAGAAACTTTAAAAATGTAAAATATACATTTAATTGTATGCTAGTATTATTAAATTTATAGAAAAAATGAACTAAGAATCACAGCTATACTGAAAAATATGATTGTGATTTTATATAGAGAGCTACTTGCTGGGATTTAATCATGAACAAAATTCATAAGAATGAAAGTTTTGTTATGAGGTGTTATGTCCTTTGAATGTCCAATTCCCTCTCCCATATTATCCTTCTAATTGCCACATTGAGGTTGAAAAATATTATTCTAGTCTTTCCTGATGGACAAGTATTTTAGACAATACCCTTTGGAAGAAAAACACAGAAAACAACTCAAACCAACTTAATGACGAAGAATACCTAGTGAAATATTAAAGGTATAGTCAAAGAAATTAGATTTAAATACCAAGTCGTACAATGTACAGGAAAAGAAATGGATTTAAAGAAGTGTTAGCTTCAGCAGGCTTGCTTTCTATTTCTCATCTATGTTTTATATATCTGACTTCATTTTTCCAACTGCATATTTCCTTCCTCAATGCTTTGGGGAACATAAGAACCAACCGATTTCAAAATGAACTATTTAATCCCTACCATCACAGAAGGACTTGATAATATCATTACTGACAACAAAAATATTCAATGGAAATAACCAAATCTATTCTCCTGTATAATTTAAAATCTGTGTAGGAACACTGAAGTGTGGTAGGCTCTGTATGCAAATCCTAGCAGAGATTAGGGCCATTTGTGTAGTTAGGAAAGTGCTACATCCCATTTACACAATTTGTTTATATTATCAAACTAAAGAGGGTTCATTTGTCTGTTCTCATTAAAGCTAAACAAGACAGAAACAGGGATTTGCGGCACAAAAAGTAAAGGTTTATTTAAGGAAATGGTGCCAAACTTGGAGACAGAGGTGAGTTAATGATCAAAAATCTGCCTCAGCAATGGCATGTAGGTTACAGATTATACAGGGCAAAACTACAAAACACTGTGGGTTAAGGGTTTGGGGTCTTGTGGGAGCTGACTGGTCAGAGGTGAGGTAAGCATAATGAACTTTTCAGGTCTTGAGGACAGTTCTGAGGTTTTTCTGGAGTCGTTCAGTCTTGCCTCATGGGAACTAGCCAAGGGATTGTTCCACCTTAGAGCTCAGGAACTTAAAATACAACTTAGGTCAAGATGCTATCATTACCCTGACAGAGGTCTGGACTGTGTGACCTTTAGTCAGGGCTGGGCTGCCTCCGGGGCTGCTGATTACCTGCAGGAAAGATGAGATCTCTGAGGGGTATAGAGAGGGAGAGGATATGATTTCTAGAGCTAGGACTTAAAACTAAATTTAAATAAAGTCGTGAGAAACCTCAGCTTCATTTGTAGCAAAGTGAAGAACAACAGTTCTGAGAAAAGAACTCTGGTGAAATGGCCACATACAAGTCCTCCATGATGGCTCACAAATAATTTTTAAGCTAATTCATTTTCATACAGTTACACACTTTATATTACTAGAGTACATTTTAATTTTAAGCAAACACCTACCAATTAGTCTTAGTTCTGAATTCCTGAGCTATGCCAGGCAAATCTTTCATTATATTACAAGTACTATGTCTTAAAGCATTTGAAAATGTTTTCCACATTATGAACCGTATTTTTTTTTTATCATTGCATTTACACTTCACTACCCTGCTTATTTTCCTCCTGAGTGTACTCTGGATTAATCTTGTATCCATTAAAATCAACACCAAGAATTGCACAAAATCTTTGAGCTATGGAAAGTAAATATGAATTAGAATGGAAGAATGAATTTAACACTTCTGAAATGACACTATTTCTCTTTTACAGGTTGAATTTTTGCCTAATTTTGTAGCCAGATCATTTCTTATTCTTAAAGTTGTAACAAATTAACATATATCTGCATATCGAAATATAGCCTTTAAACTTATTACATGAAATACTATCGAGAAAAATCTTCATCGTTAATTAGATGTATTTTTTTCTCCCCTCAAATGACAAATTCTACATCAATTCATTTGAATCGTTTGAATATATTACTCAAATCTTAGAAGCTTTTTATATGTTCATTTATTTTTAATTTTATTCCTTTATCATTTAATATTTTTCACTTAAATTTTTATTTTGAAATTTATTGTTGCAGGATAGTCAGTCAGAGAGATGTCGACACTGAGACAATAAGCAGGAAGTAGCATTTATTGGTGCTGGCACCAGATCAGTGGATTCACATCCAAAGACTGAGTTCCTAATCGCAGCTTATACTTCTCATAGTAAAGTGTATTTTGATTGGTTGGTGGACCATAAGGGGAGTGACCAACCAGGGCCAGTAGTCTGTGCCATGTCAGCTGTGACACTGAAAAGTCCCTTGCCTATTATGGGAAGGGATGTGAACAATCTTCACCCATTATAGAGAACGGTTAGCTCAGCCTCTGGTTCATCATTATAAATAAGAATTATGTAAATTCACATCTGTGAGCATGGCTAAGATCTGTACTTCAAGTTTCTATTCTTCTACATGATATATAAGTATTAACAAATACATGACAATCAACCAAGTCCAACTTTAATTTTAACTCAGTTTTATCTATGATAGCCCATTAAAGATTTTGAGGTATCTTAAATAACTAAGATATGTTTATATATATGTATATTTAATGTGTACACATACATAAAATTTCACAAATGTAACCATATTATAATAGTTTATGATAAAACAACATGTATATTTTAGTGTATCTATGCTGGATTCTAGTGACCATCTCTTTTTCTAATAATCTAAATAATATATTTTATCATGTATAGTTAAATATCTATCACATTGTACCATAATACAAATAATTTGCAATGTTCTACCCTCTGTGAATCATTTCCCACTTTGCATTTTAGCTAGCTATGCAATACTCCTCAGTTACAAATATATTACAAAGAGGAATTCTGCAATCACGTATTCAAGTTATTTGATATCTGGGAATTGAAGTTAATTTTAATTTGGAAACATTACTTAAAATATTGAAGTAATCTCTTACTGAATTTTTTCTCTAAAGCTTCTTAACTTATTCATGATGCTTATCTCACTGTCTTCAGATTTCAAAACTTTTCCTCCCTTTATAGGGTAAATGGCATTATCTCTCTCAATAGTGGTTGAGAATTTTCATAATAGTATGCCCTCTGTAGATACAGCATATTCTTAACAAACATTAAACATAAATTTATTAAATATAAATTATTTTTTGAAAGACACGATGCTATCTTTATTTCACAAATCCATTAGTTACAAAATATTTTTGTTGTAGATGTACATTTTTCTGGTCATTCTCATTTCTGGGTTTTTGAAAATTATGCTACCACTTATAAAATCATCTCAAATAATTCATACATATTTAATAATTCCTCTTTGAAACTTCTCAGCTCATTAGCCACTTTCTTTTGCCATGATGAACCTTAGCATGATGAATCTTTAAAAGACTTAGAGCATCCTAAATGTAATCTTTAACTAGAATTTTGTGAAGAGGAATCAGGCCTCATATTTCTATTATCACCACTGCTCCTAATTGGATTCTATATTACATTCCAAGTATATACTTATTGTTGGTTAAAAAGCAAAAAAATAAAGGGCAGGTTAACAAAACATAATTGCTACAAACATATACATGCTGCACACACGCACGCACACACACACAGAGCTGTATCAAATAAGGTGATGAACAATAAGGTCTAAAAATGTGGTCATGTGTTTTTAAGAATTTTATTGGCATTTATATGGAAGATTTTAGAAATTTCTGGATTGTCTATCAAATGTTACGAAACCTTTAGAACACTGAAAATGAGACACATTGATGTAAATTTTTATTCCTTTGTAGTTTTTCAAATTTTCTATGTTCCAAGACTTATTCACAATTTTTTTTTCAAATTCTTTTAATTGCTAATGATATTCAGGCAGTGCTATAGTGCATTTTTACTTGCCAAATTGATTCTGCTTTTAAGTGATCTTTAGGATTCAAATAAAATTTGCTGTTCTGCAGAGTCTGGCTAAATGCTCTTTACGTATCAGTCAAAAGCATTTATAAATCATGCAAAAGAAAGTACCTGCACTTTATACAGTTGCTAAAAGTCCCATCATTAGTGGTCATTTATGATCTCATTTTCGATTACTTATCTTAAGAAGGTTTTTAAAAAATATTTTAAATAGTATCTTGGTTTTTAAATTTATAGGGGCAAATGTGTCCCATTTAAGTAAAATTTACTAATTATCAAGAGATGACTCTATTTCCGGTGAACAAAATAATGCATCTCTGTCATGATGTTATGGAATGTCAAAATATGCCATTGTCGTCCACATGTTCTGTGCAGTAAGAACTTAAAACAGATTTGGTATAGAAAGGCATGCAGGCTTTTCTGTTTGAAAGGTATGTTCAAATTTTTTCTTTGCCACTTATTAGCTGTGATTTAGTTATCCTTTTAATAGATTGTTAAATGAAGATGTATCTTGGTCACCAAATTATGAGAATTAAATGAGATGTATACTAAAAGCTTGGTATTAAGTGTGCTTTAATTTAAAAACAAAAAACACAAAACCTTATTTCTTATTTTCTAGATACAAATGGATAAACCTTTCCCCTAGAGCTTATATAGAAGTAAAAAATCATTTCTCTTTCTGTATTAGTTTCCTAGGCTGCCATAACAAAGTACTACAAACTGGGTGTCTTCAAGTGAAATGAACTTTCTCAAATTTCTGGAGGCTAGAAATTAGAAATCAAGGTATTGACAGGGCCATGTTCCACCAAAGCTTCTAGAGGAGAATGTGTCTTGCCTTTCTCGGCTTCCAGTGTCACTGGCCATCCTTGGTATTATTCCTTGGCTTGCAGCTACAGCATAACTACTAACTCTGTTTAGATCTTCGCATGCCATTTGCCCTCTGTGCCCGTGTCTCTGTGTTTCCATACAGCCTTGCCTCGTATAAGACTACTAGTCAATATGAATTAGGGCCCATACTAATGATATCATCTTAACTGATGACATCTGCAGAGACCCTGTGGCCAAATAGGCCGTATTTACAGGTATCAGCAATTAGAACTTCGAGATCTTTCTTGGAGGAACACGATTCAATCCACAACACTTACTTAATAAGAAACGTGCTCTTATTCCAGCCAATACTGCTATCTTTTCTCTCAATTTTTGCTCCGTGAACCCTAATTTAAAAAGCAGATGAACTTTTATGCAGCAAGTTTTCTGCTTTATTTCAAAACACACAATGTAATTGCTATAGAAAGAAAAAATCAGAACAACGTGATTCCAATGTAATTTATTAAATTGCAAAGTATGTGATTATGTTAAATATTATAGAAACTAAAAACATGGCCCTTTCCATCAATTGTTGATGGGAAAAATAGCAAAACATTCTTCCTGCTTTAATATATTGTGTCCTTTGAAACAACAGTGAAGTGAACCATTAAAAAGTAAAACACTCCATTGAACTGAAAAATAAACTGATTGGGGAAACAAATGCCTTAGGAAAAAGCAGGTTTTGTAATCTCTGCTTTGCTGCTTCCTTGTGTCTTTGATAGAAAATGAAAAAAGCTAAATTCTAAACAAAAATGCCACAGTGACTGCAATTTTTCTTGGTTTGCATATCAAGAGGTTTTAAAGAAATCTCAAAATTGCCAACCAAATGGAAAGTGACAGAACAGTAAGAAAAACCACCATATCAAATTTATCATTTAATAGTTTATTTCCTAATGACAAATGAGACTTATCTATTTCATGGGTCTTCAATCTACTTGAAAGAAACACATTCGCTCATGGATTACTTACAAGTTGATTGTTTTTCAAGTTTTCAAACATAAAATTAATTTTATAATAATTCATATTTAATATACTTATCCATTTTGTCTATTTGTTTTGCATTATGTTAACAGAAATTGATATAATGTTCACAGAGGAAACAGTACCTTTCTGGAGAAAGTAATGTATTAATAAACAAAGAAATCCTCTTGGAATGTGTTAGCTGGGAAAAATAAACTCATAGCTAACCCTAATCTGAAAGGCCAATGTGTTCATAGAATACCTATTTATGACCCAAAATGAGTGACTTAGTTAACCATGAAATCAATAAAAGAATTAGAGCAAGGTTAAAGGGCATTAGAAGTGCCAAACAGAACAGGAGCAAGTGAGAATCCTAAAGAAGGTAAATAGAGCAGACCTGGCTGTGAAGATAAAATTTGAGGAAAGGTATTAAGAAGGTTAGGCAATTGGCCAAACAGAGACCTAGGGCAAGAGCTCCCCAGGCAGAATGTCCAGCTAGATTAAATGTCCTAAGGAAGGAGTACCTGGTACCCATGAAGGAGAGCAAAGAGCCTATAAAAGGAAAAGTAAGGGAGACGGAGAAGTAGACGACAGTATAAGAGATAATAGACACAAGTATTGTAGAGTCTCATAGACCTTTGGTTATAACTTCGAAAAGCCACTGCAGGATGGGGAAGGTGGAGATAGTAGCATACTCTGCATCTTGCTTAAAATTAATTTTAGCTACTATGAGGAGAATAGATTGTAGGGGGCATGGGCACAAAAAAACATAGAAACCTGTTGGAGGCTATTGAAATCAGGCTTGAAAATAATGATGGTTAATTGAACTAGATAGTATTAATAATGGGGATAGAGAGAACAAGGCATGCTTGAAAGCAATGTTAAAATACTTTCCAGTTTTACTCTATCAAGCTCAAATTGCTAAAATCATTTAGTATATCTGACATTTATTAATTATAGTAAAATATATGTAAGTCATTCAATCAAATCTATGAAGGCACAGAACTATCAAAAATATATTTTGCCATCTATAATCATAAAAAGAATAGGATTTAATAACAGGATGTGTGCATCAAGACATAACTGAGATACATTAAAATATGTTAAAGATGTTTACTTGATGACATTAGCTGAATTAATTAAAAATAAGTCTAAAATTATAGATTATGGGAACATTTTATTTTAGTGAAATAGCAAAATGCATTTCTTGAATGTAATAATAAGAAGTAAGGATGCCATTTTCCATGATTTGGGATATATCTTTTTTTAATACAGAATGACATTTCTTACTCTTTCAATAAGAAACCTTTCAAAATGTAGTTTAGTATGTTTTTGGAACTATGAGATTTTGTTTTCATTTATAATAATCTACCAAATGAGATTTTCAGAGAAACATATCCTAGTAAAGTAAGTACACTTAAAAATACTGGATTAAATGTTAAAAGAGAACATATTTTTTTGAACTATGTAAGACTTAAGAGAGAATATAAGATCTAATCAGACATTAGAAAAAGCAAAGCAAAGAAAAAGAAAGTATGATTGCTGGGGGTCGGGCTACACTAAGTAGTACAAGTTGGGAGCCTGGATCAAGGAATTTCAGAGAAAAATTCCTCTGGAGGAAAGCAACATCAATGGGGAAGGAGTTGTCTAAAAGACTGGAACAAACCAGCAAATAAACAAACATCACCAACAGAAAATTATTTGTATGCTTTGAGTAGGAAAAAAAAAATAAGAAGACTCTCCTCAAAATTCTATTTCCAATTCCTCAACTTGATTTTGGGTGCAGTCAAATGAAGCCTAAATCCACAAGCCTATGTGGTGACCAAAAAAAGAATCCATTTTGCATATGAAGATCCATCTTTGGTTGTGCTATCAAAACCCTGGTAGAATCATATGAAAACACTCACAGAAGAAATTAATTTTAAAAACTTTTCTCAAATACAAGCCATCGCTAAAGTTCCAAGAAATATGAACTCACAACTATATACCACGGTGAAAACAAGCAAATGTAGGTGGAATAAAAAACTGAAAAACTATATGTAGAATTTGTTTACCTAATAAAAACTAAGAAATTTAAATATAAGGGAGAAATAATGGGTAAATGAAATTTATCAGGAATATTAGAAACAAAATAATATAGAATTGAATAGAGACACACACACACACATGCACATACAATGAAATGGGTTCAAATGCCTAAGTATTTATCAAAGGCTTGTTTTATTCCTTCAAATAATCAGCTGCTTTTTCTTTCTTTTTTCCCTTTTAGTTTATAGACATAATTCTAGACTGGAAAACCTCTTTATAGCACACACTTAAAAGAGCATCTTTTAAGGGCTCTTAGGCAAGGTTAAGAGTAGGGCTGTTAGTATTGTGACTTTGATTTTAGAGATTCTCTTGAAAAGCTTCCTTACACTGGAGAATATCTATATGCTTAAGTTAAGGGTGATCTGTGTACAATCTTTTGAGTCCTGTAAATTTTGGCTTCATTTCAGATTTTAAGAGTATTTTTAATAACGTTGAGGTATTTTGAGTTTTATGGAGAAATATTATAAAGGTATGATATTCCCTCTTGCCAAGGAGTTTCTTTAACAGAGCCAATACATGTGGGCTCTTGTTAAGAGTATTGAAAGTAGACTATGTAATAAAGAAAGCTGATCTGATAACAAAGGGTGAAATTTGCTAGGGTATAACCCACAGTTTTAATATTGGGACACACAGAAATTCTTCCCTTTAGACATATCTCCAATTCCAAAATAACTAGACAGTAGAGAACAATTTCAATTATTTCAGTGAAATCCAACTCAAGTTTAAACTGGCAGAGGATGGGATAAAATGACACTATGCAAACTAATTGAAAATGTACATATTTTCTTTTTGCATGTCAGTCTTTACTCAGGATCCAAGAAGAAGCACACTGAATCAGTCATGGTAACATCCTAACTCCTGTAGAACATTGAATTTGTCTATAATTTTATTCCCAAGAGATGGCATGTCTTTTGAGAAGGGCTGGCAGAGCTGGCCCATGGGATCTTATTAGAAGATTTAGGAGACCCTATGTAGTCCATGAATAATTTTACAAGTCCGCAAAAAGGCATTATAACTCAACTCTCACACATAACACACTCAAACTGAATTATTTTTGACTCTCAAGAATCCCTAAATATATCATGCCTGGACATTTTTACTCCTTAATTCATGCATGGAAAAGTATCGATTTACTCTGAAATGAGAATGATTTCTCTCCTAATTTCCTGATTTTATTTAATTTATATGGAAGAAAATAATAACTGACTTTTTGACCTCTTTAACTTTTTTTTTTTGTATACTGTCTCCTTTAATTTTACATTGTACTGGAAAGTCAATTTAAAATAAATTTGGGCCGTTAGACACAGGTAGCCCCCTACCAAAATCATGCTTAAAGAAAATGTTTTCTTATGTTAGTATTGATGAAATCTGTAGTTAGCAGTCCATGAATAAACTTTGTTTGTAAATATGTGGGAAGATAGATACCTAGACATCAAATTTTGGAAAAAACAAAAACTAAAAAGAGTTGGTTTGCACCTTCACTTCATTACCAGCAGGGGGAGGTAATGGGGATTAAAGCGTAAAAATTGTAGGGAAAATGCATAAATTTTACATATATATAAAAAACTAAGCTTAAAAATACTCTAGATCAGCAGTCCCCAACATTTTCGGCACCAGGAACTGGTGCTCTTGTGAGAATCCAATGCCCGATGATCTGAGGTGGAGCTGAGGTAGCAGCTGCTAATACACATGAAGCTTCGCTCACTAGCCCACCGCTCACCTCCTGCTGTGCAGCCCAATTCCTAACAGGCCATGGATTGGTATCAGTCTGGCACCCGGAGGGTGGGACCCCTGCTCTAGATTATATACATCTTAAAGGGAGTGAGAACTTTCAAAAAATTAGATATTTATGGTGGAGGATAAACAGTATGAGTTTACATTTTTCTGGCAGTAATTATTATTATTCATGTAATTCTTTAAAATAGGTTTTATAAAGTTTCAGAGTTTATAGATCAGATGCTTGCATTCTAAACAAGTAAATAAGGACTTTATAAATTTTTCTTAAATAATAAGCAGATTTAAATTTTCCTCAGGCCTCTACCTCAGCATTATTTAGTAATTAAGAAGGTCTGTGAATGTTTGTAGTTTGTTTAGTTTCTTTGCTTTCAGGTCAATGTGTCAAAAATAGTCATCTTTCCATTTATAATAAGCACATAATTGCTCAGTATCTGAATAAACACATCATTCTGCATTCAGGGACTACTCGAAAAGCTGATTTATCATCCCAGATCAGAGTAGCCATTATCAGAATTTTAGAAGAAAGGGTAAATAGTGTGAGTCAAAAATACAATTAAAAATTTTATGGGATTTGAAGAGTGTAAAAATTGTTTAAATTATTTTGAGTTATATATAGATATATACAATTTTAAGAGTGGCTATTAATGTGAATATAACCTGTATTAGAATTAGAAATGTTACAAACTCCTTTTAACCAATAAAAATCCTAATAATTTAATAAGATACAGATAGCTTCATTTAGTTAGCCATAAAGAAAAAAATTTAACAGGAAAAAAGAAAGCATAAACTCATTAATATATACCATAGGTGAGAAGTACTATTTCAAATATATAAATATGAAAATAAAATATATTCTACTGTCTCTTCTGATAAAAGAGTGCTTGACAAATGTTTGACAAAAAATGCAAAATTCAAATGCAGGCAGTCCCTATTTTGCATAGAACCATATTAACTGGAACTTAGGCATACTAGAACTGTATTCTCCAGATATGTCTAAGGTTTAGTTAATATGGTTCTTCGCAATATAAAGACTGCCTGCGTACTTTTTATACATGAGCCTCTGAATAAAAATAGAAACACGTGAATTTTAAAACTAAACATTTAAAAATGTATTCTTGGCAAATACTTATGTAAGAAATTAATGGAATAAAATAAAAACACATGTAGCAATACTAATAGCATTCAAAATAGTATTTTAACCAAATGTCAACAGCAGACTGTTTAGAGTCACTATTTATCACCATAAACATTTACTTGGTAAACACTACAGTGGCTAAATAAACAAAACCCAAGATAAGCAAGGAAGAATTGATAAATACATTATTATTTGGCCTTTGTCATGTAATTTAAATTAAGTAATTAATAATTATAGGGAAAATGCATAAATTTTACATATATATAAAAAACTAGGCTTAATAATAATGAAATATGATCAATAAGGTTAATTTAAGTGCAGTTAGTAGAAATCTCTTACGAAGACAATATACACTCTCATTCTATCAATAAAAACCTAAAATAAACTGTCATGTGGAAGACTATAATCTTAAAAATCAAGATAATCAAATCTTGTAGAAGTCAAATTATCAGATTACAACAATATGAAAAGAAAAACTAATTAGTAAGGTTTTAAGTGACTAAATGTTATTAATAAATGTAAAATAATATAAAATGAGATTAATCAACTATAATGTTAAGAAAACAAACCATCAGTAAGGTCTGGAAATTCTAAACTTAAATTTTGCTCAGAACTAAAAATTATGATTGAGTTAAATGCGTTGGATTTTTTAAAATCCAAGAATAATATAAAGATAGCAGGCAACTTAAGAATTTAAAAATGTTATAAAATTAACTAAAATACAGAGATTATATTGACAAGCAGATAAGATTAATGCATAATAAAACATGTATACTTTTTATAATAGTAAATCCAATCATGAATTCTTAAATTTTAAGAGAAACATCTCTGGAAATATAATTTTCTTTATCAACAACTTATGTTTTATCCTTATATAGGTTTGGGGGGTTAAAGGATGTTTTAATTTCAAACAGTCAAAGCTTTTTAAATTCTACCTGTTGATTTTTTTTTTTTTTTTTGGCCTCTTGGGTCTATAGAATGTATTATAGTTCTGATCAATTTACTTCTATTTAGCTCTATATAACCCCCACAGTTATTTCCTAGCCATCAAAAATATCCTAGGTCTCAGTTCATTTTGTTTCTTTGATTCTCTCTTCTATAGACTGAATGTCCCCCAAAAATACATACACTGAAATTTAATCCTCAGTGTAATGGCATTTGAAGATAGGACCTCTGGGAGGTGATAAGGTCATGATGGTAGAGCCCTTATGAATGTAAACAGTGCCCTTATTAAAGAGACCCCAGAGAGAGCTCACTTGTCTTTTCTGGAACATGAAGACACAGAGAAACAGCTATCTCTCAACTGGGAAACAGGCCCTCATCAGACATTGAAACTACAGATTCCTTGATCTTGAAATTCCCAGTTCCCAGAACTATGAGAAATAAATGTTCGTTGTTTATAACCTATCCATTCGATAGTATTTTGTTATAGCATCCTGAATGGAATAAGAGTTTTCCCCACGTCCCATCTGGGCCAAAATACACATACTTAAACTAATGAAGGCAATCTTAAAGCCTTGTGAGTAGAATAGAAAGGCTACAATCTTAATCTTATCTTTGTAGCAGGGCTGAATATAAATGGGATTCTGCCACTCGAAAGCTTTTAAAATGGCATTTCTATTTGAAGTCTGAAAGAAATAGCCTTTACAAGCCTTTTCATCAAATTCCTTGACATTCATTTTTATTATTATTATTAAAAAGAGCCAATTCTTTTCTACTTGTTGAGTTCCAGGAAAAAATACTTTCTACATTTTTTTAGACTTCAAATATCTTAACATGCTCTATTTTCAGTTCTTTTAGTTTACAAATAATCCTGTTCTTACTGTTTGCTCTCATTTCTTTCTACTTAGTTAAAAGCAGCTAGTAATAAACAATTCATATTTCTACCATTCTGTTTTCCAACCTCATTCTCAAGTCTACAAATGCAATAAAGCTTGAGTTGATTACCCAAAGGCATAATGTCACTAAGTATTTTGCTACTGCGTAGCATGGTTCTATAGAGCTTTATACATTTATATTATGACAGAAAACAGATCTCTGGACCAGAGAAAAGACAGTTTACAGAGCTCCATGTATTGGTTTTCCATGCGCATTTCTCTACGGGGTGCTATGAAAGGAGTCAGGTGTTCATCTTCATATGCAATATTGGTGCACTATAGTAAAGAAATCCTAAAATTATGAGAGTTAGTACTTATACAGAGCTGTTAGCACATCTTCCCCTCCAGAAATTGAGATACTTTATCTTTTGCTCTAGAGAATAAGCAAATTTTCTAAGAGAGAGAAAGAACAAAAAAAAATAGCATATTTAGATTTATTACTCTGAAATGTGAGCAAATGTCTCCAGGGCGAGAGGATAAAAGCAGGGTAGGACAGGCAAGAGATAATCTCTCTATTACAGCTTGTTCATTTCCTTTTCTCGCTAGGCTCAGGCAATGCAGAAACATTGAAAAATAGAGGGAGAATTTTCTTCCATTAGGTTCTCCATCTTTCCAGTAGCTGCTATTATTTTCCTCACTGACTGCTTCCTGATGGTCTTCATAACTATTTGGTCTCAGAAAAAAAAAATGTTTTCATGTTAATGCAAACAATAAAAGATCTTTTTTTTAATTTAATCTTGTGTTATAGATTATAAAAGTAACTGCAAATCCTTTTAGTCTTATACATAAGTGAAATCTATTTCTCCAATGTTTAAATTTGTGGTGGTTATGTGAACTTTTTGGCCAATAGGACATGAGTAAACATGATAAAAGCAGATATTTGGCCAATGCATAAGCTCTGAGGTTTACCTTATCTTGCCATATCTTTAACCTTTCAACTACCATGTGAACAAGCCCAGACTACCCTACTGAATACTAAACGACACATGACCCATCCCTCTTCAATTCGGCAAAAGCCTGCCAAGTACCAGTTACATGAGCTAGTCCACCACAAATCATCCACAAATCATCCATCTCTTAGCTGGCCTGCCAGCGGCCAGCTGATACATAAGCTAGCCCAGCAGAGAACGGCTAGACTGGACCTATCGGGAAAGACTTCCTTGTCAACCTATAGAATTAGGAGCCAAATATATAATTATTGGTTTAAACCATTGACATTTTGGGGATAGTTTGTTATACGGCAACAGATAATTAATAGAGATATTGCACTTATGTGTCATTAATCTTGAGAATGGGAGGTAGTGGTGGCTAAAAAAAAGCAGTAAAGAAACAAGTAGGGCTGGAAAATAGTGAATAATCTATTCTTCAAAGTTAGGAAAATCAATGAGGGAATTGTAATAATTTGAAAGGCTAAAATATGCATTTACTGTATATTTCTAGTACATTCTTGTATATATTATGTCTGTGGGGGGAAGGGTAGTAGTAACTTGTCTCTCTAGCTCAGAAGAAACACATTCTAGGCTGCCTCCTAGAAATGATTTTGATCACAAGATTTTGGACTTTAAAGACAGAATTATATGAGACATTATGGATCCCTGGAATAAAGGTGAGCATATTTTCTATGTGATCGAAATGGAAATAAATTGCAGCCAGGGGATGCTGGACTAGCCTGTGGTTGATTACCAAATGTCCACAAATTTCTTCCTTTCTTTGAATAGTATGAGTGGTTGGGGCACATTGCTCCATCTCTTGAACCTAGAATGGCGATGTGACTTCCTTTGGCCAATAGGCTTTACTAGTAAATGTGACAGAAGCAAAGGCTTAACAGAGGCTTGCAGAGTGGGAGAGGCTTCTCTTGAACAGCTTGTGTAATCACGCAACCTCTCTGGGAAAGTCTGGGCTTGTTTGCTAGGTTATAAAAGAAATAAACACAGGTGTTTCCATCATCCTGTACAATGTCCTGCATAAGTCATACATGTGAATGAGGACAGCCTTGAGCATCCAAACACAACCTGATCCACCAGTTGATAATAGTTGTGTGGTCAGGTTCAGTAGTTATCAGCTGAACTCTTTCAGACCATAAGTATCAGCCAGCAGACTCACAACTACAAACTGACTAAATGGTTAAAGCTTAATCCACTAAATTTTGGGATACTTCCATAAGCAGTAAAAAATAAAACACCTTTTATCTCTAGAAATCACTCTGCTGCCAGAGGGCTTTGAAACTACCATCATATTTAATCCATCTATAATCATATAAGAACATTCTCATAATGTGGTAATGACATCAATGGCATTTTAATTTACCACGATCATGTACTTTAAAAAGCTAAACATCAAACAATTACAAAAATATGTGATTAAGCTTATGAGAAATATACATGAACCAAATCCATGTCTGCCCTTCTTTTCAGTATAAAGTTTTATTTTTTGTGGAAATTGTTTTAAGTATGTATAAGCTTCTAAGATCTGATTATACACATAATATGCCTTTATCTGTAAGTTTCTTTTTCACTACATTTTAAGTCTATTTTCTTAGTAAAGATAAATATTATGCAAGAAAATCAACACATTAAGGATTTGTAGCATCATTATATGTCATAATTAAGAAGGGCTTAAAATTATTTAAATTATTATATTTATGCATATAATTTTATCAATGAGTATAAGAAAAAGACAACATGTCCATTCTTGTTCTGTCAGGTAAATATTTTACAACAAATAGTATGGGGAATAGTACAGATAAGTGTTGCTTCATCAACTAAAGGATTTAAAAAATCTATTTCACAGATTCACTAGAACTTACTGAATTAAACTCCTAATTAGACTTTGACTAGTCTGGGAGACTATATTTCTTCTTCTTCAGCACCATTCACAGGATATATTATCAATTTCCTGTCACTCTTTTTCCCTAAAGGCGTTAATATTGTTTTGATTTTATAGTGAAAATAAAAGAGGCATACTGACAAGTAAAAATGGATTTTGACTTTTTTTCTCCTCTCCAGAACAATTCAATCATTAGCAGCCCTGAATCTTATCAGAGCAATTCCCTGTAGAGGGCTGAAAACTGAAAGTGGTCCAGAATCTGTAAACTCTATAGTGTAGGGAAAAACAAAAGGAGAATGCTAAATATCCTTCTGCTAAACCATGCATAGGTTTACCTGCATATCTCCCCTGGTTTTAACTCACTGCAGTATAAATAAGAGAGCTATAAGATGAGTTGTTAAAAGTTAGAGACCCTTCTACTACCCTTTAAGTTCTAATGAGACTATTCAACCAATGTTACTTATAACATTAATAAATTAGATACCAGGTTTTAGAAGCTTGGCTCAAATGAAAATGGGGAAAAAATTTGACATAACTCTCATATTTTAGTCTCCAACTTTCATATATGCATTTACTCTTCACACTTTATTCTGAACTATAGAGACAAGTTTGATTTTCATAAGTGGTCACAAAAAAATGTCTCAGGAAACTCTAATAATGGAAGATTGTGATGAGGTTAATATTGAGTAAAGTGTACCTACTGAACAGGAAAAGGGCAAAGCATTAATGTTAGCTAAATATTGAAAGAGAAGTTGAATTAGTAAATTAAGTAGAAAGATCTAGAGTAACCTAAACCTTGCCAAAGAAAGAACACTAAAAAAGAAATTTAGTATAGGTTTTCAGTAATTTATATTCTTTTAATCACAGGAATCAATGCTCTCAAAATCACCTTTTTATTCTTACTAGTTAGAGATAAGTGTCTAGGTCAAAGTTGTAACTGTACATGTTCTCATTCCAATTTGCCTGGTGATGGAAACTTCAAATTATAGTGTTGATATTGAATGCATGTGAGGTTAAACATTAATTAAAATGAGACACTCAAATGAATCAGCTATCACCACCTTGGTGGAAGGTGTGTGGAGGATTTTAGTAGTAGCAATTTGCTGCACAGAACAAGAATAAGCCTGGAAGGAATGGATATGATTTAGGTACAGAGCAAGTAATTTAACTCTTAGTATATAAAAGCGGTATTTTCTGAGTATAGCCAACCTTTCTTATCTCCATCAAACTTTAATCGGAATCAATATTAAATAATGATCATGTAATTTATATCTAGCATATATCATTAAAATCTTCTTTTATTTATTTTTTTATTTTTATTTATTTATTTTTTTTTTTGTAGACAGCCTTCAGAAGATAGGACTGAGAAAGAAGAAATACTCACATTTGAGATGCTTTATGTAAGGAATCATTGATCAGGAAATCAACTTCTGGGTCTTTTTCTCTACCTTAGCCATCATTCTAGAGATGTTGGCCCTGCTGGTAAAAGGCTAAGAGTCAAGTTTCTAAACCCAAGGCAATTTGTAGTCAATGTGAGCTTTCATTCACATATATTTAAGGCCAAAGATGGCAGTTTATAAATTTTAAATTATTGGTTTTCATATACATGAACCATATAAGGCAAGAGACAACTAATATATACTCAGCTTCTTATTATTTGGGAACTCTGCTTAAGTGAAGTATCATATCAGTGGTTTCCAAATCTTTGAGGCTTCTCGAAGTGTACTAGTTAAGCTAGAGTAGGTTTGTAATACCAGGCAATAAAAACAGTGGAAAAAGGAACAAAGTACTTCCAGAGAACACCGAGGGTTATTTTTCTATTAACCTCTTCCAGTTCTAAAGTGATATGTGTATAATCTCTCCATTTCTCTAGACATCGTAATTTAACCTTCCCTATAACCATTCCGATTCTTAGATTTCAGAACTCTTTTCTACGATCTCTTTGTAAATTGTGACTTAACTACATTTACAGAAGAACGTAATACGCCAAAATCACAAGCCAAATTTAAAGGCATTACAGAAACAACAAAGAAGTAATAATACAGACAAAAAGTCAGAATGTACATTTAAGAGTCTTAAATCATTAAAAATCTTGTAAACCTTAACAAATTTTAAAAGATGAAAAATTTTTTCTTTGGAAAACTAATATTTTTCAGATTTGAAACACTATAAAATATAAAGAGAACATCCAAGCTATAGTAAAAAAAAAAAAATAATAATAATCTCATGTTCCAGAGGGACACAATTGTGGATAATTTAAGGAATATATCACATAAAACTTTTAGTAATAAATCATGCCAATCTCATGACAATCAACAGGATGATTCAACAGAATAAAAGCCAATAATATAATCTAGCCATTAACAAATATAAAGAAAATAACTCATGCAATTTATAACAGATATAGAAAGCATTTAGATAAAATATAACATTTAATAATGAAAATCCATCATCTTTATAAAGGATATGAATTATATAGCTTCATAAACACATTATATAAGGTAAAAACTTTAGGGGCCATTCATTAAACACTTTCTGTAGTTAAAAGCCAATAAAATAATGAGGTACAATAAAAGTTTTTAGATGAAGAGGTGAAATTATCATAATTTCTTAAAAATATAATTGTTATCATAAATATAAAATACTGGAGAGGAGCAAAACAAAGCAAATCTAACATGTTAGTATATAAAATCAACTTAGAAAAATTAATGGCAGACCCTCTATAATGATACATGGAACAAAATAGAAAAGGTTACCATGTATAATGTTAGTAAAACTTTAAAAATATCAAGACTCCTATGGCAAATATAATAAAAATCTGTTGCAGTGCATAAAGCGACACTCAGAGAAATAAAAGAACATATTATGTTTCTAAGTGGAAGGCTAATAAGGACAAGCTGATATCTGCAAATAGAACTATAATTCCAACTTAATTCCAATAAGTCTGACTTTATAATCCAAGTATAATATGTATAATATACAATATGAAGACTAAGTCTCCTATAATACTTAAGATAATTTGTTAAAAGAGAACAAGAAAGTAGTACTCTCCTACTGATTATCATGATATTTTCGATTCTAGAGCAATTATAAATATTGTGGTGTTGACACACACACACACGAAGAAATGTATAAATGCTTAGGCTAGAAAAGAGGATCTAGAAATAAAATGGTGCTGATATAACAATTTGGCATAGCGTGAAAGTGACATCAGACATTGAAATGAAGATGTAATGAACAGAATCTGGCAGTGAGTATAATGATGTCATATATAGACAACAAAATATAATTAGTACTTGTACCATAAAAAATCATGATACATAATTAAAGGTTACTCAAAATGCACGTGGTGTACACACATACACACACACACACACACACACACACACACACACACACACACGAGGATTTGCTTCCATTAAGGATTTAGGACGATAAAAGAATTCTCACCTGTCTTAGTAGCAATAAAGCTCCAGACACATATCAATACACTCAATCATATTTTTTAAGCCATTTAAAAACAGTGATCACAGACAAAGTTTTAAGAAATTAAAATGAAACTTAATTTCCAGAATTAATTGTCCTGCAGGTGAGCAAAGTATGCAAAGGATACTGATGCTTATATGCTTGGTACCAGTTGCTGAGTTTAAGGTTGAACAGATGAAGGAACAAGTCTGCCAAACATAAAGTCTTTGGACACAAAGAGAAATCAGATGCACATTTGGCAAACAATGACCTTTTCCCTGTTTTGATTATGCTCATCTTGTTACATATAAATTCTATATCTTCCCACCTCCCTGAAAGTGCCTCACACCTATGACCCAAAGAGAAGTGTCTGAGACAAACTATAGATGGAAAAGTAGTTGTTAAGTACTGTCTCTAGAGTACTCAAATTTTTTGTGACAACTCATACTATTTATTGGGTAAAAAATAAAATATATGCAGAAAAGCAAATTTTCTTAAGGAGGGATTAGCAAGTATAGAGTTTTACATTTCATCTAGGTTAGGAAGAAAATTATAAATCTGCTTGACAAATAATCTAATTATATCAGAGAAAATTCAACAGGTTGTGGGTATCTGTTTATAGGAAGTGATAGGGGCTCTTATTTTTCTCCCATAACTGTTTTTGTTCATATGATAGGCTAAACTGCTAATAAAAAGCCCACAACATACAGTGGCTTAAAGCAAAATAGTTTATCTTTCCATCATTCAGCATCACAGAGGTGATTTCATGGTAGGGTTTAAGGTTAGACCCTACCGTGAAAGAAGGTAAAACAGAGTCCAGGCAAACTTCTTTATGGAATCAACACAAAAATTGCTTCCATCATTTCTAATCATATAATAATAGCCAGACTTATTGGTATAGCTGCCCTAAAGTATTTAAAAGAGACAAAAATATATTTTCTAGTGGTGTGGTCTCGTGCTCACCAAGAATTCTAGATTAGGAGGGTTTTTGATTTTTTTTTTTTTTTTTTTTTTTTTTTTTTTTTTTACTAGAAGGAGAAAATAAATGGATACTGAAGGACACTTAGCATTCTCTGATACAATTAATTTTATTTCTACTTAGGTTTTCCAAGAGTTGTACTATTGGATATTACATGCTTTTTTTCCCCTTCTTATAGTATCCTCAGGAAACTTTATATAAAGTACTCAATTATCATCAAGAGAATTATCATTGAAGCCTTTGCCAGCAATTAGCTAAATAAACTTGATTAAGTCACCAATTATTTCTCTAATAGCCTTATGTAAAAATCTCAGTTACAAAATATCTTCCCCAAACTCACAAAATGCCAGACTGTCTGATCGTACACTCTTGAATCACATTCCAAACTTCGTAATTATTAAGCATCTCTAATATAAGCATAACTAAGTACAACAAAATATATAAGAAAACATTTCTCATAAAAGGAAGGTTTTAGAGGAAAACTAGACTTTTTAGTGTATTAGCGCTATTTTGAAAATTATCAAAATCAGATTAAGTCTGATCTAAATGAGTTTTCTGGATTATGTAGGTCAGAAATATTAGACACTGTAATGGAACACAGACTAAATTATTTTCATCATGTTGAACAAATTTGATGGTGACATGAATTATTAAAAGTAGCCATTTGGGAATTACCGCCTCCTAAATGTGGCATATACGTGCATGTGTCTGTATGTCTATAACTTTATTCAAACATATAAAATATTTTTATTTTTTTTCTCCTAAAAGACTTACAAGTAAATATTTCCATAATATTTGGGTAAATAATTTTCTATTAAGCAAATGTGGTAATTCTATTTATGGTTATAATATTAGTTTATCGATGACAGATATCTTCTACAAATCTAGTATAAATTTAAACCAATACATTCCTCTATAAACAGGAAAAGAATTGTAAAGCAGTGTTATCTTGTAATGATAAGGGTATAAAACTACATGAAAATCATGCAACTCAACTAAACTTTGTGCAAATTAATGATCTCAAACAAAAAGTATCCTTTCATATCTTGTGTCTCAATTATTTTCACTGAATATATTTTTAAATATAATTCAGCCTTGTTGTTATTCAGTTACAAAAAAGGAGATTCTGTCACTCACAACATGGACAAACCTGGAGGATGCTGTATTAAAGGAAATAAGCCAAACATAGAAAGAAAAATACTGCATGATCTCACTCATAAGTGCATTCCAAAATAGTAAAATACATAAACACAGAGTAGTGATTACCAAAGGTAGGAGATGAGGAAAATGGAGATATTGGTCAAAGGGTACAAAGTTGTAGTTACGTAGAATGAATGAATTTAGTGATCTAATGTATAGCATGATGACTCTAGTTGTTAACTTAGCACAGATTTTTTCCCTTTCAATTGTGTTTTCATAGATGTCTTCTGAAATACTCACAAAAAATTATTTCGATCACCAAAAAATCCCCAACAATCCTACTACTTATGTTGTTTATAAACCTTTATCCTCTCCATGATTTTTATTCTCTACTGCCTTTATCAGTATATTACTTGTTCATTTGTAACTCATAATAAAGTAACTCACAAAAATCTAAGATCAATTAAGTCAGAGTATTGATCTGTTTTGTTTATTTAAGTGCTGTATACATAGTACATACTCAAATGTTTGTTGAGGGAATAAAGTAATCTCACAATTCTCATTACTAAAGATGCCTAGATAAACACAGTTCTTTATAGATTAATTATAAAATATTGGTGATTGAAGTGCTTTGCCAGCAACAACAACAAAAACACACTGTAACTACTTTAACTTTCTTTGTTGTTTGAAAAAACCACAATTGGTCAGGCATCAACAATAAAATCTGGATTTTTTTCTAAAAGAGAAAGAAAAATAACATCTTATTAATCGTGTCAGAAAAATATCCATTGCAATTCTAATAGGCTTGTGACATCTTTGATAATTTGACTTATTGACTCTGGGTAAGTGTGCAACAAGCACTTTCAAAAATATATTTGGTCGAGATGGAGAATGGTAACTTTCCTCTCAGAGATAATGAGAGTACAAGGCCAAGATGAAATTAAAAATATTTAAGGTGAATGAAACTAATGTTATTCAAGAAAACATAAACTTTAAGTATCTAGTCTATCACATTTATAAAAATATATCATTTATCATTGTCATTGGGAACAAAATATTAGCTTAGTTCAGTGGTTTATGACATAAACTCCATTTAAAGGAATCTACTCTTTTGTTGTTTTTACTGAGGTGAACCCAGAGTAGTGAAGATCCATAAGGAGAGTCACTTATTTAAGGCTTAGAAACAGCAATGCACAATATTTAATAGAACCCAAAGCATAGCAAAGATATCACTGACAAGACTATGTTCTAAGTTTTTCACCATAAGACATGGATACCCACATGTAGTTATGTTCTCTTACTGGAAGGTAAAATAAAACTCCTATTTAGACCATCTAGACTCTCATATACTACTCTGTTGGCTGAAGAGGGTTAAGAGTAAATTTTCTTTCTTTACTTGCTGACAATGGCCTTGTAGGTTTTCCCTCTGCCCTGTGGCTCCCATTTTTATATCCATACTCTGTGAGACATAGTGAAATTCATCTTGAACTCTGTTGAAAAAAGGTGGCAATTCCAAAGGGAAGTCTTATCAAAAACAAATAAACTTTAATTCAGCAATTCAAAAAACACTAAACTATAAACGACAAACTTAAAGCTCATGTTAAATGTAATTCTAATTACACTAAAAATAAGAAAATCTAAACTATTTGAAAAATAAAATAAAACTACATAGGAAAAAATTTTTTAAACTTTTAAATAATTTGAAAATGGCATACAGATTAATTTCAAGTAAACAAAAAAACAAAAACAAACAAAAATCCCCAGGACATTATAAACATAATACTGGATATAGACAAAAGGTTTATATATCTCAGGGACTTATCTGGACTATACACAGATAAATAACATAAAAAGATTAGTTTTGTTTCTGAATAAGATGATAAAGTATGCAAGAGAATATCATACTTGCTGATATTAAATTTAAAAAGTATATATTTTAATACATTTTTAAAAATATATAAGGGACCTCCAGAAGCAATTGGGGCTAGAGGCTAAAATTACACAGGAGAATATTATAGAGAAAGCAAAGATTGAAACTTCTTGGAAAAACATAACACTAGCCTGAACTTAGACTATTTTTAAATAAATAATATACTTAATTCAATAACAATATACTGAATTCAAAACAGGATAAGAAGTAATTTCCAAAAACCAAGAGAAAAATTAGACTATAAAAAACAAGTTATAAGCTATCCAAATATTAGAATAAGTATACACACAGACACCTAGAAATACATAACTTTAAAAATAAGTATAATAAATATTTAAATAAAATTAAGAAGTTGTTCTCAATAGGAAGTAATTTCCTTCCTCTCTAAATATATTTGGTGATTTCTGAAGAGATTTTTATTGTCATAATTGGGGAGGGGGATTCTATTGCCATCTAGTGAGTGGATGTTATACATTCTGCTAAATATCCTGCAATGCATAGGAGAACCCTCACCTATCCCAAATTAGTCCTTAAGAACTCCAGAAACTAAAAATAAAAATAAAAATAAAAAAAAGGTACAGCGAAGTTTACTCTACCCAGCAAAGATATCATTTAGAATTGAAGGACAGATAAAGAGCTTCTTAGACAATAAAAAGCAAAAGTTTATTACCACCAATATTTCCAGTATTATAGGAAATGTTAGGAGAACTTCTTTAAAAAAAAGAAATAATACAAAAAGTCTGAATAATATAATGACAATAACTATATATCTATCAATAATTACTTAAATCTAAATGGATTAAATGCTCCAATCAAAAGATAGGCTGGCTAAATGGATAAGGAAACAAAATCCTCACATATGCTGCCTAGAAGATATTGACTTCAGGCTGAATGACACACAGACCGAAAGTAAAGGGATGAAAAAAAAAAAATGTTTCATAAAAATGGAAACAAACAAAAAACACTGAGGTAGAATTTTTGTTTTTATTTTTGTAGTCCTGAAATTATTAGCTTATATTTCATTTTCTCTGGTTTTGCTAAGCACATGTAGTTTTGTTTCCCCCTCACGAGATTCTCAGTTTTTTCAGGTTTAGTAATCATACTTTGAATTTTTAAATATATTAAAAATAATTGCTTTAAATTTTTTCTCTAAACTATAAGCTCTTAGTTATCCTGTGGTTGTACACTTTTAAATACTTTTACTCTTGCCATTGAGCACATTTTCCTATATTTTTTGTGCATAGTACTTTTTGATTCTGGACTAGATACTGTATATAACATACCATAGATTTTTGGGTTCTGTTATCTTCCTTTAAATAAAGTTGTCCTTTATTCTAGCAGGCAATTAACTAGAGTCAAATGTCAAACTCTGTTCTTTAAAGTTAGCAGCAGCAGAAACTCCTTAGTTCTTTATATTTTCCCAGTTGCTATTATTAGGGGGAACTTTGGAGACTCTTTCAAAGATATGTCTTACTAGGGTCAAATAGCCATTTAGAGAGAGCTCACAATAAGATTTTGGAGCTCTCCCTGGATGGTTCCCTCCTTTCTTGGGTCTCACCTTCCGTTTTCTAACCACCTCGAAGTTTATCATTTGCCTACTCAAGCAAATAACACTTCTTTTTGAGTTCCACATATCTTATTTGTGTAGTATGTGACTAAAAACCATATATGCATGAATTGTATACAATATAGTTTCCTTATTTCAATATTGACTTCCTTATAGATTATGAACATATTTTATTTTTGCTCTGTGTCTTAAAATCTTTGATTTTATTACTTAAACTAGATTTTACTGATGTTTTTTCAGAAAATTATTCAAAGTTGTTCTCTCATTGCTAAATGAAAACTACTACTGTATGACATTTTATAATCTTATTATATGTTTCAGAAATAAGCTTTAGAAATTTGTGTCATCTAAGATATGTGTGTATGTTTGAATAGAAATGCTCTAAAAAGAGAGATAGGGACACAGAGAATATATTTTCTTTTAAAACGAATGGTTATTTGATTCACTTTTGAGGGAAAAAGGAGAACAGAAGCATTCTTGCGTTATAAAAGAATCTTCAAAAATCACAAAATATGTTCAAATATGACTTATTCACTTTATAAATATATAACCTGAAGCAAGTTATTGAACCTGTGAGTTCAATTTTCATCTCTGTAAATGAGGATAATAAATATCTGTCACATTCGACTCATAGGCTTTTATGAAGGTCAAGTGACATAAGGAAAATAAAAACTATGTGCATGTAACAATATATTATTACAATTTTAGTTTTGGCAGAGTTCCAAAATTAAGATGTCAACTCTCCACGTTTCCAAATTCAGCCATGACACCACCACACTCAACCTGCCAAAGGTGAATGAAAACAAGTTTTTTGACTCACTCTTTTGACAATATAGAATGTCTGCATGTTTCCGTAAGTAGACTATGTGTACCCACCACTCTCTAATAAGTGTAGGTATTGATGTGGCTTTCATCTTTATTTCACAAAATTGAATCAGACTTCAAGAAGAAAATATGGAGAGTTTTATTTGCGTCTCCCAAGGACTCTGGAGGAAAAAAGAGTTCCAGCTCATTGTTGAGAAGACTAAATATAAACATCATAGATAGAAAATCCTGCCTGTGGCAGAATATCAATTGATAGCTTTGCTCAGAAGGTAGCTAAACTTCCCCTAAGGAATGATCTAAAGTTCTTTTGGCAAGTGTGATGTCTAGGTTTTGTGACAGTTTTGTGAGATTAAGACTCCACAGGGTTGATTTAGCCATAGCTATGCTGGCCTCCATCACTTTATTAGCAGTATTTTAGAAAGTGCTTCACGTAAACTACCCCTCTTTCAACTTCCTGGCTTCCTAGGCCAGATTCCAGAAGGCTCTCTGAGTGTTCCCAGTAAAAGGCCTGCATTGGCCTCCACTTCCACCATTCTAGAAGTTAGGAGCAGCCCTACGACAATCTGTTCTCCTTCTAAGAATACTCCCCACACCTAAATACCTGCCCAACCCTATCTGACTTGAAAATGTCAGGATTATTCTCTGTGCCTGTCCCTTCACACTTTGAATGTATCTTAGTAAATAGCAGCTTCATTGTTCCAGTTGCTCTGGTCAAAAATCTAGAAGTCATCATCAATTCCTGTCTTTTACTCATACCACATATCAGAGTCTCCGAAATATCCATATGCAAGACCCTACCTCTCTTCTCCACTATCATCTTGATCCAACACACCATCATCTCTGTGTGGAATTTTGCCATAGCCATATTCCTGGTCTCACTGTTCTGTCCTTCATCCCCTAATGTCTTTCATAAAAAAAAAAAAAAAAAAAAAAAAGACAAAGAAAAAAAAAGGATGCTTTAAAATATAATTTAGATTATTAGATCACTTCAGTGATTTCCAATTCACTGAGAGTAATAATAGCTGGCAGCATCCTTTAGTAGTGGTACACAAATTTGGCTGTATAGTAACTGGAGGCTTTACAGTCAATAATATAATAATTTTCAGTGTCAGATGGTTATTAGGCATCATGGTGATCATAATCACATTGTAAATTATATAAATGCTGAATCGCTATGTTGTACACCTGAAACTAATGTAATATTGTATCCCAGCTACACTTTAATAAAAACTTTAAAAAATATATTGGGGTTTTAAACATTTTTAAAGGCAAGTCTCCATCTCTAATAAACTTAGATCGCTGGAGGATGTGGCTCATCACTATTGTTTTTTCTGTGCATCCCGTATGCAATCTATGTTATCCCATTCAGGCTCACTCAGCACCAAACACTCCAGCTTCCTCACTATACCTACAACTCCTAGGCACATTTTAGAATGTAGAATGTTATACTATGTTCTTATTGTAGTATCTCTAGATCCTAGAATAGTGTTGGCACATACTAAGCACTCAAAAATATGTATTTTTAATGAAAACAAACACAAAACAAACTACACGGTCTTTGGAGATTGGTTCATAAAAATTTGTTAATGTTCCCATCAGTTAGCTTTAAACAACTGCCAATTCTGCAGAAGCCTAGTGTTCAATCAGTTGCAGTGTAAAAAGTTTTAAGTAGTTTTTTGTTTTTTGTTTTCTTGTTTTCTTACCTCCCTACACTCTCCATTCTCCAACATTAAGGAAGTCAAAAGTCGAAGCTAAGAAAGTTGTGTAGGAGTGTGAAAGGCCTGAAAAGTTAAAGATGAAAAACCCGTATGTAGCAGTCTGTTTTAACTGAAGGAAAGAGGAAAAATTCAAAACTTAATGAAGTTTAGAATTCTGATTGTTATCCTAAAGTGAACATAACAATTACTAACATGATTGTTTCTTGGAATTAAGTGGCTGGAAAAATTTTATTAACTTTAAGTGATGATCAATCTCACCTGGCCTACCGTTGATTCATCCAATGGGTCAGAATTGCAGAAGCAATTGTAAGAAAATAACACAGTTGTTTTCTAATTCAAACTCAAAATCCTACATGAGAAGTAGAATATTTAATAGCAGTTTATATTAATTATAAATATTATATTTGAACCTCAGGTTAAAAAGAATGTAAAAAGAAACATATTTGTTTAATTAACCTATTATAAAACCTTTTTACAAAGCTAATTATTTTGTTTCTTTCCTTTTGATGTACAATATATACTAATATTCCCATAGCATATCTACCCAAGGATAACCCAAGGTAGAGAAATTATATGTAATTTTGACACAATTATAACCAGACTTTTATGAAAAGGAAGTGGAGTTTTGAGAAGAGTTGTTTTAATGTTATAGTTTCCCAAGTAACTTTTTTCCCATTTCTAGTTTTTTATTTTACCCCAAATTTTTATTCTTCCTCAGAAAATGGCTTCTCGGTTTTACTTTTAATACTGCAAAAGCATTTCTTGGTGTAAAGAGTGATTTCATGACTAAAGTTCTCATCTGCTAAGTTTCTTCTTTGCTCCTAAGTGATAAATTCTATTTCTCCATTTAATATTTTTCTAGGAAGCAATGGACCAACTTCTTATGTCTTAACTACTGCAAGCATCAAGTCACAAAAGGTTTTTCTGATCGTGAATAAGAACATTTTATACTCAGAGACTTTTATCTTTCCTACTTCAATGTTTTATTATTTATTTACTTATTTTTACTTTAAGTATACAACTACCACTAGACAACAATGCAGCTACTTTTATACTGTAAAGAATAACACTTCCCAGTATGTAATGTGGTGTGATAATCCCACAAAAGATCAGTTTAATAAAGTAAATCATGTGCTGCTATTGGAAAAGTAAGTCAGGACTGTTCTTCCTGTATCTGACTTGGTGACAGAAAAATTTGATTTGATAAATGTGTGTTTTACATGTCCAATGAGTATTATCCTTTTCTCACTTAAATATGGAATAAGAAAATTGACATTAATGTGCCTCCCAAAGAGCTTGATAAATCCTTGTTATTTATTAAGACACAAATCAATCTATAATTTTTAATTAAGACAAATGCTCATTATACTATAGAACTTCACCTTACAGATCTAGGTAAACACATTGCACACTTGCCTGAATAATGTTGAGTGCATGGTACCACCATTCTTCCTAATACAGGCAGATAAGTGCTAGAAGGCTTTGTAGGGCATCACAGCTGGTCTGCATCTTGTTGTACAGTGGATTCACCATTGTTATACATTTAGAAGGGGAGATTAGAAAGCACTCACTTTTTACCCCTTTTAAAACCTCATATATAATATGTTAAAAATAAGTTTCTTCTTGGTATCAGTAATAAATATTAAAACATGCAATCTGTCCATCATGAATTGACAAACTGCAGGTCACAAGGTTGTAGTTTCATCTAATTTTGATATACATATCACAGGTCTAGGGTTTGAGATTTCTAGTAGTGTGGGCAGAGTTCACACATTTGCATTGTTTCCAGCTTTCTACAGCAGGTGCTTTCCTCCTCAGTTATGTTGTTTGGCAGGAGACCGAGAATTTATAAATTTTCAACAGATGTCTCCAATCAGAAGCATATATTATACAGTCAAAGATGACTCTGGGGAAGCTGGTCAGGACATGGGGAATAGCATTTGTTTTATCAAAAAAATGTATAATTTTTTTCCCCCTGTGAGAGTTTTGCTTTTTATACCTAGGTGAACAACTCAAGTAAAATAAACAAATAGAAGATTATACTACAAATGCATTCAACAGAGAAATCTATTTTTAAATTTTAAGTTTTCACATATGTACTCTTTTAGCTTATTTGTATTTTTATTATTGGAATTAAGGAGAATATTTATCTAAAAAAAAATTCTTTTTTTTTGAGAAATACAGACTCCTAATATAGGCTGAGGTAATCACATTGACAATGGCTATTATATCTATTTTTCTTATACCTCAGAAGCTCATGAAGCTAGATTACCACTGGGAAAATGGATAATGAAGTAATTATCTCATTAAATTATATTTTTAAAAAGTTATTTTTCTCTAAATTAGTTTAGCATTCTATGTTGATTTAGTCATTCAAACACAAATGCCCATGTTGAGGTAACGGATACCTGAGCCAAAGTTGATATGGGCATTGCTCAAGCACTTTCTTTCAGTAGTACTGTCTCCAATCACTCATCCTACCATCTGTCCTTTATTGACTTATATGATTTTAGGTTGTTCATTTGCTGCCCATTTCTTAGTCTCTCACTGGAACACAGTGACCTCTCTGTGTGTAATCCCTATGCTTTACGATCTTGCTTTACAATTTTTCTATACTTCATTACCATGTTATTAATCTATTCCTGCATGAAAATTTATCTCAATTTCTACATATATTTACCTCATATACATATTCACCTCTATATATCATACACAAAAATAAGAAACATATATACAAATATTCAATTCACTTGCACACAACAAGAATAATACACAATACCTTTGACAGAAAATTAGTTTTTATTAGGATTCAGTTTATTTCACTTTTTGTCCCTACCATTATTCTTATCTCTCAGATATGTCCCCCAATAAACATACATACAAACAAAACACGGGGGGGGGGGGAAATATTAACAACCCGTTTGAATGCTATCTGAATATTTTTGCTAATATCATACATATTATTATATATAATATTGTTTACAACAGAATAGGACTACATGCATATGAGTATACTATGTTATAAAGAAATAGTTTAGGAAAAATTTCAACCAAGAATGTTTTTCTATTACTTAGAGAACTTTTATATTGAGAGAAAAGTATTCTTTATTTAGTTAGATTTGCTTCCAAATATAAAATTCATTTCCAGTTGCTTCTCTGACAGTATAATTTTCAGCTGTTCATACATCTGGCTGGACACAAAATGAGCAGGTAGAGTCCACTAAATCCTAAAGTATATAGTTATCGATGCCAATAATATACTATCATTAGCATATTAATTGCAGGATAGTGGCAAAGACAATTTAAATGGTTTAGTTTGGCATAAGCCCCAAAAGATCAGATGGTTTGTATTTTTTTTAAATCCATGTTTTATTATTTTATTGTCATTTTATTTGTGTCTCATTCCCACAACCAAACCACCAAGAAATTTTTCAAATTAAGGGATTTTTTGACCACTCAAAACAGAATAGAAAAATTACTTTTGGTAATTAAATTTCAACTTTTGACTCAAATCCTTACATATACTTACTTCAGTTTGTATACTTTATTATTGCATATTCTAGTATACCACGCCAAGTTACTTCACTAAAGTTACCATCAAACACATATATTAAATTTTTAACAAGTTAGATTAAGTTTTCTTAAAAGTCATAGACCTTTTTTGAAAATTCAAACATCTTTAGAGTTTTTGTTTGTTTGTTTGTTTGCTTTATCTATTACAGACTTTCCTCACTACCATGAGCAGCAACTTAGATATGAGTCCCTAAAACCACTTTTCATTTTGAGCACCCTTCAGTTACTTTGCAATTTTTAAAGTGAATTAAAATAAAACAAGAACTGGTTTGAAAGAGTTTAGAGCCTCACATGGGAAAAAAGGTAATCAACTTACCTCTTGAATTTAGTGGTAAATTTTAAGATAAGCTATCTGAGGGGAAAAGAAGTAATAATCACTTCCTGAACACCTACTATATGATGGTCTTGCTAGCTACTATTTAAACATAAAAGTGTACCTGAGTGGCTTTAATTTTACTAAAAATCATAGGTTTAAGATATGAAGTATTATTCACAGGATATGCACTAGGATCTTGGACAGCTAGAATTTGACTTTTAAAGTTTAAAATCTCTAACAAAACTCAGTATTCTTAAGAACAGTAATTCTGTGATAAGACTTTATAGGTTTTGTTTAATTAATAATTAGCTATCCAGGGAAAGTAATACATTATTCTGTTATTGCCAAAACATAGCTACAAAATTTTAACGGATTTGATTTAGGAAAAATAAATCCCTTGAAGAAATGTGGCATGTAGCACAAAAGTTTGACTCGGATTGAGGTAATAAGGAGATCAGATTCAAGCGAGAAATGATGTTACAAAATTTGCTGTTTTTAAATGTAAATGCAAATGCTGTCCTCTTCTGCTGACGCTGGAGTGATGGTTATCGACATGCCATTTATATTTACATGCAAATTCTTATTTTTAGAATTGATTACCTGATATTCAAGAAAACAATTGAACGATTTGAGACAAAAAGGGACTCCATTCAGGAAATACAAACATTTCAAATAAATGAAATTAAAAATGAGTTATCATAACATATGTGTGTAGCATATGAGTAGGATATTCCCACTCATTTTCTCATGTAAAGAGAATAACATTTTAACTTCTAAACCTCTTTAGTACAAGTGTTTTAACTGTGATTATCTAAGTTGTTAACAATAACAGAAAGTTGACATTTATAAAATTTAAAGTAAAAAAGCTGAGAATAAATCAACTGACTCAATTTGAGGAAACTAGATTCAAGATGAGTTCAAAATTAATAGGGATTCACAATTTCACAAAGATTCAGCTGACATTTTTTAAAGATATAATTTTTCCACCAAAATATATTTGGAGACACATAGCAAGTTAAAAAACCACACACACAAAAAAATACAGGCCAATTTTTTTACCCAACATTTGAAGAAATTCCACTGATATAAAAAATCTCTTGCATTAATCAATATAGTGAAAAACAAACATTTATTTCACTGAAAGCAAGATCAAAAACAAACATATAAAACTCAGCAAGACAGAACAGAGTGGTAATATCTTATGTGAATGTCTATCTGTAACTACAGTTCTTTTACACTGGCTTTTTTCCTTTACTATAAGTTCTATTTTTTTCAACACCATTTACAGTTCTTATAATACAATTTACATATGAAATAGGAACTATATAGAGAAAATTCAGAGACAATATGTAGAAGATAGATTTTGCATTATATGAGGAAATTTATAATCCAAACAATTAATTCTGTTATATGAGCATAAATAATGGAAGAGCCATTTAATAAAATAAACAGTAACTTTAATTTTATAGAACACTTTAAAAATAAGATTGTCAGAGAACATAGCAGAAAAGTTAGAAAATCCCATCTCTATCAGATAACTTCAGCAAGTTTATGTTGGATCCTCTTAGGCAAATAATTTTATAGATCAGTTTCATGTCTACCTATTATCCTAAATATAATTCAATAATAAAGATCAAGCCATCCACTATGATCATGTCTATAATAGGTTGACATGTATTATTGCAGTTAATTGTAAAATAGAAAAGAAGGTACTATATGAGAAATATATTCTCTTTTATTGATGAAAATTGTGAGCCAGAGATATTAAATAATATAAGTAAGGTCAAATAGTGTTTGTCATAGCTTGAGAACAAACCAAAAAGAAAAAAAAAAAGACCAAAACACCAGAGACAGACCTATAATGAAGGTAGTTTTCTAAACAAGAAAATAAAGAATTATCAAAAAAAAAAAAAAAAAAAGTAGTGGCTGAAAATTTTCCAAAATTAAAGAAATAAATCACGGATCAAATATGTCTCAAATTCCTCACATAGGAAAGAGTAAGGAAGAAATGGAAGAAGGGAAAAAAAAGAAAAATAAATATAAAGAAACATAAAAAATAAAAATAAAGAGAATCCCTTGAAAGAATCTTTTATTAAATATATTAAATAAGTATGTACCAAGCTACAGAGCTTAAAAATGCATGAAGTAATAATAGAGTAATAATTATTCAAAAGGCAGAAGTAGTAATTTGGGGTATTTCAAGTAAGGTTAGACAACACCTGGACAAAACTATCAATCAATTGGCTTTATTGCCATTCATAGAATATTCTCTCATTTGACAACAGAAAATTAATTATTTTCTAAACAAGGATAATTTATTAAGAAAGACTATATTCTCAGCCTTAAAATAAACTTCAATATATTTAAAAGAATTAAAATTGTACGAAGCATATTTCAGACTGCAGCACTATTTGCAATTGAAATTAATGATAAAAGATTTAGTTCTATGTGCAAAGTAACAGAAATACTAGGAAATGTAGAAAAATTGACAAAGTAAAATTTACATCCTTAAAATTCTTGTAATAAAAGAGAATAAGGGAAAGGAGGAAGGGAAGAAGAGAAGGAAAAATAAAAGAAAAAAAATTCAAAATTAAAGAGTTAAGAATTCAACCTAAGCGAATGGAAAACTGTAGCAGAATACAAAGTTAAGAAATTATAAAGCAAAAATTATTAAAATTAAATGCTAAAATAGAAATAACACTGTAAATAATTGAATCTTCCAAAAAGGTTACACATTTATAAAAAATTATCAATAAAAATTAGATAAAGTAAATATATATAAATAGGAAATAATATAAATATAAAACTATAAATATACATATATGCTCACATTACAGTAATTAAACAATGTGATAGCTTTATTTAAAATTATAACAGTAATTTTGAAAACTCAAAGTTGTAGAAATTAGTATTCCTAGATAAAGAGACTCTAGAAAATCTTGAGAAAATGAAAAATATCAATAAGCTTATTCATTTATACAAAATCGAGTCAATTAAAATTTTAAAGAAAAATTTCATGAAAAAATTTATCTTGGCCAGTTTGATAGTGATGTAATCTCAAAAGTTTGAGGAGTAAAATGTCAATTTATTTAAAAATTTTCTAGGGAACATAAAATGATAATATCCCTAGATTAATGTATGAGTCAAAATGCTACAGTAATTTATGAATATAACATAACTTTCTTACAAAAACTAGATAAGGAAATTAAAGTCCAATTTTATACACTGATTCACTTTAAATGATTCTAATTAATATGTTTCAGAAATGAATTTAGCATCTTATAAAAAGATTGACACATCGAGACCAAATTGATTTATTCCACAAATACAGAGTTATCTTATAATATTAGAAAATCAACTTGGGTAATTTATTATTAAAAAATAAAATGACAAAAAAGCATATAATTATCTAAATAGATACTATAAATATGTTTGACATCATCTATCATATACTAATGAAAAAGCCTTTTGTATATTCTAGATGATGAGAAACTTCTTTGATGAAGGTTTTTAAAAAGCTATTATACATCTTACTTCACTGTATAATATTAAAATGACTGCTTTTGTATATCAACCAAAAAAAGTATTCTTAGTTATTCTACTTTGTATTAAAAACTATGTGTATACTTAGATGATTTAAAAATAATAATTTCTGCATATATGGTCATACTTTCCTCCCTTACCCCATCTACTAATAATGAAACAGAATGTGTAAGATAGTTTACCAATGAGATGAATAAAACATACTCATTCACACATATATACATACAAACACATAAACCACACATACTCAATATGTTAAAAGTCAATTTTCTTTGTATTGGCAACAGATGCTAGAAGATGTAACTTATTAAAATTGAAGATTGCAATTAGAAAGTATAGTATTCTCTAAGATACTATTAGAAGTCTATAAAATACATGGAATCCTTGATTGGAGAAAATGAAGGTATTGCATATTCTCAGATAAAACAAATCAATATTATAAATATACAAAATACCACAAAATTGATCTATAGATGCTTATCAAAATTCTTATAAAAGTCAATTATTTGTAAGAAAAACAGAATAATAAACATTATAATTGTTTGTGAAGAAATAGTCTATGAGCATTCCCCTACCAAGCCAATGAAAGTGATATTGGTGAAATTTTAGAGAAATAGAAACAAATCAATTGATTATAAAAGAAAGAACCCAGAAACAGATCCACATATATGAAATTGTGTGTACATATATTCGAGCTGACACTGCTGATCAGAGGAAAATAGGGCCTTGATGGTAATACACTTCTGAATCCCTACCTCACTCTGTACAGAAAAACGAAATCTAGATTAATCACAGACTAGTATAAAGTCTAAATTAAGCTAGTTCTTATTTCATTTCCTGTTTCACAATCAAATAATTGTATATAATTTATTCGATTAGATCACGGTATCAAGGTTTATATCTTTTTGTTGATTTCTTCCTACGTAGAGAAAACTTTTTCTTTCGGTTTATGTGAGTGCCTACATTTTTACTCGTCCTTCCAAAACTTGAGCTTAAATTTGTCTAGTTTTCATATAACATATTGTCTTTCCTACAACTTAATGAACTCTTCTGTGCTTAGAGAGTAAATATAAAGAAATAAACTTCAATCAGTGCAAATCTCTCTTTCGGAGCCAGAAATACATTAGTACAACACCCTCTTAGGTGCAAAAGTGGAGGAAAATGTTCACTCCTCACAGCTGAGATCTTCCCTGAGATCAGACTGATACCTCTAGAGCTGAGACTTCAGAAGCAGAAATTACATCTGGCGGTAGTAGAAAATAGGCAACCAGCCATCAACAGCTTCACACTCCAGTGTGATGTATCTCAATGCCCATTGGAGAGCATAACAGCCACTAAGCATATGGCTAGATCGACACTGTCTCCTCCCATCAGGTTATTCTTTTCTCGATCATCCAAGAGGTGTTCCTTTTTTTCCCCTCCGACTAAAAAGATATTGGATGAATATATAAACTCTTATTTAGTGAACAGCATGTCTGAGAAACTGAAACAAAATTATTTTGTTGAAATACAGTATTTTGTCTAAACTTTTAGATATTAAAACAAAGGGCAAACAAATCGTATTGGTTAAAAACTTCACATATCTAGCTTGATTTTAAATTATTTTGTGTATAAATATTAGAGCTATAATATTAAAAATAAATATTAAAGATGTATGTTGCAAAAGAATTTTTTTTGTTCTTTTAGATGGTAAATTAAGTAATAGTGTATTTGTCTCTGATTAGAAAAACCCATCATTTACTATATGAGTAAGTGAACTGTTATATGAATTACATGTTAGGATGAAAAAATAACAGGGTCACAATTTATAGACTTTATTCCTAGGTTTATGAATACCCAAGATGTGTCTATGACAGAAATGAATTTTTCATTAACTAAGCTAATTTGTAGATATTAAAGCTTAACTACAATTCTTACATATATTGAACTTATCACTAATGATACTTGGCAATGTCGGATTATTTAAAATTTTGAAAAGTTACATCTTAGTTTGAAACTCAATTTCTGAAATTCAGAGTTTGAAACTGATATATTTGTCTGACACTATTTTGATAAAATAAAATTCAAATCAGACAAGGTCCAATTGTTTATTATTATAATATCACAGATGACTAAATCAATATTGTTTATATTTGCTATTTCAATTCACATTGGAAATAAAACAAAATACTTTTTCAGAAAATAACATTTATAAATTAAAATTCTTACATAGTAAAGAACACTTCTACTTACCACTATTCTAGTATTAACTAAATAGTCTGTGTGTATTATTATTAAATTTCTAATCTTAGACGCATATGCTGAGTTTAGAAGTGGGTAAATAATACATTAATTTTGTGGGGGAAAAACACAGTTGGTTTTTCAATTGAGTTTTCTCTAACACTGAAACAAAACAAACACTAAATAAATACAATTACATCAGAAGAATTCAGTTTAGAAAATGGAATCAAACTTCAACAAAAATTGTTTTCTTCTAATATCTAAATTTATGGGTTAACTAAACATGAAGCAGTGATAAAATATCACCAACTAAACAAATGAAGAGACATAATCTTATACAATGTTCTTTGAAAATTCAAACAAAAGAACAGTTAGTGGGTGACTAAAAGAAGAGAAGCATAAAACAGAGAGGCCTAACACCCAACCACTGCTTAACCCACAAAAGCTGAAAAGACAGGTTGGCAGAATCTTGAGAATTCCTGGTCATGTACCCAGATTTTGTAGCAAAACAAAATGAAACAAAAAAATAGGCTGGGTATCTATTATTTTCTCCGTCAGATTGAGAAATCATTAGAATAGCTTCTAATGAGAAAGCAGTGAATTGAAAAAATGTACAACACATCTTACTACAAACTATATATGTAAAGGTCTGTTACCATTTGATGAATTAAAGAAAAAAATATCTAAATTTCTGGCCATTAACTTATTAGTTTAAGAACACTTGATCAAATTTCAGGAAAAAAAAACAAAGACAGTTTTCTAATAAATATAGTCTGTTTCCTTATTATTGCCTTTTTCATTTATCAGTGCTTCAGCTCAATCAACAACAATTAAAATATAGCAAAAAATACTCAGTTCTCGAACATCGACTAGACAAAGAAACAAACTCTTATCAGATAGAATGTCAACAAATAACTGCCACATATGAGCAAAATGAAAAGAAAAATTGTTCAAAGCTTTAAAAAAATCAAATATAGAAGAACTCAAGAGAACTTTTTTTCAAGTGGTCTTAATTTTTGAGAAAAAAATATAGAAGAACAAATATGGCAAAACAGAATCACAAATATGAAAATAATTCACAAAATAATGAGATGAAAGGAAATGTTTTGAAACCAAAAAAAATATTTAGAGAAGTAATTAATTTGAAACCACAATGAAGAGGATAACCAGTATTGACTATTGAAACATAGATTTTGCAGAAAAGGATAGTGATAACCACACTGAAAGCAAAAAGAAATTCAAGGAGTCCAAAGCAGCAGCATTTAAGTAAAAATAGAAGAAAAGTAAAATTAGTCAAACATAAAACAGCATCAAACTAATAAAAATGCATGCTCTTAATTATCTAAGTAGGAGACTTATCCCTAAAATTAAGGATAAGAAAGCTTAAATCAAAGAACACAAAGCTTCTAAACAAAAAATAAACAAACAAAAAAAACTATTAAAATATTTAATACTCTTAGGCTTTGAAATCTTCAGCTATTTTAAAATATCATTTTAAATTATTATTTTAAAATAAGATAAATACATTTTAAATTTAAAATTAATTCATCTTGAGCAATCAACAACTCTAGATGTTTACATCCTGAATAAGTTTTATAAAACAGAAAACAAAATCTGATAGAACTGCAAAGAGAAATAGACAAACCCCACAAAAACAGTTGAAACTTTCAATATATGACTTCAATCATTGATAGCATAGATTAAAAATCAGCAAGGGTGCAGAAATTGTGACCACAATATTCAATTAGCTAGACCTGAGTAAGACGGTTGTAGAACATGCAACTAGTAACAACAGTTGACTACACATTTGTTTTGAATATATGTAGAACACTTACCAAGATAGATTGCATTCTGGGCTATAAAACAAGTCTCATAAATTAAACATGAATTAAGTTATTCACAGTATATTCTGTCTCCAAAGAATAACAACTAGAAACCAGAACAAGGATATCTCTGCTCAAAGAATTTAGAAGAAAAATAAGAGAATATTTTATACTGAATTAAAGTGTAAACAATATGTTGAAATTTGTGGGGTACCACTAAAGCAGTAATTGGAGAAAAATTCATAGTAATAAGTAGCCATATTAGAAAGTTGGAAATAAATGACTTCAACCAACGTCTACCTAAAAAAAACATGGAGAGATGGGAATCTAAAGAGTGTGGCTATTTCTTAGAAACCAAAGTGCGATTTTTCAGGTCAAACTATAGACAATTACTAAGGTTTACAGGACTCACAGTGTAAAAGCTACTCACCCCAGCACATTGCAGTCTCCAAAGGGAGTTGCAATCAAAGGTTTTGGCCACGCTGATTGGCTGTGTGCTCTTATACACAGCTGAATTCCAGCCCAGGTTTTTTCTTTTAGAGGCCTCTTTATCTAGAGTGTTCTGCTGAAGGCCTTCCTCAGGAAGTTCGGTGGGGGGAGGGCAGGGACCTTTTTATGAGAGAAAAAGAAAGAAATGTGAAAGGTACTGTTAACCAAAGAAGTTTAGGTTATAATAAAGAATAAAAGTACTAATCTGAGCAAAAAGGAATTGTAACCCTGGAGACACAGATTCAGGTAGCAACCCAGATTCGAGTAGCACTGAGAACAAAGAAAGGCTGAAATTACAAGTTTATAAAGGCAGAAACCACAGGACCGTTCCTATTTAGGATCTCCATGCAAATGAAGGATTGCTACCTAGGTTAACAGGGATTGGTTAGTTCCAATATAAAAACTGGGGAGGCGAAAACTACAAGCAGGATATACATATATGTTCATTCAGTAGTGTTGTTCTAGAATGTTTATGGCTCAGACTTTAACAAGCTCATCAATGAGTTAGTAACTTACTAGCACTCTAAGAACTGAGGTATGAGGCTTGCAGAGGTCCAAATTCCTCACTGGCATCCTGACTCTATTTTAACTGACTCTCTTACCAATGCTTATTCCATTCTATTTTCTTCACTATTAATACTTTTCTCTGTTCTAAATCAAAACTTTCCCACTCCTAGCACTCTCCTCTTTCCTTACCCAACCCCTACATCTATAAAACTTAAACAGGCTTCTTTTGGGTCTACTCAGCAGTGAAATGACCTCAGCTTATGTGCCCATCCACCTTATCCTCTTCCAGAATGTAGGTCAAAACGGGAAAGAAGGAACACATTAGATTGCAGCTGTCTGCAGTTTAGACTCTCACTTGTATGACAGGAGGAAGTGAAAAAATGCTTGATCGTTATTTGCATTTTGGCTTCTCTTAATTGGCTACTCTGACATCTTGGAGTTTAGCACTCTCCAACTTAGCAGAGCTCCTAGGATAAACAGCATATTAAACACAAAGTAAGTAAAATAAAAAAAGTAATAAAGGTCAAACAGAAAATGAAGATAATAGAAATCAGAAAAACAATAGACTACCTAAATGAAACCAAAGCTGATTCTTTGAAAAGATCACAAAAGTTGATATATCTCTAGCTAGACTGATCGGAAAATAAAGGAGTAGATGTAGCAAAAATGACCAAAATCAGGAATGACAGAATTATTTACATTATAAATTATACCAATATTAAAGGATAATAAAAAGAATATTCTAGAAAAAACGTTACGCCAATGGATTTGACAGCTCTTATGAAAGGAATTTGTTTCTTAAAAAACACAAACTAAAGAATCTACCTCAAAAACACGAATAGCTCTATATGTATAAAATTTATTAAATTTGTAGTTAAAATTCTTCTCACAAGGATATTTCCAGGCCCAGGTATTTGCACTAGCACAGTAGTAAATTTTATACAACATCCAAAGTAGAAATGGTACCAATTCTACACAAACTTTTTCAGAAATCAAAAAGATAAAATATTTTCTAATTCATTCTATGAGTCCACTATTATCCAGACACTAAAACCTGATTATAAAAAGCAAAAACAAACACAACTACACAATAACATCTTTTATGAAAATAGATGCAGAAATTCTAAACATTTTCATAAATTGAATTCAACAACATAAAAATGATAATGCAACATGATCAAGTCAGTTTATCCAAGAAATGCACTCTTGATTACAAAATCGATCCACGTAATTTATTAAAAGAAGAAAAAAAAATGATTACCTGAAAATTCAGACTAAGTAGCAAAATTCAACACCTAGTTGCTAACACATTTCTTATAAAATGTGTTAGCAACTAGGAATAAAAGGTGCTTCCTCAACATGGTAGAGCATCTCTCTTCCATAGCTGGCAAAATAGTTAATGGTGAAAGAAGTAAGGGTTTGTTGGAGGAGGTTAATGAGAGGATTTGACTGCACTTTGACCCACAAGCTGAATCCAGGCAGTCTGAGGCACCTCACCCACCTCTGCTATCCTTGTACTGTATGCTCTGCCCACCCTTTCCACAGCAGGAGCCATTTCAAGGACTCATTACAACCTTGAGAGAACAATGTGTTGTTAAGACCATCTGGTTAGTATATGTACTGAGCCCCGTTAAGGCCTCTATATGAACTTTTAAGATTCTGTAAAGGCAGGTATAAAGATCTCTTCATACTTCATTCATCCAAGACAAGTCTTGTAAGTTCCCATGGTTAGTAAACCTGCCACCTACCAACCTGAAGAGGTCTGCCTTTTTTTTTTGGCCTCTCCTTGCCCAGTGTGTATGGAACCAATCTGACATTTCACTGGGGGAATTCCTGAAATTGCAAACCAGCATGGTTACCAGTGAGCTCAGGACCAAGTCAAGGATGGGTACCTTTGCCACTTCTCTTCAACATTGCTGGTCAAAAAAGGTAGAAGGGAAAAAAAAACAACCACACTGTAAAGAAGCAAAGCTTTCTTTAAATATACCCATACATATTTTTTAAATGTCATAAATAATCAATAATTTTCAAATACATTTTATAATTTAGTTTTTTAATAATGAGATGCCATTAAAGGCCACTCATAGGGTATCAGTTATTACCTGATAGCTCTAAATCAAATTTACAGAAATTTATTGAAAAATACCGCCTTTTAATCTGAAATGAAAAGGAATTCAGTTCATTTCAAAAATAACTTCTGAGAATCTAACAACCATGAATTCATCACTGTGAAAGAAACAGGAAACATATTATATGTATTCATTTATTAACTATTTATATTGTTAAGCTTCTAAGTTTTTGCAAATAATGATATACATTACATAAAATAATTTCAAATATTCAGTGACCTGTATTTTTTGTATAGTAATATTCTTTATACATAGGTTATATTATAAAGCAGAGTTAGTTCTGAAGCCTATCAAGAGGACTATGTTTAATATAGGGTGTAATGTTTTATACTAATACATAACCTTTACATATATTTTCAAATTTTATGACCATAGCATGTGATTTAAGGATCATTATTCAAGGAGAAAAAAAAATCTTAAGGAAGTAAGTATCCATTATGTAGATAAATAGCTTTCTTGAAATTGAATCGAGATATTAACCCAGGTGTTTACAGTACTAAATGGGCCCCGCAGTAAGCAATTACATAGAATTAACCTGGGGATATCACATTGTATGACTGAATACCATAAAAAAGGCATTTTTAAAATTTGGCTTAAGAACTAGATTAAGTTTTCCATGGTGATGGCCTTATTATAAGACTATTCAGAATGATGGCCAGGAATGCATATTTATAAAAATACGCAGGGACAAAACCAGCAATGATATTTTGACATTGATAAATATATTTAAAGCTAATTTCTTTATGTTTATTACCATTTCAGCTCATTTAGAGATGCAGCCTCTATTTAAACAGATTCCAAAGGTTAATGGGTTCATTTTCATACTGGCATTATCTAGTTCTTGCTGCCTGGTAATGCTCAATCACAAAAACGCTAGCTTTTATTTCAATAATCATCATTTAATTGCATTTACCAATTTCAACATTTCATTTTTTTCTTTTCAGATGCATTATTATCTCTGAGCATCTAAGATTTTTGTTTAAGGAGAATATATGAAAATATTATAGCTCTCACTTGACTTTAAAGGACTTATTTTGTATACATGTCACTTTGAGGTCAATAGGAATAAAAAAAGTGTAAGATCAGTTAGCAAATCATTCTTCACCTATCATAAAATTATTCTATAAACCTAATAATTTTCTAGCCATATTCTCTATTTTTCTTATTACAGATTTTGCATAGTAGAAATGTTGCCGCCTTGTATATAATATGAACAAAATATGGACTCTTTAGAATATTTCTGATTTTATGTACTTGGAGAAGATTCTGTCATTACCCAGTCCATATTCGCTTAGACCAATCCTGCACGTCTCCTACAAATATTTTATATTTTATATCGTATGTACATACAAGTAGGTTCATATCTCTCATCATAAGAGCTTCTTTGGCCATAGGGTAGTTCTTTGGTATCTATGCCCGTGGGCTGGAATTACCAGAGAGGAAGTGACCCCAAGGTGAGCTACACTGAGAGGAAATAGTTGCTGAATAAATACTCCAGCATCCTCAGCCCAGGGGGCAAAATTTTAAGGTGTGTTCTCTCAGTATTCAGAAAGTTCTCAGCAGATTGAGCCCTGATATCTTTGGGGGGTTGTGTAATAATGTGTGCACTCTTGTTTGATTCTTTCACTCTATTTCACTTCCTACCTTCCCTAAAAGACCCGTGTTTACTTGGATTTCCTTAAAAATATATTATTTGTTTCAGGATCTGCCTTTGGGGAAATTTAAACTAAGACTGTACTGTGTAAAATAATGCATGCTCCAGCATGCCATAACTGTTATAATTTTTGATACAATTATATGTGAATCTGACTGATTATTTTGAAATACAAAGTACATAATTTTGAAGCATTTTGTGACTATTCACTCATTCATCTATTCACAGAAATTTGTACATGCCACAAAACACAAAGGAACATATCAAGAATCCAGTTTGTATAAACAACCTAAACAATCATAAAGAACAAACCATAAATGTTACATAATGACAATATTTCATAAACATAAAAAAAATTCTCTTTATCGTATGTCCAATTTTATTTGTTGTTAGCTTAAGGTACATTCCCTTAAATATAATTTTTTTGAGCAATGTATATTGATTAAATTTGAGAAAATTAAGACTTAACTTTATTGTATAAAAGGAAGGCCTATGTTAGCAGGGGGGTGCATATTGACAAAGGCTCCCTCTTTGACTAAACTCTAGTCAGGCTCCTCTGAGCCCTATTCGCTGTTAGGTATCAGTCTCGACCTATGAAAACTAGACATTCAGCATTAGGGATCCACTCTCATGACCTAATTACCTCCCAAAGGCCCCACATCCAAAATACCATTGCAATAGGGCTTCGACATATGAATTTTAGGGAGACACAAACATTCAGACCATACCATGTATGACAGAACATTCCTGGCCTGAGTTGTAGGGTGAGAACGGATAGGTAAGAACAGGAGAGCTCTTTGATTATATATGCTTGATGTGTAGGTAGAAACTTTATACTAAGCTAAATTGTTAAATGTGGGATGGAGCCTTGTTATTCACCATAGCCTATAACAAAGTTAATAACAGTTTGTAAAAAACTGAAACACTTCAGTCCTGTTAGCAACTAAGTGACTTGATCAATCTTCTCCCCATCCCCCACTGACCCAGCTGCTATGAACCTCTCTCCCAGAACCTCCCTAATTTCAGTCACTAAAAGAGTTAAAAACCTTGCACAACAGGATTTCAGAAGACTGCTTTAGCTGAATGTCTGGGATCATGAACATTTTCAGAGTAATTGTGCTACACTTACCATTAAGTAGTTTTCTATTGGTCCCTGAGATAAAAATTTCTTTGTTCTTTTACTCCCTCGTGCCTGAAATAACTGTCCACTGACACTTTTATTTAAATATTTTTTTACCCCAAAAATGCTTTCCTGATAAGCCTTTTTACAAAATATAATTTCCATCCAGGTTTGAATATTTAACCTGTTTCTGAATTCCATGTTGAGTTGTTCGTGGAATATGGCTCAACCTGAAAAGTCAATACATTAAGCAGTTTGTTTTCTCAGAAAACAATAAATACAGGAGACCACATGTTAATACTCTAGGATCAAATTTAAATTTAATGAACAATTAAGATAAAAACTAGTAGAGTAGCCGAAGCTCATTCTAGAAATCTCCTATTTCCACTTACTCCTTCCTCCTTTTTCTCCTTCAAAAGTTTTCTAAATCTCCTATGCTTATATTGAATTTGAAACCCATCAGTCTCAGAGAATTTTATCTTTTCTTTTTTTCTTTTGACCCACGAAATATCACTTATGAGTTTGCCAGTATCAGCTTCATACTACAGCAGATCCCCTTATCGATGGGGGACCAGTTCCAAGACCCCCAGTGGATTCCTGAAACCACAGATATACTATGTTTTTCCCTAATAACATATCTGTGATAAAGTTCAATTTATAAATTAGGCACAGTAAGAGAATAGTAACAATACTAAAATATTATAATTATAATAATACACTGTAATAAGTTATATGAATGTGGTTTCTCTCGAAATATTTTATTATACTATATACTCCCTTTTCACTTAAAGGAAGCACTCTATTGCTTCTTGTTGGCAGATCCAATTGCTAGCATCATTACTCTTGCACTTTGGGGCCTTTAGTAAGTAAAATAAAGGTTATTTGCACACAAGCACTGTGGTACCACAACAGTCAATCTGATTACCAAGACCATTAAATGACTAACGGCCAGGTAGTATATACAGTGTGTATACACTGAACCAAGGGATAATTTAGGTTTAAGGAGGGATGGAGTGGATCAATGCAAGATTTCATTACACTACTCAGAAGATGCACAATTTAAAATTTATAAGTTGTTTATTTCCATTTAATATTTTTGGACTATGATGGAGAACTGAAACCTTGGAAAGGAAAATCATGTAAAATAGACTAGTGCATACATTTTCAAGTAATACTTGCATTTTAATAGTAGGTTTTAGAGATGAAAAAATCCTTTGAGTAGATGTATTGAATATGGAATTCCATGATCTGAGAGAAACAGCGGAAAGCTGCTGAAAAATTCATTCTTAAATCTGTAAAGTTATATGCAGAAAATAAATTCCACATAATTTCATTTATCAGAAGAACATTTAAAAAGTTTTATAGAAGACAGTGGCCCACCAATGAGGTTTATAGCTTCCAATGAATAAGCATAAACCTACAACACAGGGAGCCAAAACCATTACAACTTCAAGAAGCTTAGATGCAAATATGATTAGCTAATAGTACTTAAAATATTTGTTTTGTAAATACCTCTTGATATATTTGTCACTTGGCAACTTTCTGGGAGCTTCCTGGGTGTAATCTGAAATTAGCCCCCAACCTTGGAGGGCAGAGAGAAACTGAACAAAGAGACAGACCCCTCCAGATTGGTAATTGGCAGATTTCATAAACAAAGGAACTAACATACAAGTCTCACCTTTGGTGACTCAACAAAAGTAATTTTCCACATTCATTCACCAAAATTTTAAAAGTTTATATAGAGGCCTTAATTGGGTTCGGTATGCACACAAGTGGACTTTACTGGGTTTAGTCATCTACACAGTCCAGACTGTCTCAGTACCATATAATCATATCAAGGCTATGTTCTTGGGTAGCTTCTAGAATGGGGAAAGCAAGCAAAGAATGCATGCCAAATATAGGGTAGGAAATGAAGAGCTTTCAAAGGCTGGACCCCAATTTGTGTATTGAATCAATGGTTACGTCTTTTTGACTTTCCGCAATAATATTATGGCTTTTTCTGTTTTTCTTTTTATAATTTTTAATTATTACTGAAATTTTATTTGGTAGTCTGGTTTTTCCCAAATGACTGGGCAGTAATTTTCTTTTGCTATTATTAGATACTTAATAAATCAATACTTTGCATGTGAAAAAGCAACTCAGTAAAAAGATACTTAGAAGCCATCATAAATTACTTCAACATTTTTAATGTTGTCAGTTACCTTAATTTTAACCTTCAAATTGTAAAAAATATAATCTCCATTTTTTAAAATTTGAAATTAAACTGTAAAATGCAGCATATTTAGACATTTGTCGAGTTCTTAAAATTTAATATCCTTTTAAAGTATAAAGTCAGCCCAGTGTTTGAAGTTTCAGACAGTTTGTAGTCATTTCAAATGTATTGTCAACCATATAAAAGGTTATGCTTTGCCCTCAGTCCATGCACAGAGAATTCTGATTGATGTCAATAGGAACCAAGTGCGAAGTTTGCGGGCACTGTAGCTTGAAACTTTATGGTGTTTTCAGGATATCTTTGAAGTCTAGTTTCTGTGGAAAAATATAAAGTTTAAAGAGTAGCTCTTCAGGGCTTATTCTTATCCACTGAGAACATGTTTAGATTGCCTGTTTTAAATGCAGAGCTAGGCTGGAATTCTATAAATGTAATATATGTATGGAGTGGCTTATTGCAGGGGTTATTTCCATTGAGTTTAATCGATAGACCTGGAGACAACAGTGTCAAACTCTCTCTTGGTAACCTATCTTTTTATATAATGACTGTGGCTGCAATAGTGAAAGGTGTACATTGCTATTCGTGTGAATGCTAAAATTAAATTTATCATGTGTAAACATCTTCAACAAACAATTGAAATCATATTTGACAAGTCCATTAGAGATTTTGATATTTACACTATAGCTAAGGGCAGATATCACTTTTTAGAACTCTCTATTATTAATTGGAGGTTCTTTTTATAAATATAGCCAAAGAAAACGAAAACTAAGTTGAAGAATGATAATTTATTGCAATTTTATCAAAAAGAAATTAATTGTTTTAAAAATTCTCCAGTACATTTTCCCAATTAAAGATACAAGTGTAATTTTCTAAAACCGAATGCCATAAATTGTGTATTTTTTAGATAACTGTGGTTTTTATTTTGTAAAATTAATTGTGTTTAAAATTCTTGAATCTAAAAGGGTTTTCTGGAGCAATCTTTGTTATTTTGGTACTTAAGACTTATTTGTACAATGAAGACTCAATATTCTTGATAGCTCATCTAGCCATGAGCCTGATGATCTGTCTCACTGTAACTGGAAGCAAGTGCTGAAACAGTACTCAAGAATTGTAATTCTTTGGGCGGGGTGCGGGGGGGAAGCAAAGGCAACTCTTCAGCTAGAAAACAAACCTTCGCTGTTGTGGGGGATTTATGATGACTACATTTTGATGTTAAAAATATTGAAGACCAGAGAATGGGAAGAATGTTAGACAGGGAGATAAGACACTTTTTCTACCACAGAATATCATATTTTCTGATGCTTTAATTATGTTTCCAATTGGTTAATACCTGGATAACATCATTAGTGCATGATACTACATATCTCGGTTTTTTTCTTTGGATTTTGTATGTATATTGCAAACCCTCTATAAAGCCATATTGTCCACCACAGATTAACAGAAGACCGGTTTATCTAACTTCCCATGTTCCAGTCACCTCCAAAGAACACAGGTCTGGAGTGGATAATCAGCTTCCTCAACTCATGGGAACTTTGAATTATATTAGCTCCTAAAACCATAATAAAAAAAAAATGCTGTTGCTATTCATAAAGGCATTCTTTTTTTTTCATCACCTTGTCCAAGACACCAATTAAAACACCTTCAAATTTATATATATATATATATATATATATTTTTTTTTTTTTCTTTAAATCATTTGGAGCCATTGACTTCAAGTTCTGTTCTATAACCATTCCATGAATCTAAGAAATATAATGTTCTCACTATATTCTTAAAATTTGAGTATCACTGGAGAAAACAGAGAGGACAACAAAAATGTTCACCTCAAAGAATCTATCCACATACAAGAAAAGTAACTGATCAAATTCAGACAAAGAGGGAAGAATAGCCTTCCTAATTACCAAGTCTAATAGTAGATAACACTTCCAGCCTCATGTTGTCTCGGTAACAGGAGTTAAGTTGTGGAGAGGAAAATTAATATGAAGATGATATTTAAAAGAATACACAAAGAAATTAGATATCATAAACAACAGTAGTTAGCAATTGTGACTTTCTATTTTGTGAAGGTTTGATTTAAACATAAGTTCAGTGAAACCCCTTCACACACACAAACAAACAATTCCGTTTGTTCCAACTCTATAAAACACAATCATACATTCCAAAGACTGTCTTTACAAACACGGTGTGGCATGTGTTGTCACATAGAGTAAGAATGCCATAAATTGTAGCATAATTCAGACCAAAATTTCCCAAAGCAATTAAGGTTGCCAGGTTCAAAATATTATAGGAGAGTAGAAATAAACAAACACCAAACAGATGAGAATAAGCAAAGACTGTTTATGCAGAGCTTACCATAAAAAGCGAGTTGACTGCCATCACTTGTATTTCAGCAGAGACTCAACTCAGACAGGTAGTGGAGTGGGAAAACTTTTTAGTGGGAAACAAGGGAGGCTTCCCCACGGGCTTAAAGAAGCTATAGGTGGGCTAATTAGAAGAGGGGCATCCTATAAGATTGATTAGAGGTACATATTTGTTTTTTTCTGCTTAGTCCTAAATTGGAAATAGGAACAAAAATTAGGGGAGCTGCCAATTATTAATCAAATCAGCTTCTAGCTATTTTGAGTTGATTTTTGCAGAGATTACCTAAAATGTTAACGAGAGATTGCAGCTTGACTTTCTGTGTCTGATTTATAGACAGACAACTTACTTTCTGGGATGGTTACTGTAGAAAATTGGTTTGATTCTTAGGCTAGTTACTGCCATTATGGACCAGAGTTCTACTTTTATATATGGCTTAGCCAATGGTGCTGTTCTATGCTTTCTTGATCCTATAATGCTTGCAAAAAAAAATATTTTTTTGTTAACAAAAAAAAATATTTTTTTGTTAACAAAAAAAATTATTTTTTTGTTAATAGAGAAAAGGCCAATTATTCTGCCACTAAATTTGAGGTTCATTTATTTTCTATATAAAAATCTAGCTTTCAGTTTAAACAATTACTAGCAAAAGCATAGCAATCTAGCCTAATGATTAAGCATGTGGTTCTGGTTTCCAATTTTCACTTCCTGTGTGATCTGCAGATTATGATGTCATATCTATTCTCATAGGTTATTCATTCATTAAATGGGGGTGATCTATAGCTACTTTATAATGTTGTTATAAAAGGTAAATGAATTAGAAACTCTAAGCATTCAGTAAAACATATAGCACATTAGAAATGATATTATTTATAAAGTTTGTGGCTTAGAAGAATGGACTACATAAAAAAAGTTAAGAGATTTTTGTGGTAATGCAAACACAACAATAATTTTATTCCTTATTAAAAAATTACATAAATTTCTTTGTATTAGCTTCGCCACATATAAAGTATAAAATCTAAACATTCCCATAGCCCTGGTATTTCAAAGTTCTGAGTTTTTCTTCATGTGTTTTATTTGCTATCAGAATTGTAGACTAAACAAAACTAAGCCAAACAAAACAAAATTAAATTTTTTTCAACAATAGATAGATGTATATATAAAGAAATATAAATATTCTTTGAGAATGAACATGATCAATTTCTAGGCACAGCAGAACAAATCTTAGATATATTTACAAGAAATGCACTGCATTGTATTATTTGGTTTTATTTTCCCTAATAAGAATGACTTAGATAGGCCAGCTCTTGACCCTATTTGAGATCCAAACTTAAAGATAAATTTAAGTTTGAAATTCTTGTTTTTTTGTAATTTTTCAATTTGGTCATAAGCCAAAATAAATAAATAATTGAAGAAGTAGCAAATCTAGACAAAATTTTTTTACGGATGGGGTTGTAAAGGTTATAGAAGACATTTCAAGTCGACAATATAGACTATAAATCCTTGAAATTAAAAGGGATGACTATAATATTACTATATTTAAAGAGTAAACAGGGAATTGCTATCTCACACAATCAAAATTAAAAATAAGTAAAGACAAAACTAGATCAATCAACATAGTGACTTGCCTTCACACGAGGAATATCAGCATATCTTTCTTAAATGCTTATACCATTTTTTATATGATTTTTTTTATTTGTGGATTTGGAGATAGACCGAAGACAATCAGGTTTTTAAGAATATTAGAAGAATTTTGAGAATGGAAATTATTTTAATTCTCACTATGAAAAATCATTTCAACAATTTTAATGTTTGTTCTGTAAAGGAAAATAAAAGCATTAGATTTTCATTGCAGTGAAGACCGCAATAAAGCATAGTAAACAATATAAATCTTTCTACATTGTTCTCTTCAGGAATTTGGAAAGAAAAAGTAGATTTTGGCCTCTCAGTTCTCAAATATATCATAATAATAGCCTTTCTCTGAAACAATTGAGGATAGTTGAGACATATTTTAATTGATTCCTTCACAAAAACAGTTAATCTCCAAATATTTTATGTCTATCATATTTCATAGTTCTTGCAACATTTTTACTTCTTTTACTAATGCAATTGCCTGTATGTTATTTGCAATTTTTCTCATATTGTAATTATTCTTTTCTGACTGTTACTTTCAATTAGACTTCTTTAAAAAATGCACCATAATGAAAATTCAATTATTTGTTTGACAATATTTTTATTCGAATAAAAATATCTGGTTCTGGTAAAATATGAATAGCAAAATCCTTTTCTATTTTGATTTTAATTTGTACATGCCATTGGTTCACTATCGGGGTCCCAATTAACACATTACTCTATGAGACTTAACTAAATATAAAAGTAAATATGAACTTAATAACCATAAAATATTTCATCCATTCAAAAGAGATCTATGGAGAACAGAATAATACATTCTATTGTTTCTCTTGATACTGGAAACTGTAAATAAATATTATTGTAAAAATAAATTGTTTACTTATACAATACTCTTCTGGAGGTAAATAGCTTTTGAACAGTCTCTAGTTTTTCTAAGGGAAGAAGAAGAAAAATACAAATCGGCACTACAACAGCTTACTTTACTTTTTGTTCAGTGATGATTTTTCTATTTTATTTTTAAAAATTATTCATTTATTCATCTGGTACTTCTTGTTTCAACTCTCCCTGCCTCAACTCTGTAAAATTTCTGGTGAATTTGTAAATTTAATAATTACTTTTAACAATGCATAATGAATAAATTTTTAAAGACTTATAAGTACATCATAATTAGAAAAAGTTCAGAAAAATGAAACTTGAAATGTCTTTAATAAAGTCTTTCAAATTTTTAACTAAACTTCTTCAAAACTCCTCTTTCTTTCATGCAAAGAGACTCATACTACTGGAAACATCATTTGGAGTTTTCTTAATTTCTTGGGTTGACTTCTGCATTGCCAATAATATTGATTTGCATTCTTGCTTAAGAAAGTGAAAATCTGGGCTTTTCTGTTTTCTCAGGGTTAATCGGTGTACTCAGTCACAAGAGTGTTCATTTATACAAACAGAGACATTGGCTTTTTCCCACTATTTTTAACATCTTAGAGGACAGAGAACGTTTTCTTGTTTCTACGTGTAGGATTCTATATTCAGTGAGTCAGCGTTTTGGACTAAGCATTTGTAGTTCTGATTAAACATATCAGTTCATCTATACTCACTTTATTCTCTAGTATATGTTGTTAATTTAAAAAAAAAAAGTAAATAGGTCCTTATACTTGAAAATATCTCAGCAGAAGCCAAAAGTTTTATGCTTTAACAAATAAGGATGGTTATTTATTGGTTAATTTTTCTGTAACATTTTAACTTGTATTTTAACTCTAAGTCTCAATAGGGAGTGATGACCTTTTAAGGTTTTCAAGATCATCTGAGAAACAGTGATTTCAAATGAGTTTCATCTGTGATCCTGCCCAGCACAACAATATGGATAATTGAAAAATTACATCCCATGATAAATCTCCTAGGAATTTTTTCTATTACATTCTCTGACATTTCCACAGTGCACAGATGCATTTATAAAAGAACTTTGTACAATAAAATGAATTAGATTAATGGAAGTGAAGAGCGGTCCTAATTCCATACAGGCATATTTCGTTGAATCTATTTCTGTACAAGTTCTTTCTGACAGAAGAAATTCTTTTTTAAATGCCATGCTAAAAACTATAAAAAACAGACTTGTCATAATTCTAGGTATGCTCATAAGAATGCTTTACTCATCTGATCTTTAAAAACATTTAATGACCAATTTTAGTACATTGAATTTTATTTATGTGATATCGAATTAAAGATAGATTCTGGAAAAACACATCAAATCAAAATCTATTTAATTTGCTTTATACATCATACTGAACGCATTCCTTTTTTACTAATAAATACTTTAGTCCAAAGGCATATTTTTTAGAGAAAGAGGTTATTATATTAGAGAAAATTCTATGTATTTTAAAACTTTTAGATGAGAGAAAAATAAAACTCTCTTATGTAATTCATTTATAGTACATGGCTAGTTATAGCATAATTAGCAATAACATGTATTTAAAATTTTATGTTATTTTTTATTATACTATTTTCTATACTTATTTATGAGAAAATAACTTTTTGCCTCTAGATCAAGTGTATTTTAAACCTTGTACCCCTTATGATTTACATTGTTAGTCCTAGTTTACTCATTTGCTTGTGAACACACTGTATATATATAATATTATATATACATATGCCTTACTGCTAAAGTGTACAGCTGAAACTTATTGGAAGTCATTAACCAATGTCACCAGAAAAAAAATAATTGATTAATTTTGAAAAATCACTGCCATATATACTTACACATGGTGAATTTTATGGGATGTAAATTAAACCTCAATAAAACTAATGACAAAAGAAAAAAAAAGATTTTTTAACCTTTATAAAAGAAACAAAAATAGATATATATATACCTATGAAATGAGACACAGTGTCTCATCTTACATATTTTTTAATTAGGATACTAATAATACATAATTGTTATATATGATTTATGTGAGCTAATATAAACATTCAACAAACTGACCAACTCATAGTAAATACTCAATAAATGCTAGTTCTTGGCTTATTTTTATTGTTGTTGTGTTCTTATTATTGTTTTCATTTTTATTATTATTTAATTGTTGTAATCATTGTTATAGAAAGAACATTAACTTAGAAATAAGGTGGCTTTGGTCTTCAGTCCAGCTTAATTAAGACTTAATTTTTTTCTGACAAACAAATTGTTAAACTTCTGTAGGAATCAATTGTTCTCATTTATAACATGAAGAAAATGTGTTAGATGACCTCAAATAATGCCTCTTATAATAAATATTTTAATTTCCCATGTGTCATTATTTAAACAAGTTTTCTTAGAATTATTTTGAAAGTTGAGAGAACCTCACTATATAGTTAAATATAACCTCAAATACAAATACTAAAAAATATTAAATATAAACACTAGATAAATACACTAATATGTTAGTAAAGTCTGAAACAAAATACTGTCAGTGAATATTTTCAGTTGTTTAAACATTAAAGTTTCTAAATCAAATAGTCTGATAGCCAATTTGGATATAAGAACAATAAGCCCATTTTAAATTATTTTGAAATTCATCTTAATAAGACCTTCTGTCTTATATTTAAACACAGAAGAGAAAAAACTTTCTTGAAAATAATGCTAAATTTTAATTCCTTGGAGCATATTTTCTATTAAGTCCATTTATTTAAATCAGGACACATACTACACTGCAAGTTAATGCTGTCGTCACTTTTAAATATATAATTTTTCTCATTCATAGTCACTATTTAAATATTACTATTTAATGTTACTATTTGGAAAGGAACAACACAACAGAAAAATTTTGGTAAGTAGACATACAAAGAAGATTAAAAAAAATAAAATATACCTCTAAAAATCTATGCATAGAATAAGGTTTTAGAAAGCTCTCTACATTGTCTCTGTTTGAAATGCTTCAGAATTGTAAAAGAGAAAATGTTCCTTTAGTACATCTGTACACACTGGTGTCTTGCTAGATATTCCCATATTTACTTTCCACCAGTCACTAAAACATGTATATGTTAAACAAAACAAAACAGAATGAAACAAACAAACAAAAACAAACGTGCCATATTTATGCCATACAAGGATATTTGCTCTACCACACCCACTAAAATGTTTTAAATACATATTTATGGTTATTGGTCTTTATGTACTAATGATATTTAAAATTGTTATTTTGTGCAGATATTTACTTGTTCATAATTGACAATGATATTTCTTTCCTTTATTCAGTAATAAAATATAAACTCTTCTGTATTAGTGTTTCTCTCTTTGCTGTGCCCCAAGCATGGTCTATAGTTACCCTATTTACATTAGATAATCTTCTTTGTATTTCTGTTTTGTAAACAAAGTGAACACTAAGTGAATGAAAATCTTTTTATTTTTCTTCAATATTTCTCCTAAAAAATTCTAAAAATTAAATAGTCTAGATATTAAAAATTAATAGAAACAGGAAGTTTTAGAAGCCCACATTAATTTTCAAGCCATATTTCATGTGATGACCGGCAACATCCAACTAATAATAGTTTTGAAAATAGAACACTCGAGAGAGAATATCATCAAATAAATAGAAGGGTTATATTTTAGAAATAATGAAAACAAGGTTTTATAATGAATGGGGATCACTGAGATCTCATACAATTGGCGAATAAAGAGAAAAAAAAATATGTATCGTTGGCATACTACCATAACATTTCAGGAAACTAGGATCAGAGTTTAGCTACTCAACATCAACAGTGAAATGTAAGGTAAAATGCTTTTCTACTAAGACTACATTGCAGAAAAAAGTTAATTAAATGTACTCTATAATAAGGTCATTTGCAGATATGCAAGAGTTTTGATGATTTCCTCCCATGAATTCTATCTCCAGGAGTCACTGAAAAATAAACTATATTGATATTTTAACATAAGTTGAAGTAAAGATTCTGGAGCCAGGCCTTCTGGTTAGAAACCGTGCTTTCCCACTTACCGGCTGAATATTTGCAGACATTTCCTATCTTCAAAATGGAGCTTAAATTAAATATATCTTTGTATATTTGTTTATATATGTTTTATATAAAGTAAATAAAATTCATACGCACATATATATGACTATATATACATATAAAATTATATGAAACATTCCTTTTAGTCTTCCTCAAGTTTATCTGTGGCCATTAATTGAGTTGAAGACAAATATTTTCAGGAAATATAATAATAATCTAATTCCTGGGGAACCAGAGTGCTACTATAACCCTCAAGTCAAAGTCAGGCTAATAGAGAAGAGGTGACAAGAGATTTGAGGACCAATTACAATCCATAGTAGTATCTGTAGATACCAGGACCCACCCTTTGATTATTTTCCTAGCTGCAGAATGCATAGTTGGAATTGAAGTCAGTAGCTTTCAAAATCTCTATATTGACTCCTTGGCCTGTGATAGAAGAGCTACTCTCTGCAAAAAATAATTACCTCAAAATACCAAAGAACTGAGAACATTGAAGAAATTAGTGCCACTATCAAAGGCTTGAAAATAGCAAAGGTGCAAATTTCTAATATTTCTTCTTTCATCTTACCTATTTGAGCTCTGAATCTTGTAGATTCACAGAAGACTAACAGATGCATACTCTTGTATTCTTTCCTCTCTATGATTGCTCATAAGATCACTACAAGCAGTTAGGCTTTTCCTGAACTAAGATTCCAAATAGCAGCAGCTGAGTCCACAATTAGGTCTACAATTATTCCCACTTCCCCTAGGTCTTCCTTCTTGACTATAGACAGTAGACAAGCTTCAGCACTTGAACATAGGGTCTCAGCGTGATTTTGAGCTTCCCTTTCTGACTCTAGAAATTTTGTACTGGGTTAGTTAGCCCTGACAATTCTATAAGCCAATCAACTGTAGTAAATCTCTAACATAATATAATATTCATATATATATTCATATAATATTCATATCTATCCTTAAACATAAGACTATACACACATATATACAAACACGACATAATGCACAATCGTTCTGCCGTTAGGTTTAATCCTACCTAATACAGGTAGTATACACAAGAGATCATTCCATCGGGTTAATCAGAAGCATGATATCACGCTCATTTGGAAGTTAATAAAATAAAAGAGGGTGGTATTTATGCTGAGTTGACAAACAGGTGGCCTATGCTGAGATGTTAGTTCTTAAATTAGAACTACAACTACCCACCCCTAAGACACTGCAGGTACTGCAAAGAAAAAGACAGGAATTCCATTTCCAGAATGTCCTTTTTCATACAGCTATGGGTTAGAGTTTGCTAATAAGAGAATGTGCCCAGGACCATGAAGGTGACTAGGAAGAGAGGTTGTTACTTTGTGAGGCTTTGGCAGTCAAACATGACTGCCAAAGTGTTACAGTTTCTCAGTGTGCTCTTCACATTCATTGTGGTGGATGTGTTGGCCCCTGACTTCTTTCGGCTCCCATTTTACACTTCGTGGCTGGATAAGTTGATCTTTCAGCCTTATCTTCTGATTTCTGTTTTGTTGCCACAGTAGTCAAATATAATAATTTATTGGACCACCATGCCAAACTTCAACTTTCCAGATTCTTCCATCACTCCATCATCTCCATTCTTTCTAGTGCTTCAGGCCAAATTACTAAATGACTATAGCTTGTCACATTCGGTTGCCCATTTTCTCCTACCTTCATTTAAATTCCTATTCCTAAATTAAGCTCATATCTTCCTGTAGTTGGTCAACTTTCCTGACTCAACCAGAATTATCACATTTATTTATTCTTGGTTATTGTTAAAAATTCTATATTGTACATTTCTTCAGAATGATAAGTAGTCAAAAATTATCTATCTGATTTCAAAAGTTAAAATTTTATTTTTTACTAACATATATATAATGATATCCATTCATCTAAATTACACAAATTTTCCAAATGAATGAAAAACTTATATTTTATTTATGAAAAATATTAATGTTCTCTTAGAGTTTATAAAAGCCAACTAACTCTTCCTGAATCATCTGTTCACTTATGAAATATTATTTAGAATTAGTAACATCAGCTGTACATCTGCATAGCTATCATATACATACTAGAGTTATAAATATCAATATATATAGTATACAATTATCTATAGACACTTTTTGTAATTCTTATTTGATATTCTTCGGCTTGCTCCCTGGCTTTCTAAGAAGAGCTGGTTTTCATATCACATTTTAATCTTTGATTCTGATGAAAAATTATAACAAAGACAACTGTGTATTCATAAAATAAGCAGAATAGTTTCTCTAGCATTTCTTTATTCTGAGAATATAGTTTATTTTATGCACCTTTATGTAACTATAGTCTGTTTTATCTTTTATTTTTCCTTTGAAACCTCTAAATTACATGGGTTCCTTGGTCTTACAGAAAATTCTCTGCACAGATCACATTACAAAAAAGAAGTTGAAATGAGTACAATCATTTCAGTGTGAAAGCAAATCAGAAGAAGAAATTCTACATTTAAATTTTTAAAAAAGTTCATACATTTCTGAAAAATATTTCAAAATATTATTTTTAATCAACTAGTGTTTGGAGATATATTTATAATATCTATTAAAATACCTTCCTTCAAAAAAAAAGTAAAAAAAGAAAATTCAAGAACATAACCAAGAACCATCCGTGTAAGTAAGCTACTGGATTCATGGACTATAATATAGCTAAATAAAAAGACATATCACTTATCTTACATTTTATTTTATTTAAGTTGAAAATATTCAATACTATTGTAATTGAGTATTTGAATTACATATCTAATTAATTTGTTATTTTGCATCCTAGAAATCTGTGGGCAGTTAATTAACATATTGGCAGCAATAACCCTTTATGTATTAGCTACAATTTGACAATCTCATTTTCGATTGTCGAACAAGAAAAGTAAGTAAAAATTATAAATAAAAATGTTGCCAATAACATATTTTTAAATTTTACTTTGCACTTGTGTATATATAAAAATCTAAAATAAATATATATCAATATTATAAGTTATATTTTATTGTAACCACAATATTAATCACTTTTAATTCATCAAAAATAAACAAACCTCCTAAAAGAAAAATATGGTTATAGTTTATGTCATCTGTCCATCAATTTCTTTCTCTCATAGATATTGGTGTAGCCTCTCAAATATTTAAATGTTTTTTTACAAGGATGAGGAAATGGAATAGCTTTAAAAAAGCATATCCTCAGTAATTATTATTAAGTACTTTTTTTCCTCAGAGAGCTCTTTAAACTAGACATTGAAATACCAGTGTTCAATAATTTTACTTACTAATATCAGAAACTAATAGCTAAAATAGAGTGAAAAACCTATAGAAATTGTAAAAAGTAAATCATAAATCATTTAAATAAGAAAATTTACTCTGGAAATACATTTGGTCTGATAATTGCGTGTCTTATCATTGCCTAGCTCTACGTGAGTTGAGAGTTATAGTTAGAATATTTTCTTAGACTACACATTTATATTTACTCAGACTAGCTAACTGCTAAAAAATATAAGATTTATAGCATTCAAATATACTGAATAAATTGGCCAAGTACATTAGAAAACTGTAGTGCAAAATACCTTGTACTTTTATTTTAGTCTACAGTTACATAACCCTAAAGAAATAAGATAAAACATAAAGAGTTTATCTGTAGTGTAAGCACTGGAAGAATTTTTTATCAGATACTGCAGTCTTTATTATGAGAAAATAAATTATGTATGTGTCATCTTATGAAGCTTTTATAAAAGAAAAGGATTTAGAAAAAAGTTAATACCATTGTACACAGAAGAGAAGTCTTTCAAGTTATAATTTTAGCAGAAAAATTATTATGTACTGTAAATAAAAAGGAAAAGAGAAAACTATATGTATTTATGCATGTTCAAGTTATTTAAATATTTAATTATTAGATGATATACTATAGAGTAAAAACAGTATATGTATTAGGAGATAGAGGGTGAAGGCAGATACTTGGTAATTAAGATTTTTCTGGGTATAAATCTTTAATTTTAACTTATTAAAATAAAAATAAGCATAAAATAAGGTGTTAAAAAAGAACAATAACATTGACACACAAATGAGTTTTATTATTAACAATAGTAATAGAAATCACCAGAAAAATTGTCTAGACTTTTTTATATTTTTTTGTTTTTCATTTGTTCAATTTATTTTTTGTTTTTTTTTAATTTTTAATTTTTTTTTTTTTTTCAAAAAGAGAATAAGAAAGAAGTAACTAAAGGTGTCTAAATAGCAAGGCTGGGAAAGTGAATACTAGCCAGAATTCCTGGGATGTGTTTACCTATGTCCTGTCAATTAAAATATGGGGACTAATCTCCCACTAGAGAAGAAAGGCAAGAGGATGGCAATTATTGAACTAAGAGTAACAAAAACATGTATCTGGCAGAGGGCAGTGGAGTATAGATCCCAAATTCTATTTTAATCACACTTAATAACTCAGCATTTTGTTCTAACAAGAGCAAAATAGAATGGCATCAAAGATATTCAAGTTTAATCTTTCACACACAGTAAAATTAAGCTGCTGGTAGTTGATAACCTTCTTTTCATTTCTTTCACCTTTACACACATTCAAATTTAGAAATTAGAAGAAAAAAATAGTGAAAATACACTTTCAAGAAATAATATTAAATGACATTTGACAAGATTGGGGGTGATATGGGTTGTATTATAAAAAGCAGATCAGGGACAAATTGTTGCGTATATTATACGACATGCGAAGATAGATATGTCGTGAACATATTACATGATATTTGTTGAAGAATAGCATCTGTAGAGTTATTAAGTTTCAGTACAGGGGTACTTAAGAAGTAGATTCTTAGAAATGGCACACACTCAAAAAAAGCCTATTAATAAAGCTATTAGTTAATAAGTAACTAAAATGGTCCAATGGGCTGAAAGTATGGGTAGAGTGGGTGAGTGGAGAATTGGGAGCCAAAGAGGAACAAAATAAAGGTTAAAACAATATTAGCCACTAATTAAATAAACATGCAGATGAAAAAGAAGGAGTCAAATTATAAATATGTTTTTAATAGCATAGGATATCTGGAAAAACATTGTCATGATGAAAATTAAGAAGATTATAATGAGGCTTTAGTTTAAAATGTAATGTGATTTGATCAGTTTCATCCATATTAAACTAAAGTCGATACTGGAAATCAAGCATGAAAACAGTCAAAGGAAACTTGAAAAATATTAGAAAGAGGATGAAAGGAGATCTGAGATAGCCAGAGAGATTCTTAAGAAGATATTCAGAAGGTAAATGCTGACAAAATTTGGAGAAGTGTCCACTTGTGAAAAAAAGACTTGAGAAATACAGAAAAGTAATAGAAGTACAGAAAAATGATACAGAGATATAGGAAAATAATAGGGTAGATATAGTAATATGCCTAAACATAGAAGAGGAGAGAATTTCTAGAAGATAATGTTTCATTGCTGCAAATGTGCCTGACATGAATGGAAAGGAATAAAAACACATAAATCTAAAACATGAATTAAATATAATGATTACATTGTATGCTAAAAATAGCACAGGAGAAAGTTATATTTATTGTCATGTTAAAATATTCATTTTCAAATTAGTACCAACTGCTTTTAAAAAGGCCAACTCCTTGGGAATGTGCCATAATATAAATTATTAATCATTTTCTTGAAGTTTTAGAGACTGGGAGAAAATCTCAGAAATGACTATGCATCATATTTACATTACATGTCTAAGACATAGGTTCTCATTGTTAGTATTGACTTTGTTTGATTTTACTTATTTAAAACACATGTCAATTGTGAATAGAATTCTATGTACATGCCAGTACCCGGTCTTCACCAACATTTTACTTGTGTGTCATCTTACCTTACCATCTTTTACTCTTCTAAATATTTTGAAGATATTATGTTGTTTCAAGTCTAAAGACATTACAATTGATCTTTAAAAAACATTTTACTTACAAAACCATATGAACTATATCACATCTACCAGTACACAAATTATCGAAATTATTTTAATAACTATTTTCTTCTAAATTATTTAAATGTAGTTTATATGTCAATTTTAGATGTTATTATGGCAGAGTATAGTAAACCCTCACGTATCATTCAACTATAACATTATCGTATTACAGCAAAATTGTTTTATTTGTACTCCTACTCTAACTTTAAATTATTTTGAAGAAAATCACAGATATTTAATTTAATTTAATTTCTAAATATTTCTGCATACAAGTCTACAAAATAAGGTTTCATGTTACAGAATCCCAACACTGTTATTGTGCTTAAAATATTTAGTCAGTGCTCCAATTGTTAATTGCTTCATAAATATCACACACAAACACACATGCACTCACAGTTATTGTTCTTTATTTGTATAATACTTCACATAAAACCCACACGTTGAAATAGGTTGATTTGTCTCAAAGTTGTTTTTAATACATCAATTGTTTCTCTAGCTCTTTAGTTTGCCTTGAATAGGTATAGAAAAGATTTAACTCAAGCAAGTCTGGGTTGTGCAAACCCTCTGTATTTCTAAGAAATCTCTGCCCTTGGTCCTTGTCAGGCTCCTGTGAGATAAGCTCCAAGTTCTTAAAATATTTTGCCTAATAAGAGTAGGGTTTGTTTGTTTGTTTGTTTTTAATGCTTCTTGCCTTTGAGCACAGGGCACTAATTTGATAAGATAGTTTAGGCTGATGTTATCTATGTTGAATGCTTGCTTTTACTCTGGGGGCCAGACTCTAACCAGCTGAAGTCAAGCATGCAGACTCTGTATGTGTAAGGGACTGACCCCCATAAATAACCTTGTCCACACAGCCTCAGATAAACTTTCTTTGTTGGAAACAGTTTGTCACACATCATCGCTGGGAGAATTAACCACATGTAAACATTTCCACTGGGAGAGGACACATAGAGGGCACCAGTTGCTCCCAGATTTTGCCACATGTGCCTTTCCCTTTATTTTAATCTCTATATTTTTACTGTAATAATATTGTGTTTCTACCACGAGTGTAACAGCATCTCTGAGTCCTGTGAGTTATTATACATAATCATTGACCCAGAGGATATTATTGGGGAATCTTAACAACTGTGTCATTTTCGTTTTAAGTGTCCAGCTTGTCTAGGCTGCATTCTTGAAGGAGCATTAAAGTCCTATAGGAAATAACTGCTTCCTAGAGTTGTCTCCAAGCCAAATTCATCACACGAATGTTGTTGGTTCAATTTCAAAATTAGAGTTCTTATGAGAATAAGAAGGTTTCTGGGGAGTGTGTCTACAGGTCTCTAGACCTCTTCAAATTTTTCTGAACTCTCCTTCCGCTATATTGCATTATATGCCTCTGTTAAATCCTTATGTGATTACACCCTCAGTATTGCTATAAATTCTTTCAAGTATATAAACCTGAGTGACCTTTCCATCTATATTACAAAATAAATAAGTAAACCTAATATTAAAGCATTTGAAATCGCACTTAATATTGTGATCTAATACCGATTATATCAATAACGTCATCAAATAAACTTTGCAAAGATTTGATAAGGTGCATATATTATGTTGTTATCAAAATGTATTTATATTTAAAGAGAAAAAATCTAATTAATCTGTATCTATATTCATTGATATCAGGAATGGACCAGGAGACCAAGAAAATGTCATATCAATTAAATCCATTGAAAGAAATTCAAAATTTCTATATTTTAGTCTTAAACTACATACACAAAAATAAAAATCTTCAAAAATTATAAAATTAAAAGCAATTTTATGCAAAGTTTTAAATAATTTCATTATCATTAGTGTTTTGCTGACCTAAACAGTAGTGTCTAAAGAGCAGAGGTAGAATCCAGTCTTTTTTTTTTTTAAGTTTCTTAATTAGAATTTGTTTTCTAAGATTACCCAAAGCAGCTCTATGTGAAATAGAAAGTAATTAAGGGATTTCTTCCTACTCCTGCCCATAGGAGATGAAAGCATCAAAAAATTAATTGAATAATAAATATCACAACAGGGAAACAACATTTTTTGAATATCATCATACTCCTGGCTAGAGTCCCAGAAGTAAGTAAACTCATGGTTTGTCAAAGACTGGAAAATAAGTCATAGGATCTCTTTTAATTCAGCATGTAAATATATATATATACCTTCTTTCTACAAGAGTTAAATTTTAACATAATCTGAGGTTTTATAGATGAAAGCAAAGTAACATGATTTGTATTTGTACCACACTGCTAATATAAAAATACTGTGTAAAATTTTTGGAATAATAACTGTATAGGCCAATAATAACATATATTGCACCTGTTTTTACAAAACATTATGATATTTGTTCCTACTGCATTGTCAGCCCATTGCCATTATCTTTTTAGTTGGTCCAAAAGGATAAAAATGTTTTATAGATCTTATAAAATTGATAATAGAATAGCATACTAATATAGTTTGCAGATACCATTTCTTTTTGAAGACATAGACTTGAAATATCTTTGAAGGTAAGGATTAGAAATCACTTAGAACTGAATAGGTAAGAACTAAGACTGAAGTCATTGGAGTTCAGTTAGTAGGAATCCATATTCGTGTTTAATCACAGCATGTAGGGAGATATACTGAGCTTCTCCCTTTAGAAAGTGCTTTTAGTTACTTTAAGAGAAGAGAAGCCTCTGAATATCCAGCTCATCCCTTTCTATAGAATCTGCTGCCTGCTCATCTCTGTGAACTTTACCTTAGCCATTCTTTGTAATCAGTTCTATGGAGCTCGTTGTTTGGCCACAAGGAATGATTGGATTCTTCCAAAGGGCTATCAGGACAACATTTTATTTTTCATTTCCCTATTGCATTCACTCAGCCTCAGCCATTCCACAAAGTATCACCAACCTCAGAGCCTCCATACTTATCCTGACATGACCTTCAGTATTTCAAAAAAGTCTTGTATGGCTACTCTTTCACTTCCTCCACTTTGGTTAGATGTCCTTATTCAGAGTTCTGATAACACACTCTAACAGTTTTGATCATAGCATCAACCAAATCTTTTGTATTTGCTTTTCTATTTGTCATTGTACTTGAGGATAGAAACTTTCCTGAGAAAGTGAGCATAATAATTATATTAATTTTGTACAAATAATGTCTAGCACAGTGGCTGGTATTAAGTAGATACTCAATAATTATTTTTGAAATGTTACATATTTTCACTTTGTTTTATTCAGCTAATTATAGGATTCATTTTGCTTTTTCAGAATTTTCTCCCAAAATTACATAATATTTGATATACAAGAGCTTTTCTACATGTAGGATATAGATTTAATAATTTATAAAATATTTACTTTAATTTCCACTTACATAATTTAGCATGAAAATACTATTCTTACACCCTTTCAGATTTGATACACTTGCAGATTCGTACAATACAAAAATAATAAATTATAGATTATTTATATTTCTCTTACTATATATTTCCTCTTTCCATCTGCTTTCTATTTTTTCTATAAAATTTTATGCATCATAAATTGTTATAGAACAATCCATAGATTTTATAAAATTTTAGCAAAACCTATTAAATAACAAGTAAAATAAAGTTTCATTAATAATTTTTACCCTTCTTGATTTCCTCAGGGATCTAGAAATGCATAACTGTCATTTCAAATATCAGAATCTTGTCAGTGGTTTGAGGGTACAAAAAGCCCTTTAGAAGTAAATTTGAGTAACACAAATCTGCAGATCACCTTGCCAAATATAGAACTTAAGGAAACTCTTCTCATCTCTCCTAGGCAAATACAAACTCTATGGGGAAAAACAATCTTCCCTCCACATCTCTGCTGCTCTCCATTTTGATATTGAATTTCTCTTAGGATTGGTACACTACCACAAGTCAAAATTTTGGCAGCCACATATTTCTGAAGGATCCCCAAAGCACTGCTTGAGGACAGGGATCTCAACACTTTGATTCCAGAAACACATCAGCCCAACAAAAAAAAGGATATTGCTCAACCAATCCCTATGGCCCAACCAGGCCCCACACATTCAGTGGTTAGAAAGCCTCATTATCTTCCCTAAAATACAATTCTCAGGGAAATCTTAATTGACCGGTAAGTAAAATCACCAACTTCAGTCGTCATTTTTGGTAATTTAAATGTCACATTTTGATACCAATGAAGCATCAAGCAACTATCCAAGCCAGAAACTCCTATATAAATACGCCCTCCTATTTATTTTATAGTTGTGTGACCACAGCTATCTACCAGCAATACAACACAATATCATGAATGGTTATACAAATCATAATTTTGAAAAGCAAAAATCACTCTCAAACTTTTAATCAACATAGTATGCATTTATATTTGTTAGATTTCATGAAAATTCAATATGTAACAACAAATAGAAGTGTGCAGACTACATGTCATGGGAGTATGTGAAGACATCTTGTTGCTCAACTTGAAAGACGAGGCTGTAAAAGGCACTCTAAAAATCATACTAGAACAATTTAGGTGTGAGAAACAGTTACATGAACATCCAGAGCCTGAAAGATTATTGTAAATTGTAACACATTTTTTAGCCTAAGATAATTATGGGCTGTTTTTTCTTTAGTTACTTATCATTTTAATTGACATTTAAAAATATTATTATCTATAGCTATTTTTTAGAAAAAGGAAAATGCAAAAATGCAAGATTTTTTATTTTTTTGACAAAGGATGAACAGAAAATAATTGTTCACAATATACTTACATTAACAAACTATCAGCAATTAGGTAAAATTAATCACAGATTTATAGATTTAAAGAAATATCAGAGGGTATTCAGTACATGTGTTTAGTGTAATAAGAACTGCCTTTGCTACATAATTGAATGCGTTTTCTCACAATATGACCCATTTCAATTGATGACTTCTAACATTATTGTAAAACTGTTCCTAGGTCCAGCAGAAAACGACATTAATAAATTTCTCCCTTTTGTCCTAGTATGCTCCCAGAACAGGGGAAAATAGGCTTCCTTCTTTCTCATGGGATGATTTTTTAAATATATAAAAATTTCTGTTGCCGGAGGTCATGACCAGCAACTGACTGACCTTTGAGGTGGACCTGGGTAGTTGGAGGCTCTTCATCCCCTCCCCTGTCCTTGGAATATAGGTTCCATTTAACTATTCTCATACTAACTGTCATTCCAAGTACACAGCCTTGAGAGTAAGGTTTTGTTGAGACCATCTGGCCTGTATGCACAACTGGACCCTGCCAAGGCCTCTACATAAACTTTTACGACTCTGGTGGGCAGGTGCAGAGGTCACTCATTCTGCGACTGTCCAGGACAAGCCTTCCCTTTGGGCTCCCTTGCTTGTTCAAACTGCCACCTGCCAAACTACAGTGGTCTGTCTCTTCAATTTCTCCTTGTCCTCCTCTGTGTTTATGAGCCAGTTTTGAATTTCACTGAGGGAACTCCCGAGGTTGTGAACCAACAATCTCATTTACGATGAAAGCTTTCAGGTATATTTTTTTCCTAATGCTGCAGGCTGTTTCATTTCACTACATCTAAAGCAAACAGCTTTAGATTTCTAATCTCTGGGATATGTTTATCCAACAATATTCAGTTTTAAAAATTAGCTTTGTAAACAAATGCACAGTCAAGATGTGATTCCAGAAACAGACTTTCAATTGTTATCAATCCCAGACTTTTATTTTCTAGCTTAGACTGCACTGACTTTATGATTCTCACTGTGTTTGTAAAATGTGAAGACTGTAGTGAACTAACAACCTTGGTAGCTATTCTCCGACGGGTCATTTGTTTTTGACTGAAATATGGACATAACCTTGATCCATTCTAAGTTTTAATTTCATTCCCGAGCACCATCATCTGTGCCATCAAAACCCTTTTTAAATCATGGTTCTGATTTTTGTTCGTAGAATATTTATTAGCATATGCAAGTGTTTTATCTCATCACTTTTAAAAAAGGCTGATTAAGCACTGCTTTTCAGAAAACTCCTAACTCTTTATATTAAGAGAAAAAGCTTTAGAAGGGAAAAAAATAAATAACACGAGTTGCTATTATTTTATTTTTTCTTTTATTTATTTTTATTAGAACTAATCTTAAGTAATCTTTGAATTAATAAATTATTTGTGCACCCTTTCCACTTTATTTTTGAAATTTTTATAAGATTATTTATCACCCTGATAACCAACAATGCATACTACTTAGCTTAATAGAGTCTTTGATTAAAAACTGGTTAAACAATTTATTATGAGAAGACAAAAACAAGTAAATTTTCAACAACAACAAAAAATTTTTGTTCTTTATCCTATTATTTTATTTGATGCTTTTCCTATAATAGATGTTTAAGAACTGTTTCCTGGCTTTTTATTTCTTTTTTTAGTATGTTATTCACTTAGATCTCTTCAATTTTGTATTTGAAAATGGATAGTAATAGACAAGAGCATGCACCATCTGAACTTGGCAGATCTCCAATAGTATCCAATGGGTAACTAAATACGCTGCATATAGTTAAAGCTGAAATTGATACTTTTAATGAATAATTAAAATTTCCTCAACATCATATACAGATATAATTTTAAGGAAAATAGTGGGGCAGTTGTGGTATTTTTAAAGGTTTTTTTTTTTTTTTTTTTTTAGGTTTATTGCTTGTGCTGTTACAAAAAATCTGGTATTATCTCTATATACTTTCTAGAACACTTGTATTATTGATACAAAAGAAATAAATATTTGGAGAAATTAATTTAGGTGTGATTTCATTTTGAATTAGCAAAAACAACAGCAATAAGGTCATGGAATTACAAAACAGGATTATTTTTTGGCGTGGCAGTATTCTTTTAGAATGAGAAGTACCTCTGTGTACTGTAAGCAGATGAGCATATGAAAGGTCAGCATGGGGGCTGGTTCTCTGCTCAGTTTTTTATTCAATCACACTCACTTTTAAAATAGGTTGTTCTTACAAATGCGACCCATGTTGTTATACGTCATGTAAATAAAAGGGTCAAGATGCGCTGACATTAATTGGAAAAAAATAGTCATGATTTCTTCCCCGAGGTACATTTATATGTTGTCATTTCCCCAGAATAGTAACCTTAACCATCATCTACGGAAAATACTCACCAACTAATTTCATAAGATATATTCGACCTAAGTAGTGACTTATAGTGCTATTTTTAAAACAGACTGTCATTTTTAGACATATTAATCATGTTTATTGATTATAAGAAGTCAAGGTGCACTAGGGCATTTTAATGCACACCATTAAAACAGAACAAATTAAGACATGGCCTACACTTGCCAGAGTCTGAAAACACCACACCACTGCAGTGGATCCGGGCATGGTCATGACGAAAAGTGACTACATTCAAAGACAAAAAAAAAAAAAAAAAAAATCACTATTTGGAGTCAGAATCTGGCTATTGATTTATTAATTATGCTCATGAGATGGCATGAGTTTAATACACATGAAATAAATATGGTTTTCGTATACAAATACATAACATTAAGTTCATAAATTTAACATGATACCTTCTACCACAAATTTGTATAAAGTTGGAAACACATTTGTTAAATGTTACCTAGACTATATAATTGCATATATTTCAGATTTTCCACTTATATTTAAGCTAGTCTCGTGCTGCTTTCTAAGACCAAAGTTATTAATTCTAAGTCGACCAAAAAAAGCAGGGGATTATTCCTTCCCCAAAATACATACACACAAACACACAAACGCACAAACACACACACTCATGTATACTCCATGAAAAAACTTTTTTTTGGTTCAGTATTATTCTATTTAATTTATTTCATGTCAGGAGACACTTTAGAAACTTCTTGGCAGTAATCAAAAGTCACCATTGAGGGAATTCTAAAATGACAATATCTTGCTCTAGTGCAAAGCAAACTTGTTGGCAAACTTTTTCTAATGGCCTGATAGTTAATATTTTAGGCTTTACATAAAATATAGTCTATCATGACTATTCAGCTCCACTGTTATAGTATGGAAGTAGTCATAGACAACACAAAACAAATGGGCATGGATTATTCCAATAAACTGTCATTTACTGAAACAGGTGGAAGTTAAACTCTTGTTATTTACTGATGACATGATACTATATATAGAGAACCCTAAAGATTTCACCAAAAAAAATCTGTTAGAACTGATCAGTAAAGTAGCAGGATACAAAATTAATATTCAGAAGCCAATGGCATTTTTATACACCGATGATAAACTTTCAGAAAGAGAAATTAAGAAAACAATCTCATTTACAATTGCATCAAAAACAATAAAATACCTAAGAATTAAATTAACCAAGAAGGTAAAAGACCTGTTTCAGAAAATTATTTCCGAAAAAAAGAAGCTGAAGAAGATATAAATAAATGGAAGCATAACATGCTCATGGGTAGTTGAAGAGCCAGAGGAAAGAGCGAGCAAGTTAGGGGATCATTTTATAAACTACATAAATGTCTAACCAATGTACTGTATACTTGAAACTAATAAAATAAAATTTAAAAATTAAATAAATAAATTTTTCTGATGATAAGTTTTATGATTAAAGATAATAGCATGCACACTTAACTTAAAAGCTATTTTGGTAGAAAGTTAATATAACTGTAATAGTTGTGGTGTATGTTAACAAATGCACTTTCTTTTGCTTCAAAATACTGCGTCCTGTACCCATTTCTCTACATTTCTGGAAAGAACATCATTATGATATTGAGACATGTTTATATAGGGCTAAATTGTATATATATTTATCAATTGTATATATTTTTATTTGCTAAATTTAAACATCATTTATATCAAAAATGATCTTAATTATTCCACTGATCTAATTCTATTATTCGTATATGTACATACATATGTATATATACATATATAGACTTCTAGATACATAGTTATAAACTTTCACTATTTTTTTCAAAACTATTATAAAAATTTCTTCTGAGATGAGGTGCAATAAAATATGGCATTTAATTTATACTGCTAGAACCTAGGATCATATATACCAAACTATTTTAACTTCTTAAACACAATTATTTTTGTAAATATAAAGTTTTATTTCTCTTGTTAATTTATTTTGCATAATATGTAAGGATAAGATACTCAAATATTATCACATGATCAGCACTTTCAGTCCAAAATTATCCTACCATATTGCTTTGTGTGACATCCACAATTATTAACAATAAAAATACTAATTTTTTTATTATGATGATAGCAAACTCCAATGCTAGGTGTCATGTTATAGATAATATGTTTTCTATTTTCATATATTTTCTACAATGTCTTTGTATTTTGTTACTAATAATAAACATTTTGATTATGTTTAAATGAATTACTATACAGTATATTTCAACATTTGTTACATAGTGCAAATATTCCACACCTCATCTAACTTTTCATTCTATTTTCTATGATTTTATAATTAGTAATTTTAAGTAGGTCTATACTTGTAACTGCTAATATTTCTGTATAAGATACATATATTTTTTTGAGATTCTGGCTCCCAACGATTACTGTAGGATTTTACACACGCACACACACACACACACACACACTATGTACATATAATATATAAATATACATTTACATATATAATAACATATAAATATGTAAATGTATATAATATATAATACATAAGATATAATATGTATAATCATATATAATATATTTTCAGTTTTACAGATTAGTGAGAGTTATTAATTTATATATCTGAAAACTAAAACAATATAATTTATTATTTTGTATATGACTATAGTAGGAAGGTTACCTAACAAATAGCCTGATAAAGCTTGGAAGTATCTATACTAGATAGATAGTATTATATTGTATTGTATCGATTAAATTATTGATTTCTATAATATTGCTTTCTGCTTACATAATCCAAAGTCTTAGTATGTGGAATTGAATCACAATATTGAAAATTTTACATGGGAAAGATATAGACAGAAAAATGTAAATTAATTTAAAATAAAAAAAATTATAGTCAGAAACAAGAATATTGAAGGTCATGTGATTATTTTAATATCTTGCTAACTTCTGGTGACTTGGTAACCCAACTGATAATTAGATAGCTGGATTTGGTTAAGACTAAAAAGAATTTGGTTTATATCATATATTGATTTCTGATTATGTGTTCTTTATTCTATATCTCTTCTCCAGCCATAGAATTTCTCCAGGCACAGAATTTATGTTTTTCTTCACTATATTTTATGTTTGCAAATAAAATTGAGATAGTATCATTTATTAGACAGAATTCTACTTTCTCACTGTAGTGATCTGATGTTCACAAAATTCTACATCATTTTTTTTCTGCAATAACTCTATCTTCTAAGTTTTTCTTCCTTCTTTTTAAATGTACCTTTTAATTTTTTTACATCAAAATACTTTATCCTAGTATAACTCAACAAGGCAAAGTCAACAACAACAAAAAAAACAATACACATTTGCCATTTATTGTGTAGACTGTTACATTTAGGATTGAACATTTCTTCCACCATAAGTTGATTTTATAGTTTAACTCTGATGTCAGTATTTTCAAATATTTGGAAGAAGAGTTTATTGCCCTTTTGAGTGGACAAGAAACATTACATATAATTTTTATGAGACAAAATGAAATAATGCAAGTGACAATGTATTACAGGCTGCAAAGTGCATTGAAAATAAGTCTATTACTATAAAGAAAGTTCTGAATTTGCATAATGTCTATCAAGCAAGTTGGAACCAATTAGTATACTCACTGTTAAGCTAGTGTGATTGCCGCTGCAAAATGGTAATGAAAATTATGACATCCTAATTCAGAGTATATAGCTTCTTAGAATTTGAATATAGTGGATATAAGTTATGTGTAATAAAAATACATATTATCTGACACAACAACATCAAAACTTTCTAGATTTTAAACTTTCAAATATCAGTTAGCATTGTCTGCCTTGTAATGGTACGTTTTTATATATTGTAGTGGAACTTCTATATTTTAGCCTCACATTACACAATTTGACCATTTAAATCTTTTTACTTTGTTACTTTTGATTGAAAGATTACTCATGAACTATGCATTCATAAAATAAAGTTATATGAGTTAGGGAAAACAAGAAAGAATAACTAGTTAAAAAATCAGTTTGAAAAAAATAAAAGAATCAAAAGATCTATTCTGTTAACATATAGTAATAATAGAATTTACTTATATACTGTTGTTTGTAAAATGGTAATCAATGACTACACACAGATATACACATACACATATTTTAATTCTGATAGCAACTTGATAAGTTAAATTCTTCTTTACCTATTTTACATACAGGAAAGCTAAAGTACTGTAGGTTAAAGTAACTTGTCCTAAACAGAGCCAAAATTTGAACCTAGGAAATGTGGTTGCAATTTTCATAATCTTAAATACCATATTATACTGGTGTTCAGAACTTTCAAAACACCCTTTATAGTCGCCAGTTACCTTTCTTTCTGCAAACTCTCCATGACAGCAAATGTTTGAACTGCACTGGCTTCTGCTATTTCAATTTTGACGTCTTTGAAAACAAGGAGAAGATTTTTTTTTTTTTATCTTCGTATTCTAAGTGCCTAATGTTATCTACTAGCACATAATTGGTTCTAAATAAATGTTTGCTAAGAGAACGAATTCTACTTCCAAACTGGTATGTCTTTACTACATTTATAACCTCCTCTTAATGTCATTCTAGTTATTCATCAAAGGCTTGGTTCAAATGTTCTTGCTGAATGAATTATTACTCAAAACCTCATCAGGCTCACATAGAATTTATGGTGTTTTCCCCAATATCCTTCAGGATTCTGTGTATATTTCCATAAAGCACTTTTTACTATACTGTTTTCTATTTTTACACAGCCATAGCCCCATCAGGATGCTTCAGAGTAGGTATTATCATTTACTTATTGTTGAATCACCAGGACCCAATAAAATGCTTAATATGTAACAACTGTAACCACCTAAAAAGTTCTTCAACTTAAAAGACAATAATTTTTATTATCTCTCTGTCTTCAAAAGTAAGAGACTAATCAAATATTGATCTGGTTCAGACTCTATACATTAAATAATAAAATTCATTTTGAGATACATAATTATTTCTAATATGTAGAAAAATGTAAAAGGAACAAAAGTTAATCTCAGAATCCAGGAAGGCAAGTAAATTCTTAAATAACCCATAATGATTTGGGCACAATGTCATTGGGTAGGGGAAAGAGCAGATTTTTAAATCATAATTATGATGTGACATCACCCTGTCACCTACAAATTATGTCTTAGGTCAGGTCACCATGCTGCTTGGAATTAGTTTTGCATTTTTTAGATAAAACCATGCATATCTGTAAGGTTGCTTTAAGATTGAACTGAAATATATGTAAAAGAGCTTTGTAAAATGTCAGTATAGTATGTAGTTAATCTAAAACTAAGTAACATGTAAGACCACAAGTGTCACAGCATCAATGCGTACACTAAAACCATGGGTTTAAACAGTTTGACTGTGAACTGCAGTTTGTATTTATATTATAATTTATTTTAATAGCATAATAAATATATTTTATTGATATGCATTTAAATATATATGTATATGTGTTTTATTCTCTATATGTGTGTGTGTGTGTGTGTGTGTGTATAAAACTTCACAAAAGAATACTTTCATTTGCCTATGGACTTTGATATGTTCTACTATTCTACTCCATGATATTCACCTTTCACTTAAAAATGCTGTTTTAGACGCAATTAAATAATTGATTTTGCCACCCACAGATGAGTGAAAGCAAACCTAAAGTGACTTAGCTTGGCTTGCTATTCAAGTGGAGATAATCAAAGAAACCATTAGATGTTGAAATAACAGAAACATATTACATAGTGGTTTATATAAATATATATATATATATATATATATATATATATAGAGAGAGAGAGAGAGAGAGAGAGAGAGAGAGAGATTATATATATAGTTTTCTGCAGAAACTTGGAAGAAAGATCATCTAGCTCATACACTTGTAGCACTACAGCAAAAAGTTGAAAATTAGAATAGAAGAGAAAGAATACATAAATTTAGAAAATGCTGTGTTGCAATAGAGAACAAAAACAGCCACACAGAGAGAATACCATATGATAAATGGAGACAGAAATTGGAGTGAAGCATCTTCAATCCAAGGAACACCAAAGGTTTTTAGCAACCACCAGAGTTACAAAGAGACAAGAAAGGATCCTCCTCTGAAGTCTTCAAAGGGAATGTGGCCCTGTTTGATTTCAGATTTCCAGCCTCCAAAAATTTGAGACAATAAATTTTGTTTTAAGCCTTCCAGTGTGTGACAGTGTGTTCTGGCAGCCCCAGGAGACTAATACATGAATTCAAAGGCTTATCTTCTAGGAGAAAGTATGCCTTAGAGCTAACAGCTAAGTACATCAACTCCCATTATTGTTTAATACAGAAAAGAGTTATGTTAGTTTCAATTCTGTTACTCTACTCTTTCTTTACAATCAAAATGCAATTAATGACTGACAGAGTAGTATGTTCACAAAACAAACACATAAGAACATGTTTACAGCATTCTATATATGCATACGTATGTGTATATATGTACATACATATATTACATATATTTTATTATATCACATACAATGTATATGTTAACTAGATAAGTCTATGTAAGGATGTTAATTTAGTTCATTCAAAAACCAAAAATTTCTACTCAAAATATTTACAATATTAGAGTATGCTAGGTAAGTAAAATTTGGCTGATTTATTTAAACAGTTTTATTTTATTTCTATAAAGAAATATAATAGTTTATATAAAGAAAAAATAAAAACATGGCTTTATATGATATCACTGGGAAGAATGGTATATTCCTTGCTGTACACTCACTTTCTGAAACAATTGGACATAATAAATGTATTTACTAATTGACAAATATTGTATCTTGGGCATTCAGTTATAATAACAACTTACTATTCAAATATAAAGCTGGACATGGGATTGGTACATGACCCAAAGTCAGCCATCAAGAAGCTGGAACTTTAAAGATAAAATTTATCCTCAACATTCTCTCTAACAGACATCCTTTCTGGTAGACTCACAGAAAGAACAAGCACAAATAGTAAATATTATAGAATCCAATGAAATACAGGAGAAAAGCGGAATGAAGAAGCTATGACATAAATGGAAGTAAAGTAAATGTTATGTGTCCCAGGAAAGAAATGCATTGATGATAAATCACTGATTTGCTATTAGGGAAAATCGCTGGCTTAAGGAAAATAAATTTGTGCATATCCTTAGGGTGACAATGCAATGCAAAATTTGAAATGTAGTTTTCAGTTTCTGTATTAATTACTCAGTTTGTGTGACAAAAGCATTCTTTGCTTTATGTTCTCTCTCTGTCTCTATCTCTTTATTATATGAAGATTAAGTTAGTAAATGTGACATCCTAGCGGTTGTCAAAATTTGAGGAATCAGGTAATTTTAGATTATATGAAAGGACTAAATTTAAAACCATAAACATGTAGTGAATTTTAGTGAAGCAAATAGTTTTATCAAAATTTCAGTGGTTTAATTGACTAATCAGAATTGAAGACTGAGTCTAAAAAAGATAAACATAGTTATACATTGGAAATAAAGAAAATACTAACATTGCTGTGGAATTCATACTTCATATCTATGTTTTTTAGAAGAAAACAAAGCAAAACAAAAAACAAATTAAAAAATGCAGGCACCTACAGCTCAACTTTAAAGATGTTGGAGGAGAAGAGGAAGGAAAAGATTGAGGGGGAATATAGTGTTAATTTTGCTGTCTGATAGTGTTGATTTATGCTAATTTAGTAATTGAGAGTAAATGAAGCTTAATGTAGTAGCCTTGGCTGGAATAAAAATACAGTACACTTGAACTTTTAAAATGACCTATTAACTGACCCATGGCTTGGTTCTGGCTTTTCTGTTCTCTCTGCTCTGATCCATTATCCTTCCTTCTTTTTTACTCTGTGTCCTGAAGTCTGGCTTCTACGAACTTTGCCAACAGGATCTCTTTTCTTCTGATTTTGTGTTGGTTTGGGCCAAGAAAGACCTCTGGGAAAAAAAAAAAAAAAAAAAAAAAAAAAAAACCTGAAGGAAAGAGTATGAGTTTGTCCGATTTTTCAATCAATTTTTCCCCCTATTGTACCACCTGTAGCTAAATGTGTCACTACCGTTTTCAGGGAGGATCTTTCTAGGCACTCACCTCTCTAGTGAAGAGTAGTTCATTAACTACTCTTTGCCTTTGATTCTCCAGACCTAAGGATGGTAATATATTTGTGCAGCAACTAGTTCTAGAATACTTCACTGCTTCAGTTCCCTCGCATTCAGTCCACATTTCTGTAAATAGTCCCTGTACTATCTTTGGTTTTCCTAATCGTATTGAAGAATAATTGAAAAATATAATTGTATGTATTTAAAGTATACAACATAATGTTATGATATAAAAATGTATTGTGAAATGATTACTGAAATCAAGATAATTAACACATTCATTATCTCACAGTTAACTCTTTTGTGATGTGTATATATGTATAATGTTAAGATTAACTCAACAAATTTCAAATATACAACATTGCATTATTAATTGTAGACACCAAGCTGTACATTAGAAACTCTATTTATTCTTCTTAACCATCTGCTTCTTGCTGGACTTTGAATAGCACAGGTTCTGGAGCAATTTAGTTATAATTCTACAAAAATGTTGGAGTTTTCATTTACAGGAGTAATAAAGAAATTCAAATGTCAAAACTATTTAACAAGATTGAATGAACTCTATAGTAAAATAAAACTTGAAATTTTTATACAAATTTTTATTGTAATTTTTATTTGTATTACAAGTATCATTTCATATGTAAAGGTATCTTTGAGGTACACATTTTGTTTATAAAGAGAACATTATCTTTTGTTTCTAACAATCCTAGTTTATTGGCTGAAAGCCTATTTATTAATTTTTATTTTCCTTCCCAACCTACCATTCTCTTCAGATCATCTACATTTTTTTGTACTATTTTATGTACTCTATGGGCATTTCTAGACCCAACCAAGAGGCCCACACATATATAGTCTCCATTTATCTAGATTTATCTATATACACATAGCAAATAAAACAAATATTGTGATTCCCATTCTGGATATTATGATGCGGTCATGATATGAACTATGTAATCTGTTCTAAAGTCAGGTACATAAAACAGCAAGCACATAGATAGACAAACAAATAAATAAACACATAATCTGACTGAGGGGAAAAAGACAAACCACAGATCTCCGAGAACTAGAAATGAAACAGGAGCACACAGCATTAAGCATGAGATTAATACTTCAGCTTGCTGAGCAATGGGTTTAAAAGGGGTCAATCTGTAGGAACTCTGACTGTAGATGGATGAAAAGAACAAAAATTAACCCATTTGCGATAGGTGAATAGAACATAAATCACTAAGAAGCTGTATATTTTGTTGTTGCTTAACAAAACCGTATTTTGATAACTGAACTAAAGAACCTACTATGAGTTGATAAAAGCAAAGTGGTTATATTCTTACTTTAGATATAGATGTGTGTGTGTGTGTGTGTGTGTGTAAAGAAATACAATAAATTGATCTAAGCAGTTGATACAAAATTCTCCTTTGCATTATTTTTCACCATTCTTTGCATGAAAAATTTATGACATGATTACTTAGATCACTGAGTTAAGAAATTTCAGAACTTACAAAGGGCATAAACAATTATTATGTGTCATACTCATAAGGCAAAATTAAATATCTTTTCCACAATCTCATAGGTAATTAATGAAGAAGACATGATTGCCAGAATTTTGATATAGCTTTCCTACCTTTTACATAGATCATCTTGTGCTTTCCTTAATTAACTTTGTAAATATACTTACATGAGACATTTTTCACTTCCGTGGTACAGTTTTCCTCAGTACTAACACTTCAATTGTAACAGTAAATTTGCCAAGCCTAAATCCTAAACTAATGATAAATTAGCGTATCAATGCAATAAATACTTTGAAAGTTGAACCAATCAAGGCTTTTTTTTTTTCTTTCTTTTTTTTTTTGGCAGGGTCAAAAAATGTAGGCAGTAGCAACTAAAAAATGGGTCAGCATAAAAATAACTCATTAAAATTTTTACTTGTACATTTGTCACTTACTTATTAAAAATGTGTCAAGTAGTTATTTGTCTAATACAGGTTTAGATACTGTTGACACAACATTAAAGAGAGAAATTTTAAAATAAGATATAATTTCAGATAGTGATAAGTGGACTAACGATATTAAAATGTTAATGAGCCTCAGTAAAACAAAAGTCAAGGAATGCCAGTTTCATCAGGTAAAGCATCTTTGTTACAGGACAGCAGAGCAGACACAATTACTGAGATAGTAATCAGAAGATTAAAATTACAAGAACAGAGACTCTGTAATGGGTGAAAATAAAAGTAACAACAACTTTAAGAACAATAACTTGGCATAACATGAAAACAGCAGTAAGACAATGTGTGTGCAGCAGAATTAGGGAAAATAGATCATTTTATGTAGAAAATTTTAGACCATGCAAAGGTGCATGGATGTTATTTTAAGTAAAAATGATAACTTTAGCATTTTCTATTTTATATCTTTTTTTTGGAAAAATCAGGGATGAAGTACATGATTTTGGAGTTAAAAGATTTATTCTCTTACTCTAATCTTAAAGGAAAATCTTTCGGACAATAGAAGAGGAAGCAATTCTCAAATAATTAAATACTCTTATGTATCCAAATGGTTGAGAAACTTATGAAAAACTAAACAACTATGCTAGTCATCAAGAAGATACACGTTTTGGTGAATGTGTATGTCATATTCAGAAACATGGCACATGGGAGTGTGAATTGGCACAATTATTTGCAAAACTATCAATATCCATTAAAACTGAACACTTGCATAATCTATACTTTTGTAAAATACTACTCCTAAGTTACACACACCAAAAATGAGCACATGCCTACACCACTGGACATATTCGAGAATGCTCAAAACAGCCCTATTCATAAATAGCCCTTACCTAGAGACTACCTTAATGTCCATCAACAGAAAAGATGCCTATATTATGCTACAGTAATACAATAAGAACACATAAACTGTAAGTATACTTAGCACATTTAGATGACTCTCATGAATGTAAGGTTGAGTGAAAGAAGACAGATACAAAATTACACCGTTCTTTCCATTTATGAAAAGTTTAAAACCAGGAAACTTTAAAGTTATGCTTATAGACCTGGGTGACTTTCTCATTATGGGATATTGACTATTTCTGAGGTCCTGGTCTATCTTATTTCTTAATATAAAAGATAGCTATATGGGTAAATACATTTTGAGAACATTTATCAGTTTGTGCTTCTGATTTATAAATTTGTGTGTTTTCTTTCACCTAAGTAAAATGATAGAAAAGAAAAAAGAACAGTATGAATTCTATGTGGTTACAAGACTGTATGTGTGGACAATGGAGAAAAGACATTGCTATAATTGTTGTAAATGGTGGCTTGCTCTAGAAACAGGAAAGGTGTTTAGATTCAACATATATTCCGGAAGCAACAATTGTATTACATGTTAGGCTAGGTATAGTTACTTGTGAAACTGAGTTCAGATCTTATTTCTAGATATGTATAAAAGAAATATCAGAAAAAGAAAATACAGGAATTTAAATTTTGTTTATGACCTGTAAACAAAACATATCTGAATTTTATGGAAATTATTATATCTTTTCAATTATTTCAGTTTATTTTAATTATTTTAAATTAATTTAAGGTTTTGGGGGGGAAACTAATTGCAATTCCTAACTTATTGCATGTTATTTATTAAAAAGTGGTTTCTTTAACCTAATAATTACTTTAAGAACATTATAATTGTAAAAATTCTCTCTCCTTTACTCAATACCATATTTTAGGTTTTTTAGCATCTCCTCTATGAATTGTTATCCAGATAGGGCAAAGTAATATAGCTCAAGGATCCAGACTTCACTTTTGGAACAAAGGAGTCAGGAACAATAGTTTAGGTAATAAATTATCTAATGGCTAGACTTAGAGTACGAAAACACTGGAAAGCATCTTGGAGAAATGCCTGAAAGACTGTCATGGAATGTTAATGAAGAGAAACCTAATAATTTTCTTCCCGTTCACCCCGTTCTTCTTTGCCCTCCTCTTCCTAATGACTGTCAGCCTCATGCAGGTAACCCTTGAAGAAATTCTTTCATTAAGTGGAAAGAAAAGTCAATATAGTATAATCTTTAAGAACAATGTTGACAAGGTCTTGGTGGAGCTTCCAGAAAAACTGTGGAAATAAACTAAAGACACTAAGATAAAAACAAATACAAACTATTTATCCAGAAGTTATATAGCAAAAAATCAACTATCATCACTTGTGTTTGCCAGAGACTCCAATGCAGGCAGGGTGTGGGGATGCCTTATACAAGGAAAAAGGAAATATTTCAGGCATGTTCTGATTGAAATTTTTAGCAAATGTGCAAATAAAGACCATTGAAACAAGAATGAAGAGAGTCTACATGTTTAGAACTTCCTATATAACAAGGAGTCATTCACCATCACTCTGTCTTGACAAAGACTCAAAGTCAGGGAAGAGAAAAGCTTTTTTTTTAGTAAAAAGGAAAGAAAAGCCTACAGGTGTGGTCCCATTAGAGCATTAGGAAGGTAGGGGTCGTCTAATTAGAAGTGGACACTTTATGTGGTTGGGAGAGCATGTGTGGTTTTCTCTTATGAGTCCAGAGCTGGCAGTGGGGACAAAAATAAATAAATAAAAGGAGACTAGCAGTCAAGATACCATAGCTCTAAAATGGATTTTATTCTGTATATATTTTATCCAATTATGTTTCCTACCATTTATAGGCGTAACATATTATTTGCCAAACATTTAGAAACAATAGCGTATTTATATCAACTACCTTGAGCAGTCAGCAAATACTAATGTGTACTTTTGGAAATGCAGTAACTGAGATATGTGGTTCACCTAGTTCTTATGCAATGCACCTGATCATGAAAACCAGGTCTCTCAAGTTCCACTACATTGCTTCTTAATATATTGGCCATATGTACATATAAGCTACTTTTTTGTCCTAATCTTCTTCTACCACTTAAATAAATATCTGGAAATGAGTACCAATTGCAAGGATACAATATATTGGATTATATCAGAGTGTGTCTCTAAGATGCTCACAATCAATTCTCACATACTTCACTGATGCCAAGCAATGAATTTCACTTGAATTCTCTTGAATCGATTTCAAAATGTAGTAGCTTTTAATTAATCTCTTCTTTGCTAGTTTTTCTCTACTTTATAACTCCCATTAGCTTTGAATAATGTGTCCCAGACGATCAACTTTTATGCTTTTGTTTTGTTTAAGAAGTTGAATAAATTTAATTACTGAATGCTTTCCCAAGGTTCTATGGCTTTGGTGGATACTTTTTTCTTATTTTTTTTTTGTTGTTGTTATTGTTCTTTGCAGATCATATTGAAGATGCAATTTCTAGGATATTAGCCATAATATCTTATGTTCCCCTCCATGGGAAGTATAAAAAGAGATGTCAATCTTCTCAGCACCTAGAAGCAATATATACATAAAAATGCCATGACAAGCATTCACAATGACAGAGTTTTTTTTATTCATTTTATTCATTTATAAGTTTATTTATATTTTGCCAAACTTCCAATTCACAAAAAATAATGAAAGTTTCATTATTTTTATATATAAACAAATATTTTTCTTAAGTATTTAAAAATAAAACAAAAGGATAAAAGGACATAAGAAAACCAATCAATGTGACTACTATTCACCACAGGAATTCAAAATTATTTGCAAAGCCCCAAATCTGAAGTGAACTACCATGTTTCAAAAGCAATTGCTACAGGAATGGCTCTTTAATTTGCACACTCTCATGATTGTCTGTTCTCCAGGAAATCCATGTTTTTGAATTAGAAATTAAACATGTGTGAAAGAAAAATTAACCACTGTTCTGAGCACCTAGAAACAAGGCCAATATTCCCTCTCATTGGACTAAAAAAGAAGTAGGAAAATGTGCCCTTTCTTTTGAGTGGACACCGTCTCGTGTTGGGGAACACAGTTGTGAGGACAGAACGTGGGCTTCTTTTAGTCTTCTCTTGTGTCCTTTCATATATGCTCTATTTTTCCAACCACGAAGGTGCCTCTGGGAGTAACAGAGCAGCAATAAGATAGAAGGAAATGATTCTACACACAATGACACCACCATACCTTTATAGGATTGCTGAATATTAGATTGTTATGAAATAGAGAAACAAGTTTCTAAATTATTTAATTTGCTATTATGTTCTGATTGTTTGGTACTGTAGACAAGCGTGTATCCTAGAAAGCACAATTGCTTTTTTATACGGATACCATAGGGATACCCAGAAAAAGACAAAAATGATTGCCATAGGAAAACAAACCAAAAGCAACTAAAGACAAACTCCCAATAAAATTATAAAATAGGAAGAAATGCACACTGAGGAGGACATGTTTCTGCAGCCTATGGAATCAGTCTGCTCTTTTTTTGAGAGAATATTTCCAAATGGTTATGTTCAGTGATTGTAACATCTCTCCAGCGATCTCAAGGCAAATCGATCATTGTATTTGGAGATATAAAAAAGAGGATCAGCTAACCTTCGATGACAACTAGTTTGACATATAATGACTTAGTAACATTTTGATTTTCAGAGGTTAAAATTAAAATTATTATTTCTCAAACCGATGGAAGATCCATATCCGTATAGGTGATAAGAATAGTTTTATACTGCAAGAAGAATGTATACAGAAAAGAATCTTCATAAAAACGACATTAAGTACAGGTGCAGGCTAAAAGTAGAGTACCAGAAATTCAGTTTATGTATTTTGATTACTTTCTCCCCCTGGAGAATAAAACACTTCGGTCAGAAGTATTTGTATTGGTATACATATTGGTTATGAGACTGCCATATTGTCCTTGAAAGTCATGACAAAGCTTTGCCAGATGCCTTATCAGCACTTCTGAAACAAGCTGAAAATCCACTAATGGTAGTGTTATTGTCTAATCTTATTGTTAAGGTGAGTCATCAAATTACTACTTGCTAAAGGTGAGCTCGAATAAACAGAAGATTCTTTAGAGATCAAGAAATTACCTTTATAAAGAATTTAAGAATTAAAAATAGTAGAGAAGAAAAAATAGAAAGAAAAAAAGAATGAAAAAAAAAATCTATCAACCATAGCAGATCACTTACTTAAAATGTTAGTTTAAGGTGCAATTTAAGATGCTAACTCCATTATGAAGATTTAGCTAGTTTGACTCACTGCCTACTGAGGTTTTTAATTACCCTCTCCAGCACTTTTACTTCCTTGAAGGGCTAGAGATCTCCCATTATTGCCTCAGGTTTAATTAATTATGTATTACCCATAAATGACATTGTTTATCCTTTTTTAAACTTCAGGTACCAGCCTTGATACAAAGCACTTCCTGTTGAAACAATGGATTTTGAATATTTTTAATAAATTTGTTGTACTTTCTTGAGTTCCTTATATCCCACAGCCCCCTGTCTTCTTTATTTATATGTAAAGATAATGTGCACATTTACAAAGCAAGAACTATAAGTCGCTTTAAACAAAATCAGGATCAAGAAAAAAAACTAACAGATTAATGTGTTTCCTAAATTATCTCATCTAAGCTTCAAATAAAGAATTGTTTTTGCCTCATAAAGAAGCTAAGATGCAGTCTGATTTACTCTATCTGATGGTTTTTCAAAGCCTTGCTAATTAGGCTTAGTGGGGAAGAAATGGCTCTCTGCGGAGACCGATAAGGCTACAGGACTGAGGGAGAATGCCAGGAGCATGGCAATGCAGGAAAATGAGTTTCCAAAAATGTGCCCTGTTTGATTTTCTGATATTGTAACAGAGTCCAAGGTGGCAGCAAAAGAGAACAGATGGTAGAAAGCAAGGTGGCAAATAAGAGTGCTGGGAAATTTCAGAACTACCTCTTCTTATAGGCTGTTCACCCAAATTCATGTTAAAGTCCTAATACTCACTACCTCGGAATTTCACCTTATTTGGAGATAGGGTTTCTAAAGCGGTAATTAATTTAAAACGGAGTCATTAGGGTGAGGGTTAATCCAACACATCTCATGATTTTATAAGAGATTAGGACACAGAAAAGCTCCTGACACATGCATGTATGGAGAGATGACCATGTGTATACAGAGACAGGGTGGCCATCTGTAAGCCAGAGGGAGAAACCTTGGAAGAAACCAAACATGGAGACACTTTGATCTTGGACATCTAGCTTCCAGAACTGTAAGAAAATTAATTTCTGCTATTTAAGTCACCCAACCTGTGGTATTTTGTTATGGCAGTCCTACTGAAGTCAGAGACCCCTAAAATTTTATAGAGGACATAATAATTCAGGAATCCACTCACTCGCCTAGAACAGGTGAATAGCAGGACAGAAGGTGGTTGGTTCAGGAAAGTGGCCTGACCAACTGTCTCACTGACTGAAATCAAATAAAAGTAAATAACATGTTCCTTCCTTCCTTTACACTCTAACCTCCTGCCCCTTACACTGGCCTTTTTCACTTTGTTCAAATGATTTCTAAATTTCTGTTTATACCACCTAGTAACTCCCAACTAATATTAACTTTTATTAAACTCAAAAAAGAAAAAAAAAAACACTTGAAGAATTTCAGGTAGAATAGCATTGAATGTGAGTCTCGGAGTGCTGTGAATTATTCCCATAACTATAAAACCTTGGAGGTGCCTGATCAACAGTCTTGTAGTCAGCTAGCAAACACAGGCAAAGATCAGGTTTGTCATTCAGAGGTTATTCTGCTCAACCACAGAATAAATGTAAATACATTTGAAGAGTCATGTTGAGCAGGGTCTAGCACTATCACCCAGGTAAAAGGGCTAATATAAAGCTTTCTAGATTCGTCCTCTTCCATTTTTACCTTTCTCATATGTGAGAGTTGTTCAACATAGATAAAGGCCACTCATTTTTTAGCTAAAATATCGGTAGCTGCTGATAAACTGATTTGAAATATATAAAATATTTATAATCTTACCTTGAATTTTCAAACTTTATCTTGTACAAATCTTCGTGTGATCAGGTCTAAATTAGTTAAAACCCGCTCACAAGAGAAAAAATTATGTTGAGAAAATAACCTATTTTGTTCAAAAAAATATTGAGAAACTAGGGAAAATAAATATTTAAAAAGCAAAATAATCAAGTATCAACCCATCCATAAAGAAAATTATTAGTTCACATAACATAACTTGAAAATGTTAGATTGAGTTGAATTTAGGAAAAGCTAAGATGCATTAATACTTCACACAGTAGATTAAGATGATAGAAAGGAGATCTTTTAAAGAATGAATTATAGTTTACCTATAATAAATTAGTTTGCCATTTAAATGTTTATTTTGGTTGCATTATGTGTGTGTGTGTGTGTGTGTGTGTGTGCACAAACATTCACTATCATAAAACTGTAAAATAAAACTATAAGAACAATATCCTTATAATTACTTTGTGGTAATATTAAAATATACGTCAGAAAACACAGTATATTAACAAATGCATGCAATACATGTTATTTCCTCAATAGCACTGTGTGATGACTATTGTAGCTTCACAGTATGCCTTGAATTAAATGGTGTCATTTCTCTGACTGTTCATCAGTATTCTGTAAGCAATTTTGATTATTTTGATTTTTCCATGTACCAGAATCAGTTTATTGCAATCCAGAAAATAATTTGCTAAGATTTTGATAGGAACTGTGTCGAACCTATGCAAATTAAATAAGCTAACATCTTACAATATTGAGTCTATCTAAATATAAGAAATATTTCCACATTTATTTAGATTGTAATTTCTTTCATCAGACCTTTATAATTTTCTTTATATAAATCTTGTGCATATTTGGCTAAATTCATACCTAAGTATTTCATTTTTTGATGCTAATGCAAATTACACTGTGTTTTTAATTTTCAACGTTGTTATTGCTTGATATATGGGAAAGCAATTGACTTTTGTATATCACTCTTACATCCTACAACCTTACTATTGTGGACAAAAAAGGAGCTACATACAAAACCTGACAAGCTCAGTGGCAGCCTACATAGTGGGCCTTACAAACTCAGAGACTGAAAGTAACCACATAAGATGGTCTGAATGTACAAATTCCTAACTAAAAGTGTAATGGTGGGTAGTCACGTCCTAGGCCTGCAGCGTCCTTGACAAAGGTCAACCTTTACTTCAAGGAAGCTTGTCTATTGATTTTTGCATCTAAAATAATACACCTTTAGAATGTCAGACGTCTCAGGGCACACCCACTACACCAGATCACAAGACTACAGAACCCCTCGTTGTTATCTTGCTTCCCAAATTTCATCTCTACACTGTAAATGTTCATTATTAACTCTCCTGTACTTCCCAATATAAAAGAAATATGTGTCTCTCTGTTTTTCTTTTTATCTAATCTCTGAGATTTCCCTTCTTGGCTTTCTCCCGCTCCCTTAATCTACCACCAAAGGATTTTATATAGCCTTCCTCACATCTCCTCCTTTGATTCTAATGTATAAAATAAACTGCAAAACTGCCATTCTCTGGAGCATTTTATCAATCTATTGAGATTTTGCTTCCTGGAAATTGCCATCAGTTTGGCTCACATAAACTCATAAAAATTCTCTGTACTGTTGGATGTTTCTTATACTGACACTAGAATCGCTTATTATTTCTAGTGTATTGTTTTTGATTCTTCAGAACTTTCTGTGTAAACAATCAAGTTATCTGCAAACAAAGGTATTTTCTTCCCTCTAATTTGTATACATTTTATTTCCTTTCTTGTCTTGTTATATTATGTAGGACTTCCAGTACAATGTTGAAAAGGAGTAATAAGATACATCCTTATCTTATTCCTGATCTTAATGGGAAAGCATCTAGTTTTTCATCATTAAGTATAATGTTAGCTGTAGGTATTTTGTAGATGTTCTTTATCAAATTGAGAAAGTTTCCTTCTATTATACTAAATTTCAAAAGCCTAAATCTCTAATTTAGGGCTATCATGGTAATGAATGCAGAACTTATGTCTCATTACAATGGAAGCAGCTTCAATAAAATAATTTTTGGTTACTCTTGCTTTTGTTATTTGTTTTGTCTAATTTTTTTTAGCAGCATCTGCCAGCAAATTACCCAAGATAGTGTTGTACCGTAATGTATATTCAAGAAAGATAAAGGGCATATTAGAGTCACTCAAGACTCTAATGGACATCGGTCTCTTGTTTATCCCTAAATTAAGATCTCTTTAGTATATTTTGATATTTTCCCACCTTGTGATTCTTGGTCAGGAAAGAGATCACTTCTACTGTAGAAACTGAAACAAATTCAGACATTTAGCTTTTTGAATCGTCTTGGAGCTACAATGTTGGGACTAGACTAAGGCTCAGACAACCAAAGCACATACCTTATACTTCTAACTTAAAGTTATTGTAACAAAGTAGTTCGCATAATGAAAAATCTACTCAGATGGTGCATAGTAGCAACAATAATTGCAGCAGCAGCATCCAATTTATAAGGCATCGATTCCCGCGGGAGCAGTGTTGGTGTTCCATGCCCCGTGCCAGTAGCATGCTCACTAACAAAATAAAAAGCCTAAGCCTTCTTTAGTTTCTTCTAAATTGTGGCTACATAAAACATGTTTAGTGTTAGCACTCCACATCCACCTTCCTAAGTGTTAGTGCAGTTGTGTTGTCTGGCGCTCAGACTTTGTTATGAGATATGATGCCCTCGTTCCATGCAAACATCACAACTTATCTTACACTTTGGGGTATATATGAATTTTAATCAAAAAATATCCTTGATTTACTGAAGAAAATCCTAGTTAATTCTCAATCTATTAAATTTTCATTGGTCATTTAAATAAATTTCTTCAATTGCTGGAATAAAGATTAAGAATTAAGAAGGAACTGATAAATTTCGGTTTTAATTTCAGACAATTCCCTCTCTGACCTGCACTCATGAATGTGTTAGATATTTAATAATTAGCCCTTTGGGAGGCAGAGAAGCCTTGACTTTTAGGTTGTGTTGATTTCCATAGCATGAACATTCCCATCGTAGCTGATTATAAGCTACCCAAAAATCTAACAATCAGCTCCCATGAGCTGACTCTAGCTCACTATTGCTTGTATTCTTCCTATAGAGGAAAGAGATTACATTAATTAATATTTATTAATTTGCATATTTCTCTAATGACTACACATAATCTTAGGAATGTTAACATTTCCTTTTCCTATTTTTCATTCTGACAATCATTCTGATTGTCAATGCTAAATTGTTTTTTTTTTTATATTTCATTTCTATACAATATTGGTTGTTCCTTGAAGGAAATGACAATATGTGTAACTTTGTTCTTCACATTTTTCCACTGTTGTTATTACTATGTATACAGAGAGTTGCAACATCACAGATGCTCTTGGTGGCAATGAGCATATGAGAATATAAGCACACGCGTCAAGATTTAAAATCAATAGACTAAACACCCATTAAATGAGTTCTCCTGCAAGTTTTCAAAGAAATTGACCAGAACCACAGTGCTTACAATAATCAATTCTAATCCACAACCAAGATTAGGCATCAATACACTGATTATTTTGGAGAAGAACTGATGTTTTCCCAACAACAGCTATTAAACTGGAAAAAGAAGGTTAGTGTATAGTTTCTACTACATCATATTGATATTGGAAGACACTAATCCCAGCAAGAGAGAAACCACTGCTTTGTTAATAATTCAACTTAAATGTTCTACAGACATATGGTTGTGGTTTTTCTCCCTGATTCAGAGGTGCTGCCTTGTCATATCACTGTTCCCCAGTGTGATGGAGCAAAAACGATTCTGAACGTGTGCTGGCCATTCTTTCTATATGACTTTCTCCTATGTGTGTTACTTCAGAAGCCTTGAAGTATGCATTGTTTGAGCATTTACAAAACCATGCACTATAGTTTTTGTGAGTAATATTATCTAATACTTTATATGTGGGAGAAATCTGAATGTGGCTCATTCTGAGGCTCTAATTTGAAGAAAAAATCTTAAACTTGTAAAATTTTATAAAAACACTAAAAAATACCTTTAGGAAATCTATATTAGAGTATGCACTTGGTTTAAATTGAAAAATTTTAGAAAATCAAATGTATTCTAATAATTGTTCATAAGTATCAGAATTAGGCATAGAACTAAAGATGTTTGGAAAAGCAAGAGATCTAATGTCCATTTACCTTGCCATCTTACCATTAACTTTGTAGAAGTAGCTTTTAAATTGCCAGACAGTATGGTGTAATACTCCTGAAAATGAGATGATCTACCATTTTACTGTATTGTTTCCGAAATTTATTCTCATCATGTCCACTTTAGTGGTCCATTACTATTTCCCAAAGAAATTAAAAGAATTATGCAACAGTTTCTTAAATTGTTATTTGTTCATAAAAAGGCATTCTTGGAATAGAGTATTATATAATTTTTCCATCTTTGATAATCAGCTATATCTAACTTAGCTTTAGTTTACACTTGACTTTGAAATACTATTTAAAAGTCAGTATTCAAATGAGCACATGATCCTTGATTTTTGTTCTGTGAGCAACTAAGCCCTTTGCTTGGAATGTATAGTATGATTTAACCTAAAGCCATATTTTCTTAATTACACTATTTCTATTATACCTATTTATGTTTTTTTTTTTGTAGTGCACTAAATATATTTACATGTCCCAAATTACTGTAATTACTCAGCCACTACCCAGCTTATCTTTTTGTGTGCACACTCTGCACCTGGATAGTTTACTTGCATATTAGGGACATTTTTCCTTCTCCTGCTGCTGTAAATTGGGACAAATAGGACTTGTTATCACTTTAGAAAAGAATCATTCTTTCTTTCTTCCATTAAATCCTGCTCTGTTAAACACTTAAGCAGACCCCTGTCTCTACAGAAATGGTATGTTTCACAATAATTTGAAAGAAAAGTTCTTATGTGGTTGACAGCATAATTTTCTTGCGGCCTTTATTCAACTATATGAGAGATAGAGAGTAAGAGAGAATTTTTAACCTCAACACATACATGTAAATATCCTTTGCAGATATTTCCCTTAATATGAAAATGATATCTAAAAAGATTTATTTTTCTAGATTGAATCCTGATTTTCTGAGAGGGTCAGATATATTGTAAACGTATTGATATGAATAGTCTCACATGAAGACTTTGTCTTCACACTAATCTGTAAACATTTCAATTTATATATATTCCTATTGTTGAGAACATTGTAAAGATACAATGTCATTAAACAAAATTTCATGACCTTTGTTACCTCAATTAAACATTGACTCCTTTTCTTTTGAGTAGACAATTGCTTTAAATATATCTTATTTTTTTCCGTATTATAGGTGAATGAAGTAAACAAAATAAGGAGCTCCTTTTTGTTCTCCCCTTTTAGAATTATCTTGACAACCTTAGCTAAATCATATTTAGACTTGAAAAATTCTGTTTCTATCAAACTTTCTCCATAAAATTATTCTTCAGTATTACAGGCTATTTTAAGCTTACCTTTAGTCGAGATCCTTTAACTCATCAGGCCTGAGGTTGCTTAATGTTACTTGTGGTTGTACTTTTATATGCTGTATTATAAAGGAATTAGTGTGAAACAGTAATTAAGGAGTTCAGTAGCAGCAGACTCTAATTTCGAAGTCTGAATTTGAGCTGTGTTTTTGACATTCACTAGCTACATGACCTTAGTCACAATTACATTATGTCTCTGTGTTTGAACATCCTCATTCAACAATAATAACTGAAAGAAAACAAACTTGTTGAGCATCAAATAAGACTGGGGATATACAGATGAATGAGACAACCTCTGTCTTTAGAGTGAAAATAGCATAGTACACTTTCTTTAGACCTAGATAAGACAAGCTAAGTCTACTCACTCTGGCTCTCTTCCAGCAATACTCCACACCCATGGCTAGGAGCCTGCCAGACCAAAGAGATGTGTCCTACCAGCATCCTCCCTTCTAAACCACTCTCTGGGTACCTATGATTCCAGAACTTTTTTCTGAACAGCCCTGAGGCCACATACAGGGGATATATAATTCTCTACTTGTGTCAATTGTCTTAAGGGCAAAATATACTACTAATATGTAGCTACGGGGCCAAAAAAGTGGCTGAGAGACAATATTTATATGGGGCATAGATAGAGTTGGACTTGCAGGCTAGAGCTCAACCACCTAGGCCCTGTCAGGTCAGGGGAGAAAAAGAGTAGCCTGTACACCATGGGCCAGAACTCAGATATCAAAATTCAAAATTTGAATCCAGCATTACAGTCATTGTGCAGATATATTTATCAAGACAGCTGGACAAAATATTATGTTATAGCAGTCGGTAGCTTGGTATATAACTTTCACATATTTAAACATATGAAACACAGGTTTCCAATGAACTCTTGCTCCATATTAATCTCTAAACTTTAATTAAACACTTGCAAATATTAAATAAGTGTCTGATAAGAAATAACTTCTAATTCTATTTAACCTGAAAAAGTCAGAGAGCCATTTCCTTTCTGGGGTGGAAAGGATGCTTAATTTTAATTTAGATGGATGAATATAAACCTCATAGTCAAAGTGTAGACAATAGGTCAGTCTAAAAAGATCTGATGCTAATATAATGCTCCTTGAGAAGAGAGTCAAGTTGACACGGGACACAGTCTTGGGTTCAACAAAACCAGATCATAGGTTTTAAAGAGAAGTTGGCATTTCTATTCGCTAAAGTTTCTGAAAATATGAGAAAACATTACCTGCTAATGTTTTTATTTCCTTTTGTTCGGCTTCACAGCTTTCCTTTTTTTTTTTTTTTTTTTTTTTTGCCCTTCAAAGAGGAGAAAGAAGAGAACCAGCTTTGTTGCAAGACAAATATTGCTGAATTTTAATCATTGTATAATTCTTTCTGGCAAGATTATCTAAAGCTTGCATGTCCCTTCAAGTAACACTTTGAAAGTCTATCAGATTGTGAGGCCAAAGGGCTATACAAACAAATGCTTTTATTAATTCGATTTTTCAGTATTGTGAAATGTGATTTCACAATTTCTGTGCAAGTAGATTAAAGTCATAAATCTGAGTTTATCACACCACCTTGGAATTAAACAAGAGAATAAGAAATCCCCTTTCAATATGAGGACAAGAAACAGGAAAGTTAAACAGGTCGGAGTCCAAATAGAGATTTCAAAGAAGAAATTTTCAATCCATGAATCTATACAACAATACAGGAAAAAAGAAATAAAGAACATGGTTAAATATTCTCCAACCTGAGAGGTCAAGTCAAAGATAAATGCTTATTAGCTACTTGACCACACACTGAAATCCATTGGATTCCACAGTCTGAAACAGAGGTCAAAGTCAATAAAGATGTAAAAGAGAAAATACATGTTTACTACTCCAATTTAATGTAAATAATATTTGGATGTGTGTAAAATGTAAGTTTGTAGTCCCGGTCTCCTTTTATCTGATTGTCTCAAATAACCATCCATTCTCATCTTTAGACTCATGAATATGTTACTTTGAATTGAATATAGTTTAAAATGCTACGCAAACTATACTCTTAGCACTTTGTTTAAAATTTAGCACACAGCATTCAAAATCAAAGAAACAAGCAAAACAAATACTCCCACTCAATCTCTAACTACTGAACGTAAGAATGATAAAACTTGCAGGCGTCTGCTTGTTTTTACCTTCCTTATGAGGATTTTTTTTTAATCCCATAAAACTTTGATTTTTAAATCTTTCTGCAGTGAGTTTCAGAACTTTGTTGTTTTCTTCAGGATATTAGTTTAATTGTATTAATTTTAGTTACATTTTCTTAAGCTCTACTTTAAAGACATCACATACTTAATTCTGCATCTATAATATACACAGTCTATGACAGAAACATAAAAAACAAAAGCAAGGAAGTGTTCACGATAAAAATTAGGATAGCAGCTAACTTAGTGGGAAGGAGAGAATTGTGATTAGGAGAAGGCATATGGCAGTCCTCCAGGATCCAGAAAAATTTTTTTTTTTTTTGCTTCAGTTAGATGACTATTTCCCTTATAATGACTACATAAAGTATACATTTATGTTTTATACATTTTTATTTATATATAATTTATTTACATATATGTGTATATTTATGTATAAATATATATAATATATTTATAAATTTATTTATAATACATTAAAATATATTTATAAATATATAAATGTATATATTTAGATTTATATGTAAAAAAACTAAAATCCATTTTGCCTGTTAAATTATGAAGTTTTTGCAAGAGGATTATACTTTAACTCTACAGTACAGGTTATAGAAGACAAATATGTTTCACCTTCTTAAATTCAAGTAAATTTTGAAGATGATTTATTTTCTCTCTACATGGTATTCCTGAGAATGTTTATTCTATCAAGGATAACTGCCAATCAGGTAAAGTTTAAAATAAGAGTCTCTATAAAGCATCTGAGAAATCTTTCAGAAATCATCTAATGTCAGAATACAGATGAAATATATCACGCATAAATATTTTCTGATTCTGATAAAAGGAACACCACGTAGCAACTGAATAAAACCTATTATTAAAATATAAACTTTATTATAAGGATAAAATATTCCATAAAATAGTGCATGATAATTAATCATATTGCTGTAATTAATCTGATTTTATTTTGGTACAAACATAGATGTTTATGTGATAAATTTGATCAATATTATACATAATAAATAAAGAATGCTGACTGCTGTCTTGGAAGATTAATTTTGTAATAATAAATAGTTCACTTATTGTTAGGTCAAATTCAAGGAAATATATTTTGTCTTGAAATAAATTGACAGAGTCAAAGAAATAAAATTACTTCCCCTGCAACATCTTTTAGGATATTGCCATTAGGATTGGAGTCGACATCAGTTTCCCTAGTATATTTGTGGTGGAAACTATACAGCATTTTTTGTGCAGCTAAAGTAGTGAACTATAGTATTAATCTGAAATATCTGATAAATACTTCTAAACACCTTTACTATTGAGTGGGGACAGGGGGAGGTATTCCAATCTTATATGTTAAATGAAAATATTTATCCACCCTTCTCCTTCTTTAGTAACTTAACCTATAGGCATGTGCCTGAGACTTGGGCAATGAACACTCTGTCTGATAGTTGATTGTTGAAAAACTAACACAAAGATGCAGGGGTGATTGGGTGTTAATAGTTTTATTGGTTGACCTGAGAATTCAAAGGTAGAAAGAGGAAGTGTCTAGTGTAGCAAGAAGTGTTCAGTGACAACAATGGTGATGACAGCAATGACATTCCAAACAGAGAAATACAGATGTTTTAATACTTGATGTATTCTAGACCTCATTTTGTTACTGGACATTTTGTAAATAATTGTCACATTCTTCTAAAAACTCTGCTAATGCTTAAATTAGTATGGCTTTCTCTTGGATTTCAACCAAGGAGTAATTTAAAAGGCAAGGCATTCTTTAGCATTGTATTCTGTTGTGTGTGAAATATTGTATCACATATACTGTATGTCATCATACAATATCAGTTGTATTTTTTACTGCTATGGGTAATTCTTTCTTTGTCTTAAACACAATGGTAAGAGCTACTTTAGTTTGCATTGTAACTCCTTTTTAGAGAGTTTTTTTTTTTTTGCATGTTTACCTTTCAATAAAGACTTTCATTTGCTAAGTTAATAGCATGTGATTTGTTTAACCTTGCATAATTTTAGTCAAATAACCAAAATTGTGTAATCGAAATTGAAGAAAGCTCCAGAGCTATGAAGACATACATGAGTCTCTCATACACAGCCACAACTGGAGAAAACTCCAGAATACAGCTTGCATTAACCTTTCATCCACAAGAATGCAGGACATAACATTTGTCTCCTCTTCAGCACACAAAATAATAATCGTGCTTTTTGCAAAGTAGGGCTAAAACAGGACAAATTAAAATGGAATTGGACAGTACCCAAATTAATTACCGAGCAACCTGAAAATAACATAATGAAGCAATCAAAAAAAATTATTTTTTTTTCAGGAAAGTGATTTTTTGGATATGTTTAGAGTCCCTCCTTGCATTTTCAAATATTTTCTCTAATATTTATGACTATCTGCATAGAAATTAAGTTGAAAAAACCTGTATGCAATTTCTTAGAGAATTATAAAAAGAATATAACAGAGCTAAATAAAGACTCTTTATGAATCTACACTAATTCTGATATTGAGCTATGTTTCTGATTGTATTCATCACTAAGTTCATGTACCCAATGCCTTAACTCAGAGCACAACTACACATGAGAGCAGACAGTGTAAAATATTTCTCATCATGAATAAATCTAAAAATTCTCTATCGTTTAGGTATTTTATGAAACTGTTAATAGAAGATGGAGCAAACTCCAAGGGATTTTACACATTCAGTGGAAAAGATGAACTTTGGCTAATAAATTTATTTTAAACTTTGTCAGTGGGAAATTTAGAGCTATTATCCAGATGAGAAATTTTAAAGTTGCTTTTAAAATCACTACAAAGCAATAGGCCTAACAAATAAGAGATAATTTTGAGCCATCCACCTGAGATTCAGATAAAATCTTCAGCCACTCTAATTAGTATTAGTTGATGCTACTGCTAACATTTAAGCATACCTATTAAAGCACAAAGAAAAAATTAAAGATAAAAAAAGCAAGTAATCATAATCCTGAGTTGATTTTTATCATAATATAATTTTCTCAAATGAAATTAAATATGATCTCTCAGGCATAATTATCATTCAGATTAATTCTTATGGTTGTAAAAAATTGGACTTGTTTCTGACATTGCTAACCACACATATACTTTCAATGAGAATACAATCAGTATATTGCAGTTGTCTTTATTTATTAAAATTGTCAAGTAATTAGCTAACCGATTATGAAATATATGATATACATAAATATATAACATACATAAAACAGTATGCATGTGTTCAATTTACTATGCATTATTTTATTTCTGTCATTACTTTACATGATTTATACCCTCTGGTTAAAAAAAGTATTTATTTATATGATAAAAAGTGACCCATATTTTCTAACAGCTCTATTAAAAGTCTAATTTTTTAAACTTACACAGTACAAAATTTTAAATTGTTAATAACATTGATTTTTACTTCATAAATCCTTATTGATCTGAAGTGAGTAAACTGTAAATTGCATTCCATGGATACATGCAATATTTTAATTTCTAAAAACAATTTGAAAATTTTTCAATTATAAAAATGAATTGCCAAGATTGTGCACTGTCATGTGGAAGGTTTTAAATTGCCCTTTGTGCATCAAAAAAATGTTATGACAGGCCTTGTTCATTTTAAATAAAAATTAAAGAAAAACACATCTGTTTAGTTAGAAATGTTGTTACAAGTGAGCTGTAAAATATCATAAACATATGATCTTTGTATAAAATCAGGCATTAATTATATTAAGAATAACAAAGTGTAAATTAGTCATTTCTAATACATGAGTTAACTAAAAATAGGAGACATGCTAACTGTATGCCTCACTTTGTTAAATGTACTCAGAATACTTTAATGTAAGTCTCACAGCCGCTGTAAAACACACTTTATAGTACTGTATCTAGAATTATTTTTTAAGGTCAAATTATCATTAAGTTACTTTCCTAAGAGACATCAAGTAGTACTATGTACAGGACATATTTCAGTTTGAGCAGAGAATTTGTCTGTCTTACTAATCACTCTTTAATAAGAACTATTAAAAACTACTTACCTCACATTAAGTATATATTTATAAAAGGCTGAAGACAAGGAGAAAGAAAATTTTAAAAAGTCAATTTACATAAACATTTGAAGAAAGGTCATTTTATAGTTTTAATTTGCTCATTCATTCATTCATATTTCATTCAACAAAAGTTTCTATTTGGCTTCAGAGACATTTAAATTTAATTTTTCTTCTTCAATAGGTTACCTAACTCAGATATTATTATATTTCATTTCTTAAATAATAACATTATTAAATTGATTATATATCTCAAAATGTATATGTAACAACATATTGAATGATTACTGTGTATTTGGCCCTATTCTAGGAGCTAGAAGTTTTTAGTAAGTAAATAAAAGAGGCCAAAATCCTTGCCCTTGGGGCTTACTTTTTAGAAAGAGAGTCAAAATATAAGTAAAATTAATGCATAAAACATATATTATTCTAGATAATATGTTATGGAGTGTGGGTTTTTGACCTGGGATTTTTATCATGTAAATATTTAAATTTTTACATGGGAGCATGAGTAAGATTAACCCAAAAGGTGAATTTTTAGTAAAGACCTAAAGATAATGAACATATTGTCCCTACAGCTATCTGGAGGAAGAATAAGTGCCAACATCCTGAGGCGGCAGTGTTTAAGGTCAAACAGTGAAAGGCCAGGTAACAGAAGTGATCCTTCATGAGAGGGAGATGAGAAGATGATGTCAAAAGAGTAAGAACCCTACCGTTTTCAAAGTGAGATGAGAAGACATTAGAGGTTTTAGGAGATGCATATTCTGCTCAGATGTATGTTTTAACAATGATCATGCAGATTGGTTTGTGAGAACAGGCTGAAGAAGACAAGGGAAGGCTCTGAGAGGTCAGATAAGATGTTATTACTTTAATAGTTTGAAAGGAATTGAAATGGATCAGGACTGTCAGGTGGTGTTAGGTAGATAGGTAACCATCAGTGACAGGAGCAAAGGCCCAGCTCAATAACCATAGGAATGACAACACTGATGACCCAACCAAAAGTTCGTCCTAACCATCTCCCAGAAAAAAGAAAAAGAAGGAAAGAAAAAAAGTTTTTCAAATAATAATAGCCCTAAACCCTTTAGTACAGGAAATAAATGACCACAGCATAGCAACCACTTTAGGCCAGCCACAAACACTTGCACAGTAAGGAGTACTCTCTCTGCCCTTCTTTTCACCTCGGCTTCATTATACCATCATAATAATATCATGCATATGCCCAGATGTCCTTAAATCTAATTATAACAGATTGAATTCTGGGAAGGAAGATGCACAGTTGATAATAGATTATATAACAGCCACTGTCAAACAAAGCAACCTTACACATCAATCTGTTAGTACTGCCCTGCAATCACTCATCACAGCCCAGATATAAGACTGACCTCCCCACTGCTATGAGGCTACAACACTCTCCGGGGTAGCCCATTTCTCTCTTGAAATGTACTTCAATAAATCTTACTTTTTCTAATCTTCACTGATCTGTAATTCTTTATAGCATTGGCAAAAAGGACCAAGGCCCCCAGTGCCACTGGGGTGATGCCAGATTTAGATCGTCCCCAATGGTGACAGTAGGGCTAAAGAGAAGTACTCAAATATTGCATGTCTCCTAAAGATCAATTTGATAGAATTTTCAAGCAGAACTGTTGTGGGATCTGAGAAAGAGGGATTTAATGAAATCACCAAGGATTTAGGCCTGAATAATTAAAGAGAATGGATATGCTTTTAACAAAGAGGCTATCTGGAGAGGTCATTTTATCAGTTGTCCAAGTACGTTTCTTCCATGTCTCTGACTGTACAGCTAAACTGTTAGCTATAGCCTATGAATCAATATAGATATATAATCTTTACCTTCCCTTCTTCTAGGTAAGATGAACAACTAGATGTGCTGCTTAAATTTTTGTCTCTAGGATTTTTCTTCATTACTATACTTCAGGGCTACTGTTGGGTGGGGCTATAAAGAAGCAGCAGGTCACTTTCAAGTAAATTGGAATATTGTACAAAACATCTGAAAATCCTGACCTAAACTTTTTTTGCTAAATTAACTGGTAACATAGAACTCCCTTCAAGGCTACAGACATAGGTCAGGTAAGAAGTGTGTATTCAGTAGGTGTTTAAGGAAGACTTAGGAAGTTACTTTAATTATATAATTATAAATTGGTGGATAAGATGAATTATCTAGCTTCTTATCTATGGAGTATTGACAATATTTTTTCCTGTCTAGTAAAGACTAGTTAACAATGGGAATATATAAAAAGTAAAGATGATAAAAGTGCAATATCATTTTCCTGTTTTCTTTCCACAAGATTTGAAGCTGAAATAATACATTTTCACAACCATCAGATATTAGGTATTAGGTGGAATTGAGAAAATGACTTCCTCTCTTCTTTCTCCTTTCATTCCTACTCTAAGGGGAAAAAAAAATTAAAGTGGGGATGGTGATATTGCAATATATAAGATAGCCTTGATTCAGAGATTAAGAATATATGATTTCTTGTGGCCAATACGGAGTAACAGACCAGATTTACTCATCCACTTGAATAAAAACATTGATAAAAAATATAAATAAATAGCTCTCATGTCACCACATATTCGGCAACCACGAGAGAAAAGAAACAGACAAAGTGAGCCTGATAATTGTCCCAATTTATTACCTGGAAGACGTTTATAGACCATGGTACAGGAAGGTGGAATCCAGGAAGTCTACTCAAGGTGAGGAGACAAGAGTTGGAAGACCAAGGAAGCCAATGTGGCGAGAGCTTACAAGGAGTAGAGGAGTAGAGGAGAAGAGAAAACTGAAAAGATGAAACACTCCACAGATCTTTAAATGCTCCGCCTAGAATATTCAGTTGAGTAAAACTTGGCACATGTGTGTGAGGAAACTACCTAAACCCACAAAAGAACTACCTGAGAAGATTAGAAGTAACAATGTCTGAGACTTACACGGAGTAAAGAACAAGCTTGTTCCCAACAGCTAGAGTGATTCAGTTAATTCACATGTGAGAACTTCTGAATCTCTTAATGACAAGTTAACAGTATAATAAACTTGGATCACTCTTTAGTTAGGCAGTGTTTCACTCTCTGTTGTCACCAAATGTAGCCGTGGAGAGTAGAAGGCGTGTCATTCTCTGTCATGAAGATCGTAGGTATTCTCTACATGACATTTTCAAATTCTTCTTATCAATTACTTTCTATAACAAGGATGCATATTTGATTTGAGTTATACTTAAGTTCTGATTTGCTATGTGACATGCTTTTATTTATTTTTTATATGGTTTTCTTCTATTACACATAAATAATTGTATTTTCTGTGTCATGTATTACAGTGGATAGTGTAGGCCTCTCCTTCATATAACTTTTCATATCATCAATTTTTTTGCCTCTTTTCTAATTTTTCCTCCATAGTAACTGTAAAAGTATAAGATCCCCCTCTATGCTTTTGATTAGGTTTTTATCAGTGACTTCTATGTTTCTTACAGTTTTTAATTGCAGTAAAATCTCTACTTTCATCTCCTGTGGCTGCTTCATCATTATATCTTTGAAATCTTGAGCTCATGTTAGCATAAGTTTCTAATTTTATCATAAAGGCACTTCAGGAAATTTTTCTCTCACTGTTGCTTCAGAAAATATATATTCTTACTCCTTCTTTTAAAAAATTATTTATTTATTCTTCTGTAGTAAGTTTCTATAGTTGCCATGTTATTTCTTTTTAGTATATTTTGTTTAATCCAGAAATTTCAATAGAACATGAACAAATATTTACTTCAGTATAGTATATATATGGATTAATATTTCCCATATATACCTACTTTATTTACTTCAGAGCTACACACTCTGAGGAATAGCATTGCTTTTTTATTTTCCTGTTGCCTGGGACTGAGAACGAGGTTGGGAAGAAATCATTGGAAGGTAACTACAGGTCTTGTTTGCAGATAGGTAGGGCTCTATGTTTTCTTTCAAAATATCTTATTAACTCTTCTATATCAGAGTAATCAACAGGCAAATTTAACTTATCTTATTTTCCTTGCTTTTCTCTTGTTTTCACAAGTCAATACAGTGTTCTATAATGTGAAGTTACCTTAAATCTTTATGAGATGTAAAGGTCTTTCTGCTTTTTGTTGACTTTAGGTACAAATAAGTTGATATGACAAAGGGAAGAATCAAATTTTAAAATTTAAACTTATAAATAAAAACATATTATTTCTAACATTTGGCAATATGGAAAAGAATAAAATATTTGAAGCCAAATAATATAGTACAGATTGGAAACACTTGCCTCAAGGAAAACTTTGGTGAAAGTGGATAACTACATATGATGGTTTACACATGAAAATAGGAAGGAATGAATAATATATTTTTCCTTATCAGGAACCCATGTAAATATAATTAAGCACTTACTTAGACATGAATGTCAATGCATTTGTGTCTTCCCTTTGGATTTTAACATGGAACTGATGCTGTGAACCATATGCACATATTTATAAATAGAAAACATTAACTCACTTGCTTTGCAGAAAGTATCGCCATAATGTTAAGTATAATTTTTATTAGTTCAGGATCATTATCTTAACAATTTCACAAAGAACACTACTCTCCATGAGAAGCTCTAAGCCTTTAACATCCTGTTAAAATCAAAACCTTAGCATATTGACTAAGCAATCCTATTCCAGATATTTCTGTTTATCTTTCCCATTGATAATCATACCCTCAGAAATTCCATATACAGTGGAACATTGTTAAGAATTTATCCAAGCTACTCCAAGATTTTGTTGCTTCTGCATACATTTTGTTTAACCAAGCAGCAGTCTGCAGGGGCCTTGAACTGACACTAGCCCCTCATGCAAGTTCCTGTCCTAGAGAGGAGCCTGCAGAGTTACAAGCAAATGTAAGTCCCTGATAAGACTTACATGAAAGCCTTTGTGATCAACAGACTGCCCTGCCTCCCACCACCTTTCCCTTGTATGTTTCTCATGATAAAATTCCCATGTAATTTGCCAAATAACACTCTTTTGTTTTTCATTGACCAATCTGGCCTTAGCCCAGGAACCCTAAAGCATGCCATCCACTTATGAACATTGATAAAGGCCTGTGCCCAAGGTTGTACTTCTCTCTTTCTCTGTACAATGTCCTGACCACTCCTTGTGGCCCCTCAAGGCATGTTGGGTACTTCCTCTAAAATCTGTGAACAACCTAAATGCCCATCAACAGATGACTGGATAAAGAAGTTACAGCTCATTACATACAATGGAATATTACTCAGCCATTAAAAAAGTGAAATCCTACCATTTGCAATGACATGGATGGGCCTAAAGGTCATCATGCTAAGTGAAGTAAGTCAGAAAGAGAAAGGTAAATACCATATGATTTTACTTACATGTGGAATCTAAGAAACAAAAAGAACAAACTAATCAAAGACAGACTCACAAATATAGTGGACAATCTGGTGATGGCCAGAGGCAAAGGGGATTGGAAGGCTGGGAGAATGGGTTGAAGGATTAAAAAAGTACAAATTAGTAGTTGATAGATGGTCACAGGGATGGGTATCATGGCATAGGGAATGCAGTCAGCATTAATGTAATGGTTAAGTGGAGAGCCAGAGGGGAGAAAGAGCAATCAGGGGGAACATTTTATAACTATATAAATGCATAGCCAATGTACTGAACACTTAAAACTAATAATAAAATAAAATTTGAAATAAAAAAATACATGATTATTTTTGTATGAACTTGCAATTTTATTGAGAGAAAAATAAGCACTATAAAAAGATGAAATTAATAAAGTACAATAAAATTAAATTAAATTAATTTGGGGGCATAAGTGGTTACTTAAGAGGATTAGAGAGGAAATATTATGTCTGAGAAAAAGAATAATAATAAATATAAATGTCTTAATAGAGTTGGTAATGCTTAAGTTGAATGCAAATATATGAATAAAATGTGGTTAAACAAGTAAATGGTGAGCGAGAAAAAGCAGCTCCTGATCTCTGGAAACTGACCACCCTGAGCTCAGACGTTGGTGTTGTGAGGAGGTACCTAGTTCTCACAACTAGGCTTTAGTAGTCTTCTCCTGAATGCAGACAATTTCACACAACACTATCACACATGTTCACGTGTGTACCATGATGACGTGAGACCAAAGCCATGACCACACACAAAAATGAAGTCGCTGTTCAAACACCAAAATAGTAAATATTCCCCTCCCAGCTGACTGCTGTACTTTTCCAAAACAATTTCAACGTATTTTTATTTTTCCTCCTTTTATATAGATGATTTAAGATAGTCAGTCTAATCCTTACCCCCACTTCCTGATGCACATATCTATAGCAAATCCTGCTTCTATCAACCAGCCCCCAAATCACCTAACACTAGCCCAAATTCTATAATTTTTTCTAACAACAGTTTAGTGAGACTACCCCCTATCTGCCACAGTTATCCGTGGCACATATTCTCTTCTCTCTTGTGAGGAACTTGTATACTCAATTTTGTTTCAAAGTGGGTGTGTCTCCAATGTTCTTTTGACTGGAAGGCATTGGCAGTGTCTGGAAAATAATACTGCAAGAATTAGGATCTTTTATTTTTATTTTATTTTTATTTTTTGCTTCACAAAGAACATAGTATCACTAACTGTATCACTAAAGATCCTAAAAGCAAAAAGATGGGACAGAGATTAGAAAGAGTTTATAAAAGGATCACTTATTAATGTGTAGGAAAAGGTAGAGAACAGATCAGAGTTGTGAAGCTCCCAGGAACAGAAGTCGAAGAAAAAGCTGAGGAAGCTATTTCTGGCACCTACTACCAAGAGTATAGGAGCTGCCCATCCCAAACTGTGGTCTTCAGTAGAGAATAGCGGCATTGTCAAAACACTGTTAGGTGATAAAAGAGAAGGGTCAAAAGGCCTTGTGGCAGTAACTTTCTTGACCAAATTTAACTCTGGAAGACAAAGGAGAGGGACTGTGGCTGATTCCATCAGTCATTAACTATCTATGGCACATAAAAATGTGGACAAGGTAGAGACTGTGACAATTGGACCTGGAGGGTAAATGAGAGAATATCCAGTAAACTAATTATAAGTGGCTTCAACGAAAGTGGTTAAACTTTTTTCAGCTATGTATAATTTCAGGATAAAGTTGAGCAGCAGGTCTGCTTTCATAGGTTTGCACCCACACAGTCACATGAGGCACCATGCTCAGAAGGGCTTTAGAATTAATGCTATGTTGTTACTGTCTTTTAATTCCTAATATTTATTTTTTGTTAGAATTTGTATATTGAAAGTGAAGTCCTGTGGGGCAATGGAATATGCAAGTGAGTAGTGAAGATACAGATAGTATGGTATGTCTGCCTTTTCTTGCCACCACATTCTGCTGTTTTTGCCACCCACTCACACAAATGCTTGTGACATCCCCATAAACACAGACTTCCAGTGGATCCACAATATGAGGGAGCTAGTGAGACTTAAAGTATAAGGTAGGCAGGTACGTTACATCTACAATCAAGTACAGGTACCAACAGCCCCAAGAGTCTTCAACTTTCTGTTAAGCAAAACCTTGCTCCAAATCACAAAGAAGGCAATGACATTGTAAGAAACATATACCCAAAGAAAACCATCATATATTTTCTTACACATGTTATTTCCACGTGCTTACCAACTATAAACACTGAAAATAATGACAGAAGGAAAAGGAGAGACAAGGCGACCCAGAGTTTTCTTTTCTGTCAGTCTTTTCTTACTTATAGCAAAATAAAAGGAGAGTATTTGTAGAAAAGAAACATCAAAAAGTGAAATAAAACCAGCTGAGTTATTTTTGTGTAAGATTTTCATTGTTTTAAGGATAAAATACACATGAACATATCAGCTATAGGTCATAACTTGTGTAATTTCAGTGATTTCGCATCTATGTTAAATGCTCTTATATTTGCAATTAAAACTGTAGTTGTATAGTACAAAAATAAATGGGTAATTCATACTAAAATGTAAAATTATAGTTTTTCTTTACTTAGAATTATTATTAAATAGCAAACAGAAAGCCTTGCAACAACTTAAAAGAAAGACTATGGCTAAAAGAGAAATTTTTATATTTTATAATCTTTAACAACACTTTTTCTATTTTATGAAGAAAGTGTCTCAAAAAAAATTTTTTTTTAAGTTCGTGCTGGGCATCCAAGTATTTTTAGTCAGCACTTTCAACATTTATAAAAATATATGCTATCTAAATCAGCTTTCTTGTGAATTGTGAGCCTGCCTCTTTCCCATGATCTCTTTCATGGTCATGGAAGCCCCAGAAATATGTTCTCATTCAGTATTGACAGAACAACAGGAAAAGAAAGCTATTGTCTTCACATATGACTTTCTCTTTAACAGGAAGAAAACTCAATCTCAGATGACTCCCAGTTACTCACTCTGCACCCCTGCTTCAAGAGGGTAATTCACGTTCTAGTGAAAAGGAGAACAATAGTTTGAGGACCTGGCATCGTTCATTTCTATAGGAGACTCTAAGAGCAAGGAGAAGAAATGACAAATTATTTTGAGAGGCTATCGAAATGTGTACCATGGCTATGAATACCCATTAACTTACACAAACTAAAATAGCAAGTTGGTTGGCAAAGCTGTTCACACTTTCTTTCTAAGTTTACTTCCTTCTTTGTCATCAGTAAACCAATATCCCTAAATTTAACTATTTATATATTTTAAATCATTGTTAAATGATTTCTATAGTAGCAAATAAATTAGAATTTTCTTAACTGAATTTATAGATATAGAGCATAAAAAGCACAACCTTTCTAAAAGTGCAGCCTTTTGTAAGTCTTTTAGATTTTATTACTTTCTAAATTTAGAATTATTCATTATCAAAATACATCATTTTAGGGTCTCATGATAGCTCATATCAAAGAACAAAAACAAATACGATCTTTGTTTTTCTTTCTAATGCTTTCATCAAACTAAATACGTAATTCTACTTTAATTGCAAAATAATAGAGGATATTGTGCATGTGTGTATGGCACATTTTGAGACATAAATGCTAGATATATTAAATTACCTCATATTTTAAATAATGGTCAGATACTGCCATCTCCTGTTTACTAAATAAAGGGAAATCAGACATGCATGATGCACAGGCACATGTAAACACACACAGAGGGAGAGATTTAGAACTTAGCTACGTTGACAAAAACTTCAGATTTGTGATTATGTTGTCTTCTTTGGAGTTTCTGATTTTTTTTTTACAAACAGAAATGTGAAAGTAATACAAATTAATATCTTATTCCTAAGAAGATTTGACTTAAAACAATGCAAAAACATTGATTATGTGACCATGATATTTATGATATGGGTACTAGGATGCAGATTTTTTTTTTTTTATGACAGGAAATGTGTTACCTTGTGTCTTACCTATGTACGGAAGCACTTAATCTCAGGGACACATTTAACATCACTCAAATGTGAACACTTTTGACTTTCTGTCACTATTGTTTGAAATTTTTCTAGCCTTCTTCTAGTTTACCATACTGTGTAGCTTGTGTCTTCTAGAATGTAATAAGTTTTGAACTCAATAGAGCTTTCATTGCTAATTCTTGGTGCATCTTTAGAATTCCATCATATTCTCTACTGTGTTAGCCTACTCCCTTTTTTCCTTCTCATTACAGTCTTTGATATCACCATTGGCTGATATTGGCTGCCCTAAATTTTTCTTCCAACTATCCTATATATTCTATTATTCATGTTTTGTTGAAAAATAGGAAAAATATTTATTCTAGAAGGTAAAGGCAATGATCTTAAAGTTAATAGTGTTCTAGACAAAATTATTTTTAAAATAAGTAATTGGAAGAAAGTCATAATTTGAAAAGCCAAAATTAATTGAAGAAAAAAACAGCTCTTTACAATTTAACTTAGTTGTTGGTTTATGAGACTTAGTTATAAGACTAAGAATTTCTAAAACCATCATGGACATCATGAATCAGAACACGTTAAGTGGACAAAGGCTATTACTCAAGTCCATTTTTCTTAAAATAATAACAAAAAAAGGCAGTTGAGGCCTGCAGGCTTTGCATGTATTTACATTACAAAGAAGAAACAGCTAGTCCCTGGAAGCCTTAAATATAAAAAAAGGTCTTCTTCCCACTCTGCTCTTCTTCTCAAACACCACTTTATTAAACCGAAAATCTATGAGACAAGTAAATCCCCCATCTGAAGCATATTCGTGTGTCCCAGAGAATGTCTGCACAACTGTGAAAATCTTCCATTCCCTTAACACACTATTTGCTGTCCCGAAGATTTAAAAGGAATTGTTTCTATGGAACCAATAGGGCTTGACTTTAAAACCTTTAAAATTGCTTCATATACAATTATAGGACAAATAATTCATGAGAAAGCTCATGAATTAACAATACAGTAATAAAAATTGATTAACTCCGACTCGATCATTAGCCATGCAAAGCCTCATGTTTTTCATATTATCGGTTCTGCCAGTGTGTCATCTTAATAGATGTATAACTAGAGCCTTTGAACATACTACATGATTTGTTCATCATTCTTCCAAACCTTTCTTCAAGCAATTTGTACCAATCCAACACCATTGCTTCTTTTCTATCTCATCTTCTTGAAAAATATTCATCTATCATTATGATTTCATTCACATTGTTTTCCTTTCAAATTACCATGAATCATGAAATATAATACTTTTTTTTTATTGGTTTTAGCCTATCTACTTACAGACTTTTATAGTTTCTACTGATTCAATTATATTTGCTTAAACTTAATTTTCTTCTTATTGCTTAGCTCTTTGCTAGGTTTTGAAGAAGTGCCAGTGGAAATGTTTAATGAAGATTTTGTCTCCATCAATTTACTTCTTTTTTCCTCATAGTATATAATCACTGTTTTATTCTTCATGCTGTAATTTATTTCTTAATTTGTTTTTTTCACTGACACTTTTTACTCGTCATGGTAAGTATATTCACTTATCAAATTTTGTTATATTTTATTTTGTTATATTTTGTTATATGCAGACGTTTCTGCCTGCATTTCTTCTCTGGTGATTGTATTTATTTATCAATCTTCAACAAATGCATCTATGTCTGGTGTTACAAAATCTACATGTCATGATATTTAATTTCAGACTTATAAGTACTGACCACTACCACCATCAACAACATAAAACCCACCAATCAATAAACAAGAGTGTTGATATCATCAGCATAAAGATATATTCTATCCAAGTTATGGCCCCAATCCAACATCCCACTATTATCTATTTCTGTACCCTCTGCTTATGCCAATTTGAATTTCTGGGTATTTATATGCTATGTTTTTAATACTTTTTTTCTCCCTATACTTAGAAGTCATTGCTTCTACTCTAATCCCCATGAGGTCAGATTCTAGATCCATGGCAATATCTGCACAGAAGGCTGAGAAAAGTCTCTTTAGCTAAGTGCCCCTGGGCCTATCAGAATCTTAAGTATGAAAACTGGAAATGCCATATACCAACAATTACCAGTCTCTGCTACAGTACAGAACTAGCATAATTTTCTAATAATAATTATTTTTTATTGAACTGTAATTATGTTTTAAAACCACAACTACTCAGAAGAGTATATTTGCTTAGTGTTTTAATGTAAAAAAGCATATTTTATCTATTCACAATCAGAGAATGGGAGCTATACCAGTTGTTATTGATAATGATATTTGTTTCTTTTTGTATATAAAATTTACTTGGGTTTTATTTATGTCCCAATATATCTCAAATGTCTATGTGTCATAGGGATTTAAATGGAAGGTATATTTTTTCTTTATAGAAAAAACGATTAACATATAATTATTATATACATTGAATACATATGATTGCATATTTCAAGGCTTGATATAAAGATTGATATTTGTGCTTAGAATATCCTACTTACTATATTGCTTAAAATATTTTATTTTTTAAACATGATGTAATCATTAACCTATTAATATAAAAATTGTATTCTTGTTTTATCATCATAAACTAAGAGTAAATTGATCAATTATATTTTACTTTATAAAATACTAATTTGCAAAGAAATTTCACAAATATATTTTTGAAGAAATATTGTTAATATTTTAGCAGTTAAATCAAATTCTGCCCCTAAGGTCTTTAATCCAAAACATAACATTTTTGTTTATACCTATATTTCAATATCATAACGTGAAAAAAAAATCCTCTATTGTTCTCTTTATTTTGCATAGTGGAAGAGAATTAAAATCTTGTATGTATCACATATTTATCTGAACTCATTGAAGGATAAATAAAATACGTGCAAAGTATTTACAAAAAAAAATTCAAAATTATTCAAACACACTAGTGAACTTTTTAGGAGAAAATCTTCTGCACAATAATTAAAGTAACTAACTTTATAATTTGAGTTACTCAGCTTATTTGTTTCCTTAAGTCTTTACTTCCAGCTAAATACTTCTGAGGTCGGTCATATTATTCAATGACCTTTAAAGTAAAATTGAAATATTTGATTTTACAACTTTTCTTTACCTCTCTTTCCCTCGCTGCATGTAGTCTATAAACCTCAGTAGAATTAATTGCCTAATTACAGAGAATAAAATGGAATGTCTTTTGAAAGATTTTTAATTTGTATTTCCTGCAGTGGAGATTTTACCTGGTTGCCTGGTGTACACAGTTTGCACCCATTAACAAAGAAAATAAGCATCTACTTGGGAACACAATTTTAACTTGATAATAAGTGTAACACAAATGCTCCATAATTTTAAGTCATTTTATATTCTAAGAACTAAGTCTGGAGCCACTGTAGTAATTAATCCTTATTCATAACTATTTATCCTCTTGGAAATAAACTCCATCTTTATTGTTTTAATTTTTTTCTAGGTACAATTTAAATATGTAGTAGAAAATTAGGCAGTTAGAAAAGTATTAACAGTAGCTGGATCTAAGGCACTCTGGAGGAAATTTTCCTACTGTAGGATTTGATGAATTTTATAAACAAGACTTACAAATAAATTCCAAGTAAATATACCTGAGAGAGAAACACATTCCCTCTGTTGAAGACATATATTTTAATACGGGTTTTAATCTGCTTTATTTGTGGGCAAATCTAATTGTCTTCTGAAATCCATAGGTTCAGGGTGTATGCAATATAGTCGCGTTAGTTGTACATATGAAAATGTGCAAGCAGTATCGGAAGACAAAGAATGCAAAGGCAAATATGTAAGACTATTGAAATTGTTTCCTATGATGTTATAGGAAATGGGAATCAATCTATGACACTCTCGTATCAAAAAGTGGGACACAGGATGACAATAAGACAGCATGAGTCATGTGCATGGAAACCAAAGAGATTTTAGCACTGAAATGTTTGTGTTGACAGCTGTCATCAAAGACTACATTCACCTCCACTTCTGCACTATTACCTGGGCCGTTATTATCTTCCCTGAGTGAAAATCAAATCTGGGAAGGTGCTAGGAATGGGAGATCCCAAGCTGACTCAAGTTGCTTCAACTCTGATGAAATATAATTGGAATGTTGAAATACTGAAATATAACTTACATTGAGTTATTAAAAATAGTAAGAAACATATTAAACAAAACAAAACTGTAATACCCCTATAAAACAAAATGTTTACTTCACACTTGTCAACAAATATCAATAAGTAGTACATTTGAGAGAGATCGTATTGGAAAGTAAGGGCAAAACCATTTTTCAGAAGCCCACAGAAATCAGACTACAGAGATGAGGCTTTATTTCCTGGGGAGGATTTTGAATTTTCAATATTGCTTCAAAAGCAATGTTTAAAGGAAGTTAATCTGATAGTAAAAGTAGTAGAAATCTGACAGGTAGAAGTAAAGAGAAGGAAGTAGAATTTAAGAAATAGAGTTTATCAATTGATACAATTTTGAGATGTGAAGGGTCTAATATAGAGGGATAAGAATATGTGATATGGAGTAATAACTATACATTAAACTTTTAAAAACGAAACGTAGCATTTGGTGATTAACTCTATCAGCTATGAGAAGGACTAGAATTAATTGCGATTGAAGTTTTCAGCTATGGTGATTAGAGAATGACAAAGCCAGTAAATAACAAGGTCAAATTAAGCAAATTTAGTTGAGAAGAAAAGATGCCAGTTTAAATCATGCCACTTTATGCCATTTGTACGACAATTTTAGTGATAGTTGAAAATGTGACAGTGGTGAAAAAAAAAAAAAGATAGCTGATAGCTTAGACTAGCGACGTGCTGGAAATATCTGTATTTGTATTTCAAGTGACTCAAAATGCTTAATTTAGATAAAAGTGTGTTAGAAATCTACAACAGGCAGAAAATTTAAATTAAGGGGGAAAAAAGATAAAGAAATTAGAAAAGAAGCACAAAAGAGAGGAGCCACAAATCAAAAAAAGGTGCTAATAGATTCTAAAGAAAAGTTTTTAAAACCAAGGTAGAAATTCAGAAACAAGGAATCGATAAATCAGAGAACATTAAAGTTAATATTTTACAAATTTTTAAAATTATTGTCCTATGGTAAGAAATAGTACATTTTAATTTTAAATAAGGAGAGGCATAGTAAAGTTGTAAGATGTTAAAAAGACACTTCTGTAACAGAAGATAGGAAAAATACTGTTTAAGAGCATAGAAATCAGAAATTCAGCAAAAAATAAATCTGTTCACTGGTACTTCTTTTACCTATTTCCTCTCTTTTTTTTTTTTTAAGTTATAAAGCGTCTCTCATTGACTTTTTTCTTTTGCATCACTGATAGCCATTAAAGCAATTCACCTATCATACAAATTTGCTGCCTTTTAATCTACTATCTACTATGTCTAAATGAATAATTTTTGCAAATGATAAAAAAGTGTAGGAACTTAAACGAGTAAGGTTTGAATGTGTTTAATGCTTAGAGTCTCAACCACGGTTTCTCTTTATGCCCTAAATATATTTTATTTATTTATTTAAATTTAAGTATAGTTGGTATACAACATTATTTTAGTTATTCTGTTTCAGTTGTACAATATGATGGTTCGACACATTTGTACATTAAAGTGTGATCATCCCACTAATTCTACTAATCACCTGTCACCCTGCAAACAGATCACATGTTTTCTGAAGAAATGTTTTCAGATAAAACCAAATTAAAACCACAAAAATTTAATTAATATCTTTCCCCACCATCCTTTCCTCAAGTAAACTCCCAGCTTTTGTGGGAGGGTAGGAACTTGGGCAGGCATTACACTCTAAGTTGCAAAATGATTATCTTTTATAAAGATATGAGTAGTTTATTTTTCCTTTGAATTAAAAAAAAAAAATCTAACAAAGATGGTCGCCCTAATTACCTAGAGAATTTTGGATGAACTTTATGTGAAAAAATGGTGTTGCCAAGTCTTCTTACATGAGGACTAGCTATTATTTGCCTTGAGAATATATGTGAAATGGGTTGTATCTACTTATCTATCTATGGAGGGTGAGATTTCTTTCTGCTTTGCAATCTCTTCTCAGTTTGCCTATGGTAAACATCACATTCTGGTTTAAAGCTTATTCAATAATATAACTGCTTTCCTTTTCTTCTCTCTTTGTAGAGAGGTTTTCTAGTTTGAGAGATTTCATTTGTAATTGTATTCAAATTATATCATACATGTGTGTGTGTGTTTTTTTCCTGTAGTTAAGAACTTAGAGTTACACAGTTAAATTCTTCAAATAATTTTTGAAAGAGGGATGGAGAAAAGGGGTATTACAATTCAAACAAATGTATCTTAACCAAAATTGTCATTGTTTCTCACTTTAAATTATGCTCATGTTACAATTTGGTGCCTTTATTGTGTGCAGTTGAGATGTAGAGATCTCCCACGAATATAATTAAATTATATGTATAATTAAGATTACAACATTCATCTCCTTTGGATACCTCCATTCAATCATCCCTCCTCTCTCTCCCACTTCCCATCTAGTTTGTGTTTCCTAGTGTCTATTTACTTCAAAAATTTATATTGGTGTCAAACTTTTAGGGTTTAAAAAATATACCCAACAACCTTAATGTTTGTAGTTTTAAAAAGACATTCACACATGCCTATTTACTCTTACTCTGGTAAGATCTGAGAAACTGATAGTATTTTTCTACTCCTTTGTCTTCTGATCTTGTTTTGACCATATTTATTAACCTTTTAGAATTAGTAGAGATCCTCCATAGGAAAGGTATATGAGATTATATTATATTTAGTCATGTCTAAAGCAAGAGTTAAATATCTGATAGTCTCTTTGATGCTTCTTACAAAAGGGAGCTCAACAGACTCAGTTCTTATTTATAGTAGTTTTAGGTCTCTAGCTCTTCTTTGTACCTAAATATTTAAGTACTATTTAATTTTTAGAGGCTACTTAATACACGTAGAAATAATGTATATTATTATTTAATATTAATGATGATGCAGTACCATTACCCACACTTTATTGAATGCTTACTATTTACCCAGCACTAAGATAAGCATTTTATCTACATTATTTTACATAATCTGAACAACTTTCATTGCTCAGTGAACAGTGTATCATAATGACTCTTTAGAAGATATGGTTCAGAGTCAAGTATCATGGCCAAGGATTTTTGTAGCCTGACTGCAATGTCTGTATCTATAACCATCATGCTTTAATAAAAATACTTGCAAATAAATGGCACTGTTTAGGGTAAACAAATCAGTTCCAATCTTTGTCATTGCTACGGTCTGAATATTCATGACTCCCCAAAATTCGTGTGTTGAAATACTAATCCCCGCAAGGTAATGGTATTAGTAAATGGGCCTTTGGGAGGTACTTATGTCATAAGGGTGGAACCTTTATTAATAGGATTATTAGCACTATATAAAAGAGGCTCCAGAGAGACCCCTAGCCCTTTCCACTATGTGAGGACACAAGGGGAAGTGTGACCCAGAAAACAGCACTTACCCAATTGTGCTCATAACCTCCTGACCCACTTGCAGCCTCCAGAACCATGAGGAATAAGTTTACTGTCCATAAGCTACTCAGCCTGTAGTATTTTGTTATATTAGGTCAAAAGGAATAAGATAAGTATGATATAACAAAAATTGAGGTTATTTTACTCCTTCAGTGATTGGGTCAAAACACTGAGAAGCAGACGGCCATATGGTTAATACTAGTTACAGGATATGACAACAGGAAGAATATGGTAAAAGCATAAGCATGGCTGGAAAGTGGATATACAGCCCAGTGACATTATGAAAATTGAAATGGCAGAGAAGAAGAAAGCTGAGCGAGCACTCCATGAGAATATGAGAGACATTTTACAAAGCACAGGAAAGAAAGATGAAGGGATTTGAGCTTACAGTTCCTTTAGTTTTGTGATTGAGATATTGAGACAAAAGTAAATCTTTCTGTTTCCATTATCATTCAACTAATCATTCAGATCACAATCAGTGTGTATATGTTGTATAAAATGCCACACCATATGTTACCTATTAAAACATTTACTTAAAACCTTGTTCATGTGTGTACATTTTATTTTTAACCCAAAATTCTAATCCTCACAGCTACAAAACCCCCAGCAACCAGAAAATTACTTGTCTTATTCACACTAGTTAGGTAGTCTTGAATAAGCTGATACATCTACCAGAGATTAGAAAAGGTAATAACAAGGTGGTAATAGCCTCAAAGTTTCAACAGTAAAAATTCCATTTAAGCTGTTTTGTAGGATGAGCAGGATTTTCCTAATGAAATGATAGGGAAAAAAGATCATTTTCTGTAGAGATCACTCTATGAACCAATGTCGAGACTTAGAGAAGAGCAGTTAGAGTAACTGACGGTAGCTTGAAATGGATTAGATCACATGGCTTGTTGAAGTTTTGTAAGAAATTTGCTTAAGTAGTTAAGTACAGATTTATTTAATACCTTAAAATTATCTAAGATTTTGTGACTATTTCTGTAATGGGGAAGAATCAAAGGAGAATATAAAATAAGAACATACATGAAATTGTTTAATTAAAAGTAATATTTGTATACTTTTAGTAACCAAAACAAAATTTTGTGATTTTATAAGATTTCAACTTATATAAAAATTTTCTTAAAATAATTTTTCCTGTTATAATTTCCTATATAGAATAAATAATTATTTTTATACCATTAAGATTGGTTCAACATTTCAAAAGTTCTGTGGTGAAAAACAAATCAGAATAACTGTGTACTTAACTGTTGTCAATGCTTAGTTCTGAGTTATTCCTTTGTGCTACACTAGAGAATAACTAATAATAAAGATCATTCCAAGGTGTCAGCAAGCCATGGTTGTATCTGACTAAACCTCTTCAATGTGGTTGAAAATGATAATGAAATATTGACTGAATCTTCATTTCTCTATTTTCTTCTCCTTTGTAGATATGAGTATTACACAATCTGATCAAGGTACTAAATTATCTATAACATTTTGCAACGTAAGTAATAAATAAGACTAATCTCTCTAATTCTTCCCATATAAAACATCACATACTTTTGTGAGGGCCTATGCTCCTTAGTGTGAATTAGAGCATCTGTATTTGAATCATATCTTTAGGGATCTGACACGATGATATATTCCACCTTGTGGATAATGTCTTGTTTATTTTGTATCCCCACTAGAGAACATTTTAATAATAACCATTTACATTTAATCTTTTTAACTCTCGGTTTGCTCATCCAGAAAATAATGAAATGCCAGAGGACAAGTTTATTTAAAGAAAATTAACTTTTAAATTAAAATGCACGCAATATGCAAATGCATGGTGGTATAAGCTCAGGTACATTCCTCACAGGGCTGTGTTGATCAGCACTCTAGGCAGTACTTAAGCAGTACTTGAGGGAGGACAATCTGAAGACTAGAATTCTCTCTGGCTAGCTCTCTTCTCTAGTATCCCACCCTGCAAAGTGTTGCTTCCTTGGTCTCCCAGACTCTCAATTATACCTCTTCAGAAATTCCATCAGGCTCTACCTCAGTCTTGGTCTCCCCCTCTCTCCCTACAGTCCCCATATCACCAAGTACAGCTCCTACAAGGCACTAAACAGGACCAATTGCAGAGCTTACTTCATTTGTATTGGGGTAACTGTCATTTGTTGCTTGATATCCAGTCCCATCTAAACCACTGGCTCATGTATTTTGTTTTGGTTGTTTCTGTCAGGAAAGTAAATCTGATATCTGCTACTTCATCTTGGCTGAAAAATAAAGTCATTTGCTATGATTTTAATTGGAATTAGGATGGATAAATAAATCAACTTGAAAAAAATTGATATATCAATTAAATTAAATTGTATCTTCAAATGCATGAATGTGGTATATTTCTATATTTAGGCCTTCTTTAATTTATTACAGCAATGTTTTGTGTTTTTCAAGGTAGAACTATGGTACATCCTCTATTAGATTTATTCCTGAGTGTTGGTTTTATAAAATAATTTCCTATTGTTCATTGCTAGTGTATAAAAATGTGATTATGTATCTTGTGAACTTTCTGTATTCTCTTATTTCTACTTGTTTTTGAGGATATCTCAGGACCTTATAAATAAATAGTTATATTTGTGAATAATTGAAGATATTTTAACTTGTTCTTTTCTAGATTTAATGACATGTTTTTTCTTTCTTTGCTTTACTGGCTAGAATTTACAGTACACTGCTGACTAGAAATGGTGATAATGGCTATCTTTGCTTTTATCCCTTTCATAGGAATAAGTTGTTTAATATCAATCTTAATTATGACATAAATGGCATTTTTTCATTAGCACTTTTTATCAGAATAATGAGGTTCACTTCTGTTATGGATTTAATTGAATTCCCCCAAAACACATATGTTTAAGTCCTAACTTCCAATACCTCTGAATGTAACCTTACTTAGAAATAGAATCATTGCAGATATAATTCATTAAAATGAGGTCAGTCTGGAGTGATATGAACCAGTCATCCAATATTGGAAAATACCGTATGAAAATACCATATGAAAATATGAGAAAATGCCATATGAAAACACTGTAGGCCAAAAAACCACCAGAAGCTAAGAGAGAGGCTTGGAACAGAGCCTTCCTTAGACACTTCAGAGGAAGCATGGCCTCGCTGACACTTAAGATTTCAGATTTCTGACCAACAGAATTTTAGGCTATAAATTTCTGTTGTTCTAAGTCTCCTAGTTTGTGGTACTGTGGTATAGCGAGTGGCCTCAGAAGACTGGTACAATTTTTATTCCAGTTGTTTTCTGAAATCCCTCTAAAAAAATCATCAATCGTTGTTTAATTTTTTTCAATTTTCTGCTTCTATTGAGATAAACACATGTTTTCTGCTTTATAATTTTAATATAATGAATACTATTGCTTTCTAATTTTTAATAAATGTTTCAGTCTTAAATAGGTTTACTTGATCATAAAATATTATCAATTTTATACATTTTTTAAAGAAGTATCTTATGAGTTTTATATTTATGTTCAAGTACAATAGCATTCAATTTTTGTTTGGTAACGTCCTGTCAGGTTTTATTATCAGGATTTTTATCTGGCTTCATTAAATGAGTTTGGAATTATTTCCCACATTAATTTTATGAGATTATTATTTTATTATTTCTTTCAGTAATGTTTAATAGAATTTAGCAGTGAAGCAAATAGGCCTGAAAATTTCTTTGAGGGAAGGTTGACTTGAATTCCAGATTCATTTTTAATAAATAGAGAACTTTTCAATTTTTAATTTTTTTCTGTTAGCGTAAGTAGGATATTAAAAAATTTTTATAATATTCTCTTATTATTTCTATGCCTTATCACATTCTGATATTGGTATTTAGTATTTTCTTTTTTAAAAAAATATCTCTATTCTGAAGCCTTATTAGTTTCATTAATCTTTTCGAGAACTAAATTTTAGACATTTGTATCTAATCTGAAAATTTCTACCACTTAAGTGAAAAATTGTATTTTATTGCATTTAATATAATTATTGACATGATCTAATTTATGCCAGCCATATTTTTTATTGGTTTCATATTTATTATATTTCTTTTTTCTTTTTTCTTTTCTTTTTTCTACTTATGCTTTCTTTGAGTGAATACAGCCTACTTTTAATATTCTATTTTCTCTAGATGTGTTTTATAATTATGTTTATTATGAATTTTGTACTTTGCTAAGCATCATGGATATGTTTTGTCTTTTATTAAATTTGACAATTTTAAACATTATCTACTCAAATAACTATTCTGCTCCATTTTCTATCTTTACTTCTTTTGGGATTCTAATTTTACGTCACAATGAATTGTCATAAATGTCTTGAACATTCCTTTTATTTTGTAGGTCAGTATCTATTAAGTGTTCATCTCTTGAATTTTGATCACATGTCCCTGTTTCTTCATGAATTTGGTCACTTTTTTATTGTATATTATATGCTACATGTAGATCGGTATATATTTAATAGAAAATGTACCCCTTGAAAAGCCTTTAGGGTTACTTCTGTGTTAAGTCTGTATGTATTATAGAGGTAGGATGCTGGGTTCATTTCACCAATATTTGACGTAGATCTGGGTTATAATACAATTTTATTTAGGTTCAAAGTACCACTGGCTTCAAATATATTTAAGTCAACTTTCAAGAAAGCTTAGTCTTTTTCTTTAGTAAGACTTGACATCTGAGTGGCCTTGACTCTGTAGCTATTTGTATGTTTTATAACCCAGGAACAAGCTTTTTTAATCAGTTGGAGATATTTCTCTGATTTACAACAAAATTATGAGATTCTGTTTTCACTATGGTGTTAACCTTTTTTTTTTTTTTTTCCATCTGCACTTCCCATTTCCCCCACCTGTAAATTATCTTTATATCCTACTGTCTTATCTCCAGCCTTCTGTGGGGTATCATGATAAACTAACAAAAGACCATGTACTAAATGGTGATGTCCTTGAGCTCTTTTATCCCTGAAGCAACTCTGCCATTGGTGAAGGCTACATTTAGCTCAGGGGGATTCCTCTTGTCTTCTTAAATTGCCGACAACCTTCCGTAAGTGCTTTGTATGTACCAAGTAAAGGCCTAATGGGATAGGAATGACATCATGACTGAGGGACATTGGAATTATACTCTTTCACACTAATACACGCTCGGACATTAAAATTCATTAACAATTCAACTATTTTCTTTTTCTTCTCTTCTATGGCAATGTGTTCCTTCATCATGGCCTTAGAACTGAAAACAAGCATGGGTCTCATCTTTCTTAAGAGGGTTCTTATCTGTTTTTTCCCCTTTGTTATGAAGAAACAATCATCTCTTAAACTTTTCTATATCCTAATAATATGTGAAAGTTCCTTAATGTTATTTTATATGCAAGAAATGCTTATGTGCCAGAAAAATTATATAAAAATAATTCAGCTATATGATAATATATTCAACATATTATTAAACAGTTTTCTAAATACTATCAATGATTCTTTCACATGTATGTTACCTTCTACAATGTTGCCATACCAAAAGACTAACATGAGCTTTACAGTAGCAAGACAAAGCAAAATATTTAAAACATTCTTTATCATTCATGATGCTAATCCTTCGGTAAGGTAGAATGATACCGGAGATTCTTCTTTGTCCCTATGTTGCTTCACAAAGCTGGTTGGGAGTTACCACGTATAATCTGAAACCAGCCCTTGTATGCTGAGGGCAGAAGGATGAAAGAAAAAGGCAGGCAGCCTACTCTAGATTGGTTTGTGTCAGGTTTAAAAAGCAAGGGAATTTATTTGAGAGGCTTGTCTTGAGCTGCCCCAGCATGAGTAGTTTTCCATACCCATGCTCCAAACCTTTACAGCGAAAAGATTTTTACAGTAGGGGCATTTAACTGTATTTAGTCACACACACAGGAGGCCTTAATGATTTAGTCTAGTCTCATCACTACATTACTATTTCAAAGCTCTATCTTTGGGCAGCTTCTGGGAGTGGGGAAGACCAGTGGAGCACAGATTTCAAAGACAAGGGAGAGGTGAAGAGTATCCAGTTACCCAGATCTAGCCATCAGGACCAATCAGCAGTCACATCTTCTTTATGACCTTCCCTATATACTTTACTTATAAACTTACCTTTATACTTGGGTTATAGATGTATCCTGACATATTCATAAAACTAGAATAACCTCCTGTAAATGTATGAGGATATAGACCACTTTAAAAATCTTTGGGCTATGGTTTTAAATTCTAAATTCTAGTTGCTGTCACAAAGTTCTGTAAAAGATCCTGGGAATGTTTTAGCCAAACATGCATGTCTCATGCTCTATACTTTGCTGTTTTTTAACTTCTGCAAGGCACTTGTGATCACCACCTTTGTTTATGATAGTTATGCTTTTCTTCAAGCTTTTGCAAAAGAAAAGTTTTATATACACTTTTCCTTTTGCTGATCACCTAAGATAGGTATTTGAACAGAGAAAATATTTTTTCCAATATTTGAATTAATGCAAAAAATATATATTGTATGCATATATCCTATGGGTGACTAGATTATTAAAAAGGACAGGCTATGCTGTATCCTTGGAAATGACAGGAAAAATATAATAAGACATGTCTAAATATTCAAAACAATTCCTTTCTTATTTTTATCTTGCATAGGAAATTTGGGGCATAGGGAGAAATTCAACAGATTGGAACTAAAATAAATGTCTCATAAAATGGTAAATCAGGTTGTTTCAGTGCTGACTGAACAACCAGAGTTCCTGTTCTATTGCTGAGCTATTAGAAGTTATTTTGATAAAATAATAAAAAAAAAAATTTTAAAAAGAGGGAGAGGCAGAGAAATAATGAACCACTTTTACTTAAATTATCAGAGCTGTCATGAAAAATACATAAATCATGGCCATTGAATAACCTATTCTTCAGTAGAATTTTATTACAAATACTTCTACTTTGTAAAAGAAAGCCTGAGGCTGTTAATAAATTGTTTGCTGGACTCTTATATTATAAGTTAAATGTAATTAAATAAACATTTAAGTATAAACCTTACTTCATTTTTAAATTTTGTAATAATTAAGGGTTTTTTTTCTTTTAAATTTTAGTGGAGTATAATGTCTAATGTATTTACATTCTAAGAACAAGTTCTCCATACCATGAAATGATATATGTCATGCATACTCATTTTGCTTTTCTATGTATTTGATCATAAATTACTAACAGCCTCAGCACTTTTAGCAATAACAACGAAATGTGACAGAAAAAGAATGAAGTCTTGAAGGGGATGATCAGATGCCTCTGAACAACAGACACTTAGGAGCTTGAGGAAGCTTTAAATGAATGAAGGCTGTAAGAAAACTGTCAGTGATAGAAGGCGGACTATTAGATAATGAAAGGTTAGGTTGCTCAAGAAAGAGAATTGGTGAGGCTGCAGGTGACATTCATTCTTGAAAGTGATGTCCTTAAAGACACATTGTGACTGTTTTACCCACGAAGATCAGGATACCTGGTCACATTATCCTGATAATTCATCATTATTGCAAGTTTTAAGGGAGCATCAATGTGGATAATTCAAGCATAAATAAAAAATTGTGGCATATTCTAGTGTTAGATATCTAGAAAAGCTCAGGATTGCCTCTTATTGAATAAATAAGTTAATAACAGTCATTTCTGGGGTATGTATTACGTGCAAAACTGGGAGACGCAAGATGATCATATTTCAAAGTGTTTTTTTTTCCTTCCCACAATTTATCATTTGATACAGGATAGGTGGAGCTGTGGTTTTAATTTGGCACTGACATAGTAGATTTATTTTTAAGCTAACTTCCACAGTGCAAATATCTTAATAAGGCAGAAATATACAAATTACCTTACTTTCCAAGTAATTGGGTTTTAAACAGTACTTATACATTTTTTGTGCTTTTATAAAAATGACTTTATTGGGGAATATTATATCATAAATCATTCTTTAAAATATTTGTGGGTGTTAAAATATGAGAAAACAAGCTCCCATTTATGGGGAAAAATAACTTCTAATTAAAAGAGCCCTTAAAAAGACATGAGAATCTGGATTAAAGATCAACATTGGGCAAATACTCCATAAGAAACAGCTTTTCTCAACTTCATTTTAATAACGGTTCTGCTAAGTAAGACACAATGTCAACTCTAGAGTACTTATCTTGGATAATATTTCTTTTACCATTCTTAAACCGTGAGATGTATACAAGCCACAGCCACTTGTTATAGTCAAAATATCTTCTTGGGACTGAGGAGGAGGGAGGATACACAAAAGGACAAAAGGAAACTTCTAGAGGCGACTGACATGTTTATTGCCTGGTTTGTGATGATGATAATAATGTGTATATATATTTCCAAAATCACCAAATTGTATATACTAATAATGTGCAGTTTTTTGTATACCAATTATACTTTGATAAAGCTGGAAGGAAAAAAAAGTATCCTTTCTGGGGCAGCAATACCTAATCGAAAACAATGCACCATTTAAAAAAATGAAACATTCTTTTTCTCAAATGGTAATTCAAGCAATAATAAAGTTTATTTGAAAATATATTCTAAAACTCTAATTAATATGTTTTCTAATGATAATACACTGTTTATATATAGTCCCTGGTCACAGAATTTATTTAATAATTAATATAGGGCTGTAAAGGTTTACAAAATTTTATTTTAAAAAGCACATTGAATCTTAAAGTAAAGAAGTAAATTTGTAATTTCTGTGACATAAGAGACCATGGACTCAGTTATAACAGCTATCACCTTGAAATATATTATGCAATTTTTGATGTTGTTTTTGACCTTTAAATGTTCAATGTCTCCTTTACATATGGCTAATTGTATTTCCTTAACTATGCTATGTTATATATTATCTTTATCAAAACTATGGTTTGAAGATGATGGCACCATTTAATAAAACATTATTGTGACATTTGCTTGATGTTTTAAATATTTATTTATTTTATCTCGACAGTGAACATGAAGTTTCTGGATCAAACACAAACTAATTATCTACTTGCATAAGATCTTACTGACAGTTCCACATGCCCCAGTTTCCCCAAGGGAGGACACAGTGAGATTCAAATGTCACCTGTACATGTAAAATGTGAGTTTGCCTCATAGAGAAAATCTGAAATTATAAATCTCAAAGTTTATATAGGGCAGCTTGCATCACTTACCTCTCTCCCTCAGGAGAAGAGAGACCTTATCTTTCTAAAATAAATAAATCCTTTCTGTGGATAGGAGAAGAAGATCTCTAAGTTCTTTACTATTTGGAATGTAAACATGTGGCTCTAGGGGAGATAAAAATGTGAACCACTGCATAGAAAGACATAATCTCTAACTTCCAACTTACTCACCACTTGATTGCCAGAGATTTTTTCCTCAGAAAGTTCAGGCCATGAAGAAACATAAAAATATTTATGTAACATTGCTTCTTGATGCCGCTTTTATGCATGATACAGTAGCATTGTCCTAAGTTACCCACTCAAAATAAACAAGAAAAATACACAAAATATAAAAATATAAAAATACACAAAATATAACAGGCAGCAGGTAGAGAAGTAAAACAAAGCAGAGGCTCCTACCCTCACCAGGCCTTCTGGCTATCTGTAATGCATGGACTCAAGTTTAGGAAAGAAGAAGCTAAACAAGGCCCAGAAATTTCACTCAATTGATGAAAGAAAATCAGAGTTGAAAAGGCTAAGGCAATTATAATCTGTGGAGTACAGTTCCTTAGGCAAAAAGATTCCCGGGAAGGAATTCTAGAAATATGAACGAGTTCCCCTGGAGTTCTTTATTGACCCCTATTTGAGCATGCATAAGGTGAAGCACTATGAGGCCTGGGAAGAACAAAGAACAATTACTAGGGAGCTTCAAGTCGAAAAATTCCAAGAGGTCACAAAAGGGCAGTAATGAAAGAGATTAAGAGAGAAAGTCTAAAATAATCCACTCCCTCATATTCCCAAGTATTATCTCTGAATGTGAAAGCTGAACAGTAAAATAGGCTGGTGGGAAAAAATTCATGGTGTCAGAAGAGAGCTCTGTTGATACCCTGAATGACCAGATAGATGAGCTAGTCGGTCCTAGAGAAAATTAAACCTGAAACATCACCAGAAGCAAAAATGACAAAAATGAAACTGTCTTCAATTACATTATGTGTGTGTGTGTGTGTGTGTATCGATTACATATATATAAAATATGTGTTTATCTTATGAAATATCATTTATATTGCTAAGAAATTATACATGTACATATAATAGATATTAATATAAAATCAGATTTAATAAGAAATGTAATTTTTCTGATATAAGTATTAATGGGAATTATTTACATTCTCTATTCTCTCCTGTTGTCATCTCCTCTTATATCCACAAAAATTTAGTTTGTGAACCTCCCCTGAGCTATAGCCTTCTTTCAATGACTTCTACAAACGTTACAGAAAGCTGTATAATTTGAGAACCTTATATTGCAAATGTAATACATGAATTATAAATTAGAATTTTGTTTGTGTTTTATACCGAAAATGATCTCAATGAGAACTTCTTAATGATATGATTAAAAGGAAGACAAATGAAACCCAATAATGCACATATCTAAATCTCTGCTTCTAAATGTAACGGATTTAATGGATTCAGATTAATTGGACACATTTTAAATTTCTGATTTGCTATATGCTACATCTATTAGAAGTCTAATATTTTTTGGATAATTTTAAGTCCAAACAAAATGGAATCAATAATAATCTGAAGAAATGCATTGTTCCTTATGCAATATTAATTAAATTAATATGTATATACATTTGATTTACTATAGAGAACTTTCAGTGTTACTATATTTATTCAAATAAAGTTTTTGTTCAATGCTTTATCATATTAAATAATACAGAGACAAATATCTGTATATAATTTCCAGGGTAACTGATTTCTACTCAGTAGCCCAAGAGGTCCTCAGAGATGAGACAGGTTGCCACAGTTATCACATTAAGTTATGCCTCACACGTTGATATGATGAAATTTATGTGAAAAGACTATGTACTATTCTACAACTAGTATTTGAGGAATATTTATCATTTATATGGTTAAACTTATTCTATATTAAAGAAATGGCAAGACTCACTTAAAGCACATTTTCATCCACCTATCTTTGTAATAAATGATATGTATTTGCAGACATTTTCATCAAAGTACAATCTGAATACATTATTAATCTCTCACACAAGTTTATATGTTTAAAAAATTAGTAAATATGGAATTATGTATTGGTCTTCTCTCCATTCTAACTCTGCATAAATATGTCTAATTTGCTTTTGTACAGCATTTGATTTTGAGATAAATACATAGCCAAAAATGGGTTGTAAAATATAGATACAAAAATAAATATAAAAATCTATATAGAATAAGATCATAGATTGTTTTCTTACATAATGAGCTCATAATCTAATATCTTTATCTTTTGACTAAAGAACATATTATTTTTTTTCCATGTTAATAAATATTTTACAAATTTCCATGTAAATTACTATGGAAACATATTTAAAGGTCACTTAGCTTTTCTTAGGCAAAACGATTCCCGGGAAGGAATTCTCATTAATGATTTTTAAAATTCCATACTGTTGTGGATATAAGCAGTATCAAATTCTTCACCACTATGAATATTGTTGTATTGAACATCTTTGTAGTCAAATTGATGCAAATTTTTATAAACACATGTTGGGATACATTCTAAAAATTTGACTCCATGTCAATGGTTATCATTTTAAAATAGCCCTTTCAAACTGTTACCCCAACTTCAACCCCAGCAATATCATTTGAGAAGTTTCAATATATTTCTTTGGAACACTTTTTGATAAAATTATCACATTTAAGCAATAATTTTAAGCAGATGTCTATATAAAATTTGTTATTCTCTAAATATTGAAAACATCAAAATCAACATGCGATTAATCTGGCCTTCTTTACAGGGGTGACAACAACTTATTGGAGAAAAAGACCCAAGGAGAAGTAATTAATTGCTCAGTAATGTCATCTTTGAAACAATGAATTATTTTTAATTGATTTTTCTACCTTCCTCAAAGTACTGAACTATTAAATATCTCCTTATTAAGAATAGTTTCTACAGTAAAACAGTTGTATTCATATTTTTGAATGAACTGATTTTTTTTTCTGTAAAATGAAACTTAAAATATCTAAAATATACATGGAAACAAAGAAGATAATTACAATATGTAATGTTAAAGATGCATAAATATTTCTTTATAAAATAAGAAACATTATATCTCCATATATCAACATATATCTTTATATATCTATGTTATCTGAAAAATAAAGCCCTGAAAAATAAAATTATTGTACTCGACATACAGATTTTAACACTCTCTCTAACCAGGAAACATAAAACAGAAAATTGGAAATGTAGAAAAACCTAAATTTGAAAAAAAATGGAATAACAATACAAACATATAGCACTACCAAACTTGTTTTTGTAAAATACTTTTATTCTTTATAACTAAAATTTTAAAATAATAAATTGAAATCTTGAATTTTTTTTTATAAAATAAGAAAGGCTATACTACCACCTAGTGGTTAATGAGGTTGCTCAAGGGTAATATTTCACCTGCAAGTACCCTTAGACACTGTAGATCAAGGGAGACAAGTGGAGGAACAGCTTACGATTAAATAACTTTGCTAAATAATTATTCAAAATTACTTGACTATTAACAAATATTATTAACTGTTTGTACTTTATTGCTTGACTTTAATAGTTTGAGCCATTCTGTAACAAAAACATGGATGAAGATGAGTGTATATATTGCTATACAAAATAATATCTCAATATTTTAATACTCTAAGAAGCCAGTGAAAATAAAAATAAATACTTTTGTAGAGAATGCAGTGACTGATTTTTAAAGACCATTAAATTTACATATGCTACATTTAGACTATCTATTACTTTGGGTAATAATTTTTTTTATATATCGGTAGAAACAGAAAATAACTATATTATAATAATAGATAATACAATTAAACACTATCGATTTAATTAATCCTTTAAAGTAAAATATTTTAAAGATCATTAAGAAAATATTAAGGGGACAAGAAATATAGGAAAATATTTTCAAGTTTTCAATTTACATCTGTATAGAGTTCTCTGATAAATTATGAATTTTTTTCACCTCTTCTTTTACCTAGTGTGTGTATTTGTGTTCATGTGTGTGTATGTACCTGTTCATTTTGTTATATAATAATAAATATATTTTATCTAATTGTTTTATTATAGAATATTTTTAATTCAAAATTACTAAGCTATATATGTAAGTATATATGTGGAGCAATTATCTTTTCTACAATCAATTAATTTAAAAAATTGAATAAATTATTAATTAACCAAATAATAAAATTACATTATCATTTAGTAATGAGCTCCATCTTAGTATCCATAATTGCTAAATTTAAATCATATAATACTCAGGCAAGAAATGATGAGTTTTTTTTTTTTTAATAAAGGATTCTTTATACAAAATCTATTTTACCAAGAATTAGTATTGTGCTACAAAAAACCCTAGAATATAGAAGTCTTTGTCTTTAGCAGCTTATAGCTTTTAATCAGTACCAGGAATTGCATAAGAAAACAAGAAGTCAATGACACATTCATTCATTTATTCATTCATTTACCAAATACGTAAATCATTCTAAGACCATCCAGGATGCTAGGAGCTGGATGCACCACAAGAAAAGACATAATTTAACTGACACGATCTCTGTTGTTATGGAATTACTTATTTTTGGAATTTGGAGTCACACATAAGAAAAATATAAGATAGAAATGGGAAGACTTGGAATTGGGGAAAAAAAAGATATTGATGAAATAGCCAGGCAACATAGATCCTAGCAAAGAAAAACATGTAAGTTCACAGAAAAGAGTTTGCCATTTTTCCAGTGCTATAAAGAGAAAAGAGTAACATAGGCAAGTGAGCAAATGTCAAGAGGTAAGAAATTAATGAGAAGAAAAATGCAAAGGCTAAATTGTGCAGAGTCGTATAGACCAGGTATAAAGTTTAATTTTATTTGAAGGAGTGTCTTTAAAAAATCTCAGTTTCATAAATGGTGTTGAAATAAAATTTATTTTTAAACACACACAGAAAGAGGAGAATATTTGGGTGGAAAGGGGGAAGAAAATAAATTCTCTGTAAGTAAGTTGAGATTAAGAAGCCTCTGTACATCATATTAAGCAAAGGGAAAATAATCAGAAAGGATAACAGGTGATTACACTTCAGCAGCTGTAGTGGCCAAATAAAATGGCCCTTTTTTCTGTTACAATGTCACTCTAATGAGAGATGTGTAGTTACATACAAAATAAAAACATAATCTGTAATAATGTGAAAATATAACTCTACAGACTAATTAGTATAAGAAAGTACAGATATACCTTTGCAATGAACAAATCCAACAGTCAACACCTTAATTGATGAAACCTACTACCATAAGTAATGAGATAATCTTATATTATGTGTTTCCTAATATGATAAAAATATAAACACACATCAATCGCATAAGTGGAATTCTTACATCCCACTCTCCATTTACCCCTCCTCCAAATTTTTATTCTGAATGGTGATAATCAGAAAAATCCATATAGTGCATTGATTTACAATAAAACCGACCTGGGCATGTTGAAATAGATGGTTCTTTGAAAAGAAAAAATTGACAAACCTCAGACTAGACTAAGGAAAAAAGAGAAAAGACACAAATCAAACCATAAATGAAAGAGAAGTTATAATGGATACTTCAGAAATACAAAGGATTATATGAGAGTACTATGAAAGGATATATACCATCAAATTCTATAACTTAGAAGAAACGAACAAAACTTAAGAGGTATACAACCTTTCTTGAGTGAATCATGAAGAACTGGAAAACTTAAAAACACTGATCATTAGTAAGAAAATTAAAACAGCAATCAAAAATCTCCCCAAAATGAAAGTATAGGATCGGAGTCACTATGATTTCTACAAAACATTCAGAGATTTAATATCAATTCTTCTCAACCTCTTTCAAAAAATGGAAGAGAAGTTAATATGTCCTAATGTATTTTACAAGGCTAACATTACTCTGATACCAAAGCCAGTCAAGGACAATAAAAAAGAAAATTTCAGGCCAAATATCTGATGAACATAAATGTAAATTTCTAAACAAAGTACTAACAAATGAAACACAACAATAAGTTAAAAGGATTATACATCACAGTCAATTGGGATTCATTCCAGTGATGCAAGAATGTTTCAACATCTGTAATCAATGTGATACACACCACAGGCATTTTTCACAGAAAAAGAACAAAAATTACTAAGTTTCTATGGAACTACAAAACACCCTGAATAGCCAAAGAGAACCTGAGAAAAAACAGACCAAAATCAGAAGCACCACACTTTCTAAATTCAAATTATACCACAAAGCTCCAGTAATCAAAACAGTATGATATCAGCAGAAAAAAAGAGAAACATAGATCAATGAGACAGAACTGAGAGCCCAGAAACAAACTCACACATATATGAATAAATTTTTGACAACAGATCCAAAAGCATGCAATGGAGAAAAGAAAGCCTCTTCAGTAAATGGTGCTGAGAAAAACGGAAAGCATCATGCAAACAAATGAAACTATACTGTGCTATCTGACCCCATATAAAAATTAATTTAAAATAGATAAAAGACTTTAATATAAGACCTGAAACAATAAAATACATAGAAGAAACCTTAAGCACTAAATTTATGAACCTTGGTCTCAGAGGAATTTTTGTGAACTTGACTCCAAAGGCAATGAGTCAAGCAAAAATTATGTAAATGAAACAACATGAAGCTAAACAGCAAAAGAAACCATCGATATAACAAAAAGGCAACCAAGCAAATGAGAGATGATATTTGCAAATGATGCCTTTGATTAAGAGCTAATACCTGAGATTATACATGTACAATTCAACAACAACGACAAAAAGAAACAAACAAAAATCTGATTTAAAAATGACCAGAGGGCCTGAAAGAAAAGATAGTTTTCTAATGAAGACACATGAATGGCCAACAGTGAAAAGATGCTCAATATCAGTAACTACAAAGGAAAAATACGTTAAAACCACAATGAGGTATTACTTCATACCCATTTAAATAGTTATTACCTATAAGATGAGAAATAACAAGTGTTGGAGGAGATTCAGAGAAAAGTGAACTCTCATATATTGACAACGAAAATGTAAATTAGTGCAGCAGCCATTATAGAAAACAGTATGGAGATTCCTCAGAAAAATTAAGAATAGAGATACTGTACGACCCAGTAATCTCTCTTCTGGTTCTCTACCTGAAAAATATAAAAACATTTATTTCTGAAGCTATATTTGCCCCTATGTTCATTGCGGCATTATTTACTATTGTTGAGTTGTAAATAACCTCTTTAATGATAATTAGATAAAGAAGATGTGGTACATATATACAATGGAATACTATTTGGCCATAAAATAAATAAAATTTTACCAACTGTGACATGGATAGATCTTGAGATTATTATGTTAATGAAATAAGAAAAGGTCAATATCCAGATAATTTCACTTATATGTAAAATATAAAACAAAAAACAACAAACTAACAAAATGAACCAAAGCAAGCAAGCAAGCAAGCAAGCAAGCAAGCAAGCAAGAAAGCAAGCAAGCAAGCAAGCAAGCAAGCAAGAAAGCAAGCAAGCAAGCAAGCAAGCAAGCAAGCAAGAAAGCAAGCAAGCAAGCAAGCAAGCAAGCAAGAAAGAAAAAATCCTCATAGATACAGATAACAGAATGGAGGTTTCCAGAGGAGAAGGAGCATGGAAGGAGAGTAAAGAGGGTACAGGTGTCAAATATATGGTGACAGAAGATTAGACTTAGGGTGGTGAACACACAATAGAGTATACAGATGTGATATAACATCATATATTTGAAATGTATATAACGTTATTGACTATTATTACCCTGTAATTTAAAAGTCAATTTAGAAAAGATAGTAGTTATAAACTAAAAAGAATATATTTATGATATTACAGTAGGTGAAGACATTATTTAGCAAAGACAAAGTGTTTACCATAGAGAAAACACGATAGATTATACTGCATTAAATTTAAAAAAGTATGTTCAAGAAAATACACCATTAAGAAAACGAAAAGGTAAAAAACATAGTGAAAGAATATATTTGTTTAACATACATCTGAAAAAGGATGCGTATGTACAATACATGAAGAAATATTACATAGTAGTAAAATAGAAACGTATGGCCTAATTTCTAAAAATAGGCAAAAGACGTAAATGAGCATTTAACACAAATAAGCATATTTAAAAAGTTGCTCAACTTCATTAATTGTTATGAATGCAATTCCATGAAATAATTAGAAATTTTAAAATGAAGAAGACTGACAATTTTTAGTTTGAGCTAAATTATGGAACGACTGGGATTCATATCCATTTCTGCTGGGTGTATAAATTGCTACAAATACTTTGTAAAATTGACAGTATCTACTTAGAACCAATATTAGCATAACCTATGACCTAGCAGTTTTATTTCTAGGTATATTAGCAATACAAATGAGAATATATTTACCAAAACAAATGTACCATATCCCTGAAGTAGCACTATTTATAAGTGTATGAAGAAAATTATACACATTTTCTTTTTACCCTTCAAAAACCAAACGGTTAAATAAACACTGATATATTTATACCATGAAACACTAAATAACAACAGTGAAGGACATATATACATGTATGCAATAACATGAATCTTGAAAACATTCTTGAATGAAAGCAGCTACAGAAGAATACATACATTTATATTTTATTTATATGAATTGCAAAAACAGCAATAATAACCTATGTTTTTAGAAATCTAAATAGCGCTGTGGTAGTTAGTGAATGGAATGAGACACAATGAGTGATTCTGAGGTTCTGGTAATGTTAATGTGTCTCTTCATCAGAATTTTCATCATATGATAGGTTCACTTTGTGACAATGCATCCAGCTGTACAAATTATTATAGGTACAATTTTCTTTATGTGCATTTTGGTTCAATGATGATTTTTTAAAAATGAATATAGATTATTTAAAAACAGAAACATATTGTGATGTTTTCAATGACATGTCTTAGTCACAAAATGATTTTATATAACATAAATGTTTAACTAATTGTTACAGAAGAATTTCTTAACATTTTTTAATTTTTCTAACTCATCTTTATTCTATGATTATTTGATCATACTTTGACATGATAGATTTTTAAAAATTTGTTTATGGCTAATACATTCCAGCTCTATTGTGCAATATAAAATTTAGAGAAATAGGATGTCATATATTATGACTCGAATAATGAAATTTCTTAGAAATCAGATGGCAAATGAAAAAAAAAATTGCCTTCACAAATAGAATTTATAATTTTCGAAGTATTAATAAATAGAGTTGAAAATTTTAGATCTGAACTCAAATGCATTTCTGTACAGTTATGAGAAGCAGTGATGGGATAGATGAGTTCTGTCAGAATTAACACTGCTGAGTATAGCACTCAAACATGGATGGATTAGTGCTGGTAAATAAATACTTCTTTCTGGAATCTGGGTAAGACAGCTCTGTGGTGTCTCTCAGAGGTTCTCAGTGGGATAAAGGCTCAGTTAGCCATAGAAATAAACTGCTCATCAATGCCTTTGTTATTGGTGTTTTGCCTTCCTCTGTTTCACCTCCTCATTTTCCTATCATTGCCTTAGATCACCCCTGGATTCTCCTCTCAATTAAAATTCATGCATGACAATTCATATATCAAGTACCGTTTCTGAACACAACTCAATACAGTGCTAAAGCTGGAAACAGAATTAAACTCGTATAACTGTCACTAGTATATATATATATATATATATATATATATATATATATACACACATACAAGATTACTGAATCTGTGGTACAGTTCTAGAGGAGGTTTTTGAGAAATAGTCTGGCCCTACCTACAATTATTTCTTTAGCCTATTTCCTTGCAAATATGCAAGACCATCAATTAGGGCAAGACAAAGTGACAGGTTCTATAATTTTATATTTTTCAAAATAAAATCATTTTTAGTGTGAGATATATAGAGCACGTGCATATTCTCTTAGTGTTAATAGATGATACTCTTTTTTATTAAACTGTACAGTTTCTGTTTTGTTTTGTTTTTTTAGGATATAGATTTTCCTTTCTTTTTTTTTCCTTTTTGCTTTCACTATTTGTGTTTTTAACTGTGAGAAAGTTTGTGGTTTTATAAAAACTGTGCTGTTGCTTATCAGACACCTCAAATAATTTTAGAATGAGTTGAAATATAAATAAATATTAACGCTAGAAATAAGAACATAAACAATGATACACTACATGATTTTGCTAGCAATTATTTGCTGTCAAGGAACCAGGATTATCATCTAGTCTGAAACTCTGCCAGTATATGAAATGCAGAGACTGTTCTGCAACCGATTTCTTCAAACCATATTTATGCCTCTTTTGGAGAAAAAAATATATATATACAGAACTTAGCTATTAGCAACTCAAAAACTACTTAGGAAGTGACCAGAACAGAGATGAGAACAACATCTAGAATAAAGTACCTTTGCTAAGAAAATAACTTTTTTCTTTTTTTACATCAATGACTTCTAAGCTATGCTGAATAACTTATGGGTAGCTTACTTCAGTCCTTCTTAATTCAACTACATTGTTGACTATAGCAAAAAATTACTAACAATAAGCAATGAAAAGTTAAAGAAAACATAAAAACCTATATATTTTAATATCTGGAGGGGAAAGAAAGCACTACCAATCACTTAAGGTTTCCTTCCTCTTCATCTTCAATTCCTGCTTACATATCCATTCATTTTAAATAAGCATAAGCAAGGAACATTCAAGACTCTTGCTTCAGAGGTCTGAACATATTTTTCTTGATTTATTTTTCTCTTATGTCCTAGCTGGAAATGTTAATTAGAATATGTCATTACTATAGACTGAACTAACATCTGTGATTTAGAAAGACATGTTCCTGTATCAGTTGAGGGACAGTTGCAACAAATTAATTTGATGAAAAAATATGGAACAGTTCCAGACAATAAAATCAACCTATGTAAAAATTCTTTTTTAGTACCATTCCAGAACTATCTACTTCCAGCTAGTGCCAATTTATCACTCAGAACCATCTGTAATTTATGTTGTTTTTTTCTTTTGATTCAGTTAACATAGTGAATCTCAAGAGAGTCATTTCTGAACTGAGAGAGAACTTGTGATAGAGAAGAAATAGTAAGAATGTAAGAGATATGTTCATAGAACTTTAGTATATTCCCGATATTACATACAAATTATATCCAATTCGTAACAGAATGCTAAAGGGGAAACATGACTTTGTGACTAGGAAGATTAGATAGCTCTGACCTCCTTCGGGACACCATGAATCCCAAAATCTTCCAAAGTATCATAGCTTGATGTTCAGTCTCAATTAGAGCCCCAGGACATTAAAAAGAACTTTTTCTCAAGTGATTGCCTGAGGTTATCTTGGATTTGTTCCAAAAATCTCCAGTTGGAGATTCTTAGCCTCCATAGAAGGACTAGATATGCCACAAATGCGTAAGTTACTCTATTGAGTCAAAGGATAAAAATGGCAGAGAAGAATGTATGGGAGGAGAGCATCCTCCGCTAAAGGCCTAACTCCACATTTTAAATGAACTGCTTCATCGTTGCTCGCAATTTTCTGTTCTCCAGGTCTTTCAGCATCATGTGAATGTAACAAAAATAATCTTCTCTGTTATATTCAGAAAGTTGAAATTCTTGTGGATTAAAATTATAGCACAAATCTAGATAATTGCCATATACCCAAGGACGTATGTTTTTGTTTTGTTCCTGTCATGTGAAAGCAAACTTCTGATATTGTCTGTTTATCAGACTAGGGAAAAAGAAGTATCCAAAATCAATGGCTGGATATCTGATATCGGTGACCATTGAGTTGATTTGATGCAATTAGAAAAAAATACCTGGAACAAACTATAAATGGGTCACAGAGGTATCAGTATCCTGCACACACACACACACACACACACCCACAGACTGGGGTCTGGTATTATTTATAATTTACTCTTTTGTCAAAAAAAAAAAGAAGAAGAATTCCAATAATTTCCATTAAATCCTATATTTCAGAATAGTTAGGCCTTACGCTTGGTTCATGGTCTTGGAAAATAAAACCGGGACCCACTATGAGGAGTCCATTTAGTCAAAAATGGGTTTATCTCCAGACGCTTATATGCTTCTCTGTGTGGTAGCCCAGGAAAGCACCTCAAGTACTTACAATTGCCATTATTTGAGAGTTAATTATTTTAGAGTTAATTTTGAAGATTTTTTTCATGAGTCACTGATAATTATGCTTTTATTAAAGTATTATACACAGGTAAATACTCAAAATATGAAGATCGAAAGAAATGGAAAATGATTAGATTATGTACTGAAAAGTCATACAATATGGTTATTCTTCAATGTTGCCTTCTTAAGGAACACTAAAGGTTAGAACTGACTCACATTTGGAAAACTGGTAGAAGGTCATTACATCGTTAATCAAATATTCACAGATGTAGCTCATGGGCCAAATCCAGTTTGTTGCACATAGTTTTAGTGGAATACATTCAGTTGATTGCAAATGGTCTGTGGTCGCTTTCACATTACAATGGCAGACTAGAGTAACTGTAACAGAGGTCATATGGCCCACATAGCCTAAAATATTGACCATTCAGCCCATACAGAATAATTTTAGTAACCCTTGCTTTAAATAGTTAGCTGGAATTCTACTCTCCTTACTAACTACAGATTTTTTTTAATGTAAGCTAAATAATATTTTATTGTTTCTATCACTTTCATATCTACATTTTTAGCGATTACATATAGCAAGGGATCTCTAAGAAATATATACAAATATTTTGCAAACTGATCTAATCAAAGGAAGTTTCTAGGAAAAATAGATATTCCCAGGTCACTACGGAATTTAGCGTTTATATGGTAAAATTAAGATATATAAACTTTTGAAAAAGAGCCATACATGATTATGGGAACCATTTGCAGATAACTTCTTATTAAGTTTGCCTTACTATTAAGTATTGTAAGTATAATTATGCCAATTCAGGTTCAGTTAGCTCAATACTCCCAATTAGGATTACTAAACTAGGATGCACCTATCCCCACTGAATTCAGGGAGTTTATTTCAATTATCTCTTTTCCGAACCATACTCCCTAGATATTCACCAAAATGTGACCTGACATATATAGTAGACAGAAAAACACATGACTCTTTCATATATGGTACAACAGGGGCGTGTGCGTGTGTGTGTGTGCATGTGTGCGCGCGCACACACACATGCCCATATGCACTCTGATATGCTAAAGTTGCCAAAGATATTCCTGTTTCTAAACTCAATGAACTTTTCTGTCCATTACTAACTTGACCTTTCAGCAGCACTGATACATTTAAGTGGAGCAATAAACAACACACAATTTCTAATTATGTTAGCTCCTAAAATCTAAATCTCGGTCCTATTAGTTGTATCTTAAAATATCTATGTAATTTGGTTTATTTTATGAAATCAATCTACCATCATTCTAATCTTAGTCATTATCATCTCTTCATTCCAAACTTATAAAGCCTTGTTTCTCTCTTGTTCGTCTGTGAGATGCATAGGTATTCTCAGAATCTTCCTTTCCAAATTAATAATGATAATATTATGTTTATGAATAATCCTTTCATGGATTTTTATTGCCCCTGAATAACATTTGTATCCCTTAGCATAACTTGAATTGGATGTCCAATTTAGTTCCTATCTATATTTTAATGTCATTATTCATTACTCTTCCTCTTACTCAGTTATCACCTACACCATTTGGTCTCTCAGCTGAGCACAATAGACATGCTGTCCCATCTGCTTAGAATACTCTTCTTGTGTTTTCCTTCCATCACATTCATTTGAACTACTTTCTACTTGAGATCTTCTAAAATACATGTGAAAGAACAAACTATGCTAAATACAAATCACACGTGAAATGACTTACTGAGTGCCATAAGCTCCATGAGAGATAACAACTTGCTTGCTCTCCAGAACCCAGGAAATTAGCTGTGCAAAGTAGGTGCCAATATCCTTGTGTTCAATAGGATGCTTTTCCCCTCAGTATCTCATTCATATTAATTTATTTATTAAATAATTTACTTATTAAAGCTCTGAAGTTAAATTTATTATAAATGTAACATTTGAAGATTTGAGTACTCCCCATTGATTAACTAGCTTTAAAATTTTAAGAACTGAACTCTAACAGCTTTGTAATAACTTAATATATTTTTCTTAGTCTTCATTCACTATGTTTCAAAAATATTGATGTATTCCCTACACCAATTTGATAAATTAGTTTGTATCAAATAATTACTTAAACAAGAGATAAAATCACAAATTCAGGCAAATTTGAATACACAGATTTCACAGGTACAATTGTGAGTTGTTAAAATTCTCTAATAAATATTCAAGAAACTAGCATATGAACACAAATAAGACTCAAAATAGGGCTAATACCATAAGCCCAGCGAGTCTCATTTCTTCTCTTCTAATAGGATTATGAGGTTCAGATACAACACACATTCCCATGTGCAAACTAAAATTATGTCAGAAAAACAAATCACTATAGAATTTTATAGTATGAGAAACTACTATATTTTTTAACAGTCGCTCTGCATAGTTATAAAGTCAAAAAGACCTTAGATGTTGGTTGTCGTCAAATTTCTAGTGAGCACCACTTTTTCTTCAACTTAATAAAATGCATCAGAAAGCAATTAAGAATAACATGATTTGGAAAATTTTAGTATGCTCTGTTTTATTAATAAGCTTTATATAACTTGCATTACTCTACTTGTCATTAGAAATAAATTACTTGCTGTAATTTTACAAGTGATAGTGACAAAATAGTATGCCAAGAAGCCTTTGTTTCTTAACCATGTTGCCCTAGATTAATTGGTAATAAAAAGGGGTATATTATGCTTACACATTCCATTCCCTGACCACTTTCCAAATAGGTCATTTTTCACAGCAAAACCTGGTATTAGAACATGTAGTCAATTAAACTAATTCTTACATATTGGTATATAATGCTTAAAGAAAATTTGATGGACAATTGGTTATAAAAAAGGGATGGAAGAAGAGAGTAGAGAAGTATATTCATGTTGTACTTAAACTTAAGAAATGATAAGTCCCAATAAAATTAAGTCAATGAAACTTACCCTGTGTCTCTAGCCTCGTGAGAACTTATACTTGCATTAGTGCAGCAGATCCAGTTTCTTCCATTTTATGTAGCCAACATAATATTTTTTGAATATGCCTAGACCTGGGAAGAAAAATTCAACAACAAAAAGTATTAATAGGAGAAAGGCACTAAACTTTATTTTGATGGTTTAGATACAGTAAAATTACATATATATACATACATACATATTTATCTGTATATGTATTTGTATATATATACATATATATATACCTACCTTTATAAAATATTTATTATGTATAACAGGACGAATTGGTTTTATAAGCATGTAAAACAACAGTTAAAGAGCCTTGCGTGCAAGGGAAAGGTGACTGGCAATGTGACAAAACAGTTACCATCTTTTAGCATTTAATGAATGTTAAATGATATTGACATTAATTTTCTTTCCCATCATAGTAGGATCACAATTATATATTTGTTTATTAAAAGCATCTATATGTTACTTGATTTTATTTTCCCCCCAATAATTTAAAATTTCTTTTTAAGAAAGGATCTTGGCTTCTCCCAAATTATCCTTCCCAGAACTTAACACCAAGGGGTGTCTGAGACATAGCCCAATGACACTCTCAATCCCAGCCATCAGTTCCTAGTCCACATCCAGACTTTATGACAGACTTTAGAAATACGGTGAGGGCAGCAAACAAAGGTTCTAATCTGGTGACATATGACATTTTTACTGAACTTCCAATATCTCTTTCTGTCATTTAAAACTTCTATGACAGATTTTCTCAAAAAAAAAAAAAAGTGATAGATTCCACCTTCATTTTTAAACTGAGAATTTAAACTTTGCTAGAAAGAAATGTGAGTTTCCTCACATATATTTTTCTCATTAAACTAAGAAAAAAATGGTGAAGTATGTGAATTTTCTTCTAAGTTTTATGCTTTGGCCCTAGGTTCTTTTTGATTCAGGAGAGGTGTATATACTAATTTTTACAGCTGACTCAAAATTTTACATTCCAGTTTCAGAAATAATAATAAAAAGGAACCCTATTAAAAATGAGTAAATTACTTTAAATAGGCTGCATTTTTCTTATCATAAATATTTCTATAAAAAGTAATTGAAGTTTATTATCATGATTGTGATGAGTGTTAATATTAAAGGTTGAGGCCTATGCAATGATTTTCTAAATAATTATTTTTAAGGAATGTATGATAAAATTGAGTTTAAGTGGTATGATTTTTATATTTACTAAGTTTTTTACATGATATTTTTTTCTTCTTGGAACCACTATTTTACAATTAAGATAGTATTTTCCTAATCATACAACAAAAACTATTACCACTGTTGTCAGTTACTTAAAATTTTCAGAATTTATGGTTTATTTTTACTATAACGCTTAACCTTTAATTTAAAATATCATTGCATTTTTTTTCAAAATACCATGTTTCTTTAATGAGCTCTGAAGAGCATAAGTGAAAACTCTTGTTTGCAAAAACTTAGATGAGTAATTATGGTCTTATTAAAATGCAAAATCTTCAGAGATTCTCCTAATCATCTTCCCGATAATGTTCTAGTTGTTTGAGTGCAATATCTTTAATCATTCTAGAATTAAGGAGCTGTACTCTTTTCAATCTATGTAAAATATACAGCATTTTAAGAGAGGCTGCATTCTGTGCCATTTCATGGTCACAAAAATAATTGCCTGGCAGTTTCCTCTTAGGATTCTTCTATATAAAAATGTATAGATTTATGGTTATTCAATCTAAAGAACTCTAGGGCATAAAAGTTTTTGACTTACTACCTACTGAAAAACCTCAAATTCATATCTGTAAATGATAAAATCTAGTTATATGGGTCATTAATTTGTCTCTGCTTGAGAGGTAGTAACACTAGTAAGCCTAAATCTTTTCCCTGAGACCTTGATCCAGCATAGAATCTTCATGAACAGTATTTTCTGTGGTATATTTTCCATTTTATTAATTTCAGTTCACTTGAATATTCTCACAAAATAAGTAACACAATTCTGTGGGAACAAACTCCTAATGTGTGCTTCCATCTTCTCTGTTTAAATATACATCTACGAATATGTAGCATGTTGCAATGAGAAGTTGAAGTTGAATGTCTCTGATATCCATTTGACAAAACAAAACATTTGCAATCCTGGGTCTTTAGCACTCTGGAAAATTTAAGAGTCATACATTTGTCTTTGTGTTTATTTTTTGACACTACAATCAGAGACAGAGGAGTCTAGCGAGGAGACATTCCCTTTCTTCTAGTCCAGTACTAGCAACGCAATCTTCTGGAAACCAAACCTCTCTGAATTGTGTTATTTTTATCAATTAGGGTTCATTAGATTCCTGAACACATTAATTATTTAGAGAAAACAATGATTTCTTTGTTTTATTTATTCACTGATTTCTTCCTCTAACAAATATTGAGTCACAGAAGTTCTTATGTGTCGAATAACAAATTACAAAGCTCTCTAGAAAACTCAATTACCATGGAAACACAAGGCAATATATTAATGTGCAATGTCACATGTCAAAATAATGTCAAATGAAATAAAATTTTCTTCTTATTCTTTGTTGTTTTATACTTAACATAGCATGTATTATTAGCTTTATTTCACTTGTTTTTATTTTGTTATATTACAAAGTTAATGTAAATCATTTTTGATCAACTTTTGCTACAATGTGAGACTCATTTACACTAATTGAGCATTGTATTTTATGTGCATCTGTCATAATATTGTAGGATACAACTGAATTATTATCAAATATTTATTTAGTTAAAATAGTTGGAAAAGCATAAATGTATATGTAGCCTAAAGAAACACTAAAATCATGGACTAGTGAAAAAATGGTAAATGATTGAACACTAACTTTGAACTTAATTTAATAAACTATAATTTTAAAACATTTTTTTGATATCCAGTATGTAAACATGCTATATTTGTCAAAGTATATCTACATGTCCAGTATGATGACATGTGCTTTGTTTTCATCACTAGAGTTGACTTAATAAACTGCCAATAATTTGGATAGTAATAAGCAGGCAATTTCAGGTCAAGTGCAATCAGTCAACACTTCACAGAGGATTTCAAATCTTCTCAGAATATTAAGCTAGATAATACAGTGGCATTATTAGACATGTTCAAATTGAGGTAAATTTCTCTGATGACATAATTATGTAACTTGAGAAGAATTTGAAGTGAGATTAATCACATTGTTTTTACTTCAAAGGTACTTGTAGGAGAAAGCAATACATTGAAACCAAGGTAGAGAAACTGCTAACTTTACTACCTTAAAATTATCCAACATTATTTATAGCTTCAATAAATTCCCTAATGATAATATATGAAAACACAAATTTGTTTATCAAATATTATATTACTGAACTGAAGAGAAACATACCTGAAAACCCAGTAAGTTTTTAATGTACTCTTGATTCTAAAATCCTCTTCTAGTTTAAATTATTCTAATATCCCATTAGAAGTTATCATTTTTAAAGTTATATATATGTAAATGAAAGAAAATCTTTTTTCTTCAGGACTAGGGGTATTCCCTAATACTGTTGAAGAGCTTTTTCTGTGAAAGAAAAATAAATAGGGGCGGGGGGAGAAGTTATTGATGTTAGATACACAGATTGCAGTCCTCTCTCTTAAGAATGGATTAAAAAAAAAAAAATGAAGATTAAGTGGGGAATAATTGAATCTTTTAAAGGTAATACCAAGTCAGTCATGAGAGGTGATGACAAGAATTTGAAGTGCAGTAGTTCTACAGTAATCAAGACAGTGTGGAATTGGAAAAAGAATAGATGGATCAGTGGAACAGAATAGAGAATCCAGAAATTGACCCACTTAAATATAGTCAAATAATCTTTGACAAAGCAGCAAAGGCAATACAGTGCAGCAAAGACAATCTTTTCAAAAATGGTTTTGGAACAACTTGGACATTCACGTGCCCAAAAAGTGAATCAAAATACAGACCTGGCACTCTTCACAAAGGGTAACTCAACATAGATCACAAAGTAAATATGAAACACAAAATGCTAAAACTCCTAGAAGATAACATAGAAAAAAATCTAGATGTTCTTGGGTTTCATAATGACTTGTTAGATATAACACCAAAGGCATGACTCATGGAAAAAAAATTGATAATCAGGACTTTATTAAAATTCTGCTCTGTGAAATACACTGTCAAGAGAAAGAAAAGATAAGCCACAGACTGGGAGAAAACATTTGCAAAAGACACATGTGATAAATGACTGTTAGTCAAAATATACCAAAAAACTCTTAAAATTCAACAATAAGAAAACAAACCAATAAAAAATAGTCCAAAGATCTTAACAGATATTTCACTAAAAAAAAATATACAAATACAAATGGACACATAGAAAGATACACTGCATCCTATGTAATCAGGAAAATATAAATTAAAAACAATAAGATAAGACTATGCTTACTAAATGGTCAAAATCTGCATCACTGACACCAGATGATGGCAAGGATATGGAGCAATAAGAACTCAAATGTATTGCTGGTAAAAATGCAAAATGGTACAGACACTTTAGAAAGCAATTTTGCTGTTTTTTACAAACAAAACACATCTTACCATATGATTCGGTAATCATGGTTCTTGGTATTTACTCAAAGTAGTCAAAAACTTATGTCCATACAAAAGCCTGCATATGGATGTTTATAGCAGCTTTATTATAACTCACAAAACTTGGAAGTAACCAAGATGTCTTTCCATAGGTAAATGGATAAATAACCTGTGCTACAACCAGACAGTAGAATATTATTCAACACTAAAAAGAAAGCTATCAGACCATGAAAAGACATGATAAGTCTTTTGAAGGATCTTAAGGGCAAATTACTAAGCAAAAGAAGTCGAGCTGAAAAGTCTGCATGCTGTGTATTGTCAACTATATGACATCATAGAAAAGACAAAACTATGGAAACAATCAAAATATCAGTGGTTGCCCGGGGGGTGAAGGGAGGGAGGGATGAACAGGCAGAGCAGTGAGCATGTTTAAGAGAATGAACTTTCTATCTATGATACTATAATGGACAATACATATCATTACACATTTGTCCAAATTCACCGAGTGAACTCTAATGTAAACTATGGACTCTGGGTGATAATGATGTATCAATAGAAGTCCATCGATTGTAGCAAGTGTAGCACTTTTGTAGGGGGTGTTGGTAATGGAGGAGGCTAAGCATGTGTGGGTACAAGATATAAATGGAAAATCTCTGTACCTTCCAATTTTGTTGTAAACCTAAAACTGCTGTTTAAAAAAATCTATTAAAAAAGCAGTTTTACATATAGTGTATCTGACTCACCCTGGAGCTCTGACTCAAATCCACTTGGCTTATTTTTAAATTCAGCAACAGCCGCATCCCTAAGTAAAATGACAATATCTACTACTTCTGCACTATGCATTTCCCCCAGGGTCTCTACTCTAGGGATGATGATAGGGACTTCTCAGGCAAGCTCTGTCTGAATTGGGAATTAAACCCCTTTATATTAAAGTTTGAGCATTGGAGTAAAAAAATAAATGAACAATACTTCTTTTTGCCAATCGGGCAGAAATTTCTGAGGCATATTCTAATCGGTTCCCACTATGTCTTCAGAGAGCTAATATGAGTTAAAACTTTTCAGAATGATGAAATGTTAGATAACGATGAAATGAAAATTCCATAGAGTGCAGAAGAAAGACCTGCAAGAGAGATCTGATTGAGAGGTGTTAGGTAAAATTACAAAGCAGTGAACTGATGGAGAAGGAAGGAGATTAACTGTGGGTGAAGATCTGCATTTAGTTTTCAGGCTTGACGAGTTTACAGTAGGAAAGCTTAAAAAAACATTAAAGACGGAGAGACATATTTAATGCTAGAATGGAATAAAAGACCTGAGCAGAATGTGCCCAGGTCTCAGGCTGTGAGAGCTGGAGTAGAGTTAGTAGAGAATGCAGGCTACTCTCAGGCTTAGAGTTGCAATAAAAGCTTTATAAAAGCTAACAGCTATTAAGGCACTTATGAAGAGGCAGATGAGCTTTGTTCTAGATGAAGTTAAAAGGAGTTTATAGGGTGAGACCACGGGAATTTTAGTAAGGGAGCAAATATGTTATCATCAGACAAAATAATTTTATATAGCCTAAGAAATAAAAAAAATTACCTTCATAACATCTAATATTATATCTTATAGCTAAATATTTGTAACCACATCATTTTACAATGATACTATCCATTACATTCACACTCTACAAAAATACATCTTTAGAGAAATGTACTTGAGATTTCAAGTCAAGATAACATCTCTGCCCATTTCAGCAAACTAAAAAATTGTCTTCTACTGGAAGTGCCCTTAAAGTGGCATTTGACATCCTTGTCATTCAATTCAAATTTTACCTTTAAACTTATTTAGCCCAGTGGTATATGTTGATGGGACGTGTTTAAGAGCACAAGCTATGTAATAATAAAGGCTTATTTCTCACCACCAGACCAAAAAAGAAAAAAAAAAAGTCAATCAAAAAACAAAAACTCATACAGCTAATAATGAAACAAAGATGAAATACAAGATTAGAAGAAAGTGATGAAAAATAGCCTTGTCTATGAGAACACTTGCAGAAATAAAGGTTTTTGTTCTAGCCACTAGAGTCTAGTAGATTTGGTATTTTTGTCTCATCTCGCTATCTATGTATTTAAAGTTTGATCGCTCTATTATCTTTAAAATTATATTGTCATAGAGATTATCAATTTTTATCTCTTGAATTTGTTTGAGGGTAATTAAACTTTCTCCAATAATTTATAAAATGGCAAGACATATACTTGTACGTGATCTAAATCTACTTAAGGAATAAGTAGATTACACTTAAAATTTGTAAATTCGGAGACTGATATATTTTGAAATAATGCTAAAAATTCCATTCATGGAGAGTGTGTGTAATTTTGATTTGTAATCATGTGGTTGCTATTACTCAGAAGCTATTATGCATCTAACAGCTTTCCTACAACTATCTTTTATAAGGGTTTCTTCTGTACTATCTGCAAACACCAACCCAGATGAAACCTTTGTTATAGTTGCCCATATACTGGCAGTGCTTCTCCCAAATTAGTAAGTGGCAAACAACTGTAACAAAGTCAATCAACCCCAGGCCAATCACTAACTTTGTGGTGACTTTGAAGGCACCGCCCAAACGAGGATGACAGTTAATGACTAGGGCATTGAAACTCTCTTATGATATTGGAGCTACCGACACAATGGTTAGCTGTAATAAAGCTACTTTGTATCTTGGGACCCACACAATGGAGGTCACCCCAATGGCCTGGCCGCTGTTAGTAATCTAAACTTAAGTCAACTTGTACCTGTCAATCACAATCCTCTGACTCAGCTCTAAAACAGGAGCTGCTAGTCTCTTATAACGTCCTACAAAACTCATTTGTGGAGAAAGACTGCTCCACTGTTTGAGGCACTGAACTCCCCCAATCCATGGATTGTCTTCCCTCGAATAACTATGTGTAAATTTTTCTCATTTCTTAACTTCTATATGATGTAAAATCATGTTTTCTGCTTTCCAAATAGCAATAAATACAAAATGTATTATTTAAGGAAATCAAAATAATTTTTTCAAATATGTTTATCAGAGTTGAAGTGATTTCACTATATAATTTACTGTACCAAACAACAATAATTTGTCAATTGTTTTTTCACATGTTTATTTGACCTTCACCTATGATATATAGTCACAGAATATTTTTTTCTTATAAGCTCTGTGTTCTTAAGAGATAAATATTTGTTTTAATTAGCTTTTTGAATATCTATAGGAAAATAAAACTAAATTAAAAATATAATTAAATCTCAAAATTACAGGAAAAACTAATTTAGCTTTGATCTTGTTGGCAAATATAAAATATAATTTTAATTCATTCAAAGCACAAGAGACCAACAAAAAATAAAACTAACGTAACAATAAAAATTATTCTTTAGTCTTGTATTGCAATCAGTAAACAAGAAACAGAGTCAAAACATTTCAGCTTACCAAAAATCACTAGTACTTGAAAGTTAAATTTAGAATTCATTTATAAAGTTATCCCATGTAATCAAAGAAAATATTCTATTCAGAAATATAAACATATAATTTGTGAATGTATTCATTTAATGTATTTTAATTGACATTTAATTTGTGAACACTTGCGAGTTTATACTTACATTTTTCTAATTTTGGGTGGAGGGTTGGAATAATTAATTTAGATTAACTTTGATATGTGCTGTTATATTTTAAGCTACACAATACTAAAATATGCCATTTACTAATAAAATGCTAGAACATTTCCAGATACACAGTAGGTGATCAATAAATATTTGCTAAGCATGTTGTCCTCTTTTTACAACTTTCAGTACATATGATTACATCTTCTTATTAAATAAATGTTGATTGCAATCCAAGGCCTGAAAATTTTCCACCTCTGTTTAATAAAATGCATAGTATTTCAAACTACATGATTTGCCAGAATGTCTTAGTTACATTTTATTCTAATTCTTATGACCTTATCAAAGGAATAAGAGAAAAAATACTGTTCATAACAAACAATATTTTATCTATGGAAAGATTTACACTGTTTATTTCAATGCCAAGTACATTTAAACATTCATTCTGATTAAATGAAAAAACTTCAAAATCAATTAGAAAGCAGTAAGTGAGAAGTAGTCAAATAGAAAAACAATGATCAGTAATACTTTTTTAGAGCAACAATAAATATTTATAAAATACAATAGAGAAAATCACACTCACTGTAAAAATTTAAAAAGTTAAATTCAGAAATTGGTGATGGAAAATACATGATTCATATATAAAGGAAGATACTACATTTATTAACTGAAAGTATATATTTGTGACATGTTTATAAAAACAAAGATGTGTTGCACTTCTATATTTTATGTACTTGGGGTATTTATCCAAAGAAAACTAAAACATTAATTCATAAAGATCTATGCACCCTTACAGTCACTGCAGTGCTATTTATAATAGACAAGATAAAGAAGCAACCTAAATGCCCCCAAACAATTGATAGTTATAATTCATATCTACAATGGAATAATACTCAGCCATAAAAAAATGAAATCCTACCATTTTCAACAACATGGATGGACCTAGAAGGTCTTATACTGAGTGAAATAAATCATAGAAAAATAAATACTATATGATTTCACTTATATGTAGAATCTAAGGAATAAGAACAAACTAAATGAAAACAGACTCACAGATACAGAAGAGGACAATCTGGCGATTGCCAAAGGAATGAGTGTTGGGGGGATGTGTGAAAAGGTGCAGAAGGGCTGAAGTACAAAATAATAGTTACAAAATAGTCAAGGGAACGTAGAGTGCGGCACGGAGAGTATAGTATAACGGCTATGTATAGAGCCAGATGGGTGCTAGAGTAATCAGAGGGATCATTTCATAAACTATGTAAATATCTAACCCATGTACCGTATACCTGCAGCTAATAGAAAGTAAAAACATTGTTTAAATTAGAACAGAAATATGTATATAAATCTTGAACCGCACTAAATTTATATACCTTTTTTTTTATATGATAAGATACAGAGGAAATAAGTTATTTTCCCAGAGCTCTTTCTTAAGACGGCTAAAGTCAAATCTTTTGTGTGTGTGTGTGTGAGTGTGTAAACATACATACACATACATGCTTCAGTTTATTAAAGATTAAAACAAATTGGAAACAAAATTTTGGATATCTTTATCTCAGTTCTGGTAGAATAACAAGCTCCAGCAGGAACGGACAGAACAATTTTTGATCTAACATTTTTAAATGATGTTTGGGAAATAAACAGGAATTGTACACTCAAATGTAATTCCCACCACCAAGGCAATACATGGAGTAGGAAAAGTAGATTCCCAAGGGCAAATTTTCTGACATCAAGAATAATCTCCTTTTGGCAATTTAAGAAAGGAATTAGGCTCAATTAAATTATGTATAGGTTATGCAGTGAGGGAAATTATCTCACTCATTTCCAGTGCAGCTTGGAATTGTAGCAGCTTCCCTTTCTATTGCAGTTGAAGATGAATTGGAAGGATGCCTTAATCATTTCCACATGTGAGAGGCCTTATTTTCCCTTCATGCTGGCAGCTCTAACTTAGATGGGTATTGCCTGTGCCTGTCCAGATGCACAATACAAACAGTCGCATGCATTTGGTTGCTCAACACAAAGTAGTTGGCATGCCAGTGGTCTTTCTTTTCTCTGGCCTCAGCTGTGTTATTCACTAGCATTCTGCTTGTTATTTTCAGTATTTCATATCTATGCCAGAAACTGGTTACTTTTTATTTCTTTAATAAGTAGGATAATGGCATGTAAAGGCTAAAATAGACAAATATTAAAAGAAGTCTAATCCCTAGATAATACTCATTAGTCCTAGATTAATAGCTGTTAGACTTTTAACAGGATTATTTAAAAAATCCATTTTCAGGATATAAAACATGCCATAAGCACCGGGCAGTTGACATTGTTAAAAGTGCCCATTAGGTGAAAAAACACCTTATATAAATGCAGTCAGTCATGTCTGTGCTCCATTTCTTCAAAGTAGAATGACATTGCAAAAGTGGATATATAATTTGCCTTCAGATACTTGTATCCCTGGCTTTGGTTCTTTTAAAACTCAATCACCTAGAGAAGATTATGATGTGGAGGGGGGCGGTGAAAATATAAATGGCTGGAAGTCGGAAAGTGAGATTGTCATTTCCTAGTCAGCAAGCACCCAAGCCTGCTTCACGACAGCACCTACAGGGATGGCAAGAACGGAGGCTGGATGGCAGTTCTCTTGGTCTCGCACTTTGGAATTCAAAACTGGTCATGGCGCTGAAAGAATCTTGTCAACTGGAATAATGTGATTCACTATGGCATGCAGTAGAATCTGATTATAGAAGTGGTTCTATGAATGACACTTGAACGTAGATTTCATTTGATTTAAAGGAAAAAAAGTGACATTTCCTATCACATGTTCCATGTTTAATAAATCCTTATTTGCTAAAAAAATAATTGTAAAATATTCACTCTCCCAGATTTACGCATTAGATTCATGGAACAGTCTTCTTAGACTCCAGTATGTATGCATACATGTATGTATGCATGTATTTGTTGTATCAGAAACTGTATAAACTGATTTTCTTATACTATTTTAAAATATAGCTGTGCGGGTGTATTTCTGGGTCCTCCATTCTCTCCCATTGATCTATGTGACTATTTCTCTGTTAGTAACATGTTGTCTTGATTATTAAAGCTATAAAATAATCCTTAATGTCAAATGGAGAAATGGAGTGATCCCTATCACTTTAGGCTTTTGGGCAAGAATTTTGTTTGTTTGTTTGTTTGTTTGTTTGTTTCTCTTCTAGGGCCCCTACTTAGCATATGCATGATAAATATATTTTTTTTAATGCAAACAAATATTCATAATGAAGTTCTGATAGGAATTGCATTAAAATTAGGGATCAATTTGGGGAGCACTGACATCTTTGCTCTGTTAAGTTCCTTTTAATATTCAATTAGGTCAAACTGTTTATATGGAAATATATGTTTTTTTGCAATTTCTAAAAATATGATCTCTCAGTATATTGTTAACAGTCATAACTAACTCTAATCACAATCTTGAAATGTGTGTTATAGAAATAACAAAATTTCTGTGTCAACTGTATTATAATCTGATCCTTAACCATTTTTAAGTTTATAATCATTTACAGTTATTGTTTTACTCTGATGCTTTTGCAAATGTGCTTTTTCTTCAAAGAGACTCATGGAAAGTACAGGTTTCTAATAACTCTCAGATCATACCACTGGACTGAAGAAAAATTTACAGAACTTTAATTGAAAAACTGGATTCATAAAACTGCTTACAAAAGATGAAGATCAACAAAAAATAATTACATGGGACTAAGTGAACTAATAAAAATAATTATAATTTTCATGACATTTTATTTGAATTATTACCTTCTTTAATGTGTGTATTCTGGATGTAAGTATTTTTTTTTTCCTCCAAAGCTGCCTATGATCTACAGAAATTTGGTAAATTATATTTTTGTAAAAAAAATTAAAACATTTATCTTTTCCCCTCCCCACCTGATTCCTCCAGAGTTTAAAGCTCCTAATGGGTGAGTATTCTTATTTTCATCACCATATAGTTATTTATGGAAGTTCATTAAGAATCTGTTCTTTTTATAACAGGAGATAATTGGAAACATTGTTTATATTTTCAAGGCTTTGCCTTGAATATCAAGTCTGAGAGAGAGAGAGAGATATGCATAAACTCAGATATGACCAGACAGATTTAAGGAACTAAGATTGACTTTATGGAAACCCTTTGGAAAAATCAACCTGGTAACTTGTTAATAGGATTCCCAGCAGTCTTACCAGGTGTGTAAGGAAGGTCACTTCCTGGCAGAGGCAGGAAACTAAGGATATTTTAAAGACCTCAAGAAGAGTGGGATTAACCAAAATCTAAAGGAAAAGACTGATGGTAAATATTTGGTTTGGCTTCTTAGCCTTGAGAGGCTGTTAAAACTTCACTCTGGAGGTCTTTGTGAAAAATTCCAGCAAAGCTGATTTAAAAGAGGCTGTATGATCAACTGCTATTCTTGCCATATTTATGTAAATAATGAGGACAAGTTTATTAAAATTAGACTTATTTTGAAAATAAATTAGCCTTAATCTGTTTATCTTTGATAAAATTGAAGGTGACTTTAGAGAGAAAAATTTATGTTTCAATAGAAACTACACTATGCACTTGTGGATATTAAATTCTAACTCTGAAAATTGTCTTTGAAGTTCTGCTTTCACCTGTAAACTGAACTGCATCCTGAATTTAAGTTTCCTCGAATATTTGGCTATAACACTCCAAATTAATGTTTTCAATTTTCTCCCATCCATTTGACTTGGAATCATTAAGAACTAAAATTTCCTTTTTTTTTTTTTTTTTCTCTTTCTGGAAGTTCTACAAACTAGATGTGAATAACTTGATATAAACTTATTGAGGTTGCCACAATAGCCCCCATTTGGATAATCGCCATGCCTGAAGTTACATGAACTACTCACATAATTTTTCTGAACACTCAACACCATCTAAGACATTTTAAATTACAAAAGATGTTTCAACCTTTATAACTAAAAAAACTTCTGTTTCTGGGCTGATCCCAGACTCAGACTGGGTTCATAATCTGCTGCAATCATTAACCTTCATTTTTCTTTTGTTTTTATAAAACTGCCTCTTATTAAATACCAGATTGCTTATAACATAGGCATAACTATGGGAGCCTACCTACGTCACCATCTCCTGAAATGAAACACAACTGTTTAATTGAACTGACTTATTCTTAGGACTGAATGATTGGCTCAATAAAATATGGATCGGTCTTTCAATTTAAGTTTTGGACTTTTAAACTTCTTATTTGAAGTTTTAAAAGTGGAGCTAAAGAGGAGCAGAGTTTGCCAACCCAAAATATGCTTCTTTGGCACAATTATTTTAGGCTGGTTATTTTGAAGGAGGAAAAAAAAAAAACTTAGAAGAAACTTTGACCTTCTTATTACTTAAAAGAATTTAAATAGAGGGCCAATCAGAAGTTGAACTATCACCAGAGATATCTACAAAGAATATGGGCTAGATGTGACAGAATAGACTATAGGAGTCTACTCTGTGTGCTGTTGACTCTGCATGGCCCCAAAAATTTGCTTACCATTGGATTTTCTATCTCCATATCAATTGCCTTCCTCCCCTTTGAAGTCTCAAACCACTACCCCTCTTATTCTTAGCTCAGGTGACATTTAAGCCTCGTCAGCCCAATTTGTTTGGGGACTCCTGTACATTCTCATGGAACTCCTGTACATATGTATGTAATTAAATTTGGTTATTTCCTTCTGTTAATCTGCCTCATAGTAATTTAATTCTTAAATCAACCAGAAGAACCTAGAAGGGTGAGGAAGATTTCTTCCTTTCTTACAATTATCTATATCAGAGCTGCATCACTTTCAAAAACACTGCTCTAAGTCTTCTGCTTTCTAACCACTACCTCCTGCTCGTCAGTCTTAATTAATTTATTTCCCATTCTAAAATAACAGACCTCTGTAAAACTATCCATTCATTGTACTGATTAATTATTAACTGTGCACCAACTCTGCCGAGTTATGTGTTTTCTTGGTTTATTTCTGTATAACATTTAGTAAGAAATATCAAATTAAATCAGCTAAGGGTCTTAAAGACCCTTATCCAAGGCAAGGTACCTGAGTTCTATGATCAATTCTGCTGCTTTTAACTGAATGCTAATTAATTTTGGTATTTACAGCTTGTTAATTTTGTTGTATTTACTCTGTTATTTTTCTCTCTAATTAATGCCTAATAATTTAATTTTATTCTTTTTTTGTAAGAAAAAGTGTTTAAGAGCATACACTTTCTTTGATTACATTTTTGGCTGTGTTTTCTTGACTACAATTTTTAATAAAAAGTTGATTCTGAATTACTATTTGAGTAAATAATTCTTAGAGTTTTAAAATTGAATGTGAAATATCTGTAATTGCTTCACATTTGCATTCACTTTTTTGTGTGTATGTGTGTTAAGTTTGCTCAAAATCTGTGGTATCTGCTTCATGGAATAAGTTGAGGTTTCCATTGTGATAACACATATATTTAATTTTGTATACGCACCTGCTTTTGAGATGATTGCATATTCTCTTTTCTTGTTTTAAAAATCTGTTAATATATATGTTACATGCACTTTTAAATACGGTATTCAACATTAGACATGTCATCTAAATATTCTCTATACTTAATATCTACTCTTTTACTTGCACCAATCTTTGAATATATTAAGCATAATAATATTTCACAGAGTAAGCCGAATCAACTTTAAAAGAGTGCGTTAATTTTGTCAGTTATTAGCTCTAAATTTATCTTTAATGGATTATAAATTTTTTATCCAAAGTGATAGTGGCTTATTATTTTTACATTATTCACAAAGCTCTTTGTATATTTATAATTAGAATTGCCTTTTTATAGATGAGAAAATTAAGACTGAAGTTCAAATCCATTCTGCCTGGTCTTGTATTTAATGGCCAAACTGTATGATTACTTCACTTATCCATCTGCTAAACAGACACATATTGATTCTGTGCTATTTAATTTATGTGCTATTTTATGTTCATAATCAGACTGGTGTGTTCAGACTCTGGTCGTTGTAGTGCTTTGTTCTTTTTTTTTTTTTTTTTTTTTAATTTCCAGAACAACTTTGTAATGAATCCAAGGGAAGAAGGATTATTAAAGTGCTAAACAATCAAAAGATCTAGAAAAAAATTACAGTGAATAAATTATTCTTAGGGGAAAAAAATTCTGAAATTTGATTTTTATATGTATATATAGCACCATTATGACAGAGAATTAACAGTTTTTCTCCATTTCCCAGAAATAAATTAAACTAGCCAATAAAAATTTTTATTAAAAGCAATTTGAAAAGACTCTATTAAAATTGATATAAAATATCACAGAAATTTGGCATTTTTTTCTTCTCTATAAATCAATGGAAGAAAAATACTTTTACTTAAAAGATCATAATTAGAAGATCTCAAAAGATCTCTTTCCAATCTCTTGATACTTTGTAGCATAACTGATAAAAACAATAAAATCTTTTACATTTTTAAATTTATAATAGTCTTTAAAATTATGTTTGATTCAGCCAAAAACAGCCTTTTAGGTGTTTCACCATTAGTTTGATAAATATTGTTAAGTAGAATGCAATTATTAAAATATTAAATTTTAGGTCATTTAAAAAATTATGTTTGATAAGTTGGAAATTTCTTTAGAGACACAACTATTTTAGGCCCTGAAGGCATTATTTAACTAATAGTTCAGTATACTGTTTAAAAGACCTGGCTCATTAGTGTATTGATTTAAATGTTTCCATAATCCTATGCATGCAAATATACGCATATAAATCGCTTATAAAATTTTATTTTTAAATGTTTATGTTTCTTTATTTACTCATTATTAAGGAAGCCAAAGGAATATATATTTTTTATTAATAAAGCTATGAATAATTGCATGTGGGCATTGGAAGATATTCATTGTAAAATATTCGGAATATTTCACATTTAATACAATTATAATAGTGATTCTTAAAAAAAAAGTATAAGAACTTATCATTTGCAAAATTGAAGAGTCTAAAAGTCACCGACCCATTTTTTATGCTTTATAGACAGAAAGATTTTATTTTAATTAATAAGCTTAGCAAAAGTGCTTTTAGCAAAGATCCTAGGAGAAATATGCTATTGGACATTTTCCTCAAATTTCTGAATTATTTATAGAATGTGATTAAGTATTCAACATTAACATTAGAATTTATTAAACTCATAGGAAAAGTTAAAATGATTTCTAATTTTTAGTAAATATCTTCTACATAGATTTAAGAAAAAATTGACTATCCCCTACTATATTATCCAAGAAAACATGCCTCATTCTCCATTTTCTTTTAGTTTTAAAATAACAGTACAATTTCTAAGTAGTCCAAACCTTTAGGATTATTATATAATGTATAATCCCATAGACTATTGGAAAATCTAAATTGAAAAATAATATTACTGATAATTTTCTCACAGAGAATGATTTAGTTTATTTAGGTATAAAAGAACACATGTTAAGAATCTATATGCTGAAAATTAAAAAATTTTGATGAAAGAAATCAAAGATCTTAGTAACTTGAGAGTATAATTTCTCCATCACATAGTAAGAGTATGCACAGTTTTATAAAGAACCGTCAAACTGTCTTCTAAAGTGGCTGCACCATTTTTCATTCCCATTGGCAATGAATGAGGCAGACTTTCTGTCCTTCCACATCCTCACCAGCATTTGGAGTTATTAGTTCATTCTGGCCAGTCTAATAGGTGTGAAGTGGTATCTCATAGTTGTTTTAATTTGCAATTTCCTCATCATATATAATTACCATATTTTCACGTACATATTTTCCATCTGCATAAAATCTTTGATGAAGTATTCACTTAAATCTTTTACCCAGTTTTTAACTGGGTTGTCTGTTTTCTTATTTTGAGTTTTATGAGTTCTTTGCTTATTTTGAATAAAAGTCTATTATACTATATGTTTTTTATAAGTAATTTCTGACTTGTGTTCTCATTTTCTTAAAAAAGGGGGGTGATTTTGTATTAAATCATCAATATTCAAAATGCTTTGAGATCAGTTTATATTTCCACAGTAAAAAAAAAGTAATATTATTATGGAGATATTAATGAGCTGAAGAAGTAACAAATAATACAATCTATTGTGCCTTACATTTTAGATTCCCGAATAATAAAATCTCAAATATTTTTCTTTGATATAATCTTCCTAATAAATGCAAGAAAGCAAGCTATCCCACTTCATATACAAAATCAAGATGAAACTAATTAAAAAGTAGATTAAAACTGTTTAATATTTGCATGCAGTTTTATGAATAATGTTTGGAAACTGGTTTACACCTTCTGACTTTTATGATGTGTGAGCATCAAGGCAGACTTTAAATGAAGTAAATAGATAAATCTATAGAATACAAAAAATACAGACCTATTTATATGGTTATTTTCATGTCTGACATGATATAAAGCATTACTGAAAAATGATACATTTAATTAAATAGTTATTTAGGATATTGAATTTTGAGGTTTCATATTTACTACTTATTTATTTATTTATTTATTTATTTACACTCACATTCCTGTCTCAATAATTTATTAGACCCTGTCCTTTATTTTTGACTTTATATAATAATTAGTCTTATCTATATGAAGAAGGAATTGCCTCTAATTTAACAATAACTTTTAATACGTTGACTTAAAACCGAAATAATTTTATGAAATTTACAACATGACAGTAAATCTAAGTTAATTTGTAATCATGTCTATTTTATATGTCTTTGTATGTATTTGATAAGGATTACAACATAAATAATACCCTTCATTGCATATTTAAATATGAACTTTTTTCATGAAAATATTTATCAAAATCTCTATCACTGCCTTACTTAGAGCATAAAATTTATACATTTTTTTCTTCATGTTAATGTTTTTCATGAAATGCTTTAAATTAAACAGATATGAACTGAATGCTTATATCAACTATAGCTGAATGTGATTCCAAATAAATGAAAAAAATTGAAGTAATAAATTTTAAAACATAGTTAAAATAAAAAAGGTATTTAAAAAATATGTTTCTTTAATAAGAAAAACATTCTATCACCATAGAGTCTAAAATCATTTGAGGAAATAGGCATAATTTCAAGTAGATAATAAGTGCTTAGACTGCATAGCAAAAAAAATTAAAATTAAGAATTGAATTTTGTAAAACACCTTTATAACATATAAACAAAGCACTAATTTCCTTCATTTTGAATTTTTATTATGCACATATAGAACTATTTACATGATTAATATTTAAAAATTTTAAAATGTATCATATATATGATGAATGAATGATTAGATATTATTAAACTAAAACTTGAGGAAATTGGAGTTCATTTAATTCTTAACCTATGCTCATTTAAAAAATATTTTTCAATACGTATTTTAGGTAAGGAGGAAAAAACTTGGTGGCAAAAGATGACTAATTTTAATTTTAGTTTTTAATTTATTTAAATTATTTTTAATTTGTTTAAGTGAAATGAATTAAGAATTTAATTTTTTCTATACTTAATGTTAAGAAATATTAAATGCTAAAGGTTTTTATTAATAGCACTCTCCCTTGATATATGTTTCTCTTCTACTACCTGAGAGTCAGTAAAGTTGGTGGAATTTTTATTGACCACTCCTATGATCTCATTTGTTCAGGAGACAAAAATGGCAATTAAAGAAACTTTACATAGAACAAATATCTAATTCCTGTGAAAGGTATAACTGAATATTTTAAAAGAAGGTGAGAGTGCTATTAAATACATATGAAAAATGATGCTAGCAGAGCTATATACACATAAAGAGGGATGAGTTGCATATTATCTAAGTAGTGTGGGGAAATAATTTTAAGTAGCATTTATTTTACACATGCTATGTTTCAAGCACTGTTTTATACATGTTACATATATGAATTATTTAGCTTTCAGGTAAACTTATGATGCAAATCCTCTTATTAGCCTTCTTGTATGTAAGCGGATCCCAGGTCAAAGAGTTAGTAGGTTCTGAAGTAAGATTCCAACCTACAAACTTTGGCTCAAGAGCAATCAATGCTTTTCCCTAAGCTCTACTTACTCTAAACAACAAAATCTCCAAAGAAATTTAGCAACTGCTTTATTTTCTGCTTGCCTCTTAATTAGGTTGTGTGAGGATAATGTTAATGACATGTTTTGATGCTTATACTCTTTAATCTGAATGACTTTGAAAAAATAGAAGGAATAGGAGTAGAGATTTAAAAGAGATACTAGGATCACGTGAGGCCAGACAATTCAGAAAACAGGAGGTTCCTTCTCGCCACTTTATACATTTGGGGAAATGTACAATAGCAATTTTTGCCAGGACCTTTGCTAAAATCACTTTTGCTAAGCATAGTTATTTTAAAAAATATGTCTGTCTATAAAGCATAAAAAAGGGTTTTGTGATACTTACTATTCTTTAATTTTTCCGGTGATGAAACTGTACACTATCTCTTTTCAACAGAGAAACAAATTTACATGTGAAATTCTGCATATGATATCATATTTCATGCGTGAATGTGAAATTAATGTTTTATCACTGAACTTAGACAATGCTACTTCTCTTTGAAATATGAAGTACATTTAAAAAGAAATAGTACAGATAAAGAAGTATAATATTGAGATGGCATTATCAGTAGGTTTTTATCCAAAAGCTATAAATCATGTTTCAACTAAATGTATTTACACATTCCAGGGATCCCATTATGTTTGAATAATGGATCAAAATCACATATATCCACTGATTCAATACTCTTTTCGAAGGTGATAAATTTAAAATATTACTCTAGTGCATAATACATACAATTTTATGCAAATATATGTTAGTCATAGGATATACTGTCATTCAAAACAAAAATAGTTCAATAGAAAATATTATAGAGAATGCTACATTGGAGAGGTGTTCGAAGGGAAGTGATGAGTGAGTCATTTCATCCTCTGTGAATTCATCATGCTTATAAATTTAGACATTATTAAATTTATATTATGCACACGTTTACCAAGACTTTCATTTTTATCATAATCCAATCAAATTAAATCAGTCTAAACAATCTCATATTAATAACATTAATAATATTAAGAAAATTCCCCTCAAAATACCTATATTGCATTTTCTAATCCATGACTATGCAGAATAGTGAAAATCTTAAAAATTCAAACTAAAATATCTGTATCTGAAACACAAAAATAAAGACTAACAAATACCAGTTTTAACTATGTAAACTCTATATAAACATTGCAGTTTTAATTATATAAATTTTTTCAGTTTGTATACAGTTCTTTGTCAATAAATTTGTAACATTTTCATAATAACTATCTTCAGAGTTAGACAAGTTATAAAAAGCATCCAAATTCATTGTGCAATTTTCTCCAAATATAATTCTAAAATTTTCAAATATATTCAATTTTATTGAACTATTAAATCTACTTTATATATTAATATATTCATATACGATCAAATTTTTTTACACACAAGCACAGGAGAGAGAGAGAGAAAAAAAAAGATAGAGAATGTGAATGCATGGGTAAATGTAGATACCAATATCTCTAGCGTTTCTAATGGGATCTCCCTCTATAGTTTTCTCTGTATCTATCTGGCTCTCAAAAAGCATCCTTTAATGTTCTGTATTTTCATCTGTTCACATAAATTACTTTTTATTTAGAATAAAATCACATTCTCTCAAATTAAAAAAGCAATAGTTAAATCTTCATTTCTAATATACTTTTCACAAATTATCAAAAGATGAAAACATGCTTTCACGCTGTCACAAAAAAGGATGAAAAAATTCACAACACTTTATGAGTGCTGGGTTGAAATTTTTCAGGTACAATTAAGAACTGAAATTAACAATATTCATTTGCATCATTTGGAGAAGTTCGACAAAAATGGAATGTTAACAAGATGATATTTCATATCAGGGAAATGTTCTAATAGCCAATAGTTTAAAAATGAAGAACACTTGCTGATTTTTGTTAGAAGATATATTTTTAGAAGATATCTGATTTATTTTATGCTAGGAAGCTACACTGCAAATAGATATTTTATAAAATAGTCATCTAATTCTTGTATGAAATAAACTTCTCACGATCAACTGCATGATTAACTTGTATCTGTAAGCAAGAGGAAGCCATGAGTCACCAAGCAATGGAGCCTAAATGAGCACTTCTAACAAACTTTTTTCAGCAATGTATCTCTTTTTCATGTTGTATCTTTTTAATATACACATTTACTATACATCCAAAAATCTCAGTATACAGACATGTATTCCATGAGATTGACACGTAAAACTATTTGTGGTTGCAATAGCTTTGATTGTGAGCTAATGAACAATAAAATAAGCCAAAGTAAGCGTAGTATATTTTTCTTTTGTTGCAAAATTGATTAATTACTTTTACATCGCACCCTATTTATAACGGCATTAAGAGAGATGAAACATTTGAGAGAAGTAAAAAATCACCTAATGAAGGCAATTTTGTCAGCATTTAATTTCTCTAGGGGGGAAAAAGTAGAACCCAAATAAAACAAAAATCCACCTTTTTAAATATCTTTAATATATTGTAGCCTTGATTATTAAGCCTTGCAAACTTATTCTTATTTAATTAAGGCTGACTAAGCAGAAGCATTTTATTTTGAACAGCAAGTTTTTTTTTTTTTAACCACTCTTCTCTACATTATTTTAAATAAAAGCTGCTGTAATTAACAACAGTGTGTTTTGGAGTTCTAAAGTACTTTAACATATAACATTTTATTAATGCTGAAGGTAAGGTCAGGTTTCCACCAATTGTCAAGATAATGTCCTTCAGAAATACTCCAAATAAAAACGTTTTAATGAGATTTAATTGAGAAATATGTTGGTGTACAAAGCACTCTAAAAATTACATATTTTCCAAGTTAATAATCAAAATTACATATGTGCGTGTATGTATGTGTGTGTGTGCAATTTCAGTTAAACCTAAAATTAAGGTTTTCATATTTCATTTTATGTAGTAATTCATAATTTTTAGATTTATTTTAACTTTTATTTTCATTTAATAGGCTGCATTTCTTTATCAATGAGCCCTCATAAAGACTGTAGCTAGAATACCATTCTTACAGACACTCTTACATTATTTTGGCATGTCAATTAGTTCTTTCCTAATAAACAAAATAATGACATATATTATTTGGTACCAGTTTAAAATAATAATTTGAAAATTCAAAGTAGCTATAAACAGGTATTATCAGGAGAGTAAATAAGTATTGAAATGTGTAATATTGCAGTTAAAACTTAATGTTAGCTTACTTTGCATTTTAATACTGTTCTTTAACAACGAATGATATTCATTGTTCATGACAATTCATATTTTCAATATTACTAATTAATGTTATTTATTTACAGTGGTTCTTTGCAAAAGAAATGGCTATATATTTACTTTTCAGGTTTTTTATACAGTATGGTGTTTGCTGAAAACATGAAATTACCCAATACGAGTGATTTATACAGTGAAGGTATTTATCATCTCTCTTATTTTGTACCTTGCATCGTGGACAATGATGTCACATATAGACCTTACAAACAATGTACTTTCTAGGTTTGCAAAGTACCACACTGCATAACCAAACACGAAATCTTATTAATAATCTGGACCTAGGCTGGTGCAAGTTTCAAGTACTCAACAACAGCAGGGCAAGCTCAGACCCTCGCTATGTATTCTCTCTGGGTAGCCAAAGCAGATCTAAGTATCTCACTACTCACTCCATGGCAGACAAAGGCAGAAAAGGAAGGGGGTGATCCAGGTTTCCCCACCTCTCATTTGCTTCACTCTTTAAATAGGACAACAAAATTGGTCAAAACAGTCACCAAATTCCACTTATGCTAGGAAGTTACATTGGCCAGAGTGTCCATACACTTTCGCACCAATGATTAACAAAAGTACAATAATAGCGGTATGCCTGGAGTAGGCTCTTGGCTACAGAATTAAAATCAGACTTCTGAAAGCTAAGTAAGAAAGAAGAAATGGCTGGTGGGCTTCTAAAAAGATCTGCTCTATTCATCTCCATTTCTGATCAAATAATGTCATTATCGAATATTGTACTGATTTAATGTAAAATTTTTGTAAAATGTGGTATTAATTTCTAAAAAATGTTATTAAAAAAAAAAACCTTTTATAAAAAAGCTTCAAATTTCCCAGAGCTTACTTCAGGAAAGTAAATATACTCACAATATGCAAATCACAATATTATTTGGAAACCCGAAGGCAAAAATATATGGTGAATTACTTTAAAAGAGAAAATAAAAGCTCCTGCTTTTGTTCATGTAAAGTAAAATGGGAAATTTTACTCCCTAGAAAGTTATTATTTTTATGGAGTTGTTGTTCTAAGAACAAGCATAAAACACAGTAAGAACTGACAGAAAGAAAACCACAAATCTTTCCTTATTCCTTTGGTTATACAAACTACAAATTTTCTCTGAATAATGAAAGTAAGAAAGGAAATTATTTGAGGCTTAGGGATCATAGCTCAACAGAGTAATGGAAACGGCATTGAGCAGAGAAGGTCGAGGGATCTGGCAAAGAAAAGCAAATAGACCTTCTTTTACTGAGACAGTGAGGCACTGGGGCAAGTCACAGTTTTCAGTTCTTGTGCTGTGTCCCACAGAGGCAGCAAGCGGACATTTCTTAGGCCTGAAATGGGTCACGTGCCAGTGAGGGGGCGAAAAACTTGAATGATATTCTCCACACGATCTGTTGTTCAAAGAGATTGTTCTCACAGGAAAATTAGGTTTTTCTTATTAGAAAAAAGAAAGATGTGAAGGGCAAGAAAAATACAATGTCCACTATATTCCATTCTTTGGTTATTCAACATCTACACACCATTCTTTACATTCGCTCATTTCAAAATTTCTCTTGCCAGACAACAATGTGTACTTGACTGAATCCATATTTACATCCTACCCTCAGAGACATAATTCTCTACGTTCTACTTAGTGTATTCTGGGGAATGCGGTTAGCATGTGTTCCCCTCTCATATAATGCCTTTGTCCTCTTCTAAAGTAAGCAAAAAAAAAAAAAAAAAAATGTATTCATGTGGCCCTTCTATAAGATGGTGAGGGTGAAAATTTTAAAAAGGAAAATGTATGCACATGCTTAGACATACATATACATTTACTATAAAAAAGGGAATATAAGTACTGGCTATGGTCTTCGTGTATCTATGTATCACCTAGACTGGTTTTCATGAACTCAATTCTGATAACCCCCTCCATGTTTTCTGGGGTTTAAGCCAGCATATCAGATGATTCTGCAGGATCTTTGTTTAGTAACGAGAATGACCCAGCTTTTATTTCAAGGACTTTTGTTGCTTTTATCAATATTGTTTTCAATGACCTCCATTCCTGAACTGCTGGCATGATAGGAAAAGAAGGCAAATCAGCATACTCCCTGGATATGGTCAGGACTTCTTTTTCCTTAAAACACAGAGCCAATAATCTGTGTCAATAGTTAAGTAAAAACCTAATTTTCATTTATTACCTGTTTACTTCAAATATTTAGATTTATGTCCAGCTTCCCACTCAGTGGCCTTATTCATTTTCCCCATGTTATTTTTTTAGAGAATCTAAAAAATTGTTACTTGGAGAATCTAAATTTCTAAGCAAAGAACAGGAAACTATTTTTCAACAGAAAGTGAAAACGATTATTAGAGCATCATTAAGTCAGCAGCCTTTCTCATTATCACTTTATCTTATACTTGGTGCTTTCATGTGTTAGGTGTGTGCTTACTATGTGTTTCAATACATGTACATGCCTCTCATTTTTCTCTACTTTCTTGATCCCTCTGTTATCCTTCTAATTCCTTTATTTTTAATTTTTCTTCTTTTTGACCCACTTTTCAATATAATCACATTTGTCATTCTTAAGTATAAAGATGCATAAGCAAAACATATTAATTTCTATTTTAATCTGTAGTTCTAGAAGATGGTTTTCAATTATTTTAAATATTTTTACCCTAGATCTAATAATGTACATTTTAATGCTCTGAAGTTATTTTGTTTTTCATAAATACAATATATTCAAATATGAAACATATCACAGCAGGTGATATAAGTGATAATAAGTAAGGTAGGAAGTTTATGACATATTCTTTCTAGGTATATTTGGAAGTTAAAGAAAAATAGCCTTCACATTCAAGTTGAAATTTGGTTCTTAAACATAAAGAAAAGCAAAAAAAAAAAAAAAAAAAAAAAAAAAGTAAAATGCTAGCTTCTTGAGTTTTAGTCTAAGTGGAACAGATGTACCCTTAAGACTAATATTCTGATAAAGGGGAATTTTTATATTCCATTTTCAAGGTCAGAAGATTTACAGTGCTGAAATAGAATTTCAAAATGTTTTATAGCAAAACTCACAGATATAAGGATTTATAATAGGGATTTGCTTAGGGCAATAGTATAGAAATATTATAAAAATGCATAATTGTTAGCCTTTTCACAGGACAAAATGCTGATGATATTCTTCAAAATATTTTCTACTGCAACAAATTTATAAAGACAGAAATTTTGATTTGCTTAATTTCATAGTTTTGCTGTAGTAAGAAGAATGAACATAATCTTAAAACCCATAGGGTTCTAGAGATGAGTTAGATGATCTTGATAATAATTTTCATTCTAATAATATAAATTTATTTTACATAAATATATTAATTTTGTAAAATGCAATATAAAATATTTTAATGTGCAGAACTTGTACTTTCCAAAACACCTTTGAAAATAGGTGGACATATAAAAGTTATTCTACAAAACGTAACTATAATACTATTTTTTTTAATTTAGGAAATAAGTTGGGGTTTTATAAACATCAAATATTTTTTAATAAGAATATCATGAACTATTTTATTTGAATATGTTCAAAAATTGAGTCTAGTTAGATTTTTCAAATAAATAAATTTTATTTAAAAGACATCTATATAATCTACTAATGTTATCACACTTTTTTTTCATAAAAGCTTATCTTTTAAGTTGTGATTCTTAACTAGGGAGATTTTAGATGAAAAAAATTTTAAAGTTTCTACAAATTCTTTGAAAGAAGTTACAATGTTCTTAACAATTTTCTACTCTCTCAAATGATAGAATGGAGCGATATACTACAGGAGACATTTAATACATACTTGGCGCCTAAAAGAAATAAAATGAAATGTTATTATTATAAATGTAATCACTAAATACAAATATATTGAAAACTTTCTTGTAAAACATAATTTATATTTAGTCGTATCGCTGTCTTCTCATACAAACTCAAAAACATTCACACAAAGTGATCAATTTCTCTAGGAGAAGCAAAAATTATAAAATCATTGAAATATATATTTTATAACTTGACATATTTCAATGATTCTATAACTTTGCCCTGGTGTGTGGGTTTGTGTAATGGCTAATATTTTATGCTTATGTTGACATAAACATAATTGGCCATTTTAACTCCCTGGTATTTCATATTGAGAAATATCTCTATATTTCTCTCAACCCCTTATAAAATGTCTAATATGATTAAGTTGAACTACATAATAGAGATCTTAACTTTAATGAATTTAAATAACAAAAGGTCATAAGATAAAAACCACTTTTTGGATGCAGGATGAATCAAAACCATAGATGTGTACAGAAATGGAGAACCAGTTGTTAATTATAGTTTTAGGATTCAAACTTAAGTCATCATACAGGCAATTTTTCTAAACACTGTTTATAAGATTAAGTGTATTTCTAACTATTAATGCCAAAGAAAAAACAAAGCAGAAGATACATTCAAAAGTGGAGGTGTTTAATCATATTCACTTTGGAAGAAGCCAACATATTGCTTACATTAAATACACTTTACATTCACGAACTTTTATTTATGAATCCTGATAAATTTCATAACATTATAATGCTGCAGACTCCAAAGGCAAAGAATAAGAGTCTAAATTCTGTTGGAAAAAAAAAAAAGTAATAGGATAGTTTAAAGCAAAAGATAATTCAAGCAAATGTACCTCTGCATCAATAGTTAAAACACCATTTTATTTAGATTTTCTAGTCATAAAATGACATTCCTGTGTGTGTATAATAGAATTCCTAGATGCACAAAAGTTCCATTAATAAAATGATATATTTTTGTGTTTCTATTTATTCACAAAAACTGGCATTTTTACTTAGTCACACTCAACTATAAATTTTTATTTCAAGTATTCATCTAATATTTATTGTCTTGAAATTGGCCCATTCTTGCTTTTCTTTTTAGAATTAATTTCACTAATTTGGCAAAAGGCCTTTAAGAATTCCAACAGTAAAAAATATCACAGCTCCCCACCTGAAAAAGTCTTCATTAACGACAGAGGCTCCATAGTCTGAAACAGCAATTTAAAGCTGGGTTCAAACTATTAGATATTTATCATTCACATATAGACTAATATAAGTGACAAAGGTTAAATTGGCTTTGATAGTTAAAAGTGGAGCCAGATTTCCTAAGTTAGAATCCTTTCTGACATTACTGATTGCAAGTTGTGTGACCTTAGGTTAGTTACTTAAGTTATTGAGCCTATCTCCAAAAAGAGATACAAATAAAATAAAATAAAATAAAACCTATGTTATGGGTTATGAAGATTAAAATATTTAAATCATGTCATTAAATGCAATGTAGTTAAAATAATTCTACCACTTAAAATTTTCAATAAATATTAAATATTTTTATTATACCTTAAGGGGGCTCATTCTAAATACACCCAGTTCTAAGGATTTTTTAAAATTATTATTATTATTAAGGGATGTGATAATGATAATGACAAATACAAAAGATGTGCTCTGGGCTAGACTGTGTGAGAACTGGCAGGTATCAGCTGTGTGACCTCGCACTGGTTACTCAGCCTCTTTAAGCCTCCATTTTCTTTTATATAAAATAGAGCAAATAATAACAAGTGCTTAACTCAGAGTTGTATAAAGCATAAAAAATTAATATATAGCATTTGGAAAGTAGTTTAGAGCACACGTTTCATCACCATGATGCTATATGTTTAATAATTTTTTTTTTAATTTTAAATAATTCATGGTCATGGTCAGAAAATAATACATGTGTGTGTTTGTGTAAAAATATAGATGTATATATACTTTCCATTAATTTTACATTTTTCTTTCTGAAAGAAAAAAATATCATCTGAAAATGTTTGTGTCTTCTTCCCATAAAAAGAAAAATAACGCAGCTATTTATAAAACTGACCTAACCTTGATTTTGAACTATGTTGTAGAGTGGCAAGTTTAAAATAAGTCAATTAATTTTTAAAAAGATGACTTCAGGGCCACAATCCTATCTCCAAACACAAAGTTCTATGTAAACAGATTACATGCTATAAAAACACTTATTAAAAATTAAAATTTTCTAGCATAAACTATGATAATATACAAAAGCATGTACATTTCTAGCACAAAAAATAAAGAATATGGTTAAAATAAAAGTTATTAAAATTCCTTTCTTTTGAGACAAGTAGCAAAATAATGCAGCGATGAAAGGAAGAAGAGAAATAGCTACAAAACACATAATAGGCAGCCAGCAATTTACATGAAAAAGCTACATGGAAGAGTCACAGTAGAGAAAATACAAAAAAAATCATAAAGGTGTGCATTTTACATAGAGGACATATTTAAATGGCATCTTGAGAAATAATTCAAAATCATGTTTAATGGTATAACAACTTTTGGAAAGGCAATTATACTTCATTGCATGCCTGCCTATTAATATTTTCTCTATGCTGACCATTTAAGTGGGCAGAAGTGTTTTGAATAGTTTTTCACTTTCTTCATTCTGACTGAGCTCAGCTATATTTAGGTTGAATTCTGATTATCACCTCTCAAGAAATTCATTGCATGTTACATTATTTTCCGCCTTCTGTCTTTCATTTGTGAGCTAACTGAAGTTATTCTACAGAGAATGGTGTGAACATAAGATAACACACATTTCATCGCACTCTATGGTCCTGAGAATTGAAAAGCGTAGTAGTAATTTGCATTTTGTTCTTATTATAATGGGAATAATTCCAGTCTTTAATTTATTGAAGAGAATTAGACATTAAAAAAAATGATATGTGAAGGTGTTTTTTTGCAATCTATGGGAACCTAGGCTCAGGTTGTGAGTGTCTGACAAGTTATTTTTTTCTCTTACTCAGATCCTTTTTTCAAAAATTTTCTTCCAGGTCTAAGTTGTAAGGACAGAGAAAACATACTCTGTTTCTTATTGATAGTTGTACAGAATGGTTCTAATATTATAAAGTACGTAACTGGAATATTATAGATCATCTTATTTTACTCATGTAATTTTAGATTATTTAAGTGTCTTATAACTTTAATTTTTAATTTATATTTATACTTTGTTTTTTGCATTTATCAAGCCAAGAATAGCTGAGATTGTTTTTTTTTTAAATAACCGGAGGTTTTTATTTTCTTGTTTGGATATTCATAATTTTACTTCATTGAGATTGAATACTTACTGCACATCTACTTTATAAAAGAAAAAATAATAAAAATGGTATATAATTTTGTATCTTAGAGATAAAAATCTATAATATTGAGTTACTTCTGACATTAAAAAAAGTTACAAAACACTTTAAATGCTGTTTTTTTCCACTGAAAAATTAAATATGTAAATGTATTTTCCTTTTACATGGATTTCTGTAGCATCATTTCAACAATAGATATCACATATTGAGTGTTAAGGATGAGGTCAGAAACTGTTCTTAGACATGACTTATGTTATCACATTTAATATTTATAGCCACCTTATGAGATAGTTTGACATATTATTATTTATCGCCTTTTACTGAGGAAGACTCAAAGTCATAGACATATTATTAACTTGGCCTTCAACCATTATATATTTGACCTCCTTTACCCTCTTCATCTACTCTTGTTCTACTTCTAATATATGGTGATGGAAAGACAATAAACTTTGGGTGGTGTACACACAAGGCAATATACAGGCGATGTATTATAGATTTGTTCGCCTGAAACTTATATGTTATTAACAAATGTTATCTCAATAAATTTAATTAAAAAAGAAAAGAACTTGGCCTTGTGCCCACGGTAATGTTAAAATAAGAATTTGGAAACGGACAGTATGAATCTTGAGCCTGTTAAAGTTATGCCTATTTAGACCTATTTAATATTTTATCTTAGGGCCTAAAGTATAATTTATTTAACATGACTCTTAGAGTTGTGTAATATCTTGTATTTAGAATTTTTTTTTTAATTTTAAACATTTTACCATAACAAAATGTTAATCTTTTAAGCTTTTCAAATTTATAAATATTTTAAATTTTGATTAATTTGTATTTCTTGAATTGCAAGTGATGTAAACTGTTAATGCAATTTCATTGGTAAATTTAATATTTCTTATTGTTCTTCTGTGAATACATTTTCAATGTTTCAAATTTCTCTGTGTAGGTCTGGTTTTATCTTTCTTGTGTATCTGAGTTCTCCTTAATTTTTTAAAGGACATGAACATAGCTTCCCACTGTTCATGCTTTCTTTCCAGAGATTACAGTTGTTTAAAACAAATGAATAGACCAGGAAAATATGGTACATATAGAATAGAATAAGATGGAGTAGAATACAAATACTATTTAGCCTTAAAAATAGAAGGAAAACCTGCCATTTGCAATACATGGATGAACCTAGAGGACATTATTTTAAGTGAAATAAGCCAGACACAGAGAGACAAATGTAGCATAATCTATTTTACTTGTGAAATTTAAAATAATCAAACTCATAAAAGCTGAGAGTAGAATGGTGGTTGTCAGGGGCTGGGGGGAGGGGGAAAAGCAGAGATACCATTCAAAGGGTATAAAGTTTCAGTTATACAAGATGAATGTGTTCTGTAGATCTAACTCACAATATGGTGTCTATAGTTAACAATACTGTATTGTATAATTGAAATTTGCTGAGGTGAGACCTTAGGTATTCCTACTACAGAAAGATTGAGAGAGGAAAAAAAAGTAATTATGTGAGTTGATAGATTTGTTAATTAGCTAGATTGCGGAATTATTGTATAATATATATTTATATGAAAACATCAAGTTGTACACTTTAACTATTATATTTTATAATTAATATAACCTATAGCCAACCTTCTTCTACGATGTTTGCAAATATTTATGTACTATCTTAAGAAACAAAAAGGAAATATATAAAAATGTAAAAGAAATAGAAATAGAAGTGACACAATTAAATGAATAGGCATTTTGTAGTCTTAGAAATTATAATTCAGTGTTGTAAAAATCATAAGTTCCCTTTGAATGATTTTATAAGTCAAGGCAATCAAAATTTAAAAAAACTACATATTTTGGAGAAGAAAACAGTTAAATCAGTGAGAAACAAGTGTACATAGCCATGAAAATTCAGGGAGGAGAAGATTAACAAGAGGGTATACTCCTCTAGAACTAAAGCATGATATGAGACTTCAGTAGTTGAAACATTTTAATACCAATTGAGAACTAGATGAATCAATAAAAATAATTAAAATATCTAAAATAATGCAAACACACGAGATAATTTATTACAAAATTGAGATAAAATTAGTATTACTAGACATTTTACTATTTAATAAAGGATCTTTGGAAAAGTTTTTAGTTATGTAGAGGCAATAATAATAGAGATAATAATGTGTTATCACTACTTTAATAATATTAGATGATATTCATGTTTATATTAATTTAGGCAATAAGTATCTTCATAAATTTGATTTAAGAGAGCATTTCTAAGGATTTCACAAAAAAAGGAAAGATATATTTGTCTACCTAATAGGTAAATACTTCTCTAGTTTAAAAATCCAAATAAGTAAATACTTAAATGGCATACATTTAAAAATGTATCACATCTGACAGATAAAGGCTAATTAAATTAAAAAATATAGAATTAGAAATCAATAAAAAGACATAAACACCTCTACAAAAAGAAGACAAACACATGAACTGATATTTCAAACAGAATTAATATAAACATCCAATAAATATATGAAAGCTATTTCTTAATTAAGAAATGTAAATAAAACATGAAGAGACATCAGCACTTATTTTTCATATTGGCACATTCTAAAAGTTGTATCGATATCCAGTATAGAAAAAGTATATAGAAGCACTTTTTATGATTTGGAAGGTAGTATAAATTGGTTTGCGCATCCTTGGGTGCTGGTGCCCTGTGAGGTAAGGTGGGTATCCATGCTGGAGAGGGAGTCCAGCTGTGGGCATTAGATCGCTGACCCATCCAATGTCTTAGAGCTCAAGTCAGGAGCAGAGCACATAGGTTATTGCTCCAAACCTTGCATCTTGGGAAGAAGCAGGCACCAATCTCTGTTTAAAAGCTTTTCTCAAATTCAAGAGTCATATATCAAGATCTACCAAGAACCTTCTAGTCCCTCAGATTGTGGAGCCCATTAGAAGACCAACTGGGAACCAAGATATTACCAAATCTTAAAAATATGTATAAATGGCTCCCTGGGAGCCAGCTTCCCCTTGTCTGAACCAGGAAAGAAGAGAAAGTACTGCTCCCTAATTTACAGGTTTGAAGAATTACAGCAGTTTCTTCGAGGACAAAGAAGAATCCTATTCCAAGTCTGTACTCTTTTTTCCTGCAGGTCTCTCACACATTTTGGGAAGGGAAGGAGGTGGGGTATTGACACAGTACTCAGTAGAAGCAGTGACATTTCTTTGTTTCCATCTTTTAGTAAATCCTTAGTTAACATCTGCCCTAGTTGTTCTCAGCTCTCTTAGAATGTGCAGTACTTGCCAGCAACTTTCTTCATCTTTGGCCCCTAGTTAGTAATTCTGTGCCTCAAATACAGAGCAACAGGAAGAGACTTAATCAACATCTCATTGCATACTGATCTATTTAGAGTCTGGAAGATAAATAACATAAAATGAGGAAGTTACTCAGCGAAGGAAAATTGGACTCTTAATTTCAATCTCTAGTCCACTGCGTATTTTTTTCCACTTCAACTTACAGTAATGATGTATTTCCTTTATAATTTCAAAAATGAGACAGAGAGGTTGGCTAAGGAAAAAAATGTTTAATTGAATGACAAGTTTTTTTTTTTTTTCCTGTTTTCTGTTTTTCTTGAAGTAATCTCTGCCTTTTCCTCTGCTCTTCCACCCTTTGAGATTTCTTACGTCCCTGGAGCATTAGAGGTATCAGTAGTGACAACAGTATCTATAGAAACTTTAAGGAAGAGAAAGTAGTAGCATCTAAATGGAATGTAAGTTACACATAAAAATGGGGACTTGGAGACTGAAAACTGTTGTCAAATTTACTTGTTCACCAACTTGCCTATCCATGAGAGCTGTCATTTGCTTTTCTGACCTCCCAGTCTCCCTGATCCCTGCCTTGTTTGTGTCTACATTCGATATAGGCATGCCACTAGATTACTGTCAAATGTTTCCTAACCAAACATTAGCTAGATGACCCCCTGCCATTTTACACTTTGTGTGAGTGGATCTACTAGGAGACCGAATCAACCAAATCTCAGGATAGTACTTGTAATTTATGACTAAAGCCACTCTGCCTATCAAAAACTCTGTTCCCACTACAAGGAAACATTTTCTTCACCAGTTACGCTTTCCAGTGATTGCAATGTCTTAAGAACAAAACACAGTAGTGTAAGAATGGCAGAATAATTTTCTCCTCCTGTTTCCATTTTGACCCTGACAAGAGTACCTATGACATATACTAACTCAAACAGCTCTGCTACACATACATCAATTTTTTAAAAATGTAAAGAAATGATGATTATTTAGACATTGAAAAACCATGGACCAAAATTGGATGCATTTGTTGTATTGTTAGTGGGACGCTGAAGGAAGAACACAGGACCTGTGTATATTTACAAGAAATGTGCAGAAATAAACACTGATGTCAAGTATTTATAAGATAATTAAGATAATTAATTTATTGATAAATTAACTATAAAATAATCTCTCCTTGAAAATTAAGGCTTTTTATGTCAGTCAAACATTTGGAATGACACAGTAACATGTTTGAGATGGATGGGATTAGAGACATTGATAAAATGTCTTCTTTTGGTGAAAGGAGATATGATATCTTTTGTTATTGTTTGAAGGTCATTCTGCAGAGCACACAGCACACAAAAATAACATATATTCAGGTTTCTAAAAGTGTTTCCATCTGAAATTATATACAGGCAGTCCTCATTTTACATGGTGCTGCTGTTCACAAACTTCAGTTACCATTGTTAATTAAAATCAGTCTCCTAAAAATACGGCTCAAATTTGTTACCTAAGTTTATTAACTCTGATCAGTTGCATAAAGTGCAAAGTGCATAGCTAGTTCTTCAGTGCACAAGTCACTACATAAATAACCTGTTTATCGTGATCGGTGACAGTTGTGTACTTCAAACTCTGACGATGATTAGTCACTGCCCCTCTTTTGTTCCGTTCATGCAGACAGCAAGCATTAGTTGTGTTACCTTCTTGTCTGCCAGTTATACCCCCAGGCGATATTTTACAAAAATTAATAATTAAAAAAGAATTGGTCAAGAAAGATGAAAGTTTAGGAAAAGGAAAAAACCATAATACGGGAAGTGAATTTAAATATAACAGAAATAGCTTCAGAAGAAATAACTAACCATGGAAATACTGATATTGCCACCATTCCAGAGACTCAAGATATGAAATCAAGGAAACTTAGGCAAACTTATCAACAAAAATGAGAAATGTGATTGTGGCCAAAAGAATAAAAATGTTTCATAGGAAATTATATCAGCCACAATTTCACATTAAATGAATCTTCAAAGATGTTTCACTGAAATGAAAGCTCAAGGATAGAATATTGGAAGCCAAGCCAGCTTTAGAAAAAAATATGGTATTTTGCCAAGACATAGAAAGATGCTCACTTTGCATTAAAAGTTATATGAGAAGAGGGCATAACTGTTTGAACTACTCTTTAGTATCTCACGTTAAAAATATGTGTATATATTTAACAAACTTTATATAAATATATAAAATATGTTTATATATAATATGTTAAAATAGATATAAGTATAAGTATATATATATATATATAAAGCTTTAATTTGCAATGTTAATATAGAATTTAATCTGCCCAAGACAATGGATGAAATTTGTTTTTTTTCCCAATAAAAACTAGAAAATAAAAACGAATTTGATCTGTGTCATTCACTAATGCACATATAAGGTGAGAAACCAAGACTCAAGTAAACGAAGAAAAAAATCAAACCTTAAGTCAAATTAAATATAATGGTGTGACTGAATTGAATATGGTCATACAAATAACATGGATTTCTCCAAAGTAATCTCTAAAAAACATTAAATTATCAATTTGAAAGTTTATATTTTTAACCTCTCTGGAGAAATTCTGCTAAAGCAAGAAAGTCCATCTACAGTTACTTATTAATTTAACCTTTTTTCCCAAAAAAAACATTGCGAATATTGCCATTTACCTTTACTTTAAAATATATAAAACTTAAAAGTGGAGCCAATTAGCAATGAGTTATTTTCATTACATGGATTTTTTTTTTCTAATTGTCTTTTGGTCTAATAAATAACAGAATTTTAAAAAGAAGATATTTGATGAACTTGATAAAATGCTTTAACAGATAAACTTTATCAAAGGTTTAAGTATCTATTATTGAAACTCACTTGGCAAATGTACTTCCTATTAATCGCCATAAGATTAGAATTGACAAAAGTAACAGTAACTAATGGTAGGGCATTTTTAAAGCTCACAGTTTTGTGTGATTTATTTTACACAGCAGCTATTAATATAAGCATGTATATGCATTAATTAAACAAAGCAATAAATAGATAATTTACATTGCCAAAATCCCTGATTAACACTAAAAAAGAGAATAAAAAGATGAGCTCTCCTGGATAGGGTATGGAGACACTGTTTCATGATGTGGCTGCTAAATAAGACCAAGAAAATGATTTTATCTTTCTGTACTGTAAAATCTTCAGTTCCTGGCAATCAGAAAAAATACATTATCTTCCGCCTCATTGTATGACTGCAAGTGAAATAGTACATTTACTAAAGCAATATAACCATCTGTAAAAAACAAGAAGGTAGGTTCATTCATGCTTAGTGTAGGAATAATTAGTTTAAAGAGTTAATTTAGAAAGGCAGCTTATAAGGTCAAACGACTGCAGAAACTAAGTTCTGATTGATGAGAAATATTTTTTCTTAAATTATCCCAAATTAATTTCCATCATCCATAAACGTACTCTGCCTAATATATGTCAAAGGTAAATAATTCTATCTAGAAAGAAAACTATTAATTTGAAATAAATATTTTACTTAAAAATCTAGCAATATTTTGAATCTTTGACAAATATTGTAATATTAGTGAACGTTAGGGATGAAGGCCATTAGGTGCCTAGATGAAATTATATATGACAGCTACACAAAATGAAAATGAAAATGGAATTGTCTTAAATTAACCTAAGCCACATTTCAGTTCCTGTCCCCCTTGAAAATCTATTTTAATAGACATTGGGAATAGGGAGGAAACATTTAGTTTTGTTGTATTTGGAGGAATACCAGCTCCCTTCATTATAATGAAATGTCAGTCCTAGAGCTATTTCCACCAGGGAAATGGCTTTATACTCATTTATAATGGCAGCAGGGAACCCAAGTGTGTCCATTGAGACACATGCCACTATTTCAGTTAAAAACAGAATACAACAATAAAATGTGCCATCCTGACAAAATGACTTCTCCCTACTGAATTTGTAAAGATATAGTTTTAATTTCCTTGGAGAAGGATATTATCTTCTTAAGAGTAGCTTTTGACCCTGAAACAACGCAGAAATTCATGGAAAGCCAAAATTTAAAATTCGAGACATGCTTTTTCATTGGGTTAAACCAGAAAATGTACAATAAGACACTTGTTCTATGGTGTCTCTAGTTAGAGCTTGAATGAACAAATGAAATTTTATATGACCTTGGAAATTTGATACTACATTTATTTTCAAATTATGTGGATCTGAGTTCTAATTCAATTGACTCAAAAAAAAAATGAAGATTATATTTGAATTTTCCTATTTCAGGCTGTTTACAATCACTTTTAGCTTCTCAAAATTATCTAGTGTTTTTAATGTCAGATGGATTTTCTCATGGGTTATATGGAGGTGTCTGTGTCCTTGCTTTGTGGATGAATGTTAATTAATTGTTCTTCCTAATAGTAACTATGTTTTTCTTCTTACAAATACATCTTTTGTAATATGACAAAGTAAAGTTAAAAATACACTCTAAAAGTCTAGGAAATAATAAATTAAGTGTTTGAGGTTGTTTCAAATAACCATTTATTGAAGTAGTCGAAAAACAAGTTCTGATTTGAACTTCATATCTTGGTATCTATTTGCCTACCTACTTCTGCATCAAAAATAAAGACAATAATTTATTATAGCTATGTTAATTAGTTAGCAAATTCCCAGGTATTCTAAAGATTTTAAGTGACAGTTTCAAACATTGAAACATTAAAATATTTATTGAAGAGACAGTGAAAATTTTCTTTAGACAAAGGTTTTACAAAAAGTTCTAAAGCCTATATATTCCAGGAAAAAATAAAGAGACAGAAAGGGACAGAAAATGACAGACAAGGTCAGGTATAAATGCAACCTTATTCTTCACGCTATTAAAGGTGTTTCTTATGAGATATAATACACAGTGTAATTGCATAAATTTACTTTGACATGTCGTATTAAACAGTGAAATAGAAGAGGCAGCCAATTTACAGACTAAAAAGATGTTCATGTAAGAAACTTTTGACATATTTGGTGTGCTAGATTTTAACAGAAGATAATGGATTATATATATATTGATGACAATATGAAAAGAGAGAGGCATGAGGCCTCTATAATTCTATTAATTCTATAGAAAAAGATTCTGTGTTTGAAACCTACCAGTCATAATATACAAATTAGTCTTTAAATCAGTAATTGATCCTTAAGTGTAAGTAAATAATTTTAGTTGTTTTTACATGTCAGACTTTTGGAGAGCAAATCTGTGAGTTTACAGAACTATATTTATAATAAGTACTTAATAAACACACAAGCATATTTAAAAAAAATAAAATTCTTACTTTAACAGATTCTCCTCAAACAAAACCCATTGCTTTACAAGCAGTAGAATATTAACGAGTCTAAATAGTTATTTACATAAATGTTACTATTATGAAGGAAAGATGGATTTGCCACACCAAGATATGCATCTTTGGCATAAGGGTAATTTTGAGCTGTTTTGAGAAACTTCAGACACAGAAGGCAATCTGAAAACAGAGTAAAAGTTATTCTTTTTGTTAATCTATAAAGAAACAGATTTGCTGAGTTTTAATCCAGAATTATAATTTAAATTCAAATTTTTTTTTCTGAATTTGAACTTAGCAAAGAGAGTACTTATAACTTTTATTATTTCTCATAAAATTTTTAGCTTATTTTATTAATAAAGACTCACGGGACCCTTACAGATCAATCTACATTTTTAGATGACCACGAAATGGTACAGTTCTCTACATTTATATGTGGATCCTGAGAAGATTCATTTGACGTGAACTCTGAGAAGAAATTTATCTGCTTAGATGGGCTTCCCATGGTCAACTGAGGGCTCAAATTGCATTAATAATAGGAGTCTAGTCGAAATTTGCTGAAAGGGCTCTTCACATATTCTGTACACTAAGAAGAACCTCAGACTGAACTCTCAGCTCCTCACACTATGCCCTGCTTGTTTACATACAGTCTAATATAAACAACTGCAGGAAACTCTGGATTCTTCTTTCTACCAGTAGACTAAAACCTACCCCATCCAATCAGAATTGAAAAATTTGGATATCTCATTTACATAACATGGACCTAATTGAGAACATAGGGAGCAACTTTTTCTATAAAAGGAAGCCTGCTTTCTTCCTCCACGAATACAATTTAGGTTGTTACCTGAACCTGTGTCTCCTGAACTGCAGCTCCTTTTCCTCCAAAAAATGTTTACTATTCTTATTATAGTCTAAATTATTTTTTGTTTACATATCTAAATCCAATCTACATGTTGCCTGAAAAGAATTTTGAAAGACTCTGATCAATTTCTCAATAACATCTCTAGAATGGAGGACAACCTTCTTCTCTTAAATGACATCATTTGCTTACTATATAACTTTTTTTTCTGTTCTTATTTACAGTATTCTCTGATAACTCTCCACAGTGTCTGCGGAGAGTTACCGTTGGCTCTGTTAGGTAGCTAGCCAGACATGAGCCACAAAAGAACAAAGGAATAGGGGCCCAGCCTAGAGACCACCCAAAGAACACTTATTGGTAATAGAATTCTGGGTAAGCATACGTGCACTAGGCAAAGAATTATATAGCAGCCAAGTGTCAATCAAAGTGACCTCACTTGTCAGTCACCTAAGAATACCTTTATAACCAGCCATCACAGCCCTAATATAACACAGACCTCTGTGGTTGTTGTTGTGGTTATTGTTACAGCACTTGGTTACAACTCTTCTCTAAAACCATATGCCTCCTGGGGGAGTGCTTTGTCTTTCTAAAATGTATTTTTGATTAATCTTTTCTAAATTTCACTAATCTGTAATTCTTCACTGTGTCAATGAGGTAGGACTAAGGAAAAATGCTGACTGCACTTCAGAGCCATTATCCAACCTCCTCCACCAGTGGGGCGGCAACGAAGGTCAAATCACCCCCAACAGTAACCATTTTATTTCAAATATTACGTTATCATTTCCATGTAACTTTAGCATCAAAGTTGTCCTTTTTATAATGGGGTTGTTTGACAATCTAAGAGTTTGAGTTCATATGAGAAAAGTAAATATCAAATGCAATAATTTCTTTCATTTAACAAGAACTGTCCAGTTCTTGAGAAAGTTCATTTTGTAGTTCCACTTTTTTGACTTTTAGAAAGTTAAGAACATGATATTCTACCTTTATCCAAAAAATGTTTTCTAGAGAAATAAATCATAACTTATTCATAAAATACATTATAACTTAAAAATAATAATTCTTGGCAATTAACAAAAAATTGACTAGAATTATTATTTTTTCTAGTCAAGTTTATTAGAAACCAAGAAAAGAGATTACAACCAACCAAACTTTAAAGAAAATGTGGTTTTCTTACCAGTGTTTATTAATGTCTTGACCATTTTAGAATGGAATCACTTTGCTAAGGTACATGAGACTGTCTCATGATATACTTTTCTCCAAACTGACCAAGATGAATAGTGTGTACAATCATTGTATTGAATTTAGTAATCTCTTACTATTTGAACAACACATAAAGAAATAAAAGTAGAACTGTGAGTAAAACAGCATCTCAGAACATATGAAAGAAAGCAGACCTTTCTCAAAGTGATTTAATATTGTAGTAGAGGAAAATATGTTTTCTTCCCACCCATCTGGGTTTCTGGCTAGATTTCTATAACAAAGAACAGATAAATAAGAGAAAAACAAACAGACGTTTATTAACATGTATTATCTCATATATACATGAGTGAAACTCAGGAAGGAATAACTCAATTGTTTAGAACTTTGGGTTATACACCATCTCCAACCAAAGGAGAAAGAGTTTAGGGCTTCTGGCAGAAAAAGTAAGCTAGGAGAAGGTGACCAGGCAAAATACTTTTTCAAAGGGTTTTGGGCATTGCAAGTTTTACAGATCATTAGAAGGAGCGATGCAGTAACAGACATGATTGGTTAGGAGGCTGGAGATTTCCTTATAAAGCTAGTAGGTCCTATTTTACAGGATAAGTTAAGGAATCTAAGGTTGAGTTAGAAAATTATGATCGGTTTATATAAAGTTTTCTTGATAGCGAGGCATTATTACCCTTAAATGTAGGCTGATTTCGGTTGAGATTTGCAAAGTGGGCTTGGCCACTGGAGCAGTCCTCATTTTGTGAGTCCCAATATACCAATGACCTTTATCTATGTAATTCATCAGGACCCATTGTGTGTGTGTGTGTGTGTGTGTGTGTGTGTAAAGCTAATTATGTTTTAAGAAAAAAATCAATAATATTTATTTACAGAAAATAAATGGACTTATTCATAGCATTTGTTTATTTTTCTTTTAAAAAGCAACTATGCACAAGCCTGGGACACAATTTTGATCATACCAAGCAAGTGATTAGTAATTATGTTCATATTTCAACTATATCTAGATTTGTAAAGGATCCCTAATGTACTTTCTGGAATTTAATTTAAACAACAAAACATTCTTTTTTCTCATGTTAGAGTTATTTCAAATAAGATATTTACATATGTTTCCTTTTCTTCCATTAATTTTACATCATGTTTATGTGTATGCTTAAATCTCCTTTATTCAAGGGACTCTACTTTTAGTGTAAGGTCCTGTGAAGTTCACTTGTAATGTATGATAATGTGGTTGTGTATTATTTGTAATGTTAGCTTTATAACACGTGAATGTGTCTGCTTTCCTCGAATACTGAACAGACATTCATTGCCAATATTTGAATTGTACTATTTCCATGTAAAATTATGTATTTGTCTGTTTAAAAAATATCCAATACCATTTTAAAATATGAAAAGAGCTGTCAATAGTTACCTAACACATTTCTTTTGCATAATACCACTACATTAAAATTTAATGATATAATTCTCTATAATTAAGTGTAAATTTAAAAACACTGTGGGATTTTCTACAAGAATGTATTAAAATGCTAACTCTCAATACAACCTATGCATTGTATATCCTTAATTTTTAGTGCAACAACATTTGCATTTGAGCTACGAAAATAATCAACTCAATTTGCCCTCCTAGAGAGCATGGAAGTAGCTTTGATTAGCCTATTGAAAGCTTGTGTTGCTCCCTTTGAATTTGGATGCAGGGGGTAGAATTGCCAACATGATGCAACTCAGTAGGGATCCGGGGTGGCACGGCAGTGCTACAGTTGACGATATTAAAGACAAAGGAGAAGGTCATTGACTGGAAACAAACAATGTGCTGCAGCTGTCTCTGTCCTCTGAAAATAATTTTTCCATGTTATTGTGTTTTAATCATTGATACATATATTTTTTTCTCATTGTGTATTTGGATAATTTTGCAAATGACCACCGAAAGGATTGAAATAAGCAATGCCCAATGCTTAAAGAGAATGTTGGCTGTTTTCACCAGCTGTGCTAAAAAAAAAAAAAAAATCTCATAACTCATGGGACATTGAGTAGAATACTATACTTCATGTCTCTTCTAGGTAGTAGGGACTAATAAACCCTAGAATAAGGACTGCACTGAAGATGTAACTTGAATAAACTGCCCTAATTCTTATTCTTTACAAATCTAGTTACTTACATGTTATGCTTGCCTTTCAAATAAACTTTTTTTGTTGTTTAAATTGGCCAGCCATATATATATATATTTTTTTTTTAATTCAAAATGCTGTAGGTATATGAATTTGTATGAAATAATGAAGGAAGGAGGCAAGCAAATTAAAACGTTAGATCCAGCTACATTCAGATTCTGCAATATGCTGATCTGCTCTGCTGCCTGGACAGGAGGACACCTGCAGAACAAAGGAAGATTCCTGGTGGGATCGCTCACAACCCATTCCCCACATCTGTGATGGGGAAACAAGAAAAACAGTGTCTTTAAGTGGCTGCCGTACCCAAAATAAGGTCATTCATCCTTTATGGCTAAAACCATAGGGAACCTATGGATTAAAGGCTGGGAATGACCGGCAGGCCTTCCATGCTACTATTCTTACCTTTTCATGCTACATACTCTTATCCTCTTCCCCTTCTTTACTGAATGCCCAAATCAAAGAAAATGGGAAAATGAAGTCTTTAAACTGTAACTCACAGGAACTAAAGAATAATATATAAACTGAATTCCCAAGCACTCAGGTTCCCACTCAGTGTCTTTCTCTTGGTCCCTCTTATCACTTTTAATCTCAATGTCTTTTTCTCAGTACCCTTTACTCTGTCTTTCTCACTGTTCTCATCTCTCCCAGGGCCTCACTCTCCGCCTCTGAGAGAAGACCGCACACTGTCTGTGGAGTATTGACCCTTTTCTAATAAACTTTCCCTTTGACCAACTTTGCCATGTGTGTTGAAGTCTTTCTACACTCTCCACCAAAGGACCCTCTTCTCTCAGTGCAGGGCTTGGTCTGACCCCAATTGGGAAAATTTGCCCTACCCTGCATCAGAAATAGGAATTTCTTTTAAATGACCCTTCAGAAATGCTTAAGTTATTTGGGGAATTTTTTTTTTTTAATTTTGAAATTGTTTGAAATGCAGGAAAACTCATATTCATTTTACAGATGGAAAACATGCAATCCCTTGCATTCCAGAAGCAGCTAATTACATGTGTAGGCATATGACCTATATATAAAAATTCATACACAACACTTTAATTTGTAACAGCCAGAAAATAAAAATGATCCCAATGTCTATCGACTGGTAAATGGATAAACAAATGGGTATAAAATGAATCACTACTGAGCACTGCATAGGAATGAACTATCAATATACACTACAACATAGTTGAATCCTGAAAGCATTATGCTAAGCAAAATAAACCAAACACAAAAGACTACACTTTGTATTATCCCGTGTATATGAAATTCTAGAAAAGTCAAAAACAAAGTCATGGAAAGCAAACCAGGAGTTGTCAGTGCCTAGGGGCTGGGGAAGAGGGGAATGACTGAAGAAAAAAAGAATGAGAAATCATTTTGAGGTGATAGAATCTAAGTCCCGCTGGTTTCTACATCATAGCTGTACTGTTTATATGAGTATGCATTTTTAAAAACTAATCAAATTGTACACTTAAAATTGGTAGATTTTATTGTAAGTATATGTCAATTAAATTGGCAAAGAATATTAAGGGAAATTTTATGGGAAAAAAACATCTGATTAAGTTATAGCATGTGGTCTCCTAGAAATCTGTGCTACACTGGCGTACAGTTCTAGGAAACTAGCTAGCTGCAACAGGAAAGCATACAGGTTACAGTATTTATGAGATCATAGTATATAAATGCTTCCGAAGATACTGGGTGAGTTTAAGTGCAAGAGTATCAAACTCAATGAAGTGTCTCTCTATGCCTGAGCTAAATTATTGTCTCATGTCTTTTAGTGGTAAGGTGGAAATGATAATAATAATAATATTAGTAATAAATATAAATGGAAATTAACTATGTATGTTGATGAACTTTATCAACTAATTTAGAACCTAACAAATTCTTATAAGTGAAGCATATCTCTTTGAATGTGGAAAAGAGACATCCAAATCATTGATTTGGTCATAACTCGGAGGTTGCGGAATGCATGGATTTTCTGGATCAGGAGTTATTTAACTATGTCCATGACCAGATTAGACCCACAGACTCTTTTCATATAGTCAGTGAACTAAGAATTACACATTTTAAAAAATCGTAAAAAGAAATCATTCTTTATAATTATTTTATTTATGAATTTGTTTATAATCTTTTATAATTTTGTTTCCCATTAGGTCACTGAAATATTTTGTTATGCTCAAAAAAGAACAATACTAAGTCAACTTATAGAGTTAAAAACTATTTTTTTGAGCTAAAACAACCAACCATAACACTCTCCACGCCATAAAACTGGAAATAAGGAAACTGACATCTTAATTGATCATGTGTAAGAATTTATCTGTAGCTGGTAGAATAGGCAGGGCAAACGAAAGAATTGTCTATTCCAGCTATTGTGGATATACTAGTTTTGTCTGAAATTCCGTCTTACTGAAAGGACAAATCAAATCTTCTCTTACACTAATTTGTGCCATACTGGTAAACAGCAATTTTAAGTATTCTTTAAATGTCAGCTATTGAACTTAGTGCTTTTTTGTACAAATTTTTCTGCTACCTATATCCTATTCCTAAGTCTGTTCCTGAAATTCTTCTTTTAAGTAATATCACTAGTATTCCTATTAGGTAGCTTGTCAGACATGAGTGACAGGGGTAACAAAAAAATAGAGACGCAAAGGTAGTAGAATTCTAGCTCTATACATGCTCACTAGGCAAAATGTTATATAGTAGCCAAGTGTCAATCAAAATGACTTCACTTGCCAATCACCTAGGAATGCCTTTGGAACTGTAACTGATGAGGCAACCAGTAACATATATACCTCAAGGTCCTTATCACTGATGAGCAAATGAATTTTAACTTGGTGAATATGAGAAATATTTGTTTATTAAAAGCACATTATGAGGTACAAGATGGGCCAAGCCTAAAACTGGCTGACCACATGGAAATGAGGTTACTTATCCTTGGGGAGTACAGGTTACAGCCAGGGAAGATGGAGAGCTGTAACCCCAGGGGAGGGAGAGGTCTGCATTATATTTAGGACCGTTATGGGTGGTTGCAAAGGCTTTCTTAGGTGATTAGTACTTGTGGTCATTTTAATTGACACCTAGTTGCTATATAACTCTTTGCCTAGTGTGTATATGCTTACCCAAAATTTCAGTCCGTTATAGATTTATGAACTTTCAGGCATAAACATAGTATTATAATGAAACTTAAATTGTGGGCAAATTAGGGTAGTACCTTCTGTGCAGGCATCCGTAGCTGGATTAGGCCAGCTAAGATCATGACCCTCCTGTCCTTTGTCTCTGGGGATGTAATAGGACATTCTTTGGGTAGCCTCTGGTCTGAGCCCTACTCCTTTGTTCCTCCTGTTGCTCATGTCTGATTAGCTGCTTAAGAGAACTGCACATCATGGACCAACTATAATGTAGACATTCCCACATCTGGGGTCTTTGTTGGTTTTTGTTGTTGTTGGGTGGTTGTTACAGCTCTTCCCTGAAATCATGTGCCTCCTTGGGGCATGCTTTGTCTTTCTTATACTGTTAATATATTCTAAATCTCACTGCCCTGTGATTCTCCACTGTGTCATTGAGGAAGAACTGAGGAAAATGCTAACTACACTTCTGTATCAATATCCCCTCTCCCCTTTCATTGGGGCGACACCGAAGTTCGAATCAGCCAAAACAGTAACACCCTCTACAAGAGTCAAGAATCTGTTATCTGCTATTTTGTATTCAATCTTCACCTCATCTGTGCCATGCCAATACAGTAATGCACAAAGAGAAAGATAATATTGCACTCACAACCGACTTTTAATCTCTTCAAATCATGACTAAGATAATTATTCAGAGATCCACACAGACTCATGCTAAACAATTGTGGCATTTTCAGACCACATCTGTTTTGCAGAAACACTCTGAAAGTCTAGTCCTGTATTGCCTAATTAGCCCCTGAGCCTGTCCCTAAGTCCTCCTCTGTGAGAGGAGAGAACTAAGTTGTAGTAAAGTTTTGTGAAGCGTGTTTAATCAATATACAGCTCGACTGGAACGTTAAAAGTTACTGCCCATTCAGCCCATGAGAATTTTCTAAGATCATAGAAAGGAGAAGAAAAGAGGCTGTTTTCTCCCACCAAAAGAGAGGGTCCATTGATTATTTCTGATAGAAAGCAAGAGGCAAATAGAAAGAAAAAAATTTAAGAACTAATTTAAAATCTTTAATCCAAAATAACAAAGAAAAAATTAAATGCTATTCTGTTAGCTACTATTATTTTGGCTAAATAGTAGGCATTTAAGTTTGAGAAAGTGATCAGCTTTATCGAGGACAAGAAGAAACAAATGGGCCTTGACAATTTTGTAAAAATGTCGTTAGACTTGAATGTGTGACCAATTTTCAGAGGTGACTAATGGCACACTTTTCACTGTGGCTGAATTGTTATTGATGACAATAGTGAGAAAGGCCAAACATCAAACAAGAGGCTTAACTTTGCTTTAAAATTACTTTGAATTAAAATTAGGGTGCTGTGATTCCAAATGTGTTTATATTTTAATCCTTGTTTGGATAGATTAATAGCAATACAGAGTACTTTTTAGAGACTTAAAACATTGTAACATATTTGATATATAATCTATTTTACATTAATATAGATAAATAGATCTATGTATGTATTATATATTAAAGGCAAATGCTCATCACCAAATTATTGAAAGAGTATATAAAATAATGAGTTGTATGTGTGTATGTACTGTCTAATATGAAACTTAACAACTAATTTTTACTCATTTGTTACATTATTGCTCTTTTGGTAAGATATAGAATATTATGATTCTTTAGGGATAAAAATTTATTTGAATCATTGCTAAAGTAGAAGAAACTGTCAAGATCAAAGCTAAAAATGGCATCGTATGTAGAAATTATGTCTTTAAAAAAAAAACATTGTTACTAGATAACTTTAGGCACGTAAGCCTTAGTGGCAGAAATAATATAAAGATGATTAGATTAACGTTTAAAAGGCTAGCAATAATTTTACTAATATATTTTCTTCGAAGGCAGATAAAGATACCTTTCTAAAGTTTTAACATCAAGTGCACAGTATTGTAATGACATATGAGTCGGTGGCACACATTATACACCTTTTTATATCTACCAGTAACATCATGGCAGCATTTGCACAATTGGTTAAAGAAGGATGGAGTGATATTAATCCTGCATCACAGAAGCATGAATGTAGCCTAATTAACAGTAATGACTCATGCAATACTCATACTATAATTAAATTTGTCTTATTTCACTTATTTTTCATATGCTCTGTGGTCAGTGAAGTGCTATTTCTTGCTATCATACTGTTGTGTTTCTTTTCCACCTGCTCCGTCTTGACTGCTGTATTAGGATATTTTGAGTGCCATTCTCTTTTGCTCAAGAGTATTCTAATTAAAGTCTATTATCTAAGTGAGAATCAGCTATAAAAAGCAATTGACAATATTTTATCCCTTCTTCTCAAAAAAGTGGAAACGATTATGCAAATACATGTCAATTGCCTTTGAGTTATACATTATATCCTGACAATCTTATCTACATAAAACGTTAATTCGCTTCAATAAATTTCTAGCTTATCTTTGCTACCATTTGTTAATATTTAGAGCTAATAAATTTTAAAAAGAGAGAAATAAATGGAGATGGAAATAAATGTATTTTCCTGACTTGATCATGGTCAATGATTACCTCTTTAAATATATCAATCGATATGTTTTCTTTAAGCTATCAGTTCAACTTTGATTATTTCTTGTATTCCCTTTCCATAGGACTGTTTTCTTGCATGGAAATAATGTTTTAAGACATTGTAACATGATTGTTTGTTCTACATTGTAAAGAGACATTTAGTAGAACACTGGAAATCCTACATTGTAACTCTGGATGTCACTAAATTCTAACTAGAAGAAATTGATAAATTTCTAGAAACATACCACCTACCATGACTGAATCATGATTAAATGGAAAATCTGAACAGACAAATTACTAATATTTTAATGGATGAGTTGACCTTGATACCCTTATTTAGATGAAGGACTATTTCATCCCAAAAGAACTATCAGTGAAGCATAAAGACAGAAAACTAGGAATTATGTCTGGAAATGATGAAATATCCAAATTGTCTAAAACTTGGAGTGCTTTGAGTAAGAGTAGTGATCCCTGACACTAAAATGTCCTTTAATGCAAGGTCACACACACACAAAAATGTAGTATAGAGCTTTAATACATTTTATTTATTTATTTTTATAATTATCAGCTGCAAATCTTATTCTATAACACTTTCTCTTTTTAATTTTTACTTTTGAATTTGAGTTGACTTTCAGTATTACAGTAGAGTGGTTAGACATTTACCTATTTTATGAAGTGATCCCCCCAATTGCTGTAGGATGCATCTGGCACTGCATATAGCCATTACAAAATTATCGTCTATATTCCCTATGCTGTACTTTACATACCTGTGACTATTTTATAACTACCAGTTTGAACCTCTTAATCCCTTCATTTTTTCACCAAGTCCTACAAACCTGGCTCCCATCTGGCAATCACCAGTTTTTTCTCTGTATCTGTGAACCTGTTTCTTTTTGTTTGTTTGCTTTGTTTTTTAGATCCTGCATATAAGTGCAGTCAAATGGTATTTGTTTTCCTCTTACTTATTTCACTTATCATAATACTTTCTAGGTTCATCCATGTTGTTACAAATGATAAAATTTTATTTTTTTATGCCTGAATAACATTCAATTGTATATAGGTATCTATACCTCATCTTCTTTATCCAATCATCTATTGATGGGCACTTAAGTTGCATCCATATCTTGCCTATTGTAAATAGTGTTGCAGTGATATATATTTTTTTGAATTAGTGCTTTGGTATTATTGGGTTAAAGACCCACGAGTGCAATTGCTGGGTCATACGGTAGTTCTATTTTTAATTTTTTGAGGAACCTCCAAACTCTTTTCCATAGTGGCTGCGCCTATTTGCAATTCCATCAACAGTGCACAAGAGTTCCCTTTTCTCCACATCCTCATCAACACTTGTCTTCTGATTTAGTAACCACCCAAAATTGACACTAAGCAATCTTTGAGTTGGTGGTGTGGGATCATAAGGAGTTACTAGGGTGAAGTGAGCAACTCTCATTAGGCCAGTGCAGATTCAGATTTTGCTATGTAGGAGGAAGGTTTCAACACAGGAAAAATGGCACCTGCAGGCTGCTCAGGAGGAGGGCTCAATAAAGGGATAATGATGGCTTTCCCTCCAGCTCTGACCCTGAAGCCATACAACTCAATCTTTCCTTGTATGTCTCTGGTACTTCCCAAGCTGCTGTCCCTCTGCCGGAGACCAGGGTGAGTGCCTGTGGGTGAATCTGTCTGTGGGTATGTCTGAATTTCCAGCCACCTCCTGTCTCACCCTGGAGCCCATCCTCAGCTGAGATATCCCTCCTGTTACTCAACCACCACATGTAAGCATGGGACCAGCCTGTTTCTCCTCTCTACCCCTCCTACCAATCTCGATGTGGTCCCCTTTTTATATCCCTAGGTATAGTTCTGTTCAACTAGTCTTGAAATTGTTTTCCAGACTGACTATTTTCTAATTTAGTGGCAATTTTAATGTAGTCATAAGAGGAGGCATGAACAGTGTTTGCCTACTCCGTCATATCATGCCATTTTACATAAGAGACTTCAGCATCTGTAGATGACGATCCTCAAGGTCCTGAAACCAATAACCTCTGAGATACTGAAGGATAACCGTACTTCCAGGCATTTGTATGATTGTCTTCTTAAAACTACTGGATTCTGGATTTTTAGAATAAAAATAACAACATAAAGAACTAAAATATATGATACCCAGAGCACAAAGAGTGAAAGGTATACATAGAAATTTGTTGCTGTGAATGTCTAATTTTTAATGAAATAATAAAATATGTTTACATATAATGTGACGAGTTAAAGGTACATATTATAATCTCTAAATCAACCACTAGAACAACAACAAAATAAAAAAACAAAGAAGCATAACTAAAATGTCAAGAAGCACAAATATAAAGTCATTACAGAAGATAACATGAAATGATATAAAATATTTCATGCAGCCAGTCAGGAAAAGATAAACAAAAGAAGAAATCACAAATAAAAATCGAATGCCAAGATAATAGATTCCATATAAATATATAGAAACTTACAGTAAATACATTCAAAATACACTTTCCTATCAAAAATCAGATTATCAGATTTTACAAAAAGGCAAGAAGTATAAACATGTTGTTTAAAGTTACAAATTGAAATTAAAAGAGTGGGAGAGAAATTTGACTGCAACAGCACATTTAAATTTCTAGGTCTTCATTTCTTATATGAATTAAGAGGAGGTATGAATAAATTGACTTTTAGAAACTTGTTAATTCTGACATTTTTGTAATTCTACTTATATGGTTTACTCCTTGGCCAGTTGCAGTTGCATAGGTAGTTCCATATTGAAAAAAAAAACATTTTTATATCAATAAAGTTATGAAAAAGATATTCTAACACATATAGAAGTAGTTTTTCTTTTCTATGCCATGGATTTTGTATTTATAACCATTCCTTGAGACCAAATGAGCTTAAACAATAGTGCTGGCAATCTAGATAATGTGAGTAGTATAATGTGACTATAACAAGAAAGTTCTTATTACTCCATAATATTTCCTTCAAATTCTAAGACAATGAGCAAAATTAAAAACCTTTATATAATTTTTTTTTTTTTTGCCATCTGTAAAGGCTCAGGGATAAAATGTTTTATATATGACAAAAATTTAAATATTCATGTGCGAGGTCATCTTTAGGGAAGAGTAAACAAATTTTATTTGCATTAGTTTCTGTTTACTTTTAAAGTCAAACGAGTTTATTTCAATGCATCTCCAGCATTTCTCCTACGTACCAATGCTCTCCTCTTGCCTCTCAGCTATCTTATTACTCAATACCTTCATTTTCTTGCCACTTGCCCACCATATAGGAAAACCATGCAAATATGTGAAGAAATTTTGAACTTTTTCACTGAATAAAAAAAACACAGACTCTGTGGCACAAGTAAGCTAGTTTGACTCTTTAATCTAAGTTGTGACTTTGGACAATGTAAACTACTAAACCTCTCATTTGCACATCTCTCAAATGGGTAATATTGCCAGCTTCAAAATATTGTTATAATAATGAAACAATATATTTTTTAATAGATGCAATAAGATACCTAAAATTTTACTTGAATTTCATAAAATAGTTTTGTAAAGTACATATACTAGTAATAATTTAGTGTGCTCTACTTTTGAATACATTTATAATTAACTGTCAATACACTGCTCTAATAGAATGAAGAACCAAAGGTTACTATCTTCAGTCCAAAATTTCTCATATCTCTTCATTATTTCTTTTTTTAATTACTACTATCCCATACCATGACTATTTTAATAGCTGTTTAAGGGCATCTCCTTATTCTTCTCTGCTCTATTCTCTCTTTTACTTTCACAATATTCTTAGATCATGGATCTAGTCACACCTTTTTAAGTTTTTGCACTTTGTAACATAGTTACTACTGACTGAAGGATAAAGAGTGAATCTTCTTGCAGAGTTTGAAATGTCTCTGAAAACTCATCCTAATCCAATTTTCTGTTATTGTCATGACACATGTTCCCTACAAGCTCATTGTATTAAATTTTTCCTATTTTCTCAAGCATAAGATTTTATTACAAGTATCTGGGCTTTATCTACCATGTTCTTTTTTTTTAATCCCTAATAAAATATAACCTATTTTTGTAGTCCTGAAGGACCAGATCAAATATTACTGTCCTCGTTTCTCAGGATATTGCCACACATTTCTTTATTGCTTCTCTGGCATTTTTCATAATGCAGTGTAATTACTTGTCATGATGTCTGTTTTCTCCAAGAATGGATACAACTGTTACATATGTAATTTCAGCATAATAAGAATGAGCAGGGGGAAAGAAAGAGAGACAGGGAGAGAGAGAGATAGAAGGAGAGGGAGGGAGAGAGGGAGGAAGGGGAAGAGAGAGAGAATGAGAAAGAGAGAGAGAGAATAAAGCATGTACTTATCAAAAATGATAAATTCCATCATAGGCATCAGTTTATGCTTACAGCAATATTAACAGAATAATAAGATTTTATACTATACCCAAAGTAATTTATTGAACACATTACCACATATAAACTAAACTTTCTATTTTGCAGATTATTATAATGTATTCCTCTTTAATCTGATGTTCAGTGATATTGTAGTTCTAATTAATTTTATAGAAGATTTATTTGAACTAAATATGTACAAAATCATGTTTAAAAATTTGGCCCATGAAACAAAAGGATATTCTAAATCATAATTGACTGGAATTATTCTATCATTCTCCCTTCCCTTCCATTTCCTTCCCTTTCCTTCCTTTCCCTCTCCTCTCCTCTCCTCTCCATTCCATTCCATCCCATCCCACTCTGATCCATTCCATCCCATTCCACTTTTTGCTTTTTATTGATATTGTAAGTGCCTATGACAGAGAGAGAAAAATATGCACTTATGAATGGGATATTTGAGTTGAAAGAATCCCTAAGGAAGGCACTGAAGATAAGTTCCTCTCCTTCACATTTTTATCATTCTGGCCTGGTCAAAATATATCAACTATATATAGTCAAGTAGTTACAAGGTGCTAAGATTATAGAGGGATATATTCAAGTTTTCATGTAGGAAAACACAAATATAGTTTCTGTTGATCAGGAAATAAAGATGTGTATAAATCGAAGTCATGTCACTTTAATAGGATAAAATTTTCATTTTCAGCCTCACATGCAGAAATAACATCATTATTAGTAAGAATCAGAGATGAGATGGAGGGAAGTAAGCTTGTGAATATGTATATGGGTGAGTTGATTTAAATTACAAGTCACGTACAGGTCCATTTTAACTATGATGCAAGTTACTATTTCCTTCTCTGTGGCATTTGTGTTAATTGACCTGAGGGTGAATGGTAGCAATTATGGAGGATGCTCGAGTCTGTGTGTAAGGTTGACATTTAATTCAAATGACTACCAAGTGTGACTGTGAAGTACGAGGATTGCATTTTATGTCTGGATTGAGGAATTAGTATTATTATTTAAGTATTAGTGCTTATATAAGGACATGAAGATGTGTTTTATCTTTCAGTCTATTATCTCTTAGAATAGAAACACCATTATTAGTGATTAAAAAAAAAATAGCATTGGTTCTTGCAGCCACACAAACCTTAAACTTTTGACTATCATTTCTCTATCTTTTACCAACCTTACTATCTCTGCCTAGAAACATAACCTCTCCTTTTGCAGTAGGACAGCCTTCTAAAAATTTAAATGTCTTAATGATTATCTATCTTTCCTACAAATTCCATAATGTATATCTTAGCTCTCTGCCTTGTTACTTACTGTCTCATTATGCCCCAATTGCTATATAACAGATAAAGACTGCACCCGAGTTATGTGAAGAAAAGCTAAGAAAAAAAATAAAAAAACACATAGCAAATGACATTTCCTACTTGGATACTAAACAGCTATGTTATAGCCAAAGGGATAAAGAAAAAAAAAAGAAACTAAATGATCAATAAAACAAGATGTCAACCATTTACCATGGCGGCAATCGGAGTTCTTGTAACACACAGATCCTAGTTCATACCACTGATGAAGAAATGAATTTGCACTCAGTGACAATTATGAGAAGTGTTATTTATTAAAAGCACATTTGGAGGTAGAAGACAGATCAAGCCTAAAGCTGGCTGACCATCTGGAAATGAGGATACTATCCTGATGGTGGGGGACTGGTTACAGCCAGGGAAGATAGAAAGCTATAATCCTGGGGGAGAGGGAGGTCTGCATTATATTAGGGCTGTGAAGGTTAAGGTAGTACCTTCTGCACATGCATTTGTGGCCAGATTGAACCAGCTACGGATTATGATCCTCCTGTCACTTGCTCTAGCGGTGTAGGAGGTATTCTCTAACTACCAATAAAGTGTTTTCTGGGCAGTCTCTAGGCTGGGTCCCTATTCCTTTGTTCCCCCTGTCACTCATGTCTGACTAGCTAACTAACAAATAAGTCCCTCCTTAACCTAATTTTATGATTCCATGGCAAGATCATCCTGGTTAGATGTCTCAGCTCTCCTTAACCAACACCAACTAAACTTCCTGCTGGCAAATGGTCGAAGAATATGTTACTTAGTAATATTCTAGTCTTTGTTAGTTTAATAAAATACACTTTAATTCAACATGGATCAATCTGTGTTAAAAATTAGTAATAAAATTAATTATAGATTTTCAAAAGAATTAAGCTATTACTCAGACTATTTTTTCTACTTTGACCAAAATCATAAGCGAGAATATAGACAGTGATATTTTAGATCCTCATAAAATTGACATTTGGCTCTTCGAATTAACCAGCTTTAAATATTAGTATAAGAAATAACTGAATGTTCACAAAAAATTATCACATACATATATTTAAAGATCAGCTTTATACGCTACTATCACCTCACAATAATTTAGCCCTATCTTTGTGGAACATAGATTTAATATATCTTTTTCCTTTTAAAAATGCTCTTTACCATCTTCGTGCAAAGTTGAAGAATTAAAGAGAAAGTTATGTCACTGAAAACTAATTAAACCAAACTGCATGAATTTGCTTTCTTATGAAACTAACACCTTAAAAAAAAAAAAAAAAGTCCATCTTTATTGATTGCTAAAGTTCATTTTCCCCCAGAAAAAGGTAGGCTGAATACTACCACTGATTAATTGTTTATTTAGAATTTCTCATAAGAAGCTGTTTTCTGGAGGGGAAAAAAAAAAAAAAGCTAAAGAAATCACACAGCTTCTTTTTATTATGCTCTTAATTCTAAGCTTATTTGAGCCAGGGCTACTGAGATCTTTTAGCAATTTCCTGTGAGGTATTAAATTCGTTTTAAGTTCAGGTATTTGTTTCTGTCTTCCTCCCCCAAAAAGATAGATACTCAAATAAATTGTGGAATCTGAAATGAAAAAGCAAAACTAGCCAAAGAAGATCCTGACCACAAAAAGGAAAAGAAAAGTCAATTAAAGTTCTCTGGCCTTTGAGGGGAAAACAGCCATATTAATCCCACAGTCATTGAGCTAAGTCTTCTTGACACTCAAAACGCTAAGAAATTATTAACCATTTGGTTGAGTCTTACCAATCCTGAACCTGAAAAATTAGAATAGAGAACAAAATAGAAGGAATCTTCCCTGGTTCCTAGAAGGAACTGATAGCTATATTCGAACCACATACACACGGCAAGACATGTTTGCTTTCTATCACTATGAATTTCCAGCTATAAAGAATATTTCCAAATAGTAAACAAGAGTTTTAATTATAAAACTGAAAAACGGCTCTTAATCTGAGAAGCCGCTGCAACTTTTCAAGAGAGAATTATAAAATACAAGTGCTAGAGGAGAAATATATGCACATGCAATAAATGTTTAAAAGATCAGAGATATGAGTGGAATAAAAAATCAATTTAACAACATGACTTTGAAATATTAAAATGTATTAATTCATTAATTCATTTCTGTATATAAGGAGCTTGAAAGTTATCATTCCTTTCTGACAAGTAAATAATGAAATAAACTGAAAAATCAATTCTTGGATCCATAAGAAAGGGAAACACATAAGGTAAACTACTGTCTCCGTAATTGGAGAGGCGGCAGGTTAATAAGGAGAGTTATGACTTGCCAGAGCAGAGACAAAGGGGCAGAAACTTTCGCAGGAACCAATGGAAAGTAGGAAAATATGAGCTGGAATAGGCAAATTGCTGGAGGCTTAAGAGAGTTAAAAACTCCAGGGGAACCAAGTCCTGGGTGGCATTACTTTATGATTTACCTTTAGGACATCTCCTTGTTTCCCACAGTAAATATCAGAATAAAATCCCCTTCCGTTTCCAGGAGGAGATAGCAAAAAGGAACCATTCTGAAATATCCTAGCGTATTCTGTTTTCTTAACAAGGCATGTCCTCAGGAGAAACTAGTTAAGCATAGGCTTACCTGCTGGGGTTTTATAAGAGACTAACTGGCCTAGGGGAAAGAAAAATATCCAACTCAAGAATACTCTTCTCATCCTATTCCATCTAAAGGGGAGGGGGAAAAAAAAAAACACAAACCTGAAAGCTAGTTGTGAATTTCACAATCCAGAGGAACTGGTTCATTAAAACACTTGGACCTATTTTAAGGATTATAGAACTTCCCTTCCCTACCACCATATTACCAAGGCTTATATGCAGCTGTTCCTTTTATCCAATCATGCCCAGCAAAAAAAAAAAAAAAAAAAAAAAAAAAAAAAAAAAAAAAAAAAAAAATTACAATTTATCCAAAGGGAAAAGATATAAATTTTTAAGATACATAGCAAGTATCAGACCCAGATTTGGCAGAGATTGTAGAATTATCAGAAAGTTGTCACAGATAAAGAAGGGCATCACGTAATGGTAAATCAGTCAATTTTTCAAGGTAACTTAACAGTTCTTAATATGTATGCATATGACAACAGAGAAACTACCAAAATAGAACCTAGAAAAAAAAATTGAAAATTTGGATAGATTACCACAGAAGTAATCAGAAATATGTTTAAAGTGGTATCACTGAAAATGAACTACATACCTGAGTTTTGTCTTATTTTAATGGAACACATAATCAATGATCTCACAAGTCTTAATGATAGGTAGATGACAGGTAGATATATATATATATATAGATATAGATATAGATATAGATATAGATATAGATATAGATATAGATATAGATATAGATATAATGCATATATTTCTGAAGCATTAATATTTTTATTCCAATATAAAAACCTTATTAACTTTTGTGATATATAAGTAACAATTGCTACTAACCCATCCTTTTTAAAGTGATGATTTCAAAAAATATTTTTATTTAAAAATTATACTTAAAATCATCTGTTAATATTTGAGAGAAATTACTTAAATTGCTTAGGACAAAGTATTAACTCTCAAGATGTGAGGCACAGAAAAGTTGGTGGGGGTCATGTTCTTCATTTCTTCCTTCAAGAAATTTTTCTTGGCAAAAGAAACACTAAATTGACATTGACTCAATTCGTATATTCATGAAATGATCTGTTTCCAAACATTTGTGTCATTCAATGATTCTGGAAAATACTTATACATTTGTGGAACATACTGCAATTTAGACCACCACAACCCAAATATCCCTCCAACTTATAATTGTATTTTTCAGAAATTTTGAAAATTAGATCATCATTCTTTTAAATCAAGTAATTTAATCACCTTACAAAATAGGATAGAGAGAAGCATGTTGTGATGTAAAGAACATATGCTTTACGGTCACAACTTGTGACCTTAGAAAATAAGTTTATCTCTCTACTCTCTCTTGTTTATGTATATAAGGATGTATATAAAAATCTAATTCATACTTAAAAACTTACTTGTTTATGTAGATTCATAGAGCAAACAAAGCATGTTAAATCAAAGTATAATTGCTACCAAAATTTTGTATTAAAATCAAAGTGCCCTGGAAAGGGTTAAAGTCCTCTTTATGGGAATTATATTCAAAGGGACTATATAACCTGTTCCATGATAGTTTGTATAAAAACAAAAACAAAAACAAAACAAAACAAACAAACAAAAATCTAAGAAGAATGTGTTTAGCCCAACGGTCTACATCAGGTGGAACAGGCAATGAAGTTAGAGGCAAGGAGTTCGGAACTAAGGTGGTAACAGTGACAAAAGGGCAGAAATAGAGGAGTGCCTTAGTTCATTCATGCTTCTATAACAAATACCTCAGACTAAGTGGTTTACAAACAACACACATTTATCTTTCACAGTTCTGGAGGCTGGACAGTCCAGGATCATGGCACCTGCAGATTTTGTGCCTGGTAGGAGCCCACTTCCTAGACAGCTGTTTTTCACATGGTAGAAGGGGCGAAAGGGCTCTCTTAATCTCCTAAGGGCACTAATCCCATTCAAGGGGGTGCCACTTTCATGACCAAATCACCGCCTATGTCTCTATCTCCTAATACCATTACCACTTTGGAGGGGAGGTTTCAACATATGAATTGTAGGGTGACACAAACAGGGAGGGAAAGAAATGTCTAAAAATCTGTCTGAAATCCATCTAGAAAAATCAAAAACAAAACAAAAACAGTTATGATCAAAGTATATTTAAATAATTACTAGTCAAATACATTTTAAAATTAATTCATGTTTATTGAATTCCTACTTCATTGTATATATTCTTACTTCATACTCTACATTTCCTTTCTAATTTGTGTCATTTCAACTTCTAATAATAAAGATGAGTGTCATCAATAAGTGAGAAGAAACCTAAAAAAAAGGTATTAAACCCAACTTTTACAACATCTTATTGGTTTCCATCTGTATTTATTCTCACTGTCTTTGGTTTATACACATTGTTGAAATAACGTACTCAATGTATTTTTCATTGAACTTTGAGTGTTATCTAAAATTTTTACTGTAAAAGAAACATAATGCATGAGGACACTGAGCATTTTTATTATCATGATCTCAAGAGAATTTAATATGACACTCTGTCAAAGCTTGGAGACATAATTAAGGAGCAACCACTAAATCTCTAGGAAAGCAAGAAAAAATATTCATTTTGTCTTTCTAGCATATGTCAGATATTTCTAGAAAAACAGGACTGCTAAACTTACCATTGCCAAATAGAAAGTTGAATGTCTATATATATATATATACGTGTGTGTGTGTATAATCTTTTAGCAACTGACACTGAAAACCCATAGTTATGTATTTTCACCAAGAGTACGACGTATTTCTTCTTGACAATTTTAAACTTGAAATTTTAAATGTGAAAGATATGCATGCTACTAGTAAAGACACATAGGCTAAAAATACAGTAATAGAGAGAAAATTATAATATCCCTTGTGATATAATTTATATCACTCTTGTGAAAGTTTTTATAAGCTATAAGCTCAATAATTTTTTTTTAGTTAATTCTAGTCTATTTTAAACTTAAATATATGCAACTTACAAAGCAACTATAAATATGAGGTAGCTTAAATGGCACGTATTTAAGTCTGTTCACTACTAAATTATAAAGTAAAATTTGTACATTAATTTAACTATTTATTTTCCAAGAATAGGTTTTCGTTCATAATTTATTTATATCACATTTATTTTCTAAATTTATTGACATCATTATTTTCTAATTTTATTAACATTTAATAACATCAAATTATCCTTTTAAGAGTTATGAATTAAAAATAAGCATTATTCGGTTACATTTATAAGGTAACAGGAAGTCAAACTGAAGTTGTCCCTAATTTTTTTCTACTTTTATTTGGACAAAATTTGCATTAGCAAATAGTGATAAGAATAAAACTATTAATATTTTTGGTCTCTCAATTCTGTCATCTTTTACTGGATTTTGTTGTCTAAGGATTTGGTTTCACATTTTCTCAGAATCATTCTACTATAGTTCCTGAAATTATTTGTATTGCTGCTATCTTGTTCATTCATGGAATTAGAACATTGATTTTTGCCTAAGGGAACTTTTTATAATTACAAAATGTGGGTGTAGCATAAATTATTTAGTTTTAATTCATCCATAGCATTTCGTTGCATTTTTCTGAATGGCCCATTACAGAACTAGAATTTATTTAATATTAACTATTGCTTAAGAAGTACTTTCAAGGTTTTCATAAAAGAATACACTGCTAGTTCTACAGAGGTAACAGAACTATCACTTGCTGGCAGCTTAGATGTTAATTTTTATCTTTTAAAGAACTTTGAAGATAAAAAAACACAGATTAATGAAGTCACCTGGACTACATTTTCTGCTGATCACATGGCTGCTTAGGAATTACAACTTTATAGCACTGCAACTTATAATAGCACACATATTTTCCTTAAATTCTCTCATCTTAGGTTTCTCTGGATTGAAAAATATATAATGATTTAGAAAATAATAACAACAACAATAATGATAATGACAATAATTGCTACTGGTTAATTAGAAACTACGCCGGAACAATAACTGTGATAGCTGTTCTAATCTATATTTTTACTATTGAGATAAAAATGCTATAGAGCACGTTTAGTATGAGTTGTACAGATGAGATGATGGTGACTGCACTGTATTACCCTAGAGAAACCAGGTTTTTGAATCCAGAATTTGATTCAGTATATGGCTTTAAGAAAAGGGTATGGTTTTTCAAAAAAAAAAATACTTATACATATTTAAAAATAACATATTATTACACAGTAGATTCTCTAGCACATACAAAGGGCTAGGAATGCTTATTAAAATTTAATTTATTAATAACAGCTTAAGAAAAAACAGGTACTAAAGTGTTAAAACTGTTATTGTATCTACAAAGAAGGTACTATGACTACAGCAGTGTTCATGAAAAATGGTACAAAATATCACTATTAAGGAAGGGTGCTGTCCTGAGAAAAAGTGGGCAGGTCTACTTCTGTAAATGTCGGGCAGTACTTGAAGTACATGTTGAGAATGACTCTTACCAAATATTAAACATTTTGGAGATGTTTTAAGGAATATGATTTCACCAGTCTGTTTAACAAAACCACTTCTGTTAGACAGGGTGGAACTAGTAGTTTTCTAAGAAATAGGCAGAGGTAGGACAAAAATTTTCTGCATCTTAATCTTGCATCAGTACTACACATAAAACAATATTAAAATATGCAGCAATATATTGAAAAATACATTTCTCTTCATGTCCTTGATCAAAAACATTATTTGTAACTGGTTATAAACACAGAAGAAGGAACTGGTATTTATTTATCAAGTGTTACTTACCAGGCTCTTCAAATGGATATGTCTATAAACAAGAGCAGTTAATTCTGATGCCAAGGATGCTATTGCTATTCTAATTTTAACATAAGAGAACTGAGAATCAAAATGGTTTAGGAAATTTTTCCAAGTCCAATAGAGAAAGATGAAAAAAAAGAAAAAAAAAAAAAGAAAAAAGAAAACTACAATACCAGAGCAATTCTCTTTTCAATATTATTTGAAAACTAAGGAGCAAAGAGTTCCATTTAACATCGATTCCCTGGATATATTTTCATGGATATGTTGAGAAATACACTGAAATTGTTCAAAAATGCACTCAAACATGTACTCCACCTAAATGATATATATGTACATGTTTTGTGCATACACAAGAATGTAGGTTAGTGAGCAGTGAGATAGAAATGCATCTTATGCTTCTTCCTAGTGCATAAAAGTGGTAGTTTTAACCCAATTTAGAAATGTCGTATATAAGAACATCAAATTTTAAAACGTCAAATACTGTGATAGGTAGAAAGAGATTAACGCTATATTTGTATGTACAAAATACTCTGCTTCGTACATTTGCTCAAGCAGTTTTCTCAGTTTTCTTTCTGTTATCACTAAAGTGCAATAAAAAAATAATGAAGTGTTCTCATGCTAAATACTCCAGGTACTTAAATATTTAACAGTTTAGAATTAGTGCCCCTAATGTAATAGAGTCAGCACATAAATATTTGATCCTACTTCTGTAAACTTTCAAAGTTAGCAAATACTGTAGTAGTATTCAATACTACCAGCATGTATAAAAGTAAAACCTAGTCAGTTTATTTCATAACCAGTGGTTTGAGCCTCCAAAATTCTTACTAGATCTACTTTATGGGGGGGAAATCTACTAATTACCTTTCCCCTTTAAAATTTTCCAACTCAACCGCTCAATGCAAATATATATTTTTATATATAGATATGTTTCATATATATATGTATATATATATATATATGTATGTGTGTATATACATTATATATATGTGTGTGTGTGTGTGTGTGTGTATTAAACAAAGTGAACGATGAAAAACCAGAAAGGGCAGGAATAATTCATAAAATGCTTAATCACTCCATGAACAAACTATCGACTGCATGTCTACTTAGAATCCATGTGTATGCTATAGAGGTAGATAAAAAGTCAGAATAAAAAATGAGGTTGTCTTCCACTGGATGCTGTTTAGCTGAATCAGAAGTTCAAACAACAGGAGATGTCGTCGTCTTGGCACCAACCTTTGAGATGTCATGGTCCCTTCACCTCGCTACAGGGTTCAAAAATCAAAGTATTCAATTTTCATCTTTGGGTGAAACTGCCTCAATGTAAACTTTCAAGAAAGCATTTCAAATTTCTCTAAACTCCCAGAGTAAAATTAAATATTAGAATTAGAATCATGCCCCAAGTATCTTTTACATTGACAGGTGTTAAATAACTAAAACAACACAAGTTGCTTATATGAACATGAATAATTTAATGACAAAGGAGAACTAGAACTAGGATATTCTTCTTGCTCTTTTCTCTGGCTCTTTTGAAATAGAGCATCAAAACTGTGCTGACATGAGTTTCACTTATCTGTCATCTGAACTTTGTATTTGGAAAAAAGTGCAAAAGAAAACTCTGTTAGCGAAAGCTATTTCTTTAAAACATCTAAGAGTAATTTATGTTCCCAAGGAGATAGTGTGTCAGCAAAATTGTTAGGTTTATGATTAAAAGATATGTGTAATTTAATAAGATTTGTAGGTCTGTGAATTGGCTTCAGGATTTCAGGTAGGAAGGAAAATAAATTCCAAAGAGCCAATCATAAGAACTGCAATAACAAAAGCAGGAAAATCATGAGGAAAAAAAAAAAATAGAACACTAAAACCAAATTGATTCCTCAAGAATAAAATATAACATCATAATGATCACATACAACATATTTTTGGTAAAATATGAAATAGCAACTGAGGATTTACCTTATAATTGTCCCACAGAGTCTATGAGTCTATAATTATGGATCTATAATTCTGGTTCATTGGTTTGTTTTTAATGAGATGCTCCAAAGTTTATGCAATTATAAGTATATAAGAAAAGCACATGCATTCACATTCATACTTTTGTTTGCTTGTTTTTTTTTGTTTTCTGATTTTTATGAAGAAATTTCAGAATTATTCATAGAAACAATATAACAAGAATTTAATAATTCTTAGCTACCATTTGTTGAGAGCAAGACACATTGTTTAGTTGTGCCAGTGTAAACGCAGACATAAGAAGGAGAGAACATTAATATTAACCAACGTATAACAAAATTTTAGGTGAATAAATATGCATTTATATTATGGATATCATAAAATAAGTATAAGCAAAATGAGTGTCCAACCTAATTTTTCTGAATTATTTTGATTTGTTGAATCTATACTCTAGATCAACCTTAACTCTAAATTTCTAATTTCTCATCCTGGGATTACGAATATGTTTCAACCTTTTCTAGCATGCACAAGCCACTGGTGCTCCATCATCTGAACGCTCTGCTTATCACTCATTTTCTTAATGGCCCTCTGATTTGAAGGTTGACGACTCTACTCACTTCAATTGCACACTTTTAACATAGAAAGCTTGCTAAGCATGAGCACCCACATATTAAATTTTGATCTTTTCTAAGGCACTTTTTTTTCTTCTGAAGACTCTTGTCTTCAAGGAAAATGATATTGCTTTGAAACTGGAAGGGTTCTTCAGAATTTTCCTCACTGGCTCATGAAAAAAATCTCTTCTCACCTTTAACCATGCTCTGTTATTCATTTTCCTGCATAATGTCTTAGAATAAACTCTTTAATGAATTTAAAGTATTATAAAAGATATTAAAGAATTTTGATTACAAAGAATATTGTCTGAGGCAAATAATAAAAAAATAATGTAAAGGACAATACTATATCTTAAAATGTCTTGAGATGTTGAAGGAATAGCCACTTTAATGGAAAAAATAAAGAAAAGAGACTAATGTCATATTTCAAGAATTATTTTGCTATATATGTACTATGAAAAAAATAAAAGATGAGCTGATTTGTTTTCACAGCATCAGTACACAACGGAAGATATTCTAACTCTCAGATAAGACATTGTCAAGATTCTAATAAACAAATATTTACCAAGTTTCAGTACTGTCTGAAGTTGTACATTTATAGACAACTCTTAATATATCAGTTCTGTAATCAATAGTTTTATCTATCACTCTTATAAACATACTTCACTTACAGACTTTATTTCCTTCTGAATTAGAAGTTGATTTATGTACTTGTATTGAGGTTTTGTTAAGGTCTATATTGTGTCTTTCTCTAGAAAACTTCTAAAATCACATACAAAATTAAACCCAGAATAAAACAGAAAGAATTTCACATTAAAACATCCTCCCCCCAAATAGTAAATTGGTTATAAGAAGCAAAGAAATAGGCATTCTACATTACCTTGAGTGGCATTTTTGCCCTTTCATAATCTTCATTATAGAAAAAACATGTATGCTTTAAAAAATTATAGCAAATTAAAGAAATGAGGAGCCTAAACATTGTTTTCCTACTTATGAGAAGATAATAATTTTTAGTTAGCAGTATTGGATGTTTTAACCAATTGTTGACTTTCTAATACTGATTATGCCTGTGAGGCCAAGAAGTCCAAATTCATGTTACTAAGATTCTCTTTTTTGCCTATTACCATAGCAATAGATTAACGTACATGTAAATATAGTGTGAATATCTAATTCATTCTTAGCCTATGGATAAATAACATAGAGAGATGTAGCTATCAAGATTAACTCAATTTGTCATTCAATTCATCTCACCAAATAAAATGATAGATTATGCTATTGCTGGATGAGTAATAAGAATTTTATTTCCTTACCTATTCCCGCACCATGTTTCATGAATTCTAATGTATATTTTCATGTTAGAAATATTTATGTGGGAAAAAAAAGAAATATTTATGTGACAGATAGTTCACTATGAGGCTGTTTTACCTGACAACTTCATATTTTCATTTACTTCCTTAAATCATTTTACATTAAATGATTTTTTTTGTATTTTACTCTTAAACTATGTCATATATATATTTGCCTCATCAATTCAACTTGACTATAGCTATATTAAACACATAATAAATATTTTTAATCATTGAAGTGATGGTAAAGAAAGCAAACGTGAAGCTACAGGCCTAGGTTTCAATTGTGATTTCAATGCTTACTAGCTCTATGTCTTTGGCAGTCATGTAACCCCTTTAAGCCTTATCAAGTATGCTATCTGTAAAATAAGAATGATAACAAGACTCATCTTAATGAATTGTTACAAGGTTTAATGCAGTGAATATTTTTAAAGATTTTTTTTTAAATGACTGCCTGATATAGAAAAAATGTATGCATATTTATTATTAAGATCGGGAGCTAAGAAATATACTCTCCTAGATTGTCTAGGCTAGAAGTTGGCAAACATCTGCAAAGGGCAAGACAGTACATACAGAGGTTTTTCAGGACACAAACATCTCTATCACATTTTTGCTGGTTTTGTTTTATTGTGATGTTTTCTTAAAATGTAAAACCATTTTTAGCTCATAGGCATAAAAGTTCAGGCCAGATTGGCCCATGGGTTGTAGTTTGCCAACCCTTGGATTAGATGATAAGAGTCCTATGGATCACATAACAGACAGAAGGAAAACTTATATAGCCCTAGAGAATAAAGTAAAGTGTCCTGCTGTTATTTTCTGTATTTTTTTATCCTTTTTACTGATAGGGCTAAGCAGAATACATTTGCCAGACCAACTGGAGCACATAGGGTGCCAGATGCTATGCTGGTTAATGCTCGTATAAAAACCCCATAACTGGAGGTAAATTGAGATTAAGATTCACTGATCAGTTATGTCTGGGGTAGTCTTATCATTCAGTTTCATCCACCCAGTTTTGATTGAGGATATGATGGGGATCACCATTCTTCCATCCTTTCAGTCATTGAGTGTGACCTAAGAATATGAAATAGATTATGATTCCTTTTCCTGGTGATATTGTCTCACATCAGAGAACAAATATGATGTTCTGTTAGTTGCTTAATATATTTATCCCAATTAAGAATTTGGGAATGAAGAAAATGAACAGTGGCTGGGAACTCAGAAATATTGGCCAAAATGTAAGAGAGCCTGAGCTACGACTCCATTTGTACCTTGCATCCACAGTGTTGTAAAACTGGTGCTGTAAAACCTTGTGTGATCAACTCCCCTTCCTCCTTTTTCTCTTTGGAAGTGTGGGCATAGCATGACCTTGGAGTTAAGTGAATTGATATCATGTTCTAACTTTTCTGAAGGTAAAAATTCAGTTTCTCCCAAATGGTCTATTTATGATATGTGAAGAAGAGTAGCAGATAGCAGGAGGAGGACATGGCATTTCCTTTATATGCCCCTTCTGTTTTTCTCCCCAGAAGAAGACATGAATATATCTGTTTTATCACTGTGATTAAAATCAATGCATTAAGAAAAAAAAATTGAAAAATATTGTGAATCTATTCCTTGTTTCCATGTTCCTACATTGATTCGTAAAGAAAAACATCATCACATTCCAACACTTTTTCCCTCTCAATGATTGGCTTTCACCTTTCCCTCCACTATATTTTTGTTCTGTCCATAGCACAGGCCCTCAAATCTGATTGGGAGAAATCTGATTTGTGAACGTGGTGCTCTTATATCATATAACCAAGGAATCCTCTGTACCTGACTGTTTAATCATTATTTCTTATATATCTAAGGAGGACGAAGGATTGACTTCTCTTTTGGAGAATATCCTTATGGATTTGGGAGAAGAGGATCAGAGTGACCATTCAAAGTTTTCATCATACAGTTAGGAATGAAAGGCTGACACCAAGAACCAAGATTTCCTTAATTTTGAAAGTATTCCAGATAGTGATCATTGCGGTAGGAGAATACCGTGTGACCACTTAATGTGTCATTATGTTTTTATTTTTTTAATTCGAGAAAAATTGACTATACTCTTGACACAGAACAAATGATGTCTAAAACATTTACATCTTGTATAAATTCTTAGAACTTGTTAGGAGTTTTGAAAAATTCCTAAATTTTGACTAACATTTTTTTCTTTTCAGTTTTATTTACTGTCGGGGTTTTTTTTTTTTTTTCATTATGAAGCAGATAATGGTGAAAAAAATCTGTTTTAAATAAAATTTGAAGAGTCTATAGAATTGTATGCTAGAAGTTAGAGTAATGAAAAAATAAATCAATGAATAAATGAGCTGTAGAGATGAGAGCTAATACTAGCAAAATCTCTAACATTTTCTGTACACGGAAAAAATTCATTATATACCATATAATTCTAGAAAGAATCTAGAACTAGGGTAGAATCTCACACTTTCCACATTTCTGTGATAGTTTACCCTAATTTTGAGTTGCTTTTTCCCAGATTTATAAAGTTTATAATTCAGTTCAAATCTTTCAAAACAATGCCTAAGAATAGGACTAGAGAACTGGAGGTTTTAGTGTAAAACATCATGATTGTAAATTCATAATAGTGAATCTAAAGAATAACTAAAATTTTTTAAAAAATGTTTTTCACATTTACTTTCAAAAAGAAGTTTATTGGACAAAAAAAAATGTTATTAAAAACATCATTTAACTCAGTAATTATTTAATATACCCAAAGTTTTCATATGGTTATTTTTTAAAAAGTACTTTTTCTTGTTCACTACAAAATTAAAATGGCATTTCCTTCTAAACACATAAGTAGAAAAATTTAGTTCAATTTCTTAATTATTTTTTATTTCCTTCATAAGTACAAAAGGTTAAGGTTGCATATTTAATTTAAATAGAGAATTTTTAAAGGTATTAGTGCTGAGGGGAAAAAAATCTTACTGTAAGACAATTCTGGCAAATACAAATAACATCAACACATATCAGATGCAGAACTGATTTCAAATTATAATATTGGCCACTTTACCAGAAAAAAAGTTATGTTTGTCTTCTCTTACACAACACATCACAGATGATGCAAAACACTATGCATCAAATGCAGAAAATTAAAGAACTTATTTAGTGATTTAAATTTGATCAAATGGAAATAACATGAAATGCATTCACTTATCTTGTTCATAAGGCACATTTCTGTGATCATGCTTATTGTAAAAATAATGAAACAAATTAGTATTTTCAACTACACTATTTAATTTGAAATAATTTATGTTAGAAACATTTATGTTAGAATCTGTATATTTCAGGGAGAGAATATTTCCCTATTTTTCAAAAGAACTTTAAAATACATAGTAAAATATTAAGTTGTATTGTAATGATCGTAACATTATCAGTTAATATTGAAAAGCAGACTTTTAAAATGAATGAGTACAAGTATCTTATGTAGATGTTCATAGTATAAACCAATATTAATAGCATTTTACATGAAAATTACAACAATTAGAACTCTGTTCATGATGGGAATAATCAAATATGCACATCTTGCATTAATACTTTGGTTTACTCCTAATACCTCTTCTTTGTGGTTTTCAAATTTCTAAGCAATAGAGGAAAAGCCACAAAAGTAGTAATTTTTTACAATTTAGTACTAACATTTCTACAATTCCCAGTCATTTCAAATAGGTCACTAGGATAATGAGCCTACACCCATTCATTTCTTGTTTAGGATTCCTTCCAGGTTGAGAGGCCAATGCATAGAAAAGCAATGGGAGGGAGACATTTACCTACATGCATTATTATCTACTCTGCTCTAATCACTTTATGCAGGAGGAACTACTTAAGCATGGAAAGTTTCAAACACACGGATTCGAAGGTCATCGAAATGTTTAACTTCATTGGCTCTAGCATAGTCTGTCTTTTATTCCAAAACTTCTTTTTAGATTTTCCTTAAAACTTACCCCTCACTTACTTCAGACAATATTGCTTCACAAATATAGATGAAAAAGGGATTCTATGAAAAATAACCTCACAGGGTGACTTGATTATAAATTCCTAACTGGGCAGGTCATGGTGGGTAGTTACATGCCAGGCCTATAACTTTTTTTAGTAAAAGATTTATCTTCGCCTTAAGCCAGCCCTGTCCAAGGTTTCTGTGTATCTAGATTAATACACCTTTGAAATGTTCCCTTTCAGACCCCTCTTTATAATATGTGACCACTTCTTTTAAAGTGTGAGAGCACATAATCCTAACTAGCCTATAATCTGATTCTCCCCTTGCTTTCTTCTACCTTTAAGTAATCTCCCTTACTTTCCCTTAATTTCAAATGCATAAAAGAAACTGCAAAACTATTATTCTTGGGAGCATGTGAGGTCTTGCTCCCTGACAATACCATCAGTTTAGCTGGAATAAACTCATAAAAATTTTCCACAAGTTCAGACATTTCTTACGTCAACAATGACATCTTACATTCATTCATTCATTCATTCATTTATCTATTTATTATTCATTTATTTAGTCATTTTAGTAAAGTAGGGATCTCATAACCTACCAAACCAGGAGGAGCACATATTTCAGTACCAAATTAATTCGAATAAATTTCAATTTTATCTTTTTATTTCACTATGTAATTGTTTTCAAGTCAGATATTCTCCATTTTTCTTTCTTCGTATTTTCTTGTCCATGTCTCCCATGGATCTCGTTGACCTGTTCTAATTCCCCTGAATGCACTAGCTTTACGTGTCCTATTTGATATAGGCATGATATATGTGATATATGATTTTTTTTCTCCCCCAATAGATAAAAGTCTACTAATCAATTATTTCAGGCATTATTTTGGCTTTATGTTTATTCTTTTTAAGAGTTTATCAAGTGCCTTGATTTGACCACTTTTCATTCAAAGTGATGAAGTAAGTTTTCCTTTTGTAAACAAATAGCTTCTAATAATCTAATTATATACATTCCAATAATCTAATTATGATATCCCTTTTCATTTAAGTATTTTTCATAATGTTTATGAAAATTAACACTATAATATTTTAAGTAGAGGTAAAAAAATATGTGAAATATTCTTTTTCTGTAATTTAAATTTAATGAACAGGATTTCACCATATCTAAATTTGAATTTTAAAGGTAAGTACCTGAGATAATCCTAATGTTAGCTCTTGTCAAAGGTGACACAATGTGGTACAAATTTAGATATATAAACCTAAAATAGATGAGGTAGGGGAAGATAATGAGAATCATGTGCATATGAATAATGATTGCAGCAGGACAAAATTAGCATGTAAATATAGTGTAGATAAAATCAGTATGGTCAGGAAAGGCTTACATCTAATTATTGGAGCAAACATGCCAGTCAATCATTAAAAAAATTGTCAGTTATTATTTATTATATCAACCTCTGATATTCATAGAATTGTACAAAACATGCGAAAGACATATTCTAGAATTATTGAGAAATAATCAAATAGTACAGGGAGTGATGGTATGATCTGGGATTACTTTTGTATTTTAACTTGGTTTTAATAAAAAAATATAATATGGTAACATAAAGTATCATTATACCTATAAGCACAAATTTTTAGATCTTTAAAATATTTACTGATTATATTATTTTAAATATTTTGTTGCTATATACAAACATTAAAGTGTAAATTTTATAAGTACAGTTTAATAATTTTTTTTCCTAACTGAGCTTGTCATTATAATTATGACCCAGACCAAGAAAAAGTATGTTGTCACAGTTCCAGGTGTTATTTTCATTCTTCTTCCAAGTGCAGTTATGGTATAATCTTTGATATCATAGATTGGCTCTGTGTATTTTGGAAATTTAAATACACGGAATTATATAGTACATAATACTTTGAGACTGACTTTAATTTAACACTATGTTTATAAAATTTATCTAAAAGTTGTGTGCTGTTGTTTTAAATTGTTCATTTTTATTGATATATAACATTTTATGAAGTGATTAAGTTTCAATTTGTTTATATCCTCCATGGTATATATTATTTTGAATGATTACAATTTTGGGCAATTTGGTTACATGTCTTTTATTTGAATACATAATATTTTGCAGCTGAATGTGGATCTGGGAGTCATTTGCTGAGATATAGAGAATGCATACATGTTCAGTATTAATAAATGCTGACAAATAGTTTTTTAAAGTGGTTGTAGCAATTTAAACCCCTATCAACAGCTTGCAAATGTATAAATATGTCATTCACTCCACCTCACCAACCCTTGAATACATCAAACATATTGTCAAGCATTTCAGCCATTATTATCTAAGGATCTGTTGGTTGTACAATGTGTTTCTTTTCATTTTAATTTTCATAGTGACTAATGATATTTTATAAATTTTAAATTCTATTAGAATTTAAATTAGAGTGAATTAGAGTTACTTCTTTTGTGAAGTAATGTACAAAGTGTCAGCCCATTTATCTGTCATTTTACAGTTGATTGGTAGGCATTCTTTCCATGATATATGTCCATTGTCTGATATAAATAAGACACACATACACTTATTTTAATTTATTTATCTTCTGCTATATATCTTCTCTAATCTGTTGATTATCTTTTTACTCTTTCATTGGTGCCTTTACTATATGCAAGCTTTTAATTATATTATAATTATATTAATTATTGCTGTCCCTTTTATGACTAATAATTTATATATCTTGTTTAAGAAATATTTGCCTACTCTGAGGATGTGAAGTTGTTCTATAGTTTCTACTGTTTTCACTAAAAGCTTTATTATTTCATTTTAAAAATTTAGATCTGCAGTCTTTCTAGAATTCTAAATGTTTGTGATTGGGTATGTGGGTGAGTGGATAGAGAAGGAAAGAGAAAGAAAATGTACTATCAGCATAAACTTTGGGTTATCAATATATATATAGGTTTTGAAATTAATATGTGTAAAATTAACAGACATTATTATATGAAGATAGAAGAATTAATATGTATTTATATTTCTATCTTCACTAATATATGAAAATATGTACATATATGGTTTAATTTATCAACAAATGTTGTTAGTAGGATAATAGGCATTTAAGTAAATAGATTACCACCAGTTTCATATACCATTAATTTAAATTATTTGAGTATACATACCAATATTGTTAATCACAGGAAATAAAATAGAAATGCTACTCTAAGGAAAAAAAATAGCCTTTATTTAAAGAAATATTTCACTTATTTTCAAGTCATTGATTTAAATAATTTGACTAAAATATATACAGAACCTACTATGTATATGCTCAAAACTTTTATAAAGATCTTAAAAATACAAACGTGTCTTATAATATTGTCTTTAGTTTAAGACTTTAAAATAGTTTTGGAAATAAATCATATAGCAATGTTAGAGGGCAAAGCATTTTGGTATAAAATAGAATGCTGAATATAATCTTGCATACTGTAAGGATAGCAGTAATTAGAACGAAGTAATTTTTCTGGTACTTTGACAAATATATTATTTAAATATAAATACCTATCTGTTAAGAGTTTACCTGTCCTCTCTTTTCTTTTTAATAACTGCATTTTGGAAAATATACTGTGTTCAGTGTAGATTTCCTTTAAATTTATTTATTTTATAATGTGGTGTGGGAAGGATAATAAAAAATATATTAGGCATTTGAAAATTTTAAAAGGCCTAAAAAATTTGGAAATCCTTACCATCCTAAAGATTTCCTCCGAAACCACTCAAAGGCTTATCTTTTATCTTTCATTTTAGGATTTTAATTTCTAGATGAAAGAAGGGAGATAAATGCAGTTAAGTTTTAATTATGTGTTTGAAGGATTAATGGTAACTAGTATTGGTATGCTTATTACCTCATAGCTCAGAATAAGAGAGAAACTAAAGCATCTTTCTCCTAAATTCAAGTGTAGACAGATGACTGGACCCCAAAACAGAATTATCAGATGTTGTATGGCTATAAAAAAGGAAAATAAAATTCTTGTCTGATTCATGATATAAAACAATATTATATTTTTATATAATTTGTATGTAACTAAGAAGTTGCTAGCTCTTAATTGATCTTTTTAATGCAATTAATATAGTATACTTGTATTATTAATATTTAGATAAAAATTATATTGGCTGTTCAAATTACGGTCTTAAATGCTATCTTTCTTTCTCCTAATTTCAAATATTAAATATTTTGTTACTTGAACAATAAAAAGGAAAGACTAGTCCAAGTATATGACTATCCTAATCTTTTGCCCCATTACTCTATATATGTGATTCTTTTACACTCATAATTCCGCTAGGTCAATAATCAAAATTTCCTACAGTAGTGTGTTTTATTTATTACAACCACCTATCATATGTGTGTGTAGAGCACTATATTTTTTTTCCTGATGACTTGAGTCAAAATATATATGCTTTGGAGGAACAATGGTCATGCAATAATTTCTCCTGTTAAGTTAATAACCTGAGTAAGGATAACATCTTGCCAAATGCCATTGGCTGTAACTTGAATGTCATGTCCTGTTACCCTTCGTGTGCAATAAATTTTACAGATGAAACTTACTGTTCAAATGATTCGACCTCTAAGACCATACTTATATAAATATATATTCACTTGGAGTTCTCAAAATTCCAGAGTGGGTAAAATAATAATAATAATAATAAGTTCATTGAATCTCATTATGTCTTTGTCTCTCTTTATACCATTATGGATGATGACAAAATTTACAAATAGATTCAAGCTGATTTTACCTCTCTTAAGCTACTCTAAGTCAGTTCTGCTTAGTGTTTCTTTAGACACATACATATTCTAATATATTTTTCATTGAAATGAGTCCTCTTTAATATTTTGAAATAGGGAGAAAACATATTTGGAAATGCTAATCTGAGGCTCCATTTATGTCATTACTTTTAAGATTAGCATTTCTTAACAAAGCAGACACAAATGCAAAGCACTGAGAATATTTTGAAATGCTGAAATAAATTGAAAACTAGGAAAAGACAGACATACAGACAAGGAAAAGGCAGGCATACAGACAAGTATAGCTGCTTTTTCCTAAGATGGATGCTGAATCAGTTCCACTGACTTTTAATCTCTAATTATATATGGATACTGAACAAAATTTTAAAATATCAGCAGCATTTCTTTCTATCATCATTTATATGGCAGTTACAATAATGGTTATCATTTCTTTCTCTCTTTTTTTTTTTACGATACTATAAACTGAAATGTCACAGTGTTCCTTCTTATTAGTTCCATAACAGAGATGCCTGAAGTTTGAACTGTTCCGTATGCTTTGAATGAGGCTAGTTAGTCCAGGTTCAAGTTTTGGACAAATGACTCATAACAACTGTTAGAAAATCAAAATCTTAAAGAGTTCCCCACTTAATCTACCAAAAAACCCCACAATTTTCTTTTTATTTTGATAGTGCTAGATAAAAATATGATATGCAGAAAATCCAAAGTTAAACTTGTGCAAACATATCATGACTGCATTGGACAGTAGGTGAACAAGAGGTGAACAGTGACAAAAAGAGTCAGTGTTGGCATGAGAGAGCAATGATGACAAAGAGAGTTAATGACATTGTCATGTCTCTGGATCTCAGAGAATTATTTTCCTTTAATTTACTGAAGTAAATTTATTCAGTATTTATTTATGTAATTTAAATTGCTAGTTTGCATTGGGTTAGCATTTCTTGTAACTCAGAGGGCAATTTAATACAGATATTGATATTTGACGGAGGGTTTTGTAACTGACAAACCTTATAATAGAGAATTATCAGTGTTAAAATGGAATCAAGAATGTGGACTTGACACTCTCTCCCTCCATCCTCAGAGGAGATAGAACCTTGTTACATGAAACCAAAACAATTTTATAAATTGTTCCATTGTTTTGCCTTAGGATTCGGACTTACTCACCTAAGACTGTAAGGGATATAATATAAAACTATCCACATGTTTGTGTGCTCTGTGTACTTTTACGACTTTCCATAGGATGAAAAGGACAAAGTCTGAATGTACAAAACAGCATTTGGTCATGAAACAGTTGCAACAGACAATGATAAATGCCGTGATGGAATCATACATCTGGTGTGCAATGTACTTCTCGTCATGTCACAGTAGCCACTTGCCTCAGCCTCTTTTTTCTTCAATATGGTGTGGGAAGACTCTAATGTAATTATTATTTCAGAGCCCAGAAAATAGGATTCAAAGAATCTTTACTTCTTTAAGTATTCAAAAAATACAAAATTCACTTCTTTAAGTACACACACACACACACACACGCGCACACACACACACACACACACACACACACACACACATCTTCACCTCACAGGGAGAGTACAGTTAAATGACTAGATAACAATAACCGTAAATACTTAAGTTGAATTTCTTCAGTACAAAGTAAAATGGCATTGAACTACATTCAATCAGAATCCAGAAAATGCCTTTGTTAGGGACATATTTATAAGTTAACAGTTTTGCAAGAATTTTTCAATGATGTCCTCTCATTGACTGGTGACAGAATATAACAGTATTAATGGACATAAGTTTAGGTCCTTTTGTGAGGAGGTGATGGATGGTCTTATTTCTTTTTGTTTTATTGTTCAATATATCTCTTTGAGTAAGTGCTGAAGACTATAATAAATCCTCATTATATTTCCAGAACCTCTCCTTTATACTGAAGGTTGTTTGGATATAAGCTTGCCAGGACTTTCCAATAAAACTCCACTGTCAGTGTCAATTAAAGTGAAATTTGTCAAGCAGGCTTGTCTAAAAGTCAGATTATTGATAATTATGCCCAAAAATAGATGCCAACTTTGATATGTAGTTTAAAAATAAATTACAAATTACCGCATTAGAAGGAATACATCGTTTTCATGCTTTTTCATTAAGAGCTTTTAGCATAGTGAAAAAAAAAAATCACTTTTGTTTAGTGTTAAATGTTCTTTAAGTATTATTGCAATAAATAATAATGAAACCACACCTTGTTAAAAATGAGTACAAATTTATTACTACCTAAATATGGATATATATATATACACATATATATATGGATATATATATGTATAGAAATAAATGATCTAGAGATAGATGTGTGTGTGTGTGCATGTGTGTGTGTGAGAGAGAGAGGATATGAACAAAATTATAAGTTTTCCAAATTCTTTCATTCTGGAAGTGCTTTTCCTGTGCAGTTTTGTCTGTCAGCGAACCCAAAATAGTATGACTTTATTAGGAGAGCAAGCTCTGGAATCACAACAGGCTTTGAACCTTGACTTTGTCACCAAACAGCTCTGTGATCTTGGACAAGTTTTGGAACTTCTGTAAATCTTACTTTATCAAAATAATAAGAATATAATGATTAAAAGCAGAGTAATTGAGATAAAATTATTCAAAGCTATGGGAAAAACATTGATTACTTAAGAAACACCCACAAATGTTTGTTCCAAAAATACATTACAAGGATATGGTTAGTGATTTTCAATGATGGCGAAACTACATGTTTACAAATTGGTAATTTATTAAAGTCCTAGATCATTCATGGGTTGCACATTCATATTGCTCTATTAAATTAAGGTTTAGTGTCCATGTGAAACTTTAATACTCAAGGATACATCTTTCTTTACATTTGGCGATTTAGAATATTATTTAAGACAAAGACTTTGGAGTTTCATTCATCTGATGGGAGCTCAGTCCCTGCTACTGCCTGGTCATGAGACCTCAGGGCATGTCTACATCTTTGCTAAATCGAAAGTTTCCTCGGTATAGCCACGATTATTAAAATGTAATTTTATGGTATAAAACTCCACCCCAAAATCTATGAATTTCCAAATACACTGATTCTTTTTAAACAACTTGAAAACTTCTACTGACATAAGTTGAGAATTTGGGAATTGTAAATTTTGAAAAATAAAGAATACTAGTTCTCCCCACTAGAGATGATCCTTGCAAAAACTGTAGCTAATTTCTTTTTAGTCCTATGGACCCACAAGTTTCACAGACAAGGAAGTGTCTACTTCAATGAGACACAGGGCACATAGTAAAGTTAGTGTTTATGTCTTTCAAAAATTATAAAGGATTTCCAACTAAGAAATTGCATTGCCTTATTTAAAATTTCTGCTGTTCTTTTCATTCACATAGCACAGTTCCAAGAAGGAACTGTGTCACTGTTAACTATACTCCATATCTTACAGTTCTCACCTTTTTCATTAACCTAAACTTGTATGTGTGTATATGTTTATGTGTATGTAGTAAGTGCATAGTTCTGTGCAATTTTATCGGATGCATTGATTTGTGTAACCAGCAGCACAATCAAGATTCAGAACTAGCTCATAACCACTCAGGAACTCTCTTATTCTAATTATGTGTTCACATCTACTGCCTTTCCTTGTCTACTAATATCTCCATCTCTTTAGATTTATCATATTTCAGCAGCATTTTGTAATAGTATCATTTAAATTAGGTATTCTAATAAGTGTAAGGAATCCTGCTCCAATTTTTAAAAATGTATTTATATAAGTACTTAGGATATTTTCTTCAATGCCTTTTTTATATCCTCTTTTCCAAATTTTTATTAGTCCTTTTATCCCAAAAAAATCATGGATAAGTTCCCAACTTTATTATAGCCAAACTCTTTATTATTATTATTATTATTAATTTGTATTATTTTATTTTGGTTTTCATTCTATTACTTGCCCCTAGTTGTATAAAACTGATAGCTGTAATAAACTTTCAAAGACCAGAAGCTGCCTGTCGAGGCAGCAACAGCTAACGTATTCACATACCTATAAAAATTCAGCCTCATGGCAAAATGTAACTTAATACACACTTAAATGTTATTAAAAAAAAAAAAAAAAGAGCACATGGTGTGGTTTTCAGGGCTGAGAGGAGAGATGGGGAATTATTACTAATGAGTATGATTAGCAATCTTCTTTGTGGGTGATGGAAATGTTCTAAAATCATATTGTGTTAAAGTTGCAATTGTGTTAACTCTGTAAATATAAGAAAAAAATTAAATTGTATACTTCAAATAAATTAATTTTGACATGTAAATTATATCTCAATGAAATTGTTTTTAAAAAGCACATAGAACCAACAACAAAAAAATTTCACTAATAAAGAACTCCTCGGAAGCCTATATTATCAGCTTTCGTTCCAAATCTCTTAATGTTTTGTATCCATAATATCTATTACTAATCCCACAGTGAGACAGATTTTCTATTCAGTCACAGGTAACACTTCTCAGTGACAATTCTGATATATGGAGATGCAGGTAGATGGGCAGATATTATATAGGGGAATGGAATGGCATTAAGCTACTCATGTTCAATTCCTTGTCAGAAATTCACTAATCAGATGGCACTTCATCTGTCTGAGTAAGGATAAATGAGGACCGGAAAGAAAATAGGAACTTTTATGTTCAGAAAGAGTCTTTCCTATGAAAGGAGTCACTAGAAATAATGAACATTTATTTCCCCTAATTTTTATTCCTTCTTGCCTTGATAGCAGCATACATTTAATATTCGACTGAACTGGGATATTATTAACAAATATATGCGCTATTTTGAACTTTCAGAAAAAGGAAGAGTTACTAATTTAATCCATCATCACATACTTCTGCTTTCCACATATTCAAACAAACATGTCAGCAACAGCTCTATTAAATATTTGGGAAAAACTTTAAATCCAGTTTACCTTTGCGATTTTCTCTTCTAGTTCTTGTTCTTTTTGTTCTTCTCTTTCCCCTGCTCCTCCTTCTTCCTCTCTCTCTCTCCCTCTCTGGCTGGCTCTTTCTCATTTTATAATTCATGACCTTAGCTACATAATTCATTAATATACGTTTGCTTAGAATATACAGATGATTTCTACTTCAGCTCCAGAATTTATTCTGAACCTATAAATTCGTGATTCAAATGGCTGCCAAAAATTAACATAAATATCTTACAAAATGATAATTCAGTTTGTTAAAAACTAAATATATTGCCTTCTTCTCTATATTTGTCTTTTCATTTTTTTAATGTGACATTAACGTGAATCCTCGTGTCACCATGTTTAAGCCAAAAACCTTGATATCATTTTCTAGTAATTTCTCCTCTTTAACATTTTTATTTTCTCAATCACAAGGACATCTTATTCTGATTCTGAAAAGTCACACTTAATTCAAAGCTCCTTACTGTTCCTACTGAAAATGTTGCCAATTCTATATTTGTACTCAGCATTCCTCAGTTGGATAATTGTGATAATGTCCTAACTGCTTTCTCTGTATCTCTGAAAATTAGCCTTGCTAGTGCATTCTTAATACTGCTGGCAAATTCAATTAGCCCACTTGCATATTTAAAATCTCTATTGCCTGTGAAATTTAGCCTATATTTCTAATGGCATTCCACTGTTGGGGTAAATCGATAACTACCTATATGTGAAGTATAGTTCTATATGTGAAGTATAGCTTACAAACACGTGTTCTTCTAATTTTTCATATTTGTGCAATCTAAACCATATGGAAGTACTTATTTATTTAAAATAAATATTTCTTTTCATATATGCTATGAACTGAATGTTTATGTCCCCCACAAAAATGTATATTTTGAAACCTAATCCCCAAAGTGAAAACATTTGGAGGTGGAATATTTGGAAGTAATTAGGTCAGGAGCGTGGAACCTCATGGATGGATTTAGTTTCTTTGTAAAAGAGACCCCAGAGAGCTCTCTCATCCCTTCTGTCAAGTAAGGACGCAGAGCCAAGACAGCTGTCTGTGATTCAGGAAGCAGTCCCTCACCAGACACTGAATCTGTGGGTGCCTTGGTATTAGACTTCACAACCTCCATAACTATGAAAAAAAAAAAAAAATCGGTCAATTATAAGCCATTCAGGCTATGATATTACGCCACATCAGTCCAAACAGATTACATATCAGTTTTTTTTTTTTCTATTTAGGAAAATCTTAACATTTTCATATGGCACATTATAAAGTTTGAATCAGAATTTCTAAAATTAGCTCATAATTCAGTGTTTTAGTGCATTTTACTCAAATAAAAACATCTGATCTTTCAATTAAAAAAAAATATTAGGTAGACAGGAGTAGAGGTGGTCAAATATATGGTGACAGAAGGAAATGTAACTTTGGGTGGTAAACACACAACACAATAGATACATGAGGTATTATTGAATTGTACACTTGAAACTTATATGATTTTATTAACCAATGTCACTCTAACAAATTTGATAAAAACATATTATTTTCAGATTTAAAATGAACCTGGGTCGCATTGATTCTGAGTGTCAGCTCAAATATATTTTATCTCACAAATCCAGACTACAGGTTTATAAGAATGTTGCAATAAGATTGCTATAACTGGTCGGGAAACTGGGATTTTTAATTCTAGTTCTATCAGAAACCTACTGAATGACCTTGGTAAATTAATCTATGTGTGTGTATTTTTACAGAAAAGATCACTGATGTATCTAGGCATAAACATTTTGTCATAGTATAGTGTAATACATAAGGAAAATCGTATATTCACAGACTATATGGTCTGAAAGAGAATATGAGAGAGCATCCTGTTTATATTTTGAACATCAAACAGTACTGCACTAGGCAAATCATGTCGGATTCAATGTCAACTTGGATACAGTCCCAGGTGAGAGGCATCTATTTTAAAATTTAAATAAAAAATTCAATAAAAATGATTTTTTCTCACATTGTGATCATTAATTATAAAATTTAGTAAAATTGATAGTTTATTTGTACTTGTATTTTAAATACTATTTTACATACATCCAATAAATATATTTATATATATCTAAATATGAATTGTTAAATTCACAGTTCTTCATTTTCTTTTTCAAAACCTTGATTTTACATCTTATGTCTCTTTGTATCTTTTCCTAATAACATCTAAGACCTTGCCTCCTTTTATGCTAGGATCCTAAATACAAACACACTGGTTTATATATGACTATAACAAACACACTGAGTTCAGGAAAACATATATTTTGCTCTCATTTAGGTTTTGAAGAAATTAAATTTTAGGGCAATCTTATTTAGCTTAGATTCACACAGCCTCTATCAGTATACAGTATTTTTTAAAAGATGGCTTTAATTAACCAATGTGTTCTTTCGTAAACTTCCACACATATATCTTCTTTATAATTCTATATTGTGTAGCCTTATCCTAAATATTTTAAACATCCACTTAATTATAAGAAAAAATGTAATATAGCAGAATTAATTAACTTTGAGAGAAATGCTAAGCCAACAGGGAAACATCTGTTCTGGGCAATAAATTCACTAATCCCTGCTAAACATATTTGGCATGTGAAAATCGAACATTGCACCAATTGGATCGAAAGAGAATGACAGCATTTGTAATAATTTTGGTTTAAAAGCTGCCTTTACTTATTTATGAAGTATGAGAATTTGGAGAGTGAGAATTTAAAGAAATGTACTAACTCGCCAAGCCTTAGCTCTGAAAAAGTCACATTAATGAAATTCTTGGTTTTGTGTCATTTTGGGTACTTCACATTACTACTTACTGATTTACTCATATATCCCTTTTAAAATCAACTTTATTGAAGTGTAATACATGTTTAATTAGATGTACCTATTTTAGGTTATAGATCATTAAATTTTGATGAATACATTCACCTTTATGAATATCACTCCTATGTAGTTTCAGAATATTTAATAGACTTGAAAATATCCTCTTGCTCCAGTGCCACACCCATCCCTGCTCTAGGCAACCCCTGATCTGTTTTCTGCCAGTCTCGATTAGTTTTGCCTGTGCTAGCATTTGTTTAGCTTGTAGAATCTGTGAGTTTGTGATTTTCACCCAGTAAGAAATTTTAGTTGTCAATTGTGTAAGTAATCACTTGTTTTATCATAAGTTTCATTTGACAAATAAGTACATAGAGATATCAAAAGTTGAAGTGGTTTGGCTGCAGTTCTGTGATTGGTTAGAATCAAAATCAATCTTAATAGCTATTCTCCTAATTACTTGGCCAGGGATTTTACATCTTCATTATTCTACATGTGTCATAAATAATGAAAAACACAATGTAATGACAATTTAAAAGTAATAATTTCTCCTCATATTACCCTGAATATTTAGGAAATAGAGTAAAGCTATCTCTTCTCTGATTTATATTTTTTAAGAAAATTTATTTATATGTTTAACCTACATTTCAATAGAGGCTAACATTTCACCTATTAATTATGAGCATCTTCATTCTACCAACTTGGATTGTATTTGGAGCTACACACGATGCTACGAGAACTATTTTCATGGAAAAAAAATCACATTTTAATTCAGGCAAAGGATAACCGCCGTTTGTTTACATGTTTTTAAGATTTATCAAGAGTGATAAATCTACTCTTTAAAGTAAATAATAAAATATCTTTTTTACTTAGCTCTCTTAGTTAGAATAATGGTCAAGGAGATGATTTTGTGTAAATTGAACTTGACATAAAAATGTATTTATTCCTTAAAATCACAATTTATCCTGATAATGAAATATCCAATTTATATTAAAACTGAAAATAATAAACAGAAAAATAAAATTCTGAATATGACAATGTGCAAAGAAATACATTACATCATATTTATGTATCAAGTAAATAACATTGAAACAGTAGAGATAAAAATTCTGAGCTTGTTTGTTGTATAGTATAACCAGCTTTCTCTTCATTGATTTACTTTTTCTTACATGGCTAAATATTGTCTTCTTCTTCTACCATCTGGACACCAGAACTTTGTTTGGAGTAAAAATATATTAACTTTATTGAAAATGTATTTACAGAGACTTTAATATGTACCATGGTTTGGGGTTTGGACATATATAAAGGAGAAAATCTCGAAGGTCACCTATAGTAATATATCTTGTGGAGGAAACACAGAATATAGGAATAAAAGTAAATAATCAAATTACATTATTTGAATGAAGAAACAGAAAGCTGAGATCTGAAAAATGAGGATGAGTCAGCCATGTGAAGAAGGAGAAAAGTATATTCCAAGTAGCAGCTTTCTCCCAATCTACATCTGCAGACATAGTAACTACTTGGCCAAGGGCATCGCTCTTCTTCCAGGAATATGGGCATCCATATGAAAATGATATTCACAAGTAAACTACCTACTTGTAACTTAGAGGAGATTCGTGGGAAAAAATATATAAATTTGGGAATTAACCTCTAATTTGCATTGGGAGACACAGAAATGATGTAACTACTTAAAAAAGGAGATTTTAGCAGTGAAGCAAGGAATACCCAGTTTTGATTCTTAAGAAAATTTACCATTTAGAAGACAGATAGTGTAGAAGAGAATAGTAAAGACATCTGAGAAGGGGTAAGGGAGGTATGAGAGGAAAGCCTGTAGCAGTAGTGTGAAAGGGGTAGGGGGAACTACATAGCTTTAAAAATAAAAGTGATCGACTCTGTGGAATGCTGTGGGAAGTTAAGTGAGATGAGAATAGAAAAAATACACATTAGACTTAAAAATTTGAAATTCTAAAAGTGTTAATAAGAACAGTGTTCTTTTTTAAGCGATATGTGCCACATCATGCTTGGAATAAACCGAGAGATAAAAATAAGGTGACCAAATCGACACATCATGGGATAACATGACTCTCTCAGAAAGATTATATGTTGGAGGAATAAACTTATAGAAAAAGCTGGATATAGAGTCAGTACAGTTTTAATTTGTTTTCGGAGGAGAGATACTATCGCGTGTCTACACACTGACAGATCGCTCTCAAAGAAAGGAGATTTGGTTGTGCAAGAGCAGAAGGGAATAATTAATGAAAGTCATTTCTGAAAAAGTGGAAAAGGCACAAGTAGAGAGTGTGACCTTGAATAAGAGGAAAAAAGTAGTAGAGAATTAAAGCAAAATTATAAGTTTGGTGGTGGGATAAGCAGTGATTGATGAATGGTATTTATTCTGTGAAACATCAAATAAGGTCATTAGCTAAGAACAAAGGTAAATTTGGTAATTTTTGTTGAGAAGATATGAAATAGCTACAGAGAGTAGTTTTGTTATTTTTTTCTTTCAATTATGTTAAAACCTGGGACTTTCACATTTTAGACACTAATAGTAGTGCATTATTATTCTGGCCTTGAATATGAAGTATGAAGAGGAAGAAATGAAAGAATGTAGGGATTGATTTTAGATATGCATTCTCCTTCCCAAAGCCAAATAGTGCCAGAATCATTCTACTGTTCTGTTGTATTCCATCTCTTTTATACTTCCTTCGGAATTCTGCAGCAGATGTGTGTGTGGGGGGGGCATGCACACGCACATGAGCACACACACACATGCATACACACACACACACACACACGCACACATGCAGTCACACACAATGTAGGACCACTGCACAAAGCAAGAGAATTTCCATAAGGTTAGGGATTTAACACACAGTTATTCCTCATTAACAAGAACAATAATAAAGATAATGTTATGTCGACCACCTTATACTCTTGGAATCCACATTCTTAAAATGGTCTTTGGTTGCTATAATTTTTCACACCCACGTAACTGTGCTTTTGAATACAAACCATCCCTTTTAAAAAACAGAACAGCATGCTGTACTTTGTAATATCCCATTGGTGCCCAGCATCGTTTCGTCAGCTATTCACTATTGCCCTTTTACATGGGTATTTTTGGCTTAAAAATAATGAACAGGTGGCGTGGAGGTAAAAAGCCATGTGGGTGTTAATGCGGCATCCCTTTCTGCAGAAGAAGAGTGTTTTCAGAATTCCGGGCTGCCAATCTACTTATTTGGCACCTGCAGCCTAAACTGGAACACCATTTTGAGAGCAGGCACGTTGCCATCATAACAGATGGTTATGAGTACTGACAGCCAAGTGATCATGTATGTACATCGGTTGTGGGTGTTGAAAGCAAGCTGCTCATTTAATAAGGTCAAACAGTCTGTCCAGAGCTTCCACAAATAATATTAAGAGGGATAGCTGTCTGTTTCTCATATTCTTAATTATCTTTTTATGCATTCATAGAATTTCTTAGATAACTTAGGCTAAGAATTTTATATTGCAATCAATAGAACTCCATGGCATAACAGATGCCGGAAGCTGGAATAAGTAAAACAATTAACTTTAATAGCCAAAAACCCAAAAAGGCTTAAATGTCACATAAAATAAGTGGGAGTTGTGGGTAAATTACATGTAATATATTCTTTTTAAACAGGCTTCTTGGTTTGGTAAATTTATTCACAAACAGCTCTCAAGATTCCACTAAACTTGCCTGGCTTGTTATTTATTAATTTTGGAAAATCAGCACATTATTGCAACCCTGTAGAAGGTCTATAGAGCATTGTTTCTACCATTTTTCCTTAAATAAGCTAAATTCAAATACTACCAATTTACATACCAGTAGATTAGTAGATGGTATATTAGTCACCCAATTTCAAATAAATTATCAAAATATTATGACATACTAAAAATATATGCCCTCTAATAACTTACATGAAAGATTGTATGACCAACAATATTTTTATGAAAGAATTAATGAGCACATACCAGTGTGTGTGGCAGACAGACTCCAAGATTCCTCCCCCTCCAATTGTTTCCGATTCCTCGTGGAATTCTCTGTCTTTGAGTACTGGCAGAACCTGTGACTTATTCTAACCAATAGAACACTGACAACAGTAATGTCATTTCACTTTCATTATTACAATATTTCTTAGTATTATAACTTCTTTTTTGCTAGTGGATTTGCCTTATTGTTCTTTTTGTTTTGTGTGCTCTGAATAAACAATGGCCATGGTAGAGAGGTCCACGTGGTAAGGAATCAGGGATACCACTGCCCAACAGCCAGCTAGGAGGTGGCGGAGCGGGGGATGAGGGGGCTCTCTGGCTTACACCAAACAAAAAATGAGTCTCCAACCCCAGAAGATTGCAGGGGATTGAATCCTACCAATGACCACATGGTCAGAAGGTGATCCTTCTCTAGTGTAGTCTTACATGAACTCCCAGTTCTGGCTGATATCTTTATCGCAGACTTTTCAGAGATCCTGAGCAAAGGGCCAAGCTATTTCATGCCTGGATTCCTGAGTCCCAGAAACTGAAATAACGAATGTGTTTATTTAAGCCACAAAGTTTCTAGTAATTTGTTATGCAGAGATTAGGAACTAATACAATATGTTTATTAATAAAGTAATTAAAGATTCAGCTACTAAAAAAATATGTATAGATTAGCAACGTAAAGAGAGTTGCACAGAGGACTTCGCCTTTAAAATGATAGAATAGGTGTTGACTGCATCCCTGGAAGACAGGAGAAAGTATAAACCATAAATAAAATAGGGATTCACATCAATTTACAGAGTGATTGGTACATAGTAGGTTCTCAATAAATTTTATAAATAATTGCAAAATGATGGAAAATTGGCAGAATGAGTACATAACAGAAAATAATAATACCGACCTGCTGAATAAGGGATTATTTGATGAATTATTGGTTAAATATGATTGACTATTCTGTGGTAATAATTATTAAAAGAATAGAATAGCTGACATACTTTGTATTGCCTTTGGGTATATAATACATAGGTGTTTATATGCGCTATTACATTTAATACTCAAAACAAGCCTATCAATTAGCCATTATTTCATTGCAATATATATATGAACATGGCAAACTTAGATATGTTAAACTAATCGTGCTGTGCCTTCACTCTGTAAGATGAGCTAGGTTTCAATCTCAGGACTGTCTGATTTCAAAGACCATGTTCTTAACCACTACAAAAGGCTAAAAAAATGATGAAAGACTACAAAGCTGGATAACATAGTGTTAAATTAACAATGAAAATAAAATAACAAAACAATGCACACTTGGGTTACAATAATAGCTCTGTCACTATAGGATTATGAAATTAAACATACTTTTTATTTCCAAAATATGAATTATTCAGTAAATAACCTAATCTTTTTAGGGCAAAATTCAATAATTATCGAAGGGCCTGTGAAGTACATTTGTGATCCATGGGTTAGGAATTAATATATATAACTGATACAGAGATAAAATAAAAATCTCTGATTAGAAAATTTCATTCTATAAAATAATAATGATAGTGATAACTACAGTGTGTCAGAGACAATTAAAAAAAGTATAAGAAAATTCTAACACTGATGATGTTCTGTGAATTTGATTAACAGTCAAACTAAATATGAAGACATAAGTTAAATAATTCATGGCATGCAAAAGAAAAACAGAAATATTAAGTATGAAAAAAACAAAACTCATTTTTAAAGAAAAATATATTTTCTGATATTGAGAACTGAGAGAAAAGATTTTTCTTAAAAAAATGAGCTCTCTTTAAAAGAAGATGATGGAAAAATAAAAATATACCTTAATTTATTTCTGAAAATGAGAAAAAAAATATTTAAGTTTTAAAAAATAATGTCTCTTTTTATGCAACAGTTTTATTCATCAATAAAAAGGAATTAAATAGTACATATATCATGGAATCATTGTAAAAAATAAATGAAATATTTTTAACTAACTTAGCATTGAGTTTGACATGTAAAAGTTGGTCATTTATTTTTATCATAGACATTTTCTTCTCATTAAACATTCTTCAAAAAATTCATGACTACAAAATATTTCATCATATGTTGTAGGTTTATTTTACATGTTAGCACCTTATGCCAATTTATTTACCTATTCCAGAATTGTTAGACATTTTTAATGTTTCTTCATGCTTATCCTATAATGAATACTTTAAAAAAGTTCGCTCATGTTTTTAACTTTATTGAGAAATGTGAGAAATATAATTGTATATATTTAAAGTTTACATTGTGATTTTGTATACATGTATATGTCTATATATACATACATACATAGTGGAATGATTGCCAAGATTATGGTAATTAACACCTACATCATCTAATGTACCTTATTCTAGTAATTGTAAAATTATTAAAACGTTTGATAAAATCAGTTGAGCTATTGATAAAGCTAATATATCTAGTTTTCTCCTTATTACACTTAATGCAATGTAAAATGTAGAATACTCAGATAGATCACTGGATCATATATTCTTTAGTTTAGCCTTCATAGATGTTTTATTAATTACATCAGGTATTGATTTGATAAACTAGTATTTGAAACATCTGAAAGTTTAAGGTTGTTTTACATGGCAAAACAAGGTTTCATTGAATGGCAAAATGTCTACATTGCAAGAAATTAGAGTATGGGTATTTTGTGCTTTATTAATCAGTGAGGCATAGGGAAGGATCAAGAACTTTCAGAAAAAAAACTTAAGACCCTAATAGAAGACCACCTAAAGTTATCAACACAGAATGGAAGTACACACAAGTGCAAGGTCTTCGAAGCCTCAAGAAACAAATCTGAGTACATTTGTTCTAATAATACAGTTAATAGATAGTCATGACCCCAAAGTGCTATGCCATGGAGATTGGATGAAATGATTTTTAGTATGGAAAATATTCAAAGCCAATGACCCAGGTGTGGTGTAAAAGAAATCAAAATCATTTAAGTCCTCACAGTAGTCTCATTTAAGCAATGAGGTTATGTTGAAACCTTCAATGTGAAGGATGTAAATTGGATCCTCATATAACTATTGTATTGGATTGCTGAAGATAAGCCATGGAATGCTGGAAAACAATTGGTAAAGAGGATTATTTTATTTTTAGAATAACTAATGGTAATGCTTGATTTTACGCAATAATTAGAAGCAAGAACAATGTTCTGTTGAGGCCACTCTGTCATAGTGTGGGAAAAGACACCACATAATTGGAATAAAAGTAGCAATCAATTGTCTTAATTTTATTAATAAGGGCATTTTAATTTGGCATTTCTAGAAAAAATTACTATGAAATAAAGTTTACAATTTAAAAAAGAAAGTTATATATATATAAATTAAAGTACATTATTATGTACTGCTAGTGAAAAATGTCTGATTTTTAGAGGCAGCATTTTATATTATGATATGGAAAATAGAAATTCTGAACAAAGCAACAATCTACATGACTATTATAGTTATTTAGCACTGAAATGAAGTGGCCTGAACAGGTGTGATAGAACTGGCATAGACAATAATGGTGAGGCTGAGATATAGATTTAAGAAACATAGAACCAACATTTGTAATCTACTGATATAAAAAATTCTGGTTTAGGAGAACTACGTGATGCCAGTTTGCAATTTTAAATTTTAGTACACATACAGACCTTTATTATTATTAGCAATGACATATTCTAAATGCATTTGAGCATGTATACAGGAGATAATTTTTAAACCACTGTTTAATGGAATTTTAAACATAGTTTCACTGAATTTAAAATGTCCTAAGGTGTCTTTCAAATAAATAGCTGTACATACCAATAGTCTTCATTTATGAAAATACCTTTCCTTGCACAGGAGATGGACATATCTAGACTCTCCTCTCCTGGGATGCTCACACACATCGGTCCCTGGCTGCTTTCCACATCGAACAGTATTTTCCACTTCCTTTAGATTCACGAGATGCTGTTGCTGGTTCCTGTGAGATTCCTGCCCACACTTTATTGAGAATGGATTTTGCACAACTGCTCCTCTTGGAGCTACTTATTTCTTGAAAAATGCTGGGTCAGCAATCTGTGTGATATTTACTAGGTAAATGGATAGTAATTTTATGGATTTACGATCTTAACCTCCCCAGTACTGTGATAATTAAGAGGCAATAAAAGCATAGTGCACCACCAAGTCAATGATACTGTTTTTATGGAAAGGAACTCTTGACACAAATATAAGAGCTGATTAATCATTGAGTATTAATGTTATACAGGTTTGTTGAGAGTAATATGTACAGCAAAGTTTGCAGAAATACAGAATGATATAATATATTTATATAAGAATGATTAGGTTTAAATTAAATGACATGAGAAATCTAGACCTCATTTCTTTGTTTTTCTGCTTCAAGTCTAATATTTTCTAATTATAGCAGTTCAAGAATTAGTGTTAATATTTGACTTCAATCTAATCGGTAGGTGGGATTAAGAATCATTGCATTTATTGCTGTTTTATCTTTTATAAATGCTTCAGTATAATTTTAGAAAACAGAAAGTCAGATTTTCAGTGGGATTTAAGATGGTTTCTGAGAAACTGCCTATGACATTTTCGGTATAATTTCTATAAGAATAAACATTGAATTTATATTTATGTTATCTCAAGTTAGCATGTGTTTTTTAGTTTAGACTAGTTGAGTTAACCAATTTTCTATTTTCTTTTGTAATTATAAAATGATTTTAGAGAGAATTTTCAAAAAATAAAATAATCCCTCAGGTCATCTAATGAAAAATTAGAGTATATTTTTACATTAGCATATTAAAATAACCTTTAATAAAAGTGAGAACACTTTAATAAGTAATTTACACAGTTATTCCTCACCAAGGAACACAGATGAAACTTATGTGTGTTTTACAAATAACCTGAGACACTAATTGGAAGTTTGTTATTCAGATAAACTTGAAGCATGACATTCTTCTTTATCATTTTTCTGTTACTATTTCTAAAAATAATTGTTAAGTACTTTACATATATTTACCCATCTAATCCTCACAATCCCACAAGGTAGATAATGCTATTACCAGCAATTTAGAAGGAGAGAGTGACTTGCTGAAGATTATACTTACCACCATCAGAGCAGCTGAGATTTGAACCTAGGTCTTTTGGTGTAAGTGCCCCAATGCCTAACCAATCTACTCTACTTTAAATGCTCTAAAAATTTAAAGACAACACTTACAGCAAATCTGTGTCATTGAGTCTGCAAAGAAAGAAACTTAAAATGTACTCAGGATAAAAATATTGTAGAAAAAATAATCACCGTCATTTTTTTTAAGTGAAGGAATCTATATGTAAAACATATAACCATAAAACTCCTAGAAGACAACATAGAAAGAAAACATAGGTAAACATGAATTTGATAATGACTTTTAAGATAAACCAAAGGCATGACCCATGAAAGAAAGAATTGACAAATGGGACTATGTTAAAATTAGAAACTTCTTCTTAGAAAAAACAATGTCAAGAGAATGAGAAGATAATCCACAGACTGTGAGAAAATATCTACAAAATACACTTCTGATAAAGGACTATTATCTAAAATACACAAAGAACTCTTAACTCTGCATGTGCCTTATTCCAACTTGAAAAGCACTTCCTGTCCTTAAATGTACAATTTTTTTTTTTTTGTATAAAGCCAACTGGATAGCACTGGTGGTCACCAAATACCAAGTGAGCTTAGAATAAACTATGTCACATATGGTGTTGCAAAGTCAATTGTTTGAGAGCTATTTGTTGACCTTGACAGCATGTATGTAATGAGTTGTAATCTGCTTGGCTATATAAAAGAGTGAGATTTTACCCTGCCTTTGCAATCTCTTAATTGGTTATTGTGATGTACATCGCATTCTAGTTTAATGCATATTTAATAACAAAAACTATTATTTATCTTCTACTTTTATAGAAAAGCTTTCTGGTTTGGTAGGAGACTATTTTTAATTATATTTTTTTGCGAGACTCCCAACTGGTAATTAGCTATTGCATTATGATATGGTAATGATAGCTTTTTTTTTTCTTTTAATTTCCCAAATTTTCTCTTTATGGAAACACCAAGTCTCAAATATTTCCAAAAAAATACACTTAAAACCTTGAACTATTAGAATTTATATATACACCATCTTAAGTAAGGTTGTTTTTACTTTTTTTAATATTTTTATTACATTGGTTCATGGAAACATAAACAATATCCTGGAAAAAAAAATAAATATCTTAATAGCAAGGTATAATACTCACAGGACCTCAAACAAAATGTTATTCTTTCCTTAATAGCTAGACAATAATGCTTTGTTCTAATATTTTTCTCTGGATTTACTTTTATCTTCTGTATCATTATTAATAATAGTGTGTACAGTTAACCAAGGTAGGAGATGTGATGTCCTCCTAAAACACTAAGGGAAGTCATTTGAGACATGACTTTGCATTATCATTATTTGACATTTTAAATTATGTTTAAAATAATATTATGTTTAAAATTAGTTCACAGATAAAGGGCTAGGACCATAGTAACAATAACAAATAGAGTTTTTTAAAACAAAACAAAACAAAAAGACCAAAGTCACAGAACTCTGATTAATTAGATATGAAGGCTAAACACACTTTGTTGTGATCATAAAGAATTTGGTAATTGCATAATTAAAACTATATGGATTAAAAAAATACTTTCCAATTACACAAATCATGGTTCCGTCACACATAAAAATCCACAAACTATATGCAAATGACTAGTGCTATTTCTTGAGTATGAATAAAATATATGTTATAATGAAAAAGCACATTTTACTTTATTAAGTAGTTAGAATGCTAAAATAGAATTAATTTCACTCTTTGCTCTGTAAATAACTTCATTTTATAGGAGAGACATATTTATTCTAAGCTCTTTCCCTCCATATTTCTCCCCGTATCTTTAAACAAATTAATAAAAGAAGGTATTTAAATTCAAGAACAGAATTTTTAATAGGTATTTCTCCTCACAACTTTTTAAGAATGTGTTATGTATTGTTGAAATAGTTAAATATGTCTGTACCAAAAATTTTTTTAAGAAATTTATTTACTAAATTTATTTATCACCTAAGATATACTTGTTATTGATGTCTATATTTTGTAAGTCACTCATGTTTACAAACATATCAATATTAATTGGCATTTGATGAAACTGAAGATATCACAAAAGCATTTCTCAATTTGATTTTGTAGACTTTTACAATATGATCAGTAAAAAAATCTTGCAATAAATCAGTTCTGATAAAATAATGAACTGATCAAATAGATGGTGAACCTAATAAACAAAAATGATTAAATCAATCAAATTTACCAATGGGATCATGAATAATGACACCCAATAAAAGTAGGAAATATTTTCACTACACATTTTTGTTTTCAGAAACAAATTACTGAGTGAGACAGTTTGGGATTGATAAGATCATTATGTTAATTATGTCTTGGTTTTTGTTGATTGATACAGAAACCCAAAATAAGAATGTCTTAAACATGAGACTGGAGTTCTCTCTCAGTAACCTGGAGATGGAGAGCCTAAGACTTTTCCAAAGCTTACAGTTCATAAGTTTGTTCAGGGACCCACACTCCTGCTGTGGTTTCACTAAGTCATCCCTAGCCTGTTTCCTTCTTCTGTCTGGTCAAAGTTATTTCATGAGTCATGAAGTAAGGAAGAGGAAGGGGAGGAAAGTGGCAATTCTGCAGAAGGAAAATGACAGAAATTGAACCATAGTACTATCCCTCTATACCATTGGCCAGGTACTATTCACATTGCCATACATAACATCTGATGCGAGAGGTAGTATGGAGAAGGATTTTACTTTTCCAAATAATAGTATGGCTAGTGCCTCCTAATTCCAAGTTTAAATAAAAACACAATACAAAATAAAACAAAAACAACCTAAGAAAAAAAACAGCCCTCTTAATATGAAAAGAAAAATGACGAAAACTGAAATTGAGGAAAAACTAGCAATCTTTGGGACTGTCACCAAAACAAGCAGAGAAAATACTAAAGCAAATTACATGTAATTTATTTGAAAATTCAACAGGATTAGTTTAATACCGTGTAGTGGCTTACACTATTTAGGTACTGATACATATTTTTCTTTCAATCAAAAATACCGAAAGCAATCCTAACATGCTGTTATTTTAGAAATTATAAATATTCTAAAATATCTTATAATAATAAATGTAACATGTTTCAGAGGATTAGAAGATATTTGAAGATTTTAGAAATAATAAAGTTGAAAAATTCAGCCAATATGACTGTTCAAGGTGACAAAATGACTCATAAAATATTCTCAATTTTTTCTAAATGAATAATTAAGAAAAATAACTAAAAATAGAGTGCAATTGATCTTCATCATGTGAAGCATTTATAAAATATAGAATTATGTGTTTTAATGTGTCATAAAATTATCAAAATAACATATGAAGTAAAAATTTACATAATGTTTTTATTAGGTAGACCTATAATAAAGTTATAAGTTTATCTCCTATCTTGACAAAACATAACAATAAACACACATATCTGTACAGTATGATTTTTTTACCATAGCATGGGGAAAATTATTTTGTAATACTCATGCTGAGTTCCAAGTTGTTATATCAAAGTTTTTTTGATATCAAGGTAACTTTATCTCTGATGCTTGTCTGGGAAAGGCAAATTAAATTAAAGATGAAGTGTTATGTGTCTTAATAATATGCCTCAAAAGTCATCAAACTTTACATTTTAAAATCTATTCATTTTAAATATAAAGTTTAAATTAAGCCTTGAAATAATAATTAATTTTAAGAGAGCAAAACATGTACTTGTATAAGAATTTTCCATCTCATTATATAGATTTAATTTAACTATATTTTAAAATTCTCAAGTGCTTTTCTCTTGAATAATATTATGTGAAAGAGAATACATTATTAAATTGAATAAAAGATTTGTAAAACAATGCCTAGAGTAATTCATTTGTTATTTAAATTCCATTAAAATATTATTATAAAATGATTTAAATTTTATTTATAAAAACAAATAGTAAATAGATTATGAGAAACTTAATATAAGCATTATTATTATATAACAGTATATCGAGTTTTATTGTTATAACAAAAGTATTATCATAACAAAGAAATACACTCTAACTTTAAACCAGAAATGAACCAAGTGGCTTAAGTTTTCTGGCATTGCTAGTTAACAAACATCTCATGTAATGCTCATTATAGAGGAGTTCTTCTCATGCACCTCAAACATCCCAGGGTACCAAATGTGCAAGATTCACATAGAAGAGATACATATGGAAAGTAATTTTGTAATGTAGTAAAATCTTTAAAAAATATATTGTACCCTTAAAATTTTGCTGACTAGGAAAACAAGACTCTTAGATAATAGATTTATCATAAAGCTAATAAAACTTTGCTATGTATGGTAATATAATGAATTACTATATAACCATATTTCCCTTTAATGGTTATATTTAATTTTTGTTTTTTTTATTGCATCAATAATATTTTAAAATACTCAAAACTATATTTACTTGGTTTTAATATTTATTACAGAATGAAAACAATATTTTAAAAACTGGACCCTCATTAAAATCCTTTCTCTAGAATTCATTGCATAGGCTTACCACGTAGGTGAAGATAAACTATGATGAGGCCCTTTGGTAATTTCTGGAACTAACCTCTCTGGAGAGTTACAAGATAAATTGACCTTATACAGAAATATCCTCTCTATTGCATTGCATGTTAACACTATTGATGTTTCACCACTCACAGAAATCCTATCATATGAGACTAAAACATCAGAACTGTAGATCCCTAAGAGTCTTCTATTTTTCAGAGGTCAGTGTTTTCCAGGGCTGCACTGGTTATTCTGGACAGAAATGTAGATGGAAACGCACATCAAATCAACACACCGTTAAGTACCGCATATTTTCATTGTGAGTGGAATATGAAGCTATAAGATTTTGAGCAAAGGAGGGACATCATTTGACTTACCTCTTTTAAAGAATCATTCATTATTTTATGAAGACTAGGTGATGATGCAACAAGTGGAGAAACTGAGAACCTTATAATAATCTAGGTGGGAAGGGGCTAAGTCTAGAACCAGGGGAGTACTGTTACTGTTCATAAAAAATTAGAAGATTCAGGATATATTCTGAAGATAGAATTAATAGGATTTTATCAATTATCCGTTCAGCAAATATTTGTTGAATGCCAACTGTGAGTCACTATCCTAAGCACTTAGGACACATTAATCAACAAAACAAATGATAATCACTAATAACATAGAGCATTCTAGTAAACAAATCTGTGATACTGTGCAAGATCATCTAAGTAATGAGTATAAGTATTGAGGTAATGAAGTCTGAGTACTCAGATCTGAAGTAGCTCAACAGTTAGTTAGATATTGGGAAGAGAAAGAGTTTCTACAAAAGGAAATTCATGGTGGACCATTAAAAATTGATACCACATTTTATATAATAAAAATATTTAGGTTAATGTTTTGGACTTTAGAATTCATCCTAGAAAGAGTGAGAACTAAACAGTCTATTAAATGTATTATTTTTATTCAAAGTGTCACAGAAACAATTGATCTTTGTGTTAATACCATAATTTTACTGTGTTCTGCTTATTTATACATGTGATTTGTAAACTTTTCAGCATTATGTATTATAAAATCTAAAATGATTTCATTGGAAATACAGATCTCATTTTCAAACCAGAATGAATGGGAACTATTATCTGGTTAATATACAAATACACATAACTATTTTTTAAATTTACTAAGTTTGTTAAGTCTTACCCCCCTTTTTTTTTTATCTCTACTACTTGATTACTATAAATTCATATAAATTCACATGAACTAATGAATCACTGTAACATCGTATATGCTAATGCAAGCTATCGTTTCCCAATGCCCATTTTCTACAACAGTGGCTTTTAACCTTCTATCCTTCCAAAGGGTCAATTTTTTACAGAGAAAATGGATACTCGATGCTATCTATTGCCTTTAAAAGCTTTCACTACTTAGCTCTTCCTAATAGCACTTATGTAGGTTTTCACTTTCCTTATTGGGTAAACACTGACTAGCATATAGTATTTTCTTTATAACTTAGCTAGCATTTCTACTAGTTACTGCTAAATATATCCAAATTTATCATTTGAAAACAATCATTTTAACATCCTCATAGATTCTAGATGTCAGAGATTGAGAAAGGGCAAAGTGGGAATTGTCTCTATTCCATGAGGTCAGAGGTCTCACCTGGATTTTTTTTGAAATCACAAGCAACTCATCAAGTGGGTCAGGAATTATCTGGATGTATATTCATTCACATGCCTGACCTCTAACACTAGTAGTTGGCTTGAATCTCAACTGGGGTTTTGGGACAAAATACTAATACACATTCTTTTTATGTGACCTGAACTTTATTGTAACTTTATTGCATAAAACTTCCTAAAAGTTACTTTAGGGCTCCAAATGTTGTAGCCGCCAGCCCTCGAAAGACACCAGGACCACCAGAAATCAGTGAGTTGTAGGAAACACTCTCTTTATTCAGCCAGGTGAGTCTGCCAGGGATACGCAGACCCCAAATTAAGCAGCCCCAAAATGTAGAGGTACAGGGTTTTTCTGCCTCAACCCCATTCTTCATTCTGTCTGAACACAAAAGTCTATCTTTCTTCCATTTACTAATTGTCAACCCACAGGTCGGGTGTGCAAGTAGGGGTACAGAAGCAAAAAGTTTAATGTTAGAATGTTACGTTCCTATGAGTGATAGCCTATGTTCCCATGGGCGATAGCCAAGCAGTAATTTTCCAGCCAGCACACAAATGCAAGTGCCCTAAGAAAGCCAGGTGGCAGCTGTCATTGTCTTTTATGACCTAGCCTTAGGAGTCATGCAGGGCTCACTTGTGTGTGTGATACTATCTATCAAAGAAAAAATCTTTCAGTCTTCATAAAAATAATGGTTAATTTTATGTGTCAAGTTGGCTGGGTCATTAAGTGTCTAGACATTTTGTCAAAGTGTCACTCAGGTGTGTCTGGGAAGGTGTTTATGAATGAGATTAACATTTGAATGTGTAGACTAAGTAGATTGGATTGCCCTTTATGATGTGGGTGGGCCTCATCTCGTTATTTGAATATCATAATAGAGCAAAAAGACTTACAGGGAACTTTTTTGGCTTGAGCTGGGACATGTGTCTCCTCTTGTCCTTCAACTCTTGCTTTTCCAGCAGACTGGAACTTAAACTATCAGCTCCCCTTAGTCTACTCGGCTTCTTGAGCGTAGATCTTAGGACTTCTCAGACTTTATGGTCATGTTAGCAAATTCCTTATTCTCTCTTTCTTTCTGTCAATACAACTGTATAGATTAGAAGATAGATAGGCGATAGATAGATAGATAGATAGATAGATAGATAGATAGATAGATAGATGATAGATAGAAGATAGATAGTAGATAGACAGACAGACATAGATTATAGGTAGATAGATAATAGATAAAGCTCCTGTTGGTTCTGTTTTGTTTTTTTTCTGGATAACTCTTGACACAGTAGATTCTATAATTCTGGAAGGAAATATGGAATCTCTTTAAAAATGAATTATACAAACTATATTTTCAAAGTCATAAAGAAAAAGAGTCATCATATTTTTAAATGTCTTAAGAGAAATAAAACCCAGATTTACATGAATTGAAAAATGTTTTGTTTTTGTTACTGTGGAACTTTTATAAAATATATATGTAATAGACTGAAATTGATTTTTAAAAAGTATTAGAAACAAAGTGGCATTTGTTTTTCAATTTTCTACCTTGGGAATGATATACAAAATCTAGCAGAAATGGTTTGAATGTATATGATTTCATATCTATTCTCATTTTATAAGAAAAAACTATTTTTATACTGTCTTACTACCAGTGCATTTACTCCATGAGCAACTAATGTTAGCTAATAATTCTCAGTATCGATTACCAAATGAGATTTTTACCAAAACTAAATAATATTACAAAAACTAAATCATATAGATGAAGAACCAAAATAGGAAATGGCGAGTGTTGTTATAAGTTAACATAATAAAATTATAGAAATAAGAATAAATTAAATGTTTAAATTTATTTACTAAAATATATAATATGTTAATTTTGTATCACTTTGTTAATATCTTTATGAATCTAACATCATTTAGTTCTTATTATCATACAATGTTACACTGTTATTAGCATTATCTCCATTTTACAGATGAGAAACCTGAAACTTTGAGAGTTCATTAAATTGCCCAAAATCACTTAAATAATAAGTACCATTTTAGTGTAATGCTAAATTACACTAAAATGGTACTTATTATTTAAGTGGCAGAATGTACTGTGCTATTTGTTGGATGATAGTCTTAACAAATTACTGAAATAGCTTTTATTTCTAACAATTGAAAGGGGATATTTTCAAAACCCAATTATGTTACCCGTGTTTGTAACATCTTAGTAGATCTCCATTGCTTACTCTGGAAGACAAGGCCTGAGTGCTCTTCCTCTTTCAACCCTCAAGCCTTATTCAACATTCTGCCTTACCACTTCTCAACACAGATGCCTCATTTTATCATTTTTTTGGTCCATAGTGGCAATACATTATTAAGCTCCAATATCAAATAAAAATGGAAAGAATGAATGAAACAGCCCACAGAAAGAAGAAACTATTTCAGAGAGATATTACTAGATTTCCAGTGATGACTAGAAAGAACATACTGCATTGTTTGATTAAAATATACCTCTCATCAGAACCTATCCAATCTTCCACAAATATGTATGCATACACATAAAAATGCTGTTTGATATGTCCCCAAAGTAATCTCAATTATATTTATTACTGATATCGTATGCTCGGATAAAAAAAGTTTGTGTTTTTTTTTTTTAAAGAAAGCTTAAGTCTTCATTATACTATTGTCAATAGTTTATTCAACAAAAGTCATAAGAATCTGAAAGTTTTGAGATTATTTTGCAGGTTAACTATATAAAGGTTTAACTTCTGATTTTACATGATTTATTTACAAGAAGAGTAGTAGGGTCTATTATAAAGAACACACAGTATTTGAGTCAGAAAGGCCATGGTTCAAGTTCTATCTTTCCCACTTAATAGCTGTAGTAGAGAAGATATTGAGGATAAGTTTAAAACTAATTCTTTTCTTGCACTTAGTATGTACTTCATAGTCAAACATAAACATCAATTATTACTTAGCAAAATAGTTTAAATACAAATTTCAGTTTAAAATAAGTAAAAAAGTAAAAGCTAATAAAAAGTAAAAGCTAAATAAGTAAAACCTTGAAATAAGTTTATATTATTGTATACAAATCCTTTCTTTAACTTTCTTAATAACTTTAGCTAAGAAATCTGTTCTTTGTTATTAATTTTGCATACCAGAAACTTTCTGAGTACCAGGAGTTTTACTAAGATGCAGGTCATTCTTCACTAATTCAAGCATAAAAGCGATTTTTAAAAATGTGTTTATGTGTATAGCATTAAGATGGGCTTGCAAGGGGAATTCTAAATGTGCACATTTTATTGAGGTGGGAATTATTATGCTAACACTCAGGATTGACTATCATGTATCCCTCATGTGAAAGGTGTCCAGTATGATTTTTAAAAAAGCAATCTAGAAAAAGCCAGGTCAACTTAACAATATTTGTATTCAATTCTCATTGCTTTTCAGAATGAAGAATATTTATACAGGAACACATATCATACAGTATACAAATAGAAAACCCCCAAATTCAAAACATAACTAGAAATGTAAAATCACCTTATCACTCCATAGGCCTACATAACTATTTATTGAGATTTATATTAAAGCTGCGAGCTATTTTAATATGTTCTGAAGTTAACAAAATTTTATATGAATTTGTATCAGATTTGAAGTTTTACTAGATTTCTGATTATTTACTGGATGTAAATTTAACATATTTAACTGCTCCCTTAATTCATCAATTGTACATAGTTTAGTGACTTTATAGTAAACAACTGCACAGAATTTTTAAACTTATTTTCTATTAAAGAGAAGATAATAGAGTTTAAAAGCAAATACATGCTCAATTTATTAGCCTTTGTATTTCTCCCATTTGTAGTTCTGCTTTCTATAACGAGTTAAAGTAAAAAATAATAATATTAATAATAATAAATAAATAGGTAGGTAGGTAGATAGATAGACAGACAGACAGACAGACAGATGGACAGACAGACAACAGACAGATAACGAGCAAAAAAACACAGTTTTCCATTTGGGATTGGAATTAGGCATGATTTAATTGTACTAATACACTTCTATATCATTTGATAAATATATCTTCTGCATGAAATATATTTTAAAAAGTACTAGAAAGGAATGCTGTGTCCTTCGCTTAGTTTTTTCAAAGTTAATGTCAATAATTTAAAGAAATTTATAGAAATTTAAGGCTACCCAGATTCAGATGACCTGAAATTGTAGCAACCCCTATTGAGGCAATTATTCCACTGGGTTATATGTATAAATCAGTGCAACATCCATTGTCACTGATTATATTATTTTTTTTAAGTACACAATTATGCTTACTTTATTTTGCTTTCAAAATTGACCACACAAGGCTTAACGAAAGAAAATATTCAATTAAATTCTACAATATTACCTTTACCTTTGGCTTCATCACAATCTAAGTAAATAAGCATATACCGCTTCGGACTTCTGCTTATATTATCAAAAATTATTTCAGATATTTTTTGACCATTTTAGAAAACTGTCAGTAAAGTTTGGTGGGATAGACCCTAACTTCATCTCATATTAACTTAGTAACCAGCCTAATTCAATTAGTTTAATCATATTTTTGTTTCAGGGAGAGTCACAAATTTCTAGAGACTAAAAACAAGTTTGGGACTGTTTGACTGCTCAGAGTGAGAAGCTCTCTTTTCCTCTGAAGAGCAACGATGTGAGATTAGCCTTTCTCTGTGATCCCAGAAGAACCTCTGATCCTGATGGAGTTGATCTCAAAGGACCCAGAGAACTGAACCTTCAAGAAATAACAAAGAATGCTGTAGACTGAAGGTGGGTCTTTGGTAGCATTGGTAAAGAGACTATTAAGTTAAACTTTGTCTTTTCCCTTAACTATTGAATTAGAGAATGTACCAAACATTTTCTTTGTTGTTTAAAGCAATTTGAGTTGGGAATTTTTGTCACTGGGAACACAGATATTCATCACACAGTGATAAGCTTTGCTTTGTTCTCTCAATTTGCTCTCCAGAGCTACATTCTCATATTGGTGGGAAGTGATATGATTTATAGGTATGAAGCACTTAATCTTAAAATGTTCTTATTATGAAGACTTACATTCATATCATGCAAAAAGCAAACAAACAAACAAACAAAAAACAAACTCATGTTCTTTTTCTGTAGAGCTGCTTCCTTTTTATCTAAATAAATGCAAATTTTGAACTAATAAAATTTTCCTTTTTACTTTGACTCATAAGAACCTCAGAACCAAATTTGCAGCATATGCCAACGACCTAAAAATGGTGATTAGTGAATTCACTTTACTTTTTGCTCAGTGGTAAAAATAATACCTTTATTTTTTTCACTCTTATCTTTATTTTAATTCTATTTCATTATATGCATTTGTGACAAGTAATGCAACTATTCTTGGCACTGAATTGGAATAACAGAAAAATTTACCACAACAAATAACACAAATATTTATCAATCTTTTAGGATACTGTGGATTGTAAATGACAAATATTATATTTAATTATTTTTACAGGTAAGAAAAATGGATTGTTTTCCTCAGGAAGTTCATGGTTGAGATAAGTCCCAGGGTAATTTAGTCATCAGTTTTACAATACTTTCAAGGATTTTGATTCTTCAGACATCTTAATTATGCTGTCCTCAAATTTGGTTTTACTCAAGTACATGTACCAAGATGGCTGCAGCAGTTCAGGCTGTCCCATTCTAACATGACAAACCCAGACAAAAGAAAATGACAGTTCTTTCTGCTGGCTATTTCGCTGTAGGAATAAAACTTCTTAAGAAGCTGCCTATGTTTCATTAGCTAGAAAGTTAGATTAGCATTCACAATAAATAGCACAATTTTCTTGGAATTCATCTGAGGTTCTGTAGTTCTTAAAACATTAGGCACAATGTCCATCACATGTGTCTCTCAATTTTTCACTTTATTTTTATTGTTATTATTTCATTTTTATACCTGCTGAAGCTCTACTCTAAATGGTAATAATTTGATGTTCTAAAAATAAGGGTTCTATTTAGAGCAGAGACACCTTTAAAATATTACCATTATTTTCTATTTTACAGTATATCTTTAATACATCTCAGTTGTTAATTCAAAAAACATTTTCAAAACCTACAATGTGCCATGAACTGTTTTCTCTTTCTGTTGATAGGAAATTATGCAATAGGCCATGTCTTCATGGAGATTAAAATCTTAATTAATTATTTAATTTAAAAGATACTTTGAGCACCAAATTTATGGCAGGAATTGAGCTAAAAATTGGACAAAAAATGTTTTTAAAAAGAAATGTGGCCCTTCAGAAGTATATTAATGCAAATTTCCTATAAAAAAAAGAAAGATATTCTAAACTCCTTACTATATTTTATAAAATTGTGGTTAAGTTATGCTCAAAAGTTTGCTCTGATGGTAGTATTGTGGAAGTTGGACTGGTTATGTCTGAATGTGGAGTCTGGAAGTTTCTTTAGAAAGTAAGCCAGTCGGAGAAAGACAAATACCGCATGATTCCACTTATATGAGGTACCTAGAAGAGTCAAATTCAAATCAAAGAGTAGAATGACAGTTACCAGCGGAAGTGGGGAGGGGGAAACAGGGAGCTACTGATCAATCAGCATAGTTTTATTTAATCAAGATGAAGTTCTAGAGATCTGCTGTGCTATATTGTACTGATAGTTAACAACATTATATTGTTTACTTAAAAAATTATTATAAAGGTAGATCTCATATTAAGTGTTCTGATCACAATAAAACTAATAAAGTTAAAAAAAACATGAGGTTAATGTCATTGTACATTCTGTTATAATGATTTTAATCTATAACCTGTAACTACTATGGAGAAAAGAGGCAACCAGCACACGGGCCTGTACATATTTGCATAACCATGTACATTCACATGCCACCCACACAGAGCCTGGTACACACATACACACATTTACATATATATGCTCACATTGCACATATATTCATACACACTATACACTCGCACCCACGTTCAAACACACACACACATACATGCACAGCTGTATACACTGAGACATACATTCATGAGTATTCATACACACACATCTAGTGAGTGCTATGAATAAATAAGCCCCAATTATTGAATCTACACAACATAGTAAGTATTACTAACTTCATTGTATGTATGAAGAAAATGAGTAAAAGAACTTTTTTTAAAATCATGCAGTTAGTAAATGGAAGGGTATATCTGATTCTGTTATGTGCAAGCTGTTGGTAAAATTAGAAACAAACCAACTTACTGTGTCTGTGACTTCTTGAGGATTTCACTAATCATACTAGAATTTTAGTAAACAAAACTCAAAGTACATTTTTTTGAAATACTTTCTCATTTAACTTTGAATTGTGCATATTTTATGGGAAATTCAATCCGCATGTTTGCGCTTAATTTCACCAAAATCCTCTAAACAGTGTTTCTTAAAGGTATTGATAAAAATAAATAAATAAATAAAATTTTAAAAAACCAAGCTTTTAATATTTTGGATAATTTTTTTCATACTTAATATTTGATTAAAAATCAAACCATTGTCCCAAGCTTAAGGAGATGTAATGTTATGTTTGAGATGGCTTTTCCTGTCCTATTTTGAAATCATTTGCTAAGTATACTCAGTTATTTGAATAAAGAATAATTTGATTCTTGTAAAAAAAAACAATGTAATAGACTACAGAAACTATGATGCTGATTTAAAATAATAACAACAATAAAAATGTATTGAATATTTTCCAGAGAAGAATTTTGATTAGAAGAGAACATCAAGTCCCTGGTGAATGAAAGAGAAAATAAAGAATTCAATATTTATTTGGAGCTTGAAGGAAGGTACTTATAGTTGTACGAATATTTTTCTTTCCATTAAGCTATCCCATGAGGTATCACTTACTCCAGCTGGTCCCTCCTGGATGAATAGTCTGGTTCCTACATTGGTACTTGAGTGTTCTCTGTACTTGGAGTCACCTAAAATGGTGTTTACCTTGATGTTTTTATGTAAGAATGAACCTTAGACTATAACAAGCCTGATGTGGAGTTGCTGAGATCTTTAAGGATGGATGGTAACATACCTGGTGACACCAAGTCCTGAAGTTTCTGTTCCACCTTTTCTGAAGGACGATCTCCTTTACCAAGATGTTATTTCTAAGGCACATGTTGGGAAGAAGTTCACTCCTTCCTGAGTTTTTGTTCTACCCTTCAGTCCTTTGAAATCCTGCTTTCCTCTGCTCAAGGAACAAGGAAACTAACTGTAACCATCTTAAGTTGTAGAAACATGTAGGCAATCTTGTCAGGATAACAAGGTTCAGGAAAGGAACAGGATAAAATAAAATCTTATTAGTATTTACCTCATCTATATAATTTGATTGCTATCCTGAAGTTATAATGTTATTAAATGTTTTCAATCCATTACCTTACATTGTCAAAAGGAAATCAGAAAACAATTAAAGTAATTTACAAAACTAAGCATAATAAATTAGCAAATCTAATTTTTCCTTAGAAAAATATCTACATTTTTGTTTTAAAATTTCTGTTCTTTAATGGCTTTGTTAATTTTACTACTTTATGTCTATGACATACAAACCAATGTATCTTATATAAATTTGCAGTAGTTTGTGGTAGATAAACAAAATTCTGTATTTAACCAGTGAGTCATTGAGTTAAATGTTTCAATCATGTATGACAGCCTACATATCTTCTCCTAATGCAGCAACCTCACTTCACTAAAAAAAAACTATAGAAAGTGAAGTTCTACATATACTAAAAAAAAAAAAAAAAAAAAAAAAAAAAATCGAGCTGTATGTGACACGTACAATTTATTTTCAGCAAGAAAGCATTTGACCATTTTGTACCTTTAAAAAGTCCAGTGGGAGAAATTAAATTATTGACCCTGAGGCACTTACTTTTAAATGGAAGAGTGAATTTACTTTCCCAACCATTAATCAAAGAGAATTGGTTAGAACTTCAAAAGAAACACATTTCCAAAACAAACCTGAAGACTGAAGTCTTCTCAACCCAGAACTCTGATGTTAAAATAAAAATGGCCTTTCCTGTGTGTAGCTTGCCTTAGATACTAGCTCTAGTAAACTACTTTGGCAAGGCTGTCATCATAAACAGTGGCAGTAGGAAATGTGATTCTTCATCTTCCCTCCAGATTATTTTGCCGCAACAATCCAGTGTCATCTGAAGGCAAATTTCATCTCTTGGATGAAGAATGAATTAGAAAGATTTCTCTCCCTTGCCCATATCAGAGCCTCTTTAAAAAAAAAAAAAAAGTGAGAGACACAGAGACAGAGAAAAGAAAGAGGGGGTGGGAAGGAAAAGGGAAAGGGAGAAGGAGAAAAGAAAAATAGTTTAAGAGGAGAAAATTAAATATTGATCGAAAAGGCAGGGAACTGAGTTATATGTAAATAAGTGAATAAGTGGATAAACCATAATTTTGTATGCATGGATCATATTTTTAAATATTATTAAATGATATATGCTAAAGCATTCAACATGGGCCAAAAAATCTGCAAGTCGAAGGAAAACCAAAAGGAACAAATAAGATAGGAAAGAAATGATCATATAAAACTCAAATAATGGAAGGAAACTGATAGAATTCTTAATTTTATTAGTTTTTGAGTTCATAGTCAAGTCCAGAAACTTCTGACTTTTGTAAGAAAAAGATCTTATTCCTAATGAAAATATCACTGATCATTCTCATTTTATCTCTACTTTAAACAAGAAAAATGTTTCATTATTTCTCTTTATTCTCTGGATTGTGTTCTGGCTCTCTTTCTCTCTATTGTTCTTTCTGCTTTAATTAAAGTATTATTTTTTCCAATAAATAGAAGAGCAAGCATCAAATATAATCAATGAAAAAACCTATAACATGATAGTATATAAAGGTTGTGATGACAAATCATGTCAAATATACAGACTAGATTATCTTAGTAAACATTAACATGATTAATTATCAAGAGATTGATAAATTAGGATAATTTTATCAAAAGCAAAAGGAAAATTATAGTCTAGGTACAGTATTGTACTGTAAACTTTTAATTAAATACATTAGTAAATAATAAACATTAATTTATTTAATACTAAAATTGGAAAATTATATTAATCAAATATGCACACAAATATACTTCAGCATATTCAACCATATGCCATAAATATTTGCAAATTAATAAATATTGCAATTCTGTTGGCAGAGACCGAATTCTTGATATTGTATTGAAGAACTTGACATTGTCTATTAAAATCTAAAATAATATAATAAACTTGGTCTAATAAATGTCACGAGTAAAATTCAGAAAGAGAGATGAGAACAAGGAAATATCTAATTTCGAACAGTTGTTTTGAAAGAATGAGTGACTTGCCAGCTACTTAGAGTAACATTGCTATTAAGTAAGGAGCATAATAGAAGTAGGATATAAAACATTTAAAACATTACATTTCACTGGTTATCCTAATCATAACCCACCACCAGTAACTTCATCATAATGTGTAATATGTATAAAAACCAAAAAGATACAACTTAATTTCAGCTTTAATCTAAAAAAAAAAGTCTTTCATGGTTTTGAATTTTCACAACCTTTGAGTTAATGACGTATTACAGTGCAATGGCCTTAACTGTGAGAATGAGCAAATTCTCCACTGTCTTGACAGTTTCTATAAAATATATTAGAGTGTTAAGTCATTTATTTAGGTTAATTCATTCTGTTTTTGTTTTCTAGGGAGAGTGACCATTTATTTATAAAAACTACAGTTTCTTTGGTTTCAATTCTCTTAAAGAATTGCTTACAGTAGCCTTTGCTTTGATTCTATGGTCTATCCCATATCTTTTCAGTAAATTGTTGTGCTAAGGATAGCCTGATCTGTTTCTGTGGATTATAAACAAATAATGCAAAAAAAAAAAAAAAAAAAAAAAGACACAGACACCAATTATTAGTTATCATTGATCTAACGACTGCTAAAAAGTTGTCATCATAGTTCTGTGTTCACTTGGGGAAAAATCAATGCACTGCTTTGCCTTAGGCATAAAACTGAATTAAAAAGAAAGATGGCAGGAAAGTGAAAGATCTTTTTTATCTCTTCTAAAATTATGATAATAAACAATCGATTTTCTTGTCAAATAATTTTATAGGACCGTTTTTATAAATCTATTATTTTTATTGATATAAATTATCTTGTAGAATATAACGGTAAGCCACAACTATGAATACAATTTGTGAGCTCTTGGAAGGTAAAAATAAATACTTCATAACGTTTGTACCTAATACTTCTGCTTTCTCCTGAAGCCTTCAACATTTCTTCACCTATCTTCATGCCCAGAGAGCAACCTTTTTTTTTTTTTTTAAGTTTTACCATGAAAATAGAAGTGAACGGAAGGGCATTACTATAAGCTCCTATTAGTCTGTTTACCCACCTACTCATATCTGTATCTATATACTCTCTCCCTTTTCTTCTGTTAGGTAAGCAAAGCTATCCATATTCTTCCACTCATGGGTTAGATCTCAGATCCTCTCATATCATTAAGGCCACTGCTACAGCATTTTTCTTTCTCTATGGCCTGCAGGATCACCTGCCTCCTCTCTATTTTGCTTTTGTAGCTGCAAACAAACATGTTATTATTTCTTCCATCTTAAAAACAACAACAAAACAAACAAACAAAATAAAACATTCACTTGATTTCATTTCCCCCATTAATCACTAATCCATTTCTTTATTTTCCTTAACAGAAAATTGTTGCGGATACGGTTAGGAAGAAGAGTCTGAGTCTGGAAATGCATTAACTAACATGGATAAGGGAGAGGGGATGAATGGCAATGCTAGCTTCCCCACCCCTGTCTCCATGGCCTTTTATTCTCTCTCTCACAAAGCTGGCTTTATTATTATTATTAGTTACAATCAGATTAGTAATTACTGATTACAGCCAACTCCCAAATTCAGCCTCAAGGCCACCACTGTGTTATCAGCTACTCCCTCTTCTTATCCTTGTGCCCAGAGCAAGAAGTCCCAGAATAGATAAGGCATGTGCATCCTCCCTGTAGTGTGACCTTGTTGCTCCAAGCACCAGGCATCCTGCCAGGACTGCAGGCATCTCTCACAACAGAAAATAGTTCCCTTCACTTGCTCTTCACAATTGCTTTTCTGCACTTCTTCCCTGAACCAACTCTGTTTAGGATTTTGACCACACCATTCCACTGAAACTGTCAATGTCACCAATGACCATCTGCTCCTAATACTTAATGGTCAATTCTTCATCCACTTCATTTGCAACCTATCAGAAGAATTTAACACAGATCAATTAGTCTATGTGTTTTTTTCCACTCATCTCATGAGAACGTTTCTCTTTCAACAGTGATTTCTTTCTTTCTTTTTTTTTATTTTTATTTTTAGTTTCATGTCATTGCTTCCACCTCTTTACATTGAAAGTCTCCAGGACTAAGTCCTCAGATCCTTCACCTATGCATTTATTCTACTCATGTGATATTAACTTGCTTCAAAATTTTTTCGATATAATTTATACCTACATGATTCCCAAACACATACCTCTTGCATGGAACCCTACCCAGAACTCAGATTGGCATGCCCATTTGCTTCTTGTACCTGGATGTCTAATAGACATGTCAACCTAAAATGAGAAAAATTACACAAAGAACTTTCTTCCCAAACCTGCTTATTCTGCAGTCTTCCCTATTTTTATAGTAACTCTCCTTTCATTCTTAGTTCTCAAAATTTCAGAGACATAATTGATTCTTTTCTTCTCACATCCCATATTTTATATTAGTTTGATAATTCTTCTGGAGTTTTCTGTATTTTCCCACTTCCTCTGCCATCAGCCAGATCCAAGACATCGAAATTTCTATTATTTCAATAGCTTCTTAACTAGTTTTTCTACTTTTATCTATCCATCTTTCTTTCTCTTCTTAAAAAAGTGACTACAGTAAACATGTTAAGACATATATTGTATCACAGATTGGACTTCATAGTAAGCAGATTCTGAAATGGGATTCAGAGTGCAGTATGATTATCAAAGGGGTACTTTTCAAATTAATACCTGTTGGGAGGAGAGAAAAAAAGCAGAATGGGCAGACAGAGAAGGCGAGGTGTGAGGGAGATGCAATGACAGATAGCCAAACCCACTAGGAGATTCTGATCTGAACTGACCTTTTAGGTCTCTCCCAAACTGTCCCAAGTTGAGGCTAGATTGCCATTTCTGTGGACTGTACCCTGAAAGGACATAAACTTGGGTAAGAAAGCTCTCTGTTTCTGTGGAAATCTCTGAAGTATCTGAAAGATTTAGGCTATCTTTCTGTCGCCAGCAGCTGGGACAAGATCTTCATTAAATATAATATGGTCTTCACATCACAACGTTCTCCACATCTGAACATGTCACATTCCTGCTCCAAACCATCTAATGATTTTTCATTTATTTCAGAATTAAAGCCATAAAATTTGCAATGTCTTTCAATAGTTTACAAAATCTGGACCTGCACTGGAGTCTGGTATCCTCTGTCATGGTTCATCACGTCATTCATGCCACTACAACTATTATTGTCCTTTGTCTTTTGTGATCTTTTTCAGACATGCCAAACACATTGCCACCTCATGGACTGTGTAATTCCTCTTCCCTCTCTCTTATTTGAATTGCTCTTCCATTTTCTCATCTATTTCATAACTTTACTTATTACACAAATTATATTAAAGATTCAGCCCACCTAGCTTTAACATCTCTCCCATGTTTTATTTCTATACACACACACACGTGCGCACACACACATACATTGTATTTTCTATATTTTTAGATTCTAGCATACAGTTTAACAAGCTATAAAATTCAAGGAACTTGAAAGAACAATTTTAAGTACACCACAGCGAAGTTTTTAAAAACAGAGCAAATCAACAAACTTTCAAGATAAAGGAAACCTCTTTCTCTCTTCCTAAATTGCTGCTTTTAAATTAGGGACTCTAGGGCTAAAGCACTTAGAAAAAAATATATATATATATAGCTATCTCTCAGATATGCGAGAGCTTCTTTTTGAAGTAGCTAGAATATCTTAAGTTCACTTCCTATGACAAATTGCTATGTAATAGCTCCCATATTTCTGGCATTGGTAAAGAAAATTGTGTAACTTTGTGCTGAATGGATAAGTATTATATATATGATGATAGAAGATTGGTTTTTCTGGTGAACAAGAAGATCTGGATAATCATACTTAAGGAGGACAAGCAGTCATTGAAATAACACTAACTCTATATACTAAATATGTCACATACTAAATTATGATTACTTATTTACTTTTCTAATTGACCTTAGAAAAGCAACAATAACTAGAATCTCCATTAGAAATAAAACAATTTTTTTTTTTTCGTGCCTGAAAGTTGCTAGGGAAAAAATAAGGTAGAAGCATGCAGCAACAGAAGCTAAGTTGTGGTGATTAAAAGCATAGGATGTGGGGTACGACATTTAGTTCTAAATCCTGGTTATATCCTTACTTTGTGTGAATTTTGAAAAATAATTTAGCATCCTTGTACCACAGGTCCCTTATTCGTAATATGTGTAATAATTATATCTAACACATTGGAGTGTCAGGAAGATCAAAGGTTAATGAAGATAAGGTGCTTTAAACAGTTTCAAGTAATTCATGTTCTCATCAAGTGTTTATGTTCAAAATTTAAGACCCCTTAGGGATGAAAATGATTCCTCCTCAGTTACAGAGAACTTGTTGGGAAATGTGATTGATCACATGGAGAACAGTGTTGCAGTTCTAGAAACAAGAGAAACATTCATGTAGATAAGTGTAAGATGACGTAATGGAGAAAATGACTCACTACTTGATAGCACTAGGGAAGGGGGGAAGAATGTAGGAATTTCAAGATGCCTCCTTTTACTTTGCTTGATTGGTATTAACAGAGATGACAATGAGCAAAGAAGGGAGTGGTAAGACATAAGGTTGGAGAAGTAAGCAAGGACCAGATCAGAGAGAAGCAATGCTGGGCTTTCAATTAACTCTCTCTCCACCAATAACTAATCCATTTGGCTCCAAGCCAGTTACATTAGTTTTCTTCGGTAAACTTGGACTTTCCAAGCTTATTCCTGCCTCCTAGGTATTAGTATTCGCTCTTGCCACTCCCTAGAAGACTTTCTCTCAAGTCTTGAAATGGCGACTTTTTGTCATCAGGTCTCAACTCAGACTCTGTCCCTAACTGTGGCTATGCTTGAACTCATTACCTAATGTTGCCTATCTTTGCCACTATCACTCCATCCTTTTGGATTTTCTGCTTTTAACTTATCACTATTTGAAATTTTAAAAAATAACTAGAAAAAAATATATAAAAACAGGACACAACACAGTAAATTATTAGTTGTGATAAGGGCTTTATTCTTGTGGTACCACAAGATGTTTCATTCCAGGGCATATTTGTAGCAGGCTGTGAAGTAAACCCATGAGACTCTCTCTCTTCATATATGTGTGTGTCTGTGTGTGTGTGTATATAATTTTTAAAAATTCTTACAAATGTAGACTTTTACTATATATAATGAGAATGTTATGAAATTCCTGAATGTATCACATGGTTTGAAAAAATAGTGTATCATCTTTATATAATTCTCTCTTTTTAAAATATAATTTTTACCTGACTAGTTAGAAATGAACTTTGACAAATATGTTTTTTTCAAGGAATAAAGAATAATTATTTGTATTTGCTATTCTTATTGTAAAATGAACTTTTAAAGAGTATAGCACAGTGGTTTTTAACAACTTTGCACAAGTTTTAAAGAACTCATGTAATGTTGGAATAAAGATTTAAAAATTAAAAATTTGTTTCCTTGATGTCCACAGGAGTGGTCTTCAACTAACTTCATGCATTTTAAATGAATATTTATCACCAGAATGTTGTTTTAGAATGTATGAAAATTTATTTTTTCATTGCTTGTTCTTTGTCTCCAGGATGATGCTTATTAGTGAAAGAACCCTATTTTATTTAACATTGCTTCCAGTAAAATAGGGAATCCCGCACATATTTCTTGACTAAAAAATGAATGGGACTAAGTGAAATACCTGCAAAAACAAAACAACAACAACAACAACAAAACCACAAAAAACAACTAGTCAGTTAATACTTTGTGAAAGGAAAGGAGAAAGGATAGGAAGGAAGTGAGGAAGGGAGGAATAGAGGGAGGGAGGAAAGAAGGAAGAAATAAAAGGATGGTCAACTTCTATTTGTTTAGATAAGAAAAAAACAGTTGAATAAACATAAGCAGTAAACATGACTACGAATTATAGTATATATAAAATAGACTATGTTTCTACCTATTGGATGTATTTGTGTGTGTGAAAGAATATTATGCATATAAACATTTTGTATAATCTCCATGTAACTAAAGTCTACCATCATATTTCCATTTGTGGGTACATGTCACCACGTCATGCCAAATAACCATTAAAATGAAGGTTTGATTTTAATATAATGGTGAATATATTTGGCTATATAATTAAGTTGCTTTTTTCACTGTTAAGTGAAATTTTTTTAATGGTGTTTTTGTACACACAATTATTTTGATTTTTCCTAAATTAATTGACCCCAAAAATAATCTCTGCTTTAAATCGATTATTTTTTTCCAGGAGAACTAAATGAATATAGTAATAATAACAGCTAAAAAAGTAATCTTTTCTGCTCAAAATCAAAAGAACAAATAAAATAAAAATATAATATTAAGACAAAATATAGCTGATATGTTTACAGAAATGAAATATGATCCCTATGTTCTTAAATGTGTTTAATATTCCCTATATTGATTACATAGAATCGTAATGTTTATTTACATAATTAAATATGCCTTCTAATTATGAAGCTTAATACCTCATTTTACCTTTTACATGTTCTAGGTGACATTAAAGGTTATTTGATATGCAAATGCATATTTTTTTTTTCCCTCTAACAATATCTCCATTTATAGCCTTCCATCTCCAGCCTGAACTTGCATTGTCGCAAAAGCGGACTACTGTCAATGAGAAAAGAGACGCCAGAGAAGTAAGTTTATATTGTTTGGGTTTCAAGAAGGCCAAGACTTGACATACACAGTAGATTTGGGGGAAAAAATATGGAGATGTTACGGTTTTTCTGCAACAAGTAGATTTTTCAACACACATACACACATTTGTCTATGATAGATGGGGAGTTTAAAAGAAACTTGGAAAAAGTAAGATAGAGCATGTGAGCTTTAAGTCTTGTTTGCTGTCCTTCACTCCTGTTTACATGTGAGCAGAGAATGGTGTGTGCCTATGTTTTTAGACAGGGAGCTAGAATATTTAAGGAAAAAAGGCATCACATGGGGGTAAGATAGTGTAGAGCAATGTTGGTGGATTCTGTTCCACCAGATTTGGGGGAGGGTAGGTGGCTTACTCTCCAGCCACCAGGTCACCAGAATGTGAGACTAGAGATGGCTTTCAGGAGTCAGTTTACAGATAGGCGAGGGGTACCTTATGGAGGGCCTTCTAGTGCCCCATTTGGGCAGTTTTAAATATCCAATTAAATGAGGGGATGCTCAAACATATGAAAGGCTAATTTTAATTGAATTTTATTTGAGAAAACTAGAAAAATCCCTTTTTGTTTATGGAATGTATGGTTCAAATGTTTTTTTTTTTTTTTTTTTTTTTTTTTAATCTGCTGGAAATCCTTTAGGGAATAAGCTTTGCTTTTCAATAACTCCTTTGAAAGTTTATTTGGAATTGTAATATTTATAATTTTTATTTACAGTACCCTGTTAATTTCATTACTTTTAAAACATAGGTATTATCTTTGTGCAATCTTAGCATTAAAGTCAATTTAGGTAATTTTTTTTCTATCACTTACCTTAAAAAAACTAATTTCTATTCTTACCTTTTTTAAATGTGTGGCTTTTTGATATCCAACTGGTTAAATTTTTCACACTTTTAAACTTTATATCCATATCATTCACCATGTATCTGGGTAATTTTGTGCTCTAACTTGTATTTTAAAGTCAGACTGACCCTGCACTTACACACTAATGAATGTGAGTACGTGTAGAGAAGCAGTGGTTTTACTGTAATGAGGTGAGCCACTCCTTATTTTAAATGCGCTGTTGATTTATTTACTTAAAGCCTTTTGCTTTACAGGGTCGTTATGGATACTGAGCTTCAAATTACTGCATTTTAAATTTATTTTCTACCTAGAGTACTGGGCTTACTTCAGAACAATTAAAAGGGTTATGCTAGGTAATTTTTCATCATTCACAAATACTAGACCACCAAAAATACATTTAATGTATGGGCAAATTAAGAAACAACATGCTTCGTTGGTTGTCATTATGTCGGAAAGGTGAGTGAGAAACTTTTAACAGGTTTTAGGAACAAAAATTAATCTCTCCCCTATTGCTTGAGTTTTAAAATCACTGTCCTGACTCCATCTCCCCAAAAGGGTATCATGAAGCCCTAAACGTAAATGTGCTTGAGGTCAAAAGAATTGTTGAGACAGTGAGATATAATGTGAAAGCATGAAAATATCATAGAAGATGTATAAAGCCCTATCTTTTAGTGGGTCTGTAAGCTCAGCAAGTGACTTGATCTCTGTGTGTCTATTTTATAGGGTCTTTGAGAATCAGCTTATGTCACTACAGAGGTCATTTATCAACAAACACACCTTGCAGACTGGTGAAGCATCAGTGCACCTGTACATTTCTACTGAGTGCCTCATGTAGTTAACTGAAACAGGTTAACTTCTCTTAGGTCAAGGTTATTAACACTCATCACTAGACAAAGGATACTTGATAGTGAAGAGAACGGATGCTGAGCAAATGTTTGTCTTCAAAGACAGACTATACACAGAACCTAAACCCACTAGGTTTTTTTTTTTTTTAATACCTTAATTTCATTGATGTTTGATGAGGGAATTATGATACTTCGGTCACTTAGACTTTTCTTCTACACAATGAGTCATGTAAAACTGATCTAAATAATTGAACTTGCTAGAAGACAACTACAAACTCAAGTTATTTTTATCAACCTCACCTAATTATTGCAGCTGAGAAAAGTCCCAGAAAATGAAATGATTTTTCTTTTTAGTGTTTAACTGTCCTAATAATCGGCTTATCGCATAATAATATATGTTACTTTGTTTGATGAGAAATTGTTTCCTCAACAGTTGAATTAATGTCAACAATAAAACTGTTGTAATGAGACATTATCAAATTATAAACAAATAGTGAATTTTGATTTTGTAAAGAAAAGCAATACTACCTTTTTTCCTTTCAATAATCTTTCTATTATTCTAAGGCTAACCTCTATCATTCTTAATATAACTTACAAGGCCCAGGACAGTATATCCAGAACCCTTTTCTGTTTGCTAAACCAGAGCTTTGCTGACTGACCTTAGGACTTTTGAACTTGGTCCTGTCTGCCTCAAGATTCTGACCATGATGCTTTCCTAACTTAGAAGAGCCATATTTTTCTTTTTATCTTTCTACTCATTTCTCAGGTTCAACTATATTCTTAGTTTAATTTCATATTGCCCAGGCCCAAAGCACTTTTATTATACTTGGAAACAGCACCCTTGTATTCTTCAGAATATTTTCACAATTGCTCTGTATGTGCTTGAAATAAACAATTAAGAGAGAAAGAGAGAGAAAAAACATTTTCTGGGAAGCATAAATTTAGAATACAATTGAATAAACATCTGTAGAATGATTTTTTGTAAATATTGGTTTCAGATTTTTTATCCTCACTGTACTCTAAATTCTAAGAATCGAAGGATAATGTTTACCGGGTTATCCAATATATCTTTAGATTCCAGGGCACATTCTATTTAGAACCACATTCTATTTAGTTTACCTATATTCAGCCCTTTATACATAGAGGACTCCAATCAACTTACTGACTAGCAGATTTATTAAAATAATATTTACATAATGCTTAGTGTTTAATATGATTTTATGTTAAATGATATAAAGTAAGATGCACATTTTACTAATATCTTGATGGGGTATTAAGATTGACCTTAAAGCAAAAATCAGTACAAAAGTTAATGATTCCTTTGAAAACATACATATGGACTTTTAAATCAAGTACTTGAGATAGTTCTCTTTGTCATTTATACAATTATTAAACTTACAATGGCTTATGGAAAATTATCTTGTAAAATATTTCTTACGGTAAAATTATTGTTAAATTTAAATGAAGATAAATACAGGTGCATGATTAATGCAGCGAATGTATATGTGTTTTTACATAGGTACCATTCAAGAACAGAAACAACTGACCTAAGGCATCATCAGCAAAATGCATACCATGCAATCTGGACTGCAATTAAACATTATATTCTAAGCACCTTAAAATATAGTCATCTTTTATTTTGTTAACTAATCCCTGATTAGAAGCTACATCAATTCAACAGCTAAAATATTGCAGTGATCATGAATCAAATGGTTATCAGACTTGTACATATATTGGCCCAAAGAAGAATTTGTTTCTCTCTCTTTGTGCTTCATTTTGCATACATACATAGGAAAAAGTCAGTCCAATGACCATTTAGTTCATAAAATTTGAGAATTCTGAGAAACAGATACAAAACTAGACATAGACATTTATCATCATTCATAGTGATAACATGTATTTTAATATCGGCTGCAGAAAATAATGTGTATGTGTATGTAATTTTCTCAACTGGTTTCTAATGTCATAATTAAGTGTATATGTTCTATTAATTTAAAGAAAGCAATGTTACTTTTAAATGCTAATGCATTTCTTTTCTCTTTCAACCACTTTTTTTCTGTTTGCTTTAAGCATAGGCACATTTTTTTCTTTAGTGTCACATTGTGTAATGTTGAAATTGTATTCATTTAATCCACTCGCAGATAGAAATCATAAAGTAGCCTATGTCAAAGTATTCCTGTATTTTAAATATGAAAAAGGAAAATTGGCATATCTTAATATATCTTATTTTAGTAAGAATATATTTTTCCCACATAAAAGTTTTAAGTTTCCACTTACATATAAATGCCTGTTCAGGCTATTGTTTCCAGTTTAATAAGTATGGGGAGGTATATATCTCTGAACTGAGAGTAGTTCTATCATTTTGACATTTAATTTTGTTTCTCTTTTATAAATGTCTTGTAAAAAGAGAATCATTTAGCATCTGTTTTATCTACCAACATCTGTCCCAGTTATCCACTGTAACAAAATGTACACATTTCTTATATCAGAGATTGATTCAATCTTTGAGATGAAGGTTTTAATATTAGAGATTTTCAGGGGAGCATTAATGTTATTACAAAAATAATTTATCTTTCATTATGTACATAATTAGAGATAAAATATTTTATCTTATAGTAACATATCTATATTAAACACATATATACATATATATGTATGTATGTATACACACACACACAAATTCTGTATATACATACAGAAATTATTTTAGGGAGAGTCTTCCCTTCGAAAAACAAGTTGAGTTGGATGTAATTTTAGCAGTGATTTAGTTTGAATGCTAAGATCAGGATCGTCTTATAAAATTCAGTTGGAGATATTTTAAAATATGAAATCATCAGACTAACTTCTTTCGAAGTAAGGTTCTCAAAAAATTATTATCTATAAAGTACATTCAACCTTTATTGAGCCAAACCTCCATAACGAGCCACAACTTCCTCATTCAGACTTATTTATGTGAGACTCTGATTGGAAGTGAGCAAATTGAAGAAGAAAGCTCTAAAGAGAATTAACATTTGGCTAATTCAAGATGCGTCTAAATTTCAGGAGCAGCTGTGGTTTGAGTTTTGGGCACAGAAGAGGCATCCGTAACACCAGCAGCATTAGCCACAGCAGCGGTACCTCTAGTGCTCAGCGAGATAAGGGCATTCATCAGACTTCTTTCCTGGGCAATTTTGTTTCTCTATCACGTTGTAGAGCTTTGAGGATTGTTCTCTGGCTCAATAAACAATTCTGTGAGCTGCTTTTTTTTTTTTTTTTTTTTTTTTTTAATGAAATCTTTTTCTGCTTGATTAGCAGAGTCACTGCCTTTGGCTACAATTAGAACATTAAAACCCTGAAGGATATGGAAGAAATAAACAATGAATAAATAGATATGTAATGTATTATCAGAAATTTATTTTATGTCTTATGAAAATTAAATCGGGAAAAAGGGATAGAAAATGATGGAGGCTACAATTTTCTGTCAGGGCAGGTCAGGGCAGGTCACATCTAGAAATATTCATTTATGTTTGTAGATGCTTCTGTTTGAAATAAGAAAGCAGTTATTTTCAAAGATTTGACTGAAGTTTGAAACAAGCCCTAAAACTTTTGGAGGAAAGCTTTATATGTCCAACTTCCAATAGAAGCAGTAAGGCCCTGAGGTAGAAATATACTTGGGGTAAATGAAAGGATACACATTGTTCAGAATATTTTTTAAATGATAAAAATACTGTAAAACAAAAATTATGATAACTATATTACATATATTTAGTGTAATATTAACCTTTGGTTCACTTAAAAAGTCACGATATTCTGTTCGATAGATATTGCTTCTGAATAACAAAATTAAAGAAGAAAATTAAAAAACCAGCATTAAATTTAGAGTAAAATATGTCATTATTAAGAGTAGAACATATAATCTTTGACTTGCTTCTGATTATAAAATAATTAGTGTTTAGTGATTTATATTTGAAACTCATTCTATTCCGGATCTAATTTACTTGTAGATTTGTAAAAACTTCATGCTAAATATTAAAATACAGAGTTATGCATTCCTCTTTATTGGTCCAAAACATACTTAAACATTGTTTCAAAAAGAAAATGTTATAATGAAAAGTGACTGATAATAATTCATTTTATAAGAATGAATTACTTTGAAATACTACTTATGACCGAGGAAATATCAGGCACAAATGGAATACTCAGATGGTGAGATATACAAAAATAGATAAATGATAGATGACAGCAAGATAAACAGTTAAATATAGATGGGGTCATATTTAACACACTTATTGATTTATTTATTCTAAATTTATTGAGGTGATATTGGTTAATAAAGTTACTTAGGTTTCAAGTGTGCAACTTAATAATATGTCATCTGCATATCACGTTGTATATTCACCACACAGAGTCAAATCTTCCATTACCATATAATTATCTCCTTTTTCCCTAATACACCTGTCCATCCCCTTTCCTCCTGGGAGCCACTAAACTGTTGTCTGTGTCTATGAGATTTTTGTTTATTTACCAAATATTAATACCATTATTAATATCTGATATATATATATGATTTTACCCAATTTTAAAAAATAGTGAAAAGTAAAATTCAAAACCGAATTAAAATATCATAACTGAGATCCATATGTATAGCTAGAGGCATCTTCATTCCTGACACTTGCTATGTAGATAGAAACTGTGGGAGGATTCTCTTCTGCTTTTAGACAAGCTGCCACTGTCAGTACTACTGCTGCTGCTGGGCCATAGCTAAATAGTAACTATAGTCCCTAGACATATTTCGCTTTCCAAGTTCAGAAAAACATAAATCCAAAATCTTTTAACTTTGGAAGAGCCCACACTTACTTGACTCCTAGTGCCTGGTGAACATTTGCACTAATAACTCACACTCACAGATGCTGAGCGTCTTTCTAAACATACTATACTCATCCTTTTGAAAATCTGATAAAGTTTTTCATGAGACGTATTTCATGGCATTTACATTTAGCCTCATGATCAAATATAAAAACAATATATGCATTTACTCTAGTATGGATCAAAACATTATAAAAAAACAGGAAAAAAAATTTAGTCCTAACTAACCTTCTTAATTTTTTCAAGGGGATTTTTTTGTTGTTGAGATAAAATTGGTATCTAATATTATATTAATTTCACATATTTGTTCTAAACCCATGGACTGTACAACGTCAAGAGTAAACCCAAATGTAGACTATTGATTTTAGGTGACTATAATGAAGGCACCGCTGTGGTGGGGGCATTGCAGTGATACTCTGCATGTGTGAGCAGGGGGGATACAAAATATCTCTCGGCTTTGAACCTAAACCTGCTCAAAAGAAAAAAAAAAGTCTACTTAAAAAGGTGAAGGAGCAATAGAGACTTTCTCAGACAAAAAAAAAAAAAAATTAAATGTGGGGAAACCCTAAATAACAAAAATGTTACGTTGTTTTCTCACATGAGAACTATATTAAGTACCACTTGGCTATTTCAAAACTTATGTTTTTGAATTCATGTTGATCATTTTATTTGCCCTTAAGTAAATAAGATTATTTTCAACAATACGTAATTTATTATCACTATCTATAAGAGCAAGAAAGTATTATACATTCATATTTTAAGTGTAATGCTCTCTTCACTGAGGTACTTAATTAAATAATGGAGTAGAGTTTCTAGCACCGTATAGCTTCTGCTTAATGTGAAAGATAAGACATTGTTTCAATATGTTTTAAAAAGCGTTTTCTTCAAACTTTAAAAATTGGTTTTTTTGACCAAGTCTCATTTTACAGCCAGTTTCATAAAAGCATTTTTCAGTTGCATATATAATTATGAATCTCTAAGTAAAATTTTTCCCTAATCATTGCACTAACAAATCTTCTAGATTTTTTTTTTCCATAATAAGCATTTCTTCTTAACTAAATGACTTCCAGAAACTCTACTGTTTCTGTGTTAAACGTAGAAAATAATGTCCTGTTCTATTCTATATATTTACACATTTTTAAGTATCTAAATTATTGCAAATAATATAAAGCCTGACTTTATTAAATGCGATAGATGATTTTTATAAGCATAGAAGTTTTTTTTGTTTGTTTGTTTGTTTTTTAGTATAATTTGCAGATTGTTTGTTGGCAGTAAAATACAATATAGAAGACAGTCAGAAAAATAATGAAGAGAGTATTCTTTACTGAAGTGAGAAAGGCAGTTGTTTGCCAAGAATAGAACATGCTTTGTTTGTTCACCAGAGATGTAACTTACATCTTTTTTTCTGACAGTGTTTTCAAAAGTAAAATAAAGAAAACAAAAGATTTGTTATTTTTTCTTTTTTGCCTAATTTTCTGATTTTCTCAGAATATAGATATAGCCTTATCAACACAGATAAATTAATTTATGCCTATAATAATTTTACATCCCGTCATTGTTTTCATATATGTGTTACAGACTGATTTCGATTTCAATATGGATATTTGTTTGTTCTACAGAATAGGAATTGAACCAGAAAGGCTTTATATAATATCAGACCAAATTAAAAGTTGAGAACTATACAAAAGTATTGGATCATGTCAAAAGTAATTGGGTGGAACATATTGGAAAGAATATAGGTAAAAAACTAAATTGATATAGTAAGGAACATTAGAAAACAAACTACTTAATTCTAGCAGATAAAGAGAAATTTTTTTTTTATTTGAAACGAATTGTGCATTTATAACTAAAGAAAAAATACAGAGGTGGTGGTTTTGTCTTAAAGCCTGATCTTGCACACTTTTTATTAAAATATGCACATTTTGTCCATATTCTAAACAATCTTGCTAATTTACACATAATTTCAATTAGAATAAATATTTTTTCACCATCATATCCAGGTATTGGAATAAAAATCATTAGCCTTTTTTTGGTATAGTATGAAGAAATATATTTTGAGAATTTATTTAAAATTTTTATTATTTTTTTCTGAGAAGTGAGAAAAATTTTTGTCTTATCTCTTGTCATATATATTCCTGAACATTAGCAGTGGTTAGATAAGTTTCAAGATGTTTACAAAGAAAGATGATAACATTTACAATTATTTGTATTCTATTAAATTGACAATGAGAATAAAATCATTTCTCTCCTTGGAATGGGATATTGTTTTAAAGATACCAGTCAATTAAATGCCTTGTGGCCATTTGAAGAATTAGAAAGCTCATTGATCCTCCTATCTATATTAACAATCTTATTTATCACATTTCTTTCTTTCTTTTTTCCTTTATTGTACTATAGACACATGGCCAATAATATATGTGATTTAGCAACATAAAACAAAAGCCAGTCAATTTTTCATTTCATATACAGCCAACATCAGGCAATACCATCTCCATTCTACTATAAGTAGGCTGAATGATCTCCATCATTAAAAGAAAAATGTAATGAAACATCACCCAGAACCCATGTATATTGTCATTTATGCTGTATTCAGTTAGAAATATACAGTTTTAAATATTACTTCAATATACATTACTCGATATTTCTCCTAGAGAAGAAATTATAATGCTTATTCAGTACATGGTACATCTTGTTTCCTAAAACTGATTTAAAGAAAAGAATTGTATATAGTGGCAGTGCATTTATTTGACAAGCTAATTGAAATTGCATAATAAGTCAGTCTGATTTCCAAGGACAAAAAGGTTAATGGAGTGTGCTTCTCTAAACTTGTACAATAGCTGAGTTTTCTTTACCAAAATAATAGTGATTCCCAATATTAGTAGTTACATTATTCAAACAGCAAAGATATATTTGAAAGGAACTTGTAATCATGATAAAATAAACTCATTTTAGAATACACAATTCACAAACTGAACACATAATGTCATGTCCTTGTCAAACAATACAAAATGCAGTTATTTTCCCTGTTAAAAACTGTTATGACTTCAACTTAAATATATTTAGTGGGACAACACAATCAGAGGGTATTTAGACAAGTAGTATTTAGTCTATTACTTTGCTTCCATAAACTAGAAACACCAGACCTTTTTTTCCCTTTGATATAATTCAGCTTCAGTTGAAAATAAATGCAAATTGTCAATGGTAAATTTTCTGTATGAGGATAGTGTTTAGAAATAAGGTGGTCAGAAAGTGAAGTTTATTTGAAAAATAAAGCTGAGTTAGGAAAGGACAATACATACACAAAGACCTCTTTCTAACCTTTATAATGTAGCGGTTTTTATATTGAAATAAGAAAAAAGTAGACTTTATAAAGTTGAGAGAAGAGCAAAATATGATTATTTCTATAGCCAACTTAATGTTTAATGTAAGTGTAAGTGCATTGGTACTGTCTAGAAATATTACATCACTATGAGATTATATAAAGATTAAAAATATATTTACTATTTTCGCATTACAAAAATAATACTGGTTCTTTTTCTTTAATATATACTTTACCTTTGTAAACAAAACTAGATTACTTTGCAATTAACTCATTTAAAAATCATCATATTTATTCTGTGTAAAGTTCCCCACATTCTAGATTTTGTGAATTGTGTCTACATGGTATAGTTTAATATGTCTATAAATTGGTAATTTGCTTGAGAGAATTTATCAGACTCAGGTTCAAATTTTTTTTTTTTTTTTTTTTTTTTTGTCACTCTAATTCATAGGTGGTGTAGTGTTCTTCAGCAGGAGGCATATACTGTTGGAAGTCTCTTTTTCCAATAGTAACTGAAAAAATGGTGATATTGCAAATGTATTACTTCTTCAGCTGTATCCCGGAAAAAAAGAAACATTATCTCATCTACCATTTTGTTGCCCAGTGGCTTAGTTCTTACAAGAAAAACATTCTATCTCTTCCCTTCAACACTGATTTGCAAAATAATGAATGGGGTTCCTAGCATTGTTCAATAGTTATTTTTATATTATGTAGAACCTATGGAATTTAGCATGTGGGATGTGTTTCAATCTACAACAGTAATTTTCCTTAATTATCCTCAAGTTATTTCTTTCCAGTCAATGAAAACCTTTTTAAATTGGCTTTTGAGTCCTTTGGCATGACCCCGAAAGTCAGAAATAGCTAAGTAGTTGTTGTGAATGATAATGTTTCAAGTACAATTTGGACATTTCTACCCTGGACTTGGAATTAACCATATTTCAAGAAGCCATGTTTTGATTAAGCGAAAATAGCATCTCAAGGTCTCAATTAAGTCACTAAGGATGCTTATTGCTACTGGTTTATTATTTTTAGTCACTCTGAGTTGATAGAGTAATATATGACAAAATATCAATTGATTTCTAATACTTTCAATTCCCATTCTAGTTGAGAGATTATTTACTTAATTTCTCCTATATTGGATATGTATACTTTTTCAGCACACCAAAAATCCCTTTTCTCAAGGACATAGAAGGGAAAAAAAGTCAAATAATTATACTAAAATATGCTTCAGTGTTGGTTGTCCTTGATTAATTTCCTCAGATAAATTGATATGTGCTTTCAGTATGTACTTTCAGAAATTTTCAGAGAATAGTTCCTTTAATTTTCTTCCCCCTTGCTTTGTTTTTTTTTTTCAGAAAAATAATGAATATATAATGTACTTTATTACATATAAATAAATATATATGTAAACATTTATTATATATATAAAATGTTCCCTATTTTCTATATTTCCTCTTTCCTCAAATAAACTTTGTTTCTTCATTTTTTTATTATAAATACTTATTATGTTTATTTGTTTATATATGTTACTTTTATAAAATCTTTATTCCTGAATTGTCTATTTTTTTCCAATGCTCTCTCTCTTATTTGTTCCTTTTTAAAAACTTGCATCATTTTTTAATCCTTTTTTAACACATTTTGTAATGTTGTAGTTTTTCTCTGTTAAATGGCCATATCTTTATGATATGTTTTCATTTTTTTAATAAAAATATTGCCTTTATGTTTACTTTTTAAAAATAACTTTGCCTAGGATTTAACCTTAATTAGTGTTTACAACCCCTCTCCCTCTTTCCTTTTACCTGGAATTAGTTTTTCTATACTCTAGAAAAAAAGCAAGGTAAGGTAGCCATTCTAAATTCAGAGCTCCAGAATTTCCTGCATTTCTGGTTTTGTGAAGAGATACAAATATTAGTACATTTTTTAAATTCTTCCTAAACTTGTTTAAGTTTCCCAAGTTTATCTGGGCCTCCTTTGTATTTTGGTTTCATTAACTGTTTCCTGCTCAGTTTTGATTTTTTTTTTTTTACCTAGAATTATCACTGAGAGCCTTTGCCTTGAAGGGGGAGCTTTGGCTGATAGAGAAGTTAAGAGGTCTCTAGCTCCTTCAGACTTTACTGTGAATTACTTAAGATCAGCTGTGAATGTTCACACCAGTTTAGAAAACCTCTCTGATACAATTTATATCACTGTAGATTAGTTTTATTTTTTCTCGAAGTTAAACAAATAGAATGATACTGGATATGCTTTATTTGCGTACCTTGTTTCATTTAGCATAATGATTTGACATTCATCCATTGGATGAATATTATAACATTTATGTATACATTTACCTGTTGATAGATATTTGAGTCATTTCAAGTTTTACAAATTTATTAAAAATCTGATACATTATTTTTGCATAAATAACTTTTGGGCATAAATATTCATTTCACTTGGATAAATAGAGAATTGAAATTTCTGAGCAATATAGCAACTCAGTACTTAATTTTATATGAAAATATAAATTTTTTTTTCAAAATAATTTTAACATTTTTCAACTCCCAATAGCAACATGTGGGTATTCCCATTGTTTGGAATCTTTGTAGGCTCCTTGAGTTTTTGTTTGTTTTCTTTTGTCATTTGATTCTTATTGTTTTTGAGTTAAAGGAGTTTTTTTTATTTATTAGGATACAAGTCCCTTGTCAGAAAAAGGTATTCTGATAATTTTCTCTTGATCTGTAACCTGTCTATTTACTCACCAAAGGATTTCTGGAAAAGCAATTAAAAAAAAAAAAAAAGTAAGTAAAAAATAAATTAATTTTGTTTAATTCTGTGTTTAGTTTTTGTATATGTGTGAACTATGTAAGAAACTTGAATGCAAAGATATGAATTTTTGTTTTCCTTTATATGTTCTATACTTTTAGGATTTTCATTAAATTCTATCGACACATTTTGAGTTAATTTTTGCATATGTTGTTAACTAAGATTTGAAGATCATTTTTTCTTCTGTAAAGATGTATAATTATTTGTTGAAAAAGCTGGGTTTTTTTTCCTTTGGATTACCTCATTTCCTTTGTCAAAACAGAATTGACTGTACCTCGGCTTCTATTTCTGAACTCTCTTTTTCATTCCATACTGATCTAGATGTCTATCATTTTGATAATATCACACTTTTCAAAATTAAATCTACTAGGGTAACATTAGTTAATAATATTATGTAAGTTTTAGATATACAACTCTATAATACATTTTCTGATACTGCATTATGTGTTCACCGCCCAAAGTCTAGTCTCCTTCCTTCATCAGATATTAGACCTCTTCATTCTCTCCCCACTCTCCACACTGATAACCACCATACTGTTATATATGTCTATGAAAAAAGCAAAAGCAAAAAAAATTGATGGGACTACATCAAACTAAAATTATCTGCATGTCAATAGAAACCATCAACAAAACAAAAAGTCAACCAACCGAATGGGAGAAGATATTTGCAAGTCATACCTCTGATAAGGGGCTAATATCCAAAATACAGAAATAATTCAGAAAATTCTACAACAAAACAAATCAATTAAAAAATGAGCAGAAGACCTGAATACGTTTCTCAAGAAGACATACAGATGGCCAATAGACATGAAAAGATGTTCAACTTCACTAGTTATAAGGGAAATGAAAATCAAAGCCACAGGAGATATCACCTCACACTATCATCAGGGGGACAAGTAATAACAACTGTTGGAGAGGTTGTGGGAAAAAAGAAACATTCATACACGGCTGGTGGGAATATGTAAAATGGTACAGTCACTACGAAAACCAATATGGAAGTTCCTCAAAAGTTTAGGCATAGAGCTACCATGTGACCCAGCAATCCTCGGTATCTACCCAAAAAGTTTGAAAACATATATTTGTAAAATTATATGTATCCCTATGTCTTTTGCAGCACTATTCACATTAGCCAAGACTTGGAAACAACCTAAGTGTCCCACACTGTCTTCTCACAATTTTATTCTAAACCTTTAAATAGCTTGTAAAGACATCCCTTTTTCAGTTCCACAAGCAAGAAGCTCTGAAGTTGCCATTCTGTTCTAACTAACAAGCAACAAAGCTCAATAGATGGGAAAATCAACAATTCTCTTGGATCCATAAAAGAGGGGAGGACACAGGGAAAACCTATGCCCTCAAGATTGGAGGGACAGACAGGTGGATGCCGAGTCATGACTTACCAGAGTAGACACTTGAGTATGGAACCACTCTCCGGAGCCAGCACTACGGCAGAAAAACCTGGACTGAACTTCTGGAGGCTCCGTGTGAATGAGTCTGAGGGTTAAAAACTGCAAGGAACCCAGGTTTGAGGGGGCCCCACTTACCTCCAGAAGCTCTACCAGGTTTCCACAATAAATAGCAGAGAAAAATCCTTTCCTGCTTCTTGTAAGAGAATGGAAAAAGAACCATTTTGAAATACCCGGGAGGAATGTGTGTATGTGGGTTTTTTTTGTTTGTTTGTTTTGTTTTGTTTTCTCAATAAGGCCTGCCCTCAGGGGAAACTCATTAATCACAGCCTGTCTCTCTGGTGTTTTATCAGCTACTAAGTGACCTGGGAGGAGGGAAAGACTCAACTTCAGCCTGCCCTAGCCATCCTGTCCCACCTGAGAGGAGAGAAAAAACAAACTGATAAGCACTTGTGAAGCTCACAGTCCAGAGTGAGACAGAGGCTCACTCAAACACCTGGACCTAGTCTTAGGGTTATAGAAGGCTTCTCCTCCGCCCACACCACCACCAAATTACTAAGGCCTCTTTGCAGCAGTTCTTTTAACCAAATACACCATGCCCAGCTATCAAGAAAAAATTACAGCACACACTAAAAGGCAAAAAATACAATTTGAAGAGACATAGAAGCATCAGAACCAAACTCAAATCTTATTAGACAAGTAACTTAATTATTAGACAAGTAACTTAAAACGACGATGTTTAATATGCTGACTTCTAATGGATAGCATGCAAGAACAGAAGGTCAATGTAAGTAGAGATTGAAAATTATAGTGGTTACCAGAGGGGAGGAAAGAGGTAGACAAGGGAAAAATAATTTTAAATCATTTCTTCAATTAAAAAATAATAAATAAATAAATTTTTAAAAGAAACAATCAAAAAAGAAATACTCAAGATTAAAAAATACTGCAATAAGAATAGGAATAGGAATCTTACATGTCTACTCTAAACCCTACTTACTAATTCTTTACATTTTTTCTGTTTTCCTCTTTTCCTTTATTCCTGTTTTTTTTTGCAAAAATTAGTATTTTTAATATTCCATTTTTTGTTTTTATTGACATATAAGCTACAATTTTGTTTATTTTTGTCATATATTACCCCAGTCCATGTTTGAATATTATGCTGCTTGTATAATGTAAGAAAATTACACCAATAATCTGTTTTTCTTCATGTATTTTACAATATATTTACACACACTGTATGTTATAAACTCCCTGATTAAATGATATTTTTGCTTTAAAATCTAAAATGTTTGAAATAAAATGTTAATAACTATTTTACATTTCCTCTATATATTTAGAATTTTCTATGTTTGTTATTTCATTATGAAGATCTGAATTTTTATTTCGAATGGTTTTCTCCTAGCCTAAATAACATACTTTAAATCTTTTGGATAAGTTTGCTCTTTCACAATTCGTTAAATTATTTTTTATCTGAAATGCTTTTAATGTTTACTTTTGGTGGCCAGCTTCTCGAAATATTCTAAATTGATAGTGTCTTTTGCATTTCTTTTTTCCTTTTTCCAATATTTCATTCTTTCTAATTTTCATTATTTTTTATGATAAATCTGTACTTGATTTTATCTTTGTTGCCTGTGCATAATGCTTCTCTTTTTATCTAACTACAGTGGCATAATTATTATGTATTTTTGTGTTAATTTCTTGTGTTTATCTTGTGTTAATTTTTTTGAGCTTGAGAATATAGTGGACCATAATTTCTTTCATTTATTTGCCATGTTTAAAAAGTTGTATAAGGAAGGAGTCATACTCAGAATATAGTGACATGTTAATAGATATAAATGATACCAATATTTACATAAAAAAATTTTAACAATGACATCTGAAATGCATAATTTTTATTGAACATGTGAGAAATTTCAAACATGTACTAATTTTCTGAAGAATATAATTTAATAAAGCAAGAATTTTAAGTAGAAGATTTCTTATTTAATTAATTATATGAAACAAAAAAGATTTAAAATTAATGAAAAAGATTAAAATCAATGAAATAGATTGATCTGAGAGGCTGGACTCAAACAATATAACAAAATTAAGTATTAATAGTTGTAGCAAATATGAATTTAGAACAAAATATAAATGTTTATTAAATTATAACACAAAATATAAGTAATAATGGTGTTTTAAAGAAAATAGATCTGCTATTATTGACTAAAATAATAAAATAGGGTGAGGTTGTAAAAATAAAAGACCTGCTATTATTGACTAAAATAATAAAATAGGATGAGTTTGTAAAAATAAAAGATTAATTTTTATGTCAAGTTATTAATATTCATTTGACTTAAAATTAAAGAATCATGAAATTCATGGTCATTTGTTTTTTTTGGAACAAATATAAATTCATAAAAGCAGAGTTTGAAGGATTAATGTCATACAATAAAGATTTTAGAATAAATTGGAGAATAGTTACTCCCGTTTCATAAATAAATTTATATCCAACAATAGAGAGATTTTATATCTCAAATGAATATATCAAAATAACAAGCAAAATTGAGAAAAATATAAGAATAAGTTGAGAGAAACTTATTATGAGAAATGTTAATATATTCCTCTAAAGTTTTGATATGTAAAAAAGCAAGATAAAGATATGAATGAGATGACCATGATCATGATCATCAACATTACTCACAGTTCTTCACATTGTACAGAACAAGCATAGTTCTCTGTAATCTAAATACATCATCACGTATGTGCCAAACAACCACTTGTGAGTCAGGTAATATTGATAATTAATACAATTTTACCTATGAGAACATTGAGGCTTGGTGAGCTTAAGCAATCTGACCAAGGTAACACCTGGCAAGGGAGAAAGCTACTTAATATTTTTATTTAATAAATATATTTGTCATTCAAAGTCTTAAATCAAGCCACTTATTCCAAGCTCCATGAAAGATATTTTTAAATTATTTACACAAAATGCCATTATAATGTCTTAATGGAGTCCAAAAAAAGTGAATGCAGTCATATTCTTTAAATATAAATGAGTAAGTTTAGACAATATATTCAAAACTTAATTTAAATTTAAAAACTCAATTTATCATATAAAATAGTTATTAAAATTTGATTATTTAGAAATCATTTAATAATTAATTAAAATGAAAATGTTATATATGTTAAAATTTAGCAAAGCATTCAAACTTTAACTAAGGAAAACATTTTGCCTTTAATAACTTTTAACATATTTTATTAGATGTTTTTATATATATTAAAAGCAAGGTATTTTTGCTTCATTATGATCTTGCTTCTCATAAATCTCAGAGGTAGTAATCAAAGTTTCTAACATCTACAATACTGTTATTGCTTGTTAGCAATGATGCTGTTCTTTAAATTTATTTTACTATACTGATGCTTAGAAGCACTTTGGTTGTCATGTTGAAGATTCAGTTCTTCATATGAGACCACATGCCTATGCTATTTTTAAACACATATATCAGTAGAGTTCCTGCTTAATAATGACCAAATTTCTCCTATATGAAATAATTTATCTTATTTGAGAGTAATTCATTACTCTTTATTTCATGAAATGATAAAGAACAACCTCTTACAGAAAATAAAAGAGTCCATTAATTCTAATAAAGTCAACTAATTGCATAACTGCCTTATGAATTTCTGAAACCTGTCAGATTGGATTTGGGCCCGCCCTAACAAGTGAATTTTAACTCAATACCTTTTTTTTTAAGGCCCTATCCTCACATACAGTTACTTCATGAGCTGTAAGGGTTAGGGCTCCAACATATGAATTTGAGTTAAAATAATCGAGTCCAACCAAATTCAGGTTGCATTTTCTATTGTGGTGGAATTATAGGATTTTTGTCAATTGTTAAAATCTCCGAATATGGGAGAAGAAAACAAATCACAATTTTAGAGTTACATGATAAATTAGAGAATCTCAAACTTAATATCCATGTTTTAATATATGTATGCTGAGGACCTTGAGGTTAAAAGTCTTATCTACATTTAAAGATAAGTTAGACCAGAGGGTGTAATACAGATCTCTATGATTTTGAGAATATCTTCTTTTGTGTTTTCCATGTGATAGAATCATATGTAAATTATATGTTCTATTAGAATATATCACATTTCCTCATGTTTCATAATTCTCTAGATATATTTTCAAAAAATACATAATTTAAGTCACAGAATACATAGCTTTTGGTAAATCAAAAAATATGTAATGATTTTAATAATTAAGTGGTTGATTTCTGAATAATTGTGGCTTACAATGACATTAACTTGGAAAGTCCTCAAAATAGTGTATACATCAGAATTTTATACCGAATGAAAAGTATATACACTTTCGAAATATGTTGAAATAAATCTTTCTACTGTGAAATCATATAAACCTAATATCAGTGTATTAGTTTCCTTAGGACTACAGTAATAAACTGGATGGCTTAAAACAACAGAGATTTATTCTCTCACAGTTCATAAGGATAGACATCTAAAATCAAGGTGTAGACAGAGCCTCATTCCCTCTGAAGCTTAGGGAAGAGTCTTTCTTTGCCACTTCCTAGCTTCTGATGGTTACTGGTGATCATTGGCATTCTTTGGTTTGTAGATGCATCACTCCGATCTCTGCCTCTGCCGTCAGAGGGGTTTTTTTTTTTCCCTCTGTGCCTGTCCTTAGCAACACATAGCTTTTTTATAAGCCATGAATATATATTACATTGGACATAAGGCTATTAGACAAGGACAATGACTTACAAGTCATTAAATTTATGGCCCACCCTAATGCAGTATGACCTCATTTAAATTTAATTAATTATATCTGCAAAGACCTTATTTCCAAATAAGGTCACATGATTCTGGGTGGATATAAATCTGGGTGGACACTTCATACTTGGTATCATATTTTTTTTTCAGTAAAACAGTCACATAATGATACATTTTATGACAATGACTTTTATATCCAAGGAAGTTATTTTATTGAAAGAAAGTTAATATGAAAAAGCAATAATTAAAATGTAAATTGTCAAAGCTCATTGGATGGAAACAGGATTCTGGGTCTGTAGCTCTCATTCATAACATCCTCTTAGCTTTCCTTCTATTTGAAAGTCTTTACAGAAGATACAAAGGAGAGGAAAGAAGACAGAAGATACAGGAAGAGACAAAATACTTAGCTTGCATTTTACTTTGTAGAAGATAAAATACTTAGCTTTAAAGCCAGTGAGTTGTTAATTGAAGTAATGTTAAACGAATTTGAGGGAGGAAGAGAACATAATTTTAAAATATTGTATAAACTGAGATTTTCTTTTAAAATAGTAGCGGAATTGCTGACAACAGTTCTGGCAAACATAAAATTAATAATTTCAGCTCCTCTGTTTTGGCAGGAAGTAATTCTATGTTATATTGCAGGCATTCTACCTTACCTTGGGTATTTTCAGAAAGTAATGAGAAATGCCATTCAAGGATGTTTGAAGAACTAGAGATCAGAGAGCCAAAAGCCCTTTGATCTTCCTTTGAGTAAAGGAGATATCGAATTGGCAAATGTTACTATAAAGTACAATAGCAATCCCATTAACTGAAAAAAAAAATTATATATTGGCATGACGCTCAATAGAAAAATAGAATTTATTATCATATAACCTTAATAACAATTCGAGCTCTACAGGAAAGCTAAAATCAACTGAATTATACAGCCTTTCAAGTCACTGCAGAATATAACTTCTCTCTCTCCATTGCTTTAAAGTTGTGCTAAAAAATTCATGGAATAGCTCTTTAAAATTGAAATAATCAATAATAGTTTGTGCAGTTTAGGCACAGTCATTTGACATTAATTGATAATAAGAGTATTGGAACAACAAGGATAGTTAATCAAAAACAGTCTTACATCCCTTAACAGCTCCCAATGTGACAATAGCCAAGAAGATGAGTGGTATTTCCAAATAAATATGCAATAATGTTCTAAGTCTATAACAAGTCCACTTTCTTGTACTTCAAAATAACAATTTGTCCATTAGAACTAGGGACAGATCTATTATGGTCTATTCAAACTTCAGATTATCTTCATAGCCTGCTACTTCTAAAAGCTCCATATGCTAATTCATTCGGCACATATTCTTTGAGTTCCTCTGTGTCCCAGTCAGTATTTTAAAGTCCAGAGATATCTGAAAGAAGACAGACAAAAATCTCTGCCTCATGGAAACTATATTTTTGTATTGAGGCAGACCATATAAACAAGAAACAAATTAGATAGTGTTATAAAAGCCCAAAGTACATTTAAAAATTTGATTCTAGAATTGGGAATAGACAACCCTGCATGAGTTGATGAATTCTAATGAAGAAAGATCCCCCTGAGAAGATATTGGATCAAAGATTTAAGAGAAGTGAAGGGATAAACTCTGGAGATGTCTGTGGAAGAGCATCAAAGGCAGAGGTTCTAACTAGAATCGGAGCACTGAGGGTCCAGAATGAAGTAGGTCTGTGGTGGAGGGGAGGTGATGAAAAAGTCAGAGAGATGACAAGGGGCCAAGTCTTGGAGACGAAGCTCTGTACTCATAATCATTCAGCCGATGACAAGTTCTATGTATCCTGGAGCGCCATGAATCGTGCCTTTGAATAACAGCTCCCTCCACCCCCGCACCATCTAATAGTATGAGTGTATTTATTTTTAGATAATTCCACATACAAATATATTAGTAGAGAAAATTAAAAGCTCTATAAAACAACTTTCTTTTCATTATGATTACAAAATTTTTGAAAATGTACCTGATCTAGGTATAAGATACTATTTCTTCTATTTCAGATACATAATAAATCATATCGATAGATCTAGTTTTTATGTATTAATGCTATCAAAATTATCCAAAATTTTGATACAGGAATAGTTAGAATTAATTTTGGTACAATAATATCAAATAATACACTTTGTAGTACCAAGCCTCCAATAGAGTTCTCAATGATCTCAAATCCTGGTATTGACACTGTAATATAATGTGGTATAGGGTCAATCTCTACAGCAAGAATCATATGGCAGAATTAACAGTATATCACTTGTAAGATTAAGTTATAAAACACTGAGACTTTTTATCGGGCTCATTCTTGCTCTTGTTCTCACCAAACACTCTCAGGAAACAGGCTTCCATGTTATGAGCAGCCTTATAAAAAAATCTACATGGTGAGGAAATAAAGCCAGACAAAAGTGAACAAAGATGAAGCCTGCCAACAAGCATATGAAGAAGCATGGCTATATGTTCGAAATTCAGTTGAGTCTTGAGTTGACTGAATCATCAGCTAACGATATGGCTGTTATCTCATGGGAGACCCAGAACCAGAAATTCTAAGCTAAACCACTCTCAGAATCTTGACCCTCAGAAACTCTACAAAAAAGCACTGTTTTGTTTTTGTTTTTGTTTTTTTTTTTTTTTTTTTTTTTTGTATCAAACTACTGTGTTTTAAGATAACTTATTCCAAAGCAAAAGAATACTAATATATATTTTGGTATCAGAATCTGAGTGCTAAAAGAACAAATTTGAAATGTTGGGATGACTTTAAAACTAGACAGTAAAAGTTAAAGAGAATAATGATAAAAATTTAAAGTGCTTTGTCGAAGCACTTAAGAGGCTCTGCATGACCTTTGATAGGAATATTGAAAGAGGACTTAGAAGAAAGTGAGTTACATGTTATTAAAAATTAGAGAAGGGGTTATTGTAAGGTAGGAGCAGAAAGTTGATAGAAAGTGCAAATATGTAATCAGGCTAAGGTAGTCAAATGTTTAGAACAGTTTGAGATTTTTATCTTGCTTGCAAGTTATCAAATTGGCAAGCCACAATCTCACTGATACTAGCAGAGGTCATCAAACTCCTAGGTTAGATACGAAGGACTTTTTTTACTCAAATATCACAAACTTCATATCTGCTTTAGTTCCTCCTGCTCCCCAAATCTCAGAGATAACTGGAAGTGGCTCCAAGGAATGTTACACATGAATGGGATTTGTGTCACAAATGAGGAACCACAAGCCTAAGAACCTCCCAATCTTACAAAAGAGCTGTATGCAAACTGTGGTGGGCAGAATAATGTCAGCCTCAAAGAACTCAAGAACCTGTGATATTGTTATATGTGAAGTTATATTAAGAATATTGGGATAGGAAGAATATCCTTAAATAAATGGAAGGGCCCTTATAAAGTGAAAGAGGGAAGTAGAAGAGTCAGTGTCAAAATAATGAGAAAGACTGGACTGCCCATTGCTAGCTTTGATCATGGAAGAGGTCTATGGAGCCAGAAAAGGCAAGAAGGTAGATTCTCTCCTGGAATCTCCAGCAAGGGGTGAAGCCCTGCTGATACCTTGCTTTTAGCCCAGCGAAACTTGTTTTAGACTTCTGACCTCTAAAACTACAACATAACATGATTTTTTATTATTTTAAGATACCATGTTTATAGTCATTTGTTACATTAGCCTAAGGAAACTATAATAGATTTCGATACCTATAAGTGGTGTGTTGCTCTAACAAATATTTAAAAATTTGAAAGCTTTGGAATTGAGCAGTGGTCAGAAGCTAAAAAAAAAAAAAAAAAATTGAGAATTCTAGGAACAGCTTAGATTGCCTTGAAAAGACTGTTAGAAATATGGACAATTAAGACTCTGCTGCTGAAGACTCAAAAAAAAAAAAAAAAAAAAAAAGCGATGAGCATGGTATAGAAGACATATGTCACCTTAGGGAATTCCTATATTATTGTGAAGCGACTGTTAGAAATATATGGACATTAAAGATGCCACTGGTGAAGACTCAGAAATGAGAAATGTGCTGTTGAAAGCTGAAGGAGAGGTATTCTTGCTATTTAGGGGCAAAAATCTTGGCTGTAGGTATCTTGTAGTTATGTGCAAAGCAAATTTGTAAATTATAAACTTGGATATTTAACTGAGATTTCCAAGCAAAATGTTGAAGATTTTGGATGATTTATTCTTGCTGCTTATATAAAATGCAGGAGGAAAGAGATACATTGAGGGAAGAACTATTAAGTATAAGGTAATAGAAATCAATGATTTGAAAAATTATCAACCTACCCAGATTATAAAAGATGCTAATTTGGGAAACTCACTATCAGGAAAATGCTCTCTAGAAAGAATGCCACGGATATAATGGGAAACCTTTGCTAGTGCCTAAAAAGGAATTAAGTCACAGTGTTCATTCCCACAAAGGCTCTTTGAAGGTGTGTGACTTATGGATCACCTCAGCCATCTGTGCAGAAACCAGAAATAGAGTTGTATTGTTCAGGAAAGATCTGTTGTTTGATAGAGTGAATCCTCGAGTCATACATGGGAGACTCATAAGAGTGGTACAAAATTTTTACCAACAGAAACACTACTAACTTGTACAAAAAGGACAGAGAGAGGATGAAATGAATGAAATAAATAAAGGTCATTGATCCCCCAAAATTCTGTAACAGGAAACAGGCAGATAAAATTATAGATAAATGCAGGTAGAATCATGTACGGTTTAACAACCTTACTCTCGCCAATGGATTGCATATACAATTAAGCCGAAAAATTTCTATTGCCAGTGACACTGTAGCCATCAAAACGTCATAGCTCAATGCATTTCCCATGTATTTGTGGTGATGCTGGAGTAAGCACACTTATTGCTCCGTCGGTCTTAAACAGGTATAGCACATACAGTTGTATATAGTTCATAATACTTGATAAAGATAATAAATAAATATCACTGGATTATGTACTTACTATACCATGCTTTTTATTGTTATTTTAGAGCACAATCTTTATACTTACTTTAAAAGTAAGTTTGCTACCCAGCAGCAGCTTTATGTATTTCATGTTTACCACACCTCAATTGCATCATTTTCTCTCATGCTTCATTTAATCTCAAGTTATTTTATAAACTTAGTACAGCCTAAGAGTATAGTGTATACAAAGTCTACAGTAGTGTACAGTAATGTTTAGGGCTTTGCATTCACCCACCACTCACTCACTGACTCACCTGGAGTAATCAGATTCTAATACGGCCTCCAGTGATTTCTGTCTCTTGGTCTCACACCATTATATAATCCCCTTCCATATTTAACTGGGGTTCATCAACGTGCCAAATATCACATGGCAGAATATTGCTTTTTCTGTCTCTCTTTCCCGTCTCTTCCTATCTCTCTCCTGTCTTCATCTTACCCCATCCCCCATTTCTCCCTCTCTCTCTCTGGCAGAAATAGGCTGCCATATTTTGAGCAGACATATGAAGAGGCCCACGTGTTAAGAAACTGAAACCTCCAGCCAGAGCCAGTGAAGAACTCAAATCTGCCAACAATCAGGTGAGTAAGCTTGGAAGAAGATTCTGAAATTCCAGTTAAGGCTTGAGATGGTTGCTGCTCCACCTAAGAGTTTAACTCAACCTTGTTACCAACTCTGCTAAAACCATCCAGCTCATTTGTTGCTAGATTTCTGACTGTCAGAAACTGTGGGAGATAATAAACATTTGCTATTTTAAGCTACAAAATTTTAGGGTAATTTGTTATGCAACCAAAAATGGCTTATTCAGTTTTGTTTTTGTTTTTCCAGATTACCTTACTTCAAAGCAGCAATTATCGCTTTAAGGGAAAAATATTCTCAGACATACAGAAAATGTAAAAATTCAAAATATCTTTTCAAATAATAACAGGAAATGTTACAACAAATATGTCAGAACAATAAAAATAAAATATAGCTATTCATGGCAAAACTCCATACAGCCTATTAAAAAATAGATCAGTATAAAAATTATTCTAAATAGCACTGAATATCTTTAATTTTACTTTTTATTTACAGTCATTTGTTTTTGTACTGCTGATTTTGCTCTTTCTCTAACTGTGAATTAAAAAGCAAATGAACACTAAACTGCTGAGTACAAGAAACATTAGAATGTGACATATGCTTGCCCTCACCTCAGAGAAACATGGTAAACCACATGTAAAGTTCTCTGAACTCTTTTTAATTCATAGTTTGAATTATGGGGGGAGGGGAGGGTAAATTTAATGAAATAAAGAATCATAAAAAGTAAACGGTTTTAATCAATTAGAAAAGAATCAGTCTGGAAATGAAAAATTAGATGACTATTTTATCACAATTTACCATGGAATTATAATGCAGAGAAAATAAAGCAAGAATTTTAATTTTAAAAAAGTGCTTTTTCTCTATGTAAGATTTTTTTTAAAAAATATTTTTAATGCTAGGATATAATTTTCCACATATGCAATTTAGAAAGAATTTCAAAGTGTCTGTTTCTACTGATTCTTGCAAAGTTTTTGCTAATTCCTAAGTAAGATTCTCTATTCTATTTTTGCTTCCACTTATCAGTTACTTTTTCTATTAGATGCTGTAATTCCATCAATGTTATTTTAATTTCATCTTCAATTCACTATGAAGCAATTTAATTGTACCCTTTAAAATGAAAAAAAAAAAAAAAAGAAAGAAAGAAAAGAGATATAGGAATGTTTAAATGCATTGCCAGAATTCAAGTGCTATTTAGTGTCAGAGGAGATATTTTAAATGTCATTACTTAATTTTAAAGTTTTTTTTTCTTTTATAATTATTCAGTAACTTAGAAACTTCTTCATGCATACTCATACTTTTTCAGAAATACTCTTTTAATGAGTCTTGAGTGCTCTAAAAAGTAATCATCACTTTGTAGCACTCTGTTTTAACCAATATTATGTTTTATAATAAATACATGTAAAAGCAAACAAATGAGAAAGCAGTGGAAAAGAATTAAATCATTAAATCACCATTTAAAATTGTTTCCTGTATTTTCCACGTAGATCTGAATGAGCTTTCCTCCAAGGAGCTCGCCTTGGAGGTCAAATAGAGACAGATACCATAAAACAGGTGTGTGACTTCCTGCATTCCTCTGCTCAAGGGTGTTTCTTGACCATTGTAGTGTGCCTAGACATTGTTCCCACCGGCCTACACCTGCAGAGATTGTAATTCTCTAAAAATATCCTTTGAGAAATGTGGTATGTAAGCTAGTAAATAAACAGCCCAGCTTCTTTGCACGTTTCACAGAACAAATATTTTTTTTTTTATTATAAGAAGTATATTAGTGGAATTAAACCTCAATTTCTTTTATAGGCAATCCGCCAATTATGAAAATTTATTGGGTTTTTTTCTTTCTTTTGTCTCATTTTACCACTTCGTGTACACTTCTCGAAGTGACCTCCCAAGTAAAATGGTTAAACACGAATGCTTCAGTCAGCTTCTGCATTTGGAAGATCCCAAACTAGAATAATAAATATGCTCCGAACTTCCAATGATAATGTATAGACTTATTATTTGACAGAATTGTCCTCTGTGCTGTTTTCGGTGCCAACTTTCTTAATAACATCACCTGTTCTGCTGACACTCACTCTGAAGGAAATGAACTTTGACTCCTGAATCAACAGGATCTCAGAGAAAGGTAAAGGGAAGAATCAAGAAGACAAAAATATTGTCTGCGTGTCAGGGACATATTGTGGCTAACTTCAATTTTTTAATTGCGTATTTTTGAGTAATTTTAGGTTCACAGAAAAATTGAGAGGAAGATACAGAGATTTCCCAAATACCCCTTTCCCTCACACATGCACAGCCTCCCACATTATCAACATCTCCCACCAGAATGGTACATTGACCCATAATCTCAAAGTCTGTAGTTTCCATTAGAGTTTCTCTTGGGGTACATTCTATGCGTTTGGACAAACATACCACTTTTGTAGTATCATTCAAAGCATTTTGCACAATTATGTATCATTATACAGAAAGTTCTAGCTAGTGTCATAATAAAATGAAATGAAATGAAATAAAATAAAATAAACAAAATAAAATAAAATATATACAGACTGAGAAGGAAGAAATCGAAACATCATTGAGACTTAATGAGGAGTTTGTTAAGAGATTTCTGGAAAAGATTATCAATTTTGATCTTAAATGAGGCCCTTGGTTGTCACATTCAATTTTCTTTCCAGCCTTTGCCTTGCCCCTTTGGATAATAGCATGGGATGATGTAATATTTAGCATTATTTCAGACATATTGAGACAATGAGGTAAAGTATAAGGAAGCAGAGAGGTGCCAACCTAGAGCTGTGATATCACTGAAGAGCTGATCCTGCTTGGCATCTGACTACCTATGACTTTTTGATCTGGAAGTCAACTAACTATATGTCTCTATTTTATAAGCACGTTTTCTCCTTACATTTTATAATTCATACAAAAGTCTTTCTTAAGCATAATTCAGAGAAACCTTTAGTTATGTTAAAAAATAAGTTATATATCATAACAAAGAAAATAACATATATATTCATTTGTATTACTGATTAAATAGTATGTTTTCATTTGTTTAAAAAAAAACAGAAAAAAGTAATAAAAAAAACTTCAATCAATAAAATTGAAAACAAAGATAATAGGGTAAGTCAATAAAACTAAATCATGGGCATTTAAAGAACAGTAAAATGTATGAATGTCTTGACAAATCAATCAGGAAAATGGAAAGGGTCACAAACTATACATATCTGTAACGAAAGGATGAACATTACTGCAGATCCTATAGACATTAAAAGGACAATAATTAAATATAATAAACAACTTCATTCCAATAAATGTGTCAACTTTGATGGAATGGACATATTCCTTTAAAGATTAGTTTAGAAGAAAAGATTTTATATAAAGTTTTATGTATGTGGATAAAATGGAATTTTTTAGTTATCTCACCACAAAGAAAACTGAAATCCAGAAAGCATCAATGGCAAATTGTACCAAATATTTAAGGAAAGAGAAACTACCACTTTCCACATAGCCACTCCCAGGACAGAGAAGAGATGAGATCACAATTCGTTTTAGAGCCCAGATTACCCTGACTCCAAAAGCAGAAATTACAAGAGGGTAGACAATAGAGCAGTACACTAAAAATTCACAAACACAAAAATATTTTTTTAAAATATTTTTAAAAAATCAAATCTTGCAACACATAAATACAGTAACTAGTTTGTATATCCAGCTGCCACTACCTCTAGGGTTGAAATAAAACACCCATGAAAGACCTCCTCCTACATTCTAGTGCTAGGATTCAGACTTTGTTTGGCAGGGCACTGCCATGGACCATTGTATGGCAGAGAAGTTGTGTAGTACTCTGCTTGAGGAATTTGCTGGAAATCTATCCTCTCTGTGCCAGGGAAATCTGGACATGGGGTAAGTCCTCCAGAGGTACTCTACTACAAAACTTCTCAAGGATATCAGGGGAAGTTTTGGGTACTCTTTGCCATGGTTTCCTGGATCAAGAGAAGCTACACAGGCTGGGTTTAGAAAATATTACTTGTGCTAAAGGACTTGGGCACTAGACAAGGCCCAAATTAAGGGTCTGCTGCTGGAAATTCACCCCTTACTGCAGGATCCTGGAGCAAGAGAAACTGTATAGTCAATAGGAGCTTAGTGTTGGAAATACCGTCCATGATACAGGACCCTGGTGCAATAGGAAACACAAATGCTTTAGAAGATAGGTTCTAGATATTCAAACCTGGCTTCAAACCTTGCTACCAGACCCTAGTGCATTAGAAGTTGCATATACTATAGAAGCTTTGTGCTGGAAATATCACCTGTGCTGCACACCCCAGGTGCTAGGGAAATGTGCATATGAGAAACTTGGTATTGAAAATACCACCCATGTTACAAGACCCTGGTGCAAAGAAGCTGTGCACATGATAAGATCTTGGTGCTAGAAATATAATTCTTGCTTCAGGATCTTGGGACGAGGAAACTTCACATGCTGCAGAAGCCTGGTTTGGAGAAGTTGCCCACTCTGCAGCTGCTGGGAGATGCATGCTACATTGCACATCTCTATACTGCAGAAACTACCCATACAAGAGGAGACAGGTTCTGGAGCACCCAAGAACCAGGAGGGAAAAATTATTCTCTCATTCAATGTCTACCAGTGCTTTTTACTGTCCAATCTTAAAAATAGACCAACTGACAAATGGAAAATATTTAAGTTGTCCAGATCCATTTTCAATAGCAGAAAATGTAGAAGAAAATCAATACAGTCTATGCAAATCTTTTACTTATAAGTTTAAAATATTTTTGAGATTAATTCAAGATTTAAATAAATAGAGAGATATAGTATAGTAGTGGATTGAAACGGACAATATTTTGTGATGTAAATTGTTTCCCGATTAACCTATAGATTCAATAAAATCACACCCAAAAATTTGGCAGGATTTTGTAGAAGTTGTCAAGCTGATTCAAATATTTCTAAGGAAATGTGAATGACCTAGGATAGCAAAACAATTTTTGGAAAAGAAAAAGAGATCAAAGTAGCATGATTTACGCTGACAGATTTCATGATACAAAGTAACAATTAATGTAATGCAGTTGTGTTGAAGAATAGGCAAATAATAGAACAGAAAAGAAGGTTCAGAAAAATTTTCATCTTCCCAAAAAATGATGTTAGAACAAATAAATATTCAAATGAAGAAACAATCAGAAGCAATCCAACAAACTTTGACCATGATATTATGCTGTATATACACGAGTTAACTTGGACGATAGATCTAAATATAAAAACTCAGAAAACAAAAGAAAAATCCTCACAAATTCTCAGGCAGGAGACTGAGAAAATAAATTAAGTATTTCTGAAATTAGTCTTCATGAAAGTTGTTTTTTACAGACACTGTTAAGAAAATGCAAAGGCAAGCCACAGAGTGAAAGAAAAATAATTGTAATAAGTGTGTACGTCTTTCAAAGGACTTTTATTTAAACTATGAAAAGAACTCTTTAGCTTCAATGATAGACATAAGGACTAGATGAAAATAACAACAGATTTGAAACTTTTAAAATATATCGTATTATATTATTATTTTTAAAATTCTACTCAACAACATAAAAGAAGAAATAGTGATATACTTAACGGTATAGCCGAATCTTACATTGCATGAAAGAAGGCAGACTTCATTTATATGAAATTCTAAGAGCATAAAACTAGAAAAAATAAAAAAGAACAGAAAGCTAATAAGTTATTGTTTAGGACAATACGATGGGAGTAACTGACTTCAACTTGTGAGTAGAAATTTTTTAAGATGGTGTTGACATGGTACTTATATTTGCCAAAATCTGTTGATCTTTACAATTAAAATGTGTGCATCTATAAAGATCATTAACAAAAAGAAAGATTTCACTTATCTAATTAATAAGACCCCTTTACTCCTCAAAACGTTCTTTCTGAATGTATTTTTCCACAAATATTTCTCAGTCCAGTCATCAACACTGAGTGGTCTATGTTTATCCCATGTCAGAGAGTGAGCTTTGCGCTGTAATTCATCTTTTAATCTCTTTATTTCTGGAGCTTTGTTTCACTCATCCAGGGTTTACTCTAAAGTCTTAGTTATCAAATATGAGCTTTAGTTATTCCAGGAAAGATCAGCAAAGATAGAAAAGAAACAATCACCTAAAGAATTTAGAAATTGAAGTTGTTTTCCATTAGTAGGAGAAAAAGAAAAGAAATCTCTATGTGGAATACAGTGCAGACTATGACCAAAAGGAAGAGTTTATTCAATAAGAAAAATGCTGTGGTTTCCTGTTATTTTAATAACTTGTAGTAGTGCATTTTAGAATTATTTTTATCACGTCCTTAAACTAATGAAATGTTTTTATATTTAAGGAGGTATCCTCTAAATACCTGAAATATTCAATTATTTGTAATAACATTCTAGAACAGTGACATATAAGTAGTAGACTAAGGCATACATTTGAATAGTTAAATATATTGATTTATCAATGTACGAATGCATTATGAAAATATTGGTAAGTGCTGTGTGTGGAGGTAACTTATATATGGTTAATTTACTCTTGAAGAATTAGAACTACGCAAACTAGCATAATGAAAGGTAGTATGTTTCAGAAAACTCAGTATAGCAGAAAAGTCAGGTAATTAAAACTATACACTTTATTAAAATCATGGATGAGTCATAGTCAATTAACCTTTTCAAGCTAAATGATCTGATTCAAAGATCGATGATGACAAGAAAAATGTTAATCATAAGCTCTTTTTGCTAGAACTCTCTTTGATGAATATGTAAAAACATAATTTAATAAAACAAAAATATATGCACGTATACATTTGTCATATGTATGATATGTATGTATATATACGTGTGTGTGTGTATATATAAGATTCATATATACATATATAAAATGTCAAAACAATACATAAGGCTGTTTGAAGAAGCTTCCGCCGGCAAAATTGGGAGAATTTGAACATCATATAGATAATATTTTATTTTAAAACTGAATAAAAATGAAATCTCTTGTCCATATTGAAATTAAAAATCAAACACAAAGGCACCATTCACATATATATGGCTGCACAACTGTAACCTGATTTTTTAAACTATATATGAAAAAATAGATAAGACCCTGTTTTATCAGCTCTGAACTGAGTATAATTAATCTTTGACTTTTTCAGAAGGCACAGGCCTTGACATGAGTGAAATCACTTCCTCCAAGTGTTCTGTAATTAAAACAGGAAAGGCACATACATGCTTAAACCTCATTTTGGTAATTTTGTATTTCATTTCAACATGAAAGCGGTTTGACAACTGCTATGTTTTCACATTTTATCTACACTGAAAATCAGTTAGTTTGCTTCCTGAAGAAATTTACTGACTTCGTATAAATTTTAAGTTTCTCTCTCTTCCCCACCTCCTTCTCTCTCTCCCTCTCTTTCTCTTTATGAATTTAGTTTATTTAAAGTCTTATTATTATTATTATTTTTTATGTATATAATCTGTCCTCATGTACCTAAGTAGATCTGAAAGTTCAGGAAATTGGTATTTGGATGCCAAGTGACTTTTTCCTTTGATATGCATTAAAATAGTTTCTGGGGGTGTGAAATTGCAACTCAATGGTCATTTTAACTCACCATTGGCATTCCAGAAAGTTTAGTTGAGACTTGTGGCTTCATCTGCCAGTGGCTGTTGACTCTCTGAAGGAGAGTATGTGAGAATTGCTTCTCCTGCTTTTCTTTTTTGATCAAAAGAATATTTCATATATATTTTTTTTCTCATTGAATATTGAAATTTGAACATCCAGAAATCACACACACTGTGATTTCTCTCAATAAAGCATTCTTAGGGCAAAATAATCATTTCTGTTAAGTGTTCTTAGGGCAAAATTTTCAAAGAACTTTGAAATTCCGATTCGCCTTAGGATACGCGAAAGTCTCTTAGAAGAACAAACCTGTTCTCACATCCCAGGGTTATGAACACTGTGATAATAGTATCAAAGACATTGGAAGCTTAAATACAGCTGTCAATCTGGTTTTAAATTGTCAAACCTGTTTACATAGAAGCTAAACATTTACTAAAGCTGGTCGTCATCCTTTTCTTTACAGGCTTTTTGTAGATTATTGTTTCTGTTCTGCTCTCTGTATTTTCTGTATTTACTTTTGTTTCTCTGTATTCTTTTCTTTTTTCTTTTTCTTTTTTTTTTTGCCTTTTAATTGTACCAAAAGACCTGACCTCTCCAAACTTATATTTCACGATATTATTTAAAAGAAAAGTTGTCACGAATGTTTTCTTAGATAGACTGTGATATGATGCTTAATATATTTTTAAATATGCGTTAATGGGATTAAGGCTGGGCGGCCAGGTAAGAATCTCATGACTTTTCTTTGGTTTTGTATCTAGTCCCACAATGATATGTTAGCTATCTGTTTTACTATAACAAGAGCCTGCCCAGTAAAAAGTAGAATTGTCCTATAAAATAAAGTTGCAGATATAGTGTCAAATTGGTCTATTATAGGCCTTTCTCTTTAAAGATTATGATACAAGTTTAACAAATGATAATAACTAAATTTGTCTGAAAAATATTTTATATGACAACAGATAAGAAATACCTTACCTTATTGTAAATATATTTTTTATTCTATGTTTCCTTAATGTACATATTTTAAGTCATACTTCAGCATATAATATGAATCTCCTAATATGAATCAAGGAGTGTCCTATGGTAAGTGTCTTCTGATAAGGAGGTATTCTATTTGTAAGACTTCATATTTTGAGCCTCAGTGATAAAAGAGTGAAAAAGGTAAAGAGTAGAATAGAAACTTGAAATCTAGAAAATGAAAAGAAGGGTCGAATTAAAAATAAGTTAAATCTAACCATGTGATAGATTAAATCTAACCATGTGATAAATGCCTAGGAGGGAGGAAGGGAAGAGAAAAGTAAAAGCTAAATTGCTTGGAGAAGAGAGAATTTGTGGGGCTTGAAAGATAAGAACTGGAGGACTAAGATGTTTGTAAACAGAAGGTAAGAGGAGATGACAGAAAAAATTTAACTCCGTAGAGTAATGAGATTATTTCAGAGAAATATAGCTAAGGATATTGAGATTTTTTTCTAATGAGTGCAATGAGAATAACGTTTCTGCCATTATTAAACTGGCATGTGTTTGTTTCTCTTTTTAAAGCAGATTCAGCCCAGTAAACTTCACCTCAATTATTTTCCTCAAGGTAGGAGAGGAGAGTATAAGATTTATGTAGTTTTAAATATAAGTATTGTTGGGAAGAGAAAGAATTTATTATATCAATTTATTTTCTATTTAACTTTTGAATATTAAACTGAGAAGATTGAAATCGGAATTATGTCAAGATGCAAGGGACCTTCCACTTTGACTTAGGAATCTCTGCTACGAAACAGCTCACATCATCATTAAATGTCATCATTTAATATTAAAATTTAAGAAGTCTACCCAACCAATTTGTCCTAAGGATACTGTGGAAAGAAGAAAGTGGTGTGACAATATGTGAAAGGCCAAGGTTATGTTCCTATAGCTTTCCTGTGATATCTCCTTCTCACTAGAGCCATTAATGAATTAATTATTATTATTAATTATTATTTTTAGTTCTCACAATCCTGGAGGCTAAGAAGTCCAAGATCAAGGTCCTGGCCAATCTGGTTTCTAGTGAGGACTCTTCCAGTGTCTTTCTCACTGTCCCCTAACATGGTAGAGGGAGAGAGACAGAACAAATTTACTAATTTAATGGAAGGCAACAATCTTTATCTAAAATGGAGAGAAGTACTTGACTATAGGTAGATGTGTGTAAGTGTGTGTGTGTGTGTGTGTGTGTGTGTGGTGTATTTATGTTCACTTATCTAAATGCTTTGGTTTGGCATTCCCTGAGGACTTCCCATCTAAGTTCATATAATATAGTTTAATTTGGGAGATCATAATTATTATTTATGAAATCATAATTATTATTTATAAAAATATTTTTCCTAATTTTATTTTTTTAACTTCTCTGGTACAAATAATGATCACAACCCAGCAGGGAGCTACACACATTATAGTGAATTCTAACATATCAATGACAAAGAGAAAATCTTGAAAGTTTCCAGAATAATAAATACTTATCACCTAAAAGTATGAGGAATAAATACAGCAATGATCAATGCAGAAACAAATTAGAATATTATTGTTCTAATATATTGCAGAAGATAAAATTAAACTTAGAATTAATTAGTGGTAAAATGATTACTTAAAAAATGACAATGAAAAAATCAAGTTAAAAGAAATGCCAAGAAAATTTATGTAAAAGTTTCTTTTTGAGTGGACTTTGGAGGAATTACTTAAACAAAAAAAGAAAGAAATCTTGAAAGAAATCAATGTGATGGGGAAGAAAAAGCAAAGTTCTTAGTGAAGTATATGGTTACTGTGATAAGATTATCAGATGAGATAGAAAGTGTGAGAGAGAGAGAGAGAGGAAAAAATGTATTCATAAATCTAAAAGTTTCAGATGATACCAATAATTGGCAAGTGCCTGGGAGTAGAAGGCAAAGAAAATGAGTGTATGTTAAAAAAAGTGTGTGCTTTCTTGTTTGCTGAGAATATTTAGACATTGAGTTAAAATTTGTTTTAGTCAAAGAGGTCACTGGTTTTCTTTTAGACAATGCTGAGCTACTTTCTATTTAAAGAGTCATTACCATACTACTCCGAAGGGGCAAATGTCAGCCTGTAGGTTTTCGTCCAATAGAGATGCAAATAATTTTTTTCTGGTGGAAAAATTATTTCAAAAAAGTTATGGTTTATGGTCCTATAAATTATTTTCTATAAATCAGAATTTTATATAATCATGAACTCTTCAAAAGTGATGGCTGATGTTTTACTTTACCTTACAAATATTATGCAAAGGTTCTCTTTTGGCCAATCTAACCTGAATCGAAATAGGAAAGATAAAGGGAGTATTTTTATGACTTATATAAGTTGATACGATCAGGACACTAAATAATTTAACTTCATATAATTCTCAAAAAGCTAGATTTTGTTTTTTCATTTTCAATACTAATACAGTCTGTTCATTTTAATTTAGGACGTACTTTCTGGCATGCCCATATTTATCTTAGAGCTGTGCTATTATTTATTAATTTAAAGCATTTTTTAACATGTCACCCATGCACTTTAAAGTGATCAATATTTACATTATAGACATTATTGGCTTTATTCATCAACACACTATGATTCAAAATAATTATCCTGTCAATTAATGAGGTAAATTGTACTCAAACAGTACATTTTGTACATTAAATAAGAAAATCAGCTGATTATAACATTTTGAAATACCATATTATTTAATATCATTAATCATTAGGGAAATGTAAATTAAGCTATGAGATGCTTCATATCCACAAGTATGACTACAATCAAAAAGACAAATAATAACGCATGTTGACAAGAATGTGGAGAAACCAGAATCTTTATCCATTATTGATGAAAATGTAAAATGATGCAACCAGTCTGTAAAATATTTTGTCGGTTTCTCCAAAACCTAAAAATAAAACTACCATATGATACGATAATTCTTTTTTGAGGTACCTGTCAATGATTGATGATAACATGTGTCCACAAAAAGACTTACATAAAACTTTTCACTGATGCATTATTTATAATAGAGAACTGTAAACACAGTAGAAAAAATTATGAATGTCTATCACTTGGTTTATAGTTAGACAACAGATAGTATATCTGTAGCATGAGACACTATTCAAACTAAAAATCACAAACTTCTGACACATGCTACCTCATGGACCAACCTCAAAGCACAGTATGTTAAGTAAAAGAAGTTAGACATGAGCTCATATATTCTGTAAATGCATTTATAGGAAATGTCCAGAAAAAGACAAGAAAAAGAAAAGTAGATTAGTGGCTGCTTGTGTCTGAGTTGGAAGCAAGAAATACCTGTAAATGGGCAAGATGGGATAAAATGTTCCAAAACTGATTTATGGTGATGATGTAATCACTCAGTAATGTAACTATAAATTCTTGAATTGTTCATAAGAAATACTTATGTCTGTGAAATTTAAAATATACCTCAGTGAAATAAATTGTTTAAGAAACCATTATGTCTAGAATATTTTTATTTCATTTTGTTTTTCTCTCTAATGCCAGCTGCAACAAGATAGAAATTTTAAAGTTTTGAAGAAAAATAAACCCTGTTGTTTTCGAAGAAAAATAAAATCTTGTTGTTCTAAGCAATATTCATTATTACACTTAAGTTGCTACAATGTTTTCCCTCTTTATTGTTCATCTAATGTACATAAAAATAATCTCTCTTCAATTTTCCTCATAATTCTTTATTCGTTGTAATGCTTTTTATGTTCAAAATCCTTTTTTGTACTGTTGCATACAGGCTTTTTCATATTTTATGTGCTTTTTGGATTTTTACATGGAAAGATATTTTAAATATTTAGCCAAGTAATACCTCATATCTGCTGATAGATATAATTTATAAATCAATTCATGATATATAAAATAATATTTTAGTTTTGCCTGAAGTTTTCAAAATTGTATAATTCTACCTATTTTCCACGACATAGAAGCTTAGTAACTGTCTCGAAATGCATGCAGATTTTTTGTTAATATAGTATTCTATTCTTTTGACATATTGTAATAGAAAAATTTACTATTTGTCAAATAAAGTTAATAAATAGTATTTAAGCATCATTTTCTTCATAAACTAATTTGATATCTAATCCATAAAATTTGAATACTTCAATGAAATAGCAATCAGAGATAAAGAACTGTAATGATAAGACATATGCACTGAAATGTCAGATCTGAGCAGATTGCTAATTGATCTTTTACTTCTAGAAACAAATTATCTTCTCTAAGATTTAGTTACCTTATCTAAATAAGAAATGACATTACATTTTCTAATTGTTTAAGTGAATTACATGTTAATGAAAATTATGTCAGTTTCTAGCACGTATTGTAAACCTCATGAGTTAATTCTTATGTATATGTAACCTAATAAAATAAAATATAAGTATATATTTGACCTGAACCTGGGATCATGGTTTTTATATGCAGTACAGTAATTAGTAGTCCTTAAATTAAGTTTGCTCAGTTCTATAAGTTTTGGAAATATGTTTATAAATAGTGTGTGTACTTTTTGAAGAATATTTCCTACTTGTCTAGAGGATAGCATTTTTATTATTTAAAAAAATAATATATACTATAACATTGAGAAATTGGTATGCCACCGCTTGTACTTACATTATGGAATTATTGTATTGATAAATTGCCAACAATGCATTTACATCCATATATATTCTGTTTATATTTATGTATTGGAAACTGTTTTAGTATAAACATTTTTCAACATGAATTTTTTAATGATTTCTCCTAAAGCAGAATATAAAATTGGTATTTTACATAAAGGTATCCTCCTGATAAAGCCATAATTCTAGGTTATATATAGTATCTCATCTTTGATGTAACTTTAAAGAGGAGCTCATGCTGTGACGAAAATAAAATTCTAGAAAATGCTTCATTAATTTGTCCCTTTGAGGTGATTTATATTTGCGGTTTATACAATGGGGTTATCTTTTAAGAAGAAAGTCTAATAACATCTCCTGCAATCTTGACCTAATTAGAATCTGGAAGACAGTTTCTTAAAAATGCCAAATGTGCCTTTAACCTTGACCCAAGAAAACAGTAGCCCATTATTTTAAGTGTGACTGTTAGAGCCCATACACTTGTGACCTTCATGTTGTGACAAGGCCTTTTTGATGCATTAGGGAGTATGGAGAATACATTAATATAAATCTTAACTAAAAAATAAAACTACAATTTCGGTAGTATATATCTTACTTTATAAATCATGTCATGAAATCTATTATAAATGAACACCAGTTATCTGTGTAATGTATAAAATCATGTTGCTTACCTTACAGAGTAATTGATGAGATTAATGAATAATCTATAGTATACAGAATAGTGAAAATGTCTCTAAAGCATCTAATTAATTTATACAATTAATAATTCATGAATATTAATTTTATATTTAGGTCATTGACTTATGGGAGCAATTCAGAATAACTGTTACTGAGTCCCTCTCATAATATAGGTCCCAAGCTGAGTATTTTTTATGTGATGTGTTATTTCACAATGATGCTGTAGAAAGGGTAGTGCTCCTATTTTACAAATTAATAAACAGCAGGGACTTACCTGTGGTAAACAAATGGTAATGAGTAATAATGATGCTACTATCCTGCACTAGAAGGTCGATTTTAATACTCTCATAGTGTTTCCCCGGTCTTAAAAGCTATGCATAATTATACTGAAAACTTCTTTAATTTAGGGTCTTATGAAAACAGAAATTTATTGATAATAAATGACTTCATTTGCAGAATGAGAACTCTATAATTATAACTTCAAGTTTATTTAGTCAAACTCTTATATTAACCAGTTGTAAATCATACAGTGACTTCCAAATCAAAACATCAGGCAGTCAGTAGATTATAATAAGTGTACAGGGAATTAATTTAGTTTTCCTTGGATTTGTCAATTATACTATATATATTATACCCAATAAATTCTTAAGCAGATCAAATAACCAAATCAATAATCTGTTATGTAAAGGAAAAAAATCCTCACATAAATTTGATCAAGTTTATAAGAGAACATTTCTTATTAGCCTTTAAATTTGCATTTTAAATTTAAAAATCATATTATATAAAAAGATAATTATGAGCACAATATTTTTTACCAAATTATAGTCATATATAATAATAGATATAATAGAAATAATAATATTTCCATTTAATTATATTTTATTCTGTTTGCTTTCTTCACCTGTACTCTAAGATGGCTATTCACCATCCTGTCATGAAAAAATACTGCCTCTTCAAAAAGGAAAACATAAATGTTATATTGCAATAACTGAGAAAAATGAATTAAAATTAATATATGAGAGGGCTAATTTTAGTAATATTGAATATTTTCACCTGTAGTAATTCCATTGTATTTGCTTAATTGGTTTGGCTCTGAAATGTTTTTAAAAGTATATTTATTAACATTCTACCTGCATCAGAAATAATTATTCCAACCCTACTCTTTTTCTCATAGAGTTTCTTGGAAGTAAAAGAGTCAAAAGAAAACATAACCAAAATTTTTAATAAATCAAAACGAGGAGAGGGATCAAACAAAAGAAAACTTTTTCCTATATACAAGAATATATGTTGTAGAATGGTAATGATGGTGACGGAACAGAATGGCTAATGCATGATTCAGAAGGACTCATTAATTGCACATTTATCATCAGTTATAACCATTCGAATCATGAAATGTTTTGACATCATATCAAGGGATAGAAAAAAGTGAAGGTAGGCAGTAGGTACCACTTTCAACAATGGTTACAAAGCAATAAATGGAATAAATGGATCTGTTTTCTCTATTAAGTAAGTGATAATGAGTGGACAATTAAAACTTTTTATATAGATGGAAATATAGAAATTTTAATAATCAACAAGATACCACTTCATACACACTAGAATAGCTATTTTTGAATTAATGAAAAGCATGCAGCCACTGTGGAAAACAATATGGCAGTACTCAAAAAATTAAACAGAATTATCATATAATACGGTAATTCCACTTCTGGATATATACCCAAATAATCGAAAGAAGGGACTTGAAAGAACACATATTTGTACATTTACGTTCATAGAAGAATTATTCACAGTAGCCTTAAGTGCAAGCAGCCCAAGGAGCCATAGATGGATAACTATATAAACCAAATACAGTACATACACATAATAAAATATTCATCCTTGAAAAGGAAAGAGAGTCAGACACATGCTACAACATTAATGAACCTTGAAGACATGATGCCAACTAAAATAAGCCATTTACAAAAGGAGAAATGTTATGATTCCAATCATATGAATTTCCCACAGTTGACAAATTCATAGAGAAAGAAACCACAGTGGCAGTTTTCAGGGTCTGAGGGGAGGGGGCAATTAAGAAATAATATTTAATGGGTAAAGAGTTTGGAACTCTATACATGAAAAAGTTCTGGAGATGGATGGCTCTGATGGTTGCACAAAATGTGAATATGCTCGATACCACTAAACCATACACTTAAAATGGTTAAGATGGTAAATTTTATTTTATATATTTCACCCACAGTAAAAATGTACAATAGCAAAGACACACACACACACACACACACACTAGCCTTTCTTGCTCTCTAATTAGAATTCAAAATCCTTCTGACATACCTTTTATGGTTCTTGCCTACCTCTCTGAGTTAACCTCAGAATTCTGTCTTTCTTTTTCTAATCCTGTCTTTGTTTCTAGTACTCGGGAATTTCTTCCTGAATTGTGTCCTTGAAATTGCTATTTTCTCCTTCTCAAACACCCTGGATGTACTTTTAGTTGGCTCATTCTTAATCAATAGTCTCAGCTGAAATCCCATCTATACAGGGAGACCATCCTGATCAACCCCTCTCTCCTACCTGTATGCAAACACACACCAATTTCTCACCTCACACACAAAAGTGACAGATGTTTGATATTGCCCAGTATGTTTTACTATAGTGTTCACCACAATATAAACTAGCTTTCATTTATTTACTTTTTATTGAGTTCTTTTTTTCCTCCAACCTGAGTAATATCATCAAGTCCTGAAATATTGTTTATCTCTTTTAGTACGATATCTTTAAATTTAAAAATAAACTATCGCCTAACATATTTCATAAAATATATGTTCCATAAATGACAACATTATTTTCTACAGGTTTTTTTTTAAATGTATTCAACCCATACTTGTTTGTTTCAGTAAAGTCTTTTAACGTACTCATTTCTGTTATCTGTAGACTGAAAGATAATCCCATGAATTTACATCTGTCTGGGTTTTAGCTACTTATTTTTAACTGACAGACTTTCAGACATATATTAAAACAAAAGCCTGATCTAATTAGTGCTAAGCTATTAATACGAAATGTGAGACCTTAAAATTAATACTAGATTATATTTCAAACACAACCCAATTTGATATTCATATATCTTTAACATACTAATCTATAAAAGGTACCGAATGCTCAGAATACATGTAAATATTTAATTTTACTTATAATGTATTATTAAAATCACATAAAAATTGATTGTATCTGATTAAATATGTATATATACAATCTTCATAAAACTACCTTTTCAGGAAGAAAAAAGTAAAACAGTGTGTTTCAGAAAAAACAAGAGTACGAAGAAATTACAATCCATGGTTGGTGTTTTGAAATGGAACCAATCTTACAACACTGATATCAGAATTGAGGTCACAAACTCATGCCAGGGACCATAAATATTTCAAATCTACATATATATGGTAAACCAAATCAAAACAACAAGAGTAATTGAATTGTGACAAATTAAAGAGTATATAATTTACCTCAAGTTATATCGTTTATTAAAAATACTCTGCTTAATAAATAAAACTGGTCTATAATACATTATTCTATCTATATAAATATGTAGATATCTTAAGTTAATAGAAAAATGAACAGATATTATATAGCTACTACAAGGAGAATGTGCTACATAGGCTGTCATACAGTGAACTGTAGGTATCAATTATTATAATGAATCAAAAAACTCACACTCAAAAAGTAATTACACTTAAAAACTTCTTGCAAGCATATCTTAATAAAATTTTACTTTGAACTCATAATATATAAATGGAGTACTAAAACATAAGATTTTCTTATACCTGACAATTTAATAAGTCTACCAAAATTTATATCAATTTACCAACATAACAATTAATTAGATACCAAACATAAAAATAAAAATGGTTATGGTAACAAATTTCTCTATACACAGAAGCACCTGGATACTATAGCATGCTATCATTCTTGGGAAGCATTGTTAAATTAAGTCTATCTTATGAATGAGTATTTTTATGAATCAATTCTCTAAATTTAAATCAATTGTTAAATTATTTAGCTAACAAGTAGGGCATTTGTTCCTCTTAAAAAGTTTTTCATCATTTTTCTTCAAAGCTTCTCAACTCATTTTTTTTCTAAAAGTATTTCAAGAAATATAAAATTTTGCCTGTTTATTTTGCCAAACGGCTAAAATTTATCCATATTCCAATTGTTTATAATCAATCACACTTCATTAAATGCTAAAAGTAAGATTTTAACACAACTTATATTCTCTCATAGGTATTTACTATAATAATGTCACTTAAAAATGTCTCAATTTTCTTTCTTATAAAAGGAAACAACTCTCCATAATTCCTTTTTATTGATTTATATAAGATTTATACCAAATAATGGTTTATCTCTTATAATGATATATTAAGGGCTCAAGATGTATGGGAGAGTCACTGAGATTCTAATGAATACTGTGATTAAAAAACAATAATGCCAACCTATGATTAATAAGAATTGTGAACACTTATGTCTTGAATTTAAAAAAATATATAATGTTTAACGGCTGGATAGTGTAGTACAATAGTAGTTCCTATTTCAAGCGCACCACTTATCAAATATTAAGATATGATTTTTAAAAAATAAAAGAAAATATAACAGTAAATATTATATTTTAAACTCACGATTTATATATAAATATAAAGAAGAGGTCTATAATGTATTCTATTAAATTTATATGCTTATATATGTAAATATCAACAGAAAAATTAACAGGATATGTATATTCTGTCCCGATGATACTGTAAGTCAAAAATGCATTTAATACTTCACTGTAAAGTATCGGTTGTTTACCCTGGTGATCACGTGGCTGACAGGCAACTACTGTTCACTGCCACTGCCCAGCACCATGTGAGAGTAGTATACTACATATCAATACCCTGAGGAAAGATCATAATTCACAACTGGAAGTATAATTTCTACTGAATGCATATCACTTTCACCACCTTGTTAAGTCAAACAATCATAAGTCTGTTTTAATTTGGGGACTACATATATACCGTGTGTGTGTGTGTGTGTGTGTGTGTGTGTGTGTGTGTGTGGTTTCAGGCCCATGGTTTCAGCGAAGAGAGAGCTGTAATAACAACCCCAGCAGTGGGAGAGTCTGCATTATATTTGTGTTGTAATGGGTGATTCCAAAGGCGTTCTTAGGTGATTGGCAAGTGAGGTCATTTTGATTGACACTTGGCTGCTATATAAATCTGCCTAGTCAGAATTTAGTCTGTTATAATTAAATTCATGAACTTCCAGTTATAAACATAATATTATAATGAGACTTAAATTGTGGGCAAATTAGAGTAGTACTTCTGAACATGTATTTGTAGCCAGATTAGGCCAGCTACGATTATGGCCAGCCCTCCTGTCCTTGCTCTTGGGATGCAAGAGGGATTCCTTAACTACCAATAGGGTGTTCTTTGGGTGGTCTCTAGGCTGAGCCTCTGTTCCTTTGTTCTCCTGTTGCTTATGTCCGACCAGCTACCTGACATTTATAAGGATGTTTCTTCCCCCTTTGCCTCAGGCCTATTGAAATGGCTTTCATAAGTTCACCAAAAGCTTGAAGTATATACACCCTGCCATCAATGATGCTTGACTCATGCCTAAGAAAATGATGGGCATAGTTGTTTTGGATTGGTCTGCGCACTCAGAGGATTTGCAATATGGTTGGTTATTGGGCCATGAAAGATAGTCAACTCACCATTTTAAGATGCATCCAAGAAAAGCATGAGAAAGGCTGAGGACACACCTACAATGAGAGCTTACATGGAGAGGATTATGGCAAAGCTAGGAATGAGTGAAATGTTCTTTGGTTACACACAGAACTTGTGATGAGGATGGAACCACAGCACAGGAATCTCTGAAGAACATCTCAAAGATACATGAGAGAATGTCAGCTTTACACACTTGTCAGAGCAGAGAAGGTAAAGCAGCTTTACACAATTGCCTGTCATCTACAACCTCCCTATTGTCCTTTTCAATCCTTTCTGACTATGCTCCAAAAGAATATATATATTACAATAAAAATGTGTGTGTGTGTGTGTGTGTGTGTCACTGGAAATGAAAGTTTCCAACAAAATTATTATTTCATATTTCACTCACCACTCAAAGACAAGACTTCCTCTACATAGCTAGACTACTGTCATCAAGGTAGCAGATAAAATTATCATCTATCGCTTCTAGCCAGCTGCAGGAAGATCCTGGTGGATTATACAGCTGAGCACCTTCAGCATATGGTAGTTTCAGGAGCTGGGATGTAGGTGCTTAGTCTCTGAATTATGGATGAGCACCTTCAGCATATGGTAGTTTCAGGAGCTGGGATGTAGGTGCTTAGTCTCTGAATTATGGATTTGGGGAGAACACAAAAGTACCCACTACACTTCTCAAACCTAAATTTGTATAAACTTCCTCATTAGGAATTTTTAAAACACAGATTGCTGGACTTAACTTCCCTCTCCCCCACCCACCTCCCTGCAGAGAGTGGAATTCACTAAAGCTGTGGTGGGTCCAGTAAATTTGCACTTTCATATAATATAGATGCTGATATAGATGCTGGCTATTACATTAGAACTGGTTCATCTTGGAGGGTTGTAGATAAGGTAAATGATTTATCCAAATTTTCACAAGTAATACATCCTAAAGACAAGAATCAAATAAAGCTTCTTAACTCAATCCCACAATCATGTCATTATGCCTAATTACTTGTCAATAATGTTACTTGGGAATATACCTGATTATAAATAAAGTGAATGTTGGATAGAAAATCCTGCATTATGCTAGAGGTTTTTTTTAAAAAATTATGGTGGGGTATTTTTTGTAATTTTCATCATAAATTAAATTTTAATAAAGTGTTCTTTCTTTTCACATAGAATATAAAATTTTCTGGAGCTAACTGTACAAGCCCAGGGATAATTTTATCATTAAATTTTATATCCTAACCAACTTTTTGAAGACGGAATTTAAGAAGTCTTTTCCAATCAACATAGTTAATTATATAATTAAATATCAAATTTTGAAGTTGTTTATTTATGGTTCATTCACCATCATTTTCCTTATATATACACATATATATTACATATACATCATGAATTCAATCTAGCACATAAGATTACATTTTCTGAGAATTCCTTTCCTTATGCAGTGGTAAACCCACTGGTATTTGTGCACCCTCAATACTGCGCATTAAGACAACCACATTCTTTAATTTAAGATAAAGGGGTTGCAAATCCAGGGCTACAAAAATAAAATTGTTAGAGATTAAATCTAGAAATTAAGTATGTAACCTATCGAATAACACTGGCCAATAAGTTTAACTTTTATGATGAGGGGAGTACAGGATTCTACAATTAGAATGGAAATATTTGGGAAAATTCAGGTAAGTATAGAATTCCGCCCCTCCAATCATGAACAGCGATTATTAAATCCATAAAACCTGGTCTTGCTAAGTATTTAAGCTGCATTTCAGTTGTTTCCCCAGTGTTTGAGCAGTTTTTTTTTTTTTAATTAAGTATAGTACACAAAATATAAATTTGACAGAAAGTCATTAAAATTCTATGGATGTTTTATTATTGATACACACAAAAACTTGGGGGGAAAAACAACACAATATCAAAATCTGTATTGGTTTTCCATTGTTGCAGTAACAAATTCATATAAAACCAGTAGCTTAACTAACACAAATTTATAATTTATATTTCTAGAGGTCAGAGTCCAATATGTACAGAATTAGGCTAAAATAAAAGTAGTTGCAGAGCCTTGTTCCTTTTTGAAGAGTAGAGGAGAATTTATTTTTTGGATTTCTCCAGCTTCTGGAAGTCTGTATTCTGTGGTTTGTGGCTCCTTTTGTACCTTGAAAGACTGTGACAACAGCTCTATTCCTTCTTACATTAAATCGCTGGAAAGACTCTCCTCTTCTGAGGCCTTGCTCCACTTCTAGGCTTGTTCCGATTACATTGGGCCCAAACAGATGATCCAGGATAATCTCCCTATCTTTAGCTTCAGTTGAGCAATCTTAATTCCACTTGTAACCTTACCTCTCCTCTACCTTGTAACCTAAACTATTCGGAAGTTTTGGAGAGTAGGAAAGATGTGAGCATCTTGTGGGGAGAGGGGCTGCGTTTTTCTGTGTATTGCGAGAGCCGATTATCCAGGTTTTAATCTGCCCTTCCTTAGCTGCTGATGTTCTGTGAGGCTGACGAAGTTTCTTACAATATAATTTTTTAAAAATGCTTCAGAATATCTCTTGGGAGTCTCCACCATTCTGCTAATGCTCCATGTTTCCTATTTCAGATTTGTACTGGAAACACAGTAATTTGACTCTCTGTACCTGGCTGCTTAACTCACTGGAATGAAAGACAACTTCACCTCACCACTGAGACAGAGTAATCCCTGCCCCCTTGCCCATTCCTCCGCCGCCAAATATCCACAATTGAATCTGCAGAAACCTGTTAATCTCTTTCCTTATCTGGAAAAAGGCCTTTGGAGATGGAATTAAACTGAGGGTCTTGAGACGGTAAGATTTTTCTGGATTATCTCTGTTGGGCCAATGTAATCGCAAGGATGCTTACAAAAGGTAGATGGAAGTATCAGAGTTAGAGAGATGTGACAATGAAAGCATATCTATCTATCTATCATCTATCATCTATCTATCTATCTATCTATCTATCTATCTATCTATCTATCTATCTATTGATCTATCTAGAGAGAGAGAGAGAGAGAGAGAGAGAGAGAGAGAAGGGAATGGGACTTTGCCTTAGAAGATGGAGTAAGGGGCCATGAATGCTAGTGACCTCTAGATGTGGACAAGGCAAGGGAAACGATTCTCCCCTAGAACCTCCAGAAGGAATGTAGCTCTGCTACCCTACTTCAGGCTTCTGACCTCTGGAACTATAATATAATAATTTTGTTTTGTTTTAAGCCACTAAATGTGTGATAATTTGTTACAGCAGCAATGTGAAACTAATACTCTCACCCTCCAAAATATAGAGTTTCAGTGGATGGCAAATAATTGGAGTATAAATGAAACCTGAAGCTATGAGTGACCCTGCTTGACACAGCCAACTCTAAATAGTTCTTTCCAGGCTTGGGTCCTTGGGCCAGTGCTGTGAGGGACAAAAAAAAAAAAAAAAAAAAAAAAAAAAAAAAAAAAAAAAAAAAAACCTCTAATTTTAATATAAATTTCAGAATATTTTAATCCATCTTTCAGTGTAAATTTAAGAAATATATCCTGAATATTCAAGGACTTCTAATGTTGCCATAAACTTCTTTCAGAAAACACAGACATTCAGCCAGAGTCACAAAAGCCTTGTTGGTTTTTAGTACAAATGCTGTCAGAGGTTATTTTTTCTTTAGATTGTTCCTTTGGCAATTCAGCTTCCTGGACTCAGTCGCTTGCTATTGCTGCAACATTTTCTAGAACAATCAGACATTTTGACCTGGCTGAGATACGAATTTCTCTTTCCTTTGAGAAGGAACTGTATCTTTAAAAATAACCTTCCATCTTTTGCTTCTGGGAGGTCGGCACTTTTATTTTACCTAAAGCTTCCTTTTTCAGGTCATTGACATGCTAACACCTTGACAGTCATGTCCAATGCTATGGTTGTGTTTAGAATTATGTGGCATCTTCTTTCATGAAAAGTTTTCCTGAGCAGTTAATTTCGTTTTGTTTTGCTTCCGACTATCCAGACTCTAATACAATCTCTTCAAATTAGCGTTCGCATCCATCTTTTCAAAAAAAGTCTCTTGGTATTAATAGGGAGTATAATATCATCCCCAGAACATAACGGGCTACATTCGTAAACCCTTACTTTCTCTTTGCTAGACATTTACTTTTGAGAGCCTGTTTGGAGGTTCTAGCAGGGGAGCGCAGCTACTCGTATATCCTTGACCCAAGAATGATCTTCACCTCTGTCAGGGAAGGTCGTCCTCTTCGACAGAGCATGCAGCTTCAGGAGTGTCGCATGTGGAGTGGTGAGGGAGGAAGGGGACACCCGTCTAGCCAGCCAAATTAGCTGAATCAACTCTGGCGATCAATAGGGTGACAAATGTTGCAGCCAGATCGCTCTCACATCCTAGACATCTAGTTTTTTGAAAACATCCTGAAGTTACCTTTCGAAACTGGCCCCAGTCACCATCCATTGGAATTCAGGAAGTGACCAGTGCTTGGACTTCCACTCTCATCTCTGCATTAAACCACTTCCAACAGGACCATAGCCATCTGTCAAAATAAACTGATTACAATTCCAGGAGTTTTAATTGGCCCATTATGCAAACCTTCCCTGGCCTAAAGTCTTAACAAACCCAGATGTAGTCCCTACATTAAATGGGTACAAATCATAGTTTATAAGCTGTGGAATGGGAGATGTAGTCCTTTTTTACTTTATCTGTTGTTGTTGTTGGTAGTCAATTTAATCTTGGCTCTAAAGGGAACATGGCTGCAAGCTGATGATGAATTCAAACAGGGATGTCTCTGCCTGGACTGCGTTTGGTTAATGAATCAAAATATCACATGGATATAATTCTGTAAACCGAGTTCTTCATCCCTCTAAAAGCTGGGTTTTCATATCGAAGTAAAATTATTTCACAAAATGTTAATACCTGATGCCTGTAATAGTTCTAAACATCCATTATTAAACCTTTTACCTTAGTCTAGTGTATTTATTCCAGATGTAAAAGAGTATTATCTGCTTTGTACATTTTGGCATTTAAGATTCTATTTGAAGTTACCAGTTTTAGGTGACAAGACAAATTTTATACATTAATAAAATCAGGCCATACTGTTACTATGTTGTGTGTATATTGAATCAACAAAATTGTGTCTTTTTGCTCCTCAGAGGGATCAAATGAATTGAAATTGAAATTGAACTTCTATAGCATGCAACAAACACGACCCTGCGTTCGTCTCCATCTCCCGCTAAAAAATGTTACTCAGGCTTCTGCATCTCTGTCTCCATTTGTGACGCCTATGCCACAATAATGTTTTAGGCAGACGAACAAAATTAAAAGTCACATTTTTAAAGTGTGCGTAAAAGTCAGTAATTCTTACTGTGCCTTTTTCCTCACTCTAACTTCCCCCAAATAAACATGTTTTCACTCAGGCTCTGCTGTCTGGGAACTGAAACTAAGATAAAGGACTTGTTGCACTTTATAAAAAGATCTACCATTCCATGTCATATAACAGAATTTTGTTAATTAGTCCCATTTTGAAAATGACAAGATTTTAAAGCACTTTCACCTCACCTTCCACTTAAAAAAAAAAAGTCTTCCTAGTATTGCTGAGTGTTAGGAGTGGTCATGCTAGAAAGTGTTCACCTTGCCGCTCACCTAGAGTTTTGGTCACTGTGCTCTTCTATGTATGCTGTGTTACTGGGTCATTGACACGTTATTAACACGTCAGAAGCTGCAGCCCTGATCCATGCGTATATGGAAAAATGCCCTACTCCGAAAAAGACTTGTCTAATTTCTTCCTCCTCCCACTATATTAAAGTATTCTGTATGAGTAAAGATTAGTTTCACCCAATAGAAACTCCAAATAATATGACTTTAACAAGATCAAAGTATATTTTTGCCTCACATTTACAAAAGAAATCTAGCCCAGGTTTCTAGAGGCAGCTTATAAAGAAAGCAGAACCCTTCTATTTCAATATCTTAATATCCCTCATCATCGGAATAAGTCTTCTGTCTCATAAGTCAACATGGCTGCTGGGGTTCCAGTCATCAGAGACTGAAATAGCAGGAAATGCATAAAGAAGAGTCAACAGTTTTCATTCTACAGTAAATATTTGTTTGCCTTTAACTCTTCATGTGGCCCTGGTCTTGGATTCTGTATCTTTTCTGGTAAGTCTATTGTCTAAATATCAGGACCTGATATGAGAAGAGACAAGCTGGGTCAGGATACACACATCAAAATCTAAAGTCTCATGTTTTCTCTCTCATTCTTTCTTTTATCAGAATTTAATTCCTTATACCTAGTCTGGTGCAAGGCAAGAGTAGGAAAAAGAGTAGGAGAAAGAGTAGGAGAGAGAGATATAGAAAAAAAATAAATGAAAAATCTACTTCAGCGAATATTTCTTAGCACAATAACTTATTTTACACTGAACCCATCAATTTTTTGAAAAGCCAAGATATTGATGTAATTATTTTATGGCTCTAGTGTGCTCTAGTGTGTGTATCATTGACACATTTAGTCTCCGGGTGTTCAGGACATTTAGGCAAAGATGTTTCAGATTTGTCAAGATGGGGTAAATAGTCAGCTTGGATGAAACACATTGATTTATTTCCTACCACATATATTTCCTTATACTTGTAACTTCACTGGGGTGGTGCTGAATTAATATAACCAAAGTCGGGCCAAGCTTATAAACTTTCTAAATCTGCAGGTAAAAACTCATCCAACTCTGAAGGTAATACCACATACAATTTATTGATACTTAGCAAGAGGTACATTCACTTTTTTTTTTATTGTTCATTTGCATGCCTGAGCCCTATCTCTCAGAATTTTTTTTTTTCAGTAACACACTAGCAGAACTTAGGCATTTTCAATTTTGAGAAACTCTAAAGGAAATTCTAAGCCATCTAATTTAACAACAGAGTAAAACTTTTGAGCACTCGTCCTTGACCAGAGCTATCAAGTGAACCTGAACTAAAAGGAAAGTAGAGATATTTGTGTGGTAAGCACTCTTATGGTGCTGAGAAAGAAGGGCAAAATCACTGGAAAGCTCAGTTATTGAAACATGTTTTTGATTAGGAAAACTGATGCTCGGGCTTGACTTTTGTGGACTCACTTTGCAGTTATCTCTGCAGTGCCCAACTCACATATAAAGGAATGCAGCTTTTCCATAGAAATGTGTGAATCAAAAGATAGGAGAATGACCTAAATGATCTCCTAGTGAACAGACTTCTTGTATAACCTGGGTTTTGTGTAGTTAGTTACAATAAATTGCTCCATAATATCAAGGTTTTTAGAAATCTCCTGTTGCCTTTTGCTGGGAAAAATGAAGTTTTTCTCAATATATAGGCACATATACAACAATGTGAATGCAAACATTCGTTGCAGAAAATCACCCTCTAAATATCTTCTTTGTAGTTCTCATGTTAAAAAAAAAGAAGTTGGGAGGTTGTCAATGATCTTTCACAATTCTGGTCCAAAAAAGGAGAATCTGTTTATGCAAATATGCACTCAAAGCCAGAAAGCATAGGATGAATTCTATTCAGCTAAAGTTCCTCTATCATTCCAAAATGCAAAACAAATTTCAAATGGAACCATAAAATAACCCTGACATCTCGCTTATATCATTTAGTGATTGCACTGAAGGACTCTCCATGCTTCCTTGCCTTGCTACTATGGACTATTACATAGAATTGATTAATAACAAAGAGGCTATATTTATCAGAAACTGTAAAGCAAGGACACATAACACTAAAAAAAAACACACATTGTTTTGACAAATTTCATAAGCCTTCTTGGGGGGATGGCCTTTATCATATCCCTGTAAGAGATAAAGATATGACATAGCAGAAGCACTATATCTTGAAGAATGGAGACAGGGAGAGTTAGGTTTGAATTCAAGCTCTGTCGTTTACTAGATAGGAGGCGATAGGCAAGTTTTTTGATTTGCTGAATCTCGTGTTTTTCATTTGTAAACCAAGATTAATAAAGTTAAATAATATATTTTGAGACTCTATCATAATTCCTCCTACAAAATGTTAGTTAACAAATTATGATTGTTATTATTATATCATTTATAACTTTAATTATAATCCTGTCATTATTTTTTAGTTAATAGAAATCAGAAAATTATCTATTAAGGTAGAGGATAGAAGATCATCTATTATAAGATTCTTTTAAAATAGCCAGTAACTAAACTATTAAAACCCTCACAAGTTCAACAATAATATCATCATAATACATATTAATTTTGTAAAATAGAAATATGGTCTTATAACTCGAAGAGATCCTAAAGATGAATTATTATGTTCAAATACTATATAAGAAGTGAAGCAAATTATGAAGAACACATTAATTCTCTCAACTACTATTGAGCAGATTTGTGCCTAGTATTGTATTACTTTGGAAATATAAAACTAAATTGAATGTGACATTTTTCCTTAATCAGTTCATACAATTATTAAGAGAAAAGTTCAGAAGTATAGCCCATATCCTTGAACTGGACCCAATACTTTTGATCTCATAATGTTTTATGGGGAAAATAATTATTTTAATTGGTCTTTAATGAAGACAAATTGATTTTAAATCTGGTACAGTCTCTTGTAGTTGAGTAATATTTTATTTATGAATTCTTATGAAAAATCACTGTCATCCTTTTTCCCATTGGAATGAAGTAAAATATTTATTTTTATTTAAAAAATAGGACTATATTGAAAACACTTGCTTATAACATGGTGGAAATTTGTACTATTTTAATAGGAACAAAGAATTTAAAAGTTATATTATTTTTTATCATGATATGTTAATGAGAGAATATTATTTTCAAGTGAACTACTAAATTAATTACTAAAATTGATTTTAATACACATGCCACTTACCTATTGTAATACAATATGGTGTATGTTTTTCAATATTGATGTGAGATGATTAAAGTAATATAAAAACCTATTTTAAAAAATTCCTTCATTCAAACGTGATCTTTGTTATATATTATTTTGTGTAGAATATATGTAAAAGTTTATAAATGTAATTAAATATCATTTAAAATAAACAAATGTTAGAAAATGAGTTAACTTTATTAAAATTAAAATAACTATGTATAAATATTCCGCGAAATCTATACACGCTCTATAAAAAGAAACTTTAATTATAGGCAAAATATAAATTTTAAATCATGGGAGATATAGAACATTCCTTGAGGGAAGTACTAAATATTTAAAATATGTTGGTTTTCTATAAATTGATATATAATAAACTCACAATCAAACCACAAAATTATTTTTTACTAAAAATGAAGAAATCGTTATGCATATTATTCAATAGTTAGTGGGTGACATAATTGGCAGGGGAGATGTCTTCTATTTTCAGGTATTAAAATTGTTTATAAAGTTAGAGCAATTTAAAGTGTTAGCACTTGTGCCATGATAAATAAATAGATAGAAATACAAACAAAATATCTAGGATAGATATTCATCTCTAATTCATTATGTTATACTGGGGACATCTATTATTCATGAAATCCCACCAATACGACTCCTATACTTTTTCCTAAATTGAATGGACATGTATTATTTATATGTATAGTTTAAAAAAGGACTATGTAGAAAAAGTTTGTGAACAGCATCTGGCAGTTTTTACTGTTTTAATAAAGACAGCATTAAAAAAATTAATGATATTTGAAACATTTGACAAATAATGTTAGGATAATTGTGTCATACTTCAATATAAATTTCATATGGAATTCGTAATAAAGAAAAATCATATAGTATAATTATACAAAAATCATATATAATTATATTAAAAGTCATAAAAAGAAATGATTCTAGAACAAATAGTGGTGGAGTGGGTGACAGATTCAGTTTGGATTTTTAACAGAAAGTATGCATTACACCTGCAGTAGGTAAGAAACTGCACAGTTCCAGATCCAGTGATCTAGATAGACTTGCCCTTATTAAAAGAAAATAAATTAAAAACACTTTCTCAAAATCAATTAGGAACTTTTGAAATATTTTTAATAAGGAGAAAATGCTATCAAGATAGATAATAGAAAAATATTCTCCTCCAGCAGCATTCAGTGGTTTCAATAATATGATTTCAATAATAATCCCAAACCAATTATTTCTAGTAAATAAAAATGAGAAAAAATAATAAAGTATTGAAATTAAGATTATAAGAGTATAAATTAAGATGGAATAGTACATTATGGTATTAATACTATGGAAAATTAGATCAGTTAAATCTGTACGAACTTTCAGAATGCAGAGGTAAAAGACAAAAAAGTAAAAGAATGCAGAAATAAAAGACCACAGTACTTGTATTGACAGCCTTAGTGACTGAGCCTCGATTACAACTTGTATTGTTTGTCATTGCATTTTAACTTTAACATCTTTAGCATGTGAAATGTATAGTGAATTACAATTTTAAAAATTATATTGAATCTAGTTTTTTAGTATCATCGAATCTGCTGAAGAGAAATTGGATTACCCATTTAATAAACAGATAATGTGAAAGTTAGTAAAAGAAATTCAGTCTTTATTGTTTTTTGTAAATATATTAAGAGTGGTTTAATACTTTGGTCTTTTACTATATTTTGCTATCTCATTTTTTATTTTATTTTGCAGTGATATAATTCTTTCTTGATTTATCTTTTGTCCTGATAATAATGAAAAATAATTATAAATTGTTAGAATAATCTTGATCTATAGCGATTTGAAATATTTATTTTTCATTGTGACTGCCCTAGATCAAATTATTAATTTTTCTAGATCTAAATAAGTGTGTTTATTTCATTTTTCTATGAAGAGAATTCATTTCCCTAAGTGTCTTACCTTATTGTATTTCAGCTTTATTATTTTCTCTTTATTTTTCATAGTCATACATAAACATTTAGTTTCCAGTTAAATGATATCTGTAATAATAAAATCAGACATCTAAAGCATATATTTGCAAAGATAGGAGATTTTTATTTGTTAGTGTTCTTTGTAAAACAATGTCAAACAGTACTATGAAATCAAGTAGAATTAGCTTTTAATACCATGAGTGGCAAGAAAGTAGATTATATGGCTATTTTTGTGGTTTGTGGGCTGGGGAAATGAAGAGTAATAACCTGAATCAGTATCTACTTGAAAGATACTCACTTACATTATTGTACACAAATAATGTTATAAAATATGGAAAAGGAACAAAATGCATGAGACTTAGATTTTAATATTTCACAGGTCTATCAGTTGCTAGTTCTTTTCCCCATTACATTCTCAGTTTCTTTATTAGGTAAATATTAATATTAAGTGATAGTGTGTAGTTCTTGCTAGGTTTTATGTTCCTACTTATTGTATTTTATCAAAGTGATCACCTCTAATTTGCTTCTAAATGGTGAACAACCCACTTTTCTTCCTCTCTATACTCTTTGTACACTATGGTCTTGCCCTAAGCAATCTCATCCATATCTCTGACTTCTATTACTATAAGTCAATGATTCCCTCCCAAACTTCTGCTTATCTTTATCTATATGTATGAATGCTGCCTGATCTTTCCACTCAGGAGTCTCAATAACACTTGGAATCAATATTTATGACACATAGTCTATGTTTTGTCCTTTTCCCCAAACTGTACCCATTTAGTGGCGCTAATAGTCAAAGGCACCACCATCCATTTAAACAAAATGCAGATATCTAACTCATTCTTAAAAAAAACCTTCTCCTTGCCTTCTTTTGATTCATAACATTTTTCAACTGTATTTTTGAATTTTGTTTGAATTCATCCACTTTTTTAGATTTCCACTTAATCTTCACTGCTGCCACATGTAAACAATAGTCTTAGAAAATTCTCCAAAATATTTTTCTGCTATCCACTCTCATCCTCTATGAACCTTTATTTCCACTGCTGACAGATTTCTAATTAAATAAAATCTGGATTATGTGTGACTTCTTCAAACTGAGCTTGTCCCCATATTTCCCTAACATGACTTCCAAATTGTCAGTTGATCTTCTAGACTCATTTTTTGCTATTTTCTTCTTTACTTTCTGAATTCTAACTCCTTTGATTTTTCAGGTCTTTTAACATTTTATATTCTCTCCGAATAGCAATGCTACTGCTATTTCAACTATTTCTCTTCATCAGCTCTTAGCTCAAAAATTACTACCTCAGGAAATGAGCAGTCAGATTAGTGAGGTAAAATGTTTACACCAAAACTTAGAGATTTATAGCTAGAGCATAATTTTATTAAAATGACAATAATACCACATTGATTAACATGCACAAACCACTTACAGCAAAGCTGTGTTGTAGGGACACATGTTATCAGATTTCATAGATATGGACGGTGAGGTTAAGAGAGTATATGTAACTTGATGAATGTAACACAGCAAATAAGGAATGAAGACAAGCCATATAATTAATTATAATACTGCTTCAGAATCAGAGTTCCCTTCCATGATAATTTATAGCAACTTAAAAAAACCTAGGTCATGGAAGTCTTTGATTGTTATGGAAATTATGATTCTACCTGATCTAAAATGCAGTCTAAATATTTCCTAAATGTTATCTTGTATTTCTCAATGATTTTTCCTCCGATTTTGATTAGAAATATGTATTGTACTGATTTATCTTCATTGCCATGTGAGGATGCAACAAAATGACGGCAGTCTATAAACCAGGAAGTGAGCTCTCATCAGACACAAAATGGGCTGGTATCTTCACCTGGGACTTCTCTAAAGTTGTGAGAAATAAATTACTGTCTTTTATAACATGCCTAGGCTTTGGTATTTCTGTTGTAGTAGCCCCAAATGACTCACACAAGTTCAAATGCTGTAGAATTTCCCCTGCTTTCAGTGTATAATAGAGAAATTTTAATTTTTCTTACTTGTGTAAGAGTATTCCATTGTTCTCAAAGCAATCTTATGATTCACACTGAATATTTATTTTTTAATAGTTATTTCAAGATTTGTACCCACTCCTACTTCTCACCATAGCAATCAGACAGAAGTTCACCAGAGCTGATCTTGGAGATAATTCCAATGAGAGATACATTAATAAATTCAAATATACTTCTCTCCTTTGTTTTCTTAGTCAATGTTATCACACCGAGTTGTCTTACCTAATTCATTTTTCTCTAAAAATTAGTTAATTCTCAGATTTTTCTTTCTAATATTAGGGTTCCAATGAACTGTTTGCCACTAATGATTCAGTAATTCTCAGAGTTTTGGTTATCAGCAATAAACTTAACGTAGGCTCATGTAAAACTGCAATGTAGTCACTCGAGGAAGAGAAGGTTATTGAAATTTAAATTGTGTGATTATATAACTAAAACATATACAAAGTTGCCAACTCTTGGGAAATATAGTATCAGGAGCTTCACTATAAAGTAGGAAAATTGAGTCACAACATATTCTCTAAATATGTAATGTCACATGAAGTTAGTTCAATAATTATTAACATTAATAGTTTCTCTTATTTACAGTTGGATGTGATTCAACTTAATAAAAAATATTTATTGGATATCAATTTTTCAATGTTTTGTAAAAATAAGTCAAATTTAGCTTTGCTCTCAAGGCATATGATCTCCCCTGTAATTGTTACAGTATATAATATAAGAGAAGCAAAGTATTACATGGAATCCAAAGGAGAATTTAAAGATGCTGTATTTAAGTATTCATTTGAGGATAATGAGAATAACTTTATATAAAAACTTGTATTGAACTGTGATGTTAAGAATACATAGCATTCTGAAAATCAGACTTGGGAGTGAAATAGCTAGACTATAAAGGTAACCTAACCATTCATGCAGACAAAGGTTTGGTGTTCCAGATTATAAGATGAGTTTAGAATGAGAGTAATTCAGTTTGACTAAAATACCCAGGAATGAAGAGCTGAAAAAAAAAAAAAAAAAAAAAAAGTAGAGCAAAGATGCATAACATAGAATGCCTTGAATATCAAGAGACTGTTTTTTCTTAATATGTTATGAAAGTAGAGAATCACTAAAGCATTTTTTAGACAAAAGAATAACATGATCAGAATTTTAAAAAACTAATTAGAAATAGTTGGATATATTATTTAAATAAAGGTTAACAATTTATGTATTCTTTTACTGTATACATCTTTAGCTTGTGTTGAGAATAGAATCATGGGGAAAGGTTGATGGTCTGAAATAATTATAAAGGAACTATAGATCAATAAAGTGAGGAATAAAATATTTCAGGTTGACACCACTTCTGAAATTTTATGCGCTATAATGTATATGCAATAGAATAAATAACAACACTTTTTTGTGCTCCATAAACGGGTCTATGCTTCTGCACTTCATAAACTGGTCCATATCCCCATGCCATAATCCACCAAATGGCATACTTCCTGAAACTGTTCATCCAAAGAAAATAAAAATAGTAATGGAAGCAATTGGGTAGAGAACAGGATTTAAGACTTCAAACATGTTTAAATCTTAAATAAATGAATTATTTTAGTGTATTAATAGCATTAAAAACCTATTTTAACCATTAAATTTGTCACATAAATATTCTATGACATTAACAATTACCAAAAATATTTCATTTTAATATAATGTAATCAATGTAATCATATGGAATTCTGCAATTCTTATTTACGCGTAGTTCTTAAGTTTCTTGCGTTTCAACATTTTTTCTTCCTGTATGTTAAATTATAAGAAGCAGTTGACCATTTTATAGTTTTTATGTCTTTGTAGAAAGCAGAATTTCTCATATATTCTCATATGGTTTCCTGGTTTCCTAATGGAAATATGACTTTCAAATCTCCATTCAAATAGTAAAATTTCAATTAGCATTAAAATATTTTAAGCATATAGTCAACAAAATAAAAGGCTATCTTTTGAAGGGGATTGTATGTTTGTATGGGTATGAGAAAAAAAAAAACGTATTTCATGTTGAGTATCAGACAAAAATATTATTATTTTGCATAATATAACATAGCGACTCTAATCAGATTTTCCACCATTTCTCTTTCTTTTTGTAGTTGCTCTTTGCTGCTGAAGTCATGTGTATTATTTCCCTGTCTGTCTCTCTGTCTTTTGAACCTAGATTTCTGGTGGCTACCCTTGGAACCACATATTTTAATGGTCAGCCAATGATTGATTGCTCAGTGTTTCAAATAATTTTCTTAAGTGTCTTGAACCAGTAAGTCTCCAATCTTTTGTCAAAGACACACACACACACACCACACACACACACACACACACACACACACACACATTTAGTTTGTTTCCAATATAATATTTTTTAAAATTAGGTTTTCACATTTGGTAACTTCTTAACTTGTTTCCTATTCTAAATTACTTATTCTGTATACATAGGGTCATAAGTAAGGAAAGGTATGTCTTCTTTTACTGATGTGTGTTTTGTCTAGAGACTTTGAGATGGTTTTAGACTATCTATTTATATCTGAGAAGTAAAACTTAAAGATGAATTTTCATTCTTTTTGGAGACACACCCATATCTTCATTAGAGACATTCACATGGTGAGATTCAGTTTACTAGAAACATCTGATATTATGTCCCCCTTGGAACAGGAAATGGAACTGGCAGATTTAGATATTATCTGGATAATTGAATTGAGAAGTTTTAAGATAGCTGAATTGGGAGGCTGCTTGAATCCCTAATGGAAGAATGGGAAAAAGAAATTAAAAACCTCAAAGACAGAACTTTAGAATACATCTACATTTGGAATGGGGAACAAGAAAAACAGTCAATAGCAGAAGCAGGAGACATCAGAAAGTAAGAAAAGATGATTGGGGAGAAGACAATCAAGAAGGATGAATATTAATATTACAAATGATATATTTCTAGGGATTGAATGCTGTCAAAGAGCACGGTCAAGGAAAAATGGGAAGCAACGGTCATAAAAAGAGAATTCCAGGGATTCTTTTGTTGTTATTTTTATTTCTATTATAAAATGCTCCTAGGTTGATATTATTTCCAAACTGTATTACTACTAGTTAACATGACAACTAGCTAACTAGTAGTAATACGGTTTGGAATGAGGTTCTTTTCATCTGATTTAAAATATGAATGCCACTCTCCTAATTTGTTAAGCTACTTGAGAAAGTTGTTTTCTGCTCTCCAAAAAATTTCTCAAAAATAATGCATGAAAAATAATTTAGATTGTAATATGCATTAAGATCGCTATCAAATGCTTTCCCATTGAAGTTTCTTCATACATAATAGGTGTTTTGACAACCACACTATTCTCTCTCTATGTATTCCTCTTTGTCCTTCTCCTTGCTAGTATCTACTAACAGGTAGTGATCAATATTAGCAAACAGCTCTTCTGGTGCTGAGCATGTAACCAGCAAGTATCCTGCAGTCTACAGGCAAAACAAAAATCTTCCACTGCATAGCTGAATAATTAAACATTGGTAACTCCATTCTTCCATTCTTACCAAAATTCAAAGGGCAATATTTTATCCTGTAATAATATTTCACCAGAACAAATAAGGGCCACATATAAATCAACATTAATGGTAAGATGTGACATACTCTACTCTCCTGCCAGCAAAGTGCTGATGTTATTGTGGGGGAAAAAATTGCCCTTTGAAATTTTATCACTATCATGCAGGATTTATTAAACACTGATATGGTTTTATTGAGCTAAGACTTCTCTAAGCAAGTTTTACAAGCCCTGGCATTTAAGAGTTAGGGTTTTAAACTAGCCAATGTTGATAAAATTGATTGTAAAATGCTGGTACTTGAAAAAGAGAAATTAAAAATAGGATAAGGGAATGGATGTAACATTAGGGCAGAATAGAAAAAATAATAATAACCTCTAGGAGAGATAACACTGAGTTGAAACAGTTTATCTCTAGGAGAGATAAAGCTAAGTTAAAAACAAGAACTTTGTGTCCAAAAAATATCTAACCCTTATCAGTGTACTCTTATCTGCTAGGCAATAAAAATAATTAAAGAATAGTTTGTAAAAAAAGAAAAAGATGATGAATATAGGTTAAGATAAAGCATGGTATGCAAGTTATAGACACTATCTGGAATAAGGTTATTCTACGAAGAAGAAAAATTGTATAACTATTTGTATGTGGAAATGAGTTTGAGGAAATTCCTAAGACTTATCTGGAACTGTTCTCCTTTGTTCATCAGTGGCCAGTGATAAGTATTTTAATTAAGGTTTCAATATATTTGTTCTTTCACAAGCATCCTAACTCTTCTGTCTCTGAGCAGATAATCTCCATAATAGTGTGATGGAGTAGAAAGCAAGCAAAAATATAAAGTTAACCTAGGTTATACTACAAATCCACTTAAAATTACATCTGAATTGTTTAAACAAATTAGGAGAAAAGTGACTAGCCTCTAACAACTGAGGTCAAATGAGTCAAGGAGGAGCATATAGAAGGAATCTTTCTTTTTTCTTTTTCTGAAATGCCAAATTTTGTTTGTAATACTCCCTGTCATATATATGACAGGGGGTATTATATATATATATATACACACACATACACACATATATACACACATATTATATATATACATATTATATATATATATGTATACTAAATATATCTCTAATTTAAATATGCTATTACAAATTGTTATATAGAGCCTCCTTTCAGGCTCATTGCCTCTTTGCAAATTGCCCTTAAGTGTATGTGTCATTAGGGAAGTATTTTAATTTGGTCAATTTACTATAAAGTGTTAACTCTTCTATACTATGTAGAGGAAGACTGGATCAGAAAAGTCAGTTGAGTTCTTCATAGTTGTTCTTCCACTTCACCTCATCAAGACAACTTATTACAGAATCCCTAAACTTAATGACCTATAAAACAAAATAGTCTAGCTCTTAGCATATTCTGTTTTCTAATTCCATCCATAAACTCCAAGAGACTGATGTATCGCTACATAAATAAACTCTTCAGATAAAGCATATTAAGTGGGTCCATTGGTGAAATAGGATAGATTTGTACATGGCTGGGACTTTTAATCTGGAATGTGTGATTCGGTGATCCCACTGCTTTATCAAATTGAGTTAGATACATCTTTCAACCATGACAGACATATCTTCTAAGTCTGACACGCACTCGTATATTTTCAATTTGCTGTTTTTTAAATCATGAGGAAAGGACGAATATAAACAGTGGACCTTAAAACAGTAAATTTTTAATCTTTACATATCACTCTCTGTTCAGTATGAAAATAAATCATTATATCATACTCATCCTCTGAAATGTCCTTTATGTCTGTCCCTTCCTATCTAATCTTATTGGTACTGTATTAGCTTACACTTTCACATTTATTCAGAGTCAGATTGGTACCCTGGCTTTCCAATAATCACCTGAACTACTAGTTTTTGACTCTCATGCTAAATGATTAATATTTCCTAAAATTCAGGACTTCCTATCATGCCAACACTATAGTTTAAAACATTCATTGATTTTAATAAGAGACATTGCTGAGGTCTGAATTTTCTGCCTCCATTTTAAGGTCTTTGATAGTTTTTATCACTCTATTCAACCAATACTCTCCCTCCAAGTTTTTTGACCTGTTAGTCAATCCTAAGTTACAAATATATGTTTTTAGAGTAGTTATCTCTTGGAAAACATAATATACAGTAGTTTTCCATGTGTTTACAACATTTTCATTTCCTGCTGCTTGAAATATTCCCTCATTATTCCCCTTCCAACCGTTTCATCAATTATGTCTGAAGTCAAAGTCAAGGTTTCTCATGAAATATACATTGGAATACTTATTCTATTAAATCTTTAGAATACCTCTTATCAGGATCCCTCATTTGAGCATATAAATTGTATTCAGGTATATGGTTTAGATGTGGGTACAGAGGTCAAGACTATGGAGTGAGAACTGCTGTACATATATTTCCCCAAGCTCCATGAAGGCAAGAGAATTACATACATACACACACACACACACACACACACACACACACACACACATCCCTTCTTTCCCTCATAGAATCCAAACCAGGGCAGAAAAAATATTTTGGGCTCTGTTTATATTTGTTGAAAGAGTGAGATACTTTGGACAGATGCAATTTAAAGGAGATTATGGAAGGAATAAACCATGCCTACTCCATCACATTTAAGCTGTAACCACTCATTGCCTGTCTGTGCAGTATCTGATGGCATGAATCACATCTCCTTCTCAAGGACTACCAGCAGGGAGCAGTTCAGTTTGTAGACTAATGTGACTGCACTGAAATGTGGTCTTATTAGAGCTAATGTCAGTGAACCTGTCAGATTCAACATCAAGTCCTGTCACTGTCTCAAGAACAATGAGGTATTACTTTGATTGATTTGCATAGTTGTCAACTGCTTGACATTGCTCAGCTTTTCTCTGAGCTTTGAATGAGTTCATGGCTATCAATCAACATATATATGGAAAATTCTTTATCCGGAAAGTCTTGTGACATTAATATTACTGAATCCCTTGTGATTTGAGCTAAACGTATTGGCTTAAAAATGTATCATCTGTGATGTTGCAAAGAATATTTGCACTTTGAGTTATATTTCAAAATTTAGTAGAGCCACGTTGTACTACCTCATGCTTTAAGTAACAAAACGTTACTAACTGTATTTTCACTGACTTAGTATAACATTTTTGAAATTTGATTTTAAATTATAAAAAAAAGTGGCAGTTATAAAAGCATGGCAGCATGAAAGGTTGAACTAGCTTTTAGGGTATAAAATTATACAAATGACTTCAGAACGTCTTGGTCATTCCTAATTCAAGATAATAAGTAACTTTTTGTGAAAAAAATTTAAGTGCAGTCCTGAGGGAAGTTAGTTTAATCTATTTTTTTAATTAAAATAAATTAAATTAATGATTTTGGCCACTGTAAGAAACATCATTATTTTATGCATCATAAATGAGGAGGGAAAAATAAAAACTTTCAAATGAACCAAGATAGCATTTTTAAATAACATTCTAAAAATTGTGTACTTGTCAAAATATCTCTCGGTCTTAATTAGTGAAATTTTTAACATATTTTATTCCTGAGATTACAAAGAAGGAAATGATAAGTGAAATTAATTAGATAGGGTATTCCTAAACTTCATTTTGGAGTTTAAATTTTGATGAATTTAACTTTTTGACTCAGCGTTATTAATATTTGTTTTTGTCACATAACATCATCCTCTGTGCCTTCAAAAGTATTGTTCATGCAACATTCTCAAAAGATAGCTTACTTAATGTTTTGAAGCCATTTATTCAATCTTCACACCCATTTTACAAGTTTTTGTGCATACAAACAGGTCTTAATTTCTACATAATGCCTGCCTATCTATAGCCAACTGTGATTATAAGATGAATTCTGATTTCAGAAATGTCGAAATGTGCCAACTGTGCCTTTCAATAGATGAACTAATGTAAAATAGTGTTTCCTATCCCCTTATAAAATGCTAACCAAATAATTCTAAGTAACGCTACCTTATAAATGTACATATATTAAGAAATTGTTTTCAGAGTCTTCCTAGATATAACTTGTCGCTGTTACCTTTCCTAGTGTTCACTGCAGAGGTAGTTCCTTCTCATGAATTATATCATAAATTTTGTATGGATGTTTGTTTTAAATCACTCCTTGCAATTAGCCTGGAGTCACATGATTAATTCTGACCAATTGAATGTGAGCAATGTGAAGGTATGGCTTCTGCTTTCTTCTTTTTTTCATGGGGACCTTGAAATTCACATACAGAAAGATAATACAAGATTGTGGAAGCCTGGGTCTCTGAGTTGCATTATAGATGAAAAATCCCCTTGGTGAAAGATTTGTTTTGTTAAGCTATTGAAGTTGGATCTTTTTCTCTATTTAACCTGATTTTGGTAATGACCTTAGTGCCAAATTTCTATGTAAGCCAAGCCCCTATAAAATTATAGTTTATAATTTCTGAATAGCATCACCTAATGATGGGCTTAATATAAATCTGGAAAAAAAAATTCCCTTCTAGAAGATGCTTTGAACTAATTTTGAGCTGAGAAACTTTCAGTTGTGAAGAAAGATAAATGATTACCACTTATCTGATAGTCAAATGAAACGAATGGTTAATTCCTCCACTGCTGCTATATATATGCTACCTCTTAATTTGACTTCTAACTCAACAAATAAAAACATAAAATAATAAATTAAATGTTTAAAAGCTTAATATAAAATGTTACTTTTTAGATAAGGTGATAAAGCATTCATAAACATGATAGATAATTTTTGTTTGCTTGGTTGTTTATTCTAAGCCCCCAAAATTAACAAATATAGACTATAATGCATTATTAGAACATTATATTTGGTTTAATAAGAGATAGACATATTTTAACTTTCTCATAGTAACTTTACAATTGATGGTATTAGAGGAAAAAAATATGGAAAAAGGATGACAAATACAGTCTCACTACTAGGGTATCCTTAAACTCTAGTCTCTCAGGCCAACTTCCATATTCTAAATCAGAAAGTATTAGCAGATGAACATCAATCCATGCCAAGAGCTGAGAGGTTGTTACTATTCTTAAACTATTCCCTAGAAAATAAGCACACATCTAGAACACACATATGCACAAAGTCTAAGTGAATGCTTAGATTATAAATCTTTCTTTTATACCTTACTTAGTATTGGCTTATAGAATTTGGATTTTTAAACCAATTTTAGATGATAGGCATTTCACCAATAATTTTAAACAACTCATCATTTGCTTTAAGGACTGTTGTTCCTTAGATCTTACGTTTTAAAAACTTTATGTCAATGAATCACTTATAATACATAGATCTTTTATTATTGATGTGAGAAATTTTGGGATTCATCTGAAGTTGATAGTAAGTTGACAAAAGATTTAGAGTGTGATTTATGAAATATTTCTTTCAAATATTAACTTTGCTATATTATATCAAAAAACTTTGGCCTGGCAGTAACTGTTACAAATGTAAATGATTGCCATAGGCAGGTAGCATAGTACTCACTTCAAGAAGGTTACAATTCAGAGTCATTTCTGATTTTTTTAATAAAATAATTTGCATAAAAAAATCTAAAATGAAAATTCCCAACCTCTATTGGTAGCCGTTAATTTTATGGTAGAGAAATTAATTTTCTTTTGTGTCACAGTTTGTGAGATATAATATGAAAAATAAATTGCAATTTCCAATTCAAACAGGGCAAATAAAAATAAAAAGCTTGCTCTTTTACTATATATAAACTAGAGAAAAGTCCTTGAATCACATCAATTTTTCTTAGACAATACAAAATATTTAATATTCTTTAAAAATATAATTATCAAAACAGCACATTAAATGGCATTTTAATAGCTAAATCAGATTATAGATTCTCTACTAAGATAAATGTTGCAATGCTGTGAAATAAGTTATTAATTGAATAAATGACCCATCTCAAAATAAAGTGGTTGAAAATGTTACATATTATTAATTTTTCATATGATGACCTTAAGTTTTTCAGAAAAGCTTAGGAGCTCAAAAAATTTTTAGACACATCCTATAATTTGGGAAAATACTTTTAAATTTTCTGAACTATAAAAAATGTTTTGATATAATCTCTCATTTGTATAAATTTTTCTTGTGCTTAAAAAGTCTGTGACTAAACATAGGCAAATAGTAAACTAAAAATATTATCAGTGTTCGGTTGATTAGATTAATTGACTAATTCATTCAGGTATTTATTGAGTGACTTATTTGCTATTCAAATTATTCATAGTACTTAGGTGTAAAATCATATTACATGCATGTGTACTTCTCCCATATACTGATTAAATATTTTTTAAATGCTATATTAAAAGCTAGATTTTTAAATGATTAATCTCTCCAAGATTCCTGGTAAAAGACTGTATATTGACAGAATGCTACTGAATGATTTTCAGTTCAACTGTCTAAAAACTGACTATATCCGCAAATATATGTCAAATTCACAAAACTAGGTTTAGCTCACTATTCCAATCACCTGATTCATACTTGAATTCCCTACTACCAAATAAAACTTAGTCCTTGTGTATTTTTTTGTTCTTACATCGGTCTATTTTTTTCTAATTTGTTACTCTTTATTTTCACCATTTTTCCAGTAGCCTCAAGCTCAGTCTCATGCCAGTTTGTCTACTAAGTCCTCTAGTATTTATTCTTTGATTTACTATAGACTCTGACTGCTTCCTGTACCTTGTAAAATTTTATATAACATTTTTCTTATTAAAAAAATCAATGTTTGATAGTTACAGCATATAAGCAAGACGAAATAAAAATCACCTACTGCATTTTTATCATTGATTTAAATATTGTTATACATTATTGAATCTGCATTTTACCTCTCGTTGTCATCTATAAAGCTATTTTACTCTTAACTTACTCTTACAATACAATACGGTATTGTAACTTGAATTTATTTAATTCACGCAACTTAATTTAAATATAAAAATTATATTGTTTTCCATTTTACGAATATTTACATAGTATTTAATAAACATTGGTCATGAGCATTTAGATTATTTTTGAATGTCAATTACTATATAAAAAATAATGCAAAGAATTTTGTTGCATCTTTGTAATTTCTTTCAGATTAATTCTTAGGATTCTGTATTAAAAGATATGAGCATTTGTGAAACGTTTTTTAAACTACAACTTAACATATGTTTAATGCTGAAAACAAGAAAAACAAAATAGGCAAAGAGAAGCTCAATGATGGGGAAAATTACTCATTCACACATTGCAAACATAATTGCTTTTAAACTCTATATCGTTTAGCCTTCTTTCCTATGATATTTGCACACTCATTAGACAAATGTTGTCATACTATATTTATGTTTATGTGATGTTTTGTAACCTAATTTTTTATATTGCAATAATTTATTATGTATTGACATGCCAATCGAAATTTCTTATAATTATATTGTTACTGCATAATATTATGTCATATTGATAGAGCAAATGTTTCTATCAACTCTTTAGATTATTTTCATCTTAACATTGCAATTAATATATGAAAATTTTCAAACATTTATGATTTAATAACAGACATAATAAATGTCCTTGTGGTTATCTAATCATTCTAACACAATTAGCATTATGCACTGTGTATAGATTTTCTGGGTTAATGTTTAGCATAAATTTAAATACAAAAGTACACTAGAAAAGAATTTATGATAACTTATGTACCTACTAGAAGATGGTTTCCCTGCTTTATCAGCAACACTGGCAGCTAGCATAAAATTTTTAAAGATGAAATAATAAAAGAAATTACTTTAACTTGATATATTTGACTATTTGATTATGAGTTAAACTTTTATTTTTCATGTGTTTCTATATTTGTCAATTGATCCTCATTAGAGTCCTAGACAAAAAAGTAAAATGTATTCCAGGCGAAATTTGAAGAGAATTTAATAAAATAGAACTTTACAAAGTATGGGCAGTGTGCAGAACCACAAGGAATAGAGAAACTGAAGACTAGTAATGGCGAGGGGCCATTGCCAAGCCAGACCTGAAGTGACAAGGAGAGAGTTGTCACCAGAACCCAGTGACATAGAGCTGCGTGGAGAGGATCACCAATGTTAGCTGTGGCCTTATGTCCTGCTATCCCTGAACGACTCTGAAGGAAATAAGTCAGAAGTATAATGATCCCCACCCATACTCTCTTGACTTCTTCTTCAAGTTCATATTGGCTGCAGTCAGTCAGAAGGTGGCAAATAAGAAAGCCCAGAGGACAGAGTGGGGCTAGCCGAGTGTGGATCCTCAGAGTAAACAGAAGTCTCTAGTACAATGATCTTCATTCAGTCTCATAATGATGTTCTTGCCTCATTCTAAGTGTTTGTTGTAGTTATGCATCAAATATAATGGCCATTTTCAAAATAGAAGGTAAATATATTTTCCAAATGTGTTTTATCTTTTAGTTTTGTTGCTTTCTCACATGCAGAAGCTACTCATATTTATGTCATCAAGCAGCTCTTTTTCCATATGATGCTTTTCTTTGATAGCAATAAAAAAAAATACACATATACATACAACCACACAAATCCACCACACACACATACACAAACACATACATTTTACTCCATTACCTACTTAGTTTGTATATGTAAATATTATATAAATAGTTATTTCTTCCAAAATACATATGGTATATACTCTGAATTAGATTTTTCTCCAAAATTTACCAGTTAGATATGTATATCTGGACCCATATGTATATCTCTATCTGTATCTACTACATCTTTACATATGTATGTATGTATGCATTATCTATTTATCTATCCAAATATATACTTTTTCTATTTTTTCTCTCTTTTCTGTTCTTCACATTAATCATATCTCTTTATCAGCATAAAATTTATTTTATTGCTATTACTCTGCATCTAGTGATAGGTCTTAATGTTTTTCTATTATCAATTTCCACATTACTAGATTTTTTACTGATTCATTGTGAATTTTAAGTTATCATTGCTTTCTCACTTCTTTTTTTTAAACAATTATGAATTTGTCTACTTTCACCTCCCATTTCATTGATTGTCATTAAATATACCATCTTTTCATCTTGTCTGCCCATTCATATTAGTTTTCTGTTACTTTTTAAATATCATATTTTAAGTTTTTAGTTCCATTGTTTATGAATATATATAATATTGATAATTCAAAGAATTTTCTATTTTATCTTTATTTCCCCAAAAGAGTAAGGATGGACCTAGAGGTTATTATGCTGAGTGAAGTAAGTCAGACAGAGAAAGATAAATGCCATATAATTTCACTTACATGTGGAAGCTAAGGAACAAAAAGAACAAACTAATCAAAAACAGACTCACAAATATAGAGAATAATCTGGTGATGACCAGAAGGAATTGGGATTGGGGGGCTTGGAAAATTGGATGAAGTGTCAGAGAAGTACAAATCAGTAGTTGGTAGATGGTCATAGGGATGGGGAGCATGGCACAGGGAATGCACTGAGCATTAATGTAATGGCTAGGTGAAGACCCAGAGGAGAGGAGAGAGAGAGCAATTAGGGATTGTATTATAAACTATATAAATGTCTAACCAATGTACTGTATACTTGAAACTAATAAAATAAAATTTAAGAAAATTTATATATTGTAACATTCATGTCTCTCTTATCTGAATCTCTAGCATCCTTTTCCATCCATTATTCCATCCAGTATCCATTATTTCCAGGAAACAACAAATAGATGTTATAAAATATTTTATGTGAAAACATATAAAAGAATATTATATTGAGCATCAATTTACTTGTGACTCAGTTTAAGCAAGAATGGAATACAGATGAGGTCTAAATGTCTGTTGATACTTTATTGTTGGTAGAGCTTTTTCACTACTGTTTTCTTTATTTGACTTGGTGTTAGTTACATCCTGCTTTTCTCTCCAGTAATATTCCCCAAGTCACATGTTTTACTTCCTTTTGAATTATCTGCGATTTTTTTTTTTTCTATACTGTGTGTTTTGAACTACTGAATGTTCTTTTCTCTCTTACCTTCTCTGTTTCCATTTACTCTTTTGACGGGAACCTCTTCTTACATCTGTAACTGCCTTTGTCTGCAGATTAGGCTCAATACTAGTACAAATTTCGTTCTAAAGCCCAGATGTTTATCTTCATTCAGAGTAACATGTATTCCATAAACTACACTCTCTGTCTTTTTTATTTGTCTGTTTATGTGTATCTGAGGATGTTGCTTCTGAATAATTTCAGAATGATCATTGTTGTGGCATAACTTTCCCATGTATCTTGCAGTCTCAGGAAAAAGTATAAGAAACTCATGAACATGGTTAAAGTCTCTACTGAAATACAAATTGTATACTTGAATTTCTTTCGGAATTGTTTATTTGAGAGGCACTATCTGGGCAACATATGCTTTTAAACGTAGGAAGTTTTTTTTAACTTCTTCAGCCTTTTGAGGAAAGTTGAGAACTTATGCTAGAAAGGTATTTTATTACATTTAATGACATTTTTGCTTTAAACACTGAAAATAAATTTCACATAGAATAATTTCTAAAGACTTGTACATTTGATGAAATATGCCATAGTAAAACCTTTTAAGATATTATCCACTTCCACAAGCACTTGTAGGTGAACAACAATGACCACATGGACATCTCTATTAGTATATGTTTTCTATGACCGCATATTGATATTTTTCAATAATTCCAACAAAAGAAAGACAAAGGACAACAACAAGAACATGGATGAAGCTCTAATGAATAATGCTAAATAAAGAAAGTCAGATTTAAAGGCATACAGACAATATAGTTCCATTTTAATGACATCTGTAAAAGCAAAGTTATAGATAAAGCAGATCAGGGATTTCTAAGGCCTGGAGCAGGAAGAGAGGAAATAATGGGACTTTGAAGTGATAAAAATATTCCATATCCCAATTTTGATAGGGGCGACATGACTATATGACAATACGTAGAATTATACACTAAAACATGTGACTATATACTGCAATAAAAACAAAGTCATCAAATAAGCTAATAGTAGAAGATGAGAGAATATAAGATTAGTAGGGGAAAAATGTCAGTAGAAAGTAAGCAATCTAAAATACAGATGCTATATCTATCTCTATCATCTCTCTCTCTCTCTCTCTCTCTCTCTCTCTCTGTCTCTGTCTCTATTTCTTTCTCAAAACAGAATGTAAGAGCCACTTGGCACACCCAAGTAAAAGTCCATGAAACATGGCAAATATAGCCCCTAATAGATAGAATAAAGAGTGGGACAGAAACAATATTTAAATAGATAATGGCTAAGAATTTTCCAAACCTGGTGGAAAAATTCAACCTGGATATTAAAGAAATTCATCAAATGCCATGCAGGAGAAAAATCACATATAGGTACATCACAGATGAACTCATTAAAACAAAGAAAAAAATTACAAAGAAACAAACAAAATTCCATTATAACCAGGTAGAAATACCCATGCCTTCAAAATGTTAACAAGATTGAGGACTGTCAAAGAGAAATGATGAAATGATGAAAACCAGAAATCTTTAACTGCCAGCATTTTGCATTATCAAAAGTACTAAACAATGTTCTTTAATCCAAAAGAAATAATCTCATATGGAGTCTAGAGCTCGAAAAATATATAAAAATTAGTGAAGGTGTAACTAAGTGCCTAATACAAAACAATGTGAACTATTTAAACAGGTAAAATTATATTATCTTATATGTCTACCACACAAAGTATAAAATAATTGAATGGTTATAATCTTATGTTGTTTCTTATGTGTGAAATAACTAATTTATTGTTGATTGCAATGAGTCATGACTATATAATATAATTTTTTCAGATAATCAGAAGCATCAAAAAATAAATAGTATAAATAAAAAGCTAATATAGAAGAAAACAAGAAATAAAGTTTTCTCAAGTAATCTAAAAGAAAATAAGGAAGGAAAAATGCGCCCTTGTCTCTTTCACATCCCATTTGATCTCTAACATTATTTTTTCTTAAAGTAATGTTGAAGTAAAGAATAACTGCTTTATACATAATTATTTTAAGATAAAAAATAATGAGAAAAATCGAAAGAGATATAATAATAATATGACAAGCACAAGCAAACAATAATGAAATCAATCAAGATTGATGTATTCTGTGCAGAGAAGTCCTTGTTGACTAGTCTTTTCTCTCTAATGATTAGCTATTTAAAATAGTCAGAAAAAAGAATGATACATTCTGTACATCTTTATATGCTACTAACATTGTGAAATTTTTATATATCATGAAGATACATTTGCTTATATTTAACAAACCCATTAATTCTTATATTTCATTTATTTATCTATAAAAGTGGTTCTATTTGTAATATGCTGGAATGGACCGAATTAATTGGATATAAATAAACATTTAAAATAGTCATCGTATTGCCAGAAATAATCTACTAATGCGTATGTCAAATCCATTTTTGTTCAGTATTCCAAAAGTATATGTGATATAAAATGCTTAATATTTGTGGCAAATGTTGAACCATATAATATACTCTGCTCCTGTTTAACTATATGAGGATAAAAAAAAATTTATGTCTTTAATTATCTACATTTGTAATTGATGAGAAAGATAACTTGCAAAGCATATACTAAAATCGATATATTTGGAAATGAAAGCAAAGCTCTGTTTCTTTCTCTATTTAAGTCTCTAAGTTCTGTATCTATTTTTTAATACAGTGGTTCTTGATGTATTGTGTTTCTTGGACACTTACTCATAACAAAACCATATGAGAAAAATTAAATATTGATGTTCACAGTAGGATAGTTGCAATATTTCATAGTTTTACCACATAAGCAATATTTCTACTTGCTAGGACTTTGTTTGTTGATGAAAGATTATTTTTCCTCCCACTCCAAAGGAAATCAGAAAAGTCATTTTAAACTATATTCAGCTGTTATGGAACTATTTACTTTTTTTTTTTTTCAGAAGCAAATAGACATGAAATGCAATAGAATTGTTGACCAAGTTGGATTTTATTTGTGACAAATCTGATGATCTATATATTTTTAAACAAGCTATGTTTTATCTTAGAAATACGACTACATTCTATTTGCAAAATATAGAATATTTTATGATTGCAAAAATGTTGACTTCTTACTTAGTAATCAATTTCTATTTCTACTTTAATGTAAAATTTGTAAGTACATATACAGAAATAAATCTTTTGAAAGTATTGAAATTGGCAGTAGATAACTAGATAAAATACTACATGACTCCATAACTCACAAATATAATTTCTCAGTATCTCTGATTTGGCTAGAAAATATATGTTGATTTTTTCTATATATCTTTAAAATATAATTTGAAATTTTCTGTCACTATCTTAGTAGGTATACTCTGAGACACAGCATTAATGACTTAGAAACAATTCAACTGAACAGTGCAACTTTCTTGTAGATTCTCTACTATATTAAAGGTCATTATGACTGAGGTTAGTATATGCATATACCACCATTTATTTTTCTCACTCATTGATGTAGTAAACCTCAAGAAATTCTCCTTTGGTAATAATAACAACAGCAATAATAATAACAACAACAACACCAACAACACCAACAACAATAATATATGTCCAGATTGAAATTAAATAAAAAAATTAATTAAAAATTTAAAAAATGAGCTGAGGACCTGAATGAACTCTTCTTCCAAGAAGACATACAAATGGCCAACAGATGTATGAAAAGATGCTCAACTTAAAAGCAAATCGAAACAACAATGAGATACTATCTCCTATCTGGTAGAATGGCTATCATCAACAGGACAAGTAGGAGCAAGTGTTGGAGAGATTGGGGGGGAAGAAGGAACCTTTATACACTGCTAGTGGGAATGTAAATTGGCACAGCCACTACAGAAAGCAATATTGAAGTTCTTCAAAAAAATTCATAGAATTATCATGTGACCCAACCATCCCCCTTCTGAGTATATATTCAAAAAGTTTGAAAACATTTACAGTAAAGATATATGCACCTTGATGTTCATTGCAGTACTATTTGCAGTGGCCAAGACATGGAAACAACCAAAATGTCCTTCAATAAATGATTGGATGAAGAATATATAGTACATATATATACAATGGAATAGTGCTCAGCATAAGAAGAGATGAAATACTGTCTTTGCACAGTGAGGTTGAGTCTTGAGATTATTATGCTAAGTAAAATAAGTAAGACATATAATTTCACTTATGTGTGGGATATAAAACTGAAAGCAACAAATGAACAAGACGAACAAAAAAGTCGTGGTGACAGACAACAGTTCAGTGGTCACCAGAGGGAAAGGGGGAAGAGGCAGGAGAAAAGAGTAAAGGGGGTTAAATATATGGTGATGGAAAAAATTTAATTTTTGATTGTGAGCACACAATGCAATATTCATATGATACATTCTTGAATTGTACACTTTAAACAGTTTTATTAACCAATGTCACCTCAATAAATGTAATTTTAAAATATTTTCAAAATTAAAAAGGAAAAAGTAAATGTACTGAGACAAAGATTAATGGAAATTTTTCAAGACACTGTGATTTACAAATGAATAAAAACATTTAAGAAGGTTTGGTGAAAGAAACTGAGCTCTGTGCTCTGAATGACAGGATGATGTATAGGATACACCTTCTGTTCTTGACCTCTGATTGCTTCCTGACTGCTTAAACCTGATAAGAAACATACAGATTTTAAAGAGACAAAATATGAATGTGTGATATGTATAAATAATTTTACAAATAGTAAGAAAATCTCAAGGAAAGATACATGATATTATTTCATCTGAGAGAGCCTTTGAATAAGAATTTAAATTGCAATGAAAAGAAAAATGTACAGAGAGGTCGTTAAAATTAAATAAGTTAATTTATTCAGTGTGTGAGATATGGCAGATGCTACTGTAAGCGCTGCATTTATTGTTATTTTTAATATTTCCAATATTATTACAAGCATGTACTGTTATTATTCTATTTTTTAAAATAAGGAAGAAGAGGTTTGGGATTAAATGGTTGCCCTAAATCACAGAGTTGTGAAGTGGTAGGTCTAGATTCAAATTCAGGCTAACATCTGAGCCTCCTTTCTAAACCATGATGCTAAGTTGATTAGATATTCCAAAGGGAGATAAAGAGGACATCATCATGCTGATATACAAGTATTTGTGTCCATTAATCAAATCTCCAGAGCTTATATCAGGCATCCAGTATATACATGAATTGTGTTCCAATTAAACTTCATTTATAAAACAGGTAGCTAGCTGGCCATCATTTATAGTTGTGGACCCCCATTTTAATGCAAGAGCATCAATAGGGATAAACAGAGAGAGTTCCTGCTCATAAACTGATCTTAGTTAGCCCAGTATTAAAGATTCAAGTCGCATGGTAGAATTCTTCTTGGCATAATGAACATTAAAAGGAGTAATTTAAAAATGCCAAAAAGAGTTTCTTTGTCTAATGGCATCATGGTTTACAGCACAAGTGTATCCTTTTTTTTTTCCATGTAGGAGGATACATGGAAAATGTAAGTATTCCATGCCTATCTCATGGATAGGCATGGAATACTTACATGCCTATCTCATGGATAGGCATGGAATACTTACATGCCTATCTCATTCTAAGCCTCTCATCTAAATATTAATTAATTTATTAAAATACCAAAGGATATAATATGAAAACTGTTTTCTTTCCAAAATTAAGATATTCTTTGCATATTCTTTTACCTCTTAATAATATACCTTGTATATCTTTCTATATCATGGCATGTATAATTACTCACTGTTTAATACAGCATAATTTAATTAATAAGAAACCTAATTACCTGATGCATTGTATTAAACACAGTGTGAGTGTGTGTGTGTGTGTGTGTGTGTGTGTGTGTGTGTGTGTGTGTAGTTTTTTGTATGTGTGAGAAAGAGAAAAAGGAACATTAAGAGGCAAAGATACAGCTAACAGGATAAAGAGACAGAAAATGGCTTGAGAACGACTGGGGAGTGAAGTTTGCGGTACTACCAGATCTTCTATTCTTATATTCTTAACTAGTAACTTTGTACATATTTGCTGTTATCAACATCATTTCATGAACAACAATAACAAAGCCCTAAAATTAGTTTGTGCTAACTGGCTAGCTTAAATAGTATCAGGGAATAATATGAGGCCAAAGCATTTTCATATCTTTCCAAAAAGACATCAGAATGTATAATCTCTACTCAACTCACCAGCTTCATTCATAATCTATAGATACATAAAGTTAACAATTCTATGGACTCTTTATTAACATAATTCGGTGGAATTTTTGCTGAGCGTATTTTCTTTACTTTTTCTATGAGATTTGAAAAGTATCACTTTACGGAGTGGGGGAGATAGATGGAGTAAAAGGGGTCAAATATGTGGTGACACAAAGAATCTAACTACGGGAAGTGAACACACAATGTAAATATGCATATGACTTACCGTTAAAATGTACAGCTGAAACTTATTGGATTTTGATAACCAATGTCACCATAAAATTAATTAATTAATTAAAATAATAAAATACATATAAATACACCAAGTTTATATTGCTGCAAAAAGATTTTATTAAAACACATCCACAACACGAATTTTAATTTAAAAAATTTACCTCTATACTTTATTATGCACCACATAAAAAATGATAGGAATTCTTAAATTCTTAAAAGGATTTATATGGTTATATTATACTATTAAAGAATTCCTCCAGCCAAAAATAAACATACCGAATCACTAAAAAAAAAAAATTAATTAAAAAAATAAAATAAAAGTATTACTTTATAGTTAGGGGTTTGTTGAGACATGCGTAACGCCCAAATTCCTTCCTCTTCAACCTTTTATAATTTCGGGGATAGATAACTTCTTTATGTTGCCTTTTGTGATTTTATTTTCCTTGAAAAATCCTATTTAAGTAGTGCCTATTTAAAATTATTCTTAATTCATGATGTTTTAATGCTCTAAAATACAATTTTAAGTTATTGTATGCATAACTTTTTTTCATACTCTATTTAGTATTTAGGCCTCCTATGAAATAATTTTAATAGTATCCTAAAGTTGACAATATATAACTTTAATTAATTAGAGTCTACCTTCAAATAATATTAACAACTTTGTGTATAGCATAAAAGCATTACAATAACATATTATCAATTGCTCCCTCCTATTATTTGTTCTATTTTTGCCACATTTTACTTTCACACAAACTATAATGATATAACACATTGCTGTTTTTTTTGGCTTTATCCAGTCAATTCTCTTAACAGCACTGAAAAATAAGAAAATATAATTTCTATTTCTTCAATATTTTTATTTCCAAGGACCTTTATTTCTTTGTGTAGAATATGCATTTTATCTGGTATTTTTTCTCTACTTTAAGAATTGCTTTTAATATTCCTTATAGAGTATATCCATTGGCTGTGATTTTCCTGTTTTTGTTTGAAGAAATCTTTATATTTCTCTACCAAAATATTTTTATTAGATATAAATTTGAGTTGATAGATTTTTGTTGTTTTTTGGTTTACCTTTCAGCACTTTAAAACTGTCTCTCCACCATCTTCTACTTTGCTTGAAATTTGATGAGAAATTTACTAATTTACTTTTGTTCTTTCATATGCAGGGTGCCTTTGTCTTTATATTCAAGCTACTCTTTATGGCATTTTTCCCCATCAATTTGAATATGATATCTTTATTTGCTATTTTTATAATTGTGCCTTTTGTTTATTTTTTGTTTGTTATTTGTTGTTTTGTGTTTTTCCTATTTGGTGTTCTCTGAATTCCTTGGATACATGTTTGAGTCATGAATTTTGAAAAGGTTTTGGCCACTATTTCTTTAAATATTGCCTTTTCTTTGCTCTCCTCTCTCTGTAAAATTCCACTTGTATGTATGTTAGAACATTTGATAGTGTCTGAGAGTACCTCAATGCTTTTTAAAATTCCTTATTTCTTGTGTTTTAGTTTGATTAATTTTTCATCTTCTAGTTCATGGAGTATTTCCTCAGCTATGATGAGTTTATTAAGAAGTCCATCAAAGGCATTCTTCATCTCTATTACTGTGTTTTTCCCTTTTCTACCTTTGATAGTTTATTTTCCATCTCTCTGGTGACATTACTGATCGTATCCTACATAGTGTCTATTTTTTCCACTGGATCCTTTAACATATCAATCATAGTTATTTTAAATTCCTTGCCAGAATTTACAAATTTGTCATATCTGAGAATAATTCTGTTAATTGTTTGACTCTTGGCAATGCTACTTTTCCCTTACCTCTTTATATGTGTCATAATTTTCTTGTTGAAAGTCAGACATGCTGTGTAAGACAGTAGAAGTTGAGAGAGTGGGAATAAACACACTTTCCTTATGCTAAACTTTTATCGTGGGAGTTTAGGTTAAACTCTTAGAAGTTCCACTGGGTTTAAAGTTGGTCGTTTCTAGGGTTTCTCTCACTGCACAACAGAGTTCGAATTATTCTATTTCAGTGTTTCTCAACTTTGGTTTTATTTATATTTTTGATTAGATAAGTATTTTTGTGGGGAGATTTCCTATACGTTATAAAAAGTTTAGCAGCAGTGCTGTTTCTTAGATGTTATATACTGTCACTAAAAAATTTGTCTGCAGATAGTTCCCCTGAGGGAGAGTAAAACAACTTGCAGTTGAAAACCACTGCTTTTTCTGTAACCTTGTGTTCAGGTGGAAACTGGGTTTTCTAGAAGGTGTTTTTCAGTTTCTATACCACCCTCAGCTTTAGATTGTTTCTTTTACACCACGCCTTAAAGTAGATCTCTTTCTCACTCATATTCCTTTTCTGTTCTTCTCCCTGAAGTATTTTGCTATTACTCATTATTTGAGTCCAGTTAGTCTGCCAATGAAGGGAGTGGCACAAAAGTGATTTTTGTTGCTCTGATTAAACTTCCACATCGGGCAGGCACCACAGGCCTGGACCTTGCGGGTGTGGCTTCCTCAGTGGTCCTGTATTTCCACTGGCTGTAGTGCTGAGCCTGTCACATAGTCTCACTCCCCCTTTGGGGCATGGAGTGTGAGTGTGAGTGTGTGTGTGTGTGTGTGTGTGTGTGTGTGTGAGAGATATGATTTCTTCAATTTCAATGGCTTTTTATCAGCATCATAATTTCAACAGGATTTCGTTGCCCTTTCTTTATAGATTAAAACTTCTATTTCAGAATATTGGATGAAAAACATCCAATTATGACTCCCTTCTTGTAGTTGCTACTCCCACTGTCTGAATAACAAGTGACACTTACCTAGGGCACTTGCAAGTCATTTTTGTTAGCACATGGTGGGGTTTATTTAAAAAAAAAAATACACCTATAAATTGGTATAGAATCCCCAAATATCAGTATTCCATAGGAGTTACATGTAATTTTGGTTTTCGTTTGTTTATTGTTTTTGCCAATGCACATTCATTTTCCATTTACTCATTAAAACACCCTTACCAAATTATATTAACTATGCGCAATATGTGTACCCCATGAAAGTCGGCACTTCCGTCTCACTTCCCTCTGTCAGTGACTTGTCTTCCATTATGTATTGAGTCATTTTTCTGCACTGTAACCTTACTTGGTCTCTCAGAGTCAAGAAAGGTCATAAATCTGCAGTCTGTACAGATTCTTCTCTTTGTGTGGATAGGAGCAACATTTCTTCCAGCTCTTTATACCCTGAGAAGAAATTGGAAGTCTCTCCAATGACTAATAAAAAGCCATGGTTTGTAATTTGATGAAAGTCACCGTCATAATGAATGTTTATTCCAGGAGCATATTAAAATCAAGGTCCCCACGTTTCTTGACTGTATGATCTCAGGTAATTGACTTTACACATCTATAACTGAATTGACTCATCTATAAAATGGTAAAAAAAAAAAAGTACTATGTAACTCTAAAGAGTTTAGAAACCTTAGCAAAGGTCCTAATCCTAGAAGTTTTCATATAAATATTGATAGTCATTACTATCTAAGCTGGGGATCTAACATTGGACAATTAATTTTAATTAAGCTCTTCTACTTATACACATTGATTATTGATATTTTAAGGAATTAATTCAGGTACATAAATAACATTGCCACATAAATCTTATAGTTCACTTCTTTCCCTATTTAATCAGTATAATTATCAAAATTAGAAGGAAAATATTCAAAGTAACAATGGAAAAGGTGAGAGTTTATGTATTTCACAGTTATATAAAAGTACTTTTAAGGACAAAAATATTTTTAATCTAGTATTGGAATCAGCAATGTTTCAATAGAACTAGGGCAATTTTTTCAAAAATTGAGTCCTCAGCTTATTTACTTTCATTTTTTTATGCCAAATACATACTTTGCTTTCTCCTCTAAACTAATCTAGAAAGAAAAATAAATTATAATACAATATATATTACATGTAATCTGTCTTTTTACCTTTATTCTTTGAGAACTCTAAATCTTACTTAGAAATCTTCAAAACTACTTATATCAAAACACTTGGGATTCTGGGGAGAAAAATGATGTAGATGATAGAGGTTTTATTTATCCTTTTTGTGACCAAATTAAAGTTGTGACAGAAATGCGGAGCAAAAGCAAGCAAAGTGGCCTGGGATCTAAAAGAAGATGTACTATAACTAGGGAGAAACATAACTAATCAGCCTGCAATGATAGAAGGTGGGAGGGGACAATGACTGCCAGGTCACTAGCGGCTGAGTGGGACAGAGGTTGCAGCAGTGGCAGGGGCAGCTAGCAGTTGCACACACTTCTTAAAGTGGCCGTGTTACCAGCAGACTTTTGTGATGATGGACAGGTTTGCTCTGAGCTCTAGCACCAGGTGGGCTGCTTGTGGGTCACCAGGGACTTACATGGGGACACTGAGTTGTCAGAGTGAAGGCCGGAGGCGAGGCTTTCTCCCTGGCAGAAGTGCTGGCAGTATCCATTGTTTAAAAAGTTATTTGAAGAAATAACGATGAAAAACTTACCTAACCTGGTGATGGAAATAGATATACAATCCCAGGAAGCTCCAAGATTCCCAAAAAAGATGAAACCAAAGAAGCCCACTTCAAGACACGTTATAATTAAAATGACAAAGGTTAAGGACAAAGAAAGAATCTTAAAAGCAGCAAGAAAAAAGCAGTTAGTTACCTACAAGGGCACACTCATAAGACTGGCAGCTGATTTCTCAAAAGAAACTATGCAGGACAGAAGTGCTTGGCATGAAGTATTCAATGTGATAAAAACCCAGGATCTACAAGCAAGAATACTTTAGCAAAGCTATCATTTAGAGTCGAAGGACAGATAAAGAGCTTCCCAGACAAGAATAAGCTAAAGGAATTAATCTACACTAAACCATTACAGGAAATGCTGGAGGAACTTCTTTAAGAGGAAAAAAATATGTATCAAAAACATGAATAAAGAATGGTAATAACTACATTCCTGTCAACAAGTGCCTCAAATGGAAAAGAGTTAAGTGCTCCAATCAAAAGACAGAGTGGCTGAATGGATAAGAAAACAAGACCCCTACATATGTTTTCCACAAGAGACTCACTTCAGATTAAAAGACATACACAGACTAAAAGGAAGGGCATTAAAAAAGATATTGCCTTGATGCACCTAGAGGGTATTGTGCTGACTGAAATAAGTCAGATAGAGAAGGACAAATATTGCATGATTTCGCATACATGCGGAATCTAAAGAACAAAATAAACAGCAAAAAAAATGGAAATAAACTCATAGATTCAGAGAATATTTTGAGGGCTACTAGATGGAAAGGGAGTTGAGGGAATGGTGAAAAAGGGCAAAGGGATTAAAAAGTACAAATGGATAGTTTAAAAAAATAGACATAGAGATATAAAGTGTAGCATAAGAAAAATAGTTAACACTGTTGTAATAAATATGTAAGGGGGTTGAGGAGTATTAGATTTAGTGGGGTGATCACATTGGGAGTTATATAGATCTTGAATTACTATGCTGTACAACTGAAACTAATATATTATTGTACTCCAACTATAATTTAAAAAATCTCATTAAGTTGTACAATGTAAATATAAGCAACTAATTTTCTCATATTTTAATAAAGCTGGAAAAGAAACCATAAAAAAAGTTTAAGTTTTTGCACAGCAATATTCACCACATTGACTACTTACTTTTTCTTAACTGAAAAAATCTCTCTTAAAAGTGAAATTTTAAAAGAATATCATGCATATTTAGAATTCTTCATGTATTAAAAGTTTTTATAAGTAATTTATTTTATTATGCCTGTGAAAAATAGTCTTTTGGCACTTATCACAGAGAAATCAAGAGTTATAAGAATATTCATATTTTCATTTATTTATTTGGTTACCGTGTACACACTCACTGATAAATATATCTAGGTTGATGGCATGAAATGAATTAATAAGAATTGTTGGTTGCTAAGCTTATCTTTAATGTTCTACATTAAATGATGAAAGTTATGACATGATTTTTTTCTATTTTATGCCTCTTTTTATATTGTATGCCTTATTATTTGTTTTATTGCACAGTAACCAAGAGTGTTAATTAAGGAAAGAATAAGACATAAGGAATGGATGAAACTCTCAAAATTATGAAAACTTTTGACAGTATTTGTTTACTATGAGATAGATCCTTGGGTAACCCTAAAATAAAAATTAGCACTGGATTTTCATAACTATCTTGAAAGTTCCTGATACTCTGAAATAACAACTTTGTTAAAGGTAATACCTTTAGTCTATGATCTGTGACTTTTAATAAATTATAATTTTTTAAACTAATGTTATTTTGTTGCAAAGAGCTGGATTCCATGCTGTTTTTAAAATAAATAGAATTTACTTTGAATGTAAATATAATGTTATAAACTGGGCAGAGTTACATTTGTAAGATATATTATAAAATAGGTAGAATTTAGACAATTCCAGGTGAAGTAATTTTTTAAATCTAAGAAGAGAAGCAGAAGATAACAATTTTTATTTGCTAGTTTCTTTAAATGCTCATGCACATATATATTTTGATAAAAAATGTAAAACATTATATAACAATAGTATCTCTATTTCAGTTAGTAAAAACAATTCTCTATTACAATTTTAACTACTGAAAATTATAATAACAATATTTTCAAGAGTCAAGGTATAATTTTCTCTGGTTCAAACGGAATTTATTAGCCACCATTTATAAGACATTAAGAGTTCAATATGGAGAAGTGTACTAAAGCATTTCGAAGTCTCAGTATATTGTGCTCATCATATATTTTTATTATAGATACAAAATAACAAATTTCTTATGGTAATAATAATAGTAATAGTTATAATAAAATACATTGAAAAGAATGTTACAGCTTTGATTGAGAAGACATACTATGAATTTAAGTAATAATAAATATTTCTATCTTCATTGTTCTATAATTTCTCAAAACATAGACATGTGAATGTCATTTTATACAGAATTATACATGTTATTCTCTCACATACATTTTGATCTTTTGGTTCCTGTATATAAAGGAAAATCATGTGCTATATAATCCTAAGGAAGGACATTTTTATTTTGCTTGAAGAAAGGTTCTATAACTGTGCTGCTTTTTAATCATCTTTAACTATATTTATAAATAAAATTTTTTCTCATAAAGCTTAGGTCACTGGAGTCATTATACTTATGAAGAAAACAAGAAAAAGATAATGCATAAAATTTCTTCAGAATAGAGGATAATAACTGATTTTCTTTTCAAATGATAATAAATTTTTGTTTAAATTTCAGTGAAATAAATTGCAAATTTATTATATTTCACATATCCTGGAATAGATCTGTTATTACTTTTATTCTCAGTAATCCAAAGCAAAAATACTTTAGTACTTGAATTGCTCCAAGTTTATTCTTAATAACTGTTTATATATAACAGTTATTTGAAATTTTCATACTTTGTTCTTTTATTTTAAACAGAGCCCAACTATTCTCAGATATGCCTATCTGAAAAGTTCTATATTGGAATCATAAGGATATTTTATGTGATTTGTGAGAAATACATGAATGAGTTCTCTATTAATAAGGTTCTTGGATACTGAATTTAAAAGCATAGCTGAGGATCATTTCACTAAAATCTTTCTTCATATGTGATTGTGAATGTAATTTTTAAACTACAACTAAGACAAACAAGTCGTGTAAACACTGACAATGTTTATATTATGATTTCAGTGAAATTGCTTTCTACAATAATTATTTATTAGAGAAATCATATAGATATGAAACAAGATAATATGATGTAATTAAAACAAATACAATATTCGTGTAGTTTTTAAGAAAAAAAGTATTCACGAAAAGATTCTCAAAGTAAGGCTCATCACTGAAGGACCTTATTATTTTGGCATTTATTAGTCATTGAAAAAATCTCAATTTTTGCCCTGTTCAGGTGCTGTTTTTTTCTGCTGAAATGATTGATGATTAAAGATGTTTACCTTTCATTAAAGTGAGCACCTCAGCATTTTCTGTTCTAGAAAGTTGTCCTGGAAGTGGTTGTCTCCCGTTTCATTTCCTAATGGAGTAGTTTTGCAATAGTGGCTTACTTAATCCTTTTTCCAATCTTGTGGTATATGGACTCAGGCCCATAGAGGAAGGGAGAGCACGAGTCAGGGCCAGGACCTTTGTTACAACTAACTATACATGATCGTGAACCTATCAACATGGCTAGTCATCACATGACTTCTCAGAAGTTGAGCTAAATCTAGGACAACAAAGTTGATAGAGCGAAGATGTTTCTTTCTTGGTGTCTTTACTGCTCTTTGTCTTTACAGATTCACAAGAGAATGAAGATTGACGCAGGAAGGGCAGACTTGGTTAATCTTTGAGATTTTGGCGTCAATGTTATTCCTCTAAGCTCTTTTTCTTCCTGCTAACATCGAAACTGAATTTTTTTTCTCTATTGTAGTATACTAATATTATGGAAAAATATGAATGTGAAAATAACACATAGGCATAGCACATTTATAGCTCCCACTCACATCAGTTTAATACTATGAGACTTTTTTCTCTTGCATGATTAACTTGTGTTTCATCTAAAATTTATTTTATTTATTTTCCAAATTATGTCTTCACACATAACCTCAACACTGAACCCTTAATTTTCAATTAATATACCTGTTGGATTAATCCACATGAATGCTTAAACCAATGATTCAAAAGCAAGTTTGTATCATTTATCACATGTTCTATTCATTTCTGATTTTTCTCCACATTGCTGAGAAACTCAGGTAAAGAGCTTGGATTTTGAACTGGGACTATATAATTTGAATCTTAGTTTCCATTATATGATACTCTAGTTACACTATAAAACCTTTTATTTCCTACTTAAGGCAGTATTGCAGATCAAATAATATAATTATGTTAATATAGAGGGGTCACTGATTATATTAGGTGTCTTATTATAGAAAATATACAGAGAACATGAATGCTATGGGTATTATTTATGAATATTATATTTCTGTGGTGTTTCTAATTTTTTTAAATGCTTTTTGTAAACGATTTTAGTTTTGCAACAAAACTGTGATGACAAAAATAAATGTCTTGGGCGGTCGTCTCAAACCTACATTATGGGGACAATTTTCAAGAAGTCAGAAATCAACTTGTTAGAAATTCATTTTTTGTTGTTGACATCACTTGGCGTCATTTTAGTTACTACAGTTACTGGGATGAGCAGGGCGAACCCGGGCCCTGGTAGGGCATGGGTTCTGGCAGGATAGACCTAGGAACGCGCAGGTCTGGAAGTTGCAGACCCGGGAATAGCCGCAAGGCGGCGCTAGGCGGCATAGGTGCTCCGGAGAATGCAGTCTAAGGCTGGGAGTTGTTGTCAGAGATTTCAGGGCCACCGGAACTAGCCCTCCACCGGGCTGGTGGGCCCAGAACTCCCTTCCTCAGGCCTCAGAGGGTTTCGCTTCAGTGCAGGGATCCCAGTTCCAAGAGCCAGGACCAGGGAGGCCTCTGTTAGAGGTGCGGTGCAGTGCAGGAGTCACAGCCTGGGGACCGGGTCCCGCCCAGCCCAGTGGACAGAAGGTGCTGCTGGAGCTGTCACTGCTGCAGGGAAGGCCTCATGCCAAAGCTCTGGATCCTCTGATGCAAAAAGTTGCCACTGCGCTGCTGCGGGCCACCTCGGCTGAGTCTTGGAAGACGGCGCGGACGTTTTCATGGAGCTGAGCCGAGCCCTGGAGGTAGGCCCCTGAGCCTATGGATGTAGACTAGGCCCACCTAGAAGTAGTTTTTCTATAAAATTTATTCCAGATAATTTTATTTGTTCTTAAATAATACTTTACTTTAGGACAGGAGTCATGGCTTTGTCATTTAAGTATATATTTTTTTTTTAACGATTCCTATTTTGAGATATTTATTTTTTTTCGAGTTTGTTGCTCATCTGCTGACCTCTGTGAGGATTAAACACAAACACAAATATAAATTTATTATATATAAATAAGTATTTATTATACAAAATATAAATATATAAATAAATATGTGATATATGTATATACACATATGTATATGTAAAGACATTTAATACATATTATTAACATTATAATACTACTTTTAGTTTCAAAAATTATGAGTGCTGCCTACAACATAAACAATATTGCATTCTTTTCCCTCCACCACTTGGCATCTATGTAAATTTATTGCAAATTTTATAAATAACATCAATTTTTGTCATTATTTTAAACTCAGAGACATCCATCATTTCGCTCATAAATTTTCAGATGTTTTATTTTTCCTTGAGCTTAATTGTTAACATAGATTTGCAGTTGAATATTCAGGTAGCAATTATACCAGGACTTTTAAGCTGCAGAGCTAAGTTGTAAAGCAAATCCTACTTTAAAGATCTGTCTTAGAAAGTGAAAGCAAAGGATAATGAAAACTATGCGGTAGCTGAGTATTTGAAATGAAAATGTCTTATACTTTGCCATTATACTCTTTATTTCCCCTAGTATTTCAATTACAGTTGACATTTGATATTCTGTTGGTTTCAGGTGTACGGCATAATGGTTGGACATTTATATAGCTTACAAAGTCATATAGGTCTAGTACCCCTACTAGGTCTAGTAGCCACTGGCATTATATGTAGTTATTAAAATATTATCGACTGTATTCCCTATGCTGTACTTTACATCCGCAAGACTATTTTGTAACTGTAATTTTGTACTTCTTAATCTCTTCACCTTCTTCACCCAGCCCCCCAGCACTCCTCCCACCTGGCAATCATCAGTTTGTTTTATCTATGAGTTCGTTCCCTTTTTATTTGTTAATTTATTTTGTTTTTTAGATCACACGTATAGGTGAGATTATATAGTATTTGTCTTTCTCTGAATTATTGCACTTAGCACAATACCCTGTGGATCCATCCATTTTGTCACAAATGGTAAGATTTCATTCTTTTTAAGGCCAAATAATATATTTTTTTGTACATATATATGTATATACACATATGTATATACACATCTTTGTTTTCTTGTTCATTTATCTATCAATGAGCACTTAGATTGCTTCCCTATTTTGGGTATTGTAAATAATACTGCAATGAACATAGAGATATGCATGTCTTTTTGAATTAGTGTTTTGGATTTCTTTGGATGAATACCCAGGAATGGAATTGCTGGGTCATAAGGTTGTTCTATGTTTAACTTTTTGAGGAACCTCCACACTGTTTTCTGTAGTAGCTGCGCCTATTTGCAGTCCCACCAACAGTGCACGAGGGTTCCCTTTTTCTCCACATCCTCACCAACACTTGTTGTTTGTTGATTTATTAATGATAACCATTCTGACAGGTGTGAGGCGATATCTCGTGGTTTTAATTTGCATTTCTCTGGTTAGTGTCTTTTTGAATGTCTGTTGGCCATTTATATGTCCATTTTGGAGAACTACCTATTCGAGTTTTCTGCCATTTTTTATTTGGATTGTTTGGGGTTTTTTGGTGTAGAGTTGTATGAGTTCTTAATAAATTTTGGATATTAGCTCCTTACCAGATGTATCATTGGTGAATATCTTCTCCCATTTGGTAGATTATCTTTTCTTTTTGTTGATGGTTTCCTCTGTTGTGCAAAAACTTTTTAGTTTGATGTAATCCCATTTGTTTATTTTTTAATTTTGTTTCCCTTGTCAAATGAGGTATATTATTAGGAGCAGTATCAAAGTGTTTATTGAGTATGTTTTTTCTAGGCATTTTTTGGTTTCGGGTCTTATATTTAAATCTTTAATCCATTTCGAGTTTATTCTTGTACCTGGTGTAAGAAAGTGATCTAGTTTCATTTTGTTTTGTATGTATCTACCCATTTTCCCAACACTATTTATGGAAGAGACTCTTTACTCCATTTTACATTCTCATTTCTTTTGTCATAGATTAATTCACCATATAGACGTGGATTTATTTCAGGGCTCTCTATTCTGTTCCATTGCTCTACATGTCTGTTTTTCTCCGCTACCATGCTGAATACTGTAGCCTTGAACAGATACATGACTATGTACTCAGCATACCTAAGAATAGATACTATATTCTTGACTATATCTATTCTTAGGCATGTTAAGTGCTTATTCATCATATATCTTTTCTGTTCCTTGGAATATGACCATCTGTATCTATATTTATATTTATATCTACATCTATATCTATATGGGAGTTTTACCTTTTTTCCATTTTTTGATCACCAGAATAAATATATTTATCATATATTAATTCCAACTAAGAGACATGTCATATCATTAAGTCTTTAGTTAATTTCACAAATAATTAAGAAAATTAAGTATTAAGAGAGATAATTTGTGTGATTCTGAGATTTAATTTATATGTGGGGAATGTGCAACTATAATTTTGAAGTTGTAGTATAAAGCTTACTAATAAAATAGCAAAGCTTCTCATTTGGATTCCTCAAAAATAATAATTGTATTTTCTAGTCGTGTGGCTTTTAGGGCAGAAATTTGAGAAGCTTCAGCATTTTGACCATGCAATGAAGATAGCACCCTTATTATCAGTAAAAAGTTAAGATGTCCAATTAAGAAGATTATTGCCATCAAACAGACTTTTCATTTATAATCATCAAGGCACTTATACACTGTGGGCAAAACCCTCTTTATCATCCTAGAGTCAACAGTGTTAAAAAAAAAAAATGTCTCTCAATAGTTAATTAAACTATTAAAATCTGTAGTTTAGCTTTTTAAGTTTATGTAATTTGCTTAATACTGTTTATAAGAGCCTCTTTGTTTCAATACAAAATAGTGTTTCATTATGTTGAGAGAACTTCCAAGTTTCAATCATTTAAAGAGTTTCAACAATATCAAAGTACACATGAATAAGTAAGGCATTTCTTGACATTTTTGAAAGGTTGCTATAAACTAGTATGGACTGCTCATAATTTTAAATTTACAAGTTAAGAAAGTGAATTAGAGGTATTCAGTAAATTAAGTTAACAAAGATCATTAAGGGAAGAATTTGAATTAGAATTCACATTTTCTGGTTTTGAAAATAATCTTATTTATTTTTTATTTTCCAATTTTCCCTCTATAAAGTACTGATTTTTGTATATTTACTGGAGCATTGATGTTGGATAAAGATAATGCATAGTTACTTACCTACAGTTTTAGGTTAGAGAACATCTATCAAGATAACATTAGAAATAATTACAGAAAATTGAAAGATGTTTATTCCACATATGTTGGTAGTCACAGACACTATGGCTCTACATGTCATTTGTTAGTATATCGTTTTGCCCAGAAGAACATAATATTTCTGGCTTTTTGTTAATGACCAGCATGCATTATTTAGCAAGAGAGTGTCTTGATTTTCCTCCCAGGAAGTTAAAAACAAAACAAAACAAAACTTTACAAATGTATAGTACAAGTATGATTAGCTTATAAAGTCTCAAAAGAAGGCCATATTGGGTGTTATGATTATTATTTTCAGGAAAAAAAATGTTGATGTGAGCATCAGTTTTTGTGAGCCAAGACAATTAATATCTATTCAGTTTATCCTTACCTCAATATGTTATTAAAGCCAGATTTACTTCTTTTTGACATTTCTAAGTTAATGCAATCTTTTGAATGAATTATGCATCAACTTAAATTAGTTACATTTAAAAAATATTTCAAGATGCAAATTAAACAACACCTTAAACAGACTGACAATCTTAGCATACTTTAGAATATATATCAAAATATACATGCGCAGAAGTTCTTGCAAATAAACTTATCCAAATGTCCTTCAGGAAACAGCTTCTTCTCTTAGAAGGAGGGGTTGAGTTTGAATTTGTTAACACATATGTTTAGTTGTTTTGTGATCTTCCAATCTAATGTTTGGCTACCCTTAAATTTCTATATTTGAAATACTGTGGCAATGATGAGTACAGTATCTGATACTATCTTAGTTTCTTCTTGATTTTAGCTTCAATAAAGTAATGTCATATCTTAATTTTTATTTCTTCCTCAGTAAAATATAAATCAAAATCAGCAAGTTATGGTCTAAATAATAAGCTTTAATATTAGTGTTGCCTAATGGGAAAAAGTGACTACAGTGCTAGATGTTTTTATATTTTTATTCTGTCTATGACATAAAATAGTTTTGTCATATTGAGTCAGTCTGATGTTTTATCAGGAAGACAATTAGAGCCATTAAATGAGCAGAATGTACTAGAATATGAAAAGCATAAACCTCGAAAACAGCAATTCCTCATTTTTTCCAGATATACTAGTATTTGAAAAAAGACCGGTTAAAACTATCAAAAATCTCTGGGATATTCTACTAGACAAATATGTTTAATTTCAAAATGCCAAATCCTGACTCAAAATCTATTTTGTTTACATACAGTTTCTGTACTCAAATACTTCAGATGGGATATATCTCCCATCTATTTCCTATATTATGGTGTATTTGTGAGAGCATATTAGTATGACTCAACAACTGGCAATGAGTAAGTTAGACATAACACTACCTTGCAGAAGAAATACTGAATTTGTACATCCAATTGAAAAGTATGATATAATGGATTGTTATATTTCCAAAAGACTATGTGAACATTTATTGTTTTATATGATTCCAAGTGCCTTGGAAGAGATTGTATGTCCCTCCAGGAATTCTGTTCAAGATAAGAGTGATCATGTGGCCTTGTTTCCAACTAAGCAACACATATAAAAGAGATAAATATGTTTTGCTCCCCACATTTAATCCCAATGGCCATAATTTTCCAATTCTCTTGGAAAAATCAGCTAAATTTAGTATGGACTATTTGGATGATATTCTTTGCAACAATAAATAGCTAATAGAACAGTGATGGGTAGAGCGAGCGGAAAGATATTGTGTCTAGGATTTTAAAGCCTATAGTTTAATTAGTGAAATGGAAGGACAGTTTAGCTGCTAGAGTCACGGAGATGGCACAAAACTTGGTAAGGGAAACTTAAAGTTGGCATTAATGTTCTCTGAGATTTAATCAAAAATGGGACTGGGGAGTTTATTCAACTGTCTTTGCCAAGTTGAATATTGCTTGAGACCTGATGTTGCAAATACTGTTATAAAAAATAAACAAATAACAAATAAATACAGCTAGAAAGAGTAAAAGAGAGAAAAGCCAAAGGAATATGTTGCTTTTCCTCCTTCTCAAACAGATTAATCTCCTGAAACCTACATTTCCTGGTGTTACAAAGCGAGTTATACAGAGCTGAAGAAAAAACAAGGCCCTTCCCTGAAGCGTTATGGCAAACCTGAAACAATTTTAGGTCTGACATGTCCTGCAGCTGAATCTGATGAGAAACAGATCAAAGTCAAGGTGAATGCTTTTCCTCACTTCCCCCTGAGAATCAGGGTTTGATTGTGTAGCAATTGGTACAAAAACTTGGAACCAGCCAGAGAACAAAGAGATCTTCCAAGACAATCTAAATTTAGCCTGAAAAGCATAAACATTGTTATATTTTTGAAAATTTTAGTTTAACTCTACAATTTTGCCATCTTTTATTAAAGAAATTTGATAATATCCCAAACTAAATGAATCCCATTGCATAAATATATTTTTAACTTTGAGTGATTTCTGTTTTATAGGACTTTTTTTCTCTATTATGGGAAAATTATATTTTAGTGGACGAGATACAGAATTTCCTTGAGAAAATGATCTTCAAAATAACAATGTAGGAAGCTATAAGGTCTCACTCTCTTAGCATGCCTTAATATAATTCCCCTTACCCAACATTATTATTCTGTTAGTAGTCGAGTTGGAAATAATACTATTAATTCAGTAATTTAAGATATTCATAGTATATATGTATATTTTAGGTCATCTCTCTAGTGCATGTTTGCATTTATTAAAATATAAATATTGAGTTGAAAATAAATCTCCACCTACATAAATTTCAGTATTGATACTGGGTTTACAAATTAAGAGATTTGGTTATTTATGTCTCCTTATGAACTTGAAATAATATCATGGATTAATGATTTAATTATATAGTTGTATATAACCTTGACTTTGTCTACTATATTGGTGTCTGTTCCAGTAAAGGATTTTCAATTAAAATATTAGTATGCTTACTGTTTTAGGCGATGGAATCCCTAGAATAAATCATTATGAGATTGTCAAGATGTGCACCTAATTTAAGTATTAGAAAATGTGGATAATTTAAAGTGACTATTTCAGTATTTCTAGATTCTGTCCAAAAGACCGTATATAGGCAAATTAAATATATGTATGTGTGCGTGTGAATGTGTGTATACATACACACACACATTTACATACAAGCACTAAATATGTGTTTTCTCCTGGTAAGTTGGACCTTTAAATGGTAATTATTATAAAATATTGAATTGCATATAATGTTAAAAATAATATGAAATATATTTTCAAAGTGGATAAAATATTTATTTTGTCTCAATTACAATTGGACAGTGAAGCCATCACTTAGAGCTCTTAGAAGTTGGGATGACGAAGACTTTTCAGTTATACCCTGAAAGCCTAAAGACAGTTAGAAGACCAACATTTAGGGCCTGCATTTGACAGAGGTTTTCCATAGTTCTTTAAAGGTATAAGAAATATTTAAATGCCGAATATTTCTATTTTTGCATATTTTGAATGAGAAATAATATTAAAACCTGATGTACCTTTACACTTGATATTAGGTTGGAAATAAGCTGTACATATTGAGACATAACTGAAAAGAATCTCATTCATCTAGAGCAACACAAGCTACAATGAAAGGGAAATTATGTCTGTGGGAGGAGATATGAAGTTCCTAATTTGAAATAATCAGTAGTTTAACAACATGAATTTAATAAACTTAAGAAAACCCCCAAATTAAAATAAGTGTACATATACATTGTAATGTAATGAAATTACTTGATGCAGTTCGTTTAAATAATTGCTTGTCTTCTGAGTTACAGTTTTAGAATTAGGTCAGTTTATTTTGGATCGAGTATATATTCCCAAGTCTTTATGTATGTACAGATTTTAATGTAATTCAGATGAAAAAATGGACCATTTAATCATATTTTTACTATTGATTAAAATTCCAATCAGTGATTTGCAATAGTTTTTAGTTGTATTCATAGGAAAGCAAAGTATAAATCATCTTCATTGCAAAGACTTTGCTATGTGCCTATTTGAGTAGAATAAACTACATTTCCCACAGTTCCCTTTCCTTGTATATTTTAGTTACTGTGGGCTGTAAGGATTTTCTCTGGAGAGCTGTACAGGATATTTAACATTTAACATTTAAGGCAAATAGAGATGACATGCGGGAACAAGATACCAAAGAGGAGTTTTGGTGTCATTGTGCTCGAGAGCTAGTGGGGCTGTTTCCTAGGGGTTTGAAAAGGAAGTTACTCTGATATTTAAAAGGTATGTTATCCTAGATGCACAAGAATAATGGATAGGGCTTGCTCAAAATAAAGATTAACCTTTTACCAAGAAGCTATAGGCCTATGGTGTGATACCCACAATGACCAGCCCAGTTAGGAATTAATGAGCAGACCATCCTGTCTGTTAACTTTTGGTTTTCAAGCTTATCAGGGCTGCTCTGTAACCCCCTTTTCATTTACGTCGTGAATTTATTTACTATAATAGACTCTAACTCAACCATGAAAAAGAATGAAATGTTACCATTTTTGACAAAATGGATGGACCTACAGGACATTATGCTAGGTGAAATAAGTCAGATACCAAATACCATGTGATTTCACTTACATGTAGAACCTAGAAAAACAAAATAAACAAAACAGAAACAGATTCACAGACACAGAGAATAAACCATTGGTTTCCAGATAAGAGGGAGATTGGGGGGTTGGGTGCAAAAGGTAAAAGGATTAAGAAGCATGAATTTGCAGTTACAAAACATTGCAGGGATGTAAAGTATTGCATAGCAAATATAGTTAATAGTATTGTAAAAGCAGTAAGTTTTATGGTGTCTAAATTATAACAATAATTCTCTCCAAAAATCAGAAAACACATTGCAATAAGTTACTCGACTATTTAAGTAACTACAAATCGAATTAAGATCATTGTGACTGGTAAAACAATAAAATTTTGTATGGCAGGCCATGTTAGTATCTCGTATATTTAGTACAGTTCATAATTTTCCTGTCGTGTAACTGGGCATAAAAAATATAACCATGAGTGATTTAATTTTTAAAGTTGCACATCTTGAATTCAGAATTCCAGTATCTCAAATCAGTAACAAGCTACTATATATATGATATGCATATCATATATATATATATGGTATAAAATGTATATACATGTATTTAATTTCAAATTCATTAGAATAATATATTTTGATTCTATTAGTTTCTTACTTGAAAAGACAATATATTATATAATTATATATAACAAACTTGTTATGAGAATGAATGGTGATTATATGTTCTGACAACCACAATAATTGTTTATAAAGCATTTAATATCTATCTCTTGGACTTATTTTATTATATCCAGTACTGAAATTAACCCACACGGAGAGTCATTTGCTCTCCAGATTTGGAAATAACTACCAAACCTCAATACCATCATCTGTATAATGAAAGATTTACTAAAGATAGGTAAAATCTCTTACAGTTTAAAATCCTGAAAGTCAACGAAAATGTAACATGAGTCACTCTTTATATCTCACCTTTTAATAGCTTTATAATAGGTATTCGATTAATCTTTTACATTAATATTAATTTAGTTTTCTGTATTTAACGGACAGTGCTAAATTAAACATTCCTGTGAAGCATCCTAATATTTTGGTACTAGATTTTTTATATTCCCTCTGAAAATATTTTCAGCATTCAGGTTTATCACTTCCACTGTTTTTTGCTTTATATTACACTCATTTCTATTATATATTAAATATTAAATAATGTCTAATGTTCTCTTTTTTTACTAGCATGCATTTTTAACTTATAGTTTACTTTACACTGATATACCATTTCAATAATAGTGTAAGAACTTTATAATAATATACTCTTATTTATCCTCTACTGAAAATTCTGATTTTCATCTTAATTTTTACTTTTAATATGTTATAAACCCCAGTCTACATTGTTCCTTTTTAAAGAAACAAATGTCCTTTAAAGATATTGAAAAAATATTAAAATCTTATGTTTTACCATGTAATTACCATTTTTAGTGTCCACAGTATATAATGTAGATCCATGTTTCTATCTGGAATTATTATTATTGTTTTTGTCTAAAGGATTTCTTTTGACATTGATTGTACTGCCATAAGTCTGCTGCTGATGAATTCTTTCATCCTTTATATATTTGATAATGCCTTTGCTTCATGTTTGTTTTTTAAAGTTATTTTTTAGGGATTGAATTCTACTGCCAATTTTTTCCCCATTCTGTACATCAAAAATGCCACTCCACTGTCTTCTGTCTTGCATTATTTCTCAATAGAAATTTGCTGCCATCTTCCTTATCTTCGTTCCTCTATGCACAATAAGTCTTTCTTTTCTGGATTTTAAGAGTCTTTTTTATTACTTTTCACAATTTCATTATGAGTTCCATGCTGTGATTTACTTTATATTTCCTTGGGATTGAAGTTCTTCAAGGTTTTAAACTTTGGCTTTGTAGATTTCATATAATTTGGAATATTTTGAGCCATTATTTCTTCAAATATTTCAACCTCTCTGTTATCTCTCCTTCAATTAGGAACTCTAATTTTATTTATTTTGGGTCACTTGATGGCATCTTACAACTTTTTCAAAATTATCTTTTCTTTGTATTTCATTTTGACTAATTTAGACTGACTGGGTTTTGGTTCATTATTTTTGTATCCGATATTCCTAAACTGCCATTAATTCCACTTGGCACATTACGGTTTTGATCTCTAGAAGTTTAATTTTGTGTTAAAAAATATTTTCTATATTGCTAACTAACTAAGCATATGTAACAAAGTTATAATAAGAGCTTCAATGTCTACTTCAAGTGTCTGATAGTTTTGGGTCACTTTCTATTTATAGATATGCCTCATCATTATGGGACATAACACATTTTCCTGTTTTTTGCATGTCTAGTAATTTTTTTTATAGGAAAGCTGCCTTTTTAAAAGTTTTTTCTTATTGTATACTAGATATTATTTCTATAAATATTCCTGAAATTGGAATACAGTTAATTTACTTTAAAACATTTTCATTATTTTGGGCTTTGCCTTTAATGTCTTTTAGAGGAGTATAATCTGTGCCCAAACTAAGAAGAAATATTCACAGCTACTGAAGTAAGATTCTTCTCTATGCTCTTAACCAAGACCAGTGACTTGAGTTTTTCGATCTGGTTTGTGGTTTGCCCAGCTGTGTGTACACCTGGGCATCCCAGCTGTATGTGTTCCTGGGCACCGTTACTTCTAATCTGTTGAGGTGGTTCTGTCAGCTGTCTGTCCTCAATTCAGAGTTTTCCAGGCTCTCTTGAGATTCCCTCTACCTGCCCTACAGCCAGGAAATTATCTCATGTGGCAGTAATGTGGGTCAGTTGCAGGCTCATTTTGTTTTTTTTTCCTCATCTCTCAGAAATCATTGTCCTTTACTGCCTAATGTCTACTGCATGTTACAATTCGTTTTTATCATTTGTTGGTTTTATGTAGGATCGTGAATCTTTGTCTGTTACACCATCTTGGTTTGAAGCAGAAAACTATAAATCAATATGTGATTGTTGAACATGTTTCATTGAAAGTGAAATCATGTACACATACAGAAGAAAGTGAATTTCATAGGAATCTAATCAATAGGATTTTATTTTACACCAAATGGCACAGTATATATTGTCTTTGATAAACATAGTATTGAACCATACTGATCCATATTGGGAGAAGTGATTCCTGGTCAATAAACTGGAAAATTGGCACTTTCTTGAGTGAAAAGAGAACAAACATTCCAAATGCCAGCATTTTGTACACATGCACTTTTTACTTAAATGTATGTATGAATTGTCCTATATGTGACCATTCTTCAATCTACAATGTTAAAAAAATGTGTTAATTTTGAATTTCAAAATCAAAATATATTTAAATTAAATGAACATATAAAGTTTAGAACATTACATTTATTTACATCTTAACTACCACCTAAATCTGTGCAAATAATTTTGCTTTGTTTATGATGTTGAGTGACTGAAAAAGTTGCTTGACTAATCAAAAATTTCATTTAAACTCTTGTAATTCATAAGAGTCTGTTCTCTTTCATTATGATCATATTAAGGACAATACACTTAGACAAACGCAACGAACTTTAGGATGTTTCCACTTTATATTTTGTAAATTTTAGTGAATATTTAGTTTAATGATCTGAATCATCTTAACTATTTAAAAATATAATTTAATGTTGGTGTTTATAAATTCTGATTAATACTCTTATTTTGAAGTTCCTGTCCTGGACTATTTAAAGATCTTCCTTTAGCTCATTGAATTGGCAATGAAATATCCTTTGTTGGTTATATTAAGATAGTAAGACAAAAATCAAATAGCTGAAACAAACAAACACAAATTCTTTTTTGCCAAGATTAAGAAATTTCATTGCCAGCTAATGTTCCTACTTATTGATTTGCTTTATGCATGTCTTCAGGCAAAAGTATTAAAACAAGATTACTAGTTTTTTTTTGAAACAGTATTAACTATGCTTAATACAATATCTTGGCCGTCTCTTGTCAACTACTGATGTTATACCTTCTGTGAGTGAGTGATAACAGAAATCCCAATAATATCTTTACAGTATTGGCCACCTTGAGTTATATTTAGCAGAAGAATTAGAGGAACACAGGAAATTGGACATTTTTAAAGAGCCATGAATTTAGATAGATAAATTTTATTATTTTAACTATTTCCAGTATATTTATAACTATACTGTGTATTTTAGAAATAATAATTCATATTTGGTTAAAAATAAAAGTACTCTTTTCTATTTTAATCACACCCTCTTAATCACCACCAGTCAGAGATTACCACTATTAAAAAGTTTAACTCTGTGTAGCTGGTTAGAAAAGTAGAGAGGCTGATAGAAAGCTGTTAGGGGTAAGATAATGAAGTAATGTCTTCTTCGTAAGTTTCAAGACCACCTCATGAGGTGGTTGTAAGGCTCAAATGAGTTAGTATTTTGAAGATGTTAGACTCCCAATTTTTAAAGTTTTGCATGGTAATATTTCTATTTGAGTACTTACACATTTACTTATATGAAGCGTGGGAAGTTGAATCACTTGGTCATATTTGGCCCCAGAATCTCTGGTGTGCTCTGTGGTATTCGTATGCCAGGAATGACAGTGGTAAATGTTTTCTTTGAAATGGGCACTCCAGATGGAGGTGATGGAATCCCAAGGAGGCAGGAAACAGGAGCAGATCACAACTCTAATCAAAATAGTTTTGGCTGCAGTGATTTTTGACATTGGCTAATATGTCATAGGAAACCTAGAGAAGAAATAATGATAATCACCGTCATTACCAACGACAGTAGCAGCAGTAACAACAATAACAATAAAAGATTCTTCATTAATGAAGTGAAAATTTTCTAAGACTGCTGAACAGAACTTTGACTTAAATCATAAAAAGAGAGTCACAGCTCAGTTCCCAAAATAAAGCCTTATCCCAAAAAAATCTATGAAGGAAGAGAGAGCTGTGTACCCTTGATAGAAGAATCCCATACTCCCTCCCCCTTCCTCAAAATTATAATAACGTATCTTTCCCTTAACTTTTCCTAAAGCAATCTTCGACCATTTACTTCTGTAATGGGGAAGGGAGTATAAGTAAAATTTGGTGGGAATACTAATCACTGATTCTGAATTAACAGAGATTCAAGTAACCCAGGAAGAATATATGCTTATGGAATTGAAGTGATTAATGGAATTTTGGGTACTGGTGGCTACAGTGCATCCTGAAGATCCCCTTGTTTTTAATTCACAATTTCAGAATGTATAGCTTCAAAGGGTGCACTCAACAACAGTCAGAATTTCCACACTGATTTTCAGACTCATGAACTGAGGGTTTTTACAGGAGTAAGGCCAAGTGGAAGCCATTAGAACTATTTCTAGTGATGAAAATAGTATACTAAAAGCAATATCACATTCCTTGAGGATTTATAGAGGCATTGATTCAATTTCTACTATTGGCATGAAAGATGGAAGGTTGCTAGTTACTAACACATCCCACATCTCTATTCTGCACACTTATTTGGCCTCTATAGAATTCAATATTACCTTGGAGAATGATAGTGCATTTTTATAAACTAAAATAGATTGTGGTTCAAATTGCAGATACTGTTCTAAATCTGGTTTTGATGTTAAATAAAATCAACATATTCTCTGGCAACAAATATCTGATACACACACACACACACACACACACACACAATGAGACTGCAGTAAAGAATCAGGGAAAAATAAAAATTAAGTGTGTGTATGTGCATGCATGGGCACACACACTTCACTTCAGGATGAAAAGGTAGTGAAAAAGTGAAATAATCTCATTGAACAGAAGTTGTAACAGTGCTCTTTATTCTTACTTTTTATCTGTAAGAGATGGAGACAAGTAGAGATCTTCACTTACTCATGAGCGGTGGCTAATAGTATGAATCAGAGCATAGTGCTTAGGAGGTACACAGTTGGAAAATTAGTAACAAAAAGTTCTGGAAAAAATTTATGAGTCCTATTTGAATGCTCAAGAAAGGGTGACCTATGGAAAGTAGATTATTATCAAGTGGTAAAGATGATCTATATTCTGTGATTATCAGGCTCTCTCCATATCAGCCTGTGTATTTACCAATAGGTCTTGGTGATAGAGGTGGATACAATGTATGGGTTCAGCAAAATGAACTTGAATTCACCAGAAGATATCTGACTGTACTCCTTTGCTTAGTGCAGAATCTGACTGAGGCAGAGATCAATGCTGAGCCTTAATAAGACACTGTCCTCCAGTGAGGCCAGCCAAATACTTGATGGCGGATTGTTTAAATTTCCATCGCGGGTGGAATAGTGCTTTGTTTTCACTGAAAAATAATCCAGATTTTTTTTAATCCTACCTCTAAATATTTTGCCAAAACCATCATCCATGGTTTATAGAATGGCTTGCCCTTTTTCATATCATACAATAGAATATTGCTTCTGTCTGGAAAATTCCTTTACAGTATGTGAAATGCAATAATTGGCACCTACTTTTGGAATTCACAGGCCTCGTTTCTCATCACTATTTATAAAACAGCATGACTAACAGCACAGCGTACCTGATTGACAGAGCAGCATGCCTTGAGGCATCAGTTAATGACTTAGTCTACCAGGATGTGATGCTTGCTTTGAATCAGTGACCGATGTATGCTGCTATTTTCCCAGGGCCAAGAGGAACATGTCTGGTAATCAAAGGGAGAAAATGAGAACAGCCACTCTCTTTACTACCTCTTGTGATCTACCAATAAGGTGTTTTCTTCTCTTACCTGCATTCGTGAGCTCTGCTGGTTTAGAGTCCTTAGTTGAGAGTGCCACATGGCCATTTTGAACAGGAAAAAAGAAAAAGAGTTACTAGACTGGTTGGGCTCATTAATTCTGACCCAAATTGGGTAAGGGGGAGATTTAGTGGGACATCTATTTGTATTCCTATTTACTCTGATATGTTTTGATGGGAAATCACATCAAATATAGCAAAAAAACAATTGTTAATTGCTCAGATACTTGTGGAAAGAAGTTTTGGGTCACCCCAACAAGCAAGCCACCATGAGCAACAGAAGTACTTTGCCTAGGCAAAGTGAATATGAATTGACTGGTAGAAGAAGGAACTTATGAGTGTCGGTGAAGACTATGGGATCTGATGTGAAGATAAAGAACTCAATATTTATAGACTTTTCTTAATTTGGTATTACTTTATATCTATCTGCCATCCATCTATAAATATTTCCTTTTTTTCATTTTTCTCATTCCTTCCCTGTCTAAGGAGATATACAAATATGTTAGTATCTTGTATCTCAGCATTTAAGTTGTAGGAAATAAAAGAGAGAAGGATGTGATTTAGAAGAGAGATGAAAATATCTCAAAGATGGATAAAGTGGCATATGCTGGTAAATATTTAATGATCAACCCTGATTTAAAAGAAAAAAAAAGGCATTCGTGACATTTTTTGATTTCCATGATTTCAGTACTTTGATTTTCAGTTGTCAATGTGATGCCACTGAATGCAGAGTCTGGAAGAAATTCACAAAATCGCTCTTGTGAGCCAATGCAAGGCAGCCCCGACACAACATTGTATATGGAACTTTGCAGATTATATCCTCCAGGGATTGCCAAGAGAATATCACTTCTTCCACATGTTCTTTTTATGATGAAACTTTGATATTTCTCTCTTTGAAGGCTAGGATACCTTTTACAGTGGGCTCATACTGCAGCAGAAGTAATGCTATATGACATCTAAGATTAAGCCAGGACAGCAGTTCAGCCCTTTTCTAGATCTCGTAGTTTTCTTGCTGTTCAGATGCAGGAGCCACATTGTGAAGAAGACCAGGCAGCCAACTGGAAAAGCTACATGTGGGTGTTCCCACCACTGGCTCCAGCTGAGTTCTCAGCAGATGGCATCTACTAACAGTCGTGTGAGAGAATGTGAGTGAACAATCCTTTGGATGAGTTGTCTTCAGGCATCAAGTCCACTTTGACCTTTAAGTGAAAAAAACTAGAATAGCCTTCTATAAAGCTAAATATGTAAGAAAGAATTGTATTTTGGAGGAGAACTTAAATACACTCGAATTATACCAAATTCAAGTACGTTTTAGCTAATATCAAAATTTGTGCAGGAGCAAGCTCTATATCCCAGAAATCTTTGGAACTCTTTCAGCCTTTTCACTGCCTCTGCTATATTGTTCACTTGTTCTGCTCCAAATAGGCACAATTTGTGCTTCTTATTCCAATAATATTCCCTTCCATGACCATTACAGACGGTGAAGATATATGCAACAGGTATGACTTACCAGAAGTTAGGATAGTTAACTGAAGTTAAGAAGAGGTACCAGGGTAAATATGAGAGAAATATCAGACAAGAAAGAGATGGGCCTCCTTCTCAGGAAACCACTTCAGTTTTCCCAGGTTTTGGGACTGGATCTGGTGTCAGAGTGAAAACCATTTGTATTGGGAGAATATACTCCACGGTATCTTGTATGTTCATACATCTTGCAAATCTGTGCGTTGGTTGCCTTTTGTTGTGGACTATATTTCCAAAGATGGCTGTATAGCAAACAATCTTGAAGGATAGATACTCTGTCTCCCTCCAGAACCAAGGGCATATTTGCTTACTATCTATTATAGAATATTTAGGTTTCCTAAATCCATCAGGACCCATTCTGTTTGTAGTCACACACCTAGGCCAATCCACATGGCCCCTGTGGAAACTGAGGCAAGAACTGACAATTATTCTCGCGTATGCTTATGCTGCCTGTTGATCTGTGCTTACTGAAATTCTCTTCTCTAAGCCAGGAGTTTTGTGTCTTCCACTACTTTCTATGAAACTGTGGTAAGCTATCTTGATGGCTTGAAAGTTGAGTGAAATCTCAGACCCTTCACAGTTCTTGACAACTCATAGTCCAATATGAAGAGAAAAATTGGGCACATGTGATAAATTTAAATCTTTTAAAAATTAGTTTAATACTGAACATTTTGAGAATTCCTTAGAAATTTACATTGTAGGATTTTATTTTAAAATGTTAAGATGGCATATTTTTTAGCATTCAATTGTCTGTGAAGTTTGTCATCACTGAAAATGTCTACTGAGACCTTGTTAGATATGTGTTTGCCCAAATAGTACTGAAGTTAAAGTAAAAGATACCTTTCTTCCACTATCGAATAATCTGTTGTCTAGGCAAAGCCAGTTATTGTTTATCATTCTAATTTAGTTTTCATCAAGATTATTTTTGTTTCTTTTGGATTTTAATTATGCTTTCAATCCATTTCATTTTATTTAAAATTTACTTTACATCAGTGTTTGTACACCATTTAAAATCGCACATTTTACAACATCTGTTTCAATTAAGCTTCTCTCTTATTATCATATTGCTGCAGCTGCTTCTACCATTGACTGTATGATTCCAGAAGTTTGTTTTGCTTGATTTTTCAATTTTATTTTCTTATTTTAGGAGGAGATGCTTTCTGAAAACATTTAGATTAGGGCAGCCATTTTCTTATATTCCTTGTGTCTTTGGATGTTTCTTTGCTCCAAAGGAAGTAAACAGTGTTAACACAAGTCTATAGGGAAACACTAACTGTGAGTAGAGCCTCCTGGGAAAACTTTTGCAGGCTCAGTCATTCCCAGTGCTCCCAGCCAGGTCACTGACACTGGGAAACACCACAGACAGGCATCTGAGAGCAGGGAAACCGAAGGTAGCAATATAAAAGATTGAGGCAGTATTCTTCATATGACAATACCATGTATTCTCTACCAGACTTTTTTTTTCTTATAATATTAAGAAAGACTTCAGAAGCAGGTAATCAGATGTTACTGTTTTAAACCACAGAATTTTAGACTTTGAATCATTGTGCCAATTTAGATCTAAAGGAGAAGAAAATAAATCTATATGTAGGGCTAAACATATCTGAATGTTCAGAGAGTTGGTTACATCACTCACATCTTTCTAACCCATAAAAGGAATTTTAAACCCATTATGGCTAATATTTCTTGTGTATGTTATGCCATTATTTTATCACTATATGTACATGTCTTATATAGCATGCTACTTGAACCATCAAAAAAAACCCTTGAATTAAATGAGACATTTAACTGTCCTTCAACATTTGTAATTTTCTACTGGGAACATCCACAATGAGGGAGAATGTTTATAGCACTTAAATAATGTTGCTTAATAGCCTAGAGAGGCTTAAAGCAATTTAATAAGTAATATTCCTAAGCTCTCAACAATATTAAGGGGGTCCTTCTGATTTCCATTTTGTGTAAGAAAAAGCTGAAATTCAGAAAATTTTAGATAATCTATCTCCCCAAAGTCATAGGCATTCTAAGTGACCAAAGTGGAATGGGAACCCTCATCTTTTGACTTAAATTTTAGCTTCTTTTCCTTCCGTGTGGAGGTAATGGAAATATCACTGTTCTAGACATTTGTGTCTAATTCAATGGAATTTTAACATTCGTTTTTAATTCCAGATCAATCAATAGCAGTATGTTTATCAGTGGATGAGAGATTTTGATTCTTAGATATTCATTTTTTTTATTCAGATAAAAAGTGAAGAATTTTGGATCAATAATTTTCTAGATTCCTTCTAGTTTTAACAGTTTCTGGCTTGCATATTAGTTTATGTAATTTAAAGTTTTCCAAAAACGATGGTAAGAATTAGATGTTAACCTATTATATTAAATATTATTCACACATACTTATATGTATATGGACATTAATACATATTGTAAAATATGTACCCATGTGCATGTGTATATGTTGTGTGTTACTTCTGATACTAATATACACTTCTAAGCATCTCATACAATAATTTATATTGCTAAAATCATTTTTATGTTTTATATATCACTCAATTTTATCTTATAAAACAAAATTAATTTCATGAAGAGTAAAATATTTAACTACATATTAAAACATTTCCAATATATAGTAGTAAATTTTATGCAATTATTTTAAGACAATAAGAAATATTAATCTTTTTAATAATGGATATTTTACGACATAATATATATTCTATTTAGTTATCAGATGGATTTCGGTAGGGATTATTTTGGATACAGTGATTGACCTTTAATGTTAAACATCTTTGGTTTTTTTTTTTTTTTTGGTTTTATCACTTTTTCTTGTCCTTAGAAATTGTCAGTAAGGAAAATTATATTTGATACATATAGTTTCTATATTTTTCTTAATAATTTAGGAGTCTGGTGAGAATGAAGCAATTGCTTCCCTTTAAATAGTTTATAATTCCCATAGAAACATGTTTGATGTTATTCATGAAATATAAAGCGAAAAATTTCTCTTATAAAAGTAAGAAAAAGAGTAAAGGAAATTCATCTAAGATATCGAAATGATACTTGAAAAATTTTACATGAATAGCTACACTAATTGCTGGGGCCATTCCTTCCTCACATAGCTATTTATCAAAGACAGAATGATAAATATAGGCTATGGTTTATAAAATCCTTTTGAAAATATTAAAATAAATGATTCATATTGTGCACAGATGGCTAAATGCAAAAGTACTGCATTATGAATCCAGCAATTTTTTCTTCATGAATTGGGTAGGATTTCAGTGAACTAAATATGCACAATACCTTTAAATGAATTATTGGAATGATTAAGTTTTCGGATCCTGGGAAACCATCATAATAAATCGCAGTAGGGAGTTTTAGAGTTAGTTTAAATGTGTAATTCACAAAAGTATGAAATTTTAGTTTTATGAGATTGTAGTTCTATAGAAGGAAAAATGATGAATGCTGGTAGTTAAATATTGGAACATCTTCTTTTCTCTTCATTGTATGAGCTCTTTACTTCTAAAATCGTTAATGCTACCAGAATGAAAACTAGTAAGTGATTTTAGCCTTTCCACTTCCTGATGCTGTCAGTGGCACTCATCTAAGGGTACGTGGATCAGAATATTTCCAGAGGCGGGGAAAAAATTAAAAACTCCTCTGCTTTTTTTTCTGGCCAGTTTTCATTTTACCTAACAAAACATTGTAGTTTGTTGCTCATATACTCTCTTACAACATGAAGATTGGTAAGACTGTGTTTCTGGAATTGATAAGAGTACTGTGGGAAGAAATAATTGCAGTGAGGAAAATAATTTCAGTATGTATACAAATCCCTACTGTCTTGAAAATTTAGGTGGGGCAAGCCATTTCCACTTTATCTCTTTGCGTCATTTCCTTAATCTATATCATGTAATTCCCTTCTTTGCTTCCCATCAAGAGCATGATTTCAAATTAACTAATAAATCTGAAGCCATATGTTTATTTTTCCTTTCATTTATTAGAGTAGCAATCAGTAAGCTTTTTTTTTTTTTTTCAAGTAGCCAGATAGTAAATATTTTATGCTTTGTGGGTCATACAGTCTCTGTAGGAACTATTCAATAGTCAACATTATAGCAGAAAGTCAGCCACAGATAATTCCTAAATGAGTCAGCATGGCTGAATTTTAATATTTAGTTACAGAAAGAGTCATTAGTATTTTTCCTGCAAAAAGTAGTTTCCTAACCCATGTAAAATAGAACATAAAAGAAAGATTCAAGCACACTTAAAGCCTGAAGATGCTAAAGATATGCAATCCCTGGAAAATGTACCTGGGTGACTCACCTTTAATGAAGTCATTTAGCAGAAAATGCACAGGGAAATGTCATGGTTGTTATATGTTTCTTGGACATGGTGGACAGGAAGACACATCGAAAGAGTTTTCAGAACATTTGCGAGAGTCCCAGAAGGTATAGCTTGCCTTCTTTCCATGTCAATTGAAGCCCTGATTGGATCCTTCCGTGTTTTGGCAGTGTCAAGTGGCGACAGAGAACCTGCATGGGGATTCAAGGGCCCGAGATGATGGTTCCACCAGTGAGGAGAATGTTGACAAACATTCTGTTCTGTTAGACTTAAGTTTATATTAAGATTTATTCTCCTTTAATGAAGGATCATAAATGCCTCCTTTGTCTCTCTCAAACCTAGGTTTTTTGGGTATTTGGACAAAAAGAGCCTTTCTGTAAGTCTCATGTGAGGTGGACTTGATCTCTTCCTAATTAGGAATAATGGCTCAGCTGTTGTCTACAGCCATATATTAGACTAAATTAAAGGTAGAAGAGTCCAGCAACTCTGTGTTATTTTTCCTATTTTAAATCACCTCTTCAATTCAAAATAAAATACATCAAACAGTTAATTTTATTTATTGAATAAATTGTATGACATTTAATTAGGTCCCCCCCCCATTATGTAGACATAGACTGTGAGGAGTAGAAGATTTGATTTGCGCCCCCGATAAAACACCCTCTGCAACACTCACTGAGACAGCGCGGTAGTAGCTGAGATATTCGAACACATATTTTTGGAAGATTGCTCTGTCAGTACAATGAAACTTCAGAGTGACTGGGAGAAAAGGATATTGGTCAACTCTTCTCTTTAACTTTATATCATCTGGTAAATAGCATTATCTCAGTGTTTTTTGGGGACAGAAATATGTGCCATCACCCCAAATCAGACTTCCTGTCGATGTATAGAGAATTTATTGACATACAATTTTTTTGCATTTCAGGGTATTTCATAATATGATTTTTTTTTTAAATAGACACTTTTAATAAGTGGACATTGACAATTATCCTTGGGTTTCTGCTGTGCTAGAATGAAGCATTTTAAATCTGATGGATGATATCAGCCTACGGAAACATCCTCTTAGGTTAATTGTTTTGTTTCCTTGGGCAGGCTTTTTATTTGATATATAGTGAAATATGCTTCTTTGATGTGTAATTATGCTTCACTGTGCGAAGAAGCATTCAGAAGCGAGGTTATTCATGCATATGTTTAAGTCGATTTTACATATGCACTTAGGCATATGTTTGTTTATTCATTTCCTATTCATTTAACTTGCACATATTATTATGCCCTTTCTGGCTATTAAGGACTATCATTTACAGATTTTCTACCTTTAACATTTTTAAAGAAAATTATATGCAGTTTATTTTCCTGGAAAGTATTTTTTTTTTTTTTAAAAAAATCTGTATTTATAACATGGTTAACATGTTATAATAATATGATAAAAATTAAGATTTATCCACATAGTTAAGCAGAAAAGGTGAGTGGAAGTTACTATTAGTGACCACCTATAGGAACCAGACAAAATAAAGCTCACAAATTCCTACAAGTCGGGGTTTGGTCAATCTATTTTCCTAGAAAGGGAACAGAAAATGGACACATTTTCCTCCAAAAGAACCCTAAGCTGGATGATTCTTAAGGATTGCATTGCATAGATTAAGGAAAACTCGGAAAAGAAACTAAGACATTTAAAAGAGAACAGGTAAGGAATTGAACACTATGCCACCACTTTTAGTGGGTATTTCACATTGAAGCCTTTAACACACTAAAGAATTTTATGTTTATGTTAGCAGTAAACTTCCTTTGATTCTTAGTCTATTTATTTATCTCTTAGATAGTAATAAGTTTTGGTCAGTTCATGTGCACATATGTTAAAATGTCCTTTGAGCAGCCACTTACTTTACTCCAAATGACCAATACAGTTCAATTTTTTTATGTTTTATTCTTGCCTTTCAATTATCAATCTTTATAGACCATACATTCACTCCCACTCATAAAAATCAAGGATACCGTTTTAGTTTTCCACTACCTAAACCTGGATCTCAGGAAATCCTTTTTCTTCTTTGAAGTGTAGGGAGGAAGAAAGCAGCAAAACAATATGGTTAACAATGTGGTCTTTCCTAAAACAATATGAAATTAATGTATAATAATGCCATCTCGAGTTTGGAAAGATATCTAGTAATTAGATTTCAGAATGAACGTATAAAAAACAAGAAGTTTATATCAGGGATGTAGAAATGTAAGAAACCTAAGAATTCAAAAATAAACTCCATGACCTCAAACTCATTGCTAAGGTTATCTTCATCTAATTGAATTCTAATTTATCCCCGTTATTCTCTAATACAGCTTTTACAACAACGAAGACAATTTTCTTATTTTCTCTCATATAGAGAGAACACATATACATTAACCTGCTTCTGATATAAGCATTTCATTTCCCTGAACGCAATTAGTAAATACACTCTGGGCACTGAATATGTGCCAGATCTTGTGGTAGAAACTTTAGAAATGAAGTGTCTAAACATTGCCAAGAGTAACACTGGAGAAATGCGCCTGACTAACTTCTCAAGTTTATATTATTTTCCCTCTCTCTGAATTGCAGTCACTTTTAGAATTACAGTAATCCCCCTTTATCTGCAAGGGATAAATTCCAAGAATCCCTGAAACCACTGATCATACTGAAACCTTATGTTTTGTTTTTGTTTTTTTTTTTTCTATGTATACATGCTCTGATAAAGTTTACAGCTTCTCTTTTTGATATATCCGAATTACCAGTGTCACTACTCTTGCATTTGGGGGCAATTGTTAAGTAAAATAAAAGGTTATTTGAACACAAGCACCGTGATACCGAGAGAGTTAATCTGAACACAAGCACTGTGAAATGAAACAGCCATTAAGTGAGGAAGGGAGGCAGGTAGCATTTGCAGCCTGGAGACGCTGGACAAAGGGTAGATTTATGACCCCGGCAGGAGGGAGCAGGATGGCTCTAGATTTCATTACAGTGCTCAGAACAGTACATGATTTAAAACTTATGAATCGTTTATTTCTGGAATTTCCCATGAGATGTTTCTGGACTGTGGTTGACCAAGGTTGACCAAAACCATGGAAAGCTAAACCAAAGGTAAGGGGGGACTGCTGTACAGTTGATTATTTCCTTCTGTTTCCTATCTTTCATTACCTTTAGCCATGAAGTAATATTATAAACTGTCATCATTTTAATATGTTTTGAAATATTTATTATTTTTAGGACATTGTATGTATATTTTTTACAATAGCATTATTAATGACACTTTCTTAACTTATCCCATGAGCTAAGTTAGTCTGACTGTTATTCCCATTTTACTCACAATGAAAATAAGTCTCACAAGGATTAGATGGTTTTGCAGCACAAATAATATTTTGGAACACAAAAAATAGTTATATGGTATTCTAATCCAAAATTCCATGTCTTTTTCAGAATTTAATCTGCTGCCTTTTGAAAGATTAAATTCCCAAGAAGGCCATCCAACTGAACTGCTTATATTTCTCTAAATATATAGAATTTTACTCTATTTAATGTAAATGTTTCAACCCACTGTGTTTCCAAATTAACATATAGCACAACTTGGGGAATGATTCCATTTGAAGAAATTAGGATAACTTGGATAAAGAAAGTATGATACATATATACAATGGAATATTATACCAACCCTAATAAAAGGTGAAATATTGCTATTTGCAACAACAGAGATGGATCTGGAGATTACTATGCTAAGCAAAATAATTTAGACAGAAAATATCGAGAACCATATGATTTCACTCATACGTGGGATAGAAAACTAAAAGTAACAAATGAACAAGACAAACAAACAAAAACTCATAGACATGACAGCTTAGTGGTTGCCGGAGTGAAAGGGGGAAAAGGTGAGGTAGATAAGGAAAAAGAGGGTCAAATATATGGTGATGGAAGATTTGACGTTGGGTAATAAACACAGGATGTAGTATACAGATGATGTATTATTGCACACTTGAAACCTCTATAATTATATTAATCAGTGTCACCACAATAAATTTAATTAAAAAAACTAGTAGTGTTCTATCAATATGTAATACTTTAAGATTCTTAACTTTACAAAAAGACTATATATGACACCAGTCATCTCATTTACATGAATCATTCAAAGATACAGTTTCTTAAGAAGAGTTAAAGAAAAGTATGTTTGGTGCTCGTCAAGAATGTATAATTGGATGATCGTAAGGAAGGGTTTGTCAGAAAAAGTTTTTTATCATTTTGTATTTAGTGCCTTGAATAGTATTCGTCATGAAGTTAATACAGTTTGAATACATCCTAAAGAAAACTATGTGGAATAAGAGAAGGTAAGTGGCCATCGGGTCATTTAATGAATGATATTTAGGGTAACAGTTACTAGGAGGTATAGAGTGTTTGACAATATTCTTTCTGTTACTGCCATCCAGTGCATTTATAGTTATTGGTAAACATTGTGGCAATGTGTGAGGCTCAGCTGGAAATGTACACTGAGAGTGCAGACTTCATGCTTCAAATAGTATGGAAGACAATATATACATATACAAGAAAACATTCCAGATTGGTAGAGAGTAAAATCCTGGATCAAATAAACAACTTTTATTACGTTGAACGCCGAACCTGTAAAAAAGTAGATGCCTTAGAAACCTCAAAGATAAAGCAAAAACCATGAGTCAGAAACAAGCATCAGGCCGATTTTCATGTTGAGGGCTTCTGATAACCACTGTAAAGTTGAAATTCTGAAATGACAATTGCATTGAGCAGAGGATACAAGAAGGAAAGCCAATAGCTACCAGAAAGTTTGGAATGTAATAGAGAATCTCACATATGGCATTGATTCTGGAGAATACTGATCATAGTGAGGGAATGATTGGTAAATGAACCTAGCTATGCAGAAAGGGAAAGAAAAAAAAATTACCTGAATGCAACACTGAGTAGAAGATAAAACACACCACACACACACACACACACACACACACACACACGTTTCTAACTACATGGTAGAAATCAACACATGAACAGTACTATGAATAAACCCTTTTCCAATCAATATAAACATAGGGTTTGCTTCCTAAAAATAAATGTCACACAAAAATTTACTCAAAAAGGATTAGAGTAACTGTATGGTCTCAATACCATTCATGCAATTTAATAAGAAATTAAAGAAGTCTTTTATACAAAGTGAGTTATTTACATAAAGTGAGTTCTACCATAATACTAATATTCCAGAAATTCTTTCAAAAAATAGAAAAACAGGACATTCTTTATATCATTTTGTAAGACATGCATAATCTTGACACCAAAACAATTGAAACAGATTAAAAGAGAAAAAAAGGGACTTTAATGTCACTGAAAATGTAGTTGTATCATAAATTACTGTGCAATGCATAAAAATATTAATAAATTATGATAAAATTGAATTTATCACATGAATAATTTAAATGATTAATATTAGCAATTGCACATGGAATTGTCACATTAATATTATTTTTATACATGTGGAGAATATGTACATTTCAAAATCATTTAATGTTTAAATTGTATAAAATCCAAGTGGTAGGGATCTTTCCGATCTTTACGTACAAAGGACTAAACATGCGAAATGAATTGTTGAAAGCACACCTGTAGAAACAGGAAAAAATTAAACATGTCAGCTCTCACCACTTTTATTAAGAAACATATCGAAAATGCCTGTAACTATACAAAAGTAAGAAAAATAAAGTTATGTATTTGGAGAGGAAAAAATCTTGGAGAAAATTTAATAGAATATATAGATACATTATTAGAATTTATAGAATACATAGTTTACTGTTTAAAAAATTAATGTGAAATTCAAGTGCATTTCTATAAAAATTAATGTAGTTGTGGTTTAAATGCATATCTTTTAAAGTTTTAACAAATAATGTAAGTTCAAAAGAGAATCTAATAAAATTGTATGGCTATTATTAAAGGATATTTAACAAAATATTAAATATCTTAAAATATGTAGAAACATATTCTAGCTTGTAGATGGGACTGTTTAACACCATGGGTGTGAAAAATACTACATTCACATCAAATTTCCAAACAAGTCATATTAACAGACAAGCTGGTTCTAATATCTATCTAGAGTAGGAGTCTCGGCTTTGGCGCAATTGATATTTGGGGCCAAATTTGTCTTTGCTGTGGGGTGCTGTACTTTGTATCTATTGATATTTAGCATCATTCCTGATATCTAGCCCCAACATGCCATTCATGTCCATCAAAAGTGTCTCTAGACATTGCCACATACTCCATTGTGAGCAAAATCACCACTAATTGAGAATCGTTGATAAAGAGGATTGAATGACTGAAAATAGCCAAGATTCTTTTGAAGAAAAATAGTGGGAGGGCTTGTTCTATCAGATAATAGGTTTTAATGCTATAATCTATAGTACTGGCTCTACGGTAATAGGATAATGAGTTATTCAATAATTACTCATGAAACAGTTATTCATATGTGGAAAAATGAAACTTGACCTTTTACTCATGACCTGAAAAAAATCAATAACAATTAAATAGAGAACTTGATGTAAAAGGCAAAAAATTATAAAACTTTAGGAAACAATATAAGAATTTTTTTGAGCTTTTCATGTGGTAAATAATTATGAACCATTTGGAGATAACGTATAAGGTTGACTTACTCAGTAAAACGTGTTATTTATTTAAAAATGTATACTTAGAGTGAAAGTATAAGCCACTCAATGCCAGAATAATGTTTATAACCAACTAAGGATTTTTATTTCAAATATATAAACGGTATCTATGAATCAATAAAAAGCAATCAAATGAAAGTGGTTGAAAAGCATCAACATTTGTTTCATGGGGGAGAAATACAAATAAGTCAAAAGTCTATGTAAAGAAACTCAATCCCATGAATATCAAAGAAAAGAACTTTAAATCCATAATAAAATACAATTTTATATTTATCAATTTGGTAATATGATTATATTAAATCTATCTCTGCTGAGTGTACATACAACTGAAGTGTGTGAGACAGCTGAAGTTTCTATCCTGCCATTAGTGAAAATGTAATTGGTATATTCACATAGGGTATTTTTTCTTTTTTGGCAATTCCAATAAAGGTGGATATGCACATCAGTGGATATTCTTTGTGATTCTCAGGAAGGCTACCCCTAGGATTCAAAATCAATATTTCTTAATATGATATCTGTGTGTATATATTTAAATTGTATTTCTTTGAAACCAAAGAAATTTATTTTAATTTCATTTTTACTATGTTTCACAATGAAAATATTTAAAAAGAATATGTGAAAAAATATTACCAATGCAATTGCTGGAGTATGCTGCTGCTGTTAACATGCAGTAACTTTTAAATATTCTGTGCATTTGTTCCAGTTATTTTAACATAGAGAGTTATAAGACATCCTGTTTGAAAAGAAGCTATAAATTCAATTTAAATATTCAACTAATATCAAGTTATACTGACAGTTTGCTGAGTTTTATTCACTGTGTATATACAGTCAGCTACTAGTCTGCTGTCACATTTTATAAAAAATGTTTTGACAAGGCTGCACATCTGTAGTCGTTTAATACAGTGATATGGAATGTAGATGGACTGGAAAATAATGCATTAGAAGCTCCATAATATCTAAATTAGGGTAGATATATTAATACTCTCATTTTGGATAGCTGCTACCATTTTTGATTAGGTAATTGCATGTATGATTATGTTTTTACATAATCCAGAATGATACCAAACTTAAAGAAAAAAGAAGAAATATATAGTAAAACTGAACATAAATACAATATATCTTACATCCTAAGTGGTATTGCCAGAGGATCTTGGTATTAAACTTAACGTTTCAAATCTTACAAACAAATTTCCTAGTGTGGTATGACTTTTAAAAGTTTATGAATTCAAATTATTATTTTATTGGTGATTTCTTAATTGTTTTTATTTTTAAAAAGGTCATCAAACCTTAGAATCTTTATAATATTCTATAGAATCAATTTGTTATTCTTGGTGCCTGGTCCATGCTTGTTATATATATATATATATATATATATATATATATATATATATATATATTTTGCATAATCCTTAACCAAGCCATGTGCTTTCTTCCATTTATCTGTCATTAGATGATTTCAGTTAAGTATAACATTTTGATTTTGTAACATTTCTTCCTTTTTTATTAATATTTTTGTAAAGCCATAATATTTTAATTTATCACTTATTAAAAACATACTTGTTAGGACACTATTCTGGTTATCATAGAAGCAATGTTTCGCTTCCATTCATCTTATATTCTGTTGGGAGGAGACAGAAATGCAGTTAGTAAACAAGAGGATATTAGAGATTAAATAGGTAGATTAGATAGATTAGTAATGATTACGTAGATTAGGTAGTAAGTGATGGCCAGATTTAGAAGTTATGTTACATCTGTCACAGCATTCCTGGGAAGCTTTAGCCAAATATGAAATTGATTTAGTGGGTCATGGCCAACATTTTAAAATGTAGAGTAAAATAGCAGACTGACAAAAATAGCACAGCACAGCATAGCATAGCATACTATGGAAAAATCAGGTGCCATATACATAGAAAACACAAATGTTCTGGGAGTTCTTTTGTGTGTTGCATGTGTGAAGCTGCATATGTCTATGAGTGTTGGTATCATGCGGTTCTTACCATCAGTTCAAGCAAAAGAAGTTGAGAAATCCGTGAGGTATTGTAAACACCTTTTTATACAAATAAACTTGGAATATAACAGTGTTTTAGCCGTTACTATACAGTAGATTGATGTATAAATGTTTTCAATGTAATCCTCACAACAGTAGTGTTAGATTTTAATAATGTTATTCTCTTTCCAGAGGAGGAAATTGAAGCACCAGATAGGTTAAGTACTTTCTTAAGTGCAGTTTTAAATTTACATTAAATTTGAATATATACTTATATCATTGCATACACTTTTAAAACAGTTTGAAGAGGGTTTTTTTTCATGATTGAGAAAGAGAACACTATTTTTCTATTTTGGAAACTTTGTTTTGTTTCTTTATTTTTCAATATTTTACTCATAAAAATGTTGCAATACTCTTTTGCAGATAAAATTATGTGCACTCTGACTATTTCCTTGGAGATTTTCTTAGACCTATTTAAAGCTCCAGATAAGATTTGATAAAATACTATCTGGAAAGATCACTGAAATATATAAACCAATCAGTAGCACACAAGAGTGTCTTCAAGGTGGAGGTTCCCATGTTCGAGTACCCAGTTTCTTTGACTAACCTAGACACTTGAACTTCTTTGTTCTATTCTTTGTACAGCTTCTGGCATTGACTTTGGCATTCTTCACACCTCTACTTTTGTTCATAAAGCTATCACTTAGAGTTCTAGGTATGCTAAGATCCAGTTAGTTTCTGGGAATTCTTTTCTGCTTCTTTTTGCCATACCACCTTATTGTCTACTAGAAGTCAAGATTTGTGTGTGTGTGTGTGTGTGTGTGTGTGTGTGTGTTTCACTTTTGTTTATTTGTTTTTCTTTAGTTTCTCCTGAGATAGAGAAAATGAAGTAAATGAATAGCTAGACCTGATATTGGCTGTGACTCATGGTTGTCACAGAGATAGGTCATGACCACTGTGACCACTGTTTTAACTAGTAAAAAAAGATCCCCTAAAGCACAGTTTGAGACTTTGAGTTTAGGTAATTAAAACTATTTCCCTATGTCTTTGGGACCATCTGATTTTTCCACACTCAGAAGATAAATTATCCCTTGTAGTTAATATGTTTTTCATCTCAGACCATTTTCAAGCTGTTACTTTTGTTTGGTTCAGGCCTTAAAAATGGAGTAAACTGGGATGTGCTCCCAGTTCACCTAAAGATAGTATGTCCCGATAGAAAGTATATGCAGAAGAAATGACAGGAAGTCTACTGGATGGCCAAGGAATTTCTTTGAAAGCAGTATCATCTGGGTAGGGGCTATTCTTTCACTGTTGAACATAGGGTATTTAGGATTTTGAGATGTGAATTACATTCTTTTAACTTCAATTGAATAGCATATCCCTGTAAGATGCTGTCATGTTGTTAGATATAATGGATAGAAAGGAAAAGCTCAGGAACACTTGATGAGCCACTGTACATCCTTCAACAACCTTGGAAGTTGGGGTGTTCAATGCTGAAGGACTAGGTTCTGTGGCATTGAACTGCCTAGAAGAGTAAAGAGCAGTCTACAATAATTAGAATTGGGGCAGTAAACTGGGATTGTCTAACATGGTAAACATGGCTCTAGATGACTACACAATAGGAGTATTTTGGATGGGTTCAGGTAAATAGTTCTGCAATATATGATGGCCACTGTGTCTGCAAGTGTCTTCGCTGTTCTGAGATGATTTGACCGCAATGGATCGTTCACACGGCTAGGTCACTTGCATGGCTGGCAGTTACTTGAATGATATGTGGCCTTTCCGTGCAGCTTGGGCTTCTCATGCATAGTGGCTAGGATTCAAGAGGAAGAAAGTAGAACTTTCCATATCTTTCAAAGCTTAGAAAAGCCCCAGAATGTTACTTTTGCTAATAAACTTAATCCCTCAATGGGGAGTGGAATGCATGTACAAGAAGTGAAGGAATTGAGTACAGTCATCGATAGCACCTTCTCATCATTAAAAAAACTTATAAATTAACCACATATTTATCATGTTCAGCACTTCATCATTCTTCCTTAAATACTCTTCATACATCTTCAGATTCACTGCTCTTTCATAAGCTGTTTACAATCTGTTGCTAAGTCTACCCAGTAATATTTCCATTTCAGATTTGCCCTTTCAATTCTAGAATTTCCACTTGGTTCTCTTTTATAGTTTTCATTATTTCACTGAGATTTTTCAGTGTTTTCTATTATTACTTCTATATTTTTTTTCTCTAAGTCTTTAAAATAATTGTTGTAATAGCTGTGTTAAAGTCTTCATCTGCTAATTTCAATTCTTGAAATCCCTGTTTTTATATTGCTTGATATTTCTGCTTTCACAAATTACCACAGACTGGGTTAAAATCAAAGTGTCTGCAGGGCTGCATTTTTTGCTATGAAGAATCCATTTTCTTGCCTTTTCCAGCATCCAGAAAGTGCCTCATTTCTTGGTTCATGGCTCTCTTCCTTCAACTTCAAAGCCAGAATAGGCAGGTTGAGTCTTCATGTCACATCATTTAAAACTTCTCTCCTGTCTTCTGATTCTAATTTTAAGGATCCTTCTGATTACATTGCCTCCCCCCCCCCCCCGCATAATACAAGATAATCTTTCTATTTCAAGGTCATTTTATTAAGAACTTAATTCTATCTGCAAGGTTAATTCCCTGTTTCTATGTAATAGAACATTCACAGACTATGATGATTAGGATGTGGATTTATTTTTTTTTTGGAGGGGGAAAATTATTATTCTGGTTACTACATATACCCAGCGAAAATTTATTTCTCTACTGAATTTCTCCATAGTTTCTGTGTCAGTCCTTAAAACACTTGCACTATTTGTATAAAATATGGTATATATATATACAATGAAATGCTACTCAGCTATAAGAAAAGATGAAATATTGCCATTTGCAACAACATGGATTTTGAGATAATCATACTGAATGAAATGTCAGACGGAAAATGTCTAGATCCATATGATTTCACTCATATGTGGGATATAAAACAAAGCAACAAATAAACACACAAGATAAACAGAAACTCGCAGGCAACAGTGTAGCAGTTATCAGAGAGAGGGTGGGGAGGATGGAAGGCAGAATAGGGTAAAGGGAGTCAAATCAATATACAGATGATGTATTAATAGAATCGTGCACTTGAAACCTATACAATTTTATTAACTGAAGTTGCCCCAATCAATTTAATAAAATTTTAAAAAACTAACAACATTCTCATCTGCTAATTTCAATTTTTGAAATTTTTTGAATGTGATACACGGTATACTTAACCTACAGCAGGGTTAATGAGGACTTCTATTTTTAGGGTGCCAGTAGGAAGTTTTGATTATCACCAACATGCACTCTATAATATCTGCTAACAAGTTTTTATTTCTGTTCATTTTCCCCATAATCTTTTAAGTCAATCCACTTTAGAACATTTAAAGTATGCTTTGAACTTTCTCCATCATTGGTATCATCATGGAACCTTTTCTAATGCTTGACGGTGCGTCCTCGCTCTGATGTTTCCCAAACCCCAGCTATGTATTTCTTCATTTATAGCTTTTGCTCTGGTTCATCTGGTCCATAGATATTTTATTTAGACTCTGCCTCTTAATTTCCGGCCCTGAAATATCAGTTTTATGTGTCAGTTTTTGACCTCTGACTTATTTCGAAAGGTATATTTAAGTGAGAGAGAGGTCTTAGATTGAGAAAACTGAAGGAATAAATATATTTGAAGCTCCAAAACTGTCACTTCTAGATGCTTCAGAATGAATCGGTACAGTAAGATCCAAAATGTGTGTGTGTGTGTGTGTATTCTTTGTGACCTGGAGCATTATTAAAGAAATTTAACCTTTCTCCTGAAATAGAAGATAATTAGGGACCTAAGAAGTTACTTCTGCCAAATTTGTTTTATTTGTATTATTTGTCTACATCCTGCTCAGAGAATCAATTCCTAATTTTTATATTGCTTGCCTAGTTTTCTAATCTCAAGGACAGAATGTTTTTGGGGGAGGATATGTCCCTTTTCTATATGTAAATTTGAGCTCTGTTGGTGACTTTTGTGTGTATGAGCATGTGTTTGTGTGTATGAGTATATGTCTTAGGGGTTTAGAAGATAAAAGTTTGGGTTTCTTCTAGAAGATAAAGTGTGTGATGTATGTGTGATGTATCCCAGAAGACTCAGTTACTTACCTTTTCTTTATGCTCCCATAGCACACAGTGCTCTTTCCTGCCAGGATTTAATTCTCCCTTATAGAGCAATGCATATCTTGTCTATATTATTAATTTTTGTTTATTTATTTTTATGGTTCTAGGGCCTAGCACAGAATAACATTCGTAGGGATAATGCTAATGAGTAACTAAATAGTTATTCAAGAAGAAATTTGATTTATGAAGAAATACCTGTAAATATAACTGTGTCAACAAAATGATAAACTGAAAAAATTAACTTACTCTTTAATTTTGTTATAAGTTACTAAGGTAGGCAAAGTTTAATTTTATTACATTTATTACATTACAAACTCAGAGTTTGTAAACATCAATATGACGTGCATCCTTTTGTATCTTGTCAAAGCTTATTGCTATCTAGAAAACATTAATGAAATCACTCCTACTGACAATGTAGATGTGAAAGATTTCTTTAAAAAACATGTAATATTAAATTTGTCCTCTAGAAATTATTTTGCTTATTTTACTTGTTTTTCCATTCTAAAGTTCACATTTCATTTGATAATTCATTTTTATCACCTCTTAAAAGGAACATCTATATTATGTGGCCTCTAGTTATGGCCCAGATTTAATTCAGGTGAAACAAAAATGTGAAAAATCATGCATGCAAAGCAAAATGACCTCATGTGTGGAAATTGAACATAAAATTATCTTAGAAGATATATTCAGCAACTTTATTATAAGAATAAAAGTATATAGGTAAGGCAGCAAAATATCTAAAAAAAAGATTGTAGAACACTTTAGGGCAGTCTATTATCAACCTTGTTTGTTTGTTTTTTTTGTTTGTTTTTTGTTTTTTTTTTTTGTAAATGAGTTGCTAACCTACTGCCATCACACTTATTTTTTTTCTTGTCATAAGGTGAATGTGTTTATTTGACAGACAACAACTCAGGAAAGTAAATGAGGTTTCAGCTCAAGTGATTTTGTTGATGACTTGCCAGACAATGACCATATATTCTGGCAGTGACCATTATGATGTGTATCACAAACTAAATAAATAAATAAATAAATAGATTAGGGGACTATGAGAAACAATTCAGGCAGCAGGGGGTTGGGTGAGCAAGAGACACTGAATGTTGAAGCCAGTAGGGACTTAACCGGGGGGCAGGGAGGAACCTAGATAAAATCAGGGAAAAGTATACTTACCATATAGGACCTACACATATTAGCAGACAGACAAGGTAACAGTAAAGATAATATTTTCCCTGAAGTTATGGTGACACAGTAAGTTGGGATTCTACAGTTTCCATCTTAGGGCACACATGATTATTAAGCAATTATTATTTTTGTATGGGCCATTTAATTTAGTATATATTATACGCCAGGAACTTTACAAATATTTATCTCAGCCTTTTGATAATCTCAAAAGGTAATTAATATTAATATCACTTTACTAGTGAAAATTTAGATTCAAACAGTTTAAGGAATTTGCATAATTTCAAACAGAGTAGTTAGCAAAAGAAACAAAAATTTTCCCTGTAATGCTTCAAGTAATCAGGAAAGTTTTGAGTGGTGTATATTTGATCACAGCAACCAGTGATCCTTGCCTATTTCTGCCTTTTTCCATTATTCCTCTCTGTGTGCTACATCCATTTTTGGATTCTGCTCATTGTTTTTCACCATGGAGAGAAACAAGGGCAACCAGCAGCTCCTGGACTTATACTTTCCAGTTTTTCCATTCAAGGGTAAGGGTATTATTCTCTGCATTCCAGTTTAAGAATCTCCATGGAAGGACTCCAGCTGGCTTTTGGGTTAGGCTGTTCTCCCAGTCCCTAACACAGTGTTAGGATAGTGAGACTGTGCGCATGGTCCAGCATGGGTCAGATGCCAGCCTTAGCCCAAACGCATTACAGATGCTGAATGATGTAGGATGAAGGTGGTGGTATTAGTTTTCCAAGGCCACCATAACACACCGTGTGGCTTAAACAACAGAAATGTATTGCCTCCCCATCCTGGATTCAAGAAATCTGAAATTAAGGTGTCAGGAGGTTTGATTCTCTCTAAGGGCTGTGAACGACAGATTTGTTCCAGGCCTCTGTCCTTGGTTTGTACAAGATCATTTCCTTGTGACCCTTCACAAGGTATTATCCCTTTGCGTGTGTCCCTCTCCAAAGCTCCCCTTTTTATAGAGACGCCCTTTGCCTCACTTTAACTTGATAACTTCTGCAAAGACCCTGTTTCCAGGTAAGGTCACATTCTGAGCGTTCGGGGTTCGGGAAACTCAATATACGAATTTTGGAGTGATGCAATTCAACACAGAGTCAAAATTCCGCAAAATGACATAAGATGCATTTCCTGAATTCGTGACCTACATTGTTCACTGTATATTAACTATGATGCAGAATCACACTCAGTAGTTCCAGCCAAGACAGTACATAACCAGGAAAGCTCATATATCTGAAGTCCACATGGTCTAGAGATCTGGTCAGTAGGGCCCCTTGATACTTTTTTCCTTTTTCACTGTTATTCATTCTGTATTATTCAAAATGTCTTTGCCTTTCAAAAACTTTATATCACAGTATATTACACTACTTATATTTTCCTAAACCTCAAATAATAGAGGTACTTATGCATGTATCATTTTGTTTGTAGCATATAGAAATATTTGTTCAAAAAAAATAGTTCCATCTATATTATTTACATTACAGAATAAATAGACGCCTGGAGATGAGGATTCTTGATAGTGTTTAATTAATTTGCAGAGTCAGCACAGTATTTTGGATGGATGACCAAGTTAAATTAATCTTGATATCACCAGCCAGCCAGCATGAGAGAAACAGATCATTTAACCTGTAATTTTCAGAGGTAATAAAGATGCAAAAATAATCACTGAGTACTTTGCCCTATTCTATGATTAAATATTTAACTCCCAATGAGGCAAACAAAAGCCATAAATCTAGCAGATATTTTGAAATGAGTATATAACATATTTCAAATATACTATCAACTTACATTTGTCAAGTAATTACATTAATGGAATAACCGGTTTTATTTTAATGACTGCATAACTGGATTTTTTTGGTATGATTTTATCATGAACATGATATTTGTAATTAAATGACAAGGCAAAATTGGCATCTAGATTAAAATGGAATGGCCATGCCAGTATTAAATACCACTAGCTAATGCATAGTTGATGAGCAATGTTACAGGAAGCAGGTATTATGTGATAAAGTCGAGTGCAAAGCCTAATGGTAGATTATGGATGGACAGACATGTTCTAATAATGTCCTGAATTATAACTCAAAACAAAGCAACATATATAGGCCTGATAGGAAACTGCAGATAGAATGCCTCTGTCTGGTTTTTAGCCAGATTAAGATGATTTTTTGAACAAAGTTAATAGTACTATGTTTGTGAATGACTGCTGCAGATCCAAACTAGGACATTGGGAATGTTAGAAACACATTAGCCCTCTGGCCACACACATAGCAAAAAATCACTGCCAGTAAAAGGTGGTTATATCATTCTCTCTAGAGGCATGGAGAATATAAAGAATCAGCATGGGAAATTTAGAATCATGGAATATCATAATTAGAGTAAAAAATATAAAGAACATTGATCCGAGTGTTTGCCACTTCTGAATGTTTATCTCTATCATCTGGTCGACCTCTGACATATTTCAGTTCGTGCTGCTCTACTTTTCTCATTCTGATCTGATAAGTCTAGACCGGGCCTCAGGAATGTCAATTAAAAAGAAATCCTCTAAGCTGATCTATCTTTTGTTCTTTCGGCTTTTCCTCCTTGTATATTCCAAATGAATGGTGGTCAGTTTCTGCTCTCAGATAACTTTGAAGAGGGAGGGGGAGGAAAAGTGTCATATTCCCTAACAAGACTTATAGCCCCCATCACATGTTTTTGTTACTTTATGTATCAGAGTCATTGACAGTTTGAACTATTCTTCATCATCATTTCATACAAAGTGATCATGTTCAGACCATGGATGCATATTCTTTATGGTTTGTTGGAGATGGCCAATTAATTATCATAGAATATTTTGATTTTTGCTGTAACCAGCCTGTGCTTGTAATTCTATGATTTGACAGATGGAGTTGCATCATAATCTTGTTTTATTCTGATAAGTGCATTGTTTTAAAATCTTAGCTATGATCTACTGGTCAACTATTTCTAACCTTCATCCAAGCTATATTCAGTAAACTAAAACTTCTCAGCGTTAGCATTAACTTAATTTCTAATTTGTAGTATTTACTGATTTTCGTGTTGTAAATATTCCCACTGTGGTCAATGTTAAGCTTCAGTTGGGACCTTTGTGAATGAGGAGTTGGGACATGTATTAGTTTTCTTGGGCTGGTGTAACAAAGTACCCCAAACTGGGTGACATCAAATAAGAGAAATTTATTCTCTCACAGTTCTGGAAGATAGTAATTTAAAATCAAGGTGTTGGCAGGGCCATGCTGTCTCTGACGTCTTGAGGGGAGGATCTTTTCTTCCCTTTTCCAGCTTCTGGTGCTTGCCAGTAACCTTTGGCAAAGGGCTGGCATGCTTACTGCCAATTAGTCAGAGAGAAACTGTACGTGTATCATTGGGCGGGTGGTCTCTAAAGGCCTTTCTGATGAGTTGACCATTAAGCAGAGACTTTAATGGAATGAGGAAGTAATGTGCATGTCTTGAGAAAGTGAGGTAGATCAGAGGGATTTTTAAAAGCAGTGGATCAGGGGCATGGTCAAGTTTTGTGTGTTCCAGAAAGATTCTCAGGCCAATGAAGTATAAGTACGTGCATTGAAGTTAGGAATACAGTACTCTTTACCTAACAGTAGAATGCATAATTTTCTTCTGCTATAACTGAGAAGAAAATAGATCATAATGAACCCAATTCTGCAACTAAAATGTCTAAGATAAATTTGTAAAAAGAAAACAAATGTTTATGGGACTTCAATGAAAAGAAAAGCTTCTGTCTACTACCCTCCCACTATTTCCTTTGCTGCTCACAGAGACGCATCCTGCTTCATCATCCATTAATACTTTTTGTGGAAACATACGACACGTGACTTGTCGAAGCTCCTGATGTAATAACTAACCTCCCATCACTAAAGTAATGACTTAAGCGCTGATCATAGCTCTGAAAAAGGACTTATGATTCGGATTAGGAATGAGAAAGAAGTGATTTCCCCTTTGGCATAAATTGGGTGTTCATATTTATGATGCACAAGAGAAAAAGCAAGGATAATACGTGTACAATGTTATGGAGATATATTGTGTATATTATGCTATTCATTTCATTACTCTTTTTTCCCTATCATTTCGAGATGTCTAAATTTTATTCTTTGTAGAAGCAATGATTTGTATAAGAATTTTTTTTATATACAAAAATTGAAGAAGCTGTTTATGTAAGGCAATTAGGGACTTGCCTAGAAACAAATTCATTGAGCTAAAAAATATGTTCCGATTGCCATTCAAGCTTGAAAACAGCAAAACATCAGTTTGCAGAACCAGAAAAGTGCCTTAGAGAGCAATAGGAAAAGATGAAAATCATCGTTCTGCGAACACTAAAGAAATTAGCCCTGAGATAGCCCTTCCCTTCTGATACACATTTACATCTTTAAAGTAGTCCTCAAATTGGTTTATAGATAAATACCTTTTTTGACAAAATTCAGTGAAAAATAAAATATCAAATGATACTTGTCTTTCCACAGGTAAATTTCAGTTTATTTTTAAAAGCACTCCTTTTATTGTGTTAGCCAGTTTAAATTAAGCAAAAAAAAAAAAAAAAATGTCATTGAGACCATGAAGTTTCTTTGCCTGTAATATATGTCTATGAGATAATGAACCATATTTTTTCCCACTGCGTAAACTACACCATAGAGACTAAGAAGCACTTTTAGAAGTTGTGCAAACTCTTTTAGGTCACTGGGATACCACTTAGGAAATTAACATTCATTATATTAAATGATGCCCTAATGGCTCAGAAAGGTCACTATCGCTTTCAAAAAATTACAACTCCCTGAGAGCGTGTTGCTTCAACCAAGATCATATTAGTGCAGTTCATCTGGCTAGATGTTTGTAAATAAAGGTCTCCCTGTGGTGTGGTAAATGACAGTTTTGTTTTGTTTTGTATTTTTGCTGTGCATGTAAGTAAGCTAGCTCTGTTTTAAAGATAAGTCTTAACATGTTTATGTAAATAAACCAAATAAAGTTAATCTCTTAACTTTCAAAGATAACTATTTCCACACTTCTATAAAAGATCACAATAGGAACATCAGACCCCAGTTCTGAACTTTACTCATACACACAGACAATTATCAACGATTTATGTATACAGAATGACAATATGTATTTGTAGCTATGATGTGAAGGTATTAGGATGTGACTCATACACATAATTTCCATTCTTATGAAAATACTTAGTATACATTAAAGTGACAGTCTGTGGATTATGGTATTTAACAATATACATCGTTAAATAAATATCGAGATTTTCATACGTGCCAGGCCTTCTTCTAAGCACTTTGTGCAGCTTAACTGTTTCTTCTAATTATTCTGTGAAGTAGGGATGGATGGATATTATATTATTGTGTGCGTGGACATATAAGGAAATATAAGAAAATCAGCCTTCGAGAGAATAAGTAAGTAAAATGTGTAGGTTCACATGCAAAAATATTCAGAGCTATTTTCCAAAACAAGTACATCTTAAAGTTTGTTTGGATTTTTCTACACTATACCACAGAGAAGTGGATAATGTAATTTGAAGAGAATTGGGTTTCACAAGGAATTTCCTGATGCTCTGGGAATTTGAAAAATCAACGTCAACTGCAGTGACAAGTTACTCCAACTGCATTGCTTGGGAAAAAGTTTTATAAGATCATTCTCACTTGAATGAAAAGGAATACCCTATCCACAGCATACCCAAACCTGCTTCAGTGGTCTTTTTGCACAGCTCAGTGGTTGTTGCAATTGTTCCTCTCTAGATAAACATTTTTATTCTTTATTCCCTTACCACATCCTGATTAAAATCTGTGCTCAAATTTCCAACAGCAGTGCTGCTGCTTTTGTCCAGGACAGTAGCCTCTCTCACTTGGATTACAATAATAACCACTTAATTGATCTCGCTGACGGGTCTCTTGTTCCACCTCACACCAGTTTCCATATTTCAGCCAAAGAATTTATTTAGAATGCAAATTGATCATTGCACTCCCATTTGAAGCACTTATGAGTGTATTTACACTATGTCCAAAATAGGCTCAAACTCCTATTTATTTGCCCTAGGTCCCACATTATTTCCAAACTACGATTCTCTGCCTGGGATTGATTTATTTTCCAGACATACAGACTCACAAAAAATGCCTTGAGACAATTTCTTGGGAAATTACTGGAAGATGTGTATGGCCAAAAATGAAGAAGTAAACAAAGAAAAAGAGATATAAGTTAAAATAAACAGAAAACAATAATGAGTCAAAGAGAATCCCCAGGACAAGACAGATGGGGTGACAGCTATGCACAGAATATATTAAATAATCCATTAAAATAGGAGCAGGTGACGTGGTTTGCGATACATTTTACTAGGAAGGTAAAGTTTATATAATACCTATGTATCTCAATATAGTAGAGTATCATGAGGCAGTTAGTGGGGAGTTCAAAGTTGAAGCTATGATCAAAACATATAAAACTAAACAAATGGAATAAAACAATTTATGCCAAAATATAATCATTTTCAGGGAAATAAATGTAATTATAGTTTGCTATATGGTTAAATATGAGTAGTTATGTATGTACTCATAAATCTTGAATATTTAACCAAATTCTTCATAAATTGTTATCGGAATGATGGGTTGACAAGAAGAATGTGTTATAAATCTTCATGAGCATCAGGGGGTGAAGTCTGATTTTCTCATTCTGATGTCTCAATTTGATATTTCAATCGGAGGAGTTATGTAAACAAGTCAGTGTTAGGTAAGAACCTAACACTAATTAATATTGGAATAGGAAAAATATGAGATTCCAGTAACTAGAGGATATGTCTCCCTTCCTTTATCCAGTTTATACCTTTGAAGCAATAAAATATTTTTTCCCAACTCTTATCTTTATCTCTAGCCCTCCAAAATTCCTACAAAACATGATAATATAGTTATCTAGACTCATCGATTTTCATTCTTTAATTACTGTATGATTAATTTGCATGTGATACTTTCCTTCTAAATTTATTGTTATGAAATAAGGGATCTTTACCTTATGGTGAACTAAGAGTGAAATATGTACAGAGCAGTTTTAATTAGAGCTTGGTCTTTTTTTTTTTTTTTTTTTCTGAGTCCAATTGGTGTCTTAGCCATACGCATACTGAAAGTCAAAATAAAATAAACTGTTTCAGTGGTTTGAAATCCAGGATTATTTGACGGAAGGGAAAAAAATGCCGCAGGTTTCTGATCTTTCTTAGAAACCTTCGCTTTCAGATTGCGATGGTGATGATGTTGGCTTGTAATGAAGGGTGGGTGTTGGTTCTAGTTACCCTTCTACTCCAGGCTTCCAGCTCTTGTTCCCTAGTCGCTCTCTAACAGACACAGGCACTTTTACCTCTCTCTCTCCACCGAAGTCTGTCATCTGAAAAAATGAGGGGCCAGAAATATTACATAATTTAAAATGTCATTTTTAGCACTGATAAATACTGTTCTAATAATTTTAGTGATTAATAAGATAAATTATGCGTCTGTTTTCCTATGAATTAGGAACCTAAATGAGTCAAAAAGAAACTAAATGATTCAAAATACATAATAAAAAGTTACATAAAATTATATCACCATTATAAAAATATAAGGTGTTTATTAATTTATTAACTAACACGATAAGTCACATAGCTAAAAATTTAGACATTAAAGAGTTTGAAATTAACAGCTAAGTTTCTGAAATTTATTTTTACATTGTCATATGCACACTTGTAAGTAAAATATCTTTACATCAACACGATTCTTTAGAAAATTTTAAAATTTACATTAAAATACATTTAACTTTTAAATTCATAAAATTCAAAGATATTTTAAAGAATTAAGCAAAAACTATATTCTGAAAATGTAAATGGGAAAACAAATCAAAGATTTTATATAAAATATATCTGAAATTATATTTGACAACTAAATTCTTATATCTCATATGTTGAATAATAAGCTGTTGGTACAACATAACATTATAAATGCTCTTTTCTGATCACATTTTCATACATATAATGCATGAAGTAAGGTTTTGGTTGTTTTGTTTTGTTTGTTTTTGTCTTCACATTTGCCAGATATCTATGTATGGCAGGATTCGATTTGGTGTTTAAAAGGAAATTTGGAGAACAGTGATGTCAGCAAGATGATGCCCTAGGAAGTTCCAGGCCTCAATTCCCCCGTGGAGACCATGTTATAACAATATAGAGGCCGGATATCTTGGTGAGAGCTTTAGAAAACTTTTAAGAAGATGCAGCACCCAATTTACACATAGCCACAAAGGCATCTGACCAAAAAGTCTTTGGCGTTTTGCCCACCTTGGTGCATCCTTTTACATGATATAATGCAGTACATTCAGGAGAACACCTCCCAATTCCTGGTTCCTATAAGGAGTGGCTGGAACCTGTATCAAGAAAAATGGCTGCATTGGTGAGCTATGTTGGATTTTAGCTTTCCCTATTCCTAGTCCTCTGTACTCAACTCTGTAGAAACTACAAAAAACAACAGCCCCACAATCACAGAGGAGACTAACAGTCTAGCAGTCATTAGGGACAAATGTCATTAGTATTTCTCAAAACAACATTTTTAGAAAATTGTAATTATTACTTGTTGGGAAATTCTAAGAAACCATCAGAGCAGGGTTTATTTTTGTTTGACTTGACTCAGAATTTTCCCAGTGTGAGCAGCCTTTTCTTATGGGCATTTTGTTAAAAATAATTGTACAATACTTGTCCAAAAAAAAAAAAAAAGTATGAAAACAACATTTCACTAGAGGATGACAGTAAAGAGATAGAATTTAATTTTTAAATATAAAGATTATGGAGTTGAAAAATACAAAAGAATCCTAAAATTCACAAAAGTGTCTCAAAAGCATATTTCAGCTGGTAGAAAGAACAATTTGTGAATTTGAAGATGGGTCAGTTGGTATTACCTAGTCTGAGAAATAGAAATTTAAAAAAATGACAGTCTCAGAGACCGGAGGGACACCATCAAAGTACCAACATGTGCAAAGTGGGAGTTCCAAATGAAGATGGACAAAGGGGCAGAAATATATGAATTTTTTCACCAGGAGATCAGTGCTATAGGAAATATTGAAGGGAATTCTTGAGGGTGAAAAGATACTAGACAGTAACTTGAATTCACACAACAAAATAAAATACCCTAATAGAGGTAACTACGTAGATGAATTTCCAAAGCAGCCCTGTGCATTTTTGCTTGTAATTCTTTTCTTCTATCTTAAAAAGGCAATTGCATAAATCAATAGTTATAAAATTATATTGACAGTATTATAATGTGTAAATGTGTAATTTGGATGACAACAAAGCACAAAAGATAAGGTTGAAATGGAGTTATATTGGAAAAAAAATTTTATGCAATTAAATTAAGTAGGTGTTAATCTGAACTAAATAATTTTAAATAAACTGCTAATTAGAATCCTCTGGACAAGCACTAAGAAAATGATTCAAACAAAATGTAATAAAAGAAACACAAGAAAATTAAAGTAGTCCACTTGATAATATTTTTGGAACAAAATAAGTCGGCAATGGATGAATGGAACCAAAAGAACACATTAGACACACACACACACACACACACACACACACACACACGTCTAGCAACATGCTAGACATAAGTCTCGCTCATAATTGCAGTAAATGCAAAAAAAAATGATTAAAAATTTTAGTTAAAAGACATAGACTGAGAAAATGGACTTCGAAAAATATGACCAACTTTTGCTGTTTGCAAAAAAACACACTTTAGATTCAAAAGCACAAATAGGTTGAAAGGGAAACGATGGGAAAATATATGCTGCATAAACTAATCAATGAAAGATGCAGTGGATATACTAATATCGGATAGCATAGACTTTAAGACAAAAATTGTTACTAGAGGCAAGAAGGAATTTTTTGTTCTAATATCAGTCTTCCAGAAAAGCATAACAATTGTAAACATATATGACTCTGAAAAAAGAAACCCAAAATACATGATGCAAAAATGAAAGAAATGAAAGAAAAAGTAGGGAATTCAACAAAATTGTTCCAGAGTGATTGTCCACTTTGAATAATGGAATAATGAATAGAACAACTGGGCAGATGGTCAAAAAAATAAAGATTTGAACAATCAGGAATGTGAGAAGATATGCAGATAATTTACAGATCATTTATCTGATATAGGACTTGTATCCAGAGTATGTAAAGAATTCTTAAAACTCATCAATTAAAAGACAAAAAGAAATGTAAACATGAACAAAATATCTAAATGGATATTTATCAAAAGAAAAAAAATAAAGGATAACTTTAGAGAGATTTCTAGATTTTTCTCTCTGGTCCTTAAATATAAACCCCTACATCTCAGAGCCAGCAGGGGCATGTTAAGTTTCGTTGTTTTTTTTTTTCTTTCTGAATTGGAATATATCTGACTTCCTTATCTTCAACATTTCTTTCCCTTTTCTTCTGTTGCCTCTCTTACCTTAGCCAGAAAAATTCTCTTTTTAAGGACTCATGTAATTATTGGACACTCCCCCACCTGTATAATCTGAGATAATCTCTCTATTTTAAGTGCATAACTTTAATTACATCTGCAAAGTCTCCTTTGCAATGTAACGTATTTATAGATGACAAAGATTAGGATATGAATATCTTCAGGAGTGCTTACTACTTTCTTTTCATTATAAATTTTATTTTACTATTTTCAAGTATATAGTACATTGGTTAGACATTTATATAGTTTATAAAATGATCCCCCTAATTGCTCCTTCTCTCCTCTGGCTCTCTACCTTCCAAATGCATTAATGCTAATTGCCTTTCCTATGCCATGCTCCCCATCTCTGTGACCATCTATCAACTACTAATTTGTACTCCTTTGACCCTTCACCCCATTCTCCCAGCTACTCAACTTCCCACCCCTCTGTCTGTCACCAAATTGTCCTCCATATTTGTGAGTGTTTTTGATTAATTTGTTCTTTTTGTTCCTTAGATTCCACATATAAGTGAAATCTTATGGTATTTATCTTTGTCTGACTCATCTCACTCAGCATAATGACCTCGAGGTCCCTCCATGTCGTTGCAAATGGTAGGATTTTATTTTTTTAATGACTAATATTCCATTGAATATATGAACCATAACTTATTTATCTGTTGATGGGCATTTAGATTGCTTCCATATCTTGGCTATGGTAAATTGTACTACCATGAGCATAAGAGTGCATAGATCTTTACGAATTATTGTTTTGGTTTTCTTTGGCTAAATACCCAGAAGTGCAGTTGCTGGGTCAAAAAGTGTACCCATTTTTAATTTTTTGAGAAACTTCCAGGCTGTTTTCCATAGCAGCTGTACCAATTTGCAATCCTACCAACAATATATTAGGGTTCCCTTTTTTCTGCATACTTGCCAACACTTGTTCTTTGACTTATTGATGATGCCATTCTGACAGGTGTCAGGTGATATCTCATTATGATTTTAATTTGCATTTCTCTGATGATTAATGACATTGAGCATCTTTTCATATATCTATTGACCATCTACATTTTCTCTTTGGAGAAGTATCTGTTAAGGTCTTCTCTACCATTTTTTAATAGGATTGTTTTTTTGTTGTCGAGTTGTATGAGATCTCTATATATGTTGGATATTAACCTCTTATCAGATGTATCATAAGCAAATATTTTTTTTTCATTCAGTCAATTGTCTTTTTGTTTTGTTGATGGTTTCCTCTGCTGTATGAAAATTTTTTAGTTTGACGTAGTCCCATTTGTTTATTTTTTCTTTTGTTTCCATTATCCGAGGAGATATATCTAAAAATAAAGTACTAGTAGTAATATAAGAGAGTTTACTGCCTATGTTTTCTTCAAAAGTTTTATGGTTTCAGGTCTTAAATTTAAGTCTTTAATCCATTTTGAGTCTATTCTTATATACTGTGTAAGAAGGTGATCCAGTTTTCAGGGGGGGGCGAGAGGAGGGAGGGGAGGGAGGGAGGGGGGAGGGCGGGAGGAGGGAGGGAGGGAGGGTGGGAGGGGGGGGGAGGGTGGGGAAGAAGGAGGTCCCTTACGTACTTATGTTATCCGTCTAAGATCATTCTTACTCTTCTTCCTCAAACTTCTCTCCTGCTTCCGTAATCCTTCCTTCCTTCCTTCCTTCCTTCCTTCCTTCCTTCTTTTTTTTCTTTCTTTCTCTTTCTTTTTTTTTTTTTGCATGTATCTGTCCAATTTTCCCAGCACCATTTATTGAAGAGACTTTCTTTACTCTATTGTGGATTCTTGCCTCCATTGTAATATATTAAGTGAACATATAGGCATGGATTTATTTCTCGGCTCTCTATTCTGTTCCACTGATTAATGTATCTGTTTTTATGCCACTACCATACTGTTTTGATTACTGCAGCCTTGTAGTATAGTTAGATATCAGGTAGTGTGATACTTTGTTCTTTCTCAAGATTGTTCAACTTTGTTCTTCTTTCTCAAGATTGATAACAGTTTTTAACTGTTAGAAGAAAAGAAGTGTCAGCTGCAAATCCTATATCTGGCTAAAATATTTTCAGGAATTAAAGGGAAACGGATGTTCTCAGCCAAAGGAAAACTAAGAAAATGTGTTCTATTAAATATAATTAAAAATAAAAATAAAAACAGCTGAAGGAAGTTCTCAGAATAGAAGGATGAAAGATTTGAAACTTCAGAAAGTAATTAAAAGGACTTCTGGTCTGAATAAGATTATGTAGACTAGTTTCTTCCTCCTCACTAAGTAAACCATAACCCTTAAAATAATGTGGGGGCAACCAAAGAGAGCTTTGACAGGTACTAAGAGGAATGAGAGTTCGTGTGAGACTACATGGCTATAGTAAAAACAAAGCACCAGGGTATCTTAAGCTTCCTTTCTCCTCAACGCAAGAAGATGAGTCAGTATTGGCATTTTGGGTCTTCAGAGTAGCAACAGAAGGTAGGTAGGTAGATTTACCTTCTGCTAGATCAACCAGGATTCGCTCTGACAGGGTGAGACACGCCTGCTGTCATTCTGCTTACAAAAGCCAACAGAGGGACAGTTATCTTTCCCTTCCATATCTGAAACCCTCTTTCTGCCCTAGGAGAGGGTACACGCAGTAGGGATCTTAAACTCACAAACACCTAGCCCAGAAAGCATTTCCCATCCATCACAAACAAGTGAGGATACCACCACAATGAATGAAGAGGAGCCTCTTCATTTCAAAATCTTGATACTGCCCTCCATGGAGAGACGTATGGTGGGCTGGCCTCAGCCAGTTCTGGCATCAGATCAGATCAGACCTTGCATATGGCTGGATCAGTCTCAGTAGCACCAGATAAACCAAGTGGACCTAAATAACACTTCAAAGGCTAAAGAAAAATTAGTATGGAAACTACATCTCACCAAAAATAAGCTAGAGGTCTGTCTGCTAAACCTACATAGGGTGACCATTGCCTAAATTAAAAATACTAATACTAATACTACTACTACTAATAATAATATAGTAGAATCCAGAGTCTTCTAACATAGTAGACAAAATAAAGATATATTTAGAAATCACCCATCATACTAAGAACCAAGAATCACAACATGAATGAGAAAAGATAATATTTCAGCAAAGAAATAAAGTTATAAAAGAGAAGGGAAAGAACAGAACGAGAATGGGTAAAAGTGTCAAAATATATTAGATTCTCCATCTCATGATTTCCTAAATCATTTTATGATTTAAACAAGATGTTTAACACCATCTGATCTTGTGACAATGTATATAGATGGAATACTTAGGATAATTATATTTAATAACTGGAAGAGAAAGGTTTCTATACATATATAATTTCAATATGCTGTGATAAATTATGCATGTATGTTGTAATAGTTAAGCAACCACTAGAAAAGTTTTGCAAAGCAATATACTAAACCAACAACAACAAACTTTAAATAGATCAAGATAGAATCCTAGAAAAAAAAGTTCAAGTTCTTCACAGGAAGATAAAATATAAAAGGAAAAAGAGGAATTATAAGTGGAACAAATAGAAAGCAAAAGATAAAATGGTAGACTTAAACCCTAGTATATCAGTGAGCACCTAAAATGTAATGGTTTTAAGATACTAAATAAAACATAAAGATTAAATAGAAAAAATGTTTTAAGTACATGCTGTCTACAAGGAAATAAATGCAAGCATGACAATGTAGATAGTCTGATGGTAAAATGAGAGAAAATGATATAGCATGCCAACATTAATTTTTAAAAGTCACAGGAATGGCTATTTAAATATCAGATAAAGTAGACAGCAGAGCAAAGAAAATTACTAGAGACGAAGAGGCACATTATGCAATGATAAAATGAAAATGCCGCTAGGAAGACATAAAAACCCAAACATGTAAGCAAAAACTAATAGAGCTGAAAGAAGAAATGGACAGATCCACAGTTATAGTTGAGGATGTCAACATTTCTCTTTCAGTAATTAATAGAGCTACTAGACAGAAAGTCAGCAAGAATGTGAAAGAACTAAACTGTATAGTCAACAGAATCTAATTGACATTTATAAAACACTCTACCCAGTGATAGCAGAATTCCCATTGTTTTAAGCACCTACGAGGCATTAAGATAGACAATATCCTGGGCCAAAAGAGATTTAAAAAGAATTGAAATCATGCAGTTCATATTTTCTGATGGTAATGGACTCAACCTAGAAATAACAAAAGCAGATGGAAAATCTCTGAACACTTGGAAATAAACAGCACACTTCTAAATAATCCAGGAGTCAAAGAGGAAATTTCCATGAAAATTAAAAATACGTAGAATAACAAGATGAACATAAAACATTAAAATACGTTGGAAGCACCTAAAAGTAGTGCTAAGAGGGAAATTTATAGCACTAAGGGCTTACACTAGAAAAAAAGGAAATGTTTTAAATCAATAATCTAATTTTTAACCTCAAGGAACTAGAGTAAATTGATAGCCTTTGATCCCATCTCTACCAAAAATGACATAATTTTCCTTGAGACTGAGTGCCCATGACAAGATAAAACAATATTTTCCACATTTGGGTGGAGGATTATGGGAAACTAAAGTACAATTCCCCTAAAGGCAAAATAATGGAAGTAGCAGAAAGGAGCTTTGGGTGAGAAAAAGTGTTAAGTAGGGCTCCAAGTGTTTTTATTTTACACTCTTACCACAAGTTAAATGAACAAGAAAAATTTTCAACACATTGATCTGCAGAGGTTTACTGCCTCTGCCTCAGGCTGTCATGCATATACTTTTGTTCACATTATAATTTTATGGGATTACAGAACGGCAAATATGGTGGTATCTGGGAGGAAATAAACTAAATTCACTATTTAGCAATCAAATTCTGAGACTTAGGATGCAGATTTACGATTAATGGCAAATGAGTTAAAATCATTGCCCTCTTAACTTGTTTTAGTACTATAACTTTTTCAATGTTTTATTTTAAGTCATTTTTTAATTTAGTACTGTAATTGAACATCTTGGTTTAGCAGTTAGAGAGGAATTATTTATGACATTTATTAGCAATGTAGAGCAAATAAAGTTTATTAGATGCATGTTGTTGGTGATTAAATAAAATAGAAAATGTAAACTATGTAATCTTATATAAATAATGCATTTTTTCTCAATTTGTGTTTCATTTTTGAAATCATAGGGCTAAGAAAGAGGGGACATAATTAACCATATATGGCATATTAATGTGTACTTGTAATAGGGATAACAGCTTTTATAGAGTGGGGTGATTACTTTTATAACCCAATTAAATTTTAAGAGTTAGTGTTTCATGTTTCTTCGTTACTTCGATTGGATTTTTTGTTTAATCCAGAAATTTCATATGTTTTGTTTCAGACTTTGCCTATGTAAAGTGCACATTTGGAAAATGGAGGCACAATCTTATTTATTTTATTGCCTTGTAATCAGATGAAATTTAACATTGACCTTTTTATTTATTTTAACCCTATGAAAACATAATATTTTTCTGATCATTATGTTTGCATGACTGAAGGCTATGTAAGAACAGGTTCATTCAGCCAAATGGAATGAACTAAGACCTTGTTTGTCAAAAGTAGATTCATTTAGTCATTATGATTCTATAACTTGGCAGAGAATTGAGAAATCATGCCATTTGTTTTGGGTTGTGAATATCAGAGCGACTGAACTTGTCTTTCTGGATGTAGATTGACCTTTAACTATTAAGAATTCTTATTTAAAAAAAGAATAATTAAAATGTTAATTAAAAACATTGTGTTACTTTGGCTCTTTTTAGAATTTAAATTAAATAAAACTACATTGTTCCATATAAAGTTAATAGGGATTTATAATTCAAACAAAATATGAGTATAATGTTCACTTGGAAACAAAATGTCAAATATTTGATAGATATCTATAAAGAATAATGAGCTTCAGATTCTAAGAGATATATAGTAGTATCACTATATATTACATTACTAATAATTGTAATTATAAAATTATATGGATTTGAAATATCCACCTACATGCATGCACACTTAATTTGTATAGTTGTGAAAAAAAATAAGGTAATATTTGATTCAGTTTGGAGTGGGTAATCTCCAAATTAGAGAAAACATGAAATCTTTTGACTCATGCTTTTATAATGCTATCTTTTAAATACCTTTAAATACAGTAATGATAAAAATGAGATCTTATCGTATGGGGATGAATTGCACAAATGTCTGCATTCTTTATTGCTCCTTCTATCGTTACCACTTGCAAGGCTGCTTTCAGGAGTTTGATGTGTTTCACTATCCCTTTAGTATAAATTAGTGTGGTGACTTGCTTTGGCCAATGGAATGCAGCCTTCTTCCAATCTTGCTCAGAATTGTACCAGTACATACTCACCTGGTGGTCTGAGACATAGAAGAGAACTAATGTGCCTCAGCCACCTTTCGAATGTAGATTATCTTAGCTGACTCATAGCCGACATCGGCCACATACAGCAGTTCTGCTGAGATCTTGAGAACCAGCCAGCTGTGTTCAGTCTTAATTGCTGATTGGCAGAATCATGAACTAACAAGTGGTTTTTGTTTTAGTCTACTGGATTTAAAGTGAACTATTACACAGCAATAACTAACTAATAAAATATTCAGCAAGGAATTTTGAAAGCTTCCATTTTTAACACGTTAATTTAAATATTATTTTAAAATAACAAACTTTCTGAGATTTCACTAAAACGTAAGATAGAAACACGATATTTGGAAAATGCTAAAATACAAGTTGTTGATAAACTGCATCCAGTTTTATTTTAGGAAATACAAACTTAACTGAAAACATTCAAAATAATTTGAAATCATTTAGATATGGAAGCTTTCTGGATTAATCCTCTATTGTCTCTCATCTTTTCTCTTTAATAGATGTAATATTCAGAATATCATCAATTATATTCTTTAGCTTTATTTTCAGAAAACATTTTAGTTATCAAGTATGTTATGCTTTTGTTATTTTTTTTGTACATGTATATACAAAACTTCTTTGCTATCACTTAATTCCCCCTTGTTTGTGTTTTCTATAAAAACAAACTGTTAAATACTTTTTTCATCCATGCTCCTAGACTTCCTCATATCAGTTGATAATTGTGCAAAAATATAGTTAAAATTATTAAAATATAATTAATTACTGATATGAGACATCAAAATTATAATGAATTAATTCATTAAGAGAGTGATATATAGGAGTTAAATTAAATCTATATCATAGAGAAAAATAATCAACATTGGTAGGCTCTAATCAGAAATCCACACTCCCATGTGTTTGTTTAGTTGTAGAACTTCCTTCCATCCCTGTAATTGAGAATTCACATTTTAGAGGTGGCTATAAAATGATCAACATACCTTCCTCTAAATCTTTGCTAGAGGATGTATTAATTATCATTGTACTAGCAATTTTGTTTTGTTTTTGAAATGCTCGTTAGGTTTTAATTCTCACATCAATAAACTTGGAATTTTTCAAATTTTCTTTTTTTAGAATTATTTATTTCATCAAGGGGACACTTTTGCCTGTGCACAACTTTGTAAAAGTACTGTCAAAAACAAGAAGCTAAGAATGTGTATTTTCATTTGTAGTAGGCTTACTCTTTAAAATATTGCTATAAATCACAGGATAATTCTTCTATGATATACCATATGAGATGATTCATTTCTGACAGAAGAAATAACAGTTCATTTAACAGACTTGTTTTTATCATCCTAAATATTCACCTAGAGATATGTGTTACTTACTCATAAACACTGGAATCCTTAATACAAAATATCTCCTCAGCAAATACATATGATTGGACTCCAAATACCAAAACATACTTTTATCGTCATGGTTCTTATTTTCTGATTTAGGTTCAGCTTTCGTTAGAGGCTATTAAAGAATGCAAACATTTTTGCTGACATTTTATCACAGCAATAAAATGAGATGGGGATCTATACTCAGAGGGCCACTAAAATCAGTCAGCGTATTTACTGCAGAAATAGACTGCTTGCCAAACACTGAAAAAATTCAGTAAAATATGATCAGATTTATGATTAAGCTTATTGTCACACAAAGCTCTAAGTTTGTAGCATATTTTACCGTATTATATTTATGAAAGAGCATCAATTAATCTTATTCTATATGATATGCTCACCTTATTGTATGGTCAATTATCCATGGGAAGCAGGAGGAATTGAATTTATTTTAAATTTTTTACTTATCAAACCTCAGAAAAATCTACAGATATAAACTATTTTTTATTACATTTTTACTAACCCATATTTTCATTAGAAAAATCATTATACCTGTCAGAGTTAGTGCAGATTCTCATATGATTTCTTTTTCAAGTTCCAGAAAACAATAGACAATGCTTTTAGAGTAAGTACATTGTATAATTTTAGAAAAATGAAAATTGTACTAGAAAGTTAAGTGTTTTTATTACAATTTATAATTTCTACAAGTGTTCTGTGGAATAGAAAATAAAAGGCAATCTGAATATGAAGATTAATTCATCTAATCATTAATAACCTTATTTACACATTTTATTCCTTATAGCAAACATCAAACTAGTACTGTATAATATAATGAGACAATTATCCATGTCTTCAGTACTTCTTTACTGGAAGTCTAAATAGTCAAGCTGAATGTACATATTTTTTTGTGAATGCCTACTATGACAAAACATTAACTCTGGTTAATTCTAGCTTCCCAGCTGTGAGATGGAAGTAGATATGATGATTTAAAGATATATGCATGCAATATCTAAGGTATTTTATTGTTTTTATTATTGATTTGGTAAAAAAAAAAAATGCTGTAATAGACCTGGACACTAAAAAAATAAATGTGAATAGGACAGAAAATGTTGATTACCAATCTGCTCTTCCAGCAATGCAGAATTAGGTTCAGATGAAGAATAAAGATGAAATGATATTCAGTTGTAACAAGGAGAAGCATGGACCTCTCAAGGGCCTATGTCTTGTCAAACCTCTACAGCCACGGTCCGCGCACAGTCTTGCCAACCCAGAGATTCAAAGGGAGACACTCCTGTCATCATAGAAATACAACATAACAGTTGTAATACCAAAACTGATATGATGGAGCAAAAGCAGTACTTAGAGGGAAGTTTATAGCAATAAATGCACATATTGAGAAAATAGGAATACCTCAAAAAAAAACTTTATACTTCAAATAACTAGGACTCAAAATAACAAAATTATAAATGAAAGAGGAGACATTATAACAGTTACCATGGAAATACAATGGATCATAAGGGACTACTATGGATTGGACAGCCTAGAAGAAATAAATTCCTCAAAGCATTCAATCTGCCAACACTGAATCATGAAGAAACTGAAAATCTGAAAGGACCAATAATATCTAGGGAGAATAAATCAGTAGTCAAAAACCTCTCAATAATGAAAAGCCCAGTTCCAGATGGTTTCACTAGGATATCCAATCAAGTATTAAAGAAGAATTAACAGGAAACTTTCTCAAGCTCTTCTAAAAGGATGGAAAAGGAATGAACACTCTCAAATTCCTTTTATGAAGCTGGCATTAACCTGATACCAAAACCAAATAATGACACAATATGAAAAGAAAACCACAGATCAATATTTCTGATAACTGTAGATTCACAAATTCTAATAAAGATATTACCAAACTGAATTCAAAGCACATTCAAAGAGTCATACAAAAGGATCAAATGTTATTTATCCTTGGGATGCAAAGATGGTTTAACATATGCAAATCAAAAAATGCGGTATACCACATTAATATAATAAAGACTAAACATCATATGATCATCTCAATGCATTCATAGAAAGGATTTGGCAAAATTTAACATTTTTTCATAATAAAAATTCTCAACATTTGAGTATAGAAGGAATATATTTCAATATGATAAAGATAATATATGTGAAACCCACAGTTATAGTCAGACTCAGCAGTGAAAGGTTAAAACCTTTCCTCTAAGATCAGACGACAAGGGTGCCCACTCTAACTATCCTATTCAACATAGTTCTAGAAGTTATAGCCAGAGTAGTTGAGCAAGAAAAAGAAATAAAAGACATCCAAATTGAAAATAAAGAAGTAAAATTGTCCCTGCTTGCGGATGACATAATCTTGTCTACAAAAAAACAAAACAAAACAAAACAAAACAAAAAAACAAAAAAAAACCCTAAATACTACACCAAAACTTTTAGAATTAATAAGCAAATTCAGTAAAATTACAGAATGCAAACAATACGAAATCAAAGCATCCAATTTGCCGAGACCAAATCATGAAGAAGTTGAAAATCCGAAAGGACCAATAATGACTTAGGAACTATCTGAAAAAGAAAGAAAGAAAACCCCATCTACAATAATGTGAAAAACAATAAAATACTTAGGAATAAACTTAACCAAGGAGGTAAAATGTCCATGCTACCAAAGCTATCTGTACATTCAAGGCAATGCCTACCAAGAATTCAATGGCATTTTTTTACAGAAATAGAAAAAAAAAATCTTAAAAATTATATGGAATCACAGAAGAACTGAAACTATCAAAGCAATCTTGAGAAAGAAGAACAAAGCAGGAGGCATCACACTTTCTAATTTCAAACTATATTACGAAGAAAATGGCAAAGGGATAAACTACAAATTAGTAGCTACAAAACAGGTATGGGGATTTAGAGTATAGCATAGGGTATATAATCAATATAATTGTAATTGTTATGTGTAGTGCCAGATGGGTGCTAGAGTAATTGAGAAGATCACTTTATGGATTGTATAAATGTCTAACTTTTTAAAATTAAAAAAGAAAAGTTGTAGTAATCAAAACAATATAGTATTGATGTAAAAATAGATATGTAGACCAATGGAACAGATTGAGAGCCCAGAAATAAGCCCCCCATCATATGATAAGCCAATAATGTTTGAAGAGAATGGGCAATGGATAATCTTCAATAAATGATGTTGGGAAAACTGTATATTCAAATACAAAAAGATGAGATTGGACCTCTGTTTTATGCAACTCAAATATTAAAGTGGATTAAAGACTTAAATGTAAAACTTGAAACCCTAAAACTTCTGGAAGAAAATATATGAAAAAAGATTCTTGATATTGGTCTTGGTGATAATTTTTTTAAAAATGTAACTCTAAAAGCACAAGCAACAAAAATAAAAATCAACAAATGAGGCTCTATCAAATAAACCCCACAAAGCAAAAAAAAAAAAAACAAAAAACAAAAAACGAAAAACAAAAAAAGAAAAACAATGAATGGAAAGAAAAGGCTACCAATGGAATGGAGAAAATATTCACAAACAATAAATCTGATAAGGAGTTAATATCCAAAATATATAAGGAACTCCTACAACTCATTAGCAAATAATAATATTAATAATAATAATAATAATAATAATTTGAATAAAAAATAGACAGGATTTGAATAGTCATTTTTCCAAGGAATGCATATGAAGCCCAACAGGAACATGAAAAGGTGCTCAACATCACTAATCAACAGGGAGATGGGAATCAAAATGATAATGTCATATCACTTAACACCTGTTAGAATGGCTGTTACCAAAAAAACGTGTTGGTCATGATGTGGGAAAAGGAATCTTTATATACTTTTTGTAGGACTATAATTTGATACAGACATTCTTGAAAACAGTATGGTGGCTTCTTAGGATAAAAATGCATAAAACTATCATAGGATCCAGCCATGCCACTGCTGAATATATATTTGAAGAAAATGAAATCACTATTTTGAAGTGATATTTGCACTCCTATACGATTAACTCAGATCCAAGGATGTTGTCTGCAGCTCCCATGGACGTTATCTTCTCCTGTAACCAAGCCGCACATCTCGCTCCCATCCTTCTGGGAAGGCTGCTGCTCCCACAATGAGATAACCCCTCCCACTGCTTGTGTGCATAAAAAACTCTGCTTGCTCTTGGTCAGCGGTTTTTTTCCCTGAAGTTCTGCTGAAGATTTCCTGCTTCCTGAGTAATAAACGGGACTTCTCGCCCCTCAGGCCCTCCTGGTGGTTCTTTGGGAATATTCAAACCCAGGTGCAAGTTCCAGGCCTGGGGCTCCTGTGTTACAACCCCCATGTTCACTGCAACATTATTCACGATAGTCAAGGCATGAAAACAAGCTCATTGTCTTTTGAAGGATGGATGGATATATATATATATATATATAAAAATTACATAAATAAATGGGATATTATCCAGCCATAAAAAGATGAAAATCCTGTTCTTTGTGATAACATGGATGAGTCTTGAGGGCATTGTGCTAAATGAAATAATTCCAGTAGAGAAAGAAAATACTGTATGATGCATGGAATCTAAAAAAAGCCAAACTCATAGAAATAAATAAAAGATGTGGTTTCCAAGGCCTAGTGCATAAGGGAAGTGGGGAGATGTAAGTCAAAGGTTACGAATTTGCAGTTGTAAGATTAATAAGTTCTGGGGCTCTCATGTACAGCATGGTGACTGTAGATAATAATACTGTATTATATACTTAAAAGTTGTTAAGAGTGTACGTCTTAAATGTTCTCACAGCTCTTTTGCGCAGTCTCTCTGTCTCTCTGTCTTTCACGCATAGACACACACACACACACACACACACACACACACACACACACACACACAAACACACACACACACGCACATGAATCCAAAAATGCCATGATACTCCTGACAGGGAAAGATGATGGGGAAGAAAGGGTCAGATAATAAATGATAGTCCTCTGCTTATCTGGAAATAGGACAGCTGCTTTAATAAAACATCCGTTTCATCTCTAATTCCTTACCGTTGATATAAAATTTCTTGTACGTCTTTCTCTCAATACTTTAGGAGTACCCAGTCTGGAGTATGTGGAGACATTTCTTCTGTTTTAATAGTTATTGAAAATGCTATGTTTCATCCAGTCTGCTATTTCCATGTCTTAAATATTTTAAAATATTAGGGGGTTTTCATACATCTAACATTCTCTCCTATTTATCTGTTTTTCTGTTTTTTTTATTATTATTCCATTTTTCTTGGGTTTTATTTGTTATTAATTTACTGACTTTTTGAGAAGAATCTTAGATCAATTTTTTTCAGACTTCTTTTCTAACAGCATTTAAAGGTTATAAATGTTCACAGCGTGGTTTCAGATTTATCACAGAGGTTTTATATTTAGTGTTTATCATTTAGCTCAAAATATCTTTTTTTTTCAGTTTTTTTATTATATTTAACTGTAAGTTAAACATGCACGCTTATGTGATTCAAGTTCAAATGCACCGTACTTAGGAAACATACTCTAGAATTTTCTTTTGTTAAGACTATACTCATTTTATTGAAGTACAAATTATACAAGAAAGTTGACAAACAAGAAGAGCACAAATATTTTACGTAAATCCCAAGATTTCCTTCATTTTTGATCCCCCAAGTCAGTGTTTACTACTGACTTCTGATACCCATAATTGTTTTGTTTTAGAATGTAAGCGATTAGAAACATACAATAGTACTCCTTCCGTGTCTGGCTTCCAGTGCTAAAATTTCTGCTTGTTTATCAATGCTGCTGTTCGTTTTGTTCATTTTTATTGCTACATAATATTCTATTTTATTAATATAGTGAACTTAATGGGCATTTATTTTGTATTCTGGTACTGGCTATTGCTAACAACACTGCTTTAATATTCTCAAACATAAGTATAAGTACATCTAGATATGCATTTCTGTTGGGTGTATATCTATGAATAAAATCACAAAATCATAGGGCATCCAAATGTTCAAATTAAATACATGAAGCCAAAGAATTTTCAAAGTTTTGTCAGTTTTTACACTCCAAAGAATGATGTGTACATGTTCCAGTTTCTCTGCATCCTTACTTAAACATTATGTATTCATTGGATTATTCTTTTTAATTTTAACCAATTCTATGAGTATGTTATAACTTCTCAAAGCAGTTTCAATTCACATTTTCCTAGTGGCCAGTAATATTACAACTTTTTAATAAGTTGATGATTATAGAATAGCATCTGCTGTGAAGAATCTGTTCAAATCTTTTGCCCATTTTTCTGTTGTGTTGTCTAAATTGTTCTTACTGAATTATAGGAACTATTTACGAGAGCATCATATAATGCAAATATGTTATTCTATACTAAGGGTAGCCTTTTCACTGTCACTATGCTGTATTTTAATGGGCGGAAATTTATAATTTTAATGTAATCCAATTTATAAATCCATTTTCTGTTTAGTACTTCTTGTGTTAGTTTTGTTTTAGTTTTTATATTTCTGCATAGATATTAACATTTAAACTATTCTAGATATTTATATTATTTTACATTTTACATTAAATTCTCAAATATACTTTTTTGAGTTTTCTTTTTCTATGCTGTGAAGTAAAGGCATCTGTTTTTCACTTGAATATCCAATTAAACCTGAACCACTTATTGAAAAAATGATTCCCACTGCAGTACAGTAGCACTTTGTTACAAATAACATCAGCATAAATACTCAGATTCTATTTTATTGATATGTTTGTCTACACTTATGTCAACACTAACTTAATTTCTGTAGCTTTAATATAGACTTGGCACATTATATAAAAAACCCATTTTTGTTTTTACATTATTGTATTAATGGTTCTAAGACCTTTGCCTTTTAAAACTTAGAAACGACTTGTCAACTCTCCCCTCCCCCGCTCACACACACACTCACACACACACACACGCGCGCACACACACACACTCATACTTCTTGGATTTTGAGTGCAATTACATTGAGTCTGTAGATCAGTAAACTTATCAAGAATTGACATATTTAACATGGTACAAGTTTGCCTCTCAATTTACATAAGCTTCCTTTAAATTATCTCAGACATGTTTTGTATGTTTAGTGTAGCATTCTCATATATCTCTCATTAGATTTGTTCGTATATATTTTGTATTTTAATGCTTTAGTAAATGGTTTCAGTGAGTTTTAAAATCTGTTTCTCTGCCTCCACCATATGTAGGCTATCACTTTTTACATTGGGTTCGTGTTCAGAGAACTCACTAAATGAACTTACTAACTCTCATTTTATGTGTAGGTGCTTTTGATGTTTTTGACATATACATTGTTATGTGCATATTAACACAATTTTATTTCTCTATTTCCAAATCATACTACTTTCTTTTGTCTTATTGTACTGGCTAAAAACATTGACAGAAGTTGTCAAATAGAAGTAATGTTGCTTCTAAACTTATTTTGCTTTTAACCTCAGTAGAAAATGCCATTTTTGAACATTTAAGATGGGTTAGCTTAATGTTTCTTTTAACAGATTAAGAAAATCATTAATATTTCTGACTATTGTGATGATTATATTTGTATAGTGATATGGACTAATTGTTATTGAATGCTAAACTATTATTCAATTTCTAGTGTGAAATCTGTGTTTCATATGTATGATGTGTTTATACGTAAGTAAATTTCATTGACTTTCATTTTATTTTAAATGTGTTTTTACCTATATTCTTGAGAGATGTTGGCCTATATATTCTTTGATGTGATGTCTTTATTAGTATTTTGCATTAAGGTTATCCTGGGAGTAATAGAATAGATTGTGAAGTGGTTTTATGTCATATTCTCTGTCACTGGAGCTTATATGTTTTTTGGGGTGAATTGTCTCAGAAGAAGATCAAAGGAACAAGTTAAAGCAAAAACATGTGATCTCATCTGGGACTAACTTCAGACTGCTACCACAGGGAAGTCGTGGAGTACATACTGCACCACAGAGGACAACATTCTAGCAATTGTATGGAGAAGGGGACAGCTGCAAATTTTATTAGCCAGCAATGACTGAAATTGGGGAATGGCTGTGTCAGTTGCTAAAGGAACCCTGGAGAATGATAGCACCAATACAGTCTCTCCTTGGACCACAGATTCAATGGCTTCTCCCATTTATTTTACTTTATCTAGACTCAGCCTCACCAAGATTTCATTTAATTATAATTTCTGGGAAAAAAGATTATAAGAGGAGGGTTAATGTGACAAACCTTAGGATCTGTCTGCCATCGATCCTGAGATCATAATCCATTATCATAATCTCTGTTTCCCACTATCAGCTATAATGTCACCTCCTGTTTGGTAACATTTCTGCCAAGTGAAATTAGCTTGTCATCTTAGTTGACTTAGAACTTCATATCTGTTGTCCTGTTTATCATATTCTCGTCAGGCTTCATTTGTTGAACTTGTTCATTTATAGATAATACTGGGAAATGGAAATCCAAGAATCAGAACTGCAATATATTTCTCCTTGTCTTCATTACATAAAAGCTGACTTACCCACATATAGTGTTGAGGGCCAGTTAACTTGTATTCCTGCTGGTCAGGTAGCAGGCATCACACAAAGTGGTCAGATAGCAAATGCAGATTTAAGTTTCTCTGGTATAATTTCCGACCTTGTTAGTCCATTGTATTGAACATATTTAAATATACTAATCAGATTTATTTCGAATTCAGTGTATGATGACTTAATTTTCAGGACTGCCTATGGATCAGTTTCATTTTTGAGGGTTTTTCTCTCTTTTTTTCTTTTTTTTAAAAATTTTTGTCTCATGTTAACATGAGATATGTTCTTACATATTACACTCTATATATGAAATTTTAAAGAAGGCCCAACTAGTTTTATTTTCTTCAGGGGATAATTACCTTGCTCCTTGCCAGAATAAGGGTATATTATCATGTCTCAATTACAAACCTGGATTTTTTGAGTCTGTGTTGTAAGGCTTATGTTTATTTGGTTACCATTTTATTTTAGACCATAGCTTTTTTAGAAGTCTCAACTGAGTGCGTGGAGTATTTATCACTGTTCTTTCTCATCACCCATCCTGCAATCCAATTTTGTCTCCTGTGCAACATTAGACTATTGAAAGGGCATTTTTAGTCAATTAGCAATTTCTGACTAATGTTTTCGGTCTCTTGCCCACATATTTGTTGTTGTTGTTGTTATTTACCAATGACCTACAGTATCAAAGCACTCAGTATATTGGTCTTTTGGTCATTTTTGCCATGATTTCTGTTTCTCAGATTCTGGAATATTTCTGGAATGTTCTGGAATGTTCCTCATATTCTCATGTGCCTTTTTATTTCTCAAAACAAAATTTTACTTCCCCTGTATCAGTTCTCAAACTCAAAGTTTCTGCTCTCTGCTAGACCTTTATGACTTATCCTAAAGTTTAGGGGCAAAACAATCCTAACATGAAAAGGAATGTAATACTGGCTCCCTGCCATTCGTTTATTTTCTTCCCACAATCTTGTTGCTTCATGTTTTAGTTACTTGGTGCTCTCCGATAGTGAGTACCAGATGTTTTTGGCACTCTTTCATTTTTATGGATGTGCTTTTCTGATTCATGCTACTTATTGGTAATAGGTGTGAGATGCTACTTTATATGGTTTCGATGCAATGCAATCTTTTGGGACTCTTCTTAATGGATTTTTTTTTTTTGTAAGTATGTATTTGGCAAAATAATATATTCTAAAATTACTAAATACTGGTTGTCACAGAATTAAATCCTAGATTCTACCCACATATTAAACAGGTAGAATTAGACTTTGTTTAATTAATCATCATAACACTGCTTATCACTTTAGAGTATTTAACTAACTATATAGTTGGAGGTTTCATTTAAGCAAAAAATTCGAGATTACTATAATCTTAAATTTTTTTCAAAGACAGGAAATAATCACTAAGATAATCTTTGCAATAGACAGCTGGTATGGTTAGAATTGTGTCCCCACAAAAGATGCTCAAGTGATAACCTTTAGTACATGTGAATGTGACTTTATTTGGAAATAGTCTTTGAAAATGATCAAATTAAGATGAGGTCGTTAGCTCCTAATCCAATATGACAGGTATCTTTATAAGAAGAGAAAATGTAGAGACAGAGACAGACACAGATAGAGGGGATATGATCTAAAGACACAGGGAGAATGCTATCTTTACAGAGCAAATGCTTGAAGTAATCAGAAATTAGGATAGAGGCATAGAATAGATCTTCCTTTGTAGCCCTCAGAAGAAACCAACCCCTAGAAATGACTTGATGACAATTATCTAGACTCTAGAACTGGGTTTTCCAATCCACTCAGTTTGTGATACTTTGTTAAGGCAGCCCAAGAAGACTAAAACAATAGATCGGCCACCTGGAAGCTGTAATCTCAATCTAGAATGCAGGTTGACTACATATCAAAATCTCCCTGAACCTTTCATTTCAGGATTCAAAGAGATGTCATTAGTTGGTCTTTTATCAACCAAAAAGTGTGAGTGTTATAGTTTGTGATAAAATACTGGGGTTTTAAATACATTTTAATAAAATGGAAATACATATAGGGTATATTAATAAAATACAATTAAAATTGTTAATGGGATTTGAAGCAGTTTATATAAATAAAAATGATGTCAGAGTAAGTGTAAAAATATATTTAATTATAGTTAAAAGTAAATTAGATAAGCCATCTACTTCCTGCATACACAAAAGAAGATACTAGTTAAAGATGTCTCAATGTAGGGTCCAATATTCAACTCTAGGTTTGAATAATGACTCAGTGACATTACGTAAATGTCAAAGTTCATGTAGATTTTATGGGAAGATATTAGACTCAAATACAGTATTGGATAGCTCCAAATAATCCAACCATATCTCTTTATTATTTAAAAAAGTCAGGCTGACCATACTATTTTGCAAGCCATCATATTATCAATTTATTCTGTATTAAATTATGTTCTCAGTTATGCATATGCACTTTCTATGGCCCTTGGCATCAGAAGTTGAACTCTAACTCCCATAAATACATAATGTGAAACAAATGCCTTTTATTATCCAATTACATTTGAATATATAATGAGTATTTCAAGTACCAGAGATTTTAATAAGTAATTAAATGTATCTCCCCATTAAGAGTCGTTATTATAAACATTCATTATGGTTGAACATTTAAACATTTCTAGATGTCTGAGACAATTTAGCTAAAGAAAAGAAGAATTAAAGAATTTCTAGGTGAAGAAAACAGTAATGCCATGCCTCAGAATCTGGAAAGAGATTAAGATTTGAGAGGAATGTAAGGCAGGCAGGAATGGTAGTTTTGGGAGTGAGACTGAAGTTCATGTATTTGTAAAGCTGAAAGAAATACAGAGGCTGTAAAAGTACGTCCGTGTAGGCCAAGCGTAACGCTGACCGTTACAAGAGATACATGATGATTCTACATTATAGATAAAAGGATAGGTCATAATTTACTTAGCTAAAATATTTCATTGGATCATTATAAGGTCTTTAATTTTCAATTGTTAAAAAGAGCTGTTCTTTTATAATCTTGTTCAATTTGTTGGAAATTGTTATAGTGAAAATTCTGTAGAAAAATATTCTAATTTCTTATTAAATTCTGTCCCCAGTTTGCATCAGTAGTTATAAGACTCTTGATATCAGCAATACTCCTGTATACGCATCTCTATAATTACTTGATTGTTTCTAGAGTATATATACATATATATGTGTGTGTGTGTATATATATATATATATATATATATATATATATATACACACACACATGCACATATGTATACAAACACACACACATATATAAATATAGATTTACTTTTTAAATTATCTTGGGGCCTTAGATACATATAAAATGGAAATATATTTTCAAATTTTTTGATGTGTACCTAAGATAATTTTAGGTTCCTTAAAAATCAAGCAGGAAACAGTAACTCAATCATGAGATGAAAATATGTTATTCTTAAATGTATCAAAAATGCAACAGTTGCAATTCCACACTTTTGCAAAATTATATGACTATAAGTTTAATAACTTTTTTTAAGTTATGTAATATTTTAATTTAAGATTATTTTCACCATTCTCTTCTGAATGAAGACAGTATTTCAACCAAAATACATAATATCTACATCAAACCTGGGAAACCAAAATACTATTAAAACTTAATTTTTTCTCTTTTCTTTCCATTGCAAGACAAGAATGTAGGGCAGACATTAAATTCTGAAGTTTTAATCCCACATAGCTATTAATTTCATTAAGGTGCAATGAAGAACCTCAAATCTTTCCTAGGTTATATGAATGTTTTGCTCTCCTGTTCATTTTAATATGAAGGATTAAGCTGTTCACCTTGATTTTATATGTCTTGGCAACTCTGTTAAGTATACTTAGTCTTGGAACATTGGATTTCCTACTCTGTGGAGAAATCTAATTTGATTTCTTACAGGTTTCTAAGAGTTTTTAGATCTTTTTGCAGTTTTTAGACTTTTAAAATTTAGACAATTAAAGTCTCCTTTATTTTTAATTTTAGGGGCCACTGTATTTAAGTCACATATTTCATTTTAGATCACCACATTTTAAACTGTCTTATAAATGGAAAACAACATATCTATGTAATAGGAACAGTGTAACATACTATCTGAATGTCTCAAAGACGTAGGATGCCTTGCACCTTACCCAAAAGTTGCTCTTCCTACACCCCTTTATGGCCTAAGGCAACATACTGATGTTATCAGATATGCTGCTTTGGAAAACATATTTTTAGTTAAATGATGAAGTCATGTCTAATAGTTATAGTATTGCTCTTTACAATCTTTGTTTCCTGAGATAGGTTCTATATCTTTAGAAAAGATATTACACAAATATTCCTGATAGACTTGTGAGACACCAGTGAAATGTACAACATGCAATTTACTCTTTATAGTCTTAGTTTATTATCCATTTCATTAGATCTTTTCTCACCCCCAGAGTTTCATTTTCATCTTGGCATTTTCCACATTTCCTATTATTTATCACATTCACATGCAAAAATGGCTGCTTGATAATTATTAGCTTATTTACATGGGATCTGAGAGAATGATATTCTTAAAATATGCTGATCAGATAATGCATTATAGACATCACCAACCCAAATTAACTAGACATAATAAAAATTATATAGTAATTTATATCCCCATTTATCAACTAGGCAAAAAAAAAAATACTGATTTTTCAACAGTTCTAATTGGTGTCTTACCTTTTTTAGAACACGTATCAAACCAAATTCACATTTATGAATGATTAAGTTTTACCCAACTATTTAAAACTAAAATTACTCTTGGTAAACTGCTTCTTTCCCAATTTAAACTTATACATTTATACACATATAGAAGAAAATTTTTCTACTCAGATCAAATCTTGCTTCTCTAAGAACTACTAGATCATTTTTTTTAACATTTTTTCCTGTATTAAATTGATTAAGAAAGCAATTTCAACAGAATGAGAGATAAAGAGATACACAAGGCATGGAAAAAGAGCTCTGTGACACATTAACTTATACGTGTATATGTTTGTATATTTATTGTCAGTCCCTTCCAGAATATATACACCTTGAGTTCCAGGACTTTGTTTTAATCTTAGGCTTTGAGAACCTAGGACAATACTTGGTATGTAATATGAACCTAATAAATATTTGTTGAATAAAAGAAACATTAAATGAGTGAATGAACGAATTAAGACTAAAAATGACAGAACAAGAAGAGAAGAAATTGCAAGAGAGCAAGGCTATCATGTAATTTTAATAGTAATATAAAAGTTATTGGTTACCTTTTAAGTGCCAGGACATCTGATTTTCATTTTACCTGCTGAGTTCTTTCAAAGTGCAATACTGTCCTTTGCCTTTTTAAATAATACAAGTACATAATGCATAATTATTTTATACACATATTACAGCACTATTTAATATTAAATTCCATTGCACAGTTACTAAAACGATCACTTGGATAAATAGAGTAGCTTGTCCAAGGTTAAATAATTAGTAAATGGTAGAACCATAATAATATGTTAATAATACCTTCTAGAGCCAATTTTCACTGATTCTCTCAATATGTAATGGGAAATTTGGGGCATGTCTCACATTTTTCCACTAAGTCTACATCTTATGGAACATAAGACAAGATTAGTTATATGGACATTGATGGCACCCAGATCATCTCCAGACATATAATATGTAATGAGTAATTATTAAGTGTGGATTACGAAGTCAAATTGGCTTTGGTTCAAATGTTTGTTTTATCCTGCCATGCTCAGATATTGTATTTGTTTTCTATTTCTGACACAGCAAATGGCTACAAACTCAGTGACTTAAAACAGTAAAAATTAATATTTTTTATAGTATAGTTGATTAGAAATATGATCTAGGTCTCACTGGGCTAAAATTGAGCTTTGATGGGGCTTATTCTTTCCTAGAGTTTATAGGGGAGAATTTATGTCCTTGCATTTTCCAGCTTCTAGATACCACCTACATTCCTTGACTCATGACCTCATTCCTTCATCTTTAAAGCTTATAATGACAAGAAGAATCCTTTTAACTCTGTCATCTCTGGTTCTCTGCAGCTGGGATAGATAGATACTCATGTAACTCACAGCTTGACATAACTTTCTTCTTCTGCCCAATGATGAAAGTTAATACTTGTGTGGGCATACTTCGCAATCTGGAGAAAAGGCACTTGACAAGTCTGTATTCCTGGAAGTTAAGAAGTTAGGTTTATTCCTGGGATTCTAAGGGATCTAAGTGGGTGTTTCAACCCTATAGAAATACATTTTAGCATGAGGATAATTTTTTTCAAGGATAGAACTTATAAAGGAAGAAATAGCCAACCACGGTCAAGAGTACCTAGGAAAAACAAAAATGTTCTTAATTGGTAGTGTCTGCTGCTGGGGATAGGAAACAATGCCTGGCCAGTGCCGTGAGGTAGAGGGAGGAAGACCCGTGTGTGATAGGGCTGCAGAAGCCACTCTCAGCATACCTTTGCTTACTGCAGCAGAATGAGAGAGCACATATTCCTGTGTGCATGTGTGATGTTCCCTTGGTTCTTCTAGGACTACTTGCTGGAAGTTAGGGGGGAATACTCTGTGTATGGAGTGGAGTTCCCACTTGGGAAAATAGGGTCAATTAGGGTAATTTAAGTTGTAGTTTATCATGGAATATGCAGCTCTTTCTATTGCCCTGACGGATAATAGGTTAAGTGCTTTCAAATATATAGGCTTTTGTTTTTTGTTTTTTGTTTTCGATCAGGGTAAGGTTTAGCAAGGATATTCTGTACAATAAATATGCTAAGAAAATAATGTCATAAAGACCAGGGTCATTGTCGGGCGAGTGGAGATGGGGAGGTTGGTGCCAAAATTTATTTTCTGCATATAAGTCATGAAATTCCTTTGATGCTGTCCTGGAGGCAGAGGGTGCACAACAGATTATCTGAATCACAGTAAACACAGAACACAGAGTCCCTTACAGACAAGAACAGAGACAAAACCAGCAAAAGTAAGCAGATTGTGATAATAATTTCAATAGAGTTACATGGACTGTATAAGCTACAAACTGGGAGAAAATATTTGTGAAGCACATGTGTAATAAAGTACTGGTGTCCCAATTATACAAAGAACCCTTAAAATACTGCAGTAAGAAAACAGACAACTCAAGTAGAAGGTGGACGTTTCACATAGCTTTATCACAATATTTAGATTTCACTGTCAGTCTCACTACCCAATGTATAGGCACCATGTTTGGGTTCTCTTATCTGCAGCATCTATCACATTATTTGATCCAGAGTAGATGTGGAACAGGGAATTTTAAATATAAAATATTTTCTGAATTCTTGTTTGAAATTAAAAAAAAAATACACCATAATACTTAATATGCTTTAGGAATACATACTCTTCTATACCAAGAATTTTGAATTTTCGAAGTCTTAGGTTGATCACTAACCCCCTCAGTAAGCAAGAGAGAGCACAGAAGAATGTTTGCATGCTGGTGTTTACAGGAGCCTAGCACAAAGACACAGGATGGATGGATGGGGAAAGATGTTTTTTTAAAGTGGCTCTACCCTGTGAAGGAGAAATAAGAAACTCTTAGTATATTTCATGTTTCCTGGTTCTTTTATTCAATAATAAACATAAAGTCCTTTTTTAACTTCCTTGGCATATAACTTTTAATAAAAATTGTAAACTATTATACTTTCTTATTTAATCTACAGAATGTGTTTATGTTAGAAAATGGGATTAGCTGACATGTTATACACTAATTTGATTAACACTGTTCATCACAATATTATTTGTGTATGTCATTTTATTAGAAATAATATTGTATTCTATGTCTTTTTTTTTTTTAATGATCTAAATAAGCATAGTAACTTCACCAGTTTTAAATTCAAACTTAACACAAATCCTGGTGCCTTCAACTTGCATAATTAATTACAATTATTATATGTGAAAATCGATGAATCAGGGACATGAGTAAGCTGATGTCATTCTCAGTGTCCGTTCTGAATTTGATTGCAATCCCAACTGATAGAATTTCAGAAGTAAGGCCGTGGTGCCTCTGTAGATCTCCAACTCTGATGATTTTATTTTTAAATTAAGGAGATTGTAGCATACAAATAAATAGAGTCTTCTATTCTTTAATTGTGAGTTCCACTTGCTCTGTTTATGGCATTTTAGTTTAGGTTAAGATAAGCCTCTCTGACCTATTACTGCCTAATTCATAGTACTGGAAAACAGCTTCTGTTTATAACACCAAACTGTTCACTCCCTAGGGAGTACTGACTCTCAGCGAAATGAACCACCACGAAGGGCAGTTGCCATTTTAAAGAACCAAATCCCTTTTGAACAATTCTAATTATATTTGGAATAGAACACAATATGTTTTTAAACTATTATGTATAACATTGCCATTTATCCACAGTCTACCAAATATAAATTGATTAATTAGGCAATTATTCATTTGTACTGCTTCCTTTTGTTTTTAGGGAACCCTGAAGGCTACTTAATGCCAGATGGACTTATGGGAGTGGCTTTATCTTAAATTGGTCAACTCATTACTATTATTTCAGTTTCTTTCCTCAGCACACAAATACTTTTTTTCTTAACTTCTGTACTCTAGCTCGCTTTTGATTGACACCCTCTGTGACTTAGACACAGTAAAATGATTGGTCCCTAGGTTTATTAATTCACCAATGCTTGCTAACCTCACTAGATATTACTTTCTATCTCTTCATTACTCTTGCTTGATTTTTTGATTCAATACACTGATTTTTGTGACTGTAATCCACAGCTATCAAATATATTAGTGTGTTTATCTATTTTGTATTTCCTTTCCATGAGCTTATTTCTAATTCTACTGAAGTACAACCTTAATTTTCTGTAGAGGGGATAGAGTTGGAGGAATTAAGATAGTCACCACAGGAAAAGTAAAACAAAATGTTAGTATCGAATCTACTAATATAAATTTGTAAGTTGACGACAAGATATTTGTTTTAAAACAAGGTGATACTTGTACTCTCTCAAGTATCCCTTTACAATAGGCCAGAAGGCAGACTCCACTTCTTCCACCAGGACAGGCTACAGAAATGGGCCGTACCAGTCTTAATACCCCTTCTTGTAAGACTCTGAATAACGGGCTCTACAGCTGCAGGTACTACTACTCTCATCAAGGGAAAAAATAAATTACATGAAATTAGAATACAGATAGATAAGGATATCAAGACCTTAAAAGACACCATCAGCAGGCTAGAACTTCAGGGTGATTCACTAACAAAAGTTGTCCTCCAAAATAAAAGAAGTTTAGATTTATTATTCTTAAAACGAGACAGATTATGTATGGCGGTAGGTGAAATCTGTTGGTTCTATGCCAATAACTCCAAATAATTAGAAAAAGCTCACTACTAGTACAGAGAAATTTAGATGCCAGGGAAAACAAAGACTAGAATCAGATAACTGGTTTCATAGGATGTTCAATTGGTCACCATGGCTAACAACTCTCTTCTCTGCTGTAGCTGGACCTTTAATCGTCTTCCTCCTCTTGTTATCTTTTGGCCCATGTTTCCTCAATTTCTTGTTTAGATATATAAGAAAAAGAATTCATTCTATTAAACTTTTAGTAATACAAAATAGAGACTATGAGCAAATTCCGCATGAAGAATCAAGGATTTGATTTTTCACTAAGGCAAATGGGGAATGTGCTGGTTGAAAAATTACTGCTTGGCTGTGTTCATGGGAACATAACACTCTAACAATAAGCTTTCTGCTTCTGTGCCCCCCACTTGCACAACCAACCTGTGGGTTGACAGTAAAAAGAAGAAAAATAGACTTGTGTTCAAACAGGATAAAAAATAGGGGTTTAGGGCTTAACAGCCCTGTACCTCTACATTTTGGGGCTGCTTAATTTGGGGTCTGCAAACCCCTGGCAGACCCAGCTGGCTGATTAGAGTGTGTTTCCTATAACTCACTGATTTCTTGTGGTCTGTGTGTCTATTGGGGGCTGTGGCTACAACACAAACAGGAGATATATGGTTTTATAGTCAACATATTTTGGAGAACAGAATTTCACCCAGAAAGAAAGATCCTTGCACTCAACGACGACGACAAAATTGTCATGCAAATGTATTTGCAGAGAGAAACTTCACATTAAAACAGAAAAACTTTAGATACAGTTAAGCTCCAAGTATGATAATAATGATTACAAAGATGTCTTATTTTTCTTACCATTCTTTCATTTGACTATATTTGAAAAGACTGAAATGTCGGACTCGCAATATTTTTTCAGGCATTAGTTAAGTATTTTATAAGAGATAGTGACCCCTTTAAATGTTCAGATAGCAATATTGCTCAACCAGTAATACTAAAAAGATATCTCTCTTCTTTTCATTTAATAAAATAATAATCATACAGCCTGGAGGATCTTGCTTTCCAATTCTCTCTTCTGCTATAAACAGGCTATAACAGGCTATCTTTCATACACTGCACATCAAAGCAAATTCAAAGGTTTCTTTCTTCTATTAGGTACTCAGTGTTTTAATTTAGCATCTTAAAGATTAGGAAAAAACAAAGGAAGATACAGTTTAGCTTTGAATATATAACATATAAAAGTGAGTATTATTGCATATAATCTTCATTTACTGAGATCACATTATTTTCTTATTTATCCTCGACAAATTTTTATGGGAAACCCCTTCATGAGGCAGTAATTGCTGGAGGAGGGAAAGTCCCCAAAGGATTCAGTGCCTAGAAAGTAGAATAATAAACACAGTTTAATGTTTTAGTGAATAACAACTGTGTACTCACCTAAATTTTACTTTTCACATTATCATTTAAATATAAATACACCTCAAACCAAAGACAAAATCTGATTTTCTATTAGATTTATTGATCAGAGCTTCCTTTCTAACTAATCTTTTCCCCTCAATTTTTAACATCTTTAATATTTATTACTTGAATTTGGGCTTTTGTCTTAGTCTATATGAGCTGCTATTACAAAATTCCATAGACTGGTGGCTTATACATAACAAAAAAATTATTTCCCACAGTTATGGAGGCTAGGAAGTCAAAAGTCAAGGCACTGGCAGATTCAGTGGCTGGTCAGGGCTTACTTTTTTTCAGAGGCAAAGGTCTTGCTGTGTCTTCACATTGCAAAAGGGGCTGAAGCTCTGCTGAGTCTGTTGTATAAGGGCACTAATCCCATTCATAAGGGCACCACCCTCGTGACCTAATCACATCCCTCATCATGCACCTAACATGACCACATTTTGGGTCAGGATTTAACATATACATTTTAGGAGGACTTAAACATTTAGTCCCTTGTAGCCTTGCCAGCGTTTCCTCTTTTCACTCACATTTTTGTCACCACAGTCTCTCAACTGGATTATTTTAATGACTTCCTGAATTCCTTTCATTTGCTTCTCTCCCCTACCCTCTTCATCTTCAATCCCTATTTACCTTTTCAAAGCAGTTATTTCCAACAGGATTTCTATGATTATAGAAATATTCTGTATCTATGCTGTCGGATATGTTAACTATGGGACACGTACAGTGTAGCTAGTACAATTTAGGACCTACTTTTAAATTTTATTTAATTTTAATCAATTTAAAAGTAAATTTCCAACATGTGGCTATTGGCTGTCATATTTGATGGCACAAGCCTAGAGCAAAAATATGATTATTTACATGTTTCATCAGTCTTCTACTGTCCTCAGTGTGAACTCAAACTATTGAGTATGAAAGAAAATTAATATCAGTGATTTCCTTTGGTCATTCACTCACTTCGGATGTACTCCTTCCCTCTTTATTCCACAAATGCTGTGGTTCAGCCAGACTTAACTTAGTTACCTGAATAGACTATATACGTTTCTATTACTTAATAGCGTACATGCCACTTTGTCTGCTTGGAATTTTCCCCCTTTCACAATAGAACTGTACAGCCAGATGCTGGATTCTGCACAAAAGAATGATTTCAATTAATTATGAAGATGGGAAGAAAGTCGTTGTATTAGTGTTCTATTGGTTGGAAGCAAGCCACGTGTTCTGGCTGCACTCAAGGAGCGGGATTCTACAAAGGTAATTGTCAACGAGTCAGAAAAATTAGAAACAAGGATATGTCTCATTGGTAGTCACCTTATTTCATCATAAGTCACATGCTGTTCTTGACCTATGAGGTTTCATAATCAAATGGAAATACATTCACCTCATTGCAAAATCTCTCAAGTCTTATCCTATTTTAGCATCAGTACAAAGTTCAGCATTTTATCATTAAAATTTTATTCCAGGTGCAGATGAAGCTCTTGATTGTAATCTGTTAAGCAGGGCTCCTGAGGTACAGTTCCACTCTAGCAGTGGACCTGGGAAACTAAACAGGCAAATTATTTGCCATAAAAACATTCAGCACACTGTGGTGGGACAGGAGTAGGATGCTAGATACAGACATTGCAGTTCAAAAAGGAAAGAAAAGATGGCAAAGAAAACGTCCCTGATACTGGAAGTTTTGAAATTTAGCTGGGCTAGTTCTAGCTGGAATTCCTTGATTAGGTTTCAATACCTGGGAAAAATTATCCATGGCTCTCTGCTATGCTCTCTGGTTTTCAGTTCCATTTGTTAAGTAATTCCTTTCATATGAAAGTTAACACATTTGGTTTTATTAGCCAGTTTCCCACCATTAGAATTTGGATAGTCTAGCAATTTCTATTAGTTCTGTATGTTCTCAGTCCTGGTTACATTTTGTTTAGCAATTCTTCCCTCCATTTAAATCAAGCCCCACCTTCAGGGCTTTGTTTGGAAATCTCCTTAGTTATATTACCAAATTCATCACTTACAAATTCTGCTCTCCACATAAGTGAAGGTGAGAATTTTGTTAAACGTTCTGCCACCACATAACAAGGATATGTCTTCATTTAATTTCTGATAGCATACTCCCTACCTCCTTCTAAGCTCTTGCAAGCAGCCCTTTAATGTCCAAAATTCTACTAATAGTCTGTTCATGTGGCTTAGCATTTCTTCATCATGCTCATAGAAATTCTTCACCCTCAGCTTATTTTCTAGTTCCAAAACTTCTAACACATTTAAGATATTTTTAAGGTGCCATTACAGCAGGATCCCTTTCTTATGTACCAACATCTGTATTATTATTATTTTTAAAATTAGAATTAAATCTCAGCTTTTACCTATCCTCAAGTGAAGGGGATTATACAGGGTTTGGGTCATTGAGGGTCACGTTAAAGAGTTTCCACCACAGCTGTGTTTTTGTTTGTATCAAAGCCATTTGAACACATGCTAGTAGGAATCTGTTTGAGAAATAGATAATGTCAAGATATTATACCGTAATCTGTTATCCTCAGACATGTGATGCATTGTTATGTAAGGAAATGAACAGTGAGAAGTAATACTAATCAGTTCATTGGAGCTGTTGGTGCACAAACTAAAGATCATATAATACTCTGATGTGCTTTGAAATGTGTCATGGTAAACAGCCAATTAGCTGTTAATTTATGATAAGCTTTTTATCCTAGTAGGAAATAAAATCATCTTTTTTCTATCTTGTCAACCATACTAAATACTGCTTTTTTCCATACAACGAAGGAAAAATAAAGGGGAAAATAGTGTTTCTAGTGTAAATGTAGAATATGTCAGAAAATATTTTATGAGGATAAGATATTCTGGATAAAATTCAGGTATTTAAATATTTGTAGAGTAACTTATTGGCCAATCGCTGTGCTAGAGTGAACAGATGATTAAGTTGTGGTATTATCTTCTAGCAAATAATATTTGAATCAAAGAGATATGAAAAAAATAAAATACCCTGAGTCAGATATTTTATAAAGAAGATAAACAAAAGATACACTGAGTATGAAAGAACAAATAGAAAGCAAAATAGACTATTTTTCTTCTTCGAAGAAATGTGTTTGGAATAGGTAACTGTGTGATACAATTGGGACCCACAGGAATTACATGAGATCTTGAGTGAAGCAACTTCACAGTGGTAAGAAAGCAGTTTTCCATCAAGTAACTTACTTGTGAATTCTGTGAGAGCACTTGACAGGGGATGAGATTCTGGATTATATAACTGCTGTGTAATTGATCCAAATAAATCTTTCTAGAATAGCCTCTCTTTGAATGAGCCTATACCTAGAGAAACCATATCTTAAATCCTTACCGGCTGTCATTTTATTTGTCTGCTGATAACCCAATATCATTTTTTTGAGTGGGAAGAAAATGTAGGATCCACTTTGGTTCACACTAGGATAGAGAAGATCAGGAAAAAAAAAAAAAATAGGGAGGAGGCTGGGTGTCAGGAAAGAGAAAACGCATGTTGAAAATGAAAGTTGGAGTCTATCCAAGTCTAGAAAATTATAAACATAACTGCAAACATTTCTTTAGCATTAATAAAATGTGAGGCAATTTAATAAATGTTTATTAAATATAATCTCACAATAATTTTGTTAGATAAACATTATTTTTATTGTGCCTATTTTTACAAATGAAGAAATCAAAGCATATGGTCATTAATTTCTATAAGTTGTGTATCAGGTAAAAGATGAACAGGACTTCAACTCAAGCAACCTGACTTAAGTTATTTAGGACTCATTTCAGAATGTATTTTCTAAATGCATAACCAGCTTAATTGAATTGTTTATTATATAATCACTGAAAGAGAGTCTAGAATTTCAGCTGAAACCAAGATCTGCTTGGATTTCTGTACTGGATGTCTTTGGCTAATAGCAAACACAGATGTCACCAGATCTGTTGTACTGAAATTAACTCCTTAGAATTTAATAAAATGACATCCCATATCTTATTTTAGGGGGAAAAACTGTCACTATATTTATTTCCTGATAAGAGATTATGCTTTAATAAAATATGAAAATATATTATTTTTAATATATATTTAAAATTTAAGTTGTGTTCTAAGGACCTTTAAACTATCTCTGGACACTAAGAAGTCACATAAACTACAGAATTATGAAGACTATTCAAATGCTAAGTCTGCAAGTGTAACGTAGTAAATACTTAACATAACTCAACCTTTATTGTGTGAAACACATACTGAAGTTTCTGGAGAAAAAGAATAATCTTTTTAACTAGGATATTTTACTACAGAGATATTAAACTGCAGTAATGTAATCTTTCAGATGAAAATATGTTTTCTTCTGTTTAACAAAGATAAAATTCAGAGATAATTATTTTTATGTAGATATTCATTTAGCCATTCATTTGAAAAAGATTTGGGAAATACCTATGATCAGAAAATCTGCATGATTTTAATCTGAATTATTCAGTCATGTAATTTATTTTACTCTTACACTGCAAAAAAAAAGAATCTGCATTTGGCATACAAGCCAGGCTTTTGTCTATAATTGTGTTTTGCATTCTTGAGAACTAATAGTAAATTAGTAGTAGATACCACACAAAATATTTATAAGATATAAACATATGGTTGTTTTTTTTTTCATTTTTCTCTAAAACTTGTTGAATCAAAAATCATAAAAATCATTCCTACGTTTTATTTTTCCATGGACATACATCCTTCTTAGTTAAATGTTGGCAATTCAATTGAAAACTCTTTAACAATGTGCTAAGTTATTTTTTAAAAGAGCTTTTCAATTTATGGATTAAAAATGATGCTCTGTATTAGTCAGATATATTATATGTCTATGTTTGGAAATTACACATGTAAAGAGGGCTTACAATGAGACATCTAATTGTGTAGTCCCATGATGCTATTATTCATATTTACACCAAGTTTCCCAAGATTCATCAATGTCATTAATTTGATAAAGACTCAGTTAATTGCCTATTGAAGTAAGTTGTAAAAATTTTACATTTTTTAACACTTATTTGCAGGATTAACAAAATTAAAAAAAACTTGAAAGATTTCTATAGAAAATATATTTCATTATAAGTTGTCAAATATATACAAACATTGAGGGGGTATATTAAGATCTGTCACAGGTGAAGTTCCCTGGGAAACATAGTTTGCCCCCTGAAATTTGAGAGGAGAGAATTGATTGGGAGGTGGTCTCAGTAATAACCACTACAAACATTGAGCAGAGGGAAGATGTGAATTATAACTGATTAAACAGGGATATCTCAAGCTGAGAAAGACAGTCAGAGTCGTTTCAATTGATGTAAAGAGACTGGGACTTTGGATCCCTATACATTGTCTAGGTAATCATTAGATGTCCAGTCATTGTAGAACAACCAGATGTGAGAAAGTTTCATTTGCTGATGGAAATTACTGGAGAGGGCTTCGGTTCATCAATCGACATTCTCAGAAGGCAGGAGAATGAAGCAGTATCTAAGCAGCACACCATTATAAACCATCACATGTGCTTCCAAGAAATTCTAGCTTTATGTGTTGAGGTCAACACATGTGGAATCATCTGTTTTGACACTCTGGTTGGTCCCTTTCCTGGAGAAGCTTATGAGAGGAAGTTGAATGGGATAAATTCTCACCTCTGCTACTGGATCTTATCTTAAGGTCCTGAGTGTTTCTTCCTGTGCGAGGTTATCCTCCTCCTTCACTAGAGCCTCTGTTGCTATTAAAGGCTTAACAGGAAAGATGATCTGGATTCTGATCCTTGAGTATTACGAGCCTCTGGACACCATGTCCTTTTCAGGCTCTGTGCTGCTAAACCACTTCATTGACTGTCAGGATCCAACAAGTTACTAACAAGAGATACGTTATCAGATGACTTTGGTGCTCAATGTATTTTTTTTTTATGCCTCCAGTATGTAATGAAAAACAAACTTATTAATAAGGTAAATTGCTTCTTCTGGGATCTTGAGATTGATTTCTCTCTTTGACTGTTGGTCTCTTGGCATAGGAGGGTGTAAGTTACCAGTCAGTAAATATACCTTAAAGCTCTAATGGAAGTATCCCACTACTAGGAACCAAAGTGCCTAGAACCAGAAAATCAAAAGTTTTAATTTGGAGAAGTACACATTCTCCAAGTGCATTGCCCGGAGTTGTGATAAATTGAGCCATTTATACTTCTACCTCTTGTTTTTTTGACCCACTGACTCAACCTGTTAGGTACAGAACACCACACAATGGTCATCGATTTAGGCTGTGAGGTTCTCAGTGGGAGATGCCATCTCATCATGTAGTATATTACTTTCATGATGACACCTCAGATACACCTTTTAGACCAACAACCTGTGAATAGCATGGTATGTGATAAGATTAGGAGATCCAGTTCTGTGCTGGTAAACATATATAACTGTAGATCCTGGTGGGGGAAAGTCCTAATGTGTAGCATGTGCCAGTTTCCATGTCATTAGTACTCCTTCTGTGGCCAATTTTAAGTAACTAAAGTGACATCAGATAGCTTTCAGTTTTCCTGAACTTTTAAATATTGGTTTTGTAAATAAGTGAGCATGGGTCAGCGTCACATACCCATTGAATGGATGTCAGTAGCAGGTGACCACTTCCATACTCTTTTTTTCTTGAAGATGCATCTATTAGTCAATGCAGTATTGTACTTCTTGCACTGATAAATACTGTAAACCCACAGAGTGGTGCTAGCCTAAGCCTGGGGGTCAGGAAAGCCAAATCTATCTGTGAATATATGTCAGTTTTGGTCACGATGAATCACTTCCCTTTCTTTGTAAATGCTATTCTACTTGATTATTTCAGTGATCCAGTGTATCTGGTTAGTTTTTTTGAGGAATGATGTTCTATAAGGGGCTTGGCAATGGTGACTCTCGCTGGTATATTTGATATTTAATAGTAGCTGTAACTAGAACAGCCTTGGTGAGTAGAACCCAGGCTGCTGGACTCCTACAGAACTTAATATTTAACATCTTTGCTCTCCAGAGATGGGTCCTATGTGCCAGCACTGTGCTAGTTGTAACTGGCTGACATCACTTTGTCTATTTTGCTAAGAGGCAATAAAAAGATATTACACTTTATCCCCATGTGTGTAGGCCAGTTTGCGTGTCTCATATAGACAGCCTTGTCCTTCGTGATTTTTCCATTTTCTGCTTCCACATCTCTAATCATTGAGACAGGTCATACAGAAGTGCCTGTGAGTTGAACTGGAGCCACTGTTCATCTCATGTAAAGCGAATAACGGAAACTCTGTCCACTGGGAGACTTTTCCCCTACTGTTGCCTTAGAAGGTCACCCCAAGCCACAATCCATTTTTGGCTTGCATCCACTCACTGAATCAACGTGTCCATGAACCAAGTCTGAACTTTATCCTTCTCTTTCTCTTAGTCATGAAACCTAATAGAAATCTACTGACCCCACTCACTTTCAACAATATACCTTTAGTTATGAGCTAAAGGAGAGACCGTGGGCAGTGATGGGGATGGTGGTCTGGGCATTCTCCTTGCACAGCATAACTGTAAATTCTGGCCAGCCGTTGTCTTGGGTTAAGAGAGATCATGACTGGGCCAGCCCCACGTGCGACCTGGTGGGATTGACTGTACCCGATTGATGATGGGCAGTGCCTGCTACATGGTCAATTATATCCTGTTGCCAGATACTCCATCTCTACTAGGGCACTGTAGAAAAACTGAAGCTATTTATCCAATATAATTCTCTGCTGCAGATGGCATGACCTTGTTTCAGAACTAGGAATCTACATTATAAAACTCATCAAGTTTTGCCATAAACCCCATCACAGATAACTGTAAGAAAATAGGATTTCCTGGGTTATATGGCCTAAAATGCAGGACTACATACACTATGCCATGGATCCTCTGCAGAGCATTTGCTTGCTCTGGGCCCCAATAAATCTGGCAGCTTTCTTCATTACTCAGTAAATTCATCCAAGAAATAGTCTGAGAGGTGGAACCTGCTATATCCAAAACCTGATAAGGCCTGTCAGGTGTGCTTTTTGCTTAGGGGAGGGGAGGAGGTCTGTCACACAATAACTTTTCTCTATCTTGCAAGCGAGAATGCAGCATGCTCCAGACAACTTGCTTCTTAAAAACTTTAGCAATGTATTAGACATCTGAATATTTATAGGTATTTTCAGCCTTTAGGGAACATGTATGTTACGAAGTCCTCTAATGTGTTTGTCACATCTTGCTTTTCTGGTCCAATTATAAGATGTCAAAAATAGAATGTACCCATAGGATGTTTTGTGGAATGACCAGATGGTTCAAGTCTCTTTGGTCTATATTATGACAAAGAGCAAGAGAATTATCATATCTTTTGGGTAAAAGTGTTAGTATGTATTTTCGTCAATCACATATGAATGTGACATTTGTATTGGCCTTCCTTCTTGATAGGAATAGAAGATAATCCATTTGCCAGATTAAGGACTACATACCATGTTCTGAGGCTGTTAATCTGAACTAGTTAGTGATATAATGAGTGTGCAGTTGTTTTTAGAAGTTGTAGTTAGGATAATGTTCACAACGGAAAACATGCACTTGGATATCATTCACATATTGATGTAATTTAAAACAAAAGGCTGGATGAGATCACAAAATAGTGGATTAAAAAAACAAGGAACGAGGACTGTTCTCTGGGATACAGTGGTTATTTCTGGATTTTAGGAAGTGTTAAAGGAAATTCAAAACTGTTTTAATTGTTTTTCAGGTATAAGATATTCAAATGTTATTTGCAAATTAGAAGTACATAGGAAATGATAATGGATACTGGATAATTACTAGGTCACCCAATAGCTACTAGAACATATCTTCTAAAACACAAATAAACACAGTGATTTCTACTTGCATCTCACGCTATTATTGTGTTCAGTTGACTCTTATACCCACAACAATGGTTAATATGTGAGGATAATACCCCGAGCAAACCAAGGTCCACAGTTCATCCTAGGTTGAGAAAATATTAGATATATCTAATGCATTTTCTTAAGAACTGTTTTGAGACTTAAGAGTATTGACAAGAAAAAAAAACATAGAAGTTACTGTGTTTTAAAATATAAAGCCATAATAGAGATGTGAGAAAAACATTAATAGTAATATGCCAAGATTATTATACATGCAAATGAAAAAATAAGAACGTACGTGGATTATCCGACATGCAAAATATATCCTATTTCTGACTCTTCCTAATTGTTAAAGATACAAAGAAATATTTATTGAATATTTACCATAAACTATATATAGTTGGTAATTTTTTTTGATCAAAAATGTCTAAGACATATTTTCTGCCTTTAAAACACCTGCAGTCTATCAGAGGAAGCACATATGCCTAACAACGTCCATACCCTAAATATAGTGATAAGACTATTTAAAGGCTTATGTAAATATAAGTAAAGTATTTTATGTTTTGGAACCACTTATGTACAGTGTACATGAAAAAGGATACAATTTTGCCCCTGCTCATTGAAGTATGAATATGCTGCAGTAAATTCATCCTTATTACTCTTATTCTTTATCTCAGAATGTTACTTTAGAGGCATGAATAAAAGCATTGATCAATCAGTAGAACACACAGGTAATACTTTAATCAAGGTCCGAAGATCAAGCTTAGGGGCAAAGGCCTTGCTGGAACACCGTGGAACTCCAGCGTGTGTGCATATCACCAGTGACGGACCGACACAGCAGGGTTCCTCTGCAGTTTTCTTTCCAGGAGAAATCTCAGAGAGGCTTCAACAAAGTAGTAACCACAAAGTGTAACCTGGACCTACATCTTCCCTTTCTAGTGGCTTCAAAGAAATCTCTATAATCAGTTTCTCGAAATTGGAAGTGAGCCCACTGTGAGAAAATTGACGAAATGTTTGTTTACCTGCTGGGTGGAAAGATTGAAAAATATCAACCTAAGGACATACTCGTTTTGATCTTGTATTATGCTTGATGATTACGCAGCAACTGGAAACTGGCTATATGGCAAGGAAGCAGGAGGCGGCCACAGTGCTGGCAAACAGATTTCTTTACTGCCAGTTTCCTACTCGCCACAAAGCTGGGGGACTCGAGGGTGTTGATACAACCCGCAGCTGCAGTATGTTTTGTAGCTCACATACTGGAGAGAATCTCCACCTCTCTATATTTCAAGGATTCAAATAAGACATCTTTTGATTTAATCCATTTTAAATTAAAGTTTAAGCATCAAAACACTTACTAAAAAGATGTTTGAGAAGAAAAGATTTTTCGACTATTAAGTCATATGACTTCAAGTATACTTGGAAGCTCCATGTTTATTCAGAAACTTCTTAGTATATTTCATGAAAAAGTCAGATATTCCTGTTTAAATATGGCATAGCTCGGTTCAATTGTATTGTTGCATATTCAAGAATAGAGGGAGAAGCCTCTTTCAGAATGTTAAAAAGCAAACCAAGCACAAAAACAAGACAAAACAACGTTAGCTTAGAAACATAACCCACAGATTATAAAGCGAGACAAGTTACAAGTCTGGAGTATGCTGCAGATGGGTTGTCAATGTAGGTGGAAAGACTTTGCAGGTCTTGAGTAATGAAAATATAATCCAAAATAAGCAGAGCTTTTACATGCCATAGAGATAGAGTCTGTCAAAATTGAACAGAGTGCAATAGGAATAAAGCACAGAAGATAAAAGATGTATATGCTTGACCTAAGAGAAGTGTCGTATTCAGTAGTCATTATTAAGCACTAACACTTAAGGTGCTCACTACATATTTCTGGATATGAATGAATGAATAAAGCTGGGAATATGAGAGTTTTATGGAAGGCAAAAAAGAAAAAAAGAGAAATCAATATTAAAACTCTCATTATTTTAAGAGTGAATTAAAGATAAATACTAACTCGAGTTTGAGGAGACATTAGAGAAAATATCTAAGGTTTGTTTGAGGTACCCTTACATCTTACACCGTTCTCTTCGCTGACAGAGACACAGGTCACAATTCCCCTGGGCCTATATTTTCCTACCTTAGCGCATCCGTTTCATCCACTTGCCTTTTTCTTTATAGCATCTGAAAGTTCAAGATTTTTTGTTCCTCTAAAACTTACTGTGTATTTCATTCACTTGAGGATGAATAAACTTTCTAGCCAGTTAGATAAACCCATTATCACTATATTGATATGACTGGCACTGAAAAAGTTTAGTTAGATCTCCCTGGTGTGTGTATCTATATATAATTTAGATAGATGATAGATCACACACACACACACACACACACACACACGATAGAAAGACAGGAGGATAAGTTGATACATAGAGAGATAAGAGATACAGAAATATAAGTATATTTAAGTATTTAGAGGTCTTCAAACTTCCAAAGCCAAAATGAGGATTACAGCCATCTCCAGCCTTCTAAGAGGATATTTATGAACAGTTCTAATAAAACAGTGTCCTCTTATTATTCACAGGTCACATTATTAAACTGAATCATAAACACAGCTTCTTATTAAAAAAGTGATGTTAAATTAAGTGTTAGTGATATAAATTCCAGTTTCTTTTGCAATCATTTTCACTCTATATAATGAACCTAGGGAAACGAGAAGAATTACAGCTTAAAATGTCAAATTCTATTTCTTTTGTCTTGCTTTCAGTTTATATCTCATATGAGTGAAATTATGAAGTTCTCAAATTTTTCTGTCTGACCTATTTTGCTTTGCATGATAATCTCAAGATCTAGCCACGTCACAAATGGCAGTATTTCATCTTTTCTTATGGCTGAATAATAGTCCATTATATATATGTACCACATCTTCTTTATCCAGTCACACAGTTTAGTGGTTACCAGAAGGAAAGTAGGGAAGAAGGGAGGTAGGTAAAGGTAAATGGGGTCAAATTTAAGGTGACAGAGGAAAACTTGACTTTGGGTGGTGAACGCTGTGCAATATATACATATATACAGATATATATGTATATATATGACATTATTGAACTGTAGACTTTAAATTTATGTAATTTCATTAACCAATGTCACCCCAATAAATTTAATAAAAAAAGAGAATACAGAAAATGTCAAGTTCTAGATTATATGAAGATTGAAATGCTTTTCCTGTAATAGATTATTATGAATTCACACTGGGAATTTTTTCAGGAAATAATTTAGTTACTGTGTATTATAACCATTAACCATTAATCTGTATCAATCTAATCATTCATTTTTACGATTACAGAGTATCATAGGATTCTATCTGCATTTTTAATTTGTTCTGCAATACAAAGAGAATGACCTTAATTATTGTTGCAAAAGTGTCTTAACAATGAATTATGGCTATATTTCCTCTAGGTAGTTTATCATTTCAGATTACAAAATTTCATTAATTGTCAAAGTCTTAAATATTTCCATTTTTTTTTGGTAACTAATTATACAGAGATCATCCTGGTACAATTTAATAGTTAGAGGAGAATAAAGAAATCATCTACATCCTTCTTATTCTCACCAATTTATTTGATTAAGAAAGAAGCCAAGTGCCACAGAATTCAACCGATTTGACAAAGGCCACATAGTTAAAGGGGCTGTGTCAGGATTCTAACACGTGCTTTCTAAGTTTGGGCCAGTGTCTTATCTACACTACCAGTGGTTTTCAGACTTCTCTGAGACTAGTGGAAAGAGAAATTATTAGAGTATGAATTCTGGAGTTTCTGAACACTCTGGCTGCAATTCAACTGGATGTTGTAACACATTCTATTTTATATCTTGCTTTTATAGTAAATTTTACTATGTTTTTTTTTCCTCCTAAAATTTTCAGAAACTTATACTAGGACAAATTCTCTTAAACATAATGAATATTACTCAGTCTCTATTTCTCCTTTTAGTACAAGAAGCACCACCACTCCATACAGGGGCACATATATGAAACTAAGTATATTCCTAAAAATCAGTGGCAAAAGTGTTCTCTGTTAGCCAGCAGGAATACCATCTGACCATCCATCTGACCCTAAAACTCTGTCTTTGACCAAGAGAACATGTTAGTATATCGTTCAGAGAATATTTCAGAAGGAAGCAATTGTAAAGGAGTCTCTGGAAGTGGATAAAGGTCAGATCGGTATAAGGCAGAATCAGTATAAACCAGAGAGTAGTTGCTAATCGGACTCCAAGCACTGTTAAACGATTAAATAAGCAGGAAGTTGTGGAACAACTGAGAGCAAGAGGCAGTAAATATAGTTTAATGGGTGGTATGTTCAAAAAAAGTTTTGTGTTTGCTACAGAATGTTTCACTGGTACTGAGGATGGGCAGGAAATGCATAAAGAATTATGTCTTCTCACTCTAGATGGCTTCTGAGTTAGTGTGTGATTCATTCCTCAAGTCTCTAGAACAGCTTCTTACACTGAGTTCCAGCCCATGTGGTATTCATCTTTTGTCCACAGTGGCTAGTAGAGAAGTACAAATTCTATGGAAAATATGATTTACTCCCTATGACTTGACATTCACCCAAATGCACCTACTTGTTATTTTTAAACCAGGTGAAACATAATGTCCTGTCTGCTTTAGGAAATTATTCTAATTGATGCCCATCTATTTAAAAGATTCTGTAATAGCAATAATCTTCCTAATTTCCGGTCAAAGTTTCAGGAACTTTCAGGGTAATGGCAAATCCATTATTAATAATGATACATTTTATTCCATTTGTGATACTAATATATGTAACTTCAGAGAGTTTATCTAATATTTCCCTTAAAATAACTTTACTTTTTTTCTGAATATGTATTATTGTAGGGAATTCTTCCAGCCATGATGTAAAAATTGGCATTGGATTTACTGTCTAGAAAAGTCAACTATGAAAATGGACAAAATATATGAGGCAACTGTTTATAGTGATTGAATGACAGCTTTGCTGGACTGTATCCTTTGGCAAAAGTAATTGCATGAGATGAGCTCCAAGGTTACTGCTCAGTAAACCTAATGTTCCCTGTATGTTTTTGGACCTTGGAGGAGAGAGAGAAATTTCAAATGGAATGCCCACCTTACTGAGTTTAGGAGGCTGCTAAAGCCAATGGAATTGGTAAGGCAAGACATCTCAATTAAAGTCCGAACTATACCCAGAGTGTAAGACTCTGAAAGCCTGTTGGCATGCTGGAAATATTTCAAGGAGATAGCAAGATGAATCCAAGTGTCTCATTGTAAAAGAAGCACAACTACATGGTTACCTATAGAAGCTTCAGCACATCCATTAGACAAAGAGGTTGACAGATGCTGAATCAATGAATTGCTGTTATACCCTAGATATTCAAGGATAATATCAGTACAAAGAATAGAAGACAAGTGTACAAATAAGAAAAATGAGCAGCAATAAATCATATAAGTAAATGTTAAAGAAAATACTTACAAATCAATAACAGTGCATCAAAATTATTAAAACAGTAGAGTTAAAGAGTATAGAAATTAGTGAGATAGACCCTAGGATAAATCTGAATAAATTAATTCTCAGAGAGAGAGAAAAAAAAGGAAAGATAGTCAGAAATTTGCCACAACCAAAACCTCCCTCACCACCACCCCCCCCCCAAATTTTTATTTTATTTTATTTTAAAGTCTATATAAAGTTTTGGATTTAGGTAGGTAGAATTCTATGACCCCAAAATCTATCTCATGGTCTGCATTCCATAGTATGTCTCTCTTCATTGAGTATGCATAGAACAGTGAATGTAATAAGATATGATTACATTTTGTGGCAAAAGTGAAGGAACTTTGCAGATGTATTTGAGGTCCCCAAACAGTTGTCTTTCAGTTCATCAAAGAGAGATTATTTTTTGTAAGCCAGACCCAATCATCTGAGGGCTTAAAAGACAGAAGCCAGAGAGATTGCAAGAAACAGTGGACTCTTTTTTGTTGATCTCAAAGAATCAAACTGGCATATTTTACAAGGAGCCATGTGGCATGGAATTGTAAATAGCCTTTAACAGTTGAGTTCCTGAGTTCTATACCTGGAAAGCACATGTCTACCAACAATTAGTTAACCTGGAATAGGACACAGAGCCTCCAGTGAAATTGTGAATTTGGCTGATGTCTTGATTTCAGCCTGGTAAAATGCTGAACAGGGGACCCACTCAACGTGTGTACAAACACCTATTCCACAGAAACCGAGCATTAATAAATTTGTATTGTTTTAGGTCACTAGATTTGTCATAATTTTTTACACAACAATAGAAAACTAGTAACACAGATTGAAGATGAAAAGCTGTCCCAACTTTTAATATAAGGCTCATGGAGCCCAAATAATAAATCTATGCAAGGAGAAAATTAAGAGAAAGGAAAAGAAAAATTAGAAGGTAGTTTATTAGAGACCTAATTTATCTAAGGCGATCAAATAATGCAATTTATTACATTAGCCAATTAAATGCTTCATTTTTATCAATGTCAAAAGTATCTTTTCGCCTAAATTAATAATAATTTATGAAAGAAAACTTCAGTAGCTCAGGAATGGGAGTTTCATAACTAGGAAAGTCTAGGTTATAGTGTAATAATAATCTAACCCTGAATTTAAGTGCCTAAATATAACAAAGGTGGATTCCTAACTCAAGCAAATTCTGTTGTGAGTCAGACAGCTATCTGTAGCAAATGCTCCTTCACATGAAACCTTAAAACATATCCTGGCTGCTTATTTCTTATATCGAGAAAGATCCACTGTAAACATGTAGGGTATAATCTAATCATAATCCAAGAACAGTTCCTGTGAGGAAACAGGAAAGATGTCAAGAAGCTGCACTGATGAAATATTTCTGAGTTTAACATTGTCTAACGTGTTTTACAGAGAATGTATAATTTGAGCTTTTTTTTCTCAGTAAACTGAGAGATCCATAAAAATTACTAGTCAATAAGAATTATAAGTATTAAAGTCCAATTTCATAACTGTTTCAAGTATCTACAGAAACATATTTAAAAATCCAAGCAACACTTGAAAAAAAAATCATACTATAGGTAACAGAAAAGTATACCTTGACGTGGAAGAATTCCAACAATGAATTTATAGGAAAATCTCACAATTTAATAGGAAAAAAAGTGTCAAAACATACATAAAACTTTCAAATAAGAATTATAAATGCTATGGTGCAGATGTTTGTTTACTCCCAAATTTGATATGTTGGAAATCTAGTGCCCAAACTGATGGTTTTAGGAGGTGAGGCCTTTAGGAGGTGATTAGGTCATGAGGGTGGGGCCATCATGGATGAGATTAGTGGACTTATAAAAGAGATCTCAAAGAGCTAGTTTGTCCCTTCCGTCATGAGAGGGCACAGAACTCAGTATCTGCAACTCAGAAAAGAGCTTTCATGAGACATCTAATCTTCCAGCACCCTAATCTTGGACTTCCCAGCATCCAGACCTCTGAGAAATATTTATATATATATATGAGCTACCCAATTTATGGTATTTTGCTATAGCAGCACTAAGTCAATAGATATAGGAATTTAAGTTAGACAAATCATGAGATGTCATTTTCACTGATCAGATAACCAAAAAAAAAAAAAAAAAAGACTATTATAGAAAAACATACTTTCATAATATGTATACCACATATATCAACCACAGATGTTTCCAGTATTGAAAAGTAGGAGCAATATACCTAATACAAATGTCCTTCAGTAAGGGGATTATTAAAAAGTTTAAATTGATTATCAATGGAATGATATGCAGCTATATGTAGACAGAAGGAAAAACACTGCTAAGACATAGGGTTAACTGACATAAAACACATCATTACAGAATAAATAATGTAATTCAATGTAAAATATACAAGCTGAGTATCTACAAATGAGTGTAAAGATTACAGAATTATATAGAAAATGAATTAAATGAAACCAATGAAGTCATTCATAGTTGTTAACTGTGAGAGATACGTGGTTTTATTCAAAACACTTCTATATGTACTTGGATCTCTTTCAACAAGATTTCCCTTGACAAAATACAAATAATCTAGAATTATTTTAAACTTGAAAATATGCTTTTCAACCATTTTGAGGTGAAATAGTGTTAAATTAGTTATTACTTTGCCAAAGAAAAGCAATAAATTTATACTATACCATATGATGTGAAATAAAGCAATGGTAGTCCTTAGCCTGACATTGTCATGTTTGATATTTATAATTTCTTCTAAGGATTGTACTTAAAACTAAATATGTAAGACAACTCTAAAAAAATATGAAATTTATACATAGTGCATATTTTTATGTGATTTGGAGTGATGCTTCAGTATTATCTATGTGTTTATCTTACTGTACTCTAAATCCTAGTATTGACCAGAAATGCTTGGAGCAGGTCAGCAGGCCAGCTTCTACATATCGTGGTTCTATTAGCATATTGTTAAGATAGACAAGTAAATATTAATTCACATAGAATTAAAACATCAAAATATGAATTACCAACTAAGAGAACAACTCGGTCTCAAGTAGTCGAAGAAACGTAACATGAGTGAATGCCAATCACAATCACGTATGAGCAATTAAGAAAAGTTGAAGTAAACATTGTGTACCTAGAATCAAAACAATGCCATGTGGGGATCTTGGCTAGGAGCCTGGGAATATTGGAAGAGAGACTCAGAAAAACCAGGTCCATAAGACAAATAATTAAATGTGGGCGACATATTCCAAAAGTGAGAGCAAGGCATACACAGGGTCCAGTTCATTCATAGTGATAGATATAAGAAGTTCCGTGTCATCTATGTGGGCATTAACAACAATTGGAAGACAGGTAATAGGCACTTACTCTAGAGCAGAAGTTATTTGTTCTGGCCTAGATCCCCACTTGTGTGGTTTTTCATGGGCTGGTGCTGGTTTGTTGGTGGGTGCAGTGCAGCAGACATCTGTAACTCCTGGCCTCTTAAAATAGAAGCAGAGGCAGAAAATGAGACTTGATGGAGTTTTGATCTTTGATCACCGTGTTTCTTCTACGGTATTACCTAGCGGAGTCTGGACCAATAGACTAGGTTCTTATATGCTTACGAAAGGAGTGGAAAATATACCTATTCTTGTTTTTCCACAATGAAATGAACAACACAGGCAGAGAGAGAGAGAGAGAGAGAGAAGAAAGCAGTCATTAGTTAACTGTATTTCTAAAAAATATCTTAACAAATTCCTACAGTTAAAAATATTACTCATACTTAGTACATAATTTCAAACAATTTTTAATGAGCATCAAGAGTATTTTCTCATGTTAACATTAAAATTATGAAGGTATATCTAAATCATATATGCAAAACATTACAGAAAATAGTTGTTACAACTCTACAATGTAATACATACATAAGGAACTCAATAGCTGTACTGAGTAAATCATTGTTTCATCAAGATATAAGTAGTTATATTCTTTCTGTTTTTTGCTCTTTTGTAAACCTTTAAGTCAGAATCATATAACCACATATTCGATTCTTCAAATTGTACATGTGGGACATTTAATAGTGTTCCAGTCCAGCAACAAAATACACATTATAATTTTAGCTTTCTCAATAAGAAACAGCTATTTTTCTCATATACATATGTACATACATACTCATATATACATGTATATATATATATTTATCACTTAAATAGGAAATACCTTATTTAAATAGTAAATTCTGATTAAGAGCTGAATATAGTTTCTTGTTCAATATAGGTTTTTCGTAAAAATTTCAAAAAATTCGGCAATATCGACAGCGAAAGACATGAGCAAAGCACAATATAAAATGGCTATCAACTAAAATATTTCAGGTTGCAAGCAGTGGCTTCAGAACAAGTTCAAATTGCTTTTTAAACTGTGTATTGGCTTTTTTTCTCTTTGCTCTCAGCACCTCAAACTAGATGAACATCTGATAAGAAATGGAAGCACTGAGCTGGTATGTCCTGATTTTTGTGTATAGTTTTTCATCAGCTGCTAAGTTTTATGCCCAGAAATACGTATTTTCTCTTTCTCTGTAATTAAAATCAGAAACATCAACCACAGTAATGATTATTTCATTTATTTATTTATATGGCAAAATAACACTTCATTTAAAAGTACTTTTCTAGTGTTTAAAAATGATTAAATTTTTAAAAAATAAATTCAGTTGCAGCCCAAAATATAAGCAAGTAAAGATTGCAGCCGTCTATATTAGGGAGAAAAAAGGAATAACAGGTAATACTGCGTATTGTGAAGTTCACATTGGTAGTCAGCTCTTCATTACCTTTGGTCATGGCACGAGGCAGTGGCCCATGTAATATAGTGCGCCATCCAGTGGTTCATTTTATTTGCTTGGTGATATATTATCCTATTTTGCTTCTGCATATTTGTAGCTTTAGTTATATTTTAATACTATGCTATTAAATTAAATGTGAATTCCTTGAACACACACACAAGGCATTGAGGAAGAAAAACTGTATGTGAAAGACTATGCATCTTTCCCCAAGTAGCATATTGAATGACTTTACATAAACTGAGAAGAAGAGTTTTGTGAGTTTTTGCAAATGCCTCTTATGCTTTTTGATGAAGGGATATTAGCATGAAGGAACATCAATTGTGGTAGAATATATTTCACATTCATACACAGAAGCCTGTATGTAAGCAAAAATAGTAAATAATTTAAAGTACACAAGATACAGCTTATGCCTCCAAAAAATGTAAGGGAAATTAATAGGAGCTATAAATCACTCAGGGTCTTAGATGTCATTTAAGACATCTGAATATTTTGATAAGAGGAATATCTGAGTAAAATATGATTCAGGCAAGAATCATCAATAATGTTCAATATAGAGAATAAAATTTAATCAATTCTAAGGGTATTAATGTTATCTTGGATATCTCCCCTAAAATTATTTATTAACTACAAAAATATTTTTTAAAAATAATAACTACAGAGTAGGCTAAATGGACACTTTAACTGCATGATCAAAATTAATATGACAAATAAGACTGATGGAATCATGTGCTTTTGGATGTATTACTTTGAAAAGAACATGGTATTGCTTCAGTAATATTTCAGCCAAAAATTAGTTGCTTGAACTTTATCATGAGAAAATGTCAGAAAATCAAAAAAAATACTAGTTTGTAGTTTTGAAAAAATGTCAGCTTTCTGAAAGACCAAGAAATGTTGAGAAAGTTTTCCAGATTAAAAGAGACGAAAGCGAATGACAACTAAATGAAATAAAGGATTCCAGCGATAACATGTACTAGGAAAAATATTTACTTAAGGACATTATTGAGACAAGTAACATATTAAAATATAATTGTGCATGATTAGATACTAATATTAAATTACCTATGAATTTCCTGAATTTTTAAATTATGGATATACAAGAAAATATTCTTAGGGAATAAATAAAGAACCACTAAGGGGTAATGATGTTTGATGCATGCAGTCTGCTCTAAATATTTTCACAACAAATAATATAAATGATATATATGGAGGAGGGTAGAGGAGAGATCTGAGAGAGGGAGAATGAGAAAACGAATCTGGCGAGATGTTAACAATTTTGAAAAGAGGGTATGTAACATTCTAGGTTCAGTGAGGAGGATGAATTAGAAGAGATTCTATCTATCTGGTTATAGACAGATGAGTTGGGAAAGTGTAGTAGCTATCCAGGTGAGTGATGATGGTGTCCTTCCATGATACATTGGGAGCATTAAGGGAAAGAACCAGAATCAAGACCTTGGTGACTTATTGTTCATAGCAAAGTGGGAGGGGAGTAAAAGAAGGTACCTGTGTATTTGAAATAGACTCAGCTGTTTGGATGGCGATGTCAATTAATGCAGTAGGAAACCAAGGTTAAGGAACCCAGGAAGAGAAGGCATTGGGCTAGTTTGGATGTGAACTGCTTACAGAACTATTACATGAGAACATCCAATAGATTGAGATCTACATGGATTTATAACTTAAAGGACAGATATCAGTGGAAATGTACTTTGGGATTCATATTTTATAATTTAAAATATGCTTTTGAATCACAGAAATGGATGAATTCTCCTGATAAACACTAATAAGTTAGCATTTGGCAAAGGAAGAAAGAGAAGGAAAACTGTCATATAATACAAATGAAAGAAGAATTTGAAGAAGGAAGAAGCGGTTAGAGTTTCTATAAATATGGCGAAAGTCAAGTAAGCATAGTATATTAGTTTGCTAGGACTGCCATAAAAAAGAACCATAAGCAGAGTGATTTAAACAGCAGAAACACATTGTCTCAGTTCTAGAGCAAGAAGTCCAAGGCCAAGATGTACTGTTGACATGGTTGTTTATTTCTGAAGGCCATGGGAGGAGGATCTGCTCCATGCCTTCCTCCTTGGCTCATGGATGACTGTCTTCTCCTTCGTGTCTTCGTATTTTCTTACTATCATGTATATCTTTGTCTAAATTTTCTCTTTTTATAAGAATATCAGTCAGATTAGGGGCCCAAGTTACTCTGGTTTGGGTTCATCTTAATTAGTTACATCTTCAATGACCCTATTTGCAAATACAGTTACATTCTGAGGTACTGGGAGTTAGGACTTCAACATATGAATTTATGAGAGGCACAATTCAACACATAGCACCCTGAACGATATTTATTATTCAGATTGACCGAGGATGGTTTAGCTGTAGCTCAGGTAAAGAGGCTAAAGGCAGGTTAAGAGAAACAGTGGAAATCACCAGATGATCAGAGTTAAGAAGGGAAAGTGAGGTGGGGGATGAGGACTGCAGTACAGGTACTATGTTCCAGAAGTCTGTCTGCTGTGGAGACGACAAGGGTCCTATGGAAGCTCAATTTTAAATGCGAGATTTTAAAAAATCAAAAAAATCAAAAAACGATAAAGGATCTAGCTAAAGCAAAGCTACAAATACAGGATGATAAGGGTACCAAAAGAGAAACTTGTGAGAAAATGAGAATCCTTAAGAAGTGCAGGGCTTAGAGAAGTGGATCACCAATCCCACAGTGACAGGGAGAGAGAGAGAAATAATTTATATAGTTACATATCATTTCAATGAAAAACACATGTGAAAATATTTTTAAAATAGTAATGGGCTGTTCATATAAATAATGTTAATATATTGTTTTAATATTAAGTTATTTATTAAATATCCTTTGTAATTCTTACTTGAAAGTTACTAATATAAAGAATGAGATTACTTTTCTGGAGCCTAAATAGATTTGCCAGAATGAGTTAGATCATACTCAAACCTGTATATCATTAACTTTTTATTATATAATATTTGCTCTTCTATTGGACAATTCAGTGTACTCATTTTGAAATTGAGAAATCAATCACATGTGTTTTATTAGGCATGTATAATTTTATAATCAAATATGATGAAAGATAACTGTAATTATGCTTTTAAAAAGTTAAAGATGTTGTTAATATTACTAAATTTATTTGTTTAATAATGCAAATAAAATGAATACTGAAAAAGTTTAGCCACATACTTTTCATGATAAAATACTAGCTGCATTTATTCTATGTTTCCATCACAAGATAAACAGTCTCTAGAATATGAGTACTGTGTACTTTTTGATTCAGTATCGGCATGAGTTTTTCTAGTCAACAGTTTTTCTAATATATGTCTGTTATGCTGAAATTCAGAAAAAAAAAAATTGGTCCAATATTAATGATCCAGCTCAACTATGTGATTAAATTCATGTGGGAAAGTATACATTTTTTTATATATTTTTTTAAAGTAAATTCAGTTAACTGATAAATTCCAAGTACAAGAATATATTGACTTTTTTTTATATATAAAGACTATAGTTTTTGTTAACGAACTTGATATCTAAAATGGTCGATATTATCTACCACACTTTTTGAATTCTGGCACTCATTTTCATCCTAAAAACGAACCAGCAAACAAATAATCAAAACGGAACAAATATATACTTAGGTCAGCTAGATAAATATGGTAAAAAAAAAAAAAAAAAGAAATTTGGTTTAGATTTGAAAAAAACTGTTTAAGAATTTTGGGGGTAAAATTTAAAAAATACTAAAAGGATCATGTATGAGGAACAATCTATTGCATTTTTAGGTATACAAGTATCAACTATTATTATTACATTTTAGTTTTGAGTCCCTTGCCTCCTTGCTGTCAATCACTGAAACCAAATATTAAAAGCATGGACAACGTGTTATTTCTAAATACAACCTAAATCATTCCTAAATACTTTTGAAGAGTACATGTTATTTCTAGCTGCTATTTCTAATACTTTACAAAAAAAAAATAGTGAGGATGAAAATCTCCATGGATGTTCTTATTCTCTTTCACCTACATTCTCTGGAATGTCATTGTCTCTAATTCCCCACTAACATAATTTTCTCAACTACACCTTTACTTTAGAGATAACACACTCAGAATATATCTATCTGAAAACTTAACGCCTACCCACCCATACCACCCTCCCGCACACTTTCTCATAAAGTTACAGGTCAGTCTCTCATTTTAGTTTTAGCCCTTGCAATTGTCTGCAGTTGTGGCCATAACGATCATTTGTGACTCCTAGTCATCACATCTTATATTTTGAATACTGATTTTTCTCAAAGTGTCTATGTCATTAAGCCAATTGTTTACTCTCCTCTATCTTTGACAGTGTTTCAGAAAAACCTGAATTCTCCTTTAGATCTTGTACTACCCGGTAGTGAGTCCCAGGGTATATCATTTAATGACTTTTGTCTTCAGTTTTATCATTAGTTACATGAAGGACATTGGTGTCAGTTCTTGTTCCTCTTGTGAAACAGTACAGCAGAGCAACAAAACCATTGATTTTGGAGCCTAACCGAAGTGAGCATACATCACAGTAAGATAAATTATTAATGTGTGAAAGGGATGAATTTATGTAATCACTGCCAAGCTAATACTTCTTATTTATGGAAGGAGAATAATATCAATTCTTCAGTATTTTACTGATTGAACTTATTACGTTTATACTATGATGCAAAAGTTAAAGGTCACAATTAGGTTAAAGGTTTTAGAATCCATTTAGGGTGTTTTATACACAGAGAGTTGAATTTTTCTAATTCTGTATTGGAAGGAGGACCAAAAGTAAAATATTTTCCACTTAAAACTATTCACATTCTTCTGAGGAAAAAAAAAAAAAACCCTCAGTAGACCGTTATATGTAATGATTCCTCAACCAAAAGCAATTTTCTTCACAAGGCATAAATCTAATTTAAGTTATGTCTATGATTATCTAGAATTTATTCCTATAAACTAAGTGTTCTCTAGAATCCAATCAATGCCAGAAGAAATGAGGTCTCAAGGGAGGCAAGAAAAACGAGAGGAAAATAAACATAACATATAGGAATTCTTCTACAGCAGAATTAAAACTAGTGAGCTTGGATATTTGTGTTGAGGAGTCCTATATGATGGTCATTACAAAATCTTCTCAGGAATTACTAATCAGATCTGGTTTTAATTCTGTTGTAGGTGAATTCTCATATTACAGAAAATTTATTGTATCCTATGTGTATATATGTTTTCCTTTCCTTTCCTTCTGCCTCCCTGGTGATCTTTTTTCTTTCTGCTTACTTTGGATTCTAGAAAGGACTCAAGAGAGTAACTCCTAAGAGTTCTTAACACAAGGAGAATTTTTTTCTTTTTCATTTATTGTAGTTATATGAGATGATGGATGTCTGCTAAACCTAGTGATAATCATTTCACAATATATGTAAATCAAACCATCATTCTGTGCACCTCAAACTTATGTAGCGATGTATGTCAATTATTTTTGAATAAGATTTTAAAAAAGTAGCATCCTCACATGATGACATTATTTATGTACAAATCCCCTGCTAATAATAATTGTTCTGTGAAGTTTTTCACAGTTAAAACTCTGTATTCAGTTCCTACCTATATTCGTTATAATAATAATTTTTGTATTACACAGACACCTGGGTGAAACTAAAGTTTAAATCTATTCCTTTCCCTAAATAGTGACTTTCATCTATTATAGATGTATTTTTGTCTAATGCATACTCATATGCATTATCTCATTTGATAGTAAGTATATTTTTATGATGACAAATGATTCTAAAATGACATTTAACACATGGGCTCAAGTACAGTTTTCCCCAATGTTATAATAAACACTCATTACGGAACAGAAAATGGTGAAATTCTCAGCAAGAAAACTAATATTGCCAAGAAATGTGCTGTAAGAAATGTTGAAAATCGATCATTAACTGAAGTATCACTAGCATTATGTTGATAAATGTTGTTGGTATGCACTTCCTTTACTCATTAAACAGAGAAACACTGGAGAAGAAGGAAATAATGCATCCTTTTCCCATTGTTACCCTTCTTAAAGAATATCTTAGGGATATTACCCATAAAAAAATAAGCAGTTATCCTCAATGCTGAAAGGGCTTCCTTTTGAAGTCGTTCTATAACTGAAATATATAGAGTAACTCATACAATTCTCTGGAATGATATTATATGGAGAGTTATAGGTTTATATGTCAATATTCAGGTTAACTTTCTGTTAAAACTACTATGATCTTACATAATGAGCACTGAAAAAATAATGGAGAATAAGGACAACTGAGGAGCAATTAAGGAAAAAAGACAAAGCAAAGAGATATATGCATATAATATAGTTTTAGTAATTGAAAATTTATTTGTTTTAAATAGGGAATGTGAAAAAATAAACCTGAACAATGAAGGTCTTCTAGAAGACTAGGAAAAATAACTCTAAAAGAGCTGCTAAAGGAATAAAAAACATTTTTAAGAAAACTTTTGGCTGGATGTAATAATATGTATCTTTCCAGAACCAGAAACAGAAAGTCATAACAATGGCATAAGATAAAAATAGAAGAATATTAAATGAAATTAAATAAAAATAATTACCAGTGATTTAGAAAAAGAGTTGAGAATGTTACTTAAACTTCTTAGGAAACTATTGGAACAAACAAATCTATGATTAGAGCCAAATCTACGATCTTAACATTTAAGGGAATAGATTCCCATATCTGGACTACTACATACCCTGAACAGCACTCCAATGAAAACATATTAAACCAGATAAAATAATGCATAGCTGACTTTGAAAGAAAGTAAGGTTAATGTTAGTTGTGAACCCTGGAAAAACACTTGCGTATATGCACAAGATGACATCACTGAGTATTTTCAGAATTTTACATAATATTGAAAATGGAAAACAACCTAAATATAACTTAACACAGGTGAATAGATAAATAAATTAGGACTGAAGTAGCGTAAAAAATGTAAATTAAAAAAGTGAGTTGCAAAATGATATATACATGCCATATAAATGTATTTACAGTTCAAAATATACGAAATTGAATTATGTGTTATTTAACTGTAATATGTAAGTAGAAAGTAACAAAGATACACATAAGGATGATATGTAACCTCAACACATGACTGTGATTACTCTCTGAGGATATTTAGAAAAAGAATGTAATTGGACAGGGTTGAATAAATGCCTTCAATATCACATGCAATATTTTGTCATCTTTTTTTCTTAAATATGTTATAATAACAAAAAACAATAATAGAGAAAATAAATACAATTAGTTTCCAAGTAAAATTTTTTCAAGTCTTTAAAAATAAAATATATTGAAGTTATTGAAATGAAGAAAGGATAAGCATCTAGGAGAAATCTTTTAACAACAGAGAAAATTAACATAATTAGTGAGTTCATGTTCTTAACAAAATCTAAATAAGATCTTCAATATATTTTTATTTACATATTTATAATTTTAACATTTAAAAGCAACATGTAGATAGAATCTTTTTAAACAAGATAGACACTAAGGGGCTACTAACTTTATAGATGCATAGAAATAGATCTGAAAGAACCTAAAAGATCTTTTTTTCCCCTTTAACTATATAAAAGAAGTATTTAGGTCCAGTAGCAGGAGTTTTTCTTCCTTAATTTTTGACATGTATTGGAACTGAATTTAATTTTGAGTTTATTTATCTTCTCCAATAAGCCATGAGTCAGAGTCATAAATGCTCTTGTACTTTACTTCCAGCAATGTAGTTATGAGCTACAACATGAATGCTCTGTTTATGTGTGGTTATGAGAAGGTAAAATAAATCTGTTGTGTTTAAAGGGAACTTCTTAAATTATATAAACCTGGGTGCCTAACATACTTCTCTTTTAGCACAATAATACCCAATTTGATTAATAAAACTACTCCCATACTCTGGTAAATATAATTTCTTTAAAGAAAGATGTACAATAAAATGGGAGATTTTACAATTTATTACTATCAATCTTAATGAAAACTGAGACAACTTTGCTGTGTGAAAAGGAAATAGTTTGTACTTTACATAGCACTTAAAATCTCTGAATTTTGTAATGTCTACTTGTATCATTACTATTGGTATCACAGGCTCACCCATTACTATTTATATCACTTGCTCACCTTTCTTATTATCTTCTCTAAAAATAACTTCAATGCATCATGTGAGAAAGTATTTGGGGCTTCATGAGGAGACAGACAAAAGAGAGATACCTGTTAGAAAGTAACTGGTGCTATAATTTTTTTTCAGCATCTTGAAGTTGATCTTAATCATACCTAGTTTTAGGAATATTATAATTTAGCTGAATCTTGACTTCTACAAAAGATACATTAAGATGAAGTAATGTAATATTAAACATCAAAATAATCGGCATGGAAACTGGAACTCAGCCTAGGATCTCTTAAGCTGAATCCTTATGGCCACTGTTTACTTTGTAAATCATGTATATTTGCAGCAGGATGGGTCCCACTCACAGGAGGGAAAAATGATAATGGTTATGAATAATTATATTAAAAAGTTAATAAGTGTGGAGATCCATGTGTTCTTTCAGAATTCTTTTTAGAATATTGGCAGTTAAAATGAACTCAATTTGAGTGAAACGTGAAAGTTATAAAATACAGTGTTCTCATAAATTATATGTTCTAATGGCTAATGATAGCTTCTTGTCAGAAAATAACATGAAGACTCAAGTATGTATTTTCCTGAGATACTCTATGGTCTTAACAATAAATCTGAATAATTAAAGCATTTCAAGGTTCACAAGTAAAACAACAAAAATCTTTACTTTAAACTGAGGATAATCTACCCCTAACAATTTAAGACTAGATCCAACAACTTTATTACAGTGATATATGTTCTCCACTTTGCTCTGTTTATAAGACACTATTCAAGTTTTGTGGGAACACAATAACAGGCTAAGTAACTCACTTGCGAGGCATTCATTTCGAGGAAGTCAATTACCTCAATCTCATTGCTAGCTTGTGATGAAAGCACTTAAAACATGAATATTGAGATCAACTCATTCCATTTAGTCCATAAAATGATGGCAAGTGATATTTTAAAACACTCGGATTTTGGAGTGTTTCAGTAATGAAACAGAAACAATTTTAAGCTAAACATGTTTGCTTTCAAAGTTAAACTCCATGTAAAATAGATGAATATATGCACATGTAAGTATATTAATTTAAAAAAATCATACTTTTAATTGCCTCAGAACTTTTAAATATTAGACTGCGATGCAGAGTTTCTGTAAGTGTTTGGAGGACTGAAAGTGTTAGAAAATAGCTTTCCAAACTCTGCACATGATAATGGGCTAAGTGTGCAGATCAAGTTCAAGGGAAGTGATCTATAGTTTTGAGAAAGATGACATAAATCATGAAATTGTTTAAAAGCTCTTCTATAAGAGATGATCATTCTTAAAACAAAACAAAAATGGTTCTTGTGACTTCTCTGCTTAATACAATTCAAAGTTACCTAGAATAAGATCTACACTTATTACTAGAGCATGCAGGACCCATATAAGCCCAGTTGGTCAGTGTCTCCACCTCCACTACCCATCTTGCATACTATGCTTCAGCAACACAGACCTTTCATGTCCATAAAGGTGTCATTCTGTATCTTACGTTCATGATTTTGAACACGCTGTTCAACTTGCAAAGAACAGTTTCCCATCTTTTGTGGTATTTTCTGTTCTGATTCTTCAAAAGATCTTTAGGTCTCTAATTACATTCCATTTTCTTAGAGAAGCTTTCAGTACTCCAAGATATTGACATGTCCATCTCTTTAGTATTTCTTTATAGATCTTACACGATTACTTTTAAATCATTTTCTTTGGAATTCTTATTTCCAGACAAGAATGTACACTGTATGAAGGCAAACAGGTTACATCTTTTTTTAATAATAAAATAATTTTATTTAGTTTTTTTAAATGATATTATTTCACATATAAACTTCAAGATTACAGTGTATATTTGCCAAAAGGAGGGGTAGACTTTGAGCTCACCGAAGGAGAACAGGGAAACACACTCCCTACGGAGTTTAGTGGAAGTACTTTTTTAAAAAACTTCACAATGCTACCCTGACTTGTTGCTAGTAAGAAAATTCACATCCATCACTTTGAGAAAGCACCTTTTAACTCATGTGAATGGAAAACATCTCTAGGAATGAGAGCACAAAGGTTAATGATCCAGATTTCCCATGGCAATGATTATTTATCTGCAGCAACAATATGGCAAATTAAGAGTTTATTGTAGTTCCAAAGCTCTTATAAGGCGGGCTAGAGGGCAAAAACATATATAGAAATAAATAAATAAAAATCACTCGATTCCATAAACCTTGTCATGTCATTTGGAATACAGTAGTATCAGTTGATTTAATGAGTAAGTGAATAAACAGACATTAACTTAAACTCTCTGAAAAACATTAATAATACTGTGGTGATAGTCTTCTGAAGTAGTCTCAGTGATTCCTGCCTCTTGGTATTCATGGCCTTATGTAAATGCCTCTCCTCTTGAATACAGACTGGACCTGGTGATTTACTTATAACCAATGGCAAAGATGATGGGGTGCTACTTTTATGTTTAGAAAAAAAACGAACATTAACAGACTCTGTTTTGCTGATTTGCTGAAGCAACTTGCCATGTTGAAACAAGATGATTATGTGAAAAGGAACTGAAGTTGGCCTCTGTCTAACAGCCAGGAAGGAGCTGATGCCCTCAGTACAACACCTCTTAGGTACATAAATTTTACCGACAGGCACGTGAGTAAGTTTAGGTGTTGTGTATTCCTCAGTTAAGCCTTCAAATGCAATCCCAGCCTTAACTCACACATTGGTTGAAACTTGTGAGACGCTGGAAGCAGAGGATGCAGTTAATTTCTGCCTAGATTCATAACCCACAGAAACTGAGATAATGAAAGTGTGTAGACTTGTGAGTCTTGAGGCACTATTATGCTGTAGTAGATAACGGACAAATTTTGACGGCTAAAGAATCTGAAAGGGAGCAGTTTTCACTATTACGTAGGGAGAAGCATGACCATGAAGATGTACACAAGACAAGGAAAATAGGAGAGAACGATGACTTTGTGTGAAAAGACGAAATAGCTTCTGTTCTGATTAACCATTTCTTTGTGTTATGTGACTTTATTTCAAGGTCTTGGATACTAATAACATTTTCTGTTTTTCTGATATACAAATTCCTACTTTCTTGAGCTAATTTTAGAAGGTTATCATTTATTGAAAACAAACTAACACTGATTAAGACAATGTATATATTTATATAATTGAAATATAGGCAATGTTTCATTAATTGATTAAGGAAAAGAAGAGAGAACTATGGATATTTGGGATGGATGATTCTTAGGGGTTAAGACATAACTTTGGAGAAAGTTCAGAAGCAGAAGTTGGATTTAAGAAAAGATAATACTGAACAAGTGAAATTTATAGTGATGAAGGAATGGTGCTTGTTGAGGAGACAAGAAAGTGATTCTAATTATTTAACTTACAGGATAAATAAAATCAATGCAGTGGTAATTTAGTTGATTAAGTAAGCATCACTTACCATTTTAATGCTCTACATAGCTCAAATAAGCCATTATTAAAAAGATTCATTTGCATGCATGGCAGGAAATCTCAAAGTGTCTTAGCTTAAAAATAAAGGAATAAGAATTTCTATAAAAATTTTACTTAGTAATAATCAATTTTACTGAAAGAAAGCTAAGGGACACAGGTGGGCCTCAGGGACCACTGTAACCCAAGGCTTGAATAATCAGGACTCTATCTCAGGCATTTGCCTCTGATTCTTTTCTTATGCTAATGTGATTCTCTCTAACCACAGACCTTCTCCAATGGGGCGAGAAACATGGCTACCAACAAGATGATGATTTTATATTCCAGAGCTTCTGGTACCACCATTGAATATGTCTGAGATATTTTAACTCAAATCAATAGTTCCATCAAAGGCACTCATTGACTCAGATTGTGTAAGGTCTACTTACTTGGAGCAATCATTGGTCACATTGTATGAACACAACACTAGTTGTAGCCATGAAGATGACAGACCTGTTAGTTTATATAAAAATTAATGCTGTATTAGCTATAACACTAAATGCAAAGGCAAGAAAAGGAAAAGGTGGATGAATTGGATTTCATCAAAATTTAAACTTTTGTATATTAAAGGACACTATCAAGAAAGTGAAAGACACTATACAAAATAAGAGAAAATATTTGTAAATCATATGTCAGGATCTAATGTCAAATATATAAAGAACTCTTACAATTCAACAGCGAAAAAGGCAAACAACCCAATTAAAAGTTGACCAGAATAGATAACTTTCCAAAGAAGATATACACATGGCTGAGCATCATAAATCATTAGAAAAATGCAAGTCAGAATCACAATGAGATACAAATTTTCATAGCAACAGTAATCACAATACTTAAAAGGTGATGTCAAGTGTCCATCAACTGATGAATGGATAAACGATATTATCCATTCTATTACTTACAATGAAATATTATTTAGCTATGAAAATAAAGTGCTGCATAAGTCAGAAAGAAAAAGTTGAAAAATCGTATGATATCCCTTATATGTGGGATATAAACCTAAAAGCAACAAATGAGCAAGATAAACAGAGACTCTTGGACATGGACTATAGACTAGTGGTTACCAGAGGTTAGAGGGTAGGGGAGGAAGGGGGAGGTAGATGGGTTAAAGGGGGTCCAATATAAGGGGTAGGGGCAAGGGGATCAAATATATAGTAGCTGAAGGAAATTGGACTTTGGGTGGTAAACAGGCAATAAAATATACAGATGTCAAGTTATAATGTACACCTGAAAATTATATAATTGTGTTAACCAATGTTACCTTAATAAACTTAATAGAAAAAATAAAAATAAATAAATAAAAATAAAGTGCTGCTATGCTGCAATGTGGATGAACTTAAACCATGCTAAAAGTCACAAAATATCACAATATTGCAGGATTCCATTTATATAAAATTTCCAGAAGAGATAAATCTGTAGAGACAGAAGGTAGACTCATGGTTTCCAGGGGCTGGGGGAAGAAGAAATGAGTGATGACTGCTTAGTAGATAGGTATAGGCCATTTGAAAGTAGAGTGTCCCTGTGAAACCTTTTATAAACTGAAACAGTGTAAAGTGAAGAAGCAATTACCATTAATTTATGTGGAAACAGTTTTGAACATTCCCAGATCCCAAATCCAATGCCTGAACAATGACTGTTTTGTTCACCACGGTCAAAATACTTAATTACATCCTGTTTTATACTAAATGTAACACCCTGATGAGCTCCCTTAGACTATTCTGATACCTTACCACATCTCTTGCTAACAGATGCACAAAATAAATCAGGATAAAGCACAGATGCTCACAGATACAGTTCAAAGCCATGGCAGCTGATGCTGAGGTGCTGAGTGTGGTCCTGGAAAAGAAGCTTGGCAGGGCCATTCTAGCTGCTGCCGGTACACACACCGCAAAACACATTCTGAATGCTATTTTTGTTTTTCACCATTTTTTGCAAAAGCGAAAATCCTCTTTGGATTTCTTTCATTAATGAAAACAGGTTACTAACGTAGATTTTTCATAAAATTAAATGGCATAACACTGACTTTAAAAAAGCAAAGGTACAGTTTCCTTTGGGGATGTTGTCTAGGAACTAGATAGAGGTGATGGTTGAACAACATTGTGAAGGTACCGAATGCCACGAAATGATAGGTTTGAAGATGGCTAATGGATAATTTTATGTTACACGAATTTTACCTCAGTAAAAATTTTAACATGTTGTGAAGACTATCGAACGTATGTAATAACACATATTCTGGTTTATTCTCCTTAAAATATTTGGATACAATCTAAGTTATCAAACAAAAATATTTATACTCATATTTATGTTTATGTTCAGAGTCAAGTAATACATATATAGTTGCATATATGTGTACTTTATGTGTTATAGGGAATAGACATTTAATCTCAATTTAAAAATAATGTAAAAAAAGGCAGTTATTCCATCCATTTATGCAGCCCCATGGTCACAAACTGTATTCCTAGTTCTAATTATCTAATTTATATTTGACTGTACTTAATCACAGGTTAATGGCAAAGGTAAAACAGCCATATGATTTAAATTCGTATGGCCAGTTAGATGCAAACTCTAACTGGATTCTTAAGTTGATCGCTACTGCTGTCATGGTAGCTCACTGTTAAGAGAAAACCAAATTTTAAAACACTAATATCTATCCTGGGCAATGTGCTGTGTTCCACTGTTTAATATATTCAGTGTACTATAGTATGGCCAAATAGAAATGTGATTTAAAAATTAGATCAACATTTATATTCTAAGGGAATTTTGCATTTTCAAGCAGTCCCTCATGTTGAAAAAAAAAGCAGTATTTAAAAGAATCACTCATATTTCACTTTTTCGAAAAAGGATTCTGGACTAAAAAAGAATTTGAAAACCACCGATATAATAATTCAGCAAACCAGACTGTATTCGACTCACAGTATTTTTTTCTGAATATTTTTTAAGAGAAGTAATAATTTGACTACCATGGAGGAAGGATATTTTACCCTGAATAGACCACAAATGCTGAAGGCAATTACCAAAGCTTGTCCCTTGAACTACTATGATTTATATCATTATTATTGAAATAAAATAACCATATGTGACTACATATATCAAAGTTATTTTCCACACGTTTGTGTGTTTGCATGGTACTTATATCATTCAATAGTCTTGCTTTATATTCAACAAAAGTAGATTAATAACTTAGTCAAAAATAATATGGCTCTCATATTTTATTTACATACCACCCCACATCCCCCCCCACACACACACACACGGTGAAATCATTGAGGAATCTGGTTTCAGACCAAAATCTTATGTGTGATCTTTTAGGCGTGACCACCGGCAGTTTCAAAGGGTTTACCTGGCAGGCATCATGGGGCAAATCTGTCTGCCTCACTCCAGACTCGGTTCACTGCTAATGCCTTGCAGCCTCTGAAAGGAGTCTCAGTTGAGCACTCAGGCCACCTGTCAGCCATGCCCTTCACATAGCTTCATTTCTAGATCAGGCATCTCCATTTACCTCCCTCGGAGGCCTCGTTTTGGGGGGCTTTTTTGCCAGGACCTTTTCCAGGTGCCTCTGCTGAGATCTGAGATCTCCTTATGGATTGGAAGGAAGGTGAAAGAAACTTAAAAATACTTTTTTCTATTTTGACTTAATATTTTCCCATTCCCCCTCTGATCCCCAGGTCTGTAAAACAAAAGGCAGAAAGGAGCATTTTGTTGGGGCTTACTTGGCACTGAGGTCCTATTTATCCTGATGTATTTGACCCTCCACCAATGCTGTTCTGTGAGGAAACATGGAACCCTGGGGGAATTGGTGAGTTCTCTCGCTTATGCTATCACAGTAAATGATTGAAGGCTTAATGTTATTTTCCTTCGGTTTGTTGTTTTATTCAACTACTATTGATACCTGCTGTTTAACTCTCTCCAGCTCAGCTCAGCTCTTTTATCAGTAATTCTCAGTTTATCAGGAATTGTTGTATAGATATTGGGTGGTATTTTTGAAAAGACAGTTCATTACATGATTAAAGTTATGACCAAAGGGTACAGTTACAGCAGATGCTCTCTGTATTTCCTACCCTCTGATCCCTTTATCTATGGTGTGCATCAGTATCCCAGCTACTAAGACTTAAGCCATTGTCTTTTCCAGAAGTCTTCATAAACATTTAGAGTGTCTGGAGGTTTTTGATACTTTCCTCTGCCAATGGTCCCCTTTTCCTGCTTTTTATAGCAGCCTTTAACCAAGGATAGAATAGGAACATGAAAGCTAGCTCTCTTGCCTATAGCTGGAACAATATCAGGAGTGTGATTTATGCTCCAGAGTTCTTCATGAGATCAAACCGAGATGGGACATTGCAAGAAATACCCTAGCTTGGTTTCTTCTCTCTTCTTTGTCCAGCTTCTCTCCCTTAAAAGTAACTCTTGGGAATAGTTCCTTAATAAATCATCTGCATTCTTATCTCTTTTTTTTATTTGTGACAAATTCGACATAAGACAAAGGTGGAAACCGGTGCATAGAAGATAACTTTTCTGCAGCTTTTAAAACCTATAGATCAGAGGAGACAGAAGAAATGGACATATTTCTGTAAAAGAAAGTTTTAAAGGGGAAATAGGAATAACTCTGACTTAAGCAATAAGCATATCTAATTGCTTTAAAAGATAGAAATATTTTTATTCTCCCACATAAAGACATCATTCCCAACTGTTTTACAGACATATTTCTTAAACTTATGGAATATATAACATTATATTACTTAAATTCTTAAATATATAAAAGTCAATAAGTCTTAATGTTTTGGGTAAAAAAGTATAACTGTTAATATCAAAATGACATAAAAGTGTCACAGAAGCATATATGTAAGTGAAATAGTAAATAATTTAAAGTACACGATACAATTTATGCCTCCAAAAAATATTAGAATGGGGACATATATAATTATTTTAAAAAGTGAGACAGTAAAACATGAGTTTTTTGTGGGAATAAATAATATTTAAAATTAGAAAATATATTAATATATTGCACTAAATTATGAATTAAAGGAGAAAACCTAGTCGTATTGAAATACAGATTTGATAAAATTCTGTATTCATTTTAAAGAAAAGGAAAAAGCATTTCACTTAACTGGAACAGACAAATCTCCTCTTGAATGAGACTATCTGAAATTAACAGTAAAGACACTATTTAGATGAACAATTAAAAAGCTCACAAAGTCAGAAAAAAGACAAAGTTACAACCTATCAAAATTATTATTCAACATAATTTGGAGGTAAAGAGTTTGAGTAATATGACTATTCCAGAAAATAAGGAAAATTTATATTTTGGATAGTATAATTATTTTCAAGTAATTTCTAACCAGAAAACCCAAGACAATTAATAGAAGAAATCATATAGGACTAATGGGAGAGATCAATATATAACAGGTCAAATAAGATATAGGTAAAAAAGAGAACTTACTTTGTTATGAAAAAATATATACATAGTAGCCAAAAAAGGAAATATTAATATATAATAAGAAATATGAGGAAACACTATGACAAAAATAAAATTTTCTAAACATATTGAAAAGTTTGCATGTTAAACAGAGAATGCTAAAATTTTCACATTATTTTTGCATACTTTTTCCTCCAGAATAATTTTTAAAAGGATCATTAAGCTCTAAAACTAAAATTTCCTGATATTTTGATAGATCATTGCAATAGTTTTATTTGAAGAAATCGATATCTTACTATATTGTTATTGAATAAAGTGGAATGAGCTAATTTGCCAGTCAAGTTTTCATCTATTTCATTTCTTAATTCATTCCACAATTATTTTTTATCTACAGTAAACTTTTATAAAACATGGAGCTCCAAATAGGAATGGGAAAATTGACCAATAGATGGACTAGAAAGTCCTAAAAGAGAAGTTTGTACTTATTCGTTCAATAACTATACTCAGCACATGACAAGCACTTTTCTACCTCAATGTACATGGAACTTATTATTTGTATATATGAAGCTTAAAGAATCATTCCAAAACACTGTGTAAATGATGTACATTTCAGTATGTGTTTTGGTAGCAATTAACTATTCACTGTACTTAAATATATCCAATGCTCTATAATACAGCATTCACCAAAAATAATTTTCAAATCATCTAAATCAAATGCAGATTATAATGAAAAAAGTATAAGAGAATGATTTCATAAAGTGAATAATTCTGATAAAACTTTAAATGAGTTAGGAACAAAAGAATTAAAATCATAGATCATTTCATTAATAAATATAGTGAAAGTATACTTATGTTTTATTTTGGTACCTTCTTTTACTTTCACATTTGCCCTGTGATTGATGATAAATTATATCACATTATCTATTACAGGGTTTAGTACTGATGTTATAGTTATTGATAATTAAAAATGAAGATTACAGATGCACTTAAAAATATATTGCTTTTAAACTCATCAGTCATATATTGTTTTCATAGATGTTTTGTTTTTAATTTATATTTTTATTGTTAAAAGAAATGGAGACCGCCCTTTAAAGTTTACAAAACTAGTTTAATCATACAAACTAGTTTATTCATTCAAACCTAGTTTATACAAACAAAGGTTAATTTAGCTTCTTTTGCAAGTTCAACTAAATCTTGGTCATTTCTTGCTTATACCTCTGGAAATCATAGGCAGAATTTGAACTGTTTTCCAAGGTTAATATGAGGTAACCACTGAAAATTCTAACACTGTGACCAATTAATAAAGTCATTGCTTTCTTACTATATAAGCTGCTTTATGACAGTATACCCATTGACCTCTTCCCATCTTTTAGTTTGTTTCTGGTTTGCAAACTGTCTTTTTGGTATAAGCACAACAAATTTTTACCAATTACTACCTTAGTGATTCCTTGGTTTTACTTTGCCTTTATCTGAACCTTCACATTGTTAATATATGTCAACAAATACTAAGTAAAATATACATGAATTCACTAGTTATATAATCAAGAAATTATGTTTTTTTCTCATCTCATTACTCTATTTTTCCCCTGAGAACAAAATATGAAGCATTGTGTTTAGATTAGTTTTCACAAATAACTATCATTTTAGTTGGTTCTTTTTTTCCTTAGGCATGAAACAAGAAGGAAAAATTATAGCTAGCATTGTCCTCAGAATATTCTCCTCATGAGAAATGAAAACATTAAACCTTTTACAAGTAAAAACAATAAAAAATGATGATCATTGTACAGAATATTTAATTCGACTCATAAAAGACAAGAACATTTATATATTTGCAACTGATAAGTAACACATTTGGAGCACATATAAGATTCAGTAGTAGATTTGTAGGAATTTTTGTGATTATCAGTGAACCTGATAAAATAGGTTTCTCTTATGGATGGTAAATAACCAATGTGCATTTTTTAAAAGTCTGAGAAAAGAAATGGATGTGTGTAAAATGGCTTATGAATTGATCTTGTACATTAAATGCCAGCCAACTGCTTTGAACTGCTCATCCCAAAGGCATCAAATACTTTTCTTTCATATCAGAAGTAATAGAAATTGGCATAGCCAGGGAAGAAAATGGGGCCCTTGATGATAGGGCTTTTATACAATAAAAATTACAATCTGATTATTTTCAGTGTTTTCCTATGCAGAAATTGGTACAAACAACTGGAATCCCAAATCAAATTTCCAGAAATAATTGGATATAAAGTTTTGGGAGTGAAACATATAACCGAATATAACTCATAACTATTAGAAGAGGGAAATAAACTACTATATACACAATATTTTTAGATAAATATTATATATATTATAGTTTAAAATTTTTGATTCTTTATTCTGATACTTCATTCATAAAGTATATGAGGTATAGAAATGTCTATCATATTATTCTTTTATTATTTATTGTTTTTCAGAGATACAGATGCTATGTTTCTATTCATCAGCAAGTTATTTAAAATATATTTTTTTCTTTTTTTGCTTTTCAGCTTTCTCCTCTGAATAAGTAAACATTACAAGATAGAAAATAGTGGTGTTCTCTAAGTTTTCCTGGTGTTTAAAGTGGAACAAAGCATATTTTTTTCCTTTCCAATTAATATGGTGGGAAAATTTTATGATAATGTCAACTTTTTATTTTTCCACAAATTTCTACCAGCAGAAAGTTACACTGTGTTTCTGAGCAATAAATGAATTGAAAATAGGAAGACGTTGTTCTGAAGAGATTTCCTGATTAGTAAATGTAACTAAATGTGATAAATCTGTTAATTTCAGCACCCAGAATAAACTGTTGTTTAATTAATGGGTGCTAAAATTAAATAAAATTTTAGTACATTAAATGCAGCTACCAAAGATATATGTATAAATAACTTTGCATACATAAGTCACAATTTGAACAAAGTACATATTTGTTCAAAAGTTGCTTTTACAAATAACACAAAATCAAAGTAAGCCAATAACTGACAAAGAAAAGTCTCTCTTTGAAATTTATATTAATCAACATATGTTAATGATATATTCGGTGTGCTGGTAAAGTTTAACAATTGGCTCTCTGATATCACTGAACATGGGTTGGGAAGAGATGCTCAAAATGGATTGAGATGAGCTGATACAGGCCAGCTTCAGCACATCACTATCACTACAAAATTTTATTATGATCAAATGATAGCAGTTAATTAAATTATAGATATTATGTTCATAAAATTTATAAACAAATGTAAAGCAATCAAAACATGAAATAAGAATGAATTCGTAATGATTGAATCATGAAATTAATGCATAAGAAATGAAAAACACTGTTATTTTAATCGATTTCAAAACTCATTCAGAAAAACAAAATATCACCAATTGGCATTGGCTCCCAATGTATGTACAGGATATTGGTGCTCTTTATAATTTTATGTGAAGTTGGGTATAATGATTAAATAGACCATGGTGTGAAAATAGTGTACATCATCAACATTGACTAGAGGAGGAGAATAAATAAGCTATCAAAATTCTCTCTCACAAATCATGGTTGTTGAAGTTAAATTTAATTAAAAAATCTCCAGGAGAGATTTTATTTAATGTTATAACTGTTCCAAAATGTAGAAATAAATGACTGTCATGAGTTTTCATTATCTGATCTCCTCCTTTCTGCCTACCAGACTCCCTTTTGCTTCATTTTGTTCTGCTGTACACTCCTTTGTCTTTTTCCATAGTTCAATGAGTTCCCCTCACTCCCATTTCCAGACTTTGAGGTTTCTTGCAGTGATCTCCTGGTACCCTCTTTCATTATCACTGAGATGCAATACATCTCCTCTTACACCCAGTCTATATTAAAGTACTTCAAAGACTTTCTCTTCTGAAATTGCATTGTGTAGCTTTTGCCTGGGTATTTATTATCTGTTTCTCTCAATAAAGTTTCATGAGGACAAGTGAATTAGTTTGCTATTGCTATATAAGACATCACACAGTGGCTTAAAAGAACAAAACAATGTTATCTCAGTTTCTTTGGGTCACGATTCTGGGCAGGGGTTACCTGAGTTCTCTGGTGTTGGTCTCAATCAGGTTAAAATCAAGATGTCAGCCAGGGCTATGATCTCATCAGAGAGGCTGAGCATTCTTTTCTAAGTTCACTAGGTGGTAGCCTATTTCATTCCTTACAGTCATAGGACTTAGATCCTTCCTTACTGGCTATCCGCTGGAGCAATTCCCGGCAACTTGAACTTATATGCCATTTTAAGGTCAGCTGGAAAATCTCTTCCTTCATTCTGCTAAAACAGTCTTAAAATCTAACAATCACTGGAATGAATATAATAGCATAATAAAAATATGTATTTGATTTGTCTCTGATTTCTGTCACAGAGCTCCTAAAACCCTTGGGATTTCATGAGTTATGAATATTAATGAGATGATTCAGGTGTCAGGAGAGGGGGTTAGGTAGCTTCAGAATGGGCCTGGTCACCACAAAAATAACCACATAATTAGAGGATTATAATTTTCAATTCTGATTCCCAACCCCTGAAGAAAGGAGAGTGTTTGGAGATTGAGTTCAGTCAGCGACGGCCAGTGATTAAATCAGTCGTGTCTACCTAATAAAAATTAAAAAAAAAAAAAAAATCTTAGAATGACAAGATTCGGGGACATTTCTGGGTTGGTGAACACATCTGCCTAATGAGAAGATGATCTACCGTGACTCCACGGTGACAGAGGATCTTGTGCTCAAGACCCTTCTGGACCTTTTCCCATGTACTTCTTTATCTAGCTGTTTGTTTGTGTCCTTTATAATAAAACTGTAATTATAGAGCGCTTTTCTGAGTTCTGCGAGTCACGCTAGGAAGTTATCAAACCTATAGGTTTGTGGGACCCCAGATTCGTAGTTGCCAGGACAGAACTGTAGAAGAGTTGGGTGCCTGAGGTCGCCACCTACCCCTGGGTCTGAAGTTGTGGTCTTTTGGGACTGAGCCCTTACTTGCACTAATTCCAGCTTGTAGTATACCCTGTTGGTGTCAGAGAATTGGAGTATCGGTTGTATCTCATCGCCTTTGCCGTATAATGTAAACTAATTAAAGGAGTAACTGTTCTGTCATATTGACAAGTATGTCCACCTACAGCTTAAAATGAGTGGATTTTATAGGACATGTGTGATAGAGGGAAGGAATCAGAGGCTGTCTTAGAATTCTTCCAGCCACAACAGAAGTGATATATGCTAGTCATATAAAATAGTCTGAAACAATGCTTGGCACATATAAATAGTCCAGTATAAATTTGCTTCTTGACAGTGATTTTTTTTTTTGGCTTATCATTTATACAAGCAAAATAGTTTTATTTGAAAATAGTTAAAATAGTGTAAAGCATTTTAATAACATATAGTTATAATATATATTATAATGTATTATTATAAATGATCCATATTGGGGTGGGGTGTATGCTGTTTTTGCTCTATATTTTAGATGATGGTTCCACAGAGGGTGACCAAAGAATGGCCTAGTTATTTTTAAATCATTATAAAATTTTATGGTTGGTGGCTTGAAACATGCTTTGTTTCTATAAGCCGTATAACCTTGAAACCATAGAGAATGGGAGATATGTACAAATTACCTCTGAAAGTCATTGAATGGGTGTGAGACATTTTTATTTTCCTCTTTAAGGTATGTCAAATAGCTTCTTAGACCCTTTACGTGAAGATGGAACAACTTTTCCATGCATTACAGTTTCAAGTTCAAGGTTAACAAATAAGTATACATAAATAGAAAAATCCTCAGAGATAGATATGATTTAACTATTAACTAAAAATGTTTAACAGCTGTCATTGTAAACAAATTTCATATATATGATATACATGTATTCACACACACACGCACTAAGTAAAATGTACATGAATCTGCTAGTTATATAATTGCAAAGTTATGGTTTGTCCTATCTCATTATTCTGTCTTCTCCTAAAAACAAAATATGAAGCATCAGGTCTAGAATAGTCCTCAGAAATAACTGTCATTTGCTTTACTCTGGTCAGGTAATCTTCTATTCTCTTTTAAAAAGGCACTGCAAGTTAAGGATTGATAGTTTAGAGTTGATGATACTGCTGAGTGTTTCTGAGGGTGTAAATCACCTTTAAACCTAAGGTATTGCTCTGAATATGTGGCCACTGACCCTGCGGCTGAACTATAATTCAAATTTTCCTGAGCCTCAACCACTAGTTCCAGTGACAAATGGAAGAGATTCTACAAACTGCCTCACGCAGTAATGCTTTTGGATTGCTTGTTGTGCTCACTTACAGGGTTGAGAGAACCATTTTTCTTTGAATCCTTAAGGAACAAAATACATTAGTCTTTCTACTTTTAATCCAATCAATGTCGTTTTTCCTCCTGTGAGTAGATGGTTTTTCAGATGTTGGTCATTATAACCACAGGTTTATGAAAGCTTCAATGCGATTCAGAGCTGCTGTGTTTTCCTGTAACCTTCTATAGAGTAGTTTGGCTGTCTGTGACTAACAAGTAGTTCAGGATAAAGCTGTCTTCATCTTGTTTTACTTAACTTTCGATAGCTGTTTAAAAATAAATGTAACACCTTAATAGCTCTATATAGAAAAATAAAATTATCAAATAAATATTTACAGGTATTTGTATATGTAATTTATCACATGTAAATAACTATAATTTTATTAAGAATCAACATACTATGTTGTTTAAGAGAAGGACACTAGGGAGTTTTCTGGATCCATCTTCTTAACAGTGTAAAATGCATACTCATACTGTGTGCTATGTGATTTTGAACTTAATAATCTTGCACAAGATCAGTTTCTCCTGTTGCCCAGCATACGTTCTAAGAAAATTTTATAATAGATCTATCTTTATTTTTAATTCATTGAAAATAAGTTCCGATGAACTGTAGTATACCTGTCGTTGCTTCGATCATGATTTATATCCAGAGATTTTTACCTTACCTGAAAGCTAACTAATTAGCTTGCTAAAATTTCACGAATGCTAGTGGAAGACACAAGACCGCTGAGTCAGAAACAAAGGACAGTTTATTGCTATCAGCAATCGCTATATCCAGAGTGTTAGCATTTCTACAACAGTTTCCTGAGATTCAGTTCTCAATGTGCAGAAGGCAAGTTGACATCTGTACATGCAGTGTGAGCTGAATCACTGAACAGAAATCCTGAGTTAAATTATCACCAATATTTTAAACCGAGCAGTAAGACAGTAAACACACACAAACACACACACACACACACACACACACACACACACACACACACAGAACCATTAACTTCCTAAGAATGGAGAACTTACAGCCCTGAGGTTATTAACTATTGGTAGTTCCAGCGAAGGGTGGATAAATAACAACAACTGCTAAAAGCCTAGGTCAACAGGTTATATATGAGAGTAATGTATTATCATATATGAGACAATACTCTTGAGGAGGAAAAAAAAGCTATTATAGTCAAATAGATTTAGTTTAAAATAATATAATGAAGGAACTATTTACTATAAATATGTCACTGTTAACAGAACTGACAGCAAATAGTCAGGCACCCAAGGACTGGCACCTGTGCTAATCCATTATTTCCTTTAGGTCTAAAGGCCCAAGGTAAACTTAGTGGATAGAATTACAGGCCTATAATTTTCATTCCTCATTGTTTGAACACCTTTTTTCATTTGACTTGGCAATTTATCTTATCATAAAAGTAGAATGTACCTTTGCGCCCTTGATTCTTTGTTTGGCCATGTGACTTTCTTTGACAAATTGTTAGAAGGTGTGATAAATGCAGAGCCCTGACAAATCACTTGAGTGTACTTCTGCATTTGTTCTTCTACCATTACTGTAAGAGCATGCATTAGCCAGCCTGCTGGACTATGACACATAGGAGCAGGGCCGAGTCACCCCAGTCTTCCCTGTGTAACCATCCTAGATCATCCTGTATGCTGTCGCATTGAAATCTGAACTTGGAAAAGCACAAGTGAGAAGGAAGTGTACCAGTAAAGATAAAGAACTCGGAAACTAAGGGAATCCAAAAAGGCAAACAGAGCTTTTTGTCCTTCAATACAGATTCTTAATTAATAAGCCCTTTTATATTGATGCCCAATATTTTACCCAACATGGTTATTTTTGAAAAACCCTATATCATATTTTTGGAACATTCAACTGTTTTTTGCTTCAATCTTCAAAAATGTCATGGCGTTAATTAGTCAATTCGAACTCTTCTAAGGAAAGCAGAAGACAGAGAAAGTGATTTGTAACTTAGTCACATCAATCAACTGATTCTGCCATCTTTCTATCCTGAGTTGTAGCATTTTTTCATTAGAATGTGTAACTTTTAAATCAATAATATCTGATTTTGAACTCCAAAGAATAAGATAATTAAATATCTATAATTCAGATGAAGCACAAACTTTTGTTCAACTATTCTTTCGTCAACTAACTTTCTTCAAACGAACCATTTTTTTAAATCCAAATGAACCGAACGTTTCTAAATATAAATAAAACTAATATGAATCATATAAAGTAACTGTGTCCTGGGGACAATATCTAATGTTAGTATATTAATTACATATTTTTTCATAAATTTTCTATAAGATATAAGGGCCTACTCTTAATCGAATATGCTTCTAAAGTCCATGCCACTTCTACCTTTTTTACCTTCTAGATTGTGCAGAAGATAACATAGAAAAACAGTCCCTTCATTTTTTCCCCCCTGACAAATGGAAGAGTATCATTCAGTTACAAAAACAATATAATTTCAATATAGCAAAAAAAAAAAAAAAAAAATCCACTCAGCATTCATGTTCTCTGAGTGTAGACTACAAGTTGCTAAACTTTATGTCTAATCTGAACATCTGGGGCTAAACAAGGTTTCAGATGAACCTTGCTGATTCAGGTGACACTATTCTCTTAGTTTATGTCCCTAATTTGTCTCTTTCTGCCCTTTTATTCCTCCAAATTCAAATAGATGTTCTATTTCTTCACTATTTTAAAGTCTTTTATGTTGGACCTCACATTTTCCCCACTACACTATAAAAGATAGCTCTTTTCCAGCTTTTCCCTACAGATTCTATTCATAGTTTTAGTGACCAAGATATATGTAATCGGTCATTATTGGTGCTACTGTTACAAGTAAGTGTTAAAATTATTTAATACTACTTTAAAATGCCCAAAAGATGAAGTAATTCCAAAGGTATACTCAATGAAAGAAAAGCCAACACAAGTAAATGGATTCACCAGATGAGCTGTATTGCTTAGTTATCAAAAAACCACCAATCAACTTCTCAAGATAAGAATGACCAGGATAACTTTCTTGGGTCAGTACAATTGCTCTCGTAATATTAGAAATATGTTAAAAAGGTGACTCAGGAAATACTGTTCTCTTTGTTTTTCCTTTCCGTAGTATAGGACTCACTTTATTATAATAGTATAATTGCCATAATTTATTTGTGCATCTCCCTTAGTAATATCCCTGAAACTCTTCAAAATTAAGTTTTTTTCCTGTTCATATAAGATCTAGTTGTTCATTTGAATTTTATTATTAGTATTTTTTTTTTACAGGAAAACAGAAAACAAAGTTTAGGAAAATAAGTATTGCTAATTGCATTTGATTTAGCTGTGGCATTAAAGAATATATTATAATCCAAGTAATTTCACATGCTAACTAGGTATTATGAAAAGTATTGTTGAAAGCTTACTAAGAACAAATACTTTTGATAAACTAAAGATGTAGACGGTGAGTGGTTCCAGAGCAGCATGCTGTGACAATTTTCAACAGACTTTGTGAGTAATCTGCCCTGAACTACACATAAACCTAAAGCCTTTTCTTTCCTACTCCTGTCATTCTTTAGTTAATACACTCTATACAGGGAGAAAATGTAAATCAAAATTGCTTACTTTAAAAGAAAAATATCTTCAAATTAACTTTTCTAATATGTTCATAAAATGACCCCTAAAACTACAAGAAAATAACAAGAGTCAGATGGGTGAGGGGTAAACGATATAAAATAAAATTGATTATGAGACCATAATAATGGACCAGTAGTGCTCTCATTTCAAATATAATTCTGTTATACATATTATGTTTTATGAAATAATAAAGATATGTTACTATGCCTTTAAGTTGTTTTACATATTTGCAAATAATATAATATTCAAAATCTATTTCATGTTATGCATAGAATATATTAAATTTGTTATATGTGTTATCTTTTAGGAGATAGCTTTAGTTTATCAAAATTTATATTCTTTCTGAGAAGTTTTCTATCTTCTACACAAGAACTGAGTAAAGGACCACACTAGCCATAGAAAATATTTTGAATACTGAATACAACAATGGATGATATGTATAGTGGCATTTGCCTTAGAAATCAAATAAATCGATCTGAATGTGTATATGTATGTAATACAACCACATTAAGAATTTTTCAGTTTTATGCAAAAGTTTCTTGAAGAAGGGAAGAAAAAAGGAAATACTTAAAAATCTTTCTGTTAAGATGCTCTTGCAATATTTCTCCAACTTGTAGTATTGCCCTAGATTTTATTTTGTCTCATTCTTTATTCCAAGGTGACTATATTTAAAGCAAAGCTGGTTTCCAGAGATCAGTTTATCTCTTTAGACCCATTTCTAATAAAACTATTGATGCTAGAAAATAAAGGAATAATGTCCTAAATGTGTTAAAGACAAAACAGACAAATAATTAGAAAAAAAAAACAATAAAGATAACAAGTAAAACCCTATACCAGCAAAAATGTTCTTCAAAAAAAAGATGTGAATTAAGCTTAGGTGATTCGATATTAGCAAACATGCTCTATAAGAATACTAAAGATGGAAGATGATCTCAGATTGAAGTAAGTTACTACAGGAGGGAGGAAATTGATCAGAAAAGGAAACTTTAACTTAATGACTGTGTAAGTTGTAATTATTACTACATTATGTGGGATTTATTCCACTGTCATTATTAAGGTATAATTTACAGGCAAAAAAATCACCATTTTTAGTGTACAATTCTGTGAGTTTTGGCAAATTACTACAATGATATAATCACCACAATAATCAATACATAAATAAATAGTTTCATCATCAGAGACATTCTCCTTAAACGTCTTTTGTAACTGTCACTAGTTTCTTTATTCATCCAGCACAAATATGTGTCAGGTCTCAAAATCCAGAATGTCATACAAATAAAATTACATGGTGATAGCATTATGAGTTTAACTTTTTTCACTTAGCATACTAAATTTGAAATTCATTTATGTCGTTGTATGTATCAATAGTCATTTTCGTCATTTAATAATGTTTTATTATGTGCATATGTTTACACAATTTATTTCTCAGTTATGCATTTGTGTTTCTAGCTTGGATATATTATGAATAAAGCTGCTATGTGTTTGTGTAAATTTAGGGTTTTATTTTACTTGGGGAGATATTCAGGAGTGGGAATACTAAATTATGTGGTAAGTGTGTGTTTAAAATTGAAAAAAAAAAAACTAAAAAACTGCCAATTTTCCACAACATTTTGCATGTCCACCAGCAATGCATGGGAGTTTCTTTAGTCTGTGTTCTCGTTCTCTCCAGCACTTGGAATTGTCAGTTTGCCTGTTCAGATATTTGAACAGATATTTTTTTGATACCTCAGTGTGGTTTTTAATCTGTAACACCCAAATGACAAATGTTGTTGAACATGTAGCGTGCTTCTTTGTCATTTGTATATCTTAGCTGGTGAAGGATCTCTTCAGATTTTGTATCTACTTTTTAATGAATTATTTGTTTTCTTATCTGTGTCTTTGAAGTTTTTCGGATACAGATCCTTTATCAGATATATGATTGAAAATATTTTCTCCCAGGTTGTGAGAGACTTTTTTGTCCCCTCTCCTGACTGTATTTTGAAAACAAAAGTTCTTAACTTTGACAAAGTCCAATTTTCCTTTTTTTTTGTTTTACGGAGTATTTTTTGATGTCATGTCTTAAAATCATTGATTATGTCCAAATCATATAGATTTTTTGTATGCTTTATTCTACAAGGTTTTTCCCTCATTTTTTATTATGTTTTCAAATTATCACGGTAAAATACATATAACATAAAATTTATCATCTTGACTCTTTTTAAGAGTACAATTCAATGGTATTATGTACATTTATATTGTTATGCAACCATCACCACCATCCATCTCCAGATCTCTTTTCATCTTGCAAAACAAAAACTTGATACCCATTAAACACATATCTTTCCCTTCTCCCTTCCTCTCCCCTCAGATCTAGACAACCATCCTTCTTTCCGTTGCTATGATTTTCTTTTCATTTACAATGGACGTACAATATTATACTAGTTGCAGGTATACAATGTAGTGAGTAGACAAGTTTAAAGTTTAAAAAAATAGGTATTACTTTCAGTAAAATTATTGTAGCTATATATTTTTTAAAATCATGTAATGTGAGTCATTTGTGTGTGTGTGTTTTTAAAGCATTTTAGCTATCCTGATTTATTTGTCTTTCTACATGAATTTTTAAATCAGCTTTTCCAATACAAGAAAAAATTCTGCTGAGTTTTATTGCATTTGCAATGATTTTCTAGATCACATTGAATAATTGATGACATAATGACATAACACTATAATGTCTTCTAATCAATGAACATGATATCTATCTTTTCTTTACATTTTGATTTTTTTCATCTGTATTTTATAGACAGACATTGCACATATATTGGATGATTTATACCAAAGAGTATTTCATATATTTTATAGTGTGATTATATCTAGTACTTGATTTTTAATTTAGATCAACAATTGTTCAGTACTAGTATATTAAAATAAAATTGGCTTTTTGAATATTGGCTTTTTTTACTTGTTAACTTGCTAGTCAATGTGTGTGTGTGTGTGTGTTTGTGTGTGTGTGCATGCATGTGTTGTGTGTCCATAGAGTCTCTGATTTTCTAAGTAGATATTCATATCCTCTGTAATACAGATAACTTTATTTCATTCAAACTATTATATTTTATGATTTTATAATCTTTTTGTACTTTAATGGAATGCCCTATAAATAACTTGCTAAGGATGCATACAATCCACTCTCCAGGTGACTGCCATTTAAAACTAAGCCCAGCCTATATTCATTCCCATCTTGCACCAGCTAACACAGAGATAAAAATATTTCCAGAAATTAAAAAAAATAAAAACAAAAGGAGAATTTTTGGATGGGCAAAATCCCTGAGATATCAATTTGTGTTTTTCCCTTTCTATGGTGAACCGTCTCATCTTTCTAAAACCCAATAGACAAGATGTCTCTATTCCCTGTGTAAGCAAAAGTGTAAGTTGAAAGATCTGAAGAAGTATACCCCAGAAAAAAAAGATCTGATTCATTTCTTTGAATGTCTGAACTTCTTAGAGAATTATATCAGGTAGAAGGGCTTAGCAGAGGGCTTTGAAGAGAGTATGGTCCTGGAAGTCTAGAAATGAGCACAGCTCAGCAAGACCCTTAAGTGTTTTACTTCATCACTCACAGAACATGACAATTCTCCTTAGCTCCCTAGCTATGACTCTGGCTGGGGTCATCTGTATTACACTGAATCTCTTTTATTGCAGGAATCTCTTTATTGGTCTTGCTGTTTACTCCGGGTTCTGGCAGGGTACAACAGCCACGAGTGGATCTTTTGAAATAAACATACTTATAATAAAATTGAGCTCCTTGTTCCCTCTCTGACTTCATTCTCCATTACCTACCAAGCTATTGAAATGAACAGAAAACTAAAACCTAGCTCCCGGCTTAATGGAAGCCAAAGCTACAAGAAAAGTAGACCATGTGGGTTTCATTGTTTAATACATAGAAATCTGTGTGCTCCATGCCAGGACTCTGACTTTCGAGAGGAGAGAAATTGTCCTTTTTTTGTGTAATTTCTTTTAGAATTTCTCTGCAGAAAGCCATTTTTTGAAGGATATCTTATTTTCTCTTATAGTTGGGTTTGGGATAGTATTAAAAATAGAATTTATATGGAGACCATACAATTTCCTCTATGTACAATCACTTATAGATTAACAAATCAACCAAAAACTATAATTTACATACAAAAAAAGCACAAACTGAATGTTCGAGTTACCACTATCGATATATTTATGTATATTTAGTCATGATAGGTATATGATGATAGATAGATAGATAATAGATAGATAAATAATAGGTGAACTAGAGTGTAGAAACAATTAAAAGAAACCAACTATAAATTTTATATAAAATGTGCCCCTTATCAAAGTTTCAGATTCATTGACTAATAGGTTAGTGTTTGTTAGTATGAAATAATGAATAATTATATTTAGGGTATAAGTGAAGCAGCTATAAAAGAGACCCTAAGACACAGTGACTTAAGCTAATAAGTTTCTCACTCATCTAGCAATATCACTAATTAGGTAGTTGGATGGTGTCAGAGACCCAGTATCCTCCATTTTGAGTTCTGCCATTCCCACATGCTACTGCCTGTAGGGTTGATATTCGGCCAGCTGAAGTAAATGAACTGTTGTATCTATAATTGAATTTTTCTAAGAAATCTTTCATTAACTTTTTCCTTTAGCTAGACCCTTTTTAGTATCCCATAACAGCTTATTGCCTGATTAATGTCCCATAAAATGCATAACTTGCTATTATGAATGACCTGAATTTTGGCAGAAAAACTAAGGACAATATTACATGCGACATACTTGCTATAAATTATCTTTTGCTAGCATTGCATTCAAATTTAAATATGAAAACATAAAAACAATCTTCCCTTTTGACCATTTTGACTTTTTTTTTTTTCGTATAGTTTAAACATACATCAGAATGTATTCCTCTTAATCTTTTATGTTGATAAAACAGTTAAAAAATTGAGACCATTGTACTTTTCACATACTGAAAAAGAGTCATGTTTTCAGCCAACAAAATAAGAAATAAGCTCAAGAATGTCACGGGGAAACTTGGATAGGTGCTTCACTGTTAGAATAAGATTTTACTGAATGATCATTTCTAAATGTTTGAAGACATGTTTGACTGGGGAGAGAGTTAAGAGAGGAGTATCAGACTATTTTGAAAATGTACTATTGTCTTTAATGTTTGAGTGATTTGAATAAAACCATGATATAATAAATACAAATTTTGAATATTTACTGTAGATTAATGAGTTAATGAAGATGAAAGACTTAAAAGTGCTTGACAAGTGGTAAATATTCTATAAATATCAGCTGTTACATATCTTACTTGTAAATAGCTGCTGAGCAGAGTTAGATAATTTCTTAAAAGGATAGAATTAGCCTATGCTTCCTCTCAAAGGTAGGCAAGTTTTCTTTCTGTGAAAGGCATACATAATTTAAATATTTTAGACTTGTAGACCATAGAGGTCCTTGTCACAACTAAGTTGTGCTACTTTAATATTGTAATCCATAGTCAGCCATAGACAATGTGTAAATAAAAGAGCATGATTGAGTTTCGGTAAAACTTTATTTATAAAAACCAGCAGCAAGATAGATTTAGCCAGCAGAGTGTGGTTTGCCAGCCCCCAATATCGACAATAACTATTGCTACAAAATGAATAGAGGTATGTAACAGAGCCTGAGTTTTCATGAAATACTTCCCTTTTTAACCTACATTTCTTGACTGACCTTATTTCTCACATATGTTATGTTTGCCAAAACATAAAAAAATAAAATTATGTTTCCAAATCTGTTAAATAATTTTATAAATTCTCGTAATTATAGGGATTACATTAATCCCTTTATGAAATTAAAGAAAAAAATCTATACCATTAAATTATATTTACATTTAAAGATTACCCTTTAGAATCTTGCACATGAAAATATCAAGGTAAAAGCAATTTAAAACTAAATAGTCTAATCATAAAGTAATATTATAAAATATTAAAATTGTGGATTATGTAAAAAAAAAACTATGATTGGAAATAATATAGCATTCTAGTAGTTTTGAAAGTGAGTACAATGGAATCTGGTATTCTCTGTCATGAGGGATAAGCTTCAGTTTAAAACGAATCCAAATAGTATGAGAGGCTTTCGGAAGAAAATTATATTTGATTTGACATCTGAAGGGTAAAAATAACAAAGCCAAGCAAAGCAGAAAGGGAAAGTTAGCAAAGGCGACAGAAGAGCATGAGAGAAGGCCACACTGATCCAATGGATATGCCCAGGACACATGGCCCTACAAAAAAGTAAATAAATAAAATTAATGAAACCAAACCTGGTGCTTTGAGAAGATCAATAATTATCAATAATTATCTTCTAGTCAAACTGACAGGAACAAGGAGAGAAGATACATAAGATAGAAGTCATAAAAATTGGAGAATCGAAAAAATGCAAAACTAACAACAAAAACTTTTTAGTAGTCATAATTGAAGATGGTAGTATTAGGATTGCCATTCTGAGACAGCTGTATATCCACTTGAAATAAAACAAATGAATCGACTTGTTATGATTCTCATTCTGTTATCCCTGGCGTCCTTGTAAATCAGAATTATCAAGGTGTATAACGTATGACATAGAGGTGGTACAGATGAAGTCATGTAAAAATACCATAATTTTGGAGTTGAATAGAAGTGGATTCATTAGTATGACCTCACAAGGCATTTTATCTGTGTAACTTTATATGTATTGATCCTAAATCCTCTGAAAAAAAATAAGAAAAAAATTATCAACTCAGATAAATTTAAAATGGATTCTTTGGAGGAGTAGATGGTTCTTTGTCTAGAGAAGGAAATGTACAATGAGCATGGACCATGTAGGCTTACCAGGTAGTAATAAAGTCGTTAAGGACCATGAAGATAATGCTCTAAGAATTCAAGAGCCAACCTACTGAAGCTTCCACGTGTCACGGATGGGACAATTTGAGATCCAATATCGACAAGAGATATAATGAATCAAAATTCATCATAAATCTATGAGTTCATATTAATGGAACAATAATAATTGATCAAATTCTGAAAATATCAGTGAACCAATCTATTTTTTTTTGAAAACAGTATATGATAGAAAAGATCTAGGTGATCATCCCACCTTTCCTATAGGAACTGTACCATTGGAGAACCAAACAGTAGGTGAAAGCTAACATTTCTCTGCAAAATTATTTCAGCTGAAAAGTTTAAAAAATGATAAAATTAAATTATTACCATTTTAATACTTCCAGTAGAAGATGTAATGAGAAATTTGGTATAAATGGCTGGAACAAAAAAAGAAAGGAAGAAAGAAAGAAAGCCAGGAGGCAAATATGTTGTGTTTCCTGTTAAAAACATCCATTATCATCTAAAGACTATCAAATCTTTGTCTGAAACGTATTAAGCAACATTATGAGTTTGCAATCAGTCTGATTCAGATTTGGGGAAAACACCAGATTCTAAACAAACTATAATGAAAAAAAGGAGGGTGGGGGCCAGGGGTGGGGTGAGGTAGGGTGGAATGGAGATCTAACCTGCAGAGTAGCAGACACAATAAGCTGAAAAATAGGAAAAATAAATTCTGATGCCTAGTGATACACATTTGCTTGATAAATCATGAAAATAATTCAAGGAACTGATTTTTATAAATAGCAGGATAATTAAACATGATTCTGGTCTTTGTAGTAATGATTAGAGGGAGGAATGAAGCTTTGATTAGTCTGGCACACAAGTAGGATCTGGCAGGAAAGTTATACCTCTTAACCTACGCAGTGCATATAAGTGTGTTCAACTTATAATGATTCACTAAGCTAAATAAAGAAATTCTATTTGAATTGTCACAAGTTCACAACAATCCAATTAAAAAAAAAAAAGTCATGTTATTGCATTCTTCCATTTGTTAAATGGGCTTGTTTAATCATATCATAGATTTCCTAAAAATAAATTTTAAAATATTGATTGTTTAGTTCAATTCCCACCCATCAACCTCACTTTACTTCATTTATCATGTTATTTCCTTTTTAAGGAACTGGGGGAATAAACAACTAATAATATCAACATATGAGAACAGAATTCTTAGAGAATGAATGACTTTGACAATCAAACAATTGCACAGATTTAGAAAAAAAATACAAATTGTCAACTTAAATTTAGTGTGCTTTCCTCTACTAAGGTTTCAAAACCATAGGGGAAAATACGGACAATTGCAACATAAATTCTGTGATAATGATATGCCATTTTTGGCAGAGTAATTTGTATTGCTCATTAAGTCCCTAATATATGACTTTTATATGCAATTACTAAGTGGCTAAGAAACAATCAATGAGAGCATTTCCTACCAATTAGTGCTCTTTCTCATTAAATATTTAATTGCTCAATGGAACTAAACATCAAATGTTGTTCTCCACACAAGTTCTGAAAGATGAAAAATAAAACAACATATATCAGTGAAATGTCATCTCTCGCATCCAAATTGCTTTCCTTTTATTTTTCAGTGATCCCTTCAACTCTTTTCATTAACTAAGTAGCTTGTGGTGTTTTGTTTTAATCTTATCAGATAGTCTTAAGGAACGGAGATGTTGAACTTCCTTTAATATAATCATCAATTGCAAAGTGAAATTTGTGATTTCAAAACAATATTCTTGATCCAGTATAAACTTTGATTTCTACAAGTTATAAAAATCTAATTTCAACATCTTGATGGAAATATTGAAAGCTATAATAACTATTCTTGCCTATTTGAAGGAGAAGAGAATAGAAATTACTTATATGAATAGTAGTTAGTAAACTTTTTCTGCAAAGACCCAAGGAGTTAGTATTTTTTACTTTGCTTAACTTCACATTCTCTGTTATAACTACTCAATTTTGCCATTGTTGTCCAAAAGTTTCCATAAACAATATGTAAATATATTTTCATGATTGTGTTTCAAGAAATATTTATTTTCAAAATTAAGTGACTGGCTGGAGTTAACCTGAGGTCTTTAGATTTTCTGCCTCTGATATAGAAGAAAAGCTCGTCCTTTTCTTGTGTTAATATATTAATCCATGCAACGAATATTTATTTTGTATCCATTGCATTTTCTATTGGTGGTAGACCCTTAATAAACAGATAAAATCATGAATGTATATCAAGTCAAGTGACAATACTGTTATTAAGAACATTAAAGCAAGAGAGTGGGGAGATAGTGCCAAAGCTTGGCCTGGGAGAGTGTTTTACATGATGGTCAGTGTAGACCTCACTGATAGGTGACATATAGTGCAGACAATGAGGAAGAGCGTGATGTAGTTATCTGAGGGAAGAGAGCATAAGGCAAAGGAAGCCACATGTGTAAAGTCCATAAGGTCGGAACAGGCATATTACGATTGAGAAATAGCAACTCAGCTAAGGTAGCTCAGAATAGAAGAGGAAAGAAGAAAGTAGTAAAATAGCTTGTGCAGTGTATATGTTGACGGGGTGGTATTGGCGGGGAGGAGGCATCACAAAGACCCTCGATAATATTTTATGAATTATTTGTTTCTATTCTGATGAGATAGAAAACCACTGGATCTCATGAGTAGCAAGGTGACATGATGGCACTTTTATGTTTAACATGAATTATCCTGGTTGCTTTGTGGACAGTAGACTGCAGAAATGCAAAAGGAGAGGCAAAGAGATGTTATAAGAGTTGTTGCAACAATAAAAATTTCACGGTGACTGAGGCCAGCATAGTAGCTGTGTAAGTAATGAGAAGTTTTGTAAACACTGATTAAAATTAGGTGGGCTTCTGGGAATAAGACCAGAAAGCAATTACTGTTAAGCTTAAAATCTGAAGTATAAAGTGCATTGTTATTAAAATAGTCATGTATTATACAAATAATCTTCTCACCTTGATATTTTGATTTATTTTAATTAAGTTAATATTCCCAAATATAGAAACTGATCAACATTCACAAAAATATAAGCATCATAAAATTTAATATATTTCATTGAATTTTCTCCTGAAAAAATTATGGCCATACTTTTTTCAGAACATAATGAAAAGTAATAAGGAAAATTTTTCCTGCCTTAGAGATTGAATAACAGAACAGAGGATAGAAAAATGTTTTGGGCTCTCCTTTCACCAGATTCTGATGGTTCCCTGACTGTACTATTGGAAAATATTCAAGCCTGATTATATCTTCTTTGGATATTTAGTAAAATTATTTTAATGATTATGCTGGCATTTTTCTTGCATTGTGTTCCTCTTTTGAAGGTATTAAGAGATATTGGGGAATCTCTAACAATAAAGTATTAATTTAAACTTTCTAAGTTGAGTGCTGTTTCATAGATGACTGTCTGTGATAAATGTTAATATAATAACTGAAAACTTTGATAAAAATAAAATCTATAAAACTTGGAATTTCTTACATGAATAATAATTTAATGTATTAACATTAGATCTACATATATTTAACTTTCACTATTTGAACAAAGCAATAAAAGAAATGTGCCAGGAGGATTTTATTTAAATTGCAGGAGAGTCTCCTAAGCCCACATATGAAATAATTGCTTTTACTTTTAAGTTTCTTTAGTAATGGCAATCGACATTTTCAAATGGTAATGGATAGGTAATATTTCTCATTACATACGTCTAAAGAAATGTTGGCTTTATGTTTAAATGGAATAATACTTATGAAAACATTCATAGCCACTTTTGGAATGTCAATTTTAGTATACTCTGAAGAATTTTGTTCTTTTAAAACTATTTATAGAATTCTGATTGTATTAAAATATTTTATGTTCAGAAGACAGAAATACATGTATTACAGTAAATATTACCCTACTAGAGGTAATTAAATTATTTCTACAAAAGTTTTTTTTTTTAATATTGTTTTACTCAAGGCCATAGAAAAATATTCGGAAAGAACATTGAATATATATTATTATAAAATAATGAGCTCAATTTCATTATGTTATATAAGATATACTTAACTTTCTGAGTGACATTATGGTTGATAAAAAGCACTAGTTAAGACCTCTGACCTCAGAGAACTTAGGGGCGGGGGGAAGTCACACCTAAAAGAGTATAATGTGAGAAAGGGTATAACTAAATGGGAAAAAAATAACCTATATTTCTGAAAGAAAACCAAGAAACAAAAGATTGATGCAGTTTAGAAGGTTTGTGGAAGGTTTCATCAAGAAACAATGGCTTGACCTGATCTTCAAAAGATGTGGAACATAGAGGTGACTCTTTCGGTTCAGATAATTACCATGAAAAAATTGGATTTGCTTAAATGTGACATCCCTGAAATGAGATCTTCCCTACTGGATTTAGAATTGTGTGTGATTCTCCTTCTGTGTGTTATTGAAATTCTGGGAGAGGGGCCAGAGGGGAAGAGAAACATTGAAAGGACAATGAAATACAAGATATAAAGCCTGATAAGAAGTATTTACCCTTCTCAAACAATTAGGAAACATACTATTTTTAATCTTGGGATTTCCATTATTTAGATTAATGTCCTTACATTACCAATGTGTTTATTTTATTCACATTTAATAGTCTGTGAATTATATAATCATAAAGAATTTTAATAACATTGGTTCTGATTCTATGTACTATTTCTCTATCTACAAAATTTGATAGAAGCAATTTCCTAGGAAGAGCGAGGGAAGACAGAAAGAGAACTCAGGGATCATTCTAAAGTAACCTCAATGAGTGAGCCCTGCTGGTTGTCTTGAGGCTGAAAATTCTCTATTAAGAATCATTAATATCACTTTTTTTTTTTTAACCCTGAAATGTTGCTGAACTGAGTCTTAAACTCTGCCCAACCTCGCAGCTTAAAAATTGGTATTTAGAGGAAGGTCTTAAATTCACAAAATACTTTTTTAATTTTTTACCTAGAGGAAGAAAAAGAAAAGTCAGTGCAATCTGTTGAGTAGAGGAACTAAAAAACATCGGGGACATATATTAGTTGAGTGAATAAAGTTCAGCATATAGATCATGTAGTAGGCAGAATATTGCCCCCCCTCCCCCAAGAAAAAGATAGTTATGGCCTAATCTCTGCAAAAGAGAATTTGCAGAGGTGATTAAGGATCTTAAGAGTAGGAGTAGATTGTAGACCATCTGGGTGTTCCCAATATATTCATAAGGGAATAAGTGTAACAGGAAATACAGAAAAGGAGGTATGAGGATAGAAGCTATTACTGCCTAAAAGGGACCCTAAGGCCATGGGATGTGGGCGGACTGGATCCCAGAAGCCGGAGAAGAAGGCAAAGGAACAGATTCACTTAGCATCTGGTAGGACTGCTGTTAGAACCTCGATTTTTGTGCTATGAGACCCTGTTGAACTTCTGAACTCCAGAATTATAGATAATGGTTTTGTGTAGGTTTAAGTACTAAATACATGAGAGATATATGTGTGTATGTATATGTGTATGTGTATGTATATGAATATGTATATGTGTATGTATATGTAGATGCAGATGTAGATGTAGATGTAGATGTAGATGTAGATGTGTACACACATATACATGTTTGTTTTACATGAGCAAAATGAACCCTACAGAGTACTAAAGGTAGCCTTGAATAACTTTGTGATAGGTTCTACTGGCAATACAATTTGCAGGGAGATGAAGAGTATTTTACACGATAGCACATAATAGAGTCAGAGAGGAGCTGTAGAAGTATTTATTTTCCCTCATAGGCCTGAAGTCAGAGAAAAGACTATGTACTAGAAGGGAGAGCATGCTGTTCACAAGTTTCTGAATGGATAAAAAGAATCTCCAAACCCTCATCCGCTCTTGGCTATCAACCTCTTCCCCTTCAGTTTTCTTTCTTTCTCTTTCTTTTCTTTTTTTTTTTTTTAAGAGAGGCAACCCTTGGTTGACCTAACAGATTGCAAGGACCTTGTCAGTTTACAATCCCTTATTTTTTATTTTTTATACCTGCAGCATCTGGTCTTCCTAGGTGGTCTCCCATCCAAGTACTAACCAGGCCTGACCCTACTTAGCTTCCGAGATCAGACAGAATGGGGCTTGTTCAGGATGGCATGGCCACAGACTCTTCTTCATTTTTTATTCATACTTTTAAAAGTTCTCTGCATTTTTAAATCTATAATTGAATATTTTTATTTGTTCTTCATTTGACAGCCTTGTAGTTTTACTTTACAACTAGATTGCAAATGATCTTGTACTAATTACCAATAATCATATTTCTTATGTTTTTCATTGTTACTTTTCATTCCCAAATTAAAACAAGATTAGAAAGCATAAAGAACATGAATATTTTATGGGAAACAGAAGAGATTATTTTTAAATCTCTCAAGTTGCAAAAGGAAGCTTTTTCTGTAAAATATAGGCTATAATTGTACATATTCCGACCATCAAACTAAGTACTTGACAGTCAGTGCCCAATTAGTATGGTATTGCATTAGTTTGTACGAAGCATTTAATGTATTTATTATTATTTGATTATGTTTTTAAAATTTATTGAAATCTACTGCCTGAGGGTTTTGTTGATGTTTTTTATCATTCACTTTAAATCTTCATATACTTTTACTAAGGTCCCAGACTTTAGAAGAAACAAACAAACAAAAAATGTTTGTATCAAAACAGCTTTTTATACCTCCAACATTATAGTAGTGAGACAATCCATATAAACAAAGCCATTTCAAAAGGCTGTCAGAGCTGCTGTCCCAGAGGAACGGTCTTGCATGTCCTGCCCTTGAACCTCTGTAATATTTGCATAAGACAAAATAATCTTTGGACTGGGCCAAACCAACGTTGTCTTACAAACAACTATTTGTAAAGCTAACAGAAAAGCAGACCTCCTGACCATGAAGACTGACAATTTTGAACATTCTTTAGAATTTACAACCAGCCAGATACTTAGCTTTTAACAACAATTGAAATTCCTTTCTATTAATCATGTGATTATTTTCTTTCCCATTCACATAAAAACAAAATAAAACAAAACAAAACAAACAAAAAAAACCTAGCCTCCACTCCATAATCGGGGCATGATTTGAATTTCTGCCTGAATCTAAGCTCCCGAGTCATGATTCATTTTGATCTTACATAAACACTTGTTGTCTCTCACTTCGGCTTTTTATTTTTAGGTGAACAGTAGAGGTAAGTTAAAATATAAGAAAACAACTGAGAGTCAGAACATGAAATAGTGATTCTACTGAGATTTGTGCTCTGTATTGACCAGTGGAGTTATTTGCATAAGAGTACCAAACGTTTAGCAAATGCTAAACCAAGGCGAGAAGGTGGGAAGGTCCACGCTTTATATCCCTCCTGAATTAGCTTTTTACCTACTGCTTAAAATATTATGTGCGTAATATTTGTGAATAATACTTGTAGTGATATTTAAATATGAGACAAATAACTTTTGACCATATAAATTTTTAAATCTTAGAATCTAGTATACTTTTCAGAAGTTTGATGCAATTATTTTGCTTTATTATATGGGTTATATTTTAAAAAACATTTCAAATATTCATTGTAACACTGAGGTAATGAAAAATATTGATAATTGCATTAGGAAGAAAATATTTATCTAATTATATTTTTAGTATAAATCCTTAAATTATCAGTGAAGTATCTGACAGTTATGATACAGTGAATAAGATGATTAGTGTTCTCATAACACTAATGATTCCACAGTATTTCCAATTAACAATTAAAAGTATAATTATTGTGATATTGTGGGTTGAACAATTAATACATTTTTAAATTTATGTTTACATTTTTATGCTATCTGTCATTCTAAATTATTTTTATTTACTTAGAGTTTAGATAATGTTGGAAAAGGGACATTACTGAATGAATTTTTTTTTTTTTCCGGTACTAGCAATATAACTGATTTTACATTGGATTCTGATTTTCTTTTAAATATGGCAGGTAAAAAAAAGCAGTTTGAAGACAAATGATTAAGCTGTTTTTGCAGCAGTTCATTTTCATAGTGAAGTCACAAAGGCAAGAATCTCAATGCCCAATTTTTTGCTGCTCCCAAGATACTTTTATGATGTAATAAAATTGCCAGGAAGCACTTTATAACATCCTTTTTGAAATTTTTTTTTCGTTTTCGTCCGTCCTTCTTTCCTTCCTTCCTTCCTTCCTTCCTTCCTTCCTTCCTTCCTTCCTTCCTTCCTTCCTTCCTTCCTTCCTTCCTCCTTTCTTCCTGCTTCCCTCCTTCCCTCCTTTTCTACTTTCCTTCTTCCCCATCTCCCCTCCACCCTCTCTCCTTCTTTCTTTTTGTTGCCTTATGTTTATTGTGTTAGATTTATTTTCTATCATAATGCTGTTAGCTGAGCATGTCAGAATGATTAGAAAAGACAATTCATCTGCATTAGTTGCTATTTGCATTCAAAGCCACAGTTTACACTGAAAAACATCCTCTAATATATTTAAGAAGTCGGTATAAAATAAACCTGATTAAAGACAGCAGTAACAGTGAAATACAAAATGAGGACAGTTTGTTATTTTGCTACACTCTTATTTGTGATTTGTTTCCACTCTTCTAAGTGTCGTGTGTTCCAGATGAAAATGATAAAAGAAATAATTAATTAAAGGCAGGAAAATGGGAAGAACTAAAAAATACGGTTAACTACAGGTGTTCTCTTCATATGCATTCTACTTAGCAGTAAGCTACTATTTTACATTCTCTTGTAAACTCCTGTTGGGTTCTGTAGATTGCTTGTAATAACTATACTTCTTGGGAATGCTTTAAAGAAGCCTCTTTAAGTTTACACTTTACCTCCTAGGCTGCTTTGACAGAAAGTGCCAATTACAGACACTAGGAAAAAAGATGGAAAAAATCATTTTATCAACATGGGTTAAAATGGGAACACATGATAATTTTTAGATCATAGTTTGCATTTTATGTACAGTTTTAGAAATATTCCTGAGACTCAATAGAATTAGAGAAAAATAGATAAAATAACGTTTTAATACAAATGCACATCTACAAAAAAATTAAGTCTGAAGTAAATGAAGAAATGGTGATATTAAAAACATTTATACTTGAAATTTATATCTATCATACAAATGCAGTATGATCTTCATCATCTGATAAATCCATAGTCACTATTATTGTTCTTGTAAACATTCATAGGGTAGAAAAAGTATTTATTCAATTATAAAAATAGGTTTATTTCCAGATGAAAAAGGAAAATAACACACACAACAGAAATTGTTAGCAGGATTGTTAATTTTATAAGAAAAAAAACACCTAAGTAAACTATATAAGGCCTATTACTTTTCTCAAAGAATAAATACTATTCTAATTATTTTTTTATATCAGGGCTTATAATAATGTAACATGAGAGGTAACTACCTAGTTCTGGGATTAAAGGACAATTTAATATTATTAATAATATTATTAAATATTATTCTTACAGTCTTGCCTTGATTTTATTTCTATATAATATATAATGTAACATATAATAACATATAATAAACATATATGTTTAAAATGTTAATGTATTAAGACAGTTTTCATTCCCACTAAAATGTTTGAAAATTGTAAATATTCTTTGTTAGAGTCTCTACTACAGGGTCAAATAAATTGTCTTTTTTATTAACATCAATGGGGTATAGTTGGGGAAAGAAACAATCCGACGTCTGAACACACTCAGTAGAGTGGATGATGCAGCTGTGGGTTTCTCTTATAATGTGCTGCTTGCTAAGAAATGGACCCATTTACAGCAACAATATATATAACAAATAAGTAGTAAAAACAACGATAGTTCAAATTGGGAAAAAACAAGGACTTGTCTAAAATATAAAATATTTTCAAATAAAATAAAGTTTTCTTATGTCCAAGATGATTCCATTGCTAAATATGTCAACAAAGCAATTAAATGGAAAAATTGAGAAAAATTTATTTTGAATGATTATTATACTCAAAGCATGAACAATGATTAATTTATTGGAAATAGCAAGAGGAGCTAAAGAATAAAGGAAAAAAAGAAATAGAATAATGAATAAAATATTAATTTTCATTTGTTATATCCTTTAATACTTGGAATTTTGAACACATATATGTGTTTAAATTTAAATGCAAAAGTGTGACTTAATTCTACTTACCACTTCCCAAAAGAAAAGACAATCTAGCAAATATTACTTAGAATATTAAATGTTACTTAAAATATCATTTTAAATATGTGTACGCATTACAGTACTTGACGTGGATATCTAGAAGGACACTGTGTCCCTGATTAAAAGAAAGAGCGTTATAAGAAGAGCAGATTTCATCAAGTTAATATACTATCAATCAAAATGCTAATTTGAGGAGGGCCTTAATTAATGATTCTAAATTCCATGAAAGATGAAATTAGAATAGCAAAGACATATTAAAGCAAAACTGAAAAATAATATGGGAGGTCCATTATCAGTTATAAAATGTACCTAAAAGCTGCATTAAAAAAAATAAGTTAAATAAACAATTGGAAGATTGATATAACAGACACACTTTTGTACATTTAGTAGTAGTAACTGACATTAATTTAGTGCTTACTGTATATTCCAAGTGCTTAAATATATTATACACTCCTTTGTACCCATTAGGAAGGTACCATGATTATCCCAAGTTTTTAGCTGCGTAAACTAAGGCTCACACAAGATCAGAGTCACACATCTAACTAGCAGCAGGAGTAGAGATTGATCTAGGGCAGTCTGCCTTCAGAGGACTGTCCTCAGCTATAGTTACTGTTGCATTGACAAGACATGCCCTCTTCTACTTGATTTCGTTTCTCAAGTTCTTTTCAAGTAGCAGTAAAAGATTTTTCTTTCAAATACTATGTAATTAGGGTATATAATTATCTGTTTTTAATTCTTAAACCATATTTCCCTTGAACTGTGTTTCTTAAGTCCCATGGCTCTTGCATTCTTTGAATGTAGCCTTTCTACCTCAATTCTGGCATTTAAAATAAAAATCACCCTCAATTTTCACTTTTTTGATTGGCAAGCTGTTTGAATAAAAAAACCCTCCAGGTCTTGTAATCTTTATGTTTTTCTTTTGGTTGAAGATTTTTAGTACAACCTCTCATTGGTTCTCTTCTATCCACTGTATAGGTTTTTTAAGCTTTTGAACTATATTAGATTATGTCCCAGTTTTGGTTTAAATTTACTCAGCAGGAATATAAAAGATTTCTTGTATCTTTCTTCAAGCAAGTTAGGTGCCCTTAGAGATATTTTAATCAAGGAGTGAAAGTGAAATGATTTGCTAATCTGACCTACGAAATCACCGTATTCTGTACTTTTAAACAAATGACCAAATTACTACTGAAGACTTGCCTTTCCATTCCTGTTTTTATGCATTACTAAAAATGCCTTTATTTCATGCTAAAGGGATTATAAATTAATAAATTCTAGCTTATATCGTACCTTTTCATTATAGCTATTGATGACTTTCTGAATATATATCATGATCCTTGTCAACATGTATATGAAACAGTCTCATCTCATTTGCAAACTATTTTTTGTCCAGATGGCTAAGCATACCCAATTATCTTGAACTGTTAGCTCTATTTTAAATATGGGAGTTTTCTGACCTTTCTGAAACTTAAGCATGCTCATATTTGTGCTCTATTTGAAAGACTCTGAGTATACAGTTATGTATAAACTTAAGATAATGAATATACTATAACTAATTTCAGTGTAAGTGGAAAATGAAATTCATATTATTTGGCCAAACTTAATTTGTAAATGTGAACTATATCTATTAACAATAAATATACTAAAATATTGATGCCTTGATCATTCTTAATTTCGATGCAAAAATGGACTTATATAAAATCCTTCTGTTATTTTACATATATTTCTACTTTTCTTGTGTTCAGACTTGTCCTATATTTAAGTGTTTTAATTTCTATTTAGTTTTCAAACAATTATTCCTCATATTTGTTATTATAAATGTTTCAAATAACTAAGTGCCAACTTAATGCATGTGAAGCTTGTAAGGTGCTGCTGCCAGTTATCAATGACTAGGGATTTGATAGTTATGTGTTGAAAATTCTGAAGATCAATTACATAGAAATACCTTATTTTGTAAGAGTATCTCCTGTCTGTCTGTCATCAGTCTTTTCTAATTATATGTACAGTAGACCTGAATATGGAGAGAAAATTAATTGAAAGTGTATTTATCGATTTCTGGAGGGCAAAGTGAGAATACTATTAAAAAGATTTTAGTGTCCATTCATATTTATGTTCTTTATTTTTGTTAAAAATGTTAAACATGATATAAACTGATTTTTCCATGATATAGTATTTATTTAGCCTAACATATTCCCTATTGTTATCCATTTATCCCATGCAAGCTATTCTGCATTATATATACATATCTAAAGAAGCAATTGGTGTCAGATTTTTTGTTTACTTAGGGTGCTTGGTTATCTGCATTCTGTTTGTGATATACATACATTACTTGGTTCCCTGACTTCTACCAATTCAAAAATTGGCAGAAATAGCATGAAAAGAAAATAGATTTTCAACTTGGTAAGTGATTAATTATATTAAAAGATATATTAATAACAAAGGAATTAGGTCAATTTAGTTGAAGAGCATTGTAGTGGAAAAGTAAGAATAGAGAATAAACAAATTTCAGATCTACACTCAGGAATTCTAGAGGACCATAAACTGCTAACTGGACACAGGTGTCTGTTTTCTCAGGAGAGTACTTCATAATAGGTTTTAAATGAGGAAATGGGAATCATCAGTTTTAGATACTTTTGAAATCTCACAACTGTGAAAGCATTCATACATCATAACTGAAATAATGGGAAATGATTAATAAATGTCATTGACATAAATGAGTTGCCAGATGTATCTAATCATCAAGTGAGCAGAAGAGAAAAAATGCAAAAGAACCTCATGAAATGTGTCACAACAGTTTGTGACAATTTATGTTAACCACAAAGGTGATTTCAATTTCCAAGGTAATGTAATTTTAGAAAGGTGAGTTATTTATTTTGAGAATATAACTCAAGTTCCACCTTTCGGCATTTGAAAGATTGTATTTTTTTCTTTCTATCTCAATGCATAACTATGAGCGAACAAAAAAAAAAATACACAGACAAAATATAATAATACTTTGGTTAAACTAATAAAAATTAGCATGGAATATATAAATATACCCCAATTAAAATAAGTGGATGAGAAAAAAAAAATCCCGTAATTAGGTGTATCTGTTTACTAAGAACAATTTTTAAATAGTTAATTTATTAGACTTTAATTTTTAAGCTAACTAATAATTTAGTTAAGCTATGCTTTGATTCATGTCCTTGGATGGTCATTATTAAATTTAAATTTTAGAAAAGAGTCTTACAATAGCAAGTTTTACTTTATGAGAAAGCTTATCTTTGGCAAAAATTCAACATATTAATTTAGTTTATGAGGAATATTTTTTTTCAGTGTTAATAGAAACTGTGTAGCCCAGCACAATAAAAGCATAAAAAAATCATATTTAATAATATGGCAATTCAACCATTTTATTTTTCAGGTAAATTTTGGGTTCATGTCAAAAAAATAATGTATCACCCAGTGTTTCTTAATCTCGAAACAGATTCTAATAGTTAAAAAACTTACCAAAGCTTGTATTTTATTTTATTTTTTTTATTGATGGGGATTATAGAGATTTTCTAAATTATATGTGTCCTATCACCAATATTTTTGGATTATTGGGGAGTGATCCAGGTTTTGGTATATTTCATATGTTCTATGGGTTATTTAAGATGTAATGAGTGCAAAATTCACTGTGTTACTTGGTATTAATCAGTGTTTGTTTGTTTTTTTTGTTTAAAATATTATTTATTTACCATATGTGCATAAATATGTATCTTTGGAATGTATCAAACACAAGGCAATGTATACTATGAGTTACAGAAAAGTAAATAAAATGCAGTCTTCAACTAAAAGCTTTAAAACTAGGGAAACTCTGGTACTTTTTAATCTACATTTATTGTTAAATATTGATAACTCTAAAATCTGTTTTTCTGAAATAATACTGGGTTTTAAATGACCATGAGTATATCACTAGAATGTTATGCCAATGCCTTTAACTCAACAGTTCCTTAATAAGACTGATCATTATCTTTCCTAAAATATACATTCCTTCTGATGTTCTTATCTCTTTAAAAGAGATATTAATCTCTTTTTCTCTTACCTCCTTTGTGTTCACTGGAATATCACATAATTGCTGAAAATGGAGGAGCCAACTTGAATCATGAATTGGCCTTGGGAACAAAAACAAAGCACGAAAGCACAAAGATGTAGAAGTAACCTGTATTTTTTTGCACTTTTCAGCAACGTGCCACTGCTTTCTGATTTTTACAAGTAAATCATGTAAAAATCATATTTAACCAAAAATATTTCATTTTTTTACTTAATAATTTTGCATTAAAAAAATGAGACAAAAGCATCATTTTATTTGAGATATTTCTATACTTGTCAACCAAAGAGTAAAGTCCAATTTTATTTCCCTATGCCTCAGACCATCATAGAGGCTCAGACCTGGTCAGATGTTATGATTGCCCAGGTCAGCTAATCGTAATGTTGTAATCATTACAATTAAGCTAGCCATCACAGTAGAACCAGAGCCTCCCTATATTTAGGTCTTTGGTCTTTGCTTAGTTAATTTTGTATACAGGGTAAGGTAGGGTCTAAATTCATTCCATTGGATGTGAGTATCTAGTTGTCCCAGTATCATTTACTATTTATTTATTGAATATTTATCTATTATTTCCCCCATTAAATTGCCTTGAAATCCTTGTCAAAATCAATTAGCCATAGATGTAAAACTTTATTTCTATACTCCAAATTCTATTTCATTGACTTACATATCTGTCGTTATTCAGGTACCACTTTGTCTTGATCAATGTAGTTTTATAGTAAGGATTGAAATAAATAAGGAAGTGTGAGTTCTCTAACTTTGTCTATTCTAGGTCTTTTGCACATTTATTTGAATATTAGTGGCAACATATCAATTTCTTCCAAGAAGCCAGCTGGTATTTTGATAGAAATTATGTTGAATCTGTAAATTAATTTGGGAGTACTGCCATTTTATCTTCTTGTTTAATTGACTTCTTTATCTTTATTACATCCTTCTTTGTCTTTTACTGCAGTCTTTGTTTTAAAGTCCCTTTTGTCTGCTTTAAGTATAGCTGCCCAAGCTTTCTGTTGGTTTCAGTTCACCTGGAATACCTTTTTCTGTCTTCATTTTCAATCGGTGTGTGTCTCCACATCTGAAGTGAATTTCTTGCAAGCAGCATATAAATGTCTTGTTTTTGTTTTATCCATTCAGCTATTCCACGTCTTTTGATTGGAGAATTTTGTTCATTTACATTCAAAGTAATTATTCATAGATATGTACTTATTGCCCTTTTGCTAATTGTTTTCTGTTCCTTTCTTCTCTTGCTCTTGCCTCCTTTATGGATTGATGACATTCTTTAGTGATATGCCTAGATGCATTTCTCATTATAATTAGTGTATCTACCATGAGACTTACATATAACTTATTATGTATAGCAGTATATTTCTAATTTAAGCTGATAACAAGTTTATGTGAATTCCGAATTTGGACATTTTAACTCTCCACACTTTTTCTATTTTTAATATCACATTTTATATCTGTTTATCTTGTGTACACTTTAATTACTGTAGTTATTTTTATGAGTTTTGTCTTTAAACCTTCATAATAAGTGGTTAATCCTCTACCTTTATTATATATTTATCTTTACTATTGAGATTTATTTTTTCATATGTTTCCTTGTTACTAATTAGCATCATTTTCTTTTCAGCATAAAGCATACCATTTCTTGCAAGGCCAGTTTAGTGGTGATGAACTCCTTTAGCTTTAGCTCGTTCGAAAAAACTCTTTTTCTTTCCTTCAATTCTGAATGATAACTTTGCCATTTAGAGTATTCTTGGTTATTTATTTATTTGTTTGTTTGTTTATTAGCATTTTGAATATATCCTGCCATTTCCTTCTGGCCTACAAATTTTCTTTGGAAAAATGTGGTAATCCTTTATGGTGATTCCCTTGTACATAACAAGTTTTTATTCTCTTGATGCTTTGAAGATTCTCTCCTTGTCTTTAACTTTTAACAATTTGATTATAACGTGTCTTGGTGTGGGTCTTTTGATTTTATCTTTTTTGACCTCCCTGGGCTTCATGGATCTGTATGTGTTTATTTCCTCATATTGGGAAGTTTTCAGTCATTATCTCTTTAAATAATTTTTCTGCCCCTTTTTTTTCTCTCTTCTCCTCCTGGGGACTCTTATAATGTGCATGTTACTGTGCTTGATGTTGTTTTATAAGTTCTTAAAGTTATCTTTTTTTTTCCCCCCCTGCTGCTCTGATGGAATGAGTTTTGCTACCTTGTCTTCTACATGGGAATCCTTTCTTCTGTTTCATCTGGTCAACTCTTGAACCACTTTAGTGTATTTTTCAGTTCAATTATTATAATTTGCCGTTCTGTGACTTATGTTTGATACTTTCTTATATTTTTTGTACCTTTGTTGAAACTCTCTGTGTATGCATTCATGCTTTTCCTGAGTTTGGTGAGCATATTTGTGACCATTACTTTGAACACTTTACCAGATAAATTACTTATTTTATTTCATTAAATATTTTTTCCTGAGGTTTTATTTTGTTCCTTTTTTTGAGCACATTCCTATGTTTCTTCATTCTTCTTGACTCTCTGTGTTTGATTTCATACATTCAATGAAACAGCTACATTTCTCAGTCTTGACAAGTTGGCCTTAAGTAGATGACCTTTATTGGTTATCTTTCAAATATCTATGACTGCCCAAGCAGCCTTTTATTTTTAATAACTAGGAGGAGGAGGAGGTGGAGGAGGAGGAGGAGGAGGAGGGAGAGAGGAAGAAAGAAAGAGGTGAGGAGGGAAGGAGGAAAGAAAAAAGAGAAGAAAAGAAAAGAGAAGAGAAGGGAAGAAAAGAACAAAGAAAAAAAAGGAAAAAGCTAAGATCTACAGTTTCTTAACATGAATCAAGCTCAAATAGGACCAATAATGATGTTTCAGCTAACCAAAATAATATTAAAATAGCAAACTGACAAATTGAGAGAGATTTTTGTTCTTTTCTTTCCTTCTTTTCTTTTCAGGGTGTGTGTGTGTGTGTGTGTGTGTGTGTGTGTGTGTGTGTGTGTGTGTTTAAATCATTGGGAGGATTTATTGTAGTGTTATTCACTGAATGGAGGATTCACAGGAAAGAAGCATAAAACCAATAGTGGAAAAAATTTACTTGAAATTCTAATGAAGAACTATAAGCATGCTTCCTTCAAAGTAAAATAGATGTGTTTCCAAATAGCATGCATAAATATTATCTTTCTGTCAACAAATAGTTTTTCACAGTTTTTTCTTGTCTTGTAACAAATGAACAATATAGACATAATGACAGATCTATTTGAGAAAAAGTAAAATGATAAATAAGGAAGTTTGTGAAAACAAAAACAGTAAGTCAAGATGATTATTTTTGTATGTTTTATCTAGTTTAATAAGATTTAATGTTGGTTTTCTGAGCTGTAGTTTGATTATACAGCTAAGACTGCAAAAAAAAAAAAAGACTCAAGATGTATATTCATGAGCAGTTATCAGATTTCTTTGTATTATGTTTATAAATGTAAGTCAGAAAATATACATTGTTCACTAAAATTAAAAGGATCTAGAGTAAAGCATTTTATTTGAAAGAAATTATTGCAAAATTAATTTTTATAGTGATTTCTGTTTTAAAATGTCAACAGAAGTTCTTAGAAAATGTCATGCTTTAATTCTATAATGAAAGATTAACTGTGCCATTTTTATTAATATTTTTAAAATATAACTTTAAAACCAATAAATAAATATTGCTGACTCTTACATTACCATCAAAATATGTAGTTTTATATTTCTGACTTGAATTGGAAGTAACTTAATTAAAGACTAAAAAATAATTGAGAAAGATAAAGATGGACAGAGAGAGATGGAGACAGGCTAACTAGAAAACAGGGAGAAAGAAAGACAGAGATAATCAAAGGAATTTCTGACTCTGCTTGCCCATCCCAATGACAAGGATGATTTTAGCAATGGAATTTGAGATCTAGACTGACCCATTAACTTCCTGATTGTTCATCACTCTTCTAGAAGCTGTTAGACTGAGAGCAAGACATGGAAAGAAATCTTTGTCCTGATCAATCTTTGAATACCATACTGCCTGCGTTTTCTTAGCTAAGAGCTTTGAACAATGTAAGCTGAGATAGGTTATCTCTATAGCAACCAAAGAGTACCTCAAGATACTTAAGAGCTCTCAAACTCCATTTATATTTTTCTTTAGAATCTGAAGGAAACCTGTGAATCTGAAGGAGAATTTAGACAGCAGGTTCATTCTCTAAGTAAACTAAATTAGGAAAGTTGTAATCCTCAGAAAATTAAGAAATGTCTGAGGAATTTCTTATGTGTTTTCTTAACATTTGTCATGTATCTGTGATATGTATTGGAAGATGTTGATGTCTTAACAGTTGCACTGCTTCTTACATGCAAAGAGATTGCAAAGGGAGAGTGAAAAATCTACTTCTAGAACATGGAGTGGTAATCCCCCCAATCCGATTCCACAGAAACAAGACTGACTATAATTTTTTTCAGCAATGACCAAGACCAAAATGGGAGTCATATACAAAGTCAATCTTCAAAATTTATCATTCATCTTCTCCATTCATCACGGATATTTATATCATATTTTAACCTAGTTTATTATTTTATTCAATGTTTTTCAGGGTTGTAAAGGAAAAGTAGTTAGAATAATGTTGAAAATTTCATCAACTGTAAACTAAGATTTTTTTGTGAAATACTTATGATTAATTCTATAATTATCGTTTTAGCATTCTCAGAATATGTAGTTTCTTAAAGGCTTCTCAGTTAAATAAGCTTACTATTTAAAGGATTAAATTACAATTCATTCATTATTTTTGCAAGTACTTTTCAGGGTATATGTGGAAGGAAGCAATGGGAAAGTCCCGTTTTTATTTTCAATTTAGCAAAGAGCAGTAACTCTACTAACTACATGTAATCTCTAAGAACAACACAATGATTTATGGTTGGGAAAGCAACATTTTTTTAGGAAAAAAAAGATATTTTATACATAGGATTTTGTTTAATCTTTCCAACATATTAGTTAGCTATATTTTTATTCACATTTTCACTGCACGCTGGAATAATGAGTGATGAATCAATACAGATAGGACTCCAGCAGCATCTTCTACAGAAAACGACACTCTCCCTTCTTCAAATTCTTCATATCCTTTAATCTCCAATTGAGAATATATCTACTTATATAATGGGAAAGGATAATTTTATTTTAAAAACAAATGAAGAAACTTTTTATATGAATTTCTATACTATTATTTTATTTTATCATATAAAATATAATAAGAAAGATTTATTTGAAATGTTAATCATGGTTGCACAAATTATTTTGGGGGAATCAAAAACATTTATATTTGATTGAAATAGGGAAAACAACTTTAAAAATATAGTAAGGCAACAAAGAACATTAAAGAGCAGTAAACTCTCAAATATTGTATACACATAAATGTACATTCATCCCAAAACACTATTAAGATCATAGAAATATAATTGCATTATAAAATAACTGGGTAAATGTAGATGACTATTATAAGACTGAGCACTACAAACAAGAACTCATAGATGATTTAGAAAAACAAGGAATCATAAAATCTGTTTATTACCTGAAAGATAGCATTTTGGTGAATTTCTATTGTTTTTTTTCCCCCAGAAATATTTGCTGTGGTTATATAGGAGTTTGTTAAAAATCCACATATCTAAGTTGTATTCAACTAAGAGCTATAAGTAAAAATAGCCTATATTTCATCAAGAATATGATTTAATAATATAAGTCCTCAGATTCTGCATTTGCATTATAAATGTAGTAAAAACATAGATCAAAAATATTACAGATTGCTCATGATTAATTAATTGTATATGTTTGGAACATTAATCAAACGGTAAGAGAAATAAAGGGCAGCATTCTTGCTCCCCTATCAGAAAATTTATCCACCAAGACAAGAACATAGTAGCCTTGCCTGTAAACTTCAATTATCACTACGCCAACATTGAAGCCACCTCCAGGGAGACAAACAGTTTTAAACTGTGACACATACTCCTCTTCTGGCAATCGGTCTTGGCTGACATAATGAGACACAGTGAATCCCTCAACACGTGGAACCGCAGTAGTTAACTTGCTCAGCCATGCCTATAACAATTCAATTAGCAGATCCCTGTGGACATTCTGTGCTTCAGCAAAATTATCCAGGGATATGTTTACCAGGATTGTTTTCTAATCTCGTTGCCAAATCTAACTGTTTGAACAAGAGAGTATCATTGTCCTTGCCAAGATAAAGGGTCAACTTTATTAATGGTTCCATATGTCTACATTCTTAAATTGTCATTCCATGTATGTGATAGTGATTATGGTTAAACAGAAGCTTTAACTCTTTGCTAAATGGTAATAGTCAAAAGTTATATTCCTGTTGTCTACTCATTCCAGAATTAATCTGGCAAGTAATCTAAATAAATACTAGGTCAGAAATGTATCAGATTTAAAGTTAATAAATCAGCTCATGATAGAGTTGCTATAAAAATATAAATATATTCACAAAAATGCAAAATCAGAAGGAAGAGAGTCAGTGACTTAGAGACCATGAAAACAACTATAAATAAATGGAGAGTTCATTGCAAAACAACCAAACCCCAAATATATAATTCAAAATTATATATAAACAAAATCAATTTCTCTGCAATTCTTTCTACTTATGGACTAAACCTTATGGAAAAAAATTGAAATAAGTCTTCTATTTTCAGTAAGAAATAAGTTAAATATTTATTTACAATTGTCAAATATCACACAAGATTTTTCTTTTCTATGAATTAAAATTTAATTTGTATTACTGTTGTAAGAAAATAAGTAAATAATTTTAGAGACTACTAATTAAATACATATCCATTAGCCAAGAAAGCATATGAAGTCCATTTGATAATAAAAAAGGAAGAAAATATGTAGTTAAATTAATGAGTAATTGAATGAAGATGCTTCAATTTGAGGAGTATTAAAGGTAAGTTGTTTCTGTTTTAGTGATTTAGATATTTTTAATTTTACCTTCTGGTCAAAAAAGTGAATGTTGAGACTATATTAAATAAAATTTCTAAATTTAAATCATCCAGGTCAGGTTTAATCAAGTTTCTGCTCCTATTCTGATGTAAAAATTCCCTTCTAGTTTTGAAATATGAAAATCCCCCTTTTAGCTTAACCAGTTCAAGAATCTGATTAGACACAAGAGAAATCCAGATTTTTCTAGTCTAAAACTAGTGTTCATAACTCAAATCTATGTCTATCAATCAAGCAAATGAGAGCACTTTTATCCTTATTTCCTCTGACAAAACGTCCAGGCACCATGTCTCTTCTCTATCATGACCCTAAGTTTAAAGGATATAATCACAAAAATGCGAACAATTATTTAATATATTTTTTAGATATAATAGCAATGGGAGTTTGAGCTCTTGTGTGCAGTCGTGCTGCACCATTGTTGGGAATCATCTGTTGACCATGCGAGACAAATACAGCAGTTTAAACCTTAGCATACACAACAAAATTATTAAATTTTATTTATAATAACTTAAAAGCACAATTTTAAAATATAAATAGTTAAATCTCTATGAACTCTTTATCTTTAATTCGCACCAATCTAAGTACCCCGAGTACAGCAAGCATTCTTATCTCAATAGCCTCTAGGACCTAGAGCGTCTCGCCTCAGTACAGGTGTCTGATTTCAGTGCCAAGGACAGTGCCTAGAGTCCCAGGCAAGTAATTATACAATCTCTCAGCTCCGCAGCCTCGGAAACCTCTTTCCGACCTATACTTGCACTGCCTACAATTACAACTACAAATGCAGCTACTATTATTACACATAATAAGAATATATATCTTATTCTGAGTTATAAAATGACTTTCCGACTTTATGGACTTTGTGAAAAAAATCACAAAATATTAATACATTGGATAGTAAAAATAAACATAATTACATGTTTATTTAGTGTAATATCTACATGTTTAGCCATGAAGAAAATCGAAAGACAGAAACTGAGTCAAATCATATCGGCAGCTCGAGGAGGATTTAAGATGGACGTTCTGATTAGTTATGTTTCTGAGCATCCCATGAGCTTTATTTATCAGTAGGAATTAGCAATTTGAAGAGCAGCTACCCTGTCTCCATGTTCCTCAGTCTTAAATCTCTTGCTGTAGCTTTTCAAGTGAGGAGATTTTAGAAATAGGAGCAACTCTGTAGGTCAAGTTGCAGAAAATCTTAGCTGAACATATTGGCTGAACTGCAGCCTGACACCTTTATGACAGCTCTGCTTGTGTAATATTAGCTACCCATCCAGTGTAATTACATTCTGATTGGAGCATATAGATGTTAATAATCAATGTTATTAATTATTTGGTGAGTAGTGAAGTAAATTATGTAAGGCTAATATGTTGGATATATTGATCATCAAACAATTCTGGTGAATAAATGAATTTTTATAATTAATACAAATTGATCTTTATATACAAAACAAAATGTGAGTATCATAGAATACAGTTACTACCAATCTGTTATGAAATAAGCATACTTATGTTTTAAGATAGAAAGAATTTCTAGTAACCACTTTCTGAAAAAGAACGGGAATGTCTTGTTTTCATTTTCTTGTTGTTTATTTTGTTTTTGTTGATGGTTTCTTTTTTAAATTTCTGAAGTACCAGACAAATACTATGTAAAGAAACAAATTCCAGGTAACGTTTCCTACAGAACTGAATTTATTTTAGGCATATGTGTGTATGTGTATGGAGGCATGTATGTGTGTTACAAACATAAATACACATATGTGTGTTGATCTTGTTATTTGCCCCATTCTGTGTAAGTTTCAAAGATTAGTATTCACCTAATAATTCATCTAGTTATAGTGATGTAGGACACAGGCACAATCCCAGAACTGGGACCAAGCATACCCATGTGTAAAAAGTGATGTACAAGCACATTTTCTGGAGTGATACTGGCTGTTATATAAGTTCTTTAAGAAATTCTAAAGGAATACAGTTTCCATTTGAATATGCTCCCAAAGTGCTTTCCTAAGAGATTGGAAACTTTAGTGTTCAGTCATGTTGTCCAGACACGCTGGAGTGTGTAGATGTTCTATAAACAATGCCAATGGCAGATGATTCCCAAAACAAGTGAATTTGACCCAATATGTGTGTTTGCTAGAATGCAAATTTGTTTTGCCTGTCGAAGAGAGTGCTGTTTTGGCTTGCTTCAACCAGATTGAGTTTCTAAAGAGGATAATTTCTTTCATTAATTAAAAGGAATGGCTTCTTCTTCAGAAGTAGATTCCTACTGAATTAGTAGGAACTTTGAAGATTTGTGGGTTTTGCATCTCTTTTCTGTACTAAATAGTTGCTTATGATGCTTGTCATGTCATAAATCCTTTCTGCTTGCAGCTGAGGAAAAATGTGTGCAGCTGCCTGATAACCTATTCATGCAGGAAATCAGAGTCTTCTCTCCCTCCAGAAAAATAAACAAATAAAAATATATTTTCACATTCAAAAATCAATAAGAAGAAAGTATTTTTCTAGGGGCTCTAACAAAACAATTTACATCATAATAACATGTAGCTGTATATACTTAACCATAAATTTGACTTAAAGTTTGCTACTTTGAAGTCTAGCCATGTGTAGGGAAGTATAGAATATAGATTATATTTGGTCATTGAGGCCCTGTTTATATAAAGGAAAATGATCAATTTGGAAACAATTCATTTCAAGGGAAACATGGTGAGTACAAACATCTGATCAGAATAATATAACTGCATGGTAGAAGAGGCTTATTTTTAAATACAGTATATATTATGCTTTCGACCTTTAGTTTTCACCCTAATTGGATTCATGCCTGAGTCCTAGGCTAATAGAATTGCAATTGACGAGTGAGAAAAACTTTAAAAAATGATTTAACAAAAATTACAATGGGATTTTAGAATACAGTTGACAAGCACATTTGGTGGAGACTGTGGTAGAATTAGACACTGTGCCAGCATTTTTTGGGCTTTAGGTGAAAGAGTTCCCAGCACGGACATCATTACTAGGAGTTCAGTCATCGGTGATACTGGAATGGACAGAAGCTCTGGCTCCCAGAACAGGCAATGCCTTAGGTAGGGGTCATCATCTTAATCACCACTCCTGCATAAAGAAAACAAGGGAAGAGTAGATAAGTAAATTCATAGCTACTATATACAGGCCAAGAAGCCTGATGACTAGTCAGTGTATGTAAAACAGCCTCTGAGATTTTTTCAGTTTATTTGAGATGTTTTTGATTGGAGCTGTAATGACAATAAAACAAATGTGGGCCAAACCATCAGAATTTATTTTGTGTCTGAAATTCATAGTCTGATGATATGTTATAGTCTAGATATTTTATAGTCTGATGGCTCTCATGTCCCACTTTAAAGATCCCTGCATTGCCATTGCATTTCCCTAGGAGCCCAACAAAGGACAACTGAATGGAAGATAGTGGTCTCAGTAATTATGTATGTGTTAGTGTGAGTGCTATGTATATATAATTCTAACACTGCAGTTCCTATTAAATCTTAACTACTAGTTGAAGAAAATGAGCCAATGTTGATTTATCAATTTTAAACTAAAAGATCAGCTACTAAGTTAAAACTGAAGGAAAAGTTTCTGTTATTTTACATGCACTGAGAAAGCAAGTGTTCACTAAAAAAATTACCTCAAATGTAATGCATTTCCACACAATATATTTAAAAAAAGAGGCAAACCACAGAGAAGGATACATTTCTAAATATATGTGCTAAATTACCTTGCTTTTAAGAGGACACCAATGATTGTGATTTGTTTTGTTGTAGACAACAGCAAATGCAAGTGGAGGTTATGAAAATAGACTGCATTAGAAGTGAAGTCAACAAAATGTGAGCAAATATATATCTGGGCTAATATCATCAATAAATCTTTACTTTTTAGTTTTACCTAGTATTTGGAAAGACTGCAGTTCGTTACTCATAACTGTTTGTAATGTAAAATCAAATGAAAATAATATAAATGAAAATTTATGTTCAATATGGGGAAATATTTAATCTGCAATTGTTTTTCTAGAAATTGATATAAGCATAAAACTGTTACATTTATGTGTAATACAATAAATATTTTATATAGCTGCTTTAAAAAAACTTAATTAAAAATCCTAGCTAATAATAGTTTAGGAAAGCAAGAATAAGACTCACAAATTCCTATTAACATAATCAAATGCTACATCAAGAAAATAAATGAAAAATAAGCTTAAAATCATGCTCAAATAAAAATATTTTGTATGACTATTTAATTTTGCTAAAACCATAATTTGTATCTCCATGGCATTCCCAAATAACATCACAAATTTCGGCTTTCCATTGTCATGTTTTAATATGTCTAGTGGTAAGCTAACGTCTAAATTTAAAAAGTATATTTTCAATATATAAAAATAACAATGCTATAAATGAACAAGGTTATCTGTGTGTGTTGTGCATATGTTTGTGTATGTGGAGGGTGAGTTGTGGATAAGAGTTTATATTTTCTTCTCTCACAACCAGCCTTCTGTATTTGGCTATCTCTGTCTGAATTCCCAATCTCCTTATTTGGTGATGAGGACTCAATTCAGTATTTAAAGATCAGTGTCACAGATAATTTTACAGATCCATCCTCAAACTGCCAAGTAGCTGGGCCCTCTAGATCCTGTGAGGGAGGAGCAGAGTGGACACCTGAGTCCTACCAGTGATCATGGCTTTTGAGCTTAAATTCTCCAGAATAAAGGATTCATGCTAAAGAGCAGGACCAAATAATAGACCAGTAAAGATGGCTTCATCTTCAGACAAAACTATTTTTGTTACATGTTGGGCCTTCTTATATTTGTCCTGGAGCTCTAGGAGAATGACTGCTTCTGGACAAGTTCTAACCATGTATTCGATATTACTTATAGTAAATCTCATTATGTTTTTAAATGTATTTGGCCTCTGTTTTTAACTTAAAAATTTTACATTTTATTTCAGAATACCACATTTAAGGATTCAAAGTTGACAGTCTAACTTGTGAAATCATAGTATTAATATGGTCAGAGGTTCACAAGGCAAGATAAAAATTTATTTAGTATTTTTATCAGCATTCTTGATGAAAATAATTTGGATTTTCAAGCATTAACAGGACAGGAAAGTGGGCAACACATAGGAGCAAGGAGTTCTGATAAGAGAGAAATGAACCGGCCCTCAAATGTGAAGAAGAATAACAGAGATAAAAATGAAACTAATAAACATTAAGTTGAATAGGAAAGACTAAAAGAAAATAGAAAGGCCATTTCATAATAGAAATTCCTATCCTTAAAAAAAAATGGTTTTCATCAGAAAGTAAGGACAGAGAAATTGAGAACTCTGGAAAAGGTCAATAATCCAATTAAGAGCTGTTTATCTCTAAGCAGTCACATGCCAGACTTGAGAAATTGGGTACCCGCAGACTACCAGTAACTTGGTACTCCTTTAAATTAATAATCTAAAAATATACTGATATATTCAACATTTGTTTAGTGAGGGAAGGAAGAATTTTGGAAAAATTTTCCCTATAAAACACAGATAACATTAGATGGAAGAAGAAATTAATAACAAATTTTAAAATGTACCATTAATATAATTTTATTTGGGGTTTCTTGGCATCATGAATTTTTTGGATAATCTCAGGACACTCATGTGAAAATCTTTAATAGATAATAAAACGCATCACTTATTCTGTGTCAACAGCATGGAATTACAGGTGGATTTACTAGTTACAAACTCTCTTATATTGACCTCTTATGGGGATAGTTGAGTTGTAATTATCAAGGGAAGTAAGAATGTTTAAGGCTGTATTGGATATATTGTTGTAAGTAAACGTTACTATTTATTAAATTAGATTGTCAAATATCATCTAATATGTACATAGAGCAGTGTGGCCTTTATAACACAAAATTACTCAAACAATAGAAAACTCAGATGAGTTTCTCCTTTGGAGTTCAGAGCATTTTGGAGGAAAGGAATCTATAAATAATTCACTACTTATATAAGGAATAGTGTGGAACTCTGAGTCTACATAATAATTGACATACACAGAAAAAATGGACTGAGTGATTGAAAAACATAAAAGTATGGTCAAAACCATCCAAATCAGAAGCCAGTTCTATTTTAACTTTTATGCATGCCAGTGAATCCACATTTGTTTGTTGAGTCAGATTTAGTTTTTAATCACCTAGAACTGAAAGATTCCTTAATCTCAGTATTCTTTAATATACCCCATAGAAGTATTTAACTGTATAACTGTTTTTTCAATCACCAAAAGAACCCACAAAGCACCAGGATAGTTTTCCAATCACTGAATGATCAAAGGAATTTAAAAAGAAGTTATGATCCATATATCCAATAAAATAGTACCCAGCCATGAAAAAATTAAGTTCTACATTTCATAATGATATGGATGGACCTAGACATTATGATGCTGAGTGAAATAAGACAGAAAGAGAAGTACCATATGATTTCACTCATATGCAGAATCTAAGGAACAAAAAGAACAAATTAATTGAAAACAGACCCATAAATATAGATGACAATCTGATGATGGCCAGAGGGGAAAGGTTTTGGGGGGCTGGGAAAAGGGGTGAAGTGTTAAAGAAGCACAAAGTAGTAGCTGATAGGTAGGTGTTCACGGGGGCGGGGAGCACGGCATAGGGAACACAGTCCATAGTAAGGTAATGGCTATGTGTAGAGCCAGAGGAGAGGAAGAGCAATCAGGAAGATCATTTCACAAACTATATAAATGTCTAACCAATGTACTGTACACTTGAAATTAATAATAAACTAGAATTTTAAAAAAAGAAACATAAATGAAAATAACACACCAACCCTCATTTTAAAATGTAAAGTTCCCTAAGTATGGTGAGGAATTAATAGGATCTCTGTATTATTTCTTATAACTAAATATAAATCTATAATTTTCTCAAAAAACTTAATAAAAACTTCAAGTCCCCTAAACGTATTGCACACACATTTACCAAAAACCACTTCCACAAAAATGTTTTCATTCTAAATGTATAATCAAGAAGTAAGATGATGCTACCTAATTTTGATAGACAAGTAGATTACGTGAAGAGCAAATTATAAATAATTTGTATAATTTGTTTTAGAGCTGTATGAGATTTATATTTCCCTTTATGAAAATTATGCTATGAGGGACACATTATACAAGAGCTAGAAGTACATTCTCTGGAGAGGAGATACTGAGTCCATAAGTATGATTTGATAGAACTAATGTTTGGTTGCTGTATTAAAAAATTCTACCTTCTAAACATCTCCTTTCATATGGAAAAAGGATTGGAAGACTGTTTGTGAAAAACTTTAATTTAGAAATTTAATCTTTGATCTTTATTAATCTTGAGTAGGAAGATAATTTGATTGAGAAAAAATTATAATGGGACATCTAAATTGTCATACTTCCAAGTGTAACAGCAATGTAATATGTTTTATGTTCATATTTTTCAAAGAAAAACCTCTATGTACCATTTTCAGAATGGTGATGCAAGCATAAGTACCTGCTCATTATCTTCTCAGTCGAAATTCTTTCCAAATGGATCCTTCTTTGATGGAGCTATAACAAGCTCAATTCAATTTATTTTTATATTGAAGGTTTATATAAAATATCATAAAATATGTCTTGCAGAGAATTAAAACAATGAGAAATACCCCATTGTACTGAATGCTGTGTCTGACATGTACTAACAGAAGATAGAGTCTACAGACAAATTGGTGTGTAAAAAAGAATAGTGAAAGTTAAGACCATTTCTGATTGAAATAGCTCTTTCACGCTGTGCTTGAAGAGGGGGAGGGCCTTTGGTTTCTGGCTTTTTTATGGATTGTGATATTTTTCAAATTCATCTATGGGTATTTAGTACCCTTTTATTGCTGAAAGGTATTTATTTGTTGTATGAATATACTACAGTTTGTTCCATTTATATTAATTAATGTTTGATTGTTTCCAATTCTTGCCTAATATGGATGAAGCTACTGTGAACATTCAGATATGTGTTGGCATTAAAATATGATTTCCCTTCCTTTAGGAGTAGAATGACTGGGTCATATGGTAGGCATATGTTCAACTACTAAATAAATGTCCATCTATTTTGCATAGTTGTACTTTTTTACATTCCCACCAGCAGTGTCTAAGAATTACAGTTACTCCATCTCATTGTGAATACTCAATATAGGCAGCCTTTTTAATAACAGCCATTCGATAATTGTCCAATGCTAACTTGGGATTTTAAATAGCATTTGTCTAATGATTCATGTTATTCGTTATAAGTATCAATTCACATACTCATTTGATATCCATATGCTTCTCTGATAAAATGTTCACACATTGCCCATTTTTAAACTGGGTTATTTTATTATTACTGAATTTTCAGGTTTTTAAAAAAATTCTGATTATACATCCTTTATTAAATGTTTGTTTTGTAAATTTCTCTTCCAGTCTATGACTTGTTTTTTCATTATATAATAGTCTTTTGAAGAAATTAGATTTTAAATTTTAATTGTCATTTATTTCTTTCAAAAATAGTTTTTTAAAAATATTTTATATGAGGAAGTGTTGCCTTATACAAAGTACCATGCATTTATTTCCCTTATGTCTTCTTCCAAAGGGTTTATTGGTGGAAATATTACTTTTAGGTCTGTAAACCATTTTGAGTCATTTTTACATGGTGCCAAATATAGATCAAAGTTAATTTTTATGCACATGGATCTAATGGTTCCATTACCATTTGATGAAAAGACTGTCCTCCCATCACTGAATTGTCTTTGTACCTATTTTTTTTGCATCAAAACTTATTTATTCATATACATATGAGAATATTTCAAGATGCTTTTTTTTGGTTCTATTGATCTTTGTCTTGATGCCAGCACTTCATTGTTTTGAATAATGTTTTGGAATCAGAAAGTATTAACCTTCTAACTTTTTTTTTCAAAGTTGTTTTGACTACGTCAGGTTTTTCTATTTCCATGTGATATCTAGAATCAGCTTTCTTATTTCCATTAAAAATTTATTTCTAGAATTTGATTGGAAATTTTTTGAATCCATAGGTTAGGTGACCAGCCAACAGACTATTTTTATATGGTTTATGATATAAAAATAGATTTCAAATTTTCATAGAGAAGAAGAAGCAGGATTAGAAAGAAGAGGAAGAGGAGAAGGAAGAGGAGGAAGGTGAGTATATGGAGAAAGGGAAGGGTAAAGGGAAGAGAAAAAGGTACAGGAAGGAGAAAAAGAGAAACGATATGTACCAAATAAATTTTTTTTTTTTTTACTATCTAGACCTTTACAGAAAAAGTTTCTTAATCCCTGTAATAGATCAATTTGGAAAGAACTGTCACAACAATGAGCCTTCCAAACAGTGATGGATGTTATATATATATATATGTATAAACATGTTATATATATAACATGTTTATATATATGTATATACACACACATTTTACATATATACACATATATATGTATATGTATGTATGTGTATGCATATACATGTATATATAAAATATACATGTATATGCATACACATACATACATATATATACATGTATATATAAAATATACATGTATATGCATACACATACATACATATACATATATACATATATTTTATATATACATATATATTTGTTTTCTTTAATTTTCATTTTCTCCCTTTCCTTGCCTTCTCTTGTTGGAACCTGAGTTAAGCCATCTTATATGGGATGGATGAGAAGGAAGGATGTCTACATTGGTTGAGGGCTGGCCTGGCACAGTATATAATTGTCCAAGTTAGATAAGGAAGTTGTCCCTTTGGATTGACAGATGAAATAGGACATTAGGATCTGAATAATAAGAAAAAGGCACCCATGAAAAGGGATTGCCAGCTGTGGGTTGTCAGAGGCTAATCAAACTAGAAGGGCTCTCATGCAGGAGGTGGCCCAGCTCATATGTGTAATGTGTACGGGTAAAAGGATATCTGTGTTGGGGAGAAAGTATAGGAGACAGTGAGAAATTGGTTACATAGATGTATATAGATTAAATAAGGAAATATGATAATAAGAATAGGAACCAGAATTTTCAGTAATAAGGAGAAGAGTTGCAAATCTGGAAGGGGCACTAAATAAGGTCAGTGTTGTTATCAGTTGAGCAATTACAGCCAATAGTATACCACAGAATCCTTTAACATTTTCCCAGAAGATTAGCATCTTAGAATAAGATGGTATTCCATTGTTTGTGTAGCTATAGATTGAATGCATGAGAAGAGTTTATATTATGTTTTTATTTTTTTTAGAAAAGAAAATCTCATAATATATGAAAATATTAATTGACTAATTTGAGGTCATCTTTGGCTACTATTTGCTCACAGACTCTACATCCAATCTGTTAGTATATCTGATTTATTTTACCTTCAAAACATATAAACAAATATAGACATTTCTCATGTACTTTTACTGCTGCCATCTAAATTCAAGATGGCATTATCTCTCCCCTAAATAATGTTATAGCTGATCTCAATACATCTAGTATTTCTTCCTGTGGTAATTTCTCCACTTAGCAGCCAGAGTGTTTGTTTGAACTTAAGTTGTTGTATGCCATTCTTTTGCTCAAAATCATTCAATGGCTCAATATTTCTATCGGAGTAAAAACAAAGGCTTGCATAACCTACGTGATAGAGATTTAAATCTCCCTAACCTCACTAGACATGCTTTCCCTTGCTCACTGTTTCCAGGCACATTCTTTTCCATGCTGTTTCACATATGCTCCTGCCGGAGGATATTTAGACTGGCTATTCCCTCTGCCAATAATGACATCCTCATGGCTAATTATTTTTGACCTTAGCATCTATGCTTAAGTTATATCTTAGTGGGGCTTACCTGACCACACTATTTAAAATCGTGACCTGCCATCCCTCTGGATTTTAATATTTCTAATTCTATTTACTCTATTCTGCATTACTTTCCTATGGCACATATAGCCTCCTAACATACTATATAATTTATTAAAGTATTGTTTCAAATGCTTATGGTCTATGCCACCCCATAAAATATAAGCTCAATACCGAAAAAAAAAATAGTTTAAATCTATTCTGTATGCTAATATATGTTAAGAAACTATTTCGTACTGAAGACATTTGAGTATTTGTGAGTAGTATTGATTGAATAAGCAGAGTCTTCCGGATTTTTTTAATGGTTTCTAAAATCCAGATACTGACAAGCCTGTAACTTAATAAAAATTAGTTGTTTAGAGTTCGCTCTAATGAAGTATGTATGTTACCCAGATTTGAATATAACCTTTTTGGCTTCTTTATGATGGATATGGAGAAACACTGCTAACAACGGTATCTTTTTTTTTTAATACTGTGAGGCTATGTCTGACATCTTTATTGTCTGCTACTTAATCATAGACTATAAAATCATTTCCTGTAATAGTTATCTATAATTTATATACTTACCCAGACAGAAGTTCAAGATCATACTGTATCATTAGATGGATAAATATAATTTAATTATTCTTCTTTTTACTCTGAAATATGTCTTGTTTTCCTGCAATAAAACTATATATTTATATCAAGAATATATCTTTATGCATGGTACAGAACTTTTACAGGTCATAATTATTGATCACAATAATTAAACCTTTTTATTTTGACATATATAATTCAAATTTAAACACTTTTAATTTATTAAAAACATACTTTAATCAACAGAAACCTGTGCTTAATTTTGTCGACTAGCAATATTTACAGCCTATTATATAACCATAGATAATTAAGCCCTTTAAGTTTTAAAATTAAGAAACAGTTTCTCCTGTTCTGAAAACTAAACATAACATTTATGAAATCTACTTTTATAAAAATAAAAACTTCTTGAGTTACATTTACATTCTCTCTCATAAGATGTCTCTTCCTTGAGAGAGATTACTCCTTTCTTCTTATGCATTTCATTAACCATATGGAAGTTAACTAACTTAATTATATCTCAGTAGTAGTGTCTCATACTAAGCTCAAAAAAAATTAGCTCCTCTTTAAAGTAGTAGTGACACAGAGGGATTTATCTAAAACTGATAACAGCCACAATACAACCATGTATTTACATCTATGTATCTGTATATATCAACATTTTAATGATAATCCAAGAAAAAGTTGGACAAGAATGTATAACTTATTAATTAACAAAGAAAATATAAAGAAAAAGAGAAAAACTATTGGCATTTACAGTCTCATTCATCCTTCTTTATTTTTATATAGTATATATAAATAATACAATTATAAAATTTGGAAATCAAATGATTCTCTGAGTATTAATAGGTTAAACAGCAATCACTCTGGAATTATGAAATATATTTATGGTATTTAAGAGATAATTCATCCTAGAGAGAGAATTGGTATTCTACAGAGTTCTATGCAAACCAGCTATAAAGATGTGCTTAAGCAGGTGACAATTCATAGCTGGAATTCATTTAGCCACAGTGGTCATGGATTGGCTGATTCTTTCCCAGCTTTGAATGCCAATTAGGTGAAAGTGAGCTGGAAACTAAGTTCCTGTTACATCATATTGCTGCAGCCTCAAAGATTGTAGAGCAAGTCTTTATCATAGCAGCAGATGGACCTATGCTTCTCCAATCAAACAATTTATAAAGTGCATACAGCCAGTTAGTCCCTTATCTTATACCTGCATATTGCCCTCAAAATTTCATTGTTGACAGGGAAAACTCTCCTCTAGTACTACCTTTTCTCCTTGAAAAAAAAAATGAAGGCTAGCAAAAGAAGTACATCAAAAAGAAACTTATGGATGTATATATAGTTATAATAAGAGGTAATTTCAATATTTAAAGAAGTACCAAAAAAGAAAAAGAAAAAAAATGAAAGAAAGCTAAGAAAAAATAATAAAGAAATTAAATAATTTTGTTAAAGAACATGAGAATAAACTATGTAAAGTAGTCCCCTACAAGAGACAGGAGTCAAAAATCATAAAGTTAAAAGCAAGAATTCATGAAAAAGAAACCAACCAAGCAGGAAGAATTTTAAAGATTTTTGAAAGAGTAAAACATAAGCACCTTCTAGAATGAAAAATAAAACAAATATATCAATACACTAGAGAAAAAAGAAAACTGAAATATCATGATTACATTGTCAATAAATGCATTTAAATGTATTTTAAAGATAAAATGGGAATTATTTGAGAAAATTAAATTAAGAAAAACAATTCAAAGGAATACAATATATAAAAGTATAATATTCACTAAAGAAAGTTATGTGGTAATAAAAATCATTCTACTCAAAATAAATGTTTTAATATTACAGGGAATTTTTGCTAAATTATCAAGGGACATAATCTTCTGAATTTTTTTTTAATAATAGAGAATGGAAAAATGGAAAAATAATCTGCTTGTTTTATGAGGATAGTCTAATTTTGTAAATTAAACCAGAAAGCAATCTCCCTTAAATATAAAATTAAATAGGAAATAATCTATTAGAATATTAAAATAATATGCCATTATCAGGTATTATAGAATAGAGACATAAAATATAAAAGTGATTTAAAGTGCTTTTTAATTCAAAAAAGACCATAAAACAATCTGCTCTCAAGGTAAAATGTTACAAGTTTAGTGAGAAGCAGACTGTGTTATAAGTGATGTTAAAAAGAAAAAAAACATAAGACAATAAAGAAAGGCAAATTTCCTATCTAAAATGGCTCTATGGTGAATCATTCCAAGGAAGATAACCTAAGAAAATCTAAGTGAAAAATTTAAAAAGGAAAAAAAGATATTTTTCTTATTACGTATATATATGAGAAACCAGATATTTATGTTTGGGAACATTTTGGAACAACACACCACTTTATATCTTCAGTGAACTCTGGTCAAGCCATAGTAGGTCATAAATCATAAAATTTTAAATATATCTTTTTGGTTGACAACATCACATTTTTCACTAGTTGGCATTACTTAGAGGTTGATTCTACACATTGAAAAAATTCAATAACTCACTTTATTGTTGGCCTCGGACCAAAGCAACCAAGCAGCCGATAGTATAGCAGACTATAGGTTTCACACAGACTTGAAAGGATATCCAGACTTACCAATGATTTAATGGATTAAAGGAAAAAAACTATATGACTCTCATAGCCAGTGGATGAATGTGTTGAATAACATTTAATTTTAATATATGTAAAAAAAAGTTTTTTATTAAACTTCAAAAGGTTTTTACAAATAAACTTTATGAAATATCAAACTTAATGATTAATCATCAAATCAGTGCCATTTTCAATAAGAATTTGATCTATGAAGCTTAATGTTGAATATTATTATGCTGGTGACCCTAGGGAAAGTAATAGACTAAAAAAAAAATGAAACTGTAAGTGAAAGTAAATGAGGAAATAGTCCTGAAATTATATCAATTTTTAGTTATTTAAAATTAGACAGAAATCCAAGAAAATCTATAATAGTTAACTAAAGTAAAAGGTAAGCGTTCAGACAGATTTTCATAAAATATCAATATTAAAAATTCAAAAATCAACAGTGTTTCTATATACCATCCAAATACAATAGAACAACAAAATCATTCTTATATCAACAAAAATAATGTACCTAATAATTATTAGTAGTAAATAAAAAATGTGCTAGAGTAATACAAATATAACTTAAAAATATAGATAGCCCTAACAGAAGATCTAAATAGAGAAAACTCATTGTATCCATACATGAAAATATTCACTATACTACCACGGTAAATCCTGTCAAAAATAATTGGTAATTTGAATATAATAGTAATAAACTTTAATTAAAATTATATCTAGGATTTTTAATGTAACTATAACTTATTCTAAAATTTGTATGATGAGTAAAGTACCATAGATACCAGTATATTTTAAAAGGAAAAAAAATAAGTAGCGAATAGGAGGATGCTTTTGTTCCTTGATATCAGACTCATTAGAAAATAAATACAGACAAAGCAGTATATATAGGTGCAGGGAAAGATAAATATCCAGTGGGTGGAATAAGAATTTGTCATGTGATTTAAAATCTATGAGAAAAGGATAAGATTATTCGATAAGTAGTGATGCTACAACTAACATTTCTAATGAAAAATAAATAAAATTAAGTATTTCATTGAGCTAGGAAAAACATAATAGTTGAGAAATGTTATGAAATAAAGCACACAAAAAATGCAAGCCATGAAGGAAAAGGAGGTCAATCTGACTATATTAATAATAATTCAAATTTTATAAGATAACATTAAAATGAAGTAAATCACTAGAAGAATTTATGTTCAGTGTATATAAAAGACAAAAATTTCTATTTCTAAGATAAAAAGTGCATAAAAATGAACTAAAATGGAAAACGTCAGACAAAGGGAGGAATGAACTATTTACATGGAGAGAAATAATGAACGAAAAACACTGCTGTCAAATTTATAATCATAAAACTGTCAAGTAAATGAATAAAAAAATAATAATATAATGATCCGACAATTTCTAATGATGGCATGAAGGCAGAAAGGCCAAGAGCCTCCAATTTTGCTAGTGGCTGTGCAAATTGTACTTTCTTTGGAGAGCAATTTAACCATATTTCTTCTAAATGGCCTTAAGCCATTGATTAGCATAACAATGTAGCAAGCCAATACTTACCTCCCAGTATATATTTCTTAATAAATATTTCATATGAAGACATAGATAAGGATTGTGTACCTTGGTATATGTACCAAGTTATAGATTTCAGGGTTGTTTTCATAATACTATTATATTGGAAACAACATGTACACTAGGTGGCTTACTAGCAAATGTTTAAGAACTAGATCTTTAGGGGGGAAAAAAGCCTTGATTTGTAACATTTGCTCATTTTCATGGAGTTTATACCACCCCATATGGCTGACCAAAGTAATGTTCCTAAACATAGAATCGAGAAGAGTTACTTACAATGGGCTTTCAAGAGCTCTTAGGAAGTAGCTCCAGCATACCACTCATCAATATGAACATAAATAAATGATTCATAAGGTATATATGTGTGTGTATACATATATATATTCATGTGTGTGTGTTAGATTTATTTCAGAAAGAGCTGTTTGCAAATATAACATTAACATTATCTTTTCCAGATAGTTAAGTGATTTTTTTTATTACTCTGTACTCTTTTTATTTATTTCATTTATTTTGGAATAAAAGTCTATAATGTTCACCAATTTTAATAGAGTCCCTAAGATAACTGAATATATATAAGACTGTAATGAGCACCAAATATTAATTTGGTTTAGTTCTCAACAAGCCTCATAATTACTAGGAAAAACTTTGCACGCTTCTTAAAGTTATCTTAAATAATGAAGTGAATATCCAGAATCTATTGAATTTTTATTTTAAATGTGCCACTGATGAAATTTTTTAGTAACAATAAAAGAGATTATTTGTACTCAGTGAAGGGATGAAACGCCTTAGAAAAACAATAGAGTGATGAATTACAGAATAACTTATTCTTTTTGATTTAAAAGCACTATGAAGGAATCAGCTCTCTTAAGAGCTGTGAAATGTTCAATCTGTTTTATAAATAGTATCTAAATTTATACAATCTAAAATACAGACAAGCATTAAGAAAAAATACTTTTAAAAGTCCAATTATTTTGTCATATTAATGTAAAATTAGTCTGATACTCTAATTAAATGGTCTATGTCATATCAGCTGATCTGACAAGATAAACATAGAATATATCTTTGATTGACGTGGTTTAAAAACATTAGCGCCACAGCTGGTTTCAAGGTAACAGAGTCAGGAAAACACATTGACGAATTGGAGCAAGGAACACAGATGTAGGGGCTTTCTTACAAAAACTGGAGTCAAAGAGGGGATGTCGTTATTGTCTGGGACAATACTTGAAACAGTCTGTAGGAGATTAATTTAATGACAGGACCTCCCAAGGGCCAAATTTTAACAGAAGTCTGCTGTCTAGATGGATTAAGAAAGAGAAGGGTAGGAGAGGGCTTTAAAATATAGCAAAAAATCAAAAAGGGCAAATAATTAGAGCAGAAGTAATAATAATTTAAAAATCCCAAACAGAGTGTAATGTTAGAACATCGAAAATAATAATTAAAAAATTATGAAATGTATTGTAAAAAAAAAGAATTATTTACAAAGAAACAAAATTCAGACTGACATCAACAACACTGGATGCAAGAAGAAAGAAAACAATAAATCGAAATATGGGGAATCATCTTGAAGTTAAACATTCCTATTCATTAAAATCATATTGAGGGCTCCTACTTTTGCCCACAAGAATAATTTATACTGTACTAGCCCTCATACCATATATTAGAAACCTAGAAAAAAATATGAATCAGTTATTTCCAGATAGTGTTGGAGAGTATAATAAGAGAAAAAAAAAAATTAGTTGAGCCCTATAATCATTCAGGATTTCAACCTGAAAGCACTTTCCAAGATGAAAAACAAAGAGAGGAGCCCCAAAAGATCATAGTAGCTTTGATCTGATTTGAGAAGAAGGAAAAAAGAGTCAGGCAGAGATGGCTAGAAGTTTTGGGATATGGTATCAAGGAGAAGAGAAATATGCAGATTAAGAGATACAAGAATCTAAGCTCCATAAGTTTTTGCAGAATGCTAAGTTTCACATGCAAATAGTAACTGCATGAGGCAAGGCAAAAACAAACAAACAACAAAAGAAAACACTATTACCGTGGTACAAAATGAAGAAATTCAGAGCTTACACAGAGTGAGAGAACATTAAAGATCCAAATGGTACAAGTGGAAGGATTTTGCTAAGTATCTTGGGCATTCAGCAAGGACTCCATGAATATCCTGCTTTAACACTAAGGGACCAAGTAGTTCTGCCAAATAAAGCTTAAAAAGGAGGTCCCTAATGGACAATTTGAAGTTGACCCTTATAAGTAATTTAAGTACACATAAAATAAAAACCATAATAATAATAATTATAATGACAACTTTATTTAGAAAGACAACATAGTCTAAAATATAATGACCAGTGTCAAAAATTATCATATATGCAAAGAGTCAGAAAAATTTAACCCATAATCTGCAGCAAAATCATTCGATAAATCCAGAAATGAAAAAGGGTATAATTAGAACTTTAAAATCACTATTATAGATAAGATCAAGGATTTAAAGGAAAATATTAATATAACGAGGAGGGAAAACATAGATATGAAAAAGAATCAAGTGGAACTTCTTGAGTTGAAAAACAATAATTCTCAAATAAAAATATCATTGAATGAGCTTAAAGGCAGATTAGACAAAGGAGAAGAAAAGTCATTGGACTTAGAAATATTACAACAGGAACTATCTAAACTATAAAGAGAAATTTGTATTAAAGGAATGGTGATTATGAGATTCTTCCCAGGTTCATAAATGTTAAAATGTGGAGAGGGAATGTATGTTACATTTAATGAAAGAGGACTGGATTGTGAAGTATTTAAAAGCTTGTCTAAAAAGTTAGATTTGTAGACAATTGATATTGGCTAAGTATCTTTGAGCAGGTGAGTAATGCGATCAGAGCTGAGCTTTATATATTACAACATTCTTTTTCCCTCTGGAAATGAAAGAATGAGTGCAAGAGACTGGCTGGTTTGGGGGATCATATTGTTAAGAAAAAACATAAAAACGTCTATTTAAGTAATCAACATTATTTTGCCCAATTACTTATTCAAGTATTCATTCCTCCAAGAAATATCACCCACAATCACAGTGCCATGCTAATAGCCCCCAGCTGTAATAGACACATAAGGACAAAACTGAGGCAGTTTCAGAAAACAAACATTAAGGAGATCTTGAAACCATGATTTTCAAAGCTGGAGATCATTATCCCATTTCACAGTGTGCTGTTCCATGGGTTTGCTTGTATTTTCAACCCAAAGATTGAATAATGAATATAATTATAGCAGTAGGGAGTCTGACAAGACAATCAAAAACAAGCTCACAATTACAGATATTAGTTGAACATGGTGACAGTTATTTACCTACGTAAGATGAAAAGGTGTATTGCTAAAAATAAGTTCTTGCTTTAGAATCCTGGGTGAATCATTTAAATCAGAATTTTTAGTTTGTTGCAAAGAAATGAGATAATTCTACTGAATGTATTGAAGACTTAAAATTAGGATGATGAAAAAGTCCTAGTTTACTGGGGGTGGGTGAATCTGTTTTATGGCTATTGTCTTGGCTTAATTACTAATACTACAAGTTTTCAATCTTAAAACTGGCCTGATAGAGTTTAAAAACTTTTGTTTAATTAACATGTCATAAAAGTACAGTTAGATATTTGAATCACATTAATTGCAATGAAAATATAAGAGGAAAGATGTTTCGAATTTGGATTTCACAACAATAACTTGTTTCCTTTTGTTAATTTATATAATTCACATAGGGCACATTCCTCCTGATAGTTTCACTTGCCTACGTTGATTGAGGAAATATGAGATGTTGGAGAATTCTCTGCAACATTATTTGAAGAGCAGAACCACTGCCGATATAGTAGACTATGGACTCTGGAGCTGGGCTGTCTGGGCTGCCTGGGCTGTATAATTAAACTGTGCACTTGAAACCTATATAATTTTGTTAATTAATGTCACTCCAATAAATTTAATTTAAAAAGTAAAATAAAAAATAAATAAGACTTTAGGAAGTCATTGCTAAGAGACAGTACAATTCCAAACAACAGATCATGTCAGAATATAAATATTTTATGCCTCAGACTGTCTATTACTCTTTGCATAGCAATGTGAGAGTTCTCGCATCAATAAGAATGTCATATCCTATTGTCTAGATAAAATTAGGAAGTGAAAAATGAGTATATCAGTGGATATAGTTGTTTTTTCACAACTATCATGCTGAAGAAAGAAGTAATTTTATTTCGGTGAAATCCTAACTATAGGCACATAAGTATTAATTAAGACAGCATAAAGTTTGTAGAAAGGCAAATAGACAATGGAATAGAAAACCCTGTCCAGAAACCCTACTAAACCTACCCGTGCTTTGGAAGGTGTTCCTTCTGTTTTATTCCCAGATACCAGAAAAAATATCCAGTGCCACAGAATCCAAAATGTCAAACATTCTGGGTTCCATTTTGTTCTTCTGGCTATTATAATCATTGTGTCCAACTTGTTGCAACAGTTTCTGATACCCCAGGATCCCATCATCTGCACTAAAAACAGACAGAGCTCAGGCAGAACTACTCACCATTATGCTACCAACATCATCATCCCTTATTTAACTAATTTAAGTGTCAATGTTTTTGTAAAGGACATGTTCTTTGGACCCTTTTGAAATATCCAGGGGCAGGGAGGAATAAATGTAAAGTTCTCACCTACTTAATTAACTCTAGCTTTCCTATATTTTTGAATACCATCCTCTATATGAATGTTACCAAGAGAGTTATCTCCTCCTCTCTGAGTGCAGGCCAAGTGGAGGTTGACTGATTAAACCAAACAAACTACGAGAGCCAGCTCCACTGGCTTGAGCTAACACTAGCAGCAGTAACATAGCTAAAAACATTTTCCTTTTTGTAACATTTTCTTAAATTGGATTTCCTTTTGATTCTGTCTCTCCCCTGCTTCCCTAATACTGTGCTAGGTTCAGTTCTTGGATTTCTTTATCTAGATGTACTCTCTTTGGTCTTCTCATCCAGGCATAAGGCTTTATTATACTTCATATTACTTATGATACTTTATCATCTCTATTATTCTTTATATATATTTTTAATAATTCTAATTTCCAAATTTATGTCCATGTCTAAATATTTTCTGATCATGTCCCTCCTGTGTACTGCTTTTGCCCAGTTTTTCTTATTTTATCTCAATTATTAGCCACCGTATCATTTTACTCTCCCAAGGCAAAACGGCATGATGCCTTCTTTGTATTTTCTTTTTCTTACTTAATAGCATGGCTATTTGCAAATCTTGTTAGTTTTCATTTAAAGAAAAGAATACCGTCTTGTGCCAACTTCTCACATCTTTTACCTCTAACACTCTGATCCAAGTGTTCGTCAGCTCTCCCTAGAGTTATTTCAATAATCTTCCAATTTATCTTATTATTCTGACTTTTCCCCCTTTTTTTCTCTCTCAGAAGCAAGAGTAATCCATAATCCAGTTAAAGCTTAAAGTCAGTGCCTCACTCAAACCACTCCAGAGATATAAATACCTTCAAAGCACTGCCTGGTCTGAACCCTGGACTTCTTTACCTCTGACTGATACTCTGTTTTCCACTGAAATCACACTTGCCTCCATATTATTCCATGAAGACAACAATCACATATCTGCCTCAGGGCCTTTGCACTTGGTGTTCCCTCTGACTGAAAGTTCTTTCCCAAGTTAGCCAATGTCTATCGAGTCTTCGCTCAAAAATTCCTTGATCATCTTTTTTAAAATTCTGCCTGTTCTGTACTCTATTAACTCTCTTTTCATACTTCCCACAAATGTATATTGAACTAGCTACTTTTCGATATGTAAATACAGCCCAGTAATGAATTGTAATAAGGGCTAGGTCTTCATTTCAACTGATTTCCAATATCAAGCCTTGTTTTCACTTTGTAATCCTGATGTTAAATTATAGTAGCAGAAATGGGAAACACAGGATAGAAATGCCAATATTATCATGGAATTTAATATATATTAGCAATTCTTCATAAACTAATTACCATAAGAATAATCTGAGGATGTTCTGTGTGTCTCCATCAGTTCTTCACTAGTAAAATGCTTTGTTAACTGCTAATGCAAAACAAGTAGCTAATTATAAAGTGACAGCCACCGAGCTGCAAATTGTGCTGCTTTCATTTCAGAAACTGTTACTATCTCAGAATCTGTCATGCCGCTGCACAGTCTGAGTCTGTAAAGCAAGTATAAAACGTGTTTCCGCTATTCTGAGTATGAAAATGGTAGTCTGTTAAAAGATACTCATTACATTTATTTTATTTTATTTTTGAATCCACCAACCCTTTCGCAAGAATCTTCTTGCTTGCTGAGTACTTGCTGATTGGGACAATCAGGAATGTACATATAAAAAACATGGAGTCTTCTCACCAATAATGACAGTTTTTTTTTGGGGGGGGGACCTTCTACAAAGGATACTAATAACCCTTGAACACTATTTTATTCCTTCTAGAAAATTATTTCTCTGAGTATACTTGGTTAATGTCCTGCTTTCATCTGCTAAATATAAGGAGGGAGGAGACCTATATAAATGTCCATTAATTTTTACCTATTTTGGAAAGCATTGATATGTTTTTTGGCCTTCTATACGTTTTGCTGTTCTTTTTCCCTGGATAAATTTTAATGTAAAAATGATTGGTCACTTGTTTTCTGAAACTGTTATCAGAGCTACTAAGGGAAGTGGTTAGGAAAAAACAGATCTTACAGGAAGGCAGTTACCCCTCCCTCCAGTGGTAATACCATACAGAAATTATTTTGAGACTGAATTTTTGCAATTGCATGAGATAAAACTATATTTATAATGACATCTAAATATTAAAAATTATTTTGGAATGACCATTTCCACATATTCAATTTAAAGATTTTGTGACATGCTTCTTTGTGTTAAAAGATTTCCATGCAAATATATAGCATCCTTTATGGTCAGAATATAAATAGAGTAAAATCTGAATCCAACTATTTTACTCATCTTTTAGAACCATTTCACAGCGTTCTTTGATACTAACTTTCTTCCTTTCTGAAATGAAGTTCAATAAAGTTAAGAAGCACTTTATCTTCCCAAAGTGATACATTCGAAAATTCCTCTGTTGGATTTAATTAGTTGAGATGTCTGCAAGTGAGTAATTAGTTCACTCAACAGATAAATGCAGAAATGTTTCTCAGAAGGCAGCTTTATTATATTTTAACCTTCAGGTATCAGGATAAATATTTTTAAAAAACAAATACTTCTAATGAAAAAAGTTCTACTTCCTCTAGTTTAAGTCCAAATAAACAGCTCATCAGATAAAATGTAAAATGTATCATCTTTTATCAATAAGTTATGCTTTAATAAAATATTTTATACATTATTGAAAATTTTATAAAAACAGATTTATTTTTATGGAAGATACCTCATTTAAGTAGCTATTACTTGGATATATATATATGTGTGTGTGTGTGTGTGTGTATATATATATATATATACACACACACACACATATATATTTTGCCTTAAGACAACTGAATAAATGTCATTAGGCATACCTTCTAAGAGTAAATTTTGTCTTGCTATTCTTATATAATTTTTTTCTTTAAAGAGTTTTTAAATAATTACATTCCCTAGAGAATTGGATTCTCAGCATTAATTGTTCAAGTTACTGACATAGATCCATAAATTTCTATTACCAGATATATATTAGATCAGTGAGAGATTGAAATTTCTTAAATTAACCAAGCCAACAAAGCATTTCAATTACATTGTAAATATCCAGCCATATATAAATTAAACTAAATCCGATATATTCGTAAAAGTATGAAAGTCTTCATAGTAAATTTAAATTCCCCACATTGAGAAAAAGAAATAATATAGTTTATTGTTTCTGAGTTCCAGACTTAGTGAATAGCACATAGAAAAGGATTTTTGTAATTTTTATTTGCACAATGACATTTGAGACATGAACTTTTTTGGGGGGGCGGGGGATTTTTTTTATCAATACTCCAAATCTTGAAGCTTTCACTGTGAAACATGATGTTCTTGTGTGTTTTTGGGGTTTAAATCTGCAGATATTATTTTGTATACACAAGTGCATCTATAGTCCCATGTGATATCCATATCAAGTATCTATTCCACTTTTATAAAGCACAATTGTATTTTTCACTAAATTATAAAAATTTTCACTAGAGAAATAGATTGTATTTTTTAATCTGGAGGAGAAAATTTCATGATGAAGTAGTTGTGTTTCCTTTATTTGGATGATACCATAACTCTCATTACTTCACACACACACATACACATTTTAAAGGAATACTATTTCTTAAAATTTCATACCAATTTCACGTGGTATTATTTTATCAAGAAATCGTTCAACTGAATATACACACTCACCATTCACAATATCCAGGTCTTGCTTTGCTCGTTCAATAAAGGCTGACTACCAGGCACCCATTTTGCATCTACAGTGTTCTTGCCCAACCAAATTTGAGAGTAACTTAATTTTGTTCTAGATATTTTATGCCTTGCCACTTAATTATAATGGGAAAAGGTCTATTAAAAGCAGTATGTGAAATAGTTGTATTATCAATGGGATGCTTAGGGTAATTAAGGGAGACATTCTCTCCTAGATGTTTCTATTTCATAGCTCTTAAAAAGTACAAGGGATCCTTTCTGCAAGCTGTTCTTGAGATATAAGAACTTACTACAAATTGGGAATTAATTTGGTAAATGCACCGAATAAAGAAGCAATTCTCTTTGTGCAATGATTATGAATATAATCATATCATCTACCAACATGTACCATTTTTGTTCATTTTTAGTTCTCATATTTATTAGTCTATTATGTTTCCTTGTTCTGGCTAAGTCCTCTAGTTTAATGTTTTATACGAAAGACAATAGTAAGCATACTTATCTAAATCCTCATCTTATAAGGGAAGGCAGGCTTTACCATTATGTACAGCATTTGCTCTAGGTTTTCTGTGGATTACTTTGAACAAGTTTTGAGTCCTTTTCTATTTCTAGTTTGCTAATATCTGTTAACATGGATGGATAGTTCAATTTTATCAAATACTTCTACATCTGTTTTGATAATTATTTTATTTTGTATTATTTGTTTTATTTTGTGCTTCTATAATTCTCAGAGATAATGCTCATGTTGCAGGTCCAAGAACCACACTTCGATTGCTACTGTTTAGATTTGACTTTGGTAAAGTTTTTTTGGGGGTAGTGGTAAACTCACTTGGGTCTGGTTTACCTGAAAATAATTCTCTTTTGTTCTCATTCTTGAATGATATTTTCTCTGAATTCACAATTCTAGATTGACAGATTTTTTTTTTTTTGGATCTTTGAATATATTATTTGACATACTTCTGTATTCCTTTGATGTTTCTAAGGCAAATATCTATCTAATCGTGTTTCATTGTTGGAAGCTGTCTTTTTCCCCTGAGTGTTTTAAGAAAGATCTCTTTATATGTGTATTCATTTTCTTTTGCTGCTGTACCATAAACTTAGCCGCCTAAAACAACACAAACTTATTGTCCTATAGTTCTATAGGTTAGAAATTGAACATAGGTTTCACAGATATTGAGTGGAAAAAACAAATAGCAGATTTATCTATGAATTAAAATGGGCATTTATGAGAAAACAAAGCAAACAATTTTGTCTCTTATGTGATCCCATTTTAATACAATATTCTAGTCAAACATTTACATTTTAGTCAAAATTACATAGGACACTCCTTTTTTAAAATCCATAGTATAGCCAAATAGCTGATACGTGTTTAAAAAATTAAAACATTTTTTAAAATGTAGAATTACAAATGGTTACATAGTCTCAACTTGATTTACTATAGGAGAATTGATAGAAATATTAATAATATTATGTTTTTTATTCCTCTGTCATTTATGCTATGCTTTATTAATTAGTCTACCAATACTGGTAACAAATAATCACTATGTTTAACTTTCCCTCTCCACTTTCTCCACAAAAAGCTGTAATGTTTTCATGAAACCTCCCAATAACTGTTTCTTCTTCTGGAATATAAAAACACTATTTCCGTGTTTGAAATAAACCCCATGCTATTCACACACACACACCAAAATATTTTGTTTTGAGGTATATTTGGGAAATGAAATGTATTATATCTCCCTTGGGAGATTAACAATGAGGTGTGGCCTTTTAAAGCTTTGTAATTTCCTGAAGGATATAAAACATTTTAGCTTTGAAATAAACATTTAAATTTTATTCTTTATAATAATTAACAAAAATTAATTGGTGATTATTGTTATATTTTAGAAATTATTTTTAAAATAATACTTTCAATCTAATATTTTTAACTTTATAAATGTTTCCATGTTATCCATCAAACGATCTTATGAATTTATCTCGATTAATATATTCTTTCTTATTTCTCTCAAAATTCATAGCAAAAGAATCATGATAAGCATTCAATAATTTTTTTTATTTAGTTTGATTTAGTTAAATTACTTTTATCAAAATTTGAAGTGGAAAAATGTATAAATAAATTTTAATGAAAAGGTCTAAGTCTTCAAACGAGAACAGAAGGCAATGTTTACCAACCTAAAATTTACTAAATTATTTCTAATGTAGTAAACATAGTAAAATTATAATGAGCAAAAAATAGAACATTATAAGATAATGTGCTTCATTTGTTAATGGGATTTCTTCCAGAGGAAATCACTATCCTAGATTTGTTACTTATCATTTTCATGTGTTAAGTTAAACTCTAATTGCATACATGTATATTTCTATAAACAATGTATAGTGTTACATTTGATGTTTTAATATCTTGTATAAATTCTGTTATTCTGATTTTAATAATGCCCCTTATGCACACTGTACCCCTTGCTTCAAAAATAGTTACTTAGTTTCAACTTGATTTACTATAGGAGAATTGATGGAAATATTAATAATATGTTTTTTATTCCTCTGTCATTTATGCTATGCTTTATTAATTAGTCTACCAACCGTTCAATTTCTTGCCATGAAGCATTTGGTTTGCTTCTAATTCATGGTATCATAGGTATTACATTTATTAATGTTCTTGGATGTGTCTCTGTGAGCACATATGAATAAGTTTCATAAGAATATATGTTTAGTGGTAGAATAACTGCATCATATTCTAGGCTCTTCTTCATATTGAGTATTATGAAATAGTACCAGTCATATTAAAATATTACATTATTCTCAATAACATTTCCCCTGACCTCTTGTTCTATTGTTCTTTTTCCTTGTCTCATCTTTCTACCTTGCTTTCAGTAATGCTCTTTGTGCATTCTGCACCCTGCGTATGCATGTTCAATCTCTTGCTGTTAGACATGTAATTTGCTTCTTATTTTTAGCTATTACAATTAATATCTATTTATATTTTTGAACGTTTCCAACACATGTTGTCATTGTCTTCTTCTTCTCTTCATCTCTTCATTCTCCCCCTTCTTGTCTTTCTGCCTAATTTCTTCCTCCTCCTCCTCTTATCCTTCCTCCTTATCTCCTTCTTCAACTCTCTTTCTCCTCCTCCTCATCCCCTCCATACCTCTTCTCCTCTTTCTCTTTTTCTTTTACTTTAGTTTCAAAGTTTATTATTTTTGGCAATTGTCTTTTCAAAAGTAAAGAAAAAGATTTCTTAGAACTACTAAAGTGATTTTGAAGATGTCAACTGCTACTTCATTGCTATCAGTTATTTGCTTTATGCAATTTGAAACTATGTTATTAGTTCATATAAGTTTAGTATTCTTATATTTTTGATTGGTGAATTAAATTGTATTTTGTTATGTACAACCTCTTTATAGCTAATGATATATTTTATCTTAATGTCTATTTTGTCCATATTTCTTTGAGTCAGTATCAGGGTTTGCCAGGTGTAAATTTATTTTCAAATTAAAATAATTTTAACTGGTTTTATATTTTAGGCAGGTCTTTTGTAAACTTGATGAAATTAAATTTTTGGAATATAATCTCTAAATGTCTTTAATTAGCTGACTAGTTTAATTCTTATGTATTTTTTTTTGTAATGGCTGGAAAGTTGAAATTCTATTCTTTCAATATATTATTTGCATTATGTTCATATTTAGTTTTCTTCTAACTGTTTTTGAACTTTATAGTTTATTTTTGATAATAAAAAGCCTAAGAAATGTTTATGTACAATAGACAGAAGGGAAAAACTTATGTTATATTTCAAAATAATCCAAATGTATATAATTTGTTCATTTTAGAACACAAATTTAATATTAAAACTCTTCTGATTTTTCCTGGGAAAAGTGTCTAATAGTATTTTCTTGACATTATTCTTCAGCATCTAATTTCTCTAGTTCCTATTTCTCTAGCAGTGTTGTTTCTCTACGTCTCGTTGGAGGCATCTGCTCTTTTATCACCTGTTCTTTATTTCACATGAGAAGGGAAACACCAATGAACATCAATCTCTCTCATAACTAATACCTTGATATATTTAAAATAATGATACTGTCTGTTTCTTCAGGGTATCTTCTTTCTGACCTCACTTTCTTCCTCTGAGGGATGAAAGGTAGGAGAAAGATGGTCATAAATGGCAAGAGAGAAGAGAAGAAGAAAGTGGAGGGAAAGCGAACCAGAAAGATATTGGTTTTATTTAGAGACTTCTGGGCCTGTGTTTTGTCTGTACATATGCAGAAGCTGCAGCAAATGGTTCCATTTTCAAAATCCAATATAGCTTTTCTATATCACTTTTTCTCTCCTTTGATTTCTTCTGCAGAGGATAGATCAAGTGTTATTATTTATTTTTGTTCGGTACTGGCTAGAAACTTTTATAATTGATATTACTTTTTATAGTTACTATGAATTATAAATGTACTGTAAAATATTAATTCTCAGTTTACTTGAATAAAATCAGAAGTAAATTAATACATAAAAACTCCCAATAGCACTTGGAATTCAGAACAACTTAAAATCCAATCATTATTTTTAAAGAATTTTATTTTTCAAATTGCTGTTTGACGTATACATTGAATACTTAACTTCATTTATAATAATTGACATTCAGAATTTTTCAGTTAATTTTGAAATCTGCCAGGTCTTTTTTGATACTACTTTATTTTTTTCCCAATTAAAAAATAATCACTTGCTTCTTTAATTATTTTTATTTTTATTAAAATTCAAATGTTTGGTCTATGGCCATGCTACTCTGAACAAGCCCGATCCTGTCTGATCTCAGAAGCTAAGCAGGGTTGAGCCTGGTTAATACTTGAATGGGAGACCACCTAGGAAGACCAAGTGCTGTAGGCATAAAAAACTTTTTAAAAAGGGACTGTAAGCTGACAAGGTCCTTGCAAACTGTTAGGTCAACTAAGGGTTGCCTCGCCTAAAAAAATAAAAAATAAAAATAATATTCAAATGTTTGAGTTCCCTGAAATCTATTTCTGCTGTTCTTTTTTTGCTAACTCTTTTTTTTTTCACCAATTTTCCTATGTGTTTGAAACATTTTTTTTTTTTGTATATATGTTGGCTAGTCTCAGTTCAAGTATCCCTAAACCTAAAACTTTGTTTTCCTAAAACAAAAACTTTTAATACTAAATTTTGGAAGGCTTTCTAGAGCAGCGTATGCTTTAGATTATGTTTTTATTTTTTTCATAATATTTCAATTTTTAAATTGAGATATTCTCCTAGAATAGCAAATGCCTTATAATGCTAAAAACAGTAGTGCCATTCAATTTTTCAAAAGCATTTTCGTAAACTCCTTATACTCCTTTGGCAAGGTAGAATTTTCTATGTTGAGACTAGTAATTGCAGTTTCTATTATTCACAATATAAACTGGAAAAATAATATGACTGAACATATTTTGCCCTTCAGTAAATAGATAATTTTAATTTGTGTCTGTGCAGTTGAAAAGTAGGATAAAAAGTGCATAGATTGTTTAATTAAGCACATTTTTGAAAAAAAAAAAGAAAAACTTCTAGAGGTAAATTTAGCAGAGTTGCAATGTAGAACTTAATTTTCCACATATTTTAACATTCTAGGAAGCATTGCTTCCAGGTTTTTTTCTCAATTAAAAACATTACCATGGCTTAAAAATTTTCATACTCTTCACAAAAAATAAACAAAAACAAAGAATTCACATTAGAAAACTGTATTTGCATAATTTCGTAAAATGTCAATTTTATATGAAAAACAGGAGCCAGAAATGTTTCAATATCTCACTCAAATAATTTAGGCAAATATACTGGTTCTGTGTGGCTAAGCTAACAGCTTTAGCAGTGAAAATATTTACCTTGGAAGGTCAACAATAGAAATAATTTTTGTTAATGAAAACAGAAGCACCAGTATACACATTATGGGCAGATCTAAACCTCTTTCTATCAATGTTAACTAAATTAATACATTTGTGAAAATAATTACATAAGTATTGGTGGCCCATGAAATTTTAGTCTAAATAATGGCTAATCCTTTATATTAAAATTAGGTAAATATATGTGTCATTCGTAAAATAAATGATTTTTATTGAGGAATAATTTTTATAAAACAAAATACATAGACCTTAAATCAACTTAGTTTAATGAGTTTAGGCAATTATAGAAACTCACGTTATCATACCCCAAACAAGATTTAGAACCATTATTTAACCCTAAATGTTACCTCATGACCCTTTTCAGTCAATATTCCAATTGGAAATAAGTTCTCAACACAGATTTATCTTTCTTGTCATTGGTATTTATATAAATGGAATCATATAATATGTAGTTTTTCAGTGTCTAATATTTTTTACTCATGGAGCATTTGAGATTCATTCATGTGGTTCCATGCATTAGTAGTTTGATCCATTTTTATTAAGTAGAACTTATTGCACCAATAACTCCAAATTTGTTTATTTATTCTTCCATTAAGGGACATTCGTGTTGTTTGCAGCTTTAGGCTTAAATCATCTCTTGCATCTTATGTATTTCTTGTAAGTTTCTACATAAGTTTATATGAAGGCCTGGAGTGTGTAAATTATTTTTAAGTGTTAAAATTTATAGCATTATTTTAATGTAGTATGGCCTAATTCATGTCTTAAGCCCTTTTTCATCACCCAAATGAATTTTTAAATACTAAACTCTCATCATTTGTTTGTTTGTTTGCTTGGTTTACCATGTTGATTTCCGTGCACTTGCTTAGTGATAATTTCACAGTAATTCCCTCCAATCATCAGGTTCCCTCCAACCTTCTACCTTCATTAATTTTTCAATACCAGGTCACTAAAATTATTGACATATTGACTGGTGAAAGGCAATTTTTATGCCGGTCCAGTAATGTGGAGAAGTTATCTGTAGTTATTTAATTCACAGAAAAGTTGTTTTCTTCAAGTAATTTACATTTTAGGCATGTAAATGATATAGTTAAACCTATGATTGCCTCAAGGATCAGGTAACATCTTTCTTATCTGGAGGGAGAAGTCATTTAAAAGGAAATGATTGGAAATGAGTAGACCTGTCATTTGCCTGAGCTACTGTTATAACACTGCTTGTGTTGCACCATCCATAGCATGTTAAGAATATTTTACTCTTCATCTTTAGGACACAACCATATTCGTGTATAAATCAGCCATTGTCATTGCCACCCGCTGCTGGCTGAGCAGCTCTGTCTGCTTGTTAGCTGTTAGTGAAGTTGCTGAGTTCCCTTCCTATTGTAATTTCCCCAGTTTCATTTGATGGGATTAAATAATTGCTTGCTGAGAGGCAATTATTGAGAATGTTGACTCAGTCATATTAAGTGGTGTCCCCTTCAAAGAGATTTAATGTAAAGCAAAGGGATTCTTGAAACCGCAAGACAGGTTTTGTGGATCAATTGGTTGATTGATCAATAAGTCTAAATATCAAATCAGCACTTGTAATTGTCTCCTTGACAGAAACAGTTCAAAGTCAGAGTCTGTGTTCACTTGGATGGAGGCAGCTGGTACGTGTAAACAGGTGGTAGCACGTGTATGTGAGTGGAAGGAGACTGAGGGAGAGGAGTTTGGGTGTGGAATTCCCCTCCCCCCCTCCCTATGGCTTCAGAGAAGGCCTGATGCCTCCCAAACAAGCACACCTCGAGTAATGAGAAGATGGTTTAATGGGAGAAAAGGCTGAGAGAGGATTTTAATTACATCTTACATCCGTAGTTACCTGTACATCTGTACTTACTTGTACAATTTTTCTACACAGACATCCCTTCTCTATTTGTCTAAGTATGTGTAAATTGTTGTTGTTTGAAATGACACTAATAAAGTGTTTACCCGCTGATACATGTCACTAATAACTTCAAATCAGGGAAGGCATATGAGAAAATTTTAAACTTAATATTCTATTTATATTTCTAAATTTTTTATGAATATTTTTTCCAAATCAAATAAATGCCTCAGTAAAAAGTTCTTAGACCACATTTTGTATTTTTTTCAAATAGGGAACATTTCACTTAATAATTTGTCCTTTACAGTGCAGGCATAAACTTATTTTATTAGAAGATAGATTTTGTAATAAAATCCAATATAATATATAATTGCTACTTTGAAAATGAAGGCTTTAACATACATTTAACTAGAGTTTTTACCTCTTTAACTATTTCTTCCTCTATTCTTTCTCTTCACTTATTTTATTTAATTTAATTCACTAATGCTATTACCTTCCCCTTTAATAAACAAAATGCAATACGTATGATATTTCTTCATTTATATATTCATTTTTATTCAAATATACATGTATTTTACATTTTTGTGATTGACATTTATGCTGAAGTATTAGTTTATCTTGCTATTTTAACTCAGTAATCTTAAAAATCTATTAATTGTGCTGTACATATACTTAAACTAAATGCTGTAATTATATCATAAAGTGTGTCCACTATATTTTGCATATTCAATTTTGCAATAATAGAAACATCAATTTCATTCAATACTGTGCCATCACATTCTATGATTAATAATTTTATACTTTCCTCTTATGAATATGCAAAAGATTTATCTGGATACATAAAAAATGCTCAATGTCACTAATCGTTAGGGAAATGTGAATCAAAACTACAGTGAGATACCACTTCATTCATGGTTGGCTACTATTAAAAAAATAAATGTTGGTGAGGATGTGGACAATATGGAATCCTCATGCACTATTACATCTGCCTATATAACTAAATGAATTGAAAGCAGGTACTCACACAGATATTTGTACACACTTGTTCATAGCAGCATCATTCACAGTAGCCCAAAGGTGGTAGCAACTCATGAATAGATTAACAAAATGAAATATTACTTAACCTTGAAAGGAAGGGAATTCTGATACTTCCTATAAGATGAATGAATCTTGGAGACATTATGCTAAGTGAAATAAGCCAGCCACAAATGTACAATTATCATATGATTACACTTATGAGGTACATAGGAAAACTGAGAGGAAAGTATAGAATTTCCCACATACTTCGCATCTCCACACACATCTAGCTCCTCTCACATCATTAGCATCTCCCATCAGGGTGGCATTTGTTGCAGTTGATGTATCTACATTGATACATCATAATCATGCAAAGTCTACAGTTCATATTACTGTCTACTCCTGGTGTTGTACATTCTATGAATTTGGACAAAAGTGTAATGACATATATTCGACATTAAAACATCAAAGTATTTTCACTGCACTAAAAATTCTGTGTTCCACTTATTTATTTCTTCTTATTCTGAAAAGACTGATCTTTTAACTGTTGCCATAGTATTGCCTTTTCCATAATGTCATATGATTGGAATTACATGGTACGTAGCTTTCTCAGATGAGCTTTTCTTTCATTTAGTAATATGCATTTAAATTTCCTCTATAGACCAAATAACAGTCTATTATCTAGGCGTGCCACAGTTTATTGATCCATTGTCTACTGAAGCACATTTTGGTTGCTTCCAAGTTTTGACAATTATGAATATGCTATAAACATCTGTATGCAGATTTTCATGTGGCCATAAATTTTTGGCTCCTTTGGGTAAATCCCATAGAGTATGATTGCAGAATCATATATTAAAAGTATACTTAGTTTTGTAAGAAAACACCAGACTTCCAAAGTGGCTTCACCATTTTGCATTTCTACCAGCAATGATTGTAAGCTTCTAATGTTCCACATCTTTACCAGTATATTTACTGTTGTCAGTGTTCTAGATTTTGGTCATTCTAATAAGTGTGTAGTTGTATTTCATTATTGTATAAATTTTTATTTCCCTAATGACATACATGCAGCGTCTTTTTATATGGTCTTTTGCCATCTGGTTATATCCTCTTTGTTGCGATGTCTGTTATGGTTTTTGGCCCATTTTTACATTGGATTGTTTTCACACAGCTGATATTTAAGAACTCTGTATAATTTGGAAAACAGTTTTTTATCAACTGTGTCTTTTGTAAATATTTCTCTCAGTCTTTTGCAGAGTGAAATATTTTTATTTTAATGACATGCATTTTATCCATTATTTCTTCCATGAATCATGCTTTGGTGCTGTATCTAAAAGGTCATGACCTACTCTAGATTGCAAAGTTTCGCCTGTTTTCTAAAAATTTAATAGTATTGCAATTTATATTTAAGTCTATGATCCACTTTGAGTTAAATTTTGTGAACTGTGTAAGGTTTATTAGATTCATTTTTTTTTTTAACGTGGATACCCACTTATTTCAGCACCACTTGTTGAAGAGAATATCTTTGCTCCATTGTATTAGTTTTGTTCCTTTGTCAAAGATCAATTGGCTATATTTATATAGGTCTATTTATAGGCTCTCTTTTTCATTCCATTAGTCTATTTGTTATTATTTCACCAATAACACACTGTCTTCATGTTTATAGCTTTATAGTATATCTAAAAGTTGGATAGTATCGATTCTTAATCTTTTTTTTCTTCAATCATGTTGGCTACACTGAATCTTTTGCCTCTCCATATAAACTTATAAAAACACTTTGGTAATATCCACAAAACAACTCGCTGGGTTTTTGATGGGATTACCTTGACTCTATCGTTTAACTTTAGAAGAACTGACGTGTTGACAATATTGAGTCTTCCTATCCCTGGGCATGGAATATCTCTCCACTTATTTAGCTCTTTTTACTTTTTTAAAACTTCTTTCTCTACTTTTAAAAAATAAAACTGGTAAAGACATTCAATGTGTTAATATTTAAGTTAGGTCTGTGGAAATATTTTTAATTATAAAAGGAATTCTTTAATGTTTTCTAAAATTAACAGGGTAATTTCATTTATTTTTAAATATGTATAATTTTTTAAATTTTTTCTATTCTCGTCAAGAGTCTTTGATGATGGTGCTAGGTTTTATCCTAATTATTCTTTATTCAATGAGACAATGCTATGAATTTCATTCATAAAAATTAAATAAAAATTAAAAATTAAATTAAAATCAAACCATTAATATATACCAAATATAATCTAACATGATCATAATATATTTTATTTCTTATGTATGATTGGGCTTGGTTTTATAATATTCTGTACAGAAATTTTGCAGCTGTATGATATAGTGAACTAGACACAGCATTTGTATTTTTTTGTTATCTTTGTGTAGTTATAGTGTCAGTATTTCCGGCATCAAAAAATTAGAAATGAATAGCGCTGTGTATATTTAAAAAATTTTTTTAGAAGAATTGAACCTATTTATGAATTTTTTTTATCAAAAGGTATTGAATGTTTGAAGGACTTAATTTTTTATATTACTTTATATTTTTAATAAATTTTTCCTTTAAGTTTTCAGTTTTGGGAATAAAGTTTTCAAATGCTCTTTTAAGTGTTAAATCTCTTAATATCTCTCCCTTTCAATAATGAAATTAATAACTTATAGGTATCACTTTTATTAATTTGGCTATCACATATTTCTTGGAGAATCTTATGAATCTTTCTCCCCTGCTCGGTATATCAGTTTTGTGGCAAATTCTGTGATGCTTTATATTTTCAAAATTATTTTCATTTAATTATTTAAAAATATCAGTGAACTGCAATCTTCTTTATAGTGTTGCTGTTAAAAGATATGTTGTAAAATTTGAGGGTTTTTTTATGTAATCTAATTTTATGGAAAAGTAAGAAATTTGTTTTGACACTATATACTTAACTTTGTTAGCATGTGTTTGAATAAGTGTTGTTCCTTAACTCTATTTTTTTTGCCATTAATGGATCTTTCACTCTGAGTTATTTGGTTTTTTAACTCTAGAAAGTTTCTATTACTATTCCAAATAGATTCATTTTTTAAATTTTATATTCTTCATTTTGGTCTTTCTAGGACTTAGGTTCTTGATTCCATGTCTATTTTTATACTACTGGTACTTTAACCGAAATCTGTACCCATCTCTTTAGTAATATTAATATGTTAATATTTTAAATCTTGTGTTATATACCATATATCATTATCTCTTTAATGATATAGTTACCTAAATTAAAAGAAAATGGACTGTCTGTTCCAATCACTGCTCATGTGACATATGATTTACTGTTTTCTCCTTCATCTCCAGCCTTTATACTCCTAAAATATCTAGTTATTTTGTTTTACATTCCCCTAGGGATATCCTTTACCCTAATGGTAAAATATGTCAGACCATAAGTTTTATCACTTTTCATGAGATTAAGTGGACAGAAGGGAAGATCATTTAGGACAAAGAGCCACAGTTGACCTCCAGCCTCAAGTAAAAGTTTAGTAAGGCAGCAAGGAGCCCTACAGTAAGATTTCTTCTTTGGATCCCTGGATGGGCACAGCCCTGAAAAGGATTCCCCCAGCAGACAGGTTGTCAGTTTCCATTAGCTCTTCACTTCTAGGCGACACATATGTATACAAATTACAAATCTTCTGAAAAAGTTTAAGTGATTTTGTAAATGCTTATCATGCCTTTGTACTTGGCACCTCATATATGGTGGATCCTTCCAATATAAAGTGATGTAAAAGCCACTAGTAAAAGGGAAAACGCCATGTGATTAATGTGTGGGTGATATTTCAATAGAGTTGTGGATACATTTAAATATGCGTAATATCTTGGGTCATTCATAGAAAACAAAGCTATGGAAAATTGCTAAAAATTACTAATACAAAGATATCTTTTACAAGGGTCACTTTCTCATTAAAAAATTAAAATCCTGATTGCTTAGACTATTTAAGATTTGGAAGTGCCGCCTCACATTAAAGTCTGTCTTTTCCACATATTCTCGGAGGTAGAGATAATAACATCGTAACCGGTAAGTACCCCACCCCCCTAAAAAAAGAAGATGAAATTACCTTTGGTTTACTTTTACAGAAAGAACTGCATATTTCGTATACATCTTAATGTGAAGCTCTGTTGCACCTCTTTACTGTAAGTTTCTTCAGGTTGTTTCTGAGAACATCTGTTGGTCTTGAACAATTATGTTTTAAAAATGATTCATATATCAGTTCTTAAATGTTGGTTGTTCATTTGCCAGTTATATGATATTCACAGTTTCAATTCAATTCAATTCCCTCATTATAGAATTACCTAAATTAAAAGCTGTGAACTCAACTGATATATCTTTACCATATATCCCCAAAATGACTTGATTCGAAATCTTATTTTTATTAGTTTTCTTTAAAATTTAAATTAACCAATTTGAAAATAAAATTAAATATTACAAATTGGGGCATTTGTCTTCATTTTCCAAATATCTTTAAATTATGTAATGCATAGAACATTATAAAAATATATATATTTCAAATTTATATCTATAAATCATTGTAACATGTAGAACATTAGAATATATATATATATATATATATATATATATATATATATTTCCTACATGATTCTACCAATTTACAAACTCATTTAACAGTACATGAGTTTTGCCGATATCCCACATTCTGATTCTGTGTGTGTATGTATGTGTGTATATGTGCGTGTGTGTGTGTATACACAAAAAATTACAGAGATATATAATTATATTTCTGTATGTTAAATCCATTTTATGTAACTCAAAAACATGTTTTAGATTTGGTTTTAATTGAATTAAGTAGATGTAGTTTTATTAAAATGGAATTAAAAATAAATCCACTAATAATTTAAAGTAACCAATGGCAGTTAGTCTCTACTTATACTAAATGAAATGATCAGTGCCAATTTAAGAAAAGGAGAACATGATATTTTCTTAAATATATTATACTATAATTTATGTTTAATAGACAAATTAGCATTTGACTTGAAAGACATTGAAAGGAAACATATGAACATATTACTAATTTATCAAAATGTAAAATTACTTTAATATTAGAAAAAATACACATTTCATCACTCTATTTAGTATTTTAATCTAGTACTTCCTGGGACCTCCTGTCAGTTTTAATGAATTTTATGCATCTATTTAAAAATAATTAAAATTTGACAATTCATAATAAAATATGCTTAAACTAATGTCAAAATCTTGCTGGTTGACAAGGTCATTGAGAGTCATTGATCTTCAAACATTTGATTTCAGTTGAATGGCTGGGTACATCACTTTTAATTTTTATCATGAAGTATACCTGTCAAGGAAATAGTTTTTCAATAATATTTAGAGTAAGCCTGCTTTTATGACTTTTTTTCTTCTGAGTCAACTGTAGGTAAAGTGTATGGTTTGCTAGTATCTTCCCATGATGGATAGCCAAAGTGTTCAAATTAATCTTACTGAACAAAAAGTGATACACATAAAGATGTTGTATAGCAGGAATCAATCGGCCTATGATTAGATATATGGAAGCTACCTTATAAATATGAACAAATATTCCCAAATTGTCCTATATTATGAATAATTAAGAAATTATAGAAGTGGTATAACTGTGAGAAAATTTTCATATATGTACTTGGAGGTGAAAGCAAATATGTTTACTTAAATTTCTCTTAATTCAATTTAATATAAGTATGTTCACTACTCTAAACGTGCATGGTATGCTAAGCTCTGAAAAGCACAGAGATGAAGAATACATGACTCTGAATGTTTGTTTGTTTGTTTGTTTGTTTGTTTGTTTGTTTGTTTTGAGGAATTTAGTCTAGAGATGGAAATCAGGCGGTGTTAAAATAGGGAAAATGAGTAACCAAGTCACAAACTATATGGTTCTTTAAATGATACTTATTTCTTATTAGGCTTTTACTAGATTATCTCTACAGTTATTTTTTAATGCTTACATTTTATGATTTCACAGTCATAGGAGCAAGGAAATGGTTTCATTAATTTTGAATAATTTAAATAAAGTAACATAGTTTTTATTCTTTGTATGTGGCAAGCAACATCAATTTCATAAACAAAAAAATAAGTAAATGATAACAAACAAAAAAAATGTGGGCAAATCTTACTTATGCCAATGTTTGTGACAATCTTTAATAAGATAATAAATAATATAAAAGAGAAGTAATAGTAAAAATAAGATTTATTTTCGGTATTAAAATAATACAGCAAAATGAAATATATAATGCACCATGTAGATAGGTTATTTTTAATGACTAGCTAAGTAGTATTGAACTGATAAATTCTATGAACATTTTAATAAAATTATTTAAAATAAAGATTGAACAATAATTTATATGATAAAAGTTGTACAATGTTATAAGTAATTAATAACATGATGATATAATGTTATAAGTCATAGAAGTCCTTGTTTATCTCATCTTATCAATAAAATCTAGTACACAGGAAGTATGATACACAGTTCCCTCAGTTATATATACCTAAGAAAGAAAATTCAGGATGACAGGTTATGAATATGTTTAGTGTAGATTAAGTTAGAACTTTTTTCTATGCGATCATACCGATTTACACACTCATTTACATGAGTGCTGTAGATGTCCCACATTCTTGTTAAACTCCATGTTGCCATTCTAAAATATATTGAGGTAACATTGGTTAATAACAAACATCATATAAGTTTCAGGTGTGCAACATAATAATACGATTATCTGTATTCTCAATTTCGTGCTCACCACTGGAAGTCTAGTTTTCTTCCATTGCCATTACCTTGAATTTTTACTGTTTTTCACAAAGTTCCTCAGCCATTTTTTATACCTGCACTGTATTTTGCCAAATCAACTTAGTTAATTCTTTCAGTGAGCTCTTGCAATATTCACTATTCTACTTTTGTGGCCGCTTTAAGACGGACTTCTAAAAGACATACATGATACCAGATTTACCTGGGTAGGGAGAATATTCTCCCTGAAGTCTATATAAGTGCTAATAAATATTTGTTTAGTTAGCTGCTTTTAGACCTAGAGTTCTGGCTGAGAACAATCATATGATTTGGATTTGCATGTTACTTTTGATTTAAAATAAGCAGTATGGATGGAAGTGCTTGAGAATTCTCCCTCCTACTCCTACTTGTTACTAAGATGTCCTTCAGTAGATGAAAGGATGGATAAATCAACAATGGTAGATGTAGCGTTAGTGCTAAAAAGCGATGAGCTATCAAGCCATGAAAAGGCATGGAGGAAACTTAAAACCATATTAGTAAGTGAAGAAATGTCAATCTGAAAAGGCTACTGTATTATTTCAAATATTTGACATTGTGGAAAAGGCAAAACTAGAAGACAGTAAAAATATCAGTGGTTGCCAGGGATTAGGTGGGAGGGAAGGATGAATAGGAAGAACACAGAGGGGTTTTAGGTAGTGAGACTGTTGTGTGTGATTGTACGATAGGTACCTGTCATTGTGTGTTTGTCTGAACCTATAGAATGTACAACACCAAAAGTGAATCCTTAAATAAACTATGGACTTTGGGTGGCTATGATGTGTCAATGTGGGCTCATCAGTTGTACCAACTACACCACTGTGGCTCAACACGTGTATAGTGGAGGAGGTTGTGTCTCTGTGGGACCAAGTATATAGGAACTCTGAAATGTTGGCTCAATTTTGTTGTGAACCTAGAACTTCTCTAAAAAAAAAAACAAAAACAAAGTCTATCTATAAAAACTATCTTTCTTTTTGAACCAAGACCATAAACATAATAATTTAAAGTATGAAAGTGTTTTACATAAGTTTTGCATTGTTTACATTCTAACAGGAATTTTCTTAGATTTGAGGGGTTGATTACTGATGCCTAGGTTATGATTTATCTAGAGTTTTGTCCTGTGAGAAACTGCTTATTAACAGAAAAGTCTTGTAAGGAAAGAGGGATAACTGTGAACTAAATTACTTCAATTCACTCTCAACATTTTTCATTTCCACCTGGCAGCAAATCATCTTTCTCCATCACATAGGGTTGTTTGGTGGCCATCAGGACTTTGGCACTCATGTAGACCCTGTAAAAATGAAGGTAAGAGAAATTTCCTAATGCTTTATCCATATGAACCTTATGTATTTATATTCATAAAATCTATGACTATATTTTAAACTACAGAAAGCTAATTTGAACAAGATGTTTGGAGGATAGCTTTATAAAAGTGAGAGAATTTGCTTGGAGGTCATCACTAGAGCAAACTAAATTTAAGATTTTGTTGTTGTTGTTAACAATACCAAATCAACACTGGACAGATATCCTAAAAAAAAAAACAGAAACATTTTGACCCAGTTATCTGTGTGAATATGAAATATATGAAAATATATTTTCAGTCATTCTAGCTGTTGTATTGGGCATTTCTGTTCTTCCACGTTAGTTCTCATTAACACACTGGTTCTGTTACTGACATTTGATGACTTCTGCATTGTCATTTTACTTCATTAACTGATTATTTGCTAATTGCTATTTTATGCCACTCTTTGATTCATTAGCTTTTACTGCTCCACTTAATTGACTTCTTTGTCTAAATGATGTGACAGAAAATGTGGCCAAATTAATCATTTAACTTCTGAATTCTGTTTTTATGAGAGCTAATTTTGATTGTTCCACTTTCTAGATAGCAAAACTAAGGAAATATATCTGCAGTCTGTTCAAACATCTTTTATTAAAAGTATCTTAACCCATGCCATTTCTAATTCCTTTTAAAAGTCAATGGCTCCAAATACGCTTAAGTGAATACTACATTTTACTGATTTTATCTTTTTATTTATTCTATAATGTATAACTTAACAGGACTTTAAATTACAACTCATATTGTGTTTTATATAATTTAGTATACATTTTAAATCAGAAATCTGTGGATCATATAAATTGACAATTAAAGCAAGAGTGTATTGGGGCTTTTATCAGCTAACAAAAGGTTACCAAGTAGTAATTTTAAGGAAAATTAAAATAGCAATCATACAGATTCTAAAGTTCAATTTATTTTCATGTTTAAAATTATTTTGTGTTTCTCCCTGAAGAGAAATCTGGGCTACAGAGATTTAACATGACCAATTTCATGCCACAAATAAGCTCAGAATTGAAATTCAGATCAAGCTGTATAAAACACAAGTTTGAACTTTATCTATATACTCATAGGTAATAAATGATGGGGAGTCAGAAGTCAGTTGGTATATACGGCGCTAGGTAAAAGAGAGAAAGACTTACTCTTCACTCCATCATGACCATCTCTGATATAGTCATTGACAAGGCCTTAGGATATTCTAAAAGCTTTCTGCTTTTTTGCTAAGCATGATGCATGGGAATTTTAGCATTTGTACACAATGCATATGGTGCAAACTCTTAGTCATCGCAAATGTGTCTTTCCCTGGGTTTTCACCACTTCCTTGGAAGGCTGCACAGCTCCTATTCTTACATGACCAACAAGACTGTCTCCCCTATTCAAAGTAGGAGAATTTTTGTTGCACTCCTTTATCTCAAGTTTTTCCTCTATTTTCCCTCTATTGGTGAAATGTCTGAGGTTAAGCATCAGAAAAGGAGAATGCTGGACCATTTAATCTAGTTTGAGCTGAAAAGAGGAAAATATTATGAGAAATTCTAATTACTTATTGAATGATTTTTCCATTTCAGAAAACAAGTAATTGCCATCCAGCATTACACATGCTATAGTGGATAATAGTATAATAAGCATGAAAATCTTGAGATCAATTTATTTGGGAATTGAGCATCATGACATTTAAGCTGTACTCTTTTAAGATTTTTTTTTTTGAAGTAGCTTAAGATTCACAAATAACTGAGAGAAGATACAGAGCTTTACCACATATTCCCTACTTCCACACAAATACATCCTCCCCCAAGCTGGATTTTAAAGAATGAATGGGACTATATCTAGTCAATAAAATGAGAAGCTGTTGTCCTGGAAACAGCCTGCAAAATACTTGAGGACCAGGTCCTGTGGCACATTGCAGAGGCTCCTGATGTTAGCAATGCCGAAGGAAGTGATTTGAAGATGAGCAGTAAGATGCTGGGCTGGGAAGTTGAATGCAGCCACAGGATCAGGGGTGATCCTGCCATGCACAAATGTGTAGCCCTTTCATATTGACTCTGTTATGTCTTGAATATTTGAGTCCCTCCAAATTCATATGTTGAAACCATACCCACCAATTTGATAGTATTAGGATGTGGGACCTTTAGGAGGTAATTAGGATTAGACAAGGTCATGAGGGTGAAGACCTCATGAATGAGATTGGTGTCTTTATAAGAATCAAGAAAGAGTTTGCTTTCCATCTCTGTTCTCTCTGTAGTTCAATTTTGAATTAAAACTGTGATGCACTTAGAAAATTATTTTCTCAAGAATGAGTCAAGTAAAAGTGATGAAAAGTTTTTGCGAAAACAAATTTTATTAAGAATTGTGGTTGTGCTGTAATATATGAAGATGATTTCTTAATATCGCCTTAGTTATTTGCAAATTCTAAAGGACATGGCAGATTTCTAGAAAAAACATAGAGAAAACATAAATCCAGATTTCTCAAAAACATCTTTTAAAAAATTTCAAATGAATTGCGTGGTTTCCAGTTTTTTACAATATTTATCTAGCATAGGACTGGCAATAACATTTGTTTAGGTATCCATTTAATTTAAGTAATATATATTAATTTTCTGGTTGTAGTTGTGTATACATTTAACAAAGAAAAAAAAACTCTTTACCACTAACATACTAAGTGCTTTTTTCCCCAAAACATGGCATTTTTACTTCACTGATGTTCTAATAGATTTTTAGTCATTTTTTTGATTCATAGAATTTCAAAAATGAGAGACAAATATTTCTTAATCATATGGAATGTTATTTTTGTTCTAATATGTCAAAATATTTAGAATACTTTAGATATTTATAAACAGTATTTTTTTTTTTCAATTTAATAACCGAGATGGCTGATGTTCAGGAAATATATGCTAGAAATGGTGCTATGGAATTTTATATATCTCAGTGTTGGATAACTCAGCCCTTGACCTGAGAACACACAATCCATTGAATTTAAAGAGAAGGAATATAGTTCAATATAGCATAGATTAGAATTAGTCATTTTTTTCAGCCCAACTTTTGGAAACAGATACTCTAGAATTTTTTGTTTGTCTTTTCCTATGCCAAGTTGATTGTAGCCCCAGGGTCTGAAAATTAAGCAGAATACAGTAATAAACAAATTAAAACACTACACTGAGAGGAGAGAATTTTGATAAAGACAAATCATTTTTTAGGTGATTGTCAGGAAAGCCCCTTAACACGTCTTCAAAATAGATTTTACTAAGTTGTTTATTTAGAGAAGGAGGTGCTAAAAGACACAACTACTAAATTATCCTGAATATTCTCTTTCATATAGCAGAGTCAAATTCTTTCCACCATCAAATTTCAGGAAATAAAACAAAGCTTACCTCCATCAGTTAGACAATAAGAAATAACAGCTTAGTCAGACAGGTGGTTTAATAACCTTCCCAATGAATGTCATCTTCCCATTCTGGATACTTTTCTAGACTGACTCAGCAAGAAAACAAAACATTTACCCTGACAATAACCACCCCAATAGCAAACTTCAAAGGTTTGGTAAGTGCCTCAAAATATCTTTCAGGTTCAAGCCCAGACTAACTTCTTCACTACTACCACTCTAATACAGGTATCCATTATCTCACATATGGATTGTTGAAATAGTCTTCCAAGTTTTGCTTTAATACCTGACCCTTCATAACCCAAAATACCTTTTAAACTACTTCTAGACCAATATTTAGTAAATATCATACTGAAAACATTACTTCCTATGTTCAAGAATCAAAAACAGATTATTTGAATTAGAGTGTCACATTTCAATGCCTTTTATGTTCAGATACCATCCAAGTTCTTTTCTTTTTTTTTTTTTTTTTTTTTTGGTCTTCAAAATAAATCATTGTTCCATTCAAGTCCACATAATGTTTGCTATCACTGTGGTATGGATGGAAAAGTTTCTGGCCCACCAAAATTCATATGTTGTAATCCTAACCCCCAATGTCATGGTATTAGGAAGTATGGCCTTTGGGGTAATTAAGTCATAGGATTAGTGCCCTTATAAGAAGAGGCAGGTGGCTTACTCTCTCACTCTCTTATCTCAGTCATGTGAGGACAGAAAAAAACTGCCATCTGCAAACTGCAAAGCGGGCTCTCACCTAACACCAGATCAGCTAGAGCCTGGATTTTAGACTACTCAGTCTCCAGAACTGTTGCAAACACATTTTTAGTGGTTAAGCCATTCAGTCTATGGTGATTTGTTATAGTAGACTAGACTAGAAACAGTGCCGTGTATTTATTTATGACATCCCTTTGCTCATGTTTTCCCAGAAAAGAGTTCCTTTATTCTTTTTTCTCAATAAAATTATATCTAGTTTCATGTCCCACATTCTGTAATGTTCTCTTAACCCAAACAAAACTGATCTATTACTTTCTTAACCAGCATATATTTCTCTTTAAAATTTTTTTAAAAGTTTATATTTCTTAAGTTCCTTAAGGATAAAGAGCTAGACGTTGTAATTATTTGTAATTCTTCATAGTGTCTAACACATTTTTTTTTGTATATAGAAGGTAGTCCACCTTCCTCCAGTCTCCTATTGTCTCAAGCACTAATGCAAGTAGATAAATTCACATCTTAATTTAGGCAAATAGAAGACCCCAGAAGGCATTTCACTGATCTGCCTGCTATAAAACGTACGCATCTAATAAAAAAGACCTTTCCTTTCTCCTTTCTCTTATTTAAAGGTGAGCAACTCCATTTATGCTGTAGTTATATCTTTACAGCTCTGAATTATCACATTTGTCTTTTAATATTCATCTTTTTCACAACTGATTACCTCATCAGTTTATAAAATGTCTACTTCCACACCACATGGTCCTGTCTCACACAGTCCTCTCTTCTAGGTATACCTTGGTTTCATCATCTGTGTACTAAGTATTTTTTCTGAAAATAGCTACAGACAGACTTATTTTATGAGTGTCAGATAGCATATCCAATGGCTTATGAAAGTAATCACCACTTTGATGATTCAAATATGTAAAAAAAAAGATTTATCATTTCTCCCCCAAACCTCATCTTTTCTCAGAGACATTAACACGAGCCAGAAACCTAAAAGTTATGTGTCTTCTTGACCTTACACCTCCAAAAGATAATAAATTATAAAATCTTGTCATTTGTATCTTGTAAATGCCATGTAAAGCATCTGCTTTTCTTTTCTCTCCATACTTTTTCTACTCATTTTTCAATAAAGTCTAATCTGGCTTTTATTTGTCGTATTCCAAAAAACAACAACAACAACAACAAAAAAAAATGCTTACTAACCTTTATCCTGTTCGAGAAAGAGTGACAGAGACAGATGGAAAGATAGATGAGACAGACAGACAGACAGACAGAGAGACAAAGAGACAGAGAGAGAGAATACTGTCTATAAGTTGGAAACCCAAGAAAGCTGGTGGTATAGTTCATTCTAGTCCAAGGGCCTGAAAACCAGAGGAGTCAAGGATGTTAATTCCAGTCTCAGGGCAGGAGAAGATGAGAAGTCTCAACTCTATGAGCCTTTTCTTCAATATTTTCCATCCTTTAAATGATCAGATGATACTCACTCACATTGTGAAGAGCAATTTACTTTAAGGAGCTTTCAATTGCTCATCTGATCCAAAAATAGCCTCATAGCATACCCAGAGATAAAGTTTTATCTGGGTACCCCATGGCCAGTCAAGTTAACATGTAAAATTTACCACACCACAAATGGTATATTTTATTACTTTAATGACATGTCAGTTTCAAGTTGATGTACCATAATTATTTCTTTTAGTCATAAGAATCAATGAGAATGGTCACAGTGAAATAATTTATTATATTCTGATCTTGAGAAATAAACTAATTATAATATCATTATATGATTTGCTCAATAAATATAGATCTATTTTAATTGTATATGAGCATAGGCAAACAAAAAAAATGCTGATTGCAATATTTGTGGATTATTTAAAAATTAGATTCAGTGAGTTTTATCTTCCATAACTGAAAGAAAACAGTAATGTTTACATGAGCACTAAGAGAATTTAATGATACAGTAAGCCTTTCACTTAATTCAGTGATCCTATCCTAATATTTATATTCTATATGATAATATACCCTCTACTTGTTTATGATAGAATGTCATATTATGTTTTTATTTTAAAGCAACTTACACCTGTTAAGTAATTTAGCCTCTGGAATAATAAATCAAATATCACATAAACATTATGAATGTGTATCTCTTATGCACACATAAATTAATTTCTGTTTGAAACTAAAAGTGCTATGCTTTCAAAGCATTTACTTGCAAAAATGCAATTTCTTTTCCTTTTCTTTTACTCTGAAGTTTTACCATGCTAAATCTGTTTTAAGTCATTTCTTATTATAGAATATGACAACAAAAGATTGACATCAAACAGATTTTTTTTGGCATCCATTCAGAAAAAGAACAAACAAAAAAGTTATTTGATTTATTTTAAAATACTATTATTCAAAATGATAATACAAACTAAGATATTACTCTTCATAGAATAAAATAAAATATACTTTTGTAAAAAAACTATGTAGCTGCTTTTCAAATCACGTTCTAAACTGATGATTTCATGTGTCCTGCATTGTTGAAAACTCCAATGGCCAGGCAATTTAATCACATTTTGATTTAAAATTCAATATATTATTAAGTACTATTATTTCATTTAATACTTAGTATATTATCCTATGGTTACAACTCTTGAAATTAAATTTGTTAGACTATTACTAATTTAATTAGAAAGATTACCAACTAAAGTTACAGAACTATGTGCTTAAGGAGCACATAGGAAAACACAGACAATATTCCTGTCCTTCTAAAAAATTTTTAAACAATTTATTTTTAATGATACCATACTGAGTATTATGGGTTGAATTGTGTATCCCCAAAAAATATATTGAAACTCTACCACCCAGTACCGCAGAATGTAACTTTATTTGGAAATAAAGTCGCTGCAGATGTAATTATTTAAGATGAGGTCTTACTGCAGTATAGGGTGAGAGCCAAATCCAATATGACTGATGTTCTTATAAAATGGCCATATGAACACACGGAGACGCAAAGGGAAGGCTGCATGAAGATGCAGGCAGATATTAGAATAATGCATCGGCAAGCCAAAGAATGCCAGGGGATGCTGGCTGTCACCAGAAGTTCTCAGAAGGAACCAGATCTGCTGACACCTTGATTTTGGACTCCTAGCTTCCAGAACTATGAGAGAAAAAATTTTCACTGTTTTAAGTAACCCTGTATATAGTACCCTGTTATGGCAATACTATAAAACGAATACAACTAGTATTCTAACTAAACTACACTAGCAGCTATATATTTATATATGCACAGGTACATACGGACACACACACACAAACATGTATGGGTATATGTATGTAGCTTAGTTCAGTCAAACTTCTGAAACTTTGTAGCCCTATTTTAAAGCCTTAATTATATGGTTAATTTAAAAAAATATGCTGTTTGGGTGTATCAAAAACTGACCTAATTAAACTGAATACACAATTGTTAAAAATTTTATGAACATCATAAATGAACATCAACTGGATATAGGCAATTCCTATATCTCTCCTCAATCACAGTCTCATTTCCATATAAAATAGCAATGACTATGTAACTTATTCTGTTTGCTAAATATAGCCTCACCTGTGCCCTTTTGACAATCTCTGTCTAACCTTGAAAGAAGGATTCACTCAGAACAGTAAGAGATATCATAGAGTTAAGGCTGCTTAACCTTATAAATAAACCAGGATTCTCCAAATCTCTAGCTGTACATAGACTGTATTCTAATCAAGTACAAAGATAACTCTGAAGAGTAAAGGATAAAGGTCTTGCTTGATGGCTATGTCCTGTTCATCCAATGTGTAGTGTATCTACGACATCATAGACAATCCACATAGTTTAAACACATTCACAATTAAAAAATAATAATAAATCAAATAATCAATGAGTGACCAATTTCAAAATGAACAACCCTTGAAAATTCATTTCTATGTGAAAACAATACCTCTAAAGCATTAACAATAAGCCTTTACTAGTTAGAAGTGAAGATGGTAGAAATGTTGACCAGCTGTTTCTGGATTATGCCCTTCTATATAAATCACAGCTAAAAACACCTGAAGAGTGTTTTTCCAGTTACAGACACTACTGATCAAATATTGCACACTTGACTTTGGTTTTCAGCTATGGCAGTCTTGATTCTTTGAGAGCAAATTTTCCACCAAAAACACCAGAAAAAATATGTCTGTTTGAAAGTATCAGAGTACCTAATAGACAATAAGAATTAAAGTATATAAGATTTCAGACAGCTGAAAAGTGCAAAAGAGAGACTCTAAAATTCAGCTGTATTTTTTAATTTTAAAGAGGCAGTCTAGATGTTAAGAAGATGAGGGAGCTTTCAGCAGTCTCACTAAGTTAGGAAACCATAATTGGAGTTCAGGGTCCACCAAGGAAGAGGATGCCTGGTAAACATGTGTTTTTCTGTTAGGAGCCCCGAAGGGTTGGCTACTTCTTGGAAGTAAGAGTGATGAAAATAGAAAAGTCTGCTCAAAGATTCAAAATTGAGCTAGGCATTAGCTCAGTCCTAGATTGGATTAAGATGAAATGTCTCTACCCTAAATCTCCCAAGAGATAATTTTCTCTAGAGCAAGATAAAGTCATTTTGGAGCATTATGATTTTTATAAAAAATTCCAAACACATTGCTTCATTAAAAAAAAAATGGCAAAAAGGTGCAAAATAAAATTGCCCCCAAATAATGTAAAATATTTTGTTAATAATTATATATATATAATATGTTAAGACTATATTTCATATATTAGGCAATAAAATATATCTATAAAATTATTTTCTGTATTTTAAACTGTTAATTATGACTACTATAAAATGTTAAATTACGTATGTAGCTTGCATTATGTTTTTATTGGACAGCACTGTGTAAAGGATACAAAGTGAGATTTCACATTCTTATCTTTCCTAGAATTAGTACAAATGTAATATTTGTGTGTGTTGGATACATGATTTTGTAACAAAAATAAGTTTTCCTCTAAACCAAGAAGTATAGAATAAATCAACTTGAAAATAAAAATTTAAAAGGTGACATCTTAATATTTGATACAAAAAAATATGTACTTGGGGTGGTCTTTAAGATGCAAAGTACATGGTAATATTGAATAACAACAAACGAAAAAAAGACTAATGGCAAAGAAACATTGAAAAATCATGAGAGATGAGGAAAAGTTGGATTATGAAAGGCCACATGTGCAATGAATATGAATTTTAAAATAGTCTAATGGAAAGGGTGAATTATGAATAATTGTTGGGTCAAGACATTTACATTTCTACTCTCTACATGGGTCTAAAGTTGAGATCTGTCAAGTAATTAATGAATATAATTAATTCCTTTATTATGTACACTGGATAAAATCATTTTATAACATTCAGTTTATCATTACAAAGACAAGAAAATTATGAGAACCTCTGTGCCCCAACTCTTTCCTCTCCAGTGAGTGATCTTAATTTAAAGCATTGTTGGGACAATAGCCATTTATTTGTACTTTTGCCACTCTAAATTAATGGTACCTGGAAATTTTTAATCTTATAGTGTAAATCTTTCCAACTCTCCTTGACATACTCTTCTTACTAAAGCTAATGTATATTATTTCTTCTTTTTTTCATGTGCTAATACCTATGGTAATATGTATTGACCAAGTTAACTCAAAATTTTGAGACTTATTCCTGTAACTCAATATTCCTAGTAGCACAGATAATGTATGATTTAGAATTGTGTAATGCAAGTTAATCTCAAAACACCCCTATTATCATCCCTAACAATATTGTTCTCTAATTAGAGCACAACCTGCATTGTTATTGCTTTAACTAAAAATCAATTTCTCAATCATTGAATTACATAAAGCCCTGAGGAGGATAATACTTATTATCTCTTTCTTCGATTTGCTAGATTTCTCTGACATGTACTTGTAGATTTAAAATAAATGTTAATACGGTAGCTTATATTGAGTCTGTGAAGAGATCTGACAGCTGACAATATATAGTGATGAGCATCTTTGCCACTTTTGCCCATGGATCTTTAAGAATGAAGCATCCCTTTTATGACACAACCACACACAGTGAAGGGTATTTCTACATGGCTATTGTTGCTCCAAGTTCCTTATTCTTTTTTAAATGTCATAAACAAAACGTAATTTCTTCTTCCTATCTTTGCTATTATAAATTGGCGAGGGGGCTCATTTTTGGTTGCTCTAGTGGTCGATTAATTTTTACTTTGACAAACAAAAACACAAAGTTCCTACATCATCATCATTGAATTTAAACAGCAAAGTCAAAAGTTCAGTAAACTGACAATAGAAATACTATGTGCAAATCTTCTTCCCTATAAAGAAAATTAAAATTTTATGAGATAACTTTTGTAGATGATGATTGGTCTTACTGGACCTGTGATATCCATGAAGGTGTGCCAGCAGATCTTCTTAAAAGAAATAATCGGCCGTTTATTTGCACAGTTATCTGAGAGCCTCCAGCTTTATCGTCTTCAGGATCCACCTCAGCTTTTGGGTTGAAGCCATGCTTTTCCTGGGTATTTTCCAGCCAGCAGCTGTGCATGGTCAGGATGCTAATGCCTGGATATATCTGCCCAGAGTGAAACTTCTCTAATGGGCGATTTTTGCTTCCAAGACTATCAGCTATGCAACCCAGTCTGACGATTATTTTTTCCCAGACTTCTTCCTCACCAATTTTTCGATCATGTTCCTTCCAAGTTCATGACCACCCAGCCAATTCATTGGCCATGGCCCATGGATAAGTACATAACCACATGCCCGGTCATTTCTCCTTCCAAGCAAAGTGAACAGCTAGGTGCACCGCCTGAAAAATACTCACTGGGAGGATTTTTCTCTACCACCATCCCTCACACTTGTCAAAGAAAGAGGCTGCAGCGCCGAAACTGTCCACTTTGGGGATGCTCCTGCATATAGTGCAGAACTGCTTATAAACCAGGTCCTAGTCTTATCTTCCTCTGTCAGTTGATTATAGGGAGGAGATAGGTATAGGCTGAGGGAAAGAAAGTAGTGTGGCAGGATTGGGGACCATGAACATTTGGGCCACTCCTTCATGGAACAACGTGTGTCTTCAGGATGTGCCCAAGCCTGATCTCATACTATTTCTATTTGATTATAGAGTGTCTCTGTGCTTGTCCAACATATGGCTTGGTGGATAGAACAACATCCATAATGGACAGCTCAGCCGGCAGGGCAACTTGCTAACCCATAGTGAAGAGTTCAGTCTCGACTAAGGCTTATTAGCAGGATAAAAGCTGTTTCTCAAAAGGAGAGTAGTTATCTGCAAAGCACAGCAGGATTTTGCTCCAAAATCTTAAAAAGTCTACAACGTGATTCACCTATGAGGCCTGCTAAAAGCTCCAAAGAACGTTACTATTGACCATGGACAATGCAAGCACCTTTTAGACCTGCTGGATCACACTGCCTGAGTGGCAGGGCAATTTTCACGGCAGTCTGAGCTTGTAGCCTACCGTATCTTGTTCCGGTCCCCATCTAAAACCAACCGCTTTTCATGTCACTCAGTAAATGGGACAGGATAGCACATTCAAATGAAGGATATGTTGCCTCAGCAATCTGAATAGGCTCACTAGATGTGTTTTGTTTTTGTTGTAGGAAGGGCCAGATGCAACCTTAACAGAGATATCTTGACATGTCTTCACGACACTCACTGGACACCTAGAAATTTCACTGAGTTATGACAGCCTCAAATTTTTGCTAGATTTATTTCCTACCCTTTGACAGGCAAATGTAACTAATATGTCTAGAATAGTTTCTGCATCTTGCTCACTAGGTCCAAACAGCATTTATACAGTGTGATATCTTGTGGAAAGACAAAGTAATCAAAATCTCTGTGAACTAAGTGATAACATAGAGCTAGAGAATTGACATATTTTTAAGGTATGATGATAAAGGTGCACCGCTAACCTTACAAGCTGGAAGCAAACTGCTTGTGGTAGCCTTATTAACAAAGATGGAGAAAAATGCATTTTTCAGCTTATTAGTTGCATATCAAGTACAAGAAGTTGTGTTAATCTGCTCAAGCAATGAAACCACATTTGGTATAGCAGCTGCAATTGGAGTCACTATGTGGTTAAGCTTATGATAATCCGCTGTCATTCTCCAAAATCCATCTGTCTCTGCACAGACCACATAGGCAAGTTGAATGAGGAAGTAGGAAGAATTACAATCTCTGCATCTTTAAAGTTGTTAATGGAGACATTCCTCTAAGAATGTGTTAATGCTATGACTTACTATTTTTTAGGTAGAAACAGTTCTAGTGGCTTCCAGTTGGTCTTTCCCAACATAATAGCCTTAACACCACATGTCAGGGAACCAGTGTGGGGATTCTGCCTATCGCCAAGTATGTCAGTTCCAAATATGCATTTCAAAACTGGGGAAATCACTACAGAATAGATTTGGGGATCCTCTGGGTCCATCTTTATTAAGACGGACTAGTCACAGAGAGACAGTGAGACAGAGAGACAGAGACATATTTTAAGGAATTGGCTCACACATTTGTGGAGTCTTGGCAAGTCCAAAATATACAGGATAGGCTGGCAAGCCAGAGTTCCAGGAAAAAAAAAAAGCTGTAGTTCAAGTCCAAAGGCACTTCAAATAGCAGAATTCCTTCTTGCTTAGGGAAGGTCAGTTGTTTTCTATTGTTGGCCTTAAACAGTCAGCTATTTCTCCAGCAAATTTCAGTTTATTTGGGAACAACAAAGAATATCAACTTAGGACATGCAGTCTAATGGCAAACCACCTACAAATTCAAAAGACAAAGGAGAGGAATGTTCTTTTATAGAGGAAAGGGGGAACTCGGAGGTGTTGTAAACAGAGTCCAGTGGAGGACCCTAGGAGTTCAAAGTGTAGCAGCTTTTCATTGGCTGAGTCATAACAATCTTCTGTGGATTGAGTGGTTATAGGGTGAGGAGATCCTTTTTCCTGCTGGAGTGGTAAAGTAGAAGAACATCTTTTTTTCAGAAATGGAAAGTACATCTCTTTCTGTTAGGAAAACTTGATGATGAGTGGTAGTGCATGAGACCTTGCATACCTTCCCAATTCCAATTTTAATAAAGCATCAGTTTATTAATTTTCATATTATTAAGACCTTCAATTGATTGAATGAAAACTACTCATATTATGAAGAATTATCTTAGCTCAAAGTCTACCGATTTAAATGTTAATCTCATCTAAGAAAATACCTTTAGAGAAATATCTGGAATGATATTTGACCAAATATTTGCCTACCATGTCCTAGCCGTGTTGACACATAAAATTAACCATATAAATATATCAATGATGACAACTTTCTTATATATTCAATATCCTCTCATCGAACAACTTATTCTCTTCTGTTAACAAATTTATTCAGCTTTCTTAATTCCTTGGAAATAAGGGGATCCCTTCCCCTCACCTTTCTAATATTTAAGCCAGTGTTTTAGAAAACTTAATTTCCAAATGCTATGGACTGAATATCTGTGTCTTCTCAGAATTTGTATGTTGAAGACATAATTAGCAATGCGATATTTGGAAGTGAAGGCTTTGGGAAGTGATTAGGTGTAGATGAGATTGTGAGGGTGGAGCCCTTTCTCCCCATGTGAGGACCGCCGACTACAAACCAAGAAGAGGGCCCTCAGCAGACCCTGAATGTAGCGGCTCCTTGACACTGGGCTTCCCAGCCTCCAGAAATGTGAAAAATAAGTTTTATTATTAAAGCCACTTGGTCTATGAAACTTTGTTAAAGCAGACTGAACTAATTAAGATGCCAGACTTAGAGAATATATAGTCAACTTTCACTGCCTCAAATTTCTCATTAAAGTTTTTTTTTTTTTCAATTGTGGTTTACCTTTCACCCCCCAAATAATACAAAAATTGTTTTTCCAAGGTCTACAATGAAATCTAAATGACAATGCATTGACTATGTTTGGTCTTCATCTACATTTATTCCCTCTATACCACTGTAATTGTTACTACTTTCCTTGTTTGTTTTTAATCTTTCTCCCTCTTTTTCCTGCATAGCATGTAGCTACTCTTGATCTAGAGACCCATGTTCTGAATAAACCCCTCCTACATTCACTGTTTGATAGTGGAACAAGGATAAAGTAATCAGTGCTTTTTAAAAAAGAATAAACTAGAGAATAGAGGCTAAACAACATTCTCTGGTCCATAGTTTTTCAAAAGTCCCAATGAGCAAACATTGTGAAGCCCAGAAGTAGAGAATTTCCTTGATAAACAATGATTCTCCTCTTTGCGGATACCCTATTACCCCAGAGCCCTTAGCTACACTCTCTAGGAATCTTTCATTCCACTGTTTTTGGTTACTTCTTTAAAAAGCACCAGGAATTAGGCCCCTCTTCTTAGTTATCATTGATGAATAATAAAACACTCTAAAATTTACTGTATCCAAAACAACCCTAAGACATACTGATACTATTCATAATAGGTAAAAGGTCACATTCTAATCTGACCTTTTGGTTAAGCCATTTTAATTAACTGAGAATTATTATAAATGGAATCAATTGATTTCCCCCAGCCAGAAAGGTTCCTAAATTCTGAAGTATCTCAATTGTCTTTCACTGCTTTTTGCAAATAAACACCATGAAGCCTGAATTCACATTCTCCTGATAACATTTTGCCAAATGAAGTTAAAATTATATAACAATTCATTGATAATCCAATTCTGTATCCTCCTCCCCAAGAGCTACAGCTTTACTTAAAAGACACATGCACTGCCTGTCTGGTTGTCTTAGGTGATAGCCTATAAATAATTTGTCACTGTGTAACATACTTCTCTATCTGTCCAACTTTTGTTATCAGTTACCACTCCATCTTCTGTCCATTTATCTAGCCAGTGTTGTACAGTTTGAATTTGTTATAATAGCACAAACACCCACTTCTGACATTAGAAGAGAAAAATCTAAAGGATGCCCACATATGATTAAATACCTAATGATGGAAGTGAGGTGCACTCACTTCCAGAAACTATTTCTGACAGCTAACTGCTAACCAAAGGAAGTTTAGAAATATAGGTTTCCCCCGCTATCTGAAAGCAGACCGTTCCCATGAAAGCTTTTGTAAGCCGAAATGGTATAAAGTGAGGAAACAATTACCATTAATTAATAAATTAATCCGTGAGCACAGATGCTGATAGACACAGTTCAAAATCGTGGCAGCCTGATGCTGAGATGCTGAGTGTGATTCCCAGGGAAGGAGCTTGCTAGAGCCACTCTTGCCGTCCGGGTAGATGCTGCCTCTGTAATGGCTCTCAGTGAAACAAATGCTGAATGCTGTTTTCACTTTTTGCTTTTTTTCATGAAAGCAAACATCCTTTTCTAGATTCCTATGGAAAGTGAAAACAGGTCCGAATGCGGCTCTTTCTTAAAGGTGCAGTCTAATGAGAACTTCCTAAATGTGAGTGTTACTTGTACAGTCTTTCACCAAGACAATGATGAGAAACCAGCGTGGAAAAGAGAGCACTGCCTTTTTCCCACTCTGTAACCTGATTTCTTTTTTTTTTTTTTTTTAATTTCTCTTTGATAAACTATATTCTGACCTTATTTTGGTTCAGAAATATCTCTTCTACTCACAATTTTGTAGTAATTTCCCTTCCCTTTATGCTCTTTCAAATAAATCAGTATTTACCATCTATATAGTAGTAGAGACATATATTATGTCATTTACTTTGTATGCATTATGGCATTAAGTTTTCACCATTCTTCTATTAGAGATGTTCACCCAACTATATAAAAGGAAAGCTTTATATTATTAATGAAGGTAGAATAATTGTCCACATTTACTAAAAATATGTGCAGTAAAGGGTAAATTAAAACCGTTTTGTCTAACTCAAAAACAAATGCTTTATGCATTATATGATACTACTTTAAACACATCTATTTCTATGTCTTCAACTTTCACATTAACAGAGTCTCAGCTACACAGTGAATGTCATATTCTTTTCCAAGCTTTATAATCACAAATTTAAATTATTTCACCAGACTGCCACAATTTTAAGTCTATTATCTCCAACCCAAATACACTTCTTTCACTTATTGTCACAGAACATCTTTTGTGAGATGCCCTTAATCACATAGACCCAGAATTCTAGACCTATTTTGAAAACATGGGCAAAGCAAAGCGGATTATTAGAACAGGAGTTGCAACAAACCTTGTCCAGGATCCAGCAGTTATTCTCGTGTGTACTCTCATCAAGGGACAAGCACATGTGCTGGAGATACAGGCCAGCATAAGCAGGTACACAAGACAAGAAGGAAACGGAGCCTGGAGAGTAGACCTTCTGCATTGACATTTAGCAGCTGCAGAAACTGCTGAACTTTTGAATTAAGTTGTAAGGGAAGAGTCTACTGGGCTGACCCAGATGCTGACTTATTCATTTAACATAAGAGCATTTACATGTTCTTCTGGTTACAGTTATAATCATGGAATCAATTTAGGCTCCTAAATCTCTCATTTTGCTGAACCAATCATCTAAATTCCATGAAACTTTATTGTAAAGTTTTTGTTATCTCTCCCATATCCAGCCTAGCTCAGACATTTAGCTATTTTTAGTTGGCTTATTGCACTGACCTCTTAGCTGGTCTTTAACTTATGCAATTATTGTTGATTTTCTGTCCAATAGTCTTCTTTGCTCCCATTATTCTTCTCAATGACAAACATCTAAACTTGCAAGCTGACAATTCAAGAAATTTACATGTTTACGTCTGTGAATAAAGCAGGATTGTAGCCCAGTTCTTCTTAATGAAAGATAGGGAAGGGAAGTAGGAATTTCTGGAAAAGTTTTGTCTCTTAAACAGACACACACACACACACACACACACACACACACACACACACCCCGAAATACCATTTTCTTCTTCATTGGCAGTAATTGATCGTGTTTGCAAGTGGCACCTGGAGCTTGTAAACAATCTATATCCCTGAGAAGAATTTGCTGACATAAAGAGGCTGATAGAAAAAAATAACTCCTGTATCTTTGATTATGTTGGGCCACTGAACTGACTCTGGAAATTTGTTGTCTGCTCTTGCTCTGTGCCACTTCATCCTGGGATGCCAGGCCCATCCACATACTCACTTAACCAACATCATTTCCATGCTCCAAGATTCAGTTTATATGAGACATTAGCAAGCTTCCCTTAACTGCCTTAACTAGACATAACCTTTCAGTCTCAAAAATTTTAAGCACTCAGAACCTTGAACCCCATGAGATACCTGTCAGTGTTGGAAGAAAGTAGTTTTGGACTTCCACAAACCTGAGTCACTCTTCTACTTAGCAGTATATGACTTTATGAGATTTTTAAAATCCATCTTACTTTGAGATTACTTATTTCGAAAATGGATGTGACGAAACTTTATTGCTGGATTCTTACGAGGATTAAATCACAGTTCTGTCCTAAGGAACTATGTGATTTTAAGAAAATTCTTAAATTTTACAGATCTAAAATGTGGATAATAGCAACATGTACCCATTTTATTTTTGTTGAGGATCAAATGGGTTAATATAAGTAAAACACTTACAATGCTGTTTAGCATATGGATAACACTGTCAACATTTCTTCCTATGATATTGGTACAATGATATTGGTACCTTGATATTGGTACAGTGCCTGGTACTGAATATATTCTTAATAAATATTATTATTATTACCATATTATGCCTTTCTTAGCAGTTTTTTTTTTTTACTTAGAAAACCTCTAACATCATGATAAATAATTTGAATTCAGAAACTATTGTACAAATTGTTGTGCCATATAGATCCTAGCATTCTGCCCATAGAAAGATTTTAGCAGATATTTTTAAGTTAAACTTATTCCTCAAATAGTATCTTAACACACATTAAAGTATAACTCTAAGAACAAATCTTTAAGATTTATTGTCCCAGATATTAAGAAAAATGAAAGCCATCATTGAAGTGCTTGTTAAAATAACAACAGAATTAAATCAATATAATTGTTTGTTGATTAGGAATTAATTAAGTAAATCATGGTATATTCAGCCAAAGAATATCTAGCAGTATTAAATAGAAGAGTGTTTTAAAATACAGGTTTTTAAATTATTATTATTCAAGTATGGGAAGATAGATCAAAAGATGATTACCATTAAAAAGGTAACTTGTTATTCTCACAGCTCCCAGGAGGAGGGTGTATGTCAGTTTGGGGCATATAGAGGGGAGCCACACAGGGATGAATCGGGGTCAGTCAAAGGTAGAGGGGGTGAGGGAGGACATGGCCATGACTCTATTGTAGTTTCTGAGGGAATAAATGGGAAAAGCATGGGAGGACTTAGAATTGGCTAGTTTGAATAATTTCCACAAACTCTGGGTCACAGGGGCTGTCCCTTGTTGTCTGGTATCTGGCCCTGAGGTGATTAGGCAAGGAGAACAGTGGCCCTGAGTTTGTGTGCTCCCTAAGGAAGGTGGTTTGCATAGGAAAGATTCACTTGTAGGCAATTTATTTTGCTCTCTCTAGGATAGGAATCAGCTAATCCTGAGAAATGCAGTCCCTTCAGAGTCAGCAAGGCTCCAAGATGTCAAAGCATCAAATACAGACACTAGAAAATGAGTTTATTATAAAGAAGTAGATCAATGTGTCATGGAAAGAAGTCCATGGAACATCATAATCCACTGTTGTGTAAGAATAGGATTAACCTGCAGCTGCCCTGTGGTTGTTCAATATTTTTTAATAGGTTGCCTAGAAACGATCCTGACTCTTGCAAGATAGGGATGAAGTGTATTAGTTTATGATTTATGATGTGTTGTGTAAAGAGTCTAAAATTCACTTTTTTTATCAACTTGCTTACATTGTTTATTCAATGTGTGTAGATGACAGTATACATCTGGTGTTGGCAAGGTGACCAGTGAGGTATAAAAGACTTAAATTAACTTGTCCTTTTGCTCACCTGAGACTAACGTGTCTCACATTTATCTTGGTGATTCACAATTGGAAGATGGAACACTTCCTGTGTGACTGAGAAAGGACTCTGAGATCTGTGCCTGGTAGACATGAACTTCTCTGACCTTTGCTTGACTGACTTTTCTTGCTGTACTGTGTGTATCTTTATCAAAGTTTTGCGTGAGCGTACCCTGTGGAATCTCCTGAGTTCTCTCAATGATCTGTAATTGCTATAACTATGTATATTATCACTCACTTAAAACAAATATATGCATGTTTGTGTATTATTGTATATACACAAAATATACAAACATGTGCAAAGTAAAATTATATAATTATTGCTATTTTAATTAGTAATTTAAAATAATATCTAAACTGTATAGAGTTTAATAATTAAATAGAGTTTAAAATAGTGAATGTAAGTAATTAGATAGAGTTAAAGCATTTATATGCTTAGTACACACCTATCTACTTTGTATACATTTTCTTACATTTGGACAGATTTTCTTAAAAATCTGGAATATATTTACTAAAGCCAGATAGATTGACAATTAAACACATTTTAAACAGTATGATTTCAGAAAAGTCTGTTCCTGTTTGGACTGTTTTCTTTTCTTTTCTTTTCTTTTCTGCTTGACTTATAGACTGTAGTTAAAGAACATTAAAGAAAAGACACATGCCTTATTTCCATGAAAACCGACAAAATTATGGGACTCAGAGTTACAGAGAACTCACTTTAGTTGCTTTCAATATACACCAGCCCAGGGATGCTAAACAAACCTGACTGATATATGCATATAACACTTTTCCTCTTTCACTACCTTACAGCGACCTGTAAAATAGGTTTTAGAAACTATTAAATATCTCCTGCAAATTATGAATGATGCCATTCCAAATCTTTATTGTTTGCAATGTGGCCTACATTTTATCTTTGAAAACAGATCCAGTAACTGACTATCTCATTTGAAATGAAAATATAAGATTCGATTAAACTGCATATTATTTATGTTTCAGTCTGTAGCACTGATAAGCATTTATATAAACAGTCAAAAGTAAGTAAATTCACTTTAACTTAATTAACAATTATGTCATTATAATGGACTAAATGTGTACTCTCAGGATTCATATGTTTAATTCCTTATGTTCAATGTGGTGGTTTTGGAGGTGGGCCTTTGAGAGATAAAGAGATCATGAGATCATGAGGGTGGAGCCCTCATGAATGGGACTAGTGCCTTGAGAGCTCTCTTCCCTTATTTCTGATGTGTGAGCACAAGGAGAACTTGTCAGCTATAACCTGGAAGGACCCTCTCACCAGAACCCAACTACCCTGGCACCCTCATCTAGGACTTCTAGCCTCCAGAACGATGAGAAATAAATGTTTGTTGTTTAAGACATTCAGTATAAGGTATTTGTTATGGCAGCCCAGATGGACTAGGACAATCACTAAATACTCTGCCTTTACCTTAGAGTAAACATAAAAAGGTAGATTCAAAGGAAAGGCAAAATACACACAAAAAAGAATGTATCTGAGTTGGCGGTTGAGTCTATAAAAACAAAGTAAAAATTCTAATAGCTATAGTAGAGAGTAGGAGAATCTCTGAACCTGAAAAGCTATGGTGGTATTTCATGGTAAAAGAAAAATGTATACTTTATCTGTCAATCAGGTTTGATATTCATCACCACAGATCAAATGAGTGAAATAAAGGTCATATATGTCAAGTGACTCAGAGGTCGCACGGCCAGTTGTCAATAGAAAAATAAATATTACAACCCAAGGCTGTAGCATCAGATACTTTCTACTTTTCAGTTTCTTAAGTGTCTGCCAAGTTCCCATTTCATCTTGCAGGGAGCATGAGGAAATGTCTCGGAACCAGATGTGTACGTGCTTGTAGAATACAAAATATATATGTGGACACTCACAGAGTGTACCCCTGACTGTCTTCATGCTCTCACTTGTGTGCGGAAATCATATGTAAAGATAATGTCATTCGTGACCGTCATCTCACTGTCCGGAGCAGGCAATACATTTTTCATGTAAACATGAAGGAGATAGAAAGGCCCAAGAAATATATGCAAAGTCTCTCTTCATTGGCCAATTACAGCTGGCATATCTAAAAAGAATACAAATTTTGATGGGGGTTAAGAGTGAAGAATGGGACTCACATATCCTAAATGTCACTAGAATTAATGCAACATGAGCTGAGCAAATATGGTCTGTATGGAAAGGAATAATAATTGAAAGCCCTGCAGCAGAAAAGTAATTTTAGGGCACAATCTTTTAAGGCCATTAAATTCGATTTCCACCTGTGCTATAGATCAACGAGGTCTATAATTGCTGAAAGGACTGGATGCGTTTTCAGCAGAGGGGAAAGACACTGGGGTTGTGTCCAAGAGAGCTGTTTATAGGCTAGTTGTGAAAGTCATGGGTGTGAGGTATAATGAATAAGTGGGTGGGCAGAAACAGCATTACCTCAGTTAGGGTTCCAAAAAGAGCCATTTCTCTCTAAGTCCCCTTTGTTGGAGGGGGATTACAAAGCTGTGCTCCTACTTAATTACCTGGTGCAGCCTTTACCTCTGCTGCCAGATTGCATCCCCTTCGCTGGCTTCCATGAGAATGCTGCCAAGGCTGCTTCTTTTCTTTTTATTATGCCTCGGCTCATTGAAAACTCTCCTGGCAATGGCCCAAGGGCACACATATGCCATTCCACAGTGGTGCCAGGTCCTTTCCTAAGTGTCTTTCCCTGGGTCTCTTTACCTTGTTACAGTGTGTGCAATGGAGTTTTAACATACAGTTTAAAAGAAAGTCTGAAAAGGGGATTCTTTTTATTGGATTAAGAATCTTCTCCTACTGATTTTTTTTTTCACTCAAATGGCCCATCTGACTTTAATTTTTACCACTGTGTTCTCTGCATACAGAGACACATTTAGAAGTCCCCAGAGACTGACCCAGAAATTTGGTAATGTTGATTAGACTATAAAGTTTGAGAAGCAGTCTAATGTTCCTACTATATCTGTGTTTTCCCTAATTAGGCATGATTTTACAAACCATATTTGACTTATGTTTGACCTATTACATTTCCTTGCTTCAAAGAAAGGAGGTTTAATATGATTTAATCTCTATTTTTTGCAAAAATTTTTCTTTATGGGCAACTACATAGGACCTTCAAACTCACCTGATCATTACTTTGACTTACATATGTGAACTTTTGTTCAGTATCATTTTTCCTCTATAGATTTTTTACAATGTATTTTTTTGTCTATCTCTAAGTGCAAATTACAAGGGTAATTTATAATTAATTAATTGCGAGGTATGTACCAAGTACTTTGTCACTATCGTCAATGGCCTTCCTGCCAAAGACCACCAAGAACACAGCTGTCAAACAAATTGGGTTTTGTTTTGCGACAATGGCCACTGCCCGCAATGTGGAACCAGGGGGAAATATTTCACCAGGAACATGTTACAAATGAGTTAATATTGGAGTTAGACTCTAGTTAGATGATCTGAGGGTGGTTTTCAGCAAGAACCTCTTCAATGTGTGTGTCACATGGTATGAGAAAGAGGTGATTATTCTGTGATGGGTTATTTTAATTAATTTTGTCTGGAAAGAGAGAGGACTAGAACAAAGCTGGAGCTGCAATTGGTAAAGAAGCAGTCATTTGTATTAGCTGGAGAGGGTGATGCTTGGAATTTTCATTGTCTGGACAATGTTTCAATTTATGTCTGTGTTCAGACAGGATTATGAAGTAGTCTTATTTTCGTCTTGATCAATTATTATCAGGGTGGCCTTGTTTGATGCTGATGTTCTGTGAAATTGTTTATGTTCAACAGAGGAACACCAAGGACTTGCTGTCAGTGCCAGAGCAGCTCCTAGCAACATCAGAACCTCACCGATATTGCTGGACCTACTCCCAGATGTTAGGGACTGCTTCTCTCTTTCTTAGTAAGAATAAATTCTCTGTATTACTGAACACAGCTTCATTGGTGTATAGTAGAATAAAATAAACTGCTATAATTTAAATGTATAATTTGACAAGTTTTGACAAAAGTAGGCACCTACGCAACCGTCACTACAATCATGCTAATGATCTAATCAGACATCCCCAGAATTTCCTCTGTCATCTTTGTGATGCATCCTTTATGCTCCTTCCCAATCTCTGCCCTATCCACATGATGTAAAACAAGGCAAACCCCACCCCACCCCAGTAGAGATTCAAGTCCTGCACTGACCGAGGGTCCTCGACTGAGCACAGGAAGGAACTCAAACACACACCAGAGTTAAAATCAAAAGGAAAGTTTATTAGAAAAGGAATAACGCTCCACAGACAGAACATAGTTTTCTCTCAGAAACAGAGAGTGAGAGAGCTTAGAGGGACAGAGACAGAGAGAAAAGACGGTGGGGGGCGGAGGGGCAGAAATAAGACTGAAAGGCAGACAAAGACAAAAGACAAAGGCAAGAGCCAACAAAGACAAGATCCCAAGTATTTGGGGATTCAGTTTATTTATCATTCTTAGTTTCTATTAATTACAGCTTATAGATTTTGCCCTTTTTCTTTGTTGATATGGGTATGCAGTGTGAAAGGTAAGGGTATGTAGTGTGAAAGGCGTGGGTATCTGCTGAGAAAGCCTGCTGGTCATCCCCAGACTTTGATGTATAGGTTTCCCATGGTTTTTGGCTGGGAAATAAATGTGGAGTATGACTTAAAGACTCTGTTTTCCCTTCACAGTATGGGTACATGGCTTGCAGGAATTTCCCTTCGTTCTGTAGGTTTCTGGTGGTGTGGCAGCAGCACATTGCAGGCTCTGAATATAGCTTGGTTTAACATTTAGTTCTCATGCCTTCTCCCTATATTACCCAGGCACAGAGATCTGTCTTCTGTCACTACATATCGGTTTACATTTCCTAGAATGAAATATGAATTTTTTTCTTTTTTCTTTTGGTCAGATTCAGGGATGGGGACTGTCTGCCTTCTTTTACTCAATTAATTATTTTGAGATTCATCTATAATTTTTTATGTGCCAGTACCTCATTTTTCCTACATTTTTAAAGAGTAATTTCAGTGGATAGATTCTCCAAGCTCTTTTTATTGTTCTTTCAACACTTTGAACATGTACCTCACTCTTTTCTTGCTTACATGGTTTCTAATGAGACATCTGCTGTATTTACCGTCCTTGTTCTTGTATAGTTTTTACTTTTCTTGCTTATTTTAAAAGTTTCTATTTACCTTTGTTTTCCTACAGTACATATAATATAATATGTGGGGGGGGTGGTCGTTCTGTCTTTCTTCTGGCTCTGCGTCGGGCGGGGGCTGGGGGTAGTTCTTGGGAGTGTGGAGTGCTGGGGGCTTTCTGATGTGGTCTGGCTTTAGTTTCTTTCTCTTTTCTCTGACTATACATCGCTAATCTCTCTAATCTATATTCCTCCCTCCCTCCCTCCCTCCCTTCCCTCTCTCTCTTCTTCCTTCCTTCTTTCCTTCCTTTCTTCTTTTCTTCTTTACTTTTCTTTGAACTTTCTAACCTTGGATCTGTGGTTTGGTATCTATTTATACTTGTGCAAAGTTTATGATCATTACTACTTGAAGTATTTCTTTTGCAACATTCTCCCTTCCTTCTCATTTTGGTATTCCAGGATCAAAATCTAGGGCTAACTATTGAGAGAAAATTCTTTATGTATTTCACTCTATTTCCTCTTAATTTTAAGGTTTTCAATCAGACTGATGGCAAAACTCCCTATTTTCAGCCTTGCATGACCCCAAGCACTGTTCATTTTAATACTTTTTGATATTTTTTTAAGCAGTTTCAGGCATTTTGTTTGCACTCATGCAGTGATCTGTTCTTAGATGAAAATTAGAGGGCATTTCTCATTCCCTGAAGTTTTGTAGTCTAGGTAAACCGTGGACTAGCTACTTGTCATCTCAGACTATCTGAGAAGAAAACCAAATCAGGAAGAACCATGAAAGGTAATGAGTGTGACTAACTGAGAAATAATTCTGAATCAGTGATTCCATCTGTGCCTAAAAGCAGTATTCTTCTTTTAATATTTGGCTACGTAAGGCAATAGAATATCTTTTTTTTAACCTAGTTTCCATTAGATTTCCATCACTGCCCTAACAACAAATATGTTCTAATATAAGTATTTAATTTTCTATGAGGGAAAATGCAGACATTTCCATGAGGAACATTTCACCCCACCCCCACCCTCCAATTAAGATTCAGCAGTTGGGGAGTTTTAAACATATTTTTTAGCTACTAAAATAATTTAATCAGGAGTTTTTTTTATAGGTATTCTAAAGAAGCTGACTGTGTGAGAATAATTTTGACACCAAAAAGAGAGTTTTTATGTGGCTATTTCATATACATCAGAGAACATATAATGTGTGTATTTTACATATTTCAGGAAGGATGAAATTTAATCAGTAATTGAATAAAAACAAGCATATGTATCAAAACATTAAGTGAGGGTTTATACTATAATAAATATTTTTATTTCTAATGACAACTTTAATTTTCTTACCTGCATTTCTTAGTGAATACTTGTATTTTCAATTCCGAGGACAATCAGTTTAAAGGACTATATTTAGTATTTTCAGTTAGTAAAAACATTTGGAAAATAATGTCAATGATATCCTTGTTTTCTAATGTGACATACTGCAAACTTTTAAGTTTGTTCAACAGTAATTTCAAAAAATTATTGCTAGGTTTTTGAGTAGGCGAAGAAAGAACTGAAGACAGAATTCGGGAGAGGTGTGGAAAGCTTATGTCTTACCATTCCATCCACTTAGCCTTATCTAGGTGATCTAGATGATCTCATCTCTTACGCTCCATTTCCCTAGCTTGCAATTAAGTGGATTACGACTCCCAGTGGTCTTGGAATTTAATTACAAATGCCATTGCATTGATAATTATTACCTGGAGAAATAAAGACTAAATGATACCACAGGCCTTGTCTCTACAATATCTCTATCTTCTTCACCACACAGAAATGGTTCAAGCAGAGTTTTAACAAATTGTTTCTAACACTTGATTTCAAATTTCAGAATTCTAAAATATCTTTTAGAAAATGCATGTATTTAAATGAGAAGCCTGTATCAAATCATGAAATGTCTCTCACATCACTTAGGACTATACCAGAATAAGATATAAAGTATGTAGTGATATGGCTTCTTATTGTTTTTTCTTGTTTGTTTGTTTGTTTGTTTAATATGCTGAAGCTGATGGTGGACATGCTCAAGGTTTCTGGCTAGTGTTTTAACCAAGAAGCTTATTATTCCTTTCTACTAAGTTTCTGAAAAATCAAATGCATTACATAAATCGATGAATGTAACTAAAAATTTTGGAACTTTCTAGTCTATTCTAAACTGTGTAATACCCCAATTTCTCTATAGATTTGTTCAGCTAAGAAATCTTTAGTCATTCAATAAGATTATTTTTTTCCCTTTCTAGTTGTGGTGCTTTGAAAAACATAATAGTAGGTGACTTAAAAATAAGAACCTTCTAGTTCTAATGATACAGAACTATTTATTATTCTAAATAAATTTATTTTTCAAAAAATAATGGAAAATAATTAAGTGAACACTATACATTCAGCACCATCCCTAATTCTAACTTTTAAAAAATCCATTATGTTGCTCTTGGTAAAAGTTAATCTCATGCACACAGTCTTTCCACCACTCACTTGGCTAAATAAGGATGGGCCTTGTGTCTAGCATACTTGCACATCGGGAGATAAAGAGCCCATGTAGAATGTGCTAGACTTGCCTGTGACCCTGTGTGAAAATATCATTCCTGTTTCAAGCTCAGTGAGTGTTCTTTTGTTCTACTTGAGCATGTGATCATATGTCACTTGGCCAACCCTACTGGTATATTGGTCCTTTGTGGGGAGGGGACAGAGTCCTTTTACTACAGCATGAAAGGGGTATGCATACATGATTTGCTCTGCTAGGAGAGACCTGCTGGCCATTGGGCCCACTACTGAAGGTTTTCTGTGTAAAGCATCGTTACATCCAGTACTTAACTGTTTTGTTTTCCTTGGTAACTCTGATACTATAATGCTATGAGCAAAAGTGTTTGAACTTCTATTTCTGTAATTGGCATAGTGATGATCTTTGCAGTCCTACCCTAAAATTGATAACAAGTACAAGGTGTTTTGCTCAACAGTGCTTTTAGTGATGTGGTCTGCAGAGCCTCCTGAAAGTTGGAGTTTATTTGCAATTGAACCGCAAACTGCTAGAAGTCAATGATAACACCATTGAACAGGAAAAATGGCCTCTGCCCTCACGATGGTTGCATTGGTTTGGAAGATAGAAAGCGAATAATTATAATTTGTTAAAAACCATCTCTTTTGTTGCAGATTTGATAGAGCTATCTTTTTCATTCATCTTTTTCATTTTTTTTTTTTTTTTGAGGGTGAATGAGGAGTTTTGTTAAGCAAATATCCTAAACTCAATGATCTGAGACCTTAAAAGTTTTGGGGCACAGGTTCCATTTTTGCAGTTTTATTTTAAATCGTTAAACAAATCTGAGCCAACAGGGAAATTTATTGGTAAAGTCTGTATAATTTTGAATGCCATTAATGTCATCTATACTATTAGATCCAATTTACTCTTATTAATATTACTGAATGCCAATTTTGCTACATCTCTTACAAGATTTACTGATTAGACTCATTCTTATAAATGAATGTTCAGACCAGAAAAATAAAAGTATAATAAAAATGTTTGCACTGCCAATGGCATTTATCGAAGATTAGCTTTGACTTGTGTGTGTAGTCTTACAGGTGAACAGGGGAAGGTACCTCTCGTGAGTTTTTACACTTAATCTTAGCCAAAATGCCAAGAATGACCCTCCGTGAGCTTTTATCATATTATCCTATAATTATTATCATGTTATCCATCTATCCAAGGTCTATTTTTCCCTATCCTAAGGCAGTTTCTAGAATGTAAATATATCTAATGCAAAGATAGACTAATGAGAATGTTATTTAAATATTTTGTATTAAATCATTATTTTGTATTACATAAATTATATTTTAATAATATGTGATTATACAGTGGCTTTCATATTAAAATCTACGCAAGAACTGGCATTCTCATTTCTAAACACCCAGTTTCTGGTACAAATTAATAATAGCAACATCCCCTTTCAGCGGTCATGATTTTAATGATAACTAGCAATAGAAAACAAATGTCTACCTTACTTTAGAAATTTAGAAGGTATTAACATGATGCTTAGACCTCATATCTTCTGATACATACATATCCTCATCCTATGCCAAAAATGAATTTTCTGAGCAGGATTTTTAACGTAACAGAGGGAGAGAAACATCTTTTTTAGTTTTTAAATATTTTAGCTATACAACATATATATATATATTTACTATAAGTACAATATTGTACAAAAGGTCTCTAGAACTTGTTCATCTTGCGTGATTGAAACACTATGTCCCTTCATCAGTAACTCCCCAGAAAAGCCTTTTTAAATCAAAGTACTTCCTACTCCTTTCAAATAGTTTACTTCAGGGAAAGTATTAGGGAAAAGACAATTTGGCATTTCAAAGATAATGAGCAGATTTTTTTCTATGTCATTTCTCTTTACTCTGTATGAGCTCCCAGTATTTTGTGGCTTTCTCCCCTAAATTTTAGGGCTGAGTCACTTCCCACACACATAGTATGCACCAATTGAGCAAATACTCAGAATTACAGAAAACCTATATATCAACCACAGGCATGTTGGACATTCCTAGGCAAGGAAGTACAGGCCATTATTAGGATGCTTGTTTAATGACTATATAATTCTAAAGCAGTCCTGACTGTACTAGTTCAGGAAATCTAATATTGACTACATCCTGCTTCATGTAAACATTTTTTGTTATTTGGGTAGTTTTCGTAATAAGAACATGTCTAATGCAAAATAATTTTAACCCTCATCATTTTTAGTTGAGTCATAGGAGAGGCTGTATTATATAGTTTGCTGCAGGTTTACATTCTGATTCCCTGATAAATTTCCTTTTAGCTGTAGCTCATTCTCACCTTTGCCTGAGGCTTGCTATGCTTAAAGACTTCGTTGAATGTGTTCTCGCCTGTGGTAGATGAAGAACCACTTTATAGATTCCAGGATAAAAAGTTGATTACCACTTTCTCACCTTCTTCATAACTGTTACCTCTAGTTCTTCTGGGCCTCGTCTCTTAATGGTGTTGCATTGATATACATCATCCTTGATACGTTGTCACTTTCCTTCAATGTGTGAAATATGTCACAGAATGAAGACTCATACTCCGAGGAGCAGATGTGGCTTTCTTTGCAACTGTACCATTCTCTGGCTTCCTCTTTTAGTTTTGGTTTAGGATGTTTTCATTTTTGCTAAAATGGCAGCCACAAAGGAGGATAGACTGCAGCATTTCTATTTGAGATAAAGTTTATCACCCTCATCTTCCTTGAATATTATTCTTTGTTGACATTCTGGTGCCGACATTTAATAACCTTGAGGCTCTGGAGAATAATCCACTTCCAAGCTCATTCAGCTCATTGGAAGAATCCAGTTTTTGTGGTTGTACTCTGAAGCTTCCATTTCATGGTTGACTGTCAACCAGAAGCCAGTCTTAGCTCCCACGGGCTGCTCACCTTCCTTCACGTGCAGCCTTCTCCATGTTCAAAGCAGCAAGGGCATAGAATTCTTCCTCATGCTCTCAATCTAACTTACTTCTGCTGCTGCTACAGGCCAGAGAAAACTCTTTTCTTTTAAACTCAGTTATATATAATATAACTTGGTTATATTAAACCTACCAAAATGCCATGTGGCATTGTACAAGCACATAAGTAATATTTAATTATATTAACACTTTTCACGCTTTAAGGTAGATGTCTTTTGTGGGGGCATTTTAGAAATACTGCCTACCACACTGGACAGGGGAAGTTACTGTAGTTATTGTAGATAGTGTTCTATCCAGAGGTAGCTAACAGCCCAGTTTTAAATTCTAGTTTTTTTGTATTTACTCCACTTGTTTTTTAACGTTTTTATCTTTTCTGAGTAGCCGTATCTTCATTTATAAATGTGGTTGACAACATCATATAAATCATAAGGATGCTGTGAGAATGAAATAAGATAATGTTTGGAAAGCACCTGGCACTTAGTAAGCACTCTATAAAGGTTATAATAATGATTATTATAATTATAATAAATCATAATAATTTGCAAATTAATTAACAATTTGGTATTCATTATATAATTATATCATAATGCATCAATATTATACTATATATGAATATTAAAATTATTTAAAATTATAATTATTTAAAGATAAATTATGATAATTCATAAATTTATATTTATTAAAAATAAATTATAGCACAGAATTATTATAATTGCTTTGTCACATCCATAAAATTCTTCATCATTGGCACAAAGTTCTTCCCTTATTTTCTCACTTAATTCTCACAATACCTGGTAAGATATTAAAGCCGAATGTTTACTAAAAAGTAGTTGAAGTAGGTAGGATTCGAACTTAGTGTTTTGATTTGATGTCTTTAATAAATCTTTCTTTGAAGATTTTAAAACAAAAATTGTTAAAATTCTGTATTTTTTCATTTCGCTCATGCAGTTTATAGCCTTCTATAATTCCATTTTAAGGATTAAGCTACATAGACAAACTCAAACAGTTGTAGCTTTAGAAAATGTTATTCTCACATATATTGTCCAGGTATTTGTAATCTACTAAATGATTTAAAATGTTTTGAAAACTTTGGTTCCCTTAGTGTTTTTCTGAACATTTAAAAAAATATTATTGGAACTATTTCAAAAGTTTAATTTACATTCACCCACTTGGCACTAAATATTATGAAAATAGGTTAGAATTGCAATTTTAAGCAAAATGATGAAAACTTTAATATTTCTTTTCTTATCTATACTTATTAATTTATAAAATACTCAATATCAATTGAAAAATCTGTTGTGGCGAGTTTAGCCTATAATATTTATAATATTTGTGTTTACTTTTATGTTGGAGTACAAGCAAAATTACCAAAGTCCAAATGCCAGAGTCAGCCAGTAGAAGCTTAATTTATACAGAAGAATCTGGCTACTGAGATCTGGAGCCACAAAGGAGAGACCTGTGATTCTCAAATGGGTTTTCCATGTTGCCCGAAGTAGCAGGAGAGGAATCAAAATACTGAGGCTTCTTTCCTCTGTTCTACAGGTTCCTGTCCTTAGGTTGAAAGCAGTTGACAATATAGCTTTGTGACTATTATTGTTAGGAGATATTTGCAAAGTTGATCAGAAAACAAAGTCAGGTAAATGACAAATGCAATATTGTTCATCATTATGCCTCATATACTGCCTAATTTAGTCGAAAGTTTTATACCATATTGGTCAGTAATTTGGAGGGGGGAAAAAAACTCTTAGAGTTATTAGCCTTTTACAATTTTATGAACTTCCATTTTGCAAAGCTTATATAGGACTATTTTTTAATAACTAGATATTGGTGGGCACTTTTATATATTGTAGCACCACTGTATCCTAGTAATGCCATGTAATACAATCTACTTTCAAGTTATGTGTTTAATTATATAGATAGCCATTTAAACATGCTGAAACAGTTTTTATTTTTTAAAATTCCTATACTTATGTTGTTATTGAGCAGAATCCAGTTAGTATTTTAAATATAGAGTCATGAAACATTTAACTTATGACCTGATTTGATTGCATAATATTTATAAAGCACTGACCTAAACTATTTACATGTTTTGCTGATATTTATAATCATTCTGTGATACTTATTGATTACAATTACTGATGAGGAAACTGAGACATAGAGGATCTAAATAAATTCCCAGTATCACACACCTGGTTGGTGCAAAACTGAAATAGAAGTGAGTTTTCTCTGAAAGCTGAACCTCAGATCTCAGCTGCTCTGCTATATAGCTTTGTCTCAACACCATTTGGAACTAGAATGATCTTAAATCTTGATATTTCTGGAATGCTTCCTATTTATATCTGTTACCCTCAATTAATTAATAGTGTCACTTATTTTCATAATTCTTAGTTTGTTTATTATATTATATTTAGAATAAATGTTATTGACTATTGGGCCTAATATTTTTTTTGCTTAAAGGAAACATTACGTTTCACTAACCTATGTTTTAGTGAATTTTATCATGCTAACTTTTATAGAAAACATAAGTAAACACAGTCACATGAAGTTAAGACTTTAGCAATTTCAAATGAACTACGAGGTGTCAAATAATGTGAGATTTTGAAGCGTAAAGGTTAAATGCAGAACGCATCTCGTTATTTAATGTACATTCTCATCTATCCAGCTTCTCCTGGGAAAGAATAGGAAGACTGGGAGAATAAGTAATGGAATGGTTCTATTTGAGATAGGAGAGGGAGAACTAAGGAGAGAAAATGAATAATAGAAATGAAAAAAGAGAATAGGAATATGCAGCAATTTTTAGCAATAACAGGATGTACTTAAAACACAAACATATATGACATATAAATTATTCAATGATTTATTTCCTATTTCTGAATTGGTCTAGAACTCATTACATGAAAATGTGGAGAAAGATGGTGGACACAAACTAGACATATTCATAATAAAGATATTTTAACATGATTAAAGAAAGTGTAGTCATGTAATGGGCAAATAAAGGTAGTTCAACTGAAGAAAAAATTTATTAGCTAGAGGGTTGTTAGATATTTAGAAGGACAAGCAGGAAGTAGGGGAAGTACATTTGCCTAATGCAGACTTATTTAATATTTGTTATTTTCTATGTCAAGAAACCTTCCTTGAAATATCTGCATGACTCAGCCCCTCACCTTCCAGTCCGAACTCAAATGTCATCGCTTTAGTGAGACATTCTATGTCAACATTATCAAAATTGCCTCCACGTACATATACACGCTCTTTATCCCCAGTCTCTATTTTGTTTTCTACCTATCACATAATGCCAAAAAAGATGCATTGAATTTGTTTCCCAACTTGATTTTCTATCTTCTTCTAGTAGACGTAAATTCCACAAGCATAGGCTTTTGTTTGTCTAATATGTTCACTACTTGAAACAGTATTTGACATTCAATAAATAAATGGTAAATAAATGAATTTGCTTAGCCTTTCTTACAGACTTGAGTGTAGATCTCAAGGGCAATAGAATGGAACAGTGAGATTTGCCTTCTTGTGAAATATTAGGCTCTCTCAGACCATGTAGGTATCATGCCTAAACTGGCTCTATGATCATTTGACAGAGGTAGTCTTAAGAAGCATCAGAGATTGGATGGGAGGTTGAGTTCACTTCTCTTTAAAATAAAGAATCTAGAAAGCAAAGAATGAGAAAAAATTTTTGAATTACCAGAAAAAAAAATCAAAAATTGAAAATATCTATTTCTCTCAAATTTTAGAGAATTTATTAATTTGTTTTGCTACTCTATGCATCACCCCAAAAATCTCATATTTCTAATATTTGAAAGTAAACATCGAACCAAGAGGGAAGACTAGAGGACCTTTTGAAAGTCTAAGAATAATGTAGGAAAAAACAGCCTATGGTAACTAATATGTATTTTTGGCTAGTCGAGTGCAGTTTTGAACACAGACACTCTGACTTGAAAGAAGAAAAAAAAACTTTTGTATGACTTTATATTTCTAGCCCTTTTGAATGTACTAAATCATCTTTATTTAGTTATTTATATTGACTTTATAATCTTACTGACTCAGTGAAAGAGTCCAAGAAAATGAAATAGACTTAACACAACAATGCAACTTGAATCAGCAAAGAAATGAATGTGTTGTTCTGTCAAATCCCATTGCCACAATAACTCTGTCAATTTATTTGAAAAATGTACAACCCTGGAGCTTCAACACCACTTAACGGCCTAGGAGAACAAAGTGTGTACAGTGAGATACAAATCTTCTATACCACTAGTTCGATATATTTCTGCATAGCAGCTTTTCAAAAATTGGAAACATATTTTGGCACCATGCTGTTTTAAAACCACGATGAAATCTGTGAGATGTATTCTGAAAGTTTTCAGTGCTTAGAAACAATTTTTAATTTCTTTTCCATAGAGTGTCTGCCTGTTTGTCTTTGTTTTCTTTTATCATTTCATCAAGATTATATTAACGTGGTATCTCCAAGTGGACTTAAAGTTTATTGAGTAGGTATGTGACACAGAACTTTGAACAGGGTAAGTAAATCAGTCCTTATTAAAAACTTGCTGAATAATTATGGAGAAGACAGACTTTATACCTCAGAAGTTTGCAGGAAAAACTAGAAAATAATACCACCTAGAACGTCACCTTCGGATCACAAAGCATTTATATTTTGCTCATTTGAGCTATAAGGGGGGGGGGAGGTAAGTTGATATTCATTAAAATAAATAAAATAAGAATTTTAGGTAGAACATTTTCACTTAGCAGTTTCTATTGAGTAATATGGTTAGAAAACAATGCTATGATTATATTTTAATAAAGTATACTTGTATAATAACAGTGTCAGTTGGATACTGTTTATTTTCAGAACTCGTGCTAGTTATTTACATGCATTCATTCTAATCCTCACATTAATCTCATCTGATAGTTTTTAAAAAATTCTTACCTTTCTGATAAGGAAACAGACTAGAAGAGAGATGAAAGTCACGCAGCTTCTGATTTATTGAAAGTCACATAACTAAAACCAAGCTATATCTGACTTGAACTGATGAAAAGATTTTTTATATTGGCAGAGCTAGCTACATATGGTATTACCAAGTTTCATTGAAATAGAGAGGAAAGAAACTAAAGAAAATAAAATATCAAAGAACTAAGGAAACAACCATGCATACACGTAATTAATATAATGGGAATTGAGAATAAAAGAAATATTTGCTTAGCATCTCAAGAGAAGACAATGTTAGAAGTATTTTCAAGAAAAATACTCTTACAATGACTGTGCAGTATAAAATTCTCAAGTTCGAGATAAAATTAGCTGTCAAATATGTGATATTAAATATAAGGTGAGGTTACTAATAAAATATTTTCTCGATGTATTCTATTTTATTTTCTTCAGATGTCAAATCTACAAACAGATAAGCATTGGTGATATAGTAAAATAGCTTAAAATTTCATCTAGTTAATTTTAAGATATGCCTATTTATATAAAATATATTTTGTAACAGCCTCAAGAACATGAGTGAGTCTTCCATTCATCCATCTGATCTGAAAATGAAGAAAAACATAAATGTAAAAAAGTCAAGTGTTACTTTTACTGACTCAACTGAGGAGCGTGGTAGAACCTCAATTCTGTAGTACTAGGGAGAAGCACCTCATCCAGTGACAAGTAGCACAGATTTAAAGAGAAGTTCATGCAAGTGTACAATATGCTCCTCCAGAAAGCGGATATAGCAGATTGTAACTTTGTTCAGTCCTCTCTAGGCTAGAGGTGAAGACAAATGTAAGATTATCGATGTCATATTGTCATGAGGAGAGAGGATTTTGGGTTTAATTAGTGTGAGAGTTAAAATCTATCAGGTTATCACAGATTCAAGCCAAGCAAGGGGTCTGGGTTACCAAAAAAAAAAAAAAAATTGTAGCAGTAAACTGAAATGCAAGTCATGAACCAAGGTGATGTTTCTTTTATAAGAGCAGAGTTGTAGGTCATAGGACTAAAGCTCAGTGATTATATAGAGTCCCAGATAGCTATTCATAGGTATAGGACACTGGATTTTGCACTTAGACAATTCTAGGATCAGGTGGAGTTTCTAATAAGCTGACCATGATGATCTCCTAAAGAAATGGGTGAGTCTGTTGACAGTCTTAATTCCCATTTGGAAGACTGAAGCATTACAGATCCTCTCAATGAAAAGCACAAGATCAAATGTTATCCAGAAGACTCAAGAAATTCAAATATATGCCCTTGGAGAGTTGGCAAAGCACTTACTTGAGGCAAAATACATCTTGGAAAAATAATGTTACCTGTATATGATAGAAGTAGTTTCCATAGCTAGTCTAAAAATCTTTGGTGTTTTCTGTAATGCCCAACCGAAAGGCCAATTATCAGAAGATGGTGAAATTGAGCAGAAATTACTTATTCTTGTTGAGTGTAGGCCACTGCTAGTAAATGCATTTTTCTTTTATCAGCTTATTCATTAAGCAAAGATTTATTGAGCTTCCAGTATATACTAGACTCTGTATAAAGCTCATGAAAAACAAATGAATAAAACTTAGTCAGTGTTCTGAAGAATTAGAACCATTCTACTATGAAGTTAATAAGTCAAATTTTTCTTTTTCACATAAGGAAGCTAATAACTAAATTTCGGTGACTTGTTGGATATTGTAGACTCATCTATTTTTTTTTTTCATAAAAAATAAGACTCATTTAAAGTAACTCTATATTTCTTAAGGCTTAAATGTCTATGACATTAATATTTGTAGCAACATTATTTGTTATAGACAAAAATTGCAAAAGATCTAAGTATATTCATCTACTGATGAATGGATAAATAAAATACAGGATATTCGTACAATGGAATATTATTCATCAATAAAAGGGAATGATATACTGACACATTCTACAACATAGATGAATCTTGATTACATTATGCTGGGTAAAAGAAAACTGTCAAAAAAAAAGACCACATATTGTGTAATACCATTTATATGAAATTCCAGAAGGAGCAGAGCTATAGAGACACGAAGTGGATTAGTGGTTGCCTAGGGAATGGGAGGTGACTGCTGAAGGGTATGCGGTTTCTTTTTGGGGTGATGAAAATGTTCCAATATTGATTGCGATGATATTTGTACAGCTATGCAAATATACTAACAGCTACTGAATTGTATAATTTAAATGAGTGAATTGTTTGATATGTGAATTGTATCTCAAATTGTATACACACATACACACACACACATCACGCATATACATACACAAGGCTATAAACTCTAGCTACAATGACTTTTTTCAGTCCAAAATCTTCAACATACTAGCAGTATGGCTTTAATTAAGCTACTTAACCTCCCTGTGTCTCATGTCCATCATCTGTACAAAAAAAGTATAAAAATAATACCTATTTCATAAGATTATTGTGGACATTTAAATGAATCGATATATAGAAAGAGCTCACAAGAGTGCTTAGCATGCTGTCAATGCTAAGTATATGTTTGCTCCTGCTGCTGTTACTATTTCTATGACTACTACCAGTAGTGTAATAATAATCTTTATTATTATTATCAAAATTGTTTTTATTATTATTATTATAAGTCCAACCTTATTTATTTAATCCATGGGGAATGTATTTGGCCTCCTCTTGTTACTCTACTGCACTGCGTACGTTGATTGAATTGTTGCTACATTTCTACCCACAGCCTGTCAATATTTCTTAATCAGTTATATAAGAAAATCTTGTCCTAGAACTTAGACCTGTATTTCTTTGTGAAAAGAGTAAAATATTATTTGATATAAAGTGGGAAGTATTTTTTTTTTTCCTGCTAAGGCAATGCGAATATTATGTGCACACCCTGCTCAATTAAAGCCAGCCTATTGAGCTGGATAATGGCTCTTGTTGCACACCAGCTCACTACACATTTTCAGTAGGATGGTGGGGTTATTATATTACTTTATGGCAAGGATACGGGATAATAACACACCACGGAGAGATTGACTATAACCACTTCATTTTTTTTCCACATAAAATTCTCAGGATATGGTCTCTCCAAAGGGAAAAAGCAAAATCTTTAACTATTATAGCTTCTACTCTGGTTTTTATCTTCACATCTCTGTAAGTCTTGATTTAGGCTAAATGCATCATTAATCTTTAACATATCCACCTAAGAACACAATTAAAGTCAAATAGAATAATGAGTGGCATTACGAGGAATACAAACTAGCACGCTCAAGAATGGATTCAACTGTTCCATATGCTGCAGAATTACACACACCCACTAACTTGCATCAGTGCCAGATCTAGAAAAAAAAAAAATTAACTCTTCGATGAATAAGAATCAGAATATTTAAATTAGTTAATTTGGGAACCAAGCCAAGAATCAGAAGGTTAGCCTGTAATACTAAATCTTTTCAAGCGTGAACTATACTGTCAAGCTTTATATTCATGATTTATTTCTTCAGGTCTCTTATTTTGATTTCAGAAAATATGGTTTTAGTCACAGATATGCTGTTGACTAGTTGGGTAACATTGAGCGAAACCTGAACTTCTGGGCATCTCAGTTTCCCAAACTGTCACATATGGGAGATGGATCATATCACTGGGTTTCAATTTTCGCTCTGTATCAGAAGTACCTAGAGCAAACTCTGAGATCCACACATAGAGATGTGCTTTCAATCGTCATTCCAACGTGTAGCCAAAGCTCTGAAACTATTGGACTAAAAAATCTCCATTGTTTCTCCTGGTTCCAGAAGTCTAAGGTTCTCTATCTGAGTAGATACCCTGACTCAGTTCTCAATGTTAATATAGCAATACCTCACAGAGGAAGGAGTAAGTTTAAGTGATTAGCAGGTATACTTTTGAAAAAAAATTTTTTTTTTTTTTTTAAATAGCAGTTCTTTGAGTTCACTTACATGATGAATGCAAAGAAAATAAAGAATAAACTATTTGGCTTATGTTACCTTAATAAAAAGAAAAGTCTGCAGTAAAAAGGTAAAATAAAGCATAGCAAACCACACCAAAACAAAACAAAACACAAAATGTATCCACAGTCCATACATTATTTTTTTTTCACTAAGTAAATCAAGAAAGAAACAACAACCAGGTAGAGAGCAACGATAATTTGAAATGATATTCTTCTCTTAGTCTTTCTTTAAAACTATTCATATATATCCTCGTATAAAAGATCAACTGTTTTGAAACAGTATGATACATTTAAAACAAAATATAAGACTTGGGAAACATTTTATATGTTACTCTTGATTCCACTAAGCCGAACCAGTTACCTGAAAAATAAAGGGCTTAATTTTAATCAAGAGGAATTTGGCTCCAAGTTTACAGCTTTTCCACCCCCACTTTCCGCCCCTAGTCACGGAATGCCAAGTAAATAGTACACGAATCCCCTGGACGTCTCCCCTCAGGGCGGCACTATTTTCCTTTCTCTGCCATCTGCTCACACTGTCTCACCAGCATACCCTACCAAGCTAAAGAAAGGATATTTCACTCTCCATTTGGCTTTCCCTAAATCTAAGGACACAGGTCAACTAATCAGTTTCTTCAGCTGCTAGTTGGTTTCTGGCAACACTACACACCAACCGGTGGCTCTCCTGCATCTTTCCCTGCTTCTGAGAGGACACAGCACAGCTTCTCTAGCTCTGGCAATATCCGGAAGCTCCAAATCCCTTTATCTCCAGAAATCTGAGACCAGTGAATAAACTAATGAACTCTTCATATCCCAGATAGGTGAAGGCTTTCTCCCAATCTGAGACCTATCAGTTGACCCTGGATGTCTTCATTAAGCAAACCACAAACTTTAGATCTCAGAAGGGTGGAACTTTGCTTTAATTTGAATAGCTCCTTTGCTTGGAAACCTATTTCAAGTTCCTTATTGGCAAAGAGGCTTTTTCTCCATGATACAGTAGAGACATAATACCTCTGCTTGAGCACTGTAATCAGGGCTCTGCTCCTACTGTTGAAACAGCCTCAGACTCCACAGTGTAAATGTCATTTTGCCTATTTATACTCAAAGAAACTGTGACTTGGAAAAGTAAATAATCTGCCCCAGGTCCTACAGCTACTATGTGATATAGCCAGTGATGAAGTCATTGCTTTCATTAGCTGTCTGTCCACCTGCACTAAATCTTTCCTCATACTTTGAAATAAAATAAATGTTTTTGTTTCTGCTTTTGTTTTGATTTATTCTGGTTTTGCTCTCCTTCCCATGAAATGAGCACTTGAGTCATTATTTTTTATGGGATCTGGACTGACTTTATGTTCATGGCTTAACCTGTGAATAAGAGCCTTTTGGGGTGCAGAAAGATATGGGGTCTTTACTTCTTTTAAGTGGTATTCAAGGTTCCAAAAACAAACAATCCACAATTGTCTTCTTTAATATTAAAAACTTTCAGGTAAGGTAAGCACATTGCTTTCTATTATGACACTATGACAAGCAATAGTGGACTCCTTTTCACTTTACTATCAAAGTTGCACTTCCTTTATTTTCCCCTCTAATTTTCCATGTGGATTTCACTATTATCAAGGATTGCTGTCAAAATGGATTTCTTTGGATAATTACTTTAATTGGATAATTACTTTCCCTCCATATTTAAACTGGATATGTGCAAATAACAATATTAACTTGTTTAAGTAAAAATGAAATTATCAGTTGACAAAATGATTTAATTATAACCAAAGCAAAGGTATTGCTGGGGTTTTTTTTTTACATAATACATATCCTTTACTTGTAAAAAAATTATTTAAAATTATGTTGAAATCTATCTAGACATCACTTCCTGAACATTCAAGTATTCTAGAATGGGCCTATTATTCTAATGTTTCCTTGACTCCTATGGAATATCATACCTTCAGCTTCCATAGTGATTTTTATATAGGTCAATGTTACCATGACTCTCTTTTACTGAAAAACCTTAAAGGCAGTTTTCTACATGCCTACAAAAAATTAGAGACAATCTTTTTTTTTTTTTTAATATATAAGACATTTCACATGCAAAAGAAAAAATACATCCTTCCAAACCTTCATGGCTTATTGATTTATGTCTTTGTCACTTTTTAAATTAGTTTATTTTCTCTTCCTCTGAAGGTTGATTGAAAATGTGTTTTCATTAACATTTTTGGTTATGGTAATGTTCTGATTAAAATTAAATGGTAAAGTGTAAGAAATTTACTATACTCAAAATGTGAATTTAATTATTCCAAATGATTGAGAATAGACGTTATAAGTAGTAATTATTTTTAAAAAGTTCTAACTAATTTGTAAGAAAAGGGAGCATTTTAGAAAAATTATTTCTTTTAAGACCTGAGGTTTTAATTGTAATTTGCATATGTCTTTCAGTCTCACAAATCAAGGTACTTTAAGAATCACCTTGCTTATTCAAACTACCTATGTATATTAGCATGTAAAAAATCTGTATTAATCATATTTGCATTAATAAAAATCAGTTAACTTTGCTGTAAGTTTTTATAGCATTAAAGCAGAGTAATAACTGCTTCTAGATGCAGACGATAAAATTTTCCCATTAAATAATGCCAAAGAGACTTCTCCTAGAATAGCTACTAAATTCAAAATTAAAGACTATTTCCAATATTTGGTGTTTTTATCCACTTCATGGCATTTTACAACACTGTCCTTCCCCCCTCCCCACCCCCCTAACTCTCCCAAAGACAAACAATAAAGTTGGTGAAATCTGTCTATGTTCTAGTTTCCACTTCCCACTGGTCCTACAAATCACACATCTTCTCAGTCCCTGGCCGCTCATTTCTCTCCTGACAATTAGCCACCCTGGACTCTGTTACAGAATGCTTCTGGATGGGGCTATACAAATTGTCTCTATCAAGTCCACACAGTTTAACATAATCAGGCACTTAAGAACTTGATTAAGAACAATAACCAGAAGAAGAATCACGTTTTGGGAATTCCTGGACAAGAGAAGAAAAACATGGATATGAAATCATCTATCCATCCCTCTGCTTTCCACTTCTAATCCCAAGAAATTATGCCAGGATGTTCATAAATAAGACTATGAAAAGGCATCACTATTAGTTGTTTAACTTGTAACTTGATCAAATGCAGATTCACAAGGATGGGAACTTATTCTTTCTTATTCAGCAATTTTTCTCAAGTTCATCAGAGAATATCTAACATTTAAAAGGATACCCCTATTGAAATGAGTTTAAAATAATATTTATGTTCTCTATGCACAGCAAAATATCTCATTTAATTCAAATCACTGATAACGATACCATTTGTCAATATGGATACAACAACATCCAGAGTTCTAGTTACAGAGCTCTAGTTAGGAGAACAAGGCTGTTCTTCATATATGTCCTCAGAGACCCTTTTCCCTCGGGGCACAAAAGTTAGCAGTTTACTCAAGAAGTATCTGGCTGAGTCAGAACTATCCGTGAACAGAGTTCAGTCCATTTATATGTTCTTACCCAAGTAATTATCTATCCGTAATGTTATTATTATATATAACTTTTTGTATTATAACTGTTATAATATAACATGTAAAAACTGTAACCATAACTACATGATGACCATAAAAAACTCACATATGTTTTCTGCTCTCTAAATGTTGTCTTTTGGAAAAGTTATGTTTGAGAATTCACATACTGTATTTTTCATTAAATAGTTTTTCAATATTTTTTGCTAAGTGCATAGGAAGAAAACATTGGAATTGAACTGGATTTCAAACTATAGTAAGTAACAATATGTAACATTTATTGAACCACTAAAGATGAACTAGGCTCTATGCTAAGGACATTATGTGAATCATCTATTTTAACCTTCACAAAAACTCTTTTAGGATCCCATTTTACAGAAGAAGAAATTGGAACTTAGGTTAAGTAACTTCCTTGAGGTCACATAAGTAATAAATGGTGATGATGAAGTTGAACTCTGACAATCTTCTCTTTGTAATCTTAACACTATAAAAATAAAGTAATAAATAACAGTTATTGTCACAGACTATTTTCCTGGAATTTAGATCTCTAACTGTACATTTTTGTTCCTTCTTATGAATGAGTACCAAATGCATTTCAGGGTTGCCCATCTCTTCCAAGGCATTATAAATCAGAAATAATCTCTTTAAGGCTAGTATTGTCTTAAAATTCAATCGAAGAGAAGAAATCTTAATCATTCATATTTTAATTGTTATTATTTGTTGGAGGAAAATCCTTAAGGTCATATCTTACTGATAAATATAGTATTTAATTTTTTGTGTAATAATTTCTACCAACATAATTAATTTTTAACTTCTAAATAGTCACTATGATTTCACTTCCAACAGTGTTTGGCATCAGCGTGCCTGTCTCTTTCTACATTTAAATCCACAGTGAAGCCTTGCATTGATGATTTCTACAGGTATATGCAGTTGGCTTTTACGTCTGTATTTCCAGACCTAACTTCTTTATTTAAATCTGTAACTCTTATTCTTTTATTCTTTCTCTAGTTCCCTATCTTTTTTTTATTTCTGTCTCTCTTTTTATATGTAAATCAAATTATATATATGTGTATGTATATATATATATATACATATATATGTATAGATCAAAAAACATATATGTACATATATACACACATACAAAAACAATGAATATCTAGGTATAATAAGTAAATACAGAAATTTTGTAAATATGTTTTTTACATAATAAATAACATCTGAAATAGGAAGGACTAAAAGCAAAAAGACTATTTTAAATGACTATATAAAACTAAATGTCATACAGCTTAGCAGTATCTCATAAATGGAACAAAGGAGACATGCAAAAGTATTCCGAAGGTCTTATATTAAAACATCTAGCCCACATTCAAAGAGAAGAGCTAATGGAGGCAGTATACACCAGAGGGCAGGAGTTCTGAGAAGCATCTTAGAGTTCTGCCTATCATCTGTAGGGAATGCTTTTCAATACTCAATAGTATGATTAGGCTAAGGCATATGTGAAGCATTAAAGGAGCCGAGGAAGCTAACCAGAATAGCCAAGCATGCATGGCGTGTTGTGTGTCAGCAACATCAGAGAGGACTACTTTACCAGAGCAGAGCTTGTAAGAGGGGCGTGTTAGGAGGTAACTTCAGCATATAAACTGCATCTTGAAGACTATTGGAAATTTACTCTGTAAACTAAAAAGATATTTTACTCAAGATTACAAAGACTGAAATAGGAAAATAAAGATAAGTTGTGTGAATGTCTGAGAAAGTCAGAAACCTTTTTTCTGTTTCTGGAAGTCTTAACATTTACAGTCGGTCCATTACTAGCTATGCCACAAGGTCAGCATGTCCTTTGTTCTCCAGTCAGTACCAGCCATGCCACAAGGTCAGCACAGAGCAGGTGGAGAAGTGGATATAATCAGGCTTGAGTTGATGTCAAGGGGAATAATGAAATAAGATAATGGCAGAGTGTATAGAGATAGAACAGAAATTAAATGCATTAGAGTGATTAAAGCAATTAGCCATGGATTTTAAGCTGGTTAAGGGAGGAATAAACTATGAAAAATAAGACCAAAAAAAAAAAAAAATGAGTGGTAGTAGAGTGATCTGTGTGTGAAATGGAATAACAAGTTCACAAGAAATAGAAATATATGACATGTCTTTTTAAATGTAAAGGTTTCATATGAAAAAAAGATCAATTGTGTAAAATTAACAACTCAGATATAAAAATAATGAAATTTAATTAGAATCATACAAGTATTTTTTTTGGACAAAATTACTTAAAATTTTATAAGAAGAGATACAACTGTTTAAAAGATAGGATACCCCTTCCTTCTGGTAACTATTTACAAGATAACTTTTATATTCAGAACCACTACAAAAACAACCCAAGTAAATACTTTGTTGGAACATAAATAAACAATTAGATCAGTGACACAGAAGAGATTATTTAGGAATGGATGGCATTTATATGGTAATATTATGTATATATAGAGAAATTTTATACATTGGCAAGAAGTTAGTAAGCAGCACAATAGAGAAATGGGCAAAGGGTGTGAAAAGATTATTCACATATGAGTAAATTTATGTCTAAAAAAATATAAAATATTCCATCTTTCTAGAAGTCATGGAAATGCAAACAAAATCAAAATTAGGCATCATTGTATTTATGGCAAGCAGATAAAAATGCAGAACTATCATTGTTAGCATAAATGCACATTCCAAAAAATTATTATAAATATATGTGTAACTGTCCTCACATTTATTAAAGTAAAAAATATTTTTACCCTATAACCCCACTCCTAAGAATCTTTTCCGCACCAATAAAAGCTCCATTACTTAAAGCTATACATGCCCAGATATTCATTACCATTTTTATTGCCTCAAAAATGGCTAAGCAAAACAAAGCACCAAATAAATGAAAAAATAAAATTATGGGAGAATTAGGGCATGAAATATTATGTAATCTTTAAAAAATGAATTAAAAAATCTACTTTGACTGAAGAGGTTTTTAATTATGGCTAACTTTGAAAAACAAATCATAAAATACATTGATGTATTTCATACAGATTTATTGAACACATGTTCTAGACCCCCACTGGCCTATATTGTAGTCTATAAGTGGTTTTTATTTTATTTTTTAATTTTATGAAATTTATTGGAGTGACATTGGTAAGTAAAATTATATAAACTTCAAGTGCACAATTCTATAATACATCAACTATATATTGCATTATGTACTCAGCACCCAAAGTCAAGTCCTCTTAGGTCACCATGTGTTTGACTCCCATTATCCTCTTATACCACTCCTCATCCTCTTCCCTCTGGTTGTCTGTGTTTATGAGTTTTGTCTGTTTGTTTGTCTTATTTTTTTCACTTATTTTTTCTGTTTCAAATCTCACATATGAGTGAAATCATATGATTCTTGACTTTTTCTGTCTGATTTATTTTGTTTAGCATGATTATCTCAATATCTATCCCTATGTTTGCAAATGGCAGTATTTCATCTTTTTTATGACTGAATAATATATACATATATATGTATATATTATATGAATAATATATACATATATATATGTATATATATACACACACCACATCCACATCTTTATCCAATCATCTATCAAAGGACACTTTGGTTGCTTCCCTGTCTTGGCCACCATGAATAATGCTACAGTGAACATAGAGGTACATATATTTTTATGAATGAATGTTTTCAAATTTGAGGGGTAGATACACAGAAGAGGGATTGTTTGGTTATATGGTAGCTTTATTCTTAATTCTTTGAGGAACCGCCATACTATTTTCATAGTGGCTGAACCAATTTACATTCTCCAAAAATGTGGCATTTTAAATTTGAAATTTTAGACTTGATTTTTTTAATTAAAATTAAGTAAAATTAAAAATTAAGCTCTTCAGTCATTCTAGGCACCTTTCAAATGCTCAATAGCCACATGTGGCTAGTGTTACAATATTGGCCAGTGCAAAAGTTTCATCGTTGCAGAAAGTTTATTGGAAAGAGCTGTTGAGACACTGTTCTAGGTTCTGGAGATAAACTGCTGGATAAAGCTCATAAAATTCTTAACCACATCTAACGTTTATTCTAGAGAATAAAATATTTATCTTTTAACATTTGAAAAATAAACATGAAAAATATCCTTAGGGATAATTATGTGTTCATACATATACCTTTAGAAATATTTATTTGTAACTATACTTACAAGGGGAAACATACATTTTAACTTGAGTTACCGGCCATGGGAAGGATATTGGAAAAACAAGGTAGAAAGTGGAAAAAAACACATAAGCAAAAGAGATTTTTTTTTTAAAAAAGTGAATATCTAAAAATATCATTATATAACTGTATGTATGCATTCATAAAATAATATGATTTATATAAAAATAAAAAGATGTTAAAAAATAAGAAGAAAGGATACAATGGTATGATTTCCAATTTAGTCTTAAGTTATGACAATTTTTGCATGGGAAAAATATAGAAATGTATTTTTTCCATATGGCTATAAACTGCCAAACAAAAAGCTTTAGCTCTGTTACTAAATAATGCATTTCCAGCAATTATGAGCATTATAACTTCATTGTTATAAGAATTTTATTTTTTTCACATAGCTGTGAAAATGTTTTAGTTTTAATGATAATGTAGAAATTAAAAGCATGATACTATTTTAATAGAAGTTCATTCACAATTCCTGATTTTTCATATTTAATAGATTTAATGCCATACAGTTAAACAAAGTAACCATGCAAACAGAAAACACAGGGCACAGAACTGTTTCTTTCCAGTTCATAATATATTTTTTATATGTGTGTGTGTGCATATAAATATATATATATATATATATCATGTCATATATTAAGGCTGAAAATTTTAATACAGTAAAGTCTTATAAAAAGGAACATAGGGAAAATCTCGAGATGTCTAATTCAAACTATTGCCTCTGAGAGAAGTCACACCTTCCCTGACTTATTCTGAAATAGTGACTTCCTCTTTTATTGATGATACTATATTTTTCTGGTGGATTACAAAAAGTGAGAATGGTTCTTTTTCAGAACTAATCTACATGCTTAATTTCTAATTCTTATTTTCTCTGGAGAGTATTAATCATCTTTCATCTATCTAAGCATAAGTCCGGCTTGCAGGACTGGCTATAAAGTGGTAGCTTGGTTCGGAGAAAGCCGCCTTCTGAGAAAAATTATAAACTCTGTAAAAAATACAAAATGTCAGCTTTTGAAAGGATCTAAGCCTTGATTAATGTGAGCAGGAATCAAGGCAGCTACGATGAGCATAGTGAGTGTGGGATGGGGCATGATTTACTGATTTATACATGCCTGACATTCTCTGCCAATTTTCTACTTCAAGAATTTATCAATCTGTAAGCTCTGCGAGATACAGAAGTTTACTAGACTGTGGTGGTTCAGAGCCTTTGGCAATCTCCTCACAACAGAGAGACAAACATTGGTGTTCGGAACTATTCAAGCCAGTTCAGAATTAAGGAACAAGGATTTCAATGAAAAAATGAACTGCAGAGACGTGAATCCCAAATTTGCACCTCTTTTTCCCTTTAAGCAGATGTTTAAAACAAAGTGTCTGAGAAACTAAGAAAGCAACAAATAGGAGGCTAAAAATCTAAAAAGAGTTTTCAATTGTGTTAACATGTTCAGAAAACCATGAAAAATGGAGTTTAAATCTTGCCCGAAAAGGAAAGAAGCTTGTTAAACCCTTCACGTTTCAAATGAGACCCCTCAAACTCTATTCCCAAAGGATAGGGGCAAATCAAGTATAGAATAGTCCTTACAAAAACTTTGCTTCTACTTTTTATGTAGCTTAAAAACATAATAGATCCTGATGAATCAAAATGGTTTCACCTTTCTCTGTTTAATAGATTATTATATATATAATATTATATTATATATATAATATTATATATATTATATATACATGTGTGTGTGTGTGTGCGCGTGTGTGTATACACACACACACACATGGTTAAACAAGAAACTCAAGCAACTGAAAGTTTTGCTGAAAGAAAGTTTTTATTGAGCCAAAATGCTGTCCTGGAGTTGATCATGTTTTATATATCAAGTAGAGGGGAGAAGGATATAAGTCAGTCAAAAGAATTTACACTAGCTATAAACAAAAGTGGGTGGGAAGAGCTGAAGTGGGCTGGGCTCAGACTCAGAAAGAAGTATCTGCTCTCGTGGATGAGCTATGGGCAGCAGATTGGAGGTTCTGTTTAAAAAAGAAGCAGAGCCTTTTGAGATTCTGTTACTGGCTTCTGGAGTGCGGTGGTGTCTGGGTATTCTTTCTTTTGGATAATCACAGAAATAGACACCTGTAAATGAATCCACAGTTCCAGCAGACATACAGGAGGAGTGTGAGCAGTCTTCTCTCAGTTGGCCCTCGGCGATTAACTGGCTAACTGTTCTGTCTCTTTTTCTCTCACTCTCTAGCCACTGTTATTTAATTTGGAATATCTTAGAATTTTTCTCTTGTTAGTATCTATACCTTTCACTATATCTGCCTATCTATCTATCTATCTATCTATCTATCTATCTATCTATCTATCTATCATCTATCTATCATCTATCTATCTATCTATCTATCTATCTATCTATCTATCTATCTATCATCTATATCATCTATCATCACCATCTATCAACTACTTACCTACCTACCTTCCTTACCTACCTACCTACCTACCTACCTACTACCTACCTATGTCTCTATCTCCTTACTATTATAAGTGCTACACTCTTGGGAAGATTGAATAATAAAGAGTTTCTAGGCCTGTGGTTTCATCATTGAAGTCTTTTATATATTTAAGGATGAAATGGGAATAATATTTCTGAGAAGACAACAAAAACTAATATTACTATTATTTAATAGTGATTTACAACTTCAAAGCCATTTTGAGATAGTGTAGTGCCTGTGAAGATTTTTATAAATAATATTTTCAGTATATAGTTATTTGATCAATTTTTATTTCTGATTATTTCAACATTTAGTAGTATAAGTTTTAGAAAAATAATAGTTTATTGATTTTGCTATGTCTGGAGGAGAAATGCTTTTGAAAATAACACGTTTAATGATTTCGACTGGGCTAATTTTGTGCTGCTACATGTTTCACTTGGTTTTCAGTGTATTCACTAACTCTTTATAAGTTTCAAAATTATAAATTGACTTCTTATAGTCCTTCATAACTTAATTAAAAAAGGGGAATTTATTATTATTTTGATGAATCAATGCTTGAGGCATATTATAGAATTGAGAGCTTTGGACAAATGCATATCCATCTGTGCAAAGGAATGTTTATTAACTAGTTAACACAAGGTAATTTATATTCTTTTTATACTCTAAACAACAATCTTTTAGCTTTATAAAATAGAGGTTTCTCAACTATAATTCAAGCAATGATCTTCAGGAGTCTAAAGAAATTTAAGTAGAAAGAAGGGGAAAAAACTGAATGGTCAAGTTTTAACAACATATGAGAACACTCTGCCCTATCATTTCAACCACATATATTATCTAACCTTAACATGTGATAAAGTTGGAAAATACTAAATCTCTTCTTCCCAATAGATTAAAAAACACAGGGAGTTTATGTGGAGAATGAAGTTAAAAGTTTCCATCAGTCTTTTGTCGTAAAATCACATGATTCGTGTTCCATAATTACTAATCAGACTCTCAATTCTAGGTCTATTTACAAAACAAAACTCAAAATGTTTGTATGCAGACAGCTGAGCTACTAACAAACTTTATTTTTTTCTTGTTCTTTACAGATGCTTTCCTTTTAATTAAAAGAACAGAATGATTATAATCATTACATAATTCATCTTGGAGAAGCTCTTCGGACTTTTCTGGTTTGACTGCTGGTAAGTATATTTGTTAAGTCTACATTGAAATTTGCTTTCTACTAGGAATCAAAGCAGAGGGAGTTTGTTTTGATGTGTCCCGAGTTTGAACTCTTGTTTTGATCAATGAAAAAATTTAGCCTACCAATCTGGGCACTAATTAAAGGAAAAATTTCTCCCATAAACTTGCATAATTCGTGGCAATGAGAGGGGAAGCAGAAAAACCAAAGACAGGCATTATATCATTTACTATAAGAAATCTGAAATGAAATTACTCTCTTTCCTTAAAAACAAAACAAAACAAAACAAAATTTCTAGCAGTTCATTAAAGACATCTATAATTCTTAGAGCTAATATAGCATCTATACTTTTAGAATTCTCATCCTGTATACAATACCAAGAAATTCTTTATGTTTAATTTTATTGTTTAGGAGACATACTAATGCATATCCTTAGATTTCAATACCACAGTACAATAGTTCTTTGCTTTAAAAATTGAAGTAAAATTCCATTTATTATCTTCTCATTTGCATATAATTCCATTAACATGGCTTTTCCAACTTTTCAAATGTTTAGATATGTTGATTACATTTATTTCCTTTGCTTGCATAACTTTTTGCACTTATTTTGAGTATATTCAAAATTAGTATCTGCTCCTAAACTTTGTCTAGTTCTCGAATTGTTTCTAAACTCATAGTTTTTACTAACTTATTCCTAGATCTTCAGCAACAATTTTCATAAAACAAAGTCCCTTTATTTATATAAATCTTAGTCTCTGAAAATTGAAGGGTAAGATTGAAAATATATATAGCTATAAGGAAATATGAGACTTTTAGAAAGGCAATATAATGCTTTAAAAACTTTTTAAAAATAAAAAATCAGAAATAGCTTGCCTTGTATCATATTTCAGAGAATTCGATAGGCTGTTATAGAGACTTTTGTTGAGTGCAATGTATAATAAAAATACAGCAATAAAACAGTAGGGAGGAAACATTGTATTTTCTATGGTAAATGGTAATGTAGCAGTATGTAAACAACAACAAAAAATTATGGCTTATACTATGTGTTTTCAAGGTGGGTCCTATCAAACTTTGGTAGTTTCTTTCTGATTATGATTTCTGTATGACCAAAAAAGTTTTTGTGTCTATGCTATTAAATGCATAATCATATCAAAATGCATGACTGTAGTCCCTGATAGCGGTCACAATGTCAAAGCTTATTGAGGCAATTCTGATTTCTTTAAAGCAATGCAGTGAATTTCTAAACAAATGGTATGAAAATAATGAAAAATAACTCATGCATTTGACTTCCTATTTAGCACTCTAGTTTTTGTTTGTTTTTCAGTGAAAAACATAAATAAATTAAAAGCACCTACTGATGTGTTTCACATAGCTGACAGAATTTGAACACTGTGCCTCAGCAAAGAAAACAGAAGCACATAAGCATAAAAATTTCAGAACAAGTGTTTTAGTCGCCATATTTCAAACACGTGTGTGTATATTTGTATGTGTATGTATGTGTGTTACACATATGATCATGTATAAATGCATGTCTGTGAATGTATAAATATGAATGTACATATATAAATATATTTATATATATATTTAATCATTCACATATTCATACATACAGCTCAAATTATTTACTTAAAGTGTCCTTCCTAAATGTCATCTTTTTTTGCTCTACCGGTGCTAATAAAATTATAATGCAAATAACAAACACAAGTCACACCAACAAATTTGAAAAATTCTAATTGTTACATTAAAGTATTAAAAGTGAGAGGTGAAATAAAGAATGAAGCATAATAATATATTGCATTTCATTCACTATATCCAAATATTATTTTGATATATAATCACTGTAAAAATTATCGTGACATATTTTGCATTCCTTTTTTCATATTAAGACTTGCAAAGCAATGTGTATTTTTCTTTTTTACCTATAGCACATCTCAAATAACATTAGCTATATTTAAAATATTCAATCATTATTTGTAGCCAGTGGATACTATATTGGATATTACAGCTTTGGAATGATTTATGAAACATTGTAATCACTCCCACTCTAAATCGTTCCTTTAACAGAATTACCCTCAACAAATGCCATATTTTTTATGAACACTATAAGTGAAAATTCACATATGACTTCTCAAAAAAAGTTTATCAAACATTTATCAAAACCCTTATCAAATAAAAATTTTGACTTATTTTTTAAATATAATATCTATTGCATACAAATATAGATATCTCAGTTTCAGGCAAATGAAAGAAGTCTTTTAGGAGGGATATACAAATCATTCACATATACTAAAACTAGATTTCAAAATTTTTATGTGCTTTATTTTGCTCAAAAGATTGACACAGAGCAAGTTCAAATGTATCCAGTTAAGGAAAAAAGAAAGCAAGAAAATGAGACAGAAAACCCAGGAGATTTGAGAGCCAGAATGACTGAATCCAGAGCCTTGAGTGTTTGAACAAGGAGACTTTAAAGAAAGGTTTGAGCTGTAGGGACGGTGAAGGCAACGAGCTATTAAAGCTACAAAGATTGCATCTAAAGCTGTTTATTCCTGAAAGTGAGTGGGGAAATCTCATGGCCGAAGGAAAACAGAACGGAATGAGTTTCTGGCATGTCTTGGGATTAGCGTATACTTTTTACATTATGTTCTCAGGGTGGAAGATGAAAATATGGAGAGAAAAATACAAGAGTTTTGCTCAGAGATCCACAAGGGAGCAAGAGGTAGCAAATTTATTTAGAAAGGTCGAAGTTCTAACATTGGGAATTAGTTTTGATGCGTCTTGAGTTTGAACTGTTATTTCGATCAATGAAAATGTTCAGCCTACAAATCTGGGTGCTAATTAAAGGAAAAGTTTGTCTCACAAATTTGCATAATTCCTGGCAATGCTTGTAGTACCGCTGAAGCATACTCAGGATTTTGATGCTTTTGTTTGTATTAATACTTTATAATGAGTTAAGGGTAGTATTTTTTTAAAAGGTGATTTTATTTTATTTTTTGTTGGCTCCAGAGTAAGGGCAGAAAAGCCAACTCCAAGTGAGGAAGCCAAGGCTTTTCTCCCTTCCATTTATCTCTCCAGGAGTCCTAGTCCAGAGCATCCCTTCTTAGTGGCATCCTCTGCCAGGGTCTATTTTGTATATAAATTTGTTGTATAGGTTACCCTCTCAAAAATAGGTGCATTTAAAAATAACAAAGGGAGAAAAGCCAAATTAATTTATTTAATAAAACTTAAAATGTTTTGGAATCTGAATATAAGGAAACTATTTTGGACAGCTGGGATTTCTCCTGTCACTCTTTAAATTATGTTAAATATATGCAATTACATATTCACAATGCAAGGTCAGGATTGCCTATCCAAACTTTAGGTACAGTGAAGAGAAGTAGAAACGATGGATTAGCAGTGCCAATGGCAATGATGGGAGAAGGAAGAGAAAAATCTAAACATGCTTACTACATGGACATAATCATAATGATAATGCAATAAAACTATAAATTTTGCTGTTCTGAATAGCTAAAGTCAACATGCATTAACAAAGTAGTTTCTTCCAATGAATGCAGCCGACTGTCGTCCCTCCCCCAAAGCATAGTGAGATTTAAAATACAATAAATATAAGGCTAGTCCCTGGACAGTTGGCTACATTCTTTATAATGAAAATAATTTCAAGTACTGCATCAAGAAAACATTCATTTCTAATTATCCTTGGCCTTTGTAATAGCATATTCTTTTGAAAAGTATCATTGTTTATATATATTTTTTTCTGCCTGAGGTCATTTGAGTATTATGTCCTCAACTCCTTATACTATCTTGAATGAGGAGACCATTTCTGCCTAATTGACCCTAAGTTTTTTATACTTTCTGAGCATCTTTTAAAAATGCATTTACATTACTTCTTATTCAAAATTCAAAGTACACTTAATTTGGCTATTGTATTAAGATCAGACAGTAAATATGGGTGAAAAAAATCAATGCATGTTCAATGTTTTGTTTTGTTTGCTTCTGCAAAGAAATAAAAATTTAAATGGTATGCTTTGTAAAAGCTAATATTCTTAATTTGTTAAATAAGACTTAGCAGATAAACTGCTGTAAAATTTAGCAGGTATGGGAGTGCATAAACCAAGATATCCAAATATTTAATATGTAAAAATTCACATATTCGAACTCTAAACAATTTTGATGCCTTGGGAGCAATTACACAAGAGAAAAAAAGCTGGCAAAATTCCAACATATCAGTTATTAACTGTGGCTTATTTATGTAAAGTATCTAAAAAAGAACCATCTCTATAAGTCAATGCTGATACCTTGCTTATGAAATGAATTAGAAGTGACCGCATTGCTATTCTTTGTCATTTCTCAGATAAAATGATGCTTGCTGACCTTTTAACATATTGAAATGCCTGGATAATTTTAACTGCCTCAGACCCAGATTGTAAGCCCATGATGAATCAAGTCAAAAATGGCCATTTTGTGGTCTAATCTTTTGAAGAATACTTGCAATCTGAAAATGAATACTAATTACATTTCCATAAGATTTCTAACATTAAAAATTAAAATGTCACATACAGTTGTAAGTTGGCAAATGAATATTTGCTAACAGTTTTGCAGGAAAAAAAGAGACAGTTATATGCTTCTCACTGTGCTAAATATATCTTTCATGAAAATTCAGTTGGTGTTAGTATTCAGTAGCATGCATATGTCAAATTCATTAATTTTTATATTGTGAACAATATACCTCTCTAAGGAAGCTATGACTGTTCACAGCAATACATTTTCTAAGCTGTTCATTCTATTAATGGGTTATTATAACAATGGACTTAATATTTGCACTAATAGTATTTTTTTTTTTTTTTTGCTTATTTTTTACTCTAGCATAGTTCTATGTATAGAACGGTAATTTCAACTTAATTATTTTGCAAAATGTGCAATTATAAAATCAATCAAAGCTGTCAAGTCCAGGGAATCTTAGGCTCAGACTTAACACTAACTCCCTAAGCAAATTAGTTTCTTTACCTCTGAGAACGTAATTTAACTCTTCATGTAGAAGACATGGGGGAGAAATAAGCTAGAGAGAAGTTGACCTTGACTGTTCAGTCTGGGACAGGGACTGTGCCATTTATTCTGTAACTTTATGTAATCCTCAGAACACTTCTTAGAGATAGTTATTAATGATTAGGATTAATTGATGATACCAATCTTTTAAAAATGGGAGCCACTATTAAAAATTATATTAAAATCACTATCTAAACTAAAATAAATATTGTTGTTCACAATCATACACATACATACACATATACTATTTATCCTAGAATGATAATAAAACAAAATAATGATAGTGAAAATCAAGCAATAACTTCTTAGAATTTACAAAGATCTTTGCAATTTCCATAGATTATTAAAATATGTCATCCTACTTTGTTTTTTCATAGTTCTGTGTATTATAGACTAATTGTTTTCATTAGATAGTTTTTTAAAAAAAAAAAACTACTATAAAGCGAAATCCTCAAAAACTACACTGAGTGTAGCTAGCAGAGTGAGGGTTTAACCCTAGGACTTAAACATCACTAAACATTGTGCTTTTTATACCTTAAAATGCTGAGCATTATATTGGAACTATGCTGAGACATTCCACATGCACGTCTCTTCATGCGTGACTAGCAGTATGCTTTGGTAAAGCCTTTTAGCTAAGATTAGAGTGCAGTTCTACAGACATGAAAAGGCAGTTTATCTCCCTTCGTGAAAAGATGGCTCACCATTATAGGATGTTTAGTTTGTTTGCTTGGCTTTATGCATAGCGCATTCTCTTTGACGTAGTTAAATTGCTCAGCCATCCTTCCTAAATGCCTAAATCTAAAAATTTTCATGGAATAATTCTTTCTAAAAACTGCATATCTCATTTATTCTGTGCCATACTCATTAATATATCCTCCTATAATTTTACTCTTTAAATAATGATAAAATATATAAATTTCACTATATAGATATAATAAACATATTATTTGCTCTTCTGGACATATTTGGCAATATATAACCAGTACATTCCAAAAGTGATTTGTTGTTACTACTTTTGACTATTCCTATTACTAAAGAACGTGAAGATACGGTACATTAACTAGGTTAAATAATATCAGTCTACAACTTCTAATAATTATTCTAATACATATTTTTAATACTTTCTTGGAAAACACCTATATGTCTTTCTGTTAGGATAAAATTCAAATATTTTTACAAGCAGTCAAACTTGAATACATTTTCAGCACATGAAGAGAATAAGTGACTCAAAAATATAAATCGAAGGAATATTATAATATATGGATTTTCTGCATGTGAAAAGGGCTGTTTAGGGAGAGGACCTTAAAATTAGATTTTTAATGATCTCAAAGTGGATCCAAGGATGTGGAAACCAGTTAAAAGTCAATTTTATTAACTATCTAACAAGTCATGCTAATGAAGTATCTGTATACTATTAATATAGTCTGTATATTATAGACTATACAGCAGAAATATATTTTTTCTTCATACTGAAATGTTTCACAGATATCTAGGTATATGATAACTAGTTTAGTATATTTTATGGCAAAGAACAAAATTTTCTCATAGATTGATCTCAACATAATTTTTAAAGCCTGCAACTAAAAATCTTAAATCCTTCTATACCTTCTTTTCATCTCCATAAGGACCAGGTTGATTGGTTCTCTATCAGCTCCAGCAATTTTCTCTCCCACCTGTATTAATAGGTTGCTCTTTTAGATCAATATAGCAAGAAATAATAAATAGAGTAACTCAAATAGGTGTTGCTGCCTGTTCATGTAATTAATTCACTATATTCTCTTCCTCAAGTGAAGAGTGATTTCATGAATTTTAGGCTGCCTCAATTATAAAGTGCACTAGTAATGGCCAATGTATATACAGCCCTTTACTGATTATTTCTGCATATATTTTCTAATTTAAATTAAACAGAACTCTTGAGATTTTGGTTATTGATTAATAACTGATTATATATTCATCAAGATCTCACTATGTGACGGCCCTCCTGCTTGATGCTGGGGAAATATAATAAGGTCAACAGTAACAAGAAGAACAAAAACAAACTTCAATACTCAGAACTCAAAAATGGTAGTAAAAAATGTATTAAATAATGAATGAAATAAAGCAAAATCATAACTCCGATGAGTGTTATGAAGGGAAATAAATGATTATATGATAGGTGATAAGAAAGGATTTGACCTAATCATGCAGTCCTGAGAAGAGGCCTGAAGGGGAGTTGATGGAATTGAGATCTCAGGTTGGCAGAATAAAGTGGGAAGAATGTTTCAGACCAAGTTTTGGTGGCTGTAGTTCCTGGCCTGGAGCATGTAGTGAGGTAAACAAGATCAGAGTGGTTAACATAGAATTAGAAGGAGTGTGAAAGGAAATGACTATGGGTCTATAGGCTATGTTGTTACTGGCCATGGTAATGGTAATTTGAATTTTGGATGGAAGGCTAATTACGTGTCTGTAAAAAATTCATTGGTTTCATTGTTTGAAATGTTTTTGTATGTGTTTTCATGTATATGGCATGGAGAAAGGAGATGTATGGATACCCGTCATTAAACATTGCAGTCACTTAAGTGAGTGAGAAGTGGATACACTAAGAAATAGTTAAGAAGGAAAATGATAGGGCCTAGAGATGAGACAAATCTGGCATTAGAAAAAGGGAGATGTAAAACATGACTCTCATGTTTCTGAGACTTTAAGGTAAGCTGGATTTTTCATTGGATTAGGGAGCATTGGATAATGGTCAAGTTTTGGGACAAATATTATGTGTTCAAACTTGGTGACATTTAGTGTGGGGTTGCAGGGAGATACCCAAGGGGAGTCTGTGTAGGTAGTTGATTGAGTTTATAAGAGAGTGTAATGCACTTGGGTGTCAATAGTGTACTCTAAAGTAATAGAAGCTTTGCTTTCCGAAGAAGCTTATGTTTCTAAAATGTGTTTTTTTAAATTTGGCATAATACTTAGATGAGATGAAGCAACACTGCAAAGTTCATGCTTCGCAATTTTATTATAACAGCAATAACTGTATGCCACCTTGAAAAATAAAATTAACTTAGAGCTTTTAAAATTACTGCAGGGATGGTTTTATGGAAACTTAGATAAGATAAAACTAGAAAACACATCATTCTTTTGTTTACAACTCAATACATATAATTGGCTTCACTAAGAGAATTTGAAAATATTGTTAAAAGAAGTCAGTATAATTATGCACATACTTTTTCATTGTATATGCGTGTGTGTCCATGTGATTTACCTAACAGACACACATATATAGCACTCTAATGTTCCAAGAAGTATTCTACTTGCTTTACTTGTTTTAACTCAGTTAATCTTCAAAAAGAAAAAAACACCTGATGAGCTATGTACTTTTAGTGTTCCCAGTTTGCAAATGAGGAAAATAAATCATAAAGAAGCTAAACGTGTTTTTATAGCTCATCCAGCTAGCAAAGAAAAGATTAAGAATCAAACACTGGTGGCCTGCTTTCAGTGTTCCCACAATGACATCTTGGTATTACTGAAAAAATGCATATATCTTCAGTATAACCCTGAAAAAAAAAAAAAAAAGCACCAGACAAACCAAACTGAGATACAGGCTACCAACCAGCACTCTAAAAATATTGTGGCAAAGAAAGACAAGGAAGGACTGAAGAACTGTCAGAGATTGAGGAGTTTAAGGAAACAGAACACAGTGTGGGACCCTGGATCTTGGAATGTATAAAGAGAATTAGTAGAAAAATTGATGAAATTATTTTTTTAAAATCTGTATTATAGTTAATAGTATTGTACCAACTCTATTTTTTTTATTTCATTAGTTGTATTATGCTTATGTAAGTTGCTAGCTCTAGTGTAAGCTGGGTGAAGCATATACACACATTGTGATCTACTTCTGCAACTTTTCTATAAATCTAAACTAATTTTAAAATAAATAGTTTTATAAAATCTGAATCTTTTGTTTCTCAATGCTATAAAATTTAATAAGCAAAATCTGGATGTTTGATCACAAATTCTTTTATTGTTATGTAATAAAAATTGCCTTAAGCTATTTTTAAAGATTCTTTGAATCCACTGGTGGTCATCTGGACCTGCCTAACTGACCTTTCTGTTAGGCTTTCTCATATCAGCTGGAGCATTATCTAGGAGTTGGATGTTCATATCTTTTAGCTGGAGCATCTCATTGTGCTTCCAAATGGACTTTCATCCTCCACCAAGCTAGCTCAGGAGGTTTTCACATGTTAGTCTCGAGGTTCCAAGAGCAGAAAAAGTGTAAGTCCCATATTCAGGAGTTTCTCAATCCTTTTCTTAAATTAAATTTGTTAATGTCTGGTTGGCCAAAACAAATCACACATCTTAACTTAACCTATCTTTTATTAAAAAGAACTATAATATCATGTTGCAAAGGAGGGTCTACAGTAAGAGATGGAAAGAATATGTGGGAAGTTTTTGTGAAATCTACCACTCTTACCCAGTTTATTATTTCAGTTTTCCACCTTTTTTACATTAGATGTTCTACTTTGTATTTAGAAATAACTATGTCTTCGATGCCAGGGTATGTGTCTAATTAGTTCTTTTGATCTAGCACAGGCAAGAGTTCAATAACTGCTAAAGAATAAATTAATGATTAGTTAAATGTAATAAATTATTAGCTAACTTATAATGAACAGGATATTGGGAGATTTGATTTTAAATGTAAAATGTAATTGAATTTTGATTGATTATTATTATTATTACTTTCATAGATATTTATCGAATTCATACTACGAGACAAACAGGATGGTTAGTCTCAAAAATCATATTTCCCAGAACTTTTAACAATTTCTAGACTATCATTTTCTCATTGCTCAGATATCGTATAGTTTTGCTTTATTTTAAAAAATCAAACCCCTTGAGTTTTACCACTGATTAATATCACCATCATCATCAACAACAAAAAAAATTGATGAATTACTTCAAATTTGAAATAAATACCTAATAAGCAAATTATAGAAGATACAATTCACAAACTAGAAGAATCAAGATTTATATTAAAATTAAAATTAAACCAATTAAGGTTTATTTGGCAAAATCCATTACCATATGAACATTAGTAATTTTTAAACCTAGAGTGCATAAAAAGTTTATTTTTTAATAATTTGAGGGTAACATCTGGTTTTGTTATTATTTTGTATTCAGCACCTAGTTCAATGACTGTTAAATTATAAACAAGCAAAAAATCCAGTTAGAGGCATGAAATAACGAACTACTATGGTCGGCATTTCCAACACAGTTAGTACTTCTTAGGAAACTCATCCTTTAACTGTTCGTCCCCTTGATTCATACAAAACTGAAAAAAAAAAAAAAAAAGCCTTTATCAAATGTCTTTTATTCATGAATAGGTTTGCCTAATCATCCTTTAAGTGAAAGGGAAAAAATCCATACTACTAGAATATTAGGGTGACTTTTTTTTTTAATTGATCGCCTCTTCTGTAGTCCCTTTTAAGGCCATGGCATATATATTTTTTGAAGAGCATTAGAGGGGCACTAAGTTATAAGCTGTAATTTTGGCATCTCTTTGAGAGCAGGGGAAGAAAGTTGTATGCTTATGGCTACCTGTAGTTCCTTATTTCTTTGGATTCCCCAAATATCCTCTTTTTCTTGCAAATAAAATCAATAAGGCAAGTAATCAGTAGTACTTTGTTTTTACAGGAAAGAACATAATTATTTTACCCTACCTTAATAATGCACCAAGGGTTGCGTGTAAAGAAAAAAATAAATTAACTAAATTTAAAGAAAGATATGGGGGAAAAAGAAAGAGAAAGAAACTAAATTTGCTTTCCTTTTATCGCTGTTTTTCTTTTCATTTATTTTCTACAACACATTCATTCCTCGACAATTGATAATAACACTTGAATTAACAGTCTCTCTCTAATCAAGTTGAGAAAATAATAGAACATTCAGTTGTTGTTGTTGTTTTTTTTTTTTTTTAATTTCCTGTTCCTAAAATTATCAGCATTCTCTTCCTGAGTAAAGCAAACAAGTCATTAATTAGTGTAAACAGTGATTCCCCTGAAAATCAACAGCTTCCAATATGCAATCAAAGCCAGTCATCTACATAGAACACAGCTTATTATCAGGACAGAGCCATTGTGCATAGTAAGTAAGAGATAAGCATAGCAGAAGTTTGTCAGGCTACAATAAGATTGTAGAGCACAAACTTTTTTTTCTTTTTTAATCAAATCAATCCAGTTAGTACAACAAAATCAGAGCTACCATATTATTTAAGTGATAAATAATCTGTAGAGTAGTATAGGTAAAGAGCACTCAACCATTTCCCTGGATATATCTACATCCTGGGTGTCCTCCCCAGGGTGTGTCATAACAGCAGGCAACAGGAAGCATATTGGAGGAATGGTTCTCCCCTTTCTTTGAGCACTTACAAATATAAAGTAGTATTTGAAACTACCATGTTTCTATTCTGAAGTTTATTGTTTCCTACAATCTGATTTTACCTGCATGGTAGATTTGTTTTACATTGAAACAGATCTGAAAATTATAGAGGACTAAAAGCATCAGGTTTATGAGCTGTCTTGGATGGATTCATTCTTGCTTCTTTTGAATACTAATAAGACAACACAAAATTCAACTCCATACAGTAAAACCTTCTAAGTTGTATACTCATCTAACCATTTATATGTCTTCTATATCTCATTAGTACAGTATGACATCTGATTTTTATATTTATATAGAAATTTTTAAAAATAATATCTCATTGTGTTATCTATGAAAGCAACATAATAGTTCTACTAATTAATCAAGTTGGGAAAAAGTCATATTACCCACATTTTCAACAATTATAGCATTAACACATTGTGGACTATGGGATAAAATGGCAAAGAGGCCTATAGACCAGAGAAATGGAATTAAAATACTCACAAAAATCTGCATAAAATATTTGAGCCCCACTTGAACAAATTACAAGTGAAGAAAGGGCAGAACTTTTTAAGTTTCTTTTTCCTCCTGTTAAGTATCGATGATGTTCTGGCCTTACTACTCTTTCATTGTCATGACTATCAGCACCAATTTTACAGCAGTAAGAGATCTTCCTGGGAACATGAAGTAAAAAACGCAGTGACTTTGATTCTCCAGTGTTTTCCTCTGTAAGTCCTAGGTTACCTATGATAGATGCATTCACATCCCTCTACGGGAGCTGTTCTCTTAAATGTCACCATCACTACCTCAGTAACAAACCCCATAGCAGGATGATGCACCATGTATAATTTAAAAACATATATTATGCGTTTTCCAGTGTCAACCAGATTTTACTTCTTAAACTTCCCCTTGCTTTTGCTTCTTTTATGTAATATAGGTTTTTTGTTTTTGTTCTGTTCTTGTTCCTCCAAAGGCATTCATAACTCTATTTCCCTTAACTCTCAAATAAGTATTTATCAAGCTGTAGTCTTTTCTCACCTCTCTTTCACTATTAGTACTTTTATATATTCCATCCCTTGAATTTATAATTACCAAATCTATATGGTATTTCTATTCTTAATCCTCATATCATCTGTACTATTTCTATCTCTTATATATTTCAGTTCCTGAGACTCTTTAATTAGATTTTTTGGGATCCATAATCAGTCTTCATCAAAATGCTCTATAATCTTCAAACTCTTCTCTAACCGTTCCTTTAACATATTTTTTTTAATCTAATGTACATTGAACTCTCCCCTGAAGACAGTGATTTCCCTGTAGTACCCTTAGAGGTGGGTATTTTTTTTTTTTCTCTCCCATGGCCCTTGTCCCACAGGGCCTGGAGCTAGAAGTATCATTGGTCCTCATTATCTCCTTTCGAATCATTCTCCTGCCTCCCTAAACACGCAGCTTTAAATCTCACTTCATCAGACAATACTACCACAACATTTCATTGCTTCTGTCTTTCCCTGATCCTAGATTATTTTCCTTTAAAAATGATAATTTTAGTCTCTAGCTTACACTCTCCCTTATATAACTGGTTTTAATTATGATGATTTCAAAATGCGCATAGAAAATGTTCCCAATACTCTGAGATCTCTCAATTTTTTTCCTTCCCTGAGTTATTTTAATCTTACAATATCTCAGCTATTCACTCCTATGGCCATTCGTTAATTTTGTTGCTGTTGGTGGTACGTGTTTGCTTTAAAATGACCAGTTCTACAATGTTTCTAATTGATTTTAATTACAGGGATTCACTCTCTGTCCACTAATTTCTATATTTTTAGCTCATTTCTTCTAGAACGTTGACTCTGATAATTCTGCAACTCCTTCAAGACTTCCAGTTTCTTGTTCCTACCATCTTTTCCTTCTTCCTCATCCTCTAAATGATCTTACTCCATTCTTTACTCAGAATATACACTTCAAGACCCCCTTTCCTTGCCCTTGATTTATTTTATTCACTTGGAAAAACAACTTTGTATTTATATCTGAGTCAATTTAGAGATAATTTATAACTAGGATTATGGGGTGATGAGTGAGAGGCAGCTCCTGTGATGCAGAAGACCATAAAGTGAATCAGACAGTAGACTGCTAAGTTGAGGAACTTCTCAGGACGCCATTTCCATCAGAATAGATTGTCGATACCTTTCTTTTTCTTTTTTTTTAATTGTAATCTGCCTAAATGCATTAAATTAATTCTTAGACCTTGAAATTTTTACTACTTAAATCAAAATTTTAATAAATTTAATGAAATTATAAGGTTAGTCTCTCCAAAATTTTCTCTTTCTTGATTCAGTCAAATCTACTTTCTATTATGGCTTCCCTGACAATTCTAATCTAAACTGATCTCTTTTGGGGTGTGCGTGTGTGTGTGTGTGTGTGTGTGTGTGTGTGTGTGTGAAATATTAATATGTTTACCAAAACTTAGCATGAGTATAGATAACAGATAATAGAAGAGATTATTTTTTCCTCAACAAGGGTGCTGCAGTTGGTAAGAACTCCAGGTGGAAGATATAAAAAGATAACAAATTGCATCAAATGTTTAGGAAAGGAAGAAGGAAACTATAGTAGACTTTCATGAGACACATTTTCTCCATGAAAAAAAAAAAAAATAACATTGCAGCGAAATATTTACCTCTAACCAATCTGTTCATTAAGAATAAGAGGAAGTATTGAGCCAAGACTATTAATTCATAGTCAATTAGAATAACCCAAACAATCTGTTGCATGGACATTTTTCTCCATTCGTAAATATGTTTTGGGATTAGGAGACATCTTGAGAGAATATGGCCTTGTAAATACATGAAAAAAATAAGACAGGATATATTTGATTATCTAATATTCTTTACTCTTATCTTAACTTTTAAGCTTTTAAAAATAGCCTTTTCTAACATTTTCTTGGGTGTTTATTGTTTTTAACCCCATAATAATCTTTATTTTATTTTATTTAAAAAAATATTTATGCCAAATCTATGTTTGCTGTTTCACACTTGCAGGATATTTATTTATTCCATCTGTTGATAAGAGAAGCATCAATCCAAGCAGTATTTTTTAACAAGAGATCCTAAAATTTCCCACAGAATCATGTCATTAAATATAAAAATATGACCACTACATCAGAGTAATTCATAGTTGAAAAATCAGCCTTTCTAGTCCCAACACAAGTTTCTCCTCTGCCTCCAGTTTTAGTGTAATGGCTAAAGCCCAGTGGAGAAAACAGCCATCTGATCATTTCAGAAAACATAATGACTTGCAGAACAGACTCCTGAACTCATGCCTTTGAAGGTAAAGAGAAAAAAAAAAAGCAATCAGTTCATCTTTAGAGGCTAAAATATCATCATAATTTTTATATGCTTTTTTTCCGTTTTTACTGCAATTTCGTATGTATATGTTAGTAATTTAAGTGGGAAGAGTAGACTTTATGGAGTGAAAGATTTTATTTTATTTTCCTATAATGTCCCTCCATTACTAACCTCTGATGTTTTTAAATCCCACTGCGATATTTTTCTTGAAATAGAGCCTATGAAAAGTCCAATTCTTCAGAATTTTCATTAAAACCAGCCCGTGAACTGTTTTCTGGCTTATTCCTGCATGAACAGCATTACTCTGATCTTCCCTCCTCCTGACACTCACCCTCCATTATGTCTGAGGAGAGAAATCAGATTTGTAATTTGCTGGGCAGTGAAAAGGGGATTTCTATTTTTCAGGAATCTAACATCCTAAGTATTATTTACACAAGTTTGAGTATAGGTTACCAGCAGATTAGGCTTTAAAGTATTTTATGACTGTGTGGAGTAATGAACAATTTTTTTTCGATTAAAAAAAAAAAATGGACCTGACATGACTGCTATGTTTCACAATAAAATCAAGAAGTAAAGGCTATATTCACTTTATTCACTTTTAGAAAAAGATCGAAGTGGCAATTTTTTTTTTATAAGATCATAAGTGTTACTTTTTATAAGAGCATCATTATAAAATAAACATATTAAGGATCACTTTTGATTTTAGTTTATATAGGAAATATACTTTCAATATTAAAATATTATGTTTTTCTTCTTCTAAATTACCTTCTCCAATTTTTCTATTATTATCTGAAGTCAAATATATTTAGATCTGAGCCAAGTTTATGCAAAAGTCCTGCTTACCAGCTTATTTCAAAATGACAATTTCTTTCATGTTTCCTTTTGATTCTGCTATGTTTCCTGGGGGAACCATGATGACTGCTCCCAACATCCAACTTCTCCTTGGCTATTCCATTAGCCTGTTTGGCACTCAAACTGGCCCACAGATTACCTGGCCTCCATGACTCAGGTGAGACACTGTGAGAGTCCTTGCCTTCAAAAGAGTGTGTTCTCTTCATTCATTCTTGAAATGACAAAATTATAAAAATGGAGAACACAAAGTTAGCAGGTGTGTGGGGTGGGAAGGAATTAAGTGTGATGCCAATATGACTACACAAAGAATCCTTTAGGTAATAGATTCTATATCTTGAATATGTGGTTGTCATATGAATCTACACACGTGAATTTAAAGAAAGCCATTCTCTAGATGGAGCAGTAATACAAGAGTCTTCTGATATGTAAACTCTAGAACTTCTGGAATGTAAGTGGAAATATTAATAATATAGATTTTACCACTTTTAATACACACATACAGCCACTCAAACATTTGCTATTGTTATTAGAATTGAATTGATAGCAACAGTACTAGTAATAACAAAAATAATTCAATAACTAGTAAAATTATTTTCAGAAATATAGAAGTGGGAGAAATGTTTCAAAAATTTTAAAGCTCACATAGATGTTGAAAGCATGCCATAAATAAGGTATTAGAATGTCCTTCCCCCTTTTCATTCTATTCTATTACTTTCTTTCTAAACTACAGACATGATTTCAATGTCCCCTTTCATTTGTTTCTAGATTTACCTTTTCTAGTCTGGTAAGCATTTGAAATAGCTCCTGGGTGCTTGAAATTACCATATTTATGTTATTATAGTTTTCCTAGATACCAATAATTAAAAAGAAAATCAAACTTTATTACTTTAAACTTAACATATCATTTGTTCTTCACTGAAAATAAATAATACGTTAAATTTCTCATAATGATCATAATGTTGCAAAAACAGTGAGTCATATGTTCTTCATTTGGTAATGACCTAAAAAATGCTTGGATTAAATATTTTTCAAAACAATATTATTAACTTTTAAAAATAGTTTCAATCTTTTCATTCACCATCATGGTAAAAAAAAAAAAAAAAGTTTGCCATCTGCATTTGTCTTTCATAGTTTTTCTTCATCAATAACAGAAAGTAAACAATTTAATTTTAGAATACTTTAATATTTGGCTAATGCATAGAACAAATGAAGGTTAAGCATATCTTCATGATATATATATATATATATATATCATTATGCATATGTATGTATATATTACTAGAATTAAAAACTTCTATGGGGCAACTTTACCTGAATACAACTATAATAACCCAAAAAGAATAGACAACTGAGTACCGTAATTTTGAGCCAAATACATATTATAGACATAAAATATGATGGGTAAAATGTTTCTGAAACTCAAAAAATTTCACCTAAATTTTTCTGTTTTCTCTATGTGAACTAGACAAGATGCCCAAATATTTATGATTGTCTTTTAAACCAATGACTTAGAAACTTACTTTTGAATTTACTTTTGATTTATACTAATACATACTTAGTATAGTCTGAGTCTTTACAGTCATAACAAAGAACCATAAATTGGATGGTGCTGGCTTATTATAAATTTATTTTCTCACAATTCTGGAGGTTAGATGTGAGATCAAGGTGTCAGAAGCGTTGATGTCTTCTGAGGCCTCTTTCCTGGGCTTGCGGATAGCATTCTTCTTCCTGTGTCTTCACTTGGTCTTCCCTTTGTCAGTGTTCAGATTTCTTCTTCTTTTGAGGACGCTTAATTATATTGGGTTAGAACCCACCCTAATGACCTCATTTTAACTTAATTACCTATTTAAAAACCTTATCACTGAATATAGTCACAGCCCGGGATACTGGGGATTAGAACTTTGTCATATTAATTTTAGGGGGATAAAATTCAGCCCCTAAGAGAGTACAATACTATTCCGGTATGATTTCTCAACAAAATCTTTTGCTGTAATATTCATGATACATCTTCCATTTATCTAAGATTGCAATTTTTCCATAGCTAATTTTCCTAATGCCATAATTACCACCTCTTGATAAACAGCTCATAAAACAGTTGGTGCTCTGAGAAATAGACAGGTGAGGTTTACCTTATAATTTATGGCTTAGAACTTTTCAAATAGTTCAATTTCATGTCTCTATATTCTTAACATTAACAAAAAGCTACAATGATGATATTATATATTATGAAATTTTGTATTTTTCACATGTAAACCCTGAAGAGAATGTAAATCTCCCTTTTACATGACATTTTATGATTGCTTAATTTACTTAATTAAAAGAAAAAAGTATGTTGTCGAACAGGCCCTATCTTATGAGGAATTTCATGAGCTATGTGGATTCCAGCAAGGGATATAATAAATCAATTTGTTTAATTGCCCTCTAGTAAGCTGTTTCAGAAAGAATACTAAATATGGTTTCATTTTTAGTATAAATAATTTGGCAATGGGGACAATACCATTAAAACGAAAAAATGATGTATATAACAGCACAGACCTGATAAAGGCACAGTATGATACAAGATGCCAATTTAAAAGGCACTGAGGCAATCTAATTTCGATATTAAATCACAGCAGATGTAAGAAAAGAAAAATAGTTTTATTTATTACTTTTCTCATTGCCACTATAACAAATTGCCACAAGTTTAGTGGCTTAAGCAATACAAATTTATTCACTTTGGTTCTGGAGGTTAGAAGTCCAAAATGAGTCTTAAGAAACCAAAGTCAAGGAGCCAGTAGGGCTGGTTCTTTCTGGAGGCTCCAGGGGAGAATGTATCCCTTGCCAGCTTTCAGAGGCTGCTCGTATCCCTCAGTTTGTGGCTACAGCATTCTGATCTCTGCTGCCTTCCTCACATTGCCTTCTTCCATTTTTTTTTTTTTTTTTTTTTTTTTTGTCAAAGAGTCCTCCTCCCTCTTGTAAGAACTCTTATGATTATGTTTAGGGCCCATGTGAGTAATCCAGGATAATATTCCTTTCTCAAAATCCTAAATTTTATCTATCAGCAAATTCTTTTTTCTTTTCAATAAAAGGCAACAGTCATGGGTTTCAGGAATTAGGATTGATATATTTGGGGGGGCCATTAGTCAGCCAACCACAACCTATATATCTTTTAATTTCTTGAGTGTGACCTCAAGGGCCAGTGAAAATTCATAAACCTACAGTTTAGTTAATGGAGTATTTGGGGCATAGAGTTAATGTGTAAAATTAAGGACCTACGTATGGAGGAAGCCCTAGACTTCCTGTGGAGCACGAAGCGGGGGTACACATGTGGTTTTTCTTCACCCAGATTAGTCTTTTTTCACACTTTAAGAATCTAATGTCTATATATAGAGCTCTGTGTCTTGCTGGTTATTCATGACCATGTTTTAAATTCTTATAGATCTCAAAATATAAATAAAATCATTGCATTTGAAATTTTTTTTCAGATTAAATTTGCTTCCATGTAATCAGTCCATTCTTATGGCTTATTTTATTAGATATGTTTCTGGGCAGTACTATTCTATCATATACTTAGATACATCAGTTTAAAATAATTTTCCGGCTATTTTATATACATTCATCTTGTTTCCATTGTCCGATAGAAAACTCCTTCAGGAGTGGGACCAAGTATTCCACTTCATATGTATTTTGCAGCTGGAAGAGCCTATCTCCAGTCAGTTCTCAAGGATCACTCTCTTCCCTACAGCGCTGAGAGAGAGATCTCATATATTTGAATTTAATATTTGTGATTTAGTAACACACAAAATTTACCTACTCCCTTTTACTAATGCTGACCTGGGGTTCTCACCTTCGAAGGATATTTTAGGTCAGCATTCCTCGACTTTTTCTTTGATGACACTTACTCATGTGTGACAAAACTTTTATAATCCCAGACAAAATAAGCATGTAAGAACAATGTGATGATTTTTTTGTATGAATAAAATATATTTAATACATAATTTTGTTTTAATTTAAACATTATGTTATCTAAGTATGATGTTAATATAAACCAGTCACGTACATCAGCCAGTATTTGTTCTGACTGGTTAGTTGCTTATACTTATAAATATAGTAAATATCTGTAAATATTGTGAATATCATTTCTAGTTTATATTTAATTTGGGGGTCTTTAAAGGTCCTTTTGTTTTCTTGAAAATTATAATAATATCAGATTTTAGTTGTGTCCTGCAGTTTTTTAATATAGCCATATTTATCAAAATAAGCATTTGACAACCTTAGGTCAGTTATCTCTAAATATTTATTTAGTCTATATTATTATTAAAATTTCATAGTTCATGAAATTTAAAAATCTACTAACACATTAGGTTATGTCAGTACTTCTGCTCTTCCTCAACCAGGAGTTAAATTGATGCTTTTATTCACTAGCTAAGGCAGTTTATTATATTTTAGCAATGGAGGACTTTTTAAGGATGATTTTACCAAAGACTGGTATTGATATTACATTTTTAATTGTGTATTGCCTTAGAGAAAAAAATATTTTAGTTCAATTTCTTTGTAAGTATATGATGTACAGAATTTGAAATAAAAAATAAGCCACAGAACAGGATTAAAGTAAACTCATAAAATTAAAAAAAAAAAACAATAAAAAATACCACATGCTTTGCACACATTTGTAGGCACATTACCATAATAGCAAATGTATTAAATGTGATAGATTATGAAATATGTTGAACAGTGTGTGAAGTGCAGTCTTCAGATACTTACTGGAGTAGCAATGTTAGGATAATTTAAGATATTGCTTTTGGTATATTAAATTATAAATTTTAGAATCCTAAAATCTTAAAGTTAGTAAAAATCTCATAGGTCCTCTAGCCAAATCCCATTACCTATAGAAAATGATCATGACTACTATTCATTTTATTTCTGTTTATAACTTGCATGATCAGGAAGCCTTCTACTTCAGCCCGTTGTTACAAAAAATATCAAGTGGTCCAGAGGTCTCACTGAGATGGAACAGGTCTCTTCATCTATTGATTTTACCTCCTTCTCTTGTTTTATCTCTGAAAACATGAAGACTGCCTAACCTCTTTTCAAAACATAATAAAAGTTTAGATACTTTAAAAATCATCAGGTCTCTTTAGGTCTTTCTATTCAAAATTATAGTGTTCGAGTTATCCCAATTTCAGTCATGAAATTTAATCTCTTATCTGCAGACACACAAAGAACTGAGAGAAATATTTAATTTATCTGTTTTAAAAATTAATCTTATATTTTAATTAAAGAAAATTTTCTATACAAAAGTGTTTAGATCCTATACCCAGGGTTTGATGAATTTTGACCTGCATGCCTGATGTAACCACCAAATAAGATACAGAATATTTTCTTTGCTTCTGAAAGTTCCTTCATACCACTTTTCAGTCACTTCCTACTCTTGAGAGGCAATCACTGATCTGCTCTCTGTCAGGATGAGTTAGAGAAAAGAGATTACATTTGGCATCTGTCAAGAAGGGAGGAAAAACTCAAGATATTTTAGCAGTGATTATAATATGTAGATGGGGGAGGGGAATCTAAACATGTCAGTGATAAAATATTTTCCTCTTGGGTGGAGCTCAACCAGCATCCTGCCTTTGGTACCTCCTAGTGAGTGGCACATTCATTTCTTAAAACCTTCACATTACAATAACACATAGAACTCGAATTTTACATTCTATTGACCACAACTTAGTCCTGTGACTGAATCTAATTGCAAAGGAGACTAGGAAATAATAAACTAGCTATATACTCCATAAAAAAAAGTAATGAATTTTTTTAATGAAAAAAATTTTAATGTGTTTTTTAATAAGTGCTAGTAATTTCTATTACATGAAAGTTACGAGGATGAATATTTAAATATATAACTCCTTCAAACATGGATTTGAAATTTTGTTTTTAAGGTTTGGGTTGGCTCAGAAGTTACATTTTGAGATAAAAATGTAAGCACATAATTTTTCTATGCAATGATTTTAAATGTACATGTTTAATCAGTATAAATTGGATTCAAGTAACTTGTCTTGCCTATAATATGAGTATTTCCACTGGGATGAAATTCTCTTTGTTTTATTTTCAGACATACTCATCTATTTATAAGTAATAGTGTTAAGAGCTACAGTTATGAAAAGGTGGGGGGTGTGGGGGAGTAAATTTCTTTCTACCTGTTTAGATAACTTGTTTTCATTTGCTTACCACTTCTGAAAACTTTAGTATCATTTAACAAGTCTTCTTTGCAGAACCATTTAAAGCCAATATACAATCCATTAAAGTGTTATTTCTTACAATAAAGCAATATTTGTCATACTTCTACTAAATGTCAGACATAGTACTACATATTGATCATATAAAGATTTAAAAAAAATTTTTTTAAATCTTTTTGCACCATATAATGTTTATATTCTAGTATGGTTAAAGCAATAGTTGTCAGTTGAACACTTACCATTTTTTCACTTAAACATCAAAAATAGAATAGATATTCTATTTATGAATTAGATAATTTAGATTTGAGGAGAGTAACTTATCCAAGGTGCCATGATTTGTAAAAGTAAAAATGAGGCACCAACTCCATTGTGGGTCTTGGTGCACCTCCATCCCTTTATATCATGCATAGGTGTGGTAATTCTCTTATATAACTAATACTGCATTATAAAATGATCTGTTCCCACAATTTCAGTGAAAAGTGTTTCACAGTTGAGTTTCCTATTCTAATTTTCAAATAAATTACGCTTTATGTCATGTATCTCACCTCCATTTTAAAATAAAATTATCTGTTTTCCTCACAGGTAGCTTAATTTTTTTTGTTGTTGCTGTTCAAAGTGGTGAGGTTATTTGCTGATAAATAGATATTTTTTAAACAGTGAATAAACAGTGCCATCTTCTGTTGATGTTTTATTCAAGAATTGGGAATAAAGAATTGAAAGATTGGGTTAATATAAATCAGCAAAAAGAAATGAACAATTTGAAAATTTTACTGTCTTGTCATAATGTACTACATCTTTGAACACTGGCAAAGAAGCTAATTATTTGAAAGGCCTCTTAGGGCAAAGACATGTTTAAAACAGTTCCGTGTGATTAATTATCTAAAACCTTTAAATATCCATTTAAACAATAGAGGGACGGAGGAGGATACAGAGGGAAAGAAGTGACAGAAACAGGTGTCAAGTATTTGTAACAATTTGGTGTTAGAGTGTTGTAGGAATAAAAATAAGTATACCATTAATTAACCCTTCATTTTTCTATATCTTTACAAACACATTCTTGCTAGTGGAAAAGTCTCCAATTATTTATTTCCTAGAAAAAAAAAGATGGAAACATGAGTGAGTTTTTTAAATAAGCTTTTGAGTTTCAATGTTAATGATTTTTTTTAAACTGTATGTAGTTTGTAGATTTCAAACTTAAAGCAAAATAAGTAACTAACATGAAAATATTTCAGATTTATTATTTACCTAATAAAACATAATTCATAAAAACCTTGCTATTTGGAAAAATATATTTTCAAGTCCAACTTATTTCTATCTATTGTTGTCATCTCAAGACCAAGACTGCATGATGACATTTGAGTCATTTTAAAAGTGTTTTTAAAATAATGTATTATTTAAGATTTAAATTATATGACTAGTAGCATTTTAAGAAACATATCATAAATCATGTTTTAAAACCTAGGCCACAAAATTTACTTCTAAGAAATTGAAGTGATCAATGAGAAATCAATGAGAATTAGTGGATTGAAGCACTCTTATTCATAAGACTTCAAAGTGATAAAAACAAAATATATATATATATAAGTTAAAGTCGGCTTCATTTAGTGCTTAAAAAAACAACTTATTTTGAGGTCACTTGCTATGTATGATCATTTTGCATATTCAGAGACAAATCACTTGTAAATGTCTGTGGCTGAAATTCAAAGTGACAATATATGACCAGCAACCTTCATATACCTCAGAGGGGTGGGGGTGTGGGGGGAACCCTCTGAAGCTAAATTATTTACATGTACTTTTTGTATAATTCTGTTTCTTCAAAATGTATTCTAATGATTGAGAGTAGGTTTTGTTACCCTCCCTCTCCTAGATTAATTTCTGTTCTTCAGTCCCCAAAATACATTTTTTATTTCTTTAAATTGTTGATTTTGTGTGAGATTAGAACAATCAGTGCTGGACAGAGATGGTCGAAGTTGCATGAAATTAATGACTCAGTTTTGAGTGTTGTGACTCTCAAAAAGCTGAATATTTGAGGTCTGAAAGGTCACTCACTGGCTTTGAACATAAAACTCTTCTATTTCTGAGTGCTTTCATGTAAAGGTTCTCAGTCTGCTTCTAATCATGTGAAAATAACCATGCTCTATTCGATATTATCTCAGGGTATTATATATTGATTTGAAAAAAATGAAACCCATTATAGAAAACCCTAAATTTTATATGTTTATAGTTTGTTCAATTAAAAAAGCCAACAGTGTACAAAAAAAGGTTGTGAAGACTAATGCGAGTAGACTTGGAGTCAGAAAATTGGTATCCACAGACATATGTATAAGTTATTAAACTAAATGTTATATTTAACTTTATGAAATAGAAAATTTTGTCTGTCAAAATAGTCAAATATCAGCAATTTCAAATGACTCCAGTAAATGAATGGAAAGAGAAATGACACAGCTCTTCATCCTAAACAGTTCAATGCACAATAAGATTTGAAAAATATAGCTTAGATGAACAAAACAAAACATAATACTAATTTATAGGATCTAAGCATAATTATTTATGAAAGAAAATTCTGAACTGAGTCAAGGTATTGGTGGAAGTCAAGAGTAGACGAACACCCAGGTTGTTAAGAGAACTTCATTATAACCATCTTCTGTGTAGTATTTATATATTTGTCTAGTATTTATATATTTGATGTCCAGAAGCCATGGTGTGCTCACGGCCCTTTCAATCCTATGATAGCTTTAATATATCTATACTTGTGAAAAAGTCTAAAAAATCATCCATATCTTCAGGAAAACTTTATAAGCTTAGATCGAGTAATTGTGAAATGTCTAATTAACATAAAATATAGAGTTAAAAATAAAAATAAAAGTCTAGTGTAGTATCTTTAAAAATATAATTCACTGAATTTTATAGTGATATTTGGTATGAAAAAATGGAATCATGTTACTGATTAATACTGTACCAAGAAATTTTCATTTGTAGAAAAATAATCAAAGTGGGAGTAGGGTATGCATTTAGTGAGGCTAATATTCAATGTTCATTCTTTGAATTTCAAAGAACACATTGGCAAAATATGAAAATATTTTTCCTACATCGACAGGGAAAGGCGAGCCATCCTAAAAGGAAAAAAAAAAAATTACTTGGGAACAGAAATCACTCTGCATTAATAAAGACCAGTTAGAATGATGAAAACATTTCAAAGTCATTGATAAGTAAATAGAATCTCTATGTTTCAAACTGCAAAAAGATTTTGAGAAATGATCATTTATATTTTCCAAAAGCCCAGAGATTTAAATAGTTTTCCAGGTAGTATAAGCCATTGTATTAAACTTACTTGTTTTGAAAGTAATTGAGAGGCTATTTTTGTTATTTGTGACCCAGGAGAATACCTTGATCATATTTTGAAGCTTTAGAAAATAACATTGGTATCAGCTTGACATATGGAGTGATCTCTGATGGCAGAAACAATTTCAATAGTCCAGTCAAGAAATTATGAATACCTACCACCATAGTGTTACAGTCAATGGGGTGGAAGTAATAGATTCAAACAACATGATAGAATTTCCTTTGGACTTAGCTATATGTTATAGAAGGGATGCGGAAGAGGGAAGAATGGAAAATGATGCTGAGATTTCTAACCTGGATGTGGGCGAGCAGGTGGCTATGCTGTTAACCCGGAGAAGGGAACTTAAATGAAAAAACAGGTCATGCATTATTTTCCTATCGCCACAGTAACAAATAACATACACTTAGTGTGTTAAAGCAACACAATTCATTATTTTACAGTTCGGGAGGTAAAATGTTCAAATGGATTTCACTGGGCTAAGATCAAGGTGTTGGCGGGACTGTTCCTTTTGAGGGCTTTTCCAGCTTCTAGAGTCTGACTTCATTTCTTAGCTGTAAGCCACTCCCATCTTCAAAGCCAGCGATGGCAGATAAAGTCTTCTCATGATGCCATCTTTCTGATTCTGACTCTTATGTGCCCCTTTTCCTCATTTAAGGACACTTCTCATTACATTGACTTAGCCCAGATGATCCAGGAAAATCTCCTTATTTTAAGATAAATTAAATAATAACCTTAATTACATTTGCAACCTCAATTCTCCCTTATAATATAACATATTCAAAAGTTCCAGGGATTAGAACATGGATATTTTCTGGGGATAGTGTCTATTTTTCTGCCTTCCACAGGCAAGTTATAGAGTAGCCAATGAAGGATAGCAAAAAAAGAGAGAGATTTCAAACATACTAAGATGCTGGCTCTATAACCACAAAGAAAGTCTAATTTCAATAAGAAACTTAGATAAACTTAGTATTAGATTTTTTTCCAAACTCTTTAAATAAATTTGCTCTGCCAATATAGATGCTACTACAATTATACAAATGCCTACCTAGTTTTGAGACTTGGCCATTTTTACTCTCTGGTCTCCATATATTAGTTTTCTATTGCTGCATGAAACCATACCACAAACTTAGAGCCTTAAAAAAATATGCATTTATTAGTTCCTTGCTAGATCAAAAGCCTGGCACTGTGTGGCTTTGTTTTCTGCTCTGAGTATCATGAAACTAAAGTCCAAGTGTCAGCTAGATTGAATTCTCATTTGTAGTCTATATATGTATATAAATATATATATAATGTATATAAATATATATTTATATATAAATGTGTGTCCAAAGTCATTTTTGTTGGCAAAATCCCATTTCTTCTGGTTATAAGACTGAATTCCCCATTTCCGTGCTTGCTGCTGAGTGCTACTCTCAATTCCTAAAGGCCACTTACATCTCTTGCCATATGGTTTCATTCATCTTCAGACCATCAACAACATGTCAGATTCGTCTCCTGCTTTCACACTCTGACTTCCCATCTGCAACCAGCAAGAGGAAACTATGCTTTTAAAAAGCTATGTAAATAAGTCAGACTCACCTTATCTTAAGGTAAACAGTGCCATATAATATAGGTTAATATAGATTAATCACGCGAATAAAATTTATCACACTCAGGGTTTAAAGGATTATACAGGATGGGCACGCCACAGGAGTGCATCTTAGAGATCATCTTAGAGTTCTGCCTGCCTCACTAATCATTATTGCTCTTGTCTTCCTTATAACTTTCTCTAATTGGTGTACCTGAAATTTTGATTCTTATCCTCACCTTGACTGATAGCTCTCTCCCCTGAGATACTATTGGTATCTTCTAACTGTGTCAATTACATCTGTGAGCAAGATTCTCCTGCCTTTCATTGTGTCCCCTCATAGCACAGAGTGCTTAGCCAACCCTTTCCCTCTCTTCCAGGACACAGAAAGATTATATATTACAGGTAGAGTCTTGGGTTATTGCCTCAAGTTTGGTGTCGTTGGTACGGTATTGTTGGGACATGTAATTGAAAACAAGGGAATGAATGAGTTCTGAGATTTTTGTTGGACCAAATAAAGAGAAACATAGGGAAAGAAGGTAGGAGAAAGAGGGGACGAAGGATGGAATCAGGGAAGAGGAGGAGAAGAGAAAGGAGAAGAAGAGGAACAAATTTTGTAAATTTGTATTATGACAAATTTACAAAAATTTATGTTAACAAGATTTATTGTGGTGATCATTTTGTAGTACAGTTGACCCTTGAAGAAGATGAGTTTGAAATGTGTGGCTTCACTTATACATGCATTTTTTTCTATTGACAATTCGAAAAAACTCATAGACTCACAGAAGAATCACATAACCTAAAACAATGTAAATTTATGATGTTGATTAATACAGTACTATAGGTGTTTTCCCTCTTCCTTACAATTTTCTTAATAACATTATTTTTCTCCACCTTACTTCACTGTAAGAACACAGTATATAATACACATAACATGCAAAATATGTGTAAATCAACTATTTATGTTATCCGTAGGCTTCCAGTCAATAGTAATTATCAGCGAAGTTTTTTGGGAAGTCAATAGTTATGTTCATATTTTTTACTGTGTGGGTGTTTATACCTACAACCTTGTCATTGTTCCAAGGTCAACTGAACATACAAATATCAAATCATTGTGTTGTATACCCAAAACTAATATAATGTTGTATGCCAACTATGTCTCAATTAAAGAGGAGGAGAATTAAATTTGAATATATAAGACGTCTCTCTTTCATCCCTGTAGAAGAGGGAGTGATCTGCAGGACTCTTTCTAAGAACAAAAGAGGAAGAGGAAGAGGGGAAAGTAAGAGCAGATAAAGGAAACAGACACAACGATGTGCTGTCAAACATTTTTAAGTAATTTTTTTTTAGTTGCTAATGAAGTTTACTTCTCTGAAACCAAAAAAATAAAATAAAATATCTAACACACATATATCTGCTAGCGCAGTAAAATGCTGACACTCTCATTTATTAATTAGAGAGCATATTATCATTTTCAGTTAGGTTAGTTGGAGAGGGCTACTCAGGAAGGCATTTCCTAAAAGGTGCAAGAGTGGGTGGGGCAGAGGCCTTTGTTCTGAGAATGATGAGACATATCAGTGTACGAATTATTCATAGCTTTGAGGAAAACCATATCACATAAAGACAAAATATAGAAATGGAATTGAGTAAATGAGTGACAGACTTGAAAAAAAATGAATGAATTATGAGTTAGCTTCCTATTTCACATGACAACAACTTGCCAAGATGTGAATCCAGACAATTTATTTTCTTCCTTAATGAGTTTGTCAGAGTCAGGTTGAATAACAGTTTTAATTAGCCTAGATAGATGATAGATAAATAGATAGATAGATAGATAGATAGATAGATAGATAGATAGATAGACAGACAGACAGATGGATGATAGATAGATGTATAAAATCACGTACACTATAAAGAATACAGTTGCTTTTTGGTATTTATGGATGGGAGACTTCCAGTTTTTCCACCTTATGAGTATACAGTAGAATCATTTCAGGCCAAAATATGTAAGTACAAAAATGCTTTTACTGATTTAGGTGGGGAAAAATGAAAAATGATACAAATAATAACTTTCAAGAATGTTAATAAATTAGACTCCTTTTTTATTTAAACATTTAAATTTATGTGTCATAAACCTGTTGATAGAATTATACCTATCCATTTAGTTATACTTGTAAAAAGAGTATGGTTATTATATTGTATAATTTTTGAACTGAAGAAGGGTAGAGACAAATAATAAAAGAATGAAAAGAACATAGGAACCTAGTGACCCATTGAAACATAAGCAAAGCTTAATTTTCTTTCAACAAGTACATTTTTATATTATAGGTCAACAGCTCCATGGCTGGGCAGCTTTATTGTTGAATGGGTTTGAGGAAGGGAAAGGGGCCTGGGTGACTTCAGCTTGAGATAGCAAATAGGAGGTGATGATGAGAAAGAGACATTTCATTATACGGGTCATAAAAGTGTTCATTACCACCCTCCCACATTTGTGTAAATGTGACTAACTTTCCATAGGGACTGTCTGAAATTAAACAATGACTCCTCAGAAACAAGGAGAATTTTATTACTCAAGCAGACGCCCTATAAAGACCACAGTGAGATTTGCCTGGTGCTGTCAGAGAAGGAATGCAAACCCAGCACAAATTTCCTCAGGGATCCTGAGGAGACAATTTCACTCCTTATAATGTCTCTGAAAAGGAAATTTCCAGAATCCTGGAAGAAGAAAATTATCTTGTTTAAATAGCTTTTAATTAACTACAAGTATCCATGAGTTCTTTCTGAATGAAGTTGGAAAGGGCTGTTGAAGCAGCAGAGGTATTTAGTCGTACATGGCGGCTTCTTCTGAACAATGCTTTGCTCTCCTGTTAGAATTGTTTTCCGGGTGTAGGATCGTTTTTTAAATCCCTGTGGGGTCTTTTCTCACCCACCAAAAAATGATATCAGTTATAGTTACAGAAACTTATTTGTATTGCTTATAGGTAGCCAAGTATGTTTAATATATATGTGTGTGTGTGTGTGTATAAGTTGCTCTGCGAAGTTAGACTTGACGGAGCTTTGGGGGTATTATTTGTACATTTGTAATGGTATTGAGCAGAGGAAAGAGCCAACGTTAAGACCCATTATCTTGTCCAATTACATACTGTTCTAAAGCCCCTAAACCTAATTGTCTTGATGTCAACTGCATTTTGAGAAAAGACTACTTTAAAAAGAGACATCAAGCAGACATTGACGGAGGGGTTAAAGAAGTCAGTGTAACATCTAAAGACAGGATTGTGTTGTCTCTAGCAAAGAAAACGTGGGCTTTTGCATAATGTCAATATATATTTTTTCCTTTATTTTTATTTCAGTCAGGCGCTACCCCATCCATAGGAAAAGGGCGGAGCCATTGCAGCACACTTCCATGCAAAGCTGACCTTCAGCTGTTCCCAACGTGGTGCACAAAGCTATGAACCTGTTTTGCTTAGGAGATTGATGTTTGCGTGTGGGGCAAAAAAAAAAAAAAAAAAAAAAACCACGAAAGTAAATTGAAAGAAAAAAAACTTTTTATCACCTTTTAAGGAAAATAAGCAGAATATTTTCAGCCTGTATCTTAGCTGTGAATCTAATCACACCCTTCTAATTGAGCACATCTATGAGGTTAAAATCACAGCCCAAGGGGTAAAGCCATGTGATACTAATTTAAGAAGAGAATTACAACCATTTTTTTAATGAAATGTTCTATCTCATATAATCCACATTTCATATAGTATTGTTTTTTTCCCTTATAAATTTTTAATGCTTGCTTTAACCTTGATTTTAAAGTGTTTTATAAATTGCAAAAATTCATGGTTTGTAAATCTTTAATAATAAAAGAGTTTTGAAATTCTAGCATTAGGTGTCAACAACACTTTTGCCAGCATGGGAAGTATTGACATTTCTCTACAATAAAATTAAAACACATACACTTACAAAGGTTTTTTAAGGAAAGAAATATATGTTCTGACATTTATACCATCAAAAACCACTTGCAATAAATTAGTCTTCAGGTTAAAGTAAGAAAAATAAAATGTGTTTCTTCAAATAGACAAATAAAACATAATTTACTAAATCTATTAGAAATTAGAGGCCATGATCATCAAAAATAAATGACTCCGACTTCGATATCCCAAACCTAATTATATGATGAGGTCAACCTTGACATTTTTAGGAATATTAAAATAAAGAGCATATATTTTTACTAGGCACCTGCTTTAGACACCCGTTAATCCACGTCCCCTTAGGAGTAGATGTTAATATGGTATTAAGTGTGTAAGGGTTTTATAAGGGAAATAACTGTGTTAAAGAAAAACTGTGGGGGAAAGCTGGGAGAACCATCAGACTCCAAAGCAAGTTTTAACCCCATGTGAAAAAGAGAGGAAGAGAAAGTCAGGCAGAAACATCCTAGACTGTCATGTAGGCTGATGAATATCTGAAAAATATGTCAAGAGAATTTTTGAGCCAATATTGGCTGACAGTGGAATCCCATATTTCCCAGGAAAGGGTCTGCCTTAATTTCTCTGCCATACTCAGTTATTAACAAGGAGCAACCCGTGGGAGAAAAATACCTTGGCATACATGCAGGGGTAAATTTCAAAGCAAAGCAACTAGGGCTCTACTTCAGTTATGCTTTGCACAGCGTGAGCTCTCAAAATCTCATTCTCATTAGCCATCAGGAAAATATTCTAAGTGTGATATGGAAAAACAAATAAGAGTCAACAACAGAATATACTTCCTTCCTACAGGAATCTATGATCAACTTTGAAACCTGCCCTCATGTTGCCCACTTAAACTATACATAAACATCCTTTTAGAGCTTTTAGTTCTGGTTATCATTTTATTTTTCTACTTATTTTCTAAAATGTATCCCATATTCCAATCTTTGATTCCAGGAAATACATCTTCCGTTTTATACTACCAGTGAAAAAAGAACATTCCTTAAATTTTGACATGATTTTTGGATCAATAGGAAGAAGATGAGGTAGATGCTTTTAGATTCCATTTATCTTTTAACGGTATACATCTTCGTAAGGGAAGTGATAGTTTGGATTACTTATAACTCAGTTGTTGTAACTGAGTAACAAAGAGTCTTGGTCTGTATGTGGCAAAGAAGAACGTTTAGCATAAAGATTCGACTATTTATGCCATCTCACTTCTTTTACATATGTTAGGTATCTGTGAGTCAAGTATTTATAAATTGCACACATAGGAAGCGTTATGTTACCATTTACTTATCATTCGTAGGTCTGTACTTTCTTCATCCCCTTTGTTAATTTCTGCTTTCTGCAGTAAAGATAATTCTACATAGAACAATGAGTTTGTTTGGATGAGGAAAGGTTGTGAAGGGGGATAGGGGATATAACAGAAAATTAAGTGCCATCACATTGCTGAACATTCAGATCAGTTTGAGAAGAGTGGAAAAAAGTCAAGAAAAGTCAGTGTAGAAAAGGAGTAACAGAACGAAAAAAGTTATTTAGTATCAAGCTAAAGCACTCAAATAGACATTGAAACACCTGAATTGCAACACCTTAAATATTTATGAACTGTGAGATCGTGACAAAAAACTTAACTACTTACTACTTGAATTAAGTAATTCAGAAAATAATTGTAGCATACAATGAAAGAATGTAAAATATCTGAAAAACTATAAGCTCTATGCAGATTAAACAAATGTATTATAAAGTATCACATAATAAGTAGTTATGCATATTATTATTATCTATGACATTATATTCTCACATCGTTTCAGGTATAGGTAGAATTAGGCTTAAAACAAAACTGCTATGGCTCTGCCTCCATTTTTCAGTTCATCTTATTTGTGCTTCTCATTTCATATAGACCATTTTATTCCTGCTGTGGATAAACTTTTTCCCAACCAAGAAGGCCGACTCTGGGAAAACATACCCTGTTTGTTTACAATTAATGGTATAAAATGAAGACAGTCTTTCCCATCATTCCCAGCAGGAAAGTTCACAGTATAATTCTTGTTGGTCTATTGCTCATCTTCAAATCAATCACTCTTCCCACTGGGATACAGTGTTACAACTGGCCTAGCCTGGCTTAAATGCTAAAACCCTTTTACCATGCAGAACGAAATGCAAAGAATGACTATCCCACAAGACCACAAATGAGATAAATTCCAAAGAACCAGTGAAAGAAGATTGAAGAATCTATAGCTTAGTTTGAATTATTGAAAATAAGGAAATAATAAATACCAAACTATGATATTTATAGTGCTGAAATTTGAAGGTAAAAATGGAAATTTAGTTTGGTCTAGCAAATTCCGACAGAAATCTGTACAAAGCACTGGGAATTAGGGAGAAAAGAAAGAGGGAAGAAATTTGCTAAGTCCTCAGGCATAGGAAGGCACCAATATCCTTTATATTCAGATAGTGTCTGTGTTTTTAGTACCAGTTGATATCTGATGTTTCATTGAAAATGGCTTATTTGGGGATGTTAAAAAATTCATTCTAGTTTTCTCATCTTAGCCAGTCTTTCCTTCACAGGTCAGGTGGTACAGTTCTCATCAAATTCCACTCCTATGTGAGAGAGCATAAAGAAGAACAAAGAAAAATCAAGAATAAATATATATCTACTCAATGCCAAACCCATGTTCTATCTCTCCTATCATTTTCACTATGTTTTCCAAAATATGGTTCCTTCGAATCTCTATTTACAGTATATTTAAAATGGCATATAATTTTTCAATGCTTAATTTTCTTGAAACCAATAAAAATAATAAGGGACACAACTGCTTAAATAAAGATTACTCTTAATGCTTTCTAAATTGTGATGGTAAATAGAACTACTTTCTGTGGACAAACTCATATTTTGTTCCCTCTTTTTTCTACATAGTTCAATATTCCTTTCTACATAGTTATGAATGTATTATATAGCTTAAGGCATTTTTAACACTAATCAAAGAAGTGGGAGGGAGTGACCTAAGCAAGAAATTACAAAATATTATTCTGAGGTTCTGAGTTTTTCCTCAGAAAAGAAGTAATATTTAATATTAAGGCAGAATGATACAAGAGTCTTAATTTGGATCTGTCGTCAAAGACCACCTAAAACATTAATAAAAGGGAAAATACATTAAATAATTTTAATGAGTCATTTGTTGAAGAACGAATGGATGAATGAATCAATAGCTCAGTGAGATGAACCGTCTTGCTGCCTTGCAGTCCTTAGGCTATTATACATGAGGCTGCTTGTGTCCTCTTTATCAAGTAGCAGGATATTGATATTCTCTCTCTCCAGACCCATTACCTCTCTTTCTTGGGCCCAGCTCTCATTCTTTTCAACAAGAGAGCTCTGCACATCTCACTCTGTCCTGACTCTCAAGAGAGCACAAAGGACAGACCCTAGAGGTTTCACATAGAAGTTTGACAATCCTTAAGCCCCAGTAACATTTATCTAAGAAATGTGCAAGTCCATTGGGTTCATTTCTAAATTTCATTGAGCCAATGATCATCAAAGCAAGTTAATGAGTCATTGTCATGTCTGGTGTAATTAACATGATATGTATACAAATCTTGATTGTTTGTGCTATGGGTGTAATTTAAATAGCAGATAAAACCAAAATTTGAACTATCTTATAATCGGGCAGCTTTCCAGAAAATGTATTTTTATCATAGTCTTCCTTGGCTAATTGGCCACATAGAATGATTTATTGTGGCCTAATTTGTAAGGAGTTACATGGTTTTGAACAAATGAGGTGTTAGCTTATGAGCACAAAATATTCTTTAGCTATGATTTAATATTTAGTCCATCTTGCTATACATAAAAATTAAGAAATACAAAAGACAATTTTAATAAAATTCAGTAAAAAGGCTATAATAGAGAATTATGGGATATGTGGTTGTACATACACAGTATTAAACCCAGTTTATATTCTATCACTGATGTTATGTAGTTATAGAATAGTCTACATGCTATGAAATGTTATACAATTTAATATAGTCTACTAATATGTCTGATAGCTGAAGAAAACTATATTAATAATTGTTATGAATGATATATAAAATAACAAACCTAAATAAGTTGACTGCATATGAGTGTCTCTTAGAATTCATCATCACCATCATCACTGTCATCAACATCATCAGTGGCAGAGTATCATAGTTATTATCCCTAAGTGGCTACATATATTATTGTGTTTCATTTAATGTTATCAATAACTCTTTAACTAATGTTTAATTAAACCCATTATAAACATAAGAAAGCAAAAATCAGAGATATTAAAAAACTTGTCTGGAGGCACACAACTAGAAAATGGCATAAGCCAGGAATTGAATACAGGTCTCTCTTGTACTAGATTTCTCTTTATCAACCACTACTATACATTCCACAACTTCTCTTAGACACTCACTTGACAATCAAGACATTTGCTTGATGATACTGGCATATTTCACATGACTCTTTTGTTTTTCTTGTAGAAATGACCTCCATGGAAATTCTCTAACTCCCACAGTTTAATGTTTTTTGTCAATTATATACAAAATATAGCTTCTGAATTCATCACTCTATCAACTTAACTGAAACTGATAGATTCTTGGCACATAATAAGTTTTACTATTTCTGGTAAATTGTTTTTCTAGAGTGTTATTCTTGCCACATAATAATGATTAGTATTACTATTATTATTAATTATCCCTTACCTTATGCCAATTACTATCACCAAAATCCAACGTGCTGGCAGTGATGGAAATAAAATATTGCCAGAGATTTTGAGATATAAAAGTCAAGTTTGCCTTATAACTACCCATTCCTTAGGGAACGCATCACTTCCAGATCACCGAGAGCCTGTCACTACATCATATGAACTGAAAGAGAGGCAAAACCATAAAAAAAGCTGGTTTGAGATATACAAAGGACAAATCTTCTTAGAAAGATTTACAATCCAATTATGTATGTTCTAAGAGACTGGGCAAATTATTGAGGTTATTCATATTATTTTACTAAAGCAGAATTTTACTGTGTTGAGTAAAAACATTATTAGTTAGACCTTGAAAGAACAGTTAGAAAATTTTGGTCTAATATGATTTGATTTGTTTATAAAGTGTTTTCTAAAGCTAGTTACAATTGTTGTGGTTTGTTTTAATAATGTTTCCATTTCTCTTTAAATTAAAATGCTAAATTAGACTTGAGAATGAATACAAGTGTGTTTAATGATAAGTTTTTTCTGAGTGAGGATAATATACATTTATATTTTTAATTGTTTTAATAATTAACACACTTTAAATAAATGCATCTTTCCAGATATTCTTTTACGATGAGTTATCATTTTACTGAATAAAGAACTAAATGCCGAAGCACAGAAATTTTAAGAGTTTATTGCAAATTATCACCCAGCTAAGCTTCTGTCTTCATAGTGGTCCTGACTAAAACCTATGTGAGGTAAGGAGTAAAATGGAGAAAGCCAGGTTAAAAACAAACAAAAAATAACTTGGGAGATTACAAATAGTGTCTTTTTTAATTTTAAACTTTGAAGTTTCTCTTCCATTTGAACTAATATGCCTCTAGTTTAGCAAAAATAAAAGGGGTGGAGGAATTGATAAAGAAGGATAATTAAATCTTTTAAGAACCTGTGTAGACATGTCTCTTGAGAAATTAAAGTATATTATATATGGAAATGCTCAGCTGCTAATTAGAACAGTTGCGCAGTTCTGAAATAGAGCCTAGATAAGGTATCAGAAACTCTAGTTTCTATTTTCAGTCAACTTCTGACTTACTATATAAATTTTGGGATTCTCTTCAATGCTTTCCCATGATTTCTTCCTCTAATTTCACCCACAAAAAGAATTAGCTCTCTTAATTATATTGTTAGTGTAAATTATCATCAGTTTCATAGGTATGTTGATTCATTCATTCAAAATGTTTTTAACTAAGTGTCCATGAGATGCCAGTCTAAGTTCTAATGTATAGCAGTGAACATGAGAATCAAGATCTTTATTCTCAGAGAAGTTTAGGGGGAGACAGAGAGACAAACAATAAATCATTTAAAAAAATAAATGCATATGATGATCTCAGATTATAGTAAGGGCCAGAAATAAATCAGGATTTTGAAACAGAATGACTGAGAATTATTGTATTTCATTGTTACAAAAGGTCTTTCTGAATAATTAAAAATTGAGAAAATACATGCATTTAAGAAAAATCTAGCTATTTCTTAAATGGAGGACGAAGTCAAACAGAGGAAGAAGATCAAAGTAAGCCCAGAATGTTCAAGAAACACATCCCTGCTACTTCAGGCCTGAATTCCCACGCATGATCCTTTGTTCTTCCTACAAGCTAGACATAAGCAAACAATGCCAAATTTGAAAGTTGCCTGTCAAAGCAACTTTCAAAGTTGGCGGACCAAAGGCTTTCAAGGGCCTGTGCTACTCAATCACCCTTGGGAGGGAGATACAGGATAACCAAGAAGAATGGTTTTAGGTTTTATTCAAGCAAGAAAGAAGCATTAACTGTGTTATATCACTGTGATTTTAAGATACATCTATTATATGAGGCAGAATTATCAGAATTGATATAGTCAAGAATTTACTTTTGTTTCAATGTCACAGGAATGTATTAACAAATTTCAAGCAGAGACGGTGATGTAATCTGGTCTTTGTTGTTGAACAATCACTCTGAGGTTAGGAGAATGGTTTGTACAGAAATAAGGGAAATAAAGTAATTAGGAGTAGAACAGTCAAAACTGGATGGTGGTCTAGACTAAGATGGTAGTCATAGATGTGGAAAAAAGTCAACATATTACAGATATATATATTTGAAGGTAAATACAAAAGACCTGAAAGATGGACTGGATGAGGAGGTGATGTAAAGATAGCATCTTTTGACTCAAAGTTTATACTTTGAGCAAAAAAATGAATGCTAGTATTAACTTTTAAATGGGATGATAGTGGAAGAATCCAGTAAAAATTTATGATTTGAGAGGCTTTTATGACATCCAGGGCCAGGAACTTAGAGTAGATCTCTACATCTCTGTATTGTTCTCTATCTATAGACATTTCTGTGAACTTTGTAGTTTGGAGTGGGGGTTAAGGAGAAAATTATTAATACAGAAACTACTGAAGATTAGGTGAAATGAGACCTCATGCTCTTCTTAATTTAGTTAGTGTAACGAGACTCCTAAATACCTGTATCATTGCCCTTAATAAAGTCAGTAGAAAATTGGACGGTGTAATTATTTAATAACTGACTAAAGTAGTCGCTGCACTGATTCAGACTTAAGTTCAAGACTCAGTCCAACCATAGGCTATGATTTCCATTAGTTTTCTATCATTAAGTCACCTATTTCTTTTAATAAGCTTGTTATGATCATAAAAATAACTCAAGAGAAAACACTATGTAAATTACAAAACACTATAAAATATAGGTTAAAGTTTCTATTTCTAACAGTTCTAACATAAATACAAGTTGCTAAAGTAACTTCAGTACTTTAAAAATAATATATTGTATTTTTTTTTTTTTTTTGCTAAAATAACATTTTGGTCATGAAGAAATTGTGTAGGAAACAGAGTACATGAAGAATTCATATAAACATCAAACCAATTTCTAAAGAAGAAAAATTTAAAAGAGTATTTCCCAAATGAATTTCTTTCAAAGCAGAAATTTCCAGAATTAATATCTTTTGAAATGTTGGAAAGTACTTCAAGAAGATAATTAATGCTCTGCCTAATTCTCAATTTATCAAAGAGCAATTCATATTTTATAATTAATATGAAGACTATACGGAACCTAAAGAATTAAAAAAGTAGGGAAGAAATTATACAATCTATTTTCGAACTACTCAGGGGAAAAGTTACCCTTGATTTAATTTTCAAAAACTGCTTAAACTATTGACATAACTAAGTAGTGTGAATAAAGACACACATATTGAGCATGAACAATTTAAATATGAATTTCGTTAACTGTCTAGTAAAGACAGAGTCAAACACAATACAAGTAAATGAACGTGGTTGTGACAATACAATGCCAAGGTGGAATTCAAAATGGATTTCAAAAGGATACTCTGGCATCTGTAGAAATGGAACTCTTGCAGTAAATTCACACACACACATACACACACACACACTTTTTTTTGGGGGGGGGGGGTGGGCAGGGACAGGAAAACAAATGTCAGAAGTTTAAAATTTGACTTCAAGGAATATATTGTATCTCAGAGGTGGAATATGGAGAGCATATTTACCAGAGACTGAGGAGAAATTAAGAAAGCAATGAAAACAAAACAATTGATCTGTCTTAGTATTTAAAATGGCCCTCAGAACCCTGTTCTGATATTCACATCCTTGAGTAAGCCTGTCTCCTTGAGTATTGGCTATAGGTGATCATTCACAGCTAACAAATAAAACACATGAGATCTCACTTTTGAGATTACAAAAATAATTGTGATAACCTTCTACCCTCTTCCTCTCTCTTTCTTTCTCTCTCTCTCTCTCTCTCTCTCTCTCTCTCTCTCTCTCTCTCTCTCTCTCACTTGCCTATGGGAGAAGCCATCTGTTACGTAGTGCGAGGACCTCTGGAGAGGTCCATGTGGCAATGAACTCATGTCTTCTTTCACCCAACATCCAGCGTGGACCTGAAGACAGCAGTCTGTGAGTGAGCGCAGAGACCCATTCTTCCCTAGCCAAGCCTTGAGATGGCCGCAGTCATTCTCCCTCAGCTGGGCTGCAGCCTTCAGACAGATCTTGAATCACAGGCACCTAGCGGAGCCACACCTGGGGCCTGGTCCACACAAACCCATAGAAGTAATGAATAATCATTGTTTTTAAGCCACTACGTTTTGGGGTAATTTATTAACTACCACTATATACCAATTCAGGGCCTTTTCAACTAACACTTAGTAGAAATATTTACCATCAATCTACTTTATATAAAACTATCCAATTCATTGTAAAATTTGATTTTTAAAAAAATTTTCTTCACAAAAATGCATAAAAAAGTATTAGTATATATAAAATATATTATATACCAGTATTCTTTTTTTTTTGCTTTATCAAAATTTAAAATATAAGGCAATTATTTTTTGTAAAAGAAACAAAAGAAAGTCTCATCATATGAGAGAAAAATTGGTAAGCATCTAGTTGTGATATTCCATGATTACTGTCATCTGGTTAAGATTTTTAAATTATTGTTTAGAGAGAATTTTTTCTAAACATTTCACTTCCACACTACATAAGGTTGTGAGCATAGAATCATTTCTGAAAATAAAGCTTTGACATGTGAGTATTAACAGAATTTTCCAATGTAAAGGAGATGAAGTTGTGACTAAGAGATAATGGCAGTAGTGTGATGTACTTGCAAATTCTAAAGCAGCATTCTGATCTAAATTTAGGAAGGCTGGCAGGGGATCAAAGGTTAAAAGAGAATTTGAGAAAAGAATTGTTTTAGCAACACTTATGAGCCAGGGTAGAGCTGGCAAGATGACTCTTCATGGAAACTATCAAAATCAGGGAAAGAAACGAATTTAGACCTGATATTTAGACCAGTCAGAAACAATCTGTTATAAACAAGTAACACCAAATAAATATTTTTAAGCAATTCAGTGATGATTTTCAGACAAGTTTGCTCTAAAGAGAAAGTCTGATTTTTTTTCCAATGTTATCTGGGTAGTAGGCCTTCCATCTGGCTTACTTCCTTGGGCCCAGACTCAGAAGAACATTTTAACATAAACCCTGATATGAAGACAGGCTATAAAAATAGTTTCTGTATATGATAATATCAGAGGTCCAATCAGAAGGATCAGTAGATAGTTGTTCACCCCACATTGACTGTTTTCCCCTCCATAACTGCTATTCTGTCTATATATATATATATATATATATATATATATATATAGAGAGAGAGAGAGAGAGAGAGAGAGAGAGAGAGAGAGAGAGAGAGAGACGTACACTTTCATATATATATAGACATAAACTTTCATGGGAAGCATGAGGAAGATAAGAGGTTTGGGCTAGCTTATTTCTCTTGGCTGTTGTTATTCTGGAAACACAAAAATAGGTGACTGTTACATTCACGTAATAAAATAGAATGCCCAAGAACAGATCCAAAATCATATCTGAATTAAACACATGATGAACATGGCTTTTTACATGGAAAAGGAAGGTTGTTATTCAATAAACAATGATGTATCAAGAGGAGGAATTTTACAGTAGTTTAGAAAACACTCACCGTTCGATAGATTAATTTCGAGATTTGTTTTTTTTTTTGAAACTCACTAGTTCTCTGCCTCTGCCTTTGGGGAAATTAAACCCTTTTCATCTTACTTACCTTATGTAAAAACTACTTATCCAAAATTTGTTGAAAATATTTATCATGTAATATATGTAAACTGTTTATGAGTGGCTGGTCCGTATTAAGTGCTTAGCCAAGTTCAAATATTGTGATTGTTAGCAGAATAAATTTAGAATACTATTTTATATAGATGGATTTATGATATTCCAAAAAAAAAAAAAGAAAATGAAAAGGTTTATGTCATCTCGAGATAAATATCTGGTTAACTATTGCTGTACAACAAAACACCCAAACCAGTGGTTTAAAATGTAAATCACTTTTCATAACTCATGTGTCTGCAGGTTGTAGCTAGGGGTTCAGCTGATCTAGGCTGAACTTAGAGCAACTGCAAGTGGCCTATATACTAATTTTTTTCGCTGTCTGGTAAAGACGGTCATACATTTGCAGTGTAGGTAAAGCGAATGTAGTTGTTGTGACAGTACAATGTCAGCTGCAGGTGTCCTAAATGCTAATTTAGCAGAGGCAAGCTGGACACAGAAAGCCAGGCTCCGTTCCATCTGTCTCTCATATTCCTCCTGGAACCTTTCCACTAGCCTGGGTATGTTTTTCTCATGGCAAAAATGAGCAAGAAAAATCGTGAAAGGCCCTTTAAGTCTTAGGCATGCTATCAGCACAATCCTCGTGTTGCTTCAATCTGTCGTTCAGAACAGGTCACAAGACTGAACACAAAGCAAAGGGTGGAGATATATAATCTGCCTTGTTGGTGGAAGAAACTGTAAAGTCACACAAGAAAGTATAAGAATACAGAGAGCAAGTGAAATATTTGGACTGATATGTAATCTACTCACCACCAGAAGAAAGGGCCTTATAAGTACATTTGCAAGAAGAAATAGTGATATTAACTTAATGTCCAAATATATGCAAAAAAAGACAAAGAAAATAAAATTATTTACTGAAAAATTCAAATGAATTGCCATATCTCGATTCAAAAAGTTAAGAAACTCCAATAGAAAATATAGAGAAACAGCCACTCTCAGATCTTTCTAGATGGTGTTTAAAGAAATGCTAACATTCGAGTAGTCATTTTTTCACTATTGTTCAAAAGTCACTAAAATTATTCCTATGATAAATCACATTCTAGAAATATTACTGGAAGAAATGGAAAAGAGAATTACAGATGTGTGCAAATACTGACATATAATATTGTGTATTAATAAAAAGTTTATAATAGTAAAATTCATGGAAACAAGCACATTTTATTTAAATAACGTATGGTGAAATATATCACAAATAATAAAATAAACAGACATGTTGTAGAAATAGAAAATTTTCACAGCATTTTGTTGAGTTGACATTTTTAAAAGTATACTAAAAGGAATATTAAATATAAACACTGCTTTTTTGATAGTCATAATACACGCAAGCCCATTAAAGGCTCCGAAAAGTCATGTGATAGAAGCAAAAAAAGCACAACACCACTTTCTAAACATATCTGACATCATAATCATTAAATTAGTTCAGTAACCCTTATGAACAGCTGATGAATTTCTGCTCCTATAATATACCTTTTAGAAAAATTATGCTAAATTTGCCAAAGGCAAGTTGTAAAACAAATTGTAAGAATTATGCATGAACACATGTCAATACCTCAACTACAAAATACTGAATTTAAAAAGTAAGAAAAAAATGGCATTTCTGCCCAATAAAATTTTTATAGACACTGCATATATATATATATATATATATTTAAAATACACAATACAGTATTATCATGTGGGTGAGAGAGAGAGATGAGAAAGACAGAGAGAGAGAATTTGTACGTGGAGAGGGCTTCAGAGAGAGACAGATAAATAGAAACGATAAAGATGCTTCCTATGAAAGTTAAAATTTAAACTATGGAAGTGAGCTTCACCACAAAATGAAAATCATTTTTACAATTCTGATTCTACAATGAATGTACATTATTGACACAATCGGAAAGTGGTAACTATAAATGTTTAAGTCATGTATCTGAAACATATATCCTCATATATTTCCCTAAATAGAATCTGTAATGAAATAATAACCATGGAAAACATTTTGGGGTTTCTAAAATTCAATCAAACTAGCTTATGAATTTACAAAAATAAAATACTACTACTACTAATAATATAAAATGGTCCCATTGAACATTTTTTACTTAGAGATTTGAGCTCTTAAGTAGAACTCATAAACTCACCTTTATAAAAGGGTCCTTGAATATGTTTTTTAATTTATCTTTTGAGGTTTTTCAATATCTATGTTTATTCCTCTAATTTATTCAGTGGTGACAATCACCAATTTGTCTAAATTATTTTTCAGTAACAGTAATCTGGGTTTAAAATCATATCTTTATTATGGTTAAATCATTGAAAATGTAGTATTCTAAGGTTTTGTATGTGATAAAATACAGCAATAGAGTTTGAGGGCATTCACAAAAACAGCAAATTAGAATGTTAACCATATTTGTTCAAAGTTAAAATGTTTAGAAGCTTTCTTTATGTTCTTATTCTTTCATGCTATATAACTCTGTAGGTGTTTTTTTAATAGAACTTTATTTGGACAAAATAGTAAGGATGAGACCAATAGCCAAAATCTTAATGCAGAGCCCGGTAAGACCAAACGTGAGAGAGAAAAATCTAAAAGCTTGTAGTGTATTGCGCTGAGTGGGAAAATGTGTTTTTTTTTCTTATTTGTTGCTGTTCAGTACCACAGGGACCACTCTAGAATAATTTAATGTTGTCAACAGATATGGAGAAATGACATTTTTAAAAATTTTATGTTCGAATTTTACATTTAGGATCATTTCTTTATTTATTCAATAAAAATATTGGAATGCCAATTTTATGGTTAACTCTGTACAAAACACTCTTGAAGGGGAGTGGATCTCTTTCACTTTTAAATTGTAGATGCAAGACGTGGTCGACAATACTGTTTATTCCCTAGTGCTTCGATATTTTGGAATGCGAACCATAGTGAAGCTAAGCTTTTTTTTCAGTAAGGAGAATGCACAAACTTGGTTTTGTGAAGAGATAAAAGGGTTGGCTCCTGGTTCCTGAGAGTAAAGAGGAGAGGGAGAAAAACAGTGGCAAAATGCAGGGAAAAAAGCTATCTGTTCCCCATGCCAGAAGCTGACTTGCCAGTAATTGCAAGATCACAGCTTGAGACTCAGGATTGGAACCCAAGAATTCATCTGAACACCTGGAAGACCAGAGAGCCAACTGTGTTGATACCAGAACCTGGAAGCTATGAGTTCAGAAGAGTCCTTGGGTTAGCATGTTCAGCAAGACAAGATTTTTTTTTTTTTAATCCCTGGAACAATTCTGAAACATGAAATTGGACATTTACAAGATTATTATTTTTTTTTGTAGCACTGACAGTTTCTATATCTAATCTACAGATTAAAAGCTCATTAATTTTCCCCCTATAACTTTACTTTTAGAGATTACACAAGTGAAGAGCATTCAAATGTCCAATGAACATTTTCTAAAATGTGACTATTGTGACTAGAGCTAAAGGAAGTGTTTCTCATTAACCTACTTGTGAAATGACAAAGCTACATCTTAGCGGTTCTGTTCTTAGCGGTGATAATTACCTCTTGGTAATTTTTGTCCTTCAATTTCTCTGGAATTACTTAAAAAGAAATGCCATTTTAAATTCCATTAGATATATTAGGTAAAAGGTGTAGTAGTCACTTTTCAGATAATACAAAATTTCTTGCATTTATAAATTTTAAGTGTCTTTATATATATTAAGTCACTTAAATATATACATATTTTCCTAATTACTTTAAAGTCAAATTTTTAAAACAGAAATGGCCTTAAAATAAGGAAAACTTTTATTCCGTCACTAGTAAACTCTCTATGACATGTTACAGCTCTCTTCTCCCTTTAAAAATACCTTGATGTAACCAGTATGGTCACGTTTGTCAGAAACCGTAGGTAGATGCTTCTAAATTTTCTTGTGATGGGGCCACAAACATTATGCTATCAGAAATAACAGGCTCCCAGGACTTTTTATTTTCCTGGTCCTGTGTCTCAGATTCTTTCTTCTACCCTGCCCTAAATCGTTCATTCCTCAGTTCATTTCATGACCCTATTGAGCCCTGAAATGAGTAATTTATGTTCCTTGTTTCAGATCCACCTACATGTCAAGGGTTATTCATCATAGCTTGAATAGAACAGTAACAATGTTTGTTTGGTTTAATCCATTTTGGCTTCTTGATTCTGTGGCTAGCCAGAATCTCTTACTGGAAAGCCTCCTGGCTAGATATTACCGGCCAAGCCCAACTCGATCTTTTCCATGTACTGAAATGTTTGCCTTCTGACTATACAGAGCTTTTTTTCAGTCCTACACTTCACCCGAGACAGCCCTTGCTATGAACTAAATCAGTTTACCCAGGATTTCATTTCTTCGTGGCCCTGATTTTACCTAAGAGGTAAAATTCTTGGTTAAAGTGCTAAATACTACATACCGGATCCTAGAGTTTAGCAGACGTTGGAATTCCCCCAAGTTCAACAATTTCCTTCCTGAAAACTGGAGATGTTACATTGTTTGCTCCTAATTATACTACTTATTACTAACTACATAAAGGTATATCTAAAAAGTAAAGCATGTGATTCTACACTATTTTTTTTTCTAGATCCATTCCACTGAAGAAATATGTTAATTTATTTTGTTAGTCACATTCCGTTTTCAGCATAATGGATATTAAATATAGACACAGGAATTTCTCATGTAGAGAATTATTCAGCGGAGTCTTCCTTCTCCCCTACAAATATGTGGGTGAACATCAATCTACTTTATTTTTTATATGATTCTGAGTATTTCAGTTCAGATATGTATAACAATTTTGTGTGCCCAATACTTCTTTGTCCTCTAGTCATTCCCTTTAATCAGACTGTTATCTGGCAAAGAACTGATCTCAATCATGCATAGATTGAGAGAGGAAATACAGCAGTCAATATGGTTGTCAAATTGAAGCAGGTTTGAGGACAAAATAGCTCCCTCTGGTGACTAACGCGAGGAACTGCCCCTTATTTACCAATTAGAGTAGTGGTCACCAACATTTTTGGCAACAGCGATTGGCACCGGGACCAGTGCTCCTATGAGAATATATTGCCTGATGATCTGAGGTGGAGCTGAGGCAGTGATGTAGCGTTGGGGAGTGGTTGCAAATACAGATGAAACTTCGCTTGCTCGCCTGCCGTTAACCTTCTGCTGACAGTGTTCCTAACAGGCCACGGACTGGTACTGGTCTGTAGCCCGGGGTTGGGTACCCTTGAATTAGAGCTTTAGCCCTTGCCCCTTTCCATTCCTCTTTGCTCCTAAATAAAAACTGAGGCACAAAATTATAGAATTGCTTCCATTTTCTGACAGCATCAAATACAGAGCAAAACTATACTTCTTTGAAATCTTCCCTGAATTTCCTATTGTATGCTTAAATTCTGTAACATGCCCCTTCTAACATTTACTGAGATGTCCCGGAATCCTCCATGGTGTGAGTTCACCTTCAATGGAAAGAGTCAATAAAATAAACTGTTCAGCTACAGATGTGTTCAGAGTGGCAATCTTCTAATGAAAGTTAAAAAGTTATATCTGCTAGAATTATTTATATTTAAAACTGTAATTGTGCAATGAATTTATTTTTTTCAATCCAAGAGAACATATGCATTATTTTAGTGATAGAATTAAAAAAATGAAAAAAGTTAATAATCCTGAAATTAATCATGCTAGGTATTGTCCTATACTACCTACCAATTAGTTCAGGGTCCTCTTGTATGGAGATGCTGTCCAATCAAAAATTCTTTACATCCAACATGCGTAGAATAGACTAGATTCTTAATAAACACTTATTGTCAATAATAGTGGTTTCTTTTTCTATTCAACTAACAGTTGTCAAGCATGAATTATTTGAAGTAGGTTGGATTCTTCAGTAACATACACTGAGAAGAAATATTTGTTAGAACCAACACTCGTGAAAGGACAGTAAAGAAAAGAAGATTGGCCAGAAAAAGAAATCAAACTGTATTGCAGGATGACCAAGTCCTGGCGAACTCATGGGTAGCTCTGGAATAAACATTACCCATAAGAGTATCATGCATGGGTCTGAAATGCTCATCCTTTAGATGTCCCAACCGCTGGATACTGGATGACCTGGGAAGACTGTCACCTCAAGCAAGGTGTCTGAAACTGTAACATACTTTAAAGGATATGACAACTGTAAGTGTCTGATGATCACACATTCTGCAAGTGGACACCAGGAGGTTCTTCCTTGAGGGAGGAACTGAATGGTTCAACAAGTTTATTCATTTGCTGTCATACATGAGTTACTCATTCAAAACAGATATAGAACTATAGCAATGAAGAAATATTGAGACGTAATAAGAAATGTCAAAAACAAGCTATTAGTACACAAGTAAATCTAAAAATTCCATCTATTTTGTCTATTTCTTTAACAAGAACTACTTTGTGTTGTAGGGGTTTCTTTATCTTTCTCTGTAGAGCTGCCATAGTCTGATAGCTAGCTATTTGGTTCTCCACTCACTTTTATTTATTTCAAGACAGCCACTGTTGATTTGTTAATTTCTTCTTTGTCACTCTTAATCTCATTGTGATTAAGCTTCTCTCAAATTTATGGGCAATTTTTATTCTGTTTAGTTGCCTAAGAATTAAATTGTCCCGGATATTAAAATCCATGACACAAATAATCAAAAGTTAGAGAGTAGATAGTCTTCAGATGTCAGCAAGAAAATATGCAAGTAAAATCTGTGACAGGATTTTAACATTTACAAAGCACTAGGAAACTATATATTGGAATTTGCATAAGTATCTCAATGACCTGCCATGACCTGTCAATGGCTTTTTCTTTTTCTTTTTTTTTTTTTTGAGATTGTATTATTTATTCACAGTACTACAGCAAAAGATTTTTAGTCTCCTTTTTAAAATAAAAAAAAACTAGAAAAAGCATCTATTGCATGAAGCGCAAGGCTCACACATGAATACTAACAGAAACACATACTAACATACACCCACCGCAGATATCGTGCCTACGGATGGTGGGAGTACAGTCATAAAGTACTTTTTTTAAGGAGAATGTAAAGAACAGGGAAGGGTGTGTTGGGGTCAAGCAGTCCAAGAGAGAAGAGAAATGGAAAAGGAAGCCAGAGCGATAGGGACATATTTAGTGATATCTGACTAGAGACCTGAAATTGTTCTTGGGACTATATAGTTTGTTTTTGTTTGTTTGTTTGTTTGTTTGTTTCATTTTTTTTTAATTCAGCTGTATTGAGGTAGACAATATACAGAAAAAGTGCACTTAATTAACGTATACATTTTGATGAGTTTAGATATGTGCGTGCATCCATGGTATCATGACACAATGCATACATCGCACAGTCAAATTAATAAACATTACTTCCAAAAGATTTCTTGTGCCCCCTTGCATGTGTGTCTGTGTGTATTTGTAAGAACGCAGCATGAAATCTACCCACTAAAATTTGTAAGTGTGAAACACCATATTGGTAACTACAGACACTATGTGACATTATGTTGTACAACAGATATTTAGAAATTATTCATTTTATATAATTAACTTTACACCCTTTGAACAACAACTCCTCCCCTCACCCCCTGGTATACACCATTCTATTCATTGCTTCCGTGTACCTCATATAAACGAGATCATGCAATATCTGTCCTGTGTTTGGCTTATTTCACTTAGCATAATATCTTTCAGATCTAATCATGTCATTGCAAATGGCAAGATGTTCCCTTTTCTAAGATTAAATAATATCCCACTGTATGAGTGTACATTTACTTTATCAGTTCATCTGTTGATGGACATTTAAGTCCATAGCTTGACTTTGTGAATAATGCTGCAATAAACACAGGAGCGCAGATATTTCTTTGCGATTCATCTTTTGGATATACATCCAGGAGTGCTATTGCTGGAACATATGATGGTTCTATTTTTAACTTTCTGAGAAATATCTATACTGTTTTCCTTAGTTACTGCATTATTTTACATTCCCACCAAGAGTTTACAAGAGTTCCAGTTTCTCCACATCCTCACCAACACTTGTTGTCTTTTATTTTTTTGATAATACCCATCCTAACATTTACTTTTTAAATTTTTAAATGCTTTTTGTAATTTATTTTTTATATTTATTTTTATTAAATTTATTGAAGCAGCATTGGTTAATAGAATCATATAGGTTTTAAATGCAGAATTCAGTAATACATCTACATATTGCTGTTCACCACCAAAGTCAAATCTTCTCTTACCACACACTTGACCCATTTCACCCTCATCTACCTTCCCATCTCCCTCCCCCATCTGGTAACCACTAAAACTGCTGTCTGTGTCTGAGTTTTCATTTATCTTGTCCGTTTGTTGTTTTCGGTTTTATATCCCACAGATGAGTGAAAGCATATGATTAGATAAAAAAAAGTTGAGAACCTAAAATCCGTTATTATTTAGAATATCAACTACCTGATGAGGTGACATTTCATTGTTCTTTTGATTTACATTTCTCAGATGATTAGTGATGCTGAACACTTTTTCAGATACCTGTTAGACATACGTGTGTCTCCCTAAAATTATGATGAAATACCTAATGCTTTAGTCAAAGTATCCTGACGAGAGATTTCTACGAATGTGGGGAACACTATGGAGAAAGTTTCATCCATTCCTTTCTCTTATGGAATATGCTGAGTTTAAGGGGAAAATTGAGTGCAAGTACAGGTTAAATTTTAGTTCCTTCTACATAACTTTTACATGTGCCAAGGATGCTGTGTGCGGAAATATTGCTGCTGTTCAGTCACTTCTCAAATACCAGTCCTCATGATTAGTGTAAATTGCATGAACTCTTAAGGCATCAGCGACTAATCTTTATGAAGGATATCAATATCGTACGTTTCACTGCTCAGCTCATGACAAAGAGTGAAAACAAAGAGTGTTTGTTCCCCAGACTGAAACTTATAGTGAATCATAGTGAAATGAATGTCTATTTATTTTTAAATCTGAAATACATAATCTTTTTAAAATATTTTTATTGTAATTGCTACCTAATTTCCTTTAATATAAGATAAATATTAAATTTTACCTTCATTGCCACCTGCCCACCCATGCCAACAGTTTACCTCTTTGTCATTTGGTCATTGAAAAATGGTAATCATGTTAAGTGTCCTACTCCAAGCATGGAGCTGCAGAAATAATTTAAAAAATATAATAACTATAATATTTAAAAGATATAGAATAGATTTTCTTCTTTTCAACTATATTTTTTTCAAAATTTTTCACTCATTTTTACCCAGGTACAAAGATTCTTTGAGACATCACCCTTCACTGAAGTTGGGGAGGGGAATTTTTTTTTAATATTTGTGAGGGCATCATATTTTTTATTTTCAAGATATTATTGTCTTATTTATTTCCCTGAAAACCAGGAAAACGGAGCCAAAGGAACATAGAGCTCTTACATTTTTTTCTACTAACTCAAGACTTTCTTCTAAGCCTAGAGAAAAGAGTATTATATAGTTACACAAAGCTGAAAGATCTGTTTAAGATTAATAATAAGTGGCCAGAGAAGAGTTCCTGGAGGCTCCTTCTTGCCCCATTCTTGCTTTTTTTGGACTCCCATGTTATCATGGAAAGTTGAGTCAGAAAACTTACATTTTTCTATCATAAGAAATCTCCAGTGAGCACATGAGTGCAAGTACAAACAAACACGCTTCTCTCTCTCTCTCTCTCTCTCTCTCTCTCTCTCTCTCTCTCTCATTGAAACCTGCTGAAACTTAATCTCATATTTCCAAACAATATTCTCCATAATGTCTTTATCAACATTTGTATGGTAGATTTTATCTTTTTTGTTCTCAGAATGAAACCAAATTATTTTACTAGTTTTTACTCATGATAAAGAATTGCATGAGCCCCCATTCCCACCAGACGGAGAGGAGAATCTCTATTTTATCATATCCTACTATTACTCTTTGAAGAGATGACAGACTTCTTCAGAATGCCTACTAAAGGAGCTCCATGGTTCACGAAGAGGAAGTTTTATCCACTCAGTTGTTCTGATGTGAAAAATTGAATTTAAGTGAAGGACATGGTGGAAATAACAGCAAAAGGAAGACAATTTAAATTTGGGGTGTGCATGTATGTGTGTGTGTGTGTGTGTGTGTGTGTGTGTGCGCGCGCGCGCGCGCGCATGTGTGTGTGCATATGTGTGAAACTATATAAAATCAGTTGCTATTTTCTCATTAAATAAACTGTTTGTGAAGGAACTGAATACCTTCTACCTGGTTGCTGTTTGTTTTCTAGAATCTTATTCATTCGGCACATTTTAAAAATTTTACATTGCAGGAATTTTAAACTTTAATTCCAGCTTTAGCTGATATGTTATTTGTGCATATGTTATTTTAGCAGAATAATGAAGAGCTCTATTTCAGGGGTAAAATACCTGTAAAACAGCTCTGAAGACATCTTAAATATCGAAAGCTCTTGGAAAATTAATATTTTGTTGAAAAATATAAATAGAAGGAATTCAAAGCCAATAAGTTAGGTATAGATTTTTAAACTAAGGCACAGATTCTCAGAAGTGGTATAAAATTAAATTTTAAAATCTAAGATGCATTTAATAGACAAAATTTTTTGTTTAAATTTTTAACATCTTAACAATGCTAAACTTATAGGCCTGAAGATATGATCAGGATATAGACAGGTGAGTTACAGCCAAACATATTATGGCACAGAGCTCAGAAAAGATGCTTGTTCTGTAATCTAAATTAAAAATGCCTATAACAAGCATGAATTCCTACCTCACCTTAGTAGTTTTTCAGCAATTTCTCTATATATAGTTTATATAGATGATTCCTCTCACTTTGTTTATACTTTTCATTATATAAATTATTTTAAGCAATTTATTTTTCATTATACCCATGAATACAGTTCACTAAATATGCTCGTCTCAATACATTATCTACTTCTGAGAAAAATATAACACAACACTGAATTTTATGAAGAGAGTTGAAATACAAATGCCTTATATATATATTTCCTAAAGTGATTCCTACACCTATAGCCTTGCATTCAGACTCTGTGATAATTTGGTCTGACCATATCTGTAGTTTTACCCCAAGCTGATCCAATTCACATAGTCAATGCCCTAAGCTAATTGATTTCTTATTGTTTCAGAACATACCTTCTGTACTTTGCGTCCTTCCTGACTTTCTTCGTATCTACCATTCTTAATAATTTTGGTCTCAGAGAACATATATCTTCTTAAAAACTTTTGCTTATCTAGGATGAATCTAGTACCAACATGTTAGAAATTAAAACTTGTAAATTGTTATTTTTATTAACACTTTAAAACATGATGGTAAATCTATTAACTGTTATATAACATACATTAATGAAAATAACTATTTTCTAAAACAAATAAAAACATAAATGAACATAAAAGCATTATTTTGTATTTCTGAAGACTTTTTATGTCTTGTTTCACAGAAGACAGCTGAAAACTAATATCTACTTTTGCATTCAGTCTGCTGTGTAAAGAAAAGTATTAGAAAAGGCAGAACAATTTTAACAGTTTTTTCAGATAATTATGAATATTCTTTGATACTATACCAAGACTTTACAATAGTATTGATTTTTTTTTCATTCTGCTATATTAAAAAATCCATTAGTTTTTCTTGTAATTTGAATGTGTTTTATACTCACACACGATTTTGTGCCATAATGCATTGGTTATTTTGAAAATGTCAGTTCACCAAACTATAAAGATCCTACAAATGTTGTCATATTTCTTTATAAATGTTTAAAAGACATTTATATTATGAATGTTATTAAAATTATCTTTAAATGTTGGAAAATATCAAACTCAATGTGACAGACACGTTTCTCAAAATTCTAGTTCTTTTTAAAATCATAAATGTTATCATAAATAGTGTCAATTTTCTTTGAAGTGACAGTGTTTAGAGCCTTGGATATCAGTCTTTAACATCTTTTCTTCTCTATTCTCACTCGAAGTAGCATCACTTACTCCATTGTTTTAAATACCATCTATATGCTGATAACTTTTAATTGCATATTTCTAGAGCATCTCATTTATTTTTTAAAAAATGTAATTGCCCAGATCATATTTATGTGTCTGTCATTCTTCTAAACAAAAATGGTGTTTCCCAAACAAAATGTCTAGTTCAGCTCACAACTCAAACTATCATATAAATATTTTTGTTCTAAGCAAAGAAAAATAAACTTCATTATGTAATAGAAATTATTTATATTTATTTCCTATTTCATGAAACAAAATTTTAAAAAGATATATACTGGGGACTAGAGATTCAAGAATACAATTTTTATTTTTGGTGTTTTATTTATGTCATTCATAAGTTCTCCCTTGTTGTGTTTTATTTTTAACAGTGCAGTAGTGAAGACTGTAATCATATTGAGTACATTTTGGTGTCATCGCCTTGATTTGCACTATGCCACTGACTGTTTTTTCTACCATTGCTTTTTCACTATCATGTGAAATGTCGACACATATGAAAAAGGCATATGAACAGCTGTAATCTATGGAATCACACTGGAGTCCATGGGACAGACCGTGAAAACCACTGGCTTATACAATTTTATCAGCCTAGAATGCTCTTGCATCTCATCTTTTTCAATCCAAATTCTTCTCTTCCTTAAATTTTAAGGGCAGTTAAAATACTACTGTCACTGTGAAATCTTTCCAGACCTCTCAAATTAATAGCGATGTCTTTTGTACCCAAATGCATAAACATTTTAGATCGTTCATCAAAAACAAGATAAAATAAAAAGATACGTTCTCTATTCTTGGCAATGTCACATTCATTTAGAGGATATTCATTTCTGAAACAATAATGTACAGCAAAATGTGGTTCATGCAAACATAGATACACAAAGCACACTAATGAAACATGGACATATAGTTTAGTAGGTGACAATCTTAAAGCCAGAAATTTTTGTGCAAAGGAAATAACATTTGAAACAAGTAGAACTGTGGTGTGGAGATGGAAAATATACACATTAAAGAGATATACAAAAATATCAGCTATGCATTCAGTGGGTTTAGTATAAAATGTGAGGAGTAGGGCAGGTTGGGGGGTCAACTGTTAATGACATTTGTTATTTAGAAATGAGTTAAAGTCATTAAGAGAGAGAGAGGTAAATTTCACAAATCAAAATCATTGATGATATTTTTAAAGGATCTCAAATATGGTGCCAACAATTTAATATTCACCAATTAGAAAAATCACTACTGATGAATGGACTCCAAGCAGTGGTATGTGAATATAGAGCATTAATTGCTACTCATTCCCTGTATCGTCATACACAAAGAGTATTGGGAGTTACTATTTGCTTTCTAGTAAGGTGGAACATAGCATATGAACATTGCAACTAATCGTAAGGTGATATTTGTATAAAATCTAAGTCTGTGTTTAATTGTTCCACCCATGGTCCTTACATACCACTGAAGGATTATTTTTATTTATTTGTTTTGTTGGTCTTAAGGGCTTGGAGTTTTCAGAACTTATGATGGTAATAGAATTTCTTGAAAAAGAGGGCCTCACTTAAGAGAATGTAACCTAGTGTTCATTTCTTTCTTAGTTTTCTTTCTTTATATAGATCTCATATTTGATTCTTGCATAATAAATCCATGCAACTACTTTTGTGATTTTGGATAGTACTAGACACCATCGCACATTATCTTACCCACAGAATTAAATGCATGAAATTATTTTTCCAAACTGTCTTCTCTTACAGAGGTTTCACTTAGACTAGCTTCATCCATCATATACACAGTGTAACTCCAAATCACTATGCATCCAGTGGCCACATTTGAAACTAACTTTAACATAGCAGAAACTATGGCTTATATTAATATCTTATTGAAAAAGAAAATGTGTTATCTGATATATTTGTGTAAAATTACATTTTATTGTTTATAACAAATCTATTATGTAAATGATATATAGAAAATCATCGTAATTAAAAATCTGAAGAAATATTAATAAAATTTCATAGTCCGACATTCTTTTTACATATTTTACCAAAATAACATTCATTACATATTATTTTGAATGTTTACAAATAATTAAATAATTGAATTCTATATAACATCCAATGTTTACTTTTTTACAGAGAAAAAATCTTAATATTAGTTAATTTTATACATTTATGTCATATATTTTGGTTTTTTTTTATTTGTTTATTTAATGCTTTCACATGAACCTAAATGTGGAAAATCTTTGGAAATTTTCTGTTCTGATTATTTCACACATTAACCAAGGTGGGGACCTCAGCTCTCTGAACTACACTGATACAAGGATATTCATGTCTTGTTCTCATACTAAAAAATATTCATTCAACTTCTAACTAGCTAGTTACTACACACTTAAAGTATATTTCCTAGGCTTCTTAGTTTACTATGAGGATATTAGATAGAAAAATAATTATATCAAAGAATATGAAGAAAATACATCTATATATTTAACTAGTTACCATGCTTGGCCATTAAGTTTAGTTAATTGCATTCTGGAAGCCTGAATAAAAATGGCAACATGATAGATTATGTAATGCTAATTATCTGATAAAAGGAGCTTATACTAATTAATTAAGGATGCTCATTTTGGGAGGTGCAAAATCATAAAGACAAGGTATGAGCCTAATGGACATTTTATTATTCAACTGAATCATTAAGACACGCTATGATGGTTTTCTAAAGGGATCTATCGTATGGAAATGAAACTATGCAGTTGAAGTCATATTACAGTAAGTTAGTTACTAAAAGATTAGCCTATTTGTGGACACAACAATAACCCTTACGGTTTAAGAAAACTAATTTTGTAAGTGGTTATTTAATTTTAAAAAGTTAATTTAGTATTGAACAATAATAGATGTATGATGCACGAAGTAGCCTCCTTTAAGAGTATAATTTAGATTCTCTACAGCAATAATAAGTCTTTATTTTTCAAGAGGAGACAAATTGTAACCTTTAATTTACTAGGCCTTCATCATTTTGTTTATAATTTAGTTCAGGAAACATTTACAAGCATTAACATGAGGCACTGTGCTAGGACCTGAGGACATAGTGTTTATGCACTGTTCGTTTTTTTCAAGGTTATGAAGCTGGTCTTGGGTGACCCTGTGTAGTGACACTCTCAATGCAGTGAATCTGTCATCTTCTGCCAAAAACAGTTTCTGTCGAAAGACTCACTGTATAGCAGAATAGCCATTTAAGAATATATTTTATTTATTAAAAGAATAGTGAGCACTATCATTATAAGTAGACACAGTCTAAGAGATGAACCTGCAGTGTATCTTTCTTTACTTTTTATTCTATATCCAAGTAAGAGTATATTCATAAATATTCTAATTTGACAATCCAAATGTGACATTTACTACAGACTTCACATAACATTTCTCTTTCCTGCATGATTCAAGTATATATGAGATCTATCAGAAAAAGAAAAAAACATTCCTAAACTCAGAGTACAGTATCATGAGTATTTTCCCAGTGCTCAGATACATCGCTCATTTTTTTGTCTCAAGAATCACTTCATCTAAAATAATTATTTCAGTGTATTGACATCAGTCATTCCTTAATTCCCTGAAGAAAATGTTGGGAAGAATAAAATAAAATAGAGGCTATAATCCTTCTTTCTTTCATATCTCCATTTTGAAAGTATGGAGATCACTTCATACCACGTATTCTATTTAGAACATCACAGAGTAGGTGTAGCACGAAAATATGTACTTCTGATCTGTAAACAGTACCAGTTGAATCCATGTTCCCATGAATTTCTTGCCACAAGACTGAGTGTTGTCTTCATCATGCAGCCAGCATATTCTAATTCCCTTTCAGCACAGCTCCCAAAAGCATGAATCTGTCATTTGGAGCTGAGCAACATGAAGATTCACCACTGTTCCGGGCAATTGGATCTCGGTAACATTGCTGCATTTTCTGAATTGGATACTGATAAATTATCTTTAAGTGACTTTAAAGTGGCTGATTGGCTTCGGCTCACTTAGAGGTATGCCTTTCTGCTATAATGAAGTGCTACCCTTAAGCTGTAAATTGGCAGCCTGAGCACATGTGTTTGGTGGAGATAATGCGCTTGGTCTCTAGGGTTGGATTTTGACAACATTCCACCATTATGCCTAGGTTAGATAGAGTTACTTATTTTTACAAATTGTATATAAAGAATATATACCAAAGAATGGTAAGCAAAGAAAGAATCCTTTCCTAACTACAAAAAAATAAAAAATAAAAATAGAAAAAATTTACCCGACTGATCTCCTAAGAAGAAAATTCCACTTAATGTTCTCATTTCTATCTAATTATGTTGGTTTGAGCTCTGCATATACAGATGTCTAATGTGTCAGTTTATTTAACTGGCCAAATGTCTTTGGAAGTAAAATTTTTATCATCATGACCAAAATAGGGAAAAAATAACTTTAATCATCTAAATTCACACATTTATTATAAAATATGTATCAATCATTACTAAATGTGTGGCATTATGCTTCCTCTAGATAATCAAAGATGAATTAAATGAGTTTTCTATCATCCAGTATTTTGCAGTTTAGTGGAGGAGATACATATAAAAGCCGATACATCCAATGAATATGCTCCACAGAGGTATGAATTAGGAGGACGTTGACACACACACAAGAGAAAGTACTACTTCTATTTTAGAATGCCGAGAGGCCTTCCCAGAGGAGGTGACGTGAGCTTTAAAACTCATTATTTATTTACCCATTCATTTTAATGGGAGTGATTATCTAATACAGTTTCACTTTTTTCTTTAACTGTACATTTCCTTTTGATGCTCTATTTCTGAGGCTGAATCATAAGGTTTATTTTTCTCCAGATATGAGGGAAAAGATGGTCTGATGCAAAATAGCTATCATTGTTCAGTTTTCAGTCTCAAAGAAGACATTTCAGACCTTTTCAGCAAGTTGGCAGTGTTAAAAATTAAGTTTTATCAGGTGGGTGAAGGAGACATTATTACCTAGTGTCCTGAGCTCGCTATTAATATAGCAAGGAAATAATGTCTCTGTATCCTCAGGATAGAAAGAGGTAGAAGGATGATGGGAGGAGAAATAAGGTGAAATATCATAGTCTTCATGTTCCCGTCCACCCATAGGCACACGTGGGGTTAAGCTTCAGGAGGGGAGTGTTTTGAAATATCCAGATGGGTTTGTGTAGGAAATTGGGTCAAAATTAAAAGGAAAAAGATGTCAGAGTCCAATGCAAAAATAAGGCAAAATAGAAACACAGAATAGTAGTTGTTGGGGACAGATAAAGAAGCCTCAAAATGTGCCCTGGGTTTTCTGGGGTTTTCAGAAAACCTAGAGATACCTGAATATTCAAGTGAAGGTACACAGATTTCTAAGAAGACTGGTAAATTCTCAGAGGCTTGGGGGCATGACATAGAGAACATCATTAACAAAGCCTTTGCAACTAAAAGCAAACATATCAGTTCCCCAGGCCGCTTAGGATACACCCCACATCAGCCAGTACAAAAAATGTATCAGATCAGCCACTCCACTGAGAATGATGGGAGCCAAAAGTCACCTTTGTGGTCCAGAAGACTGCCTTTCTCAAGTGCCAATAAGTACTCAACTTCTTTACACTATTGTAGGCAAGAGATGGTAGAATGTGCCATACACAGAATGAAGACAATGAGACATTTGAAAGACTTTATTCTAACCAGTCCTGATAGAGCACTGAATACTAAACAGACTGAGAACTTGTACTTAAAACGTTATTGATAAATTCTTCAAATGCAAATTTGAAACTGGCTGTCAACTAGTGAAATAGTAGCTCTTAAGGGAAAACAGATCAGTCATAAAAATAAAGAAGCCACGCTTTCTGTTACTGATCTGGAGATAGAGTAATGAATCTAAAATTTCACTTTACATTTACCGAATATGTACAGGTGTAGCTCTTAGCAACTAGAAATACAGTTGGTGTACAAGATAAATAAAGACCTGTTTCTCATAGATCTCACTCTGAAGCAGGAAATATAGTCAATACAAATATGGCATTAAAATAAAGCATGGGGCCTCTCATGTTAAGAGTGTTTTATGGGAGAGCGTAGATGGGACACTTGGCCGAATCTTTTGAGTAGGGAGTGGCTAAGAAAAACTCCCCAAAAAGTCATTTTTGAGAGAAGCCATGGAGGATGAGTCTCCACCCTGTCAGTCATCCTGGCCTCATAATCACGAGTGCATAGATTGCTGTGTCTCATGTGTGGTCGTTTCAAAGGCATTGATCCCATCTGTAAACACTCTCAGGCACAAGCAGGGTCCAGAGCCATCTCTCCAGATTATGTAATTTTATCTGAACAATGTTTGGATGAAAGCATATCAGACATACTGGATTGAACTGTCCAATTTATTATTCTGTCACAGAGGAAGATGTCAGCTAGCTGGAGGTCTTGCATGCAATAACACAGGGTTCTCTCCTTAGACCTGTCCAGTTCAATGTGTTCGTCAATAATCACAAAGAAGATATAAAGGGCATGCAACTCAATTCATGACAAACACAAGGCTGAGAAGACAGTGAATACAATAAAAGACAGAGTTAGGATCCAAAGAGTTTTAATTCCCTCGAGCCATTTTATAGCTATATATATATATATATCCAGAGCTTTGATCCAATAACATACAATTATACAAGTGTAAATTTTACAAAATAAATCTTAGCAACATCATACATGAGAAAAGAAAAAGGACAAAAATTGTAGTTAAAGATTTAATCAATAATATACTCAGAGAAAGCCAACAGTGTTACTCTTATCAGATTAACGTAATGGAATCTTTTAGGCATTGTTAATAGAAATATAATATCCTTGAGAAAGGAATCAAAAGCTCTTTTAATGCACTCTATTTTTCAGGTCACATTTAGAATATTGGATGGGTCTAAGCTCTATAGACTATACTTACACAGACTGGAATATCTGTTCTGTCAATAAATGTTTCGTAGGTATTTATTATGTGTAAGTAAGTGTTCCATTTATTCATGTTACAGTCTCTTGGCCTTTAAGAGAACAAGTTAATAATTTTTATTGATATGTATTCAGGGAAACTCAGTTAGATTGGGCTGGTGGAAGAAGTAGAGTTCAACAGAGGACAAAAGGCTGTGAGATATCAGAGTGAGGATGGAAGACGACTACAGTTTGAAAACAAGGCAGGACTTTGTGAGGTTAAGGAAGGGAAGAGCAGGAGGAAAGCATGCAAGGGCTCACGCACTATACTAACATGGTATTTATATTTTAAAGAATGACTTGGGTTATAAATGTAATGTTTTTCTTTCAGGTACAAACTTCTTTCTAAGAGAACTATTTTTCTTTGACATTAGAAAATTAATTTATTACAGCATCAAATACACTTGTTTTTCTCATTTGCCTTCAGTTCAAAATTAACTAGTAGGGGTTGACTTTAATGCTGTAAGAGGAAGGAGCAAAGAAAAGCTATCAATGAAGCGATTTGGGAGTTATGCAGAATGCAAAAATCCAACATATTCCAAAGGCTCAGTTTACTTCCTTCAAGCCTTAATAAATCAAGAGAATACAATGAATGACCTTTAATTCCTAAGTGAAATTTCTCCAATACCACTTGGCAAAACAAAACTTCAAATTTTAAGAGATAGCACATTGTTTTTTTCTTTAATGTAGAAGGTTTGATTGCATTTTTCCAGTAATATTATTCTAACATTATTTTAACAAAATTCATTGAGCAAAATTAAATACAGTGTGTATAAAATGCCTACAAACTCAAAAACACTGAAGGATAAGGAGTATAGTATGGTGATCTCTCATCAAACTCTCTTAGACTTTCCCATGTGTTTATATGAGTGATAAATGTGTCTATGGAAGCACAAGGTCAGGTGTACCCTTAAACTGTGAAAGACATTCTCCACTCCCAATGTCCCTTTACTGAATTAGCAGATAATTTCATCAATTGTCTGTTTATTTTGTTAACAATCTTCTTTCTATGATATGATCATGTTTTCTAGGTATTGGAAATACAAAGAAAAATATAATATTCCTTGCCTTTAAGTATTTCACAGATTTGTATTCAAAGAAGTAAACAATTATGATATAAATTCCATAGCACTAATTCCATAATGCATTAAAGAGAGGAGACAATGGGAGAGCACTTATCTCAGTGAGAAGGATGGTCAAGGAATGTTTGCTGGAAAATCTGAGATGATCTGAATCTGGAAGTATAGGAGTTATCTGGGAGGAGCAAAGAAATGAAAGAAGTCCCTGTTAATAGGAAAGAAACCACAAAGTCACCACAGATGCAGATGAAAGAGATAAATATTATGTCTCAGGTTGCTGGTTCTGCACTCACAAACTTCATCTCAATCAAATCAAGATTCAGTTTAGAGAACAAAATGTGGCTGGTGCTACAAGCTGAAGGCAAATGTCAGAGTTGTGAAGAATGGAACTCAGAAATAGAAGTTGTTAGTGTTATAATCACTAGCTTTTCGTTTGTTTGTTTGTTTGTTTGTTTTGCACTTTTTGGTAGATTTTTACATAATTTGCATACTCTATAGCAGACTTTCAAAATGCGATGGATTACTGACTGAAGGGTAATATATAACTACACTCTTTGCAAAACTTGCTTACATTTTTCATAATGCAAAAGAAGAGGTTAAATGATGGAATTTATTCTCATATAAAAGAACAATATTGCCCATACCAATATCTCATTTTTTAACAACCAGGTTTGTTTCTGTCTTTCTCCTTTTATTTATGTAAAGGGAAATGCAGAGATTGCAGAAACGTTGTAAGGAAACCTTGTTAAACTTTTTCAACAACCCATGTTATAATGTTCAAAGCAATTACTTTTTCTGTCAGCAGGAATAAAATTTACTACCATCAGAGAGTGCAAAGAATCAAATGTATTGCTAAGAATTACAACATAAGCTGCATGCAAATAACCCCACAAGTTCTAAGGGCTTGTCTTCCTCTATTTGTACAGCTGAGGCTTCACTCATAAGTTGCTTAGGCATTTATTTGTTAATTCCCTAGAAGCTGGAATAGAATTTTTCCATCATTTTCAGCAAAAAAAAAAAAAAAAAGTCTGCGAACACCTACCACCTTAAGAGGAAATATTTTTGATGCTCTCTTACAAAAAAAGAAATATTTCTTTCTAAACAAATCATATAGAAGAACATTGTGCCATCAAAAATAATGGAAATACATAAGCAATATTTTTTTCAGACAAATATTTGTACTCGAACCTTGAGGCAAGCTTGAGCATGAACTTTAGTCTACTATTCTCAAAAGACATGTGGACCTTTCAGTGAAAAGTCTTAACATTATGTGTGCTCATTTCTGCAGAAGAGTACCATATAATCCTGAAACAATGGGCTTGAGTCCTGGATATTACATTCTCTACAGCTATAACCACTTGACTGTCAACCTCAAAGTCTTATCAACTCAAATTCAGTCATTCTTTCAATGTCAGTACTGGTAAAAAATGATACATGCATATAGCTTAACAAGTTAAATATTTCCCCAATAGTTAGTAAATAACAAAGAGCAATTCTCTACTTGATCTTTCTTTCCCAAATGTAACACTTTTAGCAGTGTTTCATCCCACACTTATTTCTACCTTTTTAAAATACCCTTCTTGTATTTGGTCAGGAAAACAGAATCCGGTCTACATATTCCATAGGAATGCTTTACTAATGGTTTTCAGAGGCTTATGTAATCATTAGCGTGGGGATCAACACTTTGGAAAGTGAACCCAAAACATCTTGTCCTGCAAATGGAAAGAATAGTTTCCAAGGGCTCTCGCTAAAGCCACTGCAGATCTCAAGCACCTCCAGAAAGCTTCAATCAGACCACTTCATCGGACTGCAATACCAAGACTGATGATTCTCCAGTTTCTCACCAGAAAGCCTGTTAGACTTCAATCTGGTCCTGACACTAAGACCTCTCACTTTTTCTTTATATGCATAAGAAGATTCTAGAAAACGTAATTCTAGGCTTCTTTTTTCAAAACAGACATTAGAATGTACTTGTGACCATGTACAAATAATGCGCTTATGAACGTTTCTATTCTTTACATCTTCTTTTCCCCAAAGTTAATATTTGCTACTTTTTTTCAGTTGCTTACATTTCTATAATTATCACATTGTAGAGTTCTTAAACACCTCACACATTGTTTTCTACAGATTCAGTTTCATTAGATAATTTATCACTTCCAATCCCTTATCATGGACAGTCCTGCTGCTGCCCTCTTCCAATCTGGAATATTTCTTCTGCATGATTGATGTAAAGCTTTTTCTTTCTTCCCCCTTTCTGGATTTTCCATCTCCTTCTAGATCCTGCATCCCTCTTTTTTTTTTCTTTCTTTCATTTTCTCCTTCGTTTTGATGAGTCATATCTTTACTAGTAGTTTTCTGAGTTCAGGACCGGTTAGCTTTGTCCTCCTCACATATCTCAAAATACCTTGATTCTCCCTGATTTTTGATTAAAATGTGGCTTTATGTAGATCTGTAGGCTGACAATTACTTACCCTCCGTATTCAAAATACATTGCTCTATTGTATTTAAACTCTCAATGGTATCCTTTAAAAGACACAGCCATTTCTTTTTCCTGATGGTTTTGTGTGATCTTTTGGTTAATACTGATTTTTGTTTTTTGTTTTTTGTTTATTTGCTCTTTAATCTTCTCTCAAATTATTTAAGGTTTCCTCCTTATCTCTAATATTTTATAATTTCAGACACATGCTTTGGCGTATGAGTGTTTAGGAATGTTTGACAAAGGGTGGTGGTGAGGGGGGTGGGGATTAAATTGACTGCCCTGGTCACCTGTTCAGCCATTGCAAGCTGGAATCTATGTCCTTCAATTAAGGGAAATGTTCTTCTTCTGTTTTACAATTTGCTTTGTTTATTTTTCTGTAACTTCCAAATAGTCTAATAGTCTGGACATCTGAATAGTCTAATTAATAATGAGTATGCCGAATTATTCATGCAATATTTTTGCTTTCTACTTCTTTTATTTACCTTTTAATATTTTTATTCTTATTTCTAATAGATTTCAGCAGCTTAATTTTTTTTCTTATCTTATTTCTAATGTCAAAGCTATTATTGTTCTACTTTACTGGTCTGTCTTTTAGGTCCCATTTCGGTTTTGTGAGTGAAATAGCTTCCATTTCCTAGTGGAAGATATCAATTAATTATAATTTTTGTCTTGTTTTAAAATTTTTTCATGCATTAAAAATTTTAACTGTATTATCTCAGTTTCTTTCTATTTTCTCAATGTATTTGCATGCTCTTTTGGCTTCCTTTTATTTTTTAATTCTTAGTTAAACATGTGAGAAAACAGGTAGCCTATTTATGTTGTAGAATTAACTCACTGTAAACTACAATGAAGGACAAAATTGTCGACCATTAGACTTCAATGAGTCAAATGTTTGTTCATTAACAAAATTCTAGTAAAATGCATATATTACCTTTAGAAACAGTTTTTTTCTACCAAAAAAAAATATAATATTTTTTTTTAGCTGTGATGGAAGTGGGAGCAGTGGATGTATACTCTGGGTAGATAAACTCTGGAGCAAATGGAGGTAGGTGGCTGCGGAATTCTTCTGCTCAGTAGACACGTTTTCAGTTGAATTACTTATTTTAAGTCCTCAGTCACATCTTTGGCTTTATAGTGCCTGAGGTCCCTGTGTGCAAGTACTCACTGGTTCCATGTCCTCAGAATAGTTTCTAGCCTGAACATGGAGGAGAGAGCATAAAGGAAGAAGCTGTTGCCTTACTGTGTGGGATAAAAAAGGATACCTTGGGATCTAATTGCTTTGCATATACATTTTTCTATTTTTCTATTTTTAGCTCCACAGTTCAATACCATTGTAGCTGCCTTCCATGTATGTGTCTTTTTATGGTGCTCTCGAGCCTTCTGTTTCTTGCGGCAAATAAAACCATTTCTCCCTTCTTTCACTTTTTCTGCTAACATATGTTTCATCTTTCTCAGATGAACTGGTTACCAGTTACATTATATATTCTCTTCAACTAGTAGTAATTGTCTTATTTACAAATTGATTTAACAAAAAGAAAACAAGAAACACAATAAACTTGATTTTACATTTATTCAATTTTTAGGAAAATACAGTAAAAGCAACATAATGTAATGGAGATTCGTCATTTTTGACATACTGAAATTATTCTGAAATTTGTGTACATGGTTAAAGGAGATAAGTCTGAGTAGTATAGACCAACTCAGTTCAGTGAAACCATTAATTCTCAAGTACCTTTCATTTATATGTATATTTTAATCATGTATCCATTGATTTCCTTCTGATTTTTGTAACTTCTTATCACTCTTTAGTGCAAGTATTTGCATGGGTTATTCATTAACTCTAGGTTATTCAGTTAAATTATAACCAAGTATAGATATATTGTTCGGAACATAGTAACTTCAGCAAAACTCATTTTGGTTTGTTATTCCTATAAATTTCTTAGTTCAGTTAATCAATTCTCCTCAGGCAAACTTGAAGTCAGAGAAAATAACACAAAACAGCTTAAATGCTTTCACTAGGCAAATCATTTGCCCACTTTTCTATCATAAAAAAAAAATATTGACATCTTTTGTCTCCTTTTTTCTCTTATCCTAGACTCATTGATCTTCTGAGTTTATAGCTTTCTTTTATTCCCCTTCTTGTCATCTGAGCATAATTAACCAGGGACATTTGCACATGCTTTTAATCTACCATGTATATCCAGAATTTCCTATGATCCAACAACTTTTGATCACGTTCATAAGAAAAAAGATTACATTAAAAAGAAGAAAGACGATTCTAATAAACTTCCCAAGATTAGAGAAAATTAAAATAGAAACCAAGGATAATTATGATTTAACACCTGCTTAACTCTGCCAGCAAAGCATAAGAAAAACAACAGTCCAAAAAGAAGTTTATAGACTATTCTAAAGTCAGCAAATATTTCAAAGACAACTCTTATTATGAAGTGAATCAAATAGACCAAAGCCTTGCTGGTGCTTAATATGATTCTTCTTAAATGACATATATCTCTTAAAAGACATAATGGAGTGTTTATAAGTTTCTTTTCACAGATTAATGATAATCAAATAATAAAATTAATTGATTATGAATTAGTTCAAGATATTGTTGCAAATTAACTATTGCCCTTAAATATTTTCTTATAATAACATGTGATTACTCATCTGCATGCTGCAATTTTAAGGAAACTTTAAAGTTGCCATTTGCTGAAAATATTATCTTTCAAAACAGTAGTTCTGAGAAGAAGAACAGAAATACAGAATGAACAAAATTGCTTTCTTTTCCATCTGGGACTATTGGCAGTAATCACACAAAACCATTAATTACCAAAATACATTTACATCATGGTTAAAGTTATATCGAAGAAAAATTCTTAAATCAAAATAGAAAATGATCAGTTTGCTATTTTTTTGCTGGATCATAATAAATTAAACTAATAGTTTGAAGCCTACGACATCAAAAAATACATTTTTTAAAATTTAAATATCCAACTGGTAAATTTGTGAGTATGATTTAGAAATGACCAACTCTCAGTCTCTAAATGAGATTTTAACAGTCAAACTCTGTGGTTGAAATTTTACTTAAAAATTTGAATTACCGCAGAGTCACATTTGGACAGTCTGTATTTAATAAGAAACTTAAAATTTAAATATCCCTGATGATGATTCAAATCATTACGCTTTGAGAAATCTCAAGCCCTGTGATCACAAATTTAGCAAAACACACCAGAAACTGGTTAAATAGATTATTTTATTGTGCCAATGTTTTATTAGCTTAACAGATCTAATTTATTTAAGAGGACTCCATAGCCTTATAAAATACATTTTATTTGGTACACATGATACAATTATTTAAGAAAATTTGCATACTGGCATTGACTTCCATTGGCATCTTAGGAATTACCATTTTACTCTAGTATATAATTTCGATGAATAATTTAGTACAGCAAATTGAATTTGTTATGTGAGCTGTTACCTGGAACTAGCCAAACTATAAGGCTAAGTACACAGTCCTCCAGACTGCCAAGTTTTACCCAAGAGTTCTGACACTATAGGAACGTTCAGAAGTTTCTTTAACTATTAAAGTTTGAAAGATTCTCAGAAATCACTGAAACTTAATATACTCATAGTCACATTTATTACAAGGAAAGGATACCTATTAGAACCAGTCAAAGGTACGGATGCATAGGGAGAAAGCTGGGAAGGGTCCAAATGTGGTGATAACCTTATCTTGGGTAATCATGAATAGCATTACCTAATCCCAACTATGATGTGTGAGAATATGCACAGAATAGTGCCAACCAGGGAAACTCACTCAAGCCTTGGTATCCAGAGCTTTTATTGTTTTTTTTATTATGTAGGCTTGGTTGATCAATTAGTTGTTCAAGTGGTTATACTCAGTCTGGAGACTGATTTCATGAATAGAAAGTCTTCAACCTCTAAGTACATGGTTGGTCTTTCTGGCATGGCCAGCCTCTCCTTTAAGACCAGTAAGTGTGGCTTGACCCACCCCAAGCCATCTTGTTAGCATAAAGTATCATCAGGACCAATGTGCCCATCATAAATATTAAAGACATTCTCATTACTCAGGAAACTCCATGCATTTAGAGGTCATGTCCTAGGAGCCAAAACAAAGGCCAGAACTCTGTACAAGTCTAAATTTTATACTACACAGCTCTTTATTCTCTTCCTTGTCGTAACATCTATAAGGGAAGAGCAAGAATACCAATAACGACAACAGATTGCAGTAACATCATAATCATGTTGTGATTTTAGTATGACCATAGAGAAATTTTTATATTTCCATTCAAATTTGCAGTTTTAACATCTGAAATGTTTCTCAGACCATTTTTATGATCACCTTATATGATGGATATCTATAAAATATAACAAAACATGTGACATCATAATCGGTACGAAATGTATAGCTTTTTGTCAAGAGATAATTTATTACTATCTGAAGATTAAATATAAAATTGAATTGACTATAAAAAATGTTTTTAAAAAGCAGCTAAAGAAATAAGATAAAATAGCAAAGTCTTAATTGAGTAGCCAAAATTATGAATATGGATAAATAAAATGCAGGATGCTACCAATGGTACTCTTAGTACTAAGACTGAGTATAATGTAAGCATTTAAGAGTTCTATTGAAGGTTGTATGTACCTCTATTATTTACCACATGAAAAATAAGATTAAGAAGCTTGGAATATTACGGAGAAGAAAAAGCTAACATTTGTTGGATATTTGGTAGGTTTTATAAGACACTCATTTCATGTAATAAGTGGCTCTGTTGTGTTGTGGTTAGAACATATAGGTTAACAGAGCAGACTGCCTGCATTTAAATCTCAGTTCTCCACTTACCAGTGGTGTGACCTAGAACTAGTTATTAATCTGTTGGTGGGTCTATTTCTTTCTATCTTCGTGTGAAGATAACACCAGTATTATGTGTTGAATTGTCACCCACCAAAAAAAGATTTGTCCATGTCTTAACTCCCTATGAGAGTAACCTTACTTGGATTAGGGCCTTTGCGGATGAAGTAATTAGGGTGAGACCTAATTCAATATGTCTGATGCACTTTTAGAAGAGAAAAATACCATGCGAAAAGACACGCAGGTATATACCATGAGATCAGAGGCAGAGATTGGAGTGATGTGTCTGCAGTCATGGGATGCCAAAAATTCATGACTATCAACAGCTAGGAAGAGGCAAGGAAAGATCCTATTTGAACTCAGAGGGAGCATGGCCTTGCTACACCTTGATCTCAGACCTTTAACCTCCAAAACTGTGTGAGGATAAATTTCTATTGTTTTTAGCCACCTAGTTTGAGGTACTTGTTATAGCAATCATAGGAAACTAATATACAGAGTAAGTACTATTGGGTATATTAAATGAGCATAAATTAAAATAACTTCAATGAGCATCTGAAATGTAGAAAGCGCTATGTAAATGTTTACTTTTTTAGTTCTTAAAGGATGTAATGATTTCCTGAAAATATAAAAAATATAAGTTGGAATGTGATTCAGACCTATTGACAACTAATCTAGATTTTATTTTTGGACATAACTTGAGATATAGTTTCCAGATAGAAAGCCCAATTTCATAGTTTTTGCCTATATTGATAACTGAAGAAAGGAACTCTACACATTGTTATATACTGAAGGTTGAACTATTAATGTTATTAAAAATCAGACATTCCATTACATAAACAGTAATAGAAATAAATAAACAGAAACTTATAGTAGAACAAAGCATCAGGAAGAAAAACAAAATAATAAGTTTGTATGTAATTTCATCAGCATTTGCTAGCTAAAATATTTTGGTTTTTTGTGCAGTCACATCTATATACACATCTCCTAATTAAAATTCATATTACCTATAACAGGCTAAAATTATTTTAGACACTTTTAGGTCTAATACAAAGATATTAAAGACCAAGATTATTTTTATCAATATTAAATGGATGATACTCTTTTAAATAAGCCCAACAAACCTCTATAAAGTAGATATAATAATCAATGTCCAATAACTCAACAAATAATAATTAGCTTCAGATAGGCTTAGAAAAGACAATATATTGCACTTTTAATATGTCAACCATTACATCTAAAGAGGTCAATTTAACAGCGACTATCCTCATTTGCCATTGTTTTATTAATGACCATGTGATGCCAGTTTTATGCACAATAAACCAGGAGCACAAGTTCATTTAATTCCTTTATTACACTGATATTTTCTTGCAATTCTAAAACACCATAGAATGTTAGGAAGTGTTGAAAAATATAATAGGTGCACAGCAGGTAAATTATACTTTTATATCAGCTTTTTGATTTGTGTGAAAATCATTATTATGTAGATGAATTGAGGGTTTTCTCAATGTTTCACTTGCTTCCGTTAGCATATTCACATATTCCTTTTTCTACAAAATGTTCCAAAAGAACATATCATATTCACTGTTAGTAAAATCATATTTAAAATTGCCTGCTTTTTTAAAAGAGGTAAATTTGAGAAAATTGTGATTTTTTTATAGATAAACATATATTTTTTCTCAATAAGTTTATTTTTAAAGAATTTTTTTATGACCAGAAGCAGATTTTTATACTATTTTTATTTGATATAATTGCATTTAAGATAGTGATGAAAAATGGTATTACATTTGAGTTCATGTGTACAAGTAGAAAATGCTATCAAGTTTTCTTTCTATGAAAGATGCTTTCTTTCTTCAAAAGATGTGTTTCTTGTTTCATTTTTCTCTCTTCATTGAAATAGATATTGTGAAATATTTTCTTGCAATGGTAGTTTACATTTTTTCTATAGTAGTAGTTTGAGTATTCTATTTTTTTAATTATTCCAGATAAATTTGTTTGAAATTAATACTCCAAGTACATGATCTCTTATACACAGTTCATTTTTATTCACAGGTCAACTGGATTATAAGTAACAATATCTGTCTTAGAAAAGAAAGTCTGTCCATATGTAGAAAGAAGACACCTATAAAATTAATTTAGCTAAATTAGTATGGCTTTATTTGGTTTCAACAGAAACTAAAAAAAAAAATGTGTAAGCATTGTAGCAATCAAAGGTTTTATCTAACCATTCAAAGTGTCCAGACTGTTATGTGTATATACATAAATTTGATAATATTATTAAAATATTTCATAGCATTCACCAGTAAAACATACTGAGGCTTATTTATTTATGGATAATTAATAAAATATGTAGAAAAATGTAGAAAACCTCTTAAGAGTAATAGATTTTTTCTTTTTCTTTTCTTTTTTTCTTTTCTTTTTTGGCCTACAGCACCTGGTCTTCCTAGGTGGTCTCCATCCAAGTACTAACCAGGCCTGGCCCTGCTTAGCTTCCAAGATCAGATAAGATTGGGCATGTTCAGGGTGGCATGGCTGTATTTAGGGATAGAAAATACACATCTTAAAATAAAAAAAAGAACAAATAAATTTAGAAGAGAAAGCAAGTAACTAAAGATATAGAAAAAAGAGAAGTACTTATATCTAAACTTTTTTTTTCATGTTTGTATGTGTGTGTGGTGGTTCTAACTATTTTATTATTATTATTATTTTATTTTGTATCTTCAGGCTGAAGGCCAAAAATTTGTGAAGCAAGATGTCAGAGAGAAGGTTTGGAAAACTAGGTAACTCACCCTTCAAAAGGTACTTCTTTTTGTAAATATTTTCAGTTTACATAGAGCATAGCATCCCTTACTTTCATCTCATGAGATGGAGTTAACATGATCAGTGCTTCAGTGACTTCAAATTCCTATTCCCCTTACTAACTGAGAACAGTCCATTCTGATACTTTTTGATTCTAATAGTTAATTACTTAAATCATTGTCAAAGATATGTCAATTTTAAAGATTTATTAAATATAAATTTTTAATGTGAATCGTTGTAGAAATGATTTATGCTTCAAAGTAAAATTGTTTTTTATGTTCATATATTTTCTTCAAATTGTATTAATTAGAATTTTCTGTAATGATTTTTCTCAGACCCTCTGCCATTTCTCACCAGAGAACGAATATATACAGTGTACTTACTATTGCAATTACTTGGGGGAGAAAATGGAACCATGGATGTTGGTCAAAGAAGAATTTTGCTTAAATTTTAATGTTTTAATATACACAAGACAGTGTTTTATTCCATTAACACAAAGAGTTGAATTCTTAATGTCAGAGCCCCTTAATGAATATCACGTAAGTAAATTTCTGGGGTAAAAAAAAAGAAAAGAAAAGAAAAGAAAATCTGTTTAATAACTTAAAGATCCTTGCTGTGTGAAGTGACCTACCATTTTTATTCAAAGACCTCATGTACTTTGCGCCAGAGAGCAAATTGGGAAGGAACAATTTGCGGGGCCAGTGGGGTGTCTTATCTCTGCATCTTCTTTGCTTATAACTGTGTAATTGTTGGTAAAGCTTGCTTCTGGGAAAATATTGAGTCGTGTGATTTCGGTTACACGATCAGATCTGTGTGTTAGCTCAGTGCACTGCTCTTTAAGTACTTTGCTGAAATTCGTTTGTGATACTTTAACGGGAATTTTTCTATCTCGTCACAGTTAAATGGATTTGTACTTTTAACTTTTACATGCTCTTTTACTCAAAATTTGAGTAAAAATTTTTATAGTACTTTCATAAAAGAAATCGAGAAACATTTCATACTTTTTAAAGTTTATGTAGAGTTAAAATAAAAGGTTAGATAGAAACTTAAGCATATACCATGATATCTTCTCACCACTAACTTAATATTTCAAGTAATAAAGCCATCGGGTCCCATTTGGTTTGCCGATAATAAATTGTGTAGAGATCTCTCTACAGATTACAGGTACCTAATGTTCTTTTTATGGCACCATGTGGGACTCCAGGCCTCCATGACAGTGCAGAAGGCTTTCCTCCACTTGATGCCTGGAACAAAGCCTGAGATTTTACTGCCACTGAGGGATCTCAACAGACAGTGGCCTGAGATTTTGCCTAACAACGGTTTGTAACTGCTGGGATCTATGTGACTCCTGAGTCTGTCAGCTGTGACATAAATGAAAGCAGACTGGACCCATGGGATGATATGTTTACCTGTCTGCACAGCTGACTGAGAATAATTTTTTGCCCTGGAAGGGTTGGGGGGTGAGGAGGTTGTGGCTAAAAAGTTGTGGGGCAAGGGAACTGAGACCGGAGCCTGGAAAATAGAGCTTCTGCACAGAACTTCAACACAGAAATCAAAGTTTTGCTTGCTTGTTCAACCCTCAGTAGCTGAAATGGGTTTTTGTCATTTTTACCTGCTTGTCCATTGTATGAGAGACACTAATTACTTGAAAATCACAAGAATGAAAAATTAAGAGCAGGCAAAGTTTACAACTAACTTGAGAAGACTCAGGAATCTGAAAGAAGACTAAGCTAAATGTCTAGAATAGGTATTTTTGATTATAAGTAGAAACAGCAAAAGAAACAAATTTTAACTCAAGGCAAAATTAGTAAGAATATTTGAGTTAAACTTAAGATATAAAAAAGATTTTCTGAAAATTCAAAAAAGTAATTTTAATATTAAAAGCTGTAATGCATTAATTGAAAACAGAATAGTTACTTCCAAGAATCTGATTCCTAGAATTAGATGAATGGTCTTAAGATTTATGCTTACATATCCTTCTTGAAGTTTTTTTTTTAAAACTATGTACCTTCTTGCACAGTTTAAGGTAATATCTAAAATGAACTGCTTTAAGTTTTAAAAGTTGCAAATAAATGTTACTATTTTAGCATATTGAAATAGTGACTTTAGAAAATAAAGATGTTCATACCATTCAGTTACATAAAGAAATAAAAATGTCAATACGTATCAAACACCATCAAAATAAATTTTAAAGCACATTAAAAAGCTCGTCTTTATAGTTAGATATTTTACATTGATCTTTTTTCTTCTTGAACTCACATTTCCATTCTACTTCTTTCAGAAAATTTCCTACCAATATAAATATTTTATAATTATAGTTATTTTTGATAATGATTCTATAATATTTATTTTCTACCAGATATATATACAAAGTGAAATTTTATTATTTTTTATTCTTGTCCTAGTGAGGCTTTTTTCATTATTCTGTATTGAGGAATTATTATAGTTATTCTAGGATGTTGCTCATAGCATAAATATATTACCACTTTTAAAGTAATGAAAATATTTATTATTTATAAAAGTAAATGAGTCTTTATTTTCAATTGTTTATTTAGCCTTATACAGCTATCATTTATTGCTTCTACGAAACAGGCTTCAGTACTGGGTCTATTTAAGTTTAATTCATATTGATGTAACATTGAGAAACTTTGTTTAGTATAAATAAGTACACAAAAAGAATGAGCTTTACCGTATAATGTTGCTCTACTCTATGCCACATATCATATAATGCTCTACCACGAAAAATTATTCATGATGGTTATTCCATTGACAAATTATATTCTTCTTTCAATTGCGTTGAAAACAAAGAACTGAAAATATTTGATGTGAAAAATGATTTATTTCTAGTCATTAGGTATATTGATTAGACAATATCGTTTAAGTGTAAACAAAAAATTAACAATAAAAACAAGGGAATAATTATCACTAAATCAAGATGATGGTTTTCTCAGGGTAATAATGATGGAGGTATCTGGATTGGGGTATACCAGGAATTCCAGAGAGAGAGAGGTAAAACTGGATAACTTATAGTTATTCTTTAAAATGTTATATATGTATATGTATATAGATATATTATTTGTTATATATTCCCTGTATATATACATTTGTCTATATATGTATAGATATGTGTTAGAGTAATGTTAAAATTTTAAATTAAAATAAATTAGTAACACACAAGCTAAATTAGTACTAAGAAAATTTAGAGTAATAAGTCACAAAGATAAAAGGGGAAAGTGGCAGCATATGGCACACGTATTTGTTCTTTAAAACTTGCAAAGTTTTGCACACTGAACATTTTAGGACAGTTTTTAAAATCAGATGATAATATCAGAGCTAAACATAATGCATTTCAGCAACTATCCAAATATAACCAAGTTCCTACTGAAGTAACCTATTTATATTTCTGTAAATTGAGGGCACGACTCCAGACAAATTAGATATGGAAAGTTATAAAAGAAACTATGACAAAATATACTTTATACATTGGGGAAATGTGCTTGCATAACGACAATTTTTTTATAGAAAATGTAAAATTCTTTGTCAGCAAAGCTGGCAGGTTTTTTCCCCAACTAAATTAAGAAGATCTCACATAGTAGAAATATCTCCAAAAACAATCTGTCTTTAACTGACCTCATCTGAAACATTGTACACCTTTTTCTGGGTCAAGGTCTTTAATGCGCTTGTTATACAGGAAACTATAAAATAATATACCATTAATACTGTACTGTAGTTTGATATCAGATCCATCCCGATTTGGAGCAAATGAAAGACTATCGGGAATATTTTGCTGAGAAAATTTGTGAACCAGGGAGCAGAAAATCCCAAGTTTTTGAGTAAGTTATATCTTCATCCAAGACCTAATTCCAAAACAAAACAGATGATATTGGATACAAATTGATATCCTGGAAATATCCCCTAATCTTCCTAAGCCTCACCCTCTTAATCTACAATGTGGGTTTTATAAATTTTAAAGGTGATAATACATGCTAAATACTTAAAATATGCTGTCCATAAATGTTAGTTATAAATTTTACTTCAAAGACCTGGAAAGCACCCCAGGCAAACAAAGCATGTGTGGGAAGGAAGAGATGAATGGTATTAATATCATTATTAATATTTTTTAAGTTTATTGGGGTAACATTGGTTAACACGAGTATATAATTTTCAAGGGTACTTTATAATTTGACATCTATATATTCTATTGTGTGATTATCACCCAGAGTCCAGTTTTCTTCAGCTACCATATATTCGATCCCCTTTACCCACTTCACTCTCCTCACCTCTATATTTGACTTCCTTTTGAAACCTTTTTTTCTTCAGGTACAGCATGCATAAGCTAAAATGCATGAAATTATATAACTATCACCCTTGGCAAAATAATTGGCATTAATAGAGCGTTCAGTGTCTCACTTATTACCCCAAACAAAGGTAACCACCATAGATTAATATTATCTGTTTTAAACTTTATATCTATGAAAACATAGCTATGTATTACTCATGTACACATCTTCTTTGGCTGTCAGTTTTACACTATCAGATTCATCTATATTGTTGAGATGGCATTAGTTTTTTTTTTTCATGTTTTTATCACATTTTTGTCTGACAATAAGTAATGTGACCCACATAGGTAATTTTAAATTTTCTAGTAACCACATCATAAAAGTAAAAATAAATAAAATTAAATGAATAAATTTATCTTATTTAATCATATATCCAAATGTTATTTTAATATGAAATTATGAATGAATAATTTTACATTTTTTTACTAAATCTTTAAAGTTTATTCTGTATTTTACACTTATAGCATATCTCAAATCTAATTAGTCCAGCTCTCTAAGTATTCAGTAGCCACATATAGCTAGTGGCTGCTTTACTGGACAATCCAATAGTTCAGTACGCCCTTATATTAATTTATATGCCCTTTCAACAGTTAATTATTATGTGTGTACTTTCTAGTTTGGGGCTACTATTTTTAACATTGTTGTGAACATTTTAGTACATGGTTCCATGATGCTTGTATGTATGCATTTTCATTACATGTGTATGAAGAGTGGAGTTACTTCTTTATAGATTCTGCATATGTTCAATTTTATAAGTTACGGGCAATCAGTTTCCAGGGTATTTGTTCCAATTTACCCTCCTGCCAGCTTCGTGCGAGAGTTCCAATTATTTCGCATCCTCTCAAATAATTTGTATTGTTATTTCCTTCTTAAAATTTTACTCACACTGGCGGACACCATTTTAAGTTGCAATTCCTTGATCAAAAATGGTATTTAGCACTTTTATGTGTTTATTAGTCATTTTGATCTCTTTTTTGTATGAAGTGTCTATTCTAATTTCTGTCCAATTAAAAAGTTGAATGCCTGTCTTCTATTATTTACTTATTAAAGTACTAGATACCAAGATTTAATAAAGCAATGAATTATGGGCAAAAGCGCAGTTTAATGGAATGTAACAGTACAGTGTGTCCAGTTGTACATAGGTATCTCGTATATAGAGAAAGTACCACTGCAGTACTGTGGGGAAAGGATGATAGCTATTAGTAAATAATGCTGGATAAATGAATAATCCAAGTAGATTTTTAGATATCAATACAAAACAAAAAAATTTTTTGGTCTCTTCCTCACACCATGCATAATAATAAATGACAGAAAAATTGTAGGCCTAAGTATAAAGAAGTGAAATAATAAAGCTTTTAAAAGATAACACAGGATACTATTTTAATGACCTTTTTATAGGCAAAAACAGGCATAAAGGAAATGTTGATATTGTATATCAGCCTTTTTAATGACACTTTTACTTATAGCTGAGTTTATAGCTATTTTATGATAAAATGTTGTTTGCAAATTATATAATTATTGAACCCCTTGTTAATAAAAAAGTAAAGCCATATGCTAAAAACAATTAAAAGATGCAAAATATTCTAAAATGAAAAATAAATCTCCTTTTTACTCTTTGCCGTCATCTGGTTTAACCTTTCTAGAAGTAATCACCGTTACCCTTTTCTTGGCTATCTTGCATACATATAAAGGGGATTCTAGAACTTTATCATGTTTGTTTCACTCTCTATATTGAGGCATAGTTTCCCACAGAATATCAAAACCAGAAATCAAATGATAATTTTAGTTGCACACAGAATATTTGGGCCTCTTCATCATCAGAATTTTGATAATAAAATTATTTTCTTCCTTCAGTTAATAACTTTACTGAAAGTTCAAGTATCTCCACTTTTAATTATGGTGACAGTTATGTTTTATTTAAATATGAAGTTTTGGAGACGTGAAATAAGACCACAGGACAATAAGGTTTTCCCAAGGTGACAATTAATGAAAGATTCCATAAATATTCCAGAATTCCCAGTCCCTGTCATGAGTCTTTAAGTTCTGCTGGTTTTTGTACAGGTGTATCCTGTCATTTAAACAGAATTAGTGAATATATGCCATTACTTAACATTATAATTAATATCAAAATATATGGATATAAAAAATCTCCTAGTTTATGAGAATGTCATAGTAAATAGTATAAAGAAATTTGAAGGCTATACTAGAGGCTACATTTAATTTAGAAGAGAATACATATATAGTACAGAAAAAAAAAGTTAGCAGAGTTTTGATTTGAAGATTCTCAGGAGACGAAGAAATGTTTGGCCTGGACACTGAATAAGTAGAAAGGATTTCAGGTAAAGACTGAGATGGGCTAAGGAGATGGACTACATCTCAAAGAGGGGCTATTCATCATCCATTTGCTCCTCGTGCATTTGATGCAAATATTTATTGGTCAACTACTTATGCTAGTTGTTATGTTAGACATTGAAGATATAAAGATGAGTGATTCCACAGGAGATGACTGTGAAACAGTGGGAAAGATAGCAATGTAAACATATGATTGTAATACAAACAGTCGATAGTAATATAATTGTGCTACTGTGTAGGTATAAAAGCCCAATGTGTTTTAACTACTTGATGACCTTTAGTAGTTCCCATAGATATACTAGATCCCAGAGATAATAAGTATTTGCTTTCCGCGTCTCCTGTGTCTCTTGCCTCCTATTCTTTTTATTCCTCTGTTACTATGTTACTAACTCAGGGGCGTTGATAATTCATTTTTTAGTATATAAACCTTCTCATTGGAAGTGTTCTCATTGGAAATTCATCCAATTCATAGATTTATGGAATTGAACCATCACAAGATTACCTAGTGTGGTTCCCCTACTTATTTCTTTAATTACTCTTTATGCTCACTTCAGGAGTAGATATACTAAAATTGGAACCGAATCAGCAATACTCTGCTTTACTCTGAGGTAGAGCAGGTTTACTGACTCTTAAGAGACATAGAACTTTTATATACATCGGAGAATTTTGAGCAGACCGCTCACATCTTACTGAAAGAGTCCAAACTGATGTACCCAGAGAACTTTGAATAAATACTTAATTCTTCAGCATAGGTCCTCTGCTAGAATATGAAAAGGATAACTGCATACATAAGACACCTGAGACTTGGTACAAAGGAAAAATCTCTAAGTCTTAGTTATATGGTTCAGAATAAGGATGTAAAGTGTGTTTAGTAAAACAAAAACCTGGACTCTGGAATCAAATACATCTTCAATAAAGATCCCAACTTAAACTTTAAAACAAACTCTTTGAGGAAAAGTTTTTTTTTTTTTTTTCATAAATGAGCTTATCATGTTAATATAAAGAGTTCTCAGAATACATGAGTAAAGTTCCTACTATAATCTCATTTCTTCAATATCTATGACAGCCTTTGTTGGAGGTTTATTTTTAAAGCATTTGACTATATTAGGAAAAAATAACTATGATAAAAGTGAAAGACGTGAAGTTACAGAAATTTCAATGATAGAATAATCAATACAAAAGACATGCAAAATTATGTAACATATAAATTAAGTAAACTTGGTTGGGAGGGGGCAGAAAAAAGCAAAGCCATTACAAAAAAAAAAAGGGAAAAGTAAAATATTTTCTAGAGAACACACATTGTATAGAGAGGGAACCTGGAAGAGAGAAGGTAGGTGGTGTGAATATAGATAATCTTCTGGAAAGAAGGAAACGACAGTGCCAAATTCACCTCCATCCTGGAACAGGAATGAAGAGGAAAATAGCGGAAGGTTTATCCTCTTTGTTTTTAAAATTGATAGCTTGACTCTGAAGAAATCATTAGAACATAAGACTTTATAATTCTCTTCTTTGGCTATGTACTCTTAGTCACTAAATTCTGCCTTGCAGTGACAAAAGTCAATGAGATACATATATTTATAAAGGAAACCATTAAAGAATTATGTATTTGAATTACAAATATATAATTTGAATTACTCGTAAGTTTATAATTTAAAATTTTAAAAAACATAGCATAAAAAAGTACAATATAACCATGTGCTAAAAACACAATCACGATAAAAGTTTTTAAATTTATAGTTATCTAAATTATGTGAGTGCTTTGTACAAGTGCTTGACTTTTCATAATTTTAATCCTGTGGTGATTTTTAGAAGTTAAAGGCCATGTATTAAATTAGAACAGAAGAAGCGATGAAAACAGCGGTAGAGGCAATTGTTGATCAATCCAGTGATGGTGTCTTCTTCATCTTTTACAAAAGTGCAGGTGGAAAAATGGCTCATTGAGGAAACTGAAAGAAGATTTTATAATCATATTTTCTTCGGAGGAAGAAAAGGTGTGTTTAAGTGTGGTCCTGTGTCTGTGGGGGAGCTGTGTCTTGAATTTAACATTTGACTGCAATGTCTTGATCATAGATTACTAGATTATTTTATGTTTGCCATTTTAGTAATCTGGTTTTGTAATAAGTTATCTCTATTCTCCTTTAGAATGAGATCAGAAAGGAGTAAATGAGGATAGGTATGGAAGACAGGAGAAAGAAAGAAATAAGGAAACAATTAACTTGGAATAACTTCAAATGGGAAAAAGAATAAAATGTTATTTTTATTAAATATTCTTATATGAACTTAAAATGTGACTAATATGTATATACTCTGTTAGTTATTTTTTCCATATCATTATTGTACTAGAAGAATATAATGAAAATTAGAATGAAGCAAATTTAACCGGCTTCTCTAGATAATGAAGAGAAAGTTTATGGAGTAAATGAGTTAGTAAAAATTCCCAGAATGCCAAATTTACTCCTGAACCTACCTTATGCATTGAAAGAATAAAAGAATTTAGTCCAGGGTATAAGCATAAATTACCATTGCATCAAAGCTCTAAAGAGATACCTCAAGAGACTAAAATCATATCCCTAGACCCCTTCAAAATGGAAAAAAAACATCATATATATGTAGAAACTTGATTAACAATTTAACACTCTAAATAAAAGGTAAGTTTCAATTTATAAGCTCAGAATGGGATGTTGAAAATTTTATTTGAGGAAGTTCACATTTACATAACAAAAACTATTATTTGTAGTTAACTAACCTTTAGAAAACTCTATTCTTAATATTCTCCTGTCAAGATATTTGGGAAATTTGAAGTTAATAAGAATTGCATATAAGCAACTATGTTTGTGTAGAAACTAAGGCAAACATTATATGGACAAAGCAGTCAAATCTTAATTAAAGAGATGCCAACCTTTCATTTTGTTCACTTGAAAATATATGAAGAATTTTTATATCATTTCTCAATAACAAAAATGCATATTATAATTTTATAAAGTAGTAACTAAAGTAACTTATTTATCAACAAGTTTTCTTCCAAGTCCTTATTTTGTGGACATCAACTTTCATAACTTAACAAAGCCTAACTTGAAATATAATTATTTGAATTCCTGGGTTTTTATGTGTATATTCTGGCATTAAGGTATATATGTCTATATGTGTATACACATACACACAAGTATATATATTATAGACATATATGTGCATACACATATACATATACACAAGTATATATATTATATACTTACACATACCCATACACATATATGTGAATCAGGAATGCTTGAATTTCTCAGAAAAGTAAAACCAATTAATATCTTATAGGTTAATATAATGCTATATTTATATTTTTAAAGAAATTTTTCTAAGCATTGCAGCAGTAGTAATGGAAGTAGAAGAGTAAGAATAGCAATAATAAATAGAAATCTCTGTTTAAGAATAAAGTGAGCAGAAGTAAGCTTCAAAAAAACAGTAAAAGTTGGATGATAGAGATTATGTATGGATTTCATCAGCAAATGACCAAACTATTATTAATCATCTGTAGCAACCCACTTGAAGTTTGGCCCAGCATTGGGATTGGAAAAATTTATAGTTGTCTGGTCAAAAAAGAAGCTAGAATGAACAAAGGGGTTGTATTGCCTATAGGATGAAAATCAATTGATATCTACTGTACACAATTTAATTACAGTTCTATGGACAGTAAATTGCTTTTGTATTGCTACACCTTAAATTCTGACCATACAGTTTTAAAATAATCAAGGCAATTGAAAGTCAATCGAATTTGCACAACTCTATAAAACCAGTCATATCAGAAGGTCTAGTAGACAGAGCCAGCAAGCTTCCAAAAGCACACCCACAAATTTTCTTTATTTCCAAATTTAGCAACAAAAGAGTTCAAAAGAATTAAAGTTTATATTCTCAGAAAGATGTTTTTTTCCTCCTCCTTACATTTTCAGTTAATAGGAAATATTTATTATTTCTGAGATTTGATGGAAATTTTTGTTCTTTGAATGAGAAAAAAATAACAAAAGCAGTTACAAAGAAAACATTTATTTTTCCCCCAGAGTGTTATCAAGCTCTGGTAAACGCTATATCTAGTCATTGCAGTGCATAGCAACAAAAGCAGTAGTAGCAGGTGGCAGTATGAATTTAAATTAGATGAAATGCTCTGTGGGACTGCAGGAGGTCTTCTATATCAGTTTTTGAGTGTGCATGTGAGACACATACAGACTCAAGTACCGCAAACTAGTCCAGCTATAGATGTCTTTCTATTTTACCAGAGTGCTTATGTTCTCTCAATATATTAGTCGTTTTACTCATGAAAGTATTTTACGATAATATATACTAAAGAAATCCAGGAGCTCTTTTCTAAAAGATAATGCATAGAACAAAATAAAACAACTTGCTTCTTAAACCAGTCCTAGAAAGGTTGGTGACCACATTGTATCGTCCATTTTTAATTAATCTCACACTATTTATTTGAGAGAAATTTCATAACATGGGATAATATTAATAATCATACTATAGTTTTAACTTAAAATTTTGAAAACTGTACTATGACTCCTAATCACATTTCCACTTTTCTGTATTTGCACAGTGACTTGCAAGCCTTTTGCCATGTGACCCGAAAGACCACACTATAGAGAAAATATTATTCTTCACCTTGTTGTCAGGTTGACCACATGATTTGTTTTGCCAATGAAATGAGTGGAAGCTATGTACAGCAGTGACCAGTAAAGGTTTAAAAGCCGTTACACATTTTCACTGCTCTTTTATAATTTGTCAGGCTTGTATACCATATCTGAGTGTATGTGTGTATGTACAAATATATGTGTATATACATTAAATGAATTAATTAAATTATATTTAATAATAAAGCATTAAGATATACTTTAATAGATTTTTTATTTTAACTATTTTTCGATTGCAGTTGACATTCACCATTGTATTAGTTTCAGGTGTACAGCATAGTGGTTAGGCATCTATATAACTTATAAAGTGATCTCTCGAATAAGTCTTTCACTCACAATACCATATGTAGTTATTACAGTATTATTTACTATATTCCCTATGTTGTACTTTACATTTTCATGACTATTTTTTAACTGTCAATTTGTACTTCTTAATTCTTTTACCTTGTTCACACAGCTCCCCCACCCATCCCATCTGGCAACCATCAGTTTGTCCTCCGTATCTATGAGTTTGTTTCTGTTTTCTTTGTTCACTTATTTTGATTTTATATTTCACATATAAATGAAATCATATGGTATTTGCCTTTCTCTGTCTGACTTATTTCAGTTAGCATAATACTCCCGAGGTTCATCCATGTCTTAAATGGTAAGATGTCATTCTTTTTATATGGCTGAGTAATATTGCATTGTATATATGTTCCACTTAGTCTTCATTCATCTTTTGGATGGAGCTTTTAATCCATTTATATTTAAATTAATTGTTGATAGACATGTAGTTATTGTCATTGTATTAATTGTTTCCTCATTGTTTTTGTGGTTCTTATCTGTCCTTTTCTTCGTCTATTGTTCTCTTTTCTTGTACGTTGATGGCTTTCTATAGTGTTGTTTTCGTATTCTTTTCTCTTTATTTCTTATAGTTCACTTGTAGAGTTTTGGTTTGCAGTTAGCATATGCTTCATTTATACCGATCTATGTTTATAGCAGCCCATTTTTAATTGAAGGTCATTTAAGTTAGAACACATTCTAAAATAACTACCATTTTTACTCCCTCCTTACACATTTATGTTTTTGTTATTATTTTTAGAATTTGGTATATGGTACTCACTAAATGATAGTATTGTATATAGAAGTTATGACATCGTTTTGTTTATGTATACAAATACCAAAAGAAAATGATTAATTTATAAATTGAATAATACATGAGGCTACATGTTTAATACTGAGAGCATGCATGGCCTTTATGAGGAAATAGCCTGGGTTTGGATCCTATGTCACTTGTTAACTTACTGTATGAATTTGGTAAAATTTCTTATCCTTTTCCACTTCAATTTTCTCATCAAGTAAATTGGAAAATAATAGTTTATCTCTCATGAAATTACAATGAAATTATATGCGCCGAAATATATAAAGTCGTTAACTATAGTACTTAGCAGATAATGAGCACTACATAATTGTGCTCCATCCCTAACATTACTGTTGCCATTATTATTAATAATACCATTAATTTTTTTGAAAGCATATAAAATGTGGGGAGTTACTTTGATCTCCTGTTCTCCTAATATCTAGGTAGCGTATTCTCTGTCTCTTTGAAAGAAGTGCTTTTTATTTCAGTTCCACCATAAAGGATAAAGGAATTCTCCCAAAAGACAGGGAGAGTTTCAGGGATCCAACCTGTTTTCTTTCTGAAATCTGGTAAATTTTCTCCCTAATCATGTCTATATGAAATAGGACACACACAATGCTTAAGGTCATACAGAATTCCTATCACTTAAAAGGAATTTGAGAGGTGAATTACCTCCCAGGTGTTGCTATTATAATAGCTTTGTTTTTTCCTTATACCCCGTGGGGGCTTCTTCACCTCCTGCTCAGCACTTCATCTGCTTACTGGTAGATGTCATTGTCCCCAGCATTCTTTACTTATTCTCTTTCTACAATAGATCTCCTGCACATCAACAAATTTTAACACCAACTATTTCTCTAGTTGTGGTCTTCCTCTGGAATTTCAAACACTGATTTCCAATGTTATGTTGAACATCCTACCTCCGCCACTACAGGTGGCCCATAGGTGTCTAAGACTCACTTTGCACAAAGTTGAACACTTCTCTCCTCATCCACTTCACTCCTTAAAAAGGGCATTTGTTGAGAATGGAAAAGTATCCTGAATTCCTCCCTATCCTTCACTCCTTATGCCCAGTCGATTGCCAAAGCTTCTTGTTCCAAATGCTCAATGTCTCTTACTGCCGCTGCTACTGTCTCACGCTAGGCTTTATCATCTCTCACCTGAATTACTGCAATAGCCCCTTGATTACCCCATTTGTTCTCCAGTCTCATCCATCCCAATGTTTCATCATACTTCTCTAAAATAACTTCTAAATTAGAACATAATCATGTTTGCTTTACTTAAGAACCTTAGTAAGATTCCCCATATCCTTGAAGAAAGTTCACATTTCATTATATGATAAAAATAACCATGTATGATCTGATTCTCGTATACATTCTAGTCTCATCCTTTGCATATCTTTTACTTCCCAATTTAGATCTACTTACAAAGTCCTCATTATCCCATTTCATACTGTTCTGTCTGCTGAAAATGTTCCTTCCTCTTTCATTTCAAAATTAGTCAATCATTTTCTCTTATTGAAATTGCTTTTGCTTATTTCACTTTAAATGTATTAATTTATATCAATGTGATTTTTTTTTTCTCCAAAATTTCTTGTATGCCTCTTTTTGCACTCTGTCAAAATTATTTATGTTATTTTCTACTGTTCTCCACTGGTCCATGAACATCAGGTAGACAGAATCTGGGACATGATCTTAGCCCTAATCTAAGCTGGCAAGCTGATTCCAATGTTTAGGTATTTAAAACATTTCTTGAAATGATGAACAATTGAATGGATAACTGATAAAGCATGTTGGTTGAGAGACTTTTTCAAAAGTTGGTTGATATGATTATACTAAAAAATGGTCCATTGGGTTAGACTTTTAGAAAACCAGAAAGTTCAAAGAGCAAAGTGCAGGACTAATGAACACAATGGCCAAAAACAAAGTTGTGAGATGCCGTATTCCCAAATAAGTAGAAATTATGTATAGAAAACAACAAATAGGATTCAAAAAGGCATGAAAAAAGAACCCGTTTTATTTAAAAGTTATTTTGTCATTTCATTTGTACGAAGTTAGGAAGACTTTATTGTGATGCCACATGAATTCTTAATACATGAAATCGTATTAGTAAAAAAAACCTCAGAGGTTAAGTGTCCAATGATCTACAGGTACAGTAATCACCTTTCTACCAGTCCTAGCATGTGACTATTCAAATGTAATATGAAAAAGCATTGAGAAATGGAACCAATTATCTATTATTAGCCTTTTATTCCATTGCCAATTAGTATTAATTTTCTTCTGAAAATCAGGATATATATTGTTATATTTGTGCTTTAAAAAAGTTAAGCAACTAAAAATCATGTACTATTGTTATCACTGAGTGTTGGGGTTATAAGAATTTCTTTTTTACTCTGTGTTTTAAAGAGTTTCCCAATTTCCTCAAAGGAGTTTTTTATTTTTTCAAAAAATGAAGAAAGAATGAAAAGAAATTAGGCAAAGAGAAAGAAAGGTAGAAAGGGAGAGAAAAAAGAAAAAGAGAGAGAAAAAAAGAGATAGAGGGAGAGAGGGAGGGAGAGAAGGAGAGAGGAAGGAAGGATGAGAAGGAGGAAGAGAAGAAGGGAAAAGGAAACCCATTCTCGTATTGAATCGAAAATTTCCTCTTTTAAAATTATGTTTACCAGTTATCTTTAACAATGCAGAAAAATTAAGTCTATAACGAACATAGTGATTTTATGACTATTTAGCTATGGCAACCATTATAGCTCTTAAATTTCTCTTTCCAAGTTATAATGACCTTTTCCTTCTCTATCTCTCTCTGCATTTATTTCAGGAAGGTTTCATGAAGTGATGGCAAAATCTCCAGGATTATCAAATGAGCTATTTTTCTGTTGTGCAATCTTTCAAAAAATAAAATAAACTCAAGTATTTTTTTTTTAAAGTTTACATGCACCCAAATCAGTTATCCAAACTTCACAGGAATTTTTTTTAATATATATAAACCTGGACTTCTTATGACATTTAATTTTGTCTATAGTTATTTTCAGGTTGCTATTTTATAAAAGAACAGGTGATAGAGATAATTATTTATATAATACATTTTAACTTATATATGAAAAACAAATACATATTAATGAAAAATAAGCAAAATCATCTGAAAGTTCCTTGTTTAGTTGACATCTGTGAAGAAAAGAAAATCTAATTATTAGGTCAGTTAAATATTTATGTATTCCTTAAATAAATTATGTGAAAATTTTGAGTTAATCTGTGTTATGCTTAATAGTAGGACCGATAAACTTCACACATTTATGTGAAACTCAGTCATGATTTCATTATTAACAGGTATCCTAAGACTGAAATGAAAAACTTGGTTCAATTAAACATTTAATACTGTTGATGATGAATAAGAAAGTATGATGACGTTTAATTAATGCATAGTGATTCTCTATAGAGCCTGATATATCCACTGATTGTTCTTACCAAATACTACATTGGATATTAATAACATTACTTACTAATCTATAAATCTAACTAATGCAGAGCATCATATCTGTGATAACTAAATTTTAGATATTGCATTTCTTTAATGTGGGTCATTTTCATGAGTGTATATACTCTTCGCACTTATTTGTCTTTTTATTTACTTAGTTCATATGACAGAGTTGATTTGCAGTATTTTTCTTGTCACTAAATTAAGTCCTCCCATCTAAGAAAGAATCAGTAAAAACAGCTATAGCAATGAATAGCTAAAGCTGTTTGCCACATAATTATGTTGTTTGAAATTACAGGAACTAGATAAGGCAGTTGATAAGATAATTTATTGGATATTTCACCCTCTTTTAATGGGTTTTATTTTAAATCATATGAAGTACATTTTGACAGGAACTTAAAAGTTTCTAATTATCTTTAAAAGAACTTTCTTTTAAAGTTTGTTTCTTAAAATGTTTCATTTCACTGTTGCACATTTTTTCTATTTGCTGATCTTTTTTATTTTAATTTTATCCAGACAAAGAGTGAAGACAGGCCCTGAAGGAGTAGATACCTAAGCTAAATTCTAAGGATAAGTATATTCTCACTTGTATAAAGCAAGAGTTCTAAGCAGAAGGACCAATACAGGGAAAAAATTGGCTTATATTTGTAACTCTCAGAAGTCCAGTGCCTCTAGAGCAATTGAGCAGGAAGAGTAACATGAAATACTGCAGGGGAAGTCAACAAAAGGAGAATTATAGTCCCTGGTAGGTGGTTGAAATTTTCTTCCAGGTGTCGTGGGAAGTCATTTAAGAAAGAGGTCATACAGCACAGTGGTTAGGTATGCATCCCCTGGATCCAGACTTCCTGTTTTAAATTCTGACTCTGCTATTTACTGTGTGACCTAAGACATATTTCATAAATGCTCTGTGTTCTATTTGTCTCATTAGTAATATGAAGGTAATAATTAAATTTACCTCATATTTTTGTTGTGGGGTCTAAATACACATGTTAATACTTGTAAAAATGCTGAGAAAAATGTTTAGCACATGGTAGGTTCTAAATAAGAGTTTACTATTATTGTCGATATGGTGAAACTTGATGTGTTTATCTGATTGCCTATTTTTTCTCAACAAAGTACAAGTCAAGATCAACAGCAAAATGTTAGAGAGAGCACCATAAATTAGAAAGTTTCCTTCTTACTATTTTCTCTTTCTGAACTCCTAACCATCCGATTTTACTACCCGACTAAATCCACTAAATGTATGACTTACTTATTTATATTTTATTTATTCATTTTTTGTTTTACTTTCTAGGGATTTCTTCAACTTCATCTAATAAGACGTTTAATGTTCTTATTATTATTACTTTCACAAATATTTTTCTCATTCCCTAGATTCTATTTCTTGTCTCATATTTGTGATGACACTAGTTCTATATTCTTGAAATTTTCTTTTTCAATGTAGCTTTTCTTTCTTCAGAGTTTCTTTTTCTATATGCTTATTTTAATAGTTGTTTTTTGTTTTGAAGACTTCTCTGGTAGTTATTGGCTCTCCATTCACATTTAAATATAAGCCACATTAATATGTGTGAGATGATATCTCAATGTGGTTTTGATTTGCATTTCTCTGATTATTGGTGATGTTAAGCACTTTCTCATGTACCTGTTGGCCATTTATATGCCTTTTTTGGAAAAGAAATATCTATTCAGTTCCCCTACTCATTTTGAAATTGGATTATTTGTACTTTTTTTGCTAGTGAGTTGTATGAGTTCCTTATATATCTCAAGTATTAGCCCCTTATCTGATACATTGTTTCAAATATGTTCCCTATTGTGAGGGCTGCCTCATTATTTTGTTGATTGTTTCTTACTGTGAAGAAGCTTTTTTATATATAATATAGTCCCACTTGTTGATTTTTGTTTTTGTTGCTTTTATTTGATGTCGTATAAAAACTCATTACTAAGATCAATGCCAAGGGAGTTTCTCCCTATGTTTTCTTCCAGTACTTTTATGGTTTCAGGTCTTACATTTAAGGCATTATTTCATTTTGAGTTTATTGTGAGTAGTGTAAGATAGGTGTTCAGTTTCTTTTCTTTTGCATATTAATATTCAGCTTTATTGAAAAGATGACCTCTTCCCCATTGAGCATTCTTGTTTTTGTTTTTGTTTTTGTTTTTGTTTTGTCAAATATTATTTAACAGTATATTCATAGGTTTATTCTGGGCTTTTAATTCTATTTTGTTTGTTTGTACATCAGTTTTTATGCCAGTACCATATTGTTCATTACTATAGCTTTGTAATATAGTTTGAAATCATGAAGTAAAATGACTCCAGCTTTATTCTTTCTCAAGATTGCTTTGGCTATTTGGAGTCTTTTGTGATTCTATACAAATTTTATGTTTCTTTTTTCTATTTATGAGAAAGTGACTATTATCAAAGAGGTAAGAGATAAGTATTGGCAAGGATGTGGAGAGAAAAGCATTGTTGGTGGAAATTAAATTGGTACAGCTATTATGTTAAACGGTCCTTAAAAGTAGAATTACCATTTGATCCAGGAACCCCACTTTTGGGTATATATCAAAACAAAATCAAAATCAAAATCAAAATCAAAATCACTCTCCAGCAGACGTATCTGCACCTCTGTGTTCATTGCAGCCTTATTCATAATAGCCAAGATGTGAAAACAACTTAAGTGCATACTGACAGATGAATGAATAAATAAAATGTGGAATATATATACATATATATACATAATAAAAGTAAAAACACATTAAAGTATATATATATACTGACTATATATATACTGAATAAATATCATAAATAATATATTATCATTATATATTATCAGATAGTATATAATATATTATATATTATACATTATAATATATATTATGCATTATATATTATCATATATTATTTGGCCATAAAAAAATAAGGAAATCCAAATTCCAGTCATTTACAACAATATAGATGGATCTTGGGGGTATTATGGTAAATGAAATATATCAGACAGAGAAAGACAAATAATACTGTATCATCTCACGCACATGTGGAATCTAAGGAAAGCCAAACTCATAGAAATAGAATGTAGAATGGTGATTACCAGAGGCTAGAGGTGGAGGAAATGAGGAAATGTTGGTCAAACAGTACAAGTTTCCAGTTAACAGAACAAGTTCTGGGGATCTAATATTCAATATGGTGACTAAAGTTAACAATTTTGTATTACATATATACTTAAAAGTTACTGAGAGAGTAGCTCTTAAATGTTCTTATCACACTAAAAAAATTATTATTATGTGAGGTGATGAATGTGTTAAACTAACCTTATTGTGATGGTCACTTGGCAATATATACATGTGTCAAATCATGATGTTTACACCTTAAACTTACACAATGTTCTCTGTTAACCATATCTCAATAAATCTGGAAAAAAGTGAGCTATACTAAAATGCTGATCAGAAGATATATGTGAGTCTGCGTGTGGGGAAGGGCATGAGGAGGTTGGTTGTCAACCCTTTAGATTCAGTTTAGGGTAAAAGCGTAGAGATTCAAACATTTTAGAAGATACCCTCCAATGTAAGAACCTGTAGGTCTCTTGTCCTGAATGGAAGAATGATATAATCTAGCTTGTATTTTACACGATTATCTCTGCTGCCATAGGGAGTAATGGGGAAATCAAGTGATGAGAGGAAAATTTTAAGTGGCCCTGGGCTTGCTCTACTGAGCTCAGTCTCAGACCTCATGCTGATCCCAGGAGAGTTTTCTAAACATTTACAAAGTTGAAGTTAACTTAAAGACTAACTTGAGGCAGAGGCCCAGGAGAGACAAACTGCCAACTATATCTGCTTAGAACTGGTAAACACCATGGGAAAAGTATCTGGGAAAATCCACTCAACATCACAGAATCCAATCTATTCAGTTAATTGATAACCTTGGGACCAAAGTAGCACACATATGGTAGGGAAACAGGGCTAGCTAGCCTTCTACATATTTGGAGTGAGTATTTACCCATTAGGGATACTGCAAAAGACACATTTGCTAAAAAACTTTGCTCCAGAATCCCTAAAATTCCAGAGTTATATATTTATATTTTTGCAGTAACATTGCCTTTTTTTGCAGCTCACTGTTCCAAATGAAATATACCTATGAGTACCATGTTAAGCTTTCCCTGAAAGATGGAAGTAAAAATATGTTGAAATGTTAAAGTATTAGAAAGGGAATGAACTAAGTATGATCTTTGCCTACTTCACAATTTTGCTACAGGCTGGCCAAAAGGTAGAATAAAATCTCAAACGAGCCATAGTAAAGAAGAAGAAAATTTCTCTGTAAATATGAGCAGAAGCAGCAAATCATCAGCCAATTGATTGGAAAAGCTCTACAGTGAAAATATTTAACAATTTTTTTGTTTTGTTTTTAGAAATAATAATAATAATAAAGCTGGAATTTATTATGCAGAGCAGGTATTTGCTAATTACTGTCGTGATGTAGGCGTGTGCTTATGTATACATATGTGTATGTGTGTGTGAATATATGTATGTAAATATATTTTAGTCTTTATCACAACCTAATGTGTTATACTAGTTTAATATATGCAGATATTGAAGCACAAAATGGTTAAATGACTTATCAAGACTATACAGCAATATCTGATTTATTAGGATGTGAACCCAAGCAATCTCACTCCAGGGTCTATGAATTTTAACACTTTGAAGAGTGTCTTAAAGAAACATGATATTTTCTTGCCTACAAGCATAGAAACTTTTTATTTCCTGTTAATAAAATTACTTACTTTTATATAAATAAAAATGTTAGAATGTAACTATAAATAACATGGTCACTATAAAATCACATGCACACAAAAACCTTCCATTTCTTTCATAGAAATAAATGTAGAATTTTTCAAGAATTATAACTTCATTCAGGGAAGTTATTCAGTGCAGGAAAAGAGCTTTGGTGACTGTGTAGTCCATACACCAGGTAGCAGCGTGACAATGAGTATATTATTTTGCTTTCCAAAGTCTCATTTTTCATCCTGTAAAATCTATAATAACATCCATCTTATAACATTTTGTGAAACGAAAAAAATATTTGTAAAACAGCTGGTGTTTAGTAGACAATGATGAATACTTATATCAATGAAGAGTCACCAACAAAATTTGTTTTTGTCATCCTTTCAAAGTGGAAATAATGCCACATTGAAAATGGAGATTTCAGTTTCCAGCATTAGCTTTTCGACAATAGAGTAGAATATCTACTGTGGACTCTCCCTGGAGGAGAGCCTATAAAATACTTAGAAAGTTAAAGGCTCTCATAATGGAGAAAGGGAACAAAGAGCCTCAAATAGAAAATATGCCCTCATGTTCTGAGCACATTTTGAATTACAGTTGACCCCCCAGAAAACAACAGCAATGTATCGAAAGCACCATGTTAAGGCTTTATGACCATTCTGGGTAAAGCTCTTATTTGCCCTATATACAATGTAAATAGAACACCACCATTTGTTTTGTATATTTTAGTATCTCTGGCTCTAAGAGAAATGTGTTTCTTGGCAGTAAGAATTTGTATTATCAACTCAAAATAAAATAGCAATTTCCCACAAAGCAATCACACATTAGGGAGAAAAACCACTGTTCTAAATTATGAAACAGGAGTAAAAAAGTGGTTCTAGGGAGCTTGTAAAGTCATCATTCAGAATGAGAGCTTTAAAATTACTTGAATTATCTATGGCTTGTACAGACTTGTAGAATAGCAAAATATTTTCAAAGTGCTGATCGCACCCAAAAGTTGCATATGTATCCTCAGAAGTATTTGAATTGGGATATAGAACAATGCTGTGCACTGCTTGCATTTAAATCTGCCATATTTGTTATAGGAAAGACACAAACCATATGGCTCTTACATCAAAATACTAGTCCTTGAAGACCACCGTTTGCATTTGTAACTCTATTTTAATTTGAAATAAGCAGAGAGGATGGTTTGTGTTTATGTTAGGTATACATGTCTGCCTGAATTAATTTTCTCAGATTCTCATTTTTAAAAAGTACGTTTTGTTTTATTGCATTTTTTTAAAAGAATAAAGATAAAAAATGTAGAGCAAGAAAAATGCATAAAACTCTAAAGGTTTGACTTTTAGGAAAGCATACTGATTTACAGAACAGGAATATAGAGTAAAATACAAAATGGCTCAATCCCTATTATAGGAATTCGATCTGGCAAAATCACAAATGCTTTTTCCTTTCGATCTGGCAATCTCACTTCTTGGAAACTATCACACTAATACAAAAGGATAAATGTACAAGGCTACTTATTAAAGCAATGATTATCACAGCAAAAGACTGGAAAATAATATAATTTTGATACATATGAAACTAGTATTATATTTATTTGATAAATATAATTTTTAAAAATTATAGTAAGTACACACAATGGAGAACCATACAGCTAAAAATGAAGTAGAAATATCTCTACATACTACTTAAGGATGACCACCTATATATATTTATAAGGTAACAAAAAGTAGAGAAAAAATTCTTATAATTCAGAATGTATCATTGTTAATGATATATTTATAAAATTCTATACTTTTTAAAAATATTTTAATATTTTGGCTGTCTCTGATATGGTACTGAGAATAGCATTTCATAAAGGTTTTCTCAATATTATTGCATAATGAAAATTTAAACATGAAAAAAAAGCGAGATTCATTTTATGTCTTCATACAGTAAGTTACAAGTATTTTTTGTTGGATAAATATGATTTTCACCTTAAAATTTAATTCGAAAATATCAAATCTAAATTCTAACCTTTGTGTATAGTTTTTTCTACTTTACACTTAAATCCTACTTTCTACTATTATTCACTTAGACTCTATGCTATACCTCCATCATTCAAGACAAATTTCTGATTTCATAAGGAAATGCCACATATACTGGCAAATTTCATTACCTTTAACGGCCTTTACAAGAAATTCATTTCATTGATCTTTTATAATTCCTCAGTTGTAATTTTCAACAAGATTACAATGTACCATTACTCAGTTTGCCCAACCATGTAAATGCTTTTTACTTTTTATTGATTATGTGAAGCAGTATTTTTATTGTTTTGGCAAACAATATAGAGACAATAAACTATAATGGCCCATGAATTTGTTTCTAAATTAAGCTCCATTAACAACCGAAGAATGAATATATATATTATATATATAATATATATTAATATATATAATATTAATTATATATATTATATAGTATATATTTTATTATGTATATAATAAAATACAGACTACTGTGTATATATTTTTGAAAATAATATATCAATTTTAATGTTTGATTTACTTTAATAATAACATAACAGATGTACAAAAATAAATATATAACTAACACATATTTCAAATTCAGGCTTCTTTCAAAATGTTCTTAGTGTCAGTTTGTTTCAGCAGAAAGATAACCACAGCAGTGTGTGGAGAGGGTTGAAAAATGACATTTACTAATCACAGATCAAGCAATTCTCACTGTCTTCTTTCTGGAGCATCCACTAGCTAGAACGACAGGAAGGAGAATGACACGGATCATATAAACTTGACCAAGGTGGCAGCAAAAAGACATCTTTCAGGAAGGCAAAATGCGTATTGTTTATAGTATTCATTAATTATATCAAAATAGGTAATTTGCTAACTATTCCTTACACATTGCCAAAATTAACAATTAATAATTATTCGAATTATTATTTTTTTTTCAAAAGAATGGTTAAGTTCTTCTAGGTTAGCAAATCACTTCAGTTGTTTTCATAATTTCCACTCTTCCATTGTATTTAATATTACATTAACCATGACCACATTTTGGATGGCTAGAAGGGAATTTATTTTATAGCAACTGTGGTCACAGCTATAGTAATGCCCCAAATATTATTTTAAAAGTATATATTGCACTTTGTTTTATAAATAAACATGTTCCAGCTTTATTTAAATAAACCATTCTAAAATAAAGTTCAGTTTGGGATGACTGACAGAGTTAGTTCTTAAGGGATAGAAACTAGCATTATACAGCATGAGACAAAATATTTTCTTTCTAATTAGGCATTAGTTGTAACCCTTTTGACTGAGCAGTTCCTCTCCTACCACAGCATTTAAATGTATTATTTAATTTGCTTTTGCTAATACAATGAGATATTTTTATTAATTCTGAATTAATTTCCATGGTAGCCAGAAATACAAATGTGAGAATAGCTGGCTAGTTAGCAGAGAGGTGTAGCTTGTACTAAATCCAAGAGGTACCATGTACAGCTTTTGTATTAATGACTGAAACCATCCTGTAATGTGCCATGCAATATGCTCGACTGGTCAAGACATGAAGATTATAGTTCTGTAGGACATTACTTCTTCCTGACATATCCCATCAAGTTAATAGTGTGCTCAGTGTTAGAGATCTCTTGCATCCTGTCCCACCGTAAGATAGGTATGTGAAAAATATCGCCATCAATTCCTTCATAACTGAAATACTTATTTTCCCACCCACAGAATTTACTCTGAAAAAAGGGGTCGATAAACACATTGTGCTTCCTTTTTACTTTTAATGACCAGGGAAGAGAGCTAGACTTCCCCAGAATTTGACATGTCCAACAGTAAAAAAATAGTCATACCTCAAGTTCAAAGCTTCTGCAAAACCTAGTGTGGCCTGTCAGAAATTCTGTCGTCTGGTGAGATATTTTAAGAGGTTTGCTTTTTTCATGCATGATGAGTGATTATTGATATTTTTGAAAAACAGAGACAAGAAGTAAACATAATATTTTAAGACTAAGGAAATCTGATAATTCGATGTAATATATAATAAAATAGACATTTTTCTTAATATGAAATTAAAATATTTCCATCTTGCTGACTCATATTAATACTTTTTTTTTCATTAAATTCTGCGTGTGTGTGTGTGTGTGTGTGTGTGTGTGTGTGTGTGCACGCACACATTGGGTCCAAAAATTACAACAGAAAAGATATAGAAAGGCTGACCAATATTATTGTTGACTAGGTATTCCTTACCTCTAAAATTCAGTGATGTGGGCTTTTTAATCTTTAGATTGTGTTGGTAATGGAAAGAAATGAATCTAAAGTGAGAAAAATTCCTGTTGTGGTGAATATCATTAGCTTTTAAATCATATAGATTTCAAAATTTCATTTAATTATCTCTAACTACCTATGTATTTGCAATATTTGTTAATAGAATTTTGTGTAATTAATCAAGAGAATTGATGTAAGAGTTGATGTCCTTGCATCACTTTTTACCTAAAACAAGAGTCCATGAGATAAGCATTATGTCAGATGGACATAAGTCCTATAGTTACAGACAGAGATCAACTAAAAAGCAGAGGACATCCAAGGCAGAGCTGAGAGAAGAAAGAAAAGGGATATGACAGAAGTAGTCATAATACTAATTCTATAGTGCACTTGAGGCAAACTAGGTTATTAAGAAGAAATACTTGTATAATAAAGAAATCTCTTTGAGAACTATTTATATTCTGCCTAGTGATTGCATATAAAGAGGAGCAGAATTTTCCACCCCAAACTATGCCTCTTTGAGATATTGACTCTTTTAAGCTGGTTATTTCCAAGAAACAAAAGACTCAGGAAAAACCTCTGACCTTTCCCCTAACTGCCTAAAAGGAATTTAGATAGAGAACCTGCTCCAGGAAGGGAGATATCATCACAGATAACTATAGTTTAATATGAACTAGCATGTCATAGACAGGGAAGAACCTAGCAAGGCCCCTTGATCAAAGTCCTCTGTGCCCCACTTTTAATTATGGCCCAGCAGACATTTATTTATCAAACATTTGCTTTTCTACCTCCATGCAAATTGCCTTTCTGACTTTTGAAGTTCCAAACTATGACCGACCCACCCACCCAACACCCTTCTTAGTTCAAGATGGCCTATGAATCTCAATTGCCCAATATGTCCTTTGATCTCAGATTCTTTGGTACCCTCACATGTACGTATGTATTAAATTTAGTTATTTTTCTCCTGTTAACTGTCTCATGTTAATTCGATTATTAGTTTAGCCAGAAGAACTTAGAAAGGTTGAAGAGGTTATTTTTTTTTCTCTTCTATATTTGGTGTTGAAACAACTGTGTTTTACTATTTTCTTATAGGAAATCTGAATTCAGGATTTAACCACTGTAGATTTTGTGTCAGTAAAGGAATAAAGAAAGATGCTTGAGATATCTATAAATAATGAGAATCTTCTCCAAAGCCTCTCTACTTCTATTATGGTGCTCCCTGCGAGGCTTAGACCGAGAGAAATCTCTCCGCTTGTTCACGGTGAACAGACACTGAGCAGTTTTATATGTGAAATTAAATTGCCTTCTTTTTAAAAATCTCTTTGCTTATTTTTGTTGTTATCAGATAATGTGTTAGCAAAATGCTACAATATTGAAATGTCAATATTCATTTATAAAATTAACTGCGATGCTTTAAATGGACCTAAGCAGCACACAATTATTTGTATGCAAAATGCTCATTGCTTAATCAGACTCATAAATTTGAGTGAACATTTAATCAATTAGGTTTATTTGATTCACTAACGGTTTATAAGATTCTTTGATAATACAAAATGCAGAATAAATAATAGTACATATATTAGAATTTTTCAAAATTAAACTTTGAAATTAGTTTTTTTTTCACAATGAACATGCAATTAATGGCAAATAATAAATTAATGGGCCATATTTTATTTCTAAAGGCAATTTAAAATTAAAGATTCATAAGTTCTATGAAAAAAGAACATTCTTTTTAAAATCCATTATTATTTTATTTTTGCTGAGTAGATAGATGTAAAGCATCATTTATATGAAATGAAGTTTTTAAAATAATACACTCTAACTATATTAAACTCAAATACTGTAATTGTAACTATGCTGTGAAGTATTCATATGATGATTTTACCCACTACATGTGTATCAATTAAATAAAATGTAGTCATCCTGATGCCCAAGGAAATAATTAGAAATCAATACTTTCAGAATTTCCTCTCTAAATGAGTAATAACTAGTAATTTTATTTAATACATACTAACAAGATACCAGAGAAGGAATCACTACTTTATCATTTAAAGTACTCCAATGCTGGGATAAATTTTAGAACCAGGCTATATAGATACTGTTAGAAAAATCCACAATTATTCTCAGGCAAAGGTACTCAAAAAGAGCATTTTCAATGATTTAGCCCCAACTTTTCTCAGAGTTCTGAGATTCAAACAAGATGTTATTAAAGAAAGAGGAGGTATAAACAGATGGGAAATGTTTCAGAGTAAGAAGGAAAATTTAATAGTGAATAGCCTTTGAATAATGCTACTTTAGTATTAAATACTTCAAAAAGTTAAGGTATATCCAATACAACTTTACTACAGAAAATTCAGGAATAATGAAAAATATTTCAGAAGGAAATTTCAAGATATAAGAAATGTAATAAATAAGAATGAAGTGGGAAAAATAAACTTGTAGGGAAATGTAAAAGACTGAGTCAATGTAAAAATAAAAATATCATTGTATCATCATCATTATAATGACGATATCTTCATAATAATATCAATGGTTAATTTCTGGAATTAAATAAGAAAAAATTACTGGAAAATGATAGTATATCAGAGCAAAGATGACCAGAATAAATGTTTATAAGGTATTTTCTTATTAAGGGGGGGAGATTAATATTGATTATATATAAAATTTGCTAAGTATGGATGATAGTTTTATAAACAACTGTTCATGTCACTCTCTGTTTTAGAAGTTTCAAGCTCAAATCCTTCCTGTGAGTCTAATTATTTATCATTCTTTTTTCCTGGAATGCTCTTCCAGACTTCCGTTCTTCTTCCTAACTTTCATTCAGATCTCTGCTGAAATGTCCCTTTCTCAATTTGGGCTTCCCAAATCCCTTATGGAGAATACCGAGTTAAATCATGCATGATGAGATTTTCTTAAGCTGATTTCATAAAATGAAAAGTTCTGTTAAATATTTGAAATTGTATGAAATGATGCACATATGCGTTTTTTCTTGAATATAAGTCCATAGAGGATGTCTTTCTCTTGAGTAAATTCAGTGAATTAGTACACAACTAATAACCTGCTTCCACTACATCCATATTTTTTTCCAGACTCTTCTCTGCTTTTTATTGTCAGTATTACTTCTCCTTTCTAGATTTGAACTACTTTCACCCTAACATACTAGATAAATTTGCTTCCCTTTTTTTCTATCCCTATGTAAATCTAAGTTCTACATACATTTAAGTCTCAGTAATGCTGATCTCAGGTTACTCTACCTATAATTCTTCTATTCTCTTTGGTTTTATGCCATATTTTACTATCTCAATGATTTTTTTATTTACTTAGTGTATACACACACATATGTACATATATATTATGCATATATTTGTACATATATATACATATATACATACATATAATTGCTACTGTAATGACATTGGATAGAGATGTCTGTTGAATGAATGAATCGATAGATATTTTGTCTTCCAAATTAAATTATGAGCACATGGTCAGAGAACATGAAATATTGTTAGACTAAATAAAAGTAAATAAATGGATTGTGTGTGTGTGTGTGTGTGTGTGTGTGTGTGTGCGTACAGAAGAGAGAGAGAGAGAAATGAGAGAGAATAAAGAGACAAAAAGAGGAGTGTCCTTGTGACATGGTAGAGGTAATTTAAATTTCTGAATGACCGATTTTCTCCCAGAAAGATCAGACCATAGTATGATTCATTTCTTTTTTTTATCTTTCCACAATCATGCTATCGTATGATTTATTTTTTCCTTTTTTAAGACATTTAGATAAGAAAATATTCATATGTAAAAGCTGTTATCCTTTGATTATTACCATTTTAAATGTTAATCATAATTTTCTAGTGACCTTTATGTTTAATTTATTGGAAATCTTTTCTTATTTCCCCCTGACCCTTTATAAGATTTATATTCTAGAATATGATCATTTCTTATCTCCAAAGTTCGATCATGTTAATATTATGCCTGAACATTAACCGTTAAGTAGCTAAGCATTTTTCAATATTTGTTTTAGTACCTAAATCTAAATGATTATCTTAGTCTGCTCAGGCTGCTATAATAAAATCCATGCACTGGGTGACTTAAACAACAGATATTTATTTCTCACAGTTCTGGAGCCTGGGAAGTCCAAGATCAAGGTGCAAGCAGATTTGTTTTCTAATGAGAGCCCTCTTCCTGGCTATTGGTGACTGCTGTCTCCCTGTATCCTCATATGGCAAAAAATGCTGAGAGCTTTGGTCTCTACTTATACAAAGACACTAATTCCATCATCCGGCTCCACGCTCATAACCTCATCTAAATTTAATCACCCAAAAGTCCCACTTTTTAATGCTATCATCACATTGAAGGTTAGGGCTTAAATATATGAATTTTGTCAAGACACAATCTTCAATCCATAACAATGGTTTACATTTGTTTATAGAATAGTAAGCTATTTGTTGAAGAATAATTAAATTGCATAAAGGAAAGTTGACTATTTAGAGGGAAAGACATGGGTCTAATAGCTAAAATCGGCCACAAATGAACTTTTGGAGCTACGTCATCTCTGCAGGTTTGAGAAAGTGAGTCAAGGTGTCTCAACTCTCCTCTAAAGTAGTGGCAACTATGACTATTTCTTTCCTCTTGGGAGTTTGTACACAAGCTCACCTCTAAAGATGTTCTTGCTGCACTGATTCCACCTGTAACCAAGTGGCTCACCTCACTGTACAGATGCTCCCTCTGTCAATATTGATAATCCCTGGAAGGAAAACTGAACCTTTCTTTTCTCACTTTTCTCTTTGTTTCAAATCTGAACTCGAGACTATTAAAGCCCAGACTTCTGGAGCTGTTGTCTGTGGATGTGATCCTGATCAGGAACGCCCCCACAAACCATGTAATAAAGTCATGTGATAAACCAGCTAAGAGATTCTGAGAATGTGAACAAGAGGTTGTTGGTCGTGGCAATGTAAACATAAGAGTGTTTTTTAAAGTGTTATTTGCAAGATCTGGTCATGTCTATGAGCAAAGTACCTTTTCAATACTAGGTACAGAGCCGGCACTCCATATTTTGTTGGCGATGTTGTAACTGTTGTTTCTAAATGGATGAATAAAAGTAATTGTACAAGGTACTATTTTGAGTAATAATAAAATACATGAGTACACAGCACATGCATAGTGTTTGATAGGATAAGGGGATAATTCATCAATTAGCATTATTTTACATCTAACACTGTGGCGTGATGACTGACAGTATAAAATTACTCTACTAAAAATAACAACAAGACGAAAATGCAGTAACTTCAATTTGACCTAAACATCATATTACTTTCTGGTGGATTAGTCAAATACCCTAATCATTTGTATTAAAATCTTCCTGAACACACTGTATTTTTTCATATTTAATTATGTCAAGACTTTTCACTGTAGGTGGCATTTGATTTTGCCACCCAGAAGATAATACATAAAGTAATCTGTAATTCCAATCCATTAGTCTAATGGATTGCGGCTGCTGTGAATAGTGGGTATGTTATTTTTTTTTTTTTTATAACAAAGCCTAGTAACATAAAATATAAAGAAAAATAAACTGAAAAAAAAGACTACATATATTTCACGTAAATATTTTTATTAAAACGTAGTCTTTTTATTTTTCTACAAATTAATTATGCATGACCAACAGAACAATTAAAACATTAACTTTGAATGAATATGAATAATCGTATTCTAAAATATTCAAGAAAGTCACTACAGTGATATTTTGTTTTAGAAGTCATGTTTAATCAATATTTTTAATTTTCTTCCTTTTCAATTTCTACTTTTAAAAAATTATTATAATTACTCACTTTTGTTTATATATTACTCCACTTGTCATTATAGATCTTGTTGCTCTAAAACCTGTCACACTACTAAACTGTTGAAGCTTAGTAGAACCAACCTGGTCACAGGGAGAGTAAAACCTGTCACCACAAGTCTGTTAGAGTTGATGATTTTAGCTTCTCTGAGACCTTAGTACCATTTCAAAAAAAAAAAAAAAAAAAAGCGAGCTACGTTTTTCTTAAATTCATTCCTTGGAGTTAAAAAGGAAAAAAAAAGACAATTATAAATTACATATGACACCAAATTTTTATGATCTGAAAACTGCAATTCTCTCCATTGTTTGAGGAATGAAGAGGAAATGCAGAGTATAAAATCTACCAGTTCTGGTCCCCAGTGAATTACCCCATTTTTAAAAGAGCTCAAATAAACAGTAGATCTTAGATTTACTCTTAGAAACTGATCTCCCTAAAATAATATTTTCATTCATTTTTTATAAAACTTACTATAAACTTAATTGTTATTAAAATTTATTTCATGATATTAGATAACATGTGTCTTTGTCTTCTTCATGTTTATTAAATGTATACATTATTTTCACTGTGTATTCACAGACTTTTCATTCTAAAGAGATGTTAATCAATATTAATTAATATCAACATATATTTTTTCTTATTTATGGAGAAGAAATGTATACTCTGGACATTTACAAATATATGTAGATAGAGGTGACAGAAAGAGAAAGAGAAGTCAGGGGAGAAAAAAGAAAGAAAAAGAAGGAAAAGGGGGCAAAAAGAAGGAAGAAAAGAGTCGGAAGAGAGAAGACAGGGTGAGTACAGACTATGAGATGTAAAGAGTATGTAATATATATGTACATATGTCCTAGACATTTACACACACGCAGTAGATTCTTGGAGCAGAGAAAAATGTGTGAGAAAATAGGGTTAATAAAGTCTCACTTCGGAATAGAGTCTTAGCAATATCTACATCCCTTAACAAAATGGAAGTGGAAGGGTAAGGTAGTGTTGTTTGGAAGATACAAGATGTGTGTATATGTGGACGTGCCCAGATGGTAATGTGTTTTAGACTCTTGTGGGCCCACACAACCCACTAAGGAACACTTATTTATGGTGACATGATAGCTCTAAGGCAGCCTCCTTAAGAGAGGTCTTGGATGTCTGAATTTTAGAAAAAGAATTAAAACCAATAAGAAAAATATGTCCTCAGTCACCACCTGAGGTACAATCAGTACTGAAAGAGGCATGTGAACCATAGAAAAGAGATTCTGTGACCCTATGACTAAGAGTTGTTGCTTAGTACCACTGGACCAGCATCCTTCCTCAGGCAGTGACAGAGTAGCTAGCACTTTTGTTGAGACTCTGTGTTCATTCTGGAGAAGAAAAATATGCATCTTTAGGGGACAGCAGAGCTATGTGATGGCCAGTAGCAGGGGTGGCTGAAGTATCAGAGATAGTAGGGCAGGGAGTTCAGGTGTCAGCTTGGCTGCCTGTCTGGCTAAAGCGCAGGTGACCCAGGTATTGGTCTTTACCTGCAGAAGTTCTTGGGTGTCAGTGAGACTGGCCTCTCTCACCCTTCATCTTCTGAGAAGATCAGAAATGAGTTTGTCCTTGGAGTACAGTTTCTAAGGAAGGGACACAGTGGGGCAGGCTGTTATTTATGTTCCTAACCGGGTCTACTCTTGTTCTACAGACCAGAGAAGAAAGAGTCTATGGTGCAGAGCAGAAAAATCCTACAGAACACCTCCAACTTCTTCCAGGGACAAATGGCTGGAAGACAAAGGTGAAAACCAGGAATACTCGTGAGGAAAGAAATTAAGGCTAGAGTTTGGATTAATCCATACCAGGCCTTCCTCACTCTGAAGTTCACAGGCACTCACTACAGCAGGTGCAAGGTCATCAGGGGAGAAATGTCTGGTGATGAAGCAGCCCGGGCACTGCCCAAATCCAGGGGCACCATCAGCATAGGCCAGTGGGAGGAGGGGAGGAGGAGATGGTGCATTGTACAATCCCACTGCACCGTGTGTTCACCCAGCAACTTTTAACCAGGGCTCTGCTGGAAGCACAGCATGTTTCTTGGAGCTCTTCAGGGAATTTAAAATAACGTACATCAGAAACATGGAGCTTTCTCTCAATGAGCCATTCTAGACGGCATCAGGGCTGTCGCAGTGGATAAAATTGCTAGAAAATGGACTGGAATGTTTACTTTTCCTGTGAATATTCTGACAGCCTAGAAAATGTGTAGTGTCAAAGATTATTTATTCCCTTCAAACTGTCCCAAAAATTGCAAATACAAGATGATTTCGATTGTGTAAACTAATGAAAAAGTTAATTATTTGTGTGTGTGTGTGTGTGTGTGTGTGTGTGTGTGTGTGTGTGTGTTTAAATGGCATCTGCATCTGTAAGGGCTTGTTAACTTTGATTAAAATTTTTTTAGTTATTTTTTAGCATAGGGTCATTTTATACTTAAGAATTTTGAAATCTACTTCTTAGAGACATACTTTCAAAATAGGCTGTTTTGAATGTACACATTCAATGATACCTAAAGTAAACAATATTTTAAATTTAACCAAATGGAACACTTTGTATCAGAACACCCTCCTCTCTCACGTATCTGTGTCTCAGGTATCACAATTAAGGTTTTACAAAAACAAAAACAAGTACATGACATTCTATTAGCAGAAATCAGCTTCCAGTAAACTATAAGGTAGCACTGTAATTTAAGGAATATGATTTTTATTATTGTTGTACAGATTCGTTAACATATATATAATGAGACTGGCCCTGAGTCCCTGGGAAAAAAGTTAGAGATGATCTTGAACTTGGGGTGCAGTTTCTAGAGAGGGTAACCAATGAGGAGGGCTCTCACTCGATGTCCTGCCAGGGTCTGCCCCTGACATTATATTCCAGGGGCAGACCTCAAGGTTGATGGTGTTGAGTATCTTTTCACGTGCTTATTGGTTACTCGTATAATATTCATTGATGAAATGCTTATTCAAACCTTTTCACATATAAAATTTACAGTTTTTAAACAAACAATTCTATGGTATTTTAGTATATTCACAGTTGTACAGCCAATACCACTATCTAATTTTAGATTATTTCCATCACTTCAAAAAGGTACCCACTAGCAATCATTCCCAATTCTTTCTCCCTCTAGGCCCTGACAAACACTAATCTACTTTGTCTTCGATTATGCCTACTTTGAATATTTCAAATGAAGAGAGTCATGCAATATGTGAACTTTTGTGACTTCTTTTATTTAGCATAATGTTTTCAAGACTCATTTATTCTAGCATGTTTTAATACTTCATTTCTTTTTTAAATTTAATTTTATTTATTTTTATGGAATGATTGACATACATTATCTTAAGTTTCAGGTGAACATCACAGTGATTCTATATGGATATACATTATGAAATGATGCCCATGATAAATCTAGTTACATGGTGTCATCATGCAAAGTTATTACAATATTATTGACTATATTCCCTATGCTGTATGTTACATCTCCATAACTTATTTATTTTATAACTGGAAGTTTGTACCTATTAATCCTCTTCACCTATTTTACCTAACCCCTGAAATATCATACTGGTTCTGCTCCCGTAGAAGGGATTGATGATTAATACAATCTTTTAGTTATTTTACAGACACAGCAAGTTCATATCCCACCTCTGTCCGGAAACCAATAATCTTTAGTCTGCGGGACTCAAATAAACTCAAACAATGAAAATGTGGCTGCTAGAGCCCTTTACAACGTGAGAGATTCTTCCACAGGGAAGATGTGGTGCCTAGACCAGATATGGACAGACAGAAAGCTGACCAATCAAACCCTGACAGATTGGAATCCCTTTGTGCTTTCTCTTGCCCTTCAACCCTATAACATAACTCGCCAAATTCCAAAACCCTCTAATCCAAACTCACTGCGCTAGAGCTAATACATGCCACCCTGTTCTACTTAACCTTTAAAACTTGTCCAGACCTCAGATGGGAGAGATGGATCTGAGCAGTGCCTCTGTCTCCAGCCCATCGGCTCAGTAGTAAAATGCTCTTTCTTTTCCCAGAATCTAATGTTATAGCTTTGGCTCCTATGTAACAATTCCAATCCCTCCTTCCTCTGGCAACTACCAGTTTGTTTCCTATAGTCCTATAGTCTGTTTCTGGTTTCTTTTGTTTGTTCATTTAGTTTTCTTAGATACTATTTAAGTGAAGTCATATGGTATTTGTCTTTATCTGTTACTTCATCTATTTTCATCGATGAATAATATTCCATTTCATAGATAGGCCTCATTCCTCTTAGATATTCCTAGGAGCGGAATTGCTGGGGCACGTACTAATTTTATGTTTATTTTTTGAGGAACTCACGAACTGTTTTCCAAAGTGGGTGCATAATTTTACAATTCCACCAATTATAAATGGGGTTCTAATTTCTCCTCTCTCAACATTTGTTACTGTCCCTTAAAAAAAATAGCTATCATAGTGGATATAAAGTGGTATCTCATTATATTTTTAATTTTCATTTCTCTAAATATTAATGGTGTTGAGCATTTTTTTTTCATATAATTATTAGGTTTTTTTTTTATTATTATCTTTCTTGGTAAGGTTTACTTAAATCCTTTACCCATTTTTATTTTTTGCCTTATGATTGTTAAATTATGAGTTCTTTATATTTTAGATATTACATCTTTATCAAAAAGGATTTTGAATTTTGTCAAGTGCTTTTTTCTACGTATATTGATTATTGTATAATTTTTATTTTTATTCTATTAATATGATGTATATTTTGCTTTTAATTGAAACTACTCATTACAGAATAGTCATTTTTTATACACAGTTGATCTTAAAATCAAAGACGATGAACCTGGAGGAAAAACATCCTCTAGTTTGACAGAAAAAAGATCTATCCTTCTAGTTTACTATTGTCATTTTTATACAGCATTACACAAGAATAATTTATATAATTTTTATCCAAACAAGCAATATTGATTTTCTATTACATGCTTGGACATAAAGAAGTCTAAAGGCATAGTATTTCTTTCAATGCTCTTACAATGACAATTGTAGCATAGTTCTTGCCATTGCAATGTGACCTGAACATTGCATATACAAATATGCCTTCTGGAAATTCTAGCAAAAAATAAATTGTATAACAAATATCTTTTTTTTTTTTAATTAGTTTGTTGAAAAATTATAGCCTATGGTCACCAGATTATGGAGGAAAATTCAAGAAAATAGAGCCAATGTAATAATATACATTTTCTTCCACAAAACTTTTCTTCCAAGTAACTTAAGTATAAACCAAAGAAATGTAGTTAAGCTGTTTTACCTACATTAGAATTAAAGTTGTTTGGGTCCTCATCGGATGTCAAAATGGATTGGAACTGCGAGAAGGAAAAATACACTTATGAAGGAGAAAGAAAAGAGAAAACAGGAGCAGTCAGGGGAAAGCCTTAAGAACTAGAGAGCAAAACTTGAGGAAGACACATGAAAGGAGGAGGATAAAAAGGAAGATTAAGTAGAAAGTGCGTTGGACTATAGTACAGCTTCAAAAATTTGGCAGCTAAGCATATGGGAAATGCCAGGGCAAAGACAGCCTGTTAGAAGAGTCCCCTGTGGAATAAGAATAACCCGGATTTAGTACCCTTTAAGATCAGCTATAGTCTGGCAGCATGTAAAATACAAAACTGTATATTTTCTAAAAGATAACATAGGAGGAAATTTGTATGGCCTTGTGTTTTATGATGAGTTTTTATATACAAAAACTGACAAATTGAAAGAACTTATATCAAAAAGTATAAAAGTTCTTAATATTCAGCAATAAGAAAATAAAAATCCCAATTTAAGACAGAGCAAAAGATAAGAATAGACATCTCATCAAATAAGACATACAGATATTAAGTTAGCATACGAAAGGATCTTCAATATTATTTGTCATTGGAAAGTTGCAAATTAAACAATGAGATACCACTATATATCCATTATTATGGATAAAATCTGAAAAAAAAAAAAGAAAACACCTGATTGTATCAAACGCTGGTGAAAATGTGGAGCAACAGGAACACATTCTTTGGAATGCAAAATGGTTCAGCCACTTTTTATAACAATTTGGAAATTTCTTACAAAATTAAAAGTCTCGCCATATGATCTATTAATGGTGCCTGTAGGTATTTACCCAACGGATTTGAAAACTTATGATTATACACATTTATAATAAGCTTGTTCATAGTCGCCAAAACTAGAACCAGTCAAGATGTACCTGCATATGTGAATAATAAACAAACTGACCCACATACACACACATGCACACATATATATATAAAGGAATATTTTCAGCAAAATAAAAATAAGCTATTACTTTAATAAAAGACATGATGGAATCTTAAATACATATTGCTAATAAATGATGCTAGTCTCAAAAGGCTGTATGCTGCATGATTCCAGTTGTATGACATTTAGAAAAAGGCAAAACTATAGAGATGGTAGAAGAAACAGTGATTGCCAGAGACTCAGTAGGAGCAAGAAAGAGTTAATATGTGAAATGGGGGATTCTTTATTTTTTTTGGGGGGGGGGGTGCTGAAAATATTCTGCAAGATACTACAACAGTATCTTGCATTTTTCAAATACATAGAATTTATAGCATACACAGTGAACCCTGATGTATGCAGATTTGAAAATCACTCAATGCACAGCGAGATCCAAGGAAAGAATGCAGATTTTGATAAGAGAATCTAGCTTTATTACAAACACATTAAATAATCTCACATCAGAAGGCGGAGGAAAAGGTGCTGACCTAAGTAATCTTGCAAATGAGTGGAATGTATAAGACTAATGGCAAAATTAACTACAAATAAGCATTCTATACTTCCCTCAGGAGTAGAATTTACAATTACGATATTGCTATGCATGTTATAGGAATTAAATAATTAAGACAGTGAGTAGTAGATGAGAGCCAGGTTTTTCACAGTTGAAGCAGGATTTTACAGGAAAGCAATGAAATAAATGATCTATGGGTAATGAATTAGAGTTTTAGATGTTAGTAAAAACTCATATTTAGTTTAACATTGATACTCATGATTACATATAAAAACATGTACGTGTATGTGAACATACATGGGTTGGTATACACACAAATATTTCATTTCAAGTGCCTAAAATAAATGATACCCCATTAATACTGAGCAGAACTAGTGCCCAGAACATGGTTTTTGACCCTATTATCCAAAAAAGGAAGAAAAAGAAAGAAAGAAAGAAAGAAAGAAAGAAAGAAAGAAAGGAAGGAAGGAAGGAAGGAAGGAAGGAAGGAAGGAAGGAAGAAAGAAAGAAAGAAAGAAAGAAAGAAAGAAAAGAAAAGAAAGAAAAGAAAAGAAAAGAAAAGAAAAGAAAAGAAAAGAAAAGAAAAGAAAAGAAAAGAAAAGAAAAGAAAAGAAAAGAAAAGAAAAGAAAAGAAAAGAAAGAACAAACGAACCAGTGCTCCTTGGAAAAATGGCTAGTGTTAGGTCTAGTACAGAAAATTTACAAGGTGAGCCTTAGGTATCTTGCTATGCCTGAAAGTAAAGAAGCACTTAAGAACAAAACAAAACAAAACCTCACATGTGGGAGGTTTTGTGGGAGGGAGAATACGAGAGCCACCTGAAAGAGCTATCAATGGTCAGAACTAAAACAATTTAAGCAATAAAATAAATGAGGTGGTATTGAATTATAACCCAAAGCATAAAATAAACATCCATTTATATTGCTAGGAATACATAATTAACTAAATGAATACGAGAGAAGAGGGGAAAAAGAAAAGATAACTGTCCCATGCAGTAGAATTCTAAATAATGTATGTAGCTTCTCTGCTATCAAGGAGGAACAGTAGACCGTTCCCTTTTTAAGTTATACATTGTGGCTTTTATCCAAAGTGAACAGTATGGAAAGTGGGAGATGGTGGTGGTGGAGAGTAACCATTACTTCATTTTGGGAATCAAGATCAACAGTAACAGTCATGTTGATAGTGATTGAAAATGGCACTTCACTTCTATGATCGTCTTCCTCTATAATCTCAGCCTAATCATAAGAATAATATTGAAAATTTTAATGGTGGAACCTCCTATAATATTCCTAACCAGTGTAGCTCAAAACTCTCAAGGCCAATGGAAAGGAGGAAAGATTGAAAAACTGTCAGTGAAGAAGAACCTAAGTAAATATGACATGTAAATGTCACCCTGGAACATGAAAAAATGACAGTATATAAACTAGGTAAATCCCAAGAAGCTATGGACTTTATTGAATAACAGGATATTAACATTGGTTCATTAATTTTAGCAACTACAACATACTAATATAAGATGTAATAGGAAAAACTGTGGAGAGAGGGATGAGAACTTTATATTTTTCTGTAAATCTGAAGTTGTTCTAAAATGTAAAGCCCTTCTTTTTTAAAAAAAAAGTTCGTAGCTATGTATATGTTATTTAAATTCTTGGCTACTACTCTGGTATTTAGAAAGAATGTGTTTGAATGTGTGGCTAAGAGCTAAATATAGGGGGAAAAACATAGACGTAAGGGGAAAAAACTTCCATGTCATGATAAATAAGGAATAATTTTATTTTTTCCTGTTTCTTATGTGAAGGAAAGGGCTGGAGGTATTTCGAATAAATTATATCCTTGCGGCCTGAATAAATCAGAAGCCTCTCCTTCCTTATAATGAACACTGTGCAATGCAGAAAGAGGATGTTATAAATGAGGTCCACGTGACTGATTCTCCTCAGGATTGGGGGTACATGGCTTTAGACATTTCAAAATGATACACAGACTTACCCACCCAGGTATGTGCATATCAAGTTCCATCAGCCTTGATAGAATTGTATCCAAATCTTAGCACTTAGATCATTTCATCGAACCTCCAAACGATTTTATAAAATGGAAAAGGTGGGTATTTGTATATCAACTTTTATTTGGAAAATAAGCAAATGAAAGATACTTGAATGATTAAGTGGTTTTTCTCAGCACTCATTAGTAACAAGCCAGCCTAGTTGTAAATCCCAAGATCTGGCAGTCTTATAATTAAAGCAATATTGCCGTAGCAACTGTAGAAGATGAGTTGCATTTGCAGCAGCAGGATTGGTGTCCATATGTCTTAGATGTGAACGCAAAGTAAAAGTCGCTAATTCTCTATTTCAGAACACTTCAATTTTTGTTGTCCCACAGAAAGAATGAAGTGGAGAGCAACAGGCCTACAATGATCGTTTCTTGGCATGTTTTGGCCAATCATCATCACATAGATAGGGGATTTATTTTGACTATGATATTAGGTGATTTATTATTTTGAGGCTAGAGAAAGAGACAGATGAAAAGGGATTTTGAAATGGAAATCGTGACATTTATTGTGGGAGCAATGATCTTACACAGAAGCCAGGTGTTCACTGTTTACCATCCAGACAAAGGGGAGTTCTGCAGTGGAGTCAGTTTTGTTGCATGTTATTATTTTCCTATTAGAAAAATTAGCTTAAATAATTCAAGCCTCTTCTTTTTATTCCTTGCCAGAGTTGTGCTTTGCACAGAATTAACTATTAAAAGACTTTTTCTACTGGGTAAAATGCAGTCTTGTGTGTATAGATTTCCTTTCAAGTTACTGCAACTGTTTCAGTCCTTTCAAGTTTTTATAACATCATAATGATTATTTAACATGACCGAATGATAATAAGGGTTTCACACAACTATAATTATAAAGATTTACAACAAAGATAGAATTAACATTTGTTTCAAGAGAATTTTCTAACATTGACTTTCTATATATCTTTCTGGTATAGATGTAGCATAGATACTACACAGATAATATTAATTTCCCTTAGACATTCAGCCTATTTGTGTATAAATTTGTTGCAAACTCTATTGCTAAATATTTTATTGTAGGAGAAAGTTTTCTGCCTGTTATTTCCCAAATTTACTGGTTGCTGTGCTGCATAACACCCTATCTTTTTTGCTTGTATACCTAGCAGTTATAGTCTGAGAAACGTAGATGAATAAAAGTGATACAGTGTGGATCATATATTTGATTTGATTTGTGAATTCAGCACTAGAAGGAAATTTTGACCCATCTAATCTAACCACTGTGGCCAAATGAAACTCAGAATGGTTTCATAGATTATTTCTTTACTAATTCCATCAAAGGACAGGTTCTAAAATCTGACAACATGCACATATTCCTGAGTCTTACTAAGCAAGGAAGAGCAAAAGCTATGGTAATAAATGGCCTGTTGGAGGACTGCAGTGTGGTCAGAAACAGCCTGGAAGTGTTAGCATAGTCACAGCTCATCTGAAGAAAGGATATCTCTTAAAAATGGATCCAAAAATTATCTTAAAGGAACATTATGTTCTTAGAATTAACAAAGTCTTCCACCTGAATCCACGTGAAAATTTAGATTTCTAGGTGTAGTAAGAGCTGATTTTCTATCTGCCTCCTAGCATGAATTTGTTTTTCCCTTCTGGTTTCTAGTTTCCAATTGTGGTATTTCAAGAGAATAAACAATTTGTTTCCATTTGCCCTCATATAAAGACAAAACTTTTTTTTTTTTTTTTTTCCATAAATGATTATCATTTAGGTCTGGTTCACTTAAATGTAAAATATATAATTTAATTGAACTTTTTATTTGTACTATCACTCCTTTCAGTTTCTTATTTCTTTAACTTTTAATTCTATTCATCATAACACTGAAATCAGATTTATACAGATGAAACATCTTCCGACTACATTATTATTTTAGTAGCTTGCTCACATTTAATGTTCTGAATCTTCAAAAGAAGAATTCACTGTTATCTTCTCAGCAACATTTAAATATTTGAAACTGTCCCTGATAATTTAAATTTTTTCTTGATAAATTATGACAAAGGACTTTGCCTTTTTGTGCTTTATTTTCTGTTTCTTTTATGAAAGACACATTTCAGTAGTTGAAAAAAAAACAAAGAGAATTATCTCTTGCATTACATGTTTTCCTAGTTGTTTTAATAGTAAAACAAAATGTTTGTTTTTGATCTATATCACCAGAGGAAAAACTATTTGTTTTTCAAGTTGCTTCATAATACATTTCTAGAACAACATCCTGGTAAATAAAGAAATTGTGTTTGGAATTCAAAACAAACACACATACACACACATCAAAGTTTGGCGAAACCATTTGGCAAAAACCTGAGGCCCCCTACTGATGTTTTTGGTGCTCACATCTATGTTGATGCTGTGAAGTATAATTTAAAATAACATGAAATCCAAGTAAGGTGCATTTTTGAGAAGTTTTGGGCTCAGCGATCATCCAAATGGAGAAGATTTATTTTTCCAAAAATTGCTTTATAGCAGTGAGGTATTTCTGTGAGATATGAAAATATGATTTTAGAGGTAGTACTGAAAATTACTGAGTGATTTGTATATTAGTTAAAGAACACTTAGTACACAGAACAGCACTTTCAAATTAAAGAATTACACAAACCTTTTTTAGTATGCAAAACTATGAGTGGGATGGAAGTACAGAAATGAGAATTGAACTACTATAGTCATCTCCCATGGCTAAAAAAATTAAACTATTGCTAAATTGATTTAAAAAATAACTTAGCAACAAAATCAAATTAATATTCTTTTGGATAATTCTATTTAGATTTTGATGAGAAATTGTGAGTGTATGTGTCACTGAGCCTATACAACTATAGTACCTAGTTGCTTATCTTTCTTTACATATTAACATAATGATGAGGATTAATATTAGACTCCTTAAAGCCATTTTAAATATAAAACATGATGTGCACCAAGAAATCACAAAAGTATGTTAATTAAATCTTGGAAGAAATTATTAATTTTAATTCAATTCAGATAGAAAGATAACATTAATTGTATAATCTCATAAGAAAAAAACAAAACAGTTAACTTACAATATGCAAAACATAATTTCATTATAGTAAAAATAGTCTCTTTCATTATGTACATAATTACATTCATATATACAAATTTTTAAAAAGTCCAGAAAGTTATAAATTGCATACTAAAAATAGATATATATTTTAATGGAAGTTATATCTTTTATCTCTTTTTCTTATCTAGATATTTCAGGTTTTCCTCAACAAACCAGCCTTACTTATAAATTATGTAAAAAAAAAAGAGAGAAAGAGAGAAAATTACTGAAAGATACCTACTTACTAACCAACGCCAAATGTTCCTTTTAGCTATCTTGTGGTAATGATTTTATAATCCATCCTTTTATCAAGTAGAAAAAAAGCTCTCAGTTTATCCACAACACCATAAATTTGAGGGTATTTTGAAGGTCGTCACACATTGTAATGAAGTTTGTGCCTCTGTGATTCATCTCTTCTCCATCATACATTTTCTTCACCCGCCATAGTTGTGTAGAAAAGGCTTCAGAAGCAAAGCATATTTACAAGACAGTCTGACATTAATTTTATAATTATGTTTAGAAATGCTATGATTTTAGGATTTCAAAATCTCTATTGTTTGAGGAATCTGTTGTAGAACATGATATGAGTGATTTGGGCAGGAGTGGAAGGGAGATAAACATGATTATCCCAAAAGTAAGTAATTCATTATCCATGTATATTTGACTTTTTCAATAAATGTTTGTTATCTCTCTTGGAAGATATAATTTTCCCCTTAGATTTAGCTAATATTGACACTGAAACAATCACCAATTATTGCCTAAAGGTGACATAGTAATATATGTTATAATCACAGAAAGTAAACCAGATACTAAATTGGTACCTAGAAATATTCGTAATTCTAATAGCATACATCATTTCCATAACATTATTTAAAATTTACTTCTGAGCAAAAGTTTTATAGAATTCATTTTTAGAAAACAAATTGAGTGGCATTTTATTGAAAATAATAGACCAAAACATAAATCACTTTTGAAGTACAGATCTTTAACTGTAACGCTACATTTATTTTTATTTCCACAAATTTACCGTGCCTATGTTATCTGTCTTTGTAGATCAGAAATCCCACAGGACAAAGCAAAGGTGTAAGCAAGCTGTGTTCCTTTCTATGGGCTCTAAGTGAGAATTTGATTTCTTGTTCATATATATTGTGGACAAATTTCAGTTTGCTGTGGGTGGAGGCCCCCGTTTTCTCCCTGGCTTACAGGGGCCACCCATATTCTTTAGTTTATGGTTCACTTTATCTTCAAGGCCAACAGTGCAGGTCAAATCTCTCTCACATTTTGAATGTTTCTTATCTCTTTTTCTATTGTCTCTCTCTGATGTTTCTTCTTTCTCTTTTACTGTTAAAGTCTCATGTGAATACATTGGGCCCACCTAGGTAATCCAGTATGAACTTCCCATCTCAAGGTCCATACCCTCGGGCACATTTGTATAAAATCTTTTTGCCATGTGATGTAACATACTCACAGGTTCTGGGGATTAAGATTTGAACTTCTTTGAGGGAGGATTATTCTGCCTATCACAAATAAATGTGGGCGTGTGTTTGTATTTATCTGTGAAATTTGTAAACACAGATTAACATACATACAGTTCTACATATATTTAAATATGTGTATTTCTAGAAAATGATTTCAGAAAATCATTTCTATCTTTATCATGGAATAAAAAGTGCATAATAAACTTTCATATAATAAAGTCAATACCAGGAACTCTATTTGATCTATTAAAGTCAAATTTTACTTATTAGTAATATAAAAAATTATAGATAGCTAATGGGTGAAGACCATGCTGCTCTAACAAATGATCAATATGTCCATTAAGATTTTCTTAAAATAATATGGAAATCTTACTAACCTAAATTTCAGGAAAATTATTCCTCACAAGTAAATCAACTAGAAGAGAACACATAGCATTTTACAAAAGAGAATGGGTAACAGGAATTGGTTATTATATGATCTCAAGCTTTAGAAGTTTATATTGATAAACATAATTGCATTATATGAAAGAAGAAGTAAATAGGACAGTAATGTTAATAAGAATTAAAGTCATAATTTTCAAATAAACATAAAACATCTGACTTGTCCATTCAAATTCCCTGTAGATTTATACCTCAGAAATAATAATAAATAGGAATAGGTGACATTTTACTTTTATGCATCTTTTATACTAAATTGTAATGCAGATATTCTTGGCACATTGAGATAACCAGTATGATTTTCCTAAATCTCTTAAATTTTCCAATTTCTAAAATAATTGATACAAAATGACTTCTGATCCATTGACGAAATTTTAATCTATTATATGCTGTGATAGAGGAAAGGCATATAGAAAAAGAAAATTCATTAGGGAAGCATAACTTATTTGTCATTGACTGAAACAATAAGCAAATTGGGCTTTTATTAATCATATTTATTTCTCTTTTGCAAGGAAATCACCATCTATATGTAAAATATCAATACAGATTTATTAATAGGGACTCAATCTTTTAACATGCAATGATAAATAAATATGATAATTTAAGTTAATATATGAGATATATATAATTGTATAAGTCAGTAAGTGTTTCTTATTTTTCTAAAATTATAGAGCCCATTCCAACCAAACTTAAAAAAAAAAAATCTTGACCACTTTTATCATGGACTTAAATAATGAATGATATAAATAAAACATTGATTTAATACATCATCTGATTTCAGATTTCACCACTTCTTTAGTCTTTTCTAAATAAAATTTTACCCTATGGTAATATTAATGACTACTTTCTACCTGTATATTTTGAGATATATTATAATGTTGGCACTATTTTAACTGTGGGGATAGAGCACATCATATATATCTATATTGAGCATATTAAATATTATTCAACTGTGACATTTTTATAGAGGCTTTTTTAGTCTAACTCAATATAAACACACTTTTTCTCCCTTAGAACCACAAATAGACACCATTTCATACAGATTTACATTTTAAACCAGCATATCATTCATTCAAGTCTTTGTTTAGAACTCCCTTGCTACCAGGGAGGATTTCTGTTGAAATCCTTCAGCAGTAGAGTGGTCATAAATAATAAATAAATTAACACAGTAAGGCCCTATTAAAAAGAGCCTTGATTATCATAAAATAAACAACTACAAGATGTAGTCTTACTATGCATTATACAACATAACATTATATTTTATCTTGGAAAAGGCTACAAAAGTGACATTTAATACTGTTAAATAGCATTGGGAGTACTTCTGATTTAATAAATTATTCTATGAAGATTTTAATACTTATGCTAACTTATGGATTTTCAAATCTATCTCTCTTTCTAGTCTATAAGATCCTTCATTATAAGGATCGTGCTTGATTATATTTTAATCCTTAAGATCTGCAGAGCTTTAATCTATAGTAGATGTTCAACAGATATTTGAACTCTAAGTGAATAAACAGTGAATTTTTAAATGCTATTTAAAAAAATATAGTTGGTATATGATATTATATTATTTATATTAGTTTCAGGTATACAATATAGTAATGTGACATTTTTTATACCTTCCAATGAATGTGATCACCACAGCAAAATTATCATTAGAATTGAAGAACAGATAAAGAGTTTTCCAGTCAAGAAAAAGTCAAAAAAGCTTATGGCCACCAAACCAGCATTACAAGAAATGTTAAAGAGACTTCTTTAAGAAGAAGAAGGAAAAAAAAATGATAAAAAAAAAATGAATGATAAAAAGGCAATAAGTATATATATATCAACGATTATTTTAAATGTGAATAGATTAAATGCACCAATCAAAAGACATAGGGTCGATGAATGGATAAGAAACACAGTTCTCTACATATGCTGCCTAAAAGAGATCCTCTTCAGATCTAAAGATACATACAGACTAAAAGTAAAGGGATGGAAAAAGATATTTTATGAAAATGGAAACAAAGAAACAAACAAACAAAAAAGCTGGAGTAGCGATACTTATACCAGACAAAATAGACTTTAAAACAAAGGCAATAACGAGAGACAAAGAAGGACACAGCAATTCCAATTCTAGGTATTTATTTGAAGAAATTCAAAACACTAATACAAAAAGACATATGCATATATGTTCATTATAGTATTATCGACAATAGCCTGTATCTGGAAGCAACCTAAGTGTCTGTCAATAGACGATAAAATGAAGTGGTGCATATATACAATGGAATATTACTCAGCCACAAAAAAGAATGGAATCTGGACACCTAAAACTACACGAATAGACCTAGAGGGTATAATGTTAAGGAAAATAAGTCAGACAGAGAAGGACAAATACCATATGATCTGACATATGTCAAATCTGAAAAACAAAATAAACGAACAAACAAAACAGAAATAGACTCATAGAATAAACTCTTGGTAGCCAGATGAGAGGGAGATAAGGAGACAGGGTGGAAAAGAAGTGTAAATTGATAGCTACAAAATAGTCATAAGAACGTAAAGTACAGCATAGAGAATATAATCAATAATATTGTAATAACTATGTATAGTATCAGATTTATCAGAGTGATCATTTTTATATAAGTTTTATAAATGTCAAATCTCTATGTTGTACAAGTGAAACTAATATGACTCTATGTCAACTATAATTGAAAATTTAAAAACATATTTTTAAAAATTACAGAAGCAGAATCTTTTGTGCTATGTTTGTACCTTGAGCTATGATTATCTTACTCTATTTTTGGCATTATTGATTCTAATTTTTCTCATAAAGAAGCCTCAATTTGCTCTTGTTATGTTAATTGCATTAAATGTATTAACCAACTAACATATTTAAAGAAGATTCAACTAGAGGAATCTTCTATATTTTTAACACGCACTTACAAAATTCACTGCAATCAGTGGGAGGAATACCACTGCTCACTTTTTAGCACTGGATGCAGAATTCTTTCCTTTAAATCTTGTAGCAAACATAATATGAAAATGAATTATTTTTACAAAACTCTGCTGATGACTGGGATATTGAAAATTAGAAACATATAAACACAAAGAATAGCATAGTGTCTAGGCTGTAAAATAAACAGGCTCACAATGTACATTGCATCTCAGTTTAAAAGCAATATCCATGTGGTACATTTACTCATCTCCTAAAGCAAAAGACTAAACATCTTTAAAACACTCTAAGAGAGAAGAAGGGAATAGGACGAGAGGAAGGCAGAGAGAAGAAAAAGAAGAGAAAGTACAAGAAGAGAGTCACTCTCTTCAATTTCAACTTCCTATGGGAAGTTTTGCATTTCAACGATGATTAACTCTGATTTCGGCCATGCCATTCTGGAAAGAATTCATTGGAATATAGTAACCCCGGTATTCATAAATGAGATTAGTGTTTACCAGGATGAGTTAAGAAAATAAGATCGCGATTGTATCCATTCCTTTTACACTGTCAAAGATAAACAAAGCTGGACACTAGCTAAAGTGGTAAGGACAGACTTTAATCAGGAATATACTATTACAATAGAGAAGAGAGTCCAACATGAACTGAACTCAACCTCGATTTTTTAAAGATATGACTGGTTGCTGCAAAGGGACAATGAGGAAATGGGAACAGGGAGTGTCCAGGACTTGAGCAGAGTCAAGGAAGTGAAAGATTACAGAGTTGGGAAGTTGGAGTTGATTCACATGAAACCCATTTGGTTTTGCTGGTGCTTATCACTTCCGCTTCTACCATTTCAGAGTCTGGGAAACAGGGGCCCTATATTCATGTGTTGGCTGGAACAAGCAGGAAACGGTTGAGCAGCCTTGAGTTTTCTCAGGCAGGCACCTTAAGGAGGACCAGGATTGTCTCAGCGATGTAGCCTTGAAGTATTAGAAACTATGTTAGTGTCTGTTCAAATAGAACAAGGTAGAATCAGTCTAGAAGAGACTTTAGTAGTGTTTCACTGGTTACATTAAAGAGATCACCTTTATCAACACACCAGGATTAAAGGATTCAGTATTGTTTTCTAAAACCAGTGATATGTATTAACCCCTGACCCTCATCTCCATCTCCAAAGAACTAATAAAGATCAATTAGTTTTTAAGCCCACTGATGCAAGTTAAGTTGGCTGGGTTCATGGGTAAAAAGGATTGAGGCTAATGGAAGAGTCTAATGCCAAGTGTGATGATGGGGATTTTTTGGGACACACATGCTGGAGGTAAGGTGAGTTTGCTGGAGTAGTGAGGACCTAGGACCTGACTACCTAGGGCTGCTGTGGAAAGAAGAGACAAACTATGCCACATATTTGAGAAAAATGTCCAGGATCCACAGAAGCACATCAGAGGTCGGTCAGTGGATAGCCACTGGTGATTGGGCCTATCTCTGTGGCCTCTGGGCCACAGTGCCTGAAAATGCAGGAGGAACACATGGGGCAGCACTGTGCGGTGGCAAAAGAAGCGACAGCAGCAATGACATTTCCCATGGCTGGTTCAGGCCCCTACAAGGGTCTTTCTATCATAGTGGGAGCTTTGGGCCCCTCAAGTTTTGAGGTCTAAAATCCAAACAGAGTCAATCGCTAAGATTTCACTACAAACTCACTAAGTTCTATAGGGATAAAAGATTTTTGCATTATGGAAATTATGTTGAGATGTCCTTTTTTGCTAATATTACTAAAAACAAAAATTCTGATATCTAAATAGCCATTTTAAAGGTTATTAATTTTCATGAGATAAGATATATAGAGAGAGATTTGGATAGATGATAGATGGATAAGAAAGTTTTCCTTAGGTAACTTTACTAAATAAAAAGATTTTAATGTCTAAGAGGAAAAAAAAATCAGACCACTATTGGGGAAACATAGCTAAATGGGTAAATGCCCATGCTCAATGGCCAGAAGAATAAAAATGTTCTTTTTATAACCTCTCAGAGTGGTAAGGGATAAGAGATGTTTAGGGGCATCTAGTTCAGTTTGCATGTGACATTGAACCTTACCATTTAACAACCACATGAGTGATTGTCCAGTCTGAGCCTGAACACTTTCGGTGTTGCAAAAAATAGTGTAGCCTGAGGTCCATTTGTCCAGAGGAAGTCTGAAGTATCTTTGTTTATCTGTGAGTTCTACAAAATTCCTCTTTACATTTAGCAAAAATTATGCTTCCTGGAGTTCCCACTTTTTCATTCCAATTTAAAACTGTGGGGCGGCAAGGATCAAATCAAATGCCTCTTGCACATGAAAACTCTTGGTCTATTTAAGAGAAGCTCTCAGATTCCCCTTGGGCCTCCTCTTCTACAGACACAATATCCACAATTCCTTAAGGAGGTTTCTGCTGTCATGTTGTCAGTTCCCTTCACAGTTTCATCTCCTCGGCTCTGAATGTCTTCCATGTTCTCAACATCTTTCTTAAAAGTCTGATGCTTCAGACTGAACAGACTTAGACTTAACCAAATGACAGGCAGAAGTGCATCATTTTCCTTGTTCTGTGCTCCTATCACATTCTCCCTTCTACATGCCTATCGGTGTAACCAAGATCAAGATTACTTTTCTCCACAGTACGACTTATGATGACTCCCATTATTAACATGACTCATACTTGTCTGGTGTTGAATTTACTGTCAATAAACTGTCAAGACTTTTAATCCAATACTGCTTCTCTTCCTCCGTATTTGTATAGTTATTTTTTTAAACGATTATTTGTTTTCTTGTTTTTGATGTGAGAACTTTGCAATTAAATCCAGCTAAATTGCATCATATAAACTTAAGCTCATCTCTCTGGCTTGTCAAAATACTTTTTATGTCCTGACTCTGTCATGTATTACCTTTCAAATATTTCAGAAATGTATAGTATTTGCATTATGAGATTCTGTAATGCATTATTCTTGGTTCTCAGGTTTCAACCATTTAACTTAGCCAAAAATCTAATCAAAATTATATCCTAAGGATTCTTTTCTAATATCTTTTATCTTGTATTTATCTTCTTCACATTTCTACTAAAAACTAGGCAATGCGAATTGTCCATTGGACTCGAGGCTTTATGATGTTGCTTGTTTGGGTTTCTGCTGTGAATTCAAAATTCGACAAAGTTAGCATGTGCTGAATATGTATTTAATGAATGAATTAATAATGTTATTTGCACACTACGCTACACGATATACACTGATATAGAAAAACTACTCATGAATATGCTCTTATTGGAGTGTCCTCATAAAAAAACATTTGAGTTAGTTGATAAGACAAACAAGCAAATAAAAATACTCACAGGGTAATTTATCTTAAATATTAACAGAAAACAGTTAGTTAGTACAATCTACTATTTAAATAAAAAAATTTGACATAATCTAGATAAAATTGGATTTTCAGAAAGTAGTTTTCTACCATCCTTAAAAAGTAGTCCTCTATTTTCTTAGTTATGAGGAATGCTTCATCAAGACAAGAAAAGAATAGAGCAACTTTAAGTAAATTAAACTGGTATCCTAAACTACTGTTTTAAAAAAAGTAGTCAGCATTAAATATTATTACTGAAGTACAGAAAATTTCTGCCCCCTGTCCATCTTCTAAAAGATCCAACAGGTAAGGATCAGTATCTTCATAGTTGGCAAATCTATAACATAAAACCCATTGAAAATTTTTTTCTGTATGCTATTCAAAACTCTATGCACCAGAAATTTATGGAAAGTGGTATTTATTTTGGTCTTTTGGCATCATTCTCTCAGATAATGTGAAAATCAGAAAATAACAAGGTTTAAGAAAAAAATTCTATGGTTAAGAAGAGTTGTGCTGAATACAGCATTAAAAAAATTAATGATTTACAGGCCTATCTTTAATTTTAATGAAATTACTTCATCACTATCAGTGCGTGTATGTGAAGAGATACTTCAGGAAAAAATTTTTTAAAAAGCTGTTCAGATTCATTATCCTCTTGCTAATCAGATATATTTAAAAAGTGTCATTAAGGATAAGCTTGCATACTGACAGTGTTTTTGAATACTAATCATAGTCTTCACAGTTTCAGGATCTGACAAATGACATTGTCTGAACATATCAGAGGGGCAAAATGCCCCTTTTAAATATGACTTAACACATCAACGACTAAATTTTTGATTTAACTAAAGCTATTACAAGCCAATATTTTGGGATAAAATTATGTTAAAGAGAATATTCAAATTTACTTTTTGGAATATAAACTGAAGGAAAGGATCCTTCTTGTCCTAATTAATTACTTTGCCAATTAATTACTTTTGCCAATGAAAAGTACTGGTCAAACCACAATGCCAAGTACAAAGTCCAGGTCCATGAGAGGATTCACCAGCCTTTGACCGCAATGGCATTTTCGGCCTTTTGAGATGCTGAGGGTGCTCTGGAGACTTTCAGTGGGAGCTATATCAACACCGCACTCTTTGTTCAAGGACTATGGGGAAATACTTGCACCAATCTTATCTCTATTATAAATATCTTTTAAAATAAATGTGACTCATGCACTTGCACTTCAGTATGCCAGCTCCCTCTACAAGGCATGGAAGAAAGAATTATTGGCAGATTTCAATTAAAGAGGAAAATGACATGTACTAAGCCGTGCATGATTTCCTCCAGTGTATCTAGTTTACCTGCTCAGAGCCTCTGTGTAATCATTTCCCTCGCCAGTTATCAATTCACTGTCTCTCTCAGGTCCTAATGTACTCTTCCTTGCCTTCTCTGGTAATGGAGCTGGGCTCACTATATATTTTTAGCCAGCCGACACAATGTTAAGCTTTATTAGTAGAGGACGGTGATGAGATTTTGCAGAAAGGAAAAGCTTTCCTTCCTGCTCTGAGATACTCTTCTTAGTAGACTCCTGCAGTAGACAGGGCATCCCCAGTGTCCAGCTCCTGCAGTGGGGGTGACTTCTCTGGTGCCAGGTCCTGCATTACGTGCACCTTCTCCAGCACACACTTCCTGCAGTGCACAGAAGACAGCACTTCAGGGCCAAAAGCAGCCCACACAGAAGTTTTCATAGAAAAAGAGCCTCCAGAGAGACACCTTCCGTGAACAACCTCCCTTGGCACTCTAGAGGGCAGATTTCTGCCAATTTCCATCAGTGTGGCCCCTCAGCTGCTGCTCTGTCATCCAGCTAGAGTTGTGTACACTCTAGCAACGGTTGGCCCTCAGTGCTGGTAGAGAGAGGTGAGGATCTCTGGGATGCTCTATCTTAAGGGTACATTATACCATATATTCCTACATTTTGTTTTTAAAGTTCTTTTAACTTTTTCTTAGCCAACCTGTCATTACTCCAATCCCCTGTGACAGTTAACAGTTCTTCATATTCATTTCTCTTACTTAAATTACTGTGTTGTTTCTGTTTCCTCATCGGACCCTGACCGATACCCTAATTAATATATATTTAACTTTCTGAATTCACTTCAAATATCTCATCTGCAAGAAAGCCTTCCGATACCCATTCCCAGAAGAATTTAGATTCTCCTATTCTGTTAATTGATCTTTATACCTGTACCATATACTTTTCCTTTGTAGAACTTATCACAGCTATATTTTTATGTGTTTCTGTAACGATATGAGTAATATGTACCTCTGCTACTAGTCTGAAAGTTTTATGGAGAAAAGTATCTTTGTATTTTTTCACCAATATACCCCCAGATCCAACACCAAGTCTGGCACACAGAGATACTCTGTCAATCTTGAAAGAATGTATCAGCCCCTTCAACGTGACTTAAGCTGGATGCCCACTTTATGACCTCTAGAGGTACAGGGTGGTCTCTGAGCACCCTTTGGAAAATTGTTGAAAGTTTAATGAATAAAAATTCCAAAAAAGAATGAACCTAAATATCACTTTTGGTAGTTTAAAATTGCCTCCACAGAATGACCGATAAGGCAGCATTCTGTGCCTATGACCTGTTGTTACAACTCCCAGATTATCTGTGGATTCCCAAATCTCTCCTGATTTGTTACTTCCTAATTTACGCATCATTTGTACTTTTTGTTCATCCCATTTCTATCTACTGAAATAATATTCAATCTCGTCAGTAATCTAAAACACTTCAGCCTACAAGCACATTTAATAATTTTTAAAATTTAATTAGTGAAAGGAGAATGAATAATTACATAATCTGCTTGTGATTTTATAAAACTAGCAGTGACTTAATTTTTATTTCCTGTCTAGATTTTGCCTTACTTTTATTTCTCTCCTTTTAGTACTGAATCTCTTTTACTCCACGTAGTCATGTTTTCTAGTTCATTTACCAACTATTTTCTTTCACTCTCCTGAGATTTATTTGTAAAAATTCTTTAAAGCCTTCCTCTTCTCAGTTGTTTTATAAGTTTTCAAGAAACATTTCTTTATTGTCTACTGACTTTGTGGCCAGTCCTTTTATACTGACGAATTCTTAAAGCTTTTTAACTTTGTGATTTAACTCACATATTTTCTTATTTCCTTTAGAATTCATGTATGAACTAAACATATTTTAAATCATGAAAGTCACATTTTCCTGGAAAAAGAGTCTGATTTCTGATGACTGGGAAATGAAGAAGTAGAAACAGTGAGCACGGGCTCTTTCTATTTGAGAATTCTAGCTGTGTCTGTGAGAGGAAAGACTGCTAGCCCTTTCCTGGACTGTTAGTCCAGGAAAGAATTTTTTAATTTGTTCTTTAATTTCTTAATTTAATTTGTTAGAAGACAAAGATGTATGTAACTATACAACTTAAAGGAAGAAAAACACTTGTGCAAAGTGATACATTAAATTCCCCCTGGAGGAAATGATTAATTTTTTTTTCCTCCAAAAACGTAGAAAGCAAGGAATAAACAGCACAGACAGAAAAATAAACTTTCTGAAGCTCAAGGAGAATTTTTTTTTTAAATAGGAAATAAGGAAGAGAGATCAAGTGAGTGTACATATAAATTTGTAACTTTGGGGAAAAGAAAAAGTCTTCTCTTGATTTCTATTTTATTCCTATTTTTTTTTCTAAGAAGTAGATGAACTCATTTGGTAAGAACAAAGTGGGAGTAGAAAGGATTTAACATTTAAGGAGAATTAAGAAAATTGGAAATAGCTGTGTGGTGATTTGGAGAAAGAATCAGTTACAGAAATAAGTCCTAAAAAGGGCGAGGTGGGAGATTATGTAAGATGTGTTGTATATCTATTTAAAATTTTATTGTAAGCCTTTTCTGCTTCTTAAATGATAAAGATAAGTGTACTAAGAATATAAGGTTCCAAAGGCAGCAGCACATAAGAGTTTCTCATGATAACTTTGTGGAAAAGATTATATAGTTCTACCAGAATGTCCATGGGTAATGAAGGAGAGTATAGGAGAGAGTTAAATGACATTTCCTCAGGATAAATCTGAAAAACTGATAAGATATGTAACTGTTCATATCAAGTGAAGAAAGTGAGAAACTTCTTTGAAATGACATAGCACATATCCAGGCTTATGATTAAGCAATTTTATGAGCTGCTTCTTTATCTAGTTGTACCTGTCATGGCAGGTGGTTTTCACGGCACACTTCAAAGGGAAGGAAAATAAAAATCTGAACCAAATTTTCAGTAGTCAAGTTATAGTAAGTTTGATGAATTCTGCACAAAATTGACCAGATTTTACATTAGCAAAAGACTTACAGTTTCATATAAAATTTAACAGAAACACAGAGTTATTTCCTCTCCATTCTCATGACTATTCTTTTTTTTACCAGATGTCCAAGATGAGTGAAGGAATGAGAGTCCAGCACTCCAGAGAAAGACAATAGTGCAGGTTTTTTGGGAAAAAAAAAAAAAACCAGCTGCTCTTTCAGTGACCCCTTTTCATTGAGAAGTCAAAATCTAAAATATAAATCCTCACTCTTTATCAGGTAGAGCTTAGATGTTTCTAGCTATTGAAAATTGAAATCAGCAAACCTTTGGACGGCAGCTTGGTGTTCTAGAGACGCTAAGATGCAAACTACAAAGAAGCTAATTATCAAGTTCCAGAGATGACAAAATATATATAACACACAATGGATACCGTAATTTGGCCTTTTAACATAGGAATGAAAGAAAAAAAAAAGAACTCTAGAATTAGATATACCTTGTCAGCTTCACCATCTTTATACAGATTGGCTTGGAGTAAGTTATTTATAAGTCTCAGGTGTTCTTTTTTTGTAAAACAAGCAGATAATACTTGTTTTACTATGAGGAGTATAAATAAATGAAATATCAAGGTGCTTTATTAGTGCCCATTACATATGAATCATTAACTAATAGAAACTAAAGCAGTGCCTAAAAGTGTTGATGACATTAATCCAGACTAAAGGTAGTAAAATACAGGAAAAGGGTATATTCTTCCTCAACTCCTACTCCTAGTTAAGTAAGGCTAAGTACAAAATCTGAGTCATCTCTAATTAAAAAACTTCCAGGAAAAAAAAAAAAAGTTTTAAAATTAGTGTCACCCTCACCACATCAAAAAAGAAATTTCCGGATGCAAGTCATCCCCTTGAGAGAAGCTTTCCATTTTGAGAGCTACATATATTAGATTTTGCTATCAGAAAATCCCCCACTCCAAACATCAAAATTGCATCAGCTATAATCAGATTTCTCTGAATTTACTTTAACAGCAACAAAAACTATGTTTCCATCTTCAGTGCTTATATCACTATCATGACAAATATCAATAGAAAAAAGTAATAGTCTCTTGGATTTAGACTCAAACTTATAACACATCTTTTTGGGTCTATGACCTAATATGAAACTCGTGAATATAAATTCACCCACAAACACATCCATCACCTCAGCAAAGCATGCCTTCCAAATGAGCCTACCCAGGTTAAAAACACAAAATAAAAAGGAAGAATTAACCTCAACTCTTCTCTTCTAAACTTCCTAAAATATGAATCTTGAACAACAATGTGCACACAATTGTAACAACACATATAAAAACTAAGCAACAATTTAGAGTAAGCTAAAAATGGTTCATTAATATAAATCTATTGTCTCAGTTTTAAAGACACATGTAAGCTTTCTGGGTATAATGAGTTGACATAAGAAACATATATAATTAATATTTAGTAAGTAACTATATGGTTCTAAAACTATTGTCAAAAACATTTGATTTGAGTATGCATTATTATCCTCATCTTGCTGTTGAGAAAATTCATCCAGAGTCACATAGTCATCAATGAAAGGGCTGGGCCCTAGTCTGACTGTAAACCTCAGGCTTTCACCTTGCCATACTTCCTAAAATGAGAGCTATTGGGAAACCTCTGCTTTAATATTTCTCTGCTGGGCTTTCAGAAATGTATTTGAAATGCATATAAAGAACAAGAATCCTCAGAAAGATATAGAAGTCACTCCATTTTCAGCCCATACCCTCATGAAATGCTGTGTCATCCGGCAGAAACAAAGGCCTGTTATCAGAATGAGAGACAAATGTGATCTTGCAACTAATAATACAAAAATGGCTACATTTATGTGGAGGCAGCAATATGTGTGTGTGTTGTTTAATAAAATTAGCAAGCTGCATTCGAATATGTGACAATGTGACAATGACCTCACTTTTACAAACTCATACACACACACACTTATAAACAAGTAAAACTAGGAAAAATTGAAAGATAAACAGCAACCATTAATTTAACTATTATAATGAAATATAAACTTTTCTCTTTTAACATAATATACTTTAAAAATGTTTGACTTATATTTCAATGGACATATATACTTTATCATAATATAATGAAAACCTTTCTATATTGTATATGTTAACTTTAATTCCCAGAAGATTCTATGAAGTTTCTATTATTATCACATCAGAAAGATTAAGAAAGATTTCCAAATTCACAAAACTATTAAGTGGCAGAGCTGGAATTTTAATTCAGATCAAAAAGTTAGCTATTTTCCATCGTCTTCACTTGACCCAAAAGAATGACATACATTCCTTTATTAGATTTCCTTATTGCTTCAAATTCAGGACTAGTTTTTGTTAAGTATAAGTAGCTATATTTATAATTTGAAGAAATAGGAATGATTGGTTAACCTCAGCCAAACCCTGTCTTATCATATAGCTAATGTATAAAGTTGCATTAATTAGGTGGCTAGGCAAGTATTAAATAAAAATAAAAAACACTTCTAAATCCAAATATTCTGAGAAAAGGGAAGTCATATCATTGAATTCAAAGTAAAATTAAAATTGATGTATTTGTCTTTTTTGAGCATGGATTTTGGTGATTATAAAGAGAAATATTGTAGATATTTATAGATGCTTTAAAAGATGGAATCATAGAGAACCACCATACAAGGGCAGTGAAAATGATGGTAGCCCACTCATTTCAAATACATGGAAAGTCATTTGACAAAATTTCATGTTTCAATTTAGTACCATAATAATTTCAGATTGACAAATGATTCAAATTCAGAAAAAAATCTTTAAAATACAAGAAGACAGCATCGAAAATTATGATTATTATATCAGAGTGAAGAACACTTTCAAAATGTAAAGCAAAATAAAAAGTTGTAAAGAAAAGACTCCATTAAACACACACACACACACACACACACACACACACACACACACACACACACATCCTGGCAGAAAATATCAAAAAGGTAAAAGTCCAGTAATGAATTTTTACAAAGGTTTGCAAGTAACATCACAAAGAGAGTTACAGTGTATTTAACACATAACAAGCATCTCTATCAATAACAAAAACCTTAATGGAATAAAGACAAAGTATATGAATAGATACTTCATAGTAAAGAAAATACAAATGGCTTTGAACATGTACAGTTTCTCACATATGCTTCAAATGGAATCTATAAGTAGGTACTATTATTTCACCTCTCATGTGGGAAATATCAGAAACAGTTTGATAATGCACTGTGTCGTTAATGGGAAGAGGCACATAAGGAAGTGGAACAGGGCCTTAGACATCCCCACTCATTGTTAGTAGTAACATAAGTCAGTTAGCCACTGTGAGAAACAGTTTGGCAATATTTGCCTAGGAATTTAATGTAACTTAATACTCTTACCTGTACTATGAAAAATTATCTTTTATCATTATTTTAACAACTCCCGTACAGAGATGAGATACAATATATTCTTTGCTTAAATTTTTTTTTATCTCATTTTCTATACCTATCCAGAAAACTTTATTACTATTATTATTATTTTATTCTCAAATGTAGGGTACATGTTAGTTTCAAGAAAATGTGAAACATTTACAAAAATTGTCTCTGTTTGAGGGCACACAGGAAATCTCTGTAAATTTCAAAGAATGTATATGATATAAACTCCTCCACACAGTACACTTAATTTAGATTTAGTAAGAAACAGAAGACTAAACAGAAAGGTATTTTTATGTATAGAAAAGAACGTGTGTGTGTGTGTGTGTGTGTGTGTGTGTGTGTACTTTTAAGTAATCCATATAGCAAAGAAAAAATTAAAAATTACAATTATTGTTAGAGAGTGGTTTGAACTGAATTATAATACATAACAAATTGTGGGATATAACTAACATCATGTTTAGAAGACAATATATAGCTAACATACAATATTTAAAAAGGAAGAAAATTTGAGAATTATGAGTTAACAGCTATCTTAAGAAGGCAGAGAAAAAAACAAATAAAAAATTAAATTAAGAAATTATACAAAATGAAAAAGTAAGGATTTGGGTAAAAGTTAATAAAATAGAAATTAAGCACACAAAAGAGGAAATAAATCCAAACTTTGAGGCTTTTAAAAGATTAATATAAATGAGATGTCATGCTGAAGTGCATTAAGCTAAAAAGAAAGAACAAATAAACATTCTCAATAATAAAAATGAGAAACTTGTGACAGACAGATACCTGTTTTAAAATATATAAAACAAAAAATAATATTAAATAATATTAAATAAAATATAGACAATCATATTAAATAAAGTATTAAAATAATAAAATACTATATAACAATAATAAAACTATGACAAATTATGAAAAAAATAGATATATGTACAAATTATTATAAAAATAAAATCTGCCAAAACAAAGAATAACAAATAGAAAACCTTAATAGTTTGATACATATTAAATAAGTTTAATATGCAACAAAATGCTTCTTGGCAAGAAAATATTAAGTAAAGTTAGCTTTATAGGTGATTTCTACTGAAAAATACATAATTTTAAAAGGTTGTCTTTGTAAAAGTTTTTCAAGGCTATAAAAACAGACCTCCGCAACTAGTTTTATGATACCTCTGTCTTCCTGGAATTTAAACATGATAAGAACTTGACAAGAAAGAAAAATCAGAGACTATTTTTATCAGAAACCCTAGGTAAATATTAGTAAATGAATTCAGCAATATGCCTAAAGAAAAATAGATTACGGCCAGGTTAGACTTATTATGGGAACACAGGACATATTCAGCACTTGATAGATAATGAATTGATTTAAATACAAACTTAAAAAAAGAGCAAATTTTATTTTTATCTCAATGGATGCAGAAAAAGCATATAATTGACTATCAAACATGATGATTATAAAAACTTCACAAACCAGAAATTTAAGGAAACGTCCTTGATTTAATAAAAGGTACTTTCATTTACTTTATAAAATCACTCACTGGTAAAATAAGAAAACATAAAAAAAAAACATAGAAGTGAAACAAAGATGCCTATTACAATCATTTCAAAACATCCCTAGGAAAAAAGTAATAAAAATGGCATTCTTACAAAATATAAAAAAGTGTTTAAATACCTGTCAAGAATATTATCAGAAGTCAAGTATACAAAATCATTTGGCTGGAAAAGTGATTCATATACAAAATGAACTTGTATAAACTAACAATAAAGAGTTATAAATAAAAATGTAAAAATAATCCAGTTTATGCAATAATATACAACTATGAATAAATCTAATACTTTTATGCAAGATTACGAGACAGAAAGTATCAAATATACAAAGAGATTTTAAAATAACAAGATCAAAGATGAAGAAATCTTAGAAATCAGCTGGGATCTAATAGTTCTCAGTTAGGTAACAGCACTCCAATCTCTAAACACACACATACGTGCAAACACATTTTTTCATGAGGAAAGATAAGAAATATTCATTTACTTAGAAAAGGAGGTGCCATTTAGTATTAAAAGACAGGTCATTGGTTTGTATAATATCCAATTGCAATTTCAGTAAATGAAAAGGAGAAAATCGTTCTAAAATCTCCTTTATAGACTTATACTTCACCTCTTCCAACCTTTTCCTCTCCTTTACAGGTTTCTCTCCCACTACCCTGCCAAATTTACTTGCTTATTCCCCAAAATACATGGTACAACATCTGTGGTGGCTTCCACAGAGATTCATTTAGCCAGATTTTCATTAAAATAGCTACTGAATTAACTCAATAAAATGTTGCTTATCTTAATAAAATTCTTTCGAGCTTTGCAAATTTGCATTTAATACCCTTTAGTGTCATTACAGCATTAATAATCTGTGCCTAAAGGGCAATAAAAAAAAACTTTATACTTCCTATTTAATAGAGGTAGCTTCATAACCCTCCATTTTCATGTAACTTGGGCTTTTAAAGCATGAGACAGAAGCTAAAGGGAGAATATTCATATGCAAAACGTGGTCAAGTCTCGATGGATTGCTTACTTAGGCTGAATGAATCTGAGACTTCTAAAACATTGACCTCTCCATATTACTCTGACTGGGAAAATAATCCACATCTATTACCTCAACCCTGCAACATGTACCTCTAACATCTTGAGGAGTTGCTTTCAATTTTCTTAAAAACTTTTCTTTGCTAATGAGAATGTGAGAGAAGGAGAGCAAAGAGCAGTGAGGATGGACTTCTAAGAAAATGAGACGATCTTCGGCTGCTGCTTTTAAATCATCGGCCTTTCAAATACATATACTTAAATGAATAATTAAAGTAAATATGAAGGTGTTATCAATGGCAACCAGTGCTTTGCTTTCTCCCCTTCACATCTCATTTCCTCTGGAAGAGTCTACTTGAATTTGTAGAATAAGAGAAAAGAAACGAGACATTGACAAATATTTCAAATCCATGTTTCAAATGGCCAGGATGAGTTCTCCATTTCCAAAAGCAATTGTGCCGAAGGAATTGTGCAGTAACTTAGATACGGGACAGTAAAAGAAAGTGATTTTAGATGGAGGGGTGGGGGTGGGGAGAAGGCCACGGAGAAGTGCACTGAAAGGGTGTGAGATGGATGATAAAAATCTTCAAGTTAAGCAAGAATGTGTGTGAATAGCACATCTACGGGGTCGGGGTCGACTGACTACAAAAGAGCAAAGATGAAAACAGCTTCAAGTTCCCAATGGGGAGAGGTCTCTGTCAGAGGAAAGAAAGGCAGCCTCTGGGGACTCGCAAAGCAGGAAAGGAAACAAAAAATCCATTTAGGCAAAGCATGGTGGGAGCCAAGACTGAAAATCAAAGTAATAAGAAACAAGATTTTAAAAAATAACCTGACTAAAGTAACTTCTCTGAAAAGATGGGTACTGAAAGTCCCAGAAGAGGATTTACTATCTTCTAGGCAAGTTCATTTATGTAATTTATCAATTTAGAAACAAATTTAGGGAAATTATGTTGCTTTGACTTATGCTATAACCTTTATTTTGAGCTATTAGTCTTTGCACTAGTAAAACATTTACTTAAGTTATAATGTTTCGTTGGCACTACGAATATTTCTAGTGAGATGTTGAAGAAGAGAACCTGCCTAGCAAGATTTTAAAATTGTCATGGCCAATGAATGCTGTGTAAATCCTGTCTTCCTCATTTTTAATGTTTACTGTGGTTATGATGTTTGTCTTTTATCAATGTATATTGAATGCGTGAGGGTGGGAAGCAGTAAGGAAAATACAACCAGGGAACAAATAATTTGACAGCTTTATCTGCTGGTTTTCTAGAACTTATGGACTTGTTCAGAAGGCTATCACAAGATCTGAGATGATGAGTTTAGTACTGTTGCTGAATAGAGTTTCTCTTAGGAGACAAAGTGGGATTAGGGGGAGGGACTGTGTTTCAAGTGTAATAGAGAGTAAATAAAACATGAGACTAGAAAGGTAGACTTGCAGTAGCCTGTGTAGGTTGCACTTTTGTTTGTATATCTCGGGAGGAATAATTGGACATATGTCATGTTTGGCTGATGAAATCTGAGCAAAAACGATGATATCAGATGATGAAGAGTCAATGTGTAGCCTGCCATGACTTTCTTTGACTTGTATAATCTGAAACAATCGGCCCCTGAATAACAACATAAGTAGAGGTCCCTTGCTCAACCTAAGACACGTGTGTTGCACATGCAAAGAATAGATTTTGTTTTGTTACCCAGTGAAATTTTGGGGTTGTTTGTAATGCAACAAAATCTCTTATTTTCTACCTGATTCAGAAAGAAAATAGAAATATCTTTACAATTAATTGGAAGTGTGTTAGTGGTTGGAGAAAAGATAACCCCAGTAAAAATAAAATAAATATATAATATGCATTTCACTAATTTTTCATTCTTTTGTTCAATATCCAAATATTTTCTGATAATATTGATGCTCAGATAACTTTGGTAAAGCACACCATCCCAAACTGACAGTTTATTAAGGCCACGTTGTCCTAGCATCACATGGTCAGAGTCCTAGGAACTAAAAGAATAATAATGGAAATCATAAGATCAGATAAATCTAATCAGTGAATTTTGGAGGAAAGGCTGTGGAGCAGAAAATGAAAAATTCATCTGAAGTCATAAAAATCTGAGTTGAGAGCTAAATAATCTAGAAAAGAACACCAGAGTTTAAATAAAGCAAGGTAATATAAATAGCAATCCACAAGGCCAATTTGTCAGAGGGTAAGAATGGTCAAGGTCATTGGGTTTACAAATGTTTGTGATACAAACATTTTTTGAGTACCATGGAAAGTTTTGTTGAAGGTTTTACAAAAGATTGTGAGGACTCTATCAGGGGTCCTTCAATTTGAGAAAATGCTGTAGTATTAGAAGACAACATCCCAAGTATCCAGTACTTTGAGCTAAAGAAATCTCACTTTAATATAACTAGAAACTTTCACTCTCTGTGTCTAAGGGGAGATGGTGATCTGTCCTTGAGCTGAATTTCTAAGCCAAGAGATTTAAGGTAGAAAAGTAACATGAACAAATCTAATTCCTTTTTCGATGTGGCATAATAAAAATAGCATAGGTTTGGGGGCCAGAAAACCCTGGGTTTGAATCAAGCTCCAAAACTGTTAACAAATAGGCTGAGCTTCCCAGAAAAACATAGCTATTTAAGATCTCTTCCTAGAAAATTGAGAAATGCTGTATGCCTCTTTTGTAATGACATACAATGTGCCTATATATTTTTTCTTATTATTTCTGTTTTGTCAAATTATGTACAAAATATTTTAAGATATTGAGATGCATTTAATTCTAGTGTAACTCTGGGGAAATCCCAAGAATTGAATTGTCAATGTACCAGTTCTGTAGTATTTTGCTTTATTTTCCCAATTTTTTAAATCTAAGTAGTTATCTTTCAGTAAATACTTTCAGATCTGATATAAAATTATCTATTAATTAAAGAATAAGTTTAGTTTTCTAGAAAAGGAAGCAATACACAGTCATTGAGATAAATAGTTGCATCTAGGGTATTTAATTTGTTTCTACATAGTGAAGTCTGTTAATATGCAATAAAATCTCTTCTCTGATAAATATAGATTTCTGCAGAACCTGGCAACTACAGTCCCCTAATTAGTTACAGAAAGAAAATGGGAGTGAAAAAAAAGGCTGGGTTTCCAGCTTTTTATTTCAATCTCTACACTCACTATTTGTTTCTATACATTAAGAAAATGGGAACTGCACTATTCCAACTTCTTCTCAGGGACTGGATAGAGTTGAATAAACATAGCACATATAAATGCATATGTTGTATGTGCACATGTAATATGTATTAAAAACAAAATGTGTAAAAGATCTTCATTTGTTTTGATAATTGTCACCTGAGATAGAACTGAAATGAAGGTAAATGATACTGAAATCAATCTAAAAAGGTCAAGTTTTCCCAGAAGTTTCAAATTCTACTCACTGAAGTATTTTATCCATATATATATTCACCTAGCCATAAAAGCTTATTCCAGAATAAGAACGAGGGAAACCTGTGTATCAAAATAGGGTAAAGATAATTCTCAAGAAAGTGAGCAAAAAATAATATTCATTTCCAATGGTCTCTGCTAAGGATGGTACGAATAGAACAACTATAGTGGTAACAACACACATCACAATTCAAATAATCTACTTAAAGAATTCTGTAACAACTCAAGCAACCAAGACACTGTCTGGTATCTGTATAGAAGGTGTTGTGCGCCAAAATGTGACCCCTAGTCATACATTGATGTTCTAACACGTAGTATCCCACAATGTGACTGTATTTGGAGATAAGACCTGTTAAGAGGTAATTACGGTAGAATGAGGTCATAAGGGTGGCCCCTAAACCAAAATGACTTCTGTCCTCCTTATAAGAGGATATTAGGACATTCGCACAGACTTCGAGGTGATGATATGATGTCACAGCAAGAGCATGGCTATCTACAAGCCAAAGTAAGAGGCCTCAGAATGAAATCAATCCTGCTGACACCATAATCTCAGGCTCTCAGGCTCCAGAACTGTGAGAAAGTAAATTACTGTTGTTTAAGCCACCCAGTCTAAGGTACTTTGTTATGGAGGCCCAAACAAACAAATGCACAAGGTGCTTCCTGTCTTTTCACAACTTTTATGGCACTATCTTCAGGTGCATAAGCTCTGGAAAATGCTTAATATCAATCTTGTTTTAAAAGGTGAAATATTTATATTGACTTATGTATGTTTTATGCTTATATCCAATACATATATGCCATTTTAGAAAGCATTTCTTAAAGTTGAAAATTTAAAGGAAAAAGACTTTCCTAGATGATTTGTTTAAATGTTGTGGCAATACAGAACATCGTTTTAGTTAATAGCTGTGGTAGATTGTAAAAGCAGACACGGTCTTTTATCCTTTCCTGTGTTCATACCCTTTGCCACTCCTCCCGTTAAGAGGTAAAATCCATATTTCCCCACCTTTGAATCTGGGCTGGCCTTGTGACTTGCCTTGGCTGATACAATACTCCAGAGATGCCATTTCCAAGCCTGGGCCTCCAGAAGACTTATTAACTTTTCTCTTTCTTGAAACTTATCTCCTCCATGAAAAAAAAAAAAAAGCCATTTCCCTGTTGGATGACAAGAGACACATGGCTCAGTCATCCTCTCCACCTTTGCAACCATCAACCAAAAGCAGGCATTTGAATTAAGCTAAGTGGATCAGTTCCCTCCCTGTACACCAACTAAACATGAGCCCAGCTTAGATTAGTTAAATCTGGTCCAGATCAGGAAAAATGTCCTTGGGATATATAGACTTGTGAGCAGTAATAAGTCATTGTTATTTAATCACTAAGTCATGGGATATTTTGTTACATGCTGTCAGTAGACAACACTAGAGTCATATTTATGCTTTTACTCTGGGATTTGAATTTTACTCCATTCTAGTTTTGAATAGTCTTTTATTGGCATCTAATTAATATTTAAAAACATAACCTGAGTCGATCTACAGTTACTTCCGTCTCATTGCTTAGAATATGTTACTTTAAATGTATACTAATAGCTTATTATATAGATGTGAAAATTGTACTCAGTCATCAGAATATACTATGTAATCAAAGAAGTTCCTTTAGCTCATAACAATAGTTACACAGACACACACAGACACTGATACACATACCGAAAGTAGAAATTAAATATTATCCAACACAATTATATATACTTGACACTCAACCACTGTTTGTTTCCTAAATGAATTGGAAAGAAAATTTTAGGGAAAGGAAAATGATTTCTCTTTTGATTTTACCCTCCACATAATTCATCAAAACTGTGAATGCTGTAAAAAAATTAATAATAGATTTTTTTTTTACTATAAAAATACATGAGAGTTGATGGCATGGCTTCCACGAGTGGTCATGCAAGCAAATGAGATCTATGAGCTTTTATTGATCAATAATCCCTCTGAAGTAGAAGACAAAGGAGACATTCTCCTCTCAACCACCTTGAATCTATATTTCTGTACATTCACTTTACTTCTAATATCATAAACCAACAAGATCTTGATCTTATTTAAAATATTGAATCTGTTCTTCCTTCACCTTAATATTTGTAACTAAAATCCTTTTTGACTTGATTTATCTGGCTTTGATTTGATTTATTTGATGTATTCATCTTGAAGCACAAACTTTAGCAATAGACCACTGGTCAGATGCCCAGTTAGATATGCTCTAGTGCCCTGTTAATAAGCTCTTTGGTCACTCAAAATTGGGCTGAGGTTTGATTCTGCTGCCATGGATTTGTTGTTTTATTTCTGAGTAGCCGTGAGACTACAAGCTTTGTAAATACCAGTCCTGTTTTATTACCCTACACATACAACTTAACATTGACAGGTTTTCCATGCTCAGACCTCCTTCACTGATCCTGGAGTTCTTCCCCAAATGTAACCTTTTCGCTGAGCCTCGACACTCTGCATAGCACTTGAAGCTGTCTCCACTGGGACAAAAACATGATCTTTTCAATTAGTCACTAGTCGTATTAGTTTCCTAAGGCTGCTCTAGCAAGGTACCACAGACTGGGTGGCTTAACTGCAGAAATGTCTTGTCTCACAGTTTCAGAGGCTAGAAATCCAAAATCAAGACGTCGGCAGGGTTGGTTCCTTCTGAGAACTGTGAGGCAAGGGTCTGCTTCAGGCCAGATGCTTTGGCCTGTTAATGGCTATTTTCCTCCTGTGTCTCTTCACATTGCTTTTCCTTTATATCTGTCTGTGTGTTCAAATTTCCCTTTTTTATAAGAACATCAGTCATATTAGGTTAGAGCCCACACTAATGGCATCGCTTTAACTTGATTACCTGTGTAAAGACTCTACCTCAAAAGGTCATATTCTCAGGTACTGGGGGTTAGGACTTCAACATATTAACTTTGAGGAAATACAATTCAACCCATAGCACTGCTTATAGTCCTACATTGGTGACACTGATAACATGGACTTGACTTTCTTATCCTCTTGTAACGAGATTGAAGGACAAAAATTCATGCTAAACACAAGTCGAATATAATTTAATAACTTAAAGGCGAGAAACTGTCACTGCATTTCATGCTTCTTCTACTTTGCCATATTGACATGCAAAATGGCTCTCCTGTTTGGTTTCATTTTGTTTTGATGATGACTATGCTAAAATCATATAGTTAAGAAAGTAAGAATAGAGCAAGAAGATACATAGTAGAATATCCAGGATCACAGAAATAAATATTTTCTCATCAATTTTAATAAACTTTAAAATTTAGAGTTGTTTAGATTTGCAAAAAAAAAAAAAAAATTTGCTAACAGGATATGGATAGTTCTTCTATACCTCTCACCTAGATTCTCACACTGATAAAATGTTATGTAAGTAGTAGAGAACATTCATTATGACTAAAAAGCCGAGTTTGGTAAAATACTCTTAACTAAAGTCTACACTTAATTTGGATTTTACCATTTCATGTCACAAGTTTCGCTCTCATGACTGTTTCCTATTCCAGGATCTTATCCAGGAAACCACATCACACTCAGTTGTCATGTCTCCTTATTCTCCCCTGCTCTGTGAATGTTTCTCAGATTTTCCTTGATTTTCATGACTTTACCAGTTTTGAGGATTCCTGGTTAGGTATTTTGTAGAATATTCCTCCATTTGGATTCTTCTGATACTTCTCACATGGCCATACTAGTGTTATGGGTTTGGAGACAGACACCTCAGAGATGAAGTAGCCTCTGTCACAACACATCACCGGTATTGGCTATCAGCATGACTTATCCCTGATGCTGTTAACATTGATCAGTTGGCTAATGTAGTGTTGGCCAGGTACCTGCAATGAAATTTACATTTTCTCCTTTTCTTATGCTACTCTGTGAAATTAATAAATACAACACACCTCGAGGTAGGAAGTGGTTAAGACGATTTTTAAAAGATGTTTTTTTCTTTTCTTCCAAGACTTTTATACAACTAGATAGTCCTTTCTCTTCCATGCGAAAGCAAATTCAAAGTCTATGCTTTTTAGTGATTCTTTCAGTTAAGACTGCCCAGAAATATACCAAAAAAATTTTTAAAAGGAAATAACTTGGTGATTTTAGTAAAAAGAACATTCTCACAGAATCTAGAGTAAATATAGGAATGTATTAAGTTCTACTTTGCCTGTATCTTTTGAATATGAAATATCTTATAGTACTTGCTAAGACATCAGAAGCTTTTAAGTTCTTGGTGGAAATTACACTTAGGTTGAGCTATGTAATTTCAACCTTCTAACCTAGTAATGACTTTTCCAAAGGACTATATTTCCCTGACAGAACTGGAGTAGGTAAACAAGCACTGAAAGACCACAATGGTGCCTCAAATAACACGTTTCCTCAGCCTTCACTACATTTTTAACTTGTACCAAAATACGCCGATGTTTATTTTCGATTAGCTAGAGGCCTGGCTTTTTGACAAAGCAGAGAAGATACACCCCCATTTGAATCAATAATAAAGCTTTGCTATCAAAAAGAACAGTGTCTTTAATATGCAAACCTTCTCATTCTCCAACTAGCCTAATTGAAGAAAACGACATTTTTAGGTTTGGCCAAATGTAGTTAATTTCTTTCCAAATAAAATTATCACGAGTAAACAATTCATACTAAAGGGCAAAATTGATTTAAAACCTAAAAATACAATGTACACCTACTGATTCTATTAGGCCTACCTCAAAGCTCTATTTATTATAGTCAATGAGTTGGACAAGATGTGGTACCTCCCACAATTATAGCAGCCGTCCCTATCCTTAGTCTCCATATAAAAGGCAATGTCTCTGAGATGCTCTGTTATGCTACCTGCTCTATCTATTTGGTGTTTGGAATGTGAGAGCAAACCTGACCTAAGGACATTCAATCTATAAGTTCTCAGTGGTATAAAACCCTAAATCTTCAACCCATGAGAGATAATCATGACTAACATATCAATTAGATTATTTCTGAGATTGGATGTGAAATAGAAACGTGATTTTCGTGTTTAGATGATGAGATGCAAAGAGCAGTCGAGACAGAGAAGAGCTAAGTCACGTTTATGATGAAACAGCAGAATGAAGATAAATGAACTCTATCCATTGGGGCCATAGCATGATTATCCTGTCCCTTAAACTGTGTTACATCTCTTCGATTCTCATATAATATTCTGGATTCCATGTTAGTTCAATATGATGCTATTTCTGGGTTGCATTTTCCATATTTCTGAACATAAATGTTTGTAACTTGAATGATATAAGTGATCTGTGAAACCAAAACAACGGTATATTTACATGGGCATCTTATATGGCAGCATCGGGCTTTTTGTGATCGCTGTGATCAAAGACATTGACCAGGATAATGGAATTTTAAAATGTCCAGCCAAAATCATGTTCTCTAGCACAGGATTTTTATGTTTCAAACAAGCACTTGTGAAGGTTCAAACAAGCACTTGTGAAGATTCAAGAGAGATGCAAAATGGCTATGTGAAGAAATGCTAAGAACTTCCTACTGACTCATTTAAAAGATGGGATGGCCTGATATTGATGTGAGAATACAGATAAGTTACCTCAGGATAGACTATTAATCTTAAATCTACAGATGTGAAATCCAAAGACTATTTGTTAATCTCAACCAAGACACTATGTCTCCTCATAAATTTAACTTAATATGACTGATTCTAAAGACTTGCTAACACCTGTCTAGGAAACATTTTACGTTAAAAAACAGTAACTGATAATCTCCCTATTGTCAAAGTATTTCAAAACCAACTTTGATTTAAATTAAACTGTAAAGTCTTCAGCTGTTAGCTAGCTACTACTGCATTGTGATATTTGTATTATGTTTTTTCTGATAATCAAGGTTATGTGGAGGGCATAACCTTGGGAATAATTCTTCAGCATTGATTAACTATTGCATATTATGTTGCTTCTGTGGATGAAGTTTTACATAATAGTAGCTAGTAGAATTTTGTTAGTGACGTAAGTTTCTTTTATCTTAAAGTAATGTCACATTTCCTTTTAATAAATGCATTTATTATATTAGTCCACAACACTGGCAGACCTTCACTTCAGGGAGATAATATTTTATAATGGGATTGGGTTATAGGCTTTAAATCTGATTTACTTGAGTCCACGTCTTAACTCTGTCACTTACTAATTGTGTTACCTTGGACATGTCCCATAATTTATCTGCTTATCTGTGAAGTAAGAATAACATGGTTCTTATATCAGAGGAAACCTGTAAGGATTAAACGAGATAATATACAGAAGATATTTAGCTTAGTGTCTGATGCTATCACCAAGACAGAATTTTAAAGTTTCTTTTTGGGGTTAGTATACTTATTTTTAATAACCTCATTGTTTTGGACAGAAAGAAATAAGGATATGAATATTGATATAGGAAGAAAAGGAAAAAAAAAAAAGAATGGCAAAAAGAAGACAGGTAGAAGGGAAGGATTCCAAAAATGACAGAAAGAAAGTCCTGGAAATTAATGTGAAGTAAGTTGAAAGGTTTCCACAACGATCCATGATGAGTGTCCTAGACCAGGATAAAGAACAGCATCTGCTTCATTTTTGATGTTTATGGATTACGGGAATAAATTCAGTTTACTCAGACTTCTTTTTCTTAATTGTGCTTTGGTTATTTTTTCCCCCCTCTATACTTCGGTAGACATAGAAGATTTAGGAGTAAAGTAACGTTGTGAAAGCACACGAGGCTAATACCTTCTCAGAAAAAAAATGATGAAAATAACCTGAACACTTTAGAGCAATAAGGTAATCAATGCAGCTGCAGTCTCGAAATAGTACACACTGAACATCTAAGCTTTTTAAAATCCTTTCTTTAAAATATGTCCATTAGTTATTAAGTAAGTAAGAATAAAGGCTGACAAAATGTGGCATTTGAAACAGCATAAGTTCAAGAGTGCAAACGATGACAATGTGTGGTAAATGGTTAAGGTGGGAATCCATCTTACAAGGCGGTCACAGGGGTGCTATTTTCCATGAGCCCTAAAGTACTGGTTTTCTTCATTTTGTTCCAGCATAAATCTCTTTCTCAGTGGGAATAACGGCATGCCCACTACAAATTTAATAAGTACTTGGTTCAAAGATAAAGCAAAATTAGAGCGATCTAAACGTGAATATGAAAAGAAGGTGAATTTATTACATTAAACATGAGTTAATCTAATTGATGCATTTTGATTCAGATTAGTACAGAGGCAGCATTCGTGAATATTTGTGAAATATTATTGAAAAGAACAATCATAGAAAGAATTAAGAGTTGCACAACAAAAAAAATGTAAAATATGAGAACTAGTTTCCATTTGAAGGTTTAAGCTTAAAACAAATTGTGTCAAAATCAGCATATAAAACGGATAGCCTATTTCCAGCTCTATTAAGAAATTTTTTATTCTATTGTAGAACCAAGAGGTAGAAATCCCCAGTATTGTTACATTAAAATCATTTCTAAAACTCTCTCCAGTTAAGGAAAAAAAGTTGAATAACTTTTTAAAACCTTCAATCAGAAATTGTGAGTATAAGCAAATTTTCACATATTAGGTAATTATTGCATTATTAGATAGATGGATTCTCTATTAGCCTTTACTTGTCAAATACTCTTTTTAGTTATCTTTTCAAAACCTTTAGTCAGGATTCTATATTTATCAGTGCTTACTGAATCCCCATATCAATTCATGATTCAATTAACTATAATTGACATGAAATCGATTGCATAATTCTGTGTTTAAAGATGTAATAGTTATAAAACATTATCAGAAATGAGAGGAGGGGATACACATTCTCATTTCTGCCTTCATTTAATATTCTCAGTAGAGATTTTCAATGTTTCTGATGTTTCATGTGTGAAAATAGACGAGAACATTCTACCTTCTTGTCTTCAATAATGTAACAACTAAAAAAATGCACCATTCACATCACCTGCTACAGGGAACAGATACTCTCAGCTCTGCTGCTGCCTCTCTGGACCTACCTCCACATTCATGCAGAGGTCATACTTCCTGTGAATTATTCTTAGTCAATGAATCTGCCCAATGGGGATATTAACACACATCCATTCCTGCAAGACAGGAAGCTCCTCAAATGGGAGATTTGGGACTAAGGGTCCTTTATTGGGCTAATCAAACCTTTCTTGGAGCAGTGCTGGAATACAAGACTATCACACACAAATCTCCTGTGTTTTCCTCTCCTTCACAGTTATCAGAACTGCCACTCAGTCTTATTGCTCTTCTTACCTTTTTTGACTCTGAGTTGAATGGGCATTTCCTCCAGTAAATCTCCTCCTGCACTTCTAATTCCACTTTGGATTTTGCTTTTAGAAGGAACCCAACTGAAACATCATTTTTGATATAGCCATCTTGATAACTAATGTCAGCTGGATGAGTGATTAGACCTTAACATTATTTTATGTCATTAAAAAATCAGGTAATATATTCAATATATTCAATTATTCATAAACTCGATGATTATTGTGGTCTTAGATGTGAACACAATTTTATCTTTCAAGGAGTACCTTCACATAACTCACATGATCTCACAGTCAGAATTACAATTGACCTTTGAACTAGGTGAGGAGTTAAGAATGCTGAGCCATATGCGATGGAGAATCCATGTATAGCTTTTTAACTCCTCAAACTCTTCAGTCATCTTTTGGTATCTATTGGGGATTGGTTCCAGGACCCCTGAATGATATCAAACCCCACAGATGCTCAAGTCCCTCATATAAAATGGCACTTGATTGAATCTGTAAATGCAATAACTAGTGATATTTGAAGGCCGACTGTATATTTATTAAAAAAAAAAAATACACAGATAAGTAGATCCACCCAGTTCAAATCCATGCTATTCAAGAGTCAACTGTGCTACCTTGACAGGAATGTTTAATTCTGATTTTGATTACAGTAAATCATATCTGTAATCAGAGAAAAATTCCCTGAATCAATTTAAATTTACTTTATTTTTAATTTGTATTGTGTATGTTTCTCATTTAGGGTAACAATGAGATATTTAAATAGAAGTGACCTAGTGAACTGCCCTTTACGTAGATTACCTAACTGGAGTACTAGAATCTTGCTTAGCCATGTCTTTTTTTCCCAGTCAAAAGTCCTCTGCAAAGGTATGGTAAATGTTTTCTCATAATAGGATTCCTTAACTTCTACACTATTAATTTTTTGACTATATAATTATTTGTTGTGGGTGACTGCTCTATGCATTATTGAATATTTAGCAGCATCCTAGGCCTCTATCCACTTAACAATAACAACTCTCCATGTATGACATTCAAAAATGTCTCAAGACATTGCTGAATATCCTCTGCAGAACAAAATTACTTGTTTGAGAACCATTATTTTGTTTTGTTTTATTTATATGTGAATCACCTGTGGTTTAGAGAATTGTATGCATCTTTTCTGAGATCAGTCTACTTATTATATACTTAATTCTGTGTTCTGTTTGATTCTGTGTTATTCTATTTTGAATTTTCGAGCTGAAATTTTATTTTCTATTGGTCTCATATCATACCTTACCTGTGTAATTTTGGTAAGAAAAATTCATCAATGGATAATTTTGGCTTTCTGTCTACACTCCCCAAGGTTCAGAATTTCAAATACAATATTTTTATCAACTACATTTATTTATATTTTTAAAATTATTTCATTAATAAATAATTATTGAGGATCTCTTATGAGTCATCTATGTACAATGTACTGAAGAAACATAGATGAATAAAACAAAACAAAATATCTTCCCCTGTGGAGTGTGTTTTCTAGTGTACCTGAGAAAACATAAGTGGATGTTCAGTCTCCTTAGTGTGTACCAACTGGAACTGCATCCAAATTCTAAGCAATGCCTAATTTTGCATTAATGGGATGATAAAGGTGGTGGTAAGGGCTCTTTTGGGTAGCAAGGTGTTATAGAAGAGGTGTTTATGATTATACTGAATAGAGACAAACAAAGAATAACTCCATGTTGAATACTATATCAGAAATTTTTAACTTATTACTTGAAAAATCAATACTGATTTCTTCCACTGCCCTGGTTAACTTTATCCTGGCACCCACAGCCTCTGGCTTTGTTATTTAACTAATTTCTATACCATTATGTGTTTAATCAGTACAGAAAGATAGTAACCTCAAGCACCTGGAGAAAGAAGTGGAATTGCAGATAAAAGTTGAAACACCCATGGACTGAACACCTACCTACTGCTAAAGAATAACTACCTTCAAACTAATGATCACAGAAACACATAAGCCAATAATAATTATGATATAAATTGCTATGTAACAAAGGGCTTTGTTCTATTTAATTTCTTATGTTAACATTTATCAAGGAACAACATAAACATTTCTTCAAGTGACAAAGCATACATACATTTTACAATTTTTATTTGTTTTATTAAATAATAAAGAATTTAATATCAGGTTTTTGGGACAAAATCTCATTCTCAATTAAGTATAATTATTTTATTTTACTCATAAGAAAAAATATCTTTCTTTTATACATACACACACATCAAAGTTAATTAAAAAACAAACATTATATTATTAATATGATATTACATTTATTGATTTGCATATGTTGAACAATTCTTGCATCTGAAGAATGAATTCTTTTGGATCATGGTGTATAATCCTTTTAAATTTTGTTGAATTTGATTTGTTAGTAATTTGTTGAGAATTTTTACGTCTATACTCATATACTTATCAGAGATATTGGCCTGTAGTGTTGCTGTTGTTGATTTTTTTTTTTTTTTTTTTTTTTTTTTTTTTTTTTTTTTTTTTGCCCTTATAGTATTTTTAGCTGGCTTTGGTGTCAGGATAATACTGGCCTCATAAAATGAGTTTGGAAGTTAATGTTAGTTACAAGGAAAGCAGTTAATAACTATTTATAAGCAAAACACTATTATGAAAATCCCAGAACTCAAGTGTGGGGCTGAAGCCTCCCCCTGGACCATAGAGCCCAAGAAGGACCAGATCAGAAAGGTAAGAGAGACAGTTTTACTTTGATTACATAGCCCCTCCCTGAGGGCGGCACATAGCTTCACTATGACAGCCTCCTGGGGCTAGAGTTTCTCCTCCAACAGGAAAAGGGAGCTCAAGAAGGACAACAAGCTTCCAAAACATTTTAGAACACTTTCAAGGAGTATATAAAATGAACAAACCTTTAACTAGACTGGAAGTCCAATTCAGAGATATCAGGCAAGAAAATAAATAAAAGGTATCTAAATTCGAAAGGAAGAAGTAAATTGTCATTATTTGCAGATGATATATTATCCACAGAAAACTCTAAAGACTCCACTACCCTCCAAAAAAAACATTAGAACTAATAAATTAATTCTGTAAAGTTTCAGAATAAAAAAAATTAGCATACAAATTAAGTTGCATTTTTATACACTAGAAACGAACGACCTGAAAAAGAAATAATAAAAAATATCTCATTTACAATTGTACCCAAAATAACAAAATATTTAGGAATTCATTTAACCGAGGAGATGAAAGATCTGTACATTGAAAACTGTAAGATATTTGTGAAAAATGAAAAAGACACATAAAGAAGAAATCATATGTTAATGGATCAAAAGAATTTAATATTTTAATAATAGTAATGCTTTTTTTACAGAAATAGAAAAATTATCTTAAAATGGAACCACAAAAGACTGAATAGCCAAAGCAATCTTGATATTGTTCTTAAAAACAAAGCTCGAGACAACACACTTCCCAATTTAAACTAAATCACAAATTATATTATAAAACTATAAGAATCTACAGCATGGCACTGTCATGAAACAGACACATAGACCAAGTGAACAAAATCAAGAGCCCAGAAATAAACTTGTGCATATATGGTCAACTAATATTTGACAAAGGAACCAATGGATGAAGATAGCCTCTTCGATAAATGGTATTGGGAAAACTGAATATTCACATGCAAAAGAATGAAACTATATCCCATCTTATATCATTTACAGAATGTAACTCAAAATGGATTAAAAACTTAAATGTAAGACTCGAAACTATAAAACTTCTAGAAGAAAACATGGGCAGAAGTCTTTCAACATTGGTTTTGATAATGATGTTTTGAATTTGATACCAAAAGCACAAACAACAAAAGCAAAAATCAATAAGTGGGGCTATATAAAACTTAAAAGCTTCTGTACCAGCCTCCACTCCCCAAAAAAGGTAAAATGAAGAGGTAATATATGAAATGAAGAAAATATTTGTAAACCATCTATCTGCTAAGAAGTTAATATCCTATATATATAAGAACTTAGGCAACTCAATAGGAAAACCAAATAATTTGATTAAAAATAAACAAAGGACTTCAACAGACCTTTTTTCCAAAGAAGACATACAAATGGACAACAGGTTCATAAAAATGTGTTCTACATCACTAATTATCAGGGAAATGCAAATCAAAACCACAATACTATATCACTTTACACCTGTTAAAATGACTATTACCAAAAGGACAAAAGATAATGACTATTATCAAAAGGACAAAAGATAACAGGTATTGGAAAGAATGTAGGAAAAAAGAGAATATGGGCACACCGTTGGTGGGAATGTAAATTGGCATTTGTAATGGAAAATAGTATGTGGATTCCTAAAAATATTAAAAATAGAACTACCATATAATCTTAAAATTTCACTCTGTGTGTATATCCAAAGGAAATGAAATCACTCTCTACAAGAGATATCTGTACCCCCGTGTTTGTTGCAGCATTATTTAAAATAGCCAAGATATGGAAACAACCTAACTACTTGATTATGGGTAAATGGATAAAGAAAATGGATAATGATAAAGAAAAAAATATATATCATTTTCTTTTATATATGAGGCATACACATACAATGGAATATTATTCTGCCATAAAATAGTAGGGAATTCTGTCATTTGTGAAAACAGGTGAATCTTGAAGATATTCTGCTAAGAGAAATACATCGGAGAAAGACAAATACTATATGATCTCACTTATATATGGAATCTAAAAAAAAATTCATAGAAACAAGGAGTAGTTTGGTGTTTGCCAAGGGTGAAGGAGATGAGTAAAAATTGTCAAAGGGTACAAACTTTTAGTTATAAGACAAGAAAGTTCCGGGTATCTTATATTCAACATGGTGACTACCTTTAATAATACTGTGTTGTATACTTGTAAGTTACAAAGAGAGTAGATCTTAAATGTTCTAACCACTCACACATCCAGAAGATAATTATGTGTCTTGATGAATGTGTTAACTTTATTTTGGTAACCTTATTTTGGTAATTATTTAGCGATATATATGTGTATAAAATAATCACATTGTACACCTAAAACTTACACAATGTTATATGTCAATTATATCTCAATAAAGTTGAGATATAAAAACTATGCTTCCTGAATATGCCAGGAGTCAGTACACAGGTAACATTGGTCTGTCATGTCCATGTATGTATTGATGTCTCTACTGAAAACTAATAGGAGACCATAAAAGACCATCACCGTAGTAAAGAGCCTAAAATAAGTATTATTATTATTTTTTTTGTAAAATATACTTGCTAATTAGAGGTCGGAGCTGAAATGCTCTACTAACTTTTCAATTTGATTTAAAATAAAGCAGAAAAGCTAACCAGAGAATTTAACTGATATTCTAATTCCTAATTTCTAAACATTTCCACCTCAAACCATTCTAGCACATAATTGGTATAAAAAGTCTTTATACCTAAATATTAATATTAAAATAAGTATTAATATAAAAATTCTTTGCATCTAAATATTAATTTTTTAAAAAATTAAAAAAGAAAACAAAGTACTCATTTGGAAGAGACTTCTCAGAATTAAGAAGCCACAATATACAAACAACCAATTGATATATTATTAAAACTGAGGGCCCTTGATCTTTAGATCAAGTCAGATTTTTTAAAGTTTGGTTAAAAATTATTTTTAAAAACTATTATTTAAAAAGCTCTAGTGAGGAACCATAAAGTAGTCCATGAGTTTTCATCATTTCTACACAATCATGAATATATTTATTATCAGATTTCCGTGTAGTCTTAAAAAATATTTTCAAAACATGATGTGAGATCTCAAAGGCACCGTTTAATGAAAGCTATATTCCAAACTATAGTTCTGTGGCTCTCTGTACTTTTACACTGTCACCAAGTGGCCTTTTGCTACTAAAAAGAAAGATTTACTGGAGCAATAATCAGTGTGGTTCTGCACATTATTTTCAATCAGCAATTTTTCTTGAATAACTCTCAATGGACAGGCTGTGATGCACAGCCACTTTGATAGATTCTGTTATGAAGACAGAGAACAGCCATTCCTTCAGGCAGAACATGCTAAAAAAGAATGTGTAACTAGCAAATCCAAAGAGGAGAAAATTTACAATGACTCAAGTTTGGTAGAAATGGTCACGTCGTATGAATAGAATATGTAAATAAAAAATTGAGCATGATTTTATGGTCTACTAAAATACAATAAAATAACTAAAATGAGTATGCTGTCAATATGAGACTAGTGTAATTAAATAAATAAGATTAATTTGACACAAGAAGCCTTTAAACCTGTTTTATCAAACACATGACATAGTTATGTTTTTCACTGCAGAAAGCATAACACCTGCTAGCCAAGAAATTGCTGCAGGTTATGTATCATTCAGGAAGTAAATGTTCAGAGAAGTTAATCTGCCTTTTTTTAAAACCTAATAAACTTAAGATTTTCAAAAATGCATATTCAGGTTTATGAGAAATACAACATCTTCAAAAAGAGTGACTAAAGCTTTTGATACCAGAGGTTTCTGTTAAATTTAAATAGCATTTCACATATAGCGTACAGTCCAGAAATAGGCCTGGAATGTGAATTCTTCTTAGAAATACTTGCTAGTTAATTCTTTCCTTTATATCTCTGAAGACTATTTGTATGTAGTATTTATTTTGATCTTCAAATCTACAAAAAATATTTATTCCCTCTATCAATAGTTTTCTTTATTAATTATTTTTATCACAAAATCAGCTACCACTTAAAATACAATATTTCCTCAAAATATATGTAAAGTAAAAAAAAAAAAAAACATGACAATACAGAGAGATAAGAGATCATTGACTTTGAACATTATTATACTTTGTATGATTTTTTTAGTAGAATATTTTTAAAACAGACAATATATTGATTGAACAACTATCAAAAAAAAATACAACTTAGTATCCAACCCGTTTATGTAGCAAGGTCAAATCATTATCTTAAAGTTATCAGGAATTTATTTCTCTCGTTAGACAGATCTTTGACTTTACATTTTGCAGCCACAAAAAAAACCAAACAATTAGTGGTTCATCATGTGTACCTTCTGCCTTCCAGGGTGAAGTTGAAGTATTGTTGCTGGACAGACCCTCCCTTAATTAAAGGGTGGACCACTTTGGTGATTTATTCAAGCAGACCACATAAAGCATTCAGAAATCAGAGTAGTGGTTTCTCTTGAAGGATGTGGTATTTCAAAGATCAATAATTTAGGGACAAATCAAGTCAGTGGGCTTTAATCTGGAGATAGGAACGACTTATTTATGTCTCCCAATGAATCCACGAGGTGGAGCCAGCCTTTCAGAGAGGAGCAAAATAGTTAAACTGGGTCCCTGAAAAGAGAAAGCTGCCCCTTAAGTAATAGTGGGTGGCTGAAGACCATCGAGGGAAGAGCGGAGCCAAGACTGTCAGGAAACTGTGGAGAAAGAACAGTGAAACCTAGTAACGTGTGTGTGTGTGTGTGTGTGTGTGTGTGTGTGTGTGTGTGTGTGTTAAGGGGGGAGGATTTAATCTGACTTTGCTTGTCACATAATGATATGTGTGCAAGGACACATTGCCTGGAGAGATGGTTTAAAAAAACAAAAAGTGATAATCAGAGAAGCTCAGAGTCGTGTCAAGAAAGAGATGTCAAGAAAGAGATGACAAACAGGGACTTAGAATGAATTTGTTCCAGATATAATCACTCCCGGGGCTCCATAAAATTACCAAAGACAGGACTCTATAAAAATCAGGACCTAAAGCCAATACAGAGAGAGAACCCCCAAGATATGTTCTATATTATCCAGTTTATAAAGACAAGGGTGACCCCAGAAAGCATGAAAACAGGGCATTCAGATTTTTTGCTCTTAAGATGTTAAAGTTAAAAAAAGAAAATGAAACTCAGGCAAGCTATTTGTTCCCAGAATCCTCCTTCTACTTTCCAATATTTCCCAGAGACATAATCAGCATGTAAGGCCTTCTTCTTGCTGAGAATATTCTGTACGATAATAGCAAAGTTCGCTATTTCATATTTCAGGTTTTTTTACTTGTTCACTATTGCATTAATCAGAAATTCCATCTCCACATGAATTAGGATCATAATAGCAGAGAATATTGAAAACCATAAACTACAAATCCAGTTTTAGATTGTAATTCAAGAAAGAATTAGTCAGTGAATAAAACTATTGACCTGGACTCACCCTGAAAAGGCCGTCAGGTCAGCCAACATCATTAGCTACAAATAAGAAACCTCTTTTGCTTTGGACAGAACTCACAATTGTATTGCCATCTATATGTTTTAATTAATTTATTTCTGGTAGTATTCCATAAGTTATGTTTTTATCAAAGTTTAATTCTTTTCTCTCTTTTACATAAAGTATATGAAATCTTCTCTTAGACTAATCAAGATTTCTGGAATTAACACATACGTAGACATACATACATGCACACAGGATTCATACACATATAAAAGTACATGCATAAAAGCACATGTACACACACATTATTTTGTGATCTTTTTTTTTGATTCTGTATTTTAATTCCAGCTCATAATGTCCACCACCCTCTTTGCATAAGATCATGTTGATGCCTTAAATGGCCTCACATCTTACAAGGCAATTCTTTATCTCTTTAAGATTTATTTTCAAAATTTCCTACTGGTCACCTGACTAAAAATCAGCTAAAGATATGTTTGGCCTGTTAATGGATTATCGCCTCAAAGAACTGCAGGTTGTGGCTCATATACACCTTTAAGAAATAGAACTAACAAGGGAAAGTGCTATTATTACACGACTGGTCTTCCTGATAACAATGGAGCATTGCAGCATTGGTGGTATAGTGGTGAGTGTAGCTGCCTTTCAAAATGGTAGAAGTTGATAAATGTTATTTATCAACAGAAGCGAGCACAGGTATCACACACAGCTATGGAAAAGTCCAATAAAACATTGATCCTCAAACAAGGTAGATGCTCAGCTAACAAGAGAGTATCAAAAAGATATCCAGATTAAATAATGTTCTGTTGTAATTGCATCCCAAATACCTGAACGGTCTCAACTGTCCACAGAACATTGCGGTAGACCAATCAAGCCAGATAAGCCAGAAGTGGCAAAATATTGAACTCAGTAGAAAATATTTTCTGTAGGTGTGGTGGACAGCCCCTTAGATGCTGCTCATGATCTTCACCTCCTGGTATTTATGCTTCAACGTAATTGCTTCCCCTTGAACCTGGGCAGAAGACTTGCTCCTTACCAAGAGATTATAGCAAGATGTGCATGATCTCAAGTACGAGATTATGTTACATAAGATTGTAGTTTCTGCCTTGTAGTTTCTGAACTTGCCTTTGAGGAGGGAAGTTCACAAGTTGTGAGCTGCTAATGGAAAGGGCCATATGCAGAAACTAGGACAGACCTCTGGCCAATAAGCAAAGAGAAAAAGAGCCTTCGGTATAATAGCTTTAAAAAAATGAAACACTTCTAACAATTGCATGAGTCTGGAAGGTCTCTAGCCTTGGATGGGACTACATTCTCAGCCAACAGCCTGATTACAGCCTTGCATAATGCCCAGCTATGCCATGCCCAGACTCTTGACTCCAAGAAATTGTGAGATAATAAATATATGATGTCTTAAACTGCTAAACTTGTGGTAATATTGTCACAAAACAATAGATAATTAATACAGTAAAAGGCAACCTTCTAACAATTCAGGGGCCTAAAATATTCATGAAGTTTTTCATTTTGAAAAAGGAAAGTTTTGATAAACACTTTCAGGAAGACCCAGATAAGTTCTCAGTTTCAGCTACTCAACTCTACCATTGCAATGCCAAAGCATACCTAGGAAATATACAAACGAAGGTTTGTGTTGGGCATGAAGTCGAATTAAAAATAAAAAACAAGTATGCACTTCTCATTTCCAATAAGAACGCAGCATATTACTTTATATAACTCTTCAGGTTCTGGAGGCATCATATTCCATGTGTAGGAATACCATTCAAACAAATCTCATTAATTGAGTAACATGGAAAACTTAGGCTCCCAACTTCATGTGAGTGCCAGATAGAAAAGTACAGTCCAGCCTGCAGTACAAGTAGCCCTGTCTATTGACCCATACAACCTTCTAGGCTTTTTGTTACTAGGATGTTCTATAGTTGGTAAAGATATTATGTGGAGTTTACGGCAAAGCCTTCCCTTAAATTGTAGTCCCTTAGAATTCTGGAGCAAAGCCATGGCATCTACAATGAAAAATCATACAACACTTGAAAATCAGCTCCTAGAATATGGGCCCTGGTATAGAAGGAGCACTTGACAATGGATCACGGAATGACTGTGCAACTAGAGAATGCCATATTGAGTGAGACCTGTTATATCCCACAGCGTAGGCTGAGTGGGTGAGCTGCAATTCAGTATATAAGAGAAGTGTTACATCTGGGATTAGGCACTGGCAAGGCTAGAGGGCACAAGCAATCTATATAGCAAGTATCCTACATGCCACCATTACTACTTCTCTAGTACCTCTACCAAGCTCATATCTATGGCTTCATAGTGGTTTCTTTATGACCAGATGATGGAGGATGCAAACAAGCTTGAATCAAAGATGGGTCAGCTTAGTGTGTGTGATCTTAAAATGGATGTTGTTGTATTGTGACCTCACTCAAGAGGTCTTAAAAGACTGTAGTGTGGAAAAAGCTCCCCAATGTGCTGTTATGAGCAATGCATCTGGTTTTTTATTCAATATGTAGAAAAGCAGATCGGGTTCAGGATAAGTTTATATGTAGACTTATGCACAAGGAATTGCCAACTCTCCTGGCTAGTTAGCCATGGGTCTTAAAGTAGAAATAAAAATAGGAAAAATAAAGAAGAATAAAGGTAGAGGAAAAGGAATACAGATAAACATGTAAATGGTTACGAAGGGTACGGATCTTTTTAAGTCACGTTAACAAACACCAGACAGGATTAACTATAAAAAACAAACAAAACAAAACAAACGAAACAAAACAAAACAAAACAAAACACTAAACAACTAGAGTCAGGATGATTCTTGACTTGATATTTACTTGACATTAGCCAATCTCTGACATCTGCCCAGTGCTGACACTATTGGTGAATAAATGAAGTGATCACTGCTGCAGGGATGAAGCCTCCATAGAGTAAAACAATATGTATCTCCACATCAAAGCTGATCTAGTTACTGCCCAGTGATCAACAAACTAGCCACAATGACCAACCCTTAGCCTCTAAAATGTATATCCTGCAAGGAGACCAATTATCTCCTCGTTGGGAAATTTGTTACATTAAACTCTCAGTCCTACAAAAGAGATTGGATTATGTTTACTAGAGTCAACACATATTTTAAGAATGGGTTTGCCTTTCCTATCCGTAGGAGCACGGTGCCAGTATTTGAGAAATCACAGAGAGTTTGATCAACAGCGCAGGATTCAACCTAACACTAAGGCTAAGAGATTCATTCAATGGCAAGGAACAGGGTGAGGGAGTGGAGTAGGTGAGCAGCCATGGAAAGCTTGGTCCTGTGACATTCCACGCCACGTAGCAGTCCCTCGTATTTTAGAACATTAGAATGATCTCTTGTAAATAAAGTTGAGATACCACCTTAAGAACGATAACTTGTGAGGACTGGGTATCTTTCAGAATAAAATACACACCTTAAATCATGGACCAATATACATTACTGTGTTCTTCATAAGTAGGATTATTAATAGAAAAAAAGTGGGGTGGGGCGAAGGGTAATATAACCACTTAACATTGCTCAAAATGGCACATGTGAGCAATTAGTTCTTTTTCGCAGGTCCATATTTTCTGGTCTCAAGGGGGAGATTGCTCCGTATTAAACTTGCAAGGTCTCCAACCCCTCGGTGATGTGGGCTTGGGTCACCCCACATAGCAAGCCAGTTAGATAAGCAGGGGTGCTAACTCAGGGCAAGGAAAATTCAAAGTTAAGTGACAAGGGAGATGATGAGTATCAGAAATAGCTTCAAGGTCAATTGCAGAAGCATGGATTTTAGTGCTTTCCATTAAACGGAAAAGTGAAACTGGGAAAAGCCAAGATTACGCAAAATTATTACAAGATATTGTACCTGCATGGTACAAAGGGTAGCTTATAGTGGATACTCTGGTTCTTTTCCCAGATATTCCTTTTCAAGTCCAATATATCCATCCTCTCACTGTTAAGAAGATCAGCTGTCAAATACTCTCAGTTGCATCTGTCACTGGAATTACTCTCAGCCACAGAAGACGGACTCGACCAAAGTTATATCTCCTCTGAAGGAGGCCCTCAGTCACTGTAGGTCTAATGTGGTGCTTCAAGGGCCCAACTGTTTGACTTCATTTTGGAACAAATTGAAGTAGGGTAAGCTGAGTCTTCATTTATAACCACATTGCAATAACCTGCTCCTTCTGCCCAATTTTGTCTGTCTTCCTTACTTTCTCATGAGTATGTCTCCCAAAAGCACTTACCAATAAACTCAGTATAAGAGAATTTATTTTAAGACACAAAGATACGACCTTATTTGTTTCACATGTATATGTAAGTATATTTATTCTAATATAAGTATATATATTTACTAAATACAAATATATATGTATTAAACATAAAATATGCATGTAGCAAGTACAAATATGCATATATACATATATATGTATATATATATTCTAAATATTTAATGTATATATACTAAATACAAACACACATACAACTTTAGGATTTATTTCCCATGGCTTCAAATAAACTACATTGATTATATTTTTGTTGTTATAAACTATATTGCTTCATTTTATAGTGTGATGAGTACAAATTACCAATTTGTAAAGTAAAGATTTCAAACTCAGTTGCAGAGTTAATTTAAATTCTACTTTAAAATTTACTTCAAAAAAATGCCTGTTGATAAAATTCAGTTTTATTTATTTGGCATTTATAAGTGTATTTACAAATAAATGTATATTAACTGATATCTCCATAAAATACAGTTTTAATGAAGTGTTTGAAACCCCTAGAAGATCAAACAACTTCTATAAAGTTTTTGAGATTGTTTTTCTGTTTTTTTTAAGAAATATTAATGAAATGGTCCTTTCATACTGAAATGTATGAAAAACCATTTCTTTATCTGCTACAATTGAAGTGTAGAGAAGAAAAGTCAAATTCTAAAACTGTTTTAAGGATATACTTTAAATGCTTATTTTAAAATCATTTTAATCAGAGTTGTCAAATAAATGCATTATATGTTTTAATCTTAGCATCATCCTTTTAACATTTTTTACTTGGCAAAAATAACAAGAGACAGAAAATGAGTTTCTTTTATTCTGAAATGAAAACTTCAAAGGTGTATTGATCTTTTCGCATCAAATCAAAACTACATTGATCGTGGACCAAACAAAGTATTGTCAATCAAGGGCAAGTTCAGAGTAATCGTAGATATGAGTTGGTCTATGTCAGCAAATGGAGTGAGTCAAGTTTTCTGAAGAGGACACTCAGATGATCCTTTGTTTAAAGCAGTAATTCTAGAAGACATTATGTTCTGTACTGAGTTAATTATTTACTTGTATTATGTGATATAATTTTCATAAAAACTTGTTGGTACATGTAACTGAAGCTTAGAAGAAAAATTAACTAAACTCATCTAGTTAATAAGTAAGAGGAAGTCAGGTGTATATTAACGAAGTCCAGGCCCTTTCAATAAGCCATGTCTACGGCTATGTGAACACGGAGCAAACTTATTAAGCATCTTCACTGTGCCAGATAATGTGACAGAACGTGAGAAAAGACCTAAATAATATGAAAGATTACCTGCGTTTTTAGAACTTACATTCTAGTAGGAAAGGTAGAACAATAAGTAAATACATACATGATATTCAAGTAGGTCAAATTTCTCTAAAGGGAATAGAGTCAGGTAAGTGTTAGAAAGATAACTAGAAGATTATTTTATGTATGGTTGTCAGGGAATGCCTCTGTGAAGAAATAACACTTGCAGTGAGTCCTAAATGACCTGAAGATAGAATTTATGCACAGGTTTTGGTGGGAGATCATGTTCTTTGTGTTTAAGGACCCTCAAGAAAGCCAGCATCAATGAAGGTGAATGAGTATGCAAGAGAGTGATAGAAGATGAAGAGACAGGTATAAACACAAATCAAAGCAGGAGGGATCTCACTGGCTGTGATGAAGAAAGAGGTTTAGGTTTGTCTGAGTGAATTCAGAGCCATTATTTCTCAATGGAAGCTTTATTTCATTCAGCATTAGGCTTATCAAATCAGGGTAAAATAAAACTATATAGATGAAACAGCTGTTGATCATAAAAGTAAAGTTACAAATAGAAAAAACAGATGTGATCAAAATTATACTTCCTAGAATAGTAGTAAATGGTTTAATTATTAATAATAATAATGGAGTTCAATGGGAAGCATAAAGCCAGTCTACTTTAAAAATTTCAAATTATGCTCTTTGGGTCATATCTCACATACATGTGAGAAAGAAATATTCTATGGCATTACAAAAATTATAATCAGAGAAGCATAAGTTTAAAAAATTAAACAAAATAAAGAAGTTGAAATAGCAACTGAGGACTAGGTATAGGGTGAGGGAGATTAGAGAAAATCCTGAGAGTCTTACGCATTTGAAATAACAGCTATCGAAAGTTGAAATGGAGAGGAAATCTGAGACAGTGCATAGTTTAAGCCAACTGCCTTCTTAAAGTTAGTCCAGGTCCGCAAAACAGAAAGAGTTTCCAATGAACAGAAAGCTGGAAACAGGAGCAGAGAGCCAAAAAATTTCACCAACTACTCACAAAGCCAGCAGTTTTGTTGTACACCATGTTTTTCTTGCTTATCATGAACTTCTTTTCCTCCTTTTTATTATAGACCTTCATAACACATTAATCTGTGTTTTTGGACAAATAACTTTGTTGGCAAAAACAACAACAACAACAACAAATAACACATTGTTTAAAACTCTATCATTTTAATTGTCCAATGTTAAAACAGCAGAGAGAAAGCTAAGGCTAAGGTGGATGTCGTGTGAAGCTAAACTGTAATATCTGTCCCTGATTCAAATAAGACTCTAATATGACTAAGAGTATTTCCTCCTTTGATTGACTTAGACACAAATTCTAAGTGTGTCTAACTGGTCCTAAAGATGCAGCTCAATTATAACTGAGTCCTAGAACTCCATAGCTACTCTCCTTGATGTGTTTATATATGGAAAGAAAGTGACTTAAACATGTACATAACAAACATATGGAGCATTTGAAACTTGGCCTCATTGAAAATTTCTCACAAGTCCCAGGCCAGAAAGCTAACATGAATCTTAACCAAGAAAATGAAACCTAAATATTCTATGACACAGTAGAAAACAATGGTAAAGACCTTTTTGGATTCAATAATCAGGTGGCTTTACTTATAATGTTTTTAAATATACTTTTTATATATTCAGGTATGAATATACTTTAACCATTCCAGAATTTATGTTTGTATATTGCACAAAATAGATATGTATAGTTTTTATTTGAGTGAATAACCAACAGTACATTGTTTATATATGTAAAAGTAATCAATGGCCCACATTTTGTCCTGATAGAGATGAAACTTTTATTATTGAAGATTATTTATGTTGAATACAAACAATATACACTGTGCAAACAACTAATCTAAAATACTATTTTACTTCATTAATTTGCAACAATACTAGACTTGTTTATTGTTTTATACTAGTTCAACACTTGTTTAGCTACTGTAGTTTTATAATGTTTTCATATCCCATCAAGCATGTTTCCATTATTTTCTTTTTCAGAGTAGTTTTGATTTTTCTTGCCAATTTTCTTCTCTTACGAACATCAACTCTTAGTGATGTCTATCAAATTTCCGTTTGAATGTTGGGTATGATTTAATTGAAGATACAGTTTGAAATGGAGAAGACTGATGTGCTTACATATCAATTTAAAGTATTTCTAGTATTTAACCAATTTCTAGTAATGGACATGTTATATCTCTTATATTAAGATTCTCCAAAGAGACAGAACCAAGAGGATACATTTAGATTAATAAGCAAATATTTATTATAGAAATTGGCTCACACAGTATGGAGATGTCCCACAATATGCTGTCTGAAAGCTGAAGAACCAAGAAAGCAAGTGAACTAATTCAATCTGAAGCCAAAGGCCTGAGAACCATGTGTCTGCTTGTGTATATAGTCCCAGAGTTGAAGCCCTGAGAATCAGGAACTCTGATGATTGAGAATAGGAAAAGATGAACATTCAGCTCAAAAAGAGAGAGGGAATTTACCCTTCCTTTGCTTTTTTTGTTCCATTTGAGCCCTTGAAGTATTGGCTGATGCCTAATGCATTGATGAAGACGGACCTTTATTTATTCCACTGAATCAAATACTGATCTCTTCCAGAAATGCCCACAGAGGCACATCCAGGAATAATGTTTTGCCAGCTATCGGGGCATCCCTTAGCCCAGTCAAGCTAACACATAAAATTAACCATCACGCCTCTCCCTCCCCTAAATTAGTTCATTTTTGTCTTTCAGTAATTTTTTCTGATCTCTACATATACAACTATACATTTCATGTTAAATTTTTTTCTAAAAATGTTATAGATTTTTTTTATGAGTAGGGTTTTCTTTCTAAGAAAATTTGGAGTTCGTTATGACTTTGTATTAAAATGATGCAATGTTTTTGTACATTGATTTTGTGTGTGTCTGCTTGGCTAAACTAATTTATAGTTCTAATATTGCATCAGTTTATGTTTTTGTAAATATGACATGAAAATAGCAAAAAATTAATTAAATCGCTTGAATAAGCAAATAGAAATTTCAATAGGAAGCAAACTAGCACTACAATTAATAAGTCATTTTGGGGGGAGCTTGGATTAGCTAGTTGAATTTTGATAAATATCTAATTATTAAGATATTTTGCTCCAAAGTCATAATTTACAAAGCAATTATACAAGGGGGAAAGAATATGTTTACTAGACATCACTTAAAGGCAGAGGTCCTACAAGCGCTTACAGCCATTCATTCTCTACATTATTTACCTAGGATTACCTCAGATGGTGCCTTTGTTTCAATTAAATGCTATTATATGCAAAAGATTTCAAGGAATTTAATTTAATCTTCCTGCTGTGTGTGAATATGTATATGTCCACATGTTCATGTAGTATACCTTGCTAGTTTTTAATCTTACTTTGATTAAATAACAATAAAATAGCAATTTGAGGAAAAGCAAAGACACAAAGTCACCTGTAAAGCCTTTTCTGTTGCTTGCACTCCTATTATCATTATTATTAATACTCCTAAAAATCATTATCACTCCTAAGAGGTTGGTGCTCAATGTGTTTCTTTTGTGTAAAAAAAAAAAAAAAAAAAATTAAAGAATTATAAGGTAAGTGAATGAAGTATTTGCGGTGTCCTTGAAATTTAAAAATATGGCAACTTTATATTTTGTAGCTCAGTTTAAAAAATGAGATTCTTTCTTAAGCGTGACTTAGAATGAGTTTTGTGGAGAAAGCATGCTGACTTATTGGACTTACCCATATTTGTTACTGATGATTATTTCCATTTTCAAGATAATTTAAAGAACTAATTGCAATCATTTAAAGGCTTGCTGCATTTATTGTTATTATAAGCTCATTTAATTATCAGTTACTTATAAATTGAAAACGTTTATAAAGAGGAGATAGCCATCTTTCTAAGCTGCCTTTTTGTATCCAAGCAAGTGAAATGAACAATATTGAAAGGCTTATTCTCCAAAAAATAACAAATCTACTTGGTCTTAAAGAAACCCTTCCCCTAGATGAGTTTTCCTTTGACCTGAAAACTGTAAAATTATACCAAAAATTAGATTCATTGCAAATTAACTTTTATATAGTAACTGTCAAATAAATTATTTTTTAAGAAAAAAAAAAACAAGATATGCTATTTAGTAAAACTTAAAATTCATTTTAATTATTTCAGCCTATAACAGTAAAAAACAATATTAGTTGGAGGTCTTCTATTCTTCAAAAAAGTGCCTTTTATTATTATCTAACACCTTCTTCTACCACCAGCATCACCTGGGAGCTAATGAGAAATGATGACTCCTAGACCTACTGAAACAGAAATTCTGAATGTGGGATCAGCAATGTGTGTTTCAATTGTCCTACAAGGAAATATGAGAAGCACTATAGTTTAAGAATCATTGGACTAAATGATTATCTACTCCTTGAAGGAATTTTCATACCAGCAGGGAAGATACAGGCAAATGGACACCTAGCCAAAACTGGAAATCCAAGCATTAATTCTGAAAGAAATGTGACATAAAAAAGAAAATCTTTCTCTTTCATTGTAGGTAGATATTATAGACTCATTAATTCCAGTGAATAAAATAATAATGCCCCTTTATTCTGACCCTCTCCAAGGACGATCACTCAAGGACTGCTGGTATTATTAATGCCAGTTTACAGATATGAGGGCTCGGTCACTGCGTATTTACCCTAATTTCACACTTCGTTCAAAGCCCATTATCCCTATCCCCATCCCCTCTCCCAAACTTGTATTCTCTCCACCAGATTTCAGTGCCTCCTATTCAGGACAAACGTATCACAACCTACAAAGACAACTTAAAAGGGTTGTTCAGAATAAATGAAACACTTGTTTATGATTCAGGGTGTTAAAGTTAAATTAAATGTCATGTTTAGGCTGTGTATTTTTATCAAAGCTCTTTATTTTCTTCTGACCATCATAAAATATCTAATGTCCAAATCCCACAGTAGAGTAACTATTTGCTTGTTGCTATCTCAATCTACACCTTTTAGGAGTGTGACAGATCCTTTTTACAAAACTGAGGAAACACCAGAGATTCCTTCTCCTCACAAAAACAATGCATCGACACATGTAAATATTTATTCAATTAAGATTGTTCATAAATAAGCAGATCTGTCCCTTGGGTAGGATAATTCCTTCAGTACTCTGGATCCAGTGCTTTGAAGGATAAGGGACTGTGAACCTCACTGTCTCGTAATACTATTAACATTTAGATTTATTTCTTTAATGATATTCCAAAAGGCCCATGATACGTTAAACAGGCAGCTTTTCTTTGTTTTTGTTGTTGTTGTTGTTGTTGTTGTTTTTGTTTTTTTTTTTTTTGTTTTTTTTTTTATAGATTCTAAACCGATTCATTTGGTCTGGGCTTCAAGCCTTCTCTGGTCATATCCTTCTTCATAAAATCTATAATTTTTCACACTATTTTCCTTTAAATGAGTTAATAGAAAAATAATTTTGTCTTTATGGTTTTATCTCAGCTTGACCTACATTAGTATACAATAATATCCTGTCGAGTGACAATTACATTAAATATCTTGATTCTCATTATACAAGTATTATAAAAATTGAACTTAAAAAATTTCTACTATTACATTGCCAATATTCTTCTCCCTAAATTTTAATGGATATTAAACACAAGTACCCAGTATATTTTATATTCGGATCATTTAATCAGTCATTTTACCTCACATCAATATGATATAGGCACTATTACCATCCTCCTTCTACAAAAAGGAAACTGAGACACAGAATAGTTTTCTGAACTGACCAAGTTCATTTGGTTGCTAAGCAGTGGAACCAAGATTTAAACCCAGCAAACAGGCTCCAGAATCTATGAAAATTCTAGTTTACATGGTCAGCCTTAGAGTTCTAACAATCCAGAATCCATTTGTTGTCAACAAAGTCAGAACTGAAAATTTGTTAGATTGTTATTATTATTTATTTATTTAAATTTTAAAAGGTATTTACATGGTTGAGGTAGTAATTAAATGGTTGTTAATATTCAATTAATAAAAATGTGTTAGTATTATTAAATAATTACCTCATGTTTTAAAATTACTAGTATAATTTTTAATAATCATATACTTTAACTTCCACCTTGACGTACACATTATATTTTAAATATTAATAAACTATTATTAAAAATAATATGGAACCGCAAGAAAACCTTGAAATCCCAATGCCAAAATGATCTTTAATCTTCTACAAACTACATGAAAAAGAACTAACTGCTAAATTTATTCACCAAATGCCCAGCATGGTAGTTCTATTGCAGAAAGTTTCATAATCAATTCAGCCCAATGAGAGATGGCCTATCAATCGATTATCAGCCAGACATTTAATCAAATCACACAGTGAAAATCTATCAAAACAAAGATCTGAAAGCAATTAAACTTTGGTAATTTGAGCACCTGAGGTACCTGAGGTTTGTGTGCTGAGCACCTCCTTGTCAAGTAAAAGATGGAGCTACCTTTTTTTCCTGTGAACTGGCTTGCCACAATTATTCAGAGTGGAGTCTGTATCAATCAATCCATACTAGAAAAATCAATTATTTATTCCTAAAGGTTTATAAATGATGTGCAGAAGGGAGAATACAGCATGAGTTTTATTTTAAAGATTTCTACAGAAACTTATTATAAATAGAAAACATTAGTTGAAATTACCAAATGTCAGTTATATAGCAAATCAGAAACAAAGTGAAATAGATTTCTGGCATGTTCACTTAGCTCAGATTCAGGGAGCAAAGCATGTGCTTCCTTATGGGATTTTCTAAGTAGCACAAGCTTTGTTCCAAACTACACAGCTGCAGAAATAGCAACATTTTTGCTACTTCTTTCAAGCTTACTAAACAGTAATAAAAGTTTTTCTTTCCAGTTAAGAACTGCTTTGTTATCAATTTGTCAATAATACCCACAAACATTTTTAAATAACTGACTGAAAATCACTCAATATCTAAACTTTGTGATAAATCACTTAGTTAGAGACAATTTGCATAATCTAAAATCAATTGTTCTCCATTTGAAGAGTGGTTAAAAATTGGAGGTGGGTTTGGAATGTAATGTGGAAAATAAACCAGCTTCCATTACTAAACAATTCTGTAACACTTTTTGAAAAATATACAAATAGTATTGTTTTCTGGTTTAATTTTACTATATTCCAATAGTGTTCAGTATTACCTTACAAATGATTGTCTTGTAAATCCAGCCGCAAGATTTAAAGAAGAAAATGTAAATGAACTTCGGTTATACCTTTCTAGAGGAATATGAGCTTCAAGTACGTTTCCAAATGTGAGTCACTACGTTAAGCCCTGTCCACCACCACCACATTTTGGGGATTCTGACCACAGAACCTCATTAAACAGTTACTATCTCCCTTTCCCTGCATTAGAGTTTTACGAAAAACACTGCTATTTTCCAAGACGCATTTAAGTGAATAAAAAATGTTGGCAAATTTCTTTACTCATATGAACAGTTTATACCTCGAATAAACAGGTATTCTTCAGTCTAATGTCATTTCTTTCGGGTTTTGGACTGTTTCCGTTGTTTTGGAAATTGAGCATTTTATTATCATGTTTAACCAAAAATTTCATTTCTCATATCGTTCCCAGGGTATCTGAACACAAAGGTGTGAGTGTAACATGGATAATCCTCTTTCTTCATTGTTAGATGGTCAATCAAAAGCACTATCTCTGTTAGTACATAATCCAGAAAAAAAAATAGTTAAAGACCTCATGGTAAGCCTTAACTTCTTCAACTTATTTTGGCAAACGCTTTCCTCCACATACTTTCCACTAGAGAGCACTCTTCTTATTTATCCCAGACTACAGGACTAGTTTGAAAAGTTGATGTGCTATTTTCTACTAAACCTGCCAGTCTATCATTTCTCTATTAGTGCTCTGAAAGCATCCCAGTAAAAGGGGAACACCAGCGAGAAGACTTTGATATAAAGAAGCCACCAGATTAGTGTTACAATAGAAGCAAAACCAATACCTATCCAGGAGGTCACGCTGCAGCCTCAGCCTTAGATCTTGCCCGAATGCCCAGCACCCACATTTTGGCTCTCTTCTCACAAATTTTAGTTTAAGATGATTTAGATGGCACATTCTCTGTATTTATTCTGAAAACATCTTCAGCTGCCAAAGTTTAGATTTTGTATCCCGAGACTTGACAAATGGTCATCTAGTTCTCCACTTTGCTAGGGACTGCCTCTTGGTTATTCCTTTGACAATTAACTCCCCAGGTGGCAACTTTCATTTCTCTGGATTTTTAATAATGAATCAGGTTCTTCTGACCTAGAACATCCTTAGGTGTTGTAATTACTAACTTAGCAGACGGTGTCTTTTCTTGAGACTCCTGAGAAGTTGAGATCACCTCTTTGCTACCTTTGTACTTTTGAAATAGAGCAAGAGTTATAGAAAATGAAAAAGCGGCCTATTCCTCATTCTTCCCTAATGATTCAATTGTTAGTCTAAGACATGAGCTCCTGGAGAAGGTTAAGATTATAGTTTTTAATTTATAGATTTTTTTATAGAGATAATAAATACAAATTGAAGAAAACACTATTTTTCCCAAGTCTCTCTAAGCCACCAGGGGAGCTAGGTAGACACACTCTTGAGATAAAATTTTCATCTGCATTTTCACCCTCAGATTTTCTAAAAGAATACTCTTATGCATGGGCGGTGTGTACTCCTCAGAGATCTGGGAACCATCTGACTGCAGTGAGTGCAGGCAGCTAATTTAAACTCAGTAAAGGACATGGTTCTATAGTGTAACCATCTCCTTTATTCACAGAAGGTCCCGGGTTTATGCCCCAGTGGAGTCATGGTTCATAGTTTATGGCCCTTCCACCCTGAACGACCCCGATGTCTAATCCCGGAAGCTAAGCAGGGTTGGGCCTGGATAGTACTTGGATGGGAGATCACCAAGGAAGACCAGGTGTTATAGGCATAAATAATAATAATAAATAAAAAAAATTAAAAAAAATAAATAAATAGACCGGTATGGGAGAATAAGCATTGAGGGTCTGTGTTGTACCCAAGGTCATACTCACATTTTAGGTTTTTTTTTTCCTTGTTTTATGGAATTGAAAATATAAAATAATAATAATAATAATAATTTTAAAAACTATGATATAGAGTTCAACAAAAAAAAAACAAAACAGTATTATCAAGGACCAAGACACTCTTTTTATCTTAAACCAAAAGAGACTAAAAAACCTTTGCCAGAATCCTGAGCTCCTGAGGGAAAAAGCTGGGTTTTAGTTTTGGGGTGGAGTTTGCTGAAGGCCCGGGAAGAGTCTTGAAAGAAAGCCTGAGGCAAAATGGCCTTCTATGTCACATTCATTGCCTCAGAGGAAAGAGGAGCCTATAATTAAACAAGGCAGCACTCAGCTACTCAAGTCAGCCTGATGCGGACACCCCAGCCACGGCCTCCCTGGTCTTCATCCCATCATTCTGTGCTCTTACAGTGGCTTCGAATGGAGTTATACAGAATTTTCTAGCACCTGCCTTGTCAGGAGTAAGCTCCTCTTTTGTTGGTTCCTCACTCTGCCGCTTACGATCGCCTGGCTTTGGGCAAGTTATTGACCCCTCCCTGTGCCTCAAGGGCCCCAGTGGCAAAATAAAAATTATAATAACATTGACCTCATGGATAATTGAATATGTGCAAAACATTTCAAACGAGATCATTGTAAGAATGATTTCAGTAAATATTAGATATTGTCAGTTTAGCGCTACCCTTTTTAAAACACTCTGCATGTGTAAATGATTAGATTGTCACAAAACTGTGGAAAATCTAGTGTCTCATGTATTGACCCCCATTGGTCAACTTAAGAAATTTATTCTCAGAAAATTTAAATTACTCTGATTTTCCCAAGTGGGCATAGCTACCAAATAGTAGAAATAAAGATGCAATCTAAGCCTCTTTGTACTTTTTCCAATTTTCTTTCGAGAGTATCATGCTGATTCATCTTACTAAAAGTTTTCCATAGTTGCATAGCAAGTCCATTATGTAAGATTTCCCAGTTCCCCACTTTCGATTCTTAGGTTTTATGCCTCCAGTAAATGGGAAGGTATAGGTTTGGTAGTACCTTACTGTGAATTAGTAGTAGTACTAGCAGTAGTACTAGTAATTATATCAGTAATAGTGACAGTTATCACTTGCTGAGTCCAGGTGTTAGTATTTTTTACATTTAGTTTCACAGTTGGTGCTCAAAACAGTTCTGTGAGGTGCACACTAGTATTATTTACTGAGTAAGGGAGCAAAGTTTAGGAAGGTTTAGTAACGTCTCAAATCAGACTCAGTAAAGGAAGCATCTGAACCCTGATGAGGTGTCTTGTATTTCAAAAGTGTCTTTCACAGATGTGGTACCTCCTGGAGGTGAAAAACAATGTCCAGATACAGGGATCAGTTTGACTACAATATTGTGAAATTCCTCTTAAAATCTTATGATTCTCAAATTTTTATTTGGTAAGATAGAAAATAGAGTTCCTGAGGTATAAAGCAAGCTGTCCAGGGTCCCCATCTACTTAGTAATAGACTCAAAATTAAAATACATGTACTGCCTCCTTATCCGAATCTTTCTTCTTTGTTTTTCCCACTCTCTTTCTATCTTTGGTATATATTTTTCTATTTCTGCTGCAAGAAGACTATTTCTTTTTTGGATGCCCAGGGAATATTGCTCAAAGAAGAATTAAGTCACTCCAAACTCTAATTAAATTGCTCTTCTAGAATAACTGCAGGTTTCTCTTTGTCCCTAGAGCTTTCCTCCCCTTACTGTGATCCATAAACAATGTATAATCCCCTTCGAGACTGATTGCTAACTTTATACGTCAAAGCTCAAACACAAGGGCCCAAACTAGATTCAGAAACTCTCCAAGGTTTCTTAAAATCTACAATGTCGGCGTGCAAACTAAATTTTAAAATAATATCCGGCTTTAGAAGCAGGCAACTTGGATTTAAAATTTATTCTATAATATTTTATAGATAAAACACTAAAAACAGAAAGCTGATCTAGATTCTTAACACCTCTACATGCAACTATAAAGAGGAAAAGGTCACTATATAAAAACTCTAGAAATCACCCACAGAGAAAGCAAAACAAATGTAATGAAGTAAAGAAAATGTAATTTACTATATTTCCTTTAGGATGGTAAATGTTCGATGTAGAATATAAGGTCTTTCTTACATTAGGAATATGAATAGAATCAATCTGTATGAGAAGAAACACAGAGTTTGTTCTAGAGAGAAAAAGAGAGAGGAGATAAGAAGGAAGATGTGAGTTAAAGCTAGTTCGATGGCAGAAGGCTTGATGCTGTGTTATTGGACCATTCCCTGGTACCCCATCTTCTCCAGTGACTTCTGTAAACTCATAAAATTCTTCAAGGTAATTGTTTCTGGAAACGAAAGATATAAATTCTTCACCAAGCTTAACACGTTGTAAAACAGTGGAATATGCAAACATGGAAGTAGAAAGGCACTAACACTAACAGAATTTGTGGCGCTTGCTCTGAATTGCTAAAAAGCATGATGTTGAGATATGGTCAGGTCTCTAAGAGAAAGATAGCAAAAACTTCCCTTCAAGAGCTTCTGCCCAAGTGCTAGAATTCTCATTCAGTTGCAAGTTCATTTGTCTCATCAGAAATGGTTAAGGATCTGAGCTCCAGAGAGAGACTCTCTGCGTTTGAATCCTTCGTGTGCCACTGACTATCTGTAAAACCTCGTTTAACTCCCTCAACCTCTCTGTGCCTCTGTAAAAGGAAATACTAAGCTCTTCCTTTCAAGGTTGTTTTGAATATTAAAGAAACCCATGCAATGCATTTGTAAGAGTGCCTGGAACAGAGTATGTTAAACACATGTCAGCTACTATCATTAATAATAAGGTTTCCAGCTGCCGTTCTATAGTCTGTCCATCCCTGCTATTGGCGATTTGACACACAGGTTTCTAGTCCTTACCACATCATACAAATATTCTAATAGAACTCAAGCCTTTTGGGGAGGGATAATAATCCTCTGTTTACACACTTCGGCTTACTCATCAGTGTCATCTGGTTTACCATGTCATATCCTCCCTCTAGCCATCTGCCTCCTTTACCTATCCCAGACATGCTAAGTATAATTCTTTCCCTCATCCTATCTTTCTTCCTTCAAAGTACTATGTGTCTCCACTCTACTCATAAGTAATATATTTTACAGTTTTCCATGGCAATTAGTAGAATTGCCTCATTCACAATACCCTCTGGGATCACCCCACAAAAATAAAAAGAAACTAGCATCTATCCTTCATTTTTCTTGTATATTCTTCAATCTTACTTCCCTCAATTGGCACTCTCTTTCATGTATAAATTCTTATTAATAATCTTTGTGTCTGCCATTTTCTTTCAGTAACACTCAGATCACAAAAATTCTCAAATTATCTATCCTAAGAACATTTCCTCAACTTGCTTCCTCTCTAGCTACTATTTACCATTACATTTTTCAAAAGTATAGCTTATTCACTAACTACATCTTCAGAATATTCAGCATCTTAAGATTTACATTTTAATAAAATCTGACACTTTTTAAAACTCATAAGGAAAAAATTTCTATGTATGTGTATGTTCCTCATATGTGCATTTGCTTAACTGTTCTGGTCCTTTATCTTTCCATATGTGTGACATGTGACATTGTGGACTCAGATATCCCTTTTGAAACTTTAACTTATGTGACACTGTGCTTGTATCCCTCTTTTTGCATCCCTTATTTATTCAGACTTAAAATGAGTAGTTTATCTTTAATCTGATTGTTACTTTGCTTACACAATTCACTCTTATTTTGATACCTTCATTATCTTTTGTAGGTCAACACTTCTTATTGGTTTGATTCATCCCTATGTATTAATATTAATCATGAAAAAGGTTTTTTGTGACTATTCACTGTTAAATGAATTTTTTTTTGCCACATTTCTTACTCTCTTCAGTTTCCTTCTGAAACAGAAGGTCTGGATTATATGTACGTGGAAACACCTTGTTTTTCAAGACATTGTCTGAGAGCCCTGTGGGAGACATGACCCAGAATCCTGACAGCTCTCATCCTGGATGCTGACTCTGAAGTCCTAGTTCCAGACACCAATGAAGATTTCTCACAGGCATTTTAGCAAGTGTCTAGATAACAGGAAGATCTGGTGTGACTGTTAAAACAAGTCCAAAGGTGTCAGCGAATGCTGCATTTTAGTATACGCAAGTTTATAAAAATTGAAATTAAGACTTTACATGTACTTTCCATTTACGTTTTTTTTTTAACTTATAGAAAAATTAAATTCATCCTGTGCATTTGTCAAAGAAAGTGTTCTCATAGAAATACAAAACCTTTTCATAATCTTAATGACACATCATGCAGTTCAATTTTATCATTTTGCCATAGAAGAGAGAGAAAGTTCCCAAGGTCTTTCTCCTCATTGAAATTTAAGCTGACTCAGTTCAGTGTTGCACAAATGATTACACAAAAGTGACTTTCCTGCTATTGATTATTATGAGGATTCCTAAGTATTATTTTATTATGTTCTGGTTTAATAAAGTTCTTTTATATGAAAACATTGCTGCTATTTTATTAAGTCGAAGGGACTACTATTAATATATGAGTGTTTACTCTTAACATTACTTTTAATTTAATATAAAATGATGCAGAAAACAGAAGAGGAGACTTGTGGAAGATAACACATACATTGCAAATAAAATTGAAGTTAACCTACAATGAAAACATAGATAAATAAGACCCATAATCCCAGTAGAGGTTACGTCAAAACCACAAAATAAAAGGTAGCTGAAGAGAAGTGGGTAGTGATACGAAGATCACTTAATTAAGGAAGGCAATATGATAAATTATAAAATTTATCTGATTGTTCCTGTCATCACAGTATGGAGAAAAACAATTCATTGGGATGGTATACATTATCTGTCAAAAACAGATATAACAATTCAGTAGAAAAAATAACTATATATATATATATATATATATATATATATATATATATATAGTATTGTACCCTGAGTGGAAGTAGTCACCAGAAACATGAATCAGAGTAACCAATAATATCATCAATGATAAAACTTGGTCAGAAAAACCTTGCAAATTTTTCGAATTTTACAAAAAAAAAAAAAAATCGGGTATATGATTTTTTTATAAAGTGTCCTTCGGTGAAATACTGAAGCATAATGTTGGAGTCCAGATGTAGGAACATAAAAGAAATGCCCAGTTGTTTGGTACAATTGTCAAATGACAAGGACAAAGCATCATTCTGAGACCATTATTTTCAGATTGAACATTGCTTCAGTTGGTGTTTTGAGGTTGCCAGGTACATTGCTAGGAACTAACTGTGATGAAGTCCAATAGGAATACCTGAAGGGAAAGAGTCTCAGGAAGCAGTTGTTAAATTCACACACTTGCCTAATCTCTTGAAAGCATAAAGAAACAGTTGCAGCTTTAGAGCATGTACGAATTTCTTGTCATTTAGAAGAATAATGACTACGTCTCAATTAGTCACTGTAGGAGAGTAGATATTTGGTTCTTTTATAAAAGGCTAGATGCTTCATGGTCAAATTCAAATTTGGAGTTCTTGAGCTTTGTGTCATCATCAGTGGTCCTGCTAGAATGTGATCGACAGTAGTTTTTATTAGTTCCTGAGGATTAGTCATTGTATTTCTCTGATTTTGTGGAAATAAGTCAGCCCACTTTGAGAAAGCCTGTTTGTCTGTTAGTTCCTGTTGGATAATGATACTAGTTGGTTACAGGTAAAGAGAATTTTCACTGAAAATAGTTAAATCTGATAAAAATCATCTTGTGAAAAAAAATCTATCTAAATCTAAAAAGTTTGTAAATTCTACTTCCAACTACAGTAACTGCTAGTCAGCAGAAAATGGATTAAATTTCTTTTTTTTCGATGATGCGATTCAGTGTTTTTATATATGCTGTGAATACAAAACTCAGGCAGTGGTGTAAATTCAGAAAGTAGATTTATTTTTTTCAAAGGAGGAGGTACTACAATGAAATTAGTGGCAATAAGGTTCTGCTTTTACAAATTGCTGTGTAGGAATATATGTTCAATCAAGTAATACTTTTATGATCTCCTTCTGAGTATTTATCAGTTTAAAGTAAGTTCTGATTAGATTAGATACCGTAGAACTTTTTTTAGTTATTCTCAGTTCTATAGTCTTTGACTGATATTCTGTTACTTTTTTTAATTAGTGATTTTTATTAGAATAGTAAGTATACCCTTGATATATCATTAGATTTTTAATATGGGAGAATAAAAATATTTTAAAATCCTTGAGAACAGATATTGAGCTTCATGATAAAATACGCACCCTTGGTAGTAAAGTGGAAAAATAAAAATAATAATAGCTAAGCGTGGCTGACCTCAAGAGGTTGTTCTCTGATGATGTTATCTCCTTTGTTTTGGAAAGAAGTTATGTTAGTACAAAGAACATAAGTCATTATTCAGATTATTAAAAGATATTTTATTTTTAAAAAATTAAACATGCATAATAATGACTAACAAATTAAGGTGATCATTAAAAGAATCATTAAAATGTATTAAATTTTGAATGACATGAAAAATGCTCATTATTAATGTTAAGGAGAAAGAAAAAGTACAATATAACATTTTAACAACAACTAACTCTAGGAATAGATAGGATTGTTTGTTTCTTCTTTTTTCCCCCTGTATTTTCCAATTTTACTATGATGGATTTATGGTTTACTATATTAAAATGATGACACCATGTTTGCTATGTTAAAAATTCAAGTATAAATGTAATTTTAAAATGTATCAGACATTTACAAATACCAGCTTCTTTCCAGACTGGTCTTCTATGTATTCACATATACTCTTTTAGGAACTGAGTTGTCCCTACATGTTTTTTTTAAGTTACAAATTGTGATTTATATGATATCGGACTAGCTAGCAGAGTGGCTGCATGCAGCTCAAAACACTTCATTTCATAAGAGCACCCAGCCCAGGATCCACACCTGCAACCGCAGGTCTCCATCTCCTCATGGAGGTGAAGGGGAGGGAATCTACTGGATAGGAAGTCAAGGGATGCAGGGGGGCGCATAGTAACAGGATGGGCACAAAGCTGATAGGCCATTGGCAGAATGGGAAAGAAAAGCTGTCTTCTAAAATTAGAGACAGTTAGAAAGTAATTTTATTTAGCAAATGCTGTGTTTAGGCACAGGAAACACTTATAGTTGGGAATAAATGGAAGAAGGGACTGTCCTATATGTAAAGAGTCAACACAGTGTTTAACAGTGATCTTTAGTTTTGATTCATTTAATTATCAGTAAGTAATGCATTCATATGATGACACTTGTCCAATGTCTATGTTTTCCATATGTAATACCTGCGAATACTAAATACTATAATTCTTTAAATGTGAATTTAGTGTGGAAGAGACCATTTGAAAATAAGGAAAGTTGCATCTGTGCCCACCCCTTCAGCTGAACTTTGAAAAGCTTTATTTTCCTAACAAAGAAATGAATACATTCCTGACCTCCACTGATATGCTGTTTAAAAGAATTTTATGGGAGAAGGTGTATTTTTAAAGATGGTTTTTAATGTCATGTACAGAATGTAAGGAAAAGTATTAGGTCCATCTCCATTACAGGGACAGATTTGATGAGAACTATGTTTACAGTGAGGATTATGTTCAAATATATCACTTATATATACCACCATTATAATATTTCTAAATAATTTCCATACTTATTACAAACATGCTTTCTTAATACTTTTGAATCAACTTAGTTGGAGGGCTGAGGATGCTAAGCATTTGCCCACATGGTTATTTCCAATTTGTCTGGTTCAAACCATCTTTTCAGAATTTTCAGTTATTACAGGCATTACACAAAATGTAAGATAGTGCCATAGTGTATTGTACTCTTTGCTTGCTAATGCACAATCTCTACAGAAGGTGTAAATAAAAATTGATTAGAAATGTTTTGCCTGCCATATGGAAACCCAACAGCAGGCACCAACGAATAGCCTTCAACACTTACAGACTGTAATACCTTGGCTCTTAATGATAATATTCTAAGGGCAAATCTAGGTCATAATTTCTGGGTTTTTTTTCTTTTACTACATTAACCTATTGCAGGTTTGATTTCAATTATCTTGTAATGCATATAAAAATAAATTACAGAGAGAAAATATTACAGAAAGGTTTAACAAGTTAATGGTAAATTAAATGCACTCTCTTCTTCATTATGCAAATTTGCAATGCTGTGGAACATTTAGCATTCTCTCCTGGATGGCACTCAACATTTTATATGCAGATAAGTCAACAACTCTAGTGAACTTTTGCCTTACTCATGCATTAATACAAAAAATAAATGCTGAAGTTTTTCCAATTGCTTTACCAACTTATCCATAAGGTAAATATGAATTCACGTTTTATAAAGAACATCCATTTCTAATCATGTTACTCAGAGTGTTCCTTCCAAAAAGAGGTGTTCAGTGGTGAGCAAAAAAGTGATAATTTCGATTTAAAATTTAAAATTTTAAATGCATTTAATTTTTTTTTCATTAAAATCATGGACTATAGTATTCTTGACATAATTAATGGATATAATTTTCTCGTCTTGCAACAGTTTCACATACCTTTTTAAATTCTGGTTATATCAAACACAATGAATCAGTTTCCATTCATTAAAGCTGAATTGGGGAGATGTGAATCGAAGGGTACGAACTTGCAGTTAGAAGATGAATAAATTCTGGAGATCTAATGCATGGAATTGTGATTATTTTCAACAATCCTGTATTAGATACTTAAAAATAGCTTCAAGACTATGTCTTAAATGTTTGTATAACAAACAAATGATAGTTGTGTGACATAATGGAGGTGTTAGCTAAACTAAGGTGGTGATCATATTGCAATACATAAACACATCGAATCAACACAGCATGAACCTTAAATTTCCACAACAGTACATGTCAATTATATTTCAATTTAAAAAACAAAGTTGAAATTATTCAAGCAACAGTTACTTTTGCAAAATAATTTATTTTCATTCTAAATCTTATTTTAAACTTATTTTATTAAGTTTATTTGTAAGATTTGATGCAAAATCATCTGATACCTCTGTTACCAATTGGAAAAAGATTTTCTAAGTTTCCTTAGAGGAGTTAACCTTAAATTTTCCTGTTTGCCTTTCATAATTCCTCAAACGCCAAACTCAAATTTTTCCCAAAAGAATTGAAATGACTTGTAAATATAATAATAAAAATTAGTTTATTCATAGGCAAAAGTAAAACAGGGAGCACATTTTTTCACAGATATGTTAAAAGATAAAGAGAAGGGATAGAAGAAAGAAAAAGAAAGAAAGAAAGAAAGAAAGAAAGAAAGAAAGAAAGAAAGAAAGAAAGAAAGAAAGAAAGAGAAAGTAAAAATGAAAGGAATAAAGGAATGAAGAAGAGAAGGGGAGGGAGGGAAAGAGAGAGAGAAAAGAAGGAAGGAAGGGAAAAGAAAGGATGGTAGGGAGGAAGGAAGGAGGCTTTTTAAATATTAACTTGAGTTTTTAGGTATAGATGCACATGGATACATATATGTAAGTGTAAATTAATATAGTTATAGACATACAATCGATGCGATTGTTGCCAGTGGTTCAATTACTGTACTTTCAGAACAGAAGGTACTTGTGTCCTACTGCAGAGTTAAACTCATTGTCTTACCTATATGGCTTTGCCTTCATCTCTTAGTCAGATTGCTCTTTATCCACAGTCAACACAGCCCCATTTTTAAGAAATATATATCACTATGCTACCGCTCCTGCTCTTCTTTAGAGCTACACCAGATGATTATATATCACTTTGGGTTTTGATTACCTAACTATATCATATTTTAATTGATAAGATGGGAGGGGTAGAGGATAAAAATATGTTTATATATATTCAACTAAAATATGTTTGAAAAGTAAAATTTCTGTGTCTAAAACACAATAGAAAAAAAAATGTAGTTCTCCAAAGTTCAAGCTTAAAAATTCTGGTTTAAAAGCTAATGGCCATAATTTATTATTAAGTGATTGCCACAATTCTTATTAGTTAGATAATACAGGTTTCTATGTAATTCCCTGAAAATAATTAAAGTTGTCAGAGTTTTCATTAATGATAATGATAAAGTACATACCAGCTATGCACTTTCATAAGCTAAATTGTACATGCAACAGTTACATGAAATTATTAGCTATCATATATTGATGTTTTTCTATTTAAAAAGTGAGAGAAACATAAACAAACAAAATTTACAGGTTTTTTTTTTTTTTAAATCTAAAGTATCCCTTGACTCTAATTGTTAACTCTGAAGGGTCTAAGAGTTTACCCTACTTGCAGAATAACAAGTGAGCCTGTTACAGTTTCACGGAAGCTAGCAGATAACATGGGACTCCTGAGTCAGAGACAAAAGGTTTTATTTCTCACAGGAAAAACAAGAGGTGGAATGCTAGCATAATCATGTCAGTGTCCTGAGACTCGCTTCCCACAGAGAGGAATGCAGACCACCCGAGACACCTACACACACATGCGGAAGCATCACAGGGAAGAAACATTTAGCTTGAGGAGTCCGCCACTGTGCAACAGTATGCACGCCTACTCTTTGTCAGAGTAGAAGATGTTAGTTACTTCATCCCTTAAAACTGATCTCCCCAGACACAACCTGTGAAATGATAAGGAATGGCCAATGCCTTACCTTCTTGGCATACTCAGTATTTAATTCTCAAAATTAACATAAAAAAAAAGACTAATCAAGATGTACAGTATATAGCATAAAAAAAATATATAGACTCTACTACCAAATGCAAAGCACGTAGATTTCCTAAACTCAACTCTCTTTTGATGTTTCCTCTGACAGTTAGACAAAGAACTGATTGAAGACTGAGGGGAAAAAAATAGGAGAAAATGATAGACTGAAAAGGATTATATTCTCTAAAATTAGGCAGCAATTAGTGGAAACCTCTATGGATTGAGGGCATCCATCTGGAAGGAGAAAGCATACTATCCAAGAGTTTCAGCAAATATTCCAAAGCATCATCCAGTCGTAGGTAGTCGAACTAGTAACAAGATATCTGCAACAAGTTATTAAAATTCAATTTAAAAAATTTAGATTTTTTCAAATATATAAGTAAAATTGAGAGGTCAGGAGGTGGGTTTCATTCCACAAAATAGACATTAGAAATAAGACATGTTGCTACTACTTTGACAGGACCTGGTAAAATATCCAAAAGACTACAGTGGGAGTTAGGAACTGTGGCCCATGGGCTCTCTACACTTGAGAATAAGGAGACATGAGGTCTACTAATAGGGAAGAAAAAATGTGTGAGAGAGACTGATTTCCTCTTCAGAAGCAACATAGCGACAACAGGTCCTGAATCACTTTCAAGTAAAGATGAGCTAGTGCATGAAACTGGAGCCCTGTGGTGACAGCTTACACCTGACCAAGGAGATGAACCGTTCTAAGCTCCCTGCATCATTGAGAAGGTGAAACATTACTTGCACAGACTCCTTTACGTCCAGCCTAGAATTGTCTCGCCAGGGAAAGCTAAACATACTTTTAAATTCTTTGATTAAAATGTCTTCTTTAATAAAGAAGCAAAAATAAATCGTCATAGATTTCATGAAGGGCCAGGTTAAAATTTCTAACATCTGTAAAGGAAAATATAAAGTTATGCTTTCATTTTTACTTTTTATTCTTTAAGAATTAATTCTCTAAGAATTAATACTTTGCACATATTCTTTTCGAAGTTCTGATGATTGAGTCTATTCAATGTCCTACTTAGGAACAATAGAATAAGTCAAAGATATATTATAAAATATTTACTTTACTTATAAATGTTTATTTTTATCTACTCCCCATGATTTTCAGGTCCTACTAAAAAATATGTAAACTATTATATATTGGAAGAAAGGAACACTCCTTCCTAAGGTAAGGATGACAAAACATGATTCTGAGATTTATTTATAACACCAATAGTAATTATGATTATATTTTATACATAAAGATGTGAACTATGACAAATATTATTAATATAAATATGGTAATATTTTAAAATAGCATGATGTGAAGAGAAACTCATGTCACTATACATGGAGATGGGCTCATTTAGTTACAAATGATAGAAAACATATTTGAAACTGGCCGGAGCCAAACCAAATTTTATTGACTCATGTAACTGATGAGCTCAGAGTCTCAGATTTGCTTTCAGATGTGTCTGGATGCAAAAACAGAAACAATGTAATCAGCATCCATTGTTTTGCCATTTCCTGGCTCAGCTCATCTCTACTTGTCAGATCTTCCTTTCCTGGTTACAAGATGGTTGTCCACCAATCTCCATCCAAGAATATAAACAAATACTCGATTTCTTGATCAATTCCACACATCCTGTGATCGATGGTTAGGTTACGGGCTCAGCCCTGAACTGAAGTGGCTTTGGCCTGGCTCTTCACTTTGGCACATTCTGGACACGGGGGTAGAGCACCACCAGGCTGTGTAGACTGAGAATGGAGGGGTGGGGTTCTGATTCCCAAATTGCATTTCTGAGTTGTTACTCTAAGTATGGTAAATAACAGTTGGGTAATCAAAATAAAGTGAAACTGTCTGACTTTCTTCTAATTCTTAAACAGTCTTTTGAGGATAAAGCATGAGAGGAAAAGTAATCAGTTCTAATCAGAACTACCAACATTTTAAATAAATTATTCTAATCTTTTCCTCTGAAGTAGCTAAATAATAAAATGTGTTTAATTTCATTTTGAAATAGGTTTTGAGATAAGCTTAAAAAGGAAATCTTTTGTTTAATTTAAATACGTAATATATAATGATATTTTATTATTTCTATATTGTATGATAAACATTACATGCTTTGGAACTAGAGTTAAAATATCTATGATAATATATGTTTATGTCAGTTTCTTATTTTTTAAACATGGTGAGTGAACATAGAAAGAATGAAAACAGTTTTTCATAGATGTTTATTTGGGCATCTAAAGCTCAGCCTGGGATTGAGTTTAGGCACATACGAAGATACACCTGCATATTTCCATTATAATACAAGAACTGTTCGTGTGGGTTGGAAATTGGCAGAGCAGAATGCTTGGGCCTGTGTCTACAATTAAGTGCAGCAAGCCCTTTAACTCCCTGGCTTCTTGGATGCTGAGAAGCATGACTCCAGTTTAAGCCAATTTTTAATTCAGATAATATGTGTTCACCTGAAACTTTTCAAACAGAACCCTCACCAATTATATGTGCTTTCTTCATTGACTTGCTTTCCCCCGCCTATTTATACATCTGAATAGAAGAGGTAGAAGGCAACTTCTGCTTGCATGTTACCTCTGGAAGCAAATGGCTGTTTCATCTCGAGTGTTACATTCTTACAGAATGCCAACAATAATTTAACCTTTCTCCAATAGCACAAACTTAACTTGCCCCAAGGACATGAAACAGGGGAGTATAAGATGAAACTGGATCATTGTAGGAGCACTCATGACTCGATATGCCTGAAAGTTCCTGCGTTCCCTTCACCGCTTTCTTTTTTGCCATTATGAGCTTTGAAGTAGGAAAGAAAATGAGCTGATTAAAAAATACAAGAAATTGAATATCATTAACTCATTCATTTAAAAAAAATAAACTTGATTTCTTTCCCCCATGATTTCCTAAATAGATAGCAATAAGCCAAAATGTGGAAGAGGAGTAATGAAAAATATTCCCAAACTGACAGGACTCTTTGATATGTGTAGAGCTACAGGAGTGTTCAGAATACAAAGATGTTGTATTGACGTATTCCTGTGGCCCATCCTCCTCCCTTCCTCCCGCACCCCTCCTCCCTCCTTCCCTTCCCTTGACCTCCCTTCCTTCCCCTCTTACTCTCACTTTCTCTTTTTTTCTTTCTTTCTTAAATAAAGATGAAATATAAGTTGAGGATATCCATATGAAAATATCTGATTAAGAGATCCTGCAGTTATCAAAACTATCAAAATAGGCAAATTCACATATGCTAGCTCACTTAATTCCGAAACTGTATATTATTTGCCCTTATCCCAGGTTCCTATGGATGAAGGCAGCCAAGCTCAGAGATTTTATGTAGCCTGGCAAAGTCACACGGTTTTTGTGGTAAAGCCATGATAAAAATTAAGGTCATTCTAACTCCATGTAAAACATAGGCCACTGTTATATAGTGCTAAAAATGTTGGGGGAAGAAAAAGAAATGATGGTTTTTATTTAACAGAATAATTTGAGTTTACCATCTTTGTTTTCATACCATTCTCCCAGGAGCCACTAAGCTGTTGACTAAACCCAACTTCCTTTTGATATAATTTTTTTTTATTCTTAAATGAATTACTTTTTATTGTACAGCTGCATAATATTTTTAAATTGATGTTTCATTCTTTTCTACTTTTTACTTGCAATTTTCTTCAGATGTGGGATTAAAGGGAAATAAATTTTTTAGAAAAATGACATTTTTAGCATTTTTTAAAATAGTTTCACTTTTTCCAGGTTAGAAGATACAATCACCCTTAATTTTGGCAACTATGCATAATATAGTAAACACACAAGGAATGCAAAATTAGAAGAATAATGACTTTTTCAAAACTAAATTAAAATATAAATATTGTATTGATTTATAGAATATCTTGGTTATTAACCAATTTCTTATTGCATTTAGATATAACACTTCTACACAGAAGACAATGATAAATTAATTAGGGAAATACAAGAAGTTTATCCTAATTAAAAGAGATCGTTTAAACTGAAATATTTTATTTCCGTGCTATAATATAGAGGAGGAATGTGGTATGTATCTAAAATGTGTCATTGACCCTGTAATTTCACCATAAAAATGATGGTGTTAGGTGGGTCTCTTATCTTATAAGGCAAATAGAACATTACAAAGTAATATTTTGAAAGAGGAGAATATTTGGAATTCAGCACGGTCTTGAAGGTAAATAATATTTCCTCGGAGCAGAAATTGCTGCAAGAGGAAGAAAAGGCAATGAGCTTGTGCGCCTTTAGAGCTGCCAGCTCATTACGAGGCAGGGCAGTAATGACAGGGAAAGTTCAATACAGCTCACTTGGTGTTTGCAGTGCCTGCTTGCCAGGAGTTTCTGAATTGAACTCTGGTGTGGTGAGGCTCCCACGCTATTATTTTTAAAGGAAATATTATATTTCATTATAACCAGCTATCACTGCAATGAATGAGACCTGGGTACTCCAGTATCTGATAAGACTACAAATATATCTCAGAATTTATATCTTCATATTTTCAAGTCTATTGAATAAGCTGCAAAGCATCCCGATTTGCCTGTAACTCTCCAAACATGCCCTTTGACTTATATTTTTGAAATTACATTTCATTTGTATCTTTTAAATCAAATATTGAATTTCTTTCTTAAGTTTATTCTGCACTGAGTATTCATTATAATCTCACGGGCTATATCCATAGTCTTTTATGTTGATTAGAAGTAATTGCAGGAAAAAGGACAGACATATTGGCTATTTTTAACCAATATTAAAGACATAATCAAGGACTTAGTATGATTTGTAACTTATTCTCATCTGGAAATCAGATACATTTTCTCTTTCCTCAGTTCTTCAGCAGTTATTTGTTACACGACAGTTTTTATAAGAGAAGCATGTTTAAATTTTCATCCACAGGAAAGCTAGTAGTTGGAAATTGTATATGACACAGTCTCAAGTTTTGAGATTTTCTCTTTTGCTGGCAGAAAATATTGCTAAATAAAAATCTCTACACTGGTTATGCCACTTCTCACAAAATTATGGTACAACACCTAATTGGATTCATACTTATAATAAATGATAAATGTATATTTGATAAATTGAACTGAAGCTACAGAGAGCTATAGCAGTGATACTCACTAATAAAATATAGTATTTCAAACCGTCAAGCCTGGTGGTGAATCTTAATGTCTTTTGTGAACATTTTTTTTTTCTAGGAACCCAGTTTAAATTCCTCTTCATAACACTGTGAAACAATGACCAGTGTGTTTGATAATAGCTATTGACTCTCAGCTTCAAACTAACCCGATCTACGCTCAGTTCTGTGATGCTGGGGTTGGGATTCTGCAAAACATATTTCTTTTGCTGGCTGGTCTCTGCTGAACTCTTTCAATAGGTAACACAAGGGGGAAATGTGAAGTTTCCTATCACCTCTTATTCCTGACAGCATTACCCCAGCAACAGTTCCTTACTGGGGCAGAAGCGTTTACCCCCCAAAAGTAACAGCTTGGCTGACATTTTCCATATTCCAGAACCAGTCTCATTTCACCCCCTGAGAAACAATGTACCGACTGGCCCGATTCTCCTTTTGAAAGGCTGGGTCACAGCCTCATGGAGGGAGGGTCTGTTTAGAGTCCCTCGGGCACTAGTACTAGTCAGGCAGCATCCCGTCTTCAGAGATGTGCAGTCCACTATGGAATTCCTCCTTTCTGGAAGCTTCAGTTCTGCTCATAAAACCCTTCGACTGACTGACTCAGGCCCACCCATGTAATCTAGGATAATCTCCCTTACTTAATGTCAGTTTATTATGAATTTAATTCATATTTACAAAATAACTTTCTACAATCTCCAGATTAGTATCTGATTGAATAAATGGGGATTATAGCCTCGCCAAGTTGATAAAACTGACCATCCAGATTCTGAGCTTGGAAATGCGGATATTTGGGCATACCCAGAAGAAGATGAGGATTTGGATCCTGGAGTTGCCCTAAGTCTCTTTTGCCAGTAAAGCATTTACCTTCTCCTCCCTGAAGACAGCCACCTCTGATGCAGTAGTCCCATGAGGACCTGCCTACTGTTCTTATAACACATTTGAACCACCCTTGTTACTTCTAGATTTCTTTGACCTTACAGAAAATAGTTTATACTCTAAAAGAATTGCAAGGTTTTTCCTCACTTGTATTGTTATAAACCTGGGCATACATGTGGAAATGGATTCCCAAAAAATGTTAGATTAGGTGGGATTGATCACTTACTGCTTGATCTGAATGTATTGATATGTGTATCTATCAAAAGTTCTAAACGTGATGTATCAGCTCATGTAAACTGAAGGACAGCTATCAGTTGATTTGGTTGATTGTCTGAAACTTAGATCACTGACACCTTCATTCAGTAGGTTTCAGATGCTGAAACTTTCTTGGCATAATGAATTAAAGACTGTCAAATGTAAATAGAGTGAATTTATCACATGTAGTCTGCATATCACCAACTCTGCCATCTCCCACTCCTACCAATTACATCTACTGAGAGGGCCTAGAAGATAGATACTTTCTACTTTCTACATTTCTCTCTCAGAGAAAACACACACGTGTGTGCGTGCGCATACACACACGCACACACACACACACACACACACACACACTTTTATTTGTATTCTATATCAGGGTTGGTAAACTTTTCTCAAAAGGCATAATAGTAAATATTTTAGCCTTTGTGAGACAAGAGACAAAATCTAGGGTATTATGTAGGCACTTCTATAATTATTTTAGATGTAACCATTTAAACATACAAAAAACATTCTTAGGCCATAGTTCATGCAAAAACAGGAGACTTGCTGAGAGTAATTTTGTCATCCTTTTTCTACTTAATCGGAAAAGTTAATGTGATATCAATATTTATTGTGAACAAGAGCACAATTAACTGGACAAAATATGTACAAGTTGACTGCATTAATCATTCTTCACTACTCAAATACATACTTATTGTGTTCTAGGGTTGTTGCTTTGTTCATCTTAAAGTCCCCCAAATCCAGTTAGAGTGCTGATACATAGAAAGTTCTCAGTAAATATTGGCTGAGTCAATCGATCAATCAAACAGTGATAAAACAGTCCTTTCAGCTTTCCTCTCTTTGAACAGTGCATAAGTTTAGCTTTTCTTGCAAAGACACTACTACTTCACAAATCATCTCCATTTTCTAGTAAAAACAAACAAAACATCTATGGATCTCCAAATCTCATGTATTTAAAGTTTCACATTATTAAAACACAAATGCAAATGTATTTTATATGAGTGAAATATAAACTCAAAATTATTTCTTGGAAAAATAGTATGCCTAGCTCACATGAACAAAAACAGTTTGACTATATTGAACTTTCAAGTTTTACCCTTTTTTCTGTCTTTGGTGAAAATAAACGTTAGTAGTTTATTAAAATGTAAATCTAAGATCATATTTACATAGCCTGTGATTATAATTTGAAAAATTTGTCTCATGGTAATGCATCTATAAAATAAAAGCTACATTTTTCTAAAAAAACATCATGTAATGTAATACACACTTCTTTTGAAGCAATATACACACACATACATTTTTCTGTGTTACTTACAATATGATTGATTTACAACATATTACTGAAATCACATAAATGGTGAGTATTGTTACAACGTCAAGTTTATAGCCTACAAAATTAACTTCTATGCTAATGGTTTCATTTTAAGAAATTTTTAAAATAATGTTTTGCTTAATATATCCCAATCTATTCAAAAAACACCTAGCTCAACTTCTTGACAAATTAATTCACTACCTCTATAACTTTATATACTGTATTCAAGAACAGAACAAACTACTCATATAATTTCTGGAAAAATAGGAAAGCATTTTCCCTGGTTAAGTTTGAATTATTACACCAGCTGCTTTTCGCACAATGTTTGACCCCTTTATGAAAACCAAATCTCTTAGCTGTAGGCAGAATGTTCACCAGTGACACACAATTTAAGCCATGAAGCTTTTTATAACAAAGAAAGACCCTAGAGATGAGAGTCACACAATGCTTCAAGTTATTGCAGAAGGTTATATGTTACCAAAGGGAGAAAAGCATGAACAAAAGATAATTCTTTAACGGTAGTCTAAGTCAATTACTTCAGTGAAAAATGCCCCTAGGAATGTCTAAGAAAGGAGGAGGAAAATTATTTTGAGAAAAAAATGTTTTTCCCTTTGAAAGTTTTCTATTCTTTGACAAACTTCATGAGCAAAGGAGGAGAAAAGTAAACCGTTAGAGCATTTTCCTTTGTGTCGCCGAACTCTGCCATTCAGCACTGCACGTGTCTTTTCCTCTCTCTCTCGTTCACTCTGCACAGCCTAGTGAGCCCAGTTACTCTTAAAGACAGGAGTTGGATCCTTACCAGCTCAACAGAAAATAAGATCTTCAAATAAAAGATCTGACTTTTGCAAATAACAGCAAGAACAAAACACCTGAAGTTAAAGAACTTGCATTCCATAATAAACAAAAATATATATATTATACAGCATTGTAGAGGCATAGTAGGTATAATAAGTAGGAAAAGCCAGATTAAGATTGTCACGGGAGGGTTGAAAATTAAAGCATCGTAGGCCTTATTGAGAAGTGACATTTGGGCAAGGACCTGAGGGTTGGGGACAGTCCGAGAAGCAGAATCTGCCAGTGCAAAAGCTCTGAGAAAGAAACATGTATGTTCCAGCCAAAACAAGGAAGTCGGAGCGACCAGAGCTCAGTGAGAACAGGGAAGAGTGTCGGCACGTGAGGTCAGCAGTAGAGCAAAGTTCAGGTCCAGCGGGACTTTTATAGACTGACAAGTCTTCTCATTAACAACAACGATAGTTGAAGCAAAATATTTAAAATGCTGTAGGTAAATAGCCCAAAAAGGTTATCGTATATCTGTGTAAGATTGACAGAAAATTCTGTATGGGTCTCTCCCATTTCTGTATATCTTGTAGGCAGAAGCACTGACTACCGTTTTAAGGTAAGGCTGTTTGTACTGAGAACAGCCTTGGGAGAAATTATATACATGCCTACATACATATCTAAACATATATACATGTATTTGAAAAAAATAAAATTAGTATATATTATTAATATGTGTTACAACTTAATGCAGGAATTAGAAGAAATGAATGGAAATTAATGAGGTAAGTAGTCAAATGAAAAATTAGAGAAAGAACAACAGGGTAAACACAAATAAAGTCAGAGACAGAAATAACAAAGTTAGAGATAGACACCATGAGGGTTAATTTTCTGTCAACTTAACTGGCCTAAGAGATGCCCAGATGGCTGATAAAACATTATTTGCGGGTGTGTCTGTGAGGGTGTTTTTAACAAAGATTACCATTCAAATCAGTAGAAAATCACCCTCACCAATGTGGGTGGGCATCATCCAATCTGTTGAGGGTCAGAATAGCACACCAAGGTGGGGGAAGGGTGCATTCTTGCTCTCTTCTTGAGCTGGGACATCCATCTCTCCTGCCTGGTTGTTGGACCTTTGTGCCCCCAGACTTGTACCATCTGTTCCCCTGGTTCTCAAGTCTTTAGATTAACTGGACTATGCCGTGACTTTTCTGGTGGTCTATTTGAAGATAGCAGGTTATAAGACTTCTCAGCCTCCATAAACATGTGAGCCAATTGCTATGATAAATATCTTTCTCTCTCTTTGTGTGTATATATATGTACAATAAAGATGGATAACTCAAAAGTTGAATCTTAAAAAAATTGAGTTAAGTAAATAAACTCTGACAAGCTCGTGTATGCTTCAGGCTAAAATTCATCATAAAAGATATTTAAAAAGAGAACACAACGAAAAGTGAACTCCTGTAACTTTCTACGTGGAGGAATGAAATTTATGTGTTTGTTTTTGCCTATGTCTTGCCATCTAAAACAGTGTCTGGCACTTAGTAGGAACTCAACAAATATTTATTAAATGAACAAATAAATGGAAGACTTTTAAAGAGAGAGATTTGTAAAAACTTTATTTGCTTTTACATTTATTCATTGATTTGAATTGTAACATTTTCCAAATGTCTTCGAAGTTGAATTACAATGTCAAAGAGAAATAAAATATAAACAAGAAGTAGTGCAATTAAAACTACTAATCTTTTAGTTTTGTTTTTCAGCTCCCCATTTTTGGTACCCTTTTCTTCTTCTTCTCCCCCACCCCCCACCTCACTTTTGCTGAGGTTGGCAGACATTACAGGAATGACTTTGTTACTGTTCTGAATTTCCTCCTCATGTCTGCCAACAACCTGGGATACATTGTGGAGATACTGTATTCTGACTAAGAAACTGAGGTAAATCTTTTTTCTTGTGTATCTTTTTGATACTTGGTTATATGCTTCTGTAAGAGTGAGTCTGCAACTCTCTCACAATAAATTTTTTTTTTCATTTTATCATTCATTCATTAGACTGAAGTTCCCAAAGTATGACTTCCTAACAAACATAATCAGCATCCCTGGAAATGTGTTAGAAATGCAGATCCTCAGGCTCTGTTCCATTCTTAATAAGAAATTCAGGGATGGGTGACAGATTATAATGATCTATTTTATAATCTTCCAGGCGATTCTGAAGCACCCTTAAGTTTGCAATGGTCTCAATGATGGAAACAGTGGTAACAAAAGAAAAGCAAAAGCTCTGGCTGGGATCAGACAGACATGAGTTAGAATCCCGTTTGTACAAGTTAAGCAGTTGCTCTGTAACTTTGAGGGAGGTGACTTAAACTCATCAAGCCTCAGCTCTCTCATCTGCAAAATGGGTATAACGATACAAAACATACAGAGTTATGAGGATGTGATGTAATGTAATGTAATGTAATATAAGTAAAATGACATCTGACACATTGCGGTTGTTCATCCAGTAAGCACTTACTGAAGATAAGCTATTCTTCAAATGAATGGTTGGTGATGGGAGTTAAAGGCAGAATTCCAACTGCTGAGTTACCCAGATTTTATACTATCAAAACAGAGTGATAGGCTCTGTCATTGTGTGCGTGTAAATGTAACTTGAGTCCAGGGAGAATTAGATCTCTGAGTCCTGCTTCGGTTCAGAAGAGGAGATGAACAGAGAACTGGGAACTGGGCTCTAGGTGACATTGCACAGATCTGGAATATGTGTTTTTTTGTTGGTTTGTTTGTTACTGTATAAGACAGAGAGAAGTGATAGGAGAAAATGTAGCATATTGATGCGACTACAAGTTCAGATCCCAACAAGGAAGACGTACAAAGTTATTTAGACCCCAAACCCAAGAAACCTTAGGAAGCATTGGCCACAAGATCAGCAGAGAGGTTTTCTTCTTGGAGGCCTCCAGTCCTGTCTTTCCCTTTGTACATAAACAATAAGAAAGAGGCCTAGGAGGTCACCTAGTTGCTTGATATTGAGGGAAAGTAAAGACTTTCTGACTTTTTTTTTTCCTGAAAAAGAATAGAAGTTCTAAATTAGCAAAAATGCCAATGACCTATTATTTAGGTAATGGTATACCTAAATATCTCCTCCACATTTCTCTAATGATACAGCCAGTCTACTCAAGCTGACATAAATATTTATACTCATTTGGTATTCTGACTTAATTCCTGGACTCTGGAAAGTCTGGTAGGACTTTCTGGTTTCTGGATTTGTCTCTCTACTAGTTGAAGCAAATCTAATATCTCAGACTTCAGGTTTTACTCCAATCCACAAAAAACCTGTAAGTACAGGTTTTCCTGTTACTTACTTCCCTTATACCAGCTTATTGTCCTTGTGCCCAGGTACCCTAAATTCTACGCAGATCTTCTTTGTCTTTATTCTTTCTTCAAATATGAGTTTTTTACCTTATACTCTAGCCCAGAAGTTTTCAACTGGAGAGGAAGATGCAGATTTTGACCCTTGACAGACATTCGTCAATATCTGGGCATAGCGTTGGCTGTCACAACATGGGGATACTACTGGCATCTAATGGTTAGAAGCCAGAGATGCTACTAAGCATTTTACAATGCAGAGAACAGTCCCTTACAACGAAAAATGATCTGACCTAAAATGTCAGTGGCACTGAGATGAAGAACTGGCCTGGTAGTCCCATAATATGTTATTTTCCTGTCCCTTTCTCGTCCCTCCCACAGTTATTTCGCACTTCCAGGATGCTAACTGAAAGTCTACTGCTGATATTTTTCTCTGTTACTTTGATTTCCATTGGATGAGTTGGTTTTTTGTTTTGTTTTGTTTTGTTTTGTTTTGTTTTGTTTTTAACTTAGTTGGAAATGTTATGAAAGCGACATTCAGAAAGGCCTCTCTTTCCACCTCCAAAGCCCCCATTGTCTGGTGTCCTGGCTTGGGATCAAATCTCTGGACTCATATCCCTACACATAGAAACTTGAGCCAACTTATCTAGACTCAGATTTTACTCATTTCTGTGAATCCACTTGGTTTTCCATACTAATCTTAAACTAAAATGCATATTAAGCATCAAGTGATGGTATATGATGCACTAATCCTCCGAAAATGTTGGACTTCGTAGTAAAGATTATGTCTAATAAACCTAGAACAGAAAATTACATTATTTAGCTTTTGTTAGTGTGTATAGACATTTCAAACAAAATACGTTATTTCAACTTGCTTTGCATATTTGTATAATATTCTACACAATTATATTACCAACTACATCCTAAAACCAATTAACTTGAATAAATTGGTAAGTGTACTATTATCATCCTGAATTCAATGATTAATATTTGAATCAAACATGATACTTATAACTGAGTTAATAAAATCAAAATCTCTATGACTTAAAACAACAGAAGTCTCACCCATTTTTACAAGAGTGTCATTCTGTTTTACATTACCCTCATTTAGATTCCCAGGCTAAAAGATTCTGCAATACGTGCATTTATAAATGTTAGAATAGACAAAAAGACATACAACATCATGAACTGACTTTTAAAACTCCTAACCTTCCAATATAACAAGACCACAGTCAATGCTCAGTGATTTTCTGAGAGGGCTCATAGACCTCAGCACGGAGTACCCATGGTCATGATTTATTACAGCACAAACATATAAAGCAAAATCATCCAAATGAAAAGGTACGAGAGTCAAAATGCAGAGGAAACAAGGTATAATCTTCTATGCATCCTCTACCAGTAGAGCCACACGTGATGCTCTAATTCCTCCATCAATAAGTTTGTGACACAGGTGAATTATCCCCCACCAGGAACCTCTTCTCATCAAGGGGATAAGATAGAGAAAAACAACTCGGCCTTGTGTCCAGGTGCAGAATCAGAAATAGTTGGAAAACACTGATAATCATGATAATATTAGTAAACACTTTACTATGGAATAAAAACTAAATGGATGATTAGATTTTGTCATTATTACACAGATTCGGAAATAGATTTGGACTGAAAAACATGAAAATCACTGGAGAAAGAGAGGAGACCATATTCATATAACTTTCATTACAGTATTTTGTTATAATTTATTAAGCTGTTCTATTTTCTTAAATTGTTAATCCTTTCCTGTATCTAATTTATAAATTAAACCTTATCATAGTTATGTATATATATGAAGAAACATAATATATATATAGAGAGAGTTTTGGATTATCTGCATTTTCAGGCAACCACTGGGGGTCTTGGAATGTATCCTCTGAGCATCCCCTGACTACTGTAAATATGTAAAATAATGTTTTCATGATTTAGGCAAAACGTATTCTAATTGTTAAGATTTTCATATTATTTTTAATGTGTATTTTTAGTTGTCATGTTTTGATTTTTCTGTAGTATCCATCTTCCATGATTTTATAGGGAATTAAATTATCTCTTGAAATAATCATTTTTTTTCTATCCATAATTAGTCTGTTTCCTTGAGAAGTCAGAGATAAATACCATCTGGACATAGCATTTTATCATCAGATGTTTTGATTTCTTGATCATCTGTTCTGGCAAGAGACAATTTTCCTTCAGTGTTTATTTTTCTTGCCCTGAGAACTGTTTGATTGTTTCTGGCATCTGTTCCTCTGCCTTCCTCTGTTAACACAGTGGCAAGGAAAGCTTTCGGGGTTTGGTGATGCCTCCATCTGCTACAAATCCATCACACTTGCCATGTTTTGTAGCCAGAATCCCTGCAAAACAATATGGCAGAGGGCAATGCACTGACTGGAGGTGGGTGTCCAGAAGGTAAGTTAATATTTTCTCATCACACCAGAGACCATTGCTCCATGTCAGGGCAAGAGGTGCATTGCTTGACCTCTGGAGCCTGCTTTAACAGGCTACCCAATCCTAAAGAAAGTTCCAGAATTGCAGTTCGTTGACAGTATATGCACTGCATTGTAAAAATGTTGAAATTTTCTGGGCTTCCTCTTTCAGTCTCAGTCTTATTTTCCATTTTCACATAGGTAATGGTTATCATGTAATGGACATTTATCAAGTCAATTCCAGCATGTTTCTACTACTATATAAAAATATAGCAAAGATAACCTATGTGCTTTTTTTTAGTATCATTTCTTTTTCATTGTGCTTTTTCCTTTCCCCTACATCTTTCCACTCACATTATTTGGTTTTCTGTTTCTCTCCAGAGGAAAACATGATCTTTTCATTTTTTCAACTCCTTCTAAAAGATGCATTTTAACTGATTTGCTAGAAATTTGAGAATAATTCATAATGTTAATTAATTATTGTATTATTAATATGCATAATATGCATAAATAATATTAATAATATCAATTAACCTTGATCTCCAAAATAACACAGTACTTGTTTCTCATTATGTATGTTGGTATGTGTGCACATGAGAATGCACATATCATATATAGTATATACTTATGAATATATGTATGCATTTAGTATATGTGTGCGTGTATTTATATACAGCATATTCTAAATTTCTATATCAACTTTTTTCTTCATTAGAAACTGTTAATTGCAAACCATGCAAAGTCCTTGTCATAGCCTACTCCATTCCATCTTTCATGACTTTGTTTAAACACTGCATGTTGAAGGGAACATTTGTCCCCAACTCCACTGTCTGCCAGCTTTATCTCCTTGATCGTTGCCAAGTACTCATGAAAATATTCTTCTATGATTAAGCCTTTGTGAACCGATTTGTGAAGAGCTCACTGCCTCCTTACGTAATTCGGTTTAAATATAAAGCTTACATACAATCTTTTTCTAATTTCTACCTGCAAAAATCCATTTAGCCATGCAGTATATAGTAATCAGCTCTTACAATGGACATGTAGTTAACGTAAATGCATCATTATTTACTCCTCCTACAGTGATAACTGCTTAATTTGATTTTACTTGCTGTTCAAATCATTTTATTTGTGCATTTTGTGCTTTTAAATGAAGTTTGAAGATTTTTTTAAAAAAAATTATAAGGCCATTTTTATCTAAAGTTACCAGGAATGTCACTAAGTGAATGAGAAGTTGACTAACAGATAGTTTCAAACTAGAAAGCAATTTTAAATCAAATACTCTCTCTCTCTCTCTCTCTCTCTCTCTCTCTCTCTCTCTCTCTCTCTATATATATATATATATATATATATATATATACACACATATATATATATTTATTTATTTAGCTTCTTGACAAGGAAACACTGAGCAAAGATATAAAGATAACATAAAGCAGGAAAACCTCTTGTAACTGAAAGAAACTTAGTAGGAGCTTATAGTTAGTTCCAAGTAGTGGAGCCTTTTAAAATCTTCTCTTATGAAGAGAGAGAAAAAATAAATTTTAGACCTAGGAAATTGAGAGACAAATGCCAAGCCTCTTTCTTGTCCTCTTAATTAGTTCTTCTGGCTACTTGGAGGAATAAAAGCTTGCTAAAAAAAACTTTTTGTGAAGAAAAACATTAGTGAAGGAGAGGACTTTGACCTAAGCACATTAAGCAAGATCTACACATTAAGAAAACAATTGAACTTAATATTTTGAACCTGATAATCGGGACTCTAAAACTCAATGGCTAAGAGAGAGAGTTCTTATTGTCACTCAGTGTTTCTTTGAATGCTTAAAGACATCTGTTTGATTGAAGGTAAATTTATCTCTTCAAAATGAGGTTTTTAAATTATATATTTACATATATATTTAAGAAGTACTTACTTATAGTTTATTAATTCAAGCAGAAAAAGTGACATCAGTTTCACTAAAGACAGTGAATGAAGAAAAATACATGGCTTTTCATATTGTGTGGCTGTGTCAAATAGTGCAGAGAAAGAGAGAAAGTAGGCTGTCAGGAGCTGAATCTGTAGGATTTAAACTTTGCAATGACAATTTTGTCACCTAAACAAAAAGCATGTGTAAATGAAATGAAAAGCTAAACAGAGTGTAGTTTTTAATTTTTTTTTTTAATTTAGCCATCTCTCTCTCTCTCTCTCTCTCTCTCTCTCTCTCTCTCTCTCTCTCTCTATATATATATATATATATATGTCAATATAGATATCCATGCATTTTATTTAATATTAATGAACTTCTATGTTATTGTTAGATACTGCGTAAATGACATTTTGTAGTCAGTGCCTCAGTATGTTGACATATCAACCTTATGGAAAATTTATTTTTATTTAGTTTTTATTTTTATTGCCATTTTACAGATGAAGTAATGGAATTTAGAGAGCTTAAATAACTTGCTCAAAATCACTCAAGAGAATGACTTTTTCAAAACCAAGCAGCCTGAAATAGAGTCCATGTACTTAACCATTATACTATTCTACATTTTATAGGAGCAAGAATAAAAACAATGTTAACCCTGTGATCATTAAATTGAAAAAACATATTTTGGGAGGAAAGAGAGCATATACACTATGACATTTATTTAAATTTTTTTAAAAAAGGAAACTTCATACTTCACTAAGAAAATTGAAGAGAAATTACAAAGACTCCCACTATACACTTACTCACATACCAGCATCTTTACCCACACATTCTGTGGATAAAACTGTCTTCTATTATACATCAGATTCTATATTTTCTATTTCTCAAGGAAACTGTCCCAAAAAGTTTTCAAAATATCTTTTGCATTATTTTTTATCTATTAGAGCATTCCCATAATCACAAAATATACTATTATTTTCTATCATCATTTCTTTAAAAAAGGAATCTTCACTCCATCGTCTACCCAAGTATTCCATCAACTCTCCTTCTCCTTTGTAGCAACATGCTTACAGAGTTGTCTATAACTCAATTTTATTCATCTATTTGTATTTGTTCCAATATATCCCCCAAACAGGCTTTTTCTTCTTTCATTGTCACCAAAATTACTCTCAAAATGCCACCCATGACTTCCTAAAACATGAAATATAATGCAATCACACTGTATTATATAATTATAACACATAAAATCTTACAAAATTATCACATATGACACAAACCACCTCTGCTCAAATTGTTTCCCTATCAACTCACTTCCCTCAAGAGGGTAAATTTTATTTGTTTTGTTCAGTGTTCAGTGATGTAATCACAGTGCTTGGCGCTTAGGAAGGGCTCAAAAAGTATTCGTTAAATACTTAGATGAATGAATGACTTCATGAATAAATAAATGTTTGACTTAAAGTAGTCCAATGGATAGTCCTTTCTTAAATTCACGAAGGACTATATGTCAAGCTACAAAATGCTTTAATATATCATCATTCATTTAACCTCTGGTTATGTTCTACAGAAAGTCAATGTTGGGAAAAAAAAGACCATTAATGAGATCAATAAGTTGTGTTTCCTTAGGGTAGATGTCCAATCATAATTTTTGTATTTTACCTGTCTTTTGCAATGCCTGATAAAGCTCAGTAAATCTCTGTCAAAGGTGAAATGAATAAAAGCAATTTCAATATTGCAATAAAAATAAAGATGCAAGTACATATAACTCTGGAGGTATTTACTCAATGACACATATATTTTTCTGTGCAAGGCCATTATATTTCACAGCTCCAAGTATACAGTGGATCAACTGTAGAAGTCTACTCTCTAAAAGAGATGTAATACTGCTCCAGGAAAATAAGTCGCATCTTACCTTTATGTGTAATTGAGGAAAAAAAGCACAACTTCTCTCTTGGAGGAAAATGAAGTCTCCAGGGGAAAAAAAATTTAAATAGACACAGTTTAGGAAGCAACTTAAATCATACCGAATGCAGATTATATGGTAAAGAAGTAAGTATTGCTGATGAGATTCAAGGTCACCTACCTTCAGGCCAGCTGTGCGCTTCTTAAGAAAGGAAAGTAATATCAGTAAGAACCTGTGGAGAGGTTTGGTGGTCAGGGTGCCTCTGGAATTCACTTGATAAATAGTGTTCTGGGTTTAACAAATAAGATAGGGATTAAGAATGGAACGGAAAACCCGAATTGCTGCATTTGTAGGCTGGGCACTGCAGAGTCCAGCTGCAAAAAGAACTGTGTGTTAAGAAAGATTACGAATGGGGTTGGGGTGTGCACAGATGGTGCCAAAAGGGATGACTTAGCACACAAGACTCTAGAACTCCAGGTTCTGGGACTCATAGAGAACTCATGAGCATAAAAAAAGGAACAAACAGTTCACTTTTAAAGTGTACTAGTTTCTGCTTTTATGTTGATAAATGTGGAAATTGAGAATGCAAGTAAATTTCTTGACATGGCGCTCTCCTGAAACCATTTCCTTATGACATTTTAAAGGCTCTTACCTTCTAAATGCCACTGTGTTAGAAATCTAAGGTTTTAAAATTGTATTAAAATATACTTGTAATATTTTCATTTAATTTTCTTATTATTTAGTTGGATCCTGCCATTATTTAATGCCTTTAAAATTATGATTTTTTTGTTTTTAAATATGGATAATCTTTATTTTTCTGAAACAATGAGTTTACAATCTAGATATTACTGCCCATACCCAGAAATGATTATTAAAAGTGAACTATACTTTCATTTTTTATATAAAAATTAAGACAGTGTATATTCCTTTAAGATGTGGTTTATTATTAATATTCTATAATACCTATGATAGTCTAAATTGAATAAAGTTTTTTCCCCCAGTTAGAACTTTTTTATCAAAAAAGTTAATGCACTATAATAAAAGCACAATTTAATTTTTTAGCTATGTCTACCTTCAGTAATAGGACCAGCTGAGTTAAGTTCCATCTTTGCCCCAGGCACACTGTGAATTTAAAATCTTTGCAGTTTCTCATTCGCCTCTTCAAGTCAGGAATGGACCTGAGGTGTCATAACAACTTCAAATCTAGAAGAAATGCACCTGCAGCATCTTTATGCACTATGGAAAATTTATCTGGGAAAATTTTACAAATAACTTTTACTCATTTAATAGTTAAAAAGTAGCTAAAAATCTAAATAAACCTTCATACCATTGCTATCCATTATAGATAATAATATATACAAGTTGAGTTATCATTTAAGGATAGTGATAATATATCCATCCATCTTTTGTATATTAATCCTAGAAAATTTTTTTGTAAAAGTTTTAGAAAATCATTATTCTTACAATTGTAGATAAGATATCCTCAGAAGAAATACTTAGTATTTAAATAATACCATTAAATTATTTTACTATACAAAGTATCTCCAAAAATTGTGATCCTAAAAATTCTTAGAGATGTCTAAAGTTATTAGAAATAAATGAGTTATATATATATATATTATATATATAAGTAATAAATTCAGATTTAAACAAGAAAACTGATTGTATAATACTAACATCATCAGTAAATGAAAATACAAAAACTAAAGTAAAAATAGGTGATTATTTGTCCACTTATTTGTCAATGTTTTGTTAAGAAAATTCAGAAAAGCATTTCATGCTTAGTAAGAACATGATAAAAATTATACATTGCTAGGAAACAAATATATCAACTTGTTTTCTAGAAATACATTCTCATAATATCAAGTGGATAAAGCAAGATATATTGCAGCCTCTCTAACGATGCAATTTTATTAAAATATGCATGCATTCACACAAAAGAAGACTAGAGATTCTATTGGAAATAAAAACTCAAGTGGTCACAGTAGTCATAGAATTGAAGAATTATTATTATTTATTTGTTTTTTACATTTGCTTTGTTTTGCTTTTCGTAATTAAAAATCACAATTACAACTTATTAAAATATAGAAAATATGATATGATCTTATGAAAATATTTATATTTTGTTTAATTTTAAGTTTCTAAATATATGGGCAATGAAGGAAGAGTATTTTAAATAATGTAAAGCAATGAAAAAAAGACTAATTTAATTCACTTTAATCTTGTTGGAAGTCACTTATTAAATGAAAAATTATCACCGATGAGTACATAATTCTCAGACTTTGAGATTCCATATTATGAATTAAAATTTAATAACAATAGGCATATTTTTTTTCACTTAGTCATTGCACCCTATTGTATGTGTAAAGTTATTTGACCAAATGAGAACTGCTTATTTATCTTATTATATAGATTTTGTTATGTCACATCTTCTGATTTGTACAACATATAACAAGAAATTGTTCTTGCTACAATTTCTTTTATTTAATGATGTATTTCTTTAGAAAAAGCAAATGTGAAATATAGGCTCTACCACATGCAACAATACTGATTTACTAATATTTGAGATGGACTCTAGCTTAAACTTCATGTTATCTGTTTTTACATAATTTGAATGGACTTGCCATTATTTCAAATACTAAATAATTTAATGTTATAGAAGTGAGAGCAAATATTCTTTGTGCATTTACTATGTGCTAGGGACTTCATTAGTCATTCTCTTATTTAATCTTAATAGTCTTATGAGCTAAATCTATTATTTTCTCAATTTTCTCATAATGCATAAATATCTTAGGGAGTACAGTGTTTTGCCCAATAGAAGACAAGAGCTATTTGGAGGACCTGGAGGCTCAAATCCAAGTCTGATTCTAAAGAAAGAGATTTAATCACTATAATGTATAACAGGTACTATACCTTTTCTTTTTTAATCTTTATTGATATAAACATAAAATGTTTAGGTATCCTCTGATTGAAGGTTGTTGTCCCAGGGTAGCTTGAAGGAGCCTAACTAGAAGCAACTGATTTTATGTGATTGATTTAAGAAGTATATTTGGCTTTCTCTGGTTGGTCTTGAGTTTAAATTGGGGACAAAAAAGGGAAGTTGGCAGTCAGTGACCATGTCCTGACCACATGAGCACATTGCTTCACCTGATGGTTTGTGTGGCTTCCTGGATTGCTTGCTGCAGAGGTTGTGGTGTGGTTTCCTGGGCTGCTTCTAATGAGAGTCAGAGTCCAACTGTATATGTGATCTGGCCCTTGTCTCTGTATTTTCAATGAACTATAGAAATAGACAAATATAAGCAATGGTCATCTTCTCTTCTCGCCTTGCTTTTCTACCCTTCATCAACTTGAATTTCTCCCTCTTTAGGGATCTAGCACTGGGGAAGGAAGTAGAGCAGAAGGGGAAGGAAACACAGCCTTTATGAGACTAGAACACTCTTATAACCAATTACATGCAACTGTCTGTGTATTTTAATTGGGTAGAGTATAAAATTTTACTTCTTTGAGATCATCTTTAATGATTCTCCTAGACAAGAAGTAATATACATTCTAAATGAATCTCTTTGAAATGATTCAGAGCATCAAAATCTAAAAGAGAAAACTTATAAAATACTGTCATTTAATCAATAAAGAGAAAGAATAATATTGTAAGCATAATGCTTTATAGCTTATAAAGTGTCTTCTCATGAAGTATTACACTTGATGCTAAAACAACCTTTTAATGTAGATATTATTTTAAGCTTATTGAATGGATTAGTGTTTGCACATTCTATCATCAATGCCTAGAAGTCTTCCCGACATTCTTTTAATTGACTTCTACTAATTTCAAAACCCAAGTTAACTGAATCTTCTCTTTTAAGTCTTTCTCTAGTTTTGCAAAGATAATTTCACCTGTCATTCTGCCTGTACATACTTCTATTAGAGTATTTATGTCACCATTATATTTATTTTACATCATTTTTTATGGGGTTTGAACACCTACAATTCAGGGACTGGATATCATTCTTTTTCGTACCCTCGATATCTATCAAAATTCCTAGTACAGATCAGGTTCTAAATAAGTTTTTCTAAACAATTAAAATATTGACTGAAGTAATTGCATAATATCATATAGCCAGAGTAGGTAGTAAATTAAAGTGAGCAAAGGTTTTCCGCAATAAATTTTTGCTTTCTGTTGATCCATTTCACTAACATAGTAAAAAAATAAATAAAAGAGAAAAGCTTTTATGGGTATAACTCGTTTTTAAGTTTTTGAAGTGAAGGACAATTTTGCTAAATTTACACATAACCTTTTTTGTTTTGTTGTTTTTTCTTTCTTGTTAATTGGTTAATCAATCAAAATAACACTCAAAATTTCCTAAGGCTTTTGTGCCTTCCTGTAACATTCACACCTTCACAAACCCGCAGCACACACACACTCTTTACCTAAGTCAGCACTTCTGATATAGTTAATTGACTTTACATGATAAAAGAGTCAATATAACATTTGATTTTCCTGAATGTAATAGTGCGTTTCCTACTATCATCTTTACTTCACTTTTATATAGTCGTTTCAAATTTTAAACACAGTCACATGTACCAGGGCTTTTAGAAAATGTACTTATTAGTCAGTAGTATGCAATTGTAATTCCTTGATTTATTTTAGCAAAGTTAGCCTCTGCACAGCATTTACAACCATAAACAATCAAAGTATTTATTTTATGCTGTCCTGCTGTACTAATGATTTTCATTGGTTATTTTGAATTGTTCCATGATCAAAAAGCAACTGATAAAAACTACATTACAGTGGTCTGTCACACACCTGAATTAAACTCATCATGATCATTTATCAAAAATGCCAAATACCTTGGGAAACTTTCCGAAATCATAGTAACAGGTGTTCAACATTCAATGTACAAGAATTTTGCAGCTGTCTCTGCCATAAACAATCAAAACTGCAACCCATTACTGTGAAGTGACATTTGTGGCAAGCAGAACTGAGTAATAAATATTTGAATTCTACAAATGCATGGGGTTTGAGTAAAACTATTAAGGAGAATAATTAGATTAAATTTATGGCAGCTGGTCGTAAAATTATTTTTAAATGATAGAGTTTATCATTGTAATTATTAATATTATTACTATTTTTATTAACAATTGTTATCAGGAAGTTTCTTAGGACTTACATAAATTAAGGTAAATTTTATATGACCTATGACAGATGATTCATAAACTTTTATTAATTAAAAAAAATAATTTCCATTATATGAAATGATGTTGGAAAGTTCACTCAATGTTCTATAATTCCATACTTTAATTGAACACTCAGAAATCACTTAATATCATAGTTCTTTAATTCAAATAACCTGATATAAGGCTGATAATAAATGAACCAAAGTTTGTCAAAAAAATACATATAACAACTTAAGGGGATAATAAGTCTGCATGTTACCTTCCTGCTCCTTTACAAGCAATGTTGTTTATATTTTCCCATTAGGATTTCATGTCTTTCTCTACATTTTAGATTTATATTTAAGAATTTCACCTTTATTAGGAGTCCTACACTTGCTTTTTAAGCTTTCGAATGCTATTTTCCATTTCTTTCTCTTTTTCTTATTTAAGAGGATTCCTTAGAAGTTGTACCACAGTGAAAAATTACAGTAAAAGAATAATGCCAAATGTAAAAAACAAAATAAAATCAAACAAAACAAAAATACCGTTGAATCTGAGTAGAGAGTATATGGAAGTTTCTTGTATTTTTACATATTTTGCAACTATACTTTATGTTGGAAAAACTATAACAAGATAAAAAGTCATAAAAAACAGGAATACTTATTCAATTGATACATGGGTTATAGAAAAACTAAATGACAAATGATTCTTTAATACCATTGAAGTCACATACATCTCAAATAGAGATTAGTAATAAATGCTATTATACCACCAAAAAAAGCTAAGGATTTGACTTATGAAACTAATAGCAGAACTATATGAAATAACCAAAATATGTTAAAATGAAGAACTACTGAGGATAAAAGTAAACTTAGTAAAGGAAAAACAAAATTCCATTAAAAAATGATTATTCAAAACATTTAAAGAAAATACATATATGGTAAATTACATAAGGATAAAAGAAAGCTAAAATATATATTAAGAATAAAAAAGGAGTTAAAAAAACAAATAAAGATAAATTACTAGAGTATCATATGCCAATTTAGTATGTATTTGAAAACTTAGATTAATTTTAGAAAAAAGATAAATGACAAATTCACACTAAAAGTTTTTAGTGTGATCGATTTTTAATAAATTAGAATTTTATGTTCAGCATAAGTGGATTTTAAAAAGCAATACAAAAAATATAAAATTTTACCTGTGGGAAAAACTAGGGAACTCCTCAAAAATAGTGAAGACATGCAACACAAAGCATAAAATAGGGTTGGATATTCATGAAATTTGAAGGTACACTTCTGAGTTTGAAAGAGACTTTGTGGCATGTAGGAAATTATTTTTGGAGACCTTAGAAATATTATTTTAATGTTAAGCAGTCATTTTTTTTTTAAGAGCAGCTGAACTTAAAGTACAAAAGTGGGTCTTGATTTTATAAAATGAAACAAAACCAACGAAATATAGAAAAATAACCAGTAGTTTAAAATGTCATACCCAGCTTAAAACTTAAAACTCAAAAGAAATAAACATTCTGAATTGAAAATTCTGGTTTGCCTTTCAGAAAAATAAAATGGAAACTCAAAATATAATTCTAAAGTTCAGATTAAAAAAAGTATGAAAATTGTCAAGGCGATCTATATGCTTTGTAAAAATAAGAACAGAATAGGATAAAGGAAAACTCATCACACCTGATTTTAAAACTTATTTTAAGTCTATTATAATAAAAATAATAATGTGGCCACTCTGGAGAGGTACATGTCTGGGTATATTTGGAAACTTACTGTATGTTAACATTAGCAAGATATATCCTGGGGGGTGGGAGAGATGAATTATTGAAGTAGTGGCACTGTGATAATTGTATATAACATCATAACTTACACGAAACTATAAATATACCTAGAATTTATATGCACCTCAATTCTGAATTGATTAAATAAAAAAATTAAAAGTGTAGAATGATAAAAGAAAACATCTATCTCAACCCACAGAGTCACTCCCTATAATATCCTCTGTTTTATACAGCATGTGCTACTATCTGAAATTTCCTTCCTTATTCATTTGCTTATGTTTATAAACCATCCCTTCCTTTCCCCATTAAAATACAAGCTTCGTAAGAGTAGAAACTCTGTGAGACCTGTTTACTACTGTATCATTCAAGCCCAGATCAATATACAACATAAAACAGGTACTAAATAATTGTTTTAAAATAAATGATTAAACAAAAAAACACATAGGTGATTGAATGAAGAGTCTCCTAATAATTAGAATGGTGGATGAGACTGCATTCTTGAAGAAAACCTACAAAGAAATATCAAATTTTTCATAGTTTTCATACAGTTGTAAATTCACTCTAAGCATGAAAGTCAAAAAACTTAAAAAAGAAAAACAACTCGTGTAAGCTTAGAATAGAGTACCGTAATCATTAGGCTGATGTTCTTTAAGTAGAGTTTAATAATAAAAAGTAAAAAAGAAAAAAAAAACCATTGATGAATCCTGCCATTATTATTGAATTTCTAAATTTAAGATTTGGAAGGAAATTCAAAGAATTATGTAATTTCCATAAAGTTGACAGTGCAGCTGTGGGGCCAACATCTCACACATGTGCGACAACCATTGGTGGCACAGGCATCATTTCTAGTTTCTTGTATTCATTCTCTTCAGAGTCTCATTAATAATGATATTCTTTCTCATAATGTGTCCATAAGCTTTCAAGCCTAGCATGGGATTCTGCCAGATAAGTGAAACAGTATGACCTCTAAACTGTCCAGGGACTAACTAGAAGAGCAGAGATGTAAAGAAGAAAAGGAGAATCATGCTTTAAATACTTCGGAAATGAGACCTTAAACAAGAAAACACCATCTTATTGTCCTTCGTAGTAAGTCCCAATTTTCTAACATCACTCCTTCTCCCTCACATACATACATGCTAATCTAGCATCAGGTAAGTGTGAAAATATAAATAAACAGCTTGTTTTATGAGGTAGTATAATATTTCAAAAAGAGTAACCAATATCTTGTAGTGATTATTTTCTAAAATTATTTCTATCTGTTGTCTGCTCCTCTAGTCAGGAAATGACTATGCTGATTTATGTCTCAGGAAAAAAAAAAAAAAAGATGACATATGGGAAAGGAAAAATAAAAAAAATATTTTCTCTGCTTTCAGATATCGAAAGTCCGACCACAGGAAGAAGTGAAAAAGACTCCTGCACATGAACAGTACATAGAAATAAGAGAACGTGTGAACATTTAGGAGAAAAGTTCTGGACTCCACAGATGTGATAACGGTTTCCCAGGCTATCAAAAAAGGAAGTTAGACTAGAAACAAAAAATAAGTAAAATATTGTGGACCTTCCAGAAAGAAGCTTGATTCTCATGAGGGGACTAAGCGGAGAGATTAGAAATGCCATATGCTTTTGGAGTATTTGCGAGTAGAGTATGTTTCTCATGTACCACAAGTAGAGAGGACCAGCTTCATGGATTGTGACCAGTGCAGTATCACAGGGTCTTACATTCAGAAAGGAACCTCATGTTTAAATTTTAATGCTCTCTATTTGGTGATATTCTTAATAACATTATTTTTGCTCTTGTGTTTTGTAAGTGAAATTCAATGGGGCAGTGGAGCACTTACAGGAGGCTTAGAGACTTAGTTCAAATGCAACTGGGTCTCCTCACCTCCCCAAGGTGGCATTTTGGCTGCTCACTACCTCATTCCTACCCAGCCCAGCAATTGTTGCCATCCTCTATCTCTAGTAGAGATCTGGATGTGGTAGTGGAAAGGTCAAGATTGTGTATGCTGAGTTGTGGACAGGGCACAGGCACCTATGAGGGTTTGCATTCATCTGTGAATATTCGAGAGAGTGTGGTATTAAGTAGCAAATAAAATGACCATGAGAGGTGTAATAATTTCCGATTTTGATGCCATGGAAATTATAAGAAACTTAATAGCTTTAAAACAACACACATTTACTCTCTTACAGACTGTCAGAAGTAAAAAATTGATCTCCTTGGCCTAAAATCAAGGAGTTTATAGAGATGCACTCTACTGAAATCTCTAGGGAGAATCATTTTTCTTGTCTTTTCCAGCTTCTTGAGACTACCCGCATTCCCTCGCTAGTGGCCCCTTCCAAGCCAGAAAATTCCTGTCATCTTACTCTCTCTGACATTGACTCTTATGCTTCCCTGTTCCATATATAAGAACTGTTGAAATTACATTGGGCCCAACCATATAATCTAGGATAATTCCACCTCATTTTAAGGTCAGCTGATTTGCAATGTTAATTCTCTTTCACCATGTAATCTAATATATACACAGTTTCTAGGAATTAGGAGATGAATATATTTTTTTAAAGGGATCATCATCCTGCCCACCACTAAAGGTGTAGAGAAAGACTGCTGAAGAAAAGGGAAAAAAAATTCTGCTTTTTAAACAAAGGGTCTAGGTTTTTATTTTGTAGCGAATACCACAAATCATACAGCCAACCCTGGAAAGGATCTGAATGGACTTTTTATGGTCCACATCTAATTCACAGAAACACTCGTGCATTCCTTGTCCCCACAAATTCTGGGCATTGCCTCCTCTCATGCTCCACAAATGTCATGTCTTTCTCAGGTGTGAGTCACACATTGGGCTTCATCTCTCTGAACACAGGACTTCTGTGTTCTCCCATGGGAGTCTCCTTCCTGCACTGGAAGTGAAGGAGACATAGTATCCTTTATCATTGTCACTTAGGGTCTCACAGCATAGAAACAGCTCTCTACAGGGAAAAAGCCCCCCGCGACTCACCGTCACCCACTTTGATAGCTTGTATACATTTTCAATGTATTAGTTTTCTGTGGCTACTATAACAGATTATCAAAAACTGGATAGCTCATCTAAACCTAATTATCTCCCAAAAGTCTCACCTTCAAATGCCATCACATTTGAGATTAAGTCTTCAATATATGAATTGAGGCGGGAGACACAAACATTCAGCCCATAGAAGGAATCATTAGCACAGATGTCAATACTTTCATAGAGAAAATACGATTGCCGACAAGCTTATGTGGGTTTGATCCAAAACATGAAGGAATCAGAAACCATCGTCTTGCCATTATCCAAATTTTAGAGATTTTACATTGAGCTTAAGATTCTTTCCTTCAATTTTTCTCAATTCATCTAAATTCATTAGATATTTATATGCATAAAATTGTGTGTATGTGTGTGTGACTAGTTCCCTACATTATCAAAAATTGTGTGGTACCCCTTTTCTAAATACTTGACAGAATACAGAACTATTGTGGGGTTTCTAGGCATTAACAAAGATGTTTATGGTTTGTTAGCTTGACAACGTGAGATAACCGCATCTACCAACATAACTGTACATGTCACTCATTCTAATACTACATCATTATTGTCACTACCATGCCATCTTGCCACTTCTCCAAGCTATGGCACTTTTAGTTTTAGTTTTCTTATTCCTTAAAAAGCACTGCATTATTTATGCATAAAACATACAACCTTTAATTTTTGACTATGATTATGTATGAAAACATTTTATATTCTTTAGCTTAGTATTTCTAAGATATCACAGAAAAATGAAATGAACTTAGTAATGACTTAATAGATGGTCCTTAGGCAGAACTTTTTAAATTACTATATTTTTATTTTTTCAATGTTTGAGCACACTATTGTTATGTATTTTATTTTCCTTCATATTTAAAATTACACATTTTTACCTCTAAGTTTTTGCAAGAAGCAATTGTACATTGGTTCTATCAAGACTCTGTAGGAAGTTATTTCAAGTTAATTCACTACGAAAGCTCTGAACCAGTGAATCAGCTCTAATAGAAGCAGGTGCTTCGTCATCAGTGCATCAGAGGGTGCCGATAAGCACTGGTTTTCTTCCTCAGTAGTAGACCAACCACAGGTTACCAACCGGCCTGTTCTTCCTTTTGCTTTCTACTTTATTTTATGCTACAATGTATTTTATTTCATACACTCAAGTTAATCTTCACGAATTCACTCACTTTATAAATTAGCAATAGTATATCCTAGACCTCTGCAAAAGTGGACCATATATAATAGCAACTTTGGAGATGGAGGAAGAACAAAGGTTTTATAAATATATCAAGTTTTACTTTGCTAAAAGATTTTTTATCCGATTGTCATCTTCTACAAACAATGGAATAGTTAGATAAAACCATTCCTATTATTTTGGACGTTAATATTAGCAGTTTTACTTATATTTAAAAGACTTTTAATGTTGCTAAGTTTGACATTGTAACCAAAATTCTTACCATATAAAAAATTCTGTAGATAATATTCAGAACAAGCATCAATGAAGATGTTAAGAATTCCCCCCAAATATATTGATTTAAAGAGGAATTAATACCCATGAAAGAAATATTTTATTAATTCACATTTAAATTCTGTTTATGGAAACTGAAATTATTGCTATACAATACCCTCTCCCCCTTTTCTGTGATTTCGCTTCCCATAGTTTCAGTTACCCGTCATCAACCGAGGCCCAGAAATAATAAATAGGTAATTCCAATAAGTTTTAAATTGCATGCTGTTCTGAGTAGTGTGAGAAAATCTCACACCATCCCACTCTATCCTGCTTAGGAACTGAATCATCTCTTTGTCCACCGTACTCACACTGTCTACACTACCAGCCTGATAGTCACTTAGTAGCTGTCTTGGTTATCTTGTCAACTGTATCACAATGCTAGTCGTTCAAGTAACCCTGATTTTACTTTAAAATGACCCCAAAGCACAACAGTAATGATTCTGGCAGTTCAGACATGCCAAAATAAAGCTGTAAAGTACTTCCTTTAATTGAAAAAGTGTAAGTTCTTGACTCAATAAGAAAAGGAAAAAATCATGCTGTGGTTGCTAAGATGTATGGAAAGAACAATCTTTTATCCCTGAAATTGTGAAGAAGGAAAAAGAAATTTGTGCTTATTTTGCTGTCACACCTCAAATTGCGAAACTTGTGACTACAATGCATGATAAGTGCTTAGTTAAGATGGAAAGGCACTAAATGTGTGCATAGAAGACATGAACAGAAAATATGGTCTAATAGATGACCGCATTTTTCCCCAAGGTACTGAGCCTATAAGAAGACTTCAACAAGGGATCTCCTGAAATGAGTGACATCAAGTCATCACTGCAAGTAAGGGTAGGTGACAGACATTCAGGAACAGGTTTGGAGTGCAAAATGTAAAAATTACTGGGGAGAGAAAGAGACCACATTCACATAGCTTTTATTAGAGTATATCGTTATAATAGTTCCATTTTATTATTAGTTACTATAGTTAATATCCTATTGTGACTAAATTATAAATTAAACTTTATCATAGGTATGTATGCATAAGACAAAAATAAAACACAGTGAAGGTAGGGTTTGGTACTATCTGAAGGTTTAGACATCCACTGGGGGTTTTGGAATGTATCTCTGACAAAAAAAGCAGTGACTGCTGTATTACCATATGGTTTCTTAAAATTAATCACATCTGCTATGAATTATTTGTCAAATTTTACTGCCCAAACATATGAAAACTGTGGTTACAAAATAATGCCAACAAATATGAGTTACAGCCCTAAGGGCCCAGAAATCCAATTTTGAATATTCTTACAGTAAATTAGACCCTGCTCATCATGATTTAAATTTCTCCTTTTTCTCCCTGGTAGTTTAAATTTACTAGGTTGCTAGATATTACTTTGTTGTGGTTTATAGATAATTTATATTATAGTCTTACTATTTTGAATTGTACTCGTGCATGGTGTCTAAAGTAAACAAAAAATTGAATTCATTTTTAAAAATTCAACAAAAATAGCAATATTAACCTACTTCTTAACTCACTTCTATTTAAATTTGACAAAGTAACTTAAATGAAGGTACAGTTACGAAAGAAACCTACATAGATTTGATGGAAGAAAAAGTAAGTTTTTAAGTAGGAAAAGAAGATTAATTCTGTTCCTCAAATTATAAAGGTAGGATTTCTGAACCATCCATCTATAAATTGCTTTTTGCTGACATGTCTTGTGGGAGTAACCCAAAGTTCAAAAATTGAGAAAGACAAATAGGTGGTTAGAATTTTGTCACAGTAGCTAAATTTTCATATAATGCTCAGCACAGGGACAGAGAAAGCTCTGGATTTTAAATGGATTTATTAGATCATACGGTCTGTACAATCTCCAGCATTTAAGTGTTTGAACTGAACTTTGTCCAGATACACACACACATGCACACGCACTATTTCAATAAACACATATTAGCAAATGAGAAATGAGAAATTTGATAAGAGAAATTGATAAATTACATATTTTCAATAAATGTGAGGAACATTTATTTAGAAATGAAGAATCAAGTGTATGGATCCCTGGATAAGGAGGGATCCAGATGAGGCTCATGTTTGAGTTTGAGACCATGGGAAATAGTAATAAATCTGTTAGTTATTAGAACAAGGCAATGGAAAAATATCTGTAGAGTAATCCTGATAAAGATTATTATATCTCACAGCTCTCATCTGCCATTCTAGAGATCACAAGCAGTAATAGATACAACCATTAACCAAGTTTAGTCTTAATGAAATGACAATATTCTGTTCAGCCAATGTGGGGCTTGGAAGCCAAATTTTGAATTAGGCAGAATAACAAAAGGAGGACAGAAGCACATAATTTCTTTTCTCTTTTCAAAAGTAAGAAAATATGATGAAGGCTAAGAAATCTTGAACTAAGGTTTCTTCTAGCACCCAACTGTCCCTGAATACAGATTTCTTTTCAGTAGATTATTTCAGTGAATAGAGAAGATAAACATCTAATTTTTTGATGCAAGACCCTTGTTCCAGAAAAGAGAGCTGATCTAGAAAAAGGTAGATTACTTGGCCATCAGCAAATAATACATTCCTCTCTAAATTATCACCAGCTCAAAGATAGAGTATCAGCTTTTTTTTTTTAGGTCACATAAGTCCTCAGGTAGGAAATAAAGGCAGAGGACCTTGGTCTAAGTGAAAACTGAGAAGATACATCAGTGGAAACTTGGATAAAGCCTGCTCAGAACTGCACTGGAAATGAGAGTAAGAGTTGGGACCCAGTGGTTGCACTTGAGGCATCTGATACACTAACATGTGTTCCAACCTACTCCCAGCATCCTAGATGATACAAAGCAAAGACTTGGGAAAATTTAATCTAAACCATCTATTGTAAAATGTACATTCTCTGCAGAAAGCACTAGAAAAATGTGCTTTGAGAATCAATTGGTCAACTTATTTAAAATAAGTCTTATAAATGACTCAACTATATGAGTAGAAACATTCTAAAGTATAATTAAAATATTAATGTTTTAATAATAATAATTACTTTAAAAACATTATTATTAAAAATAGTATAGTGAATATATTTATCTTTACTAAAATTCTTAAATCTTTTTTCATGTATTTAAACATAATACTCACCATAAGAGATTAAGAAATATATTAATGAAGCAAACTATAAGTTTTATGAAAAATGTATGTAATAAACTTCACTATTGATGAATCTTCATAGCATTAGCAAGAAAAAAAGATACAAAAGAGCTATCTAGATATTGGGTGCATTTAATTGTGACATAAATTTTAAAAGCTATCATAATGTTAAATACCAAAATATCAGTTTTTAACTATATGAGTATATATTGGATCTCAATTTATAGGCATTAAAGTCTAAAGTGTGAAAAGAGAACAGCCATAATGATATCTCTCATATATTTAGTTAAAAATATATTTTCTTATTTTTTTCAAATAATTAACCAACCCATTTAACTGAAATATTGCTTTCAAAATGAACTCTGAAAGTGAATCTGATTTAGAGTTTATGGAAAATAGCACAGAAATACCATGAATTGATTACATAACCTTGAAAACTATTAACTAAGTGTTCAATATTTTTACTCACTACTGGACACTAGAAAGTACTGCCATTTGTATGCATCTACGAAATGTTCCAATGAAAAGTGTATGTCAGATGAAGATACCATTACCTTAAATGTAAAAACTATAATGGCTCAAATGCATTCTTGTGCAGGTAGTAGCAGAGGGTTTTTTTTTTTTTTTTAATCAGATCTGTTCTTTGTCTATATTCCCTGCCCATGCATTTTAGCCAAGAGTTATTCTTTTAATTTTAACCCCAACATCTTTTAATAATATATCTCTTTATTCATTTAGGTCTTTTATTTTTTCATGACCAATTTGTAGTTTTCAACATATCTCATTCACATATTTGTCAGATTTATATGTAACTATATAACTTTTTTAGGGCAATATTACACTGGCAAATAAAGATAGTTTTATTTCTTTCATAAAAATTTACAAGCTCTATGTCTTAATTACTCGTCTTATTGTCCTTGCTAGGATTTTCAGTACAGTATTGAACAGGAATAATGAGAACATACAATTCTGCCTAGGTCCTCATCAAAAGAGTGGGGATTAAATTGTGTGTGTGTGTGTGTGTGTGTGTGTGTGTGTGTGTGTGTTTCCCAAAATATGCTGAAATCTTTACGCAGGTTACTGTGAATGTAACCTTACTGGAAATAGAATTCGTACAGATGTAATTAAATTAAGATGAGGTGATACTGGATTAGAGCAGGGCTACATTCAATGAATAGTGTCCCTATATAAAGAGAAAAATTTGGAGACACACAGACACTCAGGAAGGACAGTCATGTGAAGGGTAAACACAGAGATTAAAGTTGTTATGCCACAAACCAAGCAATGTGAGGGGGACACTAGCAACTGCAAGGGGCAATGGAAAATTTCTAAAGAACACATTTATGACTTATTACAGAACAAAAATAATTTCTTTTCCCATATTATACTTGCTCTTCTCCAGTTTTCCCCATTTCTGTAAACGTCACTCTTCCATTTGCTCAGGCCCAAATTTGGAGTCATCTTTGCTCTCTGCCCTTTCTCATACCACCTATCCAGTTTACCAGGGTTTCTTGTAGTCTAGTTAAGAAATATATCAAATATATCAAAAGTCCAACCACTCAATATGCCTGAATCTCTTAACTGTATTTTTCGATAGCCTCTTAAGTGAACTGCCTGTTGTATATTTCCAGCACTGCAGGTAGGGTGATGCCATAAAATGCAAAGGTAGATAGAGTGACTCCTTTACTGTGGACTCTTTTATGGAATGCCATCTCATCTAGAACAGAGTTCAACCTTCCTACTGTGGCCTATTAACCCCTATACAATCTGGCTTTCCACTGTTCCTTAGATATAGTCAATTCCTCCCTCACTCTCTACACTCTAGATATGTTAATCTCTGATAAGAGATACTCTTTTATTAAAGTGACCAGACGGCACTTGTTTTTTTGTTTTGTTTTGTTTACTACAGAAAGCCAAAAAGTTTTATGGGACTTTCTCCAGTTTTTCTATAAGATGTAAAAACTAGGTCTACTACAGATGGGTAGGACAATAGCAGAATGGGGTGGATTATATATATTTATCTATATATAATATACACACATATACATACATAATTTATATTACTTTTATTTTATAATGTATAATTTATATTACATTTAGGTAATATATATAAATATATTTATATGTGTTATTTATATTATATAATGATAATAATTTATTTAGAGTATAACTTATTTAACATTTATCTAGTAACTTGAACTTATAAATCAGTCCACATAAGTTAGTTTACATTATATATTAATACATGCCATACATAAAAATATATTAAAAATATATATATATATTCAGCTTATGAGTCTTAAGATATATATTTATTAAATATTTAACAGTCTCTCATAACCACACCAATCCATTTACATTTGTTCTAATATTAAATTCTCATAACAAACTCTATGGCATACAAATTATTGTATCTTTTTCTTATCTTTGTTTTGTATTAACGAATGAGGGAACTGAGTTGCAGAGGTGTTAAAGACCTTGACCAAGGTCACATGACTACTGAGTAACAGCTGGGATTTTAATACAGTTTCATTACATTTGTTTTATTGTACTTTTTTTTCTTAATTCTTTCTTCTCTTCTTGCCCCACTGACTTTGGGCATCGCCACATGAATCGTTTTGGTCGAACAATGTGAGTGTACATATGCATGCTGTTTCTGACAAGAGGCTTTAAAAGTGCTTTCATGGATGGCTTCCTCCCTTGTTCTGTGTGAGAAGAATATGCTCCAGTGGCCACAAGTCCTGCAGCTTGACTTCTAAACAAAAGACATATCTTTGTTAAAGAACTCGACATGCAGCACAGGAAATTGTTACCTCCAGTCAACCTATAAACACATTAGCAAACGTGAATGTGTGTTAATAGCCACTGAGATATTTCAGTTGCTCATTATATTACATTATCACAGGATAGCTAATGCTGTTTATAAGCAGTGTTCTATGTCCAAAATATTAATGATAATTACTGCTATAAAAGGAAAGAAAAAAATAAAATTATACCACAACATAGACTTAGTTTAGGTATGAATATTCATATTGTTGCTAGAAAGCCTGCATTTTAATATCTGCATTCTCCCAGCCAAGAGGTTTTATTGGCTTCTCGAGCTTCTGTTTCTTTAAGTGAGATAGTGAATAATATTCCTCTACTGAGCTGTTCTAAACATTAAATCTGAAAGGCAAGAAAATTTTCTAATATACGAACAGACATATAACAGATCTCATATATATTATGAAGATATAAACACTGATATAATAAGCAAACACAACAGTACAGTCATTTTGAGCATCTAACACAGAGTAAGCTCAACATATATTTGGTGTTTTTATGAATGAACATACTCTTTAAATATATGCTAATGATATCATCTAATCTTGTAATTAAGTACCCAATATAGGCTACCATAGTTTATCAGAAAAATATTTTTTATTCTATTACTTGTCAGGTAGTGAAAAGGGTATTATTCATTTAGTATTTATTTAGTTACTTTGACTTACAAATCAGTTCACATGGATTATTCTACATTAAATAAATAAATTCATATTACCCTATAGCTAATTAAAAAATCAAATCTATTTCTTTTCAAGGTATTTATATTTCAGGGTATTTATTTTGTGATCATCAGCTTCTTGGTATAAATAAGTAAACGGGGTATTTATATTATGATCATAAACTTCTCGGTATAAATGAATAAATAATCTGCATATTCAGAAGGTGAATTTTCTATAGCCAAAAGGGTTAGAGAGAAATTCTGGGAAAATGCATGGTGAAATATAGTTAAATGTTCCCTAAAGCTACTGCTCCTTTCCCTGAATCAAATCTGACAGTACAACTAGAGTAACAAAACTAAAATCCCATGAACAACACATATAATAAATGTAGGTGACATGTTTTCCCATCAAATTCTTAAATAGGAGTGGATGCTGATAAATCATTGACAGCTACATGATCTAAACCGTCTTAACAACTATCCAGGAGGTGGCAGAAGTAAATAATGACATGTCTCACATGCCTGAGAAACTCAATATAGCCAACAATATTCTCTTGAAAGCTCAGCAAGACAATTTGAGAAGAGCTGGGGAGGTGGGACTCTGTGCACTACAATAGTAGATAAGAAAAATGTTCTGTATTGAGGTCTAAAAGGGTTGGGGATTTCAAGCCCTCTGAATTTTTAAGACTAACCAGCCAAATTGCCTTCCAGGATGAAGCTCTACACACAGGAGAAATTGCTAAAAGTGGAATTTAAATTGAGCAGAACAAGAAAAATGGAAAAAGAAGAAGGTACATATAAAATCAGGAAAAGGATATAGGAGAATTCGGGAAGCAAGATACCATACTTTTGAACATTTTTAAAAAACAGTCTAAGGAGATATTTTGAAATGTGAAGTTGTTAAAACAATTTCGAATCACTTTTTTTCTTTTCTAAATGAAACTTACAAATAAACAAATTGGTTACTTTCTGAAGATCCTAGAAAATAATTTTATATAAGAATGAATAATAGAAAAGAAGTGAGAATAAATTTCATATGAAGTAATTATAACAAAAAGAATGATAAGCAGAATGACATTTCTATAGATAATAAAACATGCCAGAGAAAAAAAACACCCACAAAACAGATAAAGTCTATAATATTTCTAAATGGGCCAAAATAATAACATAAGTAATACATATAAGACATAGAAGACATAATTTCGTAACTCAGAAATGAGGAGCTAAGACTCAGGAAAAATTAAAATTAAAGAAAATGTTTCAAAATTGAAAACAAAATTATAAGATACAAAATAAAGATAAAGGCAAATAAGCAAAATAGACGATGCTCGATGAAAAACAGATAATATTAAAAAATCCAAAAGAAATAAAAATTAATTTAGAGAATATAATGAATATAGAAATTAGTTAAAGAATATGTCACCTATCTAAAATAGATATAGCTAAAGACATCAAAGTAAGAGAATAAAATAAATAGTAAAAACTATAACTCAAGAAAATTATCTTGATATTAAAAAACAATGAAAATATCAGGCAGTAATGAAAGAGTTAGACAGTAAGAATTCATGAGTATTTATTTTCATATTCATATTTTCTACCTTAACCTCATAAAAATACCTAAAAAAGTAACCAATTCTAGTATATATATTGAGGTGTTGGAATACTGTTTCCAATAAAAGAAATAATTTGGAGAATTGTCTGTTTCCAGTTCAGTTGCAGACTAGCCAAAGAAGGAAAATAATTAGAATCAATGAAGATAATAAATGCAAAAGCTCATATCAAATATATTTAAATTCAAGAGTTCAAAAAAAACTAATTGATTATCTTTTGAGTAGAAAATCAACTGTTTTGAAAATTAGTAAATAAGAGAAAGAATCTAGTATTTATTCTGCCTTTCTATATAAACTGTCACTATTAACTAAGATATATGAAAGGAAATATATTTTAAAGATATATTCTAGTTTTGCAGAGAATTTAAGTGAAGAAATTTTAGAATTAGAATAAATCCATTTTGCAACCCCTAATAAATAAATCGAAAACTTACCAATGCTAATATCACATGAGGGCTGATCAAATATTATCTTTCTTAAATGAAGTAAGCACATTATCTATGAATTAGTCTTGTTAAAACATTGACCCTAAATTTTATTACATGTAGAGATCTAATGATCAGTTAACAAAAATCACAAATGATGGAGAAATGTATTAAACCACAATATAGTGACCCGATCAACAAAACCCAGACTGTGAAAAACTCCAGAGAAAACTAACTACAATGAGATATCACCTCACACCTGTCAAAATGACTATCATCAATAAATCAAAAAACAGCAAGTGTTGGTGAGGATGCAGAGAAAAGGGAACCTTCATACATTGTTGGTGGGATTGCAAATTGGTACAGCCACTATGGAAAACAGTATGGAGGTTTCTCAAAAAATTATAAATGGATATACTTTTTGACCCAGCAACTGCACTTCTGGGTATTTATCTAAAGAAAACTAAAACAGTAATTTGTAAAAAGATCTATGCACTCCAATATTCATGACAACACAATTTACAACAGCCAAGATATAGAAGCAAACTAATGCCCATAAATAGACAATTGGATAAAGAAATTATGGTTCATATATAAAATGGAATATTACTCAACCATTACAAAAATGAAATCCTACCATTTGCAATGACATGGATGGACCTAGAGGTTATTATGCTGAGTGAAATAAGTCAGACAGAGAAAGATAAATACCATATGATTTCACTTATACGTGGAATCTAAGGAACAAAAAGAACAAACTAATCAAAAACAGACTCACAAATATAGTGGACAATTTGGTGATAGACAGAGGGATGGGAGTTTAGGGGGCTGGCAGAATGGGGTGAAGTGTTAAAGAAGTACAAAATTAGTACTTGATAGTTGGGCATGAAGATGGGGAGCACAGCACAGGGAATGCAGTTAGAATTAATCTGATGGCTAAATGGAGGGCCAGGGGAGGCAGGGAGCAATTGGGGGAACTGTTTTATGAATAATATATATGTTTAACCAATGTACTGTACACTTAAGCTAATTTAAATAAATAAATTTATTTTTTTAAAAGAAAACTACTTAAACAAATAGGTTGCAACTTAAAAAATAAAAAAGACGAAGGGAAAGCACATGGATATTTTAAAAAAATGAGAGGCAAAATTAACTATAAATTAACTATAAAATGATGAAGTTTTGTTTTGTTTTGTTTTGTTTTTTAAATGTAAAATAGAGTTTGTCATAAAACCCAGGATATGATCTGGAGGTGCTAGTTGAGAGCATCTGGGGAATTTCTGTTTTCTGACTTAATAGTTGTTAAAAGCCTGTTTGCCTTTTAATAATTCATAAAGTTCTAAACTTTTATATTTTTAATTTAAATATAAAAATATTTTAAAATAACATTTAAAAAAGCAGTTTGGAAAATATTAGGTTAAATACTGTTATATATTTTTTCCCCTGAGGAATTCTCAGAGTCTTAATGTTACTAACACTTACTGTGACTCATCAAGAGAGCAATTTAGCTTGCAACATTGCACAACCTAATTTGTCCAAGAGCTCTTTTTTCTAAAAACACACCTTAAGATCTCAGTGTTGTTTAAAGCACAGCTCAGGAAATGTTCATCTATTCAATAGAGACACCTAATCTACTGGTATCCTAAGACACATTAGTACAATTCATATATTACATTACAAATATCAATTATGTGATAATTGCACTATCACATAACCACATTTAATTTTCTAAGTAGTCTTAAGTGTGGACCATTTTGTATACTTCAACCGATTGCTACTGAGATTTTTCTTTAAGTGGCAATTTCAGTTCTTATAAGGTATCATTGAATTCATTCTGAAATAGTTTCAGTTCTTAGTTTTCTTGCATTTTCTATTGCTTTCTTGATCATTAAAACTGAATATGTCCTTTTTAATAAGAAAAACAACCCTAAGATTTAATAGAGCAGTACAAAATTAGGAGATGTGGGACTACAATCTTATAACTATCGCAATTTCATAAAATAGCTTGGTAATAGACCATAGATAGAATAACTATAAAAGCTCACTTAATCTGTAGTTCCTATATAATTATATAGGATTCAAGCTGATTTTCGAAATATAGGACCAAATACTCTGACTATATACTGACCATGTATGATCTTCTTTAGAGCTGTAGGTAATTCATATTGCATTGAGACGACTAAGTGTAGGAGGCAATACAATCCAGGAATATACAGAGAAAATACTGAGCCCATTCATCAGGGCTCCACCCTCATGACCTAATTACCTGCCACAGGCCCCACTTCCTAGACCATCACATGTGGGGTTAGGATTTCAATGTATGGATTTCAAGTAGACACAAACATTTAGTCCATAACATAATTTGCTAACTCTGACCTAGAACTTTGAAGAAAATGTAGTAGACATTTAGCTAATATATGTTAAACGAATAACTGAATGTTCAAAACTTAATTGAATAAAATTGGTGATTCATTTTGTTTTCTCCTTGCACAACTTTGATGTACATTATTTTTACAATTGGCTTTTTATTCACATTTAATTTAAAAATAAATAATTATTGTTAACTTTTATTCAAAGCTTTTTTTGGCATCAATTAATATGATAGAATCATTTTCTTCTTTAGTTTATCAATGTAATTGTGTTGAGATATTTTTTACATTGAAACATCTTGTATTATTTGGATAAACTGCTCTTGTCTGTCCTATATTGCTCTTTAAAAATATTAATAAATTTAACTTGTTAAATTTAAGTTTGGAACTTTGTTATCTGTATTTACATGTGAGATCATTGTAGTTTTAATTGCTGTGTCAAGTTTATTAGTTATTTTGTGTTTGTTGTATATATTACCTTCCCACATGCTCTCCTGGAATTCATGGATAATTAAGTTCACATTATAGAGCTGTACTGAATACAAATTTTGTCAAGTCTCTGGTTTTCGACATGTGTTTTTAACATTTTAACAAATGTTGAAAACATTTTTTTTTATTACTAAAATCAGATACTAACAAATTTGGAGGTAAATGTGTTTATTGAAAATATTGAAAAATAAAATATGAATTTATTTCAGGTCACAAAAGGTTAGCCTGCATGTGGCAGATACTCAGGAGTACATTCAGTGTAGATATCACTAAGATCTAGTTTATGACTTTAAGGAGATCAAATCCAAGTAGAATTTTACATCAAGCATAAAACTTTACTAAGGCAGAACTTGTATTAGTTATGCATTTCTACCAATGAGGTCAATCTCTTACATAATGCACCTCTCTAGAATAAAATTTTTCTCTTTTCAAAGCTTAAAGTTATTGACACATGTCTTTTCCTTGATTTAATCCTCTTCAAGAGACATGTCAAATCTGTAAAGTGCACATTCTCTTTCTAGGCAAATTTCTAGGGAAGTGTCTATTCTAACAAAATACTACCTTTGTTTCATTTTGGTTGAACTAATTAACTAAATATGAGATATGTTGGTAAAATATAAACTACTTAATATAATTATTTCTATACCCTTTTAAGTGGTTCAAATAAGTAATTCCATCAATACATCAGATAGTGTCCTGATTTGGGACTCAAAAATTTCAATCACCTATACATAAATATAAGCATCAGTTAGTAAAATGAGTCCAATTTCTAAGCCAGCAAGATTTTTGTAAATACAGGGCTCAAAATATATAACTAACTCAATGTTAGAGCTGAGATGCACTAGATAAGTACAGGTCAGTAACTCTGTTAAAACATCTTCATGATTTAAGGATTATATTTATATTACAGTGACCCTCACATTTTTCTACAAATAAACCAAGTGTTATTAAAGAATGATACGAATTTAAATGTTTTCAACTGCTTCTTCAGTTAAACTAAAAGTTATTAGACCTCTGCTTTATGCTTATAATAAAAACATAGCCCATCACAAGTGCCAGATCAACACAATTAGACCTCAGCATTGAAGGCAAAAAATTAGACATTTTGACAGTTCTGGAACACCGCATTTCATGGGGCTCAGTGCACAGCGAGGTAGCACAGGTGTTCTTGTAATTGCACTACAATGGGAAAATTCAGTGCTCAATGGCCTTCAAATTCTCCATTCTTGCGTGTGATGTGATGCGAAGATTGTATGTCAGTTCTGCCTACTTTCTCTGTGATGGGATGTATTTTTGTGAAATGCAACTAAAAATATTTTGGGGTTTTGATTCTCCAAAACTAGATTAAAACTATATGTTTAAATTCCATCTCAGGGCTGTATAGCTTCTATAGATCTGCACCTGTGATTTTACAAATACAAAAAAATATATATGTTTTAAAAGCTTTTGTTGACCAAGCTTATGTTGTGAGTAATATCTTTCCTTTTCCTTTTTAAAATATTATGCTCAAATTCTGCTACTTCTCAAATCAGCCTGCAATAAATATCTTAAACAATGTAATGTATTTTGTGTGTACGTGTGTGTGTGTGTGTGTGTAAGTTCTTGTGACATATTTCCTTTTTTTGTTTTCCAGAATTGCATCAATTTCAAGTTTGAATTTCAAATTTTCAGTGAATCAGGATATAAGAAACAGAAGCTTAGGGACAAAAGTAGCATCAACTCTGTATCCATTAAACTCATATCATATTAAAATTTTGGAGAAGAATGTTTAGTATTATAAGATATTTTGTTTAAGGACATATGCAAGTTTGCTTTTCAAAATCACAATAAAATTGATTAAGTGATAATCTAATATAGAGAAATTAGCTTTAACTGAATTTTTAGTAAAAATTGTTCTATCTTTCCAAATTTGCTGATGGTAATAGAAATGGCAAGATATCTCTTTTTAATTATAGAGTGTAAACATTAAGTTGTCCTAAAATAACTGGTTTATCCAAAGTGAGAACTCAGAAATTGTTTTTCAGGCTGGCACGCCAATTAAATAAGAGAAAAATCTTGGAAGAGAAGCAGATACAAGAATGGCTTTCTAATTCTGCAAGTAAATTATGCCCAAATGTTTAAAAAATTACTAACCCATGTATGTATGGTAAATATTCCAAGCAGTTATGTTGGGTTCTGCAGGGCTTTTGAATGTATGAAGAACTTCTATACTTATAAATGATCTACTATTTATAATTATTTCCTTTCTTGCAAAATGATATAAAATTGATATTTATTTTTATTTCCTGCTTCATTTTACATCATGTTTAAAAGACAATCACTACTTTTAATGTTTGTAATTATCTCTATTATTTTTTTTTCATTATGATCAACAAAATTGGGTGAAATAACATACCAGGAACTTGAAAATGGAATTTTCTCGAACTTTTCCAAAATTGATAACTCAAGGTATGCAAACCTTACACAAAGTAAGATCTCAACAGGTATTCATTGAATAATTGAGTTAATGACCTGGATTAGCATATTGGAAATGAGCTAATAAATATGTCCAGCTCAAGATCTCACTTCCCTTCTACATTTCATTCACATATTATTTCAGGAAATAATCATTTGCGTGACACTGCTGGCAGTCTTAGTATCACTGATTCTCCGACAGAAAATGAAACTCAATTTCTGAACGAAAAAGGTGATCAGAATATTGCCATATGGTAGCCAATATTCAGTTTCCCAACTCTCTTTATAATGGATCATATCCCATAGTGTGACTTTATTTATACCTTCCCAAAGCAGACACATCTTTCCCTTTGCTGCCACTAGGAAAGTGACAGCTTATTTGCCTTCAGAAGCTTTACGCAAGTCTCCTCTAATGCCCAAATATCATAGGAACAATTTTTCATTTATCTGAAAGAGCTCATACAGATTTAAAAGAAAATGCTCTACAAATAACCAATTCTTAGGTGCCCCCCAAATAAACATATATGAGACCTAAATATAACTTTTGAACTATTAAAAGAGGCAACATCATTTGATATTAAATAATCATATAATCATGACACCTTTGTGATTTATTTTAAACATAATGGTATAAAATTGGCATGAATTGGGATATTTTACACTTCTGTACATATGGTAGTTACTACTAACAAAGGTCACCATGTAAGAATAACCAGACTGTGTAAACTTATAGTGAATAGTAAATAATTGATTTTTCCAACTGATGCTAAAGTCAAGATGGGGTCCCTTAGTCACCAAATTATTTTTATCTAATTTAATATTCTCTATGTAAGTATCGTGCCTCCTCTTTAAATTTAAGCAAACATGGAAAATAAAAATGACACATTTATCAATAAAAAGGATTTTAAAATGTTTCATAAAAATTGACCTTGAATACTTATTCACATATTTTCTGTTATAATGGATTTCTTGGTTTTTATAGTTCATTGAATTGTTATAGTATCTAAACAGAAATAATCAAAATCTGGGCAAAAGGAAGATTATGAAGAAACTCTAGAAAGTGGATCAGAAATAAAGTCTTCCCTTATAATCTGCGACACATATTCTGTCACTACTACATTAATATAAAATTTTTTTCTCAAAGACTTTATGTACTTTAAGATGATGTCTACCAGATAGAGCACATATCGATTTTCTACTGTAGTACTTTTATAGTTCCTATATTCTGCTTACTGTCTCATATGTACCTACTTGAGTTTTACTTCTACCTTACTAGTTGCACATAATAAAATTGATTACTAAATTCTACTTTTTTAATTCAAAAGACTGAAAACTCAGTCATTAGCTGAAGTTAATTTGGCTATTAAATTATGAGACATTTCAGTGTGAATAAAAGGTCTCTCTCAAACGCTTATTAAAGCAATTGAAGGTTAATCTATCAGGAATATTTCAACATTAGAGGCAATGTGTTCTTCAGGGCTGACTGATAGCTATATTCAAATATAGCCAAATATAGTTAAAATATAGTACCTGAGCTATAAATTTTATATATATATTCTAAAGTTTATATAAATCCTATTACTGTTTCCATGACTTTATTTTAAACAGTACATGGACATTATTTGTATTTTTATTTATAATATGAAATAATAAATTTTGATACTTTGTAAAAGATTGTTAGATAATGAGTTATTCTCACTGACCATGCATCAAATTGCCACACAGTCTACCCACTTATAATCTATGTCATTTGTGAACATTTGGGTTGAAATCCGTATTTAATAAATATTCACTTAAATATTTGGTTAAGCACAAAGGCCAAATTTCTGCCATTTATTTGAAACTTTCTTAAGAAATTCTATTACTTCTGTCAATTTCAGACATTTCAGTACTTCAAACTCTACCACAGAAAAATTTGCTCTAGAAATCATGCCTTACAAGAGCCTACATGGGCTCATCTTGGTTCCTTTTTTTTTTTTTTTTAAATTTGTTGGGGTGACCTTGGTTAATAAAATTATATAGATTTCAAGTGTACAATTTAATAATATATAATCTATATATATTATATACAGATTAATGACTTATTTTAAATCACTTAAGTGACTTATTTTAAATCATTTTACTTTGGTCAAATGGAACATAGAGAAGAATTTTAGGTTGGCTTTTAAAAAGTTAATTATTAGACCTTGAACATTTTACTTGCTTATGTTCATATCTACTGTAAAATATATTCTCTACCTATAGGGCTATATAGAGGGCAATCTGGATTTTAGTAAAATTGTTTGATGAATATGAACACAGAAAAGAAAAAATCGGATGGTCTACATGCTAGAATCATCACACAAAGGACATTATGACACAATTTATAGATGGACTTTGAGTTTATGAATTAGGGTCCACTTTCTACTAAACTTGTTAGAGATCTACTGACCAGTTATGCATTGTTTGATTACACTTCTAAGAATGATATAGCACATTTTCTTCAAAAAACAATTCAATCAATTACACTTTTAAATTTATTTTATAAATTTCTGTCACTTGCTAGTTAAGTAAATCCTTAATTTTAGCCTGAAACTTTTTTTAATTGGTCTTTTCTTTAGAATAACAAACATACTACATGCACACAAATTTTGCATATCCTTGAAAGTCACCAATAGATATCTTGAAGTTAATTCAAGTGCTATGAATTAAGAATAAGTTCGTAGAGGTTGTTTTAACTTTCAGCACCAGAACATACTTTAATTTTATTGTTCTTATTAAATTTAGAATAAATCAGAGATTTTTAGAAACCATGAAAGAGTGGAATTAAAGCAGAACTAAGGGTTTCAAATACATAATTTCATACCAAATGAAGTGTCAAGCCTTGCCTGTATTTCGTCTTAACACCATAACATTTTTAAGCTAGAGGGCTGACTTTGCTTGAGGTGAGTATGGGGGCAAACAATAGAAGGTTTTTTCTGTAGCTTCCAGCAAAGGGTGAAGCTGGGTTTTCTCCTTTTTTTATTCTATCTAAAGCGGATATGATTGGCCACCTACTTTTCTTGCCTTCTTTGGGTCTCTAATTAGGAGGGAGGTAGAGGTGGTGCCAGTTTCAAAATATTCTTCTACTGAAAAAAAAAAATCAAATGTTATTTTTGAACAAGGTGATATTATCTGGGGTCTACAGGCATGACTCCTCTCTTCTTGCAAATACACCGCTTATCTGGTGGAAAGGCCACAGCGGCACGCCTCTCAATTGTAAAAACAATGAACATGGTCAGTTAACCATATTTGCTTCCCATGCAAAGGACAAATGTTGCAATATCAGAGAATCTTGGGGCCTAGATAGGATATCTTGCTCTTTGTCTTGCCACCTGAATTTACACATTATAGGTTGATCATTATTAAATTGTCTTCTAGATATTAAACTTGATTTCAAGTTTGAGAATACCCTATTATTATTCCAGTATTTTTTCATGTTTAATTAAGAAATCTTGGTATATGTTGCTTACGAATAATAAAAAAAAATCATTATAACTATTTTTCTAAGCACTTTTCAGATACTTTAACTGAATCAATAATAGATGCATATTTCTCTACCTAAAAATACATTAAAATTAGACATACCATAACAAACTTGATAATGCTTATGGTGTGATGAGGCAATTAGATAGAATTATGTACTCTTTTAGAGACCTCTATGATGATTTTCATTGTGTTCATATAATCTGCCCACTGTTTTATGCGTAGATTATTTACTTATGCAGGTTTATTTTGAATACCTTCATCTCACTAACATCATCAAGTAGCTGTTACTTTTCTATCTACCTCTTCTTCCAGAAAGTCAAATGCAAAATGGAAAAGCTTTTCTATACCTTCATGGTGACCAGCTTTGTCATTTTTGGTGTACTTGCTATTCTTCATAATTCAGTACTTTAAACATCTTTTAAGAAGATTGTAGAATGTATCAGGAAACTAATTTATATTGTCAATATAGTAAAAAAATATTTTTTATTTTTATATTATCTTTCCTACCTATTTCTTAATTTAAAGATGCAATACACATTTTTGTAGGCCATATATGGTAATTTCATATTATTCAAGCTAAAATTATTTATTTTAGAGGCAAATTTAATTCTATTAGGTCTTAATGAGTGTATATATTGCTCTTATGGCATATCTTTAAGAAAAATCTCATTTATTTATTTCTTGACTCAAAGTTTATGCCTGTTATCAACTGAGAGTTGGGGGAAATCATTGTATCCCTCTATCAACAAGGCCTCAAAAAATCTAACCGATGGATGGAGATTTCCATAAAGAAGGAATTAATTACTTTCCAAAATATCTAGATGAGGTATCAAGTTTTGTGTTACTTGTTTTAAAGATTCTAGTTTTTCTACATGTCTATCAGAACATGGAACAAAGGTGCAACTCTTCTACATTGAGCACAAATATAGAGACTAACTCTATAAATTGTTACATACAACATTTCTGATTGAAGATCATGTCTATGGGCCAGATTTTAGGTCAATCATAATAAAGCGTGTGTGATTACCTTTTATAGGGTAGTTTATTTAAGTCAGCATTTTATAGTTTTGAATTCTAATGCTCCAAGTATTTATTCAGCATCCAGTTCACATGATTTTTTGAAAGCATCCACAAAAATTCAAGGGCATGGATTCTTTGGTTCCACATGTAAAGAGCTTGGAAGTCATCATTCTATCCTAACAGAATGGAAAACTTAAACGAGCTGAAAAATCTACAACTCTTCTTAGATCTGTAAGAGAAGTAAGGTCACAAGGACAACTGCTGGATAGACAGGCAAGTACAGAGAATCAGGGCTTGCTGAAGGTGAGATACACAAGCAGAAACCTTCTTGGGAACCAGTACCAGTGTAGGAAAATGTGAACTATAATTGCTAAATTGGTGGAGGCTCCAGAAGAACAACTCTCAGAGACATAAACATAATGCATCTAAGATAATTCATTATTAGATATGTACTATTAAAATATTAACATAAATTTATGTTCCCACAATCAAAACAGATGTTCCATGAATGGTTATTATCAAAATGTTCCTATGAATAGTCTGACCTTCTACTGCCAACCCTATAAATAAGTCTACTGTAGACAGAGATATTCATACCCAAGATGGAGCTTTCCTTTTAAATACATCAAAAGTTATTTACAAATTGGTTAATTCATTTCGCTCTACTTTTTATCATCTATTGTCACCTCAAAACATCTAAAAAACTTTAAAATAATAAAATAAAAATAAACTTTGTCCACAACGGACAGAGGTATTGTCTTCTAGATAGAGAAATACCAGTAAAGAGCCTTTCCCTTTGCCCATCGGTATCTCCCTCCTCCACCATAACAATGCCTACATACAGTAATGCATCTGGCTCCGAGAGGTGGATTAACAAAGGTCAATCCCAGAAGACAATCTTTTTTATAAATTAACAAAATAATAATTACAAAAGATTAATTACCTTTGACTTTCACATACTTTTGACCCTTAGGATGTGTTTATTCTTTGTACACACGATATATTAACTAAAATGCACATTTAAAGCAATGGTTAGACCATCTGAACTCAAGAACATAGAACTCTCCATTTGTATTTCCTCCCCCATCATGACCCAGCAAATGGGTAGAATATTGCTTTAAGAGATCAAGTTTCACAACTCCATTCCCAAAACACAATCATTTCTATGAATTCACAGAAAAAAAAAAAAGAGAGAGTTATTTTACATTCTCTACATTTTCCATTGCTATACATTCCAAAGCATCTAGGAAGACTAGATGTTTCAAATAAGAACTCAAATTTGTCCACTAAACACACAGACACATTGAATGAATTGCACACATGTGACAGAGGCTATCATTTGAATGTCTTTTAAATAGGAATATCCTGGCTTAGAACACTTTTTCTTCTCACTTTCATCCACTCAGCGGACAACTGTAAATATCACTAATACCTGGAGCTGATTTTAATGATTTTACTTTCAAGCGCCATTTTCAGAAGATTATCTTACCTACATATTTGCACCCAAAATACATTAGTTTGCTAACTCTACATTTGTCAAACCCTGAAAAACTTATTAACATCTGGACAGATTAAATGTTGTAAATGTACTACTTATTCATCCATTATATTGTTGGAAGAGGTCAATGAAAGGACATGACCACCGGGTGGACCACCAGCTGATTGCAGGCAATCTGAGAGTCCTCAGCCCTTCCTTTTTCTTAGAATATACATTTTTTCCACTATTCCTACTCTAGGAGAGGAGCCAATCCAATGGTGCAACCTTGAGAGAGCAAGGTGGTGTTGAGATCATCTGGACTGAAGATGTGACTGAACCCAGTTAAAGCCTCTATACAAACTTTTAAGGTTCTGGTGGGTGGATGTGAAGAACTACTCGTCTAACAGATACCCACGGAAAAACCTCAAATGTAAGTTATTAAACTTGTCACCTATCAACCTGGAGTGTTCTGTCTCCTTGCCCTCCTTATATGGAACATGTTTCAGATTTCTCCAGTGAACTTGTGAGGGTGCCAACCAACAGAGCTAATTGTTCTGTGTAGTGCTGGAGCTGTGAGCCACTTGCTATGCACTCACCTTCTTAGGTCCTAAAAATTTTGGGGGCATCCACTCATTCCTCTAACCCATAGTGCAGTGGCCTGGGCTCTGGTGGGGGCTCCACTTGGATGCCCATCATTGCAACTGCCATCAGCTCACTAAGTAGAGACAGGATGTTGCCACTACCTGAGGCCTTAAACCAAGTGGCATGGATTCTAGGCTTCCTCAAGATTGAGCCATGGACTACCCCTGTCCACCCATCTCTGGCACCTGCAGAGAGTCCTGCTCATCTTCTTCTCTGAGGTCCTCATGCCCTGCTTCTCACTGCACTGTCCATTTGAATTAACTTGGCAGCTCTATCCTCCAGCAAGAGAGGCTAGTTTTATCTCATTTTATGATTATTAAGTTTTGTATTTATATATAATTTGCATACCATACAACTTACCCTTTTCAAATGTATCATTCAGTGGTTTTTAGTATCTTCACAACGTCGTGAAATCATGACTCCCAATTCTAGAATATTTTTATCACCTGCAAAAGAAACTCTTACTTAATAGCTTTCATTTCCTATTGCCCCTTCTTCTCACAGCCTTGTAACCACTAATCTACTTTCTTTCTTCATGAATTTTATTCTGAACATTTCATTTAAATGAACTCATATAATAAGTGGGCTTTGTGTCTAACTTCTTTCATTTAACATAATGTTTTCAAGGTTCATCTATGTTTTAGTGTGCATCAGTATTTCCTTCCTTTTATGGGTGAATAATATTTCATTGTATGCTAGATCACATTTTGTTCATCCAGTTATCGGCTGATAAATATTTATGCTGTTTCCACTGTTTTACTATTACAAATAATGCAGCTATTACCACTCACATACAAGTTTTATGTGCAATACTTTTCTTGGGTATACAAACTAGTATAGAATTTCTGAGTTACCTGGTGACTCCATGTTTAACTGTTACCCATAGCAGTTGCACCATTTTACAGTTTATGAGTTTTTTTTTATTTCTCCACAGTCTCTTCAACACTTGCTTTTGTCCATCTTCTTGATAACTGTTATTCTAGTGACTAGAAGAGGTAGGACTAATGATCCTCAGTATCTTTTCATGTGCTCATAGGTTTTATAAATTATATATATATATATATATATGCATATATATGTGTGTGTGTGTGTGTGTACTGTGTGTAAATATATGTGTGTGTACACACACACACACACACACACACACACACACACACACAATCCTGTAAAATGTTCCAGGTGCACTTGAAGAGATTTGTTATGCTGTGTTGGTATACTTATGGTGTTCCATATGTCTCTGAGTCTCTGCTAAATTTTTTCATTCTTCCTTCTTCCTGTTCCCTAGACTGGATAATCTCAATTGACCTATTTTTCAAGTTAATTGATTCTTTTTTTGCCTACTCAAATCTGCTGTGAAGCTGTTTTCGGTTTTTTTTTTTATAATTTCTGTCTCATTATTGATAAAAAAATAAAAAACACTGAATGATACATTTTAAAATGATAAGACATCATTCTCACATTTCATTAGTTCCTTGGGCCTGATTTCCTTCAGTTCTTTGAACATATTCAAAGTAGCTGATTCAAAGTTTTTCTGTAGGACCTCTAGCATCAGCTTTCTCAGGGAATTTTCTATTGACTACTCTTTTTATCTGTGTGTGGGACATACTTGTTCTTTGCTTTCTCACTATTTTTTGTTTGTGTTTCTTAAAACTGGACATTTTAAATAACTAGATGTGGCATCAGTAGAAATCAAATATTTTCTGTCCCCAGCATTTATTGTTGTTATTGCTATGTGTTGTTTAGTGACTTTTCTGGACCAATTCTATAAAATCTGTATTCTTGTGACATGTGGCCACTGACATTTCTGCTCAGTCATAGTCACCTAGTGACTGGACAGAATTTTCCTTAAATGCCTGGACCTAGGCTTTGCTGACAGGCTCTTTGTGTGCATTGGGGCCTGCTTCCAGTGCTAAGTCAAGCGGTCTACATCTCTGTCTTATCCTTTACTTCCTCCTTTTACAGAGACACAAGATGATAAGCCAAGAGCAAGAAGACCTTCTAGATCTTTTTGAGAACACGCATACCATCCTGGGCTTGTGCATAGTCCTGTGTCTGTACGTGGCTTTTCAGATTCCTAGAACTTATCAGAGCTTTCCAAACTTCTATGAACATTTTATTTTTAGCTTTTCTTTTAAAGCTTTTTGTTAACCTATATTTTGCCCTATTATATACCACCATAGAAAGCTGTGATGCTAAATGTTTGGCCTTCTGCATGTTCACAATTTTTTTTCTTGGGAAGGGCTGGTCACACTGGGCAAGCTTTGAATCAGGACAGCTTGGTGAGTGAGATCTTTCAAGGAGCCACCGGTTTGCTCCCTGCAGTCCCATCTAGGCTACTAGTTTTCCCCGTGATTGTGTGTTATTTGTTTACAAGACTACCACAGAGCTGGGGAGATAACAGGAATTGGGCAAATTAAAACATAATAAAGCATTCTATTTTTATCAAAATTCAGCTATTCTTTTAAATAAACACTGCTTGAAATTGCTGTAATCTTTTCCTTAATGTTCAGAACTCCAAGAAAGTGGATTCTGACAATTTTAGCTAGTGTCTTAATTTCATTTGTGGACATGATTTTAGGAGATTCTTACTTCGCCATTTTACTGATGTCATCCTCTATCTTATTTTAAACCCCTTTAATCTTGGGTTTCTAACACTATGAGTTTAATCTAATATTAAACAAAATAGGAATAAAAGATAAGAAAGGATAATTACTTATCCATCTTGAATATTTAAAAAAAATGTATAATTTATGTAAAATCCCAGAATACATTAAGCATTATATTGGAATTCCACACAATAAATGTGTATTAAAAAGCTTAGAAATTAAAGATTCACTATATATTAACTGTCCTGGTTATCGCTGGTTGTTTTTGAAATACTGCCTTGTTCTTTATGAGTAGTGTCTGAGGTACTGTCTCAAAGAGTCTTCTCTTGTAACTTTGTTAATACCTAACATAGTGGTAATAAATTCACAGGTTATATAAAGTTTGGCAGTCTTTCTTATATGTTTGGTAAATTTCTTTGAATTGAACAACAAAAAAAGAATATTTATTCCATTACTTATTTATAGCTTGTTTTTAAAATGTTTACTTTGGATACTTATTTAACATTTCAAGGCACTTAATCTAATATATTTTAAGCAAGCTACAGTAAAAAAAAGAAAGGTCAAGTACTACTGTCTTTATAATAATATCTTTTCAGGGATATATACATTCTGTGGACTATAATTCAGATAGAATTAGAGATACAGATATAGTTGCTTTTATAAAATATTATACGTTGAGAATATCTTATATACTGGCACATCATTTGTACTATTTAAATTCAAAAGGAATAAAATCTATAAGCACAGTTTTCTTCTCTTTGGCATCATCTCAAACTTCCTACTCAATCTTTGTGTTATTATTCCATTTTAAACTTTTTTTTGTAATAATATCTGACTTAGAAGTTGTTAACATAATATAAATGATTTGCATATATGTTTCTCAAATCTTCATGTATTTACATTTCACACATTTGCTTTATTTTCTTCTTCTCTTTCTCCTATATAAGTTTTCCTGAAAATGTCCAGCGTAAGTTGCAGAGATGATACCCTTCTAGTTCTAAATATATCACTCTATATTTTTAAAAAACAAAGATGTTCTCATAAAAAATGTGATGATCAAAATCATAAAATTACATATTGATGTTTTTTTTTTTCTGTTCATGACACAATATAGCATCACAGATTTCATTTAATTGTCACATATCTTAAATATGGAACAGGTCTGGATGCTTATAAATCATAAAGTCTAGGCACTCGTGTGGGTCTGTCTGATGTTTTTCATGATAGATTCAAGTTATATACTTCTGGAAACAATATTAAAGAAATAATGTGTGTTCTCAGTGCTTTATGTCAGGAGGCATATAATGTCAATTTGTCTCATTACTGGTGATGTTAATTTTGATCACTTGGTAAAGATGATGCCTATCAGGTTCCTCCACTGTGCAGTCTTTGTTTTTTTTTACCTTTGTTATTAATAAGTACTTAAGTGGAGATCCTTTGAGACTATGTAAGACTCCTAATTTTACCTAAACCTTTGTTCACTAATTTTATTATTCATTGGTGAGTTTTGTTTAAAGCGATTATTATGATGGTGACTAAGAAGTGATAGGTCATTATCTTTTGAAAGGAAAAAATACCAAGCCTCTTTAATTCATAGTATAACCAAACAAAATACCAGTACAGAGAAAACACAAGATAAATTGATTTATTTATTAGACTCTATTGTCATTTCACACATTCTGACTGATTATATAATTTAAGATCTTGGACTACTTTATATCTTCACAGTAGTTTTAGGAGAATTTTCATTCAAAAGATAAGTTAATTTAAAGAGAGTAAGATTGTGTAATTCAATTTTGATCTAGATGTTTATTTTGTAATTTAAAACTTCAATGATTGCTTTGGTTAATGCAACATTATAATAGAGTATGTGTGGTACGGTAAAATACTTGTCATTGCCATAATTAATTTTTACTTAGAACAAGCAAAACATTCATCACATTTTAGATGGAACTCATAGCATATCAGAGCAGAAGGAAGGCAGTGATTGACAAAATGTTTATGTGACAGATACGATCATCACATAAACACACATCTGATGAACTTGAAATTAACTTACTGCGAGAAACAGAAGTGTGTGTTTTTAGAATTGAAATTCCATTGTTCATTTCAACAAAAAAGGAGATTAAATACATAGAGCTAATAAACTAAAAGAAAATAATATTATTTATTAGCCATTTCAAACTGATGGCTGAGAGATATACAGGCCAGACCTTCACTGTTCCAATGATGTGCAGTAAGTGAAATGCCAATTTTTAAAGGGAGAGAGATCACCATTTTACTTAATATTAGTATGCACTAATAATGTTTTAATGAAATTTATTTTGATATTTCTCACTAGTAGAACAAGAGCTGCACATACAGTGAATAATGGAACTATGCTTCTAGTTCACTAGTACCTTAGTTTACAATTCTGTATTCCTCACCTCTCCTACCTGCCCTCTCATTATGCTTTGCAGAGACTGGTTTAGTTTCTTCTGATGCTTCTTCAGTATTGTCTTCAGGGCCTTGCTACTGAACTCCACATGATTCCAAAAATGTTTACAATCCAACTTGTTTCCAAACTAGTTCAGTTTCTTCACCTCTAACCCAATAATGTCCTTTCGCTGACTCACAGCAAGGAGAAAGCAGGGCCAGAAATCAAAGACAAAGAGAGACAATAAGACCCTGAACTAGAGGAAAAACCCCAGAGATGTTGTTCAATCTGACAGATAAGCTTCAACTAGCACCCTCAGAGTTCCACGGGTTTAAAATGTTATAGAAAATCTTCTATAGATCTTCCATATCAAAAGATAGAAAGACATCTCTTACCATGCTATTAGCTTCTAAATGAGTTTCATTTTTTTTTTTTAGCTAGAACTTGAAAAGTGGAAATATTTTTAACAATAGTATATAAACATTTTTAACCAGTATGCTTTTTATTTAATGCAGTTCTTTATTTATTAAAAAATAGTGATTAGGTCATTGAATTGAACACAGGAGAAATTGTGAGATATAATTTGAAGGGGAAGGGCTAGAAATAAAATGGGCTTTGAAGTCAGGCAGATTTGAATTCAAAGCTCAGTTCCACAATTCACTATTCTGTGACCTTAGCTTAATTTTCTGCCTGCCCAGCCTTAATTTTATCTTGCTTGTAAAGCATGTTGTTCTTTTTTTTATATGTATTTGATCTTGTGTACTGCAACTTTGCTGAACTTATTTATTAGCTCTACTATTTCTTTGTGTGGATATATTTTTTTTAATTTAGAAAATCATGTATATCTGCATATAGAGATAGTTCTACTTCAAATTGTGAATTTTAACAAAGCATTTTATTTATAGCGAATCTGTATACCAGATAATCCAAATGTGTTATTATTATTATTACTACTACTACTACTACTACTACTACTACTACTACTACTACTACTACTACTAGACTACTTTATACTTTAATAAGTATGAGCCTAAATGAAGATGGTTACGGAGAAACATCCTTAGTTACCTGCATAGAGAGCACTCAGACCTAATGGAAAATTCTTAAGCCCGACTTTAAGTTCTTTAATAAAAATGACTCAATTAAAATAACACAATAAGAAATAAACATTCTCCATTTAGATTAGCAAGCTCTTCTTTTGAAAGCTAAGTAAGATAGAATATTTTCTCCAAACATGATTTTAAACATGATCTTTAAAAAATATTCTCTTGTAAAAGAGATCTGATTTTTTTCTAATCTATATAGACAGGAAATCAAAATAGCAATTCTATCACAAAAGAAAAAACGGTGGCAGACAGCCTTCTTTCCTTCCTTCTTTTCTTCTTTCCTTCTTTTCTTCTTTCCCTTCTTTCCTCCTAACTTCCTTCCATTTCTCGTTCTTTCTGTCTTTCTTTCATTTTTTTTCTCTTTCTTTTTGTCTTTATTGCTTTAATTAGCATCAGTGGCTGTTAGTTTCATCCTACGAAAAAAAATTAACTGTAAGCTCAATTCAAATGTGAATAAGAAAATTAACACTATTTTAATATATTTGCTATGAGGGAGAAGGAAACCAATCTTTTGATGTCTTACAATTTTACTGTGTATATTTTGCACCAAAAGGCATTGTCTTACAAGGCTGGGCAGCATCCTGCATTATTTCATAAAAATTTCAAACAATTGTGTCATAGACAATGCAATGTAACATATCTCATAAGGATTTTTAAGTGGTTTTATCCATCATTATGGAAGATGTTTTCATTCATTTTAAATAATTAAATTGTGTATTGCTTAACTCCTTTGCCAAGTTTGGTGATACACTACCAAACTTCACCAATGGGCAGAAAAATTCATTCATGAAGAAATTGTGGTTTAGAATTGTAGTTTGCAGGATGGTATTTCCCAAGAGGAAAATTGCATTGAAATTGTTAAGAAAGGATTAACAATCTTTAATTCTGTCAAGAGTTCAGTCTTATAATAAAGCCTGAAAATTCCATTTTTGTTGATAGAGAACCAGCATGAAATGTAGACAACAAAACATTTTACTGGCAGCTAACGCGACCACATTGAGTCATCTTAGACTCAGCATATAAATTTGATTTAATTATATTTAAGAGAAGGAAGACAAAAACAAACTGAACCAGTATGGTAAGCCAAATGCAAACAAGGTATAAAACTCAAATTAAATTACCAATAGGAAGATAATATACCTTAGGTATAGAGCTAACATTTTTCATCTTTGTGCCATTCTCTTGTGTCCTAATGGACACTAAGCAACATTAGTCTTATTTAAAAGTATCTGTCCTTGCTGGATCTTGCCTCATTTCTGATACAGCTTTTTTGAAACGATATTTCTATTGCACTCACAGAGAAAACCGATTTAAAAAAAAAATCCAGTAAGTGTCAAGCTTGTTACTTTGGATAATTCCTTATTGGTCTTAAAAATCCATTTTTCTGTATCAATGTATAGTGTCCTCCACCTCTGAGTGCTATGTTACTTATCCAAATGCAGATAAGATCAACGCTCACTTGTTTTCTTGGAGTTGTTCTCTGAATTGTTGTTAAAGAAATCTATTACACGAAGAGCCAATCAGTTATACTTCACACAGAAAGGCAGCCCTGCATGCAGAAGTAACTCTGGATTGGAGTCAGGAGACCTACAACTTTCTGCCAGTTGTGCTACCATGGCAAATAATTCACTCTTGTTTATAAAGATTTCTGAGTGACCTTTCTGTACTTAAAGATTTCTCATTTGTAAAATAAAAGGATTGTCGGGAGAGCTCTTTATAGCTCTACAATTCTATAATCTTAGCCTGTTTCTTTTTCAGATTTTTAAATAAGCAAAATCAGCATATATATATTATAATAATATATATAAGCAAAGTCAGCATATGTTATATATAATATATATATTATATTCTATATGATCCATATATATAATATATATAACATATTATATATATATAATCCATTAGGAATAAAATTCCTCACATCATTTATTGCAAATGCATTGTTTACATATGTTGATTTTTTTCTGATTTGCTAATAGTCTGCAGTAATACAAGATCCTTTTCTTTAACTGTGAGCTTTTATTTTTGTTAAGACCTTTTCTTTAACTGTTCAATAGCCAATCAAAACCAATGTTTATGTTTTTAGTTTGTTCTAACATTTAGAATTGTTTATAGCGTGGTTTTAGCTGTCTAGCAGCGCTTGCACTACTTGGGGCATGAGTGAGTAGGATGGGTCATACAAAACTTGTTTGTTGTTCCTGCAACTGCCTTCCTGGCTCCGGCTTGCAGCAAACATTCTTTTGCTTCATTTTAAAGGAGCTTCTTGCACAAAGTCTTTTATTAGGTTGTCACTTATCTGTAAAAGATCCTAATTACTTCATTTTTGACAACGTAAGCAAATGTGCATTTCATCTGAATGCTGAATGAGAAGCAAACCAGACAAATGTGAAAATAGAAAAAAATTCCCAGTTAAAGAAAATAGTTAAATGCACATCCCGTTAAAAGGGTTAAAAGGAAGAATATTTTCACCAGCTATACTAAAGTTAAAAAAAAACATAGGGTTTATGATGTTTTCCCTTTAAAGTAAGAGAACAAATTATTTATGACTGCTACAGGGATATTATTTTCATTTCAGTGGAAACCTAGTGCCCCCTACTGATACTCAAAAATTGTTTTATATTAACAATATATTCTGATTTTCTAATTTTTAGAGAAAGATTATTCAATTATGATAATTACGGAAACTCTCAAAGACATTGTTTTGTTCATCTGAACTTTTTCAAGGTGGTGAACGAAAGTGAGTTTAAGTTGTACTTCCAGACAGATTTCTGGAACCCAGCTGAAGTCGCCAGTTAAATACGTATCACCATTTCCAGAATCAACCAATTTGTGTTTTTCGTTGACTTGTTTCTGAACCATAAGGTAAAACAGTGATATACATTCCTTTTTCTCTCTCCTTTTGTAAGTTTAAAAGTATATTATGGTAGACTATAAACCTATAAAGGTTTTAATGAAAACAACCATCCATTAACATATCCTTCCCCATCTGTGTTCCCAGAGGCAAACAAGTTCAAGTTTTCTAGTTTCATCCTTGGAAATCTATCTCTATATTCCTTTATACAGATAGATGTATTCTTATGCATCCATTTCTATTTCTTTTTCTCTGTCTCTCATGTTTTTTCAAGCTGACCATTTTCTATTGACTTGGAAAGTAAAAATTAAGTTTGTTAGCACAGACAAACACACATAGACACACAAACATACATGTACACACACAATCACATCACATATTACACACCACATAAAAATATCACTTACAGCTAATCCATTATTATACAATAATGGTAAATATTTTCTTGTGTACATCTGCTTGTCCTGCAAACAGAGATAATCCTTAATCTTTTTGTTTTATATCTCCTCATTGAACACCAGTATATTTTGTGTTATTTACAGGTATCTATGCACAGATATTTTTGCTTGTGAATAACAGGTATACATTTTTTAGAGTCAGTTAAAGGGTGGGTAAAAGTGTCACAGCTGGGGCGAGGTGAAATTCGAAGTTGCCCCAGTGGCGTGGGGGAGGAGGAGGTGGATAGTAGAGTACAGTTGATAGTGACTGTGACGTTGTGCGTTGTTCCTTGGTTGTTCCCCACAGACGCAGCAACGAATTACAGGTCAGGGAGGCTGAGAAAAAAGTAAGATTTATCAAAAGTACATTTTAAAAAGAGACATGCCAAGCTAAGAAAGGCCGCAGCTCTGTGGAATGTAGGATATAAAGAGATAAGATAATACTCTCCAAAGGGAAGGGGGGGTTTCCAGCCAGCAAAGCTCTTCACAAAGTAGAAATGGGAAGGTCTGTTTATATTTGGGCAGTGATGGGAGATCCTAGATGATCCACAGGTGAGGTCACCTTGACTGACAGTTGACTGCTTTATAACTTTTTGCCTACTGTGCATGTATTTACCCAGAATTCAGTCTGTTATAATTATATTCTTGAACTTCTAGGCATAGGCATGACATTATAATGATGGTATAATGAGGCTGTTAGGGGCAGTATTTTCTGCACATGCGTTTGTTTGTAGCTGGTTTAGCCAGCAGCTTTATCGCCTTTGCACTTTAGGATTTGGGCTCATTTATAACTCTAAAAGAGAGGTGTTTCTGGGAAGGTGTTAAGGAAAGTCTTCAAGGGAAGTTTCTGTGATGACAGAGCTGGGCCTTCACTCTTGTCATTCATGCCTGACTACATACCTAACAGAAGTATTTTGTGAATTTGCAGAGGGAAGAAAGCATATCTTTTTGGCGAACCTTCAAATGAATTCTAGAAACTTGCATAGTAGTCAGAACCCTGCCACTTACTAGCTGTGGAAGCCAGGATATGTCATTTTGTTTCTCAAGGCCTCTGATTCTTCATCTGTAAAATGAGACATTAGTGTATACTTTCTACAGTTTTCTTATCCAATTCTAGTATAAAAATATGATACCATATAATATCATACTATATTTGATTACATTATCTTATCTACTTAAAACTGTTAGTAGGTAAACTCATAGATACTAATATTGCTTCTTAGTGTCTAGTCCTGCAGTAAGGAAAATGTGTTCTTTCCTATGAGCTGAACTCTTTCTAGGAAGTGGACACTTTATTTTACACTCTAAAAGCCCAGGTAGAAGAGTGCTACCAAACTTTAACGCTGGGAGGCGCTGTTAAAATGCTGGTTCTAATTCAGTAGGTCTGGCAACAGGCTTGAATTAATGCTTTTCTAACTTTCAGGAACCTCTTTTAGAGTAGCACTTAGCTGGACACATGCAAATCTTCAGTACAGCCTGAAACACAAAGGCCACCATATTCTCTGACACACAACTTGAGTTACCCATAAGCATTCTGAGTCAGAGTATTGAGAAATCATCAATGTCATTCCTGCAGAATTTAATAGATGTGTAAATATTACCTTTTAAAACAATGCAGACCACTCTGTTCATAAGTTTGTAATAAGTGTCCAAATAATTGCAAGCCAACGAAAAGGGAAAAACTGAGTAATATTTTAGATGTTATATTTAAACACCATATGGTACCCACTTATTAACAATTGTCACCTCATTGAGAACATTATTTTTACCTAAAAAATGGATTTGTCTCACAAAGCTCTGAATCCATAGTTAACAAAATTTGTCTAAATTACTTGCGAAGAATTTTTAAATAAAGTTGTTCCTTCCTCTTATTAAACATTGCAATATATTAATTTCTCCTTATATCCTACCACAAAAACTATATATATTTAGAGAGATATACTTAACATTAACCCTTGATTACAAAATATGATTACAAAGTTTGTTATATATAGAAGAATACCTAAGAATCACATTCTTGTCCCAAGAAAGAGACCTCAAAAACAAAAATAAAGTAACAAACCAAAAAAGAATCTTGGTGATTCTTAGAACACAGTTGAGTCGCTAGCACATAGTCTGCTTTGAACAATTTGTCCTGGCAGTACTCCAAACAGAAAACACTGTGTTGAATCAGTAACACTTCTTTCTGTAGTTTATCAGGAAAAACCATGAAATACAGTACTTTTTTTTCTTTCTTTTTTCTTTCTTTTTTTTTTTTTAATTTTTTTTTTTTTAATTTAACACATCTAGTTCTAAGACCATGTCCATGAATCATTGTCTTTGACCTCTGCAACCTCATTTCACTACACTGGAGGGGAAAAAAAGGCCTGCACTATTTCCTGAAGAAATCAAGAAAATAAAAGTCAATTTCCTTTTGAACTCTCTTTCTAAAGTATCAAGGAGAAGTAATCATCTTCTTACAAATCCTCCTACCATCTTCTTTTTAATGCTCACTAGAGACCTGAACAAATTCTTATTTGACACCTCTCCTCATACAGAATTTAATGGATAGTCTGACCTTTCAAAAGTGGTCTTGATTAGATTGACCAAATATGTGTTCTTCCCAGGAAAAGGTAGCAAACAGCCTCTGTTATTTCTTAAAGTTTCTTCTCTTGGGAGGGAGGGGAACAATATTTATTATTTATTTAATAAACACATACTGAGTGTCTACCATACGTCAGACACTGAGCTAGTCTGAACATAAAAGAATGAGAATGTGAGGCATGGTTTCTGATCCATTCTGACCTTATCATCCCACAGTTTAGTAGTGGCCAAGCTCAGACTAAGATCCGGGTCCCCAAATGCTTGTCCTTCAACTTTGTTGTCCCCTCAAACCAAAAAGTACTTCTTGTGTATTGAATCTTAATATCTATGAGAGCCAGAAAAAAAACTGTGGATCTTTATAAACTAATCCCCTTTCCCCAGTGAAAAGTTCCAGTGAGCCAGAATTTTTCATCTTGGATTAGGTTCTGGCTTTTTTTTTTTTTTTTTTTTAATGTCTGCATATTGAAAGAGATCCTTCATGTGGAAGTTAGATGTTATCATATGGTGTTTCCTTTACATATTGTTTGTATATCTATTCAGATATTTAAAAAAAATGAATGAGGAGATGAAAACAAGGATATGGTTTATAAATGGCTTAACTAAAATTGTACATAATCCTAAATCAAATATTAATGTGCATTTCTCGATGTACAATTGACTACTGAAAATACTTTTGTCACTAAAAATATTTAGTTAATTTTGTTGAAGTCTTCTTTTTTATATCCACTGTATAAGTAGGATACAATTATTAAAACAGTTACAATTTATGTTTTAAATTTAAACTTTTATGTTTAACCAAAGGGGGAGTAATGCATACCCAGAGCTAGACATATTCGACAACTGAAGTTTTTCTAGGTTTTAAGATGCATCATTTTCTTAGTGTCTAGAAACAGGAGAACAGAAAAGTGTAAAAGTTGTGTGTTAGAAATTTCATTCAGCTTTCTGGATACCAGTTATACTTCATGCAGCCAACATGAAGAGTATTACTGCAAGCAACCCTGATTCTAGTTGCCCTAACATTTTATACATTCCTTCAAAAACATTCAAGGCCTTTAATCTCAAGACTTTTGTAAAATAAGGCCCTGAATAATGAGACAAAGAAAATCTAATTGTAGATTATAATTAAGTACCTCATACACGTTGCGATTAATAAACGAAAATAGAGAAAGAGTTTCCTGCTTATATATTACATAAAACACACCACAAGAAAATGCTTGTCTAAGGTTATGAGCAGTTTAAACTATTAGATTAAAGAAAATATAATTATAAAATCAGCTTTCAATTTCTTCTAGTTTTTCTAATCAGAATTAGATGGACCTTTTGCCTAATGTTAAATATTATCTACATATTGTAAACTTTTTATCATTACTGAAGATTTTTATTAAAATTGAATTATCGGAGCAAACAAAGCATCAGAATAGTAAGCTCTCTACCATTAAATCACTATGGAATAGATGTTGAATTTTTCTTGTTGTCAAAGTTATTTATTCAAAAAATTATATCTAGTTTTATTTTTTTTAAATCTAAATATATTGATAAACAAAATTTTTCTTGTTTACTATGTCAAAAACTTTTGAAGCATATTGGGCATCACAGTAAAAAACATTGACTGTTCAACTTATTATAGATAGAAGATAATGATGCAAATTCCCAAGTGGTTCAGACAGATTTGGCTCAAATTTCAGTCCTGATTCTCACTCAAGCATGACCTTGGGTATGTTACTTAATCCCCTATGATTTTTCTCATTCTCCTATGAAAATGGAAAGAAATCTCAGAGTTTGTCTACAGGTTAACATCAGTAAATTATGGATATATTGTTATAGGTATACTGTTATTATAAACAGAGGCCTAGTTAGCATGAATTATTATTTAGAAATAAACACAAATATAGATAAAACTAATTTGTGATAATTTCAAGGAACTTTTAGATAGAATTTGTCTTGGGAGATTTATCCTGTTGAGCTAGTGAGGTTAACTCAGTTGAGTACACCAATGTCAATGGCACCTAGACTTGGAATGTATTTGCTTTGGAAAAGTTTCATTTGATTTATTTTTAATTATGTTTTTTTCAATACTCACAATTTTTATTCCCTTTCTCAGGCCAATAAAGCCGATTGATTTTAATCCTTGGAGCTTTCTCTCCAGTATTCTTAATTTTTTTTTTCTTATAGATATTATCTACTTTAAAACGCCTTTCAGGTTTTTGACTTCTCTAGGAGAGAAACTAAGAAGTGTATCTATAGTCAATAAGAGGGTTTAAAAAGACTGCATGTGTTGAAGGCATGCACCTAATGGAATTTTGCAGGGGATTCAAAATTTTGAAGGAGATTTGTAAAGATGATGTGCTGCTGGCTGCCACTTATGGAGCCATGCTGTTACAACATTCCCCAAAGAAATGCCCAAGTGTCGCAATCAGAACTTGTCCAACAATAAAGACTATGTTTTTCTCAATTGAGTGCTCATGTATCTTAACAAAATTCTAACACAAACCTATTCTTTTGCAAATATTAAGCAAGGAAAATATTTTTAAATTTTGAAACATCTCAATATAAATTTTATTAAACCAGGGGAAGGTATAAGTTAGTAAGAATTTTGTTAAATGAAATTTAAAGAGGGTCAATGGTGAGGCATATTGGTATTACTTAAAGGTAAGATTTTTATGTCACTGTGTCAATACAATATTTATTCTATCCTGCCCAAAACTGTGAGATTACTACAAAAAGAACTAAAAGAGAGAAGACAGAACACAGTGTGAAAATCTTATGAGGAACAGTGAATTATCTACCTTGGGACTTAGCATTCTAGAGCTCATAAAATGAAAAGTGTACATTGATTTTTCTCTCAGCTCACCTAGAGTAATACTATATCACACACTTCTAAAAGTAGAACATTTCATTGGTTTCATTGTATTAAACTGGGAATAAAACATACTGCTTTAATAAGGTTGTTGTAAAATGCATCAGAGCTATTGCTAACCAACACAGAAATTGAGGAAATGAAAAGAATCACAACACTCCCCCAGTTATTAACTACATTACTATGTTAATTATAATTAATGTGACATATAGTTGAAAGACTACTGTTATAAATATGACTAAAATATTCATCAAATAATTGATTTTTATCATAACTATAATATCACAATATCCTGATCTTTGAACAGTTTATCTTTTTTGTAACTATAACAGAATGTTAATAGTTGGGGTGAGACTCAAGAGAATTTTAAGATCTTGTCACTAAATTGATATTCTCAGTAACAGTCTTTTTTGACAAGATAATATTCTATGAAACTCATACTTCAATCATCATCTTATTTAGTAGGTTTGAAATGTGAGCATTCGAGCAAGAATCAATTTATTTCTATTTTATTCTCAGATAAATAAATAGGGAACCAGCCCAGATCATTGGTTCCAAATGAATAACCAAACTACCTGAGTTGGCATGTCCACTTGGATATTTCTACTGCTCTTGGCATATTCTAGCCTCTCCCTACTACCACCTCTCAGGAAGCTGTATTCATTCTGTGAAAATTCATATCTCTCCCTTTTCAAATTATCTTCTTCCATGAATATTCTTGAATGATGCTGAATCATGAAAAAAGAATGTAGTTCTTGGTCATCCCTTGTTTCCACTAACGTTGAGACTGTGTCAAGGGTATCATTATAAAGCTATTATTAATAACAAAATATAATACCTTAATTAAGATTGTAGTTTCTGATTCAGACAAATCTCTTGGACATTTAGGACAAATATTATTATATTACTCATATTCCTCTTGTGACAAATGAAAATAATAATGACAATTACTTCTTATTTAAATAAGAATGCAGGTCAATAAGAAAGCAGGTAAAATGCTGAATGTCATATTCGATATGCAGTAAATACTTAAACATTCGCTTCTACCTATACTACTCTTACTATTATGACTGTGAGGGCACAGGCCAGTTGTTAATGTGCCTTGGTTAGACAATGTAGTTAAGTGCCTTGAAAAAAGAATCAACATGGCCAGAAATTGAGAAATGTAGATATAAATAATATCTTGGATAAATGACAGAGGAAAAGGGAAAAATGCAGGAAATTCCCACAGTATATGTAGCCGGAAAAATAAATATATAAAAATTCAGTTTTAATCATAGATTTCTAAGTTCATACTATTATGCAATAGTAAAGTATAGTTGAAATAGCAGACCTAAAATGAGTATCCGTGTGTGGTCACCCCTGCTGGTTTAGTATAAGGTAAAATAATAGGATTAGAATCAAAGAAGATCACTCAGTGTCTCTATCTATCTTAATCTATCTATCATCTGTCTGTCTGTCCATCTATCTGTTTGTCATGTATCATCTAGCTCTCGATCCATCCATATCTCCCCACCAGATGCCTTACACTAAATGATGAAGCTTTGGGAGCAGATAGGACCGTTTTTTCAAAGCGAGCAAGAGGAGCTTGGGTTGTCCACACCACATTGAGGGAGTTCCCCTTTCCCCTCACCACCCGCCCCAAGACTCATATATAGATTATAAATTTTTTAAAAAAGAAAAGAGTGAGTTGGGGAGCTGGCTCCTCGCTTCTCTTCCCCCCCCCCTTTTCTTAGTTCTCTATCCCTGGGGCTGTCTGTTAAAAAAGGAATATTAAAAATATTTAAAAATATATATGTATATACATTCCAGATACATATACCTGAAGAACACATTATAATTATAGAAAATCATAGATCAATATTACTCGTAATCATAAAAAATCTTTAACAACATATTAGCAATTTGAACTGATCACTATATTACAAAAAGAACTATAATATCTTAATTATCAAGTTGGAGTTTATTTTAGAAATGCATGTCTGGTTCACTATTAGAAAATAAAACAATGTAACAACTCATTATATTTGTAAACTAACGTGAAATAAGATATATAATCATTTCAACAGTTTTGGAAACTATATTAGAAATTAAATAACCTTTACTATTAGTAATAATAAAAACAATCTTACCAAACTATAGTGATACTTCATGAACAAATAGGTTTTATCCAAGAAATAAAACATCAATTTAACTTTTTAAAATCAAAGAATACATGTTGCTATATTAGCAGATTAAAACAAAATTTATATAATCATCTTAATGAGCCTAAAAGTTATCAAATAAAATCAGTAAATATTGTTATTGGAAAATTAAGAGTAAGAGGGAATTTCATAAATTTGATAAATGAAATCTATAAGAAACTTAGAGTTAATACCGTATTCAATTGTGAAATGGTGACTCTCTCTTGTCTCCACCCAAGATAAGAAAAAAAGTCAAAGATGTCTGCTGTTATTATCTCTATTAAATATACCTCTGGAAGTTTAAGGCTCTAGTAAAAATAAAAAAAAAATAAGTGGATACATAGATTTCGATGGTAAAATGTTTATTTTTCCAAATTTATGTGTAAATAAAATGCAACCTTAATATTTCAACATGCTTTCTTCACTATCATAGGACTGAAGTCCTTGTTTCTTTGCTAGGGGGTGAACCAGAAGCATCCTAAAGGTTGCTTGCATTTCTCTCACCATGTAGCCCCCTCCATCTTTAAGCCAGTAATGAAGTGTTAAATCTTTATGATACTTGAATCTCTCTGACTTTCTCCTTCTGCTACCTGCAGGAGAAAACTCTACTTTAGAAGTCCTCAAAGATCAACTGACTTGCAACTTTTATCAGGCACAAAATCCCTTCAAAGCTGTACCTACATGAGTGATTGAATAACCAAGGAATGAGAATCTTGAGGGGCCATCTTTAGATCAACCATATAAGGCTTGTGAATAGCATTTTCCAAGGCAAGTATGGATGTGCCATAGAAAGAACTCTATTCCTGGGGCCTCTGAAAACCATGGAAGAAAGTGCAAAAGGTAATGTCTTATCAGCCAGATGAAATATGTTAAGTACCAAAACAACAAAATAGATTTAACAAATAAAATGTCAACAAACAAATGTATACATTAAGTACATCAATGTCAATACATCTCATACTTTAAAAAAAAAAAAAAAGCTAGAAAAACATAAAGTTTTATATCACATGTTCTCAGCTTGGAAATTCATATTTTTCTTAATTTAAACTTGCTTAACTTTGAAAATTAAATGACAATAAGAAACGCCTCACAACCAAGCAAAGGAATAAACTACTTTTGAGCACAATTCAAGTTATTTAGCATTAACCAGACATTTAAGGCAATAATAATAATAATTTCCTTCATGCTAAATACAGTTCCAAAACAACAAGCCTTCTAGTTTCGTATCTTATTTCAATCTGGAATACTTTGTATATAATAAAACATAAGATCATTCAAACTATATAACCTATAACCAAGATTATAAATGAGGATGCCTTACTAGAGCAAGTTAATATGTACTATAATGGGGCAAAAGTCTTTTTTAGTCTCATTCCTTTCTAAGGAAATAGGTTTTAAATATGTGTGTTCTAAAATTTAAACAGTTTTCATCTCTACATTGTTTTGAATATTTCTGCATTGTTTAATAATCATAGACATAATAGTATTTCAATCATATTTTTTTAAAATAATAATTCGAACCAAATAAAGGAATACTGAAGTCCAGTCTGAGATCATAGACTAATTGCACAAAAAAAGTAGTTTTGGGGGTGACAAGCTGGAATTCTTTAAGGAAGTGTTTTAGAGTTTTCAACAAAATGAATCATCAGGATAAAACCTTGGTGCTCTTGGTATCTAGTCCCTTGGCGCCTAGCTGAACTAGGTAAAGGAAGAGAAGGCTGGTACATAGAGTAAGCTTGGAAGCTTGGGAAGCAAGAAACAAGCAGAATTAAATAATTATAGGGAAAACAATGCCTCCTTTCCATTGCCAACAAAGACAAAAATTATAAAATGTGAAAAAGTTTGGCAAAGTAATAAAAAAATTTAACTGAGTCTTATCTTCCTCTCCGCACATAGTTTTTGTTTGTTTTTGTTTTTGTTTTGTACAATAAGGAGTAGTGGATGTGAGAGAGAATTGTGTACAGCAAGGAAAGAAAGGATAACAAGCAAAAGGGTTGCTCTCAGCGGAATTATACAAGAAAAGGAATTGTGGAAATACGGTTATTATAAATGCTTGAAAACATGGTGCTATTTTACTTTCTACTCTTCGCTCCCCATTTTCTACTGCTACCCATTTCGCCTGTCGTAGAAATGTCTTTATCAGCTTTTGTTTTTATTATGTGTAACAAAAGCTACTGAAAAATAGTGGGAATGACTATGAATCAGAAAAATTCTACATTTTGACCAAGGGTGACATCATTCTCCATATCACAACTGGGTATGATTCAGAAGGCAGAGGAAGAAAGGGGAGGAATGAGGCTTAATTGAAATATAAAATGAAGAAGGGATATAATTTCTGTAGTTTCTGTTCAACTAGGACTGAAAGTAGATATTCTTAACAAAAGAAATATTTCATTAAGCCATTTCTGTTTTTGCCCAGACACCATGAATAGCGATGAAGAGTAGAAGCTGCTTTTTTATATATGTAATGTGGTAGATTGGAAGACATTAAAACTCTAAAGGCATATGTTTAAACAATTGCTATATATACTTACTGATATGGAGTTAATATTATGAGTAGTGTTCTCTGCTTTCCAACTAACACTGATGCCGATTTTTCTATTCTACTTCTGTAAATTAAATGTTTGTTCTCAAATAAGTCAACTTCTAGTACTTCATTAACTTTAACAGGCAATAAGCAAAACCCTACTGTCTTTCAAGTTGCAATTTTCGAAGCAGTATAACTTAGTGGTGATACTTAGTGAAGTTAGGGATAGCTGAGCTGGGCTTTCATCTCACACGATGTACTAGTTTGGACATACCTGTGCCACAGAGTCTGTACCTATTAAAAGAGGAAGCTGGATATGTGAGCTAAAAGATATTGTTCCAAATACATTCCCTAAATTCTTGCAATGAATAAGACAGCAAATGAATGAACAAAGTAATTAAATGGTGTGGTATCTGCTGTGAGGAAAATGAAAAGGACAGTTTGTTAAGAATGACTAAGTGAAACAGACATTTCCAACTGGATGATAGTGCAAAACCTCAATGAGAAGGTGACAATTGTAATATCCTTAAATTGCATGCCATCAGTCAACTTAGGATCTGGAAAGACTTTTGGTGGTAGAGAAAACATAATGTACAGAAGCCCTAGGATGTTCAGTTGTTTCATTGGTAAGAAGAGAAAGAAAGGTGTAGTGGTCAGAGAAAGTAAGTAATGAGAGGCATGGCCAGATCATACAAGACCTCACAGATCTTGTGGATGACTTATGCTTATCCCTTTATATCCAATTTCTACTATCTCTCCTGTTCTGTACATTCAGAAGCCTGAACTGTATAAATTGCCACAGCGGTTTGATTTATGCTGTGTTATCCAATTGGGTTTAGCCAACTGGTGACTCTAGAAGGTGATCCAGAAGAGAAGAGAAAGAAGATATGCTGATATTCACTTACCCCAGCTACTTCTCTACTGAATCACACTGAGGCAGCCGCATCCCTCTACAAAAAATCCTAACTTCTCTGTGGTAATCCTTGCCATACAGCTACTCTTTTTGGGTTCCTGGAACTGACCCCAATTCTTCAAGTCCAAACTTGGTGAAGTATTTTTGCTGTTTCTTGAAGCACTCTATTGTCTTCTATTGGTTTACCTAAATTCCCACTACACCTAGAACGATATTTTCATCATTTAATTATCTTTCAAGTTCCAGGTTTGAATAAGCTTTCTGTTTCCTGCCAGGACCCTACATGGTCTAAACATCATAGTAAAGATTTGGTAAACTAAGTAGTTACTAATCAGAAAAGAAGAAGGAGGAGAAGGAGGAGGAGGAGGAGGAGGAAAAAGAGGAGGAGAATGAAGATAAGGAGAAAAAGAAGAAGGTAAAGAAGAAGGGGAGGAAGGAGAAGAAGAAGAAAAGAGAGGAGAATACAAAAGAAATACGCCATTGGCGTGATTTTAACAAATGATTCTGGGCCACAATAGGTTAGAGAGTTAGTTCCCAGTAGGAGATCAGGACACTCAGTTTCAGAAACAGAGTGGGTGGGAGGTATAGCTCTGAGAAGAATAAATGAGGTGCCTGCTCTTCTAGGTGGGTCAGCTCCAACTATAGCAAGACGCTGGATGACTCAGCCCCTTGCCAAATCTCCCCAGGGTGTGGCTTCACTCTTGAACCTAGGAATCCCACAAAATAGAACATCAGGTTCTCTTCTTTGACCACTGTCTCCTATATTCACACAGTGTTTCCATTCAGATAAATATCTGTTGCATAGACATTTTTATAATAAAAAAAATGGATTTTTATATGTGATCAATGCTAGCTATAAAAATCTAGATCCTTTTAAAAAGATTTGTGTACATTATAATCAAATAATTAACTTTTAAGCTTTATCTGTAACTACAAATCAAAAATATCAAAGGCTGAAAAATTTAAAGATATAATTTTTTTAAAGAAAATAATGTCGTAATCCAAAACACAGCACCAGATCTGCTGAGGATGTGGAGTAACGGGAACTCTCATTCATTGCTGGTGGGAATGCAAAACGGTGCAGTTACTTTAGAAGACTATTTAGCAGTTTTGTTAAAAACTAAACATTCTTACCATATGATCTCACTTCTTAATATTTATACAAATAAACTGAAAACACATTTCGACAAAAACTTACAAATAGATATTTGTAACAGATTAATTCATAATTGTCAAAATTATTGTCATGGAAGTAACAAAAATACTTTTCACTAGATAAATAAATAAACGGGATAAATAAACGGTGATAAATAAACGGGATAAATAAACGGTGGTACAGCCAGGCAATGGAATATTATGCAGCACTAAAAGAAATGAACTATCAAGCCATTAAAAGACATAAAAAAATATATATATATCCATATATATCCATATATATATACATATATATATATGGATTCTATGTTATTAAGTGAAACAAGCCCATCTGAAAAAAGGCTATATACTATAATATTCCAATTATATGATATTCTAGAAGAAGTAAAACTATGAAGATAGTAAAAAGGTCAGTAGTGGTGGGGAGTGAACAGGCAAAGAATGGAGGATTTTTTTAAGGCAGTTAAAATACTCTGATACTATAATGATAGATACATGCCATTATACATATTTCAAACCCATAAAATGTATAACACCAAGAGTGAACTCTGAAATAAACTATGGACTTTGACTACAATGTGTCCATGTAGGTTCACTTGTAACACATGCATCACACTTGGGGATGCTGATGATAGCAAGGCTATGCATGCATGGGAGCAGGAGCTATACGGACAATCCAGACTTCAAGCTCAATATTTCAGGGAACTCAAAAGAGCATTAAATAACGTTTATCAATTAAAAGAGGGAACGATGCTCCAAATTATTTCAAAAAAAAAATGTTCATTGTTTTGTAAATCACTTCAGAGAAAAAGATTATCAGAGTTAATAAAATAAAGATTCTTTGTAATATAAAGGAATTTTTCTGTAGCACTTGATGTAAATTTAAATAGGAAATACTGCAGAAAGCTAAAAAATAAAACGAAATAAAATAGAGAACAAAAAGACTCTTTCAGTAGAAACATTGTTCTATTCATAACAATGCTCAGTTCATACAAATTAGGGCTTTGACAAATTCACTGCTAGGTTGTTTGTGTGAATAACTAACTCTGTTTTGACAAATTCCCTAAGCACATTTGAAAAGCACATTCTGCTTACATCAATTGTGGATTTTTTTCCCCCTATCACTTCAAGTTGCTGACAGGAAAAAAAATGTGGGACTAACAAATTTATCAGGCAGGAATTTTGAGATGAGCATATTCTGATTTCTTTCCTTTTTGCCTTAATGTTTGAGGTATTTGGTTGCAAAAACAGCCCTACTAGCCACCCCTCCCTATGTGCAGACTCCACATCTTCCTGATCTATGCCAATTATCTCATTGTGAATCCAGGAATGCCACCAAGACTTTTTGACTTCCAATGATCTTCAGAAATATGCTCATAAGAACAACTTCATCATGAAAGGCAGATCTTAGACAATAATTTATATTAGGACTAAATTACAATAATTTAATTAACTAATAGGTAGATGTAACTAGATGTTTTTTTAAAGGCCTTTATCTTAAGTAGAAGTCTATTAAATATACAAAGTATATAAAAGTATTAAATATAAAAAATGTTTGAATGTTAAATACAATGCCATTAAATGCAATGAACTATAGTTCTCAACATTAAGAGGATGCCTAGAGGATAAGACTTTTTTTTCCTAGAAAACTGTCTTCACACAACCAGGCTGATTAGGTATCCCTCACCCACAGCCGCTCCTGCCTACACAGATAGAAAGAGACCCTCAGTACACAACTGGGCCATTCTACAACACCCTTAGGTGGAACTGCAGACCTTCCGACTATCCTAAAAGCAAAAGAGTTGGTCTTGCAAAAGCCCTAAACTGCCTCACTAGAAAACATCCCTGGTAGAAACCGCCTACTCTAAGTTGTATGACTTTAGTGAGAAGAGAACAAGGGAAATAAGACAAGGTTAGGAAGGAGGAGAAAAGATGTGCATATGCATAGAGACTTGGCAACTGGGTTAGACCTCCATTGGTAAGACCTCCATTGAATCCAGCTCCCCTTCTATAAACATATAGAACTTCCCTAACTGGGTCTCAATGTGCCCAATTTTATTGAAATTTTATACAAACCATATGTGATGAAATCTAAAAGATTTTTAATATTCACAATTAAAACAAATTCGGAATATATGAGCTCCCCTGAAATACATTATTACGTTTTTGTACCATCCATTACTCTATCTCAGAAAGTGTCACATAAAACACGGTAGAGTTTAAACTAATTAAGTGTGAATGTATTACAAGTAATTTTTTATCTGTTTTATTCAAGGTTGAAAATCATGTGTATATCCTATACGCACATATGCACAAACATATATATATACATATAATATATGTATATATAATCAATTACATATATACATATACATATGTGTGTGTGTGTGTATATATATATGAGTGTGTGTATGTGTAAGTATATATAATCAATTAGACACCAGTGCTTTCTCCAAGGACATAAACCTAATCAGGCAAGTGACCTATTTTTTCCTTATCATATGTGTATTTTTAAAAAATAATGCAGCTTTCTCACTGACTTCTATATGCATCTAAACAGTCTAGTAAGATCACTCTCCTTTACATCTTCATTATGTTACTATAAATCACATCATCAATATAATTAGTATAAAGATAAGAAATTTTAAGGAAATGCTAGTTTTTGATGTAACAGATGAAGGAGGACAAGTGGACAAGTAGGAAACCTGACCAGGAGAAGATAAGTTTGCACAGTTTTCAAGTAATCTTGGGGAAAGCTTGCACATTCTTGGAATTAAAAAGAAAAAAAAATCTTTTATTTTTTATGTAGAGTTGATTGCTACAGTTATTTAAGTATACGCAGAACTATTTTGCCTTTCAATCATCCAGAATACCTTTTTTTCTAATTGTTTTGTCCTTAGAGTTGTATTAAACTGCACAGTATTTTTTTTATGAAAATAGTGTTAATTAAGTGAAGGCTAGATAAGTGAGCAGAAACCTAGTCATATAAAGTATTAGACTTCCAGCACCCACGTGAGTGCTATTGGTAATTCCTAACAAATAATAAGTCAATATGGGATTTTGAAAAATTTACTGAGTAGATTTTGGTCTATGTAGTAGCAAGAATTTCCAGTCTATTCACTTTATATTTAAGAGGTTAGTCTGTAAACCTTGCAAATGAGCCCTGGATTATATTCCTGAGAGCCTAGGAAGTCAGCAGTACAGCAGATGTCCCTGAATAAACCACTATTTTATCGTTTCCAACTATTTCAGTCACTTAAAAGACTCCATAATAACCAACGACTCCAAAGCAGAGTATAAAATAGTTGTTATTGTAGTCAGCTATACATAAGTAATTTCTTAAATGACTTCTGTTCAGCACGTAATTTCTCCAGATGAAGGAGTCAAATGTAATATGTGCCGTACATGGAAAGAGAATTTTCATGAACACCATCTGCATTCTGGCATTTTTGAAGTCTTAACAAGAGCCTTTACAATGCAGAGGGGTGGAAAATTGACAAATTTTGTGCATTATATTTTCTCACAATGTTTGCTATGTTCATAACAATAAAGCTTTCAGATGTAAAATGCGAGCTAAACTTCATCTTGCTGTGCAAATCAGTACATTAAGCAAGCCTAGCAGGAAAGCCTGAGAGGTAAACAAATCTCCTGCAGGAGATTTTCTATCAAATGTAATAAGAAATAAGATTTAAATGATGATTTGACCTAAAGGAATGAACTAGAAGTCAAGAGGTACAGAAAAATGTCCTGAAAATGACCATATACTTGTACAGTATTTTGTGAAAAGTTAAAGAATGAAAAAAAAAATTAAAATATTGTATTAAAGTCTAATGTCAGGATAGGATAAACTGCTACAGCAACAACAACAACAACAACAACAACAATAATAATAATAATAATAAAGACTTTATATTTTTTTCTTTTTTAATAGTCCAGGCAGGGGTCCCTGACTGGTGGGCGGCTCCCTCCCACACAAAGGTCCAGAGCCCCAGGTTGCTCCCTTCTAGTACTCTGTGGCTCTTTAAAGTCTTGTCATTATCCACATCAGAAAGGCTGCTTTGTCCTGTTCAGGGCTTGGTGGCAGGAGAGAGAAAGAACATAAAGGAGGCACGCCCACTCAGTTAAAGGTTTGAACATAAAAACAGCAGACGCTTTCTACTCTCATTCCATTAGGAAGGACAGAGTCAAAGGATGAGATGGGATGCCAAGGGAAGAGGATTTTGATTAACAGTCACCTGTGCTACACATACCAACAAATTAATATCGATGCTATCATGACAAATTAAGTAAGTTTCTAAAAAACAAATGTTAGTCTATCAAAAAGAAACTAAAAGAATCAGGATCCCTTACAAAAATGTAAAAACAATAATGGTCAGTCATTTGACTATGTCATCGAATATGCTTTTCAATGGACAAGAGAAGCAGCAGTAACTGTCAGCATACCAATCTTATTAACTTAGAGAATATTTATGCATGAAGCATCAATGTGAACTAGGAGAAATTAAGGATTTAATAGAGAAATGGGAGAGATAAATGTCTTCTTCGAGTCGCTCTACTTAGGCGTGTGCTTGAGTGAGTAACCTTTCTGAACCTCAGATTTCTCTCCTGTAAAATGGAACAAAACACACCCAATCTAAATACAGTTAAGTCTTTACTTAATATCATCTATATGTTTTTGAAGACTGACATTAAGGTCAACAACATAAGGAAACCAATTTTATCGTAGGTTAATTCACTTTTTTTTTTTAAAAAGTTAAGTTTCTAGGGCATATTTCTAGTCACAAAAACACATCACCAATCTTCTAAAAAAAAAAAGGACTCCAAAACTTCTAATATTAAACATTGAAATATGTGCGAACTATTCACACATTTAAGAAAGATGAATACGAACAAGTAAGATCATGATTTTCCAGCCAGCTTATTTCAGCTCTGGGTCGCATGTGACCGGAGCCTCTCCCAGTACCTCATTAACCCACACCCACACTCATTCAGATGGAGACAGTTGGCCTTGCCAGTTCACCTAATGTGCATATCTTTAGGATATAGGAGGAATCCCATGTAGACATGGGGACCATGTGCAACTCTACACAGACAGAGACAGTAGCGTTGGCCGGAAATGATTTATTTTTAATCAACATTATAACGAAAGATGAGCAAAATAAATTTAGTCGAAGGCCTGTTGTAGTTCACAATTGTTCATTTGTCAACATTAAAATAAGATAAAGTGAGTAAAAACAATCTGTAATGTCAAGGAGCCACATAAACCTATATTAGGCATTGCATGAAATATTGGCATTTTTAGTGCTTGTCTTTAAAATTCTAAGAAATGTGTTAAATTGCATGTTATTTATTGATTAAATGGCTTGAAATTTTAACATAATTCTTTAATTAATATTACTTCATAATCAACAGATCTATTTCTCCTATTAAAATTACTAAAGAAAAATAAAGTATTATTTACATTCTTTTACATTTATAGTTCCATTGAAATATAAGAACATATTAAATTTCTACTAACATTACAGCAATATTTTAAAATATTTTTGTTAGTCCATTACTATCAGTAAAATAATTTAAGTTTACAGTGTGTGTGTGGATATATGCATATATATGTATATATGTATATATAGATAGCTATGCATATATTTCGTTATATATTACAGTTTAATCTATATATTTAAAAATAAATAAAAATTTTAAATAGAGGTAATAACATTCTTTGTAAATAGTTCTATTTTATTTTATTAGGAAGAAAATTTTGTTTTAACTAACATATTGTTAATAGTTTTTGCCATATGATAAAAAATTATTATTAATATTATATCTTATTTGAATTATTTTTAATTTATAAGTCTTATATTGCTATCATATTTATATATGTCTATATATTAATATAATGTTAAATCTGCTAATATAATATCAATGCATTAATATTAACATCAATAATAGTGGAAATTATGTTATTGATTTTAATTCCTCCCTAAAAATTTAACTTAACATTTATTCAAAAGTCTGGTTCTAAATTAGCTTAGTTTTATATAATTGTTAATGGATATGAAAATTTAAAAAGATAACTCATAAAGTTACAATTTTTATTTGACAGCCACTGATAAACACACACACACACACACACACACACACACTTAGGAAATGGTTTATTGTTATGACGGTAGACATAAACACATAATTCGATAACAGGGTAATATCTATTTTTAACTAATTTATTGTCATGTCTCATTAGATCATCATTGCTTTTCTCTCATAATAATGGTTTAAAAGATCTAATAGTAACAGGAGAAAAGTTAGCTCTGCTATTTTCTTGCTGTTCATTTCTGGCATTTTAGTATTATCTTCAAACTGTGATTTCTATGGGAAAATATTTTTCTAAGACTTGTTCATTTGGGGAAGATCGGTGCAGTTAAAGCTAGATATTTTTATTTAAATAAGGTAACAAAGTTGTAGTTTGTAGCACTACCTTGAAAACAAATGAAAAGTGAAAGCAACTTTGTGGAACTCTGTAATATCAAAGACATTGAGAGCAGTCCTCCGACATGTGTGTCCCAACCAACACTTTGCTACTGCGTATGGGACCAGGTAAGTTTTTATATTTTATATTCATAAGCTTTACCCTTTCTTTAACTTTAAAATAAAAATATTAAAAATACCATATTTTTTTCTACACTACCATGGATAATTTTGCACATAGTCGAGTATGGCATCTCACATTAAGCTATAGATAATTTTCAGTCCTTCAAAAGAACACTCAGATAGCTTATCCTAGTATAAATTTGGATCACACTTTGTGATAAAACTTTTATTAATTCTTAAGTATTGCCATGAAATAGAAAATCCCTAAATTCAAAGTAAGTCTTTTTATGTGCATCATAAAAGTACATGACTACTTAAACTCTGAATTTATTATATTTGCTGAAAAATAGCTAACCTTGTGAGAGAAACTTTTAACATTTTCTGAAGGATTCTAGAAAGAAATAAAAATTATTAAACAGGCAATTTTATTTTAAAGTGTGTGCTTGCCTGGGGAAAGAAAAGAACTGGAAGGAAAGTGTATGCATATTGAAATGTCTGAATTGCATGAAAACTTTTGATCTCTTCCTTTCCAAAAAAAAAGTCAGGACTCAAGATTACATTATGTATGAATACCTGGAATATATACATTCATTCATTTGAATGTATTTTCATATATTTGCAATCACAAATTCTTAAATGATACACATTTTTCCATATCATATTTGTATAAAATCCCAGCCAGGACATTTTACTCTTTTTTAAAGAGAAAAATAACTAGAGACTTCTTGCTAAATATACATGCCATTTTAAAAGAAACTTTTCATAGACTATCCTGAGGTCTGTTTAAATGTATATACTGATATGAATGTCCTTTCTTCCTTCAAGAAAATGATTACTTTAAAAAATCAAAACTATTTTTTAAAATGTATTTTCCTCAAGGTTACTGAAAGAAATATGTATTTTTACTTCTTGACCCAACTTGATAGTCCTCAAAATTTCCTGTTGATAAATCAGGAATAAGGTGCTGTAATAGTTCCTGTTGAAGGACATCATGAAGAGCTTGAAGTACAAAATAAAATAGAGGCATCAAACTAACACTAAATAATTCCTCTGTTTATGATTTAACTAAAAATTCATAAGTATTTCTTCTTACTGAACTGTTAACATAAAAATAATCTTTTTGAAATTGTTGAAGTTTATTATGACAATATGGGAAATAGAGAAAACACTATTGAGCATCTAATATATGTTGGACACACCACTAAATGTTTTATATGTGCATCTAATTTAATTCTTCCTACAGCCATACTATGGAAATAAGGTTAGTTTCATTTTATCAGAAGGAAGATTACATTCAGGAAAATTTAGTCATTATATCAATATCTTGGAACTTTAAACTTTAAATACCGAAAACTTAAAAATACCTCACTGCAAAGTGCTTGCTCAGTGTAATAATTAAGCAAGATCAGAATGATTTGTTTTGGGTTCAAAAACATCAAGATGGTATTCTGAACAATTTGTTTAGGGATACTCAACCTCAAAGTTATTGACATTTAGGTCTGGACATTCTTCATTATAGGCCTCTGAACTATGCACTGAAGTATATTTAGCAGCATATCTGCCTTCTTTTCCCTAGATGCCAACTGCACATCCCACTCAATCCAAATATAACAAATAAAAATATCTCTTGACAAAACAAAAGATTCCTAGTGGGGCAAAGTTGCCTCTGGTGAGACCCCCTGAAAAGTAGAACAACAGAAGAAGGCATTTTAATACTCCCTCATGTTATATCCTTCTTTCTACCCTGTGTACACACACACACACACACACACACACACACACACACACACACACACACAAACGAAAAACGACAAAAGTCAAAGAAAACAACAATATAGTGGTAAATGACATAAAAGAAAACCAACAAAAAATAATACATGAATCTGTCTGTATACATCATGAAACAATAATCACAACACAATTTGTTTTGGGAGATTGAACAGAAACTTCATCAGAAGAGGAAGTAAAAAAATATAAAATTCAAACACTATCTCCTGAGAGTGCTATTGCTACTACACTAAATTTTGTTTTCAAATCTCAAAATGTCCTCTAATTATGTAGGAAGAAAATGTAATATTAGAGTTCATGTAAAGGGGTGATAATATACAGCTCTCCAAATGCCATGCTGTGGTATCTAGAATGGACTGAGTATTACTAATAAAATATATAATTCATCCAAGGTAAATCTAAGCAAAATCATTTTGCATCTTATTTTATGGTAATTAGAAAATAATAAATTTTAAACTCCTTTTGGTGACCTGCTGCTTCCTCAGGGAAGTTCAAAATTCTGCACACCCAGTTACTTCTGAGCCCTAACAGCCACTTTCCTCACACCTAACTTAAGAAGAAAAATCTGTAGTCTGAAGCAAAGATAAAACAAAGTTCTCAAGATCTTACAATGAGACCGCTATAGTAGGATGTAACACTTGTAGAAAAAGAGTAAATATGGGAGTCAAAAGTTTACTTTTTCTATTTTTATTTCTTTCTCTCAATGTGGCTATAAAATTAATAGAACCAAGAAAAGTTTTAAAGGAAGCTTCCAGCATCTTTCTGGAAAGAGGACAAAGGGATCATCAAACTTCCATAAGGGTCAGACCACGAAAGAGATAATTCTTTATTGCTGATGCACTGGACATTTATGGAGACTGCATGCTCCAAAATGCCGCCTTTGTGATCAATAATACTAACATTAGCTCTCAGTTTTGAAAACTGAGATAAAACAAGTGTTCATGGAAACTGGATCTATCCTTCAGGACACAGGAAGAACACAGCGGCTAGAAGGGACAGGAGAGAATAGATAATGTTATTTTCTATTTGAAATTTGTTAAATTTATAATCCTCTCTATAGTTCTTTATGTCTTTCTTTTTCTTTTCCTTCCTATGTCATTTATCTTACACATATTCTCTTTATCTAGTCAATTCATGAAGTTAAAGAAATTTTGTTACTAACAAAACCTGCTCTCTTTTTACTCCTGCTTTTTCTCTCTACAGAATTCCCATTTTTCCCTCCACTGGCATTCTGGGATGATGGCAAAGTAGACATTCTTACAAATGCACCTTGGTGGTTAGCTCATTTCATGAACTGGCCTTTTTAGAATAAGTTGGGTTCAAGAGGGAAAAAAATGGCTCTACTCCCTGAGTTCAAAGTATACTAGTAATACCCGGGCTACAGCTGGTCGTAAGGCACCTTGGCCTCCTAGTCCTGGCCATTGCTTTCAAGAAAGAGTTAAGCACTTATTCAAACTAGTACACCTCACATAGAAGACAGAGAAAAAAATGAAACGCATGCATCTAAATACACACTCTCTCTCTCTCTTACTCAATTACATATCAAGGCACTCACATGCATCTGGGGGCCAGGAGTTCTTCACAGCAACTGTGAGACATCTAGAATTCATCATAGGAGACCGTTACTGCCTGTTCCTGAAGAACTGAGTAATGTGGTCATCCTTGGTGACTTGAACATCACCATAGTTTTATTCTAAACAATGGCCTCTCAGTCCCTTCCTCTCATTGTCTCCAATGACTTTCCCAGCTATTCCACCTGACCCAAGTGCAGCCATGGTTAGAACTGCTCCTCCAGAATCACTATCGAAAGCCTGCTCTCTGACTACAGTTGTAAATATTCAAGACCTCTCGTGCTCATAAGACCCTTTGGTCCACTAACTTCTCTCATCATTCACCCCATTGTTTTATCACAATCTAACTTAGATTTTATGGTTCATAATTTTCAATAACATTTCTGAAAATGCACAATGAACTAGTGCTTGTCAAATAATCTGTAATAAAAGACATTGTATCTGTTATTGATAATGAAGATGATGCTATTGTTTATAATCCATTGTGGGCCAATACTTTTATAAGATAAAAAGAAAATAAATTATTAAAAATTAAATTTAAAAATCTCCAGACACAAAAAATACAAACCACCAATTTGTTATTAAGTTCAACAGATAAAATATTATCAATTTGCAATAACATTTTATAAATATTTATTCCTTTTTTTTGTACTTTTCTTTGTTGTTATAAACTGGTAACAAAATCTTTGTGAATCAATGCCAGTTGTGGCATACAGTTTGAATACAAATGTTTTCCTCTCCATATTTTCTTTGAACTCATCTGGCAAACTCCAGTCCCAGGTGATCTGCTTTTCCCTGTGCTTCCAAAGAAAATTGGCAGGCATCTCTCTCACTGTGAATGATCAATCTCTCCACCTGTTTTGGATCCCATCTGTCTTTATCCTCTAAGAAATTTTATATTTTTGACCAATGTTTTTCTTTCTAATTCTTCAAGTTGTCACAATCAGTTGGATCCATCTCGCTGTTATTTTTTTTTACATGCTCACATATTGCTCAGCTTACAAAATAAAATTGCACTAGATCACTCATTTCTCTCCTACCACTACATGTCTCTCTTATTCTTCATGACAAAACTTTTTGAAAAGTTTGGCCTCTCAATTTATATCTATGTCTTCACTTATCTCTAATTTCTCAACTCACACTATTTGATTCTATTCCCACCACTTAACCAAAATAGTTCTTTCTAAGGTAACCAAAGTTTTCCATTTTGATAAAGTTTATGACTATTTCAGTAGTATGTACTACTACCAGTTTCTTCATTCTAAGAACTGTTCTTCTTTTTCTGGGATTCTCCAACAACCGACTGACCTTTCTCTTTTTATTTTATCTCTTGGCAGAATCATTAAGCTTCAGTCAGATTATTAAATATTAGATTTTCTTCCACCATTTTCTAACCTAGAGTTAAACCCTTTTCAAATTATGACAGTTTGTAAATATTCAAGTCAAGATGGAAACCCAGCTTTAACCATAAAGTTTGTCTCTTCTAGTTTTATCAAAGTGCCATACTGAAATTAGTGATTGATGGATAAAAGATGCTTTCCCATCCTTTATGAATGAGCCTAACCACTTTGATTCTTCAGGGCATAGTTCACTAGTCTTACTGTTTCTGTTGGGAACAAAATACAGATGGAAACAAAAACAGATGATTGAAAACAATTCCTCAACTCCAGAGTGGAGGAGGAAAAAAAAAAAAAATTTTATCATTTTGAGTACACTAAAAATAGACATTTCTTAATAGCATATATATAATAAATACAGTATAAAATATTTTTGATTCCTAAAGGTTAATTTTCAATGTTGTTTTAAATCTCATGAAATGATAAATGTTTTAAGAGAAAGTTTCATTGTCATTTGTTCAGCTGGTCCAAAACATATTTTTAGATTCATCCTATGAGTTTCAGAGAAACACCCAAGAATTCCTTTTTACGGAGTGGCAGTATGCCATTCAAATATAAGATTTAGATACCTATGATAAATAAAATTCAACTCAATTACTGATTTCACTTATTCACACTTTCCATTAACAGAGTCATTATGATAACCACATTCAGTAGTACATAATCAACCCTGACTCCTGCAAGGCATTAAGTCATTATTAACCAAGTAAAGAAACATTTCACACCTGTAATTTCAGTTTTTGAATCAAGATAAAGAGATGATTATTTATTCCGGGATAAGAGATTTCTTATGGAGACGTAGTAGGAGGTCAACTAGGCAAAATTCTAGGCCTGGAATCAGAATCATAGCACAGGACTTGGTATTAAGGGAAGAAAGAAGAGACCACAGACTTAACTGAGGTTATGATAGGAAGCATGCCAGATCTCCCTGTGTCCATGGAGGCTAAGACTCAGAATTTAGAGTAGGGACTTGGGTAAACTAGGAGTCATCATAGAATGTGGTCAGAATAGATGTGCTTTAATGGGATACAACTTTATGTGATGTGGTTGGTGGAAGGGCTTGGCCCAGTGCTGGAACCTCAGAGTTAGATGAAGCAGATTCTGAGAGGGTCTGCTCTGCTGCCACCAGCCACTGTAGGTGGGCTTTGTGTAGAGGATCTTCTATGACAATGGTCCTCAAGCTTGAGCGTGTGTCAGAATATGTTGGTCTGCTCATTAAAAAGGCAGCTTCCCTGACCTAACCCTAGAGATTCTGACTCAGTCTGGAGTGACCCCACGAACCTTTATTTTAACAAGACTGCAAGGTAATTTTAATGGAGACTTCTGATGAAAAAGCATGGGTCAGGAGGTAAATGTGTTTAAAAGAATTTACAGAGGCTATCTCCAATCTGCCAGGAAGAACCATAACAAAAATATAATCTAATAAAACTCTCTTGTGGGCAAAAATGAGAAGACAGAATTCACTACCTTTCCTCACAGGTTACTTAGAGGTAAAAGAGAAATACTGTATCTGTTAAAAATAATTAACATGAGGATTAAATTGGTAACATATATTCAAGATTCTAGTGCCATACATGGCTATAGAAAAACTCTCTGTAAATTTCAATGGATTGATGAATAAATAAAAATAAATGGATACTTGCGTGGGAGTAAATGAAAGGTTGACTAATTGGTGTGTTAACTTCCAAGTTAGTGTCAAACATAATGGATTTTTCTTCTTAATGATTTTTGATTACCATGTTTTCCCTTTTTTCCCATGTATTTTTACTCAATAGAAAAGCCGGTGTGATTATTCTGTATTTTATCCTGCTTTCATTTGATATCCTACATACCCTTGGTGTAAATCATTAAATACACAGTTTAAACATCAACCAAGCTGAACAGCCTCTGGATCCAACTCTATTTAACTAGAAAGAAAAATTAATTCCTTCATGGGTTTTGAATTTTAAATATCCTTCCCATCTTCTTCAGTATGTTTGTGACTCTCCAGAGTATGCACTTCAAGCATTCCCACTGAAGTTCCCAATTATTGGAGCTGTCTTCCACATTAACCCTTCATTTGGCCTCATTTACAGGCATGGCTGTCTTGTCTTGTTTACACTGGGAATGAGGCAGAACTGGCATTTCTTTTTGTCACATTCCATTTATTTCCCAGCACCTGTTACAGCATACATTAAATTCATTTTCTGTGGACTCGTTCTTGAGGTGCAGAACCATACACCATTGGATGGCATTGTGGCCTCTGAATGGGACAAAGATAAATAATGCAAATTAATGCAGACAAAGGATGGGCATAGAAAAAGTGACATTTCCGATCTGTAGCATGCACTTCATGTTATGTAAATGCCCAAGTTTTTCCCAGAAGTAGAAGAAACTTAGAGATAGATGGCACACTCTTATTTATAAAAAATTTCACATACTTGATTTGATATTCATGCCGACACTCTGACACAGACAGTAATTTAATGCTCACTTTACAGATGTGGAAAGCTAAAGTTCAAAAGGATTATAAAAATCACCCAAGATCATACAGCTTGTTGACTGCAAAGCAGAACTTAATGTAAAATCTCAAGATTACATCATGTCTCCTAACAGCAGTGTCCTAAAGTAAAAGAATAAGGGAAGAAAATATCACTTGGTAGTCACAAACTACCTAATCAAAGTTTGATTGAAGGAAATCAATAGGTTGAAAATTCAATAGGTCAAAAAATTTCAATAGGTTAAAATGGCACTTTGGTTTTTTTTACCTATCGATTTTTGAGTTTGCAGTAACTTCACACAAAAGCTGTAGCCGCGCTCTGGCCTTACAATCACTGCTATTAAAATACCTCAACAACAAAATCTTTAATCTTTAACAAAATTTGTATACTTAACTGTTAATCATATCACTGAATTAACATTTAATGAAGGTAATCCAAAATAAGAAAAACTAAATATGGTTTTGTATTTGGTAGGTGTATCAGTTTCTAGTGTTCTACTGTGCTGAGTGTATTTCTCTTCACCATGTCTTTTAGGGCCACCCCCAAGTGAGGCTGTAGTGTGACAGTACTAGATTTACGACTAGCATAAATGCAGTAACTTCTGTGAACCAGGCCCTTTCGCTATCTCTCATCAATTAGTAATACGAATCTTCCAGGAAGTCGTAGATGTGAGCAAGCAGGTAATGAGATGTAGTGCATATATGTAGACACCATTGTAGTCTTGACTATGGTATATGAAATTTACTTATACTTTTGAATATTCTCAAGCTCAATTATTAATCCATAGTAAAATAGATTCCTGTTGTTCCCTACTCCTTAATAAAGAATCTCATATTTTACACTAACTTGGCATCCCATACCCAGGTATTTAGTCTCCACTGAGACCCAGTTGCAAACCAAGAGTCACTTTCAAATCATGAATGGTTTACATTATAAAAGATATAACCTAGCTCTAGAACTGAATAGACCGCTGCTTTGGCTCTCTTATTAAGACTTGTCAGAGACTCCGCACAGCATCCTTATCCAGAGGACCTAATATGCCATATGGCCTCATCAACACGGCAACTTGCACCACAGTCTAGATTGAAAGTAGTAGTTTAGTAGTTAGCTAAGTCATGACAATGACAAAATGATAAGAACAATATCACCAAACGAATCATACACAGCATGTACTGTCTTCAAAATCCAAATACCGTGCCCGTGCCTCTTTATTAAAGGTAGAGGATAAAAGAGAAACTATTTATTCTTCCTCTTTAGGAAAAAATGTCTTGACATGCTTTTAAATAGTGTAATCCTCTTAACCTCATTCTGAAACTTTCACAGATTTTTATCTCCTATGCTCTGGCATATATGGGTTTTATTAAGTATCTAGACAACATAGCAGTTCCTCCCCATGTTTGGTTACCAGGATCTCATTTAAAAAGTTGATCACTACAGAATCTCAAGATGTTAAAATTTCCTTTGGACAATATTTGACAAAGAGCATGAGGGTGAAGCTACTCGGCTTAAACTGGAGATTGGGCTCGATCTACTCTGGTAGTTACTTTATGGAAACCTTAAGTTTCTAAGAAAAAAAAAAATAGAAACCCTTGCCTTGAAAGATGAAAGAATCAAGACTCCTAATATACGAAGGTCAAGATCATTCAGGATAGCCAGCTATAAATCTCTTCCACAACATCACCTAGGGGTAGTTATCTAGCTTCCATATTAGCAATACTAGAAAGCTAATGTTCATACAGGGTTGAATTACACTCTCGGACAACATTTAATATCTCTTTGTTCTAATAAGCCAATATTTAGACCAGCACAATTTTTAACCTAACCAAAGTTCTGGAAATGTTACTTTGATATAGTTCACACAGATGGCCTTTGCCGTCTTTTGAAGTGGTAGGAATGAAGGTATTTTGAATACAGTTTAAAGTTTGGAGAGTGTTGTGGGTTGAATTGCCACCATCCTAGATAGATAGACAGATAGATAGATAGATAGATAGATAGATAGATAGATAGATAGATAGATGATAGATAGATAAATAGATGACAGATGATAGATAGATGATGATGATGATGATGATGATGATGACAGATGATAGATAGATGATGATGATGATGATGATGATGATAGATAGATAGATAGATAGATAGATAGATAGATTGAAGTCCTTATCCTCTCAGTACCTGTGATTGTGACCTTATTTAGAAATAGGGTCTTTGCACATTTAATCAAGTTAAGGTGAAGTCATACTGGACCTGGGTGGGTCCATAATCCAATATATCTGGTGTTTTTATAAGAAGACAGCTATGGGAAGACCGAAATAAAGGGGGAATAAAATGTGAAGAAGCAGGCAAAGATTAGAGTATTGTATCTAATGGGGAAGGAATTCCAAGGATTCCTGATCATCACCAGAAGCTAGGAGTGAGTCGTGGGAGAAATCCTCTCTCAGAGCCTTCAGAAGGAATCCATACTTTTGACACAATGATTTTGGCCTTTTACTCACTAGAACTGTGACATAATAAATGTCTGTTGTTTTAAGTTACTCAGTTTGTGGTACATTGTTATGTCTGCCGTATGAAACTAATACAGAAAGTTATAATCGTTACACCTTGGTACTTACAAAAATAAATTGGGGAATTATATCAAAGCAATTGAGACAGACTTCAAGTTTGAAAAATTTAGACTTAAATATTAGTCATATTACCTATCAGCTACATGATTCTGGAAAAATATCTTAATTTACTAAATGTCAAATTATGCATATATAAAATTGGAACTATAATAATAGCACCCACTTTTTGAAAATTTTATGAGATAAAATGAGTCAATGCATATAGTCAATGGTTAACATGTAGTAACTACTCAATAAACATTAGGTATTATTATTATTACTATAAAACCTTTATATTTAAAAAAAAAAAAAAGAATGGAGGTGTCTAATCGCACATTGACTCATTTACTTTGTAAATATTTATTTAGCAGCTTTTATGTCCCAGGAAATATATGAGGAATTTGGAGCATAATAGAGAATGACAGCTAATGGAGATTAAAATCTACTATTCTTTAAGTCAGTCAAAGGAAAGAGGTTAATTTCAGATAATAAATGTTATGGAAAAAATAAAATTTCTGAGGGGTAAAGACAATGGAGTTGGGAACAGGGAGCGGGCAGCTACTTGAAAGAAAATGTATTCTGAAGACTTGTCTATTCTGAGAAAATATGTTTAACTTATTAATACTGATTTTCTTTCAAAATAATTTGGTGTGGTTTGGAAAATATGATTTGGATAGTAGTATGCCAAATGGAAATACTTTCTTTTCAAAATTAGAAAAATGTAAATAGAAGTAACTTGCAGGTGGAGACAAGAATGGATGTGTTAAGAATGAGACAATAGGTGATATAAGACAAAAATAATTACTAAATAAATGAGGCTTCTAGTCATTCTTCTTTCTCTGCTTAGAAGGACTGGCTTCGGCTTTGCTTGTTGTGTTCCTTGCATCTTGCTGATGAGAGTTCTGTTATTTTTAGACTAGTAGGATTGGCAGAATGAGGAAATAGTAAAAACACAAAAGCCATTCAGGTTTAATTTTTGAGAAAAGCAGTCAGAAAAGTAAATCATACCCCTGAGACAATTTCCAGTGATGGGAGCCGCATGGACTATATATCAGGGATGATCATGTGAGAGTGGTATGCAGATGAGATGAGTTGAAGGCAGAGACAGAAGTGAATGGGAAAGAAAGTTGAAAATGTCTTCCCAGGCATTATGAGCATTTAGAGAATGAGAAAACAACAACAACAACAAAAAAAAACAGATTTTAATAAGATTTGTTATGAACTAAGTATTTAAATATGTTTTAGGACTTTTAAGAAAAATAAGTAAAGATGTGAGTTATTATGGGCAGAAACCTCGTGGTAGAACCATATGATAGACATGTTTCAGAAGCTTGATCAGTGCTTCTTCCATCTGACCTCATCCATATGAATTATCTCTGGGCTCCCCAACAGCTCTCCTAAAGCCAAGGAAATGATAGTTCATTAGAATTTGAGATATTGTGTAGTGTACCAAATAAGTGTGGGAGAAAATAAGTTTTCTTTGTGCACAAGCATAGATTAACCAGCTATTTGAGCTGCTATTGGAATCTGTCCCACTTTAGGACTTTCCAATTTAACCCTTGTCTGAGTCTTTTGAATGTCTGGGATCCAAATAATCTATTTCATAATCCTAGCTGCTATTTTTGCAGAGGAGCGGTTTAATCCTATACTCCAGACTATCACCTGGGGTTTGAACTTGATTGTTCATCTCAACTCTGCCTCACCATCTTCCTTTCAATGAATCTCCATTTTTGTTTGATCTTGCTTGTATAAAATTCCTAGAATAACCTTAAACTACTGAGACTCCCCCTGAAGTTTATATCTTCCCTGATTTACATATCTGAAGCCTCATGACTGAACCAGATTAGCTAACCATCAATTTTTAACATCTTGACTAAATATGCTGAATCCTTTTGGTACTTGGCCTCTAACTACTGGCCCTCTCAAAGGGTCCCCAGTTCTGTATTCTATTTTCTACCTCCTTATTAACTCTGTCTGTTAGCCTTATACCTTAAGCCTTAGTCCTCTTTCCTCTGTGTGTTGCATGAAGATGGTGCTGTCAAGAGGAACATTCTAACCCAACTTATTTGAAAAATACAGACCAACTACCCAAACACAACTGTACTGAGTTGGAAATAAGAAATGGAAAATCAAAAGTGATGTTTTAAATCCATTATTGACACTCAAAAGACTTTCAAGATGAAAAATACCATTCTTTTAAGTATTAAAATCTTTAATAGAAAGTTAATATTTTCGAAAAAATATTTATCATCTTTCATGTTTATACTTAGATAATTAAATATAGAGAAATTGAATTCATCAATTGAGATTAAAGAGCCCTAAAATTTTCAAGTCTGTTGGATTACTGAAGCCAATTGAACAATCACCTGATTAAACTATGCTTAAATTTGCTTATGGTTTCTTACCCATAAGATCAAAGATGTTCCTTATAAAATGTACTTATAATTAATTCATATATATCACTGTCATTATCATTTAACTCATGCAGACAGCTCTCTCTTCAGTATATACTCTGATTATTTTCCTTTTTCTACTTTATTCTCCTTTACGCTTATTAAAGGTATTTCTCTTTGAGCAAAATATATATCATTTCCTTAAAAATTTTTTTTTCTTAACAACTCTCATGTACAAATGATATTCAGATGTTTTCTATAGTATTCATTTGTCTTTATTATTTTTCTATTCCCATCTCATTCTCTCTCTTTTTTTTTTTTTTTTTTTTTTTACATTTCTTCTAAGTGTGTTTCAATGTATTTCTTTTTTGAAATCAAATGTAAGATGAATCTGAAGCCATTGTAGTGTTTACATGTTTGGTTATCAAATATTCTTTGCACCCAGCCTTTGCCCAGAGCATACGTGCCATTGAGCTTCTTTTATATAGGCAACATTAGTCCTTCTTGCTGCACTAATAAATAACCTAATGTCACTTCATCGAATTTCTCACTTGGACCCCAGTTAGAAAGCATAGTTTCGGGCTCAAGTTTTTTCACAGTCTGCAGAGTAAAATGGTCAGAGGCAGCCTGTGCTGTGACTTTGTCAGCTCTTTAGTAAATTACCTGCAAGGGTAAAGAGGACATCTTGCTTGCTGATGGAACACATTTACATTCTCATTTCTCCTATGATATATTGAATAACATTATAGGACATAAATCATTATATGTCTAATATAATAATTACATAATTAAATGCATAAGGCCCCAAAACGAGCCTTTACGAAGAACATATGTTTTATAAAAGAAAGGGAGACATAGTTTTCAAAACTGTGAGTAAAACCTTTATCCTGCAAGGAAATACAACTGGCAACAATATTTAAAAACAGAATGGCAGGAGGGATCTGTTCCCACCATTATACTTGAAGTGCTTTACTTTTGATGCCATTTACAACAAATCCTATGGGAATGGTAAAACTATTCCCATTTTACAGATGAAACTCAGAACTAGAAAGTGACTCATCATATAATAGGTGGAAACCGGATTCAAAGTCTATAAAAACACAATAGCTCTTGTGTCTATAAACAGCATCCCACACTCTGCTAATATTTCTGTAAATAAAACTATCATTACAGTTTTCACTTTTGAAAGCAAATTGCAAGTGTTCATTAGAGAATTCATATAAATAAGCAAGGTTTCTTGAAGTTATAATCAGAAGGTATAGAATTCATAGACATAATTTTATCTGTGCACATATGTATAAAATATACACATATATTATATATTATGTCATACTATATATCATGTTATACTATATATTATATTGTACAATTATATATTATAATATATATTAAATATACAAACATATACAATATGCTAATATTATCTTTGAAAATTATGCCTTATAATTGTAACTCTTAGAAACCTTGCTTATTATATACTAACAAATGTTATTGCAGCTTCCTGACCTCCTGATGTGCAGTCTTATCCAGGAAATACATTTTTCCTCAATTTAACCACAAGACATATTTCATAGAATTAATTTTAAATAGTTTTTCATGACAATTCTGTGGATATGATTTTTTTCTATTTATTTTTTCTGAAGTATTTTTACCTATTTGTATTATTATCTTTGAGTGCCTTGAATCACATATATTTCAAACTAACAAAACACCAAACACGAAGTTATATCAGGTGAGAAAATGAGGAGAGATGAAAAATAAGAAAAGTAATTAAGAAACTTAGATATACGTGCTACTCCTGCCATCTTGTGGGTTTTCTGTGTTATCCAAAGACTTGACAACATTTTTTAAGGAAATTTTTGAAAAATTTAAAAGAGTATTTTGAACATTTTTGCTCCTATGATGTCAATGACTTAAAACTAACATACTTACAAGCAAACAAACAAACCAAAAATAACAAAATGCAATTTATTCTCAAATAGTTCATAAATTATGTATATTTATACCTATGTCTATAATCTATAGCTATCTTTATACTTATATCTACTTCTATGTCAATATCTATAGTTTTCAAGAAAAAGATAAAGAAATAGCTAATGACAAACAAATGGGACCGAATGAGTCTGGGTGATACTTTGTTCTTATTCTTGCAATTTATTTTGTTTCAAATTATTTACAAATAAACCATCTCTCTCTCTCTTTCTCTCTCTCTCTAAATGCCACACTACCAAATACCCCCTCTCCTTTTCGTCATCAGCCTTTCTCTCCCTCCTAAATGTCTGTAAAGCCTCTCAATGCCCCGCCTCTCCCTCCAGGCATTGCAGACATAGTCTTTGATCTTTGCCAGAAAAATTCTTCTAGAGGAGAGTCTATACTTGTTTCCATTTATTTGCTCTTATTCTATATTAAAACACTAGCTCAAACATAAAATATGTAATGGTTAAAACTAAACTCCTGATGTTCCTTTCCAAACCTATGCTTCCAACAGCCTTTCCATTTAATGCACAGAACTCCGTTATCCTGTCCGTCCCTGTCCCCCGCACGAGTTGCCTTTCTCTTCTTTTCACAAAGCAGGTCACCTCTCAGCAAATCTTATCAGTTCTGAGATCAAAGTATATCCAGAATTTTGACTTCTCAACTCTTCCGTTACAATACGAACACCTCTCCCTTGGATTACTTCAATAGCCTTCTGACTGTTCTTTGAATCTCTACTCTTGCTTCTCTGGAATTTATTCTCAGCACAGTATTCAGAGCAATTATTTCAAATGGAAAGTCAGATCAACTCACTACTCTATTTAAGACATTTAATGGTTTGCTTAGGAAGTCTCGAAGTTCATACAAAAGCCTACAAAGACCTTTATGATCCGATCATCAATCCAGCTCTCTTCCCCTATGCACACTGTCCCCGATTACTTATGTGAAGACTTAAGGCCCTGGTCCTAGATTCCTCTGTTTCAGCTTCACTAGCTGCCTCGCTGTTCTTCATACGTAACAGCATGGTCCTGCCTCACTGTCCTTTGGACTTCTTATACACTTCCTGAAATTATCTTTCCCTAAAGATTTGCGTGAATGCAGATTTTTTAGATCTTTACTCAAATATCACCTTTATGGTGATAGAGTTTAAATTCATCACAACTGTGTCATCCACTCCAGGCACTCCCTCTGTTGCTTACCTTACTTTATTCCCCCTGCTCTCATAATACTTCAACACGGGCTACATGTTTACTTGCATATTTGTTTATATCTATTCACTCATTTAGGAAGTAAGCTCTCTGTGAATGAGGACTTTGTCTCTGTGGTTAGTCTAGAACAATGACAGGCTCACTAAAAGTGATCGATCAATAAATATACCTACAATGAATAACTGAATCATTTTAAAACGGTTGCTCCAGTTGCCTTTTCTAGTGACTGAAATTGGAATAAGCAACACTACTTTTGTTGTATAGTTAATTAAAAAGAGATCTATTTGCTACAAAAAATGTTGTATTGTAGTAAAGTTAATATTTTTCTCACAAAACTTAAATCCCTTCCTCAGACAAATGGCCTAGCTAATAGCTCTCAGTGACAAGTAAATGTAGGTTTTTGACAATATCCCCAGCCTTCCAGGACTTTCCTTTTACACAACCCTTAGGTAGAACCCCTATGAAGCTTACTAAAACCCTGCTGTTTTGGTTTAAATTCACCGATCCGGTTTTAGTCTGGGAAGCCAAAGCACTAAAATTGCAAACCCTAATAAAGGCAGGTGCCCCAAATCCTGCCGTACCCTCTGCCTTGACTTCCTTGTGTACCTCGTCCAGATTCCATCAGTAATGAACTTCACTATTTCTCTTTCCCTTGCAGTCTTTGGTGAACGATTTCTCATCATAGGACACCTCTGAGATCTATTTAACTAATGTTAATTCAGCTAAGTTATAACACCTATCCATTGAAAAAATATTCCCTAAAATTATTTTTTTAATTTCTGAATTTGATGTAAATAATTATTATTCATAGAAATTAAAATAATCCAGCCCCATATTCCATAATCTACATGAAATTTAGAAAATGCTATAAGTAGCTACGTTGAAAAGACAAATATTTCAAGTTCCTTTATTTTTAAATTTTGCACTTAATTAATTTTGCCATTAGAAATGAATTTTCAAACCCATTGTCACCAAATTTTGTGATTGTTTTGTGAAAATCAGAAAGTACATGGATTTTGCATGAAACTCCACCGATAGCTGAAAAGCTGTTCAGACACTGTCTTACCGCCTTTTCTCTCCTGCTTCTTCATCTGTCTTTAATATAAATATAAATTCCACTGGAATTCTTTTTAAATTTTTAAATTTATCTATTTCCGAACCTACCCTTCTAGCCCTATAACCTGCATTTTCCTTTATACTGCATTCATTTTCATTCGACTTTTGATTTTTATGCTTAAATTCTCTGAAGAGAATGATTTTTTTTCATATTTTGTGATATGATATTGTACCAATACATTCACAACCTAAAATTAAATTTTTTGTTTTAAGTCTATAACACTCTAAGTACCCAAATGATTTCTTACCTATCATTTTTATTTGTATTTCTTTAAAGTATTAATTATTTTCAAATTTCCACCAACTTTCTCTATTAGTTTTTATTGTAATTCACTTACTAACTTGCTATCGGCTATAAATTAATTTTCTATTGCTTTCATAGAAGGAGCAAGGAGGGGCAAAGATGTAATATTTAAGACCGTAAGCTTTGTTACTGATGTAGAGAAGAAATATATAAAAAAAGTTACCTATTTATTTTTATAGTATTGCATTTAGACCTAAAGGTGAGAGCTTTCACTCATGTAACTTATTATTACCTTGGAGATCTGACTTCACAAGTTTTTCTTTATTCAATTACTTGCAGATTTGAAGTGTAAGGATGACTTTAAAATGAACAAAAAAAATGAAAAAAAAAAGATTAGTGTTCTATCAGTGTTACACATCCAGGTTATTTGTGTCTTTTGTGTTGTAGAAGTCTAAACTATAGAAAATTGGTAATAATAAAAATGAGTTTTGTCCACAAAAATGCTAAGCAGTCGTGTCCAGTGAAATGTAATTGATTATTGCCTTGTGAATAGACCAGTTTTGGCATATACTTGTAAGTTTATTCCAGCATTCCTTCACTGCATATAAATGTGCGAATCTTTTAATTTTGTTTTCGCTACTAGCATCATTTTACTAGTTTTCTTATTAATTTGTGAATTAAATAAAATCACTGATGTGTGCATTTCATAATTGTACCAGATTCATAATTATGCCTTCTTTTGAAAATTTATTTTTTAAAAGACAATTTAAAAAAAGACAATGTGTTTCCTAATGTTAACACAAATTGCTTTGACCTTAGGCAACAATGTTAGGGGAACTTAAAACCTCCTCCTTAATTCAGGTATTTCAAGAATTAGTCCCCCCGCCCCTTAGTATTCTCTACCTTGTACCCAAAGGTAAGCAGATCTTAACCTTATCAATGTTACTGAAACAACTTTAATCACTTTTAATATTTTGAATGTGAACATACATGTGTGGGTGTATACGTGTGTGTGTGTGTGTGTGTGTGTGTGTGTTTGCGCTTTTAGATGTTACTAAAGATTATTAGTAGAGATAACAGAGTATTTTATAACAAATAGCCTAATTACACAATCTAATAGAATCTCAGCCAACATTCCAATCTTTGCCAAAAATCTCTGTTAAATGCCTTCCAAGGAGCCGCCTTTCTTTTCTTGTCCCTGCCACAAAGCAATCAGCTTAGCCCAAGAATTTTCTTCTGTTCACCTCCATCAAATGCCTTCAACTTTTATTATGCATCAGCCTTATTCAGCCAGAAAACTTGGAGCCAGCCCTATCTCCAGACTTTGGAGGCTGCTTGTATCCCATTGAGAGCTTATGTAAGCATCTTCCGACAAAGATGCAATGTTTCTCACAGTGCTAGAAGTCATTATAGTTTAGTTTACAGCAATTCACTTTATACAGATCCATCCTTAGTTTTTATGACATTTAGTCCATTATTCAGATCAATAGCATTTATTGCAGAAACTACACAAATGCATGTCACTCGGCCAGGTTTAAAAAAAATGACTTACCTTCCCAAAGGAAAAGAATGGTTGTCAAACTAACATTTAACATTTATATTTTTCATAAGGATAATTTCAGCAATTTTTAGTAGAATTCAATAAAATGCTTCCAGTTAGTGGGTGAAGAATATCATCAAAAAAATCATTCTGTCCTTTTCCCTTTGCTTTACTTGCCTCTCTCAACACATTGTATCTCTGAGATTTGTCACTTGTGGCTTTTAAACATCTCTTAAAAACTACTAGTTCTCTTCACTCCCTTCGTGTCAGCACAGAACTGATTAAGAAGGGACGGTTTTGGTGGTGAGATGCCCAGTTAAAAGAACGCTTGAGGAGCCCACATGAGAACGAAAGGGCAGGCACCGACTTTATCGTGGGGAGAGCGCGTTTCTGTGCTAAGGGACCACATGGGCTTTATATATGTCAGAGAATTCGGACATTCTGCCACACATGCATAATAAACAATAAGCTGAGTCTTACTTACACAAGTTAGGCGCAGGTGCCTTACTACATTAATGTAACATTTTAAATCCGAAGTCCTATCCTTAGCCACTAGCTTGGATCACAGCCAGACCCGGGACCCACACTCTGCCACTAGAAGAAATCAGGCAAACTGGATTTTGGTACCTGATCTGCTGTAAACAGCCCACCTTACTCTTTACTTCCTCTTGCAATGACTTCCCAGGTTCTAGTCTTCTAAAACACATAGTTCAGATTCTTTATGTTGTATAGAAGGTCTTTTTTGTCCTCTCCTCTAACTGTTCCTGACTTAATCTAATGTACCATGAGGCCACTTTCAGAACAACTAGGTGAAAACACTGGGCCACTTTCACATCAACTAGGTCAAAATGTGAAGCCCATTATAAAGTGGTCTTCCTACATTGATGAGTTAAACACTCTCGGTGTTTATTGCAACTGAGCTTGGACATATGGTTTACTTTGGCTGATGAAATGTGAGAGAAAGTGACGTGAAGCACTTTTGAAGAAATGTTTTAAAAGCTATCACACAGTTTTACTATTACTCTTTACACACGCACACACACAATTTCTTTTCCACAGATAGGGCCTATCTGAGAATAAAAGATGGAAAAAACAAACAAACAATAGAAACACACACAGATGCTCTGCAATAGAGTGTGAAGTAGAAGTAAATGGCTTTGTTTTCAAGCCATTGAAAAAATTTTTGAGTTGTTTGCTACCAAAGACCAACCCAGCCTAAGAAGACTAATTCACTTTGCATTCATTGGTCAGCTTTGGGGTTTCAGAATGATGTAGCCTGGGTGTTTGTCCTTGGGCTATTTACTTTATATTCTATGTTTCATCTGAAAAAATAGAAAAAGAAAGACCAATTTCATGTGGTTATCATCATAAACAAATAACTTTAAATGTGCAAGGCACTCAGAAGAGTACCTGGACTATTTTGAATGTTTCCTAGATGTCACCTGTTAGCTGCCATCACCACCAATACTCCTACTATTGCTCTATCAGACACTGGTTCAATCCCGATTTTCTAATTATACCACTTATTAATCATCTGGCATAATTTGTTTAAATGTTTAAGCCTCAGTTTCCTGATATAAATTCCTTTATATGTAGTGTCTTTTACTTAACCTTTATAAAGTCTTAACCAGTATATCAGACTGGTGCCCAGATGGGTTCATTTTCCAAATATTTTCATGAATCGCTGGCTTCATTTTGGTATTAACTTCTAATGGTTCACATCTAACAACATTTTTATCATTTTTTCCCTTCCTTTTTAAGCTGACAAAGGTAACCTAAATATACTCAACCTTCTCAATTTGTCTTTTTGGATATTCTAATATTGTGCTTTCATAAATTTTCACATATTCTTTCCTCTAAACAGAGCTCCAAATAAATCATTCTAAGTGTCAACATTTCTGCTGTAGAAGATATTCTGCAAAGTTGTACATTAAGTTGGCAAACATTTAAAAGTATCTGAAACAATCATAAGTTATAGAGCCTCAAGGAAAAATCTTTCTAGAAGTTTATTCTTCCTATTGTCATGTTCTCAAAGATGAAGAATAATGTTCTTTCTTATTTTCTTACTAGGAACAAAGAAACAATCTTCGTTTTTTATAAATCCTATAAATTGTGTTTCCTTAATTTTTTTATATCTCTATTCTTTCCAATCAAAACATCTTTTATCATCCATATTTGACATTGATTTTCAGTGCAACCCATTTTACTGAATTCTACAAACAGATTACATACGGGTTGGTACCTAAAACAAAACAAGACAAAACAAAACCATTTTTTTTTTAAAAATGCATCATTTATCACTAACAAAATATAACACAAAGTTAAGTTAGCTTTTCTGCTAGATGTTTTAGATGTTAAATATTTTTTCCATTACCTCATGACTTTCTGGTTTTCTTGATTTTAATTTCTCTTCAAATTCAGTCTACCCTTTAACAATATCAAAGCTACTTTTTTAAGAATTAGGTTATTTCAGCCTCCATAGACTCTCTAACATTAATAGGCTAAAGGTAAAATTACTTCACATGAGCTATTTAAGTCAACTTTTATGAATTCTTCTTTTCATTTGGTACCTATGATGCCACCTACTTCTGTGTAATCTCTAGCTCCTTCTCAGTCTCCTTCCCTTAAACCTATAATTCTGCAATTGATATTCCCCACAATTCTGATCCCTCTGTCTACACTTCTGTTTCTGTATTGTTTCCCACAGAGATCTAAACAGCTCCTGAGCTGCCGTTAATACCCCAATATCATCTACAGACAAATACCGTTTTTGTGTTTTTAATGATCTGGTCTAAGTATTTCTTTATAAATGCTTAAATAGCACCTCGTGTTAATCACAATTAAAGGAAAAACCTTTTCCCATGTACTCATCCCTTTTGCCTGTCATCCCACAAAATATATATATATATATGTGTGTGTGTGTATATATATATATATATATATATATATATATATATATATATATAAAACATCTTTGCTTCCTGCCTTCCTTGTTTTCATAATTGGCTTTGTTTAGTATTTTAATCTTTAGATTTTATAATTATTACAGAATCGTGGAATTGGAAGAAATCTTATAGATCATCTAAGCTATCCCTAGGGATACATAAATTTCCTCTATAATTTGACCTCTGGATAAAGCATCTGTGAACTCAGCAATTGTAGGTTAAGCTGCACGTTTATAGTTTTTTCCCAGGAGACTGTTGCTAGCTTTGTCACACAGGATAGTTAAAACAAATGGCCTGGATTTATTTTTTTTCTCTTTTTTCTCACTACGTTTTAGCTTGCTTATTTCCAAATTCTGTCAATTCAATCTTTTCAATAGCCCTCAAATACAAACCATCTCTTCCTTTTACACTGTCTGCAATTTGGACCACGCTCATGGATCTATCCCCCCTTGAAATATTGCTGCACTCTTTCGGGTACAAAAGGAAAATACCTCACCAGCGAACATTCAAGAAAACAATCCGAGAGCCTGGAGACAGAGTAGCTCATAGAACTTTCTTCCCGGTTGTATTGATTTCTTATTGTTGTTACAAATTACCAATGACTTTGTGTCTTAAAACAACAACAATTTATTATCTTACACAGTTAGAGGTCAGAAGTTCTAAAATCAGTATGTGTTTGGGTCTCTTTTCCGGCTTCTAGAGGTTGCTTGTGTTCCTTGGCTTGTGGACTCTACAGAGCCAGCATTTTAACATCTTCACACAGTCAGATCTTCTTTTCTCTTTCTCATTCTTTCTGTCCTCTCCCCTCCTCTCTTCTTCTCTCCTCTCCTCTCCTTTCCTTTCTTCTTCTTTCCTCCCTTCCCTCTTCTCCCCTCCCTTCCCCTCTCTCCTTCTCTCTCTCTCTCTCTCTCTCTCTCTCTCTCTTTCTCTCTGTCTCTCTCTCTCCCTCCTGCTTATCAAAGCCAAGTTGATGAGAAAAAGTACCTTGAATAGCGCTATGATCTGAACTAATACAGAAACTGGAGGCTGTGTCTAAGAATGCAACAGGCTTCACTAATAGAGCTTTTTATGGCTCCAATAGAAGTTTGGTTAAGGTCATTTTTCTATTAAATGTTGGAACATTTCTGCTATTAATTTCTGGAATGAAATGTTTCCTATGCCTAGTCTCTCAAAGAATATTCAGCCGCATAATTTGATTTGTTATCATTTTCATACAAATAGATTTCATCTTTCCGGATATATTCTGGTCTAATTGGGGATTCAGTATATAGCATATTCTTTCAATTATGAATAGATTATAATTCCCTCTAGTGTTTAGGTTTTGTTTGTTTATTTGTTTTAATGTCATTTTCTTCAGTTTTGACCTTTTTCTCATATCTGGGAACAGAGTTCTGAAAATCAGACATTTGGCGAAGCCTTGACAACTGAAACAGACCCTTAATTAACATCGCTGTCTTCAGTGTTCCCCTAGTCATGGCATCATTTATGTCTCTGCTGGTTTAAACTTTTTTTTTTTTTAAATAAAGCTTTTAATGTCACTCTCCTTTTAAAAAATGCATAAGGGTTTTCTACAGCCAAATGAATACCTGAATTCCTTGTCAAAGAATTCAGGACCCTCTGGGGTCTGTCCTCAACACTAACTTTAGAGACTTAACTTCCATATGTTTTTACCCATAGCTCATCTCTCATAAGAGAGATATCAGAGCATTTTAAATCTGTTAGTCCCTTAGTTCATATTTTCAAAGGTACCACTTGAAAGCTGTAAAATCAATCAAATATAGTAAGATTCACTATACCCTGAAACTCTGTCTTCTCATTAAACATAATAATTTCTGCCAATGAAGATTGATAGGATGACCAAAAATAATTGAAAGTGTTTAGATGGTCAAATCTCACTCAGGTCATGGGAATCAGGAACATACACTATAAGCTCACGAATGCAAAACTTCATCATTGACTGATCCCTCCATATGACCCTTTGTAGTCAGTTAGAGGTCAATGCTATCATAGCACAGCAACCTGAAAGTGTCTTCAGATTCTTACAAGGAGACTAGATTGCTCTCCAGATGCTATATTAACAGTGATACTTATAGTCACATTTTGCAACTTGTAACGTGTAAAAATAATCAAGCTTCCTGGAAATTTTTAATGTTTAAAATAGTGAGGGGATCGTAGAAGCTTCTATTATATGTCTCTTGGATGGACAAGAGTTGATCTCTGAGAGCAAATCCTTCTGCTGTTGTCTGTAAATGCTCCTATATGCAATTGGTCTATAAATAAAAACACTTAATTTATTTTTTTTCTGCACACTATTCACAGATCATAGTACAAATTGCCAACATGTCTTTTTAGTCTTTATCGCTACTCACTGGTATAACCAGAATTGAACCAGAGGGAATAACTGTAGATGTTTAGCTGCCCATGTTATTCATCAAAATCCTTGTCTAGAAAAAAGAAACATTGCTATGAGGAATAATGCTTCAGGTTTTTAGACCTCCACTGTGAGCAAATATCAAGAGTTCACAAAATTCAGGCAATGTAAATTAGCAATTTCTCTAACACCTCCTGTTCAACAATAATAAGTACCCAGGGGAGTTTGTAAGTGTCCTTGGAAAATAAATGGGAGGTTAGTGACTTCTGCACAAAATCTCCTGTGATTTAGAATGTGTCATTTTGTTAAAAATAGTATTCGGTGACTAGACTCAGGGATAATTTATTCTAAACTAATTTAAAATACTTATTTAAATCTGGGTTAATATGATAGGCCATACAGTAATTCAAAAGGTCTAAACTCTCCTCTCTAATGTTGCAACAATTCTTTATAGAATCATAGAAACAATTAAGTGTAATTGAAATCCTCTTTAAGATTCTATAAACAAAGTAGATGAGGAGGAAGGAGAAAAAGAAGGAAAGAAGGACTTAAAATTCCATCTTAAATAGCATGTGCTTATAAGCAGCTTACTTTATTAATTATATCATAATAACAACTACATACAAAATTTTTTTGTGTGTAATTCATTGATAGAAATGATTTTACTTGTGTCAATCATGTCCAAAGATTAGCTGCTAAAATTTTTCTTTCTTTTTATTATTCTCCATATGTCTAGTCAACTGAAAACTAATCAGAAGGAATAGAAGGTTTCCAGTTCCAAGACCTAGATTTTAAAATTCATTGTAAATTTAATTTTTTTCATCACTGAGCAATAAGAAATAGTTTGAGGGCCAGAGCTAGAGCTGCTCTAGATAGTTTTGCTAACAGGTAATAGACATGCATGACCTACCTGAAGACAAAATTTTGATGGCTTTCTCAAAACTCTCAGTATCGGATGGGAAAAGATACTATACTGAATTGATAAAATTTCTATTTGATAATTCCTGGTACTGCTGCATCAATAAGAATATTATTGGAAAGGTGAAATAAGACACATTTGCTTATTTTAAAAATGTCTTCTGAATGCAAATATTTTCTTAGAAACAAACATTCTAATATATACTACTTTAAATATTTGTAAACTCTGTTTCAAAATTCCAAAACTGAAATCAGTAAAGGTTATTTAATAATAAAGGGAATATTAAGACTTGCAAATATCATTGATATGATTCACTAAACTTCGGTAAGCTAGCTGGGTGACTTCCATAGGGGAGAGTTTGCTATCATCTCAATTGTGTAAATAATAAAACAAACAGAGAAACATATGACTATTTCTTAATAAGTAGATTATCTTTATAAATTATTATCAAACTTCTAACTTTATGTTTTACCAATAAGTTGTTCATATTTAATATTTTAGATGTGATATTTTACATCTAAAATCAATTTTATAACATTTATTAATATTCGTGTCATATCTAGATAAATTAAGTTTAATTTTTTTCTCAAAACAAAATTTATACCAAAACAACTATTTGGAAAGAAACCTTTTCTTCTTTTGAGATCAAACTGACAGATTTATTCAATATCAATGTAACTGCATAAAAATGTATATGTAACACATGACCATCAACATTACAGAATTTGGCCTTATACGACAGCTCACACATAAACAAAGTTACTCCTCACTTGTCTGTCCTAACTTCCTAGATGTTGCAACCAGCAGACCCATCCCATAGCTTTTCACTATGTATTTAAAACGTAGATGATTCCTCCCCTTAGAAAAGGTGATCGAAACTGAATTTCCACCCAGAAGAAGAAGAAAAAAATTTTAACTCTGAATAACTAAATTTTGAATCTTCAGTCGGTGGAACATCAGAAATACATTATGGGCAACTCTGAAGTCTATAGGAGGTTACAGTGCTGACCAAAAGAAAACACAGGTTTCTCATTGAACTTTATTAAATGGAACTCAAACATCTGTGACAGATTTTTGGTCAGGTTGCTGCTATTAAAAAGTACTGGTTTTAAAACTTAATAACAAAACTGCCACACACACATAAACGAAGTTTCCACAAAACATAATCTTTTCCTTCTGAAGATTTTATTCATTGTTGTCATTAACTGGTCATTTTTTAAAAATTTATTTTAAATTAATTAATTGATTAATTTCTTTTTGATAACATTGGTTAATGAATTCCAATAAATTTCAGGTGTACATTTTAACAGTAAGGCATTATATATATATTTAATTATGTGTTCCCTTCCCATAGTTAGATTTCTTTCTGTCGCTACATATTTGACCCCTTTTACCCCATCTACCTCCCACCTCTCCCCTCCTCCCCTATTAGTCTTTTATACTATTAACTTTTAATGGACCATTGAGTGAGACAAACAGTTCTGAGACTGTTCTTCCAACACCGATAAAGAGTGGGGCATTGGGTATTAGGAATAACGTTTATTTAGCTTTCTGAACTTTCTGGGAAGACTCAATGGCCTTGATGCCTCCAGAGCCTCTTGTCCACTGTTTTTATGACACCCACAGCAACTGCCTTCCTCACATCATGGACAGCAAACCAACTCAGAGTAGGATAATTAGAGATGCTCTCGACATACACAGAGCCTTGCCAGGATTATTTCAATAACACCAGTATCACCAGAATCAAGAATTTGGTGCCATTTTACAGTTTTATACCAGAAAGGTGATTAATCTTCTTTGTTCAGCAAACTCGTGAGTAATGTGAGTGATGTTTGACAATCCAGCATAAGTATATAGCCAGCACCAATTTGGCCTGGGCAGTTCGAGATGATAATCTGAGCCTCAAAACCCACTGCTTCCATTGGGGGGTCATTTTTGCTGTTCCTAGTCACATTGCCACAACAAATATCTTTGATAGATATGCTTTTGACATTGAAGACTATATTTTTCCCAGGAAGAGCTTCACTTAAAACTTCATGGTATTTTCAACAGATTTTACGTTATTTGTGCTGTCGATTAGAGCAAAGGTAACCACCATGCTGGGCTTGAGAATACCAGTCCCCACTCAGCCCACAAGTACAGTATCGATACCACCAATTTTATAAATGCTTTGGAGGGGCAAACAGAAGGCACGTAAATTATGGGGAAATATTTAAAATTATTTCGAAAAGAGATAACAAGAGTAAAACATTTAAGAACTTTGGAACAATTATACCAGTGAAAGGGTTTGCATAGCACATTTGCAGTGAAATAAAATAGAAGATAGATGAAGTAGCAATGAAAATTTTAATAGATTATAATAAATATTAGGAAGACCGACTGGTTCATCAATTCTTAGATTATGAAAAGGCCAGAACAGATTCAATTTTCCTAGCCTAAATATATTTTTAAATGTTATAATGACATAAATATGGAAACTATGTTCTCTTCAGAACAAGTGTTGATTGATGGTAAAGCAATAGATACAATTGTAATTCTGAGTGATGAGTTGGTCAAGGTGGCTTGACATAGAGTAGTAGGGGCTGAGAACGTTTTCATTGATATGACTCTTATCCCCAAATTTGCTAAAGAAATTGTTAATGAAAAGTTAAAGGATGATTTGCTTATGGTAAGAGATATAGTGACACAGTTCTAAAAGGCTTATATATAAAAATACCAGAGAGTAAAAATTCGTGAATGGAAGAATTGTGTAATAATGCATTACCCCTATCAAAAAGAATTATGGGACTAGATATTACACTGGAATGGGGGACTTTTTTCTCAGACTTAAACTATTAGGAAGAAGAAAATCATGCCAATTTGCTCTTCACTTGTTTTAATGTGATATGCTAGGTGGAAATATTTGGAATTGCTTAAACTCACTTAAGAGGTTAATTTAAAACAGCATAGGATATTTGGGTGTCATCAGAAAATTTTGGCTTTATTTAAGAATATTTCAGTTTCACCTTTATTAGTATCCCAAAAGTCTTATTTAATATTCCAGTATTTTCTGTGAGGAAAGCTGATGAATCCTGGAGAATTATTGTAGACTATAAAGTGCCGAATCCAATATGGTTTTAACAATTTAAACTGTGCAACATGCTAAAAGAAATCGATGTTCTGTAAACAATTTGGTCAATCTCCACCCCCCCCCCTCAATTCCAATTTCAAAAGCAAGCCAAACTAATCTGTGTTCATGTGAAGTGGAACCAAACAAATACAGTATTCTCACACAGATATATAGGTCCTGCTGATTATTGACAAAATCTGCTACAAAGAGATGTAGATTTAATTAAAAGAAAAAAAATGTTGTTATTCATCATCATATTGATGGCATAGTGTTGAAAGCACAATCTGAACATCAAGTGGACTTAAATACTGGCTAATTATATGACCAACAGAGGGTAGTAGATTAACCCAGCTAAGCTACGGAATCAAGCACGAGTGACAAGATTCTTGAAAATTATGTAAACTGGTGACACTAGAGATATAGCTCAACCAACCAAAAACAAGTTATTTTCTGTGAGCTCCAAAATGAAAATAAGAAGAATGAAGATTGATTGGGTTGTTGGTTTCTGGAGAAATCATATACCACACCTGAGAATTTTACTAGTCACATTTCACAAAAGTACCAGGGAAAACGATGAATTTTAATGATTTTATATAAACATAAGACACTCTTGGAGTTTCAAAAAATTTAGTCTAATAGTTTACCTAGTCTAATCCTTCGGGTGATACAACCCTAAATCTCAAATGATATGAGAAGTGTCAGCCACTCACACTGATGCTATCTAGAGCATTTTGTAAAAGCTCACATCTGCCAGGCAGCAATAACTGCTGGGATTTTGGAGTAGAAATTTGCCAGAAGTTGTTGCCATATAAATTCCTTTCGGAAGGCAACGTTTGGTCTCTTACCAGGCTTCAAATGAAACTGTTTCTATTATAGAAGAACATAAAATTATTTTGAGACATGAAATACCTCTCATGACATGAGTTACATCAAAATAACATTCAAATACAGAAGGAAACACACAGAGGAGTTGAGAATGATATATTTAAAAATATGCTATAACGGTACTCATCTCATACATGAACAGGTGGCCGCCAATACTTTGGGGTCTATGTTTAATCCACCTGAGGAGTTACCTTGCCGTATGTCTGAATGGCTGTGTCCCTAGGATTAGTTAAGAGAGAATGCTGAACAAGCAGTAATATTTACATATGATAACTTCACAGGATGCTCAGTCTGAAATGCAGCTGAATTGCATCAAGTCAATGGCTGAAATTTGCAAGAAGAATTAATAAACAGATCCACTAAGTAAGTACAATTAGGAGCAGTGTTCCTCAAGGCATAAGAAAAAACAGATAACAATAATAAAACAACAGAGTCTTGTACCAATTTTTAGGCAATAGCCAAAGGATTGGTAACATGATATAGAAAATGAGTCTTAAATAATTAGAAAATTAAAGAATTCTCATAGTAGAGCACTATTGTTATGAAAAATTTGTGATTTTGAAGAGGAAAAATCAAAGTTGTATATAATGAACTGCATATGTGTATATGTGTGATTATTGATTTAAATTACAATATGTCAAGAAAAACTACCTAGGTACAATGGATGACAAGCAGCCTGTATATAGGCTATGGTTTTAGAAAAATGGATTTAAAAACCTCAATAAGTTGTTAGCATCCTAGAAGACATAGTTGGGAAACAGCAGGCATGCTGACCAAAGAAGGGCTATTTATGTATGTTCCTCTAGATGGAAGTGGCAATAGCTCAGGAAAATGGCCTTTAACTTCAGCAGAGGAAGGTACAAGAATAAAGTTGAGGAAACTTTTGGCCCCAGTAGGCTATGAGAAAACATCAACAGGCAGTATATTTTACATAAATGTTCTTAACTGCCAAGGCAATGTAAATAAATTTAAAACCAAACCTACCCAGTAATGCAGTTAATCACCACTAACACCTTTTACACTTATCTAGAATTTTTATCACAGGAGATAAGATAGGGATTTTTTTTTTTTTTTTTTTTTAATGAAAGGCTTGTCAGGAGCCAATGTCAGTGTAAACTTGCAACAGGAAACAGGAAATAGGAGATTTGGAATCTGGAATTGAGGGCTGGCCCTTTGAACAATTTAACAACATCTATGACAATACTGGTATCATGATCATATATATTGGTAGAGTGAATTGGTGGCTTTACAAAATGTTCTTTCGATGGAATATGATTGGACAGAAAATTTTAGATTTATCTAATAATTAATGATTGCATTAAATTCATGTACTCTCATTTGTCACATAATGATGTTTTGGTCCATGACAGATCACATATATGGCAGTAGTACATCATAAAACTTAGGTGTGTAGTAGGCAATACCACCTAGGTTTGTGTAAATGCACTCTATGATGTTCAAACAATGATGAAATTATCTAATGAAGCATTTCTCAGAATGTATCTTCAATGTTAAGTGACACATAACTGTGTTGAGGCTTTTCATACATTTCAAATTTCACCACGGAAAAGAGATAAAAGAGTTGTTAAACTTGAGCATGACGCACAAGTTTCTATTGATATATTTGGTAAAACTGAAATGCCACTGAAAAGCAATACCTAGATCTTATTGGATGATGCAAATGATTAGAGTGTTGATGCTTATGTTTCTGCTTTGTCTATTTTATATGTGAATTAAAAGACACAAAATAAATAATGACAATGTTATGGCATGTGTAATTAAGAAAGCTAAACTAAAGGGTGGAGGCCAAATATCTAAGAACAGAGTTAACTCACAGCTTTTTGGTGGCTGTTTTTGGTTATCACCAGGGATTCCTGGAACCATAGTATTAACCTGTGGACAAAGAAGAATGAATTTGTCTTGTCGGTGATTTAAAATACAGTGATTAATGTCCCACACTTCTTCGGAAGCATTATGTACATGTTTGTCTACATATGTTATTAAAAATATGCAGATATATGGGTTACAACTGATTTATAGGTTGACACAGCTTGGTTTCAATTATATAAAAATATAAATAAAAAATAAGGCAGTAAAAATCTCCTTCAGTAAACTCGTTCGAGACAAAAGCATCTGGAATATATTATGGTGGTTTACAGTTAACAACGAAGCACATCCTCTGCAACTGAGAACTAATCCTGGAAGCTTTAGTTGGAAGTTGGGTCTCGCCGATGTTTGCAGGAACTTTCTTTTTCCTGTTGCCTGCTGTTGTAGCATGGCCTTGATCTTTACTCAAGTTATATCTGAGTATCTCCCAGCTACATCTTACAAAATTTACTAAATTTTGTTATATTTTTCCTCTTCCGTTTGGAAATATTTTTAAGCTATTTCATGTAATGCAAAGGATTTTTTTGAATACTTGAAAGAAGATGGTCATGAGAAATGACCAATGTTTTTGGTTTTATCAAAATAGAATGAAAATAAGATTTGAGCAGTGATGGATCAAAGAATGAGTGGAAGTAGAAGATGTGTTCTGGATGCAGGCCTTTTGAGGGTATGTCCAATATATAGAAGATGCATCAGAATGCTGGAAAAATTCTTTATTCTTTCCTGAATATAAATGTTTTCACACTAAATAACTAAATACGATAAAGCCCATACTTTTTATATGCTATTGTTTTAAAGCCATAGTTGAGAGAATTAAGAAAGTCATTCTAGGTAAGAGCTATGTCTATCATTTATTTTGAAATCGGCTTTTGTGCTGAGCAATTAGAGACACAAATATGTACAACAGACAGCTTTGGCTTTATTTATACATATTGTTGACAGTGATAATGAGTTAACACTCTCATTTATGTAATATAAACATAAAAAGTAATAGATACAGAAAATATCAAGGTAATATAATGCTGCTATATTAGAATTCTCCAAAGAACATAATCAGTAGGGCTATATCTGACTCTCGCTCTAGCTCTTTTTCTATATCTCTTTCTAAAGAGAGAAAGAGAGATTTATTATAAGAATTGGCTCTCATAATCATGGAGGCTGATAATTCTTAAAATCTGCAGTCAGCAAGTAGGAGACCCAGAAATGCTGCCTATGTAGTTTCTGTCTGGATCCAAAGGCTTGAGAATCAGGATAGCCACAGTCTACTTCCTGTCCAAAGGTCCGCAGGCTGGGGACCCAGGAAGAGCCGATGGTTTCTATTTCGATCTGGATGTAGGAAAAAACAGATGTCCCGGCTCGAAGACAATCAGGCAGGAGGAATTCTCTCTTATTAGGAGATGAGTCAATTATTTTGTTCTATTTAGGCCTTCAACTAATTGGATGAGACCCTCCCACATAAGGGAGGATGATCTGTTTTACTCAGTCTATTGATGTAAAAGTTAAACTCATCCAAACACACCCTCACAGAAAGACTCAGAGCAATATTTGACTGAATATCCATGCACTCCAAGGCCCCAAACAAGTTGACACATAAAATTAATTATCACAGCTGGTATATAATTACATGAGTTTTATTTACTATTTACCTTAATGTTGTAAGAATTGAACAAATCAAAGGAAGTATTTAAAATGTGGTTTCAAAAAATTTAGTTAAACATTTTTCTCTTCCTTAAAAAGGAGTTGCTTTTAATCACAGATATATTTGATCTTTGCTTTAAGGATCTATCTATTTATTTATTTATTTATTTATTATTTTGGTATTCATTTTTTTAATTAAATTCATTAGGGGTGACATCGATTAATAAAATTACATAGGTTTCAAGTGTATAATCCAATAATACATGATCTGTATATTGCATTGTGTGTTCACCACCCAGTCAAATCTTCCCTTTTACTCTTATCTATCTCTTCCTGTTATCTGTGTTTATGAGATTGTTTGTTTTTCTTGTTCCTATTTTGCTTTCCATTTTATATCCACATGTACGTGCTTTTGATTTGCATTTCTGTAATAGCTATTGAAATTGAGTATTTTTTCATATATACGTTGGCCGTTTGTATCTCTTCCTGGGAGACATGTCTGTTCAGGTCCTCGGCACGTTTTTTAATTGAATTGTTTGCTTTTTTTGTTAGTTCTTGACGTTTTCTGTCTGCCTTGTTTCACTTAAAATGACATTCTCAAGATCCATGTCGCAAATAGCAATATTTCATCTTTCCTTATGGCTGAATAATATTTCGTACATATGTGCCACATCTTCTTTAACCAGTTATCTATCAAAGGTCATTTTGGCTTCTATGTCTCGGCCACTGTGAATAATGCTGCAATGAACATCGGAATGTATGTATCTTTATGAATAAATGTTTTCAAATATTTTGGGTAGATACCCAGAAGAAAAATTTGGGTCACAAGGTAATTCTTTTCTTAATTTTTTGAGGAAACTCAATACTGTTTTCCATAGTGGTTGTACCAATTTACATTTCCACCAGCAATGTATGACTATTCTAATAGATGTGAGGTGGGATTTTGTTATGGTTTGATTTGCAGTTTTCTAATAACTTGTGAAATTGAACATGTTTTTATATACATGTTGGCTGCTTGTATCTATTCTTGGGAGAAATGCCTGTTTAGGTCCTTTGCCCATTTTTAAATTGCATTGTTTGGTTCTTTTTGCTGTTGAGTTGTAGGAGTTTTTATATATTTTGAATTTTAGCTCCTTATCAGAGGTGTCGTTTGCAATTGGCTGCCTTGTTGATGGTTTCTTTTGCTATGCAGAAGGTTTTCACTTTGTTATAGGTTCATTCGTTTATTTTACTTCCCTTGCCTTTGAGGTCAAATTCATAAAATTGTCTCTAAGAATAACGTTCGCAAGTTTAGTACCTATGTTTTCATCTACGTATTTTATTGTTTCGGGTCTTATATTTAGATCTTTGGTCCATTTTGAGTTAATTTTTGTGTATTTGAGTTAATTTTGTGGTGGCAAATAGCAATCTAGTTTCATTCTTTTGCATGTGGCTTTCCAATATTCCCAGAACCATTTATTGAAGATTTCTTTTCTCCATTGTATGTTTAAACCCACATATATATCTGAGCAAATGGTTTTCAACAAAGAAGCCAGAAATAACTTTTATGACCTATTTATAGGGCGAGGCAAACTTCTCATTACTAAACAGTTGCTTTTCTTAGAGTCCAGAAAATGATCTTCCTCCCCTTGGAAGCCACAAGGTACCTTACCTCATTCTTAGCTCATTTCCCTTTAGTCTTTGAACTTCTTATACATGTGGGGCCTTTTGACTCTCTCATGTACGAGGGGTTCCCATGCATACACGTGTAATTAAATTCAGTTATTCATTCTTGTTAATCTGTCTCATGTCACTTTAATTCTTACACCAGCTAAAAGATCCTAGAAGGGTAGGGGAAAGTTTCTTCCTCCCAAACACATGCTATTTATAACTCTAATAATTTCATTATTGACTAATCCATAGTCATGATTCTAGATCAACACTAAGTATTTAAAAATCCACTTTCCCTATTCAATTAAGAACAAATCTATTTTTAAAAATAGATTTTCTAGTAAGTTTATGTTTCATTGATCAATGTTTATCTTAATTATTTTCTCTTTTATGTGTGTTTTGTTTTATTTTGATGTAAATATTATTATTTAAATGCTTTTAAATGGATTAACATCAAAATAAAATAATATGACATGTTATATCAAAATGCTAGTTAAAATTAGTTTATGCATTAACAGAAAAGGACTACAATTATTAACCATAATTTCACTGGATGTAAAAGTATAGATTATTTTTTTTTCTTTTGAAGAAAAAAAAAATTGTACATTTTAAATTTAGCATTGTAATACTTAATGCTTAGAATTATTTTGTGATTCTGGACTGAATATGCTTTCAGAATATGAAACATTATCAATCATAATTTTAAAACATTCTTATTTAAAATTTAGCTTGCCTCTCTGATTTAGTTATTGTTCTTGCAAATTAATGTCATTATTTCCTCACACTTGAGACATGAAAATTTCTTATCTGCTTTTATTATGAGGATTAGAGAACATTTTAGTTGAAAATTGCACATAATGATAATGATAAAACTGAACTTATCTATTATGTTTATTCCTTGCTAGTTGAAACCTGGAACATTAGGTGATCAAATGGATACTTTAAGTAGTGGCACACTTATCTTAATAATAAAACTATTAGTAACTTCCATATAAACAGGCCACAGAAAGCTGATTATTGTTGAAAATAAAATATTCCATATTACCAAAACTTAGGTTGCTTTTATCCTAAAACTGTTTAATGGTTTTTGTTGTTGTTGTTCATTTGCTTTACAGGTGACAAATTTTTTTTTTATCAACAAACAGAATAGAGATTAAGACAATAAAATCAGATTGCCAATACTCTTACAAAACTACAAGAGCAAATATTTTTACCTTTGAACCTAACTCATAATCTTTAACATTATTATGAAAGTGCAGAAAAGAATCTCACCATTTATAATTTGAAGCCAACTTCATTAATATAATACGAGTAAACGAAATTTGAGAAATTAAGTACCTCCTTTTTTATGTTCAGAAACAATTTTGTGTTTCAGTTCAAGGAGAAATATGCCCTTTTATTTTTACCATTTCAAAAACTATTATTCGTAGTAATTTCAGCTTATAAAACAAAAGAGATAACAGGGATGGGTACATTTGGTTTAATAAAATAAGCATTGATTGAATAGCACGCTTAATTATAATTAGAATATCATTTGTAATGAGGTAATCATTATATATTACCTATAATTATACTTAATAAGTATATGAGATAAATTAAATTTTAACAACTACATGGTAACAATTCATGATATGAAACATCAAATTGTCTTATTTACATTTTTTTTCCATTGACTTCTCTGCACCTGCACTCATTTCTGTTCAGAGGTAAGTGCTCAAAATACAGTTTTTCCTGAGAGATAAAAGAGGTAGTTAGCAATACTAGATATCTTCTAAAGTTCTGTGGACATAAATTAATACCATAGTAAATCAACAACACTTCATTATTGAGGTAAAATTAATTGAATTACCATGTGTATTTTTTATTACAAATTTACCTTTAGTTAAGATAAAAATAATCACAATATGAGAACCTACATGTACAGAAAGAGTTAAAATGTAATATTTTTAATAGAGAGAAAATTAAAGTAACAAGCTTATAATATAAATTAGAATAATTTTTTATTAAAAGAGGAAATATTTACCCTTGTTTAACAACTTGTCTTATTATCCTAATTTTGCCCTTACCTTATTAAATTTAAGATATTGGAGCAAGAAAAATATAGCTACTTTGAAATAACTGATTCTAGGTCCAATAACTATTTATATTTTATGCCGAGTAAGGTAAACATTAGGATTAGGTTGGAGAGAAATTGAACACATGTTCACACTAGTTAATATAAATAACAATCCATTAAAATAAAAATTTTAAAACATATTTTAGTTTCAGCTGTTGATTAGAAGTGTCTATAAATGCCTTGCTACTCTTCTGAGGGGTGAAATCAAATTTTTCTCCCCTTGAATCTGGGCAGATTTTAGTGAATTGTTTGCCCGAAGGAATATAGTGGAACTGATCTTTCGGGAATGGGAATGGCAAGGCTAGGTCAAAAGGGATGTTTTAACTTGGGGCTAGGTGTCTTAAAATAGTTTTACTAGAAGCCCTGAGCTGCCATGTATAAAATTCAGTTACCTCGAGATTGCCAAGTGAGACCAGCCAGCCAGCATTCAACACCAGTGCAAAACCACATCAATCCATCTACTAAGGTAATGTAGGTTAGCTACAGTAGGATGTTTCAAGCGATCACACATTTCTCATATGTACAGATTCTTCTGATGGCTTCATTAAAATAAAGTGATTTTTATCATACTCTTGTCACTGATTTAACAGCTACTACTTGATTTGAATGAAATTTGGTAATCTGATCAGTTAAAATGTACTTTAGAAAAGGTCAGAAAAAATTGCAATATATATTTTTTTAAATTTTAAACCCTGTGTAATTCATATTACATAATCATAGAATTTTTGCGTTAGTTGAATCCACCCAGTTTTTGGATTACAAAAAATGTGAACATGTTTGTGTAAGTACACACACATTCACACACTCAGTTTGTGGTTTCATAAGATATCTCCACCCTAGATCTCTTTCTTATTACTTTATGTATGAGCCATAAAGATAGCATTTTTCACTCGTCTCACTGTCTCCATCTTATTTGTTCCATCTGATTCATTCTGCATTCCACAGATGACTAAAATTCCAAAACCTGCTTTCACTTTGCCGCTGTCATTTTTGAAAACCATCAGTCCTGTCCCATCTGCATTATGCAAAGAGCAGCAAGTTCTTCCGATAGGGTGAGCACCTTTTAGCATGTGGGAAAGCTTATCCATTGGAGGCATACAAATAATAACATCTTAAATTTACATTTAGTAAAAGATATAATTAAATTTTACTAATATTTAATATATGATGTATAATTTTTATTGCTAAGAATACATAATAAAAAAAAAAACAGTCCATAAGGCCAAGTGAAAATATATTATCCTTTGTTTCTAATGTTATCTTTAAACATTTGTCTACATAAGTCTTCGCACACAAATTAGTCCACTGACTAATCTAAATAGTATACTTAGTTTTTTATCCCCCCTCACAAGGCTGCCCTTTCTTTCTGTCATGTATATTTTCAAAGCACTATCTGCATTCTAACATCTACGTAAGACTTTAGTTGGTTATGCTTTATATTTGGAAATGCTCTAACCTGTATTCATGCTTGTGCTTATGTTGGTGTTTTGAGAGTTGTGTTAGCTCACTTGAGTATCATGACAGGAATCATTTTGTTCTGGTGAAGCTTTAAGTCTCAGAAAAAAATATACTAAACTGGGTGGATCATTGAAATTTCAGTAATCACTTAATATAAATAAATAAAATAGTTACTAGGTTTTCTTATAATCACATCAAATCAGTTAATCATCATTTTCAGACATCTTTAAAGTTATCATTATATCTGCCTATGTTACTCAATTAAATATCTAAGACTTGCTCTCTTCTTTAGAGACCTTTGAAATAAATTCAACAATGTTTACTAGTATTTAGTGCTATAAAGCACAATTTCAGCAATTGTGTTGAATTCTATTTAAAAATTTATTTAAATGACCAAGTTTCATATTTTCTCCTAATCCATGAATATCCTTTCAGTGAAATGGCGATAGCAGCTTTTCCTTTTTCTAAGATAATCAATAATTCTCACTTAATTCCGAAGATAATTTCCTCCATATTCCTTCTTTTCTGTCAGTTGATAGTTGTATTGAATGTTTCTTTGTCATGATCCTAGGAGAGAGTACACATAGTGACTCCATCTCTTAATGACTATGCCATCCTATCCTCTTTGAAATAGATGAACTAACTATATAGGTCTGTGTGCATGTATATGTGCTAATACACATTATTTACTACTTTACAAACTATTCAAATATTTCATACCATTTATTTAATTCAACAAATATTTTTAGAATGGTTTGTGCCAGGAACAACTTAAGATGTTGAGGACTCATCAGTGAACAATTAAACTTTTGAACTCTGATACATTACATTTTAATAGAAGGAGCTTTTGAGAGAGAGAGAGAGAGAGAGAGAGAGAGAGAGAGAGAGAGAGAGAGAGTGTAGTGATTACAATTCAAAACTAAAATAGAACAAACAGATATGAGTGGGGTACTACTTTAAAAAAGGTGATAAATATGGACTCTGTGAAGGTGGCATTTCTATATAGCCCTGAATGAAGTGGAGTGAATCACACACATAACTGAGGGGAGTATGTTATAGGCAGAGGTGAGAAAGCAGCTAGTCTTCCATAAGGAGGAGTACACTCAGAGGTAAAGAGGAAGGAGGCAAGACTAGAGAAATGGCCTATGTCTGTATCATAGATATAAGATCACTTGTAGACAACAAGATGATTTGAGTTTTTTTCTAAAAATGATGGAAGCCAGAGGATGTCTCATAGGTAGCATTACTAAAGCATTGGATTTAATTTAGTTATTTTCAAGTACTGTTACTACTTAAAGAAAGTCTCATGAAAAGAGAAAATAAGTTACTAAACTCTTCTTTAAACATTAAACATAAAATTTACTCACTGAAATTTAATATTAATGCTTATTGTTTCAGGCTCAGTTAGCAAAAATGTTTCCTTAGTATTTCTATCCTCTCAGATAAAAGTGTTTTATAATTGAAGTATTACAAAGTACATTTTTCTTTTTCTCTCAGTTGGCTTTATCTTCTTTTATACTTTATTTTAAAGGTAGGAAATATTTGGTGTTAACAAAATTAATTCTTAGTGTTTTTTTGTATTTTTTTTTTTTTTTTTTTTAGAGCATAGCTTTCTTAAATACTACAACAAGAATTAAGCATCACTTGTTGACATTTTTAGGGTGATATTGAGGGTTAGTTATGATTTTATAACTAGGATCTCTGTCAGAGCACCTGTGGGTTTTAAAGAATTTGCTTTATATAGTACCATCTATTCTTCCAAATATATAAAATTTGTACTTTCATATATGTCTGCAATCTAAGAAATATCAGTTTTGCTTTGATTAAAACTAAACTATGGAAAGGTATTAGGCTTTTCACTCGATAATTATTAAATGTTTGCTGTTTTAAACACTGTTCTGGATGTTAAAGATAAAGTGAGACAACAAATGCCCTCATGGATATTACACATATCATATTCCAGAATGTACCGAAACTTAATTTTTTTTTATTTTCCTTTCTTCTTTCTTTTCTTTTCTTTTCTTTTCTTTTCTTTTCTTTTCTTTTCTTTTCTTTTCTTTTCTTTTCTTTTCTTTTCTTCTTTTCTTTCTTTTCTTTCTTTCTTCTTTATTTTCTCTTTTCTTTTGTGAGAAGAATATATAACACCATTATTTACGATTTCTTCAACTTATCTATAAATCAAACTAATGAACATTAACTTCATTGGTCAAACCTCATTGACAGTATTTAACAGAACACATATTGCATTCTGAAAGTGCAAAATTTTCTCATAGAACAGGTCCCCATCTCAAAAATTGGCAATCTAAAATAATGCAAAAATTGTATGATTCTATATTAGAAAATTATTTCAGACAGCTTCAAAATTTTTTTAATAGAAATGGATCTTCTTCATTCACTATATGTGAAAGCTATTCGAGTCAGTAACATAAAGCTTGTTAAATTACAGGGCTTTATGGAAAAAATAAAACCTGCCATACTGTTGTTTTGTAGAGATACCCAACACTTAAATCCATAGAAAACATATTATAGAAACAGGTTTTGCAACTTGCTAACGGATTATGGAAACCTACTTTTGTCATTAAGCTGGTGGTTAGCACCATGCTGCATTTTCGTAGGTTTAATATGCATTTTTCTTCTCCAGATACTGGAGGAAATTATTATAAATAGTCCTGGGGAGAGCAATTAGAAACAGTAATTTATTCTCCATGGCATTTTATTAAGCTTTGCTAAACTCAAATGAATCTCATAAGAAGAAGATTATAATATTTTAACTCATAATTTCTAACAAATTGGATTACATGATGGCTTCCTCAAAATTCTAAGATAAGAATAAATGATACTTCATTTGGTATATTTTAAAATGTAAACTCACTGACTTTTTTTTAAAAAATTTCTTTTCTTTTTCCTGCTGAGAATTAAGCAGTCAACAAATCCCAATTCAAGAGGTATAGAATGTGTTCATTTTATATTTCTTATATCCAAGCTATAGTCCTTGTTAGTCATTAAAACTTGAGTTTATAGTTACTCCATTGTTAAGGCCTTAAAACAAGATTCTGAAGATTTTCACTTCAAGATAGATTCAAATGGTAGTTTTCATATAAAAATCTTACAAGATTTTATAAGATACTTTTAAGTAAATTTTATAATGAACCTAGATACTTTTAAAGTGCATTTTGGTCATTTGGTTTTAGCTATTAAAACAATAAATTCCCAAAGTGATTTTTGTTAAGAAAATGTATAAATATTCAGAGTAGTAATTTAAAATGCATAATGTATTCTTCCTATAAAACTCTGTACATGTCCCCCTCAGTGCATTGAAACAGAATCCAGCATAATCATTAACCTTATCCTCAGGTAATCTGCATAGGTCAGGTGTTATACAGTAGCATACATACATAAAAGAGTAGGACCTCTTTCTTCCCATAATGTAGAGGTGTGGTTGGAAATCTTGAATGGGCTACATGAAATAAACTAATTTTTTTTTGCATGAAAATTTAGTTTGGTTAGGAATAAAGTTGAATGTGTTTGGCAAATGACCCTCTTCTAGAATGGAAAATGTAAAAATCTAAAACCCTATCAACCAGATAGTCTGATCTGAGTTTAGCTTAAATTTCTGATCACTTATTTTGAATTTATTGATCATATACATTTGGTATTTAAATAGAAGAATCTTTCAATGCTGTTTATCTTAGAATACTTGGAATCTACAAAGATAATGAGCATGTATTTATTTTGTAATGTGTATTATTTACCAAGAATCATAATATTCAATAAAATAGAGGTCCCGTGTTCCTTCATGGGTTATAATCAAGTTTAAAAAGAAGATACACTATTCTTATTATGTAATGTTCCTTAGTATACAATTAGTATCATATAATACTTTTCTTATTTTTCATAGCCAGTGGAAAAGAAAATGTATGTTCAATTCATCTGACTTTGCAATTTTTTTTTTAAACTAGATCTTGTATTTGAGTTATAGACAGGCATGGTGCTGTGATTGATTTAAAAAAAAAAAAAGGTATTGTCAGAGAGATTTATTTCTAAACACAAGATCTGGCCCATTTTTTTTTTTTTTTTTATATTACTAATCTTCAATATCCTGGCTTATAAAAAGGAAAAAGAAATCTCAAGATTAGTATAAAGATTAAACAAAATGCCTTGTATGTGACATGAACAATGGATGTTTTTCTCTGGAATTAAGAAAAAAGTTTTATTTAGATTAGTAAACATGCTTTTTATATTTATAGCAAAACTATAGCGTGAGTAAGTGGTAAAGCATAATGAAGTTTTGCCAGGTTTCTACTACATGTCAGGTTCTTTAAAATTTCCATTTTATTCCATTTTAGCTTATTTTTAAAATAACAATTCATCAATTTTTTAGCGAACAATAATTTGCATTCAGAAATGAACTGGAGAACAGAAAATGCTATGTATGATGAGTTTCCTGCTCAATGAAAACTTGTGATCAGATTAGGCGTATAATATATTCATCTAATAATTAGAGGGCATAAATGAAATAACACATTAAAACTAAAACAAGGGCATGATCAATAACTGTACTGTGATGCATAGAAGTCATTAGTAACTTAAGTTGCTTAAATGATGCTTAGAATTACTGAGACATAATGGAATTATTTGATTTTCAAAGCTTAAATAGAACAGAGCTTTTAGTCAAAGAAGTAGTTATAAATATGTCCTCCTCTAAAATTCTCGGAATGAATAATTATCTAAGTAGGAAATAAAGGACTATTTATTTTAATCAACAGTAAGTTTCATGAGTGTATGTTTAGAACCTACAGTTTGGGATTTTAAATAACTTTGGTAATTATACTTATGTCATACTTTAAATAACAGATACCTTTCTGAAAAAGTGCATCTATTGAAGTGTTTTTAGGTAAGCAATAGTTTATATACATTGAGAGATTTTATATTTGAAATGTGATATAGTATTCACTGTTTATTAGGTAAATAGTTCTCTTTTGAGAATGAATGACCTCAGTTTTGTACTTTTTTAAAAAATTATTATTATTTTTAAAAATTAATTTTTTATGGTGATAGCAGTTAATGAAATCCAATGTTTCAGCTGTACACTTTAACAGTAAGGCGCATATATATTTACACTGTGTGTTCACCTCCCATAGTTAGATTTCTTTCTGTCACCACATATTTCACCCCTTTTACCCCATCTACCTTCCCCCTCCCCCCTCCCCTCTGGTAACCACTAGTCTATTGCCAATGGCCGTGAGTCTCTGCTTGTCTTATTCATTTATTGGTTTTAGGTTTTTATCCCACATATAAGTGATATCACGTAATTTTCAACTTTTTCTGTCTGGCTTATTTCGCTTGACATGTTTATCTCAAGGTCCATCTATGTTGACACGAATGGCAGTATTTCATCTCTTCTTATGGCTGAGTAATATTCCATTGTATATACATCCCACAGCTTCTTTAGCCAGTCATCTATCGTAGGACACTTCGGTTGCTTTCATGCGCTGGCCACTGTGAATAATGCTGCTATGAACATCAATGTGAAAATATCCTTTTGGATATGGGTTTTCAAGTCTTTGGGGTAAATACTCAGTAGAAGGATTGCTGGATCATATGGTAGATCAATTTTTAGTTTTTTGAGGAATCTCTATACTGTTTTCCATAGTTCAAATACTGGGTATACCTCAAAGGAAAGCAAACTATTTCAAGAAATAATAATACATAGTTTTGCGTTAAATCAGAATCATTTAAAACACTTATCAAATAGTTATTTATATTAATAGTTTTTATACTCATAAAGGGAAATAACATCTAAAGTAATAGTGGATAGAAAAAAATTACTGGAAACCAAAGTGATGAACATACTCTAAGATAGTCTCATGAATACAGGGTTTTGAGGAGATCCACAGAAACAAATGAAGATATTCATTAATGCTTAAGCATTGGAATATTTATTATTTATTTTTATTATTCATAAAGTTATACATTCATTCAGAGTATATATTCAATTTCCTCATGATTAATGTCTCCCATTCTTAAAGTTTAAAATATAAGATTATATCTTAAGCAACAAATGCAAATTTGGAACATAACATAATCTGTATAAAATAAAAATTTAAATTATGAAAAAGAGAAAGCATAATTGGATTGAGATTATTATATAAAAACTTCCTAAAATAGGGACACATTAATTGTATCAATAAGTGAATTAACTATTAAGTCAACCTATACATATATGTAAAAACAAATTGTAACATTTCTGCATTATAAAGAGATCCAGAAATAATCACTTTTATTATTGTACTAGCTTGCCATACACTCCTCCATAAAGGAGTTAAAAATTCTCTCATAAAATGACCCAAAACTTCTTGGTTTATTGTTGTTGTTGTTCTTTTCTTAATAACAGAGATTACATTTTGCTTTAGGTAAGAAGTTTCAGTGACTTCATTGTATTTTCAGATATATCAGATGAGATTAACAACAAGTGTAATCATGAATGATTGATTTTTCTATCTTAAACAAGCTTTGTAATTCTACACAGCTATTTGGTACATTTCTCCTTTCCTGACAAATATGAACAGTTCCATTTTGGGTGGATAATACAGCAGTTCTACCAAAAGGGAATTCTTTAATCTACTTCCACTGAATGATGGGAAATGGTTAAGATCAAAGGGAGAGTATGGCTCAATTGATTTCATACTTTAGGCCTTTGCTCAGAATAATTTGTTCGCAAATAACGTAATTTCTTTTCCTTCTAGGGTCATAAATATCTAGTATCCTCTAATTTCTTTTATTTGTAAAAGGACAGGGATTTGCAATACATTATGTGAATTAAAAAGAAAAAGTTTCCTCACAATTTCTATTTAATTAAGTCAGATTTCCTTAAAGAAAAGTTATAATTTCTGTCAAATTGTTCTCTGTAACACTGCTGTTTTCATATTTAGCAGATCATATACAAAATGATCATTTTTATGTCATTATTTGCCCAGTTTAAAATTCATTTTAACTGGTTTCAATCTAAATGTTAAGCTGAAATTTCTAAATTTAAAGCTGAAACTAAAGGATTCTATATAAAACCCAGTAATATTTGGATCATGCAGAAACATTAAATGATGAAGAAAACCAGACTTTTTAAAAGATCTGTTACTTCTGCTACATCAAAGACAAATATCTGCGTCTGGTGCTACTGATGAAATTTCATCGGCTTTACGGTATCAGCTTTTCATTTTCTTTTCAGTCCCTGCCTTAATCAATCTAAAAGACTGATTTTAGTAATACGCTAGTAATTGTAAACGTTTTAATATACATATCTACTTAAAATGAGTATGTTATTTTATTCAGAAAGACCAATCGAATTGCAGATTCATGGCTTTGCCTCTCCTTCACCTTAGTATCCTTTCTCTTTAATTTTGTCCCTATTTAAAGAGCTATTTCTACCTTGCTGAAGTTTTAGCCTACATTTTCATAAACTGTTAATAAATGTCAAAATGTTAGTTATTACACTAAATTCTTTATATTTCTATCTTGTAAATAATTTTGTTCACCCTACAATATTTCAAATGTATGTGCTTTGAATTGTATCATTTTTCATCTTGAATTTCATCAAGAAAAACAAGTGGATATAAAGGTTACTAATTATAGTTTCCTTTACATGTTCATATAGTTTAAATAAGGAAAAATCAGTCATGGCAGTTAACAGTGTTTAAGTCATTTACAGCAGTGCTATCCATGTCTCCACATAAATACTACGATCAGGTAGTGCACTCTCCTGGTGTAGCATATTCTTTGCATGGATTATCTACATAACTTTTAAACTATGCTGATATATGTGATTCTGTTAAAATGATGTTACATATTCATTGATTCCAGGTCAGCAACTTCATCTGGTCTTCCTGAAAAAGCTCCCAGGTTGTTATCCTGCCAGAAATCCCTGGATTGAAGCCTTGTTTTCCCCATAAATCCTGCAGGTTCTAATCAGCCAGTTTTCTCTGTCAATCAATCTTTTTCCAGCTGGTCTCCCTTAGCTCTCATGCTGTGTGTTATAAGCTGAGCTTTGGCATGACATTATACCCTTAAAAATAAAGTTTAGGTTTCTTAGAAAGTAGAGAATAAAATTGAAGAATCTAAGAAGGAATTTTGCCAGTTGGAACCTTACTATTCCTGCTGACTTTAGGCATCTATACTGAATTCAGTAAAGTAAGGCTGTTATCAGAATGGCATCTAGATTTTAGACCTTATATTATTGCCATTAACGTTCATATAATCTTGGATATTTTAGTTCTTTTGGATTCTTTGCCCTAAAGAAAACTAGTTTATAGTCTATTCAGCAAATTTCTACTTTTTAGAAGTAAACAATTTTAATAATACAGTTTAAGTAAGCGTTAACAAATGTGAATATTAGAAAGCAAGTATAACAAAGGAAATAATAAAAATGAATAAAAAAATCTCTATAATGTAGACTAAAATATACCATGTAAATCTATTTTATAAAATATTTTGAAATAATTTGTCATCAAAAATAGATTTTAGAATATATTTTATTCAGAATTATTTCTTGATGCATGTAGAATTTTTTAAAATAAAATAAAAATTATTTTAGCATGTTAAAAAGATTAAATATATTATGCTTTATTTGTTATTCATGCAAAGCAGTGCCCCTATTTATATTTATATATAATTATATAACAGACCAAGTTTAATCATATTTATAGGGCCACTGTTTATATAATATTATTATATAATATATAATATAGAGAGATAGGCTGGTTATAACTTCTACTTCTAATACTCTAATATGAAATGATTCTGTAAAATTGATTTTTTAGTAAAAATCAGATAATTTCCTATAGCTGAGCCAACAAATACCAGGGTCATTATCAGTAGAAAAGTTTTATATTGTTTTGCTTAGACAGAGTATAAAAGACAAAGGAAACAACAAAATTGAGATAGTTGTAAAAGTAATTTGTGAAGATGCAAAATTTTAAAAGCTGGATTTGTATATTGAAATACACCAAAACTTCACTGTCCAAAACGATCTCCACTAGCCACAGGCAGCTAATAAGCATTTGAAATGCACTTAGTCAAAATTGAGAAGTATCGTAAGTATAAAATATGCACCAAATTTTGAAGATTTAGTATGAAAAAAGACTAAATTATCTCATTAATATTGTTTAGTGATTATATGTGGAAATGATCACATTTTGGTATATTTATTAAAATTAATTTACAATGTTTCTTTTTAATTTTTTATTAGAAAAAGTTTAAATGACACATGTGACCCACAGTTAGGTCTTGCATCCTACTCTTTTAGTAATGCTCAGCTCTGAAATATTGCAGGGGCAGCCATAACTGTTTTGAAGATTATTTTATTGACCTTCACTCCCTTGTATTTACTTTGACTCCATCTTTTCTTTTGATAAATCATACTTATTCCATGTTAATCCAGGTACAATAACTTGAGTACTAATAATAAAAATAATTTTATCTAATTTGAAATTACAATATAAAGAATCCACGTTGGATGAAAATATATCTTTGCTACACTTCTTTGCAATATCGGACACACATCAAATTAGAAGCCAGTGTTCTGAATTCAAAGTTACACCTCCATTAGATTCTACAAATAAAAAGAAAAAAAAAAAAGAGAAGAAAAAAATCCAGTTAGAATAAACAGAAAGTAAATAAAGAAAAATGTTTTATTTTCATCACTCATTTCTTGGAACCATTAAAATAAAAGAAATATTTTGTCAGTTTGTGTTTGTAGATATTGTAAAATCTATCTGTTCACTGTCTTCTTTTACAAGACATTTCTGAAAAGTTTTATGGTGAAATTGTTTTTTCACAGTTATGTTGGCTTCATATTGTTTTTATTAATAAAATTTCTTGGGTGTAAGTTATATATTTTATGTACATTTTAGCCAAGGTTTGTTTTCAGTAATTTAGAACCTCGTTCAAACCATAAAATTAAGGTTTCCAACAATTCTGTACATGATCATGTACTATTGCGTTAATGAAAGATTTAGTAGAATATTGTCATGCTTTATATTTTCTGTTCTTTTGAATTTTTTAAAAAAGAATTTTAAAATGTGAGTAGCTTTTAGCACTTTTGATAAGTGATTTTATCTATCTTGAAGTGGTTTACTGTGACGTCTCAGAGTACAATATGTAATTTGCTCTGAATTAAAAAAAATGGTGTATTGAGATAGAGAAAAATTTTATCTCAAAAAATTGTTTTAGTAAAGACGGTGGCCTACTTATTTATGTTTTGATTAATTGAAATGTAGTATAATGGAAAATTATCTCGGTAACATACCCAATATTTTATTATTTTAATTTGGCATGACTATTGCTTTTATCTGATACATTAGATAGCATTGGTTTTAATATTAAATTGTTTTAAGAATAATTTCAAAAAAATTCTTGAACACTTGGTATCTGTTATATGATTTCATATCATTTCATATTCTCATGCTCTATGCTGAATGAATTTACACATTTTACACATTTGGAAATTTAGGGGAATGAAAAAGATTTTAAAGTTTACACTTGATTGCAGTTTTTTTTTTTTTTAATTTCATCTTCATCTTTCTCTGTGTGCATGTATTCCTGCTATAGTGGGACTTTATGTTGTGTATACCAGGAATATAAAATTAAGATAATATATTTTGCATGCTGAACTGACAGTAATAATTTGGACCCAGATTTTATTGAAAATCAGCTGGGGACTGATAATATTTTATGAAAAATATTCCATAAATGATAGACCCGTAAGTATATTTTTTCCACTATTCTCTAGGTTTGGCACATGACTCCATTTACCCATGTAGTCAAAAAAAAAAAAAAACACTTATAAGATAGTAAATTGCAGATCTCTATAGACCTATAATAGAAACTGAGGTAATAAAACTCAATAAAATTAAACAGGTATTTGGTGAAAAGGCAAATCAAAGAGAGCAAAAAATATCACATTGTATATGGAAAAATCCATGAAGTTATTTTAAATGCAGATTGTTTTATATCTACTTTGTACTTACAATGTCACTATAGCCACATATATTTTAATGAATAGTTTTGAGGATAATTTCTTTCCTATATTTTAATAGAAATTAAATTATATTTAATTTAATGATAGCTATGGTATTATATTAGTCTTGGCACATTAAGTAAGTTTTCTGAGCTAAAGAGAACTAAAGAAAATTGGTAGTTTAAAATCAATTAAAAAGAAAGTATCACAAAGATGAGCAATTGTGCTTATAGCATAGTTTCTAAAGTTTAATTGACCTTCTTAAGTTATTTGTGGTATGGTAGTTTCCATAATATACAGAGTTAAGAGGAAATGGAAAAACAATTTAAATATTTTTAAGATAATAAATAAAATTGGGTATAATTGTTGAAGTAACTTATTTCCTAGTTACTTATGTCTATGTCTATATTCTGAAATTTACTTAATGTTCTCATCCTGGGCTTTAAATATATTCAAGCAAGAAATAGTTAAAACATTACATATTGCTAAGCATTCAGATAAATTTTCTCTATTATGATAAAAGAAGTTTTGGGTTTATTCTTTTTTCTTATTGAACAGAATACTTAGCGCATAGTAGATCTTTGATTAATATTTGTTGAATTTATACATAAATGTATAAACAAATGCATTCGTTAGAATTATGTAACTTGTACAAAGATATAGAGTAGTAAATTTAATAATATCTTAAAACTAAATCTACTTATGTTATGTATTTTAAGAGTGTGAAAACATAGGAGGTGAAAAATGAGGGAAAGATTTATTTTTTCCAAGTAGGTTATCTCAATCTTTGCACTTTTGACCTTTAGGACCAGATAATTATTTGTTTTGGAAAGATATACTATGCATTGTAGAATGTTTAACAGCATCACTGGCCTTTACCCACTAGATGGAAATAATAGCATTCCCCTCCAAGTTGTCACAATCAAAACTTTCTCCAGATATTGGCTAATATCCCTTGGAGGGTAAAGTTATCATACTTGAAAACACTTTTCTTTAAAAAATGTATGAAAGAGAAAGGCTAGGAGTCCTGAGATAAGGGTGTGTTCAATACTTAAACTTTAATAATAAACTTTAATAAAATTTCAATCCAAAACTCTTGACCTGGAGCAAAGTTCAGCCGAATAGATAATAATGGAAAACAGAGATTAGGATCTGCAATTTTATTAGAAACAACAAATTCTAACATGTTTCTAAATCTCAGAAGTAAATGAAAGATATCATGATTTCTTTCATATTTTAATAATTATCAAGATTGTTAATGGTTTTATGCAAAAATGTGTCTAAAAATCACCTCTCTCATATTCAGTTTAGCAAATTGAGGTTCAGAAAAATGGGGAGCCTTTTTCCTGGCCACATAGATTCCATCAGATCTCCCAATTCCATGCTCCCTTGGAACCTTCTGGTTCTCATAGAACTAACCCCTCAACCTTGTTCATTTTCTTTGTTCTCTACTACTTTTTAAATTCTGGAAGAGGATGTTGCAAGGATTTTGTTCATCATTATGTTTCTTATTCCTAGAATAGGCCTGGCACCCAGTAAGAGCTGATTAATATTTTCTAAATGAGTGAGTAAATGAATGACAGATGAATAAAATGAAAGTGATTTATTATGAGAAAAATTGTCTTTGGGGGTGGCTGTCTTGTTGACTGGATATTTAGTTTGACTGGTCTTATTTCCTAATTCCATTTAACATCTTAGACAAGCGATCACCTCTCTGGTTTCAACTTTTCTCAGTTTTACCATGCATTTTTCACTTCATTTCATAACACCCTACATAGTGCTACATAAGCACTAAATAGTGCTACATCAATACGCTAATCTAACGTAGGCATCTGTTTATAAGTTCAAAATTAAGATGGATATCATATTTATTTTATAATTATAAGTATTCCTTCAAAAATGGTGTTTTCAGTAAAAATACTACTTGCTTTAGTTTCAATAAAGGAATTTTAAAAATTGTTAAAATTATGTTTATGTAGTTAGTTTTAAAAGCTTTCTGTCACAGAAAAATATTTGAGTAGGGACAAAGACTCTTATGACATCAGCCTCATGATATCTACTTGCTTCTCCCTGTTTGTTCTAAAATATTAGCTGAGAAAAAATTTTTGTTTGGAGTACCATCTATATAAAAAAGTAAATGTGTCCTACAAACTAATTTTAGATATATACTCTTGTTTGTTTACCAAAATCTTTATTAGATATAGTCAAAGTGAGGCTATAAAATTACGGCTCAACATAAACTAATACCAAACTGAGCTTTGGGGGGAAGAATCTAACATATTTTATATATTCTACAAAAAAAGTATATATGTATGTAAATATATATATATGTATATACACACACATATATACATATATACCTTTATCTCTGAGAAAGAAAGATGCTCTATCTTAATGATAGGTTATTAGATACAGCGTATCAGAAATAATAGTCTCATGTCCATACATCTGTTAAGAAAGTAGTTGTCTCATCATCACAAGTGCTATCTATTAATGGTTATGTGGGTCAGCAGTTAAAGTAGGGGTTAACTGGATTAACATGTTGATTTCTTACAGAAGCCTACAAAGGTGAGTTCAGTCATGTTTCCTGTTTTAGAAATGAGGAAGATGAGACAGCAAGATTACAAAATTACCTAAATGTATACAATTCGCAATAACTTTGATTCAGTTAATTCATAACTAATTAATATTTTATGTGGAGAGTAATATGAAGATTCCATTCAAGAGATTACTGTATAAAATAATCAGGTACTATTTGGCATTTAATGCTATTATGTTCAGTTAAAAGACTTAATAACTAACAATGAGTTCTACTTTAATGCTGTGAAATTATAAACAGTTCAGTGCAAAGTAGTGCAAGGTAAATTATAGAATTAACATTCATTTAAATATATTTTTAATTTTTTACTGTAATCATAAAAACAGAATTTTTCTTTAAATCTGTAGGTAATTATGTCTATAAATAATGTTTAGTGTTTCTTTATAAGTCATTTTATATTGTTTTTTCCTCAACACACTCATAAAAGCTATTTTACAATTGTTTTATTAATCTTTTAGATCTTCGCTATATATATTTTAATTTAAATTAATTTTAATTTTAATCAGTGAAAGATATCACTGATCTCAAAAGTAAGAAAAACATATAGATAAAGGTAAACTGAGATACAAATAATTATAAGTATTTTGTCAACCTCTGAAGCATACAAATTAATTTTAGAACCATTAATTTTCTTCTCAGACTTGTCAAGGACATGAGTCTCCAAACAATATCATCTGCTTTGTTATGAAAAGCCTTGGTAACACAGTTTTTCTTTAAAGTGTATATGTGTGTGTGTGTGTGTGTGTGTGTATTTATATATTTATTTATTTATAAAGATTTATTTATTTTTAGATATGCTTATAGTAAGCTACTTTATATTGCAAGTTTGTGAGTTCCTTTTCAAAATGTAATGCAAGTAAATGTCTAAAACCTATATATTTTTGAAATGTACCACATAATTGTTGATCAATGTCAGAAAACATGTACTGTTTATAAATATCTTTTTAATCTTACTTGCAAATGTAAGAGGCAAACATATGTCAGAATTGATTTTTGAACACTAATCTTGAGTCTAATGAAATTGGTACTCTAAAAATCTACTTAACTTACTAAAATAAATATTGGATCAGGAAGGCAATAAATAATTTAATGCAAATTCACAGTGTAAAATACAACATAAATTTTGAAATATACCTAAGGCTTTTTTTTTTTTTTAAATAAAGAATGTCTGTAAATGTGTAAAAGACAATCTTATACTATGTATGGCTTTCATCTCTATTAATAGAAAATGATGCAGAGTTTCTATCCACGTTCTCAAAGTCAAAGTTATAGGACTACAAAAAATTTTCCTTTACCTTTCAGTCATATATCTTTCTATGTATTATATCTCACAGGATTGTTCACATTATGCCTTTGTCTTTACTGACAAGAAATAACTGAAGTCCCCTACAGTCTTTTATTCCAATTCATTAAAGTCTTTTTTTCCATTTCATTTTTATATCCTTCATAATTTCTACAAAATTGTAGTAGTCAATTCAATGAAAACTGCTAAGTCGATAAACATGTGACTCGTTTCCTATTTTTAAAATACAATGTTGTGTTGCCAACTAATTGAAATCAAGGATATTGGTAGGAAGAACTATTGAATATATCCACTTCTAACAAATCTGTTGGACATCTAACAAAACTATTTTTCCTCAGTCCAAATACTTTTCACTTTTACTTTGTATTAGAATAAATAGTATTAATTCTTTAGCAGCTATCATTCTATTGCATAAAACCTCTAACTCTTTAGATTTTTCATCCTAAATCAAAGACTGATTTTTTCAGAACTTGAAGAAAGTAATTTATATCAGAAAACTCCCTTCTATTTTCAGATTTTGAAGTGATGAATTACTTAGATGAATACAAAGCACTACTATGCAGATTAAAAATAATTTACCTTTTAAGATATTTTTAACAGATTACTTTAAAGCTGAAATTATTTATCGAATAGAATCAGATGCATAAGAGATGGTGCATTTCCTCCACTTCCAAAATAATAACCATTTGCATGAATCAATGAATAATATTTTTTCATCTATAAAATAAGCAATATCATTTTATATATTTGTATTGAGAACCTCATAAATAAAATTTACTTGGATATTGCTGGCTGGCATGGCTGTATTTAAAAAAGAGAGAGGTGAATTATTAACTAATGTAATTCTCAATCACATGAAAGAAAACAACATAGAAAAAGAATAAAAAGCATTAATAATTTTTTAAAAATTTACATATGCAAAAATAGTGAAATATTAGTTTTGCAAAAGTGGACCACCCAAAGGTTATGTTCAAACATTCATAGGTTAAAAACTTAAGGCATTTCTTTGAATAAAAAGTGCATTGAGTGTCATTAGTAGCTTGTCTAAACTGTTTCTTCTACATTTTTATGTCATCATTTACTCAGAGATTTTTAATTTCATGTTGTCCAATGTGTTACCTTAAGATGAAGAAAATGAAGCACTGTATAATAAAAACTCTACTTATAACACACATGGAAAAACCTACTTTGGTAGATCCATCCCCATCACCTGACTTCCAGTAATGAAACTTGCCACCTTTCCTTTGGAATGTCTGGTTTTCATGTGGTAGTAGTACAACCTCCAGAATTCAATGACTTACACTTAACATTTTCAAGTGCAAAAGAGAGCTACAAGTAGATTTATGAAGTATAGGCAGTGTAATATTCTCTAAATGAAATTGCGAATCTCCTGTCATTAAGAAGATTTAAAGTTAGAAATGTAACTCTGTTTTGGGAATGGAAAGAAGCAGTTGTACTGTGTGATTAATTATCTTTCACCAAATGATATACTCAGCTTAAATGAATGGCAAAATATAGACCAAGAAAAAGCTGGATATCACCAGTTAGATTTGTCAAATTGTGACTTATTACTGAGGGAGAGAGGTCCTTAAAGATTTGTACATTATAGTTGGAAACAACTGTCTATAAAATAACAACAAAGAATTTGACACCCATACATCTATACCTGTGTATATTAAATACTCTGGCTAATTTAACTTAAACAAAGACAAAATTTTTGGAAAAAAATCAAATCAAAGCAGACCAAAAATATCAACATAGGAATATCTTATAAGATTCAATCAAATTTGAAAATGCTCTTCTTTTTTATTGATACAGTGAGCGACAGAGGCAGATGTTTCTATTATTTCAAAGTTTCCAGTATCTTAATTAAAAGGGTAAATTGAATATTTTTAAACTGGATTTTTGTCTTACCCTCTGCCCACAACTTTAGTATTCTCCTTTCATCTATTCCTTCCACTTACGTCACAGTTCTGAATAATATCTGAAATCAACCCAGGAAGGATGAGATACACATAGAACGATCAAAGTTAACAAAGTCCATCCAAAATATCATAATACAAACAAAGCTAGAGATCTGGAAATTAACATCTCCTGGATGAGTCAGTTTATAAATGGTGGACATTGGAGAGAATTTCCAGTTTGCCTAGGTCTTAGATGCACTAACTGAAAATAAGCAGGCAGGCTTCTTGTTCATAAGGCAGGATTCCAGTATCCATGGAGAGTAGGATTAGGACACAAATTCGAGGCTTATGCATGAAGATGAGATTTGGAGATGAGGGAAAAAATTGCCATTCAGTTATGATGAGACAGAATTGCTACCTTTAAAATTAATTTTATAAAATGGATAAAAATTTGGGAATTGGACTTACAAAAAGTTGAGGTGGCATCTTGTTTTCATGACATTATTAGATTTATGAATAGAAGTAAGCTATATAAAATTTGAACCAAGTTTCCTTCTCTATAAAATGGTTGATGATTGAAAAAGTATCTATCTCTTAAAGCCTACTTGATGATTAATTGAGATGATTTTTATAACGTGTGCTTTATAGTATCTAGCACAGTACAGATACTAACAAATGATCTATATTTGCCACATTTTATCCCTGTTTTTAACAGTAGATTGTTTTAGAGAAAGCTTATATTTTTTGTCTTTGAATATGTGATATGAATTAAGTGGCTCATACTTCATTATTGTCTTTATTTAATAAGATAAATTGGAGTTCTTAAAAAATAAATGAAAGGAAGATGTTCCACTTCAATTAAATTTTATATTCAACTTGAGAACTACAATAGTTCAATGTATTTAAAATTTCCTTAGATAATTATTTGAGTCTCTAGCATAAGAAATTGTAAAATAGAATCAGAAAAAAATGGTAGGACTAGAAATGACATTAGAAATTATTTTTATAGAGTCTTCTCATTTTATAACCAAAATTCTAACAACGGAAAGATAAAGTGATTAATCTGGGTTTACATATGTATGAAGTAGAGTAAAAAATATTCAAATTTGGGTCTCTTGATGCCTAGTCAAATATTTTCTAACCAACAACAAAATCTCATGGGAACATACACACGCGCGTGTGCATGCACGTGCACACGCCCACACACATTCTTATTGTATAATTGTTCAGTGTTTAATGTCTGTATGCATGTCATATTTTTAGTTAGACCTTTCATATTTTCCTCAAACTAGGTACATGTATTTAAAATCAGTCCCAATATATCATATTTTTTAAAATAATAGTCATCTTCTTTAGTTATATTTCCAATATACAGTCCAAGTTTCAACAGTAAAGAAACATAGGGGGGAGGGGGAAGAGGAAGGTAGATGGGGTGAAAGGGGTCAACTATGTGGTACATAAAGAAATCTAACTATGGGCTGTGAACACACAATGCAATATATATATACGCCTTGGTGTTGAATTATATACCTGAAACTTACTGGATTTTGTTAACTAATGTCATCATAATAAAAATAATTAACTAATTAACTTTTAAAAAGTAAAAAAGAAATACTTGGAATCTATAACATGATTTATAAATTATATATAGAGAATTATATTTTAAATATAAGAAATAACATGTATATAGTTTTATAAACTTAAATAACATATTAAAGCCTTGGTATCTAAAATTCAGATAAACTAAATACTTAGTTTCAAATAAAGCATATGGTTAACTACAAAACCATAGGACACATTTAAAGCTTATTCAGCTTTAAAATATGTTGTCTTAAATAAAAAATTTTTAGGGAACTGTTACAAGGAAAGAACTGGCTACTTTATAGCTCTACCCATTTGTCTTCTATTGACATAGGTTAAGATTTTTTACAGATCATTGATTGAAATAAACAAATGTGTATTCACTGATGGATCTTGGGAACACACTCGCATTTTAGATTATCCGGTTTTTTAGACTATTCACATTCTATAATATCCTACCTACGGTTTCTAAATTATAGTATTTTTAATTAGGGACTATTTAAGACTTCCAAAAACATTTTATTACATGAATATATTATATTAAACATTCTCTATTAAAATACCTCATTGTTTTTTTACTACAATCCAAATAATATTGTTTATATATGATAACACAGGCCTCCACTGAAAACATTTATTATAGATGTTATATCTGCGTCCTTGTACTAGAACGTTAAAGTTACTTCAAACTAAAATTTTAAAATAAAAATTGGAGGACACATAGCTAACTAAACTCAAAGAAGATCTGGCTGAGTGTAAGATGAGTGGTATATTAAACACCACAGAATTATACAAAACACATTGTCTAAGTGTGTGTGTGTGTATGTGTGTGTGTGTATGTGCGTGCGTGTGTGTTTATGCATATACACAAAGCAAGACAAGGAGTAAAAATGAGAATGACTAAGCATAAACACAAATCATTAAGTATATAATTTGGCTCTGATAACAATTGCTTTTCCCACTATCATAATAGGAAAGTGAACTTATTTAGAATCAATCAAATGGTCTGTCCTAGAGCATTTGATTTACATTGATCAGGGCTCTCTGGAAATGTATCATATTATTCATGTGTACTGACAGGTAGAAAATCCTGGGACACACTGGACACAATGAAAAAGAAAACCATACTAAAAAACAAGAGAAAATGGAAAAAAATAAAAAAAGATTTAAAATATGTTAACATCAACTAAAACATTTAAGAAATAATCTTATACTGGAGCAAATGGCCTTTGCACTGAAATAGGTGAACATCTGGCGTAAAGGTGCCAAGGTGACCTGCAGGTGAGAACTTGACAGTATAGCAAAGCCTCAAGTGGTGACAACTGGATACTTGAACACCAAGAAGAGCCGATATAAGTGCATTCCCTTATAATCAGAACTGTGATGGGACCTAGTTACCTTTCATAAAGAATAGAAATAAATTCTGGCCACTTAAGTTTTATAGTTGCTTTAAACCCAAGTAAATGGGAGTTTATTGCATACCATCATTATCGTCAGGAAGTACCTTTGGAAGGTTAATTGCTCATGATGTTGCAATATAGTCTATAGAAAGAGAAGTTTGAACTAGCAGCCCACCACTGTTGAGACAGAGAGCTCTGTCAGCCAGGATGATTTTAAATAGCATGTATTGGTAGAAATAATCACACAAAACATTGTGTACTAAATTATAAAAATTACTTTTAAAAATAGGGTGAAAATACATAAAAGTGGAACTAATAATGACTTACAAATTTTTAGTGCATTGCTGCATTCATTTAGCTTAGTCTACCATTTTTAATTAACAAAGCTCTATTCAATATGAGGCATTCGAGACCTTTTATTTCAATTACAATTGCTTTAAAAGGTACATAAATGCAATAAAACTTATCTCATTACTTTTAGTTTATAAGGAAATTGAAGGAGAATAAAGTTATATGTATTGAACTCTTATTAGTTGCCATAGATTGTGCTAAGTGCTTTGCATACTTAATCTTTTAATCTCCTCAATAAACCCACAAAGGATGGATGATTCCATTATACTGAGGCAGAAATTGAGACTCCTCATACTGTTACACAGCTCAATGTCATGCAAACTAGTAAATAACAAATCGGAAGCAAAATTCTGTTCTACAGGACTTTACATCTCAGGATTTTTCTAGTATGTTGTGTTTTTTAAAGGATATAACTGTCTCCCAAATATCATAGACAACACTTAGAGACACAACTTAATCTTAAATGGCACTATTACTCCAAGAAGCCATAGCCACGGGAATAAACCTTATAAAATGGTAAGGTCTTTCTAGTCAGAGATACATAAATATATCTGAACAATTAAAGGTCATCTTGAAATTTGATAGTACTGCATTTATTTTGTTTGAATTGATGGATTGGGGTGCCGATGTTGTAAAATTACTCATGCTGCTTTCATTTACAGAAAACCATATCGAAACCACAGAGTAAAGCTACATAGAAACTTCAGGAACACATTTGCCTACTTGCCGTTGCAAAAGTAATCTCTTTCCTTTGCACTAAGAAAAGAGCACGTATATGAACCTTGTAAGAAGACATATATATATCTAAATATATATGTAGACATATATGTGTATATTGGAATACACATACATATATAATTTACATGTATGACATATACTAAATTACATAAGCAATTATAGAGCTATCATACACTATCCATCTGATGTACATTGCAGTATACTTACATTATAGAAGCTCGATATTACTTAATTTTCTACCTCATGCCATTTTTCAGAAGGCAGTTCTGATTGGTCTAAGCTGTTTATCATATGACACCTGGAAACTGTACTGGTTCATGATACAGGGTTTTGTATCTTGTACCAGATTGTACATAGTACAGGAGTGTAGTAAATGAATCAACTACATTCAGAGGAAGAAGTCCAACTTCTTCCTATCTCTGCTTCTATCACTCCCTTACAAGTAGTATTCTAAAGATCACTCTTGAATAAACACCAATTACTCAAATGTTTCAAATCTTTTCTCCAGGAATGTGAACTAAGATAAACTGAAGAAAGAAAACTAGAAAATGAGAATTGGTCCATGAATATTATGCTACTCTACAGAAATTCCTTAAAGAGTAAAACTGTAAAGTAGTAGGAGAAAAGGAAATCAAAAGACTGAAATAAGGGAAACAGTGATTGCTTATATAGCGATGAAAAAAATGTGTCAAGATAGAATTACAATGCATACTTCTTTACCTGAGTTTATTGTCAGTATAATCAACTTGCTATCTTGTTTTTCAATAAGTAATCATTAAATATCTCAGCCTCTTACTATTTCACTTTAAAGTGAATAATCGTTCTATTTTATTTTTTGAGTTCTTTGGCTGCTACTCAATTTTCTTTTCCTGGAAAATTAATAAGAAGTTTTAAAAAAATACTTTTTATAAATGCCATTGTATAACTACATATTTTGCCACAAAATCATACAGAATGTTTTGTTTGTTTGTTTGCCTCTTATCTACTCCTGTTTTCTAGATCCATCTGTTTTTCTACCCTAGTGTTTTTAAATAGACTGGGTAAATTTTATGGTTGCAAAGTTTTAATTTAGTTTTGTTTTTATTTTACTCTCAGCCTACTGTTTGCCATTGTTCATATAGTTACAAAATCCATTTTAAAAATTAATTATTACTTTTGCTAGCAGGTTTTATATAAAATTAATCATCTATTATTAAATTATTAAAGTAATTTAAAGCTATAAATCAAGTATTAAAAGAATTATTGAATATATATAAGGAATATATTTTTCTGGGTATCTGAAGATAAGATTTAAGTAAAAATGGAAAGTGACTACTGCAAAATGTCTGACTTAAGAAAAAGGAATTATATTCTGGCAAAAGACATATGCTGGATTTTCTTGGAATATTAAACTGCTATAGGAAAAGCTCATATTTGTTTTTCTTCATAGGGTAGACCAAGAAACATGTCCTGTGTAGGTTCATGTGGTCGAAGACCATATTCTATTTGATGCAGTGGTGAGATTGTGTAGTAAGAACAAAAACGGGTTTGACGGTCGCTCAGTTTGCCTTTTCTTATATATTTTTTCTATACCTCTGACATATGTAGAAGAGTGGGATTCCTGGGTCTTCATAATAGTCAATGAATGAATAGGAGGAAGAAAGTGAAAATAGAACATTTTGAAGGTTAATTTCAAGGACTTCCATGAAGTGTTAAAAGCATATTTCAGAATGTTGCTAAGGGAAATGGAAAATTGTTTTAAAACATAGGTTGAGTCTTTGTTGTTATCCTCTCAGTGTGAAGAAATGTTATATATAGCTCTTTCTCTACTTAGTCATTTCTAGTTTATCACACGGCAGGTACTCTTTCTCTGGAAATAATGACATTTGGAGTCTTTCCCATAATTAAAGAGCTATTTCTGGAAAACCTTTTATAATAAATTTCAATGTATAAAGCAGTGAAGTATGTGCATGTGTGTGTGTACTTGAGTATGCACATATATTCATATGCATCTATGAACTAAGGGAGGAGAACAAATTTCATTTCAGTTATGTTGTATGACCTGTAAATCTCTCCAAATTCTGCTTGTCTCATATAAATATGCAAAATATTAATGCATGCAAATTTTCACAAAAGCAAAACAAATCATTAGAGACAAAACCCATGATCCAGCTTTTTCTGACGTTTTTTCTAAATATAATTATTCTTAGAGACTGCTTATTGTTTTCTTCACTGGTATCTAGGACTCAAAAAAGCTTCATAAGCCATCATATTCAATGTCTACTTAATACTGGTTTTTACACCAACGTGTCTAACTCAGAATACAATTCAAATGACTCGTGTTATTAACTTAAAATGTATTCATATCCTATTGTTATTTTATATATAATATCCCATTTGTTCCCCATTTTATATATTATTTGGGATAAGCTAGAGTACTACTGTTATAAACATTAGGATATATTTTAAACTCGTAATTAAAATTAACAGTGAAGTAATGTGAAATTTGAAGAAGTCTCCCATATATATAATATATATACTATATATATAATTTTTGTTTTTTAGGTGCATAAGATTTTAAGATTGAGTTAGCTTTTATAAGCATGTATTTCCTAATGACAAAACAAAGAAAAAATTAAAAATTTTATAATTGAGTGAACATTATTTTCTTTATAATAGATGTTGTCAATGGTCATTGGAAGCTTTTAGCTCAATATTATCAACTCTGTGTGTTCTAAGTTTCTAGGAAAAAAAATAACTTATCAAGAGCCCTAGGCTTTCTCTATGTCTTCAGAAACTGTCAAAGTATTTTATTTAAATGATGAATATGGCTATAAAGGAAAAACATAACCTCTTTATAGTTAGATAATGTCAAATTTAAAACAGAGCATTAACCTGTGTGGTCGGTCTATGAGGAAAAGAACATAACCCTGTCAAATTTTAATACTATTTGGATGTGCATTTCAAAGTGAGAAATACAGGAAATACAGTAAGAAAAAATGCAACATTTAAATCAAGTAATGCAGATAATACATAGAAATAAGAAATGCTGGCCAATTCCATTTATGGGATCCATTCTTTTACTATGTAGAATTTTTTATCATTATATAGAAACATAAGAGCTTATTATTTGGATATTAGGCCAAGCTCAATTGTTTACCTCTTCCCATTTTCAAAGTCTCATTACACAGCAGACCTCCTAATCCCATAGAAATTATAGAGAGTATATTAAACTCTATGGTGCTCTATATCCTTTCTCTGTTTTCTGAGAGATCTTTATCATTCTTGCTTGGTCCACTGAAGAGTCTCCAACTGGTTCTTGTCTCAAACTAATTTGTGTCATGGCTCCCATAGTCACCTACCTAAAAATTATATTGAACCATGTGGTTTCTGTGCTATAAAGTTTTCTCTGGCTCCCCACCTTCTAACCTATATAGTTTAAGTGCCACTTGTGAGCCAGGTATGTATTCATTCATAAAGTATGTGTGTTTGCATGCGTGCACGCGCGTGCGTGTGTGTGTGTGTGTGTGTGTGTGTGTGTGTTATGTCTTATAAGAAGGAATTCTGCCAGATTTAGGGAAAGAAGAGGTTAGCTAAGGACAACAAATCAAGAAATCACAGAGTTTTTAGGCGCTACCTCCTGGGAAATCGATAGCTCCAAAACAAAGATAAAACCTGTAAGAATTCTGAGGTGTTCTGGAACTTCGGCCTTTTATATTATCCCTGCCATAGGTAGGTTTCCTTCCATACTGCTTCCGTTCTTCATGCCTTTATTACAACTGCTCCCACCCTCACTCTGCTGTCACATTCTCCTTTTGTTTGCCCCATTTGTTTGATTTCTCACTTGATTCTTCCTTTAATACTCAGTTTAAATGTTACCTACTATGGGTAGCTTTTCATGATTTGTACTGCCCCAACTGGGATAATCTATCCCTTCCAAATATTTCCATGTCTTGTATACTTATTATTGCTAAATACAGTGGGCACTTTCCTTAGAGTTGTCCTTCTGTGATCTGCTTTACAGTAAGGTTGACAGCTCCTTGAAGTCAGCAACAGCACCTTAATTATAAGATTTTTAATAATCACATTCTGGTATCAATAGACATCAGTACAACAAGCATCCTTAATAACCTCACCTGGCCTCTGACATGTGAAAAGAGATGTTCATAAACTTTCAGCTTCACTGTTCATTTAAATGGACACACTTTTTATCACGGTTAAGTATATTATCATAATATAGTTTCCTAAGTATTAGAAATATTAACTGGTATGTTTAACATAGAGGAAGTTAAACATGAAAGGCTTTCTCCAAGTTCAGGGCTGCATTGCTAAGAAGCTTCTTTCAGCAGGTGTCTCTGAGTGTCAGCCTGCAGGAAGTCATTTAAAACCGAGGCACAACATTGTAGTTTCCATGGAAGCAGAAATCAACCCCCAGCAAACTCATACCTGGTTCATATCTGGTGCAATCTTGATCAGGAACAATTGAGGCAAATTACTCTTCTAAAAGACAAGTAGAAATAGGAGCAGTTATCTTACTAGTCATTCCCTGCATTCTTGTACATGTTCCTTTGTGATGTGTATTATATTAATATTTAAAGTAAGTAGCTATATCTAATTAAATATTTCTTCTTAAGTGACTATACAATAATAAACTTTATTATTTTAAATTAATAAATACTTTCTTAAGAACTACATCTATGTTTCTCATTCACCTACCTTCCCTTCTGCCCAAGATTTTTTAAAAAGTACTTGGATTTGTCTATAGTCTCAGGGAATATTTCAATGATTTTGAAAAAGTATGTTCACTTGGGCTGTTAACAAATACTTCTCTATTGTTGCTGGTAGAGGCAGAGAGGTTGAAGTCTTGATAGGGTCTGGGAATTCTGTCACTGGCACCATTTGATTCAAATATCCTATGGTTGGAAATAATGATGGCAACCACAGATTTTCCAACCTGATTTTTTTCCTCACTCTCTTCTGGAGTTGTGCAGTGATTCAACATTTTTGAGTCTATCATCTTTGAAACTCTTATCACTGGAAGAAAATGAACCTTCGTCAAGCACCAGCCAAACCTTGCTTCTCTACACATTTTTTTGACTTGATTCTGTTACAAAGTACAATGAAAGAATCAACAACTTACAAAGGAATATTGTTCAATTACATCTGGATTGATATTAGATAAACTCAAAATGCAGAACATTTCATTAAAGCAAAAATGAATACATTCTTCAAAAAGAGATCAATGTCATAAATTACAAAGAATGTTTAAGAATTGTTCAAAATTAAAAGAAACAAAAAAACATGACAATTAAATGTATTATGTGATTATAAGCTGAATACTGTATTGAGAGATAAAAGGAAAGCTATAAGTGACTTCATAAAGTCAATTGGAAATATTTGAATACATATAGTAAACTAAATAAAAGTATCATGTGAAGATTAAAGTTATTTAAGGTGTTTACATTACTGAGATTATTTACGATATTAGCCTCATTCTTAAAAAAATTCACCCTGATATATTTGGCACTAAAGGCTCACTATGTAAGTAAATAGATCTTAAATAAATTACTAAATAAATATAAACGTTAATAGAGATATGTATATACAATACATATTTATCTATACATAATGCATATTATGTATAATGCAAGAATTTTCTTAACCATTTGATGATGTGTGTGTTTACATAAAGAAAGAACAAAATTGGTGCTAAATATTAACAAGCACTATATCTAGGTAAAAGGAGCATTGCGAATTTTGGATTATTTTTGCAATGAGTCTATAAGTTTTAAGACTTCCTAAATGAAAGTTGAAAAAAAACTGAATTGAGCAAATATTATATATTGATTTTGACAATTAAACTATAGTTATGAAAAGATGTTAACATTAAAAACATAACTCAATTATTTTTTATTTCGAACTCGATGTCTTTTATTCATTATAGTAACAACATATTATAGCAGAAATACATTTGTTTGCTTTTAGTTTTTTTAGAGTAATGTTTACTGTATTACATTCTCTTATTTTTTGTTTCCTGCACAGATGCATGACTACAAATAACATCCAGAAAAGTGTACTTAACAACATATATATCCAGGTTTCTCATGAGGGTGAAATGAAATTTGAGAAATAAGATGACTACAGATTTCTTCCTAAGTTATTTTTTACACAGTAATTTATTATTTTACTTACTCATTTACTCTTACTGAGAAGTGTTATAATGTAATTGCTCTTCAGCTTTTAAATATAACATCATTCTTTCATCCATTTTTTAATTGATACTCCCTGAAAGCCTTGTTATTTGCTAGGTACTATGATACACACTGGCCATGGTGATAAATACAAGAGTCTACATGGTTCCTAACCTGGTGGAGTTTACGATTTAGAGGGGGAGACAGAGAGTTAACGAATGCACAAAGTTAGAAATGGTGGTACATACTAGGCTGAAAAAGAAGATCTGAGAGAAAGCCAAAGACTGAGGACTGTAGAGAGGTGTAAATGCCTTTCTGAGGGATGCCATATGGAGTCAAAAACTTCAGAGCAGAGACAGGTGAAGGAACATGCCTAGCAAATTGAACTGCATAAGCGAAGGCTGTATGGTTGGAAAGGATTTCAGACATTCGAGGATTCGAATAATTGTCAGTGTGGCTGAAGGGAAGGAAGTGAAGTAGATGTGATAAGCGGTAGAGGTAGGAAGCTACGAGTTCATTCATATCTACTAAAGTATGTAAAATTATTTAAGCAGAAAAATCACATAATTTTATAATATCCTAATAGTAAAGGGAGATTCCATTTGGGAGAATGGAAATGGAATAAAGGTAGAACCTTATTTTAATACAATGACTTTGTCAATAGGATGAGTAGAATGGACCGTTAAAAAAATATTTTTTTGCTTTACATTTATATTTCTATAGCACTGTTTCAAAGCACAAAGTTCGTACAATAAAAAATGTAGAAAAATATTTTAGAGATAGAATAAAAGTGCCACGATGATGAATTAATGTGGAAATTTAGAAATAAGCCAATTCAAGAATGAATCCTACATATGTTTTGATGATAAAATGTGTCCTTTATTATAGATATTTTCTTGACACTTGGATAAAGGTGGGCAGAAATATTAAAAAATATATTGGATTCAGCAATATTCTATGAAAGTTCTTACTTAAGTGAATCTTGAGAACTAGCATAGATACTCAAGAATATAGTCTATGTAAGTATATATAAAATATATTTATACACATGAACTGAAAACAGAAATGGAATTCAAATAATAGTCCATTGTTACTATAGTTTCTAGTTATATTCAGAAAGGTTCTGTGAATATTTTGAATGACCTGTTTATTTAATTTCTGGGCATTTTCATTTCCTTATTAAGATTTGGAATTATACTTTCATTTTAAATAACTTTCATTTAACTCTCATTTTCATACCAATAACTTCATTTTAGCAATAAATTTGATGGTTGATCTTCACATTTATTTTCACCTTTAACAAATACTATCATAAGAAAGAGCTTTATCTTTGTAAGCCAGTATTCACCTCAAATTTGTTTCCTGAAGGTAATCAAAATTTTGGAGAATTGTTTTCTTGTGATTATCTAAATGTGTCAATTCCATATCATATAAGTATTATAAAACTTTAGCAGCATGCAGACAGCATTAAAATTATTGTAATTATTTTTTTAAAAATGGACTTGAGCTTTTTGAGTGTAGGGAACATCTCTGCCTCCAGGGCTGGACCAGTGTCTTGCACATAATTGGTGCAGAAAACGACCTGACTGATATAAGGGACTGATATAGCCCTGCCCTTTAAGCTAGAAGAAAAAACTCAGATCTTCAGGGTTTCTTATAACTGGCATCAGACATAAGAAACTCATTCCTGAGTGAAACTTTTATTTAAAAATTCATGACATGAGCGAACGAGCACTGTAGAAATAGATTTTGCTAGAGGAGATGACTGCCTTGGCGCCCAGCCGTTGTTACGAGCCTAGGCATAGCAGAAGGAATGGCAGCTACAAGGCTCAATATGAATGTCAGTGGTAATCTTTGGTTTCAGAACATGGAGTTCATCCCAGAACTGGTACCAGAAGCAGCGGCATTGTTCTCATCAGGCCATTCTTTTGCCATTTTTGTCGGTTTGTGTGTGTGTGTGTGTGTGTGTGTGTGTGTGTGTGTGTGTGTGTGAATCTGAGTCTCATGTCTATATCTCTGTTTTTTCCCAGTAACTGGGCATGCTGTCAAACACACTGTTAATAAATTCCCTTTCTGTATCCACTAGAGAGAATTAAGCTTGTTACTTGTAACTAAACACTAAATGTTAACATTGAAAATTTATTCATTTGTTCATTTATTCAATTCACATTTATTCAGCACTTAATATGTACCAAATGATTTTGGACAGAGTATGCAAAGACTTGTAGTGTACAGTTTTGTTTTGTTTTGTTACTCAAAAAATTTAATCATTAATGAAAAAGATCAAGAACAAGCAGAAAATTATAGTTTTCATGTGATAATATTCCAAAGAAATTCTCTTATAAATGCCTATTCAAACACACGGAAGACACCTAACCTATACTTAAGGGATCAAGGTAGGTGTCCTCAAAAAAGTCAACATCTGAGCTAATGCTAAAGTAACACTTGTCAGTGTGATTCATAGACCATCTGCGTCGGAAACATTTGCTGATATTTAAACAGAATTCTTGACTCGTTTGTAAATTTGCTGATTCAAAATTTCTGAGAGTTTACATGAAAATCTGCATTTTTGTTAAACATTATATACACAAAATATAAAATTCCAGCCTGCACATAGAAAATGAGTTGGTCGAGAGAAAAAAATGGACCTGAGAATTTAAGCATTTGGGTAAAAGAGTGTATTTGAGTGATGGATTTCCAATGATCAGAACACAGGAATAGATAGTATTAAGTGTCTTTACATTAACATATTTTTATATTGAGTAAAAAAGCTTACAGTTTGGTGCCAAGGAGACATCGATTGAATTCTAGTTTCCCCACTTATTCCATTAACTAAATTGTAAAGCTTTGTCTCCTTTCTAACAAAAGGGAAAGAGTAATTGAAAACCTATGAGAAGATAATAAAGATTAAGTAAAATTATGTATATAAATGCACTAACTCTCAATAAATGTTGGTTTCCTTTGCTGTGTGTATATCTGATTTTATCTAGATGAGTTATCTATCTATTATCTATCTATCTATCTATCTATCATCTATCTATCTATCTATCTATCTATAATATATTTAACCATTATCAGTGTTGAGTTATTAATTATCAGAAGACAAAGGAGTAGCTTTGGGGAACCAGGGAAATAGCTTTTACATAAAAGCTTACTAAATGGCTTTGAATGATGGACACGATACAGGCATATGTGGCATATGTGGCATACTTAATACTTCTAAGTTCACATTATAGTTTCCTGCAGGAATGAATACATTCTGTTTAGTTGCAATCTATTATTACATTGTGATTAGTCATATGGAGATGCATTCACTTATTATAAATATGTTGTCTGATTTTACTTGCTAAAGATAGCAAAAAAAAAAAAAAGTATATCTGGCCAACACTCAAGAACATATTTAATTTATTAGGGCTCTTGTATACAGGCATTTTCTTATATTTGATGTCATTTATGGTGAACTATATTAGTACAATATTGTCATTAAGATCTAAACTCCCCTTCTAAGAACTTAAAACAATATTTCCCCCTCTCATTAATAGCATTTGTTCTTAATTTGAATTACTGAGGATGGACCAAATAAATTATACTTGAAATCATTCTTGTTTGTGCTTTCTTTTTTTTTTTTAATTTCATTGGTTATCTTGATATATTTGTGTCATTTGTTTTGTTTTTTTTCATGAAATCGAACATTATTTTCTAATAATGACAACAGTAGAAATAGTGCTAGATTTCTCTGTAATGGGTTTGGTAAGCAAGATCTTTTATTTAAGATCTCTACTTCTTTCTAAGCAGATGTGACCAAGCTAGTCACATGAGCATGGGCCCAAAGACTATACATGGAAGACTTGAACAGCAGCCCCAGGATATGGACATAGTTTCTTGCACTCTTATTTTCCCATCAACCATGCTGATTGTATCCTCTTTTATGCTACCATTGTTTTGTCTTTCTTCTCCCTCATAAACCATTGCATAAATGTTGATATTCAAGTCAGCTGTATTGTGATGTTAATATCCTTAACTGCTTTTGGCATCTGTTATTTTAAACACAGTTCAATGCTACAGGTATACTGTTCACTACTGTCTATTAGGGTCTCCCCTTATCTTAGCTATATTAAAGGGTACAAAGATGGTTAGATAGATAATAGATAGATGATAGGTAGGTAGATCAATCGATAGATGATGGATGATAGATAAAACAGAGGAGAGAAAAAGGGGAGAGAGAAGAGGAAGAGGTTCTCTTGTCGGGGATTTTTGGATCATGGGTAGTTAGTTGTTTTTTGTTTTTGGTTTTTAATTCATGCTTCCCAGAATAAAGTTATTATTTATTTTTGTGTTATGCCATGATTTGATTTCAACCAGATATTTTAAATTTATTTTCTTTACATTCATTGATATACCATATTCTAAAGTAAAATGATCTCTAGATATGTCTTTCTTCTGTTTATACCGTTGTTTACTCTCTTTTTTTTCCTTCCTGCTATATTCTTTCACATTTCCATAAGCCTAGACTTAAAAGACATTGTAAATACTGTTTCTTTTTGATGAATATTTAGTTAAGTATAATTTTGTTTTTGAACTTTACCTTGCACATTTGTCTTAGTTTCCTATTGACGCTGAAGCTATTTGCCACAAACGTAATGGCTTAAACAACACGAATGTATTACCTTACAGTTCTGTACGTTAGAAGTCCAACGTGGGTCTTCCTGAGCTCAAGTAAAAATGTAGGCAGGGCTGCATTGCTTTCTGCAAGGGCTAGGAAAGGCTTGTTCCTCTTTCCTTTCCAGTTTCCAGAGGCTGCCCATGTTTTTTGGCTCCTGGTCCCCTTCCTCCATCTTCCAAGCTAAAAAAGTCAAGCTGAGTTCTCACAATGCATCACTCTGATGTTGCTGAGACCATCGTATCTCTCTAACTCTCATCTTTAACCTCCCTCTTCCACACTTAAAGACACTTATGGTGACATTGGGCCCACCAGGTTAATCAGGGGTACTCCCTCTGTTTTAAGGTAAGCTATGTAACAGCCTTAATTTTCCTTTTGCATGTAATTTAAAATATCCATAGGCAGTGGCGATTAACACATAGGAATCTATGTAGGAACTATTTTCCTATCTATCACAAAATTCTTTTGCATATCTTAATATCACAATTATATGAGGAGATAGACAAAAATACAATTATTAGTTCTTATGGAAGGCATATCTTTGAATTCAGTAGGTATACCAAATTTTACTCAAAAGTTTACTTACTATATTTCCTTGATCTTTTTTTTTCATTTTACAACTGTTACATTTTAAAACATTTTATAAAATATGTGAATTTATTTCTCATTGTGATTTTATTTGCATTACTTACAAGGGAGATACTATAAATATCTGTCAATGGAAACACAGATAAATTGTAATTCATACGATGTAATCACACAAATACCTAAAGCTATAATATTCATAAATCTCAAATGCACAATGACAACAATTGCATAAGACTGTATACAGAAGAATAATATTTATATGCAAATCTAAAACTAGGCAGAAGCATACTATGTTTGGCTCAAGGATATACATTAGAGATGCAAATTCAAGTAAGATTTAAGGACAGAGGGAGCTGGAGAATGAAGGATGTCTTCTCCCTACCTGAATGAAAATCTGGTAAATCTTCCTTCACTGGGCAGTAGATCTCTGTTATGAAGAATTCTGTGAACTTTACAAGGATTATTTCCCTTGCCTCTTGCCAAAACCACCGAGAGGATCTTTCTCAGCTCTCCACCACTCAGTAGATTTTCAGGAGGTACAGTAAGTCATCACTTAACATCACTGATAGATTCATGGAAACTGCGACTTTAAGTGAAACGATGTATAACAAAACTAATTTTACCAGAGGCTAATTGCTATAAACCAGTTAAGGTCCAAAGGCATATTTCTGGTCACAAAAACATCACCAAACTTCTAACCAAAGAACCAAAACAATGTTTCTAGTATTAAACATTGAAACAAATGTGAGAGTTATACATACATCTTTTTTTAAATTAATGAAAGAAAGTGAGATAATTATTTGCTAACTTTGTTATCCCAGTTTAAGGTCATGGCAGCCAGTGTTCCTCCTGGGAGCTCAGAGCTCCAGATGGGAACACTCACTGGACAGGACACATTTCCCCTGCAGGGCCACTCACACCCACACACCCACACTCACTCAAACAGGGACAATCCAGACATGCCATTCCACCTCATGTGCTGCTTTGAGTGGGGAAGGAAACTGGAGTCCCCAGAGAAATCAGGAGGATATTCATATTTCACATCTACAGTGGCCTTGGGCAGGAATTTTTTTTTTTCATCAACATTATAACAAAGCAATATTGAATGAAACATTATTCGAGGATCTGCTATACACTGTATAAAAGTGTGAGACTCTCACTAAAATTTCAGCCAGGAAGTTCTTCCTCTAAAGATATTCCTCACCTCACATCCAACGACGTGCCTAAATTACCCTTTAAGTGTTTTTCCCAGTCTAAGGCTCCAGTGGCTTCTGCTCCAGGTGAACAAATGTTTCCTGTGACTCTAGATGTGCCCGTCTGTCCAGATTTCAAGGTGGTGGCTGGCCTTGTGACATCAGTTCTCTGACTGATCCAAGAAATTTTGTTTCCTAGCTTTCCTTGTAAGGACAGAAATGGCTTTTTCCAAGCTTATTATATGTCAAAACTGAAACTGAAGTCTTAAATATTGTTTTACATTAAGAATTTGGGGATTTTAAAAAGGTATTACAGTATATATTATGAAACATTCACTGGAAGTTTTTGGAGCAAAACCTTATGCTTAAACACATTGATTCTGCAGCCTATATATATATATATATATATATATATATATATATATATATTCTCACTAGATATGGTGAATACTGACTATCATTAATCTATAATTAATGTCATAGGCTAGAGCAGGTCAGGATTTCCTGTCCAGTGAGTTGTGTGACATATTTCGGATTTTATATTTTCTGGATCTCAGAATAATGGATAAGAAATGGAAAGCTTATATTTTTGAACACAGCAACAATTCTAGACTATGGTACCCTTTGTGAAAATAGTTTAGCAATCCCAAAGCGAGAACTATGGGGAAATAATAAAATCTTAGTAATTTCATAGTTAATGAAACCTCTAAGTTACAAAACACACAGCAAAGAAAATGTGTCCTTCCTTGAGAATAGCTCCTATTTCATAAGTAGTGGAATTGTGTTCTAAACTAAGAATTTATTGCCTAGCTTTCTTTTTAATTAGGTGGAATGGAAAACTTCTTTTCTTCAATGTACGTAATAGAATAGGTTTGCTGAGCTAAAGCAGAGTATGTCCCATCAGGGAGGACAGTGTGAAGGATGGGCCTGTACAATTTCACTTCAATCTTGGTTTTGTCACAGGGATTCTCAAGGGGTTTTCAGTGTGTGTTTTAAAGTAATCTCTAGTTTAGAAAAGTCACAAAAATGTCATTATGTCCTGGAAATAACTGGAACTACTAGAGAACACAGAATCCTGTGGCAACTGTAAGCTCAAAATAACACTTTTTCCCCCAACTCAATTGATATGTAATCTGATAATTTAACATTATGTCACAGGTTTAGTTCCCAAGTTCACTGACAAATGCAAGCCATTGCCACCAGCAGCACTGACAAGTTAATGAGCCTCAGTTCCAAAACCTCTAAAATTATGCTTTGTGATCTCTACCTTCTACTACTACTAATCTTATTATTTAAAGTATAGTAATATATCTAAATACATATATTTACATATTTGTGTATACTGTGTATACCTACATATGTACACACATACATATATATACATAATTTAATTATTTGGCATTCTCGAGTGAAAACACAAATTTCCTTTATTTGCTACTCCAGAATGACATTGAATATAACATGACTTACCCACGTAGTTTAGTGCTGCGACGCATTACTATCCTTCAGATAAACTCATGTAGAAAAACATGAGTCCTTTTCTGTTGATATTCAATTATTTGTTTAATAAACACTTGAATATTGAATAAGCCAATTAATGAATAACATCTTTTTAATTTACCTCTTAATGTTACTTATCTTGCAAATCTATTTGTTTTCTTTATTATTATTTATATTTGAAATTTAATATATATATTTCTAAGTGCTTAGTTTTGAGATTTTTACTTCATTTTGCTAAACTTTAAAAAAAGCCAGATTTACTAGATGTTTAGTTAAAATTTCCAGAGAAACTAATTTTGGGTCATAGATATTTTTTAATTGAGGCAGATGTGATATGACACTTAAATTTATAATCATTTTTGCTTTCTTTTTTCCTCTTTTTTTTCTTCTTTCTTTTTTGTGTAATATATTTATTAATCAATTGCTTTTAAATTCAGTGTAATTAAAAATTCTTAAATTGCATTTAATTTCAAATTGAAAAGTGAATGAAAAGACTCTTATGTTAAAACACTATTATCAAGTTTACATAACAATATGAATTTGCATATCACCTACATTAAGATATTGTTTATATTTCACCAAACTATTTTATCCAAAGAGAAAGTATTTTAATAAGTTAAAGTTTGAGCATTTCTTTGGATCATGTAAAAATTTGAAACATTTAATTGGTCAGCCATTTTAATGCTGTACTATTAATTTAATCAATTAAAAAATATTTTCTAGCAGCTCAAAATGAATATAATACAGAATGTGGTTCATAACACAATTTACTTTTAATTTTGTTAAAATTTTAACAAGAGATAAAATAATATTAAGAATTTAGTTAAAAAATTAATCATGTAGTTACCAAGATTTTCCAAATTTTGAATCTCAAAGTTAGACTCTCAGAAAAGGTAGAAGATATAAGATAGAAAAGATAACAAATAATAATCAAATATTTCTTCAATATTTTGATCCACCTAGATACTCCCCAAAAACCATAAATTCAATTTGTTTCACACTGATGTCTCTCTCTCTCTCTTTCTCTCTTTTTTTTTTAGTTCTAATTTTACTCCCTTTTATGTAATTATTATCTCAGTGGTATCTTCCATTCATGCTTTATTTAAAACTCTTAGGATTTTTCTGGGATTCTTTCTTTTTCTCACATCCTAAATTCAATCGATAATATCATCCATTTCCACTTTGGGAATCTCACTAGTCTCTGTTCTTGCTACCTAAAAAAATGTAATTAAGTAAAGAATATGTTTTAATGGAATAGTAATTTTCATTAACAAATACTGTAATTACTTTAGATTAACAATTCAGAAACAAGCTGAATCACTAATGTTATTGAGTACGTGTAGAGTTCTAGATTCAAAATTTATACTTAACTAGTTAGAAGTTAACCAAATGTCCAAGAAATTAATTAAACTTTTATATATCTTAAATATTAATTTGAAAATTTTAATACTATATCTGAGAATGACTAAGTAAAAATGAAAAACTTCAACAGCAAAAACTATTGTTTGAACTTTTAATCAGTGCTTTAGAAAATCTGTCAGTCACCAAAATTGTCCTCATTATTCAATATAAAGGAATTTGGAAGTTGAATATAATGAAAATTATAGAATTTTAAAAGAGAAAGAACACTTATGACACCATATCATTGCCAAAAGACATATTTTACAGTATCTCAAGTGATTTGATTAATAGTTTTAAATTCTCCAATCTAGCTAACCACTCCAGGATAAATGGCCTCAATCTTTGGGCTTCTGAAAAGAAAGGTTAAGCTTTAAATAACATCAACGGAATTCAAAATTATGTACTTATCCCAAAGCATCTATGTTATGATTTAATTATTGTTTAATCCTTAGACAATTTAACAATATGGTCACTATGAGACATTAAGGCCTTTGAAATATGAATTTATTTTTCAATATGTCAGACACATCTATGAGCCTGTATACTTTGCTTAGTTTCTCTATATCTAAAATTTCCTGTTACATTTATCTGTCTAAATTGTACTTACTTCTTAATATCTAATTTTTATGCCACCTACTTTGTGGAACCTTTCCTGATATCCTATCTAAATTTAACAATTCATCATTTTCTTATCTGTGTTTTCTCAATACTTTCTTCGTAATATTTTATTTATTAATGTTAAAATATTATACAATTATAAATATTAAATAAAAAGGATGTATATATGTGTGTATATGTATATTAAAAATAAATTTTGTATATATATGTGCGTGTATATATACAGATCCCATTCAAATTTCTCACACCTCTCCATTAACATGCAAGCTCCTTAAAAGTGAAACATACAACTTATTAAGATTTATATGATCTCCTTTCAAATAGCACAATGCCTTGAATGTAATATCTGTGGAGGAAAGTTTTCTATGTTTCATAATATTGGTTTAGTTCTACACAGTAACAATTTAATACTCTAAGAGACTGACATGGAATTAGAGGTCCAATATATTTACGATCTGGTTCAACCAAGTTTTACAACTTAGTGTTAACCTACTGTTAAAACTAAAAAAAAAAAAAAAAAATTGAGAAAAAAAAGCATTATATATTCTACTTATGTCATAAAACACCTGTTACATCTGTATATACAATTTCTTTCTTATGATTACTGATTAACCAAAAAAAACAAATAAAAATTATAAATGAAAATTATTATGAAGAAGGAAAAATATGTTTTCTCACACCCTCCTGCTATAGAGTTATCCTCTGTACAAAACGCATTTCAGGTTTTCCTATAGTGATCAATATTCCATCCTCTTTCTATCCAAAAAAGGCTTTAGGTTAATTAAAATCCACATTGACATAATTGTTTTCAATATAGTGAATGAACCCCATGGCAAAATCAGCTGTCATTGAAATTATTTTAATGGATAGGTTTTTCTTCATGCAAGACTGTGCTCTCTTCGCCCTACCTTTGACACAGAAATCACCTCCTGTGGGCTGTAGAGCATTTTTTTCAAGTCTAGAGATTGAAAACATGGATATTTATTGCAGTTAAGAAACTAAGAATTTTAAAGAGGCAATTTCTGGAAGCTGGCTGAAAAATGACCTCATTCTCCTTCAAGTTTATTGTCAACACAATGCTGTGCTGGCACTCCAAGATGCACGATGTGCTTCAATTCTTTCTGCATAAGCTTCAGGGGTGTGATTTTCAATAAAGAATTGTGCTTGAATGGTTGATTTTCTTTGTTTCCTAAAGATTGCCCCTTTCATAATTCATCCAAGTAGGAAAACACTGTTATAAACATTTCAAAATATTTATAATTTAGAATAGTAAATAGCACTTTCTTTCTTGTGCTTTGATAGTTCGAAATGTCAAGAATTTTAAGCTCTTGAAAGTGATAGAGTGGAATTCATTAGATGAAAGTTCTATATTTTTAATTCCCTGAATTACCAGTAACTAGTATAGGATATTATTCGACCAGTTCAAAATATATTGTGTGAAACAGTGATGATTCATGAAATAATTATTACCAGAAAGAAATAAGTATAAAAATTGAGATTAAGTATTTAGATTATTTTACAGCAATTTGGCAGATTAATTTTATATTTAATAATAAAAATGTGGGTTTTTTTTATTTTGTATTCCTCCTTTGTTTTCTACTATTTTAAATAATAATTCATTTTTATGGTATTTTACTGAAGCTAAGGTTTGAGATAGATTCAGAAAAAATTAATTCTTCGCCAAATATAACTTAAGAAACACTGAATTCTAGAACAGTGGTTTTCAAAATTTGTTTCAAATATTATGCAAAAGCTTCATCTTTGGAAAAGTCAAATGCAGAGCTGCTCTGGTTAAAATGCAGAGAAAGGTAAAATACAACCCACCCTTCCCACTGAGGTAGAAGTGGGAGGATGTAGGGGACAGAAAACTAACACAAAGGACAAGAAACATCAAACGAAACCTAGCGTGAAATATGTTTGAAAACTGCAAAAGTGACAAATGATATTTGCCTCATTTTATATAATTTACAATTAAAATATTAAGGAAGGGTGAAAAAGATGAAAGAAATAATACCATTGGTCAAATTGGGCTATAATATATATATATGTGCTGCTTCTCACTGTGGTCTGTCCAGGTTCAAGGAGAAGAAATGTAAATCCCTCTCTCTGTGGAAGTGTCAACATTACTTTGTAAGAATTTATGGAATAAGGTATATACTTTGGCTTTCCTTTAAATACACTCTCTGGCACAGTGTGCATGGCTATGCAGAAGGGATGTGCTTGAGACACAATAAGAAGACTGTTAAAAGGCTTTTAATACTTAAGCGGTATCAGATAATAAAAAAAGACTAACAAAGTATCCTGGACATTCATTAACATGGGAACACAATGAGAAATATATTGATTGCCCCATGCTCTTTCCTCACTGTGAGTTTAGTTTGATTTTAACTTGGCCAGGTTTCGGTTACAGTTATTCAATCAAACCCTAATCGAAGTATTACTGCTGTGCAAGCATTTTGTAGATGTTATTGCAGTCCGTAATCAGTTGATTTTAAGTAAGGACATTATCCTAAACAATCTTAGTGGACTGAATTTATTCAGTTGAAAAGCTTTGAGATCAGACGTGAGACTTACCTGAAAAAAGAGAAATTCTGCCCGAGAATAACAGATTCATCTTGCAGCCCAGAGTCCCAGCCTGCCCTCCTGACAAACTGCCCTATGAATTTCAGCCTGCCCAGCGAGATCCCACAATTGTGTAAGCCAATCCCTTACAGTTAATCTCTTAATATATGTATATATCTCTTACAGAGTCTGTTTCTCTGGTTGAACCCTGGATGTTGTATTCATTTAAAGCAGCTATTTCCATTCGGGATTTCAACATTCATTCCAGGAACTTTAAGCTTTACAATTATTAGCACTGTTATTAATTCCATGCCAATAATTAGTAATTGGAACTGAAGGATGACAGAATATGCTACCCCAAAACATGCTACTTTGGCACAGGGATTACCTTGAGTTGAAGGCAATTGAGAAGAAGCAGTTACAAGAACAGCATTCTGCACTTTTCCTATCCATCTTCAAGCAGAACCATGAAAAACAAAAAGTCACTGAAGACAACTTTAGACCCTTATCAATGGACAAGGCACTGAGTTAAATCTGCATAACCAAACATTATTGTTTACTGTGCTTTTCCTGATCACCTCCCCATAACTGGCTTCCTCCACACTTTTTTTTTTTTTTTAGCCTTTAGATAATGATGGTATTTAAAGAGTTATTCATTTTTCTCAGGGTAACTCCCATGTGCACATGAAGTATACATCTTAATAACCTTCTGTTTATTTTTCTCCTGTTAATCTGTTTTTTATTACAGGAGTCCCAGTCAAGAACTCAGAAGGGCAGGGGAAAATACTTATTTCTTTCCTACACAACTGAAGAGAATTAACCTGCTGTCTCCTGGTTTTACTTATCCAGTATAAATCATTTATAGCAGCGGTTCCCAACCTTTTTGGCAGCAGGGACTGGTGCTCCTAGGAGAATCTAATGCCTGATGGTCTGAAATGGAGGTGAGGTGGTGATGTTGGCGCTGGGGAGTGGCTGCAAATACAGAAGAAGCTTCACTAGTCCGCCACTCTCCTCCTGCTGTGCGGTATGGTTCCTAACAGGCCACTGACCAGTACTGGTCCACGGTCTGGAGGTTGGGGACCCCTGATTTATAGCACTTGAGCATTTGTCTCCAATATTTTGGGCCAAGTAAGCTTGTTTTTTGAGTACCATCTAAGAATAATATGCTATTGTTCAGGATAGCTGCATCTAAGAAAATAAAAAGTATATATCCTCTGCAAATTTCATAGTGTGGAATTTGGCTGGTCTTTATAAAAAATCTCCTTTTGTTAAATGGTTAAAGTTTTTAGGGGAAAAAATATTATCAAGGATTTTGAGCAATCAACATTCTTATCAAGACGAGAACCTTGTGCTCAATACTTCACTGTCACTGCTGAACTTGTCGCAATTTGAAGATTAAATCTAATTTTGCCTGTGAAACAAATAAAATGTTTTAAGATTGCTTTTAATTCTTGGAGTAGATAGCTGTATTTTAAAAAATGAATAAAAGTAATTAAATCTCAACTAAAATGTGAAAGAATAGTGCTTTAACATAAACAATATCTCTTTTCGTGGGACCAGATTTCCAGTAATTCAAAGAAAAAAGTTCTAGCACGTAAAATGATTTCTACAAAATCAGAATTAAATTAATACTAGGAACGGAAAACTGCTGTGGGATCATAATTGTATTTGGATAGATTAACTTGATTTTTTTCAAGAATTTTTACTGACTTGGCTTAAGTAGGATATGATTTTTTTCTTGCTAAAACTTCAATATGGGTGAACGATAAAGCATTTACTAATTGTCTAAATAATTTGATCTCATTTTAGAGATTATTTATTGATTTAGTGATTTATATCCATAATCTGGATAATTATTAAATCTTGATTCTTTATAAAAGGACGAGGTCAGAGAGACATGGCTTTAAATCTTCTCTGTACTTGTCTATCTAGGCAAGATTTTATACATTTATACAATTACTGTATTTCACTAATCGATACATTTGTTAATGTATCAAACACAGCAGGACTAAAAATGAAAGAAGATGAAGTAAATTTGTTGGCACAGTCAAAGTTTTCTTCATAAATGAGATAATTTTCAAAACTGAGATTATCTGGAATTTATAGAAAGATAATCTTTTTGAGACAATTAGATATAAACTATCTAGTTTACATAGGGCACATTTGCTTTCAGTGTATAATAAAGTTCAAATTTAAATCTTGCTAGTAAACTTATTCTCATTTGTTACAGTTTCATCGTTGTATTGTGAATTTCCAATGATTTCCTGTTAAAAAAAGATAATATTGATACCAATATTTTGTTTTGCTTTTTCTATACCTCTTTTATACCTTCTTTTTCTTCCTTTTCCAAGAACTATGCTCAAATTTCTTATGTAAGATAAAAAAAGGAAAAAGTGTAAAAAGATCTCTTTTCCCTTTTTATGGTTTTCTGATACTTTTATTGTAAACCTCAGAATTAACAATTTCTACAAATAACAGGCCTTCCATTAATTGTATATCAGGTAAACTACATCATGTCAAGTCTCTTAACATTTTTTTATATTCATGAAAGTATTTTCTCCATTTGCAACCATAACTAATGTGGCCGGAGACCATTTTTTCCTCTTTGAAGAATTTTGCCTATTATTGCTTTTTAAATGCTGACTAGCCGGTCCAGAGTGTGAGATCAAAAGAAGAGAAGATTTGCATTATATGAGTGGCAGTCAGGATCAGGTCATCCAGTTCTAAAAGAATTAAGCATTTTTCTACCTGAATATATTTCACATACGAGAATGCTGTGTGACATAAAAGAGGACATTACAATTCGATGTATAAAAGTAGATTTATACAACTTTCTTGTATTTTATAGTAAGAAGAATAATTTTCTGGCTTTCTAATAAGATTATTTTGAGAATTAAAGAACACTGAAAATTTGGCTAAAGATCAAGGGTCGCTGAATATTTGTAAAATGTGATGATTTGAAGATAAGTGATTTTTTTTCTAGGCAAAAATAAATAGGAATTTTGATAATCAACATCATTTTGAAAATTATTTTTTAAATGTAAACAAATGAGAAAAATAACTAAAACCAAGTAGTTTATTTATTTAAATACAAGCATACCATAGTCTGGATAGTTATTAAATTAAATCTTGATTTTCTATAAAAGAACCAGGTCAGAGAGACATAACTTTAAATATTCTCTGTTCTGGTCTACTCAGAGCTGAGACTGAAATTTACTGCTCCTCAATTTTCTCATCTGAAAAAATGTGGAAATGTGATCTTGTGAAATTTCTTGATAATTGGACTTAATATGAAAATGGATCCAGCATGTAGTTGATACTCAATACACCATTATGATTTTCATTTATGCTGTGGTGTTGCTTAGAATTAACTGAGTTTAAATTTTACTTATATTTTATAATATTAAAAAATATTTTGCTGACCAAACTTGAGAGTGTATTATCCATTGGTCATTAGTTATTCTATCTTTAATAATTTTGACTAGCATTTTATGACATTTAGATCAGAATTTTTTTTAAAATTACATTTTCTTTTCTTGCTACCCACCTTCAAGTTCAACTATGGTTAATCTTCGTTAACAACATTTTGGACACATTGAGCAGCATTTCAAGACACTCAAAAACTATAGCACTAAGCCTATCTGAGATTTGTTCTAAATAATAAATAAGAGTAGAATATCTTGGACCTCAGGTCTTATGCTTGGTTACATTTAAAGTATCTTAAATACTGATTTCAGTAACAGCATACTGATACATATGTCAGCGATGGACCTCCCTTAACTCTGAAAGGACGCCATAAAATAGATGGAATGGTCACGTTGAGTTTCAAGTAACCTTTTACAAATGAAAGTAATTATTTGTTTGAATTTTTATATTATTTAAATGCATATGAACTTTTAAGTGATTACCCACTTATTCTCTCTTGACTGATAAAATTAAAGACAATATATAGAAAACTTATCAGACCCTAGTATATGATTAGGAGTTAAAGTCAAAATCTTGGATGTACTTTGCAAAAGGCAAATGCTTAAAACTTTAATATCAATTTATAGTTTTTGTATTAGTATGCTACTTTCATAGAAACGTTCTCTAATGCAAGAGTTCAGGATATGTGAACATTATTCAAGGACATATAATTAAGTCCAATTTTTTTTTATATATATACGCGTTTAGCTTCAGAGAGGGTCACAGTTTTCATTCAGTTTTCCAACAACCAAATGAGGCCTATGGACCCACAGAGCTTAACTGGGCTAACCCCAGTTAAGTTATAAATCACTGCTCTTAGGACAGTTTAAGCGTTTGGGAAACAAATGAATAACCAAGTGACCTTTGCAATAATGCCAGGCCACAGTAAAAGTATCCGAAAGTATCGCAGTGAAAGTTTCTAAGGTATTTTCAAAATACCATTTTCTAATTCACTATCATTCTTAAACGTATTTATCTTACTTTAGTGACATGGAATCCTTTTTATATCGTTTGTATAAGTGGCCTGCTGCCCAGTTGGGATGAATATTAAATTCTGCTTTTAAATTAATGTCATTTTCATTTACCATTTCTGAAGTTTACCTCACACTCAGAGGAATAGCAAGTGAACTGTGGGGTCATTCGTGAAAATGCGGCTTTCTCTGGAGCATCTTCACGGATGGAAGATGTGCACACAATGTGCTGGGTAGCCACATTTCCCTTCTCATTGCAGATATTAAGAACCAGGATAATTAGTGGATTGCAATGGTCTGGGGAGTATTTAATTTGGTTCAGTTGGACTTTTCAGACCACAACAGTCCTTTTTTGTTGTTGTTTCATTGCAATGCATAAACACACTGCCTTCTATCTTTCTTTTATTTAGAAAAATCCCAGGAAAACTTCTGCCATTTATTCCTCAGATGCCATCACAACAATATTCTTTCTGCATTTAATAAACTGCCCTAAGGTTTATTAACTCAGACTCTGAGTATTTGGAATCAGATGTAGGATATATGTTTCTTGCTGAGCTTAGTGAAAGAACAAAATCAGGTGTGCTGAAATCAGCATTTAATCCTTTATACTTATTTTGCAGTGTTGCTATAATTTTTTTTTCAAATGCTAACTTTTTCCTCAACTTGGAGTAAATAAAAATAAACAGTGTTTTACATGACACTTCCTAGGATTCATACCTAGATTTTTGATCACACACAAACACACACACACCCCGCAATGCATATACAAAGCTCTTTTAGTTGTTATGTCAATAGCTGAGAAAAATATAAATATATACATGGAGATAGAAATTTTAAAAATATATATGTGAAGAAAAAGAATATGCATATCTAAATTATACACGCACACAAAGAGACTTGTCTGATATAACAGACAAGATTTCAGCATGCAATATTTCATCCTAAATTGTGCAAATGAAAAGAGTCTGATGAACTCAGTTTCCTGAACTGTGGGCAGGGATAAGGGAACTGGCAAGGGAAGGGGAAACTCCGAGACGCTAGCAATAGGGAGAAGCTGTTCCCATCCTGGACCCAAAAGGAAGAGGGAGGAAGTGGTGTCATCTGGTCCCAGTGTCATCATGGAAGCAAAGCAGAAATATGAGGTGGGGTTGGGGGCATGGAAAACTGCCCCACACTCTCACCTCCTGTTTTCCTGTTTACTTCTGGAGCAAGTGGCAGCCACCCAGAGGGCCTAGACAGTGTAGGCCGGGAGAGTCAGCCTCTGGGCACAGACCAGGCCAGAGAGAGAAGCAGAACAGATTTGGAGAATGACCAGCACACTTGAGTCTATTTGATTAAGTGTGTGTGTGTGTGTGTGTGTGTGTGTGTGTGTGTCTTATTGCATTCATTAACATCCACTTAAAAATATTTATTGAGCTTATATTGATAACTATTGATGTTTTTTGGGTGCTTGCAACACAGTGAGAAAAAAAAAAACCAATGAGGCCTATAGATGTACAGAGCTTATATTCTAGTGAGGTATTCTAGTGAGGGGCAGGTTCAAATAACAATGAACAAATAAACAGATGGTAATATGTGATTGACAGAAGATTACAATTGGGCAATGAGATAATATCGAGGAAGTGACATTTAAGCTGAGATAAAAAAAGATAAGAAGGAAGCAGCCCAGGAAATTCAGGTGGTAGAACATTCCAGACAGAAGGAAAAAGTGGTATTTAAAGGCCATGAGAACTCGGCTTCTGGAACCAGGGAAAATGGAGCGAAGATGCCAAGGAAGGGAAGGGTGGTGGAGAGTGAGCAGGGCCAACTGCGCAGACATTAAGTGCCATGTAGTAACACCAGGGGGAGCTGATGAGCTCTGTCAGGGGGTGGGGTGAGGAGCGGTGAGGGAGAATTTGTATGATGTGTACTCTACATAGATCTTTTTGCTTGTAAAAGACCTTACAGTTGTCTGCAAGAGAGCACTAGGGGGATCGTCATCAACACGGAGAGGTGAGGACAGGTTAGGGCTGTGTTTGGGAGGTTGCAGGAGTCAGAGAAGACAAATGAAGGACTATTCAAATGTTTTCTAATAATCCTTTATATTGTTTGGCATTACTTCAGATAGGCTTTATTAGAATTCCTACAGAGGCGCCTTGAAAAAAAAGTCAGTAAGGTATAGATTTATTTCACCCAGGAAAAGCCTGCTTTACTATATAATAGAATGTGGTATAAGTCTTATTTATCTTGGATTTCAATTTGGTTTCTGGAATACCTGAAGGCCTTTAGGACCAGGTGGTGTCACCTGTCAGGTGCTTCTACAATAAAGACTTCGAGGGCAAGTATACAAAGGGCAAAAGTGAGGGGCGAAGATTCCCAGGTATGATACATTTACTTCCCGTATTGAGCGGACATGGTGCCACTAGGTGAGGTACCAAGATGGATTGTAAGTTTAGCTCGCTAGAGAACACAGTCAGTGAAAGAGAAAGATTCATGAACTAGAACTGGACTGTGCCACGTGTAGTCATTGCTGGTATCATGCTCTAACTGTCCCTAAAATCCCACCAGCCAGAGATAATTACTGGTAACATTTTCTTGCATTTCTTTCCAATACTTTTAGGCACATATAAATTTTTTTCCTCAGTAAATGAAGGATCATGTTATATATAATTGTGTGGACTTTTGATATATAACATTATATCATGAAAATTTTCTCATATTAGTAAAAAGAGCTTAAAAACAGGTATTTAGCAGCTACATTTTTCCATCCTCTATAAAAGTAACAGTTGTTTCTCATTTTTAAAATATCGAGGTTCGATTTTCATATGGTGACATCCACAGCTCTTCAGTGTTCAATTTGATCACTTTGACTATTATAACCACTTACGTAATCCATATTTCTGTCACTCCAGAAGGTTCCTTCTGTGTTCCTACCTTATCAATTCTCATCATCCCAGGAAACACCATTAACATTTCTATTGCCTTAAGTCTATTTCATCTGTTCTATAACTTCACGAATGAAATATATACGAAGTTCTCTTTTTGTGTCTGCTTCTTTCATTCATAATAATGCTTTTGAGAATGACAATGGTCTTCTGTGTATCAATGGGTTGTTCTTTTTTATTGTTGACCCATAATTTTATTGGTGACGGATTCACTTTCAACTGGCCCCATTGTCCCACTGATACTTCTTTAAACCTGCCACCCACCCCTGCCCTTTGGTAGTTAGGTCCAACAGCGATCTCTTCAAGGATAGTCCTTCCAGGGGGAGGAAAATCTGTAACATATAGTTTGTTTCCACCTCTGTTCAATTCTTAATGACAATAGCATCTATGGTTTATTGAGGCTCTTCTACCTGTATTCTTCATATAATGGTTTAAGATTACTATTCGTGCCGACTCCTTTAACCTTAAAAATTCCATTTAAATTTCAGTAATCAGGATTCTCCATGAGAAGAAAAAAAATAGTGTTTGTGAAAGAGGTGATGAAGGGAGAATGGTCAGAGATATATTAAGGAATTGATTCACATGATTGTGGGGCTGGACAGTCTGAAATATTTAGGCATGCCAGGAGGCCAGAAACTCCAACAGCATTTCTACATTACAGTTTTGAGATAATCATCAACTGATTGGATAAGGCCCACCCACATTATGGAAGATAATATCATTTGCTTAAAGTCAATTGTAAATATTGGCAGGTACAAAATACCTTTACATCTAAATCTAATATAGAGACTAGTGTTTGACTAAATAACTGGGTATTATAAGATACCAAATTGACACACAAGACTATTATAACATCACAGAACTTTATAGCATTGCTATAGAAATTATAAAATCTAAATGCTACAATGTTACTTTTAAATACTTAGTATTTTTATTAAAATCTACCTTATATGATTTTACTGTTTTCTCATAAACATATGAGAAAGTGGATCACTTAAGATATGAATTTGTTAAATTTATCCTCACACACACAAAAATCCAAGACCTCTTTGGAGAAAAACAAAGGATAAAATTTTAAATTTAGAGAATACAACTTTGACTGTATAAACTTATTTCATAACTTGAAAAATAAAACTTTCTGGAACTATTAGTTCAGATAATTTTTAAAAATTCTTGATCAATGCCTACCTCCTTATATTTAATTATGTATATATGTATTAGTATAAGCTAATTATTTCTTTTTATTTAAGAGTAAAATTTAACTCGTTACCTTACTTCCTCTTTTTGTTTCTCTGCTTATGATACTTCTTTGGATGTGGGCATAAATGTGTTTGATCTTGGCTCTCTCAGGCTCTCAACTACTCTGAAGTCTGTCTCTGAGAAACTATAAAAGAATTGAGCTACTACCATCTACCACGGTTAATTGGGATTATGAAAATATGAGAAACAAAATATTTTGACAGATATAACATCAATTCACAGACCAAACCGAGTTCTGTAAGTCAGTGTTAGTATGCAACCAAAAGCTAGAATTTGAGGCCATGAGTCTTTGCTCAGTTTCACTCGCATTAGTTCTAATCACTGTACTTCAGTAGTAGGTATAGTCTCAGGGTCTATGTAGCATGCCAGCCTGCATTTAAACTACTCTCACACAACCTGATGCTAAAATGACCACATACAAAGAGTGAAAGAAAGGATCCTAAAATAATAGTTTCATGAGTCACAGCGAAGTGATCTTAAACAACAAGAGGAAAATTCTTTAGAGACTCACCAGGACTCAGCTGCTTTCTACATACGAATGGACAGGTGAGAATAACTATGGTTGACAGATTAGGTTGGCATCCAAATTCCAGTCACTGAATTTCCCTAACTGTGCAAAATCTTTTAAAAACTTAACCACAAGTCTACGAAGAAATGTTAAATATTTTAATGAGGCTGCTATATTCTCACATTCTTAATGTGAAAACTTTGGCCAATGTCATGCCAACTAGAAACAAACAAAAAAACACCAACATCAGTTCATATGCAACATAACTTCTGAACAATGGGTCATCAATAACAGAGTAGAGGGTGGAAAGCAGAGACCTCTGGATGGACTGCGACGCAGATATTACACAACTCTTATCATCTATACAAATGTTCTTTTATTTTAGAATCAAGGGTAGTGTTCAAATCATGTAGCAGTGACATGTCGGTTTCTTATTTTATTTTAAAAATATGCTGGAATGCCAGACAGCTAAATGAGTTATTTTGAAAAAGAATGAGCATACAATTATGTCCTGGTATGACATAAGTAAATTTGTGTGTTTATTGTGACTTCCTTATAAATTAGAAAGGAATTCTATTGGTCAAATTATTTCATGTGGAGGTTATATTACATCTTCTTGGACATGACAACCAAGTGGGTTGAGAGAACTCTAGTCTTGTGACAATACTGATTACCACATGGAAAGTGTTTAATCATATCCACATAGATGAGCTGTCTATGAAATTCATTTCAAGTAAATATTTCTCTGATTAGTAGAAAGTCATTATTTCACAAACATCTAAATTATCTTCAGTAGCCTTAAAAACTATGCTGAAATATTCTTCTGAAATATTTATTTTTATGCAATGTTGGTGAATAGTGAAAATAGTTTTATAGAAATTTCTCAGGGTAAAAAATAAAACAAAAGTCTACTTCTAAATTAATTCTAAGAAATGGTTTACCGTTATGGGATCTTTGCTGGAGACCTAAAGTAGAAAACTTCCTTTTAAAAAAATAACAAAAACTAGAAAGAATGCTTTGATTTTATTTATATAAACTTTCATTTCCTTCTCCTTTGGCAAATTAGTGTAAATGAGCCACTATTTTTTTTGTTGCAAGAGTACAAGCAATTCCTCTCTGGCAACTCACAAAACACAAAACAATAAATCGGTCATTAAAACTTGAAGAGTTCTCTCTCTCTCTCTCCCTCTTTTTCTATCATGGATCTTAGCAATTGTAACTGTGATTTACAGTTCAGGGAAGTGGTAAAAGTCTATGTGTGATTCATCTTCGTAAATTAGCTTGATTGGGATTATTAACAAGATCATGAATTCTAAGTTGTCAAAAGAACCTTAGGGAAAATGTCTCTCTTGTTCAGAATAAATATGTTTATTTCTATGTACTGCATTCCTATAATCTCTGGTAAATGTTAGGATTTAATCCTAACTAGGTCCATAATAAATGTTTCTCTTTAAAAACAAGACTACTCAGCATTTACAGAGAAATGCTAGAAAGGAGAGCTTGCCTGCTACTTTCAGATTCAACGTTATTTTCTAAATTTTAAATGACGAGCATAAATTTAAAAAGCAATAACTAGAAACTCGAGGGCCTAAATCAGAAAATTGAAAACACATATCCTAACAAGAATAATGTTTTATAATGTCAGTTTTGAGGAAAATAAGGAACCACACACCATAGCCCAAAAATTGTATGTGCTTTCCATTTACTGTTTTTAATGGAGAGAAACTGTGATTAGATTCAAAAGAAATAAAAGGATTGTTTCTTGGATAATGATGGTTAAAATAATTTTTTAAAGCATTGTAATAAAGCATGCATTTTTGATCGAGATAATATTTTCAATCATATATTTTGCTGCTCTCCTATACTCCTTCCATTCATTTCCATTTGATTTACCCGCTCTTGCTAAATCCTAACCTTAGATAAAGCCAGCACTTTTCCTTTCTTCTTGGCATTCACAATTAGATGATGATAACGACTGAAATAAGTCACTCAGCTGCACATTCAGGCTCCAAACTAGTTTAAGGCATCCGCCTCATTTGGGCACTCATCTACGTGTAAACTAGTCTCACTTTTTTACAACAGAAGGTATTAAACAGAAAGCACTTTAGACTCTCACAAGTTAACACATGCGTTCATCTCTTTCTCCTTCCTCCTGTTTTAGTTGAGAAAACACCTTTTCAAAGAGCTAGGGAAAATAATTTTAAAATTGGGAAGTAGATATAATTATAATAGTTTTACATTTACTCTTTCCTCCCCTCTTTTTCCTCCTGTTCTTCTTTGTTTCCTCCAGCTTTTATGACTTTCTATTACTAGAAGAAACTAATCCTATTAAATATGAGAAATAAACAAAGTAACATCATTACTTTGTTTCATTATTGCCATTGCAAGAAATTTTGTTGGCAGTATTTTTGTTCGAGAAATCTCATTATCAATATATCTAACGTATGATGCTCAAGACATTTACCAGATTAAACAAAAATGACATTAACATAGCAAAATGACCAGTCGTTAATATATTATCATGAAAGAAACTACTTAAAAGTCAAACATTTAACAATGTAGAAATGTAGGAAAAAATTGCATTTAATACATGCGTTTGTTGAACACATCTGATTAGACTTTTTATAGAAAGAAGAATGACTGGATTAATTGTAAATGATAATCAATATGTTGCTTATATGACATATTTGAATTTATGGAGCTCGGTTCATAAATATATTCAGACAGATCTCCAAAACCAAACGCATTGAATTTTTACTTGACAAAGAATCATGGCTCAACTGTCATTTTGAAAAAGTAGGTCAAGAAATTGAGAATAAGCTGGAAAGTATCTTCAAAACTCTTATAATATTTTTAGTTTTCGATGATTAACTATATATTAACCATATATATTCCCAGTTGCTAAAATGTCATTCCCTGCCCCCAGCACAGACACACACACAGACACACACACACATGTGCATGCACACACATTTGCAAAAATATATCTTGTGCCATTTCCTACTTTCAACCTATATCAATACGAAGTTTCTTATAAACAGCACATTGTGTGTATTTATGAGTGTGTTAACCTACCTTGCCAATCTCTGCCTTTTAATTGCTGTGCTTAGACCATTTACATTTTAGGTAATTGTTGATATGTCATAGCTTAAGTCTGCCCTTTTTTATTGGTTTTCTATTTATGTACTATATTGTTGTTTATTCTTTTGTTATCTCTCTCATTTACTTCAAAATTTTTAGGATTAAATTTTGATTTATAGCATTTTTGAGTATATCTATTTATAAAATTTCTTTGATGTTATTTAGGCAATACAATATATGTTAGCAACTTATTATAATCTATTAGTATTAACATTTTACCATGTCTATTATGTCCATTCACATCCTCAAATTTTTGATATCATTGTGATGAATATAAAATGATATTATAATTTGTTTCATTATCAATATGATTTTTAAAATTTCTAAGTAGGGTAGTCTATTGTATGTGCCCATACATCTGTTCATTCTTGTTTCCTGATATTCATTTCCTTCCGATAAAATTCCATTAGTCAATCTTTAAGAGTAGGTCTGCTAGTGATACTTTTTGTTATTTAATTCTCTTCATGTTTATTTCTTCTTCATTTGTGAAGAATATTTTTTACTAAATACAGTATTTGTGGCTGATAGTACCCTTTTTACAGAATTGTAAACCATCTTGCCATTTTCTCCTTGCCTCTACGATTTCAGATGAAAAATATGATGTCATTCAAATTGATGTTTCCCCACAGTTAAAGCTTTTATTTCTCTCTGTCTTTTTTCACATTTTTTCCTCTGTCTTTAATTTTTAAAAGTCCATTTATGATGATTCTTGGAATAATTTTCTTAGATACCTATTCAGGGTTCACTCAGCTTTCTAAATCTCTAGGTTTATGTCTTTTGCTAAATTTGGAAAGTTTTCAGTCTTTTTTTAAAATATTTTTTTAGTCCCATTTTTTTCTCACTTTCTTTTGGAACTTTGGTGATAACACGGATATTAGATCTTTTGATATCATTCTATAGGTTTGTGAGGCTATGTCCAATTTCTTTTTTCTGCCCATGTTTTTTCTCTGTTGTTCAGACTGGTAAACCCTATTGCTCTGTCTTCAAGTTCATTGATTATGTTTTTTGTCAAATTGTATCTACTGAGCACACATACCAAGTTTTTTATTTTATTTACCTATTCTTTAATTTCTGTTTGCTCAGTGTTTATAACTTCTATTTCTTCACTCAGATTTTCTATTTTTTTTCCTAAGAGAATTTGTAAATAATTGTTTGTTTTTATAACAGCTTTTAATTTTTTATTACTATTTTTTCTTATATAACACTTTTTTAAAATCTTCATCCAATAATTGCAATGTCTGATCCAGTGTAGCATTTTTGTCAGTCGATTACCTTTTCTCAATCTAAATGTAATTTACCTTGCTTTTGGTGTGATGAGTGTTTTTTGATTGCACATTCAAAATTTTGCCTTTTGCATTAGGGCACTTGAGTCCTATTTAAATATTTTATTTTACCAGGTAGTCATTCTACTTAGGTTTAGTACACAGGTCTTTCCTTAATGTTGTTGGCTGTGTTTCAAATGACAACTTTCAAAACTTCATTTTATAATTTCAGTCTGCTTGATTTATCTGATACTACTGGTACTCCCACTAATTCCACTGGTGATGTCTGTAGAGTAGAAGGAGTTTCCCCAGGTATCTCTAGGTAGTGAAAGAGATTTTCCATCCTGTGGAGATAAAGAGCATCTCCCAGCCAGGTACCTCTCTGTAGTGCAAAGTCTCTTGATCTGAGGAGAATGAGCCCAACTAGGCCACTTCCGTTGCTATGCTGGATTTCAGAAAACATCAAAACTGAGGCTTCTCTTGAGTGGGTGAAATGTTCTGCCATTGTATTTTCCCTCCAATTTTGAGGTCCCTTACCAGTTTACCTGTGTTTTTTGTTTTTTGTTCACCCCCCCACTCCCATCTTTTAGAGTTTTTCTTTGGCTGCCTATTGCATTACATTCAGATTTTAGTTATACTCAGCAGAGAGGACCTGGGAAATATGAGCCTCTGCCATCCTGTTCAGACCAGAAGTCAATTTTTTTTTTTTTATGTTAACACTTAATATTAGAATAGTTATTAGATTTTTTATAGTCACTGCTTGAAGAGACTAGAAATTCACTAGTAGACCTATTTGTGAAAATATCTTCCTATTATTCAAGGTTTCATTAAGAAAACTGAGATTACAAAGTTAATTCTTAATAGAGGGAATTGGCTACTTGGATTTTATATGACTACAAAGAAATACAGAAAATTGATGTGTTCGATGCATTAAATGAACAAAGCATCTACCATTACTAGACTGGGTTAACAAAGGGGAAGAGTTTAGAGTTATCAGAACCTAAAATTATGAAAGATGGCCATGGATTTGGGACTCAGATTTCTCAGGAGAGGGCTCTGCATAGCGGCCACTGGTATTTCTGAATAGGCTAATGTTGGAAACACTACAAAAGAAATGAAATCAAATAATCAAATGCTACTCTGTTGCTGCTGAGATGAAAGGCATTACTAGGACCAAGCTAATAGAAACTTTATGCATGGAGAAAGAAGTGGATTCTTCTGCCTACTCCTACATTTTAATTCCCCTCTAGTGCTCCTTATGTTCTACCTACCAGGAATCTCCTGTTAAAGGACAAATGAAATTTGCAGGATCCAAGTCACAGCTCAGGAGCTTAGAACAAAAAAGAATAAGTTTGTAGCTGACAGAAAGTCATATCCTTTGATCATGTTTTGATGGTTCAAATATTAATGCATGATAATTTGTTATGGAAATTAATAACTAAAAGTTTCCCTTCAGAGGAAAGGAATACAAATGCCTCAGAAAAAGAAAATTATGTATAGTAATTTTCTAGAAATATTCATTATGATATACTGCATATGAACTAGCATATTCTTTATCTTTTTTCATGACCAGTACAAACATTAATGAAGGCATGAAATAAAATAAATATTGCTTTATCTTCTATTACTTATTTTAAGTTAATGATACCTGAATTTTTATTCTAAAGAGATGGTTATACTTTATCAGAAGCCACATTGATTAGTACTATCTGTGTATGCATCAAGAGGATTTCTGACTGCCTTTCTTTAATGTTTGCTGCATAATCTTAAGTAATAAGAAATATATGAGTATATTTTTAATTTTAAAATGCATGCAAGCTGCTTTAAACCAAAAAAATTATTGTTATAGGTAAATATTTAAACAGAATATTCTGAATAATATAAAAACCAAATGTTGATCTATTACAAAGTTTTTCAAGAGAATTTATTCAAAGAGTCAAAAATTTGAGAAGCTGTGAGTTCTGTACTTCCTCCACTAATTCTCAAACACTGCTCAAAGAGCACTCAATAAATGTTAGTGTTTTGGCCAAGTCTTTTTATATTCTCATTTGCTTAAACTTCCGTGAAGAGCTCAAAGTCAAATGTAGTAATATGAGATACATTCTCTGTGATTTAGAATATCTAAATTTCTCAAGGATTGGCAAGTCTAAAGATTAACCAAATTATTTTAATGGTAAGAGCCCAGCTTTCTCTAGTTCTTGCACAATGTAAGCCCTTAGGTTTCTCTAAAATGTAACTTCCAAACAAACTGTATCCTGTTTGCTTCATTAATCAATATTTTTCCATGACAGAAGAGTATCTGGCTTCGCATAGTGAAACCTCAATATATGCGTCTGTTGAACTAATGAATGAATCAACCTACTGAGAGGCTTATGAATCCAGTGAAAGAAGCCATAGGGAAGCCATTCTTTAAAATGTTGTCTTTTATAAATATGATATATTTCTGTTTCATAAAATGTTATCTGAACATTGAATTTACTGAGATTATATTTTATTTACTATGAATTGTAGCATATCCTATTTCACTATAATATAATGAATTTGCCTAGTAAGCATACTTTTTTTTTAACCTCATATTATATTCCCTTGGATCAACTCTATTTTCAGCATAGCATTAGTGGATAGTTCATGTACACTGACCATATCCCACCTGAAACATATATAATTGACATGCTTGTTCATACCCTAGCCTCAATATCCATTAATGAATAATTTGATTTGCATTCCCCCTGGCTCTTCACCCCAAATTGCTCTATAACTGTACCAGTTCCTGCTTCTTTTTATCCTTTTGATTTGAATGTCCAGGACCCTCCTAGCTTAATGGTATGCCTGTAAATAAAGCTTCCTCCTGGCTTATCCTGATTTAGATGAAAAAATTAGATATATACTGACAGCTACTTAATACATGGATGAAAAATCAAGCTTTAAAAAGTCTTTTTGATTGACTACACTGCATGTCACTTATGTGAATACATTTTAATGAATCTTACTTTTTTTTTACATATGTTTATCGTGTTGATTTTCTCTAGCTGTACTTGCATATTGATATTAAATTAAAGCTGCTAATGCTTTAATCAATACAAAAAACTAGCCAATATGACTAATATGACTTTTCTCTCAGTTTTTCAGGGCTTTCTGAACTAATGACATGTGGACTTTTTCTAATGTGGTGGCAAAAATATAAATTAATATACAGCTGAACCCTTTTCTACTTACCATGCAGACAGAGAAGGTAACAGTTTCATAAATACTAGAAATTGACTAACTGTTGACAGCCTTATTATTGGATTAACATCTTATTCTCATCAGGAAAAGTTTATGAATGTTTAGGTCATCTTTTATACTCTGAGAGTCAATATCCATTGCCATCTACAGATTCATTTGTCAAAAACTAACAAGAGTAAGAATAAATTTCACTTGTATGGCCTACTTCCAGATGTGGCTTTTCCATAGTCCTAAAAGGATCATTCCTCATTGCACTTAGCACAATCTGACCTGTTAATGGCTTTTGTGTTTTTATTGCTACCTTTATTGTGTTCCCACTATGAAAAAAGAAGGCAGTGGAATTCATTTCTCTTTTTAGTCCTAAAATTATATTCTTCAATCCAATCATTAACCTACCAACTAGATATTTAAAATTATAAAATTAAAGCTACAAATTAATTTCTTCAACAACTATTCTTTCAATTCTTACTGCATGTTATGAATTCCAAAAGTTTTTTTGAAATTAGTCATTTAATATTTAGGACACATATGCCTCTAGTTGTTTCTATGAGAAAACTATATAATGCTCACTTATGGTAAAATGTAAAACCTGAAAGAATTTGGAAACCATCTAGCCCAAGTCCTCTTTTGTTATTATTATTATTGCTATTGTTGTTGTTGTTATATTATTTTAACTGATAATATATGTCATTAAGACCCATGCTATGTGACTTGTCAAAGGTTAGTTAGCACAGCAAATTAATGACAGAATAAGGAACAAAATCAGATCTCCCAATTATTTATCCACTATTTTCTGATAATCTCATATTTCAATTATCATAATGTATAATTTCAGCCAATAATTATACCATCATGCTCATTAATTAATTAATTTATTATTATTATTATTATTATTTTACAAGAAATAGATTTACATGTCTACCATGTAACAGATCTTGTTCTAGGAACTTGGCACATAATTAAGCATAATAAATATATGCATTGCATATTAATTTAAAATGTTTTAAGCGCTATGGAGTAAAGAAATCAGGATAAGGAGGGCTTGGTGTGCAGATGATGAGGGGAGCAAGTGGAGTTTGGGAGGCTGTTGCAATTTAAAATAAGTGGCCAGGAGAAGCTTTATAGTACAAGTAACATTTAAGAAAATATTGAAAGCACAAAGTTTACAAGACCGATGAAGTATATCATCAGTACTTCAAACTAATCTTTTATAATTTATTATTTTTATTATTTTGTTAAAAGTCTATTCTGTTTGCATATACAATTCTTTTGACAGTTTACTTTTTACACCACTAATTTTTTATTGAGAGCATTGATTATCTTTTTCTGTTTCTTTAAATTTTAAAACCAATGTTTACATGTGTTAGGCTGGTAGGTCAAGATTTCAGACAAAAGTAATAGAACTTAGTGTAAAATATTTTTTGCATAATAGGGCTTAGACTATCTTAATTTTGCATATGTTGCACAAACCGTGAAAATTGATGATTGTTTATTTATACTATTTTCTAAGTGAAAATCTCTTTTACAGTTAAAAAGACAATAAAATCTTACTTCAAAATGTCATATTTGTAACAAGTTCACTTTTGAAGTGGGTATCCAATAGAACCACTAACGATTAAATTTACTGCTATTTTAAAACTATTACATGGTAGTATTTGAGTGTTTTTTTTTTTTTTTTTTTTTTTTTTGCTTTTTCAAACACATTTTCTGCCACTTGGGTAATACTCTATTGGCATTAATAATTTTTTTAAATTATTATCTTATAAGTTCAGTTCTATCCATGAAATTAGATGGGATTTGACTACAAAATAAAGTTTGACAGAATCTATGTAAACACATATACATACAATGTTTATTTACTTATGCAAACTGTTCTAAAAGCAACTTTAATTGAGAGGACAAAAATTAGGTATAAAAGAAGAGAAAGTGTGCCTGAAAAACTTAAAGGCACACTTGGTAAGTATGAATAAATCCAAGATGTGTAGAATTAAAGGATTCTACTCTCAATCATTGTCTAAAACTTTGAACATAAATACAATAGTTATGAGTTAAATGTAAGAAGAGGTGTATCTAAACTTTCTTGTTAGTAAGAACCTTTTAATATGTGTTGCTGTTTCTTTCCAGTTATGCAAGTACTGTTATGAAGAGCATTAAACATTCAATATGAGAAAAATTTTCTCCTATGAAGTCAAAGTTCTGGAGATTTCTTAAGTCTATATTAGAAGACTGAAATGAGTTTGCCCCTGGTTCAAGTTTTATAGGAAAATATCATAATAATTCATTGTCTAGGTTTATTGAGGGAAAGAAGCTGCTTATTATATGGTATCTTATTTTTTATAATCTTCATAACATTCTTAATTTTAACAATATATTTTGTAGGCAGAACTTTAAAAACGAATGAGAAAAAATTATTTAATGATCAGTTTTTTTAAGTTTAATGTGGTATATTAAAACCAAATTTGGTAAATTGTTAAAATTTTTCTTTCTTTTCATTTTCAGTAGACTAGTTTTATTAATTTAATGATGATCAAAAATATTTAACAAATGCTATTTATCTTTATGTATGGATATAAGATAATGTTTAGAAAAAAAGAAAAAGAAAAGATGCCAGATTAACAGATCTGGAATTAGAGTTGTGTTACTTACTTTTTATGTCACCTTGGCCAAGTTATTTAAATTCATAAGTTTAAAATGGCTTTAAAATAATAACTTCCTCTTCTAGTGGTTGTGAAGATTAGATCAATTAGTACATATAAAGCATATAGAACAGAAGCTGAATATGATAAGTGTTAATCAGGCAACAATAAAATCAAACAGTTTAGATTTGAACTATTGAAATATGAAAGAATCAGAGCATTGTAGAAATTAAAACTTTAGAAAATTTTTAACTCATCACTTTTTATTTGTTTTATTTTTTATGTTACCGTTTAAAAAAAATAAACTTATGAAGCAAAAGATGTCAGTATTCTGTTTAACTCCTCCAATCTTTTTCTATTTTTAATTCTCTTCTTCCTCAGACTTTAATGTTTTTAATTTGCTTCCAATATTTGTTTGTTAATGCATTGCATATAATATACATTATGTATACTATATATTATTTTACATACGCACAACTATAAACAAAATATAGTATGCTGCTATGTAAATTTTAATGCTTATATAATTCTTATATAAATCTTTCTTTTAATCTTCAACTTCATATTTATAGAATTTATACCATGAAGATATTTTTTTCTTTCCTTGTTATAGTTTTACTTCAGCTTTCTTACCATACATTTTTGTTTTCATTTTATGTATCTTTGCATAATTTATTGTTTTTATTATCTATTCTTTTCATTTTCTACTAGTTTAGTAATTAGACACTCTAAATCTAATTTTTATATAAATATAATTTTTTAAATCTTTTTTCTTAACAAACCCTAAAACATGTGCAATCTCTTTCTCCTTAACAAGAGAAGTAATATTGTACAAAGAATATATTAAATGCATAACAAACCTTCCACCTTCCATTTTATTAATTTTAGAATTTTTATACCTCATTTAAACAACCTCCACGTTAGTTGTCTACATTACATCATCATTATATTCATAATCATTGCTATTTTTATAATAAATAATTATTTAAATACACTCAAATGTTTGAAATTGTTTTGCTAATCTTTAATGCTTTTATGTTATTCCTTCCTCAAAATTTCATTTCTTCCTTTCTAAAATCCAATCACTAGGAATTTTTCAGTGTAACTATGTGAATAATAATTTTGTTTTTATTCGTGAAGAGGTCTATTTCTCTTGTTTAAAAATATTCTCTGCAGCTATAGATTTTGGGATCAGCGTTATTTTTCATTAGTAAGAAGGTGTTATTCTCTTTCCTCCTGGCATCTATTTTACGATAACAGTCAGTTCTTTTTAAGAACTCTATTTTTGTTCTTTCATGTTATGGTGTGAATTGTATCCAACCCCCTCCAAAAAAAAAAAAAAAAAAAAAAAAGAAAGAAAGAAAGTTATGTGTTGAAGTCCTAACACCTTGTATCTCAGAATGTGACTATGGTGGGAGACAGAGCTTTTAAAGACATGACTACTTTAAAATGAGGCTGTCAGTGTGGATCCTAATGCAATCTGATTTGTGTCCTTAGAAAAAGAAGAAATTCGACTCACAAAGAGAAGCTGGGGGTGTGTGCACACGGAGGAAACACCATGTGAGGAGATAGTCATAATGTGGTCATCTTCAATCTAAGGAGAAAGACCTCAGAATTTAACCAACCCAGCCAATACCTTGACCTTGGAGTTCCGGCCTCTAAAATTATAAGAAAATACATTTCTCTTATTTAAACTACTCAGTCTGTGGAACTTTGTTACAGCAGTCCTAGCAAATTAATACAGTAAACTTAACTATTTTCTTCAGGACAGTGAAATTCTGCAATAGTATTGTTAAGATACCTTGAAGTAAAATACTCTTGTCAGATGTATGTGGGGTTTCTCATTCTATTCTGCTTGGATTTTAAATTCTCGCACATATATCTCATGTATTATCTTTCTATAATAGATTCTCTAAGGTTCCTTATATCCATCTTCAAATCGACTGATTTTCCCTTTGAGTGTATCCAATATACTGATTAAATTTGTCATCTATGAGTTTTATCTCAGTTGAAACACTTTGTCATCCTAGATTTGCTATTCCAGTTGTTCTTTTTCTAATGTATCTTCTCTTTTTTCATAATATGCTGTTTCTGTTCTTTGGATTACATGTTTTTCCCCATCATTTTGAGTATTTCAGACACACATTTTTAAACTGTTATTTTTATTGCTCCCTTATGAGCCCATGAGGTGTCTATTCTGCCATTTGTTATATCTTTGGCTTTCCTAGTGATTATGTTCTTTCTGTTTCCCTATGTATGTGTGTATGTTTGTATATGTGTATGTGTTTTTTACTGTGAACATTTCTATAGAGGGAATTGCTTTTCTAAGGTGCCATAGTTACCTGAGTTGGGAATACGTAAGGTGTAACATTTGTTGTGGGCTTTAAGAGACCTAACTATTTTTGTAATTATGGAGAAGTATGTTAACTTCTCAGCTCAGAGCCGATCAACCTCACAAGTAACAAGAATTTGTTACCTTAAGTGTTATCCACTTAATATAGGTACAAGGCTTGGATTTTAATAGATAATTACTTTTCTACCCATTACCCCAAGTAGATAGCTAACTTATGTGATGATTCCTTGAGCAAGTCAGTAGGACATTTAAATCTTCGTTTCACAGATGGGACTAACATCATAGATTTGTCAAGGAAATACAGTTCTCCACTGGGCCTGGACATGGTGTCATCCTCAACCCCATGTGGACATTAGAATCCCAGTACCCAAGCCCAAGGTTAATATTCAGTATGAATATCCCCAAGGTTGAGTGTATTTAGTGTCCTCTCATGGCTTTTATTTGAGGGTTCTCATTTATGACACTAGATATTACCTTTATTTTGCTTTGTACTAAACACTTTATAATATGAAATATATTTTGTAAATTTTTATATGCTGGAATCTGAAAGGATATCTACTCATATCAGCTCAGCCTGATATCTGAGTGAAAGTTTCTTTTCAGACTACAAAAGAAAAAATAAGGTTTAGAGAAAGGTAGAAAATAATCATATTTTTTTTTACTACCACTGAATATTTTTTAAATGAATTCTTGTAGGAAAATGAGTTGAAGGGGCTTTACATATTTTTAAAAACTTATAGCTCATTACCATTTATTAATAAATGTCCTTATAAATATTATAAACTTTTTTCAAAAGAATATCAAAAAAGGCATTTGGAAACTGCTGATAAAATATCACAATATTGCAACAGAAAATGTTTCATCCCTAAAATCTATGGAGGAGGTAACAGAGAATTTCAAGTTATGATTAGAATAGAAAAACAAACACCATCTAAAATTTATATTATGGTGAAAAATGAAGCCTCTCTTTCTGTATTGTTTTTATTTTAATATCATTTTATCACTTCATTATTCATTTATATATTTTTTATTTAAGATTTTATTCTCATTATTTTTTATTTAGATTTAAAATAATCATTATAGTCACTCAAGTCATATTGTATAACAATAAGATTATGGTAGATTTTTCAAAAAAATATATTGCTATAATAATTTTATAGTAAAAATTACATTTATGAATTCAAAAATTTCTGTCATTTTTAGATTTTTATTTGAACTGGAAAGATAATAGGATATTTAAAAAAAAAATAAGAGCTCAGACTGTTTCTCTAGAGGCATGGTATCTCTCAAATTACTCCATAAATATTGAACTGAGATTAAGAATGAAAAGAAAAAAAAAGAACAAAAGATTCATGAATGGTCATAGAGAAATTATGATGAAAAGTTGTGTTTAGCTTTCTCAGCCCCTATATAACTTAAGTTTTTGCCAGTTTAATAAATGTGCAGATATGACAAGTGTTAGTGAAATATTAGAAGAATTAGCTATCAATTGATGTTAAAGACACAATTTAAAAAACCTGAACTGACCCAGAAAAAGTATTCTGTTAGATAATAAACAAATAAATCTGCCCTTCATGTCTTCTAAAAGTTAATACCAAATGGGGTAATATCTTAAGAAAGTTATGTTTCTTTCAAAAACAAATGGTGCTCCTGAGATGGTTGATTTTATGTCTCGATTTGGCTGGGCCACTGTGCCCAAATATTTGATCAACCATTATTCTGGAGGTTTCTATGAGGTTGTTTTTGGATCAGATTTACACTTCCATTGATAAACTTTAAGTAACTCTGATTTCCTTTATAATGTGAAGTTTAGACCTACAGTTGTTTAGGCCTAAATAGAACAAAAGTCTGACATCTCTCAAGCATGAGGGCATCCAGCCAGCAGACTGCTGTTGGTTAGACTGATATTTTTCATTTGGTAATTTTATCATATTAAATGTCTTAGTGTTAGATTATATTTCCTCTGTCTTAATAATCTTTGATGTGTTCACAATTTATAATTTTTTAATGATCATGTTAGTATTTGTTGTTTCTTTGGAAAATCTGAATACTTAAATAGTATAGTTCTCACAATTTTTCCACTTTTTTCATGACTAAAGGTTGTCCCTGATCTCTCATGTCATTTATCCAAGATTATAAAGGCTGAAACACTACAATTTTAGTGCAATCCTTTTAAATCACAGAGAGCTAAAACGAGAGAGAGAACTATAAATCCAAGACATTCCATGAACAATATTATGTTATTGCAGTCTACATCCTCTGAAAAAATCACATTTTTAGATTTAACAGATTTATGTTGTAATTATTTTGAAATGATAACATAATATATTCTAAATTGCATATTTATTCCCAGCTTTGAGATTTTCTTATTTTTATTATTTAGATGAAATTCTATTGAATTCACAGAATTAACAAATGTTGTTCTCCTTCCCTTACCATTTAAACACTATCATAACCATAAAATACTATGTTTTATAAATTGTTAAAAGAGCAAACATCATTAGGACCTGCAAAATATACTCTACCACTAATGTATGTAATATGATAAAATGACCAAATGAAAAAATCAGTCTAACCACCAAATTTACAATCCTTTAAAACTGTATTTTTCTGTTTATAAAGATATGTTTCCATTTTCTGACTTGTCTCCTTATATTTCCAAAATGTAACATGTACAATAGTCTTTTAATAAGCATTTATCACACAACTACCATGTATATGGCTCTGAAGAAACAGTGGGGAAAATAGAAAAAATAAAATAAATAAATCCCAATTTAAACCTTAATATTAATTTTGATTAAGAATATGGGTTGCACTGTCAGACAAGCATGAGTTTAAATAATATGCTTTAGTCATATGGCTGTGGGCATGGCGCTTCATCTAAAGAACCTCAATATCCACGTTGTAAAGTAGAGGTGATAATGTTATCCACACAGAGAGTCACTAAATCATTAATGGCAATGCAGTCAATGTACTCAGCCTGGCACCTGGCAAAGTAAGTATTTATCATTCTTAATTGTTATGATCATATCTAAGGACTCTAAAGCTAGTGTTCATTGCACTACTGACTAAATATTACCCACAATCTGGTTTTGTCCAAGCTGTTATCACCTGTACATTTCATAAAGATCTACCCTAGAGATTATTGTTTTTTTAACAGCTTGTCAGAATCAATATTAAAATAATAGCATCTACATTTCTATGAAGATTAGGAGTAAATTGAAAAAAAATTTAGCCTATCCTCAGTTAGATAGGATTTTATTTAAGCCATTCAAAGAAAAATCAATTTTTATCTTAATCTTTGTAGTACTGACTGCTAGTGCTTCGCCAACTTTCAAAAATTCTCACCATATCTTGCCTACATTTATATGTTCTTTTCACTTTTCTGTCTGCACAGTTGGGTTTGTAACGATCACCTGGGCTCCATGCTTTCCAGGGGAGCTCTTCTTATGTATTAGATATAAACATTTGTCTTCTCTCAGTGTCATCACTGCAAGAGTAATTCTTTGTTTGCCTTTTCTTTATAACTAATTTTAAATCTTAAAACAAATCCATTGCCCTCTTCTGAACTATCCCTACATTTCCCACAACAGCATTAATTTTGAATATGAAAACAAGTTAAGTAGCTGCTGAATACCATATGAGAATTACCTCACGGTGTCTTAGTGTATGGCTCCTATTTAAGAATTCAACACTGTGTGTACTTTCTCCAGGGCTGCATCACTGATAATGGTTAGTTTATTATCTGTTATGACACTTAGCTATTTTGCAGCCAAGCTTGTGTTTCTTATATTATTGCACTGAAAAAGTATTTTTCTCTTTAGCTATACTCTCCTCATCTTTTATTAATTAAATTTATTGGAGTGACATTGATTAATAAAATTATATAGGTTTCAAGTGCACAATTCTATAATACATCATCTGTGTATTGCAATGTGTGTTCAGCACACAAAGTCAAACCTTCAGTCACCATATATTTATCTTGACTGCATTTTTCCATGTGTTTTTTATACAACAAGGTCACTTTGAATGGTGATTTTATCTTCCACATTTTTAACTACCTTTCTTTCTTCTTTTGTTTAATGTTATCTGCCAAGTTAATGAGTGCAGAGAATATTTCATCATCCTGATTTTATAGTGTCTTCTGTTAAATAATTCAGGGGTTAGTATGAACCATACATTTCTACTAAGAATATCATTAATGTGGTGATCCTTTCAGTTTTTTTTAATTGACTAGACTGAGCATGGAACTTAAGCTCATGTTTTGGGCATCTTTTTAATAATGACTATTTACAACTTCCCTTTCAGTCTCCATTACTAACAAGACTAATCTGCATGTCCAAATATTCGACATTGTATATTATTTGACTCTAATGCCTTATGAGATTTATCTTCCATTAATTTAATAGTGTATGAAGATTCGTTATAAAAATGAAGACTAGACTATGGCATGCTGGCGTGGTAAGGGAAAAGTCCGACATGAGTCAAAAAAAGATTGTATTGCACTATTTACCTTTTTATTCTTTCAGATCCATTAATACATTTTGCAATGGACTGAAGAGTCAATGATAAGCAATATGGAACAGATGGTGATGTTACAAATATGATTTTGAGATAAATAGGAATGCAACTAAATAAACACATGAGATATTCACTGATAAGGAAAAGAACACACTCAGCTAGAGCTCATAGAAATGGTTTCTACTGCAGACAGGTGTGGAGAGAGTGTTTATGGGGGTATTTGGAGGTTGGGCCTTTGGAGGTAATTGGGTCATGAATGGGATTAGTATCCCCATAAGCTGGCTAGTTCTCTTTCAACCACGTCTACAACCCAGAACCTGACCATAACATCATCCCTATCTTGGAATATCAGCTTCTAGAACTGTGAGAAATAAATTTCTGTTGATAAGCCATCTAGCCTGATACTTTTTTATAATAGCCTGAACAGACTAAGACACCATGAAATGCAAAGATTGTGTAAAAGGTTTAATTTTAGAGAGGACAAGGTACACTTCTATAAGAAGAGATAATGTATAAACAAGGAAAGGGAATATAAGTAGGTTTGTAGATTCAACAGCAGGAAATTGAAGTATTTTCTTTCTACAAGTTTTTATTTTATTGATTAAATAAATGTGTCTGTAAAATGTAGGGAAGGGTAAAGAGGTATTTATGTAGCAAATTGGTAAGAGAAAGTCTGAAAATGGTGTAGTGATGAATAGGAGAGAAAACTAAGGAATCGTAGAATGATATCAGTATAGTCTTGGGGACTCCATTAAATATACAAGGGAGGTAACCAATTAGTATAAGTGACTGGACACCACCTGATGGATAGAAGTACAAGAATTTTTAAGGGAATAACAGCAATAGCAAAAGTCTTAATTAGAGTGCATGTATAGTCAGGTACAAGGAATAGTATGGTCCCAGGAGTTTCAGTGTGTTTGAAACAAGACTCCAGGTCTGATAGGAACAGTAATGATTATAATAACAGTAGTAGCCATTGCAAAGGTTATAGGTAACATATATTGTCACACATTGTCATATTCCATTTAAATTAAAGAGACATTATTATTTTCTTCATTATGCAGGTGAAGAAATGAAAAACAAACGAACAAAAAAAACCGAGTGTCTGTGAAAGGCAAAAACAGTAATAGACCTTTAAGGTCGACATTGTGGATCAGTTTGCTGGGTATACTTGTTCAGATATTGGTATTAGTGTAAGGGCATTAAGCTTGCCCTTCATATCTTGCCTTCCACACAGAGAATCCAATAATCCCCTCCTCAAGGGAGACATCTCAAAGCAACTCATTCAATTATGTTTCCAGCTTCAAATTCAAAATCAGTTCTCTCATGAGGTCTACATAATCTCACAACCTGACAACCAATAAATCAAAATTCAAATTATCATACCCTGGAACTTCAGATATACAGTAGGAAAAAAAGGAACTGGAAACCCAAAACTAAAACTCCCATTTGGAAAAAGAAAGACTAGGAAACATATGCTATCATTGATCGGGGCAAAGTATCAAATACCACAGGTAGGAATAGAGAAAATTTCCTTCTCTGGCTATTAGGTAAATTCTTTGACTACCCCTTCTTCTAGATTCATTTCATGGCAGTAGAACTCCCTGGTCAAAGGTAATTTTTGGTCCCTGACTTTGATACTGGAGGGTTTTTGCTTATATCTTCTATTTAAAAACAATGTAAAAGTGAAGATCGGGAAAACCTTTAAGAAGAGATTGTATTAATCTAGCTATGGTGGTAAGAGAAGTATTTAAATAAAGAGGTGGCTTTCTTTGGTGAAATTATTGACAGATCATGAAGATCATTGGAAATTATTGTCAAAGAAGAATAAAGCATTAAAAATGGCTCCCAGATTTAAACAAAATATATGGGAAAATGACAATGCCACAGACAGCAATAGACTTCACCTCTATTCTGGAGAAATTGGTCTATATCACAGCATGGCAAAGTAACTTCACTATAGAGATAAATTTGACATCTGAGTATCATATATAATTAATCCATCTAAGTATTTAAAGCTACTATGATTTAAAACGTATTGTATTCATATACCAATAAAGCATATGTATGTATGTGTGCATCTGTGTGCAAGCATGCACATATAACTGTTAAAACCAAAAACAAATTCTACAAGCTAAGACTTTAGACATAGGCAGTATCTTGAATTCTGTCATTATGCCATATTTACCAGTCTGAACTACATTTTTAAAATTTTTCCTAATTCTCTATTAAGCTTAATATTATTAGTTACCTTTCATTTATGGATCCTCCTAATGTTCTCTTCAAGCGTGCATGAGATCCACTGATTACTACTGTGAACTATGCCCCTCTTCTATGCCAGGACACTCAGAGTTTTTGTTTATCTAGCCCATTACAGATATAAAACATTTGTATATTTTATGGTCCAGTGAGTTTAATTAGGTTTTTAGCTGGTTGGTTTACTTATCCCTTTGTATCGTGAAGCTTTGGCAACTATATTTGGGCTCCTGGTACAGGGGACATTACCTAAAAGAAGTGAAGAATGATGTGATTTAATCAACACAATTTTACGGATTGTAGGTTCTGTTTGTACAAGGTTCAATTTTTTTTCTTCTTCTTCTCTCAGTAGTTCTCTCTTTGTACCATTTAAGAACATAGGCCATTCTGTGTTTCTTGCTTCTGGGAATGGATGTAACTAAGAAGAAAGCAAATAAGGAGTATTAATGGCCTCATCCCTTGCTCACGCTCCAGAGTAGCAAAGGATCCATCCAATGGTGCTCATACCTTAAAGCCTGGCATGGAAATAACTGGAAAGGAACAGAGAACATGAGAAAGGACCAGATCAGTAGTAACCTGCACAGATCAAGCATAGAAGTCTCAGAGGATTCCCATGCAGCCAGATTATTTGAAAGATAAATGAACCCAGGACATCCTAATGATCCCCAAACTATTGAAAAATGGAGGTAAAGAAACAGACCACAACTTAAGTGAGATTAATCTTCTACAGCCCTAGAGAAGTAGAGGTCAAAATTGTATTTTTATTTATTAAAAATGTGTTTATCTTAAATTTATGCTTCATTTTTGATCTATTGCAAAAAAAGGCAAGATCTTCAATTATTGATCTTATTCTCATTCACATATTTTAGATGCTATGTATTTTACTCATTAAGTCACTATTCATTAAAAAGATAATGAATTAGAAATTACCAAATCTCGCCCTATATAGGAGCTTAATAATCAACACGGATAAATAGAGCTGGCAGGTCAGGAAGAATTTTAAGTGATGGTATTGCTTATTGAAGGAGGTGGAACTTAGAGGCATGCAGATTCTTTTTATGGGGGCAGTGCTTACTTTGTTTCAGCTAGTTATAGCATTATGGAATGCTAGCCATGTGTGGCCAGATATTTCTTTCTTTTTTTTCCCCCAAAAGATGCTGGAAATCCAGCTTCATTATGTCTAAATTGGCAACAGTAAAAACACTGTGTAAGACTAAAAAAAAAAAAAAAAAAAATCTTGTCTAAAGTTTACATCTTGCTTTTGCACGCTGTTTTGTGTTCTCTGATTTAGAGTACTGATTTTTCAAACTTCTTTACAGTACAGAAAATTTTCCACAAATATTGTGAGAAAACCAAACAGAAAGAATAACCTGGAATGTCTCTAGTTGAAATGTTTCCACCTCCCCAATACTTTTCTCGTTTATCATGGACACCTCCAAGGAACAACATTTGAGGGTCACTGGCCAAAATAATTTTATGTTGTTTTTAGAGAAGCCAAATGAATAACTCTCCAATCAAGGAACAGAAAAAACATCTAGTCTAGAAACCCATGGGCTTTCAACAACTTCAATGAATATTAAGTTGAAATTAAATTTACTCAAGAGCACATGTGGCTATTAGCTGATCACAAACTAGGTACCAGTGAACTTTCAAATCCTTTAAGACTCACGAAAAAGTTAGAAAAATATACTTTAAAAAATACTGCTTCTATAAGATCCTATCAAAATTTCTAAAAACTACCAAATAAAAGGATAATAAAGATATTTTGTTTTATTCTGTTACTCAATATAGTGTTTTCATTATAAAAAAAAAAAACTGCCCTCAATTTTAATTTTTTTTTTATTTTCAAACATGATCTTTTTCCACATCCAATTTGATTCTCACCAGATCTTGAGTGATAAAACCAAAACAAAATCACTTTTTTTCATTTTATCTTTAGTTTTCCTTTTCTCACTTGCCTCTGTCTGGGGACACTAGAGACTTTATCAAAATACAAATAATTTCCTATGTTGATCAAGAAGCTCAGAGTTTCCTCATTTACTCAACATCACACTCAAAATAGTTTGTCTTGTTATTATAAACTTTTTTTTTGGAAAATTGTCCATCCTTGATCTAATTCTCTTAGAGCCTAATATAATAATTACCTAACATTTTAAATCAATTTATATAAATTATTAGGACTTCAGAAGCTACCATTAAATTTGTTGTAATATCTCTGCAGCACTTTGGTGGCAATGCTACCACAAATCTGCCTATTAGTAACACAAATAAGAATTTTAAGATGCGGCATATTATCTAAAAATCAAACATTTAGCTTTCCTCAAATAATGCCACATAGAGGGCTCACACCCAATATGTGCTTGATCAGAGCTGTGAACTCAGGACTATTTCATACAAAGAGAGTCGTCCTTGTCATAACAAATTAAAAAGTGGATCCTTTGAAGTAGGCCACACTGCCATGATGGCAGAACACTTCGGGTCATAGGAGGGAGCTTTGTCTCTTGTCAGCTAACTGATTTAATTTGCATAATTCAGGTAAATAAAAGACATACATGATTAGGATAGAAAAAAAAATAAAATTTTCACTATGACTTTAGTGTTATAGCATATGGAGAATAGGACAAAATTAAACCTCTCCTCTTTCATATTATTCACTATATAGATGCTTCACTATCTTAGTCCTTTGGGCTGCTCTAACAAAATTTCATAGACTAGATGGCTTAGAAACAATGGAAATTAATTTTTTCACAGTTTTAGAAAGCTGAGAAGTCCAAGATCAAGGTATTAACAGATTTACTGTCTGGTGAGATCCCACTTCCTGGTTTATAAGATGGCCATTTCTCACTGCGTCTTTACAGGAAAAAGGGATAAGGGAGCTCTGTGGTATTTCTCTTATAAAGCCAGTAATGTTTTTTATGAGGACTCATAGCCTAATAACTTCTCAAAGATCTCACTTCCAAATCCCATCACGTTGGATATCAGATTTCAACATATGAATTTGGGAGGGTATATAAATAAAAAGTCTATAGCATTCACATAATATAACATAATTGAATGAAAACTTACTTAGTTTTTGTATTATGGCATATATATTTATCACTTAAAAACATCATGTATCTAGCTATTACATAGGAGTATTACACCAAAAGATATTATAAAAAGCATAAAAAACAATCTAATTTAGATAACTACATTCTAAACTCTCACTATAAATATAGTTTTACTATTTAAAAGGATATATAAGAGAATATAAGTAGTAGCAAGCTTTATCTTTAAAGTTTTCTTTTCTTAACCATTAAACATCTTATAAACCTACCATTTTTACCCAACTCCCAATGGCAAGCATAGATTTTTGAAAATGCAAATACTAAATATAAAATGAGAGTTAAAATACTTGAAATAGAATGACTTTTTCCCCTTTTTCTTCTTGTGAAATTATGCTTTAAAAATAGCACAGCTAATAGGCAATTATCACTTGATTTCTTTATAGTAATCATTATTAAATAGATGCTTTTTCCTGAACAAAAATACTGATTCCATGAAAGCATGATAAAAATGGATTTATCATACTTTTTCTTCATATTTTTTATATTTTTATTCATATTTTTATTTATTAATTCAAAAGTATTGAGTTTCTACTATGTGTCAATCAGTAAAGGTTGATAACACCTGTTTATATAAAAAGGAAAGAGTCTCCCTAACCTCATGAAAACCATTGCCTAGTGAAGGAGACAAATTTATGCACCAATACATACAGCACAGTACTTTTAGTGCAAGAGGAGTATGAGTTCAGTGGCCTGGTTGCTTCATGAAAGAAATGTTGACCTATGCCTCAGGAATTATTGTTAATAGAATAATAGACACCAACCAATGGACAAAGTGGTAAAGATAGTTCTAAGTAGATAAAAAACATGAAAGAATTAAAGATCATTGAGTGCTCTGAGAGCCATGTCTCTGGACTTTGATATTACTCTAGTGCTGCACATGGTGTTGGACAGCTAAATGGAGTCATATTTTAAACAGCTTTGTATATCAAGCCACATTTTATCTTGTAGGTAATAGCAGGCCATTAAACTAGTGGCTTCTAATCTGAGATGTGCACTCTTTTACCTTCAAAGCTAAAAAATAAAAATAGAACCTAGAGGTTTAAAACTTGAGATTCCAATTTAGCGAGCCTAAAATATGTTTATTGGTGAACCAATATTTTTAATTATAATTATTATCTTAATAACCTTTGCAAGTGGTCATGACTTGAACTGCTGGCTACGAACCACATTATTTAAGGGTTTTATATCAAGGGAGTAGCATGATTAGATGTTCATTTTAGAAAGCTCAACAATGTACTATAGAGGGATCAAGATTAAAAGCCAAAAGACCAAATAAGAGGCAATTTTAATTGACCAGACAAAAAGTAATAGGTATAGCCAAAGCCCAGAAGTCAGAATTGAAAATGAAAGAGACTTACATGAACAGCTGAAAAATTAATTGTGAAAAGATCAATCTAACTTGGAAATCATTAATTAGTTATTAGAAATTGCCATTTTAAGAAGACTTTATTTCTGTTACATTGTGTTTGAGCATCTGTGCATACCTTTAGTTATGAATGGGAATTATGAATTAGGGGTTTCAATCGAGAAAAGAATTTGGATTCCCAAACAACTAATAATGACTAGTCAGTTATATTGTTTATTTAGTGAAATCTAGACTCTTAAGGCAACAGGCTCACTGTATTGAGCATCCATTTGATTGATACTAGGCGAGGGAATTGAGGGATAACACAGAAGTGTATGTAACAATTCTCATCTAAGTACTTTAAGGGAAAGAGAGACTCGCAGCCTGTTAATTAATACAGTATCATAGTCTGTATTTAAGAACTCAGTAATTTGGTGAGACAGCCTCTTCCATTTAAGCTAAGATGTGCTTTAAAACTCCATATCCATAGCCAATGGGATCTGAAATAACTCTTTTTCACACTGGACTGTTTCCACGCACTGGTTTGTTCACCAAGAGTCAGTGTCTAATATGTATCTTGGTTTCCACAAATGGCTTTTCCATCATTTTCTTGGTTTAAGATATATATTTTACTTCAGTAACAATGGTATACTCTGATACTAATCTAAATGGCTAGAGAATTGACTCCCTTTCAATTCTTACTTGTTCTATCTCAAGAAGAAAAATATGATTTTAAATATCTTAGAGTCTAAATGCTAAGAAAGGTTTCACTTTGCAAAGATACCATTTTTTTTACAAATAAGATACAGTATTTCTTTCCTTTTTTTACCTTGCTGTTAAATGTTATAGGTTAGGGTAAAAACATATAGATAGAAGTGAAATAATTCTCCTGTTAATTTTTTGCTATAAAATTATATTCCCTCACATCTAAAAGTCATTTTTTAAACATAATGGGTTATTACATAAGATTTAGATATCTTAGTGAATACTTGAGTTGATATACATATTAATATATGAAATTTAAAAGCAAGTCATGTCTAAATTCTTTAGAAGTCTCTATTCTTATTGCATTTTGGATTAAAAAATAAGAAGCATTTCCAAAAATGAATTAATAGTAAAACCTTTTTAAAAATCTAAAAATTATACTCATTAAAATGTTAGAAAAGGATAAAAAATAATCTTTCTATTAAAAATTAGGTTAATAGGAGTTAATAAGCAAAAAGAGGACTTCTATCAATCAATTAAAGTTAATATTCTCCATGAATCATATCTAGGTTATTTTTCTCTAGAGATTTCAAATATATATAAAATCTTGCATAGTTTGATTTCAGGCAGCATGTACACATTTTTTTTTCCAATGCCAAAAGGTACTGAGATAGAAACCTCATATTATCTGTAGACTGATTTTCCTATGTTGAATTGTAAACTATCACAGATTTGCATTAAACATAGGAAAATCCAAAATAAGATACATAATGATCCAAAATACTGCATTTTCACTACCAGAAATTTAATAGATCAATGTCAAAGTCCCCACAGGAAGGCAAATGTTTCTCTCCTCAAGTCTTTCTGAGAATGGTTTAATCTCAGTAGTATGACCACATTCACACACTGATATGAGAACAAACAGTCCGTGCTCTGCGGCCCCCAGTACAGTGTATCACTACATACAGAGCAACGGAGCAGGTCAGGTGATGAAAAATGTCCCTGCCAGGCTTCAGGGTAGTCAGTGATTATTACCAGACTTAGAAGATATTCAGACATATCAGGGTTCTGCATCAAAAGAAATATTTAGTGCTAACTTTCATTGGAAGGACAATGTCTGCAAAAACCATAACCTGCAAATTAAATCTGTTTATGCCCTCTTCTTAGAAGTGCATCCTTTAATGACAACATGGATGAATCTTGAGGTCATTACACTAAGTAAAATGTCAGAAAGAGAAAGACAAATGTAGCATAATTTCATTGATGTGTAAAATCTAAAACAAAGACAAAACAAAAACAGAAAAACAGAAACAGACTCTTAAATACAGAGAATTGATGGTAGCCAGAGAGGAAGGGGGTGGGGAATGAACGACAAAGGTAAAGAAGGTATAAACTTCCAATGATAAAATAAATAAAACACAGGACTAGTGAATGGCCCAGGGAATAATATTGTAATAATTTTGAACAGCAAATATTGTTCATTTTACCTGGAAAGCTCCCCGCACACACACACAGTCCCAAGGCTTGTACCTTTACCTTTTCACTATTTAGAAGTCCCCTTCTCAGTGAGGGCTTCCCTAGGCACCCAATTTAAAATCCTCCATACACCTTCACACACATACACATATATTTTATATTCTAATCACCTACAATACCCAACCTAACACCAGAGACCAAAAACAAGCAAGAAAAACTCCGTCTAGTAATCACTATTCCCCTGGCTCGAATCCTGGAGAGGCAGAGAAACTCTGAAATGTGTGGCGAGAGCAGAAGTATAGTTAGGATGGAGATGGGAAAGGTAGGACAGGTAAACAGGAAGAACACAGACACAGGAGTTATACTAATATTTGCAGTGGACTGATAACTTTGATATATTTTATTCTGAATTTATGGTAATTATATTTGCATGCCCAATAATATTCCTGGTTCTAGTAATCACAGTCCATTTTAATTTTTTATTGGTCTATAAATTTTAGCTGTGTTACAAGTGGACATGTTTTATAATAGTACTAGTTTTGATACATAGAATAATTTAACTTTAACATCAAATATCTTTAAGTTGATTAAACACTAAATATGGCTTAACTTAAAACATCTGAAATATCGAAGAATTTTCTGAATTGGAGCTGCAGAAAAAACCTTCACATGTCATTAACCTTGGAACTGTGGACAAAGCTAAGAGATAGTTTTTACCATCAAAACTGTAATTTAACTACCAAGACTATATCTTTGCTTTTTTTTTTTTTTTTTTTGCTTTAAAAAAAAAAAAACAAAACTGTAATTCTGGCAATATGTGATGGTGGTGTCTGTCCCTAGTGGACACACATAAGTTGGTCTCAGTCATTTTACTTAAGAAATGTGTAATGTGCAATCCAGAAAGCAAATATATTGCCGTTATAAGACATGAAGCAAATAAGCACATTTGTTAAAAAATAGAAGTTCTCGTTTTATATTTCCAGGTAAAATCATTTCCCTTATAAATGCTAATTACTAGAGAATTTCTCTGTCAGATCCATTAGAAACTACAGCTATTTTGCTGACTCCATGAAAATTTTCTTCCTCAAACTTTGACAAAATTGTTAATGTAAATAGAAATAATTTGAACAACTTCAAGTGTTTATGGAAAAATAGTCTGTTTAGATTCTTACTTTTCATGGTAAGTTGTTAAGCATGTATTAGGTACTTACATTGTGCTCTGGAATTTTTAGATACACATAATTTGCTTCAAGAGAGTCTGTTTCTTAGTCTAACTGTATCTATTTTGTCAGGAAAAATGTATTTTCTCCAAGCATGATGATTAAATTATTGGAACTGCAGAGAATTTTCTCATGTTTGTGTTTAAAAAAAAAAAAATGTAAAAATATGTATCTTTGATTAGTAAGTGTCAGCAAGAAAAGACAAATGCAATATAATTTTACTTACATGTGGAATCTAAATAAACAAAAACAAACAAAACAGAAACAGACTCATAAATACAGAGAATGAACTGATGGTTGAATGTGCAAATATAACTTGAGTCATAATACATTTAAACATGAACATGTTATGATGCATGCATATTTAACATTAAGTTTGTGAAGTACTGTCACTAATTTGGTAATTCTGGTTTACTTACATATTCTGCCTTTTTAAGAACTGGTTCAACAGAGACATGACAGGATAAAATAAAGCAATTTGCTATGTATTAAGTCATATTGTTTCAGGATATCTTGACAGAGAATGTGACTGACATTTAAAAATTTTGCTTCTTTAGTAATCATCTTTCAATAAGCACTCAGTAACAAACACGGTATAATCACCAGTGCAAATGACAGTGTTATATTTCCAAACCCACCCAGCAGGTGTATTACCACAGAACGCAAATAAACTCACAAGTATGTCAAGACAAGTGAGTTAGTTTCCATAATCTGTTCTTGTTTGTTCTCATGATCCCCAGGCAAATGCTGCAGTCCAATTACTGGGAACAACTCCCAGCAGAGAGCACATTCTTCGGGTCTGTACTGAATATAATAGTTATCTCCATGAGTGTCGCCAAAGCAAAACAGGAACATCTGCTATGTTGGTCATTAAGACAACAGACTTGAAACAGTTGTGGTCATTAAAATCTACACTAAATTAACAGCATTAGAATTAAGTTGATTTAATTATGCTTATGAAACAATGATTGTACATATTATAAAACCTGCACTGATTTCTAACAATCTCATTGCCATCTTAAATTTCACATGACATTTATTTATTAAGATAAAGTTAATAAAAGCTCAATTGGCCTCTGGAGACTTAGAGCGGTTGACCAAAATTATCAAAAGTCAGTCATATAAATTCTTAGGAATCACATTTTTTGTTGCTAATAATCTTTATAATTTTATGTATATAGACAACCTCTGTGGGATTGAAGGGAACTAATTATTTGAAAATATCTAGGCTTCGGTTACAAACAAGATTTTGAATTTTGATGAACTAGACATTTTGATACTATTAAACTAATTAACATTACATATCTTATTGTAAAAGTGCAAAGGCGTGGCAAAAAAGTGAAATGTTATCTATATCTAAAAGTTAATTATGTTTCTATTAGTAGACCACCTAACATTCCACTGGATAGTTCATTAAATTTTCATATTCTTGGTCGACCCCCCAAAATTCTGATTTGATACATCAGGGAAGGAATCCAGAGATCTGAATTTTTAAACTTTAGATGACTATGCATCAAGCTATTCTTAATTGGAAGCTGGTTTTTGAGTCTTGGGAAATTCCATAGAGATGAGGAAAATTATTTTGCTTAAAAAGAGGAAAGAATCAGCTGTCTCCTTTTGTGAAAGGATTTTCTCCTTACTCTGACCCTTACTTATGTAAATAAAAGTCTCTCTAGAAGACAGGTGATCCTATGAATCTTGACTTTGGCATTTTAGAGATGTCTTCAAGTTGTAAGGCTTCTCCATTCCTCACATGTAAGTGCATAGGCAAGTAACAAACTATTCTGTCAGGTACCAGTGGCTTAACCTAGGGACCTAGTCCAGGCTGTGATGGCTTGGCCTTCTCAAAGAGATAAGCTTTAGTATTCATTTGTCAAAAAGTTAGACAAATTGCTACAAATCTAATTCTTCTGGCATATGAAGCATCTTAGGAGGCTATAGTTTTTTACAGATCACTTAGAGATCCAGAGAATTGTATATCTACTCAAGGTATGAAAATTCATGATAGAATAAACCATGTGACAGTTTTGAAGGTGGGGGACTCACGCAGAACCCCTACACTTGAGGTATTCTGTACTGAACACCTTTACTTTATGTCAGATGAATATCACCTAGACAAAAAATACAGGTAATCTGATTGCTTTCTTCAGTCTTTTTCGCAAAATAATACACTCTGAAACAAAAATCAATACTGGAAAACTTGCACTTAAAACTTAATTTTTTACTGCTAAATATTGGTCTATGGACTTGAAATTATTTACAAAGTAAACTGACATAATATTTTAGATAGACAGTTTGTTAAATTAACGTACTTGTGTATCATTTGGGAGGAGAGGTAAATGTTTTCTTAAAAGGCTTATACCTCATTCTGGAATGGATGATGGATGCACTGAGTTTAGCCAAGCAAGGCAGTGGTTGTAGAGTTGAAAAAGGTAAAAACATAAAAGACTCGGCCCATTGTTTGAAATCACCCCTAGAAAGTATTGCACAGAGTCATTAATCAAAAGGCCTCAGTCTAAGCATGACAGAAATGAGCTTAGACCAAACAACTTCATTTATTATTTTAGCAGGTATATCTTGAGAGACTTCATGTTCAGGACCTGCAGGTTAGCTATGAGATGAGGAAGAGAATGAGAAGAAAAACATCCAGTTTTTGACAGATTATTCTAAAGTCTATTTGTAGGAAGTATAGAAGAAGAAGTAATGATGGCTCAGGATGATTCTGAAAATAAGTCAATCTTTCTCTGAAAGTAAGACTTACCTTTTGTATATTATAAGATGGAAAGATACACAGTCATGATAGAGTTCTAAGAGAAATGTATATAGGGAGAGTTGATCACAGCAATTTAATATTTAATCTTTTGAAGATTTTCACCCTAAATTGTGATCAAATGGTATTTCAGTATGACCAAGAAATTCTTAAAGTTCCCTTCAGCTTGACTAAACTTTAAATAGGTTTCCTCCTGACTATAGAACTCTAATTTCCCTCTTTTATTAGAGCATTTACTGTGGAAACTTTTAATTTTAAATGTGTTTCTCCTTTGCAATGTGAAATTCTTCCAAATCTCTTACTCATTTGACAACGCAAGAATGTCTTTCTCCACTACCTTGGAATCATCCCTTTGAAATGCAGTCTTCTAAGGAGATGGCATCCCTCTATTTCTTAGTCTCTATGGGAGAGCAAAACCCTGATTTTCATCAGGGACAATTAGCAAATACAGATACCTCAGTCATATTAAAGAGCAGAGTTGAATTCATCCTCTCTTCCCTACTTCAAGGGTCTTGAAAAAAGTCTTCCTTAGCCTTTTTAACTTATCCAGTGCAGTTTTTCTTTGACAAATAAGTGACAAATACAGCCGAAGATATATTCTCAACATCTGATTCACATGTAAGTTGTTCTAAGCTGCACTTTAACCAATGCACCCTCATAAACAGCTAAAGATTCTGGGAGCATTCTTAACTCTCTAGAAGCACAAGAATGCTATATATTTTTCCTTTCGTAGGAAGATACTTTGCTCTCTGTTCTGAAGCATGATTCTACAGTGGAAAGTGGTAAAAAAGGAAGTATAGGGTTAAAAAGGGTCTGATATTTGATGACAGAAAGAAATCTAACTCTGGGTGGTAAACACACAATACAATATATATATGACTTATTGTTGAATGATACACTTGAAACTTATTTGATTTTGTAAATCAATATCACCCCCAATAATATCAATTAATAAAGGAAGTATAAGTTATTCATTTTGAGGACATCTGATGTTTTAGAGAGGTATTTACTTCATCATACTTTTGTAATAATTTTAATAGTAGTAGTAATAATAATAAGAACAGCTAAAGTTTACCTGTATTAGCACATTTAATCTTCACTCTTCATTTCAAAGATAATATTTTATAACATTTTACAGATGTGAAAACTGAAACTTAGATTGAAAACAAAACAAAAAGTTGCTTATGTTGCTTTTTGGGAAAGACAGATTTTTTAGTTGAAGTGTAGATTTTCTAGAAATAACCTCTGTTCTTTTATTTGTGAAGTCACTTTCTAATAAGGAGCTGTGGATCATATTTGACAATATAGAAACAAAGTTTACCTAGTTCAGTTTCCGAAATTCACAGCTGAATGGAATAACTCTTCTCTTTTACAGGCCATACTGCAGATGATTCTGTGTATACACTGTCAGAAGGTAACCTGATATATTTACATTGTCCCAATGTTTTAATTGTATTATTCTCTTGGTTTCCTACAGAATAATCAAATTTAAAAAACTAAGTTGCTTAGTAGATGCTAGGAATAATGGTTTTTAATAAAAAAGAACAGATACAAGTAGTTACTGTGTATTAAAATATTGTTAATATTTCTACATTATAATATGAAATAGGCACCACAGTAACTCTATGTAAAAAGAAAAAAAGCAGATTACAATTGTTGCTTAACTAATAATTACAGGAATTGAGATTTATATTAATGTATGTTTTGATTTTAAGTCCATGCTTTTTACCTGATGCTGCCATAGAAAGAAAGAGCTGAAAAGTCACATAGAAAACAGTCATACCAAAAGTTGTTGAATTCAAATTAAGGGGTGAATAAAAAGTGGTATTGATCACAAAATTTTCAAGTCAAGAATATGCAATTTAAATTTTAGAGGGGATCCCAATTTTATGCAACACAATATGAATGAACCTCCACTGGGCAAGGCCTTAAGTAAGACGATATTTGATTTTATAATTGTAATTTTGAACAAAAAAAAATTGCACCAAATATAATATAGCTATAAATAAAGATTTAGGGATTGCCACACATTTATATATAAATTTTTATGGACACCACCAAAAATAGATAACATCTCCAAAATATAAAAAAAAAAAGATGAATTTAGAAAAGCTAGTCTTGCTTAATGCATGTTTTTTTCTCTAATACATTATTTTGTTGAGTTATAACTGTCTTCAAAAAAGATATACTCTTTTTCCACCATTCCATATGAATATTTTCACTGTCCATAATAAAAATAAAGAAATAAAACAAACGAAAACTAAAGATTAACATAGCTTGTATTAACATACATTTTGAATTTGAATGTCTTTCCCTTGAGCTAGACATTTTTTAATCTCTGTGAGAGCATATATATATATACACACACATACACACATATATAATGTTTTTCATCAATCTTTCAATTACTGATTGTTTTATCATTTTAGTATAATAAATGTGTTTTAAAATCTATTTTAAAACTTGAAATAATTTGCTTATAAACATGCTATAAGAAAATTCTTACTTTGACATAACATCTATAAATAAAACATTAGGCTCTTAAAACACTGTGAGCTGTGCTTTCATGTTTGTGGAAATGAGACATCAGGGAATTTTATCAGGTGTAAAAAAAAAATAAAAGATTGATCTAAGTGTTAAAAAAAAATTCCGAAGCCAAAAAGGTGTCAAAGTACCCTTCCTTTAATTGCATTTTCTTGCTCTAAGCATACATTTAAGGAGCTTTCAATAGAATCTAAAGAAGATCCAAGAAAATTTGTAGTTCATTTGTTCTGAGCATTTTTTTAGAGAAAAAGAAAAGAAATAATGTCACAAACAAAAGTCATCCTCACTCTGATATTATCAATACAGCATGTGCTGAGATGCCTTTATTTCATCAGTATCTGTTTCATCATTTCAAGATATTTACATCAGAAAAGACTATATATAAATTAGATATATCCAGAGGATATGTTTTGAATTCATATTCACCAATAACATATTAACACTCTGATAACCATTTATTGAGCTGAGGTTGAAATACAAACTGCTTTGTTCCAAATATTTGTGTTCCTCCAAAATGTCTGTTAAAATCCTAATCTCAGATTTGATGATGTCAGTAGGTGGCATCTTTAGGAAATGCTAATGTCACAAGGGTAGAGTCTTCATGAATGACATTAGTCCTTATAAGGAGGCTCCAAGAAGATCCTTAACCTCTTCCACCACTTGAAGACACTTAAAAGGCACAGGCTTTGAACTAGTAAGACTATCAACAGAATGTGTAACTACCCTGGTGCTTTAATCTTGGATTTTCAGCCTCTAGAATTGTGAGAAATAAATTTCTGACTTTTATAAGCCACCCAGTCTTTGGTAATTTGTTTCCAGTCCAAAGAACTAAGACAAAAACCTAGGTCATACTTTTAAGTGCTAAATTAAAATATCTTTAAAAAGAAACACTCATAAAACAATATTATCAATAGCTCAATAGAGAAAAATATTGTGACCAGAGGCTCACAGAAATCTAAGTTTCTATCTCCCCTGGGAGCAGTGGTTCAGTATTCACTAATTCAGTGTTTATAAAGTATTTTGTATTGGTCTCAGCCTTTCAATAACCAGTAATGTGGCTGGATCAGTCTTTACGGTTCTTATTGTGGTTGCAAGACTCCCTTCAACGATAAGCATGAGGAAAGCTTGAGAAGATAGAAATTACACAGCACACCTTGGGCTGCACAGCAAGGTCTCAGGTAAAGTGTGAGCAGGTGCATGAGCCAGGGGTGATGCTTTTATTGGCTCTAAGGTTGGGTGGGAGCTTAGGGTTTCCCAGGCTCATTCTTTATTGCTGAATTGAAAACATAAGAGTAGGAATTTAAAGCACTGCAGAAAGAGAAAAACAGGTAGTCCAAATGGTTTTGAAATCAACCAAGATCATTAAAACAAAGGAGCCTCAGTGGCAGCATGCAGCCTGGCTCTTTAATCCATGTGTCTGGAAATGTGTTTTACTGGAGATAGTGGTCTCTGAAGTGGATGCCTAGGTAGTCAAAGCTTAAGTAAGGTACTTGCGTTACAAAAAGAAGAAAATTAAAAAAAAATCTTCAGGGCTTACACTCCAGGGAGACTCTATAGAACATCAGTATAAAAACTAATGAGACTAGACTATATAAACACAAAAAGGCATATGTAGTGATCTTGAGTCTTTTTTAGTTGCTGAGTCTCAGGGGTGTCTACGTTCTGCACACTCGTCTTCCACTTATGGCATAATAATGGTGGCAACACAATGATTAATAAGATCAGTTTCAGCACATTAAAAACTATATTTCTGGAAATTATTTTTTTATGTCTTTTTAATTGTAGAAATACGTAACCCCAAAGGCAATACTTAATGAAAAACTTTTTTCAAAAAACTATATTCAGCATTACATTTCAGAGTGCATCAACTCTTGTGGATATCATGTATTAAAAAATCCCCCAAAAATCACTTCCTAAAATATGATACATAAAAACTACTTACTGCGAACTCTATTTATTCTCATTTATCAAAATGTTGTCCTTTTCTAGACATAAGCAGCTGGCAGTACTGTTTTTCCAGGACTATACAAGCAGAACACGATCTGAAGTCGCATAAAAAATAAATGTACTTATCCAAGTGGAAAATATTGCAAGTGCATATATTATTTATAACACCAATTAGTTCTTGAGTCAACAAATATGAAAAATTATTTTTAAAGGTATATATCTATAGAGGCCATGCATAAACACATAAATCTAAAAGGAAATCTTCTCAGGTTGATCTGGATAATTCAATCCAAAAGAGATATCTTTTTTTTTTTGAAATATACATAAATAAAAATTGCAGAAACTCAAATTGGTTTGTTTTTCTTGTATGTCATAAAGCTTTCTCTTTGAGTGAATTAACCAAATAGTCAACAAATAAGTCCTCTATTTAGGTATTTAGATTTTTGTGGTAATTTTACTCTTATGAAAAACACTCAATTAGAAATCCAGATAAGGAATCAGATCCTTAAAAAAAATCTAAGAAATTTGGTCAAATTATCAAAAAAGAAGTATGGTATTAAAATTCATGATAATTTTCACCACAGTACAAAATCTGCATTTATCTCACTGATGCAAGTTACTTTGGAGTTCATAGAAATACAAGAGTTACAGTAGGATACCTAACTTTTATTATAAAGTATAGTAATCTTGAATTGAATTATACTTGATGAAGTCTTGCAAATAATTCCTTCTGTGACACTTTAATTTTCCTAATATACCTTCGGTCTAAAGAATATTAACGTAAGATTTAACATTGACATATTACATATTTAAATTTATTGATTTAATTAAATATATTTAATCAACTTTTTATTTGAAGACATAATTGAAATTATTTTGGTTAACATTCTGGATCAACAAGAGAGAAGCTAAACTGCTACATATTGAGTTTGTAGGGAAGGAAGGAACTCTCCTCTATCCTCCTAGACATGATAGACATGAGAAAGATTAACAAGAGAAAATAATCAAATTTAATTATACACATACGTTTGGGAATCACACATACACGAGAGGGTCAGAGACAGAAAGGTAAAATGAGGTATATGTGACATTCTGACCTAAGAATGAGGAAAGGCACGTTGGGGGTTCAGAAAGGAGGAAGGCCATTCACAGGATAAGAAGAGCAGATGTTCAGTAATTAGAAGTTTGACCTGCCCTATTTTGTGAGCCCATAGGGTCTCTTTCAGTTGCCTTCAGCTTAAATAATTAACATGCCAAAGTGGCATATCTTGGGGAGGCCTGTTCTGCATCCCTTCAAGTCCATGCTGTCATAAAATAATTTGTTCATATTCGGAGTGGCTGTTAATTAATTTGTCTTCAAAAATCATTTTTACATTGAAATAATTTTAAAAATACTAAATATTCAAAACCAAGTGCTTGAAAGAATTTAGTGCTTTGTTATGTGTACAGAATATGTGGTCATTAAATTAAGTTTGATAAGAATAATTAATGTTTAGGATTAATATGTTTAGTATATATGGTATCAGCAGCAAGAAAATAGATAAGTAAATAAGAAAATATTAAAAGGGTTATCACTGCTCAATAGAATTTTTTATAATTTTTTCTTTATATGCTCTAATTTCAAAATCTCATATAAACATAAATTACTTTTATGGAAAAAAGTTTAAATCTTTAAAACTTTCAACTCTATGAGTGATAACAAGTCTATTTTCATACACACACACCCCACACTAGCTTTTTTCTGAAAAAAGCTAGTCCTCTGATAAAAGGAACATAGCACTTTTTGATGGGATAGCTGTTTTTCATGTAAAGGTCCATATTTCTATGAGTAGAGTAGTGGCTGGAGCATAAGCACTGATTTGCTATTCAGTAGGTGGCGCAAAGTATGCAGAAGGTCGTTGTTTTTGTTTGTTTGTTTGTTTTTTGTTTTTGAGGGGGGACTGATATTTGATATTGTGGTAAAAATATCACTTAATGGTAAGGTCGGGTTTCCAGACAATATTTTACAGTTAGTATAATTTTTATATCTCACATAGCAGAGAAAGACACGTATATTTTCCGTGGAAGGGCCTGTAATGTTCAGATTCCAGTCCTGTTCTGTCGTCTGTTCTACTGAGGACACACAGAAAAGGGAAAGAAAACTCCAATAATAAAAATCAGAGAGTTGCTTGAGAAAATGACAACACAAAGGAGGAAAAGAATGAGGCTGGACATCCTACAGGTCTGAGCTGGACGCCACTCCTGGGCTTAATGTGATTGTCTCAAAATAAGTCTGGGAAAATGCTCGCGAACATCCAGGTTGAAAATGTTATTTCCAGCACAGCACAGAAGTTTTTCTAGGTTTCACCTGCTAAAACAGATGCTTCTCTACGAACAGTTGTTTTATATGCTTTCATTTTATGTAACATAGGAAGTCAGTTTACTTCTCCATGTCCCCTTGAGCACAGTTCTCCCTTATAAGTAATGATTAGGGAAAATTCCTATGTGACTTGGGAATACTTAGCAAGATAGAAAACTCAAGTGGATTTTGTGGAAATAGAAAACAACTTCCCTTCCACCTTTTTAAATTCTTCTGGGTGGACTAATAATCCAATTAACATGAGACAGATTATCAGGAGAAAGGACCAAATGTATTACGTTTGTACATATGAGTGTTCATAAGAATATGAGACCCAGCACAGATTGGGCAGTTGAGGGTTATAAACTGTTCTGAGTAAAGAATAGAGAGACAGGGGTCTAGGACTTCAAATGGAAAATAGGAAATTTACAAGTAAATGAGAAAGAGCAAACATGGTACACAAATTCTTGCTGGGCCACCCAGAAACAATGGGACACAGGGTCGAGTCTAACAAAGAGACTTACTCGGATCATACCTGTCTGCCGTACTTCATTCATATATGCTAAGCTGAATATACTAAGGTAAATAGTTCCCTTTCTATATATAGATTTTTCTACCTGAATTCCTTTAGACAGCTAAGAGGGAAGGTCAAAGCTTCTTCCCGAGTCTTTTGTTTCTTAAAAAAAAGATAATCGGCTTAAAATAATCAATATTCCAAAAGGCATATTTTGGGGTGGCAAGCTATGATCCCTTCATTCTTTAAAGCATTTTGGGTTACAGCAGGTCTATACTTTTTTGCAACAGTAGTCTAAATTCATCCAGTCCTGGAGAAAAACCTTGCTTTACTTTCCAGAAAAATTTTTAAACTTCTCTGCTGTCAAAAAGAACTAGAAAAACTTTCCCATTTCAGTGGTTAAAAAAGAAAAAAAAGAGTTAAAAATCTCTGTTATACCTAAAACCTGACATTACTAGAAATTTTATACTCTAAGGCAAAAGAAGTTATGTTCCACTGGAATGTCTGTAATAAACAAGGAATGCACTAAGGTATCACTTGGAAAGATGGAGAGTTAGTTTGTACATTTAAAACCCTTCTCTTTTAATCTACTTCAAAAAAATCATGTAGAGTAAAACTAGAAAATACCAATTTCCAACAAATTTTGAAGTATCAACCCTATATAATGAAATTTAAAAGAAGCTTATAGGGGATACCAGGAGCCAACAAAGAATTTTCTGACTCATCACCAGGGTACCATGTTCTTGTAAGCACGCAGGAGATATTTTAAAGAATTTCAATAAAAACCCTTTTGAATACCACAGAGCAGCCAGGAATGAAGAAGAATCCAATCATCTAATTTTTTTTTTGACATCCTATGAAGAAAGTGAATGGTATAGAGATAAGTTTATGGTATGACTCAAATCAGAGAGGAGGCATGCATAAGGACATGGTTCTCTACTGTCAGAGAGAAATAACTTTGTGATACTTCACAAATCCAAAGACTATAAGCACTTTGTTGTCACTCTACTTCAGTTTCTCACCAAAGTAGTTGTTTAGTATAGAAGAGAAAATTAACTGATAACTGCAGACACCCTATAATGAACAAACTTAAGTTCTGCAAAGTGAGAAAGCCAGCTCACAGCATCAAAATGTGGCGTATTTAGAAAGTTAGTACATTCATTCTTTCAATGTAAGTATCTTGGGTCATTTCTTCTCTTCTTTTGCCAGCAATTGATAAGTCGATTTCAGACTAGACTATGTCACCACCCAGCCTCCAGCTCAATTTTTCAACTATGAAGAAAACGGTGCAGAAAACTAAAAACTTCTACCTCTATTATTTTTGAGAAAGTCACAGAACTCTATAGAATTGTTTGGCTTAATAGCTTAATTCTATCAATTAAAGTAACCTACAAGCCTAAATGCATTAGGAAAAAGAAAAATATTTGTTGTGTAAAAGTTTAAAGGAATATGATGTCTGATGGCTTAATTTATATTTGGGTTTTTATTCTATTTCTAGTGTGTCTGTTAAGAAGTTATAGATAGTAAATAGTTTATACGAATTTCCATGATCATAGCATAGTGTCTAGTGGTGGATCCAGAATCCTCCAGAAGTCCAACAGAATCATCAATATCAAGGGATGCGAAAGACAGGGAGAGATGGAGGAGAGAGAGAACACTAAGACGGAAGAAAGAGATAGCTCGAACAAGCAAGTTCTGAAGGAAAGACAGGAGTGCATCTGGAAGGCGTCTTGGAGCAGCCTAACATAGTTATGGGAGATCTTTTATTTAAAAAGCAGCTTTGCCTAGCAGGAGAGAGCAGTGTTAGCTTCTAAGACTTGCTACTGGACTGCAAGGTATTCCAGTAGCCAGAGTTTATCACCAGGTGGGGGCCTTTCCACCCAGAAATGTGGCTGATAAACAGCGCAATCTTCCCTCCAAGTCAGGGATAAACGAGATTTCAAAAAGTGCATGGGCCACACAATTTTTCTCCTTTCTCATTAAGGTAATTCAGGTATCATTGGTAAACATAATTTTCACTGGATTTTTACATCTCTCTTCACACAACTCTCTTGTGAGATCTGCCTGTTTCATTCAGCTGAAAAGTTGAGTTTACGTCCTTTACTGCTTTCTCTCCTTGGGACCCATGGAGGATGAGAAAGAGGCCTCGTTCTTCCAGGCTGACTGGAAGCAGTTTAAACAAAACATTTTCATATTTAAAGAATGGTTTTGATTTTGAAAACAGATGAAATTTTGTTTCAGTTTTGATTATATACACACATATTTTTAACAATACATTGTTCTCTACGTGTTCACTCGATGATTTTGATTTTTTCAATGAATTTTTGAAGCACAAATTCTGTGACACTGTGTTAAGTTCTGGGTCAATAAAATTGATCATATAGGCTCCAAAAATGCTTCCTCAAAGAGAAAAAATTATTAAACAACTAAATATATTAAGTACATGTGTGTATGTGTTTGTAATATTTCAAATTGGGGTTTTAAAAAGTTGATTAAAAGAAAGTTAAATTAAAGTCTGAAGATTGAGTTGGGAGCTTATTTGACTAGATTGTAAAAAACATTCCAGATAGAGGGTATAATAGTTACCAAATGCTATGCACAGATGGAAGGGTCTCAGAAGTGGAGCTAGTGTACATCATCAATAGCACCAACCATAATAAGATGTGCTTGCGCTGAATCAAGAAGCCCTACACACGTTTTCTCGATGGTATCATATTGTTCTCTATAAAAACGATGGTATTTGATAAAATGCTCAACAAATTTTAATACCTGATAATTTCCCTAATTTTTCAAACTATAATGAGAAAATTAAAGTGACAGTTTATTTATTTTTTTTTTAAAAATGTAACTAGACAAATCTTATCATTGAAAGTGATTAATTTGTCTTCAACTAAGGAGGCTAATAATTGTCATGTTGAGAAATACTTATACACTAATTAAAAAGAAACTGATACTTAAATATGATGTAAAATTTTCCAATATGTAAAATTGGCATACATTATCTTATCTAAAAAAAATTAAAATAAAATTAAAAGTGAATTAAGATTTTAAAATTTACACTTATTTATTCTACCATTTATTCAACAATATTGAGCCTTTATTAGGCCTGTAGCTCCTTTCTTGCTGTTGGACACTAGCTTACTGTTCGTACTGGCTTGTGACAGCCACATGTGTGGATCTCTTTCCAACTGGTGTTTAGAGCTCTCACATTTGTAGCTTGCTAATGGCCATGGTGGAAATATTTACACCATGGTAATGGGCAATTCCGAGTTTTTATTCTTCCACCAGAGAGACAATTTTTAAATATTTCTTAGCATGCCAATGGACACATATCAGCAAACAAGACAAAAAAGGACACAGTTATTTCTGAAGGCTGTCTTCTAGTGGGAGGATGTTGCCATATTGGACAGCACAGATTTATACAAAGAAAAATGGTAGAAGAACATTTCAGATGAGAACATGAAGGGCACTCTAAGGCAGAAACCAGAATAGAACATTCTAGGAAACATAAGAATCTTACTAGGAGAAAGAGAAATGGTTTGAGATTAGGTGGGAACAATTGACTGTGCAATTTGAAGGCTCGTTTAAGTTATACATAGCTTCTAGCAGCCATATATCAAATTTTACATTTAAAAGTTAGGAAGCATTTATTTCCCTCAAAATTGAACATACTTATCACCACCAGGAAATCAATTTGCTTTACTCTATTCTCATAGAAAATGTATAGAAAAAAAGATTTATAACAGGCAGAGATCTAAATTAAAAATCCAGTGGATCTATAAGTGTTTATTATGTATAATGCTAATCATGAAAATTGTGTTAAACTGCCATTTATTGATCATAAACTATGACAGTCTCTCTGTCTTTATCTCATTAAATGAGTTTAACAATCTTTTTAAATGTTACCATTCTCATTTTATAGATGAGTCTATAGTTTAAAAAGGTTAAAAAAGTTGTTCATGATCATCTGAGAAACTGGGAAGGAAGGATTTCTATCAGACTTTCTGCAATACAAATCATATGACTAGGAGGAAGGAGAAAACATAATTACAAACATAATTACTGACCAACCATTATAGGCTAAACAGTAAATATCAACTTAGTTTTAATTTTAAAGAAAATTCATCGATATATTTAAATAATTCTCTCATTATCGATGTCTTTTTTCAATAAACTAAATTTTGGGAATTATTTTGTATGTATGTATGAATGTATGTGTATACTTAATTACTCTTCTCTCCCTCTCCTTGCTCTTCTCAACTGATAAATAGATGATAGGTAGATTATAGATATGTGAACAAAAAAGGGGTCACATGCTAAACCTGACAAGCTCAGGAGCAGCCTGAATAAGGGGCCTTACAAACTCGGAGACCAAAAGTAACCACATAGGATGATCTGAACATAAACATTACTAACAAAAATGCAGGGCATGGTGGGTAGTCATGTCCTAGGCCTGCAGCTTCCCTGACAAAGGTCAGTATTGAACTTAAATGAGGTTGTCTATTGTCTTTTTGCGTCTAAAATGCATACCTTTGAAATGTCAGAGTGATGGCCTTTTCCAGACACCTCAGGGCACAACCACCTCACCAGAGCAGGAGACTATAGGACCCCTCATTGTTATCTTGTCTGAATATCATCTCTATGTGCTTTAATGTTAATTAGTAACTATCCTATACCCACCAATGTATGTATCTCCATTTTACTTTTTATCCAATCTGAGATTACCCTGCTGTGCTTTCTCCCACCCCCTTAATCGACCAGCAATGCATTTCATGTAACCTCCCTTAAATTACCTCCTTTGATTCTAATGTATAAAATAAGCTGCCAAACTGCCATTCTCGGAAGCATTTTTGCAATCAGTTGAGATTTTGCTTCTTGGCAATTGTCATCAGTTTGGCTCAAATAAACTCCTAAAAATTCTCTATAGATTTGGAAGTTCCTTATATCAACAGAGCAACAGACAGACAGACTAACCCTGACATTATATTAGGAATTAGAAGAGAGAAAACATTTTTAAAAGCTTATGAAAGAATAATTAATAGTCAACTTCTGGCTATATCAAGAAATAAAGTGACACATTCATTATGTAGGAAGAACAAGTAATGATAATAATTAGTTTTCATAAAGAATGAACATGAAATTCAATCATTAATAATAGTCTATTAAAAGGTTAGCGTCTCTGTGAAATATAAAATATTTCAATATGTAATATACTGCATTTCTTCATGTAATAGAGTGAAATGCTTCTTCTCCCTAACTCAGGCTAATAGTTCCTGCTATAGACATGCAGTTGCTAGAGGAATTCTGCTTGAAGCTTGAGTATTTTGCAAAAACAGCCCTTGTCAGGAGTCTTTCCTGAAGGGATGAGGAAATACATGCAAAACAGTGACTGTTTATCAAAGATTTACAGAAACTGGAGGATCAGACTCAGACCTACTAGAAACAAAGGATTTGGAGGTTTCTGCTCTTCCTTGGATCTCACCTTTTACCCCTCTTTTCCTCCCTTTCCTGCACACACAGATTATTTGAACCTGGGGTGCTCTTAAGATGAATTTGAGGAACTATGGAGAGCTCCTATCTTCTCAGTGATTGTCTTCACAATCAATAAATGTTTCTTTACTCCAAACTTTGATCCATTAAATATTGGCCTTTTTGAAGGGTCAGGTACTTACAGAAACTTTGTGACAGCAACGTTTACAGAATATTACTATTGGAACAAAGATTGGAGGCAATAGAGAGAGTCCTGAGAGAATAAAATAAGGATGAATGTCATGTACAATTGCTTTGGCTATGAAGCAATTATTAATGTAAATTGGATAAAGATAATTTAGAAGGTGGAAGAAATTATTATATTCTTATTATTTTGTATTTTTTTAAGATATATTAATAAATTTGGAGACTAGTTAAAAAATATATGGGATTCTAATTTGAGGTTTTAATTCTCAAAGACCCAAATACAGTGGGAAAATGGCTGAATGCATTATTAGAAACTTTAAAAAAAGTATAAAAAGCAACTGTATTTGAAATCACATTTAAAGATGAGCATATTTGACCACAGTCATTTTACGATTGCTTTAAACTGGGGCTAACTAATTATGAAATAAAAACTGTAACACTAATGGAATCATTAAGTATAATCCGCTTTATAGACAAAGATTTGTGGATTCTATCAGTTAAAAGTAAATCAAAATTTACTTGCTACAGGTATTGTTTTCTTCTAATATCACTGAAATAAAAGCCAAGTTATATAAGAATATATAATATTTACTTTAAGAAATTATCTTGTTTGAATATGGATCATCGTTAAAGCATTTCAATCTTTCAATGATAGTTTTTTATAATTTAAGGACTTTTATTTACTGTTCTTCAATATAGCATCTCATTGCAATTGACTATTTATATAATCTTTATATATAGGAAACAAATCAAACAAAATGATGGCTATTAGTCATACATTTTCTTCTTATTTCGTCTGGATTAAGCCAAGACACTCCTCAATAGTGGTTTTCCATTCAATACCCTGAAAGTGTAATAAGAAATTAAGTTATCATTTATAATCCTCACATCATTTCAACATAAACTGAGGCAAGAATGGTTAAGGTTAAGACTTTTGATTGATAATGGAGAAGTACGTCAGCAATGATGTTTACAAAACTGTTTGTGAATGAAGATTATTATTTTTGTCAGTATAAGAATGTCAAAACTTATAGAAAATTTTTATTGAGTTTACTCGAGCCAAGCTGACCACATTTGCCGGGGAGCAAACAATTGATGCAAGTTTGTAATGGTTTATAAGGGCATATAAAGGCTACTCGATTAGAAGATAGAGGGGAAAAAGAAGATAATCTGTTTTATCCAACCACAGAAATGACTACATCTGAGGTTTTACGTGATGACAACAGAAATGTGGTCTCCACACAAGAAATACATTAGTAAAATGAAAATAACATATTGATTATGAAAGTAAAATTTTATTATATGTATTTATTTGTTTTTTAAAGTAGAATTTAAAAGAAGATTTACTTCTTAAATTATAAAAAATATATACTTCTTGGTTTAAGTAAAGTATGAATCTATCTTTTGTGTCGACAAAACTAAAACAAAAATAACATATCTTTCAATATAATTATTCAATTACTGTTCAGTGCTCCACATCTCCCAGTTGTTCATAATAATCTGTGAAAACTAGTAACTTAGATAATCATTGGGGCAGGATTAACAGAAGTAATTCAAATTCTATCTCATTTCTCTTCCTGGATTTCAATGTATACTGGTAGATACTAATAAGTTATTTACTGAAAGGTTCATTGGTGAAAGGGCATAGACATCAGTGAATGTTTTCCAAAGTTTTTAAGTTACCTGTATCATACATAAAAGTAGAACCTGGAAGCTTAAAGTTTATATAAGGTTGTAGTTCTTGGCATTTCATTCTTACTTCAGTTATCGATTGCTTCAGAAAAAGTGACTCCAAAAGTCAATGGCTTAGAACAACACCATTTTATTATATTTTATAATTCTGAGGGACCAGTGATGTCGCCTCTGCTCTACATAGTGTCTGCTAGGTTACAGCATTCAAAATGACTATTCTCATGTGTCTAACACCCTGGATAGGGCTGTTGGAATGCCCATGAGTAGTGTTGGTGGGGTAGATGGAATGTTTTGATTTAGGCCATATATCTGGCAACTTTCTCACTATCAGTTCCATTTTTCATCAGGTAGTTTCTTCGCATGGCTATCTGGGCTTCTAATAACGTGGCAAATTAATTACAGAAGGTAGAAAGTAGAGCTTGCTATACCCTCATAATGCCTGAGCTAAAAAATCCCAAATTACCACTTGTGATACATTCTATGGGGCAAAGCCAGACACGAAGATGATCTACATTCAAGAAGAGAAAAAAATAGGCTCTATCTCTTGAAACAAAGCTCAGAATGTGTACATACTAGAGAAGTGTCATTGGGCAAGTTCTTTGGGCAACAATTTGCAAAACTTAAAACAATTTTTTTTTTTTAATCTAAGCATCACCTGTTTTAATTATGTGGAAATCTGAACGTTGCTTGGCTTAGTGTCATTAAAAAATATTGAGCAGTATCTCACTTGTGTTCCATGGCTATGTTAGCTTTTGAGAACTTGGCATAAAGAAGATAAAAATTCTGAATAAATATTTTAAAAAATAAATTATGTGTTCATAACTATAGCTGATTCTGGTTTCTTTTGTAATTTTTTAAAATTCGCTTGCAAATAAAATAGTCTAAATTATGAATGTTAACATTTGAATTTAGAAAAGAACTACAAAAATGAAAAGCAAAATTAAATAATTTAGAACCTTAAAAAAGATTTTAAGAACCTCTTAATTACTATAGTAAGCAAAAAACAATTAAATTTACCTCTTTTGCATGTCTACTTATTCACTTTTCCATATATTTTTATAAAGCTCTTTAAAAATATTGCCCTTCATGGTCTTACAAGCATATAAACATATATTCTCATAGGTCTCTTTTGTCCTTCAAACCTTTTCTTTTATGATGAAATCATTGGTAGGCTCTAATTAAATCAATGAACCATAAACATTAGGGCAACTGACCAAGTAAATAATTCCTGCTACTGTGTTCAATAAAAGTAGTTCCTAGGGTTTTGTGTTTAATTTACTCCATTTTACTGGTTCATAAACCATGAAAACATTGATTTCATTCAATATTTTTCTTGGCACACTGACTGAATAAGTTTCCACCGAATGAGACATATGGTTGAGTTATATCTGTACTATGAATATTCTTTCTTACATGAACATAATTTTAGAATATTGCCAATAAGTTTTTATTTTTAGACAAGTACAAATATATGCCTATTATGCACATTGTCAATTCCTTTAAGTCTTCATATCTCTTGAAATAAAATCAATGATAAAGAGAAATCAGCAAAGCTCTTTTGTCTTTGCAAATAAAAGCATTTTTAAGTGATTTTTTGCTTTGGTAATGATTGATTTAGAGAAGATTTAATTGTGAGTAAAATGAATCTTACCACTCATAGACATAAATAACCCTCCGCTTGTGCTTTTTTAAAAAATGAATTCCTCTGCTATGTGTCCTGACTTCTGCCTCCCTTTGAGTTTCAACTTTCTTAGGTCATTGATGTGTGACTTTCTTTGGACAATCTTCAATAGTGAGGTATTTTGACGTACAATAGTTTTAGGACGAGCAGCCAGATAGCATAAAGGTGGGCAGTAGAGCAAGCACGAAAGTGTCAGTAGTTGAACATGGATGGAATTCAGAAGGATCATAAATTTGTCTGCAGGAAAATAAAACCTTTTTGTTTACTAATTTCTAATTGAAATTTCCCTTGCAGGACAATTGGTTCTGTTCAAAACACCCACAATTATAAAATGTCTTTGGGTTCAAATAGTCCATAATGTTTATTTATACTTTTGGTTTATAGAATTAATGCATAAAATTACTATCATGTTTTATTGGTCTAATAATTTTGTCGTGGCTACATAGTCAATAATAACTCTTCTTGCCTCAGTAGCCCTTCTGAGGATCTTTTTGGTGTGGACCAAACGTCTCCACGGATGTTTCGGACAGGACCAAAAATCAAGAACTTTTTAACATGAATCAATTATTTCCACAAAAGTTTTAGTTTTAGTGTTAATCGAAATTTCACATTTCCTAAATGAAGGTAGGTAACAAATTATGAAAGTATCAGGATTAACTATTACTTGTTACCAATATGTCATGTGTTTTCATAGAAGCTTAGAGTTATTGCAGATATGTCAAAAAAACAAAAACAAACAAAAAAAAACTTAACCACTACTTGACATTATGGTAGGTTTTAGAACTGCTACTATCTCTTATTATTTAATGTGCTAATGAAGAGATGCACTTATATACTTAGCATATTATATACTAAATATTAGTGTAACTAGGTTTCCTATGAAACGTATTTTGTTTCATGAATTTACAAATCTACCCTAAGAAAGAGGAGTGTGGATTAAAAAAGATTAAGGATCTCTGTGATTTTCTTTCAGCATATAATGATTGTTCACTGATATCTATCAGTTACCTCCTTTATTTTCCATTTTTGATTTCTCACTTTAGCTAATGAAAACACCTTTCCTAGTGCAGTTACCTGGATTTTTTTATTTTTAAGTTGCCTTGCCCTTGACAGAACATATTTGCTAACACTGCCCTTTAAATATTACTTAACATCGAAATATCCTCTATCAAATCTATAAGCGAAATGCATAGATATAATTTCAAAATACATCTTGACACTGGACAGTTCTATTAACCCTGCATTTTCCAATAGTAAATTGCCTAGCAACTTTGTTTTAGCAAATTGTTATAAATTTTCATTATCCATGAATACCAGGCATTAAGATTTTGCACTTCATCCCTGCTTCTCACCATCTTCAATGTTATTACTTTAGTCTAAGACACTATTATCCCTTACCTAATTATTGCAAAAGAAGCCAAGTTAATATTCCTTATTCCAAACCTACATCTCCTTCAGTTTATACACCACAGTGCACTCAGATATTTACTTCTGAGAAAATTCAGTCATGTTACTCCTTTCCTGAAAACACTCTAATGTACACACATCTCATTAATGTCTGATAATCAACATCCTTACAGTGCCCAGGAATGTTCTACATAATCTTATTTTTTGACTTCTGTCTGGGTAGTGTCAACTGGATTTTCTGCCTACAATCTCATAGAGGTAAAGTCAAGGTGTCAGTCAGGCTGAGTTCATATCTGGAAGCATTAGGAAGAATTTATCTCCAAGTTCATTTAGGTAATTGGCAGAATTAATTTCCTTGTGGTCGTAGGACTGAAGTTCCCATTTCCTTGTTGGCTGTCAGAAGGGAACCACTATCTTCTTTTAGAGGTACCTGAATTCTTAACCTGTGACATCCCTTCATTCTTCAAGCTAACATTGTGACATCAGATTTGCTCATGCTCGGAACAAATTTGATTTCCTTATTTTCTGCTAGACATTATGAATCTATTAAGAAAAAAAAATCTTAAAGTAAAAAAAAAAAATCTATTTTGAAAGAGTAGAGGCTAAATTAGGCATGCATATTCATTAATTTCCTTGTTCAGAGTTTACTAATGAAAGTCAAAAAGGATTTTCAAATCCTTTTGCCATATAACTTAATATAATCATGGACTGGGTATTTCAGCATATTCACAGTCCTGGGAATTAAGGCTGGAAATCTTAAGGAAGCCACTTTAGAATTCTCCCTTTCACAGTTGAAAAATACTTGAAAAGAGGATGTATTGGTTTCCCATTGCAACATAATGATATTGTCACAAATTTAACAGCTTAAAACAATACTTACTTATTCTGTCATAGTTTCTAAGGGTCAGGAGTCCAGCATGAATTATCTGGGTCTTTCCAAGATTCCAATCAACATGTCAACATTATAATTTTCTAATATATAGAAAATTGGCTAAAGAAAGATTTGCTTCAAGCTGATGTCATTGTTGATAGAATTCAATTTCTTGTGGTTGTAGGAATAAGAACCTTATTTTTTTGTTGTTTTATATTGACTAGAGACCACCTTCCGTTCTCTTAGTCCATTCATATTTTTGTGTCTTGCGTCCTCAACGTAGCTGGTTGCTTCATCAAGCTAGCAAGGGAGAATCTTTTCCCAGAACAGGCATTAAAATTTTATGTAATGTAATCGGTGACATAATCTAACTTTCCATAATTTGTGCTTTATTCTATTAACTAGAAGCAAGTCACAAGTCATGCCCACTCAAGAAAAGAGGATTACACACACAAAAAATAAGTACTAGGAAGAACCATAGGTGGGGCACCATAAGAGCGTTTCCGTGGCAGAGGAATTTTAGAAAGTAAAAGTAAGAGCGGAGAGGAATGCATGTGCACATGTGCGCATGTGCAAAGTTTGGGACTGTTTGAATGTGTGTGTGTGTGTGTGTGTGTGTGTATGTGTGAGACAGGGGAGAGAGAGGTAAGTACACGTTGGTGTATGTTCAGGGGCATGGGACTGATGGCATTTGAACCATACCCATGTTTGTATAAACCCCTTTGCTATTTAATTTCATGGTCAATAAACTCTATGTCTTTTATTTGGTTTTGTTTCAAGTAATATGGGTAGTTTGGTTTCTATCACTAGTAATTTCTGTCAATTGAGGATCATAGTCCCATATCAATAAAATATTTTAAATAGTATCAAAATATTAAATAGCAGCTATATTATTAGTATCCTTAGATATAAGAAATGAATCACAAAAGTACTAGTTAGTTAAATTGTCAATGAAAGTTTGAGAACAGGTCATTTCTTTATCAAATTAAGTATCTTAATGTCTGTTTCATTTAAAAAACCATCTTAGAAATGTTAACTTTGCCATTAGTAAAAAAAAAAAAAAAAAAAAAAAAAAAAAAAAGGATTTTTAAATAACTTTCTCTTTCTCCAATATTATTCTTGAAAGTGAGAAGAAGTCCTAAATATGATTTTAAGTAAAAGAAGGAAATTTAAAAATGTCAAATTATGATATTATAAGTGAGAATATCAAAACATGTTTTCTCAAAGCATGTAATACTTAGGTTGGATGTGGGTGAGGGAGAATGAATCAAAAGGAAAAGATTTTAAATAGAAATTATACAAAATATAAAGGCTCTTTCATGTTATGTTAAGCATATTCTATTCGGAAATAGTTGGGAGATACACAGAATTATTTTTCAGAGATATTTAAAATCAGTTTTCAATTTAGAAATGTTAGAGTGCCAACAATGTAAAATGATTAACCCTGGATTATAGGACATTGTGAGACTAGTTAAGAGTTTACTGAACTACATCAAAATAAATAATGAAAGTACGAATTAAGAAATTTCAGAAATGATAAAAATAGAGAGATGCCTTCTGGAATATTTGGACGGAAGGATTAATAGAACGTGACATACAATCTAATAAAGAGGATGAGTTCAGGACTAAAAACTGATTTAGAGCAATAGGAACTAGGTAAATTGTGCCAAAGGTTTTTGAAAGAGGAATATGAGAGATGATGTTTGGTGAGGGTTAAAGAGTAAGGCAAGAAATTCAGGTTTGAATATTTTGTGCTTGATATTTGGAAACCATCAATATGCAGAAGCTAGCTTAAATCAAAGGAATATAGTTTTCTAAGAACGTTTATATTCAATGACCACTTTTAAAATCACAGTGCAAAATCATTGAAAGGTAATCATCTAAATGCGTGGAGGAGAACAAGGACATAGCTGAGTACAGGAGGCCAAGGCGATTTCAGGAAGGAAGCTGTTGTCAACGTGTTAAATATGAATGTCAGATAAAAAAAAAATTCAAATACTTTAAAATGTAAAAGCGCCTATTAAACTTTACATGCGAAAGTGAATACATTATCTTTAAAGGACCATTTGGGCAAAATTTTGAAGATAGAAATCTTTTTGTAACAGCTTAAAAATAAAAATAAACAGCTTTAAAAAATGTTAATGGCCACACTTAGTATTAGGTGAGTAGGGCAATAATGATATTAAATGTTTTGAATGATCAAATAGGGAGAAAAGAAGGGATAGTATATTCACAGGGGGCACAAAGTAGAATGAATGATCCTAAGATATCAATAACAGTGAATGAGATCAAGGAATGAGTTTTGTGTTAGCATTTTGCTTAACTGTGCCCTAAAATCTTTCTATTCAAATTATGATTTACAGAATAGCAGCATCAACATCTGAAAATTTCAGGACTTACCGTAAGAATTCTAAATCAGAGTCTACATTTTAATAGCATCACTAAGTAAAATTTGCTTTACTCTAAACTTCCCTGATATACACATGCCTGAACACTTTATCGGAGACGCATTTTTTGTCAATGGCTTATGACAACTTATATTAAACCTCAAGCAGTCACTTTACAATCTGAAGCAATTCAATATCAAACAATATTTAAACAAAGGCAACTTATTTCTAAGAAAATAATCTTGAAAAGAACATCTTTCTGGATTTAACTAATATGAGATAAACTTGATTTTTGTCTTTGAGGAAACACTGTTTTAGCTACCTTAATTCTTACATCTTAAAAGAGAAATCATTTTGAATAGTGGAAACCAAAAACCTAAGAGGGAAAATATGGGCAAAAGTTGCCATCGGAGTGTGCTTTAAGAGTCCCCCAAAATGAACCGTTCTGTAAGTAACAAGCAATTGTAGTAGAAGTTGTGTTTCTTTTGTGAGTAGACTTAGTACATATCGGAGTGTTCCCACAAGAATAAAACTCCAAGATCACAAGTTCTCAGGTTATAACAATACTATTGGCTCACCCATTAATTAGTAGAAAAGGTTGTATTATGTAAATGCTAAGTTATTATTAATAAGTTTTCTTCATGGAATTACTTTTCCTAAGATGTAAATGTTCTGGTCAGATACCTTTAAAAAAATACTTGGATTTCTCCATCAAGTGAATACATACCTGTGGTTAATGCATTCGATGTGGCTTTTAAGGAGCCCAGATTGCTTACTGAAGTAGGATGAACATTCTTTGTAAACTTTCCTCAGCAGGAAGCTGCTCTATAACTGCCCTAGGCAGTGACTGTGTGAGCAGGGACATGCAGTTTCTGTATTAAAATAAAAAGTAAGATCAAAGAAATTGAATACAAATTTCCCATCTTTTACATTTTGTTACTGAAACACCTGAGACAGTTAAAGAGGACAAAAGAAATATCAAACACCCTGACATTTTATTTATATTAAGAATAATTTATTTTTTTAAGAAGCATGTCTGTAGAAAAGATAAACTGCCCCTAAAATCTTCACAAGCAAAGTACATTGAAATAGAACATTATTGCTTTGATGAAATAGTCCTTATCAGAACAGACTGACGGTTCTATAAGTAGGCTGGATTGTTAAAGAAATAAAGGAAGTACTTCTGCTTCAGGCAGTCCGCATTTTCACTGCCTAGCTATGGACTGAAAGATACATTATTCAAAAAAAAAAAAGTTTGAAAAAAAAGTTAGTATTTTTATTAAAATTAGACCCCTTTAAGATACAAATCAGACATGTTTTAAGACTGGTAAACAAAAGTAAAGAGATCAGTTTGAATCTGTACTCTTCTAAAATAATGAGATATCATATAAGGCACATAATTTCTGTCTTAGATCTTTAAAATTTGGAGATAAAGGTTATATGTCTCTTTCCTTTTGAGATTATTAAAATTGAGTTAAAAATAATGGAAAAGTTTTATAAATGAAAACAATTACATAAATATAAACATTTTTATTCTCATTATAATATTTAAAAATGAGTAAAATAAAGCCTTGCTAGATTCAACACTAGCTAATTACAAAATGTCATATCAAAATGAATTCCGAATGTTATTGATTCACTATGCAGAGAATATTTTTTTTAATGTGCATATGTTGCCTTCTGGAATTAAACATTGCACAATAAAAACTTAAATATTGCCAAATCAAATTTTTTTCTTTAAATTCATTTATTTTATTCCTGTATTTTGGCATTTTCTTTTAATGTTTTAGCAAAAAACTAATATTTTGCATTCCCTTATACAGTGTTGCAAGGGGGTCTGACTTTTTGATAAAAACACATCACTTTAATATTTCTTTGTAAAAAAGAAGCTTTATAATCAAAACTAATTTTAATTGAAAAAAATTTTTTGATGAATAAGATCTACTCAATATATTTTCAATCTTAGTATCATGTAATAGACTTTCTATTTTTATGGAGTTTTTATTTTCTCCATTTCATATAGAGAAAAAATATTCATAAATTCTGCTTCTGATTTCATGGATATTTATACAATCTAAAACAAATTAGCCTTAAAACTAGTAACAGGCTGGACAAAACGCAACAAACATTTTTTTGGCCTTTGGAGCCCAAAGCAAAGAGAGAACAAAAGATAGGTTGGTAGACATAGACCAAAATGAGGATTCTCCTGAAGAAATTTGCCAGTACTAATGTCTTAACTGCAGCTCAGAGTAAGGGAGACAAGGCCCTATGATTTCACAAGTCCCCGATGACAGTATCATAAGGTGAGAAGTTGAACAATAGCACACTTCAGAATTCATGGACTATAAAAGAATACAAATTCAATGAAAGATTAAACTCTAAAATCCACCCACTACTAAGGAAATAAAATAAGATCTTTGTTAGTCTTAGCTCCAGGTGGAAGAAAATATCTTTCCAAGAGAATATGAAACTATAATCATGCTCTTATCCATAATAGGACTTTGATTAGTTGGAAAATCAATCCAACTAATAGCTTTGAAGTATTTTCATGTTGGTAGCATCCTGGGGCACCTAGCGTCAGCAAACACAACTCTTCTATAAGGAAAACTCCCATCAACCCAGGCCCTAGGAATTCCTACCAATTGAGATTATCCAAATATCTACAGACAAGCCCATATTTCAGAACATGAGGAACAGGTGCATAAATGAGTTTCTATAAAAACAAAATTAGACAACCAAATATTTTAGCTATTTAAATTAATACAGATTATAAAATAAATATTATTTTAAAAAATTAAAAATTAAAGACAATTGAAAATGTAAGCAAGGAACAAAACATTATTAAAAAGTGTAACACAGTTTTAAAATTAACCAACTTGTAGAAATTAAAAGCATATTTACCAAATTTTAGTGAATATATAGAAGTTCTGAAGATGAGGCATAACTGGGACAATCAGTACATTGGAAGACAGAGGTTAGCACATTGCTCCCACAGGTAATAGAAAGATGAGAGTTGAAATTTTTTAAAACCGAAGAGTTAAGAGGAGCAGAGGATTGAATGAGAAGGTCTAACATACATGCAATTGGCATTCTGAAAAAAGACAAATCAGAAAAAGGAAGAGGGGGAAGCAATATTTAACAAAAGTAAGAAAACGTGAATCTTTACTTTTAGGGATTATATTGTATGATTCTAATACCAATTCCACCATGTGGATTTTTTACTCATACTACCAAACAATTTTCTAATACTATTTGGTTTCCTACAATTTAAGTCAATTCTGACACTATCTACCTGGAGATAGCATCAGATCCCACAGGTTAAGGGCTCGGTCCCATAAGGGTGGCTCCTCACATCCCTCCCCACCTACCCTGCAGATGCTAGTAGCAAGTCCAAGTTGTCACTTGGGCTTCTGATTTACCAGTTATAAACTTAACATTCCCCTGAGGAAATGTTAACTAACCCCTTTCCCCCAGGGGTTCCATTAACTTGCTAGAGTGACTTACGAAACTCGGAGAAATATTTTGCTTACTAGATTACCAGTGTGTTATAAAAATATATAACTGAGGAAGATACAGATGGTAGAGATACACAGGGCAAGGTATGTGGAAACAGGCGCAGAGCTCCCATGCCTTCTCTCACCATCCTCCCAGAATCTCCAATTATTCATGATTCTAGAAGCTCTGCCAACCCAGTCCTTTTGGGATTTTATGAAGGCTTCCTTACACATTCATGATTGATTAAATTACTAGCCATTGGTCATAGATTTTACCCCTAGCTTCTCCCTCATCCCAAGAGGTCAGAAAGGTGGGACAGAAAATTCCAAATCTCCAGTCACAGGATTGGTTCCCTTGACAACCAATCTTCATCCTTAGGTTACAAAGGTGACTTCTCAAGAGTCACCAGATTGACATAACAAAAGATTTTTAAATCTCTCATTCTTTAGGAAATCCCAAAGGTTTTAGGAGCTCTGACCAAAAATAAAGACAAAAAGCATATGTGTGTTTCTTATAAATCACAATATCCCACACTGAAATTAAGAAAAACAAACTAAAAAAAAAAATTCTCTACAAATTGTGCTGAAAATATATCCTAGTGTAATAAATTTTTGGTTATTACATTTTTCAGCTTTTGTTATATCTAAAGTATTTAATAAAACATTAAAAATACTCTAATTCTAATTAAAATGTTACAAATTGATCAGGAAAAGGATATATTTAAATGGAGACTTGTAGGGGTTGGTATTTGATTCTTAAAATTGGTATCTACTCTCATTTCCTGAGCCTATATGTTAGGCCCTCTTCAAAGTGTTGTAAACCTAATAACCCCATCAGGTCTTTCACTAACTCAGGAAGTTACACATTATTATTTTCCTGTTGCACTAATGAGGAAAATAGCATGAAGCACAATTGTCCATATTTACAGTAACTACTAGCATAGCTAAGATTTTTTCCCAAATAATGAGTGATGTTCTATTGCCTAACATTTACTAGTAATCTATATTAACATTCTAGCCAACATTCATTATAAATTCCTACAAGCCTAGCTAACTCTTCATGTACTAGTTATAGTAATACTCTATCCTGGGAATAAAAATTTAGTATTTTCAAGAGAAAGTTCTCAATATTAGCATGCACTGGAATCACCTGTAAAGTTTGTTAAAACATCAATTGTCCCACCCTCAGAGCTACGTTTTCAATAAATCTGGGGGAAGTGTCTGAATATTTACATTTCTAACAAATATCAGGTGATGCTGATGCTGCTAGTCCAGAGATCAAACTTTGAGCATGAATATTCTAGAACCTAGGGAAGAACATAGTGTTATACTAGAGAAAATAAATAATTATTGGCTGGTCAATAAGAAAGTATTATATACATATATATGTATGCATATATGTAATATGCATACATATTACATATATGTAATATATATACATACATATATGTATATTATAATAACTGAATTTTAGGTTTGGGGGAGAGAGAATTAAATATATGAAACATAGGGAAGATTTTATGTGATTCCATTTTGTATAATACTGTAATTGTGGGTATGTCACACTACCCATTTATCAAAACATGCTGAAATTTACAGCACAAGGGCAAATCTTAATATATACACATTTAAATTTTTTTACATGATTTGAGACGCTTATTTACATCTTACTTGTACAATTCTACAAGCTAGTTATCTCACATAAAGTTGGAAAATTAGCTTTAAAAAACATATTTTACAAGGTTGGGGATTTCACAGAATTGTGAATTGTATTTTTTAAAAATATATATATATAACTGTATTGCAAATGTATAAAACAACATCACTGAAGTGTTATCATTGGGGTGATCTAAAATCCATTGTGCCCCAGAAGCAATGTTGGGTACTTCAGTTCTTTTTACCTCCACAGCAAAGAATTTCTGATCAGTGATATTTAGGAAAGATAAGATTTAGCAAAAATACAGTTTTAGAAGTATACAGGACACACCAAGGAAGGCTGCAGCCCAGAGGAATTCAGAAGGTAAAAGTCAGAGTACACTCTAAGCAAGGAGGGGGTTACTAGAGAGTCGTACCCTTATGGAAGTGGGGAGGTCTGTAGTATATTAGGGCCACGATGGGTGGTTACAAAGGCAGTCCTAGACGATTGACGCATGAGGTCATTTTGGTTGGCACTTGGCTGCTGTATAACTCTGCCTATTGTGCATATGGTTACCTAGAATTTGATCTGTTATAATCAGATTTATGAATTTCTGGGCATAGGCAGGACATTATAATGATGGTATAATGAACCTAAGTCAGGGGGAGGTTGGAGGAGGACTGATTTTCCATGTACATGCGGCTAGATTTACCAGCTATTGGTTTATGGCCCTTCATTCTTTTGTTTCTCAGGAGTGATTTATAACTATAAAATGGGTGTTTCAGGGATGTCTTTGGGTGGTCTCTGGGCTGGGCCTTCATTCATTTGTTCCCCTGTCACTCATGTCTATCTAACTACCTAACAGAAGGAGGTAGGAGAAAAAGTGCTGACCCAAGTTACTTTGGAAATGAATGAAATCTATAACCTAAAGAGCAAAAAAAATTGTATGAGAGCTCTGATTTTTAGTTGCTAATGTTGTATGCCACAAGAGTTTGAGTGAAAAATTATGATACTGATATACATGTATACTGGAATGGAACAATTAAGTAAATGAGTGGCAGATGGTGGGAGCCAGATTCTCACTGTTGGAATAGGAATTTACAGACAAACAAGGGGAGGAGGCTAAAATGATCCATACTGTAATGGGTTAGTATTAGTCACATCAGTATGAACTGATGTTTAGCCTAATATAGATATGGATGGTCACATATATCGCTATTTCTAGATATTTGTACAATCCTTGATTAGTAGTCATGCATTTATTTCCCTGCTTTGTCAGCTGAGACAACTTAGAAGCAAGATATTCTAGTATCTACAAATATACCTGGCACTCAGTTTTTTGTTTCTTATACCATTCTCCAGTAGAAGGAACAAGGAATCCTTGGAGAAATAGGTAGAAAATATACAGTATGAGCTGGAGCATCTATAGTGCCAGAAAGTAAGGAAATGCTATTAAACAAAACAAAACAAAAAAGAAACAAACACCCAGTTAGTGGGTATGCCAACGGGATGGAGGAGCCAACTGAAAGAGCTCCCGAGGCCAAATCTAGAAAAATTTGGGCGACAAAATAAAAAAAGTAATATTGAACTATAGTCTAAAGAATAAAATACATCACCGTGAGCTCATGCTGATAGCAAATAATGACTGAATAAATCACTATATAGAAGGAAAATCTCCCATGCAGAAAATGTTCAAATAATTTATGTCGATACTTCATTCTCAAAGATGTGGAACATAACTTCCTAGTCTTTCAGTGTGGACTGTGTATAGTGACCTCCTTCCAAAGAGCACAGGATGGAAAATTGAAAACAACAAAAAAAAGTGAATTTAAAGTGAGTAAACCTGACAAACCCTGCCGTAGGCAGGTGATCATCAACAGCGGTAAGTCATGTGGATATTATGTCTCTTTGATAGGATGTAAGTAAAATGGCACTTCACCTCTGCAGCCTTTCTCCCAAATATCCATAACCTCAATCTAATCATGAGAAGAGCATCAGACAAATACTCATAGAGAACATTTACTAGTTACCTGACTAGTACCATTCAAAACTTTCATTGTCATTAGAAACTGCCACAGACAAGAGAAGCCTAAAGAGACATAACAACTAAATGTGATGTGGTGTCCTGGATGAAATTGTACTTTTCTAAGTACATCAGGTAAAAACTAAGGCAATCTGGATAACATATGTACTTTTAGTCAATAATAATTTGTCAATATTAACTGTAACAAATGTAATATTCTAACATTCGATATGAATAAGAGAGGAAATTGCGGGGTATATAAGAACTCTGTACTACCACTCCAAATAATCCATAAATCTAAAACTGTAGAAAAAATAAAATGTATTAAAACAATTTTTAAGAGATTAAAATGTCATTTATTTAAGTAGATATTATACATTGTAGTTTTACTGAGATATCTAGAAATGGGTTATAAATTAAGGTGCTTCAAAGGTAGCAGTTTCTTGTTCACTTTCTCTTTTCTTACAGTAGACATAAACATACAATAATGTAAATCTTTGACAGAGATATAAAGTTTCAAATATCGTATAACATTAGAGAAACATAACTAAAATTTTTCAAATAATATAAAAAGGAAAGGTAGGGAGGAAAGAAAAGATTTAAAAATAGTAAACAAATAGAAAACAAATTACAAAATGGCATACTTAAACTATACTTTATCAATAACCATATTAAGATGATGAGACCAAATACTCTAATAAGCATAAACTGTCATGTAATTTTGCCAGTTTCTAGTTACTTGATACATTTAAACATAATACTGACTTTTCATACTTCTAACTGTGGCTTATTTACAAACATTTATTTAGGGAGTGGAAAAATTGACTCTATAAGTATACAGCATACATCAAGATACAAACTATCTAAAATATACTTAATTAATTTTAAAACATATATGTTTCACATCAAAGGAATATTTCTACTAGAAATTTTGACAAAATGTCACCATTATTACTTAAGGCTATTATTTAAAAATGAATATATTTTAGCCACATATTTGATAATCATTGTTTTCTTAAATATTTAAAATTTCAACCATGTATATGAAATAAGCCAAGATCAAGAAGTGTAATTTCATACAAAAGTTTAATTCAAGTCTATTGACCTCCTAGTAGATTTAATTTATTTTCATTAATTTAGATCTAGAAATTTTCAATAATACATGAAATATTAAATAAATATACATACTCTCTATTTGTAGCTTAATATGTCAAAATTTTGAGTTTTTGCATTAGAATTTTTTAAGAAACACTCACTCTGGAGACAGATGCTTGTTGTGTGTGTGTGTTTCTTAGGATATTTGTCTCGGTATATTTTAGATGGATGGGATCAATCATTTAGATAGTAAAGAAAAACATTTTTCTAAATGACAAGTGGCAGAGTCATTCAGCCTTGAGATGATTGATAATATTCACTATAATCTGTAATGAAATACATCTGTGGAAAGCTCTTTTCATTTTTTTCTTTAACAAAATCACAAATTGAAGCTTAAATAATTAGTAATGTTTTGAGTATTAATTTTCAGAAATTGAGATTTATATTTAACATACTCTTTTATCTAATTTCTATTTGAAATATGCATGATTTAAAATTTTCATTTAGAATAAAATATATAAATATGATTTAATTAGTTATATATTTTTCACATTTATATCTATTTTATTTGTAATAGAATTTATAAAATACATTCATTTATAAAATTTTGACATTAAATAAGAAATATAGTAGCCTATGTCTGAGGTTACAGTCTTTTTTATGGATTTGATAGGAGTAAAAATGACTTTATTTTCTCAACTTTTTATCCTTAAATTTTAGATGAATGAGGGCAATGGCGGAGCCTAGGAGTACATCATTTTTATGTTGCAAAGTTCAGATTATTTCCTTAGCTTAAATTTTGATATTTGATTGTGTTCGGCTATTCGATCTTGTTTAAGCAATAATATATTTCGACTCATCGATTTATAGTGAACTTTTTATTAAGAAGGTGCCTGATATGATTTGCTGACATATTGTGGAGCTGCAAGAAACAAACAAACAAAATCTGTTAGTTAAAAGAAAAGCACTGAATTAAGCTCTGAGCACCACAGATGTCAAGGGCAGCTTGAGTAAGAAGCCTAGCAACTTAGCAAGCGTGGATTGCAGACACATGAGTTAGCAGGGGATTTTAGAATTTTTTATAGCTTATTTTAAATAAATGGGTTTTTTGCCTGTAAACATAAAATTGGGAATAAAGCTATTTTCGATCATATTTCTTGTGTAAATACTCAAATTTAAAGGACTGTATATTAATACCAACAAAAGAATTACTGAACATTACAGTGTTCAAGATTCAGGCTCAAATATTATTACTTTGTCTCCTGACAATATCTCAGAGGCCATTTCTGAAATAGAAATGAGAAGGCCCATAAGATTTAAGAGTAACCTGAGCATTCAAGTTAGAATTTTTATTTTTTCAATTTTGAGTAATTCATTTTCCATTACAAAAGATGGCTATTATTTAGTTTTATTTTCTTAATATTTCAATATTGTGACATAATTGATAATTTTTTTAGAAAAGATTATCCCAGTGATTTTATTTTTTATTTTTATGAAGATTATAGATAATGGTGTGGATATTTTTCCTAATGAAAGTGCTTCCTAATTAAACTTTTCCATTTGGTGATTTTCAGATATCATAGTCTCATATTTCTCACATGGCTGTTCTGCCCACATACTATAATTAATTAATTCACCTAACCCTTCCAGCACCTCTTACTAGGATCATGTACCCTTGAGGTTATATAAAATTCACTTTTAAAAGCAAAATTTAGAATTTGCAGGTTACCAGCCTGTTAACAATAATCATAACTAAAGTATTAAACTTTGTTGGAAAACAGAAAGTAGACTGAGTGAGGCAGAATTCTGACATGACTCCTCAAATTTCTGACCTCCTAGATATACACACTGTATATAATCCCTTTTCCTGGAATGTGAACAGAACCTCGGAGAATGGTGGGATATCACTCCTATTATTATGTTGTATTGTATAGAGAAAGCATTTTGCAGGTGTAATTAAGGTCTCTAATTTAAAGAGAGTATCTTGGTGGGCCACACCTAATCAGATAAGCCATTAAAAATAGGTCTAAAGGTGAGAAACTGAAAGCAGCAGAGACTCTCTCCCTGCCTTTCCTCATTTTCCTCTATCTCTCAGTCTCATTTGCTTTTTTGATGGCTTGGAAGAAGCAAACTGCCATGAGTTCTACTACTGAGAGGAAATAAATTTGGCAGACAACAACATGAATCGGGAAGAGCATCCCAAATTTCAGTTGAGACCTCAGTCCCCACTGACACCTTAACTATAGCCTGTGAGACTCTGAGCAGAGGATCCAGGAAAGCCATATCTGAAATTATAACACCGTAAATGTTGAGAGAATAAAACATGTTGTTTTAAACTGTACTTTTGTGGCAATTTATGAGGCAATAGAAAACTAATACACGAGCATCTAGCATATTGAAAAACTTTTTAAAATATCATTATAAATACTACTCACTTGCCTCTGTATATTTCTCTTGCCTCTTACTTTTTCCAAGAAGTCTCGTCACGAACGTATTTTAAATTTATCTTATAGAACATGAATGATGATGCAGGAAGCTTGAATGAAGGATGGAGCGCAGTTGCAGTGGGTGGCTCAGCGCCGGGAGGCTGTGGTCTGCCCTCCATACTTCAAGCACAGCAGGTCTATACTTATCTTCCTATGTTCTACTATTTCACAAATATTTTTTGATAAAGCAGTTTTATTACTAATCATGAACCAAAACCCTGTTACAAGTACATTTAATATAAAAACATTTTTCATTATTAATATCCCCTAGTTTATCAATCTATTTCGTATTTTACTGCAATGCCATTTTTTAATTCAATCTGAAGAACATAAGTTTACATCAAAAATAAGTCTAAACCAAAATGAAAGAGTTACCCGTACGTACCAACCATCTCTAGATTTAACCAAAAGGCATAGGTGAACAAAACACAGTGTTATATTGTATTATAGATTTACAGAGAAATATTATATTTTCTTTATATGATATATATTCTTTAAGCTATGTACAATTATCATGTACTATACGGAAACCAAAATCAAGACAATATTTATTTCTTTAAAGACAAGGAACTTTAGAGTGAAGATTTTCGATTATGCCTTTCAGGGTTTCTTTATTGTTTCTTCAGTTTTTTGCTGGGTTATCACCTCAATCTCATAAATACTGCTTATCCAAGACTGGGAAGTAAGCCTGGGTCACAGGAGACATGATTCCAATGTTCAGATTCTTTTGAAGATTGTTTATCCAAATATAAAGTCAGAGAGCCACATGCTGGTGTCATAGTCTCTGCTCTGGCCTAGCCCTGCAGTTACAATACACGTAGGCTTCAGAGGGAAGTCTTCTTTTAGCTCTTTTTCTTTTCTGAGCATGGCAAATTTTCCTAGCTAACTACATTTGTTAAGGTTGGTATTTTAAAATGCCATCAAACCTGCAGAGTATAAAAATATTCCACAGTGTACAAAAATATACAGAGAGAATAGAATTTGTTTCTGACCAATTAGCAGGATTAACTATCTCACAAAATGCAAGATCCCTTGAAGGTAGTGTTTGTCTGTTAAAAAGTCATCTGTGGTAAGAGTGAAATGCCAGCATTTTGAGTTTTTTATGTGTGTGTGTGTGTGTGTGTGTGTGTGTGTGTGTGTGTACATATATACCTATATACATATGTATGGTATATATACACGCACACACATAAAATTCCTAAATATCTGCTCAATTAAGAAAATGAAATTTTGACATTAATTTAGCATCATAAGTATGTATGAAAAACACCTTGAAATTTTTAATGATGAAAGCCTTTTAATTGAACATAAAGGAAACTCTTGGTTAGGAGAGTGAAAATTCAGCATAATTTTATAACACTGTGTGGTATATATATGTGTGTGTGTGTGTGTGTGTGTACATACCATACATATGTATATAGGTATATATGTATACCTATATACATATAAGTAGTCTTAACTGTGTATCTGTATCTCTTATACTAGATTATAAGCTCCTGGATAACAGAATTTAAGTGCTATTCATGCTCATACTGTAATGTTTGATATGGTGCTTTATCATCAATAACTTTTTCCAATGTGATATAATTTAATTGTGTATCCACAAGAGAGAATATGGTATATGCAGACAGAAATCAAACCAAATAAGATGATATCATGTATAATGTGTAAGTTTCTTTTGTTGTGTATGATAAGAGAAAAATTCTTCCTAAAAACCACATGAGGAGGGTGAGAAGAGACAAGGGAAAACCAATTGGTTAACAGAGTCATGGGCTGAAACCAGCAAAAAGGCTGTTCATATTCCTGAATATTTGTTGAGAGTTTGAATCAACTTCCAGGTGGTTATTTCAGCTCTTATCTAGAGAGAATGGCCAACCACTAGACACCATGCATCCTGCTTACACATGGACACTCTGGACTGTCGCCTACCACCAACCCAAAAAGACCACATACTTCTTCCTGGTAGCCTACATGCCTACCCCAGAACTTCCCCACTTTACTTTTTTCAACCACCTTTACCTACATACAATATAAATTCCTTCAAATCAACTTACTTACATCTTTCTTCTTCAAACCCATTTATGAAAGAGCACCATTAATCCCGCAGTGTGGACTTGTTTGTCTTCTTTTTCATCTAGCTCTGATGCTGATGGTTTAGACTACATGTCCCAAGATATGGTTCTTTTTCCAGCTAACATATGGCTCACTAAACCCTTTCTCCCAGAAAAAAATTTTGGCCTCTAAGATTTTTGTTTAACATTCTTTTTGAGCTCTATAATTGTTAACAGCAGTATTTAGACTCAGTCAAAAAAAAAACTATTATTCTATAAAGTTTGATTTTATTTCTACATTACAACTTATGAAAAAAAAAAGATTTTGTTGCTAATTATAGAATAAGCATGAGAATCAAAAGGAAATATGATGGAAAATCAGCCTTGTTGTCTTTTTGACATAAATTCCAAGTTGAGAACTAAGATGAAAATACTCTTTGTATATGATTTACATTTGTATCACAGGTAAGCTTCCCAAGTTTTATCCAATACTGTATCAACAGTGCCTGAACCAGAGTTTGGTACAGAGTATTCTTTTAAATAAATATTTGTTGATGAAGAATTCAAAGACTTAACCAAACAAAAGAAGTAATTAATATTTTTCTAATAAATAGCTCAGGCATACTGGCAGATGCTTTGTGATTTTGTGCTTTACCCACCTCTAGTTCTCTGTCTCTGAAAATAGATGGGGCACAAAATATTTACTTTTATGATAAGATAAATTGGAACGCACTGAATACATGCATCCTCGGTTTAAAATAACATTTCCATTTGCAGTCTTCAGAAGACAAATTGATGAAACTTTCAATAATTTATTCACTCAGTAAAATATTTACTAAATATCTATAAAATATGAGATACATTACAAATAATAACTGAGTGCATGAGGAAAGGTTTATGAAGGTTTAACTAGTTTGGTGACCAAGATGTCTGCCTAGTGTATAGCAGATTGAATTGGAAACTGAAGGATGAGTAGGTAATATTTAATTTTGGTAGGTACATGATTGTGTGAGTGTGTATGTGTTGGAGAAGTAAAGGTTTGTATACTGAGACTACAGCAGGGCAAATCAGCACCGTTAGCATGATGCATCCAGGGAAACAAAAGAAGCCAGTGGGGTTAGAGAGGAGAGAATATGACCTAATGCAAGTTTAAAATTGAGGAAGCACATGGTAGCCAGATATGAAAGGCTTTCCAGGCAGAAGTAAAAATGATTAATATTAAAGGAAAAGAAAACTATACCATATTACAACACTCTCCTCAAGAAACATGAGGTTAGGTGTATTCTCTGTTATAAAACCCTCCGCCTCACCTGAACGTTGTCAAATACTGGCTTCTCTCTTTCCAAAAGGCAAATACTAGAGGAGACTTTGTGTCAAAACTGTGTATAAAAGATTCTAATCTCAATAAGTTAAGCAACTGTGATACCATGTGAGCATGTAACTTCTCACTTTTAATCTTGCAGATTCTCCTTTAAAAAACAAAATTATTTTACTTAAAAGGAGATAATGTGATTTTAAAAACCACAGTAACAGAAAATAGTGAAAATGGCATAAAAAATGAGATTGAATTTTTCTCTACACAGGTGCATGAGACTTGAAGAGTATATCGTTTTGTAGAACAAATAAAGATATACCTTGCATTTTAATTTGTATAGAAAATTCATATAGATTACAAGATGTTTATTTGATTTTGTCCCTGGGCCTTTGCCATGTTCTCTATAGATGTGTGAAACTACAAAGATACTTTAATTTTAGATTAAATATTAAACTATTTGAACTACTTAATTCTAAATCCAATGGAATAAGTCTAATTAGTCTGCTTGTTCATTCACTTAAGTTGTAGAGAGCACCATCAGGTGTCATGAATTTTTTTACCATTGAGGCTTCATTAAAACAGTGTACATAAAAGATCACTGTTCTCATGGGTTTAATATTGTTGTAGAAAATGCATAATAAGCAAATGAGAACTTGAACAAGCAAGAAGATATTGCAATAAGTGCTATGAGATGAAAAAAATTAGTTGTCCGGAGGCTATTTTATAATTGGTGGTCTGGGGACAATCTTGATAAAATTAAGGATCAGTGCGCGCGCGCACACACACACACACACACACACACACACACCCTGTGGCTGGAGACAAAAGAATTAGAAAGTAAATGGTAGGGGATGATATCAGAGTTGGAAGTCTGGAACAAATCATATTAGCCTTTTCAGGCCAGGGTAAAGCACCTGGATTTTATTATAAATGCATTAGAAAGACATTGGATGGTTTTTATTTGGTTAAAGTATTTTCTTTATGTTTATAATTGCTTTGTGATATATCACATAGAAGTGGGTCATCAATAATCGGAGCCAGAGAGGATAATGTTTGAGTAATTGTCTTTAATCTGATGATTCATAATGGCACTTTAAGCTAGGATGGTTGAAACGGAAGAAAAGAAATATATACCTAATAAGGGTGTATTTGTAGGAAGAAATTTAAGAAAGCGTGTGATAGTTAATTTTATGTGTCAAGTAGACTGGATCACAAGACATCCAGATATCTGCTTAAATATTATTTCTGAGTGTCGGTGAGAGCGTTTCACAATGAGATTAGCATTTGAAATTATAGACTGAGTAAAGTAGATTACCTTCTCCCACATGGATAAACATCATCCAATACCTTGAGGGACTGAACAGAACCCAAAGATGGATGATGGAAGGATTTACTCTCTGCCCGATTGCAGAAGCTGGAATGATGACTTTCCATCTTAGCCTGCACCTCGATGCTCTAGTGCTGAGGCTTTCAGATTCAGACCAAAATCTACACCATCCATTCTCCAGTCCTCAGACCTTCAAACTACACCATGAGATTTTCTGAGTCTGTAGCTTGCAGAGGGCAAATTACAGAACTTCTCAGCCTCCAAAACTGTATGAGCCAAGCCAGTACATTATAATAATTTTCTTTTTTATATATTAATGTCTTTATATACATAAAAATGATTCTGTTTCTCTGGAGAATCCTACAAATACAGAATATTAGTGTGTTAGAGGGTTGAAAGACAGAAGAATAAAGGCTAATTCTTTGCTTTAAAATTAAACACCTGAGTAAATGTTTATACAATGTCCTTAAAAAATGAAGAATAAGGTTTATTGGTAAATATCATCATCTTATTATGAAAATGTAAAGTTTATAATGTTTAGGAAATACTCACAAGGAAAAATTCTGCAAAGTGAAAAAGTATGGAGTTCAGGGAAGAAGGGTCAAAGATATGCATGTGTGAATCATTGACACACAGCAAGTAGGTCAACATCATGTCTGTGTATGATCACATATGATAGAGGCATGAGCTTTTCAGTACATCACATCTAAAAATTGCAAAGAGAAGAAGGAACCAGCAAGGGTGATTCAGAACACTGTACGATGACATGGAGGGAAAGTCAAGAGGCTGAAGCAGCATGTTATCCAAGTTGCGCTCTTCACACCAAAACTGATGTGCTGTAGCAGCAATGGGCAGCTCAATTCTCAGGACCGCTGGCCTCTAAGAAGTTTGTACCTATCTTCTAGATGTAACAATCTATTCTAACCCAAATTCCCACACCCTTCAATCTGCTCTGTCTCAAATATTGAGTACTAACATTTTCTAACAATTTATCTATTTTTCTCATACCTATTTAATTCAATAAATGTTGAAGGCTGAAGTTTAAGGAGTGATATAATAGACACTTGTTTAAACAACACATTAAAATGACAAGGTTGTAGCTTGTGTTTATCACTAATGAAATAGCTAAAATTCATAGATTTTAAAGCAGAAGATGCTATCTCAGGTGTAATGTAAGAGAATGATGCTTTTATCTCTTTTGTATATTCTCCTCCACAGGGAATAATATGTAACTTTGTATTTTTCACTACTTCAAAAGAAGTGAAAATTTAATTATTAAGACAGAAATATTTAAATTCTGTGCTTTCGATCTATTTCTTACCTTCTGCAGCACAAAAGCAACATATATTTTTAAAAATATACATTATTGTTTTATGGAGTAAAAAATAACTGATCTCTCCTAAAACTTGAGGTTTTAGGGGTTAGAGATCCAATCAACTGAATGATCTATTTTAGTGACTGAAATAATAACTATAAAGGAGTTATAGTGGACAATAGCCTTAATATAAAGGCATCTTCTCAAATTTTAAGAGTTTCCATTATAAAAACTGCAGATGGACTGAGGACCCCCACTGTTACCAGAGCAACGCCAGAGGTCAGATCGCCCCAAATGGTAACTATGCCTTTTTCAGTATTAGAAGGAAACAGTAAATGATTAAATCACAATGTGATTTTTTTTTTTTTTTTTTGCTTAGAGGATGGAGACATAAAACTGTAATAAATTTATTTTCTGAGTTCCTCTTTTATTTTCCATTCAATTTTGTCTTTTCACTTTTATGCTCTACTCAAACATAGCTCATCCTAATCGACTAGAAGTCTAACTCAAAATTATGGAAGATGCATGCCATCGCTGAATTTATCCTTTCTGGAAGGTAATTTCCCTTGTCCTCTACACCTAACAAATTCATCAGCATTCTCTTTCTTTCTCTGCTGCTCCCTTATTCTTGACAAGCCTAACTGGTTTGAAACAATATCATGAGGAGGCTTAGTGCCAGGTTCAGGTGACTCAAGAAGCACTTATAACTTCTTCACTCTTCTGGTTAACTTGGAAGATACTGAAATGTCAATATTTACTTACAGTTAAAGTCTGGCCATGGATATTTTAAAAGTCACCTTGTAAATGGTCACCTCTACAGGTAAGAGCTAAAGATGCTCCATTTTCATGTACTGCAAGACATATAAGTCCAGGGCTCTGCTATATAAAGTTAAGAGTTTGCGGCTATTCAGGGAAGCAATGGGAGATATATAGTTATTTATTTCTGAACTCAAGATTTGGCATAATAACTACAACACTCAGATCTAACAGCAATGAAATTTCAGGTCATCAGCTTCAAATACCACAACAAACAACAGTTGTGACCTGATTTTCAAAAGAGTTTGAATCATTTTTCCCAGGTGTATTTAAAATGTGGGTAGCTGCATTGGTGTCCTTTGCCATAATCTTCATAAAGGTAATATTATAGTAAATAATCATATGTATTACATTTAATAGCATAGTCTCATTTGCTATAATAGTAGTTGTGTTTCTAAAAATATTAAATTCTCCAGAAACACATTATTAAAAAAATTGGGGAAAAGGAGTTTAGAAGCTAGTGAGATTCATATCTACAGAACAAGGCATTTGCCTTATAACAAAAGAAAAAAGATTGTTTTCGTTAGCTATTTCTAGATTTTATGATGGCAAAAACAATTATTTCTTTATAGTGGACAAAAAAAATATGTCAGTGAGAGGAGTCACCTTTAAACTTCAATTAACAACTGGATCTCTTCACTTTCAGCAAGCTAAATATTAGTGGTGTAAAAAATAATATAAATTGAGTTGGAGACACCCTTCTAGAGAAACTGCCTTGTAGGTTTTAACTCCTCAAAACTTTGGGATGTTTGAACTGGGCAAAATAACCCTTGGACTGGGCCAAAGCAACTTTGTATTCCAAGTAACTTTGTAAAGCTAACAGGAAAGCAGACATTCTGAGGACAGGCCTGAAGATTAAAGAAATTTTTTATATTAGTACCACTGTATAGCTAAAGAATAGCTTATTTGCACCTATAGAAATCCCTTCCTTGGCCTAGAATCACCAACAGAAATGTCTTTCCTCTTTCGTTGTAATTATTTTCCTTCCATTTTTCATAAATATCCCTAATCGGAACACTTTTGGGTGTCTTTCTAAATCAGTACTTCCCAGAATTGTAATCTTTTTTTTAAATCTCAAATAAATATTTGTTGCATCTGACTTTGGTCTTTAACTTTCAGGTTAACACTGGAAATATAGTTCCAAAGTTCTACATCTAAAACAAAATCTGAGAAGAAAACAAATTGAGAATGTCTTCCTGGGTATTGGTCCCCAAATCTATTTTTTTCTATTCCTGAGATGCCGATCAGGATCTAGTTGTATCTAATAATAATGGGAGACATTGGGAATTGCAGACCCTATTTAACAGACCACTTAAATCTAATTTTCTTTAAAATCTCTTCTGCTTATATTTTTTTCATCCAAAATTTATTTTCATTGTCATTGGCTGGCCAATACAATCAGCTTTGAATAAAACCAATGTGTCTGTGAGAACAGAATGTATTATTTTATTAAACTTTTATGAATAACTCTATTTTCTTCTTGTCTTTTAATACGCAAAAATAACATTATTAAGAGCTCTCTCAATTGTTCTATATTTATCTGTTACTGGGATTCAAATTATACTATTTACATAAATCTTATGGAATGAGTTTTCTATCACTGCTACAACATGTTACTAGAAACTTAGTGACTTAAAAAATACTAATATATTATCTTGCAGTTCTGTAGGGTTCCATTGGGTTAAAATCAAGGTGTTGGGTGTACTGCATTTCCATCTGACTCTTCTGCTACTTGCTTCCACTTTTAAGAACTCTTGTAATTACATTGCACCTGCCTAAAAATCCAGAATGATCTTTCTGTCTAAGGCCAGTTGACTGATAACTTTCATTCTATCTACACCTTAACTTACCTTTACCATGTAACATAACATATTCACAGTTCTGGAGATTGGGACTTGAACATTTGGAGAAAACTATTATTCTTCCTACCACTCTTTGCAAATTGATGAACTTCTTATTTGCATCTGTAATTAACTACAACTTTCAAAATAGTCCAAAAAAAAAAAATGTAGTCAGATGCTTTTCTCCCTGGCAAATCCTAGCAATAAAGTGATAAAGAGAAAACAGGTAATTCACATACTCTGTCACAACTCAGGAAAAACCAATTAATATTTTGAATAAATCTCTTAATAAACAGATTGAGCCTAACTATTATTTCTCCCCCATCTCTTTTAGGCATAATTAAAATTTTCCTTGCTGCTTTATATATTATTAATTTGATTTATATTATCATGTATATGTTAAAGTAAATTTGACCACATTTGTTTATGTTTAATTATACAACACTTTTTTCATGTCATTTTATATTTGACTATAAGTTGCTTAAAATAAGAGCTATAACTTATTCATCATCATGTTCATCCTATTTCCCTATGCCTAGCTAACTACCATCTCTGACCCTTCCTTAAGGAAAACCAAATGGGGAGAAATTATTCTCCATTGGCTAAATAAGTTTAGTAGATATGTTTGCTACCAGTATCAACTGGCTTGTGGGGTCCTCATCTTTCTTTTCTAGGAAACCATGTTTCTTACAGGATTCTACTCTCATCACAAAATTGTTGGGGGTTTTTTTATGTTTATATAAATTTATTTTATTCTGACAGTAAAAACTAGGTTTATGGATCAGAAGTCAAAAGAGTATATTTACTTATAGAATATCTTAACACAGCCCATTTCTCTCTTGGCACAATAAGATGAGGACAGAAATCACTCTGCTCATATAAAAGGTGTCTGTAGTACCAAAAAGGGACTCCAAACTTATAAATCTCAAAACTTATAAAGGGCAGGTTGTATGTATTCTTCCCATCTTGAGAGTGGGAGACAAACCTCTGCCCAACATAAACGAATACTCTGGAAAGTAAAGGAAAAGTCCCTACCACGCTTTAGCTCTTTGGAATGTAAATTAATGAGTCAGTGATTTATTACTTTTTACATGTAAATGAATGGCTTTCAGGGTGGTTAATTTATATATCTCCCCAGGGTATTCCACTATCTCTAACTTCTAAGCTTTGTTTTCCACTTACTCATTTTTTTTTAAACCCAGGTTACTGGTAATTTTTTTTCCCAGAGAGTAATGACCATAGGAAAACATAAAAATATTTACATTCTTTTCTAACATAGATCAATTTCTATGCTGATGGTGATATGAACATTATAAGCTATGACTTTTCAGAATAATTATATGTAAGCCCTCACGTTTGCTTAAGAATTATAATAATAATAATAATAATATAATAATACGTACTATGTGCCAATATACGGGGTAAAGCAATGAGCAAGAGAGAAAAAAAATTTCTACCTTCATGGCATTATAGTGGAATAGGAGAACACAGACTTGAGTAAACAAGTAAATGTTATATTAATGATTGAAAAAGAAAAATAATCAGAGAGGGCCTGGGAATTATGAGCACTCGGAGATTTTAGAAAAGATATCCAGAGAAAGTCACCTTCATGGAAAAAAAAAATGGCAGCAGAATAAAAGAATATAAAGATGAAGGGATAAACACTGAGGATGACAGAGAGAAAGTGATAGGGTGGTCAGATCAGGAAAAACAAAAGCCTTACAGTGGGGGTCATGATTGGCCTACTTGAAGAACAATAGAGTTAATTGTATGGGTAGGACAGAGCAAGTGAAAGTGTAAATACAGGTTGAGTTACACTGGTTCTGATTAACTATATTTGTGGTCGCGTCTCAAGGTAAGTTTAATATAAAATTCAATGTGAGTATGTTGCTTGCATATGGCACATGATAACATTAGAGAATGTGTCTTGGAAATATTGGTGACTTAACTCTTTCTATAAAGAAATGTGAATTTTATATGCATAGAGTAGAGATTGCAAAGTTAGTCAAGCAAAAAGGTTTTGTGGTCAAGAACCCCAAGTAATTCTCAAGGTTCATTCTCCCCTTCTTCAATAGGGAGAGTTAAAGTTGGGCAAATGGCAAATTATACTTGGGTAAATTATACTTCCCACACTCCTTTATAGTTAATGTGGCCATATAGCTAAATTATCTAAAAGGAAGGCATATGGCTGTTAAGTCTTGAGATATAGGGGATGTACTACTTCTCATGGTATCCACCGTCCTGAATGTAAAACAAACTTGCATGGGCTTCTTCCTTCCTTCCTCCTTTTCTCCCTCCCTTGCTCCCTTTTCCCTTTCTTTCTCTACCTTTTACTTCCATTTTTCTCTTTACTCCCTTCCTCCACTCCTTCCTACTTTTCTTTCATAAATTATTAATTTACTTCTATATACTGGGCACTTCACTAGCTGCTCGAGGTTCAATTATAATCTGTGCTGCCTCTAATGAGTGTTATAATCACATATGTGAATGGATCATAATAAAATAATTACAAACATAAATGTTACTTTACAATTCTGATAACTGGTAATGAAGGAAAGGTATAAATAAAAATAATAAAGAGAAAGATGGTACTCACATTTGCTTAAGAATTTTTCCACTTTCTTTAACTTCATAGCTGTATAAACTTAGGTAAGTTACTTAAATATTGAAAATTTCTATTTGATTTCCATTTCTATTTATAAAGTATATAAAGAGAGTACTTCACATAGGACCTAGCATATAGTAAGTTCCTAATAAACGTTAGTACTTGTGATTATAAAAAAAATTTAGATATAAGTATAATGATTATAATACATGTAAAATTTATGTAAAATTCTCACTATTCTTAGTAAATTTAAGCTGTAGATATTTTGAATTACTAATTAACTGACCATGGCATATTCAGCATAAAATTCTTCCTGAGGATGTAGTGATGTACTAAGAACTTAAGAGTAAGTATTCAAAGCAGTGCGTGAGAAAGTATCATTCAAAAAGAAAGAATCATATGTACAAAGTCCATATGTCTAGAGATTATATGCAAAGAACATTAGAGAAACTAAGGAAAACTCAGTGTGTCAGAAGCACAGCAGGTGACAGGAACTTGGAACAGATGAAAATGGTGAGGTAAGTGTAGAACAGACCACAAAGGGACTAAAAGAGATTTTTAAGGATGTGTACTTTTAGTTATTTGTATTTATTTATTTTTATTTTTCTATTTATTTATTTTTATTATGGTGATATTGGTTAACAAAATCCAGTAAGTTTTAGGCATATAATTCAACAATAAGATATATATATATATATACCTTGTGTGTTCACTGCCCATAGTTAGATTTCTTTCTGTCATCACATATTTGTCCCAATCTACACTTATTTTCAAACTCAAATACCATCAAAAAATGGGCAAGGACTATGTGTGAAGAGTTTAAGCAGAAGACAATAAATAAGTCTAGCATCTGGTCGGGGAACCACCTAATTAATTTATAATCAAGGTCTAGAGCTGTCAATTTCCACATCCCAATTCAGAGATCTGTTACAAAAATAAACACTTAACTAATCTACTTTATTTATTCAAAAAAAAAAAAGGATTCCAAGAAATTGTCCATTTGATTGAAAAACAATGACTACCGATCAAAGTTTCCATAAAAGTTATCATTATTTTGCAATGATAAATAGCCTATAGATCTTCTCATATCACTAATATTGAAGAAAAGCCTATGAAGCTTACTGACACAGATATAAGAGAAAATCCATGTTAACTGTGAACCAGAATTAAAAGGGTGACATTGACAAGACTTCTTTTCAATCTATGCTTAATATCATGATTTGGTGGTGAAAATGAGCTATTGTGTTACTTTTAGAATTTTTAGTCCCCAAAGATCCTGTCATGATATATCGTCATTTTGATAAAAATGGTCACTTAACAACAACAACAAAAAGACAGAAGTTAAGCATCATACTCTTTCTTCAACTAAGTTCAGAAAGCCTATGCTTCACTAAGTTACACTTCAATTAAAATTTAAAGAATAATTAAACTTTCCTAACATCAGATCAAATAAAGTCAGTATATGTTAAGGAAGTGTTTAACATTTAAAATAACTCTTAAAAGTTGATTTATGATCAGGTATAATAACACCTATTTCTAAATTTAAGTGATACATCCAGTATTTTAGAATAACCTCAGGGAACAAAAGCACTGAAAATAATAAAGTGGAATATTTAAGTCAGCAAATGTCATGTTTCTGGGTACCAAGAGAAAAATCTTACCCTCAGAGATGCATACTTTACATATATATGCTTTATATATCTTAATAATGTTCAGAACTAGAACTATAAACCTAAGGAGGGTCAACAAGCAGCATCAGGAAAGTCTGAAAACCTTGGAAAAGCTAAGGCCTTAGAAGAAGTGAACATATTTTGGGTAAGATTAAATAATTCCTTAAAAGATGGAAAATCAGTTCTCCAAGTTAAAGGCACCTCTGAGAACAAGGACCCCAGAAAAGAACATGCTTAAAGGTAGTTATGGGTACAATTCATTCATTATATAAATGAAAAGCCCCTTGTAGTCTAAGTTTGTCTTTCCAAGTTTGCAGGGTTGAAAGCAGAGATAATCTGAGAGGCAATTCTCAAATAGCTCACACTGTGACATTGAGAATCACGATTTCAAAAACTTTGAAAAATAAAGATATGAGATTTGTCTGCTATTTTTATTGTTGCTTTGAGCTAGGAGGCTATGTCTTCCATTATTTCAAAGTAGAACTAAAACAAAATAACACAATTTTTTTTTAATTGGCCATTTACAGATTGAGAAAAAAAGTATTACAAATATCAACTTGTGGTTTACATCCCCTCATAAAAAAAATTGGGGTTGAGATATATGAAAATACTTTTCAAACAAGCAGGAAAATAGTTCTCTATTACCACTAGATTCTAATTTTTAGTCTGACAGTTTAATTGTGGCTGAGTGTACAATGGTCTAATTTTATTGTTTATTGAAACAGTTATTCAAACAACAGGTTTTATTGATTTTAGTTATAATGAAATTTATTTCACAAAATATACCATTAAAATGATAAAAGTAGTTTTTGCTTTTTTATGTTAATTTAATCTGATACTCTGATGTGTATGATTTTCTAATTTGAGAGTATTTTCTACTGCTATAGCTCTATAATCAAGTTATTGCTTATTAGAGCACTTATTTTAAACTATTTTATTAAAATAATATTCTGTTATATGTAAGCATTTTATGCATGGAACAATGCTGTATTTACTACAGTGCAAGTAATGATACAAAATTTTGTATTTGTGCCGACATTTGTACTGTGACAAATGCATCGTTGTTTCACGCATGGAATGATCAAGGTATCACATGAGAGTGTACAAATTTTTATAAATGATATTTCCTAGTATAGTTATATTATCATAAAAAGGATGTGACAATTATAGTAGCAACATAATAAAATTATTAGAGATCTAATAAAAAATAGAATTAGTTTAAAATATACTGATGACTGTTTTAATACATTTGGAAATGAATACAATCTGACCATAACAGAATAATTACAAATATTGCCACAAGACACAATTTTGGAGTTTATGTTAAAATATGTCATTTAAAATATATATGCTTCATATGCCTACTGAGCTGATAAACCTCATCATCCACTGGCTTGTCCCTGTGGTATAGGTTTATGGCTTCTATTCAGACAGATTAATAACTTGCATGTGTAATAATTACATGCTTTCCTTGAATCTTTATTGGACTACAACTCTACTCTCTGAATCTAGCCAATGCAAAAAACAATGAAGGGAAAACAGTGTTAGTTTGATATAAACTTGAAGTGAGAGAGCCAACAAGAAAAAGGCATGATGGACTCTTTCAATGTTGAAATGAAAGTATGCATAGTAATTTCTTCTGGATCCTACAATCTAATCGAGTATAGATGAAATATCTTAGTGCAAGATATTTTTGTCTTTCCATGTATTCTCTTGTGACAATGTAGCATCAGCATCAATAATGGCTGAGGTCTCAGCAATATCAACAATAGTATGGCTGAAACAAAGTGCTTGTGAGAAAGATGGCTGAGAAATAAAGGAAAGACTCAAGGCTTGAAGGTGGAGCTAAGCATTTAGAATTATCCTAAAGTCAGTAGGTTATTAGAGGTGCTTTAAATTAGAGTATGTCATGGTGAAGGTCATTTATTCAGCAGTGGAAGATGAATGTGAGGAAGTTGACGGAGGATAAAAACTGACTTGGTGAACCAACAGGTTTGAAGAGGGAGTGTCAGTGTGAGAACCATTTTATAATTAGGATGTGGTGACTTAACAAGCATGGAGTGTTGCAGAAAATAAGAAAGGAGGGTCTACTGAAACTAACAATTCCTGTCTTGGCGATTTGGTGGCTTGGATAATCATCATCTTCTCAAGAATGTTTAAGAGGAGAAGAATATTTCCTCACTCATATATTTTTAAGAAACATTTTACCCTGAGTGTTCCCAAAGGCAATTTCATATTCATAATCTCCATTTTAGAAGTGCCATCATGTATTACCTGGTACAACATCTCATTCTGTTATTGTTCTAATTACATGAATGAGCAGCTTAATGTGCCATAAAATCCCAGCACATAGAAAGAACCATCACCAGCTCTGTGATTCAAATGTGATTTTTAGAATGGTTTTACCTATGGCTTTTAAATTAAAAATCTAATGTGTTTTCATCTTCGATTAAGCACCGTTGTCAAGTATAATTGACCATAGTAATATAACTAGTAATTTGAGGAAATTCTAACATACACATGCTGTACATATTTTTAAATGGGTTCAGCTTATTTCATGGAGCTTTATACCTATAAATCACTTCGTGAAAAATCTAGTCAACCCTTTTGTTGACAGGTAGAGAAAGCATTAAGAAATACAAACAGATGTTCAGGAAATATAAGCTACAACCAAGAAGAGAGTTTAGCCTAACTTTTACAGGTAATATGGTCAGGCCTAAGCACTGTCCATTGTACTTTGTTTCCACGATTCACATTAATGAACTGACATCATCTACTCCTTTACTCATTCCTCATTTTTCACCCTTCCACACCTTCTCATGGTTTAACGGAAGGAGTTAGGAGCCATTAGTAGCTGATTCAGGCCAAGTCACAATTACATTATGAAAAGGTTCAGGCATGAAAACATTAAACACTGGTATTTACAGTTGGAAAATTCAGGTGAGAGAGAGAATCTTGTCACTAATATAACTGCCCAGAAGAAAAAAAACTAAAAATTGAGGTATGTTTTTTAGGCAGGAGGAAAATGGGAGGTAAAAACATGAGTATATTTTATTAAACATGATTATTATCAATTTTTAAAATATCTTCAAAGAACTAACCTTTGTTCATTCTATTGCATGTTTTTTCAACCCTGTTTCTTTACTCTCGGATCTCATATTTATTATTTCTTTTTTTCTACATTCTATGGGCTTTTTAATTTTAATTCTAACTTTTTGAGATAGTATTTTCATTAATTTTCACATTTATTCTTTTTATCTATTATTGGTATTTAAAGCTATACATTTTCATCTTTACATGCTTTAGCTCATCCAACAAGTAGTTACTTAGTTACTTGTATTTCTTTTTTTTTTAACCATTTAGTTAAATATATTCTCTAATTCTACTCTGAGTTTATGAATTGTGGGTTATATTAGCTTCTAATTTATTAACTTCCAAATTTATGGTGATAGTCTAGTTATTACTTTATTATTTATTTCTTAATTAATAGAAAACATGTTTACATTGAAAATTTTTTTTCCTGGATTTATTAGTTTCTGAGGAATCTTTGCTGTTATTGTAGATTTATCTGTTTTCCATGTTATTCTATAAATTGTTGAGTTACATATTTTAAAATTTATTATTAAGTTATTATAAACATATCTTTTTGAGAACTGATAGTATCAATTTGAAACATTTATCTATAGTAATGAAATTTTGTCTTAAAATTAGGTTGTTTAATGTTAATATAGTTATACGTTAATGTTTACATGAGATATCCTTCTTCATTGTTTTACTTGAAAACTTTATGCTTATATTTTGATGTTTCTCTTGTAATTAGTTTTTTTCCCCATTCCAACAGTCTTTTATAACTGGTGAATAGAGTCATTTCCAATTAAAATAATTATTGTTATGAATAATTTTAAATCTGTCAAATTAACATGTACTCTCTATTTGCTTCTTTTGTGACATATTTTTCTCTCTTTTATTTTGTATTATTTCTTATTTTCCCGTTTTTATTTCCTCTATTTGTTTGTATCTTATACACAATATTTTGCTATTGTTTTTTTAGTAATGGTTTCATTAGAAATTACCACAGTATTAAAGTATCTCAGGCTAATGGAAGTCATATTGATTGCAACTTTCTACTCTCTTTTCAGGCGGTGCACTGACCTTTGAGTTCCTCCTCCACAAGAACATCCTATTACTTCCCTGTGTTTTAATTAAGTCTATATTTTAAATTCCCCATGGCATTGCTATTATTTTATAGAGTTAATATTTATTTAAATGTGGCCTATTTACCTTCCATTTTTCTCCTGCCTGAAAAACACAGTGAAGTATTTCCTCCAGAGCAGTCACAAATTCTCTTTCTGTTTCTGTCTCTGTCTTTTTGTTTTTCTCCCTTCCTCCCCTACCTCTTCCTCTCTGTTTCCCTTTCTTTTTCGCTCCTTCCTCTCTCTCTCTCTCTCTTTCCCCTCTTTCTCTTCTCCCATCCTCTCTTCCCTCTCTCTTTTTGCTTTCAGATCTTAATTACAGAAAGATATTATTATTGGCACTAACTTTTTTTTTTTTCAGTACATAAGAGTCATACCATTCTCTTTTTGTTCCATTTATGGCAGCATTTTTTTTATTTTTTGCAACACCAGTTTCTGGCTTTTTAAATATCTTCTCTTTACATTGCCTAGCATTCAATGGATTTTTTTTTATTTTTGCATTTTTTTGTTTCTATATGCTTCATGAGCATCACCTCCAATCTTTGTCTCACCTTTTTTCTTGCAATCATTTTGTTTCAACCGTACTACTATTGATCCTGCTGACTTTGTATTGCTGAGTCATTATTGAACCTGGTTGTGCATATCACAGAGATACTCATATTTATACTTAAACTTGAAAGAATCCATGATGCCTGCTTCTGATCAGCCATCTCATGTTGACCTCCACCATCAAATAGGAAGTCGAAATTACTATAAGTCAAAATTTTCCGTGCTTTTTACGTGAGATGTATTCACTGAGCACGTCAAGATGGATGAAGTACCTCCAGATTTCCTGTAGCTAGAATAATTGCATATGTTGCTCATATGATTTTGTCTATATCTAGCCCATACACATACATAGAATGAAAACATCTCAGTGGTTTAATACAAGAAATTTTATCATTTTACTCATTCATGGTGCATTTCATAATAAAAATATCCAAATGTTTTATTTAAAGCAAACGGAGAAGCCCAAAGTCATAAATGTAAACATATATATTTAAGGAGTAAATTTAAACTTTAAAGAGAATGTCATTTGTGAGATATTTATAATTATGAAACATATCGATGATGAAATAATTTTAAGATATGAGCAAATACCAAGAAGCAAAAGATTTTTGTAGTATCATATAACAGAATTGGGGATCTAATGAAAAGTTGCTTTTCAAATCTGTGCTCAAAAATGTCAGAATCTGAAAGAAATAGAGATGTGAGAAAGAAGAAGAAAATTCATAAAAAAAAAAAAAATCCAAGAATACGTTATTGCGATAAACTAATATTGCCCACTATATTTAGGCGACTGGTGAGTTTTTCAAACTAAGTGTCCTTGCAGAGTATAAAGTCAGCACCGTGAATTTCAGACAATTTTTGTCATAAAACATACTGTCGATCATATAAATGGTTATCCTTTGCCCTCAGTCCATGCACATAAAATTCTGATTGGTGTCAGTGGGAGCCATGAGTGACTTTTGTGTGTCCTGATGTTTGAAACTTTATGGTGTGTTCAGAATATCTTTGAAGTCCAGTTTCTGAGGAAAAATAGAAGGTTTAAAAAGTAGTTCTTCGGGGCTTATTCTTATCCACTGGGAACAAGTTTAGATTGCCTATTTTAAATGCAATATTAGGCTAGAATTGCAAAACACAATATGGGTAGTGGTTAGTTGATTTCTAATGGATTGTTTTAGTTGATTTCAATTCTAGATTTATAGTCTTCGAGGGTCATGGTGGCAAAATGTCCACCTCTTTTTTTGAATATTAATATTCATGAGTTTCTTTCATTCAGTTGGAATAGCGGTATTTATTTTATTCATGGCATCGCTATAAATTAAATGCATTAGTTTCATTAGTATAGTCTACAAAATGTATAAACAGAACAAGTGAGATCACCTTTGCATCAACAAATTTATTTGCGAATTTTAAAGTATGGCTAAGTATGTTTTTATATGAATTCATTTCTATTGGTGTTTACTTTGAGAAACACATTTAAGTACTTAACAAATATAACTTCTTGAATTTATTTCTACAGAAGAGATGGAGTTTTAACAGAGTAATTATAAACAACTACCACATTGCAAATAATGATTGGTCTCAGGAGATCCCAAATATGTAAATAAACTATGCAGCATATAACATTTAGCAATTATATGAAATTAAATTTATTATTTTAATCTGAAACATAATTTTTGAATAATCTATATTTCTTATGTAACAGGACTAATAATACCAAAGTATTAAATTACCAAATGAAATATAACAAATAAGGAAGCACTATTTAATTCCGTTCATCAAAATATTTAGTTGGGTTTACAGATTTTTGAATAAAATACATATCATGTATGAAATAATCATTTTTTAAAAAATCAGAAACACATTATCTATTATCTGAAATGTGCACGTGTACCCATTTGAAGGTCTAAATGCTATTATCTAAGTTAAATACCTTAAATTTGATCTAACTAACTAGTTTGTTTGCTTAAATTTGATCTAACTAACTAATTTAGCTAACTTTAGTTTCATTTTTGGAGTATAATTTAGTTTTGCTTAGAGTTCCCGAATATGTATATCTTCTTCAAGAAATCTTTGTCATTTTACTACTGTAGTCTTGTTCCTGCCACACAGGCTCCGTGTTCTAGACAGCTTATCCAGCACGAGCCTGATGATCTATCTCAACTATAACTAAAGGAAAGAAAAAGGAAAAAAAATTAGAGGGAAGTGCTGGAGCAGCAATCAGGAAACAGGATGTTGACAGAAGAAGAAGAAATGACAGACCACCTTCCAAGCAGAAGCAAATCGTTACATTCAGTAAAATTTTAGAGTATGCAGATGGCCAGATTGAAGAAACTAAGAAAGGAAGTAGATTGTGGATAGAGCCTGGAGAAGCAAAAAGACAGCAGAGACACAATTTAGTTACCTATTTTCCCCTATTGGTGCAAGAAAGTTATTGAAGGGCTTTTTGTAGGCAAATAATTGCTTAGATTCATATTTTAAAATGTCTATTCTGGTTTTATTGAGAGAATGCATTGAAATGAAGACAAGGCTTTACGATAAACTAGTATCATCCAATTGAGAGATGACAGTGTGCTGAAGTAAAGCAGAAGATAAAGTTAACATCTCTAAGAAGGATAAAAAGTAGTGGACATCTAGGTAGCGGAATTGATTATATTTAATAATTAATTGGATAACAAAAAAGAGAAAAAAAAAGCGAAGGATAATCTTAGGTCTCTACCTTTGGCCACATTATAGACAAAAATGTTATTTGATGAGAAATATAATTTGAGATAATAAATAGGTATTTTGGAAAGTAAGATAAACTTAGCTTTAGATATGTGGGGCTGGGGAGTTCTACAGACATCCTAGCATGAAAGCTTAGTAGTCACTTTTCAATTTTATGTACCACAGAAAGTTGTCTCTTCTGCTGCACTAGCTGTGCCTTCCATAGATTCCTCATAACTGCATATACCATAACCAGAGAACACAACTGCAAAGCTCATTCTTTCTTCAGTAATGACTTGCCTCTGAGGTTCTGCTACATAACTCTCATTTGTTCCACCAGATCTACTACAGTCTTTGCTGTCCAGCTCTGTGCACCCAGGTGGATCAATGGATTCTTTGCACTCTGGCTTCTGATCAATTTCAGCCCATAGTAAAACATCAAGAAAGGGTAGAGAGTGAAAAGCCTCCCTCCCTGTGGAATGGACGCTAACTGGCTGCAGTGGACTGAATGTTTGTGCTCGTCCCCATAACACACACACACACGCACATGCACACACACACGTCATATGTTTAAACCTTAATCCCCAATGTATTAGTGTCTGGAGGTGGAGCCTACAGCAGGTAATTAGGGTATCGGGGTGGAGCCCTCATGATAGGAATAATTCCCTTATAAGGAGAAAAAGATGGACGATCTCTTTCTCTGAATGCATGCAGCAAGGAAGCCATATGAAGACATAACCAGGAAGAGAGCCCTCACCAAGAACCTGACCATGCTGGCACACTAATCTTGGAATTCCAGCCTCCAGAACCATAAGAGGAAAAAAAAAATGTTTGTTGTTTAAGCCACCCAGCCTTTAGTATCTTTGTTTTAGTGGCCTGAACTAAGACACCAGTTACTAAAAAGTCAGCTTCTCTGTGCAGGCTCTCTTTTTCCAGGTTTTGATAACCGATTCTTTCTTTTCTTGTCCTATCAAGCTCAAATGTTGTAAACCACCAACCAGCACCCCGTTCTCATCTACACACACACATTTACCAGTTGCCTCAGGTTTTCCTATATTCTTTTGACACCTTTGTAAATAGTCCCTTTATTAAACACTTCTCAAATTACCCAGCTTGAGAGCACAACCTTATTTCTGCCAGGACATGACAAATTAGAGACAGAATTTCATCATTTGGTCTCTATAATACCTTCCTAACAGAACTCACTTATTCTTTGTTCAGAAGGAAAAACAAAAAGGAAAATGTTAATAATTCCTAAAAAAAAAAATTCATGATATAAAGAAATGCATATAGAGTGACAAAAATTGTCTCCCTGCTTCACTAATAGCTATAATTTTTTAATATTTTGTTATTTCTAAAAGGGGAATTAATCAGGACAATAGGATTAGTCCTACTCCACTTGAATAAAATACAACTTCCTTCTAACCTGTGTCAAAGGCCAAATCTCCATATGAGGTTCTACCCAAAAACATCATTTCTATATATATATAGAATAGAAAATGACTTGGGGAAAAAAAAATTTGTTGCAGAATTATAAGTTAATTCCACTCCAATGCATAAGTCTAAAAATATCAATATTACTCTTTTTAATTCTTCTGGAATTAAATGGAATACTTTCTTCATTCTCCAGTCCAGCATTTACTATTTGATTAAAAATGTCATTTTTTAACATCGAATTATCAGTCATAGAAGATGACAGGATGAAAATTTCTACATTTACAAAACTAAGATCAAATCAGAATCTATGGTCACTTTTTTTTAAGGTTATTTAAATATTCTGACTTTAATATTTATAAGCAGCACGATTTTTAAGAGTCCATCAAAGTTGAGAAGTTTTGTAAATTTCTCTCCTCAACTTGTCCTTTTACTTAGAATCCTAGGTAATTAAGTTTGCGTTTGTCAATTTCCCAACTCTTTTCCAGTATTCTTGCCATTATTCCCTCTGGGTGTCCATCCTCTATTACAGTACCCACAGGTGCTTTCCCATATATATTTCAAGTCGAAAAGCAATTTACATATGTAATTAAATTGGAATCCTATGAAGACCATGTTTTTAAACTTATATGTTATTAATGTATATAAATGAATAGATACGAATCCTTACAAAACCCTCTGTAGTGTCAATATTTTCTAAATATTTACAAAAGAACAAATAGTATTGGTTTCTAGCCACACACAACATTCCTCAGCATGTGTACCTTTTCTTCTATTTTCTGTGATTTGCCTTCAGCAACCATTACTAAAGGTAAGTTATTAGCCTGCTGCTCATAATATTGTCAGGAATAAAAATCTAACCTGAAAATAACGCTAGTGCTTGAATTCTCTCCAAGTTTTTGCTCTTAGTAGTATTTCAGCTAAGTCACAAGTCAACAAAGGAATGAAGAAGTAGTAAATCTAGAAAAGTGAGATTATAAATGGAACACGGACTGAACCAAGGAGTGTTACATGGGGATTTCCAAGCATAAAGCAAAACCTTTAAATCCTTAAAACTAAAAGAGAAGAGAATAATTATATCTGTTGCATTTATAGATAAAACAGAACATTTCTGGAGAGTAACAAGGCATACTCCTGGGGAGAGAACATCTTAGATTCTGGGAAGCGTGGGAAAGTTGAAAGAGAAAGCATTAATGATCTTCTTCTCCAAGAAAATACTCTGCTATTCTTGTTCAAAAGTGTGGAAAGTGTGGTAATTTAAATTGACTACTGGGTATTCCATTCCTCAACAAAAAGCTCTGAATGCAGTTTGATCACTGTTCTGCTCTACTTTTCTGTGAAGTCTACCAGAAACAGTCAAATGAAGTTAGATGGTTCATGATACTTCACCTCTAATGAAAAACACCAATATTTACAGTTTTCTGCTATATCCCCACTCTAAAAGTTATCACTCAACTGAAATGCCATCCATTTGTTGCCATGGCACAAAGGACAGATTGAAGTAACTTCTCTAAGCAGTTCTTTCAAAAACAAGAGTGGCCAGGGTGCCAATTCAGAAGCAGTAAAAATTTTTGTTCCCAAACTGAAGTCACACTTAAGAAATCCCAGCAATTCTTAAACACTTTATTTCCCTATGGACACTGCTCTATGTGGAAGGCAGACAATAACTTAACCTCTTACAAAAACACTAAGACTTGCCCTATAAAGACAGTCTTAAGATACCTAAAAACACTTAAGGAACAACTACCCTTTAGATGAATGTGAAGGTTTTTCCCACATTGTGTGTATTTTTCCAAGGGATAACTGAAACCTAATTTATGCCTGAACTGTGAGCAGTTATCACTGTTATGAGAATTATTTCATTGTAAAGTGGAAGATTGTCTCTGACTCTAGCTGAAGTGACCAATGATACCTCTTCAGCTCTGGAAAACATTTCATTCAATGTCAATTGATTGCCTAGAGTTGTTACAAAAGATTGAATTGTCCTATACGTTCTTCTTATAGAAAGAAGATTTTATGCAATTGTTAAACTTATGCTTGGATTAGCGCCTCAGGAAAAGTGGAAAAGTCAATACAGAGCCTCAAGGAGAAAGCTATTGAGATTTCTAGGTGTACTCTGAAGGTTAGGCATGTTTAGTTGGTGGGTTTGGGATTCTGTGGAGCATTTTCAAGGTCAGTACCTCAGGCTGTCACATTCCATTATTTAGAGTCCTGCTGAGGTTAGCCTTACTTAATTAAATGTATATACAATATGGATTTGGTTGCAGTCTCTGTGGGTCAGATTAATTTTGGTGGCCAATGGACTGGCATGTTTATGGCCAGAAGACAAAATAGTATAGAAATTAGATGTAGATTTTGGAGCAATTCTGCATGCATTTCTTACATTTGGGCACATCCTGCAAGAAGAGGCACTGCCCCTTGGTTCCAGACTATATTTTTAGAAATGTTTTTTTAGTTAACAGCCCTGGTAGACAAAGTTAGCATCTCCTTCCAAAACAAAAACAAAACAAAACAAAACAAAACAAAACAAAAAAACAGATTTTTTTAAATTATCTAGAATAATATCTTCTTCCTCAGTTACAAAGGTCAGGCAGGTGTGCTTGAAGCACATTTTAAAAGGTTAGAGTTTCTAGCTCAGAGTTCTTTTCCTGTAATGTACCCCATGGTGTGTCCAGGGGTCGCCTGGCCTCTTTTAGTCACACTGTGGTAATAGGGGCTCAGAGAAATATCACAAGAAAACACATTCTTGCTTCTGTTATGAATAATAAGCTATCTTGTTTTGTTGGGTTTTTTTTGGGGGGGTGACCCTTTAGTCTCATGTTTTCTGCCATCATCCATGAAACTATGGCCAATTAATTTGGTAACTTTCAAGAAGGATAAAATCTCAAACCCTCTAAAATTCTTTAGACTAAATAGAAGTATATTTTGTTTGCTGTTATTCCCTGACCATTTCACAGCCATGAGATTCTAGAATCCAAGGAGATCATAAGCAGTTCCACCACATATGATCAGAAGAAACGTTACCATATAGAACGCACCTTCGCCCCCCACTGTCTGATTTTATCTATATTTTGTCTCTTCTACCCATGTCTTTTTCTAATATTTCTTCCCTCTATTCTATGAAATTGGTGATGTCTCTCCAATTTAAAATGCAAGTATTAAAAGTAATTTTTATCTGAAAATAACCTAATGTTTATAAATTTAAGAAAACATAAAAATAACCTAATGTTTATAAAGAATTTAAGAAAACATAAAATTTGTTTTATAAAAACCTTCCAAAATTTCACCACTCTTGTAATACTTGATTCTCAGCTCCTATACCATCTTTGTGAGAAATTCATTTCATCTAGCAATACCATTTAGGAGTGTTTTATTCTTTTTTTTTTTTTTTTTTGGTTGACATTTATTGTGGCAACAATTTTATGTTAATATTTCTGAAGTGCCACCATTTACTCAGCTTATGAAGGTAGAAATTTGTACCTTAAAGCCTCTGTAGTTTGTTTATTTCACACATCCAGAATCAAAATCTGTCTGAACTTGAAGTTAAATGTTGTCTGTATTGTTAGCTTATTAGGTAAAGATATTAATAAAAACTAAAAGAAAATGTCCCAGTTCTTTTTATTTAGACTTGTGTGTCCAAGATCCTACACCTCAATTAAATAGTAATAACAAAAATAAATACTTTTGTTAACTCAGATATTATAAACAATGTTTATATGCGTTTATTCAGTGTCCTCAATTAAACGGCAAGGTATCTGACAGCAGCAGACTGGCTGTTCTTTCATCACTATAGAAATCTCAGTCAGGAAGCTCATATTTCTGATCAAAAGCTTGTTATTTAGATTAAACATATTGACATCTCCATACTCCTTTTATCCTATAGGATATGCTTTTAAGCAAACATTTATGTTAAATGAGTCATATGGTTAAAAACATCATGGGGAACAATAAAACAAAATGTGCATTAGAGATAATCTTGTATCTTAGTTTAATTATTTTTTGAAAGTATTACTGTGCTTGTTATCTAACAGTCACAGAGAGGAGACTCGACCTTTCAAGTTTTTCAAGATCATCTAAGAAACAGCAATTTCAAAAGCATTTTTATCTGTGACAGTGCACAGTGCAACAAAATGTAAAATACAGAAATTACATCTTATGATAAATCTCCAAAGGAGTTCCTTTAACACATTCATTGGCATTTCCACAGTGCACAGATAAATTTGTAACAGAACTTCAGCCAATGAAACTAAATTAGCTTAATGGAAGAGAAAAGGAATCCTAATTCTGTGTAGGCATATTTTGTGAATCTATTTTTATTCTATTTTAATTTCTATTTCTATTACATCTAACTTTGATAGTTTTTTTTTAATGTCATGCTAGAAGCTAAAACGATTGGACCCTGTATATCTAGATATATGCACAAGACTTTTTTTATTCATTCAGAATAAAATTTTACTATTAATTATGCTATAATTAATCACGTTAATGTGATATATAATTTAAGATTGATTGTAAGCAACAAGGCCATTTTTACTTGTATTAATTTAACAATTAAATCCTCCTTCTTAGTGATATATTTTTGTCAATGGTATATTTTTAAAGCAATATGCAAAATAAATTATTCAATATTCAATATAGGTTTTTCTTAAATGAAGAACATTTTTGATGCATAAGAAACTATCAAAGTGCCTTGATTTTACAAAAAAAGAAAAAGAAAAATGAGGTTCTGTTATGTAGTTGGACTAGTGACCACAGGTAGTTATGACAGGACTAGCAATAAATTACTGATTAGGAGAAATCATTTTTTCTATTAACCATTGTACTTATTTGTGAAGAAATAATTGTTCGCCTATGTATTTAGTGCATTTTAAAATGACAGTAAGAAACAAAAAAAAATTCTAAGCAACTTTACTAGTCTAATGTGTATTTCTCATTTTCAAAAGTTTTTCTAGATTTTATTTTGAAAGTTTGGAATACTTCTGTGAGTATAGGTACATTTAATCTAAAACAGCTGAACAATGAAATAGATTTTAAATACATGCAAGAATTAAATCAGTCACTCGAAACTATATGCATTAATGTTTGTTGATAATTCCAGCCGTGAATAGACTTGGTCATTAAAAAAAAAGATTCTAAGGCGAATATTTTGATAGTTATACTCAATAGAAAAGCAGTAAGCCCATTTTAGATCATTCTCTTAATATCTAGCTTAAATCAGAGTCTTCTGTTTTGAAAATACAAGATAAAAATATTTACAGCCAAAAGCTCTTTGAAACATAATTTGTGACTAGTTACTTATATTTAAACAGGATTATTGTGCCATGCTCACCAAAACTAGTTATTTTCAAATAATGTACTTTTCCCGATGCATCAGATACCATCTAAATTTAAGAAGGACATGCCATCAGGAGGATATTAGTGACTTTCAGTTTCCTGTTTCACTGAAAGGAACTTGAAGTAACCACTCTGTTTGAACAAGTAAAAGCCTGAATAGACTAAAACATCAATAACTCTTCTTGGATCCATAAAAGAGGACATAGGGCAAACCTCTGACCTCCAGACAGGAGAGACAGACAGGGGAATACATGGAGCCTCAGCTTACCTAACAGACATTTCTGAGCAGAAACCACAGGAGAACCAGCACAAGAGGAGAAAAGCTGGGCTGGAATTGATGGAGGCTCAGTTCAGACAGCTCTCAGAGCTCAGAACAATGGGGGATCCTGTCATAGGAGACCCCCACAATACTGTGAGATTTACCTACAAGATCTTGACTGCATTCTCACAGGGAAAATCTTGTTTCCTGTCTGGTGAAGGGAAAGAAACCATTTTGAAATAACCCAGAGTACTGTGTTCTTCTTAACAAGGCCTGCCCTCAGCAGAAACTAGTTAACCAGAGCCTATCCAGATAGAATTATCAGATTCTAATTGGCCTAAGGAAAGGGAACTGACCGACGCCAGTCAGCTCTAGCCTTCCAAAAGAGAGAAGGAATTACTCAACTCCAGTCCACCCATTGAGGTCATCTCCTCAAATCCTTTTCTGTCTAATAGGGGCCTAATAAGATGATTACTTATATTTATGTAATTAACACTCACTATAAATAGTTTTCTATAATGCACCTTTCTAATCCCGAGTGCCAAAGAGTTATGTATTTTAAAAGTATAACTAAAGGCTCTTTAAATACAATTACATTTCAGATTATGATTTAATAGTTGTAGTAAGAAGTCTGACTCCATTTTTGATGTTTGGTAGCTGACGCTCTGCTCCTTTCCGTTTTTAGCCCCCTTTTCTGGGGAGGCCAATAAGAAAGCCCAATTCCCTCACGTGCTGCCAGCAGGCAGATTCAAACTAGGCAAACTCTCTAAACCTCATCCCAGTCCTACTAATCACACAAACATACACAAAAAAGCCACCAGCATCTCCTCGGGCTCCCTCGTGTTATTCTAGTTTGAGCCTGAGCCCTTCTGTTTGGGGAGTCCCTTTGATATTTTCTCTGGGTGTAATAAACTTGATTATGCTTTCACTGGTGCGAGTGCATCATTCATCCTGACATCTATTAATTCCTGGATGGGTGCTGCCCTATATAGATTGTGTTTATAACTTGCTTGATGCTCATTATTGAATAAGAAATAAAAAGGCTTTGTCATATCTCAAGGTAAATTATGAACTCTCTAAAACATATTAGCCTCCATTCTAGCCTATTTCTTTTTCTTCTTTCCTTTTTTAATTTTTTTCCTACTGTTCTTTCTTCCATCCTTTCACAAGTAGGCAATTATCTTAATTATATCCAATTTGTTATGACAGATATTTGCATGTGAAGTGGAGATAGCACAGATATAAATAAAACAATACTTACTCTTAAACACAAAATCAGGAGTGGGAGGCTTTATAACAAGAAAGATATCTGAATAAAATTGTTATCTTAATGAATCTTGTATCAAACATGTAAAACTTTTTTATAAAAGCCCCAAGGAGGAAAAATATATTATTAATGCTGCGGCAGCCATGGAAATGTGATGCTTAGGTCTCTCTTCAAGAGAAGAGGGTTTACTACAACATCCATGTCAAGAACATGCTACTGAACGTTGGGGATACCGTTAACCAAGGCCCAAGCATAGCAAAAGTGATAGGACTGGAGAGCTTTTGCCCAACGTGGGACGTCTCCAGCGAGAAATCTCTGCTCTTGGCCTCTTTAAAGGCTTGGACAAAACGCTCAGAGCTGCCCCAAGAGGTTCTACTCAGACTTACTACACTCTGTCCCTTTAAAGGTATCAAACCTGTATCAGAGTCTGAGGTTTGACCTAAATACTTTTGCACTCTCTTTCCTTTAGATCTCATTGTCAATTTCCTATTCATATCATGTGCTTTTCTACTTCTGTCCTAGAGTCAGCTTCCCAGAGAAATAAAGAAAAAATCATCTTCCTAACCTTAACGACTGCTTCTACTGGTGTGAAACATGTCATTCATTCACTTCTTTGGTTTCAGGTAATAATATTATGGGTTGTCCAACAGGTAAACTCCTCTGGATTATGGCACTATTCCAGTGGTGGAATTGAGCCTCATTTTTCTACCAATGTATCTGTCATGTGTTGTTCTGGAAGCCATTTTGGGGAACCCAGCTGAGACTATGCTCCTTTGTCCCTCTCATTGGTTTTGAAACCACTCAATCTCTTATTTCTTAATATATCTGGAGATAGTACCACATATAGGAAGTTAGAAGAAAGAGAAGACATTAAATATTCTTTTGATAGTGGAAGAGTAACCAACTAGTCTAGAGAGCTATTAAAGGATTCTCTGCAGCAGTAAGGATCTACTAAAGGTTAGTGGTCATGAAATTAAAATGAAGCCATCCATCAGGATTATTTTTTTGCCATTCTTTGGTGCCTGATGCCTGCAAGATGAGAAGATATGAACAAGCAGAGAACTGATTTAGCCTGCATTTTTCCTATTTTGTTAAAATGAGAATGTTCATGAAATCATGAGTATGTGCAAGGTTATAATTGAAATGATGAGCCTTGAAATCTAAGCTGAGTAAGATATAAAGTTAGGATATCTAGTAGTGAGAGAGAGGAAAAAAGTAGTAGGAATCATGCATCAGACAAGGCCATTAAATAGAATATTGTGAAGAGGAGTCAGTACAAGGAAAGACAACTAACTCTGTCCAATTATAAAATAATAATAAAGAAACTATAGTTTGGAAATAAAATTTAGTTGTTCTTTTGGGGTCCTGGACTCAATTTCCAAAGCATGGGTGTCAGAGAGGGCTTCCCACACAACATCAAGCAATTCTCAGGACACCAGCTGGGTGTCCTTTAATTCAATTTAATTCTGACACTATCTACTTGGAGAAAGCATGCTATTCCACTGGTTAAGAGTTCAGTCATTCAAGACTACCCACCCCTGCTACAATTTCAGATACTTCTGACTGGCTACGGATTGGAGGTTCCAAGGACCCCTTTCTTGGAATTCAGATATTATTTGCAAGTTAATCTTGTTACCTATATTTCTGACCTGCGGTAGGTCCCATGATCTCCTGGGGTTTAATTAATTTGCTAAAGCAGCTCACAGAACTCAGGAAATCCATTTAGTCAGTAGATTACCAGTTTATTATAAAAGAATATAACTCAGAAACAGCCAGAGGAAAGAGATGCACAGAGCAGGATATGGGGAAAGGGCACAGAGCTTCCATGCCCTCTCTAGGCCCATCCCTTTTCCAGCACCTCCACCTGTTCGTCAATCAAAAATCTCTCTGAACCCAGTCTTTTGGGTTTTTTAGGGAGGCTACATTACATAGTCATGTTTGATTATATCATTGCTCATTAGCATTTTCCATCAATCTCCAGCTCCTGGGAGATAAGGGGTTGGGGAGAGGGAGACTGAACATTCCAACCCCCTAATCATACAGTTGGTTCCACGGGCAACCAGCCCCCATCCTAAGGTGCCTTCCAAAATTCACCTCGGTAGCATAACAAAAGACAATTTTGTTGCTCTCCTCACTCAGGAAATTCCAAGAGTTTTGGGAGCTCTGTGCCAGTAATAAGGACAGAGAGCAAATATATACGTCTTACCATAAATCATAACACCACATTTATTCTAGTCCTACTTATTCATTTTATCCTTTCATTTTTTAAATTAAAATATTGTGGTCAGAAAGGCAGAGTTACATTCACATTTTTGGAGCCAGTAAAAAGAAGAGCAAGAATTATTCCTATGTGTTAGGACTATTCTAAGTGATTTTATTTATTAAATAATTTAATATCTAAACAAGAAGGAGATAATTAACCCTATTTTCTAGGTGAATAAAAATGAGGACAGAGAAGCACGAGGCTGCAGAGCTCATAAATCGCAGAGCTGAAATTAGACTCTGAGAGTCTGACTCCAGAGTCTGTGTGCCCACTTGGCATATTCTACTCTCTAGATCTCCTGAATCCAGGTATCTTTCTCCTCTGCCACATAAACAACTTATTTGACTAAAATTTTTATTTTTTTGTTTGCCTACTTTCCTGGCAATATCCTTAATTCATTATGCAGCCATAGTCTAAAATGGCCTATTTTCACTAAACTGGCGTTAAGCCTGCAGAATAATGAAGTCGACTGTTTGTGATTTTATTATTTGTTCATGTTTATAACCAAATCAGAACAAACATGTAGAGTTTTGATTAGATGCACACTGATCAATATGCAAACATTCAACACAGTTGTCATAAAAAATCAGAAAGAGAAAAAAAATGTAAGGCTGTAAACATTGGCCTTAGTCGTTAACCAGGCTGCATATAAAATATTCATTGAATTTGTATTCATTGCAAGGAATTCTAAATTTCATGTTATTATCTAGTCTTAATATAGGTAATAAATGCATAAGGTATATTAAAGAGCCTATAAACTATTAAAAGTGATACAAAGACTTGAGTTATTTATTATTTATTTATTTATTTATTTATTTATTTATTTATTTTCTGACTTACTATTCATTTGACCCATAATTTCAGTTGTGGCTGAAAATTATAAGGTATAATTAATTTCAAGGTTTTAAAAAAAAAGTCCTTATTAGAATTTGCTTTCTGAGAGCATTCAAAGCATCTCAAAGTAATATGTAAAGTAATTAAGGGAATTCTTATTATTCTTGAAACCAACAGATGGAAGCTTCCAAAAAATTAATTGAATAATAAATATGACAACAGGGAACAACATTATTTGAATATCCTCCTGGCTCAAATCCCAGTACTCAGTAAACTGATGGGTTTTCACAAATATAGTAAAACAATTGCACAAGTTTTGTTTTCAATAATCTTCTTATTTAATTCTGGACATAAAGCACTTACTTTAATTCTTAAATGTTAGCAATCATTTTGCCATAATCTGAAATTCTATAGGAAACATCAAGAATGCCAGAGTGCATAATATATATTTCCATTTTCTCAGATGTACTATATGAGTGTCATCATAAAATATCATTAAAATATTTAAGTGTTAATTCCAATTCTTTGTCAAAGGAGAGGAGAACTGTTTCCTTGATTTCAAGCTTCTGGAGGCTACCTACATTTCTCGACTTGTGTTTCCACATCCCTCCAACCTCTGCTTCCATCGTCATATCTTTTTCTCTTACTCTGACCTGCCTGCTTACGTCGGGCCCAGCCAAATGATACAGGACAATCTCTCCATTTAAAGGTTCTTAATTTAATCACATTTGCGAAGTACCATACACTATAAAGTAATATATTCACAGGTTCCAGAAATTAAGAGGTAGATATCTTCTGAGAGTTTTCCAGAGCTAATTTTTTATTTTTTAAATTCCCATACACTGGTAGCACAATAATTGTTCTGTAAATTCATTTATTATACCTCTGCTGCCAAGATTGAGGCCATCTTCCTTGATCTATGTTTACTTCTGTCTGTAGAAATACGTTTAATTGCCCATTTTGAATCAGTTGCACTTATTTTTGATTCTTTCTTAAATCGTCATATTGCTGGTTACACTATCAATCTGTTTATGTATGTTGTCTACTTCTCCATTAAATCGGTTAGGATATTAATCATACATATTTTTTCAAATTTCTGGTGATAATTTTAACATTCTTTTTGTATATGATCTGGGTTCTGATACTTATTATGTATCTTCAGTGTTCCTGCTTTAATGTACCTTGTAAGTTTTTGCTGAAATGTGGGTATAATGTACTGGCTAAAATGAACAAAATAATTAGGAATCTGTAAAATATGTTATTAGTGCTCAAAGGTATAAGAATATTTGCTCCAAGTTAAAATTTATTTTACTCAATATACTTAGGTTTAGTTATTAAAATTGTATTTATAATACTAATATATTTAATTCCATTTATTAAAATTACATTTTTAACAACAATTCAAACTTTGAATTAAGATGTACGATATGCCATTAGGAAGCCTGATCAACTTCTGAGGTATTATAGCACTATGAAAAATTATTTTTTGGTTTTCAAAAAAAAAAAGTGACTACAAATAGCTGTCTTTGTCATTAAAACCCTTTATCACTTTTACTTAATTTTATCCTGGCTTTGGTACTGACTTCACAATAGGCCATTAATCATTCTTAGTAGGAAAAGATCTGTGAATGATAAAATAGGACACATTATTTTTTTTCTAAATAATTAAATAAGATTTTTAGTTGGCAGCAAAAGTGGCAGCTAGCTTTTTATGTTCTAGTAAGATAATAATTCAAAAAAGATTTAAAAGAGAATGATTTGGTTTTAATATGTTTGAAAATGTGATGTTAATAAAAATAATCAATTTTATTTGGTATTTTAGTGTAATTTTCCTACTAGGTCTTCCAATCAGTATTATGGAAGGAGCATGTTATTTAAAATAAACCAGATGATTTAATCAGGGGGAAAAAGTTACAGAAAGCTTTGCCTATTAATTTCTTAAGAAAAAAAAAAAGACTTACACTAAATAAAAAACTGCTAAGTCTAATATTCCTAAATATTACTCATTATAACAATATTTTTCATGTTAATCCTTAAATATGGACATGAAAACTTTACGGAACATTTTTTGTTAAATATGTTAAATATATTCATAAATTAATCTGGTGACATGATTATTAACAAGCTCTTAAATGTGATTTCAGAAAACTAAAAGTAATAAATATGATTTGGAACACAGTAATATAACAAAGATAGCTTAGATAAACAAATTTAAGACTCTGTAATGGCAGCTTGGGGAATGTAATTTCACTTCAGAGAAACCACTTAATAAAAATTAAAATAAAGTAAATGTTTAAAAAATAACAATTTCAAATTTGAAAACTCTCGAAGACAATTGACAGCTTGCAAGTGATTCATGAAAAATACCTACTTCATTAGGTAAGAATGGAAAGTCTGTGATCTCTTTGATTCGGGGTATGGAAAAGGAGTTAAAGCTAACTGGGATATTTTAAAAATTAGAGACCTTCAGAAGGGCTAAGAAAATAAATTCTCCACACATTCTGGGTTAGAAAAACCAGGAATTCAATGAAAATTGAAAGCTTGGGAGATATAAACTTGCTGTGGCTGTGAATATATTATTTAACATAAAACTTAAGCTGCCCACTTTGCTATGAGTAAAAATGCCTTTGACTGTGACCCAGAGGTCAATGTCTTCCGCCAGCATCTACAAACCTGTGGTACAGACTTACCTGCTTTCAAGTAAAGTAAATCCTCAGATCCTTCATGGTTTTTAACATCTTGATCTCATGGGGTTTATCTTTTACTTTGGGGAGACAGACACTAATACAGTAATCCAGATATTTGTACTTTGGGTGATAGAAGACTATGAAAAAAATAACACGTATAAGGAGAACAGAATGAGAATGAGGTGGTGCTATTTTATATGAGGTTGTCCAACATTGAATGAACTTAAAGGAAATGAGAGTGAGTTCTGAGAATATTCTGAATAAATGGTTGCTTCAAATAAATCCTGAAATTGCTTTAGTCAGAAACATTTCCTTTGAATTTGTTTAATCACATGAATTTATAGCTTTAAAAAAACCACTAAACTAAAATTAAACTTAGTGGGAAAAAAATAATACAGACCAAAAAATAATCGAAGATTTAATGGAGGCATACCTAAGACATAAACATTCAAGATAACAATTTAGAAAAATTTAAACAAATACATAATCAAATTGATTTTGCTATTGTTAAAAATAAAAGAATCTTTTAAGCTTTTTACATGTCTGATCTGTATCCCCAGATTTCAATTTATATTTAGTTAATAAAGTTATATCTTAAAAATTATGCTAATTAAAATGTATATTTTTATTTGGAGTATGTAAGAGTGCTACAGCCATACAAAATACACTCTCTTCCTCCTTATTCTTATGAGATAAAATTATACACTTCGAAATAAAACTCGATAAAAATATTATTTTCTGTTTTGTGGGGAAAAAAATAAAAGGAATGAATAGTTGTACAAACTCTCTGACCCAAGAGGCATAGAAGCAACATTATCAATATTGTGAGATAAATACATTATTGCCAGGGCATTATTATTGTGTTTAGCAAGTTGGTTTTCACAGTTAAAGGTATTTTGTACCATGTATATTGTCTGTCATGACTGATTTTTGTTTTGCTTTGTTTTTAAAAAGCAAATGTACAAGATGGTTTATATTTAGTTATATCATTAAATTCTAAGATTATTTAGCATTTTTCCATATTCACATTGAATTTATTCACTAATTTTACATTTTTAAACTTGAAAACGTATTGACTTATTTTCTGTTTCAAAGTTTTTAGATATTTAAAATTGATCCCCTAACACACATACATACACACAGCCACATGCTCACACGCATTCTTAAATTCTTTAATAAGTTAACAAAAATGGCCGACTGATATTTCGCCAATGCCTACTACCAGAGTTCAAGTGCTCATGATGTCACCTAGCCGATTCAGATGGAGAAAGGCTGGCACCAATATGCTGGTATGTTTTTTGTCCCAAAGCGATGAGAAAGTGAGCTACTCGGGGTAATTCGATATAAAAGAAAATGGGCAACTTAAAAAGTTCTGGCCAAGACTCCAATCCATGGAGCTGAGGAGCTGACACACTGTAGTTCTTGGTATACTTTCCATCTACCCCCCCATACATCCAGGTGATAGTTGAATACCTTCCTTATAAAGTATTTTCATGCTTTATTAAAATGAGTCCAACAACCTCTCTTTTCTCTGTGGTAAGTACCTTCTCAATTTTCTCGTAATCGTAAAAGCATGTCATTCTCAATAACTAATGGAGATAGATATCTGATTCTAAGTCATATCAGATGGCTAGGAAGCTCCTAAGAGGTAATCTGATTTTAGAGCTCTCTGTAACCTACACCCCTTTGGGTTATTAACTGAGAGAAAATAGTAAATTGAATAAAATTCCATAAAAATGCAGAGATAAAGCAAAGTGCATGAACCATAGATGAAGTGCTTTAGTTTGTTGGGGCCCACAAAATAAAAGCTATAAAAGAAAGCTAATGGAAAGGAGTCTCTTTTGTGAAGAGAGGAACTAGATGCAAAGTGTATATTATATCCTGAAGGTTATTCCAGTTTCTGTGTGGTAACGTTCCACATGCTATAAGGATGCAGTGTTTTGCAAATGCTTTATGGTCTATTTACTGCTCTCTAAGTGTCGTTTAATTTACTGAGTAAAACTGAGCATTTGTTATAAGTTTCTGACAATGAAGAAAGCTTAACAAGCATAAAGTTTCATGAATTTGAGAAATCAGGAGAAGTTTAGATTGCACAAAAAGGAAAAATGCAATGAGATGTACTGAAACAAATACTATTTACTCAAAATTCCAAAGTTGTAACATTCCCCGTAATTCTACAGAGGCACAAGTAGTTGCTTTGTAATTTTATAAAGGCACAAATAGGTGATTGTAGTGTATAGTTCATTAATAAAATCGAAACTCTGTGTGTGTGTGTGTATGTGTGTGGTTGCCTGTATTTACATCTATGCATCCGCATTGTTCTGGAAGCAGACTACTGACATGACCTTGGCAGTGTAGGGAATAAAAAACAGGATGACAGTGAGAAGGGGAAGTAACAAATTCCTTATTAATTTTTACCAGTGCTAATTCTGGTGACTGAGAGTGAATGAAGATTCTCATGATAAGATTAGGTGGTTAGGGTTTAGATAAAGCTAAAATGGAATTGAGTTGATAGAATGAAAAACTGTCTAATTACCTAAATTATGGCTCCATTTTACCTTCTATTTTCTCCTCCTCTTTATGCCACTGCTCCTGTCAATCAAGTCTTTTCCACTCTACTCCCTTAAAAAGCAAAACAGTTATTCATATTCATGCAGAGAGGTTAATCTATAAAATACCATTAAAAATTTCTTCTCAATAGCGTGAATAAGATCACAAAGTGAAATTCACTGTAAATGTTATTTTTTATAGTGATCTTAAATGAAACATATAGCAATTTCTACTACTTTATGTTTGGCACATGGAATTATTTAATTTTTACATCAATCTTCCTCTTTAAGGTGGAATATTAAATTATTAATACAATTTGCCTAGTTTATGTAAGTCCTCTCCTCATAGTTATATATTTGGTGATTGAAATACAAAGCATGATACTTTGTAATTAGAAAAGTCTGTTACACTCAAATGTTTCTATTAAATTTTGTATAAAAAACTTAATTTCATTACCCATTATTTTACTTAAGATAAGCAACAGAACATGTTAGATTCTTCCAACCAATTAAAATTAATCATAAATGTAATCATAGTGAGATATAGTAGAAGATTACTTGATTAATTCACTAATAAAAGGAGAATCTAAATATTCCACAAAATGTATTCTCTTAGGCACATTATTTCCTTTCCCAAAGCTATTGTTTATATTATTTATATGTACAGCCAATGTTTACTTATGTATTCGAAAATATAAATGCCAAGCAAAGTTGCTGTTGAAAGTACTGAAAATGTCAATTTCCTGAAGTATCAAGTAAATTGTTACTTAAATGTTCCCAAAGAAGGATATGAATAGGGTCAGTGAACCATGGGAAGTGTGCAAAATAAGTCTTTTTTACTACTGAGACCCACTCATTGTTACCTTCGTCATATCAATGATAGCTACATCCCTAAAATTAGAAGGCATTCCAGGGCTTTATTATTATGACTGAAAAATGGGATATTCTGTTTGTGTTTCCATCCAAATATATCCAAATATCCAGCTGCTTCAGATCACATGCATTGCTACCATCTGACTCTGAGCCAAATCCATTCTCTGTGGTATTACTGCAAAAAGTATCTCAGAGTTTCCTGTCTCTTTACTTGCTTCCCTGTGTACTATCTTCAGCACCATGATCAGAAAGATCCTTTTAAAGGGCGATCTGATCGAATCAATGCTCTACACAAAAACCCCAAATAGCTCCTCATTTACTCAAAGAAAAGACCTGCCTTATACAGCCCCACCCTCTGTGATTTGTCCACCACTCACTTCCTCAATGACTTATCTCCTTATATTTTTTTCCTCTCACAGAAGACTACAGCCACACAGGTTCCTTCCCCGTCCTTCAATGAACCCAACATCGTTATACCACTTGCACTGACTTTTCTCAAGGTTAACTCACATTTTCTTGAAATCTGCTCAAATGGTGCCTTCTCAATGAGGTCTTGTTTATTTAGTAGCTAATTGAGTGGGCTGTTGTTTTCATACCCTAAATTATCTCCATCATCCTGATTTTCCTAATTTACCATGTTGATAATCTGTTTAGATTAGTGTTATTGAAACTGTCATTTCCAGTAAAAAACAAACAAAACTGTAATTGGTCCATAATGAGATAAGTTCAGAAATTGAAGTAGAGACATTATATGCATGTAAATCTTTTTACATGCATACAATTTTTTTATGAAAGCACTTCTTTGTAACTACCTTGAAATTAAAGAAAAAGGTCTTCTACTCTCTTTCAAAGACTTTAAGAAACACTGCTCTAGATTAGTTCTTTACATGATCATTTTTACAGACTTTAATTTCAACTCTATTTCAAACTTTGAAGTCTGCACACTTCAAAGACTTGCTAGTAATCTTACAGTTTCAGCTTTTGAAATATTATTTTGGGATATCCAATTAATTGACTATGATCTACGTTTTTGACTCTCTTTTTATGATTTTATCAAAATACCGGCACTTTATGTAAATATACTTATTTCCTGAACTCCTTTATTTAAACTGAATGTCTTTCTTACTTTCTCATTTATTTATATAACATTTCTTCTTTGGTATTTCAACTATTTTCTTGCAAATTTGCTCAACTTCCTTTCCTCCTTGGCAAACTTCTTTTTTACAAGATACCAATGACCACAGTAGAATGAATTTAAGAATGCACTGAGAACATAAATAGAATAGATTGATTTATAGGAAAGTTCTATCACTCAATTGAGAAATTTATCTGTAATATTATACAAACGGTTCTAGTATATATTCTAGAACAGATATATAAATGCTACTTGAATTATTGTTTGTGGCTAGTGTAACCTGAATATGAACATGTGGCAAGAATGATATGAGAAACAAAATTTTAACATTTATACACATAAACTTTTTTTCATGCGGTGTTAAGTAGAAAATAATTTGTCAACACAAACACAATTATCAGTCACATTTCAACATCAGAATCTTCAACTAAGCTTTTATTTATTTTATTGAATTATTTTCTATAATTTGTTCAATTAATAATCAATATGCTGTATGTTGATTAGATTTAAGCATATATGTGTCTGTAAGTAGTAGTAAGAATGTACAAATTCCATACAACTAAAAGAAAATTAGAAAGACTTCTAGTACATATCTTGATGAAATATTTAATCAGATGTTCAGTGAGTGGGCTTGGTATCTAATGCAGCTCCAAGTCCAGAAGAAGCTTATCATTATTGTTATCTTATATTCTTGTCTTTAACAAAAATTAGTCTCACTCAGCTTGATTATTAAACAAATATAAATGTTATTTTGCCATTTTACATACACATACAAACTTGCACTAAAAAATAACAATTTATCATCTTTGAAAGTTTCCTACATAGATATATATATATAGATATATATGTGTATATATGTATATATGTGTGTATATATATGTGTGTGTATATATATACACACACACACACACACATATATATATATATATATAGAGAGAGAGAGAGAGAGAGAGAGAGAGTTCTGTTTTAAAGGTTCATTATTGGCATTGAACTTGAACATTTTCTCCAAAGTCACAGTAGTGACCTCTAAAAATCAATAAAGTTATTTAATTTATAAACTTAGTAGAGCAATATCTGTGCTTATTTGAGATCTGTATTATGACCAGGAGTTACAGGGAAGAGTTGAAGAAGAAGATAATGGAGAAGATTTTTGATTTTTTTTTTTTTAGACAAAACATAATTTTAGTGCAAGGGAGGGGCAGGGAGGGAGGCAAGTCATTGAAATACTTCTAACTCTGTTTACCTTTCTTTGCATCTAAATAAGTTCTCATTGAGTTACATTTTCCCTCTGGCATATTGTTAAGACTTGTTCAAAAGTTCCTTGCTTCAAACTGCCTTTATTTCACTCTTGCTGACAAATAACCTATTTCTACAACAGAGTTAATTTGCTAATGAATATTGGAATTGTCACATATTTTATACCACAAATATATGATTATATATCTTATCATGTTGAAGAACAATTAGGCCAAAATGAATAAAAGATAGACATTTTAATGTCCATGGGTTCCCAAAAATAAATTTAAAAATACTAATACCTTATGTGTATAATTTATCTTAAAACAGCAAATATTAATGAACTAATAAAACAAGTACATATATTTTATTTTGTATTACTTAATCAATTATTAAATTGATTTGATAGTAATAATTTAGTATTTTACTGATTTAAGTTATAATTGATTATAATTTATAAATATCTCAATGTTTCTAAAACATACGGCATATCCACCTTTATTTGTCAATATTTTCTCTGTGCTTATTTTTAAAACCTCTTACAAATAAATATTTAATGATCTGTTTTAAATTAAAATAAATACAGACTATAGTGCATACAAGTGCTACAGATTTAGACATTTAATCATTTATAGATTTGATTATTGCTTATTTTCAATAATTTTCAATCCTGCCAGAATTCATTCTCTAGGTAAAGGAAAATAATTCATATAGGCAAACACTGAGAGAGAATTTAGCTACTCCGATGACTTCAGCTCTGAATTTTGCAAAACTTGTCGAGTTTTAGAATTTTAAGAATCAAAAATCTAAAACAAATTGAAGTTGGGTGCTTTATTTTTAAGAAGTAATTTTCTCATTATGCCACAGAAAACATTATTTTATATGGTTATCATATTTAATAAGACTATTAAGATTCAGATAGAATTTTTTTAATGATAAAACATTTAAGGTCATGAATTTTATCACCCAACATGGATTGCTTATTTATTTTTTCTTGCTTATAGATCAAACTCTTAGTTAATAATTTCAATAAAATACTTAGGATCACTTGAAAAGTCATCATCTTATAGATTTTCTCTAGGAAAATTATAAGGAATCACCTCCATTTTTTAATCTAACCATCTGCTAGTTTTTTTAGACATCACTCTTGTATTTTCCACGATATACCAGTTAGATCAAGCAGAGCCCTATGCGTTCCTACTTCTCAATTCTTTTACATATCTCTTCTCAAACTCTTTTCACATTCCACAAAGTCAGTTCTTATCTACCTTTCTTTAATTTTCCTCTTGTATTCCTAGTAGCTCATAATACTTTCTTATCAAAAAGATTTTAGACATTATTAGCTCTTCATCTTCACTGTTCTGTTTTGTTTTTAATATTTTATTTGCCCTTAAAAGGGGCAAAAGTAATAATCCCAGATTATAATACCCAATAACCTTAAGATTGCCAAAGTGTTCTTGAGTGAATAATTTTAAAATAATTTTAAACTTTCTATTTAAGAAAGGAGAAATAAACACGATCTCAATGAGTTCTATTTAAAGAAACTACAGAAATTAACCACTTTACGTATTCAATATAGTCATTAGTAAATCTTTTAAAAGAATCAAAAATACCATGCATTGGAACAAATTAAGTACAGAAACTAATTAACAAATCCATTTTTCATAAAATTAAACTTTAAAATAAGGATTTAAGCTTACAGGTTTTAACATATTTCTATTACATGAAAGAATGAGTTTAAGAAGTATTAGATCAGTAAGTGTCTCTCCACCTTTCCATTAATTTCAGACCATCATTTCATCAAAATGAGTGTTTTTAAACTACATTGAAAAGCTGTGATTCAGATAAATCAATTGCTTTCTTGGATGCTGTCTATAGGGTACTGGGCAACTTGCAGCTTAGATAAGTATGCATTTATTGTTTAAGTTTCTATTGTTTCGGTAAATAGAATAATTAAACATTTGACTTCATCTTTGTAATATAGCTTCTCAAATATTAGCAGCACTGTTACTTCTGTTTTTATAATAGCCGTTTTTTGTCTATTCTTATAAGTCTTTGTTTTGTAATAGTATCTTTTGAAAGAATCCTCCTAAGTAAATTTTTTTTTTTCATTTTCTGGTTAAATAATTTTGCAAACTAATGAACATGTTAAAATGTGAGAATTTCGATTTCATTATTTTAGTTTATGTAATAATTTTGAGAGAAATAAATTGTACTGGATATCTTAATGCATTTTATGTCCTTTTCCTTTTTAGTGGGATGTGCTAGTATTGTAAGTAGAAAAATATCTCTCGGGCATGGTAGAGTAGATAAATTAAAGACCTTCTAGCTAAGATACTAGTTAGGGAACTCTAATAAACACACACACACACACACACACACAAATATAGTGCTTTAGATATTCTACATATTTTAGTTCCACAAAGTAAATATTATAAAAGTTAATTTTTCCTTCGATATGAATCTAAGTAAATACCTCCAGTGCTGAAAATAGAGCTTACAAAGTCACAGTCCCAGGATCTTTCTCTCTTTTGCTCTGGCTTGTTCAGCAGAGGGCCCTGTGGTTATTTATGCTCTCTCCATCATATCCACACTGCAGTGAGCTGGAAGGAGAAAGAAAAAGGAAGTGGACATGTTTTTTTCCTTTCATGGCAGAAGCCGGAAGGTGTACTTATCACTTTTACCTTCTTATGATGGGTCAGAATCTAAAGTTCATACATAGCTGGAAGATAAGCTTACAAATACAGTCTTCAAATTCAGACCAAGACCCCATCCAGATCTTCCATTTTAGATACTTTCAGAATTGATATTGGGAGGTCAATGTCAGTTTACGACATAATAATTGTTGTTATAGTCTAAATTTTTAAAAGAAACTATAATTTGCAGCTATTATTTAAACTAAGTAATATTTCTTAAGGGAAGTTCGTTTGTTTTCTCTAACATTTTGTTTTTCTTTCCTAGTTTTATTATAAGTTTTATGTATCTTTTTATTTTTGAGAATTTATTCAGAATTTCGATATGGCCTGATATGTAACAAATCTATGGATACTATTTGTCCTATTGGGACTGTCAGAGAAAATGTATTCTTTCTACAAAACATTTTTACCTATAGCTATTATATATAAGATTCGAAATATCTATATATTTCTCTTAAAGTATTTTATGTATAAAAGATTATTTTTTAAAACATCCTATATTTCTTCCATGAAGATAGTAATCATTAACCAAGAGACTAATTGATATTATCTAGAATTAGTACATAAAGCTAACAAATAAATTGTAATAAATGTTGTGACTTTTTAGCAGATAAATTATTTTTCTCCAAGAGGATTATATTTAAGTCTATACATATTTGTTTATAAAATTTAATTATAAATTTTTAAGAAAAAACATATTTCTTTACATGTATCATAGAAGAGAAACTAAATACTGACTACAATGTATATATATGAAATAAAATAATAGAAAGTAAAAAAATAAAAATAAAAGGCTTTACTTTAGGGAATTTAAAAAGAGATCGTTTATTTAAACATATCAGTGAGTTCTTGAAAAGAAAATCTTTTATGTTCTAATTAAAGCAGAAAACTTCGCAACCTGAGTTACTCAGCTCATTTTTTTTTCTAATTTCTTTAAGTTAAATGCTTCTAAGGTAGGTCATATAATTCAGTGACCTTTAAAGTAAAATTAAAATGTTTGATTTTATTGCTTTTTTTTTTATCTCTTTTTCTTTCACCCCATGCAGCCTGTAAATGCCAGCAGAATTAATTGCCTAATTACAGTGAATAAAAACATTGCCTTTTAAAAGTTTTCAAATTTGTATATCCTGCTGTGGAAATTTTGCTTGACTACCTGACCTATGTAGTTTGCACTTCCTAAAGAAGAAAATAAGGGGTCTACTTTGGAACACATTTTAACTTGATTACAAGTGCAACAAGACTGCTCTATAATTTTGGATTATTTTATATTTTAAAGTCTTAATCTGGAGCCATTTTACTGTTTAATCCTTAACTATAACTAATATTTATATCCTTTAATAAGCTCTATTGTATGTTTTATTTTTTCTTGATACAATTTAATAATATGATAGAAAATAGGAATAAGAAAAATACTAATTATTGTTAGATTTAAAATAATGGCACACATTTTCCAGCAAGAGAATCGCATTAACTTGATTTACAGGTTTCAGAAAAAGCTGTATACCTAAGCTACATACATAATTCCTTTTACCATAGCCCTTGAAGAAGTATACAGCATTAGATATGCTTCATATTTATTTTCCTTTTTTAGATAATCTTGCTGTCTCTGAGTATCACAGGTTCTGGTATATATAGAATTGTCATGTCAATTTCATAAGGTCATAGCTCAAATATTAGATGCAAAGGCATGAATATAAAGGCAAGATTGCTAGATCAGAAAGAAGCATTATGTGATATTACAAAAAGACAGGAGCAAGAAAGATTTTGTGATCAACCTGTGAAACAAAAATAGAACTGCGACCCAAAACTTAATTCAGATATCAAAACCGATGATGCCACACCTGCATCAAAGAAATGTGAAAAGTTTTATTTCTCATATATAACTGTATCTTGGCACAGAAAGAGAAAGGTATGTCTAAAAACGGCTTGAGAAAGCATGGAGAGATTACTAGCTTGCCTTTTATCATGATTGGGGTTGAAGCCAGGTAGAGGGTTTTGACCATTTGGTATGGGATTTACATAGATTGAACTTTCCAGTGGCATCAAAGTAGGGAGCTAGGTTCTATTATTAGTTTTCCAGGGTGTGGGACAGAAGAGGAAGGGGAAGTGGTAGGGTGAGAAAATTGTTAATAATTCAAAAACGAAAATGGATTTAGACTTTATTACAACTCACCCCAAGATTTAGCTAACCTAAAATGTGCTTTGATTCTTTTAATTGTATTTGAATTTGTTAAAATAAGCCATTAGGATATTCTATGAAACTTGTAACATGAGTCCAGTAAAGAAGTAAAAGTTCCATTGACTATTTTAGTCATGAGTTGCAATGGTTAATTTTATGTGTCAACTCGACCGGGCCATGAGGTGCTCAGATAGTTGGTCAAATATTATTCTGGGTGTTTTTAAGAGAAAGTTTCTGGATCAGACTAACATTAAAATTAGTGGACAGAGTAAAGCAGATTGTTCCCCATTATGTGGGCGGCCTCATCCAATCAGCTGAAGGTCCAAATAGAAGAAAGCTCACTTTTCGAAATAAGGACAAACCTTCTTACTTTTGAACTGAAATGTTGGCATTTTTTTTTTCCTGCTTCCTAACTCAAACTATAACATTATCTTTTCCTGGGTCTTGAATCGGCCAACCTTCAGACTGTAACTATACCATCAGCTTTCCTGTAACTATATTATCGGGCTTTTGGACGCAGACTGGAACTAAACCATTGACTCTCCTGGGTCTCCAGTTTGCTGACTCACCCTTCAGATCTTGGGATTCACTAGCCCCTCCATAATTGTCAATTACTTATGATGAATCTTTCTCTATTATACATCTTATTTTCACATCCTATTGGTTCTATTTCTCTTGAGAATTTTGACTAACACATGAGCCCAGCATTGTGTATTTAGTAAAATGAAATGGGTGTCTTGATTACTATTAATGATTCCTAGAACTCCAAAGGTGAATAAATGAGTGTCTTGATAAAAAACTTGTTGTGTGGTTTTGTTATGTGAACATGTGAGACCTTGGTTTTTCTCATAGGAATTTGTGATATGTAATTCCAAGAGTTCTTTTTCCCAAAGGAAGAAAACTTATATATTTTGCTGCCATCTGCTGGGCCAAGTGGCCAGACCATTGTCAGTGGATCAAAATTGTGTAAAAATATGCAGATGGAGCCAATTATTGGCCAAGACATTCAATGTCACAGTGACTACAAACAGTTTGGCTAGTTGTACTGAGACTTAGGTTTCTTCCTATTCAAGAACATTCAGTTAAGGGATTAAAAGCAGTAGCTATTCAGTATGTGCCATCATGTGCACTGGTGGTGTTTCCAATCATAAATTATATAAACGACTTTGCTGTTTACTCTTTTGATCCCAAAAGATTCCATAGTAGCCAAGGGGCTCAGGAGAGAGACGATCATATCCAGAACTGTGACACCTGGCAGGGATTAAGGACAGGAAAAGCTGGTTCTTTTTAAAGATGGTATATGTCAGAGAGCCCAGGTATGGCTCTCACCTGTAGTTAGCATTTTCATTTTAGCAAAAGTCCTAGGCGGCCATGATAGCTTGCAGGGTGCTGCTTCCAGGACCCAAGTAGATAGGTATAGTGATTTATGAGCTCGGGGCCTGTGCAAAGTCTCTGTTTCCAGGAAAGCAAACTGTGCGACTAGTAATTGACGCTCTGCTGGCATAGATCCAAGAAATTAAGTTTCTCGTGTTAGAAACCCATGAATAACTGTGGTCATCATGGGTGGTCAAGAAACTCTAAAAGACATGAAAGGAGGTTGCCAAAGACTCTACAGCGAACAAGTCTCTGAGGGACACTAATGGGAGTTAGTGTCGTATTGCAATTTTAATGCAATCTAGAGTCTTTTGTTATAGAGAGCCCCATTCAAAGTGGGCTAGTTTGTGAGTAGCACCATAAATACATGTAAGTGCAATTTACAAATAAGAAACACATTGCTTCCTAAATCAAAAAAAGGCCTATATGATCTTGGGTTTCTATTTGAATATTTTGTGTGATGAGTGTCGACAATCCTTTCTTGATAATGTCAGGGATGAAGCACCCCTTATCTGTTGAAATAATTACCCAGGAATTGTATTGAGATGGAGGGGTCTTTTACTTTGTGTGAGGTAATGGTCTATCACTTTTTATGAGCTCTTTGTGAATGTTTATATGTTCTGAATGAGTACATAGAATGAATCTCCACAAACTAGGATGTCATCAGTGTAATGTCATACTTGTGCTCCTATAGAAAGTTGGATATGATTAGATCTTGCCTTCAGATATTGCGTACTATCGAAAAGCTTTGGGATACTGGTATAACTAAAGCATCAAGGTAATCTACTGGTCCAAAGTGGAATTTTTTAATCAGTGGCAATAAAAGTTATCTAAACCTCTCTCAAAAAAATAAAAAATTCAGTGAGTAGCATCTACATTCTCTTATAAGGATAAATCTGAATAATAATAACCATTATAAGAGCATTCAGCTCATACATCTTTAATAGTCTCCAGTAAACATTTAAAAAGATGTCTTATACCATACTGAAGGTCATGTTAAATAAAGCTGCAACTGCAAACAAAGTGATTTCTTTGATTCGTTGCAATTAAAATGGATAAATTAAAATCGTAGTCTAAAATGTTGAATACTGTTTGGATAAAGATTAAAGGATATGCTGCCACCTAGTGGTAAAATTTTTTGCCCAAAGTAAAATATTTTCATATTTCTCTTAAGTAAATACTAGGTTCATGTGTTATGGTTAAATGAACACTGTATAGTAATTAACAAAATTGTGTATGTGTTAGGTTCTTAACTGCTGCACACTTGACTCTGTTTATCGGTTTAAGCATTTTTACAAGAGAGAGAGAGATTGTAGATGTGACTTTGGGAGAAAGTAATCTAGTTGCCCCTCTCTCTGACTTCTGTTCTTGTTACTACATTTTTCCTTCTCTAACAGTGATACTCCTGTCTTTCTCTTGTAATACTGTTGTTGATTACTTTGGGCCCACCTGGAAAATACAAAATAAACTCCCTATTTAAAACTTACTCACGTCTACATTGTCCATTTTGGCATACATATAGTGAAACGTATCCTCTGGTTACAGGAATTAGGAAGTGGGTGGCGTTAGGGAGCTTTCATCTGTGTTGCAGTTTGCTTTTTATTTTTCCTCTTTGTCTCCTTTTTCTTCAGTTTCTCCTCTTTCGTTGCTTTCTTTAGCTTTAGGTTTGAATATTATTTTATTTGTGAATCTACTTCATCTCTTTTTCTAGTGTATTTCAGTTCTTTTTATTACTTCTGTTACCTTTCTAAAGTTTGTAGTATCATTTTTATTTAGGTTGTCACAATATAAACCTTTTACAACTGTACACTTCCTTTCTCCTTAAAAACTTTTGTGATGTTCTTGTTATGTATGTGATAAACTCCACAAAATAGCCTTTTTATTTTATTTTCAACATTTAGTTAAGCATAAGAAATAAAAGTACTTATAGTTACATTTGCATAGTTACCATTGATCATGCTCTTCATTCTTCATGAAGATGTAGGTTTCTATCAAATGACATTTTCTTCTGCTTGAAGGAGTCTCTTAGAACTTTTGTAGTGCATATCTGATGTTATGAAAGCTTAAAGTTTGACAAATTAAGAGGATACTTTATTTTTCTTTCAAAATATATATTCACTAAGTAAATAAATATAGATTAACAGTTTTGCATTTTATTATGTTTTGGTTTTTCAACGATATTGATCTAATTCAGATAAAAATGTTTTGGCTTTGTTTTGGTTTAATTCTTTAAAAATATTTATTGTTAAAGTATTTTTAAAATTTTCACCTAATTATATTAGTTATATAATTTCTTGGTCAATTTTAGTTGATTATATATTTTCTTTAGTTGTATTTCCCTACTTCTTTGAATGTCTTGTAATGCTAATTGTGTGGCAGATAATGTAAATTTATCTTATTGGGTGCTGAGTATTTACACTCCTAAAAATATTCTTGAGTGTCTTTTTGAGATGCAGTTGTTATTTGAAATCAATTTTGATCATTTTAGGTTCTGCTTTTAAACATTTTTAATGCAATATTTAATCTCTCCCTAATTTTTATGTCTGGCTAGCAAGAGAAGCTCCTTAGTATTCTATAGAATGTCTATGAATTATAAGGTTTCCCACTTGCTCTGAATGTGTTTTGGCACAGTTTCTTCTAATATTTACATTGTAGGTATTTCATTCCCTGGCTTCAGATGGATTCCTCTTATACATGTCCATATCTCTTCTCAGATCTATAATGAATGATGAATAATTTGCAGAGCTCTAGAGTTTCTCTCTGGGCAGCTCTTTCTTCTCTGTCACTCTGCTACTCTACACTATAAACTCTAGCTACCTTGGCTCCTCTGGATTGCTGTCTTGTCTTCAACTCAGGGAGATTGTGGATACTTCCTAGATTTCATCTCAATGCCATAGCCTAGAAACTCTCTGAGTAGTAAACTGGGACAATTTTAGGGCTTGAATATTTTTTTCCCTAACTCTCAGAGATCACTGGGTTTTCTTGCCTATTATCTAATGTTTTGAGAACCATTTTAATATATTTATATTACTTTTTTTCGTTGTTTCAGAGGGGAAGTTTGGTCCCTGTTATTCCATAAGAAATTACCTCTACTTTTTCCCTTATGTTTTAATTTTAACATTTTGTATATTTTAGCACATTTTCAAGAATACAAACAACACCGTATACCTTTCATTTAAATTCATTATGTTTTAATATTTTCACATATTTTCTCCTTCCCTATATATATTTTTAAAAATCATTTTTATGGATGGATATCTTGAGAAAAAGGAAAATCCCATAGATCAAATAACAAAAGTATTTTGTTGTCCTAGTGACATAAAAGCAAAACATCTTCTGATGCATTTATCAAAATACAGTAAATAAATTACGCATATCAATAGTTGAGGAACAGAAAGTGAGCAGTAAATTAATGTGTTCCAAGTTGACATGTTGACATGTTGACATCTAGAAGAAATACTCAAATTGGAGCACTACCTGGTTAAGCCTGTAAAGGTAACAGTGATAGAAAATAATAAAGCAAGAAGCAGAGCCTAAACATGCAGGGCTTAATAAATTATGTGATAAAATCTGTAGCATACCTCTTCTTATTGCACTTCGCTTTATTGTGTGTCACAGATATTGCATTTTTTACAAACTAAAGGCAAGACTCTCCAACAACAAAGGGATTATGACTCACTTTATTGTGATACCCACTCTATTGTGGTGGTCTAGAACCACACCCACAATATCTCTGAAATAGGCTTGCACTCCTATTTGCTACTTTGTAGGAAATGGATTTAAGTTTTCTGAAGGGCAAACCAAGTAAGACATGATTCATTAGTCATAATTGTAATCTAGAGGAATTATCAGGGTAATGATATATGTTGTCATGGAGTTGGAGAAATATAGAAATATTTGATTAAAATATCAGAAATAAAGATTAGTTGATGATTAGAGGAGAAAGTAGTCTCAGATACATTTTTAAAATTCATCATTAGTAATTCCTCTCATTGAGAGGAATAATACAGATTGGATTTTTTTTTGAACGTTAGGGATAATGAATGTTGGTTTTCAATATGAACAATTAATACACACTTGTATTTGGTATCTATTACTATGTAACAAATTACCTCCAAAATTTGTGTCTCAAAAACGATTAACATATTTATTTCATGCTGCAATAAACTAATAGAGTCAAGAATTTGAGAGCGGTTTAACTGGACACTTCTGGCTCTCAGCCTTTTAGGACACTACAGTCAAGATGTTGGTTAAGGCTGTAATGATCTAACTCCTTGACAAGGATCCACTTCTCAAGGTAACTCACTCATATGTTTACGAATTAATGCTGGTTGATGTCAGAGGCCTCAGTTCCTGGTCTTGATTCTTTCCCTACAGAGCTGTTTGAGTTAACTTGTTTCAAAGCAGCTGGCTTCCCAGAACAGTACATCCAAGAATGAACAAGGCAGAAGACATGATGACATTAGTGACCAAGCCTCAAATGTCACACAACATCATTTCCACAATAATATCCTGCTAGTTAACACAAATCAGCTCTTTTTAATGTGCAAGAAGGCCTCACAAGGCTGTAAACATCATTTTCAATTTTCATTCCCTAATCTCATGCAAAAAAACTTAACTGGAGATTATATATATGTGTGTGTGTGTGTGTGTGTGTGTGTATTTAAAAAACATACACTCTATCCACTATTGTGATTTAGCTGTGAGAATAAAGGAAGTAAAGTAAAAAGACAAAATGGTCTGTAAAACATTTTTTACAGGTAAACATTCGTACTCTCTGTTCTTTAATATGGTAAAATCACAGTGCAATGATCATTAAAGCATTTGACATGACATTAATGTACTTTTCCAGTCACCTCTGTTATTTCTTAAATAGTGACTTAAAAGTGAGATTGAATTTACATTACATTAAATAATAAAGATGACCTGTTGTATGTTTTCCTGCATGGATGCATACATATGGATTAGAAACAGGAAATCACTATAAAGAGATAGCTAGAAACTGATGTCTGCACAGAGTTGATATGTACTGAAAAAGAAAATAGAGTATTTTGGTAGCAAAATTGGCAGGTTTTTTTCTATGAAATTATTTTAAAACATATTTTATCTAGAAGTTGTTTTAAAATTTTATATATTTATCTTCAACATTTTTGCTACATATTTTATTTCATAAAACCCATTTACAAACCAAATTTTATATTGATTTGTGTCTTTGATGATCACTGGTCTATGTTATTGTTTTCTTCCAATTTAAAGTAAATGTGTAATTTTAAAATTTCTTTGAAATGTATGTGTGGATTAAGGCAGCCTGTGTGTTAAAAAAAGCAGTCTGTGTTCTTCAAATTTTGTCTTAATTACGATGTATTATAACATGACCTAATACAATTATTTTTGCTATTTTATCTTAATATGATAAATTGTAAAAAATGTTTGTTGTGCATTTTATATACAATTATGCATGAAATTATAATAACATTTTACTCTGAGTTACACTCCTATTTTTGATTCTAAAAAGCTTTTAATTTTGTTTCCCAGCTAATATTTTGTCATAATACTTAAAAATTAAAAGAGAGTTAAGTGACCAAAAAATGTTTGTGAAATTCTGTAGTAAATCATGTGCTATCTGGTGGAATGGTCTGAAAATGAGTCTGAAAAGATAAGTAGTGTCCAACAAAAGGTGGTCTTGATGCCATGCAAAGAGAATCAGTGAAAGATTTTAAACAGAGAGGTTGCATGAATAGATTTTAATTGGAATGATAAATCAACTGTGGAGAATTGATTATAGAAGGAGTTTTGAATCAATGTCACCCAGAATTGTTATGCATTTTACACAATCTCAAATCAAATCCATTATGTGAAAGGACTTCTATATTTATATGAGCTGTGATCCAATTATTTTTGCTTGTTTCTAGGTTCTACAAGAGAAATTTAGACCCTTGCTATCTGACAGTGGCTCCACACAGATCTTACCATATAGAACCATTAATGTTGCTTGAGAATTCATTTCATAACATAAAATTTTCTAGAAAGTTTTCTTCATTATATATTTTTTTCTCTAGATCTAAAGGGTGAACTGTGTAAAATAAATCATATCCTTTTGAGTACTTTAATCAATGTAAATAGATTTTCAAAGAATGAATTAGTTCTTCTAAATCAGTTATTTTTGTTTACATTCCAAATAAGATAAATAATAGTGATGATGTATGGATTTTTAGAAGTATCTATAGGTCGACTGATTCACAGGCTCAGTGGTAACCTCAGGCATCAAGGTATTTTTTCTCATCTCCAATATCAGCTGCATCCTAAATACTCTATTTTTGTCAGTACAGCATTGGTGCTCGTAAGCACTCAGGGCTATGTGCTTCCCATTAGAGTGATTTGGGATCAAGAGTTTTCATACTATCCCTTTCTACCATAGCATTTTGAGTTAAGGAGGTAGATATAAGACAAATTTCTCTCCAATATACTGAAAGTGAAAGATTCCCTATAAATAAATACTTTTGCATATTTTTATCTTATGCAAGCTAATCTTAATCACTTCTCATTAAATACTTCAAGAAATTAGATTTATGGATAGAGAAACTGTTCTTCTAATTGTTTTTTTTTTAATTTTGTATTTAATATACCATTGAAAAACTGTTTTCAGTAATTTTAATATCAAAGTTAATTTTTTTCTGGAACAATGTTTAGTAATGATTTAAATAAAGCAACTAGTAGTGAGAGTCTGTTGAAACACAGCTTCATACATAGCAGTGTGGGGAAAATTAATTCACTATTATTATGTTTACATGATTAAAAATAATTTAGTGTATTAAAACTCAGGAAATTGGGAATTTTCATTCTATTTGATAGCATCTAGAGATATCCTTAACATGTACAAACACAGACTGCTATAAATTTGTTTCTTGTAGATTATGTGTGCAATTTATATTTTTTGTGTTTATATTAAAGTTTTAATTACCCAATTTTAATATGGATTTTGAGATGATTCACTTGCAATTACTCCAAGTTTGTTTTATGTACATTCTTAAAATCTATTAAAATTATATAACCAATGTAATAAAATACTTTCATATTCAATTTTATTTTTATAAATTTAAAATGGTTTCTGATCCATTGTTTCTTCACAATCATTTGATTGTAGACATTACCAATTCTTTGAACCGGAATACTTTCACAAAGAAATTAAATATTCCAAGACTTTCATCTGTTTTCAAATCATTTTCAATTATTTTTTTAATCTAGATTTTAAATTAGTAATTATCTTTGCAGTAGCAGCAAGGAAACAAAATGGCCTCTGAGATAAATTTAGTTTGCAGACAGACATATTGTCTTGCCTAAAGAATAGTGAAAAATGTTTAAGATGGCTCACTTATATTGTTTTACATTCTAATGTCCCCTTGACCAGCACATTTAAAATTTAACAGCAGTGTGCAGCGATGAATTGAAACAAGTGTTCCACAGTATTTATGAGTCATATTGCTTCCAGCAAAACCTACTGAAGTCCTCATTAAATTAAATGATTGTTACTTGCAGTAGGATTCACATGGCTTCTTCAGAAATCTTGAAGTTTCTAAGTAACTCAAAATGTACTCAAATTCTAAAAGTAAATTTTGCCCTTAAAATTAAACCAGTCTGATTTACTGCAGGTATAGACACCCTGAAGTCTTATAAGTACCTCCAAAATTTACTACTAAACCCCAAGAAGCTATTTATCAATAACATCTGGTTCTCAAACTGTAATTATATTTGCAAAATTTTCTGTAAAATTCTTTATAAAGTTTTTTTTTAAGTATTTAGTCATTACTCAAATGTTACCATTTAGAGAATTTTCTATAAGTCTGAAAGATTGCTCTATAACCCATTCCTAGCCATTGTGCCAATATCATTAAATTGTATTAAAATAGTTGCTTACATATTCAAATGTATCCATATGTAAAATATTGGAAAATCATAAATATGTTCTCGTAGAGAAAGATCACATTATGACTTAGAAAAACACTTTCAGCTTTAATAACTAATAAAACACACAGTTGAATATAATTTTCCAAATTCTATAATCAAGGATATGATCAAGCTTTAGTATCTCATTAGTAAACATCTTGAATTTTGTGAAACCACATCTTTATGTACGGTGTGGTGTTGTGTGCTTCATTATCATTATGAAGGTTGACTTGTTAAGCTGTCAAGGATGCGGTATGGTAATGAACAGATAATTTCAGATCAATTGCAATCAATCAACGTTTCCCATACTTTTTAGACTTTTCCTCCTCAGATTATTAAGTTAAATGTTATAATGTTGTCACAATGAATTCAAATCTGATGGGCCATTTTTAGCATAATATTATATGATGACAGGAATTTAAAGTTAAATTAATCACTATTATTTCAAAAGAAGCAACACATTCAGTGCTCAGCATGAAAATACAAAAAAACTTTGTTAAAATTATTCAATATTATATATCTTTTTAATATATTCTTTAAATGATGACATGTTAAGAGAAAACATGTTCACCTATATATACTGCCACTATATTAAATAAATGCCTTTGCTTATAGAGTATTTGAAATATTTGAAAATTATGAGTATTTATAAAAAATTTTTTATATATTTAAGAATTGTTCATGAGTTACTTAATAATAGTATTTATCTTATTGGCTTATTTTGAGGGTAAAATGAGATAACACATGTAAAATACTTAACCCACTAAATTAATTAGCTAAATGGTGTACACTGATGGACAAATTTTAATAACTCTCATGGCTAGTAAAAGAGGTTTGACTTTGACCACAAGGCAATAATATATGACAGTTAGTTGCTGACTACAAACGAAATGACATAAAAGGTCAATGTTGGAAGGCAATGATAAAGAGCCGTTATAGCCTCATAAATATTTTCATAAATAAAGACGTGTCCTCTAGTTATATTAAGATTTATTTATTTACTTACTTACTTATTTTGTTTCTCTTGCTTTGGATATTTGGAGTCTGATGAATAATTCACCCTATCACTCTTTGTTTTTCTTATTCCTTAAAAAAATACTATTTTTGCACTTTTTTTCTTTTAGCTGTTGTATTTATACTGAACTAACATTAAATAATTTTCAAAATTTAAGGAATTTTTTTTGTTTTTTCTAGCTTATTTGTACTTTTTTTTTTCTCTTAGAAGTTGTATTTGAATTGAGCTAAATGTTTATTAAATAATTTATAAAATTTAAGAAAATAAACTTTCTGGAAGCTTTGTATGAAGACTTTGCTAAAATGGAACAATGACCAATAAATAGGTTAATCAAATGATTTCTCTTGAGATTGAAACCAAAGTATGGTGACAGGGTCGATTAAATGGAGCAGAAAACAGAAGTGCATGTTGCTGAGCTATATTAAAAGGTATATGTGCTGTTTTTTGATAACATCGTTTTATTCCTAAATAACTTTCTAGTTTAAGATCCATAAGGCTCCTGTTTTCCTCTCTTTCTATTTCACTTCCACCTTCTGATTTCTTTTGTCCCCATAAACGTGGTTGCATGACCCAGTTTATGACATTTGACCGATATAATTTTGTGTGTAAATACATGCACACATATATGTGTGTATGAGAGTGTGTACATGTGTATAATGAAATACTCAAATCCTTAAAAATGAAAAACAACAGACAGATCTTTTAAGTCAAGTTCTTGGATTTTTGTTCTTTTTTTTTTTTTTTTTTTTTTTTTGAGATGAAACAATTAAAGAAATGGAAAGTTAAATTAAATTTAACTTTGAATTGGTGGCAGGATCCGACCTCCTGCCCCCACTGGCCTTTGTTTTCTGTTCACAAAATTGTTTGATATTAAGTGTTATTGGAAATAAAATTTTATATTTCTGTATTTCAATATCTATTTATAGTACACTACTATACTCATTTAAAAATCATAGAACATTTTTTTAAAAAAACATTTTAAATAAAATAGGAAAGTAAATGGAAACTATATTGTCCAAATGTAACTCTTCTTAGCAAGTGGATCAGTAGAATAAGGGACAGAAATTTCCCAGAATAAATATCTGACATGTTTGGGAATGAAGGATGAAGGAGTTTGAGTAAATTATACACAGATTATGCAAAAGTAGGTTGCTTACCTTGTACATTATTAATGCAGCATGCAACTTCAGCAGTCTCTGTTTATCACAGTTGAAGATGAATTGGACAAATGCCTTAATCCTGTTCTCATTAGAAAGTCCTTATTTTTCTCTATGTTGGCTAACAGCTCTGTCTTAGATCAGTAAGGTCTGTGCCTATCCAGATGTACAATATAATCAACTCAACAATCTATAATTTGATCAAACAAAAAGTAATTGGCATTCCATGGTATTTGTTTCAGATTCTGGCCTTTGTATTTATTCATTTTCTGGTCATGTTTTTTAGTGTTTGACACTGATGCCAAAGAGTGGTCATTTGCTCTTTAGTAAATAAGATAATAGTGCAGAAATGCTGAAAAAGATAGATGTCAAAATGGGCAGCTCAATATCAAAAGAGCTCTAATCCCCAGAGATTTCTCTCCTCTCATAAATAAACACTGGCTAGATTAACAAAATCATCTTAAAAAATCAATTTTCAGAGTGTAAAACTGGTCAGTAAGTATTGACCAAGTTAACTTTCTCAAGATTCACTAATGACGATGTGGCAGAAATTATGCGATGGTCGCAGGCAGTACTGTGTGCTATTCTGTCAAAGTAGGTTGGCGTCGCAGAACAAAATGCTGGCGTTTTCAGCAGACATTTATTTGATTGACTTTTGATGTCTAAATCCTATTATCTTAGAAGAGATTATAATAAGGGGGAGAGGCAAATGGTAAAAAATGGAAAGGTCAGTTGGCATTTTATGTAAAGCATGGGTCAAAGTCTGCTCCATGACGGCTGGAGAAGCGGCAGGACCAGAACAGGAGGCTGCGTAGCTGGGCCCAGGTGTGTGCTGGAACTGCTCTACACCGGCTTACCAAAGCGTATTTTAGGAAATTTCACAAGTCAGTTGTTAAACATACTCATCATTAGAAAGTGAGTTTTATCAAATTAAAATTAAGCAAAAACAAAGGTAGTAAAAAAAAACAAAGGTAGTAAACAAACACATCATCTCTACTCCACATTTAGTAAGGTTATTTGAGTAGCTTAAAATTATCCATGGTGGTAGTATTAACACTGTAAAAACAAGCACAAACGCTTTTTTTCCTAGCAATTTTAATGGTGAAACTGCTTTGAAGCTGTTTATTATTTATTAAAATGGAGACTTTTCTCAGCAAAATTATTCCTATTTTTTGTATGTATGTTTGCTTTATTAAATTCTGAGTATAGCAGCAAATGCTTTCACAGTGATTATTATGGGCCAGGCACTCTTCTAAGCATTATACATGTATTTACTCATTAATCTTCAAAATAAACTCTATAAGGCATTTTCAATTGATATAACTGTATTTATATTTGAAGAAACTGAAATATAAATGGCCAAAATAACAAGTCACAGTTCTCGTGATCAGAGGATCTGTGATTCATATTTTATCTGACTCCGCACTAACCATTACTCTGTACTCCTCTTTTTAGTTATTCACCTGCCAAACCAACATTTATTGTTGTGTGTGCCATTTTATGGATACCATAAAACTCATCTTGATGAGACAGTAAAAACTTTCTAAATTCCAGAAAAAAATTAAAATTAGGAAGTTTTATGAGTTAAAGGATATTCTCAATATCATTAAAGTATCAAGAAAAATGACCTGAGAATGGATTTGAAGACAATTGAATTATGTACTTGAATAAAAGCAAACGCTGAAGTTTGAATTAAATATAAAATGCAATATGATCAAAATGGTTACCAGTTTATCTTCACTTCCCCCAAAGGGAAAATGTAACTTTGAAGAAAGTATAACATAACATAACTGAAAAAAAAAAAACAAAAACCACTGCAACTTATCCTATATTAATTTAAGATTCTCTCTAAAGATAGGTTTGATGCCATGGGAAGTTGAAAAGCATTTTTAAAGTGTTTCAGGCCCTTTGGACATCACTTAACTAATCCATTACTCACAGGACTAAATAGTCCAACTTAGATGAAAATTGCTAAGTTCCAAAAATGTTTAAAAAGCTCACTGATACTACCTTAAGTGTTTAGAGAGCCCGACTCAGTAGAATATTTATTTGAATATTTTCATTTGGCTAAATACCTGAAACGCAATCAGTTTATAGAATTTTTATTTAAAGATTCTCCTCTATCTTCCTTGTTATCTGTTTACCTAATCAGTCATGAAAAGTATAAATATAATTTTTCTAGCCAAGAGAGCAATAATAATTTTGTTAACTTCTGGTGGTTAAAGACAGAAGTGAGTGAGTAAGGAATTTGCACTTAACAACAAGACTGTTATCATCCAATTCCTTATTTATCTTATTTCTTCCTCTAAAATTAAAGACAGAAACATTCATATATTAAGACGATTAAAATAATACAGCTATTTTTTATCATTTAAAATAAATTTTATTAGAATTTCAAAGACAAGAGCTAAAAGATTATTATTTTTCAGTAAATGAAATTGTATATAGATGAAAACATTAGAATTACACAGACTATAGTGATTGAGAGAACATTCAGCTTATATCAGTTTTTCTTTCTGCTTTAAAACATAAATTTTAAAGCAGAACTATTAATCAGGCCCTACCACAAGAACTCTAAAATATTTTAAAATAATCAGTAATCCTATTAATGAAGATGTTTTTTCTTGGAAAATAGGTAATATTTAAAGCAATATATTCAAAATGTGTACAACTAAGATGCTTCACCAATTACAAAAATTACTAGAGGAAAATGATGTTTGTCACAACTTACAAATGACTTATTTTTATGGATTCTATCTCTGTTTAATATCTAGAAATATCAAGTAATATAAAAATGAAGAGAAATTCAATGACCTTCTGAGAAAGATGAATTTACCCCTATCACTGAGTGTCATACAGATTCCCATATTGTTGAACATCTCAAAAACAGAGATTTTGAATAAACATTGGGATGGTTTCTTTTTCTGCCTTGTGTATGTAGCTTTTGAAAATATTTCTAAATGGAGGTAAATACGTTGATACAGGAGTGACTTCAGGAAAATGGTGGAGTAAGCAGCTCCAAGTTCCTGTCCCCACAGCAAAAGCATACAAGTAGCAACTGTCAGAACCAACTTGTCAGAACTCTGAAAAATAGTCACAAGTTAATAGTTACCAAGTGACTACTAACAAACAAAAAGCAACTTTAAAATGATAGAAAAGTTTTATGGAATTGTTACTTACCTCTCTTCAGTTTGGTGGCAGTCTTGGTGACAACAGCTTATGTTTGCACCGACTGATCTGGTCACCAGTTTAGGAGAGAGAAGAGCAGACTTTAGTCACAAATATCATGCAGGTATGATCTTACCTGTCTTGTGACTATCTGAAGGGCTAATAGAATCCAGAAAAGTGGTGGCTATTTCTTGAAAACAGCATAAGATACACAACAAACCATGGATACCTGGGGCAAAAGATTGTGGTTGAGATTCACAGACAGTAGTACTCTGAAGGACTGGGAGGAAAAGCCAAGAAAGAGTTTTTTTAGGTCATTCAAAAGTGTTTGCATATACTTGGGAATTAAGAAAACCACCCACATAACCAAGGCAAGATGCATGATTAAAAAAGACCTTGGAAGATCTTAAGTGTTCACCTTGGACCTATCCCTAGACTCAGAAGTCTGGCTAAATGTTGGAGGAGGGCTACAGCACAAAATCAATCTGCAAATGGGAAAGATGAGTTCCATTTGTTTCTATGATTTTTAACTTCTGTTCAAGGAAATCATTTTCAAAACTAGTTGAGCAGATGCTAAGGAACAGAGGCTTTAGTGACCACACACAACAATAAACAGTCTCTGAAAAAAAAATACTTGGGAAAAGTCACTGGATAAATGTACTACTATAGCTTTCAATAATCAAATAAAACAAAAAATTAGCAAACCATGGGTAATAAAGAGAGTCTGATTTCTAGATTTACAATATTATAACATTCAAATGTTTAGCTTTCAATTAATTATCACAGAGCATACAAAAAAAAAATTATGACCCATTCAAAGAAATGAAGTAAATGAATAAAAACTGTCCTCAAGGAAAAACAAATATTTTATTTACTAGACAAAGACATTAAAACAATTATCTTAAAGATAGTCAAATACCTGAAGAAAAACAAAGAAGGAAGACTAAAGGAAATAAGAAAAGTGATGAATAAAAATTACAAAGATGTCAAAAGGAGATGGAAATTATGAAAGGAAACCAAACAGAAATTTTAGTGCTTAAAGTACAACTTAGGTGAAAATTTCATTGAAGGAATTCAAAAACAGATGTGAATAAACAAAAGATAGAATCACTGAGCTTAAATATAGAACAACTTAAATGATTAGAGAAGAAAGAGAAAAGAATGTAGAAAACTGAACAGAATCTAGGAGACTCTGGGACATCAGCAAGCAGAATGAAGGGCACATTCTTACAGTCTCAGAGAACGAAGAGAAAGATAAAGTGACAGAGAGAATATTTAAAGAAATAAAGAATGAAAACCTCCAAAACTTGATAAAAGATATGAACCAAAGCTCAACAAACTCCAAGAAAGATAAACCTCAAAAAGACCCATACCAAGATACATTATAATCAAGCTGTTGAAAGGCAAGTACAAACAGAATCTTCAAAGTAGCAAAGAGAAGTAATTTATCACTTAAAAGTGATACTCAATAAGTTTAATAGTCAGTTTTTATAATAAATTTAATCTGGAACTATGTTACTGTTGTTAGTGGGCTAAGACCATGTCTCACTCCTCACCTTTCCAGACGGTGAGATCTTTAGCAGAGTAACCTTCCCATACTCTTTACGCTTTACCAACTTTTGCTTATCCAGGAGAAGTGCAATGACTGGTATATAACAAACACTGGACAACTTTTCTTGATTAGGTGAACTTTTTTATTTAGGTGGAAGTACTCTATTAAAAATTAGTAATCATAGATGATTTAATCATGTTTTTCCTCACACAGCCTGCTCTAAGATCTCTGTAAAGAGTACAGGCAAAAAAACATATAGAAGTGACAAGGCCATTTGATTGTGGATCTAAGTCATATATTCAAATAGCTTTATCATCAACATAGAGTGATACTTGCCTAACTCCTGTTTTATCTACACTTGATTCAGAACTTTAGCAATGAAAGGTGCAATTGGCTTAACATCTGAAATCCTTACATTTATAGTATGTCTTTCAAAATAAATAAAGAAAATCTATGTCCTTCAAAATTGATTCTATATAGCTTCAATACTTAGAGTTATAATGCCAAATGAAAAAAATAAACTTGTTTACACTTAACCCAAAGTATATACATGAGTATATTGCTGTCAGAAAGTTAATTATTTGTGAGACTCTCATAGCACTTGTTTTTCAGCTTCCTCTACTCCTGCTGACCCTACAATCAACTATCACCATCCTTCCTTAAAATATTAATTAAGAATTAAATAGTAAAGTAAAGACGAAAACTAATTCCTTTTGTATTCAACCAAATAATATGCATTTTATAATCAGGAAGAACAGGTTTTCTACAAGCATCATCTACTATTATGAAAAAGAGAACTTTCTTCAATACATACCAACTAGTTACAGTTCTAAATGTTTGATATTTGTAAAGGAGTTAATTCCTTAACTATCAGAAATAATTTCCTATAGCAAGATTTTAATATATCAGGACTAATTGGGCGACAATAATTTTATCCTGAATATTCACAGTTCTACATGTTATAATTTTACTCCATAATTTACAAGGAAAATTTTGATGTGTGTGTGTGTGTGTGTGTGTGTGTGTGTGTGTGAAATAGTGTCTAATGTGAAGATGCTTCAAAAATAAGGCAAGCTAAAGTAGCATAAGAACTATGTTTTTCATTTTGTGGATTCTAGAAAATAAGAATTCATATTTTTCTCTGTGATCTTTCTTAAGATATGCATGAAAGCGGGTACTCCATTGCATATGTAAACAGATAGATGAGATCAATAGGAAGAAAAAATGTCAGAATTTAAATGCATTGTCAAGAGCATGTAGTCTTTGACACCCTGCATCTTCTACCACACTCGAGCACCTAGGAAGAAAGTAAATGAAGAGAATGAATGAGTATCTAGATAAACAGGATGCACAATTTCACACTCCTATGTGTTTTACAATATTTTTAAAGATAAGGTGAATTTATATCATGTGAACCTTTTTCTAATAAGCTTGCATGAATACTAACATAAGCCTGATACAAAAATTATTTCCCTATCAATTTCACCACTTCGGAGTAGACACATACATGTGTTCTTCAAAAGAGGTAATAAAAAAATAAATTTTTAAGGTTCTCTGATTAAGCCTTTTCTGCTGCTTAATTCACTTCAGCCTCCCCAGACCAAAATCCTCATTATAGACACACACACACACACACACATACACACACACACACACACACACACAAAGAACAGGAAAAAAAAGCTACAAAAAAGCCATAGATAAATTGCAAAATATATCTTTATATCATATCTTAAACAATGTATAATTTCCATAATCATATTTTAATTTATCTATTCACATTAAAAATCAAAGCCAAATAAATATGGGAATGCATTATGATGCATTAGTTATCAAATATTATTATACAAAGTTAGGTAATAAACAGCCTTAACTCCTTAGCTCTCGTTCAGCTTTCCTTAATGAGTTAATGTATAAAATATATCAAATAAGGATAAAACGAAAATTGAATAGAAGAATGGCAAATGGCTTTTATTAAACATTTTTTTGTTTTAACCAACTTAAAATATAAATTTAATTTTACACGCCCATATTTCTAATAACCATACTTAATAAAGATTAAACGCATACGTCTTTTATTATTAGCACTGAACTATCCTTCTCCTATTACCCTAGAGGCAGGTATTATTGTTAGCTGAGTAAAGTGACTCTTTACCACACACCTGGCCTTTTTCTTTCTGTGACCTGCACAAGCTGGCAACAGCTATCAGTTCAGACTTTATGCCAGAACATATATTTCTTCTGTGAGAGACAATACTATGTATTATTTCAGAAAAAAATCTGCACTAAGTCTATTAAAGAGTTAGATAACACATCTCTAAAGACAAAAAAAATAACAGTTTCAGTTTTCATTACTGATATTTACTAGGTGCCAAGTTCTATTCCAAACACATTTCATGTAATTTATTTATTATGTTTCTCTTTTAATAAAAAAAAAGTACCTATCATTATCTTCCATACATTACCTTCGTAAATCTTCCATGTAGGGGGGCTCAGGAATCAGCCTCAACATCATCTACTCTCACATATAGAGTGAATCTCATTGAAAATTCTGAAATAACTTTGACATCTATTTTAATTTCTTTTCTTTTTAAATTAGATTATATGAGAACTATAATTTTGAGGTAACATTTCAAATTTGGTTAGATGCTTCTGTTGTTTTAGCTAAATGTTATTGGGAAAAAATGAGATGGCTAAGAGTGGGATGGTAAAGGAGATACTGAGATCCTAGTAAATCAGAGACAATGTAGAACACATAAGAATTTTTCATAAATGCATGGATTCTGGCATAATTTCAAATAGGTAAATATCTTAAGATCCTTCCAAAGAATACATTTTGTTAATTCTTTCAAGTCACTATAATTTTGTCTGTTTATTATGTATGGAAAAGAAATATTTTATGGTATCAGATTTTAATTTTATATTTTAATTTTTCTCCTTGCATTAGTCACAAACTTAGGTACTACTTTATTTAGGAATAGTACTCTTGAAGAGGAAGTCAATTAATATATAAACTTTTTGCAGATGATATTAGTTGAAAACATATTTCATATATCAATGTAAAATTAATATTCTAAACTTGTTAGAATATGGTACTTTTCTTTATAAAATATGAAATATATTTTAAAATAAGGAGGATGAAAAGCATTATATTGTTAGAATTATCAGTAGATTTTCACACATATCGATAAATCATGCTTCAGCTCTGTATTTAATGCATTTTAGTGCTCCCATTATGTTTGAGTGATGAAGCAAATTCATGTATTTCTACAGATGCAATCCTCTTTTGAAAGGAATAAATTTGAAAGATAACTTTGACTTGCAATGTAATTTTATAAAAATATAAACTTATTTACATTACATAGAATATTTGTCAGCTGGACAAGAATAGTTCAAATTAAGCATCAAAAATGCTACCTTGAGTAATTTTTCAAATAAAAGTGAAGTGTGAGCATGGTTTGGTAATTTACCAGAACAACCAATTATATACATATATAAATGTAGTTTTCACTCACAATAACCTAAACTGCTAAGTGTTAGCATCTAAGCCAATTTAATTAAATTATTTTCAAAATGATCTTATATTGCTAGTATTAATAAGTCAAATTTTTCCTAGCATAACTATGTTTTAAACTGTGATCACATAGTGAAGGAAATTCAAGGTAATAACAAGATAATTAAAGGTAAAACATACCTAAAACATAAAAATGAAATGCAAAGGTTATTAGCTCTATTTTTGTTGTTTTTTCATATACATTGTATTTCTTTTTGTTGATGATATTGTGGCATTATTCAATAAGAAATGCCTTCTTATAAAGGATTCACTGATAAATAAACTCTTTTTCACTTATCACTTATTCAATCAAAATTGTGTAATTTTGTTTCTAAGAGCCAGGATCTTTGACTTTTTTTCAAGAACTCCCTTTGGTTACCTGAATCTACATTGCAACACCTTGTCTCACCTCTGCTCTTTTGAAGCGTAAGTTTAGACAGTGTGTAACAGAGATGGTTCTAAGTAGCAGAATATATTTATATGATTCAGAAATTGGATCTCTAATCAATTAGATAGCAACAGAATGGCCAAGGGAACAGTACGAATTTCTGGCATATTTATACTTTAGCATGACAATTGATAATTGTTTTACATGTGATTATCTGGGATGAAATGCAAGTGTAGGATTCACTGTGTCACGCTATATCTATAGCATTAGAGAGATACAAGGGAATGGTACCAGAACTGTGCAGCTAATTGTTTGTTGCTAGACGTCACAAACGCATTAAACAGAGAAATTATAGGCTCAAATTACCCAATTAATAAACAGTGCACTGTAAGAAAGTTAGAAAGCATCCATGGAGTCACTTAAAGAGATCCTCATTTTCTGTAATTGGAGATAAATTGATCCTGAGGATCTGGCCCAAGATCTGACTGTAAGAGAAGCAGAATTTCAAATTCAGTCATTTTTCTCAGTAAGTCAAAGTCACACTCAGAAATACAAAGCATAGGACCCTGAGACCTGGAATGAAAACATCTGAGTGAACGGATTCAAGAATGTCGAACAACTGGATCTCCTTGACCCCTCTAAACTTGCAGAAGTGGTTTTCCTTGGTTAGACTATAGCAGATCCCTGTGAGATCTGGATGGATTAATCTGAGGGAGATTCCTTGCAAAACCAAACTGCCCTCCACAAGATCTCCCACATCTCTCTTGGCCACTTACCCCAAAACTAGGATTAAGTCTCATCACGGCCTGCAGAAGTGCTGGACCCTGTAAGTAAAGAGACAAATTATTCATGGTAGGAGTTTTGCTAGGCCTGATTAATATGTGCCAACAGGAAACAGAAAAGCAATACTTTGACCCCAGTTGCAGGTTCTAAACCAGAATAGAAGGCTGGATAAGAGAGAGTTTAGTAATATGAAGTTTTATGTATGGAAGGAACACAGAATTCAGTGAATTTTAAAAGCACCTAGAGTTAGTTCTAGCGTGCCCTATGGATGGCTCTTAGAAATATTATAGGCCACTTTACATGGGGTGAAGTTTCCAGATATGCCATGATAGAGTGTGTGGAACCAATAAAAGACAGCAACTGGTCATGCTGGAATGACTGTGTACCTCAGGAAGGCCCAAAGGACATTAGCTTTACTAAGTTGTAAGGAATGTGCTTGTTACAGATTTGACAATGGCTGTCATCTGTAGGCCAAGGATGATGTGCAAATGATGATGTTTTGGAATTGGTGTCAATTGTGATATATAGAACTCTGGTACAGTAAAGGCAAGGTGGCTGCTCCTAACCACTACTGAGAGATAAGGGCCAATGTAATCCCCATAACTGTTAACAGCATCAACATAACAATGAAGGGGGCCTGTTATTCAGGGATGCATGGAGGTGGCTAAGAGACAATCATTGTTTCTAGGAATAGATGGAAAGACTGCCAATAAGAGTTTCCGCATATGCATGTATTTTCAAAAAATCTTCAGAGCAGATGAACAGAAGGTTGATGTCAGCCCCTCCAGTGAAAGGATTTAATTCCTAACATAGTTTCCAAACCTGAGCCAATTCTCAGACTGGTTAAAGCAGGGCCTGAGTCTTCCTGAGAAATTGCACTGATGCCAAAGCAAGTATATACAGTAGAGATTATTTTATTCATTTACCTAAGGAATCTATGGGCATAGGCACATGTGAAAAAGAAAGCATCCACATTGTTTGAAACACTGTGTGAACTGACACTTCTACCAGGGGAAATAAATGGTAATCATGGGGCCCTTCACGAATAGAGGCACATGGAAACGAGGCAAAAATTTGTTCAAACCATGTCTTCATCTCATGGTGAGTCAAATTGGTGCATATTTTCACAGTAAGTAAATCCTTATATCTTGAATCCTTATTTATCTTTCAGAAGACCCTGAAAAAATTCCCCTTCACCCCACGGCCAAGAGAGTAAATGAAAGCAATATTACCTCCCAGGTGTAATAGCAGAAATTAATGCCATTCTGAAAGACATGAAAATTAGCAGTTGAGGCAATCCTTATTGTATGCCCATTTAATTGATCTGTTAGCTACTACAACAACCCAATGTATCATGACACATTGCAGTGAACTATAGCAAACTAACCAATTGATAGCCCCATACACAGCTGCTCTGACAAGTATGATGTTCTAACTAGTACAGATAAACAGGCAGATTTGTTTTACATATATAAATATATCAATTCTTACTTTTAGTTCTAAAGTTTTCAGTTGAGTTGATTTTGAAAACTAATTTTCTAGTCAAATATCAAGTTATTTATTTTATTTAATATAAAACACATTATTGTTTTCTCCATTGTTACTGGTGACAGAATTTCCCACATTTATAATGATCAAATCTGGTTATCAATTGACTCCCAGAAAGATCTTAAATTTTAATATTTCTAGACAGAAAGTTTCAAGGACATTTCAAAGTCAATGAAGAGAGTTATCTTGCTTGCATGAAAAAATAAAACCAATAAAACATTGCCTTTACAGTTGCTATGTTACACAATTTGTATTTTCTTGGGCCAAGATAAATCATTTAAAAATCTAACTAAACTAATTTTTGAAGTTAATACATAAAAAGTATCCTAAGTTCTGTTTGCCAACAAACTCTTATAAATGATGTACAAATAAAAATTGTAAATATTAGAACAGTGATATTAAAACCAACCCCACACTATATGTTAAAATATTAGTTAAAATTAATTTGATATAAATGTTAGATCGAATGTCCAATACATTATACATTGCCAAAAAAAGTGTTTAAATAAAATTAACTAGGTTTATATAAATATGTTCTCTTATAAAATTATTATTCTTACTAGTGACATAAAATGTTTTATTAAATAAATTTAATTAGTCACATCACCAAAATAATTAAATTGTGATGCAGATAAATATTAGATTATACAAAGAAATATTCAAATAACATAAAATACTAATTACAAATTTTATAGCATTTTTTCATTTAATTTCTCTAGCTGATGCCACTTTAATCACATATATCAAACAATTTTTTTTTAAGCTGGTTAAAATGACACTTTATTTGAGGTAATATGGGCATAAATCAGAAGGCTAGTAATGTTTTTTACCCAATTACACATGATTTGTTTTTAGTTTTCCCTTTGTTTAACATTTACCTAGCCAAGTTTAAGACCAGAAGCATCTAAAGATTCTATATATTATACTATCAAATATTTAAATATCTACAGCTATTGCTTTTCATTTTATAATAACATATTGTGATCTCAGTAAAAATAAAATGAAGTAAAATTAATAGTATTTAAAAACAAATATTTCAAGACTATATGAGTTTTTGGTTTGTTGTTCATCTTTTGGGTTTATTTTTTAAGGAGAGTGAAGGTAAGAGCTGGTTTATGCTGGACTTGATCATATATTCTCTTAATAACTTTTGTTTGAATAAATGGCTAAATAGATACATGAGTAAATTACTTAAGAAATGGCTTCAGCTAAAGTGACACACACATTATATAATTTTTAAAATGGATCAATATGCCCTTTAATATAATAAACAATCTGTCTCATGACACAGCTTTTAAAAAAGGTCAAAAGATAATTTTAGCTTTCTAAATTTTGACCTTCAAAACCTTGGTATTTGCAAAAGATGCAATAATATTTGCCCCTTTTTACTTTTTCAGGGTGAAATGGTACATATTTTACATTTAAAATGTGTTTATAAGTATGTAAATTAACACATGTTTAATGAAGTAAATAATATAAATAATCAAATAAAAGAATAAATATTAAAAAATATTAATCCAATTGACCAGAGAAATGCTTTGGGCTAGAAACATCATTTATTGGCTTATAGTTAAATTAATGTAAATATTTCAGTATATACACCATATCTGATATCTGTGAGAATTCAGAAAACAGACTCTATGGAGTAAAATAAACTTTAAAGATATTTTTCAGCATAATAATACATACATTATTGGGTTATGGTGAATATTGTTCTGTTAACCAATATTTGCTGTGACAGAGAAAACATCCCAAATCAATCTATATCAAAATAAGAAAAGAATAATTTTGTATTATATCTATATCTTTTTAAGAAAAACTTGAAGCTTTGTACTGATATATATTTTTTCTTATTTATTTGTCTGAGTTGACTATTCTAGATTTTTCTCAGGCTCACCAACTGTTTCATCCTCCACCATCCCTTGTTGGAATCAGCATAAGATTTTAGTTCAAATTGGGGTCAAGATGTAATATAGATTTATATTTATAAGTTGGCTTCCAAATTTACTCTAACTGTATTGTTTCTAAAGATTAGTAAAAAATGCATATCTACTTATATTTCTTTTATGATTCATAATCTCTTGGCCTTTGCTCATTCAAGGATGTCTATGCCGGTGGATGAGCTGCTTCTTTGTAAAACTAAATTATCACCCCAAAATACTACCTGAAATGTTAGAAATTGGTTCAATCTTCATTTTATGATGACATTATTAGTAAAGATGTAAAAATCATTTAATGAACCATCTTTAGCATGCATAATCCACAGTTTTTAATTTTTGTTGAAAATATTCTGGGAAGATGCCAAGAGAGCAAGTATAACAAAATCTGTAACTTGTTAAGCAGGTGCCTATACAAACTTAGACATACTTTAAAAAAAATCTGTGTTTCAAAGCTCTCAGAAACTTGTCTATTTTTTTTATCACACCCTCCTATATCTTGATCAATTTATTCTGAACTCTGTTCAAATGAGTATATTTATATATTTTTTTTTGTTAAGAGTATTGCTAAGTATATCTTATGATAAAAACGTACATTAAATTTTTCATAGAGCGTGCAGACGCATTTAAATGTAGCATTTACAAAATTTTACATTTTGAAATTGAATCGATCCAGATTAATTAAGCTGAGTTCAATTTCCATTCCCTTGTGTTTTCAGAAAAGTGGCTACTGAAGGAGAAGTATTTCATTTTTGCGGCAGTTCGTTGAACGCTAGCTTCTTACATTACTAGTAATATCTCAGTCCTAGAGCTATTTTTCTGCACGGGAGTTGGCTTCATACACATTCATAATGGCAGCAGGAAGCCCGAATGTGGCTGCTGAGATATATGCCACTTCACAGCAAAGAACAGAATGTAAGCGTAAGATGAGCCTTCTTGACAAAACTAGTGCTTAGTTTGGAAGTTTTTAAGATGTAGATTTAATTTCCATAGGGAAAAACTCTATCTACCTAAACAGTAGAATTCCACCCTGAAATAATGCAGAAATACACTAGCTAAAATTTGAAAGGGAAAACATACAGGCCCTCATTGAGTTACGTTTTGTTTTCGACTAGAGATAAAAAGAACATAAGAATTTCCCCATAACTCTGGAAATCTGAGTTCACATAAATGTCACACTTTGGAACACCTGGTCATATTCTTAAGGAGAGCAAAATATTCTATGTTTAATCCTTTGAAAAAAAAGACCTTCAGATTTTTTTTTTTAATCTGTATTGTTTCTTACGCCATTCAAACCTTGTATAGCAGTTTTCATATGAGTACTGTTTAGAAGTAGTTGCCTAATTTTTGTTACTTTTCTTGAATTCTCTGTTCTTTCCAATCATATACATAGTTTTCTACTGACAAATATACTTTATGCATTATCACAAAGGTTAACTTTATTAAAGACCTAAAAAATAGAGGTAAAATAAAATGAAATTTGGGGGGAAATAGTTTAAGGAAGCAATTATAGAATATACTTGTAGTAACAAAATATATCATTGATTTCAAATTCACAACCTATCTACATATCTATGTACCTATCACTACCTATCTATATATTGTATCTAACTATATATCTGTCTGTACTTTCATCCAACTACCTATTAAAACATGAAGGACATAATTCATAAATTATAACAATTAGCAAAAAAAGTAGAATTGCTGAGCCCAGTTAAAGTCTATAAGTTAATATTTTAAATATTCGACAAACATTTCTTGGAGAATATGTTGAAATATATTTTAGATGAAGTCTTCTAAGATTTAAAGTATATATATTCTGTGAAAAAAATAGATGTGTAAATACCATATTAATTTCTTGGCTCTCAAAGCAGCACCTAATAAAATATTTTTAAAAATATTATTATGGCATAGATTTATTTTGAGTTTGCATGTTACAAGGCAGTCAAATTACAGAATAAAGAAGCATTCATGTGTGATATTGATGCACTAAAACTTAACACAGAAGATAAATTCATTATCATTGCTTCATTATGAAAGCACAAAGATAAGTTGAGAAAAAAAGGTAAATGAAAAATAGTGTATATTGTATAAAAATTTTACTTTGTAATTTGCATGCTACCAAATTTAATACATGGTTTAGAATCATGAACTCATCAAAAATGTAATTTCCCCAAAAGGCAAAATCCGAATAGTAATGTGAAGAAAGATATAAAAACACATAAGAAAATTCAAAGGAAATTAATACAGGGATTAATAATAAAACAGTACAAAATATTACAAACAAACAAATGACATCTAGTTATAAAAAAAAGTGCTTAAAGTGTCAAAAGGATAACAGGTATAAATATAGTTTGTTGATCATCTGAGTGATGCACAGAAGACGAAGACAGTGAATGAAAAGGTAAATTTGGGGTCTACTCTGTTATGAAATAATTTTTTGTTTGTTTATTGTCGTGCATAGCCTGCAGCGAAATTTTTTTAAAAAGAAATATAATGGCCGTATTCTTATGCATAAACTCTAGATATGCAGATCACCTACATTTATTTGTTCATCCATTCATTGAATAAATATTTATTAAGATTTTGTAATTCATCCACCAAAAAAAAAAATCAAATAAGGAGTTCGAGTCAAGAAGATTAACTTTTAGTGGAGATGACAAACACTAAAATCCTGTGTGGATGAAGTAACTATAGATAAATAAACAAGAAGAAAGGGTGTAAAATACACAAGAGAGGCATAGAGATTTTCATATACAGGGAATCTTCACTGAATTTTGAAAGATAAGTTAAAAGTGTGCCATTCAAAATTCAGTAAAGGTATAAAGGTTAAAATTTATCCTATATAATTGACAATTTTTAAGACAGGTTTTATAACTCCATGTCACGAACTCTCAGTGAAAGATAAATTTTAGTTTTGTTTAAAATCTAAACAGCTTCAGTTATCCATTTATGTGATCTAGGCAAATATCTTGTTCATATATCTCAATACATGGTTGCTAACAAGTAGTTGCTTTAATTTTTGTATAATAATGGTCATTTTTATTGTATAATATAGAGTTACACACTAAATGCACACATACAAAGACACATGCAAACACACAGATATTGTAAAACTTAGTTATCGGTCATAAAAATCTTTTCTAGATATTACTATTTTGTTATTAGTCTATTCTTATATTTTTAGACATAAGCGGAAAACATAATATTATTTGAAATTAGTATAATAATGTAAAGTAGGAAAGCAATAGCAGACAAAAAAGAAATGATGAGAAAGGAGTCAGATAAAAAATATGTAAAAAGGTCATTGAAAATAGTGATTATTGAAATTGAAAGCCAAAAAATAAACATATGCAATTTAAAAATGCCATGTTTTAATGTGATTTTCTTTTTAATTTGTAGTAACTGTGGAAGGAGGCTTAAAAGAATTATCGAAAAATACTGAGTTACAAAAATGACATATTTGGCAGAAAGTTAATGTTCCATCATAAATATTATAAAAACTTCTCAAAAAAGTAAAGACAATTTATAAAAGAAGAATTTTTGGAAAAATAATTAAATGTAGCATTGCCATGAGAAAGTGTTCCAAGATTAAATTAAACAATCAATTTGTATAATTTACTTAGTTTAATGGGATTGTAAGGGTCAGATTGCAAGGCTCTTAAATTTTGTAGGTTAATCTGGAATTGAGAATATCTTTTAAAGATGAACGGCCAGTCTTTTATTGTTGGCTACACTAAGAATAAAGAATGAGCCCTGAAGCTTTAGTGACATCCCCTCTCAAATGCATATGACCAACCATCGCCAGAGTTCAATACAAACTTCTCCATCCATTGATCTTGCTGTCAACCAAGGTCACAGTTATAGTGACCTTTACCTTATCAAGGTTTTGATTTGGGAAAGGAACCCTCAAAGTAATGTTAATTTCTTGTCAGCCACTGCATTATTGTTTTCTAAATTAGTTTTCTTACAGTAAGGAACTTTATGTCGTACGGGAATGATCAAAGGATATACTGATTATTGTCTCATCTTGGAAGTTAATGAAAAGTAAAAAGTGTTAAGGATGCTTACGTATTATAAATATTAGAAGTATGAAAATAAAGTGTAAAAGGTAAGTTGATTTATCAACAATTGCTAATATACTGATGTCCCTGGTATTAGATTTTACTGCTTAAAAAAAAAAAAAGTAATAAAAGACTGTTAAAAGTATCAGCTTACTTTTGCTCTTGTTATTTGAGGATTGACTAACCTTGGAAAAACTGGAGCATTTTGAGCCAGCTTCAGTTCTTGATGTCAAGACTAAGTTCTGACCAAAGCTCAAGACTGTATCCACTAGGGTAGGGGTCCTAAAACCCTAGACCTGACGGTACCTGCCTATGACCTGTTAGGAACCGGGTCACACAGCAGGAGGTGAGCGGCAGGTGAGGGAGCAAAACTTCATCTGTATTTGCAGCTGCTCCCCAGCGCTAGCATCACCGCCTCCGCTCCACCTCAGATCATCAGGCATTAGATTCTCATAGGAGCACCGGTCCTTGGTGCCAAAAATGTTGGGGACCACTGCACTAGAGGCACATCCTTTTGTAAACTGTGATATAATCATTAATTTAAGAGTCATTCCTTACATGCAATAAATGTGTTTTAGATGTTAACACTTATAATCTTTGGAAAGAAATCTAAATTAGTTACATAAACACATGTTTATATGAGCTTGTTTATATATAATTTACACACTCATCTCTTAAGAAAAATATTAAATAAAACCGGAAAAAGCAAAGTTCAAATACCATCATTTTGATCTCCAAGCTGATCAACAAAGTTAACCTGTACAATTAATGAGAGTTTTACAGGAAGGTTAGCTTTACTAAGTTACACATCAGTATAAAAGATCTTTTTCAAATATGCTGTTTAATTTTTAGCCCACATTCTTAGGAGAACATTGCTAGTATCATCAGCTCCATATACCCTCTCTACCAGTAATCCACACCTCCCCATAGGAGCTTATTACTGGATGCACTGTGCCTCTGGAGACCTCAATTCCTAGCCTTGACTCCGCTTTTATATAGGCTTGTGTGGTCATATAACATAGAAGATTAATGCCGCATGCCCATCCTTGTCATCAACAGGTTCAGTGACCCTCCCAAGGATAAAACTTCAGAACCCCTGCATGACCTTCAGCCCAGACATCCAGGTTACTGGAAAGGAGAACAATGCAAATGTGCCCTTGAGTCTCATTGGAGAGATATTACTGTTAACCACAAACATTTCAGAAAGATTCCACTGAATTTATGCCTCCCATAAAAAGTCTCCCAGTTAAAAAGACTTCATAATCTTACTTACCAGATTTACATGCTGATGGTATGTCTAAAACAGATTTCTTTGGGAGTCTCCAAAAGCAGAAGTCATAGTGAAGAAGACAGCTTTCCCAAGAATTTTAAATATTAGAAGATTATTAGACGTAGATATTTTTGTCCCCAAAAACTATTTTCTATTTTTTGTTGGATTCAAGTTTTTGATTGTTAAATTGATATTTTTGAAAATATTCTTCTTAACCTTGTTACTTTGTATATCAGAAAGATAAACTTCGTTATGCACAAACCTATTGATATCAAACCTTTTTTCTTTACAGACTTCAGATTGGAATGGGATATGTTCTTTACAATGGTTTCAGGCTGGGAAGAATCTTGGTTTAAAGCTATTGTTTGAATCTTTCTAATAATTCTAATTTTTATCCTTCTTGTAGTCACAGATTTCTTTTTTCCTGTACTTTCTCCAGTCTTAAAATATTCCAAATGTCAACTCATTTAATAAAAAAAATTAAATTAAACTACAAAGGGTAATAATCAAGAGAAGTTCTGGTGACAACCATCACCAACGAGTCTGGGAGATCGGTTGATACTAGTGATATAGATTTGGAGAAATTAACAAAATTTGTCATTTTTTCCAACGATGAGATTCAATCTCCTTTTGGTCAAGAAGAAACTGTAAGAGACCTGGAAGGACTAAAAAATGTCCACTTAGCCACTCATCCCCTTATCATGACTTTTCTTCTCCATCTTGATATTTATATAATCCTAACCCCTAAACAGTTCTTCTTCAGCCCTCCTAGTAAAAAGGTATTCCCAAACAGCTGTCAAATCCCAAATAATTTCTACCTCTTCTAAAGCCCATATTTGACCAACTATCCCCCAAACTAGCTGAACTTTTTGATAAAGCGCTATAAAACACTTTACCTGTTTCTCCCAAACCAGAACACACCTTTCAATCATTTTTTAAAACTGTTACATTCTGAATAAAAGATTATGGCTAATAGTACATTCGTTTCATTTCTTTCACTAATCTTACAATTTTTTGCAGCCCCCAAGAGTCTTCAAAGAATGCTGCTGAATAAGGACATTATTTACTTTTGTGTTTTCTAACACAAGTATCGAGTGAAAATAAAAATACACTTTACTTACGCTTAGTGTTATCCTTTTTAAATATTATTAAAGCTTTTCATAGTTCTTCATGAGGCATGATAAGCAGACTTATTCTAAACAATTGTGACTTTCATAGACCACGTAGCAGTCTGCTGGTCCTTAGTGATACATGGCCCAATCATTCTTTATAGACATTTCCTTTGACCCACAAGAAAATGTTTGGAACAGGAGTTGTTTGTAGAAGCAGGAACCAGAAAGAAAAGAGAATAAGTAGTGAGTGTAGAGGTGGCGGAAACAAAGAAGGGGCAATGGTTTCTCCTTCAATATTACTGCAATGACTTGCTTGCCTCTTATCCATCCCATTTGCATCTGCGGAGTTCATTAGTCCACTGCTCATCGTTTCCTATAGGGAAAATACTACTCCTTAATAGTAATACATGGACACAAACAAAAAACTTTTCCTCATTCTGTTTATATAAATTGTCCATCTCACAGAGAGGCAACCTCCTCATTGAAAGGCATATCACACATAGAAAATGCAAAGAGACCCTCCTCTCCTTAATTTTATTTTAATCTCATACATGAAATATTAGTCATTTGACCAAACATCTTCTGTGTAATTGCTGCTCTTTCACAACAAATCAAAGAGTCTAGGACTGGAACAGAAATGCTACTGACTATTCCCTGCCCACCTTGTTTTGGCGGCACCAGTGCTTCACTTTTTCATTTGACAAATACATTTTTTAAACTCAACAGCTAAATCACTTTCGCTTAATCAGAATAATCAGGGCCCCTGGGATAGCACTAATCATAGCATGTTAGGGGCGCCACAACCTAAACGGGCCCTTAAGGGTTAAGGATAAAACATGCTGGGCTTGGGCTTCACAAGAACAGAAGACAAATAGCAGCTCAGCAGCCCGTGACACCAACATGTTTGTACAGAGAACTCTGAGAACTTCCTTTGTTTTACACCATCTGTGCTTGACCGATCAGTACATGACCAGTACCCCCTTTCCTCTTCTTTCCTTCCACTGCCCCTTGTCCCCATAGCACCAGCTGAAGACCAATTATATTGTGACAAGTCCCTTTTGCCTGCCCCCCTTTTGTTCTTGCTGTATAAATATAGCTGCTTTGTAAAATAAAATTTGAGGCTTGATCAGAATACTGTCTTGCCTCCACTCCTCTTTCTCCGCCCGTTTTTCCTTACAGGCTGGGTCTCCCTCGCCCCCACCAAATAGCAAGTCCCACGGGTCGGGACAATAGCATAATATAGAAAGACTCTTTAGGGGCACAGTCCTTAATTATATAATCATATTCAGAGTCTGACTCATTGCAGAAGAGCAGAAAAATTGGATGTTTTAAAGATTTGTCTATTGTGTTTAATCAATGCACTCACTAAGTTAAACATGGACGTGATGCTTTTGCTGCTCATTTCAGCCTATAGTAGTTTTTCTGAGATCTTAGAAAGAAAAAGGAGAGCTGTTTTCCTTTCCTAAATTAGAAAGTATATTAGTTATTCATTCTTGGGTATTAGGAATGAATTAAAGCCCACTGTGTTTCTTCAAAGTAGTATACTTTTTAAAAAGGAAACAAGATTTTTTTAAAAAATGCTTAATTTTAAATCATGTATAATTATAAGTAACAGCAAAACAAATCAATGCTATGCTGTTAGCTACTGTTGCTTTGATTGAATGATAGGCATTTATATCAGAGAAAGTGACTAGCATTATAGAGCGCAGGGAGCAAAAAAAAAGGTCTTGGCAATTTTGCAAAATGTCCTAAGATTGAGAAAGTGGTCGATTTTCCGAGGTGTCTAATGTCATGTTTTTAACATTTGCTATTTTGATTAGTTGTGTCAATTGTTTTTGATTTAAGAAAGCCAAAAATGAAATGATTAAGCACTTATATTAAATTTGAGAAAACTTGATTCTAATTATAGTTAGATTCATTTTACAATATCTCAATAGTAATAATGAGTCTTTTGAAATATAAGAAAGAAGTGATCGGCATATAATTTTATAATGTGTATTTACATTATATATGTATATACTTGAAATTTAAAAATATTTCTATTACTTTACATCTACTCGATACTTCAAATTTAGAATATATAGAAAGGGAATAAACAACGAGAATAGCTATTCAATTACAATAATTTGAACTGAGAGGATGAATTACTGTTAACATGTTCACCTCAGCCTCCATGTGCAATTTAAATCTGTATCTTGTATAATACAAAACTCTGAAATGCTAGCTTTATAATAGCAGTATTTTCCCCCAAATGTTATGCTGTAGTCTCAGAATACTTTTGAATTAAACTTTTTCAGATGCTTAAACCTGAGAAAGATTTTTTTTCCAGTTTTACTGAGATATAATTAAAATATAAGATTGTGTTAGTTTTAGGTATACAACATAATGATTTGATATATGAATATAAAGTGAAATTACTACCACAATAAGTTAACATACATCCTTTTATGTAATTAAATTCTTTTTCTTGTGATGAGAACGTTTAAGATACATGCTCAGCATCTTTTAAATATATAATAGAGTATTGTTATAGTCACCGTGTAGTACATTTCAGTCTGAATATTTATTTACTGTATAATTAAAGCTTGTACTTCATGACCATCTTCACCCATCTCCGCTCCCTTTACCTCCGGTAACCATCAATCTGTTTTCTGTTTCTTTGACTATGACCTTTTTAAGATTCACCTGTAAGTGACATTATGCAGTATTTGTCTTTCTCTGTCTGATTTATGTCACTTAGCATAATGCCCTCAAGTTCCATCCATGTTGTCACAAATGGCATGATTTCCTTTTTTTTATGGATAAATAATATTCTATTACATATATCCATATAGATATGATGTATCTATATATGTCACATTTTCTTTATCCATTCATCTGTCAATGAACATTTAGATTGTTACCAGATCTTGGCCATTATAAATAATGCTGCAATGAAAATGGGGTGAATTTATCTTTTGAGTTATTGCTTTCTTTTATTTTATTATTCTTTTTCTTTTTCAGATAAATACCCAGAAGTAGAATTGCTGGATCATATGGCAGTTCTATTTTTTAGTTTTAGAGGAAAACTTCATTCTGTTTTTTATGGTGGCTGTGTTACCTAACAGTCATATCAATTTACTTTGCCACTAAAAGTGCGCAAGTGTTTTCTTTTCTCCACATCCTTGCCAACATTTGTTATCTCTTGTCTTTTTGATGATAACAATTCTAACAGCTGCGAGGTGACATCCCATTGTGGTTTTGATTTGCATTTCCTTGAAGATTAGTTATGTTCTCATGTAATTGTTGACCATTTGTATGCCTTCTTTGGAAAATATTTATTTAGTTCCTCTGTGGCCTTTTAATTTTCACTTTAAAGTTTAATAACTAAAAATATCTAATACGGTCACATTTCCTTCCATTAGTATAAATTAGGAACAATTTAGAATAAGCACAGAACTGTACACAATATCGATAACAATGACTGAGCATTTGCTGTAAGCTAGAACTTAAACTAACTATCTAAACATGCATTTTTCATTTAATTACTATAATGAGAGATATCTTGAGGTCACTTGTTTTCACAACTAAAAATGTTGACAACTTGCACTAAGCATGTGTTTCCAAGCCTTTTGCCTGGCATTTAAGCTGGCATGACAGTGTTAATTGTACAGTGTTATTTTATTGGTCTATAATAATATATACCATATGCTCATCATGTACTTTCATGTATATACAGTGTAATATAGGGCACAATAGTCAACTTTTAGTCATATATTCTTAAATCATATGTTTTAAAATTATTAAAATATCATTACTTTTAAGTAAATATTCAGATACCGTTATAAAGAGAGCCTGCAGCATTTAAGTTGTAAAAACGTGCTACATGTAGAAAGTGCAGGTATTTTACAAATAATTAAACAATATTGCTAAAAGGTAAGTAGACAAGTTGAGTAATCTGAGTGTTAGAGTCAAGTATTAGAAATTATATAAAAATTCTTTTAACTTTTAATAAACCAGTAATGGAGTCACTCATATCTTTTCCGTGGAAGAAAATTAGCATACATTTTTAAAAACATACTGTTAAATGGACGCCATTATAATGTTATAATGACATCTCAGTAGGAGGCATGTATTACAAACTGATTATAGCTACTAGGGGCCTGAGAGCATTCCCACAATAGGCTACGGGAGGATGGAGTGGTAAATTGCAGCATCGCTGAAGCATGAATGTAGTCTAATTAACAAAACTGAAGCTGCTACATTAATGCTTGCATTTCATATAGCTCTTTTCGCTTGCGTGATGTATACTACTGAGTTCAGTGAAGTGTTGTCTGTCACTGGCATATTGCAGTATTTTCAACCCACCTGCTGCATCTTGACTGCTCTCTCAGGATGCTGTAATTGCAATTCTCTTTTCGCTTAGTAGTATTCTAATTAGAGTCTACATTATAACTGAGTTTCTCATAAGAAATTGTAAATATCGCATCTCTGCAGGCACATATGAAAACAAATTTTGGGTGGAAAAATGGGAAAGAGATTTTAAGGACAAACTTTCAGTTATAAAGTATGTCACGGGGATGTAATGTACAGCATAGAGAATATAGACAATAATATTGAAATAACTATGTATGAGGACAGATGGTTACTAGATTTATTGTGCTGATCACTTTGTAAGGTATATAAATATTGAATTATTAGTTCATACACCTAATATAATATTGCATATCCACTGTAATTAAAAATAAGTTTTAAAAATGTGTTTCTTAATTTCTTATGTCATGCATAAGTATGTAATTTATTTCAACAAATTCCTAGCTAATTCTTTCCTACCATTTTTAATATGCACACATATTGACTTAGAATTAAGTAGAGAAGAATACAAATAAGGTTTACATCATTCCAAACAAAACTATTTGATTTCACACAAAACTACTCCTCTCTGAATATTTCTGTCAGTCCCTCAGTTATCTTCAACATGTCCATTGACCTTTTGTTATTTATCCATTTGATGGAATGACCAACTGTTTTGTTTCATATAGCCAAAATATCGTAAATCGTACAAATAACATCTGTTTGGGGTAGTGAAGGATTACTTGATAGAATATCTTAAACCCTGAATTTTATCTCTGGATGTTATAAAATGTGTAATTATGGCAAAACACTTAACATTTTTATGGCATAGTTTCATCTCTGAATCAGAGAGTGATTTGATGACCTTTAAAATTTTATTGATTATAAATTTATTTGATCCATTTATCTTTACTCCTTATCACATGCAACTTTATGGGTAGGAAAAACTTAAAAGCAGAGTATATTTATTTGTATCAATACAATAAAGCTAAAAGAAACCATCGCTAACCAGTTCTCTTGATGACATTGTCATTTGTTTTGTATTTATGAATTTTAATAAAGTTAAAGAGTTAGGGATCCTAAGCAATAGAGTCAGGCTTCCACATAGACAGTGTGTCATGACATAACAATGACAATGAAGTTCTTGTCACTATATATATCTGCAACCTATAATGCTGAGCAAAATTCAGTATATTTACAAATACACATTATTTATATATGTTTATCATATATACATTAAAAATATTAATTTACATGCATTTTTATTTTCTTAACAAATGAATTATTATTAATGTACAATATAAATAAACATATTTAAACTTTAAAATTTGATACATTTTGACTTCTGCATATACCTGTGAAATTATTATCACAATCAAAATCATGTGAATACATATTGCCCTTAAAAGTTTTCTGTGACTCTTAAAGTCCTCTCTGTTATTGATTTTTCAAGGTGGTGATTGAATGCAATTTTTAAAAAACAATAGATCATCACCTTTTTCTTGCACTATTCACTCTAGCACTTCAGCTACTCTAGGCTGCTTGGATGATAAGATATTCAAAAGCCTAATCCCTAAAGGAGGTGAACCATTGATTCCCTTGTTCTCTTAAGGATATGGTAACTGCAATTGTCAAAACCCGTTTTCTAGACATGCTCTATCTCACATCAGGAAGTCTAAGCACTCATATTAACATTTTATTTTGCCTGTTGTTCTGAGAACTCCAAAGTGACCACAAGACAGTCATAGCTTCACATTCCATGGAACTCTAACCCTACTTTCACCTAGTAAAACCATCTCTGCCTAGAAATAAAAGTTCTAATGCAACGTAACTTATATTCGCCATGATAAGAAGCACAGTTCTGCAAGTGAGAGGCTCAGAATGTTGGTGAGAAGGGCCAATCTTATTTTCACTCTTTGCTTTATGAACCCATCCATTATGTTTTCTAGCTATTTAGGACCTGATATCATACTTTACCACCAGTTCAATAACTATAACAGACTCTGAAAAACAGTAACCTAAATTTGCTGAATATTGTTCCTAAGCTGAGTCTTTAGTTGGGCTTTTTTGGTTCATTGCAATATTCTGTCAGTTTGGATGCTAATGAGGGTGTGCTATGTGGTAGAATTAATATATCCTATGATCATCCATGTTGCACCTTCTCTTCCATTAAATTGGTCCCCTAGTCTAATGCAAACTCATGCAAGCTCTCATGTAATTAAATCAGGAGTTCTTATAGTGGTGATAGCAGAGACATAGGTGTCGAGAAGGGCAAACTCATTTTAGAAATAGGTGTTAATTCCAAAAATAATAAAATTTAAATTTCTTAAAGGTAGAATGAACCTGCTGTAATTAACTTGACGCCAAGTAACCAGTCGGCATCTCAAGAGATTTTGCATTGCATAGCACAGCATAGGTTTCTGTCGCTGATGGATCAAGAATTAAGCAGTGGTGGTAGCTTTGGTAAGAGAGAAGCCATGCTTCTTTGCCAAGAAATTATGTTCATCCATAACACCATGGAAACTCTGCTCATGGATTTATTGTACAAACTCTACATTGGCCAGGAAGAAAGGTAGCTGACATCCACTAGTTCTGAAAATAACTCATCTCAAATGACATTCTCCTTTTTCATAAGCATTAATAGAAGATTTAAAGATCTATATACTTTGCTCCCATTAGTACAATGCTTTCCTTCTTCTCTAGATTGTTTCATCTTCCATACTTCTGGTCTTGTTCTTTCTAGGCATCTTCTTATGAACTAATTCATTCACCATCATCCAGGAATTCATATATATGTCCTCATCAGGCCACATACACACTATACAAAATTTATTAACAAGTATTTGGCTTATAGTGAGGCTTTTCTACTCCTGACGTCCATTAAAGTTACCATTAAGTAAGGTAATGATGTAGCAGTCTTATGTTTTGCTTGTTTGTTTTTCTGTTCTAACTAGTATGTTGAGACAAAATGTTTATGGCCTACTCAGGACGTTTAACTCCCTCCGTTAAGTAGATATGAGAAACATACATGTAAGCATAGTTGCAATCTGAGCAGAGGTGACAATCAAAAGATGCAGGTGAGATGTAATTCTGACCTGCTTCATTGTGTCCTCTGGAGCTGTGTGCACTATCCAAATTATATCATTTTCAGCATCTGTTTGATTACTATTATCCCTACTGACCTAATTATTTTTTGGATCTGATAATAACAAGTCATAATGATTAATTCAAGTCACTTCAGTGCTTAATATCCCACTGCCGGTCTCCCGACTCCAATGATTTTCAATAACATGTCAAAAGGTAATATTAAATTGGCAAATCATTCTGGGTCAGAAAATATCACTTTGCACTAAAACCTTGGTAGAACCTTATAACTCTGCCCAGAAACTACTGTTGATACTATTTCTTTAAAGAAGTCCATTTTTCCATTTCTTTGAATTTGGGAAGGATTTGTGAATTTTTTTAACTAATAGAGTATGTTTGACAATAATGCTGTTTTTCACAGGTAGGCTCCTCCAGGAAACAGACTCTGAGTTGGAGTTGATTGCACCTGATGCTTATTAGGAGGTTGCCTTGGAATTAAACCAACTGAGGAAAAAAAAAAAAAGAAGGCTGAACAGAGGAGAAAATGACATGTAAACAAATCTTGATAATAGCTTTAGCAAACTCTGGAACTAAAATGTCCTTCAGAAGTGTCCCACATTAGACTAAAATAGCCATGCTTTTCTGTATGTCCCCACTACAATCATTCTTCGATGTGGCACCCTTGACAATGGCATGATCATGGACAAGGGGACTCTGTAACTGAGGCAGCTTTTGAAAAGGCTTACATCACCATGCTTTCTGTCAAGAGTGCCCCCAATGGCTGAGAAATAAATGATTCTTCGAAGAAGAAACGATGATATATCACCATGTTCACTACAGGGTATTCTTTAAACTCTTTGCTTCCTTTTAATTCTCTTGTATTAATCATGTTGCTATTCTCTCTATATTATGATGCTTTGTCATCTTGAGGCAATGCAGACCTGGGGAGGGACTGCTGCTCCTGAAATTAGCTAATTCCTGGAGATAGTAAACAACTGTCCTAAGAGCCTTTGCTATGCAAATCAATCAAACCTGAACTATAGTACCCTGACCTGCCTCCTTTAGTCAAGCTCTTATAGTCAGGAACAATATCCCTCTGTCCTAAATCACTTCAGGATGAGTACCAGATAACCAGGGGTACTCTCAGCCCAGTGCTTACCAAAATTATTTAAACTATCTGATCCTAAACCTTCTAATGGTGCCATGCCTATTCCTTTACACACACACACGCACATGCACACGCACATGCACACACACAATAAAGTTGTTGCTCATGCTTTTCCTTGGGTCATTTTGTCTCTGACTGATTCTCGTAGCCCCTCCACTTGAGAACTGTTAATAACGAACTATCTTTTACCTGAGTAATATCAAAATTCCAGGTACATTTGAAAACAACTCTCTCAGAAGCCATCGATTGTGGTTAAACTATTGGATGATGAGAAATCACATGAATTGGGAAAGTCCACATGAAAAAGAATGGAGACTGTACAATCAACAGCCTGCACTAATTGTCCATAAGTGTGAGTGAAATTTCTTCGGACACCCCAGGTCCCAGGTCAGCTGAGTCAATAAGTGAATGAGGTCCTATGAATTTTCACAGCCAAACCCATATTGGACTAGTAAACCCTCAAAAACATGAAAAATAATACACTTTTACTATTTTAAGTCACTATGCTTCAATATGATTTGTTATGCCACAATAAATTATTAATCACAATAAATAAATAAATAATTGGAAATTACTACTAGAACTAGTAGGCTCTTGTAACAAAAGCCAAAACATGTGGCAATGGCTTTTGGAGCTACTAAGTAATACCAGGAGAGATAATTCAAAGGTTACAATCGAAAAATAAAGTAATGCTAAACTAATTTGCGATAAAGTATGCAATGAGAGGAAGAGATATTTTCCACTCAAATGGTTAACCTTGTAATCAGCTCTTTGTTCTGCTTCTGTACACATGCTTGCTGCATAGGCTAACGGGCAGAGTGCTCTCAAAATCACCTAAAGACTCACCCTCCTCTTCGATTGTTCTAGGTAATAGATGTATTGCCTTTGCTTCTTAAGAACAGATATATTGCCTTTGCTTGTTAAGCCCTATAAAAGTGAGGTTACCCCTGAGCTTGGGGCCAAGATCTTCAGAGCACTAGCTCTTCTGGGACTGGCAGCATAATAAACCTCAGTCCTCCAGCTCTACGAGTGGTGCTTGGTTTCTCACTGGTCTTCTTTTGCAACATTTCTGAAACAAAAGAAAAAAATGCTATTGGAAGGTAGAGAAATAGAGACACATATTATATGAGGTAGCTGCCTACAGTAACAAAAGATACAAAATATACCAGACAAATTTGTGTATAAAGAGATCAACAGAAGATTTAAAATACTAATAGGTTCCTTTTGGTTATATTTGTTAAGGTACAGAATAGAAACTAAAGAAAACTTTGTTACATTTTCGAGTAGAATCTAGAATACAATTTTCCAACTCAGGATTTGGTGGATACGAAAATAAAACTTTACCATTCTCAAATTCTTTAGCTGGAAAATAGTTGACAAATTAAGAAAGGGCTTCAGGCAAAAAAAATATATATATGTGTGTGTATATATATATATATATATATATACTGGTTTCAGAAGTCTACTCAAGGAGCAGGGGCAGGTCTTGGATGAAAGACCTTTATAATAGATATGGGATTGCCCTGATACACTTATTTGTTTGTTTGTCTTTCCCCTCGACTGATAATCTAGTAGATTAAGAGAACATAAGTTTGAAAACTGAAATGGCACATTAATTCACGGAAGGAAGACATCTTCCATTTCTAATTCTTTGGAGAAGTTCTAAGAGTGAATTTCTGCTTCCTCACCTCTCTTTCCTGAGGTGAGGAATGAGTAAGCTGACTGGGGAAAGCCTAACTCATAGATGTGGAATATATATCTCACCCCCGACCCCAGCAGTAAGTTAGACCTATTATTTTGACTCTATGTTTTGTATATCTACAGAAAGGGCTATTATTTTGGGGTTTTTTCGTTTGTTTTTTACGAGTTTTTTAATGAGAATGAGCCTGGAAAGCAGGAGGCCATTCCCGTTTCTCTGCCTATAAGTGGGAAATAAGGCTGCTCTGAGAGGTAGGCTTTATTCCACTCAGCTTCAGTTCCAGGAGGTCCCAGCACATTTTCAAAGGAGCTGATACTAGAGTTTATGCTGATATGTTTTGTAAATCTCCCTTCAGCTAATTACAAATTCTTTTTACATTGTGAGCCTAGATTATGAAGAGGTGAGTGCCAGATCTGAGGCAACAGATCTCACACTGCATTGCTCATAAAAACTTGGTGTAATGTATCATTTACTTTGAAATAAGGACCAGATGTCAATCGAACCATATTAATTGCGTATGTGTTTTCACTCATTTCGTATCACTTTACTGAATGATTCATTTTTACCCTCCTTTCACTTCCTATATACCTTTGGGCTTTAGTTTGTTTGGCTAGTAAACAATCATTTTGTTCAGGAATCTGGCTATATTAATAACCCATGTCTCATTGGTTGTTGTTTGTAGAGCAGAGTATATTTTTTCACTGAACTTTTATCTTTGACAGATAGCTAAAAATTATTCTCTTTCAGAACATGCCCTTATGTTATTTATTAGTCAAAACAAGTAATAAAAAAAAAACTGTGTGGGAGGAGAGATAAGAGGAGGAAGAGGAGGAAGAAGAGGAGGAGACTATGCTGATAAGGAAGGAGCACAGACACAAGGGATTCGCAGTGAGTTCTCTTACAACATCATGGCTGCTGCGGACATGCTGTCCTGGAAATGGCTTCCAGCACTTGGTTCTTAGTTTACCTCACAGTCTTTCAGGTATTACTATTTAGATGAGGGGGCTATGAGCAAAATACTTTATGATTTTACTCTTCTTTCTTCCAGAAAACTAAACCATGTGTTTATGTGTTTTCTTTGAACTTAATTCAAAATATAACTGCTAGGTACCCTTTAGTGTTTAATATGAGTCTGAAATATGTAATTTTAACAAAGATGATGTTTCCCATTTGTTTTTATTATTTTTATTTGTTAAGCTAATTTAAGTATAAGGTTTAGGTCTCCGAATAAGATCTAATGCTAATTAACTGATATGATTGAGTTCAACCTGCAATCTGTCCTTCACACTACACATATATGTGTTACAGAAAAAGGCTGATGCATGAATAAATAAAGAAGTGATTGGTTGAGCTAGAGGAAAAATTAACTGCTATCAATAAATCCTCTAACAATTTTAACTTCTGTGGCAAAGTAATACTCATGAGTCAGTCAAATTTTAAAAGAATTGTGTATAGGTATTAGATATCGGTTTATACTTTTTAAAAAATCTAGAATAATCAAATTTTGTGTTTTGTAATGAATTAGACACCTTAAAATGTTTTTAATTTAGTAAAAATTACAGCAATGAGATAATTAAATGCAGAATTACAACACCGAATATTTAATAATTTACTTCTGGAAGGAATTTCCTTGTTTCTTGAGGAATTATTACACCTTAAACAAAAAAGTTGGATTGAAATATTATTATGTTAAGGATTATTTCTACAAGCAGTCACTTTCATATGATATAATCTCTTTCTTATTAGTAAGTTGAAGTGTACTTCTCTTCAATTTTCCCAGAAAACTAATTTAGTTTATTTTTATTAGAATTTCTTATTTCCTTTGTGAGCACTATGTGAGCACACACACTACGGTTATGTATTTGCCTTAAAAAGAGTGTTTAAAGATGTAAGTTCTGAGTCAAAACAGAAACTCATTTAAAGATGTTTATGGCAAATACCAATGACCCCAAATAATCCAGATATAGAACAGATTTCAATTATTATCTTGAATATATTATCGGGGGAGAAATTATTCTGTTTCCCTAATTTATTGCATCATATTGATTCAACATGCCAAACATTAAATGACAAATATTAAGATACCATTTATAACTAATTTAAAGTAATTGAAATTTAATTAAATGAGAATAGCATTCAATACACACAATTATTCTGTTCATAGTAACATTTAAATGATAACATTTATTATAAAAGTAAAAAGTCAGATGAGTGTTTTTCTGCTAAATTATTTTAATTTTAAATAAGTTTATAAGGATTCAAATGAGGTAGTATTTATAAATATCCACTTTAATCCCTTCGTGTAATTTTTCTTATTTTTAAGAAAAATTAAAAGAAATTCCCATATCCATTACAACAATCTCAATAAAAATATTTTAAATTATTTTTATAAATATAAATGTTCCTTAGTTCTTGCTGAATATATTACATTATTCAATTTAACTCTAAATCTTATAAAGAAGATATTTGAAGTGAGAGCACACAATGGATTTTTAAAGTAAAAATTATGTTTATTATGTATTAATAAACATGAAATTTAAAAAAATTAGGAATTATAAATAATTTTATCTTACAAAAAATAAATCTCTTGTGTTGATTATTGTTTTATTCCTAATACCACTTCTAAGTGAGCTCAATAGTAAGGGACGTGCAGAAGCATGCAATGATCAGGTAATTTTGAATTGCTATAATTCACAAATGATTAAAATGAGTTGCAAGGATAACAATGTCTAGATATTCCCAGTACAATATTCTTTACAGGCCATAATGCCAATTGTTATGCCCAAGTCCCAAATTCCTGTGTTGAAGTCCTAACCCCTAGTATCTTAGCACTTGATCCAATATGACTGGTGTTCTTATACAAAGAGGAGATTAGGACTCTGACATGCACAGAGGGAAGAACTTCTGTAGACACAGCTCTTTACAAACTAAGAAGAAAGACCTCAGAAGTAAGCAATCCTCCTGATACCTTATCTTTGACTTCTATTCTCCAAAGCTTTTAGAAAATAAATCTCAATCTGTGATACTTTGTTAAAGTGGCCCTAAAGACTGGTATACCAACACATAGAAGAAATTAGATAATATAAATGTTCATTACAGTATTATCGATATGGTCCCAGCCAAAGAAGGGGAAAATACCAGGATATGCTATATCCAGAAACTATCAGGTATGCAGGGTGATTTTAACCCAACTGTACATACCTCGAATCCTCTCACTAATAGAATATACATATGCACACACATAAATACATAATGGTAAATATATATAATATAAAAGTATGTAGATTATTTATATATTGAAATTTATGTTGAAATATATATTTCTTTATATTTTTTCACACACATATTGAAATACATACACATATACACACACTGCATTTGTCTCCTCCATATTCTTGTTTTTTTCCACAGGCTCCTAATGGCCTTTACACATATACCCTAAATTCACTGGCTTTACTTGTTCTATTACTACTAACCAATCTTGATACTTTTTCCTCCTTCATCACAAAAAAGCACCATTTTTAGCAATTCTACCCTTTAATACTTTGCCATTGTGTTTTTTATTATTTCGAGGTTTGGAATTTTTAAACATTACTGGTTTTGCACAAAATATTATTTGTGCTTATTCCTTTTTCTCTTTCTTAATTCCTTTTCAAAAGGCTAACTCCTGCAAAACCTAGCTCTATTTTAACTAAATACTGTTAGATAAAATTTGTAAGACTGAACCCTACATTTTTTAAAACAAAAATATAAAATAACGATCCATTTTATTCAGACTTTTAAGCTCACACAAAACAGATCCATTCATCCAATATTTGAATATTTTGGGTGAATCTATGAGACAAGCCTGAGGCAATGCTCAAAACAAACCAATACAATATGGCAGAAGTTTAAAGATATATGGAGGGGGAAAAAGATAAAAGTTACTGAGGCAGAGTAGAATGATGATGACTGTAGAAAAATACAGTGCTAAAATGTCCTTGAATAAATCAGCCTTTAGCAAACACTTATGTCGAAACATTTTGGTGAATACATATGACTCTATTTCCAAGATATAAATAAATAAATGAATAAATAATCAGTCACTAGTTATATACACAGATCTCTAGCTTTACACTCGATACATGGAAGACATATATAAAATTGTTCCAGGATGATCAAATACTGTGTCCAGTGCAAAAAGATTTGTGACTGTTTTGGGGTCCTAAATTAATTTTAGTCTCAAGTTTTTGTGGAAAGTTATTGCAAAAATAAAACTAGCTATATCTATAAGCAATGAATAAACAATACAAGATCTGTTATTTTTTAAGCTATACTTGTGTGCAACATAATGGTCTCACAATGCAAGTATTTATTATATGAAATATATATTTTTAAATAAACAGAAAAAAATATGATTCCAAAATCAATTTTTTTCCTGCTAGTGAATGTCAAGTTGATAATTAATACCATTCAAACCTGGCATTAGTCACCTAAATACTTAATCTTTAATTGTTTGCAATACTCATAATATAAAATGTAACTTGGCCTGAGAAAGTTTACAATATTAGACTATCATCACACTTATAGAACAGCTAAAAAGCTTTAAAAAAATTCATTAGGACTATTTAATAAAACGATTGTCTTTTGAAAATCAGCAATTTGAAGTTACATTTGAAAAAAGTTTTCATTATTAATGGAAGCAAATTTTCCAAATAGTTTTCACACCTTAAGAAGAAAAGATTATAACATCTTTTAAAGTGAAAAAATTATTTGAGCCTTTTAAAATAAAAATAATTATTTGCTGATTTTCACTTAAAAATGATGTCAGTATGCCAGATGTCTCTTCTACACTCTAAATATCTAAAAGTGATATTTAAATTTGAATTACCTACTGCTAAAACATTTTTTCTCCACTCCATTTAATTTCTCTGTCTGTAAGAAGCTTTAGTCATGCACAACATGTTTGTAACTCATGTTTGGAATAATTATTCATGTTCACGTTCGTACACCCTACTAGGAAAGTTACGTGTTGTTACTCGATACACACACAAACCAAATAGAATGAGTAATTTTCTTTCTTAAACTCCTTGTAAAAACCGATGTTAATCATACTCCAAACCCATACTTTGATTAAATTATTTTAATTTAAAACAACTGAGTATAGCATAAACCAGAATGTTACTACTCTTTTTTCTAGTATCATTTCCTATCTACTTGATTCTGTCACAATGATTGTTAATCTAATCAATCAAGATCTTCTATAGAAGAAATAAAGAATAATTTTTTTTTTTTTTTATTGCAGCCACCCATTAACAACTAACCCTTGTAGACATACAACTCAGTTTTTAAAGATATAGACCCTAAAGATTCACTACCTGGACATTAATGCAATGTATGATAATTAAATATCCTCCTTTCACATTTTTACAGAATCTGAGTGAAGATAAACATCTTGACAAAAGCTCCTGATTATAGTATCAATTCCATATCTTACTACATATGTTAATCTAAACCTAATCTGTCATGAGCTCATTTCAATTGAAGTCAACTGTTTAAATAATCTTACCTTCAGATAGTTCTTCTATTTATATGAACTCATTTATATCTAAATGTCCAATGTAGATTAAAAAAATAAGAATTTTATTAGATATCTCTCTTTCATTCTTTGAAATACTCTAGTGTTGATATGAAAATTACAATTACCTTTAAGCCACTTTTACTCTCCCTATCTTTTTCAGTAAGTAGTGAGAAATGAAAAGCACTTACAGGAAACTGAAATACTGAAATGAATTGGAAAGTAAGCCAAGACATGTTAAGGAAATGCTAATACAGAAAGAAATAAACCCCTTTTCTAAAAGACAGATAGTGAATAAATTATGTTGGCTTAATATTGCCTTTTAGACTGGTTTTTGTCTTCAACATATACTTTTAGAGAATATAAAATATGAAATTCCACAGCATTTCTTTCTATCATTTTAATTTGATCTATAATAATTGCTAGTTATTGTGATTTTAATTTTAGTAAAGTAAGCTATTAAGCTCCCTCAAGATAAAGTAGCTATAAATTACTTAAAAAGTTAGTTCACCTTTACAATGGAATTTCTCTAATTGTTTAGACTTAAAATCTCATCACCTTTATCAAAGAATATCAAGCAGAAAATAATTAAAGCAAATCTTAATTACTACTGAATCTTCTCTGTGATTATTAAAAATGTCCTTGTTCATGTTTCAATTCCAGTTAGCTTTTAAAATAGAAACTATTATTCTAATACTTTCTAGTTTGGTGGTGAAGAGAGCTACATTGCTGTTATATTGGGGATGATAAATCACATTATCCCAATATAAAAAAAATTATGTCATTATCTTCTTGCTTTATGAAATATCCAAATAACTCGTATTGATAAACACATATAAAATAAATGTTATGACTCAAAATTTCATACCTGCTACTTGTATTAAATTCACATTTTATGTTTAAATCTCATTTCAAATCTCATCTCTTCTATTGCATGTGTTTTGGATGATATTAATTTCTTCCAGCCCATCTGCAGGACCAAAGATTTGTACTGGTCACAAGGATGAAATTGAACCCATCAGAATCCTTGCTATGAATTTTCCATTTATAAGCATGGTATGCACTAACCTTTCTCATCATTTGGTCTCAATTTTTCTTCAGTAGATGAAAATGAGACCAACAAGCAAAAAGAGGTAGAAAAGTAGATGTAGAAAAAAATGTAGAGAAAAGAACATTTCTCTACATTTTCAGGGCCCTGTATCTAACCATTACTGAAATAATTTGTTAATGTTTTTTAACTTAGAATTTTATAAAAATGATTATTCTTTTGCTTTCAGTGCCTGGAAATTTTAATAGTCTGCTATCATGAACTACAATCTGTATTAAGTTTCACTGTTTCGTTTGTAAATGATGTGAACCCATCTAAAATAGTTCATCAATTGCAATCTGAACAGTAAAATTATTTGCAAATTGTGGTACTTGACATAGGCTGTTGCAAGTGATAGACCCTCTAACTTAGAAATGGATGAGTCAGCATAAAGTTTAAGATAAAAAGGCTTCTCCTAAAAGAAATTGTTGAAGAAATTGAAGAAAATTTATGAATTAATAGTAATAGTAATGGGCCAACTGTGACTTTCGGGAAAATGGTAGAAAACTGTCAAGATGCTGATGTAAGTTGCCTACATCTGTGGTTTCACTATGATGAAAAAGACAGACTCTCATAATCCAAAGATGAAACAACAGTCATATAAACCTTTGAAATTCATTTTAATAAGTCTCATAGAAATAAATTCTGCTTTTCACTATTTACACTTACTCGTTTTCCCAATCTTTCACCCTTCTAACACAATGGAAAGGTTGAATTGTAATTATTGTTTCAGCGTCTTTGAAAATTAGAAAAGAAAGCAGTTCTACTTCTTAAGAACATAATCAACAGTATCATTAATGTTTTCCCACTCATAGGATGAATACAGTTTAATGACCATATGACCAGATATTAGGAAACATAAATTTACATAGAACTTCTTCGGTGAAAAACAAAAATAATATTACACCATGATCTTTTAGACTCTAAGAACTGCCTTTAGTATGGGCATATTCATGGCTTACCACTTCTTAAATTTTATTTTTAGTAAAATCCTCTCATTGAATCCTGTCAAAATATAATAATATGAAAGGACATTAAGGTCATAGGTCCTTTTTATAACAAAGTGATGAATTGTCTTATTTCTTTTTACTTCTTTCTTTAGTATATCACTTTGAGTAAATGCTGAAGACTGTAATAAATTGACATTATATTTCCAAATCCTCTCCTTTGTACTGAAGGTCATTTGAATGTAAGCTTGCCAGGAGTTTCCAATAAAATGCAATTGTCCCGGTAATACTTAAAGAAAATTTGTCAAGCAGTTTTTTGGAGATGGGATTAATGCTAAGTATACACAGAAATACAGTTTAAAATACACTTTAAAAAATAAGAATTGTATTACTTAAGGCATATATTTATTCTAACTAAGTGTATGTTTTAGTTTAATGTTAAATATTCTTAAGTATCTAAGTAATGTCAACTAGATTACACATAGAATTAAAAAAAATCCTTTTAATCATGATTAATGCTAAAATGTCTTTAGAACATAGGAATAACTACCTAAAAGATATACAATCAAAAGTTAGTAAAATTACATGAAATTATAGATTCACGGATTTAGCAAATTCACTTACTCAAGTAATGATTATTCTGTCTTAGAGTCAATCAAACCAGTAAGGCTTTAAAACAAGAATGGGTCCCTGGAGATAAAAAAGAATTTAAATCTTGACTTTGTTGCTAAGTAAGTGTTTAAATAGGTAAGTAGGCAAGTTGTTTAACTTCTCTAAGTTTTAGTTTCCTTCTCTGAATAATGGAAATATAATTAGGAGGAACCAAAAAGAGCCAGGCTGGGCTCAGAACTCTTTACTGAGATAATACCTCTGGCACCAACCTGTGCCAGATACCAAAGGGGAACTTTTGAAAAATGTTTTAAGAAGGTACTCATAAGTATGAGACTCTATGAAGCATAGGACCCAAAGTGGCAGCCCTAATTATCTACAGCTAGTTTAAAAATTCCATGGATAGTTTAAAAATTCTCCATTGACTCTACCAATGCCCAAATACACTTTTAAAATAAACTTTAGATAGTTAACCTAAAAAAATAAAAATTAAAAAATCCTTGAGAAACTGGAAATTGTATATCAGTAGTTGTAAATTTAGCACACATCAGAATCATGTTAAAATACAGATTACTGGGCCTCAACTTCAGACTTTCTTTTTCTGTGAGTGAAGTTTAAGAATTCACATATCTAAAAAGTCCCGAGTTGATTCAGACAGATGCTATTGGCCCAGGGACCACACTGTTATGAGTTATTCTGATGATAGCATTGCTGTTCCATTTTCTTTCTACTTATTAATCAGGACTAGATTCTCTTTGGGTTTGTATAGGGAAAAGCAATCTATATCCACACAACAAACTTCTGAAATATTTTAGAAAGTCATTTTCTCTCTTCCATGCCCTCTATCATTCTGATTTCACAGCTTTTACTTGAAATATGCATATATTTTAAATTATGTAATATTTTATACATATCAAAAACCATGTGACCAACATTCTTCATTTTTTAATTTAACTCAGTAAGAAAAGAACATGATAGTTGAAGAAGATATATTAATCATTGCCACTTGATTTATCAATGTACCCACTGTATTTTGGAATTCTGAATCATTTAATGACCTTTTTCTCATGACTTTAATCCTATCATTATTATCATTATTATATTTCCTTTTATTGATTTAGTATTTAAGAATAAGTAAATATAAGTAAGCATATTATGGAATATTCACAAATAAAAGAATTTTCTTTAGTAACACTGTGACAAACATCTGGGATCATAGATGTTTTATGTTCCATTATTATTATACTCATCACATTGAAAGTGCATTTTACTGAGGTGCTAAATAAATATATACATATTTAATCTTAATGTGAGGCCTTTGGGGATATTGAAATAATAGGTTAAAAACACCATATTTTGTTGCCATATTTTGTAAAAATTTTTCTTGAGATTATACATAGTTGTATTACTAAAATTTACAGGGAAAAAAAAGCACCTTGCCATTTCTCATTAAAAAAATGAAATTTGGGAATAATATAGTGTTTAATAATTTATTCAAAATTAAATTGTTCAGTAGATTTTCAAAGCTTTCCAAGATTATCATCTACTTTTACCTTTCTCGCATTAGGGGTTAACACGAGTCTGGAAGGCTGACAACCATCCCACTGTCAAAATAGACAGCCTGAATGTGCAGTTTGCTAAGCCCGGCCAGTATATTCTGTTTTCTTGGCCACATGGGTTGTATACTTTCTCGGTACATAGTTTAAGGTAATCCAATCAAAATTAGCAATGTTGTAAATGATATGTTTTCTTTCTTGAATGGCATAAAGGTAAAAACATATAACCTGGGATCTGTTATTAGTGAATTTTCGAACAAAAAAGGAAGATCTTCTAAAGATGAAGCCAATTTTCAGAGCAGCATCAGAAACTAGGCCTAATACAGCACTGTTGAATCACTAAAGACTTACTTGAAGTAAACCTCTATCGACTAGTATGTGAGCCAACGTGTTCTTTAGCTGTTTAATATAATTACTTGTTATACAATACTTGAAAAATAAAGGGTTTTTTGATACAGTCTGTGTGACACTATAGAAAATAACATTTTTAAGTTACATTCTATGTAAATTTTAAATACATATTTAAATATAAATAACAAATAAAAGTGAGCTGTACAAATTTGTTACATTTTAAAAATATTTTTGAAACTCGTCTTACTTATTATATTAAAAAATCCTAATAATGTGGGAGCTGGCTTGGGTTATCAAAGTCAAATATTACAGTTCAGTTAACATAAAAATATCAATATAAACTTAGAATCAGATTAAAATTATGAAGCCTAAATATTAAATTGTATGTTAATTTTTTATTTAAATTTTTTTTGTTTTTTGTATGTATATATAATACACACATATATGTGTGTGTATGTGTGTATACATACATATATATATATAATCTCCAAGAATGTGGCTCTTAAGCTTTATATAAAAAATTGACAATTTTTCCCCATTTTGGGGAGAGACTTCATTCCCCACTCTGCAGATTCAAACTAGAGGCTAAGTAGGGCATAATTATTTTACTTGGTGGGCTGAACTCAAAGCTTTTCTCCTAGATTGGCCAATAATTCTCCTGATGGCTTTTTGGTCTACCACTTGGAAAATCATGGACTGTCAGATTTAAAGATCCCTTTCTCTGGATCTGTGAACCGTTGGGAAAAAAACCCAAGTGCTTATTAAACCCACGGTTCATTTACATAGATGCCACAGCAGGCCTTGTTCTCTAATATGACAGACTAAGGTCAAGCACTTGTTGGAGCAGCATTAACCAAATTCCTACTATTGTTGCTGAGATCTATAATTGTTCCAAACATGTCAGCATATTTATACTCATAGGCTAGAAACAATGGTAAAAGGCTGTTTTTAATGCAGAAGCTACCACAGCATGCGCGCCTTGAGATGGCTGCCAAAATTTAGCCTATTCATCTTCTGGAATATTGCAATTTGAATAGAGTGCAGAATATACGGAATACTTACGGAGAATAAATTTTTGTGTTACAGCTGTTCTGAAACTGAAGACCCTACATTTGAGATTTCTGGTTTCAGCATAGTGGGGTGGGAGGAGGGGGAAATTCCGGGACGTTAATCATTTTTGCCTGGAATTCTGTGTATAGGCCGAGAGAGGAAAATGGAGGAAAACATTGGGATGATTTTAAGCAAGTGTCATTCAGCACCGAGCCAGCTAATAGCAGAGTCTTTGAGTTATAATCCAGTGACTTTCTTCCCCTCCCAGTAGTCTCCTACCACCTGCTTTGAGATTCTGAAGCAAAGATTTAACATAGGACTTAGTCCAGCCTAAGTCCTGGATGCATTATTGATTTTATATACATATAAAAATCTACACTTACCAAAAAACACAACATATCAACAACATATCAACATTATTGCATTCGATTCCTTAAAACAGTGTTATAACATCATAGGCACAGTGGTTTTATACTCCTCACTAATTTTTCTCAAGTACTCACTATTGCCCATCCATGAATATTTTTGGCCTAAAAAAGAATGAACAGGTGGTATGGCGATAAGAAGCCATGTGGGTGTTAATGTGGCATCATTTTCTGAAAAAAGGAGAAAGTGCTCTCAGAATTTCAGGCTGCCAGTCTACTTATTTGGCACCTGCAATCTAAAATATCACAGTATTTTGAGAGTAGGCATGTCCCCATCATAACAGATGGTCACAAGTATCGACAGCCAAGTGATCATGTATGTACATCAGTTGTGAGTGTTGAAATCAAGCTGCTCAGTTAAAAAAGGTCAAATAGCCATTTGCCCAGAGCTTCCTCAATTAATATGAAGAGGAATAGCCGCCTATTCATCATATCTTATTACCTATTTCCTTACTAATCTCTTGAATAATTACAGAAACACACCAATGTGATTTATATTGTAATCAGAAGATTAGAATTCAGTGGCATAGCTGATGCCCTGAATTTCAAACAAGAAAAATAATTTCAACAGCTGAAAAAAAGTGTGAAGGGATGTTTCAGTAAATTTTATTTATATTTTAATATATTATCTTTAGAAAAAAAGGGGCTTGATTTTGGAGCATTTATCTCCAGTCTTTCAAGGTTCAAATGAGCTTGTCTGACTGTCTCTTACATAAGTACTGTTCATTAATTTTATCAAAACAGTACAATATTGCAACTCAAATCAAGGTAAGCAATATTTGATCCTTACCAGTTATTTGTAGATTCAAATAAGATAACTTCAAATGCAACCAATTTATATTGCTACTTTCTAATTAACTAAATTAAAATTTGTTATTAATACATTATTGTGAATATATTTTTGTCCAAATAAAACCAAATTCAAGGTGGAGACTAAAATACTTCACATTTTTTCTTTTTTGTTCTTTGGTAGTTTAAAATCCCAAACTCACACTTTTAGTGATGGAAAAAAAAATGTATGTATAATTACTTTTGGGTGATAGAATTAATAAAAGTTCAGAAAGTCAATAGGTTATATGAATTTTCTCAAGGAAAAATGCCTAGAGAAGGTAGAATTCCAGAATGAATATCTGTGGGTTCTTCATTAGTAGAGGGATTAAGGGAATATTTTCCAGTAAAGAAAAATAGCATGGGCATTCCATAAGTTAAGTATAGAACTAGTTTATGACAAAGAAAATAGAAAATAAAATGTACCTTAATGGCACTATAGCCTTGTAAACTTTGTTTGATCTTTGGATCCTTGAAATACTATCAGCTTGTGTAGCTTTTTCTCGATGCTCAATAAAATACACACAATAGCTGCATAGATACAGAAGTAACTATATACCAGTACATAAATATGTTAAAAAAAGATACTAGCCTGTTGTATCTGATACTACATGATGATGATATTGTTTAAATAAGTGTAAATACATTATGATGATAATTACAGAATTGCTAATATTTATTTGGAACTGGCTGCACGTTAATTGCTTCAAACATATTATTTTTAATAACCACAACAAAACTATAATCTAATCAACATTTTATTCCCAGTTGAATAACAGCATTGCAGAGCTAGTGAGGTAAAACTATTGGTACAAGGTCACATTTAAATGACAGCTTAGGCCGTGACTCAATCCCAAGTTTGCTAAATTTCAAAGTTCATTTTGTTAACCACTATATGAGGCTGTGAAAGTAATAAAAGAATTTAAAGCCAAGTAAAACTGTTTTAAACTAATAATGTGAAGAAAGTATAAAAATTTTTAAAAACATCTAACTGAAGTATTTCTTTTTATATACCTGGGTTTTATTCATAGAAACTTTACAATTTTGCATCTTTCCCTAGCATTAACTTTGACATTTATAAAATGAGGATCGTTTATTTCAGGATCTTTTTCTTCCCCTGTAAAATTCTATAATTCTTGAAGGTCATCTGAGGTTGATTTTCTGAAACCTATGTGTTAAGATTTTACCTATTACAGTTTTAAACTGTAGATGGAATTAGAGGTCACACCAGAGTTCACGCCATATTATATTACACTTAATTTTTTCTTTTCGCAATCAGAACGTTTTAAAAATTACTTTTTAGAAAGGAGGGGCTTGCATATGAGTTTATGCTGATGTGAGCACAGTGGTGAAAAAGACTGATGAAAATGATAGCTCGTTTCTTAAATGAGGGAGGGATTCAGAGGAATATTTGCTAAATTGTTATAGATGAGAAGGAACAAAAAATAAAATGGAGGCTTGTACCTGACTATCGAGAACCAGAATTCATAATCAAATCATTGCTATTAAAAATAACAATGGCAGTAGTTAAAATGGCAATTACATATGCATATGTAATATCACTGTATTTTGGCTACTTTGAATAAAAGCAGCCTTGCATATAATGAATTGGAGAACCTAAGATTTTGAATAGAAGGGGTAGGTTAGGAGAGGGCTCTTCAAAGTTTAAAGTTTGATTCAGGAAATCTCCATCAGCGCCTGCCATCTGTATTGTTAACAAGCTCCCAGGAGATCCCTAGGGAAACCACGCTTTGGGCTACAAGGAGCTGGAAATCTATTGCAACGCAGACAAAGAGGGCTAAAGGAGGGTGTTGGAAATGGAGAAGAGTGAGTAGTGGGTGAAGCTGAAAGAAGGAGAAAGACTGGAATAAGAACAACTGTGACCAGTGGTATCAGACATGCTTATTTAGGAGAACCCGTGCATGAAATTATAACCCGAGATTTTAACACATCTATATCTGCTTGCTGTTATTGTCAATGACTTTTGTATTTGAGTATATACTTTGAAGATAGCTTTAAATCACTGTTTCACTAATTTCGAAATATCCTTGGGTATCTTGTAAATAAATAGGTGTATATCTCAATGCTCTTCAGATTTGGAGAACCGTTTCCTTGAACATGAAACAGGCTTTTTGCTTGTTTGCTTGGTTGGTTTGGTTGTTTTTGTGATGGCCAGGCTCTACTTTTCTGGGGAGCCCTACCACTGTCGATCTCTAACATCTTTTCACATGGAACAGTGAGTTTGCTCTTTACTTAGACTCACAGGACATTTTTGCTGGTCTCTATGAGATTCCTGCCCACATTTAATCAAGATTTGAACCTGCACAGCTAATCTTGTCAAAGCTGCTTATTTCTTGCTAAATATAAGGTCTGCAATCAGGATAAAGCTAACCAGATGAATAAGTAATATTCTAAGGATTTACAAGCTAAACTTTCCCAAACAATGCAATACAAGTCATAAACCTTCGCATCGATGATGCTATTTTGTGTGTCTTTTGTGTATAAAAAGCTCCCTGTCAAAATAACAAAACATAGCACATACCTTTAATGATTGAAAACCAATATTAAATAATTTGAAGAACAGTTATACATTTAGCAAGACTACGAAAATGTAGAATGATGGATATGTTTGGTCCTTGAATATGAAACTTAAATTTTAAACAACTTTTGCTAAAATAAAACTTTCTTTTTCTGCTACAAATAGATACTTTCATTGTTTGCTAACATAACGATTCGGCTGTTTACTTGACATAAGTTTGTGGTATTATTCTCTCCTCAATCTTATCATCCTTTTCTTAGAGCCTTTACTTTACAAAATTTGTAATTTCTAATTCTCTCTTTGTTCTTTTGAGATGTAAATCTTTTCAAAAGCCTCTCGGCAATTTATTAACCCAACACTCTCTTTCTCAGGGACCTAGGAACCATTCCTTTGAAATATTATCATCAAGGAAGATGGAGTTTCTGTTTCCTGGTCTCTTATAGGAGGGTACGAGCCTAAATTCAGTCTTACCTGGAGCTGTGCTCCAAATTGTAAAACTACTTCCAGTGAGGAAAATAGGAGAGCATTTACTTTTCCTTTGAGTAAGGCCAATTAGCGAACACAGATAACCTAATCACAGAGAAAACCATTTGCAAATTCAGGAATAACTTAATGTGGTAGACACATTCTGTTGGTCAACCTGCCAGCTAATGTCCCCCAGTACTTTTACACTAGTTGAACTTCATCATTTAAAAATCCTCCTGCCTTTTGTTTCCACAAGGTTTCTTAAGCAGACTTGGTCTGTGCTATCTCCCCTATTGCTGGCAGTAGAATTGGAATAAAATCATCTCCAGTTTGCTCATCTTGTTCTGCGCGATCATTTCCTCTTTAACATACAACTTTAAGAAGTATATTCATATAAGATTATTCAAACTATACATTCTCAAGAAACATTATAAGTTATTACTACTACTGATATTTTCTGATTTGAACTATTTCCTATTCTGTATCTATCATGAATACATCCTGGTAATATGAATATTTTACTAATGTGAGACTAAATATTTTTCTTGCAAATTATATATGTATTTGAGTTTTTCTAGACTTCTCAACCATGTATATCATCTTTTTTTTTCTACTCCCATAAAATTTCCCGTATTATTGATATATACTTTAATATACCATAGCCCCTGTTACTCAAAGTAATATATGAATAAAGAGCTTGTCAGAAATGCTGAATTTAAGATCCCACCCAAGAACTAATAATTCAGAATATGCATATAACAAGATACCCTGGTGATTTATATGCACATTGAAATTTGAGAATCTCCCCTCTACTTGATCATAGTGGGTCTACTAATCCAAGCCAACACTTAGAGAAATTTTTCTTCTGATTAACAACAATATTTAGAATATATAGTGACAGTGTTAGGTAGATAAGTAGACATAAGTGACAGGAGAATAAAGGTTCAACCCAGAGGCCTCCCTTAGGACCTCCCTGAAACACCCATTTTATGGTTAAACTATTATATCCTGAAATACAAAGAAGTAAAAAACACAAACTAACTGCTGGTTTAGTCTGGCCTCAAGTGCCTGTGCAGTTAGTACATACACTGACCCTTCTAAACCTTAGCCTCATTGTATGATTGTTATAATATCAAACATATGCCCAAAAGTTCACCAATCTAATTATAACAGACTGAATTCTGGGTAACCCACATGTTCAAAAGACAAGGGGTTATATAACAAACAGCTAAATATCAATCAAATGACTTCACATGTCAATCATCTAGCACCACTCCTGTTAACATCCTTCAAGAGACAATATAAAGTATACCTCCTGAATTCTGCTGGACTGTGGTCATCTCTAGCATAGCCCATTTCTCTCTTGAAATGTACTTTAATAAATCTCACTTTTTCTAAATTTTGCTAATCTGTAATTCTTTACTGCATCACCAGAAAGAGCCAATGCCTTCTCAGCACCATGGGAGCAATGATGATTTAGATCACCCCCAAAGGTAACAGCAGGCACATTTAAAGAAAATAAATGTTCAGTTCTCATTATGGAAAGAAAGTAAAGTAGACCGTATATATAAGGGTTTATTTTTGGAGTCTCAATTCTATTTATGACATAGATCTATGATGCTATACACATGGCAATGCCCTACTTTCTTAATATGTAGCTTTGAAATTGTAAACTGAGTCCTCTAGCTTTGTCTTCTTTTCCAATACTATTTTAGCCTTTTGCATTTCAACATGAATTTCAAGATCAAGTTCTATAAAGGCAAGTGGGATGGTGATAGGAATTAAATCAAATCTGTAGGTCAAGTAGGAGAATATTACCAATTTCATAATATTGAGTCCATTCAATTTACATAGGATGTCTTTTCATTTATCTACATCTTTACTTTCTTTTAAAATGTTTTCCAGTTCTCAAAGTGCAAGTTTTATACATTATTGTTAAATGCATTCTCAGATTTTGTATAGTTTCTTTAAAAAAGTATTTCTTCATTTGCTGTATGCCCTTAGGACATTTTTATAGATATTAAGTGATTTTATTTTTCAATAATTTTTCTCAGTTATAGTTGTTTCACCAGAGATAAGGTCTGCAGAGTCCTTTACATAAACAGAATATTTATTGTTAATTTTTGTTTTGTTTACTAAAGTTTCATGCTATACATGGGCAATTTCAAAACTTAGCAAAGGTCTAAAAGGTAAATTTTATATGTAATTTGGAATCTATATTACTTTTGCTTTCTCTCTGATTTCCATTTTTATTTCAGCTACACTCCAAACCCTTCTCTTTGACGCAGTAAGAAATTCTTACCATATTCTGTTTGACATCTGTGCCCTTTTCTACAAATTGACAAATTTCAGGAAGTTTACTTCAAAGCATTTTTTAAATTTTTACCAATGATTTGATTATTCAAGTTCAGATTTACTTGATTGTTTCTCATTATAGCCTTTTTTCTCTTCCTCCTTGTCCTTTTCTTACTGAATTTAAAAATATTCCAAAATTTACACAATAGTTTCAATTGTTATATAAATATTTTGTTTTCTTGAACCATTTGAGTGTAATATGCCAACACAATGAACCATTATTCACTATGAAAGACAAAGACATTCTACTATGCAATTATAATGCCACTATACCATTCCACCAGTTTTAGATTTTAAATGACCTTGAGCCTTTAAAATTCTATGAGTAAGACAAGTATTGAGCTGCTTCATAATCCTCGGTGGATAATATTCTCAAATACTCATTCCATATTTGGCTAAGCAAGATAGTGAAAAATAAAATTTAAAAATGTAGAGATGAGTGTCACGGAGATCAATGAAAAAGTTAACTCTTTTTAGAGGCAGAAAATCAGTATAATCAAGAAACATTACAAATGAGAATGTTAATTGAGTTTGTCTTTGCACTGTTCTACATATATGTGTATATATATATATATATTTATTTATTTATGATCAAACCTACTTACAGACCTTATGTACTACCACATACAACTCAGAATTTCTGAACTTCAATTTTAAGACCTAGTTTAGATTTTGTGTTACCTTTCAGGAAGCAAGGCTTACATACTCTATATGTGGAAATAAGAGGGAAAAAGACATTTTATTGTGAAAATATTTTAAATTATGACTTAGAAATGGGACTCTGAAAACATACCACCTGTTCTCTCATGTTTCTCAGCCCTCTTTTATTTAGACACCAAGTGAATAATTATGGATTCAAGTGACATATGATGTTTCCAGAAAAGCATAGAGAAATCAGTAGTTATTTCTCAGTTTCTTCCCCACCTTCGTCATTGAATGATGATGCATTTTAGGAAGTACTAATTTTTATTGTTGGGTAACAAACTTCCACACTTAGGGAACACATTTTAAAAATCTCATAGCATTGATGAACTAGCAGTTTGGCAGGTCTTACCTGAGTCTTCCGCTCAGGATATCACAAAGCTACAATTAAGATGTTGACTGGTTGCTTTCTCATCTGGAGGACTGGGACAAGAATCTACTTTCAAGCTCTTTCAAGTTGCTGGCAGAATTAATTTTCTTGTTCCAGCTTCCTAGTGAATGTCAGATGGAAGCCACTTTCAGATCCTAGAATCCCCCAGCAGTTCCTCTGCCACATGACCCTCTCCATAACCAATTTACATGCAGCAGTTTGCTTTTTTAAGGCCCTCTCTCTCTAATCTGCTGAGATTGAGTATAATAATATAATATAATATAATAATATAATATAGGAGTGACAGTCCATCAACCATATTCTATTGGTTGAAAGTAAGTCATAGGTTTCTCCACACTCAAATGGAAGGAGTCACACTAAAGTGTGGACAACTGGATAAGATCATTGGGGATTAGATAGAGTGTGTCTGATCCGCAATGATTTTATCCAGTTATTCAAAATAATGTCAGCTGAATAAAATCATTTGTGTATGGAGATTATTATAAAACAAAAAAAAAAGAATAGGAACTTTCAGACAGTAAACAATATTAGCATTCCCCTTTCTAAATCTTTCAATATTTTTTAATTATTTCAGGAATAATACAAAAATTCATAGTATAACATACAGAGTTCTAAATAACCTCATGTACTTTCTCATTGTTTACTTAGCCACAGCATCATAGATACCTAACACTCTTGACTTGGTGTGTTTGTTACTGCCTGGGGATTCTGAATATTGCTCTCTTAGACTAGAAATAACCCCTCAGCTACAATATCCATTTAAATGACTCCTCTTTATTCTTCTAGTCTCATTATAAATAATTGATTTAATGTCAGTCTGTTAGGTAGGTGGTAAGACATAAGAAACAGGGGGGACAAAGGAATAGGGGCACAGTCTACAGACAGCCCAAAGAACACCTCAATGGTAGTAGAATTCTGGGTATGCACATGCGCACCAGGCAAAGTTATAGCAGCCAGGTGTCATTTAAAATAGCCTCACATGCCAATCACCTAGGAATACTTTGGGAACCACCCATCACGGCCCAAATATAAGGCAGACATTCCCACCTTCAGGTTCTTCTTGCCCTTCTGGGCTCCCCTTTTTGCTCCCTTTGCCCTTCTGGGTGCTCTCTGTTTTGGTGGCCTTTTGTGGCCTTTATGCCCTTTTGTTATCGTTTTAGCTCCTTTATGTTGGTTACAGTGCCGGGACTATGTGCCTCCATGGGGCATACTTTGTCTTTCTCCATGGGCCTCCTCGGGGCATTTTTTTTTCTTTCTAAAATATACTTTTAATAAAACCATTAAATCTCGATGACCTGTGAGTCCTCGTTGCCATCATTTGAGGAAGAACCAAGAGAAAATGCTAATTACACGTCTGCGCCTTAGTTATCCCTCTCCCTCCCCACTACACTGGAGTGACACCGAACTCTGATCGGCCCCAAAAGTGACAAATCCATTAGGAAAGAGCCGTATGAAACCCCAGGTCAGCAAGGTTTCCCTAACATACATTCACACTGCACTTTATTTTTTTAGAGCAATTTCACAGTCATTTTGTGAATGGAATAAAGCAACAAAAAGGAAGAACAAATTATTTCTGGGATTAAGTGATATAGCAAATGCAAGATAAGCATGTAATACATGATCTGGGAGATTACTGAGTTTACATTTTCTATCCCTACAAGTCTATAAGCTCTAAAAATACGTGGACAATGTTTTACGTTTTCGCTAGTGTAGCTCTCACTTCCATACCATTACCTTACCTAGTAGGCCTTAAAAAACTACTTTTTGAATGAAGGAATGATAGAAATGGATATGCAATAATAAATTTCAGGCTTTTAATCAGTTAAGCAAAAATAAAAGGTTGACAATCAAGAGAAACCCACCCTACTTAATTGATACACATACCGGTTTTTGCATATTAATTACTCCATTTTTACACCTAAAACAAAATAATCTAATTTTATGGGTAATAAAAACTATTAAAATCACCTATACAAGAGACTCACTTCAAAATAAAAGACACTCACAGACTAAAAGTAAGAGGATGCGAAAAGATATTGCCTGATGGACCTAGAGGGTTTGTGCTGAGTGGAGTAATTCAGATAGAGGAAGACAAATGCCATATGATTTATGTATATGTGGAATCTAAAGAACAAAATAAACAAACAAACAAAAACAAACTCATAGATACAGAGAACATTTTGAGGGTTGCCTGATGGGAGGGAGGTTAAGGGGGCAGATGAAGAAGGGTGACGGGATTAAGAAGTACAAATTGGTAGTTACTAATAGTCATAGAGATAGAAAGTAAAGCATAAGGAATGTAGCCAATAATATTTTAATAACTATGTACGGTGTTAGAGGGGCACTAGATTTATTGGGGTGCTCACTTTGTGAGTTATATAGATGTCTAATCACTGTTGTACACCTGAAACTCATATCGTACTGTATGCCAACAAAAATAACCTATTTTCAATTTTGAAACAAGTGAGAATCAGCGATCTAAAAACAACATATTAGTTGTTAGTAACATACATAAATATGTTACTAACATTCAGATTAAACAAAAAAAAACCCTGATGTTAAAATTATATTTAAATTCAAAAATCATAATTCTTCTGTAGGTATATGCTTTTAAAAGAAATATTTACAATAATTAACATTGGCATTTATCTAGACAGATAAACATTGTCAGACAGGAAAGTTACTTTTATGATTTGTTGAAAAATTCTATTCTTAAATTTAAAGAAAATAAATATAAGTGTAGAATTGCTTGATTGATGCCTATGATTAATGCAATAAGTGTTTATGGTTTTTTATGTAGTTTTATATATTCAAAAACAATTGACCTATGACACAATCAACATAATTTATACTATACAATTCAAACATATGATTAAACACCATAACTTAAATTCCTTAAAGTTTATTCACACATTATTTTATAGCCTAGCCTCTGACTTGGGAGCACTTTATTTCTACAGCTAAAATATGACAGTGATCATGAATCAGATGTTATCACACAAATTTCTGCTCGGTTGTTCCCAGAGGAGAATTTATTTCTCTCTCATTGTGCTCTAGTTCACACACAGAAGAATTAACCAATCTGCTCCACACTTTAGTTATTGGATCTGCAAAGCCCCAGGGAAAGATAGAACCAGATATGGAACCAGCAACATGTCTTCATTATCATATAGAGGCTTCATATGACCAAAGCTATATCGCTTTAATATCAAGGAAGATAAATAGCAATGCAGTCTCTTCCCAATGAGTGCTTACAAATGAGTGTGCATGTTTTTACGATATTGGAAAAATAATACTTTTTAAAATAAATTTAATTTTCTTATATTGGCTTTTTGTGCTTGGAATATATGTGTGTGTGTATATACACACACACATACACACACACATATATATGCACACACACATATACACACACACAGATATATATATATATATATATATATATTTGATGTTGTAAGGTGAGATTTTTTGAGTATAGGTAGAAATTTCAAAATAATCTCTTAAAGTATTTCATACAAACAAAGGAAAATGGACATATATCAGGGTATTTTACCCACATATGAAATAAGCTTTAAGGTTTCATTTATTCAAACACCTGTTCTGATTGTTGTCCTGAGTTCAATTGGGTTTAGAAATTTATAACACTGAACTAAAAATAGTTCTATAGTTTTGACATTTAATTTTGTTTCTCCTTTACAAATGTCTTCTAAAAAAGAGAATCATTTACGTGTTACCCAACATCTGTTTTAGACTCTATAAGAAAAGTACGCAAATTGATTTAATTTCTGCTATGGAATTTTATTAACACAAATTTTCGATGAAATCCTAATAAATGCATTTATATAAAATATATTTTTTCATCTGTAGTATAAAATCAATTTATATACTAATTCTACATTTTTGCAGAGTAATTGAATTAAAAACATTTACAAATTAATTAAGAAATTTAGAGAATACTCTTTCTATTAATAACAAAAAGATGGCTTTATTTTTTGTATTATACTATAAATACCATCCTCAATCAACTTATGAAGTAGGTCTTCAGATATGCACATAGAAACAAATCACAAATGTTATCAATTATACACATGTACTTACATGTGTGTATAGACATGTACACATATATATTATGTCTTATCTTTACATCTGAATTCATTTTACATATGACTGTTCCACTTTCAGTTAAGAGCTCTTGAAATTAACTAATTAACACTGACAACACCAATACATTTTCTTATATAATTATAGCCCATCTTAAATTATAAAATACATGCTTTTTTCATTGCATTACTTGGAATGTGCCAGAAAATTATCAATTATGTATCAATCCAAAATCAAAATGAAAAACATACAGAAGAATGTGATTTTGTCACAGTGACAGGACAACACCAATAGTAAACAATAAAGATGAAAAATCTGTGTAACTCTTGACACTTAAAAAAAGTGTAATTTCTCTCCTGATCTTCAGGAAAAAAAAAAAATCCTATGTTTATGACTGAAAAAGGAGACAGTTTATAACACAGAAGTGTAAATAACATTTCATCATCATAATTTAATATTTGGTTATAGAAACTGTATTAGTTCTATGGCTGTTGCAACAAATTACCACAAATTTTGCGGCTTAAAATAACAGAAATTTATTTTCCCTTAATTGTGGAGACTAAAAGTCTAAAATCAGTATCACTGGGTGGAAACCAAGGTGTCAAAAGGGTGGCACTTCCTCTGCAGGCTCTAGGACCAAATCCATTTCTAATTTTTTCCAGCTTTCATTGGCTGTGGGCATTTCCTGGCTCCCAAATACATCACTCCGTTCTCTGTCTCTGTGGTCACATGGTCTTTTCCCCTTCCACTTATATCAAATTTATTTTTGCCTCCCTCTAATACCAAATGTGAATGCATTTAGAGCCCTCTCTGATAATCCAGGATAATCTACCATCTCAAGATCTTTGATTTAATCACATATATAAAATCCTTTTTGTCATTTAATGTTCATGGGTCTCAGGAATTAAGGTGTGACTATCTTTTGGGAGGCTGTTATTTGGCCAACCACAGACAAGTAAAGTAAATCTTCTTCCTTTCCCTCATATATAATTAAAAGTGAAAATCACTGACAAGTATCAATCCTGTTAAAAGACAGAAAGGAAGCCATTAATTTTTTAAGTTATATATAAATTGATCACTTAGATGGAAATATTTCCATCTATTAAAGATGAAATTTGAAGAAATGTATGTGGGTATGTTGAGGAATTAAAGGAGTTTCTTAACACATTGTTTCAATTGAACATAACTGTACCTACTTTTTTTTCTCTTCTCGCTCTTGCACTACATGGATAAGGAAATTAATACTTTTAAAACTTTAGCGTACATTAAATGATTAGAGCATCAGCACAATGATTTGGAGAGCTTAAAATATCATTGTTTGATTCACAAATGCAAACCACTTACAATCTCATATATACTTAACTTCAAGAAAAGAGCCCACACTATGATCGTAAATGTACTGCATGACGATCATTATTAAAAATTATACAAATAAAATAAATTAAAATGTATATTCTTATTATTTATTATGAATTTGGTTAAGAATAATTCCTCATTTTAAATATTATTCTAATATGAATTGCTTGAAAGTTATCTTAGAGAAAAAGATATATAATACGTATTTATTTCTTGGTAAGCTCTGTTTCCAAAATCTAATTTAGACATAGTCTGGTTTCCAAAGATAATGAGATTAATGTAGTGTAATTCTTTATTGTGGTGCCATAATTCACTCTTCTTCCTTGAAATACCTATAATTCTTCTCTATTTAGATCAAACATTTATTTATTTATTTATTCATTCATTCATTCATTTATTTATTTAACATTGGCTACCTAAATTATATATGTTTCAAGTGCACAGTTCAATAATACATCATCTATATATTGCATTGTGTGTTCATCGCTCAAAGTCAAATAAACCATCTGTCACAAAATATTTGACCTCCTTTACCCTTATTTACCTCGCTTGCTACTGTATAAACAAAGCATTTCTTGATGGTAGTAGCAGAAATGCTATAATATTTCTTGAAAACATTTTAATTTTTTTAGCCTTCTCTTTCCATGAAACAATTCTATACTATATTGCAGTAGTTCAGATGTAACTTAGATATTTTCTGATAATAATGAGATATGTTATGCAAACAACATATCTCATCTTTTATACCCAACAAGTTTGGGTATAAAAGATGAGAAATACTTATAAGCAAATAAAATGTTGATACTCTTTTAGGGGAAGCAAACGTAAAAGTAGCAAATGTTAGCATTTTATATAATAGAAATTAAATAACTGAAAAACTCTTACAAGCTCAATAGACAAAATTAAATTTTATCATAAAAGCAATTTAACATATATAGAAAAAGTACATATCATCATAGCTTTTGCCTAAATTATACTTATCTAAACAAGCAATTATAATATTGAGAGTTAAATATAACATTTAGCTTATATGACATTTAGGAAAAAATAATATATTTTTAAATTGATTGAAAAATAATCTAATCATTTAATAAGTTCACTGCAAACCATAGGAGCTAATTTAAACATCTCTGTGGATTATTAAAATACTATTGTAAAGAATATAAAACACTAAAGGAAAGTTTCAGTTTAACTGTTATGTGTTTTTCGGCTGCTGAAGATACACTTGTTTTACTTGCAAACTAAAAAGCAAAGCAACTACCAAAATGGTGAGTACACAGCATTCCAGGAATTGGCATCTTTCACCCCTTGTGTTACAAGAAAATGTATATTATGTTTAATGTTTTTTAATTTTATTTTCTATTCCAAATTTGAAGTTTAAGACAAACTACATTTAATTTAACATAGAAGAAAGTATTACACAGTAAACTATATATTAAATGTTTATATTAACATAATATATATTATTAAAAATGTATGTTTAAAAAAAATGATCAGGACTTTTAATACAAAACGTGTAACAGAACTTTAAGAAAGACATTGTATTTTTTTATGTAGTGCTAATTTCGTCACCATATCTAATGTCTAAATATAAGGTTTAAATGTGAACTTTGTAAATGATTGTCAAGTGCTCCATTTGGTGATTCAAGGCAAAGCTGCTGATAGTTTCTAAGTAAGATTATTTATTCTCTTTTTCCCCAAAGATATCTGTTTATATTTTGTTAGATCCAAGTTTCATTAAAATTCATTTAGCTGCTCCCTAAATTCACTAAAATGTAATTTCTTTGTCTCAATTAACATATAAAAAGTTATATGTGAAATATTTAAGCGACTTATTCAAAGACACATGCAACTTAAAGAAAAAGAAAGTTAGAATTCTCCACTTAATTTTTATATTGGCTGCTGTCTTAAACAATTCACAATTAGTAACTTTTCAAACCACAAAACATTACTTTGATAGATACTTTCTTTGGAAAACCTCAGATGATCTAAGATTTTTACTGCTTTTTATCATCTATACAGTTTTAGGTAATAATTATACTTTATAATTATATAACTATATTATATTTTATAATTATATAATTAGATTTTATAATTGCTATATACAAAATGGATATTTTATATTATTATAAAATAACACTTCCTTTTATCTTTATTTTTCTGAATTTTGGTATATAACTTCTAAATCGATTTAATCAATTCTGTAATTGATTTTGTGTTTCAAATGCTTTTTTTCAATAAATACAAATTTATTAGTATGCAAATTGACATAAAATCTTAATATCTTCCAAAAGTTTAACATGATACATTTTCATTTTTGACTGTATTTAATGTCCTCATTAGCTTAAAACCAGCATCTCCAATATAGAGTAAATATCTGTTTTTTGGAGTATCTTATTTTATTTTAATCTTATATTTTTTCAATGTCTACTTAAATTCAAATTATAATACATATGATCTTCCAGAATAACAACAATAATAATAAAGATGATGATGATAATACTACTACTAATAATAATAATGTTAAAACTAAGAAGCATGTATATTTATAATTAATATGCTTCAGCCAAAAATAAATTGAAACTGGTTCATAGGTTCAGTTTTCCATAGAAAACCATTTCTACGTATAGTCCACCAATGTTTTGTTTTTCTATACTATCCTTTAACTGCTAAACTAGGACTAAAATAAACCAACTGGTTAATTTATACAGTTTAGCTTTATGTACCTCAGAGGGCAATTGTTAAGATATAAAGTCATTGTCACAGTGCTCACACTTATAATTTTAATCATTATCATTTCTAACACAGTAGCTCCAAAATTATAAAATTTCTTATAATATTTTGTTGCTTAAAGAACATAGGACATACACTATTTGTCCTCGATGCATATAAGGCATTTAAATTCAATATTTAGAGCAAAAATTCCCCTTTTGTTAAACCTTTCCTCAAATCATTTATTAAAATGGAACAAAATAATCTACTTTTAACATTAAAAGAAGAAAAAATATTTTTATACTGAGAATTTTTGTTTGAAGAGTGGAAAACTCCAAAATTAAAACCAAATCTTCAACTACTTTCACAATTTTTTGTGACTTTATAATTATTTCAGAATAAAATATTTTAAAATTTGAATACAAGTTCAGTCATAAAGAAATTAATGTATAGCTCTAAGAAACTTATTAATAAAAGATTTTTCTTTAATATTCAAACAATATTATCTGTGATATTTAAAGGTATCAGAAATAGTTTGATTTATATCTTATTTTTTATTTTTTGTGCTTATATTTGTTTTTTAGCTATGACAGTGAAACATATAAGATATGTTTACTATTACAGAAAATTTTATGATAATAACTATATTCACTAGGATTTTTTATGTATACAGGTTAAAAGGAGGCTGTGTCAGTTATGTTATTTTATGGATAATGCATTAAAGTGACACTTGGGATTTACGTTTCTAAAATGATAGCTATTATAATCCTAAAGAGTGGTTTATGAAGGCAATCAAGGATTTATTTACTTAAGAAGCTTTTTAGAATGTGCTAAGATAATAAAAATAATATAACTTTCAATTCATGGCAAGTTTCCTCTTTTTTATTCTTTTTTTCTCATTTTTATTCCAATGTTATAGCTCTAAATATCTCCAAATGTCACACCAGTATTACCTGTCCCTCTCCATGAAAGTGCTCTATTTGGGGACAATGTCAGGCAAATAAATATAACCAACAAATATTTGTCGAGTGGAAGCTTGAGTTAGTCACATTATTGCAAACAAATTACATTTATTTTTTTCACAAATTTTTTTTAGATTGAAAATCATTTTTTATTGTGGTAAAAAAGACCATAACACAAAATGTCATTCTTCATTTTTCAAGTGTACAGAACTGTACTGTTAACCATAAGTACAATGTTGTATCAATCTCGAGAACTTTTTCATCCTACATGTTTGAAACTCTATATGCATTGAACAACTCTGTTTCCTCATACCCTCGGCCTCTGGCAAAAACACCCTCCAAGGAGACATATAAAATTGACTTGGCAGGTAGAATTGCGGGTGGACGCTAAGAGTTGGGCAAACATTTGTTGAATAGATAAGATCAATATGTCTACCTATGCATTACTTCTTAAATTTAAAGGGGGACAATAGTAATATTAATATCTATGGAGTAAAGATAAAGCAAACATAGAAAATAGTTATTTGGTAAGTTTAAGTGAAGGGTGTACTGTAGGTTTTGACTTTTATCTTTCATGTTTCTCTCATCTCACCAAACTTTAGACAGGCTTCTTGCCTCCAGTCCCCCTCTTCCCATTCTTTAGAACATTTGCTTTAGAAAATTTGTAATTGTAAATTTTCATTTGCTTTTTTGAGATGTAAATCTTTTTTAAAAGCCTCTTGCAAGTTTTACCACCCAGGAAAGTGTTTTTAGGACCTGGGAGCCAACCCTTTGAAATGTAATCACCAAAGATGACAAAGTCCCCGTATTCCAGTCTCCACAAGAGGGTAGGGTAGGAGCTTACCTTCAGTAAAGTCTTGCTCCTTTTATGAGATAGAAGAAAGTTCACTTTGTTTGAGTAAGGCCTATAAATAAATACAGACGGACTGCCTAAGTCCATTTCTCAAATACTCTTCTGCCCTTCGTTTCAGTAGAGTTGAGTTTCCAGTCAATCCTGACCTCTCTCCCCATTGCAATAGCCTTAAATAAAGTCTGTCTTGCCTTTTTAACTTTGTCAGGTGTAATATTTGCTTTGACAGGTTGAAACTTTTCAAATTTAGTTTAAAATAAAGCAATATGTATTTTATTTACAGTATTATGCAGAATATGTTAATGCTTCCTTGACTTTTCCAGAAAACTATAGCATATAATGTATAAGAAATCACTTGCTGTAAGTGTTCTGTGATCATAATAAGATTTTGTTTATGTGTCCTCTGTCTTCATTTTGGGTAGCTCACATAGCAGTATCACCAACAGATTTAGCAAAAAAAAAAAAAAAAAAAAAAAAAAAAAAAATCAAAATGAACAAGTCTTTTGACAATTGCTATATGTTCATTTAAATCAATCATTTGCTTTCTGAAAAACGTTATTGACTGTTATACATTGCAAGCATTACAAGTTGCTTTTCTTTTTCTTTCACTTTGTTTTAAAGCTATGTTTTTCTATTTAACATATTCTTATGAACTTGGAAATATTTCACATTTGATGAATTATTGGTTTTAAGATGTCATGACTTTTTTTTTTTTTTTGCATTGACATTGTATCTGGAATGAGAAATTACAAACTTGATGTTAGTTTCACTCATTGATATTCAAGAGGATTGTTTTAGTTTCAGTGTGTAGTTCTGTCCACCTGAATCATGAATTGATGGGGATCCTCTTTCATTTTTCTCTCAGAAAGTATAGAAGGAACATAATTTAAGAGAAATAATGTTTTATATTTTAACACTGCATCCTAAAGCCTGGATATCCACACCATACATACCCTGCTTTATCTCGGCTACCAGGGCTTAGAGGAAAAATGTCAAAAAATTTTAAAATTCTGCTCCTGTGTCAGAGATTCTGTGGTAGCAGAATCAGGGGACCATAGAACAACATAACTGTCAATCATCTCTAACTCTGAACAATCAAACTATTTTCACAAAAGCTAAAGTGTTATCAAGTATCCCAGAGCAGTAGGTTTTTCATTATTTGCTTTCCATATTTCCATTTTTTTCCCTCAAGTATTCTCATTTTGTATTTTAATTTTACCTGAAAACCTGATCTGGCTATTCTCTGTTTTATGAACAATCAGCGTTTAAAAAAATAAGTGGTTCAATCTAACAGAATTTTTCTGCATGATCTAATCCATAATCACCAAATGAGAAGAAATTTTCTTAAAAATTTTAATAACATTAAAAACATTTTAAGCAGAAGTATAGTAATCTACCCCACTTCCCATCAATAACCTATTATTTATTAAAAATTTAATTATCCTTTATTGATCAGTACTTACCTTTATCTTTTAGCCTAAAAAATGATTATTGTATTTCCCATAAAATGTTTCTTTCAAAAGTAAATTGTAGTATTAGCCTCTTAAAAGCCATTTCCCTTAAAAGAAAATTATAATAAAATTTGACATGCATTTATAGATAATGTGTTTTAAAAGCTTTTTTAAATAATGATTTAAATATTTTATTTTATTTTAAATTCTATTTCAGTTTTGTTTCTCAGGTTGTTTTAAAGAGTGTAGAGTGTATACCTGTGTAGGTATGCACTGTATATAAATACATTACCTCCTTCCTTCTATAGAAGATTCAGGATCTTGATTTCTTCAAAACTCAAAACTCTGAGAGCATCCTTTTCAATTCCTATAACAAGAGAATAAAATTCGATTGTGGAAGAACAGAAACCTCAATATGGAGAGGAGAGAAAGTGTTTAAGCTTAAAAGTTTCATTCAATCTGGGTTCAGGAAAGATTACAGAAAAACCACATAGGTTGCATTGAGGTTGGACAGATGGATGCTGAAGCAACTCAGGTTATTAAGAATGGAAGAAAAATAAGGGGAATAGAAGGAATGATTAAGAATTAGATTTGTGTGTCTTCCATGGTTTTGGAAAAATAAAGAAAAAAAACGTATTGCTTTTGAATTAGAGCAACAGAAATAATCTGTCCAGCAGATGTGAGCATTTGATTTACATAGATCTTGATATAGATATTATGTGAGAGAAAGAATTTACTACATCAATTTATTACCTCTTTAATATAAAAAAAGATTCTACCTGCAAAATTAATAACATCTATTTCACGGTGTAAACAAGCTCATACTTTCACAGAGAAATCACTGCAATGAGCATTGCTATTCTCTGGTAGATTTGGAGCAAGTCAAAACGATCCACTCAATCTGAATAGAGCTCGTTGTTACTGACAGTGAAAGGGAAAAGGGACAGGGGCCAACCCGATTCTCAGACAGATTTTCAAAATATACAGCATATTTCAGGGTTGAAACGGCAAACTAATGTAAAAATAGGGACTTCAACCTTTTCTCTTCCTTTTAATTGGTATGTTTTAGGTTCTACTATTTTCCACTATTTTACATGGTTCTAGAATTAGCTTAAAATTTCAAAAAAAATAATAATAATAATAAGATGTCTGCCAAGGTATTACTTGGGATTGTGCTAAAGCTGTATATCTCATTGTGGGGAATAAAAACATTTTTACAATACCGAGCATTCTTTTCCATGATCATCCTCCATTTATTTAGGTATTGCATATTTTTCTGCAATATTCTGTTGTTTTCAGTGTGCCGGTATTTTGTTGTCTTCAATGTGTGCGTCTTATGTCAGATTTATCTTTGTGTCTGTTATAATGTCGACACTATATGTATTTTTTCAAATTCTATTATTCATTGCTAGTATGAAGATATATAATTAATTTTTCATTCCTTTAATTGTAATATATAGTTTTTTTTATATTTAAAGTGGTTTTCTTGTAAATAGCTAATAGGTAGATCTTTTAATTTTTTAAACTACTAACAATTCCTTTTCTTTATTATGTTACTTTATCTTGTTTAAAAGCTAGTATTTATCTTGATTATTGAAGAGTTGACACACAATTTCTTAAATATAAAGCTGTCTTAAAATTGTGATTTTTAATAATTTGCCAAATATACATTTAATATAATGTTTTGATTGGTCGTGTGGATTTATATACAAGTAAATTATTCAAGGAATTTTTGTAAACTTTTTTAGAGACATTCTGGAGAAAATATTTTAATTTTATGAAATATGCATTTAACATAAAGGCAACTTCCTGACAAAGCTTCAAATCTAGGTTAAGCATCATATTGATTAGAAGCATATTTGATATAATTTTAATAAAGTTATCAAGTTATGACAAAAATAAAATTCTTAAAAATGCTCAGTGTGTGTGTGTTTTTTTTTTATGTTTGCTGTTTAGATGGTAGAAATGATTTTACTTTAAAACAGAAAACATTACAGTAACCCCAGAAAATATTTAATGAGTCTGGAAGAAAGTCTAATTTTAAAATTAATTTTTTTTTCTGTGTAAAAAATGAAACATGTAATGAGTTCTTAACCTTGATCTACTTTACTAGTCTATTATTTTAAATCTATGTCCTGGGACTTCCACTCTATATTAACCTTATGCTATGCAATGAGCTCCTTAATTTCAGTACTGAGATTGGAAAACACATCATTATTAATTATAAGTGAAACTAAAGTAATACCCATGTTGCCCATTTGGTATTGAATATTTTACATTATAAATTACCTATATGTTTAAATGTCAAAATATAAATTAATCATCTGTGAAAAATGGATAATAATAATACTGACACTAAGGTTGTTAACATTAAATGTGTTAATATATGTAAAATAGTTGGAGGGCTCTGAAAGTATTTATTATTATTAGCATTATTGTTTTAGTGAGATATGTGAGAAAAAGATGAATAATTACAAAGTAATTATTTTATAACTGGCCCTATGCTAGATATTTTTAATGTTTATATTTAATCTCAATGAACATATGCAATATGTGTTATTCTCAATTCACAGAATAAAAAAAATGACATCAGGATCTTGTTATTGATAAATAGTAATAAAAGTGTAGCTTAGTGTTCTGGATTTTAATTTTATAAATGAATTTTGAATTCTGGGAAACCCAGCTCTGTTTAGCGTCTTTTATTAAAAGATTAATTTTTTCTTAAAATTAAGTTCGACATAAAATTATCAGTATTTTTCCCTTGTATCTTCAACTGAGTGTTTTTCTTTTGCTTACATATATCAATTCACCTGCGAATACACCTAAAATTAGGCACCAAATGTGTTTAACCTATTTGGTAGAAATATTATAAAGGATGTCTTTAAATTTGGATTTATCATATATGTTCTCTTAATCATATTCAGATGATGCCCCCCTCACCAAATGCACACAAACATACAACCGACGTTGACTCTTACCTTGCTTGCTCCCATCCAATTGATTTTGAATCAAATCACTAAGGAGCTAAGGAAGGACAGAGTGATAGAGAAAAAGAAGGAAGCCAGTGCCACGAATTTTAATTGGCCCATTAGGCAGATTTTTCCTACACCAATTTCTTGGCAAATCCCAGATCTAAATAGTTAACTTTAGCTTGTGAGATATATTACTTAAAAATAAAAAAAAAATCTAATCCAATATAACCTTAATTTTTAAGCAAATTTTGTGCCAGTTTGACAGTCTATCGACCTCAGTCCTTATTGGACTTTTCTTTGCCTATCTTCACTAAACATATCTAACATATTATTCACATGTTTATTTCTTTAAACTGACACTATCATTCTCATACACCATGGATTTTACATTAAAATAGAATTATGACAAAATCTTAATAATCCAAACATAGAATATTTCTAAGCACTAAACTTTTTAATCTTTAGTTTTGCTCTAGGTGAGAAAACACTTTTTATATAAAGAGAACATCACGTTTCTTATATGTTGCAGCTTATAAGTTTTGCTTGAAGTTATGCTCTTTAGATGTCATCAATTATTATCTTTTTATGTTTGTAATAAAATAAGTTTTTACCTATATTTAGCAGTACTCTCTAACACACCTCCTGTGAAGACAATCTCATCTCTTTTGATTCCCTGTAAGGGTCAAATGAACTGAAACCTAGATAAATTAGTAAGCAGCTCCAAAACTGTTTGTCCGTATCTACCATATAAAGCTTTCCTTTTAAAAAAAATCTTTCAGTCTTCTGTATCTCTTCTCCTTTTTGTAACAATATCTACATTTTATAGTTTGGTTAAGAAAATTGAAAATCATTGTTTATAGTTTTCTGTAAAAATTCACTTTCTACTACCTCTTGGCTAATTCCAAGTGATTACATTTTCTAATAAAACACTATTGTATACATTTTCTTCCTTAGGCTATGATTTCAGGAGGACCAAGCCTAAGATAAAGAGGTTTAGTGTTAATTTCAAAATTTTCTACATGAGAAAAAACAAGTGAGCTCAGATTCTCTACCCAGAATATCGATGATCCTGTGTGTAGTATTGAGACTTAGTATCCACACCTTTAAAACTATAATACCTCAATTCTACCCCATCTCTCAATGTTTTCCGTTATTTCTGTGTGTCCATGGAGGAGGGTCTCATATGTAATTCAGTCTTCAGACCGTTATGTCATTGAGCACCAGTATGGATCTCACACCTAAACCTCATTACTGCTTAGGCTGCCAGTGCCATCTCTGAGGATGGGTTTGGTCTGCTACCCCACTAGGATCCATCGGTCTTTGCTGTCCTGCCACCACTTTGTTACTGGGTTACTCTGGTTCTGTTGCCACACTAGATGCTGCTGCCATGCCCTATGCACATTTGGGGATAGAGATCAATTCCAGAAGCAATAATTTCTATGACTTAAATGTCATAATACTTTGTGTAACTAAAATCTCACTTCAAAAAATAGCATCTGAAATTTCTGCTATTACACATTTTTTTCAGAGATCTGGGTCAGTTAGGATCTAGTTCACTTGAGAAAAATGTCAAAGACTATCATATGGCTTGAAAATGTGTGTGTGTGTGTGTGTGCGCGCGCGCGTGTGCACACGTGCGTGCGTAAAATTCATCTTTGTCTCATATAAAAGAAGTTCTGAAGAATCTGGCCCAGGACCAGAAGATACTTCTACCCTGGTGTTCTGCCATCATCCTCAGCAATGCATCTCATATCTACGTGGTCCAAGATGACTTCTTGAATTCGACCCATTATATCCACATACAAGCCAGCAAGAGAAGAGCCTGAAGAAGGGTGTGATATTTTGAAGAATTATTCAGGAAATATTTATTTGACAATCCCTCTCATTTTAGGTAGATTATGCCCCACACCACATCGATGCTAGGCTTGGCTATACAGCTTGCTTTGGAAAATGGAATACTAGTAGGTGTGAAGGGCAGGCCTTGGGTGGCTTCTGTCTCAGACCTGAGCTCTAGAATAAATAGGAAGGCAACAAGTGCATACCCGGTCTCGATCCAAGCCCAGCTCAAGAAGTGCCACCCAAATGTCCCCAGCCCAAGCCAGCTGAATTGGAGACTTCTTCATGTGAAAAATAAATTATTATTTTTAAATGTTGCTAAGATTTTTAAGTTGCTTATTACAGGCAATAGTAGTCAACTAATCTGGAATACTCTGCCTTCAACATCCTCCACAGATTTTCCTTATTCTACATTGCATTTTTAATATTACCTAGAGAATGTCCACAACCATAAACCCAAAGCAGTCCCTAAGTGCTGACATACAAGCCAAGCCTCATTGATTCAACTCGATAATTTCAGAATCATCATCCACCAGGAATTCAGACTTTTTTACTCATTTGCACTATAGAAGAAACTTGAGAGACTAGAATATATACTATAAGCTCCTTATTTCTTCGTCTATGTTTTCATTCTTAATCTACTATCTTTTCATCTAACATCTTTTTGCCCGTCTTTTTCAAACTTCTCTTTGGAGACTCTCAGATTTTAAAAACAAAATGGCCTTCCACCTTGAAATCTTCACTGAATATCCTTATTTTATTGTTGTTCCTATTGTGCCCTGAGTCAGAAGTCACCACTTTTCTTGAAGCCTTCTTTTCTATGCCACTGTCTGTGTGTGTCTCTGGATAGTGAGTTAGGGACGATTATACATATCTTCTTTATATATTTTTCTCTAATTACCACATTGAAAAACAATTATTTAATAACGCACACAAAAAAAACAGTTTAGCCTTCTCTATTTATTGAGGCCATAAAGCAATTATTGAAATTACTTTGCTAGCGTTAACAGCCAAATTGAATGAGGCTTTAAAAAGGCTTTTACTAAATCTGTCACTGTATTTTAACACTTTCGATAAAATTATAAAGCCTATTAGGATGAGTAAAAATCATAGGGATTTTCCGTTTTAGTACCATCAAATTTGCTGAAGGCAAGTTAGAAAGCTCATTTAAGATGCTGACCTTTTAAGAGTTAGTAAAAGATACAGTAATTAGGAATTTTTAGTTCTTGACCTATAATGCTATTCTTTATAAATACATTGGGAAATATTCATTTAATACTTCAGCAGTTTTTATGGTCTTTGCTATCTCATTTCTCATTTCATGCCGAAGAGCTCTAATTTCTTCCTTGATTAAACTTTTGCTGTACTAATAATAATGAAAATTTATTTTAATTATGAAAAATCTTTATTCTTAAGGATTTGATATCTTATTTTGATTTTTATTGTCCTTCTAGTTCACACCACAACATTATTTCCATATCTTAGTTAAATGCTATTTTCTTTATCTAAAATGAGCATGAACATATTTTAGCTTACTTTTAATGTTTCTTTGCATTAAAAGCAGATATACAAGAATTCATTGATTTAGTTGATAATTTATAAGTCTATATGGAGAAATACAAAATCAGAGATCTAAATCATATGGCTGCACATAATAAAGATATTTGAGTTTTTCTCACTTTATTTTTGAATATCATAAAATTAATTTCGTACATCCAAGGTTATGTCTTTCTTTTTATAGTACATTTTATTCTATGTCAAAAGCAGATATACATCTTATCTCTACTTTTTATAAAAAAGGTTGTAAAAGTAGATCTACCTGTTATAAAAGTAGATACACACCTATGAGTCTGTTTGAACTCAAGATTCTCACATCATTTATTAGTATCCATCAAGACACAGAATCTAAAAGAAAAAAAAATCAAGATAATTTCATTCTACTATTTCCTGACCTTTTCACTCGTCCTTTACTATATCCCCCTCCCCCTCAACACTTTCGCTGTCAGTGATCATTCTTCATTTTTTAATATTAGTATTAAGTGATAGTCACTTTAATGCATATATTTGCCCCACTTATTCTGCTTTTTTTTCATTATTTTTTTCCATATCATTTGCTCAGCTTTGTTGTTCAATGTTCGTTCTTTCCTTACTCTATTATCTTTTGAGGTGGCCTCACCCATGACTACAGCCCCAAATACAACAATGATTCTACATTTATGTGTAGTATGTGCCTCTTCATTTTTATACACATATATTGAACTGCTTCTTTGACGTTCTCTCCAATGGATGAGCCATAAAGTCACCTTGAGTCGAATGCAACTTGGCTCTCCTCGTCTTCTCTACCCTAACATCACTAGATAGCATCACCATCCAAATCTTGGGCTTCCTTATATGTTTTTCTAATATCTATTTTTGATCCATAAAATTCTTTTAAATGTGACTCCTATAACTCTTTTAACCTATTTTTTTGAAGTCTACATTTAATCTAGACCACTATTACCTCAAACATAGTAAACATTCACCTTCAGTCCTCTATCTTCAGTGCAGAAAACAGTTTCTTATTAAAAATCAAACCTGATTACGATTCAACCAAGCTTTAAATTGCTTGGTTTGCATCCCAGACCTCCAGTGCTAAGTAGTAACATTCCTTCCATGGCCCCAAAAGCTTTGGTAGATATTCCTCATGCCAGGCTACACAACTATTCTTCTATCACTCTTTATATTCCAGAGCCAGTTGGCTTTTATTCACATTTTAACATGCCACACACACTAGACTGAAGTAGTTCCCGTGATTAAAGTTTGTCTACTTAATTTTATTAATTCATAAACTCTGATTCATTAATTCATTATTTCATTAACACTATCTTAGTTAACATGAGACCAGATGGGTATTCAAGAACTTTGCCATAATAATTTAATACTAAAATATTAAAGCTATGTTCTAATTTAATCTTGCTATTGATAACAACAGCTAACATTTACAGAACACTGTCTATATGTCAGGTCCTGTTTTATGTGCATTACATAGATAATCACACTAATCTTTATAAAAAATTAAATATCTCAGTTTCCTCATCTTTTACAAATAAAGAAATTGAGGCTTAGAGACAATAATTAACTTTCCCAAGGTCACACAATTAAGAAGAGGTAAAGCAAAGAGATAAATTCAAATAGCTGGACTATAGAGCTCATGTGTCTCACATGTAGCCTCAGAATTTGGATTCTATTATAACATAAAAAAAAACAAGGAAGCATAATCAGTTTAATGACATACATTAAACTAATATAAAACTATTGATACTGCCAGAGCTAAAATGCACTGTAAGTATTTTTAGATCATCTCACAATTCTAAATGTAATTTCTGATTTTAATTAGACAATGTTTTATAGTGCAGATTTATCATCATCACTGTGTTCTGGGGTAGTAAAAATTATGTCAACTTACATCTGAGAAATGACATTAATTTAGAATAATAGCATGTTCAGTTTCTTGTTTAATGATGGAACAAATTACATTTTTACTTTTGCTCTTATATATCTGTTTTTGTTGCTATTTTGTCTCTAAATTCAGAGTTAATTAAAAATAGTTTAAAACATTTCACCTACAGAATATTTGGTAATGCAAATTTGGCTGTTGCTAATATTTAAACTATGTAATACTAAATATAGCTTTATGATTGAGCAAAATGATCTTCATTAATAATCAAGTGGTTATTGATGACCTTATGCCTCAAATGCTATGCAAAATGAAAGAGGCCAATATGGTTGAAATGGATTATCAGTGAGAAAAACATGAAAGGGTGTTAGAAAGATAGAACCTAGATATTTAGCGTGAAACATACCACATGAATTAATTTTACATTCGATGTCTAAAAAATATATAGCGCATAGATTCAAAGGTAAAGATTAGATATAGCGATAGAAAAATAGAGATATATATATATATATATAAATAACTTTTAAAACCTATATAAAGTAAATAGTTATATAAACATATACAGATATTTGAATGCCAATTCCGTTAGGCTTTTACTTCTAACAGGATATTATGTATATCTTTTATTTAGCCTGTATTTTTGATGTTTTTCTACTACAATTATAGTCTGATGGAACACTTCACATATATCAATGTATATCTTTAAGGCGTCCTTTTATATAATAGAATTAACCAGTGAGCTGATAGTGCCTCTCTACGTTCTCCCCCAGTGGAGGACTGGGTTGTTGAGAATGTGGCATATCCATTTAGAATAACCAAGACGATTACTATTTCCTAGGCTATCAACCCTAAAGACCGGACCCAGCTATATTCACTATTAAATTCTTACAAAAGTTTAATAAAAACTCATAAGATATAAAAATACCTGATTTAGAAAAACCAGTATGTGAATATCAATGCTGTTCAATATTCTAGTAATGTCAATAACACTAAAATAAACATTGCTGAAATTGCCTATTAGAGAGAAAGAATGGTGACTCTACTTAGATATAGAAAAAAAGACTTCTTCCTGAGGCATATGTTGTATGAATGTGTAATGATTAAATAGCTTTCAACAATCTAGCCAATGAGAGGAAAATGTTTGGATACTCCAGCTACGCTAATAGCATGACATAATTCATACCATGAAAACATGATTTACTTTGCTGGTTTGATATTTGGATTAGAATGTGGAAGCAATGAACAAGTGATTTTAGGAGAAGAAAGATAAATTGATAGAGTAAATGAAAGCATGCAAACAAATTATTTTACATTGACTTATTTAATACTGGATATATCTGCGCTTATCTTTCGCAGACTCCCTAAAACACAATGGAGTGTCCTTGTTCCTCTGGAAAAGAAAACCTTCTAACAACAGGAAAACAGCTTCCATTAAAGTTAACCTTCACCATCTATTAGAATCTGGCTACTTTGATTTATTTTAAGTGTCCTAGAAATCTGTACATTCGATAATTAACCTGACATCTGGGAGTAGGTTTCTCTAAGAGTCACAATAAATTCATGCCAAGGGTGATACCCTCTAAGTGTTAAAAGAATCTGAAACTAATTCATTTGGGAGAAACACAATGACAAGAAACATACAGAATGTCCTGAAGTCCTATTATCTTGGTAACCATCATGATATAATCCTCTCCTTCCTTCTGTTCTCTCTTCAGTTAAACTTTTGACTTCATAATGTTCTAGTTTCCTCTGTCTTAACCCAAGCTTTAGCTTTTCCCTCATAAACTATTACATTTTACTGGGTAATGTAAAATGTAATAGTCTAGTTACTCTACCCTTAGTAATTTTCATTTTCATTTTTCAAATTGTGTACTTGTTCTTTGTAAGTCTCTATACTAGTGTGTTACAAGTTGTATATTTAATAAACAGAAACTTTTATGACACAATTGCAATTATTCTTAATTTACAGATTTTAAAACCACAATTTAAAATGGTTGAGGCTATTTAATAATTAAGTGGTAGAATCATAAAATTAAGTCATTTCTATTTGATTCTAATATCTGTTCATTTAGCCAATGAAGATGGAAGTCTTCCTTCAGGTACCTTTCAACAAATATCTTTTAAGAGACTTCTTTTCATCACGCACTTGAGTTGATGTTGGCTTTAGTATCCTCCTTGCTCCATAATGTTAATCCAAACCCATATTTTCTAATCTTGCTGCAAACAATTCTGCATTTTATGAGTATTATTTCAAATGTTCTCTATTATTCCTAAATCCCAAAACTACACTCACTGCTTACTCTCAGTGTTGAACTCTACTCTTTTTCACAAAGACTCTTAGACATAAACTTTTTCGTGTTCTCTCAATTTTTTTTTTGCATTACACTCATTTCTCCCCTTCATATATTTGTTTTATTTTGCCTTGAAGGCTAAGAGTAAAAAAGTATAAAATCTCCTGTACCAGTGCACGGATTTTTATATCTGTGCTTATGTTTTCACATACAGCATTTTGGAATAAATCACAGGAGGGTGACATTGGTATATGTGCTCCTTACTCTCTGGCTCACCCATTGAGCTTATTCCAGTGCAGGGACTCCAGTTGTAACATGTGATCTGGGAAGGTAAGTGAAGATCTCCAGATCCACTAATAACAAGTAAGCACAACATCAATTCATGCATTTACAAATAAATTTTATGTGGTCATAAAATTTTGTAGTCTTATTTGTTAGAGTAGCAGAAACATCATCTCTTAAGCATTTAGTGGTTTGCATGTAGTTATCTCAACTGCAGAAGTCTCCATGGAGGAATTCCAGCCCTGTACTGGGGCTCCCCGGCCCAAGGTTCCAGTGTCCATAAAAATCTGACGGTAAAAATCATTGGGAATTTCAATCGTCCAGGTGAGACAAAAGCCTGCCCCCCTTAAAGGATTGTGCACAGACTCATTTGCTTGTAGGCACTCGCCAGGCTCCTGTGAAGGGACAGCAGCTCCATACGCACCAGAGACATATAGGAAAAGAATGAGTTGTTTAGCTTCAAGGTGAGAACTGGAGGGACAGCCGCCAGTGTCCCTGTGCTGACCCCTCCTCCTATACAGCCTACAGGTGGGCTCCGTCTTGCCTGTGTTGAACGCTCCACCAACACTGCCAAATCTGAATCTTGATTGGCCAGGTGAGATGTACTTGCTCCACCCCAGTGACTTCCTGGGGCCCCGTCCAACTTATAAATTGCAAAAACATATTCTTGGCTGAAAAGCCAGCCCTGCCAAGCCCTCTGAGCAGGAGAGTCTTTGGGCAGTGATAGGCAGGCCTTGGTTTGAACACCTCTGGGGACAGTTGGGGTGGCAACCAACCAGCCCTGCCTGGAGCTACAGTGTTTCTTGAACAAATCTTGAGGGTCTTCAGGCCCCAGGCAGGTGGAAACTGGCCTTGGTATAATCTGAGACTTTTGTAACTAGCCACAGGCTCAACACTAGCACCATATCTGGGTGTGTTATAACCTGGAGAATGCCACCCACCCCACTCTAGTGACATCCTGGAACCTCACCTCACCTAACTTACGTACCACTCAGGACTCTATAAGCTGCTGAATCTTGCAGAAAGCCAGTAGATGGCCTCAGACTTTGCTGTGTCCTGGATCCTTTCCTGAATTGATCCAGACATAGTGCTGGTGGCAGCCGGCCTAGGTTTGCCATGTGGCTGCTCTCACAGACCTCCAGATCCAATACAGGCAGCGACCTACCGTCGACCACTTTGTAGCTCTACCAGGTGGCCCCAGGCAGTCATAGGCAGCAACTGACCTTGGCCTATATGGAAGTCCCTCCCAAGAAGTCCCAGAACAAACACACCTGGAGGTTGGTGTCAGACCACAACAGAGCACCATCTGGTTAACCCCACAAGGCACATGAGCCTGCTGGAGCTAATCCCACTCTAAGAGGTCAGCCCCAACACAGAAGCTCATATCCTGTAAACATAGCCAATCCCCATAGCCAGTCAGCCCAAGAGTTGATCTCACCCACTGACGTTCAACAGCCGTCGAAGATTAGCAACAGGAGAGCCCACACCACCCACATAAGAAACACTCCCAGAGTACCTAGTGCAGATGAACAGGGAAACTGTGCCACTGGGCCACACAGGACACCTTTATGGTGTCACTGGGCTACCATAAAGCTAACAAGTCAAGGATTAGAGCCATTGCAAATCTACCTAATATGTGAAACTAACACAAAGAGGCAGTCAAAATGAGAAAACAAAGAAACATATCCCAAATGAAAGAAAAGGAGAAAATTCCAGAAAAAGAACTAAATTAAGGGAGGCAAGCAACCTACCAGATGTGGAGTTCAAAACACTGGTTATATCTTATGGGAAGAATAGATGAGCTCAGTGAGAATTTTGATGAAGAAATAATAAGCATAGAAAAGGACATAGAAACCATAAAAACGAACCAGACAAAAATGAATAATACAATAACTGAAGTGAAGAATGCACTAGAATGAATCAGCAATAGATTAAATGAAGCAGAAGATCTAATCAATGATTTGGAAGGTAAGGTAGCACCAAACACCTAATCAAAACAATCAATCAATCAATCAATCAATTGATCAATGTGAGGAAAGTTTAAAGGACCTCTGAGACAACAATAAGATAACAATCTTTACATCATAAGGGTACCAAAAGTAGAGAAGAAAGAGCAAGGGATAGAGAAACTGTTTGAAGGAATTATGAATGAAAACTTCATTAACCTGACAAAGGAAATAAACATATAAGTCCAGGAAGTACAGAGTCCCAAATATGATAAACTCAAACAGTCTCACACCAAGACACATCATAATTAAAATGCCAAAAGTTAAAGACAAAGAGAGAATCCTAAAAGTACCAAGAGAAAGGTAACTAGTTATCTATAATCTGTAAATTGATCTCGCAACAGAAATTTTGCAAGCCAGAAAGGATTGGCACATGATATACAAAGTGATGAAAAATAAGTACTGACAACCAACACTGCTCTACCCAACAAAGCTATCCATTCTAATTGAATGTGAAATGAAGAGCTTCCCAGACAGAAAAAAGCTAAAGGAATTCATCACCACTAAACCAATGTTTTAAGAAACATTAAAGAGACTATAAGAAGAAAGAGGGGAAAAGAACATAAATATGAAAGATAAAATGGCAACAACTATGTACCCATCAGTAATCACTTTGAATCTAAATGGATTAAATGCTCCAATCAAAATCTATAGGGTAACTTAATGGGTAAGAAAAAAAGATCCATAAATGTCCTGTCTACAAGACCCACTTAAAGACAGAAGACACACCGACTGAAAGTAAAGGGATGGAAAAAGATATTTTATGCAAACGGAAATGAAAAAAGCTGGAGTAGCCATGCTTATATCAGACAAAATAAGCTTTAAAACAAAGAAAGACATTACATAATAATAAAGGCCTCAATCCAACAAGAGAACATAACCCTAGTAAACATTTATGAACCCAACATAGGAGCACATAAATTTATAAAGCAAATGTTTACCAAAATAAAGGAAGAGATTGACAGTAGTACAGTCATAATAGAGAACTTTATAATCCCATCGATTGATACCAATGGACAAATTTTCCAGACGGAAAATCAATAAGAAAAAAACAACGCTAAATGACACACTAGGCTAGATGGATTTAATTGATATTTTTAAAGTGTTTCACCCCAAAGCAGCAGAATATACATTTCTCTCAAGCACACATAGAATATTTTCCAAAATAGACAATGTATTAGGCCATAGAATAAGTCTTGGTAAATTTAAGAAGATTAAAATCATACTAAACATTTTGCTCTGACCACAATGGTCTGAAACTAGAAATCAATTATGAGGAAAAACACTGAAGTACACAAAAAGACATGGGAACTAAGTAACATGCTACTAAGCAATGAATGAGTTAACAATGAGATAAAGGAAAAAATCAAAAGATACCTTGAGACAAATAAGAATGAAAACACAACAACTAAAAATGTATGGAAGACAGTGAAAGTAGTCCTTGGAGGGAAATTCATAACAATACAGGCCTACCTCATAAAATAAGAAAAAATCTCAGATAAACAATCTAAACTTAAACTTAAGGAACAAGAAAAAGAACAGGAAAGCCTAAAACGAGTAAAACTAAAATAAATAAATAAATAACGATCAGAGCAGAATTAAACAAAAAAGAGTCAAAAAAAAAAATACAGTACAAGAGATCAATAAAACTACAAGCCGATTCTTTGAAAGATAAACAAAATTAATAAACATTTAACCAGTCATCAAGAAAAAAAGAAAGATGACCCAAATAAATAAAACCAAGAATGAAAGAGGAAAAGTGACAACTGATTCCACAGAAATACAAAGGATTATAAAAAAAAAAAAAAATACTACAAAAAATTGTGTGCCAACAAATTGGACAATCTAAAATAAATGAATACATTCCTAGAAACATTCAATCTATCAAGACTAAGTTGAGAAGAAACAGAAAATCTGAAGCCATAAATTGCTATTAAAAAAATTGAATCAGTGATCAAAAAACTCCCAGCAAGCAAAAGTCCTGAACCTGATAGCTACACATGTGAATTTTACCAAACATTCAAAGACTTAGCACCTATTCTTCTCAAACTAATCCAAAAAATTCAAGAGGAGGGAAGTCTCCCAGGATCATTTTATAAGGCTACCATTATCCTGATTCCCAAACCAGAAAAAGACATTATCCAAAAAAAAAAAAGAAAAAAAGAAAAAAGGCCATACATATCACAAAACTTATCATGTGAATTTCTCTCTACCCAACTTGATCTATACCCTATGCTGTAAAAGGGCTATACTGATGATGCACTTGAGTACTGCTGCAATAACATATTCCCTTAAAAATTTCTAAATGCATAATCTCAGTTTTTGTACTTATCACATTACCTCCTAATTATAAGGTACATTTAAAGTAGCACTGGTCTTGATTATTGTGAAGGTTGAATCTGTCTATGGTATGCCCTTAAGAAAGGCTAAAAGGACCTCTTAAATCTATAAACCCAAGACAATTGAAACATTTTGGGAAGATAGTGTAAGTATAAGAATGCATATTAAAACCTTGTAAAAAAATTAAGTTGAAACCACATTTTTATGTACTGGACACACTTTGCTGAGCATCACATCGGAAGCAGAAGAATTGTCACTCCTCTAAGAGCAGATGCAGCTCATTCAGGGATGGAATAAGTAAAGAACTCTTTACAGTAGTGAATAAATTCAGTAAAGTTATGTGATCTTCGCTTCTAACAGAGCCAAACTCTGCAATGACCAAAGCAAGAACTGGAATTTGTGATTTATAAGTAGATTGAGAACATACTTTCTTCTCTTCTCTGACATTTGGTTATAGCAATGACCCTTTGGTGTTGAGAATTATTATATGGGGTTCTTGGACAATTGAATTGTGAGAGTTCAAGAGAGGGAAGAGAGATATGAGAAGCAGAAAAAAGAGAAGAACATGAAGCATTGCTTCATGTTCTGCTAATGTGAACAGATGGGGAGCCAAAAAATAAATTTTGAGAAAATGTTGTATTTCAATTAGATTTGAAATTCTATTTGACCTAATATGTGATATATCAGCTGCATCACTTACTACTGTATATTGTGAGTTTTGCAAATATCATAGAATTCAAATAATCTGGCAATTTAATGGAGTTGTTTTCCATTTACAGCTAGAATGAATACGACCTCATGAGCGTAAACAGTGCACAGATAGGAACTGATGCTTCTGAAGGAAAACAGCTCTGTGTAGAAAAGCAAGACATATTCCAGGAATGGTAGCTTGACAGGAAGTATCTTTGAATATTCCCATTACCAGCAGTGACAGGCATGTCCTTTAATATATATTCAAAATAGCTTGAATCGCACACTGTAACAAAGCATGGCATCATCTAAATTTATCTAAATCAGCCACCAATACATAGAGTCAGTTACATAACATTTAATAAATGGCCTAATTACCTCCAAAGGGACCCACCATGTGATATCATCACTTTGGGAATTAGGATTTCAACATATGAATTTTGGGAAGTGAATTTGGGACAATAATATTCAGCCTATAGCATCATCCATTTGGAGATTTAATATCAATTCTTCGTAGTTATTTGTTTAATCCTATAGAAAAATATCCGATTCACAAAAATGCATACATTAGAGTTCGAAATTAAGGTGTTTCTGAAAGTGGTTTTATGCAGAACCACTAATATTAAATTACAAGTCCGTAGTATACTACTTTGTAATTTAATAATGACTTATATACTTGCTATTTTATTAATTTAGGAAGCAAAAAATTTTGGGAAGTAGTAAAAGCATAGTTTGTTTTATGTTTGGTTACTTAAAGCATGAGCTAGTTCACTGTGGCTTTTAAATTTAACTTGAAGTGCAAATATCCCTGTTCATATCACCAATAATGCACTCTTAACCAACACATTTGACTTAAATCACCAGAGATCTGGCAATATTAATGGCATAAGACTTTCCAGAAGAAGTGTTTTTCATATATATGTATATATGTTGATTGATAGCCATGAAGTCATTCAAAGCCCAGAGAAAAGCTGAGCAATGTCAAGCAGTTGGCAGCTATGCAGATCAATCAAAGTAATACCTCATTGCTCCTGAGACAATGACAGGAACTCATGCTGAATCTGACAGGTTCACTGACATTAGCTCTAATAAGACCACATTTCAGTGCAGTCGCATTAGGCTACAAACTGAACTGCTCCCTGCTCGTAGTCCTTGAGGAGGAGACATGATTCATGCCATCAGATACTGCACAGACGGGCAATGAGTGGTTACAGCTTACATGAGATGGCATAGACATACTTTATGCTCTCCATAATCTTCTTTGAATTGCATTTGTTCAAAATATTCCACTATTTCAAGCAAATAAATACAGCCCAAAATATGTGTCCTGCAGGATGCTAGATACTCTGAGGGGATTCATGAGGTAGAAATCATGCATCTACTCTCATGGATCTTGAGTTATTTGACTCCTGGTTCTATCTCTTACTGATTCTAAGGCTTTGGCCTTTGGATATGCATAATTAGCTATACAACCTAAAAACGTTTATATGCCCAAATGTGTGATATTGAGAGAAATGTTAGAGGATAAAGACCCTGTGTAAGTACTGCACAATGAAAATTATCAGTGAGTTCATTTTTAATTGATTATATTATTAGAAAAGGGGGTAATAAAATGAACAGGGTATTTCAGGAAGCATAAAATGAAGGAAAAACATGAAAATATGAAAGACTAGCATGTGTTATATGTTCTAAGACGCACCTGCTATGGAAGGAATTTTTTAAATTTAGGGCTAGAAAATTAGAGAGAAATAGAATTGGGTGAATTGAATGATGAAAGATTATTAAGAACCTTGAAAAGTAGGAAGAAAAACTCAATCTCAGCCATGCCTATACAATTTTTTAGAATATGTATTTTTAAATTGTGGTAGGAAGTGAGAGAAATCTTTAATTTTCGGTAACATCAATCATTTAGAGCTAATTGGAGATTAAAGAATCAGAAGTTAAGACAATCATTACAAGGCAAGTTTTGCTTCTGGGTAAATTTTAGTCTAAGAAATTATCCATAGAAATGGGAAATACGCGATACACATAAATGACCCTCTAACAGGTGACTAGTGTCTTCTGATTCCGTAAAACAATAGAATAACGAATGGGCTTTGTTCTTATTTTCTCAAGTGCTTTGAAGTCAGGAAACATTAGTAAAACTAAAAACGTTTAAGGGATCAAGAAAACACATGTTTTCTTTTGTTATTGAGACTTCACATGCCTTCAGCCTTATAAGCCTATTCAGTTTCTTTTCCAAATATTTAATCTATATTTTACATTATCCATCTCAAACAGTAATCCACTATTTTTCTAGAACATTTTTGACAAATTTAACTATATATTGTAGAAATTTTCAAAGATATTTTAAGTAAAGGGAATAGTATCGTAAGTGTCATTTTCTCTAACGAACAGCTTCAACAGTATGGACTATAAATCCAAATTCTATTTTTATTATTATTCCTGAAAGTTTTTCTAATGAAATTTTAAAACTCATCTCTTTCGTTAACTTTTAGTGCCCTATTATGATTTAATTTATCTGGTTTATTTATTTTTTTACATTACTGATATTTTAACAGAAAACGAGGTGTATTAAATTTTTGCGAGGAGGAAAAAAATGTATAACACCAGGCCCTGACAGATGAGAGAATCTATTAGAAACTTAGGAAATTCTTAAAGTGAAAGGATGTGATTGGAGGAAAATTAAATCAGTCTCACTCTACAGTCTCCAAAATGATACTGAAACATACTAGTGTCTATCCAGTAACTGTGATATAAACCAAGGCAGCCTCGTAGAACATGTGAATTAAGATTAATTAGCCTATTTCCAAGGATATCAGAAAGGGCTCCACTCTTGCCTGTTGCTGGCTAAATGAATAAAAACAAACAAACAAACAAAAAACGAGAACCATCTACATGCTGCCTATGAGAGACTCACTTTAGCTATAAGAACATATAGAGACTAAAGTGAAATGATACAAAAAGACATTTCATGCTCATGATAACCAAAATATAGCAGGGGGACTATGCTTAAATAAGACAAATAGGTTTTAAGTCAAAAATAGTTACATCAGACCAAAAAAAGGCATTATATAGTAATAAAAGGGTCAATTTCCTCAATCAACTGGCAAATTTCTTTCCATAATTTTTCTGCTCTATGAATATGAATATTTTTAAATATCATTATAATACTATAGAAACAATCGTTATATATTGTAGCAGCAGGTTTTAAAAAGCCTCACTTTTTTTTTTTTTAAATCGTGAACATAGAAATGAGTTAATGCATCAGAAATTTACAGTTGCTTGTGTAGGGGAGGAAAAATCTTTTTTTTTTTTTTCCTACCTTCTTAGGTCCTGTGGCTGGAACCCAGTAAATTACACCAATAAAAGACAGATTATTAAAAAAAAGTAAACAAAAGTTTAGCATGAGCACTAGACATGCACCCAGCAGTGGTTAGAACTTGGGTTTGCTTACATAGCGACTTAGCAAAAGAACTATACATTTTTAGAGAAGTGATAAGACAAAGGAAAAGGATTTTGAGCTTCGAGGAGTGGTAAATTGTGGGAAATTAAATAATGGAAAAACAAATTTTAACTAGGATTAGTTTAGCAAAGTTTGTTATATGGAGTGCTGCCTCTGAACTTATAAAGACCTAGAGTTGACTCCAGTGACTGACTCTGCCCTTCCTGAGGGAGGGGAAAAGGGACACTTTTATGAACGTGTATCTTTCTTTTAGGCAAATAAGAGGAGGGCAGAGAGCTTTTCTTTTATTTGCTTCATCTTAATAGCTTTCAGTCAAAAATAATTTTTATGCCAAAATGGCATATTTTGGGGTAGCATATTCTGCTATTGTTTGCTTGGAACTACAAAATAACCTGTTGCAAAACCAGTTAGACAATTGAGAATAAGTACTTATTATGGATGTCTTTCTAAATATAAGTAACATATTAATATTTCTCTGTGTTATGTAATACCTGGTACAGTTAACTCACTTGTTCAGAATCATGTACATTTTTATAACTTATTTACAAGCAAACAGTATTAATGTCAAACGAAAACTTCAAAGAAAAGTTAAAAAAGTTAAGGAGAAAAAGAATTTTCTACCAGAGTATATATATGACTTAATTATTTACAAAACCACTCCCTCAAAGTATCTAAGACTCTTGGGAGGCTTTTTTTGTTCTCTTTGTTTGAAGTGAGAAATCAATAGAATTACTCCTCCTTACATATTTCTTGGAAGTAACAAACAAATTTTGCCCATTTTTTAGACTTAATGAAAACTCTAGTGCTGAAATAGTATAGATGAGCTGGAAGTATCCTAAGATATTCAATGTTTGCACCATAAACTAAGAAATGTTCTGACATTTGTAGTCCCTATTTGCAATATACTATCGTACAGTTTTATTAAAAGATGATGAAAATTTTGTAGCCTTTAAATATTAAAAAGTCCTCTAGGCATGAGTAGCTTATACAATTTATAAGATGCTATGGATATTCTTTTGATAGCTAGGAGAGAAAGGGATATTCAGAGTTATCCTAGTAGTTTTCATAAATCACATTCTAAGGAATGCACAAACTCTAAAAATTAATAAATCAAGTGCTAGAAATAAGCCTTCATCTTAAATACAATTTAAGAGAAGAGAGACTCTACTATTAATGAATACATAGTATCTAAATTCCAAATAAAAATACAGGACTTAGATCTTAAAAGGAAAAAAAAAATGATATTTCCCAATTAGCAAGATCCAAGGAAATGTATAGTCTCATTATTTTATTTTAGTATGAAGTCTCCTGCACAGGCATATATTCTCATATTAGAGATAGAGGCATTTAGCATTCTGACAGCCAGATGTCATTAAATGTTCTATTCCTTTAATCTGATGTCATCCTCCTCAAACGAACTTCTGATTAATATGTATCTTAAAAACCTTGTTTCCTATAATGAATAAATGTGGTAGTTATTCTCATGGATTTCACACTGCTCATTATGATTCAGTAAACTGATATACTGTAACATCAGTTTTTAAGTTTTACCCAATTCTTAAGAGACTGAACCTGTCTTATTGGTGTCATAACAGCAAGCTGAGAATCAGACTATAAACAGTGATGACTGTTTTTATGTCAAGTTAAGCTGTTCAGCAAACTTCTGCCAGGCAAAAACATTAAACTTGCAGTCTCCTTCAAATCACATTCTTTACACAATAGACAAATCGAAAAGACACATTAGTTAGAGTGTACGTTATGGGAGTTTAAAACACTCATCTCAAATGCTATTTCTCCTGAGAGTTAACACATGAAATCATGTATGCAAATGAATATACATATTCATCATCTGTTCATTATTGACAGACCTAGCTGTTCATGACAGAAATAATTTTTTTAAGAATTTAAATGTAAGTAGCAGATTAGCTGACCTTTATTATAGAAAATGTTCTAGAATAGGAGAAAGAATTTTATTTTGATTGAGAGATAGAGCAGATCTAATTGAATCAGAAAAATATAAAAGGGGATGAAATTGGAGACAGTAAGTTCAACCTCATTGGATGTCTCATTTTGCCTCAGTTCTGATATAAACTTAACCATGCATCTACTAAACAGAGCCATAGTTTCAAGAAACAAAAGAAGGCAAAAATTGAACCCTACTCAAGCCAACAAGTCAGCTTATCGCAGTTCCATATTTGCTGGCAGGAGACATAAGTTTCCTGGGTCAAGACACAATGACTTTCTTATTCATTGCCCAGCAGGCAGCATGAGTTTTATCTTCAGGATGGTTTCCCTTGTCAAGTCTCACTAGGCAATGCAGAGCAGCTCAGATTGATGCTGCATGAGCAATATGCTTGTATAACTAATGAAGATACCCAGGTTTAGAAAACCTTAGTCTTTCAACATTATTGCTAAGAAACATGTCCTTTGCCCCCTCCCCCCCCAAAAAAACATTTTCTTTTTTATTCAGAGGGGGAAAAAAACTCTGTCCTTTGCCCTGGAGAGAAACATTTCTATCCTTTAAGGTCATTTGCTATGCAAACATTCTTGAACATATGTAATGAAACAAATGCTATCAATGATATCGATGGTTCTGTTTAGAAGATAGGCAGGAACACAAAAAACCCACTGAGATTTGTCTCTCAGTTTGTGGACAGTGATCATTGAACTTCATTATAGTGTAGAAATATAATTTCAAGAAGAACAAGAAAAATAAAGGAGATTTCATAAAGAAATTTCAAATATAATGATATTTCTGTCGGTGATTTAAAATTTTTTCTCTCTTCTAATTTTTAAAAATTTTCATATAATTTGGCAAGGATATCTGTTTTATTACAGAAATATTTAGAAGTAGAAATTTCAAGTTTATAAGTTCTTTATTGGCTCTTCATATCATAGATGTCAATGGCTAGTTCTATTCACCTTAATACTTATAAAAACTAAAAACAAACATACCAAATCATGACACCGAAAACATTTATTATTAGCAAAGAGAAATAAATCCATATTTGTTAAAGGGGTTCACTTAAATATATTCCGCATTCAAAACTTTACTTAAATTTAGTTGTTTTGAGGCTTTCTTATGTCTGAACATGGTTCCATCTTGCAGGGTTCTTTGATCTTGATCCATCCATTTCCCTCACAAATATAAAAGAACATATATAAGACATGGGATGCTTTCAGATTGCAGTTGTTATTCTGAGTCAGCTAAAATGCAGTGCTATTTTTTATCATCTGTCATCATATCACTTCTGTTCTTCTTTCTGACCTTCTATTTTCTCTATCAAATACTAGTATGTTACAGTCAAACTTATGAGCAATGCCTGCTTTAAAATCCAAGTTCTTAAATGCCAGAGCCCATAAAACTTGTTTTGAAAGACCTAGCTCAATAAAAATATGTCAGTTTCATCAAATTCAACTTGATAATAGTTAAATTTCTAAGTGTAGTTATTCATAATAATCTAAGCACTTGACTTTTGATATTAGTTTCAATGTGGTCAATATTTTGTTCTATAATAAGATAATTTCAAGAGAAATGAGAGGCAGCAATTTAAAAAAAACTGTAAATGTTCTAACAGTTAAAGTCAGTAATAAAGAACTGCAAGGAGAAATGTACTTTATAATTATTTCAGTGCTCTTCACAATTTAACTTTAAATTATAGTATTTTTGAAGATTTTTATGGAGAGGAGAAAGTAAATCTACCAAATAGTTCAGAAAGAGGAAAGAGCTCAATGCGTTAAAATCATCAAAGGTAAATATCTTTTGTCATTTTATGGAGTTTAGGGATTAACTAGTAGCATAGTTTAAAATGCTAGTAGTCTACAGACATTTTGGAATAGATATGGAAACCATAACAGTGTAATCTTATAAATGTACTGTCTATGGCTAATGGTTTCCATTTTTCCACATCTATAATACCCTAGGGTTTATGGCCAGTCTCTTTAGCAGCCTTTCATCCTAGCAATACAGAGATGATCTCTCGAAGAAAACCATTTTTAAAAAGTATCTTTTCTTTGTTTATTATTTTCCATAGTCTCATTCAAGTATTTAATCAAATCAATCATGTTTTAAGTGTTGATTTTCTTCTTTTTTGAGAGCTTACAGGTTTACCTACCTTTTTCCTGCTCTCTGATGTCCTTTGGTCTGTTTGTCCATTGGGTCATTTTTCTGCTTCCTATTTAAATTGTAGATGTATCTTAAAGTCCTAGCCACAAAGTTCTATTTTTTTTCTTTTATATTTCCTCCGTTGATGACTTAATCAGCTTCTGCTATCTTCTTTTGTCAAAAAAGAGATGATGTCCAAACTGTATCTTTTCTCCCCTTGACCTATCTCATTTTCTACCCCTTATGGTATATCACAGTCAAATGTGTTCTAGGAGACTGAATCTGATGTTATGACATCTTCTTAATGGATCTGGACATGTGTTATAACTAAGAGAAAATTAAAAGCATTTATTATGCTGCTGTTTTTGTTGCTTCCTTTAGGTGAACTATGTATAAGTCAATACCATTTAAGTCTCCAGGAAAGATATACATTATAAAGTAGCACACTAAACTCTTTAACTGATGTAATACATATTTCATTAAAAATAGTGGAGAGTTGTGAGGAACATAAAGAAAATGAGCTAAATACTTATCTAAAGTATTTAGCTCATTTTATAAATCTGAATTGGAAAAAAATGATTAATAAAATTGTCATCTCACTGAAAGTGTAAAAAATGGCATATGCCTCCTCTACCATGTGAGGTTTTAGCATAAAAGACAGCCATCTAGAAAGCAGGTCCTCACCAGACACTGAATCTGCTGGCGCCTTGATCTTAGACTTCCCAGCTTCTGAAACTGTGAGAAGTAAATACTTGTTATTTATAAGTCACAGTCTTTGGTATATATGTATATATAGATAACATATATACATTTTATCTATATAATGTGTCCTTAGTTCCTTATTGTGCGTGTGCATGTGTGCGTGTATTTCATATGCACTACCAGTATATTTTCTTTTGTTTCCCTAGACATTTCTTGTTTGATTTAGAGCTATATTCTAAGAATTCGAAGGGAAAATATTTTCTGAGTTCTTGCATTTTCAAATCAATATTTCTCTAGGATTTATGTTTGAAGGGCAGTTTAATTTGTTATCAAATTCTTGACTTATATTTTCTCTCCTTGAATATATTTTAGGTTCTGTCTTCCCTTGGTAGATGTGACTGGAGAGACATGTGACTTTATTTTATTTCAAGAGAATTGTCATAAATAATAATTATAAATATTTGTTTTCTCTCATGTTTTTGTTGTATTTTCTCTATCTAGGACTCATATGTTGAATCTTTTTTGTCTGTTCCCATCAAGCATTGTTTGGTCTTTAATTTCTGTATTTTGGGGTAACACCATTTTAGTAATCTAAAACATCTTTTACTTTTTCCTTAAGTTCTGATAGCACTTTTCTTTTTTCCTGGTAGTTTTCTTATTCTTTTACTGAATCCTTGAATTTCTGATTTCAGTGTTCTTTCACATATGTAACTTTATACACACCTAAATATATACATATATATTGAATACCTCCTGATAGGTATAGTTATACATATATGTATGTGTATATATAGATATGTGTATACACATACACATATGTAGTATGCATATATACATATACATACATATTTACACATATATCCATATGTATACATGCATGTATAGCTTATATAACGGAAACATTTGTATACATATGTAATTACACATATACACACACTCATTTTAGGTTTGAATGTGTAATGACTATTTTATCTCATCAGATACATTACAGATACATTTTCCGAGTATACCTTGCCCCCTTTATTTCTTAATTCTTTAAAATTACACAGTTAAAGTCCCTTTAGTATTGTTTATTAGTGATTGAGTTAAAATTCTACAGACCAGTAAAATGGGGAAGTTTCCTTGGGAATGTGGAGGAGTCACAGTAGCCTTCCACTGTTCATAATCTAAAAATTCTCTAGTTCCAGTTGCACAAAGATCTTGTTATATAAACCTGGCCTGTTTGTGAGATTTATTGTGTAGCTCTCTCTCTCTCTGCTTTTTGGAACCAAACTGGTTATAGAAAGCTACTTCTAACACAATTCACGCCAGACAGCATTCCGAAGTCTCCATTTTCGGGACCTTCTTGATAACTCTTCAAAAGTGTGTATATAAAATTTTCTGTAAGGGTTTCACTTAATATATTACTTTTTTAAATCCTTATTTACATTCTGCTTATTGTGTTGTTTTCTAGTTCCACTGAAATTGGAGTTTTCAAGGCTCCTATTTTTCCTTCTCTCTGTGCTGTTGTATGATCTTTTTAATAGGAAAAGGCATAATATGACCACTTGGAAGCAATCTAATTTATTTCTTGAAAATTTATTTATTTCCCCATTTGGATCATCTATCTAATCATTAACAATTGCTGGCTATTATATAAAGACTTACATATATATTATATAAAGTATATATATACATATATAATATATATACATATATATTATATAAAGTATATATATATACTTAAATTTATATTTGCATGTTTCACTTCAATATCTGTTCATTTGTCTCTATTACTTATGACATTATAGTAGTTGAGGTCTCGATGTTTTCTTCTCCACCAATACAACAGTCGCTTCTGTTTCAATCTATGATAACTAACAAATTCTACTTTCGTTTGCAGTAGTTCCAAATTTCGTTTGTACTAATTCCAAAAGTTTGCCATTCAACTTTCCTGCTCAAAAGTCTAACTCTACATTATTATTTTTAATATGATTTCACCACAATTTTAGATTTTCAGAAAAGTTGCAAAGATAATACACAGAGTTCCTGTGTATTCCTCGCCCAGTTCTCCTTCAATGGGACATTTTACATTATTATGGAAAACTTGTCAGAACTAAGAAACAAACACTAGAAAATGTTATTAACTAAAATTTATAGTTTATTAGTTTTACTAGTTTTCCAATGATTATTCTGTCTATTCCATTATACAGTCTAGGATACCACAGCTTGTCTCCTTAATCCCCTCTAACAATGACAGTTTCTCAGTCTTTATTTAATTTCGAAGACAGAATTTTGAAGAGTACTTATCATTCATTTTAAAGAATGTCTTTTAATTTGAGTTCGAGTGTTATTTTTCTCATGATTAGACTATAGTTATAGAATTAAGGCAAGAAAATCACAGAAAGGAAATAGTACTTTTATCACATGTTATCAGGGTATATATTATATAAAAATGATTTATCACTGGTTATGTTAATCTCAATCATTCGGTTAAGGTAGTGTTTCTTTTTCATTTCTTTTTTTTCCACTATAGTTTTCTTTATTTTATGGAAGTAAACCACCAAGCAATCCACACTTAAGAGGAGGAAAGGTTATATGCTACAATTTCTTGGAAAGTAAAGTATCTTTCTCTCTCTCCTCTTTCTAATATATATATTATATAAATATATACATTATATAATATATATTATATAAATTATATATATTATATAAATATATAATACATATATTATATAAATATATATAAATATATAATACATATATGATTTAGAATTTTCTGTAAGTAACATGTATCCTTTTTACCTTTATTTACTTATATAGTAAATTACTTAATTAGTAATCATTTATTAATTTATTTACTTATTTAGTAAATCACTGTCAATTCATTATCTTAAATTTATACACCGCGCTTATAACCCCTTAGTGCCTTATCTATTTTGTTGTTCAAATTTCTTCAGTTTTTATGATAAAGAGCTTTTTTGGCATCTGTGTCTCTTTGACATTTCCCCATCCTTCTGCCTTTTGATCACTTCTTGCTTCTGCCACTACAAGATGCTACAGGTTCATCTTGTAATTTGTCCCCCTCAACTCTAGATTTGGCCATTTCTCACAGGACTCATCTCATTTTATTAGAAATCGAGATCTCATTTCTGGGTTTACCTGCTAACCAAGCACAGTTTAAGAAATGGAGGCAGATGGTCTAATTCATAGCACCTTCACTTTTACTAGAAATCTCAATCTTCACAGATAAGGATTTTAAATGTTTTCTAGTTTTGGAGATATTTTTAGGTATATTAGTCAGCTTGGATTACCCTAACAAGAAAGCCGAGACTGGATGTCTTAAACAACAGAAATTTATGTTAACATGGTTCTGGAGGCTAGAAGTTCTAGATCAAGGTGACAGGAAAACTGGTGTCTAGTGAGACTTCTCTTCTTGGCTTGCATACAGCCACCTTCTCTCTACTTCCACACAGCGGTTTTTCCTCTGTTTGCACACAGAAAGATAGAAATCTTTGAAGTCTCCTTCTCCTCATATAAGATTATCAGTCCTATCAGATTAGGACCCCAAGCTTCTGACCTCATTTAACCTTAATTATTTCTTTAAAAGCCCCATCTCTAAATTAAATCACATTGGAGGTTAGGGCTTTAAATTTTGGGGGGAAGACAATCAGTTCACAATATTAGGCAACAGCATTAAGGACTATACTGTGTCACATTTTTCCGTGCCTTGAAAAACACTGTCTACGGATAAATTTATAACCTAGGAATTCAGCTAATTCAGTAGTGGAAAATGAAAAACAATTAACAGATGATCTGAGTATGAAATAGGGCTTTAAGTTTTTCTTTTTGTTTTATGTGAAGCCCTTCATAAATTAAGTATTACTTGGTATATAGTAAACAATCTCGACATTTAAAGTTTTGTCATTTTTGAGGAAACTTCCCTCTTATATATCTTGCTCCTCAAGAAATCTGAATAAATGAATGGAAAATCAAACGTTATCTACCACTGGAGTCTCTCATATTATTTTGAAATAAATTAGCCCACTGTTTCCAATAGTTATGAAAGAATAAGTCATCTTTGGTTTTTTCTTTTGCGGTTATATTATATTCTGTGTGCTCTTTAAATTGACAATAGCAGTGCTTCCTTTTCCTTGCTATAACAGATAAGAACGACACCAAAGTGACTATAAAATGTGATCGATTTTCTTTTTCCTTTACTTTTTTTTCTACTAGATTTTTCAGTTAAGTCAAAACAAACAAATAGATGTTTTATTAATAATTTTATGAGTGCTTTTGTAAAATTTGATAAAAATTTGGCAACGAATCAGTAGAAAAGAACAAATAATCAGAGAAGCAGATGCAAACAACGATAAAAACAATCAACATTGATTCTATTTTTGCCTGATGGTTTTTGGTGGCTTGGCTGTAGTTTCTGATGATTAGTGCCTCAGGAAAACAATTTAGAGGAATCAGTGTTCTATTTATTTTCTGTATTTTTTCAGTGACTGGAGAGATTGTTAAACTGTGACAATGAAATAAATCTGCATATATTACAAACCAATCATTTCTTGTATTTTATTTAAATATTTTCAAATTTTTTACTGTGTAAAAGCTACTACAATAAACTTACTGTAGTGGAAAAATATAAAGACTTAAAGATGGTGCATATTTTAAGAAATAATTCAGTGAATCAAGAAGTTAAATTAATATTTATAGTTACAAAGTTACATATATTATAATATGGATTCATATTACTAGCAGTCTTAGTTTTAGTACTTATCATTATGTATTAATCTCTTCTGTTATACTTAATTTATCGTTAGAGGTATATAAATGCCATTATTGTCTGCATTTGCAATTGACTATAAAGCTACATCACTTTTTTTTTCTTTTCCAATACTGTGGCTCTTGATGTATTGTGATTTTTAGACATTTACAATAAGAAACATGTAAGGCAAATTAAATATTGGTGTTCATGATTGTACAGTACAATATTTCGCAGTCTTATACCAAATAATAATACCACATATCTCCTTGCTGAGACATTCTCTGCTGATAAAAATTATTTTTCTTCTCAAAAAAAATCATTTTAATGCTGATTATTTGGTATTGCATGGTTTGTTTTGTTTTGTTTTTAATAAACAAGTAGTTAAGGACCGAAACATCATTGCTGATAGAGTAAGGTTTTCCTTAGATAAATCAATGTTCTATTTTAAACAAACCTCAATGCCCTTTAGAAATATGGCAATATTTATTCTAAAATAATTGTAATAATTTATGAATGAGAGAAAAATTGACGTTTTCATTTCAGCAATTGATTCTCTTTCTTACTATAATAGAAAATTTTTAAATTTTATTCAAGAGCTTAAAATGGTCTTATTAAAATTTTGGGATCGACAATGTATTAGTCTATATGGGCTACTATAACAGAATACCATAGATTAAAAATAACGGAAATTTATTTCTCACCACTTAGGAGGCTGAGAAGTCAAGATCAAAGCACAGGGAGATCTGATATCTACTGAGTGCCCTCTTCCTGATTCATAAGAGGCCATTTTCTTGCTGCGGTCATACATATCAGAAAATGCAAGAGAATTTCCTGAGATCTCTTATATAAGGACACTGATTCCATTCATGAGGGCTCCAGTTTTATGACCTAATTAACTCCCAAAGCCTCCATCTTAAAATAGCATCACACTGGTGTTTTAGCATATGCATTTTGGCAGGACGCAAATATTCAGTCTACAGCAAATAATAAATAGGTGGATATAAATTAAATGTTTGTAAGTCTATAACACATTATCTTTGGCAAGTTAAGATTTATTTTTGGAAAAAAATATGTTATTCATTTTTTATATCTCTCTGAAGTACATTTTGGAAAATTCTCTATCAGTGTGGTTAATTGGATTTGCCAAGGTAGTAGCATGGAATACTTGAAAACATTCCATTAATTACTTCACCTATCTTGTACGTTTTTTTCTATACTAGAAACTGTTAAAGTCATTGTGATCATTGACAATGGATATATTCACAGTTACCATGATGTACATATCTTGCTAATTGATTTAATAAATATCAGAGGACTCTCTACAGGAGTGGCGGAGGGAGAAGTGAGGTAGAAGATAAAAGAGATAAAAATAATGACACATATTTCAGGGCAAATGACATTGGAATATCTCCAAGACCTAGATATTGATGAATAAATTAAAGTACATATATGTATGGCTGCCTTATTCATAAGGTGAAGCAATATGGGTAAGATATCCACCTGTGCATGTAGTGGAGTTTGTGTGATAGGAAGGAAACTTGAAATTATGAAATGTAGGTTTTATCTAGGGCAGCTGAAATATTGCCCTCTCCCCACTTCCAAAGACAGCAGGAGAAAGACTTTTGAACAAATCCTCTCTGTGAGGGGAGAGAAGATCCCTTAGTTTTATTAATCTTAGAATATAAACAAATGTCTACAGGAGAGAGTTTAAAGAAATCTAAAGGTTCATTAACTGTAGCATTCACCACCCAGTAACTGTGTACATATCCAGAGAAGAAAGACTTTAAATCGCAGAGGAAGGACGCAGATGGCTAAAGAAGGCCTGAATAGGTATTCTGTGAACCGGAAGCTTCGGTTAATCTCTGTAGCAGGGAACAGACTGCTTGTGTGATTGATTATTCAACAGAATTCTAGAAAAGGAGATTGGAAATTCTTTCTGATTCTGTCACTTTCATTATTTCTGAAGTTTAGCTACATTAATAACTCAACCAGAGGTCTATATATGAACAGAGGAAAATTGTTCTTTATGTGTGAGATCTCAATGTGCATAAGAAGAAAAATAGCAACCTACAAGTGTCACGATTCACGGAAAATAAAACTGAATTGCTGAAGGAGACAGATCTGATGTCCTGGAGCTAAAATCAAAATTTGAATTAAATGTTCAATAGATGAATTAAAGAAAAGGTAGCCAATCTTGTAACCCACATTATAATATTAGAAAATGTAAATGCAAGACACACTACAAACGCAGAGCAAAAAATGTAGATGTGGAAATCATGAGGAAAAATGCAATGATTTTTTGATCCATCTAATTGAACTAAAATAAGCAAGGTGGGGGTGGGGGGGCAGCGGTCTTCAAATAAGAAAAAAAAGGAGACATTTGGGAGTAGAAAAAAATTTAAGAAAATTTCTTCCTAAATTGAGGATAAGTATGAGTTTGCAGATTAGATAGAATTATCCAAGATCCAGTCTGGGCTGGTAGACAGAGATATAAAACTCTGCATATCCTGATATTTGAATAAAAAGTGAAAGAAATAATAAATGACCACTTCCGGGTAGAGAGAAAACTGAGAAAAGTAGAAAACAGATTGTTTTACAGATAAATTTTGCCAAATATATTAGGCCTAGAAAATTAAAAATTATGCAAAATGCTGCAGAAAAGAAAACAAAAGGGAGAGCCTCAACTAATGTTGAAAACTGGTTTAACATCGTTATCAAAACCAGTTAGGGACTGTATGAGTAAATAAAGTTTAAGTTCATCATCATTTAAGAGAATTGACGCAAAAATTTTCTCAGATGGATAAGAATGAGAATTGGTTATGATCAGATTGGGAATTTTAGGAATAAACTGTTAAAATAATATTACAAATTATTTGATTAATATGATACATAACAAATAAAAGCCATGTGTTTATCTTAATAAAGGCAAAAAATAAAGCATTCTATAAAATCCAACATTCACTTGTGATTTAAAAGGTATAAAATAAAAATTCTTTTCAATTAATTAGTAGATGTCCCTAAATCTTAAACAAAGCATCTACAAAAACCAACAGAAACATCATACTAAATGATGAAATATTGAATCTTTTATAATCAAGTACAAGACAAGGATACACACCATCACTCCTTCTATTCAATATTCATTTGCAATAATTTTGTATCGTTGCAGTAATGCCAGAAAAATAAACAGAGAAATTATTAACTTACACAATTAAACAGAATGTGATTTAGGGACACATTGTGAGCTTTAATGAAATAAAATAACATGATTAGCTCAAAATAATGGCTGCCTTGGGAGAAAAGGAAGCAGGGGGAGATAATGACACAATCAGGAATCAAGATGGCATTTCAGACATGGCATTATTCTTATTTTTTTTAATGGATGGTAAATACACTAGTATTCATTTTATTGTTGCAGTTTAAACTGCCCATAGAAATGATCTATACATGTTTGTGAATAATATATTCCTTAGTAATATCCTACACTGGGCCAAGGACAAAAATATATGAGTTGCAGGTCACTCAATGGCTAGTTCAGAGCTTTCTTCCACTGAATCATATGGTCTATAAATTATTGTGATTTCAGACATTTTTTTTCTCTCATTCACTGCAATATTTATTTCAGATAAAACTTTTAACAAATAATCCATCTTTCAACATAGGTAAGCGCCTTTCTTTGTGCATTACCCAGCCCCTAGATGTGATAGGTCTGATAATAACATTGAACTAAATCATGGCAGGTCAGAATTAGGGAATGCTGTCTGTATCACTATAAATTTAGATTTCTTTCATAGAGATAAATATTTCAGAAGATATTACTAATGCTTTCGGAATCAATAATTTTAGTTTAATTCTAGTATGAAGAGTGGGAAAGGAATGATATTAAAGATAAGGAATATGTAAATTTCCCCAACACTCTACTTTAAAATTAAACAAATATCTACACAACACATTAAAATCTAAAAATACACTACTTGTATTCTACCACATTTAACTAAGTTTTACACTGAGAATCTTGTTGATTAGCTAAGGATTTAATCTTTGACCATTACATCAAGCCAATTATTTATGTTACAATTTTAAGTATGTAACTTAATATGATGCTAAAATAAATTAAGTAAAAATAATGCTCACTTCACAAAAGTTCTTAAATTAAGTAGCTTGTTCTTATAATATTCATTTATTCAAATTTATCTTGACTCAATATTCCCTAGAGATTGAAATTCAAAAACATATGTAGATCTATTTTTATAATTTTCTGCACATTTATGAAGACACACTGCCCTCTTTTGAACAAAAGCAGTTAAATTTCAGAGGAAAAACCAAAGGAAAATCAGAACTCATAGAATGAAATAGGGAGAGAATGCTAAACAGATTACCTTTCTCTTTTTACAAAGAATTAAAGAATGATTGCTGTATTGGATTTTAATTTCTTAAAGCCAAACTTTCATTTATATATATTTTTGTTTGTTTATTTTCATAAATGCATATGAATAGAGCTTAGATAATTTTTATACATTTGGAAATTCTTGTCTTAAATATATTTAATACTTATAGTAATTATACAAAAAAAAAACTTTGCAAAATCTTATCTGAAAGTTTATGACCATTTTATTCTTTGCTGTTATTCACCTCTGTGTACCCATAGTTTAACAACAAGGCCAGTGCAATAAACCTGTCAGTGTGAGGTGCCCCATGTGTATCCAAGTTTATGAGATGGTCACCAAGGTAGCTGGCTACTTCAAAGATTTTTTTTTTTTGAAACTTACAATTATATTAATATTTTTACCTTATTCTATAATCTTTGGACATTCTAAGTTAAAAGATTAAATGTAGATTACAAAATTAATGTGAAAATTTTATAATAATTTTTATGATTCCTTTTTAAAAAAAATATTAAGAAAAATGACAAACAAAACTAAAGCCTCATTTTCTGTGGAATATTGATGCTATAGATGTTTTAATCACTGATTCTTGAGTAAAAGTAAATGAATGCAGAATGGGGTAACATTGCAACAAACAAATTTATTGCAGTTACGATCTTAAAAACATAATACTCATTGAAGTTAATTTTGAAGAATTTTCTATTTACATTCATTAGCCCTGTATTTCTTTTATAATCCAAAACTATAATCTTTTGGGAAGAGTGAGCAAAATAATTTTCTTTTGCACTATGCATTTTGCCCTCCTCCAAGATGGAGGAGAGTCAGACAAGCACATCTCTTATTATGGTCAAATATGGATAATTTAACAAGATTGCTAATAATTAAGGTTATGGAAATAAAAGAAAAAATAAACAATTGGGATTTCATCAAACTAAAAAGCTTTTGCACAGCAAAGGAAACCATCAACAAAATGGAAAGACACCCTATCGTTTGAGAAGATATTAGCCAATGATAAGGGGTTAATATCCAAACTTTATAAAGAACTCATACAACTCAGCAACAAAAGTGCAATCTAATTGAAAAATGAGCAGAGGACATAAATAGACATTTCTCCAAGAAGGACATACAGATGGCAAATACACATATGTCAAGATGCTCAATGTCACTAATTATCAAGGAAATGCAAGTTAAAAACAAAACAAGCATCACCACAGACCTGTCAGAATGACGAGGTGGGATTGCAGATTGGTGCAGCCATTATGGAAAACAATATGAATGTTCTTCAAAAAATTAAAAATAGAACTACTTTGTGATATAGCAACTCCACTCCACTTCTTTATCTGAACAAGTCCAAAACACTAATTTGAAAAGATATATGCATCGCTATGTTCAATGCAGCATTATTTATAACAGCCAAGATATCAACTTAAGTGCCCATTAATAGATGATTGGATAAAGAAGTGGTACATATATACAATGAAATATTACTCAGCCATAAAAAAAAAATGAAATCTTATCATTTGCAACAATATAGATAGACCTAGAAGGTATCATGTTAAGTGAAATAAGTCAGACAAAAAAACAAAAAACAAAAACCATATGATTTCACTTATATGTAGGCTCTAAAGAATAATATAAAAGGACAAACAAAACAAAACAGATTCATAGATATAGAAAACAGGCTAATGGTGACAGATGGGAAGGATATGGGAGGCTGGGTAAAGGGGATAAGGTAACAGTCCCCAATCCCCAGGACCAGTACTGGCCCGTGGCCTGTTAGAAACTAGGCTGCACAGCAGGAAGTGAGTGGCTGGCGAGCAAGAGAAGCTTCATCTGTATTTGCAGCCGCTTGACTCCACCTCAGATTATCAGGTTTTAGATTCTCATAGGAACACTGACTGGTTCCTGGTGCCAAAAAGATTGGGGACCACTACAAGGGATTAAGAGGTATGGTAGTAGTTAGTTACAAAATAGTCAAAGAATGTGGAGTACCATGTGGGGAATGTAGTGAATAATATCGTAATAACTGTGTGTGGTGCTAGGAAGATTTAAGACTTATAGGGAGCAGCACTTCATAAATTGCATAAATGTCCAACCACTGTGTTGTACATCTGAAACTAATATAAAATAACATGGAATGTCACATTTTTTAATTAGGACTCTAACCCCAATCATAAGGGTTCCACCCTTATAACCTAATGACCTCCCCCCCCCACCAAAGGTTCCACCTTTCAATATCATCACCTTGAGAATTAGGTTATAAAATATGAATTTGAGGAGAGGAGCACATCAGCCCATAGCACTAAATTTAACTGGATATTGTTTACATGAATGTCTGAGGTTCTAAATTCTCTTTATTTAATTGACTTGGTTCACATTACAAGCCTCTCTTTTTGAAAAACTTAAAGATGAACCTTCTTTTAACAACTTGGAGGAAGCTCTTCAACATCCTTTTCATCCAGGTATTTCTATTGCAAATGCCTTTTATACATGAGTGACCAGGAATCCTTCTAATCTTAACTCAATTTCTGGAGAAATGTAAAAATTCCCTGCTTACTATAACTTTATCCTTGATCAGTCTTTAAAGGCCTATCTCCTCTAGCCTAGGGCAATAACTTGCACTGCAAGACCTACGGATGCTTTTACCAAGCTCGTTCTAGGCGTTCCATTTGAATTTAAGGTTCTTCACACAGTACAGGTCTTACTACTAACTGAGGAAACACAACACTTTTAAGCCAGTAGATTAACCTTTTATCAGAATCTATTGTCCTCTACCACACTGCTATTCCCTCTTAACACCCTGAATCCTGTCAGTCTCTGGGTCTTATCAGAAGAGTAGAATACTCAATAGTGTCCTACTCACTTAAGGAAGTTTATCTTGCTTAGGTTTATTAAAGATTTTCACTGAGAACACTAACCTAATATTACTTTTTGATGGACTGTGCCTTAAAACTGAAACTAGAGGTCAATAAAAAGCATGTGCTATTACTAATGAAAACTCCTTTTTATTATACAGTCCTATATCTGAGATAAAATCAATCCAGATGGCAGGAATTATTGCACAAACTAGGGCTTGTCATCTAATCAACAGCTATAGAGTTCACATACATACAAATAGCAGGTATACTTTTTGAGTAGTGCATAGCCTTTGTTATATTTTGGGAAATGAAAAGGAGTTTCTTATTTCTGCTAGAACTCATATTAGAAATAAGCAAATTAAGAATTTTTAAATGCACTCCCACTTTTAAGAGAGGTAGCTATTTTGAAAGCTGAAGCCAATGGAAGAAAAAAAGATAACAAAACAAAGAAAAAATACTAGCAGACTATTATACCAAACAAGTAGGCTTAGTTAAGATAAAGTCATAACTAAATACTTAAAATGTAAATGTTTGCAGTGAGTCAAAGAGGACATTATAAAACCGCAAAGTTTAGCCACTGATTTTGAAAAACAAGAATAAAAAAAAAATCTGGTTCAGCCTTTCGCTTAGATGTTCTGATGCTCCCAATATTACTGCTTGTTGGCATCAGGTTGTTTCAAATGGATATTAACTAAATTTCTCCATGAAACTATACAAGCAATTTTGTTACTGTTTTAAATCAACAAAATGGGAAAAAATTAAAAAGACAATCGAGGTGGGGTTTTTTGTTTGTTTGTTTTTTCTGGTGCATGAGGTGTATCAACCACATAATTCTGGAAAAACTTTAAAGGTGGCACATGGCCAGAAACCAAATCTCTACTGGCCATTTGAAAATCTCCAAGTCCAATTTGTCCAGCTTCTGCCGTCCATGGAATATGAATAGGTTTTAGTTATTGTATATCTCTTTTCAGGGTGGGCTGAAACATTTACTTTTTGAAAAGCTGCATCTTTTACAATTGCTGAAAAAACAGCTTAATTTTGTTTTCAAATCTGAGGCATTCCAACTCACATCAAATAACTGAGACACACACTTTAAAGTTTAAGAAACCCTTAGAAAAGGACTCTGTATTGAGACACCTTTACTAAATTGCAAAACCTGCATTGCAGTTATCACTCACAATCTTCTGGAAAGGTTGAAATAATCAATGGCCTCTATATAGAGAAATTGACAAGATTTCAGAAACTCTTCAACATCCTTGTATGATCTCACCTTGGCCCTTATATTCAAGCAGTCTACTCCTCCGGGTGCACTCAATTCTCCCTCTATGAACTAATAACCAGAAGGCACACACAGTGAGTGATTTTACCTCAAATACTAGAGTCTTCCCTACTGAACACAGACATGACAAAATTTCACCCGAGACTCATGTACTATCCCCAATCTTATCAACAAGTCATGGCTGTTTTCCTCTAACCTCTTACTAAACAGCTTTCTCATGATCTTCGTTCATGAGATTTCACATATTGGAAAATAAAAGATGAACTGCTTTTGAACATGGTTGGAAGGAATCTTATTAGGCTCCATTAAGAAAAAAAGCATAACACTGAAACTCCTGGGAATGAATACTTGGATTCAGATTTTGTAACCAAAGATCAATTTTGCATTCCAAACAGTTGAAAGGCTACTCTAAGAGAAGATTTCAAACAGGATTCTCAGAGATCCTCGAGACTAAACAGCCAGTCTTCAGAACTATGCACTTAACCTAAGACCACTGAACAAACTAAAAATGTGAAATAGTGAAAAGCTCCCATTCAAGTCATTGGACCAAGACCTTTGTCTAATTCTGTTTTATTTTTTAATCTGTGTGTTTATAATTGTTTTCTATAGACTCCTGGTTGTTACCCACTCATAATGATCTTTTTCCCCCCTGATTTATTTCCTCTTTATTATAATTGTTAGGTCAAAAGACACTCATTATAATTCTATTTTTAGTTCATCTCAAATTCTTAATCTCAATTGACTGCTAGATACATCGTCTGTCACTAGGCCTCCATCAGAAAAAAACTCTGAGAAATTTTGGTTTCATCAAAAATGACAACACAGAATTATAACCTATGGCATTTTCATCTGCACCTACACAAACAGACGACTTTAAAATAATTAATCTATCACTTTATTAGTGTCCCTATAATCATCTCCCTATAAAAGAATCAATTATTACAATTTATTGATCAGACCATGGATTTAAAAAAATACAATTTAACAAACTTTGTAGGAAAATGAGTCAATTTCTTGTCTCTTGAAAGAAATTAATAAAGATCTAAATATGTAATGCAACTTACATAAGGCTTTAGAACTGACTGACTGTTCCAAACTCTTTTTTCTCCCCTGGATCTTCATGTGTCTCTTTCAAATACTACTCTTTTTGTAGCAAGGAGGTCTGATCCTATTTGTCTCAAACTAACATTCACGCATTTTAGGACTATCAATCCAAGAATCTCTGTACACAGAGACCCTAATTCTATAAATAATTAAAGCTGAAATTCTGACTCAGATTTCAAATTTTAGAATAAAGCCGCCATTCATTATTCAAACACTCTAGGTGGGAAAATTACTTATTGTTTATGTTAACAATCAGAGTAGTGCTCCCAAAGGAGATATTCATACACATAGGAAAGACTGTAAGAAACTTATTACTAACTCTGGCAGAAGTTATAAATTATATTAACTCTGTGCTACATGGAATACACATCAGTCTCAACTCATTGACACAAGCAGTGATGGACAATCCTATGACTCTATATTTCTTGCTGGCCAGTCATGATGGCATTTGTGCCATTGCTAGTACTTGGAAGTGATAAAGCAGGCAAACTAGAATAGGCGATATATTACTCTAAAGAAAAAGCTATTTGAATCTCTACAATTGATCATCACTGCCTATGGGACTTGTTATTCTAGCCTGGTAAAGACAATAGGTTTTGACTTAGTTTGGGCTGTTATAACAAAAATATCATAGATTGGGTGAGTAAAACAATAAACATTTATTTCTTAGAGTTATGAAGGCCTAGAAGTCCTAGATCAAGTCGCCTGTAGATTCAATATCAGCTCAAAGTCTTCTTCCTGGATTGCAGATGTCCTTTTTCTTATTGTATCCTCTCACCCAGCAGAGAGAGAGAGAGAGAGAGAGAGAGAAAGAGAGAGAGAGAGAGAGAGAGATCATCTATCTCTTATCTCTTTTTATAAGAACTCTACTCTCATGTCTTGTTTACCATCATGAGAGCTCCACTCTCAAGACGTAGTTACCACTCAAAAGCCTCTCCTCAAAATACCAGCATATTGGGGATCACGCTGGGGATCAGGGTTTTAAGGTAAAAATTTGGGAGAGAGGTCTAAACATTCAGTCCATAGCAAGGATCCGGGTTCCAAAACCCTTTGAAACTCTTGTTAATGTTCTCACAGTTAATAATAGCCATATCAATACTAAGTACTTATGATCAAAATCTTCCTTTTTGAGAAGTAGAGCAAAAGCAATATTAGAAAATTTGGAGAACTCATCATAATCTTGAAGGATATTCACATGTAATTGTCAAGTCACATCAACATGACATAGTCTCTTGACAACTATCAAATGGAAATATAAGAAACAAAGAATTATTTCTATCTTGATAAATTTGTTTGATTGTAAAACTAGTAACTACTGTGTAAAGAATATCAACCAAAGTTTCCCCCTCTTTGCTGCACCTCTACCTTTTCATTGGCAAAGCTTATTTCTTTTACTGTACAGAGGGGAAAAGAAGGCACCGCTTTGAAGAGCATACATTGAAATATTTAGTGTGTTATCAAAACCTTTGATGACTAATATCACCAAACCCAAGGTGAATCTGTCTACACAATAAAAATAGAAACTTGCTTTATATTACCATTTCTGAACATTTTCATAGTTGTGAAGTAATATAATAACTTGCTTCTGTCTATCATTTGGAATAACGGTCACTTCCAACCACTATCCTTAGTGAACAGATATATATATATCAACCATAGCACTTTCTTAAAAAGGTCATATTTTGCATATAAATATAAAATTATACAAATATTCAATTTAATAAGATAATATAAAGAGGCAAGTAGAACTCAGATGTTTTGATATGTAGAATTTTCTTTAATTAAAATAATGAATGACACCAGATTAACATAACCTTAGAATTTATATATTTCCACCCAAATGTAGAATGTATTGTTATTAACTAAAATCACAAATGATGACAAGTTTAAATATAGTTTTTTATGTTATTTATTAAAATAAGATTTTAGAGAATACTAATATCTTAATGCTTAAAATAAATCTTACACTGGATTAGCAGCAGTGATTTTGATAACCTACACTAAATACGGACATCTTATGGTAACACTGCATTTTTTTTTGTTTGTTTGAATACAGGAGCTAATATTTGCACAGAATATAATTTCATGTAATAGCAATATTGAGAAAAAAAACTGAAATTATTTTTCTTTTGAATTAGAAGTATTGGTTAACTCATGAGAATTTAGGTGTTAATGGCATGCCATTAACTTAACTGTTTTACTTTGCCTTTCTTCTTTAGCGTCTTTGGTTTTTTGAAGTCAGTTCTGTTAACTTTCTTTTTTACTAACATGGTTATCATTTAAATTTTCAGGAAGCTATTTAGTCTATGCAACCTGGCTTGCTCATCTGGAAGCTTCCAGTGGATAGTAAATAAACTAGCACATGTAAACCTCTTAGAGCAGTAACTGACCCACAAAGACCATTTGGTACCTATAAACCATCATTAAAATTATTCTGCTCATTTGCAATTTAACGTGCACTGAGGCTTGACTATAATAGAGCCAATTTTGTCAACATTTCCCTTTCACCATCCTGCATATACTCTATTGCAACAGTCTCAAAATGGCATCATATTCAGAAATTATTTTTAACTGTGCGATACTTATCATTTTACTTCTAAAATTGTCAGGTCTTCTATTTCTCCTCTGAGTTAACAGTTAATGAAGATTCCAGCAGAGTGTTAAGGTAGCAATTATATCGGAATTTTTGAGATTCAGAGCTGAGTTGAAAAGCAAATTCTATCTTAATCAAAGCCCCATCAAGAAACTGAAAGCAAAGGATAATGTACGAGCTACCATGACTGGGTATTTGTAATGAAAATATTGCCCTGACAACACTTATTTCAAGTAGTCAGATTGAGGAGAAAATATCCATTTTTAGGTTCATGTACCCATTCTGTTCTTAGGATATGATCTACTTTACATTTTGGGTAAGAAGAAATCAACCAGATTATTCTTTCTGCTTTCATTTTTATAACAGTTAAAGTAAATATGGTCATTGTATATAATTGGAAAACCCTGGAAGGGTGCAATGAAGCAATATAAAAGGATTGTATGTGACATGCCATTTTATGATACACTATTCCGGCTAAAATTGAAGCCATCTCAAAATGTATGTTCAGATTTTGTTTGTACCTAAATATTTTATACAATAGTCTTTGGGAGTTTGCAGGTTTGCAGATGAAGCAGTCTATTTCATCAATTAAATAGCTTTTTAAAGGTCTGAATGACAAAAATAATAAAACAGGGAATTGATTCTAAGTCTGATTCTAAGACTTTGATTTATACAATGTGAAAACTATGTTTCAAATGGAGAGTAATACAGTGATGATGATAGTGATGATGAGGATGATGATGATGATGATGATGATGATAAGCCTTCTGAATAAATGATCTCTAAAGTAGAGTTTGCATTTCCCAGAGGTTTCATTCTAAGGGTAAATAATGTTTTAGCATGTTGATCACTCATTGTCTTCATAACAATTTTAATTACAGTTCAAACTGAAACAATTTAATTTACAAAAGGGTTGTGGAAAGCAGGTCATATTTTCCTTTACAGACTGAAAATCACAAAGATTCTGGCATAAAATACTTGATTGTCTTCAGACTTACAGCCAGTGTTTAAAATAAGGTGTACATTGTAGTTTTATTGGTATTTTTAAAGAAATTGATTTAATACTTAAAACATCTGTTTGTTTAAATACAATAAAAGTTTCATGATATTGAAAGAACTTCCAAGTTTCAAATATTAAAATATGTGATACTTTTATCAAATCCATATCTAAATAAAGCTTTCTGTAACAATTCTGAAAGGTTGTCATAAAAATATAAAGTAATGAAACAAAGATAGAATACATCAGATGCAATAAGGCAGGTACAAGTTTTACAAGTTAAAAATTTTTAAATAAAAATAACTAAAAAGGAAATAGGTTCAGTAAATTCTTTAAGAATAATATAACTGGTCAGGGGCAAAGCTTGAGTTGGAACTCATCTCTCTCGCTTCTTTTTTCAGCTATTTTCAAAATTGTCACATCACAATTATTCATTGCAAATTAGCACATTTTGCTGAATATAGGCAACATTTAATATTTATCTATAAGTTTCACATACAAAATATATTGCTGGATTATATTAAGTAAGGTTTCTGAAAATTTAAAGATAGAATTTGAGTGTTGAGATACCATCCTTATCTATTTGCAAAATTGTGTTCATTCCAAGTATTTATTTGAAAAGATACAGGCATGGTCAACAACAATAAAACAAACAAGCTAACAAAAAATGGGCAAAGGACTTGACTAAACATTTCTCCAGATCAGATATACAAAGGACAAATAATCACATGAAAAAAATGTTCATCATCGTTAGTCATTAGGAAAATGCAAATCGAAACCATATAAGACACCACTTTATACCTATTAGGATGCCCATTATAAAACTAAATTAAACAAACAAATGAAACAAAAACTAACTAGAAAATAACAAGTGTTAGCAAAGAAACTAGAATCCTAGTGCACTGCTGTTGGGAATGCAAAATGGTAGAGTTGCTATTGAAAATAGTATGACAGTTCTTCAAAACACTAAGCAGAATTACCATGTGATACAGGAATTTGTCTTCTGGCTATATTGCCAAAAGAACTGAAGCAGGGACTTGAAAAGATATTAATATACACATGTTCATAGCAGCATTATTTATTATTTATAATAGCCAACAGGTGGAAACATCCCAAGTGTCCACTGATAGACAAAATTTGGTAATACAGGCAATTAAGTATTGCTCAGCCTTAAAAGGGAAGACAAATTCTGACACGTTACAACATGGATGACTCTTGAAGACGTGCTAAATGAAACAAGCAATCAAAAAGAACAAATACTGTATCATTCTACCGATATGAGGTTGCTAGAGTAATCAAATTCAGAGACAGAAAGTAGAATGGTGGTTGCCAGGGGCTGGGAGGAGGAATAAAAGGGTGATTTAGTGTTTAATGGCTTCAGAGTTTCAGTTGGAAAAGATAAAAAATTCTAGAAATGAATGGTGGTAATTGTTGCCCAATAATGTGAGCGCACTTAATGTCACAGAATATATACTTTAAAAAGATTTAAGTCATAAATTTTATTTTAGATATTGCTTTACCACAATAATGTATATATTATTAATGTATATATTATTAATGTATGTATTAGACTCCACATGAATTTATGGCATAATTAACCCCCATCCCCAAAAGCTATATTTTTAGCTGTATAGTAATCATCAGCATAAACTATTTAGCAGACAAATGTTTTGATTTTTTTCATGAAGAAAATTATATAAATGTATAATGTGAGAATGATTATCTTATAAAGTCCCCAAAAGACTCCATGTGGAGTATCTGATTGTCATTTCCATAAAAGGATTTAAATGAGCATCAGCATCTTTGTGAACCAAAGCAATTAAGATCTGTGCTGTTTTGTCTTTGACTCAATATGTGATTAAAGCTAGATTTATTTTCTTTCAGCTGGTCACATTTCTAAGGCAAATGAAACTTTTACATGAGTTATTCTTCAACTTAAATCTGTCCCGCTCAAAAGTATTTCTTCTTAGGAATGCAAATTGAACAGCACCTTAAACAAATTCACCATCTTGGAAAAAATCAGAATGTACATTGAAATCTAAGTGGCTATGTGTTCTATAGTATAAATAAGCTCATTCAAATATTCTGTAAAAATTTTTGCTTTATCTGTTAAAAAGATATCACTGGTTAGCTCTGGTGCTTGCCTAATACTATTTAGTTTCATTGATATTTTCATTAATGAAATACTACAGTTATTATGAGTATAATATCTAATATTGAAATATTTTAATTTTTCAAAGTTTTACTTCAATAAAGTAATGGCATACCTTTAATATTTGCCTCAAATAAATGCATTCCCAACAGCAATCCACTAGGGTTCTAGTTTCTTTGCTCTTTTAATATTTGCCTCAAAATAAGAGAAGCTATGTCAAAGGATGATTGACAAAAAAGATAGCATTAAATTAATGTGACATGATGAAAAAAGTGGGAACTAAGAAGTTGAGAACTTTTTGTTCCTTTTGCTATACATTAACTTCGTGGTCTTGAGTGAGTTTGCTAATATCTCAAAGTGGCAATTAAATTTGTTAAGTTAGTAGAGTGGATCTGAAATTGAAAGGTATAAATTCAATTATAAGCCTTCCTTTTTTTTTTTACTTATTATAACATTTTTTAAATATTAAGAACTCAATAAAGATATTTTAAGTCTCTCAGATATTCTATATAATTAGGCGAAGGTATGCAGTTGAAAACAACAAACCTGACCCATTCTCTCAGAGTTCAAGGACTTAACTATTTTTCCTACATCAAATTTTCTAGACAGAATGCTATGTCAGAACATATAGAAAGAAATTATTTCTAGACACTGGAAAGGCCCTAGCTCAAGATGAAGGCCTTTCTGGCAGAGTCGAAGAGATTGTGTCAACCTTGTCAGGAAAACTTTGCTAGTCAACAATATGTTCCCTGAGATTTAGTCAAAAATAAGACTAAGAAATTTGTCCTAATTCCATACTCAAGTTAAATATTACCTGAAGCACAAGTTGGAATGACCATTTTAATAAACAAACAAATAAACAAAGCCAGAGAAAATGAAAGAGAATAAAGTCAAAGGAATGTGTTATTTTTTTCAGTTCATTCCCCTGAAACTTACATTTCACTATATATGTTGGAATGACTGTTTTAATAAACAAACAAATAAAGCCAGAGAAAATGAAAGAGAATAAAGTTAAAGGAATGTGTTATTTTTTTTCAGAGTTCATTCCCCCTGAAACTTACATTTCCCCATATTATAACGTAAATTACACAGTACAGAAAAAAAAGAAAAAAGATTCTTTTCTAAAGCTTATGGCAAAGCTATGAAATAATTTTGGTCTGACATTTCCTACAGCTAAACCTGATAAGAAAGAGATAGAAGTCAAGGTGAACACTTTTTTCTGCCTTCTCTGAGAATTTGAGTGACATGGTGAACCAGTCAGTATAAAAACTTACTACCAGCAACAAGGCAAAAAGATTTTTTAAAAACCTTGGTTTATTAACACAAGTAGACATATGTTTGTGGTTATTTTTGATCTGTGCTGCCACTGGGAATTTTCCCCTCTTTAAGAATAGAAATTAGAAGATACTAAAGTTTCCTGCTACAAGTATGTGTAGTTTTAGGTCATTTGTCTTATGCCTGACTCTTTTACTCAACATGGGAAAAATATATTTTAGTGTACTGAACATCAAGTTTCCTCAAGACAATATTATGATTTTACAAATGTTATACCAGGAGGATTAAAAAAAAAAAAACTGTAGTAGTTTTAATAAATTTTTTTCTTTTAATTCACACAAACAACGCTTAACAAATATTAGACTAAAGGTTTGAGAAGCTAAGTTCAGATTATGTAACCTCAATATTTTGAGCTGCTGATTTACAAAGTCTCATTAGAAATCTGAACGTGAGCCCTTTTTCTAGGCAATGTATGATGCAGTTGTTTCATGTACCCTCCCTGGAGAAGCTTTAGATTAATAAATACGCATCAATTGAGCAAGGAACCATGAAGACAGCTATTCAGACATTACCCATGTGCAGAACTGTGGCTGCTGGGTTTCTGGCAGTGACAGAGTCATAGCTTTTCTGAAAAGTCTTGTGATGCTGATCTCCCGCCATCGCATGTCTCATTTAACCACCCTTTCTGAAGAAAATGCCATGAAGGATGCCAGTCCTTCTGTCTGAAGATCAGAGTATTCTGTAAGATTCCAATAATAAATACATAGCTTTAAAATGTTTTGCTCAATATTTTTGTTCGTTTATTAAAAATTAATAATATAATACATATGAAAGCTGTGCTTAACTTATTTAACTTTATACACAGCAGTCATAAATTATCAGACTCCTAAAGGAATTTTTCATCTTTTAAACTAACTATAAAATAGTATGTGGAAAGAACATTTTAACTACCACACAAAAAATGAATGAAGATTCTTGGTCTTAAAGCTTTGTTAGAGTATAAGTAATGAACCACAGAAACATCCGATTGAGCGGGGGGGTGATACTAAATCTGGCCCCAAATAAATATCTAGGACAAGACACACAGTGTCTTCAAACTTCTCTTGCCTACTTTGGTCTTGTGGAACCTTAAATAAAGTTTACCTCACTTTATTGGAAAAAGGGTATCAGATATTTTTCTACTCGTCCAATGTAATAGATCATATAGGTGAACTCGCTCTGTTGAACTTCATTAATTAAATACTCCTCATCCTCATTTTAAACTTCAGCTAGCAATCAGTTACTAGAAATGACATGATTACTCATTCACTCTAAGATGATTATGATTAATATGTGGTTACCGGGTCACCTCTAAAATGGAATATTGCAATCATTAAAGGACAAAGGTTCATCCTTAATAAATTAAATTCTAATCATATTATTTCAGGTATCAGTAGTAGGCTTGCAAATGAAGAGATTTGAGCCACTTAGGTCTGGTAACTTTGTGTGTAGCTTCACTTAATATAATTCATTTCTGTTCTAGTTACATAGTTAAATATAATTTTGAGCATATTCACTACAAAAATATATTTTAGCAAAAGTTTTTAACTCAAATAATTCTATCAATATTCTTACAGTTGAAAAATTCACAAAGATAAACTTAAATTTTAGGAAAAAAATACAACCTTAAGGAATAGAAAATAAGGATGATAAAATTGACTTCTCTCTGGTTTCTTCAAACTTTTTATGTATATATAAATATATGCATATATACATTATCTGTAACATATTATAAATAAAGTAATTCACATTATATTGTAAATATACACATTAAATTTACATGTACTACACAATGCATGTTAAAACAATGTGTGTATGCATGTCATTATACATACATATATGCATTCATGTGTATTATATATACATATGTATGTTCTTGATACCACAGTGAATCTTCAGAAGCTGTATTAGTAATTTAAGTATCATAGGCTATTAAAAGACTCTTTATAAGAAGAATAACAAAATATACATTTCAGAGGTCTTGAAATTGTTTAATTTTTATGGAATGGTATAATGGATAGTAAATCAGTCAGTCTTAGAAACTGAATTAATGAATACTTGCCCAAATATATCATAAGGACTTAAGAATATTGAAAGACTAATGTAAAGCCTATTGTAGCTTTAGTCTTCTAATGGCAGAAGTGGTATTAAATGCTAGAGTAAGTTTTTGAAACCTTTGCCATTTTAATGTATCTTTTGAAAAAATTAGAGTAACACTACCTGAGTTTGATGTAGACATAAAATAATTATTTGGAAAAATCATAAGAAAAAAATTGATCCTCCTGTTATAATATAATAATGTCAATGAAGACAAAATTATGTGTAGGGAGAAATATTATATATCTATAAATGAGCATATATTTCCCCTGTATTTGTTTGTTTAAACATATATTTACATTTCAGAAAGCAAAATGTATATTTTTACTTACAAATTGAATAATAGCAAATAGCATTCTAAAAAATAATACTAAATCTTGACTTCATCATTGAAAGCCGTCACGAGGTTGCAGAGAGGGAATAAAATGTATGTGTGTTCTGATGTGGAATACTTTAAATGGAATACTTTGAAATCATATTTAATTTAAATTAAATATGAAGCTATATAAATTTCTGAGGATCTTATTTCTAATGATATGTGTAAAGTGATAAAAATGCTAATAACTTTTCTCATTGAATCAGGCTGAAAATTGAGATGTGCTAGAATACTTTTAGACAAATTATTCATTTGTCATTTGATGAACATATAATTTATCTTTCCAAAAAATACACTGTTATTATTTATAAATTTAAGTGTATTTTACAAATTATGTTTATAAGAAACATAATTTAAAATATCACTGTGTGATTATTGTATCTGTAGCCTTCCAGAAGACAAAAATAGACAAATTTAATTTTAAGGACATGATAAAAATAAAGGATCAAGAATAAATTTTGATCAAATAATATTTAACAATTTATTTTTTTTTAATTCTCAAAGGGCTATTTTGCTCTTTTCAAATGACTAAAATTTATTAAATAACTGCTGATAAATGAAGTAAATATAAGGAGAATATTTGTGATTGTAGATAAATATAATTCAAAATATTTAAGTCATATTTCTACAAAAACAGCCTCCATTATAAAATAAATAATAAAGTAATAAATTATTAAATAAATCAGATGTAAGCAAGCTCATATTTTGAATTTTTCTCCAATGAATCAAATTATAATTGAATAAATCAGTGTGTTTTGTTGGGTGTTTACCTGAGTGTCAGTGTATTTCAGAATAATTAATATTAATACCATTGTACTGGATACTTTATATATGGTGTCTCGTTAGTCCCAAAATAATTATACGGTATATTGCAACACCTACTCTGTTCAAGTAGCACCAACAAACTTAGATTTAGATTAACTACCAAAATAAACTCATAAAGACAATAGACTTTACCCATCACCATATTTGGTTAAATTTATTAAAGAATATAGGACAGGCAATGTACAGCAGAGTGAGATCTCAAGATTTAAGAGTCCAGTTGTATATATCCCAATCATATTTGGAATCTATGTGGTCGTAAGAAAGAGAGTGAGCATGAGTCACATGGTTAGAAAAACCATCCTTTCTAAGACTTTCTAGTTTTTCAATAGTTAGTTTCTTAGCTCCCTCATTGTTATTTGGACAGCTCTTATTTTCCTGGATAGTTTTTACTCAACAATAGAATACCACAATAAAGTCCCAGTGCTTGATTCTATCTTTCAAATTCAAACAAAATATCCATTTATCCAACCCAATGAGACAGCCATTCATTCCCTGTCACCTCTGTCTGTTTTCATTAATAGATGTTTAAATGTCCATTCAATTTCTCAATCAAGCCAGCATTTTATGAATGATAAAGCATAGGATAAACCTACATAATGTAGTGCTTTAAAGTTTGTTTGAATAAACTATCAGCTTTGAAATATATGTACCTTGGTCTGGTAAAATGTAGCCTAGGACAAATTTAAGATACAGCGTATTTTTACATTTAACAGAATTCTCAGCAGTGTCTTTAGTAACAAGATAATGAAAACCCAAAGTAGAATAGTGTGTCTATTGAAATCAGGAGCCATTTAAAGTCAACAGGAAATACTTTTTAAAATTTCAAAGTAATTTTCTGGGTTTTTGAGGGGAGAGGGAGGGAGGTGAAGGCACAGTTTCTTATTCTTGAATACTTTCATCCAATGCATCTTCAGCTGACTTATTTCCTGTAGAATTCTATAGAGTTTTTAAAACCCAATTAATAGCACTAGTAAATAATGAGAAAATATGTCACGCTTCAGTGTAAAGATGTGTACCTTAGAACCACAAGGAGCAATCACAACACCTTTTCACATAGCTAATCCCAGGGCCAGAATAACGTGTATCCTTTTGCAGTCCATTTTTTGTTCGTTTGTTTGTTTGTTTTTCTGAATAAATAACTGGCATTTTTCTAGTAGGCATCAGTATGCCACACTTTAATTTTCTTTAGAGTTCTCATGGGAATGTTCATAATTTTGTTCACCATATATAAGTATCCTATAGCCCAATAAGCTAAGCCTCATGTGCCTGACAATATAATAAAGCCATACATTTCCAAACATTACATCAGAAGTGAGAAACTAATTCTTCTTGTAATGTTAGCTACATTGTCAGTTCTGTCCAATGTGTGAACATATTTTTGCCTACTTAACCTTTACCATCTATAGAGTGAATGCCAGCAGAAATACAAACCACAGATTCTTCAACTAATAAAAAACTTTTATTAAAGAAGATGACAATTTTCTGGTAGAGAAAATTGTTCAATTTCATATAATAATGTAGTAGAAGCTATTTATTCTTCTGATTTTATTGTAAAACCCAAATATAGATTTGAACATTGCCATGATGTTCTCCACTAGAGTCACTAGTAATGACTTAGTCCTGTATGTATCATTTTTATTTTGTTATTGGATTTTGCTAAGTTGTTCCATTCTCAATGGAACATTTCACTGACATGATCCTTGATATAACAGAAACTTTGTGTCCAGTTCTGGCCGCATGACTGGTGAGATCCAAAATGAAAATGGGGCATCCCTTGATCAAAACGTATTGAGCATATCAAGACAATGGCAGCAGAGCACTAAACAAAGTATGGAGTTCTGAATATGGCACCTTATGCAACTGCATGGATGTCATACTCATGAAGCCAGTCTCCTTTGATCTCAGAATTATTTCGTATCTCTCAGTAGTTGAGTTGTCTTTACCAAAGCTATCTAACAGGCCAAGAATGACTCTCAGGCAGTTTCTAGCTAGCCAGGACATGAGGGAATTTTTCAATCGGGAGTCCTCGTAGAAGCTGTGAGACAGCGTTATTCTGCTGTTGACTTCAGTCTGCGTGTCTACATACACAGCAGATATGCCCACGTCACTGTTCAGAAGCCAAAAGCTGCCACTCAGGGGTAAGACAAAACTGTGTCTGACTCTTATGAGGAGAGTTGTTTGTCTACCTTCCTGGAGAAGCCGAGTTGGAGGGAAACTTGCAATTAGGCCTTTTGAGGCAGTAAATAATGGATAAAATTTTTTGTTTGCTTGTGTGCATTCTTCGACCCTTTATTTACTCTCCTTAGTTTTATGTACATGGAGTGAAATCAGGCACCAAATAGTACTGAAACATGATAATTACCTTAGGGAAAACAAACATAATCTCTACCAAAATCCAGATCACCAGTAAATCAAATAGATACAATTATTTTAAGAAGTTAACTTGTCTAATAATTTAATTACATCACTAACTTCTGTAGATAATTAAGGCATGGTACTTTTTTAAATAATTAAACAGAAAAGATACAATAATTTGCTATCATATTTTGGACAAAGTTTTTATTTGAGTCTAAATAGCATTGAAAAAATAAAATCTCAAATTAAGTTACCTCATTGTTAATACCTATATTTGCTTCTGAAAATATGAATTAATAAAAAAGTACAGTGAAAAGAACTTTAAAACCTAGGTTAAAAAAAATAAAAATTTTCAGTTAAAAGAAATTGCTTCTTAAACACAGAAGTATCCTCAAATTTCTAACTTTTATCCAAAATAGGGATCTTTTTTCATGAAGGAATGTGATCTCTTTTTCTGACAAATACAAAAGCAGCATAATACATTTCCATAAAATTAAAGCAAAGAAGAGAGCTGCATTAACTCAACAGAGGATCTGTTCCTGGCCAATAAAGCTAAATAGTACAGTTAGCATCTTCCAAAGTGTATTGAAAGAGAGTAATTATTACAAGGGTGGGCATTTTATAGATTTGTGCTTTATGTTACAATACATATAGATTTTATGTTTTATGTACGCCCATTCTCTAAAATACACTTTGGAACATTACATTAATTCTGAATTTTAAAATAAAAAAACACAGCAATAGATAAATCCTAAAACAGTAATTATATTTATATCTTTCAGACATAGTTCCACTTTTGTAATTAATGATAACATAACAAATAACTAACAAGTTTTTAAGCCAGTAAAAATGTGTCATCTGTTTAACTGGTTGAGTGTGTGTATGTGTGTGTGTGTGTGTGTGTGTGTGTGTGTGTGTGTGTGTGTGTGCGTGAGAGAGAGAGAGAGAGAGAGAGAGAGAGAATATGTTTTGTATATATATCTTACTGTTTGAAATGCATTAGCTTCTCATAACTTCTAACAGTTTTCACATAAATAACTTTGCTTGGTTGGTGATGTCAGATCACTGCAGACTAGTAGTATCTATTCTTAAATTATTATATGACACACAAGAGTTTTGTTACAGCTGCTATAATTTAAATCAGTTCCCATTCTCCCATTCTGACCATATTTATATTAATTTTAAAGAACAATATACATTAATATAAAAAATATTTTTATATTCTCATTTTATTTATATATGTTTTATGTTGTTCTCTAAAACAATTACAAAAAATATTCTATATCATTTTCTCTGACATCTCTAATCTAGATCCTAACTCAAAAGGCTTATGAAAACATACTTTCAAGAATTTTCCTTTTTTTATTGGATCAGCTGTGAAACACTTGGCTCAAATTTATTTCAGTAGGATAAAATGCAAAAGCAACAAGCAAAGATAAAACTCTTTCTTTCAAGATTAGACAAAATTTTTCCAATTTATTGGTCATAATTCTTATTTCATTCTCTATTTATACACAGAAAAAGACTTACATGTGAGAGTTCTTATTTTCCTTGAAAATGAGTATTAACTTTACTTCACGCCATACCTTGGCAGTCAATAGTCAACCTGCGAATGGTCTGCTTCTGAGTTTGAGAGATAACAAAAATCTCACTGAGACCATTGTACTGTCCGCCAAGGTTATCTGCTTACAGCCAAAGGAGACAGGGAAAGACATGTAAGCAGTAAATTTTCAAAAGTCACACACCTAAATAGAGCGCTTTTATGATTTTATACATTGCCAAAAGTATATCTGTTATAAATATAATAATTTATTACACATACAGAAATACACACATATTAAATGTATGCATACACATACACATATTTTTAAAAATGAAACTCTCCTTTTTTATCCTAACCCAATCTCCTCACCACAAAAACTCAATCAATAACCACTTAAAAATTAGGTGAATGTTAGTACTGACTTTATATAGCTAGTCACTAAAAGGATTAAAGAGATACACAACAGATAGTTATAAAACAGAGATGTACTACCTTTCTTAAAGAACTTGGTCCTGACCAAAAGGTTGTTATGAGGACCGCAGAATTAGTGCATGTGAACTCCAGGCACGTAGCAAACATTATATAGGTGTTTTATTTTGAACTCACTAATTAATTAATTTACTTATTACACATAGGGTACTTAATGTACAATGTTAATAAATAAACAAACAAACAAACAAATAAGCACTGTCTGGAGTCTGGTGGCCTAAGCTTGGATTTCAGATCTCCCACGTGACCTTGGACTGTGTACTTATCATTCCCTGTGGCTCACTTTTGTTCCTTTTCTGTGAAATAAAGCTGATGACAGTCCCTGCTTAATGAGGTTGTAATAAGGATTAAATAAATTATTATTTATAAAGTGCTAAGAACACTACACAAGTATTTCTGAAATAAAGTGCTACCACTTACAAAATAAACAAATTCATGAGAAGTTATTAGAACTAAAGCATCTCAATGAAAAATAAAGTATATCTAATGTGTCAACATAAAAATATGTCCAAACCTATAGAGAATCTTTATAAAAGTTTATTTGAACCAAATTGAAGAAGTATGCTAGGGACCAAGATTTCAATTTCTCTGGAGAATAACAGTTTTGCAGATTCTTTTATGCATTTGCAATGAATGAGAGAACATAAAGAAGATTATAGAGAGGTGGGAGAAAACGAAAGGGGGATTAGATTACAGACTAGTTAAAATTACGTGCCTTCTTCAAAGGTGTATTAATCTATATGCACAGAAACAATTGATAGAGCTGGCTGAAGGCAAAGATAAACCTTTAACTAAAAAGTTATGTACCTGAGACATGACTACCTACCTTGACCTGCCCAGTTAGGAATTTATGATCAGATCACGCTGTGAGGTTACTTTCCATAAGACCTCTTTTTCATCCACAAATGATATAGATTACACAAGACAAAAGGAGATAAATAATTAACTTAATGTTGTGTTAATATTTATCACAAAGGTGCCAATTCCTCGTATATATGTATATTGAATGTATATGTGTACAAGTCAAGTAAGATACCTCATACTTTTTTTGTCTTAAAAAAACAAATTATTGATCTGATTTTGAATGAACTCTACTATTAATAAAAAATAAAACTTGCACATGATAAAGAAAATAGATTTTTGTAGCTGAGTGATAGAGATTAACAAAATCTATAATAGTTTATGCATCCCAATTTTATACATATAGACAAAACCCAATGATAAAATACCCTATGCACAAACACTCTTCCATTTTAAATGTTATATATATGTTAAGTAATTTGATCCTCACAAAACCACTATGCTTTAGGTGAAATTGTTGCCATTTTTATTTGGAAAACTGAGGCACATTGAGTTAAGCGACTGGTCTAAGTTCACATAGCTAATATAGGGTAAAGTCAGCTCACATGTAATGACACTATTGCAAAGTTGCTTTCCACCAATTCTGAGTCAAGGAAGAACCCACCTGATAGAAACTTCCAGGATAGCTTGAGTTTCCTTTCCTGTAATGACACTTATGAATATTTTACTCTGTGAGGACAGAAGCCAATGCTCATATGGTCCTAAATGTGATACTAATCACCAAAAATAATTTCTGACTTATTTTCAGTTTTTAATAAACAATGATTATATGAATTTCTTAGTTCCCAAGATCTAGCCTTCTAAACAGCAAATCCAAATTTCAGCAACTTCTGCTGTGCTACTTCTGATAACCATTACTTTTTATCTTAAAGAATTTCTTCTTTTTCTCTCACTATTCCTTTTTATAGCAAAGTATTTTTCCTTTTGAATCTGAATCAAACTTAGAAATCTTATTGATAAAGTAATTATTGTTTTTTAATTTTTTTATTTTTCAATTATAATTGGCATTCAATATATCAGTGCATATAGTTTCAGGTGTACAACATGGTGTTTAGAAATGTATATAATTTATGAAGTGATCACCCCAATAAATCTAGTATTCATCTGGCACCATTCATAGTTATAATATTATTGACTCTATCACTTATGCTATAATTCATATCTCCATGACTATATCATAACTGCCAAGTTGTACTTTCCTTTTTTTTCATCTACCCTTCAACCTCCTTCCCATCTGGCAACCATCAAAATATTCTCTGTATCTACGGATTGTTTGTTTTGTTTCTTTCATTCTTTAAATTCCATGTATAAGTGAAATCATGTCACCTTTGTCTTTCTCTGTCTGACTTATTCCACTCAGCACAAAATTATTTACCCTTTATTAAAATTATTATTGTTCCTTTAGTCCCTTCTGCTCTAAATTACTTATACTTGTCCCATCACATTTTTCTTGCATGTGCTTAAATATTAAATGAAATTGGAGTATGACAGTGTCTGAGCTTGTGAAACACATTTGGTTACAGTTCAAGTCAATTCAAATTCCCCCTCACCACTGCTTGCCATAGTCTTATGCGGTGGAGAGCTCTGGGGACTAGGGGTGGCTGCCCCCTTTAGGAAGTGGGCAGTCGTGAATAGTTGCCCATGCAGGCTTCTCTTTCTTCCCCATAAAACCTAAAAGATTCAGAGCATGAGGGGAACAACCAGTGCAGTATATACTGCTGATTTTACCAATGTCAATTATTTTCCAAGAGTTGCACAACTGAAGTTCCAGTCATACTATCTGAACCCTGATGATATTCTGAAAATCCAGTGTTTTCCGTGTGCCCTGTCCCCTAATGAGCTCACCTCACTAGCCTCTCTGTTCATGAGTTCTCTGGATACCTGTTCCTCATGAGAACTATGATGGCCTGTGGGAAACAAGAAAGTGGTTATTATTAAAGCAGAGACTTTTAGAGAGGTATTATTTTTCTAACTCTGGTTTTCTCAAATTCTTTGTTTATTTAGCATCTATACGTCACAGGGCCAATTATATTAACCATCATTTCTTATATTCTACATGTTAATGCTCTTATATTTTGGAGCCTACAAACTCAAAGAGAAACTGCCCTGGGCTAGCTAATTCCCAAAAATGATAACAACTTGCCTACAAGCAGGTCTTTCACACACAAGCCGCTTTATTGCTGTCTCACATATATCAAGCCAATGTTTCTCCTGCCCTAAATCACCTGAGGGCTACATAAGTGACAACTAGGAAAAGCCCTTATGATCCAAAAACTTACCTTGATATTTCCCTGGAAGCATCAAAAGGACTCTGTCTTCTGTCTTTGACCATCTCGATGTTTCCTCATGTCCCTGTGAGGTGTGGTGTGTCTTCATCTTTAAGAAATGTAAGTACCAAATAATAAATTTTTCTCTCCCTCCTTTTTTTTTTTTACTAGTTTTATTAAGATACAATTGACACACAGCACTGCATAATTTTAAGGTGTGTAGCATAATGATTTGAGTTAAGTACATTGTGAAAGAATTACCACAATAAGTTTAGTTAATATTTATCATCTCATGTAGACACAAAAAATAAAAATGTTTTCTTTTTTCTTGCGATGAGAACTCTTAGGACCTCTTCTCTTAACAACTTTCAAGAATACCATACAACGCCGATACATTTTTCTTTCAATGGAATTGGCTTTTTCATGTCATCACTTAGTCATACCTCTGAACGTTAAACTCTGGACATAATTTTAGAACAGTTCTATTGTGCCCATGTTTGTAGTGACAGATTGTTAGTGACTTCCTCGGTTTACTCTGTGTGATAAAGTTGTACAGTTTTAGCAATAAAATAAAGTTTTCACCATTCTATTGACTTGGAATATTCAAAATTGTGTTACAGTTAATATTGTATCACTTTCTGCAGGAGATATAATTAGGACTTGATCGGTTTTCTCTAAAACTTAATATCTAATGAAGATTGCTGTTTTGGAGGAAGGTTTACACATTCTAAAATCACAGCAAATTCAAATATAATATGCCTAAAAACAAAATTCATGCACGAAACCACTGCTTCTTCAAGAGGTTCCTGGCTGTCCCCCAGATTGCAGCAATGTCGAGTGCCCACTCACACTGTCGCCTGTGAAGCAAAGCCAACCTTCCAACCACTGCCGCTCTCCCAAGAGTTCTCCCTCTCTTCTTCCCATGACTTCAGTTGCTACTTCGTGCCCTAATGACAGTCCCTGATGTGGACAACCTAGGCAGCAGTATGTGTGGAAGTGTGAAAATTACCAGAATTTATAGCAATTGGCTTAATGAAGTGCAAGTGAGGAATGACGCTAAAATAAAAATGAGGGAGAAACAATATTAAAAGGAGAAAGATATGGGTCTGCAATTGCCCAGGTAACACAGCTAGATTTAGTTTCAGGATGAAAGGAAACTGCTCATTCAGGCAAGCAGCAAATTCAGGGTAAAGTGAGACAATAGAGAAATTTAGGTTTGTATTAATTTTGTTAAATTACTCTCATTACCGAGAGTCCCCTAGCGCCTAGGATGGTGGAATTTGTTGAGTATTAAATACAGTTAACTTGAACTGTATTTTAAAATATTAAGAAAGCAAATTGTCCCTGTTTCATTTTCTCTGAAGTTCATCATCACTGAAAATTCCCACAGAGACCCTGTTAAATATATGTGTAATTAAGCAGCACTAAAATCAAAATCAAGAAAAACCTTCTTCATGGGCTAATATTTTGTTGGCTAAGCAAAGTCAGTTATTGTCTATCATTCCAATTTAGTTTCCACTAAGTTTATTTTTGTTTCTTGGTTTTAATTATGCTTCCAATCCATCCATTTTCATTTATATTTTAAATCAGTGTTGTATATTATTTAAAATTATACATTAAAACATCTGGTTTAATTATGCTCTCCCTTATTACCATCTTTGCTGCAGCTGTTTCCCTCATTGACTGCTACCAGAAGTTTATTTCGCCTTATTTTTCAATTTTGCTTTCTCCTTTTGTGCAAGATCCCCCCCCCCACCCCCACATTAGAACAAGCACTTTGCTCATTGGTCTTCTAATAGTTGATGATGTGTTCTGTAAGGAAGAAACAGTGTTGACACGAGACATAGGTGAAATCAAGAGTGTGTGAACCCTGCAGAACTTTATAAGCTCAGTTGGAGAGCTGTGGTACTTGTACTTGGCCATTGCTTTTCCCCTGAATCATACATATCACCATAAGCAGGACTTTAAGTGTAGAAAACTCTTAACTGTGGGCACAAGAGACCAAGGCAATTTTTTTTTTTTTTTTTTTGCATTTAACACTACCCAGTAACACTCACTAAGACCTATAATAACATAGGAAATGCTTGTGAAACAGATTCACAAAGAGGATTCAATCTTTAAAGGTATGGTTTTCTAATTTGCTGAACTAGAAAACTAGTGCTTAAGGAGAAGCAAAGGGGTAATGGTTGGGTATTATCTCTTCCAGTTTTGATAGCATACATTGTTTAAATATTCTCAATATAAATTTGAGTTTTAAACTCAGATCGGTTAATATGATTTTGAGATTAAACATAGATTACATGTTATTCCATTGCATTGATACATCTAAAATTAAAATATCATTACTTAAATGCAACACTTAGCAGTACTTTTATATTTGTAACTTTATTTCAGAAATATCTACAAGGAAAAAATGTTTTCAATATTGAAATAATTGGTGCGTAATAGTACTAGAGAAGTTTAAAAACAGTTCCATGTATTATACCACAGATGTCCATAACAATGCCATATTATTGTATTTTCACTAAGTAGATGAGAAAGGTGAAATTCAGAAAGTGCAATAAACCTGCCCAGAGTCAAAAATATATTAAGAAACAAAAGCGATACTGGAATCCCAGCCTGTTGACTTTAATTTTAGGTTTCTTCCATCCTACAGGGGAGTAATCAAATATCCCCAGTCTAAAGGTCAGGAGATTGAGGTTCTAACTCCAGCTCTGTCATTCATCAGATATTTGACCATTGGAAAGTTATTTTGTATCTCTGGGACCACATACAGGAACTTAAATGTAAGGTGAAGAATCTGGGGTCTAAAATATTCATTTTTCACATATATATGCATGCATAAGTATATACATATATGTGTATATGTACACATATTTACACACACACATATATATACTCATAAGTATATACACGCATGTACATGCATATTACAGCTGTTAAATTGCACATGAACATAAGTAAGTTTCAATGTTTTCTTTTTTAACACTAATAAAAAATAACCTAACAATATTAATATTCTACAAGAAGTTCGCAAGGCCACAGAGACCATATTCTTACAATATTTGTAGCAAAATAACATATTACAAATACACAGTAAAGAAAATTCTAAAATATATTCATTTTATGTTACCTGCCATATAAATGAGTGGATTGAAATTTTTTTTTTATTTCGAAACATGGTTAACTTTAAAAAGTATGAAATATTTAACTAGAAATATCAAAATTTTCAAGCTTCAGTAATATTATTTAATTCAGTTTTGAAAACCAAGCTAGCTAATGTCAAACTTTTAACAATTGTGATTTAAAGAATAGAGTTTCCAAATGCATTTTTAATTGGGATTATTTTGATTAAAGTAATTATTTCTTAATATTCAATACTTGGTTTTCTATTGCCATTCTGTTGCTTTGCCAGTTTCTGCATGTATTACAACAGTCTGAAGAGAAGAGTCTAGTGAAATGTATTTTCAACTGTCAGTTTATAAATGACAGACATGATAACAAAAATACTCTCCTACTCTTCTAAAAATATATTTGGACAGTTTGCATAAATTTAGAGAACTTACGTTTGAAATTATACAACTATTCATTTATCTTTACAAGTAATAGAAATCTATTTAGAAAGGCAAAAACACTTCTTTTTAGATAGTTTATAATTTTTATAAAACCATTTATTGAGGTTCACATTCATGAATTCTGAATATAGATAATTTCCCTTATAATAGCAAGAAAGAGAATAAAAGAAATTTCTCATAACATCTAAATGGAACTAGAAAAATATCATATGAATACCTACACTAATTACTGGAGCAATTCTTTGCTAAGAGGACACAATGAAAAAATAAACCTATTGTTTCAAAATTCTTTTGAAAACATTAAAATAAATACCATCTATTATAACCAAGTGGCTAAATGTAATAAGATGTTTTTTTTAAAAAAAAAATTGAGCAGAATTTCAGTGAACTAAATACATAACTCTACTTTCAAATGAATTATTGGGATGAACATTTTAACTTTCTTCAGATATGAAAGTACTAAGAAACTAAGATAATGAATTGAATTAAAAAAAAAAAACAGGACAAGTTTAAAATTATAATTTATAAAAGTATGCAATTTGATATTATGATTTTATGACTCTAGAGCAGAAAAGTGTTGTATGTGTATAAAGACTAGATGATTTTATAGCCTCTTCAAGTGACTTTAGAGTTGTTCATGTTTTTGGCATGGGGATTTTTCAATGGTTCTGTTCTTTTTAGTTATTCTGATTGCAAGCAGCATTTATATGGATGTGCTTGAATAAGAACTTTGTTTTTCATAGGAGTGGATTATCATATCGAGAACCTATTTTTTGTTTATTTTACTTATACTCAACAAAACGTCCAGTATTATCTAACTATAGGTCTCTCGCATAGTCTCCTAGCACATTAACATTGGTTGGTTAATAATATGAAATTTTTTGTTTCCAAAATAAGTGCAATATGATGGGGGAAATGTACTAACTAGTCAGAGACAAGCGTGTTAATACTCACCTAAGCCCTGACCATCTTAAAATATATTTCAGGAAACATTAGTTACAATATCACCTGTTTTCCCCCCCCATTTCTCTAATTTATTGTTTTAAAACTCTCCACCTTTACCCAGCAAGATGGTCATAAATTATGTTCTAAACACAGGAAATAATCAAATGTCTATATCTTTATTAGCAAATATAACTATGGCAGAGAGATTTCAGGCAGCCCAAAAGTCTGGACCTAACAGGGGTGTGTAATATCTGAGAAGCTGATCTTGGAATATTGACCTTTGGTTAAGTCATTTTGCATAGAGAAGTGCCCACAAGTCCTGGATCTACCAGTATTTTAGGTTATACACACCTTCATGAAGAAAATTCCTCCATCGGTTGGGGGAATACTAGTGAATTTCCTAACCAAGAGTGTCTAAAGATATATTCTTTAATACATATTTCTTTACATAAAAAGTGTCCAAATAAACCAGTTCTTAACTAATTCATATATTCAATTTTCAAGCCATCTTGTGCCTTCATAACATAAGAGAAAAACATAACATAACAGGTCTTTTAAGTATCTGCATCAAAGAGCTTTTTTGCATTCTTTACTTTTATGAGTCTCGAAGAGTTTCATTTGGGAAAATGGCTCATTTGTCCTTTGGAAACAAATCTATTTTAATTTTAATTCTAATATTTGTCTCTATAATAGTATATCATCAATTCAGTGGAAAATAAAAAATATAATCAATAATTTCATGATGCATTCATAGACTTGTATATTTTTGCTTCATTTGATTGTCATGGTGTGGACATTAGGAGGAGGTCAGAGAATTTGCGTGTGTCCTTGGAAACCACTAATGGAGATGTCTCAGCAGTCTCTCACGCCATGTAGCACATGTTTTTTGAGTTTACTCAGTCTGTTCAGTGCACAGCAAATGCATCTTTGTTTTTGCAGATGGAATAATAATCTATTCTTTCCTTATATTTCACATTATGGGGTAAATAACATTAAGCAAAGGCTATTTTCGGGCAGAAATATGATGTTTTCCCAGAAAAGCAGGCATCTCAGTCACTACATTTATTTACAACTAACATTAATGTCTTTCAATGTGAAAAAAATTACAACATTTTGGGCATGTATTATTGATACAAATAAAAATATGTTCTCAAGTTACACTTATGATTACCATACAGCACAATGAAGCATTTCCAAATGCTGCAAAGTGTTAACATAAGCTTCCAAATTAGGGATATAAACAACAAGAAATCCAGCAGAATACATACAATTTGGAGAAAAAGGAAGAAAATAATAAAGATAAGAGCAGAAATTAATAAAATAGACGAAACATTGCAGTAGCAAAAATTTCCCTTTTGAAAATTGATTCCTTAAAAAATAAAAACCTAAAGAATTAGACAAACCTTTGACTAATTACAAATAAATAAAATATATGATTGGAAAAAAAGGAGACATAAAATGAGATGCTTCAGCAATAAATTTAAAATATGGATTCAATGAATAACTGAATACTTGACATAAAGTATTCAAAACTCAGATAAATTGATAAATTCCTAAATTAACACAATATATAAAAATTGAAGAAATTTTCTCTTCAAAAAGATATTGAACACCTGAATAGTACCAGCACTTTTAGAAAATTGGGTCAGTAATCAGTTTTTCTTTAAAATAACACCAAACTTAGGGAGCTCTAGTTTCATCGAATATCAATAAACCGTTCATTGTAAGCTTATAAAAACCCTTTTGTATAAAAGACAAAAAAAGGTTCAATGCCAAACTCATTATACAAGTATAAAATAATGCTGATACAAACCAAACAAAAGCAGTGGAAGAAAGAATTTACCTCACTCATAACAATTGGTTCAGGAATCCTAAATATTAGTAAATCGAGTTCGGTAATTCATGAGAAAATATGAATATATAATGGCTCATCGGATAAGTATCATAAATGTAGGAGTAGTTTAGTATCAATAACTGATTAATGCAATTTCCCATAATAAAAGAGATTATTAGAGGAAACTAGTATGTCATGTAAATCAATATACAATATTTAAAAATATTTAATAATACCTATCACTCTATTTGATCTAATAAAAAAATTCATAAAAGCTTAAAGCAAAATTATACTAAATGGTGAAAATTACAACATTTGTTGAAAAACAATAGTAATTAGATAAATGAAGAAAAGGGATAAAACATGTTCTTGTAAATAAAAGATTTAATAGAAATGAGATGATTGTTCTTTCCTAAATGACTGTTAGGAGCAATACAATTTTTTTAATCACAAATAAAAAGAAATAGAACAAATGCAGGAGAAAATGACCAAGAATAACTAAGACTACTGAAAAAGAACAATGTAGCCGCATTTATCAGATATTAAGATAAAAATTAAGATTCTATAGTATTTGTGTAGGAATATACAAATGAGTTAGTGATTTTAAAGAATGAGCCCAGGTTCAGATAATTAGGAAGTCTTTATAAAGTTATAAAGGTATGGCACTAACAATTAGTTAATTCTAATTCAGAAGTGATATTGTTTGCTATAGAAAAAATAGTATAAAAGTATTATACAAGTATTATTTTATACTTATATAATGTTTGATATTTAACCTTTTTTTCCTGTTAACCAAAATAGTTTTTATAAACATAATTAAATACTCATTGTACTAAAATTGGATACCTACCTCATAACATGTACACAACTCAATTTAATTTGTATTAAAGAATTAAAAGATAAAGCTATAAAATGTTTAAAACATAATAGAGAAAAACATCTTTGTATTCTGCATATGCAAGGACTACTAACAAGGAAAAAAATGCAAACTGTAATCGGAAGGTTTTTTAACATGGATTATATTAAATTTCAAAGAAACATATGTTACAGAGTAAAACTCCATGTTGAGAAAATACTATAGCCAACAAAGAATTTTTGATCAGGATATAAAGTCCTATCAGTCATTAGAATAAATAAAAACAATCAGATGGTAAAATGGCTAAAAGATTTGAAGAGGGATTTCACAAATTAGAAATACAAATTGTCCATAAATATATGAAAATATAATCAAATTCATTAAAATCGGGAAAAAATAATTAAGGCCCAAAGAAATGCAAGTTTATATTTAAAAATTTGGGAAAAAAAATAAGTTAAAAATGATTAATAGCCAGTATAGCTAAGGATGTGTAGAAACTGGTGAAGTATGATTGGTAAAAACAGTATCCATTGCTTAAATCACAATGTGTAACAAACACACTAGCAGACACTGAGATAGAGTTCCAGCTCAAGTCTGTGCTGAAAACACCTTCCACGATTACACAGTTATTCTAGCTTTTAATTACCAGTGACAAGATGAAGCCCAGATGGGTTTGATCACAAAGTCTAGGGCATTCATCCTCAAATAAAATTAAAAAGTAAATAAATAAATAAATAAGAACGTAGTGATCTAAACCAGTGTAGTTTCCTTATTTGTGTCAAACGTATCACTTTTAGGTTCCATTCAATTCAATTTGCCCATCGTCATCGAATCTTCTATTTAAATCCAGTTTTTACTTTCTCCCTGTCTACGTGAATATGATATTATTCTTTGCGTCTCACGTTCATGCCCTCTGACCCTTACCCTTTATTTTTACATTTCTCCATTTCCCATTCACAGTGGCAGCCTAACCCACTCTCATTTGCAAGCTTGTTTCTGAAGAGGCAACAGCAGTGAGAAACTGTTTCTTCTGAAAGAAGGGGAAGTGGGGAAAGTAGCAAATTAGATATTTCTCTTTTCTTCCTTTAGTCTTTGTGCTAGAGTAACTTCTCTTCACTTTCAGAAACACTTCTGGGGCTTCGAGGAAGTCCTCTTTGTGTGTCGCTGTCCGCACCATGTACACAGATGCCTCACATACACCGGAACTCCAAGCCTTCACACTTTTGCAAAGGTCATCCTTTCCACCTAAGTTATCAATGTAGCTAAAGTTAAAATTTATCCAATTTTTGTCAAGCTAATTCACTTTTAAAACATCATTCATTCACTTACCTTATTTATCTGAATTAGCTTAAGATTCGTCTTTAACTGCTAAGCATCAACATAATCACTAACAATGTGAATATTAAAGTTTTTGTTTTTTAAATACCTTTTAATAAAATACAAATTTTTCCTTAAAAATCACTAACTTGGTTATCTTTCTAATCTAAAATTTATACTCGCATTTGATCCTATAATCTGTTTTTTGTCACCTTTTAAAGTAAATATATAAGCAATGATATATGAACAATAGATATGCTCTCGGGTGAAAGAGAAGTGTGAAGAGCACTCTGCATAGTGAATATAGAGGTACCTCATAAACTACTCCAGATAATTCTTCCTACAGCACTCACAGATAAATAAGGCAGCAAAATATCAGCAAACAAATTCAAGAATACTTTAAGGTAACCTCTGATAGACCAGTTCTTTCAATTCTATAACTAAACTTACTTAAACAGCTATTATAAATTGTGATTGAAGTTTTTATTTTGGAATGTAAATAAATTAATTGCTACCCTCCTGGAACTAAATGTTGTCTTTCTCTTATCATAGATGAATGTGTATACATAGCAGCCAAACTAGTCTGAAAGAACTATTTTAAGATTTTAGTACAGGTGACATTGGTAGATGGCCTACCAGACCTTTCTCAGATGTGGTAATAAAGCTTGTTCACGATGTGGATTACAAATGAGGAGAACTAAGGCAATGTTCTATGAGAAAAAAATTAAAACCATAAGAAGTTATACCTTTTAGAGTTGCTGAGGGTCAAAGCCAACAGGAACTTAAGTGATGGACAGGGAAATATCTGGGGGAAAGAAAAGCTCACAACCTTAGAATTACACTAAGCAAACTATGAAGACGAGGATAAGAAGAGATTTATACCTGTGGTCATGATGAAGCAATAGTTCAAGTTTCTAAAAAATGTGTATAAGAAAAACTATTTTCTTTTGAAAACTTAAAGACCTTAAATAATTTTGATTATAATGAAAATCATATATAAATATAGATTATAGATATAGATTAGAGAGATATAAATACATAGATGATATAGATAGACATAGATGCTATAAATTAGGTGATTAGATATAGATTAGAGAGAGAGATGTATGTATTGATTATTAGTGTGATAAATCAAATACAGATGGTCTTCGACTTACAATTTTTCAACTTTACAAAAGTGATAAACATTTAGTGGAAACAACTGTACTTCCTATTTTGAATTTGATCTTTTCCTGAATTAATGATATGTAGTATAATACTCTCCCATGATACTAGGCAGTAACAGTGAGATGATTTTGCCCGACTTTAAGCTAGTGCAAGTGTTCTGAGCATGTTAAGTTAGGCAAAGCTAAGCTATGATGTTTAGTGGGTTAAGTGTATTAAATGCATTTTCCACTTAAAATATTTTCAACTTTAAAAAATTTAAAAATTAAAAATATTGAAAAATATATATATTTTTTCAACTTAAAATAAGTTTATTGGGACATAAACCTATCAGGACATAAACCCATTGTAAGTCAAGGAACATCAATATATATATATATTTGGTTATTACTATAATAATTTTATGATTTTACTTTATAATAACAAAAATATTTTGAATTAATTGAGTATAAATTCAAAACTGTGAGGCATATATTTTACAAATATTTTCTTTAGTCTTTAAAACACCCTTGAAAGGAAGTTCTTATCATCCTTATATTATTAATAAAACCTAGATCCAAAAATTTGCTCGACAACAAAAAAAAGTAATTGGCAAAATAATAATTCAAAGTAGGAAAAAGAACTTAAATATTCAAAAGTTTAAGTTGTACTACAATACATCATACTACCTTATTTTCTCAATATTAGATGTAGATATAATCACATATGATGTCCAAATTGTGTTATATTATATATCTCATAAGAATCGCTGCCATCTGGATCATTTACATAAAACAGAAAAAAATAAGACAGTTGCACAAGGAAATTACAATAGCACTGAATTAATTTGCAGATTCAGTGCTATTCTTTAGATGACCATGTAAAGTAAGTCTTATGTCACCAAACAGTAAGAGGGAAATGAAACACTAAGATGTAATTTTCATAGGAAATTACAATCTTAAAATAATCACTGAGTGCTTTTCACTCTCTCATGAAAATATATTTAACTCTAACAGAAACAAACCAAATCAAGAATGCTATAATGTCTTTTGAAATATGAGTAAATTTTGTTTTTGTATTTAGCTATGTTCTTGAAATCCATTTAAATCAAGTATATATACACACTATGTATTATATATCATTATATATTATTATTTTGCTATAAAATATTTATTATATAATATTTATTACATATTAATAACATGTTATATTTACTGCTACATTATATATATGCCTGTGTGTGTATGTATATATACATATATATACAAATGACTGCACCAAAGCTCTAAGACTCAAACCTACTGCAATCTGGCTTTTCTCTTTTTTTGGTGCCACTTTATCATCATCATTATCATTCATGCAAAGCATATAATATTAAGACAGGATCAGTAACTAAGCAGAATGGAGACAAGCAACCTACCAGATGCAGAGTTTAAAACACTGGTTATAAGAATGTTCAATGGTCTCAGTAAGAACTTCAACAAAGTGATAAGAAACATAAAAATGGAGACAGAAGTCATAATAAAGAATTAGTCAAAAATGAAGAATGCAATAACTGAAATAAAAAATACATTAGAGAATTAACAGTAGATTAATTGAAGCAGAAGATTATATCAGTGATTTAGAAGATAAGGTAGCAGAAAACTCCAATCGAAACAGCAAAAAGAAAAGGAATACAAAAATATGAGGATTGTTTAAGGGGCCTCTGGAATAACATCAAGAGTGCCAACATTCACTTCATAGGGGTATAAGAAGAAGAGAAATTGCAAGGAATTGAAAATTTATTTAAAGAAATAATGATGAAAAACTTCCCTATGCTGGAGAAGGAACTAGATGTACAAGCCCAGGAAGTGAAAGGAGTCACAAACAAGATAAATCCAAAGAGGCCTGCACCAAGACACGTCATAAGTAAAATGCCAAAGGTTAAAGACAACGAGAGAATCTTAAAAGCAGCAAGGAAAAAACAGTTAGTTACCTACAACAAAGTTCCCATAGATTGTCAGCTGATATCTCAACAGAAACATTGCAGGCCAGAATGAATTGGCATGAAATATCAATGAAAAGCAAGGACCTACAACCAAGATTACTCTACCAAGCAAACTATCCTTAAGAATCAAAGGAACTTAGCTACTATTTTTTGTCTACAATAATAACAAAAAACAACTCAGGGTTGTTGAAAGAAACAAATACATTAATTCAAATATGTCCTTAAAAATTTTATCTATCATAATTAGTAGTATAGTTGTCATGACTTGTGTTGAAGATAGTTATTTTATAAGATAATTATTTTATGTTTCCATCATCTTTTATTTAGGACAAATTTATTAATCCATCTATTCATTTACTGATTAAATAAATATTTTTGAACATGTCCTGAATCTCAGACAATGTTCTGGGCACTGAGGATTTAATAGTGACTAAGGCAAAAACTCCTGCTCTCAAGAATATTGATTCTTATTGAGGATATAGTCTATACATCCACAAGCAACTAAATAAATAAATGTTCTCAGAAAAGAGAAGAATTATTAAGAAAATAAGGCAAAGAAAGAGACAGAAAAAAATAGTATTGCATATTAAGTAGGATGATCTGGAAAGTCCTGTTTGATGATTTGACCTTTTAGCATAGATCTGAAAACCTGAGAGAATAATGCACTTAACTGATAAGAGACAGTTTTAATGAAATCAACACATGTAAAAGCTCAGAACATTCTTGACATGTAAGAAGAAAAGAAAGTGGCATGTAAGGAGAGACATGAGTAAAGAAGACACGATGTTGAAGAGTTATTAAGCAGCCAAATCATGAAGGGCTTTGAAGAAAATACCATGAAATCTGGAGATAAAAAAAGGAGGAATGAAGTCTTTAGAAGAAATGCTTTTCTTTCTTCTAAAAACAAAAATTAAAAGCTCTATTTGTTTCGAAACTATATTATGCAGAATTTTAACTACTTCAAGAGTTAAAAACTTTTCAAATCAAAGAATGAAAAAGAAATAAAATACATCTGGTAATGTAATATATATTTAGAATTAATGAACTAAAACTAGTTTAAGAACATAATATATACAGAAGTTTATAATCGCAGTTTTAATTTTTAAAAAGTTTAATAATTCATAAATGTCATATTCTTATTAAAATGGCATAACATTTTGAAATTTCCTCCACTTAATTCAAGTGTATGTAACTCACAATTCCTAGTGCATCCTTTATTTATCACTGAGTAAAACACACACTTGTTTGAAAGAAAGTAAACTTTAAAAGCAGAGATAAAGGCAATAGTAGATCTGTATTTCCCATTCACAGATGGCACACCTCACCTCACACAACTCGTATCATACAGGATGCTCTTTCTCACCCAGAAAACTTTGTCCTCAAATGTTCACCTCAAGATTCTGTAGCAGTATACATGATGTGAGCACTGGACTGTGTGCAAGTCAAACTGTGTTATTTCCTAAGTATCAAGGCGTAGAAGCAACGAGTATGACTATAGTCTCAGCTGAGAGAGTTCGAGACACTGAATTTATCTTGCAGATTTTTGGGGGTCCAAAAAGAAATGTAATGATTCATGTAAGTAATAACATTGCTTATTATTATATATTTTAAATTATACATCATTTATTATATATAATTATATTGTATTCTCTGATATTTCATATGTGTGTATAAATTCTAAAAAGGGACTTTTTTGCATGTATATGTGTGTATGTATATATATTATTCTATATGTATAAAATACACACATATACCGAGGAATATTTATAGTAGATGTACTATCATAATAACCTTTTTAATGACTTCCAACAGCAGTATGTGCTTTTCTTTGTCAAAGGGCTTTCACTTATCACAGAATTGTCAATCCAGCTCATGTGGCAGGCTGAAAGTTCCGGGGAATAAATGTTCTTAACCAGTGATAGATAGAAGATAGTAGAAAATAATTTATCTTCCTTACTGCTCCGTTGATGACTTTGATTCCTAGAGTTCCTCACAAGAAGTAAGCGATTTCACAGTTGTAACTAACTTAATAGTCTAACCTTTATTGGCTTCCATCACTTATTTGTTTAAACCCTCCATTCTCTTTCCACAGTTTCCTGAGCTCCTTGGCTGAATAAACTACTTATGCCTAATTTTTTGACTTAGAGTTAGCTGTTGGAGGATCCCAATCTAAGACAATGACATATATGAATGAAATTCCTGTAAGATTTAAAAATCCACATGTAAACTCCCCGTGGCAGAGACCACACTCGCTAGATAGCTACGTGTTGTCTGGCATTTTAAAATCTCCCTTTCATTTTACCCAAGTGCACAAGAAATCTTGCTTTTGTTTATCATCATTAAATTTATCTTCTTCAGAAATGTATCTAGTATACTGCACGTTTAGTATTAATCTTTCTCTCAGATCCCCTGCTAAAAATTTGCGCCTAATTATAAAATAAATAAGCCATGGGAATGTAATTCACAGCATAGTGACTGCAGGCAATAATATTGTGGTACATACTTGAAAGTCGTCAAGGGAGCAAATCTTAAAAGTTCTAATCACAAGAAAAATAATGTAACTTTGTGTGCTAACAGATGGTAAGTATACCATTGTGGTGATCATTTTGTAGTGTATACAAATATCATGTCATTATGACTTACATCTCAAACTAACATAATGTTATATGTCAATTATACCTTGATAAAAATAGCATAGTTTTCCAATGTAGAATTGCTCATAGAAATAACCTTGATACTGTTTAAAAAAATAGTTTTAGATCACAAAATGTAAACTTGTTACTCCAAATCTTGTAAAAGAGGTTATATGGCTGTTGTTACAGTACATAACATTTTCCTGGTATGAAATTTATGTCCAATAACACCATGCCTGTATGCCATCTCAAACTGACTTTAATAATGAATGAAAGTTTCTTATGCTTCTTAAATATTTATTTCTAAGAATTCTAATTAATCGATTAAATAGCAAAATACAAAGATTATTTTATGACATTAAATGTCTGTGATCCACGATCAAAATGTTGTTTTGTATATAATGTATAAAATATATAGGTTAATGGAGCAGGCAATTGCATTAATTTTACATGTTATATACATATTCTCTGACTATGTATGTATTTATATATTACATCAATAAATAATAAGCAAAATAAATATGTAATAGATATAGATGATGATGATGATAGATAGATAGATAGATAGATAGATAGATAGATAGATAGATAGATAGATAAATGATAGATAGATAGACAGATGATAGATGATAGATATTTTCCAGGTGAACTTGTGAGTAGAAAAATGTTTGTGGGATTTAAAAATTTTTTTAGAGTTTGGGGATAAAGCTTCTCTTCACTCATCTCCAAATATCATAAAAAATGACAAGCTTTTAAATTTATTTTTTATGGTGATATTGGTTAACAAAATCCAATAAGTTTCAGCTGTGCACTTTAACAGTAAGGCATATATATATTTACACTGTGTTCACCTCCCATAGTTAGATTTCTTTCTGTCACCACATATTTGACTCTCTTAACCCCAGCTACCTTCCCTCTCCACCTCTGGTAACCACTAGTCTATTGTCCATGTCCATGAGTCTCTGTTTGTTTGTCCTGTTTGTTGCTTTTAGTTTTATATCTCACATATAAGTGATATTGTGTGGTTTTCAACTTTTTCTGTCTGACTTACTTTTCTTAGCATGATTATCTTGCGGTCCATCTATGGCAGTATTTCATCTTTTCTAATAGCTGAGTAATATTCCATTGTATATATATTTATATATATACCACAGCTTTTTTAGCCAATCATCTATCGTAGGACACTTTGGTTGCCTCCATGTCCTGGCCATTGTGAATAATGCTGCTTTGAATTCAGTGTGCAAATATCTTTTTGAATATGGGTTTTCAAGTCTTTGGGGTAAATAATCAGTAGAGGGATTGTTGGATCATATGGTAGAGCAATTCTTAGTTTTTTGAGGCACCTCCATACTGTTTTCCATAGTAGCAGTACCAATTTGCAGTCCCACCAGTAGTATATGAGGGTTCCTTTTTCTCCGCATCCTCTCCAACATTTGTTATTACTTGTTCTGTTGTTCATAGCTATTCTAACAGGTGTGAGATATTATCTCATTGTGGTTTTGATTTGCATTTCCTCAATAGCTAGTGATGTTGAGCATCCTTTTATATATTTGTTGGCCATTTGTATGTCCTCTGGGGAGAAGTGTATGTTCAGGTCCTCTTCCAATTTTTTGATTGGATCTTTTGTTGTTGTTGTTGTTGTTAGTAAGTCTTATGAGTTCTTTGTATATTTTAGATATTAGATACTTATCTGAGGTGTTGCTTGCAAATATATTTTCCCATTCTGATGGTTATTTCTTTATCTTGTTGATGGTTTCTTTTGTTGTGCAGAAGCTATCTAGTTTGATGTAGTCCCATTCATTTATTTTTGCTTTTACATCCCTTGCTTTTGAGGTCAAATCCATAAAATCCTCTTTAAGTCCAAGGTCCTTGAGTTTAGTTCCTATGTTTTCTTCTATACAAAAAAAATGACAAACTTTTGATCTACTTTAGAGACTATCCTTTATGGAAATATAATATGAATTAAATTTTACAGATTATTTATTACTGATTTCTAAATAGTAGTTTCAAATGGGACTATAACCCTGAGAAATCATGTATAAGTCAGATTAAACATGAGGAGAAAATGGATACATAAGAGAAAGACAAGATTCCTCCCTGAAGAAAGATACCATTTTTATTACTGCAGTGGGGAAAACTGAGCTAATGTGTGATATGAGAACATATTGTGTACATTATGTTATTTACACAAGTATGTTTTATCTATCAATCAAATAAGTCAAACTTTATTATACAGAAAATGATTTGAATAAGAATATTTTCTTTAAGAAAACTTAAGAAGCTGATTATGCAAAATAAGTAGGATTTTGCATATAATTTCACTGGACTAAATAATATGTTTCATTCATTGTTCACGTTTTAAAACAACAAAATATTCATTTGCAGAACTGGAGAAAAAGACCCCAGAGAGCAATAAAGATGATGAAAATTATCATTCTCTGTGCACTAAAGAAATTTGTCCTGATATGTCCCTTCCTTCTTGATACTAATTCATATTCTTAAAGTAGTCTTGAAAATGGTTGCTAAAACTTATGAAAATGGAAAATGTTCTTTTAATATTGTATATCAGCATGCAAATTTCACTCCATTATTAGAAATACATTTCTTTTAGAATTACTTAGTTTAAAACAACCAAAAATATAATTGCAATCATTGTATTTTACCCTATAATGTAAGTCTGTGACAAAAATTACTATATTTTCCTACTGTGTAAACTACACCAGGGAGACTAAAAAGCACTTTTGGAAGTCTTGCTCTTTTAGGGCACTTGGATATTATTTAGGAAATTATCACTTATTATACTGAGTGATACACTTGGGGCTTAGAAAGGTCAAAATAGCTTTCAAAATTCTAACTTGTGAGAGTATGGCTCTAAAGTTGTCATATTACTTCAGCTACATATTATTAGATATTTGCAAATAAGAACTTTATTTAGTAATAAGAAAATGAATGCATGCTCATATTCAGTTGCCTCAATTTCCAGAAAAAAAATATGAGATATATATTTATATAAATAAATAAATAAATAAATAAATAAATAAATAAATAAATAAAATTTAATACTGTTTTTTACAAAGACAGATATTTCTACATACCTTAGAAGTAAACTGATGAGCTCAGTACTATTTGGGTATCTATATATTTATACACATTCAGTTTAATGGAGAGAAATAATCCATATCCATTATCATGAGTCGCATTAAGAGCCTAATGCTGCATGCATTTTATAGGCTTAGAAAATTACTGAACATTCAAATTCCTAGAAAATTGTATAATTGTGTACTACTCTGTGCAAACATGTTAATATGCATCTAGTTTATGCCTTTAATCCTTATAAAAACATTAATGCAGATTTTATCATCTCTATTTGATAATACAAGAAAATTTCCTTTGACTGTTTAATGTAGTAGACTGCTTAAGAATTAGAAATTCTTTCTTTATGTCTATGCATAATTAAGTCATTTTATTCTGGATGTGTCTAAGAGTGTTTCTGGATGAGAGTAACATTTGCAGTACGTGGAGTAAAGCATATTGCCCTCCCTATCGTGACTGGACCTCATCCAATCAAATGAAGACCTGAAGAGAATGAAAAGGGTGAGTAAAAGGGCTTTATCTCTCACCTGCCAGCCATGAGCTTAGACATCAGTTGTTTCCTTTCTTCAGACTTGAACTAAAACTTTAGCTCTTCCTGGGTCTTGAAATAGCTCATTTTCAAATCGAAATTTTCATTTCTTCTGTTTCTCTTGCCTTCAGATTCAGACTGAAACTATGTTATTGGCTCCCCTGAGTCTCCAGTTTGTCAACGGCAGGTCTAACAACTTCTCGACCCCCACAAATCATGTAAATTATGCCCACATTTGAAAAGAGGAAAACTTGAAATCAACTCAGAAATAACTCTGTTCTGAATCAGACATGCAACTACCACACTCAGAAACATATTGTACATGTGTACTTTTCAGAATGTATTATATATGTAACACAGAATGGTGAACTTGTTCATTCACTAAAATAACACTTTTCTGAATCAGGTGTTCAACTATTATTATTTTTATGAGCATCTTTTATTCTTGTGTCTTAAGAGAGGGTGTTACATGCAGAACAAAGTGGTAAGCTAATCCAGTTTCCACAGTCACAGCAACGCACTTGGTAGAAGAGAATAGTAGCAGCATAAAGGCGTTAAATAAGCTACGAAGAGCTGTTCTCCCTCAGGCTTATAATAAAACACATGTTTTTATCATAAGCACATGAAAAATATTGTAAGCATATTATCCTGTAGAGTTTTATTGTCTATGCCTCAGAATGCTCATACCTATTTCACTTTAGACAATACTGAAAGGATTATGGAAGAATGAATATAGTGAATTTTGGCAATGGAAAAAATCAAATTTACTAACAAATTTCTGAGGTTTAGGTTAAGATGCACAAATAACTGCAAAATTATCTTTTATCCTTTTAACTTGTTTTATTATTATAAATTTTTTTGATGCTTTAAGAATATTGTTAACTTAGAATTGTAGGTAATGTCAGTCCAATAGCTACAGAGGCATTATTTATGGCATTTAATGGCTATAGAAAACAAATTTCATCAGTGTAAGTTTTTGGTGATTTCATAAAATTAAAAAAGCGAATTGATCTTTTCAACAAATGATGCTGGGATACCTGGGCATACATATGCCAAAAAAAAAAAAAAATTAGATGCAGATGTTACATCTTCCACAAAAATTAACTTTAAATGGGTAATAGACCTAAATATAAACTCAAAACTGTGAAACTCCTGGAAGAAATATAAGATATATTTTAGGGGGCCTTAAGTTTAGCAGTGATTTTTTTATGCAACACCAAACTAAGACCCATAAGAGAAAAAAATGGACAAGATGGACATCATTAAAACCTAAAACTTCTCTGCAAAAGATACAGTCAAGGTAATGAGAAGACAAGCCACAGACTGCAAGAAAATATTTGCAAAGGACTTCTCTGAGAAGATGACTTTCCTCAAAAATATTCAAAGAATAATTAAAACATCAATAAGACAGTAAACAACTCAAAAAATAGGTAAACATCCGAACAGATACTTCATAAAAGAAGATATAGAAAAAAATAAACATATAAAAAGGTGCTCTACATCATATGCCATTAGGAAATTCCAAATTAAAACACAACTGAGATGTCGTTGCATGCCTATTAGAATAACAAAAGTCCAAAATACTGACAAAGACTGGTGAGAGTGTGGAGCAATAGGAATTCTCCTCCATTGCTAGTGAGAATGCAAATTAGGCCAGTGACTTAGGAAGACGATTTGAGTTTCTTAGAAACTAAACATACTCTTACAGCATGATCCAACAATCATGCTTTTGTATTTACCCAAAAATTTTGAAACGTATGCACAAAAACTTGCACATAAGTGTTTATGGCAGATTTACTAATCATTATCAAATTTCAAAATCAACCAGGTCATCCTTCAATAGATGAGTGGTAAACAAACTGTGGTACATTCGTAGAACAGAATATTAATCGGCAATAAAAAATGAACCATCAAGCCACAAAAAGATATGGTGGAAACTGAAAGCATATTGTTAAGTGAAAGAAGCCAATTTGAGAACTATATGTCTCTTTTTAGACCTCTCAGAAGTGAAACCACCTTCTTAAGAGCATATAATCATATTAACTACCATCTAAACCAACCCCCATTTTGCTTTCTCTCATCTTCCTGGAATCTTCTTTACACTCTTTCACCCAAACAAAAGAAATTACAAAACCGTCATTCTCTGGAGTATCTGAAATCTTGCTTCCTGTCATTGCCATCAGTTTTGGCTCAAATAAATTATAAAAATTCTCTAAAGGTTGGGCATTTCTTATGTTGACACATGCATTAATTGTGTTTATTTTGTTTAAGAGATCTCACATTTGGAATTCATATTCAGAGTTGTCTGCCAAGACCTTAGTAAGTCCTTATGCACCAAAAATTTCATTAATTAGATTAACATATTTTAGAAATAATTATTCATTAGAGGTTTTTAATAAGTGTTCACTAGAAAGAACTTACATGTGCCACAGTCATTGCATGAACAGGAAACACCTAATATGAACGCCTTGCATGAACAAGAGCTAATTACCTGAAAAATGCTGCATGTTAAAATCTAACAAAAGTACATTCTAGGATGAGAGTCTCACCTATATCTAATTGATGTATTCAGCTGTAAGCACTGAAAAAAAAAGTTTGATTCAGCCAATATAACTGTGACATGCACCTCAGAGAAAATTAAAGAAAGTCATCATCTCATTATTTGCCTTTCCACAGTGTAAAAGTATAAAAAGATGTTTATTAAAAAGGGAGTACAATATTTAATATTATTTTGCTAGGGGAAAAACTGAATTAAATTTCATTAAACATTTGTTGATCACTGACTACAGGCCAACGCTGTGCTATAAAAAACAAGTGATTAACTCCATGGCCTGCCTTCTAAGAGATCAAAGATCAAAGTCAATGAGACATTAAAAAAATTATGAATCACATAAACTCAGTTCTAAGATAAACATAAAAGACTCATCTAACATCAAAGGATGAACCTGTGTCCAAATGTCACTTTGCTTCATACCTAAGTTACTGTTCTCCCTAGTTCAAGCAGCTCATTTACCATTGAGCCTTGATTTTAGGCTTACTCAGAAAGGGTATTCCATCTATTTGACTGTTCGATGTTTTTATCAATTTCTACTAAAATTATACTCCATTATAATTGTACAAGTAGCAAAAATGAAATATTAAATTTGAATATCTGTGAAGGATGAAAATAAAGTTTTTTATAAGATTACATAGTTAATATACATAATTAGATTATGAGCAGGGGCAAGATTTTACCCATTATTAGAATTCCGTGTCTGGGGATTGACTTCCTATCCACTATAGATGCCAGATATTGAAAAAATTCACATTAAGAGTTTCCTTCTTTTATGATCTGTGCTATTTCCAGCTTTCCAAATTTGAAATACTAGTGAATTTTTCTAGGTTCGTATTTAAAAATTATACTTTTTTTTCCCTAGGAAATGTTGTAAATGACTTACCTCAACACATTATTTCACTTTTCTCCTATATGCAAAAATCAAATCTTTAAATTTTCACATATCTCAATAATTTCTGATTGTTAATATTATTCTCTCAGTATTTCCTAATTTGTGTTTACTTTCAATCATTTCATTTAGTTTTTATAATAAGCCATTTCATTTAGTTATTATAACAAGCCATTTTTTCCAGATGTTACCAAGAAAGCTTTTGAGATTTTTCAAGCACTGTATGATTCCTAGTAACTACAACTGTTCCAGGATATTTTAACCATTTTATAGAGTTTCAGGCTTCGAATGATAAGTAGGTTTAATCTCGTAAATCATTTCTGAACTATTGGCAGAGTATTCCTGGATTACTGTATATAGAAGGTGTTATAATTGCTGTTGTGAGTCTGTGAGAAAGGAGAAAATGTTTGTGTACTCAATAGATTTCAACCCAACTGAAACCTCTCAAAACATGTTCCAAAAAGAGAGTTTGATTGAGAAGGAAAGTGTTATAAGATGAGGATAAAAAACTCTTCATCTCATGTGGGGCTTCCTAGACAGTCCTGAAGTTTTTGGTCCTTATTCTAAGAGCAATGGAAATCCTCTGAAGGGTTTTAACTAGGATCTGCTAGCTGAATCCCCCTCCCACCCACCCAATACCAACCATGGGCCTACTTTCTCTTTGAAATAGCAACTAACCTTTTCTTTTGACATATTTTCTAAGACTAAAACTCAGTCCATTAAAATAGCTAATACAACTTTGAAAGAAAGGGTAAAGAAAAATTATGGTGAAGAAAAGTCAGAAGGTGAAGGTATTATCAAGAAATGTCTTAGGAGAGAAGGTTTAGGAAGACCTCAGCAAGCTGGAGCTTGTTTAAAGCAATTTCCACGTCTGTGAAAACTCTGTCTAGTGCTCTGACTTTTGAAAATATGTTCTTTTATTTATGACTCTAATATTTTGATGTGTTTTTGACAGGTTTTTGGTTATTACTTGGTGTTATACATTTATAGCAATAGAAAATTAAATTTAACAGAATATTTACCTGTTCTATCAGACTGATATTAAGAACATTTTTCTTCTCTGGATTTATACATTTGACAATTTATTGAAGAATGCTATATTTTTATGGGAAATTGTTTTCATTTTTATATAGACTATACATTTTATAATTTTGATAATCTTGAAAACAAATATTATTAAACCTAGGATTGTGATGTTACTTTAAAAGACCATAAATTTAATATATATTGAATCACTCTTGGAAATAATTAGTCAAAACAAGCAGTCATTATTAGTAGTAGCTTCATAGGGGAAAACAAAAAACAAACAAAAAAAAACCAGATAACTCTCATTCCACAAGTATATTGTACATGAAGACAAACTTCTGGATAACATATTTGTTTCGTGGGCAACATCTTGCAACTCATAAAATAAATTTTACCTTGACCTAAGGATGGGGAATTTGTATTTGGACTAATTCTGTAATATGTAAATCTGAGTTCCTCAAATCTGGGCCCCCCAAAAATGTTTATCCACAAGAGTGTGTGGATGAAAAAAAACTGGTGCTATAATAAAACTAAGCAAAAGTAACCTCACAGGGCGATCTGATCATAAATTCTTAACTGGATGGGTCATGGTAGGTAGCCAACCTGAGGCATAAACTTTTTAGTGAAAGGTTTGTCTTTGCCTCAAGCAAGCCCTGTCCATTGTTTTTGTGAATCCAAGGTTGATGCACCTTTGAAATAAATTTAACCACCCTCGGGAGAGCGCATAATCTTAACTATCCTGTAATCCAATCCCTGTTTTGATTTCTCCCAGGTTCATGTAATCTTCCATGTTTTCTCTCCTTAATTTTAAATGTATAAAAGAAACTGCAAAATGTCATTTTTCCAGAGCTTTTGAGATCTTGTTTCCTGGCAATTGTCAGTTTGGTTCAAATAAATTCTTATAAAAAGTCTCTACAGTTTTGGATGTTTCTTATGTCCACAAATGCTACGAGAAGTTTAATTTTTCTCATATCAACTGCTCCCTACCCCATGAATTACTTGAATTATTTTATTCTTATAATTCATAAATAAAAACAAGCTTTTTGAGATAGTGAAATAAAAGCAAATTTTTATTATTATTAGTTCTAACATCATTTTACAAATATCTGTTTAAATAAAACTGATTGAAATATATATACACATATACATATATAGGACTAAATATATATATATATATAGTATAAACACAGGCCTAGTAGGTTTGGCAACTATTTTTTCATATGAGAATGTTGCAAATCTAAATATGGAATAAAATTAACTAAAATTTTTGCATTATAGGTATTTAATGAACATTCCTCATGTGAATGAATAAATAAATGACTAGGCTATATGCAATAAATTGTGTCTTAATTATCACAGTGACCAAGACAAAAGGGACAAGTGGTTACTTAAACTCAAAGGAGAGAGTCTATTAGAAAAGGCCGCCTGAAGGAAAGCAGTCATCTTCTCTTGAAGGACACTATGGTCCCCAGAGGGAGCCAGAGAAATATGAACACCAATCTCATTTTCCATCTTCACCATGGGCCAAATTCAACTGGTATTCAGAGGACAAGGAATTGTTTTAATATGTCTTGTGAATTATTCTCTTTACATTGGAAAGAGTAGAAAGGATCTTTAGGAACCAAGTGGATAGTAAGTAAGGAATACTAAAAAAAAAATGGAGGATTCCCAATTATATGCAAAATATTTGTTTTTCTCTAAGGTATTTGATTACACATTTACCCTAAATACTTTTCATTGGAATACTGTGAAATAGACATTAAAATTCTAATTGTTTCAAGATTTTTTTTCATAGATCTGGATCTACTGGATTGAGGTGTACTAAAGTAGACTAATGATTGAATCAGCATATTTATAATGAACAGAACTTTATGTCACATATTCTAAAAGTTAAAAAGTAATTTCACATACAACAAAATCTGAAAAATACTCTATTTTGTTCTCAGGAATCTTAGTTCTTTTGTTCTTCTAATCCCCTACACAATAAATCTAAAGGAAAAAAAGAGACTGCTAGTTTCTTAAAATGTGTCCTCAAGTTTTAGATAATATAAAACTTGAAATTTTTCTTTTAATAGGCCATTATGAATTCATATTTGTGCATACTTAGGAAATAATTCAATTAATATGTATAATAGCCATTGGCTATTCATCTGTTTCATTCTAGTCTTTCATTTTTATGATCACAGAAAGTCATAGGGGTTCTATATACAATTTGAAATTGTTCTAAAATACAAAAGAAAAAGATCGCTTGCACTTTAAACTGTCTGAAAAATAATTTATGGTTACATTTCCTCTGGAGACATTATTTTGGACTTCAGAACTACATTGATAGTAAATTCTTAAGCCTTTCCATTTTTGTAAGTAATTACGGGAAGATCAAATTTTGCAAGGTTTTGACTATGATGGATTTTAGAGGTCATCTACTTCTTTCTTATCCTCACTAATTTATTTGAGGTTGAGAAAGCTGAAAGTCACAGTGACCAAGTCACACGGTTAGCTATATAGAAGCGATATCAGGGTAATCCTGGCCTTCTAAATTTGGACCAGCATCTCCCACATATAGGAGGAGAGTTTTAGGAGGCAATCGAAGCCCAAAATAGACTTCCCAGACTCAAAGATGAAAGCAATAGTTTGCAAGCAGGGTATAGGCACATGGAGGTGAGAGATAACTTTACTGAGCATTATCAGTTCAATGATATACAGATTCAGTTGGCAAAAAGGATAATGAATGATTATCAAGAAACAAATTATAGAATACATGAGGACAAGGAAACTTGGATCTAAATGATTTAGGATTATATGTTGTGAAAGTAAATGGATTTGAATTACTAAAATTTGGGATCTTTCAGAATGAAAAAAAAAAAAGCCTGCTGCTTCTAGATCTAAAATAGAAAATGTAGAATTATGAAAGACCTTGGCTTTTAAAGACTCAAAATCATTCAAGATCATATTAGACTGTCTATGCAGTGTATAGTAAAACTGTTAATTGGACATCAAGAGTCAGTCAGTGCATGTGGCCATACATCATACTTTTGCATGTTACTTGAAGGTAGACGTCTGACTGTAACTTTCAACTCTTTTTTTTCCTTCCTATAACCAAATCACCTTTAACATGGCTAATCTCACTAATACAGAGAAAGAATTGACTCCTCAAACAGTTCTTGTGGATGGGTGTTTATTTGTAAATATAAGATAGTCTAATTATCACACTCCAAAACATATAATAAGGTAAAAAGCTAAGGAGATGGACAAGCAAAATAATGCAAAAATTCTTTTATAAAACGAGAATTGGTAGAGCATTAAGATGACTATATTGATCTAAAACAAGGCAAAAAAAAACCTAATAAGGTAGAAGAATAATATATTCGATAACTAAAAATTAAAAGCTTATAAACAAAAAAGGATATAACTTTAAAGAAAAACGGAATTATGTGGCTGATACAGATGTATTCACAGAATGGTCATCCTTCCCCATACGACACATCACCCTTCCTCACTACATCACCTACATAATCCCTACAGTTTGCTGGGATTATTTTCTGGGCCCTCTGGAGCTGTTGTCCTGCAAAATCTTCTTTTCGACCCCTTTCTTCATACTTTCTTTACATTCAACCTTCTATGCACAACTGAGTCATAGAGAAAGTTGCTTTATGTATTTATTATTATTTTTTAAAGGTCCATATGTTCATTCCCAGGTAAATTAATTCAGAATCTCTGAGTCTGGAGCATGGCTTTTGCTGGCTGGGTTCCGCGTTCGATCATGGCCTGTTATGTGTGGTTCCATGGGGACTGCTAGTGTTCTATTGATTCTACATGATCTGAATTCCTTAAATTTAGTGATCAAAGTTTGCATTTTTTTTGTTATTTGCAATAGCTTTCCTTATTCTGTATTATAGTGTTCTATTACCATATCTATCTATATTGTACCACTGTTGAAAGAGTCACCTTCTTTCTTTTTAAAAACTATTCATATTTGCTATGACTTTTGATACTTTTACTGCCTGACTATGGTAGTTTTATGTACCCAGTATGAAACTTACTAACTATATAAATGCGGCCAATTTATTTAATATATCTGAGCTTGGTGGTCCTTATTTATTAACTGAGAATAATACTTATTTTATAAGATAGTTCTGTATTTATATTTTAGAGTTGTATATTAGGGTAAAATATAAATCTAGAAGGATACATAATCTATAAACTCTAGTTCTTATAAAAAGCCAATTATTCCAATCTGAATGATAGCTTGTGATAAGAGCATTTAAAAGTGAATATTGAGATCAACTCATTCCACTTAGTCCATAAAATAATGGCAAGCCAATTTCAAAAGATAGAGTATGTGTTATATGTAAGGCACCGAGAATAGCTTTGTATTTATTATCTCATTTACACAGCAAAACTCCCTATGAAACAAGAGAGAGAGAGAGGGAGGGAGAGAGAGAGAGAAAAAAAAAATAAACTTGATATATAACACATGGATAATTAGTAAATCTAGATCTATTTGATGTCAGTCAATGAAATTAATCAATGTAGCACACTCTCTTAGCAGTAGTAAAACAATATCCTAATATTATCTTTGCTCTTTTTTTTTAAATTTTACTTGGGGTTTTGTAAATTATACTTTATATGCTATTTTGTAGCTACCTTAAAAGCATCTAGAAATGATTATGGTGTTTATACTGAATAGATCTAGAAATAGATTTAATCTTAGGCTTAGATGTAAAGATATCTCAAGGTGACCAAAATTCATTCTCAGAGTATCAATTGCATGTAAAGGACTGTGCATGCTATTAAGTTTGCATGGAGATGTAAGATATGGTAGCTGCAAGAAAGAAATGAAAACATTGAACCAGTAATTTTTTATATTTAAAAAATGAATTAATGCTGCAAAGTAAACATGAAGTATACATTGGAATTTGTAGAGGTCATGGAAGGGGAATTTTATTATTATCTAAATCTGAGGCATAGCCAATTGGTGAGAGGACAATACGTAATCCAAGCAGAGCCAGGCAATGACTCTCCTGGAAGTGTACACTGAGGTGCTGTCAGAGGATGTGGTCACTTGAACCAAAATATTTTAAGAGATGGCCCTGGAGTGGTTGCCTTAATAAGTCAGAGCTACAGGTTAACAAAACTTTGGGGAAAGAGAATCCTCAAGCAAGCAAAGGGAATGATTCTGCAGAAAAAAGCATGAGAATGGAGCAGACACACACACACACACACACACACACACACACACACACACACAGATGGACAAAAGAGGGAGGGAGAATATTGGCCCCATCAGAAAAAAGCAATTTCTGCTTCTGCTTTTCCTCTCAACTATATTTTCTGGTCTTGTAAAACCTATCACATTATTTGTTTATCCAATGTGCAAATATCTGTTTTCTTGAGCTAAAATCTGTGCAAAGCTATAAAAAACTATTATCTTTAATTAAGAAAGGTGGATGTTTAAAGAATTGAGTGTGTAATAGATTTTGAAGAAATCCTTAAATAAAATATGTAAATACTTGGAATAAGCAATTTCTGAAATTTAAAATGTGTTTTTGGAAAAGTTTTAGAAGTAGGATAGATTTTTTTTTTTTTTAATTTGGGGACTACTGATCAAAAGAACATCAGAGCAATAAAGGAATAATATTGGTGAAAACAATAAAGAAGTGAATCTAATTATTTAATTTATTGTATAAATAAAACCAAAGTGAGTGTAATTTGGTTAAGAATTGTTTTTCAGTCCAAATCTCTATATATGTCTAATTAATTACATATTAGTTATGACTTGAATGCAAGAATAGAAATTTAAGTTTAGTGTAAAAAAATAAGTTGAAGAAAAGCTTTAAGGATAAACAAATTTTCAAATTACTACTGTTATACATTCATTAGCCAAGGCCACAGTTTATTTACAAATTAATGACAATAAAAATATAAACAAAAATCAAAAGTTTTAATAAACTACCACAAATAACCTTTCAAAAGGATCCAACACAAAGAATTTTACTGACAATTACTTTTTTACTGTAAAAAATTGTGTTATTTACCTTGAGTTTTACAAAAAGACTCAAAGTTTACAAAGTGTATATACTCTTGAAGCAACTGTATAAGCAAAGGCTATAGTACACCAGCAGAAAAGGGTTATATTTCTTTGTCCTTCCACTACTGAGGCCCATAACGTGAGCTCTGTCCAGATCTCAAACTGCCAGGAGCCTGTGTATAAAACACCTCAGTACCAGGTGCCAGGCAGGAAGCTCAAAGTCAGATCCCAGTGACAGTTTGTCATAGTGAACTGGTCATGTGGACGCCAGCTACCCGCACAGTCTTAAATGAAAAAACCCTTAAAGCTCCAGGGAAACCAAGTGCAAATCATAAATCCTATTACTATTACTAAATAATCCTGAGAGACTAGTACATCATGCCCTAAAATAACTCATAAAACTATGCTTACAGAATATCATTCCTATATAGTTAATATATTCCATAGTGTTCCTCGGGGATCACTATAATGTTCTAGATTTAAGTTCTGTTTAAAGTATTTCATGATGTAGAAATGCGTGCTGTGATAGTCTTTTATCATCTGACCTCTATTTACCTTTTTCATTTTATTTGTTTTCCCAACTATTCCCCGCCTCCCTTAAACGAAGGTACCAGTCAAAGGAAAATCACTTTAGGCACTACATGCCTTGAAGTTTATGACAGGCATGTTCAGAGCAGCTGGCCACCAGAAATTTCTCCTTTGAAAATACGTATGAATAGTGACCTATCTAGCAAAGTTGCCCTATCATAACTAGCACAGAATTGGTATGACAAAATTAATATAAATTTTGCATGCTATTTTGTTTCAAACAATTGAACATTCCACCATTAGCTATTGGACACAAACTGTGTTCAAGGCAATACTGGGCACAACCATATTTTTAAGATTTTTTTCAACAAATAACTTAAAGTCAATTTGTAGTAAAATATAGATCCACATTTGGGGTATTCATAAAATTGTCTGGTGCCTGCATTCCTCAATGATTTATTTATTCTTATTAACATTTTGTCAGTGAGAAAACAGAGGTGATTAATCACAATATAATTAAGTATCTTGTTCAAGGTCACACAGTGAAATGTTGGTTCTGGTTGATATTTGGCAATCTACCTTTAAGTTCATGTTAATAACCAATACATTATGATGTCTTTTAATATAATTACATTTTGCATTTAATAAATATAATAAAAATATAGTTTAAAAACCATTCTCACTTATTACTCTTCCATACAGAGCAATTATCGTAGTGATTTTATTCTTTAAAGAGCTAGCTAAAGTTAAAGGACAACCAAGATTTAAAACAAGTTAACCCTGATGTATCTATTTCCAGTCAATAGAAGCCCTGTATTGAACGTCACAGGAGAGTATAGTTCTGAATTGCACTAAAGTTTTCATAAGCCAGTGGTTAAAATGACAGACCGATGTTCCACACAACCAGTCACTCACTAGAGGAAAAATGGCACTGATTGGATTAGAAGTAGAAAGACTAATGCATTTTTGTCCTTAAGGGTTAGAAAACAAATAGATCTTTCAGCTCTGCAAGTGAGCAAAACAAGCAATCTAAAAGCATTATTTGAGCGAGGTAGTTTGTAGAATCTGTTCCATTTGTTATTGGAACTAGTGGTTGAAGCTGGCAAATTTTGAATTATGGTTCAGGCCCAGGGTCAGTGGTCCATGTTCAGAGCAATACCTTATGTTTAAAGGTGATTCACACATCGACAAATACTTAACAGCAACATCTACTCTAAACTATCAGTTCTTCAAGTTGCACTGTGGTTTGAAGGAGGAGTTAGGCTTGGCTACCTAAGAAATGGGGAAAAAATAAAATTCTACAGATTATTTTCCCCAGAGCAGAAAATAAATAATACCATTGTATATAAATTATATTAATCCCTGTGAACTTTCTTTTATAGATAATTATACATTAATTTAGAAAGTGAGACAAGTCTTTGTTTTAGATGCTATTCAGTTTCTAGACAGAGAGTTTCTCAGAAGGTAGTTTTAAAATATAAAAAGAGAATGAAAAAAATGGAAGAATCACTGCAATATAGATTTCCCATGGCCATTGAAATCCATCAGCAATTAGAACAGAGTAACTTGAAAAGCATGTTGTCTGTGACATTGATAGACGATGCAAAATATTCTCTGTATATATTTTTACTCATTGACAGCATGAAAGCCTGGAGCTGCAGAGTATATTTGATGCTATCAACCCTTAAATACTTGTAATAATTTAAAAACAACCTTAGTAGAACCAACTTTAGTAGAGCCAACATCTCTAACACTAACATCGAGTACATATGGATCTATCTGAATATGAATATTACCTACAATATATACGTAAAACAGCTTTAAGCATTATACTATTTTCAAATCAAATTGCTTTGTTTATCTAAGTGATGAGCTAAATAAAGTATATTCGTAGTTAAGCAGCACATGTATGCCAGCATAATAACAAGTAACGAGCACAGTTCTAGGCACTGGGAATATAATATTTCTGATCTTATATATCTTACATCTAAGTGGAACAGACAGAGAGTAAATAATATCAAACTGTACTCAGTGCCATAAGGCAGACTCTTAGATAACATATTGCAGGAAGTTCTCTCTGAGAAGGTGAGTTATAGTTATGTTTTGTTTGTTTGTTTGTTTAGCTATTTGGTTTATTTTGCTGCTTGAAACCTAAGTGACAGTACGCCACTATAATTCTGAGGTTTCATCTAACCTTTACTACACTACAAGTTCAGAAATATATAGACTCATTTTTAGAGAACTGACATTTTTCAAAATGCAGCAAACATTTTAATTTATACATGAGAAAAGGAAGTGTGAAAAGGGTATGCATTTCAAGTTACTGTAGGTTGTTTATGAGAGAATTTCTGCAGATAAAAATGTTTAAGTTTAAACATTGGTATTTTAAATTTAAACATTGGTGTTGGTATTTTTCCTTTTCTTATTCATTTTATTTTTATATAAATCAGCATCTTAAAAATTAAAATAAAAACACTAAATATAGCATTGTACATAGCAGTCTTTGTTAAATGCTATATTATTTCATTGAAGAATGTTAATATACACATTGGAGGGCATAAAGGGGACAGAAAGGCTATAAAACTACAACCAAAAAAAAAAAAACATTACTGTTTCTTTGCAAACTAAAAGGTAATAGATAATACTTTACATAAACACAAACTTAGTTATGATTCAGAACATTTTCTTTTTAAGTTGCTTTCCATATTGGTTTGCAATAGCAATAAATTCTCCCCATTCTCCACAACTATAATAAAAAGATACTTTGGCAGATATCCAGTATGTCTTCCTCTTGGTCCCAACTTTGATACTGTCTCATGACCAGGAGTTCTCACTTTTTACCCTAGTCTAGTACCTGTCACAGCATTAGTCACCTCCTTGCCGGGTACGAAGACAAGTACTCCAAAGGAGGAAGCTAGGCTAATAGGCAATGATGCAACGTGTAAAGATAATAGCTATCGAAATGCCAAACTGCTTTTAAATGTTGTCATTTTACATTTATACAAATAAAATACAGGGGTTTTGGTTGTTTCACATCCTTGCCATTACTCGAGATTACACATCTTTTTAATTATGGCCATGCCAGTGTCTATAAAGTGAAGTAGTATCTTAACGTAGTTTTGATTTGCAGTTCCTTGATGACTAATAATGCTGAACATCTTTTCATGAACTTATTGGAAATTTGTGTATCTTCTTTAGAGAAATGCCTGTTAAAATCCTTTGCCCATTTAAAAAGTTGACTCTCTTGTCTTTTATTACTGAATTGTAGGAGTTTGGGCTTCCTCTTAATAAGTCTTTACCTTTACTTTTTTCAGCTTCATAATTGACTAATAAAATTGTATACATTTAAAGTATAAAACATGATAATTGGATATGTTTACTTTGTAAAATGATTATAACAGTTCAGTCAATTAACACACTCATTACCTCACATGATAACCTTTTTTTCCATGTGGTGAGAACGCTTAAGATGTAATCTCTTGGCAATTTCAAGTATACAGTACAATATTATTAATTATAATCAACATTCTATACATTAGATCTTAAAAACTTATTCATCTTATTACTGAAAGTTAATCCAGTTTGTGTGTGTGTGTGTGTGTGTGTGTGTGTACACACTAGATTTTCTTTACCTATTCATCCATCCACAGACTCTTAGACTGGTTCCATGTCTTGTTTATTGTCAGTAAAGCTGTAATGAACGTGAGAATGCAGATGTCTCTTCAAAATATGTATTTCATTTTCTTTGGATAAATACCCAGAAGTGGGATTCCTGAGTTACATTGTAGTTCTATTTTTTGAGGAACCTCCATACTATTTTCCATAATGACTATTATCAATTTATATTCCCACTAAGAGGGTATAGGGATTCCCTCTTCTTCATATTTTCTCTAACACTTATATCTTGCTCTTTTAATAATAGCCATCTTGACACATGTGAGGTGATAGCTCATTGTGGTCTTTGATTTGCATTTCCTTGATGATTAGTGAAGTGTGCACCTTTTCATGTACATGTTGGCTATTGATACATCTTTGAAAAATATTTATTCAGGTCCTTTTCCCACATATTAATCAAAAAAAATTTTTGCAGTTGAGTCTTATAATTTATATATTTTATATAGTAACATCTTATCAGATGTAAGTTTGTCAATATTTTCTCCATTGCATAGGCTGTCTTTTCATTTTGCTGTTTCCTTTGTTGTGCAGAAGCTTTTTAATTTGATGTAGTACTGTTTGTTGATTTTTGTTTTTGTTGCTTGTGCTTTGGGTGCAGTATCCAAAGAATCACTGCTAATATCGATGTCAAGAAGCTTTCCTCTATGTTTCCTTATAGGAGTTTTACAGTTTCAGGTCTTAAATTTAAATATTTAATCCAAAATAAGGTAATTTTTATGAGTGGTGTAAATAGTGGTCCAATTTTACTTATTTATGTGTGGATATCTAGTTTTAACAGCACTATTTATTAAAAATACAATCCTTTTCCCATTAGGTATTCTTGGCAGTTTTGTCAAAGATTTGTTAGTTGATCATATATATGGAGTTATTTCTGGTACATTTAATCTTTTCCATTGTTCTATGTGCCTGTTTCTCTCCAATACCATACTGTTTTGGTTACTATGGCTTTATACACAGTTTGAAACCAGAAAATGTAATATCTGTTGGGATACATCCCCTCGAGCAAGGGAAATGAAAGCAAAAATAAGCACATGAGACTACATCAAACTATAAAGCTTCTTCATAGAGAAGGAAACCTTCAACAAAATTACAAAGCAATCCACTGATGGGAGAATATGTTTTCAAATAATATATCTGTTAAGGGATTGATATCCAAAATGTATAAGAAACTCAAATAAGTCAATAACAAAAAAAAAATAACAATCCAATCAAACAATGGGAAGAGAACATGGTATTTCTCCAAAGAAAACATACAGATGGCCAGCAGACCTATGAAAAGATGCTCGACATGACTAATCATCAGAGAAATGCAAATCAAAACCACAATGACATACTACTTCACATTAGTCAAAATGGCTGTTATCAAAAAGTCAGTAAATAACATGTGTTGGAGAGGATGTGAAGAAAATGAAATCCTTGTGCACTATTGGTGGGACTGCAACTTGGTGCAACTCCTAAGTAAAACAGTATGGATATTTCTCAAAAAATTAAAATAAATATATCATATGACCCAGCGATTTACTTCTAGGTATTTATCTAAAAAAATAATTTGAAAAGATATATACATTCTTATATTCATTGCATTATTTACAACAGCTAAGATATGAATACAAACTAGGCTTCTACTGATAGATGAATGAATAAAGATGTGGGGGGTACACACACACACACACACACACACACACACACACACTCAATGAAATATACAGCAACCAAAAGAATTCAATCTTGCCCTTTGAAACGTGTACAGATGCTAAATGAAACAAATCAGGATGAGAAAGACAAATACTTTGTGGTTTTGCTTATATATAGAACCTAAAAACAAACAAAACTAAAACAGACTCATAGTAACAGAGGCCAAAGGGATGGTTACCAGAAGGAAAGGGGCGGGAGGAAGATGGGTAAAAAGGGGAAGAGAAATGTAGTCAATAATATTGTCTTAAGTTTACATGGTGAGAAATGATTACTAGAATTAGTGTGGAGACCACATTGTAAGGCATAAAAATGTTGAATCACTATACTGTACACCAGAAACTAATATAACCAATATGATTGTATACCAACTATATTTAATTTTTTTAAAATGCAGTTTCTTAAAGAAGAAAGAGTAATTACCACCCAACTTACATTTTATCATAAACTTCTACTTATTGTTTTTTTCCTTCAAAAATTCCAAAGATATTTTAAATATTTTAAGTATTACTTTGTCATAAATTTAAAATTCTACATGCCTGGAACAGAAAAGAAGGACCAAGACATTGTGAATTATTTTAAAACTGAACCAACAATTTCAACATTTATAATAAAATTTCAACAGGTCAATCTTGTACTGTGCATCATAAACATAACAATGCACAAGTGTAAACAAACCTACTGAGATGAAACAAAACAAAACATAAAAACAAGTGTACAGTAGAACAATCACAGAACCATAAATTGTTTCTTTATTTAGGCTGATAAATTTGTAACTAAAAAGACTAATCCAGGAAAAAGAAAAAAGAAAGAAGAGAAGAGAAGAGAAGAGAATAAAAAAAGAAAAGAAAAGAAAGAAAAGAAAAGAAAAGAAAAGAAAAGAAAGAAAAAACACATACTAAGATCAAGTTCTAGTGATATTACACTTTTATGTCAATAGATGTAAAAACATGGATGGGAGTAAAAGATTCATGGACAAAAACATTCTCTAACCACTATATATATATATATGAATGACACGAATGATCTCATATACCAAAAAAAATCTATACACCTAAAACATAGGTAAAAAGTACAAATTCCATAGGAAAAAAAAAACCTACTAAAACTCACTCAGAAGAAATAGAGGACTTAAATAATTCTATATTCATTTTTTAATAATTGACCTTCTAATGAAAAGCCTTCTCAGACAGTAACTCCAGACTTGGCTAGCTTTGTTAGTGATTTTTATAAAAATATTTGATGAAAAAAATAATACTTATTCTATACAAGATTTTCCAGAAAATAAAAAGCATAAACATTTCCCAACTCATTTTATGAAACTCAATTTATCCACTCAAACCAGACAAATATAAGAAATAGACAAGCAATCCCTCATCAACATACATTTAAGAATCATGAACATAATTTTAACAGAGTCCAGGAATATATAAAAAGCATGCACATTGTATCCAAGTGTGATTTATCTCAGGAATGTAAGGTTACTTTAAAATTTTTGCTTACATGAAATGTTTTAACAAATGTTTCTTATATATATTTGCATAGCATACAGCAGCGCAGTTGAATAAGCATTTTTAAATTGAGATATAGTTTACATATAACATTGTGTTTAAGGTATATAACGTTGATTTAATATACTTATATATGTTTATATATAATATAATTAGCACCATAGTGTCAGCTAGCACCTCAATCGTGTCATATGGTTCTTCCTTTTTTGTGGAGAGAACACCTAAGACCTAGTCTCGTAGACATTTTGAATTATATAAATAATATAGTTGTTGACTATAATCGCTATGCTGTGCATTAGATCTCCAAATCATATTCACCTTCTAGTTGCAAGTTTATTCCTGTCAACTATAATGTCCAACTGCTAAAAATGTTGACCCGATGACCCAGTAAAAACAATGCAGAATTAGATATTTTGAGTGTAGCAAGAATTCTCTTGCAAGATAATAAGTAGATTCCTATATACGGACATGACTCTCTCTGCAGTCTGTCTGCTAACTAATAAAGACAGACTACAGCATTTTGTTCATCCCATGCTGGCCTAACTCACTGCCTTTAAAATGGGCATGCCTCTTTAAGGAACAAGGTAAGAAACACACAAAAACTTATTTAAACAAGTCTGATTTATTGCGTATCCTCTTTTGTACTACTCCTTTGCCAGCACAGCTGTATATCACAGTAAACCAATCTTAAAATATCTCCCTTAGTCTCCAGTCTCTCTCATTTCTTAACTGGGAACAGACTGTGATCTAGCGTAGCTAATGAGTGTAGAAAGATTTTGCTAAAGTTACATCGCATATTCATGTATTATGTTGCTATAATTTTGAAAGGAACCTTACATAAAAATATTTTTTCTTACTAGTATAATTTGTTGACATTATTTAATAACAGATTAATAATTTTATAAATTACCTTTTATAATTTAAAAAATTACTTTTACAAATTTTAAAAAATGTTTACAATTTTTATAAATTATCATATAAGTCTATTTTCAAATAATATACATGAAAAACTTTATGGATAAACATAAATTACTAAATAAAGTCTTCTATTTACTAAGTGTTTTTCTATTTCATACGACAACATTCTGGAATACAGTAAAATTATCTCATATTTTTACTTGTGTTTTTAGATATTAATTAAATGTTTTTGATAATTATTGCATCTTTAAAAGGGATAATTCCAACATACTAACTCATTTCTCTAATGGTAAGCTACTCAAGATGGCAGGAAGTTCCTAACTCAGATTCTCAGAACTTTTTCTTTGCACTCTCTGCCATTTACTTATTATTTGACTAAAGTGCTTAGACTTTCAAATTACGTCTAGTTGTTCACAGATGGCAATTGGGATTGCAATAACTATGCTAGCTCTCTTCAGGGCAGTTTCTAGGATATAATTATGTTGTATGTATAAAGGTTTATTGAAAATCACAGAGTTTTAAAATTAACACTAAGAAAAATTAACTGTCATCATTTGCTCATGTTGGGTATTAAAATTGTAGACAAAAAAAATAAAAATTAAAGTAGTGTTAAAGCATGACAAGAATTTTGATCTTCATTTTGTGTTATCTGGTCAAATTTAGATATTTCAAAGTAAAGACTCTTTATAGTGTCGTGATTATGTTATAAAGGGTACAGAGAAGTTCAGTGTGCTCCCTCATTGTTACTATCTGTGGTACATGACAGAACTCTGCTATATTATCATGCTGAAGGTACAAAAAAAGAGCATTGATAATACATCACTTAGGTATGACACCTTAATATTGCATTCTTAAAGCTGAAAGCCCTCACAAAAATTGATGAGATTAAATTGGCACCTTCTTCAGTTATTAACTTCAATTCATGTCTGATTTTTTTATGAAAAAAAAGGGAAACAAAGTGCAAATTTTAAGTTTTTTTTGTTTTTGTTTTTGAGAACCAATAGATCTTACACAGCTAAACTCATCGGATACAGCAGAAATATTTTTTCTTCCTTAGGTATCAAACACTTCTGGAGCAGAAAAAGTTTAAACTCAGTACATTTGGTTCTGTAGTTCCACTTACATGCTGAAATTTTAGAAAACAATCTTAATTGGATGACTCATTCATTCTTCCTTTTGCTCCTTTCTTTCAAATGTATAGTTTACTTCATTATAGCCTCATTATTACAATTTTTCTTATATATCCTTTTAGTATGGTTCAAAAGATGAACAAGGGTACTTTCTTCTCTCTTATGAAATCTAGCTATTCATTGAAAAATGTTCCTTGAAAATACCCATAAGATAGCAGATAACAAGTGATGTGATAATAGATAAATCTCATTTAATTCCAGCACCAATGAACATGTTGAAATCAAAGAGATTTGTTAAGGCTAAATAGCTATTATAAAATAATTGTTTTGAAAGTTCTCTGTAAATGCAATAAACTAAAGGTAAGTGTAGGATATGCGATTCCATAGCAGCTCATTATGCCAACTTCAGGAGCCAGTACATTATGGGTTAGCTATGCAAATCTTTATTACCCACTCTTGTCATTCTCCAGGTACTGTATCTAACAGAGAGAGGAAATGCAAATCGAAGTTGCTTAATTAAAAAAAAAAAAGTCTTCAAATTAAAATTTTTAGTATCTTTCTACATTGTCCTATAAAATGTTAGAAAGTAATGAAGGGTATTGGGTGAGGGGTAAAAGCAAGCAAAAACTTTATATCCTTCACAAAAAAATGCAACAATACTGCCATCTATCTCTTCAAATCTTTGTCCTTGGATATCACAATGTATATTTCGTGTTTTGAAATAAGAGCATGTGACTTATATGCTGCTTTTAAGTATTTTTTTACAGAAGTATATAACATGTAACATTTGAATACAAATGAGATTTTTTGTATTATACTATAATGTCATATAAGAAATATCTTATCATTCAATAGATATAATAGATTTATAAAATGTATTTCATCTAAGGTTTTATTTTCCTAAACATTTCAAGTATGAACAAAGTGTCATGCTTGGTTAATCAGCTATGGAAAAAAAACTATAAATGATTAGAATAGAGATAAACTAAAAAATTAACAAATAAATTAATAATTATATACATAATCATAAGGCTACTTATAATGTTTATAATTAGTATTACATTTATACTAATAGTATATATTTCAGCTTTAATGAAGGTCTACATGAAGGAAAAAAAAAGAAAAGGAAAAGACTTTGAAATCCTTTTCTGTCAGAGGGAAGAAGGAAGAAAATTGTCACTGCTCATTTCTAAATTCTTTACTTGATGCTGTCGGCTTTGTGTTAAAATTTATGAAGATGAGTTGACTGTATTATAAACTAATCTGCTATCTAATTAAGATCCTGTTTGGAAGAGTTGGGATCATATTTCAACACCTTTATCAGCTCCTGGAATGCCAAGAAAATAGACCTTATAAATAAAAAATGCAACCGAGCTCTTATTTTTGTTTTGTTTTATTTAATTTATGCTTCAGACTAAATTACAGAAGTGCTAGGTATAGACCCGTAGTCAGAATTTTTAAGTTAAATCTTATTTGTATTTCTATTTTAAGGTAAATGCTATTTTGCTATTTTATTTTTATTTCTGAGACTGTACATTGTATCACAGCTACTTTGTTATAGAAGCCTGAATCTACAGGGCAGATGGATGTGCACTGCCCCATGGATGTGATGATTCTATCTGGTAGACTGTGAGGGTTTCTCACTCTAGAGAACTGTTCCATTTATAACATGTTCCTTGGAATATGGTAACCTGTGCTCAGATTTTTCTGTTTTCCATCAAGGTTTCTATTGTTCTGGTTCACTAAATTAAGTTACATAGTCTATTAAACTCATGAAAGAGATTAGTCTGACAATTTGTGTGTTTAGAGTTATGAAAGGTATTGCTGCTTTTTTTGTTCCTTCACAGCTTTCTAATCAAACAGTCAAAAACATTCCAAAGAGAAGTGAAGTTTCAGTTTCAAAAAAGTTTCAGAAAACTCAGTAAATTAATCAATGATCAGAACAGTTTGAGAAAAAGATAACCATTTAGGCAAACCCACTGCATGCTTCTCTTTCTCAGAAATGGGTGTGTCGATAACCACGGGCAGCCACTACCCAATTGTGAAGAAGCTAGCCAGACTACTTCACTAGTCTCTAATCTACCATTCCCCTCCCCAGAAAGCTTAATATCTCTCTAAAACTACAGGGTTAAGCAAGAAAACATGACTTTAGAAATAAGTGGAAGCAATGCTATACAAATTCATTATTTCTGCCAAAACAAATCATTACTAACTTTGTGGATTAAAACAAAAATAACAAAAATGTACTATATCACAGTTTTGGAGGTTAGAAATTCAAAGCACATCTCATTTTGAGTGAGCCAAAATCAAAGTATTCGCAGACATGGGTTTCTTTTGGAGGCTTGTAAAGATTTTTAAGATTTAAAATTCTTTTCTTCTGGAAAATCCATCTCTTTGATTTTTCCAGCTTCTACAGGTCATTTACATTCCTTGGCTCATAGCTTCTTCCTCCATTCGAAGTTCATCACTTCAACTCTGCTTCCTTCATCACGCATCTTCTCTCTAGCTCTGACACTCTTACCTTCCTCTTAAGAGGACAGTTGAGAGTGCACTGTAAAAAAAAAAAAAAAAAAATTAAACTAGAAAATCTAGAATAATCTCCTCTATTCAAGATCCTTCATTTAGTCATCTCTAAAGTCCCTTTACCATGCAAGGTAACACATTCACAGGCTCTATAGGGGTTGGCAATAATGTTTTGTTTTGTTTTGTTTGCTTTTATTTTTACAATTTCATTTGAATTGTTTTATATGGTAATTTGGCTTCTATATGTTTTATTTCTATTGAGCACATATCTTATTTCTGTTATATCAATCACTGAGGTCTCTGTCAGAAAGTATTACTTTTATTTTCATTTTCATTATTTTTACATTTCCTTTTAATTGCAATTAGACAAAAGTAAAATTTTCTTCATATAGTTTTAATCATTAGATGTATTTTAATTTAAAGTCCATGAACTAGTTATTAAATGGCATTTTAATAATCTGGTATATTAAACTTCAAAGTTTAGCAAAATGGCTTCACAAATTCATTTTTTATAATGACAGAAAATAAAAACAACTTAAAATTTATATTCAGACAAATGCCTTTTCTTTTTTCAAAATAAAAGCTTTAAAGCTTTTAACATAAAAGTTTTGGATAGAAAGGCACTGCACATCATATGGTTAATCTATTCAAGGGGCATAACTTCTAATGAAAGTGTCATAACTCTAAATAGTCTTGGACAAAGTGAATACTGAAAATTATGGGTTTTCACTTGCTACTACAACTCTCCAATAACTTAGAAAAAATATCAATTATTATGTAATGAAATGTCTTCCATGAACTAACCATTGCCCACCCACCTTTTAATCTTATTTTAAGCCACATTCTTTTGCTTTTTTTTTTTTGTTTCATTCATGAAAGCATTTTTTTCAGTCCTTTAAAAGCACTAAACTCTTTCTCATCTCAGTGCCTTCACATATGATTTTCTGTGTACCTGAAATGGTATATCCAAACTCATTTTTAATATAAAGTTTAATGCTTTATGAGCCTCAAGCATTTTGTATCTCTCTGATCTTGCATCATCTCTAAAAAGTGGGCTGGGGAAATATCCTGAATATTTAGTGAATTTCCATTTCTTAAAAAAATATATAAAATAATTAAAAATTACTTAAATGTAGCAAAATGTTTTTCTAACAAAATTTGGGTTTGTTTTAAATTCAAAAAAAAATAGTGCCTAAATTCATGATAAATATAAAACTTCCAAACAATGCAAACACATTTTAATAGAAAGTATAATATCAGCATCAGCTTGTCCAATTTCAGCTTGACCTAAAGGTTTATATTTTAATAATTTGGTTTGTTTCTTTTTTCAGACTTTAATCATTACATGAATAGATGTGCCTGGAGCAATATCTCTGTTTCAAAATAGAAGTAGAAAGTAACCACAAGTCATTGTAACAACTAGGGGAAATTTTTAAATATTAAAAAATATAGTTTAGAAATATCGGATAGCTGTGGAAGCAAGGAGGAGTACATGAATTAAAATTCCAGAGAGGGAAAAATCCCTTCCAGGTACAGCATAAACATTAAATCAGAGACTTTGCATTGTGTCTCTAATCAGAAGAATATACGTGTCTGGAATCTGAAGAAGTAAAGCAAGAGTCATCCAGTTATCCCACTTATCGCTGAAGATTCTGTGTTTACTATCCTTGCAATTCTTAGCTGTGCATTACTGGAGCTTTAGTCACCAAAGGAAGAGTCAGTCTCGTCAGGAAACATGGGAAGGGTCTCAATAAACTACAAATAGTGACTGTTTCCAGAATATCATGGACTCTTGTAGCCAGAGAGTAATCAACTTGAATAGGAATTGTCATTGCAGTTATGGAAAATTGACCTTAATAAACAGAGAGTGATTGGGTTGCTTTCGTTCAATGGGGGACAGAAAAGAATGTGTATGGAACCAGTAAAACCATCGCTGCCTCCTTCTTCTTCACTGACCCATTGCAACTGTGAATGGACATGAGCAACAACCCTATCCAGAAAAGAGCATAATTACCAAAGACTCAGATCCCACTGCAATGATGGCTTGGGTCATACTAATGAATAAGTCACTGAAAAAGTACCGAAGTAATTGCTGGGTCAGGGAAATTGAGAATGAATTGTTCACCTGGGGGAGGGAGACCACCAGTTGCAACCTGATGACCATCTGTAGACAGAATCTACCTTTCATCCTGTTAACCTTCCTCTTCTAAATTTTAGGTCAAAAAGAGAAACCCCTGGCATCATAGAGGAGCTATTCTCTAATCACATCTAGAAAGTAGATCTCTGTGTTCTAAGTTGAAGACTGTGTTCACCATGAAAATATGAAATCAAATCTACTGCTTCTGAGAGTTCAGTTGACTGAGGGCCAGAGTGCTGCCCTACTGTTATGTAGTACACAGGAGACAAAGACAAGAGAGAAACTTTCATCATATTTCCGACAGATCTTTCCTTCCAAATATTTGCTAAGTTATGAACCTGCATGTGATTAAAGTTTAAAGAGCTAAGGTCAAAATTTCCAAAAGGTAGAACTTCCAGGAAGAACTGACAAAGACCTGGCAGGCCCTAAGTCTACACCTAAGGCATGGGTGGGGGTTGGACAACAAGGTGAAATCTACCAGTCTTATGTACTTAGGAGGCAAAGTCCCATTGAAAGTCACACACACGCGCATCAACTCATACTTCAGAACACTAGCAAAGACGGAATAAGTATAGTTGCAACCTATCCCTGAAATAACCATTATAGTAGGAAATCAAGGTGACCACCCATTCCTTCTATCTGTTGATAGAGGAATAGACAAAGTCTCCTAGGGAATAAACAATGGGCTCAGAATTTAAAAAGATCAGTGAATTGAAAGAGAGTTCAATAGAAATTATCTCCAGTGAAGCACCAAGAGAAAATGAATGGAAAGAAGAGATCTGTATGTATGGTAAACAAATATACATACTGTCGTCAAATAAAGACAAATAGCATATATAGGGGAACGTCTGTTTTTTGTTTTATGTTTAACACATTTATTCTATTATCATATTTAATCTATTCTTATCCATTATCTTTAATTTAATTTTGTTATCCAATCAACTTCTTTCTTGACAATATATTTTATAGTTCACTAAGATCATACTTAAACTTATCAAGCTATAATAAAATAAATATAAAAGCAAAAATGAGAATAATATTTATTGTTTCATTTCTATCAACTCTATGATATCTTCTAAAATGGTTTAAAATGTAATTCAGAGCTCCTATAAGATCACGTAATATACTATTAAATAGTGTAAGATGACAAGAATCAAATAGTGGTTGCTGGATAAATGACACTTTTTCCTGCCTTAATGACTGATCATCATGCGCTAGGCCAACATCCTACTGCTTCTGCACATCTTCATTTGGGAGGTGCACTGTATGCAGAAAGCTACAAAACGAGTGTAGTTAATGAGATGCCGCTGAAACTGAGACCCAAACTTCACTCTAAGCAAAGCGATAGTTAAAGGTGACGGAGGAGCAGACCGCACAAATGTCATTAGCAAGCACAGAAGCATGTTTGCACAACAGCAGAACTTTGCACTTCCAAAGGAGGAAAAGGCCTGTTTGGGTAATTTATTTTGGAATTGCTTTGTCAAAAGCTAATTTCATTTTGGCTTTGTGAGGCCAATTTGGCTCGTACGTTTGTGTTTTGATAAAGGTATTGGAATACTATTAAAATTCTAGCAACTCTATGGAGGTTATGAAACTTTCTCTAGGCACTATTCTTGTCTTTGGAAAGAATGAATTATGAATAATAAATGATAGAAAATTTTTAAATGAATTCACTCAACAAAAAATCATTGACTGAATGCTGTGTGCCAGACGCATACTAGGTATAAATCATCTTATGCTGCAGCAAGTCAGCTAGAGTACAAAAATAATTAGCAGAAAACAATTGTTATTTAAAACGTCTAATCTCCAAGCAAAGTTCCAAATTTAGTAAAATTTCATAACAGTTTAAGATTAATTTTTCTATTGCGAATTATAAGACTTCAAAATATAGTGGCTTAAAAATACTTATCTCTCATCAGGAAGGTGTTTTGTTTTGTTTTTTTTTTATGGCAGCTTGATCATATTAGGGAATCTTTAATCTTCTATTCAATCTCCATAAGGCTTTGTCCACAATGTGAAAAAGAGTTCTAGCCAGTGGAAAAAAGAAAAGACAACAAGAGAAGGTTACCTTTCGTTTAAAGGGGGTGACCTAGAATTTGACCACATCATTTCTACTTATATCTCATTACCCAAACAGAATGTTAGGCTGCACTTAATGAAGGCAGAGGACATAACATTTACCTGGACTGTCAGGTGGGTCCTTCTTTCCATGATATAATGCACTCACCTCTAACCCAATAATGGCCATGCAAGAATCCATCTACTTACTATGTAGCAAGGCATAATTTCACAATGTCTTCATAATAAGCAATCCTCTCCAGCAAGTTTTTAACCCAAATACTAAATCAAATTCTCTTCCATATGAAATATAAAATAAAATAGGGTCACGATAACTACCATAATACTCTCATTTGGAAAATGGAAGCACAAAAAACAAACACCTTCTGCTCTACAGCAATTGCCAATACATATTAGGCATGAATGCAAAAAGTTTCTGTGTTAGATTTTGAGGAATTCCTCTTTGTGAGTTCATATAGCAGTTCCAAGTTTTGCTCTCTTGGAGTTTCTTCTTTGTTCATTTTACTCTGTGGCCACACCTATGATAGTGGGGAAAAAAAAAGGGGTGGGGGAGGGAAATTATATCCTTTAGAGCTGCCCATTATTTTCAACATTTTAACCTGATTCCTGGGGGATATGCTTCTTAGGCTTTTGCAGTTCAGGTAATTGTGATCTGGTGGTTCATTCATTTATGTAATACAGTTCCCACAAAATGCATGATAGAATTCTAGGTTACTTGATTCTAATAGGTTCCACATGCAAGTGACTACAATACAGTGACTATCTCTAAACAGCTGGTATGTTTCATTGTGTGTCTGTTTTACTCTCTGAAACTCCATTTTTTTTTTTTTTTTTTTTTTTGGCATTTAAAAGAATTTTACTGGCCTCAGAACTCTGCCATCCATCTCTGTCAACATAATGACAACGACTTTGAAGCAGGATGTCAAAATGAGAGAAATGAGACACCACTCCGGATGGCTAGAATAGGAGGCCGCTCAGTGCGGCAGTGCAGCCACGGACATGGGCTCGGTGGGTGGGCGGTGAGTGCCTTCCTAAGAAGTAAAAGGTGCTCCTTCCTCTCTGTGCGACCAGCTTCACCACGTGTCGAATGAAACCGAAGAATGATTTCAGCCGCTTCGCTGGTAGTCTTTTTCAGTGTCTCACCCACACTGATCTTGCTCTAAGGTCATAGGCTAGATTGGTAACAAAATGTCTTTAATTCAATACTTGCAGCTGGACTAGCTTCCATAGTCTAACTAAGGAGATGGAGAAAAGTTTGGGGACACAGTGCTGTTTCCTGTTCATGCTACCTCTTCAGAGTAGCGCATCTTAAAACCAATCTCACTTCGGCTCTGGTAGAATTTTACTAAAAGTAACAAGCAATAGAAAATATTTTCCATGTGTCCAACCATTTCTGGTGAAGGATGAAGGTCTGTTGGTATACGGTCTTTCTTCTACGGAATCGCTAGTGATATTGTTACCATGACTTATCAAAGAGCACCAACTCCAGCAACAGTGACTGTGTCTTTGGCTCAGCTTTCTTTCTGTTCTAATAGGACAAGCCACATTACTTTTTATATTTTTTGTTCAGAATTGTTCTACTTATTTCTACTAAATTTTTTATTGGTTAAGATACGAGCTAAGCTATTTTCACAGGGAACCACAAAACAGAAGGACTTGAAAAGTATATGTAATTGTTTCAGTCTTACACAACAGTCATGTCAGCATGGAAGCCTGATGATTTGGGGGAGGAAAACTATCTGTGGAATGGGTTACTTGTCCACTTGGCAGGGGTTAACTCTACACAATATCTGCCTTGCAGTCCATACATACAGGAGAGAGAAGGGAAGGCACACACTTTCCTCTTTAAGACATTTCCCAGAAGTTGCACACATCTCTTCTGCTAGAAATTACAGCATGTGGTGTTTGTGTATTGTGTTGGAAATACCTTTACTAGTAATAAAAAAAGTAGGTGTTTGTGGAAACACTAGCAGCAACTTTTAACATATAGACATAGATATAAATGTTTATTTTGAATATAAGAGCATAATTTAGGAAGCTAACTGGTTGTTCATTTTTTGTTTTAATCTAAATAAGTTATATTGTCAAGTCATATTTTGATAAATTAGATAACAAAATGCTGAAGTGCTAAGGACATTTTTTTTCCCTCAAACATTTTAAATCATATTCACAGAATAAAGGTCAGATTTAATTAAACATATAGGGTATAAGTGTGCAGAAAATGCACCATTTCAACAAAATATCTAACTGCAACTTGAAATAAATGAGATGGAGTGTCTATAATTGAGGATCTTTAAGCAGACTTCTCTTTATACCTCTCCCTCATCATGGCTCCTTTTGTAACACTCTCTCAACAATTGACTTTCTGATTGAAATCTCATGAATTCAGAGTTGTTATTATAAATAATTTGGATTGTGGCACAAAGGTGTATAGGCACAATTATACTTTATATACTAGCAATAAATTATCTTCTATAGATGGCAAATTTATAAAAATATTAAAATATTCAATAAAGAATAAATCTTCTATTTCTATTTTTATAAAACAAATTTCTAAGGGCTTAAACTTATAATAGAAGTACTTTACCTCCAAAGTAATATTAAACCAAAAAGTTTATAGATATCTGTACTTATCAAATCCTATTTTTATTTGTTACAGTCAGCAGATCAGCTCAAAATATTTTACAGCAGACTGCAGGCTAGTTTCTTCTCTACCTGAAAAAGAAATATCCGAAAGTTAAAGGCAACTTTTAAATATTTTGAGATTGCAATATTGTGAAGCAGGTGTGGACTAGGAATGAAATGGAGTAAACAGTATCATTGATCTGCATTGTGAATTTTGAACAATGCCTTTCTTTTATAATTAATCGGTAATCACAATTTTGGGTTGAAAAGTTCAGCTCTCAGTCTTCAGTATAATATAAATGAGTTAAATGAGTTAACATGGGTAGATTTAGAGCAGTGCCGGGCACTTAAAAATTCAATAAATGTCAGATTTTCTGTGTCTTTTATTCATAATCTTACTCATTGTTCTGTGAATGTGTGTGGAATATAATTAGAATAGTTATAATTCATACCTCATATATAGATAGTATCAGTCTGTATGATCTTTTTTATTTTGCCATGAATTAGTTCTAAAATCAATTTCAATTAATAGTTTTTAATTTGCCTTACAAAAATCTTTCTTGTCTAGTCAATTCAAGGAGTAAAATCTACTTTACTACATGTACTCTATTTCAACTTCACCATTAGTGACTTTTGCTTTGCTTTAAATATTTATTGAACCACAAAAAGTAAGTTTTGATTTGGATACTTTCTATTAAAAAAAATTAATTTAATTTTTAAAGGTCGTCTTCATTTATGAGGATCAGGGCAGGACAGAATTGTTAATAGCACAAACCCTGAAGCTTAACTATCTCAATTGGCCACTCACTTATAGGGTGATAGTATTTCCATTTCACAAAGGTTAAAAGAAGAGTTAATTTACTTATTTTTCAATTTAAATCTAATATATAATATATCTCAAACATATGTTACTACATCTATCATTTTGTTTACCAGTGACTATTTTGAGAAAAACAAAATGTAAAATGTGAAATATAAAATTGTTCACTTATCAAAGCTCATGGTCAAGATTACTTTAGAGAAGTAATTGTTTTTTAATGTACGATAGGCATTCATCTATTACTGATCAAATATCCATGAGGGCAATTGCAGGTAATATAATTATATTAAATAAAATGTTTTATAAAAATTTAAATACAGATTATTTTAGGTACTAAAGAAAATAAAATATATTGAAACATTTGGAAGCTTTACATAAAAAAGCCTATTTAAATGAGTATGGGAGGAAATGCTGTGAAGAAGAGCATCTGACTGAAACTGTTGCTTTAATCAATGATTTATTTGTGTAATTACTTTAAATAATTAGAAGAAAAGACACAAGCAGTTGAGTATATTATACATTTCAAAGGAAGGTGCTTAGTAACAGAAAATAAGTAGTATAAAATGTAGATTAATAATTTTTGAAATAAATTTATAAATTAAAGTTACAGAATTAAAACCTTCTAAGAAAAATAAATATGTAATTTACATTAAGATTACAGTTAGGATATAATATAGCATATTAGATACTATTCTGGAACAATGACAGCTCCCTGAAGAGGTCCACTTCCTGATTCCCAAAACTACAACCATGTTACCTTCCCTGGCAAGAAGAACATTGTAGATGTGAATAAGTTAAAGATCTTGAATTGGGGAGGTTATACTCGATTATCTTTGTGTGCCCAATATAATGAAAAATATCTTTATAAATGTAAAAGAGAGACAGGTGAGTCAGAGAAGATGTAACCACGGACGAAGAGATTGGAGGAGTACAGATATGGAGTCCATGAGCTGGTGGCCTCTACAAGCTGGAAAAGGCAGGGACACAGATTGTCCTCCAGCACCTCAAAAAGAAACCCAACCCAGCTGACACCTGGTTTTAAGCTAGTGAGATACCTGTGAGACTTTAACCTCCAGAAGTATAAATCTGTGTTGTTTTAAGTGGTAATTTGCTACAATAGCAATAGGAATCTAACATATACAACAAGTTTAAACAATTTGAGAAGCCTAGATTCTAATTTAGGAAATAGTATCAATCTTTTTACATTCATTTTCCTCAGCTGCCAGACAGGCATTGTAGAGTCCATCTTATCTACCTCACAATATTATGCAGATATAACATTAATAATTGAAACACTGCATAGTTTAAATAGCTTGCTTCCATAATGCATTCATTCAAAAAATATTTATTGAGTGCCATCTATGTGTCCTTGGCACTGAGGATAAAGCATTTAATAAATATTCAAAACCCTCTGTACCTATGAAATATATATTCCAGTGGTGGGAAGGTATGTTAAATACAAATAAATAGCATGTATGCATAGTATGCCAGACAATGATCAGTGCTGGAGGAAAAGAAAATGAGCATGAAATTGATATAGAAAAGGGGGCGTGGTAAGTTAGAGTGATTATGGAATGTCTCAGTGATGAGATACTTGAGTAAAGACCTGAATGAGGTGAGAGTGAATCTTGTGCATATCTGATAGAAAGTGCTGCAAGTCTCTCTAAAGGCCTTGAGACTGACATGTGCCTGGATATTGAGAGGCTACTGTGTGTGACTGAAACACAGAAAGGCAGGCTGGGAAGCAGGAGATGCAGGCAACATGTAAGCAAGAAGGGAGCAGAGTTCGGGCAGATTACTGTGGGCTTTCTTTGTCTTAATTAAGACTCTGATTTTTATGCTGAAAGAGAACAGATGCCCTCGAGTTTTGAGCAGAAGAGTAACATGATTGAAAGTAAGCTTTTGAAAGATTTCTCCAGCTGTTATGTTAAGATCTGCAGCTGAGGAGAGACAAGGTAAAAGAATATCGTAATCATCCAGGCCACTGATTTTGGTGGTTTGGTCCACGGTTGTACTACCATAGGCAGTTAGAGGTAGTTCAAGTTTGAATACACTTTGAAAGGGTGAGCTAACACAATTTGCTGATTCATTGGATGGGATATATCAAGGAAAAAAGAATCGAGGATGATTTCAAAACATCTAGACCACGCAGATGAAATATGGTGTTACCCCCAACTGAGAAGGGCAAGACTGAAGGAAGGGTAGTTCTGGAAGAGCAAGTGCTTTGTTTTAGGCAGATGAAGTTGCAGATGCCTGGTAGTTCTCCAGGAATGGATGTTCTGTTGGCATTTGCACATGCCAAACTCGGCATTATTAACATGGTCCAGATGAGAAACAGAAATCTTCATGCATAATAAAATCATTATTTAATTTACTTATTACAACTTTGTCAGGTTTCCTAAGGAAAATTTTAGTGTAGCAGTACCTTTAATTTGTATATCAGTTTGGTGTCTCACTGTTTAAAATGGCAAAATGGAGCCAATTGTCCTGTTCCTAAATATGTTATGTGACAAAGCTAAGGTAAATAAAGTTTGTTCAATAAAGGAAAATCATATTAACCTTTATTACTATAATCACTCATGCAAATTTAAACTTTTAGAAACTATATTTTTATTTCAACATTTGAAGTGCAAGATACTCAAGACAAATTATTTAAGTGAGGATGCTGATTTTTTATATTTTCTTAATTAAACTATATAAATTATCTCATTATTTATCTTTAGATTCTTTCTTAAAATATAAGGCCACTTCATTTTACTTATACAATTTGAGGTTCAAAAGTACTCTGAAAACCTGCTTCTTGAATTGTTGCATTAAAAATTAAATTGTGAAGTTAAATAAAGATTATATCTCCATAATGATTCTGGATATTTCCTTTAGATCTACTCCTCCCCGCCCCCACACTCACACAAAATGAAGGATTTCCATTGAATTATTGTTTTTATTTACTTTAATATTTATATTGTATGAGGAGGAGTAAAATGAAGTTTGTATGCTTCCTTTGTTGCCATAGCCACAATAATGCAGAGAATAAAATTTGATGTTTAACTAAATGGAGAAAGTTTCAAAGAAAAGGAAGATCTATGATCTGTGGCCCAAAAGACAAGCTTGAATTACAGGTCTACTTGAAAATGTTGGAGTAAAATGCTTAGACCCAAGATAAAGATATTATCTCATTAATCTTTTGTCCAAAATCTTCAACAAAATCTACATTTCTTCCAAACGGCTTGTGAATTTCCTAACCTTTTTTGGTGGGTATTGAGGACGTAATATTAGTGGGAGATTCAGGGATGCAAAGAATTAAGTCTTGCTTCAATTATAACATGGAGTAGAAACAGATGTTGTTCTTGGAGCATTGGTAATATGGGGCTTATATAAGTAAGAGGATAATAATAATAATAATAACATGAATATCGACATTGCTATAATGGAGAAGATGAGTTGAGAATGAACAGAAAGGGAAACTAGCCCCTATTTTACATCAATAATCTTGAGGAAAATGATATCTAAATTAGGATTAGTTTGGATATAGGTCAGAATGAGTTGGGGATGTGAGGTGGTCTAGGAAAAGGCAATTGCGTGTGAGCAGGGCTTTAAAGCAGCATAATAAGGAGACTAGCGTGAGAAGGAGGGAGTAGTAGATGGGCAGGAGAGGCACTTAAGAATAGTGTAATAAACAGCCTTGTCAGAATGTGTAAGGGTTTGCACTTTAGCTTGAGGGCAATGAAGAAACTCTACCCTTTAATAGGAGCTAACTGTTGACAATAAAATTGCAAGCAAAGCATATACAGTTCATGCTTTCATAAAGTTTAAATTTTCCTGGAGGCAAAAGACATTGACCTATTTGTCATACAGAAAAATAATAAGAACAATAAATGGCAAGTCTTCCTTCTTCCTTTTTATTTTTATTTTTTTCTGGTAGATCTGTCCAAAATGTCCAAAATGACTATAGCGATTTAATTTTCACTTACCATACAACTTGGTCTTTAATGCAGAATTTCACCAAATAGGTTTTCAGAGTGATTAGATTATTACTCTAGAAAGTAAACTCTAGTGTTTCGAGAAAGAGTGAATTGGAAGAACTAAGCCTAGTTGCAAGAAGACAGAAAAAGCCAACGGTGGTCCCTTAAGAAACTATTGAGTGAATTTCCACCTTTTCTTAGTCCATTCATGCTGTTTAATCATAGTAAGTACACATTTTTTATTCCTATATTAATCTAACATATCTTAAGCATCTACTCTTTAATAAGAAATGAGCTAACTGTTGCAGATAAAATAATGAGCTAAGCGAACACATCATACTTTCATAAATTTTAAACTCTCCTAGGAGCAAAAAAAAAAAAATTGAACTATTAATCTTTCAGGCAAATTTATTACTTCATTATGTGTTTACTGTGTGAAGAAAGAGTAAGTGACCAATGAAAGTATAATGCAATAAAGCATAATTTTTTTTAGTGTGGGTTTAGTCACAATTCTAAACTGTTTTGTAATTTCTGAGATTTTAGAAGTATCAAGAGACCCAAGTGCCTACAAACAGTTAACACTTGAGTAACTAAATTCTCTTAATAAAATAATTGACTTAAAAAAAAAGTCATTATATTCCAGTAACACAAAGCTTTGTGAAATAAAATACTAATATCTTTCATGCTAACTTTCAAAATATAGGCTTGTTAAGGAAGTTGTCTCATTTCTTAAATTAGTTAACAAGGTTTGTTTGTTTGTTTGCATATTTTACTTACTTTTTAAGTGTTCACCTCAGAGAAATGATTTAGATACTTTAACTAAAACTCCAACAATCATTTATTCATATTCTACAGAAAATAAATACTAATCTAAAGTATTACAGTTCTAGTCACTAAATGGCTGAGTTGAAAAAAATATTTAAACATCTTTTTTTAGCGATATTTTAAAATAAGGTTTTTACACTTAAATTATCAGATGTACTACTAAAATATCCACATAACTATAATGAATGTAAACCTCTACGGGCATAATCACATACAAATGTTCACAAAGTGTTCTTGGCTTCTGTGTTAGTCTCCATTTTTGCAAAAAGAAACCAAAAAGGATTACTGACCTCTGCACACATATATAGACAAACTCTGATAAGCAATCCTTATTTTTATATGGTATCAAATCAGGAAGATTTTTATTATAACATCACTCTTTCCCTTCTTCAAAAAGGATAAATACACAGAGAATATTATTGGGGTTATAAAAGTACATTCCTCTTAATCTGCTGTTCAGATAATGATGTAAATTCTAAATCTTCCAAATGACTCATTAATTTTCCCACACATTGAACAGTCAAGTACAACTAATGAATTGTCTTGAGAGAATGAATTCCTTCTTAAATCTAAATATATATACTTGTTATTCATTTTTCAGTGTTTCTGGTATTTTTGAGTTGAAAAATAAATTAGTATAATAAATAATTAAAAGCCTATTAGATTTGCACAAATGTGACATATTATTACTGATGTGTGTGGTTTTTATTATTTGACAAAAATATTTTTTCAAAAATACAAACTATTTATCTACTTATGTATAAGTGATGAAAATTCTGTATACCTAAAATTATTTTATATTCAGCAATCCTAATCCTCAAAATTATACCAATAAACCATACAAATATTGTGACTCAATTATAAGCTACTGAATTGGATTTTTCCATTTTATAAGCTTCTACCAAGTATCAACATCCAGGTGGCATTTACTGCTTCCATTAACCTAGCCAAACTTAAATAATTTAACAATTTTTCATGTCAATTTTACCTTTCTACAATCCTATTTGTATGCAAATATAGAATTAGAACTTTCTAAATGACTCAGAATAGAAACAAATAAAATCAGTATGGCAAGGTTATGAACACAAGGATGATATCTAAAATATATTGTTTTTAAAAATATGGGTTGGCCTTATAGGTAAAGAAAACATCATTACTAAAGAATGTATCATGATCATTGTATCTAGATATGACTCTTCACACTTAGGTCATATAGGCTGTAGCATGTTATCAGTAACAATGAATCTCTCTTTCCTTGCAGGATAGTTAAGATAATTATCTATACAGGCAAAAATGGATGATACTCAGCATCATGAGGTGTATAACTTATGTAATTGTTCAGAGATATATAGTTATTATGATATAATAAATACCATGTCGCTTTTTTGGTAAGAGTAATGATATCATGGTGTTTTTAATTAAAACATCCTATGTAATTTAAAAATTGCCAAAGCATGGCAGAGTAAACAATTGATGAACTATAAAGAATTTTGATGAATTTCTTAGTACATGGTTTTATACGAAGCAACAGTCTAAAACAAGACATTATATATTCTAAGATTTAAACAATTTTCAAAATAAATATTATTATGATCAGAAAGCTTATCAGCAGTAATGGCTGGATTTCAATTTTTTTAAGTCTAGTGGGTAAGGGCAACCAGACTATTAATAATTATTGAACCTGGTTCTACTAAAGTTAATTTTCATGGTGAAGCCACAAAGGTCAGGATCCAGAGATCCAATTTCCTGCCCTTCCTATAACATCTAAATGATCTAGATAATCAGAAGAATTAATTTTATAATTCCATGTTTGATGCATTTCACTTTTATTATTTTTACTCATGTCTTCCTATTTTTTCTTTGTGTCATGTTCATTGCATCAAATATATTTTCCATCATAAGGATGTTAGTTGACACTGCCAGTATGATTAGAAAATATAGTTATCTTGCTTCAGCCGCTGTTTATATTCATAACTACAAGTTGCACCAGCGAGCAGCCTATCAATTCATAATACATCAGTATGAAATAAATCTAAATAAAGACTAAAGAGTCAAATGAAGTACAGAATAAGGATAATTTGCCTTATTTTGCTACTTTCTTATCTGGGTCTCTTTTCCTATTGTTCAGGTATCACATTTGTGCCAGATGAAAAAGAAACAAGTAATTATTTAACAAGAAGGAAGTTTTTTTAAAAAGTTGAATACAAGTGTCTCTCTATATGCATACTCCTTATAAGCAAGCTGAATTTGTCTATTTTATATCCTCTTATCTACTTCTTTTGGAAACATAGGTTTATTATAATAACCAATCTCCTTGGATGCTTTTAAAGAAATCTCTGTGTCAGCATTTAACCTAGTGAGCTTCTTTGCCAGAGTGTGCCAATTAAGCTCTTGTGAATGTCAAGCAAGAAGAAAGTGTAGGAAGAATCCACATCAAGCGAAAGAACACATTTTATTCACAGAGATTTTAAAATGTGGGTAAAACCATCAGAATAGATGATAAAATTGAATCACAGTTTGTATTTGAGTCTTATCTTTTTATAATACAATCCTGAAACTTTATAGTATAAAACAAATAAGAAAAGAAAAACTGTGAAAATTGTTATTTAACACAAGAAAAAGGATTATCCAAGAAATATACAAGATTAGGAAATAATGATAATGCCAATATTAATTTAAAAGCTTAAATAACGCAAACAAATTTTATGAAATGTATAGATTTTATACAATTGCAATATAACCTTCAGATATCTTATGACATTATAGTCATTTATAGTAATTATATAAGCATTAACTAGAGTTGAAATTCATTCCCAATGGAAAAGTTCAATAAATATAGAACAAATTAGTATGATTATTAATTTGAGCAAGTTGAAATAGTCAGAACCAAATTAGACCCTTTCTTCACCACTCACAGAATAATTGTGAAAATAATTTTTATGTGGCTGCTTATAGTGCATCCTTCTGTGGTTAATATAAGGCATGACTCTTACATCACAGTCTTGTATTGCCCAACTTTTAAAATTTATGTTTAGAAATTTCATATCTTGAGAAAATTTGTCTTCTTACCACTTTATTTGATGTATTCTAATAACCTCTGCCTCACATTCTGTACCTATACAGGAGTATATTCAAACGCTTTCACAGTAAGATTGGGGCATTTAGAAGAAACACCTGAGCAATGGTGTAGACGATGACAGAAGGTGGGCCAGTAGTCAGAACGACCTCAGAGTAGGGTGCGGCAGTGACCCCAAGGAGAAATAATTAGAGATTAACTTCTGCAACAGTATGGATATGAAGGAGAGGGGAACTGGCGATGGAATTGCAATATTAAAGTTTTGTTTCCTCTCCTCCACAAAAAAAAAAAAAAAAAAAAAAGGTTTTGTTTTGTTTTATAATATAGGAGCAAATGAGAAGGAAATGTCAAAGCTAATTCACAGATTTTTTTTTTTTATTGACAACTGTGATATACATACATTTAAAGATACAAGGGGTTTTATGTCACTATGGATTACCAAAGAAAAGATAGCCAGTAGGTATTTTGAAATCTGAATTCAGCAGGCACATTTAATTTTGATTGATGGTTTTATATTCATGATGGTATTTATAATTTTTAGATGGGTTGTCTAAAGAGAATGTATAAAAAACTGGAGGAGAAAAATAATAATAGATGAAAAATCATCGATATTTGACAAGGTGAACAAAGAAAAAGAAAACCATGAAAAAGATTAAGGAAAAAGTTTTATGAATTAACAGTACAGGAGAGGGCCAAATAAATATAACTTGTTGACATATATCCCACTGAAGGAGAAAAGAAAACTAGTACTAACAGATGACAATTCTTTCCATTATTTTACCTCTATCTACAAATGTCCTTTAATATACATCCTTCTAGTCTTTCTTATATCACATACCCTTGTGTCTCTTTAGGGGCATCATAAAATGGGTAATCAGGCAAAAAAGGACCTCAGTGCAAGGGAGAAAAATACTTTCTATTATAATGTTATCAATATTTCAAACCATATAAAGGAAGTATATATTAAGGAAGAGAGCCACAAAATTAAAATACTGTAGATAATGTCAATTACAGTAAAATCAAAATGATAGAAAATATATCAAAATGATAAAATATTTGATTTATTTTTGAAAATCACAACACAATAACAAGTAAATTGAACCAATAAGAATGAATGAAATAAAATCTGCAGCCCCAGAAACATAAATTCTTTTTTTTGTATAGGTATCTCCTAGAGTCACAGAAAGAATTAGTGAATTATAATTAGTTGCTGTTAAATCCACTTAAAATACAACCTAGAAAAACAAAGTGTGAAAAATACAAGAAAGATATTGAAAGACTATGTAAATAAATATTAAAAAGTATAAACTTACAAAGAATGAGAGTTTCATAAATATGGAACTAAGGGAATAAAATAGTATTATTCAAAAATTTTACTAAATATTTTGCTAATATAATTTTGAATAATTTGCTAAAAGTTTTCTATCAGGAAAGCAGCAAGTGCATATTACAGGTGTCTTTTGCCAGCCTAGTTATGGTCTGAGGGATAGGGGTTTATGATAAATGGCATCCTCCTATTTCCATCAAATTATGAACATTTTAAGAAATAATGCAAATATGACCAATTTTGAGGACAAACTAATGGTTTTATGACTGATAGAGCCTTGGTTGCAATGCAATGGAAGGTTTTGGGTCTTTGGCCAAGTGCACTATTTAACTGAATCTCAGAATTAGGCATGACTCCAGTTGCAAAGGAGTCAAGTCATAAAGATATTCCATTGCTCAGGAAAAGGTTACTTCTGGGGAAGCAATGAAAATTCTAACTAATTTTCAAGGAGAGCAGAAAAGGGCAGTCCTGGAGCAAGATCAGTTAGTTTATCTGCAGACCACCCTGCCTCCGAGAGACTACAGGGCAGGGCTTACTCAAAAATACCAGTTATTTACTCTTTTTAGAGAAACTCAACAGATAAGTGTCTTTCCCCCTCCATATCCTCCATCTCCTTCCCCACTCCATATACAGAGTAACATAATAATAAGAAGGCAGAGTGATTCTCAGGTTATTCTTAGAGAAATTAATTTTCGTAAAGCCAGATGTCATTATCCTTAATAGTATATATATGCAATAGACCCATACAGTTGGTGAAGAGTCCATTAATCTCTTATTATATTTGTGTGAGTCTTACCACAGTGCTTAGTTTCAACAACTAAGCCAGGCTCTCAGCTCTATTGTGCTTGGAAGTCTTTTGGTCTAGTCATCCTGCAGGAATCAAATTGTCGGCCACCTCTACCTGATTCCAGACCCAAAGACGCATAGATCTGTACCTTCAGCTCTTTTTATGTGTTATGTAGTCAATGAATATTAGAATTATATTTATAAATATGTACATACATATCCAAAAGACATTTATCTGGGGAGTCAGAAAGATCAAGAGACAGAAAGACAGAGAAAGAGAGAAAAGATAGTACAGTATGAAGTTTCAGTGATATCTTGACCAAGTACATCCAGCCAAATAATCTTTTTGCACCATAGATATTAAATATATATATATGTATATATACACATACACATACACACACTTACTTAATGCCACATTCATGTCCTGAATGTGTTAAGAGTAAATTTGGCAGCCCATATCATAATTCTGAATACAGTAGTTTAACCAAATAAGGATTGATTTTTATTTTTTCACAGGACAAAAGGTAAACATTATAGGCTGGTGAAGAATTTTGATGATAAAAGCAATAGTTCGGAGTCTTTCTATCTTTTTGGTCTATTATCCTAAGCACACAGATATTATTCCCATGTCTGGTTGCATAATGGCTTACCTCTCTCCACATTTCACATTATAAGTGGAAAGTTAAAGAAAAGAAGACTCGATTCATTGAATTTGGAGGAAAAAATATTCCTTATTTTGTTATAATTTTTTTGTCATCAGAAGGATCTAGGTGATATTTAAAGCAAATACTATCTTTTTAGCAAAATAAGTCCAGTTTTTAAGTAACTTACTTTCAACAATTCTGAAAAGATAAAATATGCTAGGCATAATTTTAAACTCTTTTTTTATTTATAGTTTATCAAATTACATTTATTAATTGTGGACAGTACATTGATATTGTTTATAGTGAAATATTACTTGCAAGGATGAAGAAAATTATTCTAGCAGTCTTATGAAAAATTTAATTTCCAGAAGAGTAAAAGAAACTCTAAAATGGAAGAAAAATATGGGGATTTGCATACCATATAGAAAAATGTTATATATTATGTAGTGATTATTAGACTAATACATTAGATTTTATTTTAATCATACCATTTGATAAAACAGTTTTTCAATGTAAAAATATGATTAAAGCTCATGTGTTCTTGCATTATCTGGTAAATAATTACTCAGAACTAGCACTACTATATTTAAATGTGTCATTTCTTTGTCAAAATAAAATCTGGTATAACTACACTTTGAAAGATACAAATATTGAGATACTAAAAACCAGGTGCTGCTTTTGCATAATCAATTTTATTTTACTTTATCGTTAAGCTTAATGACAATTTAATATCATTGCTATCTTTTTGAATGATGATTATAGACATCTAAAATTTAAAAAATAACTAAAACGCTTCATATCAAATATGTAGAAACAAATAAAAATGTTAAGTTCTTACCTAGTATTTAAAAAATATGAGAATAAATTGTTTTTCTAAGAATAAAGCTATTTTTTTATTAAAGTCCAAGTATACACAGTAAGCAAAATAGCAATTTGATATCATCATAGATCCCTCTAGAATATATTAATGTGCTAATAAGAAGTATGATGAAGTGTATATTTTAATATTGCCACAAACTATGTAAATTATTTTCACCTATTTAATTATTTAGATACATAATGACTTTTGTCCTTAAAATACTATCAGCCTCACAAGTGGAAGATTTTTTTGTGTGTGCAATTTTTTCTTAGCTGCTCTGACAATCTCTTAACAGAAATTCTAAATGGACCATGTCTATCTGTTGCATGATGTATGAATAAACTAAATATAATTCTTTAGAGATGCTTGTGGCACTGATTGCTTTGACAAATCCTACATCTGCTCAATCTCCATTGTTTAATTTTTCAGTAAAAAGAGAAGAAACAAATGTTCTGCCTTTGAGCAGAATTAGTTACAGAGGATAGATTGAGAATATTATTGAGAGGACAGAAACTAAACATATGCTATATAGCAGCCATCTAAACCTTCAAAATAAGGTCTATAATATAATAGAATTCAATCTGCCTGTGTTTTAAAAGATCTTCACAAAAAGTCATATAACAGAAACATTCAATGTATTTAACCAGAAATTTTACATTAATGTGTTCATTGGAACAACACTTATTAAGCATCTCCCACACACCAGATATGATTCTAAGAGTTGCATGTAAGGTAAGACAAAGACTGTACTTTCTTAGAGCTGATTTCTTAAGGAGATGTAAGCCAATAAACAAGCACATTTGAAAAAGCATATCATTTCAGTTGCTGTAATGCTATGAATAATATGGTAGTGTGATGATTTAGAACTTAACTAGAGTAGGGTTGAAGCGTGCTAGAAATTTTAAGCAGAGTTACGTGAATGGTCTGTATGAGGAAGCGATGTTTAAAAACGAATGAAGTGTTGAGAAGACTGTGACAAGAACAAATTCAAATAACCTGGACTTCTACAGTGCTTATACTTTTAATTGTGGTAAAATACATATAACACAAAATTTATCATCTTAATCATTTTTTAAAGTCATTTATTTATTTTTAAGTGTATAGTTCTGTGGTATTAAGTACATTCACATTGTTGTGAAACAGATCTCCAGACCTTTTTTGTCTTGCAAATCTGAAACTCTATATCCATCCCTTAAACAACCACTCCTTCCCTCACACCTCAGCCTTTGGTAATCACCATTTTACTTATGTCTCTATAAATTTGACTATTTTGACTACCACTGATTTGACTACTTTGAATATCTCATAACTGAAAACATTCAGTATTTGTTTTTTTGGGACTGACTTACTTTACTTAGTGTAACATCCACAGGTTTATCCGTATTGTACCATGTGACAGGACTTCATTCTTAATGTTGAAAAAGTTCCATTGTATGTGTATATCACATTCTGATTGCTCATAAAAAACAAAACAAAACAAAAAAAAAACAGAACTAGTATGAACATCCTATTTCTGAATATAGATCTAAAGTAATTGAATAATAGTAGAATCTCAAAGAGATATTTGCACTTCCATGTTCATAGCAGTGCTATCATACTAGCCAAGAGATGAAAGCAACTCAAATGTCCAGCAGTGGATAAATGGATAAAAACCTAAGGAAGTTTTCAAATGTACTTACAACAGCTTCTTTCTCTGTCTCATGGCAGCAGAATAAAATAATATTTTCAGTCTATCAAACATGTAGAAGTTCTAACTAGATAGAAAAGTGTTTCTTTCATTTAGGTCTGTCACTTGAATAATATATCCGTATATGATATTCCTGAAATATCCTAACACATCAAACAGAAAGAGAACAATAAAATTTTGTATAAACATATTCATTTAAATAGTAAACAAGTATATTATATAAATGTTCTGGATTGTTTAAATCTTAAGAACATTTAATCACACTCTGGTTCTCAAATCCAGCAATACTTGGAACATTCAAATATTTTATTCTACTTCATCTGTGAAATTGAGACACGTAACTATTTTTAAGTTTTAGTCTTACTTCACTGTCAGTTCAAATTTAAAAAAAAAAAAAGAAAAAGAAATAAAAAACCCTTTAGGGCATTCTTTATCTTTGTTTTGTTTTTTGTTTTTTGTTTTTGTTTTTCGTATTTCTCCTTGGGCCAAATCCAGAGACGGCTCCTTAAATTTCCTTCTATGCACTGATACATATTACATCTTTTGAAAAATATTAGATTTACTTGACAGATTCTTAAAGCTCTGCTCAGCAGGAACTTGAACAACTCTCTCATATCCTTATACCTGGCTCTGCACAGCCTCGAAGTTAAACGCTAGCACTGTCTGTTCATTTCTCTAAAATAGAAGCAACTGCTTTCCAGTTACAATCAAATTTAAGTTATTATCCAAATGTTTTTCTTTAAAAACAAGTCTGCTTTGCTCAATTGATTTATTTCCATTTCAGCACTTGTGAATATGAACTTATTGCACGTATTATGAAAGAAAAATTGATCCTATAGAGAAAAAGAAGCTATAAGATTTTCTCATGTGAATTTGTCAGACAAAGATTGCTTATTTAGATGGCTATAGAGAAAATAGATGAATTAACATAAATTTTAGCAAATAGAAGCTTAGGTTAGGCACAAATGAAATTCATAATAAGGCCAGGGAATGTTTTTATTTTTAAGAAAAATAAAATTTAGATACATTTATATTGAGCGGCAAAGTAATTGGATTCAACAGCTAACAGTTAAACGTACTTGTTCATAAAAACAGACATTTTTAAAATAGCTTTCTTTGTTTGATTTATTGGGAGATACTCATTTGCGACACATCCTTTCTGGTATTACCCCTGTTCACCCCACACCCTCGATCCCCATCCCTGACCCAGAAGAAACACACACAAAGGTATTTAACAAGCACAAAGTTAATATTATAATATTAGATTAGGTAGTCTTTTCTTTTTTCTTTTTCTTTCTTTCTTTCTTTTTTCTTTTCTTTTTTTTTTTTTTTTTTTTTTTGGTGAGCCAACCCTTGGTTGACCTTACAGATTGTAAGGACCTTGTCAGCTACAATCTCTTAATTTTTATGCCTACAGCACCTGGTCTTCCTATGTGGTCTCCCATCCAAGTACTAAACTGGCCCAACCCTGCTTAGCTTCCAAGATCAGATGAGATTGGGCTTGTTCAGGGTAGCATGGCTCTCTTAAAGGGGGGAATTCACTAAAGAAGTTAACAAATTTCTTTTATTTGAGCTGTCAGGGAATCTTGATGAAGTCTATTTCATGAAGATAATTTTTGCATCAGGTTTTTATTTAATTTTTTTTACATTTTATAATCTAAGACTATTTCATGTTTTAATTCTGAACATATTTTTCCCTTATCAGAGACAGTCATATTTTTTGCCAACATAGAATTTACACCAGATATTTTCCTTTACTTTCTCTTTTAGAAAAGTGTCATCTTGTCAAAGACTTCTTAATGCCTATATTTCCCATTAAAACAAAACAAAACAAAACTCTTCCCCTAAAATTATTAAGGTTATTGTTTTGTTTTGTTTTGTTTTCTTTGAAAATGTGTTGGATTTTTTTTTTCACATTTGGAGCCTCCCTACTCATCTTTGTTAAGTAACTCTTTCTCTACCCTGTTAATAATGTGTCATATAATGATGATGAGCTCAATTTTTTTTTTTTTGGTATTTTCTCTTTTTAAGGGACCCTTTCGACATTACGTTACTCTTGAAATTCTAGGTGTTCTTCAAGTTCTCAAATATACTTTCTTCATTTCCTTTCTGATACCCTTGTCCAGGTTTTGGCTTCTCATTGGTAATATGATTTGATTGTACTTTAATACCTTTTGCTAAAGTCTGGCGATAACTAGGTAACTCTTAACTATCTCTCCTGGTAGACTGTTCCCTGCAGTTATGCAATGAACTACACTATCTTTCATTTAGTACTAATAAGCACACCAAAAACTCATCATAGATGGAGACGTGCACGTATATGTGCATATGTGTAACTAGTCGATAAGCCATTTTACTATCTCACATTTTAGCACCATGTTTCTGTGTTAATTAGGATAATCATTTCCTCATATCAGGACATGTCAGAATTCTAGTTAACTATGCACAAAGGTCCTTAGTGGGAACTATCAAAAAGAAAAATATAATCACAGGAATGTTTTCTTAAGGCTATAGTAAAGACTAATAAAATGATTCCGCCTCACAGATTTTTGTCCAAGCACACTAATTAGTTTTGTCTTTCCATTTTGATTGGCCTAGAAAAATATTGTCAGATTCTTATTTTCTGGAAGCTTCATCTTTGTGGGAAATCTTGTTTTCTAACAATGGCCATCCAATATTTTCCATTTCACATACTCTTCTGCAATGTAATCTTTCCACTCATGGACCAAAGGTGGAGTCTACTTTTCCAACCCTTAATTCACAGCAGGCCTTGTGATTTCTTTGCCAAATAGAACATCAAGTAGTGACAAAGAGTTGTAAGTGCACTTTCTACCTGGCTTGTACCTTTCATGTTGTGTTTTTGGAAAGCCAGCCATCATATAAGTTTAACTTTTTTCTTTAAATTATTGAGGTAATATTGAGTAACAAAATCAAATAAGTTTCAAGTGTATCATTCAACAGTTAGTTTATATATATATATATATATATATATATATATATATATATATATTGCATTGTGTGTTCACCACCCAGAGTTAAAGTTCCTTTTGTCACCAAATATTTGACCCCCTTTACCCCTATCTACCTCTCCCGACCACCCGTCTATCAAGTAACCAGTAATCCACTGTCCGTGTCCATGAGTCTCTGTTTGTTTGTCATGGTTCTTTGTTGTTTTCAATTATATCTCACATATGAATGAAATCATATAGTTTTCAGCTTTTTCTGTCTGACATTTCACTTAACATGATCATCTCAGGATCTATCCATGTTCTCACAAATGACAATATTTCATCTTTTCTTATGGCTGAGTAATAGTCCATTGTATATATGTACCATATCTTCTTTATCATCTATCTCAGGACACTGCAATCGTTTCCATGTCCTGGTCACCATTAATAATGATGCTATGAACATCGAAGTGTATATTTCTTTGCATGTAAATGCTTTCAGGTGTTTTGGGTAAAGACCCAGAAGAAGGAATGCTGGATTGTATACTAATTCAATTCTTAGTTTTTTGAGGAACCTCCATATTGTTTTCCATAGCAAATGCACCAATTTACATTCTCACTGGTAATGTATTATGGTTTCTTTTTCCCCCACAACCTCTTCAACACTTGTTATTACTTGTCCTGTTGATGATAGCCATTCTAACAGGTGTGAGACGGTATCTCATTGTGGTTTTGGTTTGCATTTTCCTAGTGAAGTTGAGCATCTTTTCATATGTCTGTTGGCCATTTGTATGTCTTCTTGGGAGAAGTGTCTGTTCAGGTTCTCTATGCATTTTTTTAATTGGATTGTTTATTTTTTTATTACCGTTCTGTGAGAAACCATGAGACATGGAGAAATCAAGAAGGATAACCTGTCATAAAGGGAGAAAAAGGCAAAGAAGTATCATGGTACTCAGCATGTGAATGAAGAAACCACTTTATCAAGAAATTCACCATCCCCAGGAGTCTCAGCTGCCAGGTGGTTGAGTGAAAAACTATCTAGCTCTGACTTTTTTCAAATCATGACTTCCGTTTGTAGGCACCAATAGATAAACAAAACTTTTTAAAGTAATATTTTAATGTATTTTAAAGTAAAAAAAAATGCTTCTTATAGACACATTTTTTAAATTTAAAAAGTGAAATAGAAGAAAAAAATCAAAAATTACAAAACACAGATTTAAGTGTTTCATAAGCTTACCTAGAACAGACATGACTAGATGCCTGTTAATATTCCCTATTATTATTGTAACAAATTACCACACATTCGATGGCTTAAAACAACACATTCTCCCGTAGTTCTAGAAGTCAAAACTCCAAAATTGGTTTGGCTGGGTCAAAATCAATGTGTTCATCAAGTTGTGTTCTCCCTGAAAGCTCTAAGGGAGAATCCATTCCCTTGCCATTTCCAGCTTCTAGAGCTGCATTCCTCGCATTCCTTGGCTTGTGGCCTTTTCTTGCATCTCCAAAGTCAATAGTGTAACACATTGCTTCAGTCATTCCATTGCCTTCTTCTTCTACATGAAATCTCCTTGAGCTTCTTTCTTTTAAGTACACTTATGATTATATCCAAGATAATGTCCCCATTTTAAGATCCTTAACTTAATCACTCTTGCAAAATTTTCTTTGCTCTATAAGGTAACATTCATAGGTTCCAGGTATTTGAACATGGATATCTTTGGGCGGCACTATCCAGCCTCTCACAGTGACATATAAGAAAATGATTTGGCCTGTGAGGACAAATGACACTCCATTTTGAAGAAAAATTCACCACTGCAAGCAGTGCACAACAACTTTCTAAAATTCAGCATTTGTTGAAAGTTCATATTTTCTTTTTAAAATTTGGAATACTTATAATTTCAATTCAAATGCTACCACATCATGCAAATATTTCTATAATTGTGACAGAAACACTATATCTAATGGAATTTTAAGAGGAATTTCTTCAATTTTTTCCTCAGGATTTTGCCCATGAGACGGTATGCTCTGCATCTTTCAGTCCTTTCCTCCCCAGATCAAAAAGAGACATTTCATATTGCAGATAGGTTAGAGAGGAGATTTAAAGCAAAGAGCCAAAATGATTCTGCCTTCTTAAATTAAAATAAAGTATATATTTAATTTCTCACAAGTTAACTAGGTATATTGAAGTTTAAAAACCAAAGCTTTATCATCTTTATTCTTTAGTGTTGTTCTGAAAAATTCACTCTGAGACCGATGACAGTGTCCTGCTTTGATGTCTGAATAGAAAACCATTTTTGTGGCCAAAAAAAAAAAAAGTTAATATCTAACATCATAAAACATACACAGAGACATAGACATGTTTTAACATGTTTTGTGAATATTTTAAGTTTTATTCATGCCTTTTCCCACTTAATAGTGGTTCTGAAATTTCAGTGGGGGTCAACATCACCGAGAGGGTTTATTAAAACCCAGATGATCAGGCCCTACTCCCAGAGGTAGATCTGGAGTGAGGTCAAAAATTTGCATTGATAACAAGTTTCTTGGTAATTCTAGCCCTGCAACTCCAGGGACTACTACCATAGAACACAGTGACTATAAATCTAGTTCTCAATTTATACTTGGTGACCAAAGAGCTACTTTTACTACTGCTCCAAAATAAATTTCACATATGATACACAGCCTGCCAAATATGCCTTATAGTAGTTTTAATCTCCTTTATTCAAAACCTGCTGCACAGAAAAGATATTTTTTATGTTATTAGAATGAATCTGAAGTTTTTAGCACATCTCAGTCTCCTTCTACATATTATTTTTCTTCTTAGTCTAAAGCCCCACTTGGGATTAGAGGAGGCCTCCTGACTACAGTCCCATTGACTTCACATTTCCTACAAAAATTTTTCAATAAATAAAATCTTTGATCAACTCAAAAGGATGTCATTATTTCTCTGAGGGATGGAAAGAATAAAAACAAAATTTATTACAGAAAAATACACAGCAGGGTACCCATCCCATATCTGACTCTCTGTCTCTCTGTCTCTGTCTCTCTCTCTCTCTCTCTCTCTCTCTCTCTCTCTCTCTCTCTCTCACACACACACACACACACACACACACACAGAATTGTTTTGAATGTTGTTATGGCCACATTAGAGGTTGAGCTTAGTGGCTTAGTGTCTTGTCTAGCCCACAAATTGTAGAGAATTCTTTATGAATACTTATTAAAGCTTACATTTCCATAATTATTTTTATGAAAGTGAGAATTTCATTTGTTATCAATTCATGTGGGCAGAAAGTATCATACACATTGAAAATCTGTGGTGACATCACAGAGACCTTCTAAGGAATTATGCTAACACAGATTTAGATATATGCCCTTTAAAAAATAATGATGCACATAGAAAACAGGCAAATAAATCTGCTTACTTTTAACCATTCTTAATTTTTAAAATAAACTCTTTATCATGCTTTTCCAGAATATTATTCAAGCATACATTTGAGCTCTATTGCTTTTTGTCCTACAAAACCAATTACTTATAGCTTTACAAACACACTTTTCCTGAAGTGAATTTTCTTCATCAGCCTTGCCGTGGGAATCCAATATCACAGCAATTAAAGAGAAACCTTTCAATGCATACTAATTGGTGACAAAAATCAATGAGACTTGGCATTGCCTCTTCGTGTAAAGGCCATGGTTTCCCTTACCACATTATTATGGTCATTATTTGGTAATTCTAGCTGTGAAGTCTGATTGATTTTTAAAACTAGAGCATAGAATAATTTATTTGGATTCTAGTACTGTTTGGCATAAAAAGAATGAGTCTACTGGTGTGCTACCTAAAGCTTCCTTCAGATTTTATGTTTCAAGAGCAGATTCTTTGCCCTCTATGTGGTAAGCAAAAGAAAATAGTTCATTACAGAGCTACTGCATGTTAGTTCCCAGCTTTATTGCCTGCTATTTTATGCATCAAGGAAGCAGAACAACCACGAATGTTATCAATAGTGGGTTGCAGGAGGTAGCTTATGTACACTTCAAAAAAGAGATTGGAAGAAAAATGTCATACGCATTTGTAGGAGGAGATGGGACAATGAAGTCTGGAAAGTGGAACTAAAGGGTTAAGGAAGAGTTACTAATCATCCCTGGGATCTGGAGACAAGCTGAAGCTTTCAAGCTGGTCCAGATGTCCCAGAGCCACCACAAAGGGGAGCTAGTGCCAGCTGCCGCCTCTATGTTGCTTGGTGGAACTGAGGCCCCTGTGGGTCAGCCAGAGATAGGAGAGAAAGGCTGGACAATATTAGGGAGGGATCCAAGAGAGGCTGTACACCACTGGGCTTTGGGAGTCCAGTCACCTCATTACCTCGTCAAACTTTCTGAAAGCAATGGCTCTTGCTTCACCTACGACTTCCAAAACTCATGGTAATGTCTCTTGGATCAACTCTGACCTACTTACAGGTTAGACGCAGTGCAAAATCACCAAATGAAGCATTACTGTTCTCCTCTCTTATTGAAATCATGTAAATGTGTGTTCCAAAATATAAATGGGCTTTTCAATGGCTGAATTTTGATTTGGATTACATCTAATAAATATAAAAATTTTGTATGTAAGAATGATCTATATTAGTATACAAATATATATACAAACATATTAATAAGCATCTAAATATTTAGAGAGATATTTTATGTTTCATACATGCACATGCATCTACACACATTCACACACAGAGTCAAAGGTAAGGGCTTGTTGCATAGGGTATTCTGGTATTCAGTTATTTTATTTCTTTCCTTTTCCCTTAATGAGAAAATTAACAATTATCATTCATCTCACATGTGAGGTTCTTTCTATTTTTTGCATGCTGAAGTTAAAAATAAAATCTTAAGTATAAAAAATGGTGTTTTCAGTGTTTTTTAGAAGCATTGGTATGTGATAACTATTTCTTGAAACTTTATCGAGGAAATTCTTTACTCTTTACAATTTTCTAACATGACACAGTTAAAGTGTTAATTACCTTAGTGCTTCCAGCTAAAGACACTTATAAATGAGCTTATATTCAGTTTTTTAGAATCATAAGCCAAAGCGATTTTAATTGGACAAAAGACAATGTTTCAGCTAACTAAGATAAAATTAGATAAGCAAACTAACTGGATGAGATTTGTTATTTAATTGGCTTCAGGGTACATAGCAGGTGATGTACACTGACAGAGAAAATAAGAAATTGGATTATGCTGACAAATGAAGGTGTTAATTTATAATCCTAATAAAATATGTATTGTCTCATTAAGAAAGTTAAGGTAAAATAGAGGTACTTGAAAAAGCATGTACGGATATAAGAAAAGTATAAGGGTGCCGCTAGTTTCAACAAGATTTTTCAACACAAATACTTATATCCTTGTCACAGAGGAAATGCAAATTAATACATATTCACATACATATTTGAAAATGATATGTGGTGAAAAACATTGAACCATGGTGAATTCTCTTGCAAAAATCCATGTTGATTTTTCTGTTACTGTAGTCTGATTTTACAAATCAGGTTTCACAGTTATTACATGTAAACTGATTTTATTGAGCATGGTCTTGAAAATATATCATAGTTTATTATTTTAAAATTAAGATTCTGAAAATATGTATTGCACATAGATGAAGAAGGCTATAAACTATCAACAGAAATTATAAATTGTGTCATTTATAACAAATAATCTCTATTTAAAAGAATAGCTGAAACTAACTCCTTACTTAATAAACCTTAGACTAGAGAAAAGCCCTATGATTTCACCTAATGAGAAAAGGTTAGCCTTAAACTTTGCCTATATTAAAAAAAAAAAATTATAAAATCAGGGAATCAATAATTATTGAACAGCATTTCTACTCATGTAAACTACTTCATGTCTCTATATGACTATAAAAATACATATTCATTCTTTGTTTCCTCTACTAACACAAATTTTATAGCAGTGGCTTGAAGAGAAGTATAATTTAGTATTATGAGGAAATATTTGAAAGGGAGAAAAAAATAGTGAGAGAGAGAGAGAGAGAGAAAGGCAGAGCAAATGAAAGCTAGAAGGAGAGGGACAGAGAGCTATTATTACCTAAAGGGATTTCCGTTTCTTATCGCTTATTCTAAAGACAAGTACTGCTTTAGCTGTGGGAATCTAAGGTCCTGACTGGCACATCAACTTCATATTCCATTTGTCATTTCTCACAATTGCAATACCAAAAAAATCTTTATCCGATTCATCTTTAAAACATTGTATTCTCTACATTTTCTTACCTAAGGCTTGAAACGAAAGTAGCCAGGTAGACGTTATCTCTATGGAAACCAGAGAGTAACACTGAATACTTAGAAATATCAAAGCTCATTTTTTATTTATCTCTAGAATCTACATCAAACCTGCTATTCTCTGAAGGACAGTTTAGAAAAAGGCAGTTTTTCTAAGCAAATAATTTAGAAAATTTATAACCCACGAAAATTTAAGAAATGTCTCAAAGGTTCTAATTAATCATTTCTCTCACAACTACTGCACACCTGTGTTCTCTGTTGAAACAATATGTCATGTTGACTACATCGATTAATAAAGCTGTGTTGCTTCTCATATAACATGAAAGATATGGTAAATCCTAATTATTGTGAAATAATTGGTTCTAGAAATTGGTTCTAGAATATAGAGTAATATTCTCAAAGCTTCTTTCTCATAACTGAAATCTATTCTTTCAGAATGGTCAAGCCCAGGAGCAGGGGCTGGTGAGAAGCCAGACTTCGAAATCCACCATTTAATGATTCTTATTCTTCACTACCTACCTTTATACTTACAACATTTTCCAACTTATTTCACTACTTTATTCTATCATGTTCTTAAGCGTAAGAGAAAAATAATAATGACTGAGTATACAGTTATTTAAAATCTTAGTTTAATAATTCTGGAATTGTTGAAGGGTTTTTTGTTGTTGTTGTTTGTTTGTTTTTTTAATACCTTGTCAATGACTCAGAATTGTTTTAACTTAACCAAAACAGTAAAGTTCCCTAATGGCTTCTCAGTAAACTATAACTTATTTTTGAAGCCATGAGAAAACAAATTAATAATTGAATAGCTTGCCCCATATACATGGAAGTCTCTTCATTATCCTGGTTTTCAAAACATAGCAGAACATTTACTTTCTGCTGAAAGCTGAACATTTCAAATCAACTCTAAAAAATAAAATAATTGTATGTTGGTTCATTTATATTTTGCAAGAAATTAAGTGGGGCTTTTGTATATAAGCATCTTTGGAAAATGTTTGCTATGAGCCCTATGTTATATCAATTTCCTTACACCGTGTGTGCATGGATGTGAGCACACACACATGCACACATGTCCACACACGCACAGACACACACATACAGCCTCAGAATTTTAGTTATTATGACAACATGTATTGAGAGGATTAAGTATATTATACAATCCTTTAAGTACTTTTTGTCGGAATTAATTTGTTCTTCACAATAATCATATGAATCAGCTATTATTATCTTTATCTTTAGATGAGTAAATCAAGGCACAAAATGATTAAGCAAGTTACCCAATGCCATCTAGCAATTAAGTGGATTTCCAAGTATCCTAAATCAAGCAATCTGGCTCCTAAAACAGATTAAAGAAATACTAATCAAATTCTACATGTTTATTTTTAATTTAGGCACATACAATAGTGTTGTAATTTGATATTATAATCAGTGAGTCCACTTGTATAAATTTATATTCGCAATGATGTATCTGTAGATGTAGATACACATATGCATAGAGATATAGAAATAGAAACAGAAATAGGCATTGTTAGGTCTGGGATTGCAATTTGGATTTTTGAGATAACTAGTATAATTCATCAATTATCTTTTGCACAAAAATAAAAATGAATAAAACCAGTTACAAAAACATTTAAGCACCTTCATTAATGACAAAATCATGAAGCTAACTTGCAGAACTTTATTCTTTAACTGCATCCTACATGCATACATATGTTTTTTTGCTCTATTGTAATAAATAATAATATCTATCTATATCTAATAATGTCTATCTCTGTACTTTACAATGTTTTTGGTTATACTTTAATGTGATTTTTAATCATAAATTTAATTTCAATTGGAAAGGTAGAATGCACTTGTCATTTATAAAAACATGTATAGAACTTATGTGATAAAAATGGACATCTCTTCTAATATCATATGTGTAGTTACTGCAAAAACAAAATTAGTTAAAAATCAGTAACATACAGTAATAAAAGCTGCAAAACACAAGCAACTTTTAGCAAGAAGCTGTTGCCAATATTGTAATTGGTTGCATTCCTAAACTCTGAAGTCCTATAGAAGCTACTACTGAAAACATAACTATCCCATTCAGCTCGCATTGCATGATATTAAAAATGGAAAAAACACTAGTGGTCTCTATCTTCTGATGTAATGAACCATTGAAAATAATAAAATATAAAAATCTAATTAGCAAAACACCACCAAGCAAAAATGTCTTATTGACGCAATATATCAAGGGAAGTATCCCAGAGGAATGGTGGAAAACAGCTACTCAAGATGGAGGAGGGAAGTGCCTTGTGAAGAAGACTTCTGGATTGATTGTTATTTTTGAGACAGGATTAGGAGAAGTGAATGTTTAGTTAAGGATTAAGTGCTGTTCTGAGTTGAGGACAGATTAGTAATTGGGTGTCCCTACCAGATAGGAAGAGGAAAGCAGGTCAGAATGTATAATTAGTTAGAAAGTACTAGTCACTCAAAGAGGGGTCATTAAGGCATATTAGTCTGTGGCATGACCAAGGAGAAACTATGTTTTCTGTAAACTTTTTCCCCAGTGTTAATTTTATCTGTTATCTAGCCTCATTAACACTGGAATTGTTTTATTTATTTAGTTTTTGTTCTTTCCCTTTTCAATTCAAGCTGATTTTTCAGCTTTTGACCCAAGACAGGGCTTTACTCTTTCAAAAGTAGTTTTAAAAAAAATTGAATTAAGCTCTAATATTATGTGTTAGCACAGGTAAACTTGGCCTTTTTTATAGGATACTATGAAAAGAGTGTCCTAAAACAGGTAAAATTGTTCAAGTAATAAGCACTTATATTTGTATGGAATAATTAACAGTAGACATTCAGCTGGTATTTGAAGGACAAACAGAATGATTCATAAGTTAGTCAAAGTAAATGATCTGAATTTAAAGAACTTTTCAGAAGTGAATAGGGTACAAAGGGTGATTGCATTGACCAGGAGAACAGAGAGAAAAATTGAGGGAAAAAAATGGTTTATTTTCTAATAAGAAGGATAAGTGATGTTTAATAGGTAATGACTATTTGATAAGTGTCTAAAATTCTTTTCAAAAAAACACTTAATATGAGGATTAAGTAAAAGATCGTGGCAGTGACTAAAGATGAAAAAGATACTGAAAAATATGTGAGGAAAAAAATGATGAATTGTTAATCTTCATTTAAAGAGAACATACAGACTAGAAGGGCTTCAATGATTTCCTAAGGTCTGATTTAGATTACAGAAGATTTGAAAGTGGAAAAATAGAATTGTCTTCTAAAATCCAACATTAAAACTAACACTTTATTTTAGAGAGAGAAAATGTACATGGATAATTAGAGAGTAGGCAAATATGGCTTTTAGTGTGTTTTAAACTAATCTTTCCAGTTTTAGCATATTTATAAGAATGAACTTTATGATCAAAAAAGAAAGCAAAATCAACCTTACATAAAGTAATTAATTGTTTTTTAATCAATATAATTAAAGACATTACAGTAGAATTATGAATTATTAGATCTGAAAGCACCTGTAATTTTTACAAGTTTTCCCCAATATCTGAAAGTAGAGAGTTCCTGTAAAACCTTTTGTAAGACAAAATGGTGTAAAGGGAAGAGCATACCCTACTTTCCAAAAGTTCTTTCTCCCCTACTTCACCACTTCACTTTTACAAAACTTACATTAGTATCTGTTTTTCACTAACTGAAAGAAAGATTTGTGCTTTTACAAAAAAAATAAATAAATATATAATTAAAAATTTTAAAAAAGTACTTTTAAAAAACTGTTACCATATTAATGTAAGTTAACTCAGAAACTAGGCTACATACCCACATAGATTTTTTTTTTTTTTTTTTTTGCTCGGAGAGAAAAAATTTAACAGAGTATTAATTGCAGTTTGTTTCATGTTTGCATTATGAGAAAATATAAATCATCAACTAGTCTTTTTGTATGTAATTTTCTAGAAGAAACAAAAGAAGCCAGGCAGAATAAAAGGTACAGAGAGGAACCTCCATTTTGCTTAGGCTAAGATCTGTCAAAAATAGTCAATCAAAAAGAAATCAAAAGCTAAGACAATAATATTTTTCCTTGGCCTAACTCTGTGTGATTACAGAAGTTACCAGCATCCTTTGGAAGGCAAAGGAATGATTCCATCCTAGTCCTGATTTATTTTTTCCTTCTATGCAGCAGAAGTTCCACTAAAACAGTATGGACCTCTGTCTTCCTTTTCACTTCCTCCTGCCCACAAAAGAGAAGAGTGAACACTCAATGGTCAATTTAGAAAGAAAAAACTGGGCATGCCCAAGTCAGTTCCTGTCTCTTTCTCATGACATATTACCTACTCTCAATTGGCCCTACAGAGTTACTACCCCTGAAAGTGGCAGAGGCAAAGGAAAAAGTCAAAGTGGAGTGGATGGGTTGCCCATGGTGACCAAGCTATGCCTATGGCTCGGTGAATAATTTATATGATAGTGGGTTGGGATATTATAAAGCTTTCTTGCCTTCAGATATAAAATCTATATTCTGCAATATCATCTGCATCAATAATGACACTGTATTTTGGCCTCTATCTCCTAATTGTTACTATCTTATTTTATTTTTGACTCATGACTTGTGTAGGGAAAAAGAATCCTAGTAATTATTTTACCTTCAAACCTCAAGAGTCAGTATATAAATATCTTTAGATTTTAAAATTTTATCAGACTATTGTGAGACTATTTTGGGTAGGATTTCTCCTGATTGGTTTATTTTGGGTATGATTCTAGGAAGAATTGATAGGGAGTAGGAAATTGAGTTGAAGAGGGAAAGGAAGACAATGCAAGGCACGTTAGGAAGCAACTTACAGGGTGGGCAAATGGGGACTCAGTCTGACGTGGGACTGCTGGAGTTGTCCACCTGAGCAGATAGGAAGGTGGTTTATGTATTTATTAACTCCTTTTCCTTGTTGTGAAGGTCTTGTTCCAAGGGACTTCACCTCCCAGCAACTTTGTCTTTTTTGCACATGGAGCTTGCTCCTACGGTGAGAAAAATTACAGCCTTCTCTTTCATTAAGAAACCACCGGTGTACATACATAAAGAAAAGCTCAAAAAGTCACGGGCAAGTCACCAATAGCATTTGCTATGAAGAATTTTCTCCTTTCCCCAAAACATTTCCCACATAGAGATTTCCAAGTAAAACTGTCTTATGAAAGAGTAGCAAAATGTTATTTGATTTTATTAGAAGTGTTTTAAATTTTAGGGATTCAAGAAAGACATGTATTTTCCATGAACAGTTCATTTTCTATAAACATTATAATTAAAATTTCAGAAGTTAATTTTATTTGAAATAAAACAATCTATGAACATTTGTTGCCAAAGCAGTTTTCTATACTTTTCTACAAAATGAGCAGCAACAAAAAAGAATATCTAAACATATAGAAGCAAAAAGAAAAACTGAAAGTTGATAAGTAAGATTGTTAGTACATATATGCAAATGTATTGAAATGTACATACACATTCTCAAAACACAGTTAAAGGAACTATTTACTATTATAAAACCAACAAAGCACAAAGCAAGACTTAGAGAGGACTGAGAACAAGAATTCAATTTAGAATGAGAAGACAAAAACCCAAAATCCAGTTAACAAGGTTTTGGAAAAGCTCTGTATCATGAAAATAGTTTTATTATCGAAAAAATAGGAAATTTGGTTAATTAATTTTATTTTCCTGGGGAGAAATATTTGCTATGATTCTAAGAGTGCCCAACTTACCCCAAGTAACTAATCATAATTCAGTTAGAACTCTTTATTGAGTTTCCCTATATGATCAGTCAGGTAGGTTTACAAACTTTAGTCTATATTCTATAAAGAAAATTATTTGGACAAATAAGATGCTCAGCTGAGAGTTTTGCTTCTCAAATATGGGCCAAAATATTTTATATTAATTATAAAACAATTTATAAAGTTGAAAATTAATTTAAAAATCAGAGAAAATAAATGACCACTTTCTTTTTCACTTTCTCTATTAGCATTGTTCTACTGGCAAGGAGTTTTCTCTGACATTACGAAATACAGTGAGTCCCTGATCCCAGGTGATCACAGTAGTTAACTTGCTCAGTCATGCTTGTAACAATTTATTAAGTACTTTTAAAAAATTACTCATGGATAATGTTCCAAATCACATTACAAAAACTAACTGTTCAAGAGTCTATTATTACCCTCACCCCAAAAAAGACTCCAGCTTATTAACAAGCCTATAGGTCAATGTCATGAATTACTAGTGTATGTGTGTGGTGATGACTATGGAAAAGACAAGGACTTGGATCTCTGCTAGGAGATGTTAGTAGAATTCCTACTCTCTTTATTTATCTCATTTAGAAACAGTCTGTCAAGTACTCTCGGCAAATGTCAGCTGAGTCATAACTTTGAGCTGACAATTAAAAAATCAGGTTTCATGGGAGGTTTAATGCTACTGTAAACAAGGAAGCCACTGACTTTAAGCACATCAAAAGAGTGATATATTAATATGTGTAGAAGAGCATATTATTTCTCAGTATTATTTTTCCATTTGTGGATAAAAGCCTAGGGCTGAAAAGGAAGAACAAAATTCTAATAATGATTACATCATTTTCTATGTATTAACAGAAGTATTCAACCAGTCCAGATATGTCAAATAGCAGATCAAATTGTGCTATTTAACTTCTTTATCTAATGTATAGTCTTTTCGGATAAAAACTGAAGTTGATAGTATATCATCATTTTCTCCTTTGCTGTGCCCTCATTTTGGACATGAGTTTCCATGGCCCAAGGAGTACATAAAAAAATACAGCTAATTTTTTCTGGCTCTCTCTTCTTAGATCAGAATATGCCTGTCCTCTTACCAGAACCAGCTTTGAGTACTAGAATTTTTCTTAGTATTTCCACTATATCTTATACCACCAACAGATGCCTTGTGTATTTCGTCAAACCAAAACTTTGTTACTCTCAGTGAAAGGTTGAATTGAACTACTAGTACTCCATGAATTAATGTAGGCCCTTAACCAATTTTATATCCTGTGCACAGATTCATAAGTAGTCTTATTAAAGTGTAAATCTTAGGTTATTTTTTGTGATAAAATGACAAAATAATTGCTATAATTGTAATAATTTAACCAGATATTTTTCATTATATTGTTAATTCTAAAATAACTGTAAATTAAATTTTATCACACTTCTCTAACATTGATGAAGGTCTTGATCCTTGACAACTGAACATAGTTTATATTTTAGAGATGAAACATGTTAAAGAGATACTGTATGGGCAGTTTCTAGGTTTCCTGTCTTTAACTTACATCTTACAAAATTCCTTCATGAAATGCTATATAAACCAACAACTGGTAAGTTTATTTAAATTTTACAGATTGGATATATGTATACATGTATGTATACATTAAAAAATTACCTATATACATTATATGTATGTACATATACAAATATGCATATATACATATACATGCATGCCACTTTTGTTAGTTAACTAGAAAACTTCAGAATCACCTAACACAAAAATTCTGTAGCTTATTTACATATATATTTATTCATAGCCTTCACCTCAAAAATAAATTAAAACAGCAGATTATATGCTCTATATAAATAAGGAGCTTTAAGCTTCTCTGCACATTTTATATTATCTATTTACCTTTTTGAATCAAATAAAATTCTATAAAAGGAAAGTTAATTTCCTTTATATTTCAGCTTGATTAAGCTTCTTATTTACAACTTGACTACATAAATCGACAGGATATTTTATGAAGGTCATCTAAATCCCACTAAGATAATTAAATTAATTGACAAAGTTTAGCTGAGTGTTTATTAAAGATTATGAAGAGCTCCATTGTTATCACCTATTTTAAGATCATTGTTAAGAACTAGACATTTACCCCTCGTTAAATTAACAGATTCATTTAGAAATCATAATTAATATAATAATTACCCACTCAGTTATATTCTGTAATTACCCTACATGACAAAGCTACTAACTAGATTAAAATCCCTTCATTGTGGAGAGGAGAGCATTTTAAAAAAATTTTAAGTAGTGCGCTCAAAAATACATTTATTAAGCTCTTATCACGAGTAATATTGCATTTTTTGATTAAATAAAGTGTACCATTTCAATTTTTTAATTTGAAAATGATTAAACATCTTCTCCCCTGTGATGGAAAAACAAATTTTAACATTTTAATTCTCATAACTTTAAGAATATAGTTGCTGTTAATCCTGTCATTCTTCGTGACTCATTAATCTCTCTCAAGAAATTGAAAAACTCTATGTACCCTTGTAATGTTCTTTGAGAAATGATATAAATTAGATGCTAATATTGAAAGATTAGAGAATTAATCTCAAAAATCTTTGGTGCTAACAACATATCCAAAACATATCCTGTGATAAAATATGCTTTTTGTAATTAAATACTTTTAGGGGGAAATTTCTTGCCACTTTTTAGGGACTAAATTTTTGGATCCCCCTGAAATTCATCTGTTGTAGCCAGATTCCCAGTGAGGTGGTAATAGTAGATTTAGATGAACTCATTAGGGTAGAGGACAGCTCCCCCTTCCCAATAGGATTAGTGCCCTTATAAGAAGTTGAGAAGACCTCACTCTCTCTCCATGGGAGAATACATCAAGAAGGCAGTTATCTCACCAAGAATCTGACCATGCTGGCAACCTGACTTTGGACTTCCAGCTTCCAGAACTGTTAAGAAACAAATGTTTGCTTAAGCCACCTAGTCTATAGAAATCTGTTACAGTAGCCAGAACTTGCTAATGCAAAACTCATTTATAAACATTTTATTCAAGGTTAATTTGCAAACTTTTGTTCCGGATCACATGATGCTCTAATTCTTGATTATCTAGAATCGATTTTGCATGTATCAAAAATTCAAGTACTCCAAAGGATGATTAAACAGAGTGGGTGTTTGAAAACATAGCATGCCATTTTATGTTTAGCCTTATACCAGTGACATAATAACAAATTTGACGAAAAAATTTTCATTGCTGTCCTTGAAAATGTTTAAATAGAAGCAAATTATAAGAATAAGTAAACTTTAAAAAAAAAAAACAAAGAAAAAGGGCAGACTTGATCACACCAATTGATATTGATCAGCTGTTTTTAATAAATCTCAAAAAGATTATTTTTGTGGGGAGGTGTTAGCTATTGATTTATACAGCAAAGCTATAAGTATATGGGGCTTTCATTAAAAATCCTGGCCTTTCTAATAATAGTTTATGCTAATAAGATTAACAACTATACCTTGATGTCTGAAAAATTAACTTTTTTCCAAAAATACTTTCATATTAATGGTAAGCTAAATAGTGTCACCTCCCTGCCCCACCCCCCCCAAAAAAAACCTAGGTCCCAATCCTGGAATCTTTGATTCTTATATTAAAAAAAAAAAGTCTTTACATATGCGATTAAGCTAAGAATATTGAGATGGAGAAGTTATCCTCTGGCAGATCCTAAATGTCTTCACAAGTATTTTTACAGAAAGGAGGCAGAAGTAGGTTGGATTATAAATAAAAGGAAGGAGGCCATGAGACAGGAGCAGAGGGAAGCAGAGTCAGACAGAAGATGCTATGCAGCTGAATTTGAAGGTGGAGAAGGGGCTATGAGCCAAGAAATGCAGCTCCTCATGCTGGAAAAGGCAAGAGAGATTTTCCCCTCGAGCTTCTGGAGGGAGCAGCTGATTTTAGTCCCACAAGTTTCATTTCCAGAATTCTGGCTGCCAGAACCGTAAGACAATAAATTTCTGTTGTTTCAAGCTTCTCAGTTTCTGGTAATTTGTTAACAGCTGACATAGGAGAGTAATATAATATTGATGTGAAATTAGTCATTTTTCACTAGTTGGTATATTTTAAGCTTTTAGAGCTACAAGTTCTCCCTCCATTTAGGCAGAAAACCTGGTGGAAATAAAATATGCTCTCTTCTAGTCCTTAAAATATCCTCATCAACACACAAAATATTTTCAGTGGAAAAATAGATTTGACAAGTATTCTGAAATTCATTTTTATAAGGGGAAAACTAAATGTATTTACACATATTTTCCCAACGCTATTAATCAGAGTCAAAGATGCTTAAATCTACATCTACCCTTCTGAGGTCTATGGAAAGACATTTTTGTAGTGTGTGCTGGAAATCCTAATAACCCAAAACAAGGTTTATTTAGGTAAAAATGACTACTTTTTCCATGACAAAAATTCTTCTGATATGTGATAAAAAAAAAATACCTACAAAACATTCAACAATCCATTTCTTTGAATTACTGCTTAACCCCCAACAGCGAATCTCTTTTTATTCAGAATGGAGTTTCAGCAACTGACAGGTTACTATTGATCAATAACTGCAAATTCATTTATGATTGGAAAAGTGTCCACATTACTCATTTTAAGAAAATTATTAGAGTACACATAAGACCTAAGTTCTTTTTCTGTTCTTTAATCATAGTACTAGACTCATTCTTAACACAATAGCTAATATTTATTGAGTACTTATTATATATCAGGCACTCTTCAAATTTTTTCAAGTAGTAATACATTTCATCATATCAGTTTTGTAATGGTGCTGTGGTTACAACCACAATTTTACTGGTGGGAAAACTGAGAAACAGAGACATTATTAAACTTGCCCAAGGATGAACAGGTAATAAGGAGAAGAGCGATTTATTTGCAGAGCTATCAACATTAATTATAATACCACTGGCTCTCTGAGTGTCTGTCAGATGGAGGTGTGCAAGCCACTGCCTACAAGCCATGCAGAGACTCCACAGACAGCAAGAGAGGAAGTACCTTGTAACTGATGCCAAACCCATAACATACGCAGCGCACTTGTGTAAACACATATTCGCGATTTCCAAGCATCTGAAATAATGTCCAACTATTATGAAATGAACTGGCTGAACACATACTAACATAACTCTCCCCAAAGCTGCATATTTTCTGCTTATAATACATTCAAAACTTTGGTCTTATATGTAAGGGATACAAAATTTTGTAAGATTTAGTTTATAGGTTCCATCTCTAAAGAATTTTAAACTTAATATGTAATCTAGGTATGTGCACCTATCTCTAGCAAATGTATAAATGTCATTATCAAACCCATAAATTCAAGGTAAAAATTTATCACTTTTTAAAGTATTATAAATGTTTTAAAAATTATTTAAAATTAATTTTTAAAAAGTTTCCATTTTAAACTTAATACTGAAATAGTACTAATTTTGCAGAAAGTAAATATTCCTTTCTTGAACTTTCTAAGCACCCCTAGATTTATGTAATTCACAAACCCAAGTAACCACAGTCAGTTTAGTAAAAAGTATCCATTCCAGCTCAGTCAGGCTGAAGTGTGGGTAGTGAGTGCTGATGGGTCTCTCCTTTTACACGTCACTGTTGAAACTGGTTCTGCACAGTCTGATGTATGATACATATTTTCTTCATTTCCTGATCCCTGTTTAGACTTCTCATAGGTATTCAAGAAAAGATAGTTTTCCCTTTCTGAGTTGCTTACCCAAGAATGTCTCTACCCCAGACTTTCAATATTGATGGGTTAAGATGTGGAGGTGAGACATTGAGAAGTGATTATATATTCACTGCTCCTGTTTCCTTTTAGGTGGATGAGTGTCCATTAGCATGACACTCTTGGTCTCCTCCTTTCCCCTTTGTCTACTCTCCCCAGGAGAAAGGCCTGACTATATATCTATCTATCTATTATCTATCTATCTATCTATCTATCTATCTATCTATCTATCTATCTATCTATCATCACCTATCAATCTTTCTATGCACCATCTACCTGTCATTTATGATTTATCAATCATCTATCTAATATATATCATATATATGTATCATATATGTCTATATATGGAACTGGTATATGTAGTCTCCTCCTGTTCCCTTCTCTTTTCCTTTAATATTTGTCTCCTCAAAGTTGTCTTATGTTTTCAATTGTTCTGGAATATGGAATAAGATTAATGGTAAAATTTCTGTCCCTGTGCGGTAGGCCTATAGTTTTCTGTACCTGGGAGGGGGACATCCTAATATTGGGTTTCTCTGGTATAACGAACATTGTGAAAATACCTAAATCAAGTCTTCTAGTCAAGCCTTTCATTTTAAATAAAACTATTATTTGATTTCCATCCACTTTTCTTTAAATATTTCTCAGCTTGTTAAGTATTATGCTCCTTGCTTGTTTTGAAACCTTTGTAGGTGTTTTTTTTTTTAGTGTGTTTTTAAATAATTTCCCTCTTATTTCTTTTTATTCTATTCATGTGTAATTAGGTATCTATCTATCTCATTTTATTCCAAATCAGTTGGTGTGAAACACTTGCCACCTCTGAGCTACAGGTAAAGAGTTGGGCATTGTTCTATTTCTTTTGTACCTTGAGAGGAAAGTTGATAAGAAGGGGTCAGAAAATGCCTTCTTTGGGCTGAACAGGCTCTTATATGGAAGACCCGAGCTCAGGTCTCTGTTATGAAGCTTTGTGATCTGACCATTTTTGGATCCCTAGTATCTTCTGTTTCATCTCTAACAAAATGATTTTAAATGCATTAAAACTTAAGTGGTCATCAAATTTTATATCTTTATTATATTTCTTTGGTGCTGTTGTTTGGCTGAATTTATCTCTTCCTTTCATAAGCTACTGAGGTTGGAGCATTCTGGAATTTAGCTAGATATTCAGTGTAATCATTTGTGAATACTATCCACTAAGGTTAAACCCACAGACTAAAGAGCTTTCAGACAATGTCTCTAATATGCTACATAAAGACCTATTGTTCTTAAGACAGGGATCTCAAAATATAACTGGAATAAATTAGAATAAAATAACTCAAAATGTCAAACCATATACTTTTTTTAATTGAAAATGATTCTTCTGCATCGTTTCTCATGTTCTCTAAAGGGGAACCCCCCACAAACTGAAGACTCAATTGACCTCCTGGGCCTTGTTGGGTAGATTCAGTGTTACCATTGCTTCTTTTTTGCCATGTAGTGCAGGTTCTGACAACTGGTCTACTGCTGGTCCATACTTCTGTGCTAGTCACTACAAATATTTGAGGGAGACTGATGCCATTCTCTCAGCACTTACACTGTTACTGTTAAAGTGTTTCCTGGGACATAACTTCTGGTGCCCTGATTGTTCTGTGTAGCCATCCTCCAAATTACAGGTCACTATCAGGTCCCTTGCACCAACCTTGGTTTAAACTAGTGGTTCTCAACCAGAGGTGATTTTTCTCCTCCAAGAGATATTTAGTAATTAGAAACTTTCTGGTTGGCACACCTGGGGCAAGGTGTTGTCAATGCCATCTAGTGTGTAGAGACCAGAGATGCTGCTAAACATATGATACCCAGGACAACATCTCCCACTGCCCCAAGAAAAAAAGAGTTATCTGGCCCAAAAGGTCAATAGGGCTGAGGTTCATAAACCTTTGCTCAAACCCTTATGGATCTGAAGCAAACTCCAGTTTCCAGACAGCATAACTTTTCAACCTCAGCTTTTCAATCTTGACATCTGATTAAATGAACTCCATTTCTCAGTCATCCGAAATACTTAAACTCTTTTATTAATGTAGCTAATATGCCACCTACATAACACTTCCAATTACTCATGGAGGAAAACAACCGTTATTACCAAAAGGTGAGTTTCCTTCTGAGCTAACAATGATTGAAAAACCATCTGAAATTTTTTTCGCTAAAACAGAAAAAAGAAAAAGAAAAAAATATGTATGTTGAGAGTCCTGCTGCTACACAGCAATAAAAGAATAAAGTAAGAGTTAAAATAAAAATGCAAATCATATATTTGATCTCCTTTACCCACTTCGCCCTCCCTCATCTCTCCTATGTTTGACCCCTTTCACCCTGTCAAATATATGGTAGCTGAAGAAAACTGAACTCTCTCTGGGTGGTAATCACACAATAGAATATATAGATGTCAAATTATAATGTACACCTGAAAATTATATAATTGTATTAACCAATGTTACCCCAATAAACTTTAAAAAAAGAAAAGAAAAGAAAAAAAAATGAGAATGCAAATCAAAGACTTGAAGAGTACATCAGCAGACGTTCACATGTTTATTTAACCTTATTTTGGATTTCAAATTGATTAGAATGAGAGTGATTTAGTTGCATTGTGTGTGACTTTATAACCCTCTAAGTCTGACTTGATAGCTTCAATTCATTGCTAAAGATGATTTAGTTTTGGTTTTTAATAACACCTTTGTAGGCTGGACAGTCTGCCTGATTACAATGAATATCATCAGCAATAATTATCCATTTTTAATACTATAACAAGCCACATATTAATATTCTTAAGTCCCCATTCAAATGGTAAATCAATAAAACGTATGAATCTCAGTAGCCTACTCTTCATCATTTTTAAAATTCTTACTCTTTTCCCACTATAAACAGAGAGCAGATATGTCCTGAGGATCTGAGATACTTTGGGGAGAGGCCTTACTGCCACTGCATATAAAGAACACCTCTTGACTTTGGGACTGTGGCAGTTAAGTTAGAACACTGGGGGAAAAATGCATTCCTGCACCCTAACTGTGCATTTAAGAATATCTGCTGCCATAAGATTTAAAATTTCATTGCTTTAGGAGACCTATTCTAAGGTTTATGTTCCAGTTATACTACTTAGCTATCCATATAATATTAAAAAACAGGCTTAAAATTGTAAATATTTTTAAAATATCTTTGAATGATTTATGGAAGCATGAATCCTGAAGATCATTTTATAGCAATTAATGTATTTCAAATGCTATTACATAAAAGTCTTTACTTTGAATATTTAATTTAATTCATATTAGTATTAAGTTTTTTTGTGATAAAAATGCTCACATTAAGGAGATAAATGAATAACTAAATGAATAAAGATGGGACAATTTGCCAAAGCTTAAAAATATTCAGTCCTTTGGTTAATGAGAAAAAACTTCTTATCCTATGCTCTTTAAAGAATAGAGAAAATGTGGGAACATGCTAGAGAGAAAGAATCCTAAAGTCCGCTGTCCAAATTAAGAAAATGTTTGAGTCCTTCTTGGGAAACCTGAGGCAAAGCGGGACCATCTGGTGTGAATCTCTAAAACCATAGATGGGATTCTCTGATCAGTCTCACATTCTAATTAGGTACAAGAAAAATTTAGATTTTCTGGCTTGGATTTAGTTTATCTAAGAAATTTTGGAAGCTATTATACTCAATGGTTATTTATAGCTCCAAAACAGGGAGAAACATTAATTATCTAATACCTAGTCTTCATCTGGCCATTTCAACAAACCCATAGGAACCAGAATATGAGCTTATAAGAATCCATGTTGCCATTAAAAGTGGGAAAACCAAGGCACAGTCACAACTGACACACAAAGATAACGTGCATATGATCATAGTTCCTCATACAATCATGGTGATTATAGTATAACTTGTATAATCCAGCTGTAATAAATATCTCTTAAGAATATCTTCCAGAAACTCAATCACTTTATTTTTTTTCTTGATGTCTTTAGGCAAAAACTGCCATCCTGTTTCCACTCCATCCTGGAGCCCCCCGACATGTCCTTATGTGACTGATCACAATTAATTGTTCTTACAGTGTGCGCCTGACTCAAGTTCACACAGTTAATTTGTCTGTAGATGAATATCCAATCCATGTAGAGCTAATTCATCCCTTCCCCCAAGTTTTTGAAGTTGACAGCAGAGAAAATATTATGATAGTCTGTAATGATATAAACTGCGAATTGCAAAACATGAACACTATAGGTGATTAGCCTGTATCCTTGTTGCCCACCATATAGAGGAAGTCATCCTGTGCTGGGACAAGGAAGCAAATATTCAGAGGGAAATACTGACCAGATATTGAGAGATTTCTGACTCATGCTTTAGCATACCATCGCATCTTTGTTTATTTAGTTATTTGCTCATCGGCTATTTAATGTGAGCTTTCTTTATCTTTAGCACGTCAATACCCAATTGCTATTTTCCAGGTTACTCATCTGCATCCCTCCCTTCTGTTATTTTGTTGATAAATCCTTCCCTGAATTCTAAATGCTGATAAATTTCCCTTTTTGCTTAAGTCTATATTAGCTTATTTATTTTCAATGTTTAACTTTAAGAATATTTAATCATCTTCTGGAAAATAACAGAAAATCCGAATTTTGTGTTTCAATGCCATATAATTAAATCTTTAAGTTTTCTCATCAAATCTACTTCCATTATTCATTTGACTGACATTAATTAAGCATATATATCTTTCTTTGATACATTTATTCTTTATCAGTCAGAAGTTCAAGTCTTTTAACTTTCTTGAAGCGATCTAAAGTCAGGGAAAAAGTGTAAGTGAGTAGAAATTTGTCATTGCTTGTACCATGAATAAAGGGGGAATGTGAGTGTGTACCCTGTGTAGGGTTATTTCAAGAAGGAGTGTGATACAAAATATTAAGAACATGAACAAGGAAAAGGATGTGATAGACAAGAACATTAAGAACATTGATTTAACCTAAAGGGACAACAAAAAATTCCCAGAGACCATCTTAAGCATAGGTAATCTTTCCCAGAGCATTGTGGTTAAGGCTACTGGGTACTGAGGGAATTTTAAAGAGAACCACACCTCAGGGCTTCGCATAAGATTTTCTAGAGTTATGTTGAAGATTGGAGCCATGTTCTCATATCTTATTATTGTGTCAATGTTATTCTTTCCTTTTTTAAATTTTTTGTATATTAAAATTGTCTGATGAAAAAGGTCATTTGATATGAAGTCATTTTAATTCACACAATAGACTTCTGTATTCGCACGTGAGAGAGTGTTAGGGAGGATAGTGCCACGTCTGTACCCACCTCCTTACTTAGGTTCCTCCAAGAGAGGAAAGGAACCTAATATGGCCAATGAGATAGTAGAGTATTTATTGGGAGAAGTTCAGCATTGGGTAGCCTCACAGAGGCCTAGACACAGAGTGCTAATCTGCACTCATTTTCTCTCACTTCCTGTTTCTGAGGGCATTAAGACCTCTTGAAACGATGTTTTCCACAGAATAATCAATTTTATAAAGACCTGCTTCCTCCCTCCCCATGCCTTCTCCTTGGCTTTCTCTGTTTTCACCAACCTCAGCACTTTCTCCGTTCCTCCCTCTGTGACTGGATGAATGAAGCACATACTTTCCATCATAAGGCTGGTTGGTGAACAACTTTACAGCCAGCTTGATAGTCTGCTGCTCTCTCCGACCTTCTCTTTTGCTCTCTCTCCTGGATGTGCCAGAGTTTAAATTTTAAATTTCAAAGTAGGAGACAATAATTTAAAAGAGTATTTTCCAAACCATCTTTTAACAGACAGCTTTGCTTGGAAATTTTAGGATGCTTACGCAAATACATATAACTAAATTTTTTTAAAAACCTCATTTGGCTGTAAATAGTCCAACATTCAACTTCACAATGGAATCAAAAGTTACATGACATATCCAATTCCTTCTATTACCTGATACCGGAGCTAGAGCCTGCTGTTTCACATTTTCCAAATATATATCATAGGGGAGACCTTCTCAGCCTAAACTTTTAACAACCTATAACTCATTTGGTCATATTGGTAGGGCGTAACTTTCCCCCTAGAACTGGGGAAAATTTGGGCAAACGGTAGAGCCTCCTAACTGATCTAGGAATGAAACACACACACACACACACACACACACACAGAAAAAGATTGAAAAGTCATATCATCAGCTTCATAATTCTTACAAAGATCACTGCAGACATCTCAGAGAGTTCAGAGGTTGACCAACCATCTTTGGAAAAAAAATTTTCTGAGGCATACGAAAACTGGGATTGCAGAACTAAGCCCTACATTTATGATTTTAGGGTAAAAGTGCACAACATAGAATACTACAGTGACCTTCTGTTGAAATTTATGGATCACAACTGTGGTTACTTTATGACAGATAAGAAGTGGACTGCCTGGCCTAATGCAAGAGACCAACCACTTCCCTATTTCCTCATCTAGGAGCAAGACAGAAAGTTGGCACGCCTAGCTTCTGACCAGAACTGAAAGTTAAACATGCTCCTGTGTACTCACATTCACCGTAAAATTAAATATTGAGGATACATGCTAATTTAACAAAGACCGATGTGAATGGAAGCGGGAGGCTTCCTTTGTATGGTTCTCTTGGAATGTATGCAGGTACGAAATGTTTTTCATTAACTGGTGCAGGATCAATCTTAACTACTCTTGAAAACGATCTCAACTTATATTGTAATCTTACACCCCACAACGAATTAATTCCATATAGAGAGTTCATTCTAAAATAAACTCAAAGCATTAAAATCATATAAAAATGTAAACTATCTCTGTGATTCTGAGATATTAAAACATGTTTTAAGTTTAAAAACATTAGGAAAAAAATTACAAAGAGGAAAACTGGTATTATTCTTCATATCTACTTTTTAGCCATAGAAAACTTGTTAATCATGGGCATGGATAAATTCACATGGCTGCTTGAGACAGAATTAAGATGAATGCTTGGGGTGGTTCATTAAAACTATTCCTGGAGCAATTATTCAACTTATAAGCAGGAATGTGTCCCAGCCCTCCAGTCTGAAATCACATCACAGCTGATCACATGGCAGGACCAAAGACATGAGCGGTGACCTAGGTCAAAGGGAAGAAGCCCCTGACTAAAGCATAATGGCTGGCACTGCAACCTAGAACCTCTGCGACAGCTTTGCTGTCCAACGTCAGTTTCCTCATAAAGGTAATTAATTTTCACATGAAGCAGGCAAAAGTCGTGACAAAATCAATGCTATTAACTATTCAATGAGTGGTGCAGAGGTGAATTACATAAGGCCAGCAAGTCAGATCTGTTTACCATCAGGCAACACTGGTAATTGATTTTGCATTTAGAATTAAATGTAATCTTTGTATATATTGAAAAATATTAAATAGAGTAAAACATAAAACTATTCTAACCTGACAGGAAAAAAAAGAGCAGACCTAATAGTCTATTAAACAGTTTTCTGAGTAGGAAGAAAGATGACTCATCTTTATGTTTTCCTCATTTCGTAGGTGCCAAGGACAAATCCTCCGTAAAGGCACAATTTTCATGTCTCAGTTCTAATGTTGTATCTCTTTGAAGATAAACTTATTGAATCTCTATCAGTATAATGATACTCATGATACTAAAACAATAATGAATTTACTATTCATTTTATCTCAAAGCCTTGTATCTTGTAGTCATATGTATGTATGTATAAATGTATGTGTATTTATGTGTGTATATATATGTATATACATATATGCACACATATGTTTGGACCCTGCAATTATCACCCTTATATAGGTTTCACAGATTCATACTGTCTAATTATCTTATATATAGGCCATTGCCAAATGTAATCAGACACTTTCTATCTACTCTCTAGGCCACATGTACACCTGAGATAATGTACAGTCATATCTGAGTGACATTGTGACACTGGCTTTTATAGATGTCTCTTAAATACCATTAAAGCCTTGTAATCTCTATTTGAATTTAAACACCCTCTAAGTGTTATTCTACAGTAAAAAATACATTTTTATTATTTTTCGTTAAAAAGGTTTCTAAATTTTTATTTTTTGTGAATAAAATTATTCTATTTCTTAGAATATTTACAAAGAATATTTCTTCTTTGTAATTACAGCTTCACTGAATTGAATGGCTGCTTGGAAGCCATATGGTTTTATGTTTCCCTGACCAAACACACAGTTATGAAGGTCCTCACAGCAAGAGCACCACGGCCGAGATAGGGCAGGCAGTCTGCGGGTGCCTCACGATGAAGCAAGACAGCCCCTCCCACAAGCAAACAGCTTCACACTCATGGGCTTTCAAAATTTTAGAGCGATCCATTTTTAAATTTAAAAACACATACTGTGTTGTATGTATATGCATGTATGAACAAGAAACTTAACTTTCATTAGCATCATAATGAAATGTTGAGGGTACGTGATGAAATGCATATTTCAGTCGTTGACCCCGGGTGGACTGGGAACCATGTTAGTGCTGTTGGGGCTTCCGGTGAGAGAGACCTCAGCACGGACATCAGTACCCGTTTTAGGCGCCAGGGACATTGGCACAGATGGCAATCGGGCAGCATCGCCATGAGGCCAAAGCCGCTGCCAAGTATCAGCACCTTAGCAGTTACTCTAGGCATAGAAACCAAAGGTAAAATAAATGAGAAAATTGATACTTGCCACTAAATGCCCACAGAGACTGAAATATGAGAACGTATGAAACAATTCCGGGGACTTTCTGGATTTACTTGAGATACGTTTGGTAGAGGTTGTAATCCCCACGAAGCAAGTGGGAGCAGAATAAGAGAAATATATTTCCGTGTTTATAATTATCTAGATAGCTTTGTATCTAGTTTGATGTTTTCCTGGTCATACCTTATTTTGGTACTCTGATATTTGGAAGATAGGTATAAAACCAACGGTGTATACAATCATTACCTGTGGTTTATCTACTGTATTTTACAGTTTCCAATAAATGCCAATGTGGTTCCCCCCCCCCAAAATTTAAAACAACTTGTCATTTAATATAACCTTTATATATATAAAACAACCCCTGTGAGTTTATTGTGCTACTTCGAGGGGGCTTTGGTGCCTAGTTTGTGAAAAGGGGATATATTTAAAAGAAAATTGCAAATAGATTAGAAACCTAGTGGTATTAGATATATGTGCTAAAATATTTATTTTTTTTACTAAAAAAAGAACAGTGTTGACAATAGTACTTGTCATTATAGACAAAAGCAAATAAAACTTGATGCTATCAAAGTAAATTAAATGTTCAGTGAATAAAAACCTTATTATCATATGTATAGTTTTAGGCTAACATTGCAAACCAATCTTAAGTTTTAAAGTTTTTTCTATTCTCAGGAGACATTAATATATTACCTAGAATTGTTCATACAATGCAAGTGAATGAAAACTAGATAAAGAAATGTATTTTCTTTTTGGTATAAGAGAAACTGTTTGTCTAAGAATAATTTTTCTACAGATTAAGATTTCATGAGTATAAAACTAAGCCATATTAATGATTTTCTGTTTGTATGTAGCAGTAATAAGAAATTTAATTAAAAACCCTAGCAAATAAAATTTCAGTACAAGCAAAAGGCTGTTGATTTGTTCACTTATAAGCAGATGAGATAACAAAAAATAAATGAAAAACAATATTTAAATATTTTCTGAATAAGAATTAATTTGTATATGCATTATCTTCTCTAATACCTTATTTTATGTTCCTATGTGTTGCCAAATATCATTAGAAAGTTTCATCTTTTTATTACCATGCTTGCTTTTCTGTGATGTAATGCTAATATCAAACATGAATAAAATCATAAATACATAGAATACATTATTACAGTAATAAAATGGAATAATTGTGTGTGTGTGTGTGTGCGTGTGTGTGTATTTTGGGGTGTATATATTTTCCTTCCTCTTTAACCATCCTTCTTGGTCTGATCAGTTGAATTCCCAAGTTCCCCTTTACAGCACCAATCCTAAACTGATGTCTTGAGTCTCTTTCTCACTGGGAATTCTGCAAATCTAGTTCCCACGCTGGCAGGTGTTTGGCCACAATCCTGCTGCCCCAAAACCCCTTCTTCGTCTACCATCTCAGGAAGTAGCCTGGTTTCACACCCTCAGACGCTGACTGGAACTACACCATAAACCTTCCTAGGTCTTCAGCTTGCTTGTTTACCCTGCAGATCCTGGAATTTTGCAGCCTCCGTATTGCATACGTCAATTCCTCATAATAAATGCCTTTATCTCTCTACGTTCTATTGGTTGTGTTTTTCTGGAGAATCCTCACTAATACAAAACCCTACCTCTCCATGTACATGTTTAACCTAAAACCACACCTGCAAAGTTTCACTGAAAAAGAATGAGCTTCAAAAAAAAAAATTAGGTTATTCAACATTTTATATAGATGTAGGCCGCTTAAATAATGAATTTTTATTCACTTTATTTTAACAATTTTTAAAATTATTAGTTTTTTATTGTTAATGAAACTATAGTATAGCTAATAAAAACTTACATTAGAAAAGATGGATTTACAATCTGTAGAGAAAAGTTATATACTATGGATTCTGTGTTAGATTTTGTTCCCCAAAATGATCAATAGAAACCGTAATCTCTAGAACCTCAGAATGTGACCTTATTGGAAACAGGATCATTACAGATATAATTAGATAAATTAGCATGAATTCGTACTGGAGTAGGGTGGACCCTTAATCCAATATGACTGGTGCTCTTATAAGAAGAGGGAAGAGGATATGATGACAGACATATAAAAAGAGTGGCCACGGGCAAAGTTTGAAGTGCTATAGCTACAAACTAAGAAAGGCTAAGGATTGCCAGCCAACAAATGGAAGCTGGGATAAGGCAAAGAAAGATTCTCTTCTATAGGTTTCAAGGGAGTGCGCCCCTACTAACACCTTGATTTTAGACTTCTAGCCTGCAGAACTGTGAAACAATACTTTTGCATTGTTTTAAGCCACTCACTTTGTAGTGCTTTGCTATGACAGCCCTAGGGAACTAAACACTGTATAGATGTAATGTGATTATTTTAATATTCGTCTATTCAATAGTTTTTAAATTTTATATCCAAAGTTACTCAAATCATATGAAAAAAGATTAAATAATTATTTATAAATAATAGTTTATTTTTAAAATAAATATTAATTTTGTTAATATGGGGCAAAGAATAATTTATTCAAAGCTAAAAAAGTAATTAAAAGTAAAGATAATAGAGATCTGAACTATCGCACCAATTTGTATATTCATAGCTATCACAGAAAAATCAATTCGAATCAATTCAATTTAGTACAAGGTAAGTTTTCAGTATGTTTAATGAATGAATTAATAAAATTCAATAGATTATTCTAGGTTTCTGTATAAATAGAGAACATTAAGAGACATTTAACCTTAACTGCATAGCATACCACATTGACTTGTGAATTTAATATCACGACAATTTAAAAATGAGCATAGCATGCTATTATGTAGATATATAAAAGGTAACAGATCAAGAAAAAAATTTTTTAGATGAATTGAGTATAAAACCATCATGTGTAAAGAGTAAAAGAAGGTAAAATTCCTGACATGTTATTATGAAGCTGTACTATAATCCACCGACAACCAATATTAGCCAATACTGCTCTAGAATCTGAGGGGGTAATTTTAACATTAAGCCATGGTCCACGGACCCACATATATGTTGAAGTATCTACAGAAAATGATTACTAATAAAGCAAATTATAGAACAAATAATTGTGTGAGAATAAGCACCAACATAGTTGAAACAAATAAATAACATGGTTCAAAAGCATGAGAAAGTCACTGTTGAGCAAGTAAAACTTGAAATGAATTTCGAAAAGGTTATCTAAAAGCTATGTCCAAGATATGCTAAAAGATTTGTTTATATTTTTAATTACTATGCCTATTAGTGCCTTTAACTTTGTTGCCTCTTTGTAACAAAAGTATATAGTTTCTGCTAAAAATAAGCAATATATTGAGTCTCAATTTATCGGTAATTCTCACATGCAATCAAGCGCTGTATCGGAATTTATCAGACATACCAGAAGATCAGAAAAGATTGAAAATAATTAGAAAACAGAGTAAAATGAAGCATATATTAAATATAAATTTGGATAAATATGTTTATCCAAAAAAACAATGTATATTCAAGAAGCAAAAAGAAAAATGGAAAAATGGACATTAAAACTCACTGTGCACATTTAGCGGCAGATTAGACACAAGTGAAGAGAAAATTAATAAACAGCAAGGTATGTAAGAAGTAAATACCCAAATAAAAACATAAGAGACAAAAGAAAAGAAAATGTAGAATAGAGTGAAAGAGCACATATATTATCTAAAAAATTCTAACATATCTTTAATTAAAGGAAGAGAAGTGAGAGTAAATTATTAAGAAGAAATAATAGAAGAGGCTATGCTTGAGAATTGTCAAAAATTTGAAATAATATAAAAGCAAAGATGCCAGAAATAAAATAAATCTTAAGAAATTAAAAGAATATCAGAACTGAAAACAGAATAAAACAGCAAAAATAACAAAACTGTTAAAAATCAAAGACATTGAGAGAAACAAAAACAGCTAGAGGTTGGGGTAGAGAAGTAAAGGAGATTTTGCCTTCAAAGTAACATTAGGACTTACAGCTAACATTTGACCTATAACAATGCAAGCTAGATGATAATGGAAAAATAATTTTTAATGAATCAAAGTAATTAAGTGCCTACATAGAATTCTCTACCTTCCAAAAAATATCTTTATTCTTAACTTCCCTAACTTCTTTGTGCCTTCTCTAAGCTTAATTTATATATAATTATTGAGCTGTTGTGTTTATATTGTTAATTAACCATGAAAAATCAGTTCCATGTTAATCACACATGTAAGCACCCAAATACCTCTAGACAATGTTCCCCATTTGAAGTTAAATTTCAAAATTATTCTTTAAATAGGATTAAAAGGGAAATACTGATTACTTCTTGGTATTTATTTTTCTGTACTAATAGAAATGTACAGTAATTTAAATAAATACATAAATAAAAATCTTTCATTGACTTACATTATTATCGATCTAGTCCCAGAAATATAAACAGTATCTGATATACAGTAGCCACTCATAAATTCACATACTCAGAAAATAGTATTGTGCATATGGCCACATATTCTGCTTATTCACTTAGCCCCCCTAAGTCGTTATTTCTACATTCTCTATTTTCCCTACTTTCTCTATTTTCTAAAACAACTGATAAAATCAAAATCTACTGATATACATTTATCTTTTTCCAAAATTTAACTTTCATTTCTTTTGAAATAAAATTTATCTTACCTTTTATATTTTTATTTTTTCGTTTTCATTTTTAAATAATTTCATACATATAAATAAAGTAGCAAAAATAATACAGAACCTATTTGCATATCCAGCTTCCCCAAGTGGCAATGCCTTACAAAACCAAAGTACAATTATCAAAAAAAGCAAATTAACTTTGCTTAATATTGCTATTAATCAATCTAGACATCTTATTCAAATTTCATCAACTGTCATTGAGGTTCATTTTTAGTCCTAGAATCCAATTCAGGATCACGTTTTGCTTTTAATTAAGTCTTCATAGTTCCCTCCAAGTATGAGATAGTTCCTCAATCTCTCTTACACGACTTTGAAATTATTTAATATTATTAGTCAATTATTGCATAGAATTTGCATCAATTTGGCTTTGTCTAATATGCACCACAGAAATTATGCTGTGTTATTTCTAGTACATCATATGATATTGTTACTGGTGATATTTATAAGGTAGAATAGTATTTCAAGGGCCTGAGGTATATAATAAATATATTTTTGCATAAATTCTGTAAGCTTTCATATTCCATCGAATTTAAGGTATACTGATTGTAAAATATGTGATTGACATCTATACCTTTTTAAAACAACATGAAAAAAGATATTTCCAAATAAAGTATGACAGGTTAATTTTCTATTGGTCAAAAATGTCATATTAATTGAAAAATCTATTTTGCTTCTACTAAGAAATAGAGATGCAGACAATAAAAGCAATTATAATGGAATTTATAGTTATAGCAAGAGAAGTCAGGGAATAGTGTATCACCACCACTGCTGACAGACCAAATGTGACTGTGGTTCTTTTTGCAGGTTCACAGATGCTAGAATGAGGGGAAAATGTGTATCCTAGAATCTACAAAATTACTAAATGAATAACCTCAAACCAGAGCAAGAAGTCACACTTTCTATTATAGGTGGTGGATATCCATTAAAGCATACCACCATCATCTTTATTTCAATTGCCTATTAATGATCTCTGTTCTGTTTTCATTCTTCATTCAGTGAATTCTCTCCCAAAGGTAAGCTTTACTCAGGTAAGACAGAAGACATACCTTGCCTCTTGAAACCATCCAATGGTTTTCCAACCAATCATACTAATAGACAAAGATCGTATGGTTGTGAACAAGGCCCTTTGTGATCTTGATCCCTGCAACCTCTTTTTAAAGTATACTCCTTAACGCAGTCTCCCTTCCTCATCTTCATAAAAGCCACACTGATGCCATGTTTGTACCCAGCAGGCATGCTTCTGCCTCACAGATTTGTACTTATTTTCCTTGTAAGTGACAACTCTCCTCTCACAGAGCCATGTGGCTCCAAAGTTCACCTCCTTCAGGTCTTAGCTGAACTTTCTTCTTTCAGTAAACATTTTCCTGACTCTTGTGACAGAGAAATTTTTGTCTATTTTGGTCTCTGCTATATATCCAGTGTCTGGGTTGGTTTCTGACATATAATAAACCCTCAATAAATATGTGGTAAATAAATAAGCATTGCATTAGCTTTTTTATTAGCTACCTTTTGATAACTAGGTGATAGCCATGTTAATTCAGTATGTCAACCATGACTGATGTTAAGTGTTAAATCTTAATTTCAAACTAAAGTCCAATATTAAGTTTCTTTTTGTTGTGCAACATTCTGCTAAAATATAATTACAGAAATTAGACTAAACTGAATTGAAATACTAGTATTATCAGAGAGCTTAATGTATATTAGTAGTTCTTAATGCTAATGAACAAGAGAATAATAGAAAATGTTCTGTGTAATCTACTCATAAAATATGACACACCAGTAAAATGCATTTTAAACTGCTAATAAAAAAAAAAAAAAAAACGAGGTAATTATAAAGCGATGGCCATTGAGCTGTACCTTTCAGCGCTCTCACTTCAGCAAGTAATTGGTACCATTTCAGAACTTGTGATGGCGTGCACGTTCTGTCTGTAAAGAAAGTGCAAAATGCATCCCCATTCCTTTCACTGAGAATTAAATTGTTTACCTATTAAAATAAGCATCATATCATTAACTACAAATTTCTTTTCATAGACTCTTCTCATCCAAGAACATTTTGCTTACTGTCACCATCCAATAGATAAGACTTTGTTTTTTTTTTTTTTTTCTCCCGTAGGACATTAGAAGAAAAAAAAAAAGAAAAAAGAAAAAAAAATTCTAAGGAATGCAGCTTTATAGAATAAACAATTGAGTTTTCCAGTTTTCTAGACTTAACTTTACATTTGGAGTTGGAGAAGTGGCGATATCCCACAAAGGGTGAGATCCTTCTCCCTTTGAGTACAATACTTTTCCTGGCAGCCTCTGCAAAGTGAGCCAGCCATTCTAAAGAAGCATTTCCTCCTTTTCAAAAATGCCTCTCAAGAATGCTTGATCAGTGCCCACTTAGTATAGATTGTGTATTGTAGATTGAATTCGTAAACGTGCTTTGCCAGAATGTGCTGTCAGCATTCTCTGCATTAGGAGACCAAACAGATTTAACTTTAAAAAAGGAAAGACAATATCTATCATAATTTAAAAATAATAATTCTCCAGAGAGCATGTTCACAAAAAAGAGCCAAATTTTTGACTCAGCTCCTTCAAGGGTGATTGCTATATGCTCATAATATGATTTCCTAAGTAATTAATATGATCAATAGAAGTTTCCTCAAATCTCATAAAATAATATTTCAAAATATGTTTTCCAGAACAGATGGATCATAGATTCTTATCTAAAATTAGCTATATAAAGGTGAGACCTGTATATATTTACTAGCATATTGGCATTTCTTGAATAAATACATTTTTATTTTTGTTTTTACTCATTCCAGTACTGTTTCTGTTTCTCTGGTAACTTTTCTCTGTAAAATGATTACTTACCACTCCCATATGCCATGTGTTAAAGCTGAGACAAGACTTGCCAAATGACACTGAAATGGAATCAGATATTCTAAGAAGTCAGCCTTCAGTGATAGCTCCAAGCATCAATTATTTTGATTCTGAATTTTCTTCATTTCCCCAAGATAAAAAAGAAATCTATGTTAATAATGTAAATTAAACATTGACAATTGTTTTTGGAATGTTAAATCATCTTTTATAGGTGCATTTAAGAGATTGAGTGACCTAATGTGCTTTATTCCATAAGATATAAACATGCTTATTGCAGCAAACTGGCTCTGGTAAGAATGTAACATAGTGCAAACTCAATTCAGTGCACAGTGTTCATCTTCTAGATTCATTATTAAAGTGTCCTTTGAGTCTAACCTCCTTCATTTAAAAAACAAAGACCAATACACTAAAGAGGCATTTTACTTCCCAAAAGGAATACCCTGGAAAATTCTTTTGTAGAATCTAATTAGGTAAGATATCTTCAAGTGAGTAATTGGCTCACTCACCAGATGATTTCTGAAATGTTTCTCTGAAGGTAGACCTATTATATTTTCACCTTTGGGTACTAGGGGATAACATATCTTATTAATGCCTCTGATAAAACTATTCTCCTTCCACAGGCATAGTACCAAATAGACAGCTCATCAAATAAAATGTATTTTTTTAATCAGCTGCTCGATAAGGAATTTCATATATAGTTAATGCATTTCTTAAAACAGGTTTTCATTTTTTACAGAGAAAATTGGAAAATTTAAATACATTGAATCATTTGCTAGCTAAAGATACCAATTTTAAGAAAAATATCAGATGTGATTAGTTTATTAAAGACTACTGAACAAGTAGTATTAGTTGTATATCATAGAGTGAATTTTATGGTATTTTCTATATAAGGCCCATATTATTTTCCTATAAATAAATGCGAAGTTAAGGTCATTTAATTGGGAATTTGACTCACCTAAAATATGTTATTTAGCATAAAAATAAATCTATGCATTATTTCAATTCACATCATTTATAAATTGTAACACAGAGAATAATCTACTTTTTAGTGAAAATCAGTGCCAAGAAGACAAACCCTGCCAAGCTGTAACTTAGTAATATATATGTTGTCACTCCATCTATATACTAAAGACGTGTTACACAATGTCTTCAAAAAATGATAAAAGTTTGTATACCCATGAAAATTACATATCTGTACACTAGGAAAGAGAAGTAATATATTCAATTTACAGCATTTATTAATTAGTTTACAAGTAGGATAAATTATCAGACCATTCACAATTTTGACAATTTTGGCAATGAACATGAGATACTAGGAGACACATCACCTTCTGGAAGAGGAAAGATAAAGACCTTGCAAATCGATTTAAAGGATTTGAGGGAAATCTGTGTAATACATGGTGAAAATGACAAATTTGTATGGTCAACGGGAATATAAATTGTCTTCCCCTTTATTGCCTCCAACTGAGGAGGAATAGGACAGGTGGTTGCAAGCTGAGTACCACGAAGCGGAATCAAAGTCTGACCAGTGTCCTGGGATTGCTCACTCTCCTCCTCTGAGGAGGAAGTCCCACTCACCTACCAGACGTCGCCCTCTGGTCCACTGCAGTGTAACAACTAGCGCCAGGATCCATTCCACATAGGCAGAAATCTGGGCACTTTGCAGATGCAATTACAGAAATGCACACATGACAAACATAAAAAATTTAAGACTGCCATGGGCAGAAACCAGGCAAATGATCAATCTTGTGCCAATTCCCCTAGGAGAGGAGAAGCAAGGTGTGGAATGCTTATAAAGGAAAAATGGCAGCAGCTGGGGAAAAATGGCATCTTAGTGCTCGGGCCCTCCGATAATCTTAGATTTATTAGGAGGTTGCACTAAAGTGTTTCAGAAATTCTGTGCTACCAAAAGAGCACTTTGGCTCTCTTGGTGAGATTTTCCTTAAAGAGATAAATTCCCATTGGAAAATTAGGGATGTGGTATTGACTAGTATGTAAGTTCTTACAGATTTGGGTTGGGTTTATACTACCAGTGATGTTGACCCACTGGAAAATATAAAACAGAGCAACCTAGATATATTCTTATGTTCATCCTGGAAAACTCCCCTAAATCTTATGTCCAAACCCGGTAAGAATTTAAGAGATGTTATTTTAGTACTAGGGCAGCAGATGCTCTGGATTAAGGTAGAGTCTTAGAAAAAGGTCACAGCTGTGTGAGTCAAACCTGAGTCATCCAGAGGGACCACTTCCTGGTGCCAAGCCAGAAGGTTGTGTGGCTGCCATTGCTAAATCAAGAGACCCTCACACCTGAAATAGACATTGTCAGTAATGATGTCCTCACAGTCTGACATAAGGCTCTGGTGGACACATTAAAAGTCTGTTTAAGGAACTGAAAACTGAAAATAAATGCACCTTGCCCACTGGATGCAAGCCACCCTCTACCACTGCATTAACCATTTCCCCCACAATCTTAGATGCTTTAAGAAAGGAGATAATTGATGGGTTGGGACCAAGATTTCTCTGGCTCCAAAGAACATTGAAAGTTATATATACCTATTCAAGAATACAGGGAAATTTTTAACTTTAAAACTAAAAATCTGAGGGTAAGCTAGAGCAGAAATAGAGTGGACTACACGGAGAATGGTTTCAGTGAACTATGTGCGAGTTTTTGTGCATATGTATGTCTGCTGCAGGCAATGATCAAGCCTGTTTTCCATGCTGGCCTGTTGAGTCTGAGTAGAAATTGTAGGAAGGGCATGGACTCAAATCAACTGTAGAAAGATCAGGCATCATGAGCCGGGGAGATACTCAAGAGGAAAAGAAATAGCGACAAATTGTGACAGAGGGGTTAGGCAGACAATGAGCCTGTAAATGGAGGTGAAACACAAGGAACCAGCAAGCCTGAGAACTCTCCATGACAGAGGTGAAAAATCAGCAAGAAACTAAAAAAGCAAGAATGAGAACTTTGGACAAAGCATCCAGCAGTTAGAATACAGGTGACAAGTAACTAATACTGCTACAATAAAATAATCCCCACAGAGATAAGAAAAGTGATTCTGTGGAGCCTTCAAAATTTACTTCTGTCCTTAATATCTTATAAACTCTGTCCCTGTCCCAAGTTCCTAAGCACCATGATACCTATATCTTCCTTTATTCTAGATTCTGTATCCTTTCCAGGACTGAGACAGCTGTATGTATAATTCTTTAGTTTCAACCCGTTCTTAGCTGATGTAGGTATTGTTCATGGCTTTTTCTGTCCTCTATTTCTACTATTTGGCCCATGTTTCATTCATCAACTTGGCATATCATTGCCCACAGAAACATACAAATAGAGTCTTCTGTTACCACTTCTCATTTCTCTCACAGGAATAGTTATATCTTTGAGTTGTCCCCCAAGGTAGACTTATCAAATTTGAGGAGTAGAAATAAAGTGTGACAACACAAGTAGACCTCATTAATAAAGAGAGAACATTTGACTCAATTTTACTTCATGTGCCTTTTGTGAGGATATTTAACAATCTTGTTTAGACCAAAGTTTACAGCAAAAAATTAAGTACTTGGAATTCTATCTTAAGGGGGAACTACATAGAATAATGTATAACACTCTAGAAGGAAAAAAGAAAGATGCTATTTTTATTATATTTTAAAACTTCAATAATGAATATAAAAACTCAAAATTCACTTGCATGAACAATTACTGAATTATGCATTTAAATAGCATCTGTTTCCATGGAATCTAAGTAATAAATGTTATCTACAGAATATGTAAATGCAGATTTTTGTATACAAAACATCTTTTACAAATACATTTTTTTTTCCCATTTAGGTAATAGCCCCAAACCCAGCCAGATATACAATAGTATTTTGACTAAGGGTCTATTTGATATAGAAAAACAGCGCTATTTTCCTCCTGTTCAAACTATAATATGTATTTTTCTTCCATTTAATACACATAGTGATTCATTTTAAATAAATATTCTTCATTATGCAATGCTTCATTTTATCAATCTATGTGAATGATTGTTTATTCCACTGATGAAAATACTCTTCATTCAGATATATTTAATTTGCCTATAGCCAATGCCCCCTAAAAAAAAGTCTGATGTTATTTAAAAGTAGATAAACTTCACTTAATTTTTAGAAACCCCACTTAGTTTAATGCAATAGACAGTTATAGGGAACAAGTTCCTGTTCATCATCAGTTTTTTTGGACATGTCTTCAGTGAATTTTAGAAATGAACATATGTCACGGTCTTTGTATTGACTGTGCAATGTCGTAAGGACAACATCATTTGGACTCAATTTCTTTAATAAATCTCTTAGAAGTTAGAAGGGTTGTTCTGTAGATTGTCTCCTAATAGACAAGGAATTTTAAAGGTCTATAATGTTCACTAAACTTCCTTTAAAAATGCTCTACTAAGTGACTCTTTTCCTTATGAGATAAGTAAAGATAAGCAGAAAAGCAGGTCATTTGTAATTTTAAAAATAAATAAAAAATAAAATATCTCCCAGAAAAAAAATAAACTGGAATACACAAAGAGACTTTGAAGGCCAAAAGAGGCATCTCCTTTATTTCTCTTGAAGTTCAATCTCTTGAATTCGCCTACCATTAGTTTAATAACACCCCAAAATTTTTCTACAATATTAAATTATTGTTAATAGTACTGAAGTGTTACCATAATTTTAAATACTTTATAAAATAAATTGAGAATTGATTTCTTCTTGGAAAGTAGATTTAAAAAGAAAGAAAAAACTAATAAACTGAGAGGATTGGGGTGAGGTATAAAGGAATAAATACTAAAGATTTCAAATAACACTAATTTAATTTTACTAAACTATTCAGTAAGTTTCTTTTTTTTTTTTTTCTATGTGCATACCTGCTTGTCCTAGGCAGAGGCAGGGTATACTTACATTCTTTCCAACAACAAATGTAGAGACAAATTAGATGGTTAAGGCAAAGTTGCAATGAGACACACCTTCAATGTTCTCACCACAAAAAGAAATGAGAATTATGTGACATGAGAGAGGCTCTAGCTAATACTAAGGTGGTAATCGTATTGTGCTATATAAATGTATCAACTCAACACAGAACATTTAATGTTTTAAACTTAAACATAATGTTATATGTCAATTATATCTCGATTTAAAAAAAAAATTAAACACGAAGAGCTCAGACTATCAGTATAATGTCATCACAAGGTTAATTATCACAAAATTATTATCGATCATATATTAACAGAAGATCATACGTGATTATAGGCGGATTTCTCATAAAGATAAAAACATGAGTCTAAATATAAGCAATAGCACACAGAGATTTAATTATCAATAAAAATCCAATAATAATGTGGTGATTTTAAAACATAATTTCAAATCACTTTTCTGTCTTCTCCTAAAGTGTGTTACTTCCTAAATCTTAGTGGGCTAGTAACTACTTCAACCATTTGACTAGTATAACAGAAGTTCTACCACACTATTATACTGGTTTTCTAGGACTACAGTACCAAAATACACCAAATTTAAAACTGATAGTTTAAACCACAGAAATTTATTTGTCCACAGTTTTGGAGGCTGGAAGATCAAGATTGAGGTGCCAGCAGGGCTGATTTTTCCTGAAGTCTCTTGCCTTAGCTTAAAGATAGTCGCTTTCTCTGTTTCCTCACATGGCTGTTCCTTTATGCACAGGTGCCCCTGTTGTCTCTTCCTCTTCTTGAAAGGACACCCATCAAATTGGATTAGAGTCCAACCCTGATGATCTCATTTAACCATAATTACCTCATTAATGTCCCTATCTCCAAATACAGTTACATTGGGTGTTAGGGCTCCAACATATAAATTTAGGGGTACACAATTCAGTTAATAACAATAACTTTCAAGGTTATGCAAGTTCCACCTTGATTGCTGGATATTTTTTTTTAGACCTTTGAGTTCCATTTAAAAAGTTCAACTATCAAAAAACTGTGCAGAAGCAATTCAGAGAGCAACCATTTCATGTTATAAATGAGACTCTAGGTATACATATAAGTTTATAGATAGGTTTCGTGGATGTGAAACTGTTACAGCATTTAGACTTTCTAGTTACTGGGGCTATAGTTGGAATGCCTGTATTTGACAAGTCAGATAATAATAGATTAAATTTGAAAGTGGAAGCATAAAAAAATGAAACTGAATACTGTAATGTCCCATGTCTCAGTCTCTTCTTCATTTACCTTCATTCTCTAGGTGATATCATCCAGTGATGTGGCTTTGAAAAACATCTATATCTCTATTTTGAATGTTGATGATATCCAGAATTCTATCTCCAACATACCTGAGCTCTAAATTTCCAACTTCTATTTTAAAATCCCAGCCCACATACTATTCTTCACCCAACCTTCTTTATCAAGTAAATGGTAAATCCCAAGTCAGTTTAAGAGACATAATTTCCCTGCACACTTAAACCAGTGAGAAAATTTGTCCAAACTCCTTCTTATGTGACTTCTTACTATCTGCATGATGAAACCACTAGCCTAAGACATGACTGTTACTCATGTTGAACATTGCGATGTCACCCAGATTAGTTCGTCATTTCTACATTATTCTTTGCCTTTCTACTATCAACTGTCTGCTGAGTGTCTAAGGAGACTTAAAAAAAAAATGGATAATTATATCATTTCCATTCCCTGCCAAAACTCTTCAACGACTGTTCATTGTAGTGAAAATCAATTCTAAGTCCACTGCTTTGTTCTACAAAGTCTTACTTGATTTGGTTCTCTTCCACCATTGTGCCCTCACCTCCACCATTTTTTCCTTTACTACATTTTTGCATTTTCTTATCCTTATCACACTAAGCTCGTGACTGCTTTAAGACAGTTATATCCCAGAAAAGCCCTGCCGGAAGATCTGTTCAAGGTAAGCTGCTTCTAGTCATTTAGATCTCATTTTAAGAGTCTCTTCCTAATTCGAGCCTTATCTACACACTCCTTTTGTTGTTCTAGTATATCACCTGCTTAACTTCCATAGTGATATTCATCACACTTCTTAGTATCCTTATTTATTGAGATATTTATTATCTCTCTGCCCTCTACCAACATCAGAAGAATTTAAGTTCCATGAAAGTAGGACCTGTCTTCCATCTTTACCATTATAGCAACCATACTTATAACCATGTTCAATTCACAGTCGATAAGCAATAAATATAAGTCGAATAAATTAAAATTTGAGGAGTTAAAGTCACTTTTTAGAATGTGATTACCACTAATCTAAACTTTTAACGTTCTCTAAAATTACACCTCTAAATATTATTTTTTGTACTAAAAAGAGAGATAATTAAAACATATCCTTACTTATCTGATATTAAGTTCTTTAAAAATTATCAAATTTTAGCATTATTTAAAAAATAATAATTGGTGAGAGTTCAAGACAGAAGATCTTACTCTCATAATTATATCTCAAAGCCTTTTTAAATCATCAAGAGAAAGAGAAAAATAACAATAAGAACTATAGTTAGGGAATGTAGTTATTACAATCAAATTTTTAATTCTTTTTACACTTTTTATTAAATATAAAATAATATTCTCAAAGTGGTCATATTTGTATTTAGAAATGACAAACCTTAAAAATTGTAATATTCCATGTGGAAAGGTTTCTCTTTATCTTTCTTATCATTAAGGTTAAATGAGGTCTTAATGGTGGGGTCCCAATTGGATAGAATTAGTATCTTATAAGAAAAAGAAAAAAGACATGCCAAAAATCTCCCTGTCTCTTCCTGCGCACGCAGAGGAAAATCCACGTGAAGACATAATGAGAAGGTGCCATCTACAAGAGAGGAAGGACTCAACTGCTGGAAACTTGATCCTGGACCTAGCCTCCAGAACTGTGAGAAAAGATATTTCTGTTGTTTAAACCACCCAATCTATGGTATTTGGTTATGGCAGCCTGAGAAAACTGATACAAATCGTCTTAAGATAATCACAATTATTCTAATCATTCTATTTTATGTTTTTGCCACCTGAGATAGATAAGCATTAAAATTAACAATATAGGGATAACTAAAAATGTTTCTAATTATTATCCCCAGCGGTGTAACGTGTGCTGTATCTCACAGCTGAAGGTAATTGAGCCAAATTTGAACACATCTGTTGGATCTTAAAGCTCACTGGCTGATCCATTACATCGAATAATCTCTGATTTCGAAAATACCTCCAAATGAACTAATATAAAAGTCATTTATTCATTATAAAATATATGTGACTTTTGGAAGCAGTCGGGAAATAAAATTTCAAGTGCTAGTTTTACCATATATTAGCTATGTGGTCTTTGGCTTCTTTGAATATTTATATTTAAGATGAGACAATACCTTGCTAGCAGGTTGATAAAGGAATTAATTGGTAAGTGTATTAAACATATGAGAAAGCATCCTACAATTAACTATGTACCATGCAAATATAGTATTTAAAAAAATTTTTTAAGAATACTAATGCAATATAATTGTATTGAGTATATTGTTGAAATATACAAGCTAATAAAATAAGTGTTTAAATGTCTCAATAACTCAGAATGACATATTCTGAAATGTGTACATAATTTGTTTAGTATGCTTCATGCTTTATTGCTTTATTTTTGCATTTGATTGCATCACTTTTTGCATTTTAATTTAATTGTATCCATCAGAAAAACAAAAATATTATATTATATATGCTATATGTAATATATTTGTATTTTAACTTTATATTTATTAAAAAATAAGATTTGAACTGACTTTACAAAACAATTTGAACTTTCTAAAATATTTCCTCATTATTTATTCTTTACAGAAACCACAGAAAAAATATTGGGTGGCATATTATTTGGTTTTCTTTAATATTATTAGAAACTCTCAGAAATTTTTCTAACATGGTAGGCTTATCATTCTGCTTGGAAAATTTATTCATCATAATCAGCTCTACCTTTTCTACATACTGGCATATGGTAAAGAAAATATTATTTTACCTACATAGCTTTATAAAAAACATATCGAGGAAAGACTAGAAACATAATAGATTTTTTCTTCAATCAAAATAACTAAAATCCTTTTCTAAGACTACATATAAATATTCATGGAATTCCTAAGCACAAACTTATATTTCATTTATTTTTATGAGTAATCATTTAGTAGAAATATTATATATGTACACTCTGATTGCCTAAGAGTGGCTGATTCTATGTAATGTCATTCAAATGAACAATTCTTAAACTCATTTCATAAAAAGCACTTTCCGTCACTGAGATGAATCTCTAAATATCACAACTCAACAAAAGTTTGCCCATGACAAACATTTAGGGTCAGAAGTATAAAACAATATTCAATGAAATAAAGTGAGAGGCAAGTCTTCCTCCATTTCCCATCTCTGTGTTTTTATTTATCCAAAATAATGATACATTTTATTCAACAATATTCAATAACAATAACTGGCTTAGAAAAAACTGAAAGGAAAAAAAGAGTTATGAACGGTAACACAAAAGGACTTCATTTTTCTTCAAATGCTTACAAAACGTTAATTACAATATTCAAAGCCAGCTAAAAATCTTTCACCTCCATGTAATAATTGGTCCCAGACATCAATTAATTACTTATCTTCAGCAGCCATTAAAAAAAGTTGCTTTTGACCAATGTGGACATTTGTTTATGTATGTGAACAATCCCTAAAATATGTATGAAAGTTAATGAAAGTTAAAATGAACAATATTTGCTTTCATTATCTTTATATTTTTTTAGAAATTCTCTTTACCTCATTCATCACTAAATGATCAACTAGCCTTGTTCCTTCTTAATTATACTATCCTCTACCACAAGTAGCCAGCAACGGATTGTATTAAATAAGTAGCCAAAGATACATGTTATTTTTTCCCTAAATGTTCATACAGTCTGGCCTTAAGTAATAAGCATGTTTGTGTGCATGTGTGTCCATATGTCTGTAAAATTATATTTCATTCAGTATTTATGGAGAGAAAAGCTTCTGCTAAAATTTGTGTTAGTTGTTGGGTATGATAGATCACTACCCTCATATGCATCAAACTATGTATTTTCCTTTCATTGAAAATATAATCATTTGTATTATATATAACCATATATATGATCTATACTAATAGTATTAACCTAGAGATGTCAAAATTCTGCACAATTCAGTCTCTCTTTAGCCTCAGGGTCTCTGCACAGGTGGTTGCCCTAGGCCAATTTTTATACCTCCTCCCTGTTCCTATTCCATTTCCTTGATTTATTATTCTTCACTCAAAATAGACACCTTCTCAGTGGATCGTCCATAATTCCACAGGCAATAGAGAACTGTAAAACTGTGTTATCCTTCATCACATTTATAATTATACATTTACCTTTCTTGTGAATATATTAGGGATTAATTACTGAAGTGCTATCAACTTTTTCAAGAATGATGATAATTAGTATTCAATGAATAACTACAAACATAACTACAAATATAAGGGTTTAAATGAATCATCTCTTTTAATACTCACAATGACACATTAAGAATCGCAATGCTAGTTTTGTCTCTTAAGGAATGAGTCTCTGGATATCTAGGAATAAGACCCAAACACTGCCTTCATAAGGCTTGGGTTACTGGGAGTTGGCATTATTTTAATAAAGGATTTTTTAAACTGGTGCATATAAGACTTACATAAAAGAACCGAACAATGCTTTTTCAAGAAATACTATTAGAAGAACAGGTGGGACAAAAATTTAATAATAACTCTGTCTCCTAAGGAGGAAAAAAAGTGGTCAATAATCTAAATCAAAGTCTAAAAAGAATATGTTTTTTAAATAATTTTTTCAATTACAGTTTGCATACAATATTATATTAGTTTCAGGTGTACAACATAGTAATTAGACATTTATATAACGTATGAATTGATCACTTTGATAAATTTAGTACCCATCTGACACCATAATAATTACTACAGTATCATTGACTATATGCTATACATTACTTCCCGATAACTATTGTGTAACTACCAATTTATACTTCTAAATATCTTCTCCTTTTTCACCACCCCTCCAATTCCCTTAAAATGTTCTCTGTATCTATGAGTTTATTTCTGCTTTGTTTGTTTATTTTGCTCTGTAGATTCCACATGTACGTGAAATGATATGGCATTTGTCATTCTCTTTCTTACTTATTCCACTCAGCACAATACCCTCTAGGACTATCCATGTCGTTACAGATGGCAAGATTTCATTTTTTTAATGGCTGAGTAATTTTACAATGTATACATGTACTACCTCTTTATTCATTGATCAATTGATGGACACCTCCAGTCTACGGCCATGCTACCCTGAACAAGCCCTATCCTGTCTGATCTCAGAAGCTGAGCAGGGTCCGGCCTGGTTAGTACTTGAATGGGAGACCACCTAGGAAATTCAGATGTTGTAAGCATAAATAAATAAAAAATAAGGGATTGTAAGCTGACAAGGTCCCTGAAATTTGTGAAGTCAACCAAGGGTTGCCTTGCCTTAAAAAAAAATTAATTAATTAATTTAAAAAGTAAATTTGATGGACACCTCCATATCTTGGCTAATATAAATAATTCTACACTTCGTATTAAATATTCTGTCCACTGAATACCGAGTCTGCTTCATGCAGAACCGACTTTTGACAATGAGCTTACTCTAAATTCTTTATATATCTTGTCATACTTGATCCTGATATCACTCTTTTCATGACTTCGCAGAGGTTTTAAGTAGTGAACTCGCAGATATAGAGACGTAGAATCACAATAAAGTGCTTGCTTTTCACCACAATGCTGTGACGCTTCTCTACACTTAAAAGGGCAACATTACTCAATGAAACTTTTACCTTAGTAAAAAACATAAAAATTAAATAAGTAAATGAAGTGAAAGAAGGGAAATACTTGGGGGAAAATATGAAATAAGATGAGTTCATAAAAATTGAGATCGGTTGGCACAAGAATTCATCAAGCTCTTTTGTCTGTTTTTGTGTCTGGCTAAAATTTTCTACAGTGAAGTGTTTTTAAAAGAAATAAATTACTACTCTAAGGTCAAGATGTATAAAATAGAGAGATAGCTAGCTCTATCTATCTGTCTGTCTATTTATCTATATACATAGTAATATATATATATATATATATATATAGTGGTATATATACGACTCATACTTTTAAGGAAACACATTATATTGAGATGTAATTTTTCTCGATATAGAAATGTCTTAAAATAAAATAAAAATATAAGGCACATTGATAGGGTGATAAAATAGAATTCTTTAAACTTTTAAGCTATTCTGTCAAAAGAAAGCATACATGAAAATTATGAGAATTGACAGCTTGAGGGAAACTTATTGTATATATAAAAGATAGTCACTGTTTGGAATAACAGATTTCTAAAAACCAATAAGAATATAACAGTTACTAGAGGAAATTTTTCGAGGTGATGGATATGTTTATAGAGTAGAGTGTGGTGATGAGCTCATGGATATATTCTTATCTACAAATAAGAAATAAGATAGGTACGCAGTATCTTAGAAATGTGATTTAAAATTACTTTCTTTTAAAAAAGTATACCAGTCTATGAAGATAATTTTTAAAACATTAATGACAGATATTTTATATTTGTAAAACACAAATTATAAATATTTGCTGATACATAGAAAACCTAAATTTTACTAAAAAAAATATAATGGAAAAACTAATTATATAAAACAAATGTCAAAAGAATAGCTCCATCTTCATAGCCAAGACTTTGGGTCCAAAGACTCTTATGTGAGTAATCAAAGTTAATAGGGAAGGAAAAATATTCACTGTATTTAATGATCCTAGGGTTAGAAGATATAAATCTGCCCATTTTACTAGGCCCAAAGGCAAAACTTATGATAATATTGTAAAATTGTTTAAATAATATATTAAAATGTCTAGATTGATTCAATTTATTGAAGATGCATGCCCAAACCTGACAAACTATCAAATGTGGTTCTAGTATACATGCATTAAAAGTATAATGCATAGCGATAGGGATTTACCCCAGAAATGTAAAATGACAATGTTAAGAACTTCAGAAATACAATGATATATGAAGTTATGTGTGGCTATTATGGACTAAATTGAAAGTACCAGAGCCTAGAAATTCAAATTGTTGGACAATCATTTGTTTTGGAACCCAAATACCTAAATACTGTCTGAATTGATAGGAATTAATTTATAGGCTTCAGGTCTTCATTAATAGCAGGTAAGAAAGCAGGTGCTCATAGTATTAAAATATAGCTGGCGTAAAGAAAACAATCATTCCAATTATTACAGCATGTCGATATGTAAATACTTTCTTCCATAGTCACAAGAGTCTTGCATTCCACTTGAAAATCTTTTGGGCCAAACTACGCAGGTGCAGATATGTGTCCAACACATTTTTTTTTTAATCTGAATAATAACATAATTATTAGATTAAAATATTAGAACCACTTGGAAAAAAAATCAGTCCATTCTAGAAGAACGCAAAGTCAGCTCTTAGAAACTGAGTTCAAAAAAACACCAAGAGAATTACTTAAAACATGGGTCAGTCCACTATTACCCTCAGAACAAATTGGGCTTGTCAAGAATTGTGAAGGCTCTGAGGGCTTACCCTACTTCCATGCTAACAAATTAGCCTGCCACAGTTTTATAGACACTGGCAGAACACATGGGAGTTTATTACTCACAACAAGAGCAGTAGTTGGAGTAACATCATTTTCTGGGTTCACTGAGCCCCAGTTTCCACACAAAAGGGACCGGATGCTGCTTGCTCATTATGAGTGAAGCACCATGACATTAGGAAATGGTGATCTTGTAAAGGGGGCTGCTGGCCAGCCTGCACAGTCTCTATGGAGATGGACAGAGACGCTTTCTCAGTTACTCAGAAGGTTAATAAATCTTCTCTAGAGGGAGACATTACCTTTACCATCAAAGGTTTTCAGTTATACAAACTTTATTGAAAAGTTATTTTGCAGAAAATTAGCTATTGAAGATTTTGCTCACAAGATGATGCAGAAATATGAGACATCCATGGGGAATTGTCTCACTAAACAGACCATTGCCTGGATTTATAAATAAAAGTTTGCCGAAACCTAATTGGACACATTCATTTATATATTGTCTGTAGCTGTTTTTGTACTTCAACCACAGAGTTGAACAGCTTAATCTTACAAATAAATTTGTTGATCCTTGACATGAAAAGATGAGTAAATATAGGTAAGATCAACAGTAATGTAAAAAAGCCTTACATGTCTCACTGAAGTTTGATTCTCTCTCCATAACATACATTGATTTAAAATATACAAGCATCTTCTACATTTATAGTAAGATGAATGAAGGAGCCAGAACGCATCACTCCAAAATATACTTCTCAGACATATTATTTTGAGTTTAAGGCAGTTGAAAAACAACAGAAGCAAGGACACTCTCATTTTCCTTTATCTTCCCCCAAAGCAAGAGATACTACCCCAACATAGAAGCTGTCCTTCCTATATCAAGAGGAAAAAAACATCCTCATCACAAGATCTGGGAAGTCAAAGCCCAGAGAAATCTGTACAAACATGTCTTGCTAAACTAATTCTAATTTTCCTTCAAATTTCTCCATGATTAACTACCTTAGCCCAAACTCCTTTGCTAGTCACATTTCCACAATGTATAGTCATGAACCACATAACATTTCAGTCAACAATGAACCACATATAAACCTAAAAGCAACAAATGCGCAGGACAAACAGAGACTCAGGGACATGGACAATGGACTAGTGGTATCCAGAGGGTACGGGGTGGGGGAGGAGGGGAGAGGTAGATGAGGTAATGGGGGTCAAATATAACGGGTTAGGGGGAGGGTGAAGTAGGTAAAGAGGATCAAATATATGGTAGCTGAAGGAAACTGGACTTTGGGTGGTAATCACACAATAGAATATATAGATGTCAAATTATAATGTACACTTAAAATTATATAATTGTATTAATCAATGTTACTCCAATAAACTTAATTTAAAAAAAAGAAAGATTTCTCTTTTTAATCACATCATATAAAAAAGAGTGAATTAATACTATAGTTAGAAGAAATATTTCTATTCTAGTCAGTAATAAGTTTATTCGATATCACTTATAAAGATGCAGCAAACCATGCCCAAGCTGCCATAACAAAATACCATGGAATGGGTGGCTTAAGCAACAGAAATTTATTTTTCACAGTTCTGGAGTCTGGGAAATACAAGATCAAAGTGCTGATAAAGTAGCTTTCATTTTTGAGGTCTCTTCTGTTGGCTTGAAGGCCATATCAATCTCTCTGCGTGCTCTTTATGAACTGTGACCTTTGTGTACACTTAGGGAGGGAAGAGAGTGAGAAAGAGACAGAGAGAGAGGGAGACTGATCCAGCGTTTCTTATAAGGACATTAATTCCATCATGAGGTCTCCACCCTTATGACTTCATCTAATTACCTCCTAAAAGCCCCACCTCCAAATATTATCATACTAGAGGACTGGTTAAGACCTTGTGAGATCATAGAAAATACATATATATTGGTCTCTACTTCAGTTCCTGGTGCAGAGTTCCTACAACCCTTGTAATTTCCTAAATGATAAGAGCACTAGGAGTATATTTCATTCTAATATTTGGTCTTTGTCCTCAATTTCTAACACAGAGTTCCTAAATCCTTTGGAATTTTCTGGGCTACAGAAATTTCTTCTATTCTAATGAGGTGACTCTTCGTAAGGTCCTGGATGAGAACTGATTACCAGAAAGTCTAAGCGGTGATTAGAAGCTTGCAATATTCAGCATCCACCCCGCCCCCACCCCCCATTCCCCAGAGAGGGAAAAAGGGCTGGAAATGAAGTTAATGACTCATCATTCCTATGTGATGAAGCCCAGAGTACAGGATTTGGAAAGCTTCTGGGTTGGTTAACACGCGGAGATGCTGGGAGATGGACATGTTTGGAGAATATGGATGCTCTTTCCCATCCCATATATGTTGTCCTAGGCATCTCTTCCATCTGGATGCTTATTTTTATCTTTTATCATATCTTTTTATAAGAAGCTGGTAAATAGCAAGTAAACTTTTTTTGAGTTCTTTAGTAAATAAATCAACCACGATGAAAGGGTCCTGGGAACCTACAATTTATAACCGATGGGTTGGAAACACTGGCAGCAACCTAGATTTGCAAATGGCACCTGAGCGGTGGGGTGGCTGTCTTGTAGGACTGAGCCCTTAACCACTGGCATCCAATACTATCTTCAGGTAGATAGTGTCAAAATAGAGTTAAATTATAGGATACTCAAGTGGTGTCACAGAAAATTGCTTGGTATAATAAAAATCCACAATATTTGGTGACCAGAAGTGAAGGGAAATGTTCTATGTGAGTAATAAGAAGAAACACGTAGGAGGAAGAGTTTTTCCTATACAGGCTTCAAGTTACAAATTTTGAGGGGATACATTTAATCCATAACAGGCACTGTATCTAGTAGAGGCTATTTAACCCAAGATTTAATTTTAATTAAATTTTAATTAAATCCCAAGATTTAATTTTTTATAAAATATCTATTTAAATAAAATTTTAATCTCATTATTTTAATCCACTTAATTCTATCTGTCCCATAAGCAGAATATTTAGGTCTGAGAAAGAACAGATTGGCATCTTTCACTATTACACTTTCTAAATACTTCATGACTTAACTGGATGCAAATCTTAATTTTAAGGGTCTGGATTTAGAGATCTTACTGATGTGCCATTTTAGAAAAATGGAATTAATATATTTTTCTATGTGAAATAAAATATCAATCTGTACAATATAGGACTTAGGCCTTATCCTCAAATTTCTGGACATGAAACAACTTCAGTTACTTTAAGATAAAAATCATACTAGGACATGAATCATTTACAAAATAATACCAACCAGCTTTAGATTATAAAACTGTTCTATTGATAGGTAGATATATTTTTATTTTTAACAAGAGAAAAGTTTTTCTCTCTCACGCAGAATAGAAATCTGTGTTAGGTTGTTTACACATGTCCACATATTTCATCTGCTCTTGTTTGAAACTTAATGGTTCACGGCGTGGTCCAAGATGGCTGCTCTATCTCCAGCCATCACATTCACACTCCAGCAATAGGAAAGGGGAAGAGATAGAAGAAAGATGTGGCCTATCTTTTAATTCTGTCTCCCTTTCTAAAACGAAAATAGATTATATGCAGAAAAGCTCATGAATTTAAGTGTACGTGTGATATACAAGTGATGATTTATCACAAAATAGGCATGCATGTGGAATTATTTCCAAGATTATTAATAAAATATTAATGGCAACCAAGAGGCTTTGCTCATGCCTACTCTAAAATGCTAATCTCTTTACACACACACACACACACACACACACACACCTATACACACATTTTTTTAATTCTGAATTTCTTTGTTTTCATTATGATGACATCGATTAACAAAATCCAATAAGTTTCAAGTATATAATTCAACAATAAGTCATATATATTGCATTGCGTGTTTACTGCCCCTAGTTAGATTTCTTTCTGTCACTCCATATTTGACCCATTTTATCCCATCTACCTCCCCCAACTCTGATTATATTCTAACAGCACCTATATTCATTAACTTCTTCATCAGACTGAAGAATTCCCATGTGCAGATACTTATAATCTAAAGGAAACGCCAGTGTGCTTATGCACATTGTGGCTATCTTTTCTCACTTAGGAAGAGCGTCTACTGTAGAAATACACCCCATGTAGCAACTAATCTGTGAAAAATTAACCTACTCATAGTCAAACCCTCTCTTACTTGACACAGAATCTCAATTGAGGTAATTATTAACAAATATAGTAGCTCACATTTACTCATTTAAATTTCAAACCAATGCTCTCAGAGAAATTCAGGTAGAAGCTAGATGACCACTTGATAAGAGAAGTAGAGGAGATTAAAATCTTGGGTAACTATCTTTTAACACTCAGATTCTATGATACTTACTGACCCAATCCATCCTTTGGTCTCAGCTTTGGTACAATGATTTCTGAGTCCCAAGTCTTTTCCTTTAACTTTCATTTTCTAGGAGTCATTGTTCCCAAATTATCTGCATATGTTGGGTGAAACTAATATGGTTGGAAAAAATACGGCTATCATGATTTCACATTTTAGTTCAAAGTATGTAAATGTATAACCTGTTAGAATGAAAAGAACACAATCAATCTGAAAGAAGTAGTGAATATTTCACCAAATACTAAAAGGTCTGATAGTTTGACATTTCTATATAGGAAAATTTATCTAAGAAATCTTAACCTAGTGATAACTCTTTGAAATGTCATAAAGGTCACAGAACAAATTATTTAAAACCACTGCAAAAAAAGCAATTATTTAAAATCCATTAGTATTTTGGAGACTTCTATCTGCTGTCCTCTCTTTTTTACCACATCTCCTCTCTACATACCACAGCGAAGCTGCATTTCAAAGATAATTGATAACCTTCTATTTACTAAGTATAACATCCTCTTCAATTTCTCATCCAGCTCAGTCCCTTTGCAGCATTGCAGACTATTTGTGATCATTTACTCTTTGAAGCTCTTATATCTTTGGCTTTTTAATTATCATTTTGATCTCTGAAATACATCTCGGTCTATTTGATGAAATCCCCACATTCAGCTCCTGAAATCCTTGGTGTGTACTCTATGATCCAGTCATACAAAATATCTCATCATACTCTTTTAATAAATCAGAACCTTTGTAAAACTTATTGATTCCCTTGAAATATATTCTCCCTTGTTCCCATCCCTATCCACATTTGATGACCATGTTTACCAGTAAAATTCCAGGTCATTCTTCAAAATCTAGTTGATAATTTTCTATCTCTATGTTGTCTTCTACTCTGAATTCTAGCACACGGCCTTATTTCCTAGACCCAAGAAAGTTCCTGGAAAATAAGAGACACTCAAGGATGCAATAAATCAAACAATGGCTTTAGATTCAAAAACCCTATATTTAAATTTTAGCTTTCTCATGCATTGGAAATTAAACTAATAAATCTTTCTCTGGAAGCCTTTGCTGCTTCATAGGAAACAAAGCTAATAACTTTCCTATAAGAGTTACATGAAATAATGTGGGAAAACCACCTAAAACAATAACTGGCACTTCTATAACCAGTTGCTATAATTGTCATTACAATTATTGTTTCTCTGCTATTCCTTCTTTTCTTAATAGTAATCCACAACTAACTAAATAAAAATCTTAACATGTCCTTTCTCTATGAAGCTATATCATGAATCAAGATAATCACTTTTCTCTCGAGAGAGATACATGGGTATGTCACATGGGTATAATGGATTCTCTGAAACTATTTTGAATTTATTTTTCTCTTGTTGGAGGAGGTCATCGAGAGGATGAGACTGCTAGTTGGTCTATGAGCTGGGTCCAAGCAGTCAGAGGAGCCTCACCCTCTCCCTTGTCCTTGGAATATGTACTCTTCCCATTGTCCCACCATGGGAGCCATTTTCAAGGGCATAGCCATGAGAGAGTAAGGTATTGTTGACACCATCTGGACTGTGTATGTAACTGTTAAGGTTTCTATATAAGCGTTTAAGATTCTGACAGACGGATGTGGTGATCTACTCATCTTGCAATCACCACTGCAGCCTCCCATGTAAGTGTTCTTATTACTTATTAAACCTGCCACCTACCAATCTAGAGTGGCTGCCGCTTTTTTGTCCTTTATGTTTGGGCCCAGTTTTAGATTTTACTCAGGAAATTCCTGAGTTTGTGAACTAACACTCCCGTGATGTATTTCATGGTTTATCTGCTTATTGAATTCTTATCAAGTAGACACAATAAAAACACTAGACCCTCTCTTTAGATAATATTCATTTACAATTCCTTTATAATATTATCATCTCCCACTGACCTACAACTAGATCTATCTGCAGCAATGTGACAATCCACTACAATAAGCGAAATAATTATTGTAGTAAGAAGTAGACGAATGTCGATGTTTGCTTACGGGTGTGTCATTCACCTATTTTGCTTTTTATCTGCTCCCCACCATACACTTTTTTAATAGTTTGAAGCATTTGGTAATTTATAAGAAAGCTAATTACAATGTTAAAATTTAGGCATTTTCACCAATCCCTACTTCAGGCATCTAGCAGGACACTTAAAGTTAGTACAAGCTTTTCTTTTCCCCCCACAGTGACCACTAACTAGCCAGGCAAAGAGAAATTACATATTACAATAAGTATTGTTTAGCATCTAGAGGAGGATGGACACATATCTTTGACCACAAATGTTGGCTGAAACTGCATAAAAGAAAAGACAGACTGTTGGAGAGTACATGCTTCTTCAAAGGGTATCACTGGAAGAACAAAAAGATCAGAAGAAGTTAGAGTGAGAACTAAACAGTAGAAGGGACTATTAAGCAAGCTTAGGAAGAACACAAGATTCTGCCTATGACTGAAGTAAGACAGAGAAACCGGCAATTCAACAGGCTTCTGCCTTTCAGAATAATCACACCTATTTTATTGGAATAATAGTCTTCAGCAATAATTATAGTCTTTTTCAAGATAATCAGTCTGTAATACTGCAGAACAATCTGTCAATTTCCCTCATTTCTTCTCATATAAATGTTTTTCCCATAGACATAAAAATATGCTAAAGAGCCAGATCAAGGCCATGAAATAATTTGAGGGTACCATAGTAATTTGAATAATTTTCTAGATAGCTAATATTAAAAAAACAAAAAGCAAAGTCCAATGCTCTGTTTACTCCTCAAAGAATTTCTAACAGTATTTTAATTATCACCAACTAGGACACTGACTCTAAAGTTGTCAGTACCACAGATTTATAAAGAAATAAATCTTATTATCTTGATGAATAATTAAGACTTAATAGACTTAATAGTTGCCAGCATTTTTATCTATCAATGATACTAAGTGATTTTGCAAGGTTAATAAATTTTAATTTGGATGTCATTATTTTGCTCTCTGCTTTTCTCTATCTTCTGCACAGAAAAATCCAATCTTTTAAAGCTCAGTGTGGGGCAAAGACACGATGACCTGCGGGTAATTGCTGGTTGAAAATGTTGAACAATCGTTGGGCCCGAAGAAATCTGGCTTGGCTGATGTAGCATGGTAGCCTAGGGAAATGCCACAAAGGTCATTGCAGAACATGAATCAGAATTTGTAAAACAGTAGTCACCCCAGTGACAGAACAGTGAGGTTACATTTACCCAGGTGGTGGCAGCATGGTTATGGAACCACTCACAGCACTCTTCTTGGGCAAATTAATTAGCTTAGACTTGCCCAAAGCCACTTAGCAAACACTGCAAGATTGGATAAACCCGTGAAACCATAATAAAGAAGGCCACGCTGATCTGTTTGGTCATATATTACAGACGGCAGAGCTCCCAAAACATCTTCCCTTTACGTATATCCACACATCTGAGACAGAATCATGGCCAGAATGAAAAAAAAAAAACAAAAACGCTTGATTGAGAAAATAAACAAAATTTTAAACAGTTTTAGATATGGGACGGGTGATTGTAGTATAATGCTAAAACTGATCTTCCGGGTGAGGGGAATATGAGAGTGGTTTATATTTTTTGTTGCAACTTCTGCATTTTTGATCATTGGACATGACATTGGAGCAGCTGAAGAGTTGCCATTTTTGGTGCTATTTGCAGCCTGCATATTTCCTCATACGCCCACCTGTCCCAGAGGACATGAAAAGTAGGCTTGGATATTTTCTGAATATTGTGTTTTCTTCTAGAATCATTTTCTGAACTCATACCCCTCTAATAATTATGATTTACCTGGTCTGCATTCTCACACACGCACATATATATAATAATTTGCTAAGAAATATAAGAGATTCTTTATTTCTGCTGTATTTCAAAGAAAAATTCTACATTTTAATTAAATTTCTTTAAAAACTTTGCATGATTTTGATTCTCAGTCATAAAATATTTTATTAATTAGTCTATCAATAACAGGAATGCCACCAGAAAGGGTACCCTAATATCCTCTACTTCATTTCATCTAAGCAGCATCTTAACACTTTCTCAAAATCCACCTTAAATTCTAATTCTCCATAAAGCTTGCAAGAGCATTCATTCAAAAAGTGACCGTTCCTCTTCTGGAAAAGCATAATTTCCAAAAGTTTACTCCACAGAGCATTCTGAGCTTGGAGATGACTTTTTAAATCAATTTTATTTTTAATCACATTTGGAAATAATGGTGTATTCCCTCTTTTAGAGGTTCAAAAGGCAGATTAATTAATAAAAGTTCTTAAATTTCTTAAAGTTAGAAGCCCAATTGCTCTGATTTAATTCAGGTATCATTGATGATGGAAGCTTTTCTCCATCCTCTAAGACTTTTTAACAACTTCCTGAACTATATTTCATGTATCTCAATTTAAGAAATGCTGTACTATAGAAAATAGATCAAATTGATCGGTGATTAATTTATACACTGTTTAAAGACAATCTTTGTTGCACGGAAATTAGGTAAGTTTTTTTATCTTCCTTTTCACACATTTATTAGTGCCTTGGGTATTGTCTTTTTTCCTTTGTTCTTAGTTCTCCCAAAATATCTAGCAAAGGACAAATATAAAAAGAAAAAGTGTGTATTATTGAAGATGCAGAAAGGCTACAAATAAATAATGTAATATTTAATTCATTAAAAGTATTGAAAGACCTCAGACATAAAAATGGTATAAAGAATAATATATAACACATAATGTATTATATATTATTTAAAAAATGATATGGGGTAAAGTCTTTACATACCACTTAGCTTAAAAATAAAACTTTAAACTGAAAGTTGAAGTCCCCAAGTACCCTTTCTGGTGGCATTTCATGATCTCTGTTTAGAGGAAACCACTATCCTGAAGTTATTCTTCTCCATTTTCAACGACTATTTTAATAGCTTATTTTAAACTCTGTATTTCTAAACAGCAGTGTCTATCTATTTATGTATTTTACACTTAATAAATTGTTACACTGTATGTATTCTTATTAATTCTCTTACCTATAATTACAGTTTTGATATTTTAGCTATACTGAAAATACTTCTAAAATAATGCATATTTAATGCTGAATAGAATTACATTACATAAATAAAATAAAATAAATGTATTCAATCTTTGGTTAATATACTTAAATGTTTTGACCTTTGGTGCTTAAAATAATATTTCTGTGAATATTCTTGAATATAGCTCCATTAGCTCTGTTGAATGTATTTCATTATACTTGTGGTAATAGAATTTCTGCATCATAACATATGCACACCATTAACTTTAGTTGTATATCAGTTACTTAACACTGGGTAACAAATGACTTCCAAAACATTGTAACAGCAACCATTTCTGTTCACTCACAAAGTAGTGGGCTGGCTGGGATGACTAGGATAGTAGAGAGAGTTAAAGTGGTTTAAATGCTGAGATATCTGGATCTTCTGGTTTGCAGACCATATATGCAGCCCAGGAGTCAACGAATTATACCACAAACCAAATCTGGCCCATGGCCTGATTTTATATGACTCATGCATGAGCTACAAATGTTTTTATACTTTTTCAAGTGTTGTTGAGAGAGAGAGAGAGAGAGAGAGAGAGAGAGAGAGAGAGAGAGAGAGAGAAGGGAGGAAGGGAAGGAAGGATGAAGAAAGGAATGAAAGGAATGTATTTTTCTATGACCTGTTTGGGAATTACAGTAATTTCCTCACCTGATAATGTAGTATGTCGTTTTTTAGAAAATCACCGCCCCAAATTCTTTGAATTCTGCCACATACCATGTTTGCTCTAGTATCATCTTCTGGAACTTCAACTGAACAAATATTTATGTCATCCTGTCCCTGATATCTCTCGACTTCCTTTTCAGTCTCGTCTTTTTTGTGATAAATCTAACTGGCTTTCTGTGCTCAACTTTATATATTTCTTCGAGTTGACTAGTTCTGCTTCTGGTTGTATAAATTATTTATTTGTATGCAAATTAACTTTCATTATCTATATTTTATGTAAAATTGATATGAATTTCAATTACACTATTAGTAAATTCTTAAAGTTCTATTCTCTTTGAAGCATGATTTTTTGACAGTATTATATACTCGTCTCAAAATTCTTGTTAACCTTTTGCTCTTCTGAATAAGTTATTTCATTTTATCTTAAAATTATAATTTTTTGAAGAAATAGGGGCTCGTTTCTGCTGTTTATTGTCTCTGCTGACTCCTCCATTTTTATCTTTTCCCCTCATGTTTGAAATTTTGATTATGTAATCAGGTAGGCCGAATTTAATCTGCGGGAAATCCGGAAGACCAGTCTTGGGACTGTTTCTTCACAGAGGATTTTTGTTTGTTTTTGCTATATACCCTAGAATCTCACTCACTTTCAGTTAAGAAATCCTTTAAATTCATTCTCAGTTTGGAGTTTCCCAACATGCTGGAAGTTCAAAGTCTAAATACTTACAAGGTCTATGAATTTCAATGAAAAGGAGAAACTTGACTCTTACCCAGGAGCCAGGCAACCTCATTGGGTTTCCTTCCAGTTCCCATGACCCTTTCTGTGGATCTCTCCTAGTCCATGTTTTTCCTGTGTCTGTGGCCTTTCAGAAGTGTAAATGAATGTGTAGACTTCAAATCCACTTTCTCGCTTTATTCTGGTTTAAGATGATTGAGCTCCTTTAAAATCAAGTCTCTGTTCATTTGGAAAAAAATGGAAAACAGACCTCTAAGTCAGCTTTTGATTTACATATATTATGTATTATAGAGTTTGTATAGGTATTTATTTTATGTTTTTATTTTTTCTATATACAAATTTCTTTTACATTTATAATTCTGTGTGTATTCAGAATAGAAAATGCCTCATATTTCTATAAACAACCTTCATTTACTATTCGAAAGAATTTTTATGAAAATCATATATTGTCTTAGAAAGGCAGAACTTACTACATAGAAAGTGGTGCTTCCATAATTTATGACTGACAATGACATGCAAAGAAAAATCAGTATAAATAAATACTTTTGCCCCGCCTCCAATAATGTGATACCTTTTATTTATATGGAACTGACTGAGCTGTTAGATAGAAAATGAATGCAGTATTTAATTAAATGTATTTTTAAATACATTCCCTTAGAGTTAAGTAATTTTTTTAATTTTAAATATATTTAATACATATTTTCATATCTTAAGATACGATATGTTTATAGTTGTTGTTGTTGTTGTTGCTGTTTTTGACTGACAGATTCCGCCTCAGGTTTTTTTGTACAAATAGCACAAGAGGACACCAGCCCAACGCAGAGAGCGCCCCGGGCTCACACCAGTTCTTTCATCCTGCCGTCGGCGGACAGACTTCTACTCTGCAGCCTTTATGGGGGCCTGGGCATCTTTGGGAGCCACAGCCAGAGCCTGAGCTGGAGGCGGAGCTGAAGCTGCAGCCTGGGCCTCACTTTGAGCCTTGGCCTTGGAGTTTAGCCCGCAGAACCTGAGATCTCTGGCAATACCGGCAGGAGTACTTTTCCCAAGCTGGGGGTGAGCAACGTGAGCGAGTCAATTAAGTTTGCAGCTGCTGCCCTTTGGGATCTTGGGTTTGGCCTCCTTGGGCTTTACGAGGGCCTTGATAGCCTCAGCACGTGCACGGCCGACCTTAGTGTTGTTGGCTTGCATCTTCTTCAGTCCCTTCTTGTTGTGCTTCTTGACAAAGCGCATGTTCCTCAGGAACTTGGGATCCACCTGTTAAGAGATTCGGATCTTTGTGATTGGGGTTTCTGGATGCCATTTTGGTGGCATTTTCGGGACTGATTGTGCATGGTGTCAGTTCTTGGACTTGACCATGTCTGCGCCGAAGCCCAGGGCCCCCAAAATACCTGAGACTGGCAGAAAGAGCTATAGTTTTATTAAACTTACGATCATGTATAATTTATTTTAAATGCTCAAAGATAAATGAATGAAAGAACTCTCATCAGAAAACTCTATACATATTATGGCTTTAAACCATAAATTTTAAAAGATAGACAAGAACCAGAAGAGTTTCCGAGCCTAATTTTAATAATGTGTTAAAATATACTAGGTATGCATTGTTAAGTTAAAAGTTGCCTAAATGAAAATACTTTGGAATATCAAGAGCAGACATTAACAATTTTCAACACTACTATCTTATCTTCCAGTTTAATTTCACATTATCTCTCTCTAGATAGAATTTCTTATTTACATGTTAAGATAACATATTTGTGGAGCATTTGCAAAGCAGTAATAATTGTCCAAGTATTAACACCTCATGAAATTTGTAAATCTTTAATAGCATCCCGTCACATATAAAAATCATTAAAACACATACATTTTAGCTGCAGAGTTTTAAGAAATATCTTCTAGTGCTATTTCAGTATAAACTGATTTAGCTCATGCTAAAAGCCCTGCTCCATCAGCCAAAATCTATTTTTTTATATTTTTTCTTGGATATATTGATGGCTAGATACTTGCTTAGTGATATGACTCCATAATGATTTGGTCCCAAAACCACACAAGTTTCAAAATTCTCTGAGATTCATTAACCTCTTATCCCCCAGCTGATGCACCATTGACATATGAACATAGCTAAAGGCAATTTATGTGCAGGCTACACAAGGCGGAGTGAGGCAATTATCCCAGTTAGTGATCTACGTTGAATAAATTTACCTTCAAGTTACTCTCTTCTCCAAATCATTTGATGAAGATACACCGGTAAAAGATCCAGTTAAAATTATAATTGCCTCCGTTCACCAGGTAATACTTTCCTTCCTTCATAGAGAGAGAACTCATCTGAATGATTATGACTGAAAATGAGTAAAAGCCTGTCCTTAACAGACGGCAATGATTCTCAACTTCCCTGTGCATCAAATCACCTGGAGAGCTTGTTAAAAGAGATTGCTGGGCTCCACTCCTAGAATTCCTGATTAAATAGGTCTAGGATGGAGCCCCAGAATTTGTGTTTCTAATAAGTTCCCAGGTGATAATGATGATGCTGTTCTAGACACCACACTTTAAGAACCAATGACCTATGCTACTAATAGAGAATTAATCATGTTGTGACATTCAGTGTAACTACGGAATATTTACAAAACACTCCCATCTTCAGAGAAAATCCAGAAAAACATGGGTTTAGCCTTTCTCCTTGCCACCAGCTATAAGGTGACCAGCTCTGCCTTTAACTTTTAAGTTGCTGACCTACATTTTTATTGTATTTCTCCCATTGTGTATAATTAAAAAAAAAAAAAAAAAGTGTTGCCTGAAATAATCTCTTGCTCAGAGTTTAAGACTTACCATTCTTTAGAATGTTGAATCAGTTCTATTAAATAATTTCTCCATTAAAGAAAAAGTTAATATAAACTAAAGGAGTTCAAGAAACTCTGTAAGACAGATTTTATGAATCAGGTAGATAGATTATCAAATTAACACTTTCAAGAGTCGTCTTGACAGAAGTAATTGACCACTGTGGCCTGCTTAAGAAAAGCTGACTCTTATAAAAAAGCAATGACATCTTTATATATATGGAAAGTCTGAGGGTGAAGTAAAGGACACAGCCTGTCACATGAAGCATTTATTTCATGTGGCATCAGAGAATAGTCTAGATTTCATTAGATCAGGAACTGCTGAGTTTTTTTTTCCATTTCAAAGTCACCACATAAAATACAGAATGCCTAGCTAAATTGAATTTCACATAAACAAGTACTTTTGTAGCATAAGTGGATCCCAAATAAGCCTGGGGGTATTTTACTAGAAATTATTTGTGGTTTATCTAAGCACTAAATTTAATTGGATGTTTTAATTTACTAAATCTGGTAACTGACATCCAACCAGATTTGCTCGTATGAAAAGTTGGCAGGAGCAGTATGAGTACACAGTAAGTCCTTACTTAACTTGTCAATAGGTTTTGGCAACTTTAAGCAAAATGACATATATCAAAACCAATTTTACCACAGACTAATTGATATAAACAAGAGTTAATTCCTATAGCATCTCATCAGCCTTATAATAAAACAACATTGAGCCAAACAGTGTTAGTCTAGGACCCACTATATCCATCTAGTTATATAGTGTTTTTTCCTTCTAAATGTATAATCGTTTGTATGACAGAGTGTTTAACCAGAGAAATAGAACTCTTTTGAGGATTAGCATCTTACACATTTGGTGGAAAAGCTGAAAAAAGGAAGTTTCAAAAGAGTAAAGTTACTAACCAACTTCCTGCAACACTCATGTAGTTGGTAAAGTTCAAACAAACAAGGAAATCTGGGAAGGCAGGCATGCCCTGCTGCTGGGGTGGGACCTTGAGAGAAAGCTAGTAGAGAAGCTTACAGACAGCTGTCGCCTCTGGCTTGACGGTGAACCTATAGGAACCAAGGATAGCACGGCCAATGGAGACTGGCTATACCGGATAAAGGTCAAGAGGTAAAAAAGCAAAGTTGGGATTGGAGCTGTAGATTTAAGAATGGGACCTTACTGCTTCTTATTCTGCTCTTATCAGGCACTATTAGAAGTTGTTAAATTGTAAACTTCCCGTTAGCAAAAAGATGGGTTTCATTAAATCCTCATAGCTGTGTCTTGGTTTGTTCTTTCAAAATACTAAAGTTATTATTATTTTTTTTTTTTAGCTTTTCTCTGTAACATATAAATTCGAATCAAAGCTGTATAGGGAACATAGAAAACAAAGCAGAGCCAACTGGTTTCTTGAAAAAGGCATTAAAAAAAAGACTTAATTGTTTTGTACTTTCCTAATCCATTTTTTCTTATTAAAAAAAATAAAAATAAAGATTAGAGGAAGCTTAGGTGAAGCCACCTAACCTCTTCATTGGAGAGTATATATTGTTGATAAAAGGAGTCCATTTGCATCTTCCACATAACCTAGGCCTTTATTTTCATATAATACTAAGCATATTCTACCTTATAAACATATGCTGTAGTCTAATGAAAAGTTTGATTAGATTGACTAGTTAATTCATACAACCATTAGAATTAAGCAAATAGATTAGATTGTCCAGCTACCTGAGTAGGTTGCTCTGTCATAGTAGATTAATCCAACACTGCCTTGGTTGTGTCATTCAGAGTCTGTGATTAGTCCTTTTACTTCACTCTCTCAAGCAGAAAAATCAGGCAAATGATAAGTTACTTCACAGTAAAATTACAATAAAAACCATCAAACAACTTAACCTTCTGCATTCTTTCTTTTTTTTAATATACACACATTTTTTAAACCTCCTAAATCTCCTAAATAAAATGTATTAATTTAGTAAAGATTTTTTTTACATCTGAAATTAATATAATATTGTATGTCAGCTACAATTGACAAGTAAAATATTTAAATAAATAAAAAAATCTAGTCATTTTATCATATATAACTGAATAGGATGTATATCAGCTTAATCAACGTTAAAACTATTAAGATGATAAAAATAACAAGTACTTATTTTTATTCTTTCAAACTCTACTTTTCTAAATGGTCTTGCATTTTTTACCAAACGCCAGTTTCTCAGAATAAGGAATGACTTATTTTATGCATAGAGTTATTAGTGCTGCATAATGTGAATCACCTGATACTTTAATAATGCAGAGCATGTCTTCAATTATATTATATCACTTACTATGGAAATAGCATGCTTATAAAATATTCTCTTTATTAGTATTGCTCCATGACTTTCTTTATAAATTGAATTTTTTTCAATGTCTGGAATAAAACATCGGTCTCAAAATGTCTGCACCATCATTTTCCACCATAATGGGACCAAAAAAAATATTACAAAGTAAACTAATTTAGAAGATATTATGAAATTATTAACTTGTTAAAATGTTTCTTAGATATTTGTTTCATTGTGTCTATTTTTGTTTATATAAATAAGAATACTATTACACTATTAGAGATCAGTTTATACGTATGTTTTAAAAGCATTTTTTTCTGTAAAATTTATTAATCAATTTGTTATTCTGTAAATCAATGTAAAACAAGAAAAAAAGAACATATGGACCCTTCTCATAGTGCATCATTCCTTTGACTATTTCTAGTTTATTACTTTAAATTGAATGATGATGTATTACAGGAGCACCATTCATAAAACAAGCTACTTCTTTGTGCATGTTTGTTATGGGTTACTGAGATAATAACAATTCACTGTAAAGATAAGAGATTTGGGTTACCTAGCAACAAATAAAAGATTAAATTCAAGTGTTTGAGAGAATGGAGAGGAGATCAACACAGGCATATATAAATGAACTCCATAACATATTTGTTTAAAATAGAAAACTGCAAACTATAGTGCATTCCACCAACTGTCCTGATGCTTGCTGGTGGGGCTCGAAATGCATCCTCAGCTCCTCACCCCCATTTAAGTACCTTCCCTGACACCCAGGGGCTTTTCTCCAGGCTGTTTATTAAATGAGTAAGTGAAGATTTGCCTTCTTGTACAAGTAGTTTCCTGAAGATTTCTTTCACATTAAGGAAAAACACCAAGTGGAAAAAAAGCCATAAAACACATATGAAGCTTTTTAATAGGACAAAGTTAAAGACTTAATTCTGAAAATAATAACTTCCTCTATTTTATACAATGAAAAATTAATATAGCATGTTTTTTCTTTTAATAATTCTAAATTGTTTTTGAAATTTATATTCATTTATATATGTTTATATATATTCACATCCATAATTGGCAGATGTAAAGCAGTCAAATATTAAAATTATAGTGATTAATTTACAATATTTAATGAGCTAATATAAATACAGGATCGAAACATCGATGAGAGCATCTCTGTTCTAAGATTACAAATCTCTCTGTGGTTTTTATACCTTTCAAAAAAAATTTATCTTATAAACCCTAACATTTAAGAAGAAATAGGACCAAAAATCTTTCAAAATTGCCTATATCTATCATACGTTCTAACTTTGCTCAGTAGACTGTTTTTTTTATATGCCAACAATTTATTATTTAAACATAAATCTATGTCTAAGAAAAAGCTAATGACTTTTAGCATATTTTCTCCAATTTAAGATACATATAATTTGTAGTTTAAAAAAAATGGTATTCTGGAAAGAGGATCATGATACCCACCATTAGTTTCTCTGCTTCCTGTTAAACCTTTATTTTTAACACAATAATGAAACAGAAAAATTAACAAGCAAGTGTTCATTCAATGCTGATCTCAACAGAGATTTATTTTATTTTATTTTATTTTATTTTATTTTATTTTATTTTATTTTATTTTATTTTAATCTACTTTGGAGGACTACCAGAAAAAAATGACAGATAATTTTTAGAGATTTGTGTTTTTGTTTTTAAATAAATCAAACTCTAAGAGGGAAGCTTTATAGGAAATCTATGAATTATGTTAAAGGTCTTTTTTTCCAGGATATTTTAAAATTAGAGTAATCTAGTCATAATTGATGTGCCCTTAGGAAAATTCTTTAACCTTTCTCTTCTATTTTATAAAATCGTGGAATTGCTTTTGGTTACACAAATTAATAAGCGGATAAGTATAGAAATAGAGATTTGCCCTCAGAGCAGAGTTTTAGGCAACACACAGAATTAGACAGAATTAAGTCAGTGGAAGTGTTGAAGCCTCTGTTCATCCAGGCAGGAGGGAAAAGGTTTATTGATCAGTCAACTGTATAACTGATAAGACAAAGTGAATTTTCTGAGTACCTTCGGAATTAAATAAAATTATTATTTTGTTTCCTAGTAGCAAAAGATAAAATTCCCTTTGTTAGAAGCACTACAGTCATATGCGAAGAAGATGCACCGTTAGGTTTTAGAGGAGTTGCTGCAGGAAAGTGGAGAACTGCCTGCACGAAGCTGATCTCTACTTGGAGGAGCACCCAGACCTCAGAGACAGTGGACTTTACAGCAAAGACCAACCCACGAAGAGAACAAAAATGGAGAGGCTGTTAGGAGAGAACAATGTGTCCCACTCCTTGTTTCTCTCTTTATTTAGTTCTCACAGTGGGTTAGAGAAACTTGCCTGTTTGGTAAATTTGAGAGAAGAAATGGAGTATTGGACAATCAAGTATTTCTTTTCTCCTTTTTTGAGGGCTTTGCATTCCTGAAACTGGCATTTATTCCAGTCTCTAATCCTTAAACTTTCCTTTTGACTAGGGAAGAGTAAATATAATTCATGCCCAATGGCCTACAGGTCTTAACTTCATCCTCTAACCCAAAATTTAGCAGCAATAAGCCTGATATTTTTTTTCTTTATTTCCCCGATTTCTACATCTAATTTTCAACAGCTTCAGAACTTGGATGGGGACAGAACTCATACTTATAACTCAGAACTCAATAGCACTTATGACAATGACAGTTGCATGAAAATATTGAAGTCTCTCATTCTTTTTTCTTTATCTAGACTAGTCTTTCCTATTTCTGCTGAATGGACACTTTCTTATTAATTCTCACTGTTTCAACTATGTGTTCCTACTATAAACACTTCTGTGACTTTCCCGAGTGTTCCATTTTCAGGGCTTCCATATGATTTGCATCTGTCACTTCTCCAATCTCCACTGTCCTAAAACTTTTAAATTTAAGTATTTATTTTCCCATAATTCAAAATTGGCTGTAATTGAAAGTTTACTGATAAATTGTTCTATACAAATGTCTTTAATATGCATTAACACTGAATATGTAGTCTAATAAATGCTGCTTTATAGTCTATAAACATACGGGGGCAAATAGTTTTGGGATAGCTACAAATTTTACTAATACATCTCATGGAAACATAAGCAGATCAAATTAAAGTAGTATTCTACTGACTTGATATTTCAGTGAAAAATATGATGGATCAGAATGCAGACAGACATCCTAACGTTCCTACTAAGTAAATAAAGGGTAGGAATAATCACATTTTCCCCTTTATTTTGACTCTATGAAAGAACATAATGTACAATATTATGTTAAAAAGTCAAATTTCTTTCTCTTTAAAATTGTACAAAAGATCTCTAGAATGTTGATAGATTTACTTATCACAACTTTATGATTGAAATTATGAACTAATCAATTAACACCTCTTCTGTCGCCTTCTCTTGATAAAGTTACCTGACATCTAGGTCACAGAGAAATCAATCACACTTCAATTGTCCATTTACCTAGATAGAAACTTATTCAGTTGAAAATCTTAAACAAAAATGCTTTTTCCAATATCACACAGTAAACACTCTAAGTATTAGTTTCTATGGGTATTTTAATTATGCATACTGTCATCCATTGGATGAGGAAAATTTTTATCTTAAAAGTTAAGTGATCAAAGCTTGAGCCTAACAACTTTAGAATTCCTGAGCCATCTACAAAATTAGTTTATTAATGTTCTTTAACAAATATTTGGGGGATGTTTCTGTGTCTGTCCTAGGCACTATACTATGTACAGGAGATGTGATGATGATAAAGCTACACATAAGCTCAGATCTTTGGGGCTGCTGTTTTACACACACACACACACACACACACACACACACACACGTAAAACAAACAAGGAATTGAGCTAGAGAATAATATGAATGTAACTACTTTAGGAAGGTGTTTGGGTAAAGTCTCCCTATGGAAGTAATATTGAATGAGACATTTAAAAATTGGGAAGAAGATAATCATGGAATGGGAGAGAAGAGCAGTCCAAAAAACTGGGGTAGCCCTTAGTTGATGTGAAAAACTTAACACAGAAATTCAGTGTAGATGGAGAATAGATAGCATTAGATGATGTTAAAGATGAGTTTGTATTTTATTTATAGTAAAATGAGGGAACATTGACAATTTTGTAAACATGAAAGATAAATGATGCAATTTATATTTTTAAAGAGTCATCCTAGTTGCCTTATTGATTTTGGAGAATAACAGTAGAATTGAGGAAGCACTTTGCAAGGCTATTATAATAGGATGGTGGGTTTGATTCAGGTAGTAGAGAAGCTTATGAGAAGTGATGGATAATAGCAAATGTAATGACAACAGAATGATAATACTTTATAGTGGTTGAGGATATTTGAAAGAGCAATCATAATGTTATATATAGAATCTAGGTTACACGAAAAAGAAAGTGATGTCAAAAGATAGCTGAATAATCATAAAAATACTGTGAAGATAATGATCTGACAGTTCCAATGAATGACTGTGACAGTGAGCTTCTTGAGCAAGTGAGAAGAATGCTAGAATTCTGTGGTTGGGAAGCAAACTTCTTGGAATAAAATTTCAAAGGTGGCCAAAATCTAGAGATGACAAATCTAGACAAATCTTCTCTAGCTGAGTTAGAGAAGAAGACAAAGGAAGATGAGACAGACTGAGAGACCACGGTGTTAGATAGTTAATCCACATAATTCCCGTGGAGGTTGAATTCACAGTGATTAATGACAGGTGCTGGGATAGAGAAGAACAAAGTTTTCGCTGAATTAGGTAAAGTTACCATGAAGTTAAAAGAATAGTGTTATTAGACTTTTCAATCCAATCATTCAGCTTTCAAAGTTATCTGGAAGTTGAGATTGTAAACAAAACTACAATTGCTTAATGAAGAACTGTAAAACAAAGCGATCTCCCCATCTCTAATGTAGAGACAATTAAATTTGATTTGAGATTATGTAAATTGGAGTATAATTACTTCAACCTTAGCACGATAAAACCCTTTGAAAGCCTTAGAAAGAAAATGATGAAAATATGCAAATTATTATCATTTTAAAGCAAGTTTGATCCCAAAATCTCTACCTGGAATGCATTTTATTCTTCTAGTTTTGTTTTTATGAGCAATTGTACCATTATACACAATTCCATTTAAATAGATATATAGCATTTAACATGAATAATTCAGAATTGTTTACTATGCTTTATTGATCTAAGTAAAGGAAAAAAAATCAATGTTTTTCTTAACAAAACAATCAAGTTTCTACTAAAAAAGAAAAGATTCTTTCAGCTTGAGTTCCTTACCAAGCCAGGTAGTTAAAACATGCAACAAATTGCTAAGTTTTTTTTTTTTATGGAATATAAATACTGATATAAAAGACATATATCTTTTGGAAAGGCTATCAAATATCAAGACTTGGGCAAAAAAAGATGTCATCTGGTATCTCCAGTCTGAGATGTAAATAACCTGTGATTACATTTATCACAGAAAAATTCATAAGCATAGGACTTTTCAAAAATTAAATTATGGGTAACCATAAAGCATTTAGCATCACCTGTGAATTAGGGATGCTTCTTCTCTGAGAGCCTCCTAATTCAAAATTCTCCCTTTTTTTTTTTTTGTACTGTTTTTTTTCTTACATTTTTCCATCAGTCCCATGCAAGCCATCATCTGTCTAAAAAACAAAAAGCAGAGTGAAGAGATCTTGGAGTATAAACTCCAAAACGAGTGAGTGAATAAAATTCACTGTAACTTAAAATGTGGTTCCTTTTCTTCGGATTTCTTTCAAAATATTGGCTAGTATTAACTAACATTATTTTAAAAAGTAGTTAAAATATGATTTCATTGCTTACTATACATTCTTGGAATCTTAGGCTGAAAAAGGGTGGTTATTTTTTATATTTGAATAAAGCTGCTAGAAAACACTACAGATCTGGGAAAGTGACTTTGAAAATTCAGTTGTTTTCATAGATTTGTATTTCCAATAGATGAGTTTAGTTATTTCTTGATATGGTGAAATTATTTAGCTTCGAATTCTTTCCTGCCTTTCTATGTAGAGGCAGATGAATTCCTATGTAGCAAAAAGATGATCTATCTCATTTTTTATTGTTTGAATTACGGTGATAAAACTTAATTCAAATTCATCAAAGAAAAGGAAATACACCGTGAAAATTTATAATGAAAATGAAAGGGTTTGGTTGAAAGTTTGATTAAAATAAGGTTGACATATAACTCAAACAACGGTGCTATATTAGAAGCCATTTATCTGATAACATTGTTGTTCTAGTTCATAATTGTAAGTATGAGGGAGAGCTGCCTAAGACCCGTATCTGTCAATCTTAATGCTTTATGATTGCAACAAATACGTAATTAAGTGAAGAACTGCTATTCTTTTGTGGTCAGTAGATAGATCTTAAAATAAAATAACATGAAACTGATTTCATAACCTCTAGAGAGAAGAATGCCATACTAACCGAGTTCTGAATCTGATAAAATTAGATTTAAATTCTCCCTTTTTAACTTATAAGGTGTATAATTTTGAGAAGAAATTCAATTGGTTCCTCTTAGCCTCAGATTCTTTATTTGTAAAATATTATCATATTTATGATATTGTGAAAATTAAACATGTCTCATATATAAACCACTTAATAGCTTATAGCAGTAAACCTCAATAAATGAAATAGTATATGTAGTCATATGTATATTTATATACATACTTAAAAATGTATTCCTACAACTAGATGGATATTCAAAATAGGTTTTTCTCAGAGAATTTGCATTGCCAAATGATATTATTTTACCAGATAGCTATTCCATTAAAAGGACACATGCAAAACTCAAATTGAGAGAGCTATTTCTTAAATAACACACACATATATATATGTATGTATTTCTTAAATAGCAGAAAAATCATCATCTGCATTAGATTCTATCTTACAATTTTCATAAAATCACTCAAAATTAAGTTGACTAAAGAAATTTAATTTGCCAGGTAAATACATTGTGGAATAATATTTTACGTTTTTGTATCTACTTTACTGCATGTATTTCTTATTATACATTTAAGAGTCCCTGGGTCGCTACAAAATATAGAAGTGCCTGCTAAACCACATTAAATTACTCTCAGTATGCTTTTAAAATATGCTGTAACATTGCCTTAATCAGACTGTCTCAATAACCATAGCAGCTCACTGTACAGCTGTTAGATGAAAGGAATTTTACCTGATTGCCTCAAAGTTTAGTTGATTTGAGAACTGTGCATATCTAGATCACTGATAATTTTCTAGAAATGGCCTCTGTAAATTTGCAAGTTCAAAGACTCACCATGCCTACAAATTATTTATGCTATAAATCTAATTTAAATAACTCTTCTCCTCGATGAGCAATTTTATAAAGAAATAGCTATTATATTAATACAAATTTGTATAAGAATTGTTTAATGTCACTATGAAGTTTCAGATTTTTTTCTGAGGGAACAGATGCATCAGACCTTAAACAGAAAATCAAATAAACAAATCCCTCTAACATCTGCACTTCACATAATAAAATTAGACACACACATGATATTTTTTTAATATCTGGAAAGTAAATTACTTTGCTCTGCAGTGTGTTTTTAGAATAATTTCTAAATAGCAGTCATTTCCATATTCTATATTTTTCTTCTGTGTGCACATTAGAGGTTTCTAATTCTGGCAAAGAAATGTCCTACCTGACTAATTATCAGCACAGTGTAAATTAAAACAAAAATATGCCGTCAGAATTTGAGAATATGAAGTGTTCCTGAAGATGTATTAATATAGAAAGTTTAGTACTATCCCCTATTTATCTTTCTGAAGCTCTTTTCATGGGCATAATTTTAAATTTTCTAAGCACTAGAAATTCAGCATTTGCTACCAGAAGAAAGAAAACAGCAGGCCTGAGAAGCTAAGATTTACAAAATTGAAGACGTACAGAGAGAATTATTTTTAACATAACAGGGTATGGAGAATGCAAAGTCCGTTTTTATTGGCACCGTATACAGATTTGCTTAAATTTATTAATAATTTCTCAATACATACATTTCTTATTCTCCAGATTTTGGTGTTCTATCCAAATTCATAGTGGCAATTACTTGTTCAGTATATATGAGTAAGAATATTTGTCATGTTTCCTTTTATGGCTACAAATTATGAGACATTTTCTCAGCAGCCACTAAAAACAAATGCTACCATTCCCAGTGTTATTGAAATGCCTCGTACATGTTTTTATACTTTAATTACTTTAAAGACTACCAGCCCGTGAAAATAGAGCCCACCCTCAGACTGTATAGTTCGAAGATTTCTGAGACGGTGGAATTGGAATTGAAAAATAGATGAGATCCAATTTGTCACTAAGGCACATGTAAATTCTTGCTAATAAGTTGATATATTCCTTTTGCTGTTTAAAATTAAATCTGTTTATGCAATAGTATAATAATGATGTTTTAAAATCACCACCCCACCAACCTTATACTTAACACACCTTATTTTTGCTGACTTGTCTTATATGTTAACTTGGATGTTGGTCTTTTCAACAGAACCAGAAGCCCCATGTAGTGGGACTACTATGGCTTTTTATGTCATGGATTTATGGATCTTTCCCACAGGAAAATCGAAAAATAATACATGGCCAGGTGCCATAATCCATAATGTAAGAGTTAGACAAATTGCCTAGAAATCATGAATAGATCCATGTTCTACAAATAAAATAAACTTTTTCAGGTTATTATAATTTACGTGTAATGCATAATATCATTAGATACTGCAAAAGTTGAATTTTTAGTACAATTGAGGTTTTTCAGAAACACAGTAAAATCTTGGTATAGTAAGATAATCGAGGGACAGAGATTGCTAAAGGGAGGGTACTTTTAACCAACTAACATGAGGTAAGAAATCACCACTTTTTGCAAACTAGAACTAGTCAATGCTGATCATTTCAAAGGATATTTTCAACTCGCGCTGTCTCACTGCCGTACCTGTCATACCAAGAACTGTCACCTGCATTGGGGATTTCTTCCTCAATACACTTTGGTAATAAGAGCAAAGCAACATTTAGAAACATTCATTTTTATTTGTTTGTTGATAACAAAGAAATAATGAATTAACATTACATCTCTGTGCTCTTTTAGATAATATTACAGTAACAATAATTAGGCAGTGTCTATCAATGGCAGTGAAGCATTCTTACTTATTAGTAATTCTGGAGCAGTAGGCCAGAACAGAAATTTCAGCTCAAACGGTACAGCAACTAGTAGTGTTTCCCAAGACATTTGCTGACTGGCATAACTGCCGATGGTGATCGATGGGCTGGTTTTCCTCAGTGAAGCAGAAAGGATTAGCAATCTTGCTCAGTCCCTACATTGTTTCAAGTAAGAAGACTTTTATGAAAAAGTCAGTTCTGTGCTGTGACTTGAGAATGAGGTAAATAAAACTATACTTAGCGTACGGGGGACAGGGGTGAGAGGAAAGATTGAAAAAAAAGAAATTATAGTCTCCTATTGACAAACAGCAGGAATGTTATCCTGTTGGAGACTTAGCTAACCATACAATATGGAAGAGAACTAATTTAGAGCGGTCTGAAATAATGTGGAAATGAATCTGCAGCACAGAATTTAATTTTATTGGTCAACCAGGAAATATTAAATTAGAATATCTACCATCTGCTACCAGGGTCTTTTTGTCAGTCGTTATCACCAGAGTGAGATTCAAGTGAGGAGTGGGAGTGCACTTGATAACCCCAATATTATTAGCAAACCATAATAAGGTTTTTCCACTAAAGTTCTAGAAATATTTTCTTCTACAAGTTTTTGTTGTGAATCCCGCTACCAGACATTTAACTTAATACTGTTTGTCCAAGTCCTGTGAGAGGAATTCTGTTGTCTCACCCTGGTAGTTTGGAAAACTATAATCACATAGTGGCAGGACTTCTCAAACCTTTTTATGTCACTACACACAGAGAAAGTGACGATGTTTATGTGGCACACTGAGATTACCAGACAAGGCTGTCCAGGCTTAAAGTGGGTGGCCAGGGTCCCTAAAAAGCCCTGGGCTCAGCTTGGCCACTCTGAGGCAGCTTCTTAACATGTGTCTCATTATGCCACTAGGGAAAATCTAATCTTACCTACCAAACAGAATCGCAGCCCACTCATCAACAGTTTACACGTACTAAAGAGAATCGAATGCTCTCCTTTTTCTGCAGCTGTCATATTTATAAGGGTTGTGAGCGGAACATTTGGCCACTTAAGAACAGTTTCTATATGCAATTTAAACGTGTTTCAGAATTTCCGATTTGACATTTCAGATACCGTAGGCAGTGACAGTGCTAATGAATTCAAAGGGGATTATAACCTCTCTCATTGGAACTGTAAAGTGTCTGTCCATATTGTTAAGTATTCATTCCTCAGATCAAAATACTTTGGAAGAATTTTGCCAATGATCACTGTGTCATTTTTTGTTCATGATTACACTTTACCCATTCTGAATACCATAACCACCCTCAACATTTTTTAAGTGAATAATAGACCCTGGATATATTTACAAATAGTCTCCAAAAGATGAAGGGAAGAGAAATGAGCCACTTTTTTTTTTGTCTTGAAAACCAACCCCCACCCAATACATGGTCTGCATTATCGACAATAAAACATTTCCTACATTACTATTGAGTCATACTGGAGAAACTTGGGGACATAGCAATCATTTTCACGTCTTCCTAACATTGCCTCTTTGTAGCATGTGCTGAGGCAAGAGTTACACTATGGAAATGGGGAGTGAATACTTTGGTATTTTGAGCGACTATCTGGGAAGCACCAAATATAATCTGTATGGAAAAAAAAATGATACCATCTTCGAAGTTTCTTTGTCTTTCTTTTCCCCTTCTTTTTATTTGTTTTCAGTTTAACCATAGAAAGGCAATATCTGAAAGAGTTACCGAGGGAAAATGCTTTGTTGATGAAGTAAAGTGTGAGAGCATTTGAGGACAAGGAATGACCGCAGCCTTGGCTCTGTTATTAGGCAGAAAACAATATTTTTTAACAGCCTGAGTAGAAAGTAACATAAGTACCATTAACAATTTAGTTTCTCCAGAGGTAAAAAGAAAAACCCTCATTACTCTCACAATTTTTCACAGCCAAGAAGTACCCAAGGGCATTATGAAAGGGATGATAACGGATGCTTTTTAATATGTGAGCGTACACTCTCCAGAAGAGCTGCCATTACTGCCACCTGGGCAGCGTGCGGAGGTAATGAGGAAATTTCACAACCTCATAGAACACAGACTGCAGGCCAGAGACCAATTTTATTTACTCTATCAGTCTTTTACCTGTCTCTCTAGTGTATGTAAAGTTTTACTAACTTTTAAACACATTGATTTATACCTATGTACTATCATACAGAACTATTTAAATAATACTATTTGTATATCTAAAACACAATTAATGGTAAGAAGCATATCAAAAGGCAGGTATATTAAAAGCCCATAATGTGTCCATTGGGGTTACTATTTTCGGTGTCATGAAAAATTGCAAGAAAATCAAGGGACATAGAATAAATATATAGGAATTGTACTTTTATTTTCTTTCTTCTGAACTTCAATTTTCTCAGAAGCCTTCTGCATATAACTATGATCAACACTCTGCCTCAAGTATTAACAAATACCTTATTGTGGCTGTCCAAACTCTGGAAGCAATTAGAGATTTAAATACATATATTTATATATCAATAAAAATATTTATTATTTAAGTATATGTTTAAATCCATGATTTACTATTAATTTAATTAATAATAATATATTATTAATAAAATATTAACAAATAACATAGATCCATTTAATGTCAGTATCCATTACTAAAAACATTCTGCATAAGCATGTAAATAGAAAGACTATTTCCCATTGTTTTAAAAGGAAAATAATTACAATTTATTTACATTTCAACCTTCATCAATTTCTTAAAATATAACCAAAATATAGAACCATATTTTTATATGTTACAAACTACCATACCAAATTATAAAATATTTAAAGCATTACTTTCTGATCAAGAAAAATTCAGTTGTTAACCACCAGCTGTAATGACCTACAAATATGTCTGCTCAAAGTATTTGAAACTCCGGATTGAGTTTTAGGGAGCTAGTCAAACCATTTAAATGTGATTCTGGCATTTCTGCAATTGTATTTGAAACAGAACTTACAGACTTTTCCACCTGAAGACTTATATGTTCTGAGACACACTAACAACAATTTTTCTAGACAATAATTAACTGAAAAATTTGTTATCAAGAGTTAAATATTCACTATACAGTTTGTATCTTAAAAACTGAGCAGCATTTTGCCAGATAAACATTTCTTCATGAAAACATAACTATTAGAAATAATCTTTATTATACTGCCACCACCTTCCTACACCAAAAGTATACCCACACACAAACTCTTCCTCACTTAAAAATGTCAGCTCTTGACTTTTTTCTTCTATTATTGTGTAATTCTCAATCACTCTACACAAGGTGGCAAAAATGGTCCTTGACATTCATGGACTTGCATGGTCCAAGCCATCTGCATGGACCTCTCCCAGGACGCATCTCTAGTTCTGAAAAAGATATCTAATTGGCTCCATTCATGCCATTTATGCCTCCCTTGGTGATTTAACGTATAGAAGGCAGTGAGATATTGTAATAGAACAATTTGCGTTAAGAGAATCTAACCCTATGCAGAAATATTCAATAGATTACCAAGAGGATTTATGGAAAAGAAACATTCTGAATGGAAAAAAGTGTATGACTGAAACAAGCAAAGGTGATCTGGAGTAATAAGACATGACTCTGCTGACCCTACATGGTCCAGAATATGTTTTAGACAGCTTGAGGAAGAAGCTAAGTGTTCACCAGACACTCAGAATGATCTATAACTTTAAGGACAATTGCCACGATCTGTCAAAGATTCAATCCACTTTTTTTAAAAAAAGACTCTATCTTAGAGCAGTTTTAAGTGCACAATAAAATTGAGAGGAAAGTACAGAGATTTCCCGTAAGCCTCTTGCCCCTCACACGCATAGCCTGCCATTATCAATAACATCAAAGAAGATATGACATATCTATGTATAAAAAATGGAATTTTATTGAGCTATGAGAAAGAAGGAAACCCTCTCATTTGCAACAGGAAGGATGAAACTAGAAGGCTTTATGCTAAGGGAAATGTCACACAGAAAAAGACAAATGCTAATATATCATTTATATGTGGAATCTAAAAAAGCCAGACTCATAAAAACAGAGAGTAATATGGTGATTGCCAGAGCTGGGGATGGGGAAATCGGAGAGATGTTGTTTATGGTACAAACTAGCAACCGACCAGATAAAAAGGTCTGGAGGTCTAATGCTTAGCACAGTGACTATAACCAACAGAAATGTAATATTATCTTCAAAATTTTTAAGACACTAGATCTTAATTCTTCTCACAACAAAAAACAAATAGTAATTTTATGACATGATAGAGGTATTAGCTAATGCTATTGTAATCACATTACAATGTATAAATATATCGAATCAATACATCATGCACCTTAACCTTATACAATGTTATATATCAACTATTTCTTAATTTAAAAAAAAATCACAAAGTGGTACCTTTGCTACCATGGATGAACCTACACTGACACATCACGATCACCCAAAGTCTATAGTTTACCTTAGGGTTTAACCTCTGTGTTGTATATTCTATAATCTGGAAAAATGTATGGTGATATATATACATCATTATAATATCATATGGAGTATTTTCACTGCCCTAAAAATCTTCTATGCTCTGTCTATTCATTCTTCCTTTTCCCTACCTCCCATGGGCAACTTTTGGTTGCATCTATAGTTTGTTTTTCCTTTCCCATAATGTCATATAGTTAGAATCATATAGTATGTAACTATTTCTGATTGGCTTCTTTAACTTAATAATATACATTTAAGTTTTCTCCATGTCTTTTCATGGCTCAATAGTTTCTTTTTAGCACTGAATAATATTGCATTGCCTGGATGTAACACAGGTGTATCTATCCATTCATCTACTGAAGGACATCTTAGTTGCCTACAGGTTTTGGCAATTATGAAGAAAGCTGCTATAAACATTTGTGTGTAGGTTTTTGTGGGGACATAATTTCACACGATTTATGGATTGTATGATAAAAGCATATTTGGTTTTGTAAGAAATTGCCAAACTGTCCTCCAAAGTGGCAATACCATTTTTCATTCTCACCAGCAATGTGTAAGAGTTGTTATTGTTCCATATACCCACCAGCATTTGGTATTGTCAATATTCCAGATTTGGGCCATTCTAGTAAGTACATAGGGGTATCTCATTGTTTTGATTGTCATTTCCCTAAGGACATAGGATGTGGAGCATCTTTTCACATATTTGCCATTTTAGTATCTTCTTTGCTTGGGTGTCTATAAAGGTTTTTAGTCCACATTTTAATCAGATTGTTATCTTATTGTTGAGTTTTAAGAGGTTTTTGTTTGTTTGTTTGTTTGTTTTGCAGAACAGTCTTTTATTGAATGTGTCTTTTGAAAACATTTTCTCCTAATCTATAAATTGTCTTCCAGTTCTCTTAACATTGTCTTTTATAGAGCACAAGTTTAGATTTTAATGAAATCCAGCTTATCAATTATTTATTTAATGAATCCTGTCTTTGGCATTGTATTTTAAAAGGCATCGTCACACTCAATGTCATCAGGTTTTCTTCTGTGTTATCTTCTAAGAGTTTTATAGTTTTGTATTTTACATTTATGTCTATCATCCATTTTGGGTTAATTTTTGTGATGGTATAGGTTTGTATCTACATTTTTTTTTTAATGTGGACGTCCAGTTGTTCCAGCACTATTTATTGAAGAGACTATCTTTGCTCCATTTTACAGCCTTTGCTTTTTTGTCAAAGACCAGTTGACTATATTTATAGGATCTATTTCTGGTCTCTCTATTTTGTTCTATGATGTATTTACGTACTCTTTTGCCAACACTATACTGTCTTAATTCGTAGTATGTTTAGACTCACTATTTCTAGTAAGTCAGGAAGTAAAATGGCATCAGTCTTCCAACTTTGTTTTTCTTCTTTACCTGATTCTTTTGATGTTTATGTTTGCACAAGGGTTATTCTTAGAGAAGGGGCTAATTGCTAAGACATAGATAATTTTTTAAAGGATTTGCTTTTGAAAACATGTCTCTATTAAGAAAAGATGCTTCTGGAAACAGGAGTAGTTAGGAATTGTGATTATGTTTATGCATCCATTTAGTTAGGCAATAGTACTCAATTATTCTATCTAACACTAATGTAATTGCTTCTAATCTAGGTGTTGCTGTGAAGGTATTTTGTAGATGTGATTAACATCTACAATCAGTTGACTTCCAGTAAAGATTATCCTCCATTCTCCAACTTGGTCTTATATAATCGATTAAAATGCTTTTTCGGCAAACTGAGTTTTCCTGAGAAAGAAGAAATCTTACCTATGAACTGCAGCTTTAATTCCTATCTAAGAGTATCAAGCCTGCCAGCCTGCCCTATGGATTTTAGACTTGCCTAAACCCCACAATTATGTAAGCCAAGAGCAAGTGCTTGAAATATATCTATTTATGCACTCACACACACCACACGCATACATACTCAGATCTTCTACTGTTTCTATGTTTGCGTGATGGATACAGAAATCGTATTAGCTATTCATCTCACTCTTGTCATTTCTTATTGACCTCAATCTGACAGCACACCAGATTTCTCCCTTGCTCTGAGCTATGGAAAAGCGGAGGAGGTCCTGATACATGGAGCATTTGCACCATAAGCATTTCTATTGAACAAACCTAAAACATGATCATTTTTAAACAAAAGATAACTAATCTTAGAAGAGGAACCTCAAATGATTACTTTCTAAATATGAAATGATTTACTTGGAGGTCATCTCTAAAGTAGCTTAATTTTAAGCATACATTTTTTCTCCTTTACTAAATCAGCACTGGGAAAATTCCTTAAACTCTGAAGATGTTTTCATCTGTATCAACCTATCCAATATGCACTCAATCATAGTTGCTGTTGTATTTGGTATTTTTATTCTTCAATGTCACTTCTCATTAATGGACTGGTTCTGTTACTGTCATTTGATGACTTCTCCATTGCCATCTTACTTCATGAACTCATTATTATCTAATTACTATTTTATTTCTTTCTTTAACTCATCAGTTTCTAATATTCCACTTACTTGACTCCTTTGTTTAAATGACATGAGAAAAATGGGGCTAAATTTATCATTTATCTTATAAATCCTGATTTAGAAGAGCTTAATTTGGTTGTTCCATTTTCTGGGGAAAAAAAACCTAAGTAAATATTTTCTTCATTCTATTCAAATTTCCATCATTGAAGTTATCTTATTCCATGACCTCTCAAAAGGATCTTCAAAGATGTCAGAAACACAAATACATTCATATTTGTTTATGTGAAATTTTACATAGTTTCTTTTTATTTTTAAATTTGTATCATTTCACATGATACATACTTTTTAATCTTGACTCGGATCTTATTTTCTTATAGTTAAGTCAAGAATTAAAAAATTCAAAGAAACTGGTAATAATATATGAGAATATGTTAGGGCCATACTGCAGTTTTGAAGTTAAAAAAAAAACATTTTACAGGAGGAAATTATAAAAATACTAAAAAGATCAATTTTTATAATACTTGGTATAATTTTCTTATAAAAGACGATAATATTTGCAAAATGTAAGCAGAAATACTTTATTGTTAACATTACTACCGCAGATAAAACTGTGTGTTTACTTATTATATAAGGCCAAGAATCTAAGTCTTGGTAAATTAACATACTAATTTGAATACCATAAAATTCTCATTCATGAAAATCTCCCTAGAACAGATGAATTTACTTAGAGATCTATCTTTGACTAATAAATGTATTAATATGAGTCTCAAATGCTAAATTTATTACAGGAGATTATGACCAATGGAAAACCTTTATGTATCTGTCACAATAAGCATGAAATAATGTAATCCTTTTTCTCCTTTTTCGTATATCATTGCAGACACTAGATAGTAGAATGTGACCCGTGAAGAGATTTTCTTCACTCTAAGTTCATCTTATATTGTTTCAAATTTTTTCAAATCCTACACTAACTGGTTATTCTAATTCTCAGAGTATACCACAGACTGGAGTAGGTCTAGATTTTGAGGTATGGGCAGAAATATGCTGGGTGTTACTAAAACCAAATTGGAAAAAAGGAAATTCATTATCTCAAATGTCTTGAGGATAAGACATTTAAAGTTGGATTTTTTTTTTGATGAATTTATATTAATGAATTTACACACATGTAGAAAAAAGTTCTATGCAGCTTACAATTGACTGGGTATTTTAAATTTTCCCTAAATATGCTGAATTTCTATAGTATAATTATCAGTCCATTACTTAAAAACAAAAGAAGAGTAGTTTTAATCACATTTTAAATAGAGGAATTGAAGACAGCCTGAACCCAAAATATGCGGCGCATACTGTGGGAGAAAAATTAAAGTCACCTCCACTCAAATCTTAAATATAAAATTGCCCACTGAAAGCCTCTTATAAGTGGGTAGATAAAGGGTCCCAGTGCCGTTATTGCTGACAGATGATTCCTCCATATCCATGTGTATTCCTATGGTCTTAAGTCACTTTAGGTCCCCTAACATGCATAGTAAGGTCTGAGAGAGTTAATTCAAACTAGAAATACTAGTAATTTAAAAACTATTATGGTATAGCTTAGATATTAGAAATGGAAATATAATTCATTTGTAAATTAATTAAAACTGGGAATCAGGAAAATTCAGAATGAAAAATTGTTAGAATAAAGATTGTGGAAATTTTTTGGAAAACCCAGTATTTATAAAGATATCTGGCATTGGTAAAGAGTAAATATAACAAGAGTTAATATTCTTTTGGCTACCTCAAAATTTCAGACTAAATTTAATAAGGAAATAAGTCCCAAAGTATATGCCAAATTTTTAGGGAGCACTGGAAAATATATCAACATAGACTTCCAATTAAAAAAGAAAAGAATATATATATTTCATACATATATGTATGATGCTAATTGGTGGAACTTCTGACTTTTCAAAATATCTAACTGGCTTAAAAGAGCCAGAATCAGTTACTTTGATGTCCATTTAGTTACACACACAGCGTTATAGATTCATTTTGTAGTTAGACTCTAATAAATGAAAAGTTTAATTCTTTAAATTTCTCTAACAGCAATGGATATAGTAGTTACTATTATTCTAAAGTAAGAAATCTTCTACCTCATGTTTCACAAGTCCCATTATCACTGAAGTATATGTGTGTGTACATTAATTACATTAATAAATTTGGGGAAAGATAGACAAGTTAATACACCACGAAGACATCTGAGACTCGAGTTTTATCAGACAATTTTTTATTATAAATTCTATTTCTCGAATATATATAAAGTTACTTAGGAAATGTTCTGGGGTTTTTTTTGTTGTTGTTCTGTTTTTGAGCAAGCTTTGGTAGTATGTATTTCCAAGATTTGCTAGTTTTATTTAGATTATCAAAATTATTAGCATATAGTTGTTCATAATACCCCTTATTATCCCTTAAATACCTTTAAAATTAGTAGTGATGTCATGCTCTAATTCCTGATATTGACAATTTGTGTTCCCTCTATTTTTGTTGTGATCAGTCTAACTGGATGTTTACCAATTTCATTGATATTTTCAAAGAACTAGCTTTTGTTTTCATTGAATTTCCATTGTTTCACTGTTTTTTATTACATTAATTTTTATACTGGTCCTTACATTTTTCTTTTTCTCCTTACTTTGTATTTAATTTGCTCTTCTTTACCAATTCCTTAAGATAAAAGCTGAAGTCAATGGGATTTTTTGGTCTTTATTTTCCTTTAACTCTCAGTAGAATCATAACTTTTTAAGAAATGCTTTTTCACCTTGTCTTCCACGAAAACACTCTTCTAGAATTCTGAGCGTGCTTGCCACTTTATCTGTTACCTTTTTAATTTTTCAGTCTTAACTGGACCATTAAGATTGGAATTTCACAACTCTCTATCTCTAGCTTTCATTACATGGTTTTATCTATACTGTGGCTTTAATGACCACTTACATACTCTAGTTCATCATCTTAGCCCATTACTGCCTTCTCTTCTGAAGAAAACCTTCCACACTTCCCAGGTCAAGTCAATTTCCTTATTTATTACACTCATAACATCATGTAGCTTTCTTTATAGTATTTGCCAGTATTGATTTTAAACTTTTTTATGATGCCTACAAAAATTAAGCAAATTTCTTTGAAAATATTGCTTTTACAAAGATGACAGCTTTAATGGGATGTATTGTTTCCCTCCTCATAGTGTAAATGTCATAAGCTGTGACATAATAGATGTTTGTTTCTCTCACAATTCAGTAAATTAGGATGATCTAATTTGGGAAAATTCAGGACTAAATTATTTACTGCATTAAGACAATAGTTTCCCCCACTAATACTGAGGGAATCTACGTTTAAATTAGTATAAATTAACTCTTAATACCAGACGTTTTATCTCTCTTTTCTCTGTAAAAAGTAAAAATTAAAAAATTTTAAAAGTATAGTTATTGTACGGACTAAACTCTAAAGCAAACTAAGTTCAATGAAATTATTTTCTCCATAACAGGTAACAAGATCATGTTATTACTTGAGGATTTAAATGGCACACTAGACCTCTCACTCAATGCATCCCTTTTATTCTCATTTCATTCCATGTTAGGGAATGCTTTATACTTGATAGTAATAGAAAATATACATTCATTATTTTCATTTTAAAGCAACTTCCATCCTGCCTATTAATATTTTAATGACATAAACAATACATGAATCATCATCTGTATGTGTACTTCTAAAACAAAAGTAAATTTAAATGTCTATTTGAAGGAAAAAGTTTGCTTTAAAGATTGAGTTCTAAAGAAAATATATTTGCTCTCTTTAAACACTGCACTTTCAACATATTGGTAAAATTAGCCATATCATGTTATAATAAATTAGTGTTATTTTCTTCCCTTTCAATGTTAATGGATCATACCAGTATCTCCCATTATATTTTCTTCTTTCTCTCTTTAACAAAATGCAATGACAATGAACACTTTCTTATTAGAACAAAATTTTCCATTTCAGTTATCAGTTCATTAAAACAAAATGCTATATATGAAAATGAAAAGACCTCAAATTAGAATGACCAGCGGGAGGCAATTTGCAGCAGCGAGAAAGGCATCCATCATGTTTCCCACAACCTAGGAGCTAAAGTGTTATCTAATTCTTAGATTAGAGCTGTAGTAGTCCAGTTTATAAAGGGGAATATTTTATTACTGAGATTTTGTACGTGTTAAGGTCAGCATTTATGAACTATGTGGCATATTTTGCCAGGGTTCTCGGATATGAATGTTAAAGTTTCCTTTTTAATATTATCATTTATTCCTGGACAAAATGGGTGAGTTACTGCTGTAGGAAAGGCAAGTTAATAGCCAACAAGTGTTAATATGAAATAGAAAGGTTTAAGCTCTATATTTTAACATGGTTTTTATATGATTTTGTGTCTTTAAACTAGTTATTACTTAAACATTATATAGAGTAAAATGTCAAAGTTTTCTAAGAATATTGAAGGTGACTCATTTAAAGAAAAATCTATATAAATGAAATAGAAAAATAATTTAATTTTAGCGGAATAACTATATATAACCATAAGCATGTTTCTTGATCTCCGTTAAAAATCCTACTTGTTATCATGTTAAGACATTTATATTATAGGGTACTTGGAAATTATAAGTTCCAACAAATAATTCATGACAGATACGGTAGCTACTGATCTTATAATTAAATTGATTCTTAACACTAATACATTTATATATTTTAATTGAGGATAAAATGAGCTTTACAGTCTCCTCACCAACAAAAAAATGAAACATTTAAGAATTCCCAAGTCATTAAAATTTTGCCATAGAGCAAGTTTATAAAGTAACATCATTAAGTAAAAATGTTAAAACAAATAATAAAAAACTAGTGTTTTTTTTAAAGTTCAGTTTAATTCAACGTTCATTTATTAAGAGTGTAATATATGTCTAGCTGAGTATTATGCTACCAAGAGTATAGTATAAGAAGATGGTAAATTCTTACCTCTGCTAATTATTGAGTTAATAGAAATATAATCTTTGAGCATTGCATCAATAATCTTGCAAGAATTATAGATTTACAATTAAAGCAAGAGGTAAGAATATAACTGAATTTGAAAACAAAAGCTAAGCAGGACATTTTACAATGCTTATTTAGAAAATATGTATTCTGGATAGTCATTAAGATGAAAAAGATAATAATCATTAAAACTATCTGAGAAAATCTCTCGATTTTCAGAACTTGGAGGAGCCATTGGCTTCAGGAGCAGCAAAAATGACATCACCAGAAGAACAAACAGAAAACCACTTGAAAATCTAGAGATAAGAAAATATATAATGTGTATCAGGTGACAGTAAAGTGGACTGCTGTATAAGAGAAAACATGCTTTCAAAATCAGTGAGCGGTGAAATAAAGTTATACTACTATAAAAGATCACGTGTACTACAAATACGATTCAGATTTGATCTGAAAGGCAATGTTAACATTAACCTTTGAGCTGTTAAGCAAAGTTATATTGATTTTGCACTATACAGTAAGTTTGAGTCAAATATGTAGTAAACACCATTCACTACATTTTACATTGAATAATATGCTTAAACATTATTTACCTAAGAGTCATTGTATAATCATAAAGATAAGGGGAATCTCTGCATTCTCTCCAGATTACTCTCCACCAGGTAAGTATCTAAGGACAGTTGGGACAATAACTGGCAGTAAGCCACCTCATTAGAATAATAGTCAGTGGAAATTGTCTAAAACTCTATCATACAGATTTGCTCATTTTCCTAAACATAATCCTTTTAATCTGAAATCAATGCATATCGTTTTTGTGAGCTTTATTATAAAAGTTTATGGTAACATAGACTTCTTAAATTAAAAAGTCTATATTACCATTTTATGAAAGTCTTTGGTAACTAACATGTGTTGGCTAAAGTGGCTTAGTATCTTAAAGATTAGTTTCTGTAACTTATCAATCTCTCTAGTACCACAGATATTGATGAGTGACTTACAATGCAAGGAAATATTTTCTTGAGTTTTCACATATTTTCATCTCTAAAGTTATTACACACTAATTAGAAACCAATCTTTCTTCTTATTGTGTTAACCAAAGATCAATTTATTAATCACTAAATTATACAAGAGCATGATAGAGATAATACAGATCACCTCTGCCTTCTGATCATCAAACTCAACTGATAACAGAGATTGTCAGGACTTCTGCACTGAGAGTCAAGGGGTAATACAGTAGGCTTTTTCAGTGTGGCAGGTGAACTGCCAGCAGGAGCAACATGACGAGCATCTTGTGCTACCGTAGGCAGCAGCTTCCTGCAAAGCAGCATCAGCTCTGTAGCTTGCTTTTGAATTTTTTCCCCCTGTGGGTTATTGCAGTACAACTGGTGCCAGAACTCCCAAGTCCTTTACTTTCTGTCATAAAAAAGACATTGTTTAATGAAGTATTAGGAAAAGGGGGGGAAGAGAGGAATAGGTATTTTTAATCTAAAAATTAACTTATCTTTTCTTTGAAAAATTACAACAATCTAAAATTCCCATAGCATTTCCAAAATGCATAAGTTAATACAAGAAAGTAAAAGTCTCCATTAAGTATCCATGTGAATGCCAGGGGCAAACCTCATTCCCATTTATGAAAATAAAATCTCAAGTGAGTATATCTTTATTTGTTCATTGATTTTTTGTCACTATTTCAAAATAAATGGCCAAGTTTATTTATCTTGGTGATATGTCCATGAATGTTATTAAATCATTGACTCAAATGTATTATCTATTTACTTCTCATAGGTACAATAAAAATAAGACATGGAAGTTCTGTGCATTACCCTTCTTCTGTGAGAAATTGAAGCATGGAGCTTTGTTCAATGCCTATTGCACAGTAACAGATTTAATAAAAACAATTTATTTCAAAAACAATTCTCACTTGGATCTACGTGATCCATCAAGTCTACCACTTATTTTTCTTATTACATATTCATATGCTATTTGCTAAAATTATTTTACTTTGCATCTCCTAAGCTTGATATAGTTGTGTATTTCCTTAATGTAGTATGTTAGGATTTTTTAAAAAGTAGTTCATGGAAATAAAGTTATAGAGAAAAAAATTGGGATTTAAATGAATGTTGATAAGTTAGTATTAAGAGACATGTTGTTTTAAAGGGTTATTGTAGTCATAGATGAGGATTCCAGAAAGATTGCTGCTCAGTACTTAGTTGAGAGTATTAATATGGAGAATTAAAAAATATAGAGAGTAAATGTGTGAGGTAATGGATGTGTAAACATGATGGTGAGAATCCTTTCACAACTCGTTCATATATTGAAACATTAGTTTAAATATATTACAATTTTATTTATAAAGGAGCAAGAGAACTAAAAGGGCAAACATAAGATTCTTTTCCTATTGTCCCCTTTCTTAGTGATTCTAGATTTTTATTACTAAGTGTAGCATGTTTTGATTACATGAGTGGATAGAATTTGGGAGCATATTAGTCAGAGTTCTCTAGAGAAACAGAACCAAAAGAATAGATAGATACAGAGACTAGAGATCAAGATCGAGATATAGAAAGAGATCTATTGTAAGGTATTGATTGACTCACGTGATTGTGAAAGCTGAGAAGACCCACGATCTGCCACTTGCAAACTAGAGAGCCAGGAGAGCTGGTGGCACAAGAAATTTTACCCAAGTTCAAAGTCTCAAGAACCAGGAGCACCTGTGTTCAGAAGAGGAATGAATGTCTCAGCTCAAACAGCAAGCAAGTTCACCCTTCCTCTGCCTTTCCCTTCTATTCAGGACATCAGAGGATTGGATGATGCCCACCTGCATTGGCAAGGGGGATCTTTATTCAACCTACCTATGCAGATGTTAATTTATTCCAGAGACATCATTACAGACTCACACGGAAATAATGTTTTACCAGCTATCTGGAGACTCCATGGCCCAATCAGTTTGATATGTAAAATTAACCACCACAGGAAGAGACTGAAAAAATAATATAATCATGAGCAGAGCCTTGTCTATATATACTTTTTGGAACATTTCTACTCTGGTCCAAACTCTGCATTGTTTTCTGCATATCTCTTTATGTACTCTATGCTTGTGCCCTGAATTATTTTTCTATTAGCTCTTATCACCCTCCCACCACCAAGTTTTTTCCTTCTGCCGACTCATATCAAAATATAAAAATCATAAAAGCAAGACATTTACTTTGTTATTTACTGCAGTATCTCAAGAATCCAAAATAATGCACAGTACACAGCAGGAGCTCAGATAATATTTATTGAGCAAATGTTCATTTATTAAATAAATCAATGAATTATTCTAAAATTATCATTTCTGCAACCATTCCTCCATCATTGAAAATTTAGTGTTCAGATTTTTTTTTGTAAAGAAATGTTTCCTTTACATATTAGTCTTATTCTGCTTTTTCTGTCCACACATTAAGTGGAAAAGCTAAAGGACAAAGAATTAAAGTGATTCGGTATAGTTACACACCAGTTATTAGTGGAAAGGGTAACAAAACTGAAGTCTGCAGCATCATATTCTACTCAAATTATTTAGGTGTTTGGCAAGCTTCTATCTTACCATCTACACATCAAGAAAAACCTAGAGCAGGATGTAATTTACTTGTGACAGCTCAAGTCTGTACTTTCTGAAGGCATACATTGTTCTGCCCTCTTTTCTGCACTTGCTCTTGAGTGCAGAAGATACAGGTGAATAAAGCCTTATTATTGTCTCTCAACCAGTGTTACTGACCTGCCCTAAGCCCCTCGGAGGTTGTGTGCTAGGTGCTAGCTTGGAGGTAAAGCGCAGCTTCCTGATGTGGAGACTTAGCTTAACAAATTAGATCTAGAAATGGAAAAAGTCTACAGTCTGTCACTTGTTTTGTTTCCTTGATCGATAAGCACTCGAATGTGTGGTGAGGGGCGGATTCCGCAGTGATGAGAGAAATGCCAGTGTTAGATTACAACTAGAGGCCGCCAGTTGTAATTTGGGATTCTTGCTGGAATCCCAAAGAAGCCAAGAAGCAACAGGAAAATTCCAGTCATTTCTGTCTTCACTGGATATGCTGGGCAGTCATGTTCAGAAAGAAGTCATGCCTGATTCAGGATGAAGCAGAGGGTACACATTATCCTAAATGGACACTGCGTTTTTGCAACAGGAACTGGCCAAATAAGGGTCATACAAAAATGGAAGAACTAAAAAGCCTGCAGAGGCAAACTAATTTTAGGACATATCTTCTTAAGCTATTAGGTTTATTTCGCCACATGTGCTATAGATCAACAGAGTCTCTGATTGCCAAAAGGTCTTTCTTTGGGTATTTTATTCCAGCATGAGGAAAGACAATGGGTTGTGTCCAATAGCGCCTACAAAGTGGTTGTGAAAGTCATGGTTGTGAGATCAAATGAATAGAGTGGGTGGGCAAAGACAACAATCCTTCAATTAGGAGTCCTAAAAGAGTGATTTCCCTCCAAACTCCCTTTGTTTGGGATGCATTGCCAAGCTGTGCTCCTGCTTAATTATTGTTGCAGCCTTTGCCCCTGCTTCCAGACTTGGCATCGCCTCTGCTCTTTTCCAGCGTGCTGCTGCCAAGGTTGCTTCTATTCCTTTTAGTGCATGTTGGCTCTCCGAATACTGTCCTGGCACTAGTCCAAGTGCACACATATGCCCTGCAACAATGTGCCAAGTTCCCTCCGAAATGCCTATCCCTGGTATCTTTACCTTGTTTTAGTGTGTGCAAATGAGTTTTAAGGTCCACTTCCAAAAAACCAATTTCAATCCAAAGGGGTGACTTATTTAATTTGATGATGAGAATCCTCCCCTTAACTTTTTGCTTCCAATGGCTCATTGGAGTTTTATTTCTACTGCTATGTTCTCTATATATAGATATGCATTTAGAAGTTGCCAAATCAATGTCTTCAAAAATTTTACAATGATCGTTAGATGGCAAATCCTATCTGTGATACTTTATGCATGACTCCACAAATATTTTAATCTCATATTTTACTTATTATAACACCTTGTTTCAAGGGAAAATGATTTAATGTGATTCTAATTTTCATCATACTTCCAAGGTCTCTGCTTTTTGGAGAATCATAAAAGGACTTCATCTTCACAGTGGCCGGATCGTTGGCTTCATGTGCACTCTGTTCCAGGCCTTCCTTTCACTGCAGAATTTCTGCAAATCTTCTGGTTCTTGTTCTGTCTCTAAATGTGGCCTTCCACGATGTCACCTAATCAGTTGTGATGTGTCCAAAGGTCTTCTTCACTATTAATAAATTTCTTGTCTTTACGATTATTATTATTTCAAATATAAACTACAACAGCCTCCAATTTACCTCTACGGAACTGTCATTTCCCTCACTGACATTCCCCCATTCTTTCTTTATTATGAGAAAATGGATTTGAGTTACAGTTGGAAGGCAGGGAGAGCACATAATTTTCTCTCTAGCTCCAAATTAATGCACTTTTCCAAATTCTTTGTTAAATATTTTCCTTGGTCATTCAAATCAGTTTCAAAACTCATTTCTAATAAAATATTTTCAAAATTAATCTCCCTGTAACTTTTAAAGAAAGTAACTTTTTTTTCTTTTGTCATTACTTTTTCATTCTATATTTGCTTCTTCTCCATGAGATAATTTTGATAGTAATATGAAGATATTATTTTTCTTGATCAGATTATGTTGACTTTGTATTATAAAACTTTATCACAAATTATAAAAAGAAATAGAATGGTAAATTACAATTAAATATTTAAAAAAATAATAATAAAGAATCTGATTCAAACCTTGAAATTTATTTAATGGAAAAATTCAAGTGATCCACAACACTTTATTTCTGAGTTGAAACTAAATACCAAAATGCAAAACTAAAAACAACAAAATAAATTAAATATTTGATAAACTCATTTCTTTTGAGAGAGAGTCTCTCTCTCTCTCTCTCTCTCTCTCTCTCCTTCTCTTCTTCCCTTCCTCCCTCTCCTCTCATTTGTATAATAGCATTTCAAAAGGCTTGAAATAACTTGTAAACTAAATAATGAATGAAGAGTAGGTACTTAAGAATCCTGGTAGTTACCTTAATACCTCAGCTTGAGTGGCCTAAGGGCTGTCCAGATAGCTAGTAAAACATTATTTCTGGGTGTGTCTGTTAGGGTATTTCTGGAAGAGATTAGCATTTGAATTGATAGATAAGTAAAGAAGGTAGCCCTTAGCAATGTGAGTAATGTGGATGGGCATCAATCAATCCACTGAAGGCTTGAACAGAAAAAAAAAAAAAAAGTAGAAGGAAGAGCGAATTTGATTTCTGCTTGAACTGGGACATTTATCCTCTCTTGCCCTCAGATATTGGTGCTCTTGGTTCTTGGTTCTTGAGCTTTCAGACTCAGACTTACACCATCAGACTCACCAGACCTTATACCATTGACTCCTCTTGTTCTCAGGCCTTTGGGTTTGAACTGAAACTACAATGAGCTTTCCTGGGCCTCCAGTTAGCAAATAACAGATTGTGAGATTTATCACTTTCCATAATCATATGAGACAATCTCTCATAATAAATCTCTTTCTATGTTTCTTTATTTCTATATCATTTATCTATATCATCTATATCTATGTCTGTATCCTATTGATTCTGTTTCTTTAGAAAACCCTGAATAATATAGAAATGTTGGAGAAAAGTGCCATTTAAGAAACTGAACGAAGAGATAGTTTTCAGTATTTAAGTTATAGAAACAATATTTGCATTTGAGGTAGACGTAGGGAGTATGAGTGCTCCCGCAGGCCCTTCCATTTATTTTTTTATTAATTTATTCTTAATTATAGTTTACATATAGTATTATATTAGTTTCATATGTACAACATAGGGATTCAACATTTATATACCTTACAAAGTGTTCACCATAATAAGCCATAACTATATGTCACTGTATAGTTATTAAGACATTTTTGGCTCTAATCTCTATGCTGTACATTATACCCCCAAAACTTATTTTATAAATGGAAATTTGTACTTTTCGATCTCCTTTCCTTTTTCTCCTATATCTCCAACCCCCTTTCCCCATGACAACCATAAATTTATTCTCTGTGTCTATAAATGTATTTCTGTTTTATTTTGTTTTATTTACATTCCACATATAAGTGAAATCATATTGTATTTGTCTTTCTCTGTCTAACTTACTTCACTTAACATAATACTCTATTTATTTTAATGAATATTCTTGATTTATTTTAAATGAAGTTTTTGTGTATTGATTTTTTTTTACAGAATAACTGGATGAATTGATTAATTAATTTGACTTTAAAAGTATAAGCATATTAGATTCTATTTTTAAATGTATCCAAGATTTGTATTAATCAGATTTGATAAGACATGCAAACATGAAAATGACTGTAAAGAGAGGAATTTATACTCAAATATTCCTAGAAACAGGAGATATGCCGTACAGAGCCATGTAAGGAAGCACCAGGGCCAGTTAGGAGGCAGAAGGAGCAAGCAAACAATGTGGATAACAGACTTTATTGTGGTTCCCAAAGGAAGGAAGTAGGAGCTAAGTTAGGTAGGCTGAGAATTAATTAGTTGGTTTAAATAATTTCAGTGGACTCAGGGTTTTAGGGACAGTCTTGAGTTGTCTGGTACCTGACCCTATGGTGATTAGCATAAGCACATACTGTCCTGGAGTGTAAGAGCTCAGGTGGATGGGTGGCCTCTGGAGTGGTCAGTTTGCATCTGAAAGGCATGCTCCCTGGTGATTTTTTTTTTTTTTTTAATCTTTAGGAATTAGCTCACCCTGGGAGAACGATCTCTTTCAGTGTTAGCAATACCCCAAGATGTCAAGGTATAAAAATAAAAAGCCACATTTAATACAGATTAAAATATTTATTGTCAAGTATTTTGTTTGCTCAATCTCTTTTCTTTTTTAAGTGAAAGAATCCCCATATTAATTTAGTGTGATTCTGGTAAGGCCTTTCAACAAGCCATCCTACCATGTCTACCAATCATGGTACCCTATGTGCTTGAATAGTGATTGGTCTGTCAATAAGTCATTATCCAAAGCTAGTTAGATTCCTTATCTAGGATTTCTTAAGTGGGGGAGAGAAATTGAAAAGGCAAGCACAGTCATAAGATGGAGAGAAAAGGAGCAAAAGTGAGGAGTCCTGATGATACTATTTGAACCCCCGGATCCACAATGTTAAAAGTGTTTCCTTCAGTTAGAGTTCTCAGTTAAGATTAAGGCAATAGAATGTTTGTTTGTTTGTTTGTTTGTTTTACTTAAGAAATTTGAAGTTTAATTTATTAACTTAATGTGAAAATAATCATGAAACAATATCTTTAATTTTAATTTCAGTAGAAATCATAATCGATCCCAAGGAGAAATACTGATCTCCAACCCTCACTCCTATTAGTGTAAAGTATTCATAAATGGCTTCAGCCAGTTCTACAAAGGGTAGAAAAATGTACTATCCAGCTGATTCCTTAGTGGATTTTCTCTATCAAGATATACTAGATATTAATTAATTCTGATAAAATTTCATTCTGTAAGAAATGACAGTATTATAAAAAATAGAGCATTGAACCATGTTAGTATAATCTGTAGCTAATTAACACTAATAAAATAGAATTGAACATTTTGATGTAAAATAATTCAATCAGGATTTATAATAAAATACTTATGTATATTTAAAAGTAACTGATTCCAAAGCTTGAATGTGTCAATTTCTTGTGTTCTTCCATTTCCTTTTCAGTTTTAAGTGAAAACCCGTGTATTATATGTGTAGATGAAGGGTAAAAAAGTGAAGTTAAAGTACCATTGAAAATAGTACAAACTGGTGGTGAACAAGAAATAATAAGTAAATTCTGGCTTCTATGTGTTAGTGTAACATTTAAATTATAATCATCTATAATTAAAAAAAAAAAAAATACTGAGTCTACAGCGTTGCTACCCTGAACAGGCTCAATCCCATCTGATCTCAGAAGCTGAGCAGGGTCAGGCCTGGTTAGTATTTGGATGAGAGACCACCTAGGAAGACCAGGCATAAAAAATAAAAAATAAGGGATCTTAAACTGACAAGGTTCTTGCAATCTGTGAGGTCAACCAAGGGTTGCCTCACCTAAAAAATAAAAATAATAAAATAAAATAAAATAAATAGAACTAATTGTGGAGATCTGTATTGTAGGAAGTAGAAGCCCAGCAGTGTAAAAAAAGGCTTGGGGAAATTTTTATCATACCCTTCTTTGTATCCATCCCTAAGATTCCAGAAGATCTCATTTCTTATGCTCTTTTTCTTGCCCTGTAATTAAAAAGGTCATGATTTTCAGTATTCTGAAAAGGATAAAATATTCTTTAGATTTGTATTGAGATACTTCCCCTATTTACTTCCCATCCCTATACACCCCACTCCTATATACTCCTGTACAAAAACGCTTCTCTTCTGAGTTTGAAAAACATTGTTCTTGCACTCCGTTTCAACTTTCCCATGTCTTGCCATGTTTATAAATTATTCATATTTTAATTAGAATACTCTGTCAGATCACTAAAAGTTTCTCATGCTTCTTTAGGAGTACTAGAATTGTAAAGAGTTATGTTAATGATGTAGCTTCTTATTAAAGCGGTTTCTAATTTCATGAGGTGGCAGATGGTGATCTTGTCAAAAGCGGGATGGTTATGTTGTCACGGTGGTGGCTCTAAATTACTCTCTACTTGTGGTAGGCATGTTAAGGCTCCACAAAATAAAATGCAAAAGGTGTATTACTGAAAGCTACTTTGAATGAAAACATAAGGCTTTTGAGCTTATTCTGATCATATGGTGCAGCTACTGTTGTTCGACTAGCAATCTTCTTATCTCAAGATATTAGTCTTGCTCTTTCTAAAGAAATGTTTTAAAAACTTCATTAATAATCGATCTAATATTGGAAGACCTCTAACTCTTTTATGATCTATTTTAAACGCATAAACAGGGATGGAAAATAACATATTGAACACATAACATATTGAATAACATATTGAATAACATATTGAACTCACCTTCAAGTTTAGTAAATACACATTACAAATACAATCAGAGCTTCCCGTATACTCTCCCTGCTCTGCACATTTCCCTCCACCTCCAATAGAAATACATTTCTAAACTGCTTAATCATTATTCCAATGCATATATGCATTTTTACAACATCTGGCTACACTCGGACTTAATGTATGGTACTGTTTACATGTCCAAAATTGGTGTACAATTTATAGTACTAATAGGAGCATATGAATATTTCCGTGCTGGACGTACTTATCAAGGCTTGTCGAATCCAGCAAACTGATCTATTGTTACATCTTCCTCATTAATAGTTAAGCGGGTGTCATTTTTCTTTTATTTGTTGGTCATGTAGATTTCTTTTTTGTAATTTGTTAATTCATACCTTTTGCTCATATTTATATGTTGGGTATATTTTCCCTATTGCTTTGTAGGTCTTACATATTATGGATGATTATATTTATTATATACTTTCACCTAAAGTACAGTTTTATGATTTGAACTTTGTAAAATCTCATGTAAGAAACTCTCTTCTAGTCCAAGGTCATAAAGATATTTTTCTCTAAAATTCCTCTAAATGCTTTTAAGTTTTGTCTTTCATATACAAACAAGTCTTTTATTTGCCTGAAAGTGATTTTTCACATATGGTCTGAATTTAGAAACCATTTTTTTTTCCTAGTATAGGTAATTTATTGTTCTAGTAGCATTCACTGAATGTTCCCTTTTTTCCCATTATTTTATAACATCACCTTTGTCATACATATAATGACCTCTTCCTAGACTCTCTGGGCCACATTTGTCTACTCTAGCAAAAAACACTCCCGCTTTCTTAACTTTATAATAAACTTTATAATGCTATCTAGATAGCCTCCACATTTTCTTCTTCAACTTTGATTTAATTATTCTTGGGTTTCTTCACTTACACAAGAATTTTACAATCAGCTTACCAAGTACCACAAAAAATTTTGATGAGATTATAATTGAATAACATTAAATTTATAATTTAATTTGGGGACCATTGATATCATTATGAACTGGTTTTTTTCAAAAGTCCATGAATGTAAAGTTACTTTTCCAGTAAAGATTTTATTTATACTAGGTTATTTTATATTTTTATTCTATAGTAAAGTGTATTTTTCTTTAAAAATGTTTTCTGATTACTAGTAGTTTATAAAAAATTTTATATTGAACATATACCCAACAACTTTATGAATTCTCTTTTATATTCTAATAAGTCATTAGAATCTCAGATTTGTGTTTTTAGGTAGATAGGTCTATAGTCAGCAAGTCCTGGTATATTTGTAATAAACCATCCTAAAACTTAATAGCTTAAAACAGAAACCACTTAAATAGCTCACAGTTCTTTGTGTACACTATTTGGGCTGGACAGTTCTCATCTGATCTTTGTTGGGTTCATTCATATTTAAATTTGCTGTCAGCAGCTGGTGAGAAAACTAACTCTTTTGAGGAGTCAGTCCACTAGTATGGTCAACTGGGCCACATTTGTCTCTTATCATCCAACAGCTAGCCTACAGCCCTTGCCATGATTTCAATGCAACAAATGTGTACATTGTCTCAAAGCCTAGGCTCAGAAAAGTATTTCTGCCATATATTATTGGCTGAAAGAAGTCAAAATATCAGCCTGTATTCCAGAGGGAGAAAATTGACTACACATCTTCTGAGAAATAACTACAACGTCACTTTGGCAAGGGGTATGAATACATCTAAAGGTCATTTTCACAATTAATCGCACAATTCTTATAGTTTTGTTTTCTTTCATAATATTTTAGTTAGCTTTCATGTTCATTTCTACAAAGTAAAATAATATTTTATTACTTACTCTTTAGGGTCAAAGTTATGATGGTTGCTAAAATTATTTGTAGTGGAAAAGATAGATTATTAGACAAGAGACTTGATTCCGGTATAAATTATCGTATGAACTGATGTTAGCAAAGAGTGTTAAACTGTTTATGCCAAAGCCTTACATTACTTCTTAAATCCATTCTTATCCACACCTTACAACATGTATGTGTTGAATTTTCAATGCTCCTCTGTTTCTTTTTAGATTCTCAACTTCTATTCCTTTCTAATACTTTTTTAGTTATATATATCATGTCGCATGTGACTACTTCACTTCTCATGTGTCAATTTTTTGGACTGTTTACTTTTTCTTTTTAATTGCTTCACTTTTCTTCTCTCCCCCACCCCCAGTTCTTAATATCTCCTTGATAAAAAGAAGAACGTGATGCTTACTTTCTGGTGTCAACTTGACTGTGTTACAGGTTGCTCAGATATTTAGTTAAACATTATCTCTAGATATGTCTGTGAGGATGTTTCTGGGAGAGATTAGCATTTGAATTGGTAGACTGAGTATAAAAAGCTGCTTTCCCCAATGTCAGTGGGCATCATCGAGTCCATTGAGGGCCTCCATAGAATACAAAGGTGGAAGAAGAAAGAACTCTCCGTCTCTCTCTCTCTCCCCCACTGACTGAGCTGAGATATCCATCTTCTGCCCTTGGACTGGGAGTTACACCAACTGACACTCATTGTTCTCAGGCATTTGGACTCAGACTGGAACTTACACCACAAATTTTCTAATTCTTGGACCTTCAGACTTGGGCTAGAACTTACAATTTTCTTTGTTCTCAGACCTTCAAACTTCAAGTAAAATTACACCTCCAACTTTACAGCTTTCAGACAACAGATTGTGAAACTTCCACAATCATGTGAGCAAATTTCTTAAAATAAGTTCATTTTAAGAGATAGATATAGATACATATATTCTACTGGTGACATATTATATTATATACAATATAATATATAATATGTTATATTGTATATTATGTAATGTCTTTGTAATAGTTTTCCAGAGAAACAGAGTTCTCCAAAGAAATAGAACATTATATATATATGATATATATTTTATATCATATATATGATATCATGTAAATATTCTGCATCATATATATGATATTGTATAGATTTTATATCTTAGCTTATATATATCCTATTGGTTTTGTTTCTCTGGAGAACTCTAATACAAAGAGATTACATTTAAAAAAGCTCCTTGATTTTGAACTAGTTTGGTCTGTAGATTCTCCTAAATGTCAGTCTGTCAACCATATATTTCACATGTCACTGTGTGATACAGGCTAAAAATATAGCAGCAAACAAAAAATATGATTCCTGTTTTCATAAAGCTTACATTCCAAGAAGTAAACATATAATTACACTTTGTGAAAGATAGTCACTCATATTAAAGGCTCGAGAGAGTTCCTTTGGTATTTCCATGTAGACAGTTGGAGAGTATCCACAAGCAGATTGCTTTGCACTCAGGTTTTTAAATTTGCTGATATTCTTCTCTTAAATCACTAAACAATTCTGAGCTAAAAGATAAAAAAAATAGTTGATCATTTTTAAAAATAATCAGTAGCGCTAGTTTTATTTTTAGATAGATTTTAACAAATTTATTGAGTCCAAATTTGTCTATATCCTTTTCAAATTTAAGTTCTCAATGGTGATAATTTACATAAGTGGGTGCTCAGGGCATTTAGAGAACAATGAAGAGAAAGAGTCTGAGTTTGCACAGCTCACCTGGGAGCAACTCCTCTCATACACTGAGATTGTATACAGTCATGTGCCACATAACAACATTCAGGTCAACAATAGGCCACATATGAAATGGTGTCCTGTAAGATTGTAATGAAGCTAAAAATTCCCTGTCGCCTAGTGATGTCATCACCCTGGTAATGTCATAGCACAATGCATGACTCACATGTTTGTTGTGATCTGTTGTAAACAAACCTACTGTGCTGCCAGATGTATAAAAGTATAACACGAACAATTATGTACAGTTCATAACACTTGATAATAATAATAAATGACTATGTTACTGGTTTATGTATTTACTATGCCACACTTTTTGTTATTTGAGTGCATGCTTTCTACTTATTAAAAAATGGTGTAAAACACTGGCACCAGTCTCATCCATCTCATGTTTGCTGAGTCTCTTGATTGCATCATTGTCTCTTCTGCTTGATTTAATCCCGTGTTGTTTTGTACAGTGATACGCTGTGCAGGCTTGTAGCTTAGAAGTGATAGCCTACACCATAAAGCCTCGGTGTGTAGTAGGCTATACCATCTAGGTTTGTGTAACTACAATCTACGATGTTTGCACAAGGGCAAATCATCTAAAGACACATTTCTCATTCTGTGTCCCTGTCTGCAGCTGTGCCTGACTGTGATTATTATGGCCCTCAGCAGGCTGTAACACCATTGGACTCTGATTGCTTAAATATGATTAGCCTGATAGTTCCTTCAGGGTCAGAGTGCTTGATTCTCTTGATTCTCTTTCAGCTCCATTATCTCATCTTCTTGCAGTTCCTGGGAGAAATTCTGCTTACCTGATAAAGAATGTGAGAATGAATTTCATGTATACTAACATCCATGAAAGAACTGCTCTCTCCTACCTGTATATTTTGATTCATAGACACTCTGAAAATGTTAATGTCATGATCTCTGGACAGAGCAAGGGCATGCATATCCCAGCCTACTTCCAAATATACATTTTGAGTAATATTTTTAAATAAGGAGAGAAAAATACACTATTCCTATTATAAACCTCTCAATTGCCTTCAAAGAGAGTAACTTGGGGAAATTATTGTGGAAAAGTCAATTGATTTTGAGTTAAATGAGTGAGATGTTTTCTCTATGTCATCTATGAGCATTTAACGACTTTTTCTTATCCATCTTTGAGGGAGAGTCATTTTTTCCTTCCCCAAATGGCAGAGATTGGTCAAGTAACAGTGTTAATGTTGAATCTATGTATCGGCCAAAAGCAAGTTAAGCATTTCTTAAAGAGAGTGTACAGGGTCACTAGGATGTCTGTATAATGTCTGGTAATGCTCAGTGTCTCATCCTTGAATTCCAAAAAGCCTTGACTGCAGATATCCAGGGTTTGATAGACACCCTGCTCCACATAAGGAGAAAAGATTTTACCTGATTGAGACAGTTTTTATAATAAGAGAATCTAACACACAACAGTTTAATCTGGTATTTTTAGGGTTAATTAAATAGTTTGGTAAGGGTTAAAGTTCCAAATTCCTGAAAAAGATGTTTTAGTAGCTCACTGTCACCTGCTCTCACATGAGGTAGGTGGCGAGCTCTCTGTGTAGGTGTCAAGATGAAAAGATTTAATAACCACTTTCTCACCTTCTTCATAATTATTAATCCAGATCTTTGAGGTCCTTGCCCTGATGGTCTCCCCTTTGGTTGTGTTTCAGCATCAAATCTTATGGATAGTTCTGTTGCCACTTTCTTTAGAAACATGGAAATGTGTCATTAAATGAGAACTTTGTTATACTTTATATAGAGGCTAGAGTATGACCTACAACTCTAATGCATAGTGATATAGATTTATTTTTTGCTAAACTATTTTCCACAGAGTGATATATAATCTATGTCTCTCCTAGTAGAAATAAGGCCTTCTCATATATCAAGATACTTCTTAATAGCTTCTCCAAAAATGTTAGCGATTATTTAATTGCAACCTAGTAATAGTAATTTCAATGAATGCATCTGTTCCTTATGTTTTATTCCTCAATGTCCAAATCAATACAATAATCAATGTTTTTGATTAAATGTGCCATATTAGTGAAAAACAAACCAACAAGTTTAAATCTGACTTATTAAAATTATTTGCTTTGAATAGAATTCCAACTTTGATGCAAAAACTGCAGCTATAGAATAAGTCACAAACCTCTTAGATATTTTTGTAATAACACTGATTGTTGCCAACAATTAAACACTTTGTTTTATGGAATTCTCATCTTGTCTGACAATGAATTTTTAGGACATGATTGTCTGGGCTGTGTTTTTAAGTACTGCATTTACTAACTATATTTATTCATTTCCATTCAACATAAATTAATTAAACTTTATTATGTGCCAGTACCTGTCCTAGACATTAAGATAAAACAATGAATGAGGTATACTGGCTCTCCTCATGGAGTTTAAAATCTAATAGGGAAATATAAGAAAAGGACAAGAAAGATTCAGGTGAGGAAAGAGTAAGAGTGAGTTCTTGGAGGAGGAATTAGCATGAAATTCTCAAGGCATGGTGAAATCAACATCAATGTCTGATGGAGACAAAAGATTTTCAGATATCGCTTTGTCATTTATCTAATATGCCATTTATGTTTAGGATACCAAATATTGAATTCTTATATCTTTCTCAGTGAAATCTTCTGAATTAATCTTTCAGTCCTAGAATGTATGTTATTTATTATATGTATAGGTAGTATAAGAACAATAGATTTAGGGTTAAAAAGCTATTTGGGCCTCTGTTTTTCCTCTTACCATTTTGATGAAAAAATTTGGAGAAATCAGGATAAAATTTAAAAACCATTATGACTGAAAGCATATTGAAACCATGTTGTATTATGAAAAATTTAAATATAAGATTTGCTCAAAAATATTACATCCATTTTTATTCTTATCTCTGAACTACAATAAGTACTTAGAAAATTCAAACACTTATTAAAAATTCATTTTAAAATTTTGCCCAAATTGGCAAAAAAAAAAGTCCAATTAGCATCCCCGAAAGTTGAGTGGTATAGTGTAGTGGTTAAGGGCACATGTCACAGAATCCCACAGTCTCTGAGTCTCACATAGTGTCAACCCTGGCTCCTCCATAGACATGCTGTCTGAGCTGGCACCTTTCAATTCTACAACTGTACAAACTTTACATATTATAGATTTCAAGTGGAAGACCAGGTCAATAACTTAAGCTATTACTAAGCACTTTTCTATTGTAAGACCAATGAATATATAGTTTCCTTAATATCCTGTAATTTACTTCCAAATTATTTTATTTTGTAGCTATATGAAAGTATTCTAAATTTCTATTTTTTTTAATTTCCAGTACTTGTTTTGATGTTGCTTAAAAGACATTTTTTTCAGCAATTTTTAATATATTTTTGCCTTAATTTTCAAATGTGTCAAAATGACAAGACTTTTGATAGCAATTTCATAAATAGCATTGATATATAATCCTTGATGTTTCTATTTCTCTTTAAATTAATAATGCACATCAAAAACCATAGATTCTCTTTTAAGATAATTCATAATTGCATTCAGTTTAGGGACTTCCCATTAATAATTCTTTTGTACTTAAGCTCCTTTCTTTACCTTGAAATATTTTTATTTATAATTTGAGAAATGATGACTTTAAAACCTGATTTTTTTATTTGGGTCAATGTCACTGGTATTTTTTAGTCTTCTAACTTATTTTAATAGTCAATGGATTCATTTACTATATATGTCTATAAGTTAACTTTCAAATTCTCATTAAGAAGTTCTAAGTCTATTATAATTTTATTAAATAGTTCGGCTTTTGAAAAATATTTGTGCATTAAAAATCATATGGTATCCAGCCTTTTGTGTTTGATTTCTTTCACTTAGCATAATGCTTTTGAAATTTATGCATGTTAATGTATCAGTCATTCACTTCCTTTTATTTTTGAATAGTATTTAGTTGGATGAATACACTACAAATTATTCATCTATTCATCAGCCAAAGGACATTTGGGTTCTTTTCTATTTGGCTGCTATAAATAAAGCTGCTGTGAACATTCAAGTGCAAGACTGTATGTAGCTACAGGCTTTTATTTTTCTTGGGTAACTATATAGGGCTGGAATTGCTGGGTCATATAGTAAGTAAATGTTTACTAATAAGAAATTAACAAACTGTTTTCTAAAGTAGTTGTAACTTTTACCTTTATAGTTGTTTTATGTCCATGCAAAAATAATAATAATAATAATAGCCTTACTAATATAGTATGTCTAGTTTTGGATTCATAATATACATAATCCCTAAGCTAAATAATTTATACATACAACCTTGATGAATCTTTATGATGATTCTCTGAGAAACATACCATAGATAACTACACTCTACATATATAGAAAATAAGTCTTAGAGACATTAAATGATTTCCCCAAGGTTTTACAGCTATTTCACAAACACTGGGATACAAACCTAATTTTCTGTGATTATACAACCTGATCTGCTAGCCACTATATGATATTACCTTTATTAAACATAAGTAGAGTAAACTTAAGTCCAATTTCTTTGCATAGTTCTGTATCATACTTTTATCATGCTTAATTTTTAATAGTACCCATGGTCATATGCAAAAAAATCTCAGATTATTTGATGAATTACATATTCACTCTATTTATAATAGGTGTTATTGATGGACACAATTTATAATGGGCATCTAAAACCTAGTGAAAGATTTATACAGTTAAAGGAAGTGAAATCTGTAATGTCATTTATCAATGCTTCACTGATTTTTATCACTTTGACTTTTAGAGAAAAAATGACTTAATAATGACACTTAACAGAGATTTGTTAGAATTTATCAATTTGTTATTTAACAATTCTAATTCTGCTGCCAGGTATCAAATGAGACAGATACGGAAGGACAAAGGTTATATGAAGGAATGGACTTTGTGAGATGCTCAACACTCCTTTCTTTTGTCCTCAGCTTTGTCTGAGATAGAAATGGAATAATTAAATTTTTAGTAAGAATCTGAAATTGAGTGGTTCCTTCAGGATAGAAAGGTGGAACACAGAAGGAGAATAAGAACTAGAGAAAATGAATAGAACTAATATAAAAGAGAAATGAATAGTCAACAATGTTTTTAATTCAGTCAAAATAAACTTTTGAAAAATCCCATTAGAAATATCAACAATCAATTCATTTGCTTAACAACTCCTGAACAGGTGCAATGAAATATTTATTATTATTCGATACAAATGTGAAGAAGACAATGAACACAAAGTAGAGAGTCGTTCCTGAAGAGCAGCCACTGTGTCATTAAAGGTTGTCTAAATAATTTCATCTACAAAGTAAAGAAAGACACTGGGGCTTTTCAACTAAAAGGAGTATGAGAGATGTGCTAATGATAGTTAGATAGTTCAGGGATTGTCATGGAGTACACAAAATAAAATTGTCTACTTTGGCGCCTTTGACCTTCAGTTCCTTTAGCTTGGAAATCTTTCTTCAGAGATGATATGACTTCCTTTAACTTGGTCACTAAAAGTCACCATCTCAGTGAGGACTTCTATGGCAAATCTACTTAAAATGCTAACTCCTACAAACAGATGGACAGACAGGCAACACATACACACACACACACACACTTTCTAGACTCCCTCTGCTTGCATTTCTCCACTTATCACTTCTTTCCACCTAATATGGTATATATTTTTCTTATTATCTCAATCCTACTAAAATATGAGGCCCATGAAAGCAAGGATTTATGTTTACTTTGTTCACTGCTAACCACCAACACTCAGATCAGTACCTGATAGAGATCAATAAATACCTGCTGCATGAATAAAGAAGGAATGAATAATTAGTTCTGCTTCAGTCCAAGTGTTGAACAAAGTCATGAGGAATAAATCAAAGCGTGACAGAATAGGCTCTTCATATAAAATACTAGCTTTACAATCTGTCTCTTTTAAGTAGCTGCTCAGACCATGACTACAATGTTCTGGAATTGATTGTATGAACAATTGACAGGAATGATTTTAAGACACAGATTTAATGAGAAGTTGAATTTGAATTTTGTTTCAATTCAAAAAAAATGTTGAGGATTCATGAAAGAGATAAAAAAATTATTTAAAGCACTAAAAACTATGATATTAAAATGAAGGATGTCTTTCTTCTTGAACTTGGGGCTTGCTATTTTATTCTAATGTGGATGGATAGACCTAGAGGGTATTATTTTAAGTTCAATAAGTCAGACAGAGAAAAACAAATACTGATTTCACTTATATGTGGAATCTAAATAAAATAAATGAACAAACAAAATGAAACATAAATAAACTCATAGATTCAGAGAAAAAAGTGGTGGTTGCCAGAGGGAAAGAAGTTGGGAGGCTAGGTAAAAAAGGGGGAGAGAATAAAAAAGTACAAACTTTCAGCTATAAAGTAAGTCACAGGGATGTAGAGCACAGCACAGGGAATAGAGTCAGTAATGTCTTAATTACTATGTACTGTGACAAATGGTTACTAGACTTATTGTGAAGATTGCTTTGTAAGGTATATACATGTTGAATTACTATGTTGTACTCTTGAAACTAATATAATATTTCATGTCTATTTATAATTAAAAATAAATTCAAGAAAAAGAAGAAAGATTTGCTATTTTGAATCTGAAAGATAAAGATTTAATCAAGAGAAAAGGTGAAGGAGGTGTGGACTCTGGAAGTGAGAGTGGGTACAATAATCATGCAAGAACGCTGGCCATGGAGGTAAGCGTTCTAGTACGACAGATACAGTATAGAATATAGATATTTCTTCTCAGAGAGTAAAAAATAAATTGCTTTATATAATTATTTATTTTCCTAAAACTTTAAAATTGCAAAATCATCTTAGTTTTTAAATCTGACTGACTCTGAAAGAGTTTGAGAAAATTAAATATTTCGAGCTCAACAGCACAACCTGAACTGCAAAGACCAGCACATGTTGTTCTGGCAAATCCTCTTGCTGTAATAGCTCTGCCAATTTACCTAAAAAAATGTTCAACTTTGGACCTTCGGCTCATCTAAAAGAAGATGACAATTTGGATATAGTTTCTTACAAGTCTATTTTTACATAGCAAATTTACCAGTTTGAAAAGATATTTTGCACTACACTTTTCTTAAACACACAAAAAATAAAATGTGAGTTATATGCTTAACATTTTTAACATTCAGAAAAAATAAAACATTACTTAATCTTTTCCATAAAACTATTTCACATTAGGCTCAGCTCTTCCTTATCTATGATTTCATAGATATTTTTATGGTTTTGCAACTAGGCCAAGAGTGAAACATTTACAGATTCACTACAAGGTGTAGCCTTTATACTGTACAGATTTCACGGAAGAAAGTTGGTTTTGTTTTTTCTTGTTTTTTTTTTGTTGTTGTTTGTTTGTTCTGTTTTTGTTTTTTGATGATAAAACAGTGTTCATCATCACCTCGAGGTGATTGTTGCTTACATTGCGTTAGATTGAAGAGAGAAAGATTGTGCATAAGACATGGCAATTTCATTAAAGCAAAAATAAATGTATTCACTTTTAAGGTGAATTTTTTTACTTGAAACTCTATTTCTAACAATTAATAGCCTTGAAAGATGCTACTTTGATGATGTAAAAATAAAATAATATATTTATTTCTAAGAATATGACAATCATTGTAGAAAGCGACCTGGCATACATTATTTCTAATTTTCATAGCAACTCAGTCAAATAGACCTCACCACCTTTGTCTTATGGATGAGGAAACTTAAGTTCAAAGAAGTTAATTTGAAACTAATAGACATGAGCAGCATTTGCAACTAAGTCTTGTTGACTTAATGTTAGAATATTTTATTAGGAGTAGTTACTGATGGTACTACTATGTTATATCTGGACTAAAAATGAGAGAAATCAAAGAGAGGAAAAGTAATAAAGAACCCAGACATATAAACATAGGTGTGTATATTAAATTAGTAGTTACAACCTAAATTGAAAAATAAATTACGTAGAAATGAAAGTAGAAGATATATCAAAGGGAAAAAAACATGCTTCTGATCATAGGTATAGAGACTTAAATGTTTTACAACTTAACTCAAATATTTAATTTTGACTTCAGTTGAGTTTACCAATTGAAATTTTTCTTAATGTCTAAACTAGAAAAAAAATAGGCATTATTGGAAATATACTGAAATAATTTACTGATTAATACTTATGTTTAAAAATGTCAACTTAAAAGTATAAATTAAAACTACATATTAGAACTGTCAGGTGAATGTAAGAACAAGTAAGTCTATCAGCTTATTTAAAAGCGAAGTGGAGATGGTTTCTACTGTCTTGTGTGAGGAACTTAGAAATCAAAACTTCTCACCACAAGAAAAAAAATTAACAAAATGAAAATCTATAACCCTTATTATATTCATTAGAATATTGAGATCATGGGCACACTGCCACCCTAAAAAATTTGAAGAAAAAGACAAATACAGAGAATCACAGCCTACTTGGAGCAGAAGCCACTGAAGCTAGTAACATGGGAGGATTTAAATAGTAATTAAATTTCTGGAGAGTCAGTGTGAACTAGAGTCAAAAAAGCTACTGGGACCCAATTCAGGAGATTCCTACAACTTTGTACATTTTACTTCCAGGAGTCTTATCAGGTTATCAAAGTTAAGATCGGAAAAAAAAAAAAAAAAAACCCTTATGCTTTATGATAATAGAAGAAAAAAGTAGGCATTTTCTTTTTTAATAAACCAAGAAGGAAAGTAATGACTTTAATAGAGTCTTACAGTGTCCTATATTCCTTAACAAAGTTGGCATACCTAACTAGAAGCCTATGAAGGAAAATTACTTTCCCATGGTCTTCTAGAACCTGCCTAGAAAGTCTTCTAGAATTCCCAGCCCTTTGAAGGGCAATTCTCATTAAAGGAAACAAACAAACAAAAAAATTCACTTCTTCCTAATCATCATGAGCTTTTTTTCATATGACAGAACATATGAAAATCATTTAGTCCTTTCCACACTTCAGTTCGTTCAGCAGTTTTATGGAGTATCCGTTGTATACTACAGGAGTTTAAAAGAAAGAAAGAAAGAAAAAACGAATACAGCATAGTCCATGTCCTGAGAGGTAGTCTCATTCTCCTGTAATATTAGTAACTAGAATTCTTGTTTTTCACTTAAGAAATCTAAAATAACTTATCTGATGTATATACATACATATGTACATATATGCATTTGTGTGTGTATTTTCAAATCCCTTAAATAAAAGTCATGACTTAAATCTCAATTGTTTTTCTAAAACATGATTCTGTCGTTTAATCTAAACACTGTATAAGCTATAGTTTGATTAAGAGTGAAAAATACTGCTTAAAAGCAAAGACTGTAACCAGGTTGCCTGGTTTCAATCAGATTCTTCCATTTCTTTGTTGTGTGACCTTGGCCAAGCTACTTAACTTCTCTGTGCTGCATTTTCTTCATCTGCACAGTACAATGTGCAGTATACATAGCCCAGTGTAATAGTATTTACTTTGTAGGGTTGATGTGAGGATTTAAGTTGGTTAAAACTTAGACAGTACCCAGAACTGTTCTGGTTACACAGAATGAGCTTAATTCGTATTTGCTGCCACTGCTGCCCCTACTGTTATTTTTGTTGTCGCCATTGTTGTTTTAATCCTAATGGGTAACAAATTGACTCCAGTCCATAAAATCAAAATATTCTCATCATCACATAGCGTGTTAACCACTGCAAATTTTGATTAGTAGCTACATTTGTACTAGAAGCCCTTTTACAGTTTGTCTTTATTACCAAATAATTATCCTGCTTTGGGAACAAAGACCAATACTGTTTTGTGACAATCACTAACATCTCATTAAGCATAGAGTTTTGAAGTTATTTTTTTTTCAGCTAGAGATATATGCAAATATTATATATACTCATTGCTCAATTAAACCCAAAAAGACTGACATTGCATATCATCTTGTCTATTTTTCCAAGCAGCTTAACATAAGAGTACTGTCAGCTTTATGACAAGAATACGGCAGAGCTATGCCTCCTCTGGGAGATTTACTTACAACTACTTAAATTCCTTCCACGTAAAATCCTCAGGATTTCCTCAGAGAAAAAAGCAAAATCTGTATTATGCCTTCCACTCTCTGCTATATCTTCACTTTCCTGTGAATCTTGATTTAGGATAAGTGCATCATTAATCTTTAACATATCAACCCAAGAATACAATTAAAGTCAAATAGAATAATGAGTGGCATTAAAGGAATACAAAGGAGCTTGCCCAAGAATGCATTCAACCACTTCATTTGCTGCATAATTACACACACCCTCTAATTTGTACAGATCCAGAACTTTTAACACTGTGTTGTAAGGCGAGGAGGGACAAACATTTTCTGTAACAAGACACACAATATGTTCTGCTTTATGCCAATGTCTCTGTCACAACTATTCGACTCTGCCACTATGACAGGAAAATAACCATGGACAACATAGGAATGACTGAGCATGGCTGTGTTCTAATAAAACTTTATTTATAGACCACTGAATTTTAACTGCATATGATTTTCATGTGCCACATATACTTTTCTTAAAAATTTTTCCAACTATTTAAAAATTCAAAAACAAATCATAGCTCACAGGCAATACAAAAACAGTGGCAGGCTCAATTTGGCCTACAGGTTGTAGTTTCCTCACCTCTTATATTAAGGAGTCCAAATATTTTAAGGTTAACAAGTGAACTATTACTTAGAAAATCGACTAGTAATGTCTAATGTCTCAAGGCATTTCATTTTTATAATTTATTAATTCAGGATTTTTACTTTGACATCTACCAGTTTCTAGTTTCATAGCCCTGAGTGAAAACATAACCTCTGAGAATCTGTTTCCCAAAATGTAGTATATGGCATATGGATCATTTCAGTATGACTAAACTGTTACTATATGCCAGATCATTTATGGAGAAGCCAAGACATGTGACTTCAGCAAGTGATTTCAACTTACATTTAGGGTTGAAAACTTTTGTTACTGATTTCCAAATCTCATTCTGCTCAGTAAGTCTAAAGATTTAGAGTCTATATACTCACACTAACATAATTCTCAATGACAATGTAGCATTTCTCAAGAGAATATTAAGTAATATTTAAGTAATTAGTGGAAACTCTTTGAAAAAATCCAGAACTATTGATTTCTCTTATTTTACAATGGCAAATATATGTATTCCACTTCTGTTAACATTGAGATGGATAAAATAAAAAGACAAAATAAAGCAAAAGAAACAAAGCATACGTACTTTCCATCTCAGTAGCTAGACCATAAAAATTCCAGCAGAGAAAAAAAGAGACAACAATCTTAAAGTCTGTGTTTTCCTGAATGTTTCTCTGAAGCCGATATTTACCACACTTTTAAGATATTTTATAGCTGAACAATTGTAACATCATTTCTCTGCTTCCGATTTTGCTATTCTAAAGACAGTTCACACAAATGTGCAAAAAATGAATAATGTATATTTTCACAGTATGGTTCATTGAGGGTATCAGAATGCATATAAGGAAGGACCAGAGCAAGAGGAGAAAAAGAAAGGAGCAAATATATGAATATATATATATGAATATATATATGAAATAATGGCTGAAAATTTTCTATTCTTATTAGAAAACACTAGTTTACATATCCAAGAAGTTCAATGAATTCCAAGTTAAAAAAAAACTGCAAAGTGATTCACAAATAGACACATCATAGTAACAATGCTGATAGTCAAAGACAAGGAGAAAATCTTAAAGGTTGCAACAAAAAACAACCCCTCACAAGGAGACCTCAATAAGATTAGTAGCTGATTTCTCAGCAGAAACAATGTAGGCCAAAGACAATAGAATATCATATTCGAAGTACTCAAAGAAAAAAATACTGAAAACCAAGCATTTTCTATGAAGAAAAGTTATTTTTTCAAAAATAAAGATGAACTAAAGATATTCCTAGATTAAACAAATATTGAACTTGTTGCCAGCAGACCCACCTTACAAGAAATACTAAAGGAAGTTCCTCAGGCTGAAAATAAGTGACCCCAAACAGCAATTTAAATTCATATAGAAAAAAACATAATCTCCAGTAAATATAAGTTATGTGATTATAAAAGACAATATAAATGAATATTTTCTTCTTTCTACTCTTAACTAATTTACAAAACAATTGTCTAATAATATATGTATATAATGTATTGTTGGGCCTATAACATAGAAATATAATATATTTGTAATAGATTTGCCTATTACAGCATAAAGGAAGTAAATTAATGCAGAGATGTATTGAGGAAGGTATAAAGGAAGTAAATTAATGCAGAGATGTATTGACTATGGATGGTAAAGTAATAACTATAAAAGTGTATTACTGGATTTGTAACATCTATATCTATCTATCTATCTATCTATCTATATATATATATACACACACACACACACACAATAACACCACAAAAAGAGGGAAAAGAGAATAAAATCATACTCAGGCTGCTATAATAAATCACCATAGACTGAATGTTACGAATAACAAGATCTGGGTACCAGTGTCGTTGGGTTCTGGTGGGACCTTCTTCCTGACTTGCTATCTCCTCTCTGCGTCCACACGTGGTAATAAGGGAACAATCTTCTCTAGTCTCTTTCTCTTCTAATGAGGACACTAATTCCATTTGAGGCCCCACACTTATGACATCATATAAACATAATTACTTCATCAAGTTTCCACCTCCTAATACTACAACATAGGGGGGTTAGCAATTCAACATAAAATTTTGAAAGGGACACAAACATTCTGTCCATACAAGTTATACAGAAGCATTATTTCTGTATCTCACTAGATTTAAATTAGCATAAATCTGAAACTGATTCTTTCAAGTTACAGTATAAATCGTAAGTTCTAAAAAAATCACCTAAAGAAAGAACTCACAGATATAATGAAAAAATTAAAGGTGTCTATGACATCAATAACCTCTCCAGGTGAGTTTCCTGACTGGGAAGATAGGATTATTATATAGGTAGGTGCAAGGCATGAAGATCTCTTACTCTACAAAGCTTTCAAATATTGTGTTTAGTCTTTCTTTAATTTTTAGTTTTTAGAGGGTATTCTGCAAGCTTGCATAGAGTTGTGCATCTATTCTGCTCCAGTGATAATGCAAATGTCAGTAGAAATTTGAGCCTATAAAGAATTCACCACTTTGTGGATATCTTCAATTTTGGCCTGACTTTAGACATGTGGATAGTATTAAGTCAGTGTCCCAAGTAGCTATGACCTGATTATGAATGGAGGTGTATTTGGATTTTTGAAAAAAAATTAAAATAAAATAAAATAATAAATAAAATAAAAAATAAATAAAATAAAATAAATAAAGTAAAATAAAATAAAAGAATACATCAGGAGAGCACTTAATCTGAAAAAATTTTATTTTCACAAGAGACGTCTTCCTCTTAAATTGGCAAATATGATGTTATGAAGGAATAAAAAACGTCCCTTGATGAAAACATCTGAAGGTTATGGTTGTAGGCTGAGAGGTAATGGAAATCTGAGCACTTATGAGAGATACCTGTCACTTGATTAGGTTTTTGACTCTGAGGAAGAAGTTGTGCTTGGTTAAAGGATGTAAGGTAAGTATCGTGGCAGTGAAATTGATCACATTTTCAAGTTTTCTCTTTAGACATTTACATGAATCTTTTTATTGTGAGTTTAAGTGTAAAATACTAGTTTATATACTTGGTTTACTCTGGAGCACCATCGCTGACCATTAACATTTTTTTTTCAATGTCTCAGATAATGTAAGAGAATTGTTCTTCTATTGTTTGTTCTGTTTATCAGGGCTACATTTGCTTCTATCAAAAGTATCCTTTGCCCTAATGAGAAATAACTGGCATAGGAGAATCTAATTGTTTACCTGTAAAGCCAATAACTCATGGTCTTTTTTATTTTTGTCCAAAGGCCTTTTCAAAATATCCACAGGAGTGTTGGAGCTCTGGTTACAGGGTTAATTCCATATTCAGTATTTGTTTGATATTATATTCTTTATTTCTGATTTATGACTTCACAAAAAGAAAGAAGAGCTGGGTTCACATATGTCTCAGGATCTACTGCCTAATATTATAAATGCATTAATTAAAACCTATTTCTGAAATTTCCAGTGGACTTGTTTCTTCTTTTTCTATAAGAGTAAATTCAAGTCAAATCTACTTTCACAGTAAAGATGTTGGAGACAGCCTCTAAAATATTTAAACTAATAAATAAAAGCTTTTTGAAACTCCTCTGCTTTTCAGTGTAATGTGTAGACTGTGGTGGGGAGGAAGATTTTCTCTCAGGGACTTCCCATCTGCCTTTTCCATTCAATTGCTTACACTTGAGGTCTCTACTACCTTAAGAAAAAAAATAATATAGGATGTCTATACCCTACTAGAACTATTCTTAATTCTTTAAATTTTGTTCTCTCAAGTCTAAGCTTTGGAAAGCTCTTTAGAAGAATAAGACGAGAGCTTAAAATCAACCATAAAGAGCTTGCTCTAATCTGAAGAAGGTTTGACTTAAAAGACAGTTGAGATATGAGGGGTTTTTTTGTTGAGTAGAGAGGAAAGGAAGCAGGTCAGAAGCAGGGGTCAGAGTTGAGCCTAATGTAGGATTACAATGGAGGGGGAAAAAATAGTGGAGTTGTGATGTAGGAAGATAAAAGAAAAATGTAGTTATATATTTTTCACATTTTTCATTTCGCTTGGCTACAAAATCTTTTCCAGAAGCAAGTTCAGAATCTAAATTTCCTTTGGAAACTTTTTCCTAGCAATCAAAAAACATTTGGAATTATATTCACTTTAGTGTTCTAAGGTTCTTCTCAAAAGAATAATTGTGTCTATATTAGAAGTTCCTCAGTATCTACTGTAATTCTAAGTTATCCTTTGGAGAAATTATGTGATTTAGAAGATAAGTAAAAAATTAAAGTCATAGCGTAAATACACAGAAGAAGCAGAAGTCTACCACAGAGAGTCTGTAACTTTAACAGAGAAAACCAAGCAAAATATGGCAACATGTCAGATAAATATTTTTTTTTCATGCACATGTTATTCCATGTGCCTTCATCTAATTGGTTAGCTGTCTTTCACTGAAGATCTGACAAATTTATAATTCTGAGGGTTCAGGAATTTTCAAGAGATTTCTTTCTGAACTGAACTCCCACAGACAAATGTAGACGAATCCGTGATGATCTCTAAGAAGGTGTTGTTCAGATTTTTTACTCATATTTTCTTAGTCGAGTTGTTTGTCTCCTTGTTTTGGGGTTTTAAGAGTATTTTTTCCCAAAGGATTTCTAAGATTCCAAAAGCAAACAGGCTGCCCAGCTATCTGAAGCAGATAAGCACACCAGGCCCAAGCTATGTAAATAATTTTCAATTTTTTTCACAATGAATTTTCCTTTTTATTCTGTAGATTTTCTTCCATGAATTTAATATTTAGAAAGAAAAATTGTGCATAAAATAAATAACATTTAAGAGATTTCCCATATTTAAAATTAATCACACATTTGTACCTAATTACAGTTTTGTTAAATTAAAATTGGATACACGGTTAATAAAATAATCTAATTTTTACCAAAAAAATAATTAATTCAATATTACTTTGTGAAAATATTTTTTTAAGTTTATACTTAAAAGTTAGAAACAATTCTGAACACTTATTATCGCACAAAGTTGTAAGGTTTCTGGCTTGGAAACAATGATGTGATATTGCCTAGCCAGAGGCTCCTAAAAACTATCTTGTTATTACATATAACAAGATTATGAATAATATAATTTTTTAAAGATAATTGGTTCTTTCTATCCATAGATATAGTTTTTATGGAATGGTTTAGCCATCCCTTTTTATCGACAGACAATGCTCTAATTTAGATTTCATTTCAATATTTCATTAACAATAATCCTGGCTAATAATAACTGAATAATTATAATATTTTCCAGGCAATGTACTCAGTACTTTGTATGCACCTTGTCATTTGCTTCTTCTGACAACCTGAGAGATAGGCATTGTGGTCCCCATTATACAGGTCAATATATTAAAGCATCAGTATCAGAGCTCACATCTGACTTACTTGTCCTCAGTCACTTCTCTTCCATTTTGAGATGTATGCTCCTGTCTAGTAATTTCAATAATACACATATTCAAGCACATAACTGCTGTGTTTGAAAACCTTATAGGCAGTTTTCCAGCTCCCTGGAAAGTCAAACTCTCCAACTGTAAAAAAAAAAAAAAGGGTCCTAGTAATTTACCCAATCTGTTAATTTTAATGATCTAGATCTATGACAGTGTTAGATAGGAGGTTTTATATTCGCAGAGGAAAGAGCGATTAAAGCCTTTAGAACATGAGTAGATGGCCTTTGAGCTGGATCCTGACAAATAAAAAGTTTTACCAGCAAAATAAATAAATATATAAATAAATGAGAAGCTATTCAAGGCAAAATAAACATTTCTTATTAAGAAATTACTACTTACCACATGTAGATGATAGATAGATGATAGGATGGATAGATAGATAGATAGATAGATAGATAGATAGATAGATAGATAGATATAGATAGATGATAGATAGTAGATGGAGTAGAGTGAAAATGTGTGTGTGTGTGTATATATATATATATATATATATATATTGCAATCAGAAGAAAATCACCTGTAAAAAAAAAAAAAAAGCATGCACAAGTATATAAGTTGAATCCAAATAAAACAGTGAAAAACCAAGGGTTGGCACATTTTGTTTTAGAGAATCTCAATAATATGTAAAATCGCACTGCAGCAAATAACATGATAGGACTGTTTAAAACAAATTTATTGTATTTATGTCTCTAAATAATTAAACAACATCTCTAAAATAAAAAACTTGATTGGAAGATAAGAGTGACCAACTGATAATTTACTTAACAGTGCTAGCGCATGTTCATCAAGACTCAATTCACCTTGTACCTACTAATCCAATTATTAAGTCATAAATTCTGTCATTCCCATCCAGCTCCCTGATTTGAAAGACCCAGCTGAAAATAGCTCAGTCCAGGTCCTAATATCTTATACCCGCCCTTCTTTAACTTTCAGGTTTTCTGACACTCTAAGACTCTGTTAAGGTGATATTTTACCTTACTGCAGTAAAGGCTAGTTTTGCTTGATCAATGTTTTTTCTGGTTGCTTTTTCCATCTTTGGGGGACTAAGCAGTCAACAGCCCTGTAAGTTTAACAGATCGGTTGAAAGCCTTTCACTATCACAGGTCAGGATCCTCCATCCCAAACAGCATTCGCCCGGTGGTCCCTTGCGCCTCTGCTCAGGGGTCTCTTCAACTGCTCCTTGGAACTAAGTTCTACATCGGGTCTGAGCTACAATTTCTTTATCTTCATGGTCCTGAGCTCCAAATGGCTAAGCTTATTTTAACTTTTACACATGAGGTATACTTTTGTTCTTCTTTTTGGAATTATTTGATTGCATGCTCAGGCTTGAAATTCTTATCCTTGAAGAAAACCTGCCTTTTACTCATGACACACTGCTATGGCTTTTAAAAAGAATTTTCTTTTCAGTATTCACCGTATTCTGTTCTAAGCTTATAACAGCAAGTTCTTAGAGAAGGAATTGGACATAAACCTGATAAATTCATCCTTTAAGCTCACCTTAAGGGCTGATAAAATTAGAAAGCCATGTCAGACAGGTGTTATGGGGAAAGTTTGCATTGGCCATAAAATTTTATATATACACACACACATATGTACACACACACACACACACACACACACACACATATATATACACACATACATATATATAAACACACACATATACATACGTATACACACAGGTAGTGTATATATAGCATATATATACTGTCATCTGTGATCGTCTGATAACTAAGCCCATAGTAAATATAAGTGGTTGCTCTTTGTTGAAAATTAAATAAATGGTTGGAAGGATAAATGAATAGCTGCTATATTCTTAGCTCTCTCCTTTAAGTCCTCACTACCTACTGGGTCAATAAGAACTATCACCTGTAATTCTCTCTTCTATTTTTCTGGCACCCCAATTTTTCTGGTACCTAAATTTAAAATGCACCATTACAAATTAAATGCATCAGCATATATCCTTCTTTTCCTTTCTCTCCAGGACATTCCCAAGCCAGAAATATGTAAGACTATAAGGAGATGGAGGAATCAGAACTGTGCATCATATCTTCTTGAACTTAAATGTAATTGGATCACTACCTGTAAATGTTTTAGAAAGAATCTACGAAGGAGTACAGAGTAAATCATTGAGCACAAGATGTTTTGGAAAATCCTTTTTTTAATGGAACATAAGCAGATGGAATTGTTCCCGAAATGAATCTGCAAAGTGCTAACCAGACTAGCTATTAGACAAATGCTGGACCCGTTGCTATAAACTCAGTACTACTATGCTAGGTGCTATAGGAAATAGGCAAGAAGAAGTTGAGGTCCCTATCACCAAAAGGCTTAAAACTTTTTTGGAAAAAAAAAAAGACTAAAACAGTAAACTAACAGTTCCCTAAATGACGTATCTTATTTTCCATTACAAAATAACAGTCTTGAGAAACCATCTGCAATTACTTTCCACCCTCCCTAAAAAAACTTGTTTTATGTATGTAGAAACGTTATCACATGCAAAAAATTGCATCTTCAAAAATAATCAGGATTTTTCCATTTTTGTGTTTCTGTCACTTTTTTAATTGACATATTTTCCTTCTACTGAAGTCTAATAAAATGTGTTTTCATTAACATTTTTGTTATGACACTGTTCTGATAATAATCAAATGGCAAGTGTCAGAGATTTATCATTTAAAGCTTGAATTTAGTCATTTCAAAATATTGGAGAATAGATTTTTATAGTAGCATTACTAAAACCTTTCAACTAATATATAAAAAAAAGCAGCATTTTAAAAAGATTATTTCCTTTGTGACCTTAGCTTTTACATTAATTTACATCTGCTTTATGGGTTCATAAATCAAGTTCTTTAAATATTATCTCCTCATCTATTAAAAATTCTTATGCATAATAAGGTATGATAAAATCTGCATTTATAATTATTTTTATGAATATAAAGTAATCGACTTTGTATGAGATTTTTAAAAAATTAAGCAGAGCAGAATCTATTCTTGAAAGACGAGTAAAAATCTTATCCTCATTAGAAATTTGGTACTGATTTTACAGCTATTAATTACACAATAAAAAATTACAAAAGCAACTTCTCACAATATTATTAGGATAGCTGTTAAACTAAGATTTTTCTATGCAAACATGTTTTCAGTTTTTCTCTTTCTTAGTTATTGCATAGCATTTTACAATGTTGCTCTCTTTTTGCTTGATGACTCAGGAAAAAGTAGTATTTTTACTGTTTATAAATTATACTTCAATAAAATTGTTTTAAAAATAAACATTTGTGCCAAAACATTTTAAATAAGTATATGTATGTGTGTATGTGTATTCCATGTACTTAAACTAAAAAACTAGAAATTTGTAATTCTTCTTTCTCCTTCATGGTCTTAATCCAATCTGTCATCAAGTCTACTCGTCTTCTTGGAAATGTCCTTCAGATGCGTCCTCTCCTCTCTTCACTGCTGCAGCTCTTTCTCACTTTATAACTCTGATCATCCTTCATTCTCTGCCCCTCGAATACAGTCTTAAGACTACTGCCAGATAAATTTGACCGAAACACTCTTTTTAGTATTGAAGTTCCTTGCTTGGAGACATATAAAGATTGCCTGTTTCTTCTCACATTGTCTAAAAGTCCTTTTACTTCCTGAACCTTAACTTTTGCTTCAGGAAGAAGGTTCCCTGGGCACGCCTCCTTCACATTTAACTCTGTACCTTTTTAGTGTTTTTTCCACTGCCAGAAATGCACTCTTTCTCTAAAATCACTAAATAGTTAAGGGATGAAGCCCTTTTTTCTGCTGCAAAGGTTCCTGTGGTGTCCCTGACTTTCCAGACATCTAAACTTAGGAGAGGCTTCAATTTTATTAAAATCGTTTAAACCACCAGCTACTTTCTGGGCTCAATTGCTCCCAATAACCAGCTTTTAATTCAGTTTGCTCTGCAGTGAGTTTAAATGTATTACATTAGAATTTGTTTAACAGTTCCCTAACTGTTATTTGACTTAACCATACCAAAAAGGTGAAATGTTGGAAAGTTGATTATTACTGTCCTCGTTTTTGGATCAGGAAACAGAAAAATCAAGAGACTCTGACTTCCTCAAGGTCATGGGATGCATAAGTATTAAAACTAGAACCTATTCACTCAGGTTCACATTTTTTTTTTATTATTCTTAAGCAAACCTGACTTCTGCTGCTTTCTAAAGGAACAAACCTGACCTATGTTTATTAGCCTCTGTTAGATGGTTTAGTCAGCATCTTTGCTGTATCCAAGTAGGCCAAAAATAGTTCAGTTTTGAGTGATCTCTGTCAACATATGAGCTCAAATTTGAGCTACTACAATCACTACTTTATACACACAAACACACACACACAAAGAAAAATGATGAGCGTGTTAAAACCAAATACAATTTTATTTCCTAATAGCTGAACAAAGCATAAATATGACAAAGCGTGCATTGGAGAATAATTATCAGCTTCCTTTCAGACAAAATCGGGTTCTGCAAAGTCAATTGGAATATAAATGCAAAATATGTTGACAAAAATGCATTTAGAGAAAAGCAATAAAAGTTATTAAAAGACCATTAAATTATTTTAATAACTTTATAATGGCAATGTAATACTGTGAAAGAGCCCAAGCTCTCGAGTAAAAATCATACATGTCTGATTTAGCAGAAATAAATACAATTTAATCAGATCAAATTTTATAAAGAATGCTATAAATTTATTCTACAATATCTACTAGAAATAAGAAACCATGTAAACAGCTAAGTTCTTTCAAATAATCAAATATAAGAACTATAATGAACAGAGAAATACTTATAATATGTATGCATAGAAGACAGAGATAATATTAGCTATATGACTTGTTTTCTATACTAATGTTTGATTTAGGATGTTAATATGATTTTAGAAATTTTAAAATATGGTTTTATTTAGAAAGAGAATGCATGTGTGTGTATGTGTGTGTGTTTTACTGCCTATTATTTTAATATTTCTATTACTTTGTGTTGTCTAGCAATATGTTTTTTGTGCTAGCAGCTAATATTTAGAGTACATTCTCTAAATAATCTAATCAAAAAATAGGTTCCTCTAAGATTATATTTATGCTAAGCACATGTGACCATATCATGAGTCTACATACATATAATTGTCTCACTTTAGAACATAACACTCTGGAAGCGTAACTGTAGTAGATTGCAAGGATGGCTCCAATGTGTCATGCCTTTCTGCTTTCATGCTCAGTCATGTACTTTGCTGCATCCTCCACGGAGTGGTGAGAGGCGTAATTTTCTGACCTTGGGTTTAATCAAGTGACTTATTTTGGCCAATGGAATGTTAGTAGATATGACATAAGTAGAAGCATGAAAGAGACTTGCAAATTCAGACTTGCTCACTTTTGACCTTCTGCTAATTGTTCCAATTGTTCCAATTTTCTCAGACAAGGCCAGTCTAGATCAGCCAACAGCCCTCCAAATCTAGTATATGAGTGCACCCATCTGCGATGAGCCAAATCCCAAACTCATAACTTGAGAATTATTATAATAGACAATTGTTATTTTAAGCACTGAGTTTTGGAGGTGACTTACACAGCAATGCCCAATCGACACAGTAATGATATGACCACTCAGATTAAAATGTCTTTATGTAGAAATAAAGAAAAAATAGAGCAGCTATATGTGGAAAACAAAAACAATATTGCTCTGAGAATGTTTTTTGGGCTTTTGCCCCTCCCAAGATTATAGTAATAATGCTTACACTACTAAGATCAATTTGTCCACAGTTTGTAAAATACATTGCACATTCATATTAATTTCCTCATGTGACTCTCAAAACTTACATAGTAGATAGAGTAGATATTTTTACATACTGTTCCTTCAATAGATGTCCTCTGATAGTGTCAGAATTAAACTTAGGACTTCTCAACTCTAATTCATTTCTTCATTCCTAACTCTCTTCAGTACACTTTCATACAATAGAATATTACTGGAAAAATCAGGGCAGAAAATTAAGGTTACAATGACAAATCCAAGCATACAATACACAGCTGTAGGATAAAGCAAGTTGCATCTTTGAAGACTGAACAGTCACATTTGCCTGCAATGAGGAATCGGTCCAAATGACGCTGAGATTATTGTCTCTTCGTGTATTTAGAGAGCTATTTTACCAAATACAAAATCCAGGTCTAAAAGTATAGCTGTACTCCCAGAATGGCAAATAGTCATGACCTCAAAATATAATAAGTAAATGTAATTTCTTTCACATAATGAAATGAATTTAGGCAAGCACCTCCAAATCACTATTAGAAAATATTTTTTAAAATAGGTTGTTGTCTTCAAATAAACTTCTATACATGTAGCTTTATCTGAAAAAAAAAAATTAAGAACATTCACTGTCACAGAAAATCACAACTGAAACACATTTGGAAACAATACACATTTACGAAGAGGATATATGTCCATGTCCTAACATTCACAGGTAAATTGTTTAGATAACTCATTTCATAAAATACCTTCTTTTGATGATATTGTATACTGTGAATTGAGAAAAAAAATTAACCTAGATCTAATTCAAATATTTTCTTTATGGAATTATTTTCCACATAAATAACACAATGTTCTATCTTCTAAGTATCTTATGAAAGAAAATCCATGTACATGACTTCTGGCTGCCTACATCAAGTATATGTATAGGCAAATGAAATGAATACTTTTAAGAAATATGTAGATTATTGGTATGTTAAGAGACAGCTTTGAAAGACTACTGATGTTTTATTTTGCACCTATGATTGGCACAAATAGGTTCAAAAATAGGCACAAATAGGTTTAAAAAAGAAGAAGAAAGAAAATCAAGGAGAAATGTAGAAGAAAAACTTTTCTCAGACTATGTATAACGATATCCGAAAGCCCCAGGTAATTGAAGAAGGAAACTTTAGAGAGAAAGACTTCTGAGACTAAAACGCAAGAAGCTATTAAAACTGTAAAGATTGCTTCCTAAAACTGTTTATTCCTAAATGTGAGTGGGGAAATCTTCTGACTGAAAGGAAACAAAATAGAATGAGTTTCCAGCGTGTCTTGGGATTCAGGGGTTCTCCTTTCACCGTATTTTTCTCTCGGTAGAAAATGAAAATAGGAAGAGAAAACAGAAGAGTTGACTTGGAGATCCAAAAATGAGATGTTGGCCAGTTTAGTGACAAAGATCGAAGTCTTGCTGGAAGTTTGTTTTCATGCTCCCTGAATTTGAGTTGGTCATTTTGATGTTTGAAAACTCTTCAACCTACGAAATTGTGAGATTCTGGAGGAAAGTTTTCAAAAACAACAATTAAAAAAATACTTTGTTTTGCACAGTTTCTTGTAAAGCTAGAGGTGCTGCTAATGCATAGTCAGCGTTATGCTCTTTCTCTGAAGAAATAAAAATATAAAATGGTATGACGGTCTAAACTTATTTTTAGAGGGAACTAACGTATTAGCATTTCATCATCATCATTATCATCATTATTAGTGGTGAGAGGTTGGAGGAAGAATCAAATAAATTTTCAAGAGGTACGTAAAGATTTTTTTTTCTCCTTCCACTCACCCCTCTTCTACACTTCTCCATGGTATTCTTTTTAGGGATACCCTCTGCCAGGTCTTTCTCGTATATAAAGTTATTTTACAGGTTAATGTTCCAAAAGTTTCTGTATTTTAAAATGCTGTAGAATCTAAGATCCAGTGGTTTCTCTGAGCATTCCTCAAAGTATATCCTACAAGCAATGAATACTATTGAATGTTTCAGATGGGAATGAGTGTCAGAGATAACAGCAATGGCAATGATAGGGATGGAGAAGAGAATTAAAAATTCATAATCAGAAAGAACCATTGCTTAATAAAAATGTAGACTGTCTTTCCTTAATTAAGGGCAATTAGAACTTAGAATCAAACTGCCACCCTACCAACCCAGTCTCCAAAATACTGAATGAGGAAAAAGCATGAAAACATTTATCTCTGTAAAGCTGACCATGTTCCACTGTGAAAATAATTTCAAGCACCTCAACTGAAACATAACCTGTTTCTAGTTTTCCAGTATATTTGTGATATAATATTTTCTTGAAAATCAAATTTTACACATGGTCAACTTCCAAGCCTAAATTTTTGGTATTTCGCTCTTATTTTCCTCCTTTCCTTGATGAGATCATTTCTTTCCTAATGACTCTGAAATGTACATCTCTGCTCTAATTTCTTTCTTGTTCACGTAGATTTCTTTTTACTCAAAATTCTATTTTACATTGCTTTTAATTTATAAAAACATCATGCACGAATAAAGAATATCATTATTTCTTGTTCTAAAAACCATGACCTCTAGCTTCTCCTATTTTATAAATAGTAGCACGATTAACTCCTTAACCAGTTTCCAAAGTTTGCAATAGAAAAGGGGGTTAATTCTTCACTTCCAATTTTCCATTAGGTAACAATATGTAAAATGTTACAACGACTTCAGTCTAGGTTCATAATCTCAGTATATCGCAAAAGCAGTAACTCTTGCTTTCTTACTTTAAAGTCTCCCACCTTTGTACTTTGATCACATTTCATTTCCCTTTTAGACAGGCCTTAGTTGATCTAACTCAAATGTTAACCATGAGCTATGCGGTTTCTCCAATCCACTTCTTCCCCTGCCAGCTATTATTATCTGCTATTCCTAACTTTACTATTTTTTGATTTACTGCTACATAAACTGCCTTTTTAATGTTTTTCTTTCATCTCTTCAAAATAGTATATACATCTCACATTCTTCAGCAAGTATTCCATAAAAAAAATTAGTCTTGATTCTAGTTATTTTAACACTTTATCTCACATGTCTTGAAAGAGAGAAAGTTGGCTAACTATATAACTTCGTATTTTCTATGTAAGTTATTTAGCTGTAGTCTTGAAGAATATTCTTTCTTCTTGAAAGATATTCTTAAATTTTCTTAGATTTCCTGTGTGGTAATTTTATGGGTAACATTTTCAAAATAAAATCTCTCGAAGTAAAATAAAACTATTTTTATTTTGGACACTGAACAATTTTCCAAATATTTGGGAAAGAGCATTACCTCTCCATTGGCTCCCCACATAAAATATACTTATTGTATTTATTCAAGTGAAGAGTTTCTACTCAACATTATATAGCAATATTTATTAATTGAAGCAATTTATTTAAGTAGTTAACCAATATTTTTTGTCCACCAACTATAGCCAACTGTGACTATTAACTGTTTTACATGTTCAAAGCAGCAAAGTCAGGTATTTTCTTGCCTTCAAAGAGTTCGTGTTTTAGAGGGGCTCACAGAAGATAGGTAGTAAAGAGTGAGAGTAAATAATATGGGTTATGGACTGAAATGTGTCTCCCAAAATTTATATACTGAAGTCCTAACCCCTTTACCTCAAGATGTGACTGTATTTGAAGATAAGACCATTAAAGAGGTGACTGATTTAAAATGAGGCCCTTAGGGTGAGCCCTAACTCAATCTGTTTGTTGTCCTATAAGATGAGGAGTTTAGGACATATTGGGAGACTTTAGGGATGTGCACGTAGAGATAAAAAGGCCATTTGCAAGTCAAGGAAAGGGCTTCAGAAAAATATAAACCTGCTGACCTTGGTCTTAGACTTCTAGACTGCAGAACTGTAAGAAAATAAATTTCTGTCGTTTAACCCACTCAGTTTGTAGAATTCTGTTATGGCAGCTGCAGAGATCTACTTGGAACCCCATAGGTGGTACGAATATTATTTTAAGCTGAAGACTTGAGATTCAACAAAAGACAGAAAGAGGACTTTCAGAGCTTATCTCATCTCCAAAGGCAACAAATTCTAAGAAATGCGGCTACCATAAATCCCCTCTTTGGGGAAGTTTCATGGCCATGAACAAAATGGAAATACTACTCACACGTGCATAAACAAACACATGGCAAACTTTGTTTCCCATTTGTTCCCTTGAAAACCCATTTGTTTTATGAAGAGACTGATTTGGTTTTTTTTTTTTTTTTTTTTTCCATAGAAGCCTTTTCTCCCCACTCCTTTTTCCCTCCTAATAAAGTACATAACCCTCCAACTTTAATCACCAAGCAAGCCAGCTATTTCCTTGGTTAGTTATCATATGTATACCTTTTTTCTCCAGCAATTCGTCCTTTGTTAATTTAATTTGCAGCCTCCAGGAATTGAAACTAAGAGGGTGGAGGAAAAGTTTTTCCTTCCCCAAAAGGCTTAACAAACTAATGTAACAATCAGTGGCACATACTGCTAAGGAAAGGAAGCAAGGGGGCGGATGGTTCATGAGTTTAAAGGCGATGGGAAATGCTTTTGAAGACATGACATTTGGGCTGAGACAGGAATAAAAAGATGATTTGAGGAAGCTGACATTTGAGCTGCTAACTAAATTACAAGATGATTTGGAGAAAGATGAACTCTAAAGTGCAAAGGCCCTAAAGCAGGGCAAGTTTGGTGGGTTCTGGAAATAAAAAGACCAGAGTAAATGGCCCTAAACTGTGGCCTGAGATGAGAAAAAAAGCAAGCAACCAGACCCCAGGCTTCATAGGCAGGGTGAGGAGTTTGATTTTCATCATCATTCTGAGACAAACTATTAAAGGAACCCACTTAAGTCAAGTTTAAATTTAAGGGAAACTATTTTTAAAAGCACACAGAGAGGGTTTAGTTTTCTAACTATTCCACAAGCACAATATTGTATCATCCTGATCAAAAGTGGGTAGTCATCTTTTCATCAAAATGCCATTTACATTTTTAATATTGTGCTCAAAACTTTTAAATAAAATTTTTACTAGTGTACTTTACTATATTTTACAGAAAGGAATTTCATTTTTTAAATTATCTTTTTAAAATGAGCAGCATGCCCAGAGATAAGCTATACTAAATTTTTCTTTTTATATTCCATTTAAATCAAATTGGGTTTGTACCATGCAGTCATTATAAAGTCCATAATTATTTGGTTAATTAGATTATAGAATAAACATAGTGGATGTTTTCAACTGATAATTTGTGAATTTTTGCAACCCTACAGGTTGATATCATTAGAAATTTCAGTCTCTGAAACATCTCAGATCTGTGTTTCATTCTCATATATGACAGTGTTCGAGTATCAGATTCAGTATTTTTCTCTCTTAGTTTAAATAATAGGTCACTGTTTTAGATCAATGCAGCAAACAGAATAAGTCATGAAGCTCAGAAAGGTAAAAGAATTTTCTTGCTATCTATCTTGTTGTATAATCTTCCCACCATTGCTTCTAGAATTGAATGCATGGCTTCATGAATATCAGATTCAATCATAAGTTGCCAGAAAAATAACCAATATGGTTACAAATATTTACTACTTGCTTTCATATACATTTTGTCACCTAAAGCTCAGCAGCTTTGGTACATTCACAATGTTGTGCAACCACCACTTCCATCTAGTTTCAAAACATTTTCCCCAAACAATGTTTTGGGGGAAACAGTAACATCTGACATATTTAGTAATTTTATTCTTCCCTCTTCCCAGACCTTGACAACTACCAACTTGCTTTCTGAATCTATGAACTTACCTATTCTAGATATTTCACAAAAGGCCACATGTTGAATGTTAATTCATTTTTGTGATGTTTATTGTAAACACCAAGCAAAGGTATCACAGCTTGTAAAATAAAATGAATTTACAGCTTTTAAAATCCCTAGAGATTTGGTTTTGTGTGAATTTAGATCAAATAAATCTAGTAAAAACAGTGTTTCTTTATTTACACTAAGTACATACAGTTGACAATTCTCTCCTAAGGTGCAATTAGAAAGTATTAAAAAAATAAATCGGTTTAATTAATTTCCAGTATTCGTATGTTATATTCTACAATTAAATAGTACTTACTGTGACCCAGCGTTATTCTCTGTCTTACAAATATGAATTTTCATGATCCTCGTTTCCACTCTATGAGAAAAGTACTAATGTTTTCTATTTAATAGATGAGGGATCTAAGGCATAAAGAGATTAAATAGCTCCCCCAAGTTTACACGGCCAGTAAGTGGAAAATCCAGTCAGTTGGGCTCAAGAATCTATTGTCTTAAGGTTACCTGACTGTTCTCATTCATTGTAAATAAATGCAAGTCCTGTGAGGGGCCTATCAATTACGAACCATTGCCATGGGACTCACAGTGCCAGGCAAAAGATCAATATATTTCCCTTCACTAATGACTTTTGACTTGGCCTCATGACGTGCTTTGGTCAATAGGATGAGCAAATATGATGGATGCACAGTTCAAGAGCCCTCATGTTTCAGCCAGCTCTCTTTCTTCCCGGCACAAAATGGAATGTCTTACATGGGAGATGATCTTTCAGTCAGAGCTCACAAGAAAAGACAGATGGAGAAGAAAAAACTTGCAGCCCCTAACATGCAACATGAAAAATAAATAAACTGCTGTAATCAATCCACCACAGTTCATGGGCCTAACTGAAGTTGACCATTTAATTTTTAACCATTGCGCTACATTTTATATCAAAATCCTGCTCATTTATTAAACATCAAAGTTATATTTAAGACATTGAATGCTTCAGCGCCACAGAATCATAACCATTTCTCCTTGAAAGTAGATGTTATTTCTCATGGAAAAAAAAATGTACACATTTTTTCAATGACACCAAACTACTGGAGTATCTACTATTTTAATAAAAGCCCTTCAAATAAAATTTAGTCTACCTTCAAAACTGAGGTATGTTTAAAATTGAATGGTGTTATATTTATTCTTAGATCTGTCAAAGAATTTAAAAAGCTAACTCCTTTGATCCTTATTGTATGATTTTAATAACAAAATGCAAATGTTTAAGCAAAATTCTCTATTTTTGCCTTGTTTATACCCTGCATAAGTATTCACATTACCTATTGGAATTAGTCCAGATCTTTTATGCTTCTTTTTCTGATTTTTTTCCCTTTAATTTCAGAAATATTTACTTTTACTTTTTTTCTTCAATATTGGCAACCATAGCAAAATTCTTTCTAAAATTTAACACAAGGTCTGGCATATTGTAAGAATTTAATAGAGATGTAAAGAATAAACTTTTCAATTCTTGATTAAATAAATGAGTACCAGTATCAATTTATGAAAATAGACAAAGATTTATGACACTTTAAAATAGAAAATACAAAATGCATACATCTCTTTTTATTAGTATACAAGATACATATTCTCTACCCAATTTCTCTCTTTTCTTTTCAAATTTATCTACCTGAGTTTTCTCATAGCTGTATTTGTTTTGTCACTCTCCCATTCAAAATAATAAGTCAAAATTGTCCCTTCAACTCTTCAGTTTCTTTAAACCTATGAGCTTTGATTCTCACAAAGACCCATTTTTATTGAATGAAGTGAAAGATCAAGTACAATATTTTTTAACATTTTAGTTTTCCTGAAAAAAAAAAAACCCATAGTGTTGTTACTTTTTAAAGTCACTTCACTAATTACCTATATTTATTAAATATCTATTATAGACTAAGCTGAGTACTCTGTTATTCTCAAAAGAGTGTTTCCAAAACTTCTCTAGATTACTGTAGTGCCATTTTTCTTAAAGTTTCTATTTCCCATGAATCATGTAAATAAATGTTATGATGTATTAATGTATGTTCATTAGGTTTTTATCCAGGATCAATCTTCCCACCATCTCTGGAAATGTCCATAGGAAGAACATTTTTTTTTAAGAAAAAAAGAAATTACTTATTTCAAATTCCAAAACTTAATTTTCAAGAGTTCTAAAACTAATGAAAGCTAAAGTCACTAAGCAGAAATATTAACTCTTCAGTTTTCAAAATCTGGAATATATTAAGTGTGTGGTTTTGATGGCTTGAGGGGTAGTTGAGTTGAAAGATAATATCTGGTTTTGAACATTTGTTAAAATATGTGTTGCATCTTGATCAGTGCCAAGTACAAGATTGCTGGAATGACCGAAGTGAAGAATGACTGCACCTGGCATTTGCAGCTGGCGTGAGCACCTATTGAAAATTTCTTTTTAACTATATATTTCTATAATTGCTATTAAACAATGGGAGGGGGAACGTTATTTTATTGAATTCATTTCTAGCATGAATAAATTTCCATAACTTTCCATTTTATGAGAGAACAAAATTCATGTTACTAGAAGATTAGATGACTTACAAAATTATTATCCCATATAGTTATTTGAACTCCGAGTTGATGACTTCTATCTATTGCCATGTTCAGAACATTGTTCTTCTGTAGTTTGAAGTACAGAATAGAGATGACTTAGGAGAGCTATCATGGCGGCTTCTCCTTAAGACCAGCAAAATGGTTACAAACTAGGTCTAGTCTCTTAATTCAGTATGTTTTCCGCATATCCTCTCTTATAGTTTCTTGTTAGAGAAATCCATAGGAGAAGAGTCTACTTTTTGGCGTTTTGCTGTTGCAAGAACTAAGAACACAGTTCTGCTACCCTGCATACATTAAGAAAATTCAACTCCATTGTTTAAAGGAAAAGGTGTACAAAGAGTGAGAGAAGAAAAAAAAATCAATTTACTACCCTTTCTTGTTTACCCTGCATTTATTTTCTAACAAGAAATTTATTCAATTTTCCTATTGACAAGAACACTTCAATTACCAGAATTTCTCTAATAACTTTTTTAAATAATAGAATGTGACAGGTTTCCCTCCATTTCTGAAACTATCCACATTTTATTTTAAATAAAAGCAAGCAAGTTATTATCATCAACAGTGGGTTACACTGAGAATCAGCAAGCTTCCAATTTGATGTCAAAGCTAGCCATCTATATAGAATATAACTATAATCAGGACAGGACCATTGTGTAGAGTAGGTCAGAGATAAGTATAGCAAAAATGCATCAAGCTACAATGAATTAAGATTGTGAAGCATTAACTGCTTTGTTTTGTTTTGCTTTGCTTTTTACTAAAGCCAATCTACGTACAGTAACAAAGACTAATCTACTTTACCGTACTATTTAAGTGATGACCCAATCATAGAAGAAGGCGTGTACAAACCTCTCAATGATTTCCAAAGACAATAGTGAACCCCGAGGATATACTCCCACACTGTCATAGCAGCAGAAAAACTATTTGAGAATTAGGTCATCCTCTTGCTTTGTAGCCCTCATTATTATAAAGTACTACTTCATGCTGTAAGTTTCGCCTCTAAAGCTTATTGTCAGTTGTATGTTCTTTCCTCAATTTGACTTTACCTGCATGATTGATTTGATTTGTATTGAAAAATATCTACAGAATCAAAGAGGACCAAGTGTTTGGTTTATAAACTGTCTTGGAGAAACTCCCATTTGCCTTTTCTAAATAATGATGATAACCAAAAAAAAAAAAAACAAAAAAAAAACAAAAACCAAAAACCAAAAAAAAACAAAACCAACGATGAATTATTTAGTTCAGTGCTTTGTTTATATTATCTATACTATATCATACCATACCATACCATACTACACTTAACTATACTATACTATATAATGCTGGTAAATAATGTTAAACCTTTAACCATTTATTTTCCTTATATTTTTTCAAAATAAAACTAGTCCTTTGTTTTCTTTATTTGTATAACAACTGTATTATTATTTCACAATCTTAGCTATAGAAATTATCAAAATACTAGATAACCCTTAGTTGGAGAGGGAAAAAAAATCCATAGTAGTTAAACATTAAAAGATTTTTACATAGTTCGTTTATGAATTATGGAATGAAATGTCGAAGAGGCAGATTCTCACAGTGGGGAAAAACAGTTATAATACAAAATCATGCACTAAGTATATGAGCATTCACTTGAACAAAATACTAAGAGGAAAGTAAAATAACATGCAGGAGTTTTTGTAACCTCCACTAAGTATTAATAATGCTTGGTCCTATTGTTATTTCTGTTATTATCGCCATCAGCACCAACTCTGAGGTTGGGCTTTTATTCCTCTAATTCTAGAAAATATTACAGCAGTCATCTCTCTTTTGATGAGTTGACCTTGGGGACATACAGTGAGATTTTCAATAACTGCAGTTAGTTTCCTATCCCCTTCACACATATAAACCTAAAATAAGATTATCCAGACACCTCCACTCAAACTATTTTTTTCAAATATCACCAATCACTTCTTCATTAACAAAACTAATAGCGTAATGATTCGTTATATATGGCTGTGGTCCAAAAAGCAAGAGCACAGAAGGCTTGCTAATCTGTGGAGACAGAAATGGGAGTTTGGGGCTACTGAGGAGACCTGACTTGTCAGATGACATCAGAAAGGCAAAGGATATGCAGAGAAAGAACTCTAAAAATCTACACAGAAATCTGTATAAACCTCTAGCCTAGTCTTTGGCTGATTATAAATGCAGATGCATATGGGTAAGACTCCATGAAACCAAGTGAAAAACAAAATCTGACAAAAAAAAAAAAACTATCTGAAACTGTGAGCTGAATAACTGATACACTTCAGAAAAGGATGAAAAATATTTGTGTACAAACCAGCCAGAGTGGAGAGACCACCTTCTACACCATGGGCATTGAGTAATAGTGTAAAAATATTTTTACACTATAAGAGAATAGATATTTTAGATCTATTAAGCAATTCGAGAACTGCCCAGACATGGCTGAAAAACAAGATTTTAAGAAGAATTCTGATTTTTAGTAAATTATCTGCCTGAAAAAAAAAAAAAAAACACTCTTCACTCTATTAGGGAAGAAAATAAAATGGAGATAACTCAGTGTTAACATTCGTTATGTCTAACATGCCAAAACAATTATTGACATACAGAAAATCGGGAAAATATGACCAATAAATAATGAATAAGGGATAAGTAGGAAATCTCAATTAAGACATGGAAAATATAAAAATTAAATAGAAGTTCTAGTGTTAAAACAGACATCATCTAAAGTGAAATATTTATTGGATAGATTAGACAGCACATTAGACACTATGAGGTAAACCCGAAGTGACTTTGAAGACAGGTAGTGAAAATACCCAATAGAAGCAGACACAACAAAAGTTGGAAAAATATTTGAACAGAGCCTCATTGATCTGTGGGATATTATTAAGTGGCCTAACATATGTGTGACTAGAGTCCACACCAGAAGAGAGAAAAGATAAAGAAAAAATTCATTAAAGAAACAGTAGTTAATTTTTTTTTCAAAAAATTGCTATAAACCCCAGGCGCCATAAATACCAAGAAAGCCACCTCCAGGTAAATTATAATTAAAATGTTAAAAACTAATGATTGAGGAAAAACATTGAAAAGAGCTAAAGGAAAAATCTAGATTACATGCAGGGAGAATTCATAATGAATCATCATTCATAACTTCTTATTAGACACAATGGAAGCTATAACAAAATTGGAAATAACCTATTTAAAGTCCTGGGGGGGGGGGGGAAATCAAACTAAAATTCCATACCAAGCAAAAATAACCTTAAAAAATAAGATCCAAACAAAAGATTTTTAAATAGCAGAATCATGAGAGATTTTGGCACCAACAGACATATACTGCAAAAAGTCTTTAAGAAACTTGATCAAGCTGAAAGGAAATTCTAGCAAACGAAAACACCAAGAATTGAAGTGCACTAGAAATGATAAATATGTTTAAAAAACACAGAACATATTTTTCGTATTTTAAAAAATATTTTTAAATGACTGCCTCTTAAAGCAAACTAATAATAAGTTTGATGTTATACATACATAGAAGAAAAATCTGTATGACAGCACAGGCACTAGAAGGAGGAATGGCAGTGTGCTATTGTAAGGATCTTATATTGAATGTAAAATGATACCATCTGAGGTAGGCTGTGATAAGTTAAAGATATATATTGAAAACTGTGGAGCAATCAATGAAAACCTAAAGCAAAGATGTGTGCTAATAAGACAATAAACCCATAAAATAATACGTTTGAGAGACCAACAGTTTTTTGACTTCAGGACCCTACAGATACTCTACACATTTACCACCTTAAAGGTAGGTGACCAAAACCAGTTTACCGAAGGCAACTATTGGACTTAATAAAGTTTTAAGAAAGATTTTAAGAATGCAAGAAAATGAGCAGTGAAGAGAAAAGAATAAGGAGGAGAAAGAGGAAGAGGAGGAGGAGGAGGAAGAAGAAGAGGAAGAAGAGGAAGAGGAAGAGGAAGAGGAAGAAGAAGAAGAAGGAGGAGGTCTGTGATCAAACACCCAGCAAAAGAATGATAAGAGCAGCAAGTTCTGTGACAATGTCAGGATTATGATTGAGAAATAGAAGCCTGGAAAAGACTGAGTTTCATGGGATGTTATCATCTCTGGAAACCACATTATTTCTCATCAGAAATTTAACTAGATGCCAAGATTAACCTAGGTTATAACTTTCAAAAAATAGATGCTGTGTCCTTATCATCCTTTCATGATGGAATAGCTAATGTGATATTCTTCATATTCAAAGAGTTGTAAAATGTGAGCTCAGGGGAATTATTATTTTTTATAATTGACATAACTGGTGAGATACATTCTCTCTGCCAAGATCATGTTTCCAAAATGTGCCCGAAAATTGACTAAGGCTCATAAAATTTGCTAATATGTGTGGAAATAAATTGAGCCTAATATTTTTTAATGCTTTTGAAGTCTTCAGTAAACTATTGAAGAAATTGATATCAGAGATGGGCATCTCTTCTTCTGGCTGAAGACTTTAGAAAGCTGACTTTAAAAAGAGAGAAATGTTTGGGAGTTGAATATCAGTTGTACTTATATCATAACAGAATGTCTAATTCATAATGTTTCTATAATTCCAGAAAAAAAAAAATAGGCTTTTGGCAAGAGAATACATCTTACAATCCCTGGAAAGGAGTTTGGCATGAGACAAAATTCAACCACCACTAAAAAAAAAAAAAAAAAAAAAATACATTGAGTATTGAGCAGTAGTGGTGATATTAAGATAAGCCAATAGTAATCAAACTCTCTTTTTAACTCCAGAAATTATCAAAATCAGAATAATAACCTAATTTTGGTCAAATTAAATCTAAGAAAAAAAATTGTTCCCTTTCCTAAGATAGGTGGTTGGTACGCAGGTTCCATTTTGTAACCTTTAAATTTGATGTACATATTTTATATACGATCTTATGTATGTATAACATTTTAAAATGAAACATTTGAAAAACAATAAAAACATCAAATATAAAGGTTATTTAGTGGATGAAATTGGTAAAATTTTCATGTTTCTGCTGAAGACCTGGGAAAGATGCCTTACAAAAGTATCCTCACAAAGTTCAAGCTGCTTACAGGTATACAAAGGAAGCAAATTCGATTCATACCTCATTCGGTATAGAGCAGGTTTAGTATTCAGGTATTCAGAGTGGCAAGAAACAGGCAGCCTCTACAATAAGATGAGGAGACAACCAACCAAGTTCAGTGGTGCATGAATATATCTTAAGCCCACTTCCATCAGCAAGGATTCACAACGCATTTTTCACATTGTGACCCATAGACTTTTCCAAGTAGGCTTCCCTGATCAACCCTCTTCCATGTAGAATTAATTGCCTCACTCTCTGTCCTCCCATTTTACTTTATATTTCTCCTCTGAGTTTAGAACTTATCAAGTATACTATAGTTTGTGTGTGCATTTGTATAAAATTTATCTCTAGATATATTTTGAGTACTTAATTAAAAGAATTTAGAAAGAAAGATAAGTATATAATTAGTCTCTATATTTCCCACGCCTGAGTACATAGGGCAATTAATGTGTAAATGTATAGAATGAAATTATCAGTGCAGTGTAGTTTCCCCATTATCCTTCACATATTTTTTATTTTCTCTTCTGCGTTTTCATGCTTATCTTCTTTTTCTGAAAAGTTTTTTGCTTTACCTACTGAAATCCCACTTCCATGATGTCTCCTCTCACAATTCTAATCCACAATGATTACTCCTCTTCTGAAACACCGCAGCACTAACACAAAGAGTCTAGGTCAGCTCAGGTTGCTATTACTAAATACCATCGACTGGGTGATTTAAACAACTTACACTTATTTCTCACAGTTCCAGCAGCTGAGAAATGCAAGATCAGTGTGCTAACAGATTAAGTTACTCGTGAGAGCCCCTTCCTGGCTGTGTCCTCACATGGTGTCTCTTCCTCTCCTTATAATGACACTAATCCCATGATGGGGACCCTACCCTCATGATCTCATCTAAACCTGATTATCTCCCAAAGGCCACACCTCCAAACACCAAAACATTAGATGTTAGTGCTTCAACATATGAATTTGGGAAAGACACAAACATTTAATCCCTAACACCATTTGACACACAATTACTATAAATATACCTTGTGGTTAGAGGTTTGACGAGTCCTTTCTTCCCTACACATGTGGCACCGGCAGTCAATGAACATTCCAGTCATATGTTCTCACACTGTTTGTTGATCCCAAATCATGGTCAACAGCAGAAAGAACATCATTCAACAGCTCGTTTAAGCTATCCTAATTGTGTATGTGTCAAAATCATGCCTTGGCTGAAATTTTCTCTTAATCTGAATAAACCGATTACTCTCAAGAAATATTTAACTGTAAAATCATCTCATGTAAGTCCACTCCAAAGTGATCTATTTCCAGTATTTCTTCATCTCATCTATCCCACTCATAAAGAGACATATAAGATGGACAGAATGTATTCTACTAATTTGATGTATTCCTGTGTTTGTTTTATTTCAATTCTTATTTGCCAGCCTTAAAACATTGATTTGCTTGCTTTCTTGAATGTTATAGAAATTTAACCGCAATAATACTTTATTTTTTAAATGGTCAGTTTCAACATTATGTTTATTATTCGACATTTATAGTTACAGGCATGCATGATCCCAGTTGAGATATGAAAGAGAAGTTTACCAAAATTATTAAAAGATTAGAAGAAATCAGCTGTCAATAGGTTAAAAAGCAGCCTAAACAGATATTCTTTTTCAAAATGAATTCTTAAGTGGCACAATCATTTTATCTCAATAACATTCTAGTAATTTGTAGTGAAAGAATCAGCCTTTGGTCCCTACTACTTTCTCCCCGGACTCCAGCTCTTGACTGATACCCAAAGCACAGCGAAGAACACAGCTCTCTGACCATAATCGCTTGGGAAAGAACAAATCCCTGAACCCAGGTTTTAGCAGGTAAATAGAAAAAGCAATTTGTTTTAAAGGCTCAAAAACAATCATAATCTTTATGTACTTTTCTCAACTTTAGTGCAATTTCATCTATAATATGCTGGAAATTTCAGTGGAAAGGGTATATTTTATGAAGTAGAAAATTTTATTCTTTATTTTCCCAGAATACTCCTTCTATTACTAACCTCTGATGTTATTAAACCCCACTGTGATATTTTCCTGCAATAGAGCCTATGAAAAGTACAATTCTTCAGAAATTTCATTAAGACCAGCTCATAAACTGCTTCCTGACTTATTCCTGCACGGACAGCGTTTCTCATCTTCCCTCCTCCTCACGGCACTCAGCCTCCGTTATATCTGAGGAGACAAATCAGATTTGCAATTTTCTGGACAGTAAAGAGGAAATTTCTTTTCTATTCTCTTTTTCTTTCTTTCTTTTTTCTTTTCGAGAGCTTGAAAACCTAAGTGTTACTTACACACTTGTGAATTATGCTAAGTTACTCCCAGAAAAGATTTTAAAGATTTTTTCTTAATTAGGACTGCAGTTACATGTAAGCAATCTGTGAACAGAAAGGAGAAAGAACAGGAAAGGTTATTGCATTTCAATATGATATTGAGAAATAATAAAATATTCCATTTATGTACTCTTTGAATAAGAATTAGGCTGGCATAGATTGTGGTTAATAGTTTTACACACAGATACATATCTCCAATTTATCAAGGTGTATACATTAATTATGTATAGCTTTCTGTATGTCAGTCATAGCTCAATAAGGTAGTTTAAAAATATTCTTAGATTATTAAAGTATTGGGATTCCCTCTTTATAAACCCTCATCTCCAACTTATCTGCAGTGATATAGAGCCTAAGTCTAAGCCAACAACACCTCAATATCCTGCTCACCTCATTCAAATAATGTGTTTTCACACACTCCATTGGTATGGTGCATTTTCTGAGAGAACTTTAGTAAATACTCCAACATCCCTCCGTCTTATTGGCTGGAACTCAAACAGCCCACAGACCTCTTAGCCTGCTTGGATGGCACAGGACCTGGGAGAGATCCTCCCTTCTAACACATTTATAAGTCTTTTGGTTATCTAGTATTGCAATAACAAACCACCCCAAAACTCAGTGACAAATCAATAGCAGTGATTCATTTGTTCACAACTTTATAATTTGAGGGGAGCTTGGTGGGGATGTTCCAAGTGGGAAACATCAAGCTGGGAAAGGTCCCCTGGGAAGAAATCTCCTTCCAGGATGAATTACCCACTGTGCAGGCTCACAGATGGGTCTCAGCTGGGTGGTGAGTATTAGCCAGCACCCCAGTTCTCTCAATAAGTGGGCTTCCTCGGAGCATGGCTGATGGGTCCCAACAGGGAAGATCTGTAGTTGTCAGTCCTCTGAAAAGTTTAAACCTGTAGCTAACACAATATAAATTCCATATTTTATTGATGAAAAGCGGTCACAAGTCCAGCTAAGATTCAAAAGGATGAAGACATAGATTTCACCTGTGGTTAGGAGTGGTAGCAAAGATTTGTGGCCATCTTAAATCTGTAAATAACTTTGTTTAAGTGTGTTTTGAAATCATAGTATGTAGTTAATTTTAATAGGTAAGGATGAAACATATATATTATAGGTATAGGGTAATTAATATTTCTCACTTAATAGTTGCTAGAAAAATGCATGTATACACTAGCCTTACATTTCTATGCATTTTTTATCTACTTCTTTCTGATTTTTGTCATATGGAGTGGTAGAGAAATGAAAAAATTAAGAGCATGGACTTTGAAGCAAGTCATCCAAGATTTTCAATTCAATCATGCAACCTTAAACAAGTTATATAAGCTACCTGTGACTCAGTTTTTTATTTGTAAAATGATGCTAATAATAGTACCCACCTTGTAGACAGATCATCAGGACTAGATCAGTTAATAAGTATAAATTATTCATAAAAATGCCTAGTACATCATAAAAATGCCTAGTGTTATTAAACATTCGCTGTTATTGTTTCTACTTCCTTTTATATACCTTTCTTGAATGTAAAATAAATGAGAGTGTGACATCTATTATTAATAAAATGCAAAGGAAAAACTATGACAAAATTTTTAAAATTTCAAATTAAATATTACTACTCAGACAAATGTACATACCTACAAGGACTGAGCTTTCTTTTTTGACTTGAAATACAAGTGATATAAATATTCACATAGGGATATCTACATATACATACACATAAAAAGATAGATCTAGATATCTATAATTAGAAATAAATACAGCATTTATTTATTTCTAATACAGCATTCACAATTTCTCAACAGAGAAAAAGTCAAGCACTGGCAATAAAATATGAAGATATTCATTATTTTTGGAAATCCGTGAAGTTTCCATAGTAAAGCCATGTGTCCACTCAGATAGTCCAGGATAATCTCCTGATTTTAAGGTCTGTAACTTCAAATCCAGCTGTAAAGTCTTTCATGCTATGAAACAGAACATATTCTCAGGTCCCATAGAATAGAATGTGGATCTCTTTGAGGAATATAGAGGCCAGTACTCTGCCTGCCACATGCATTGTGTACTAAATTAGCAAGAAGTAACACTAATTGCACAACCCAGCACAAGGCTCTCCACCCTGGAAAGTTTTCAGTTCACTGGATTATGATTCTTAAGTTAGAAAAAAAAAAAAGAAAAAAGTTCAGTCTTACAATAATAAAATTACATTATACTAAAACCTTGGGAAAAATAATTAAAAGTAAGTAATTTTTATGTATATATTATCATCATTTTATTGTCCTGACATATACTTTCTACTCATGGAAACCACCAAGACATTTATTTGTACTTTTAGTATTTCTACAGGGTACCTCTAAATTACCAGTAAACTGTCATAATGTTTTCACTTCCCTAGAAAGATGTTTGTTAAATCATCTTCTCAACATGTTTTTGAAATAAGTGATAAAGATGGTGCAACCAGACAGGAAAACAGCTAATGCTCAAAATACGTTCCTTTGAGGTTTATATACAAAGGGAATATTTTAAAAGGTGTGGGCGAGGAGAATTGCAATGCATAAGGCATTGTGTGGTAGGCTAAGTAATGAATCCCCCTCTACCTCCAAAAGAAAATGTCTATACCCTAATCCCAGGAACCTCTAAATATGTCACCTTAGATGGCAAAAGAGACTTTGCAGATGTTAGTAAATTAGAAATCTTGAGATGGAGAGATTTTCCTGGATTATCCAGGTGGGCCTCCTATAATCACAAGGATCTTTATAAGGCAAAAGAGGGAGGCAGGAGAGTCAGAGGCGATGTGATAAAAGAAGTAGCTATCAGAGAAGAGAAAAGATGCTGTGTTGATGCCCTTGAAGATGGAGAAAGGGACCACCAGCCAAGGAATGCAGGCAGCCTCTAGGAGTTCAAAAAGGCAGGAGACTCTGGAAGGAATCAGCCCTGCTAACACCTTGACTTTAGCCCAGTGAGAGTAATTTTTGACTTCTCTCCTCCAAAACTATAAAATGCTTAATTTGTGTGTGTGTGTGTTTTTTAAGTTGCCATGTTTGTGGTAATTCCTTACAGCAACCTGAAACAATCGGAAACTATTGTAGCAATAAGAAACTAACATAGGCAATGACTTGAGGCCAGTTGCAGTTCAACTGTTACCACTTCTGGACCTGTCAGGACAAAGGGAGTGTAGTTAGCCACGGTCCAAGGAAAAGAGCGATACATTGGAGCCTGGATTTATGCATGTGGACAGAGCCAGCTCAAGTCAGCTTTGTCAGGATGGAGCCAAGAGACTAAATGCCTGGCCTCACCTTCTTCCTTTCCTCTGGTCTCCTTCTTAGCTTCCCTAGTGGCTGAGCCCCAAGGAAGCTGCAGGGACAAGAGCCTGTTTGTGGTCAACACACCACAGGCAAACAGAAAACAGAAGTGTGGAGAAGGACAGACTGAGAAAATAGAAAAATAGACAATATCAAACCATGGGACATGAGAAGTGAGGTGCCATGTGTGCTGGCTCAAAGATGAGCTTCTCTTTGCTATAAATTTAGAATATACTTCCTTTAGCAGTGGATTCTCCAACTTCACTATGGATCGGAATTATGAGAGCAACTAGAAAAGAAAATCCAGATGTTCAGGCCCCACCCACCAGGAACGGAACCGGAGTGTCCAGGGAGGCGCCCCAGATGTGTGCTTCCTACAGCATTGTCTGCTTAGTTACATTGTCTTCCTAGTAGCCCTTTTCCTAGTGTAGCAGCATCATCTCTTTAAGAACCATTTGTCTATAATTCACGTGAACACTGTGTTATGAACTTTACATTAAAATGAACTCTTGAGAAGAGATTTTTGAGTGTAGTCTCTGCTGGTTCCATGATAAATTGGAGGGGCCTTAACTCTAACCCAGGTATGCTCAGCGCTATGTTTATCCCACATATTGTGTACCTCACATATCTTTCAGTTTCTATTAGGACCTTCTCAAGACTAAAATAGATTATATTTGGCCTTCAAAAACGTAAAATCATCTTAACCAAAAATGAGTGTCCGCATGTTGGTTAACCTGGCAAAATAATGTTATTGTTGTTTTTTTTATTCACTGTCAGTGGCTGCAATTAGATTTAGATTTAACTCATGCTGTGTATAATTCTCATAGGCGCACACACACACACACACACACACACACACACACACATACACACACACACACACACACATATTTTAATGTCGCAATGCTTTCTAGAAAAGTTTAAACTCAAGCAAGCCTTTCATTTTGTGATCATATTTTTTTTTGTTCTAACTGGAAAATTTTTAGGAGTGTAAAAGAAACTATTAATAATATTTAGGCACAAGCCAAGTATCAACTAGGCCTGTCCTGGGCACACTGGGAGGTGTGCTCACCCTTGCCAGCCATGAGGCAAGGAGGCAGGGGGTCTGAAGCGCAGTCATCACATGCATGTCAAAGTCTGACTTCATATTTAACATGCTCGGTTTTTTGTTAGGGAGTCCATTCTGGCTACTGCGTGAAGTCTGATGAGAGCAGACAAGAGTGAATGGGGAGCCCAGTAAGAGGCACTGTGAGGGGAGTGACAGTGACCCCAGAAAGAGACACTGGTGGTTTGCACTAGGACGACAGTAGCTAAGATGGAGAAAAGAAACGAGAGGGACTTTGATGCTAGAAGTTAAGCTCTGTGGTGCCACAGGCCTCATTGGGTTGTTTTCCGATCGCTGCATCCTAAACACCTAGAACTGTGCTGAAGACCTTATAGGAGCTCAGTAGATATTTATGAAATCAGTAGATCTGAACGAATGCCATAAAATATGCACACACTTCTAATTGATCAGATTCAAGTACTCTGGTCATTGTTCATACTCATTCAGTGGCCACCTCTTTCTGGCCTGCTCTGTGCGAGGAGATGACTTCTGTGGCCGTCACTACCCAGGCCATCTTCATGTCTGCCACTTGCTCCAGCGGTGGAAGAACAGGGGGCGAGGGCGGGGCAGTTCTCCCTGTTTCCTTCCATGACAATAGCTCTCACTGGGCCCAGATGACACCGCTTCCTCCCTCCTTTTGGGGGGGTCCAGGGCGGGAACAGCTTCTCCCTATTGCTAGCATCTGAGAGTCTCCCCATCCCATGTCATTTCCCGTATCCCTGCCCACAGCTCAGGAAACTGTGACTTCATCAGTCTCTTCATTTGCACAATTTGGGATGATATGTTCTTTGTTAAAATCTTGCTTGACACATCAGGCAGCTCTCCTTTTTTGTCTATATACTTTAAATATCTTTTATGTATTTACAAGTTGCATGTAATCTTTCTTCTTTTTTATAAAAAAAATGTTTTTTTCTAATTTGTAGCTCCATTTATTTTTACATGTTCTTCAGACACTGACATAACAACTAAAAGTGTCTTGTATCTGCATTGTGATTTTTCGTGTATATGAGGCATGTGGAGATTCGTGTGTGTGTGTGTGTGTGTGTGTATTGACCATCACAGTAAAATTTTATTTTAACTGCATAAAATTTAGAAATGTTTATACCAGAAATATTGTTATAGAAAACAACAACAACTTAACAACAAATTACAAAACAAGAAACAAGTGGATGCAAAATGTCAACTCCCTAAATGCATTTATAAATTTAGGGTTAAATTAATAAAATATATTATGAAGTATAAATGGGTATCGCTTTTTAGGCTATTTTTTGTTTTGTTTTGTTTTGCTTTTTAAAGTTAATCACAGTTTGTTCGGTTAAATAGTAAAATATTTGTACATATTTCTAATAACAGTTCATAGTATCTTGAAATGATCTTTTTTGTTTTAAATGTCTAGCCATCAAATTTTGATGATGGTTTAAAAGGTACTGAACTTTTTGTTTATTAAAATACTTATACAATCTAATTCTTGAGGGTCCAATGACATGGAAATAATGTATTTATAAGAATTATATTAAACAAATCTTTATTTGAAAAACACCTTAAAATTATAATGTTCTATCAAATTTAAATAAGATTAATTGTGGTATCAATTAAATAAGAGTAGCTAAACTAGGAAGAGATAAATGAAAATGACTTTGAAGAAGGGAAACTCAGGCAGATATTGTACCATGGTTGTAGGTGTTTAGGACACAGCTGCTCTAGAAACCGAGTCAAAACCTGCAGGTGACCTGGATCCCTGAGCTTTCGCAGCATGACCTTCGTTCTTCCCAGGGGACCTGATGAGCCAGGGAATTCCCTGGCCCTTCCAGGTCTCTATGGGCTTTGCTGGAACAGCAGAAGCAAAAAGGCCATTTATAAAGTTAGGGCTAAATTAATAAAAATATATATATTATAAAGTTTAAATGGGTGTTGCTATTGGGAAAGGTTGGAACTTGAACTTCACATTAGCCAGCATTTACCTGTTGTGGTCATTTTCTTTTCTTAGCTTCTTACACTTTCTCTCAGTCAACAGAGCTGCCATCCTGCTTTCTTGAGCTTTTGTGTTATGGAAAAAAAAATCTCCTTTTGGTTATAAGTGTTCCTCTCCAATTCTTTGTCCAACTCTTCACAGCTTTCATCTTATAGAGGTTGCGCATCTGATACATGAAGTTCACGTTTCTACGCGTTTGGCAAGTTTATTCTCTATGACGAAGAAATGTGTTTCCTTCCCAACTGATTTTCTCTAAAGTTTCATGACATGTTCTTAATGTAATTCAGGAAGTATTTGAAGCTTTAGCTGAAGCTTCTGAATTTTACTTTCAAATGGGAATTATCAAACTGCAGAGATGCTTGCCCGATTTGGAGAGTTTGTATTTGTCCCATAAGCTCGTCATTCATTTGATTTTATTCATACTATTTTCTGGCTAGTTCTTATTTTTTCTCCTTCAGGTCTTTTAAAGGATACATTTAAGTTAACATCAATAATGAGACTCTTCACATCAACTTCTGACCAATAGATTGGAATGCCATCATGTTCTGCTTGCTTTTCTTTTTCTCTATTTTCAAGCTCCCATCACCTATGAATAATGAGATCAAGCAATATATGGTCTTCAGTGTGGTGTCAGGCAGAGACTTTAATTAGCTCACTTTATCATTCCCAACCCATTTTGTTCATGTGCTCGAGTGTTCCAGCATTTCTACATGTTTCTTCTCTGCCTCCCCCCACTCCCCCGCCCTACTCTTTGCTTCCTTCTTGAAGTTTCTTGGTCAGACAGTTAGGGACGTTAATGAAAATGAGCATTTTCATTCACGTCTTCCATTATTTTCTTTTAAAGTTGTTCTATATTGTTCTGTAATGCTTTTAAGATGTGTTTATCCCTAGTCATTTAGGGAGCTTGCTTTTCCATTCTTTTTCAAGAAAATCTACTGTGTCCTCAAATGAAGCCCTGTTCCTATTTTTATTAAGTGCTCCCAACCATGGAGTTTGTAACACTGAAGGACTGGCCTCCACCACAGGTGATTTGAGGGCTTTGTTTTCATTGGCTTTTGTCATTAGTCCATTCTTTCCACTGCCTTTTCCATAGACTTCTGGAAGGGCCTAACTCTGCTCCAGAAGTGACAGCGACCCAGGCTTCTTTCTTCCTGTGGCCTTGCCATTCAGAAAATGCCTCTCAAGGTTGGAGACAGTCTCCAATTCACTGTGTCATGTTCGGAAGTACGCCTCTTCCCTCAATCACATTTTGCTATTCTTTACAACATGTTCTTAAAATAATGGTGTGCTTTCAATGTTCCTCTTTTCTTGACTCTAAATTTATTTCTCCAAATATGCAAAGCAGTTGTTCCTGCTCCTGAATGCTTACTGTCAATTATGGAAGCACTATATTGTAAATTGCCAAACTAACAACAACAAAAAATTCCTTTATTTTAATGAGGCATTAACATAGCCTTAACATATTATTTCGTATTTATCTTCAATGAAAATAATCAGTGGTGCATTAAATTTCTTAGAATGATTATGCTTCAGAAATAGTGACAAGCAGTCATTATGCATTCATGCGGTAACAACTGCAAAAATACTCTTACTATATATTTTGCAAGTACAATCTCATCAATGTTTGTCAACCTTTCCAATTTTTTTTATTCATCAATAAGGTAAGGAAACGATAGATCTTCCACAATTGTCATTCATAAATGTTGACTTTCCATCACCAATAAGAGGAATGATATGATTTAATTTAAAAATACCCAGAGGATTTGCCAATAGATATAAACATATAAAGGACAATCATAACTTTAATAATTAGCCTCTCTCTGTAATAAACACTACTCTGATAGAACCATAAATAATAAAAATAACAAAAACCCAATGGAATAAACATTATCAGAAAATAGTGTAAGAAAGGAAGGGAGGGAAAGAGAGAGGAAGAGAAAGAGAAAGGGAGGAAGGGAGAGAAGAAAGAGGGGAGAAGAATAATTTTTATCTACAGTGTCTTCAGCACACTTAAAGAGTAGCATGACTAGCTTGGGAATATAAACATTGAATATAAGAGTTTGGAAGTTAAAATAATGTAACCTCAGTTCTTCAAATCCTTGTTTTTAATAAAGTAGTAATTTTATTACTGTTTGACTTGTGGCTTTCATAATGTTTGATCACACCAATATTTGAAAACTATTTAACTTTCAATTTACCTACTCTAATATTCAATTACTATTTAATCCAGTCAAGTGTAAATTTCCTTTAAAATATGATGATTGAGTAAATCCAAATTCATTAAACTTATGAGAGAGTTTTTCTCACATTTCCACTGCTAAATGTGAGAAAAACTTAAAATAGGACATTTTTAAGATTTGAGGTCGTGTCTATGAGTATTTTAAGGCAAAATTTTCAAGGTAGTGAACTGGTTGGATTTGGAAAAGTTCAAGATAATATTTTAAGACTTGGTGGGCACAGTAAGTCAAAAGTTCAGGGTGAATTTTGATGAGCAATCTATTATCCTAAAAAGATAGCTCTTTTCCCAGATGAGCAAGTTGTTTGCTCAAATAATTTGTTAACAAAAAAGTCCTAAAGTTGTAATATTGTTTACTGGCTTTCAGACTAATCTTCCAACATAAGAATTTCCTGTAGCTATGTTGACAGGTGGTATTATTTCTGTCTTCATCCAAGTTATATGGCTGACTAGCCCATCCAAAACTTCTCTACTAACGTCAGACGTCCTTTCATTCATGACAATTTGTCCAATTTCCAGTTTCCTGAGTCAACTTTCACATGGCATATTAGATGTCTCCTTTTCATAAATACATCAAAAATGTTTTTGGTTTTCTGGAATAGCAACTCATAAATTTCTTATCAACAATGGTTTGAGTTTCTTTTATGGTCCACAGTTTGTTTTTTCATGATGTTATTACTAAATGTCTATAATAAACAGTCATTTGTAGAGGGAAGTGATGTGCAGTACACATATACACATACCCGTGTGCGTCGGCTGGTAGCTGTGTCTACATTTCCTGTTCACGTTGAAATTTTACTTTTTCATACTTACTCAGTGGATGAAATATATACAACTCATAACATGAAATTTTATAATCGGTCATTCGATTTGCTTGAAAAAAATTTTATCATTAAGAAAAAAAAAAGAGATACTTTTGGGTCTCTTATGAGAAAGTTCTTATTTTTTAGACTCCAACAAAATATGACACAAGCCACCAATTTGGAAGGCACTGAGAAAAATCTAATTTTAAAATGCAAAATCAGAACCTATAATCAAGAAAAAAAATTATTTTTATTTATCTATATGCCCAGCAAGTTTGTGATTGTGACTTTACTAAATATTCAATGTTTCAACCTGTCATAGAATATTTTGAGCTATAGCATCTAAAGTTACAAAGCTCAAAGTAATTTGTTGAGAAGTCCTAAACATCATCACAGCATAAAGCTAGGATGTATCATGGATATTCTTTACCCTGACTAACTTATGCTCACACTTGATACCAAACATAGATCATAAATCTATGCCTAGATAGATCTCTAACACTTGTTTGTAAACATAGACAAATTACAATTTTCATAGATTAAAAAAGATACTTTGCACTAGAAAATTTTATGAAGTCTACTCAGATTAAATTTACTTTCATGTAATAAACCCTTTAAATCATATTAGCATTTATATATTTGAGCCAAAGCCCCTATCATATCTTTACTGACAAATTATATTAAAGTTATTTTCCCATCTTTTCACACTCATCTGTTGCCTTTCTCTACTTAGGTTGAAAACATTTCAATAGCCAGTATCTTGTCTTCTATTGCTCATTTCCCTCTACACTTAGTATTTTATATTCATTACTATAAGTATCTCCTAAGGGACCAATTTACCCTTTAAAAAACTTAAGGGAATAAATTCATACCTTGGAATTCTATACTTTTCAAGAACATTTTAAATTCCTCATAGTCGTGTTATCGAACTATTCTAAGGGTTTCCACCACAGAGAAATTATCTTACGTCAATATTACAGATGCTGGTCTGTGGGCACATATAGGTGTTTACCAAAATTTGATGCATCCTGGAAAATAGATAAAAATAAGAAAAGAGCAGTACGTTTTCGTGATTCTATGGTATGAAATATAAACCATCCAGCTTTATTCTAAGATCATGTTCATTAAGGGCAGTATAGTTTAGTAGCTAACGTCTGTTGTGACTGGTTATTTAGTACAAGCACCGTACCAGGTGCTTATCATCTTAAATATGACTCGGGGAACAAATTATGTCTTTATATATTAAAAGTTCTTTCTTCTATTAAATGATGGCAATATTAGGGGTTAGTTATTTCTTTTGTTTTTTCTTTCGTACAGACTTAGTCAAAAAATAACATTAACAACCCTATGTCAGTTCTCTCTCTGTAATGCAAAAATACGTGTATAGGCCCATGAAGCCAAAAATCTGAGAACCATATGAAACTCCATATTTTACCTCTTTAAGACTCATAAAAGTAATGTGTTTATTGGCCAGCTTCCAAAACTTTATCACATAGTTCAATCTTCATGCTTGCATACTGTGTCCTAGAAACTAAATGGAAACAAAAGTGTCTAGATCAATTTCTTTGCAAAATCTAAAATGACTAGAATTTGACGTAGGAGTCATGCCACAGAACAAGATTAAAATAAGCACAGCTACTAAAAAACAAAACTCCCTGAAACTTGACACTTTATGCTCCTTACATACACACTGCTTTACCTGTGATCAAAAAATTGAAACAGTGAGCTATGTTGAAGTATATGTTAATTTCCACCTTCAGATATTCATAAACATAACTATGCTGGTATATTTAAGGCAAAATATGTTGTAGTATCAGGGAATATAAATATTAAAATGGTGAAATCGTAAAGTCATCTAGCCTAACCCATCGAGTCTAAATCTGATGCCTGTATTTAATTCTCTGGCCATTTTGCCTCTGTTTAAACACACATAATGTTAAAGCATTCACCATTGCACATGGGATTGCTGTTTTGGGGAACACCAAGTACTCTAAAAATTTACCTAAAATTGAACCTGAGTCTTCATCTATCAATAACATCTCAATTTCCAATTTATCGTTATAACTACAGACTGGATAGTTCTTTTCCACAGATATAATAGCATTTTAAATACCTGGAATATTATCAGGTCTTTCAATAAAGGTTAAAATTTTTTAGAAAATCCTATACTAAGAATTTCAAACCCCTAGCCTAAAGTTTGTTTTTTTATTTCCTAAACCCCAAACTATGGAATGTGCTCTCATGTTGTTTAAACTTTTTTTTTTTTTTTTTTTTTTTTTTGCAAATTCCAAACCACAAACCTACTTATTCTTAGTCTATCTATTTTTGAAAAGTGAAACTGGGTCATTTGCCTTCCCTCATACATCACATTCTCATTTTCCTATTCTTTTCATTCATGACCAATCCAACTGCCTGGAACATATAAAACCTCTGATAACTGCCGGAAGGTAGAGGAGTCTCATTTGCAAGATTCTTCAAACCCTTTAGTTTTTTGTTTTGTTTTTGTTTCGTTTGATTTTATTTTATCCTAAATGTATTGAGATACATTTGACCTATAACGTTGTGTAAGTCAAAGGTGTACAACATGTTGATTTGATACACTTATATAAATTCTTTAGTTTTGTTGTTGTTGTTGTTGGCTTTCCCTCATCAGTTATAAATTGTTCTTTTTTTTTTTGATTTTTGGAGACCATGATATTTGGGATGAGAAAAGTTATGCTACCTTAACTCGAGAATTTTTATCTAAGGCATCTTTAACAAAAGTTCTGCTTATTTGCTGAACTTATCCTCATATTTTTTTATCCTCCTCTTGAATAAATAGTATTATTAGAGAAAATTGTCTCTAGATCATGTAGACATTTTCACTGGCTTGTTCCTCTTTTGTCCCATTTGTAAAAATGTTCTTCATTTAACAACCTAAGAGTCTCAGTGTAGGTATGATAGTTAATTTTGGTTAGGCTATGGTGCTCAGTTATTAGTTAAACCCCATGTCTAGATATTGCTTTTAAGGTAATTTTTAGATGTAATTAAAATTTGAATCGGTAGATTTTGAGTAAATCATATTACCCTTCATAATGTGCAGGCCTCATCCAATCATTTGAAGGCCTTAATAGCAAAGACTGAGGTTTTATGAAGAAGAAGGAATTGTCCTCAAGATTGCAACATAAAAACTCTGCCTGAGCTTCCAGCCAGCATCTGGCCTATAGAATTTGAACTCAGGATTACAACATCGACTCTTACCTGAGTTTCCAGCATCCCACCATACAGATTTGGTCTTGCCAAGCATGACTTCCTGTAACGTGAGACAATTTTTAAAAATAACTCTTTCTCTCTTTATCTTCCTCTCTGTATACGTATAATATATTATATAATATACATATATAATGTATACATATATACTATATATACATTTATACTGCGTATATATAAAGATATTTTGACATGTATGTATATGAAAAGGTAGATATGAGATATGATAGATGGATAGATGATAGATGCTAGATAGATAAGAGAAAGAAAGAGAGAGTGAGAGAGAGAAAGATGACAGAGATGATGGAGCCTGCTATAAAGATAAGCAATGGAAGTTTAAGCACCCTACTTTTTTAAGTTAACTAAGCTAATTAGTGCATATGCATGATACAGAATTCAAGAAATTCAAGAAAGTAGAGACAAAAAAATACATGCAATTCTCCCTCTTCTCATGTGTCTCAGACTCTCAGTTCACCTTCCTGGGTTAGTTCTTAATACCGCTTGCCCACAGATTTATGCAGAGTTCATCTTTGACTATAATAATTATGTGCATACTCTCATTCTCACATAGTAATACCTTATATAGACTATTTTGTACCTTTATTTTTTCCCAACGTTGTTTCATAAAGATGTTTCCATATAAGTACACTGTTTCCATATAAATACATATAGAATGATCTTCTGTTTTATTTCTTTTTCATGTTTTATTACCATAATTTTGAGTATTTCCTATTCGAATTCATTGAAGATGTTTCTAATTCATTGCTATGTCAAACAATGCTAAAGTCACATCATTTCAAACACCTTTTAAGTGAAAGTAGTAGTTTATCTTTACAATATAATCTTACACCTGGAATTTTGAGGTTAAAGATTTATATGCAGCATATGCGTGTGTAATAATGCTATGTTGATACTTATATGATGTTTTAATATTAATACATTCTGATATTTAAAAAGCACTTATTATTGTTTGGTGTTTGTGGCCCTATACTAGTTTAGGATATTTTTAACCCTGGTCAAACAATTAGATTAAGAATTCATGATTCGTGATGTAAGTTCCAACTTGCTATTATAGAGCAAATTATTGAAAAAATCTTTGAAACAATAAGTACACTATTCAGGGATGGACTATTAATGTCAACCATAGAGGTTATTGGAAGTAGGATTGTAGCAAATGTCACACTATCACAAAGCTCGGGGACATGATTAAATGCTTACATAAAAAGATAACTTGTTGATGTGTCAGGAAGGGTAGGAATCTTAGTCTTAGGAAAAATATTCTGAACTGTTAGATAAATAAAATCTCACAAATAGTGATTGCAAGAAAAAACAAAGTTGCTTTTTCTAAGAATAGATTCATTTTGTGTTTTTATTCCCATAAAATCCTAAGAGGAGGAGGTGGACAGATGTTTGATTTTGTTTTTGTTTTAGCACTAACCATTCTCCCATGTCTCTTTTATCTTCTCTTGGGAACCAGAGCTTCTGTCGATCCTTCTGCCTCTAAGATGTTTCTTTTACTTTGTTAACTGGTTGAGAGAGCGAGAGGGAGTAAGAAAGAGAGAGAGTCACTTGTACTGACAGTGACTACACTTCATGGCAATTTCACTTTATACGTTGTGCATTCATCCAAGGTGGAATGCCGGTAACAGTTATCAGATGCTTTAGCTGGGAGAGCTGAACCGTGCGGTGATGAAAGGGCAGGAAATCCGTGTCTCTTTGTAGATTTCTTCCTCAAACTTTACCTCTAATCTACCAACAGCCCGGTTCATTTTATTTCCTAAATATCTCTCAAATTTTTCCACTTCCTTTTATGTCTACTCCCTTCCCTACACAGTCAAGAAGCTCTTTTCTCTCCCTTTCCTAATTAACTGATCTCCCTAAGTCTATACTGGTCTTTCTTCTGCGTAAAATCCTCTGGTTATGTTTCTGTGCCCTTAGAATAAAAACTGGACTTCGAAATGTGATCCATAAAACTGACTAACCTGGCCTGGCCACTGACTGACTCCAACTCCACAGTCTTATCTGGAACCTCTCTCTCTCTCTCGCTCTCTCTCGCTCTCTCTCGCTCTCTCTCGCTCTCTCTTGCTCTCTCTCGCTCTCTCTCTCTCTCTCTCCCTCTTTCTCTATCTCTCTCCCTCCCTCCTTAAATGTTCATCTTCTGATGAAAAGGATAAACAAAATGTGTTAATACAATGGAATATTATTTATTTTCAAAAAGAATGAAGTATTGGTAAATACATGTTACAACATGCATGAACTTTGAAACTTTATGAAAGAAACCAGATACAATGGCTTCATACTGTGTGATTTCATTTACATGAAATGCCCAGCACAAGCAAATTCATTAAAACAAAGTAGATGAAGGGATAAGGGAGAGGGAATGGAGAATAATTGGTAATGGATATAGATGGGGTTTCTTTATGGGGTGATGAAAATGTTTTGGGATTAGCCAGTGGTGATAGCTGCACAATCTTGTGATATAATGTAAAACTGCTGAACCGTACACTTCAAAAGGGTAAATTTCCTGTTTATCATATCTCAATTAAAGTTAATTTAAAATTATACGTTAATTTCATAGCATTTGTATGATTTATATTTTTATCTTTGATTTGTAACCATTTGAAAATATTTTCTTTTTGTCTAGACTTAAGTTTCTTGAAGGCAGAAATCTTATCTGTTTTTGATGTCTTATATACCCAATGTCTAAGACAATGCTTATCTCATAATGAGTATTAAATAAATAATAGATTTATTAATGAATACAATTGTTCATAGTGAATATAGTTTATGAGGCCTCGAATGATGAATGGCAAACTGACCAAGGACAAGAGTACTATTATATTCAAGATATGATATAAGATTTGCTTATGTCAGTCAAGTAGTACAATGTTTCTTCATCTCTCCACCTAATGTCAGCCTGTAGACTAAGAACCAGGAATTCACTTTCACCTACAAAAGACATATTACTTAAAAGTATTTCACTTGATTAAATAGAATTAAGACGCATAATCATAGGCTTCTGACATGGATACACTTTTCAAGAAAACAAACTACAGAGTCTGAGAGTTTTTAGTAACCAATGTTAATGAAAGTAGAGCGAATATGATAAATGAAAAAGAAGCAAAGTTATATCATATCCATCATACTTAAAATATAAAAATTTCTATAAATAAGAAGATATTGTTAAAACAGACAAAATACAAGGATCCTGTTTAATAATTTTTAATGAACATTTGCTGAGTGAAACTCTGTTATTTGTATTTTTAGAAAAAGCAAATATAATATGTACATTGACATTATTTTGTAAGCTGGAATCTTATCCATTCATGTAACTTAGAAGATCCTGATATAATCTAAAAAATTATGCAACAGGGAGATGGTTTCTGTAAATTGATTGGAAAGAGAGTTATCAAGGAAAGTAGAAATGTCAATCTGCCCACCATCAACTAGATGAAGCTTTACAAACTAGAGGAAAAAGAAGAGAAACAACTTTTTTTTAAAAAAAAGATATTTTTTCCCTTATGTCACCTCCTTTTCTCTCTCTACAGAATCTAGGAATGTTCTACATGTGCAAATTGAGCTTCGAGAAAAGCAAAAGAAATGAAGACAGATAAAGATAGCCTAGGTAAAAGAAGTGTTTGTTTCTACAAGAAAAAAGGTCTGAATGGGTTCCCACTGGTTCCCATGGAAGATATCTGGGCACAGGGAGGCCACACAAACACGGTGGATGATCAGAACACTTCTGAAATCAACAGCTATAGAAGTAGGCAAAGGACACTCAAAAGGCAAAGCATCTTCTTCACCAATGAACTTCCAGGCAATCTCAGAACAAATGTTTATTCCCTGCTCTTAAATTTTTGAGGGCTAATGTAGGCTCTCCCAAAAGAAACTGATGAAAAAAGATTCTGGGTTCTGAGTATTAAGAGCAGTGAACCTGAGGAACAGGGTTGTCAGACATCTAGGCTCATTTGTTTTTCGGACTTTTGTAAAAGAAATTTAGGCAGAAAAGTTCAAAGAACAATATAGTAACAGCAATGAGATGAAAAAACATTTGACATCATGGAAAATAGGCTTTTCTAGTCCATGTAGTCTGCATTTGCTTTGTTAGGATGTAAAGTTTTCTATTTTTAAGTCTTCTTTTTGTAACTTTGTCAAAACTATGCAGGAGAAAAATAAGGCTGCCTGGTTCTATATGCTCTTTATATATAACATGCTAAAATGTTGGGAAATTCATAGACTGGTAATTTCTAGAAATGATAGCATGTACTTTGCACATAGTAAAGAACTATGTCTATCCTCAGAGGGTTTGCGATCTAGTGAACCTAGAATATATATCTCAAAAAAAAAAAAAGGCATTAACATCATTGGTAATAAGCCACGTTGGTAGTATATATCCTTAATATGATGTAGGGAGAAAGGCAGTTCTTCACCACAAATTCCATAAGCCTGGTTTAAAAATATCAGACAAATTCCAAGTAATGGACATCCTATAAAATACCTGACCAGTCCAGTACTTTTCAAAGCTGTCAAGGTCATCTGAAACAAAGGAAGTCTGAGAAACTGTCACAGCCAAGAGGAGCCTAAAGAGACCTAACAACTAAATGTAATCTATTGTCCTGGATAGAATCCTAGAATAGAGAAAGTAATTTAAGTAAAAACTAAGGTAATCTTAATAAAACATGGACTTTAGTTACTAATAATGTATCAATATCCATTCATTAGTTATGGCAAATATACCATACTAATGTAAGATTTTGACAGTAGGAGAAACTGGGCATGGAGTATATAAGAACTCTGTACTATTTTCACAATCTATAATATAAAACTAGTCTAAAATAAAAAGTTTAAAAACATAAGGCAAAGAAATATATAAATTCTATAAGAAAAAACTGAACACATAAATCTACATGTGGTTTTTAATCTAGACTTATGTTAACCAGATATTAGCTGGGGTGACTGTCACTTAAAATTTGTCTTTAAAACTGTCTCTAGTAATTAACCAAAACCACTTTTTTGTGTGTGAGAAATCTAATATTCTTCCAAGTTTTCTCAAGATTCCAGGGCAACTTAAGTACACACGGTCATTTTAGAATCCTCTTCTGATGAATTACTAATCTTATTTTCTTATTCTGGCTTCTCTCTTGTGACTAGTCTCTTCTTTCTGCTAAAGAATCTGCATGTATGTCATTCACACGTACTATTTAAACCTGAAAGTCACGAACCTTCAAAGTCCAGCTGCTGCTTGAGGGTGAAGGTTAGATAAAAATAGATCGTTTTTGTTTATTTGTTTAAATTATTTTAATAGAGAACCTCCTTCCTGAGTAATTGCTTAAGGCATTACATTTACAGTGTTTACATATATGTAAGCAACACCAAAGGTCCACAAATGGTTTCTTACTGGTCACTGGATATAGAAGCTCGACAAAGTTTCATTTCAGTAAATCAGTGTCATTTCAATTTTAATTTTACTTTCGAAGACTTTTAAATGAATACAAGAACCAGACCAAGCATGAACTCACTACCTTTCCAAAACACCCCCATCACGGCCCCCACCAACTCTCTATTAATCAGGGTCCTGGTGAGAGATGAGTCCTCAGAGTGTTTAACTGAGAAGACTTTAACAAATAGACTATTTAGAAGTTCAAGAAATAAAAATGGAGACAGCAACACTCAAGAACGGGCAAAACGGGGAAGCCACTGCCACTCTAGGCCAGAATTGGAAACGGAAGGAAGCAGTAGTGTCAGATCCACCTGTTATCGATGATGTCAGGCTTTCCAGAATCCTGTGCAGAAGAGGGAAGGAGGAGGAGAAGAAGTGCCCTGCTCTCTTTCTCTATTACCTACTTTTCCTCAAGTGCTTCCCACTGGCCAATTCCAATGGGAAGCCAGGAAGACAGAATCTATAGGAACCACTCTCCTAGGGCACAGAACTGGGTGAGAAAAGCAGAGAATGAAAAAGAACCAGCATGTGACCCTGGCTATAAACAACAAAAGCATTTGGATACTGCAAGCTTTGTTTAAAATTGGCAGCCCCTCTCCATCTGAAGAGCCTCTATCTCATCTCTGACCATCCATCCAACTTATCTCCTCTTATGTCTTTATTTGGAAAAAGCTAGCTTTCCATCCTCTGCTTGGTAGTAGGCCTCCATTGCTTTCTCTACCACTGATTATTATGGTTCTTTACAATGGGCCACCTCTGCAGGTCTGCTCTTTCTACAGTAAGGAAATATCTGTATCTTAGGAATTTTTAAGTTTGAACAGCACTTTAGACTCTGGGAGAGGAAGGAAAGAGTAATAAAGTAAAAGTAAATATGTCACTTACTCCCCATCCCTTAGAAGATATAAGTGGCTGCTATTAATTGTAGTTTTAAATATATTTTTCACCATCGGTCTGTCTAGTGAGAAAATGAAGCTAAAACATGAGAAGGTAGATATCTGTGTAAATGCGCTCTAAAACTAACCATTGTTAAACCATCGTTTGCATTTTTAATTTAAAAATAGATTAATGAAAAGTAAACATTCACTACATAGAACTGCTAAAGAGCTTAATGAGCAAAGTATCCTGGCTCTCCCATCATAATTATTAACATTACTCGGTGTCCCTATTTCAACCTAGAAAGTTCTAAAGATTGGTAATAAATCATATGCTACAATTTTATTGATAGCTCATTTTTTGTCCCTTATGAGAGTGTTAGTTTGAGAAATGCAAACCACTAGAATAAAGAGTTTATTTCCCATTTACCTAAAAGTTACTGGCCATGAATGATTTCCTTTACATAGAGACTGAGGGATGCAGATGCTCTCCACTTTGTGACTCTGCCATCCATTAGGGCTCATCTTTCATCTGCATCAAGGCTGTTGAAGGAAAATGGGCATTTTGTGGTTGGAAGAATATCTTCTTCCTAGAAGCAGTTGGCACAAAAATGGTACATGTCACTGCTTCCATGCACATTCCATTGGCTGGAACTCAGTCACATGGTCACGCATCTACTTCAGAGAGGAATAAATGTAGATTGGCTGTGTGCCCAAGAAGACAAAGTTGATTTTTGGTGACTAGCTCTACCACTAGAGGATCATGAGAATAAATATTTAAACATCTAATAATGTCTAAACAACCACTTAAATTTTTGATGTTTAAAGTTAATATTGCTGTGAAGTTAGTTAATTACAGGATAGAGTAATCCTTTATCTGTGTATGTTAATTTAAAATTTTACATGTTTAATCAGTGTAAACTAAGTACAAATAACATGTCTTTACTTTAAATATTAGAGAAGTAACCAGAGCAAAATGTTCTACCATATTTTATTATTATTTTTCCATTTAAATTCCTTAAAGGAAAGGTAAGCTATAAAGCAATATCTACAATTATAATAATAGAATAACATAAAGTAATACTTTTATTTCTAAATAAAATAAAATAGTTTATCTTTGTGCTTCTGAAAAATAGAAAAAATATATTATTAATAATTTTTATTATTGAAAATTTCTATAGAATAAAATTTCTATTAATAATGAAACACTTTCAATCATTTAATTGTAAGTAATCAAATTAAAAGGAAAGATTTAAATAGCCAAGTGTTCTAAAGTTCAAGATTAGTAACTAATTAATTATATTTCATGCTTGTCCTGCTTCCTGTTTAAGTAAAACTCATCTGTTAACACAATATTCAAATAAGTTCTACAGTCTTTTCAGTCATTTAATCAATTTCTACACTGCTTTTCTAATGTAGGCATTGAGCTATTTGATGAGGAGAAATATCTTATTAAGAAGGTAACCAAGGACTTACGGTCTAGTTTTGTTAGTGAATTTTTTTTACGATGCGCTCATTCAATCCACAAAACAGTCCTACAGAATAAGTGTTACTATCTCAATTTTACATTGACAACCTTTAGACTCAGGAGAAGTTAAGTAACTTGTCTCAGGCTTGTGGTTTATTAGAGTTGAGACCAAAAACCAGGATCCTTGTCTCTTCCTTTCATCAAATGTAAATACAATTGTTTTTCATTTGAAATGGGCTATTTCTGAAAATTCAGTGGTCAGTAAGACTGTTTTCCATTGTTTAGTTTACTTCATCCAATTTTTAATTTCTATTTCTTACTGCAATGTTCAAAAATGTCATTTATTGTATAGGTAGCCTCATTTCCAATTTTTCATAATACTGTACATTTTCCTAGGAAAGTATTGGTTTTTTTTTCTTTAAAGTGGAGTATTTGCTGACCTTTTAATAATGAGTAAACACTGCCATCTTCTGTCAATATTCTCATCAGCAGTTGGAAATGAAGCCTTGAAAGACTAGGATAAACTAGATCAGTGGCAGGAAGCAAAGAATCTGGAGAGTTACAACCTTGGTGATGTGCACTACATCTCTGAACACTAAAAAGGGTAACTATTTAAAAGGCCTCTCGGGGCAGATTCATGTTTAAAATTAAGCCCTATGTGATTATCTGAAAACTTTGACTCTCCATTCAAACAAAAGAAGAAAGAGGGAGGAGGCAGGAATGAGACACGTGACGGTGATAAGAACAGGTGGCAAATGGTGTGATGTTTGGAGTCAACAGAGGAAAAGGAATAAAAGAAGCGAGTCTCTTATTTGTTCTACCATTGATCATTGACTTATAATTTCCCCTCAATATCCACTATTAGAGAACGTGTTTGATCTTGACACGTACATTTTGTCAGAAAAAAAAAAAAAAGAAAAAGAAAAAAATAAATAATATAAGCACTTAGGATCCAATACCAGGAAAAATGGTTTTCTTTCTGCACATAAAGAACAGTTATCAAAACTGAGGGCCGTGCAAAAACTTATATAAATGTGAAAATCTTACAGGGTTGAACATTCAGCCAAGAAAACACTTTTTTGCTAATCTGTGTTATTTTAGAAAACATATTTTTAGTCTCACATGCTTTCTAGCTATCCCACAACAGAAAAAAAAAAATGAAACTCAATTAAGTTCTTATCAAGACTTATGTGAGCCCATTTAAATATTTCTATCTCATATATCTAGACAAGGTTTAAGCTTTATGAGTAGTAGTTACTTTCAGAAATATTTATAATATTAATTACATTAACTTTTCACAATACAATTCGAAGAGATGGCGGGAACCCCAAAGGAAAATCACTTACCGTTTTCAAGTTCTCTTCGTCAGGGAGCTCCAAACAGTGGCCAAGCAAGAGCATGAATGAAAAGTAGCTTGCATTCATGTCTGAAAGCGTGGCTTCCATGAAGATGCTGTTCTCTATAATCATTTTGCATAATCAGAGGCAAAGCAGGGACAGGGCCCAGGTATGGTAAAATACAGTGTGTAAATGCACACCTTTCTATGTACCACCAAAGGAGAGAGTCACTTAATTTTTGAAAAATTATCTACTATGTGCTAGTCTCTTTTTACTATTTATTCTCTTTACGTTTATTTTCCTTATTTGCTATAATTACCTTCGAGTGTGGGTTCCACCACCAGAGAAACTGGGAACAGTACGCTAAAGCCATGGAAGGCTGGAATTCGTGATGACGGGAAATAGGCATTTGTAACGACGTGTGAATCAATGATAAACTTAATACCTCAGAGTTTTAGTCAAGGAGAGTAATGACCATTTGATTTAGCAAAACTCTTTGGGGGAACTTGGTAAATTATAGAAATATAGCCCAAAGTAAAGAGAATATTTATAAGAACTGAGAATAATAACTTTAAAAGAAAATAGGTTGAAACTAAATGAAGAAAGTTAAATAATAACAGCTACAACAACAAAAACCTGTTGAGAAAGCCTCACCATCACCTCTTTAGAATATTTAAAAATTGGACAGTTCAGTGTTCAACAGGAATAGGGAAGGGTAGCAAAGAAGCCTTCTAACAAAATGCTTCAGATGTTTGCAGTGTAAAACTTTGAGATACACCAAAAGCATCTCTATGGTCTAGAATTAAATCACTGACCCTCCACTCCCCTGACCCTTTGCATTTCCCTCCAGCTGCAGTAGTTTCTCTGTCTTTGAGCTCATATCTGCATTCAGGGAAAGAAAACTCGTTCATTTTGGGTCTATCTCTAAGATTTAATTGCTCTAATTTAGAAATTCCCAGCCAGTGGAAGATAAATGCTCGGAGATGGGAGTAAGGAGAGACTCAAATTACATAATGGAATCCTCAAGTCTATTTTTACACCAATCATCATTTGCAGAATAAATAATTTATCTCAAGATAAAAATTTTAAAAAGGAATTTCATGATGTTTCTTTAAATAAATTTTTCAAAACTTCACAAAATTTCACGAGTTTAGAAAGAACATAGCACTCTTACATTTAAATATTTGTATACAATTTAAATAGACTATGAGGGCAAACTGGTATTATATTTGAAATGTTAAGAATTCTTTAAAAAGCAAAACATTTTAGAGAGTTTTTGGCTTCAAAATATGAGATTAAAAAATTGTGTAGTGTCTTTAAAAATCTGATTAATATCCTCAATGATTATTCTTATTTCTTACAAATATTAATATGTTGCTAAAAAAGATATAGTGTCATGGCTCAGACATGTTATGAACAGTAAGGATATTTTCCTACTTGGGAGAAAGAATTAATGTGGTATACTTCATACTTAGAGGTTTCTTTAAATTCAAGAGAAAAGCTGACAAAAGGATTTTCTTGCTAGGATTAGCTCTTTTTTTCACCACACTTTGTTGAAATTGGTGTTTTTCTCACTATTTCTGGGCTATACAGTTCTTTCCAGGCTACTTTGCAGCAAATTTAGAGTTTTAGGCATCACTTTCCATTATAACATTTTGGAGAATCTTTGGAGAATCTTCAAGCTGTGACTAAACTTCCAGGGGATTCATCAAAGAGGTTTAATCCAGCCTGGACCCCAGGGTCTTCTCAGATGCTCAGTGAAAAAGATCCAGCTGTCTCTCAAGCTATCTCAGAAGTACTAGCAAAGAACCTTAGTAACTTGACTCTCCTGAGCCTTAGTACCAAATTCCCTCCCCTTTTACCAGAATGTTCACCCCAACAGCAGGACATAGAAAAGAGCTTACAGGGGCTGAGACTAGGACTGAGTCAAGGCATACCCTATAGGATGAGACATGGAGTAAGGAGAATATTAGCAGCTGCTCCAAAAGAAAGGATGCAAAGGATGTTAGTAGAAGGTATTAAATACCGCACCTTTTCTGCTTCAAAAAGACCTACAGGGGAAGAAAACTGACATTGAAACAAGATTCGGAAGATGTAGATGTAGCTGTCATTATTGCCTATATCATGGAGATCTTTCTGATAACATTAGCATAGAGAATAATTATGACATGGAGTCGATTTAGCCATAAACCTTATTCTGTTTTGTTTTTGTTTTTTCTTTACTAGTAGTTTTAGGATCATTATGCAGCAACTTAGGAAAGCTACTCTATACTACGATAGATTATATACCAATATTTTGATGACCTATAAATTCTGCACCGTCTTTTTTTCTTGCATCTCTTGTCTACCTTGATACCAGTAACTAACTTATAAGGAATCTATGCAGTTTGCATTTGAATGACTTCAATATACTTCAGTTCCATTTTTTAATTTAACTCAAGAAAGCACTAATAGGTATTGTCAGTGTGTTTTAGAAGCCTGAAATCAGTAAGTAACTTTTGTGGAAGGAATGTTAAAAAAAAAAAAAAAAAATTAGTGGTTTGGTGAGAGCGTAATTAAGGCCAGGGTGCTTTAACTAGATTCTCTGGTTTTCAAAAACTTGAATTCTAACAAATTTTTAATGTGCTATTTCAATTTTTAGTAGCAAATAAATGTGTGTATAGGAAATCCTATTAAAACTTGAAGCATATTTGAAAAAAGATTTCTTTGTTAACTGAGAAAGGAAGTCATATTTCTTTTTAATTTTAAGGGAGACAAATCACATTTGGAAGACAGGAAGATACTGATATTAGGAAAGAGCAATTAGAATAAAAAGAGCAATTCACAGATAATAACAGATAAAGATGGACACTACCTTGTAAGAGTCAAAGGAGTACACATTATAAAAATGTGACTAAAAATTGTCTGTTTCAAAGGGAATTGAATAGTCTTTTATGACTATGACTATTAAAAGTTTTGTGCTATAGAATTCAGAAAACGGTTTGTTAACCTAGTGGTTTGATTGGATATCACTATAGTCTTAGAAAATAACCTTCATGGCAGTAGCAGATGAAAGAGGTGCTGGAGGCCAGAAACTGTTATGCTATATATAACACAGTGAAGAGTTTATGAGCATCTAAATAGAAAATCAGACAGAACCAATGGAGCAGAAGAGATGGAGAAACTCGACCCAATAGAAAGGTGTCATGGTTATGAATGACACTCCAGGATGTGGGCCAGGAAAGTGCTGGAGATGACTCTATGATTTCTGAGATTTCTATGCAAATGATGAGGCTGTTATTTTGGAAAGCAGGAAAGAAACGCAAAATAAAGGGCAAGTCAGACTATAGGATTGAGGTGAGGAGAGTGAGAAAGAATGTACCATGGATAAGAATTTAAATATCATGAGTCTAAAGTGCTAGCTCATATCCAAATGGAAAAGTCTCAGTATGGTCGTTTGGTTTCACACTTTGGATGAATTCAACCTCAGCACTTTCTACACATTTTTTGTTTTGACCTTGTTGGTTAGCTCATTATAACTCTCTTATTTCCATATCTAGTCTCTTGCTTCTCATCTTCAAGGAGTAAAAAATAAGTACAAAAACAGATATATACTTTTAGATGATGAACTGTCAAATTAAATTAATAAATTTGGCTTTCATTTTGTCATCAAGAAATACACTTTTATGGAATAGATTTGAGTATTTATCATAGCTATACACTTATTCTTCAATGATTAAAAGTAAAAAAGAAAAAATCAGAAAGAAGAATATCAAAAGAACCTAAAATATTAGTATCCTGTTAAAATTAAAATAAAACTCGGATTTCCCCCCCCCCCCTATTGTCAGAACATTTTCATGCCATAGACAGATGGGTAACTGGATAGCTCTACTATTTAATATAATTTAAAAAGAAAAAGGAATATGGGTGGCTTTAGCCTGAAATAGTCACATAAGAGGAGATAATTTTTTGTCTTTTTCATTTTATTTTATCATATTTTTTTGTAGCTCAAATTTTATTTCAAATTTTATTTAAAAGCACTATAATTAGTGTTTATTGACTGCATTTTCTTTTTTATATTTATTTGTTTTAAGTTTATTGGGGTAACATTAGTTAATACAATTATATCATTTTCAGGTGTACACTATAATTTGACATCTATATATTCTATTGTGTGATTATCCACTTCACCCTCCCCCAACCCTCCTATATTTCATCTTCATTACCCTGTCTACCTCTTCCCTCTGCCCCCATCGCCTACCCTCTGGTAACCACGAGTCCATTTTTTGCTTTTAGGTTTATATCCCACATATAAGTGATATCATGTGGTTTTCAACTTTTTCTGTCTGGCATATTTCACTTAGCATGATTATCTCAAGGTCCATCCAGGTTGTTGCAAATGGCAGTATTTCATCTCTTCTTATGGTTGAGTAATATTCCGTTGTATATATATATACCACAGCTTCTTAAGCCAATCATCTATCATAGGACACTTTGGTTGCTTCCATGTCCTGGTCACTGTGAATAATGCTGCTATGAACATTGGTATGCAAATATCTTTTTGAATATGAGTTTTCAAGTCTTCAGGGTAAATACCCAGTAGAGGGATTGCTGGATCATATGGTAGGTCAATTCTTAGTTTTTCGAGGAACCTCCATACCACTTTCTATAGCAGCCGTACCAATTTGCAGTCCCACCAGCAGTGTATAAGGTTTCTTTTTCCTCCACATCCTCTCCAACATTTGTTCTTACTTGTCCTATTGATTATAGCCATCCTAACAGGTGTGAGGTGGTATCTCATTGTGGTTTTGATTTGGATTTCCCTAATAGCTAGCGATGTTGAGCATCTTTTCATATATTTGTTGGGTATTTGTATGTCCTCTAGGGAGATGTGTCTGTTCAGGTCCTCTGCCCATTTTTGATTGGATTGTTTGGTTTTTTGTTGTTATTGAGTTGTATGAGTTCTTTGTATATTTTGGATATTAGGCCCTTACCGGAGGCATTGCTTTCAAATATATTTTTCCCATTTGGATGGTTGTCTCTTACTTTGTTAATGATTTCTTTTGCTGAGCAGAAGCTTTTTAGTTTGATGCAGTCCCATTCATTTATTTTTGCTTGTACTTCCCTTTATTTGAGGTCAAATTCATAAGATCCTCTTTAAGTCCAAGGTCCTTAAGTTTTATTCCTATGTTTTCTTTTATACGTTTTATTGATTCCAGTCTTATATTCAGGTCCGTAATCCATTTTGAGTTAATTTTGATGTGTGGCAATAGACAACAGTCTAGTTTCATTCTTGCAGGTGGCCTTCCAATTTTCTCAGGACCATTTATTGAAGAGGCTTTCTTTTCTTCATTGTATGTTTTTGGCTTTTTTGCTGAAAATTAATTGCCCATATAAATATGGGTTTACTTCTGGACTCTCAATTCTGTTCCACTGGTCCATGTCTGTTTTATTGCCAATACCATGCCATTTTGATTACTGTCACTTTGTAGTATAATTTGAAGTCAAACAGAGTGATGCCTCCAGCCTCATTCTTTTTTCTCAGGATGGCTTTAGCGATTCGGGGTCTTTTGTACTTCCATACAAATCTAATAATTTTTTGTTCTATTTCTTTAAAAAATGCCAATGGAATTTTGATGGGGATTGCATTAAATCTGTATAACGCTTTAGGTAATATGGTCAGAGGAGATAATTAAAAAGAGAAATGTAATTATGTAAAACTAGTAAAAGTATTCACCCTTCTAACATGCTTTTTGTGCAAATATGTCCCACTCCCTATGGGGATGGCCTGAAATTAAACAATGGTTCTTTGGGAAAGATTTAGAGATGGAAGATATTCTTACTCAGACAGAATCCTCTTTAAGGTTGTCTTCAGCTTTGCCTGTGGTTGTTAGAAAGGGACTTCATCACAGAGAACCTACAAATCTCAGCATAGTGCCCAGTGGAATCTGAGGGGATGATTAACTCATTTAAAAAGGAAATTTCCAGGATCTTGGAAGAAGAAATCTATTTTGTTTAAATAGTCTTTAATTAATTGGAGCATCCATCATATCTTTTCTCCTGAGCAGAGTTGGAAAGGTAATTTGAGCAGCAGGGGTATGTGACTACATAGCAGCCTCCTCAGAAGTTTCTTTTGCCCTCCTGATAGAGTTCCTTGTCTAGAATTAAAGAGTCACTTTTTAAAAAATTCCCATGGGGATGTTTTTCCCACTCGCTAAGAAGAGACATTAGAGTCGCAGAAACTGATTTTATACTGTTTATGTGGAGTCAAGTAGGTTCAAAAATATACATTTGATGCCCTGTGAAGTGTGACTTGATAAAGCTTCAAGGGTCTTCACTTTGTATTTGCAGCAATATTTTGAGCAGGGAAGAGAGACAAAATAGGACCAGTCATCTTGTCCCATTAGATATTATTCAGTAGCCCTTAAAGCTGATTAACTCATTGTCAAACTCTACTGAGAGAAGGGACTGGGTTTGCTGATTCAAAAAGGAAAATCACAGAATCTGACAGATGGGATAAACAAGTCATGTGAGACAAGTAAAAATGATTGCATTTTCTCTACTAAAGACAACACTGGTAAATTTGCTGGTCCTAGTATAAAAAAGACAATTTTCTTCTTTATTCCACTGTAATTACTCCATCAACCAAAAAGCCCAGAGCTTTTGCTACAAACTTTTGTGTCACTTTGACGTTCAGCTCCTCCTACTGAAATGTACAACAATTTTTGTTTATAAAATTGAGTTTCTGATGATGAAAACCCATGAAAAAAAAAAATGAGAAAACGTTGTTTTTCTCACCTGAAGAATATCAGCACAACCTTTGAAGCTTTTGTCTTATCTAGGAAACTCATTCATCCTGATTGATCATGTCTACAAGGCTGAAAATTATGGTCAAAGTATTTTTAATTTAGGAAAAGATAATATTGTTTTGAAGTGATATTGTTTCATGTGAACTAAATTTAAAATAATGTAAATTTATAATTTATGAATGTAATATTTTGTAATGTAATGCTTTATCCTTGATTAAAAAAATAGCTCTTGGATTACTAAAGTACATAACATGTATATCTTTAGTAATTAAAGGACTTCGAAATGTTGACATAAGGGTAGAAGTAATTTTTGCACATATGGCAAGTGTTGACACCTGTAAAGTTTAAAAAGAAATATAACTCAAGTTGTTATACAGACAAAATATATTTCTTGACATTTAGATTTTCTAAAGTAACTTAGATTAGACTTTAGGTATTAAGTATAAAAACTAGAACAAGTCTCTACTTACAATTGGATCTTCAAGACTAGATGATAAAAATGATAAAATAAATGACTCTGAATTAAAATAAGTATCTGACTCTAGAATCTCAATTTAACTGGACAAAAAACTTCACTTTAATATCTTAAATAAAATTAAAATTAAATATTTAGCTGGCACCTATTCCATCATGTTCTAGGTGTTTCCCATTTAAAGTAGAATAGTCTTTTCAACCATTGACCCTCTACCTACCTAACATCTTATTTTTGCAATGAGTCGGGTTTCTTAATAGAGTTTTTCACATATATTCTCTTCTTTATGACTTTGAAATCACTTCTGAAATCATGCAAATCTGATTGCTACTCCATCTACGCCACCCAAACTGCTTTTGATAAAATTCTATTGTCCTCCAAGATGTTCATTCCAAAGGGGCCTTTCAGTCCTCATCTCTCTTGAGCTTCAGCAGCATTTGACACAGTTAATTCTCCTTATGGGAGAAAAGGGAGTGGTAACCTCTTTTATTTTTCATTCTGTAAGAAAACATTCTCTGGCTTTGTTCCTATGATTCAAAGTCTTTACTATCTCTTATAATGACTGAGATAATTTTACTTCAATCATATCTCCAGGTTCACTTGGCATCCAGGCCATCCATGTTCACGCTGGTCCAAAATGCTTCTTTCTTTCCTGGAATTCACTAAGTTCTATCCCCACTTAGGTTATTCATAGCTATAATATTTGATCTAGAATATTCTTCAGTATGCTAATTTTCTACGATCTTTAAAGGTCAACTTAAGTGACAGGAAAGGAAGACTTTTCTTGAATCCCAGTTCAAAATTAATTTTCATCTACTTGTAGATTTTCTTGATAACACAAGGAAATAGAGTTTTATTCATCTCTGTATTTCCAGCATCTATCCTATTACATAATGGGTACTCAGTAAATGTTTATTCACATGAATTGAGTATAGATGGTCTCTGCTTTCAAGAAACTTTGAATCTAATAATAGATATAAACAACAAAATACTTAATTAAAATAATCATACTAAATTAAATTTAGTATACTAAAATTATTATACTATATTGTACAATTATTTCTATATTTCTATTAGGACATATATAGGATTCTTTCTGACCTACGCTTAGAGTGAAATACAAAGTGAAATCTAAAAGATGAATATGAATCAATGAAGCAAGAAGGGTAGGTAGTAAAAGTATTTCAGGTAAATGCAAATAATGTAAAAATTACAAATGAGGAAGCATATAAACAACATGATCAAGCCTTGGAAATATCAGTGCCCTGTGTGTGATAAAGTCTGTTACTGAAGACTCTATCTTTAGCATTCTCTGTTGTGTAGTACCATTACCGAGTCTTGTTCCTATGAAGAAGAATTCAGAACAGAATAAACAACAACCAAATATGTTTGCATCTGCAACCTGATGTCAGTGACTTAGAGAAAAATATATAGATTTTTTTATAGAGTATTCAAACATTATTTACCTACACAGTCTTCAAATTATGAATACATTATGCTTCAAAACTCATTTGGAAGTCAGTTTGAATATACCAACATACACTACCAATAATCATATTTTGACCTTACCTAAGTACTTTTAAATCATTTAATAAATATGTGAATATATGAATATCAAATATTCAATGAAAACTATATTAGGCACGGGGTTTGGTGTATAACATTAATTATTTTATTGATGCTCACCATGACAAATAGTAGTAGATGATACCATTATCCCTACTTTAAGGAGCATGGAAAAGAACATGATTAATGTGATTAAAATGGCAGAGGTTGTAAAAATCGAAGCCAACATTTGGACTCAGGATTATTCCATACTGAGTATTATACTGTCAACTACCATCTCATAGTGCCTGCCATGACTTTTGTGCATAGATGTATCCAAGGTCTCAATAACTGTCACCAAAGAATAGAATTAAACTGCCCTACTAGCAAGATTGAGCATCCAATAATTTTTGTGATGAATGCTGGACAGGTAGGAAGGAAGAAAGAAAAGTCAGATCCTTTGGGAATTGAGTAAAATTTAACTACCTCTATCTGTTTAAAAGAAGTTATTCTTTAGGTAAATTGTACTCAGAATGTGATACAGGGACCAGTAGCATTAGTATCACCCAGAACTTGTTAGAAATGTAAATTCTTAGGCCTTATCACAAGCATACAGAATTAGAAACTCTTGAGAGTGTTTCAACAAACTCCTCAGGAAATTCTTGAAAATCAAATCTTTAGGTCACATATATCTCAAGTCTATTAAATTGATAAACATAGAGCCATGGTGGGCAGAGTAAGAGAGTAGCATATAGAATATCCACTAGAGCCTTCCTTTTCATGTTTATGGGGTATCGAAAACCAAGTATTTGAAAATTCTGTATAGGAGGCATTATTTAATTATATATTTGTGATTCATAGTTCTGAATTTTCACTGTTTCCACTGGCAGTTCACACTCTACATAAGCTATGACTCTGCTTACAAAAATGTGAATGTTTGGAATGAAGAGGTTGGGAAGGGAGGAGTCGGAGACAGTGGAAGGATGAAATGTGGCTATAGTGCCAAACTTCTAAGAAATAGAAAGAGACAGTAAGAGGGTGGGAAAAGCCAGAGTATAAAAGAGCAAAAAAAAAAGTGTTCGTCATGTGGGGAAAACCCTGAAGTTAGCATCAAAATTCTTGAGTTCTAAGCTCAGCTCAACTATATATTACATGTGTTACTAGGAGCAAATAATAATTAAATGTCTCTATGCATGAACTGTAAAAACACCCTATCTAATTTAGAGTATTATTGCAAAAATTCAAGTAGGTAATAACTATACAATTGCTTTGAAAACTATATAAAGTTCTATGTCAATTATATTACTTTAACATGAATTATTATAAACATTCTATGCTTATAATTAGCAACAAAAATTGCTGCCAAGGAATTCTACCACTTTAGTAATATAGTTGTTTGGGTTTAGGTAAAGCTTATGTACCTCTTAGAAATATAACCAAACTTTTTCCAATGTAAGTGACAGATGCTCAACTCAAACCATTTGATACATAGAGATGTTATTGATTCATATGTATTGATTGGTTATATTAGAAAATTAGCTAGCCGATCATAACTTAGAGGTTATATTGATTCACATTGATTCAATATATAGATATATATATCAATTCATATAACCTCTTAGTAAAGAGATTCAGGAAGGATGCTTGTTTCAAGAACAGAGATGGACTCAAACAATGCTGGTGTGGCTCTCTTGCTCAAGTTTCCTCTGTTTCTCTCTTTACATCAACTTCATACACTTCTGTTTCAGGTAGGCTTTTCTCACAATCAAGAAAGATGGCATCCAGAAACCCCGAAATTCTGTCTTCCTGTCTAGTAATTCTAAATAAAGACATTTAGTGGTTGCCATGATTCTCCAGTGGAAAAAATGCAGAAGAAGATTTTAATTGGCCTAGGTTGATCCTTGTGCCTATTTGTTGAGCAATCATTGCTTCGTGGAGATGCAGAGCTGTATTACATGAGCTCGGATCTCTTCCCAATTCTGCTGTGGAAAAGAATGAGATATGGAAATAGACATCCCAACATGCCCACAAGTGGGAAATATCCCAGGTATCCAGACAAAGAGCGGTAAGAATTCATAGTCTCTATTGTTGACTACACTTTAGCTGCAATTGCTAAATATAACCAAATCAAAACCAGAGTACAAAACTAATACGATTGGAATTAGAAAAATGAAGTGGGAAACTACGATTGGATAGAGCAAATTTGGGTTGATTTTGCCTGTCAGAATCAGTACAAAGCACTACAAGTCTAGAAGCACAGGAAGAAGGAAATTGAGGAGCTCTGAAAGATATAATAGCCAGTGTTGCTTATTGAACTATTATCTTCTATTTATGCAACGAGTGATCTACTGATGCTTTTTCTAAAATATCTTTGTTAACTTATGGGCTACAAACTTCAGCTTTTCATAATTCAATCTGTTTTTCCCAACCCTATAATCTTACCCCTCTAGGGAAACTGGTATACTCCTCTATAAATTCCAATCCTACACTGAGAGGATAAAAAAGCAAAGAAAAATAAAGATCTGTACATGTAACTATCCTGAATTGCATATTCTCATTTTCTAAGCATCTTTAAACAGAATTCAACTCTTAAAAGGTCAATTTCTGTGGTATTTTCTTGGATCATATAAGATGAAAATGAGAGAAGCAACTTTCAAAGACATACTACTCTAGTTTTTTATTTTGTTCTTTTTTGTTTGTTTTAAGCATGTGGTAGCAAGAACTTTCTTCTGAAAAATATTATATTTTTTTCCCTCTCTTGCCATCATGGTGTAGTCACTGTTTCTATCAGATTGAATGTGTTATCTCAAGGTGAATTTAACTCCAATCAAAGAGGTGGGAGTGGTAAAAGCAAGAAATTACTATAACTCTTAAAGTACATTTTGGTCTTTACAGTGTGTTCATTTATCTCTTTAGGGAACTAACTACTCATTTCCTTGTGTTCTCAAAATGTGACCATTTAAAGCAACTTAATTATAATAATTTTGCAAGCATTTCCTTCCTCATGTACTCATTAACTTAGCTGGAATTGAAATTTTAATAGATACCACTATAGCTAGAGTCACACATTTTACGTGTAAGTAATTACAGAGTTAGAGCAAAGTTAGAACAAAAATAGTATACCTATTTACCAATTCATTTGCTGATTAATTAGTAGAATTTGGAATCAGGTCAGCCTACAGAGCAATGGTATACTAGATAAACTTAAAAAACACCTTCAGAATTTGAATTATTCTCTAGTTCCAGGATTTGTTGCATTCGTTTGCTTGTTTTTGAGGTATTATTTAATATTGAGGAAATACCCTAATTTACTACTCACTATAGTCCCAAATAAACAGGAGAAAAAATATATAAAGTGAGTATAGTGTGGGTAATTTTGAATGAATTGATTGATTAATGAATGAACTAATAAATATTTAATACATAAAATGCAATGAGTAAATGATTATATAAAATGATTTCCTCTGTTAGCCTGATATTTCTGACAATGACTATGAAGTTACCTACACTCTACTTCCCAAAAGGCAAAGCTGATGATTCTCTTATTCCAGCTTTTTTCCCTCTCTTGTCTGTGAACTAACTGTCACCTTTCTCAAGAGAAGACTGATCACTCTCTGTAATACCTCCCAGAGGACACCAATGCTGGGTAGGTTTTCTTGTGTGTGAATGATAGGACATCCTCTCAAATCCTAGAAACATTTGTTTAAGTCAAGTGCTTAATCTTTTGGTGTTTACTTTTAATTGAACTGAGCAAATTATCATCCTGTGCAAGCTAATCAATCTTTATAATAGCTAATGAAATTAACAAGGCACAAACCAACTAACTCTCAATTATCTATACAGTAGTATATAAAATATATGAATAACCTAAAAAGTAGATAAAATCAAATATGGCATCTTGTAGTATGACTTTTGTCCAGAGATATGTCTTTATTTTTTTATTCCTCATAAGCCAATAAGCTATATAGAATAATTTAATTTAATTTTAGCAAGTCAAACCGTTTTCACCAATATTAGTATCAATGAATAGGTTAGATTTTATTTAATGTTTATAACATCTTTATGTAACTAAATTATAGCCAATAAAAGATGAACACTAATAATTTTTAAATAAATAGTATAATAAGAAATAGTTATTGAATATGCAATTGCAAAGTTCTATAATTAACAAGACTAGTACTAACACTAACATCTTTCATAGAAAGCAAAAATAAGTATCCTAGAAATGTGTTGACTTTCATAATGAAACTATATCAATATTCGATATTTGTGTGGATTACCTACAAACTGAAATATCTAAACAGATAAATTAACTTTATTTGTAGATTTCTCAGGCAGATTCCACAACATGTGACCCTAAAGATCATCACCTGTGTTATAGTTATGATATACTTGCCCAGAATATTTACAATCACATTTAATTTAATATGAACAATGTTTTCAAAATAAGTTTAATTATCCCAATTTTACAAGTGATAAAATTGGAAATCAGAAGTATTAAGTAACTTGCCTCAGGGCACATGGATAAAAAGTGCCAAGTACCATGAGTTAAGCACAGGTCTGTTTTGTAGAAAATCTCATCTTATAAAGCACTACTATGTCCTGTACAATTTCTTTTAGGCATTCACTTTGCAAAGGCATCACTTGTATTATTCACAACAACCAACCACATTGATTTGTTTCTTGCAAAGATGGCTTCTGTGAACATTATTTCCTGTTTGTTACACTTCTATCTGAGAACGTAGTTTTTCTCAAGCACAATAGAGCATGGCCATGGCTCTTGAATACATTTGTATGGCAACTTACATGATGCTAAGAAATGGTTCTGGGCACATACCATTTTTTAAGCCAAATATATTTTTTGCAAAACCCTTCGGGATCTTACTCTTGTAACGACACAAATGTTGTACTCCTCTGACACAAAATTCCACCACCTGCTTCCTATGTACTAGGAGACAAAAATGAAATAGTGCCTGCGCCTTTGAGATATAAAATTGAGTTAAACTTCCCCTACGCAGAACCTGCTCTCTAGGGGCTGCATTATCTTTCACACCTCTAAAATCCTGTTGCTGATATATATGAACTGAATAAGAAGCCGATTCAAAAAGGAGCAGGTTTAAGACGTACAAAGGGCAAATCCCATTAGAATGGATTTACAGTTCAATTACATAAGGTCCAAGGGATGGGGCACGTTATTGGGGCTATTCATATATTACTTCATTAGAGCAAAACTTAACTGTATTGAAAAAAAGTTATTAACTAGACCTTGAAAAGACAGTTAGAGATCATTGTTCTAACAAGATTTAACTTGTTTATAAAGTGTTTCCTATAGCTAGGTTCATCTGTCATGGCTTGTTATAAGAAATTTCATTTTTGCTTTTCAAAAAATGCCAAATTGCTAAATAAAAATGGGGAGCTTCAAATGTATATTTCTGTTGAGCAAAAAAAGTACATTCGTTTTTATTTGTAAGTATGTGAATAAACAGCATTTTCTGAAAAATTGCCATTTAACAGATTACTCATAGTACATCAAATTTTTTCCTTAGTGAATAAAATATTATGCGGTAAGTATTCAAATTGTATTTATTAAAAAATGTCAGCTAATAAAGATTTTCTACTTATTAGTATTCTTACTAAAATGTATCTAAGAAATTAGTTGAGCAAAAAGTAAAATAACATTTGGAGATTACCAATAGAATGCTTCATATTTATAGTTTAAGTTTTTTATTATCATTTAAATGAATAGCCCTCCAGTTTAGAAAAAATCAGAGTAGAGGAGTGGTGGAGGAAGAATCCGTACGTTCTTGAAGGAGCTATGTAGACATCTCTTGAGGAATTACATCACATTACATATGAAAACTCTTGACTACTAACTGGGGCTGCTGCATGATTCTGAAATAAAGCCTTATGAATTAACAGAAGCCTGGATAAGAAATCTGAAATTCTACATTCTGTCCCCAGTTGACCTTTTTTACTCATTATATAAAAATTTGAATGCTCTCATAATTTCTTGTGCTCTCTTTTCTTCCACTCCTTCCACAAAGAAGAGTCAGCTCTTTCTCTTCTGGTCCTTTCAGTGAAATGAAAATCAATTCTTTCTGTACATTTATTCATTTATTTGAAGAATTTTTTAAAATTAAGTACCAGGTCTTCTGGCACTGATGACAGAGCGGGGAACAAGAAAGACACTTCCTGCTCCCATGGAGCTTTGTAGGAAGTCAGGAAGGCAAATAATAAATGAATTTTTAAAAATTTAATGAGCGTAATAAGAATTTGAAATACATAAAAGGCTTTGCTAAAATAAAGAAAACTGGAGATTATTTTGAATTCAGGGTAAGGTTAGGTCTCCCTGGGAAGGTTACATTTAATCTGATGCATAGATTTTACAAAGGATCCAAAATGTTGTAGATGCAGAAAACAGCCAATGTGAAGATCTAGACAGGTATATGACATTGAAATACTGAATAAAAGAAGGAATTCCAGTGTGGTTGGAGCATAAAGGATTGATCTCTAAGGCTTCATTTATTTGGGATAGTGGAGGCCATGGCAAGTAAGGGGAGAAACTACTATTTTATGAGCTTGTAGGCTCTCTCAGTGAGTAAAGCTAGGAAATGGATATGTGTATACTAACCCATTTATGCATACTCATCTATAAATATTTATGTACCTGACATCTGTAATATGAACTGAAACTGAATTTGTACCCACATCTCTGACTCTAACACCACATAGTTTGTTATAGCCTCTTGTTCTTGCTAATCTATAATCTCTGTTTCCAACAGTGAAAAACCTAGAGCCCACCATCTGTTGCCCATTTGCTTATTTTTTCAATCCTAGGATTCATGTACAACTGTTTCAGAATTATTAACCGTATCTCTGTGAGAAATGACTTTATCGGCCAGACTAAAGTGTTTATATACAGTTCCTTTTGTTTTTAATCTTACACTTTCCAGTCAAAACATTCTTTTCCAATGTTATGTAGTTCAGCTCCTTTACTCCTCATCACCTTCAGTGAAGATGTGTCATATATTTGCAATATGTTAATACTTTTGTCATAGTCTGCACAATTTTCCAATATCCCTTAACATTCTGGTTTATTTTATTTTTAATTGGCTTACATTAGATTTATTCTTTCTGGCATAAAGGACTTGGTTTTGACAAATGCACAATGCCATGTACCCACTATAGGTTATTAGGGTACCATGCAGAATATGTCCAACATCCCAAAATTCTCTTTCACGAACACTACTCTCCCTGGACTCTGTCCCCTCTCCAAGGTTCTTGATTTGAGCAACTGGATGAATTTAGTATTATCTTTGAACTGGGGAAGACATGAGATTATTCAGTTTAGATTTACTGAGTACATGAAAAGGTAGTCAAAAACTTACATGTGAAGTAAATTAAGCATTAATTTTAAAACTCACTGGTTTTGGAGTCATAAGAATTATGTCAAAATTGATACTATGTCACCTTAATTGTCATTCATCATCTCTGAGCCATTGTCTTCACCTATACAAAGAGCACCTTATCTTAGACCTCCCATCTTCAATAAGCTTAAAAGATCTGAAACTTGAGGACACATTTTTTAAAATTTTAAATAAGTTATAACTTCTATTATCAATCTTTTTAAGAAACAGAAATGCAGATGTTATAGTCACTTTCGAAGGCAAATAATAAAATTTTAATTTTCTAAGAAGAAACGTGTATAAAGAACAGTATATATTAAGTATACACATGATTTCCAAAGTGATTTGTACACAATAAAAAAATTATCTATAGCAGTTTCTAACTGAATTCTTTTAGAAGCAGAAATTTTTTAAAAATTATGTCTTTTAGAAGGAAGAAAAGAGCATCAGCAGTATACTTAACTACATGACTAATTCTCAATTTTGCCAGCAACTCAGGTCTTAAAAGTAACATGAATTATAAAGAAAATACAGATGATCTGTCTTTAATCTTTTCAAAGAGAAATATTACTCTTGACTTAATCTTTAAAACCTGACTCTTGTTATTGACAGCATTAAACAATGTGAATAAACTACTCATGTATTTTGTGCCCACAATGTAAATACTAATTTTCCTTGCTGTCTGGCAAAGATAGGGTCAAATAAACATAGTGCATGCAAAAGCAGTGGATGCGACTGTGTGCAATATTAGGCCAAAGTCCAAAAATTGTTCCATGATTCTCCCTGGCACACTACAGGAATGAAGCCATTGCAATAACCCCTTTGTAGTAGACTGACAACAGAAAAAATGATAAAATTTCTATTTGAAAGCTCATTTTTTACATCATTATATAGAGTATTCACATCGTAGAGAGTGGGAAAGAGCATAAGGGTGTTTCTAGCTAAAATCTAATGAGTTAGCAATGCTCCTCTTTATATAGAAATAAAAATAATTTTGGTTACACTCTGAAAAACACATATAAAAATCATAAGTATGAAACTGATGCTTAAAAATGCTAATTTTTTTTTCTCAAAAATACTATTTTTTCCCCTCCATCAGAATCTGAAAATTTAAGTCATTATTTCGGTGATAGACATAGTTCTTACAGTGATCAGCATGCAAACTACTAAATAATTATTAGAAATAATCTTTAATCGAAGTTTGTATAAGACTCACATTACACACCACTGTAAAGATAAACCATCTGAGAAAGTACAGCAACAAACAAGTTAACAGAAAGGGAGGAAGTTGTGACTCTAGAGTAATGACAGGAGTGCAATAAACTTGCCAAATTCTAAAGCAGCATTCTAGTCTAAATTTAGGGAGGCTGGCAGTGGATCAAACCCTGGATGAAGCATTAAGAAAACTGTCTCTTCAGTTACGCATCTGTGCCAGGGTTGTGTTGGCAAGAGGAACCCCCATGCTTAACAATCACAAAGAGAGGAGAAAGGAGTGTTCTGACCATTTAAAGATAGTGTGCTATAAACAAGTAAACCCTAAAAATGATTTCCACCATTTCCAGTAATGACTTCTCGACAAGAATGGTCTTGAAAAATACTCCGCCATTCCCTATGGATGGAATTTGTATCCTTCCTTCTTTATAGACTAGACTGCTATAAATTAAATCTCCCCTCAAACTTCATATGTTAAATCCTAGTGCCCAAACTGATGATATTTAGAAGTGAGACCTTTAGGAGGTGTTAATTCTTGAGGATGGAACCCTCATCAATAGGACGAGTATTAAATTAAAGGGATCCCAGAGACCTCTCTTGTTCTTCTGCCATATGAAGACCAGGGAGAAGATGATTCTCTGTGAAACAGGAAGTGGACCCTCACCAGATGCCAAATCTGCCAGCACCTTGAACTTGTACTTCTAGCCTCCAGAATGAAAGGAATACATAGTTATTCTTTAAAAGCCACCAAGTCTATGACATTTTTGTTATAGCAGCCTGAACAAACTAAGACATAGGCCTTTCATCTGGTGAGCTTCTTTGAACAAAGATGCAAAGGACTTTCTGCCTTTGGTCCTGACACTGAGAAGGGCTATCATTATAGTCTCTCTATAAAATAATCCCAAAGTTTGAACATGATACACTTGAGAGTGACTGTAATAGCCTGACACTTTTCCTTCCATACCTATTCATTCCCTTGAACTATTGACATCCCCTAGAGAAACTGTAAAATCCTTTATGTAATATACGCCTATGGCCCTTAGAAGTATACATTAAATAAACTTTGGTTGAAGAACATGTATCATGATGTTGTTTCCTCAAAACAGTTATTTTGTAAGGAACAAGATAAGTACCTAGATTTTCGTAACAGAAGAGAAGGCCCAGAAACAGAACCAAGTCCATGTCTGAACTAAATATGTCATGAAAAAGCATTTCAGTTAGGGAGTGGGTAACAAATTATTTCAGAAATAGTGATAAGACACTGGTTAATTCTCAAAGACAGAGCCTTAACAATTGTCCAAAGAAGGTCTGGGAGTCAGACTCTGTACAATGTGAGTCCTACTTTGCAACCAACCTACTTGCTCAGTGACTTTTGGAAGATTATCTAAACTCATTCTGCTTTAGTTAATTCATTCTTAAAATGAGGAAGATAATACTACCAGCTGAAGATATTGAGAGAATTTAATAATGTCATATATGCACGTTGTTTAAAAAAGTATTTGATCATACTAATTGTCCAAAAAATATTAAACATCATAATTATTAGAAATATTAGATCATTATATCACTAGATAAATTTGTGTTCGATGTAGATATTGAAGACAATAAAATATAAGTATTATCTTAAGATGACGAAGGATCTTTCTAAGGTTGATATGAATAGCTGGTAAAATAGAAAAAAAAGGTAAACTAACAATATTTTCTTAGGGTTCTTGAGATTATTACAAAAATAATACATGTAAAGCTTCTGATAGATTGTACAAGGTAGATTAATACCTTATAAGTGTTAGTTTAAAATATCATTTGTGGGAACTGGGATATAGTATGAGAGACAAAGGAGGTAATTAGAAAAATAAATTAAAATCTAAAGGGTATCTTTCATGACCCAATAATGACAATATATCATACCGGGAATTATGAGTAAGAAGGCCCATATAAGATTCTAGAATTAGAGCACAAAATATAACACTATATACACTATGGTCCCAAAATATAAAATTGTGTTTCTGTGTGTAAATGTGTGTGTATGTACCTACAGATGGGGCAGACTTAAGAATATGTAGAAAATATTACTAATTATTTTCTCTAAGTGACAGAATAATCAGTATTTTTAATGTCCATTTTACATTTTAGAGTTCCTCTCATTTGCTCCTGCATATATTAGTCATGCAATCAGATAAGGTATCTTGATGTAAAAGAACAAATCTCCCTAAAAACAATGATGAAATGTAATCCAGTCAAGGAAAACTGTTAAGGCATTTCCTAAATTCAAATATACCTGTCACCTCAGGAGCAATGTCTTGGATTTTTACCTTACTTGCAAGCTAACAAGTTAGCTTGTCACAGTTTCATAGATAGTCAGCAGAAAGACATGAGGTTTCTGGGTCAGAGCTAAAAACAGTTTATGACACACAGCTATAGCACGGGCCAGAGTAACATCTCGCCCTTGTTTTCTAAGCCCCAGTTCCCACAGGGCAACACAATGAAGGTCAGGTGTTTCCTGCCCACTCCGTAGGATGAGTTACAGGAGAAGGACATTGACGCTAGGAAGCCTCTGATCTTACACAAGTACTGCTGGCAAACAGCACAACCTCCTCTCCAGAGAAAGAGAGAGAGAATTACATTTATTACTCTGGAATTTAAAATCTGTTTCAGGGAGGTGAACAGCTCCACCTTTCAAGGCTACTTGCTTAGACAAGCATCCTGAAAAGACGACCCAGAGAAAATTGGCTAATAACACCTTTGCTCAGAAAATGAGACCCATAGAACTATGAGAGATCAAGGACTATCTCCCAATAAAACCATCTCACTAATTTATAAAGACATATTAAGCAGGTCTATTTGAAGGGGCAAATTCAGGAAAGCACTTCATATATGTAGATTGCTATCTTGAAAGTCCGACTATGCAATACGCATTTTTTATCAGCATATACTCAAATACGTGGCACTGAATTTCTTAGGTTAGCTTCTTTTTGACCTACTTTCCCCTGTAATTTATCTATTTATGAGAACAGCACAGAATGTTTCAATTGGTAGTCAGGGTTTGAATTCACATTTTTATTATGATTGAAAAATTTGAATAAATGCTACAAAGTGGGTTTTATTTTTGAGTAAAATAAAAACATAACAGAAGACATTTGTGAACATTCATAAAAACTACAAAGATAGAGACGTTGGCAGCTTTATTCAAGATTCTAAAGGTGTTTATCAGCATTCTTTATTTTATTATTCACTCTTGTCCACGGGCGATTCATAAAGCTTAATCTAGACAAAATAGCGAAGACAACATTAATGATGCTGAGTGCATAAGGCTAAAGGCGAGAGAGAGATCAGAAAATAAAAGCTTTGTTATATTGTGTCAGATTCAAAAGACTGGCTTCGTTTTGTTATTTGCAAAATACGAGATTTGTTTTGTCACTCTTCATTTCAAAACTGCACACCCTAAGATAATTTTAACTGAAAAAAATTACATGTATAAGAAATATAACTTTTTAAACTTTATACCTGTGGTTTTTCATTCATTCAAAAATACATATATGTGTGACCCCTGCCCACTGGAAATCAAGAGATTGAACTTTCACTTACAATCTGTAGACATAAGAGTTGGCCAACTACAGAGAGTATTCTTTTCTCTGAAGCGATGGGGATTAATAGATTTATTGTGGAATAGAAGCCAGGGTGAAGCTAACACTGAGGAAAAAGTACAAGTTTTTATGAACACAAACAGGCTTTTTTATAGTCAGGTAGAGAAAGGGAGTAAATAGTGGCAAAACTTCAGGAAAGGAACTGCGTGTTACTTGAGCCAGAAGCTGATTTCAAAGAAATTGGGAGAGCATGGCATGAAACTCCTAGAGCTCGCGTGCACAGCGTTCCTGCTAGCACCTGGAAAACCAGAAAGCCAGCTGTGTGGATTCCAGTCTCTCCTGAAAGCCAGGAGAAAAATGGGGACCGAGGTTCACATTTTAGTTAACAAGATGACTGTTTATTTCTCCAGGAACCACGGGCCCAGTTAGTAGATGCTTAAGAGTGGTTTTCAGCAGGATTCTCACTTCGTACATGAATCCACACATTATATTCTTTTCACTTGTTTCCTATAACCTCGATTTGAGAGCACATAAGGTGGGGAGCATTGGAACGTTCAACATATATTTTCTGAGATACTATGACTATAGCTATAACCAAGTGAAGTGTTTCCCAATCATCTATTAGTGTATCAATAAAACCATGTTCTGAGTTATCAAAATTGTCACTAAAGTAGTAACTCAATCCTCCAGCCTTCCTCCTAGGTAATAAAGATTTTTTTCAATGTCTCTCTCCCTCCGATTCCTCTGTCCTAAAATCTGGCTTCTTCAGAAAACATTTTAAAGATTTATTATATGGATTAAGATAAAAAGAGTAGGAGTCTTTTTTTTTTTTTAAGGCAGGACTCAAATTTAAGCATTTATAACAAAAATTAAGAAACATATATCATTCCCTGTACTGTATTAACTTTGATTCTTCTAAGCTTAATCTTATCATAGGAGGCAGGAAAGGAAGGCAACGTTTATTTATTTGCCTATTTATTTCAGTGCCCTTTTAATTCTCTTTTTTTTCTTCTCAGGCCTCTTGGGTATTCCTGTTCCATGAAGCTATGTGCAGCCCCTGGTAAGTCATCAGTAAAGTTACCTCAAACATGATGCAGATGAGGGAGAAATACCAGAATCATCACCTACTTTCGCTTTGGCTCTTCTGCATTACCTCATTACTATAGGGTTCCTCTTTCTAGCCCATTTCAACTTCCTCACACCTGCCTCTACATCACTCCAGAGGTATAAAAAGATGCCAAAACTAGATCTCAAACACAGGACTCTGCTCGTTCTAATGCTATTTTTCTAGAACTACTCTTCTGGAGTAATAGGTCACATTGACAATACCTTAAATTAGTAAAATGATAGCTATTAAATACAGGTACCTAGGAAATATTGAAGCAAGATGTTGTTTAACAGTTTCCTCTACTTTTCAAATCATGTTGATGGAGAGCTGTCTACATTATCCCCCACGTGTCTGCCATTAGGTGTTTTAGTTTGGTACCTGTGCAATGGGGCCAGCTCTGAGCAAAACTGCAAAGGCAACAATGTGTATCTTTTGTGATTCCTCTATTTGGTGCTGACAAACCCCTCGGACTCTGCTTTCTCCATTATGAAAACTTGTTTTCAGAAAAGTATCTGCCCTTAATCATGTTCCCTTTTTAGTCACCTTCAAATAAAGTCATCAAATAACCTCAACTTCAGGTAATCTGTATAGTCAACAATAATAATCTCTGCTAGAATTATTTGGGCCTAATAATAATTTTGCAAAAACTCTCCTTTCCACTCTGTAAAGAATTTTAAGAGAATAGACATTATCTTGAGAAATGAAATTAGTTCAGTGCCCTTAAAATCAATTATCACAGGTATTATCTTGCTCCACCAAGAAATTATTCCAGTGTCTTATTAAATAAGAATGATGTCATATATATAATATATAATGTATATTATATATACATTATATAATATATTTTATATAATATACAACATATACCTAGAAAATAATAGATTACTATAAACATCCATTAAAAATATGAGTCACTGGACTGCCTCATTGACTCATCTATGGATTGATTGACTATTATGCATGAGACTTTATAAGAAACATTTCATATATATAATATTTGTGCATAGGTATTTAGCTATAAAATTAGGGTAAATTGAATAGCAATTAAAGAATATATTGAGTATACTAAGAAATGCCAAACATGTTGTCAAATTTATTAATTTGGATAGGAAAAATCCAAAGTACTTTTTGTTCTGCCTATTTGTACAAAAAAAAAAAAAAAAAAAAAAAGGACTTTATTTTTAGAGATGTCTTTATCTCTATTTAAATGTAGAATTGAGATTGCCTGATAACTAAAACAGCCATCGTTGATTTGTTCATTTATTTTGTTGTCACTTTTAATCCCAAAATGATTAAACATCTTTCAATCTCATTTTCATTTCATTCAGTTTAGTTGTTTCAAAATTGAATTGTACAGAGTCTTAAAATCATGATACAAAATAAACAAGTAGTCACAGAAAACCTGTGACTTGGATCTTAACATTTACATAGCACTTTGGAATACATCAGCAGAGTTTGCATGAGAATCTCAATGTCCTCTCACTGATCTTTTTCTGGAAAGAAGGGGTAAACATTCTAGAATGTAGTTTTTCACTCAACACGATTATAGCAAAGTAAGCTCTTTCAGTCTCTGTTTCCTAAACTGAAAAAAAAAAAAAAAAAGAAGTGAAGATTCAGAATAGGCCTTCCCAAGATGTACCACTGCAGCATGTGAATTATTTTGAGCGAAAAGCAATTCAGACCTTGGGGGCTCAAAAGAAAATTTAACTTCTCCCTTAAGGAATTTAAATTGGTGGCCTTGCCTATAACAAAAGTTATTAGCAGAAATAACTTTTTTATGACCTATGTATATGGCAGGGCAAGCATCTAATTAATGAATTAATGAGCATCTTTTTTTCTTCTTATCCTGTAAATTCCCACCACTCTCCTCTGAAGCCTCAGGCCTCTTACCTCATTCTTCAGCTCAGAATGTCATATATGCCTCATTTTCCCTGTCTCTTACTTTCTCATGTGCGCGGGGTTCCCATACACATGTATGTAATTTAAAGTGCTTATTTTTTTCTTTCCACTCTGTCTCAATTATTAGACCAGCTGAAAGAACCTAGAAAGGTAGATAAAAATGTCTTCCTCCCCCACAAGAAAATTCATTACACACACATGTACACACACTCAAAATATCATCTAACTCTACCTTCTCCTTTCAATTTTGTGGTAAATATAATAAAACAATAATATAAAAAATACAAAAAAAAGATGAAAAATGTCCAAAATATTTCATCTTTTTTTGTACTTTTTTATATTACTGTTTTTACTCGTGGATTTTTCGTTCCCTATCATTCTCATTCTGACTCTGAGTTTGGCCATGGCACATGTGTTATCCAGTGAGAATTTAGAGGTGTGACTTAAATAGAAGTTTGTAAAAATGCTTATGCTTTTCCACTTTGCTCTTGTAAGACTAGCTTGCTAAAGGACTAGAAGATTATGAAGTTCAGTCAAGTTGCTCTTGTCATTTTAATGAAGGCCATCCCAGTTCGGTATCAGTCAGATGGTCATGACACATGTGAGTGATCCCAGCCAAGATCAAGAGAGCTGTAGAGCAACCTGGCTAGCCAACTAACTTACAGAAATAAAAACTTAGTATTTATGCTATCGAGGTTTTAAAGTAGTTTATGACAAGCAATTATCTATACATTTCCCTCCTACCCTGACTTAATATAGACTTTTATTAAATTTACCTACACTACAATTGCATTAATATGATAACTAATCTTTAGTCAAGCATTCTTTAAATCCCTCTTTCCATATAGAGGGTTTATCTTTCTTTTTAGGTGATAGATAATAAAATATCCCTGCTCAAAAACCTCTGGTAATCTTCTGTTGCCTATTAAATCTCAAATTCCCTACTCTGGAATTAAAAGCTCTCCAATATCAGCTCACAAATGCCAAGATTTGAGACATTCCTTTTACCTAGAATGCCCTCCCTTTTTCACTACCATTATCTACAAATATTCCCCATCTTCCAGGGGGGAATTGAAATCCTACTTCCTTGTTGGTTAACTAGCCAACAGTGATTTTTTTTTTTTTCAGATCTTACCCTATACTTTATTCACATATGTCTTATTGCACTGATCACATTCTGATTTATAAAATAGTTGATATGTGCACATGTCTAATCTTTATTTTACACCTTGCTTTACAGCTAAGGTCAGAGATCAGGGTCGTCCTCCACTTTCCTTTGCCATTCTTCTTGCATTTTCCTTCATCTGCATGATCATAACTACTACTGCACCCTCTCCGTGACTTTAATTTCAGACTTTCCAATCACAGACCACTAACTCCACTATTTCTAGCTCATTCCCTCTAGTCCCTGACCTCAACAATTTCTTCTTCTCATCAAACCTTTGAATTTTATAGTCCTATAACTTTTCACTGTCCAGAACCATCTTTATTATTATTATGATTACACAGTCTGAATAACATAGTTATTATCATACACTCTTGCATTTTACACCCTTTAATTTCTTCACTCTGTCTTAATTATTTGGTAAAACCCCACTTCTAATTAATCAAATTCTCTGTTTTTTCTATACCCGCACTCTTATAGCTGTATATGGCTGAAAAAAAAACCATAAATCATTGTGCTGGTTAATTTTATATATCAAAACAATTGGGTCACAGAGTTCCCAGATATTTGGTTAAATATTATTCTAGGTATGTCTATGAGGGCGTTGCTGGATGAAACTAATATTCGAATGGATAGTTTGAGTAAAGTAGATTTCCCTCCCTCATATGGTTGGGCCTCATCTAATCCATTGAAGACCTGAATAAAACAAAAACACTGAGTAAGAGAAAAATTCTCTCTCTCTTTCATATATATATATATACATACACACATATATTATACTAGATAATAAAAATAAATATAATAATCTATAAAAATTATAGATATTATATACAGACACTAAGAGACAGAGACAGAGACAGAAATGGTAATAGAGACAGAGATAGAGATAGAGATAGAGAGAGAGAGAGAGAGAGAGAGAGAGAGAGAGAGAGAGAGAGGATTTTTATACATACCCTTAGTTCTAGTCTTTGGATAACACTGACTGATATAACAGTGTTGACTCACCTCACTTTAAATTCATGACTTTGAAGATAATTGCAACCTAGTCCTCACTGCTACATGACAAACTATTAAAATATCTTTCTTAATTCAATCAGTTTTAAATGACCAAATCATTTTTAGTTATCCCTCTATTTTTAGTTACCCCAACATTCTTTTCCCAATCATCACTACCAGCTATCGGCTTTGCTTTTTATTTACTGGGAAAATAGAGGTAATCATAAATTAATTTTCACACATTCTTGCTTCCATTCTATCAGTGTATTTGGATCTGTACCATATGCTTGACCCACTATTTACTTCCCTCTCTCAGGAAATATCCTCTCAATATTTGCTGCATGAAATCCTTTCTCCACTACTCAAGTCAATCCCGCAAGTAACCTTTATATTTTCTATGTCATTGATTTTTCCCACTTTACCAGAGTAATGCCATGTGAATACAATGCTTTAATTTTTCCTGTTTTGAAAAAACTTAATTTATTTTTTTTAACAAGCCTTCCTCAATGCTCTACTATCCTTTATAGATTAAACTCTTCTTCTCTGCCCCATACTAATTCTATTAGCTAGGAGCAATTTTTTAAAATTCCTCTGCCTTAGTTTCATCATCTAAAAGTATAGATAAGTATAGTGTCTACCTCTAAGAATTGCTATGAAGATTAAGTAAGTAAATCACTTAAAAGAGTGGTTAGTATGTAGTTAACTGAATAAATATTAGATATTTTATAAATAGTCTTTGATAACATACACTCAATAATAGTATATTATACAATAAAATATTATCTCAACTTTTCTGTTACTCTCTCTCAAATCCACTCTCACTTATAAGAATTTATTGTATAAGCGTATAAAAGAGTCCTGGTCAAGGTCCAGTTAAAAAAGAGAGAAATAAATATTTCAAAAAGAATGGATTTCACATAGGATATTGGTAATACTGAAGTTGGAAGGTTGGAGGAATAAAAAGAGAAAATAAAGTTAACTCAGGGATAAGAAACTGCAGGGAACAGCTATTATTTCTAGGGCTAGAAGAACACAAGGAGGAAATGGTGTTACAGGAACAAGGCACTGAGGTGGCGTTGCTGTCTTGGAAGTTGAGAGGTTGAAAGAGATACACAGGAAGTACGGTCTATGAACAGAGGAAGAGAGTTGAGCCAAAGAAGAACTCTGGGGTCACTGCCACTTTGGCTTCTGATTTCCCATTAGTGCCTCCAGTTGGAGAAACCCAAGAGAGAGCCAGTTGGAAAAGTCACCTGGAAATTGTTTGCATACACATGGTTTCTGAACTACCAAGAAGAGTAGGAGTTACAAGACATAAATTTCTGGCTAAAGATCATGTAGATAATCATGACTATGCAAAGAAAATAAATTTTTCCTAATCCTAAAGATTATTCAAATAAAAATTATTCAAGATAATTTAATGGCATAAGATCTAAAAGTACATAAGTTGTTTTACTCATTCACCCATTTGTAGCACAATGTTACAAATGTGGAATTTTCTGCATGGAGAATAATGCTGAGTTTGGTTGTGTAAACATGGAAGTAGGTAGGATCGTAAGCACCATAAATAAAAGGAGATAAAAGACATCCAGAGTTGACAAAAGTTATTTATTCACACATTGTCAAATCCACGATTGTCTTCTAGGTGGAAGGGAACTTGTTTCCACTTGCAGATAGTTATCATGCTTTTCTTTCTCCAACTGAATGTTGTAACTGTGTGTGTTTTGTGTGCAAGTGATGTGTGTGTGCGCGTGTGTGTAGAATTACACAGTATAGATGACAGATTAACACCTGACCTGGTTTTTTTAATCCATGTGACCTCGAGCAAGCAAATTAACTGTATCGGGCCTCAAATATCTCATAAAGAAAGTAAAGAAAATGTTATCACTTATTCATAATGTTGTATTAAATGATTGTGGTATAGGTATTAAAATTTATATCTGATACTGAATTAGCAGTTTATAGATATTACCTATTATTTTTGTTGTTTCTATTGCTGATTTTGGTGTAGTTTTGAAACTATTTCTATTTATTTTATCATGTACAGTTTTTTTCATATTATTTAGGATTTCAGAAAATGGCATGATATATAATAGTTACTAAATATTCTATTTTATGTCTTGATATATTTAATTTATTCATCTAATTATTCATTCTAATCTAAGTTTCTCAGCAGCAACTTAGAGTCACTCAATTGTAAATAAGCCCATGTGAAGTGGAAATAAAAACACAGTTACACTGGTTTGAATACCTGATTAAATATGCCCATCATTCTCTCTGAAGACTGCAACAAAGGATATATTTTCTCCCTAACGACATGCTTGAATCTTTAATTGTGTAACCAAAACGCCTTCCTAAGGATCTTCTGTGAGTATTAGGGGAGCCGTTGAAGAACCTTTATTCTTTTCTCACTGAGAATATGCTTCCTAGTAGGAAAAAATTGGGTGCAAGATTGAGCTTATAGTTTAGTTCTTTTATAACCTCTACATGTGTCAAGGGAACTATGTAATAAAGTCAGTCACTTCTCTGCTACCAAGAGCAGTGATTACAGTATAAATTGCATGAATTTCTCAAGTCATCAGAGACTTTTATAGATGACAAGGACTCATGATTTATTTTTTTTATTACCTAACCTATAGCACAGGAATAAAAAGTGTAAATATTTCACTGGTTGAAACTTTAGCAAAATTATAATAAATTTATATTACTCTAAAACAATTCCAAAAACATTTTCATATACTGTGTGTTGCATATTTTTTTTACAAGAACTAATTTCTATCAGGAAAAAGAAACCTTAAAATTACCTTCTTACATCCATCTTGTTCCCCATCACCTTTCCAGTTTAACTCCCTTTGGGTACCTAGTGATGGAATATATCCTAGAGATGTTTAGCTGTTTTCCTGTTACCGCAAAGTTTCATAGATATGTGTGTATGTTTCTTGTTTAAAAAATCTATACCCAACAAAATGCATAGACTCTAAGTGTTTAGTTCATTGTGTTTGACAAGACCTAACACATTTCTGTCACCACAGAAAGTTTCCTTGCGTCTCTTTTAGTGTCTGTGAGACCCATCCATGTTGTTGCATGCCTCAGTAGAGGGCTGTCTTTATGGCTGAACAGTACTACATTATATGGGTTTACCAAATGTGTTTGTCTGTTCTGTTGGTAGATATTTGGTTTGTTTCCAGATTTAGACTATTATGGTTTATAATTATTCATTATTGACTATTAATTTGTAGTGATATGTGTGCATGTGTATCTACATGTGCTTATGTGTCTATTCTACATCAGATATATTCTACTAGTAAGTAAACTGTAAGCTACTGAATCATTTCCTTAGTGGTGTTTTTCATGAGCAGAAATGATCGATTTTAGCCTTGTCTTATTTACCAATTACTTTCCATTATAAATAGTTCTTTTTGTATCTTGCCTAAAAAAATTGCCTATCACCATGATCACAAATATAATGCTTTGTGTTTTCTTTTGTAAACTTTATGGCTCTAGCATTTATGATTAGACCCTTGATCCTGTTTGGAATAAATATTCCTTATAAAATGAGTTAAGAATTAAAAAATTATTTATTTTTTTTATAGGAATATCTAGTTAATTCAGTACCATTTGACTCGATACCTACAAAAAAGTTATAATGACATTTATACACACTTAGTGACTTTCGGGATAGATGACCCTCAATTAATTGGTTAATTTTGAAATAAAGCTTTCATATTTTGGAAAGTATATCATTTTACATTTACTTTTTAGACAATCTTTATTTAAAGATGTATAATATAATTATAATATAATAGTTCTTATGGGCTGGATTGTGTCTCCCCAAAATTCATATGTGGAAGTCTTAACTCCCATTATCTTAGAATATGACATAATTGGAGATAAAATCTTTAAAGAGATAATTAAGTTAAAACGAGGCTGCTATGGTGGACCCTAATGACATATAATGGATGTATTTATAAGAGACATCAGTGGTGCATGCACACAGAAAAAAGGTCATGTAAGGATACGACGAGAGGCAGCCGTCAGCAAATCAAGAAGAGAACTCAGAAGAATCCAAACTGTTGACACCTTGATCTTAGACTTCTAACCTCTGGAACTTTAAAAAGTAAATTTTTGTTGTTAAATCCATCTAGTGTGTGGTATTTTACTATAGCAGCCCTAGCCAACTATTATGTGGTATCAGCCAGAAATACATACCCTAAATATAGAGACAGGTGGCCTGATAATAATCCCTAGAGAAAACTTGTTTCTTAGATTCAGGTTCCAATTTTTGCCCTTCCTGATCCTGCATAGCGTGGTCTGTGTCCAAGTCTAGCTGAGCTAGCTAAGATAACTGCTCATTATGAGAAGTGATGGTCATGGACCCACCATATTTCTCTTCTGCCCATCATTATGTCCTCCTCTTGTCCCTCAACTACTCCTAACAGACATTTAAAGCCAAATCTTCTGAAAAGTTATCGTTAGAAGTTCAAATCTCAAAAGAATATTATCTATCGGATTCCTGACAATCGTTTGACTTAGGCCAAAACAAAACAAAAGGGTCTCTATAAATATTTCCTTCCATTTTTTCCTCATTCATGACAAAGTAAAGGAATGAGGTGATAACAGGCCAACTCAGAATTTCTGACAACTTCAACCCCCCTCTTCTTACAAAAGGGGGGGGAAACTAAGTCTTTTATTCAATATTCCTCATATGGGGGGATGCTAATAAAAGTGAAATAAAAATAGAAGAACATCATAAGAACATCAGTTTGAATTCTATTCATATCAAGCTAAATAATAAAAGTTACCATTTCCCTGCTGAATATAAACTAAGGTGAAAAACATACTAGAGTAACCCAAATCCTTTTCTTAATGGTTCCATTATCCTATGTAGTTTAATACATTCCAAGAAAGAAAGAAAGAAAGAAAGAAAGAAAGAAAGAAAGAAAGAAAGAAAGAAAGAAAGAAAGAAAGAGAGAAAGGAAAAAGAAAAAAAGGAGCCTAAGAATGAAGGTAAAATTTTAACTTAAGCTTTAACTATTGAGTTTTATGTATATTTTATTTTAACATAAAATAGCCTATTTAAGGGAAACAGAATATTCCAAGGCCACTGAAGATAAACTAAACACCAAGATACTCGTGAAAAACTAATTTTGGATGAAATAAACATAAACAAAGGTATGTCGACTTAATTAGGCATTAATTTTAAAATCAAGAGCTATCAAAACTCAGAAGTGGTATTAAATTAAGTGTATTACTTAATTTAATATTTATGACTGAATAGTTATTATATGAGCTAAGTCTGTAATAAACTTTTGACCATATCAGCTTATAAAAAATCTGCATTTTTGATGTCTCCTTTTTTATTTGTTTAATCAGTTTTCATCCCAAATCTCACCAAAGAAATACTATATAATAGCAATATTTTGATACTGTTATTTTCAGAAAAAGCACACTGACCAGTTTATACAAAGGTTTTCTTTCAGAGAATATTTATGAAACAAACTTGAATTATCCCTTTTGTGTGAGTGAAACCAAGATCTTTTTTGTTTTGTGTACTTATATAAAATGAGAAAGATAAAAGAGCAGCATATGTTATGGCTTTGGGCTAGTGTGTATATTTTGCTTTTCCACAATTTTCCAAGACTTCAGTATTTAGACTTCATTTTTCCTTAGAGATGTTTTCCTGTGGTAAATTTTATTTTAAAATGCATTTGGATGCAAAATAACCACAAGTTCCCAAAAGACTGAAAAATTTGCAGAGAACATGGTACAGAAAAAAAAGGACTGAATACGTTAAATTTTACTACACTTCATTTTATGTACAAACTGTATTTCTTTGGTTTAAATTACTTATAACTTAATAAACTTATTATCAGTATTTAGTGGACATATGCTTCTATCTGTGAAAACTGGATATTTTGGGTAGGAGTGGCATAATTTATGTTTTAAAATTAAAGAAATTTTTTTTTCATTTAATGGTTTTTCAATTAAGGATAAGGTTTTTAGTAATTAATTAAAAGTCATTAAGAAGAGATCGGTATGTAGTGATTTTTTAAAATGGTTCTACTTTTAAAAGATCTTATACATGAGAACAGGATAATTCACAACTATCTTTATTAAATAGTGTAATCCAAGGCAGTAGTGAGAATTTAAGACATTTGTGGTACTACTTCTTCTCTAAATTGTCATACAGGTTGTGCGAGGCGAGTTATTTGATTTCTAGTGAAGTGAAACCCAGCATATGAAAGTGGCAATCCCTTGTAAAATGATACTAACATCAAATCTAAAAGTTCCAGGAAATGTTTCCTTGTTTCAGTTCTTGTCCTAAGACCTCAATAAAGAACTCTTAAAGGGTTGAATTTCCCAGAATTCTTGATGGTGATAGAGCAGCACAAAAAGCAACTCCTGCTCAGCTAAAATATAACTAATGTTCTGTTCTTCTCCAGTATTTACATACATACACGCACATACACACACAAACACACACATACATACATATGTACATATATACACACATATGTTTGTATATGTATGTATGTATATGTATGTGTGTGTATATATACACATACATACACATACATATGGTATTTCAAATTTTAACTGTTCATAGAACATATCAGAGTAACCACTTTGACTTTGGTCAGCACAAGACTTCATAACACATTATCTTATGCAAAGAAGTAAATAATATAATATGACTATCTAAAATGAGTTTTCTGTCAGAAGTTTAATTTGAGAACTCTGCTTTGTCAATTCCATAAACAGAAAAATCTCCAACATAGTACACATTCAACTTCTTTATTTGATATTAATTTCAACATTACAATGTGTTTTACATTAATTTCTTTTATTAAAAAGGCATTTGTTACCTCTTGGTGTAGTGTAAGCTTTTACTGTTGAAAGAGGATTTTGCAAATGCTACTCAGGAAAGTTTCAATATTAGAAATCTGAAAAAAAATTATCATAGATTCTTAGGCTAACCAGCTTAATTTTCTATTGAGTGTTCAAATATGATCAAAGTAATATGCAATATTCTTTACTATGGTATATACCATAAAACAAATTTATACAAATAAATCTGAGTATTTACATATGATTATAGATATAAATTAAATAAAATATATAATTATAGATGGTGTTTAAGTGCTAACTTTTGATAAAATAATGGGGGCTACTAATACTAATTACCTTGCTATATCTAGTACATAGGATTTTTTAAAACAGATCTAAATATTTATAAAACTCTTCCTTTTAAATTAAAGAAAGAAAGGACCAGTATTTTGGTGATTTTAATAAATTATTTAAATAACATGTTTTGCAATGACAAAGTAAAGTGTCTAGTTTAAAGGTCATTCCTTCCGCATCATTCAGTTTGAGTGGCCCCAGGTCTTGTTTGTCCTATCAACAGAAGATTTTTTTTCAAGTTGTTTGATATAGCACCCTTATAATGAAAAAATACCTGGTCTTTAAGTTGGCTGCTGACCTACATACCTATTATACATGCATTGGTTCACTCAGTTTTACTATGCAAATATCAGGATAGAAAGAGAAAAGAAAAACATGTCAAGGAAACTGTATTAACATATGTCAAAGTAGTTACACTGACATTAAATTTAGTTTTTGGCATCCTGCAAAGACACAATAAATTATCTAATCGTCGTGATCTGATAAAAACTATATGCCAATTCTTCAAACAAGATCATTTTGTCCTGATACTAAATCATCCAGCCAATGCATCAATTTAATAGACAATATAATATTAGATGGAATTCTTAAGTCATATAATGATGTCTTATGGAGGGAATCTATCGATATGGAATTTAAGTGAGTTTGTTGCTGATAACTTACCCCACTGTGAAGTAGAAGAGTAGCCCTTTGGTCTAAGAAAACTCATTTTTTTTAAAAGTGATTATTTAAGTAATAATGAAATATTCAGTTTTAGAAATAAAATTGGACATTTAATGTACAAATTATCTTCTTCAATCATTCAGTCAGAAATATTCATAATAATATCCATACTTTGGTGTGCTTTCCACCCTCCCCCCTTTCTGGGGCAATTTGCAATCTGTAATCAGCTTGACTTTCGTCGCTTACATATAATTCAATTTAACAAACATTTATGAAGCAACACTCACCTCATCCAGACACTTTGCTAGGGTCTGAGTGACATAAGAGATTGGACACTGGTCATTTTTCTCAGTTATAAAGCTAGTTTTGGGTCGCCCTATGTGTTGACACTTCTGCTGTGTTTATCCTGTCTCTGTCAAAAGCACAGTTTCCATATGAAACACACTGCAGTAACCTACTAAGAGGGTGGGAATTTTAAAGTGTCTTTTCTTTTGCAAAGAAAACTGTAGACACCTTCTAATAAACAATGCTATAGTGTATGTTTCTAGTTATTTTAATTTCATTTCCAAGTAGGAAGTATACTCATGAAAATGCCAATTTGATATTCTGAATGTCCCATTTTACTACCTTCCTGTCCTCTTTTCTGTACTGTTCAAATATGTATAAAAGATATAGCAGAATGAACATTTTTAAACTCAAAGCACAATTTTATCAGTATTTTCTCAATGTTCAGGTGCACAGCTGGATACATGTTTTTTCCCTCTCAAGAATCACTTGGTCTAAACTGGTCGTTTCAGTGTATCAGCATTAGTCATCTTTAATCCCCCAAAGATAACATTGGGAAGAATGAAATAAGTCAGAGACTCTAATCCCTCTTTCTTTCATATCACTCTTTTTCGAGTGGGGAGATCAGCCTTGATAGTGGATTACTGGATGCCGCATGTTATGGCAATATCATAGATCAGATTTTTAGCACAAAAATACATTTTTCTGATCAGTAAACACCACTGGCTGAATTCTTATTTCTCATAAATGTCCTGCCATAGCACTGTGTGCATTTTGTTTTGTTTATTATTGGGGTGTTTATTATCATTCTCCTTTAGCACAACTTCCAAGAATTTGCGTCTGTCACTTGGAGCTGAGATTCAAGAAGCAGCTGGAACTTGGTTGCATTGCTGTATTTCCTGATTTAGATTTCAATAAAATGTCTTTAAGTGGCTTTAGGCTGGTTGGCTTCAGCTTACATAGACACACGGCTATCACCTATTTTTCGAGAGTTTATTTTAAGCCTCATATTGAGTGCATGTTTTTGTATGAGGTAATGACAATCAGAGGCTGGTCTCTAAGGTTAGATTTTGAGAAAAACTCACCATTATGACTACATGAAAGCAAAATGGAATTGTTTGGGATTAACCATTTTATCGAATTTCATGTATTTTTGGCAGGCCAAGGAAAAATTGGCTTTCAAAATATATTATCTGATATCTAGAAAAAAAAACTCCACTTACTATTATTGTTTTAGTACAATTAAGCCAAGTCGAATTTAAACGTATCTAAATGAGTGCTGTATCAAGCCTTTTTACTGGCCAGATACCTTTAAGAGAGAAAGTTTCCATCATTTCCACTCAATTTAAAAAAAAAAAAAAAGAAACCTTCACAAACATTGTTTTTATTCACTTATTCACTCACTAATCTGAAAAACATTAAACATATTACGAAAAAGTGAGTTTAAAAGGAGACCTGAAAGATAAGTTTACATTTCCTCATCAGAATGGTCTAAGAATTAATTGCCAACAACCAAAGAGTCTCCAGTGTTTCATTTCAAAGCTAGACACTGTGCTAGTTACTATCTACTGTGCATTCAAGGATGAATCAAGCGTACTCACTATTCTGCAGAATATCCTCCAGTAGTAGAGGAGACAGGTCTGTGAAGAATAACAGCAATGGAATAACTCCTACAACTGAAATATAAATAAGAGATTATTGATGTGCACAAGAGAAAGTACTTCTGCCTTGATAAGATATGGAATATTCTTAGAAAAGGTGACATGAACTGAGTCATTCATTTATTTATTTAAAAATATGTTGTATGGGTGATATTTTTGTGCCATGCTTTTCTTTGCTTTTTTCTCATAACCTTCTTTGAAGAATGAGTCTTATTTTTCTCCCCAGGAAAAGGAAGATATTTTCTGCATCTCTTGGGGTAATATTCCATTTAATCCTTTATTTGATCAAGGACTTTCTGCAGCCAAGTTATGTTGGGATTTAATCCTAAAGGTCTAGTAACCAAGGGAGATGAGGACAGATCCTGAAGATGGGACACACGTGTTTCCATGGCGAAGAGATACTACAGTGGAGGGAGTATGCTTTTATAGAGAGGAATGGGCTACTTCTACATAAATAAATAAGAAATCCATAATGTAAAAATTTTTAGTATATCAATCCAGGTCTCTTCATCATTTTACTTCTCAATCAGAGCCTTGACTTTATACAGGAAAACTACCTTAGTTGACTGTTAAAGTTTCTTTGAAGCTCTAGTACTTTATTCATGCAGTCCTAGGCCTGGTTCTCAGCTTTAATTGCTCTCTGGCTATAATTAGGGCTTAGTATGCTACTAAGGAAGCCCCTAAATTGCTGTTTAATCATTGTTACCCTTTGGTTATCTTTTCTCAAAGCATCTGTTGCACTCAGCATCAGTCACTTGATTTCACTGTCTTTTATGTCCTGTGGTTTCTTACCCTATATCTTTCAAAGTTGTAATATATTGTCCTTTCTAGTGCATCTCTTTCTACTGACATACCAATCCAGCTTATTGCAAGAGGAAATTTTAACAATAGTATTGCCCCCTTATGCCAGAGTCATCGATGCTCATATAAGACTAGGAATGGGTTGTAGATGTGAGCTAGCAGATGATTAAGCTCCTGAATTCTATCTTTTATTTCTCTGACAAGTCCAGGTAACAATAATTGCAGACTAGACTACTGAGAAACTGAATCTGAGAAGATTAACATGCAAGAATTTTATCATAGCATGCTTGACAACCTCAAAAAGGGATAAAATGAAGCAGGATTAAACAAAATGAGAAAATTGGCTATAATGTAGTTCAAACAAAGCCTTGAGCTAAATCTATAAGGAGCTCTGAAGCTGTGATGGCCCTTTAGCACTGACTTTATTGTAATAAGGGGATTGGGTTTTATATTCTTGCATCTATTATTATTAAATGCAGTTATCTCTAGGAAGTGGGTGTGACCTTAAGGAAAGCAGCTGACTACAGCGTGGGGCATTTTCTAGAAAAACTGTCATCTGAGAAATCTACCCTGGATATTTGGGAAGTAGTACTAGCCTCTAGTACATGCCACCACTTTCAATAGATAGAGAGAATAATGGCAGGCAAGAAACTATGGCAGATGGACATATGAAACTCAAGCTGTATGGCCAGGGCCCTGTGGTTTTCAGGAAGCTCAGATTAACTTAATCTTCTAGATGAGACCCACAGATGTTCTACAAAGAATGGTGGGTCTACAAAAAGTAAAGATCATTACAAGAATTGCTCAGTATTTAGGAGCACAGAAAACACCAGTACAATGTCTTCTGCACTAACTATATAAAATTAAGCCAAATTTCAAGGTTAAGAGTTTGGTCTCCTGCAAGACTATCTTCACTTCAGACACCAGCCACAAACCCAAGTTCCCAGAGCCACTCTCACTTCTGACCAACTGGCTACATATTTGAGAGTTCTCACTACTTGCTCAGGTTTTATAAATACTATAATGACTCACAGAACTCAGCAAAGTGCTAACTTATTATTACAATTTTATTACACCAGAGAGGATTTTAAAAAGAACTAGCCAAACAAAACACACATAGGTCAAAGTTTCAGAGGATCCCAAACTCAAAACTTCCTGTGTCCTCTTCTTACAGAGTCAGGTTATGTTACCCTCCCAGCACATCAATGTGTAACAATACACAGAATATTGTCAACCAGGAATGCTCTTTCAAGTTCTGTTTCCGGAATTTTTATTGAGGTTATATTTTCTAGGCTTAATTGATTGAATCATTGGCCATGCAATCGAATTCAATTTCTAGTCCCCTTTCCTTACACAGAGGCTGAGCTGATACCACATGGCTCAAACAAAGCTGGAACCCATACATAACATGCTTGATCTTTCTGGCCTGGTCAGCCCTTACCCAGAGTCAACTCTCATTAGCACAAACTATCTAAAGTCCCACTATGAGTCACCTCATTAGCATAAATCACCAGGGTCCACCATAAATAGCAAATACTCCTATTATTTGGGAAGTTTCCAAAGATTTAGAAGCCACTTTCCAGAACTGGTGACAAAAGCCAGACTAATTCTTCATTACAGAGAAACCAGACACTCCACTGAGACTTTGGGATCCAGAAGACTTTATGAATCAGAAGAATACTTTCTTTCATGCCCTGTAAGGACTCAGTACACTCCTTCATATAACTATTTGATACCTTGAAAGGAGGAAATAGAGTGGGGAGTGGATGAAAAGGGACAAGAACTTAGAAAAAGTGAGCCTTTACATAAGTTATTTTTATACCAGCTCTGGTATAAAAATAGATATTTTTTAAAGTGGCTTTTCTTTTCATTGCAAACTTAAATTTTCTTGATACCCAGTGGAATTGAGGCACTTAAGAGAGATTAGAGAAGTCATAGAAAATAAAGAAGTTAACATGTTTTCGTTCACTAGAAAATAATATGAGTATATTTGGAATGACATTTTATGTATATTAAATATGTCAGCCACAAATCTAGGAGCTGCAGATATAATTAATAAACAAAGTAAAGCCCCCTCTCTCACGTGCATAAGTAATTATAATAATGTGTGAAACTTCTTTAATAGGAGTGGCAAAGGGTCTTATAGGAACACATAGATGAAGCATCTAACAAAATCTTGGAAGGTATGATAAGATTCCCAGGAAAAGTGAGCCTAAGATGAGACATGACAAACGAATCAATATTCCATCAGCAAATGTGATCTTAGAATTGTAAGCAAGCCACAGAGTTTTCAGTGTTTCATTTCAAAGACATTGATTATCTGTAGTCTCTGATCCAAGCATGAGAAGGAGTCTGGGCACACTTAGATTAGCCAGATTTTTCTTATTTTTTTCAGTCTAAACCTACTTGACCAAATAGCTTTGTTACAGAGGATGGTGTAATTATAGGTCTTCCCCATTATGGCACAAGTTTCTTCCCTTGCATTTGTTTAGTTCAGATGTCCATCAATATGCAGATAAAGATTTAGAGAATATAATAACAAATCTGTGATTAGCATAAAACCAAGAAAGATAATGAACACAGTATAAAACAGAATCAAGATTTGACAAGATTTTGAGAGGCTGGAGTAATTTAATAATGAAATAAAATAATTAGCCTCTGATCCAAGAAACAATAAATGGAAATACCACAATATATGACTTGGCAGTATCCATTGTGAAAATAACTGGACGTTAAGGATTTAGTTAGTATTACGCTAAAAGTAAACACAGTGTACCAGTCAAAATACTAACACAATCTTATGGGCTTTGATAATAAAAACAGAATATCTGAAACAAGAGTGTAAAAAGCTCTTTGTCATGCTCTGTTTAGAATATTAGATTTGGTTCTGGGCCCTATACTTAATCTAAAGAAATTGGTTCTGCCCTCTTGTTTAAGGAATCTACTACATGAATACAATTAGCAGATCTGAAGTATCATTAGTTGACAGATAAAAACAGAAGTCAAGAATTTTGTCCATAACATATTCACTAGGAGTACATTAACATAATAAACAGTTCATAGATACTTACTATGTAAATCACTGTGCCACAGATAGAAGACATACTGTCTCTTAATTATAAGAAGTTCATTTTTCCAAATATATGTGAAATTTAGCTTAATTATGGCCTGATAAAGGCAAAAATATATATGAACAGAAAAACTATTCATGAAATAAATACTGGGGTCAATACTGAAGATGGCTGCAGGTTAGAAAAATAGCAGTGACTTGTAAACTATGTTAAGCCGTGTAAAGAGCAATTAGGAAAAAATTAAGGGTTTAAACAAGGTGTAATTTTAGACTCACCACAAAGATCACCCCATCTCTCAAAAAAAAGACTTGATCAGTCAAAACTGTTTACTACACATATTACATATTGCTCTACCTTTGTAACGTCAAAGTGGGAGGAAAGAAAAAGGCTTTATAGGTTTTATTGCCTGGATTCCAGTGCAATCCAGGCAAGGAAATTGAGAGTTTGAGTCAGAGTTCACGATATAATGGTGTAAGATTACTGGACATAGCAAGGCCAGAGTCTTAAAATGCATCTTGACAAAATGACTATTGTCGTGATAAGCAAGCTCTTTGTCCAGGTGGGTGAGCTATTGTCCTGAGTAGTAGCTATGGAGTAAAAGAGAAGGGAGATGAGCCAACTCAAATGGATTGGTTTGCAAAGATTTCCTGAAGCAGTAGTTTGACTACGTAGCATCTTATCTCCCCAAGTAAGAATTTCTTAAGCAAATAGTTAAGTTGCATAGACACAAGTTGTCTCAATATTTACTTTTGGTTATTTTCCAGATGAAGCGAGAGAATATAGCAATATCATTTTTTGTGATTATTCTGCAAGTACAGAACAGACTCCACCCAAAATTTGGCTTGGATATAGAAACTGATGACACCACCCATACACCAAGAGGATTAAAAAGGTTTATGACTTGAATTGAGATCTCTGGGGAGACCAAAGTAAGCCTCTCAAGCAAGTCCTAAGTGGCTTGCGAAAGAAAAGAAAGGAGATTGTTTTAGAGTTTTTATTGTGGTTAAAAGTAAGACTGACTTGAATAGACATCTCTCCAAAGAAGATATAACGATGGGCAACAGGTACATGAAAATATGTTCTATGTTGCTAGTAATCAGAAAAATTCAAATCAAAACCACAATGAGATATCACCTTATGTCTGACAGAATGGCTATTATCAAAACAAGAGATCAGTGTTGATAAGGATGTGGAAAAATTGCAACACTTGCACAGCGTTGATGAAAATGCAAAAAAAAAAAAAATGGTGCAGTCACTATGGAAAACAATAGTTTCTCAGAAAAACAAAAATTGAAGTACCATATAATTCCAGCAATCTCAATTTGGAGTATATATCCAAAGGAATTGAAATCAGGATCTTGAAATATTAGCACTCCCATGCTCATGGCAGCAGTATTCATAATGGCCAAGATGTAAAAACAACCAAAGAATCAATCAATTGATAAATAAAGAAAATGTGGTATGTATCTATAACAGAATACTATACAACCTTAAAAAGGGAAATTCTGCAATATATGTGCTCACATATATAAACCTGGAGTACATTATGCTAAGTGAAATAAGCCAGCCACAGAAAAAACAAATACCTTGTGATTTCACCCAGAGAGATATATAAAATAGTCAAATTCATAGAATCAGAGTAGTATCCAGAGGCTGGAAAAAGAGGAAAATGGAGAGTTACTAATCTATGAACATAAACTTTGTTATACAAGATGAATGAGCCCTAAAGATCTGCTGTACATGTACTTATAGTCGACTGTAAAGTACTGAACACTTAAAAATGTGTTAAGAAGTTATGCTCTATATTGTGTTCTTACCACAATAAAATAAAATGTTTAAAATAAGGAAATAAATAAAGTGCAAAAAGACATGAAAGAGTAAATGAGGTGGAAGTGAGTTTCCCACACACACAGGAAGGAGCTTGCCTGTTTTGAATCTCCCTTCAACCAAAGAATGAATAGAAAAATGGCTCCCGGAGGGAATGCTAGTAACTGGGACTTAAATTAGAAGCTGTCCAACAGGCACTGGAAAGGGAAGTTCTCATTTTGGACAAACAGGGTTCTATAGAAAGTAACAATCTGATTGTAAATTCCTAACCGAGCAGATCATGGTGGGTCCTCAGGCCCCAGGCCTATAACTTCTTTAGTGAAAGGTTTTAAGCCAGCCCTGCCTGTTGTTCTTGTGCATCTAGGTTAACATACCTGTGAAATACAAAAAGTAATATCCCTCAAGGAGAATTAGACCTCAAGAGCACATATTCTTTTTAACTATCTCTGCCTGCTTTCTCCAATCTTCCTTACTTCCCCTCCTTACTTTCGAATGTAAAAGAAGTTACAAAATTTATTCTCCAGGAGCATTTGAGATCTTGCTCTCTTAGCATATGTCATCAGTTTGGCCTTAAATAAACGCATAAAACTTCTCTACAGGTTTGAGTGTTCTCACTTAGACACACACCATCAATAGGAATCTGTAAGGTCACACAGGTATCATTAGATGATTAGCTTATTACTGAATTTTGGAGCATTGCGTTCAATTTAGTTAAGTTTCTCTTAATTATATAGGGTTTATTTTAGGAACTGAAATGTAGATAAAACTACAAGTGGACGGCAAATAGCAGAGCCTTGAGGAAAGCAACTATGTAAATGCTGGAAACCAGATAGGGTTTTAAAACTGATTTTATCAGTATCCTTAGAAAAATTTATAATTTTATAACATCATTATTGATGCGCCAGACCATTCTAAAAAGACACAAATTACCAGGTGGATTAAAACACTTTCTCAAAGTATTTCAAGCTGAAAAAAATAGGAAATGATGAAGGCTCATGTTCTACCTAAATATGTCATGCTGCCCTTACTAAAATCTCATTTTTCAAGTACCAGGAATATATTTGCTTTTTCACATTTAGGTATTCAAAAACAAATTGCAGGGATTACAGAGGTGCTACAATAAAGTCATGTCGAACTTCTCACACAATTACTTTTGTTATGTTCAAAGCAATTACTTTTGCTGTCAGTGGGAATAAGATACACTGCCACTGAAGACTGCAAAATATATATATATATCAAATACATTCCTGGGAATGACAACAAAGCTATATGCAAATAACCCCACAAGTTCTAAGGGCCTGTCTCCTGTTTGTTAAAAGTGATGCTTCAGCTTTAATTTGTTGAGGTTTTCTTTTCTTTTTTAATTTTCGAGAAGATGAAGCAGAATCTATCAGCTTCAGTATAAAATAACTTAATACCTGTGGTTCTAGGGGCGAAATATCATTAGCGCACTTAATAAAAATATTTTTTCTAAAAATGAAAAACATTACTATAACGATTAAAACAAATTATACAACCGATAGTCTTTTGAAGATTGACATATGGATGTGGTCTTCCTAGGCAGATTTTGGTATTATGACAATTTAATTATCTCACACAGAGATGTGGGATCTTTTAACAAAATATGTGCATCATAAAAACCTTTTTATTTCTTCTATAGACAAACATACAATAATCAGGTAATGACCTGGTTGACTATCATCACTGAAGTTCTGCTTTTGCTATGGCTATAACTACTTAACCACCAACAAAGTCTTACCTAGGTCTAATCACCTATTCTTTAGAAAATTAGTCAACAATAATACTCATACTCATTACAGTAACTAAATATTCATACGATTCATAATTCTTCTAAAACACAGTAATCCCTGGTGGGGTAGAAAGAAAATATTTTTACATTTCTGCACAGTTAAAGCTTTCTGAGTACATTTTATAGAAATTTAAAACATAGGTAAATTTGGAGATGCAATTTACTGTTGATTCAGATAGTAAGGCAATTCCAGATAAATGTATCTGGGGAACTGTAGAGATGAGGTCTGGGACCATGAAGATATAGTATGAAGACACTGTAAAATTAGAGACGATGGCCTTATCTTTCTCTGGGAGAAATTTATATACATTCCAAGGAGTTAGAGTAAAACATCTTTCCCAAGAATCAAAACACTTTTTTTTTTTTTTCTTTCTTGCTTCCTCACCTACAATATAAAACAGTCTACGGAGGGTAAGATCTGGGTGGATTTCATTGCTTCACCCCAGGATTAAGAAATCAAGGCACCAAGAAGCCACATATTTATTTGTCATGTGTAAATAATCATCTTCTCCATCCTAAAATTGGTGCGTTTGCATTTAGGATAATATCAATCAGTGTGGATATTAAAAATCTTACTCCTTTCCATTATTTTCCAAGATTTAACTTTTTCGCAGTTTTTTCACATATTGATCCCCTCATTTCAAATACGGATTTTGTACCACTTAAGTCCAAATTCAATTAGAAAAAAAGTCATTCTACATTTTTCAGTGGTTTTCATACCAGAAATGAAATGTTTATGTGAATGTTGGAAAAGCTGGGGAGAGAAGTCTAGAAAACAGCCCATGAAGGTCTTAGCTTAAACATGTAGACAATTGGGTCTTACATGCTCATTTAGATCCACCGTAAATCTCAAGAATCTCTGGATTATTCCCATCCAAGTACCTCAGTTATCAGCACCTACATTATTTTCAACTGGAGGGTTCTTGAAGTCTCACAATAGTCAGAGGCCACCTAGTAATAAAGGACTGTCCTTCTCTGCCTTTCGAATCTCACAAAGGTAATATTCATTGGATGAAGAATATGGAGAAGAGTCATCTGAAAAATATAGTACCTAACTTCTACCTCTTAGAAAAGACTTTAGAAGGATTTGATGATTAAGCCTGTCAAGTTGACAATAGACTATTTATTCTACTGTAATTTCCTGATACATCAATTTTAGATATGATCTGTTGTATATAATGACATATTTTAACTCCCTTGAACTTCTCCTTCTTCATCTTTCCCTTTTTGTTATTATAACTAAGTTATAATTATGTTTAAAATCTATATTCAATGTTTATAATAACATAACTGTAAATTTATCTACTACCAAGAAAAATAGTATATTCATGATCAATTCTCATCTAAAGACAAATGATAATTACAGAACATTTTTCATTCATTATGACTTACTTTAGGAAAGAAATAGTAATATGCCCTTATTCACTTTCTTGTAATAGCATATACAAATTCTCAGAGTGGGATGTTAAAAAAAAATCTCCAAAATTCCATCTCTTAGAGGTATCTCAAATATACAGAACATTATCTCTTTTAAAAATAAATACATAAGACCCAAAAATTATTTTTTCTTCCATTTCTGAGCCAAAGTTTTCTGTCGAATCAAGTTAGTTTATGAATATGTGACCATTTAGAAGATAAGTGATAAAGTTGTTATTCTTTGAATGAGATTTCTAGAGTCAAACAGTGGTTTTTACTTCAAAGTATAAACCAGCTTTACAAAAATATACACTGGAGAGTCTATGCTGAATAAGAAAATCATTTAAATATCCCAGATGATAACGCAAATCATTAACTCAGGAAACTCCAAACTCAGTGATTTCGAATGTGTCGGGCAATTTAGCAAAACACACCAAAAATCTGTTGACTAGATAATTTTATTGTGCCAAAATTTTCTTAGTTTAACAGATCTATTTATTTAAGAAGACCCTGTAGCCTTATAAAAGACATTTCATTTTATATACCATAGCCGACTGCCATTATGCAACTATTAAATTGTCATTTCACTCCAGAATGCATTTTATCTGATAATTATGAATTATCATAATAAATAGACAGGTATAATCAAATTTGCTATACAAGATGTTCTGTTTCTTTCTTGTCATAAGAATACAAGAGTAAACAAAAGTCATACTTGGATGTTTACTATGGCTGTAGAGAATTTTAAACCTTTATTTTAGTTCTTATTTTAATATGTGAAAAATTTTATATTATTTTTAGGTCTATAATATTTATGCTACCAGAGGCATGACATATCTCTTAATAACATACATAGTCAATGAGAGTTTTTCAGACATTCTATCAAGAAGCATTTGGTTAACTTTTAAAAAATTTAACTGCAAAATTAGATTAAATAAAATGAGCCAAAATAATGCAGAAAAAGAGCCAAAATATACCATAAAATATCAAAGTTTTTTATGTAATGTCATGGAAAATATAAAGTGAAATCTGTGACTTCCTCATTGATAGTCATAATATTAAGACCAAAGTTATATAATGTGCATATTAAAGTGTGTACTATTAAACATGTTTTTGTTCTCTTTGCCTATATTAAATAAGGAACAATTGAATATTTTAAGGGTGAAAAGAAAGAGAAGAGAGAAATTGAGAGCAAATTTTGATAAAAAAATAGTATTTACTGTAAAAGTCTTGGTGTCAAATATGCAAAATGAATTTAATAACTATTATTTTACTTGATGAGAGGCAGGTTATCTAGAATCCAGTCTCAATCTTTTCCCGGAACAAGATTCTAGTTGTGTTGAGGATTAGAATCTGTCAAATGGAGACATAGTAGGTCCTACTCAGAGAGATGCAGTGAAGATCAAAACAGTATAAATATGTAAGGCAATTTGAGCAGCACATGCAGATTACTCAGTGTCATATAAACATTTGACATTATTGAATCCTCACGAACTTGTAATGAATTATAGAGACTATAATAAGATAGACCAATGTGAGACCTGCAAATACGACATATTAACAATTAAATAAGATTTGGCTCATGAGCATAACCAGGAGCAATTCGCTGAGAATATTAGTTTCTCTGAATCAGAAATACAATGTTGATATACATATATTTCATCATGTGTGTGTATTTATACAAATACATATTCATATATATCATACATGCACTTCTAGTTTCCATAGTAGAGACTTACTATTGTTTATTTAGCTCATACTCTACCCTAGACCTAATAAATCAGAATTTTTCCAAGGCTTTCAAGTGATTTGTATGAACCTTAAAATGTGGAAGTCAATGGACAAGATTCTTCCTAACATTGTATAGTTTTATGATTCTTTGAATTCCTGGAATAGGAAGTAGTATAGGAAAAATAACCTACTTCCAAGCTAATGCTGAAGAAAAGTAGATAACTAAAGTTTTGCACCAAAAATATATATATAATCAGGTTGAACCTGAAGCCTTGAATATAAGCACTTTAGTTAAAATGTTATCTGAGGCACACAACTATGCAATCACATCCACATTATTTCAAGGGTAATAGAGCCTTTCGGGGAGGGTATTCATTTACAAAGAGGAAACACTGAAAGACTTTGGTTAAATTGATTTTCTTTATTTTATTCCTCTTTTTTACATCATTGACTTTTGCACTCATTTTTATTTTTTATTTTCTTCTGCTTGCTTTAGGCTTAACTTGCTCCTCTTGTCTGGTTTCCTAAGGCAGAGAGTAAGATTATTGATTTAAGATGTTTTATTCTTTTCTAATATATGTATTTAATGATATAGATTTCCCTTAAGTACAGCTTTAAATGCATCCTACACATTTGATAAATTGTATTTTTATTTTAGTTTAGTTCAAAATATCTTTAATTTTTCTGAAATATTTTTGGATTCACATGTTATTTAGAGGTGTGTTTTTAATCTTCAAATATTTTGATATATTCCAGCTGTCTTTCTGTCATTGATTTCTACTTTAACATTATTGTTATCTGAGAATATATTTTGTATATTCTTTTAAATTTATTATGGTTAATTGAATACTCAGAATGTAGTTTATCTTGCTGACTATTCCATGCGAGCCAGAAAAGAATATTCTGCTATTGTAATGGAGCACTCAATAAATGCTAATTAAAATCCTATTAACTACATTCTCACTGATTTTCTGCCTGCTTGGTCTATAAATTGCTGAAAGACAGGTGTTGATATTTCTGACTGTAATAATTTGTCTATTCCTCATTGCAGTTCTATCATCTTTTGCCTTAAGCATTTTGATGATCCGTTGTAAGATGTATATACATCAAAAATTATGATGGTTCCTTGGAGAACTGATTCTTTCATTATGTATTCTTCTCTTCATTCATAATAATTTTTTTGTTCTGAAGTCTACTTTCTCAAAAATTAATATAGCTACTCCAACTTTCTTTTGGCATGTGTTAACATGGTATATCTTTCTCCATCCTTTTACTTTTTAACCTATTTCAATCTTTATATTTCACTTTATATTAAAGCGAATTTTTTGTGGAAAACATATAGTCGGGTATTGATTGTTTTGTTTTGTTTAGTCCACTCTGATCATCTCTGTCTTTTAATTGGGGTATTTAGACCATTTATAGTAAAATGATTATTGATTTAATTGGATGCTCTTATTTGTGCTTTCTGTTTTTAATTTAGCATTTTATATGATTCCTTTTTTCTCTCCTCTTATAGAATATCAAGCAGGCAGAAAATCAGTAAGGATACAGTTAATACAATTTTAATTAACATTTATAGAGTGCTCCGTTACAACTCATAATTCTGTACCCTGGAAATTAAATTTCAAAAATTAAGGCAAAATAAATTCACCTGCAGATAAGCAAAAGCCAAGGGGCTATAAGAGGTTGCAGTAAGTCCAGGCTGAAGGATATAAACACCAGACGTAACTATGGAAACAAAGATTATTGGAAATAAGAAATTAATGTTTAATTTTTAAAATTATCTTTTTGTTTTATTTTCTTAAAAAATACACCTGTTTAAAACAGCAAAATATATGTTTTCTAAGTTTTGTAAAATATGCAGGTGTAATATATATGACAACAACAGCATAATTAATGAGATAAATAGACATATGATAGTCATATATATTTATGTAAAGTTAATAATATTATCTCTTAATAGACTATGATAAGTTAAGGCCATATAGTTTAATTCTAGAAATGACTACAAATAAAAATAAAGGAAAGAAATAAAACTTATTGGGATACAGCCAGAATTTGAATATGGTTTGATAGAAAAATCAGGTTTTTGGAATCAAGTAAACCTGGTTTAAATATCTCCCTCCCTACCACTTATTAGTCAGGAGATTTTTAAAAAATAATATCCTCTTTGAGAAGCAGTTTTACCAGGTACAAAAATAATCTCATAATTGTTCTTTAAAGAGTGATAACATTAAAAAGTACCAAATATAGTGCCTATGGTTTCATAAATAGACTTTATTCATCTCCAACTTCCCTCTCGATCCCACAAATAACTAGATCACTTTAATATAAACAGCAGCAGTTTCTACAAAGTTTCTTTTTCAAGCATCATCTCAACATAATGGAAAAAATAATAGCAGTATTGAAAGAGGTATATGAAATTATGCATAGGTTAATGATTGATAAATCAAAAAAAAGTGTAAAATTATAAGAACATCTAACTCAAGTATGCTGAAGGAAATATAAGAGAAATTCAAAGGGGTAAAGAGTGAGAGATTCATCTGAAAATAAACATCATGTAGGGAGGGATGATGAAAGAGAGAAACTGGAAGCAACATTGAGATGAAAAAGCTGTTAATAGCCTGGGAGATGAAGAATGATATCTAGTCATCTCCACTTAGAAACAGGTGCAAATAGGAAAACTAATCTTTTCATCTTTCAGTCCTTACAACTAAATGACTATGTAAAGAATCAGTCATAAACTCGAAATCGTAATCTCATTAACTAGTTATGTACTTTATTAAGTATTTAAAAAGGCTGTATTTTCTCTCCCAGTTCATAGGATTTCTTAAGAGGTACATAAAATTCTAAATTAGAATGAGAACCGCCCCTCTCCCCCCAAAAAAACATGACCGACAAAGGAAAAAGAGAATACAGTGCATGTACAGGGAAGAAAAGAAAGAAGTAAAAAGGAAGGAAGGAAGGGGAGGAAATAGAGTCTGACTTCTTGACCTTTTTTTTTTTTTTTTTTTTTTTTGGTATTTGACTGCCCTCTCTCTTCTGTTCCCATACAAGCAAATGATAAGAAAGTCTGAGAGCTCCCTCCTTGGGGCCAGCAGGAGGTTTGAACGATGCAAGCCCCTGTTCTGGGAACCTTCGCCCCTGTCCTGGAAACCTTCACCTCCCTTCATCCCATAACTGTCATAGAAGTTCAAAGCCAGTCTTCTTTCTCTGCAATCTCAAGTTTCCCCCTACCTCCCCATCAGCTTGAGAAGTCCATCCTGCTCTCCTCAAAAAGACCACTATATGAATAAAAAACCCCTTCTTATCCTCTTGGTGCGTGTGATGTCATCAGTCTTGCCATTGAAACCAAATTTTAAGTGGATGTCCATCTTGTATCTGTGAGATGGCTACCTATGAGAAAGGAGGGAAAGAAGTTTTAAAAAAAAAAAAAAGAAGAAGAAAATATTAATCTTGAGACATATAGAGGAAGAAATCAAAAGTTTGTGCTCTTTAAACAAACTTTGTTGTCCCAAACGACAGAATTATGGTCTCAACCATCTTCCTTCTTCAAATATGAAAACTGGTTTCAGCCCTACCTATAAAAACTGAGAATCATTACTAATGATATGGAAAGAGAAATTTAAGTAGTGACATTATGGGCTGCACTTGAGTTAGAGAATCTAAGGCAAGCAAAAAGGTAGAAAAATCTTTCTTATAATTAGCTGCCAAGTGCTTTAAGTGAGGTGAGCTTGGAGGCTTAAAAGAAACTCAGTTTGAGTCCTTATAAAATCATTACGGATATTAGAATTAATTGGATAAATTTAATATACCTACTTTAATAGTGGTTACTAGCTTACCCATACTATGTTTCAGGTTATTTTCAGGTAAGCTTTTTCATAAGAAATTCTCCATTTAAGAATCCCATCAGTGTGTTGGATGTATCTAACGTTATAGATATTTGGGTTACACAAAATTGTTATCTAAATGGGTATATATACAAAGTCCCTTGTAATATCATCTCAATGTTTGCCTTTACAAATGAATAAATAAATTTATCACCACAGTTGTTAGCGTAGTGCTTTGCACCTTTGGTATAAAGTATATTTGTTGAAATAACCACTCATTGCTCTCTGTAATCTAAGTTCCATTTATCTAGTTTGATCACTGAGAGGCCACATACCTTGAATTCATTGGCCTTGGCAGCCATGAGGGTCAAATTCCTTGTTCATTTTTAGTTTAATTTCAATATATTTTTAATTTTCATCATATTTCATAAGAAACATAGCCATAAGAAAAACTGATAGCATTTCAAATCAGCTGTTACAAATAACCTTACTATTTTATTCAATTTCCAGTTTATAAAGATACTCAAGCATCTATTATGTGCCTAGCAGTGTTATTAGGGTTAAAAAGTGAACTAAAAAATAGAAACGGTCTTTATCTTCTTGGAGTTTACAACCCAACAGGGTAATTACAAAAATTTACAAACTGTGAAAAATGTAAAATGAGAAATGTAAGAAAACAAAATAATAAAAATGACTGACATTTTAGCTGAGCTCTGAAAACTGAGTGGGTGTCATCAGGTAAAGGGAGGCGGTATATTAAGGGATAAGACAAAAATAAATACAGGTGGGGGTGTCAAATGGTGTTCTTATTACTATAATTAAACTAAACTAAACTAAAACGGAAACTAATCACACTCAACCGTATTTTTAAGATAGAAAAAATAAATTTTGTGAGCTGAATGATTTAGTAAAAAAACAGATTTTTGTATTACATTACATCTACTCTAAAGTTTCACTTAAGCATTGGGGGATTCACTCCAAGGTAGAAATACGTCATATGATTGACTCAGAGCTCTAAAGAATGCCTCAAAGGATCAAAGTTGTGTCCTTAGATTCCTGACAAGGGAAAAAAAGTCAAAAACACTTAGAACTTAAAATTTTTTATACTTAAGTAACCTTCAGCCTCATTGGCAATTTAACATTGCAAATAAAAGGTACGCTTTAATTTACTGGCTTAATATGAGTTGTTGGAAAATTAAATCATTTTCACTTTTGCATAAGAAATTTATTATCTGTAATTAACTAACCTTTACCAAATTTATTTTTAATTTCCTCCTGTCAACATATCTGGAAAATGCCAAGTTAACAAGTATTAACATATAAGCAACTACATTAGTGCAGAAGCTACAGGAAGCATTAGATGGATGAGGCATCAAGTCCTAAATTAATTAGAGAGTTGTCATCTTATCACATTGTTCACCTGAAAGCATATGGAGAAATATTTTATATCACTGCTAAGTGACGACAAAATCATAAGACATCATTTTGTACACACTAATCAGTTAATCTATTTAATCAGCACTGTTTACTTGCAATGTCTGTGTATTTATAACATTATATTTTATACCAAAACACAACCTAAATATGAAAGTCCAATTATCTTAATTCTAATTATTCTAATTCAATTTTAATGTTTTAATATTTTCATCATTCCATTTCGTAAGCAATAGTTTACAGTGGCATTTAAAAAATCTTCAGTGATATTTTAGAAATTAATTTCTTATCTTACCCTACTCTTGATATATGGAGTGGTAATGGAGAATTAAAATATATATTTCCCCACCATAAAATTTGGTTTATTATATCTGTATATGAAAAATCATATATATGCCATTCTTCAGATCGGCTGTAGACATTAAGATTTTTGTCTTTTCATTAATAAAAAATAAACACCAATATAACTCTCTGCGTTTTTCTATAGCGTATCGAGCTCTGCTAATGCTCTGTCTAGTCATTATAATTCACAGAAAGAAAAGCAGTGATAGCAGGCGGCGTTATGAATTTACATTAGATCCAGCGTACAGAAGGACAGAGGGTGTCCTCTACATCAGTTTTTTGAATGCAAGACACCAATAATACTGTATGTTTTCTAAACTAGTCAGGTCAATACTGTTCTACACACAATTTTTTTTTTCAATTTCACTGGAGTGCTTATTTCTACCAAGATACTAGTTTGTTCATTCATTAGACTTTTTTATCCTGATACAAGAAATCTAGAGTATTGATGATGAAAAATGTAAAATGAAACAAAGCTAAACGGATGCCTTTTAAAACAGTTTTAGAGGGTAAGCTATCTTAATATCTCACACACACACACGGATATACACATATACACACACGAAGCCAACATCTAAACAGTTACACCTTACTTTTGTCAACAAAATTAAATTAAAAATAAAATTTACTTGAAATTTCATGATGTAGAAACTTTATATTACTTTTTTAATTAGATTTTTGATAAATTAGAATTTAGCTTTTTTATGTCATGCTTCAAAATATTTAAAGAGACTACAAGCCTTTACAGGAATTTAATATTTTCTCTCTTATTTTCAGTCCCAAGAATGGGCAATGCCCATTCGATGCAGATATCAATACCAGAAACTTGTGATTTATTTATTGACATTCATATCTACGTTCTTCAGATTTTACATCCTAAAATTCACCTAAATCTTCCCACTCAGCTTTATCTCCACCAAGCCCACCTTGGTCCAAGTTAATATCCCCTGTGGCTGATAACCAGATTATTGCAATATTATTTGTAGCTCTGTTAAGGAATTCAAATTCATTGAGAGTTAAATTGTTTTCTCATTTTTATAGAAATATCTTTAACATACTATTCTTGTTCTAACCTTATAGATTATAAATGAGTGAGAAAAATAATTAAATCACGTTATTTATATCAGAAGACAATTTAACAGATTATTGTTCAAACATACTAAAGCAGACTTTTCTCAAGTCCATATTTTAGGCTACTTACTTGTCTACTCCCAAGACTCCTCTCTGTTCCTAGGACTCCAGTGTTTTCTCCAGGCTCTTTGTAACCTCATGCCCATCTTTGTCATTGCACTTACCTCCTTACGTTGTCTGTATCTGTTTAGATATTCACTTTACACACTACACTGCAAATTCTAAATGTTAAGGACTATGCCATATTCTTTTATTTCTAGGGCTTTGTGATGTTCTCAACATACAGGAGAAAGTTAAATGCTGAATAAATCCATGAATTTGCTTTATCACTTCACTTTATGTCATGTTTGATGAAAAAGGAATTATATTAGTCACTGGTAAATGCAAACTGTCTTATTTCTTAGGAATATACAAGGTTATACTCCATATTAATCAAATACCAAACTGGTGTCTTTCCCAGCACCGATACCTTATTTCTCAATAGCAACTGGGTGCCCAACAATTCAATTCAATTGTTACACTAACTCATGAAGTTAATATTAGACCCCACAGGTTACTGGATCTGTCCCACAAGCCTGCCCCTACTTCAGATGCCAGTTGCAACTCAGATGGCTAGATTATCCACATTTCTGCCTGGCCAACTACAAATTTGAGAGTCCCCATGACCCTTCCTCTGGTTCAATAATTCAATGACGTGGCTCCCTGAACTCAGGAAAGCACTTTACTTACTATCATTGGTTTACTATAAAGGATACAACTCAAGGGACAACCAAATGGAAGACATGCATAAGACAATGTTAGGGGACAGCACAGAGCTTTCATGTTGTCTTCAGGAATAACGTTCTCTCAACTGTTTAATGTGTTCACCAACCTAGAAGCTCTCCGAACCCCATTTAGAGGGTTTTATGTAGGTTTTAGTACATAGTATGATTGGTTAAATTATCAACTATTGGTGAACTCAATCTCCAAATCCTTGACCCTGCTTAGAAGTCAGAGGGTGGGGCTAAAAGTTTCAACCCTCTGGTCTTTCTGATGACCAGACCCCATCACAAAGCTACCTACAAGGCCGCACTTTACCCTCTCCTCACACAGAATTCCTCATGAGCATAAATCCAGGCATGATTGAAAGGGGCTCATTTCAAATAACAAATGACGTTCCTCACTCAGGAAATTCCAAAGATTTTTAGAATCTCTGTGCCAGGAACTGGAGACAAAGACCCAATACATATATTTTTATTATACTATCCATAGATATAAAAACATCTTTCACACATGTAATTCACTTCATTCAAGTTTTTTTTATTGTTATGATTTTCTACTTTTATTTTCTGTTTTTAAAACCTTTTTCTAGATTTATTTTGTAGTTATAACTCTTTGAACATAAATAATTATGCCAAAATTAAAATTATACAGAATAGGTACTTGGAAGAAGCAGGTAAAACCTTTAAAAGAAAATAAATCCACAATGTTTGTTTACTGATTATCTTGAATGATCTTAACTCTATAAGCAAAGTAATAAAATGGCATTTAAAAGAGTTGAGCATACAGCAAAATCAATTTAATGTGGATATTATTTAAGTGTAGAGACTGAGTTTTATCAATATTTTATATATAGCACATGCCAAAAGGCTTGGCATAGAATATACTTAATAAATATCAATTAAATAAAGAATGTATTTAACTGTTAAGCATTAACTTTAAATAGATTTATATAATTTAGATATAGAGACTCTCCATTTCTATTTCGTGGGCTCACAAGAAATTTCCATTTCCCTGTTTTTCTTGGTGTTATCCTAGGCCATGGGACTAAATAGGTTATCTATAGAATATGGGCAAAAGAGATGAACATCATTTCCAGGCTCTCTCTCTAAAAGGTATTCTGTGATCCTTCACTATCTCAATTTCCCCATCTTACAGCTGGAAACTGAGGCATCTGATGGAAAGTTATTGGATCCCTGAGTCATTTCTCAGAATTAGAAAACCTGAGTTGCTTGACTCCATCACATTGTGAAAGGAGCAAGAAATACTTTTTGTTGCATTCATTGTGATGGCATATTCCGTGTTTATGATATTGAATTGCAAGAATGAGAGATTACATCTGCTTTGACTTTCAAGCTGAGAATTAACCAACATGATCAAAGAGGCAATAAACAGAGGAAAGTATAGCTAGTATTATTCAGGACACATTTAGCTCAAATGTACTTATATAGTTATCTTTCATCCTAAGAAGGCTTCATTATGGCTCTACTGCAATCTCTAGTACATTGAATCTGAGAATTTAAAGGGATCTTTGAGGTTATTTTCTTTTTCAACCACTATCTATGCAGAAACTGTTTGCATCACCTTGATATGTGGTCCTCTAAAGATAGTGATGCAGACTAAAATTCATTATGAAGGGCAATTTTATATCTCTAGCTGATACTTGTTCTATTGACAGCTATTAGAGGATAGACTAGCTAGATAAACCCTTGGAAGATATTTTATCCAGTCTAAACCATCCACAGAGACATTGGGTTCACAAAAAAAGTCCGTGAAATTTGATCCTGTTCAAAACATCTATGAGCATATTTGATCCATACCACATGGTCCTTGATACTTGGTCCAGTCAAAAATTTTCCTGCTTAGAAAATTTTCCTGAGTTCAAACAACCCATAATTTTTATTCATACTTTTGGTTTACAAGATTAACACATAAAAATATTATCATATTTTATTAGTTCAATAATCGTGTTGTGGCTGTATTGCCAATAATAACACTTCTTCCCTCAGAAGCCTAGCTTGTAATGGCACATGGGGTGAGGTAGATGTGTCAGTGTGGACCAAATGTTTCTATGGACGTTTTAGACAAGGCCAAATATTTGCTATTCACACAGATAGATAGATAGACAAATAAATAAAAGACGATTATAGATAATAGATAATAGGTGATGGATAGATGATAGATGATAGATAGATGAGAGAGAGAGAGAGAGAGAGAGAGAGAGAGAGAGAGAGAGAGAGAGATTTCTATCCTAGAGAAAAAACTGATATAAAATAGAAAACTCACACACATTAACTATTGTTTTTAACATCTGGATGTTAAGATATGGAAAGAATGAATCAAACTTTTCTCTTTCAAATTAGGTTCACTAGTACTTTGGAAGAAAACATAGAATTTAAGTCTATTTTCTATATAAGAATATTATAGATGCGGAGTTATAACAATCATTGTATAACCCCCCTAGGTTTCTCTTCTCCAAGTTAATCATAACAACTTTTATCTTCTCCATCTATCTGTGTATTTACTTAAGGAACTTTTCCTGAGGAGATGTTAAAATAGCCAGGATTACCCGATGAGCTGTCCGTGTTCTGCAACATTGTTCTCAAGAAAACACTTCAGCTTATATATGTTTTGAAAATATAGAAGGTTTAAAGTGCAAAACTTCAAATAAATTGTCCATTAGATATTTTTCTGATAGAAAGTAACTTGTTTTCAGTGTGGCATTTAATTTGTCCTAATTATCAGCAGGAAAATATTTAATATGAAATAGTAATTAATAGAAATAACTATCTGAATAAAATGTGTTCTTTGAAAATCTTAAGTAAGATTTCAGACAAAAATAAAGACAAATAATTAACCAAGTCATTAACTTAGACAATTTGGGGGGAAATATTTAATACTTCCCATAAGAATTTATGTTTCTGCTTAAAATGTTTTATAAAAATATCAAGCAAATCTGCATCCTTATTAAGAGAGTAAGCGATAATATTTAATGTCCATAAAAACTCAATTACATTTTTTTCTGTAAACAATATACCTAAGGCAAGAATGAAAACTTAACTACAGACAGAAACATTTTATTTTGACTATGATAAAAAATATGATAGCATTTAATTATTTTGCTAGTGACTTTTTATAACATCTAACATACACATATACACTCATAGCTCTTACCAAAATACTCTATTGGTTATTAATGCTATTACTTACAGATATTTACAACTATTTAATGTAATATCATGACCAGATGTGAGAAATTTTATACTTTAAAAATAGGCTGGTTTCATTTGTAAATGAATTATTCCCTACTTTTTTATTCTTGTTTTTATTTAGTTCATATGACAGAGTTGATTTGCGGTACTTTTCTTGTCACTAAATTAAATCTGCCCAACTGAGAAAGAATCATCTAGAACAGCTACAGTTAATGAATAGCTAATGCTGTTTACCATGCAATTATCTTGCCTGAAATAACAGGATTATGTACAGCAGTTGATAGGATAATTTATCGGATATTATTCCCCTTTTTAAAGATTTCATCTTAAATCATGCAAACTACATTTTGACAGCATCTTTAAGTGTCTAATTAACTCACAAAGAACTTTTAAAATATCTTTTCTCATATGCCATTTTTACATACTTCCCCCAATTGCTATTGGGTTTTTTCTTAGTAAAAGCACAGTGGTAATACTTATTTTTATGAAAATTACTTATACAAGGAGACTCGAGTTACATCTGTGCAGGAGGCAAGGTGAAAAAGATTTCAAATGGTTTATTCAATCCTTGGATCAGATTTTACATGCAAAGGCTTAACTGAGAAGTTATCCATTAAAAATAATAAAAATATGTTTATTATTTATATTTATTGAGTGCTTACTATAGGCTAGGCTCTATTCTGAGTACTTTGCATTTATTAATCACCTATCACTTGTCTGGCAATGAATAGGATTAGAGAAGGATTGATCTAATGTGATTAAACAATGGCATTAAAACAACCACATAAAACTGATAATCCAACAGTACTTTTGATACTTGAGGAAAAAATTTACCACTTTAAAGAAAGGTTGAGCTACTTATGGCACCAATCAGGTATTCATTGGAGGTAAAGGGGTAGCATATTGTTTCCTTTACTTCCAAGAATTTGTTTTCCATATCGATGTTTTGATATGGTTTTATCAGACCCCTAAAATACCATTGTAGGATCCTCAATAATTTTAATCAAATTGTACAACATGTAATTTCTCTTTCTTCTATAGATTTTATTCATTTCTCACATGTACAAAATAATATACATTCAAAATAGCTTTAGGGTGCAGGAGTTTGTCGCAAACTATACAGTGCAGGTTTGCTGACCCAGCAAACTCTCTCATTTCCTGCTTCCAGCAGTTAAGATTTTGTTAAGGCCTTAAGCCAAATCAATTTTTCATCCCTGTTCTTAGTCAGGCATAGGACAATAGAAGGAGGAAGAGGGTGCGCATCAGCAAACCATGTACATTCAAGGGAAATATTTGTAGTACATCTTATACAAATAATAGCTCATAGCTCCAACAAAAACTACTCGGAGGCAAGCTGAACTCTCAGATTTGTTTGAACCTCCAAGGAATCAGAATACTTTTTTATACTTAAAATGAGGAATGACTCACCAACATAGTTTTTAAAATCCAGCAAGATTTTTTTCTAAATTACGACAATGCTTTCTTTCTGTACTAGGAAAGACATAAAAATATATCATTAAAACCTAAAATATTGAACCGAGAATTCTAAGTAATTAAAAGACCCACCATAAATGCACATGTATGTTTAGTAAACTTGACGAGATGCTTTCATTATTTTAAAATTACTTTGGTCTATTTATTTCCATAATTTTTTCATGGTCATAATCTCCTCCTCTTTTCGAAAGTCTACTATGACTTCAATTTTCCTTCACAGCTGTTAGTCATTCTTCTCAAAAAGAGAAATGATTTGGGAAATGATGTGGAATAGCATTCCCCTGCTGCTTTCAATCCAGAAGATGCTATGGGGTGGAACCACCTGGGGGTCCCTGCCGATCCTTAATGCTCCATCAACATTGTCAAAGAGTCACCCTAACCAGCAGTTTTATCTATTTCTTTCCTCATGTAGGAAATACAATTATTGTCTCTGGGTGAGATCTTCATAGAATAATAAAACTGTACCCTAAGACCTTTTGAAAATCATGATTAAGGAATTCACCCACTCAGTCATTCACTAATTCTTATACTCGCACATATGTACAAGTATAAATACATTTATCACATATTCTCTCTACTAATCTCTACTGACTCATGTTAAAATTCTGACATTTTTTTTTTATATAACTGGCTACTTTGATTACACAGTTAAAATATAATTTTAGGTAATGTGATTAGAGTATGGCATATTAAAATTGAAATAGAGGTGAATATAACACGAATATCAAAGACCCACATGAAACTCATCACACTCAATTTGTATTTCCCAAATCTTATTTTCAATATTTTTAATGTCTGAGAAAATACAACTTTTAGGACCTCTATGGCTCTTTTAATCAGTAGCACAATACTAACATAATTTTAAGAACTGTACTATAAAAATTACACATCAGCAATTGCTGAGATACTTATTTTTAATTTCTAATGATTTCAGCAAATGTGTAGTAAAGTGGAGACAGTTTTATTTCCTCTTTTCTTGATTTCTACTTCTTTCAGAGTCTACCTATCACCAATGTTCCCAGGATTGTTTGAAAATACGTGATCATTTCAAAATGTTTACATATAACAAGTCATTATGTTATACACCTTAAGCTAACACAACGTTATATGTCAATTATATTTCAAATAAATACATATATGATACACTAATTCATATTTAGTTACCAATGCCAAAGTATTTTGCTTTGCATAAGTGTTTGCATGTTAAAAAGAGATCCCTAATGGACAACTGTCAAATTCCATGACATCTTTTGAGGAGCAATACTTTAGAGGATGAACAACCTACAAAATAAGCCAGAAGAAACTGCTTCTCCCATCCATATCAGGGCTAGTGAGACTAATGTGAGTAAGGCATTTCATAAAAGCAAATGACCCTACAAAGAGATAATTAAATGTATGTGGATTATATTACTCAATGAGAGAATTGAATCCAAACCAATCTGGGCCCAACTGACTTGTAGTTTTACTACGTTAGAGGTAACGTGATGGAGTAAAGAGATCATGAGCGTTAGATTATGTGTAATTTTGCCTCTGTCACATGTTGGCTATCCAGTCTCAAACAACTAACTAAAACTCTCTCACTTCAGTTTTTTTATGTACTTGGCAACTCTGGCCCACAGTTCCAATTGGAATCACATGTTATTGTATAACAAGTCATTTTTGAAGCACAGTCACACTCATTCAGCAGTGTATTCTCTGGGAATGCTCATGCCCTACAATGACAATTGAGTAGTCACAACAGAGACCATATTGTTTTCAAAGCCTAAAATATTTACTATCTGGTACTTTACAGAAAAAGTTCACTGAACTGTACTCTAAAGGATGCCAAATCAGGGAGAATACGTATCTCATTTCTCACAGAACTTGTCCTCCCTCTAGCATGTTATGTTATTGATCATTACCCCTCTCTATAACTTTCTTTTTTCATCCCCTTTCTCTCTTTCTTAAATTTTGGTGTTCCCAAAATTTCATCCCTAGATCTCCTAATTTTCAATTACACACTTTCTTACATAATCTTCTTTACCCATCAAGATTTAAAAATCCCAAATAAGCCAATATGTCCCATTCTTCTCTCACCATACTTAGTACATTGCAAAAAAATGATGACAAGGTTTTCAAGCTTTTTCCTATTTGGCCATGTTCTTAGTACTGCTCAGTAATGAAAACATATGGAATGCTCAGTAAATATTTGTGGCACAGGTAGAATAGATTTCTATTTCCACTCTCATTCTCCCTCTTGAAATTGACCTGTAGGTTAGACTCCTCCTTTCTATTGCAAGTTTTCATCAGTGGCATGCATCATAAGAAATAAAAATGTCCTCAGAAAGCTTATCTTCCAACACATTGGAACTAAAAGTATTGATAAGTTTCTCTTTCAGGAGTTGATCCGATAAACACAGCAATTATACAAATACATCATACATTGAAGTGAAGTTTAAGTGTTCTAAGAACAAAAGAGAAAAATGAAGAGATCATCATAGGGATAGCACAGAACTAAATTCTATGCATTCTGGATAATAAAGAGGAAGAAACACTACCAAAACAGTTTAGATCTCAGTCCCTATACTTAATAAGGAAAATAACACAGCTCTCATAATGATAACTGACATTCCCCTTGAATAGAAGCAAACTACCAAGTATGTAGGAATGAAATAGCTCAATTTCATCCTCTTTATGCTATTATACTCATGACTACAGGTGTTTATACCTTCTTTCTGGAGAATTCCCTACTGCTTTAAAGCATAACTTTAAAGCATAACTTTATTCACAAAACAATTTCTGGCTAAAAACTTTCAAGAACAATTGTCAAATATATAAAAGATCCCTCAGCAATTGCAAAGGGACTAAATCTTAAAACCAGCGTCTAAGATGTAGTTCAAGACTGCAGTTGGTATTTGAAATAAAGTTGCCTTTCTTTACCCCCAACCTCTTCTTTCTGAAAAAAATTCACAGAGCCTGAATTATGAGTGATATGGCTGCCTCAGAAACACCAGCCAACTTGGAATTACAGCTTGCACTACTGAGTTTGTTTGCAAATAAAATAAAAGCACAGAGGAAAACAGAGATATAATTATGAAAGACACTAGAATATGGAAAAGAGATTAAACCTTATTAAAATATCATTTCTAGGCATTAGCAACAGTTCTATAATTAATAATATAACAGTTGACTGCACTAAGCACCATTATAGAAATTAAATTTTTATTTATGAACAGGAATAATGAGGTAACATAAAAAGATTTGGCTTGAGTTTTTCTGCTACTGAAGATTAATAATTGCCTAAGGCCTATATTCAGAATTAAGATACACATTTGGTTGTAGAGAAAGATAATTCATTGTGTGTGCAAACACTCTTTAACCCTGGACTCCAATCATGACGTGAGCTGGATATAATTTATATTTTGCCATCATTGGAGTCGAACTATTTCTACCATTGCTTATTTCATTACATGCACTGGAGAAAAGTAAGTATATCCTTTTCAGAGAAAAAAAATGCAATATAAGTCGACAAAAAAATTTTTGATGCTTTTTAAAATGGAGCCCTTAGCAACATAAATACAGTGTTTTTATGGCTGTTGATAAAATACTTTAACACCTAAAAGAGATTTCTTTTACTTGAAAAAAAAAATGACAGAGGAGAATAAATAAGATGTGTGAAATTTCTTTTAGAAACTACTTAAAAGCTGTAATGTTTTACCCTTGTTTTTTGTTTTATGGATTTTAAAGTTTGTTTTACAATGTTTGGATTCTGTATGTGCAAATTAGATGTATTTATCCTATTTGCACAGTTTAGCACAACTATGAACAAAAAAGTTTTTAAAAACTTCATAAACATTTTTATTTTTAATTACAGTGCTTATAAAAAGATAAATCAATTGATTACTTATATAAAATTTGAGAATTGAAAGTATAATTGTCCCAAATTTTTATTTTTATTTTTATTTTTAACCAAATGCCACTTGGTATGATTCTCTTATTGACTTGGAATTCAGTTGTCTTAGTTTTGTTTCGTTTTTGTTTTAGCTGATTTATTTTAGTTAGATATCTTGGTAAGGTCAAAGGACAGAGAGGGATTTGATATTCATTTAAGGCCAAATATGTAGTCGATACTTTCGAGGTGTACATCATCATTTCTACAGATATCTCTGTGTGTTGTATATTTTTATTCTTTTTTTTACACATAAAGAAAGTCAGTCTAAAGGAGGTCTATGTAAATCCAGAGCATTACATTCTTTCCACTTCACCATATGATTCAGTTAGCCTTTAATGTTCCTAAAAAACTAATAATCATAAGGTAATTTTAAAAACATAATTTTATTATTTCTACAGAAACACACACACACACACACACACACACACACACACACACACACACACACACACCAGACCCTAGGGTACTAGAGAATATACGGGAAAAGGTTTTGTTACAGTCGTGTGGTTTAGCATTTAGAAGACTTCAACTGAGACAAAATGCTGATATTGTACCAGGCAGCACTTCTCACTCCTAAACTCTGATCTGAAAAGGTTTGGCTCCAAGTGTTTTGCCACTGCTTTCAGGAGAATAATCATGGCTCTTCTTGTCACCCCTCTGAGGACACCAAGGGCTCCATGTTTTCTACTCCGCCAAGTCCAGGCTCACAACTCATTCATCCAACACCTGTCTTCAAAAATCCGCTGACTGCTCTTTCATCCACTTTGTTCTTATAGGCTTGTGTTTTAAAAATAATAATAATATTTCCTCTACTCTCATTTTAATAAGATCTGAAAAGGAAACAGAGCAAAATGCACGTACGGAAGCCATCCTATTTGACTCACTCTGGTCTCTCTTCCATCTGTTCTACTCTTAACTTCTGTTCCACTAATCTTTATCTGTTAAAGACGCCAACAAATTCCAAATCTGTCATGCATATTCTACCTTCGCCTTTTTTTCCTCCTGGTTTAATGAATTGATGCTATCTTTTCCTTGAAACATGCTTCCCTTTGAGTTTTAGTAGCACTACTGAATCTAACTTTTTCTTTTACATCTTTAGCTGCCCTTCTCACTCCCTCTATGGCTCTACAATAAAAGAAAGATTGATAGGCACAGTGATCAGAAAGTTATTCATATACCTAGATAAGTATCTTTTCTCCATCTATAAATTTTATGTGATCTAAATATGTATTTAGTATTTCTGGTGAAACTTTAGGGTCCTAATTGATATGTGCATAAGTGTAATTAACAGACCAAACAGATTTGAAGACTCTATATGAAAAACAAAATGTAAAATACCTCATTAAGAATTTTTTTTATGTGGAAATGATAACATTTTAAGATTTCATGTCAAATAGAATTAATTTTTAATATTAATTTTACCCACTTATTTTTACTTTTTTAGAATAACTACAAGAAAATTTTAAATTACATTTTTGGCTTACTTTATACTTCTAAAAGCCAATATTGGTCTAAACCATTATGCTCTATGTACTAAAGTGAAAACTATAGTAGTTTTCTGCATCTATTGGTACTTTCCATTCCCTGTTGACACACTGAGTATAACTGATAAAAGATGCTAACGGTCCTCATAAAATCATAAATATAAAATCCCTCCAGTTCCTCCCCTCTCCTGGGCATCAGCAGAAGGGGAGTAACTAACACACCTTTTAGAACTGGATCTGTAATTTTATTTTATTTGTTTATGTATTTGTTTATGTGTTTGTTTGTTTGTTTGTTTGTTTGTTTGTTTGTTTGTTTATAGGTGAGGCAACCCTTGGATGACTTCACAGATTGCAAAAACCATGTCACCTTATAATCTCTTATTTTTTATTTTATTGTTTATGCCTACAGCCCTTGGTCTTTCTAGGTAGTGTCCCATTCAAGTACTAACTAGGTCCGACCCTGTTTAGTTTCTGAGATCAGATGGGATCAGGCTCGTTCAGGGTGGCATGGCCATAGACTGAATCTGTAATTTTAAATTTCATCAGGATAGGGAGTCATTCAGTGCAAGGAAAAGAGCTTAGGCTTTGGAGAAAGCTAAGCAAAAGTGTGACTCTTTGTCCAGCAACCTAAACTGTGTGACCATATGCAGGTTTACTAAATTTCTCTCACCTTCATTTTCCTCAACTATTGAGTATGAATAATAATAATATCTACCTTGTATTATTATGTAAAACATAAATAACGGGCACTGTGTAGACATTGTTAATTATTTTTACCAAGGTTAAGTAGTTATTCATTCTTTATGTCCTACTTGAAAAATGAAGCCGAGGCCATTTGAGAACCAGCTATTTTAATTCTTCATTTTATTCTTTGACGATAGAGTAAATGTTCTTGTGTGGACTCTCCCCAAGAACCTAGAAAATAGTTGGAAAGTTATTGGCTCTCTTAAATAACAAAAAACGAGACAACCAACCTGAATAAAATACTGCCATTATACCTCACTCAATTTCTTTCATTTGTAAGAGACCACATGAAAAACAACAGAAAACCACTGAAATCGCTAAAGAATGATTACACAGATACTCTTGGTATCTCTCTTTATGCTATAAATACAGTGTAATAGTAATAACAACATTACTTCAATATATTTCGTTGTTGAATAAAACCAGGATAAATCTCTAAGAGAAATGGATTTCTAAGCAGTTAGTGTCTATGTTATCACTCAAAATTAAATAGCAATTTCCACACAAGCCAACCACATGTTAGGGAGACCATCACTGTTATAAATTATATAACAGGGACAGAAATGTCTTTCCCAGGTGATTTCAATGTGTAACTAAACATGACAGTTTAAGATTATTTGAATTTTGAACATAGTAATATAGAATTGAGAGAAAACAAAATATTTCCAAATTCTGAAAATATACACCTGTTGAAATCCAAATATTTGACTGAGGAAAGAGAAGAACAAAATGAAGGTCTGTAGTTCCTCTTATTTAAATCTACCATCTTCAGTTCCTTCCTGCCTTCTTCTTCTGAAATCAGACATCTGGGGGTAACAGTGTTAACCCCCAGATTTTTTAGGAAAGAAAGGCTGTTCCCAGGAGATGCTTTTGAAAACATCTTCCAAGAAGTTCTCTGGCCCAGGGTGCACACTTAGCCCCTGTTGGGAAGCAGGAGGCAGTGAATAAGTTACTGTTATTCAAATCTACCATATTTATTTCATAACTCTATTACTTGACTGCTATCATTTGCATTTATTTCTAGTTTAAAATTTTAAAATAGATGCAATCATCTTTTATAATTAGCATCAACCTCTGCATGGGTTTATAAAGAATATTCACTTTTTTTGTTAAGTAAGACTTTATTACACATTGTTACCTTACTTCTTTACCAAGAAAAAAAAAATGTAGGACACAGAACAATGCAAGAGATCCTAAATGTGTGACCCTAAGACACAATGTTTATGTGCAGAAGGAGGATATAGAATAAGTAATCATTTATAAAATTGAGCCCCTTAGTATACTTAAACTTTATTTTTTTATAATTCAATTTTTTTTATAAGCTTTAAGAAGTTTTAAACATTTTGGCTATGGCTGCATTATAATATCAAGGCGGTAGATTCATCCACCCTTTACATAGTTTTTTGCAGTATAAGATAAGTAAACTTTAATTGTTAACCTGTGAGGTTTAGTTTGACATTTCTGTCAAATATATATAACTTACTTCCTAATAGAGTCAAATCTAATTTTCACTGTTAAAATTACAAGATTTACTTTGGTTTTATTATTAACTTTGTTTCACTATTATTCACTTTGAGTCTCTGCTACATCTGTCTTCTCTCCATGTGAAGAATTTATAATTATTTAAAGGAAGACCATACATATTTGCAAATTTCATGATCTAAACAATCTTTTTGAAACGCGTATGTCACCAGTCTTTTATAATATCTCTGTTGCAACTATAAAGCACATTATAATTAACCATCTCCCAGTTTGCCCAACCCTGTAAGTGCTTGTTATTTTTGTTGATTACATAAAGCAGACTTTTTATTGTTTTGGCAAACACGGTGCAGAAGCTATAAACTAAACACCAGAATGGGCCATAAAATTTTTCTGTTAAATCAAGCTCCATTGCTGGACAGAGAATACATTGACTATAATGTAGATTAGATGTATTTTTGAAAATATTCTACCAATTTTAATACATTTTCTTTCCTTTAATACAAAAAAAGTATGTGATAGATATGCTGAGGTCAAAATTCAAGTGACAAAGATTACAGATCAGGCTTCATTCAAAGTACCCTTGGGGACAATTTGTTTCTCAAAGGCAGATAAATGTAGAATGTATGGCAAGCCTTAATGAAATAAAACTTTCTAATCTTTGATCAGGAAATCTTCACTAGCGCCACCTGGCAGTTACCTGTAAGGAGAATAATACTGAGAAAAACAGCAATGATCATGGAAATTTGATCTACATAGATAATAAAATTAGATAACTCAGGATGAGAAAATTCTAATTTCGACCTTAAATATTGGGTTTAGTTTAAAGTATTGACTTGATCGGAGTAGCTGGAGAGTTTACCAACTGTTTCTCAACCACAGACAAACTCAGTCATTAGTGCTGAATCATCAAGTTTATTGTTTCCATAGACAAAACAATGAAGAGCTATTTGGAGTTTAAATTTTCTAGTTTAGCAAATTAATGCATGTAATTTGGATAATTTCCAGTGTTCCCACTCTCTTTAATTTGTGTTTACGAAGGCTAAATTACTCTCGGTTGCTTAACACTTGGTTGGCAGGAAACGTAATTAAAAAACAGTGGTCGCAGTCATGCCAATGCCCTAAATGTAATTCAGATTATTCCAGACCACTTTAATTTAAAAAACAAACAAACAAACAAAACTATTGAATACAACCTCATGTGAATAAACCATGTAAACATGTAAACTCATCTTTTGATGACTGACATAATTTGACTAGCAGAGCACACTGGGAAAGGATATGAGCATTAAACAGTATAAGCTATAATGCATTTTCTTTATGATTGGGCATTAGCTGTCATAACCTTTTTGAAAGAGTGGTTCTTTGTATCCAGGCAGATGCACCTTACCTACCTCAACCATTGAATATGTATTCCAATTTACTTTTCCTTTAAGAACAACAGATTTGAATTAATTCTGAACCAGTACCCCTTTTAAAAATCAGGATCTAGAAATGTAGTTACCTGTTGGAGCATATTAAATCCAAGGCCTTATGAAGAACATCTTTTGTTCTAACCGCCCAACTTACTTTGGAACTTGATCTAACTGTGAAGACATGAGAACCACAGATTTTTAGCACATCCCACTAACTCATAAAGACTTTCAGTGAAAGTAATAACTTCTAATGGTTTCAATCCCACAAGATTACAAGCACTTGAAAGTATTATTTGTAATCCACGTATAACTGGAATCACAATTTCCCCACCCTGAGAATTTGCTCTGAAAATAAAAAAGAGGTTATAAAGTCCATAGTATGTCTCCTTTATATTTCCAGAGCTTGGTGAGAGAAGATAAAACTCCTGGCAAATCTTTGTATAACTAAAGATGACCATCAATCAAAGAGAGTTCTTTGGTTCAGTGAAACATTGTAACTAGTCATCAATTTTTATAAATGGAATTCTTTGAGAGTTACTCTGAAAAAAGGGGACAAGGAGAGGAGAAAATGCTATGACCTTCAAGCTAGGAATATCTTGGAATTTAAAGTTATAGTTAACAAAAAACTATCTTCCTTCACCTGCAATTAAATCATGCTTAAAGGTGTGTGTGTGAGTGCATGTGTGTGTGTGTGTGTGTGTGTGTGTGTGTTTTCTAAGATTTATGTACTGAAAACTTTTCAACAGAAAGACAAGCCATTTACAGACCTTGGCAAAGTAATCAAAGCTGAGCAAACTTCAATTTAAATAGGCTGAACATAGACACCACCACCACTCCCATGGTATCATTCTCACCTTAATAGTCCTTCTCTCTGAATTGTTACTTTTGTGGGCAATTTTGTTTTGGGGTTGCCGCGATGTCAAAAGGCAATGAATTCTAAGGTGAAATCATTTCCTTTCAATATTGGATGGGGTTTTTCCAAAGGAGATATTTTCAAAGGAGTTTGGAGATTTGCCTGGAGGGATAGAAGGATAATCCTCAGAGAGAGAGAATTGATGATGCAACAAGCAAGCAAGACTTTAGTGTGTTTGTGCACGCGTGCGCACTCAGGTGTGTATGCACCTGAATGCACACGTTTTCTTTAGACTATCAAAACAGTTATGTTTTTATGTGTTCCATTGAGTTTCAAGTTTTATCTGAAAACATTAAAATTCTCTCTGTTATCCCTAAGCTTTCAGTCAAGTGTATCATGCAGTCGTAATCCGATGTTAATGGAATTCTGTACAATTAAGTGACAAGGATGTTAAAGGGAGTTTTGAAACAAGTGTCTTGGTAGCAGCAACTTGTCAAGTGAACATAGTTTCAGAGCCATAGGCAGTCAAGAGCTAAAACAGAGTTGCAGGCAGAGCAGAGAACAGCAAGAAGACAATTCAAGTCTATGGTCAGGACGGAGGACCTTGTGGAATGAGTTCTTGTAAGTTTGTACTGTAATATACAGTCATCTATCAGAAAGACAGAGTGGTTACAAATTAGATATGAAGAACAGTGCCTATAGGAGAAAGGAGATACTTGGTTTGGCTGCTCTACAATCTCATTCATGCTCAATCAATTAAATTTTTGGTTCTGATACCGCTGTGTTTTGTTATTTCTTTATATGTAATCCAGTTCCTAGATTGATTAACTCACTTCGAACACGTTCAGGTACAGGAATTAGATAATTAGACCATAGGTAACTCTGCATGTCCTCTCTACTTCCTCATCCATGCTCACCATGAGGCACTGCCCAAAGATGAGCTGCTTCAAAATGCACCTAGTACACGGAGAACAGGAGGTTTTCTTTGGGAAATTAGATTGCTCTCTGTTTACATGCTCTGTTGCTTTTTTTTTTTTTTTTTTTGAGCTTATCAGATAATGTTAGCAAAGTGCTGAAATAATGAAATGCCAATATTCATTTATAAATATCACTGGGATGCCTTAAATGAACTGGAGCGGCACACAATGATTTGTGATAGAATGTGCATTGTCTAATCAGACTAATAAATATGAGCAAATATTTAATCAATTAGTTTTTTTTGTTTCATGATCCATTTAAAAGTTTGTCTTGTAATATAAAATGCAGAATAAATAATAGTTTATAGATTAGAAAATTTCCAAATAAAACTCACTGGTTGAGTTTGTTGCACAAAAATGAACATGGGATTAATGAAAAGCAACAGAATAATGAAACTTATTCTATTTCTAAAAGCAAATTGTTTTCTTATGTGATAAATCCTAAGATGTAGAAAGACAATTAACTGTGCTACCTTTAGTAAAGATATTTACATTTTGTCATTTTTGTTCAGGGAAAGTGACAATTATCATTACATTTTCTAATTAATACTCTGTACATACATTACAAAATGCAGAGAATTTAAGTGTTCTATGAGATATTCATGTGACTGATCTAATTTGTCACTTGTGTACCAATTAATGGAGCTTAATACTCCCAGAATAATGACCCCATATACAACTTTCAACACATTTCTGATCTTAATGAAAATGACAGAATTCTTCAAAAAGATATAGCAACAAACCAGTGGGCTGACGACAGAAAAGGAAATTTGAGAAAGAAGAACAGGAACCAGGGTAGGGACCAGAGGAAGTGAGCAGGTACACAACCATGGACTCAGGAAACGTTTGAAGGCCGAATCTGAAATATTTACATTAAACTGAGATTACTAAAAAAAACTAAGCAGATCCCAGGAGAATAGCAGAACCCCGGCTCTGGCATACACAAAACTCTAATGCTCCTTGTAAGGAAAAAAGCTACAATTTCAGCCCTCAAAATTATTTAAGATTATGTTAAATTTAAAAATGCATATTTTATTTATATGTGCTATATATGATATTGTTTATATATACACGATATGCTATATATATGAAAAATATATATCTTTATACATATATATACACATGTATATACACATACACAAAAAACACACAAGGAAATAAAACAATAAGTGGGAATAAAAAAAACTCCTAGACCTTAGGTATTGGCCATAACAGCAACAGAATATGAATAGACAATAAAATTACTATGTAAAAATAGTGAAAGGAATAAGAAAGAAATTTTGAAAAGGCTCAACTAAAAAGAGATTGTCAATATTATCCAGAGAGACTAAACCAAACAAATTCACAAATACAAAAAAAAAAAAAAAACGGAAATAGTAGTTATTGAAATTTAAAATGCAGTTTAGTAGACTAAAACAGCAGACACAGTTGAAGACAAAAATTGTAAATTGGGAATGGATTTGAAGAAATCAGAGAAAATTCACATAGGAGAATAGAAAGGAGATCCTTAATATAAGTAATCTACCAAAGTCCTATAGAAATCTTCATGATTAATTAGTGAAAGGTTAGACCCATTTCTTCTAAGCTTGGGAGCATTATTAGGATACTAATTTCCACTGCTGTGTGAAAAAAGAAATAAAAAGTGTATGGAATTGGAAAAAATGCTTGAAAATGATCACTGGCCACAAGAAAATTCAAAAACAAAACTCTGCAGATCGAAAGACAAATTATTAAAATTCATGTCAAGTGACAAGAAGAAAATTCTGAGATGTTCTAAATTAAATCACAGCAGCTGGAAAGTGAGAGAAAGAGACAGAACTGTTAGTCTACTGAGAGCTGCTCACTCGCCTGCTATTGCCTGTTGAAATTTCAGATTAACTTCTAGGTGGCTATTTCTGCAGAATATTTCAGCTAAAGACCGTCAAAGTCCAGGATGTTCTGCTTGCTGTTTGCACATGGGCTTTTCAGACGGCTGGCTGCCCATAATCAATCTACAGGAGTGGACATTTCTTTATGCTGACTCAGGGGTGATCCCAGAGCTGGCCCTGCCTCACTTTCTCCCACTTCTTTGCCCGTAGCTAATGTACAAACTCTTATACAGTTCATTTATTTTTAACTCTTCTCCCTATTATAGTTGGGCGCGGTCTAAATCAGCCATTACCCACGTGCTGCTGAGGGGACCTCGGTTTTTTCCGCTGATGCAGTGAAGAATTACAAATCAGTGAAATTTAGGAAAAGTAAGATTTATTAAAGCATGTTTCAAGAGAGAAATGGGCTATGCCAGAAATGGTTGCAGCCCTATAGAAGTGAAGAGGTCTGCATTATATTTGGGCCAAGATAGAAGGTTACAAGTGTGGTGCTGGATAACAAGCATATGAGGTCATTTTGATTGACAGCTGTTAATGTAACTTTTTGTCTACTGTGCATGCGGTTACCCAGAATTCAGTCTGTTATAATTAGATTCATGAACTTCTAAGAATACATATGATATTATAAAGAAGGTAAACTGAGGCTAAGGTCAAGGAAGGACAGCGTATGTACTAACTGCACAGGCATTTGTAACCGGCCTAAATCAGTGGCTATTTTGTGGTTTTTAACTTTTTTCTATTTCAGGATGTAAGGGTGTCTTTAATGCTTAAATGGGTCTCTCTGGGCGGTCTTAAGGGAGGTCTCTGAGTTGGGCCTCTACTCTCCTGTCGCTCACATCTTCCTAACTGCTTAACAGTCCCATTTTATGTATAAAAACTCTTGCAAACTTTGGGATATAACATGTTGTCTTTTCTACCTACCCATGCTGCTGGTGGTTTAGATTCCATGACCCAAGACCAGTCTTCTTTTTGGTTAGCATTTTAGCTCAAAAAAGTCTTCCTTTCAAAAAAAATATCAGCTGTGGAAGTTAAATTATTAATTTTGTTTAACAAAAGTTTAGAAAAAAATGCCTTGATAGAAAAGCAGTCTATACAAAATCAATTTCATTTTGACATACCTGAAACGAACATTTATAAAATAGTATTCAAAATGATGCAATTCACAGCAGTATAAAAATAATAGAATGCATTTATTTTTTAACAATAAAAGATCATTGCTAGACATTGAAGAAGAATGAAATACATAGAGGAATATACTGTTCATTGAGGAAAAAACTTATTTCCTTAAAACTGTGAATAACTGTATTATGATATTGTCTTTTACAGTAAGAAATATATATATTTGGTCTTCTTCTCTGGCTTCCTTAGTTTCTGGCACAGAGCTCCTGAAAGCATTGAGAATTCCTAAATGAAGAGAGGGATAAATGTGTCTTTTGTTATGTTAATGGTGAGTTTTGGACTGCCCTAGGTCACCTAAGGATGAAGATGGTTGCTTGAAAAATCTAACAATGGTGTTAAAGAATGGAAACTTTCAGTTCCGCCCTGACCTCCAGGGAGGGAAGACTGAGCTTGAGGTTGAATCACTCTCAAGTGATTAATGATTTAATGTCAGGCTTCTGTGAGGAAACCTCTGTGAAAACCCAAAGAATGGGGTTCAAAGAGCTTCCAGGTTGGGAAACAACCAGGATTAGGGAACAAGAGGGTTGGGTAATGACCTGAAATGGGGAGAGTAGCATGCTCAGTGAAGGTATAGAAGCTCTGAATACTTTCACATATATCTTGCCCTTTGCATCTCTTCTATCTGACTGTTCCTGAGTTATATGCTTTTATAATAAATCTGTGGTCAAGTAAGTAAAATGTTTTCTGAGTTCTGTGTGCTGCTCTATCAAATTAATTGAACCCAAGGAGGAGGTTGTTAGGATCTCTGATCTATAAGCAATAAGTCAGGAGCATGGGTTATAACCAGGGCTAGCTATTGACTTCTGAAATTGGGGTGGAGGTGGCAACAGGCTGTCTTGTAAGACTGAACCCTTAACCTGTGAGGTCTGATGCTATCTTCAGGCAGGTAGTCTCCCAAGTGCAGGTAGTTGAATTGTAGGACATGCAACTGGCGTCACGAAGAATTCCTTGGCTATATGAGGAACCCCTCCCACATTGAAATTGAATGCAGAAATTTATGTGTGTATTGATTTAATGCAATTCCAATAAAATTCTAAACAAGATTTTTTTTTTTTCAGGAAAATCAGCCTGCTGAACATCAAAACTGATATGGCAGAGAAAAAATTTAAAATTAGCAAGATATCTCTATAGACGAAGTATGTTATTAGGCCTTCTCCCTAATTGGATTTACTCTATTATAAATCTATAATATTTAAGGCAGGATCATTTTGATGCAGGTTTTTTGTTTGTTTGTTTGTTTGTTTGCTTTTAGATGGAGCAATAAAACAAATCTGAAGCCAAAAACAGACACAGGAATGAAAAGGAGATTTAACATTTGCACTTGCTTTTCCTACTGGGTAAAAACCAAGTGATGACCTTTTCCATGAGGTCATCACTTACACATCGCTTACCAGTAAGGCTTTGTCCCTCGATACCTATCAAAATTTTAATATCCAAATATCTAACTGTAATTCTTGTAGGAAACATAAAGTATCGACATTCTTTTAGGTATAGTTTACAATAATCATCAAGAGCTTAATTAAGCAATTTATTTGAAGCATAATGTGATATTTACACGATTCAGGCAAAAAAGCAACAGTTTGTAAACCTTTCCTTGAGAGTAGCGATTATATATTTTAGTACATTAATCTCGGGTTCTATTTCAAAGGCTCCTGTTTATTTATATCTGTTCCTCTCCACGTTAGTTGTGACCCTCTCTCTTAATCTCAAGCCTGTGCATATTGTAATTCTACCTCGCCAGAAGCATTTTTCTTCCCCCTCGATTGATTCCAATCTGATCCCTCTATCTAAACTCTCACTTCAGAGGTCACTCCTTTCCTGTCCAGCCCTCGGTTATGTCCTGTGTCCACACCCAGTCTGAGACTGAACAGCTTTTCCCCCAGCTTTTCCCCAAACTTTCAGTGCCATATCACTCTCTCCATTTGAAACTCTCAGTTGCTTCCGTTCTTCTTAGTCTCTGCCTTCCTGGTGTGTTTCCAGACTTTAGCTTCAGCAACGTATCAGTCCATTAGAATCCTAGTCTCCCTGCCTGGTTTATTTAGCTTCTCCTCCAGTCACCCCTTCTCCAGTTCCCTGACCATAGCACCTCATATTTTAGTACTTCGCTTATTCATAATTGAGCTAACACATGCACACACATAATTGGCTTAAAATAAGCACTCAATAATTGCCTGTTGAATGAATGAGTGAACATTACATTTTTCAAATGAATGGGCTGGAGGTCAGGACAGCACTAAAAATATAAGAACTACAACTACAGATTATTAGACTAAATAAAGATACAAATTCTGTTTGTGTGATGAGTGTGTCTGTTTGCGTGAGACAGTGTGTGAGAAAAAAAATAGAGACAGATAAGACAGGAAGAGTTATTTGTCCACCCTTGAAGAAACTAAGACAAAATTCGAAGAGAAGCTCTCTCCTAAATAAAGATTAAATGTTAGCATACTGTCATTCAACTTTGTGGATGTCTTTCCTGAGATAGATAAAAAAGTTAGTATTTTACTAAAATAAGTTAATATTTATATTTAACTTTTGAAGATTGGTAGCATTTGAGTCTGATTTATTTTCTATTTCCTTGTCTCTTTCTAAAAACATGTATTTCAGAATAACAACTCCCACAGAGTTTTGATCTTGTTTTTATTGTTGAAAATTAAATCTCTTTGTAACAGAGCCTTGTGTTCAAATATTTTTTTTATCTTCTATGTAAATAAATGACAGATATTTCTATAGAAGGAATAGAATTTGTCCAATTATCCTTAGACAAATTAGTGAAATGCACAAATGAGGATAACGAGACAAGACATGTCACAAATGACCTTGCAGGACAACATCATCTCTGTAGGTTTGAACAAGTGAGTCAAGGTGCCTCAACACTGTCCACTGCAGCAGAGGCAGTAATGGCTACCCCTCTCCAAGTTAACCAGCGCCCCAGCCCTCCCTTAAGCACCCTACTGTACCACTCACCAATGGGCAGTGCACCACCCTGGGCAGCTGCTACCCATGCCAGCATGAGGTGGCTCTTGGAAGGAAAGCTGGACCCTTCCTTCCTCACTCTCCTCTCTGCATCAATACCAAACTCGAGAATGGCAACCCCGAGACCATTTCTCACAGACTTGGCCCCAGCCAAAGAACTCCCAGAACTACATTTAATAATGAAGCCGTGTGATGAGGCTGAGAGGAACGGAATTGAGAATATATGAGAATGCGACAAGCATTAGAAGTTTCTCTTATTAGTCATTTGCCAGCTTTGTCATTGTCTAGAAGCTTTGTGCCTTCGCAGCGTGTGGTACGCAGCAGGCACTCCAATGTTTTTGTTGAATGAATGAAAGTGTTCATGAGGTGGAATTTTGAATAAGACTTTGATGTATGCACATCTAGTCTATGGCCAGTATTCGGTAGCAAAAGGGGATAATTAAAGTTAGCTCCCACCGTTTATCCAGCATTGTTGTGTGTCGAATGATAGTGCACGATCATTCTGCTAAACAACAATAGGAAAACACAAGTATTTTCTATTTTGGTGTAAACTTCATATTACTTTCTGGTTGGTTAGTCAAATGCCCTACATCTCCTTTCTTAACATCTACTCGAACACATTGTATTTTTCACATTTAGCAGTGTCAAGACTTTTCACAGTAGGGCCTACATTTGATTTTGGCACACAATAGACAATTCCTAAGGCAACCTATAATTCCAATCCATTAGGTTAATGGATTGCAGCTGCTGTGAACAGTGGGCATGTCATCTTTTGATAATAAAGTCTAGTAAGACATAAAATATAATAATAAATAAACTGAAAAAAAGATTACATCTGGCTGACACAGATTTTTTTTTCCTTATAAAAGCCTAATAAATAAGCAGAGTTAACAGAACTGTTAGAAATACATATAAACGTATATGAATAATCACATTATAAAATATTGAAAAAGTTACAAGTGTTAGATTTTTATTCGGGAAATCTTGGTTAATCAATATACTTTATTTCTTTTTTTTTGATTTTTACTTTTAAAAACTCATTACTATTGCATGTCTGTTTATTTATTACACCATTTGTCATTATAGATTTTTTTAAAGTGGATGTTAATAGACCACATTCTTGAGGTTTTCTTAATATAAAAAACTGCTTATGGGAGAAGCAGACCTGCCACAAAGGAAAGGAAAGTATCAGGGAGGGAGTTTGTATTTTTAATTTCTCCAAGTCATTTCTCTTAATTACAAAAAAGCGAATATGTTTTCTTAAATCAATTTCATGGAGTTAAAAAAGGAAATTTTATGTTCTCATAACACACCTGCCTTCTCTGCTCAGAACACTGAAATTCTGTCCCTTGGGAGAAGACTGGGGAGGAAACATAAAACACAAAATCCACCTGCTCTAGCCTCATAATGAACTATTCCACCAGCAATTAATGATCTTTGCTTTGTTCATGTCATCTTCATTAGAACCAGAATACCTTCAAAGAAATACTCTTTCCGTTTCTATAAAAACAGTGCTGCTAAAATATATTGCATATCACTAATATCTGGACCTCTCTTCACATGGTTAATACATGTGAAATATCAGTGTTGATGTTCATTCTGAAAAGCATCACTTTAAAAGCATTGTCTTCATGCCTCACCGATGTCAGCATACACTTCCTTTGTTTATGCAAATGAAGTAGTTTGTAAAAGAAAGATGAAGAAATAAGAAAAGGAAAAGAAAGAGGGGAATGATTGGAAAGGAAAGGAGAGGAGAGGGGGTGACAGGGAGGACAGGGGAGAGGAAGGGAGAGGAGAGGTGGGGAGAGGAGAAGAAATTGCTCCCCCAATGCAAGAGAGTGAGAGGGCCATGATTTTGACCCAAGACTCATTTGCATGTATACCCCAGCTTGAGGTAATGAGGAAAAATGTGGGAAAGTAGGATAAATAAAGCCTTAGAGCTGTGTGTCTTCATTTAAAGGACATCTTTATTACCGAGGTGGATGTAAATAAATCTACGTATGCAGTGAAAGTGTTTAGGTGTTGAGACACTATGAATCTAATATCTCTTCTTCCCACCAGCTTAGGAAATGTATATGTTGGTGAGAAGTTCACTCTAAACCAGGTTCATGAAAGAAAAGCTTTAGGTGTGTGTTAAGGAAGGCAACAGAAATGCCTCCACCATCACCAACCCCGGTGGCAGGTGCTGAGAGAGGCATGTGGCTTCTGTGACCAGCTTACCCTCCTCAGGCAGAAACCAAGTGGCCAGTATATTTGTTGGGGCCACTGCTAGTTCCAGGAGAGGGAACATAAGCAACTTTGGGGGACAGCAGAGCTAAGAGGCTGCCAGTAGCAGGGTGGTCAGGTGACAGTGACGAACGAAATGAGCTCATCCTTGGAGTGGTGTTTCTAAGCAGGGGAAATATACTTGCGTCTGCCCATGGTGCTGTGTATTAGAGAAGAAAGACCCCATGGGGCAGAGTAGAAAGGAGGCACAGAGCACTTCCAACTTCTGAGAGCAAATGGCTGGAAAACATGGGTGAAAAACTAAAGACAGTGAGAGGAAAAGATTTAAGGCTAGAGTTTGGCTTAATCTGTGCCTGGCCTTCCTCCCTCTGAGGTTCACAGCGCAGCCACCCCAGCAGGTGCGAGCTCTCTGGGAGGTCACTGTAAAAAATGGCAAATGATGAAGCTGCCCAGGCACCGCCCAAATCTAGCGACACTATCTGCCATGGGTCAGAGGAGGGAGGGGGTGGTGCATTGTTGAACCCCACTGCATCATGTGACCACCTCACAGCTTCTAACCAGAGCTCTCTTGGAAACACAGCAAGTTTCTTGGGGACTTTTTGGGGAATTTAAAATAATGTATGTCAGGAACATGGAGCTTTCTCTCAAGAAGACAGTCTAGAGGCATCAGGGCTGTCACAACAGATAAAATTGCTAGAAAATGGACTGGGATTTTTAGGCTTTTATCTAAATGTTTTGACAACCTTGAGACATATTTATTGTCAATCATCTGTCCTTGCTTCAGATTCCCTCCAATATTGTAAATAAAGGATAATTTTTATTCAGTGGGCTTCCAAGGTGAACTAATTCTCATATTAAAAATTAAAAACTGGTGACTGTGTCTGAATGTAGAAGCTAATCATAGCTAAAATCTTTTGATTTTAATATAGCTCATGTTCATAACTTTCTACATAATCACTAAAAATAGCTTAAACATTTTAGTGAAAGTTGAATTTCTTAATACTCAATTTGATCCAATTATCTTTTTATATGAGTTGATGAAAGAGGCAGCACAAAAATAAAATTGCAATAGTAGTTAGTTCTGAAACTGATAAAAATACAAATTTTTGATAAATTGACTTTTAGTTTTTAGCACAGCATCTTCAAGAATATGTTTAATAAAATTATAATAGAACTCTTTGTGTAGTGTATTTACTTATAAGGAGTCACTTGGTTAACTTAGTTTAAAGTGAATTTAAAATATTGATTTCCTGTACTATATTTAAAGCTAAAATGATCAAATAATAAAGTCACGGTTATATACACAATAACTCAATTTCCAATCCTTTAATTATGATGTCATAAATTTCTTTTAATGGCACTAGTATCCAAATGAAATAGATTCCATCTATATTTCAGATATGCTCTACAGAGTTACATAGAGAATTCTGACTTTTTAAAAAATATTCTTCTTTAGATAATAACCAAATCATACATGGACTAATGGTTTTTTAGAAACAATAAATCTAAACTTAAAAATACTTTCCCAGCCAACATGAATTCATACTTGAACCGAAGTTTCAATGAAGCTTTTGTAGGTATATAACTTAAAAATCATCTTACAGTATTAGTTGATTGACAACAGTCTCTTAACAATTTAAAATACTCTTTTTAAAAAGGTTCTAAAACCGTCTCTACTGAGAGAGATTGATAAGAAAAACAGGACATGGTTGCCTCTAAATAAAAATAGTTTAGAAGTCACTTCACAGATACTCAGCATTCTTTTAAATCCTTGGTCTTCAAGATGAGAATGATGACTCCATTTTCTGTTAAATCACAGCAGCATATTTTTCTGTATAGACAGAAGACATGAGCTGTAATAATGGATAAAAGTATCGTATATTGGCTTGATCATCTCTAATAAGCTTAGAACAAGACTGTGCGAACACAAATCATATAAACCTGAACTTAAATGTACATCATGCTAAGTCCTTCACCTGGTTTTCAGTGAGTCTAATTTTCATTCCACTCACATTCTTCATCTCTGCCAGCTACCTCTTTTTTTTTTTTTTTTTTCACTTAACATGTTTTCTGTAAGTTCAGGGATCCAGGTATTGGTGCAAAGTATAAAATCAACTGGTAAATTTAACTTCATATTTTATTTCTGGATTATCTTTCTTAGAATTTTCTGTCTTTGTTGCATTTCAAAAACCACATATTGACTCGATTTTGTTTTACATGTAGCAAAGTCTGCATTCTATATTTGCTGTATTATAAACAGATATACAGCCTGCGAATAACTGTATTTATAAATCACTCTTAAACAGCTAACTTCAAAGATGCTTTTAGAGCAATATAAAGTCATTTTGGAGTCTGTAGTTTCTAAAAGATTTAAGCTAAGTTTAGCTTGTATCACTGGATAGATTGCGATAAAACTATGTTGAATATTGGGAGGTAGGAGGGGGAAGATGTTGCATTCTTGAAAGGTGTAACATCTGAGCAAATCTTTAAAGGATGCTGACATTGACTGCTGGACTTTAATAAATTACACACTTTTTTATTCCAAATTTATAATGATGATCTGAACAAGGTAACTAAATAAATCAGAATTTATGACTAGAAGAAAAATAATTGATCTTGGACTTTTATTTTTACATGAAAAAGTTGTAAAGACTTAGATCAACTAAGTTGACCCACAAAAAAGAAATATACCCTATCCTTACGGACAGCTATGGACAGCTAAATCCTTGTTTATTTGTTCAAGGGAAGTCTGACAAAAGACATTAGCTTAAAAAAAAAAAAAGAGTGATTTTTACAGCTATGTTTAGTACATTTAGTCCTTTTTCTACTGTAAAGTTCCCCTCTTTGTACTTAATGTGGATTTTATCCATTCCAGGACAGAATATTCAAGAACAATTAAAATTCTTTTGTTAGTTTCAGTATTCGCTATCACTAGTTCTGAGCTCCAGTTCAAGGCTCCTCTGTGTCATTCAGTGAAATTCTTTCTTTATAGGTGTTGGGAGTGTGGGAACATGATAACCTAAACCAGGATACATTTTCCTTTTACTCTGAAATTTAATTTTTTTTTCTTCTCGCTCTGAATTGTATTGACCTAAAGAGTTTATTTCCTTTGTATTTTTAAAGAAAAAGTTTAAAAGCAACTGTCTCAAAAAAAAAAAAAAAAATACACATCAAAATCTCCCAAGTAAAAATAGATAATCTTTAAAGAATGACTGTAAGATACAGGCTACAATACTCAACAGCAGCATGATCTACCCAGTCCAGAACCTTAGATGAAAGATGAAAGGTCACACAGTTCTATATTATGCACATCAACATAAATTTCCACTTCAATTGAAAAACAGATGCCTAAGAAAAGAGCTAAAAGTTTAAAACAGATATACATTTCTAAGAACCTTTACAATTCTATATACTGACAGCTCAACATTTAAAATGTGCTATACTAATTGAGAGAGAAAGTTCAGTAAATGCAATGTAAAATATTTCTTGTATACACAGAAATTTTGATTTAACATTATGTCCTACAACACCTGATTTGGAAATAATCACATTAAATTAAAGTATTTTTTACTTTGCTGCCTATAGCTGTAACAATCTGTGTGAAGCTCAGATCCAATGTTCTCCAAATATATCTATCCATTATGGTGAGGGAGGACAGCGCCTTCTAATGGAATTTACAAATAAATTTATTTCTCAGGCTTGTCTCTGAGAAAATACAACATTTCAAAATGTCTTTGTCCCCCAGATGGCATGCCAATAGGATGCTCCCTGCTGTTAAAAGTTATCATGCTTCCTTATCTCCTTTCATAACTTACAGGGCAGACTTGGCATGAAGGTGACAGCTTAAGCTAAAAATCTGTCAAAACAAAGACTCGCTAACAGACATCTCTAAGCCTGAATTAAAAGTGGAATACGTGCCAACCAGAATAAAAGGTGTGCTGTATAGATACTTGCTCAGAAAATAGGTACATCTGTGTTTGCTGAACTGAACCCATAGTTCTGTGCAACCATTTATTTACCAGGTACAGTGCAAGGAATTCTGAATCTAGAGGTGTAGATAATTTCTGCCCTCAGGCTTAATTAACTGAACGCAAGATTTCATTTATTTTTGAAAAAGTAGTAAGCAGGGTGTTTTTAATCGGCATTTTTACTCTTTATTCTGCATGCAGCTGAATGATCAATAACTTAATTAATCTTGACAATACTATGCAGTAGGTGAATAATTATATGCATTTTATAGCTATGAAAACTAAAGTTCAGAAAGTTAAAAGACCTTGCCCCAGATCACACAGATACTAAATGATGGGGTTCAGCCCAAGGCAATCCAATCTACAGTCTCCACTTTACTTACTCCCCCATGCTGCCCCTTTTGCAATGTTGTTAAGGAGACACACATGTAAATGTTCGATTCCAGTATGGTGATACAAGTGTTACTGATATGAAACAAACAAACGAACAAACAAAAACATCGTGGTTGTGGTGCAGACGGGGTGAACATGAGGGAGAGTGCACCAAGAAAGGATTCTTATAGATGGGGATGCTCGAGATGAGACGCAAAAGAGCTGGGAGAGTTCGCTCACCAGGTGGACCAGGAGAGACAGTCAGCCCAGGTGAACAGAAGCCCATTGGTGTTGAATATTTTGTAACTCACAACATACTCTAAATTAACTGAACGCAAGATTTCATTTATTTTTGAAAAAGTAGTAAGCAGGCTGTTTTTAATCGTCATTTTTACTCTTTATTCTGCATGCAGCTGAATGATCAATAATTTCAAAAGTATTGGTGTGACAACTGAGATTTGTCTCTCATTAACTTTACTACCAGGAATCCCTCCAAATCAAAGAATGAAAGTATAAATAAGGAAAAACACTCCTATTTGGCTGTGTGCCTTAGTATGTCATACTCCTGGGCAACATCCTGTAAGAAATATTGGCTCACCTCAGGCATTCATTACCTCAGCCTGAGCCAAGGAAGGCCAGACTGGCAAAACAGAGGGTCCTCCTTTATTAGTGAGCGGGAACTAAAGTCAGTCAGCTGCAACTACTGCTCATGTTCTGTCTCCTGAGTAACCATGTAAAAACAGAACTGCAGTTCATACTATTATTTTCCCGAAAAAGCCCAACTCCCCAGCTAGCCCTCACCTAAACTGGATCCCACATTAGTTCTCCACCAAAAACAGAATCTGATAAATTAAGATGCTGACATCTTACCTCGTTCCCCTCCAGCACATCCCTCTCAAGCTGGGTCGTGTAAGGATCAACTAAAAGAAAACTCATGTAGGAATAGTTAATTAAAATATTAAATTTAAGAGATAATGAACTTGTTGCATGTAGACTGATATAATTCATTTTTGGAGCAATTTGATATCTATTAAGCTTGAAAAGGAACGTAGCTTATCCAGATACTTCATTTCTAGGTATAAAGCCTAGAGAAGCTTTCGGGAGCTTGTGCATAAAGACACTTTCTCAAAGAATTTATCATAACATTGTGATAAAATAATCAATGCCCATCTATATGGAAATGGATGAATGAAACGTTATATATGTATGTGGTGAAATAATATAGAACTTAAACAGATAAAACAAATCTGTATGCACTGACATAGACAGGTATCTTAGTTACGATACTGAGCAAAAGTCTACTTCCAGTCCAAAGGCATATGTGTAAAAAATAATGTTATTTATTGTGTGTGGATATACATCTTACATATACATATGTTTCTTAAAATTAATAAGGCAAAATCTGGTAATGGACACTAAATTTGAAGGAGAGAAGAAAATCACACTGGAAGGGAACAAAGAGAACTTAAAATATTACCTATAAAATTTATTTCTCATAGAAATATTCTACAGCAATGTAATGGCATTAACATTGATCATGGTGAGTTCATGGTTGTCTGTATGCTATTTTACATAATTGCCTTTCTCTTCAGAATTAAAAAGGAAAGAAGCAAAGCCCAGTCTGAGGATGATATCGGAAGTCTGGAGTGGAGAGCTGTATTGCTGATGTCAACAGTCATCTAGGCAATTTTCTTCTCTTTTAACTCACATTCACTGTCCCATATTTGTTGTTAATTTTACATTGAGTGGTCCAGTGCTCCCTGCTCCCTCTTTAGGGCACTTAAAAACATTCTGAATAGAAACAAGTATAAATAGTTAGCCAGGAAGGAGTGAGGCTGTTTTTGTTTGCTTTCTAATTCTCCTAAATGTTGCCCTTAACCATAGTCTGACTATTGACTTTTATAAATCAACTATTTTCTAAGTTCTTTAGGTTGACTGCCTCGTGTACTTTCTAACTGACAAATCAACCTCGCTCTAGAACACTGAATCCTGTTTTATTTTGGAATAACTCAATTAAAATAATATGGTGAAAAGGCTCTGAGTAATCATGATTTAATTCTTGGTGATTAACTCTACAGAATTCAGGAACAGTAGACTTAAATTATTTGTGGCTGAGTTAAGTATAGAAAATATATGAAGAAATAGGAAGACAAAAAGGATAAAAAGACCTATCATTTAATAACAATTTTCTTTTTAAATTTCCAATTTGGTGCTCTACCTTAGGCCTCAGATAAGCCAGATATTCTTACATGCTGATTTTCCCAGTTCACACCACAAAATGAATGAGTATTAACATGAAGAGCAGCAGACCAGACACGTTTGGTCTTGAGCAGAGTTGGCTTTGGACCTTCCAAAATAATTGCATAGACCTACTTAGCCATATACATGTTAATATCACTTCATAAGATAATGTGTCATTAACTCAATTTTAGTTATAAAGAATAAATTTCACCAACTTCAATATTCAGTAGATTTCCTTAAATTGTCCCAAAAGCTAGCACTTCTGTAATTTTATTTATTTCTAAAACAATTTTATATAGTGAGAAAGGTGGATATTACTATTGCTATGCCTGCTTTATATTTGAGGAAACCAATGCTAATAAAATTAGGTGACTTTGCAACACACATATATCTGATAGGCCAACCTATGGATTAAGTTCAAGAATGACCTTTTTTCCAGTTTTCTGTGATGAGCTTATAGCAACAGCAGTTGTGCAGTATTTCAAAAAAAAAAAAAAAAAAAAAAGTAGCATTAACAACCGCAGTAGCTTTAGTTGTTGTTACAACAGCCTCAAGATCAATTTATCTTAAACATGTCTATAAAGCAAATGTCACTAATTTTCAACTTTAAACACCCTCCAGCTCTTTCGTGTCACATAGACACGAGGCAGTGGCGAGCAAACAGGTCACCATGAATGCTTCTCACTGTCTCCAGTAAGTATCACATAAATAAGGAATTTATTTTGACCATGTTATTGGTAGTTTAAAAGGGGATTTCAAAATGAAAACTGTGACATTTTCTAAGAGAGCAATGATTTTCTAAAGAAGCAGGTGGTGGGTTATTTTATTTTATTTTATTTTTTACCAGACAAATGGAAGACCTACAGTGAAGTTATTTTCCTGCCCTGTTCAAACACATCGGCTAAATTCATGTTTTTTTTTTCTTCCTCATTTGTGCTTTGCATGCAATTAAGTATTAAAGAACTATTTTTCTATTGGGTGAAATTCAGCACTGTGTGTATTGATTTCCTCTGGAGTCACTGAGATTGTCTAAGCCATTTCAAGTTTTTATAGCACCATGATGTCCATTTAATATGACCTAAAGAAAGTAAGGATCCTAGGCAAATATAATTATAAAGGTTTAATGTCAATAACATAAAATTTTGCTTTAACACAATTCTCTTTAAATTGCCTTTTTATATATACTACAGGCAACAGAAATGCCATAACAATGATATCAATTTCCCTAAGACATTCAAACTATTTGCCTAAAATTTTATTATTGACCAAGTTGCTAAATATTCAGTTGTAGGAGTCTGTATGGTATTCCCCAAATTTACTATTTTAAGTGGTTCATTACCACCTATTTTGTTAGCTTTTGCCTGTATACCCTGCGGTTATAGTCTGAAAAAAGATAAATGAAAGCAATAGAGATTCATGGCTCACATATTTTAATTATTTGAATTGCAAATTATAGCTGCTCTTAGAAATGGAGAGAAATAGACGATTGCAGTACCCTAACAAAAAGAACTTCAAATAAATGTCGAAAGAAATTTAAAGGTTGTATTTTCACTAATTTTATAAGAAACAGTTCTCTTTTGACTATCTACCTTCTAAAACTGGGTCATTCCTGGTACTCTGTAGCCTGGGGGAAGGCCCTCGAAGTGAAGACCCTGGTAGGAGGCTGGCATGTGGTCAGGACAGCCTGCGTGGCACATAGTATATTCCCAGCTCATCTGGCAGAAGAGACGCATGTGACGCTGTGGCCAAATGTTCTTTTAAGGCGCCGTAATCATCTTAGAGCACATTAAGCTTTTCTTGCTTATCTAAGAAGAAACTTAGGTTTCTAGGCTAAGTATTAGAAGATACTTGTTTTTCTATATTTCCTGATACTGATCTCTCTTTTTCCCTCTGAGGTTTTAATGTCCAGCTAAAATAGTTTGATTTGGATACCTAGCATTTTTGTATCTTGTTTCTCATTGGTAAATGGCAATTCCCATTTTTTTAAATAAGTGACTACTATGTAGATTCGCTTCACTCAAGCACAAAATGTATTATTCAGATAGAAGTTTTTCTTCTGTGTTTTTTTTTTCTCCCCTATTTCCTATCTTTTAAACATTTTATCAACTTGGGAAAGAATTAAGATCAGATATAGCCTGGTGGAATAACCTTTATTATCACTCTAATACCAGAGTTTACTCAAATTTAAACTATTAAATCTTCAAACAAGGATTCTCTATTCTGCCCTTAACCACATTTTAAATATTTGCATATATCTTTTATAAATATTTTAATTACTTTATGAAATAAACACAGGATTCTGCCTTATCTGTGCTTCAATTAAATTCATATTTGGTAGCTAAAAGGAAGCAAAGTGTATCTTACAGAGTGTTTTATTTACGTTTTATTTCACTCCTAAATTTACATTGTTTTGCCTAGTCAGAGGCTAAACATATTTCTCTTTAAAGGAGATTCATAATAAAATTCTAGAATAACTTCCTAATTAGTAATGAGGTTGTGGTTAAGATTCAAAAACAATACTGCCTGGGGGGGGGGGGGGAGAATTTCTGTCTTCCTTTTTAAAATGGAGCATTCAGACGAGATAGATGCGCTTCTTTGAAAAAATACCTATCAAAGCTTTTCTGGCAGAAACTTTTCCCCTGCTGTGTTTTTATTGATCCTTTCAAGCTTCACGCTCATGTTGGATGCATTTGTAGATATTAATGAGAAAAAACTTGCAGTCCAAAAAGTTACATATTTTTAACAAGTTTTGAGCTAATCGATTCACCAGATAGAGAAGTGTTACGTTTCTAAAATGGCTTAATGTGAAATGTGACATTTTAGTAGTATTAAGATATGCACAGACCAAAAAAAAAAAAAAGAGTTGAATAAATGTTTTTAAAGGAAGCTTAATACATAAAATAAGATTGATTAATTCAAAAATTGAAATAAATATCTCTTCAGCACAAGAAAAGCTTTGACGCATATTTTTAGTACAAGGGTATGAGGAGAAAGACATAAAATTACTGGTAGGACTATAAAATAATTATTAGATATAATAATTATTAGATATAATTATTATTCTTGAAAATAATTTAGTGCTATATATCTAAAATTAAGAATTTTACTTCTGAGATACATCTTAAGAAAATAATCATGCATGTACACCAAAATGATGCTGATATGGTGAAAAATTATTTATCATAATGAAAAACTGGAAATTTAAAACAATAGCAAGGTATTAGGCACGCTATTACATTTGCATACAATGAAATATTATGTAACAATGTTGGTGTAACTATATCACCTGGAAAGACAGTATATGGTCTAGCAGAAGATCCTAGCCACTAAAACATTTAGAGTATATGCCATTTTGGAACAAGTGTATTTATTTATTTAATTGCATGTATATATACACACATAAGAAAGTCTGGGAAGGTACACAGTACATGATAACAATGGAAATAAATGACTAGTGGAATTTTTGTCAGACTTTTTTTGTTTTACTTAAATATTTCAATTTCCAATAAATGTGTATTTCTTACGGAATCAATAATGAAAGATATTCACTACCCCAGAGTAAAAACAGCAGCAGATTTTATCTTACCTCAAAGAGCTCTTTATGTTACATTGGCCTAATTCTCTTAACAATGACAATTAATTGGGGAAACCGAAGTGCTGGGAAGTTAGTAGCTTCCATCACATCACAAAGCCAGTAAATCAACTGTGCTGGGTTTAAGACTCATGTCTGCCTAGCACCAAAATAAATGCCTCCTTACACATGTAGAACATTTAAACAGTTTCTTTCAGCAAATAAACCAAGTTCTGATTGTACAGAATTTTCACTGACTGTATTTTTATGGATCTACCTATTTCACAGATCTATGCAGTGTCGACATTGTAACAATGTGTGTTCTTCCCCCATACCATCTATGAGATGCCTCACCTGCTCCTCACTGTCACTTGGGCTTTGCAAAACCCTGCGTCCCTCTGAGCATCAATCTGTCTCTCTGATTCCCTCAATGGAAATATTTTATCATCCTTGGCTATTGCTCTGAGAAAACAGCTTATAGTTTAAAAGCTACAACTTTGTATTCTCTCCCACTGCCATAAAATCCTTATCTGTGCACTTCGCTTCCTCTAGCTGCCATGCACACCATGCTCAGGCTACACGAGCAAGGCAATTTTACAGGGCATCTTCACTGTAGGTCTTCAGTTAGGTCCCGGGATTCCATGATTTCGGGATTTATTTATCATTTTTTTAATGAACTTGTCTTAAAGAATTAGTCTAATCATTTTAACAAATGGAGAGAAATTGAGTTATTATGCAAAAATTTGAGAAATCTACATATTATTTTATTTGGCTTCCAAATGTATTCTATACCATTTTGTTACTTCTTCACAGAAGTTATAACTTCCCCCAACCTGTTTAGCTGATGCTAACATCAAAACTTTCATCATGATTAGCTGGAGAAGGTAACTTGAATGATAAAAAGCCCACCAAAAGCTAAAGTTGCTATAAATAATCTATTGATAATTAGCAATACTATATCATTTCCATCACATGACTCAAAATTTACTTCTGAACATAATTAAAAAGGAGATTAAATTTTTATTGGAAAAATATTTGTTACTATTTTGCTTACAATGACAGACGAAAGTACAAATCACATGTAGAATATGAGTTTTTAATTTTAAATCATATATAATATTTCATGAAAATCATTTGAATCTTTCTACTTTTGTTTTGATCAATATAGCCAAATTAAATTAACTTTGCATAGAAGTGTAAGTTACTATGACTCATATCCATGACATGATTTACTATTCCTCAGTATAGCTTTAAAAACAAAAATAAAAGACGCTACATAATTTTCCTCGATCTCCTATGTAGGTAAAAACAAACAAACAAACAAACAAACAAACAACAACAAAACATGGTTTTCATGCCATCTGGATAGGACTGAATTTTCTGGAAGTAATCTGTGCATCTCTAAAATATTCCTTTGTCTGCTCTCACTCATGAGGTTGCCTTCTCTTAACACAAAAAAAAAGAGAAAAGAGAAACTCTGAGACCAGCCAAATATACGACACAAGCAACTGTTCCAGAGATGACAGTTGGCACCATAATTGGTCACTGAGATACACAGCCTCACCCCCTTTTTTTGTTGTCTCCTTATGAGGTCCAGCGCATCAAGATAAACATTTTCAAAGATGACAAATCCCAGACATAAAAGTGTTTCTATAAGCTGTCCAAAATTCAATTTTATGAGCCAGATATTCATAGAAAATGGTGTTTGTTTTGCTATTCCCCTGGCACCATTCCCCTAAGTCATTTGAAACCCAGAATATAAAAAGATTTTTTCATCAATAGGACTAAAAAAAAAAAAAGAGTGTCACTGAATAGAATTTTAAAAATTACAATTTTGATAAAGGATTTAATTTCCACTAAATTTCCTTATCACAGTTTATGTTCATGAAGAACTGTTTTAGAAATAAAAAACTTAACATTCTTTTATTTTCTTGTTAATTATTTGTGTGTCTATGTTTGTGTGTGTAAAACTAAAGGTATCATTAAGAATAAGTTCGTCACTTGATGGTGTTTTGTATTCTAATCAAAGTCTCCACAGGAATAGTGCCTAGCATGTATCCTATCATTGGCCTAGCATATTAAGATTTTAATCCCAAAATTATGAAATTGAGCTAATATTGACACAAACAAATATTTTCCTCTGAATTTCATTTAACAATGAATGTATTCATTGTTTGACTAAAGCTACTTGGAGCAAATAGTTGAGGATATAAATTCTCTTTTATGTTCAAGAGAATCTTCTCAATATACATTCAAGCGCCCAAATTAGAGACCATTTCTGATTTAATCTTATTGTTTTGCAAATGGTAGTTACTGAATGCATATTTGTTAAATACATAATTGTATTCACCAGAGTTTTTCTGCGAGGACACTTTGGGTTATGTGACATTTGATGTATCCTATGGACAGGCTAGGGGAGCTCCAGAGAACAGTAGTAGTAGCTACATCACAACCAGACTCTTTTCCATGGGCTAAAAATGTAATAACTGAAACAAGCTTTAAATTATTGGAACTATTGTTCTCAATACAGAGCCCACATCAATTACTCTTAATCCAGTATTTCTTTTCATGAATCAAAAAGTCAGCAATTTTTAACTGGAAAAGTACAGTTCACTTTTGAACAATGTAGGTTTAAACTGTGCAGGTCCACTTACACATAGATATTTTTCAATAAATACTGTGACTATTTTTTCATCCTTATGATTTTCTTAATAACATGTTCTTTTCTCTAGCTTACTTGATTGTAAGAAGGCAGTATATAATACATATAGCATACAAAATATGTGTTAATCAACTGTTTATGTTATTGGTGAGGTTTTTGGTAAGCTATTAGTTATCGTTTTTGGAGAGTTCAAAGTTACACACAGATTTTCAACTGTGCAGGTGGTCAGTGCCCCTAATCCATGCATTGTTCAAGGGTCTAGTGTACTTAAGAGGTCATCTAATCCAATGGTCTCTGTCTACATGGGAAATCAAAGTCCAGAGAGATTGCTCAAGAAACCATATAAACCAAAATTGTACACCCAGGCCTCTTGAGTTCTGCTCATTTTCCCTACAGAACCCTATCACATTCCATAACATATAAAAGGTTGAATTAAACAGGGCATTTTGAATGAAAATTAAAAAGGCAAAGAACATTTTCCAACCGTTGAGATATTTTTTCCATTGTGTCTTGTTTCCATCTGCCTAACCGTAATAGAACATTCTCTGCTCTCCTCCCTTACCTGAATAGCTGTTGTCTTTCAGAACTCAGCTCTAAAGTTATTTCCTCAGAAACCCTCTGTCACTCCCCCATATTAAATTGGATTTCCCTGTCATGTAGTCTCCTCTTCCCACGCTCCTTTCACTTGTAGCACTTACCTCACCTATAACTGCACATTCTTCTGTGGTTGTGTGGTTAGTATCAGCCTTTCCTACTAGACTCAAAATTCGATAAGATCAAGGGTGGCGTGTCTGAGTTTGCCGCCACGTACCCAGTTCTTAGACCGGGGTTCCAGCACCCAGCAGGTGCTCAGTACATATTCCTGGATGTAAGGCCACCTCTGAAGCTGACTCGCATAGCTTTGAGGTGAATCACAAAGTTGAGAAGAGAAGTGGAGACGCAGGTGACTTCTGAGCTGAATTTAGAAAACGTCTGAAGGTCTTATATGAATTCCAAGTAAAAATAAAGCTGAAAGACATTTACAGTAATTAAAAAGCAAAGTTGTCTCCACAGAGCGAGCTCTGGATTAGCTTTTGAATTCTACGTTCTGTTTTTGCCACAGCTTTCATATTGCCTCTGGTGTTCAAAGGCCCAAATACCATGATGAAGATTTAGAGAATCTCAAAATGCATCTTAAAAAGTAAAAAGAGAACCCGATGGTTGTAAACATATATTGCTTCCTCATTCACACTTCATTTGCGCTTTCCATTCATCCCGCTGGGAGCTACTAAAAGAATGTGCAAGTTCATGAGCGTCTGAAAACACACTTCCCACAGTGAGTACCTTTAATAACTCTTTGTCTTTATTAGTGAGGAATTAGTGAGGAAATAATAAACTTGTCCTTAAATACTTATGAGCTTTTTCTGATTTGTCTAAACCCAGCAGTGACTTTATCTCCTTTTTTTATGTGCATTAACTCCTCTGAGTCCTGGTTCTGTTTTGTTTCTTATCTTTATAAGCTTCATGTTCTGCTACTCATCTTCTCTCTTTCCCACACCTAAGATTTCTTTACAAAAAGTTTCTCAAGGCCTTTCTCTTTTCATATATTCTACGAGCATTCAGAAACATTTATTAAGGGCTTACAACTTTGTGCTTAATGTTTTTTATGTCGATAACATCCCAAAGCTTATTTGTTCTTGCTCTACAACTTACATAATTTCTTATTTCTTTTAGTATCTCCTAGTGTTATTTAAATATTTTTTTCTAAATCAATAAAAATTTCTTATTATTCACACAACAAAAGTTTTCGTAATTTAATTTATAAAAACCTTCAGAAGGATATATTATAGAAACCTTAAGCCCGCTTAAAATGATATTTTACACAATTTTATAAAACCTCTTCGCTATACACAAATGTCCAAATAGTAGTATTTAGGTCATCTTTCCACCTGTTCTTCCACCATATTCACACTCTCACTAAAATGATTTCCTTTTCCTTCTCTTATTGACATTTCTTGGTATCTTAGTCTTTTCAGGCCACTGTAACAAAATACCATAAACTGAGTGTCATGAAAAATGAAAATTTATTTCTCACAGTTCTAAAGGCTGGGATGTCCAAGATCAAAGTGCTAGCATGTTCAGAGCCTGATGAGAATGTACTTCCTGGCTAATGGACAGCCCTCTTTTCACTGTGTCCTCTCATGGCAGAAGAGATGAGGGAGTTCCCTAGAGTCTGTGTTAAGGGCATTAATTGCATCTGTGAGGGCTCTATTCTTAGGACCTAATCACCTCCCAAAGACCTGCCTCCCCATAACATCACCTGAGGGTTAGAATTTCAACATATGAATTTTGGAGTGTCACAGACATTCTGATCTTATACCTGGTCAAGGTAAAATGTCAAAAGAAACACTGTCTTTGTGTTACCAAGTGGAAATCTTCAAAGTCAGGTCTCTGGATATGGAATTTACTAAAATCATTCTCATAATTCACCACTTCATTTTTTTGCCTCATAATTTATACTTTCTTCCTCTAATTAAAATTCCTCTAATTAAGTTTTCAGACCTTTGAATACTTTTCCAGTTACTACAAAGATAGTCAGGATCCTGAAACTTTCACTTTTCCAACTCTATTTTACATTTTCTATTCATTTTTAGCCTTTGTAGCTATGATTACCTCATGTTTAAAAAATTATTATAGATTGTTCTTTGCTCATCTAATTTTTGTACTAATTCCAATTTAATGAACCAAATATTAATTTCTCTTTTACAAAATCCAAAGAATGATCATATTTTCCTTTTCAAGTATTTGAAAATATAATTTTAATCTTCCTTTTTAATTCTTCCCTCTTGGTAGTATTTTAAAATTATACTTTGTAATATGAAATAAGAAATGAATAATTAACACTTTCCCCATGCTAAGATACATACTTACCCCAAACTGTAATCCCAGAGGGTTTTTGAAACTGCAGGTTGCAATCCATTAGTTGGTCATGACTAGAACGTTTTTGGTGAAATAGAAAATAAAACATCACGTGTTGTCCATAACTATTGTTTGATTAAACTCTTGTCTTGATTGCATACAACATATGTATCATAGAGATAAAAATACTTTTTTAATATTTTAGGTGGAAAGATGACCTAAACACTACTATTTGGACATTTGTGTATAGCGAATAGGTTTTATAAAATTGTGTAAAATATCATTTTAAGGGGGCTTAAGGTTTCTATAATATAACCTTCTGAAGGTTTTTATAAATTAAATTACTAAAACTTTTGTTGTGTGAATAATAAGAAATTTTTATTGATATAGAAAAAAATATTTAAATAACACTAGGAGATACTAAAAGAAATAAGGAATGAATAAATAATATTCATTTTTTAGGTTTTCATTTATTGCCCCAACATGTATTGAGGGCCTGCTGCACTAATATTTGGAGGAAAAGCTAATCCTAAAAAAAGATTATGTTAAGAAATTGGAAACGATTCAACCTAGTTAAAGTATAAAGTGTAACGATTGGAGTTGAGACAGGTAGGACAGGCGGGGACCAGGTCGTGCCTGGCCTGAACCACACATAGCAACCTGGACCTTAAATCGAGACACTTGGAAGTCTATGAAGAATTATAAGCAGGTGGTACCATGAACATATTTTCATCTTAGGAGAATAAGGAATAGATAATTAGAGAGTAAGACAGGAGGTTAGGTGAAAAGTCAGACAGAAACCATGCAAGCAAGAAGTGATGCTGGCCTGGTTCGGCCCAGTGAGAGCGAGAGTGAGAAAGCATCGTTTAATTGGGCGTTGGCGCCAGTACGCGTGACCCTTCCCCACTGAGGCTGGGAACAGGGGAGCTGGAGCCATTTGTGGCAAATAAATCTGTTGAGCACAATTATTAGTTGGCTTTGAAAGGCTTGAAAGACATATGAATATCTATGGCTGTTAGGCAGCTAAATAAAAGGTCCTGACTTCAGCAGGGAGGCCTGTACTGGAGATGAGGAGATGCACAGCCTTCAATAAATAAATGGTAACTTGACTCTTTGAAGGTTTGAATAACCATGAAAAAAGAGAATTAGTCCTAGCCCAAAACCTAACAATTATGAAATTTTAAGATAGCAGTCTTTCACCTTACTAGATCCAATACAAACTTCTTAAATATTTTCTTGTGCCTAATTACCATCCACAAATGCAACACATAGATATTGAAACCTAGCTTTTCACATGAATCAAAAACTATATGTAATACAAGTTATATTCTGAAAGAAAACAAAAGGAAATGTTTCACATTGTCAGAAAATAAAAATGAAAGGCTCACACATTCATCTTCCACATAGACCGACGTGAACACAATAACAGCAAATGCAGATTTAATGAATAACGGCCTGTCAGTGATTCAAATTCCATGAATGAGGTTACCATCAAGGATATGGTTTTCGAACTGGTGAGGAACTCTTGGGTGAAGTGCTGAATTTTATAGTAAACATTTTTCCTCAAGTTCCATAGTATTTTCAATTCTGGAACATTAGGGTATGTGAAAACTATACAAACAAACAAAAAAAATTTTTTTTTTGTTTAAAACAGTTGAATTCAATGACAACATGTTTAAATTAAGTTTGTTTCCCACCCCCACACACGCTTACATGTATATCAGACAGGACATCTAAACGTTGTTTGAAAACTTTTTACTGAGTCAATATCTACCCAGGTTTTTAAAGATAGCAATTATCTCTGACCTGCTTTTCCTAATAAAGTTAGAAGCCCAACATCTCAAATGTTATGACACCTAAAAATGCAGAATTCCTCGAGTAGTCCATGAGGAGAAATCTCCACCACTACTTTAGGGTTAAAAAATAGAATAAGAGAGATTCCTAAGAAAATAAAGAACAAATAGAGAGATAAAAAGAAAAGGAACCCTACATCTAGTACCATCTCATCCCTTATCTTACCTGACCCCGGACTTTGCAAACTCTGGAGAGTGGGATAAGGGGAGTCTGTGGGAGCACAGGACTGACTTCCAGGAGTTGAAGAATGATAATCCAAACGGAGGTGACAGAGATCTGCCAGGTCCACAAATCGGTTTACTAACTCAGTTTGATTTTGGTGCTGTTGGTCATTTTGTTTTATGCCATAGATGAGAATGCCTTAAACATATAAAAATGCCTAAATGAAGAAAGAGGTCAGTGGACAGAGAGAGTTTAAATATGCAGGAGAAAGTCAAAATAATTTTTTTTTTTTACCTGAAATGTGGCAAGTAATGGAAAAAGTGATCCAGAGCACAGGGCAGGGAATCTCCTTGTGCAGGAATCAGGGAAAACCTGATTCCAAGTAGATGAAAAGAGGTCCAGGTTTGGTGCCAGGAGGCTGACGAGTTCTCTTCCGATGAAGGCCATCTTCTTGATGAAGATGCTGGGATGAAGATGTTGAGAGAGGAAGGGAGAGAGTGATGGGGGGGCTGTACGTATTGAGAAAAGCTGCAGGACAGCAACCTAAAATGATAGTTAACATTGATTACAATATTTTCGTGTATCGTGAATGTTGAAAATAAGTGTTCTTAAAGCACATGGTTTCAATGAAGTAACATACAAAAACGTTCACTGATAACTTTGAGGGAAAGCCTATTTATTTAATTCCACCAGAACTGAGTAGATGATGGAGAAAGTAGACTACAACAGAGCACCATTTTCTCTGTGTTAAACTTGTAAACTGACAAACTCTTTCTTGCTTCCAAAACAAGAAGTTAGAATCTACGTTAAACCTACACAGTATATTCAGTCAAATAATAATTCACTTATAAGGTTTAGTTCCTGTATTTATCTGTGCCTATCACTATAGGTTGCTTTTAAGATGCCCTCAAAAAGAGAAAGACAATGAATACCCAAGGCACTTTTAAAGACGTCAAGTTTTAGTGAAGTTTGATGATTTTCACACGAAGTTAACCAGTGGACTGCATTATGTTTGCAGAAGACTTTCCAATATTAATAAAATGTAATATCATTTACCTTCTTCCTCAGTAAACAGTCTCACTGGAAGAGTATCAGGAGCACAGACAGTCTACCTCTATCTTCTGATGCATAAACAAGGGAGAGAATCAAGATGAGGAGAGGAATCACACCCCAGTGACCCCTAAAAGACGGTTATTGCAAAACTTCTGAAACAGCTCAATACCTTTTGCCACTTATTTTTGTAAAGCTGAGTAACTGAATTTTAAACCTTCTCTCTGTCCCTAATAGAACTGAGAATTTGTGACTGTGGCAAACTGGAGTCAAACAATATTTAGACAACTACTTGTTACTGAGGGACATTAGGAAGACAAGCTACAAAGAAGCTCACCGCTAGCTCTGGTGAAAGACTCATTTGTTTGTAGCTGGTACACAAAACAGAGATTATAGAATAATTGTTAAAAGCATCAACTCGAGTCATATCTAGGATTTAACTCTGGCCTCACAAGTTATTAACTGTATACTTTTGTATAATTTACTCTTCTAGGCTTCGTTCCCTTTTCTGTACATATGGGAAATTATATAGTACATATAATGTGCTGCCTCTCGGGCATGAAACAAGTAACGAATGGGAGAGAGAAGTTATTGTTAAGTGATAGGAAGGTAAATTCAGACTGAAATTTAAAGTATGGAGAGAAAGCCATTCGCCAGCCCCAATTCCCACTCTTATTTCAAATTCCAAAGTTATCTCCGAACCAAAAACTTCCAGAAAAATAAATTTATAACTTATAAATTGTTGTCAACATCACCACATTGAAAAGATTTCCCTTGACGAAGGTCATTCCCCCGAGAAGCTTTCCATTCTGGGAGCTATATTATATTAGATTTTGCTATCAGAAAATTTCCTACTCCAAACATCTAAATTACATCAGCTATAATCTGATTAATCTGAATTTACTTCAACACCACCAAAACTCACATTTCATCTTTAGGGCTTCTGTCAGTACCCTGACAAACACCACTGAAATAATAATAATTTTCTTCTGGACTTAGTAACTCTCTTTTGGGTTAATGACCCAACACGGAAATGGTTCATTCTAAATATACCCATAAAAATACCCTGACCTCCTCAGCAAAACTTTGAAATAAATTAGTCTTGATTAGAAAGACCAACAGAAAGAGGAAAGTTTAGATTTATTTAACCTCTCATTTAAAAACCCTGAGTGTATCTTGAGTGTACTTAAACAGCATCTAATTTTATTGTAATTTACATAACTTAAGCAATTTAAAACAAATCATCAGACGACTCATTAAATATTACCCTGTACGAGCTTGCTCAAAATTAAGGAAAACAAAAAATTTCTGAATGTTAAGTCAAATTAAAATAATGAAAGATTAATGGATCTAGTATATGTTTTTAAAATTATCTTCTAAATCTCTTTTCCAAGCAGGTGTTATAATCTTCATTTTACACATGAACCCAAGGTCTCGGAGGCAGTCAATGACAGAGCTGCTATCTACTTTACCTTGATCCCTTTCCATCAGGAGAAGTAGGGAACCACCAATACCAATATTTCTCTGCCGGAATTTAAGAAAAGTGTTTAAGATTCAGATAAAGAACAAGAACCCGGAAGTCACATTACCTTCAGCCTGCATTCACCTTCGCTTCATTCAGTGTCTTCGATCTAGCATGTGCATATGCTCATTGCCAGAACAGGAGAAAAAAGTAGTGCCTTTGCAACAATTAGTAGTGAAAAATACAGTTAAAAATTCATTAGATTTTTTCCATGTTACAGTACATATTATTCTATTATTCTCCAATTTCATAAATCTATTATAAGTACATTTTGCTTCCATATTGGTAGGAATTAATGACTGTGGTTGCTACGTATCATACAAAAACTGTTCTCTCCATTGTCCTTCCTTCCTTCTTCCTTCCTTCCTTTCTTCTTTCTTCCTTTTTCTCTTCATTCTTTTCTTCCTTTCTCACTTGGCTTAATATTTTCTTTACCTGCAAAACATTGACAATGCCATCCGACCTTTACTCATAAATGGCAAAAAATCCAATTTAGTATCAAAAGTAGGGAATCGTTTATTAGCCAAGCACTTTCAGTGATTTGGGGGTAAATCATTAAGACATAAAATCTCACCTCCTCAAACCCTTCCTTCTCCCCCTCCAGGTTTTCCCCTCTCATCACCCTGCCAAGTTCAATTGCTTATTGCCCAGGATGCATGACACAGCATTTGTGGTGGCTTTCAAGGAGATTTATTTATCTACGTTTGCATTAAAATAGCACCTGAATTAACTCAAAATGTTACTTATTCTAATAAACCTCTTTAGAGCTTTGCAAATTTTTATCAAATGCTCCTTAGTGTTATTACGGCATTAATAATCTGTGCCTAAATACCAATAAAAAACTATACCCATTTTATTTAAAGGAGGTCATTTTCATAACCCTCCATTTTTATGTGACTTGGCTCCTAATGTAACTTAAAAGGAATCACTGACTAAGGCTAAACGAATCTGAGACTTCTTATGATCTGCTGGCCCCTATATTTCCCAGTCATAAAAAATTTGCAGGTATGTTGGCTCGGGCTTATAGCATTTTTATAAGAATCAATGACTTCTGAATTGTTCAAACTCTTCGTGTTACTAATGAGGCTGAGGTAGAAAGAGAGACAATAGAAGCAGAGGTGGAGGAGTAAGTTAGCACAAAGCCATAGTATGTGCCACTTGTGGAGAGCCTTTTGCCTGAGACTGAGATCCAAGGAAATCAGATTTCCCAATGTAGGATGCGGCTCCACTTCCCAGAAATCACGTGCCTCAGTGAATTGTTGGAGGAAATAAAGATGTATCGTAAAGGCTTTCTTGTCCTCTTTTTTTCTCTTCTTTATTCTCTCATTCTCTCTCTCTGTCACTCTCTCAATTCTATTTGAATAAAAACAAATTTGAAAAAGAAAAATTGGAAATTGTTTAAAAGTTGATTTTAGATATCCACTGAAAACAACTGCACTGAAAGCATTGCACAGTCATACAGAATGTTTGAGAATAAGCTAATAAACAGAAGACCAGAAGGTAGGATCCAAGGAATTCACATGTAATTTTTTTTTCTCAAGTCATAGCCATAAATCAAATCCAAGAACAACTTTTGTGGGTTTTTTTTTTCTTGCATCTAAACACCATCTAATGGGAGAGTCATTTTTTTTTAATTTTTTCATCTAATTTAAGATTCATTTAGAATAAAACCAATGAGAGAAAGGTAGAAGAGTATGAGCAAGAGATCCAGAAATGAAAAGACACAGTATTTTCCAAGAATGTGTCTTCTGTGCTACAAAAGTAGTTCTTTTGAGCTCTGTCTGGGCTGCATTTTAATGTTCTTAGACTTAGGTTTACTCTGAGCCCAATGCCAGTTACAATTATCTTTAAATTCCCCGTGAAAATAGAGACAAAGGCATAGGATTCTATGCCACCACATCAGCCAAAAACATGTTATTAAAATAGACCCAGAGTGATTTATTAAAATAAGTATGTATTAAAGAAAACTAAAATAAAAAGATTAACACTTCAAAATTGGAATAAAACAATAAAATTATAAAATAATGAAGTCTGAAAAGCAAAAAAAAAAAAGAAGTAAGAAGGAGAGAGGGAAGAAAGAGACAGTTAATGGAGTTAGATGCTGAAAAAATATCTCACCCATTAAAAAAGAAGGAAAATGTTAGAATCTAAGTGAATAATGCACCTAAGAATTAAATACAAAGAATTTTATTATTCCATGCTTCTACTCAGTCAGATAAAAGGTACTCGACAGAGAGAAAGTAGAGTCTGGTTAGATGACCCTGTAGCGAAGTAAAAAGAGAAAGGAAGAGAGAGAGGGAGAGAGAGAGAAAGAGAGAGAGAGAGAGAGAGAGAGAGAGAGAGAGAGAGAGAAATTAAGCAAAAAGCAGAAGAAGCCAGTTTGGCAATAAAAGTACAAGAAATCAGAAATTAAAACAAGAAATTTGTAAAAAGAGGAAATGATCTAATTGTCCTCAAAAGAATATATATTACTGAAATTAAAAATTAAAGATTAAGCTTGAATTCCATGACCATTTAAAAATATGGGATCACTAAACTAATAACTTTATGTCAAAATATACCAGCCAATTTACAAACACCTTTAACCAAATTTTCATGAAACTTCTCGGCATGTAAGGTAATGGAAAGTGACCATACTCATTCTCTAAAGCTATTGTAAATTTAGTACCAAATCTAGACAAGGACAGCACAAGAAAAGAAATCAGAGAATAACCTCATGTAGATCAGAATGAGGCAGAGAGGTCTTATAAATCAGTAAGAAAAGAATAAACTCTAATTCAGTAATATTTCTGGCTCTACGTATAAACAAAATTAAATTAAATCCCTAAATCCAACACAAAAGAACAAATGCAGTTAATGACCTTTTCAGAATATTTCCTTTGGAAATTAACAAATGCTGCATTTTTTACCCAATAAGCTGTCATTGTACACTATTTTTTAACTGTTTTTATTTTTCAATTATTGTTGACATTCAATATTATTTTATATTAGCTTCAAGTGTACAACATAGTAGTTAGACATTTATATAATTTACAGAACAATGACCCTGACTAGTCGAGGGCACCATACGTAGTAACTACAATATTATTAACTATATTCTCTACGCTATAGTTTATATCTCCGTGACTACTCTGTAACTACCAGTTTGTACTTCTCATTCCCTTCACTTTTTTCACCCAGCCCCCAAACCCCCTCCCATCTTGCAACCATCAGTTTGTTCTCTGTATCGATGAGTTTATTTCTGCTTTGTTTGTTCATTCATTTTGTTCTTCAGAGTCTACATACAGGTGAGATTATATGTATTTGTCTTTCTCTAACTTATTTCACTTAGCATAATACCCTCTAAGTCCATTCATGTTGTCATAAATGGTAAGATTTCATTTTCTATGGCTGAGTACTATTCCATTATATATATAATATTCCATTACATATATAATATTCCATCATATAGAATATTTCCTTACATATATAATATGTTATAGCAGGTAGGAACATGTATTTTTCTTTGAGTCAATTACATGACTGCTCTCTGAAAAAGAAACAGTCTTATAAAAAAAAAGTTTTGATTTTCTAATCTATCAGAATAAGATATTTATTTATTTAATTATATATGGCATTGGGAGTTTCAGTAAAACTAGAATCTTGGTGGATTTTTTCCAAATCTAAATGGTCAATTTTGAATAATCCTATATCATTTAATGAACCAATTTATTCATAAAATATGCAACTGGGTTTGGCAGGCCCACGTTAAGGCATCATTAACCACAATCAATGCGTCAAGCAAGCTAAGATCATAGCAGCTACACCTTGACCATTTCTATATAAGGATTAGCCCTGGCTTTTTCTTTAGCATCTTTGGCCGTGGATGGCATCTGTCCCACCCAGCGTCAACGGCAACCGCCTGGCCCAAAGACATTCAAGGCTGAGATGGAAAAAAAGTGGATCCCTTCCCCAGACTATGTCCACATCCTAATCCCTGGAACCGAAATGTAAACTTATTTGGGAAAAAAAAAAAAAAGGTCTTTACATATATAATTAAGTTAAAGATCTTGAGATGAAATCAGATCATCTGAGATTTTTTTCTAGTGGGCTTTAAATCCTAAGACAAGAGTCCTTGTAAGAGACAAAAGAGAAGACAGACACAGACAAGTCGATGTAAATATGGAGGCAAAGACTAGAGTGTTGCAGCCATAAACCGGGAAACACCAGAAGTTGGAAGTGAGGAAAGATTCTCCTATAGGGTCTTCAAGGGAACTGTAGCCCTGTCAACATCTTGATTTCCAGATTGAACCAGAACCAATTCCCATTGTTTTAAAACACCGATTTTGTGGTAAGTTGTTACAGGAGCCTTAGGAAACTAATAAAATATATAATCTGGAATTAGCTAAAAAGGTAGCCCTCAATAAACACGCCCCATTATGGATGCTGGTGATTAAGTTATTCCAACAAGTATTTCTCTGAGAGTTTAGAAATAAAATATAGAAAAAAAATTAATGTGTTTATCCTTGGAGGAAACCGAGAAGAAATACAAAGAGTACAAGAGAGAGAAAAAGGAGCTGATCAAGTTCTTGGAGAAATATAAAAGGAAGAGCAGGCAGGGTGCAGACAAATGAGTCCAGCCAGGGCGCCATACTTCTCACCAGCTCACTGTGATGAAACCCTTAAATTGTTGCAATTCTCATTTCTAGGCATAACCACCATGACTAGAGTAGCCTCTGATCTTTGCAACCTAACAACTCTTATTAACGCAGTCATTCGAAGAAAGCAAGATGAGGTTTTGCTGTTGTCAAAGTATATGGGTGGAGCTAACTAAACTTAAACATATTTAGTCAAAATCAGCCCTGCTTCGTTCTCTAGAGCAGGACGATTATATTTCAAACTAGCATTTGTCAGGTTCGAGAGCATATGCGAAACAGCTAGTTGGAGAAATCCTTAGAATTTCCTGCAAATACATGAGTGCAAAGGTGAAGTGGCCCGCCGCCCTACTGAAAACACCGGTGAGTGACCTCAGCTCCAAGAGAACCCACTGTAGAAACTTTAGCAGGTTAAAGAGTTCAAAAAGTACCTATTAATCGAAAGTGACCCTCCTCGAAAAGTTCAACAGTTTTATCAGCTTTGCCTATGAAATTATATTTTAGCAGATAATTAAGTATTATTCAGCAAATCCTTTTGGTTTTTCAAGGTCAATTTTAATTCAAATGTAATGACCAGCTGACTATACTCATCATTTTACTAAATTATATTTTATATTATGCTTGTTTTTTAAAAAAAAGGTAAGCAAGTGAAATAATCATACAAAGAATTCTTCGGGATTAGTTAAAAGTGTCAAAAGTTCCTTCTTCCCATAGATAAAAGTCCTACATAATTAATAGCTCACAGAACTTAGTAACAAAATAAATTGTCCTTTTCTTGAAGAACGGTCATGTTTACTTTTTATAAATGATGAAAATTATGTTTTTGTCATGTTTTCTCATCTTGATTTTCCAGAAGACTGGATCTCAGTGTAGCACTTAATTGTAAAGCTTTAGTTACTTCAAGAGGACGGTACTTCAGAGGGTATAGTGTTCGGCAACCCAGACTTTAGAACCTGCCATAGTTATGGTTAAATCCCGACTCAGCCATTTGACAGCCATACGTCTTTGGGCAGATCACTTAATCTCTCTAAGCCTCAGTTTTTCAATCCATGAAGAGAAGATAAAAACAGTAATTATCTCAGCGTTATGAAGATTAAATGAGATAATACATATAAAATACTTAGAAATAGACCTAACACTATTATTTTTATAGCATGTTTAGGTCTCTATTTTTTTCTTAATTCTTGACAACTTCTTATTCTCTTTGTAACCAGGTAAAATATGAATATAAATGCTAAATATAGGAAAGGAATACCTGATTTAAAAAAGAACCTAAATAGTTTAGAGAAATAGATTAATAAGTGTAACTGCAGAGTTACAATGTCTGTACACTGAATCTCTAAGTTTTTGTTTCCCTTTTAATATGATATTAGCAATTAGGTAAGTTAGAACAAAAGCAAGACAAAATGTGGCATCTGAGACACCATAAAGTGATGTCTGGTCAAAAAAGTAAAAACTTTGGCAATTTCTCCTTATAGATAGAGATGAGAATTACTATTACTAGTCAGTCACAAGGGTGCTCTTTCCTGTGTGTCTTAAAGTACTGGTCCACTTCCCTTTGCTCCAGCATAAATCTCTTTCTTAGACAGAATTACAACATGGCTACTCCAAATAGAGGAAGCACTAATTTAAAGGATAAACTAAAATTAAAGTGATCTAGAGACATTGCTGAAGATGTGGTCATGCATCAAGCCTTAGAAAATTTAAACAATGATGCATTTTGAATCAAAGATTAGCAGACATCCATTATACATGAATATTTGTGAATTACTGAAGAAAAGTCCAAGCAAAGAAAAAAATCAGGAGGCAATCAATAGAGATATTTATGATCTGAGAAAAGTCCTCTGTTCTAAAATGCAAACCTACATAAAATAGTGTTGCAACTGGTAAAAAAAAATTTTAAGTAATGTTTAAAGCCTCATTTTTAGCTCTCTTGTTAATTTCTTTAATTCAACATACTGTCAAGAGCTAAAGATCCCAGCAGTGTTATATTAACTTCCCTTCTAACAAGATTTCTGGATAAAGAAAAAATAGAGTTGAAGAATTTAGAAATGTATCATGTCCAAATCTTCAGATCCAGAAGCTACACGCATATGCAAATTTTGGCATGTCAGGTAATTATTTTTGTAGTACTTATGTTATCAATCAACTATGTCTGTCAAATACTCTATTCCGTTGTCCTATCAAAACCTTTACTCAAGATATATTGCATTGATTGAACCAGAGTGATTATTACTAGCACTTACAAGTTAACAAAGATGAGGAGTAATTCACTTTTAACCTATAAAGTTAAGCCTGTATCATGTCCTAAGAAAGGACCACAGATTTTGAGTTCTGTCTTTATTTAATTCTGTCAGCAAAGAATTTTAGCATGTCTGGTGTCTTATAGATTAAAATAAAATGGCATAAATTCTATCTGGTTGCATTGGTTATTGTCTTTTTTTTCTTATGTTAGTCGTCATAACTGAGGTCAGAGTTGTAAAGAATCTTGCCTTAATGTTTTTCCATTTAATTGAAAGTAAAAATCAAAGATCCACTGAAAATATTAAATTATTCATGTAATGTGTATTTATTAAATGTCTGTTATCTATTAAGTTCTTAAATTTTTATTTCACAAACAGTGCCTCTTCCATCATCTTTCACTTGGTTAGGAATTTGTGCAATAGAACAATTAATTGGTATGACAGGAATTTTACTGATTTTTATAATAATCAAGCATTTCTCTAATCTTAGATAAAATCCTGAGGCTAAAAAATGGTTCTGCAAAGATATTATAATCCTCAGAATCTGAGAATAAGTTACCTACATGGCTAAGACTTTGCAGATGTGACTAAGTCAAGGACCTTGAAATGCAGAGATTATCTTGAGTTATCTAGGTGGATCTCCTTTAACAGCAAGGGTCCAAATAACAGGAAAGAAGAAGAGTGAGATTCAAAAAAGCTGATGTGGTCACTGGAGCAGAGAGAGAAAATTGGAAGATGTTAAACTGTTAGCTTTGAAGGTAGGGATTGGGGTCACAAGCCAAGGAATGTAGGTGGCCTCTAAGTAGAAAATGCAAGAAAACATTCTCTCCTAGAGCTTCCAGAAAAAAAATACAGTTCTGACATAAACTTGGTTTTAGCCCAGTCAGATCCAGTTTGAATTTTTGCCTTTCAGAACTATAGCAGAATGTTGTTATGTTGTTATGTCTACTGAGTTTATGATAATTTATCACAGCAGTCATAAGAAACTAATATACCACATTACTTAAAATTTACTTATTTTTAGTCATATTTGTGTATGTGGTTCATGCGGTACAACTAAGATGGTACACAAATAAGAGCAGGTCCTACTCAGACCTCGTAGGATACGAAACTTTCTTTACCTGTTCTTTCCAACCTAAGTAACAAACCTTCTTTAACAATCTCTTTTTGGCCCAACTAGAGACTTCTTAAAGCACCTTAAAAATTCTTTTATGAGGACTTCATGTAGCAATTAATATTAGTTTAACTGTGATATGGAAGTGTTCACTAAATAGGTAAATTATTAAAATAAAAATTGTAGGTAAGCTGATTATATTTTATTATGCAATTTCTATTTTTTTTTTTTTTTTTTTTTTTTTACCAAAAAATTTCTGGGTAAAGGAAATGTGTAGGTGCTCTCTGAGGGAAGACAGCTTCATTTTTATTGTTTGGTTCAGTGTTACCCTCGATCTTCTTGAATTTTGAGTATCCTTATATGATGATAAAATGTCAATTAATAGATAATTCTGTCTGAATTTTGTTCAAGATCACAATCATAAATTTAGGATCTCTTTTACTAACAACTGTATTTATTCTGATTTTCTATCAACTACTATTTCATTCAGCAAATATTTGTCGAGTGTCTTCTATGTACCAGCCTTTGTTCAGGGTACAAAAATGACAAAAAATCCTGTTTTATGGAGCTTACATCTAGTGGATCTGAGCAAATACGTGAGGCAACGAATGCTCTTTTGAGATAAGGTTAAAATGTATCTCCTGGAACAACTTCCAAAAACCAAAGAACGGTTCTTTCTCTTTCACTGATGGAAAGGGAAGGGATGTGGGTGGTGAGAGGTGAGAAAAGTGAGGCAGAAGGAGACACTAAAAAAGGTGATTTTGCTGGCCCTCCTGAGTGGAAGCACATGCTCACATTTCTATGTGGAGTACTTTGTCAAAAAGTCTTCATCCACTACTACAAATTTCAATGATAATTTCCTCTGATGCTCAGGTAAGCATTGCCCCTGGTCTAGAAGCATCTGGTTTTGCTGATGAACAATTTCATACCTATATATACACTGTTCACGGTGTTCATGCGATGTGGAAAATGAGTCAGTAAAGGCTGCCATGTCTTAGCCCTTGGGCACTGCAACATTCAGAGTCTTAGCTAAGAAGCAAATTTAGAGTCATGATCTGGAAAGCCTTACCTGTGGATTAAGGTGCAGCTCCAAAAATTCAACCTGAGCTCCCCTAATGCCCATAAGGAAGACATCTCACCTCTTTGGTCTCCTTTTTCAACATATATGAGTGAAAATTTTTAATTAGATAATCTTTATATTCCCCATTATAACAGTCTGTGATTCTAATAAAATTAGATATTAAGATATGTAAGTCTAGAATCTCTTAACTCTATCTCTACGTGGAATATATTTAATAATGTGTGAATTGTTACTTCAATTTGGGATCCTATTTTCTCTTCTAAGAAACACAAAGCATAAAAACCTTTTGAAAACCACTGTCCCTCAAAATATTTTTGGCATCGACAACTGTGTTTACATTCTTAACTCATATGTCTGTGTATGTAGACACAAAATGGCTTAATCTCCTAAGAAATATAGCTTCATATATCAGATTTGTAAAAGAACATTATAAGAATTTCTTCATTTGACGTAGTATTTGACTTCTGAATTTCTGTGTCCTAAGTTAGAAAAAATTTTTCTTATTTTTGTAGGACAAACCTTCAAATAATTACAAATCCACTATGTACCATATAATTTCACTCCATTTATGACATTTTTCTCTCAAACACACACATACACACTCAGATATATATATATATATATACACATACATATATATACACACACATATGTATATATATACACATATATATGTATATACATAAAATTAATTTTAAAAACTAAGCAAAACACATTCATAAAATTCTACATTTAGCACACATTTAGCTTATATTATCTTCATAAATAAAGCAATACTTATGGTGAAATTTCATGTAAGGCCATAGAAGATCACAAACCATAAAATTTTTTAAAATCATATGTAATCTGTGTATTATATCTGCTAACTTAGGAAAATGAACTGAAATTCTCTTACTGTTTTTTTGTATAAAGTCAAATAAAAAATATTTTGCAATATCCAATCAGATGACAACTAACGACATCTAAATTTTTAAACACTCCAGCATAAAAGTTGAAATATACAAATGCATTTAAATTTCTGTATTAGTATTAAAGTACACATAATTTAAAATAAAAATGAGGTATTTGTTCAGAAGCATGGAACTTTTGGCAATAAGAAGCCATCACTCTAAAAACAATTCTAGTTGAATCACCCATTGATATATTATTAAACCAAAGGCCCTTTCCTAAAAAATTGAGTGTGTTCAAGATCAAGTCATTTTTCAAAGTTCTGCTAAGAATGATTTTGAATAACTTTTAAAGAGCACTGGGGAAGCACCATGGAAAATTCTCTGAGTTAGTCAACATTTGGACATGATCATGAATATATTTACTATCACATTTTCATGATCTCTTAAAAATATTTTCAAAATATCTTGAGAGGTGTCTAAGGAGTCATTTGAGAAAAGCCATATTCCAAACTACAGTTGCGAGAATGCGTGTACAGTTATTTTGAGATGAAGTGATCGTCAGCTGTTAAAAAGAGAGATTTACCTGAGCAATGCTCAGCAGTAGGCTGACACATTATTTTCAATCAGCAATTTTTCTTGAAACACTGTCACTGGACAGGCCATGAAGCCAGCCCCCTTTGATAAATTCTGTCATGAAGATAGATACCCTGGAAGAATATACTAAAGGAGAATTTTGTGTAGCTAGCAAACCAAAGGTGCGAGGAAGTATTTTTGCAATGATTCAATGTTAGTGCAAGCAAGAGAGACATATTCGTTTCAAATGAGAAGTAAATGAATATGATTTTATATTCTACCAAAATATAATGCATATATTGCCAGCATGAGACTGTATTAATTAAATAAATAAGTTTACTTCTATGTACAAGAAACATTTAAAGGTATTTCATCAAATGTATAACCATATTTATTTTCTCACTGCAGAAAGAAAATAAAATACAATTTGTTTACCAAAAAAATTGCTATGGGTTATCTATCAGAGTTATTGAATTTTCATAAATATGAATCAGTCTCTCTTTTAAACTCTAGAGGTTTTGGACTTGTAGAACTGCATATTCAGGTTTATTAGGAATATGACATCCTCAGAAAGAATGACTGAAGCATTTTGATAACAGAGGCTTGTTTTAGATTTAAGTGTCATCTAACTTATAAGTCCTAGATCAATTAATTCCAGGCCTAATAGCTGAGTTCTCAGCAATATATGCTTATTAACTTTTTGACTGATGTCTTTAAAGGAAATTTTGAAGTAGATTTTTTAAATTCTTAAATTGCAAATATTTAAAAATGTACATTGCTCTTATGTCCCATCCATCCCTAGATGCTTCTGTTACAAAATCAGTCACTTCTTGTAACAGATTATGCCTAAAATATGTTGCAATAGCATAAAATATGGAAATGCAACCATAAGAAATCTGCTGACCTAGGTCAATGTTAAGGTTGATGTGACTCTATATAGAAAGATGATGCTACAATAGACCATGTACTGTGGGGGCTACCATCTAACAAAACACGTTGTTAAGTTTCCAACACTGTGTATAGGATGACAACCTTTATTTTAAAATTTCTAGAAGTTTCTATTGTTGTTGTTGCAAAAGATGAATTTGCATCTTTAAATTTTGCAGTTAAAAAATACAGTATTTGGGTCAGAAGCCACTTCTGTCTTCCTGTGTGGAAACTAGAAGTTGTTTGGGGGGCAGGCTCCCCCTGAATACCAGAAGGGACCACCTGGGTAAGCACCTGCAGTTGTAACAGACATAGCCATTACTCACAGAGACATCTTGAGCTAATGCCATGTAAAAGTATCGTCAGCTCTTGAGATTGCTAATTCAAGCTCCAGATAACAGAATAATCTCATATGGGTAGCATGGGTTGTGATTGAGGGAACAGGAGCTATGAATCAATAATTCAGGGACAGAATAAAGGAAGTGGGATTTGCTTGGGGACAGGAAGGTTTCATTTATTTATCTGAGTCTGAGGTTGAAACTTGGACTTTAGGGAGTGACAAAATGATTGAAAGTGGCTCCTGGCGGGGGGGGGGGGAGGACATTGGAAGCAGCATGGTAGCAATGGAAAGAAAAATGAGTGGACAAGGGGAAGCCAAAAGTAATAAGGAGAATAGATGCACTCAAAGGAGGAGCGATAACTGTTAAAGAAATTCTTACTGTTTTTTAAAGTCGTGTGGCAGTTTTAGCTTTTTTTGCCTTTTGCTTTGGAGAATGGCGTGTCCGAGTACGTTACCAGAGGGGGTGGAGGCTGTGACTCTGCATGTAATGTAACATTATGCAGAGGATCATTGACTAGACGGAAGATTACGAGAGGGCACGAACACTCAAAGAAGAAGCTCAAATGAGAGATGACAAGCAGCCACTTAGGATGGACTCATGGGATATGTAAGGATCCTGGGGTATTCAAACTTACCAAGGACAAGATCCCTGTTAAGGAAAGAATTTACTGCCATCAATAGGAAGATGACCCACGCTGTGTTATGTGCTGGCTGTGTTAAAAAAAAAGTAAAGGTGATCCCTGAAGACATGAGAATTTGGGAACATTCAGGTTGCACTGTAGGAAGATGTTAAAATTAGACAGAAGAGTGAGATTCAGGCAGCCATTTGTCCCCAGAGCACTCTTGCCACTTAGCAGTATTTCCTAGTAATCTGAGCATCATAGAGTCCTGTTCTTGCTGGGATTACTTTAGATTATATCTTTATAATGTAAAGTAATTTACATTTAGATTACATTTATATAATTTATATTACATTTTTATTACATTTATAATATAACATATTATAATTATATTACATTTATATAATTTATATTACTTTATATCTCTTCAGAAATATAAAAACCATTCTTTTAATGTATCAGTCCATTGTATTTACTGACCAACATACTAACTCAAAATACAATTTTTTTTCTTTGGAATAGAAAGATTACAGATGGAGAAAAACTTTTAAAGCAAACTATCAATTCATAGCTTTTGGGTTTTAATTGTTTTTGAGTTTCCACCATGTCGTGTACTTTTTTTTCTTTCTTTCTTTTTTTTTCCCCCCCTATGAGACATATTACAGTTAACAAATTACTTCATTTGAACTCCCATTGAAAGTGGCTGGAAGTTCAGAAGACATTGTCAGGTAGAAATAAAAAATTTCCTTTGCCTTATACAGAATGCTTATAATTATATGCTATTTATGCTTTTTATTGTTTTGGGGTTTTTGTTTTTTTAATTCCTTGTTTTACTCTGCGATCCTGCCTGGAGTTCTGCTCGGGTTCCAAACTCTTTTTTCTTGACATTTTCAATGACTCATTCTTCCTTGTACCAGGCAAGAAATGTGACTACACCTGAGGGTGTGAGAACAGAAACCTGGGAATAAGCTGTTGAACCCAAATCATGTTCCTATATATCAATGCAATGATAAAGAGCTACGTTGCCAGGAAGACAGCTTGTTATTTTTATGACACTGTTTAGTTTCAAACAGTGTTAAATCACCCAAGAGAGGAACTTATCTTTAATGGATTGGGGGGGGGGGGGCGGGGTTAGGGCAGAAAAACAGTGTTTTTGTTCTGTTTTGTTTATAAATTTCCTCCTCCAGTAAATCATTGATTAAATGTTAGTAAAAAGTTTCAAAACTTTCAATATGGCCTGCTAATTAAGAGAACAACCATCATAATATATATATATATGTATGTATGTGTGTGTGTGTGTGTGTATCATGTAACAGTGAATTTTAATACAGTTTCATTAAATAATTTGAAATGTGCAATGCCCAATAGCCTGATCAAGGTAAAATTCGGAAATCATTAATGTATCACTATTTAACTTCTTCTTATTCTCTTAATGTCGTAAGGAAAAAACACCCCTTCTTATACTGTACCAGATGTGATTGGCTATCTCTGTCAGTCTTTCCCCCCACATCTTCCTGGCTGGCAGAGCTGCAGTGTAGATCAAATGACCCCTTCTACCCTCGATTTGGCCATGCCCTGAAGAAAGATACTCCATCCTCAGCCTGATCAAGCTGATCTTGGCAATTCTATTGCCCTTGAGAATACCTAATTTTTAGATAAATTATATAAATTCTTTTCTATTAAAAGAAATCATTCTGAGGAGCACTTTGATTTAGGAACAAAACATGTTTGACAACAATTATTTTTTCTGCCCCTGAATAAGATTCTCAGGGACCATAAAGGCCTGAGCTGTGGAAGCCAGATCATAGCCATGAGGGAACAGGCTCAAAGTTAATGCCAAATTTCTGAGGATGGCCGAGATTTCAGTAATATTGCTGAGCAATTAAACTAACCAGCCCTGAAATTGTTCCCTTCCAGACTTCAATTCTATAGGATAATAAATCCTAGTTAAGCTGATTTAGATTTTTTTCTGTTATTTGAAATTAAAACATCCTTACGAAAACTTACATACATATACATGTATATGTGCACAGATACAAATATAAATACATGAAAAATATGTAGTACTTATTCATATATATAAAATACACATATACATAGTATATATGTCTCACAATTTCAAAGAAACCATACCTGATTATTAATTGTACTGATCCACTTCAAATCGTTATTAGAATAATTTACTAATGATTGAAGCAAAAGCATCAAACTCAAATGTATGGATAAATTTTCTTTCTAATTTAAGGTTTACTCATAAACGTATTTGTTGACAAAATCCCTTTAGTGAAATGGAACGTTCTGCAGACCACATTAAACTTCAAGTAGCAGTGACTGTCTGACTGCACCGAAGTACCAACTATCCAGCTCCTACATAATTTGTAATGTCCTTTTGTTTCTGTTACTGTTGTAGTAGGTTTATTTTTTTTTTAAATACAACATATTTTTAAATGGTCCTCTTTTTTTCTGAATGTGTTCAGTGCAGTTCCACATCTCCTGAAAATCAAGTGCAGAAAAAAAGTATCTGATTCAAAACTTTTCTCAAGATATACCTTAAACGATTAATTTTAAATCATATTAATTAGACTAAGATACATGTTTTATATGTTTTAATAAATTAACATCATCTTTCTAAGTTTTTCTTGTAAAAGTTATATAAGATATAAAACAAGATGATTTCAGATTGATCTTATCACATCACATCACAACTACATGGATTGTGAACTGAGAAGCTACTGGCAAATAAAGGACAAGTTTAGAGGAAATAAAATAGGAAATCAAAGTTGGACCAAGTCTGCAAATGGAGGGAGTTAGAACTCCCAAAGAGGACTCTTACATATAACACCCTTGGAATGCAGTTCCAGAAGCCGTTGTATTTGTAGATGTGGCTTGACCCAAATGAACACTCTTGGAAAAGTCGGCTCTATAGACTGCAGCTCTGCCAATCCCTGCTCTTCGTGGAGAGAGCTTTGCAGTTTCCTCACAGAATAAACTTAAGTGTCCTCCAAAACCTGAGAAGATGACATTAGGTATGCCAGACTGTCTCATTTTTTTTTTTGCAGATTAATAAATAAATCCTTACAAAACAACTGTTTTTGTATCCTAAGATGAACTCTATAAGATCTGCCTTGCCAACTACTGAAGTTCCCAAATCTCAGGTTTCACATAGCATTCAGAGGTCATTTAATGGTTGGTCATCAAGAACTCAATGTTTTAGAATACAGTGATTTCAATCGATTAAATTTTTATGATTATTTGACTAACTGTGATGTTGACTTTGATTAACAACACTACCACTGCATATCAAAAGCCTTACCACACTCACAGTGTTTGACTTTCTGTACCATTCATTCATTCACTCACTCATTATGTCGATAATATTTATTTACTTCCATGTTCCAGAAACCAGGAGTAAATTAGCAGACAAGAAATATATAATCTCTACCCTCAAAGTTTAGAGTCCTGTGAAGAAGACACAAATTCATGTTCACGTAAACTCTATTACTGATTTATTAGATGCACTGGTCTAAGCTTTTTACACATATCTTCTGCTTTATCCTTTTACCCAATCTCTATGTTATTTTTGTTAACCATATATTATTTAAAAAAAAAACAAAACCTGATGTTTACACAATTCAGATAACTTGGACAGATTCCCCAAGCCAACAAATCACAGAATTAAAACTTGAACCCTAGTCCATTTAACCATAAAAATCCATGCATTTAGGCAAAAGCGATGACTCTGATTATACAGTCATCCATTCAGCAAATATTAATTGAGGACCAACTAATTGTAATGGGAGCCGGAAAAAGGGTGAAGCAAAGACAAAATTCCTGTCAATATGGAGCCAACACTTCATAGGAAAGAACAACCATTAAGCATGTAAATAGTAAATAATTTAATTCAAAGTGGAAATGACTACCATAAAATAAACAAAGGAGGGTGAATGCAAAAAGGGAGAAGAAAATAGTCATCAGGAAAGTCCTGTCCTGTCTGGGGAAATGGCACAGGAACAAAGACATGGATGATTTGAAGGAGCAATCATGCAAAGACCTGGGAGAAGCATCTAGAAGTCCAGGAGTTTGAAGAGCAAATACAAAGGTTTCAAGATGGAACCAAACTTATTTTGTCTAAAAATCAAGAACAAGGTTTGGCCAACTATGCACTGTGGGACACATTTAGCCCACTGCCTGTTTTTGTACAGCCCATGAGTTAAGAATGATTTTTACATTTTAAGTGTTTAAAAAAATACAAAAATATACATTTTGTGACATGTAAAAATTATACGAAGTTCCATTTCAATTCCTAAAAATAAACTTTTATTGCAACACAGCCATACGTATTTGTTTACATATTGCCTATAGCAGTTTGTGTACAACAATAGCAGAATGGAGGAGTTGTGACAAAGACTATATGGCTTAAAACCTTAAAATATTTACTGTCTGCCCTTTGCAGAAAAAATCTTCTGATGAAGAAGGCCAGCGTGAATAAAAGTGATTGAATGAGGAGGGAAGAATGGGATAGAAGATGGGCAAGTGGGGTTGACAAAAGTCAGCTCATGTGGGGCCTTGGATTTGGCTATTATTCCAAGAAGAGCCGTTGGAAGGTTTTGAATAAAGAGTTTGACTTAAACTTTAAAAAAGTCTCTTTAGGTATTTTTTTGTGGTGAGAAAGAAATGAAAGCAGAAAAAACAGTCTGAGATTTTGCAGTATTAAGGCAAAATTTGATGCAGCTACCAAGGAGAAATATTCATTTAGAATATACAGGATTTCCTGATGGATTAGAAGTCAGATGTCAGGAAAAGAAAAAATAGGAAGATTTCCAATTTCTAGCCTCATTTATGGGACAACCTTTGGAGTTTTTACCAAGATGAAGAAAACTGAAGAGTGCTAGTTTGAAGGAGGAACCAAGAGCTCTATTTTGGACATAATAAAGTTGAACGCCTATTAGTAGGAGTCTGGAACAACAAAGATATCAATCAGGATTGCAAACATATATTGAGGAATCATTACTCTATTGATGGAATTAAAGGCATGGGGCTGGCTGGGATCACTTGCAAAAGTGCTATATGGGCAGAAATGAGAAGACGAAAGAGCATTGTGCCCAAGGAGTGCTCCATTTAGAGTTCAAATGTCAGGAGGAAAACTAAGTGGCCAGTGAGGTAGAAAGGAAACCGTGAAAGCATTTCGTGGAAGAAGTGTCAAACGTTTCTTGGAAATAGGGACTATGATAGTTCTTACACTTTAAAACATCTTCTTAGTAATTATTATTTTTTTCTTCATGGTGATATGTTTTTTTCTTTTTATAACAAAGAAGACTCTAAAACGACGTTTTAAAATAATTTATTTTAGTAAACACAAAACTATCAACAATCCCAGAAAATAATACCATTTCATGAGTTTGGGAGATAGTTAAATTGTTTTTTAACTACTTTTACGGAGGCCAAAAAAAAAAAAAAAAGAGTATGTCTAGGTTCTACTTAATAATCAAGTCTCCTCTTGAGTAAATGCCATTATTTAGAAAATACAGTAAAGAAGAATGACTAGATTTGTTGTGCAAGTGTAATATCCTACAGACATGCCCATTACATAGCCAGCGTTTACTTACTCGTACTTCACCAAGAATCTGAAAATAAGGAAGTAACTAAAGATGTGGAATTTGAAGGACTCCAGTGAAAAAGACCCTCTGCTATACAGCCTCCAGTAGTCAATATCTTCAGTGTATGTCACTGTCATTCCCAAGGGGTCCTAGTAAGTGTTCTGTTATCCCATAGGAACTAAAGGACGGTAAAATAAATGATCCATGATCTTATGGAATTTAAAAAATTTAGCAATTCTACATTTCTTAGCTGAGTAAAAAAAAAATAATACAATTCTGTTCTTGTTGTAATGTTGATTGATTTTTATGGAGAAAGACACATTGATCTGTGGGGCTTTGTCCCATTTAGTTCTGAAAATTTATTCAATTTTCAAGATCATTTAAATTACTAATCACAACTTTTGTGTGACTTTCTATGTTAATTGGCATTTTAACTGCATTAAATAGTGTCTATCAGTTATAAATATTTGAAGGAGGAAAGACAGCTGGCTTTCATGGTTTTTTACTATAGCCAGGAGAATGAATTATGTAATATTTAACGGTCCACTGTACTAAAAATAGTGCCTGAAAGAAACCTCTTTCCTTGATGGGTTTCACTCAGGACCTATCAATTACAGGATTATATCAGATAAACATTAGATTAGTTTAGAATAATCTTTTGCAACATAACCATTAAGCAAGTGATTTTCCAGAAAAATTAAAGGTATAATGTTATAAAGGAAAATAGAAAAACGTTGCTTAAATCAAGATAAATTCCATCTATTGTTTCTGCCCATTACAGGAAAGAAATTATATTGGTTAGAGATTTTTGTTCTCTACAGAACCATATTTGATATTATCTGGAACCTTCTGGGATCAACAAAGTTGGTAAGTAGAATGAAACTGATCACTTAAAATTGATTGAATGACTTCTAAGAAGCAGACTCTGTACTAAGTATTGAGTAAGAAGAGACAAAGGCTCAGTTCCCACTCTAAAAGAATTGATATTCTTATGGAGAAAACATGCAAGCAATCAGAGCTGCCTAACACAGAACGGAAGGTCACAGAGTACTTCCCCAAAAAGGCAGACATAAAGCAGAATCTCTCTAGTCCAATATTAGGTACAGTCTTCTCAGCAGTTTAAGTAAACAGAAATAATTGTTTTTAATTGAGATTCTATCAAAATGCCAAGCACACAGACACCTTGCCAAATGTTCTATACACATTGATACTAACCCTCAAACCATCTTTTGCTTTATGCATATGAGGTCCTAGAATAATAAAAAAAAATAATAATAATTAATATCTCACCCAAGCTTATATATATAGAATTACAGGTAAGAATTCAACATCCCATCATGTCACCCCACCTCCTCTTCCTTGTCTGCCTGGCTTAAAAGCCACCTACTGGCTTCAAAGGGCACAGAGTCCTTCATTGCTGATTCAGTTTATTTCAACCAGCAAAATCAATGGAAAAAGATCTAACAGATTAAACATTTGTCTAACTATGTTTCTAAGTGTTTACATTAATTCTATCATTTTGTAGATAAATATTAGTCTTTAGTTAAAGCTTTCCTCTAGTTTTTTTCTGGGCAGCACGAGTACTTAAACACCAATGCAACTTATATAAACAACTTATTCTACAACTTCCCATTCCCCGATGAAGCTGAGCACTTCCATCTTTAAGCCAATTTGTGAGACTATGTCATCCACAAACACGCCTGTTTCTGGGTAGATCTAGGGGAATCCCATGATCCTCAAGCTTGCAGAATGTTGGGGGCAGAAGGCACTGCAACTTTTGCTTCCTCTTTAAAATTCTATTATAAAATTTTTGTATGAAAATTCTATTATAAAATTTCTCTCTTTAATAATATTCTGTGGGGCCTTTGAAAGATGTGATTACACAGCCTCCTTTCACATTGATTATCCTGACTGTACCGTACCCTACACTGATTCAGTTACCAAGGCCTTCATATATACCTGTAGGCACAAGCAAATCACATAAAGAGTTTTGATACTGTCTTTGTTTCCCTAGGGGGCAAAACAAAATGTGACACTTGGTAGATACTTAATGACTGTCGGTTTAGTGAAAATCAATTAAATATCTCAATTTTGTGATATAATTACAATGACTTTTATAGAAATTCAGAAAGAAAAACGGGCCTTCTGGAATTCTAATAATATTTTGCCAAATCGCCTCTCGCTTAGAAATACATGGATGTGAATCACAATTCCCTAGGCTTGGGTAATCGGGACTAATAGAAAGTAATAAAAATAACTTATTATGTGCTAGGTATCTAATAACTCATCTAATCTTCATAAAGGTATGAAAGGTAATTGACCCTAGTTATAGAGAAGAAACAGGGCACAGGGCACTTAACATAAACTAACTTCAGGTCCTACAGTCACAAAATGTGAAATCAGAGTTTGAATTCAGCAGCCTACTTTCAGAGTCCAGGAAAAGTTTAATTAGAAAATTTAAAATAGTTTTCCCAAACTTACAGGGATTACAAACAGAGAGCTTCTCCCTCTATTTTCCCAGAAGGGTTTTTGGACAAGCCAGGACTAGAGAATTATTGTTATTATGTAGTTGCATAAATAGTTGAGCCATTGAATATAACATCAATATAAAATATTGATGATACAGTTAAATAATGTATTTTAAAATATTAATGTGTTTTTTCCAGAAACCTAAATCTTATAACTAGATATATAAAATGTATTATCAAAAGAATTAAAGAAGCTAAAGCACAGCCTTAAAGTTCCAATGCCTACTGATCTATAGTCTGCTATAAACTACGTATAAAAAACTAATAGCTGAATTTATTTACAATATACACAGCACGGTCTTTTATTGCAGACACCTTCACAATCAATTCAGCCCAATGAGGAAAGGCCCATCAATCAATCAGCCAGACAGTTAATCAAAACACATGCTGAAAGGTCTATCAAGTCAGGGTTCTAAAAAGAATTTAACTTTAATTATTTGAACACTAAAGATGCCTGGGTTCTAAGAGTTGGGTTGCTTCCAAACAGAAGATGGGACTATCTTTTTCTATGAAATAGATGGTCTCTTGTTATTCGAAATGGGGTCAGCCAATCAATTATCTTTCTGAAAAGCAATTTGTTCTAAATGTTTATGAATAACCAAGCTTAGAAGGAAGATAGCAGTGCAATCACAGTGTTTATTTTGTTCTTTTAAAACTTCTATTGAAATGTATTACATATAGAAAGATGAGAACTTTCAATGAGTCCAACCACTAAAGAACAATTATACATCAAAGAAATAAAATGAGGTAACACTGTACCAGCTAACTTGACTTCTCCCCTTGTTACTTATCGGAGATTCAGGCAGCAAAATTTGTCCTTTTAGCCGAAGTCTCCAACTTTGTGTGTCTCTTTCCTAAAGAAATCTCCAAAACCTAACTACAAACTGCGCAACTAAACACACAACACACACACCTTTAACTTCATTACTTTTTTTTACAGATTCATATCACATTTGAAATCTTCTTTTTGGATAACAAACTCCATGTTTTCAATTAGTCAACAAGACCACAGACATTTATAAATATCTGTTTAAATAAACTCTAAATTCCATTGCATATCACTTCTAATAGAGACAATTTATATTCCTAAAATCAACATAATAAGTGTCCCCAAACTAGTGGATACTTAGAAATTAGAGATAGGGATCATATAAAAAATATAAAAAATTTAAAGGTAATTAATATGGAAAACAAAATACATCCATTGCTAAACAATTTAATTTTTTCAAAAATGTTTAAATAACAATTTTTGTAGCTTAATTGCATTAACTTGTAGCGGCTTTCAATGTATTTCTCAAAATAATATCACAAGAAAGGAAGGAAAGAAGGAAGGAAGAAAGGAAGGAAGGAAGGAAGGAAGGAAGGAAGGAAGAGGACAGGAAGGAGAAGGAATGGGACATGAGCGGAAGATGAAGGAGGAAATGAGTTGGTGAAAAACGTGGGAACTGAATTCCTACAGTCTCCAGCCCTCACTCATCCCCCTCCACTCCCTGACCTACCTCCTCCCCTCCTCCCGCCCTCCTTCCCTCCCCCCCTCCCTCCCTATCCCTCCCCCTGAGTCTTTCGTTCTTCGTTCTTCTTTCTTTCGCATTATGAGAGAAGAAAGAAAAGGAAGGAAATGGAATTTTGACTTTACATGGGGAAATCTCACCCCCACATTCTTCATGAAGAAGATAAGAGTATAATTACATTTCTTAATCTATGCCACTGATTTAAGCCCACCCTATCACCACCACATTTTGTGAGACTCCAATCACAGCACCTAACCAAAAGCTATTATCATCTTTTCCTTGCACATTATGTTATAAAAAGCACTTCTGTCCTCCAAATGAAGAGCAGTGAACAGTTCAAGGTTGACGTGAATCTTTACCCCTAAAAACAACTATACCTTCTTCATTCTAATGTCACATCTAGTAGATTTCATGATGAAGATTGGGAGATCCCTCGGACCGATAGTGGGAGCCTCCAAGGTATCCATGTGGATTCCAGGGATGTCCCTGAACACAAGGCTCTTATTGCACCATTGGCGGCCTTTTCTTACCATTTAAAGTTAGCCAGAAACAACAGCTCTGCTGGAAATGAACAAGTGCAGAGGGCATTCTAAAAACTTAACACTTCCTACTGAGCCTCTTCCTTCTCCTTATTTTGGTGGGTGCTTCCCTGTATATACGCTCTAGCAGAGACCACTCTTCTTATTCATCCCAGGCCACGGAACCAGATAGAAAAGTTGGTATGCTCCTTCCTTCTCTTGGAAATTTCCAGATTATTGTTCCTCTACTACTGCTCTCCGAGAAGGTTGGTTCAGACGACTTACTTGTTCCTAGACTACATCCCTGAAATGAGAACACTGGGAGTCTTTGGATTTAAAGGAGCCATTCTAAAATAGAATACCCCGAGGCCAGGCACAGCCAGCCTTAAAGAGAAAGGCACAAAGTTATACACTAACTCCTACCTTGTGTTTTATTCTAAGTACCCACCATACATATATTGTGATTCATCACCCATATTGGTTCTGTTCCCATTGATTTTCACTTTTATGACCTGGCACATCTTCTCTACTTACTGGGACCCTTTCCCACAGTTAAATACTGGCTTGTGTGTACTAGTAGTCCTTTACAGAAGATAACTTTAGCTGGGCATATGGGAAAGTAGCTCTTCTCTTTCTCCATCATGACTTGTATAATCCCTCTTGGGACAACCTTGGCTACATGGCCCCCGCTGGGCAGATTTCCTTCCCAAAGGGATGGACTTCTGTGAGCTAGTCCCGCCTTTGTTCATCTGACAGTCTCCCTTTTAGGAATTCCTTGAAAGTTGACATCACATCTTTCTTTTGCTGTATAGCACACAGCTCCTTAAAGAAGTGTGAACTCAAGAAATGTTTGTTAAATGAATAACAAATAATCATACCTCATTCTTCATCAGTGATTTTGTTTTCAATCCAAGTTATAAGCTCTTGGGAAAGTTAAGAATCAAGGCCACAGTCCACTTTATGGGTTTCATTTAGAGAGCTGATAAGCGAACAGACTTTCACAATGCAGTATTTTTTCCAAGTCAAGCCACCTGTGGAACTGGGTGCATGTATTCTGGGAGTGATTTTTTTTCCTACACGTTCAATGTCTGATTTTATTACATCATTCATAAATCGTCTGCATTCTTCAAAGTCCTAGGGATTGTAACTCCTATCAGGGAGAGCAGAAAATTGACTAAAGGCTCAGCTAATGCATCTGACTCTGACCTTGGCAGGTGAGCATGTGGAGCTGGGCTTTCCTCCTTTCCTCGAGATTATTATTTTTACATTTTCTCTTCTTTCTTGTTTCACAGAATGAAAAATGGGATGAAAGAACCAATATGATATAAATTCTAATAAGGTAAATAAAATCACTGAAGACCAAGCCAGTTTCTCTGTTTAAAACCAAAAGAGATTTAAAACCCTTTATCGAGAGCTCTGAGCTCTTGAGGAAAAAAAAAATTGGGTTTCAGCCTTTGGTTAGAATTCACTGAAGGACTGTGAGAGGCCTCTTGAGAGAAAGCCTGAGCAAAATAGGCTTCTTCTGCCACATACAATGCCTCAGAGGGAAGAGGAGCCTATAAACAAACAAGACTGCATTCAGCTCCTGCGGTCAGCCTGGTGCAGAACTCCCCCCACCGCCAGCTTCCCCCTCCTCGCCACCCCCCACCACCCACCCCTTCTCCCCTGAATCATTCTGTGCTCTCACAGCGGCCTCTTATGGAGTTACACAGAAGTTTCTAGGACCCACCCCGTCAGGAGTGAGCACTTCTCTCATTGGTTCCTCACTCTGTCACTTATGATCGGTCTGGCTTTGGGCAAGTTACTGACCCTCTCTGTGCTTCAGGGGCCCCAATGGCAAAATATGAGTAATAATGCCACCAACCTCATAAAGAAAATAATGCATGTAAAGCATTTCAAACGGGACCATAGTGTGAAAGATTCCAATACATAATAGCTATTGTTGGTCTAATGCTTTATGCTTTTCAAAGCATCCCACACTTATCATTAATCTGTTGTCACAGCAACACAGTAACAAGCTAGTGAGATGAGTATTCACCCCACTGACCATAGTTAAAAAACGGAGTCAGAGAATTTAAGTGACTGTCATTTGTCCGCGTTAGCACAGCTACCAAATCACGGAACTAAGAGTGGGCCCCAAATCTTTTTATATTGTGCCCAAAACTCTATACAACACCACGCTGATTGAATTCATTGAAATACACATGGAGTCACCTAGAAAGGCCAGTCAGTGAGACTCCCCACATTTCACCTTCCTGACTCTAGGGTGTTGGGGGGCCAGTAAGAGAAAAGGTACAGGTTCTCCAAGGTCTGGCTGTATATTGTTTACATTATGCAGCTACTGCTGCTGCTGCTGATGATGATGATAAATACAAACTACTATTACCTATATTTTAAGAAAAACTAATCATTTCCAAGATTTTATAAGCATAAGAAATAATAAATGCTGTCCTTTCATGACACTAATTTCTGAGGTAGTCTTTGCACCACCAACAGATAACAAAAGTGACTTCCGTTATCTACAATGAACTTTCTAATCTTAAAACATTATGGGAAGTGATTTAATGTTCACAAAAAAAAAAAAAAAAAGAACGGACTAACCCCAGCCCAGGCTTAAGTGAGGCAGAAAATGTGAAAATGGGCACCTGGAGGCAGATAGAAACATGAATGAGCCTTACTACCTTGCAGAACATGCAGGGCCTGCTCTGGACAATGAAAAGAGGGTGGCCAACTTTATCCGGACCTCTGAGGAGCATCTGCTGCTTTGCAGGTGTGAAATCATCCTGGAAGAGCTGCCTAAGAAAGTAGAACTCTGTCCCTTAGCAGCTCATTAAACTCATTACTGTGGGAAGCAGTACAAGTGATGTGGTTGGAAGCACATTCTCTAGAGTGAGAAGTCTGGGTTCTATGCCTGGATTTACCATTTACGAGCTGTGAAATCTTGGCCAAGTTGCTTAAATTCTGTGTGCTTTTGAAAAAAAAAAAATTGGAGATATTAATAGTTCCTATCTCGTATGAATAATAAATAAATTCATTATGCAGTTTATTTAGAAGACAGCCTGCCACACGGTAATGTTCAAGAAGTGTTGGGTATTAATATTAATGTAGACTTTCCAGCAATCATGCTATTACTCTGCCTGTTTTACCATTTTGCAACCTTACGGCATCAGACCAAAAATCCTAGGTATTAAAGACTGATAATCCTTTAGTTACATAACTCGGCCTACTCACTAGCGTCACATATTTAGCACGTCCTCATCCATGTCCCAGCTTCTTGACTCCTTTATTCTTGGCTCCCAAATACACTACGATAAATATGTACATGTAAACATATATCCCTCCCTCCTTCTTTTTTTCCCAAATTTAAATCTCTGTGTCTCCATTCTACTCATTAATGAATGTTCCACACTTTCCTGAGGCAAAGACCAACCCCAATAATTGCCCCCACTGACAATGTCCTCCATTCTGCCACAGGACAATGAATAAATTAACTCTTAGCCTCCATTTTTCCTTAATTTTTATTTATTTTCTTATTTTTCCAAATGATACCTTCACATCCTCAATCTCCTCTGTCTGCTGTTTCCTTCAATAGGTTACAAAACTGCTCAAGTCTGAACACCAGACAGAGATTCCTTTAAGACTTACCCTCTCTAGCTAATATTATACCATCACATTTCTCAAAAGTGTCAGCTGCTCCCTGTCCCCACTTCTTCACCTACAAATACCTTTATAATTTGACTTCCGTTTCAATAATATATTTGCTTCCTTTCAAACGCACAAAGTATAAGACTCTTGGCAGGGTGAAGAGGGATGTCATAAAGTGTGTGTGTGTTAGTACTTTTGTATGTCTTATTCTCCTAGGTCTTTGCAACATTTGATGCTGTGGCTGCTGTTTTGACTTTGAGATGCTCTTTGCATTCTGTGACACAGCATTTTTCTTTCTTTCTTCCTCTCTTATCCAGATTCAAAGTGAATCGTAATCTCTTTGCTCATTTTCTTGCTCTAATTATTTATCATTTTGTTGCTATCTCCATTGTCATTTGAGGTTATTATTTGTAACTGGTTTGATTTAGCTATAGCTTTTGTTCCTAAACATTTTTAGAAAGTGTTTAATTCTATTGTGACATATATTCTGTTTGCCACGTTTATCACTCTCTTTAGTCTCCTCTTGATGATGGATAACTCACCTGTGGTAAATGCATCACTTGTTCTTGGCTTAGTCTGAGGGTCCCGTGGGAGACATGACCCAGAACAGTTCAAGCTGCAATCCCAAATTGGGTTTTTTTCCAGCTTTATTGAGGTATAATTGACAAATTAAAGTTTATATATTCAAAATATACAACATGATGATTTAATATTTGTATACATTGTGAAATATTTACCACAATCATACCTATCACCTCACATATTTACCTTTTTTTTCTTCTTTTGTGGTAAACTATTAAGGTCTACTTTCTTAGCAGATGTCATATATACAGTAGGAAATTCTGACACTTCACATCCAGAATCCTGACTTTGGACCATAGTCCTAGACCTGAAAGAATGCATTTTACAGGTTTTCAATAACATAATTGGAGAACTGCCATGTTTGATATGGCTGCTAAAACAGTCTATATACTATGGAATGATGGATATTGCATTTTAATATGTGTGGTGGACTTATAAAAATATTGTGAGATTATGTAAACGGTCCATTTAAACTTTTGTTAATCCAGTAGAAAAATGCATATGTAAATGTATACCTACTTTACACTGACTATAGGATTCTTGTAGAAACATAAAATCTATTGCAGTCTTAATGAGAAGTAGCCATTGAGTCTAATTTCGAAAAAGAGGAAATATTTCCCAAGGTTCTATTCTGAGTTAATTTTTTATCTGAGACTTACCTCTGCTTCACAGGACTCAGTTTCTTGTTCTCTCTAAACACAGCAAATACTTAAGATTTCTCAAGGATGTTTGTTATTGTATTTTGAAACAATATGTTTCTTTCGTGTAAAGATAATATCGATATTTTAGCATGCTGAGGGGAACTGCAGTCAATATATGAATGTTTACTCTGTACGCTTCTTTTTAAAAATCATCTTTACTGAGGTATAATTTAGATACTATAAACAACACCTCTTCTTAAAGGAGTACAGCTTTATGAATTTTGACAAATCCACACACTCATGTAACTACCACTATCAAGATACATGACACTTCCATCCCAACCAAAAGCCCCCCTGTGCCCTGGCACATTTTAATTTAATCATCAAAACTGTCAAAAACAATGGAACAAAAGTGCAGAAGAAAATCTATTCATTGCAAAAGAAAGTCAAGTTGCACACAATAAAGAATTAAAGACAACATTCGTTGAGCATCCACTTTGAGCCGCACACTGTAGTTGAAGAAAAGAGTAACAAGTGAACATAAAATTTTCTCAAGTATCTTAGTAATCAAGGAAAAGAGGAAAATGTGCCATTATCTAACAATAGAAAACATACCAATGCTATGTGAGAAACAAATCTTTCACCCTTCCCCTCCTTTTTTTTCTGAGTGGCATCGGTCACTGAGAACAAAAGTAAAAATTATATCGTCAGCCGCAATTTTAATTAAAATGCAAGATATGACATTTTATAAATTGTTTTTCAGTAAGATATTAAGACAATATTATAAAATGTGGAGCAGGGACATACAGAGAATGTCTACTTGTGTAGTCTAATTATAGGCTTTACAGAGATATGAATTAAAAAAATGAGAAAACATCATCTTTGACTGTTTCTTTTAAATAAAACATTGCCTCAGTGTGTCGTGTTAACAGATGTTAATCACACACAACTCAGGATGCAGGTTGCCAGGTATGTGAGCAGGACTCTCCCTACCTTCATGGAGATGGACAGTGGGAATGTCTGAAAGGAAAGATTTCTCAGAAAGGAGGTGTAAGTGTGCTCACACACTTATCTATTTCCCTGGAGCAGAAACGAAATGCTGTCCAATCGGTATGGAAGAGGTTCTTTTTAGCTTCCTCTGACTGATACCATTTTGAAGAAAAATGAATGTGTCTCAGTGAGCACTGGAACGGAAGCCCATAAGTCAGTGGCAGATTTGGTTCTTTAAAGGAGGCTGGACATCTCCTGGCCAAATCCTATTGCCTTGGCTTCTTGGCCATCTGCATCATAAGCAGTAGCCATGCTAAGGCCAGACTGTCTCTTGTGTTCATTAAGCCCAGAATACCATAAGGGAACTGTGGTTTATCTAAAAACATCAGTCATTTTATCCTTCCTTACATCCTTGAAAATTATCCCAGTTTACTGTGAGAAATCCTGGTTAGCCATTAAAGAGATACTACCTAATTAATGATACCAATGATTTACAGCTAATAGAATTTTCATTGAAAATAGCTCCTGAACCTGGTTGCTCAGAGAAGGATTAATGGGTGGTAAAAGAAAACCATTTGTTTTAAAAGCATCTATAAAGGGTAGTCCAGGATGGCAGCATAGAAAGATCCTGAACTCACCTTCTCCCATGTACACTCCAAATCTATAGCTACCTATGGAACAATTCCTGCTGAAAAACAACTGAAAACTAGCTGAACAGAGATGATGCTATTTAGAAGGGATAAATCTCTTTTTAAAGAATTCTACCTGCAGGGCTCAAAAATGTTTCTTCATGTCAGCTAGCTTAAATTATAGATAACAATACATTCATTTGGTGGTACATTTGAAAATATTTACATTTTTAAGATAATATCTGCAATATTAAAAAACAAACATCATAAAATTTAGTAGACAGAATACAAAAAGTAGAGGAGAAGTTTGAAGAATAAATAAAATCGAACCATTTTTTCTTCTTATAGCTCTTTAGTCAACTTTGGAAAGTTGCAGCTTCAAAATTTATGTAAAAATTCAGTGATGAAATAATTGAATTTATTGTCTAGTACAAAGAATGAAGACATTTCCAATGGTTGGCCATTTGTTTTAATATATTTTCTGGAAGGAACAGTTTTGTTTTGCTTTAAACGATGTTTAACCTTATGTGCAAAATGTAAAGAAACTATAAACCCTATGCCCTCACACGGTCATGGCTTTGATAAAAATTACGTTTATATGAATTATGTTAAAATATCTCCCTTATGTAAACTCTTACCGTTCTAGTCTAAGTCATTTCTATATTCATTACAAGAATTCTTTCTTAATATTTATAACACAGCCTGATTAAAATTCTCAGGATGGCAGGCAGGTAGCAACATGCTTATTTCCAATTTCTCGACTTCCTCCAGTTTCTTTTTAGTGCTTTTAGTTATTGTAGGTGCCACACAAAATATTAGATGCCGCCCAACAGTGCTTTGTACTCTTTGCTTACTAAAGCACCATCTTTACAGTAGACATAAATAAAAATTGATTAGAAAGTGTTTTACTTACCATCTGGGACCTCATATCTATCTTCAATGAATGACCTCTACTACTTGCAGACTATAACACTCTGGCACTCTATGATAATATTCAAAAAGCCAAATCCAGTTATATTTTTTCTTTGTGTAAAATTCTAGCAGTTCTTATTTCAACTGACTTTTAAAGTATATAAAAAGTGAAAATATTGCAATGAGGTTTTGCAAGTTAATGGTAAATTAATGCACTCCCTTCTCTATTAGGCAAATTTGCAATGCTATGGGACATTTAGCACTCTCTCCTGAATGGCACTCGAGATTTTATATGCAGATGAATCAACAGCTTTAGTGAACTTTCGCCTAACCTATGCCTTAATGCACAAAATAAGCAGCGAAATGTTTTCAATTGCTTAACCAGTTTGTGTGTAGGAGAAAAGCCAGTTCACTTCTTCATACGGAACATGATTTCTAGTCATGTCACTGAGGGCGTTTCTACTCATGGGTGAGCAAAGAAGTGCTCAATTTGATTCAAATTAAAATGTTTAATGCCTTTAATTAATTCTTCACATGAAAAGTGACTATAAGATCCCAAGTCAACAAATGAGTATAGTTTTTCTGTCACAATTAATGGATAACACTTTCTTATCTTGCAATAGTTCCCATTCATCTACATTAATTCCATCAGTGTCAAAAGATAAGAATTATTTTTCAAGTTTTAAAAAGTTGAAAATAGCCAAACAAAAGTTATTGCAAAATAATTTATTTTTTATCTAAATCTATTTTTCTTCTGGTTTATAGATTTTGATGCAGAATCAGCTTATATCTGGGGATAAATTTGAAAACATATTTCTAGGGTTGCCATAAGGCACATAACTAACATTTTCTACGTGTTCATACTTCATTACTTAAAGTTGAAAGTCAGTCTTCTAACTTGATTCAAATGTCTTCGAGATATAATAAAATACTATCTGCAGAAGTAAGAGAAATCAAAATGTTTTTTATTTTAAATAAAAGCTTAAAAAGAAATAAAGAAAGAGGTGGAGGAGGTGCTCACATCAGAGCCTTTCAATGCCCTTCTTGGGAGTGTTGTCCCAACCAGGGGCTTAGTTTCCCTAAGTTCACCAAATGCGCTAATTCACATCCCCAGTCTTTTATCTGTTTGGCTTCGTTTCTGTCTCACATCACATTTTTTCTACCCTTCATCACTGAAGCATCTTTTCAGGCCCCAGATGGCTCTACTTATTACAATTTCCACTCTTTACCCTTTAATCTCCCCATTTTTGTGTTATAATCTCCCAGATGAAAAACAGTGTGAAAGGCCTCTGTACACTGCTTTGAATTTTTGACTGTCTTATCAAACTATATCACCACTTAATTAGAAAAAGGGAAGACAGGTAGAAAATAGCAACAAATATTTGTAAGTTCAGGAAAGTCGATAGGAGATAATTTTTCATTTTCAAACAGACCCATGAAATTGCTATTTCCACAAAGGTCAAGCTAACATAAAACTTGAAATATAATAATCATAACTGATGGCAAAGTTGATGGTATTGTTTATATTCGTTGGGTCACATAAGTTCTGGGAGTGCTTCCCTGTGATTAGTATTGGTTTGATTTTCCTCACCAGTACATACCAAATAACAATAGTCAACTAAATTAAGAACAAAAATGTTATTACTTGGAATTACTAGCTATTATATGAGTTTATGTATTTAATTTAAAAAGCAAGTGGGACACATCAAACTAAAAAGCTTCTGCGTGGCCAAAGAAACCATTAACGAATAAAAAGGCAACTTACTGAATGAGAGAAAATATTGGTAAATCATATATCTGATAATCAAATTACATAAAGAACTTATATAAATCAATAACAAAAATAATCTGATTTTTAAAAGGACAGAGGATCTGCACGGACATTTTTCCAAAAAAGACATATGGATGACCAACAGGCACATGAAAAGGTGGTACATATAACTAATTATCAGGGAAATGTAAATCAAAACCACAATTAGATATCACTTCACACCATCTAGAATGTCTACTAGCAAAAAGACAAGAAGGAACAAGTGTTGGAGAGGATGTGGAGAAAAAGAAACTCTTGCGCATTGTTAGTGAAAATATAAATCAGTGCAGTCTCTATGGAAAACAACACGGAAGTTCCTCAAGAAATTATTAAGATAACTACTATATCATCCAGCATCTCACTTCAGGTTATTTATTTGAAGAAAACAAAACATTAACTTGAAAAGATATCTGCACTCCCATGTTCATTACAGCATTATCTATAGTAGTCAAGACATGGAAGCAGCCTAAGTTTTCATTTATGGAAGAATGGATAAAGAAAAGGAATGGAATATCATTCAGCCATAGAAAAGAAAGATATCTTGCCATTTACAACAACATGAATGGACCTCGAGGGCATTATGCTAAGTGAAATAAATTAGACAGAGAAAGGCAAATATTGTGTGGTATCACTTACATGTGAAGCCAAAAAAGAAATAAATAAATGAACTCATTGGCACAGAGAACAAATTGGTGGTTGCCAGAGGCAGAGGATGGGAGGTGGGTGAAAGGATGAAGCAGTCAAACGTTACAGACTTCTAATTATAAAATAAATAAGTCATAAGGATGTGATGTACAGCATGGCGAGTATAGTTAATAATATTGTATTGTATATTTGAAAGTTGCTTAGAGACATAGGCCTTAAATTTGTAACAATGTAGTGATGGATGTTAACTAGAAGTATTGTGATCATCTCACAATATATACATATATTGATTGAATCGTTATATTGTTCACCTGTAACTAATATAATATTGTATGTCCATTATAACTCAATTTTTAAAAAGCAAGGCCAAGAAGAGTAAACAAAAACTTACTTTTTTAAATTTGAGATGTTCTCTGACTCTAAACTTCCAAACATTTTGGAAATGGTAATTTCCAAAAAAATTCTTTTTTTTTAAATCCCATATCTTTATAATATTCTACACAATAAAAATTTAATCATGATTCATCTACTAGCTTGGAAAACCCTTTGCTGTTCCTTTGGGCATCTAGGCAAAGAGAATTGAAAACCAAGGGAAAATAATTGATGTGATAAATCAGAATGCATTGTCGATACACGGGCAGGAAGTAAGAGCTGGACCCTGATAAGAGCGCACCCACTAGGAGAAAGGTCCTTGGACAGTGAAGATTTGGCAGGAGACTGGATGCAAGTTTTACAAGAGAAAGTGCTCAAAATTTAGGCTGAGTCTGCAGCAGAAACTGTTTCCCATATGTGCATGAAGCTTGGTTATAGGGAAACTAGTGTAGTCTGTATTTGTAGCAAAAGGCAAGCAGATATCAAGTCTTTGAGATGGCTTTTATTTCCTAGGAGGAAAGTGAGAACGAGCAAGGCAGAAGTCTAGTCTTCTGAGAGGATCAGAGAATTATATATATTTGACTGAAATGGGAATTAGATAACACTTTTGAATGTTGAATGTCTGATCTAACTATATCAAAACCTAATCGAAGAAAGGAGAGACAGGTAGAAGATAGGAATGAAATTGTCAAACTTTCAGCCAAAGTTAGCCTGAGTGACCATCTCGCACACAAGAATCAGGACACATGATAAATATTAGCAGGATAAGAAAAAGGCAAAAGAATGTGTTAAGAGTGAGCTTCAATATCAGAACCAATACAGGACACCAAGTCTTACATGGGGGATAATCACTGCCATTGTCTAATTGGGGAAGTGTTTAATACCAGACTCTCCTTGCCATGGAGTCAGGGGCCTGTGGCTGCATATGGATTCCTGTCTAGAGTGATCTGAGTGCTGGGTGGGCAAAGCTTAGCAGAGATCACTGGGAACCTTTATTCTTTGATTATGGTTATTTTTAACGGAATGAATAACTCATTATGTAAATGATTCATGAAATAAAGGACCGAGTAAGACATCACCCCTAAGTCAAAATATAGGCTTAAAATATTATTTGTTCCTCTTATTCTTTTTCTCAGAGCTTTGTGGATGCCTGAAGATTGTGACTATTCAATGTCCTACTAATCTACAAGGGAATAAATTAAAGATGGAAACCCAAAATGCAACAGTATCCTTGTTTCCAACCTCATCGGGTCTTGCTTCCATCTGCTTCACATAGTTGGTAAAGCCTTACTAAAAACATGTACCCACCTTTTGTATTGGGATAAAGAAAAGAATGTCAATATAAAAAATGAGGCTTCTTAGACTGTAATTCAAACAGGATATTTTTAAGAATCAGACAGTTTACATCTCATTCATATCTAAGTTCTTCTAAAATAATACACTTTTTTCCCTATAATACATAAAATTGGGCTCATTTTGGTGCAAGTGACAAAAACTCTGGCTAAAACTGTCTTAGGCAAAAGGCGAGTTTATTAGTTTGTATTATTGGCTGGATTAAAATAATATAATCGAGATCTAGTTTCTTACCTTTTCTTGGGCAAACTCAGCTTTACTCCTCAATGTCAGATGGATCCTTCTCTAAATTTACATAATAACAGCTAATTGATTTCCAACTAACAGACAAGAAGAAAGCTCTCTTGCTGAGAGCTCCTGCATAAGTCATATGGTTCATCCTTAAAGCTTAGTCTTGGTTATGTTCTCACCTCTAAACAAAATGACTTTGACCTAAGTCACTGGAAATTAAAGTGGAGGCTCAGCTAGACTTCATGGAATGAGAAACTGGTGATCCTTGAACCAAAATTTAGGGGTTGTTATGTTAACCAAAACAGATATCACATTAAACAGTTCTTTCAAGGGCAAAGCCAGAGGAGGATATAAAACCGTTAGCTCTAATCCTGTAAAAAATGCCACCATTTTAAATAATGGTTATTGTATCCTTTTATATTAATGAATCAAAAATAACCCCACTTCCATCTTTTTTACCAGCTATATGCTAATTTGCATTCATGCTAGTATTTTGCATTCAGACATAGTGAGGAAAATCGGAAAGAAAGAAACCATATGACATATTTGAGCATCTAAAACTGAACCTGGGTTGGTGCTATAGGTACATTCACCTGCATATCCAGTGCTTAGATAGAGTAGATGCATAGGCACATCCACAGTTAAGCACCGATGACTCTAGGGCAATTTTCAAGCCAGCTATCTACATTGGACATTTGCTAATTTTTATATTAGCCTTCAATAGACTTATACTCTTTCTTGTTTTCATCAACCTATTTTGTTCCCTGGTTATATTCCTGGACTGTAAAATCAGGAAGACAGAACTTTCCATTTGCCCTTGCCTCTGAATACAAATGGCTTTGTCTCCTCTCAGGTGTTATATTCTTTAGAGGGTGAAAACAATAATTTAACATTTTTCCAATAGCACAAACCCAACTTACCCCGAGGAGAAGAAATATTGAAAGATAAGATGAAATTGGATCATTTTAGGAGCGTTCATTACTGGTTATACCCAGAAGTCCCTGCATTCACTCTACTGCTTTATTTAAATGCTCGATTCAGAGCTTTAAAACATAAAAGAAAATAACATGGTTGAAAATATAAGAAATTGAACATCATTAACTCATTCACTATGTAAAGTAAATTTTATTCAGATAGATAACAGATGATTAATAGATAGAAAGATAGATAGATAGATGATAGATAGATAGATAGATAGATAGATAGATAGACAAACAGACACAACACACACATTAAATCTCACTTTTTCTTCATAATCAATACAGTATATAGAGATAAAGATATTTTTTAAGTAACTGAAAATATCCAACTCAAAATATTTAAATTCTTCAGATTAAAAAACAGTATGTATACATAGCGATAACTATATATACAATCATATATATACTATATATGTATAGTATAACAAATGTATGTATATAGATATGTATATGTGTTTGTGTGGATATATTTATTTATTTATTTATTTATTTCTGTTATGTGCATGGCAATGCATAAGGTTCCTAGGAAATCTGTTATGGGTTAGCTTAACTTCTGGTCCACTTTTTGTTTTAGATCATCAAATGGTTATTCTGGACAAACAAAAAAAAAGCTTTAACTTGAACTGCTCTTGGTGTCTTTATGAATCTAGCCACTTACCCAACTAAATATGTCTTATTTAAATATACTTACTTCTTATAGGATGTATGCTGCCACATAAGCTGTTAATTTTAGTTTTAACAGATTTATTGAAATATAATTTAGATACTATACAATTCACCCTTTTAAAGTGTACATTTCAGTGGTGTTTAGTGTACGAATGCACTTGTATACCATCACCACAATAGAAATGTTGGACATTCTTGTCTTGTTCTGCAGCTTAGAAAAAAGAATTCAGCCTTTCATCACCAAATATAATGTTAGCTATGGAATTTTTGTACTTGTCCTTTACCAGGTTGAGGAAGTTTATTAATTCTTAATAAAGGCAAAATATATGCTAACAGACAAGAATCTAGCTCTCCAGTTCAAATAACAGAATAAGAGAACCAATATATTTTATTATTTTTAAATTAACTTATTTATTTTAATGCTTTAATGTCACCACATATTTGACCCTTTTTACTCCATCTACCTCCCCCAATATATTTTAATTGAATAAAATTGAGATTTTTTCTTTTCACATACTAAGTGAAATGTCACATTAACTGTGCTTGAGGTGTATCATTACCTCTAGTTAACAGATAAATAAACCAACTTTCAGAGAATTTGTGTAAATTGTGTCAAATCACGAACACTACAGCAACACCGAGATTTGACCCAGCACTCCAGAGAAAACACAGACCAGTGTGAAATAATTACATTAGGCTTGGCTAAAAATACTTTGGTGAAAAACAAAAATGAAAGAGATTTTCCTATTGAACCGGAAATTTAAAGATAATTTTCTCCTTTATCTATTGTTTTTTTGGAAGCCCTGCAAAAGAACAAAACTTTTTTTTTTTCCAGTAAGCCACAACTTTCTCAAGATATAACTTTAACTCATACTACATTATTGTATACATATGCAATTTTTTAAATCTACTGCTTCAGTTCTTTCTGCTCCGAATATGCAATGATATTCAGTTGTAGGTTTAAAGAACAAAAATATATGTTTTCTACAAAAACATTTTTGACTCTTAATTGTATGTTCTTTTACAATTTTTATTTTTTTCTACATAAAGATAAAGTTAATCTTAGAAGTTCTGGAAATTTCTGTGCATTGTTCCAACACACACTCAAGCACACACACATGAATCTTGTTATTTGGCAATGGTTGTGTCCAGATACAGTACTTTTGAACAGAAGACAGTGCAAAAAAATCATTTTGAGAAACAAATGAGTTTCTTTTCATTAAAAAGATAATTTTATGTCAGTATATTTACGGCCATGCTATTATGTGTATCTTTAAAAAGCAATAGAATGAAAAACTGAAGCCAGAGCTAATAAATCTGAGGGTTGTCTGTCCGCTAGGGCAAATAGAATTTTTTCAAAATGATATTCAAGAAAGAAGAAAAATATTTGAACTTCAGCACTGTCCAATGGTGAAGAATATTCTCCTCAGGGAAAATTGCCAGCGGAAGGAAAGGCGTTCGGCTTGTGCTCCTTTTTAGCTGCCAGCTCATTAAGTTACATGACAAAAATCACGTAGAGATTTAAATCTGTCATACTCATTCACTCTGTACTTGGCAGCATGTCCCTTGCCAGGAGTTTCCTGAACAGAATTCTGATGTGATGAAGCTTCCTTTCTACTATTTAAAATAAACATAAACATAAGTATTTCACTATGACCCAGTATCACTGTAATAAATGAGATGGGCACTCCAGTAGCTGATAAGAGTACAAATATACCTCAAAATTTACCTCTTTATGTTTTTACTTCTATTGAATAAGTGGCAGAACATCAAGATTCACTTGAAACATGCATTTCAGGAAACAAACAAAGTCCGATTTATGTCCTTGAAAATGCATGTCATTTCTATCTCTTAAATCAGTTTTAAGCTTCTTTCTTGTATTCTCACAGAGCTACCTCCACCACCTTTAATGTTGATTCAAAGTGACTAGCAAAAACTTCACACATATTGACTCTTTAACCAATATGAAAGACTTATTCAGGGAATTTGTCAATTTTCAGTTGATACGTACATAGAAATTTGAAATATTTTTCTTTCCTTATTTTTATAATTGCATGTTACAGGATAGTTTTTGTGAGAAAAATAAAAACCCATAATTATAGAAAGTGGCACAGGGCACCATATGGAACACAGTCCCAAGCATTGGGACCTTTTTGCTAGTTATGAGGAAATTTCACAGTTGAATGCAGTGCTCTAAGGTGAACAAGCCTCCTCTCACATGATTATGGTGCCTGTACCTCATATGGAGTCATGAATGATAAGTGAACATTTGTTGAGCTGAAGTAGCTCACAGTTACTTTTACCCACCCTGGAAATTTCCTGTACTAGAAATGGTATGGAGAGCATCCAAACTGAGGTAGTAGTCAGTGTAAAGATGGACTACAAAGAGTTGTGCTTTATGACACATTACTACTTTTCATGAACACAGTTGAAATCCCCCACTATAAAAACTGACTCTGGAAAATTGCAATGACTCAAAAACAGAAAAGCCAAATTTGGTATATGCAGAGGATGTATTATCTGAACTCTACAATTTTACTCATCTATCACCATAATCTTCTCACCTGATGGTACAAGGTAAATGAATACTGTTTGACAGAGTGAGTACTAAGGAGTGTTCAACACAATAACAAATATCAGAATGAAAATTGTCACTAATCATAGAACCTAACAACAGCTTTAAATAGATTTTAAAATAGATGGTTCTTGCACAGTGTGCAGTCCTTCTGGAGGTCAATTGGAAAATATTACCAAATGTTTTAAAAATAGCCCTGTGATTTTACTGAGCAAAATTATTTACAGGAATTTATCCTAAAAATAAAATGTGTTTCATCCAAAGACATTTTACAAATATCTTCTTCCTAATAGCAGGAAATAAAAAGCAACCTAAAAGCTCAATAATAGGAGATTGCTTAGTTCTTCAAAATCATGTGACCATTAAAATCAATATTTAAAAATGTTACAAATATACCCTAAGTGAAAAGCAATATTTTAAAACATCAACATTTATATAATTAGAAAGATAGAACGATGTTTGCAGTGGCTTAAGTGGTAGAATTATGGGAAATTTCATATACTGTGTCTATAATTGGAAAATGTATAATAAAAATATTGTTTTTCATGGCGAATCAAATTGCACGAGAAATATACTTTTGAAAACATATATATATTATTTAATTTTTGAAATATATACTCCATGAGAGTAAGGATTTTCATTGTTTATATTTGCACCTCTAATTCCTAGCACGGCACCCAGCCCATAGAAACAATTAAATGAATGTTGTGTGAATGAACATAATCCATTGGTCAGAGATAAAATGGGACTCTGTTTTCCCCTCCCTGAATTGTGCAGGATTGCAGTAACTAACTTTCCTTGTTACAAAGGTGTCACACTTTCACAAATCACCCTTTCTCTCTAGTGTGGAAACAAAAACACTATGGGCTTTTAACTCTACTTATTTAAGTGTTTATCCTTCCAAAATATAAAAGAAATGCATTTCATCTTGGTCAATTTTATTTCAGAAGCATCATGTGAAAAGACTATAACTCAGTCTAGTATGAACTAAAACATTAGATTATATTGAATTCACCATCATGGGTTTGTGTCTTCATCTGCCCTTACTGAAAATATCAATCATAGTCTGTCCATATTTGTATGACCTTAGATAGTAATTTGAAAAATCTATCCTATGGCAACCTATCTTTAAATATAAAAGTAATAAATTAGCAGAGCCCAGATCACAGGACTTTGCAAGAAATTTACCAGGATGAGGAAATTTCCTTCCACGCCAGGTTAATTGAGTTTTTATCATGAATAGATATTGAGTTTTGCAAAACACATTTTTTTGCACAGAGCTGGCTATGTGTTTTTTTTTCTTTTAAAACCTGTTGATATGGTAAATTATAGCCATTAATTTTTGAATGTTGAAATTACCTTTCATTCCTGGAAAAAAAACCCCATTTGGTCATGATATACATTTCCTTTTTATATTACTGAACTTGATTTGTTTAAATTACTTAAGGAATTTTTATCAATATTTGAGAGGGTTATTGATTATAGTTTCTTTTAGATAATATGTTGTTTTGTTTTATCTACACTGATAGATTTGCTTTTTATATTTAATATAATTATGATATAGTTGGATTTGTCTACCATATAGCTTTTTCTTTTCCATTTGCTCCATCTGGTGTTTATCCCCTTATTTCTCTTTCCCACCTTCTTGTGTATTAATTTTTAGTAATTTTTCTCTTTTATCTCCATTTTTGGCTTAATAGTTTTGTCACATTTTTAAAATTTTAGTGATTTTTCCAAAGTTTTTAAGAAATATTTTTAACATATATCCACTTTGAAATATTTTTTTGTACATTTTATTTCTACATAAGTTAAAAACTCACAGTGCTTTCTTACAAATTTCTCTTTAAAATCAATTTTTTAAAGAATTAGTAAGAAAAAAGATCTTTCATATTTACTCTTTTAGATGCTCTTTGTTTTTTGTATAATGTTAAATTTCCATCAGATTTTATACTCCTTCTGTCTGGGGACGTTCTTTTAATGTATTTTGTACCACAGATCTCTGGCAATGAATTCTCTTGGTCTTTGTTTATTTGGGAAAGTATTTATTATTCCTCGATTTTTGAAAAGTATTTTTATTAGACGTAGAAATCTGCTTGACAGTTATTATTGTGTGTTTTGGCATTTTAAGCATATCATTCATTGTCTTCTGTCTTATAATCTCTTTGATGAGAAGTCTGGTGTATTTTTTACCTCTATTCTTCTCTATGTATGTTTAACCCATCCTACCACAGCTGCCTTAAAGATTTTCATCTTTGAATTTAATGATTTGACTACGATATGTCTAAGTGTATTAGGTTGGGCTTTTTTGACATTGTTGTTAATGTTTCTTTTTCAGTTAGAGTTGACATTCAATATTGTTTTATATTAGTTTCAGGTGTACAGCATAGTGGTTAGTCATTTACATAATTTATGAAGTGATTTTTTTCAATTAGTCCAGTACCCGCCTGACACTATACATAGTTATTACAATATTATTGAGTGCATTCCCCGTACTGTATTTCTCATCCCTGTGACTATTTTGTAACTGCCAATTTGTTCTTCTTAAACCTTTCACCTTTATCATTCAGCTCCCCAATACCCCCGCATCTGGCAATCACCAGTTAGTTTATTCTCCGTATCTAAGAATCTGTTTTCCATTTTGTTTGTTCATTTATTTTGTTCTTTAGACTACACATGTAAGTGAAATCATATGGTATGTGTCTTTCTCTGTCTGACTTATTTCACTTAGCATAATACCCTCTAGGTTCACTCATTTTGTTGCAAATGGTAAGGTTTTATCTTTTATAGCTGAGAAATATTCCATTGTATATATGTACCACAACTTTAAGGTTGCTTTTATATCTTGGCTACTGTAAGTAGTGCTGGGGTGAACATAGGGATATATGTGTCTTTGAATTAGTATATATAATTTTTGAATTAGTGTTTTGGTTTCTTCAGATAAATACCCAAAAAATGCAATCGCTGGGTCATAAAGTAGTTCTATTTTTAATATTTTGAGGAACTTTTCAAATCATTTTCCATAGATGCTGCTCTAATTTGCAATCCCACCAACAGGGCAAAAGGGTTCTCTTTTCTCCATTTCTCACCAACTCTTGTTGCTTGTATTAGGTCTTCTTTATTATTATTGTTTGCTTTATTTTATTTGGCTGTTTATCCTGCATAGGAGTATCTGGGATTCCTAGATCCATGGTTTCTTGTCTGTTATTAATGTTGGAAAATGTGACATATAACACCCTTCCTCTTTGTCCCTCCTTATCTTCCATCTTTGGATCAATTTTGTGAGCTCAAATTTCAGCATGTCTCATGTTATAGGCCCAAGATTGGACTTACAGACCAAAATTCAGCCTTTACTCAGATTCCCCAACCTCACTTTTTTAATATAACTGTTTTTTTTAAACTTAGTTCGTGCATCTGATGCACAGGTTCCCAGATTGCTCTTTGGCTCTAAAGTAAGGATTATGTCTGATTTACAATTTTCAATATTTATTGGATAACATGGTCTTTCGCACAAGATCAGTTAATTCTGACAAAAGCTCCCTGTATAAAATTCTACACAAACATTAACTATTTTGTAAATGTCATTGAAAAGAGAAATCAGTTGCTATCCTATGAATACCCCGATTTTACTAAGTATTTACGTCCATTAGGAAAGCATAGGTTATTCTTGGCTATTAAACAACCCCAAATACAGTGATTTAGAACTATAACAGTTTTACTGTCTCTTGCCCTGCTACGCATTGTTCTTATTCAGAATCCCATACTGCATCTCAGTGCTTCCACAATTGTCAAAAAAGGGACATGGTGAATTCTGAACATTAAATCTCCCACCTGTAAGTGACATCTATGACCTTCATTCTCTTCAGTGATTAAAGACACATAGCCACATCTAACTTCAAGAAATGCCAGGAAGAGAAATTTTTGCTGAAAAGTACTAATAAATAACCATAGTATCAAGTATTAATTTTCTACAAGTTAAAAAACCGGTCATTAGAATTTCCATCATTACCCTGATCTGATAGCAATAATTAGTAAGTATATGCAATATTATGGTCAATGTTTAGTCAGGTAACTATTATGTCCATATTCTTTCCTAGATAATTTTTTTGTTTAGTTTCCCTATCTTCTAAATATTCCAAGGTTTTATAGAGAATTAAATTCCTCCTGGGAACTATATTTTTTCTGTTCATAATCTTTTTTTCCTTAGGGAAGTCAGTGAGAAATGCCATCTGGACATAGCCTTTTATTATCAGATGTTTTAATTTCTTGATCATCTGTTCTGGCAAGATACAGTTTCCTTCAGTGTTTATTTTTCCTGCTCTGAGAACTGTTTGATTGTTCCTGGCATCTGTCCCTCTGCCTTCCTCTGTTAAAACAGGGGCAAGCAAAGCTTTGGGGATTTGGCAGTGCCTCCATCGGCTATAAATCCATTGCCCTTACATGTTTTATTGCTACAGCCTTGGGAAACAGTGTGTTAAAAAAGCAATGCACTGGCTGGGATTGGATATCCGGAGGGTAAAATTAATATTTTCTCATCAAACCAGAGGGCAGTGGCTCTGTGTTAGAGAAGAAGATATATTTGACCTCTGGAGCCTGTTTTGACAGGCTCCCTCTTTAAGAACAAAGTTTTAGAATTGAAAAGTTTGCTGAGGATATGTGCACTCCAGTTCATCGTTAAGCACTTTGAGATTTCAGATTTATTACACTTCCTCCTTTAGCCTTAGACTTGGATTCCATTTAGCATTTGCAGGGCTGATGATATATTAACCAACTCTTCATTATACACTCACCTCACTTCAGATATGCTTCCCATCCACGCAGCCTCTTGTATCTATGCTGATCTCCTTCTTCGTGCTGTTAGCACTTTTCATTTGCTGACTTATCACTCCCAGTCCATCTTCTCCCACTACTGTATAGATAGATGGCAAATCCAACCTTTGGGAATTATTTAACATCATTTATCTTGTCATACTTTCCATTTCCTCCCCGTGTATTTACCCCACATCATTTGGCTTTCTATTTCGAACCAGAGGAAAACATGACACTTTTTTTTTTTTAGCTCCTTCTCAAGAGGGCATTTTAACTGATTTTCCAGAGATCTGAGAATAATTTGCAACAGAGTATATTCATCCTGAACCATAAAATAATCTAGTGTTTCGGTTTGTTATTTTTTTATTATTTTAATAACGGGATGAAACAGAAAAACTTCAAAACATCATTTTTAAAGAAATGTAAAATATCAGCAAAAGATGAACAAAAATTCAGAGTATATGTATGTGTGTTATATTAAGAAGGCATTTTATTATAATTGTTTACAAGTATTGTATCATACTTTGTAGCTTTGACCCTCAGAAGTGCTTGCAAACCACTAGAGGACTTCATATGAACTTTGACTCTTTGTAAGACAATTGTTCATCTGGTGACCATATATGCAAAACCATCCTCACTGGCGTGTTCCTTTCTGACAGTCACGACTTCATTGAAGTGCTGCACCATGGGTGGGAACTTTGTCTTTGGCTTCACAGCTTAAAAACTGTGTCACCTATGTTATGTGGGGACTCATGGCATCGTCTATGTTCTATTAAGCTTTTTCAGCGTTAAGTGAGGAGTTACTGCCTCTCTCTGTTTACATGGGGGTCCATATGGGAGTCATACACCTTCTCAGGGTCATATGACATCTCTTGGTAAAAAAACAAACAAACAAACAAAAAACGGATAAAATTTATTCTCAACTAAGGAACTCTTCACTGGCATTTCCCTCTGCCTTGTTATGCAAATAAATCACTCCTTTGCTTCTTTAAGGGTTCATTCAAAATTCAACTCCTCAGGAATTTCTCTTTTATTATGCTTTAATAGTTAGCCTCTATTTTACACACTGCAAACCCACCTTCTTATGCTGCCCCCCCCCTTTTTTTTCTTTCATTGTACTTATCATCACCTGTGTTAGTTCAGGTCTTTCTGGACGCAGGCACAAGACAGAGTTAGAAGCACAAGAAATGAATTGGAGGTACTCCCTGCAAAAGATGAAGAAAAGGAGTAGGAGTAAGTAGACTGCAATGCGGGTCTGACAAGTGTGGGAGGAGAGGGAGAAAGAGAGAATACTGAGCAAGAGTGTCGGAGTAAAGTGCAGCTCAGCAGTTCTCAGACAGCCCAGCGGAGACTCCACGTCTGCTGTGATGAGCAGATTTGGGTGTGCCCTCATGTCCAGGACTGCCCAGTCACTGGATAGAGCTGTCCTTCTGTGGGTCTAGGCCTGTGGCAGATTCCAAGGCCGCTATTTCTGGAAGCTGTAGCCTAACTACACTCATGGACCGTATTTTCTCTTGTACGGAGATCCAAGGGGCACATCTTCTAAGTATACATTGTGTATTAATTACATCTTTTGTCTGTCTTTCCCATTGGCACTTAGTAAGTGCTCAAAAAATCTGTTAAACAAACAAACAAACAAACAAACAAATAAAATAAGCCTAGGAGGCAGTCATTTTTTAATTCACTACTGAAATATGTCACACCATAAAATGACACAATGCTGCATGATTAATTTAACCACTGGTTATTTTTATAAATAGAATAAATGTTGAAGAAATGACCATAAAAGAGGCTGATAGATTTAGAGTTTCCTTAAGACAGGTATCCAGCCATCATTTTTGTATTTCTATTGTCTTGTACATTGCTTGACACAAACTCAATAAAGTTTGACAAATGTGAAAATTAATAAGTGATATTAGAATATTACAATGAAAATGTTTCCTCCTTTGAAAAGATGTAAGTACCAGAGATAACTTCGGAGGCTTTTCCTCCTGTAATATTTTTTTCATGCGTAATAGTTCACAGCTTCAGGTATACGTGCATCAATTGTAGAAATCATCTCTCCAAAAAAGATGGGATACTACCCCAGGAAGCTGAACCACATCTTATCTACACATGTAACCGAGGAGCAAAAAAACAGCTTCCCCCTTAGAAGAAAATGAAATCTCTGGGAGGATAATGTACTTAAACAGACAAAAGTCTATTTACAAAGTGGCTTCAATCATACTGCATGTGGATTACATGGGAAAGAAAGATCGCTGATGGGATTCAAGGCCTCGCACCTTCAGGCTGCCGTGTTCAATTAAACTGAGTTTCTCGAGAAATTAAACGATATCAACAAGAAGCTTATGGGGGAGGTTTAGTGGTCACAGTGCCCCCCAAATTCACTGATAAATAGTGCCCTGGGCTTAACAAATAAGGATTAAGAGTGAACCTGAAAATGAGATTGTCACATTCATAGGCTGGGCATTGCAGAGTGTAGCTGTACCAAGGACTGTGTGTAGGAACGGGTTTGCTGAACACAAAAGCTGTAGAGCTTACAAGATTCTAGGACTCCAGGCTCCGAGGCTAACAGGAAGTTCATCACCATAAAAAAGAATAAACTAATCACTTCAAAAGTGTGCTGTGCTTCTACTTTTACATCAAATACTGAAGAAAATGGTAATTTGAGTGAATAGATTTATTGACATGTTCCAATCTCCTGCAAACCATTCTTTATACTTAACCAACACTTAACTTGTGTATTAGAGTTCTCCAGAGAAACAGAACTAATAGAAGATATAGGTACAGACAGATATATAGATATGTAGTAATAAATATATAGTAATAGATAGATGTAAATAGACATGGATATAGATACAGATATTGATATATGGATTTATTATAGGAATTGACTTACATGATTATGGAGGCCAAGAAGTCATATGATCTACCTGTAAGCGAGAACCAGAAAAGCTGGTAGTGTGGTTCTAGTACAAACCCAAAGACCTGAAAACCAGGAAGCCAAAGCTATAAATCCCAGTCTGAGTCTTAAAGCCAGAGACCCAGGAGCTCAGAGGTCTGAGGGCAGGACGAGGTGGATGTCTCAGCTCAGGCAAAGAGCAGCTTCTCCCTTCCCCTGCTTTTCTGTTCTACTCAGGCCCTCAGAGGATGGGATGATGCCCACCACACTGGTGATGGCAATCTCCTTCACTCGGTCTGCAGATTCAAGAGCTAATCTCTGCTGGAAACGCCTCACAGACACACCTAGAAATAATGTTTTACCAGCTCTTTAGGCTCCCAGCCAAGTTGACATGCATTAACCATCATAGCCTGTAAGATGTCATTATCTTGATGACCTAAATGTTCTAAGACTTCAGTTTTATAATGAAATACTGTAATTTTCCCACTTGATTGATTATTTAAACCCACATTTTAAGAAATTCAATTTCTAAAATGTTTTAAAATATCAATGTGTTCTTTTAAATTGAAACCGGAAATTTACAGACCGAATTTTACTATCTATACACATAACCGTTTCTTTAAAATAAAGCATCCATATAAACTTCCTCCCAAATCTGAAGACAAAATAATTTTTAATTCAGACTATCTGCATTTTATAATGACTTTAGTCATTTTAAAAACCTAAAATTGAAAAACTTTCTTCATTAAATGAACTTTTTCTCAAGACACATTTAATATACTATTTAAAGAATACAACTTCAATTTTTAGCTTTGTCTTCCATGAATAATAGGACCAACTGAATTCAGTTCCATCTCTGCCTCAGGCGCAGTGTGAATTTGAAGTCATTGCAATTTTTCATTCTCTCTAAGTTAAAAATGGACTTGAAATGTCATAAGAATTTCAAACCTAGGTAGAAAAATGTCTTGCCCAGCACCTATAGAGCTACTATGTTGTATGTAAGATTCACCTGAAGAAATTTCACAAATGATCTTTATAAATCTATGATTTAAAATAGCACACTTTAAAAGGATAAAAATTAATAACTAAATTAACAGACTCAGAAAATCATCAGCACTCATTTATAGATAGTAATTTAAACAATTTTCATTTGGAGGAGATGGAGATAATAGAAGATTTTAAAAATCCATTATAGTGTATTTACTAGTTCAAAAATTTTGCTATTATAAATATTTATAAAACTGTTGTTCTTGAAATAATAACCAAAAAGTTAACTATGGAGGAAATATTTATATTTAAAATGTTGCCAGTAGACTAATATTTTATCGTATAAAAATTTCACAAAAATTGACAGGAAATATCTAAGATCCCCAAATATAATAGGCAAAAAGCACTGATACAAAGTAAGAAATTCAGATTTAAAAAAAAATGTGTGGGGTATATATTTAGCATAAGTAATAGTTATATAAATGGAAATGAGAGCAATTACGATGTCATATTTTGCTAACATAATTAGAAAGAGTCAAAACTCTCGGCCCAAAAGGCAAATGCTAATGAGGCTAACATAAAACCACTACACTTTCAGGAAATTAGCATACTTATTTTGTAAAACTAAAAAATATAATTTGAAGTTTGTAAGAATATGAACAAGGGAGATATGATATTACAAAGAATTTTTAAAAGCAGTGTTGTTATGATTTTGGAAACAAGGGATTTTTAATTATTTTTAGCTGACTTTATTTTTATTGTAACATCTTTTGAAGAAGAAATTACACTGATAATATACATTTTGCAGATGCTAGATTTGTTAACGAATGTACATAATTTTTTCAATAGATTCATTCATTGTGTGCTAGAGCTATTTGATCTTTTAAAAACTAATTTATTTTTAATTTTATAGATTCTATTATCCTGTATGCCTTCAACTTGTGAAATGTTCAACATGAAATTTTTCTCACTAAAATGGCATATTTGGGAAGAAAGTAAAAGGCTTACATTTTTTTTAAAAAAAGAGTTATAATGTTTTAGAGAAAGCAAAGGATAATGCAGAAAGACTGATTTCAAAAATGTGGATTCACAAATATTTGAAGCAAAATACAGCCCACACTAGCTGTTAGCAGTTTTTTTGTGTAACCTCTATTACACCACAATTTGAAACACTTAAGTTACTTAACAGCAACATTAGCAACGAGAAACATTTATTGAGCTTTCTCTGTGACTGGCACTTAGCAGCCATTCTCACATTTAATCCTCACCCCAGCACTGTGAGGTGAGTCTATCGTTATTTCCATTTCTTATCTGAAGACATCTGGTCTCCAATAGATTTAGTAATATGTCCTGCGGGAGGTGATTGGAGGACCTGGGGATCCAATGCAAATCCATCTGACCCTGGAGCTGGAGCTTTGACCTAAGATGCGCTCCCTCTGTATATGTTTCTCTGCCACTTCTCTTCGTCTATATATGATGTGCTTTGTCTAATCCTTCACTCAATAACCATCATGCCTGCTCTACCCTCAGAAGAGTACCCTCTCACTACTCCAACAAATCATCACTGAACGACTTAATTTAAAGTGAGATTCCTCCTTTCCTAAGACTTGAGGTCACACCCGACTTGAAAGATTCTGTGTGCCGGAGATCTATGAGCATCTTCTCTTTCCCCAGTTTACTCTTCCACCAGCTTCCTCCTTCATGTACCAGCTTAGGTTCCAACCCATCTAGGATCACTAGGAAGTGACAGGATTAGAGGAGACTGGGTACGATTTTAGGGTGCTGATGCTGTCATCCTTTGTAAGACTGCCCTCTGGCAAAAACTCGACTCAATCTCTTTCTCAAGTATTGGGGGAGTTTCTCAGAGGCTCCCCACTAGGAGCCTCCCATCGCAATTCGGTAAAGCACTAGCGCCCCTCCTGCTTGCTACTTTCCGCTTCCGCCTCAGCCCCGGAGCTGCGGGCAGCTCCTTTGTTGCTTGCTTCTCCAAAAGGCTCTCAGAGGCTCTCTCACTGTGGACACAGAAAACACAGAATTCGCTTCACCACCAGTACAAGCCATCTCCAATCAACACAAGACCCCCTGGCTTTTTCTTTTTCTTTCTCTGGCAGATGTAGACAGACACAACCCCCAACATAGCCCTTAGGCTCCCCAAGCCCAGTGACACACAAACACCTCACCTCTCCTAGTGATCTTCATCATGTCTGCCTTTCCTAAGCAAAGGGGAAATATCTCTTTTTTCTTACCCATGTTGGGTGCGGAGGTCGAGGGAGAGGAGCAGAAATAGGAAGGAGTACACAGCATTTCAACAACACCGTAAATATTTCTATTGCTAGAGACTGCTTCTAATGCTAGTAGTTGGTAACCCCTAACAATGCCCTTTCTTTATGTTGAGTGAGTGCTCTCCACCTATTTCATTGCTCTTGCCTAGGGACACTCTGATATTAAAAATTACATTTTAATAATTTAATACATACCACAACCTATTTCCTTCCAGTAACCCTCTCTTGTCCAGTATCAGTTTGCTATATGACCTTCGATCCTGACATTTCTGGTTTTACACCCTTCCTCACACTTGGAATTGACAGCACAAAGGTAGGATTTTTTTTTTAATGTATTTGCAGTACCTGGACCAGAATTTATCACATTCTCAGTAAATGTTGGAATAAAAGAATAACTTCCTCAGAGAAACAAGGGGGCTTCATTCAATTTCCCCCTAGTCAGTTTCCTTTTCACCTCTAGCTCATGTCTTTTACATCTTGATTCATGGTCTCAAACATCTGCTTGCAAAGATTAATATGTAATAATAAGCTCAGCTTTCTAATGTCACTTTGAGAAATTATGGAGCAAGAGTTCTATAAAATCACAGCTGTCCAGAAATGTAAATTATCCTTTCATTATCAATGAGCTATCTGTTACTAGACATCTCCAAGCAAGATTCAATAATTTAATAATTATATGTTGACTATACTTTAGAACTAAATGATTCTGTAAGACAATAAAAATAGTACTTATTTTCAGTAGGCATCTCAACCTGATTGAGAAACAGATCAATGGATTACATGGAAGGCAGCCTCAAAAATGACCTCCTATGATTCCTGTCTCCTGGTATTCATGCCTTTCCTTAGGTAACATGGGGAGACCTAATGACCTTATTCCAAAGAGTAGGATATGACAAAAACAATAAAGTGTCTGTCCTGAGATTAGGTTACAAAAAGAATGTAACCCAATGCTTCCTTGCTTGCTTTGAGAGAAGATGCCTGCCATGTTGTGAGCTGCCCTAAAACGAGGTCTACATGTCAAGAAACTAAGGGTGGCCTCTGGCTAAGAGTAAGCAAGGAACTGAGGCCCTCAGTGCCATCATTCACCTCGACAGCAACCCCTTGAGAAACCCTGAGCGAGTGGGGCCAGAGAGTTAAAAAAAGAGAGACGGAAATTTTATAAACATATCTTCTCTGAAAAATCAAGATAAAACATAAGCTAGATTTATATGAAGATATTTCTATGTATTTTATTTTGATTTGGTTTCGCAATTTAAAACACCCCAAATTTTGTACATTGTGAGCTCACACACATGTGCACACACATATACATATACACATATACACCTATAAACATGCACACACATGCACACATACATATCAATGCATGTGCACACACAAACATGCACATGCATACATATATACACATGCAAACACTTATGCGCATGTGTACACACACTTTATCTAGATTCCTAATGACATGGAGAATCTACATGATGAGCAAGCCCATATAAAGTTTATCATTATTTGTATACAGTTTACACTTTTAAACAATCATATAGGCCGGAGTTTGTAGATACCTTTTTTTTATTATGTAGGGAGTTGACAATGGTAATTACCTGATCTGCTCCAGCGAAGTTAGCCTCTGCCGAGTGTTTCCAGCCCATTAACAATCACCTACAGTTCACAGTGCAAAGGGATCTCCCGCTGTCAAGTCAGATTAAGGTTTTCCTTAGCCGTTTTGAATCCCTCCATGACTAAAAATCAATTGGCGGAACTGCACTACAGCTGCCTGTCATCCATCTGAATCAGCTTCATCATGGTCATTTGTCAAAACAAATGCCAAATACCTTAGAAAATTTGTCAGAATGATAGTAACGGCTGTTCAACACTCAGTGTAGAGGAGATTTGTGCAGAAGTTCTTGTCATAAAAAAAATCAACACCACCGAATAGCTAGTGTGCATTATGATTTGCAGAAGGCAGAACAGTATTTACTATCTGGATTCTACAAATGTGATCTTGAGCAAAACAATGAGAACACTTAGATCAATTTATAGGGGCTGGAGGCCCTGCCTACTCCTGCAAAGGCCGGGAGAAACCACAGGTCTATGAAAATTAAATTCATACTTCTTAAGTCTACGATAGAAAAGGAAAAAGAAAAAAAAAACACCAACCAGATCAAGACAAATCCTAGGCAGTTTCAAATATCTGGTGAAGTTTTACACTTCCTGTATATATTTATTTATGATTGATAACTAAGCAAAGTAATAATTCTGGCCAGTTAAAAAATATCTGGAAATAATGCCTTCTGTCTAATAAGCTCAGAAATTGGGAACATCTCATTTTAATACTCTGAACTGTTCTTGTCCAATGACTAAACAGGTATAGGGACTGAAAGAAGGAAAGTGAAAATCAGTGCTTTAAATATTCAGATTTTAGAAACCTATGTTCAGAAACATTCAGTATTTAGTTCTAAATTAGTGTTGTGTTTTATTAATATGGTAGCAGAATTTAACAGGTGTTTGTTCAAAACTTTGAGAGCTTCCTGGGTGAAATCTGAAATTGCCCTCGCACCTGGGGGGCAAAGAGAGACCGAAGAAAGAGGCAGCCCTCCAGACTGGTAGGTAAATATGTAGATTAGATGATAGATGATAGACAAATGATGATAGATAGATAGAAGATAGATGGTAGAAGATAGATAGATAGATAGATAGATAGATAGATAGATAAATAAATAGATAATAAATAGATAGACAGACTGGCATATATAACTTTCCTGTTCCTGTAATTCAAGCTGATCTACACTTTAAGCTTCACATCGATCTTGGGATATATTGTTTTTTCATTCAGAGCTAACTTTAATTATGTTAAGAGCCCTGGACACAGAGATGACCAATAAGGCATATTCTATCTTTAAGGAGTTTATAGTCTAGAAAGGAAGAAAGAGAAGAAAAGGAATTACTGTAATACCACAAACCAAATATAACAGGAAAAAAAAAAAAACAGCAACACTGAAAACAGGAGTGGCAAAAAAAAAAAAAAAAAAGAGGAGGAAAAAATCAGGCTTCTATAATGCTAATGTAAAATATCCTTTAAAACACATTTAAATACATATATCTGAAATTTCTAGGCTGACCACATAGGTAGTGCTTCTCATTCTTTTGGTCTGGCTGGGGACAGTAGGCCTGGGGTGGCACGGAGATACAGATAAGCACAGGATTCTAGGAAGTCGCTATCATGAAACATATTGTTCAGGAGCAAGGATAAGTTTCAGAAGCATTTAATGAACCGCCTTCATTTACTGAAAGTACACACACACACACACACACACACACACACACACCCGTATGATCACACTCATAAGACTTCCAAGAATATGATGATGAAAGTCAATGATGACACTTCTATGTATAGAGGATATTGACCAGAAGAACACATAAGAGGTTTTTTTCAAGTGATAAAAATGTTCTCCATGTTATTTTTAGTGATGGTTACATGAATGTATCCAATAGTCAAAGTTAATGAGAGTGAAACTTTTAAGATTTGTACCTTTTTTCTTTATGCCTTTTACTACAATAAAAAATAAAAGATCTGCAAAAACATTTGTACTGTAAATCCATTCATGTATAATGATAATATACATATAGCTATCTATTTACATCAGTTTCTCAACCTTGGCACTATTGACATTTTGGACTACATAAGTCTTTCCTGAAGATTGGGGGAGAGTTCTGTCCTGTGCGTTATAGGATGTTTAGAAGCATCCTACCTTCTACCCACTAGATGTCAGTAGCATCCCCCAGCTGCTAAAAATTCCTTCAGACATTGACAAGTATCTCCTGGGTGGGGGTGGGAGGGACCGATCTGGTTGAGAACCACTGATCTATACATACATAAGAAATGGTATCTGAAGAAATGTTTACCAAAATGAGTGTAGTGTTTGCCTTTAGGTAGTGGAAATGTAGATAATTTATATTCTGCCTAATATGTTGTTTTCCATACCACTTATTTTATTGAGATAAAAAGCATAGGTCATAAAGGCTCAGTTTGATTAATATTGATAATACGCACGCACAATTGGCATATCCCATATTATCTAAAGCTATTTTAAAAGCTAAATGTCTTTAAAACTAACACTATCTCTTATGGAAAGAGTCAAACTCAGTCCACATCGCCATTATTCTTTTGCTGCTCTCGTGTCTCCACCTGACTTCTGACCACTTCTCCATGGATGAAGATGATCTTGACAGGAGCTGGCTGACTGGAGGCGGAAGTCTATACCACTCGAGCCGAAGCTGGAAGTCCTCACGGCAACTGGAAGTGGCAAAAACCAGAGAACAAAGCCAGGGGCAGTAAAGCTGTGACACAAATCTGGAAATAGAAGGTCTGGTATATCCCAAAGAGGGCTCAGAAATAGGTTACAGAACTGGGATTTGGAATCGTGGTCCAGGAGACGAGAACAACTTAGGAATGAATAGGGCAGAGAGAGGGTGGCCCAGTGGAGCAGAACCCGGGTCACCCATGGTGAATTGCTTAGAATAATTGTTGCCTTTGAACTTTGTTCTTTTTAAGGGGAAACCGACCACTTAGAAAATAAATTATTTCTATCCAACAGAAAAGAAATATTATGGTAAGGTGTGCACCTCACACAAGTCTGAGACCTTCCGCTTTCAGGCAGCACTACCTTGAACCTTTGGGTTTGCTTGGGGGGCTCTGTAACTTTATTCTGTCTGTGGCCAGCCAGTTTCTGAACATTTATGTTCATTTCACAATTCTTACTCTGAGTTTATGCCAGAGACATCGGAACAGACATGGACTTCTCGACTCATAGCGTTTCTTACAACATAACATGCCTGTCCTGCTCCTCTGACACTTCCCCCTTCGGTCCTTTTCAATAGCCATTCCACTGACCCAATTTAATCCCTGGTGATGCACCCATATCAAACTGAATGAAGATGCACCATGTACCACGAAGATGCTCCATGGATAATACACTCGCTATAACTGAATAAACATGTCCCTAAAACCTAAAGCTAGCAAGCAGATTGCCATTTTATTAGGTGAGGAAATCTGGTAAATAATCAGTCTGTAAAATGACCACAGTAAAATTTGTGGATTTTAGACATTTTATCTTTGGTGTAATACAAGTTCTTAGAAAGTGAGCAGTAAGTTGGGAAGTTATAATTTCTGAAAACTGTACACTGTGCTCTTCATCTTTAAACCCCATAATAGTTATTGCAATTAGTTGGACATAATACAAACACAATGAAGAATTATTCATTGTACTTATCTATAAGGCAAACTTACATAAGTGGTATTGAAAATGTAACCTTTTATTTCTTATCTTAACCTACCTAAATAAACACAGGCAGTCACGAAATGAATATCTCCTTCTCCCCTCAACCCCAGTGATCAAAATGGACACATTTTAACTGGGTAATGTCTCATTTGCAGAGTTTCAAATGTTTACTTCATTAACTCAGATGGTTTTACCTTGCCGATATAATTTATAAAATCTTATTTTTTTAATAACAAGTAGGGATTTGGTAATAGTATAGTGTCCCAAGAGTAAGTTAAAAAGTGAATCTGAAAAGAAATGTAAATATATTGTCTTTTCTGTTTTCAAAATACAAAATTCTTAAGAACCGATTCAAAAATAATGTAGTTAAATTGGTAAATACCTGTATTTTTTTTTACTCTAATTTCAAAATAAATTATTTTCTCTTTACTATCAAAATCAAAATTGTATTTCTCATTCAGTGAAAACTTTTTCATCAAAATTGCACACAAAAAATCTATCAAGGGTTTAGGGTAACGTTAGGGTATGATTCTACATTAAGGTATTATTTGGGACCTTAAAAAATGTCTTTTATAGCTCATAAGAAACTTGGATTTGGAAATATGTATGGAAATCTTTTTTTCAAAAATGAGAAATTAGTTATAAAGCAGATGAATAAAATACTAATTCAAATTTGAAGCTTTTGCTTTTTAAAATCTCATTGACTACTGAGCGTTTAGGAAAGATGATTTAGTATTTCTTGAAATATGTGCTTTAAATGAACTAGTTCATAATGTGTGTGCTCATTTTTTATCATATTAAAGCAAATCTCTATGCCCTTCAAAATAATTCTTTGCTCCATTAAATCCTAACTATATGGGATGATTGCTATTTGGATAGTATTTATTTGCTTTCTATGACAATACATAATACTCTGAAACTCAAATGTTATAATTAATCCTAGTCAAAATTTAAATCTAAGCTCTATGCATTTCTGAACTCCGAAATCTCCTAATATAACTAATGTCACCAATATTAATTTCATAAAATTCTGAAAATAAATCTAATTACTGCTAAGAAAGTGATTTCCAAGATGATTAACAGCCAGAAAAATATGATCACGGAGAAGTGAGAAGTCGAACCACTTGATATTCTAAATGTTCATGTACTTTTGAGGGGGAAAAAAAAGGTTTCATTTAAGGACCAAACAGTACTCATATTTGGATGTTTCTTTATATTTCTAAAACAAGTTAATATTTTGACTTTTACAACTATAACAACATCAGTACACTTATACATCATCTTTTTGTATAAAAGTAAATACGTCATAATAAAGTCTTTAGATTGCCACTACTCATTTGAAAATATTATATGCTGATTTGTAAATCTGTTTTTTATCTGTAAACTTCTTTCAGAGCTTTTCAAGTACGATATTTTGGTTAAAGTTATTCACACTACACTTAAGAATGATACTGTCAAATAACATATTGCATTTCTTTAAAATATAAACATAACATTTAAAGTGTTTCCTGTTTGACAAAGATGGAGTGAATGTCACAAGGTAGCACTTATGTCTGTAAAAATTATAAAATTATATTTTTCTGAGATTAAAAAAAGGGGCCTAGACAAGATATGATGTCTGGAATTTGCTTCAAAATAACCCACAAGTAGGAGAGTGAGTGAGAGGTAATACATAAAGCAAGACTAGCCATGAGTAAGTCATTTTTAATGTCAGCTATTAAATGCATGGGGGGAGGGTGGCACAGAAAGTAAGGATTATTATATTATTCAGTCTACTTTTGTATATATTTGAAACAAAAAGTTTAAAAGTGAATACAAATTAGACGCAATTTGTGCTCTTGTGTTATTTTTAAATTTTAAATAATATAATTTTTTTACTTAAACGGTAAACATCAAAAATAGATATGTGGTACAAGTAATCCTCATTTTATTTCAATTATCAGAAGAAATGTTTTTTAGAGAGTGTTTTTCTACTCGCAAGTGTGACTTTCTAAGCTATTTACATATGGGTGACTATATTTTTCACCAGAAAACTAGAATTACCTAAGGAAATGACCAGCCAAAACAAGTCATTGAAAATCTTGATTTAGTGTTTTGTCTCCTCACCAAGTTCTGTCCCGCTCCTTGCTGGATATCTCAGTAAGTTCTTACTCTGTTTATCTTTATTATATTTTTCTATTTCCCATTCCCATGCCAAGCTTGCTAGTGGTTTCACACTCCCTCACACGACCCAGCAACCTCACTCCTAGGTATTCGCCCAAGTGAATTAAAAACCGATGTTCATGTAAAATTTGTACACAAATGTTCATAATAGCATCATTCATGATCACTAAAAACTGGAAACCACTTGGATAGCCTTCCACGGGTGAACAAATAAACAAATTCTGGTATGTTCTTATAATGTAATGTCATTTAAAAATAACAGGGAACTAACTAGATTCACACAAAAATACAGATGAATTTTAATATATTTGCTAAGTGAAATAAGCCAGATGAAAAATGTTTATATATCACATGATACTATTTATGCGATATTCCAGAAAATGCAAAACTATATTAATAAAAAGATTGGTGGTTGCGAGGGGTTAGAGGTGTGGAAAGGGGGCCACTTAGAACTTTCTTAAGGTGATGGGACAGCTCTGTATTGTGCTGGAACGGTGGATACATGGCTCTATAAAATACACAGAACTGTACACAGTAGTGAATTTTACTGTATACAAATGTTAAAAATATCAGTCAGTCAAGATGTCAGGGGAACACTAGAAAGAATACAGACTATGACAGCTGAGTAAAACTGTATGCATTACATAACTTCATTGAAGGGATAAAGAACCTTTCCCAAGTTACTTTGAAAAATAATGTTTGACTCTATACTGTAAGTCTGAAACAAGAAGGACTGTGTACAAACACTGTATTCTAGTTGGTAAATTATTTCTTATAAGAGTACACATTAAAAATTCTGAAATGATTTCATATCATTGAGATATGAGAACTATTTTTCTCACTGTAGGAGAAAGTAGGCACAAATAAAAACGGAAACACGAGAATAAAATGGTGATGCCAAATTAAAGTTGCATATATCAATATGAATTTGTATTTATTTTCATAGATGACTAGGTAGATATAGAAATAAATATAGATGTATGCCTATACATGAGTTCGTAAGCATTTAACATTTCCTAGCTTTATCCTCTGAAAGGACCCAGAAACACCGATACCCCAGTAGCAATGAAAACACCTAGTTCAAGGTATTGGTTTTTAAATGACATTCTTCAATGAATAGAACCCAAGCTCCTTGGGGAAATGGTTGACTGTAGCATTGGAGCAGGAAAAAGACAAGATGCACCTGGAAAATCTAGTAATCTCAGAAGCTGAGCAAGTGTTCTAAACACAAATGGATAAAGACAAGCCAAATGAACACAGGAGACAATCTCAAAGAGCCACCAGTGGCAAAAGCTGTAACAACGCGAGCAATAAAATAAAGAAGTGTCGGATTATTTCTCAAGGAATAAAACAAATATCCACGATGTCGTATTAATATATAATGATTAGAATAATAAGTAAATGGAGAAGGGACAACTCTTCCTTACAAAGGTATTTTAATTCATAAATGTGGAAGTAACAAGGGAAATAGAAAATCACCATTAAACCACAATAATTACTACAAGCAAAATCCGCTGCTAAATGCTAAAATTAGTGGGAGAAACTTTAACATGAAAGAGAATATTTGCATAGTGTCAACGTATCTCCCCCAAAATATTTATTGATTACAGTGATGATTTTAAGGCTGTCCACAAATTCTGTGATAGTTCTCCTTCCAGGAGGTAGACTGTAATCCCCTTCCCATTAAGTGTGGCTTGACTAAGTGACAAATAAAAAGAGCGGGAGTTGGCTAGCTTTGCCAGAACGAACACACCTGGGAACATGTCTATCTGTTGTCTACGTCTGCTTTCTTGCTACATAGAACAAAAGCATTGTGACAGAGACCTTAAGGCTCGTAAAGCCTAAAATATTTACCTTTTTTTTTTGCAGAAAAAGTTTGCAGACCGCTGGAACAGAGCCCGAATGGAAAGAGGAAAAGAGTAACTTTACAATGAGTAATATTGGCAGAATCCACCTTACTCACGTGATCGAGGATGACATCACCAGTGGTAATTCGGGTTGATATTGTGAATGCTCCGATATGATATGAAGAGAAAGGCACATCCCATATCTTCTATTCTTCCTAAAAATCTGTAATCTTCAAAAGTGTCAAGGTCCTAAAAGACAAGGAAACATGAGAAACTCACAGATTGGAGACCCAGAAAGCATAACGATTAAATGAAATTTGGAATCTTGGATGGATTCTGGAACAGGATGGGAAAACTTGTGGACTCTGAATAAATAATAATAATATAATTTAGTCAATAATATTGTACCAATGTTAAATTCTTAATTGTGTTGTGATGTGTTTTATTAACATTACGGGATGCAGTATAAAATGCATTTGGGAACTCTGTGCTTTATCTTTGCAACTCTTCTATAAGCCTTAAATTATTTCAAAATGAAAAGTTTTAAACAATAAAGTGCAGCCTTTTCTATACTCCTACAGTATCACTAAGGGAGCACCAGCTCAAAGCTAGTTAAGGACCAAACAAAAAGTGTTTGCATGTGTACTTTTATGGAATAATGACATATTGGGGCAGAGAGAATGTTCCTTTATTTTCTTTGGAATCATAATTATGGACATGTTACAATCTTCAAGTGCAGATGACCACCTTGTGGCTATAAAAGGAAGCAGACTAAAGAAAAAGAAAGACAGAGGTAGATCGAATCTGCTGAATTATTGAAACGGTTGCACTCTCCTGGATTCTCAACTTTACAAGCCAAAGACTTCACTTTCATTACATAAAAAAGGCAGCAAGAGCCCCATTATAGCACCCTATTACAACGAGCTATTCAAGCAGAATAACAAAGCTTTCTCCATTGGCCGTCATCATTCAGCTATGATGAAAGATTACAGAAAATAGTTATTTGAGGACACAGATGCAAAAAGATCATAATACTAATGAAAATTTTTATTGACTAGACTAGAGCTCAATGTTGGATTGAAGATAATATCTGTACGAACGTAATTGTGGATCAAACTCGGGGTATATCTAACATTATGATTCTATTCCCGTTGCTTTACCTGGAAAATGGATATGATACACTTCCTCAGAGGGATGTCGTGATGGTTCCAAGCGAATTAATATATATGTAAAAGCACTTGCGAAATTTTGAAATCCTGTATCAACATGAGGGGTTGGTGTACTCAGACTATATATGTAAGATTATTCCTGATGTGTCTCACTTCGCCATGTGCTAGATTTTTTTAAGACTTCAAACTGCCCTCTCATCCATATAAAGAACAAGCTCTAATATTACTGAGCAACAGCGGCAGGAGCGATGGACATACAAACCATGTCTTACATAAAGAAAGACTGAGGAATACAGTAGGTTTATCTGCCATAGCCCCATGTGTTTTTTAAAAGCTTTGTTGGAGTACAATTGACATACAGTGAACTGCAGATACTTAAAATGTTAACTTTGAAAAAGTTTAAGAAAGTTAGACAGACACGTAGATACAGTCATGAAATGATCACCACTATCAAGATAATGAACATGTCCATCATCCTCCAAAATTTCCTCATGTCCTTGTGTAATCTTTCTCTCTCCCAATTCTCCACTACTTGCCCCCATTGGCAGACAAACACTGATCCCTATATGCTTTTGACCCAAAATGTGAGCTACCAGGGAAATATAGTCTTGCCCTTAAGCAAAACTTAGGATCTTGTATTGAATTTAAGTTCCCTCCTCTGATTTTTTAAGAAAATAAATAAACTCACATCTATAATATAAAGTGAGGTGTGTGTGTGTGTGTGTGTGTGTGTGTGTGAAAAAGAGAGAGGAAAGAGATCCCCCACTTTATAACATACTGTTCGACACCTCTTTTCTAATATATAATAAATACAGAGCTACTGTGGAGTTTCTAAGGCTTAAGTAATATGTTTGCAGCCTGGGTAGTAATTCAGTTTATTAGCCTGGCAATTTGAGATAACTGCACCTGCCAACGGAACCCTAGTTGTCACTCATCCTGTCGTTCTATTTTTATTATCACTACCATGACATCTTGGCATTTCTTTTCCCAATCTGTGCTTCTTTCAACTGCTCCTTATTTTTTGCAAGAAACCACAATAGTGTTATTCACTCATGAAAAAGTACAACTTTTATTTTTTGATGCAATGATGATGAGAGAAAATATACACTTCCGGTTGGAATTACTTCTACATTTTGATAGAAAAATAAAATGAGCTTAGTAATAACTGAAAAAATAAGGCTTAGACACACACAAAAAGGTATTTACAGTGTTTTTTAAATCTTTTCTAAACAACCTCAAAAAACATAACATAATGGTTTTAATTACATGTTTTTATTTCTATAGTTTGCAAAATATAATTCTTCACTGTTCTCCAGTGACTGTATCAGCTATAACTTCATGTTGCTTCAACATGGAAATTACTGAATAAGAACTTCTACAGGTGGTTTGTTCTCTGCTACATCAAAAGGTGTCAATAAATGTTTACTGTCATCCTCCCTGTTACTAATTCTCTTTTTCCCAATGTCCCTGAAGTCGAACTCTAGACAAATATTCTTCCATTCTTTCTTACTTTCATCTTTTAGGCTTTTTACTTATGATTTCATTAACTTTTATTTTTACAACTTTCATCTACTTCAGGATACCCAATTTAGAAGCAAAGGGTTTAAAAGCATGAGCTTTGACATGGTAAACTTGGGTTCAGATTTCACCTCCCCTACTTACTGGCTTTAAAATCTCAATCACATGCTTAAATTTCTCAATGATCCTCAATTTTCTTGTCTGTAAAAATAGAGACTCTTAGCCAAAGCTATCGATTGCATGCAGTGTAATAGTAAACAAGATTATTTAAGACTTCCTCAAAATGTAGTGAACTGGGAAGCGACTTTATCTCCTATTTGATTATGTTTATAAGAACTTAAATACTGGCAAAAAAAAAAAAAAGCTGCTACACATATCACAGAATCAACGAGGTTAAAAACAATCTTCATTACAAAGATGGCAAAACAAACCCTGGCTCATGTAGATGGTTGTATCACAAAACTGTTGTTCGATATTACTCTTGTGTCACTTAAATACCAGCCTACTGCCATATGGTTTCTTAAAATCGATCACATTTGCTAAGGCTTATTCATCAAAACTCAAAACCTAAACAGGTGAAAAATATGGTTAAAGGACATTGGGGTGCTAGTAAGTTTGAATTACAGTTCCAAGAGTACAGATACCCAATTTCTAATCTTCTCCTACAGAAAATTATCCCCTGGTCAATGTAATTTAAAGATTCATTTTTTTTTTTTATTCTGGTGGACTACATTTAGTAAAAAATTTAGATGTTTTTCATTTATTTTATGAAAAATTTATTTTTTGCTATTTTAAAGTTTTTTTTAATTGTTCTGCATGAAAACAGTGTCTCAAGTGAGCAGAAGACAGCTTTCACTAAAACAATTTGACAAGAAGGAATCATATCATTTTCCTTTATTTTGCTTAACCATTTTCTATCTAGTTATGTCATGTTGGTTTAAATAGAGCTAAAGATATTTTTAAACCTGCTTGGATTTGAAAGTAGAGATTGTTCACAGGCTAGAGACAAAGTAGTACTTCTTCCCTCACAGCAAAAATCCAGTCTCTAAAGTATACTACTGTATATGTGTATATTCACAATTGCTTAGATTAATATTCAAAAACAGGGGAGGTCAATTCATTTTCTAGCAGCTTTTTGCTACAGTTAAACTTTCACAGCATTCTGAGCAGAAAGACAGAGAGAATCTGGGATTTCATAATAATCTAACCCAAGGTTAATAGTAACCATATATTAAGTAGTTGTCATCAGCCTGATAAGCTAGGTCATGTACATAACTAACACAAATGTGGTGATGGAGAATAAAGTTAGAAAAGGAAGCATGCTCCACAGGTTGTTAAAGTTCACAGAAGTAAGGCAGCAGCACTTCTCTATAGAAAGATCAGGGAAGGTTCCGTAGGATGTATGGTGGTTAATTTTATGTGTCAACATGACTGGGCCCCGGGGCGTCCAGATATTTATTTAAACATTATTCTGGGCGTGTCTATGAGAGTGTTTCTAGATGAGATTAACATTTAAATCAGTAGACTGATTAAAGCACTGTAAACTCGTCCTCCCCAATGTGGATGGGTCTCATTCAATCTATTGATTGAAGGAAAGGCGGGATGAGGGAGAATTTTTCTCTCTGCCAGATTGTTTTCCAGCTGAGACATTGGTCTTCTTGGACTCAGACTAGAAGTAGAACTATACTGCTGGCTCTCTGGAGTCTCTAGCTTGCCAACTGCATATCTTGGACTGCTTGGCCTCCATAATAGCACAAGTCAATTCCTTATAATAAACCCCTTCATACATACTTATATATGAGTTTCTTCTAAGAGTAGAATTTGCACATACTTCGAGACCAAGATCATTCCACGAAAAAATGATGGTGTTGTCATTAAAACAAACAACAAACAGAAAATAGGAATCAATTGAGCAGAAAAACTAGTTTGGATATAATTACAATAATTGCAGAAAAAGATTATTAGGCCCTGAGCTTGAGATATTGAGATGAGAAAAAAAAAAGAAAGACTTAGCACAATATTTTGAGAAGTTGGATATATAGAGTGACAGAAATGAGGGAGTTCAGATGAAACTAATATTTTTAGTCCAAATGCCTAGAAGAAAGTGAGATATTCATTAGTGTTGTTACACCAAGTTGATGCAGAACAGAGCATATGACCCCCAGCCCAGGAGAGGAGAGGTTGTGGGGGCAGGGGAACTCGATGCCTGCACTGAGGAAGAAGAGGGTTTTTGGATGAGCATAAGAGAAAAATTAAAACACATTGCCAAAGTTAGAGTCAAACGGAAAGTTTATTAGAGAGGGGAAAAAAGCAAAGATGAGAGAAAGCAAAAACGAAAAAGAACAAAAAAAGCTCCAAGTGCCAGGGGATCCAGTTTACATATCATTCTTAAGTTCCTATGAGTTAGTTTAGAGACTTCGTTTACCCATTTCCTTTGATATGGACATACAGTGAGGAAGGATAAGAGTACTAAAGGGGAAAGGTAAGAATCTGTAATGCGAAAGTTCCGCTGGCAGTTCCCAGCCTTTGATTCATAGGTGTCCCATGGTTTCAGCCGCAGGGAATGAATGATCTTATTTCTGTGCAGGGCACCACTTAAAGACTCTGTTTTTCCTTGTCCCTTCATGGTGCGTGTAAATGGGTTATTAGCAATTCCAGCAGAAATCTTCCTTTGTTCTGCAGGTTTCATCGTGGTCCGGCTGCAGGGCTGATCAGAATATTACAGTCTCTGAATATAACTTGATTTAACATTTTGGGTTTTTTCTGTTTCCTACATTAAAGGCAATGAAAATTATTCACGACAGTAAGATTTCAATATCTTGCTTCTTTGTGTACTCATGATAAATGTTAAGAGTCATGCCTAAGTTATTACAAAGCTATTATATAGACCATAAACAGCACTAGAATACATAAACTTCCAGATAGTTGTTCTCATTTACAACCATTGACCTACGTTCAGTGCTAGTTAGATTTCTCATCAGCCAATGTGGAGCTGGAGAGAAAAACAAAAAAAAACAAAAGTCTCCCTCTGGATAGTATTGTCTGGTTGCACCTTCCTTAAGTTACTCAGAGGCTCCTCAGAAATGGTAGCTGCAGAAGTTTCTGGAAAAAAAAAAGTGGAATTAGGATTTGAATTGGTGCACAGAGGTTTCTCACAAAATACTGGACTTTTTTTTACAAAGATTGTCCTATGGATGGAACCACTTTGGAAAAAGCTAATTCAAGTTACCTATAGTTATCTCAACTATTATGTAAGTTGAAGAAGTAACAAAATATATTGAAAGCTAATAAGATTCTTAAAAATAAATGAACACGTGTTATAAACATCATGAATAAAGGCAGTCTAACCAATTACCCCACTTTTCCAGAATTTTTAAATCCTTTTCAAGTAATTCGAAATACATATGACTATAAAAGGTACAAAGACTCACATTCTGAAATGAAATAGACCTGAGTCTATTTATGAATTTTTCTAGAATTTTAAATTGTTAGGTAGCTAGTCAGACATAAGCGACAAGAGAACAAAGGAACAGGAGCCCAGCCTAGAGACCGCCCAAAGAACACCTCAATGGTAGCAGAATTCTGGGTACACACATGCGCACTAAACAAAGAGTAACATAGCAGCCAAGTGTCAATCAAAATGACCTCACTTGCCAGTTACCTAGGAATGCCTTTGGAACCACTCATCCCAGCCCAGATATATATATAAAAAATACTTCTGGGTGTTTTTTGTCCTTTTGTTGTTGTACTTGTTTTTACAGCACTCTATTGCAGCTCTCATCACTAAAACCGTGTGCCTCCTTGGAGCATGCTTTGTCTTTATGAAATATACCTTTAATAAATCTTTTCTAAAGCTCACTGATCTGTGATTCTTTTCTGTGTCAATGAAGAAGAACCAAGGGAAAATGCTAACTACACCTCTGCGTTGCTGTTCTCTCTCTCCCTTCCCCCGACCGACACCCAACTCCTAACCGCCCCAACAGTAACCAAATCAAATAAAGTTATAAAGAAACTTCAAATTTAACGTCTGAGCAACATTGGCTGTCACAAAGCTTTTATAGTTATTGTGAAATGCCTGAATATCTGTTTATTGTTTCTACAAATAATACCTCATTTTCTGTTAAAAAAAAAATAAAACTTTATGTCCTCAATTCTGAAGTTTTTACATTGCAAATGAATTTGTGGCATTCAATGATATTATTATTACTTTCAAAAGTAACATCTGTAGCTCAATTAAAGGCAAAATTATAGAAGCACCATTCGACAATACAAATATTCTCGAGTTGTATACACAAAGATAAACATCCATTAAGTAATCAGAATAGAAGAGAGGTGCTAGGAGGCGGGGAAAGGAAGTAATAATCAAGAAAAACAATTTGAAAATGAGAAGACGTGATAAGCTAGAAAACTGACATAAAACTCAAGGATAGGCATTTCTGGTTTGTTTTTTCCACACATATTTGAAGTCTTTATCACTGATTGTTCCTACACCTTTGATTAATAACTTATTTCCTTAATTATTCAAATAGTTTTCCCCAAGCTAGCACAATGAAGGATTGTCTTCAAAATAAGCTTTGTCATTAAGTTTACAAACAATAAAAAATAACACAAGACCTCCATTAATTGAAATGTAATCTTAGAAGGTTTATTTAAGTGTTTCCTTTTCTCACCTGCCAGATGGCAATGACTAGGAGAAAATTTCTAGATGTCATAAATTAAATTACAGCAGGCCACAGGATTGAAGGAAGAGACAAGAGAGGTGAATCAGGTGACAACTCCAAGGCAGAATCAACAAAAAACTGCTTCTATTCCTGAACGTATGTTGAAACTTTGAATACATCCACAATCATCTAAAGAGATACCAGGCACCACAGACTACCAAGCATCCCCTCTTTTAGTTTATGCTTGAACTTTCTAAACCATTGCTTACAACCAATGTGAAGGAATAAACGCACCTTCCTTACAGACTGTACACCTCTCCCAGAACTAGCCCTACTTCCCCTTCTCCCACCCACGTTAACCAGTGCATATTCCTTCAGGGCAAATTATATCTGTCAACGGTGGACACACTGCTCTCTCCACCTAGCCCAGAGGCTTCTAGTTTAGACTTTACTCCCCAGGACCTCCTCCTTTTCCGGCTACCATTTAGCTCCATAAATCCTTTCTTTCAGAGATGCTTTCATCAATGAAAGTTGTTTAACAACAGTCATAATCTTTACTAGTTCAAAGGGCTATGAAATTCCCAGATGAAAGGTGTTGTATGAAAACAATACACTGTTACTTGAATTGTCTAAAGAATGCTGGTGAAATACTTTCCTACAAATAGTAATAAAATCATTTCCTTATTGTTGTTTTTTAAACTAGTGTTGTTGCCCATTAGTTTCAATTGAGTGTTTTTCATTTTTTCAACCTTAGCATCAAAAATGTTTTACTATTTTACTTTCATCCACATGCAAATATACCATTCGATCAAAGAATTATTTTCCATATTCATATTCCATTATATATGCTAACAGAATCCCACCACATTTACTAATGGCAAAGATGCAGATTCTGAAATTCAAATCTTAGACATGATTCAAATCTTAGACATTCAACTGGATTTTACTGTATGTTAATTTTTAACACTGCCAATTGCATTAGCATTGTTCACCATAATTATCAAATACTATTGTTAAAAAAAAATCTCAATGGGCATGATGAGCAAACAGAAATCATTTTTATTTCAGTACTATTGCTAATAACGAGAGAGAGAGAGAGAGAGAGAGAGAGCACAGATAGAGTTTAGACACTCAGCTCTGCTGAAACAAAATGCTGGAGAGCTTTTAAGAACCAGAGTGGAAGGATTAAAGGCCATCTGTGTTTACTAATTTTCTATACCCCAAGAAAAAGTAAACTTTCTTCTATCTTCATGTCAAGAGGGTTTTATAATTTGGAGTAAGGTACTTGCCTAAATTAACCAGCTACTTTCTGACAGAGATTGGGAGATGGGGCCACTATCTTCCTTGATAATTGCATTGCAAAGGCATGACATCTTTTGGAAGACAGTCCGAAGTCGTAAAACCAATAAAAGACTTTTTAAAAAGATTTACATCTCAAAGGAGCATAGGAAAAATTTACAGTTATAAGTTTCCTAAGGTAAAGGCTCTAAGAAAAAAGAGGTCAGGGGCTTACTATGAAGAAGTCTGTCTAAAATTTAGTCAGGCTGAGGGGAACAGTAACACTGTCTTGGGGGAGCAGAATTTGCTACCTCAAAACATTTGCCTCTTTAAGAGATTATTTTGTGCTGATTATTTTTGAGAGCCTGCAGGCACAGAAGAATCCCGGAGAACATAATAGAAGTTACCACATTGTAAAAGACATTTAAGTTTATAAGGGAAATCTTCCTTTGTAAGATTTATAAGGGTGTCTCTCTCTTTGTGCCAAGTAGAGAAAGATGGCTCCATATCACAAGAAACTCACCAATGGAGAAAGCCAGGACTTAGGTCTACACAGCAACCTTACCCTTTTGTTTCTGGTTACTCTACTTTTCCTGGTAACCTCCCATTGACAGTATTCTACCACTCCCTGCCACAAAATTTGCTTTTGTCTTTAGCTAGAGACAGTATTTAAGGTAGTGGCATGGGCCATTTTGAAGAATTATCCGTTTTTCCTGGCTATCGCCCATGTATACAGAAGGTATACATGTTATTAAACTTCCATTTGTTTTTCTCCTGTTAATTTATCTTTCATTGCAGGGGGTCTCAGCCAAAAACTTAAGAAAGGTAGAGGGAAAATTATTTTTCACTTCTAAACTATTAATACATGAAATTTAAATCTCATCCTCCAACAGTTAATAATTTAAACACTACACAGGAAAGACAAAAATATTAAGTACTTCATTACATTTATTTAGTTCTGCTCAACTTACAAAATATTTCTAATGGGCAGGAATCAGGAATCCAAGGTAAAGCATAAAAGGATGGAAGTAGTCTGAGTCCTATAAACTCTCGAAATCAACCAGCCAAAGTGTCTTCCAAGACAAAGGTTGTACTAAGTACCAAAGCTGGGAATGAAATATAAATTGAGCAGAATAGGAATAATAGACACAAAAGACAAAGAACATCCAGGTGAAATCAGAAGAAAAGATAGATTCAAACATTCTCATGAAATACAACGATTATTTTGAATACATTATAGAAACATAAGAAGAGGGTATTTTAGTGCGATGAAATTAGGAAATCTTCTCTGTGCCACATCGCCATTCTAAAAAAGTTCAACAAACTCATTTAACATAAAAATGAGTAATAGAAAAGGATCAATATAAACCCTCTATTAAATTCTTATAAGAAAACAGAGTAGAATAATATCTCCATGCAAAATAAAAGCACACCAAAAGAAAAGCCCACAAAAGAGGTAAACGGGCATTTTTAAATGAGCAAAAGACAATAGGAACATTAAGAAATGAAATAAGATACAAAAGGACATCAGAATAGAAAACCTTAGAAGTGAGGTGATAAATCTTCTAGAAAGAATTCAAAATAAAAAATATATATATTTCATAATTATCAAAACAATACAAAAGACAGAAAAACAAGAGCAAATAAGCATGAGATTATGCCTTAAGAAAAATAAAATATTAAGTGGAAAAAATTTAAGATAAAAATAAATGAAGAAAAAGAGGAAAGATGAAAGGGCACGAGAGAAAGAGGCAAATAAAAATGAAACAAAAAAGTGAGTCACCAATGCGGGGCAGGGGGTAGGAGGACAAGCAAGAAAACAAAACAAATACTAAAAATTTTAAATCAAATAAGTTATCTATAAATAAAATAAAGAAGTTGAGCTATTATTATGAATTTATAAGATATTTTATATTTAAAAAACTGAAAAGGCTCAGAAACAATTACTAACTCAGTAACAATTAGCATCCTTAGTCCCAAGGTCATGGTCTTAAAATACTACTTTGCATTAAAGACTCCAGGGTTTCTTAGAGAAAAGGCTGATTTCAAGACTGTAAAAGAGAAACATAAAGCATTCGGTCATACTAGAGAGCAAAGAAACTGTAAAAGGCTATTGAGTTTGAATCAATAGGACACAGGAACCAATTGGAAAAGCTTCTATTGGCCAAAGATGGAACAATTTAAACATCAGTAAGGATTTTACTTTCAATGAGTTAAAACACACCAAATACATTTAAAAAGTCATCTGGGGAAAATGCTAAGGCATCTGTTCTTTATTTTAAAAACTGATGAGAGGAAACTATTTGCCACTTATTCTGCATTTTCTATTTTAACTGCACAACTTTGGATAATCAAAGAAACAATAGAGTGAATTTTTCATTTATAGAAGTTTTACTGATAACTGGAGAAATTTAAAATTTTGAGAATAATATTGTTAACCCTAATGAATTCATGGATCCAGTCATTGAGTTGACTGTTAATACAGTAAAAAGAAAGACAACCAATCATTAAGCTTTCTTGATGGAAGGAAAAGAAGCCACCCATGAAGTAAGCTTTCCAAATAACTGACCCTGAATCTCGTTAAGCCTCTAGACCAGTCTGTCAATAAATAGGAAAAACAGAGGACAGAGGCACATGTAGAACATAACAGGGGAAAATTTTTTTATTTTATATTTATATTTATAAATATTACATATATGACATATTTATAATGGAAACAGATATTTTAAATGCTTAAAGACATTTGTAAAAAGATAAAACTAAATTACGGTGACATTTGTATGGGAAAAAAATGTAAGAAATATATTCCTGAAGATGCCAAGATAATGGTTCCTTTTGGTGGGGGTGGTAGTGATGAGTTTCGATTTGCAGGGGTGAGGGAGCACATGGAAAGTGTGTGAGATACTGATGGTGGTTACGAGGGTGTACATCTTAAAATTCATTAAGCTGTACATTTGTGTAATTTTCTGAATTTATATAATATTTGATGGTTGAGATTAAAAACTTCCAAAAGATGCTTAAGAAATACTAGGTTTATGTGGTTAAATAGTTTTCCTTACTCCAGGAGCTCTTAGAGCCTTCAAAATGCTAGTGCATATTGTGAGTAGTTAGGATGGTGATTTAGCTTGCAACATTTAACAATCTAATTTGGCCAACGAATCTTTTTTTTCCCAAATCACCTATTAATAGCTCTCAGGACACTGCTGTTCCCTGAAGCGTAGCTCAAGAAATGTTCCTTTATTTAATACAACACTGTAAAAAAAAAAAAAAAAAAAATCCTGGTATCTCGAGTCCTTTAAAAAAACATACAGTAGGGGAAATGTTCCCAAACCCCAGTGCCTGCTTTAAAATGTGGATGGTACCAAACTCTTTATATACTATGTTTTTTCCTATACATATACACTTATAATAAAGTCTAATTTATAAATTAGGCACAGTAAGAGAGTAATAACAACAATAATAAAATATAACAATCATATGAATCTACTATAATAAAAGTTATGTGAATGTGATCTCTCCGTCTCTCAAAATATCTTATTGTACTGTCCTCACCATTCCTGTGTCAATGTGAGATGATACAGTGCGCATGCAATGAGATGAAGTGAGGTGAATGACGTGAGCTTTTTGACAAAGCTTAAACTACTATTAGAGTTACTTAAACACAAGCACTGTGATACTATGACAGTCTATCTGATAACTCACAATCACTAAGTGACTAACAGGTGGGTAGTGTATACAGCATGGATAAGCTAGACAAAAGGATGATTCACATCCTGGGCGAGACAGAGAGGGATGCTGTAAGATTTCAATATGCTACTCATAACAGCACACAATTTAAAACACGAATTGCTTATTTCTGGAATTTTCCATTTACTATTTTAGGACCACAGTCAACTGTGGGTAAGTGAAACTGTGGAAAGTGAAACCTCAGATATGGTGCACTACGGTCTGTTAAATCAAAATACCAATTATCCAACAATAGCAAAATATTTCCAAACACTTAGTACAATTTTAAACACTTTGTGCTTACCAATAAGGAGTTTTATCGAAGCCGAGAATATTCTGTTTCTCTTTGGGCAGTCCTTTCCTTTAATCATACATAAAATTACAATTGTATTGTTTTTTCTTTGGCAATATCTATTGCTTCTTGATCATAAAATAGAATAACCCCTTTTAATAAGAACATGAGTGTTCACTCTAATATGGAATATAAAGTTAAGGTCAACAAAATTAACATCTCGTAATCGTAGTTTTATAACAGTTTTATTATATACTGTGAAAAACAGTAGCCGTAAAAGAAAGCTCAAGACTTACACTTGTTCCCATTGACTATGTTCTATCATAAGGTATTATCATGCAAGATTTTAAGGTAAACTTGCAAGAAATGCAGGAATTCAGTCTGATCCTTCTATGGGTGACCAAAATGCCCTGGGTATGTACTGGGTGTTCCATCGAGACAAAGCACACTTAGAAGGCATCACGATCCCAGTATAAGCCAAGAATGTCGTTTTATAGTGGAACAAAGGAAAATGGACAAAGACCCTGGGATGCTAAGCTAACATGCTTCCAGTAGACAAGTTTCCATCAGCAAAAAAATAAAAAAATTCAAAATAATTTTTAACTGGGTAAATTATTTTTACACCTTTTGTTTCTGTTTTTCCCAAAAGGTAAGAATAAGTGAGGATTAGAAATTTTTAGTCTAAGGTCCTCTTCTACAAAATTAAAGTATTTGGGAAACTTTTTTTTTTTTTTTTTTGATATCAGAAGTAGGAAATGAATATGAAGAAAGTTATGTCAAAAGAATTCCATTAAATGCAAAGCTATGTTATGGGTACCCAGGTGGTGTTTAACACCCTTTTCTACTGTGCCAGGGAATAATTGTAGGTTTCTCAGCTGTCTCTTAAAAATCTACATTAAAAATGTCCATTCTCTTTCTTATAAAAGAAAGTCATATAATGAAAATTATTTGAATAATATAATTCATATTAAACATTTTTAATGTAATTAATTCATCTATTATAAGCTCCACAATTAGGCTCTGGTCATCACAGTCCTTAGGAAGCTAAAGCTGGAAGGTCATTTATGAGAGGGACTACTTTGGGTAATGAAAGCCTTTAAGTATATTTAGATAACTAGACCTTTGATGTCAAACTACAAAAGCAAGTAAATTTTGGTGAAGTATGGCCACATTTCACTTATTTATTATTGAACTAATCTTGGGCAAATGGCAGAGTTTGATTTTTTCCCCCCTCAACTTCAAAAAACAACATCAGCAAGCCGTTAAAAGAAAACTGAAGTCTGCAAAAGATATAAGTAACCCAGGTCTTAACCCTTTAAAAATAAGCATCATTATAGTAATTATTAAGTACTTTATCAAGCTACACTTACTACTTTTGTAACTGTAATAAAATCCTTCTCAGAAGAAAACAGATACTTGTGACGGTTTGATTCATTCAAGAAACATTTGCTGAGAGCCTTCTATTTGCCAGGCACTAAGTATGCTTGCTACTGGGAATGCAATAAAATTAAGGAAGACATAGTCCTTGCTCTCATGGAAAGTGAAATCAAGCGATAAAATCAAAAGAGGAAAGAGTCAACCAATGTCCCATCGAGTGGTGAGTACTGTACCGTAGCAGTAGAAGTACCATGCATCCGGGAAAGTCCACCATAGAAACACCCGCCATGATTTGGGGGATAAGAGTAGACTCCTGGAACATGTGTTTTGTAGGCTGAGATCTCACGGATAAGGCAAAAATAAGAAAGAGCACTCCAGGCAAGGCGAGCCTGTAGAAATGCCTAGGAGCAAAAGAGAGGTATGGGAGTATTTGGGTAACTGGCAAATAGGTCAGTCCGGCCAAAGCCCATGGAGGCAGAAGAGAAGACAGAAGCTGGGGGCAAGAGGAAGCTTACTGCAATCCTTGAAGCTCCTGACGGGCTGTCCTGAAGGTTTAAATGCCAGACTTAGTTTCATTCATCTTTGAACTCAAATACCCGCTTCACAGACCTGATAGCTCTTTGTATTTACCCACTACATGCCTTTGGCAATGACTCTAGAATTATCTTGCTTATTACTATACATTTAAAAATTAAAAGCGGCATGAATGGCAAGATTTGCTTTATGAGGAGAAGGAAAATGACAAGTTTAATGGGAAGGGTCGACCCAACATAACATATTAATTTCACAGACATAGTGAAGGTCTTTTCATTTGGACTTAGAACTACTTTGTAAATATTTTATTTGATTATATAAGTTTTTGTATAAACATTACTATCACCTCTCCATTCCATGGATTTGATTTTATTTATGTCCAAATCATATCCTTTAACTAGTGGATATTTTGGTACCTCTTTCATTATAGCATAAAAGTTTTTAATCTCACATCAGCATCATAGCATGGCTATGTTGTAGGTGTTACTTTCAAAATTGATTTCTGTACCAAGGATGCAGCTGAAATTTGCCAGAGCATTAGGAAATCAAAGCAGACATGATTTCTCAGAAATGATTTGTTTACTCAATTTTTCAATTTATTCATTTAGAGAGTTGAACTTGTTGATCAATAAATGACATAAATAAGGCTAATATCATAGATTCCATCTCTATGTGAATTAATTAGTTTTTATGAATAATAAAGATATTTCTAATCTACCACTATAACTGCATCATAGCTTCAGAATGGGGGGAAAAAAAACCTGTAGAAAACAATGCCTTAATTTAACTTCTATTTCTAATGAAACGTCAACTCTCCCTGGTAGTGGAGCAGCAGGAAAAGGCCATTTTGTAAAGTACAGGGGTGCTGACAACTTTGTTTTAACTGACACATTTTTAAGGGGGTTTGGAGCTAGACCGATGAGTAGACATAAAATAATCAGGATTGAATAAGGCTAAGCAACAGAATCAAACTCTTTTTTTTTTTTTGATACGACGGTGATTTTGCAAAATAATTTATTAAATTTACAGACTAATATCCCTAACAATTCTAAAGATTTTCTAGAATATTGACAAACCATGCACAAAAAAGGGTTGAAACATTAAAATCTAAAAAATACATTACTATATTAATCTTCGGAGCATAAATTTTCTCTAATATCTATATTGGTAAACAGAATACACATTTTATTCCAGACACTGTACCTACTATTACCAAAATTTAAAGTATTAATTAATTAAGCTCCAAAGACCCCAGGCAAGAAATACAAGAAATGAAAAACACCCAGCATCTGCCCTTTGTAGTTGAAGTGACAGATACATAAATACAGTTATAGAACAGTGTGGCCTCGCAATCAGAGATAAGCATGAGGCAATGTGGGAGCACTGTGCAAGGGTAATTTATGTGCCAGAGTCTCAATTTTCACTGAGTGCAAACCTAAGAATTCAATTGGATACCCGTGAAATGCTGAAAGATAGGTGCCAGAGAAATTATAGATATAAAGATTAACTAAAAATATTCGATAACCAAAGGTCAGTCTTATTTCAATTGCATAATTGTCAGCCATATTTGAGAGCCTACTGGGTGTCATAAGATCTCTTGCATACTGAGAATAGAGATCAAACAGTCCGAACCTCAAAGAGCTCAAAGCCCAGTAGAATTTTATATTAAACAAAAGAATACTTGGAAAGGCAGTCTGTGTTAGAAAAAATTAATCGCTCAATTTTTTACCTAGTCAACACCTATATCATAGAACGTTTCTCTTTTTGGAATCTGATTTTATTTCCATATTTACCAATTGGTACCATATTCTTCCTCACTATCTTCTTCAGAGCTATTAAATATAGATATGACACTTTCTGTTTCTAAAGGAGTTTCTGGCAGAGTGTTGATTCTTAAGAGTTGCATTTATTTCAATAAAACTAACATTAAATAAATAATCTAAAATTTCTATACCTTCTAAAATAGTTGTATAAAATATGTCATTCATCAGACAATGCCCTTTCTGGATCACTTGATCTGAGATTTTTTTTTAAGTCACTGTAAATTGGTTCAGATATTGCAACTATACTGTATAAGCTACTGAATGAAGCCAATTTTCCATGCTACCTGTGTATGACAGAGCTTAAGCTACTTAACTCAGATCTGAGAGCTAAGATATATCAACATGCATATGAGTCCAGATTAGCATGTTCTGCTCAAGCATTCTCATGATTTAAGGATTATTTTTATATTAGAGAAAACCCCATTTTTCTTTTGCAAATACGCCATAAGTCCTATTTAAAGATAGGAACACAGATTGGGGTAAATGTTTAGAAAAGCCCTCTGGATTTAATCTAAAATTATTAACCTTTCTGCCTTTTGCTTATAAATGAAGCATAGTATAGCATAATAGCTAATCAACCACAATTAGGGCCCTGAATTAAAGACAGGAAGTGAGACATTTTGACAGCTCTGGAACACTGCACTTTGTGGGGCTCAGTGCACAGCTAGGTAGCACAGGTGTTCCTGTAATTGCGGTACAATGGGAAAATTCAGTGCTCAATGGCCTTCAGATTCTTTTGAGTGATGAGGTGTGAAGATCAGGCATTGGTATCGTCTCCTTCTCATTATGTGAAACACAACTAAAAACATTTTGGACGTTTGGTTGTCTTAAATCAGGTTAAGGGTACGCATTGTTTTTTTTGTTGTTTGTTTGTTTTTATCATGCAGTCATAGTTTCTGTAACCATGTATATATCTTTTCGCAAATGTATAAAAAATTACTATAAGAGCTCTCGTTGACAAAATTTATATTGTCTAAGTAATATCTTCTTTTTCTCGTATTAAAATGGTGCGCCCAAACTTGGCCACTTTCCTAGTCTGCCAAAATTATCTCTAACAATCTACTGAGATTAAAAGAAATAGGATTTTGTTGTTTCTTTCACCAATAGGAGGAGGGAGAGGAGAAAGAGGAGGAAAATGCTGCATTACATTACATCTGCAATTCACAAACCATCTTCTGTTCTGTGGTAGAGCACAGGTGTTGCCCAAGGATCTCTGGGAATATCGGCTGAGCCCAAGAGCGGGCTCTGGAAAATGCTGGGAAAATGGCAGAATGAGAGGGGAAAATGCCAACAAAGCTATGAAAGTGCCAAATGTAGACAAGCCTGTCATCTATTGAAGAAAATGCACATGGAGAAAAAAATGGGAACTCTCATTTGGGCACAGTGAGGCAGCGATACACACCCGTAGGTGGTCCTCCTTCTTCTGGCCTTGCTGAGGGTCACTCCAGGCCGGCCACCACCGAGCAGCCTGTGTCTACCCCACTGGGTATCCTAAGGCACCGTGAGGAACAACATGCAAGCTTGTCATGGCTTTCACTGTCCACTTCAATAAATCCCTCCAAAATTAAGAACAACATTCTGCAATCACTTAGGGGAAATACTATGCTGAAATGTATTCGACAATAATATTTTGAATTTTTAAGAAAATCTATGAGAAAAAAAAAAATACTTCATTCCCTGATCTGAGCTGTCCAGGCCCTAAAGAATGCGTCATCCTGATTACTTACAGGAAGGTAGAACGTCCCAGGCCTGGGGGTGATGTGTCGGTTGCTGCAGAGCCTAAAGCACAGGTAATCATCCACGACCAGAAAGGCTATGTCTTGACATTTTGCAGCTATTTCCGTCATAAATTGGAGCAGAACCTAGATCTGACTCTGTAAGGGGCACGTATATGAGGCCATAGTCTGCTGCTGACCGCAGCTTTACACTGTGACCAAAAACTCATAGCGGGCATCACTTCCTTTCACTTCTGGAGGCACGATCCTGAAGGCATCATCTGTGCTCCTGATCTATGAACTGTATGTGACAGGCACATTTAATTGTCCATAAAATTATCTCCTCTCACAAAGGAATGTTGGCGATGAGCAAAATAGTAATGATTTGGCACAAGAGGCACCCAGCCACCTCGCGCTAAAGATTAAATTAGTAATTTTATTGCCTTGTCTGTGGCAACGGACTATTCACAATTCTGAGCCATAATTTCAGAATGATTTCCATAATGGAGTTATTTCACTGCCAATTTTTGTTTTGTTGATTTTGGCCCACAGTGGAGGCACACAGTGGAGGACAGAATGCCACCTGGAGGAAGGACACAGGCCAAGCTAAACTAGAATTGTCACTTAAGGCCTTGCATCTCCACTGCTGCGGAATTCAACAAGTTGAACAATCAAAAGAGACAGTCACAGTATTAAAGACATAGAAAGGTGAGGCTATGTGTCTATTGCTCAGGAATCACCAGAGGTCCCAAAAGGCAAAAGCCGATTCCTCAAGGTGATTGATACTGAGATGGCCCATGGTTCAGCCTCTAGGAATTCCCCAACATAAACCGTAACAGGGCTGGTCTTGCGCTACCCCTCAAGCTGTCCGTGGCAAGAAGGAAGCTACTTATTTTCTACTCCTGATTTTGTCTTCCATGGGCCTCTTCTAGCTTTAGGAATTCTCACCCTCATGCTTTCCTTTTCCCCAGTGAGGAATAATTTTCCGATTGCTGAGATTGGGAGGATAAATTAGGCACCCACAGTCCGGCTCCTTTCTCCTCCCTTGTGAATGAGCCTGCCTACCTGCAGGAAACACACATGCTCCTTTTACATTCCATGTCTTAAATTTTAAAAGGTCCTGCCCCAAAGTGGACCTATAGTTGAGTGAGACGGGGTGGAGTGGGAAGGTTTGTCTTTGCTAACCAATTTGGAGATTTTAGTTTTAGAAAACCCTTGGCCACAGAAGGGGTACTTTTGTTCCCCTCTGCCTTACTACCGTCTCGTCATTCAATTTGGTTTGGAACACATACAGGGAACAGAAATGCTATTTCAGGGTCCTGTCATAGACCACAGAACTATATTTGTTCGCAACTTTATGTTCCAGGAGTTTCTGCCATCTGGAAGGCACTTCCTCATTCTTTTCACCTTTTCCAAATCTATGCATCATTCAAACTCTCTTTCAAGCGTTAACTTCAACCACAAAACTTTCCGCAGAGTAGCTGTGATATTTAAACAATGCAGAATGTGTGAAAAGCCTCGTGCCTGGAGCAATAGGTGTATATACTAGGCGTAACTTTTATTTTCCCTTCTTAGTCACTCAGGTTTATGTTAATCTTCACCACACACTGCTGGTTTGACTATCAAGTGGTGTAAATTTCTAGAAATTAGTTTGATGGTATACCCAAAGAGCCATAAAGTTAACCATGCCCTTTATGTCAAATTCTACTTCTGAGAATCTATGCTGAGTTGAACCTCAAACTGGTAAATATTTATACACCAAAATATATGTTGTATAATGATCACTGAGGAAATGACTAACTCAATGATGCCACAGTCATATAACAAATTACACAACATTTAAAATTATTCTAGCAAGTGTTTAAAGATGATTCAAAGTATTTTTATACTTCTTCATATTCTTCCTCAGTGGTAAACATTTCCCTTACCACAAAATAATATAAAATTAAGTGTGTGGCTCTAATTTTCACTTTCTTTTCTTTGTCATTTTTCAACAATGTATTTTAAGAGAATTTTTAAATATTTTCTTCATCATCATCATCATCATCATCATCATCTTAAAACACAAAAGTACATGTATTGATGTTACAAACATTGCATTATGAAGATTTCCTTAGTCTCTGCCTTCTAGAAGTTTACAATCCAAGATATGCAACCACATCTTATAGTAAAAACTCAATATTTATTTGTGGAGTAATTGTATGAATGTTCTGGATGAGTGTGTAGAACAAAAGTCCAGCTCTCAAGTCAATATTCATATCCCAATAAAGAAATAATTAATCGATCATCTTTCCTTTCTAATTGTATATCAATCATCCTGTTTTTCACTTTACTCCAGGAGACACTAATTTCTTGGCCTATGATTTCCCCAACACTAGTTATACTCTCTTCGCCTGTGTTCATTTCAGGAAATAATCAATCCATGACCCTCCACAATGCCCTCGGTGTCATCAGCTGTAAAGTATGACATAGAGCACAATTTCAGAATTAAGCAGGTGATCAGGAAATTAGCAGTCATGGGCTCAGAAAACATTAACTTTCTCACTTCAGTATAGCTGCACCATATGCATGCACCTATGTGCATACATATACTGCAAAAAATTTCTCTCCTTTGATGCCCCTCAGAAACTGACAGATAACTTATATACAGAAACTTTACACAGTGCATTCCTAAGCCAAGATGTTTTTTTTCTTGCTTAGATGGAATTCACACAGGCAAAATAATAACCCCAAACAACCGAATTGTCAATTCCAAGTCATGTATTACGAGACATAACTATGAGTTTTAAAATATTGAAAAAGCTACTCAAATCTGCAACAAATCTTTCTATTTTAAAACATTGCAACACTTTTATGATTCATTTCAACTGTGGCAATATCGAGGTGTAGTTAGTCTTAGAATCCTTTTTCTGGTGTAAAGGCGTGCACACAAGTAGAATAATACATTTTATTGGTTTTATTAACTGCGAATTACTAATATATTTTTTATCCCATTTGAACTTATTTACATTATTGTTGTATCTCCTCTTCGAATGTATTTTTTAAATAGTACATTGACCACTACCAACATAGGTCATGCACTAGAGCTTGTCATTATGTGGTCTCAAGTCATCCTGCTGCAGCGTGGGTTGTCACCTGGCTGGCTGTCTGTTCCCATGTCAAGCTTACCTGACTCTGTGCCTAATCTTCCCTGCTACTTCACATACATATGGGACCACATTAGTCATTAACATCCAACCACTTAGAAAATTTTACACATTTTTAAAGTTAATTCATATACTGCGAACCTATCAGACTTAGACTGTGTTAACTGTCCAGACCTGATCATACTTGTTCTTATCCTTTTGATTTTAATACTGAGATAAAATTTCGGGACCTGAAAAAGCAAACATACAATTCAACTTTACATAATTTACCAAACACAGCGCTGGGTCAATGCCTGGATGTCATCTGAAGGCGGCTATAGCCAGAGATGACATCTGGTCTGAACTACAGAGATGGTTTTGTTCATGTTGAGGATGGAAGTTAATGAGCAACAAAGAGTTTTATCTGTAATTTCCAGTGAAGGAAAAGGCTGGTCTTGATCCTCTTTTTGTTTTATTCAGGGCAGAAGCTTTGGGTCATAATGATTCACCAACCATGGGACTCTGAGGAGCAGGGAGGGAGGTTTTATCCTATTCTATATAAAAACAGAAAGCAAGCAGACATGATTTCTAAACAGAGATAATTCTAGCAGTGGCCATCAGACAGTATATGTTTTCCTCCCCTTTAGTAGTATTGCATCCTGCATTTAGAGAGAGCGCAAAGGTCTTGATGCATGTTGTTTAGAAAAAATGAGCAATTGTTACTTCTCATTTATTTCCCAGGAAATGATGATTTCAGGAGAGCTCCAGCCCCACACGAGAGAATTTTCTCAGGGTCTCCTGCAATAGCACTTGCTCGTGTAAGCTGATGTTTCTCAGTTTCACTCAGAGATGATAGACATAATGTCACATTTAGAGAATACCTTATTACTGTCCTTTTCCTTCCTTTTATTTTCCTTTCATTAAAAAGTATTGGTGATATGTGAATACATCGCATGTTAATTTTTAATGGTGCTTAATTTCCAAATGGTTAAATTAACAACTTTCCAGATGCTTCATATTATGCAAAGAATTGATAATAAAATATATATTTCTCTTTTCTAAAATTAAATTAAATTAAGATTCACAATACAAAAAGGAAAGCTTTCACGATCGGCGATGAGACTTGCTTGAAAATGTTTTGCAGAGACATTATGCTGGCTTTCTCTGCATCCATTCTCTCTATCACACTGCCTTATTTGTAGATTATTGATTTACACTCGAGTGTATTTTGTCACTCGTATCTGTATCTGACCAATGTCATCTCTTTGCTCATTAATTCTGTAGTCTCTCTCTTCCAGAAGGTCCCCATTGCACATTTTCACTGGATCTGGCTTGTTATCCTTTTTTTCATTTGATTTGCTTCTCTTCCTTTTAACCTAGTAGGCTGAGGATTTTTCACACATCCAATTACTTTTGTCTGGGAAAAGCAGAGGTAGAAGATTCTGCTCATCTTTGTATTTGCTTGCTTATACTTCTATTAGACCGAACTATACAAAGTTGCCAATTTTTTCGATAAAATATAATAAAATGATAGCAATTTAAGATGGCTCATCTATAATTTGTTATGTATATTTGGAAAAATATTGAAGAATTTTGTGAGACAAACAGGCTAAATACATAACACACGGGCTTTTTAACATGTTATTATTGTATTATTATTGTTGTTGATCTCATCATTATTATTTAAACCATTTTAGTGCCATCTATAAGAAGAGTCTGATGTAATATCTCAGATATTTTTCTCAAATGTGTGTGTGTGCAATGCTTGAATAGCCATTTTATATTAAGACTTCAGGGGATATAATTTAACAATCTTAAGTCATTCTAAACTTGTTTTTAAATCGTCAGCCTTGTGCATTTATCATCTTCGGGCTACTTGTTCTACTATATTTATAACCAGTGATGTTCACAAACTAATGTTATCCTGTTGATGATAACATCCCTGAGGAGCATATAAGTTCTTAAGAAAATAAGTGCAAAGGAAATGTAGAGATCTAGATATAATAAGTATTCTTAAAATCATACTGCAAATATATCAATTATAGTTTATCATTATTTCTGTTCATATTTGCATGCATCAAATCTACAGGTAAAATCTTTTTCAAATTCCTTTCGAACTACTCCCATCTTCTTAACTTATTGTTATATCAGAATTTTTTAAAATCAGTTTCAAAGGATGCAGAGGAAAAGCAGAATAAATTCTTTTCTTTCTGAATTCGTGATCATTTCCCATATCTGATCAGTTTCTGACCTTAGGCTCATGATGAGTATTATGTTGAGTTGATTTAAGCAAAATTTTCATTCAAAGGAAAAACTAATTTACAAGTCAAACTAAATGGTTTTCTAAATTAATTGTGGATTTTTTTTTTATTTGAAAGTTCAATGATTGCTTCTGTTAATGAAGTATTGTCATAGAGTGTGGGTGGCTTTTGGTAGCTCACTTGTCATTGCCATAATTAATTCCCACTTGGAACAAGCACAACATTCATCACATTTTGATGGTGCTCTAGCATACTGTGTCAGAACAGAAGGAAGGCGGTGATTGACAAAATGTTTATGTGACAGATATATTCACCATATAAATACACATCTGATGAACTTGAAAATTAGCTTTCTGTTTGGAAGAGAGCTGCATATTTTAAAAGACCAACTTTGCAGAAAGGCTATTTTCCACTGCTCATTTCAGCTACAAAGAGAATAGTAACATAAAACTCATATACCAAAACAAAATGATTTACTTTATTCAGCCATTTCAAACAACCGATGGCAGGAAATAGCAGGAAACTTAAGGCCAAGCCACTTAAATTCCAGTAACATGCAAAGAGTGAAATTTTTGGTCTAACAGAGGGAACTCCAAATATTTTTGTCTAATACGAATATCTGTTGACACTTTTTACTGAATTTTAAATATTATTTTTTTATTTAACACTTCAACTACTCATAGTTATTTTTAACTATCTTAGTCTTCACACATACCAATTAAGCTATATTTCCAGCTCACCTGATCCTTAATTTCCAGTCTTAAATTCTCTGTTTCTTCTCTGTGCTTTCCCATTATGCTTCTCAGAGTATGATCCACTTTCTTCTGCTCCCTTCTGAGTTCTCTCATAACCAGCAGGCTAGTCTGGGTTTGCCCCACATAGCAGCTGGGAAGTGAACAAGCAGAAACACAATATCTCCTAAAGCTTAAGCCTAGAACTGGTCCAATTTAATTCTGCCACATACTTTGGGCTAAAGTATGTCACAAGTCTACCCTAGAAAAAAGAAAACTAGACTCCACCACTTGATGGAAGGAGCTACAATGTCACATTGCAAAACACACAATACAAAAAATTTAAAATTAGGAAGATTTTTGCAATCACCCAATCACATCTCTCTACCATTATTCTAAATATATTTACTCTACAACTTTTTTCGATGTCTCTACCCCTCTAAAACGAAATGGGTCTTGTTGACTAATTTACAACAGACAAAGTGAGGCTAGAAAGCAAAATCAAGGAATAAAGCCAAAAGATGAGGGAAAGATTGTCACTCTGTCAGTTTATCATGTGTATTTTCGATATCAAAAAAAGTGAAAATGAAATCCTTTCTGTGCTACCCGCTTTGAAGTGAGTCCATATATTGGTGATTGGGATATGACCTTGGGTCTAAGAAAGTTTCAGAAAAAATAATACGTAGATATTTTTAAATGGGGGCAATATTTATTTTGTAAAATTCTTCTATTTTTTAAAAAGGATTCATTGGACCATTGAATCAAACATAAAAGGAAGTGTGATGAAGAGGAGAAACACGGTATAGATGTTGACAGCAGACGGACCCAAATTCTAATTTTACTTCTGCAACTTGCTACCTTGTGACTTTGTCTACATTGTTTGGCCCCTCCAACCTCACTTTTCCCCCACCTCACAGACTCATTGCGAGAGCTTCATGTTGGTATTGCATGCAAGGTGAATATACACACCAGGTATCAGTCTAATTTTCCTTTATCTAATGCGTAAGTGCTCACTTTGACAGAAATAAGATGAAGGAGGCTTGAAGGAACTCAGGGAGATTCAGCCCAGAGCCTTTCAACCTGATAGAGATTCTTAGGCCTACGTTTAAGCTCTCGGAGAAAATTGAACTCAATTTATCAGAAATAAAATTTTTAAAATTAACATTTTTTATTGAGATTATCAACCTCACGTTTAAGTTGCATTAAATACTGTTTCTTCTCCAAGCCTGTTTTTGTGTATGAACTCCTGAAGCATTTTCTTGGATTCAACTACCTTCTTTAATCCACTGTAAAGAAGAATGTGTCAAAACAAATACAGTACTTCAATGAAACCTGTCTGATAAATGAATAGTTTGTACTTTTGCTTTCAGGAAGGTCTGTACCTATTAGCCATGGACTCTTGAATCCCTTGGTAAGCCGTAACAAAAACATACTGACAACTCACCATGTGGCAAAAATAAAAAAAGTAAAGAACAAACAATACTTTAATATTTCTGAAAATTTTAGTTTTACTACAAGGGAGAAGGAAACCAATTCCTAGGTCACTTAGAAAATGAATCATTGCTTAACAAAGTTGGAAGCCCTCTTTTACCAATACATAGGAATCTCAACCATCCTTCTTCCCAGAGTCAAAGCGAATATCATGTCGCTTGTGGGTATTTTGAGGTGGTTGTATACTTCTAAGATTTTTTCATTTATTTCAAAGAATTCATTTATACATTGTGTACCTCCTTAAACCACATTTAGTGATGCACTGTGATGCTTTTTCTCTGTGGGCAGAGAAAAATGCATCCCTGGAGAAACTGAGATTTGGAGTTCCAGTTTCCAGGTGGTGGTCCCCAGGAGAAAAACTGCCTAGAAAGGATCAACAATCTTTAATTCTATCAAGGGTTTAATCTTGTAATGAAGCCTGAAAATTCCATTTTTGTTAATAGAAAGAGAACCAGCATGAAATGTAGTTCACAAACCATTTCTACTGGCAGCTAACACAGCCACACTGAGTCATCGCAGGCTCAGCATAATAAAATTGATTTAATTATATTGAAGAGACCGGGGAGGGAATGGACTGAGCCAGCTAAATGCTAGCAAGGTGACTAACTTCAGATTGTGCTGTTGGTAGAGAAATGACACACTTTAAGTGTCGAACCGAGATGTTCATCTTTGACTCTGCCACTCCCAGATGACCTGACTTGGAACAATGCCAGTCTTACTGAAAAACAGCTCTCCCTTGCTGGATGTCTTATCCGTTTTTTGGTATGATTTCTCTGGAACAGAACCTCAATTGTACCAACAGGAAAAGGTTGGGTCACTCTTTAGTGGTCCTGGATTTTCATTCTTGTAAATTAATCTAAAGCATCCTCCACTTAAAACCTAAAGAGATATTTACCACATGGAGCAAGCCTCACCTATTTTCCTTAGGGATCACATTATTATAAAAGTTGTTAAAAATAAAATACAAATCTCTGCATATTACATATATAATGTGCATATATACATACATATAATATATACATAATGATATAGATATTGCTTACATATATATACCTTATATATAACATACATAACTTATATAATAACTGTTATATCACTGTTACATAAAAATGTATAATTGTTAAATAATATGTTGTATATTACGTATATATAATATACAAGTTTTATATATAAATATGTATATATAAATATATAGCATATATACACTCTGTGTGTGTGCCTGTGTGTGTATAAACTGTGAGTGAAAAGGTTATACTTCAAACAAAAAGACAGCATGGCAAAGATTGGATTAGAATAAGGAGACCTGGATATGGTTCCATAGTGTAGCCATTAGCACGTCTGCTTTACACGAAGAAAGTCTTGGATTCGTGCCTCAGTGGAGCCACAGTCCACAGTCTATGGCCATGCCACCCTGAACAAACCTGATGCCTGATCTTGGAAGCTAATCAAGGTGGGACCTGGTTAGTACTTGGATGGGAAATCACTTAGGAAGACTAGGTGCTGTAGGTATAAATAAAATTAAAAAAATAAAAAAAAAATCATGAAACCTGGAACTTTTCCACCAATTCAGTTACAATGGCAGATAGTTTACGTCCTTTTAGAAAGCTTCCCGAGTGACCTGTCTCAACCTACAGATTTCTCATTTATAAAATTAAAAAATTGGCTGAGACCATTGACAAAGCTCCTCTCAGCTCTAAAGTTCTATGCTTTAAAGTTATTCATCAGGAACCTACAAATTACCTAAAGCCATGGCCAGCATAATCCTAAGCAAAGCCCACATTTTTATTATATTTTTAAAGTAGTCTATAAACACAAAAAAGGCTACAGGCAAAAATATGTGACCATATCCAATATTTCATTCAAGAGCCTTGCAGAAATTTGTTTTACTTCACAAAAATATACTTCAAAAATATTCCTCTTAGAATTCATACTTCTTCTAATCCCTTACATGTACTAGAATCAGAAATAACGTAGGAAAATCAATCCATATTCTTTTTATCCTTCCCTAGTTTATGTATTTTTATTTTTTTCCTTATTTACCCATTTCCCATGTGAATATAATAAACATTATTACCTTACCCTGAGACTTTCACAGAATTAATGAACTGTTGCAATAGCCAACCATAATTTGTATTTATAGTTTAGTGTCCTATCAGGCTTATAATTATTTTAGTGCAGATCTGCTAGTCCAGTAAGTGCCTTCATTATTTTTGGAGCTCAAGAAGCTGTTGGTTATGCAGAGCCTGTCTTATCTCTGCACTTGCCTTGGTCACTGCCTGTAGTAAACATCAGCTTCTGTTCCATTTTAATAGAGCTGCCAGCAGAAGGTCATTTATTAGGTAATCACTTGTCTGTGAAAAGTCCTAATTACTCTATGTTTGTCAAAGGGAGGAAAATAACATTGCATTTGAATGCTGCATGATAGGCAAACCAGAATGCAGATGAAGAAATTAGAAGTTTGGTTTTTTTTCAAATTAGCAGATAAAGAAATTTATTAAGTGCATCTACATTTTGAGGGTTAAAAAGAAAAGATACGCTATTTGCTATAGTGAAGAGTTTTTTTTTTTTTTTAAAGCACAGAGTTTATGGTGTTATCGGTTTGGAGTTGAAGCAAAAAGAAAATAATTTATGAATGCTACAGGAATCTATTTTTCCTGTGGAATCTTACTGCCCCCTGCTGATTCTCAAAAAATGTTTCATATTCTAGGTAGGTAGTTTCCATTATGGTATTTCTTTTTCAAAGAGGACCTTTTGTATGTAAGACAGCAAGCATCTCCGCAGTACTATCACACGGTAGTATCTGAGGCTTCTCATAGAAAAAAGTGATTAATCAAAAATGCATATTCGTACATGTTAAAATATAGAGGGAAAAGAATTACCAAGAATAAATGAACCTGTTGAACTTGTTAGCTAACAAGAAATGTAAGGTCAACACTACTTAGGAAAGAAGATCTTGACAAAAGTAAAAATACAAAATGAAATTATCAGCTACCAAAATCACAACACTGTTTCTGAGTCGGATGCTTTGTTGAAACAGATTGTTTATGTTCTTAGTTCATAACCAAGCACAGGCTAATTGGATATTAAGACACAACACGTTGCCAGAGACCACCCATTATTAATCATTAATTTTTTCTATATTTTAGTCTTCTCTTGTACCTTATCTGTGAAATATTACTATTCCCATCTGAAAGGTGAAGAAAATGAGATATATAAAGTTAATGTAACTTTACTAAAAAGTTGTACAGCTGTGTAATGGCAGAGAAACATCTTCGATTATTTTTTAGAACAAACTGGAGTACACATACATTTTCTACACTTACTTCGCACTTCAGTGCAGATTATTTAAAAGCAAGTCACGGACATCTGTAAATATTTCAGTATTTCTAAGATAAGATCTCTTTTTCAAAAACATTTTAGAATCAAGCAGAACGAAAATACTTAACTAGGGTGTCAACATCCAGCTCCCCCCTTGTTTTAACCACATCTTTTATTTTCTATATTTTGATCCTGTAACATCTGGGGCCTTGATGACTCCAGACAAACTGCTTCTCTCAGGGTTAACCAGTTCCTAGAGATAGTAAACGACTCACCATGGGGGCCCTTTTCAAATGCAAAGCAAACAATCTAGTGCCCAAGCCTCCGACCACTTTCGTTTGGAGCTCACACACTCAGGGCCACTACCCAATAGTCCTAATCACCCCACAGCCAGGTCCCAGGTGACTAGGGACATCCCATAAACCTCTGAGCTCATCAAAGTTATTTAAACTATCTAATCCTCACCCAACTAATCTACCCTGTCCATTTTTTTCCCTTGGAACCCACAATAAAGATTCTTGCCCACATTTCCTCCTCTCCCTCTGTCTCCTGATGAACCCCAGTTCTTCCCTACATGCACCCCCATCCCATGGCCTGCTATGCTCCCCACTCCTGGGATCTGTAAGTATAACAAAGTATCTTTTCAAACACAGTTGTCTCCTGATCTGTTGGCCTAACTATACTTAAATAATAATAAAACCTATTAAAATATCCCACTACCTCAGAACAACTCAGAAAGAGGCATACAGCCTCTTTCTATCACAATTCAATGAGATGAAATTGCTATGAAATAAACATGTCTTGATCATAGAAACACTGAATTATAGGGTCAGTAAAGCACGAAGCATTTTTTATAAGTAGGATAAACTTTTCTCATTAAATGAAGAAAGTAGTAATAGTTATTTCACATCATTAAATAGGTTCATTGACGTTCCTCGGTGTCAGAGTCATTTCCCCAAACCATCAACTCCCACACAATTTCTGAGCCATGGTATAAACCCAAGAAGTCCCCTCCCATAAAGAGGTCAAATTTTCATAATATTACAGAGGTACTGAAAATAAAAGATACTATGAAATCAGTTAGGCTGAGGTGTCGCAGGAAAAGATAGAAGAAAGCAGTAACTTAGAAGTCCAATTTTCCATCTGGCTGAGGAACTGATTTGCTTCAATAGAGTTTTGATATCTACATCAGTGTCCCATTACTAAGGGGAAGAGGTCACCATCCAAGTTTTCCATCTGCATTATCTCATTTAATATTCCTCATTCCTCTATCAGCTAGGCTTACATTATCTTCATTTTACATATTTGGATGTCAAGACTCAAAGATAGGAAGGATCTTGCCCGCCATGTTTCAAAACCTTGTTCTGATTATACACATCTTGCTCCTCCCACTAAACTCCAACACAGCCACAAAAATCTCAAACTTTTCAGCCAAAGTTATCACCTTGGGTAAGGTAATTCCCATACTACAAAGAAATACTTGCTATGGTATGGCATTCTATTTTTAATAACAAACAATTAAAGATGAGTAAAGTTTTAGGTGGTTTCCTATACAAAACTCAAATTTAATGTTCAGCAAATATCAAGCTTACTGCCAGTGGCGATCGTCATCCTCCAGTGTTTCGACGCAGTATTCTTTCCATATCCGTAAACAATACTAAAGCAGTGTCTACACTTGCTAGATCGTGTCACTCTCCACAAATAATCTATTCTAGTACCAAGATTCAGTCAGCTCATATTAAAGGGGAGCAGGGAAGGACAAAAACAGATGCCTAGTGATATTCAAATTTCAGTCAACAGCAAGGAATATTTAACATAAAGATGTCCCATGAAATATTTGGGACGTACACAAAACAAGTATTCGCTATTAACTGAAGTGCAAACTTAACTATGTTCCATACTGAACATATATTTATCTGAAATACAAATTCAATTATATGTTATATTAAAATAAAAATTAGTCTATATTTTGTCTGGCAGTCCGAGCCCAACATCTTCCAAAGAACCTGAATGCCTTCTGTGGTCTCATCGGGACATTGTTCTGTGCTGAAGAAGAAGGCTAAACCCAAGACCCTAGTCTCCACGCATTTTCTGAAATAAATAACAATAATTAATAATACTAATAATTTAATTAATTTTAAAAATAATTGAATATGTAAAAGTGCTATGAAGGTCCTCTAGACCAGCAGTCCTCAACTTTTTAGCACCAGGGACCAGTGCTCCTATGAGAATCTAATGCCTGATGGTCTGAGGTGGGGCTGAGGCGGTGATGCTAGCGCTGGGGAGCGGCTGCAAATACAGGTGAAGCTTTGCTTGCCCACCTGCCACTCGCCTCCTGCTGTGCAGCCTGGTTCCTAACAGGCCATGGACAGGTACAGGTCTGTGGCTCAGAGGTTAGAGACCTCTGCTCTAGACCACATCTGCGGACCCTTTCAATCCCATGCCCTATTCTAGGTAAAATAGGAAATTGCTGAGATAACCTAAACCCAAGACAGAAAGGGCAAGATGGCATGGTTATCCCCTACACTATCTCATTTCTTCTCTCAACAAAGCTACTGAATCTCAGACTTGGCACTTCATGCCTTCGTAATGGATGGAGATGGGGATATGAGAAAGACATCATAGAAGGCATAGAAGAAGGGTAATTAAGTGTCATTAAATAAACCCAGAAATGAGTAAGTTTCATATAATGCTGTCTTTAATGTATCAAAATAGTTTTTTGTGTTTGTCCATGGCTCTAATTTTAAATCACATTCCCTAATAATAAACAGTTCAGGAATTATTATTTTGGAGAAAGCAGTGTTTCTATTACACTGTTAGGAAGATGCTTATATTTAATGCACCGTATTTCTGAATTCTTGTGGAGATTTTAGCCTCTTGGCATATTAAGTTTTAGGACTCATGAGATATGAAAACATTCTTTTTGTTAATGTTGTTTTCTGTGAGAATAATTCATTTTTAAGAAAAATATCACTTATTTATCAGAATTCAGACTGCTGTTGCTACACATTACCTGCAAATATTTTATGAGGTCTTTGTTTTTTAAATTTGAAAACTCGTAACTTCGTTCAGTGAGGGTGAAAGATTTTAACTGAAAGATGAAAATGACAACTACAGTCGCACACAGAGTATTAAAAAGGGTTCTGACCTGAGGGAATATTGGTGGTTTGGTGACATCCATCTTCGTATACATTTCTAGAACAGTGAACATCATATTGTTCCACTTGCCAAAATATCATGAATTTAAAGCTGGCCTCAGAAGATACCATCGATTTTGGCTGTGAAATTTCCTTTGACTTAATGGAAGAACAATATTACATGCTCTCACTTGTGCAAGAACTGTTATTATTAAAGCAATTTAAATAAAAATCCATTTTTCTGGGCCAATCATATACTCAGAATGTCTGGGGACCCCAAACTAGTTGAGCCAATGATGGCGCATAGAGTTTAGAAAGCAAATAGCTTCTTATAATTGACTTAAATATATGATTTAGTGCAACCCTTTCTAGAAGATCCCGGTCCAAGATCTTTCTATTTGTAAGACAAGCATAGTAAAAGCAGTATTATGACACATTCACTGTGAAAATAAGCAATGAAATAAAAATATCTGAAACTGAGAATAGATCATAGAGATTAGCCAAACATCTTAAGTGTGATAGTGAGGTTATTATCACAAATGGTGTCTAAACATGAAAAAGAAATACCTCTGGAAGGGATAACATAACAGAACTCAAGTAACTTAACACTGCTTGCATGAGATAACCTTGAAAGCTACTTTTAACCTTGAGGTTCCATGATTTCTCTATCAGAAAACTCTTACCATACATTTCAGGATCCATTCAGTATGTATTTCAGGATAATTTCAGCATATAAGAATAAAAGTTATTTACATTTATAAGAAAATATAAATGATCTTTTAAAATCATTTGCTCTTTGTATTTTATTCCTATGCTATGTTCGAAAGAATATTCAATTTTCAGGTCTTACTGATAGAATTTTACAAAAATCAAAGTCAAAACAGGGCTGTGCTATTATAATTATTTAATGCGTGACATTATTTTCCAAGTTTTATGGTCCTATTTCACTGGATATAAATTACATTGTTGAGATATTAATAAACATGGTTTTTATGTTGGGTAATAAAAAGTGCCAGATTTGGAATATCTGCATAACTCAAGAATCGATATGTTCTAAATGACCAATGCGTGGTGTGACTAAGTTATATGGGGGTAGAATATTCATCCAAAGGGCAAGAGAGATCAATGGACTTCAGCCAGAAGCAAGTAAAATGAAACTTTTAAAGTGTCGAAAGGGGGAGGAAAAAAAAACCTGTCAATCAGAATTGTACATCTAGTAAAAATCTACTCCAAAAGTAAAGGCATATAAACATTTTCATATAAAAGTGAAAAATTATCACCAGCAGATTGGTACCACAAGAGAAAATAAAAAACTTCTCAGGCTAAGAAAAAAAAAAAAATACTACATGGAAATGCAAACACTGAGAAAGAAATAAAGACCATGGGAAACAGTAAATACTTGAATAAATAAAAAACCATTTTGCTTTATTTTTGTTTATTTATACCACATATAGTTGTTTAAACCAAACATTACAATATTGTCTGGTGGTGTTTACAATATATGAATATCTGATGTATAAATAACAACTATGACATAAAAGCTGGGAGGATGGAGGACCTATATTGATTCATTACAACATAAAGTGTAGTTTACTGTAAATAAACTGTTAAAAGTTAAGGATATATATTATAATCTCTAGTTCAACCACCAAGGAAATGGCACAAGACAATAGGAAAATTAAAGTGGATTTCTAACATTTTTAAATAATCCAAAAAAAAGTTCAAGGAATAAATAACAGAGGATAAAAAATGGAAATGGATAAAAACAAATAATAAAGAGATTAGACATTAATAGAATAACAATTCAATTTAAAAGTAAAGATTGCTAGAATGGGAAAAAGTGACAGACAGCTATATTTAGTCTATAAGAAATTACCTTTAAGTATACGGATACAACTAGGATGAAAATGTATGGATGAAAGAAGATAGTCTATGCAAACTACAATAATAAGAATGAAGTAGCTATATTAACGCCATGTAATAGAAATTTCAAGTGTAAAATTGTTACCAGTGATAATATTTCATAATGATAAAGGGTTAACTCATCAAAAAACATACTAATAAAAATATGTATGTTTTTAAAATAGAACACCAACACACAGAAGCAACAATTAACAAAATAAAAGGCAGAATCAGGGCTGAAGATTTTTAAAATACCTCTTTCGGCGATTGACAGATTAACTAAACAACAAATCAGCAAGGATAGAAAAGATATGAATAACGCTCACTCATTGACCAGGATATCTGTGGCTACATTAACATTTTTAACATAAAGGATGACATATCAGAATCAAGTGCTAATGATAGTCACATTAATTTGCCATACAATATTTTTAAATATATCAATATAGTACATATTTCTATTCAAGTATTCAAAAATTTTTAAGGCACATTCAGGTATTAGAGATTGTGTACTATAACAAATTAAATACAGACAATTTTCATAACTCAGCATTGTTGCTCCTATTACAGAGCCGTTAAGAATATGAGCTCTGAAGTCAGATGGACTTAAACAGAACCCCAGCTCTGCCTAGTCCTAGTTATAGGGCCTTGGATGTATTATATCATTTCTCATGACCCTTCATTTTCTCTTCTGAAAATGGGGAGGGTAATAATATGTCTCACAGAGTTAAGCAAGGTGACATCAAAGTATTAAAGCTGTCACTGTATAATTATCAAAAACGAGGGGAAAATTTACTTTGCGTTTCAGTAAATAAATGACTTTTGATTTTGGAAAGTACGGAGGAATCCAACTTGTGACGATCACAACAAGCTTTTTGAAACCGTTAGAGTCGCTGGAGCTCTATGCTGCAAAGTTACTGAGATCAGATCTGAGAAGTTCAAATCTTTGCACCAAAGTTGAACCCCCTATGGTTCAGGCATCTTTGCCTGGAAATACATATGCCTGAGTAGAGTTTTCAATTTGCTTCTTTTTTGAAACTTGTACAGTTTCTCCTCCATTGCACTCAAGTGCTTCTTATTTCCTTCCCCAGGTTGACAAAGAATATTGATTTTGGTCATGAAAGAGTTCTGCCTAGAGGGATCAGAAGGGTTTATATATTTTTTTCTTTTTGATACTGTCTGCTTTAAAATGTCATTTAAGCTGTTTGTTTTTTTGGACATCAAATAAGAAAAAAATTATCTACAGCCAACGAGTTTAAAAAGATGACGTAAGCCAAGACCACCTGCCTCCTGATGGAAATGAAGTTTGAAAGTGTTTTATTTTTCTTTGAGTTGACCTTTTAATTAAGTACCGTACAGTTTTTAAATAACTTACCCAATATCTTTGAACGTTTTCACTAAGTTTTTCCATATTGACAAAATTTAGAGTAAGACTGCCTATATTTTATGTACAATTATTCCCATTAATATTAATCAGAAAAGTCCTCTTAAATAAGATAAATTTTGAGAATTCTTTTCTCTTGGTTTCTTTTTATAATGTACCCTCCAAAGAAAAATATTCAACTTCAACTTCAGGGGTAAAAAGAATAATTAAATATGTTTCCTTTTTGTCAATTAAGTCTCTTAAAATTTCTTTCAAAGCAGATGAGAAACATAAATTCTTAAAATACTTGCTTTTCATTTTAAATAAACTTTTTTTAACCAATGTTCAAAGCCAAATACTAATCATATAAAACATTAGTGTTCATACTAAAGAAAATGTTGACAAATGACATGGAGCATTGCCCCATCATAGTTTGTGAACTACACAAGCTTTCTTGTAAAACCATAAATTTTCCACATTTTATTAATGACTCTGACATTAATAAAATGTAAGAAATTTTTTCTTTAAATTGCTATAAAAATACTCCCCATATTCCAACACCCAAAATGTCATTTATTAGCCATCCGGGAAATGATGGTGTTGAGGATGGAGGTTCAGCTTCACTTACACTGGCAGAGTTAGAAGCTCCTTTGGGTTTTTTCTAACTCTAAATAATTTCAGAATTATTTACTATATGATTTGTAATACATTCTAAACCCACAGCAGCTAAACCACAATCAATATAATGGAAGTAAATTATGAAATGTAGGCGGGCATAAGCATAACCTTAAAATGCTATAGGTAATTACAAAAACCACATAAATGAAGAGAGTATGCTTCTGGCTGTCATTTACTCATGATTCGCTATTATAAAATCCCACAATATATTGCCCAGTTATTGTAATGGGTGTTTGCCAAGTTAAGTCTAAGCTATTTCTAATAGTGACTTGCCTATGTTAATAAAAGGCTTAAAAGTAAAACTTGCTCTTGTAAGCTGAGAAGCATGTATATTTACTTTCAATATGTTCTATACATTAATTAGTATTAATATAATAATTTAATTTAAGAAAAGCTATAGTTTATGAAAAATTTTATTAAACTCAGTTCTTATTCAATGAAAAAAGCTGTCAAATAGCCATGCTTTATTACTTAGAAAAGCTCATCTCCCTGCACCAATAATATACTTGGTTCCATCCTAAATTTCACAGGCTAAACTGATTAGAAGTGCACCAACAACTGTGAGAATTATTCAAGAGAACTAGAAGAGAGAAAATGGTATGTCATGAGAAAGTCACATAAAGAACAGTGTATTATACTTAGGGATTTTTCATCCTAGAGCTCATAAAATGAAAAGAAAAATCCATTTTTTTTCTCTCCCCTCAGAGAGAGTGATACTTTATCAAACATTTCTGAAAGTGGGACATCCTGCTGGTTTTATATTATTAAACAGAAAATAAAACACATTACTTTATTAGAATTGTTTCAAGAATGCATCAAAGCTGACGACTCTTATCATGGAAATCAAAGAACTGAAAAAAAATCACAACAACTGCATTTTCTCCCCCAAAATACAATCGGCTATAATTAATGTAGAGTTGAAAGACAACTGGAAGAAGTATGACTAAATCGCAAACAAAAATCATTGATGCCTTTAACTTTCTTATAAACCATAATTTCATGATATCCTGGTTATCGAACAGTTTATCTTTTTCATTGTATACTAACATGATAATTGTTGGGAAATGACTTCTGGGAATTTTAAGAACTATGAGTGAATCATATAACTCACACAATTGGTGACTTTTCTGAACAAGACTTACAACGTGAAACCCATACCTCAGTCATCATTTTATTCAGCAGGGTTGCAAATGTTAGTTCAAGCAAAAATCAATTCAATTGTATTTCCTTCTTGAAGAAATGGAAAGTTCTGAGTACGCGGCAGATTACACATTGCCCTGGGTGCTAGTCTGAAGACTCCAGAGTAACCAGCCTGATTACGAGTCCCAGCAGAGACTCTGACTCGCTCCCATGGACATGGCTGCTCAGGTGTTTTCTTAGCTCCTGGTCTCTGCCCAGCCTCATTACAGGGCCACCTTGGTGAGCCTGAAGCCATGTGTGAGGATTCTTGTCTCCCATTATTTGAGCTCATCTCTTCCAGAACATATATATATATATATATATTTTATTCATCATATAAAAATATAATGAAATTAAAAGATAAATTAGAAGTTTGTACTTTTCACTTACTTTCCTCTAAGCTTGGGAGGGTAACCAGGGCATGGTAATAAATGCTTAACTAGAGGGACTGACAATACCACGTCGTGTTTAAGAACCTAGGATCTGAGAGCAAAAACATTATTTCCAGGATCTGGGTGGAGGGAAGAGGGAGAAACAGGAAGAGGTTGGTAAAGGGGAAAAAATTTCAGTTATAAGATGAATAAATTCTAAGGATCTAAAGGATAACACGAAGACTATAGTTTATAACACTGCATTGTGCAATTTAAAACAAGTAAATAAATAAAATTTTAAAGCTGAATATAGGCTCTGAGTTCAGATAAATCCTGGAATCCTTTCTATCAACTATTAACTGAGATCTGTGGCAAGTACTTTAACTTCCTTTGCACTTAGTTTCTTAATTTGCAAAAGAGGATAATGATGGTACCTAATTCAAAGCATTGCTTGAGAGCTAAATAAAAATATGTGCAAGATGCTGAGAAAAATGTTTGGCAATAGTAATCATTCAATAAATGTTAGCCATTATTATTATCGTTATTAATTATCATAATCATCATTATAACAATGTCACAGACCAGAGTGTAAATATCAATTAGTCTGGGTAGGAAACTGGACTTAAATGTTTAGAAGAGAAACTCCATGTGTCAAGAAGTTTAGAAAAACGGATATGAGAATAATGGAGACAGAAACAGAAAACAGAATGAAAGAAGGAAAAAAAAAAAAGCATAAGAAATGTCATGGGTTACATGGCCCAAGATTATTCTACTGTACAAGTGTCAGGTACAGTTCTTAGGTTCCTGTTCTGAGGCCAAAACATATCCATGCACCTGAGGTAGCGGATCCGTTAGACATTCACCCTGAGGGCCTCTTTTCTCATTCAGTGCCTTCCACGAAGTAAAGTAGAAAGGACTGGAATCCCAAGCAGAACACAGTGCTTTCTGTGAATTAGTCAGAGAAACACGAATCACGGAACGTTCTCGTGGGTTGATAAGTCCTTCTGGCCAAACGACTACTTTGAGTAGAAAAAAGAATAACAGTACAAAAAGAAAAAAAAAATTTAAGTTAAGGAGAGTAAAACAAAAACACAAACAGAAACGGGGAGGGGGTCTTCACAGTGTGCCCCTGATACGCTCCTGTGGTTTGAAGAGTTACAGAGGAGCATGTCGCGTGTGAGGGGGAGGAGTTGGAGTGAAGGAGTTTAAAAATCCACGTTCTCTGACACTGTGCTGATGGGTAGGGAGAGCCCTGCCTGATGGGGTTATGGATGGGGGAGCTTCACGTGGGTATCACTCATGTCTATTTTGTTCCTGGGACTTTCGACGCCACAGGAGGGTAAAATAAGCAAAAATCGTCTTCTTAAACACCTCCCTGCCATATTTCCCAGCCATTTACTCCCTGTAGTCTGCTTCAAATTCTGAGAGGCCTCAAGAGTATAAATGATGGGGAAGGCAAATAGTGTAGAACAAGGAGAAAGTATAACCTATTCCCTCAGTACTCAAATCCCTCCTTATATGCAGACTCCAAAAATTCAGAAGTAAACTGACACATTTCTGCTGAATTTGCCTCTCCTGCTGCTCCCACCTCTATGTCATGCTTTCTCTAATTTCTGCCTCTGATATGTCGTTTTAATTTATAAACCTACTACTACCTGCTAAAAAGAATTAGTATGCATTCATGAAGTAAATTCAATTAATTCTATAGTAACTGCATGTGATATGCCAGGCTCTGGACTTGTAGCTCAAGTTCACCTGCAGTCAGAGAGCTCTCGACATCTCAAGGACATCAGCAGCCTCGGACTTCATGGCTTCAAAGGATTTTGTAAAGCTAAATTCGAAAATCTACCAGGAGGATGTTGCAGTATTTGATTCTGACCATGTACCTTCCCCTTTGAACAATGGGACTCCAATCAGCTTTCAGAACAGTACTTGCCAGGACAGCCATGAACTGTGAACTCGAGGTTCCAGTGAGTCATGGGGGAAGTATCGAAGGTTCTATCCTATTAGCTACATGGACTATTTCGAGTGTAGCAACAACAAAGGATATATGGCTAATCTAGGCTCAAAAAACAAATGCATTTAACCACTTAGGCCAAGAGCAAACTATCTCACATCAAAATGCTATCTTTGAAAACTCTAGTTGCACAGGTTGCACAATCCAGTGATGAGTGAGTTCGTGAACACAGTAATAATGATGCCTCAAATCTGTAAAAATTTTCGTGGTAACTCGCTTTCCCAAGTCTTACTTGATTCTTTCTCTTTGAGATGACATTTTAGCAGAGCAGTTTTTCCTAAACTTCCAAATTCATAATTTTTTAATTTAATTCTCAATCCAACTTGGATTTTAAAAATCTATAACAAAAGGTATTGTCCTCTTATGTTTATCTCCAATCAAAGTAGTCATTACAGAGGCAAGATTGGCAATAATTTGTTTCATACCGGATTTTATTGCAATAAAGCAGAACCACAAGCAGATATATTGATTATATGAGCAGAAAAAAAAAAATAAGGTCACATGACCTTTTAAAATTATCGTTATGCTAATTGGTGGAGCAGAGAGGATCTTCCTTTACAAGGCAAAGTTTTATTTATTTCCATCTAAAAACTCCAAGGGTTTATTTCAAGCTGTCCTATATTTTGGTCCAATATTGTTCGAAAACAATAAGCACATTATGTCAACTATCTGATGTTTGCTGACATCAAAAAACAGATAAAAGTTGCTGAAATCTTGGATCAGGATGGTGTTCACTACAAAACAAGTCAGCTAGCAGGTGAAGAGTGATTTGCTCCAGGCACAGTTTAGAGCCCTCAACACGATGAGTGGTTAGAACGAACTTAGACAATTTTATATCTACAATTGAATATGTAAATATCTATTGACCAGGAACCTAACTTGGAAATATTTTGCACAAAAACACAACACTGGTAAGTAGGATACGTTTGGAAGCTTAGGAAAGAAAAAATGAATAAAATGGAACCATTATAGAGATGAAATTTTTTAATCCTCTCTGCCAACCAAAAACAAATTTATAAACTGTGAGAAGGTGTCAAGGTGAGAAATTCCGAGAGTTCAAGTAATATCTCCCCCTCCACACACAGCTTTTCGTAAAACAAGGAACAGTGACTGGGAGTAAAAAATATGCACTGTATAGAAAGAGCGAACATGAGCACACAGTATAAGGATTATTCCCGGAGGAATTACACACAGAAAGAAATTGTGGAAACAATAATCATCGTGAGTGCTTAAAACACATTTTTATTTCCCATTCTCTCTTTTTCTTCCTACTGCCTCCCACTTCCACCTCTCATGCCAACATCTTTATCAGCTTTTGTTTTCATTTTGTGTGACAAAAGCTAAGGAAGAATAGTGGAAACAACTACACAAATGCAAAAATGCCCATTTTTGATCAGAGGTGACATTATTCTTCACATTCCAACTGGACCTGATTCAAACGGCAAGAGAAGGGGGAGAAATGAGCTTAATTGAAATATAAAATGAGAAGATAGAAATCGTACCTTTTCTTTTCAACAAGAGCTAAATGAGTATATTCTTTATATATAAATATATATATATATAAATTTTTTTTAATTAAAAGAGCTAGCATTCCAGCAAACAAGCTGTTGCTGTTTTTACCCAACATCATGAAAAGCGATGCAGAACAGAAGTTGCTTTCTGTATGAAATATAGTAGATTGGAAAATGTTTACAGTCCAAAGGCATATTCCATAAGTACTATTATACAGATTTACTAAACCTTCAGTTAAAAATTCTAAATTCTCCTTTCTACTCCTGCTAGGAACATTGACTCAGAATCTACATCGCTAACCTGCTACCTTGTTCACAAGTTTAGTTATCCTTTAAAACTTCATTAACTCTGCCTGGCCATGAACAAAGATATAGTGCTTTCTCTCTTGACCTTGAAGAGTCAGTGTAACTTAGTGGTTCAGATCTCCTACAGGGTATTAAGGATATCTGTGTTTGCATTTCAATCCCGTCATTTGCTAGCTAGCTGCACAGTCTCAGACACACCTAACCCTCAGGTTTTTTTCTGTAAAATCGGGAAGATTGGTATAAGGACCTAATTATATATACATTTGTTTAAAAATTAGTGAAATGTTTCTATATATTGGGAATGGTTCTGACCACTCGAAGAGACAATGATAAAAAAAGGCACAGCCTTTGCCTTACAAACTTAAATTCTAATAAACAAAGAAGTAAAGAAGAGAATTTTCATGCCATGATATGTGTTATGAGTAAAATACAAGGAATGATGTGTTGAAGAGTGACTAATAGGGGGGAAATGTAGGGAGGGACACTCAGGGGAGGTGACAATTGAGATCTGACACGAATGGATTGAGGAAGCCAACCAAATTTAGACTCTAGAAGAAAGCCTTCTAAGCATGCAGATCAGAAAATACAAAGACCCTAAGGCTTGTGGGAGCTTGAATTTTATTAAAAATAATAATAATACAGTCTAGAGCGGAGTAAGTACTGAAACAAGTAGTAGGTGAGGTGATCCAGGAACTAGGCGAGGGCAGTGTAGACTGGGCTGGATGTGAACTAGAGACTATGAGTGATGCCCTCCATTTGCCCTTCCAAATTCCCTCTTACCCTTCTCCAGCCCAATTCGTGCCCAGGGGTCTGACTTCTACTCCAATGCAAGGATTCTCTTTGGTTGGGTTTGGCCAGTATAGAGCACTAGCTGGAGCTCAGAAGGTGGGATAGAGTGAGGTAGGGGTGTTAATTCTCCCAGCTGCTTCTCTGTTAAATCTGTAATGGTTAGCTATACCCTCCTATGAAAGCCATGACTTTCTTTAGCTGTTCCTCTCTACATGCCTACACTTTCCAGATTCCTGTAGACTGTTCCCTCTCCTCATACCTTGGGTTAGAATGGACTCCCTCCTTTGTTAGCCCCAATATTTTGTACGATGCCAATTGTTTTGTACAAAACCAATTGAGGTACAATACCCATTGTTTTCCCTAAACCCTCTCTACCAATGTGAAGATAATGCCTTCACTGAAGTGTCTTCAAATTATCCAGAATGAATGTGCCATCTCTCTTACAAGGACCCTGACCGATGTGTAGAATAGGGCAAGGATTGGGGGATTAATTCTAAAAGATGTAATTTATGTACCATGACTCCCAATGTACAATAAGCACTTTGTGTATGCTAATCCTCATTATAATGATCCCATTTAGGAAAAAAGACTGACTCATCAATACATTTGAATATGCATAAAGAATAAAGAATTCAATACATCTGAATACTGCATAAAGAATATCAGAGTTGCACTGAATCACCCTCTCTTTTGGCCAGTGTCCAACAGCGGCCAGGCCAAGAAGTAGATTTGTGACAATGAGACAGCACAATTTGAATGTATTCAAATGAAACGCTTGATTCTCTGCTTTATTCTCCCCACGTGAAAATACCGGATGATATATTGCAAATATGTGAGTGACATCAATCAAGGCACTTTGAATAGGTTAAATAAAGATGTATCATGTTAAAATGTGAGATGCTTAAGGGAACATAACAGTGTAAAATTAGTTTTGGTTTCATAAGCAACCCCCTGATAAACTACATAAACAGAAAAAAGTCATCAATTAACTGAAAAACTGGATGGTATTCACAAGAAAGACAAGTAAAATGGTTGAATTTATTGCCTCTAAAGCATTGCTTGCAATAAAGCATTAAATTCTTATTTCTTCTAAAAACAGGATATATGAAATTTGTCAGACAAAGCATCTGATCTGAGTATACACTGCTCATTTAATAAATACAAGATGTTTCTCCTTAGACTACTTAGATGTAATTTCTGGTACCTTCATTGTATGATATAAATAAGAAGACATTTAATCAAAGTTTAGGTTTTGTATAAACATACTTTATATGTATATACTATTCTCTAAGGCTACAGCAGTTTCTTCTCATAGAATTGCTTACGAGATTATAAATTTTACATTTACATAAGCAAACTGCAGCAAAGGTTTGAGAAGGAATCTAATGATTTTGATCAATAGAAATAATTAGTATTCAGATATTTATTTCGAGTTTCACTCTTCACTCTGTATGTGTTTTGGTCACTAAATTTTATTTTGCTGATTTCATCAACAGCTAATGAAACAAAAGTTTAACAATCTTCCTTGGATTATTTATTCTGAAATAAATATGGTGCAAAATATAAAGTTTAAAATTATGTGGTAGAATTAAACTGTGTACAATTTTTTACAAAGACCCCTAAATTCAAGCCTGGTCATTCTTCCTACTTACCTTAAGGGAAGAATATTTCTAATTTGTGAAATAAAAGTTCCCACTGGTAACAAATTCAGTGAAGCTGGTGAACGAGGTCGTTGGAATTTTATCAAATACTAAACATCAGAAGAGACCTTCCAAGGAAAGAAGTGTAGCTGGTTTAAGTAGTTTGAGGAAGAGATAAACTTTAAATTATATTGTCCATCCAGGGGTTCAAGGCTATAAAGATGCAATCCAATAAATCACTTTGTTTTCATTGCACTATAATGAATATTAATTGAAGTTGTAGAGATTTAAAAGTAATTTCTTCTCATTTCTACTAGAATCTGTTCAACTAACCCCTGTTTATAAAACTTCCTTCTTCACGCTAATAACTGACCGATCTTCATTCTGTCTTATAATTTGCTCACTCTTTATGCATTCATTAATTCAACAGAAGAACTAAATAGAATGTCTACCAAGTACAAGAAATCTAAAGAGAAGGGTATAATAATTTATTAAAAGGACATGATTTTTTGCCATGAAGAGTGTTGATAACCTCTAACTATACAATCCTAATTTAATATTCACAAGCTAAACCACAAAACCATAATGTTATAGTTATGCCAGGATTCTACAGAAAAGATGAAAAAAATAAATAAAGCATCACATTTGTCATTCTTTTATTTAACCCAGTATTTATACTAAGTGTAAAGAAGACTATTAAAAACAAAAAGAACAGAGAATGCCATGATATTAATATCAGATGTGACCTATTGTAAAATTCATCTTACCTGGCAGGTTGAATCAATTGCAGGACTTTGCTGCAGGGAGAGAGGCTTCATTTATACGAAAGGAATTTGACAAGGGTATTCTTTTCTGGGCAAGGGCGGTAGTAGGCACGCATTGCTTGCAGCAGCTGAGCATATATCATGTCTCTTCTAAAATGTACTAAATGCAAACACTTTTTATTCTTCACTAAACACTTTCTAAAGTAGTCCTGGCATTCTTTAACTTTTAAAAACTTACTTCATTTTCTTGGAAGGCACTTATAGCTCTTCGGATTAATTTTTTAGCAAATGATGACGATCCTTAACGAACCACTTTCTAAATGGAAAGTTGAAAAGAAAACTCACAGAAAATTCTCGAAATACAAAAGTGGTGATACTTCTAAAGTAAGCTCCCATCCGACTCCGGAGTATCCTTAATACTCGCAGATTTCCTAGGTCTATGGACTTAACAACTGTGCTTTAATCTGCTTAAGGTCTGGGACTCATATCTTCCACTACGCCTTTTGATAAAAAAGAAATAAGCTTATGGAGACACTGCTGTCCCTGAGATTATAAATTAAGGAGTTACTAATCAAAAGAAGATAAAAAAAAAAAGAGATGTGACATTGGCAATGGTTTTAAATAGTAATTCTGGGCTTCATTCAAAGTCAGAGACTGAGTATCAGGAAATAAAAATAGAAAACGTCCAAGTCTCCATTTCAGATATCAACACCAGGAGGTGGGGTTGGGAAGAATGAAAAAGCAGCTACTGCTCTGGCCTAGGTCTAGCTCCAGGCAGCAGAAGGCGCCTTGGAACATAGCAACCTCCCCACCCCCATTCTTGGACCCACTTCCGCTCTCACAATAACGCTCCCCAAGGTCCTGCCTTTGATCTGTGCCTTCTTTATTTTCATAGTGTTTCCAGTTAAATTAATATCTGTTGAGCGAACATGTTTTCTGTTCTGGAAAATATCCTCACTGGCAAAAACAAAATCACATTTTTACATTAAAGGATATATATAACAATTATTGTAAATGTGAGTGTATTTTTAAATAAATTTAATTAACATTTTAACAAGCGAGTATTTTATTTTAAAAATTGTTGTTTGAAAAATCATATTAAATCACCATATTTAAAATAATTGAGTCACACTAAAAGCACAACATTGTAATGCTCTAAAATTTGTTGTTTGAAATTTCTCATTGTTCTGTGTACCATTCCAAACTTAAGGAAAAAAAATTCAAAAGAAACATGCGTTACCACTTCCTTTATAACACTTGGAGTTTTCTGGGGCAACTGAACTAAATGTAGGGAGGAAATAAATAAGTAGGTATGCTGAAATAGAAAAAAAAAAAAAAAACAGAAAGCTATGGAAATTCAGTGCTGAAACAGAAGCCGCCAAAGCCCTTCTATACAAGCATTGTTTTGGTTCCAATAACACCCAAGGCTGTGCAAATCAGGGCTCTGAAAAATCATGTCAGCTTCTTGGTGCAAATGAATAGACAAATAGCACAAGTGATTTGAATATAGCACACTCTACAGACTGTGGTTGAAGACACTTTGTTGTCAGACAAGAGATACAACTATTAGAAACTCTACACATATTTCAATCTCATTTTTTTTAAAACATACTTGTACCAGAGAGTCTAAAATGAATTTTTATTTTAATGATATTACATCTTTTGATTTCACTTACCTAATATTTATTAAATTCCCACTAAGTGCCCAGTATTTTGCTGTAATATCCAAAAGAGTAGCTACCAGCCACATGTGACCACTTAAACTTAAATTTAAAACATGTAATTAAAGTGTGCATTAGCCACATGTGGCCCATGGCTACTTTATTGGACAGCGGGTAGAGAATGCTGCCATCCTCACAGACTATTCTATTGGACAGGGCTGCTCTATAGTCTTGCTACTCAAAATGTGATCCAGGGTTCCGTAGCATCCAACTAACCAGAGTATAAGCCAAAATCTTGTTAAAATTGTTGAAACGAGATATGAGGTCATTTGTTTTCACATTAAAGTTTCGGAGATGATGCTTTTACCTGAGGATCCAGTTAAAATGCAGATTCAGACTCAGAAAGCCTTGAATAGGGCCCAAGAGTCTGCATTTCTAACAAACTCCCAGGTGACATGAATGTTATTGCTCCAAGTATCAAAGATCTAGTATCGAGGAAATAAAAATGTGAGAATAGGTTTCTGACCTGAGAAAATAGACCTTCTCTGAAAAGGGTAAGATTTAAACATATTAGCCATTGACATAATAAGGAATTTGGAAGAGATTACTGATTTGGAAGAAGATATTATGAAACTAATTTTATAGGTAACAACCAAACTTTGCAATAATTATTCCCTTTGTGATAACTTTAAGCGAATATGGACAATAAGGAAAAAAAGCACAAAAGTATTATGATGAGCACTCAATCGGTGAAAATAGATGCACGCTCTGAGTAAGAAATGAGGAGACAGAAACAAGGAAAAATTCAGAGGTCTCGTTGACAATTAGGATTAACAGAAATGGGAGGGTACAGCAGAGCTCCAGAGGTAAAGAATCAGTCACTCACAATCAGCACATTGCCATTTACAATGAATCAAGCCCCAAACTAGTATTTTAAACTTGAAACTCTATTGCTTAAAAAAAAAAGAATACAAATACAAAACATATAGATACTTTCCAGGGACCTAAATTACAATGAAAATATAGACAAGAAGAAAATTTCTCCCAGCTACTACTCTTAGATTTCCAAATTTCTTTTGGGAAACCATCCAAACAATGGTGCTACACAGCTAATATCTACAGCCACCATCCTGAGGAAAGTACAGAAATACCTGGTGGTTTGCAAAATTTTCCTACACAAAACTCTACCATTGAAACTACCTTGCTCATGAGGCACATAGGTGAAGAACAGCTAGAATGAAGTGGAATTTAAAGGAAAGGAAGATATTAGAGTAAAAGATATTTTTGCAGTGCATCTTCATAAATAAGTTCAGAGCTAAGACCATCCCGTTTCCTAAAATAATTCTACCATGTAGAGATACTTCTCAAATAATAGCCTGGACACTTGGAGGAAGATGTGTCTATAGTAGGACATCATGATCATGATCACCATCACCATCATCATCACCATCGTCATCATCAGAATATGTGTGAATGCTTTGTTGTAGATTATTTCACAGCACTGAAGTAGCAAAAGACTGAGAATTTGTCCCACCCCTATTTTCATTGCAAGCACTGATTACATTAAATCCTCTCTACGAATAAGAGTGAATATTTAAAGGACAAAATTCTAACTTTGGCTTGTTTTGGCTCTTGAGTAGAGTAAAACCCAATAATACAATCTAGTCAACACTGTGATTTGACCTGTAAAGAAACAAAAGTCATTAACAGTGTTACCATCTCTCATCACCATCAGTAGACTTCTTCTACGAGAAAGGAAAAATTATCTCAGGAGAGTGATTTAAAGGTAAAAAATATTTGCTCCCCTGATGTCGGTTTTGGTTAATGCTAGTCACAAGATAAGTAAAAGGATTAAACAAATGTGTTAGAATAAATGAAAACACTTCTTTTTTGGAAATATGTCTTTAAAAACATCTTACTTTTATGGAGAAAGTTTTTTTCTGTAAACAGTATTATTGAATCATTTTACTTAGGAAATCTTCGAGGCTTTTTTCCCCTAATAACTTTATCCTCCTCTTATGTAACAGACTTAAAACAATAGCAACACTATGTTTCTGCCTCTGGGCTAATCTCACCACCAATAACAGAAACTTCTTTGAAGTGGAGCTTTGCGTAATGAGCGGAAGGAAAAAAAATATATACGAGAGAGTTTTTCAGACAATATTCTTGCAGAAAATGTTTTTTATTTTCTTTTTTTTTCTTTTTTTCTTTCTTTTTTTTCTTTTTTTCTTTCGTTTTTTTTTTTTTTTGTTCTGGAAGCAAGAAGATTTATACAATCCAGCCATTGCCAAAGATAGACGTTACTTCAGGGAACTCAGAGAATGACATGGAGAAATTCAATTGAATCTTCTCTGTACATATTTGTGCAATAGCAATAGGCACAGAAATAGTTTGATCAAAAGTTCTGGATATACAATTGATGGAATCTGTGTAATTAAAGAAGAAAGAATCCATTTTAATGATGGCTTCAAACAACAGCAGACCAAAAAAACCTGAGAATCGAATACAGCTTTGATTTTAAGAAATGACCCATCCAGGGTGACACTCAGAAGTGAATATTGTGGAATAGGAATAGAAAGACTCAAACTCAAACATAACCAAAAAAGTTTAGGACAGAGACAGAGGTAACAAAATAAACTCCCTTATTTCATAAGTCTTCCACCTCTCAATTTTCCAAAGAATGACCAAAGAAACAAGAGGAAATGAGGACAAATCTATACTATCATAAAACACTTAAAAAAGAAGAAAGATGGTATACACAGGCCAGAAGCTTCAAGAATCTCCACTACACAGACTTTTATCAAGAAAACATGAAGAAAAGGGCCAGTCTGAGAGGTAACAAATGCAAAGGAGAAGCCAGCCTAGGGAATAAGTGGGCGGGACCTCAAATAAATTCCTACTTCGGAGTGACAGCTCAGACATTGGATGAAAAATTACAACCTCAAAAGAGACTTTGGAAAATATAACAAACGTTGGCACACAAAGCAGGGTGCCGCCAGCAATCCTTCCAAGCTTGTACTTGTAAAGAGATGGCCTGCCACATAGGACATGGAAATGCCATAGCCTGGTGGTGAGAAGAGTTTGACATTGTTGGAGTTCATTGTGGACGGCGCCTGCCAACACTTGAAAAGCCCATAGGAACCAAACTCTCTGCCTTGCACATGCTCCGGTGGTGGCATTCTTTCTCTCCTCACAGACTTCAATCCTGACATGGGCAAAAAGTTAAACTAAACATAAATTTATATTTTCTCTGTCTCAGAATCCAAACTTGTAAATGAGGTTCCATATAATCTAAGCTAGAACTATCTCTCTTCTCAATAGTGTCTTCTGTAAGGAAGAACAGATGGAAAAGCACAAAGTATTTGAGTCTGTTTACAAGCATGAGGCCTATGTGGAATATCAGAGCTAATTTTCATCTGTGTAACAGCTTTCCTGATAGAAACAGAAGAAAACTTTGAAAACCTCTTATTTTTATTGTCCATGAAATTTGAAAGGGCAGTACATCTATAAAACAGAACTGTCTGAGATAAGAAGTTGCTTCCAGATGGAAAATATGTTTCCAAATATTAATCAGTGGAGACAGCGAACAACAGATTGGTTGCTACCGAGTGCAGAAATATGGCGTGGCCTACCCGGAACACAGAAGAAAATAGCAAAGGGATCAATATGGTAAATGAAAAGATAATAGCAAGATGGACGATTGATCCAAGAGTTGCCATATGTTCATAATAAGAATTCCAAAGGCAGCGATTGAATGGAGAAAAGCTCTCTGCAGAATATGCAAAAGGAAATAACATAGAAAATAAAAGTGAAGATGAGTTTACTGAGCTAAAGATTGCCGAAACTTTCAAAAAAGGCTACCTGGATGCTAGGCAAATTTAATGAGAAACAAAAGACAAAAACAGATCTTGATAATTATAAGAATTTAAAAAAAGAAGGAAGGAAGGAAGGAAGGAAGGAAGGAAGGAAGGAAGGAAGGAAGGAAGGAAGGAAGGAAGAACACTATCAAGGCAGAAACCCAGCCAACACACACCAAAAAAAAAAAAAAAAAAAAAGGAAAAAAAAAAATCTCAATGTCATAATTCTCTTTTACAATTCTATATTTCAAAAGCAAACTGTTCAACATCTATAAAGTTAAGGCGACTATTGATTGTTACTCAAATCAGTATCCAGCTAAGCCATCATTCATGTTTGGAGGCAACAAAGACATTCTCATATTCAAGGACTTAGAAAATGTCCCTCACCTGCATTATTTTTTTAAATGAGATGTTAGAGCAGACTCTGAAATAATTAAAAATAGAAGGATTTTTGGTGAGCAACGTAATCTGTAATTATTAGAATTTTTGCCTGAATAATCATTGATGTAGTCATAGAACAGCAGCAACATATAATTATCTAAACATATGTAATTCACCATAAACAAAAGAGTGGGAAGAGATAGGTGAGAAAGAAAAAAAGAGAGAAAGAAAGGAAAAATAGGGGAAGGAGAAAAAGAAAAAGGAAGTAGAAAGGAAAGAATATTTACTCTTATCATATTAAACAAGAGAGCTTTCAATCTATAATTAATCAGTTTAAAAATGGGTTCTAGTTCATTTTTATTCAGTTTCATGATAATAATATAAAAATAGAAAAGTTAAATCATTGTAAGATAGCAAAAAAATTAAATGATATATCAGGATATGGTGGAGGTATGGTCACTGAAGATAAAAGAAAAATGCTTTTCTAGAAATTGATATGCAAAATTTTCACAAATAAATGCTCTGGGAAACAAAGAATGGTAAATTCATTCCATAATCACATTATAGTCATTCTTGTAATTATTTGCAAACTCTTGCTTTGTGCTCTAATTAAGCATGCAGTCTAATACGATGAATACATTTTATTTCACACTGTTGGTTTAGTAATTCTCAATAAATCTCCCATAGTCAATGTTGGCCGTCCACTCAACACTATTTCTGTATTCTCACAAAAATCCTGAGTGTCAGAAGTTGACCACCTCCACTGCCAGATCAGTTCTGGGAATGGATCCTTTTAGTTTAAGATAAACAGTTCGCTCCAGTCTTGCCTTCCCTCACCCCCAGCCATAGGTAATACCCCTAAACGGTCAGATCCAGGGGAGGCTGAAGGGCTCTTGCTTGGAACAATGGAACAGAATGCTCAGACTTTCCTCTGAATACAGTCGTGCAATGTCCTTAAAGTGCAAAATCTTTTTCAGTAATGGCACCAGCAGATAAACAAAGCTACAAGAAAAATGACAAACTGAGCCGCTGGACTGCTGATGTTCTGGACTTCCAGCTATATGAGCCAATGAGCTTTCTCAACCTTTGAGCCACTTTGAAATGAGATTTCTTTTCATTCGTCCTGAAAGCATTCTAATTGTTGCAAACTCCTTTTGTTGCCCTGTTAAATGTATTAAGAAATCCTTAATTATGCTGGAGCCAATCAGCACTGTTTCCACCAGTCTGGTGTCCCAGTGGGTAAAGCAATGTGTACTGAGCGACATAAACAATGATTTAAAATTTGCTTAGGCTTCAAGTTTCGGATAGATGACAATTTCCCAGCTACATAACCCGGGGTACTATCAGGTCTTTATGACTTCCAAACGTTCTCTTCATGGATGGCAAAACCTGGAAAGTGATCCACTTTTTATTGTGAGACTACCTTTAAATGATAAAATGGAGTAAGGATAAACACAGCCAAAGTTGGTCTTGAAAAGCCAAGAGTGAAAATAAAAAACAATATAATTTGTAAATTGAAAGGGGAAGCTAAATAAAGTGGTTTTATGTTGATTCTTCTATTTTTCCAAAATTTGTCCTTAAGATTAAGGTGTGTGTTTGCTTCCATGTTAAAAATGGTGATAGTTTGAGTTTTCAAGTTATCACTGGATCAAGAACCACATTCCTCAGCATCAAGAGAGTAATTTTAGGAATGGTTCTTCAGATTACTTTCCCTAAAGCAGGCTTATTGGATAGTACAGTCATACTTGGTGTTAAATTCAAGGAAAGCTACTTGACCAGATTTTGTGTTTCTCTGCCTTAACCAACCAGGAATTGGAGACCTCCCACCTATCTAATAATTTTTCCCAAGATAGTTGATTTTGCAAAGCTCTAAAATTCTCCACTGAATAAGTATCCCTGGCAGAAATTTCCTCTAAGTTACAAAGAATTGGAAAAGGAGATCATTCCTGTTGTGAGGGAGAAATGGTATGGGTCACGTGTCAAAAGAAGGAAATACCACTGGAAGAGAAGAAAACCTGAATTTTAGCTCCATGTATCTCTATTTTGTTCGCTCAAAATAAGCTACAACATTTCTCTAAGCATCAAATTACTCTAATATACAGCTTTGTTTCAAAAGTCAAATGCAAGAAAATGTAAGAAGTTTTTAGTGTTAGATTTATTTCTACTCCAGGTAAGTGACTTCTATCCCCAACTTTCTCATCTTTAAAACATTTGATTTAGGACTATTATTTTCCTCCCTTACAGTCTTATTATTTTTCTGCTAATCCGTTACCTACATCTTCAAATAATTTGTGTAAGCATGCTTTTAAGTGGGGAAATAATTCACCCAAGGGTTTTGAAGAATTTACTTTGCTCCATACACTGCGATGTATGTAAATGCAGGAACTGGTATTAGATCATCTCTTAAAGATTTGCAAGCCTAATAATTCTACGATTCATGAAGGGGAAAGTCTCTGACCCTTGGCAATGAGCTCTGAATTATATCCCCAGGAGATGAGAAGTCAGCAGTACAGTAGGCATTCCAGAATGAACCACTCTTATAGTTTCCCAACTGTTATGGAGGGCCGTAAGGGATTTGCAAAACAGCACATAAAATAGTTCTGAACATGGTCAAGTGTGTACGACTGTTTCCTAAGATGGCTACTGTTCAGTATATAATTCCTTCAGGCAGAAGCATCAAACATATTACATGTGGTACATAGGAAGACAACTTTTCATAGACACAATCTGCATTCTGCCAGTTTTGAGTTTTAAACAGGAGTCTTTACAATAGGGGTGTGGCGGATTGACAGATTTTGCCCATTTTAGTGCTTTTTCACAATGTTTGCTATGTTCAGCAGAATATAAGCTTTCAGATTTAAAATATGCTTCTAGTTTATCCCACTGTGCAAATCAGTGCATTAAGCAAACCTAGCAGAAAGCCTTAAGCAGGCAGCCAGAAAAGCTGCAAGAGACTTTCTTATCAAATGTGATGGGAAATAAGATTTAAATATTGGTTTGCCCACCAGCGTATGAACCAGAAATCATGACCCAGAAACAGGAAAAAAAATCACCAACCAAGGTCAACAGAGACACATACTGGATTGTGAAATTTGAAAAATAAAAAGCCACTTAAAATAATTTAAACTAAAATATACTGTATTAAGCATACTATATTAAGCATACTGTACTAAAGCACATTGTTAATATAAGATAAATGTCTACAACAAATAAACCCAAACGGGGTCTATATTTCTTAATTCCATTATAGTCAAAGTAGATATTCATGGCTGGCAGGAAGCTTTTCTGTAGGCAGGGATGCAGAGCTCCAGGCTCCTTGCACCCAGGACCCTGAGATCATTGTCCACATTTGATTGGCTGATCTGTCACATCCAAGGTTAAGTAGCAGAAGGGAGAAGAAAGTACAGAGGAGGCACATCTGCTTGGATAAGGACCCCAGCTTGGAAGTATTGCCTTTCCACGCGCATTCTATTAAGAACTCAATCAAAGGACCCTTTTGACTTCAAGGGAGAATGAAAACCAAAGTCTGGCTGAGTGCCCAAGGGAAAGGAGAGAAGTCTGCTGCCCAACAATTACAGAAATAAAAGAGTGTATACAATACTCACACCTAAAAATGTAGGTCGATACTGTCTTTCTAACAAATTTAACTTTTGGAAAAATATTTTAATACATCAATAGGAAGCTACAGTAATTATGATGAATTAGCTAACCATAATTAGTCAGTGCTCTCATGAAAATAAGCCATTAGTTGGAGAACACAAGTGCTAACAAATTTCAGGATACTAATTTTGTGACATTGAGGCACCATCACCCAAATATGGCATCAATGGGAATTAAAATAATTTGGAGACCTAATGGAAGATAAAGAAGAGAATGTGATTTTTTTAAGATCTAAATGTAAGTTCTTGTATTAAAAATGTGAGATTAAGTGGTTCCAATTTCTCCTCTTTAAGAGGTACTGATTGGATTTCCACCTGACAGCTACTCTTAGGATTTCTGTGATAAACACACTTAAAATGAGATAAAATAGAGAAAGTACTTTAAAATTTTATAGGGCTATGTACCATTTATATAAGGCATTTTCAGAATACCAATTTTTTTCTTACACTCAGTTTTTTAAATTCTAAGAACAAATTGTATGGCTTATTAATTCAATATTTAAATTAATTTGTTTAATTTTTTAAAATTTCAACAATAATTTACCTCATAATGAATGTCTCTACATTCTATCTCAGGGTTACTAATGAAAAGCTACTATCTTGCTACTTGTCATGTTAATTTTATTATTTTGCAGGTCCTTTGAAAAAAAATTACATGCTGTATTTTATTCCAAGTATTAAAGCAGAAAATTTCTTTTTTTTTTTTTGCGCTGCACTTCTGTCAATAAAAAGTTTTTAACCTTATATCATGTTTATATGTACATGCGTGTATATAATTCACAATTTACACACTTTGTTGTGGAATTAATATATTGTGTGATTATGAAACTTAAAACTTATAAATTTAAATAACATAAAAATGAAAAATACATTTGAAATAAATTTTATTTTATTTTTAAAAGTATAGAAAACTTGTTACTAAAAATTGTTGAAAATATTTAATTTATTATATAAGAAAATTTATATCGATTCAATAATATTTAAGTGAGAGCAATGAGATTTTGCTTGCTTTAACCCTTTAAGATCAAGCTATTTAAAAGTATTCTAAGTTAGGTTTATCTTTATAGTGGTTTTAATGTATGTCAGAATTGCGAAAGATATTTAATAAAGCTCCAATATGCAAATATGTACTAGGGCCTGTTAGATGTTGATGGTAATAGATGTAAATCTATATTTCAATAATCATGATGATTCCTAACTTTTTTTGATTTATTGTAAGTTCTGATTAGATCATTGTGGGAGTTGGTTCATTTTGTATTGCTTTCTTAATGTCATAATTGGGCTTGCGAAGAGTGTCTTCTTGGACTAATTGAAGCTAATAGCCCTGAAAATGTTATTATTCACTCTACTGGCATTTTAACACGACCTTTGGCCTACAGTTTATTTGGGAGAGTCTCTTAATGATTGTCTATTTGGAGAGGATTCATTAAGTTAAAACTAGATATTTCCACTTACAGAGGCACAGAAAAATTACACTTTCTTGCAATACACCAAAAGCAAATGAACAAAGTAGAAACAACTCTGAACTCTGAACTGCTCAGGAGCTCTCCCAGAAGGCTTGAATGGCCAGGCTACCTCAGACCACGTGGGGGCGCCAGAGTCAGTCAGGTAGGTGTTGCCCATGCTGTTAATCCACAGGCCTCCTGCTGAATTGCAAAAATAATTGCTTTATGGGGCTAATTACAGATGAAAGATATATTGGGCAGGCCTATAGTGAACAAGTTCATAGTGTGAGACTTGTTTATATAAACCTAAAAGAGAGAGAGAGAGATAATCAAGAACAAGAAAAGAAATAACCTATCACTTTACTTTAACTGATATTTTCTTGAAACGTACCACTGCCTAGACCTTTGGACATGTTTTATATAATGTTCTGCCCAGAGGCAAGATTTTATGTGCTGTTTAAAGTTGCTTAAGATTGTAAGTAAGTTTATTAGTAGTAGAGAATGAAAAGCTAGGACCACAGTAGAGTTTACAGCCTCCTTGGTCACATAGTAGTTACTTTCTTGTTTTTAACAATGTAGTGATGACAATAATTCTGATCCTGACAGTGATGCTGAAAGAATTATACAAGATAATGGGGCCAATAATACTCAATGTTAACTGTCCCTAGCATCCTCTATATGCCGACATATTTAGAGAATTTGTCATTGTTGCCTCCTAAGCTCAAGCTACCAATTTCTTAACTGTTTCAGAAGTACTCTAAAGTATTTTCATGTAAATTGGGATTAGACATTGTGATGGAGAAGGGAATCGGATTAATTTCCAAATATTGCATGAATAGTAAAAAAAGAAATTCAAAGTAGGCCTGTTTTTATACTCATTCTCAAAGTACCTGCTACTCATTCTGGATTTAGTGTGCTCACTAAAAAATAGTCAACCTTGTCATAGGCAAGCCTAATGTCTCCTCAGTAACACTAGAAAAATAAAAAGAAAACGACTAAAAGGGCAGTTTTATCTTAAAGGGTACACAGAGAAGAGAGAATGGAATAAAAAATGTGTATGTGTAAGAGTCTTAAAACACAATGAAAACTTCTGAGCTCCATGGTCTCAAAAAAATTATAATTCAAGATTATGTTATATATAAATGGTTCAAATCTAAGCATTTAATCAACTGGATGCTTTCATAACTGTAATCTCAAATTTCTTAATAACAAAATATTCTAAGATGTTTTTATTAAGGTATAAGATAAAGATATTTTAATAAAATCCCAAGTAGATTATTTTAGCTTTCATTATGGGAGAGAAAACTAGCCAAAAAAAAAAGATGCTCTTTCTGAAATACCTAAATACATATGCCATTTTCAAAAGAGCTTTTTGGTAACATACAATCCCCGAGGTCTGTTTAAATGTTATGGAGTGTATACAAACATATGCACATATGCACGCCCTTTATTCCTGCAAGAAAATGGTTTTTTTTAAAATAAAACTATTTCCCCAAATGCTTCCTGTTTGATGTTACTAAAGAAATACGTGGCTTTATTTTCTGAATAAATGTTAGCAGCACTGAAGATCATAATAAAGGGTGCTAAAAAAAAATCCTGCTGAAATAAACCATGTCAAATTTCAAGAACAAAAGTGAATAGAATGATTGGATTAATACTAAGCCAGTCCTCTCTCTATTATAATATCGATAAAGACTTGCAGATGTTTTCTCTTTCCAGTGTGTCATAAAAGTAAAAAGTGATGTGTTGTAGCTTTTAAAATGTATTATTCCATCATGGGAAAAAGAAAGAACATCTTTTGTACCTCTAATACGTGCTTCATGCTGTGCAAATATCTACAGTACTTATCTCACATAATACTTTCAAAAACCATAGGATGAAGGTAGAATTGTTTCCATTTTACGGGGAAAAAAGATGAGGTTCAGAAAAATTAAATCATCATGTTAATGTCAGAAAGCTAGTGAGTGGCAGGCAAAGTATCTCACTGCAGAGTCCACCCTCTTTCACTTGTGAAGCAATCTGGATGTATTTGGTCCATGGGAAAAAAAAAAAAAAGCATCAGGATGTATTTCCTATAGCAATCACGCCCCTACAATTCTGTTCATCAGCAGTGCAAACGTATGGGTGTGAGGCTGCACATTCCAGTCGTCTCCTCCCCACCATTTACACAGATGCGTACACCAACTCAAAAGACCTGACATGGAAAAGGACACAGATAAAATCGTTTGAACTGGGATAAAACATAAAACAGTAACACATGAAATCACCTACTTATAAAATGATAGTCGTACCTTCTGCTGGGATGGCATAAACATTAAATTGTTTTCATCCTAATAGGAAATGAAATCAAAATGAACTACAAATATTATCTCAAAAAGAGATCTATGACTTTCACCTTAAATTTGGTCTATCAATTTCAGTGTGTTCTTATGATATCTGGGGTACATTATACTGCAGAGAGGGGAAGAAAGGGGGCTATGCGTCCCCAGTGCTATGTTGCTGAGGCTAGAATTAACTAAATAATTCATCCAATGTAAATCTAAGCCAAGTAATTTTGTATTTTATCTTAAGGAATAAACAGAAATGATTCTTGTAAAATCTCAGTTTCTCCCAATAATAACCACAAATATGACAGACAGGCAAATTCTTTTGTGACTCTCTACCTCTCCAGGGAAGTTCAAGGCTGTGCACACCCATTTATTTAGGTCTCTACCGTCTCTCTATACGAAATATCAAGTCTGTTTCAAGGGTAAAATACAGCTTTTAAGGGCTCACAATGGGTCTGTTACAGAAGACTGTGAAGACCAAGTAAGAGGCAAAATTCATTTTCTCTGCTTGTTCCTCCTCTGCCCTCCCCCACCGCAACCACCACCACCGCAATGTAGCTGGAAGGCTGAGCAGGACCCAGGAGGGTTCAAAAACAGCGCTACTATCTTATAAGTTCAAGAGAAGCCTTTGCAGAGGAGGGCAAAGGGATCCCCGAGGCTCGCATAAGGGTCTGGGCCACTCGACCAGGGCTTCAGTGTCGACTCCGAAGGGGCCCCTTCGTGCACAGGTAGTGACCAAGCATCCTTAACCTGGCTCTGCTTTCAACTGACAAGACAAATTGCAGAAAGTCATTCTAAGCTTTGGCTACAGTAGAAGTTCTGATATTGAATGAGGCAAGAAGGAAAGAGATAATGTCCCTTTCTGAGTAAAATTTGTTAGGTTTTGATTCTCCTATAGTATCTTTATGTCTCTCCCCCACCACCGTCTTTCCCTTCCTATTTCATTTTGTGTGTGTGTGTGCGTGCTCACACACACACACACACACACACACACACACACACACCACAATGTTGTCTAAATTGGTAAACTCAGAAACTGAATTGATTTTCTTATAAAAATAAAACTAATCCCTTGCAGCTCTCGTTCCTTAGTTATGCTTACTGCATGATCGACTTCCTGTTCACAGGCCCCCAGTCATGCCAAGTCATGTGAATATATTTGAGAGATCTGTTTTGCTCAAACCCTTTAATCTCTTTGTCTCTGGAGACTTTCTCCTTCCCCTAAAGATTCTCCATTTTTTCCACTTAACTCACCTACAATGGTCACACTGTTCCCGCCCAGAGTTGTTTTGCCTGCAAAATCAGTAAATCAGTAAATATGCCTGTTTCTGCTTTTTTTTACCACGATGACGTTTTAATCTAGACTCATTGCTACACTATATTTATAACATCATGTTAAGATGGACAGATGTGTGTGTTTCAAAACTAGTGAGAAAAGATCCATTTGCTTGAAGCAGGCTGAATGTACAAGATAATAGTTGACAGAGTAAGAGTCTTGTCCAGCAACCCTTCTAACGTTCCCCAGCCCATCTGACTTGCCTCTTCATCACTTTGATCTTCACCTTAGATTCTATGAGCCATAATTTTAGTAACATTCTTTCTTGTACCATAAAATCCTTTCTCCGTGTGTCTCTTCTTGCATCCATTTAGCAAAACCCAGTTCTGGTGGATCTCCTCAGCTTTCTCTTTTTGTGTCTGTGTTAACTACGAGGAGGGTGTCAAAGACCAATCCATCCACCTGTGATTTGGATCCTGCCTTTCCCCATCTTCTCTTTAATTCATCCGATCAGCTATATTTGCCCCCTCTTGCATATTCTCTTTCCCGCGGACTTTTAAGCATGCCCACTTCTCTTTCATCTTACAAAGGAAGTTTCTCTTGAGCTCTCTTTCCCCAACGACTTCTGTGTCTCTCTCCTGCCCTTTATAGCCAAACTTCTTCAAAAATTTGTCTCCACGCACTAATTTCTTTTTCTCACCTACCCCTCACTCTCTACCCACTCTGATATGACCTCCATCCCCATTGCACAATCAAATAGCACTCTCCCAGGTCACCAACGTTTCCATTTTGATAAATTCCGTGGGTATTTTTGGTAGCAGTTACACTATTTATCTTCTCAACTCTCTTTTTCTCTTCATGATGATCGTCTTCTGATTTTCTGTACCTTCTCAGTGATCTTTCTTCTTTGACTTTCTTGAATCAGCCCCCTCTATCCTAGTCATAAAAGTATACCTTTCAGACTTAGTAGGCTATCTTTTCTTCAACCTCAACTCTCTCTAGGCATTTCATTCATGCACACAATTAAAATCACCTACCATAGTCCTATGCCACCCAAATTTATGCCATATTTTATCAATTGCAAGATGCTTACTCTTCCACATTTTAACATCTTTGAATGCAGCTATGTCTTGCATTGATGGCAAGCAATAGTGGTGGCTGTAATTAGCTCTTTCTTAGTGGCATATAAAACAGTACTGAATTAATTGGTAGCATCTTAGATTCAGCAAAACGAAGTATTTTCAGCCCTGATCCTTCCTGGAAAAGAAACAGGCCCATATATCTATACACCATTTCTTCTTGAAAGCTTGAAATAGCAGCACTGCAATGACCATTCTGTGGGACAATGTTTGTAGTAGATTCTACATGAATGACAACTTCTGGAACTATGCCACGTGATGGCCTTGGCAAAAGCACTTCAAATTCAATGCATTTAAAACCAAGCTCAGGAGTTCACGCTCCCCCTGATCTCCCAGCTGCCCGAAAATCTGCTCCTCTTCCTGTGTGCCCTGTCTCAGAATTCATTACCATCCTCCATCCAGAGCCCTAAATATCGAATTTATATTTCCCCCTCTCACATCCCATAGCGTCCAGTTATCATGTTTTTTTGATTCTCTGGATCTGTCCAGCCCTTTGTATTTCCTACAATACCTCCTCGATCCAAGTGGCCATCACCTTCCCCAGACTCACGAAAGTCTTCTAACTGTTCTGAGGACATCTGTCCTTGCCTCTTTTCCCATCTATTCTCCATTGACAGTATAATTTTTTCAAAAGAAGTCTGACAATGCTACGCCCATGTTTGAAGCCCTTCGGTGTGTACTCATTCTGCGCTGCTGGTTGTGTCCTCCTAAACGGTGTCTCCTGGGAGGCTCCACACTTCCTGGTCCTCTCCCATTGCTCAAGTTCATACGCACATTATGCTTCTTCATTCCCTAGGTACCAGCGCAGTCCATTTCTTTTAGCTCCCTAAGAAGCTTCTACTGCCACAGATAAGGTTCTCTCTGCCTGGAATGCTCTCAACTTTCTCCCTCCAACTCACATAATGGACCCTCCTCGCCCTTCAGGTCTTTGCCTAAATATTGTTCCTTCTGCGAGTTGTTCTCTGACCTATGCCAGCTCCTTCATCACGTGCTTCCTTTTTGATATTTTGAAATTTTATATTTATGAAATATTTTATATTTATTATATGACAATTTTATTAAGGTTTGCTCATCTCTAAGCTCCATGACAGCAGGGGCAATGCCTATTTTCATATTATTGTATCTCCAATTTTTAGCAGAATCCCTGGCACGGAGTTGGTGTTCGAGAAAGACTTTTTAAATGAATATTTGCCAATACAGGACAGAATCAAGTGACATCCAAAGTTCCCCATTCCATCAAAGGAGTGATTCTAAGATACAGGTTTTTATAGTAACATTATTTGTTGTATTTATCAAATGTTTTAGGCTTTTGGGTCTGCATCATTTTTGCTAAAATTAGTTTATTTAACTTAACTTAAATTTTTGCTTAACTTTTTGTTTTTATTTTTGTTTCAGTGGTGTTTGATTTTTTAAGTTGGTTGTTTCTGCATGATTGAAAAATTATCTTTAATTCCATTTGTCATCAGTCTCTTGCTATTTTTCCTTTTTGAATAAATATCTTGAATAAATACCCATTCACCTGTATTTCAAGGCTGACAAACTTGTTGACTTTAATTCTACAATAGTTAAGGTGATATTCTGTGTCAGGAATTTAATATTTTGGTAATGCCTAACAAGTGTTATTCTGCTACTTCTACTCCTTTAGGTCCTCATTTTAATTAGTATAATATGCTCATTAAATTAACAGATCTATTATGATTCCAGCATTCATGTAACAGACAGAAAAATGTCTCATGAGTCAATTGGAATCATTTTGTTAAAATACCATCATAGCCTTTTATAAGAGGGTCTTAGCAGGTACTGTTATTAACAGAGATAGGGCACAAATTGAAATGAGGTTTTTATGTGTTACATATTCTGAGTAGATTTCCTATTGACAAATCTGCGTAGAAGGCAGTCGAACTTTCAAAATATACCTTATCATCCATCCAATTTGCACAGTATTAAGGACCGTGCCTGTTTATATGACTCGGTGAGGCATAGGAACAAATTTGTGGCAGGTTGTAAAACACTATCTGATATTATTTTACCTGAATATCTGAGAAGTGCTCTATGTCTTTTGGGTCAACGATATCTCTGAATAAAAGGCCTCTATTTTTCCTTTCAAGAACATTCTAATTCTATATGATTTAGCTCCCGCCAAAGGCACCAGGTCCCAAATCTGCACTGACCAATACAATGCACCCTTCACTGGTTAGTTCACTAGCCGAGCTTTAATAACAGAAATAGAGCTGATCCATGTGCATTAACTACCACCCGTACTCTATCCCCAGCCTGGAATAGATTCTTACTAGATCTGTGGCCTTGGGCCAGTCACATGCCCTCTTATCTCTCTTTTCTCAAGTTTAAAACCTACCCTGACTCACTTGGTCATTATGAATATTTAACGTGTTCATACAATATCATTTTATAAAGTAAAGGTAGTACACAAATAGAAAATTTCACTTGTATTAGGAATAATTTGCATTTTGATTCACTAGCTGTTTCAAGCTCTTATTACCACTTGCCCACCCCACGATAGTCTTTTCTCCCAGATGTTTCCCCCCAACTGATTAGCTTTCACTAGAGCATGCATGGGCATATCATTCACCAAGGAAACGCTTTCAGTGATGCTCCATGACCTAAAAAAAAAAAATGAGTTAAAAGTCCCTCAACCTAACAATTCATTTCTACAATGTAGCCCTGTTCACCTGCATTTGAAGGCTGATAAACTTGTTGATGTAATGGGTGGGAATAATCATTAGTTCCAAGCGGTGAGGGACATGAGGAGATTCATTTTAAAATTGGTCATTTTCTTAGTAAATAGTTCCCTTTTTTGATGGCTTTTGCTCTTGGTGTGCTGGATGCATTCCCAGTGAGTTAGACCTGGAAAGATGTCCAGAAGATCAGGTGAAAGATTGATTATCAGGACAGATAGCAAAATACCTTGTGTGCAAGTTCTTTATTCCTACCCTATGTAGTATGTATCATCTAAGAAATACTCCTGTAAAGCTTATTAAGCTAATATAACTGGTGTTATACTTTGTATTTGGCAACCAAGTTGAACTAACCACAATACCAGTGAGCCCTAGGACCACCTGAGGTCAGAGTCTAAAGGAGAAACCCCATACCTCGTAGAGTGGACAATGCTTCAGCATGATGCACTCAGGAGAGTGTTCTGAGTTCTTGCCTGGACACCAAAACAGGGGAGAGAGTCCATGCTCCACCAAGTACGGACCCCTTGGCCACAAATGAAGAGATTTTTGAGGCTACTTGGGCTGGGAGACACTCGCATGCACCTGCAGCACAGGGAGGAAGCAATCATAAAGTAAACAGATGCTAGTGGTCAGTAGCATTTTCATCATCTGATTTTCCTCTCGATGGTCACTTAGCACACAAGTTGTCCACTCACACAGGTACAGAACCTCACAAGTCATCACATTGCCCTTCATAGAAATAAAAAGGTCTTTATTCATTGATCCTCCCTGCAAAATGTATTAAAGACCAGCTTCATATCAAACGCTATACTAGGTGCTAAAGATATGGTCATAACAAGACGTGTTCCTGAAAATATGATATATTCCACCCTTTTATATGAATGAAATTAAGAACTATATATATATATATATATTTATAATGGATTCTTTGTGCCCCCCAAAAACTTCAAATTTCCATAGCAATTAGTAAAGTGACTAAGTCACTTTACATTTTTGCACTTAATTCTTTGACTAATATTATAAAATGTCAGAGCTAAAAATAACTGTACATGGGTGAAATATAGAAGACAACCAAAGGGAGTTTTAAAAGAGGGGAGAAGAAACTAGGGACTTTCCATGAAACTGTCAGACAAAGATGGTCACAAAGCATATGATTCCATTTATAGAACATTCTCGAAATGACAAAATTATACAGATGGAAAACAAATTAGTGGTTCACAGGGGTTAGAGATGGGAAGAAAAGTATGAGTACTATAAAGGGATAACAGGAAAAAATCTTTGTGGTGATGGAATAGTCCTGTATCTTGACTGCGATGGTTTTTAGATTAATCTACATATATGATAAAATGATATCACACCATGTACAAATATAGTACTAATATCAAATTCCTGGGTTTGATATTGTCCTGTAGTTACATAAGATGTAGCCACTGGGAAACTGGCTAAAAGGTACATGTGACCTCTCCGTACCATCTTCACAATTTCCTGTAAATTTATAATTATTTCAAAATTAAAAGTTAAAAAAAAGAGAGAAAGCATGAGGGACTTTCCATGAAACTATCAGTTAAAATTTTTGTATAGAAACCAAATCTGCTTTTAATTGCAACCAGAGGTGGCTCTTACTGAGTTTTGCAAACATGAGTATTATATTCATACTTCTTCAACACTGACCAAGGAACTATAATTGCATCCACAAAAGATCTCTCAGTCAACTAATTGATGTTATAGTCTTGTGGTTTAATAATATGAGATCAGGACTGATGTTTGGAAGAGGAAAAAAAGCTTAAAGCCAGCCACCTAACATCTATCTAAATATTGTATTACCTCTCACTTCTATCACATAGTTTCCAATTATTGCCTTAGATAATATGAGAAATATCTCAATAATTCAAAAACTTTTTCTCAGAAATTGGTAAAAGCAGTATTATTAGAGTCATACAAATTAGAATTGACACAAGAAGTTTAAGATATGCAGCCATTGTTCATGCTAATTAACTAAAGTACCTCTTGAGTCTTTCTCTTCATCAACTGTGGTTCTATAATTTCTATTGAGGTAAAATTATCTACATAATGTCATTACCCAGGTCTCCAGTGTATAAGGATAATGGAAAGTGCCTCCATACTTTGCAAATACATTAGGTTCTGAAAGAATATTAACATTTTATTTTATATAAGTTCCTAATGGGAACATTTCTAAAACACTAAAAATAATTACTCAAAATGGCTCTCTACTTGTAATTGCAACAAATTTTGTAAAATTATATATTTGAGGAGATATTACTATTTATTGTATTTTGCACTGTTAAGACGCTAGACGTTCTAATTCACTTTAAATTTTCATCGAGCTTATGTATACATTATGTGTATAATTTAGAGATCAAGAGAGCATGATAATGAAATATATCATTAAATAAAATGTCTCATCCATGTTACAAAACACTTGCAATATTTCAACTTAAAATAATCGTATATCTGGTTCTCCCTGCAGTTTGCTAACACAGCTGGACTAGATAAAAGATGTGTTCTGTGGAGCCATTTTCATGAAGTTCCTTAAATTTGACCTCTAATGGCTCCTGTAAGTAAAACTTCAGAGCCAGAGCATGAAAAGAAATGCAGCATCTCTCTAACTAATTATTTGGGGCATGCGGGTGTGAAGAGCCAGTTGGTCCTCACGTTGGCCGCAGGACCAAGCCACATTTGCCAATGTGTTTACAAAACAGCTTGTATTCTAAGATTTTAAAAAGTTAATACTATGCTTCCTCACTGTGTCATCTTGTGTCTACTGCTCTAAAAGGCCAGAGTTATAGGAAAGGAGGAGCATTAGTCAGTTACTAGAAACTGGCATCCCACCAAATCCAACATGTTCTCCTATTGTACAGCAACATGTGTACATAAAAGTTAGCTATATCTTTAAGAATCATTTGAAACATAATGCAATAGAAATGCACTCAGGAAATACTTCAAGTTATGTCTTTTATTTTATTTAACCACTCTAAAGATTGGCAATTCCTTTATATACCATAAGTGGAAGCTTTTTATTATGGTAAAACCCCAAACACAGTACCAGCTCATAAAATTCTTTTTAAATAAATGTTAGATTGATGAATGTAATTAAGTGACATACTTTTTAAAATGTTCTCTTAGTGGGTAAGTGGATAAATAAAATGTGGCATGTCATATGATAGATTTCTTTAGGGCAATTTAAAAATTAAAAGATCTATATAAAATCAATTTAACCCAAAAATATAAAAATATATGTAGAGAAATCATATATCAGAATATATTAAAATATGCTATAATTTGTATAAATGTTTAAATCATACTGAAATATATTTTATACTGCTCATGAATACTATATTTGTATAAAACCATAAAAAATAGACTGAAATAAAATTACGATAAAAGTGTCCTTGAAAGAAGGGAAAAGGAATAAATTATAAATGGGAGTTTAAGGGCACTTTAGATATTGTCTTTATATTAGTAATTTAAAACGTAGCACTTTTTAAAAAACTGAAAATTCAGGTGCAATTCATGTCCATTTAAAAATGAAAATTACCTTTTTAATGAGCTTTTTTTCCCCTCAAACACCCTTGAATTTCATTTTATACTTTTATTTTTAGGACCCATTCTTTGAGTATTATAAACCAAATGAAAAAAGGTATTTTGTAAACTATACATACAAATAAAAGATAAATCTATTCTAGGTTGCTCTTAGTCTGTATTTTTCATGACCGCACAATGACTAATCTGACAAAATGTGAAATATTTAGAAAGCGTTTTCTTATTATAGTTATTTCTCCCATTCTTTTCTTGCTCTTAAAATTGTTCATCGAGGCTGTCTGAGAGACATGAAATCTTTGCCACTAAACCTCTACAAGTCAAAAGCAAACATGTAACCTAGTAAAACAGAAACCAGGGAGCCTGCTCCTCTCTCCTCCCCAGGGAAGATCTAAGTTGAACCTGAGGACATGGTACAACTCACCGCGCCAGTTGGCAGATACCATGAGTGGAGGTTGCTGCACTCCCAAAATAAGAGCTCCAGACTGGAGTCCCAGCAGGCAGTTCATTTCCAGGCCTTTTACATCATGAGTGGACTTAGTAGGGCTGCTCTGGTTAAAGAGCTGCTCACTTGGAAACAGCTCACACCTTGGTTTTATATGCTGTACCATTTTTTCGTAGAGATCTGTTATGTTTTCCCCCTCAAAAGCTGTCTTCCATTCCATAGTTAACCCTAGACCCTGAGCTGAGATCGAACTACGAGTCCTTGTCTTCCATTGTCTGGTCCACATATATCTTCATAATAAGCCCTATTTGCTTTGACTATACAGTTGTGAAATATTACAAGATTCTTAATCGATTTCCAAATCTTAAACAAAAATTTATTCTGTACGACTCATGTGTCATGTATAGTTTACTGTATTCTTATTCTCTGAAAATTCATTGCTTTTTAAAATGTGTAGAATACTCTCCTAACCAAATTATTTTAGTAAAACATTGCACATATTTATGACATTTAAATAGCTCCTGACAGAAGCAAGCGATGGGGTAGACTGCACCCAGCCAGACCAGTCCCGACATTCCCCAAGTGCTTGTTTCTCTGTCTACACTGAACCTAGCTCTGGGGATAACCCCAATTCTATGGTCTGACTCTAGTATCCCCACTTTCTGTCATATGCCTTGTAATTTTACAGAAATAAATGTTCTAGGTATAGATCTTCTGATATAAAAATGTACTCTTAATCTCTAGTTGAACGTTAAAATAAGATTGAGAGCAACATTAACTCATACTCATCATTTTGTGCATATTGAATATCCACTCATATCCATCCTGTGTATATTAAAGTACTGCTCTCCTGCCTTTTACTGACGGCATTTGGTTGACCTCAATGTAAGCAAGGGACAAAGGTCTCTGTAACCACAAACCTACTTGACCAAATGTCCCTCTTCCTTGTACAGGAGAGATTTAGACCAACTGAGTCAACTAAACCTCCACATTCTGTTGTCCCGAAAGGTATGACTGAGGTGGGTAAATCAAGGAGGGAATAACATACAAACAGCACAACCACACCCAATTTTTAGAACCTTAGCAACAGGTGGTTTTGGTTGAAAGCTGCATAAAGGCTCCCAGTTCAAGTGTTTGCTTGTGTTTCAGTGCCACAAAGGCCATTCTTGCTTTTTAAGAGAATTGTATGAACATGCAGCATCCCTAGAAGAACATTAAGCTAAGCTCCAAATTCTTAATTGTCACAGAGGCAGACAAAGAGATGTGCCACACAGATCCCCCATCAAGAAAGGACTAGCGGCCCAGCTGTGAGGAGTGTGGTTGATTGATCACCTCTAGATATTAGCTGTTTCACAATCCACCTAGGCGTTTGAGACCAGGTCACACTCTTCTCAGCAAGTGGTGGTGGTTGTCACTCACCAGGGTGATGGTTGCCACATGCTTTTCTCTTGATACTCCCAGCCAACGACTGAGCGAGGCAGGGCTACAGAGGACTTCATCATTTCCGCTCAAGGCAGGACACCTCTAAGGGGCCATCTTTGTTCTGGGACACCCGATCAGGATGCGGTAATTTGTCAGGTTGGCTCAATCCTGCTTCCTTTTCTTGCACAGGCATTTCTTTCAATAAACCTTTTGTAAAAATAAACCTTCAAACTCTATCTCATCTTCTGCTTCTAGCAGAACTCAACTCACTACACACACTGATGTGTCAGATGGGATTTATGACAATTACACAAACCTAAGAAAAGGGTATGCAGGGTTGGCTCATAAAACTTTTGGTGCAGGCAGAGAAAAATGGACAGGCCGTAGTGTCACTGCCATTGCCAGGAACAGGAAGAGAACACAAACTGGAATTTATCAAATGCTTATATTGTGCCAGAAATTTTACAAATGTTATTAGCATTCAGTCTTTAAGACCATTTTTTGAAATAAATATTTTTATCCATATTTCATAGATCGAATTTTCCGTAAATATTTATTCACACCTTCTTGAGTGACATATACTGACTACACTACGAAGTTATCTTCCTTCAGAGGTGCAGATATTTACACAGACAACCAAAGTAGAATATGACGAGTGATGTGAAGTGCAGAGAAAAGGGTCCCTGTCTGGCCTGAGACTTGTGCATAGGTTTCCAAGAGGAATTAAAATCTGAGCTGACTCGTGAAGCCTAAGGACCCACTTCACCTGGGATTACCCACGTGGAAAAAAAATGTGGCCAGAGTCATTCACACTGAGGCACTCCATGTGCAAATAAGAGAACTCGAAGTTTTAAATCCCAGGTTCCTTGTAAAAGATGGAAGTGGGAAGTTCCTTGCAAAAGACTCAGCTTTGACTCCAAAGATCATATTTAGTCCACATCCGTAAAAGTTCAGGATTGAAAATGGTAGTGGAAGGATATAAAATTGCCTCTCCATCCTTCACAGTGTGTCTAAAGCCAGCCTTCACCACTTTAATTCTCCAAGGCATGCTCCTTTGGTTCTGTTGTTTCCATTAGGAGCAAAATAAAGTTTATGCAAACAACTGACAAAAGTTAACACAAAGTTGCAAAGGTTTTTTTTCCAACTACTGAAGCTCCCCTGATAGCTACCTGAATGGGCAGCAAAAATATTTTCTAAGTTAGAAAATCACTGATAGTGAAGACCTTAGGAGGCCACCCCTAACTTCAGCTGTGTCATTGCTCAGGTTAAATGTTGACTTACCCAAGTATGGGTGGGCAGTGGCAAAGAAATAGTTTGGTTTTATAATTGAGTATTCTCTTAATACAATATTGTAGTCCTCATATTTTAAAAAATTATCACTTCCGTTGTTCTGAACTGCTTGTTTTGAATGAATGCTTAAATCTCATCGAATAAAAGATGTTTTGCCTTGCCAGAATAATGGAAATACTTTCATGATTCAGTGTTTAGTTAATGCAAATTATCTCCTCGAGACTCACCTCAAATTTTTCAGAGAGAAATCCAAACAAGTTTTATTAGGGAATATCAATATGCAAGTGGAACACAAAATTAAGGAACTAACAACGAAGCGCTCTTCAGTACAATCACTTATTTCAGCAGTTGATGGATTCCATTAGCAGAGTAATTTTGGTGCCGGCTTCCAGGTGAAGCATGATTAATCATGACTCCTGCAAGGCATTAATTCATCATTAACTGAGTAAATAAATATTTTTACATCTTTAATTTCAGTACATAAATCAACCAGGAAAAAAAATTATTTTATTTACTTGGTGGTGAGATATCTCTTCTGTAGAACTAAAGGTTTATATTGACCAGGAAAGAATCCAGGTATCATATCAGGCTAGAGCACTGGATTTTTAAGGAAGCAGAGACCACAGCCTTGATTGAGGTTAAGACAGGAAATATGCCAGAGCCCCCAGAGTCCATGGAGGCTGACTCAGAACTCAGAGTAGGGACTTGGGTGGACTAGGAGTCATCATGGAATGTGGGCTTTGATGTGATGGGCACCAAAAAGATAGATGGGCTTTGATGTGCTTTAGCGTAGGTGGAAGGGCCTGGCTCAGTGGTGGGCCCGGAAGTGGTGGGAGGGAAGTTATAAGCTGAATCAAACTCTGAGAGTGTCAATGTGCTGCCACCGACCCCTGTGGGTGGATCTGTGTAGAACGTCATACAGGGCAGTGGTTCTTAAACTTGAGCATTTGTCAGGATGAACTGGTCTGCTTGTTAAACATGCGGCTTCCTTGGCCCAACCCCAGAAGTCCTGATTCAATACAGAAAGGATGGAACCCAGAAATCTGCATTTTTAAACTCCGCCAGGCAATTCTGATGTAGGTTTCTGGTGAGAAACCATAGTCTAGGTGGTAACTATGAAATAAGATAAAGAAATAATTGTCTTCTACCTGTCAGAATGAACAATGATATACATAATCCAATAAAATAAGACTTGATGGCAAAAAAAAAAAAAAATGACTTAATGGCACAAATGAAAAGACAGAAATTACCACCCTCTCTTAAGCTGGCTACACTATAGGTAAATGTAAGTGCCCGATTATGCTGTCTCCAATTTTCAGAGGCCGTTAAGAAATTGCTAAAAACACTTTACATTTTTTAACTCAGAAAAAATTTTAATCCACTTTAGTGTACCATTTGAGTGCATAGAACAGGTACCGAGGTGGAGAAGGTATCGAGAAAAAACTAGATTCAAATTCCAGTTCCATTTCTGGTTCAATTTATCATATCGAAATGTTACTAACAGCTAAGCATCTCAATTTCCTTAACTAAAAACTTGGAATAAGAATAATACCTGTGGTGAATGATGGTGATGAGAATGAAAGGAGGAGCAGATGCAAATTCTGAGCATGGTATCCAGTCGATACATAGAAGAAGCTCTGTAGCTGTTTCGAATGGATAGACGAATGAACAAACAAACATTTGGGTAGCTGAGAAGCTCTTTTGAAATTAAATGAATGCTGAATATGTTGACAAACATGATGTGTTAGCTCTCGAGAGAGCGACAAACATAAGGAGTTCTTTGCTTTTAATTACCAGCTTCTTTCTTTTTTCCAGTGTGCTTTTCCCCACTAGAAACACAGTGTGATCATTCTTTATTTTTATCCTGCTTTGCTTTGATTTCCTATGTAGCTTTGGTATAAATCATTCAAAATACCGTTTAAGCCATAGACCAGCAGATCCTAGCAGTCTTTGAATTCAGTGCTGTCGAAGCTTACAAGAAAACTCATTCATTCATTTGGTTTTCATTTTGTATACCCTTCCCATCTTCCTCAGGACTTTTATTAATTTCTAGAGCATGGTCTGTGAGTAGCTCCACAGAAGTTCACAATTACGTGAGGCTGTCTTCCATGCTAACTCGTCAAATGGCTTCATTTGTAGGCACAGCTGTCTCATCTTGATTTCACTGGGAGCGAGGCAGAACTAGCTTTTCCCTTCTCACAGCCCATTTATTTTTCAGGCACGTGTCGCAGCATACATTAAGTTCAACTTCTGCGGAGTTGTTATGGGGGTGTAGAACCATGCACAGTTGGATGGCATCGTGCCCTCCAAATGGGACGAAGACAAACAATGCCGACGAAAGGACAGGCACAGCAAAGGGTAGGTTTTCTGGTCCCTGACATCTATCTCATGCTGTGGAGACTCCCCAAGCTTGCCTCAGGAAAAGAAGCAACTGTGTGACCTGGAGGGAGATGACACTTGTTTATTTATAAATAATTTCATTGATATTATTATAATCCTTATTTCAAAGATGAGGAAATGGAAGCATGACAGGATTATGTAAATTGCCCAGAGTCACAACTGGGCGAACTGCGTGGCAGAGGCTGGAAATCACATTTTTTTTTATCTTCGTCCATTTGGAGCAGCTAAAGCACAGTTCCATGGACTGGCCACCTTATAAACAATTGAAATTTATTTCTCATAGTTCTGAAGGACAAGGAATCTAAGATCAAGGCATCAATATGGTGGCTTGCTGGTGAGAATTCACTTCCTGGGACATGGCTGGTACTTCCCTTCTGGGTCCTCACATGGTTGAGAAGACAGGTAGCTTATTGAGACTCTTTTATAAGGATGTTTGTCTCATTCCTGAGGACTCCACTCTCATAACGTAAGCCCTTCCCAAAGGCCTCGCCTTCTAATTCCAACACATTAGGCATTAGGATTTCAACATACAAATTTTGGGATGACACAAACATTCATTCCTTAGCATTTTTCTAACTCCAAATTTCAAATTCCTCCCAAAATGACAATGTTTCTCCATATTCAGATATGACTCAAGGGCTAGCAGAGTCCCAGGGGAGAAAGGGAGGTGTGTCCAAGGAAAATGCATTTTTCCAGAGTTGATTTGCATCATCTGATTCAAATAAACCCCCAACATTGTGTTGCTTAAAGGTATTCTGTGAGTGTAACCTAATTAATTTATTGTCAGTCACTAACCACAGGAGATTTACTTTTTCAGATAGTCGCCATTGCCTGCTTGCTTTAATTTAGCCAAAGACATCTGACATCAGCCAAGGCGAACTGTGCTGTGGAATCATGGGCTGATCCCTGCATTCTTTAGTCCTACTTGGTTGAATTTCCTTGGACTCGAGTGGTCTGAACTTTTTCCAGTTGAAGCAATTGTGTTGCATACAACTGAGGTTTTAGTTAGCATATAATAGAATTTGTTCTAAGTAAATTTTGAATAAGCTCCAGTTCAAAGGATTCTGCAGATAAAATGCCCACAAACATAACCATCCCCTTCTCCAAAAAAGGCTACAGTGGATTTAATTTTTTTAACTTTTATTTTTATTTTTTTTTCCAATTACAGTTGACATACAATATTACATTAGTTTCAGATGTACAACATAGTGATTGGACATTTATATATCCTACGAAGTGCTCACCCCAGTAAGTCTAGTACCTGTATGATACCACATAGTTATTACGATATTATTAACTGTATTCCCTATGCTGTATCTTTCATCTCCATGACTATTTTTACAACTGGAAATTTATACTTATTAATCCCTCTCATCTTTTTCACCCATCTCCAATCCTCCCTGGTCACCATCAATACGTTCACTGTATCAATGAGTTTGTGTCTGTTTTGTTTGTTTATTTTGTGTTTGAGAGTCCATAGATAAGTGAAATCCTATGGTATTTACCTTACTCTGTCTGACATATTTCACTTAGCATAATACTCCCAACTTAGGTCCATCCACTTTGTCACAAAAGGTAAGGTATCATTCTTTTTTTATGGCTGAGTAATATTCCATTGTATATGCACCCCTATGTTCATTGCAGCATTATTTACAATAGCCAAGATATGGAAACAACCTAAGTGTTCATTGATAGATGAATAGATAAAATCGATTCAATTTTATCTTACAGTTCATACAAATGGCATTTCTGTGACTAACATAAGAAGGTGTTCAGGTAAAGAATTATGTGCTCCATATTCTCAAGTAAACCTCAGAGGGTCCCGTTTACCTTGTTTTATTGTGGTCTGGCAAGGTCCCTACATAAATGAACTACAGACTTCTCTATGGTCAGATGAGTATCCCTTACTGAATGTTCGATTAACTGCCTTAGATAAATTTTCCAGGCTCAGGAAATTGCTAAACACTCCAAGTCCTTTGAGCTTCAGCAGGAGATCAAGGGGAACTCTTTTGAACAAACACATGGGGAAGTGCAGCTCAAGCTAATATTTAGGGCTAGGGAACCACCACTACTCCTCATACCACCACCTATGCCCAGGGTGGAGTGTGTGGTTCTGGTCCTCTCACTTCCGATGGCTCTACTCACCTCCACTTCTGTTCCTAGACCCACCCCTTGTCAGCTCCTCCACAAGAGAGTGGCTGATCATCAGAAATAGAGATGTTTATGGGCACACTAGATGCCTTAAATTGTTGTTAAAGAGCACTGAGGAATCTCTCTGCTTTTTTCTCCTACCGAGTAGATCTGCTTAATAAGCAGAGCCAGACAAGGTCTGACTTCTTGTCCCTCTTTTTCTCCCTCTGAGTATGCAATTGAATAGTATTAGATTAAGAAATAAGTAGGAATTCTTCCTTTGGTTTAACAAGTGAGATTATACCGAGATTAATACATTGGTACTTGATTATTAATAAAAGGGCACTCTACTTCTCTTTTGACTTTATCCTTGAATTTGCCATTCCCCTCATCGGGCATCCAGCAGGGAAAAGTTCTAGATAGCAGCTTTTTATCCACTCATGCTTGGGATGCCAATTAAAACCTTCAAAATTTATACCAAAATTTATACTTAATTCTACTCAATTAATTAATCACTAGGCCAAGTGCTAATGATGAAATCCCAAAATGAGGGGAGGTAAATGTGTGATGGGTGGGGTTTTTACCCCTTATCAAATTCATCTCATAGGATATTTCAGCTATATCAGCTTGTGCATCCCTGAAAGGAGATTCTAAGACAAAGTCTTGGGTTCAGCACTGTATTTGGAAAATGATTTTTTCCCAGGGAGCAGGGAAGGAGGAAGGCCTGAAAACAAGGATGGAGGGAAATTCAATATAAGAATGCTTTATGGAGTAGGTGGTTGGTGCTTGACCTCCCAGGACCTTCTGAGGACCTTATGAAAGATGTCAGAACTGTCTGTGTGGCCGAAGCAAGCAGATGCATTTATCAATTGGCTTTCATCCCCTACTGGGCAAGAGTGTTTTCTAGGGTTCTATTTCCCCCAAGGCCAGGCTGAGTACACGTGAGAGCTGAGCAGGTTCCCCAAGCCATCCAATGCCAAGGTACCAGAAAAGGCTCTTCCTCTTGGCAGGACGTTCGAGGAATGTAGTGAAGGCACAAGTTGAAAACTCTGTTGCGTGGCATCTGTACAGAGCTAGTCCAGCCCTGCATAACACTGGTGGTCACAGAAGAAAATGAAGTAAAAAATGGCTCTACATCCAGTACCGTCCTCCAGCATTACAGTTCCCGACATGCCTTCCTTTAATTCCAAAATGTTGCAGACTCCCCTTCGAGCTACGATCAGCTACAGTGTCTGCAAGGACCTAATACATTGGATTGATGGCACAATCTCGATCGCTGCAGTTGGCCGGAGGTCATAACTGATAGCCACCATCAATCTCCTTCAGCATCGGTTTACAGTTTCCCTCAGCCTTGGGCAGCATTTTGGCAGCTCTAGGTTGCTTTTCTGATTGGATGACCTAGACTTTCATTCTTTAGAAATTGAGCCTTTATTTTTCTTGTTCTGATTGAGCCAAGGTTGCTCAATTGGATGTTCACAGCTGTCTTTGCACATGGAGCACCGAAAGGCACCCCAGAGAATCCCCCAATTCCAGAGCTATTCCTCCCTGATCCCATGATGTCACAGCAGTCTTAATTCCTCCTGATAATCAGACTCAAGTCCCCACCAGTATAGTAACTCATGTCTTTGCCTGTTGGACCTCTGACATGAGAATTCAAGAGTGATGAGGGATAGTATAGCTTCATCCAGTGGAACCCTTCCTGTGTCTCCTACAGATGTATTATTTGCAGAGAACCAAACTTTCTATTCCAAAAGTGCCTAAGATTGTGAGGATAAATCTGCTCCCCAGGTGACTTACTGGGAGCAATGATTAAAAGAGTCAATCCTACTTCTGCTCCTTGGTTTCCAAACACTTGTTTCCTATCCATTGGCAAAACAGCATCATATATCCACTGTTTTCCTCTGTGAGCAAAGCCTGAGACAAAAGCTCAGATACCAGGTCCAGAACTTTTCACCATCCCAGACTGAAACTCTATACCCATTAAACTGTAATTTCTTATTGTTCCTCCCCAAAACCCCTGATGGACATTCTTTAACTTTCTACCTCTATGAATTTGACTATTCTAGGTCCTCAAATAAGTGGAATCATTCAATATTTTTCTACTTATTTCTAGCTTATATTCAACATAGTATTGGAAGTTCTAGCCCAAGTGATTAGTCAAGACAATGAAATAAAAGGCATCCAAATTGGAAAAGAAGAAGTAATTTTATCTCTGTTCACAGATGACATGATCTTACATGTAAAAAACCCTAAAAATGCCATAAAAACTGTTGAGTGGCAATGGTTGCACAATAAGGGAAGTACCTAATGCTATTGAATTGTACACATATCTGGTTAAAATGGCAAGTTTTACTACAATTAAAAGAAAGTGCTTTTGTTTTTCTTTGCTGTTCGGACTTGAGAAAAATGCCAAATTGATAACCACATGCCAACGTCAGAAGTTGTGAGGGCCACATCCGGCCCAGCAGCTGTGTTGGAGTATGCCACCTAATAAACCAGTGGCGATGTCACTGCCAAAAGCAGGAGTATTTTAACAGAGCAAAGAAAACATCACGGAGGTATCTCGTGACGGAAACCTGGAAGATGGGAAGAATTTCCACAGGCGAGGTCGGAGAGGAGATTATTCCAGGCTTTTCAACTGCAGGAGCGAAAACATTGGCTCTTCTTCTGCCTTGGGACTAATACCATTTTCTTTATTTGATTATATTTAGGACATACTTTGAATAAGCTGCTAAGGTAATTTCCACTTTTATCATTGTTAACTGGCCAAAGAAACAATGGAAGCCAGCCACTATAGGAAATATTTGACATTTAGGAGGAAAAGAGGTACCCAGTGAAATCCAGGGTCTCCCCTACTCCCGTTAAGTTCTTCTGAAAGAATTTCCCTCTGCTCCTCAAGTTTAACAACTGGACGTAGGGAACTTACAATTTCCAAGCCATCAGGCTATTGGGAAAAAATTAACTATAAATTTGAAATTGTCTTAAGGTTTTCAATTTTTATAATTAAAGGTATTTATTACAAAACATAGTTATAATTAAATTATGTATATATATATCTCAAACTATTACTAGCATGTATTTCATTTAGATAGCCCATTCGTCAGCAACACAAACTTTCTATATTTTTCTCCAGTGCCTCATTTTTTTCAGACCCTTTCTTTAATCTATACTGCAATGTCTTTCTTCCTTGCAGCCAAATGTCCAAAGCCCTTTCAGTGTTCACATACTGGGTTGCCAAGCATCCTTGTAGCATCTTTGCCAGTAGCCTTGTCCAAGCACATAACGTTATGCCCTCCTACTTACAACCAGCCTCATTCTTTCATAGTATAGAAATAAAGGGTCTACATATCCTAATCAGATTTTTTACACGGACCCAAGTAGAGAGCACAATGTCAGAGTCGGTCTTTTTGCTGAGACGCATCCTGTGCTGTGAATTCTTCAGCTCTTTAGTAAATTACACGCAAGAATCAAGAGGATAAAGGATAAAGAGGACAATCCTTTGCCTGCTGATAAAACCTACGTTTTATTCTCCTTTTTGTACGTTGTATTTAATAACACCATAGAGCATAAGCCATTATATACTTTATATAACAAATATATAATTACAACACACGAAGTCAGAAAACACACCTCGAAGAATATTATGTATCTTAATGGGGAGTGGAGAGATGTTTTAGAACAGTGAGCACTGGTTTTCGACTCTGAAATCCTTAAACTGCATGCTGCTTTCGAACTAGATTATGATTCTGCCGGCTATCTGTGTCTTTCAGCCTTCTGTCTTGCATTAAAACATAAGTGGCAATTGCCACTTAGAAAAATTTGGAAGAGAGGAAAGATATTTTTTCATTCGCTTTATTTTTTGAATTTTGTGTGTATAAAGCACTCACTTGTGACATCACTGACTCTTCACAGAAATCTTATGGAATAGGTATTACTACCCCCATTTTCAGCAGAAGCTGAGAGATGCTAAGAAATGTCCTCAAGGTCAATCTCCAAAGAGTTAGAACCTGGATTCATATAAGATCTGTTTGAATCCAGAAGCTTTTGATTTTTCAAAGTCCAGGACATGGTTCTCATTGGAATTCGGTGTATAAAATTACCATTAGAGTTGGTAACTTTATGAAAACAAAAATTAAGTTTTCCTTAAGAAAAAGTTGGCATACATCATATATATTAATATGTCTATAAAATCTTTGCCTCAAAAATTACTTATTAAAAACTAAAAAAGGGATCTTATTTGACTTCCTAATAGTCTTATTCACTTAACACATTTTGCTTCATATATAAAACAAAACATTTTTATGTTTAAGACATTATTTACGTACGAATAGTTCACTAACATGATACAATAGGTATTTTTTGTAAATACATTTTTAAATATTGCGGTCTATGTAGAATATTAAAATCAATCCTTCTGATGAACTTAATCCCTGTACATTTCAAGCCAGCAAACCAGGGGAAAAAATTATGTGGAGGAATGGGGAAAGGGAAATAAGGAAGTGGCCAAGCTTACTTACAAGAATGGAGTTCTTCTGCCACCTGGTGGTTCTTCTGTGCTATACCCAGAACTATGTTATTCAAGACCTTTTTTTTTTTTTTCCCCTCTATATTTTGAATATATTTTTATTTCTAAAAGATATATTGCTCACTAAGTGATTTCCAAATCTGGAGACCCAACACAGTCACCAGAAAATACATTCGTGGGACTCAGCCCTTGATATTTGACCTCAGTTGATCATGATGCAGTTGTTTATAAACTGGACATGGCATCCCTGGCACTTTTCACAAACAACCAGTACCGTTCCTTCCTGGGCTCCCAGCTAAACTCCATCTAGCACCACTCCTTAGCAGGGTATGACCACGTAACTAAGCTCTGGCCAATGGAATCTGGCTGCCTTCATCTTTTCTGAATGTGGGTGTCTTTCTTCCATTGTCCTCCACCTGGATAGCCTGGCTAATTTTCGCATTGGCAACAATCTCTTTCTTGAAACTCTGTATTCTGTTGGGTTTAGTTGGATTTTCTCTCCTGGTTTTCCTTCCACCAAATAAACATCATCTGAGTAAAAGTCAAAGATTTCACTGTACCCTGGCTGAACTGACCTCCCTGCCTCTTCTGCAAAACATCAGACACGCCCCCATTAGGACTGGGTTTGCTAGTGTTTCTGCCTGGACCACTCTTTCCTCACATACCCACATGGGACTTGCCCTACCTCATTCTAGTCTTTGCTGAAATATTTGTTTATCAATGACACCTCTATTAACAAAACGAACTTCTTCCCAAAAAAACTCCTTATTCTTCATATACGGTTTTATTTTTTTCCAAAGTAGTTATAACATTCAACATACTGCACAATTTTATTTATTATGTATTGTCTTCCTTACCCTAGAAAATAAAATTCATAACAGCAGGGATTTTTGTTTTCTCCACTTCTGTGCTCTTAGAAACAAAAACAGTGCCTCGCATATTGTAGGCACCCAAAAGTTCATCTGTCCGGTTACTGAAAAAAATAAGTGAATGAATGAATTATGACTCATGCTATTGGTAAACATAACATGGGACAATTTTCAGCCTTGCAAGTATTTAAAAGCACAAATTAACAGAGTACCATATTTTTCTATTAATAAATTTATACAATCTTTAAATATAATTCCTAAACAAAATGAGTGTATAGTGAATTATATGCACATTTTAGTTAAATTAATGTAGTTATTTTAATCAATTCACCTGTAATCATGAAACATTTATAACCTTTAACCTAGGAATCTCAGTTTTGAAATCGTACTGCAATGAAAAATACACATTTATTGAATACACATATTCTACATAGCCATCTACTGCAGCTTTATTAATAATGATGAACTCAAAGAAACTAAGTGTTTAATAACAAGAAAATAATTAAATTGTTAATTCTATGCAGTGGACTATTTTGCAGCCATTATAATCATAAAGACTTCTACAACCTGGCAAGTTGTTTATGAAAAATACTGTATTATGATAAAATTTTGAAATGTCTAATTACACAATTTTTATATATATATGTAGGAAAAGAATATAAGGAATGCAAAAAAGTTAGAAAATTGCATATATGGGTAATGAGATTTTAAATCTTTTTTAGGGGGTCTTGATTTCCTAAATGTTCAGATATTATTGCTATAGTTTTTACAGCTCTTTAGTACTGGAAAGGAAAATAAATTGTCTTATGTACTTCTAAATATTTTACCTTTACCTGATGTGAATTTATTCTACGTTCTAAAACAGGATATTACTTGCTTTTATGTAGCCATCAAGAACAATTTGCATCTCTGTGGAAGTATCTTTAGAGTCTTTTAAACCAGATTTACTTGTATGAAAATGAGCAATTAATCTAATAAATTCAGAGTGAATTTAACATTAATTCAATAATTAAAATGTTCTTTCCATTTTCTAATATGTCTGTTCTACCTTACTGCCTGTTTTAATTGCTTGTTTTGTATATAGTTGTGCCCATCATCTTACTCCACTTTAATAAACAAGACTGACTATCACTGTCCCTCTTTAACACACATTAATGTCCATCAGTTCATAGCACACTCCCCAGGAAATCACAGAGGGGAGGGTTTTTCAGACATAGGAATTCACGACATGGATCCACCCCTCAAAAATTGGATTTTCCTTCTACCATTTGCAATGACATGGATAAACCTAGAGTTAGTCTGCTGAGCAAAATAACTCAGATAAAGAAAGATAAATACCGTATGATTTCACTTAAATGCAGAATCTAAGGAACGAAAAGAACTAATCAAAGAGACTCATAAATTTAGAGGACAATCTGGTGACAGCCAGAGAGGAGGGGAATGGTGGGGGGGGGGGGGGCGTAGGGTGGGCTGGGAGAATGGGATGAAGGGCTAAAGAAGTACAAATTAGTAGCTGAGAGATGGTCATGGGGGTGGGGAGCATGGCAGAGGGAATGCAGTCAGCATTAATGTAATGCTTACATGTAGAGCCAGAGGGGTGATAGAGTAATTGGGGGGATTGTTTCATAAACTATATAAATGTCTAACCAATGTACTGTACACTTGAAATAATAAAATAATAAATAAATTATTATTATTATTATTAATAAAATAAAATGATGCTAAAAAAATTGGCTTTTCTTCCTTGATGACTGAGCTGAAGCGTCAGCCTTCACCAGATCCTGGGACTGTGTCTCCTTGTTTGATCTGCCTGCCCTTCCCTACCAGCACTCAACCCAGGTCAGCCCTCACCTTCTGTCTCGTGTGACCTGATATATTATTGAAATTCAGCCTTCCTCCCAGGTGCCTTGCTCAGCAAGGATTTTGGCTGCGGTCTAGCTGCCCTTACTAGTCATGGTGAGAAGGGTAGCTGGTCTCAATTTCATTTGCATCACTCTCTGCTAGCCCATCACTCTCCATTCAATACGGACAGCCCAAGAATTAATGGGAGTGGGAGGGCACGGTTGTGGTCATGACATTAACTCCTTGCAATAAAACAAAGTCAAATCAATCATTTTTTGATTCTCATCATTGTCAAGCTAAAGATGTATATGACTAAAAAATACAAAAATTAAAAAAAACCTTTCCTATGGGCCTTCTTTCCACAAAAGTGCTCCCTGCAGAAGCATGACACTTCTCACACCATGGACAGCCTTGCCACATGACTTACTTTGGCCAAAGGCATGTGAGAGAAAGTGATATGTTCTACTTCCAGTAGAAGCCGTAAGAGCCATCACATGGATATTTTCTCTGCCAAAAGACTAACAACGTCCTACAGGGGCTGCTTCCAAAAATGAAGCAGAGGAAATGTCCTGTGATGGAGTTATAACAAAAATTTTTTTTAATAAAAAAAACTCTTCTTGTCAGATGCCACTAAGATTTTTGGAGTCCTTTGTTACCACAACATAACCCAGCCAATGCTGCCTGATACAACCTGTGTCTTCTTAACGTTTGAGGAGCCAGTATGATACAGTGGGCAAGCTGTGTGACCTTAAGCAAATTACCTAATCTGGCTGTGCCTCATCTATGACATGATTGAAATAATATCTATTTAATGAGGTTATTATAATAAATAAATGAGTAAAAACTTACAAATACAAAAAACACTGGTACGTAATATATGCTTAATAAATGTTAGCTACTGCTGCTTTTTATTATTATCATTATTGTTATTATTATTGCAACAGACATGGGTTTTCTCCTAATTCTGTATACGTAGTCTCCAGGAGAGAGTCTAATTCACATGGTGCTCCATCTAGACTTATTTTTCCAAATGTCTTTAACTGATCAGCCATTTCCCTGTTGTTTAGTCCCCTCATCTAAACACTTCCATTGATCTTCTGATGTCATCATGTTTCCTGTTTCCATTTAAACTGAATGGTGAGGGTTTTATAGCATGAATTTAAACAGGATCCAAATACCTTCAGAACATACGACTCATCTTTACTTCACACTCTGACTTTTGTACTTCTATAGATTTCAATCTGTTTAAAATAAATCAATTTATACACCAAAATCTCCACTTTAAAGGACATTCTAGGACGCATATGTTTGATTTGTAAATACTTAGAAGTACCTGAAATGGTCATAAGTTATGGAGCCAGAGCCTCAAGGAAAATTCTTTTTAGAAACCATTCTTTTCTACTGTCATGTTTTCAAGGATAGGGAATAATGTTCTTTTCTACTTTTTTTTTTTAATATAGGACAATGATATAAAAAGACAACCTTTGTTTCTTAGAAATCCCTTTTTGCGTGTCCTTAGTTTCTTTATGTCTTTCTATTTTTTCCACACAAAACATCTTTAATCATCTGTGATGCTGATTTTCACTGCAACCCATTTTCCTGGATTCTATAAACAGAAGATACATACTTTAAATTCCCAAAATCTCACCTCGTTCTTCATTGCAAGAAAATAAATAGAAAGTTCTCTCTCAAAGTGAAAACGATTATTTTTTTGTTCAGCTTTATAGATGTTTAAGGGCTCTGGGGTTGTTCTTCGTCCCTGATTTTCTAACTAGCCACCTGGACTTCAGCTTTTCCCTCAATCCAATCTTTTCTTTATTTTACTGTCAAAATCACCTTCTTAAAAATTTCAATTGAATCATTTCACTTTCTGGGGTAAAAACCTCCATATGTTCTGCAACCACAGTAGAATTATGCCAAATTACTGAGTGCGTTCCTGTTCGCTAGACCCTCCCCGCTCATGGTCCCTCTTCTTCTCATCCTGTGATGACACTTTCTTCATCACTTTTCCTGTTTACTCTCTAGCTCCTTCCCGGCCTCCTCCTCCTTCTAGACCTGTAAATGCAGACCTTCTCCACGATGATGTCCTCAATGCCATATACGTCCCTTTCTCTCTCCTCCCCATGGATTTCAACTTTTCCCACGTTGTCACCGATAACCACCTGTGAACGTGATCCAGAGCAGAGCTGTCCGGTGGACACATGATGAAAGCCATGTGCGTAATGTTACATTTTCTAGTAGCCACATTTTAAAAAAGAATCGTATGAAGTTAGATTTAATAACATTTTATTTAACTCAATATATCCAAAATATTATGGTTTCAACATGTAATCAATATTTTAGTGAGATATTTATATTATAGCTTTGAATTAAAGACTTCTCTGCAATCTGTCCCCCAAAATACTTTTGGATCCTATCCTCCATACTTCTCTAACCATAAGTAACACTCCAGAAAGGGGATCACAATACTTTTGGTCCTTAAGCTAGTTATTTGCCTCATATTTTCAAATGAACAATTTTGAAGCTGCATGTAATGAGTGTCATTAGCCTATGTAGGTATATTAATACATGTTAATGCAGGCAATAGACTGGCCATGAATAAAGTATTTAAGTTGTTAGCACTTCTCAAATCATAGGACTCCTGACTCACATTCATAAGCTCATTCATGATGCCCTTCCTCAGAGCCCCTACTGCCTCCATGCAAACCTGAGCAGGCAGGTGACAAGTCACCCCTGCTTATGTCAGACACTGAAACTGAAAAATGCCCCCAGATCACTACCAAAGAGAACAAATTGCCCTCTAGACACAGTTTTGGCCCTAATGCAAATTCTGATACTGACGTCCTACCGTCTTCTCATTTCTGTAAAGATTTAAGATGCTTGTAAAATTCTGCTGCTTAACAAAGCAGACGGATGTTGGGACCCTCTACTGTGTGTCACTCAAACAAGGGCTTGTGACTCTGAGATGAAACCCTACAGCTGCTCATTGTAAAATCCCCTCTGTTTTATACAGTGTTGTAACTAAAACCATTAGATTTACTTCTGCCTCACACTGCTTACTAATGAGAGTCCAAATCACTATTACATCATGAATGTCTCATCTCTATTCACTGCTATAACTGGAATCAAATCTAAGAGAATATAAAGGATGTTTAGTTCCCCGTGTTATATATACATACATCAAAACGCCTCCCTGGAAAAAATAAGCTCTGCGCTGGGAGAAATAATGCTCATCAGTCTTCACATCTCCTCAGAGAGAAAATACCCAAAGCTGCCAGAATTTAGGCTTTCTCAATAAGCCACTTCCTAAAGCCTCTGGTTCAATAGCTATAATTCCAGGAAGCTCGCAAGCATGACTGGGACTTGTTTTCTACACAAAATCTCTTGTGAACTAGTTTAAAAATTGTATTTGATAATTAGACTAAGACATTTATTTTAAAAACAAATTTATTTAAAACAAACACACTCTTTTAAATCTGGGATAAATATGATGGATGAAGTTGTAATTCAATATGTAATGTCTCAATAATATAACACGTATTAATATTATACCCTGAAGATCCTCTTTAAAATTCTATAAAACAAAATAGAGGATGGAGGGGAAAAAGTGAGAGAAAGAGGAAGCGAGACAGGATAGTAAAGAGAGAAGAAAAAAATCACATTTTAGAAGCAGTAAATGGAATGTTTTGTTAATCACATAGAAAATTATATCAATTAATCATCATGTGTGACTTTCCCTGGGTAATCAAAATATTAAATAATTTTGTCGGCATTGATCACGGACGATGAAAAGCTACTGAAATCATTCTCTTGGTAAATTTTCATTAGGAAATCTAGGGGGTATGCAGGGTTATTTGGAAAGTTAAATATAAGCTTTCTAACTAAAGAATCTGAATTTTGAAATTCATTAAATCTGTGATTTTCCCCAAACACTGTCAGATGTCGGGATATTTGTTTTCCTCATCTGATTTCAGGCGTGCTCTGTGATGCAGTTATGAGGTTTTCTATATTCTGAGTTTAAATCTTGTACCCCAGAGGAAAGCCTCAAGGTTTTAATTTGTTTACTAATATAACATAAATACAATCCATTCATCCAGTCTTATTTATTAACAACAGAAAATGCATCTGACATGTGCCTTTCCTTAAGTAGATACTCAGTGCTCTCCATTATGTAGAAAATAATCATTGCCTATGTTTTCAACTATTCCTTGTGATCTATAGACATGGCAGAGAGCCTATGAAAACAAAAACAAAGCTAGTAAGAAGTACATTAAAGGACTAAAAAATACAAGGTACCATTCTTTTCTGAAAACCTGGTATATTTTCAGGAAATCTATATTTGCAGGAATTTGGAGGAAAATCAAAAAGAGACTAAAGTCTTTCAGTTTCTTTTGAGTATCACAGGTAGAGATGTCTGGAAGGAGAGCTGGGGATGGATACTGAGTGCAAGATGTTTATTAGAGATCAAAGCCTGAGAAAGAAAGGGAGAGGAAGCAGGTCTGTTGGAAGTCACACTAGGATTCAGGATTCTCAACGATGGTCCATGCTTTGTTTCTTTGACAATTAATCTATTGGAAATACTTTGGAGGCATTGTTCCTATAAATTTTTTTTATGGATCCTTATTCAGCTTTCATTCATAATGTTTATATAAGTTTTTGGTTGTAAAGAAAACCTTCTTTCATGCTAACTGATGATGAATCATGATTTCTAGAGAAATATGCCAAAATGTTAACATTGGCGGTGGATTTTTTTCTGCTTCTGTATGCATTTCTTCATTTACCAAATTATCTGAAGTGAACATGTAAAACTCTGATTTTTTAATAGAAGTATAACTGACATATAATAATATATTAGTTTCAGGTGTGCTGTATAATGATTCGATATTTTTATACCATCTGTCACCATACCAAGTTACAAAAAGTTTATCCTTGTGATGAGAACTTTTAAGATTTATTCTCTTAGTAACTTTCAAATGTGCAACACAATATTATTGAATATAGCCACCATGCTGTACATCACATCCCCGCGACTGATTTATCTTATAACTGGAAGTTTGTACCTCTTGACCCCCTTCCCCCACTTTGCCCACACCCTAGACCCTTCCCCTCTGGCAGCCAGCAATCTATTCTCTATATCTATGAGTCTTAATTTGTTTTTGTTTATTTTCTTTTTCATATTCCATTTCTAAGTAAAACATATGGCCTTTGTCTTTCTCTGTCTGACTTATTGCACTTAGCATAATACCTTCCAGGTCCATCCATGTTGGCACAAATGGCAAGATTTCACTGTTTGTTTGTCTTTTCTAGCTGAGTATATATTCACACTTTCTGTATCCATTCATCAATCAACGGACACACTTAAGCTGTTTCTATATCTTGGCTGTTGTGAATAACTGCAATCTTAAAAGAGTTTTAAATATAAGATAAAACCCAACATTAAAAGTGATGAGACAAGTATACAGGACAATATGGTATGAGGAAGTTTGGATTAAAATAAATAAAAAAAAAAAAAAAACTACTAACAATTAGCAATGGTTTACTTTGAAGAAAACCATAAATAATTTTGCTTTTTTTTTTTTTACTTTTCCAACTTTCCTATAATGTGATGTTATTACCTTTATTTTTGGGTTGGGGGAAGCAAGACTTCCGGATTCATTTACTTTTCAAAATAATATACAAAAATATATAAAATAAAGAAAGTGGGTGAAAGAAGTAAATGTTGGGTAGCTGAGGCACACACATATCTCTCTGAGCTGAGAGAAGAAATTCAACGTTGACCCTGGCTTAGGTCTCCCTGTGATTCAAGTGGCAGTAGGAGGCGGTTCGGTTTTCCAAGAGGGAAGATAAATAGCAATGTTTGGGGAAGGAGGGAGGCTCCAGTACAGTGACTAGTTAGATATTCCTTCAGAGATTATCAGGATTTTTGAAAATGAAAATGCATTTCTTTACCAGAGTTCTTTTTGAAGAGACAACATCGACCTATCTTTCTTCCATGTGAGGGGCTTTCCAAGCATCTCATATGAAAAGTACAGCAAGTGTCATCCGATTGAGAGTCCTGCCAACACCCTCCTCCCCCATGAGTCATTCAGGCGTTCATCACACCCACAGACCCTTCACTCACACCAGCATCTCCCACCACCGAAATGGTTGTGAACTCAAGACTAGATGTCTGCTGGATTCTCTCCTCATCCACTGAGACCAAGTCCTTTAGAAACCACTGAGAACAAGCCTCTTAGAAAACACACTCTTAACTCCAAGAAGAGCCTGCGCTGCAGCATTCGGCCTCAAGGACCCAGAGACTGTTCTCGCAATCGCAGAATCAGTCAGCAGGAACTTGACTGACTGTGTTGGGGAACTTTTCCAGGCCTCATCTTATCTCTCAATTCCAGAAAGGTAATAGGAGAAATAAATTAAGCCTACACAAGTATTGCTGCAAAATCAAAAGGAAAATTATAAATGTTGTAGAAAGTACAAGGCCAATACCATCTCAAATGCCAAAAATATTAACTCTTTCCAAATCTTATGTGGTTATAGCTTATCTCATTCAAATCAAGCATTCCACCTAGAGAGATAATCTGGATATGAATCCATTCTACATTATAATACACAAGAGACAGAAATTGATGGCTTCTTTTTAAAACTTTTGAAAACCCAAACTATACCTCTATAATATATAGCTATCTCAGAAAATTATTATATCTCAATATACCCACTGGAAGAATGTCCAATCTGTGTCATTACTTATCTTTGAAATTTCTAATTGTGCAATGTAATCTTTTAACGGTCTTACTTAGAATATGTGTTCCATTAAAAAGAAAACTTTGGTTTCTGAATTTAAGTTTAATCATTTTATAATTATATAAAAATGTTCTAAAAAGAATTTTATTCTAATATCTGATTTCATGGGATTGTTTTTATTTTATACAAATCGAGTCTCAACTAATTTCAGAAACAATGATCTGTCTATAATTCAGCCCTCAAAATAAAATTCAACTAACTATAAACCATTAGATGCCTGTAGGGAGATGAAATTTATTTATGATGGAAGTCTTGTGGTCAAGTGTCAGTGACCTAGAACAAGGGCATAAGATTTCTAATAATTGAAATAAAAAAATTATTAATTAACACATTAACTGGACTATGGCATAATGAGGAGAAAGCATTTTTTAATGAGACTTAGGAAGGCTTGTTCTAAAATAATGGTTTTCCAGAATAGTACTTCTGTCTTCTGATGGGATTTTGAATGGTAGTTATTCCACAAAGTAAAAGAGTTCATTGGAGAAAGCATAATAAAAACACTTCCGCCTGGAGAATGCAGGGTGTAGGTTGTGTGTGCGGTACTGTGTCAGGGTTTTCTAGTAGAGGAGGAGTTGAGGTCCATGCTTGGCACATGGTAATTACCACCTGAGTGTGTATAATTAACAAGTCAGAACATAGGAAGAATATATTAGGCAGCACATGGGTTTTATATCACTCAGGTGGTATCACATATATGACTGTTAACTATTCCAGCTATATTTAGAGCCAGCCTTGGAGCAAAGGATTAAAAAAAAAAAAAGTTATTCATTTGGGTGTGATTCATTGCTATATAAACATAAAACGACTTTAATTTCTAATAACTTTTTTCTCCTAATTTAAATTTGTCCCTATCAATTGGGTGAAGGCCATTCAGATCATAAATGAAACAACATAAGGGTTAACATAAATTCTTATGTAAGTCATGATTCAGTTGAAGCCACATTATTTCATCTAATCTTGAGGGGTATTCTAAGGATGAATGATGCCAATCCCCAGGGCCATAGCCCCCTGGCTCAAAGCAAGAGCCATGTGGGGACCTCGAATTTGGCAGTGAGAACAGAAGACGCAGGGAGCCTGTGGGTAGGAGACAGAGTTGGAGAAAACAACAGGGTTAGCCAAGGATTCACTTTGATAAGTAACCTCTGATTAAATCTGATCACACGTGATGTAACCATAAAAGAGTGAAAACGATATGTCATTAGATTAAGGATACGTGAAGTTCACTTTACGTTCATACTTCTATGTATGATATTAAATATATTTATTGCTTTTATTCTCTTTACAAAAGGGCAAGGAACCTCTTTTTGTTATGAATCTCCTTTAAAATATATAAAAACCTAAGGCAGTTTTCTTGGTGTGGGAGTTGCTTTATAGCAATAGGATAGAGGTAATCACACCAGTGGAAATTCTGCACATGGGGAGATGGGAAATATTTATCAAGAACGTATGATGTAAAAATGAATGTTCTCTTATACAGCATAGTCCTCAAAAATGTTGATCAATTTAAGAAAATTGAAATAACATTTGTTCTTTCCTGGGACTGGATTTATATTTGAATATTTTAATACCAGTTAAATAGACAAATTTTAGAAGAATTCTAAAGCAGGATGTGATGGTCAATAACTTTGAGGAGTACTTGGAATTTTGAGAAAACATAAAATAAATCCTAGACCTTTGAGGCTATGATAGGCTCTCCAAAGAGGAATTATCAAACTCTAAAACATAAAAGTTTTGAAGACAAGTTTTGATTTATAATATGATTTTGCATTGAGTTCAATGTTTTATTATTTCAGCAACAACAACGAACATATGGTACGATGGTCAGTTTTACGTCTCAACTTGACTGGGCCACAGAATGCCCAGATATTTGGTCAAGCATTATTTTTTGCATGTCTGTGAGGGTGTTTCTTGATAACATTAAAATCCGATTCAGTAAATTCAGTAAAGACAATTGCACTCCCTAATGTGGATGGGTGTTATCCTATCAGGTGAAAGCCTGAATAGAGCAAAAAAACTGGCATTCCCATGAATCAGAGAAAACGCCTCCCACCTGACCACCTTGACCCCGGACATCTGTCTTTTCCTGCCATCAAATTCCAAATGAAACATCAGCTATTCTTGGTCTCAAGCCTGCCAACTGCAGATCTGGGGGCTACTCAGCCTCAAGAACTTCCATAACGGCACGAGCCAATTCTTTGTAATAAACAAACAAACAAACAACATATTGGTTCTGTTTCTCAGGAGAACCCTAACACAAACTAGAATTCCCATAATTTCAATGGGCAAATTGAGCATTTTCCTAGGCGAAGTGCCTTCTTGTACCAGCATTTAACCTATTTCTTGAATGCAGGGATATATAATGCATGAATAAATAAACATTTGAATGCACGAATAAATAAATGATTAAATGTTTAAATGATAAAATGATTCCAAAAAATAAATCTGTGATTCTTCAATCAAATCTGAGAATTTTTCAAAAGCAACTTACTCAGATGGTTAGCTTCTTTCCTGCACAAAGTAAAGCAATGCCAAATGACCCAGAGAGGTTTCTGGAAATGGGAGGCTGGCATGCCCATGTGGACTAAATATCCAGTTGAAAACTGACCAGTGCAGACTATCCTCCAGATTGTCAGTGCCAAGTAAGAGCGGCCAATGTGTTCTCGCAAATGAACGAGTCTCTAGAGTAACATTATTTAAAGCCTGGCCCTCATTAGGCAATTCACACTCCCTCTACTTTGCTGAGAACAGAGCTGACTCACAACAGTTTTCTTTCCTCTCCTATAACAGACACCCATCTCTTAAACTCTAAGAGGCAGAAACAAGAAATGGAAAACACATGCACAAATCTGAAAACTTATCCTCTCCACCATACTAGAAACCTGGGAGGGAAATGGCATTCATCGTTCGAAAATTAAAATTAAAGCTCAGGTAAAAAGCCATGTCCCTTTTACTCTAAACTCTATTAAGAGTCTATAATTGTTTCAAGAATATTAGAAATGGGGATATTTAAGTAATTGAAAAATTACCTAAAAAGACTCACCTAAAAGCTATTGAGCCCTAAATCTATACCAGGTGTTTCATTTTCCTTTTCTCAACTAATCTTTAAGAAAGTTATTATTATCTTCATCATAAAACTGATATTCAAGTGGATTTGATAATTCACCCCCATTCAGACCTGTCAGGTATCAGGGTCCAAATTCATTCTGGTCTCTTTGACTCCTGAAATTTCAACTCTATCATTCTGACTTTAAATATAATTTTATGGTAAGACCTATAGTTGGCCACTCGGTGAAGTTCTGACCCACATGTAATAATAATTTTCGTCATTACAGATGCTACCACAGACATTTAATCAACTAACACCTTTTGACAAGCATTGTAAGTCAGGTGGTTCGGAAAGTCTGTGCCTCCTGGCATTTTCTAATTCTTCCGACGAAAGCTCTGACATCTGGTATTCCCAGGTGAATGTGTCCTAACTCCAAGACCAAGACCGGACACACTCAGAGGCAGAATTCAAGAGGCCTTCCTCATCTGTATACATCATGCGTCTAAGTCAGGAAGAAACAGAAAAATGAAATCCTAACCTTTTAAAATGTTTATCTGCTTGAATTACTTTACTCAGTTCAAACAGTGGTGTGGTGACAGTCACATCACTCTAAAATGTATCTGCTCCAGACACAACACCAGACCGTCACATATCGCTGGGGTGCCCAACTCTTTCATTATTTCATTGTCTAAGTGTGGGCTCATCAACACGAGGACACTTTCAGGAATGCCAAACAGTTACTGACTTCTGAGACTTTGTTAGCAAAGCACAATGAAATAAAGCACAGCTTCCTGCCCCCAGCACTCCACCACGAAATACCAGATGGCCCCAAGACATCAATCATTCACATACATGTGAGTAAAAGTATATTTTCACAACATCTCAGCTGCTATCATGGGTGACAAGAAGTCCTATATATCTGCTCTCAACCATGCCTCTTATAAGTAGCATAGACCACGAGCTTCTTTTTAAAACTCTCCTAAAGGGCTGTGCTACTTTTCATTATGAATTCCTCTCTGTAGCACAGGAGTTTTATGTCCAAAACCTAGAACCAAATATTTATTTGGACATTTAGAAAGCAATATTGAATACTCACGCCGTGAGTAATCATCACCTGCTAATCCCCAATCATATTGTGTTGTCATTGAAAATGCTGATGCTAGAACATCAAATCCTACAGGTATCTCTTGGGGATGCTAAACTACCTGAAGCTCGGTGTGGAGAAGAGATGGAGTAGAGAAGCTGCTTAGGGAAAAAAAATCAATCCCAAACCCATATAACACTCCCTAGATTAAAAAAAAAAAAAAAAAAAAAAGTCTACTCTTAAATGAAACCTATTCTGATACTTTGTCGGTTCTTTATCTTGCAGATTTATTTCCATGAAGGCAATGACTAAACGTGAAAATCTACCAACCTGTTCATTGATTTTTATATTGAGTAAAATTTTAAGTAAAAATAGGATATGCTATACCACTTAGCACAAAACTGCCAAAAGTAATTTTGTACCCTTGGGAAGTAACCAAGAAACCTTGGACAGAAATCAATATTGACTTTTCAGGACTCTTCCAAGAGAAGAAAGTCTGGATTGTGATGACCTCCTTTGTAAAATATGAGCTTAACACCCATATAAACCATCTTAAAATGTTGCCATTACGATCTCAGATGAGTGATTGCCAGACCTTAATTTTTCTGCCAGCTAATCTGAATTTTCATAAGTTGAGCTAAAGGAACTTGTACAGAGTTTTTTTTCCCCCAAATAATATGGACGAAGGATACAGACGAATAAAAATATGCTGAAGTACGCTGCTGAATGAGACTGGCCAAACTGAAATAACTGATTTAAGGTCTCTATCAAGTTTCAATTCATATAGCAAATTATAAGGCAATGCAATGTACTGCCATTATCGCAAGATGTTGAAATATAAATTTTTCCCTCAAGTTCCCACTTTCCCTTTCCTACCTGCTCACCCAACTCAGGCAAATCGTGTATTCTGAGTTATTTCCTGAGGATGTGGGTGTGATAGGGTGGGGGGAAAACAGAAACTTCCTACAAGTCTTTGGTTTATATTTTCCAAAATCCTAAACCCATAAAAGGATTGGTTTAAGGGCAAAAACGCATCTGGGGGAAACCATCAAGATTTATACAGGGAGGGATTTCCCCTAGAGACTAGGGAAATAGTCTGCTAGGCTGGGGAAGAGCAGAAGAAAGACACAGTATTGGGGTTTAGAGAAAGAGAGCATCGACCCTGGTTTCCATCTTAGAACTTCAGTGAGGCAGCAAGACCCTGATGCGGTTAAGGAGACAGAGAACAAATGTGGATATCCGCCCCTCTTCTTAGATTGTGATGTAAGTGATATAGAAATGATGAAGTCACGGGTTAGGCATAAGGCAAATGAAGTCATAGATATGTGCCAGGGCATGTCCCTTGCCAGGGAATAATATGGCAGCAGGAGAATGGTGTTCCGGCTCTCAAGCGTGGCATGAACATAGCAGAGAGGCCCCACCCACTGGTTCCAGGTGAACAAGAATGAGAGCTGTCTGTACAATTTACTACATGGATCAGTGAGCAAGGACCGCATGGGATCAGTGGTTAGCAAATATCTGTGTGGACAGATGACTCAAGGACAAGATGGGTCTTACAACACCCTGAAATTACATAAATTTCCCTGAAACTAAGGCGCAAGCGAGAGGAAAAAGAAACAGCTTTAGTGTCTAATGTCCTGGAGAATCGGAGATTCAAAACTTTTAGTTGAGCTCTCTCCAGCTGGTGCCAACCATGGGCATCTCTCGGGACAGCTGGCACGAGCGCTGTAACACCGGGGGCAAGAGAAAGCCCAACCGCAAGTGGCGAAAAGACGAGCTCGGATGCTCGGCTGCCCACACACAGTCCATTTGCCCAGAGGCAACAAGCAGTGTCGTGCCTTGAGGCTGTTCGTGGGGAGCTTCTAGGGCTTCCAGCGCTGGACTTGCAAAACAAGGGTTATTGCTGTTGTCTAGGTGCATGCAACAACCCACCGGTCCGCATCGAGACCCTCATGGGGCTCCCTGACCACACACCTGCCAGCCAGGGTACGAGCCCAGCCCCTCACTGCCTTCCCTGCCCCTGAGCCGCAAGGAGGGGGCCAAGCTGACTCCTGAGGAGGAAGAGATTTTAAGCAAAAAAAGATCAAAGAAAATTCAGAAGAAAAAAATACGATGAAAGGAAAAAGAATGTCAAAATCCGCAGTCTTCTAAAGGAGCAGTTCCATCAGGGCAGCGTCTTGTGCACATCGCTGCAAGACCAGGCCAGCGTGGCTGAGCAGATGGCTCTGTGCCGGCTAGAGGGAAGGAGCTGGAGCTGTGGCTGAGGAGCAGGCAATAAAGCTGTTATTGTTCCGGGGCGGGTGTATTTCTTATACTTCTGGTTTATTTTGGACCAAGATGTGTACCTGTTATAACAGACAACATAATTAATACATCACGAATTATAGTTTATGAGTTCGTATCCAAGTACTCGATCTCCCAGATTTTCCTAATATCACGAACACAATGAAATTTTGCTGCGTGTCCTGTTGACCCAACTAATTTGTCATTTGCCCTCACACATGTTCTTAGTGCTTCTTATATTTGCTCTCAATGTGCATCTCACTTCCCCTTTCTTTTGCCCCAGTTTTTTTCATGAACACCTACTATGTGCAAAGCATGATAGAGTGATAGTCCTTCTGTCATTCAAGTCCTGTGTTCTATCAAATTTTTTTATGAACTATCATTTATTGTACAATAACTACGATAAGAGTTTTACAAGAACTATCTCTTCTTGACAAACACACACACACACACAAACTGAGTTCAGCATCATGATCCTCTTTTTCCAGATGGAAAGCACAAGTTTCAAAAGGCTCTGTCACCTGCTCAAAATCAAATGGTTTGAAAGTAAAAGAAGCTTCTAAATCTTTTCAGTTTCTAAACCTCCAACCCCAATTGATCTCTAGGCTTGCTACTACCTTTTGAATGTATTGTCACCTCAATATATATAACCTAATTGTCTTTTTTTTTTCCTCTTTTTCTTTTCATCATACAACTAGGTAATTATAGGATGTCTTATCATACATAGTCATTACTTATGTTTTAAATTTGCCTTCCAAACCAAACCAGAAACAAAGGTCAAAGATAGGCAACCTTTTGAGGAACCTATTTTTCCTATATTTCCTACTTTTCCGTAAATAGTAGTGTCCTTCCAACAGTATTCAGTCTTGTCGTAGTCTCTTCTCTCAAAAAAAGAAGTTAGCATTCCTTTATTCCTCTTTTCCTATAGACACTTACCCTATCTCTCTTCTTCCCTCTATAGCTAAGATTCTTTAGAGTGTTTGCATTCTCTGTATTCACTAGCTCACCTACCAGTGACCCTCAACCCACTGCAGTCTGGCTTTCTCTCCAACTAAGCCACAAAGGGCTCTTTGCAATGTCACCAATGAATTCCTTGTTGCCAAATTCATTGAAAAATTTTTGTTCTTTAATTTTTCACTGTGGCACAAAAATACAGCTAAGTAGGAAGAAAAGAGACTGTCAGCTTGATCACTTTTTCTGAAAGCGAAATCTTTAAAGCATTTATTTTCAAGATGATATTTTCACATAACCAGGTCAGTTGCTAAAACTATCATATAAATAAGTAAAGGAGACAGTGTGAAAGCTAGGTAGAAGAGAGAAGAGACTCAAGGGGTTTGTTCCTTTCTGAACAGCTGAGTTTCCCATTATCCAATGGTGGCAGCAATCCAAGACCCTCTCCACTTAGAATCCTGTTCTTAAATGCTCTCTTCCTTTGAATTTTGGGACACCTCTTTACCCCAAGTCTTCCCCATGGACCACTTCCATTGCCTGGACTTCTGTTTTCCTAGCTAATTTCTACTCATGCTTTAAGTCTCGGCTTAAACATCTTTTCATCATAGAAGCCTTCCATCATTTTCCAGAATTAATTAAATTCCCTCCGCTCTAGACAACAACACAATCTCTTCCTTAACATTCATCACAGTTTGAATTACTCATTGAATGTCTGTCTTTACTAAACGGTGATATTCAGGAGGGCAGATAGTTGTGTTCACTGATGGTTCCAGGGCTCGACAGTATCCGACACATTATAAATGCTTGATAACTATTCCCTGAATTAAAATTTTCTTAAATCACATTTCCCATCATATTTTAGTAGGTGCATTTTTTAAAATGGCAGCATTTTTAAAAAGGGAGTTATCACGATGGTACAATGCCTAGAAGAGTTGTCAAAATGGACCAGGAAAGAACCCGGGAATATTTAACCTACAGAAGAAGAAAGCATTTAAACCTCATCATATAACCGAGACCCAGAATTGCTCCCTATGACCAAACGAGAATATGGAGGAACAATTCAGCTCAGTATGAGGAAACATTTTCCAACAATTGAAGCTAGCAAAAAAGTGGCATGCATCAAAGTAGAAACAGTTCTCTGCCCCTGTTCTAGTTTCGACAGACACAATGTTGAGAAGGGATTTCCTTACTGGGCAGGCAAGTTGGAGGATATAAATCCTGAAGATCTTTCCACACTCTCAGCTTTCTTTTGTAAGCGAAGAACTGACATGTCATCCCTCTTCCCTTTGATCTATCCTAAATTTAAAGGGGAAAAGTTATATAAAGAGAAAAGGTGGGCAAACTTTCAGAAAAGAACTGTGTTTAACATACACTGTTGTTAATGACTTTTTTCTCCTCCAGGTATATTGGGACTTGTTCTATTATTTTCATGTTCACTTTGTTTTCCTTTAAGGTTTGTTTAGTTGATTAGTTGATTTATTTGTTTTTTAGTATCTACAAATGTGTTATTCATGCAAACAACTTACTGCACTTTTGCTCTTTCTTCTGAATTTATAGCCCAAGCTTGTGGTTCAACTAGGAGCAATTGCTCAACAAATACGAAAATGATGATTGCTTATTGTGAGTGTTTAATCTAATTTTTCAAAATTTAATAAACACTTTTACAGATTTTCAAAATTTCCAGTCAGTATACATCCCCTGAGACAAGCTGGTAGCAAGAAGTAGCTAGTTAGACAGTTGGGAAGGGGGAAATTATTTTTGAAATAAAATCATGAAGCCATAATATTAGTTCAATTGATGTTAGGATTCTGGGTTAAACACACTTTCTGCATTAGTAACCATTCTATTTCACATTCTTTCTGTCTGGCCTTTCTTGACTCTCAATGCCAGGATTAAAAACAATAATGATTGTGAATACGGAAGCATTTGGAATATAAAATAGTTACACGAGCAGTCTTCTAAAAAAAATAGAGACAGTAGTTAAGCTAAGATTTTTTTCACTTATTCTATTATTCCCAAGACTATTTAGTCTTTCTCTACTATTAAACAGATAGCATATACACCATGGTTTTCTTACAGAGAATTAAACCCTTTTCTTTTGAGAAAAGTGGTTTTTCAAATAAACTCATTTAAAAATGAAATCTCTACATGATAAATTTGTTTGCCCTGAACAAATTTTAGAACATGTCAAATTATAGCATACTTGAGATGATATTATCCCATTCAGTACTCATACTCGAAACTATAGAGAATTTTTATTCAATTGTCTATAGAGATAGACAAGGGACTGCAAAGGACCTATAAGTATGAGGAAAGATATGCATGTAATGGTAAAGGGGCAGCAGGGAAGTGGTTTTGGAGCATGGTAGCAGCGTGGACAGGGGGAGGCACAGATCTTATGCAGCCGGATAATACTCTGAGCGGTTCAGTATTAAGGCTAGAGCAGGCGACCTGACAATGAGAAGGTATGGTGAGAGAGTACAGTGAGAGGGTAAGGTGAGAAGGTACAGCGAGAATCCCCTGAGCCACTAAACCCCAAAGGTTGGCTGGATAGGAGATGCTTGCCAAGGCATCAAAGCTACTCTATCTTAAAAGACATCGGAGAGATTTCTCCTTCTGAAAAAATGAAGTAAACACACTTTCCCCTATTTCTCCTGATAACTATAGTGAGAAAAAAAATGAGGACATTATATATAAAACAAACATTGTTAGACTTTAAAAGATGAAGAGAAGAAAGACTGACTAGGGACCGCAAGACCCATGGAAGACACAGCAGTGCGGTCTCTAGGTTTTTAGGCTCTGAGTTTTGAGTTGTCTTTGCTTCATATATTCCAGACCATTTTCTGGAGACACCAGCAACCTAGAAACACCGATGGACTCACAGGAAGTACCACAGGTAAAAAAAATCTGTGCTCCCTCCCAACCCTACTCTCAGCAGCAAAGGCCAAGTGGGGTACCTAGACCTGCACTGTTGCTGAGCTGTAATGAGGCACCTCAACCCTTCCTCCAGAGTGGTATCAGAGAAGGCTCAGATGGGAGTAGAGGTTTTCATGCCCACAGAAGATGAGTCTGAACTTCAGGGAATGTCCCCCAAAGCTGTGACTGTATGTAATCAGAGGTGAGCTCAGAGGAAGAAATGCAGAATACCAAAGCATCTGTCAAAATTCAGTGCCCAAAGCAGGCACCCAAGTTTATATCATGTCCCTCGTTTCCGTTCCCACAACAAACTTGTTGGTGGCAGCCTAAGAGTAGAATTCAGTCTTTCCTTCTCCCCAAAAGTGAAGCTTTTCCTTCCCATCACACCTCATCCCAAAAATTCAATCTTCGGCAAAAGAATTAAACTACTTATTCAATTAAATTGTTAGTGATTGGGGTTGAAAGATGAATAAAATCTGTCACTGCCCTCATAAAGAGTATGATTCACAGATATAAACAAATATGAAGAGATAAATTTTAATAACATGGCGAAGACAATGAAAGAAGTACAAACATGCACACAGTATGGGACAAGAGGGCAGAGATGGTGCCCTTGGCCCAACCTGTGGTCAGTGGTGTCTCCCTGAAGGGGGCATTCTAGGTGCATGAAAGAGCTTTAAAAGGGATGCAAGAAATACCAGCATGCTGTGTACTTCGGTTTTCCTTGTTTGTTCCTTTCAACTTTTACAACCGATGACAGTGCGTTAAACTGTTCCTTCATAACAATTTTTTTTATGTATAAAAACTTTTTCATGTTCATCACATGAAGACAGGCTATTTCTGTCTTTTCCACTTCTACAACTCTAGGACAAACATATTGAGACTCCCAATACTTGGTAAATTGATTTTAAAAACCAGTGAATTAGTGATGTTTAAAATCTCTGTGATATTTAATATTTAAATTCTATAATCTACAAGAAGATTAGGAGCATTCCATAATAGACATGACACAGATACTTTAATTAAGGGCAAACAAGGAGACCTAGAGGTCTAATACATCATCTTTTTTTTTTTTTTGATTATTTACCTTCCCTGAAATAGCAGGTAATTTATGTTCTAGGAAAAATTATTTATTCTCATAATCTAGAAAGTATAAGATTTAAATATTTTACTGCTATTATTTGGATATTTATGAATACCAAGGTTTTATTCATCACAAATTTTATCTCTATATAAAAATAGGGGGAAACACAGGAGTCTAGTTGCTCTTTAAGTTATATGCCTCATCTCTAACATACGTGTGGGGCTTCTAGTGTCTACAGGTGTTTTGTGGGCTGATAGGTGAACATGTCCATCCAATCAGGACTCTAGGTGACCTGCTCAAAGAGATGGCTGTTAATTGAGCTTGACCATGGCAAATATGTCTACGGTGCAGTAGCTTGTCTACATTCTCAATTCAACAACAGTCATGTGTAGTAAGGTCAGGTATTTTATTTTAACTTTTAATTTTGTATATTTTAAAAAGTTTAATTTTTATGTGTGAATTACTATTTAATTTAAATACCAAATAATGCATGATATACTTATCCAAAAGAATAATCTTTGGACAACTTTTAAATCATTTCTGTAGAACTGGTGATAGATTGGTTTGGGCACATCTATACTTAAAAGGCCTGGGTTTAGTTATGACTTATAGAGAAAAGAAGTTGCAAAACTGCATATAAGTTTGGGAAAGCAGCCTATTTTCATGGAGAAAATTAAAGCTAACCAATCGATCTAGATTGATCAATTCAAAAATTTCATTTTTTCTACAAACACTTATCGAATATCTACTGTGGGCTCAACATTGTACTGCATGTTAATCCCAAACATCAAGAAACTCACAGTTAAATTTGCTATTTATATTAAACTATATTAGAAAACATTTCAAAGCTCGAAAACTCATGATAGGTCTATAACTATGTTGGGATCAATGAGCACACAGTCAGTATGAAACAAACTTTTTTATTCAAGAGTTGAACCAGGAAGGAAGAAAAGCAATGGCTGAATTTATTAATATGTTACATATCTGTGGGCATCAGAAATGAGGTCCATTTCATGCCCTAATAGCTGACACTTGAAAAGTCAGAAAAGGATTTATTTTGGAAACTGATTTTCCTGTAGGAAAACAAAAGTATTAATAGATATTTAAATATGAAGAGAATGGCTTCAAATTTCAAGTGTGTCTATCTTGGCACTGTCCCTTTGGCCACTCTGTTTCTCATTATCTTATGACAAAATGTTTGAATAGATTTAATTTACACTCTTTAAAACTTTTTAGAGGATGATTCTGGTCTAATTCATTGATCTACTATTATTACAAATAATTATATTAACTTTACTAAATTCTCTTTAGCAACAGTGCAATCATTTTGACAGCTACATGACAGAAAACACAAAACTCAAATCTGAACAATAAATTGAGTTAAAAGTTAACAGAACCTCTTCAGATACCTTAGGAAATAAAAACATAGCTATGGAATTTTTCAATTGGTGGAATATACCCTATCCTATCAATCCCTTTCTCCTTAGTATTTCCTTATAACCATGTTTTTCTTCTTTGTATTATTTCAAGCTGAAGTTTATGTTTAAAGTATAGACATGCATTTTTTTTTTACCACTCTATTATTTTCTCTTCCCTCGAAAACCTTTTTTTTCTCTTCTTTCTCTCTTTCCCTCTCCCTCCCTCTCTCACTCATTCTTATACACCCCCCCCCACACACACACACACACATTACACACAGTCTTCTGGAGTTCTATAATCAATAGTCCAGGAAACATTTGTTTTATCACTTCCCTTTTTTCACTTTTTAGAAAAGACATATGATAGTACCTGTTTCTACATAAGAAAGTCAATGGAGATTTACAGTAAATTTCTAGACAGCTGTCTATAGTATATACTTTAAGTATTAAAAAAAACTGAAGCATGTGTCAATTTTATACAAAAGGACACACACGAATAAAAAGCAACATTTGTAGTCTTTCTCCTCAGTTATATTAAACAGACATTTTATTGTGGAGCTACTAGAGAAAAAAAAGGGAGTATTCTCCAGTTGTTGACCCAAAATCATGTTCATTTTTCCAGAGAACTGTTTCATAATTTTTTGTAAAGTAATAAGGTTTTCTCATATCCAAATGACATACAGGAAAAAAAAAACAAACATGTAATTGCCAAGAAGAACTAAATTTTTTTTTTTTGAAACTTTTCTGGGTTCTCCCATTTCTAGTTAGAAAGTCACTGAAGTGACGAGAATTCAAATAAGGAAATTCCCCTCTGATCATAACTTATACAGGGTCAGAGAAGCCCAGAGACTAGTTATGGCCTGGGGACACACCCTAGGAGGTTATCAGTCACACAGTAGTAAGTTTATTTCCTATGCAGAAAATATCCTACATTTTCCCATAGGGACTTGAACAAGTCCCTATGGGAATAACTTGGACTATGTGTCATATGAAATTGCCAGGCGAATTCTTTTCCCTCCTGCCCTTACTCTCCATACCTTCAGAGAATTGATCTATTTCCAACCAAGTCATTGTCCTTTCTATTTTTATAACCCTAAATATAACAGAAGATACCATCCTGTTGCTTATTTATAAACCTCTAAAGTTTTTAAATTTTTATAAGGAAAATGAATAGATCCTTGAAAGTACACAGAATGTAACAATTAAAAGGAGAGAGAAAGAGAGAAAGGAGATAGAATATAGAGAAAAGTATAACTGGAATAAAAATCTCTCTTTGAAAAGTATAGACTTATCCATAAACCCACTTCTGTAGTTACTTAAAGATTACCCCGTGAATTAAAAGGGGCAAACCTAGGTGATTCATCAGAGTGGGGAAAAATACTAAAATAGGGTTATGCTACTTTCTTTTGAGTCTCCCATCTTCTAAATCTCAGCTACCACCTAAATATGCATCACAAAATCATTAAGCATCTTCTTAGCAGCAGACTCCAAACCCACACGAGTGGCCGTCTTCTCCTTCTCCAGAACTTGAGCTATTTAACATAGGTTTCAGACTCTCCAAGTTCTACCTCTTAGTCTTGAATTCCTTACTGTTTCAAGTAGAGGCAGCAAAGGAACTATGATGGATTCAAAGCCAGAAACACATTTTTCCCCCCCATACTGCAATCCCCAAGGATCCCGCAGTCCCCAAAGTATGAAACTCCCATCTTGTGATTCCTGCAAATGGCTCTCCTCTTGGTATAAGGCCTGGGTAAGGGTGGATGAGAAGAACTTAGCAAGAGGAAGGACTGTAACTTCATCACATGTTTTCCCAATGTCGCTAACCGTTAGAACTTTATCACATAGTTGGTATTTTAATACATATCTGTTTGATAGAATAAACAAATGAAAAAAATGAAAGCACAGTAGCAACATATCAAATAAAGCTGATAGCTGAGGCCAGAAATATGCCATCTTGGAGACATATTTCTTTTGGGTAGACTAAAATAAAATACTGCTGTTGTTCAATTGTCCCAGTTGTAATTCACTCACATTTGGCCCTCATCTCTAGCAAAATTCCTGCAAGAGTTTACTAGTTTTTTGTTTTTCTCTTTTTCTGTCTTAAAATTTTTCTTATTATTGAATTACTGTATTATATTTTCTTATTAAAATTCCCAGTTGAATTGTGACATAAAAATTAAGGTGGAAAAACAAGTTATTCACAGGGGCACTGGAGTGACTCAACCATTGAAAAAAAATTCAAATTGAGCTTTCAATATTCCTACCTACAGACCCAAGTAGTATCATAATTATTATTTGGACACCACCAAGCAGCCTTTCAAGTGACCCTGTCCACAATCGAAATTTAGTCATTTTTCAACCAGACAATACATGAACAAGTCTATGTACTTTCTGAGCTTAATCTGGTATACTAAGTAGGAATAAGGGAAATAGTCCTTTTGTCCAAATCAAAGAAAAATTGCTTTCTTTTTGTGTGGCTTTGTATCAAGAAGATTGTTTTGTTACATTTTTTTTTTTTTTTACTGTACCTACAATTTATTTGAGATTTAGTTTGAATCTTTCAAATCAAAAACATGAAAGTTTAGGAAAGCTTTGCTCAATACCACACAAAACAAAATATTTCTTCAACGGAGAATTTACCACTCATAGGGTTTTTTTTCTAATTAACTGCACAAATCAGATTGTAGTGGATTGCAATGAAAGTAATTGCATTCAGAATTTATTGTATTCTCTCAATTGGGAGTCATAAAATGTTTGCAAAATATCCCATTTTGATGTTCCAGGAAAAAAAAATTCTGCTCATTTATTAACCAGGGTTATAGAGAAACATATTAATGAGATTAAGTTCCAGTGTCAAATAATTAACAAAAAAAAAAAAAAAGGAAAAAGCATTCGTTTAGTACATTTGTTTTATATGACCCTTAATAGTTAATACACTTAAATCTCATATTCTAATTGTGTCCCCATAGGGTTAACTCAGAACATACCCCCTCCACATTTGCAGAAGACTGACAGCTGCCGGGCCAGCAGCCAAGAAAGGCCTTACACAAAGAGCTTTAGCAGTGTTCCCTCCCAAGGATGTTTTCTGCTCCTCCCATGGACGTTATCTTCTCCTGTGCCTAAGCAGCACATCTTGCTCCCATTCCTCTGGGAAGGCAACTGCTCCCCCAATGAGATAACCCCTCCTTCTCCTTGTGTGCATAAAAAACTCTGCTTGCTCTTGGTCAGCAGCCTTATTCCTGCAGCTTCAACCAGCCGCTGCCAAAGCTTCCTTGTCTCAGAAGTAATAAACACTATTGCTCACTCATCTGGTCCTCCTGGTGGTTCTTCTGGAATATTCAAACCCAGGTGCAAGTTCCAGGCCTGGGGCTCCTGTGGTACTGTCTCTTAATAGTATTAAATATACTTAACTCAATAAGAAACACGAATTCTCTAATAAGTATTACAACACTTTAGGGTATAAAATGATTTCTTGTTTGATGTTTACCTACGTTTCATTTTTCATCAACCATGCTGACATTTTTAAAAAGTGGACATAGTAATTAATTATCAAATATTTGAGTTTCGCTCATGAAATACCAATCTGAGTGCTGTCTCTTCAAATTACATATAAGCTACTGGAAAATTCTGTTTTCACACAGTTTAAGACAGATACTAACCTGAATGGTATAATCTAAGAGACAGATAGAAATGAGAGAGGGCCTTATGGATTAGAAAATAGTAGAGCCCAATAAAGGGATGAAGGTTGAGCTTACCCGTTGAAGAATAAGAAGATAGCAAGGTTTTAGTTGTTTGGAAATTTGGAGGTTAAAAACTCAGAGCACAGATGTGGATGTAATACTTTCATTCATTTTATAGTAAAAACTCTAAGTAGATAAAAACTCTATGAAGAAATTAGTGTAAAAAAGAGAAGAGAAAGCTAAACACTAATAATCCCTAAGAAACTCCAATGGTTTGGATGTGGGAGGGAAAAAAAGAATCGGTGAAGAAAAGATTGAGGATGTTGTAGTAACACAGAGAAGAAGGGTAAGAGATCTTTCAAGGAAGGGTTTGGCTCTCAACAAAATCACACGCAACTGAATAACCCAAGAGGTTGAAGATTTTCATTACAAATAGGTCACCAATAACCTTCCCATAAGCAGTTTCAGGAACCTAAGATAACCATTTCTAAGTTTGCAAACAAAACAGATCATGCAATGGGTATAGTTAGTCATGAAAGGGAAAGAAATAAATTCAAAGTTCATGAAATAAGCATCAGGATCCAAAGAAAAAAAATGATTTTTTAAAAGTAATTGAACACTAGGGATGATTAATGGCAACAAAAATTTTTAGGAAGGAAGGAAGGAAGGAAGGAAGGAAGGAAGGAAGGAAGGAAGGAAGGAAGGAAGGAAGGAAGGAAGGAAGGAAGGGAAAAGAGGGTGGGGTGGGATAAAGTATGAGAGCAATGTCAGAAAAGATTTAATCGGGGGTCCCAAAGCAGAGAAGAAAGGTTAAGCTTAGAGATTAGAAAAGAAATAATAATGATTAACATTTCTTAAGCAATGGCTATATGCAAAGAACTGTTCTAAATGTTTAATGTACAGTTTCTCCTTAAATATCTGTAAAAATCTTACAAGGTAAATAGTATTATTCCTACTTCACCCATGAGGAAAATAAAGCTAAAAGAAATTAAGCAACTTCCCAAGGTCACCGAGGAAATATGACGCAGTGTCCAAATAGATATCTAACTTCAAGCGCAACCATGGAAAGTTTTTATTTTTGATTAAATGCCCAGTGTCACAAAGCATAAAAGCACAATTCTCACTCAGTATGACTATATTCCTAAATATAACAAATCCATGATTTCTGATACTGATAATACAAATTCTTCATCAAATGTTTGCTGCATAGAGATACTCAGGGAGAATGAAATGGGAAAAGATAAACCTTCACTTCAGTCTCCTTCTAAGGAGCAGTCACTTGAGTACCGTGGGTGAGTATACAGATGAAGAAATTATTTAGAAATTATTTAATTCTAAGGTTGATTTCAGTAATTTTACCTCAAAGAGCTGAGAGAAATCTTTTTTTCTTACCATGCTACCTCTTTGTGGATTTTGGAGCGTGTGCAAACCCCAAACTAATCCTTCTCTCCTAGTCACCTCTAACCCTGCTCTCCCTGGTCACCTCTAACCACACTAAGCCTCTTCCCAGTGAGAAGAGTGAGGAACAAAAGTTGCCATTAAACTGAAGAGAAATGTTATGTCAATCATCACCTCGTTGCTAAATTTAAAAGATGTTTTTTAGTCTTTTCTCTGTAGAATTTAAAGCTGTTCCAAAGCATTCTTCTTTGGGAAAGTTTTCATCTCCCTTTCCCTAATTGCCTGTGATCAGCTCTGGATTACTTTCTACCTACCTGGGTTTTCCTTCCCTGTACTTCCCACAGGCTCCTCTCCCTCTCCTGATTCTTTAAATGTTGGAACTTCCTCTGCTCATCCTTTTCTCCCTCTTTCTTCACACTGTCCCTGAAAGATTTCACCCTCTCTAAAGACTTTAATTAATTGCCATCTTTATACCAATGAATTCCAGAAGCATATCTTTAGCTTGGACCTCTCTGCTCAGCTCCGAATCTCTCCATACATCTCTAAGCTTCCCCATCTGGGTGTCCTGTAGAGGTACCTCATTATTCTCCCAGTAACCTGTTCCTTCTGCATAGGCACTGCTTTGATGAAACAGTCAACCAGGATGGAAAAACAGCAATCACTTTTGAGATCTTTTTCTTTTTTGTTCATCTCCTCTTTATAGTCAATCCAATCACCAAATTCAGTACAGTCTATTCCCCAAAATACCTCAAACCTTCTCTTCCTCTTCACCCATATTATCACTATCATACTTAGGGACTCATCTCTTCTTGCATAAACTACTTTTTAATAGCAGAATCTGGTTTCCCTTCCTCTAATCTTGGTCGTTTCAATCCTAATCTTCATAAAACCTCCAAAGTGCTATTTTCAACATTCAGATCTGATTATGTTACTCTCATTCATGAAATCCTCAGTCTTCCTATTGATTTATGGGTAAAATCCAATCCTTTAAGGGTGTTTCACAATGGTTCCATACAAGGTCCCTACCCACCTTTCTACTTTCACTCAAGATCACTCCTCAATTTCTACTCTTGTCCCAACTTCACAAAAATAATGTCACTTCTAGTATGTGCACATTCCCTCCCCAATGCCTGAAATGTGTTTCTTCCATCACTGTTGACGGACCCTTACTCCTCCAGCACAATCACCTTCTCCAGGATACCATGTCTCCGCCCATCGGTCAAGTTCAGATGCCTCCCCCATATCCTCTTAGTGTTTATGCTTTCCTTCACCATCACCCACTTGATTGATTACTAACAAGTTTACCCATATGACTAGAATTTCAGTCCTTGAATGCAAAAAAAAAAAAAGTACTTAGGAGCAGTCGACTATATTAGTTAAGAGCACCAGATTGAGAATGAAATAAATTATATTCGAATCCTGAATTTCCGCATACTTAAAATTGTGTATTTTGGCAGAGGGTGGGGGGTGGGGGAGGGTGGAGCATCAGGTACATCCATCTAAGCTCCAGTCTCTGTATCTGTAAAATAGATTCAATAATATCTTCTTTGAATGGTGTTTTTTTTTTTTAATTAAAGTAAAATAGTACATAACTAGGCTTTCACATAGTCCTTGAAATATGATAAAATGACATAATTTTACCCATTTTGCCCATCTGGTAACTGGTACATAGCAGATATTAAAAGGGTGTAGACATTTGGTACTCGTGCCCCTTGTTGACAGCAGTGCTCAATGAAATCTTGAAGCAATGGTGAGCAGACAGAAACCCAGTGGAGTCTTCAGAATAGTGATACACTTCGTTGATCCTAGAATGTCTGAATGACTTCAGGCATTGGTGAGAGGCTATGGAAAGAAAGTCTTAAGTTCAGCTTACGTGAATATACATTTATGAATACTTATGCTTTTAGCCTATAATAAAGAGTTCCTTCCTAGCTCAGTCCCTCTTTAGTCACCAAAAAAATCTCCATTGCATTGTATGCAACATATGACTTGCCAGGAATAAGAAAACTAATCCCTCAAATATGATCGTTGCTTCAATTAAGAAATATTGCCCTTGAGGTTCTAAACCAGAGACTTTGTCTTCTTATAGACTCTAGATGTGATCTTTACACTCATAATTTACCCTTGGAAAAGTTCCCAAATGGCTCTATATCCTACTGACATCTGGTACCAAGGATAGTACATGAAAAAAAGAGAAGATATCTGCTCTATAATTGAGCAAACATTACTAAAGGAAATACAAGTCAACTTCAGATCTCCATATCCATAGATAAGGAAAAGCAAGATATTAGAGAGCTTTGAAGAATTGCTGTTGAGAAATAAACAAAAGAAAGATGATTGTTCTGACTTCAGACCTTTACCCTTTAAGTTCAGCTCAATCTTTGCTTGACTAACCCCCTCTGAAGGCCAATGAAAAGGTTTGTGAAATAAATATTTGTAATAGTCTCCAATGTGTTCTCTATGCTTTAGCAAAAAAAAAAAAAAAAAATCTAAAAACACTTGTTCTTACAGCTACAGGGATGAAACCTTTTCATAAGAAATAATTCTCAAGGTCTAGGTCAATTGATTTTATAGCTGTACAACTAAGTTTTGAAGTGTGGCCAGAGGTGATCTCTTTGGTTGTCCATAAACAGCAGGAGCTCAGAATAATCCCTTCTGAAGTGAAAAGGGGAAATCCAATTGAACAATTTCTAAAAGACTCTGGATCCCAAATGAATGTTTGCTTGTACATTTGTGTCAATTGTCTAAGATAAAACCCACTGAATAACATGTATTTTGTATCTCATTGAAGCAACATATTCTTCTCCTTGGCTACTGGATTTTCAAAGAAAATATAATTGGCCAACATGAATAAATTTCTATTCTGAAAGCGAGTTTCATAAGAGAAAGCACATTTCTTATTTTAAAGAGCTGTGCCTCAGATTTGTCATTATAGTTTATAAAAGAGGAAAAGAAAGAGGAAGGGAAAGGAAGGGAAAGAAAGGAAAGGGGAAAAAAGGGAAAGAAAAGAAAAAAGAAAGGAAAGGAAAGGAAAGGAAAGGAAAGGAAAGGAAAGGAAAGGAAAGGAAAGGAAAGGAAAGGAAAGGAAAGGAAAGGAAAGGAAAGGAAAGGAAAGGAAAGGAAAAAGAGAAGAGAAAAGAAAAGCCTCATATATACCATCCCATTTAATTTTTGTCTTGGTCAGGAATCGCTTGGTGGTGAGGAAAAGAGTTTTCTCTAACAAGCACAAATAAAGAATTTTATTAGAAAACTACAAAAGGAATATTTCATGGATATTCATAGATGAGAAATAAAATACAGTAGAGCCTCTTAGAGACAGGCTAGGAACTGGAAATTCAGAAACCAAAGTCATCTCTTTTGGTTAACATGATTTCTCATCTCCTTCTCCCTAAGAAAATACCTTCTGCTCCCTGGTTTAATCCATTGTTTCACTGTTTTCACTCAACATGAGTAATTGCCATGAGTCATATTAAAGTTTGCAGGAAAATATTGCTTCAGGCCATTTTCTCTAAATGTGGAGATATAAATGTGGAGTTCCTCCATTCTTTTCTCTACATGAGGTTTCATTACCATTGATCGAATAGTGAATTATCTCTAGTCCACAGCTCCCAGATGGAAGGTGGGTGCACATATAGTAATAGGGGAGAAAGAAGAATCGACATTTGAGTCAGCGAAGTCAATCAAAGTTACCTCTTTTCAAAGAATCGATGACAAATAAAATGTTTCCCGGGACACAAAAGAGAGATGGGGAAATACCTCTTTATGAGGGAATTAAACCATAAGAAAATGCTATTTTGTGATAAAAAATGACCAAATGTCAGCAATTTTATGTGGCCCAACTTAATAAAAAGACTATAACCAGATAAGTTATCCTGATTATTACTAATAGAGGTGGTAAAAATTTGTCAATGTGTTTATCTGTGTACTTGAATCAAATCATCCCGCTTTCTACCTCAACGTATTTGCTTCTTTTGCAGCAAATCTGAAATGGTCTTTTTATTTATTAATGAAATTTTTTTCTCAATTTTCCAAATCTCGATTTTTCTTCTGCTGAATCAAAAACATCCAGAGTTCCTGGTTATAGGACAATTAGAGGTTATTCTCTCTTAATCACATTTCATTAACAACTTGTTAGTTTTCCAAAATAAAAATGCATGTTCAGAAATAAGTACAGTCACTGAGAGCCCAGTGCATCATGTAATCCAGGGAGGAGAAATGGGAGGTGTACGCAGTCTCCTGATTCTTGTTATTCCCCAAAGCTTAAGAAACAAAGATGTCTAAGGTGTGGTGTGGAAGAGTAAAAACAGAATGACCTGCTTTCAGTTTCAAGTTCTTCTACCTACCAGTTTTGCAATCTTGGGCATGTCGATAAGCCTACTAAACCTCGCTGGCTGCACATGTTAATTGAGGAATGAAAATACCTGTGAGGCAGAGTCAATGTGAGCACTAAGACTATGAATTTATTTATCAAGTTTCTGTTATGTGCCAGCACTTTCCTAGGACAGAGATACAGTAGGAGGGAAAAGATGGTCAATTTCAGACTTTTTGGTGTTTATGATCTAGTGGGGGAAACAGACAATAATCAAATGATCGCACAAATAAATCTCAATTATTGTAAATTCTCTGCAGGAGAATGGTGTTCTGAGAATATGAGGAGGGGTAGAGGGAACGGGGCCTACAGCCAGAAGGTATGTGATTGGAACAAGGAGATGACAAAAGATCTATGTGTCTAGATGACGAGAAGCCTGATATGAAATGCAGCTGAAATGGTAGTTGGGGTCCAGAAATTACAACCTTGTTTTCGATTTTTCTAAGACAATAGTTTTTTTAACTTTATCCAATGAACATGAGAATCATGAAATATCTTGAGAAGAGTAATGATACGATGAGATTTGAAATTCAAAAATACCAGCCCATGTGGAGAGGAAATGAGAAGGGAGTCAAAAAGGACGCAGGGATCTAATCCAGTGATGTGGGTAGGAAATGAGGGCAGCCTTGGATTAAGTGGAGCAGAACTGGTAAGTCTTGATGTTGGGAAGAATTTGAATAAAGAGTGATAAGGGATAACTCATACACTTCTGACTTTGTAAGATACAAGTTGGGAACACTGAAAAAAAAAACAAGGTATATTAGATGGGGGGCAGGTGAATACATTTAAGACATGCTGAATATGAGATGTCGCTGAGACACACAGGTGAGGTAATCAAGTAGGCATCTGATTATTCAGATATGGAGCTCAGCGGAGTAGTCTGGACCATAGATACAAATTTGTGAGTCATATGTGGTATCTGTGGTAACTAAGGCCTTGCATAAGCGTATATGAGATGTTCTAGGGAGAGAGTATAAAATGAAAGGAAGAGAAATACAAGGATTGAGCTTGACCCTGATTGTAGGAGTCAAAGGAGTCAAAGTTGCAGACCCAGAGGGTTTGGAGAAAACCAAGAGACAACCATACTAAAATCTCAGTGTTTTGCAAGGAAGGCCATGGTCAGGACAATTGAGTGCTGCTGAGATCAGGTAAAACGATGACTAAACTGGGTGCCAAGCATCATGCCAAGTGCATAGTGGTCATTCCTCAAATAATGCAAAAAGTCAGTGCAAGTTGGGTCAAATCTAAATGACATCATATACTAATTATACCCTGCTGCTAATTTTCCTGGGGTAAGACAGAAAACAAATCCCAAATAAGAGTGTTTGTTGTTCCCTTCACTAGAAATTCATCCCTTTTCAATAAGCCCTTGGGGATCTGTCCAGCCCTTTATCTGATGAGAATCTGCTCAAGCATGACCTTTTTAAACTGATATTTACTGAGTTTCACTGTCTCAGGCACTGTTTTAAATTCTTAAATGTACAAGATCATTTAACCCTCACACCACCCCATGCAGAAGGTTAAATTACTACCCCATTTTACAAATGAAGAGAACAAGGCACAAAGAGAGCAAATTTCTTGCTTTGGGCCATCCATCCAGCAAAGTAGCGGAGCAGAGATTTAAACGCAGGCATTCTGGCTTCAGAGTTTATACTTAAATCATCTCACCATCTCTTCAAAGTCCTCCTTGATAGCCCCAAGAAGATGTCAATGCCTTTCATTCACACTCCCATGGAACCTTGTGCATGTATCTTTCATGAAACTCGCAATCTATTTGATAAATATCTAGAGCAGTACTGTCCAATTAAAATTTAGTGTGAGTGACAAATATCAGCCACATACATAATTTAAAATTTTCTGGTAGTCACATTTTAAAAAGAGAAAAGGAACAGGTAAAAAATTTAATGGTATGTTTTATTGAGCCCACGTGTGATGGTTAATTTTATACATCAATGTGAGTAGGCTATGGTGCCCAGTTGTTTGGTCAAACGCCAATACCAATATTGCTGTGAAAATATTTTTAGATATGATTAATATTTAAAGCTGTAGATTTTAAGTAAAGCAGAATACTTTCATAATGTAATGGACTTCATCCAATCAGTGGAAGGCCTTAAAAGCAAGGACTGAGGTTTCCCAGAGAAGAAATTCAAACTCAAGATTGCAACATAGAAACCCAGTATTAGTTTACTAGGGATGTCATAAGAAAATACCATAGACTGGGTGGCTTAAACAATAAAAATGTACTTGTTCAGAGTTCTAAAGACTGGAATTCCAAGATCAAGTCTGGCAATTTGGTTTCTTCGGAGGCCTCTCTCTTCCGCTTGCACAGGGCCAACTTCGCTCTTTGTCTCCACACAGATATTTCTCTGTTCTCGTGCATCCCTGGTGTCTCTTCCACTTATTCTAAGAACATCAGTTATCTTAGATTAGGGCCCCACCCTTATGACATCGTTTAAATTTAATTACTTCTTAAAGGCCATACCTTCAAAAACAATCACATTGAGGATTAGAGCTTCAACACATAACTTGGTCAGAGGTGGGGGTGGGGAACAATTCAATGTACTACACTGCCTGAGTTTTCAGCCTGTGTGGCTTATCCTGCTGACTTCAGACACAAGATTGAAATATCAACTCTTACCTGCATCTCCAGCCTGCCAGTCTGCTCTGCGGATTTAGATTTGCAAGCCCCTATAAGTGCATGAGCCAATACCTTAAAATATATCTCCCTTCTCTCTCTCTTGTCTCTGTCTCTTTCTCTCTGTCTCTCTCTTGCTCTTGCTCTCTCTCTCTCTCTCTCTCTCTGTAGATAGGTAGGTAGATAGATAGATAGATAGATAGATAGATAGATAGATAGATAGACAGACAGATAGATAGTAGACAGACAGGCAGGTAAATACCATGAGTTCTGTTTCTCTGTAAAACCATGACTAATACATCAGTACATCCAAAATATTATCATTCTTACATGTAGTCTATATGAAAATTATTAATGACATCTTTTACATTCTTTTCATATTAAGTCTTTGCATCTCAGTTTGAACTGGACACATTTCAAGTGCTTTATAACCACACGTAGTTAGTGTCTATTTTCACACAGTGCAGGTCTAGAATAAAGCAACAAGGTAAAGTGCAAAGAGGAAAAGGTGTGAAGACAATGACCTGGGTTTGAATTTTAGTGTTGCTGAGGCTCAGTGAATACTAGCTCTAATTTCTACTCTTCTAACAGAGGATCTCTCTGAGCCTAGGTGTCCTCAGAAATGAGGGATAACAGTATCTACCTTGGGAAGCTGTTGCAAAAACCCATTGCGAAGCTCCCAACAGAGTGCCTAGTAAAGTATAGATGCTTGATAAACTTTTGTTTCCCTCTTAGCTCTCATACCTGTTTTCCTATCTTCCCTCTTGAAGGAAAAGATCTGTATTTGTTTAATCTTTGTTTCTCCAGTCTGATTCATTGATAGATACTCAACAAATGCTTGTGGAAATTAATGAATGGTCCTATGTTACTGTAATGGAATATAACCACTTAATCATTCATATTTTCTTTTTATTAATTATTCTTGAAAACACTTGGGCAGTACTTGCAAGTTGTAGAGCTGTTGACTTTGTAGTGGATGGCTGAGTGAAGAGACGAATCAGATTTGAGTTTGGGGATTTGTGGAAAAAGCCTGTTAATCTAAAGGAATGGCAGCATCACAAATAAAAGCAACCAGGCAATATGTACCACAGATATCTCTGACATAAGAATACATTGAATTTTTTAAATTCATTATTATATATAATTTTTCATTCCTGGGGATAAATTTGACAAGTGTTCATGAGAACACAGAAATCTAGTTTAGATAAAAATATTTTTCCCCTGCCAATGAGTATATTAAAGAGCTAATTCATTTGCAAAAGTAAAATTTTCTGGCAACATGCCATTTCATGAAGATACCTGACATATGAGTCAGGGTTTTCCAGAGAAACAAAACCACTAGGACGCATATAGATAGAAAAAGATTTATCATAAGGAAATGGCTCACATGATTATGAAAGCTGGCAAGTTTCAAGCTCTTCAGCTGGCAAGCTGGAGACTCAGGAGAGCTGATGGTGTAGTTCCAGTCTGAACATTGGCAGGCTTGAGACCCAGGAAAAGCTGATGCTTCAGTTATCGTCTAAGAGTAAGAAAATATTGATGCCTCAGCTCAAAAGCAGTCAGGAAGAAGGAGTTCCTTCTTGTGCGGGTGAATCAGCCTTTCGTTCTATCCAGGCCTTCAACTGATTGGATGAGGCCCACCCACGTTGGGGAGGGCCATCTGCTTTACTCAGTCCATCAGTTCAAATGTTAAAAATGCCCAGAATAATTGACCAAATGTCTGGGCACCCCATGGCCCAGTGAAGTTGATGCATAAAATTAACCATCGTACCTGACAAGGTACAATTTGTCACTGCAACAGAGATTTCTGTCAGAACTTGATATGTCAATAAAGCATTCCTTCAGTCAACTCTTTCGCTCTCTTTTTCCTCCCTGCTCTGCCTCTTCTCATTACGCTATTTCCTTTCCCTCTTCCTTATACAAGCTGTTGGAGAAAACACTTTGGGATGGAAACTAACATTTGTGGTACACCGCCACTCTGTGCCACATATGTGATAAGGTATTCTTTCATGCTGTTCCCACAAGATGTGGGAAGGCCAAGAGGACTCATCAAAGTGACAACAGCCTTGGGAAAGCCACTGCAGTCCAAATTCTGTTGCTCAGCCTTGTCTGTATGAAAACTCAATCTTGGTGAAACTTGAGAATTGTAACTTATACAAACTAGACTGAGGAGACCTCTATACAAACCAGGGGAGAAAAACTCATTAATTATAATGAGGAATACGACGGCCAAGGGGCCCTTTGGCCAAAACATTCCTTCTTTGTAAAGTTATATCAGAAATCAAATTATAATCAAATATTGCTTAGTGAATATAAATACAGAGAGAGTAGGGGCTGATTCAAACAAGATACGCCGTGGCATCAAGCGAAGAATAATTAATGCTATGATTTCAACAATCAGCACCAGAAAGGACAAACCTTGGGAACAAATTTCTCTAGAGCTCTCTGCCAAAGTGCACTTCATGGATTCCTTATTTCCTTCTTTCATATGCCAGGCTGACCGACTCCCTTTCTGTTTAAAACATTATTTCTTTTAAAAATATTTAACAGGTTACAAGTCAAGTCCTATTGATTTATAAGCTATTTTGTTTCAGTAAGATAATTTCCAGATTTCTGCTGTTAATTGCCTTAAGCTTTTGGGGTGGGGAGATTGAATCGATTGACTGATTTTTTTACCTCAAGTTTTCAAAGATAATTTCACTGTTTGACTTTCTTTTCCTTAGTATCTATTTAATGTTTATAGCAATTCTGTTCTGGTAATATATTGCTGATTACCACAAAATGTAGTGGCTTAAAACAAGAACCATTTTGTTAATATTCTCAGCACATTCTCAATACTATTTTCAGCTCAGCTTATTGGTATAACTGACATTGGGATATTCTAATATTTTTAAATGGTGTTTTGGGGCTCCTGACAATTTTTGGAAGGAGTAACTTTTATATTTCCTGCTAAACGATCTTCAAAAATGTGCTGCCCTTTAGACATTTTGTACTCCTTACTACTTGCACAATCATATCATTCCTGTGTTCAACCTCTTAGAAATCCACAGAGTGACTGGCTAACTGATCTGTTAGACCACTCCATATTAAGATGCTAATGATGGTTAAAAACTGAAGGTGATGTCCTCTTTTAGATAACATTATTCTTCAATGCCTTAAGCTAAATGAGTTTGTAATTTTGAAATACAAGCATCAAAGCAGTGATATCTGCCATACTTGCTGCTAGATAGGAAAAAAAAATTATCTGGGAAGGGGAGACTTGAAGCTAAGGAACCAATTTATTTACAGGAAAACACATATTGACCCACAAGACATAATTCTTTGATAAGAACTGCCATTTAGTGACAGGCAGCACAGGAAGGTAAATTTACGCATAATAGAAAGATTTGTAAAATTATATTAATCTTTATAAAGGGTTTATAATCTCTGACAAAATCCTCTTTCTAATAAGTAATGTTAAATAAAGAATCACAAGGCATTGGGGCATCTAGGCATAGACCTCGTACTTCATACTAAGCATCACTATTTTAAAGATCTCATAAGGGATATTCATTAGATTCCTGATACTTCATGGTTACTAGAATGCTGAGACCTCAGAGAACATTTTTTTCTTGTGGTTTTCCACAGAAAACCATGAAGTACAGGAACTGTTTGTAAGCTACTGTGTTCATTTATTCAACAAATATTTGCTGAACGTTGCTATGTGCCAGGAACTAACGAAGATTCAGGAAACACAGCAATGAGCAGGTGTGACTCCTGCCCTGAGGAAACTTGAAATTTGGCTCTCAAACCTGAAATCATATTGTAACTTTTCACATTAAGGAGGTGGAGGACGGAGGTGGAGGCAGGGGGCTTGCGGGAGGTGAAGCAAAACAGAAAGAATACGCAAAGCAAAGGAAACCACTACCCATACACGACAATATACGAAAATCCCTCCCTCCCTCCCTCCCTCCCTCCTTCCTTCCTTCCGTCCTTCCTTCCTTCCTTCCTTCCTTCCTCCGTTCCTAACTCTCTAGCTAACATCATTTTTCTACCATAGTGTAATGCCTAGGGGAAAAAAATTCTAGAGGTAGAAGACTGGATTCTACAAAGGAAAAGAGTTGAGAAAGAGATAAATCAGAAAAAAAAAATGTGTTTATGTAAAGCAGAACTCTGGTCCTAGATTAACTCTCCAAGAGCAAAATTTTTGTCACAACTACATCATTTTTACTTAATGGTTTTCACAATATTTTAAGAAATATTTTAAAATATTTGAAATATAATCCTAAAATATTTTGTGAATCATTATATTCCATCTCACTTTTTCCTCTCTCTTGTGAACTGTTGGCCAATTAAACAGTTTCATTTTCACTTTTTCAAAATGATAGTATTAAAAAAAAGAAGTGAAAGTATGAATCATAATATAATCCAATGTTCATAGTGAGATATCCATTTATAACTCAGAAAACCAATGGGTATTTCCAAACTGATGTCATTCATAGAAAGAATCCCATGTGTTGTAGAATAAGAAAAATTACATGGGGGAACTGGGGGATTCAGAATGTATGTGGGATAGCCCCAGCTAATTATTTTTATTTAAAAAAATTTTTTTATTACAAAGATTGATCTATATTTCAAATACTTCATTTGACACTCATCTTAGAAATCACACACTGGATTTTGGATTATACTTTTTAATTCTGATAACTGAGATGATATACACTGAGATTTTACTTTAGAAAGCATAATACCAATATAAGTGGTTTGTGTAACTCAAGGTATTCTTTCATTTTCTTTAAAAAGCTATATTAAAAAAATTACCATGAAATTCTGCATAGTTATTTTACTTACAGAAAATAAATTTCATCCAAAAAAAAATCTCTGTTCAAATTATTGAAATTGATTTTTATTCTTTTCTGGGGGACAGAAATAAATATGAGTCTTATTATTTTCAATTAAACAATTAAAAGAGGATTTTTTTTCCCTTCACTATGTTCAGTTTTTAAAAACTTAAAGAAGTTTATAGTATATGTTAAATAAGTGATATTACACAAATTCAACATTATCCAGCAAGTACTTTCATCTGGATTGTCTACATTTGCTTGGAAAATACTTTGGCTGTATTAGTTCTGCCATATTTGCTGCTACGGTTGCTGGTTGGTTGGTTATTTGACACAGATCCTGATAACCTACTGGGAGGCCAGGCCAAGTCTCTCCTTTTTCAATGAGTGATGTCTTTAGTTCCCTTTTAGCTAATGTCTCCAACATGAGAACTCCACAGAGATCACCCCATTCACTATTCCAGGTAACACCACTAATTTGATCTTTGGTTTCTGAGGCTTATCTGGAGCCCAGTGCTTTAGCCGCAATATCTAATCCTGATGCCTGCTGTGAACTGCTTTACTGTCCTGGATCTTTCCGTGGAGCTGCGGGTGTATCTGCCAACAGGATGTTCTGACCCCATATGACTGAGGAACCAACTTTTAAATGTATCAGAACATTACATCCTTTCTCATTCTATACGCAAATAGAAATTCCACAGGATTAAAGACATACGAGCTCAAAGTAACCTTAAAAATTTAAAAGAAAACATAGATTATCTTACAGCATTAAAGAAAAGACTTCTTAAAATATAAAAAATTTCATCAATTATAACAAATGTACCACTCTGGCAAGGATATTGATAACGGAAGAGGCTATGCATGTGTCGAAGTAAAGGGTATACTGAAAATCTGAGTGCTTATGCTCAATTTTGCTATGAACCTGAAACTGCTGTAAAAAAAAAAAAAAAAAAAAAAAAAGTCTATTAAGAAAAAACCAGTAAGTATAAACTAAGAGATAAATACATTTGATGACATTAACATTTCAGATTTCTCTATATTAGACATCATAAACAAAGTTAAAAGGCAAGCTAGAGACAGAGAAAATATTTACAAGACATTTGAGAAATAATTGCAATCCGGAATATATAAAAATATCCTCTAAGTAAGAAAAAGATAAAAATTCCAGTAAAGAAATCGATATAAACCTTCAGTTCACAGAAGAGTAGCTCTATATAATGAATAAGATATGAAAAAAAGCTATGAGTTGCTAATAGAAACATGAAAATGTTTTAAAACAAGATACTCTTTTATGTCCACCAAGCTGGAAAAAATCCAAAAGCCTGACAATGACACGTGTGGTGGGGAACTAGGGGAAACAGAAACTTTCAAATTCTTAATATTCATCACTGGTGATTAATGAACATTGAAGTTTTACTATAGGGAATGTAGTTGACATTTGAGAAGAAAAATATGAGGTTGAGAGGAAATCGATATAATTTGGAAAGCATTTTGGCAATATCTAGCAAAGCTTGAAGCTTAGGACCCAGGAAGTCAACTTCTGAAGTATCTAAAATCCCAGAAAAACTCTTGCGCAGGAACACAACGATATTCATGGCAGCATTTTTATGATTCTAAAATGTCTGCCATTGGGGAATGAATCCTCTCAGTTTCATTTGTGTCAATACCAAGCATGTGTCTTCCCCTCTGGGGTTTTACCACTCCCTTCTTTATGTTGTTGAAAACCAGGCACAGATCCTATCTTTTTGCTCCCTTCTCTTCCCCCCACACCTCCCTTTTTCCATGGGAACATCTTTTTAGGTTAGAAAACTCACCTCCAATCATTTCTCTAGCCATTGTACTTGGTCGACTCCCACAAAGCCTCCATTTTGCCTTTTCTGGCAATCTTGCCTGACCTCTTCTGATTTGGGTTACTTGTAATTCATAGCCAGAAATACTATCCTGCCTCACACTTCCTCAGGGCCAAAATCTGCTTGAAAGAGGAAGAACCGAGGGAGGAAAATATATATCAGGAAACGGAAAAGCATAGATGAATAACTTCAAATATTATCCTACCATATTCTTCTCCTAGCAAATCTTTGGACAGTGACACCACATGCAAATTGGCACCTAAGTCTGTGGGCGGGGTGAGAAGGGAAGCATGAATATCTGGCCAATTTCTTGACTCATCTGGAAATTTCTACTCAGACCTGTAGTAGATGGACCTTCATCCATCCATAATTTTCTGCTGCTCTCATTCTTCCCACCCTAGGAAGCTAAGCCTGGCATAGGTAAGGGCAGAACTTCTCCTGAAGAGGATTTTAGTGCATGAGTGCACCTAACTGAAGAGAGCTGCCCCCAGGCAACCTAAAGACCACTGTACAGGAGAGGGTGGCTGTCAGTAACTGCAGGACACTTGGGTGGCCCAGCCGTTCTCTTCCTCGTCGATCAACAGACTTCTCCAAATCTCTATGCTCGATAAGTCAGAGGCAGCCCCCTGCTCCCATTTAAGGGGTAGACAATGAGGCTGACTGCCATATTGGTGTTCAGCCCTCCTCTCACCCAGCCTCCATTTTTTTGGCTTCCCTTTTATGATATAACAAATGAATAAATGAGGGAATGTAAATAATCTTCTTACACCTCCCTTAAATAACAAATATGAAGAATTGAGTGTGTACTTGTCCCATTTTCTCTTTGGTCAATCATATAACCTGGTTTTTTTTTGGGGGGGGGTGGCTGGGGAGAGGACAGAGTTGTTTTTGGTTTTTTGTTTTTCATTTGTTTTGCATTTCAGTTTGAAAGCAGTCACTGTACATTAACTGAACGCATTACAAAAATAATTATGGCAGACACCTTAGTTGATCTTTATAATAAATTTGTTCATTTGGTCTTCCCTATTTCCAGCATCTCTATGGTCTTTTTCATTTCACCTTTTATAGGGCCAGCTAAAGTTTGCTTCTTTGAAGAGTATTCTCATGAATGAGATCATTCATGCAGATGATGCCATATTTACCAAGAGATCCAGGAGTCACTGTGTTACCTGTCAATGCAATTAGCTTCCTGTTGATTTTGCTTTAACCACGCTTATAGGCCAATTCACTCACTGACTTCAGGTTCGGGTACCTCCATGAAATATATGGTTCTACAATCCTCAGTATGTTAATTAGAGCCTTGCTGAGCTTAACAAAGGTACCATTGAAGAGCTGGTAAAGGTGAAGAAGCTGCATCACCTTTCAGACCTTTGGGATCACACCGTTAATGCTGATCCTGATGACAAAGGCCAGTTTGGGTTCTGCAGGTACACAGAAGTTGCCAGCTTTTCTCGCCATCCCAGCCATTCTTGTCTCAGTTCTATATATCTGCCTATATTCCTGTAATAGTGTTCAACTTCCTCAAAAATCAGCTTCTTCTTTGTCTTTCAAAATATCTTTTGAGCAAACTTCTTTCTGAAGCATTTGATCTTCAGCTCTGCAAAATTCCTTCACTCTTTCTTAAGAGTTTCTGGCACAGCAGGCACCATTTTTCTCCTCTTCTATATTTTCTATGGTTCCACCAGGGAAAGACCACTTAACCCGTTTTTAGGTTTTTTTTTTTTTTTTTTTGACAGGCTGATACTACCCATTTTACTTTGAATTTGCTTTTATTCATGTCACTGTATATTGTGAACATTCCTCTCATTTGGAACATTTAAATATCTCAATTTATCATTTTCCATTGTATATGCGTGTGCATGCGGCAATTTATTTAATTCTCTATTCATGGGCATTCAGATCATTTATGATTTGACATGAAAAACAATGCTACAAATAGCATTATTATGTTCTTTATCAAATGTAATTTTTAAAATATAAATTAGAATTCTAGAACTGGAATTACTATATAACATATAGTAGTTTTGATTCAAATAATTGCTGTCACATTTATTTGCAAAAAAAGTTGAGGAATTCACACTCCTACCACCAAAGTAAGGGAATGTTTACATCCCGAGTATTTGCCAGCAATGGTTGTTATTGCCTGTTTAAAACATTTGCCAAACTAACAGGTGAAAAAATGGTATCTCATTACTCTTCTAATTCAGTATCCTAGGGTCCGGGCAAAGATCTAAATTCTGAGCAAAGAAAAATATGCCTGAGAACCTGAAACTCTTAGTTGCACATCCTAGTATCTCTTTCTCCACCTGACCCTAGTTTGAGACCTACACTCCTCCTTGCAGAGGTCTGAGAAAGTTGAAAATAGCCGGTGTTTCTTTAATACTGTTTTCTTTCAGCTCAACAGAATTATGTCAACTGTTATTACAAGGAAAGGCCATCAGCACGCCAGTTTAAAAAGGAAAAGGTGTGTCCACCAGCTAAAATAAATAAAAGAGCAAAACCCATAGAAACAGCTTAAAACCTAACAGTCACAATAAGACTGAGGAAGCCAGCAGGACAAAGCTAAGCTCAATGCTTATAAATTCAGGGTGTCTCCCGAACTTTTACAGCCTATTTTGGGAAATTAACCACAGAACAGCCCTGAAAAGGTCTGACGGTGGCAATAATATTAAAGAGGGGTTCAAATGACATTAAAGAGGGCTGGGTGAAAACGGTGAAGGGACGAAGAAGTACAAATTAGTAGTTGCAAAACAGTCATGGGAATTTAGAGTGTAGCGTAGGGCGTATAATCAATATTATTGTAATGGTTGTGTGTAATGACAGATGGGTGCTAGAGTAAACGGGGGAGTTACTTCATAAATTTTATCAATGTCTAATTTTTTTTCAATTAAAAAAGTGTATTAACTGTGGTTCTACTTTTGGCTCCACTTGATACCAATAATGAAAGGGTGACCAAGCATAAATTACATCACACTAATGTATGGACACATCTAACTTCATTGTACATTGAAACAGATATTGATACAATCATAAAACTAATGCTGCTTAATTTTAAGTCAAAGTCTGTGAGAAAATATTCTTCATAAGTAGCAAGTAATTCAACTCCAATTAAAAACAGTCTTATTAATTGATAGGGGTAATAAATTGACTTTTAGAGGATATAAAAGTCATCTAAACTTTCTAAATCATATTGATCACATATTGAGGGAGAGAAATGACAAGAGAAATAATGGCACAAAGAAAGCCTTTGCCACAATGAGTGAAAGAAGCAGAAATTCTGGCACAAGATCTTAAGACAGCTCAGGACCAATATATCCTACCTAAAACATAACATAGCTTCTGGTGGCTGGATAGAAGATCAGAGTAAATAATGGACAGCTACTATGTAAAAAAAAAATCACTAATTAATATATGGATAGATAATACAGTATAGCGAGACATTCTTACTGGAATACAATGTATACATTTCTATTTGCTTCTCACATGGTATTATAATGTTTGTGGATATATATGTTCACCTCATCTATTAGACAATATTAAGCTTTCAGGCATGAGACTCTTTTATTCATCTTTATAACACCCAAAATTTAGTACAGCGTCAGGTACAAAGTACGTGGTCCATAAATGTTGACTATAGAGATGAAAACATTGAAACATGCTAAACCACTGGAAATACTGATGTAGTTGAATCCGTTGATACACCAGGGCTATGGACTGAATTCTATCCTTGCAAAATTTCTATGTTGAATCCCTAAACCCCAACATAATTTTATTTGGAGATGAGGCTTTTAGGAAGTCATAAGACTGGAGTCTTGATTCAATAGAATTGATAACCTTGAGAGAGAAATCTCTCTCCATATAAATATGCCAAAGAAAGCTATATGAGCATACTTGGAGAAGTGGCCATCTACAAACCAGGAAAAGAGCCTTCTCAGCAGTTATGGAATTGGTTGGCACTTTGATCTTGGACTTCAAGTCTCCAAAGTCTCCAAATTGTGTGAAAATAAATTTCTGTTTAAGCCATTCATCATATTGTATTTAATTATGGCAACTGAAGCAGACTAAGACAATCAAAACCCCAGCACAATTTCTGATGCTTTTCTTTGGTTTCATAACTATGAACAAGACCAAAGAAAAATGACTTTTTTAAAGTCATAATGATCATCCAAGAATGAATTTTAGTACAATATTTGACATGCACAAATTTGAAAGTGACTGAAAGCTTGAGAATAGTATGTAACAAAGTAGAGGGGGGGTAAATTAAAATACAAGTTGTAAATTACTTTAACACACAAAAAAACTGGGGTCTATGTGGAAACTTTTATTTAGCCTGCATCTCCTTTGACAGAAGACTCTATGATTAACTTTGATAAAGCTTGATAACCATTTCAACCTAATGTAAATGCCCCATTCTCTTCTGAGATTACATCAAAGATTGGCAGCAGATTGCATGTTACTTTTAAACTAGAGCAGGTCCTCAAGTAACGTTATTTAGTTCAGCATTGAATCATTATAAAGTTGATGAGATGCCATAGGAACCTAATTCTTATTTATATCAATTTCCCTATGGTAAAATTGGTTTTATTATACATCATTTTGCTTAAAGTCACAGAACCTATCAAGGACATTAAGTGAGGAGGGCTTCCTATATAGTAATTCCTCTTTATCCGCAGTTTTGCTTTCCTTGGTTTCAGTTATCTGTGGCCAAATGCCATCTAAAAATATTAAATGGAAAATTTCAGAAATAAGCAATTCATAAGTTTAAATTTCAACTGTTCTGAGTAGCATGATGAAATCTTGAGCCATCTTGCTTCATCCTGCCTGCGACATGAATCATTCCATTCTTCAGTGTAGCCATACTGTATAAGCTTCTGGCTCATTAGTCACTTATTAGCTGACTAGGTTATCAGATCAGTTACCAGATATTCTGAGAGAAGAGAGACCTAGATATTCACATAACTTTTATTATAGTATATTGTTATGTATTTTATCATATTAGTTATTGTTATCAATCTCTTATTGTGCCTAATTTATAAATTAAACTTTATCATAGGTATGACTATATAGAAAAAAGCAATATATATAGGATTCAGTACTATCCACGGTTTATCCACAGACTATATCCTCCAAGGATAAGGGGAAACTATTGTATAGCCCCAGTGCATTTTCTAAATACGAGAAAGGAAATCCTTCAAGTGTTTCTTATGAAACATGGAATTTCACAGAAAAAGAAATGTCATTTATTTCCTATATTTGTCTCATGGTATGACATTTTTATGGAAAGCTGTTAATCAGAAAATTGCAAACCAAAATTATTATTATAACAGTTTGCAACTTCACCCTCACTATAGATTCCTTGAATGGAAATTGCCTTTACAGAGTAAAAGGATTAACTAATAAATGTGACACATGCTTTACACATTACCATTATGATGCCCAAAACGAACATACTAGTGTAGATTTAGAAATCCAGACCTACGTTACTTTCTCACATTTATCAACTTTTAAAACAATAGAAGGATGTTTTAAGCACAAGAATGCTTGACATTGTCATAACAATGAGAGCAACTTAAGTAGGACAGTGGTTTCATTTTCTGAAGGTAATACTTTTTTTTATTTTAATTTTTTTTCTTCAAAATTTGAATTTACCTCATTCAGTTCCTGGTCTGAAGATACTGGTAATTTCTAGGGCATTCTGACATATTTGTCATCATTATCTCACCAACAACTTTAAGAACTATCACAGTAACACGTGAACTTCTGAAAATTAAAACTCTAAGAGTGCTCTCTTTTACTTTCTATACTCTTTTTATAGGTAATTCTGAGTCTTGTGACTTGAATGTTAATTTTTCCTATGGTAAAAACTTTGAAAGTAAAATTCTGAGTTTTATTCTTTATTGTGTTATTTTACTCTAAATATATGTCCAAATAGCTTCTCCATACTGTATAGTATTGTACCATATAACAAACACTTGTAACTAGGTCAACATACATTGTTTCTAAGTACCACCAAGGAAACAATTTTGTTACCCCATATTAGAATATTACCAAGGTAACAGGACTAAATGACTCATTGAATTCTTGGCTGGAGTGCTAAATGCTGCAAGCAGGACTAAATTGAGGGCTCAGAAGACTGATGCAATTGTGAAAGTTTCTTTGAGAGGTCATAAAGTGACTCTCATCCAAAACACAAAAGCATCAAATAGAGGAATGTGTTTAACAGAAAGAAAAGTAAATATGGAAGACATAGAAGAAAAGACCTAAGGTCTCTCCTCCTCTCTGAGAATACACATGCATGCCGATTATTGACCATGAGTCTTAGAGGAAGCAAACGAAGCTGATCCACATGACAATACTTTGTCCTGCATGATTTAGAAGGGTTAAAGAATAACCAATTGCCACCCTACAGGGCTAGAGCCACCAATGTGGGAATAACAGGAGGACATTTGGAAGAGACATCTGGATCTGAAAAGGAAGAATTAATACATCTTCAGTCATTGTGACTGAGAACGAGGACTTTCAAAAAGATCAAGGATTTGGTGGCATGGAAAAGAACTCTCAACTTCAAATACAAACTACCAATATAGTGTATCATATTGTTTTATTCATTCAGTCAGTATCTATTATTGCTTCCTATGAATGAGATACTAGATAAAGATACAACACTGAACAAGCACATATGATTCCTGTCCTCACACAGCTTACAATCTAATCTGCAGATAGATTCCACACTCACCTGCCTTTTCTCCTTTTCTGCTTCCTTTGCTGGTTCTTCCCTGTCACCTGACCTCTATAATCTGGAGTGCACCAGAGCTCCGTCCCTGGGCTGCTTCTCTTTTTTATCTACACTCTTCCTCTAGTTGATCTCACCTAGTTTCATGGCTGTAAGTACTACCCACACACTAATGACTCCTAAATTTACATCCCCAATTGGAATCTCGCCTCTAAATTTCAAATATCTGCCCAACAAATCCACTTGAAAGGTTTCAAACTAGGTGACCAGAACAGAACTCCTGATACTCACTTATCTGTCCCTCTGCAATCTTCTCCGTCAAAAATAATGGCAACTCCCTCCTTTCAGTTATCAACCAAAAACTCCAGGCATTGTCCTCAGTGTCTTTCCTTCTCTTAGGCTCTAAACAAAACTTGTCCGTAAATTCTATTTCCTCTATCTTCAGAATTTGCCCAGACATAAACCTAGTCCAAGAAACAATTATTTTTGCCTGTATTAATGCAATCGACTCCCTGTTTTATATGTTTGCCAAGCTTCAGTGTATTTTCCAAAATGCATAAATAGAAATTCTATTAAAACGCAATTTCATTCCTCTACTCACATCCTTTCGATGGCTACTCATCTCACTCGGAATGAAAGCTAAAAGTCTTTGCCATGATATATGAGGACCTATGTGACCATTACTCCTCTGACTGCGTCTCCTGCTACCTCCTTCCCCTTTTTTTCATTCTACCTTAACTAAATTGGCCCTATCGCTGTTCTCTGAACAGAGCAGGCAAGCCCCTTGCTCAGGGCTTTGCACTTAATGCTCCCTCCGCCCGAAATGTTCTTTCCCCATAACTATCTAAATGATCTTCAGAGAGCAATGGAGAGTGCACTTCAAAGTTTAGAAACCTGCATTTCTTTTCAAATGTCTTTGAACTCAGACTAGTCATTATTTTGTACTGACCTCATACCCAATTTGGTTATATATTTGTATATCCTTTACATACAAATACTTTACAGATGTTTTAAGTCTTGTTTTAAGCCTTTTTCTCCACTCAGAGAATTCTAATTCTAACCATCAATACCATATACTTGACATTCATTTTTGTCAGATCCCAATTTTAACGTAAATCATAGTTTAACATAAATCATAGTTAATACAGCCTGACTAGTGGCATCAATTAATCCACAAATGCCAAAGGATATCGAACAATGATAATTTTTCTTGTCTTTAAAATCCTGTCAAGATGGCAGACTTTGCACACCAATTTACTCTAATACCTCATAAAACCCTAATGATAAAAAAGTATAAAAATTAATAAAGTCATTGGAATTTCTACCAATAATGTGGTAGGGAAATGGTTGGGGGTGTGTGTGATAAAACAAGCCGGGAACGTCTTGAATAAACTGCTCAGTATCTAGAAAGTTAAAAGCTAATCATATAGATAGGACATATTATTATCACGGTTTTCCCAGGACAGTTTTTAACCCTGAAAACATTTTGCTAAGTGAAAGAAGCCACAACCTTACATATGATTCCATTCATATAAACTGTCAGAATAGTTCAAACATAAGTCACCGCTGGGGGGAATCTAAGTCCCTCGCTGTCCTGGTGGTGCTGGTGGGGCCTAGGTCCTTTCTACCAACACAGTAAAGAATTACAAATCAGTGAAGATTAGGAAAAGTAAGATTTATTGAGGTATGTTTCAAGACAGAAACAGGCTATACCAAAGAGGGCTGTAGCCTCGTAGAGGAGGGAAGGTCTGTCTTATATCTGAGCCATGATGGGCTGTTACTAGAGTGGCGCTAGCTGATTGATGTGTGAGGTCATTTTGATTGACAGTTAGCTGTTGTCTAACCTACTGTTAATTGCCTATGAACCTTCCGAGAAGTCAGTCTGTTATAATTAGATTCATGAACTTCCGGGCATATGCATAACATTGTAATGATGGTATAATGAGGCTGAGTGAAAAGAAGGTTAGAGTACTCCTTACTGCACAACCATTTGCAACTGGCCTAAACTGGTTTCTATGCTATGGTCATTTATTTCCTTGTACTTCAGGATGTAGGGGTATTGTTATTTGAAAAAAATGAGCTTTTCTCTGGGAGGGCTAAGGGAAGGTCCTTTGGGTTGGGGCATCAGTGTTGTCATTTCTATGGTTACGGAGCCTGGGCCTTCGCTTCTGTTGCTCATGGTTACCTAACTACCTAACACATAGACACAGAAAATAGATTAGTGCTTGTCAGGGGCTGGGAAAAGGAGAAAATGGGAGGTGACTGCTATATAGGTATGTATGCCTTTAGGAGGTGATAAATATGTTAGGAATTGGATAATGGTGATGTTGGATAATTCTGTGCATATACTAAAAACCACTAAATTGTATTGTACACTTAACACTGAATTTTATAGTATGTGAATTATATCTCAACAAAGCTTTAATTTTTTTGAAAAAATATGCAAAGATTAGGGGATGTAAAGTACAGCCTAGAGAATATAGTCATTGATATTGTAATAACTATGTAGAGTGCGAGGTGGTACTAGACTAATCAGAGAGATCACACTGTAAATTATTAATGTCTAACCACCATGCTGTCCACCTGAAATTAATATAAAATAATATTGAATGTCAACTCTAATTGAAAAAGAAAAATGTAAAAATTAATGTTTTAGAAGACATTTATATAAGTAACTATTACAAGGCAAGAAATGGTAAGAAAGATACAAAAAACTAAATAAATTCTTATCAGGATTCAAGAAAAGGATCATCACTTTTAACTGGGATTATTATGGCGTCTTATAAAAGATATAGCAATAAAGCAGAACACTGAGAGCTAGATGGTATTGGGAGTGCTTTTGTTTGTTTTTTGGTTCTTGTTTGTTTTAAATGAAAGGACAGGTAAAGAAAGACAATACCAGTGAGTGAGGAAAATGTATAAGCAAAGGCCTAGAGGTAGGAAATGAAGAAGTGGCACCATTATACAAATCCTACGGGATTGTAAATGAGGTGTAGATGAGGATGAGAATGCCAAATTGATGATTTGTAGATTACTCTTTAGACCAAGGCTTTTCAACTTCAGCACTATTGACATTTTGGACCAGATAATTTAGAGGGATTGGGAGCTGTCCTGGGCATTCGAGGATGTTTAACAGCATCCTGGGCACCCCCTGCCCAAGTTATGACAATCAAATATTGTAACCGCACACAAACTTTATTTCTTTAATATATTTTTTTCTGATCCAAGCTGGTTTTGCGCAGATGATGGCATTGTGACTTACTTGCCATTGTGGGGACCACCTCCCACCTCCCACCCTTATCCTCTGTATTGCCTGCTCCTTTAATCTTTAAACCTTAGGACATAAGATTAACCAAGCCCCAGGTCTATAATTATGAGGACAACAGGTTTCAGATGGACTTTAGACTAAGGATAACATCTGGGCTTTAGATGTGTTTCAGCCCCAGGCCCATGGAAGGAGAACAACAACCCACTGGCCACAGGACCAGGCCTTGGGACCAGACAGGATGGCGCCAAGGCTGATTCCAGAACCAGATGCTATGATCAATCACCTCAACCACCTCCAATCACCAAATAGTAGCACTCACAACCCAATTTCCTTAGTTTCCTTGATTTTCCCCTGTATAATCTATATTCCTGAGACACGTGAGGAGCTAGGCCTCTGAGCAATAGCTTGTCTGTGCCTCCAGGACTTGCAACTCTCTAATAAATTTTACTTTCTTTGCTGCAAAATCTGCATATATCTCTTCTTTGGCTTAGATGTACATATGCAGATAGACTCCTTTATCTGTCCAGATAACAATATGTCTGCAGATACTGTCAAATGTCCCCTGGGGCCAAAATCACCCCAGTCGAAAACTACTATTTTAACAAAAGAGAATCACTGAAGATTTGAAGTAGAGGATGACATAAGAACTAAAATCAAGAAAGATTAAACTGGTGCATCTTCACATGCTCACTGGGTAGAGAAGGTAGGGGAGAAAAGTTAACATACTTTTGCAATATCTCTAGTCAAAGACAATAGAGTTCTGCAATATAGAAGAGGTCACAGAGTTGGAAATGAGAAATTAAATTATATGTATTTATGGAAGAAGATACTTATTATGAGTACAGACTTAATCAGGCTTATCAACATTTGTTATTTTGACAGGGAACAGGAAAAACAGGAATCGAAGATGACCTTGCTATGCTGAGCCTAAGTGACAAGGTAGTAGTTGTAACAAATGGAAAACAATAATAAAAGCAGATTTAAGAGGAAAGGTGAGAAGTTCAATTCGTTGAACTGCTAAAAAAAAAAAAAAAAAAAAACACGTTAGAAGAATATCCAGATAAATATGTCAAGCCAGAAATTGGAAAATTGAGACTGAACTTTGGGGGACAATTCTGGAATATCAACATAGATTTAGAAGCTCTTTACATGGAAAGTAGAGTTGAAGTCATGGGATTAGATTGTGTAAGAGGAGAGCTCAAAATAGAAAAGAAAGCAGCCAGGGAGAGATGCTTCTGGAACACCTACGTCTAGAGGGATTATCATATAAGGGAGAAAAAAAAGAGTAGTTGGAGGAGTAGCATAAGAAGAAGATAAGAAAGTCTCTAAAGAGACACATAGGAGAGATTTGGACAAAGGGTGATGGGTTGGTTGATTAATGGTTAAATTGGCACAAGAAGTTAATATGACAAATGAGAAAATGGCTATTGGATCCAGTGAATAGTAAGTTGCTGGGGTTTATAAAGAATGCAGTGTCAACGTCATAAGAACAGAAAATAAACCAGGACAAATTTTTAAATACATATGTGCTGAAAGTGGGTATTTAAGAAGTTCATTGGTAAAGGGGAAAAGAAATAAAGCAATTGTGTTTCTCAGATAGAAGTTATGCATATTTGTAAGCGATTGTGAAATTAGAGAGTAACCTAAAAACGTAAGGAAGATGGATAGAGGCAAAAGAAGTGATACTTAATGGAGCATAGTTCCAGAGGAAATGAGAAAGTTTTGAATTAAAAAGCGCAAATGTTCAATTTTGTGGAAGAGGAATATATCATTTTATAAAACTGGGAAAAAAAATAAGAGATAACATAGTATGGTAATAAATTACAGGTTTGAGGATGGTTCTCTAAACTAAACATCTTATATGAAATTTAATCTAAAATATGTTTACATAGAGAAGAATTGAATATGATTTTCCTATTTGCGGAACTCTTGGAAAAGGGAACCTTGATCACCCGTCTCAGAGCCAGGTGTTCACAGACTTAAGCCAGATTTTTATGGTGTCCTTTATTATTCTGTTCAAACTCAATTCCCAGAACAGCAGCACATGCTCAGTTAAATATGATATGAAAACACATCACTAACACAAAAATGTTATTTTTGGATTATCCATAGAGTTTAGTCTATTTATGTCTCTAGGCTGCCCAGTGATGGCAAGTGATCATGTTATTATAGCAAAATATCTTCTTAAGTAAGTTCTATTGTAACTTACTCTACAAATACCCAAGGTTTGGCATCAAGAGAAAAGAGGAAAATAAGCAGAAATATTGTACAATTTGAATTTCATTTCTTATCCTCTGAGAAAAGCTGACTATTTCTCCCATTCTCTTTCATTCAGCTTTCCTTTATATATCAGCAGAAGAATAAAATAAAAGAATCCTATATTGTGAAACAGTTAATACAAAATGTCAATGAATCATAATGGCAATTATGTAAATTGGGCAAGAGTTTAACACTCCCAAATATTTTTTCCATCCAGTAAATGAGAGGAAAGTATTAGTATTCTTTTTGCTGTTAAATTATTATCCTTGTATTCTTTAATTTGTACTATATGAAACTATCATAACTCCCAATAAAATATGAAGCTCAATTAGTCTTCACAAATAAAGATATTTTCTTCCATCAAAAGATACATCTTAACAAAAAAGCAGGGTGCAAACAAATAGATGCATCAAGATTGGCAAAATATTGATAATTGTTGAGGCTGGGTGATGTGTATGTGGATTTCTTTGTCCTGTTCATTCTACCTCTGAGTATTTGAAGATATTCATTTATAAATAAATAATTAGTATGTAATTCTTATTATGAATGTCTATGAACACTTTCTCTCAGTTCCAAAAGATAAAAATCTCATATTCCTGCTCTAGAATCGAGAAATGTGGTAAGAAAACCAAATAGCGGTGGCCTTGTACAGTGTGGCAAGCAGAATAAGTCCCTCAAAGATGTTTACATCCTAACCCCTGGAACCAATAGATATATTACCTTATATGATAATTATTAATTTTCTGTGTCACCTTAACTGACCGTAGGGTGTACAGATTAAATGTTATTTCTGGGTGTGCCTGTGAGGGTGTTTCGGGATGAGATTAGAATTTGAGTGGATGGACTCAGTAAAGAAAATTGCCCTTCCCAAGGTGGGTGGGCACCACCTAATCCACTGGGGGCCTGACTTGAACAAAAGGCAAAGGAAAGGACTTTGCTCCTGCCCTACACTGGGTAGCAGCGATTACTACCTGTGAAAGCTAGTGGGTGAGGTTGTGCCAAATGTTATAGACCGAATGCTTGTGTCCCCCTAAAATTCATATGTTAAGACCTGAAAGCCCAATGTGATGGTATTTGGAGGTGGGGCCCTTGGAAGGTAACTAGATTTTGATGAGATCGTGAAGGTGATGTCCTCATGATGGGATTAATGCCCTTACAGTAACAAGAAGAATCATCAGAGCGCTCTCTTGCTCTCGCTCTCGCTCTCTCTCTCGCTCTCGCTCTCTCTCTCGCTCTCTCTCTCTCCTCTCCTCTCCTCTCCTCTCCTCTCCTCTCTTCTCCTCTCCTTCTCTGTCTCCCCTTCTCCTGCTTTTCCCGCTCCCCATGAGCAGGCACCAAGGAAAGTCCACATGAGCATACAGCACATAAAACACAGTCATTATATTTAAGGCAGATGGCCTAAAGCCCTGAAGCAGGTCTTCACCAGACATTGAATCTGCAGACACCTTAATCTTGGACTTCACAGACTCCAGAACTGCGAGGAATAAATTTCTGTCAAGTCCCCTAGTCTGTGGTATTTTTTTATAGCAGCTAAAGTAGACTAAGACACCAAGGAAACAGTGTGAGATAATATACAGATGTACGAATGAATCATTTGTGTTAAGAGAATGGCAAACAGTTAAGACAGCTAGGATGTAACATTCACATAGGGGACAGAAGAGAAATGTCAGAGGACCTGGATGAGAAGCAGGAAGAACCTGAGATTCCTTGGGCACCACTTTCTTCCTAATTGTCTAATGTTTCTGGCAGTTACTGGTTTCTACTTTCTCTTGAGATGCACTATTTCTAGAATAACAGGAGTACTCAAATAACTAGCTAGCCATAATAAAAGTGGAAGTGACTTTAACTGCTCATTCAGAGCTTGAAAGAAGAGTTCAACATTCCCAAGGCAGAAGAGCAGTGAAAATGCTGCATCTAAGAACTCTATTGATGTCCCAAGATGACACAATGAGACTGTGCAGAGAACTATGTTACAAAGAGGCACTTAGGTATCCTTTTATCCAACCCTCAGACTGCAAGCTGTTTATGCCCTTGCTTTGAAATTGACCCCTAGCGATTTGCAGTTATTTTTGGAAATGCCCTTATTTTAGCAGATAGTACTCCTCAAGCTCTTTTCACTTTGTGATGTTATGATCAAATGTTAGAATGATGCAGTAAACAGAGCAGGATTGCCACTACATTTTAAGTAGCTGAGGTATAAGAAATTAGTGTGAATTTGTAATTAGGACGTCGATATCACTCAGTACAATTGTCACAAAAATGCTGTTCTAGATCCTTGCTATTCAAAGTGGGACCACATACCAGAAGCAACAACAGCACCACATGAGAATTATTAGAAATGCAGACTCTGAGGAGACACCTATCTACTGGTCAGAATTTGTATTTTAACAGAGTCCCTTCATGATTAATATGCATATTAATATTTGAGAAGTACTGACCTAGGCACTCACACAATTTTAGTATTACGTTAAGAAAGCATTTCCAGCACCTCCAAGACGCTGAACACACTCATCAATTTATCATGCTTTAATTTTAAAAAATAAAAGAAAATATTATATTCTGGTTGCTGGAATGTAGAAGATAGGGATTTCCAAGCACGTAAAGGCACAGGTACGTAATAACTAGAGCACGGCACACAGTCATGTTCAATTGCCCTAAGGTTCCTAAACCAATAGAATAAGAAGAGTAATTAGCCCAGTTTTGATCAAAGATAGTCAAGTCCCTGGATTATTGTTTAGGCCATATGCTCCTAGCATAGCCAGCTCTTCAAGGAGATTTCTGTATATCACAGACAACATGAGAAGCACAGGTACACTGTGTATAACCTGCCTAGGACTTTGACCTCCAAATGTTTAGTACCACCTAAATAATCTCTTAATTTGGACAACCTGTGACCCATGGATAATAATGATCTACCGAGGCATCCTGGCTCTTTCCTTTACCCTGAACTCCAGACTGCTTCCTCCTTGGCTTTCTAAGGCCCAGGATTCCTCTGAAGTGGAAGGCAGTCCAAGCCAGACATCTTACCTAAAAAGGAAAATTCTCCAAAAGAGGCAATGCAAAACAAAAAGGGAAATGATCCAAATTGGAAGTGGGGGAGAGAAACAGAGAGAGATCAAAATTCAAAGAAAACTCCATACTGAAGGTGAACACTTAGTATGTCTTTATAAACAAATAATTCCATTATGGCTACTTCCTTCATCATCACTCAAGGCCAATTATGTCACCTTGTCCCATAGCCTGTATCACACATCTTTCTCCTTGGAGATGGATGAGGATGGCATAAGGGTTCCTTGTTAGAGGGGTTGAGTTCTCTCTAGAGGTTAGTTCTCTCTAGTCTTCAAGACCTATAAAAGTGTTCAGCAAGCTATAAAGTCAACCCTTCAACTCTCAACTGCTGCTTTTACAACTTTTCTATTTTAAATAAGATCCAAAGATATTGGCCAAAGCTATATAAAATTGCCTAAAAACTAAAGCCAACTACATATCGCCAAACCCCAAGCTACTTTTGCCAACCTATCTACCCTTATACTCCTTATATACTTCCTAAGCTCCAATCGCACAATGCTCTCAGTAAACCAAGCACATTGTCTGATATACAGCAGAGGCTCAATAAAAATTTACTAAATAAGCAAATGACTATGTGCCTTCTTCCAGAATAGCTAACATCATCCAAGATTATTGCCCTCCCTCATCTCCACCCTTAGAAATTTTGCTTCTTTCTCAAGTACCTACATGAACATCTTTTCTATGAAGTATCTCCTGACCCTCTGAGTTAAAATTATCTCTCTTCTTTGCACTTCAATAGAAATTTTTTGTAATACTATTATGAAGCTTGCTCTATCCCTCTCATGAGCCATGCTTATGCTACCTCTACTAATGAGGAAAATCAGCCCCCCATCACAATCAACAGAAACTGATTTCATGTGTTCAAAAGTTACCTCAACCTACAGAGAATATCCTATATGCTTCATGCCCTAAATGTCATAATTCTCTTTGTTCTCTGGAATAAATATGGTGCCTTATTTGTTTTGTTGTGTGTGTGTTTTTTTTAAGTGAACCTGAATACTTTTTCACAAGCATATTTTGCATTATTTACAACTCCCCTTATTTTCAAAATGTAAACTTGAATCTCTTCATATAAGTTCGACCTCCATTACATTTTCTCTACCCTTTTTTCAAATTATATACTTGAATCCCTTTCTCAAATGTATATGTTAAATTTATTTGTGACTACAAGGGCCTTCTTTACCTTTGGATCCAAAAATAATGCCTAGAAAGATCAGGAGAATCTTAAGTTTTAGTCACAAGTAAATAAAAAACTGAAGCATAATAGTCCTTGGCTTCTGTCTGATGATCAATCCTCCTCATTTCTCTCCGTGCAAAGATTTTTAACTAAATGTTGAGTCTATGGGCTTATTTTCACAACAATCTGGTGTAGCCGAAAGGACCTTGAGCGAACGGACCCCGAAGATAGTGGAGTGGGCTGTAGAATCAGGACTGAGTGAGCATACAAGACCTCTTGCTCTACTTCTACAGTCTCCTTTTTATCTTCCCTCCACTGCCAAGAGGTTCCAGCCAAAGCTCCACCCTTGAATTGCTTTTAGTTCAGAATGGCTTTTGTTGTTTTAGGTAAGGCTTATAGACCAAGACCATCTGTTTGTCTAGGTTCTGTGTTACCCCTCTTCACCTCTTTTTTTAAAAAGTGAAAGAAAAAAAGAAAGGGAGAAAAAAGAAAAAAGAAAAAGGAGTCAAAAATTTAAGATTTTTTTAAATATTTGTAAGTCTTGAGCATATAATCATAATTATAATCATACTAATAGAGAAGCTCCAACAGCAAGAGAATATTTAAAGAAAGAGCCAAGAGAGGAAATCAGCCATGTGCACTTGGAGAATCTGCGAAGACATAGAATTCAGGAACACCCACCTCTATCCCCCACTTTTATATCTGTATGTGACAGTCTCCATAAGAGAAGAGAGCCTCTCTGTCTTACTAATCATATTACCAGTACTTACCACAGTGGGAGCACATAGTAAGCCATTCGAAGAGAAGAAGGAAGGGAGGAAGAAAGAAAAAGAAAGAAGGAGGGAGGGGAGCCAGCAATGAAGCATCACTTTGCTTTCATTCTATACTGCAAATAATCTCTTCCTTTTGCATAACAACTACAATCTACCCTGTATCAAGAGATTGGTCTTAGATAACCATTATAAAGGTGTACAAATTTATTTTTTCACATAATAAGTCCTATATTTATATCCACTTTAACCAACCTGGGTACAGTTGCCCTTTCTCTTTCTTTTATATTTTCCCTTAGATAATCTTTACTTCTTTGAATACTTCAACATGGCTGGTCACATTTATTGATAGTATTTCTAGAGTCACTTCAGATACTCTCTTAAAAGTTCTTCCCTTCTCATGGTGATGTTAACAGGAAAAGGCTAAAGAGTGTTCACAAATTCTGTCAATATATAAAGGCTCTTCTTTAGTACTTCTTGGATTTAACAGAAACTTTCAATACCTCTTTGGCGATGCTTATGGCATGGAAACGTATGTATTTAGAAAATATAACTTAAAAAGCTACTAATTGAAAAAATTCTTCTTTGAGACACAAAAATTATATTAATAATCTGGAATATAATTGGTATTGCTAAATTATTGTCTGTTGTCTTGAGGGCAAAAAAAAATGCTTCCTCTTTGTCTGTAATTTTAAATTTAGTACATGCCAATGATAAAATGTTTTTATACACATATGTAGTCTTCATGCAATGTAAAATTAAAAATTAAAACCATTTGAACAGAAAGAGGTGTGGAACTCAGTGAAGCAATTTATTTGAAATAATCTAAAACTTTAAAGTCAGTTTTTTATAGCTCCACCACATCAACTCATAAATTTGTTTTGAATGTAATGTTGAATCAGCACAGGAAGATTTTGAATAACAACATGGACCGAGACTTATCCTGAAGCACATAAATCATTTTTGACATATATGTTCATAACAACAGCCTTCAGAAGAAAAGGGAACAGTGAAAGTTCTAAGAAACCGAGCAGGAATACTTCCTAACGTTCAGTGGTTTAGATGAGTTGCTAAATTCTAAGTTGTAAAAGTATATGTAGTTTGCATGAAAAAAACAATTTTATTCACTATGTAGACAAAAAGTCCCTTTGAACATGCTCTATTTGGGGGTAATTTTGTGACTCAAAGAATTGTTCATATTTCCCCAGGGATGCTTTAATCATTTCTCTCTTTTACCCTTCAAAGACCTCAAAAAATCCAGTTATGTGTCATATGTGTACCAGAGACATTCAGAACATACATTTCCTGATAAATAATTGGGGTGGAAGAGCAGGTCTTTGTGAGCTAAATGATAGCTTTCCTGTATAGTTGAGGAAAAGTCCCTTAAAACTCAATATTTTATAATAACCCTTTAATATTCATTAAGGAGTCAGTGTCCAAACCAAAGTATTGTGGTTCTGAGAGATTTTCTACATTACATGGTTTAGCCAAAGGGTACCTTTTGAGATCTAGAGAAATTTAAAGGAAAATATATGTACATATATATTTAAAAATAAATTAAGCCCACATCTTCGCAATTAAGCCAAGTCAGAAAATGTCTGGATTTAGACACAGTTACTAAAATCCAAAGGGCCACTGGATCGTGGTGGTAGTGGCAGAGGAGTAAAAGCAATTATTGTGTGCTCTTAAATCAGAATTAATTACCACGTCCAATATAGGTCATTCCTGGATGAGGCTACAGTCTTTTTCTCCTATACTTACCATTATTTGTTCTGACACTTCCTTCTCTCATTCTCCATGTTAAAGAGAAATTAGAAAATCTCTCTATTATCAAAATTTTTAATTATTTCATTAATTTAAATATATTTTAGTCTGGAAGCATAAACTGTTATAAAATGCCATTCGTTTATCTCGAATTTAATTCCCTGCATTGCTGCTACTTATAACATTTCCATTCTGAAAGGTTTGCCTTCTTTCTGTAAACTATTATATTATACTAAGTTCCATAAGTAGGGGACTGCCTCTTCCTTGTCGGTTTATATTCTTCCTACTGATGGTCTGAAAATCCTTATTAGCTGTTAGATGTTTTCTTTAAGCCATGGCTGCTTCTGACCTCACACAGTTCTTAAGGCTCATCTCCTTCATTACACATCTCCGAGAGCACGGCCCCCTCTATCAATATTCTATTCATCGTTCTGTTAAAGTGTTAATATACCCGAAAGCCTTTAGATGCCTCTCCATTTTTGTTAGGGATTTATAATCATTGTTGAAAGAGAGTCTTCTAATCCCACTTGAACTGTGCTCTACATGCGATAGTAGCCCGGATATGGAATTACGCCACTTCTTTGTTTTAGTTATATTTGAAATTTCCTTCACGAAAGGCCAGAATGATATTTCTGAGCACCTGGATTTGCACTCCCTTCATTGTTTGATTTTCAAAAATATGCTGTTCATATGCTAGTACCTCTGCCCAGAATATCCTTCCTCCTCTTCTTTTGCTGGCCAACTCTCTGTCATCCCCTGTGGAGACCTACTTAGTAATCACTTTTTCACTAAAACCTTCTAGTCCTCCATCTCTGTTCTTCACAACATGTTACACGTGCCTCTAGTCACACCACATTTCACTAAAACTAATTACCTAGATGGTGAGTTCTCGAAGGCAATGCTATTGACCTTCAAGTCTCTGGTGCTTATACATTATATTTCACTCAACTATTTATTTATTCATTTAATCATTCATATAATGTTTTTCAAGAGCCTACCATATGCCAGCAATCTTTTGGACTCCAAAGATCCCTATTTTCTGCAAGCTTTTATTTTAGTAGGATGAAGCCTGACAATGAGCAAGTAGACAAATTAAAAAACAGGATAATTTCAGTTGTTAATTGCTATCAATATAATATACAAAACAGGTCAGTAATAGTGTAAGGGGAAGAGATAGGGTGGTGAGATGAGGCCTCTTTGAGTGGTGATATTTCAACTACAGTCTGCATGGCATGAGAAAACAGCACTAAGAACATCTGATCAGAGAAATGCAAATTAAAACCACAAGGAGCTATCACCTTACACCTGTTAGAAAGGCTGTTATCATAAAAACAAGAGACAAGTGTTGGTGAGGATAAGAAGAAAAGGGAACATTTGTATATTATTGGTGGGAATGTAAATTGGTGCATCCGCTATGGAAAACAGTATGGAGGTTCCTCAAAAATTAAGAACAGAATTACCTCATGACCCAGCAATTCCACTTCTGGGTATGTATCCTAAAGAAATAAAATCACTATCTTAAAGAGTTAGCTACACCCCTTTGTTCACTGCAGCATTATTCACAACAGCAAAGACATGGAAACAACGTAAGTACCCATCAACAAATAAACGGGTGAAGAAAACGTGTGTACATATGTATATATGCATATACATGTACAGACACACATACACACATACACAGTGGAATATTATTCAGCCATAAAGGAGAAGAAAATTCTGCTTTTTGCAACAATATGCATAGACAAGTATTATATGTTCACACTTATATGAGGAATCTAAAAAAGCAAATTCAAAGTAATAGTGAGTAAGTGGTAGTTGCAGGGCTTGAGGGGTGGGAGAAGTGTGAGATGTGGGTTAAAGGGTACAGACTTCCAGCTCTGATATGAATAAGTTCTGGAGATAGAAAAGCATGGTGACTATAATTAACAACACTGTATTATACACTTGAAAGTTAAGGGAGTAGATCTGACATGTTATCATCACATACACGTACACACAACCTTATTGTGGTCATCATTTTACAATATACATATATACACATATCAAAACATTTCATTGTAGATCTTCAAATTACACATGTTATATGTCAATAATCCCTCAATAAAAGTGGGAGAGAAATATTCTGTAATAAATTTTTAAAAAGAAGAATATCTAGACAAAAAGCCTACAGGCCTTAAAGCAGGAACAAGTCTGGCATCCCCAAGGAACAGAAAGAGGCTTAAGCGGCTAGATCACAGCAAGTAAGAGAGGAAGAGAGGTAGGTAGAGGACAGATCAGATAAGGCCTTGAAAGCCATGGGAAAGAGTTTGGATTTTGTTCTCGTGCAACTGCAAGCCACTGAAAGGCTTTAAAAATAGTGATACGATGGAGCTCGCATTTAAAAACACAAGTTAAATTAATAATTATATTATGTTCTCTCCGTTTCTATATCATCAATGAGTTCTTTGTGTTTGTTAGTTTTTAAATCTTGAATTGCTGTTTCAATATTCAAAGAAGCTGGAGAAGGAAAATGAGGCACTACCTCTGGCATCCCTTCTCGCAAAGTCTGCACTCATTGCTTTAATCTCCAAGAACAGCCTCTTCACACACTGTTCCCCCTGCCCAGAATGTCCTTTCTCCCCTTCTTCTGACCATCTCTTGGTCCTCTCCCAAAGAGGTCTCCTGGGTAATCTACTTCTGAAGGTGGAACACATCACGGAGCTGGTGGATGACGGTCATTGGTCTATTGTTGACTAAATAGAGCTACTATTTCAACACTTCTACACAAGAAGGATTTGGGATCTTTCTGCCTCTTCTCTTCATCTCTCTTGCTCCATCCCCAACCTCAGCAAGGCAGCAGTCTCGGTTGCCAATAAACTTTCCTTTAGGTGTGGCTGTAGCAAAGTTTAAATTGGAACAATGTGTGGGCAAGTGAATTGAGTAAAAATCCCATTGTTGTCACAGATCTAAGTTATAACCTCCAATCCTAACTTCATGAGTAAGATGATTGATTATTTTGGTCTCATTTGCTGACTCTCATGTCCACTCCAAAACTGGTTCTGAACTCAGAAGTAGGAGAAAGGGTTTTTGAAACACCAGCAAGAAACAGTGTGAGGTGGCTGAGCAACAGTAAATTAGAAGTTCAAGGACTTGCTAGACTTGAGATCTAGTTCCAAGTCTACTGCAAACTGGTCAGTCGCTCAGAACCAATAACTAACTCTTACTCTATGTCAGGTACTCATTAAGCACTACATAGATTATGCCATTAATCTTCAAAGCAATTTTAAGGTAAATCTAATTATCAGGCTGTCTGTAATTTGAACCCAGACAGCCTGACTCAAGAGCCTGACTCAGCCTTGGCAAGTTTCCATTTTACTCATCTATGAAATGCGCGGGTTGGACCAGACAATTTCTAAGATGTCTTTCAACCCTAAATTTCTCTGATGCTTACCCCCATTGCCTCATCTCCCTTCTCGAAGATGACAAGTCCATCTTCAGTGCTTTGATTTGTGTAAAATTACTCCATTTCTCTGTCATTCCTCTGTGAAAGATTAGGGACCTCCTTCGTGCTGGTATTTATTTCAGTAGTTAGTGGAAGGAACACTATTTCATTTGACAGTTGGATTTTGTTCTCATGCAACTGCAAGCTGACTGATTACCCATGTCTCTTAAAATGAATGTAAAGTTAATTTTATCAGGTCAACAAGTCTGACCTACATATTTTCCCCAATATTTATCATTTCAACTCTGCCTCTTGCAAGAAGCTGATGACTCTAAAAATCAAATCCTATATTTTGGCAATATTTGTCTCTCCAACTACTCTCTCTCCATATTCTCCTTCTCTTCCAAGCTGTAACCTTCAATGGGAAGACTCTCTTAATATCCCACAGTTGCTTTTTCACCCCAGACTCTAAAATCACCAGAAACACATCTCACCTTACTTCTTATGTTGTTTGTTTGTGTGACATATATGCTGACTCTATCCAACTGTTATTATTTGGAACCATAGCCACATACTCCTTACCAATTGCTCTTGTTTAAAATTACTCACATTGCTCCCCACTAAACTCTTTGTTGTATAGGGAGTGGGCTGATGAATCTTTGCCACCTTGAGTCTTCGATGGGTTATTACAGCCCTCACCTCAGAGCTGCCAACACGCCTCTAATCCTCCTGGAAACTGTAGTAGAATCCTCCTATAATCTAGTATCCATTGTCCTCCGTTCTAGCTGTGAGTTACAGAGTGTACCTTATTTTTCGAAGGTACAGATTCACATAACACAAGATGAATCAGAGAACGGATGGCTAGCTCACCTGAGCTATGATTGGTTTTCCTTTTACTTCCGTTCTGCCATATTTTCTCACATGTGACATTAGTTTTTAATACATACTAATAACTCAGGATCTTCTTCTTCTTGACCTCCTTCTGACTAAAACATTAAGCTGTCATGTCGCTAGTATGCATAACGGTTAATAAAGGCAGCTAACATATGCTCACCAAAAAACACATGCTAGAACATATGACAACAGCACTATTCACAAGTGCCCCAAACTGGAAACTAACCTGATGCCTACCTACAGTAGAATGGGTAAACAGATTGTGGCATATTTCCACAATGTAATACCATAAGAATGGACATACTTAACTACATGAAACAATATGGATGAATCTCACGAACATAATTTGAGTGAAAGAAGCCCGACACAAAAGAATAAAATTGCATGCTTCCATTTTATAAAGAACAAAATCAGGTGAAAGCATATCAATGCTGTTGGAAGTCAAAATAGTGGTTACCTCTGGGGGTAAGGGGATAGTGCCCGAAATGGGGCAAAAGGGGTCTCTGGGTACTGGCCATATTCTGATCTAAGGGAGGGAGGAGGGCTGGAGGGAGAAAACAAACTAAAGAATGTCATTCTAGCATGTGAAGGTGGTGACTAGATAATGGTGAGAATTTAAAACCATCAAGATGCATCATCATCATCAAGTTTTCTAATATTCAAGGTTTACTCTGAGCAAAATTATAGTCAACATTTTGTTCTATTCTTTCTCCACATCTTGCTCCCTCCAAGCTCCCAATGCCACTAGTAACTAAAAGCCCTCCATGAAAAATACTCCACCCCTACCTCCCTCTTCCCCATCCCAGATCCTCTCCTTGGAATCTTTATAAAACCTACTTGTGCTATGTTTCATTCCATTCGACCTAAAAAAAAAAAAAATGTAATCCCTTCTAATAGATAAGAATGGGTGAATTTTTCTCAGATAAAATTTCTGATTTTAACAAAGCTTTCTGAAATCTGCTTTATAACCCAGTGAAGTGATACAAACGGTACAAACTTCCAGTACCATCGCATGCCAACTAGGAGATGTTTTTTGTCATAAAAATTTTGTCCTTCTAGATCACAACAAATATGACTACCTATTACACCCTGATTATTTAGGAGCTATAAATTGCAAAATAAAAGTAATTTTCTCATTTCTACCCTTTCATACCCAAATAAAGGGGAAAAGTGGAGAACTAAGAAAGGGAACATGTTCTGATTCTTCTACTGAGTTTTATCATCACAGGATATGGCCAGAAAGCTGCTACGTGCAACCCTTTATCTCTCAAATTGAAAAACTCTATATTTCCCGATACTCTGGATGCCACCCTGAATTTTCTTGATTGGTTCTAAGAGCAACCACATGCCACTCAAGTATGTACACGCGTGTACATGTTCACATGAAAACACATATACATAGAACTGAATCACCCTCCCTATTCCAGTCCTACAGTAGACTTCTCCAAATGAAAAACAAACAAACAAACAAACAAGTTCTAATGACCCAACATGCACAACCCTGGACCCCTGTGATAGCCCTGGAACCATAAAAGAATTTAGTTAAAAGCAGAGACCAGCTTAAGTAGCAGAAGCTCAGGTTAACTGAATATGCAATGCATAGGTATCACAGAAGTAAATAAAGCTCAGTTCAGAAGACCAGCCACCCATGGAGTGTGCCATCACAACCTTCAGAATGGCTCACTTAATCTGCACTTATACTCTAGTCCAAAAGGCACTGGGAGAGTTATCAGTACACAGGAGAGAGTCTCTGACTTTAGGAAATGATTCAATGGTGGTAAACCCCAGAAGTCCAAACTTTTGACCCTTCTCTTCCTCCACAGGCATCTGGCCTTCCAGGCATGGATTAGAACATGAATCCTCAGGGTCTGAAACCCCTAAGTGGGTCACAGTGCTTTGCACACTTCCTGGCACTAGTTATACTCTCCAAAGATCCAGCATCAACACATCGAGACAGAGCCAACACCAACTTTTCCTAGAGCACAGTCCTGGGAAGAGAAAGAATGTAAATTTGCACCATAATATAATCACAAAAAAATGACTAGGAAAAATTCTGAACGTTGGTGTAGAGGTGTATCTGATGATGCAAACATGCACTAACCAATGACTCAGAAAGTACCAGATATAAACAATTACCCATGCACAGCAAGTACTTCCAAATATGCTGAATCACATCAAGATTGAAAAATGGTTCAGGACATCCAATATGGAACTTTCTCTTTCCTTTAATTTCTGTGGGGGAAAAAAAAAAAAGACTATTAAAAATGTTTTTTTATACCCCTTCAATATTTTGGATTTTGTGTGTACTGCTTACACATGGGTATCCTATAATCACTAGGCTGTTCCAAAAATTTGAATCCTTAAAGTCCTAGTGTGGCCATCTACACTAAGTTGACCTCGCTAAATAAAAGCCGTCTACGATCAAGTTCACATGGCCCAGTCCAGAGCTTCCACACTGACTCAGCCCCCTAATTCCCTCCTGGCAGAAGTCCACAGCCGGCCTCTGCCCTATTCAATTTCTCACTGACATTCACTCTCTGATCCAACACTCAACAGTGTTACTCTTGGAGGACCTCTGCAATGTGAAGAACCAGAGTCAGGACTCTAGGTTCTATACTGGTGAGAAAAAAAAAAAAATAGTTTAAATTTTTGCCCACCCATGACTAAAAGCAGTGTTGCCCTTGACCTGGATGAGGCCCCTGCCCTGAGTCCTGTGCTTTAGAGGGCTCACTCTGGCCCCCCTGCTATCATGCCCCTCCCTAAGCCAAGAAGCATGGAACCAAACCTGCTCTTGTAGAACCTGTGCTTTCCCTTATAGACCAGGCTCTAGGTATCTGAGATCCTGGAATTGTCCCACCCAGACATCATTAAGCCTGTTTCCAAGGCTAGAATGAAGCCATTCATGAGATGTGCCTCCTAAAAACAGATAGCACTGGCCATTTTCTGCTCCCAGGCCAGAGTGGCTAAGTGGGTCTTGTATTTAGGGACTATGAACACAGTTTGAAGTGTCCACACACATGCGGTGAGGCCTCTCTTAACACAAGAGGGTGCTAGTGCTGGGGAACCACAGGCAGGTGCTGGGGGCAGCTCTTAAAAAGCCAAGATGCCACCAGGTTAGCATAGAACTCTGAGAAGTATGCGATATGGAGAAAAGGAGGCCACAAATATTCCCACAGCTTCTTGGCATCTTCACAGTTTTTTAAAGCATTGTCTTCGACTTCTTTGAATCTGTGACCTGCTTTGGAAAATAGAATGTGACAGAAGTGATGCTGTATAACTTCCAAGGCTGAGCCTAAAATCATCCGGAGCGGCCTCTTACACACACTTGAAACAATCCCTCCTAGAACCCGGCTGCCATGCTGTGAGAAGCCCAAGCCTCACAGTGTGGATCGAGTGAGGAGAACTGAGACATTCTACCTGACAATTTCAGTTAAGCTCAGCAGACAGCCAGTACCAACTTCCAGCCATGTGAATGAGCCACCTTGGGTGTTCCAGCCCAAATGAGCTTCCGAATGACTGTAGCACCGGCCAACAGAACTACTGCCCAGCTGATCCCATCAACCCAGTTACCGATGGTGAGCCACTGAGTTTGGAGGTGGTTCCTACATGGCAATAGATAATCAAAATGTGGGAAAGATGGTTTTTAATACATCTGATTGGACTTTATGGGTATATTCTCTCTGCGTTCTCAAGAGACTGCACTAAAAATAATAAATTTGCTTTTCAGATATGTCTAGATGTCAGCTTAGTGTTGAGATGGAGCAATGAAACACACACGCCTTAAATGTATAATACACCAGAAGCTCTGATTAATTAGTACAAAAATCATGTTTTTCATGCCCATGCAAAAAGTACTGGATTTTCATGCTAACGACTTGGAGAAAAAAAAAAAGATAAAAAAGAAAAATAACTTGGAAAAAACCTCTAATGATCCATTAAATCTGTAGTAAATACAAACAGTCAAAGTTACATAGTTATCTCCATATTCCTCTCCAAGGAACACTACTGTTAGGTAGTTAGTCAGACATGCATGAGGGGAACAAAGAAATGGAAGCCCAGCCCAGAGACCACCCAAAGAACACCCCATTGGTAGTTAAAGAATCCCTCTCGCATCCTGAGAGACAAAGTATGGGAGGGCTATAACCTATAGCTGGTTTAATCCGGCCACATACATGTACTACTACCCTAACCTGCCCACAACTTCAGCTTCATATACCATCATTGTAATACCATGTTTATGCCTGGAAGTTCGTGAATCTAATTATAACAGACTGAGTTCTGCGTATGCACATGAGCATTAGGCAAAGTTATATAGCACGCAAATGTCAATTAAAATGACATTACATGCTAACCACCTAGGAACACCTTTGTAACCACCCGTCCTGGCCCCAATATGATACAGACTTTCCCATTTCTGCACAGCTACAGCTCTTTTCACTGAGAACCCACTCCTCCCTAGGGGCATACTCTGTCTTTTATTTCTTTTATCTTGTCACTTCTCAAATTCCACAGGGCTTCGGCCTTCCTTAGATTAGCCTGTCTCCTTCTAAAATGTATTTTCAACAAATCTTACTTCTTCTAAATCTCACTGACCTGTAATTCTTTGGGCAGGGGAAACGGAGGAAAAATGCTGATTGCACTTCTACATCATTACAGCCCCATGCCACTGGGGTGACACGGAGTTCAAATTGCCCCCAAACAGTAACATTCCCACCAACTATCTCACTGGAAATAATGCAGAAACTAAAGACTCCCAAGGGGTATACTGTCCTTAACAGAACATCCGGTCCTCAGCATCTAGACCCATGCCAATACTATGGTCTTGTAACAAAACCTGGGCTCTTCAGCATATGTGTTCTTATGTTTCACTGAGCCTCAATGTCTCAAAGGACCACACATCAGTATATTTCAGCGAGGTTTAAAGCACCGTACCATGCCGATTTAGGTGACCATCACACACTAGGACTCCTCTCCCTCTGTCCATCCTTTCAGCCGCTTGGAAATGATCACAGCTGTATGAGTCAGTGTGCAATGCTGCCAAGTTTGGATCTGTGGAGTTGTTAGTTTCTCTATGCAATTCAGATATTTGGTTTATTTGCTTCATGGACTGCCACACCCACATGTTTAAAGATATTTAACATTAGATATAGCAGAGCCATATAAGCACTTAGCCATGTCTGCTTTCAAGTAAAAATTATGAGCTTATGACCGATTCAGTGCATTTGCCCACCCATCAGATAAACAACTCGGTGGTATCACTGAAAACACGGTCTCTCTTTTCCATGAGCAACACCGCCAACATCCCCAGCTGCAGTAGTTCTGCATCATGTAAACTGGAGCCGCCGCCTTCTGCTTCCTCAGCCAAACGCTGAGGCCCACAGGACTCAGCCATAGTCCTGGAAGAACCAGACACTGCAAAAATGAACTGAATCCCTGCCTTAGTCAGCTCCAGGAAAGCACCAGCTATAGCTGAATCATATGTTATCCAACCACAGCCCAAACGTTTTCTTCAGGTATTAGACATACCTCAGTTCATAAAGTAGGCATTAGCTAGAGCCTTAGGCCCAGGGTCAGAAAAAGGGAGACTAGTAATTTGATTCTCCTTCTAATCAATATTATTAAACATTTATCCACTATTTTTAGCAGGAATATGGAGGTACTAATTTTACATTCTCAAAAATCATATACGATTATTTATATTTATTATCTGAATGAGAAAACTTATTGGAAAACATACCCATTTAATATGTAAAAAATGAAGCAAACCATTATAGCTCAGTTTGCTCCTGGACAACTGTTTCTTAACCCTCACTTCTACTGTCTTCACATGCCACAGCTGCCCTTATATTTCTTTTATACCTAGTCCCTCAAAAATGGAAAAAAGGAAACTTTTCCTCCTGACCCACTATTATCCCTTCCTTCATCATCCTTGCCTCCTGATTGTATATAATAAGAGTCCAAAAGAATTCTTCCATCAAGGCAGTCCCCCTCAAGGGGTGCAGAAAGGGATATGATGGACCCAAAGACACCAGAATCCTCTAGACAGGGAGAGGGAAATAAAAGCCTAGAAACACTCATACATGAATAATGTGTTTACCACCATATTTCACTTCACAAGTTGAGCTGCTGACAACTGACAGCTTCAGGTTACTATCAACTGGCTCGTATTAGAGCTGGTAACACTACCCATTGTTACACTGTATAATTTTCCCTTGCACAGCACCAAAATTCTAAACAAAGAAATTACATATGCAATTTTTTTGCTCTCAAAATTTTAAATATCATTAGGGTCACAAAATGGCTGCTTCCACCCCAGTCATCACATCTGTGTTCTAGATCAGCTTCATTGAACAAGAGAAACCCTTCCCCAGTTCCTTTGGAAGAGATACAAATTTATACATTACCAATTATTACATATTAATAATTATTTCGTGTGTGGTTTGTAGAAAGCTAAGTTAACTAGCACCAAATTCCCAATATACTCCCCTGGCCATTTAGTGATTTTGTAATCATTTCTATGGGTAGTTGGTCCCTATCACTCAAGGAATAAAAGAATAGCCAGCTCAAAAAGCAGTATCCGAGGAGAAAGGAATGTAAGACAAGCAAGGAAGGAAGATGGACCTTGGTCACTGAATCAGCTTCCAGTGGCGGTGCTCTTCCCAGATATCTCAGCCATCCTTATGTGCATGTTTAGATATCAGGGACAGACAGTTCAGTAATGCTGGCCTGAAACATTCTGAGGTTAACCCTTCAGAAAGACTTCCTGCATTTTCAAGATCATTGCATCACTTTTATCTCCTAGGAGATATCACTTTTATATATAATGACCCAGGAGATAATTGAAAATTAGCTTCAAAGATCAGAAGCCTCTTAGAAAGATGAGGTTCTAATTTCAGTAAATATATGTTGGTCTTCCCCATTATTACACCTTCACATAGAATTGCCTTGGTGTTTCCTGGAAGAGTTGTTCTATTGGTGATAGGAACATATTAAATAAACATTCAACAACAAAAAAATACCTTTATGAATTTCTGTCATTATTTCACATTTCCAGTCATACTTCATAAACTTGATCACAACCTTTGAATTCAAAGAATAATTATTATTAATCTACTTAAAATAATGCTTGCTTCTTGTTAAAATTTAGTAAATAATTGTTAATATCATTACGTTACATGATAATGTTATAACTTTGAGCTGTAAAATAAACAAGGAAGAAGGCATGCTATCCGAATCCATACATATTCCTTCTGATCTGTACCTCTATTTATTGTTTTTATATCCACACACTTCAATTGCTTGCAAAAAAAACAGCTGCTTTCTGTATGTACTACCACAACACTCCTCCTTAAATCAATTGCAACTTCTTTTGACTAACAAAGAGTTGAATGACTCACTATGTCAATAAGTGTTCTGAATTACAGTAGCTATGGCAGACGGCAGCAGAACGTATTTAAAAACTGTATAATGTTTAAAAGGCATGTATCCTAAAGTGTATCAGGTTTTGGACCGCAAAATTACAGAGGGGTAGTGGCTTCTCTCACTCAAAATTTACATTTTAATGGAAGTGCCTTTATGTAGCAGTAGGTAAATCTTTTCAGGACACTGACAAGCCGCATTGCTCTGCAATCTCAGACTGTTTTAGAGACCCTAGTCTACTAGATTAAAATGGTGTACATAAATGACGAGGCTTGGTGGTTGTATATTTTAAATAATCAGGAAGCATTTTCTCTTTAACAGAACTAGTTTCGACATTTATGAATCATTTGTAATTTACATGGGGCAAAAAGTGAGCAATAAGGATGACGAGAGAGATTTTCCTAGGTTTATGGAGAAGGAAAAATGTTCTAGTCTCAAATTCAAGACAGCTACCTATCTGAATTCTGGTTAAGAATCACTATATTGTTGATTCTATCACAAGATTGATTAATACATCAAAATAGAGAAGAATGGCATATTCCTATTTCTAAAAAAAAAAAGTGGCTATGAAACTTTCACCACACATGCAAACTACCAGATACTATAACCAAGTTGTCAGCTGTGACATTGAGTGAGCCCAAAGCAAAGATCAGCAGAGCATCATCCAAGACTAGTAAAAGAAAAGATGATACAGCTAGCACTTACATAGCACTTTCTTCATGTGAGGTGTTATTACAAGTGCTTTACATAAAATAATTTGATAACCCTGTATGGTAAGAACTATTACCATCTATTTTAAAGATAAAGGAACCAGATACAGGGAAGTTAAATAATTTTGCTGATAGTTAACAGCTAGAAATTAGCAGTCTGTCCCTAGAGTCTGCGATCTTATCTGTGATGCTGACCTAAAGGCATGTGTTCTACCATCAAGAAACTTACAATCTTACTAAAAAAAAAAAAAAGGTGTCAGAATATTCACAAGGTAAGTGATTAGACTGAAATGAAAAGTAAAGGACTGGTGACACCATGTTAATAAGGAAAGCATTTTAATCAGAGAACACCCCAATTCTACGTGTATTAGAAACAGAGGACGCAAATACATCTTTGACAAATATTCTCTTTAACTTTTTAGAATCCTGGACTGTGACAAAATGTTTTAAATATTTTATCTAAGAATTCTGAAGTTATGCTAAAGAATGGGTTTGATCGATAAATAGCAAGCTCAAACCCTCCTGTGTGTCAAAGGCAGGCCAGAACAGCTAACCTGCTATTCCAGGAAGCTGCTCTGAGTTCTTTCTTACTGGTTAGAGAAATGGCCTCATCAGTGCAGATGATTTGACAGGAATAGGAAGCTTCTAACACAGGAGCGTGGCCTTGCCCGACTATCTAGTATCCATAAAAGCATACCCACAGATAAGGTGACCAACTAGCCAGGGTTTGTTTGGTCAAGACTTTCTCAAGTATAGCACTGAAAGGCCCACATTCTAGGAATCCCTCTTTCCTAGAAAATTCAGAACAGTTGGTCATCCTTGAGCCAGTGCTGTCTTTGGCCTTGAGCAAGGCAGCCTGAGGGTTGAGGTAAAGAAAGGTCAAGAAAAAGACAGGCTTGTATTCCAGCTCTGCCTCTGCCACTTACAGTACAAACTAGGACAAGTCATTTAACCTCTGAGGCCCCCTTTTCTTTATCTGTAATATGTGGGATAATTGCCCCATGACTTTTTGAGAATCTAATGAGAAACCATGAAAGTTCCTGGAAAAGGGTCTGGCATAAAATAGTTGCCCAGCAAACAGTAGGTGTTATTAGCACATTCCAGGAATTCTAAAATCAAATAGTAACTAGATAAGCAATTGTGTCTAGACAGTTTTTTTTTTTTTTAATTGGGTGGTGGAGAGGTGTATCTTTGATCATGATTATTTCAGTTTTTAAAAAGTCAATTCGTTTGATGGGATTTCTTTGTCAAAAATCCATGCTGATTCATACCATTGTTATAAGATCAAATACTTTCAAAACTCATTTATGAGTAAAATTCAAATCATTTTTCTTTAAGTAAATATTTAAACTAAGACTAGAATTGTCTACTACTCACAAAACTATTTCCTTTCAGTGGAATTTTAGAAAGAGCTATGCAGAAACAAAATTATTTAAAATGTCCAATTATTTCAGTTAAACTATAATGTTCTACATTAAGCTAGGTTTTTCTCTAATAAAGCTCTGGTTTATGCTAAGTACATTTTCAAATGTTAATTAGAAGAGAACCAATATATAATACTATGCTTTAAATTCTTTAATTTGACAAACAATGATAGTTTCCCAGAATAAGATCCATTAAATTCTATGATTTTAATTTTTATATTCATATTTAAAAATTAAAATAAAAAAATAAAAATTCATGTTTTGATAATGATTACTTTTGTATCCTACATTGTTCCCTAAATACTTGAATTTTTAATTACATGAACAGGAGGAATTTTGATTAACTAATTTTAAAATTCGGTCTCTGATTATCTATCTCCTACTATGTTGGGCTTTAATTCACAATCCCAACCAAGTATGAATAAAATAGTGATGCACTGAAATCTATTTTATCTACCTAGAAAGCCTTTTCTCATTTATTGAGTGCTACATTGAATAAAAATTGTCAAGTCTTATCAAAAATTTTTATCACTAAACTTATTTTTCAACTTTATCAAGAATTATTTTATATTTGAGCCCATAAAATTTTCAGTTTATGACAATTCAAGCTAAGTAATTAAAAGATTCTGAGAAGGAAACTTGAATCGCTCAGAGAAAGTGTGAAATCCCATTTGTTAATTTAATCAAAGGACTGTGTTGATCAAAATTTTCTGAATACGTTGCAGGTGGATAATTCATTCTAAAATTCCCCACCCACATTGTTCTCTGAAGTCCCAACCTCCCATTCCTTAGTATAGAATAATTGTTGGTTTCTTTTTCTCAGCATGTGCTTTTTTAAAAGTCAAATATATAACAATCAATCTTAGGACATTACAGGAAATGCGATTTAGATTCTTCTCATTTCTGCAACATAACACACACAGATATAAAAAATCCCCTCTCCATACTGTTCATGTTCCTTCTTAAATATCAGCTCTTCAAGTAGATTCTATCAGTATTTTAAGAAATAAAAGATTGACTTCTCCATAATTTTTTTTAAATATATTTCATATCATGGCTAATTTGTTTTCTGTTTCCAGATTTCTGATACCTCTTTGGCCTAGGAGGTGAATCCAAGTGATACATTCAATGACCACCTTAAGCATGTTTCAAGTTGGGTAGAGACAGTTCTAAATAAAAATCTTTCTCTTCCTAATATATTACACTTGTAAAGAAAAACATTAGATCTGTCAGGTTAAGTAAATATTCTACTAATCAAATTTGTTGCTAATGTTATAAGCAAATAATTTTACAAATGACTGTTTAGAATTTCAGGAGCACTAAGAATTACTGTAGTGACTTATTTATTCACATGCTTTTAAACCTTATTGTAGTACCACGTTGCAATTGTACTAAACTGAACCAGCCAAGCAAAAACAAATTCACCTGAATGCCTAAGAGAGCTCATTATAAACCTGTAATTCAGTTTTAATCCTTAAAAGAAAAACTAAAATTAATAATACAGAGAGCTCCAGATACTCTCTAGTACTCTCAGGACTTCAAATTTTCACTAACATCAAACACTTATCACCAAACAGAATTGATTTATTGGAGGGACAAGGGTAAATGGGTAAGTTTCTAAGAGGGCATGTTGAGACATTTATTTTCATTTTCAAGGTTTAACTTAATGCTTAACTTTTCTGAATTTCTGTGTATTGGCAAAATGAAATGAAAGTCCATTAAAGACTTTTTATCTTTCCATTTCATCTGTGTATGAAACTCGGCCTTGGTTTTAGAAGTAGATAATTCAACCAGAGAGTAATCAAAGAAACAAAATCAAGTCTACTTTTTTCATCCAGTATTTGTTATGGTATATATAGTGTTCTTGCTGATATCCTGACATATTTTTAAAAAATAGAAAAAATAATTTAAACCATGAAAGTACATATTATTTTATCATTTTTCCTCATTCATCACTTTTCATCAAAATACTCCTGTGTATTTTAGAGAACCTTGAAACTGGTTTATTGTAGTAAAAAAAAAAATTAAACATTTCTAGTTAGGTTTATTTGTTGTCCACAACAAATTTAAAGTTTAAAACTTTAATTTATAGGAAAGAGCATTGCTTTCCCTATAGAAAAAAAGCTAAAAGAAAATGAGTATTATGTGTAATTAAAATAGAATATAATCAAATTTTCCAGATTGTCATTTCAGAAAATTGATATCATCAGTGTGCCTTTATGTAAGGATAGGATGAGGGGTGTGTGTGGGGGGTGGGGGGGGGGGGGGGGTGAGTGACAGGCAAGCAATCAACTCCTCTAGAGAGAGGAATGCCTAGAGGGTAAAAACAAAAAATCAGAGTTTTATGGCACCCAATAAGAAAAGATAAGAAGTATATTCTCAGAGATTCTGTGGTAGAGTAATGCCCCACCTCAAGATGCCCATGTTCTAACCCCAGGCACCTGTGAATATGTAATGTTATACAGCAAAGGGAATTAAGGTTGCTATTCATCTGACCTTAAAATGGGGAGATTTCCCCTGGATTGTCTGGGTAGGCTCAATGTCATCACAAGGGTCTTTAACAGTAGATGAAAGAAATAGGAGAAGGAAATCAGAGAAAGAGATGTGACAAAGAGATGTTAATGGTTTTGAAGATAGAGGAATGGGGCCCCCAAGTCAAAGAATGTGGGCAATCTCTAGAAGCTAGAAAAAAAACAAGGAATCAGATTCTCCCCTAGAACTGCAAGAAATGAAGGCGGCTCTGCCAACACCTTGATTTTAGCCCAATGAAATCAGTGCCAGATTTCTGAATGACAAAGTTATTGGATAATAAATTTGTGTTGTTTTAAGCCACTAGCAATTTGTCAGGTGGTGATAGAAAACTCACACAGATCAATGCCCAAGAACTGAAAACACACTAAAGGTATCCAATAGGGTATTCAATAAAACTTTGTTTTAAAAAAAAAATGGAAAAATAGGTGAATAAGAGAATACAGGGCAGTCATAATCACATCTTAGGGTCCCTCAAAGATAAAAGTCTTCCCAAGACAAATAATATGATGAACAACTGATCCAGAGATTCATCTTAGCAGCCATTTACCCATTACTTTCTTATCCTATTGAGTGTGGACAAAACACATCTAGTGAAGATTACATGTTAAAATCATGAAAAGGTGCCCAACATCACCAATCATCAGGGAGAATGGAAATCAAAACCACAATCAGATATCACCCCGCACTTGTTAGAATAGCTATTATCAAAAGGACAAAAGATAACAAGTGTAGGCAAGGATGTGAAGAAAAAGGAACCTTTGTGCACTGTTGGTGGGAATGTAAATTGGTAAAGCCACTATGGAAACAGTATGGAGGTTTCTTAAAAAATTAAAAATAGGACTACATCATGATTCATCATCAATCATATCCAAAGGAAATGAAATCTCTATCTCAAAGAGATATCTTTACTCCCAAGTTGATTGTAGCATTATTATAATAACCAAGAAAACAACTGTGTCCATTGACAAATGAATGGATAAAGAAAATGTGATAGATAGATACACGAATAGATAGAAAGATGATGATGATAGATAGATGATAGATAGATATAGATAGATAGATAGATAGATAGATAGATAGATAGATAGATAGATAGATATAGATGTAGAGATACAGATTATATATATCAGAATGTCTCTTTTTTATGGCTGACCATTATATATCATGGAATATTATTCCACCATAAAAAAGGACATTCTGTTATTTGTAATAACATGAGTTCAGCTTGAGAGCATTATGCTAAGTAAAATAAGTCAAACGGAGGAAGACAAATACTATATGTGGAATCTAAAAAGAAAAAAAAATGAACTCATAAATACAGAGAAGAGATTGGTAGTTACCAGAAATGAGGTCAGGGGAGGAGAGGTAGGGGAAATGGGTGAAGGTGATCGAAGAGTACAAACTTCCAGTCACAAGATGAAGGGGTTCTAGGGATGTAATGTACAGCATGGTGGCTATAATTAATAATATTGTATTGTATATTCAAAAGTAAAGAAAGTAGATTTTAAAAGTTCTCACCAGCAAAAAAAAAATTGTAGCTATGCATTGGATGTATTAACTAACATTTTGTGGTAATCATTTTGTGATATATACGTATATAAAATCACCACATTGTATGTCTTAAACTTACACAGTGTTGTAAGTTTAACTTTGACAAAGCTATAACTTTAACAAAGCTGGAATAAAAGTCAGGTTTACCTCTCAATTCCCCAAGTTATAGCAGTAGTTGATCAAGACTAACAAAATGGTCATCTCTTATAGCTACTGATCTTTTGTTCTGCAGTTAGCCCAGTCTTAGTCTACTTGCTTCCTCTCTCCATACAAAATATCTACCAGTCATACTACCTGACCATGCTCTCTACATTTCCTATGCCTTCAGGCCTGCTGCTGCCTCTGCCTGGCAGGGTTTCCAGGCCTCCCCCATGTATACTGGTGAGCCCCTAATCATCATTCATCTAACAGGTAACCTTCATTTGGCTACCGATGGGATTCAGTCCCATAGACACTCACATACTCTACCTTTGTATAGCATTTGTTTAGCAACTGGTATTTCCCAGTACACCCTACCACAAGAACACTGGTACAGTGCAGTAGTACAGAAGAGTGCCTCGGTCAACCGTATTCGTAATACAAACCTACACTTGCTGATTTTGTTGGACCAAACCTGTTCCCCTGGGTTGTCACAAATGCTCTAAGAAGTCAGGGTTAACGTCTATCTCGTTCACCACTGAGTCTTCAACATCTGGTACAGCATCTGACACATGATGTGCACCCAGAAAATCTTTGTGAAATAATAACTAAAACACCAAAACAATAAAATATAAGTATTTTGAAGAAACTAATTCTTGTATTCCAATGTTCATGCCTGTCACTGAGATGAGTGGGACTACTATTGACATTCTCTTCATAATTTAAAGTGATTCTGTCTTTTATATTTTCCCTTTCTAGCAAGAGGGTTAAAAAAATATTATATGACCTATATTTTAGGCTTAATATATGAATAAAATGAAAGTATATCATATTATATGAGGGTGTACAAATGAATATATACATGGACTATATTTATCATGGTTCTCTAGAAAAACAGAACCAATAGGAGATGGATGGATGGATGGATGGATGGATGGAGAGAGAGAGACAGAGATCATAAGGAATTGGCTCACATAATTATGGAGGCCGAGAAGTCCCACAACAACCTGTTGTCTGCAAACCTAAGACCCAAGAAAGCCAACGATGTGGTTCCAGTCCAAGTCCGAATGCCTTAGAACCAGGAGAACCAATAGTGTAAGTCCTAGTCCAAGAGCAGAAGATCAATGTTCCAACTCCTGTAAGTCAGGCAGAGGAAGCAAATTATCCCTTACCTCACCTTTTGTTCTATTCAGGCCCTCAAGGGATTAGATAATGTCACCCAAACAAGGGAGGGCAATTAGCTTTACTCAGTCTAAGGATTCAAATGCTAACTCTTCTGAAAACACCCCCAGGGACACTCAGAAATAATGTTCAAGTAAATATCTAGATACCCTATAGCCCAATCAAGTTGACACATAAAATTAACCATCATACATAATATATAACTTATTTCATTTTTCAATAGCACTGTTTTTACTAATTTGTTTTGATTCTAGACTCATGAAATGTTCCATCATTCTTATCTCCAAAGCCTCTATGAACAGACAGTCGATTTCCAGATTCAGACAGCTGAATGAAGCTATACTACTTATTCTCTGTCAATACCACATAAATTAAAGCGCATATACTTCAAAAATAACAAACTAATTCACCAGTAGTACTCAAAGAAACGGGTGGGGAGGCGGCAGAGTCTAAATATATCATTTTCTCCAAAAAAGAAAAAAGAACCTGAAGCAGAATAAGGCAGCATAGCATATAAACCCTATTCCCACCTCCTCGCATCCTGATCACAAATTGGTCAATCATCACAATCGTGACATTTCTAAGTGATACCTCCATGTGTTAGTTTTCTATGGCTGCATAACAAATTACCACCGACCCAGCAGCTTAAAACAACACATATTTATTACCTCACAGTTCTGCAGGTCGGGAGTCATCAGCTCAGCTGGTTCCTTGGACCTGGGTTTCTCAGGCTGAGATCAAGTTGTCGGCAAGCTGGACTCTGATCTGGAGGCTCCGAGGGAGTCTCTTTCCAGGCTCATTCAGGCTGCTGACAGAATTCAGTTATTCAGACTGCAGAGCTGAGGTCCCTGCTTCCCTGCTGGCTGTCAGCCAGGAGCCTCTCTCAGCTCCTTAAAGCCACCTGAACTCCTCATCATGTCCCCTACATCATCAAGCCAGCAGCTTCCCCTTGCGTCCTCCTCATTTTTCGAATCTCTCTGACTTCTGATGTACCTCTTCTTCCTCTAGCTACAGAAATTTCTCTGCTTTATAAGAGTTTATGTGATTAGATTAGGCACTCTTGGATAAGGTAAAATAATCTCCCTATTTTATGGTAAGTAACTCTAATTGTATCAGCAAAGTCCACTTTGTCATGTAACATAACATATTCGCATGTTGCAGGAATTAAGGCATAGACATGTCTGGGGGAGAGAGGCGGAATTCTGTCCACCACACCCCACATCTAAAAGGAGCTAAATGCAGAGTGGTGGAGGTATCATACTTCCCCTCTTGTGACTCAGGATTACTACAAATGATTTCTAGGGAGAAATTGGTAAAAAAAAAAAAAAAAAAAAAAAAAGTCAGTAAACAAAATTCAGAGCTATATATACCAAACTGCATGCAGATCCCACTCGAAATGCAGACATTCTCCCCCAGGAACAGAACCACCAACTGGATAAAGTAGGTCCTGGAATGGCTCCACTGTTTTATACACTGTTGGAAGTGACGGTAGAGCTCAGGCCTCCCAACAATCGCACCACGTCCCCTACGCTGAGCTGTTTCTCTAGGCCACCACTGTGTTTTGGTGCTATAAAAAAAAGTAGACAGATCACAAAAATAAAAAAGAAGAAGAAGAAGAAATCCAGCACTCAAACTGTGGAGCAGTAGAGGAAGTAAAAATTTCAAAAGTTTGGTGGAAAAGGATGTAAGAATCCTCCCACATTCTATTAGAGCGAATAAAATTTCTGGATAGAGCTACTCAAGCATGAGTAAGCTAGAAAAAGAAATGGCATGGCGAGTATGCAAGCTACACAGAGAATGAGAGAAAGCCAGCGAGGAAGGAAGGAAGGGAAGGAGAGAAGGAGGGACTGAGGAAGAAAGGATATGTAGAAAACAAGAAAATATATGTATATAACCTAAGGGGAAAAAATTCTCACAAGCGCTTCAAATTATTTAGAACATTAAAAATATTTTTTAAAAAAACATTAAAGAAAAATGACATGAGAAGATTGCAGGTTTCATAATACAATTTGAGGACCTAAGCAATATTATTAAAAACCTAAAGAATACAGTTTTAAGAGCCGGAGACATAATATACATGGCTACAGACCGAATAATTGACAGGTAAGAAAGATGGAGATAGTCACGGTGAAGAAAAGGGGTGAAAAAAGAGAGATTAAAGCAATCAGAGAGAAACTAAAAATGATGGAATCTAGGTAAAGATGGTCTGGCATAATTGATATCTGAAGCAGAAAACCCCCCAAATAATGTTGAGATAATTCTGTTAATGAAAAAAATGTTTAATAACACTTGTTAAAGATGGTAAAGCAGACTTTATTCAGGACCATCACGACAAGCATAGGAACCGGCACAGTGGGAGCTTACAGTGGGGGAGAGAGGTTGGGCTCAACTCCGAACACAGCACAGGCATGTGGAAACTTACAGGCAAGGGCGGGGTAGGGGTCAGTGGATGGAAGATTACTGAGGGGAAACATCAGAGTGCACACAATTCTGGCTAAACAACCTAACAAAATTCTTTGCTGAAGAGAACCCAAGGTGATCAAACATCACCTGGAGGATGGTGAAGCATGAGGAATCTGATCAGATATCAAGGGTTGGGAGGTTCTGGTTAAACTGATTTAGCAGGGTTCATTCTAAAAGGATTTTACAAGGAAGGGCACAGATAGGCTTAGGTGAAGTTTCAGACGCCGGACAAAAGTTTGGTCAAGCAACAAAAGAATCTTTGTCAACCTCCTATTCTCCTTGCCTTGTCTTTCTATTGACAGAAGGGAGCTTTGTTCAATTCTCAAAAAGGAAAAAAAAAAAAAATAAGAAGTAACAATTTTATCTTTACTCTGTCTCTTCATTTTATTTTCTCCAGGGAAAAAGTGATGTATCTGATGGATAAATTTAGATAAAGGACCAATAGGTGGATAGGTGCCTTTTGACCCTCGTTTCTGATCTGCCTGTTTGTAAAGGTACAGCCTGCTCTCCATCTCACAGCAAGTTATAGGGCTGTCTGAGAGGCATGAGACAGGGGAATCCATCTGTCGAATTCAGAAGGAATATCACCAATCTACTGGCCTCAGCTGTCAAGTCACATTTTCCAACTTTACAATAATAAGGATAACATACAAAACTTTATTAATCTGTCTCCTGGGTCTTATTTGTTTCTTGCTTTCAAATTTGGAAGGGAAAGAAATGAGGGATATTCATCGGTCCTCCTAAATGCAACAAAATAATTTTTATTAAAAATATTCAAAGATATAATAGAGAAAAAATCTTTCTAAAATGAAGAAAGAACTTGAATATGTCAAGTAAAAGAGTGTATATGTTTCAGGTACATTTGTTGCAGACTACAGCTCACCCATAACTGCCTTTTTTAATTGATTGAACTTCAAATACAAATTTAAACAATAGTCATATATCCCCAAAGAAAAAGCAAATCTCTTCAAAGAGGGCATAGATATCAGGCCAAGATTTCCTGAAGGCAACTATCCACAAAGGCCTAGGAGAGGTATTTTATTTAACAAAAAAAAGCAAAAATCAAGTCTTTCTGTTTACTGCTTTGACATTATGCTTAGGAAGCCATTCACATTCTCCTTGATCATATAACTATTTGCTCATATTATTTTTTAATATCTGTTTTCCTGTTCTATTTAAACAGTCAATACAGCTGGAATTTCTTTTAGTTATTATGGAAGCAAAGAATGAACTTTAATCTTTCTCTGAATTTGTAGCAACTGGCTCAAGATAATTTTTATTTTTTCATATATATATAATGTTTTATTCAAATACAGAAATGATGTAAGCCCTTAATCCATTTTGAGTAAATTTTGGTGTATAGTGATAGAGGATAGTCTATTTTCTGAAGATAATTTTTAATCATTTATTCTATCTTATATTGATTTGAAATATCAACTTAATGAAGATAATAAAAATAGCTACTGAGAACTAGGTGAGCCAGGTTCACTCTGCTAAATTCTTTTTAATACATCACTGATCATAATTTACACAAACACCCACACATCTATTTCTGGACTTCCTATTCTCTTTCTTTAGATTGACTGTATTCCTGGAACAGAAATACACTATTCTTATTACTGTAGCTTTATGGTGTATTTTAATACCGAAAAGTTTAAGCCCTATTCCTAAATGTCCTCCTGCCCCCTCCCCACAAACATTTTTCCTTTATTTAAAATTTTCTTAGCTATTCTTTCACATTACATTTCAAAACGAGCTTTAGGTGCATCAGATTGGGTCAATCATAGTAATTACAATAGACCTATGTTACTTCATTTATGTGTGTATGTATGTGCTCATTTAGCATTTATTCATTTATTGTTTGATAATTATGTGGATAGCCATTAATCCATCGCCTGGCCCAAGGAAGAGAACATTAATACCAACTTAAATCTACCTATGTCTTTCCCATCCTATCTTCCTGTCTCTCCTTCCCACACATGCATCAGGAGGTCACCACTATCTTCAATTCTGTGTTTATCATTTTCTTACTTTTTAAAACAATCTTTACATATCAGCTTGTTTAATCACACATTGTTTATTTTACTTGTTTTTTTTTAACATTTTAAAACATCAGTTTTATAGATGACTTTAGAATCATTTTGCAAAATCTGCCCTTGAAAAAATTTTACAATTTTAATTGAAATGCATTGTATTTACACATAATTTTTGGAAGAATTATTACCTCCGTAATAATGAAACATCATACATTAATAGTTATGACCATTTTCATTTATAAATTTATAATCTCTCTTTCTCTCTCTCCCCATCTCCCCCACCTCTCTGCTATTGCTATTACTGTTCTTGTTGTTTTGCCTGAAATTTGTCTAGTGATTGATCGCTTATGCACTGTTTTAAAGGCATGCACTAGAATTTGTTTTTAAATTTATAATTTTATGCTTTAATCCTTTTGTTCTATCCTTCTAATGTCCTTAGATTCCTTATAATGTCTTCTTTTTACTTATTATACTAAAACAGCCTGTTTACTCTTCATTTTTTCTTATTTATTAAGTAATACATTTAAAATTCTTGAGTACAATCTTACTATTCTGGTTGTTATTCTATTCTAAATATCTGCAATTGCAATTTTGCTTTCCTCTAGACTTTGAAGTTACTTAGGATAATTTTTTGACAAGTAATTGAGTCAAATACATTGTTAATTTCTATTTTTCCTACATGTGTTCAGGATTATGTCCTGTATATTTTCTGCTTTTTTTAATAACACATAGAGTTCACCTATTCTAATATGTGATTGTATTTTAATGTTGTATACATATATTGTTTAAAGAATACAAAAATTGATAATATCTTCATTATTTAAGTGCTTATTAGTGAAAGAAGAAGACACATGGAATATACTTTAAAACAGGGCTCTCCAACTCCTGGACTGGTACTGGTCCATGACCTGTTAGGAACCCGGGTGCACAGCAGGAGGTGCCTGATGGATGAGCAGGCGAAGCTTCCCCTGTATTTGCAGCCGCTCCCCAGCACTAGCATCACCACCTCAGCTCCACCTCAGATCATAAGGAATTAGATTCTCATAGAAGCACTGGTCCCTAGTGCCAAAAAGTTTGGGGACCGCTGCTTTAAAACACAACAGCAATAACTCACTAGCTAAATAAATACATACATAAAAGTGTAAAGATAGATGGAAAAAAAGATGGCAGAATATGAATTTTACCCTTTATCAATATAAACAGGTAATGATTTTGCTTTAGAAGCCAGCTTTTTGTTTGCTTGGCCCTTGATCATTCTTTAACTTTTAACCTTTTAAGTGATTTTGCTTGAATGGTATCTTGTTTTCAGCATTACCCTTTTGACTTTTTAAAATATCCTACATGAAAATGTTCTTTTAATAGAATTTAACTCCTTTATAAATATTATCATTATCCATATGTTTCATATTAATCTTATTACTGTTTTGGTAATCATTTCTTGTTTATTCTTTACCATATGATTCAGTTATCTATGCTAGTCATTGATATATTTTTTAAAAGTCCTATTTTTAAAAATTCTATTTGTAGTTTTTCTTGCTTATAAATAATTTTTAATCTATAAATCCAAATTTCAGAATCAAGAGTAAAACTCATATATTCCATCAACAAATACACATTGAACCCTTACTCTATGCCAACCACCACAATGGGATTTGAAAATCAAATAGTGAAAAAAGATAAACCTCATCCTTGTCCATACATTGCTTAAAATTTGGTCGAAATATAAGCAATTGTACAGATGCTTACAATGTTAAATTAACGGCAATTATGGGAAAGCAAAAGATGCTACAGAAGCACATAGAAGAGACCCCACCCTAGACTAAGATGTTAAGAGAACATTTTATGGTGGAAGTGATGTCTAAGCCCAGACAGTAAGACTGAGTGGGAGTCAGTCAAAATCTTTTGAGCTATCTCATTTAACTTAGAACATGTTTGGCCCTCACCCCTATCATCACTGCTTCTCAGTTGTTATTATCTCATGTTTATATTTCGATCTTTGCTATTTAACAGTTTTTGCATTCTATATTTTCACTTTCAGGAGAAAATGTTGACATCTTTTCTCAGATTTTAACAAAATAAGTCCAATGTGTCTTCATTCAAGTAATTTTAGTGGTCATATCCAGGCCTTGTAAGCTGTTATCTCCCTATTCTTTAGTTATAATTTTTCCTGGAAAATTCTGTATAAGTATTTTTCCCTGAGCTCTGTATCTAATTCTTCCTGCAACTCTTTAGGGATATTACTGTAGTAATTATCCATTATCCGTTCTTGACTGTCTCTCTAGCATTCCCTCTCTTTCTAGCTCTTTTCCTTCAGCATACAAATATTCTAATGACTTTTTTTCTGTTTGAAAAGTCTTGCTCCTTGACCTTCTTGTTTCTTGTAGCTACAACCCTACAACATTTTCTTTATAGCCAAACTACTTCTACTTGAAAAAGTTGTCTACACTCTTATGTTCCAATTTGTCAACATGTTTCTGCTTTCAAACCAATGCCATAAGCCAGTTACTGTTCTCACCTCTCTCCTGACACTGCTCTTGCCAACATCATCAAAGAACTTTTGCGAAATTCAAAAATAAAATTTTTATGTTATTTGATTTCCCTGACACACCTAAGTCTGTAGAATATTCCCCATTTTGCAAAATTCCCTCCTCAGTTGGATTTTAAGACTTTCGTGGTTTTCCTCCTATCTTGCCCCTCTACTTTTTACTTTCCTTTCCATTTCTTAAGAATTGAGGCTCTCAGACTTTTGAACAGGACTCTCTTCTCATCTCTTCTCTTCTCACACTAAGACTTTCCTAACTGATATAATCTCCATGGCATCAACTAACACCTATATGCCAGCGACTTCAAACTATATATCTGAAACCAAAATCAACGCTCTGAGCTCCAGACCATTGTATCTAATTGTGCCCGCTTTTCTCCACTTGGATGTCCAATAATCTTAGTTCAATGGTCACTGAATTCTAGAGGTAATGGTGGTAGTTTGTCAGGTGAGGGAAAGTCTTCTTATGGCAGTAGAAAATCACTTCAATGTCATAACTTCTAGGGTAAAGTCTGTATCGATGGCATTTAGATATGCTGACTACAGGGGTGCCTGCTTGTCAATAACCTCATAATTGGGGAATTCTTATATATATGTAATCCTCCACATTGGCAAGCAAATTCTCCATTGTCTACAATGCATGTACCATGATAAAGGCATGGATTACAGGAACATGGATTAAAGTCCACCTCACAATATGTCCCTATGTTTAAGACATTACATTTGCAGAAATAACCTCCAGTAGGTGATGGATTGCAAATGCCTCTATTCTGGTAAGGGTTACTTCAGAAGTCTTCCGTATATATTAATAAGCACCCAAGAGACACATCCACCAATTCTCCGAAGTTTGCATAGCTTCTGCCCATTTAAATAAAAAAGTCAGTGAAGTCCTGAAACAATTACCAACTTGGGGGCTTCTTCCACAACTCATGCCTTACTTATGAATATGGCTACCCCAAAACCTGGTTAGTCATCCAGGTTTTGGGGTTTTCAGAGTCTCTGGGGTTGTGCCTGCTGCAGTGTGGACTTAGTCTAGAACCAATGTAGTGTCGTTTCCATTCATTCCAAGAGACTCCACATGCCACAGGCCATCACTAACTTGACTGCTTTGAACAGAGACGATTTCAGGGCCACTTGCACAAATTTGTATTGTAGTCCTGCATTAGGAATCTCCAAGATGCAACGAGCAGTTCCTCAAGCATATATTACAACAGCGTGAGTAGAATATGTCCTAAGCCTCATGTCAGTTTCATCTCTAATTTGTTTTTATTTTCAAGATTAACATTTTAATAGGTAGAGTGAATAAAGCAGATTGTCCTCCCAGATATGGGTAGGCCCCATCCAATCAGTTGAAGGCCTAAAAAGAACAAAAAGCCAATATTCCCACACAGATGGAGCTTATTCCTGGGTCTCAAGCTTGTCAACTCACCCTACTGATCTTGGGACTTGTCAGGTTCCATAACTTCATGAGCTAATTCCTTATAATAAGGTATTAGCTAATTCCTTGAATAAATAAATACACACAAATGTATATATGTATGTGTGTGTGTGTGTGTGTATACACACACACACATATAAACAAGATAAACAGATAAAAAATGTGTTTTCTATGTTTACTTGTTTATTGTCTATCTCCTATTAGAGGTAAATATAACGAGGCTGGGGATTTTTCTGTCTTGGTCACTGGTCACTTGGTCACTTTTAGAGGCTAAAATATGTCTGCCACATTATATGCATTCAAAAAATCTCTTGTTGGGTTAATTCATGGATGTATACAGATCTGAGAGTACTTATCAAAACACTATATTTTCATTTCAGTGTAAATAACATAATACCCAGAATATTTTTTTTATCATTTTCAACAGATTCTGGTTCATTTAAAATATTAATGTAGAAGAGCAATTTAGAAAAGAATTAAAAGTACAGTAAATTTCAGAAAAAAAGGAGGGAAAGATTTTAAATAATATAGTATCAAGGAGTTAAAAATCCAATCAAAAGAGGAAGGGGCAGATAAGAATATCCCGTGAGGAGGAAATAAGTCAAAAATAGAATGTAATTGATAAGATTAGGATCAGGATCAAATATGTTTAAAGAGAAGTTAATTTAGAAACTTCTGAAAGCTTTCTTATTTATAGGCTATGAGGATTTGATTTAAAGAGAAAATGCCATTGAATTATGTCATTTAAGAATGTGAAAGTTCCAACTTGTAGTTGAAGATCATTGACTAAGTATATATATTTCCTTTTCTCCTCACCACAAATTCCTTTGAAATGACAGAATATAAAAATGCAAATAAATATAGCAATGCAGGAAAGCCAGGAAGGCTTATACAGAAACAATGAATTTCCTGAAGATCTAACAAAGACAAGATCGATGCTGAAATTTGAAAGCTGAATGTCCTCCAAAACACAATAGAAACAAACGAGGGCTTCCCTCAAAAAGTAAGAGCCCTGGGTTTGTTTTTTTTTTGCTTTTTCAGAAGGAATTCTAGAAAATCCTTAACAGCACAGGTACCAAAAGATAAACCATCTATTAAGCTATGAATTGGTTGATGAGAAAATTAAAGCACCGTGTTCACTGACCTCATAGCCAGCTCTCTTATTTTCTCACTTTTAAATATGAATCAAAAACCAAGGATAGACAGAAATTTGTAGAAAGAAAAAAAATAATAATACACTAACCACACAATGTCAAGAAAACAGATAACACCCTCTCTCCCTGCCAAAACAAAACAAAACAAAACAAAACAGAAAAGAACTTTAAAAAATGCTAATTAGTACCACTGGAGAAATTAAAATAAGCTGAAATCTAGGTTTTTTATAACCTAAAGCTTAATCAGTACTAGGGGCCTTTTTAAAAATACAAAATTAGAAATGTAAAATTTTTTGAATATTTATATATGAAAAATGTGTCATAGTATAAATTATGGACACTTGAAGATTCTAATCCTTTTCTTTTGAGATCTATTTAGCCAGAAATGTTTTCATAGGAATGCTTCCTGATTGTACCTTAGCTTTACCTTCCCACTCAGAATACTCTCTCAGAGACTTCCAGAACTCAGTGTGTGATCAGTAGCTTCATGGTAAATCTACTCTGGCAAAAGAAGGAGAAAGTTACAGAGCGAGAAGAGGTAATTTTTAATATTACTGACAAAAACAAAGATCAATAAAAGTTTTAATTGGTATAGTTAAAGAAACCTCTCAAAAATGAAGACAATGAACTCCTCCCAAAGAAAAAAATAAAAGATTAAACACAAAGAGGGTTAATCCAAGTGGCCCAATATCAGACCAACAAAGGTTCCAGAAAATAAGATTAAAGGTAATAGAACAGAAATAACTACAGGGAGGAGAATTTGCCTGAGCTAAAGAAGGTCTCAAATTTTCAAATTAATATTCTTCCATATACCCAGAAATTGATGAGTTAAGACTAACGTCTGTACATATGATTGTGAAATTTTAGAATGCAAGAATTATAGAGAAGATTCTAAATGTTCCCAGCTGTTGGGGGAGGGGGGGAAGGTACAGGAAGGAAGACACATACAAAGGAACAAGGGCCAGTCCAGCATCAGACTTCTCATTAGTAACACTAAATACTAGAACACAATAAAATATGTTTTCAAAGTTCTAAAGCAGGGATTAACAAACCATAACCCGTGGGCCAAATCTAGCCTGCTACCTCTTCTGAAAATGAAGTTTACCTGGAGCATAGCCAGGTCCATTCATTTACCTCTTATCTATAGCTTCCTTTATTCTACTCCAAAGGCAGATTGGAGTAGTTGTAACAGAGATCATACGGCCCACAAAACCTAAAATATTTACTATCGGGTCCTTTACAGGAGTTTGCTGACCCCTCTTCTAAAGGAAAATGATTCTCAACCTAGTTTCCTACAACCTCCCAAATCATTATACAAGCTTAGGGTAAGATATATTTATAAACACTTAAGAACTAATAAATTAATCTATCGTACAGTGTTAGGAAGTTATTAGACAATGGAATACACAAAGTGGGGGACATAATGCAGGAAGAGAAAGGGCATGTCTGCAATCCAAATGATAACCTTAACCGAGGAGAACTGTGAGAACGCTGTCAGGATGACAACTGCGCTGTGAGTCGGCGGCACCTTGTCCTTAAAGGAAAGAGAGAGAAAAGGTCTCTAGGAAACAACTTGACAAACAGAACAGACAATGTGGTGAAGAGATTGGGGCAGAAAAGAAACAAGGCTATAATAAAGGCAATACTTTTCGAGGAGAGAACTATACAGTTGCCCCTCCATGTCTGCTGAGGATTGGTTCTAGGAGCTCCCTCAGATACCAAAATCTGAAGATGCTCAAGTCCCTTATGTAAAATGATGTAGTATCTACGCATAATCTATATTTGCATATAGGCTACAGGAGAGAATACCTACAGATTACTTGATTTGCATGGACTCAGCATAGTATTTGGCACATGGTAAATTCAAGTTTTGCTTTTTGCAACTAGATTTTTTTTCAAATATTTTTAATCTGCAGTTAGTTGAATCCACAGATGAGAAACCCACAGTTACATAGGGCCTACTGCATTCTCTCTAATAATGTACACTAATCATATAAACACTGATTATTGAGTTTCAACTTGTAGTATCTACACGTAAGCAAACATGAAAGATTTCATCATGGTTGCAAAAACAGAAAGTAAATGCCATCAATCATTATAGTGTAGAAGTAAAAATGCAGATCAAAGAAGTTGAAAGATTAAAGAGAGAGGAGACTCAAAGGAAAGCTCTTTCTCTTTTAAAATCTTCATCTAATACAGAGAATTGATGGTTGCCAGATAGGAGGGGGGTTGTAGGGCTGGAGAAAAAGGTGAAGGGATTAAGAAGTCCAAATTGGCAGTTACAAAATCATCACAGGGATGTAAAGTACAGCATAAGGAATATGGTCAATAATGTGGCAATAACTATGCATGGGTACTAGACTTACTGGGGGATCACTTTGTAAGTTATACAAATGTCTAACCACTATGCTGTACACTTGAAACTAATATAACATTGAATGTCAACTGTAATTGAAAAAATAAATTTTTTTAAAATACTAAAGTCTTCACCTAACAAAGTGAGGCATGACTCTAATGTAACAAATATTAAAGAGGTACACTGATAATCAATACAGAAATCAAAAGCGATGATAAAACCATATTGAGAAGAAAAGAAAGAGGGAGCATGTAATGTGAGCTAAAATGTCTAAATCTGATAGGAATAGCGATATAAATATGTCTTATAGAAATGTGGTTGAAATCATGTGGGAAAACCGGTAAAAGTGTTTAAAATGGCTCTCTGGGCTGCAGAAGTAGGAGTAGGAAGGATGGGGCAGAATCGATGTTTTAAAGCATAAGTCTCTCTATATTTGATCTTTAAATGATGAGCTTAGAAAATGTTTATTTTAAATGAGTATCAAAGTTGTTATTAACTCCAGGTATGAAATGAAATGAAATGAAATGAAATGAAATGAAATGAAATGAAATGAAATGAAATGAAATGAAATGAAATGAAATGAAATGAACTGCATACAGGGTAGGTTCACCACTGCTATTTGCACGGCAGGCAGCTGCTACAATTGCCTCCGAGGTAAATAAAAAAAATTTGTTCCAGTAGTGCTTCATTACCTCCTGTTGTACTATTATTATCAAATATATTACATATTGTCAAATACGTATGTTTTCAAAAGTATGTATTTTCATATATGTAACATATACAACATGGGATCATAATTACTTAATTACATAATTACTTAATCATTAATTTAAACATTCCTGTGTTTTTTAAGGAAATTGAGAAAAGAAATATATATGTACAATCTTTTAATCTTTTATACATGCCTATATATTTAACATTTCCTGTGGTCTTCATCTTCTCTGTGGACCTGAGTTACCATCTGATGTTATTTCTTCCCTTTCCAGTAGACATCCTTTAGCTTTTCTTGTAGGAAAAAATTGAGCTGGGAATTCTCTCAACTTTTGTCAATCTGGGAATGCCTTTATTTCACCTTCATTTCTGAAGAATATTTTTGTTGGCTATTTGCAGGTTGGTTTATGTCATTTCACTGTCTTTGGGTCTCCATTGTTTCTAGTGAGAAGTCAGCTGTTTTGCTACTGTATTGTTAATGCTCTGCTTGTGGTGAGTTGTTTTTCTCTTGCTGCTTGCAAGATTTCCTGTTATATTTGGCTTTTAATATTGGGACTGTAATATGTCTAAATGTGGTTCTTTTTATGTTTATCCTACTTAAGATTCATTGAGATTCTTAGATGCATAGGTAAATGTTTTCATTTACCTACAAATTTGGAACACTTCTGGCCATTATTTCTTCAAATATCTTTTTTTTTTTTCCTACTCCTCTGTCTCTCTCTCCTCTCCTTCTGGAGCTCCCATTACATGTATATTATATACTTTATGTTGTCCTAAGGTTTCCCTTTTCCTTAATCTTTTTCTCTACATTTTTCAAATTGAATTGTTTACATTATTCTTTCTTCAAGTCTTTCATTTTTTTCTTCTGCCATTTCAAATCTGCTGTTGGACCTATCTAATAAGTTTTTATTTCAATTATTGTATTTTTCAACTCTAAAATGTATATTTGGTTCTTTTACACTTTCTAGTTCTCCATTTATATTTCTTTTATGTTAAGTCATCATGATCACATTTGCCTTTCATTATTTAAGTATAATTTCCTTTAATTCTTTGAACATATTTATAATTGCTGCTTTGAAGTCTTTGTCTACAACCCCACATCTGGGCTCACTCAGAGCAGTTTCTATTGACTGCCTTTTTCAATTTTTACTGAGAATAAATTATATTTTCCTGTTTCTTACATGTCTACTAAATTTTGTTTCAAAATTAATATTTTTAGATAAATATTGTAGCAATCCTTGATTCTGTTTTATCTTTCTGAGGGCTGTGGAGTTTTTTAAATAATTTTTTCTAGTAACTTACCTTGACTTAAACTGTAGAATCATTATTGTCTCTGCTCAGTTTCTTAATTCTTATTTTTGTTTCTTTAGACTATTTTATTAAAGGTCTCCCTTTAATGTGCACAACTTAATGGTAAGCCAATGGGGCAGAGGTGGAACTCAAATGCTTCATTCTCATAGGACTTCCACCTCTGTCAATTGATTTCTGTGTTGCTTGCAAAATGTATTAAAAATTATAGCCAGTTCTCAAGTCTCCCTTGGCTTTCATTTCTCATCAGGCTCTCAAAGGTCTCCTCCATGCATGTATAGTTCTATATTCAGCCAAAAATGTATGGAGAGATTATCTCAGCCTTTCCATGGATCTCCCATTTCTAGGGTTTCCCATTGAAATTTCTGGTTGGCCCACCATTCACCCCAACCAGAACCACACTGTCAGGCTTGCAAAGCTGCAGCTTTTCCCCATTTGTTCCCGACCATGTTCACCCCTTTGTATAACATCAAAGTTAAGTCTTACTTAACTTTGTAGTTATAAGTTTGAAATAGGAATATTAGTAAGAAATATGACTTAATGATAAGGGTTAACTTGTCCAAGGGGAAGGAGTTGGCCTCTGCAAAGCTCTGTGACAACTGGCTGTAATCCTTAAGGCCATCAATCCTGGTCATCAATCCTGGTCAAGCATGAGGTTTAGATCTTAGAACCACCATCTGTATTAGTTTCCTATGCTGTTGTAATAAACTCCCACAAACTTAATGGATTAAAACAACATAGATTTATTATTTCATAGTTCTGGAAGTCAGAATTTTAAAATGGGTCAGCAGAGGTGTCTTCCTTCAGGAGTCTATAGAGGAGAATCTTGTTCTTTGTCTTTCTCATCTTTGAAAAGCTGCCCATATTCCTTTGCTCATGGCCCCCTTCCATAGTCAAAGACCATAATGGCCAGTCCTGTCTTTCTCACATCACATTTCTCTGACATTAACTTCTCTGCTTTTCTCTTCTTCATTTAAATGACCTTTGCGATCACACTGGGTCCACCTGAAGACCCCGGAATAATCTCCTAATTTTAAGGCCAGATGATTAGCAAACTTAAATCGGTCTATAAACTTAACGCTTATTTGCCATGTAACATAACACAGTCACAGTTTCTAGCAAATAGGACAAGGATGTCTTCGAAGGAGCCATAACTTTACCTACCCCATCCAGAACATGCCAGGAAAGAGGTGTGTGCTTCTGTAACTATGAAGGCTAATGTAATAAATTCTGTCACTAGCTCATTGTATTGTACAGCTGCAATCACAAAACTGGGACCCTGGTCCCCTAATCACATCAGGAAACTGACAAGTACTTCCCTAATCATGATGCTTAAAAGCCTCACAGTCCAGGAGTTAATGTCACTCTCCCAGAATCTAACATCTTGTCCTATCAGGACACCGTCACCTGCTTCAGAATGTAAATGGCAACAAGGAACTGTCACATCCACCACCATTCAGGTGCCTATGAATAGTCTCCAATGAACAGTAATTCAGCAGGTTTGGTGCTTTGAAATTATTTGTTCCATGGAAACCAACTATAGCCAAGTGCTTAAAGCAATCAATTGTGGTCAACCAGAATGCTTGGGACCCTGTACCATTAGGAAATTTAATGAAAGCAAATGAGAGCATTTAACACTCCAGCCAATTAAAGCAAAAGTTTTGTTACAAAAGATAGTAATGCAGTTGTGGAGAAGATAATAAAAATAATTACAAAAACCCACAGTGGATCTAGAGCCCATATTCACACAACCTAGAGAGAAAGAAGAAGTAAAAATTAATGCCTAATCAGCTGCAGCAAGAGGAGGGAACATGTTGCTTCTCTCACTGGGAAGAGATAAAAATAATCTTACTGCCCTCATGGTACTCAGCTTATTAGACCCCCAGAAGTTTCATAGTTACACAGCTGGCTATTTCTAGAGCTAAATTTGCCCATTGCATAATAGAATATTTTTCTAATTTAAGAACATGCAACATGACCAAAATGAGCTCAGAATAGATCATAGACCTAAATATAATACAAAACTATAAAACTCCTAGAAGATAACATACAAGAAAACCTAGATGATCTTGGGTATGGTGATGACTTTTTAGATACAACATCAAAAACACAATCTATAAATATATCTTTTGACCCAACAATTGCACTTCTGGGTATTTATTCAAAGAAAACCAAAACAATAATTCATAAAGATCTATGCACTCCAATAATCATGTCAGCACAATTTACAGTAGCCAAGATATGGAAGCAACCTAAGTGCCCATCAACAGACAATTGGATAAAGAAATTATGGTTCATATATACAATGGCATATTACTCAGCCATTAAAAAAAATGAAATCTTACCATTTGCAATGACATGGATGGACCTAGAGGTTATTATGCTGAGTGAAATAAGTCAGACAGAGAAAGATAAATACCATACGATTTATATGCAGAATCTAAGGAACAAAAAGAGCAAACTAATCAAAAACAGACTCACAAATATAGTGGACTATTTGGTGATAGAGAGGAGAGGGATTGGGAGGCTGGGAGAATGGGGTGAAGGGTTAAAGAAGTACAAATTAGTAGTTGATAATTGGTCACAGGGATGGGGAGCATGGCAGAGAAAATGCAGTTAACATTAATATGATGACTAGATGGAGGGCTAGGGGAGGGAAGAAGAAATTGGGAGAATTGTTTATGAACTATTTGGATGTCTAACACATGTACTGTATACTTGAAACTAATTTAAATTACAAAATTAAAAAAAACCACACAATCCATGAGAGAAATAATTGATAAACTGAATTTCATTAAAACTCAAAATGTCTGCTTTGTGAGAGACAATGTCAAGAGAATGGTAAGCCATAGGCTAAGAGAAAATATTTGCAAAAGACATATCTGATACAAGACTGTTATACAAAATATACAAAGAACTGTTAAAACTCAACATTAAGAAATTTAAAAAAATGAGTCAAAGACCTTAACAAATATCTCATCAAAGAAGATACACAAATGGCAACTAAGCATATGAAAAGATGCTCCACATCATATGTCATTAGGAAAATGCAAATTAAAACGATGAGCTGCCATTACATACCTATTTGAAAGTCCTCCAAATTTCAGAACACTGACAACACTAAATGCTAGTAAGGATGTGGAGCAACGGGAACTTTTATTTATTGATAATGGAAATGCAAAAGGGAAGAGTCACTTTGGAAGACAGTTTGGCAGTTTTTGACAAAATTAAATATACTTTTATCACACAATCCAGAGATGCTCCTTGGTATTTACCCAAATGAGTTAAAAATATATGTCCCTACGAAAACCTGCACACATTTCTAAAACTTGGAAGCAACTAACATGTCCTTCAGTAGTTGAATAAATAAACTGAAGTCCATTCAGACAATGGAATATTATTCGATGTTTAAAAGAAATGAGCTGTCAAGCCATGAAAAGACACTGAAGAACCTTAGATGCATATTACTTAGTGAAAGAAATCCATCTGAAATGGCTATGTACTGTATGATTCCAACTACATGACATTCTGGAAAAACCAAAACTATAGTGACAGGAAAAAGGTCATTGGTTGCCAGGAATTAGAATCAGGGGCAGAGCACTAAGGATGTTTAGGGCAATGAAACACCCTGAATGATACTATAATGACAGATAAATGTCATTGTATATTTGTCTAAACCCATAGACTGTACAACACTAAGAGTGAACTCTAAGGTAAACTATGGCTTTGGGGGTGACTATGATGTGTCAATATAGGTTCATTGATCATAACAAATGTCTCACTCTGGTGGGGACGTTGATAATGGGGGAGGCTATGCATGCGTAGAATCGGGGAGTACATGTGAAATCTCTGTACCTTGCTCTCAATTTTGCTGTGACTCCAAAATTGTTCTAAAAAATAAAGTCTTAAAAAAATATATATGCGACTTGTCCCAGATTTTCCTGTTCATCTTGGACACTTGCCCATTAGATACGTGGTCCCAGGATATTAACTCCCTGAAAGATTATATTAGTATTTATTTGCACACAATTTATTCCTCCTACAAGGCCAAAGTTGTTTATAGATATTTTTTTATAATATACCTTTTCTCTGTATGATATACACATCCCACAGGGGATGTATAGTTCAAATTATTTTGTTTAAAGTCTCTTGCAATAATTTCTCCCTGTTTGCTGCTAACTTAATATATCATTAAGTTCACTTGTTTAACTTGCTTTCAATTTTTAGGTGTTGCTTGTTTGTTTTGAGTTATTTTTGTTTTATGCATTTTCATAAGTCATTTGCATGATTTCAAACTCAAATTTACAAAACAAAGTACATCATATGGATCTTCTGTTTTCTACAAATTGACCCAATGGGAGAACTTTTTGAATTATTTTACATCATTTCTCTATTAGGATAATTTGTGATATAATTTTCAAGGACAGTGGTAAAGACAGCACGAAAATGCAGCAAGAGTGATCATTCAATGGTTAGAAAAACGACAAGAAAAAAGCAACAAAGGACTTTACGACCTAAGACTGTCAAATTTAGATTACCAAGAAAAGTGACCAAAACTTAAAAAGTGAACAGGAGGATTTTTCTCATAGGTTTTATTTATCTCATGTTAATAATAATTTCTCCATTGTAGGTTGGTAGTCTACTTTCAGAAGTTGTCGATTTGTTCTGTTCTTTGGGGGGCTGGGGGGGGAGGGGGGTGGTCTACTTACCACCAGGAAAGCATTTGTTTATGGATTGAAATATTCCTGTAGAGTCTGAGACTTAGAGTCTTGGTGCAGCCCTTTCCTCTATGGTTCTAAGGCAGCCTTTCTTGGATGTCTCAGAAGACACAATGATTAGCCTGTAGCTTACAGCAGGGCCCTTCTAGCAGCATGAAGAGACAGTAGGAGCCACATCACTGAATGGCTTGGATTAACTGATTACAATAACTGAAAATTACAGAATGGAGAGCAGAGAAGTCTTCTATTGGGGTAATACATAAATATGTATTATCAGATGATAATAAAGCACAACTACGTATTAGAAAATGTTTTGCAAACTGTATACACATTGACAAATCTTTTGGACTTTTTAATTTCACCCCTAAATATGGACCACAAAAGTCACAAATGGACAAGTGTATTTTAATCTAGAAATGAAGTTTTTGTATAACTCTGTTAAATCTGTATCGCAATTCTTACACACGAGTAGGAGTATATTTCTACGCATCCTAAGAAAAAAAGGTATATATCACTGAAACATATTTTTATATGTACTTTCTATGTACCTTTTTAAATTCACTGACTTTCAATGTTTGTCTCTAAACTGTACAGTAGGACTTATAATATTGATGAGCTAATTTAAAAATATGGAGCATACCAAACATATTTCAATATTTATAGCACCCTCCTTTTATAGGGAAAGGGATTAAACCATTAGTAATTTCCCTAGAAATTATCTGTAAAGCATCAAGAATGAACTGGGTGTCAAAGACACCCGACCCTGTTAATTCTCTGAATTTAACATCTGATCTTGGGAAGACAATATCAAAAATTCTTGTTAGAAAAGATTGGTCCTATTAACAAAAAAATAAATACAGCCTGCACTATTTCGATGACAAAAGTGACCATGCACCATTTTAAAATAAATAGAGCAGACGATAAATTAGAAGCATTAAGAATTTTAGTGCTTCCTGAAGGAACGAATCCATGGTATTTAACTTAAAATTATCCAAGAGCATGATAAGAAGCATAATAAAAGCTTGGTGGGCTCTCAAAGACTGAAAGAATTCATAAGATTAGGCAGAATAAAACTTTTGCTATCTGAGTAGAATATACAAAAGATAAAAAAAAATAATTATTTCTTCTGTCTATCTCTACTGGAGAGCAGACTATCTAAGATCATTTTATATTTATTAGTCCTTCCTTTGCTATGATACTGAAGCTTCTTTCATTTATTATAAACATAGCATTGGTATGTATATAATATATTATGTATATAAAGAGAAGAGTATAATGTTAAATAACTTTCAAAGTAATAAATTTCTGCTTTAAAATGTTTAACTACAACAACGTATTACAGATAGGAGTGGGACAGGGTGGACCTCTGTGGGACACCTCCATGAATAGAGTGCTTCCTGAGTCCTCAGAAGTACCTGGTGGGGGTAAGGGTCTTGCTATTAAACTGTCATCATAAGGTGAGATCACTACAGCGTAGTGTGACACCTCAGAGATGAGCAGCTTATAGGAAGCAGTGACTCTCTAGTTTGTAACTCCACTGAGGATTTATCTCAATTTAGACTTTGTTGTGACATTGCCTTCTAAAGGCATTCCAGCTGTTGGTGTGTAGAGTGGAGAACATCAACCTTCCCCACCAGAATCTGTAAACCTCCACGTGGGCACACACAGAGGGATCTCCCATGACCACCTCAGGAACCTGTGTTTGAATTGGGAGGTGAGAGGGATAGTTGTGGTCTGAACCCAAACCCCTTGTGACGATTAATTTAATGTGTCAACTCGTCTAGGCCACAGTACCCAGATATTTGGCCAAACATCATTCCAGATGTTTCTGTAAAGGTATTTTTTAGATGAAATTAGCATTTAAATCTGAGTAAAGCAGATTACCACCCATAATGTAGATGGACTTCAGCTAATGAACTAAAGGTCTTATGGATTCCCTGACTCTAGTCGGAGGAAATGGGAATTCGCCAGCATACTGCCTTGAGACTCAAAGTGTAACAGCAGCTTTTCCCTAGGTCTCAAGCCTGTTGGCCTACCCTACAAACTTTGGACCTGCCAGCCTCACACAACTGCAATCATATGAGCCAATTGCATAAAATAAATATATCTCTCACATAGATAGATAGATAGATATATAGACAGATACAGATACACATACATACATACATACATACATACATACATACATACATTTATTCTATTGATTCTGTTTCTCTTGCTAACCCTAATACACTGCTTAAATTTGCATTGATGGAAAAAAAGGATTAGATCTATTATCTTGCCAATAGCTGGGAGATGGGTACTCAAGGCACTAAACACTTTAGGCACCAAACTTAGAGGAAATGCTCACTCATAAAAAAACACTTTAGCCTCAGGGGAAGACAGTTTACATCTCTGAGCATCAAGGGTTTGGGTGGAACTTTGGATACACTCCTACTGTATAAAATATGCTAATTCTTAAGAGTGGAGAACCATTGCCGAGAACAGCAATGACCCGGACCCTAGGACCTGATTATCCAGCACGATGGGTATTTGTCCACTCTACTTTGAGGTAGAAGGCATATGTGGTAAACAAGATTCTGATCTTTATCAAACTATATTCCTCAGGCCTCTCTTACTCATCCCTGACCTCCTTTGGGTCAACATTCCTGACAAAGAAAAGAAATTATGTGTAAAGATACCTGAAGTGTTTATATTGCCCCTTAAGAGAAGTCACACAGGTTTCTGGCCTGGTTTAATCCCAGGGCAGTTCCATTTTACTGGTAACAGTGAAGTTTATTCCCCTAAAGGACCAGGGTTAGCAAAATTGTCCACCCCATGGTTTTGTTTGCTTATCTTCACAGAAATTTCCCTCCTACTGTTTAGCGAATATGAAATCAGGAAGAGCACAGTAGTCATGGTAGTGCAAATTCTTAAGACAGAGGCAGGCTCAATGAATTCCAGGAATAAGGCCATTGTGGCTGAAATATAGTAAGAATGCGAAATACATGAGAGAGGTGGTCCAAGGCATAAGTGGAACCCGGATGCTACAGGAGTCTGAAGACCAGGTCAGAAGGCTGGAATTTCCTCTGAATGCATAGGCAAGCTATTGCAGAGTTTTGAGTAAAGATGTAATATCTGAGTTAGAGTTTTAAAAGATCACCCTGACTGTGTATGCATTATAGAAAGGGAAAGAAAAAAAAAAAAAAAAGCAATACGGTTGACTAAGAAAAAGAGGATGTTGGCTTGGACTAGGGTGGTAGCAGTAGAGATGGACAGAAGCAGGTGGGGTCAGGCTGTATGGTTTAGAGGCAGAGGCTATAGAATTTTTAATGAAATGAATACATGTGGTAAGAGAAAGCAAGGAATTAGGGTTGCTTGAGCAATACAGTGGGTGGTGGCACTAGACCTGAACACACAGATGTGCAAAACTAGAGAAGAATCAATTTGGCCACAAAACGAAAGGCTTTGAACTTTTGAACTTGAAAATTAATTTCTGTTATTCTTCAAGTAAGGACATTCACGAGTCAATGCAATTTTATTAATACATATACATAGAAATATACTAAATACTTTAATATTATCTAAATGCTTTATTAGGACCCGTAGATTCTCAATTGGTTGACTCAAAATTGTACCCCTTTCAGGTCACCTTTGAATATACACTTGCTATCTTTCTGTTGCCTCCATTTCCTAGGAAAGTTAATTTAATGCAGGACTTATTAACTACTTTGTGCTTAACACTAAGTACTATTTTAAGAATTATGAGGAATAGAAATTTAGTAACTAAAACAGGAATCGAACCGTAAGGATGTTACATTTCCATTGTCAAGGTAAACAACCACTAATAATAAAGCTAAATAATGAAATCAAGTGATATAGTATTAAATACAAAGGCTAATAATAGAGAAATTTGACCATCAGTGTCATAAGAGTTGGGATAAAACTTTTAGACTGTGAAGGCTGGAGAAATCCAGGAAGACTTTTAGGAGAATAAGTATACGGAACTCCAACAAAAAGTTGTGTTCAAAAGGTAATGTAGAAATCAGCATCCCTACAGTTCTGTTCACTAATATCAAAGATACTGGGCATTTCTACCAAAGAAAGAATTTTAGCTACACGGTCCTTTGAGGCTTCACTGAATATATCATGTTGAAAAATAAGGTCTTCTAATTACATTTATCTAGAACTGGAAATCACGTGAAAGGATTTTGTTGCTATTTCAGAGATAATTGAGCCTGGAACATATTGAGTCATGTATGTTTCCTGTTAAATATTAATGTTAAGTCACCTTTTGGATATTTCTACATTATTTCTATTACCCATTAATCTCCACCAGTGATAACCTGACAGCTCAAGACTAGCTCTGGTTTCTACTATTTACTGCCACTATTTATGCTACTCCCTTGGGTTCTCTTTTTCCCAAGTCCTAAGCCCAGCACTGGGGTCACTCTTAAATTATACTCAACAGAATGACATTAGAATACTGTTTGTAAAACAGACCTGAAGATGCAGAAGAGGGTGCAAAAGAGCCACTGGGAATATTTAACTAATTTATAGATAAGTCTCTATAAAGAGAAAGCTGAGATTATTTTATTTATATGTAAGAATACAAGGAGAAAACCAAGCTCTATTACCATAGTCCATGAATAATATGGACTGGATTCTCTCCCTCCCAAAGGTGATATGTTGAACCCTTAGCCCCCAAGGTGATTATATTTGAAGAAGGGCTCATAGGAGGTAATTAAGGTTAAGTGAGGTCATAAAGGTGGGATTCTAATCCAAAGGATTAGTGGCTTTATAATAAGAGAAAGACAGCAAGAGCCCTCCCTCCATATGCATGCTTTAAGAAAAGGTGTCATTTGAGGACATGCAAGAAGGTGACCTTCTGTGAGCCAGGAAGAGAGATCTTGCCAGGAACTAAACTAGCTGACACCTTGATCATGGACTTTCCAGCCTCCAGAACTGTGAGAAATAAATGTCTTATTAAGCCCCCCAGTCTGTGGTAGTTTGTTATGGCTAAGACAGTGAACTACATCAGAGCAGCACTGAGTTGCAAGATGATTGCAGGTGCCTTGTTTGTATGCATTGGTCTTCAGGCAGAAACAGAACATAAGAATGATTTGTGACAGTGCTGGTGCTTTGTAGACGTCTCCCTGGTCGAGAGAGAGAGAGAGAGAGAGAGAGAGAGAGAGAGAGAGAGAGAGAAGACAGGGGAGAATGATGTACTACAAGTGACTGATCAATTTACAAATGGAAGCTAAGAACCCTAGACCAGGCCAGTAAAGATAAGAATATGGCTAAGTGAAGAGAGTGCCAGGGGTGGGGGTAGGGAGGCAGAAGAATTTTCTCTCTATGTGATGATGGTAAACAGGGAAGCAGGATGGTTCCCTGACAATGTTGTTCATGAACCAAAATATTTTTAAGATCTCAGTTCAGTCCAAGACCTTAAGTCTTCCACCATCGTATGAAAGTTTCCAACAGACTATGATAACCTAGCTTCCCAAAACATTTAAAAAAAAAAATGGACCTAGAGCAAAAAAAAAAAAATCTTCATTATCAAAAAGTTTAACCATTAAGGTTATGAAAGAAGTTACCTACAGGAGGCAACATATATGCAGCCAAAATGATCCTCATGAGACAATGGTGCATACAAATGATTAGACAATTAGGACACCGCTAATCAGAGCCTGTAAACTCATTGCAATTACTCTCCTATTTAAGGTTTGACTTCATTACACTGTGCTTTAGGAGGGAGGTGAGTGGGAAAGATAACAGTTGCAAGGTTAATTCTCTATAATTTGTAAACTTCATCCAAACTTTGATGGAAAGAGATTTAAAAGGAAAAAAAGAGAAAGGCCACTCCATTAGCCTTTGAAGGGAAAGAGATCCCATCATTTAAGAGTGTCACATAACCTCTAAACAAGTAACCCATTTACAGAAGAAATGTGGGTAAGAAAAACATAGACTTTAGATTTGAGCCTCTAAGATGTTATAAACAGTAAAAGGAATACAAATTAAATTATGATAGAAATAAAAACTTCTGATGCTTTGTGATTGAAAAATAAAACAAACATTATTTATTCATTCTGAACATCTAGGAGGCAACATTTTTAGCCTCGGGCATTAATTATGGTTGCACTACTGGTGGGGTCTAGAGGAAGTCAATTCAATCTACTTCATCCCTAGGGATAGAGAGCATCCACAAGTTCACTGAGTAATAAATTATCTCCAATTTACTGTTCAATAGAGTAAAGAGTGAACTGAAATCTTGTGCTACATTGAATAAGCTGGTCCATCCGGAAATGTTGGTCTATTTCTTCAACTACCATCTGAAAAGCATTATCCACTCTGAGAAATGTCTCCTTCCTGTATTCTTCCAAAGGGATGGGCTTCAAGATGAGTTTAGTATGAAGGTCCTGGGAATTTTTTATTTTTCCATGATTAATATTTTAAGGACAGAGACTGTAGGCCAGTTCCTAACCATTCTCTGTGATTATTGTGGTTTCTATAGAATTTCATGAACTTATGGTATTTTTAGAAGACTTCTTCATTAGTATGTAGTTGTGCCAGATGCCACAATCTATTCATCATTATCTATAATAAGTAATATCAACACATACCACTCTTATCTGGGAGGACCTTAGTCTGACCTGCTCAGCCTCTAATAGACATTGTCATGAGAACACCAGCCAAATCAGCCCTGGACACACATCTGGATTGGTTTGCTAAGGTGGTCATAACAAAGTAACACAAACCAGGCATCTTAAACAAAAGAAACTTACTGTCTTGCAGTTCTGGAGGCTAGAAGTCCAAGAGCAAGGGACTGGCAGCGTTGGTTCCTTCTAAAGGATGTTGGGAAAGGATCGGGTCCAGTGGCACTTTTTCTATAAGGACACCAGTTCTACTGGATGAGAAACCCACCCTAAGACTTCATCATAAATAATTACATCTGTTGTGACCCTATTCCCGACTGAGGTCACAATCTAAGGCACTGGGGATTAAGACTTCATATAAATCTGGGGAGACGCAATTCAACCCATAACATCCATGAAAGAACACGTGTGCCAATAAGTGGCCCTTACTTTGTCAAGTTTTTACTTGGAGCAGACGCTCTGTATCCATCATCTCATTTAATCATTATATCCCTGTCTTGGTCTGCTAAAACTGCCATAACAAAATACCATAGATGAGTGACTTAAACAACAAACATTTATTTTCTCCCAGTTCTGGAGGTTGGAAAACCCAAGATCAACATGAAGTAGAATTTGGTTTTTGGTAAGAACCCCCTTTCCTGGCTTATAGGCAGCCACTATCCTATCGTGTACTCACATGACCTCTTCTTTGTACAAATGTGGAGAGAAAGCTCTGGTGTTTCTACCTCTTCTTATAAGCACACCAGCCCCATCAGATTAGAGCACTACCCTCATGACCTCATCTAACCTTTATCACCTCCTCAGAGACCCTATATTCTAATACAGTTACATTAAAGGTAAGAGCTTCAATACACAAATTGGGGGCAGGGGCCACTACTCACTCCATAGCAATCCCTGGTGGAAGCCATTATTATCCTAATTTTACAGATGAGGAAAATGAGACACAGAGAGTTTAACCCCAGGTCCAAAGCTAGAACTAGTATAAAATGCAAGTTGGTTGTACTTCAAGAAACCATTTACCTATCCACCATTACTAGGTATCCCAAACTAGGACCTAATATGAGAAAAGGGAAATTGGGAAAGCCTTTGCAGGTGTCTATAACCAGCCAAAGGGTATGACCCACCCCGGTGGAGATCTGGGTTCCTTTTCCCATAGCCCACTGCCACTCCTCCAGCTCCCGGAGGCAACACAGATGAACAGGCAGGAAGACTGTACTATGGAGCCACATGTCTGTGGTGGAGCTGGGTTTGAATCTCAGCTCCACTACTTACTATGACCTACAATCTCTCTGGGCCTCAGGGTTCTTCTCTCCTATGATCACAGTGAGGACTGAAGGAGTTAACACATGTAAGGAGTTTTAGAACCTGGTCTGGCACATTGTAAATGCTTTATAAATGTCATATCATGATTATGGCTATTCTTCTTTGAATTACAAGGAAGAGGGAAATTAGAAATCTTAAGAATAGAGAGTTTTAAAATGCTCTCGTTTTTTTTTTTTAACCATCTATAAGTATTATGTGCTCCGACATGCATTTAGAGGTTCCAGAAAACTAATTTCCTGACATCAGCTAAGTACAAACTATTCTAAAACATCTTCTGCCTTTGGGACAGAGCTCCAAGCATAGGACACTTGCAGTGGGATCCAGCAGTGGCCCTGCCTTATCCACAAAAAGGCATGAGTCACATGGTGGTGAGGCTAAGTCCATTCCTGAGGTCCCTTCCTCCTCCCCACCTCCTACTTCTCTTTGATATTTTTTCTTTTTCCTCAAAATCTAAAAGTTTATTGAACTGAGGCTCAAGAATGAGTAACTCAACTAGGCTTGCAGTCTAAATCTGCCATCTATTATATTAATTTCTATCCAATGTGTCAAATGACCTGCTCCAGGAAAATGCCCCTTTTGGTGGGATGGGGGTGGGTAAAGAGAGAGGCGATGAAACTCAAATTTAAAATGACTGAAGTCTTATACCTCCAGGAATATGTCATAGGGAGTGGGAAGAGGGGCAGGGAAGGGAGGCCGGTGAGGCTGAACTCAGAGAAGAGTGAGCCCTTTACCCTAACATCCCCAAGTATAAATGTGGGTACTAGGAAAGCGCGAACGTCCAAACCAAACGCTGACTCTTGAAGGGTCAGGAGGGGAAGCATCACATGGAGAAGTCACTTGACCATTTCTTCCTCTGTTTGGGACGCTCTTGCCTCCAGCTGATTCCGCTGGGGAGGCAAGTCTCCCACTTGCTTCTCTTCGGCTCCCTCTTCTTTCTCATCCGCGAGGGTTGTGCAAAGACACCCCCGCCACCCAGTTGCAAAAAGTAGCAACTTCCCTTCCGCCTCAGTGAACGCGCATTTGAATGCGTTTCCTTTTCATTAAGAACAAAGGTTGGAGTCCGAGCCTTGCAGCGGGGACAGGAAAGTACGCAGCGTGTATCGAGAGAAAAAACACAGAGAGAGAGTGACCCACGAGAAAGGGAAAGGGGAAAACACCAATCCTCCGGGCACTGGGCTTTTTCGACTTTTCCTTTAAAAAGAAAAAAAGTTTTTCTAGCTGTAGGTTCCAAGAACAGGCAGGAGGGGGGCGAGGCGGGGGGTTTTACAGAAAAGGCGCCTGGTCGGTTATGAGTCACAAACGGATTATAAAAGGGTCGCATGTTCACAGGCGCGGGCTTCCTGTGCACCGCCGAGCTGGGGCGCAGTGCGCCCCGCCACGTCGGGCGCCTCCAGCCCGGGGACCGGAGCGGACCGGGAGCCGAGCCCCCAGCACCGACGCGCGGGGAAGGAAGGAGGCCCCTCCAGCCCGTCAGGTACGCTGACTTTGCCCTGGCCCTCCGCCTGCCCTCTTCTTTCTCCGGCCGGGGTGCGGTGGGGGCTGTGGGGCCACGGTCCTGGCGCCAGACGACAGGGGCGGGGGTGGCGCGCACGTGGCCGCCAAGCTCCCAGCCAGGCCCCGAGCGCCTGCAAGCGCCGGTCTGAGGGGCGCTGTCCGCGGGACCTCGCCCGGGCCGGGAGGTCAGGTAGCTCAAGGAGGGATTCCTGGCGGGAAGGGGCGAGGAGAAGGGAGGGTGATAAAGACCTGGCACTCAGCTTCTCCGCAGTTTCCTTAGTTGGAAGAGGAGGTACCTATGACCTGGCCCTGGACCAGATTAGCAGCTGGAGCGGCCAGACAAGTGTGCAAAACACACTTACCGGCAGGGCGGATCAAATGGGACTGCTTTCAAAAATGAGCTTTCTATTTTATTTTAAAAAGTAATTAATAATATACTTTATAAAAGTTAGAATCATAACATATTAGACACCAATGTCTTCATTTAATAGACATGAGGACTGAGCAAATGTCCCATGAGCGTCTGTTTATTTGCTCCCATCGTGCCGGGGTGTATTTTCAGAGCACATTGGTTATTTTCCTTTATTCTCACAAAAACCCTGGTGGTTGTCTATCCTCCACATTTTACAGCTCCCAAGGGTGGACCAGGTCTTTTGAATTTTTTATCATCTAAAGCAGACATATTGGGATGATTATGAATAAAATTTAACCTCCAATTATTGAAGCTGACAGCTGACAAAGATATAAGCTAGAATCTAATCCTTAAAAATGAAGAACTGAGGCCCAGAGAGGTAAAGTTATTTCTCCAGCATCATACAGCAGATCCAGGATCCCGTGATTTGAAGAGGCCGAAGATATCTAATGATGCTCATAAGTTAGTTAGTTAGTTAGTTTATATTTTGTGTCAAACAGATGCGGTCAAGTGGAGATGTACTTTTTACATGACAGTACGTAGCTATCTCAAAGCCAAAGTTACCCCTTATTATCTCCATTCATTACTCTGTAATGCCTCTTATACGGCTTTCATATAATGTATAATCTAAATCAACTGGGGCAGCCGAACGTTTAATAATCATGTGAACAATATTATAAGCTAAAACTTGACATGGCAATTTCCTGCCTGTTGTCTAATTTGATAGCCATGATGATAGGAAATTGGCAGAGTGGGTGGTATTATCCCCATCCCCATTTTTTCCAGGAGGACTTGTGGCTCAGATAATTTGTTTCCTCCAGTAAGGTCACCAGGTCCTTAGTGTAAAGCCTACCTTTAGGTGCAGATGTGGGATGCGGGCTATGGGGGCGGGGTGCAGACCAAGGGCCTTTTGTCTGTCAGTGCAGGATTATTTCCATCATACTTTGCTGCCTCCCTGATTTCTTTCAGAGGACCAAAGCACATTTAGTAATTATTTCTGCTGTGTGGACCACTCTGTAATGGCCAGTAATAACCAAGTTCCCTCACGCAGTGGGTCAGCCCCCCTGGCCACAGGAACAAACTTCCTAACCACACACATTAAGATAGGGAAACATGAGTGCTGTCTGAGACCTACACTGTTTCAAGGCAGAACAGTGGCATTTGCGCAAAGTTCTACTCTTGTTTTTACATGACTAATCATGTGTAAAAAGTATAACATTGGTCTTTAACAAAAAATCCCTAAGTGCCACATTCTCTTTATGGGAAGGCCATCACCATGTCTGCCCGTGCCAGACACTATTGTAGATACTGGAGACGAGACAGAGTGAGTGAGCCCTATTCTCATAAATCCAAAAGTTAGATGAAAGACTAACAGGACATGGCTATACAATTTGATATCATTTTAAATGCAATAACATTAATACTTAAACTAGTTAGAATGTGCTGTGAATTTTACTTTCTTTCCAATAGCAAACGTGGAAAATTAATAACCATCTTTCTTTATAGTTCATCAAATCAGTCTTCTGTGAATCAAAAAATCCACCCAAAAAAGCCTTAGGTTTTAACTTCTGAAAAGTTTTTTCATCAGCTATTTTATGTCATGCCTGAGATCTACCATTTAATTTAAAGGTTTTTCATTTTAGAGTTAACGGTTCTTTACTCCTTTTTCTCTATTTCAAATCTAATGGAGGTTATCTATGTTTTTCCCAATTTTTTTTAAGTCCTTCCTCACACAGTTTTGCACTCATGTCAGTGGGCTCCAGGCTTCCTTAAATCTCAACCATGACCCTCGTGGGGGTAGTTTTATTACCCCTTTTGTAAACCTAAGAGGACTAAATAGCTTGAATGTTGGAGAGTGGTGTGCGGACTCTACCTCACATCTAGACGGAGCACCTCTGTCCTTGATCGCTGGCATCCCTACGATTTTGTGAGTTATTGGCTATGGCTTGGCTGAAGCTACTGATCTTAATAGCTCTATTGCTTTGATGCTAGACCTCCAGCCCACAGTGCAGAAGCCTGGTACTGTGGGAAGAGCACCAGTCTGAGAACCTTGGCGGGTTTCTCGTCCCAACTCTGTGCAGATTCCTGTGCCTCATTTTTCACATCTCTAACATGAGTAGCAGGTACTGAGTCATTTCTCAAGTCCCTTAAACTGATGAAATTCTATGATTTGAGTATGACTACCACTTCACTTTCATATATCTCCTAAAACACAGCTGGACTCAGTGAACTCATATCCTATATATTTGAAGTGAATCAGACCAAGTACTAGTATAACTGACTAGAGAATGTATTCTGGCCTTCCACGGATCTCGCTGGCTTCGAAACTGTCATACTTTTGCTGAAATTGGATGGACTAACAAAATTGTGAAACATTTTTTCTCAAGGAAAAATATTAAAATTTGAAAAGCCTCTCTTTATCCTACCTTTTCACTGACTACATCTTTCTTACATGTATTCTTTTTATCTAAAATTCTTCAGGAAATGTAGCACTTTCAATTTAATCACTGCTGCGCCATTCTCATCCACCATAAAGTGCTTAAGCTCTTTTCATCAACCTTGTCTTTGGACTTCAGGCAAAACCACCCTAAGGCACATTCATCCTCAGATCAACACATCACATCTGAGCAGGTCAGCATCCTCACTCACAACTCCAAGACTCTCAGCAATGTGGAAGAACACTCTGAACCAAAAGGCACGATTCCTACCTTTACACATGATGACACACTTGCCAGAAAAATACGTTTAACGTTGGTTGAGTGGCATGGTTTTTTGACAGACTATGAATATCTGTCCTAATTCTGAAAAATGATATCCACATTCGGGTACATGGGCTTAAGGCAATGGCAGAAGGAAAAATTACTAGTAAAGAATATCAAACAGCTGATTTAATGAAATCGTGATGCTATATCTAAATAAGGTGAAAAGGCATGCAATGACATTTGTGCCATTTCTCCATAAATGAGAATGTTCTATACACAGTATAGGTTCCTGGCCGTCTTAACAAAATGCCATGCTTTTTTATGTTGCTCGTCCGCCATCGGGCCAGCATAGTACTTGAGTTTGTGTCTTAGCAGTGCTCCTCCATACCACTGTTTAACCTGGTAGTTTACCTGTCCGTGCCTCAGTGCGCAGATGCAAATGGAGAAGATGATAGTACTCTTTCCTAAGACTGTTATGAGGAATAAACGAGTTTGTGTACGTCATGCAGTCAAACTAGTACCTGGCCCAGAGTGTGCACTGTGTAAGCATTTGCAATTATTAGTCTACATTTATGATCCCGTATATTTCAAGAAACCAGTTTGGAATAAGGGATACAAAAGCAGTCTGAGAAAGTAAAGTAAGTACAAAGTAGTCTCTAAAAATTCTTGACAAGGTAAAAAATTGTTTGGTTTTAAAGAGTTTTTAGCCATTTCAGAAAGCATTTTCTTCTTAACTCAAAAAATAATAAAATACTTTAGAAAATTATTTCTAAGGAAACATTTTGTTGTACCTTTTAGCAGTTACTTATGGCTTCAGAGATTAAGACAGCAAAGAATTATTTTGATTTGGCTTGTATGTGCTTTTTGATAACCTATAACTTATATGATTCAGTTGCAGAGTAGTAGTAAATGTATCTTGACTTGTGCTTTTAAAACAATAAATGCAACATGTGATAGGTGTACAGGTAGATATAGGTACTCACAAGTATTAGTGACTAAAGTCACTAGTACCATGGCTGACATCCATTAAATCCTGATTATGAGCTCAGCACCTGACTAAATACCTTACATTCATTATATCGCTTCATGTTCACAATGACCTTGTGGGTAGGTTCTATCATTATGTCCATTTTTAGAGAAGCAACTAAGACTTAAAGAGGTTAATTAATGCTACTAGCCAGATATCACACAGCTAATGGCACTGCTGGGGTCAGCGATGGAACCCAGGCAGGTTGAAAACAGAATAACACCACTAGACCTTTCCTTCAGATTCAGTGACTGATAACATTTACCACATTTGCTTTATTTCTCTCGATCCCTACCCATCTATCTCTCTCTCTATGTCCATATCAGAGCTGGAATCTTACCTCCAAATGCTTTGACACTTACCTCCTGAGAATAAGAACATGCTCCTACACGATGAAAATACATGATTATGGCATCCAAGTGTGGCTTTAAAAGACAGGAATGGAAGCTAACATTCATCCACAACTTCAGATGATTATTTCTGGTAGTATTTTCCACATTTATCCCATAATGATTATAATTAATGAACTGAGATCCACACCAGGAATCCTCTTAACAGTAAATAGTCCATTATTATTCTGGAATACTGACAAACCTTATCAATATAGTTCCACATTTATAAGCTTCTACTTACACTAATTCTCCAGGAATATGAATATTAGTTAAAATCTTACTGAAACACTCCAGGCCCAAACGCTCCAGTGCAGTGCGATGAGCACTCTGTGAGAGGATGGAGAGAGAACTAACGACCTTGGGAGGAAGCGGGGCAGAGAGGGAGGGTCACACCAGGAGTCTCCAGGAGTTTGCTATCTACAAGAGAAAGAGAAATAAGGCAAGGTGGGCATGTCTGGAGAGGACACCTTGAGGAGCACCAAACAGGCCTCGTTTGGTATGGTAAGGCACTGAGTAAAATGCCATGGGGGTATGAGAAGTAAATGGTATGGTGTTCACCTTGTAATGCAGAGTGCCCTATACATGTGGCATCATGAGAAAACTACTTTTAAAATGGACAAAACCAATACTTTTGTTCCCAGAACTTTCTGTTTCTCTAACATAGTTCTCAGAATACCTATTCTTCCTTGCTTAGGGTCATTTTGGTGTGTGAAAATAGAAAAATATGAACTGTGGCTTATAGAAATAGAAAAGAGGATTTTTTTCCCATGATGCTAAATGTAGGAGACCTTATACAGATAACTCACAAAGAGGTTACACATACCAAGTTCCAAAGGAGGCATTTCATTGAAACTCAGTATTGAGAATAAACACTGTGAACTCAAGTATACAGAAGAGATGTCTTAAAAGAGGTAACTTTTAAAGGATGACAAGCACTCCAGAGTTTATTACTGCCATCACATTTCCTTTTTCCTGGGGTGGGGGGTGGGGATATTGAAAATAAGTTAGAAATGAAAAAGAGAAATTATCAAAAAAAATTTATGTTTAAAAGTTTAAGTCGTTAGACATATGGGAAACTCTTTGTATAAATCATGAAATAAGAATGGCCATGATTTAAAGCAATAGACTGCATCTCTCACCTGAGCGCTCTCCTTCCCACCCATTTTTATCCATGTTGGATAACATTTTCCCAAAGTTTCGAGCCTGAAGCTGCCTGTGTTAGGGTGTTGAGTAAGTACCGCCCTCCGCCCCCTGCCTGCCCATGATACCCTGGTCCAGGATGGAAACGGGCTTTCAGCCTATTCCTCCTGCTTACTCCACAGAATGACTCTGGGGGAAAATATTTCTAACCTGTTTTTTTCTACATCCTTATCTGAAAAGTGAAAGTATTAATCACTGTCCATGAGAAAACTTTTGGGCAGGTTACTTAGTTTGTAAATAAGTTCCACAAATTGTTTTAGTTAAAACTTTCTGGTTTTAAAACTGGGAAAAGCAGAATAATCCTCTGAGGCCAATATCCTTTTATTTGTGCATTCACAATTAAATAGTCACTCATTATGTTTTCATTGCGATCCTGTGATATCCACATTAGCTTTCTCTTGAGACCGTTCAAACGTATCTCACTCTTAGTTTTATGTATTAAATATTACTAGCCTAGCATATACCTTTAAAAACGCTCATTTTCTGGATTTCAAAATATAGAAAGTTATGTATTAAATATTATTATGTATTAAATATTAGTAGCCTAGCATATACCTTTAAAAACACTCATTTTCTGAATTTCAAAATATAGAAAGTTATGTTGTATTAAAGCTGTTTCATGTGCGAACAAGTCTATTCAATAAAGAGCTCTTATTTTGCAATAGTAAGTATTTTTGTTAAAGAATTCTTAGTTAGAACTATCAAGAGAAAGAATGTTAGATTTTTGTAGAAAGAAAATATCATAACATAGTGAGTTCATAATTTTTTCCCCAGCAATGTCTTATACAGGGAATTTTTCTTAAATGGAATCTAATCTTTCCTCAAGAGGTCAGGATATGGATTATTCCTACAGAACAATCCATTTTACTTTTAACTGGGGCATGGCCTCAGTTACCATTTTAATCAGGCTGCCATATCATCAATCCCTTTTTAATGACAGAACTCATGTGAATTCAAGAGGAAACATAGTACTCTTTTCCTCGTCTTCTGACAGCACAGAAGTTGACCTAACTTTAAAATGAGTTACTGAGATATAATACAGAATAATCATATTCTACAGAAAAGATGTGATAACAACAACAACAAAAAATTCACAGGAATAAACATATTTCAGAAAACCAGTCACCTGAATATTTCTTTTGGTCAGAGAATACAGAAGGCCTTTATAAAGAATTACTGAGAAACACTTTATATGAGGTTGTATAGCATGTATAGAGGTTGAAACTAAAATTTAAATGCTATCACTTTAAATACTTAATTGGTGGCTATTTTATGCTGGGAGTGAAAAGGATGAGCTCTTGAACTATTTTGGGTCTATCCTCATCTTTCCTATAAATTGCTCTTTATCCCCATTAAGACTTGCTCACCCTAGGTCCTCGCTGCAGTCCTTGACCTCTGCTTTCAAAGATGACTAGCTAACTAACTTAATAAACAAGTCTAAGTTGATGTGTCGATGGGCGGGGCTTCACTCCCAACCTTTCCTCCCTCTCCAAGTAACTTAATTGTGTTTCAAGAGCAGTTTACCTGAAACCTTACCTAACACCTTGGTTCTGATGGTAAGGAACTCAGACTAAGCAGAAGGGAAATGAAGCACTAGGACAGATGTAGAATTTTCAGAGGGCCAGGTCCTTGGGGCATCATGTTTGCAGTCACCTTCATCTTTTGACCCTGGGCCAAAAGGTAATCAAGAAATTGTCATTCCAAAGATTAACTATGATGAGTCCAAATTTTCTCAGGATCCTAATTTTTACATACCTGCATTAATCTTCACTGCTAACTTTCATGACCTAAACTAAACAGCAACTTGATAATATATAAGGAATCAGAATAAGTCTGGTGAGAGAGCCAGATATGGCTTTTTTATGCAATTATATCCTAAGCTGCTTTTAGTGAATTGATCCAAATAGGAATCGACATTGAATCCCATTTTAATAATTATATTTGTTTACTGGTACATAAGAAAAATTAAATAAAAATGGGAAAATATTTAAAGGAAATTATCTAAATCATTTTAGTTTTCTAAAGCATAATTACATTACTTTTCACCTACTCAAATGGCTTTGCAGCTAGAATTTGTATGGCTACATCAATATAGCATTATGCCTTTCAGTAGAAATAGGCGTACACCTTGTAACAACAAATTAATAGTTTCCAAATATTTGTACATTTCATAGTGAATAAAATCAGAAGTGTCTTATGATGCTTGTTTAAGAAATTCAACCTCTATGACTTTTTTCAAAGAAAACTGTATGGCATACAGTTCTTTTGGTATGCAAATATTAATTGGTTGGTACTGAGAATAACCAGGAAAATAAGAAAATATAGAAATTTACAAAATTGAGGAAGGATATAACTTATGACTCATATGTGAAAAGAGATACTTAGTGATAAACTTAGGACCTATTCCACTATGAATATATATCTGGTAACATATTTTCTGGCTAATCAATGAGGTAAGAATAAAGGATATACCGAAATCATAAAAAAAAAAAAGTCATCCTTCAGAAAAGCATCAAGGAAAAGTTCCCAGAGTGCTACCTTCATTTTAGGTCTCACTACCAGAAGAAAAGTAGACCTGCCACATAGTCAGAGATTTCTGGCATTATTATTTATCTAGCATATACTTAGTACTTCATTTTGGTAGGGTTTTATTCAAGGAGAGAAGGAATGGTTTTGACATTCATTACCGAGTAATGAATTCTTTCAGGTACTATATTTAACTTACTACCTATCCTCAACTACTGAAAAGAATTGTGCTTTAATAAAGCTTATAGTGACAATGACTACTTCATGTTGTGGGCCTATAAGTATTTTGGAGTCAGGGGGTTTGAAGTTTGTCTTTAGAATTATCCTCAAGACTTCCACTCTAATTTACATGGTATAATCCATATAAATTTCTTTTGTATTGCTATACATTGTAAATTATGCTTGTCACCTTCTTATCAAATGGTTAGCAGGTATCACTGTTGATTGCTCAGTATAAATTGTATCGAATTCTTCTGTCACTGTACCAGCTGGGTGGCTATACTGATTCCAGAAAGAGTCACTTCATTTTTATCACCTCATGACATCATCCTCTGCCCAATGCATTGGCTAATAGACTAGCCTTTGATGGCTATGATCACTAATTTCTACTTGGACACATAGCCATTCTGTTGTTGGTTAGCTTGAGTCCTCCTTGCAAGCCCAGTCAAACACAGTAAAAGTGAGCATGGCTTCAACAAGGATAGGTGATGGTCTTTCTAATATCTAAAAGTCTACGTAATACACCTTGTTAAAAACTATTCTGAAATATTTCCTCCTTTATTCTGTTTATTGGGGTTAATGTTTGTCATGTATCACTATGTTTTAAATGAGATTTGATTGTATAGTATATTTAGACAAACGGCTTATTTCTCTGAAGTTTTAGGAATTCCTCATGCCTAAGCAGTCTGGATAACACAGTATCACAGTTTTCATTTGACCATTGAGACCAAAAGGGCACCTATGTGATGCTTTTTATTTCAGAAAAACTTTAGTTTTAACCAATAAAAAATAAAGGCTATTAGAATCTTTAACATAGTGTAGCACATTGTGAAAAATACTTGTCACTTTTTTGAGCACTCTAATTGGGCAATTTATATGTATAGTGAAAAAAAAGATGAAAGAAAAAAAATCCAATTATCATACTAAAAGTGTTTCTTTTAATACCTGTGCTCAGATGTCACCTTTAAAGAACAGGAGGAAAATTTATGGGTAGAATAGCATGCATGCAATTCACCTTAAATACAAAACAAACATATCTCTTTAAGAAAAGGTTCAACTATATTGGTTGGGGAGAAACTAACATTAAGATATTAATATATATTTACTGAGTATTTTGTCCAAGTTACTGTGGAGGGGAAGAAAAAAGTCCATATTTTTATAATCTTTACTGATTGAAAATCAGTAAGATGAACTAAAATCCTGAATTGACATCATTTAGTTCAAAGTTGTTCATCATTATACTAATTCATCTCAGAAAACAGAAAACTAAAAAAAAAAAAAAATTACTATCAGTAAGAATGATACATTTCCTTGGTTTGGAAATTTCCAAACCACGATATTCTGCCCTGTCAAAATATATTCACTGGGGAATTTTTAACTTTATACGTTTCTTTTGAAGTTAATCACGATTTTACATCTAGCTGGTTTCATGATTAAATAAAAGAGAAGGTGATTCCCCTCTTGTACTGAAAGAGACCACATATGTGAATGATATTCTAACTTCTAGGTTCTACTAGAGTAACATCGAAATCAGAAACTGTAGAAATGTCACTTTAGTAACATCATACTGTAACAGGAAGTAGCAAATTCAGCTTTTTCTTTTTTTATCCACTCTTTGCTTAAGACAATTATTTTGAGACATGGCACTCTTTAAGTCATACTTCCTTTACATAGATCAAAACCAAAGTCACTGGGTAATGCTTTCCCCAAAGGAATCTCTAAATAGCAGAGAGGGACATTTTACGATGGATACACTTGTGGGCAAGACCTTCATTGCCTGTATATCTCCAAAAAATATATTAAGGTAAAATATCAACTATTTATTAGAGAATGGAAATCAAGCCCAAACTCTACCTCTGTAAAATGGGTTAATTCAGTTTTAATTTTCATAAAGCATAAAGTACTATTTTGAATATTTTGGCCTTTTACTTAAATTGTCTAGGTCCCCAGTGAGTTATAAATCAGAAAAGATAGTACTGTGTCAGAACTCAAGACCCCCCGCTTTGCATTTTAGTATCTGGGAACTTTAAAGAGTGGTGTTGTTTTTGTTGTAAAGCTGATATAATTAATGTGTAAATAATTTGGAACTACAGAACTTAAAACATGAAGAGTCTTTACACTGAAAGGTAAAAATGTCATCCAATTGCCAGTTTTTCTACCCTTTTCAACAAATTACTTCCTAGGATTTAATAAGCTCTTTCATTTAAAAAGAAAACACATTTTTGCTTTCAGATTTCTATTCTATCCAACTTTATAACTGCAAGTACATACGCAAACATTTCTCTGTCTTGCAGGTGGCGCAAACCAGGAAGGGGAAATCTGTGGTTTAAATTCTTTGTGCCTCATCCTCTGAATGCTGGAGGTGCGCTGTAGGCGGTATGCTGTTAATGCTAATCGTGATAGGGGTTTTACCTCCGACTGACTCCTACATGTTAGCATTAACAGGGTATGATGCCTGTTACTAGCATTTACATGGAACAAATGGCTGCCGTGGGAGGATGACAAAGAAGCATGAGTCGCCCTGCTGGATAAACTTAGACTTCAGGTTTTATTATTTTTTAATTTGTTAAGAGTCAGGTCATTTAAAAGATTTATCAGCAGTTTTCTGAATGCGAACATTTTTACTTTAATCTTCAAGCCCACATTTCTGTTTTTATGTTTAAAGGAAAATGTATTCATGTCATTTTTAATTCTAAATTATGGTTTGTTAATTATAATTGTTTACAAGCACTTTTAATGATTAGACTGGAAGACGTACAGACTATACATTTTGAAACAAATTTCTAGAATATCTTTTTTGTTAGAAATTGGGACTACTATCCTCCAGTTACATCATAGATTATCTAGCAACATTTTTAAAAAGATTTAGCAATTATTATTTCCACTATGTAATAATTTTCTATTTACACAACTTTAGTTTGAAATTAATATTTTATACAAATTGCAAGCTATAAAAATAGTCACAGGGATATAAAGTACAGCTTAGGGAATATGGTCAATAACATTGTAATAACTATGGGTACTAGACTTATTGTGATCACTTCGTAAGGTATATGTCTAATCACTATGTTGTATACTTGAAATTAATATAATATTGTATGTCAACTATCACTGAAAAATAAATTTAAAAAATAATATTTATATTTGATTCTTAAGGGGGAATTGAAAGGCTAGCACATTGAATTTGTATTTAAAAAATGAAATGCTTTTTAACAAGTAGAATGGTAAATGATGTCTGAGAGCCAACTCCCTATCTTTTTCCTATAAAATACAAAGATTTAATTGGAAAAATTCTAAATTTGAAATTAAGTCCCAAACCTAGGTTTAATAGCTTAGCCACATAATTCTCTGACGCACGGGGTCAGAGAATACACTTTTCTTCTCCAAGCCTGTTTCGAATCCACAGAATGGGGCTAATACTTTACATGGTTAGTGAGAGGCTTACATAAGACAGAGAACTTTGTAAAATATAAAGTCTTACATTAATGTTATACTAAAATAATCCAAGAACTGTTCTTCCCACTCTGTTAGGAAAAAGCTAGCAATTTGATAGAATTTTTAAGGTTTGGACCTCTATGCAATTTTTCTACATAATTAACTATATCACTTACAAATAACCAATTGTAATTGTTAGCATATTGAGTGTATGCTTGTATTAGCAACTCTTCTCAGTATTTGTCAAAGTTATGCACTATAACCAAATAAATCGCTTGAGTCTTTAGCTATTTAAAATAACTTTTTTTTGGACTTTTGCAAGGTACAATCTGTAATTTCAGAAGTTGTTTACACAGACACACACACACACACACACACACACACACACGACAATGCGAGAATCCTAAGGAGAACATTCCCGACTCCTAGGACATAGTCCGCTGACCGAAGGTACCCTCTTAGCCCAGCCGCGCTTTGTGTTCAAGTTGTGTGTGCTGCCGAGAGAGATTCTCCTCCTAACCGTTGGAATGAACATCTGGCTCCATGGAGCCCCAGGTAGGTGTGTTGCATTCGAGGGTGTTTCTTCAGACTACTCATTTTATATAAGTTGTTTATCTATAAAAAGAGTCCTTGTTTTGAGTCCCAATTCTTCAAAATCCCACTTGCTGCATAAAGCCACAAAGTCCCAGAATATTATGCCTGGAACAGACTAACCTAGTAGTATTGCCTTTCTGCTGTTACAATGAAAAGCTATGACCATCAAAAAGGCAGTTTAAGAAAAACCGTGCTGTGGAATCCATTATTTGAAGAGTACTAAACTACACTACATGAAACCTGAGTTACTTAATCTCTCTAAGCCTCGATTTCCTCACCAGTAAAATGATGAATGTTTCATAAGGATGGTAGGCTTAAATGAAATAGTGCATATAAAGAGTGCAATACCTATTATGCTTTAAGGGTTAAACACTACCTTTAAAACCGTGTTCATTATATCTATTTCAGTCATCTAAATCAAATGATCTACCATAGCGGATTATCCATAATCCCACGACAACCCAGGGAACCTAGGTGCTGCCAGGATCACTTGGTTTTCTCTGACACCCAACTCTCCTAGGCTTCTAGCTCCTGATCTTCTGGTCTTAGATGAGTCCTCCTGACCAATAGCCTCAGTCATTCCAGAAATTCTCAGAGCGTAAATCTGGGTGTGTGTTTGGCTTGGGGGAAGGGTTAAGTAGCAAGGAAGTGTGAATGTGAGTGTGTATGCCTACATACATGTGTGCATTTTGAAGTGACAAAGGGTGGTTGAAGTCAAAGTGGGTTCTGTGGTAGAAAAGGTAAAAAGAACCCAATTTTGTACACAGAATGCTGAATTGAGGCACTTAATTAAGCAGGACATGGTTTCTTTGAAAAAAATTGAAGCATGTCAGGGAGGTTCTCTAGGATCTGACCCACTTCTCCAGAAACTTGCTGAATGAGAGATCAGACCTTTCCTATTCACTGTCAGCAACTAGATAGACCCAGTAGCTTAAAAAAAAAAAAAAAAAAAAAATAGAAGAATAAGGAGAAAAACAGTGTGGTTTGGGGAATTGACAAAATACAGAAACATGGAAAATTGAAATTTTTCTGAAACTAGAAGATGACCAGTATCTCAAAGTAGGAAAGTTTGAAGAGAAAAAAGAGATTGAAGAAAATAGTCCATAAATGGGAAGCACTCAAAAAAAGCTGACGCATTATGTGATTCTCAACCAACGACTAGAAAACAATGAAACCAACATTTAAAATTTGCATGTAAGTGTTCAGCTTCTTGCTTTAGATTTCAAATTGTGTCACAGCGATACCAATAAGGAAATAATGTTCACATAAAGGGGATTCTTCTTTCTTGTTACCACTGTGTCTTAACAAATATGTGTTCCAGTATTACTCTCCACCTGGCTAACACATGTATTCCTAACCACCTAAGAAATGGATTTGAGGTGGATTTCTCAAATATCATCCCAATGATGTCTTCTCTAACTTTAATCACTCTTCCACCCTTCCTGCAGTGCTTGGTAATTTCCCAGTTCACTAGCACTTAACATACTGCATCATAATTTGTTTCGGTGTATGAATGACTACTAGAGAAAGTGATAACCTTGAGGGTTGATACACCATGTTACACATTCGTATCCCACTCACATGTCTACTGACTTAATACAACATTATTATTCCAAGTCCAGTTGTAAAAAAAGAAATGGATACAACGAACATTTTACTTTATACCGATAGGCTCCAAGAGGTGATTTTTGGCAAATAAAAGTTCATTATAGCAAACAAAGCTTGAAAAGTTCTACATGTAACTGAAGAGCTAAAGTAGTTATTCTCACTTTAGAAACTTGTCAAGATGCAGGTTCCCAGGCTCCCACGTCCAGATATTCTGATTCTATAATGGAGTTCAGGAAACTGCCTTTTACCAGGCTAAGCAAGTGATACAGATATAAGTGGTTCAAAAACCAACTCGGACAAACTGATTTTTACCTAGTACTACTGTTGATATGGCAACTAGGGATAATGCTGCTTTTTGGAGGACAGCAGTAATTAAATTTCAGGTTCCATTATCCCTCCCCAGCAAAAATATCCTAACCATCTCAAAATCTACCTAACATGAAAGTCCCCCGCTGAAACCAATCACCCTGTGTTCTACTACCAGCTACGACCACTCAAGTGACCTTGTACTATAAATGCCCAAACTACCCACTGTTGCTTAGAGCAATACCTAGGGAGGTTCAGGCATTTAAAGGAATCTAATATATGATGATACGGCATAACCACTAAGAGTAGGGAGATATGATACAGAATAGCTGACTATTCATGTGGGCGGGGGGAGGGAGGGAGGACTCAAAATTAGATATCTTACCTCACTCTATGTGCAAAATTGAAATGTCAAAGAAATGATACAATAAATGTGAAAAGACTTTAATATAATAAAAAATACATAAAAGCACCTTATAACTTCAAGTGAGGAAAAGCTTTAAATTTCTTGGACACAAATAAATCATGAAGGAAAAGACAATTTGTCCACATTAAAATTAATTAAAGACAGCATAAACAAAGATAAAAGTTAAGCCGGACCAGAGAAGATATGTGCAGTGACAAAAGTTTAAATTTCCAAATACATAAAGAACTCCTATTCATATAAAAGCACCAAAAGTCTAATGAAAAATACTGGGCAGAAGAAACTTTATTGGATAATAAGCAAATGAAGGGACACTCATCATTGCTACACACTTAGTATTAAACAAATTAAATGAGATAGGATCACACATAGCCAACTGACCAAATATTTGAATGTCTGGCAATGATAAGCAGAGGGACTGGGGAAACAAGAACTATCATACCGCTGACAGGGAGTAAACTGGTACAACTACTGTGGCAACTAATACTATTCAGTAATGTCGAAGATGAACGTTCTACTTCTAGGTACATATCTTTGTGTATGTATACATAAAGAAACAAACAATACCGTCTGCAGTACTGTTCATAATACTAAAAAGTCAGACCATCCTCAATGGTCATCAATAAAAGAATGAATTAATCATGGGATTAATCATACAGTATACGGTAAATGGAACACTATAGAGCTCTACATGCAGCAACCATCTCTGCATGCGTATACTATAGGTAACAACACGCTAAATGTGAAAACTTAATGCTGAAGTAAGAGCAAATTGCAAAAAGACATGTATCATGAGTTACAATGGTTAAATTTGTTAACATTCTCGGTTGCAAATAACCAGATCTGTTTAGCAAGTTTAAGCAAAAGGATGGCTCACAAGTCCCAGGCTCGGAAGTCAGATACTTGGCTCTGAAAAATGCCATTATGCCAAGAGCCACTGCCGGGGAAAGCAACAGCTTGCACCACGACGTGGAACCTTTGCCACTGCTACCTGGAAAGCCACATGTCACTGTTCCCCTAGACAAAAAAAAAAAGATCCCATGTGCCAGTTTTCAGTGTCACATGGGTGTGTCTAATCGGTAAGCCTCCGAGCCCTGGCTGCAAGGAAAGTCAGGAAATTAGCTTTCAGTTTTCCACCTGGTGAGATTGAGATCCATAAAGTGAGAAGTCACCAATGGCCATGTGTGCAAGCAGTGCACACGTGGAAAAAGTACACTCAAATAAAGGTTTATTTTCTTTACTTATTGGTGCACTCAAAATACTTCTGAATTTTTTCAAGAAAAAAATTAAAAGTGTAAATCCACAAACAAGAAAGGGACCAGAAGAGGAAGGCAGCAGCAGAAATTTCGACCAATTTCTAGAAGATGGAAAGTGAAGTGACTAATGCAACAGCAGAGGATGTCACCACCCAGAATGCATGTGGAGGGGAGACCTGCCCAGCAGGGCCTAGAAGCTCAGAGGTGCTAGGAGAAAAAAGACAGAAAAAGGGGCTAAAAAGAAAGCGGTTAGTGAAAGGTCTATACACAAACAGTTGACCTGTACTCCATATCCCCTATCTTCAAATACAGAAGGGTCTGAATCCACGTTATTTGCCACCAGTTAAAATGCTGGAGGGATCTCTTATAAAATAAGTGGAAGAATGACAGTGTTCATTACAGAAATTGATTGCCAAGACTGACAATCTCTTCATTCTAGCATTTATAAAATCCTCATCGTAACAGCCAGCTTCATCCTTAGAGCAGCCAAATCTGCCATGAAAGGCTACAATAAGCCAAAAATCTGTCACTAGAGTAAAAAAATAATCCAGAGCCTAGGAAATGAATGAACGAATGAATAAAATTATTTTAGTATCTTCAGAAAGATCAAAAAGATATACTGTGGATATTATGGACAAGCAGAAGAGCTTTCAACAAGTAAACTATGCTTGACATAATAAGTTCAATTTAAAAAATTAGAATATAAATGCAAGAAAAATGAGGAGAAAAATACGTAAGACCAATACGGAAGATCCAAAACCCAACTAAACTGTGTTAAAGAAACAGAGAAAAGAAAAAGGAATACATTTTTTTAAAAAAAAGAAAGTTTCCCAGAGCTCGAGAGATGTCAAAATTGAAAGTACCAAGGAGAATAACTGAATATTTAGATATATATAACAAAATTTTAGTATTTTATAACACCAATAATAAGATTCCATAGTATATATGTGTGTGTGTGGCAGGATGGGAGGTGGGGAGGAAGGCAGGCTTGCAAAGAACAGGCTATAAAAAATTTACAAAATCAAACTGGTATCAGACTTCTCATTAAGGACAACCAATGCCAGAAGATAACTGAGTTACTTTCAAAGTCTTGATAGAAAATTATATTTCAATCTAGAATACTATATCTAGCCAAAAAGTTAATCAAATACAAGTTACAAAACAAAGCCACTTTAGACATAAAAGGGCTCACCTCTTCAACACTTCTTAGGATGGAACTCTCTATGGACTCTAGCACATGAGAAAGTTAATCCGTGAATAGGAAGATATGGACTCTAGGTAAACAATCCCACCTGGGGTGAAGAAATAAATCTTCAGATGAAACTTGTGCATCAAGCCCAGAAACAAAACGCTTAGACTAGAATTCTAGGGAAGAAATTTTTTGGCAAAGTATTTTTTAAAAACTGATAATCAAGACTTGTCCAATGCATGGGGAAATAGGCACTCTCAGACATTATTGTTGGGACTGTCATTTGGCTAAACCTTTTAGAGACTAGGATCAGGTAGCATCTGTCAACAATTCCACTACCAGAAATCTATTCCTACAAAATTACCTATATGTGAGCATTGCAGAGGAGTACATAAGAGCATATGAGTGGAGTTATCTGGGTCCAAATTTCAGCTTTGCTACTTGCCAGTTCTGTGCTGTTTCCTTGTTTACCAAATGAAAACACTTTCTCAACAGGCTGTTGTGAGGATTAAATAAGAGGTTCCATATGAAAGGCTTATAGCACAACGGCCAGCATACAGGAAACATTCAGTTAGCTCAGCAAATACTCAGTTTATCCACAAAACACTTGCCACTTTCACGCAAGGATGTTTAATGCCCCACTTTAACATGGTGAAAAATGAAAACAACTAATATGATCCTATTTATGTTCTTAAAAGATTATATTTGTAATTGTACATATATGTTTACACATGTAGAAGACTAAAAGGGGAAAATATGCTAATGTGTTACATCTAGGAGCAGGAGAGGACAGGGTTGTTTCTGTGTGAAATTTTTATTGTGAATGACAAAAGTTGTCTTATCCTTTAGAGAAAGAAAGAAACATCAACATAAATCTTAGGAAGAAAAAGATAATCTTTATAAGCACACACAAACATTACATAGAAAACTTTTATTTTAATTTACTATACATGTTTAAATTTTAGGAAGATACTAAGTAGACGCACTTCCCTCTGTAGGCTTAGTTTGATCTTCAGTTACCTGTAAAAACATGAATAGCTTTACTTTTCTAATAAATAGTTTTACTCTCTACTCATCATTCAAAATCATTCCATAGTCCTTCTCTTATAATAACTCTCTTTCTCCTTCAATAACAATTATTATTGAAAGTTAAGTAGAAAGAAAACTCATGAGGCTAAGTTCCCTATATAAATTATCGAGCACAGCAAATTCCATTAAAAATATAATCTGAGGCATGTATCCAGGCTTCTCAAGCTTCTCATTTTATTTTTTATCTATAAAATGGAATCATAAGTATTAAGAAAAATATGAGCAGTGCTACGACAAGGTTCTTTAAATCATTTTGTTGGAAAGTGCTGGCCTAAGCTGCAGCTCTCTTCCGCACTGCCCCCAGAATAAGCTTTTAAACAGGAACAGCTGCCCGATAGGTCACTTCCTTGTTAAAATTCTCCAGTCACCCCCAATCGCCTTCAGGAGGGGAATGCGAATTCTACATCACAGAAGATGAGTCCCTCATACTCTATTTACAACAAACTTCTTTGGACTCATCACCCACCCTACATGTGACTGTACATTCAGATTCATTTTACATTTACCATACTTTCCTCCATGCTTCTATGCAAGTAGCTTCCTCTGAGAAAACCCCCCAACCCATCCCCCAGTATATTATAGGCCTGGCCCACTTTTATTCACCCTTTAAAATCAGCTTAAGAGACGCAAATTCCTGAGAACCTTCCTTATCCGAATCCCATTTAGGTTTGGGTCCTACTCCTCCATACGCCAGAACCCACATGTACACCCGAAGTGCCTGCTATGTCTAGCTATCCCATTAAATTAACTTCCTTGAGGACAGTAAGTCGGTTTTGTTCATTTCTGTACCTACTGCTCCTGTCACGAAACACTCAATAAGTCTGTGCTGGTTCAATCAATGAACCATATGTTTAACCTACTCTCTTTAGACAAGCAAAATGGATGGTGGAAGAAAAAATCTGGACCAGAATAAATATTTCAAAAACAGCTACGCACTGATTTCTACTAGGTATTTTAGGTTACTGTCTCTCCAATTTTTCCTTGCTTTAAAAGTATTCAGTTATTATTGCTTCCTGAATTTCCCCAAACTATTTCCTATACACTCATTTCTTCTCTAGTCTTCATCTAACATTGTGATCAACCAAAGAAATAAAGTTACTCCACCCATTCAAATAAACATTCATCTCATGAAAAAAAAAAAGAAAATTATATAAACTTTACCTAAGACCATTATGGCTAAGTAATACCTAAACAAAAAATTCTACCTGTAAATTAATTAATACAAACTAGGTTTATACATCATCATTAAAAAAATCAATAAATATTTATTGGGTAAAGCCCCTCACCCCTTGTGCTAAATGTTGGGTTCAAAATTGGGGGTTACACATATATAACAAACCCTGAATGAGCTAACAGACTGAATGTAAATATACTAGCAAAAACAATCAGAAAACAATACAAGGAGGTATATAATCAAGCAGAAACAATATGAATGGATACTCGACAAGAGATTACTCTGAGAATGTTTCACAGAAAAGGTGAGACATGGGCGAGGTACCGAAGAATAAGCAAGATGTAAGTGCACAGGAGAATGGGAAATGGAGTCCCAATGAAAGAACTGTCCTAAAGAAATAAATAAACTTGGAAATAAGTTTTACACGCTTATTAGTGTGCTTCCAAGCCTGACTAGAGCGGAAAATTAGGGTAACTAGGAAGGGTTCATGCAGCTGGATTACACAGGACAACCATCAGATAATTTAAGTTAAAGATGAACACTTAGTATATGAAAGAGTGAACAGGGATAGTTGTGGTCAAGAAATACAATCATTCCTACTTAATGAAATCTAAATGCTACTGACACAGAATAAACTACAAAATCACAAGCATTTAAATTTGACTTTTCAGGACATTTCTGCATTTAATATGTCAACGGTCAAGGCATCTTTAAAATACATCTGACAAATTTTAATCCTTTAAATGTTCATGAAGTATACAAAAAATTATAATAAGAACTAATTAAAACCATGGCAACTTTTAAGAACTATTACTACTATATAGTAATATTCTTATATTTCTTTCAAGTTCTACAGTATCATTTGCATAATATTAACAAATAAAAGAGAATTACCAAATTACAATTTTTCTCTTGCTGAAATATGACTGAGGTCAACAACCACAAAATTGCTTTAGCTATTGAGACAACTAATTACTTTTCTTCTTTCTCTTTCTTCTCTTTTTACTTTTTCTTTGTTATTAATTTCAATGAAAATTTCTTTGTAGAAGAGTACTCATTAACTGTCAAAAACACTTACCATTTTCCGAGATCTTTCCAATAGCTTATCCCATACTGTAAAATGTGCCTTGAAAAGAAAAGATTTACTATGAATTAACTAAGTTAGTACAGTTAAAATAAAAGGAGCTGAGTCTTTACATAGGTTTTAAAGAAAACAAATACATAAAAAGTTAAAGAAAACAAATACATACTAATGAAGCTAAAAGGTTATAAACGTAGACTAGAGTAGAAGGAAAAAATACTATATTGAACAGTTGTTTTGTTTGGCACTTAAGAAAAAAAGACTTAGGCACTGATTATGGCATTCTTCCTATTTTTTCCTCCTTAATCATTACCATTATTATAATGGGAAGAAAAAACCTGCCACACTTTCCTGTAGATTATGTTTCTTTCCTTAAATAGCCAATTTTAACATGCTAGAGGTCATTCTTTAAATAATAATCACAAGGAGAGGTTCATTAAAAACTGACTATGACATTCTCATGCTGAAATGGTAGACCTAGAGGATTTAGCAAATCACCCTAAAGAACAAGTAAAAACTAACAAAGAAAATAGTAAAAGTGAGAGCCAACTTAATCCTTAATCCTTAACAATCTCATGTAAAGTTATCAGAAGGAATTAATGAAAACTGGGCAAAGTGCATAATGACCATATCAATTTTATGAAATTAGTCGAAGGGGATACTGAGCAATATGTATGGGCTAGTGACTCTTTCACATAGAATGGGCTGGTAAAATTTATAACAAAAAGTAGAATTACTAAACATGTACACGCAGACACTTCTGGAGACAAGAGCAGCACGTAAAGGGAAAACCATGCCTGACTCAGGCAGAATAAACAGCTGGTGCAGAGACCTTCCTGGAGAAAGAGGCATGAGATGAAGTCAGAGAGGCAGGCAAGGGCCAGATAGTGTAGGACTTTATGAGACAGGGAAAGGGTTAGAATTTGTTTATGAGAAGTCACTGGAAAGTCTGGGACAGAAGGATTACATGATTTGATTTGTAAATTAAAAAGTCATTTTGACTTCTAAGTAGAGAATGCACTGTAGGAACAAGAATGAAAACGAGGAAGGGGGATGAAGAGTGAGAGGGACTTGGAGGAGGGAAGCAGTAGTAGATGAGAACATGGTTCTGATGGAAAACGGAATCAAGAATTCCTCAGAATCAAGAATTAGGTAGGTAAATGATGATGCCATTTTCTGAAATGGAGAAAGCAGGAAGAGAAGTAGGTATGTAGAGAAAAATCAAACATGTAAAGGAAATGAATGCTAAAAATTACAAAATGCTGATGAAAGAGATAAAAGATTTAAATAAATGAAAAGATATACTGTGTTCATAGACTGACGACTCGATATAGTCAAGATGTCAATTCTCCCCAAATTGATATACAAGTTTAAAACAATTCCTATCAAAAAACCAGCAAGACTTGTCAAAATAGAAAAGATTACTCTGAAATTAAATGAAAAGGCAAAGGACATAGAATAGTTGAAACAATTTTTAGAAAGAGTAACATGGGTGGAATTATTCTACCTGATTTCGAGACCTATTTATAGCTACAGTAATCAAGACTGTGATACTGGCAGAGAGATAGACACAGATTAATGGAACAGAATAGAGACAGAATAGGAACCCAGGTATAGACCCACACGAATCTGCCTTCCAATTTTTAACAACAGTGAAAAGCAGTTCAATGGAGAATGATAGCCTTTTCAACAAATGGTGCTAGGGCAATCTGATGTCTCTAGGCAAGAAAACATGAACCTCAACCTAAATCTCACACCTTATACAAGGTTTAACGCAAAATGGACCACAGATTTAAATATAAAACTATAAAATTTTTAGGAAAAAGAACAGGAGAAAATCTTTTGGATCTATGCTGAGGCAAAGAATTCTTAGAATTGACATCCAAAGTGCGATCCACAAAGGGAAAAGCTGATAAATTGGAGTTCATAAAAATTAAAAACTTCTGATCTGCAAAAGCCTGTTCATAGGATGAAATGACAAATTACAGACAAAGAGAAAATATTTGCAAACTACATAGCTAACAAAGGACTAGTATCTAGAATACATATTTTTAAAATTCTCAAAACTCAACAATAAAAAAGTAAACAATCCAATTAGAACATGGCCAAAGATATTCATAGACATTTCACCAAAAAAATATATACATATGGCAAATAAGCACATGAAAAGATGTTCAACACAATTAGCCAATAGGGAAATGCAAATTAAAACAACAATGAGAAATCACTACCAACTGATGGGAATGGCTAAAATAAAAAGCAGAGACAATATCAAATGCTGGCAAGGATCTGAAAAACTGATTACTCACACATTGCTTGTAGGAATGTAAAATGGTGCAGCCACTCTGAAACTCAGTTTGGTAGTTTTCTGGGCATTTATCCCAGAGCAATGAAAACATATATTCACAAAAACCTGTACACAAATATTCACAGCAGCTTTATTCATAATAGCCAAAAAGCTAAAAACAACCCTGTAAGGGGTGAATGGTTAAACAAAGTGTGGTCCACCCACACCCCACACCAAGGAGTACTACTCAGCAATAAAAAGGAATGAACTATTGATATACTGATACACACGACAACTTGGATGAACATCCAAAGAATTACGCTAAGTGAAAAAAGCCGATCCCATAAGATTAGATACTATATGATCCCATTCATGTAACATTCTCGAAATGACAAAATTGTAGAAATGGAGAACAGATTAGTAGTCGCCAGAAGCAAAGAGGTAGGGGAGGGGCGGAGGGGAGCGGGCGTGGCTACAAAGGCCAACACGAGGGATCCTTGTGAAGGAACTCTTCTGCATCTGCACACCATCAGTGTCCATACTCTGGTTGTGACATTGCACTGCAGTTCTGCAAGATGCTATCATTGGGGAAACCGGGTAAAGGTACTTGAGATCTCTCTGTATGATTTCCTATAACAGCATAGGAATCTATAATTATCTCAAAATCAAATTTAATTTTAAAAAGGATTAGCAAAGGTGAGAGCAATATAGAAAATGATAGTCTTTGGATCATGAATAGAAGAGCATGCCAAAAAGGCAAAGGGCATTCCAGAAGGTCTCACCAAAGTGCACTCCAAAACTCCTCAATGCACCATTCCCTATACTAATTTGAAAACCGAAAAATGCTATCTGGATTTAACGTTTCTTTTATGAATTAATTATCTGTTTACACTCTTGGGAAAACTGTTTTTAAATCATAAACCCAACTTTACAAAATATTAGTGTCATGCAACTTAATAAAAACGGAAATGTATGTCCTTCAAATTGGTATAAAATCAAGATCAGAATCACACCCACACCCAAACTGGATGAGTTGAAACTTTAAGCTTTACTTACTCTTAAGTGAACAGGTAAAGAGAGACCCTGGAATCTTCGTACAAGACTCGACTGGGTGGCTTGAAGGTTGTGAACTGCTGACACTTCATACTGGAAACAAATACCCGTTCTTGGAATAAGAGGGCCCTCACTCACGTCGATGAAGTCACCAAATCTGATTTGATTTTAAAAACAAACAAATAAAACCTCAAAATCAAATGACTTTCAATACATTGGGGGAGGAGGGGAATCTATTAAGTCTCTCTACTGCTATGTCCCTAATCAGGAACATTCTAAGTGGCTGGATTCAGTCTCTAACAGTCTTTGACAAAACAGGCTTAAGTGAAGAGGTTAAAACTTTGAAAATTAAAGTGAACTTTTTTCTTCATTAGCACTGATATAATTTTAAAGATTTTTTAAGATCACTGAAAACATTGTTATCAAGTAGATTCAGTGTCTAAAACCGATAACCTCCAACTTTACAAGAACTCATTTTAATAGAGTTTAGAAGTCAGTATATAGGGAAAATTATGTCCAAAAACAAAGAGCAACTTTCTAGAGGAAAAAAATTCAAGTGTAAATCAAGAAAACATGAGGCTGAATAAACAGTTACAGGCCATGAAGTCAATTTTGCATAAAACAGTCTTACTTCTCTCATCCCCTGAGTCAGCAAGCACATTCTGGTTTAATTTACTTATATGTAATATAAGTAGTAACTAATTAGTCAGAATTCACACTTCTGTATACACGTGAATTATCATGTGCAATTCCTAATCTAAATATTCTGCTCAATTTCAAAATTATCTCTTAAAAATTACATTTTTAAACAATGGTTTTCCACATTTTAAATGCAGAAATAAAAATAACAATAAAATGAGGAACAGAAACCACAACTGTTCCAGAAGACAATTTAAAGCTTCCAATTACCACATTAAAACAACAAACAAGGCAATAGAAAATAAGGTTAATAACAAAAAAGGTACAAATTCATCCTTTACAGTTGTATACTACATTCAGACAACAATAAAGCTAAACCTTACTATAAATTAGCATAACAGCCAATGTTTTTTTTACTTTCACTTACCTGTGCAGCTTAACTATTCTCTCAGGGTTCTGAGATGCCTTCTCTTCTATGTAATCTATTTTATACCTAAAAAGCAACAAAGAAAAAAAATATAATTATAAACATACAAAAAGGTGTTTTACAAAACCTCCCTCCTCTTCCTCTTTAGGTTCACATTTGGCGCCTCCTCTTCCTCAGCCCCGTGCACGTCCCACCTCCCTCCATGTGGCCACACACAGCCTCACGATTCCATGAGACTGATGCCACCAACGCGACAGCAGCCTCCTAGGCGCCAACCTAATGGGCGCTTTCAGGTCCTCGTTTTCTTACCACCGTGCACCTCCACTTCTCAAAATGCTTATGAATTCTCTGGCCGCTCTTCTCTTTCTCTGTCCTTCAAGGGTTCTGTCCTAGACCTTCTTTTCAGTCTTAAGCACCCTTGCTGGGCTAGCTCCTGGATTTGCACAGCTTTAATAACCACCTATACATTTATATCTTCCACACCTCTGCTTCTAATCCACACAGCTCTTCTGAGCCCCAAACTATACATCCAGGACCCTTCTGGACGTCCACTAGGGTGTTCCACAAGCACCTTAAACTCCCAAATTCTCAAAACTAAGCAAAAAGTTGCCCCCTCTTTTCCCACAAACTTATTCTTATTCCTAGCTTACAAATAAGACAACTAAGTTCTTATTTTTCTAGCTTAGTAAATGACACAGCCAACCGCCCATTTTCCAAGTGAAAAACCTGGAAGATTTCCTTGATTTCTGCTTCTCCCATCACACTCCCTACATCCATTTCATTACCAAGCCATGTCGCGGTTCTGCCTAAATGCTTCTCAAATCTACCCCATTTTGTCAGTATAGTTAATAGCAGAGGTGGAACCACACAGCCCAGGTTCAAATCATGCCTTTACCACTTACTATCAAGAGTCTTGTCTATTCGCCCCAAGGTGCTAAACAAATATTATGTGTGTGTGACAAGGCTGGGAAACATTGGTTTATGCAAAAACATCCACTTACTGCCACACCTCCGCTGCCAGGGCCTCCCAAGCATTACCAAAGGAGACCATTCCCTTGAATGAGTACCTCCTGACTCACCTCTAAGAGATGCTCCTGTCTCCTGGACAGAATCTATACTATTTTTTTTCAGAGCAGATTCTCTTTCTAACTAGTTCCAATTTCAATTAGATCAATATTAAAATTTAGTTTATGGTCTTACAACTAGTGGAAGAAAGTGAACTGGTTGTTTTCTGAGAAAGGGAAACGAGAAGCCAGGATTTAAAATGTTGACAAATAAAATCTATCAAATGAATAATTCTTTTGCAGAAGACTAAAACCTAGCTGTGTAAACATTTACTTCAGCCGTTAGCTCCCTTCAAAAGGCGGGCACTTTCTATCTTACCCTTTTGTTTAAAGAGTGCAAGGATGGAGGGGAAAGGCTGCCAATGGACAAAATAATAATTACTTAATATGTTATTATTTCACAATGGAAGAGAAAAAGAAAATATAAGATTATGTTGATATAAAAAGAAGGAATGGCCAAAGAAACACAGAGATAAAGTGGGAAAATTATCAAACTGGAGAGGGGGGGTCTTTCCTCTGTGAAATAATTAATGAGATGAACAAAAGTAAACAGGCTGGTACAGAAAAAGAGATCTTAGAGCTAAAAATAAAACTGTGTCCTTCAAACAGCAAATATAAAAATTCCTAAGAGCTCGATTTTCTTCACTGCATATAAATAACTTGGGAAGGTTAATCTTGTTTTAAAGGAAGTCAGCACTTACTTATTGTGTTGAAATATTTCTAATGCCACTTTTGCATCGACTTCCAGAGTTTCAAATGGAAGATCTTTATAAATTAAAGCACGAGCATCCTTTGTGAAGGAACGTAGGTTCTCCTTAAAAATGAAAGTATTAACTTTTTTAACAATTGACTTAAAAATATTTCTACATAAGGCAAATAAGACAAATTGTATGAGTAATATTCTAAATCCAACTAAAACAAAAAGCAAATCGAATTTGTTAGGAAAGTTATTAGTTTGTAAAATTAAATATTTGGACCATAAAATGTAAGGTTAGAAATTTTTCCCAACTCCATAAAACTTGCAAATTATTTGTAATTAGATATCAGTCTGTATTAATAATTATTAAAGATAGTCCTACAAAAAAATTTATAATAAACATTTCAAATTATACAACCTTATAAATATTTATGAAAACAATGCAACAAGTAGAAATGCTAATAAATAGTAAGATACAAAAATCTGTTTATACTAATTTGTAAAACTAAGTTTTTTAGATGCATGGGGGAAAAGTTACTGTTTATATGATTCAGAAAGTTTCATTAGGAAATGTAATGTCATCATTGGCTCTGTCCAAAATATAGCATATTTCCAATATGATAACTTTCTGTTTAATGAAAATGTCAGTTTTACACAATTAAAACAATTCTTTAATAATACACACTACCGATGTTTATGAGATTTTTAATAAAAACTATAGTTGAGTTTTCATACTATAAGTCATCAATACAGAAAAGATAGATCACTATTATGCAAATAATTTTTGTAATAAAATTCTTTCCATAAACTTCCTGTTAGATTTCTTTTTACATGAAATGAATGACTCTTCTCTATTATTGAAGGGATAACACTGTATTTCTACATTCACAGTTTAATATAGCTGTTAGTTGACTATAACTCTCCCTTACTTTCTCTAAACTGTGCACCTAACCCCATGAAGCCTGCAATTAGCTAGTGCATTTCTTTTTAAAGTTTTATCTATAAAAAAAGGAAGAGGAGGCAGCATGTTTCACAAATAATGAGAGCTGAATCTTGATCTCATGAGTTTTTACCTAACTACTCCAAAAAAGAAACTCTTTTTAAATCTGGGAGCATACTTAGAAAGGAAGAAGTTAAGTCGATGTGAATCCAGAGATCATAAACAGTTCCAAGTCCTTCCTAGGCTTTCCTCCCCATCTCTCTCTTCACTTCCTCTCTCTCTCACTTTCTCTCTTTCTTCCTTCCTGTTTACTCCTCTCTCCCTGTTGACATTAAGTATATCAGCAGGATTATAAAAGAAATAACTTCCAAAGCCAGAATTTAAATCTGTCCTGACTCCAAAACTCTTGCTTTTAGGAACTACAGTTTTCACTAAATCTAAGATGTACCACCAAGGGAAAACACTATCAATTATAAGATACCAACTATGGTAAAGCACATTTGTTTCCAGAGATATTAAAGTGTGAAAAAAATAGACAAGGTAGAATTGATAAAATGGTATGCTATACCATCTCCCCATTTCTGGTCTCTAGACTTCCAATCTGTAAGACATAGTTTTGCTTAATTAAGAATTAGGCATTTTCATACTCTCCCCAATCATAACTAAGTCTCTAGGCTTGACTTTTGAAAGTCGTCAGCACCCTATACCTACAGAGCATCTTATCTACATCGTCTTTCTTAAGGGAGGCCCGCTGCTACTCAAGCCCCCGACCAACCAGGAGCACCCTCATTAGAGTACAGACCATTCACAAAGAGTCTAGTTTGTTGCTATCTGGGTTAGCTTTGTCCAAGTCGGAGTCTTTAATTCGCTCCCCGCTCTCAATGTGACCCTTGTGTATAGGAGGATCTTAGTGTATGAGTTTAGGACAACAGTTTTCAAATTGTGCTCTGGGAATGCAAGTTTAAGGCTCCATGCTCATGTCCCCCACATCAGCCAAGATAGTTAAGCTTCTATATTTTATGTTCTGAGCATCTTGAAAACTGCTATCTTAAGGAACAGAAGGAACAGTACAAGGAAGAAAGCATTTTAAGAAAAGGTCGAACAGGACATAAAGCTTTCATACAACTGACCAGGCTTTTATGAGTACTTTCATTCATATGCTTTTCTTAAATACACTGGAAAAGCAACAAAAAATATAGATTGGCAAACAGACAGACAGTTTCATTCCTTTAAGTATCCTCAACTCAACAATACTAACATAGGAATAATTCTAACAAAGAAAAGCACTGTCTCTAAAATACTCCAAAGCAGGGGCCCCAACCCCTGGCTGCAGCCACTCCCCAGCTCCAGCATCACCGCCTCAGCTCCACCTCAGATCATCAGGCATTAGATTCTCATAGGAGCACAGCTCCCCGATGCCAGAAAGGTTGAGGACCACTGCTCCAAATAGTATACTTACTTTTGATGGCATCCACTCATCAAGTCTCTTATCCAAAACAACATCATAGCAGAAGGCTCCTGCAATTACTGTAAATCCAACCAAAATAAAAGGCAAAGTTAAATCTGTCAGTGTAGAAAATTATCAATTTGCAACAACTGAGTATTATACCATAAAATGAAGTGTTAAGCAATCTCTTCCAACTCTACAAATTATAAAACTGTTGTCATTATCCCAGCTGCCTGCCAGAGTTCTACCACCTTAACCCCATCCAAAAACTTAATTCACCTATTATTAACCACGAATCACCAGTATTTTTGAAACATTCAAGTTTTCTTCAGAAATATTATCACTACAGAGATTTCAAATAGTCACCAGATATAAAAATTTTCAAAGAACAAGATATTTAATAAGGAGATAAATGAATAAATGGACATGAAATGTAGAATTTTTTAAATATCACCTGCATACTTTTATTTTTGTCTTGTTCTTCTTAGAATCACTCATTTTTTCAAATATTTTTAGTTGTATATACTTCTACATTTTTAAAATACAAATGTGATCCTATTACACATACTACTGCAAAATCCTAGTTTTAGCTAAATTGCAAAAAGTATGAACTCTTCCATCTCCCCAAAATGATGTCCCTCTCCAGAGTCATAGTCATTTCTGATGATGTTGTGCTACCTAAGTGTGGCTTTCTCCATAAGTTTATTTATATTCCCATTTCCTGCTCCCATTTTCCATTTAATTTAGAAATAAATGCTTAAAGTGGTAAGAAATAAACACTGAGACAATGTAATTACATGAACTTGACATTCAAGAGAAACATTCTCCTCTAATTTTATTACATTAATGTTTGACCTCTAATAATTAAATAGGATGGACTTTGTTACCCATAATAAATGGAATGTATGTATGATGGTCATTTATATTATATAAAATTAGAAATGAACTCTATACATCAAAAATATATCCCAAAATATTCAAAGATTACAAAAAGGATATTTATATTTATACATGTACATTACCAGGAACTTCTGGAGCTCTGATCAAACTGACCACATACTCATCTTTGAATGCCCTCTCTATTACACAGCCCATCATCATGGCACAAGAACGCCAATAAGCCTAGAAAAATAAAATGGACACAAACATACAGTATAAGATTCAATGAAGTTTATTCAACATTAAAATTTAGGTTTTTGACTTAGGGAATAGTATTCAAGTATCTGTCCACCTTCAACACGTAGCAATAGTTTCCATCAGGCCATGACACTATACTAAGCAAAAACCAGAAAAGAATGAAACACCAATTTCGTACTGTCAGCAATGTTTCTATGCAAGATATCAGACACTCTAATGTTTATCAACCAATACATAGCTTTACTATCTGGTAGTAACTTTATTTTTAACCCAGGATAAAGTTAACTTGTTAACAAACTTGTGCTAAAGTAAAATAAATATATTACTATATACCTGTTTTTAAATATATATAATGGAGGAGAAACTCAACTTTTAAGAATTATTTATGACTTATTCTATATCTAACATCACCTACATCACTCAAGTTAATTACATGTACAGTGAAGCAACTTCACTATTAACCAGGCTTTCATTTTACTAGTACATTTTGATCCACGCTCGTGCCTGATATGGGTATCCACACAACAACCTTATCGTAGTTGTAAATAGATACACAAGTTCTTCACATACCTGACCATCTTATGTTCATACTGGCACTACTATAACTGGGCACTTAACATTCATAAGCTACTCTCCACATCTGAGAGCTATAAGAGTGGGTTCATTTGGTTGTGTGTGGCAGATTGCTCCAGAATGTATTCTATACAACTACATAACATACACAAAAAATAAGTACAAGCCCAGGCTATGAAGGTAAGTAGCAAAATGCACTTCTTCATCTTTCCTATGTAGATGTTTATAACTCTGTTGAACTCCAGAGTCGGAATACCTAGGTCCAAATCCAGGCTCTACCATTTCCTAAACTGGTAACTTTGAGGATTAAATAAATATTAATACCTAAAAATCACTTATGACAGTGGTCAATACATAATACTCAATGTTAGCTATTACTATTATATCTATCGTTTTCTTGTTTAAGTATTTCAACAAATATTATTAAATATCTACTGTACGTAAATTAAGGACTGGGTCCAATAAGGAACATGATCCCCATCTTCACAGAATCAAATTAAAATTAAAATATTAAAAATTAAATATTGTATCTACAATTTAAATTAAAGTATTGTGAGGCTCTAGAGAAAAGAGGGATTAATTCTGACAAGAAGAAACTAAGAACCTTCCTCAGAGCAGATGGCATTTTAATTGAACTATAAAAGACAAACAGGATTTTAATAGAGAGGAAAGGAAATGCTCAGAGTTCAAGGAAGAGCATCAACAAAAGCAAGGAGGATAACACGGCATAAACCATTAGTGATCAAGTCCTTTAGTGTGGCCAGAGTAAAGAGGAAGTGGAAAGATGCAGTGGGAGTTAAGGCTGGGTTCACAGGGCCTGGAAAGTTACATGAACAGTTATCAAATAGGCAAGTTCTTTAGAAGTGACATGATCCTTAGTAATGTCATGTAATAATACCCATAGGACCATTAAGGAAAACTTTAGTATTAAAGGGGGGAGGAGTGGGTAGAGAGAGTGAAAAAGTTCTTGAAATAATCTGGAGAAGATGTTCAAAGGCTGAATTCCAGCAGTAGCAGTAGCAATAGGAATGAAATCACCTGCAATAAAGAGGGTGATGAATAAGTGTCAAAGACATGAATGTAAAACACATGCCATATCGTTTCCTCAAGCCAAAATACATGAATGCCACTGGTATTTTTTGAACTGTGAAAATGCCTAATCTAATAAGTAAAACACAAGCTAGTACAGCATAATATTTGATCTTGGCTATATTTGCACATTTCATACTCTACAGAAAAAAGATTTTAACAAAATCCAGGAGAAAAAAATTTTAAAACCAGGGATTGGGAGAGAATATGGAGACAGAAATACCTTATTAACTTCTCCTGGATCACGATCTTTGAAAGTAAGAAATTTAATATCACAGGACTTGGTCAAAGGTTTATACATGTCCCATGGCTGTCCATCCACAAGAGCCAGAATGGACTTCCTGCAGTACCACTCGCCTAAATCTAGAAATTTAAAATAGATTGAGGGTCAAAATCTAACAAAACCCAAAGTGAAAAGTTATATGTTTAAGTGCTATCTTAAGAAATAAAACAACAGAAATACAAGATTCTGAAAGCTGTCTTTCTTTTTGGAGAAAAAAGTATTACATATTACCTCTGTAACCATTAAAAAAAAATAAAACCCCAAAAAGTCAATGTATTGTTAAAATCTCTCTTTTTTTTTTTAACACCTATAGCACCTGGTATTCCAGGCTGGACCCCACTTAGCTTCCGAGATCAGGTATATTCAGGATCAATGTATTGCTGATCATTAACAAAATTACCCAAACCATTTACAAAATTCAATAAGGCTAAGTCTAGTTTGAAATTAATTTGTCAATTACTAATTATTAAAACAATTTTTTAAGAACGACACTTAAATATTCAGAGAGCAACATCACGGATATATTTAGATATACACACGCACAACTTAGAAAGGAAAATACACTACACTTCTACAGTAAATCTGTTCTAGGTGGGTTTGGGGTATTGCTCCCAAACTGTCTCTTACTTCCCTAAGTAGGTGGCTTTCAAGTACACAGCTACTCACAGAAGTGGTCAAACTATAGGGTCTAAATTATCAGCCATTAAATCAGTTTCATAAAGGCAGGGTCATGTCTATTCTTGCTCACTCATCCGTATACCCAGAGCCTAGCACCAGTCCTGAAAGCCTGAAATATACTAGTACTCAACATGTTTACTGAATGTCAAGCAAGTCTCAGGGCAGGGGTCATGCTGAGGGTGGTTCAGAGGCTTCATTCATCTCTCCATGTGATGAGAATAAAGCTCCTTAAGGGCCGGAGGTTTTGTTTATCCTCCTCTGCAATCCTAACACCTATATATAGCTGAGGGTCAATAAAGGCCAAAAAATAAAAAATAAGTAAACAATTATCATAAATACTAATTCAAATGCCAGAATAAATGAACATTGACAGTGTACACTTTATAAGCTGGTAACTAAAGTTGCTACGTAAATGGAATCATTACTGAGTCTTCCAAAACAATGCAGCTAGTCATACACGACTAGCATGTGGGGGTATATCTATTGGGGGAGGGGGCTTTCTAAATTTCAATATCATCAGTTCTATCAAAGCTACTATACAAGCATTTTGATCAGAAATCAAAAATAAAAATACAGAGGCCCTATTCCCTTCATTTCCACACCAAATCACACACAGTGCACAGTATCTCCCTTAAGATATGAACACAATAAAATTTTTTTACGCCAATCATATTCACCCCATGCACACTTCCACTCACACATTTACTACACATGCACGTAAACAAAAACACCACAGAGGCAAGAGGTAAGCAGATAAACAATTTAAGTTAGGCTATAAGAACTAGAAAGAAAAAGGCCAAAATAGCTGAGGCCAGGGTAGACCCTCTACAAAATCCTTTCAGATCCTCAAGGTCACTGCTCCCATTACAGCAGAATGCTGTCTAAAAGGAACAAGCTACTAAAATCAGTGCTTTCAGATCTGCCTTCCACCAGAAACAATTTATAGCACCTAAATTTAGCCAGATTCAAACAAATACCAGCATGACTTGTGCATAACAGTACCAACCTTGCAACATCCATAGTATGCTCAAGAGCTTAAACAGTGAATAGACAGTAAGATGCCAGATAAAAGAGAACTTCTGGGACATTCTGAAAGCAATTAGAGCATCTTGTCTCCTCTGCACCTATTCTCCCACACAGCTTAGGTAAGAGTCAAAACTGTATCCTGATTGGTTACTTACGCATGGCACAACTGTAAGGAGTTGAAATGTTTTTATTCATCACAAACAAAGTGCCAGGGTCAGTTTTCCCAACGTGTTTAACTTCAATCTTCTCAGTTCGGGGAGTTAGTGACAACTGCCGCTCTTTCTCTTTATTAAAGAGATCATTCTGCATTTCTATCAGTTCGGTTGGTGACAGCTGAGAAGCTGTTGATGTTGCTATAAATTCTGTGTAAAAATTACAATAAGAACGCGGAAAAAATGAATAACAGAGTGCTGATCCCACCCTCTTCTACTCCCACATCACCGTCCTCCGACAAGGAAAGAATAGGAAGGAACAGAATTTTAAACACTGTTCGTCAAAATACTTTCAGTGGTGAAGTTAAACCACTTTCTAATTAATCATTAAAACGCCAACGAAGGAAAACCGCAGCCAGCCCAGATCCACGCCTTTACTTCAACTTTGCTCTTTCACCATCAGATCTGGATTTCCTACTAATTTCCACTGTGATAGTCCAATCTGTACTTTACAATAGGAGCAAAAATTAACCAGGAAGTGGAGTCAAAACTAGACCAGTCATTGGGAAGGTGGGCAAAGTTGTCACTTCGATAAGGTCTTGGGGACAATGAAGCTGCAGGAGATTGGAGGTCCCACGCCAAAATTACCACTATCTAGAGCGAGAAATCCAGAGCTTATTTAACGAACCCCAAATCAGAAGATTTGACAAGTACGAGGATCTCGATGGGATACAGGTCTGTACAGGCTCCTCCAGAGGCCCCGCACCCCGCCCTCCCCGACCCCCTTGCTCCGGGAGATCTGTACCCTCCGCCCTCAGTCCCGCTGGACCCCCAGGACCCGCCTCCAGCCCTATGTGGGCAGACATCATCCTTTAAGCCTTGCTCCCCGTCCTCACGGCCGCTGAAACTCACTCCGGCCAGCCCCGCCACCGGGGGCGGCTCGCAGGAGCCGCAGCCCCCACAGCCCCACTGCCATCGCCTCCGTCGCGGCCGCAGGAACCGCCGCGCTCAGGTGCTCCGTCGTCTTCCTCCCCGCGGAAACTCTGAGCGCGCACCCCGGGTTCCGTAGGACAGTTCCGTTCCGGGGCCGAGGCTCCGGGCGCGTTCGCGCCTCGCTGAGGATAAGTCAGCTGTCTGAGGTCTGGCGTCTGGAGCTGGGGCGCGCGTTCCAGGGGCGCAGAGGCTAAATGACCGAGAGGTGCTGGGCCACTGCGCGGCGGGTCCTCCACCCCGGGGGCTCTGCAAGGAACAGGCGTCTCCTTTGGACCCGCAGCGACCTATCCGTGTCCTCGCCTTCTGTCCGCGGATTCGAGCCCCGCGGGCTGAGCGAAGAAGCCCGTGCTTCCCGCAAAGAGTACTGGGGAGAAAAATGGGGAAAAGACTAACTACTTCTATTTACTCTTGTCGCTTACGTGGTCAGCCCGGCTGGCCATGGCGAATACATCTTCTAGCTGGTGGCTTAACTCTCGGTTTTGCTAGGGTGAGTTTTCAGGTCGGCCGGGCATTTATTTAGCTATGTTGTCTCGTTACTAACATATCCAAAGCTCCCGGAACACTGCAGGACACACTCAGTAGATATTTGTTGAATGAACGAACGGAATGTCCTTGCAAGAAGTTGCAGGGCGGTTTCTAATTCCTTTGTCGTACCAGGATTTACTGCTGTTGAAGTAAGCACTCTGCAGGTGAAGTATGGAAATGCTTTCCTTCAAAGTTGTTTGATGCAGTGACTTAAGGCGTTTAAGTGTACAAATTCAACCCGTGCCCTTTTCCTTCCCTGATCTTTGTCTTGCAATGGCACACCGCTTCCACCAGGGGTAAGTACCGGCTAAGGAACAAATGCCAGGCTAAGACCCTCCAGAAAGGAATTGGGTGAAAGTGGCCTTAGATTACAAACTTCCATTTATAAGGTAAATACATACCAGCGATTTAATATATAACATGATAACTATAATTAACAATCTATTCTGTATATTTGAAAGCTGCTAAGAGAGTAAATCCTAAAAGTTCTCATCACAAGGAAGAAAAATTTGTTATCACTCCATGAGATGATGGATGGTAACTAGACATATTGTAATCGTTTCACAGTATGTACCTTCGATTGTTATGTTGAACCTAAACAATGTTGTATGTCTATTTTAAAACAGAAATCAAAAAAAAGAAGACCCCATGCCAAGATAGCTCTGCCTTCTTAGCCCGAATTTTACGTACATAACAACTGAGCAGAGAAGGCCGAGCTTAGACTTATACCTACTCTACATTTTCTTAGGCTACTTCTTATTTAAGATGCTATTTCAAACCAAGAAGTATACACACATACACATAGATGGGTGGTGTGTATGTATGGTGTGTATCTTTGGCTTCCTCCTTAAATTTGAATACGATTATTTTCCTGAAAGCTTCGTTTCTTCGGTATTTTAGAGTCGGTCCCATTTAACCCCATGATGTTGCCTTCAGAACATTTTAGAGCAAGATTTAAACAAAGCCTCAGAACATATATTTAAGCAAGTTTAATTATAAATTACATTGGGAGCAGTAGTTGGAAGTCACAAGTATCACCGAAATTAACTTGGTGGAAGGATGTTAGTAACAATAAATGTCCAACAAATATTGAACATATGCCACTCATACTGAACGTTTGCTAAGTGATCATGTTTATTAATTCTCATAACCCATTCATGCAATAGGCATCATAATCTCCATTTTTTCAGGAGAAATAAGTCAGGTTTGGAAGGCTTGAGGGACCTACCCAAGGTAAAACTTCAGGAGTTCCCCCAAATATTTCCTTACTCTAAATCTCCTTTCTTGTCTATGGCCATGCTACCCTGAACAAGCCCGATCCCATCTGATCTCGGAAGATAAGCAGGGCCAGGCCTGATTAGTATTTGCATGGGAGACCACCTAGGAAGACCAGGTGCTACAGGCCTAAAAAATAAGTGATTGTAAGCTGACGAGGTCCTTGCAATCTGTGAGGTAAACCAAGGGTCGCTTAAATAAATAAATAAATAAATCTTCTTGCTTGTCTCCTTTATCAACCTTCTCCCCAAATCTCAATCTCACCCTCTTAGTCTCTCTCCCAAATAAAAAGAATCAGATCAAAAGCAGTAAATATCTAAGATGAACCTGGAACATCTTATTGTGCAAGAAAGGAAGAAATCATCAAAGATGAACAGAAACATGTAAAAAGGACACAAGATCCATCTTGAAGAAGGCTCCCATTGTACAAATTTAGGACAATTTAAATAACAAAATAATGAAGGATTGTAACATACATGTTAAAAATCCATGAGTCCATGGTGATACACAAACATATATGGAGAGGAAGTTTTCTTTACAAAGAATGTCAGATAATACATGGAGTACGAATGATAGAAAGGAGGAAAACACCATTCTGCAACTACCAGTGTAATAGTTGATTCAGAAGGGGATCATCTAGTGATGCTAAAACCAATAGGGAAAGTTTGTTGCATATCAATATCTTCTGTCTCTAAATATCACCCCACAGATTCCTGAGGAAACTCCAAGGAATAAAGGAACCTGAAAAGGAGAAATCTGATGGATACCTCATCAACAAACTTATCATCACCCAAAGTGGGACAATCTCACCCACTTTGTGCCTTCTGGTTGTGGTTATTTGTGCCTTCTGGTTGTGGTTATTTGTGCCTTCTGGTTGTGATATAAACATCACCTGTGTAGTATTTGTACCATAAATATTGAACTTGAATCTGAAGAATTATGAGGAAGAGACATCAGCTCGATCCAAAAATAATATATTCTTCAGAACAACTGACCTGAATGCTTCAAAAATATCAGTTTCATGAAAGATGGACCCAAAAAGTTCACAGAACCTCTCTAAATTAAAGGAGACTAAAGAGACATACTGCTGATAGCTGTGTATGATCCTTGTTTGGATCTTGGATCAGAAAGAAAAAAAATTTACAAGGGGTGTCATCATGACAGAGAAATTTGAATATAAACTGTATACTAAATAATATTGCATCAATGTTGTGTTTCTTGGACAAGAGTGTAGTATTGTGCCATATAGAGAGCATCCTTTTCTTAGGATATAATGTTGAAATATTTAGGGGTCCAGTATCACACCTGTAACTCTCAAATGGTTCAGCAAAACTAGGAGCTCTGTATGAAGAGAGAGAGCGAGGGTAAATTAAGCTATGTAGCAGACTGTTAACAATTGGTATAGCTAACTGGTGGTGTTTGTACTACTCTTTCAACTTTATTCTGAATGTTTTCAAAATGAAAAAGTTGAGGACATAACCACAGTAGTTTTCAACCATAGCATTTGTGAAGCTCACATTGCATGTCAGTGGCAGCGGCTACAGGCTAACTGTGGCTCTGCAATTTTATTTCAGAATCCAAGCTGTAGAAGCAGTCCTTCCTTGGGACTTGTGCTCTGTGGCAGAGGAAACTGAACAAGGACTATTCTGTGTGTTGGATCTTTAAAGCTTTTGCTCATATTCGCCTAATGCTCATCCTCACTGTCCCCTGTCCCCAGCAAGTCTTCCAGCTAAGCTCATTGGCAATAGGCAGGAGGTGTATGTCTTCCACAGGGAGCCAGTGATTGAGGTTATAGAATTATTTAGGGAATAAAGTAAATAACTGAAATCGAGGATCCAATCAGCCATAAAAAAGAATGAAATCTTCCCATTGCAACAATGTGGTTGGACTTAGAGAGTATCATAGTAAGTGAAATAAGTCAGATAGAGAAAGACAAATACCATATGATTTCACTTATTTGTGGAATATAAAAAACAAAACAAACAAAACAGAAACAAACTCTTAGATACAGAGAATAATCTGATGGTTGCCACATGGGGTGGGGCGTTGGGATATGGGTGAAAAAGTTGACATGATTAAGAAGTACAAATTGGTAGTTACCAAATAGTCATGAGATGTAAAGTACAGCACAGGAAATATAGGCAATGATGTTGTAATAACTGTATGATGCCAGGTGAATACTAAAACCATAGAGGATCACTTTGTAAGGTACCTAAATGTGCAACCCCTATGCTGTACATCTGAAACTAATATAACATTGAATGTCAACCGTAATTGAAAAATTAATTTTTTTAAATAGAAATATCCATTTAAATAGAAAAAAAATACAATAGCACTCGGTAATTGTCCCAATATCACAAAGATGAGCTGGGACTCAAACTCAGCTTAATCTCCAAAGCCTATGTTTTTATTTCTCAAATTTATGTCTTTCTATCCAAATATTTGATTTTACATGTTCGGATTTTATACATGTACTTGCTTGGAAAATCATAAATGTATTATAGAGTACCCAATGAAAAGTCTCCCTCTCAGCTCTTTTCCCCATTCACAAGTTCAGGATACCACTGTTATTAATTTCTTATGTGTCTGTGAGAGTTCTCGATGCCTCTCTCAGATAACCCAAATATACACACAGAGTTAAATGTATAAGGATTTTTTAGGGAAAATGCTTGTGAGAAAAAAAGGGGAAGGAACCGGATAAGGCTGACCCCAGGTGAAGCGGAGAGGCAAGGAAGACAGAGTGGAGGCATTCTTGACTGCACAGCCTAAAGAAGGTTCATTGAGGGGAGGGGGTTGTCGTTGAGCCAAAGTCCACCATCAGAGGGGTCCCAATGTCCCAGGAGCAGCCTTGCCTTAGCACTCAACCACTCTCAGTCTTCAGCTGGAAGTGGCCTCTCAGAAGTGAGGGGTGTGGCCTCAGAGCAAACGCGGTGATGGATTTCCAGGCTCAGCAACTGGGGCTCTAGATTAGTGATGCTCCCTGTAATTGGAGGTCCGTGAAGCACATGGAATAAGCTGAAATCAAATAATTAAAAAAGCATTTGCTACGCATTTCACATTTTCTACAAAATTAAACACACACACACACACACACACACAGAAATGCACTTGTATCAATTATATCAGGGCTCAACATTCTCCACGTCCACCTGGCCTGACAGGTGAGGATGGACATGCTAACCCTGAGAAATGAAAGGAAAAATGCAGGTGCAACCCATGGCTTTTCTTTCTATTAGTATGTGATACCATCGGGCAAAATGGTACCTTCACTTCAACATCATTCCTTGCCAGCTCCTTGATGGGCTGAGGTGGCAGTGGAAAGAAAGGTGGGGTAGGGGAGTAGGAAGAGAGGGAGAATGTGTGATTGTGTGTGTGATTGGTGGGTTTTTGAAGAAATGAAATGCAGACGAATATAAAGGTGTACAGATAGTCCACTTCTTCGGCTACCAGTATTTTTTAAACATCTCTTTCCTCCTTATATCACAAGAAAATCTTATCAGTTCTTTACCAATAGTAAAGACAGCTAAGGATACAGATCACCAAAGTACAGAGTTTCTTGTGGTTAACGTTTTGTTTCGTTTTTTTAAGAATGCGTGAAAAGCCAATTTTTATGTTTCTTACCGTCATTAATAAATGCCAAATAATGCTTATTGAAAATACAAATAATTCAGTAAGTCTTGAAGATTACAAATTAAATCACAAGTTGAAGGGATAGTGGATAATAAGGATCATTTATTCCATCTCCCCACCTCCTAACCCTCATTTACTACATAGAGAAGATGAGTTACAGAAAGGCTAGTATTTGGCTCAAGGTCTTACAGAATGCTAGTGTGGCATCTGGGATAATTGGAAACACTAGGGCATGAGAAAAATGCCATGACTCCTGAAATTGGCATGCATGCCCTAAAAAGCTCTGAATCATCCCACGCAGCAGCAGCCACACCAGATCCTTCATTTCGTAGTTTTGTGAACACTGCAAGAATTCTCCTGTTTGCTTAGGCTTTCAAAGATGTACTAATCCCTCAAACACGTGTTAATATGGATGATCTTTGATGAAAAGAGACAGATATATTTTTGAGAAGTAAGCTCCTCCTTCAAACCCCACCACCACCACCAAACACCACCATCCTATTTCACAGTGAGAAACCCTATTAGACTACCTACAAGCTCACTTAGAGCCTTTTAGAATGGCGGTTCATGGCTCTTGAGGGGGAGGTGAAAATTGGCTAACAAGTACTTTCCTCCAGAATCCCTTTGCCTTAATTACACATAACTTCTTTTCCCACTTTTTATTATTGTTTTAAACTCCTGACTTCCCCTGTCTTATTCCTTGGCTATGACACTTGCCTGTCCTCCCTTCTCTCCCCACCATCCAATCTTGACCTACCCTGGGGAGAACATACAAGCCGAATTCTGATCACCCAAAAGCTACCTACATCCACCACCTCATGAAATGCAGTATAGTGAGGGAGTGAGTAAAAGCCTAGGTTAGATCTCACATCTCTACTTCTTAGCACTGTGGCCTTGGGCAAGTTGGATTCTATTTACTTATCACGCTATCGTCGATCTATGCACTGGTGTAAGCATTTCTTCACAAGAGTTTCCTGGCAGTGGAATTGCTCGGTCAAAGTTACATGTGTTTGAAATAATACTATGTACTACCAAAATTCATATCAAAGTCATTAACATATATGACCATATATGACCAAGGTATATGTTCATTCTTGATGATGGTTACAAATATTATCATAGTGGTAAAAGGCTACGCTTTCATGCATCTTTGAATTTGTGACTGAGGTCCAAGGTCATGACCTCTAATCTTCTACCTTTCTTCCTTCTTCCCAAGATTCATATGCAAGAGTGTTTTTTTAACCTGTCCTGCCATTTACTTGTCGGAGTCATCACAGAAAACACAAACTCAAAGCCAATTATTTCCTATCAATCTTTGGTTCAAGAGGCTGGGTTTTATCTTTAAATCCTACCATAATTCTTGTACCACATAACTGCGTATCTTCAATTAGAATGAGTTGATCTAACTAGACTTTTCTTTGTGTTTTTTTAAGATTCCTTCTCCTGTTTTTACATTTTTTTTTTGTTATTTAATACATCACAAACAACATAGCCTCTCTATAAAAATCCAAACATTAGGAACATATAGAAAGTAAAGCATGAAAGTCATCCTTTCCAATCTTGCTGCATTCTATATCTATATCTCTATAGCTATATCTCATATATTCTTTTTTAATCCATTATTTAATATCTGCTCTATGCTGACATTATTCAGGTTATTCAAATAAAATTTTCACATGGAAGTGTGGCAAGGCAGTGAAATATAGGGACAACAAGAATAAAGGAATAGTAACTTCATGAACAATTCTCTCTGTGACAACTGTGGGAGTATTTTGATAACACTTGGCAGCAGGACATTGCATGTGATGTGGGGAAGGAAACCTTGGCATTCAAACAAGCAAATGGTTTGGCGACAGTTTATTAAATTTCTGCCATGCTTGCAAACGCCAGTAACAATTTCTCACACTGCAGAATTACTAGACATGACAGGTTTGAGAATGTTTTACAATTGCCATCAGATAAATCATCTTTCAAAATCAAAACTTATATGAACTCTTTGAATAATTGTCACCATTAAAACAAAAGCTCTACTGGAGTTTATGAATGTAACTTGTGCATATTAGATGTTGCCTGTCATAGAAGCAGAGGCTACATAAAGCCATCCAAGTAAACTCACAATACAATCTCACTACTAGGTTTCTACCAGACTATTAAATCTTTAGCACCAAAATAATCCCTATTCTTTCCAAAATGTATAGCTGTAAATGTCTACATTGAAAAATATTTCAAATCAATCGCTAACTATACCTTAAGGAAATAGATAAGAAATGCAAAATAAACCCAAAGTTAGCAGAAGGGACCAAATAATAAAGACTAAAGAAGAGATCGATGAAATAGAAGACAGAAAAAGAGAAAAATCAATGAAACCAAAAGTTGGTTCCTTGAAAAAAATAAACAAAATTGACAAACTTTCCCAAAAAGAGAAAACACAAATTACTAAAATCAGAAATGAAAGAGAGCACCTTACTACCAACGTTACAGAAATAAAAAGGATTATAAGGAAAACTATGAACAACTGCATGCTAACAAATAAGGTTACTTAGACAAAATGGACAAATTCTTAGAAAGAAACAAACTATCGAAACTGACTTCAAAAGAAACAGAAAGTCAAAAAGAAAAAGAAACAGAAAGTCTGATTAAGTCTATAACAAGTAAAGAGATCAAATTAATAATTTAAAACTTCCCACAAATAAGAGACCAGTTCCAAATGGCAGTAGAGGCAGGAACACTTTCTGACTCTTCTCAAGGCCAGTTTACCTTGATACTAATGCCAGACAAAGACATCACAAGAATATAGATGGAAAAAAAATCCTCAACAGAATACTTGCAAACTGAACCCAGCAATATATAAAAAGATTATATACCATGACCAAATGGAATTTATCCCAGGGATGCAAGGGTAGTTTAATATATGAATATCAATCAATATAATACACTATATGATAAGAGACCAAAAAAATAAAACACACACACACACACACACACACGCACGCACACACACACACAAACACACGATAATTCCAATAGATGCAAAAAAGTCAACTGACAAAATCCATTTCTTGATTAAAAAAAAAAACAAACAAAAAACCTCAACAAACCAGGAATAGAAGGGAAATTCCTCAACCTGATAAAGAGCATGTAATGAAAATCCACAACTAATATTATACATGATGATGAAAGACTGAATGCTTTCCCTTAAATCAAGAACAAGAAAAGAATGTCCACTCTTTCCACTTCAATTTAACATTGTACTGAAGGTTATATCCAGGACAATTAGCAAAGTAAAAGAAGTAAAAGCATGTAGATTGGAAAGTAAGAAGTGAAACAATTTCTATTGGCAGATGACATGATCATGTATATGGAAAATCCTAAAGAATCCACTAAAAAAGCATTAGAGCTAATAAAAGAATATAGAGAGGTTTCAGGATACAAGATCAATATATTAAATGTAATTGTATTTTTATAGACTAGCAATGAAGATTCTGAAAATAAAATAATTCCATTTATAATAGCATCAGAAGGAATAATTTACTTAGGCATAAATTTAGCAAAAGAAGTTTAAGACTTGTACACTAAAAACTACAAAACATCATTAAAAGAAATTAAATGGAAAGATACTCATGTTCATGGATCAGAAGACTTGCTATTGTTAAGATGGTAATATTCCCCAAATTGATTCATCGATACAATATCAGAATCCCAGTTGGCTTTTCAAGAAATTGACAAGCTTATTCTAAAATTCATACAGAATACAAGAACCCAGAATAAAACAATCTAGGAAAAGATGAAGTAGGAGGACTCATTCTTCCTGATTTCAAAACTTGAGGTAATCCAGATAATAAGGCACTGGCATGAGTCTGGACATATAGAATAATGGAATAAATTGAGAGTTCAGAAATAAACTCTTACATTTATGGTCATTTGATTTTTGACACATAGGCCAAACACAATGGTAAAATAATTTTTTTTTCAATAAATGGTGCCAGATAACTGGTTATTACATACAGTAAATATCTCAGTTGTTTACTGAGATAATTCCCATACCAGACAACATATACAAAAGTTATACTTCTACGATGCAATATATGTAAAAATTAACTCAAAATGGATTATAAACCTAAATGAGAGTTAAAACTATAAAACTCTTAGAAGAAAACATAAGAGTAAATTTTTTTTTTGATCTTGAGTTAGGCAGTAGTTTCTTAAACAAGACACCAAAAGCACAAGTAACAAAAGAAATAAATAGATAAATTGGACTATGCCAAAATAAAAAAACCTTTGTGCTGCAAATGATCAAGAACGTAAAAAGACGTCCACAGAATGGGGAAAAAAAATTTGCAAATTATATATCTAACAAGGATTTGTATCCAAAATACATAAAAATCACAACTTAACAACAACAAAAAAAGACAACTAATCTGATTTTAAAACAGGCAAAGGATTTGAATAGCCATTTCTCCGAAGAAGACATACAATGGCCAATGAGCATGAAAAGCAATGAGAAGATGTTCAACATCATTAACCATCAGAGAAATTCACATCCAAGCCAAACGAGATATTACTTTACTCCCATTAGGTTGGCTATAATTAAAAAGCAGATGTTAACAAGCGTTGGTGTGACTGGGAAGCTATTGGAACCCTCACATGGGGCCAGTGGGAGTGTAAAGTGGTACAGCTTTGGAAAACAGACTGGCAGTGCCTCAAAATGTTGAACAGACTTATCCCGTAACCTAGCAATTCAACTCCTGGGCATATACCAGGCGAAATGAAGAAAAAAAATCCACACAAAAAAATTGTACAAGAATATTCACAGCAGCATTATTCATAATGATTCAAAAGTAGAAACAACCCAAATGTTCATAAACTGATGGACGGAAAACAAAATATGGTTTATTCATATAATCGAATATTGTCAATAAAAGAAATAGAGTACTGGGTTTCTTTTAGGAGTGATAAAAATGTTCTAAAATTAGATGTGGCAGCGGTTACACCATAATATATTAGACACCATTGAATTTACACTTTAAATGGATGAATTGTGTGGCATGTGAATTATATCTTAATAAAGCTGTTTTTAAAAAATTTCTGACCAGTCCGTCTGGCCTTTTGAGAGGATGCTTTATTCTTAGTCCTTTAGTCATGACACTTGCCTATCTCTTACCATCAACCTTGACATGTTCTGAGAATACACAAGCTGATTCTGACAACACAAAGCCACCCCAAACTAGCTGGCTACAAGCAGCACAAGTTGCCTACAAGAGAATGTAAGATAGCAAAGGTTCCAGGGTCAACTTGCTTACCTTCAGATACCTCTTCTCCAATTCCTAGCCCTTGACTTTAAAACGTTGAAAAAAGGGACTGTGTTTACAATCCCACTTTTAAACTTTTCATGTATCTATAATCTGATTGTTCTGTGTTCGACTTAGGTTAATTTTTTGTTGTTGGCATACCGTATCTCTGATAATCATTGTGTATTTAATTCTCATCTCTTTCCTTTGCAATCTGCAATATTTAGATGTTTGAAAAGCTAGAAAATTCAACCTATTATGCTCTTGCTTGAATAAAACTTTCCGTCAATGAGAATTTGAGAATTTAGGTAGTGATATATAACGGATATCCCAATGTTGGTAACTGAGTATTCAATTTGTAAACAGGCTAGCTGGCTGATTTTTACTTGCCCTAGTTTTACAAGATTTAATAATAGTTTACAGCAATGGCTCTCAAACTTTTTTTTGTGCCTTCCCCAGGTAGCTTTTTCAGACACTCTCAGAAAGTCTCCCATGACATTTTAATACCATTGATATACTGTATATCTGCTTAAGCTTTTTTCATCCTCAACAATTAATTTCTTCCCCCTTGAGAGCAATACTGCGCCCATTGAGAATTCTTGACCTAGAATATTCAGATTTATACGGTAAGAAATGTACGATGAGCAATCTTCTTCAAATGCTGCTCTTTCTGCTGCTTGCTATTTTTAGTAACAGGAAAGGAGGTAGCTATTCAATTACATTGGAATATTGTCTTGTTATTTATTGTGGTCCTAACCACAATATGGTTATTTATTGTGGTTATTTATTCTGAGTTCTCGTCACCTGGGAACTCAGAAATGCAGGCATTCATCCTCACCTCAGACCCACCGGATCAGAATCTGCATTTTAACAAGATCCTCTGTTGATTCAGATGCCTGTTGGAGTCTAAGAAGCACAGGTTTAAAGAACAGTGTGCAAATTTCTCCCCCATTGGGAAATCCTGGGACAATGCGCGAATAGAAAAAAAATATGCATAGGCCTTAAAACCAGTTTTTAATTCCGCTCTCCCCCACCCGCTTCTCTCAACTTCTCTAATACACCAAGTTTCTTTCAAAATCATCAATATTAGTTTTTAAACTTAGAACTGGGTGTGTTTCATTTGGTTTTTTGGGGTTTGGGTTTTTAAAAATTTTTGCTTGTTTTGTTTTGTTTTATTGAGAAAGGTTAATTTTATTTACGTCTTCTAAGCAAGTGAAATCCCTATAAAGTCACATCTCGCTGCCTTGCTTCCCCTCTCCTTTTCATTGCTCTTCTTCTCCTGAAAAGCGAAGTGTTAGAATTAGTTGGACAGAGTTAAATAAAATAATAAAAAGAAATTTTTGTGTTTTCCCCGCAATGAATGGGCCTGCCAACTTTTAGTCAGGGTCTCGGTAAAATTAAACTTGTTTTTGGTTGTGATCATTTCTCTTGGAGCCAGTAATATAGCAAAGAGATTTTTGTCTGTTTTACTATTTTGAAGAGGCGGCAAGTTAGCATGGGGAAGAGGATATCACATTAATTCAATATACTTTGGTTCTTTATTTATAAAGATGAGGATAAATTTTTGGTTAACTTTTTTGTTATATATACGAAATTTTGAAAATGCGTGTGAAAAGTGTGAGATATTTCAGCCATACTGAAAAGAAAAAAAAAAAGTAGTATAACAAATGCTACTTACCCACTTAGGTTAATAATTTGCTTCTTCTATACTTTTCTGAAGTATTTTAATATAAATTTCAGATATTATGACATTTCTCCCCTAATTTTTCTGTGTATCCTTTTTAAAAATGACATTTTCTTACATAAGTGAGTTACACTTAACTAAAACTTTTGAGATTAGAATTGGAGAGATTTCCACAAAGCTTACATTATTATTCCTATCACTTTATCCCCTACTAGCAGGAGACAAGGGAAAAAAAAAACTTGGACCTATTAGAATTGGTCCTAGTACCAACTGAGACTTTATTTTTTGGTCTTTCCAGAGGAGCTCTAACAACAGAAAGCTACGTTCTCTTTAATTCTAAACTAGTGGCGAAGACTGAGGTCAAGTTAGGCCAAAAGCCAAAGCTCTCTTCATTGAAAAATGCTGTGGCAAGATCTGGCTAAAGACCAGTAGCTTTTTGTTAATTAAGAATCTCAGTCAACATACTGAAGCTTTTGAATGCAGAAAGAAGGGAAGGGGGTGTAGAAAAGAGAAAAGTGATAACAAGAGGAAGGTCAGAGGAGGGAACTAAAAAAAATAAATGGCCTTATAAACTCCGGTCTAAATGCCACAACCAAAGCATCTCTTTCTTCTAGCTCCCTAAATCCTTTTCTATTCTAACATGCTTGACTTACTAGAATAAAATTAAGTACAGCTTATACAGTTTATAAGAAACTGTGTGAGCACGTGTATGTGTATATTTTCCATGACCAGGGGCAAGAACAGAAAGAAAAAGATCTGTAGTAGTTGAGTACAGGCTGCTTATCATATTGACAACTTTCCAGCAGCAATATAATATGGGACTGTCATTAGGAGACTTGTTTATTTTTTGTTCCTGAATTTGAAGACACAAATGTAGAAGTAGTCTAGTTTTATAGTTGAAATTGCCTTTAAAATCACATACTCGATCCTGTTTTCTATATCGGAGGAACTGAAGTTCCAGAGGTGTTAGGTGGCTTATCTAAGAGTATTTCTAGGAAAAAAAAAAAAAAAAGTTTTGTTTCTGGAATGACCAATATATCTCCACATTTGATTTTTAGTACTCCAGGATGTTTAATCCTTATTCCAGGAAGGAATGACAAGGATGGCCATTTCCGCCTTAGGCTCTAGCCCCAGTATCGTGCCTATTAAACAGTTTCCAGGGCATTTTAAAGTCTCCACTGTTCCCCGTCATTGTGTTCACTGGCTCCAAGTCAGCAGAAAAACACTTGAACTTCTGTCCTTAAAGGATTCCTAACACTTCAGGGAACCACAGCCTAGCCGCCTTTATGATATTACACTTCCCCGAAAAAAAAAATATTTTTGAAAATCCTTCCAATTCTTAGGAGTGCTCACATGTATCAGCCATCAGGCAAGCCTTAAAATTTAGTTAAACAGTGAGAGGATTCTAAAGGCTATCATGTGAGAAAATATGTCATTTCTCGACTTCCCCAAAGAAACATAAATCTCGGCTTTGTGGTAAACAGAATGTCGTCACAGTATGATCAGTTGTGAAACTAAATGTTAATCTGCTGCTGCTCTTCCAGTCAGCTACTTTTCATCAGGGCCAAAAAAGAACATTCTAGAAAGATTAAAACTATCCTCCTGGTTTAAAGGGGACAGATCCAAGAACACAGTAGAATTCCTAAATCTTTGGTAGCGAAAAGGCATCATTCTGTTCCTTGTCCATTCCATCCATCACTTGCTCTAGAAAGGTAAATCAAGATTATTCATGTCCTCTAACCCCTCCCCAAAGATTTTAAATATAAAAGAACACAGTTGAGATGCTGGTAAGAAAAGTTATTCTAGGTAAAGAGCTTCATTAGCATTGAGAATTTGGCAAAAAAAAAATTAAAGGTTTATACAGACACATTAGAGAAAAATGTGTTCAGGATCCATACTGAATGCCAAATAAATGATAAGCAGCCGGTTTTTGCTACGTTTTCCTATTTATCTGCCTTAAGTCGGAGTAACACTATATTCTGTACTTCAAAAGAGTGCGTTGAGGACTATGCATAAATGAAAAAGTTCACAGAGGATTCAATCTTTCTTTTCTGTACTTCAAAACAAATTAACTGAAGTGCAAAAATAGCTTTTTAAGTCATATTTTTCTTTGTTGGCACAATAGCAGAAATACTCCTTAGGAAAACAGGTGGGTAATAGAATCCACTATAAAAGACTCAGACATTCCTGTTGCCAACTGGCCATATGAATCGAAAACTTCAAAAACGGCCTGACTTTTTAACTCACCAGTTACCCTGAAGAAATAATCAGACAAGAGTACAAACATATAATGATGTGCAGCATAGCTTTCTTGTGTTTGAATTAAATTTGCTGGGGTAACATAATCGGATGTACAACTTTATAACGTGACATCTGTTACACTCCATTGTGCGCTCATCTCCTGAAGTCTCGTTTCTTCTGTCACCACGTATTTGTCTCCCTTCTCCCTTTTCATTCTCCCCCAACTCTCCTTCCCCTCTGCTGTATCTATGAATTTGTTTGTTTTATTTGTTCGTTTGTTGCTTTTTATTTTATATCCCACATATGAGTGAAATCATATGGTTCTCCTTTTGTCTGACCTATTTCACTTAGCATAACGTGCTCGAGATCCAACGATGTTGTCCCAAATATTTCATCTTTTTAATGGCAGAGCAGTATTCTGTTGTATATATGTACCACATCTTTTTATCCAATCATCTGTTCAAGTACATTCAGGTTGTTTCCATCTCTTGGATACTGTGCATAATGCTACAATGAACGCGGGGTATATACATCTTTACATTTGGGGGGTAGATACCCAGAAGAGAACTTGCTGGATCATATTGTATCTCTATTCTTAATTTTTTGAGGACCTTCCATACTGTTTTCCATAGTGGCTGTACCAATTTACATTCTCACCAGCGCTGTATGAGGGTTTCCTTTTCTCTGCATCCTCTCCAACACTTGTTATTTCTTGTTTTATCGATAATAGCCTTTCTAACAAGTGTGAGGTGGTATCTCATTGTGGTTTTGATTTGTATTTCCCTCATAACTGGTGATGCTGAGCATCTTTTCATATGCCTTCTGGCCATTTATGTGTCTTCCTTGGAAAAGTTTCTGTTCATGTCCTCTGCCCATTCATTACTTGGATTTGTTGTTGTTGTTATCGTTATTGTTGTTGTTGAATTGTATGAGTTCTTTATATATTTTGGATATTAGCCCCCAAGCAGAGGTGTTTGCAAATATCTTCTCCCATTCAGTTGGTTGCCTTTTTTGTTGTTGATGATGGTTTCTTTTGCACAGTTCCTTTATAATGTTAAAAAAAAAAATCAAAACAACCTAAAAGTAAATAAAATGTCGATGTGTTCAATAAGGTAATATATCCCTATAATAAACACAATGGTGCCCTCAGGACTGATGTTGCACAGGTGGATTGACTTGGAAAGATGGAGGTAACATAGCAGTGTTGTAGAGTAAAGGCTTTAGATGTAAACAGACCTGGAATCATGTCCTGTTCTGCCACTGACCAGCTGGGTGTCCTGGGCAACTTATCAGACCTCACTCCAGCTCTCAGTTCCTTCACATGGAGAATCAAAAGATGAAAAGGAAATACAGCACTTAGCAATGAGATTGCTATATAGAACTATTGAAGCTTAAAATGCTATTGATTTTTAAAAGACATTGTTAAGTGTTATGGGCTGAATGGATCCCCTCAAAACCCATGTGTTGAAATCCTAATCCCAATGTGATGGTATATGGAGGTGGGGCCGCTGGGAGATGGTTAGGTCATGAGAGTGGAGCCCTCATGAATGCAATTAATGTCCTTATAAAAAGGGCCTGGAGAGCTAGCGAGGTCTCTTTCTGCCATGTGAGGATGCAACAAGAAGTTGGCTCTCTGCAACCGGAAGAGGGGCCTCACTCAAGCTTACTCATACTGGCAACCTGATCTTAGACTTCTAGCCTCCAGAATTATAAGAAGTAAAATTTGTGTGGTTTATATATCACCCGGCCTATGGTATTTTGCTATAGCAACCTAAACTGACTAGAACATTAGGTTAGAAAAACTTACAGAACAATCACACTCTTGTCAAAGAAGAATAGATCTACTTATTCATATAGTAGCCAAGTATTTATTGAGAATTAACTAGTTGATAAGCACTTTGTTAGGCAAACAAAATATTATAACGAGCCAAAAATGAGATGGACCCTGACTTCATGGAGTCTACAGTCTACTGCTGGTGATTGCTTGTGATCTACTGAGTGTCAAATCCAGCTATGATGCCAGAGAGGAAGTGGGTATTGAGAGCTGGTAGTAGTAGAATTTGATCCAGGTGGGAGGGGAGGGACATTTCCTAAGGAAATGCAGTGGAGGAGGCCTTGACCAGATGAGATGGGGGTGAACAGGGAGCAGTACACATAACAGTGAAGCACACTGAGTCTGGAGTCAGCCAGGTGCCATTCCATACCTCATTTTACCACCCACAAGCTCTTGTGATTGTGGGCCTGTTGTTCAATCCTTCTGTCCCAATGACTTCATCTGTAAAAGGGAAATAAGAGATTTCCTTATTTAACATGATTGTTATGAGGATTAAATTAGATAATATGAAAAGCACTTAGCATGGTACTTAAAATTCCTTATAGCTAGTATTCAATAAATACTAGATAGCACTAAAGAAAAAAACAAAAACGAGGATTCAAGTGCAATGAGGGAAGAGGATATGCCATGGCCCTGTGGGAGTGTGATGAATAAAAAGAATGAAGCCCTGTTACACAGTAGTTCCCCCTTGTCCATGGGGATATGTTCTAAGCCCCCAGAGCATGCCTGATACCTCAGGTAGTACCAAACCCTATATATATTCCTATACATATATACCTTCTCATTTAAAGGAAGCACTTTATGGCTTCCCTTTAGCATGTCTGAATTGCCAGCATCACTACTTTTGTACTTTGGGGCCGTTATTAAGTGTTACTCGGACACAGGCATTGCGACACTGAGATATTTGATCTGATAACCCAGATGGCTGTTAAGTGACTAATGAGTGGATAGTGTATACAGTTTGGATATGCTGAACGAAGGGATGACTCACATTCTGGGTGGGATGGAGCAGGATGGCAAGAGATTTCATCATACCACTTAGAACAGCATGTAATTTAAAACTTATGAGTTGTTTCTGAAATTTTCCATTTAAAATTTTCAGGCCACATCTAACCGAGGGTAACTGAAACTGTGGAAAGCAAAATGGCGAATAAGGGGGGATTCGTGTCTATTCTGCTTTTATTATAAAAGCTGCTGGCAACCGAAGGTTTTAAGTCGTGGCACTCCGGAGTCTCCATCAGTCTCCCTCCCCACCTGTGCTACAGCCCGCTCTCATTCTCTTGGGCTTGTCACAAGGTCTTTCTCATGATGTTCCTTTTTTGTAGACTGTTATTTCCACATGCCTTCTACTTCCTTCAGATTTTCGCTGAAGTGTCACTACCTCAGAGAAGCCTTCCCAGACAACCCAACGAGACAAGCCCTTTATGAAAGCTTCCCCAGTGTGCACGTTTGCTTAGCCCAATTGATGACTATCTTCTCCTGTATTTCCATGAGATGAGACATTGTCTGTTATTGCACAAAATTGTGTCCTCAACCATTAGCACAGTGGCTGGCCTAGAGTAGGCGCTTAATTCATATTGGAAAATAATGGACAGAAAGAATAACAGAGAAGGGTGGGGGGGGTGGAAAGTGGAGAAAAATGAGGTGGGGTGGAGAGGTGACGAGCCCTCCGCTCATTTGGGGACGACACAAGAAACATAACTGGTGTTCATTCCAGGCCTGACTCTTTTTTTAACTTGTTGTGCAGTCTTGAGGAAGTCTTTTCACCCTTTTGGGCCTCATCATCCTTAACTCTGAAATGAGAGAGGGGCATATGCAGGGAGAGGATTGACTTAGAAATTACCTCAAAGTTATCCCCATATTTCAATTATTATGCTTCCATGCTTATAGATCAATTGCTGCCTGTCTGTCCTCTGTTTGCCCTAGTGTTTGTTAAATGCTTGCTCCTCCCCCAAGTAAATGCCATGTTCAAAATCATTTTCATATTAACTAATTCCCTCTGAAATTTCAAATTATCATTCGATGAAAAGATCAACTATTAAGTTGATAGTAAATGTGCTTTAAAAAAGAAAACAAGCATTAATTTACTGACAGCTGGTGAACTTCACCTAACTGGCAGGTAGAATTCTCCTTAGTGCTGTTATGTAATTTAGGACCAGAGAACATGAAAGAAGTAATGTTCTTGTTTGCAGTAAATTAGAACCAGGTAAGGGTAAATTTTTTTTCTTCTCGGAAGAAAGTTTTGAGCACTATATCGTTATAAGGTACCTGAAGAAAGATGTCACTTTGGGAGAGTAACAAAGACTATGTGCTGGAAACACTGTGGGCTTCTCTGAATAGGTTTATTTGTCTGGAAAGGACTGTGGTTTGAGTATAAGCACAGTGTGGTGGGGGGCACGTCAGAACAGAATGTTGAAATCAAGAGTGTTCCAAAAAATGATCTGAGAAAATAATGAGGGATAAGTACCTAATGAAGACCCCATCAAATACCTTAAATTCTATTCATAGGAGTTTAGAATTTATATGAGACACTAGGGAATTATGTGGTTTTGAAAATAGAAGACCTTTCTCCCCCTCTTTTCTCTAAATTGCTGTGTGGGCACACTTTCCAGCACCTTCTCCACACCCATGAAGAAAAATAACCCATCCAACACAGAAATACCAAATCTGAGATGTCGTGAGAAGTCACTCAATTTAAACTCAGCTTTTCTCTGTGTTGCTTGTTTTACCCCCTCATTACTCTGAATCCAGAATTAGAGTAAGTGGAAAAAATAAAAAAAATGGTAAGATGTTCTAAAACCAAGCCTCCATTTATGTTCACCTGACAAAGCTGCGTATAGTGTCAGAATGAAAGTGATTATAACGCGTGGCAGGTGGGGAAGGGACAGTATGATCATGGAGACTAGAACAGAGTTTAGAGGCACTGCCATGGTATTTTCTCTCTAGACCTTACCCTGTGCTCCCGGATCAGGACTCTTACAAGCAAAACAATAGTGAAACCAACACCCAGCCCGCCGCTCATTCATGAAGCAGTACTAACTACTATTATTCCTTTCGCCATCTGCCGCTGATGTTTCTAATCATTTCGCGATTTATTTTTACGCTTTGCACTCATTTTATACTTTATTGAGTACAGAGCACAAGTCTGTAAATTTTTTTTACAAGTTGATGGGAGACTTGCTTTCTCTAGCATCCAAATGGCCAATGCCTTCATGATTACTAAGTGCAGAAGGCAATTCTCAGTCCTCTATTTAGCATTCAACACTGTAAACACCTCCACCTTTTGTTTCTGAATCTCTCCTGATACCTCTCATACTTTCTTGGCTGCTCTTCCTTTTTCTTTTCTTTTTTCTTTTTCTTTTTTCTTTTCTTTTTTTACAGATTGCAAATACCTTGTCAGTTTACAATACCTTATTTTTTATTTTTTACGTCTACAGCACCTGGTCTTCCTAGGTGGTCTCTCATCCAAGTACTAACCAGGCCCGACCCTGCTTAGCTTCCAAGATCAGACGAGATCAGGCTTGTTCAGGGCGGTGTGGCCACAGACTGGCTGCTCTTTCTTGTGTTCTTTCACTAGGTATTCTATTTGTTTCAGTTTTGTATCAGACTATTTTTTAGAGCAGTTTACATTCACAGATTAAACACGAGGCACAGGGATTTCCCGCACACCCCCTGCCTCCACATTTGCACAACCTCCCCATCACTGGCATCCCTCACAGAGTGGCACATTTGTTAGAACTGGTGAACCTACCTTGACACATCATCACTGAGTCCATAGCTTACCTTAGAGTTCACTCTCAGTGTTGTACATTCTATGCGTTTGGACAAATGTATAATCACATGTATCTGTCATTGTGGTACCATACGGAACAGTTTCACTACCCTGAAAATTCTTTCTTTCACCTGTTCATCCCTCTTTCTCCTGTAATCCCTGGCAACCACTAATCTTTTTACAGTCTCCACCATTTGAGTTCTAGAATGTCATATAGTTGGAATCATACCAGGTATAGCCTTTTCAGATTGACTTCTTCTTTTATTTAATAATATGCATTTGAGTTTCCTCCATGTCTTTTCATGTTTTCATGGCTTGATAGCCTTTTTTTTTTTTTTTTTTTTTTTAGTTCTGAATCTCATTTCATTGCCCAGATGTACTGCAGTTTATCCACTAATCTACTGAAGGGTATCTTAGTTGGGTCCAAGTTTTGACAATCACAAGTAAAGCTGCTATAGGCATTGGTGTGCCAGTTTTTGTGTGGACATAAGTTTTCAACTCCTCTGAGTAAAAACCAAGAAACATGATTGCTGGATCACATGGTACTACTGTTGCACAATCACCTCCCAAAATTCAGGTCCGTGTGATGCACAGACAGGTAAACCCCAAACACCGAGACATCAGTGCTTGGAGTTAGACGAAGGTTTATTCAATTTGGGCAAAGTAAGAGCAAGATCTCTCAAATCCATCTCTCCCCAAAAGCAAAAGTAGGGAGTTTTTATGCAGCTCAGGAGTAGGTAGGGGGAGGGGTGCATTCCAAAGAACTAAGAGAGAAGTCCATGTTTCTTTGGTCATAAATATCACTTTTTCACATCAGGCTCCTGGGCGCCAGCAGCTGGTTGCAGCTACCTTGGAGACATTCTTTCCTCCTGCAAAACAAACTCATAAATTCTTTTTGAGACCCTGAAGTTACATCCTCCTGCTTGACAAAGAAACAGAACATCGGCAACACGAAAATTATATTATGAGAACAAAAGGAGTTGAGCAAGAGGAACAGTTAATATGTGAACAAAGGCCTAATTAAGAATTAAGTTATTTAATTCTAGCTGCCCAAAATACTAGGGGCATTAAAATCACAAGGGGCTTGGCTACAATTTGTCCAATTAATTAAACAAGGAGGCCATTAGATTGAGGTGGCACTAATGCTGTGGTAGCTTAGGTAAGCACACCCAAACCTAATCCGGCAAATGCCTCAAGATTATGAAATCAAAACCCACTAAGGACAACCAACCACAAACAGCTAATGAGACTTTAAGCTATAGTCAAATGATCTTTCTTTGCTTCTGCAACTCCTTTCTAGAAGTCTTTTCTCTAGCATCTGCCAGCAAAGTGCCCCTAACTATGTCCAGTTGGGTGCTGCCCTATTTGAATCGATTTTTGCTCAAATAAACTTTAAAAAATTTTTAATATGCCTCTGTTTATCTTTTAACAGATGCAATATTGTGATACAATAAGAAACATATATTTGGTCTTGTCCCTGGTTCCTTTTGCAGAGCTCCTAAAATACTCCTAGTTTACAGAGTAAGGAGTGTCTCTTCTATGCTAATGAGATGACTGGTGGCTGGGGGCTAAATAACTTCAGGATGGGGGCTAGTCACCCAAAGACCGAGGCACAATTAGAGGATCAGACTGTCAGTCCCACCCCCAACCTCCTGGAGGAAAAAGGGGCTAGAGTTTGAGTTGATTACCAATGGCTAATGACCTCATCAATCATGCCCAGGTAAGGAAACCTTCACAAAGACCCCTGAACCACAAAGACCTTCCAGGTTGGTAAACACGTCCACATGCTGGGAGGGTGGCACATCCCAACACAATGGGGACAGAAGCTTCTGCACTCAGGACACTTATGGACCCTGCTCTGTGTACCTCTTCATCTGTCTGTTCATTTGTATTCTTTACAATGTTCTTTATAATAAACAAGTAATAATAAGTAAAATGTTTCCTTGAGTTTAGTGAGCCATTCTGGCAAATTATCAAACCTTTTAAGAAGGGAGTTGTGGGCACTCACAACTTTGTAGCAAGTTGGAATAAAAAGTACAACTGCCAGTTATATATATATAGCATAGGGAATACAGTAAATAATATTGTAATAATGATGTATGGGGCCAGGTGGATACTAGACTTACCATGGTGATCACTCCATAAGATATATAAGTATCTAATCACTATGTTGTACACATAAAACTGATATAATATTGTATGTCAACTATAATTAAAGTATAAATTAAAAAAATTTTTTTTAAGTCATTGCCAAACCCAAGGTCATCTAGATAATATCTTCCATGTTATAGTTTTGTATTTTTCATGTAGCTTTGTGATACATTTTGTGTCAATTTTTGTGTAAATATAAGAACTGTGTCTAAATCAGCAGTTCCCAGCATTTTGGCACCAGGCACCAGTGCTCCTATGACAATCTAATGCCTGATGATCTGGGGTGGAGCTGAGGCTGTGATGCTAGTGCTGGGGAGTGGCTACAAATACAGGTGAGGCTTCGCTCACTTGCTTGCAGCTCACCTCCTACTGTGCAGCCGGTTATGAAAGGGCCACTGACCAGTACTGGTCCATGGCCTGGGAGTTGGAGATCCTTGGTTTAGATGATGATGATGATGATGATGATGATGATGATTATTTTGGCATGAGTATTCTTCCTACTTCTTACAGCATTTATTTCTTTAGATTTATTTCTAAATAAATATTCATCTTTTTTTTTTTCTGATTGATCTCGTTCATTCTTTGTCATGGCTTCTCCTGTCTTCTTGAAAGGTACTCAAGTGCCAGTCCATGGACAATTTGCAACAGAATCAACAGAATCCAATAAGGGGGCTTATTAGAAATACAGCTTCCTCGATGTCCTTAGGATTAAAACTTCTGGGGTGTAGAATTTTAACATAATTTTTAGCAGAGAATCATATTTAAGGATGCTAGGGGAATCTGAGGAGCAATCTTGGTGATCCCTGTTCTAGGAGATGCCGAACATATTTACATTTCTTTAATCAGTCCTGAGGGTTTCCTGAGCTCTGCGTGCACCTCCAACAGAGGAACATGCCCTTAGCCTTGACCTTGAACAAGCCATTTAGCATCTCTCAGCCTATTTTCTCATCTGTAAAGTGAGAATGATAACATTTTCTCCCTTCCAGAGTTGTTGGGGGAATTAGATATTGCACTATTCTGACTCCACCACTGAGAAAGCACTCAATAAAAAACAGCTGTTATTTTCCGTCCTCCCGTAACACTTATCATGTGGTATAAGAGGGGACTCTCTCTGTCCTCGAGACTGTGAGTTTGTCAGCAGCAAAGACACGATCTTGTTCATCATTGTCTGCCAGCATCGACACATTATAGCCATTTGACAAATGCCTTGACTGGGTGACGAAAAAAATAACTGAGTGAATCAATTCTTCACATACGATGTCACAGAATTAAATATATATATATATTCCTTTTGTTTGTGTGTGTCTTCGGGAGGAACAAGAGACATAGTTGTGGCAAGAATGAAAAAAGAGAATTCCAATCACTTTTCTCGTACATCTTTCTTGTTACTGCCCAGAAAAAGTTGCATGAGTCTGTTGTTAAATCTGGGCCCCTTTTCCTTGCTTGACTGGCATATGAGCTCTAATATTTTTGCCATTTTGACTTTCCTTTCAGGACCTGCTGGGTCCTCTGCCCCTCCCTGCCATGGGTCCATGGGTACTAAGTTTCTGCCACTGTCACCAGGGAAACAGCAGAGATTCCTCATTCCACAGCTCTCTCATCTAAACTCTGGTTGCCTTTGTCCACTGAGCTAGCGAAATTCTTTGTGTGCCCACTAAATCAACTGCCTGCTATACAGAACTTTACCCATTATTCTACCTTGGGAGGGGCGGGGGAGGGGGGGTGGGGGCGATGTCTAACAATTTCTTTTCTTGGGAATGGCCTTTGTCCAGGCCTGTCAATACTCTTGAATGCATCAGACATTTTTGGTCCCTATGGGCAAATATAAAAATTGCCTATTTAGCCTTTGCGGTGTAGGCGATGTAAGTGTGGGTAAATTTTAAAGCATGCAACAGAGCATGCATAATGGGTTTCCCTTTTAAAAGCACAGTAAACCAAAAATAAACCTGACAAAGGGCAGCTGTAGAGTTTTAACATGTGGAAAACTCTACAGGCGGCAGTTATGTAACTAGAAAAAAAAAAACCATGATAAATATTTCACACTGTTAGATGAACTTCCAACTCTGACATGTGAAAAGCAAAGGACACAAAACACACCTTAGCTCTCCAAGAAGCAAAATGTTTATACTGAGAGGGGCCCAAGGCAATTGCTAAAATCTGAGTCCTGCCTTCCAGCAGGAGTCTTGATAGCTTTTTTTTTCAGTCCTCGAGTCCAAGGCGGAGCCGGCGAACCCCATCTCTCCGGAGCGCCCCCCGCCCCGCCCCGCCCCTCCGGCAGCTTCGCTCCACAGCCAGACTTTTTAATACAAATCTCCACCTCTAGACTTAAAACCCCCAAAGAAGTTTTGCGCCAAGAAGGGGAAAAGAGGAGTTGGAACAAGGCAGGCGAAGTTCCCCCGCCGCTGCGCCCCCCGCCCCCGGCTCCGCGCTCTGGGGACAGCTGGCAGCCCCGCGCCGGACCAGACAAAGCGGATCAATCCCGGCGGCGCGGGGGTGGGAGGACGCCCCGCCAGGGCATCCCTTCCGCTCTTCGCGGGCTCCTGCCCCCTCATTAGGACCCAGCCGACACCTCGTCCGGCGTCCGCGGTCCGCCCTCGCCCTCCCTCCCCCCAAAAAGAGAGGCCCGGACCCCATCCCTGGGCTAGCGAAGACCTGCCTCCGGCAGCCAGCTGAGAAAGCGCCCCAGGCCGGGGGAATCTGACGTCGCATCGGGGTCCGCCCCGCCCCTCCCTCGTCTCCACCGGTCTCTCCTCCTCTCTCGTCCCAGAAGTTCAGGGGCCCCCGCCCGGCCTCCCGCACTCCGGCCGCCGGGACCCTCAGCCTCGGAGGAGCGGCCAGCTCGGGCCCCCGGGAAGATGGCGAGGAGGAGCCGCCACCGCCTCCTCCTCCTGCTGCTGCGCTACCTGGTGGTCGCCCTGGGCTGTAAGTTGCTCGGGTACCTCCGCCCTCCCGCCCGCTCCCGCTGGGAGCCGCTTCCCCGGACCTCCCAGCCCCAGACGCGGCGCTCGCGCAGGGCCGGCTCCGGGCTCCGGGCTCCGGGCTCCGGGCTCCGGGCGGCGGGTCCGCCGCGGGGCATCGCACCCGGCCCCCGGCGCGCCCGGCACCCGCGGTGCGGGCAGTTGCGGGGGTCGGGGGGCCCGAGATCTTTGGTTTATTGTCAGTAGCATCTGATTTTGTCAGTCCTAGTAAGATAAAATTAAGGGTCCATACCAGCAGGTTCTCGTTTTCTTGCAAAGTTGGGTTAAGTTTTCAAAGACAGAGGGACGTGATTAGAATGCAAAACTCACGAACTACTTGCGAGATGCTAAGATCCCAAGATGGCATCACTCGGAGGCTGCCGCGGGCCACACAAAGTACCGGAGGAAGGGGCGGCGTTGGCGTTTTGGGGGCTTTTCCCAGGGTCCCCATTGTGCCTGGAATTTGCAGTGCGCTCGTACGGCAGCGGGTGGAGGGAATTCGTGGCTGCTGAGCCAGAATTACTTTTATCCTCTCCACCTGCACATCTACATTCAGTTAAAGTCTGTCGGGAGGACTCTAGCCAGCTGCTGTGTCCTCAGGGGACGCCCAACGGGACAATTGTTAGAAAGATGCTGAAGCTGAATGATTCAGTGGCGGGCGAAGGGAGGGACGTGTTCCAAAGCCAATTTCACGGGATGGTTCTAAAAAGGATTTTCAAGGATTCTGGGCTCATGAGATTTAAAATTCTAGGAACGTTTCCTATTATTTTGTTTTCTCCGCGTTAACTTTTTAGAGAAATGGAGGAAATTACACTAGATCTTAAGCACTTAAGCAGTGAAGGCGTTTCTCTTTCATTTTTGCTTTTTGTCGTTTTTCTTTCTCTTTTCTTCTTTTTTTTTTAATTAATAGAATGAGTTATTGTTGCTATTTCACGTTCTGGTAATATAATACTTAAAATAACCTGCCCGATGAGCGTCTAATACCATAGTGCAATGACTTTTCCTCACGCTCTCATTGCCTGAGTATTGTGATGTGGTGTGAACACTGTCCCTTACTGCAGGAGTAAGGTGCAAGCTGTCTCTGTGAAAGAAATGAGCTGACTGACCTATATTATAGAACATCAAACCAGAAAGGCAAGGCTTCACAATAAAGCCATGATACAATTTTGAAATATCAAAATTGGCATCATGTTGAACACACGGGGGAAAAATGTGCTAATAATGCTGAAAGGTAACAAAGAAGCAGGCTAGAGGAATCATAACAGACAGAACTGCTGGATAAGTCATGCATTCAGTTGACAATCCTAAATTTCAAATAAAAAAGACTGTGACTTTAGTGTAAAATTGCCACTAAAAACAGAGAAAATGGTTTTACTCTGCTATTACTGTTCCGATTAGAATAGAAATGATACACTCTAAGTTTGAAATTGTAGCAGAGAAACAGCCAAGAGGCAAACATGGGCTTAGATGGATGGGCAGAATAACCTCTTCCTCAAGCTTTGGTTAAGTCTCACTCATTAGTTCTTCTAACCCCATCGGAGACTAATTTGGAGGTGTGTAGTAATCTTTTAATATTGTTCCCGGGGTTCCAAAAATCTGGCATTGCGAGAATGTTTTCTTTTTCTTTTTTTAGATAAACTTTTAAAATTTTATAACAGTTTCGATTTAAAGAAAAATAGTGAAGATAGTATAGAGAATTTCCATATACACCACATCCACTTTCCCCTATTTTGAATATCTTAATTAATATGATACATTTGTCATGATTAATGAAGCAATAGTAATATGTTATTAACTAAAGCCCACACCTTCTTCAGATTTCCTAATGTCCTTTTTTCTTCCAGGATCTCATCTAGGACACCACATTACATTTTAGTAGTCTTTTCTTCAGTTCCTCTTAGCTGTGACAGTTTCTCAGACTTCCCTTATTTTGTATTACCTTGACAGGTTTGAGGCGTATGGCCTTCTGGTAAAATATTTTGTACAATGCCTTTCAGCTGGTATTTCTCTGATGTTTTTCTCATGACTAGACTGGATTCATGGGTTTTGGGGGAGGAAGATCACAGAGGTTAAGAGTTGTTTTCATCACATCATATTAAGGATCCATACTATGAACATGACTTGTAACTGTTGATGTTACCCTTCATCATCTGGCTGGTAATGTATGTCAGGTTTCTCCATAGGCTACCTGCCTTTTTCCCCTTCCCATAGTGTATTTTGGGGAAGAAAGTCACTATGTACAACCCACGCTGAAGAGAGAAGAGTTATGCTCCATCTCCCTGAGGGTGGAGTATTGCCATAAATTATTTGGAATTCTTCTGCTTGGGAAATATATCTTTCCTCCCCTATGCATTCATTCATTCATTTATTCATTTTTATATTAGTATGGATTCATGAACATTAATTTTATACTTTAGATTACAGTCTAATGCTATTTTATTTATTTTAGGGGTCAGATTATTATAGCTATGACTGACTATTGGTTAGTCCTATGTACCTATCATGTGTGTAGTGTGTGTGTGTGTGTGTGTGTATGTGTGTTTAGCACGTCCGTACTTTCTGGCACCATAGTATGCTCCAGGCTTATCTCGTATTTATGTTTTCTACTCCAGTCCTAGAATCAGCCATTTCTCCAATGGTTCCTTTTACCGGAGAATGGTATTAGAAACCCAGATCTGGGCATTAGGTCTGCTCATTGCTATTAGGGTGTTATTGAAAAAAAAAAAAGTTTTTTGGGCTAAGATTCACTGTACAGTCTTATTTGTGATCTATCTACTCAGGTTTCATGTCCAGATTCAAAAACAGTGTATTTAAGGCTTAACATATATATATCAGACACTGTTCTTTAAATATTCTTTCATTTTAGGATCTCAACAAACTCGAGAGACAGAACATATCTTCAACTTATAGATAGTGACCCTAGGACAGCTGTTACTTGTCTAAATTCACTTATCTAGGCTGAAAAGAAGTGGAATTTAAAAATCTGAGAATTTGTTCCATAGATAACTGGACTTCACTCCTCTATTTTTCTATCTGACTGCTTACCCTTTTTGCTTGTCTTCATTCAAGGAAAGAATTAAGTGGATTTAGTGGAATTTATAGGTTTCTTATTGTCTAATTACATAGTCATCTTAATATTCATTCCAAATATAGCCGTACCACCTGTTTGTCCTAGTCCTATCATGTACACATAACACTTATTCCATTCTTTCTTTTCATTTCTGTTTGTCTTTTTGTCTTCCTGTGTAGTCTAGAGGATTCTTTTTGTTGTTGCTGCCGTCACTTAAACTATACTTTCAGTGTGCCTGTTGACATATGGACATTTATTTGTGTTACTTGAATTCTCTTTTTATTTCCTATTAAAATGGACGCTCCATAAAGGAAAGAATTTTGTGATGTTTGCTCACCACTATATGGCCAGTGATGAGTAAGTACCTGGTTAATAGTAGGTATAAATATATACCTGTTGATTATATGGGAAGGGAATAAGGTAGAATGGATGGAGGAAATGGATGAATGGAATTAATGATCTCCATATAAACTCTGAATCCCTAAGTAGGTGTGGTGTCAGATTTCTCTGAGTTGACATTTAAGCCAATACCTCCCAAAACAATGGAAGCGAATGTTCATTATCTGAGGCAGGGGAGGAAACTGTCATGCCTTCTGGGATTTTCAGAGCCAAGGAGTTGAATAGGAATGAGAAGAGTGTGCTGTTCTTGACACTGTGGCTGGGGGCAGCTGGTTCTCAGATCTGGACTGGAACCCTGGCGCTGACCTAGTCTGGTGAGAGAATTTCAAGAGCTACGCTCTTAGCTCCCCATTGTCTTGGCTCAAAAAGTCCTGAGCAGGAATCCTTGTGAGCCTGACAGGAGTTTTAGTTCTTAACCAAAGAGTCTTGCCATTTTCTCTTTCTCCTTCTTATGCCATTGGCATGGAGTTTTTATTTGTTTTGTTGGATTTTCTCTTTTGTTTTGGTTTTCAAATTTTCTCACAGGGAGGGTTTGGGACAGATTTGTCTTTCTATTTGTAAGGAGTGGAAAAGCCTAGCTGGGTCTTTCCCCTTTGTATGAGGCATTTTCAGTCTGCTTGGTCTCATTTTGTCACAACAGTCACCTGCTGTTTTTAATTTTAGCTTTGCTCACACTGTAAAAACTTGGTAAATACTTTATTATGGTCATAGCCAAAGACAAAAATAGATTATTTTTAAATGCCTTTACTTATATGTTTAAAAATAATATATGTATATGGTAAATTCAAACTGCACAGAAAGGTTATAAAATGAAAAATCTCTCTCTTTTCCAGCCCTCCTGACTTCTGTGCCATTCCTCACAAGTGACCCACTTTTAACTTCCTTGTATATAGTTTCAGAAAAAATAAGAGGAAAATATAATGGCAGCATATATGATATAGTTTCTTTGGAAATAAAGATTTGCTATGCTTGTTGCCAAACTAAAGGAGTTTGTTTGCCTGTGCGCATCAAAGCCAGATGGGACATGAATGGGAGTTTGCAGCCAAGAAAGTAAAAGTTTATTTAGGGAATTAGCACCAGAGACACAGGTGAACTAGTGCTCAAAGACCTGGCTCCCCTGTAGCACGTAGGTTATAGATTATATAAGGAAAAATCACAAGACACCATAGGTTAGTGGTTCCGGGTCGCTTTTGGAGCTGATTGGTCAGAGGGAGGTAAGGGTAATGAATCATTTCTTTAGGTCTTGAGGACAGTTCTGAAGTCTTTCCGGAGTTCTCCTGTCCGGTCTTATGGGAAAGTAGTGAGGCAGTTTTCCTACCTTAGGGCTCAGGAGCTGGAACATAACTTAGGCCAAGATGTTATTGTTAGCCTCTCAGAGGTCTGGACTGTGTGACTATTAGTCAGGGCTGGGCTGCTGTCTGCTGCTGCCTCCAGGGTTGCTGATGACCCGGGAGATTTCTAGAGCTAGGATTTAAAACTAAATTGAATCCGAGTCATAAGGACCCTCAGTTTCATGCTTACTGTTCTGCACCTTCCAACGAATCAGATCATGTTATTTATAATATTCTGCTCCTCTTTACAAACATTTATTTTTACTAGTAATTAAGCCACAACCCAAAGCTCGGTCTCACAAACAGGCTCGTGATTACATCTTTCAGAGGCCTTGAAAACCCTAGACCAGCATGCAGAGGGGCCACCTTCTAGTTAAAACCACCAAAAGTAAGTAGTGAAACAAGGTGAGATAACAAAACAGAAATACACTCCCAGACCAGTGTCCAAATCTAGAAAAATTTCAACCCAGACACAATGAACAAAGCCAAAAAGGGTAAGTGCCAACACCCAGAGAGGACAGAGACGCCAGCAGCAGCTAAGACTCACACACAAGTGCAACCTGGTGCTATTTTTAAAGGAGACCAAAGAAGAAGTAATGACCACAGATAAAAAAGGGAACATGTTGAACTACTGGAATGTGCTAAATTTGAAAAGGGAAAATTGTGCTAAGGTTTTTAAAAAACTGCTCTAGAGACACTTTAAAATAGGGATGGATTCTAATCAGAGGTAGAGCTGACACGATGGAATAAACAATAACTCGAGTGTAAATAAGCACTAATCTAATTGCTCCAGTTATCAAATAATTTATTTATATTAATTAATCTGTTATTTAATCCAGTAATTTAAATACACGGCCAGTCATGTCTTAAAACATATGACAAAGATTGTATACAAGCTAACTGGAGCATACTTTGGTGCCATATAATGCTTTTGGTTCCAGAACAAGTCAGGTTCTTTTGTGCCTTGTGTGTGTGTGTGTGTGTGTGTGTGTGTGTGTAAAGGAGTGAACATCTATGCCATTTTACCTAGATACAATGTTTCTCCTTTCAGCCTCCATCTTCTCTGTGTTATTGTTGTCACTGTTAAAATGTTCTCCCTGTGGCCAGATGGAATTTTTCTCTCAAGGTCTAAATTCAAAATCCCTTCCATCTTCTCTCAAGCCTTCCCAAGGCATCCTTTCTTCAATGCCACAGCCTCCCATGTATTGTACTCCTGGTGCTCTTGGTATGTTCCTTGTTCTCTTATGGAACCTTCTGGGCTGTCCTGTTCTTTTTACATATGGATCTGTCTGCATTATGAGTTTGTTGAGGACAGAGACAATGCACCTTTGTGTCCCTAGAAACTAGTGTAGTACCTGACACATAGGGGTTCTGTAATACCAAATTAAATAGAAGTAAGTGACCAGGAGTTTAATGTTTATTTGTTTCTTAGCTTCATAAAATCCCATAACTTTAATAATAAAAGTCCCAGAACAGGTAAATTTAATAGTCCTTAGTGAATGCATAATTTTACCTCCCTCCTCCTTATAAACCATGGCCTCTCTAGAGTTACGAGGAAATGTAGAGATTGGTCTGCCTTTTAGAGTTTTGTGACGTTTTGCTGATTGCCTGATGCTTCCGTGTAGCCTAGAAACACAGAAGCTCCTCCTGAGTTAGTAAACACTGATTAAAAACCCAGACGAATTAAACAGTACCTCCTCACAAGTTACCTGAGATATAGCACAACATAGGATGTTAGGAAATTATAAAATTACTCTCTGGAGCAGGGAACTGCAGACATTCCCCTCATAGTCCAATCTCCTTTGCCACCCAGTTGATATCATAGCATCTATGTCTCATAATAGGCAAGTTTATTAAGAGAAATGAGAGGGCCTGATTCTCCGAGGCATTCTTGTCTAGTTGTCATGACAGCTTTGTGTGGGATCTTGACGCCTCTTCGTTAGCACTGAAAAAGTTTTCCTGGATCCTTGTGACTTATCAGCTCATTCCAAGGGTATCATCTCAGAGTTCAGCTTTAGGCAGATGCCAAGATTAGATACATCCCAAGAATCTCAGCTCTGTTGTGCTACTCCCCCAGAAAAGCTGTCTGGAGATGCTGGAATGTTCAAACACCACTCCTGGGGACAGTGGTCTTCTAACTTCTAACATGTCCTACTTCTTTTAGAAAGAGCACATGTCTTACTAAGTTTCCAGTTATAAATTATATATGTGTATTCCTGTATCAATATATTACATTAATTATAAAACATACATAGAATAAATATCAAATGAAATTAGTTGTTCTAATTGTGTCATGAATATGTCTTTAATTTGTAGTGATACCTACTAAACTAATAAAGAAAATCGTTTGATATATAGGATTTGCTTTAAAATTCCTCAACAACAAAAAGAATAGATAAGGCAAATTAGGCAAAATCTTAGTAACTATTGAATTCAAGTAATGAATACAGTATATGGGGGCTTATTGTTCTATCTTTGTGGATATTTAAAACTTTTCATAGTAACTATTTAAACCCATGAAAACAGAATAAAAAGAGATAAGCGTGATAAACATAGTATAACTGCTTCGCGCCTCAGAGTTTTCTTATCCACTCCACCTTAGAGTTTACTGGTTTAAGGAGAAAATAAATGGACCAAAGTGAGTCTACTTGAAATATCTGAAATGTCTATTCACTAACCTCTACGCTTTAAGCAGGGCGGTCAGTATGCGAAACCCAAATTCCACTTGGACAGCCCCCTCTTAAATCTATTCAGTCTGTTTCACACTAATAGAAAAATAAAATGCCTTACAACAAACAGGCACACATGCTATCATTAACAGGAACTCCAAGTTGCTGGGCTGTACAGTGAAGTCCATTAATAAATCTACTGCATAACAGCCAGATTATTATTCATGATGCAGCATAGGCCTTTCAGTTCATTTCTTTTGAAAGGGACTTTAATATTTTATTTCCTAAAACGTAAAAGTACCCATTAGAAGAGTGCCCGTCATAGTCATAGACCAGTGGCAAGAAAAGGTAAATGTAAACATGAGAGAGAGAGTTGATTAAATTTCTCAAAATTAATATTTTTCTCTTGTATTTATTTTTGGAGACTGATTCAGTCAAACCTTTTTGGTCAATCCTCTGGCTCTAGTAAACAACAAGAGAATACCTGTGGGTTTTTTGTGTAGGATGAGGACATATCCAGCGTTGGGCATATCAACCCACATTTCAGAATTGCTCGTACTTCCTAAAACATGCATTGAATGTTCAAATCCATGTCATTAATAACTCAATATCAAGTTTCAAATGAGTTCTTTGTGTGATTTAATTACCTAGACTTTCTTTAATCCTGAAGATCCTGAAGCCCTGAGGAGTCTCTAGAAAAGATTGGCTGCTGGGGAGAAAAATGGAAAACATAGAGGCATTTAGCAGCCTGGAGCCTCTGTCAGCAGCTCACGCACACTGTCAATGTAGTCATTTATGTCAGAAGTTATTTCCATGCTGGATAACACTTTCCCCAAATACACTATGAATTTATGAGCAAGAGAGCGTTGATGTTAATAGAGGAAAGAGTTTTACTTCACCTCCCATTCCATTACCTTTCAGTTTTAGAGTGAAAGGCTGCATCACAACCCTCTCATAGAATTTATATTTAGAGTCATAATTATTTGAACAATCAAGTTGGATCTCTCTTGCTTGTACCATTTTATACTTTCAACTCTTTATCTTTAGCACTGAGATACCATAGTAATGATGAGACCTGTCAAGACCAGCCTTTTACATTACGTGGCCTAGAATGTCTGAAGAAACTTATTTCTAATTATGAGAAGATAAAAGGACTAATAATTTTGGAAGTAGGATACAGAAATACTTCCTGTATAGAGCAAAGTTATGTCACCAGTGAGCACTAAATATAAATGTTTCTTTTCAGAGGACAATAGATTCTCATCTTTTACCAGAAAGAATATGAGGTGCATCTTCCCCAACAGAGTGTGATTCAGGGACATGTTCACACCGACTGCGATGGTGGGTGGAACCACCTTCATTTTTTAAATAGATTAATTTTAAAAGTTATATTTCTAAGTATGTTTGACAGTGGTACATAATCGAATTCATGAGTTAGATGTTCAGGTGAAATGCCTCTACTGGAGGCTCAAAAGACCTCCTATCCCTCAAACCATAAATGTCAAATTTCTTCACAGAGCAACAAAAAGTACGATATAAATAAAGTGGAGCTTGGGATCCAAAGAACAAAGATTGAGCTCGCTCTGCTCTTAGTAACATGGCTTTAGAAAATGATTTTATTTTGTTAGATTCTTGTTTTCCTTGTTTGTAAAATGAGGGGATTTGATTCGATGATGATTAGAGTTCTTTAATATTTAACATTTTATGTTTTTAAATGGGGGGAAAATATACCATACCTACCATACTTAGATAGTAAAATTAATTTATATGGAATTGAGAACATGTTTTAATGCTAAACTGCCACTTTCAGAGGTTTTATTGATTAGAACACAGAGTTTATTTTTAAAAGGAACAAGGTATGGCTCCCAAAATGGCTTGGTGTTTGTGGAGTTGATTGTATATTATATATAAAGTCTCTATTTGATGCAGTAGGCATCGGGAAGTTGCTGGAAGTTTTGAAGAGTGAAACAATATGCAAAAAAATGGCACTTGGGATAAACAATAATTCTAATCTTTACATATAGACAGATTTAGAAGAAAAGAGGTGACTAGAGCCCAGGTAGGTGTTACATAATAGGCTGCATGTTTAAGATAGCAACTGTCAAAATTGTTTAGGAAGAGTTAAATTCTGTAGACACAGAAAATAGAAAATGGTAAGATTTAGTGGTTATGTGCTTTATGTGGTTAATGAGATGGGAGGTGATTAAATATAGGGGACATCAAATAAATCAAAATAGTAATTCCAAGGTTATAAACTTGAAGAACCAGAGAAATCATAGTATTTGAATTGAGAAGAAATGATTATTTTCTACAATCCAGGAGGCAATAAAATATCCAGCTAAAAATTATCCATAGACAATTGGAAAGAAGATAAGTGTAAATAATCTGTATCTATCACCTGTATTTACGTGGTAAATAAAAATAGAAAGGTAGAGTCACTCTGGGAGAAAGTACAAAAGTGGATTAGTAGACAGCAAAGGACTGAACTCCGGAGACTGCTCAGTTAAAGACTCTGAAAGATCAGAGACAATGATGAAAAGGTGCCCAGGGAAAAAACAGGAAAACAACGAAACCAGTGTCCTGGAAGCAGGGAGGAATTCTGCCAAGTCAGTGGTTATCCGGAGGCTTCAAAGAAAAGAGAAAAGATCAGAGTGAAGAAATGAGCAACCTAAGGGATTAAAAAGTAAAGAAAAATGAAATTAACATTTCAATAGAACTTTAGGAGTGACTTTCACAGGAATTATACTACTTAACCTGATGTTAGTTAGCATCCCTGTGTGGTACCTAGTACCATTTCCATGAGTTTCATAAATGAAACACAGAGGCTTGGAATATTTTTAGGGCAAGAGTTAAAGAAGTTAGAACTGCTGATTCAGAATCCTATTTTTTCCTCAGTGGACCCGAGGATACTTAAAAGTGTAATGAAAGGTAAAAGGCTGAGGAGATTTTAGGGCAAATGAAGGTGCTTTTTTCCCTGGCGTTCACTTCAGCAATATGAAGGAATGAGAGAGAAGGAACCTCTGTTTTGTTATGTATAGATTTAGAATCTGCATATGGTAGGTATCCTGCAGAGATGCTGCAAGGATGACTAATATTTTCTGCCATAAGAAGAAAACAATTTGTTCTGTTTAAAATGTGGTTAATGATTAAAACATATCTTAACGTGTTATTAAAATTCTTCCTGACATTTAGTATATTTATAGTGCTGTTGACTCAACATATATAAATGCTTTCCACATTCACGTCTCGAATTGAATTCAGAGCAATATTAACCTGAAGGTAAGCTTTTACACCTCTAATAAATATTGTATGATCTGAAAATATCGTTTAGCTAAATGGGAAAAATATCTGAAAATTAGTATATCCAATACTGTGGGGATTTATTATCAAATTTAGTTACTTAACAGTATCACAAATCATTGACTAGGGAACTAGAAAAAGTTCCCCATAATTTTCTGACCTTTTTTCTAAAAAATATCAAAAGCAAAACATGAATTTGCCTTAAGCAAAAATAAAGACTGTTACATATTGTGCATTTCCTAGAGTTTGTATATGTATTGTTTTTTAAGTTGCTATGTGCTATCTGATAGCAGGACACAAGGATGTTTTTTCTTTGAGCTAATTTTTTTGGTACCATTTTATAATTTCTTTTGCCTTTTACTACTTACCAACTTTAGTTTCCATGGGAACAGGATCAGTCAAAAAGTATTTGGGATTCTTTCAGAATGTTGAGTTCAGGACTCCTAATTAGGCTTCGGGCACTTATAGTCTAGTTAATATGAGTCTCTGTGTCATATTTTTTGTTGACTTAAACAGCTAAACCTGTAGAGAATTTTTATGAGTTTATTTGAGCCAAACTGATGACAATTGCCAGAAAGCATAATCTCAACAGATTGAGGAAATGCTCCAGAGAATGGCAGTTTTGGAGCTTGTTTTATACACTAGAAGTAGAGGAGACCTGAGAGAGGTTACATGGAATTCATTGGCGGTAAATTAAGGAGGCAAGAGAAAAAAAAGCAAGGAAATCTCTGGGATTGGATAAAAAGCAAAATGGAGAGACATACTTCTTTTACATTCATGAGTACAGGGTAGTGAATAATTAACATTTATCACACAGAGAGATAGATGGTGAGTGAGGGGTTCTGTGCCCTCGTGAAGTGGGTGTGTCCAGAGGGGTCTGGAAAAGGAGAGTACTCTGACATTTCAAAGGTATGTTATCTTAGATACAAAGAGACAATAGACAGGCTCACTTTTAAGGTAAAGGTGAACCTTTATCAAGGAAGCTACAGGTCTAGGACGTGACTCCACGCCATGACCCTCTTTAAGGAATTTTTATGTCCTGACCATCCTATGTGGTTACTTTTGGTCTTTGAGTTTGTAGAGCCCGCCATGCAGGCCACCCCTGAGCTAGTCAGGTTTACTATGTGACCCTTTTTTTATCCACACTTTGAAGATGAAGAAAACTGGGGTATGATTTCACAATAGGTTTTCATTTTCAAATAAAGATTTTTATTAAAGATTTGGGTCAGAGGGCTTTAACATCATTTAAATGTGTGGTAAAGCATGTCTGAAAAACATGAAATATCTTTTGGCATATCATTCTTGACAGATAAGGAGACTTCAGAGATACCAATTATCCTAGTTAAATTCAACATTGGTTAAGTTTTTCTTAGCTGAAAACATTATGTTTTGAGATACGACAGATTGTGAGTAGGAAGAATTGGACTTCAATTTAGAGCAGTGAGTGAGTAAGTAAGTCAAGAGAGGTAGGAGAAAATAACAGAATTGAAAAGCCTCCAAACTGTACCAAAAAGGTCTTAAATGAATCCCGTGTCTTCTCCAATACTTCTTTTTTAGGTCTGTTGTAAGAACAAGTATACCCGTGGAAAATAATGTAGACCATAGATTTTACTCTTAAAAAATTAACTTTATGGTTATGTTACATCAGCTGTTTATGTGGAGAACACTCAGTTTATAAACAAAGCTTTTCTGTTAGGTGAAGAGTGAGTTCAAGAAATTCAATGGAGAATTCACGTGGGCACTCCCAACAGGCGTTACTGTTCCGAGGGGGTGTTGTGGAGTTTTGCTGGACCTGTTTGGTTGTCACAGTGCTGGGTGAGTGCTATACATTTGCTGCTCAGTGTCCAGGGTTGATAAATATCTGTGTGCCAGACAATGTTGTAAAATAAAGAATTTCCCTGTGTCCCTCACCCTTCAACCTTCCTGGCTTCCTCAAGGCCCACTACATGTTCATGTAAGTGAAAACTTTATAAATGTCTCAGCCTATAATTTATACTACTTCACCGATAAACACAGATTTTTTCTTCACACAGCCTTAATATATAACCAAATATACAAGTTCCTGTTCTAATGTCCACAGTCATCTTGTTCTTTATTTTTCTGTACTGTTCAGAATGGCTTCTAGTTGTCTTCTCTTGAATCCAATTTAACATTTTAAGTATGGACTAATATCTGATTTTTTTTATTGTGTCGTCTAGTGTACTCATGTATAAGCATTTATAAACTGAAATATATATTATTTTACTATAAATTGATTTCATTTTATTAATATTAGAGGAACAATAGTTTTTTAAGTTTTATATACATATATACATACAAACACATAAAATGTTATATTATCTATAAATTTTATTTTAGAATAGTGAAGGAGGAATCAAAATTTTATTGTAAAAAGAGGTTCTGAGAGTGTTGATGGCCAACCAAGTAAAAAATTAATGCAAATTGCATTTATTTCATCACTGCACTAAATTCTTCAGTTTGTGTCAGTTGAAGACAGGAAATTTACAATGTATTTTATTTTTAGGGAATCTGCTTTTCCCTTTCCAAGATTCATTTTTAGTTGATCTGAAATAAAAAACTAAATAAGAGAAAAATGCTAAAATACTGACTACAAAATCTGAAGAATAACTATGTGTGCATGTGCAGACACATTTCACCAAAATATGTCATGTTTCCTTTTATATGTAACGTCAGTTAAGGTGTCAGTTGAGTTATGCAGTATCAACATTAGTTTTAGATTTTTGTGCTGAGGCCATAAACCTTTAATATTATCAAAGAAATTTTAAAATATAACCAAAATTTAATACTTGACTTTAATCCAGCTAGTATTATTTGTGGGTCTAGATTGAAAAAGTACATAGTTTATACTACATTAAAAACATTTTGTACATAAACATAGTTTATACTATATATAAAATACGGTAAATGAAGTTTATATGTCTGATTAGAAGATGAAACAGATTCGGTTTCAGTTCCAGTAGACAAATAATTAATTATTCCTACTATGTGTTAAGCGTGGTATAGGTATAAACATGTCAAACAATTCCTAACACCATTATGTTCCTAACTATCCAGTGGAAGAATCAGCTATGCGAAAAATAGTTTGTCATAAAAAAAGACTTATTGAAAAGTGCTTTGTCAAATAGAAGACAGGCCGACTATGTGTAAAGGGATAGAGGGACCGGGGAAGGCTTTACCTTTCCTGACATTTGAGTCAGCCATTAAATTATACATTTCAGAAGTTCATATTTGTCAGGAGATTGTGGGAGGGAGGGGAATCTAGGCAGAGAGAGTGGAAAATGCAAAGGCCTATGGAGTGCATAGAGCAGTGGCAGCCCCACGGGGGGCGACTTGAGCATAGGGTTTTGTGGGTGCAGTGACTGAGGGGCGAGGCTGGAAAGACAGAGCCCAGTTCTGAAAGGCCATTTGAAGGCATTTGGAATTCATCCCAAAGGCATGGGGAAGCCTCTGAAGAAAGCTAAATATAATCAGATTGTATTTTAAGAAGCTAACTCATGGAAGAGTGAGGCAGATGAATTGTACACTTGTCCACATCTATATTCATCCTTAGTTATTTCCCTCCCGAATCAAAGCAAGAGTATTCTATCCTGACGAAAGCTCGTTTCTTACCTGTGCTCATGATGCTATTCTTCCAGTTTCCTTGGGTCCTTTGCTTTAGTAGTTTATTCCTTCTCTCATAGATCTTCAACTTATCAACATTACTAGCTTTCTTATCATAAACTATAGACATGCCCAACTCTCTACAGTTTTGAGAGGTGGGGAAAACCTACCCTGGTTATTTAGCCTAACATCTTGAATCAGTGGTCTGTACTTATTTTCTCCATTTTTTAACTGACCGTTCAGCCCACTTTAAACTGCCCCCTCCCATGCCATTGAGATTGCTATTATTGTATCAGCAATAATTTACTAGTTCTGAAATTCACAGCTTACTTTCAGTCAAAATGTTACTTGACTTCTCTGGAATATCAAACAGTGTTACTACTTCCTCCTTGAAAGTCAGCCCATTCTTGACATGGTCCTGTCCTAATTTCTCTTATTTCTCTGATTTTCTCTTCTCAGTCTTCTACCTGATGCCCTCTTGGACTTTTTCTTTCTTTTTCTACTGCAGTGTTTCATGCTCTAAATTATTTTTTTCCCCCTTGGCCTGTTAAAGGCTCTAAAAAGTCCTACAATAGAGAACTCTGTTTAACTTATAACCCAGTGTTTATCAAACATTTATGACTATGGAACCTTCATCCTTCTTAAAAATTGCTGAAAGTCATGCCAATTTGAGGGAGGGAAGACAGAAAAGAAGCTTCAGAAAAGAAAAATAGGAAGGAGTCATGTCACAAAAGCCACCAAATGTGATGAATCATAAATGCTATTTAATTTTATTAAAATGGATTGGAAAGGAAAGTTCCACAGCGAGTCAAGATTTTTCTTAGAGCTGTGACAGGAGAACTTACTAGAGGTAGTGAGACTTAGGAGGGGCCTTGAAGATTGGACAGAATTTTAATGGAAGAGAGACAGAGCTCCCACTCCTGCCCACACCTCCCATCTAAGTGAAGATTGTGCACAAAGGATAAGGAAGACTAAATAAACATGTCTTTGTTCTTGAAGATATGGGCATGCCTCCAAGAAGGGTATTTGTTAAGGTTTAAAGAGAAACGATTGACTGTTCTAGATCAGCTTTCTTAGAACATAATTGACAGTGGAACATTTTTCTATATTACAGCGTAATTTAGAAAAAGGAACTCCTAAGATATAAAGCACACTTGTATTAAACTAAATACCCCCAAATTAATTTATTACTATAATTCATTATGGTGCTGTATTAATCAGGGTTCTCCAGAGAAACAGAACCAATAGGAACAGAACCAATACTATACAGTATATATATATATACATATATATATACATATATATGTATATATATATATAAATTATTTTAAGGAATTGGCTAATGTGATTAAGGGGGCAGGCAAGTCCAAAATCTACAGTCTTCCAGCTGGATGGAGACCCAGAAAGATCCAGAGCTACAGTCCAAGTCCAAAAGCTGTCTGCTGGCAAAATCTCCTCTTGCTCTGAGGAGGTCACTCTTATTCTACTCAGACCTTCTACTGATTGGATGAAGTTCACCCACATTATGGAGCGTAATCCGCTTTATTCAAAGTCCACCGATTTAAATGTTAATCTCATTCAGAAACTGCTCTCACAGAAACATCTGGTACTGGCATAAAAACAGACACACAAATCAATGGAGCAGGATAGGAAGCCCAGAAATAAACCACGCCTACATGGTCGATTAATTTATGACTAAGTAGGCAAGAATAACAATGGAGTAAAGACAATCTATTCAATAAATGATGTTGGGAAAATTGGACAGATACATGCAAAAAAGAAAAAAGAAAAAGAAAACTTACACCATATACAAAAATAAATTCAAAATGAATTAAAGACCTATATGTAAGACCCAAACCATAAAAGAAGAAGTAAACCCTCTGGCATTGCTCTTAGTAATGTTGTTTCTAATACATCACCTTAGGCAAAGGACACAATAGAAAAAATAAACAAATGGGACTACATCAAAATAAAAAGTTTTACATAGCAAAGGAAACCATCAACAAAACAGAAAGCCTACAGAATGGGAGAAAATATTCATCAATGAGACATCCAATAAAGGGTTCATGTCCAAAATTCATAAAGGACTCACACAACGTAATACCAAAAAAATCAACAGTCCAATTAAAAGATGAGCAGAAAACCCAAATGGACATTTCTCCACAGAGGACTTACAGATAGCCAACAGACAAATGAAGAGACACTCAGCATCCCGAATCATCTGGAATAAAGTTTGACCACCTATCTGGGCACTGCATCCCATCCAGGTGGCCACAAAATCAATCATCACAATGCTATTTTAAATTTTATGTGAAAACTTTTTTAAAGCAAATTATTTTATTAAAAGAATTAAACTTCTCATCTTGTGTTATTAAAATTAGCATTTTTTTGTCAATATTTTTCTTTTAAATGACATTTTAAAAACATGAACACTGATTTATGGCATTTAAAATCACATTAGAGGTAACTACTCAGCACAGTATTTAAGGAGTTGACTCTTATTATTTTTAACATCAAGTATATTCATATGTTTAATTTTTGTGAAAGCATAATATGAAAATTGAATCTTCACAACAGTGATGTGATAAACTAAATATTTAGTGTCAAACTGGCTGCTTCAAAATCTTTCATTGTTTAATCTTGTGCAGCTTATCTCTCAATTTTAAAAATTAAGCATAGCTTTTTATATTCTATTTTTGTTTTCTCCATAATTGTTTCATTCATTTCACAAGTATTTATTGAGTATCTATTACACATCTAACATTATTCTCGGCTGTTGGGATATTGATAAAGAAAATCAAGGCCCGTGCACTCGATGTGTAAGTACATGTTATAATATATTAGAAGGTAATAGGTACCATGAAAAATAAGAAAAATCAAGGCGGGATTAAGAGAATCAGGAGTTTAGAAGGGAAAAGGTCAGGTGAAGGTGGGGTTGCAATATTAAATAGATCAATTGGAGTAGACTTCATTTAGGAGGTGTCTTTTGAGCAAAAAATGTGCAGAAATGAGGGAATTAAAAGACATCTGAAAGAATGGGCTTGCTGGCAGGGGGAGTGTGGCATGGCCTGTTTTGAAGATAAACAAGGAGGCCTTGTCCCTGGAGCAGAGGGAGGGAAGAGCTGAGGAAAGGACCTTTGAAAGTCAGTGAAACCAGATTACATAGGGACTTCTAGGTCAGTGTAAGGACTTTTCCCTTTCCTCTGGAGAACTGATCCAAGGTTTTGAGCAAAAGAGTGCCACGATCTGATTTAGAATTTTAAAGAATCACTCTAGGGGATGTGTGGGGATTAGATTTAAGAGGGGCTGGATAGAGTAGAAGGCCAGTCAGGAGTCTATTCCAGTGATCCGAGCAAGAGATGATGGTGTTCAGACCAGGAGGTTAACAGTGGAAGTGCTTCAGATTCTGGAGGCATTTGAAGATAGATCTGGTAGGATTTACTGATGATTGGATATGGCTATGCTAAGTGGAATTGTTAAGGATTACTGCAAGGTTTTTGGCCAGAGCCACTGGATAATCATCAGAGGTGGAGGAAGGTGGAGCAGGTTTAGAAAGAAAGGTAAGTTTTGGACATAATGTTTGAAATGTCCATTAAACTCTCAAGTGGCGAGATTGAGTAAGCATTTGGATGTGAATCCAGCATTCAGCAGAAACATCTAGGTTGGAGATACATGTTTGGGAGTTGTTAGCATCAGAGCGTGTTTAATGCCACATCACCAAGGAAGGAAGTATAGGTAGCGATGAATTAACAACCAAGGATAAGATCATCCGGAGAGAGTGTGTCATCCTGGCACTAAGTGTAGAAAGTGTATCAAGGAGAATGGTGTGATAAATTGTGTCAAATTGAGGTAGTTAGGGAAGGCTTCATCATAAGTCATGTTTTACAGATGGTGAAATACAGCCCAAAGAGGCTGTAACCATCCCAAACACGTCATAGCAAAGACGAAAGAAGTAGTGTAATTTAAACCCAGGGCTTTCCACTCTAAGCAGCCACTGTAATGAAGAAGTCAAACTATTATTAAAAAAAAAAAAAGATGTAACCCTAACTAATCATTCTCTACTTTTATAGCCCATCCTAATACATGATTATTGTAATCATTTATGAAGCTAAATTTGCATCACCATAGTGAATAAAGAGCAATGTGGAGTGAGAGAAGGGGGATGAGAAACAAATATAGAGAATCTGCTGTGTGCTAAGAACTAGGCTAAGCAGGTATGTGCTTTATTTGATCTTTACAACCAGTGGGGGAGGCATTATTAGCTTCGTGTTACTTAAATGAAAACTAAGCTTTAGAAGGTTAAGGCTATAGCTTGCCCATTGCTGTGTGACTAGTAATTCATAGCACTGGGTTTTAAACCTAGCTCATTTTTTCTCTTTATCAGTTATGACTTCCCGAAGACAAGGCATGATTCTGTTTTCATCTGTAATAGACTTAGGTCACATTTATAATGGACTACTCTTTCCTCACCCATCTGTACTTTAATGTTGCTTTGGGTTTGATTTCAGATAATATTTAGTCAAAAGGCCACGCTATTGAAAATGGTGTTGGTCATGGTGCAGTACTGTTTAGTTCTTTATCACAATGATGAGAAGTCAGATTTGATACCACATCATCAAAAACTGAATTGCTAAGACTGACTACATAATTTCAAATTATCTGGTTGATTCTGTCACAAATCCAGTCATGGTCATTCTGTATAAAATAGCAAACAGCCATTCTGTCTGAATTATGTTATGACTATTAGACTTTTGCATGCTATATTTGGACACAAATACCTTTGTCCCTCTTTTTAATACTTGATCTGAATAAGGTTCAAAAAATTGAATATCTAATATTCATACTCATTTTCTGACCATTCCAGGATGCAGGTTTATAGGTCCCACTAATTTGAATGCAAGCAGATTGTCTTAGGCAGTCCGAGCTGCTATTACAAAAAATACCATAGACTGGGTGGCTCAAACAACAAACATTTATTTCTTATAGTTCTGGAGCCTGGAAGTCTGAGATAAAGGCGCTGGTGGATTTGGTGTCTATAGACTCTTGTTTCCTAGTTTCGGAATGGCAACGTCTCATTGCGTTCTCACATGGCTTGCAGAGCTTAGCTAGCCCTCTGTAGTCTTTTATAAGGGCACTAATCCCATTCATGAGGGTTCCATCCTCATGACCTAATCACCTCCCAAAGGCCCTGCCTCCTAATACCATCACATTGGAGAGTTAGGATTTCAACATATGAATAGGCAGTGGTGGGGATGGGGAGCAGGGGGCACAAACATTCAACTCCATAACACAAATGTTTATTAAACCATTTCTTTTACTGGTCTAATGGACTGACTCTGAAAGCTGCATTTTGGTGTTAGGTCACAGTTGGATATACTAGGACCAGTTTTGAAGTAAAAAAGGGAGTCAGAGAATTGTTTTAACCAAAAGGGGAAATTGTAGTACTTGGATTTAGAGCATCTGAGAAATCAGGGTAACTAATTCTGAGCAACCTTGCCTGACAGTTGTAAAATACAACAGTTAAGCAATGCCAAACCATTGTTTCCATGTTCTGCACTTCAAAATAAATGGTTCTTGTTCCTTTGGCTTCCTGAAGACTAATCAGAGGAAACATGAAACAACAATAAACTGGGAGGGTTTCCCTTGGTTTTAAAATCTCCTCTGGAAGCATTTATGGTAATACGATTTAACTAATAACATATGTGTGAAATGTAAAGGCTAAAGTTTTTATGAATCACGTAAGAATCGTTATACATGATAATGTATGAAATGTAAGGGCTCACGTTTTATGAATCATCATCCACTGGGAGAGTTGAAAAATAAAATTCTTAATATTTTAAGAATTGAAGTTTGAGAGAGAGTGAGTACATGAGCAGGTGAACTCTAAGTTCTTGGTTATATAAAATCTTTAATATTTTAAAGGTCAAAATATCAGAAAATGGACTCTGGAGACTGTTCTCTTTATTGTGGGTGGTCGAATCTAGAAAGCTAAATAAACGCATTAATAAGGAGAAGTCCATAATTGTGTGCATGGATGGGTTATTGGATCCCTCATGAAAAATAAAATCAAGCAAAAATATTTTATTCTTTCACATTTTACAAAATGTGCTTACATTGCTAGGCCCTCACCACCTCACCCCAGGGCTTTGTGTGATGCCCATGCAGGTGACAGCCCTAAACTTTAAGCCTTGTTATTTCCAGGTCAGTCTGTCTCCCTTTATGTGTCTATTTATTGTATTTTATAAAACTATAATTCAGGAAAAGATTGAAAACATTAGCAGTGCACTGTCTTCATTTGAAAACTACAGAGATAACTTCATTTGCAGTAATAAGTTTAACAAATTGGTGATCTTAGAGAATCTTCTGACACTTTTTATACCAATCTCTCTAAAAAACTATTTGTATTTATAACTGCATGTCCGTGCTTTCAAAAAATAAAAACTTTTAATGAATTACATGGTTGTGATTCTCAGAATCACTTAGTAAGGCCAAGAAGTAAAACTCTGAAGGTATGAAGAAGATTTAAAACAAACATCTGTGTCATGTGGGAGGTGGAGAGAGCTTAGTAGATAGTAAAGTGCTATTTTCTCACATGTGTTGCTTACGTGAATTTATAAACATCAAACGACTGCAGAATAACCATTTCACTCTTCCCTGACCCAAACAGCCACTGAGCGATCTGTTAGAGGACATTTTGTGCAGGAATTTCCCAATTCCCACACCGTAGTGATTCAGAGCCAGAGCTGAGAACCCAGGTTCAGACCCTCCGTTTTAGCTATCTGCCCAGAGCTGATCAAAACTGGAGAAACGATTTGCAATACCTGCTCTTGAAAATGATTTAATTGACAATTATATTAGTACATTCATTTCTGCTGAGAAATACAACTATGAAAAACTGGTGGTGGTTGTAGACTTTTAGTCTCGTAAACCCATATTGAGGTTTGGGAGCAGCTAAAATTTCAGATTGAAGAGCAATAAGTCATCTTAAATTAAAATATCACCAAGCTTTCAAAGCCTGATGCACCAACTCTGCTGTAAGGCTGTGCCTAAGACACAACCCAAACCACATGTGAAAGAGAGTTCGTGAGGAGAGACTCTCAGGTTTGTTATTCTCCATCTCTCCCATTTTAGTGCTCTTCATTATTGCGTCATGTGTCTATTTCAATATCTGACATTTTTAGTAATGATTTCTTATTTCACCCTAATAAAAATTTAGGGCCATTGTTTTTTGGTCCCTTAATCTTAGAGGAAACCAATTAGAACATCGAATGGTCAGAAATGATGCCTTTCATTGAGTATGTGATTCTTATCGGCATAAAGTTTGGAAAATGACATTGCTTCATCTTGTCTTGAGAGTTTACTGGATTTGAGTTGACTGTTGTCACCTTTAAAATCTATAGTTAATGCCACTGGCAAATGAATTGCATTTGGCTGAGAGCGTCACTTGGGGAGTATCAAATAAAGAGCTCAGAATCCTAAAATGGGTTCTTTAATTTCCTGCTGGGGAGTATCTGGTGAGAAATTCAGCCATTGATGACTTTCCGATGTTATTGGCCACTATTAAACATTTGAAGATGTGCTGAAGGACATTTGTTTGAAAATTTTGAGAAGTTAATTTATTTCCTTCATCTCTAAAAATCACCTGAAAATTTTGATACTTCAATTATTTGGGTAACAGAATGCCCTGAAAAGTTTCCCTAAAATTTCTAATGTACATAACTTGTATGAAAACAACTTAATACTCAGTTCTGAAACACCAGTTGTCCTTCTTGTACGCTAATGATAAAAAAAAAAAAAAAAAAAAAAAGTCAGAAGAGTGGGGGGAGGGGCATAAAATTTTGTGTAGGATACAGTAAATATACAAGGTTTATTCAAATTAGTTTATTCACCATGAACAGTTGTCCAGTAACACGTTCTCTGTTAAAAAGTGACAGCTGGTTATATGCTCTCTGAATAATATCTTTCCAACCCTAAAGCTTGGAAATGGCTGTGAGGCCATCTGCAGGGTGTCTGACAGGACTGCGTTTGGTACCACCTTCTCACAGAGCTGTGTGCTGATTGGAGAATGGCTCTGAGGAGGAAGAAGGGGTCTGCGGAGCCACACTCGCTAGATGTAGATGCCCATCTTGGCACCCCCCCCCACCCCCCGCCTGCTTTCTGGTGTTGTGACCTTGAGCAAGCTACTTAACCTCTCTCAATCCTTACATCTGTCAAATGAGGATATTAATATAGTGGAGTCACATTTTACTTAGATGCTAGGTTGTTAAGGGGAAAATTTATTCATAGTCAAATCACCTTTAAACTCTTTAGGTCATTATTAACTCACCAGGACATCAGCCATGGTAGCTATGAAGTGAAACACATCTTTTATTTCTGACTTGCAGTTGTGTGTGGCTTCCTTTTCTCTGAAAATGTGGCATCAAAGTCACATTAAGAAGAAGGGCTGGAATGTCCAGTTTAAGAGATGAGAAGTGCACGTCTGTCCGTGTGTCTGTCTCCTCTTCCCTCCTTCCCCCTCCTCCTCCCCCTCCCCTCCCCACTTCCTACTCTCTACATTTATTATGGTTGAATGATATAATAAGAGTGATGAGTACATTATTTAACTCCTAATTCCTACCTCATTGAGTTGCTTTCTACCCATATAAATATTTGTCCATAATAAATACAGTGTGGTATTAGTTTATTTGATACTGCCAGCCCTGTGTATCCTTTTTTATAGTTGTTATATAATCATTGTATCAATGATGATCAAAACCACATGATTATTAATTTTCATTTTTGAGAATTCATGAAATGATTTATATCTACAGTTTTTATAACTTGCTTTTGTGCATGATAGTCTCTGTAATGTATTTTAAAATCAAACAAAAACTCTATAATGTGTCAATTTTTCCTAATCTTGTTTTTAACTGAAAGTATTCATTTAAACAACACTTTTATAGTAAAGTTTAAAATTGTGGTAGTTGAAGTAAGTATTTCTTTTTAGTTAAACCAGATTATTTTTTAGATGAGTGACCGACAATATAAGAACTTGTATTCTTATATTTGGGCGGGGCAGGGAAGAAACACAAAGGTTCAATTCACTTGACTGCGAGTTGTTAGCAGTTATGGAAATAATCATCTCTTAACCTCATTTTATGAACTTCTGCCAGCGATTTTGGCACACAGCCATGCTGTTTAAGATGTTTTGTAGCTCACTTTAAAACAATTGTTGACCTCAACCAGCAGACCTACATGACAATTTTGTTTGTTTTCCTATTCAACTTATTATGGAAAAGTGAAGAAAAAATAAAAATCAGATCAAGAAAGCAGCCAAAAGAGACTGTTCTTAACATCTGTTAGTGAAATGTTGATACAGAAGCCAACATTTTGCTTTCATAAGAAGAGTTATTGGGTGTAAGTTTTTAAAAAAATAAAACTGAATTCCAAGACTAGGAAGGCTGAAACAAGGTAGAAATCTTATAATAAATAAATGTTTTTTAAAAAAGATGTAAAATTTTCTGTTTAAATAAGTTTAACATACTTAACCACACATTTTAATTAAAAGAGAACTTTGGAGTAGGTAGAATTAGAAGAAGCAAGGTAGCTAAGAGAAGTCACTTAAAATCACAGAAATAAATATTCATCTACCAAGAAATACTACCTATTTTTTAATTCATTAAAACTAATTCTCATTATAAATTTTTTTTTGCCTATATAGTTTTGCCAATTCAAGCAATCCTCACTTTTTTAGTGTCTGGGACACTTTTTTTTTTTTCTATTCAAATATATACCTGTAAAACATATAAGGGACTTATAAAATCTGAAGTTAACAGCTGTCCTTTTCCATACAACTTTTAAAGTGATTTTTGAAAATTTAAGACATTTTTCTCAAAGGAAGTTTAAACAAGTAGAAAAATTGAAAAGGAGGGAAATGATTTAACCCAGTCCTAAATCTTCCAATCTCAAATTGACCTAACGTTTGCCTCCAATAAAAGAAGACTCAAGAAAATAAACGTACTGAAGAAAATGAACACTCTGAGGAGTCAGTGCAGTGTTTAAAGTGTTCAAATATATGATGATATGGAGGGAACAAAGGTTATTTTTTTCCCGTTTTGCTCCGATTTTTTTCCCCTACCTGGTTTCTAGGGAATATGTATGAGTCTTCACTGTTTTGTCTAAAAAGTACTAAAATAGTTCAAAAATCACAAGAAACACCAGTCCTAATTGGAAATTCTCTGAGGGCACTACTTTACACATTGCTGAAGGAGAAAAGAGACTTTTTCAAAGTGTGCTCTGAAAGTTTTTACAGAGTAACGGTTTGGAATCAGAATCACTGGCAAGAGCAGTCATATCTTTGAAAGGTAGGGGCACTGCAAACAAGAACACATCAGGCTCTTGCTTTTCATCAGCTCGCTTACGAGAAAAGTTAGTCTCTTCCAGCTTAGTCTCTTCCCTTCCTCTCCTCTCTGAAGATTGGGACCCTGCCTTTGAACTCTACAAAACTAACTTGGGGGTGGAGTGGAGAAGCGGAAATGGAAGGAAAAGGATATTTAAAAAGATTGTTTGTTGTTGTTGTTGTTGTTGTTGTTTTAAATACACAAGAAAAAGAGTTACTTTGAAATTAACCTTTGGTGTTCCTGACACCTAAGACTGAACCACATGGGTCACTGCTTTATGCAAATATATTTACAGCTGTCCATAAAAAAGATCAGTTTGGTCCTACATTCTTCATATAGACTCCAGGTTAGCCAATGTCCCTAATGCAGGTGTTTACAAATTAAACATAGAGAACCCGGATAGTTGAGTAATGTTCGACAGGGGAGCTAGATATTTGAGGCCTAGAGATTTTTGAGCTTTTTTCCTCACAATTATATTTACCATCCAGGCTTCTACAGGAGAGAAAATGAAAACAAAAATTATTCGGAATGCGTGTATTCCTTTGGAATGATAAAGCCTACTACAGTGGAAGACTAATTTACATGTTATATACATGTAGATAGGTAAAAAAAAAAAAAAAAAAGATGCCATGTTGTATGAAAGATTTTTCTTTCCTCAGAAGCATAATAGATAATTTCATAGTTAAAAAATTCTGATAGGAATTTCTCTTAGGAGTTTTCTAAATCCTTGAATCTTTGCTGTCCTTTAGTCTATTTGTTTATTTCTATTCCTGGTTCTTTGAACTAGCCTAGTCGTACGTCTGGAGCAGTGGTTTTCAGCCAAGTATGCATTCCCTACCTCTATCCTTAGGGGACATTTGGCAATATCTAGATAAATTTTTGGTTCTTATGACTTGGGATGGCGTGGCAGGGTGGATATTACTGGAATCTAGTGGGGAGAAGCCAGGGATGCTGCAAAACATCCCACAGTACACAGGGCAGCCCCCACGGCAAAGAGTGAGCCAGATGCCAATAGTCTCAGGACTGAGAAACCCTTGCCCAGAGACTCCGCTCTGCGATTAACTTGTTGTCATACTTCTGCTGCCCGTCACAGCCTCTTAGCTTCCGCCTTCCTGTTTTGCTCAGGACCAGTCCTTTGCAGTCATTATAACTACCAGTTTCTCAACCCGTTTCATCTTCATTAGACCAATAGACCTTTCTCTCCGGCATCTTTCTTAAAGTGCAGTCTTTGCTCATAATTTAGCTTGGGGGAAACATGATGTGCTGATGTGTGGTCCAGTATAGCACTGTAATAAACCATATGAGTTTCGGGTATAGACTGGCTAAATTCAAATCCCAACTCCGCCACTTTACTACTTGTATAACCTTGGCCAAGTTTCTTACCCTCTCTGCACCTCAGTTTCTCCACCTGAAAAAAATAATGTATAAAAAAATAGGGTGCACCAGGAATGTTTGTTGCCTAAGATCTAAGTGCTTAATAAATTTTAGCTACTGTTATTCTTTCTCAAGAACGTGTGTCTTTCCCACTAAGAAACTGTTCTCCAACTCACTTGCTCTTCTCTACGCTAAGGCTGGGGAGAAGGTATATTTTACTGAGGATGATTTTTCTTTAGTGTTTGCATATGCTATGAGTCTTTTGCATTTCTCTCATGGCCAGGGTTTCTAAATGAGGACAGGCAGGAAGTACCCTCCTTTTCTCTCTCTGGTTTTGGCTACCTGTGTTTCCTCTTCAAAGAGCACTTGTCTGCATGAAGGTGTGGGAGGGCAAATATTCCGAAACATTGTCCTAGTTGACACACAGTTCTCAGCCTATAGATGGAAACCGATGAGTAAGTGAATGGAAGATGGATACATTGTGGGCAACATCTGAGTTTCTGGCATGAGTGACCATGTGGGTTTTGGTGCCTTTCATTGTGATGGGATTTGTAGAAAGAGAACAGAGTTTGGAGGTAAACATGAGTTTATTTTTGCCCATGCATTTGTAATGCTTGTAGAAAATGGAGATAACCTGTAGAAAGAGGGGTTTACGGATTTAATCTCAGGAGAGAAATTAGAGCTAGAGGTACAAATGTAAGGCTTTTGAGCAAGTAAATAGCATTTGAGTCAATGGGATTATAAAAGATTATATAGAAAGGAGTTAGTTGAATCAGAAAAACAGTTGATGGATGGATGGATGGATGGATGGATGGATGGATGGAAGGAAAAAAGAGGAAGAATCCACAAGGGACACGGAATGAAGACTAGGAAAGAGTCATGTCACATGATCTAAGGAAGTCAACAGAATCAGATGTCATAGAGAGATCAAGTAAGATAAAGACTGAAAAGTATCCATCGAACATGTCAACAAAGAGGTTGTTTTTGCCTTGGTGAAAACAGGGTCTGTAGATTATGTAAAGATAGAAGCCAGTTGGTAGCATGAGCTGATAAACAGTATTTCTAGTAAATTGTAGAAATATATCTTTAAGAAATAACCTTTGAAGTTCTATAATCATATCAATTTGGTCCTAGGTTATTTCTTGTGTGATTTTTGGGGTGAATAATGAAGATGGCAATTAGATAATTATGCGTAAATTGTTCATTCAAGGTAACCAGCTTGATTGCTTTGCATTATTCTGATTCTGAAATAATTAATACCAGTTCAATAATGTATATGTACCAATACCTTCCCCAAAGAGTTGCTTTTCTTCAGGAACCCTTCATAGCATCATTTCAATCTGACCCCGTTTACTGGATTCTTCTCAGCAATATACAATAAGGAGTGATATAATTTATTCATTTGACAAATATTTATTGTGCCTTGCTTTATGCCAGGAACTGTATTTAGATGTTTGGGCTTTATCAGAATACAACAGGTAAAAACTCTTTCCCTGGTAGCATTTGTATTTTAGAGATATATACTTATAGAAAGTAATTTAGATTATTTTTAAACATGGTCATTGAGCTGGACTATAGAATGATATTCATAACACAAAGAGATACATATTAAAGATTGAATTAGAAATTTCAATTCCTAGTTCTGCTACTTTGTGTTTAAGTCTTAGTAATGTCTATTTGTAAGGTATATGAATGTCTAATCACTATGTTGTACACCTGAAACTAATATAATATCATAGTCAACTGTAATTAAAAAATAAATTTAAAAAATATTTTAAAAAGTCTAGCACACCAGATCACTATGAATATTGAATTTTATAGAATAAAAAAGTATGTATAAGTACTTTTTAAAATAAAAATTTTATATAAAATATGGGAATAATGAGATCAACACCATCATCGTCATCATCACCATATAATATCACATTAGCCACCGTAATCACCATAATGACTCATTTTTATATGACATTGGTATATATAGTCAGATATAGGTTTATAGAGCAATTAATATCCGTGAATGAGGTGCAAAAATTATTAGCTTTTATTTGGGAGACGATAACCTATGACACTAGATTGCATACTAGCCGAATTAAGGATATAAACTGTCATTTAACAGTTGGACTTGTGAGAATGTGTTGTCTGTGGCTGGGACCCTACTAGATTCATGGATTCTGTTTTGGAAATTTCTTTTCTTTTTTTTTTTTTTTAGGCAAGGCAACCGTTGGTTGACCTCACAGATTGCAAGGAATTTATCAGCTTACAATCCTTTATTTTTATTTATATTTATTTATTTATTTATATTTTTATGCCTATGGTACCAGGTCTTCCTAGGTGGTCTTCCATCCAAGGACTAACCAGGCCTGACCCTGCTTAGCTTCCAAGATCAGACAAGATCGGGCATGTTCAGGGTGGCATGGCCGTAGACTAATGCTTTGGGAAATTCTTAAAGGGCAAAGCCACAATACGGAATATGGAAGAGACATAGAATGCTTTGGCTTGACTTTTCTTATTTTGATACTTTAAAACTTATGTGTTATGAATTGTGTGAAACTGTCACCAAACTCGAGGCCAGTTTTCTTTAATATTGCATCCCATTCAAACAGTTAAAAATGGCCTTTTGTGCTGTTTTAATTATCCTATCTGTTTTAATCTTCCAGATCATAAGGCCTATGGAGTGTCTGCCCCAAAAGACCATAAAGTAGTCACAGCAATAGAATATCAAGGTAGAGTACCTTATTGATTCTCATAGACTGTGTTGTTTAAATGACTCATGAGTATGACACGTGTGATGTTATCTTTCTATTTGTCCGGGCGCTCTGCCTCGCCTCACACTAATTCTTCTGCCTAAAATGCTGCTGCTTGTCATTTCTGCTTTGAGAACTCTTTCTCTACACCCTCAGTGGAAAGTTTGGATGAAAGACTTGATGGACAAAAAAAGGTCTTTTATTACATAAATTATCTGTGACAAAGCAAATCTAATTTGCGAAACTGGGAGACGAAGACCTTGCAAACTTTCCAGCTGGCTAGACATGGTAAATGGAAATTAACATTGCAAACCCCACTCTATTTAATGTATCTTAAGATGATGTTAACGTAACTTATTTTGGGGTGCAATTTTGTTATTTATTTTGGCTTCTTAAAATATTTATAAAGGGGAGTTGGTATTTAATGGATGTAAAATTTCAGTTTTGCAAGATGAAAAAGTTCTGGAGATTGGTTGCCCAACAATGTGAGTGGATATACTTAACACTACTGAACTGTTCAGTTAAAAATCATTAAGGTGATACATTTTAGGTATATTACCACAGTTTAAAAAAAATTAAAGACACTAATAAACAAGGAAAAAATTTATAAGGGCTTCCATAAATTTACTTCAAATATTATATCAAATAGTTTTCCAAAGGATCTTTTATCTAGAACACAATAATACTAGGCAAATAGGAGAATGACTATTTCTTAAATGTGATGCTTGTTGAGGCCAGAGATTATAAACTTTTAAGAAACAATTCCTGAAAGTCTGATCTTTCTTCTTCAGGTAATGTCTTAGGTTCCTGAAGTTGGAGAGAGATAGGTTTGAAGGAAAAAGACAAAGATTAAAGAATAGGGATGGGGTGGGGAGGAATTGAATGAATTAGTATTTAACCAGTGCTTACAATAGTGCCAAGCACATATAATGTTACATTGTCTTATTCATTAAAAATATGCTATAATAAGAGTCAGCCCATCATTTAAAAATGATAAATCACTCAATAACAAATTATCAATTATTTAGGTTAATCAAGTTCTTTTAAGACCTGATATTTTACATGATTAAGCTAATAAAACACTCTATATCCTGATATAGTTTTAAATTAGAAGAGGGGAAGAGGAAATTAATGATAAGGAGTAATTCGGGACTATGAGCATGCTTATAGGGAAGATAAATAGGGCTTGACAAGATGCCAAAGAGACTGAAAAGGCCAAACAAATAAGCACAGTGGAGGAAAAGATGCATCAGATGTCCGTTAAGGACACAGGAAGTGAAGTTAATTTCTCTTACTGTTCACTTTCCTGGAAGTTCTTACCATTGGGTCCAACTAGATACCATGGACATACATCACTGCTCTGCCCCCACTTCTCCACCAAGGCCTTATGCTTTGATATCCGAATTAGGATACCAAAATTATATTCTTCAGTCTTACATTAATTTTAAAAAAATTTATTGAGGTGAAATTCTCATAACATAAAACCTACCATGTAGTGAACAATTCAGTAGTATTTATTTAGTACATTCATGATGTTGTACAACCACCATCTCTGTCTAGTTCCTAAACACGTCCATCTCTCCAGACTAAAACGCAGTACCATTTACATTACTTTGTGTGTTTTGTTTTTAATATAGAAAGTCCTTGTATAATTTATTGCAGTCAAATATTACTCACACTTATTCCCAAATAATCCTTTTGGTGTGTTTGTTTTATTGCTGTTTCTTTTATTAAGAATTATATTTTGGTTTTATTTTATATGTGCTCCAATCACCCCAACTTGGCTCACTAGCAAACAAAAATAAATTTCTATCTTCTTCCACATTTTAGTTTTAGGATATTTTATGCAGTAATTTAATTTTAGTTAAAGTCCAAAGTATTTTATGATTTGCGTATGTGTGTTCCACCAATTCATTTATTTATTTATGTTGTCTCTTGTCTCTCTAATGTTAATAAATCATGATTAGTTCTTTCTTTTTAGTACACTGTTCTATATCACTTCCTATAGTGGTGCCAACGGCAGACTGAAATGAAGGCAGCTCTGCCAGCCCTATAAATTATATGAGTAGCCTTATGCAGGGAGAGCCCGACCCCAGAGCTGTCAATCAAAGTTTCACAGCATACTTTTCTTCACAGAAGTAATTTTTGGTAATTCTTCAGAACTGCTTTGGTAGTATCAATTCTCTTCTGGCGTTGTGTAAGATTTTGATGATTTTTAACTTGAGCGCAGAGAATAAAATCAAAAGATAGCAGTACAGAACCCAAGAAGAATTGAAATTCACAGTGATCCTATGTGATTCCTAAATGTGACTATTTTGCTATAGGCAAAATAGCTGTTGCTAATGCTTTTTCTAAACAAAGAATTATCTTTTCTCAGTCTAAATAAAACATAATGTTGGCAATGAAATAATCATCTTAATAGAACGACTTGGTGTTTGTTTCTGTTTCAATATGCCTTATTTTGAGAAAATATGATTTATCTATTATTTTCTTTGCTGTCTCAAACAGAAGTAACATTTTAGTGCAAATTTGAATGATTTTTAGGTAAATTTGTGATGGTATAAAATGTGGATTTTTATTATATCAAGGCAAGCTTACAACTACTACTAAGAGAAGTTACCGATGGATGAAATTAATATGGACCATATAAAGAGCACATACTATTTGAGAAGTATCATGTGCACCCAAGTATATAAACACATAATCTCTTTTAATTTATACATCTTTTTTCATTTTACAGATGCAAATATAATGTTCAAAAAAAGTTATGTAATTTGTGCAATATCACACACTTAGTCTATGACACAGATCGAACTCCGAAGCCTGTACTTTAAACTACTATATTATCACAAAATAACCCCTAGTGCTAGATGCGAAATTATGCTGGTCCCACGTGTTGCACTTTGACTGAGAGAGTCCATGGCAGTTAGCTTCTAAGTACATTTGGTTCTTTATCCTCAGATGTTGACTGCATGATTCTAGCAGACTTACTGTTTCTCACAGTTCTGGTGGTCAAGGTATTGTCACCTTAGGATCTAAGAACTGGCTCGTTTCTTGCTTGGTACATTCTCAAAGAACTGTATGGTGAATTCTAAATTCTAATTCTAAGGTATTCTAATTTGAATTCTAAGGAGTTCTAATTCCTTCTTTTAAGTCTGTGTTCCAATGTCACCATCTAAGTGCAGTGAACTGATTACCCTCTTTTTTAAAATTGCACCCCTGTTTCCCAGTACTCTCAAAGCTCCTATACTCCGACATACCCTATTTCCATAGCACTCATCTCCTAACATATTATAGAGTCACTTTATGATGTTCATTGTGTGCCTGACTCCCCCTGTAAACTGCAAGATCCAAAAGGGCAGAGATCTTTGTTTTGCTCACTGATGTAGCTCAAGAACAATGCTGGACACACAGTAAGTACTAAATATATTTTGGGCAAATTGAATAGAACATTTTTCCACATTTTACATCGTCAGTGTGAGTGAAGCTGGAGTGGAATCACTGCATTTAGGAATATCATTGGTTACGTTTTCGAACATAATTTCTGAAGAAGTTTTCCATGAAGTAAGGAGGACACAAATGAGGAAGAATTCACCGAGGGGTGTGTGTGTGTGTGTGTGTGTGCGTGTCTAGTTAAGTATGTAAAACAATGTGATTATGTGAGTATAAATTTATTCCTAAAACCTAGGAGTATAGTCTAAAAATGAGTGTGGGTGTGTGTTTAATTGTTGGAAACTCAACAAAATACGGGAAGGAAACCTATCTAAAACTCAAGACTCCGGAAAGTCACCACCCATTCTCCTTAATCAACAGAACAGAACTGCGTTTCCTCAGACAAGTCCCTCAGCCCACATTGGTCTTTGTAGCATAAATGTAAACACATCTGTAAAATGATGTCTCTTTGTAATATAAAACCTGCTTTTAAAGCTTTAGGCATCCTTAAAAATGACTTTAGGGGCTTTTTCTCCTCATGCCTTCTTTGTCCTACTATCTATTTTCCATTATCTTTTATTCTATTTCTATATTTCTAGCAATATGTGTGGAACCAAAAAGAATTAGAAACTACATGTAACAAAAAGAAAAATCATAATTCTATCACAGAAAAATCACCACCGAACTAATATTTTCATACATATTTAGACAGGCCTTTTGTCCATACCTATGTGTATATTTTTAATAAAACCTGGTATATTTTAAGTATTACTCTCTACCATATGACATAAATTACTGAATTCTCTTTTAAAAATGTCATTAAATCTTCTTAACATTAAACTTAGAAATTATATTCGAAAGAAGTTTTACATAATTTCTCTTCTAGTCAAAGATACTGTGCTTTTTTGGTCAAACCGTATGCATTGTGGGGAAAATTTTCAGAAATATGAAGTTGACACTCTGAAGAGCCTGTCTGAACTATACTTTAAAAATATTTAGAACTGGAGGTTTTCATTTGGCAACTTGAGGCACTTGGCAGTTAGGCGCTGAGTTCCCCTGCCCCCGCTCAATCATCTTGTTTGGACAGTTCGAATAGGAGTTTCCTTCAGAGGTTCCAGAAATGACATAGCTACATAGCTAAATTTCTTGTAATAAAGTGACCTTAGTCAGCAACATTGAGGAAGTTAAGCTCGATGCCAAGATTAAATCTTTTAATAATTATCTGGATTGAGGTAAGAGGTAGGAGTCAACAGTTTATTAGAAGACCATATTGGGTTCGTGTTAATGTATTTGTAGAGAGGGTTGTCAAAGAAGGGATCCGAGTGAGACCGTAGCATGTTGAGGGAATGTTTGTGGGTTTCCATAGCATGGCCTGGGCTGGACTAAGTGCCTTTCTTAGGTACTAAGCATGAAACACCCTCTGCTTACCTCCATCCTGACACTCATCACATCGGACTGGAATTATATTATCTTTTTGCCTCTTTTTTTCTGACTATAAAATCTTCAAAGACTGGAAAGAATAAGATAATCATAATTAATAATTAATCATAATTAACCACAGCTGCCATTTTAAAGTACTTACTATGCATATGTTATTATATTTGAGAACTCACAAGAATTCTATGAGATACTATCTTATTTTACAGATGGTAACTGAAGCTCAAGAACTAGGGAAAGTAGCATAGAGTCACACAATTATTATGTGGAAGAGCTATCATGCTTTCAATTCATCTTTGGGTTAAGCCAACAAGGTACCTGTCGAGGTAATTTCTGAATGAGTGGATGAATGAATGAATGAATGAATGAATAGAAATATAAAGAAATAACTTAAGGATGTTAAAAATTCATTACTTAATTCAGTAAAATATAATTTCAGAAGGACAATTAGCATTAAGTGAGTATTTTTGTTATTGTTTCTAGAGGTTATTTTAGCCTGTAAATACCCAAAGAGGACCATTGCCTTCAGATTAGAGTGGAAGAAACTAGGGCAGAGTGTCTCCTTCGTCTACTATCAACAAGCTCTTCAAGGTAAGAAGCTGCAGACTTGGTGAGGCCAGAGCAAGAAACAAACACCAGGTACAGCTCGGATCCTTTTATTTACAAATGAGAACAGGACATGGCTGATTACTGAAAATATGTGTTTTTAAGTGTGAGGTGAAGCCAACAGTGAGTGACTGAGATGCAGAACTCAACCACAAAAACAGAACAGGAAACAAAAGTTGGTGAATGCCACTGAGACCTTGGAGTTTCTCTCAGTTCAGTCCTAGAGGATACAAAATGCAATTGTTCTTACTGGCTTGGTAGATTAATAATAATAACTTCAGCCTATTTCCGCGTATCCATCTAGAAAGTTAGGCCACCACTGAGAAGCTTAGGGAGGGTCAATACAACTATGTTTAACCATTGCTTTGTTTATTTATTTTTATTTGTTTTACATTTTTTCTCCTCCCTATTTTTACTATTGAATATGTGATGAACTTTTAATTTAAAGTGTTAATAATGATGGATGAAATGCTATGATGTCTGAGATTTTCTTCAAAATAATTCATTGGTTAGAGGTACAAATGAAATAAGACGGGCCATGCATCGATGACAATTAGCTGGTTACACTGAGGTTCATTTTACTGTACTAATTTTGTGTTTGCTTAAAATTTTCCTTTACAAATATTTGAAAAGTTGGAAATGTAATTTAACAAATATGATAAACATGTTATCATTTAAAAATACTATGCATTACTTTAAGTTCGAAGTAATAAACAAGCAAACAAATGTTTAAAGTTCTTATAAAATGTCAAATATCTTTCTGGTTTTTATCTGTCAAAATAAGGCTATAGACTTCAGTGTGCTCATAGCACAGCTCTCTTTACTTAAATTTTCTACTATAACCATTTCTGACACCTGAACGTTATACAGAACGCTATTTAAATTTTGTGCATATTACGATCAAAAACTAACCAAAAGAATGTTTTTAAGACCACCCTCACCTTTTCTTTCTGGCAATGTCATGTGGGCCACCACGCAGCACATAAACTTACTATTCCAGCTAGTTAAATTAGGCTCTCCAGTATCTTTGGAAGACAGGAGTATTTTTATAAGCATACTAGAAGGAGGTCAGGCAGGAATGAGGTTTGAATTCTTTAAAATAAAAGATGGGCATGTAGAACTGAGTTCCTTTGTAAACAGTACGTTATTATTTAAAAAAAAAAAATGAAACAGCAGCACCCATATACAACTTTTAAGTTTTTACATTGAGTTTATTAATAGGAAAATAAATGCTTTGGTTACTGAATGAAGTGACTTGAGAAAGGCAGTGTACAGAAAGGAACTTGCATTATTAACATCATTGTCTTCTTTTTCTAAAAGGTGATTTTAAAGATCGAGCCGAGCTGATCGATTTCAGCATACGAATCAAAAATGTTACAAGACGTGATGCTGGGAAATATCGTTGTGAAATTAGTGCCCCGTCTGAACAAGGCCAAAACCTGGAAGAGGATACGGTCACCCTAGAAGTATTAGGTGATGGGCTTGTGTCTGTGCGCCGTACTGTTCCCCACCCCACCCCTGTTCCCCAGCCCTGGGGCCACTCAGGGTCCCAGTCCATTATGGAGACCGTCAGCATCACCTTCCCCGCAAAGTCTGTCTCACTTCACCTCATTGGGCAGCTGAAATTTTACTATTACTAATTCAGTATCTTTTTTCATTTAAGATTGAGGTAAATCTCAATTGTTTTACATTGTACCTAGGGAGTCATTTTTCCACGAGTTTATTTTGCAATAACTTTCAGCATATGTAGCATTTTTCCTATCACACAAAATATTATCACATGAGATAATATGAAGGCAATAAAATGAAAATGTGGACCAGAGGAAATATTAGAAATTATTTGGGAAAGAAAGGAAATTAGCATTTATTGTACAGCTACTATGTGTAAGGCCCTTTCGCTATGTAATTTTACTTAATCTTCACAGACGACCCGATTTTCACAAGTCAGGAAATATAAGTTAAATAATTTTCCCAGAGCTCAACAGCTAGCGAGTGTTTGGACCAGGATTAGGATCCCGATGGCGTTAACTCCAAAGCCAGAATGTTTAGTTTCCGTAAGAACCACTGAGAGTCGCAGCTCATGATGACACTTGGTGCAGGAACATGATCTTTGCTCCTTCATAGATGTCAGTCTACACTACCAAGTAAAGGAAATAAAATAACTCCTCTTCCCTTTCTTATGTAGTCTAGGCTTTTTCTAAAGTACTAGTCATGAGCTACTATCGAAGAAATTTAGTTCAGAAAGCCTTGCAGGAGATTCAGCTAGTGTGTTCACCTCATATTGCTACATAACAGATGATCACAAACTTAGCAGCATGAAATGGCGCCCATTTATTTGTTCACAATTCCGCAAATCAGAAGGCCAGCATGAGGTGGCGGGGTTCCCTGCCCAGGGTGTCACAAGGCTGAAATCAAGGCATCGGCTGGGCAGGCGCTGGGGGAAAATCTACTGCCAAGCTCTTTCTTGTCATCAGCAGATTTCAGTCCTTTGTTGTAGTAGAACCCAAGTCCCCATTCCGTGCTAGCTAGGAGCTGGGGGACCACCCTCGGCTCCTTGAGCCACTGCATTCCTTGCCATGTGGCTCTCTCCATCTTAATTTCAACAAAAAAATGTCTAATCTTTCTTTGACTTTGACTCTCTCATTTTCCCTTTTGTGATCAGCCAGAAAAAAAACACTTTTACAGGTGTCATTGTTTAGGGCAGTCCATCTATTTAAGCTCCCTATCTAATGACAGTGGATTTGGGACCTTAATTACATCTCCGAAAAATCCCTTATAGTACCTATATTAGTGTTTGATGGAATGAGAGAAGTGTATATATAGCTGGGGGACTATCTCAGAATTCTGCCAACCACTTCAAATTCTGGGTTTTCCTGGATTTGAGTCACTACATAAAGTCTGGTTTACTTTACAATCCCTGGGACCAGAATAACTCTAACTCAGGTATTCTCTAGTTTGGCCAATGCTATGCAGATAGGATTTTAGTTTGAGTACTGGTCTTGAAAAATATACTAAGGTTTGACTTCTTTTGAATGTAGTTGGTAATAACACATTTAAACCTTTGGTGAGGTTTATTTCTGTTCGATTTGTTTTAATTTCACTGACAAAATTAAAACAGCATCCCTCATTGTGTAAATAAATGATTTTGCTGAGTAAGTCTTAAAGAAAAACAACTCAAGTTCGTTTATCCAAAAGGGAATAGTTGTTATGTTAGCTAACATATGCTTGCTATTATAACAAAAACACTCAGCGAGTGGCTTAATGTAATAGAATTTTCCTTCTTATGTAAGTAAAGTCTGAATAGTTAAGACAGAGATAGTGGTGGAGCTATATTATTCTGCTTTATGAAATCATTATGGACCCAACTAATATAGGTCTGACATCTTTAATACATGGCTTTCTGAGGTCACCACGGGTGTTGACATCTACTTGGTCATGGGTGGGTAGTGAATAAAGGGAGAATTACACAGGAGACTTTTGTGGCTCAGTCCTAGAAATGCCATCTGTCACTTTTCCCCACATTTCACTGGCCAGAACTATGCATAGACCCCTATCCGGCAGAAGGGGAGTTGGCAAACGTGGTCTAGCCGTGTGCCCATGAAGAAGGGAAAGGGGTCTCTTGAACAAATAGCCAGCCTCTATTGCAAGAGTCCGATAAGTCTGTCTTTACCTATTAAAATCCTTGTTTAGCTTATAAATAACTGGTACCGTTTGGCTTCTACCCCTCAGTGGCTCCAGCAGTTCCATCATGTGAAGTACCCAATTCTGCTCTGAGTGGAACTGTGGTGGAGCTGAGATGTCAAGACAGAGAGGGGAACCCAGCCCCTGAATACACGTGGTTTAAGGATGGCATCCGCTTGTCAGGGAATCCTAAACTTGGCTCCCAAAGCACCAACAGCTCGTACACAATAAATACAAAATCCGGAACTCTGGTAAGGTCATTTCAAGCATTGGCCTGATAACTGTCCTGCATTTGGAGAGAAAAAAAAAAGTTATTGGAACTAAAATGATAGAGAATAGAGGGCTGGAACTATTGCTTGGTAAGTGGCGAGTAGAGGGGGCAGCAGGAAAGATGGCGGTCTGTGCGCAGAGCAGCGACTGAGAGCGGCTCCAGGAGGTGGGAAGACAGTACAGAACCGAGCCGAACGCACAAGGATCTGCATATCTACCTGAAAGGGACCAAGTCCAATTCATGATGCAGGGTCAGGCAGTTCACAACAGCTGCCTTCCTGGTCTAGAAAGGCACAAAGTGCACTCTCCTAGTCACAATGTCAGGGAAATGCATAAAAACACTCTTGAGGATGTCCCGACCCCAGTGCCAGCCACCTGAGAACAGTGACTATCGCCAACCTGTGATAAGCCTTCTGTGTCATTAAACTCTTCCATGGCTAGATGACCAACAGTTGACACTGTGACTTGAGTATCTGTTACTTTAGATTTAGTCCAGATTTTTTGATTGTTTACCCCTTAAAAATATCTAATCGAAAAACTTTTCTAGGAATACTGACAGAAACCTATAAATAAGCCCCTTAAGTTTAGTGATGTTGAAAAATAAAAATAAGTTTACTTTTTTGTCTTGACTTCTCAGGCTAGAGGTGGAAGTAAACAAAAATCATTAAGCTTGAGTCATTTTATTTATTTGAAGTAATATAACATGTCAGTTTTTAACTGTCTGATTTTCATTAATGCTGAATCACTACCACAATCATTATCAAAAAAAAAATCTTAAAGGCATGTTGGTAATAATTTAATGAATTTTAAAAGGAGAGTATAATGTTTCATTCCTTCAATCTACAAGCACACAATAACATTTAAAAACTAGATCTTCTGGTAAATAACAAAGCATATTGATAAAATGGCTACGGCTTGAGGAATGCCACGCTCTGGCCCTCCCTGCGTCAGCAGGCTCTGTCAGCAGGTCCGGGCGATTTTACACTCAGAAATTGGGCAGAAAACCTGCCGTCACACTTTCCTACATTTACTTTTCAAATTTATTTTTCTCAGAGCAGGTGATAAAAGCCCCAAGGCAAGTCTGAAATGGTATAGATTCACTTTCCTCAGTCAGCCTCAATCCTTGAAATATCTCGTGATGTCAAAGGAATGCACCAAGGCATAGCTAGGATGGGTTCTTTCCTGAGAAACGAGCAACTGACAAAGGCTCCAGTACAAGGATGACAGTGACATCCTCTCAATTACCCGTTATGATGTGCCGGAAGATCATTGTTGGTTTTCATCTAACTTACTGTGTATAAATAGCTTTGCCCTTGAACTCGTGTGAATATTTTAAAAATATTCTGGCTTTCGGGAGAGTGAGAGATGACTCCATCAAGTTAAAATAAATGAGGAAAGCCTTTAATCCCAACATATTGAAGTACACAGAAAGGGGAAGTATGTGACTAGTGGGTAAAAACGAGTGAGAGAGGGAAAGGAGTTCATAAGTGGAAACCTTGGCTATTGTTAGGAACGTGTTGCGGGACGATCAAAGGTAGTGAAAAGGTTCTCCTTAGAGGTTCTCGGCGCTCAGGAATGGGGTCAGCAGTGACCACTGTGCTATTAGGGTCTGACAGGAGGGTCCTGAAATGATGGTTCTGAGCACCCCTCTTACCTGGCGGGGTCCTGGAAGGTTCTTTTAGGGTGCCAGGACCCACCGCATTCATTCTCTTTTTTCCTCGCTCTCCCTTCCTGTCTTCCTGCCTTCCCTCCCTCCTTTCAGTCTTCTCTTCTGTGTTTCTACCTGTGTCCCTGTCTTCTTCCCTCCTTCCTTCCATCCCACTCTTCTTTCCCTCACCCCCTGCCTCCTTTCCTTTCTTCCTCCCTCACTTCCTAACTTCCTTCCTTCCAGAACCTTCCCAAGGGGATAAAGCTACTAACAAGTATGAAGCCTATTATATCAGTCTCACCTTTCTGTTGCTTCAGCAGGGCGTGGAAGAAGCAAGAGTTGGACTTAATGTTTTCAGGATTTTCAAAAATTCTACAACCGATAGAATTTATAATTCCATAAGCTCCATCAATTACAATTTCCTATGCATTACATTACTTCCTGGTAATTATTTGCCTCTTTAGAGGAAGGGTTAATGTTTGCTGCTGCAGTGAACTCATTTCACTTCCAAATGGCGTTTCCTAGGAGAATTAGAAATACTTAGAATACTTAATAGTACAATGTGCTATAAACTTTCAAAAATACCCACTGCCTTCCTAATTATACTACTTTCACAGTATCACACACAAAAAAGACACTTCTCAATAAGTCTTTTTCTGTCGAATACTAAAGCAGACCTAGCTATCTACTCCTTGAAGGCACGGAAGATTTTTGAATTCATAGTAAAGATATAAAGTCTAAGTCATTGAAAAGGAAAGACCAGCTTAGCACTAAGATTCAAGGGACATGGTTATGTTAGGAGACTACTTGTAGATTTATTGCTTAAAAAATATGTTTTCTTTCCCCCTCCTCCGCAAATAGAAATTCAACACAGTTTCAAAACTGGACAGTGGAGAATATTCCTGTGAAGCCCGTAATTCTGTTGGATATCGCCGGTGTCCTGGGAAACGAATGCAAGTAGGTAAGCATGAAATACCGGGAGAAACAAATGGTTTACAGTTAGGACGCACAGTGTTTACAGGTGGAAGGGGCGAGGGGTAGGAAAGGGCTGAGTGATTGGAAGGATAAATGAGAAGGAATGTTTAAAACTAGCCTGACAGAAAGTGCTGCAAAGAGCAAAGATGCTTTTTAAATCTATCTCCCAAACAAGTGTAATGCTTCACAAATTTTTGAATTTTTCGAGTTATTGTTTTGAAACTATCTGTGCTCATCTGAGTGATCTTTTTTCAAACAAAAGTAAGTCTCGTAAATCACTCAGGGTCAAGGACTTGGTATGGGGGTTCAGATTCCAGCTCTGCCACTTACCAGTTACAAACTCTTGGGCAAATTGTTTGACCTCTGTGCCTCGGTCTCCCCAAAATGGAAGTAGTAATACACCATCCTCATAGAGTCGTTATGAAGATGAAAATAATCTTCATAGTGAACAGTGCTGGCATACTGTGACCAATACATAAGCATTGACTTGTTATCAGGTTATTGTTGTTAATTTTGTCGATCCCTTGAAATACTATGCTTCCACTTATTGCAGAATTTCTTTTCAAAAAAGTCATGTTGACTATAGATTTAGGTTGTTTAAAAGGTTGCTGCCATATTTGTTATACAAAATAAGCTACTTAGAAACAATGAAATTGGTGCTCAAGAATATTTTCAGATTATGTGAGTTCAGAGCAAACTTCTTTTTCATTTTATTGTTAATAATTTTAATTTTTCCTTGTGTGAAAGCCATGTGTTTTGAAAATGGTTCTTTAATAGAGAGGGATGAGCTAAGATGGTACCCAGGGGGCTAAAGGTCACTCAGGAGGGCTGTACCCTGAAGTCAAATTCTGAGAGCTCCCCTTGGTTGAGGAGCTTGTCTTCAGTTTGGTGGAGTCAGAAATTCATTTTTTCAATGTGCTTAGAGGTATGCAGATATGCATGCAGGAATATGTATTATTTATGTACGGTTAAACTATTAGTGTTACTTTTAAAGAAAATATAATCTTAGTAGACCTCAGGATATCCTAAAATATAAAGTATTCAATAACATATTCTAATTTCCAAAATAATTTCTAATTTCTGGTCTTTTTTAAATTCTGGGATACATGCTATCTTCCAAATTCATTCAAGTGTTGACAGTTATAACATAAGCATTTGATTAACTTATCAGAAATTATCTCAGTGATGCTATGGAGTTATCATTAGAAAAATTCATCTGAACCTGTTTAAAGATTAACACATTAATCTGGCGTTTTCCTGACTTCATTTACTCACATACTATCCTCGTGGTTTTTACCATAACCTTGTACCCCCTCATTATTATTATCAATTATTTTTCTCTAAATGGCCATGTTTAATTTTAAGGCCTAATTTAGCCTCATCTTAAATACTATCTGTGATGTCATGGTTTTGATGTTTTAGTAATGTGCATTTTTCCTAGCATGCAGTAAATAAATATATAACAAATAAAATTTATAGTTTCTTTTTTGCTAATACTTTAAATATGATTTCTACGAATCTACTCTTTCTGGGTATAGGTAGCTTAAAAGTTAAAATTAGTTTGTTTAATGCTCATCCATAGACCCTAGGTATTTAATACCATTGGGGTTTAGAATTTACACTTTTTGAAATACATAAGAATTGATGAAATCTCATGTTCAGTTTTTTTGTGTGAATTATCACTAATAACTTGTAACCAAAAGCAGAATCTGTTAAGTGTCCTAAAGATGTTCTTTTTGAAGTATAGAAAAAAGTAGACAATAATGAGTTTGCTAATGATCACAAGAAGGCCTCACTCACACATAGCATTTTAGCAGTTTGATTCCTTTCCTTTTGGTTAAAATAAGGGTGCCTTCTTTTTTACAGTGGCATTTCTTTTTTTTTTTTTTTCAAGAAAGAATGCAAAATATTTTTACATGTGTTGTTACATTTCCTCTTCTATGTGACTTGGTCACTATCTAACAGTAAATGACAAATGGGATGAACAACTTACCTCTAACTTACAAGTCTCTAGCCTCCATTCACTGAAGAAAATAAAATAAAATTTATATCATGACTTAGCACTTACATGGAAAGAGTTTTTGTTGTTGTTGTTGTTTTTGTTTTTTGTGGGTTTTTTGCCAGATATAGCCTTTAGGTCGAATCCTTCATAGATGTCAAATTCATTGACAAAGTACAGGACAGTTTTTTTGTCATAAAATGGCCTTTAGGTTGAACCCTTCATAAATGTCAAATTCATTGAGTACTGCAAAGAAAATAGGCGCAGTTTGGTTCTCAGGAGTTTTATTTAGTTATTAATTTAATTTGCCTCAGATTGTGATGATTGTGAATTTTTTCCCCTCTCTGCTATTTTTTATGCATGTAAATAAGTAGTTGATCTTGTTGACCTTCCAATGCTCAAGCAAATGTGAACTGAGATTATACCAAGCAATAGTCAGTGTTTTCTGCTCTGGTCAAATTAATTAGCCTTTCAAAAGATTTGTTGTGTTTTCTTGAAAAAAAAAAATCAGTTACTATTTGAAATTTTTTAGTAAAAAATTTGGAGATCAGAAGTTTTTATGAAAAGCAGACTCAAATGATGTTTCTAAAAGTATCTTTCCCCCAACACACAGTGCTTTAAAATATCTAAAACTACTTTTGAGAAAGATAATACCTAATATTTTCTCCAAATTATTTAGTAATATGCCAATAAATACTTGCTTTTAAAAATGAGGCCTCTTTGAGGAATTACTCCCTTAAAAAGCACAGGTAACTAACATGTTAATCAATACATAGGAAGTATCTAAATGATAGAAGAGTGTGGCTTATGAAATCCTTATGGACAAGATTGAGAAATGTGATCCAAATTAAATATTTACATTAAATATTTACATAATTATCCACACATAGCTGGATCTCATACCCAGAGAATGCTAATACATCACATGTATGAAGGGAGGTTTTATATGTATTCAATAGCCTGTTACATAGTTATTTCCCTAACAAAGTCATATTCATCATTTTATTAATGACTTGAAGTGCTTTTGATGCTATTCCCAATTGCAGAACTATTAACCTTGGAAGATTAATAATCTATTTCTTGGGTAACAATCAGTATCTGAAAAAGCTTCACAAGGTGGTAACATGGTAGTGATTTCAAACTTGGATCCAAAAAATCCATTTGTGTTAGGTTAGAGGAAAGATGACTTAATAGCAACAGGAAAAAGCTTCAGGTAATTTAGTTCATGTAAAACTTAATGAAATGACAGTTTAATGATACATTTGTAACGGCATATATGTACACAAACACAAGACCATATAATTCAAGAAGAAAGAGGTTTCTGACACTTAGTTTTATTGAACAGCAGTGGCGTAGGCTTTCCCTGGAGCTGAATGAGTTTTCCATCATTTGTGAAATTGACATAGATGATGATATAGAAGAATTTTAAGCAAAACTTGGGGTGGGGGTAGTAGTAGAATACCTGAGCTTACTCAACTTCAAAGATCACTTCCAGTCCTATATTTAATCCAGTGAATAATTATATCTCCAGATGAATGCAAGAGAATACTATACATTTTATTTCTGATCCATAGAACTTTTAAAGATTTACCTTTAGTTCTGTTAATATTTTCAATGAATTTTGATTCATATCCTGGAAGTGAGTGAGTTGAACAGGCTTCGAAAGCATGAAAGTATCCATGTTTATGGTATAGCTGCAAATGGGAGCTTTTTTGAGCTTCTTCAGTTTAATGACTACGTCTGTGCATCTATTTGACCTGATTCATGCGTGACCTGAATTCATGATTTTGCATTCTAGATGATCTCAACATAAGCGGCATCATAGCAGCTGTAGTAGCTGTGGTCTTAGTGATTTCCCTTTGTGGCTTTGGTGTGTGCTATGCTCAGAGGAAAGGCTACTTTTCAAGTAAGTGACTTTCACCTTTCTTTGCTAGGCAACTTCCTCTGGGAATAGAGTTTTCTTCATGAGGTATTGTTTCTCTTAAGAAGGTCTAACAAACTCTGGAAAATATTTGTCATTGCTTTTTTCTGCAGTAGAAAATATCCAAGATGACACGTAGGTGACTCAAGCACCTTAGCAAACAGGGAGGAAAGGCAGAGCTGCCTCAGCCCTGTATTCCAGAGGATACCACAGAATGTGGGAAAGGCACCCTGGAGAGGCTTAGTGCAGCAATACTGAGAGACAGTCAACGCCGATGGATCTTTATAGTACATGTACATGTATTTAAGATCCTTTTAAGTTTGGAATGATGTATCTCAAATGGTAAATTGATTTCTAGTTTTACGATAAGAAATTTCATTAAAATAAATCAGTAAAATGTTTTATCAGTGTAAAATGTTTTATCAGTGGAATGTGGAATTTAGCACAGCTGTATTTAGAAGATAATTGTTCAGTGGAAAGTAGATACCTATTATATTAATGTTGCTTAGGTTTAGACCTCTTGTTACTCTAAACTTACATTTGGTGATAAGTGTGACGTATATGAGTGAGATTTAAAAATAATCCGTTTTATTGTCTTAATGCATGTCTTTTCTCCCAGTCTTTAAAATTATCTGAAAGTTCAAAAGCTGCAGAGCTCCATCAAGTCCATTGGGAATAATGCATAAAGTAGAATTTGTTAATGGAATAAAAAATGTTAAATAAATTTACGACAAGTTTTAGACTTGTTGTTTTACAATGAACACTGATTTTGGAATTTAGCTTTAAAAAAATTTTTATACTAAAATAAAATGTGAATTTAAAAGAGGTTTCTAATAATACCTATAATTAAATATTAAGTGTCATAAAATTTTTTCATGAACATGGTTTCAAGGAGATTCCTTGTAATTAAAGATAATGGCTCTGTGAATTAATAATAGCAGTTATTTTGTATGGCTCTCCAATCTAGTTCAGGGTAATTTTATGAACGGAATCTGGTTGAGTCCCCCTGCTGGTCATAAGTGAAAGTACAGGCAGATGAGATTGTTCATTCAAAATTCTTATCATCTTTATTATCTCTACTTGCAAAGAATACATGAGTATTTTTACTGAAAACTTGGTAAACAAATTTTTCTTAAAGTACTGAAATAAAGGTTGAATGGTAGTTCACTAGCTAAAATGTTACTTCCATTTTCATCTGGTAGAAAAATCTAAGAGAACCATTTTCATAAACCTGCATTTTGAGCGGGGTTTGGCAAACTCAACCTGTGGATCAAATCCAGCCTCCCACCTGTTTTTTATGACACATGAGCTAAGAATGGTTTCTGTAGATGAACATTTGCAATCTATTAGGTAGTAGGGAATACTAACTTTGAACCCCAATTAATAGAAATGTTATCCTCTAGCCAAATAATTCCATTCTAATTAGTAGACCTGTACTACAAGACTTAGATTATTATTATATTTTTTATTTTATCAGTACAAATCATTTGGAAGTTTGTTTTCTCTCTTGTTATATAATAAACTACATAGTATCCTCAATGTTTCCTCTTGACCCACAAAACCTAAAATATTTCCCATGTGGCCCTTTATAGAAAAAGTTTGCCAACCTTTGATTTAGAAGGTAGAAATGTCAGCAAGAGAGAACCAAGATTGAGAACCAAGAAAATAAGCTTAACCCTATTTTTAATGACTCTATATCTTTCAATATTAACTCTTGCATTAATGATATATACTTATTCTTTTGTAGAAGAAACCTCCTTCCAGTAAGTATACTTTTTTTAAATGCATGCCTTTTTTCCATAGCAACTAATTTTCTGTTCATCATCTGTTTAAAAACAAAAGTGGGACATTGAGTTATTTGTGAAGGTTTTCAATCATGTGGGAAGTGACTAAATTTCCTCAAGAATTACATCCCACCTCATGCCTGCCTACTTCTCAATGATGTTTAATTACCTAAAAGAGAAATATAGTCACTAATTTGACTTTGTAGGCATTTCCATAGTCCTACTTTGAGAAATATATTTGCCGTAATTGACTAAATTTAAATCTTTCAAATAAAATGTTACTTAAGTCATTTTTACGTTGATTAATCACTGATTCTGTGCCCAGCACTGTCCTAGAGGCTAGCGATACAGCAGTGAGCAAAACAGGTCAAAAACCCTTCTACTTAATGAAGCTTACATTCTAGTAGAGAAAAGTGGAAGTTAAACAAATACGTAAACTCCACAGAATGTCAGATTGTGATAAGTATTACAGAGAGAAATGAAACAGGTAAGAGAAGAGAGAATGCATGGGGTAGGAGTGGAGGTTCTCCTTGTAAATGGGGTGGTTGGGAAGGGCCTCACTGATGAGGCGATTTAGAGAAAGACCTAAAGGAGCCAAGGGAGCAAGTCATGCAGAGATATCCATGAGATGAGTTTTCAAGCCGAGGGGAGAGAGCAGGTGGAGAGGTCTTGAGGCCAGGCATTGCCAAGAGTATCTGAGGAATATCAAAGGGACCAGTGTGGCTGAGACAGAGTGAGGACAACAGAGGAGAGGATGAGTGCACAAAAATGGCGGGGGCCAGAGTAAATGGAGCCCCCTCCAGGCAGTTGTGAGGAGTTGGGCTTTGGTTCTGAGTAAGATGGGAAGTCACTGGAGGACTTCAAGCAGAAAAGCAGCAGCATCTTACTTAATTCTAGAAGTGTACACTGGCTGCTCTGTTGAGAATAAACTATAAGGTGGATAAAGGGTGAGGTAGCAGAAAGACCAGTTAGGAGGCTACTCAGTAATCTAGACAAGAGAAAATGGCAACTGGTTCCAAAGCTGTGGTGTTGGAGATGTTGAGAAGTGATAGGATTCTCAATGTTTTTAACGATTTGCTGATTCACTGAATGTGGGCTTCGAGAACAAGAGAGAAATCCAGGGCAGCTCCAAAGCTATGAGAAGGATGGAGTTACCGTTTACTAAGTGTATAAGATTTCAGGAGAAGCAGGTTTGAGAGTGCTGGTGGGGGTAGGTGGAGAGGACTGCAGTGTTTGGGAATTTTAACATCTCAGATGCCTGTTAATTAGACTTCCAAGTATGGAGAGACAGTCAGTAGATAACGGAATGTATGAATCTGGAGTTTAGGGAAACATCTTAACTAGAGTTAGAAATTTAGGAGTCATTGATGCATGAGATCTGGATGAGATCACCAAAGTCCCTAGTTTATGTGTATTTGATTTGTGACTGTCCTTGTACGTACGAAAATGGCAGACCCAACTTTGAGTCAATGGGCATTACTTTATATTCTCAGCTGGCTTCAGATGTTTTGGCATCTCCCAGGACCTTTGAAGACTTAGCTGCCATTCATTCCAATCCCAGACTTGCTGCTCAATGCTGGTCTTTTCTTTCCATGGAAAAGTGAAATTTGAGATTGTAATCTCAAATTTTCAAACTATTAAATGTTATTAAATTGATAAATTTAAAGTTAGTAAGTCTCTGTTCTGCATGTTCCACAAAAATCTTTAGGATACTAGCCCTAGGCCACAAGTAGATACACAGGACTTCACACCCACTGATATTTTGTTGCACGGCTTTCTCTGTGAATATTGTCTATAAATGTAAGAAACTCAGTTAGGACTGCTGGGGTTTTTTTGAGATCAATGTTCATCTTCCTGCTGAGAAAGTGTACGGAGGTAACATTAACTGAAAGAGGACATGTTTCAGAATTGGAAGTGATAATGTAGTAAATATTGTTTTTTCTATTCCACAAACAGGAAGAGTGGTTCTACATCTAAAAGCACTACAATGAGTGAAAATGTGAGTATTTTTAAAGCATATTTATAGAATGGATGTTTTTAGGGAATAGGGCAAGGAAATGAAGTAATTGTGTGGAAGTGATGGGTTTTCACTTATAATACACTTTGTACGAGTGTCTACCACTGGTCTTTAGGGGGAGCTTAATGAACGTTCACTTCCATTCCCTTTCTGGGGTGGCATAATAAAGTCGGCCGGCATTTGTAGAGCAAGGTGGCTTTACCATTCCATTATTTTTTTCTCATGGTGTTTTCTCGTATTAGTCAGGCCTCTTAGTGTCATTAGGTCTGGCATTTTCAGCTCCGTTTTATAGATGAGGAAATTAATATACAAGTTCTCAAAGGTTTACAGTAACCCAGCTCCCACCCAGGTACCTTGATTTTTGTCAGCTGGACTAAACAGATCACCTCTGCAGATCTGGATGCCAGTACTGTCCTTCGGTTGCTCAAAGCACTTAAAAATTTTAGGAACAGGGTTATCTTCTGCTCTTGCTGAAAGGAGTGTCTCAGAAATCCTTGAAAAGATGCAGTTATTATCTAAGTCAGATGGTTGAGGGAACAAAGTTTTGATATTTGGACCCTGCTGTACTTTTGCATTCATAAACCCTACAATGAAGCGGTAAATACCATAATTGCTCAGATCATGTAGCTCTTTGGATGAATATTCAACCTTCTAGATTATTTTTCAGAAATATAGTTGGGAGTGGGGTTCCAATTTTTTTTTAAAGGCCTAAGCCTTTTCTTGAGCAGCGGGGTGCTGGTTCTCTGAATTCCTTAGCAGAGATTCTCTTAAATTTCCTTTTACTACAGTGGGATAGGGTGTGACATCAATAATTTAAACTTTTAACTGATTCACATTGACCCCTATGTTGAAGATCCATATACTGCTTTATAGAGCTTTTTCTGTCAAAAATTTAAAAAATTGTCTACTTCAGGTTCTGTCACAGGAGGCACTTTATTTTTCAGTTTACTACACTGAAAGCATTTTATTCTTTAATTAGCGGATAAGGAATATGTAATTCCACAATTGTGGAAAATACTCCTAGAATGTGGAATAAAATCATCTCGTCCCACCGGTGAGAGACACTTTGTGGATGAGTCTGAAGAACTTTTCCTTTTTCTTTACTTGCCTCTGTTGCTCTCATCAGCTGAGAGCTAGAGTCTCCAATTTTGTTTTGCCATAGAACAGGGCCTCTCACCCTTAGCTCTACTGACATTGTCTTACATCTCACATATAAGAATTCATGTAAGAAACAACAATTTCTTATATGATGAAGTCTTATAATTCCACGTAACTCTTTGTTGTGGGGAACTCTGTGTCCTGCGCATTGGAGAAGGCTTAGCAGCACCCCTCACCACTCGCTACCCACTAGGTGCCAGTGGATTACCCCTAGCAAAAAGATTTTCCCTGCTCTAGTTCCTACTCCTTATTTTTTACTCTATAGGCAAAGTTTCAAAGACTGTATCTCCTAGTATTTAATCATTTAATTCCCCATAAAATAGATTTAGTTAAATATATGCTGGTTTGTACCTGTAAGATTCCCATAGCAGATATAGCTTTATGCTCATAAGATTCATATATTTCTTTAATTATAAATTAATACATTATATTTCAACTTAGTTTTTCTTTCTTTTCCTAGGATTTCAAGCATACAAAATCCTTTATAATTTAAAAGAATTCCACCTTTGAGATACACCAAAACCACAGCTGTTACACAAGTTATTAAAAGATTATAAAACTCTGCTTTGTCTTACATTTGCAGAGAGGTTCATGGCAAGATGAAATTGGTATTTCATTATAACTTTTATGAGTGCTAAATCACTTGAAATTGTTATTTTAAACAAATAGTTGTGTCAGCACCTAAAATACAGTCTGGTTTCTTGTTCTGGACTAAGTTAAAAGAAACAAAATACTCTGTAACATTTTGAGGTTTGTGAAATGTCAATGTCCTAACTTCTAGAGAAAGTTATTAAAATATACCATATATTCATTGTGAAATCAACCACAGAACATACAAATGTAAACCATGAGCACCCTCTGTGCGAGAGTCTGATTTAGAGGGTTCAGAAAATACTCTGACAGATGCAAAAGGAAACTGGTCTCATTTCCACCTAAATCCTCTTTTCTTCCCTAATATAATCCTTATTCTGCTGCTCATTTATCACTAATATAACCCCAGAAGGGAGGTAGCGGGAGTGGGTCTTATGCCCAAGGATTTGCACTTCGTGTTTACTTCCATTTCTGCGAACCAAAAACAACATGAAGAAAAATACCTAACGACCAGAGCTCACTCACCTGGCGTGTGCCACTGATTTCTTCATTAAACATAATTTTGAGAGTCAAACCCAAGTGTCTTATTTTACCCCCAGAGCTGCTTGTTTCTTTTTCCTACCCCTACAGCCTCTTTGTAGAGGCTCAGTTGACCTTGACGTCCAAACTTGCTACTGGAGCCTACACACAGAACCCTGCAGATACCCTTCCCTTCAGGATGCTAACTTCACATCTCTAAAAATCATGCAGGGACATCCTGGACTGGGCCAAGTTCCTTGCTCTTATCATCAGTGTATTGCCAGTCCTGCTGATCACAAAGCTAGGGATTCGAAGGGGAGGAGTGGCTATCTGACAAGTAAGATGAGTCAGAAGAGTTCACTGTGACTTCCTGCACTTGGCGTCCCCCTCGTTTCAAAGAGAGCACAGGAGAAACAGTGGCTGAAATGAAAAAGGTCTAATCATCTGGGGTCTCCACTGATTAATCACGAGGGCCTCCAGCTAGTGTAACAGAATGAAAATTCCAATGGTCAGTTTAATAGCAACGTCAGTTAGACCATGTTAAAAGAATAATCTATAACTTGTTTTGATTATTAATTCACATTAAAAACAAAATATGTTTAGGGCATTTCTAGTTTTGGGAAAATCTGGATGGTAAGGTCACTTGCTACCTTTGACAACTTTGAACATGGTTAAGCTGCTTTTAAAAGAGTCTATTCTTTCTGGCCAATAGGCAAAGCAAATCCTCAAGATTCACTGGACAAATGGATTAAGCACTCACTCACTGAGTTTCTAACATGTGCCTGGACACCAGGTCACTGGGAAGACACCTATTGTCAGGCTGCCCCCACACACTTGTCTGTGGCATTGAATGCTTCTCACCAGTTCCCTTCAAACATTTTCTGTAAAGGGTTGGATAGTAGGAATTTTAAGTCACACAGGCCATATAGTCCATTATAACTATTCAACTCTGCCATTGTAGCACAGAAGCAGCCACAGACAAGTGGTCATGTTTGTGTTCTAATAAAACTTTATTTACAAAACAACAGTCATGACAGGATTTGGCCCACATTCAGTTTCCCAACTCCTGATGGTGAAGCATGAGGAAAAAAACCCAAAAAACTATAAGGTCTGTAGAAATTAGGCTTAATGTTACCCATCCTTTGATTTCCTTTGTTTGGATAATACTTTCCTCTTACATTACCAAGTGCCAAGAGGATATATGAGTCTCAAAGATGTCTTTTTAAGCATACCTGCCAACATACAAGATCAACTTCACTATGAATGACAAGTCCATTTTGGGGGAAAAAATAAGCAGTGCCTTAGCTCTACTAAGAGATGAAAACATTCACCTTATGCAGTGTTAGTATCTAACACTTTCTGTCAAATATTACACATTATCTTAAAATATTGTATACAGCTAAATAAAAACCATTGTGTGAAGAATGCTTTCTCTCACACAAAGGATAGAGTACTGAGCACTCACTTTCCAATTATTAAAAGTATATCCACCTGTGTCTGGTTTTGCGTGGGTTTTTTTTTTCTTCTTCAATTGCTTTTATTTGAGGGACTTCAGTAACAATTGGTAAAATCCCATTATAATTTTTAGAGCATTTGATTTTATTTTTCTACAGTGAAGTTGTACTGTAGGATTCAGGCTCTAGAATCCTTAATAGTAAGTATTATTTTGTTTTAATTATTATTGTTGCTGTTGTATGTAGGTTTATTTTTAGTTGACGGTTTAACCTATCTGGAACAAGTGGTTGTTTTTCAATACAGCTTTGCAAAAAAATCCCTTTATTTCACAGATGGTTTTATTGAAGTTTATGTTAATAAAAATAGCTGAACTTGTTAAACTTTTTAAACAGTGCAGGGGAAGAGTCATCCACCTATTGTTCAGTAAAATCCAGGAAACTACACCCTCTTACCATCTGTGGCTACAGCGCTAGCTCTTTAGCTGCTTGAGATTAGATTAGAATCTCATCTCTCAATGTGGATGCCTGCCAACCTCTCAAACACTGAAAAAGGAAATGCTCTGAAAACAAAAAAGCCACAGGTATTTATTGAACACTTTATGTCAGAGGTGGGGGTGGATGGAGGAGAGAGAGTATAAAATCTCAGCTCAACGATATTAGAAAGTGGGCAGTGTCATAATTTTACAGATGAAGAAATGGAGGCTGAGCATCAGTGACTGCTAGGTTCATGGAGCTAAGGAACAAAATGGTCGACATGGCCCAGGTCCATCTGACCCAAGATGTTTCATGCAAGATGTTTTTTCTCTGCCCCTAACATTTTTTCTATTAAATCCTCAAATTCTTCGCTGGTACCACATCTTCCCTTCATCCTCAGTAATCTGTGGGCCATCACCCCTCCCCAGCCTCACGGCCTATAACATCTTCCTGTCTTCCCTTTCTTCCCTTTCTACCCAGTCTAAATGCAATGGTGGGGCATTTCATTCTCATCCACTCTCCCCTCACCACAGACGCCCAACTCTCTAATCTTTTATAAAATGTTGAAGAATACATGATGAATCCATTGGAATTCTATCATTACCGCTACCGCCCTTCCTATCTCTAAATCTCCCCATCTTTTACCTCCCCTTCATTCATTGACTCCATCATTCTTTGGCGCATTTGTTGATTGTCACGACTTTTTATCTCAGGCTTTTGTTACTATTTCATCTTTTGTCTTCTGGGACGGTCCTCCCTCAAGTACTCTCAGAGTCAGTTTCGATCTCCTGTTCTAAAGGCTCCTTTGCCCTCTAGTCTCTCCGTTCCTCACCACATCAGTCACTTACTGCCAGATTATTCTCTTAAAAAATGTCAACTCCCTTGTCCCTTTTCTCCCTCAGAGCCTATGCTAAAAACCTTTCACTCTTTTTTATACATAGTCTATTACCGAAGTCTAAACTTTTTATTCTGAAATTCAGGGCCTCCCAGACAGGATCTAATAAATGCCGAATTATTTTTTTTTAACCCAAAGAGCACTTATGAAATGGCAATTTAAGAAATATTTATTGATAAAATTTCTCCATAGGGTTAGTTAGGATATTAATAAAATATTGTATTCTGAAGTTATTATAATCCAGTTCACTTATTATGCAAAGTTACATGAATTATTGCTCCATAAATTAAGGCTGGACAGAAATTTTTCTTATCCTACTCCTTTTAGTTATTAGGCATCCATTTTCACTTAGTTCTTACAAAGATCTTAAATATTTTTCCAATTTTAAAATTTTAAAATTTAATTTTCCATTCTTTGTTTCTTGTTCTATAAGAGTTTGGAACATTTTAATAATAATAACTAAAAAAAATAGTAATAACTGGTTAGGAAATTCAGGGTAGACTATGAACTCTTATTTGTTGACACTTTCTATTTAATCTTGTTTATTACTTTTTAATATATTCCATATTTTTATTAGACCAGGTTTGAAAAAATATACTAAGATGTACTAGGGTATAAAATGTCTTTATACTTTCTAAGAAAACATTTTCAAAACAAGTGAATAGTTGTGTTAACAAAGGACCTATTTAACTTCTCCAAGATTGAGAACAGACTGTTTTAAATCTCTAATTTATGATGTTTTCAACATTGAATGTGCTTTTAAGTGCTTCTTAAAGATGGTGTAAAAACTGAGATTCTCTATGATCCGAAGTTGGATTCCTAAAATTGCCCCTGCCATTTAGTTTTTCATTTTTAAACTCACATCCTAACCACCGTTAATTAGATTGAAGTTGCTGTAGGCAAGAAACTTTTTTTCGATGGCCAATAGACACTTGAAAGATGCTCAACATCACTAATCAGCAAAATGCAAATCAAAAGTAGGAAATACCACCTCACACCTGTCAGAATGCCTACCATCGGTAAATGAACAAACAAGTGTTGGTGAGAATGTGGAGAAAAGGGAACTCTCATGCACTGTAGGTGGGATTGTAACTTGGTACGGCCACTGTGGAAAACAGTACAGAGGTCCTGCATTAGTCACAATAGCCCAAGTGGAAACAACCCAAATGCCCATTCACAGATGTGTGGATTAACATAATGTATTACATGCACACAATGGAGTATCGCTTAGCCTAAAAAAGGACATTCTGATGTGAGCTACAACATGGATGAACCCTGAGGACATTGTGCTAAGTGAAAGAAGCCAGACACAAAAGGACAAATACTGAATGACTCTACTTGTATAAAGTATCAATAGCAGGCAAATTCATAGAGACAGAAAGCAGAATGGCAGTTACCAGACTCGGGGGACAGGGAAGAATGGCAAGTTATTGTTTAAGGGGTACAGAGTTTGTTTGGGATGATGAAAATGTTCTGGAGATGGATATTGGTGATGACTGCATGACAGTGCAAATGTAGTTAATGCCACTGAAATGCACACTTAAAATGGTTAAAACAGCAAATTTTGTTATATATATTTTACCACAATTAAAAAAAAAAGCCACTGGGAAAAAATGAAAAACTAGAACTATTATATGACCCACCAATTCCACTTCTGGGTATTTATCCCAAGAAATTCAAAATACTAATTTGAAAAGACATATGTACCTCTACGTTCATTGCAGCATTAAATTACAATAGTCAAGATATGGAAACAACCTAAGTGTCCATCAAAAGACGAATGGATAAAGATGTGGTACATATATACAATGGACTATTACTCAGCTGTGAAAAAGAATGAAATCCTAACTGTTTGCAACAACAGGGATGGACCTAGAGGGTATTGTGCTAAGTGAAATCAATCAGAGAAAGACAAATACGGTATGACTTTGCTTACATGTGGAATCTAAGAAACAAAATAAATGAACAAATGAAACAGAAACAAACTCATAGATACAAAGAACAAATTGATGGTCACCAGACAGGAAGAGGGTTGAGAGGGTTGGGTGAAAAAAGTGAAAGAGATTAAGAAGTACAAAATGCCAGTTATAAAAATGGTCACGAGGACATCAAGTACAGCATAGAAAATATAGGCAATATTGTAATAACTATGTATGGTGTCAGATGGATGCTAGACTTACTAGGGTGAACACTTTGTAAGGTATAAATAATCACTATGCTGTATACCTGCAATTAAATGTCAACTGTAGAAAAATAATTTTTGAAAACTGGCTAAATTTTAGGAATGCATAGCAAAGAGAATGAGGAAAGTTTTATACATAAAGGTATATTCATGTAACAATGTTGAGACTTGTTCTGTTGCCTAAGGGCTGAAGAAAAGTATTCTACTTTCTAAAGAAAAATCATAATCTGGGTACAAAGATCCCCTTCTACGTTCACAAGAGACAATGGTGCTACCCTGAAATCACGACCCATCATCTCTCCTTTACCCTACCAAACAAGTCCATGTCAACCTAAGTATGGATGGATTGGGAATGGGGAGGAATGGAGAGAATTGTCCAAATTGTGTGAGAGAGTAAGTTTGTCAAACTTGTGAGAACTTATACTCCCCACCTCACCCCCAAGGCAGAATTTTAGAGAATCACTTGTAAAAGTTGAAGCCACCTGCCAAGGAAAGAGTCATGTGAGCACAGTGAAAAAGAGTTGGAAAAAGATACCAAGGAAGACATCAGGAGAAATGGTGAAGCAATCATCTACCCATGACTTCTTAGGTCAGTCAAGGTTATGGTTCCTGTGGTTAAGTAGGCATCTTTCAAAGTAGCGGGGCTTGAGCCTACTTGTCCGTGTCTCCTTGAGAGCAAACATCTGAAACAAGAGACTGAACTGTACCATTAGAGTGGGAGCCAAGGGAAGTTTGGAAGAGATGGAGTTGGAGTAGACCTCTCATTTAAGATAATTTGTACAATGGAGAGACCTCTTAGCCCACAGAGCCCCCAAGAACTCAGGCATGCAGCACCTAACTAGAGAAAGCCAGCATTTGTAGGCCTGCTAAACCAAGGGCAGCAACCAGATAGTAATACCTAAAAACAAATAAAAAAACCTACACTTAAAGGGCTTTAAGTAAAAATTGCTCAGAACAGAAGCTTTCTTTGGTTATTATTAAAGGTAGCACTAGATAATTCAGACACATGGCCCTTTCCAGTTCTCTGTACCTTTCCTCAACTCAAATTTCCTCTTATAGGACACCAGTCAGATTGGATTCCAGCCCACCCTAAAGACTTCATTCTAACTTAATCCTATCTCCAAATATAATCACATTGTTAGGTCCTAAGGGGTTCTACTTCAACATATGAATTTTAAGGGAACACAATTTGGCCCATTACACCAAGCAAGGAAAAAAAAAAAATTTAGACAGCTAAAAGCCTAGAAAGTTGAGGTCATTTGTAATAAACAAGCAAACCCTAAATAGTTGTGAGATTGAAAAAAAAAGTGTATGAGAAAATTAGATATGAAATTATAAAAGGTAAAATTCAACTAAACTGAGTAGGGGAGAAAGGGAAAAAGGAGATAAACATGTGCTGAAGGGTCGGTCCTTCTGTTCAGACCGGCAGTCACACTGCTGACGCCAGGCTGCTCACCTGCCACATGTGGATTCAGGGGTTAGAGAAAGGACCTGAGCAACTAGACTTCCTCGATTACCTTTACACTGCGCCGTAATTAAACAGCAAATTCTACATCGGTGCCTGTGGTTAAATAAAAGTAGTTCAACTGAACTGTCATTGCTTAGCTTCCTTTGAAGAAAATTGGGCTGTTTCTTCCCACCTATACCATTAGGAAATAGTTGTAGATCTTTTGAAAAAGGCATCTTCCTCGGTAGGTTTGACTTCGGCTAGTGTGGCACATCAGAGTAAAAATCGATTCCTCTTTTGAAGTGAGCTAAACTCATAAAGGCTGTGTTTTGACTTTATATTTTTAAATAAAACCTTTAAAGTCATATTAAGGCCTGTATTACTGACACAAGTCAGAGACTGATAGACATAAAAAGGCACAGCTGTTTCTTTTTTAAAAAACTGTGACAGCTGTCTACGGTTACTGAAATTTTGATGTGCTGGCTATGCCACGTATCCAGGACATATTTGCTGGGTCCTCCTTCACTCGGGCAGAACACGTCCACACACCTTTAATCTTTCAGAGTTCCTCTGCAGACCTTCCCCCCGACTGGCTGCCGGCATTCCCTCCTCTACCTACAGAGCACTGTAAGAAACTGTGACCTCAAACCGTAAGGGAATAGGAGGGACCTAGGTTACTGGGATAAAAGCATTTAACATTTGAGGAGATGGAAGTTAAAACACAACGGATATTCCTGCATATAGTCAAAATTACACTCGACTTTCCTGCAGAAGCTGTAATAAAGGACTCACAAACCATTTCGTCCCACGCGGGTATAACACCCTCCGCAAGACACCCCAGTCAGGCAACCCCCTCAAACAGCATCTCCACAGTGGGAAGAACCCTGCACACCGAGCACACCAAGTTATAGGCAGGTTGTGCCCAGTTTACCCAAGTTCTCCACCTGCTTCGTTAACACCAAATAGGAAGATTTAAAAACGATGCTGAACCACGGAATTCAATACACTCAAGCCTACATCCCATGTCATCAAATAATTTATTTGGAATCAGAATTAAAAGAACATTTGACAGATGTGAAAGGTATGTTTATTGTGATAGCTTCTGATCAGCCGTACAACTTATCTAGGACAAATTACCAGATAAATTTTATATTATTTCTTCAGGACTGGGGCTTGTCAAAGACTTCAAATTTGGGATCTAAGAAGAGAAAATAAAAAGGTTCAAGCTTAGCCACACTGTAATAAAATGCATTACTGAGAAGGCGTCAATATTTACCTCATCAATCTTCTGACTTTGTTTTAGTGAATATCTACTGTTTTCAAACATCTACATGGAAATATTGCAATTGCTAAAGATTTATTTAGCACCTACCAAGAGCCAAGCTATTAACTGACTTTACATATATCATTTAACTAAAACAGCCACATAAGGAAGATATTCTCTCCAAATGTCAGATGGGAAACAGGCACAAGTTAACTATCTAAGATCACACAGTTCCTGAGTGACATTGTGAGGATTCAAGATCAGGGAGTTTGATTTCAGACCCGCATGTTATGTGATCTTCTATACCAATGCCAAACATTTATCCCAGAGCTTCCCACACATACATCACTGTCCTAAAATATTCACACATTGTCATTTAATCCTCTAAACAATCCAAGTAAGTTTTAAAAAGTGTATATATTTTCCACTCAAAATGATCTCCCACAAGAATGAATCCATGATTAACGAGACTCACCTTCAAATTTGAAGTCGGGAAATGCATTCATGTCTGCTTTACCAAACATCTGCTTAAGCTTAAAAAGCTCCCTCTCCAAATCTTGCTGATATTCGGGGCCAGCGTCAACAGGTCCTCCAGATGACCTGTGTGTAAAGGATCGAGTAAAAACTCATTTTCTACACTAGTTTACAAAACCAAAATTACTTTTCACCATCAAGTTTCAGTAGATCTTTTAAAGACACTCATGTAGGGGGAAATACAGACTTTGCCAAAAGAAAAGTATTTCCACTTGAATTTCAATTCAAACTATTTTACTGTGAGGTTTCACATAAATGTGAGACAAATTTAAACACACCTCTACCAGTCAAGGGTTTTCGGTATCAAGGAAGGACACTTTTTAAGTCAGCATCCCTCGGGGTCTCAGCTGCAACAAGGAGGAATGACTCTGGAGTCGATGACTACTTCTGCTGGAACGTCAGTTCTGCCATTTAGTAACTGCATCAACAGAGCAACGCAGGGTGCACTCTAAACTTCAGTGTCACATCTAAAACTCAAGGTTCCACCTAACATGTACCACTTAGCATAGTGCCGGGCACATAGTGAACATTCACGTTACCTATTATTATTACCTGACTTAAACCAGCCACCACTAAATGGCTTTTAAAAGATCTTAGTCACTTTAAGTCTCTATAATAGGGGCCTAACAAAGAAGCAAATGATTTCCTATCCTCAGAGGTTTTGCCATTTAGAAGAAAAAATTAACATGTTTATAAACATCCCTTATGCTGTAAGGGATGTGATGAGCTTCAAAGACAGTTTAACAAAAAGCTACTCTAGTTGAGGAGACCAATTTTCCCAATACACTGTAATTAAAATTATCTTCCTAATACAGAACAGTCTTGTTCCACCCCAACATCCTGCTCAAAATCCTTTAATTTCTCATAAATGGCTTTCATATATCTTAATTGTCCAGTCTATAATCAAGGCCTTCATTAACCCCTCATTCTAACCTCATTCTATGCTTCCCTCCCCCCCACCCCCCACTCCTCATCTACCCTACAGTCCTGGGAAACAGCATTACACAATTCCCCAAATATAGCTCACACCACCATACTTTCCTCCTAAAAGGTATCCTCTACCCCCTCACCCCCAATCTGTCCAATCTTATCTAAACACCAATTATTCTTAGCCTAGGGTAGACTCCTGGGTGTGTCTATTGATGACCTCTGTGGGTCTGAGAACTCTCTCAAACTATAAGCAAAATTGTGAGTAAACTTTTTTAAAAAAACTAGAACAACAATCCATAGCTGCCCATGAAATTCTCAAGAGGGATAAATGACCTCAAACACTGCCTTCAAATCCAAGATAAAACAGTCACTCTTTCAAGACACCCTAAAATGACTACAACCAGAAAGGAGCTTTCCTTGCTATGAACTACCCAAACGCTGAATGTGCTGATCTCAGCACCTAACTCATTTTATCTTATAGTGTATTTACTTGCTTACAAGCTTCCTACATCTATCAGATATTAAAAATGTTGTGGAAATATAGGGTGGTTTCTTTCTTCATAGCCTACCAAAATTGCTAGCCCAGTATTTTGCACATGGGAGACATCTAAATAATTAAAAACAAAACCAAAAAAATCGAACTATTAACTGAGGTATACTACTTTTCCAAAGGTTTGGGGGTTAAACTTGATGATGGCTAAGGTCATCATTCATCTCTAAAACTGTGTAGCTCTCTAATCAAGATTTTCTTGGACTCGTTTTCTACTGTTTCAGAGTTTTCTGTCCTTTGACATTCCCAGAAATATATAAGGATGGAAAAAGCATTAAAAAAAAGTTATGTTTACTATTTCCCCTAAATCATGATGTCACAGAAGTGGCACTAAATTGAGTTAGAATATTTTGATTCTATGTTTTTCCCCCCAATTAGTGTAATGACTTAGGGCTAATCAATGTCTAAGTGGTTTAGGTTTTCAAATACAGTTGTTTAGTTATATGCGGGGAATACATTCTAAGATCTCCAGTGGATGCTTGAAACTGAGGATAAAACTGTACCCTATATTTACTATGTTTTTTCTATACACATATACCTATGATAAAGTTTATAATCAAATAGAACAATTACAACAAAATACTGTAGTAAAAGTTATGTAAACATGACCTTTCTCCCTCCCTCCCTCCCTCTCTCTCTCTCTGATAACCAACCTAATAACCTAGATGGTTACTAAGTGACGGACTGGCAGGTAACATACACAGAATGGATACATTAAAGGAAGGGATGATTCACATCCCAGCCCAGACAGATCAGTGCAGTGAAAGATTTCATCACAGAACTCAGAATGACATGCCATTTAAATTTATGCACTGTTTATTTCTGGAATTTCTATTTAATACTTTTGGACGGAAGTTGAACGCAGGTAACTGGAACCACAGAAAGTGAAACCACATGGAAGGAGAAACTACTGTTTAGACCCAAAACGATTTACAAGTTCTTATATACTTCTGTGAATTGAGTCTAGCTTACAATAAATGGCATTATAGTATGTCTAATATGACAAGATATAATAGGATTCTCCCTTAAAACCCATATCAAAAAGACAAAATTTGTGACTTAAAAAAATTGAAGATCTTTGCTCCTTTTTTTAAAGCACCTTATGAACTTGTATGTCAAGGCTCAGCTCAGTGGTCTCAGACACTTTCAAACACCAAGTAATTTTTTAATTACCATCTCAAAATTAACATACTTTAAATATTTATACCATGGTTGATTATCTACCCACTTACTGTCGCTTCGTTCTATACTCTCTAATCTTGTCCACGAAGAGTTTCTGTACAGGATCAAGTTCTTTAAATGCCACTGCTGTAACACCAATATTCCTCCTCAAATGGACTGAGATTGCAGACTGCAGGATAGAGGACAATCTGAAGAGCCTCTGAAGAATCATGGTGATTCTGTCATGGAAAACAAGCACCAGAATGTTAATATACTTTAACATGTATATGTTAATTATAAAATTAATAATTAATACACTTTAACATGTATAATTATAAAACACCTCTAAATATATCATATAGTGGGAATCTAATTGTATTAATTGCTACAGAACTTAAAGTATACCAGAACTCAGTGAATTCTAAGAACAGTTTTCTGGCCATAGCTCTATTCCCTTCTCCATTCTTCATAGCATGTTTTTACTTCTTAAAGGCCCTGGGACCTAGGAGCTGTTAGGAACTCAGACCTTGTGTGTAGCTCCACTATGGTTAGATGAAGGAAGAAAGCACTACATATAGGGTGGGTGTTTCTTCTCCACGAACTTAAGTCTTGGACCAGAGGAAACAGTCAAGCTAGGATGTTAGTAATCTGCCCCCTCCCAGCAGGAAAAGAAAAACCCTGGCCCCAAAATAAATATGCTAGGTTCCCTTGACCCCCTCAAAAAGCCAAAAGGGAGCTAGCTGGGCAGGGACACTGGAGACAGCTGCTTCAGTCCAGGATTAATAGCCTGAAATTTTCTACTTGGCAGACCCCCAGGAAGAGAAACTGCAGTGCCCGTTAGAACTGCAGGATTCAAGGCATTCAGTAACAACCAAATCTTTAAGTCCAAAAGAACCAACAAGGAAAAAGAGCAACCAGCCCAAGAGAACCTACCAAAAAAGAGGGGAAATCAAGAAGTACAAACTCATCAGTAATAGAGAATTTGTAAAGGAGATGAAAGCTTGATTTTTAAAAATGAAGACTTTCAGATATCCAAGTCCTTCAACTTCTCGAAGCTAAAAGACACAATTTTCTAACCAAAAAATTTCAGTAGATAAATTAGAAGATGATCTCAATTGAGACCTCATTTCATGTCTCAAAAAATCAAATGCAAAAACATTCCAAATTACGGCAAATATATGCAAACATGAATTCCAAAAGAAAGGGAATGAGGAGGCTATAAGTAATTGGAAGAAATTTCCCTCAGATTGAGATGGTGTATTAAAGCGAAAAGGCTTACTAAACCCTATTTTGAAATAGTGATAAAAGATTCACACCTCAATATAGCTTGGTAAAATGTCCAAACTTTGCAGTGAAAACCTTACATGCTAACGATCCCCATACCCTCCAAATTACCTAATAACAGTAATCATCGTCATACTAATACTGGACTTTTATCAAGTTGTACTTCTACTGCTCAATCTGTGGACCAGTGGTAATATACAAATTGTGTTACTTGTCTATAGTGATACAAAAATTGGTAATAAGTATTCAGAAATTGTAAAGCAATTAATTATATCAATTGAATTTAGTAATAAAAATTAGAGTTTGTATTTTGTGTGTCTTCATTGTTTTGTATTTCATCTAATTTTTCTGATAATTCACTTTTGTTGTATTCTTCAAAAGCATCCACAAGAGTTGGGATAAAATGGCCCTTTACCACCTGAGAGATTGGGGATCACTAGGCTAGAGGACAGTAGAGTAGCACAGTGATTCACAAAATGGGTGGGGTATCCTCGAGGAGATATTTGGCAACGTCTGAAAACATTTTTGGTTGCCCTGAATGAAATAAGTGTTACTGACTTCTAAAGGCCAGGATGCTGCCAAGCATCCTATAATAACAATAACAAGAACAACGGCCTCTCACAACAAAGAATTATCTGGTCCAAAATGTCAATAGTGCCCAAGTTGAGAAGCCCCGGAACAGCATATAAAACTACCGAAAGAAATCCTACAATCAACAAAATTTCCTTCAACCGCCAGGGAGAATGCAAACTATTTGAAGAAATTAAAGAATTCATCATATAGCATTCTTATACCCCATCAGAGACAAATGCTTGAGAAAGAGACTTCAAGCAAACAACAGATGACTTTAAGGTGCTACTTATTATCATTCCCATTTTACACACACAGAAACCAAGGTTTAGATGTAAATACCAAGTCCAAACAGAATCTGACTGGACACAAATATATTTTAAAAATTGTGCAACTCAAGGTATATTTTCCCTTCTGGCAATATAAGGACATACTTAATGCTCAGCAATAGGGTCAACTAACATTTGTTCAGCCCTCAGTATTTCGCAAAGTACTTCCATACATAGTCTCTCCTTGCACACTTTTGACACTACTTTAATTAGAGGAAGGTGTCTATAAGAAAAGTTACTAAATTGCCCATATTTCCACAGTTAATTTTCTCTGATTGCAAAAATCATGTAACATGGGTACAGTCCATTTTCACTACTCTCATTTCTATCATCTAAGAATTGATTCCCAAATCACACTCTAATTTTGGTCTTTTTCTTGAACTCCAAACCTATATATTCAACAGCTCTCACCCCTTCCTAAATCCTACAGGGCCCTCAAATTCAACTTGTCTAAAAAATGAACACACAATCTCACTATCAAAACTTGTTCCTTTTCCTTTATTCCCTTTCATTTCCCCCCCCACACACTTATTAAACATCTAGTGTGTGCACTGTCAGCTGGCTCACAGAACAAGTGTAAAATACCAACTTAGTACACAAACAAGGGTAAAATACCAACTGTGGTGTAAGTTCTCTATTCGAGTACCATGTAGTGCCAAAAGAGCCTGTGACAGGGATTTGACACATTCTTTAAAAGACTGGGAAGGCAATAGCAAGAAAAAGATACAGCATTGTACAGCGGGAGAGTGGTTCTGTTTACAGTGATGGCTGACCAGCCTAAGGTCAGTTCTTTCGGACTCTTCAAAGCATATTTTTAAAGTCAATTCACAATCCACCTTGACTCGCTCTTTTTTATTCCGGAAAACCTTGCTGTGTTCGCATAAGCACACCCCTATCACCCTCCCTCAAGTTAGCGTCCAGTTCCTTGGGGTTGTTGAGGTGTGTAGGATTGTGCTCGAAAAGAAAGTGTAAAACAAAGCTGCCTAACCAAGTTTTAGCGCTATCAACATTTTTAGGTTGCAAACTTTTAAGACTATCACCCTTTTCCCTCTTTTGGTGCACGTTCTGCTTTAAACAGCTCAGAGCGATGCCCGCGTGTCATCGGGATTGGGCAGGCCTGGCTGCAGATCTGCTCCACCAGCATGACCTTGAGCTGCTACAGCTGGGCTCCGAGTCCATGAAACCCCCTACCCCGCCGCCTCCCTGCAATCCGCACCACCCCTGTTTGCCCTCAGAGCGGTATTATCAAGGCTATATATTGAGTCTACAGCGAACTTCGAGGCCTAAAAGCACCGAAGTCTGCAATGACCCAGACCAGGCCGTGAAGGTGCCCGGGACAGAAAGCTGCTCTCTCCTGAAGGGCAAAGGTGATAGACAGCCCAGGCCCCGTTAAGAAACTCAGAATTGTAGTCCCAAGAGGCTAAGCTAATCCAGCTACCCCTCAGTCACCTTGCACTCAGTCCAGAGCTGCCAGAGCCACCGCCGCCGCCACCGTTCTACTTCCGGCCCTGGCTCCGCCCCCACCCGCCTACCCGCTATCGCAATGCATTATGGGCCGCCGTTTCAGTCGGTCGACACTCACCGGACAGGAAGCGTCTCGGAGACAGTCTGCGACCGGACGGCTCTAGGTGAGACAGAAAGCAAACAGGAGGAGGAAGTGGAGGGTAAGTGCTTCCGGGTCCCCTAGTGGCGCCTCCGCCATCTTTCCTTCGCCTAACTTGACCTGCTCTTTCCCTCCTGGAAACCTTGCTGTGTACGCATGCGCACTTGGACGGCCTTGCCCCTTAGTTCAATCCTTCCCGCCCCTAATCAGCGTGCTGCCCCTTGGGTTGTTGAGGTGTATGAACGTACAAAGTGACAGAGTGTAAAACAAAGCCGACCGGGGCGTTGTGTTCCCTTGTGCCTCGTGAGCCTCCGTTGCCGACGGCGTTCGGTTCGCGCAACCTGCTGGGAGTTGTAGTCCTAAACCCGGGGGTGCCTGGGAGGCGGGAGGGGGGTTGGAGTTTCGGCGCCGATTCCGCGGGAAGGGCCCAGGGGCCTCACACTTCGAGTCGCGGGAGCCGCTCGTTTTACCGGGAGAGACGCTGCACGTGGATCCCGCGCCGCTGCTGTTCTCAGCCGGCTCTGGAGTGCGGGCGGGGGCCACAGGGTCGATTCTGGAGCGGGTGAGTGCGGCCGCGGGGGAGGCGGGGAGCGCGGGCCCGCGCGGGCCGGCTTCGTTCCGGGGCCTTCTCCCCCAAAGCGGCCCCCCCCGCGGCCGCCTCTGTGTTTTGTTTCCGCTGGTCCCCGGCGCTGTGACTCCCATTTCCGTTCGTGGAGACTTGAGGGAGCCGGGTGGGGAGGGGCGGGGGAGGCTGTGCGGGGAGGGGAGGGGCGGGGGGCGCGCGGCGCGGGGCTCTAGGAAGTCGCGCGCCCCCGGGGCCCGGGCAGTTCCTGTCTCCTTTCGCTTCTTTCCCTATCTGTCCGCTGATCGACTGTCCGTCGAGGTCCGCAGCCTCTTCGGTCGGGATGTGATCATGACGCCCCCGGGATTTCCGGGGAAGATGCGAAACTAGTTTTGCCGACCCAGCGATTCACTCTCACTTCCAATCCAGTTGTCTTTCTAGAGTTGCCCATACATAGTTGCATCAAAAACATTTGTAAATGTGTATGGTGGCTTTTTTTTTTTTTTAAGAAGCAGTGTATTAATGCAGCTCGCCAAATTCTTTAGTTAGTTAGTTTTGTTTTTTTTTGTAGGATAGGCTGTTTGTATTTAGCGATCCTAGTTTGATTAGGTTAACGGCTAGGAAGACAAAGCTTAACAGTTAATGTTTTGCAAGATAATTAGTAGTAATTTAAAGATACAAGCAATAGGTCTGACTGGTGGGAGGAGCAAAGATTTAGAAGGGTTCACTTGGTGAAAGTGACGTACTGGGCAGTGCTAACATTCTTAGGTACTGTAGTCTTAAGCTTTAGAAGAAACTGGCTAACTCTTTACAAACTAAGGGAATAATCCCTCTCTTTTAGAGTTTGGTCCAGGCTTTCCAAGCTTATTATTAGACATATTCTGACGCTAGGTGGACTTAAGTCAGTTTTACCTGGATTGCGCATACAGGACTGTATGTTATGGAGTGATACACAGTCTTGAAGTAAGAATATAAGTGCCCAGCTAGGTGTTGAATTAACCTAAGCCATGAGAGCATATGGAGGCTGAATAGTAAATTAAAGCTGCTTACTTTAATCTCCCTCCAACTTTTATTTATAAAACTCCAAATCTACAGGAAAACTGAAAAATTGTACAATGAAATTCTACAATGAATACCTGGTAGGGAGGTCACCAAGTGTTCATCCTTGTCCACACTTGCTTGCTTGCTTCTTGTCAACCCCTCTAACCCTCTCTTTTTCTTTCTCCTCACCACCTCTTTCTCCCTACCTCCCCATGCACACATATACACAGATATATGTGCTTTTCTTTTTCCTAACTGTTCACTTAATTTTTAAAAATGAAAATGTCTTTTAATTTCTCTAGGTTTTTGAAAGTATTTTTTAGCTTGAGAAAAGTGCAGTCGATCAGACGGTTACTCCCACATTACACATATTTACATTAAATATATATTATACATTTTATGTATGTTACATATTCAATATATAAATGTGTTTATGTTATATATTTATGTTATAAATACATATATTTATCTTTTATTGTCTTTATTGGGAAAAATTGTCCTAAACTCTAATAATGTGTTCCAGTGAAAAATAATCCTACTCAAGTTTATCCATAGCTCCAAAAGAGAATGCTCAACTGTATTTTATTGAATACACGCTTTTCTTGGAGGTTTCAGTTAAATTTAAGTTTAGTTTGTATCCATTTTGTAACCCCAGGGAGAAACCAGGGCATCAGGGAGCAGCCCTAGGGTGGAAAGGCTGTAGGTAAGGTTCTCTTTGCCATTTTAAGTTTGGACAGAGTCTTGGGGAATTGGTTCCAGAAAAAGAGCTAACTTAAGCATTGATATCAAAGATTTGGACAATTTCCAAATCTCTCCTTTGCTTCCCTAGACTAAATTTAGAGAACTGAGAGAGAGAAAAAAAGATCCACTTAGAGACTGTGAGTATTTTTTCCAAAAGTGTTTTGGGTTCATTTTTTTTATTTGGCACCTTCTTTTTAAAAGTTAAAGGATGTTTCTTTTTTGACAACTCCTTGTTTTAGTGCTTATGTCATGGAAAACCACAGGTATCCCTTCTGATAAGCTCGAATGCCCATTTCATAGCCTCTGATTACTTTCTTATATATTTTTTCTATGTTTTTCCAAGATTCCCAGAAAATTCACTTGCTTTTTAATCTTTTTTTTTTTTTAATTGGTTATGAAGATAGGAGTGGACCTCCTTGGTAGACTTCTATGAAAATAAAACATAAAGATCTTCTCCAGTGCAACTCTGCTATAAACCTTAGTGTTCCTCATTTTGTTTTGTTTTGTTTTGTTTTTCAGTACAGAGTAATTTATACAATATTGTGTGTGTACATTATTTTTGATTTTAACTGCTACCAACATTCCATGGTATATGCTGCTTTCACACTTTTCTTGTATCACACACAGTACTTGTATTGGCTCCAGCATCTAGCTATCACCAACAAAGCTGCCCTGAACATCCTTGTCAATCAATGAGACTGTCTCTGGAATGCTTATCTAAAGGCAAGATTGCCGAGTCATAGGTATAAGTGTATTTGATTTGGGCAAGTGCTGCTAGATTTTTCTCCATAGTAGCCAGACCTGTCTGTACTCCATCAAGAGAGGCAGAGGGTTCTTAATGTCCCATGTCTCTGCTAATGCTTTTCAGTATTCAACATTCCAATTTTTGCTACACACAACACAAATGCACCTGGTAAAAAGTGGTAATTCCTTGTTTTAAATTGCATTTTTGAATGATTTGAATATGTACATTTTTTTGTTTGTTTCCCTTTATGTGAATTTTTTTTTTCCTGTGTTTTATCTGCTTTTCTAACTTGTCCTGACTTTGGGGAGGTTGTTATTAATTTGAAGGCATTCTCTGTCTATTCTAGTTATTAGCCCTTCATCATTTTTTGGATATTGAAAATATCTTTTCCATACTGTCACTTGTTTACTGAACATAAATCTTAATTTTTATGTAGTCGAATCTGTTTTTTTATATGGTTTATGTTTTTGGAATTTAAGAATTTCTATCACTAGTCCACAAAAAAATGCTCACCATTTTCTTCTATTAGCTTTATAGTTTTACCTTTCACATGAAGTCTTTAAGCCATCTAGAGTCAATTTTATATGGTGTGTAATAATGCTTATAACATTTTTATTTTTTCAGTACGTATTAATAGAGTGCCTACTAAGGGTGAGGCATTGTTCAAAGTACTTTTACACATCTATAAATAGATATCCCTTCCTGGGTGGAACTTATGTCGTCTTGCATGGTTGGTCCCTACTGGGTCACCACCTGTTTTGTTGTAGTGCTCAGGATGAATTCCACAGTTTACACATAGTAATTTTAAGGAACAGACATTACTGGTGAAGAGGAAGACTTAGAGAAGGAAACAATAGTTCTTTTTTTCATTATCCCAACAAAAGTCTGCTGGCACCTAGACAGTCTGCTAGATGCGCACGATGTATATCTTATATCTGTTCTAGAGGAGAACCCCACTCTCTTATTGGTCTTTCTTATGGGTGTGTATGTGAGAGCAACCTTAAATGTAGGAAAAATCAGACCAAATTCTAAATTTGGATGCAGCTCCTTAGATTCTAAATTTTCAGAAAATCAGCTCTCTAGCAGTTCGAAATGTTGGAGTCTGAGGAGAGTTACAGCCCTTTGTAAAGTGAGAAAGAAGACTTTCCTAATGCTACTGTAATAAATTACTTCTGATAATGTGCATATTGATAATTTTGTTACTTTATTTTTCTGTTTTAGAATATTGCACTGGCACTTAAAAGATATGTAATTTGTAACACAAATAGCTAGGATTAACTTTAATTTTACATCATTCTCAGTACAGTGCTAATAAGGTACATTCTTTATTCTGCTAACAAAGTATAGCTCTTAACTGAACAATTTTAGTTCATTTCCATGTTGATTTTTAAGCTACAGGTTTGACTGTTACTGAGACAGTTATTGTAATGTAGTTGACATATCTTTCATTTGATTTTGCAGTAACGAGTTAATTTAGTGGCTGAGATTGGCCCAAAAAATATCCCAACAAATCCAATGGAATGATGAAGAAGTCATGTTAGGCTAATATACACTATCTAAACAAAGGCTAGTTTATAAATACCATCTGCGGATATTCTTTTACGTGTGAAGATTACCTCCTCCTCTTCTGCTTGCTTACTCTCCACTTTTATTTGAATTGGGTATATACTTCTTGTGTGGCATTTTTGCTTGTACTCATAGTTTCAAAACATCTTAAAATTTAACTCTTGCAGGGCTGAGTTTTCGAAATACTTCAACCATGACTAAAAGAGAAGCAGAAGAGCTGATAGAAATTGAGATTGATGGAACAGAGAAACCAGAGTGCACAGAAGAAAGGTTGGTGTTTTCTGAATTTACTACCTTTTATATTATTAACATACCTAATTAAAATTAAGAATCAAGCCAGAATTCTTTTGGAGACTTTATTTTTTTTTCCCAACTGACCTCAGCATGTACTACCTTTTTTCTTCCGACTTAATGAGTTTGTAGCTGGGAGGGAAAGATATTTTTAAACTAAAGATAACAATAAGTATAGGTGATAATGACCAAGCCCTTGATTGTGATGATTTTTATCTCTTATGACACTGTTTTGATTTTTTTCTTTTGTTAGTGCTGGTTTCTTTTCAGAAAGTTTAAGTCACAGCCTGAACTAGTTTAGCAAATATATATAACTGCTATGAACTAGTAACTGTCAGGTGTATTTGAATATATGAGACAATAACCTGCGCTTGGAGGCCACATTGTATTTGAGGAGACATACAGGAACATGAGTAGTTACATGCGCAGTGCTAAGCATATAAAGCAGTGAAAAGTGTTAGTTCTTGGAACAGTAATGGGCTATTACTGACTCTATTAAGGAAAGAGGGCCATGATAATAAATTCAGAATCCAAGGGGGAGAGTATCGGCAAAAATAGAGATTTGGGAGTCAAGAAGAAGGCTGAGGAAGGGTAGGGCTGATGATCCTACTTTACTGTGTAAAGCAGGAGATGAGATAATATGCTAAAAGTAAAATAGTAGAGACTAAATAGTAGAGAAGGTTTAGAATAACTGATGAAATGAACACGATAACTAAGGTTAAATAGGATGCTGAGAGTTAAGAATGCAGGTGAGATTTAAGACTGTTAAAAAAAAATTTATTGTGGCAACAATTCTTAACATGAGATCTACCCTCAACACATTTTTAAATGTACAATAAATACAGTGTCGTTAACTATAAGCACAATGTTATATGACAGATCCCTAGAACTTATTCATTTGGCATAATTGATGCCAGTTGATTAAGCATATCTCCATTTTTGTTTCACTTTGTTTGGCCAGCAGTCTGTGGTTACTTGTGCCACCTTCTCTTCTGTTCAGAGGGGAGGTCTATCTGGAGCTCAAAAGACAAACCTTATTTTAGTTGTCCTTAGTCTTCTCTACCACCATGCCTTGGCATAGGAATATTTTCCTGATGGAAAACATCTAAAATGTCTTGGCACGACCACCTGAGACACCTTAAATTTTTAATAGAGCATTTCAACTTATTTGATTATGTGATTTTTCTCCAGCAGAAGAAACTAGAGACTACATGCCTCTTTGTATGTATATATGTATGTGCGTGTGTATATTCATTCATTTATTCATGTAACAAATTACCCCCAAACTTAGTTCTGGTTCAGGGTTTTTCATGAGTTTGAATTTAAGCTGTTAATCTGGCCTACAGTCATCTGAAGAGTTGACTGGGACTAGCATATCTGTTTCCAAGATCACTCATGAGACTGGTGGCAGGACCACTCACTTCCTCACCACATGGGCTTCTCCGCAGGGCTGCTCATGACATGGCATCTGGCTTCCCCTAAAGTAAGTAGCCTGAGAGAGAGTGCTCACCAAGATGGAAGCTGCAGTGTCTTTTTAAATAACCTAATATAAGAAGTGATATGTCACTTCTGCGTTAGTCCTTGGGTCACACAATCTAACCTTAGTAGAATATGGGAAGGAACTATAAACGGGTGTGAATATTAGGAGGCGAGGATCATTTGAGCCACCTTGGAGCCTGACTTGTATATATTTATTTTTACGCACACGCGCGCGCGCGCGCGCACACACACACACACACACACACACACTTTCTCTGTCTCTCTCTGTCTCTCTCCCCTCACTCCCTCCATCTGTCCCTCTCAATCTCTCCCCGCCCCACCCCGCCCCTCTCCCCTTCCCTTTTCTCACTCTCCTTTCACAAAGCCTTAACTTTTTACTGTTTGGCCTCTTACAGAAAAACTTTGCTGATGTTTCTTGTTTCCTGTGGAGGTTGGTAGTTGCTCTGTTGGCCTGGGGAGTAGCTGTGTAAGGGAGAAGTTGTTACCCAGCTGTAGCAGAATGTCGCTGTGTAGGAATTTAGGTGGCAACAAAATATTTTTAAATGTTTTAAATGTTGAGTTCATGTAAAGTAGATCTTTAAAAATTTGTCTTAAAGCGGCATCTGCCTCAAGCAATCATTGTTACAAAAAAAGGAAAATATAAACACTGTCATAAAAATACTTAACCAAAAGGCCCAACTAGTCTACCTTAACTAATAATAATAGTTTAGTATTATTTAAAAACAATGCGTTTTTAAGCTTGAACAGTCTTTTATAAGTTTTAGAAGTTTTAGAAGGAATATAAGCTATATGCATTCATTGAATGTAATATATATTGCATTATACTTAGAATTTATATGAAAATGGAACTTGACAAATTTTTAAATACATACTGGTTTTGACAACTGCAAATGAGATTTAAATTTTATTTAAATTAAACACGTTGTGAAACCTAATTGAATTCCAGATTTACCAGTTTAGCAAATATTACCTGGTGTCTTTTTGTTTTGCCTCAAATAAGGATTTACAAAGGATATGTAGAATTACTTACCAAAGGTTTTTCCTTTAAGGAACTTATATTTCCATTGAATTAGAAATATGAAATAGCAATGCAAAAGAGCCCTAAGAGAGTTTTAATTCTTTTTAAATGTGGTCCTATGCTGATTATAACCAGTAGTTTTCGGATTAAATTAAATGGAAGGTTTTTATATGTTACATTTTCATACTTTATAATTTATATTTACTTAATTATATTTATGTTTGGAAGGGCAATTGACTGGTAGATGGCTTACAAATTTTGAGAAGACTTTTCATCTTCCTTTCTGGGCCTAAAATTCTTCAAAATAACTTGAAAATATAACAGATGCAAACATTTTCCCTTAAATATTATATATGGAATGTTCATATGTATATATACACATACATACAAAGATATATATATATAATGAGATATATTTGCAAGGGTGCTTCAAGTTAGCATTTCTTTGTGTGGCTTAATATTTAGTTTGGCAACACTAGTTGGTGATGAGTCTACCACTATGAATGGTGTTTATGCAGAAACGAGTTTCAAAGACCAGAAATGTATTTTGGTATTGAATTTTGTTTTCAGCATATTATTACTTTAATACCTAGGATGAAAATGTAATTGTTAACCATTGTATCCTTTAACATTTAGCATTGTAGAACAAACCTACACACCAGCTGAATGTGTAAGCCAGGCCATAGACATCAATGAGCCAATAGGCAATTTAAAGAAACTGCTAGAACCAAGACTACAGTGTTCTTTGGATGCTCATGAAATTTGCCTACAAGATATCCAGGTAATTTTATTTTTTTGAGATTTATTTCAACATTTAAGTCTATTTTAGGAATATTTTTTGTTGACCCTTAATCTCTATAGCTGTAGCCTTTATCTATCTCACTAGATTTGACCTGTTTTATGAACTTTAAGCATTTAAAAATAAAAGCAATTCTTTCAGCAAAATTGTCTCTATTTAAAGTTATATTTAAAAGATTGAGTACTGAGTCAAATATTTCATTTTTTTTTTTTATTTTCACAAATATAGAATGAGAAGTTTAAATTTGAATCAGAGCTTAAACATAAAGTAGTGGGAAGCACATTGACTTTGGAAGCTGAAGAGGCATGTCCTCCTCATTCTATTTGTAACTAGCTTTTAAATTCTTTGTGCATTAGTTTCCTTATCTTTAAAATGAGATAATTTTACCAAATGATTTTTACATCACCTTCCATCTTTATTTGCTCTATTAGTAAATTTCAGATGAGAATTTAAATACCAGTGTTTATATTTATTGGAGTTTATTACAATAGGATTTTACCTGTTATAGTGTTACAGCAATATACTATGTTTACAGCATATTTATATTCTTTCTTTCTTTTTTTTTGGTGTAAAGGTAGTAGGCTATACTACATATACTACAGTTTATGCTGATTTTTTAATACCAACTTATCATAATATATATTGCCAATTTTTTTGATCAGTTTGTTTTATTCTTTACTCCTTTTCCTCCTGTATATTATAGCACTTTTTGCTTTATTTTTTAAAAATTAAAATCATATGTCTACCATTTTTAAATAAGATTTTGATGTACAATAAGTTGAAATGTTTTAATGAAATTTGTGCATTTTAGTTGCCATTTAACCATACTTTTATGTTTTCCTTTTAATAAGTCTAGTAAATGTTGAGAGAAGAAGGAAATTGCTCTCCTAAAACTAGAGAATGTAGATGGGCCTAATAATATTACAATTTAGGATTTAAGGTTTTCCTTTATTAACAGTGAAAGAATAAATTAGCATATTTTTGGAAGGTAATTTAACATTTAGTGTTTATTAATTTTGGATGTGAAATATCTAGCAATTTCACCTCAATGAATTGTTCTTACTGAAATGCTCAACTGTCTGAGCAAAGGTGTATGTCTGAAATGTTTGTCGCATGGTTGTGCAGAAACTGAAAATCAATGTTCCAAAAACAGAGACTTGGATAAATAAATTCTATAGATTGGAATTCAAGGCGCCCATTGAAAATTGGTGGACTACAGCTGTCTGGGCCGTTATGTTGAATGAAAAAATGAACACAGAACACTCTTAAATTATCTTATTTAACCTGCACATCAGTCTTTGAAGTCAACATATTCTTAATCACATTCTGCAGATGTAGAAATTGAGATTTAAAAAGGCTAAATAGTTTTACCATTTGTAGCTACCTAGGGATTCAGCCTGTGTGTCTCCGAAACTTGCTTCCCTTGCTTGAGGCAGAATTTTAACTTTGTTTTGGGTAACTCAGTGTCACTGGACTTTACCCATTTTTCTCATATGTAAAATAAGGGGGAATCTGGACTTGAGCTCTTACTTGTCTTTCAGCCCTAACATTTGTTGCTGCTTTTGTGATGCCTGGCTTAACCAAAATGAAAGTATAACCTCCAAAGTACCCAACCTACCATAGATTTTCCATAAATATTAGTTGAATAAATAGAAATATGCATAATTCATAGCATCATAGAATGTAAAGCTAACTTTAGATCTAAGTCATTGTGCATTCCTCCCTGTCCCCATTCCTCTCTTCAAAAAGGATATGGGTATCAACTTCTGTTCTCCATATCGGTTTATGCAACATACATTCAGACTCAAAATGCTTGCTGCTTGTGGCAATGCTTTTGTATTTTCAGATTAATGCTGACTTGAAAGCTGATGGAACAGCGGAGTAGTACTTCTTTGAAGAGTATAACCCAGGATCAGATACAATGCTTGAGTTTTGTCCTTGTGCCAGATGGGTCTTACTTAACTAGCTAGTGTATTTGGTACCTGAGAGCTCACTTGCAGAGTTACACATGCTATAGCTTCTAGTGGATAATACCAGTGTCTGTCTGCTGGAGAGGGGAGAAATCTTAATAGCAGGAGAATTTTTAACAAAGTGTCAGGCAACAAAACTGCCACATTCGACCTGTCTGTCTGCTGAAGGGTTAAACAGCTTGTCTTGCCCCTGATTAAGTTAGATACATAGTCACTGAAGGTTTTAGGCTTTATATGTATGACATTTTTAATATTAGAAAATGTACTCGTACTGCAACTACAGTATTTATGGAATTCTTGGCAATGAGAGTAGGGGAGTTTTATACCTCCAGCTCTATATTATGCAGACACACAGAGATATACATTATTCAAGATAATTACAATGAAAAACTATTTGAAAACTGGCAACAGAACATGTCTAAAAGTCAATTTCTTTTTGTCATCAATTTGTCATTGTGTGAAATGCATTCACTGTAAGGAGACATGACGGAAATTGATATTGAAAGGATATAGAATTATGATTAAAGATGTTCATAGGTCACGTAGTAAAGTCATAAATAAGTCCTTTAACTTTATTAACATTGTGATTAGAAACGTAGAGTTAACTCTGATCTTGAGTGTATATCATTGGTTACAAGTGAATTATGGCAGACATTATATTAATAAACATAAATTATCCCCACTAGTTAAATAGTCTTGCTTTTTCTCAACAGATAAATTACATTATTTTCTACTTTAAATACTTTTACAGAATAAGCAGTTGCTTTTTGCTGTTATTTAAAAATCTCAAACTATACTCCAGAGCTAGAGAAAACTGCCATTTAAAATAAATGTTTATGTTGTCCTTAATTACTACCACAGTGGTTAAAATATTTCGATTTGGCAAAGAATTAAATGATATAACAAATAATTAAATGTGTTCTTATAATTCAATTAGTATGCCTCAGTAATTAAGTCCTGTTTGGTACATCCATTTTTATTAAACCAGATGATTGTGTTAAAATAATCTTAATCGTTTTACCCATGTTTAGCTGGATCCAGAACGAAGTTTGTTTGACCAAGGAGTAAAGACAGATGGAACTGTACAACTTAGTGTACAGGTAATTTCTTACCAAGGTACGTCAATTTTAGTGCAAGCTTAGTTTGTTTTTTAAAATATGAGAACTCAGTTTTATAAGTTTGGGGAGTTTTAGATGATGGTTGATTAAATTACTTAATGACATGTTATAGACAGATATTCATGCTTTGGTTTAACTTTTATCTGTCAAGGTGAAGCAGATGATATAAAACATTCTACCTAGTTTCATCAGGAGGAGATATAGTATAGAGTAGTAAGTAACATGATCACAGAGAGGGCTGGAAGAACAGATTCTGGTTGATTCTAAGAATGCCTGAGCCACACAGCAGAACTAGACTTCCAAGGAAGCTGCTGCCCTGTTGCGATCCTGGGACCATGCTGCTTTTTTAGTGATCCAGAGTAGCCAAAAAATGGATGCCATGTGCCTGCTTATCCCCTCTTAACTCGTTTCTAAATAGAAGGCTTATGCCAATGATTCTAGAGCCTACATTACAATGGGGACCCCTGCTGCAAGGAAATCTAGTCTCTGCAGTTTAGCATAAAAAAAGAGGAATTTGCAAAGGGTGTTGATTGACCACAGTCAGCCATATCCATGGTATTTTACAAATCTCGTGTAGGTATCCAAGTTAGAAAGAAAATGAGGAAACCATTTTTGGTGGCTTGAATTTTAGTTTTTTTTTTTTTTTTTTTTTTTTTAATGTGGCTTATTGGGATTGCTAACCAGAGTTTTACACTAATTTTGATCTCTGAATATATATTGCTTACAATTATGTTTCACAAACCAAAGACTATGAAAATGGTAGTTATCTGCTATTGATCTTTAATTTCCCCAGGATTGTCTGTTGGTAGGAATATGAAATAAATCTTTGTTTTTATCTTGAAAAGCCTAGTGACCTGTCAGTGCAACTGTATTTAAAAAACGTTTACTTGATGAAATTTGAATAGAGGATTAGAAGATAAAACACTTTTCAAAAATTCTGATTGTTTGTCTCATGTATATTTGAATAAAGTAACTTCTGTTTACACCACCTAGTGAATGACAGTATATTTTTCTGGAATAATTTGTTTTCACGAGAGATTGAAATTGTTTTGCTTTTTCTTTCAAATGCACTTTAAATTTTGATATAGATTGTAACAAAATCAGTGAGCAAATAGTATCTGTTGAGCAGAATGATAGTTTCTTAAAGCTGTCATTTTAACAGAAGTATCTGATATTATATCATAAAGCTCTAGTTTATTCTGTTTTGAATATCTTAAGGATTTGAGTTTTTCTTCAAATGAAAGTGAATATCAGAATTTAATGATATAAATGCAATTTAAGACACTTGGTGTCTATTCATTTAATAAAACATGTACTCTTGTTTTTTAAAGAGAAAAGTAGTCAGTAAATAATTTTAATTTTTCAAAATTCTGAGGGTGAGTAGATATTTATTTATTCTCTCCCTAGCCTAGTTTTTTTTTTTTTATTTTCTGTTCCAAATTGATACTTTTTTCCTAATGTTTGTAGTAGGGATGTATATGTGTGGTGGTGGTGGTAATGGTGGTGTTTTTAAATTATTTTAGACTTTTAGAAAAGTTGCAAGAATAATAAAAACACTTTCTGGATATCCTTCACCCAGATTCCCCACATGTTAACTTCATTATTAAATATGGTTTATTCTCTCCCTTGCCCCCACATTATATTTTTTGACCTCTTTACAAATAAATTACAGAAATGATCTCTTTTTGTGCCTAAATACATCAGTGTGTGTGTTTTCTAAAAACAAGAAATTCTTTTACATGGCCACAGTATAATTATCAAAATCAGAAAATATTAATCGACACAACACTGTTATCTACCAAAGTTCTATTGTTTTTATTGTGTAATAGCAATCTGTTAAATCCTCTAGACATAATGCTAGAAATATTTAAAATGAAGTTTTGCTTTACCATTTGAGAACATATAAACTAAATTTGATAGTAACTTCCATGTTTTCATTTAGATTTTTTTTTTTTAATTCTCTGTTAAGGAATTGAACCAAAGCTCAACATCCTTGAAATTGTTAAACCTGCGGAAACAGTTGAAGTCGTTATTGATCCCGATGCCCACCATGCTGAAGCAGAAGCACATCTCGTTGAGGAAGCTCAAGTGATTACCCTTGATGGCACAAAACACATTACAACCATTTCCGATGAAACCTCAGAACAAGTGACAAGGTGGGCCGCTGCACTGGAAGGTTATAGGAAAGAGCAAGAACGCCTTGGGATACCCTATGGTAAGAAAATACATAATTACGTGTTAGATAGGATAAGAAGAATTAGGCCTGACATAGAAATTGCTAGGGTGAGTGAGTTATAATCTGTTTCAAATGTAGAATTTTTAGGAAGAATATTGATTTTCTGTTCTTGTTTGTTTGTTTGTTTGTTTGGATTATTAACACATGATGGACAAAAACTGTCCTGGGTGCTAGGAATAAAAAGAAGTATAGTCATGCAGTGCTTAACGATGGGAATACGTTCTGAGAAATGCATTGTTTGGCAATGTTGTCATTGTGCAAGCATCATAGAGTATACTTACATAGACCTAAATGATATAGCCTACTATGCATCTAGGCTGTATGGTATTGCCTATTGCTCTTAGGCTATAAATCTGTATAGCATGTTATTCTGCTGAATACTGTAGGGAGTTGTAACAGTGGTATTTGTGTACCTAAACACATCTAACTGTGAAAAAGGTACAGTAAAAATATGGTGTATAAGATAAAACATGGTTCACTTGTATGGGGTATTTACCGTGAATAGAGCTTACAGGACTGGAAGTTGCTCTGGGTGAATTGGTGAGTGAGTGTGAGTGAATGTGCAGGGCCAGGACACTACACTTCTATAGACTACACACATTGTACTCTGAGGCTGCACTATATTTACATAAAAATATTTTTATTCACTAATAAATTAACTTTCGCTTACTATAACATTTTTACTTTATAAACATTTAATTTTTTTAACTTTTCAGCTCTTTTGTAATAACATTTATCTTAAAACACAGACACATTATACAGCTGTACAGAATTATTTTCTTTAGATCTTTGTAAGTTTCTAAAAAAATTAAATTTTTTCTTTTTACTGTTTAAACTTTTCCTTGTTAAAAAGGAAAGACAAACACTAAGACAAACACACTCATTAGCCTAGGCCTACCTAGGGTCAGGATCATCAGTATCACTATCTTCAGCTCCACATCTTGTCCCACTGAAAGGTCTTCAGGGGCAGTGACATGCATGGAGCTGTCACCTCTTATGATAACAATGCTTTCTCCTGGAATACCTCCTAAAAGGCCCCCTATCTGAGGCCCCTCTTGAGAGATGGTGTCACTCTTTTTTAGAAATATGTCCATGATGGTTTGCTTTGTTTCTTTTTTTAATCGAAGATTTGCTCGTAAGCAGATAACGTGCAATGAATATTCCTCTCCACTAATAAAAAGCTTTCTGTGTTGGGGTCTGTGTTTTCAAACTTTTGAAGGAGCTTACTGAGGTCTGCAAAAGCTCCTGCTAAACCCTTCGCTGTGAATTTTCCTGGGGGTTCTTTTTCTTCCCTTGCAGTTTTCTCTCGCCTCTCCTTCAGCTTTCTGTTCCTATTCCAACACCTCCTCGTTAGTCGGTTTCTCAGGAACCACCCCTAAGAGCTCTTCAGTGTCATCCTCATCCACACCCAAGTTAAATAGCTTCCGATCTCAACCACAGCCTCATTGATTTTTGCAACCTTTGCACTATGATGTTCTGATGGCTACATCACTAGGCAATAGGAATTTATCAGCTCTGTTATAACTATGAGAATGCTGTCATAAATGTGGTCCATTGTTGTCCGAAACATTGTTATGCAGCACGTAACTGTATAAAAAAAAATATTCTGCCCTTAGGGTGTTCACACTGTAGTTGAAGATAGAGAAAATAGGTGAAAAGAGATAATAGCCATAAAGGTAACATGTTTTCTAAGTTGCCAGTATGAAACATGCTTTTAGAATCTCAAAGGGCTCCTACTGGCCTGGAGGAACATTGGGAAAGAGTTTATCATAGACAAAGAAATTGTTGGGCAGGGAAGGACACTCCAGACAGGAAATATATGTGCAGAGCTGAGAAGTGAGAGTGGGAATATGCATGAGCAGTGAGAAGATTTAGTGGTTAAGGAGTTATTTTGTAGCATTATGGAATTATTTGTGATCGATGGAAATGATAGTTGAAAATGAATGTGGCAGTGGTATATGGCATAAGTTGGAGCGGGTAGAGACAGTGAAGGGAAAACAGGAGCATATTGTTGTAGTTTAGATGCAACTAGGTGATAATGTCTATGTTAGCCCCGATTAGGAGATTTCTGTAGGAGTAGAAAGGAGGAGATGGATCAAAGTCATGATAGGAGTGAGCAACTGATTGACGGATTGTGTGAAGGTAGAGGGGAGATTCAAGTATTGAGCTAACTTCTCAAGTTGGGGTGACTAGGGCAATAATGATAAAAATTGGTTACATCTTCATTACATATTTCATGAACTATGTCTGCCAGGCACCATGTTAAATGCTAGGCTTTTGATGGTGTACGAGAAAGATAGTCCATGCTCTCCAAAGCTTATGGGAGAGGTAGGGAAGACGGGTATTGGAAAGCATTTTCAAGGGAAAGTATTGATAGTACTTGATTTTGAAGTAACAGTACATACTCAACTGGAGGTAGCCAGATAGTAATTTTAGGTGCATAAGATTTGGACTGGGGATAGAGCTGTTGTCTGGGACTCAGTAACATTGAATTTGTACTGAAGCCAGAAAAGTCGTTGCAGTTTGATGGAGTGAGAGAAAATGGAAAACGCAATGTTAAATACTGGTTCCTGGACCTCGTCAATATTTAGGGTTGAGGAAAAGGGAGAGGCATGGAATAGTTGAAAAAGATAGAAGGAAAATAACAGCTTGTGTATAGTGTCACTGAAATTGAGAGAGTTTTTAGTTGGTCAGTAGTCTTAATGCTTCTAAGAAAGTCAAAGCATGCCAGCTGTGCAATAGCTCTTGAGTTTGGTAATCAGAGGCTCATTGGTAGATATAGGTAAAAGTAACTATATAAGTAGAGAGACAAAGCTGAATTATAAGAAATAAATAGACATAGAAATGGAGGAAATTGGTGTTAACTTTTTGGGGGGGCGGGGATAAGTGGGAAGAGCACTGGGGGAATAGATGCATAATACTGAAGGTCGAAAAGTTGGTGCTGACCCGAGTGTATTTGTAGGTAGATGGTATGGAACTCATGACTGGAGAGATTAAAGAAGCGAAGTGAGGGGTTGTTAACTGGAGCACAATAACGTGAAAAAGAGCCAAGTTTGAAGGATGAGATCTAGCCATTCCTCAGAGATAGGATGGTGAAAATATTAAGTTATTTTTGACATATGGAAGCCAGTGTGGATGGTGTACTTGACCTCAGCGTTAGTAAGTGGGGAGTCATCTCCTAAGAATGCTGAGAAGGAAAGAAAGTATCATTAAAACTTTTGAAATAATGTTTTATGGAGTTTGCTAGACCTTCAACAAGAAGTCTTCAATGGTAGAATTTTTTATGGGAAGTAATGTATAAAAATTAATCATAGATAGCCAGATTATAAACTCTGACTCTGAATTTCTACCAAGAATGTTATTTACTTAGAATGAAAGCTCATTTAAGATATTTGAGATTTATTTAGTTATAAAAAAGGCTTTAAAATATCACTGATGATTTTTCTCATAAAATCGTTATCTACTAGAAAGTTTTAGAAATGATTAATATTTTCTTAGGCAGCTCTCATTTCAGATTTCTGTTTCTGCACCTAAGGGTATTTCTTTTTTTTTCTTTCTTTTTTGTTACTTGCTTAATTCTGTGCAAAATCGAAATATAGTTAATTGGTCATAGCTATTTTATATCTCTTTGAAATATTGATCCACATTGGAAAGTTCCCTAAAGTTTACACACATCAATTTTATATCTTGACAGGAGCTTAGAGCCTCTTTAGATTTTCAGATGTTTATATAAACATGGCTTTCCTTTCTTCAGTCTTGTTCCCCATTCACAACCACTTTTTGCTTTACTACTTTTGATCATTATTAACTTCCTGTTATAATACACGAAGGTTAGTTCTTTTATACTTCTCTCCCCTGCAAAACAAAATAAAACTTTATTTTTTCTCCATTTTGTTAATGTTGTTATATAACTTATTTGTCATTGTGTGCTTTGGGAGAATTTGTTTCTTATATGACAATGATTACATTTATACAGCTTAGTTTAAGTTCAAAGATGACTTGCTTTTTAGCTGTGTATATTTCTATATATACCTAGACTTCTCCCATTTCTATTTTTTTAAGTCTCCGTAGAGCTGTCGTCCTATGACATTCTTGACTTCCCTGCAGTCCAGTACCCCAATTTCCACCTGATTTTCATATTTTTCTTTTCTTAGTCTTATTCTTTCATTCATTATTCTCAGTCTCTTCTTACAGGTTTCTTAAGAAAGGGCACCTAGGAAATATATATATATGTGTGTGTATATATATGTATATATGTATGTATGTATACATATGTATACTCTTCCTTTTCTTTGTGGAGGGAGACTACATATTTGAAAAGTATTCTGCTCTGATCAATAATTGGGGTATAGACATTAAGTTAAAAAGTCTATTTTGATGACGCTGTTCCATTGTGTTATTGTGTGAGCTGTTCAGCGGCCATTCTGATTCTAGTTCCTTTGCATACCCTATTTTTTTATTTTCGGAAGCTGTTAGGATCTTCTTTTTCTCTCTCTGGTCTTTACCTTGGTTTAGTGGCAGCGTGTAATTTTTTTTATTTACTGTAGATTTATAGTTGATAGTGCAGCGTTTCAGTCTGGCCCGGCACTGCCCAGTGCAGTAGCCACTAGTCTCATGTGAGCACTTGAAATGTGCCTCTTCTGAATCGAGATGTGCTGTAAGTATAAAATTCCCAGTACCAAAAGAATGTAAAATCTCTAATTTTTATTTTAAAATTGATTACATGTTGAAATAACATTTGGATGTATTAAGATAAATGAAATTATTATTAAAATGAATTTCATGTTTCTTTTTTAATGTAGCTATTAGAAAATTTAAAAATTATATAATGGCCTTCATCATATTTCTATTGGACAATGCTGATCTAGACAATTGTAGCCGTCAGTTCTGGGAAATTTTTCTGCATTATGCATTATTATTTTGATACTTATATTTTCTCTGTTCTTTTTCTAGAACTCCTGTTGAATCTCCAGGTTGATCATCTGTATCTATTTTCTCCTTGTTTTTCATCTCCATATCTATTTGTACTGCCCTCTGCCTTTTTTTTTTTTTTGTCCTTATATTACTTTCAATTTATAAGGGGCTCTTTGTACTTGGTTGTTGCTTTTCCATGGCATTCTGATCTTATAGATGTATTTTCTCTTCTCTGAATGTATCGATTATAGTGGGGGCGAGGAGGCTTCAGTTTTTGTTTTTCTTTTTTCGGTTCATTATTGCAGTATTTCTTTTTCTTCCTGGTTCTGTTTTTCTGTTTATTTTTGTTTGTGTAATGGTTTGATTTTAGTCTTTCATATCTGATTATTTTTGACCATCTTTATATTTAAGAGGGAATAACTTTAAAGCTAATTAGTTTGAAGTTCTAGAAGGGATTTGCCGACTGTAGGCTGGTAAAGGTAGGGTGTTGCTTCTCTCATTAAGATGTTCAAGTGTCATTATGTGTAGATCTGTTTCCTGGGTTTCTTCAACTTCTCTGGAAAATTGGCCAAACACCTGTCAGGAGTAGAAGGTTGAGGTGAGGATTTAGGGTTGATGTGTATGTGAATGCTACATTTTGGAAGTGGAAAGAAATGTGGAAGGGGAGAAGGTGGAGAGCATCTCACGCTTCAGTTCGTAGACTTTTCTTACTGAGATCGGTTCTCTCAGTATCTGTTTCACGTGTCTCTGATCTAAAGTGTTCCCGGTGTCCACATGTATGGGGATGCTTTCATTCGGTTGGCTCCTGAAAGAGAAGCCCTGGAGGTTCTAACTACACTTTAAATCAGTGTCCCCATTTTTCACTTAAACCTCCGTGATCTGAGCCAGTTAGAGGGGTTCTGTAGGCAGGAGCACTGCCACTTATTGGTGTCCTCCTTGATGAATAGTTTGCTACAGCTTTGCTTACCCTGGTGGAATTTCACTCTGCTTATTTTCTTCAAAAATTTTGTGGCAATCTCCCTTTTCTGTCATTTTTCACTCATGTTCTGATGAGTTTATATATTTTATATATTTAAATTTTTTTTTTAATTTCCTTTATGGTCATTTTCCTAGAGTCTTAGAGAAGAGGCAAGGAGAACATGCATGGCCAGTTAGTAATGGTAAAACAGAAAGTCCTGATATTGTTTAAGAAAAGAAATCAGACTAATTCTATTTTCCCCATTTTTGATCTTGCCACTTTTTTTTATGTTCATGTAAAATGAGCTTTCTCGAACTTTTAAAGGGAAATGTGGTTCAGGATAGCTTTTCTAGCTTTCCATGGCCCCCTTTTCTGTTACGCTGCTGTTTTTAAGTAGCATTAAAAAATAGAGCCACTTGCTTTCTTAGTTCCTGTCTCTTACTCCACACTTTTATCTGGACCTTCTCTTTCCTTTTCCTTGGTGTTCTAGTGCTACTTGATTTCTGTTCCACTCCCACCAGTTTCTCCTTAATGTGGTCCAATCTCCTGGAAGTGATCTTGGCTCAGTTTGAAAACTCACAGGTGCCACACTGCTGCAACCTCTTAAACCTTACTGCAGACCCTTGTACTCAGCTGCTACTGGATTGGGCAGAAATGCTGTGAGCTGCCCTTTTCACCTTGGCCCGTTGTGCTTTTAATGAAGACATCCCCTTTATGTTCAGGTTTTCCCATGCTTGCAATGGAGAGTGGGTCTGATGTTCATTTGCTTTTCCCTTTGCTTTCTCCTGCACAGACACTGATACCCTGGAGGTCTTGAGGCTGTCACTGCTTTGTGTTCACCTGCATGTATTTTGGGGTTCGTGGGGATATCTTGTCACCTGGTTTTATTATAAATGTTCATAAATTTTTGGTTTTGCTCTCTGGTTGTTTTTTAATTTAGAGAAATTTTAAAACTTTGCTGCCATCTTCTCAGAATCCTCCTCCTTAAACTTCTTTGTGAAAAAATCAAATTAAAAAATCAGTTCTGTGGCTATCAATCCTGTATTGATATGTTGATTCATTTTTACTATAAATTGGTTTTTAATAAATACCTAAATGTTATTTTTCCCACTTGTTATTGAATTGCATGCATTTTGGGGCATATAAGCAATACTGCTGGGAAAGACCATCTTCTCCATGCATCAATACCTTCACTAACATTAATTCAGCTAGTATTTATTAAGCTTTTTATGGGATTAGAATGCTCTTTTAGGTTCCAAGGATACAACAATGAAATATTTATATATATATTGGCCATCTTTTTCTTTTGTGAATTTAATTAGGTAATAAAAAATGATGAGGAAATGAAATTATTTGGATTCACCTTTTATAGATTCAGCAAATGTGTGCACAAAGCACTGGTGGTAAGTTTAGAAGATAGAATGGTTAATGGGACATAGTCCTATTTAAGACCTTAATATTTTAGAAGATAGCTGAGTACACAGGCAATTAGCGTGTTGTAAGTGCCTGTGCAACATGTAAATGCAGGAGCGACCAGCTTTCTAAAGAAGCAAAAGGGAAGAAAGAGTACATTGTTTACTTTTTGGAGAATAAGACTAGCTCTCTAAAACCCCCCTTTTTTCTCACTACACCAAATCACACACTGCTATGAAACAATTTTTTTTTAACTTGGATAACTTACTCCATTTTCTCCAGAGTAATCATATTTTTTATTCCATTTGGCACACTGGAGAGCACTTTCATATTTTGTTTTTCTTGATAAAATTCCAGACTAACTGATGTAGAACCAAGTGAATCCATTAGAAATTTAGATTAAGAAATTAAAAGGGAACTCATGAGAAAACGTGACTTAACAATCTTTTAACTTGATATACTAAGTTTATTTACTTTAGGAAAACAAGCTATCTGGATTATATGTGTTTCTGCATACTGATAAGTTAACTGTAAATTTATATAATGTCTAAGATGGAACTAGGCTAATGGTAATGTTTTTCTTTTTTTAGATCCTATTCAGTGGTCTACAGACCAAGTGTTGCACTGGGTAGTTTGGGTAATGAAGGAATTCAGCATGACTGATATAGAGCTCAACACACTCAACATTTCAGGACGAGAATTATGTAGTCTCAACCAAGAAGATTTTTTTCAGCGAGTCCCTCGGGGAGAAATTCTTTGGAGTCATCTGGAGCTTCTTCGAAAATGTATAAAATTTGAATTATTATCTGTTAACATTGTAACTTAAGTTCAGTTTTATTTTTTTATAACTGTTATCATTTTCATTGTTTATTGATAATAGCAATAATACTTAACATTTATTAACTGTATAAGGCTGTGCTAAGTGCTTTATATGTATTAACTTATTTAGTCTCTGTATAAAAGCTGCAAATCATTACTTTTCTTATTTTTTACATAGGAAACTGAGGCTTAGAGAGCCCCTCAAGGTCACAGAGCTAGAGAATGGTAGTGCCAGGATCCAGACTTGGGCTAACACTAAATCTACATCCTTAAATAAGATGCTATGCTTTATGCTTAGCTCTTTTCACATATTCTAGTTGTTGACTTGTTTCATCAGTCAGTTCTTCCATTTACTGCTCATCTTATAGAAATTTAAGACTGTTTGTTCACAAATGGCTTCCCTCTTGTTCTATTTATTGTTAGTAGGATTATATCTTTTAAAATTTAATTAAATAGGGTCTCAAGAAAGAAGTGATATAAGTATGTAACTCACTATCTTGATATGGAAGCCACTGGGTATGTTTCCCTTTGCTCCACTTGTTTAAGTAACTGTATACAGAAATTAGAAACTACTCGGCTGTCCAATAAAAAGACCTCAAATAAATGTAAATCATTTTGTTGGAATTGTAATCCATTTTATATTTCAGTGGCTATCTGTTAAAATGTCTCAGCAGTAACCCATTGCCCAGTGCAGTTTCATAGATCAGAAATGCTAGCCAGACCCACATATATTTCTGGATGTGTAAATAGGACAGACTGACTTAGTTTTTGTAATAGTAATAGGTAAAAATGTAACTGACGTATTTCGTTCTACTATTTGTCCAATAAGGGGACAGCTTTAGTGGAGGGATTTTTCCGTACTATCTAATGCTTAGGGTTTTCATTCCGGGTGCATTATCTGCTGTTGAATAAGAAATGAGCTTTGGAGAGAAGCGTTCCTTCATTGTTTATATCTATAGTTTCTCTCTTATACTAATACTTGTAAATTTTAGGTGGGGAGGAAGAAGAAGTATGACATTAAAAGACAACTATATTCATTACATTTACTGGTTTTATTGCCAGTTTCAGGTCTTATTACAAATAAGTTGAATGTTCTGGTTGAAGGTTTTTCCTTGGTTTCACAAATTTTCTTCACAGATGAATAAGGTGATTTCTGAATTGTTTCAGGATCTTTACACGTGAGCCATGTTTACTTAAACATTTTCTTGGAGGAACTCTCAAGAGTAGAGCAAGGACGGTGCTTAGACTGCGGTTTAGTTCTCAAATTCACAGTTTTCACTGTCACTTTCAGATCAGCACTTTGTTGTGGTTGTCTCTCCTAGTTCTCCTATTGCTTCTCGAACTTTAAAGCTCATTCAGAGACTTTCCATAGTATAGGCAACAGAGCAATCTTTCGTATCTTTTCTCTTTTTTCTTTTTCCTTTTTTTTTTTTTTGACAGTAGAATGGGTCTTCTTCAGAAAAGCTCTGCTCTGGATTGTTTTATTTTTTTCGAAAGTAACAAAACCCACAGCCTAGGTAAATGTTTCAGAGAATTCTTTGCTTGGTTAGCCATGGTTCTCTGCTATGCCCTGGCAAGGGAATCCCTTCTGGTTTGGAAATCTAATGCTCAGTTCAGAATTTGTTAATGGGCAGAACGATGTGTAAGGCTGTGCCAGACAGACTTTCCATAATGCACAATCCTGACTTCTCAGAACAGGCTCCTTTGAGCACCATCTAGTACTCTTGCCTCTCTCGTAGAATGAAGTCTGCAGCATATCTCTGAAAGGTAGTTATTAGTCCTACATGTCTTATCTCTTCCTCCTTAATGACCTATCAAGGAGAAGTTAGATATTTGTGTTAGATTATCTACCGAGCCACCACTTTCCCTTGTGTTGAAACTTCATCCACGTCCTTGTCTACACAGGGAGATAATTAGGAAATGTTCCAGTATTACCAGCTTTATAATGTGCTGCTTGGTGTAAACATCTGTCTTCTGTCACCAAAGGCATAGCTCTCAGTTTGCTAAGGGTTTGCTTTAGGAAAAGAATTGCCTTCAGATACCTTTAGTATCTGAAATTTCTTCATAAAATGGCTCCACATTTCCCAGAGTTTTGCCTCTTAGGACTCTGCTTCCTCCATGCATGGCCAGGATTTAAGGGCTACAGAAGAATGTGATCATTTATAGTGCCTGTACGGTCTTAGACCAAGCTTTCAAAAACCCCTCTCTTTCTGTGTCTTGAGAGTTTCTAGGAAACAGACCAACCCTTTCTGAGAGTCTGGGCTTAAAAGCTGATCTTGCAGGTTGGTCACACCTGTGTGACCAACTCTCTTTTGCCTCTTTTTAGAGTATAGCACCTTTGTTCATTTATAGTCACAAATGGAACAATTTCAGTAGCACTTTGCCTCCTCAAGGTACTTTTATAAAATTTTAAGGAGAAATCTACAACAAACATAAGGCATGAATTTTTCTTCAAGAGAAACAACGGTTCTTGGGGAGAATGCTCAGAACTCGGAATCTGAATGAAACAGTAGCATCTTCAGTTTACTGAAAAGTTAACTGTGTCTCAGGCACTGTGCTTCCTAAAAACATTTTCCTTTAGTCCCCTCAACAACCTCATGAGGCAATAGGTAGAGGATATCTGATTTTCAACATGAGGAAGCTAATGTTCAGGTTGGTTGAATAATTTACCAAAGCCACACAACCAGTAAGTGAGTACTCAGATCAGAATTCAGATTTTTCTGAGTCTAGTCCCATATAATCGTTTAAACCTCCATGCTCAGAAACCCCAAAGAAAGCTCTCATCTGACAAGTAGGAGTCAGACCTCTTTTTAGTTACCCAGCCCTGTGTGTCAAGGACTGGATCCCAGTGTGGTACCCTAAGTAGAACTGTTTTGGAAGTGCTGGTGCCAGGACTTACTCGGTACACAGATGATTGCTGATAGGTATCATTTCAGTTTCAAAAAAAAAAAAACCATCCACACAACGATGGCAGTAAGTAGCCTAGAATAATGGAAAATGGGAAATATACTCTGTTTTGAGAAGTGAAAAGTAGCATTTGAATAGGGAATAGTAATAGAGGAGTAATGAATGGTTTTCTAAAGGATTATATTAGGGACTTTGACAATGTAACTCTTATATCGAGAGCTATATTTGTACACATGTAAGACAGCTAGTTTTATTGAAAATGTAGCTGTCTTTAAGGGACATTATAAAGTTAAAGCAGTTTTTTTTCAAAAAGAACAGATTTGTAAATTATGAAGATTACTCAGATTATCATGAGGGAGCCTTTTTGGTGAAGGATATCTAAATGATTGCCATGTGGTTTATATTCACATATCTGATCTGGAAGATTTCCATGTTTTACATGGTTTTATGTAGATAAATTTAGATCTAGGTATTTACATTTAGAAAACCATGATTCTCTGAATAATGAACTCTAAAAGAAATTAGAGTTTTCCACTCTGTTATTTCTCTTGAAAAGATCTGTTTCTTGTAAAGTGACTATAGAAATTTTTTTAGGTTATCATGCCAATAAATTTCAGTTGTTTTATGTTTTGCTTTTTTGTTTGGTTTTGGTTTTTATTGTGGAGTTTCTTTTAAAAGGATCATGTTTTTTAAGTTCAATTTTACTGGACTGGGGTTTGCATTTCTGGTTTTAAATGAAAACAGAAATTTTTATGTGTTCTTCAGATGTATTGGCAAGCCAAGAACAACAGATGAATGAGATAGTTACAATTGATCAACGTGAGTATTCATGCTCGTAATATGGCATATTCATATGCCCATAAATGGCCTGTTTATCAATAAGAAATGTTTCCTTTATTCAGTGCTGCAAGGTAGCAAAAAGGAAAACTAATTTTAAAATTTTTTATGAAGTATTTTAGCTGTATAAAGAAATAATAAAGTATAACCAACACCTGTGTACACTGTAACACTGTGCAGTATTAAGAAATAAAACTTTATAAAATTTACCTGTTGTAGATTTTGAATTTGATATTTTTCATTTTATGCATATTTTATTTTTTTACCAACTATAGAGAACCATAAGCACCATAGCATTGTTTTACTTGTTTAAACCTTTTGAATAAAATGATATTATGCTATGCATATCCTTTTATAACTTTTTGTTGTTGTTTAAAATTTATGAAACTTACCCACATTGATACTTAAGTGCAATTTCATTCATTTTCAGTATTGTATATTATTTTTAAAACTTTGAAAACATCATCGAATTAGTATGTGTCAAAATGTGTATGAGATTCTCTGGAAGTAGTATTATAGGGTTTCTACCTTTTTAATTTTACTAGGTAGTACCAATGTCTTTTTCTCATAGGCATTGTATGAGTTTGTACTCTCAGTAGTGGAATATGAATTCTCATTTGTCCACATTTTCTCCAACCCTTAATAAATAATTTTTAATGAGCAAGTATTCTATAACTGTCTAATGTATATACACCACTAAGTTATTTCAAAAATTAGAAGACCAACTCTTATTCACTATTCACAGATCGTAATGCAAACATCAGACCTTATCCTCTGAACTTTTTTTGTAGTTTTGTTCAAAACTGTTGTGGATTAAGGCTTTTTGAAATGAGGTCTTTTGTTGGGCATTAGTTAAACTAATTGCATTTTGCCTTTTAGTAGTTTTTTCACTGCTTGTATTAAAGGGAAACAAATTTTTCCCCTTGTCTGTCTTTGCAGCTGTGCAAATTATTCCAGCATCAGTGCAGTCTGCTACACCAACTACTATTAAAGCTATAAACAGTAGTGCAAAGGCAGCTAAAGTACAGAGAGCTCCAAGGATTTCGGGAGAAGATAGAAGTTCACCTGGGAACAGAACAGGTATTTTTGCATTATCATCTGGTATTTATAAAATTCGTCAGATTATATATATTTTGTTTTATTTCACTGTGTGAAAATTTGTGGACTATTTCTCTGGCAGTGCTTAGACAGCATTTGAAAAAACATTTGTGATTTTAGCATGACCGAGATACGAACCAAAGAACCTATTTGTCACCTTTTGCTTTCTGTTAATTCATAACACTGCGGTCAATGTTTGTCCTTGTCAATTTAGGAAACAATGGCCAAATCCAGCTGTGGCAGTTTTTGCTAGAACTTCTTACGGACAAGGATGCTCGAGACTGCATTTCTTGGGTTGGTGATGAAGGCGAGTTTAAGCTAAATCAGCCTGAACTGGTTGCACAAAAATGGGGACAACGTAAAAATAAACCTACAATGAACTATGAAAAACTCAGTCGTGCATTAAGGTAATCATTTTTTTTTTTTTTAATATCAGGCCTTTCTTAAAAAATGGCTTCTTCTAGGTATAAACGTTGTTAATGTAATGATGTTTAAATATTTGACTTGTTCATAAGATATTTTTTTCTTATAAAAATAAATTTTCACACTTATGTTAAAAACATCTTTTTAAAAAGGTCTTTAATAATTTTGAGGTACATAGAGGTATTTTTAATATTCTGATTATTCATTTTTGTTTTTCAGGGAAAGACTTTATTTTTGCATCATATCTGAAAGTTGACTTTGCTAGATAGGTTATTCTTGATTGGCAGTGCTTATCTTCTCAGTATTTTGAATATATCATTCCACTCTTTCTTGGCCTGTCAGATTACTATGAGAAATTTGTTAATAGCTTAATGGGGAAAACTTGTTTTTATCTGATTTAAAATCATGTACTGCTCTGTTTAAAACCAACATGTTTAATATTTGAAGTTTCTATCATTTATGTAATAGGTAAAGATACTGTCATTTGTTTAGGTGAATTGAGTATAAACTTTATTAAATATGTAAATAGCATCTTTATGTTGTCTTTATAATTGGATGCAAAATGTTGATCTATTTTTTTTATTTTTTCTTCTTCTACAGTCTCCCTAAATCTGAATATCCAACCTTTATACTGATAGAATTGGAATGGAATAAAATTATTTATAATTTCCCCTAAGTAGTATGAAATTTTTTGATATAATTACTATCAGAAATTATGTTTACTACAGTGATGGAAATTCAGTATGTGTTTTTAAGTATCTGGGAAGTAGGACATAATAGGAAAATCATGGAATTATGTCTGTTTTTTTTCTTGAGTGAATATAGTAATGTAGTTCTACAATTTCGGTATTTCTAACATTTATTGCTACTTTATGTTTCACTTGAACATTGTGAATTTCATACTGAGAGATTATGATTTACCTTTCATCACTACACACACACACACACACTTTCTGTCTCCTCATCCCAATACAATTATATGGAAATTTTAGTTAGATAAGTAGTCATTGCTATAGGATCATGGCCACGTAAGTACTATTAAATAGTTTATCATGGTTATTTTGCTTTTGTAAAATGAACTTTGGTTTTCCTTTGCATTCGCATAACTAAAGCACTTTATTTTCAATGTGCTTATCACTTATCAGTCTCAAACACTTTGCCAACTATCTAAAGATCCTTTTGTCATTTTTAACAGTTGATATGATTGCATACATACAAATCCCCTCAAAATTACCAATGAGTTACCAGAATTAAAAATTAAGATGTCATTTCTTCCTGTGTTGACCTAAGTTTCACTGCAATGAGCATCTGAATAAGATTTTTCATAATACTTGACAAGATAATTTTAAAATGTATATGGGAATATAAAGTACCATGGTAACCTGAAGAAGATTAAAGTGGAAAAGAAAGACTTAGTATACAGGATATTGAGACTTACTATAACGCTACTACAGTAAGACTATGCTATTTGCTTAGGATAGACAAATAGTCCATAGGTTAGAGTAGATAGCCCAAATAGACCAAGATACAGGAGCATTTGATTTAAAGATGGTGGTGGAGAGAGAATGATAATGAGGAAAAGACCAATTTTTCTGTCAGTGGTGCTGGGACAATTCACTGTTCATTTGAGAAAACAAAACTTCCTCATATCATACTAAAAATCAGTTCCATGTAAATTATAGCTCTACATGTCAAAAGTAAAAACAAGAAATCATCTAGAAATACCTCTATAACTTTGGTAAGTGAGGAAAGATGTTAAACAAAACTAAAAGCACTGACCCTAAGAGAAAAGATAAGAAATTGGACCACATTTCAGTTAAGAACTTCTGGTCATCAGAAGCCATCATCAAGAGAGTGAAAGGCATGCCCATGTACCTGACTTCTAACTTGACTATCTAGAGAATTCTTACAAATTAATAGGAAAAAGAAAAAAATGGGCAACAGACTTAAATAGACACTTTAGACCAGAGATTTTCCAAATGGCTGATGTATGTATGCAGAGGTGTACAGCTTTGTTAATAATTAAGGAAATGCGATTTAAAACCACAATTAAGTGCTACAGCACACACCAGAATGGCTAAAATTAAAATGATTTCTAGGAGCGTTGGTGAGGAATGCTTCTCCACTTATGGTAGGAATGTAAATTGTAACCTGTAACCCAGCAGTTTCTCCCCTAAATATTTAATAAATAAATATGTACTCATATGTTCCCACATGCTCATAACAGCATTATTTATAACATCCTCAAATGAGAAACTACAAAAATACAGGTTTCCCTCGCTATCCAGAAGTAGAGCATTCCTTATAAAACTCTTTTGTAAGCCGAAATGGCTTAAAGTGAAGAAGCAATTACCATTAATCTATATGGGAAAATTTCTGAGCAGTCTCGCACCCAAAAAATGAGCCAGCAAATCAGATCAAATGACACATAAAATCTAAAATAACACATATAGCAAAAGCAGGAATGCACAAAATAAATTAAGATGAAGCTCAAATGCTCACAGACACAGTTCAAAGTTAGGGCGGCGTGATGCTGAGATGCCGAGAGGCCCAGTGTAGTCCGGGGTGGGGACGGGTAGGCGGTACTGCCACTCGGAGTGCATAGATACTGCCTCTGTAATGGCTCGCTGCCAAACAGACGCCGGACGTTATTTTTCCTTCTTGCCTTTTTTTGTAAAAGTGAAAATACTCTTCAGATGTTTTTTGGTTAGCGAAAGCAGGTACTAACATAGGTCTTTTGCGAAGGTGAAGTGGCATAATGTGAACTTTTGGAATGCACAAAATACCTGTATCTATCAACAGTAGACTGATTAATAAATCATAGTATACCAGAGAATATACCCCGTATCCATGAAAATGAGCTAGTGCTTGGTGAAAGAATCCAGACCCAAAGAGTAGTGTATAGTATATGAATGCATTTATATAGTAAAGTTCAAAAAACAGAAAAACTAAATTACAGCATTCAGGATGCATGTTTGGGTAATAATATAAAAAGGAGCAATGAAATTACTATCATGAAACAGATTTGTGTTTACCTTTTAGGACATTGGGGATGATGATTGGGAGGAGCCGTGGAGAGGGTCCTGGGGTCCTGTCAGGGTTTCGTTTCCTGACCTGAGCCATAATTGACAGGTCATTGTTCACTTTGTAAAAAGCAGAGCTGTTCACTTTTGTGTCTTTTGTTTTTGTAATATATTTCACAATTTAAAAAGTTAAAAAATATAGAAGTTTCAAAAAAAAGGGAAGAGGTCATATCCATGAAAATACAGCTATCGTGTTCCTTTCTACATCCTTCATTTTGCAGTGAATGCTTTTACATGTGGTTGTATGATTTAAGATTAAGGCAGTATTAAGTAAATTTAATGTCATATGTACATGTTTTTTATCACATCTTACCAAGAAACATAAGATTGTACCAACTTCATTTTCCTCCTCAAAATATAACCACTTTCCTTTTTCATTCTTTTTTCTCAGTTGTCTGTTTGTTACAGCCTTACACATTATGAAGAAATTTTCTTAAGAAATTGAAATGCCAGTAGCATTTTAAACTGGATGACAAGCAGTTGGTGGTTTGTGGGCTGAGATCTAAATCCTGTATTAATGTAATTGGCATAAAAGGAATAATTTTGGCCAATGCATTGCATCTCTTACTGGAAAAGTGAACATAACTATTATGCTTTTGCTGTTCTGCAGCTAGAGAGAGATGGCATAATTTCCTGCGTACAGGTCACTCATTTCAGTAACAGACTCGATTAAACTGAGTGGCTTTTATAATAAAATTCTGTTAAATGTGGTAGTTTACACCACTGGTGCCTTTACAAATAATTGTCCCTTCTTTTAACAGCTTTTTGTCAGCTAGGTGCAAATGGACACTGTAATTTTAAAATAAAGGCTTCGTATTCTGCCAGCCCAGAAAAGTCTACTTACCTCTTTTCCCCTCTTACTGGAGTTGTCAGTGCATAGTGGTAAATAAAGTGTTTTTCCTGAGTAAATATAAGCCCTGCTCTACTTCCATCTCCATAGAAAGCAGCAGTAAACTAGACTGCTAGAGTGATTTCCCCAGATGGAACCTATGTAGATCGAGGGACACTGTTTCTTTACAATGTCCTCTTTCCTCGTGCTTCTGTATGTCTCTTCTAGCTCTTCTACAAACTTTGAGGCTCCCTGTTGGGTTTGGAGAATTTTTCTGAAAGGAAAGCCTTTCATGTTAACTTATAAAAGTGAAGGCATGGCTACATTATACAGAATTTTGTACAAAACAGAAAAGTGGACATTCTAGCAGTCCATAGAATATGTATATTAAAAATTTGTTCATACTGTAAGAGTTCTTAATTATTAACACAGCTTATATTTTATAGAGGGCTGTGTGCCAGACATTGTGTGCTAAGCACTTTGCAAAGATAATTTTTTAATCCTCAATAGTTCTTTGAGGGTAAGTACTGTTTTTAACCTCATTTTATAGTTGAGGAATGAAAACTTGGAGAAAATGTGGCTTTCTTGTCACAAAAGTAATTAATAAAGGTGCTAGATTTCAAATCTCAGCATTCCGACTCCTAAGCCCTTGTTCTTAGGTTCTGTTACTGCTCCTGAGGTTTTTTGTTTTGCTTTAATAATGTTTACTTTTAAATCAGCGTTTTATCCTAATTGTGGAAATATGCTTAGAAAAATTAGTATATAAAATTTTAAAGTACTGAGCGTTAAAGTTTTAGTAAATAATGTTTTAAAGTTTCCATGGAGAATAACATCAAATATTTCTATATAACTTCATTGTTAATTGCTATTGTGATAGGTACAGTACTCTAGTAGGCTTCTGCTTATGGAAGAGTGTGTGAAATATTATAATATAGTACTCTACAGATTATTCATAGTATCAGGCCAATAATATAGTACTGATGTGTTTTTCTCTTTTTAAAGGTATTATTATGATGGGGACATGATTTGTAAAGTGCAAGGCAAGAGATTTGTGTACAAGTTTGTCTGTGACTTGAAGACTCTTATTGGATACAGTGCAGCAGAGTTGAACCGTTTGGTCACAGAATGTGAACAGAAGAAACTTGCAAAGATGCAGCTCCATGGCATTGCCCAGCCAGTCACAGCAGTAGCTCTGGCTACAGCTTCTCTGCAGACAGAAAAGGATAATTGAGCCCAGGACCCACTGGGAGTTCGAGGTCTTTCTTAAATATTAGAGCAAATATTGCTCTTATCTTTATTACTGAATTTGAATCTCCTTTTATTTCTAGACTGTACAATCTGATGCATGATTTTTTTTATAAATATTTCATACTCTTGTGAATTTGGATCTTTTTACTTTGAGCATATATTTTAGAATATGTGTATGTTAAAGGATCACCACAATGGCTTCAGTGCAAAGGCAGGCTCATTGTGGGATAGTTCGTTAACAGTCAGGAAAGCTAAACTGGTCAGTATTAATGTCTAGCCCTACCAAAAATAGACAGTAGCAACTGAGGATGAAAAGTGAATGAAGTATCTCCAGGGAACAGTCTGGCTTACCTATTTTTGAAAATGTAACTGTTTCCCCTCTCTGCTGCTTTAGATGTTGCTTTACATAGAACCAGAAAATGGAATTTTTACAGCTAAAGCATGTGTGCCTGTTTCATCTAATCAAGCAGAGCTAAAATAGTCATATCAAATAAAATTGTAATATTAATAAATTACTAAACAAGAGTATCAAGTTATTAAAGTAATTTATATATCTGCAAGCAAAGGACATAAGAAGTGGACTGGCAGAAGAGCAGTGCTGAAGAAGGAGATCCAGGTTTAAACCTGGCTTACCTCGAGCCAATTATAAGGATTTTCTGTATAGATTATTCATAGTGTCAGGCCAAGAATTTAAATTATTTTAAGAGAGGCATTTAATTCTAATAAACCAACTATTACAAAAATTCTGAAATGATCTCTGTTTTTCCTGTCAGAGATTTAAAAAACCGAAAAGGTATACCTCAGCCAGAAAATTGGTTTGGTTTGGTTTGGCTTCCCTTTTCCTTTTTTTTTAATTACCCTATAATGCTGGTTTATTATTCAAAGCAGCTTATATAGTCATTGTGTTTCTGATGAAATGAAGACTTTAAATCAGTCAGCAGTACTTTATACCTTTTAAGACATTAATAAATTACTTACCAATAGTTTAAAAAGGAAATTTTGACCTCCAGTACAGGCAGTCTTCTCTAAAAACAAAATTTTCCATCTCTTTGTTTCCTTTTGAATATTTATGTGTATGAATATACAGGTATCTATATACATGTCCATTTGACTGTTTCCTATATATACACATACATATATGAAGACATAATAATATTCAAAAGGAAAGATATTTCAAAAAGTGGTAACTCATTTTAAAAGTTCTGGAAAAATTAATTCTATATATATAAAACTCTTTACTTGCCACAAGCTAACACTAAACAAATGGTTAGAAATGTCTCTTTTCCCTCGCCTGCTCGCTTGCTCTTCTTGCTTTCCCTTTTGTTTTGTTGTTTGTGTACAAATCATGATATGAGATACCAGCAGATAGCTTCCTCTTATAGCAGAAGATTGATTCTCAAATATTACTTGATGCACCTTCTCCTTCATCATTTTCTTTAAATTCATCCCTCTAAACAGCTTTATAAGGGAGTTCATGCTTTTTACCAACTAGGAGGCAAGGGCCATCAGGGTGCAGGCAAGACGGCATTGTTAGCGGTTGCTGCTGTCAGCACTCCTGGTTTGGAATGAACCATGGCAGGCGGGGCTCTTAGCAACGAGGAGGAGAAGAGGGATCTGTGATCTCCTCTTCTGATAACCTCAAATCTTAATTTTAAGTGCTGTGCTCTAGATCTACAAAGTGTAATGTTGGTTCATTTATATCAGTGTATTAAGGCCTTTAAGACCCTGCGGTAGATATATAAAAAAGAATAAAATTCCTAACTTCCATTTTTACCTTTTTATAAACATATACAAAATAGACTGAAAAAATATTAGTATAACCTGGGCACAGTGATTACAAGAATATCTGAGTGGAACAGCAATATGAAATAATACACAGGAGCTCTAGTTTCAGAAAACAGCCAAAAAGAAGGTTTTGCACTATCTGCTTATGGCCTGGGGAATTGACAAGTAACTTACAGTTTTAAGAAATAATAAAGTATACTATTGTGGTATATTATCAAGAGCTTAAAATTCTTGACTTTTACATTTAAAATGCTTTTGGGGAGATATTATGTTAAAGTTTTGGCCAAGGTGGCAGACTGCCTGTATGTCTCAATTATAGGTACATGTTTTTTTAAGGTAAGGAACACCCACATGTCTTATAGATCCCTAAAATCAAACTTTTTTTTTTTCTGTTAAGCATTCCTCAGATGCTTTAAAATAGAACACTCCATTTTCTTCCTTTGGTAGTTTTTATTTCTCATCATAATTTGAACAGAGACAGTTCTCATACATGATTAGACGCTTGTCTTTTTTCTTCTTTGCTTCTCACCATTTTATGCACCACAGCATGTGTAAAGTAATGAGACTAATTTCCCCAATTGATTTCAAAACTTCATTACTTTTCTCAACTTACTTATAAACTGTTCCATTGTCCTTATTGAGGTTACAGTTATCAAAAAGTCAGATAGTCTTCTCTTTTATTAAATAGCAACTTGTGGAAGAAAGTATTCACACTATTCATTCTTTGCTATGTTTTTATGAATGAATTTTCCATAGGAGAATTTACAGTATATTCAGAGGAAGAAAGACAAAATTATTGGTCATTTTTTTTGTACCTTTTAAGTACAAGAATAATGAAATGTTAACTTTTATTTTAAAACTTGTTTTCCGCACAAATATCTCATTGAGCCAACCTTCATGGGTATTTTGCTGTCCTAAAGTTTTGAATTTTGTGTCAGCATCAGAAAATCAATCAAATTAGGCAGGATTGCTGTGGTTGATCTTATGAATTAACTCATCACTTTTATTTTTGAATCAATCTGTTGTCAGTTAATGAGGAAAAATTGTTTACTTGTTTTTTTCCCCTGATTAACGGTAAAACTCAACTATGATATTTCTTTAAAAGATTATACCTCCAAATATTTCTGGTGAGGTCGCTATTTTATTTTATTCTACTGCCTTTTAAAAAGAACTAGTATATCTTTGATATAGCACAAAAATGTTTTTAAAATAATTGCAAAACAACCTGTGACTAACTTAATGTCTTCATATCTTAGAGGGTGTAAAAATATTGATATTTCAGTGATATTTCACTTGCTGCCAGAAAAAAAAATATTCTCAATCTTTTGTAAAAGGGAGGAGGATTTTTGCATACATTTTTACTCTTTAAATACAGACACTTCTACTGTCATAATAACAATTATGTATTTCTTTGTGGTTTTTATTTTTTTGTAATTTTACATAAAACAGTTATTTTCTATTTTTACTCAGATAAAAATATTTGTGCATAAAATGTAAAAATAGTAAAATGAGAAAAATAAAACTATTATACAGTATATTTCTCTGTTGTTAGAAGTTTTATTACTATAAACAGTCTCAAATTCTAGGGATATTCGGTTGGATGAAAATATGACAGGTCACATCTGATGTATATGTCATTCCCATATACTTTAAAACTATCAATTTGTGACAGATTCCATGAACTAAAATTGAGTGGTAGAGTTCAGTCTTTTTTTTTTTAAGAAAATAAATGAAATTCCTTCCATAAAGTTGAACCATTTTAGAATAATAACAAGAAATGCTAAGACTGAGTACTTGTCAATAGGTGAACCTATGATTGTTAAACTAGCAATTCTTAGTAAAGCCTTTTTTTTTAATTAAAAAAGTTACTGTGTCGTAAATCAAAAAATATATTGATTTTTAACAACAGGAAGCTTCAGCCAGGACCAGAGTAGGAATCAAAGGGGACAGGAGAAAATGTGACTTGCGCTTTTGTTTATGGTCAAGTACTAGTACTTAAGGAAGTTATGGTTCAAGTGAAATAAATTTCTTTAAAAAACACACAATCTAATTTTGCCTTGTCTAAAGTGATGAAAACCATCAGTCAGGAAACTAGTGAGATATATTTGTTCTCCCAAGACACTGATTTTTTCTTGTGTGACTTAAAGTTTAATTTGCAATCCAAGCATGTGTTAAAATGCTTTTTCCCACTAGTAAACCAACTGATTTAGAACACTGCTTTTACAACTTTCTGAGGTTAAGGAACATTTACTTTCAATTGGTCACACACTGAAATTTTTGTAAAATAAAAAATGAAAAGGGGGAGGAGAAAATGGAGAATTATTTAATGGGTATAGTCTCAATTTTGGAAGATGAAAAAGTGGAGATGATTACACAGCGATGACTATACTGAACTATACACTAAAGCATGATTAAAATGGTAAATTTTATGTACGTTACCACAATTTAAAAAATTTTTTAAACAATTACCAGAATTCTAAAAATCACTGTAACTCACCAAATTAACAAAACGCAGCAAGTGGGGGTCGGGGGGAACGTGGTCATCTCAATAGATGCAGAAAATGTATACAATAAAATTATTTATTCACGATAAAAAACGAACAAACAAACTAGAATTAGAAGGGAACTTTCTTGACCTGATAAAGAAAATCTGGAAAACCTACATCTAACATCGTACATAATGCTTTGTCTCCTAAGATTTGGAGAAAGACAAAGGAATTTTGCTGTCACCATTTCTACTCAACTGAAGATCGAACCTGTGAAATAAGGCAAGAAAAAGCATCTATATTGTAAGAAATAAAAATCTGTGAAAGATATAATCATGTAAAATCCTGAAGAACAGATAAACTAGAATTAGTGAGTTTAGTAAGGTAAGGTACAAGGTCAATATACAAAATTCAATTTTATTTCTGCATGCCAATAACAGTTAAGTGGAAGTCAAAATTTAAAAGCTACCATTTACAATAGTATGTAAAAACATGAAGTAATTAGGGACTCATATAACAAAATTTGTGCATGACTTCACACAGATTGCTAGGAAATGAAAAATTCTACACGTCTCCCACACTACATGTTATCAAACACTTAAATCCTTGCAATGTGACAGATGACAAATTATATTTCATTTTGATTTCTATTTCTTTAAAATGGAGAAACTGTCAAAAAGGTGAAGTGATTTACTGAGGGTCACAGTATGCCAGGGGCTCAGCTGAGCTAGAATCCATTTTCTTGACTCCCACCTAATTTAGGACCATTTCCATTCTAAGTAAAAGGATTTGGGTTTTGTCGTTCCAGTATCTGAGTGATGGGGAGGAGGAAGGGTGTTGGTGGAGAGCAAGGAGGTTGAAGGTTATAGGCACTAATGCAAGGAGGGTTATTTTTCCATGAATGGAAAGTTGGGATATAGGTAGGCATAAATGGAAGAACAAGTATTAAATAAACCTCAGTGTATAAGAAGTGCTTTATTTGGGGCATTGGTCCTCAAAACACATGGTGAATGGCATCGTATCACTTATAGATAAATCATTGTACTATAGAAATGCTTTTTACTTATGGTGGTTTAGGATATAATTTCATCGAAACTCAGTTCTGCCATTATTGGCAGGGAAATAGATAAAAAAAGAAGTTGAAAATATCGGAATGATTTTATTTATCATGTATGTTTAGCCACAAGATAGGGATTCATGTACATTATTTGATTTTAAAAATGCATTTAATTAAGGTATTTTTCTGACAAAACAATAAAATATGCATTTTTTTTTTTTTTTTTAGAAGCATGCATGGCAATATAAAACACACTCAGTAGAGGGATTCATATCTGGGTAACAGGAATCACAAAGGAAAACAGCCTTTCACCACTTTAGTGCTTAATTCTTTTCCATAATACGTTTGATTTCTAAAATCAGTCTGAGAAATAACTTTGTAGAAATGCTTTTGCATTCAAGTGTTTTCTCCTAAGTCGAAATTTTAGATTGTTTGATTAATCCCAAATCTCATTGTGAAAATATGTCAGTGGTTTAGGTTTGAAAAAGTGAAGGGGTTCCAATGACCTGCAGTCTTTAAGTCAAGATTTTTGGTGCAGAGTTCCAGAAATGGCAGGAATATCCTCCAGTTAAGGTATTGTTCAGGGACTCAGAGGTCATACTAACCTTTCTTGTTCCACAAGCTGAAAAAATCAGCTGCCAAGCAGAATTCTTATGACAAGTTCTTGTCATATTCTCAGTGTGGAAGCAAAGCAATGAACTATTTGAGAGCGGTTAAGCTTCAGAAGAACTTAGCAAATAGAAGTCAGTTGTTAGAGGAAAAACATTCACTTGGGTGTGTTGAGGGCTGAAATATTCTATGATATTTGATAAACAGATTTGATAAACTTTCATTTCTTCTGTGAAAGTTAGCTCATCACATTGCGTTGAGAAAATAATAATGCCACATCTCTTTGCAAAGATAAATAAAAGGTGGTTTTCTACATTTTCACTTTGCTGTGAAGATAGAATTTGCTGTAGCTATTGGATTTTCAAGTCATTGCCAATTATCTGAAACAGAATGATCCCAAGTGTTCTCAGATGAGAAATAGTTGAACTTGTACCACCTGGTGGGATCTATTGAGAGTAAATTAGATACATTGTGGAAGCTGGATACACTCCTGAAAGTCAATGATTATCTCAGCTTGCTAAAGAGCTGTCTTAGGAATCTGAAGGAGTTATTTTCGTGCTTTGAAAACCTTTACTCCAGAAACAGGGTATTTCAGGAGAAATAAATCTTTTTATATTTTTTCCATTCCCTCAAAATTGATAGCTAGCAGATCAATTTAGTGTCTCCGTTTAGGTAAAGCGTGAATAGGAACTTATTACTTCATTCTGGTCTCTCTGATTGCAAAGCTTTTTCTCTGTATCTTTCCTTTTCCTCCTACTTTTCTGCCTGACAAAAATCTTATATCTTATTGTCCTAAATTAACCATCCCCTCCTTCTTGTGCACACTTTCTTTGAAATTACACTCACCTGATCTTCCCAACTCACTGGTTTCTACTTTCTGGGCTTAGTACTTACTGGATGGACCCCCTTTCTCCAACCTCACATTAGGTGACTATAACTTTATAAACCATCTATGAGATTGTAAATCTTAACATCTAGACTTGACCTTTACTAGAATCTAAGAATAATATCTCCAACAGTATACAAGGATGCATAATAGGATACTTCACTCTAAATATATCAAAAACGGTACTTTTAACTTTCTAACCTAATTCTGCTCTTCCCATTTTTCCCTTCTCAGTAAATAGCACTCCATCCACCCAACTGCTCAAAAGAAAGAACTTCATTTTTTTTCTTGATTCCCTGTTTTCCTCATCCTTACATCCAATCTATCACTAATGTCTATCAAATCCATTCCCTGTCTTCCATCTCCACGGCTACTAGCCCATTGTCCAAGCCCGAAACACTTGTGGATTTCGGAAGAGCCTTTTTTAATATGGTGAGTTATACTGATTAAGCTTCAAATGTTAAACGATCTGCTTTCCTGGAATCGGCCCTGCTTGGTCCTGATGTTTCATTGTTCTGGTATATCGCCGTATGTGGTTTACTAGTATTTTGTTGAGGATTTTTTTTTGGGGGGAGGGGGTTGGGGGTCTATGTTTATAAGGATATTGGCCCATAAAATTCTTTTCTTGTCAGACTTTGGTACTGGGTTTATGTTGACCCCATAAAATAAGTTGGAGGTGTTTCCTTCTCTAATTTCTGGAAAACTTTGAATAATATTGGTATTATTTCTTCCTTGAATATTTTATGGAATTCACCACTTGAAATCATCTAACCCTAGAATTTTCTTTGGGAGTTTTTTTTTTTTTATAGCTAATTAAATTTTCTTGAATAGATTGACAAGATGTTCTATTTCATCTTGAGTCAGTTAGGCTATGTTATGTTTTTTCTAGAAGTCTATTTCATCTAAGTCGTCAAATTTGTTGGTATTAGTTGCTATCATCCTTTGAATGTCTATAGTGATACCTGCTTTCATTGTTGATATTGGTAATTTGGGTTTGTCTCTTTTTTCTTTTTTGGTCTTGCTTGGGATTTATCGATTTTATTAATCTTTCCAAAAAATCAATTTTTGGCTAGGTTAATTTTCTCTCCCCTTTGTTTTCTACTCTATTGATTTATGCTTTTATCTTTATTGCTTTTCTTCTTGTCTGGGTTTAGTATAGTCATTTTTTCTGGCTTCTTGAGGTAGAAATTTATGTCATTGATGTTACACATTTATTATCTTGTTATTTTATACTGTAGGAAGGCCGAGCAACGTGTCTGTGAACCCTTGCTGCGAGACCTGTCGCAGGATTAATGTCGAATGAGGAATTAAGATGCTGGCATCCGTATAGTGTGTGCCCGTCTCTCACCCCTATCTGCACTGCATGACCTCGGCCTCACATGCAAACATTCTGAGTAATTAGTTTTCAAGGCAATTAGCCAAGAAACCTAACTAAATCTTAAGGTGTGAAAAGCCTCCCAGCGAACCTTGCGTCTGTGTGTGTGTCCATTTGAGTATATCTGTATGTGATTTCAAGGAATTGGAAGGTAATTCACAAAAATTTAAACATACGTTAGCTCTAGGTGATACAAATGTGAATTTTTTTGGTGCTTCACAAATTTGTAGAGTCCAGATTTTCTACGATGAAAACGTATTACTGTAGTCACACTTCTACTTACGGTCAAGGTGGAGCAACGGGGTACTGTGGACTGAATGTTTGTGGCCCCCAAATTCATATGTTGAAACCCTAATGCCCAATGGGATGGCCCTAGTAGGTGGGGCGTTAGGGAATGATTAGGTCATGAGGGCTCCTCCCTAATGAATGAGACATATGTCCTCATTATGGAAGCGGGAGGGGGCGCCCCTGCCCCTTCCACCCTCGGTAAAATGAGAAGTCTGCAACCTGGAAGAGCGCCCTCACCTGACCACACTGGCACCCTGACTCGGGCATCCTGCCTCTAGAACCGTGAGAAATAAATATCTGTTGTTTACAAGCCTCGTAGTCGGTGGTATTTTGTTAAGGCGGCCTGAACACAGTAAGAACAGACAGGAACTGGATTTATCTTCCCTCCTTAAACAAATGTAAAATCAGAAAGAAAAACATGCAACAACATTTTTCAGGCAGCGCAGGCTCTGGATCATAAGAGAGGGAAACAAATAAGAGAAGCCCTACGATGGCCCCAGCTTACTGCGAGCACTGAGATTTCAGCAGGTGGCACGGGGTGGGGAACTCGGGGAGAGACGCCTGCGGAGCAAAGACGGCTGGAGTCCCAGAGAGAGAAGAGGGCTGCACAGAGACAGAGCTCGGGAGACCTGCAGGTGGTTCCCCGGAGCCTTCTGCTGAGTACTGATCTGTACAGGTGTGTGAGGACGCTACCCAAGACTGAGGAAAAAAACACCTGCCCAGAGCTCAAGGAACGAGGCTTGGAGCTCACACAGGACCAGACACACAAGGGAATCTTGTCCTTCAGGAGGCATCTGGTTCTCAGAAGACTAGCGACTCAAGGCTGCCTCAGTCCCCTGGAACGGAGTTTAAAAAGCAAGCCTAGTTCCCAAATGAAGCTTAAGATTACTTATACGAATAAAAAATAATAAAGTGATGCTTATTTGCATTGTTTAAAAAAAAAATCTTACTCATTCTTCAAATTGCAACTAAAACGCTAACTGATTTTCTTGAAATTCTTGTAGCATTCATTTATGGCAATAAACACGG